>NC_143402.1:15222500-21115000 GCF_052110815.1 Crocodylus siamensis | reverse complement strand
AGATGACTACCAAAAGAGAGATGGTTATTGTTATTATGAAGCTTTTATATTGTGGTAGCACATAAATACTGACCGAGTTGGGGAATCTTAACACAAAAGACCTACTGAGTTTTTTTGGTACAGGGGTGTTTAAGGACCTGATTCAGTGAGCTAGCCAAGGACACAAACACTTCTGTCTGAAGATACTTAAAAACTAGGCATGTTACCATAATAAGAAATAAGAAAATGACCACACAAGAATTCAGATACCTTCCAATACACAACAGCTGACATTTCAGAATAATAACTTATATTCCAACAGTGGGTTTTTTTTTCTCCCAATGGCAAGGATGCCAGAACACTGAAATGTAGATGTTGCTGAAGTAGACAAATTTTAGGGCAGATTTGACTAATGATTGGAGCCTGAAATTGCCAATATATTGGGCTCATAACTGATAGCTTGCAGAATGTGCCAGTGAATTCTTTTAAGGACCATAGCTGGTGAGATATAAAAAGTAAGTATTTCACATGAAAGATTACTATTTGCATTGTGGCTATGAATGTTTTATGTTGTGGTATGATTGGGGGTTGAGGAATAACAAGTTGTAAAATGAAATGGTGATCATGTGGGTTACAACTCTCATTGGTCAGAGTCCTCCAGGTCCAGGACTCCTTCTCCTTTAAGTCCCTTAGTCTCTCTCTCTCCTGTAGCCAGCTCCCTGCTTTCTTAACTGGCCCCATAATCAAGAAGGACCCTTCTACAGCAGCATGTTCTTTTTGGTCTTCTATTTTTACCTGAAGCCATACCCCGCTCCAGTCTTTTTTAAACCCCCAGCTTTGCCAACACTGCTCTTTTGTTATTTACTCTGGGGATTTTCCACTTTCCATTTCTATGGGTGAAGTTACATGTTACACTTAGACCACACTAAAGGCACTTAAGATGCAAGCACCCATACATTAACGTTTGTTAACTTGTGCTAAGTGCCCTCTGCACATCTCAAAGTTATACCACTTCAGGCAAGGTTTAGCTGGCCTGTGGTACCTAGTTTGTGTTAGGGTAACTTCAGTCTGCTCCATGGAGGTAAAAGCAATTTTCAGTCCTTCAGCATCCCAGAATGCACTGCATCCCAGAGCAAGGATAGAGCCCAGGTGTTCCAGCTCCTAGGTGTCCCACTGTTTGTCAGCCCTCTAGTGGCAAGTTAGAGCTATGCAGGCAAGAAATGGTATTAACCCTCAACTTGTGACTGCCCACAGCTGTTCTAACTTTTACACCACTTAACATGCCACACATTGAGTATGGTGTAAGTGTAATGTGTAACTTCATTCTTCTTCCCTGCAAGTACACATGGTCATACTGGTTTGTCAGCTTGGGCATCATCTTTATCGTATCCTTTTTTCAACCAATATACAGCTGTTAAAGGTAACTTTTTTCCCTTGAAGCTTCTTCCCAACATGGTAGGTGATGGATGAAGGAACTCTGCCAATCCTTGACTGACTCACTCATATTAATGCATTCAAGGGAACAGCAATTTCATGCAACTAATCAGAATTTACAAGTGGCACATGGACAGATCCCCCTCGTTGGTACAGCGAGAGTCTTCAAAGTTTCACATGGAAATTAGGTACCTAGTTCCCATTGGTTGTTTGTGCAGTATTTCTATCAAGAATAGTTTACATTCTGTGAAGGGCTAGCTGGTAGTGATTTGGCCCAGGGATTTTGAAAGGGTAAAAAATGATTGGAGGGCTTGGGATTCCCTTTCCTCACCAATCAGGCCCCAGAGACTTGCCCTCCATGTCCCCTGATTGGCCCCTTGGGTCACCTGGAGGGAGATAAAAGGGGCAGCGCAGCTGACTCAGAGAGACTGGTGAGGGACAACGAGCAAGGAGTTTCAAAGAGCTGGCAAGAGCTGGGCCAGCGGGGCAGGAGAAGTTGCCCCAGAAGAGCCTGAAGGAGCAGGACCTACAGGCAGCAGTTGAACTCTCAGCAGCGCAGTGTGTGGCTGGCAGGAGAGTCTCCCGCTGGGCTCCAGCATCCCCAGTGAGAAGCTGCAGCCGGCAGGAGAGGTTCCGCAGCTCCAGCAAGAAGATGTGCAGTGACCTGAGAGGTTCCCAGCACTGATTCTGGTTTTTCCAGTAAGAGGCAGGACAGTTTCACTTAAGGCAGGGGCTCATGGGAGACCAGCCACATGGGGGAACTTAGTTCAAGTCCCAGCTTGGTCAAGTAGAGGTCAGTGAAGTGACAGAGGGAGAAATTCTTGTTGGAGTGGAGGGAATCATTGTGTTTTCCCTCTTCCCCCATCCAGGTACCTACACCCTATATCTCTTGTTATTTGGCATTTTGTATTTTGTGCATTTTATATTTTGTCAGCCAGTATTGTTCATTGCATTGTTTGTGCTTTATACTTTGGCAAACCTGTCTTTGGTTAACTGGATGACTATGTCTATGGATATGAATGCCTAACCTTTATTGAATCCTGTCCCTTTGGGGTATTGTAGTGTCCCCAATACCCCCTGGTTTATATATGTTATGTTCCCACCACTGTTTCTCTCATTAAAAGGTATATGGTTAAGTCCCCATTGGTGATCTGGCTCTGCTCTATTGGGGAAGGAGGGTCCCTACACCACCCACAGCGCTTGTGCATCTGTTCTGATTCCTTCAGTTGGAGAGGGGGTATGTTTTGGAGTACTGCCCGGGTTACAATTCTAAGCATCATGATTTTATTCCTGTGCTGTGATTGGAGGGCTGAAAAGTTTTTTTTGATGCAGGATAATAAAAAGTGATAAATAATGAATGTGTTTATCCAGTATGAATTTTCAGATGGATGATCATTTTGTTGTAATCTACAAAATGTACAGGTTATATTTTACAAGTACCTCAATCATCCAAAAATTTGTGACTAACAAATGAGACGAGCTCATGAATCACAGCAAACTGAACTGTGTGTCTAACTAATTAATTACTCATTTTTACCGTTCACTTAACACTACTTCTGCATTAGATGATACATTAATATTCCTTTATTTATTTTTAGTGGCTCTGTACAAGTCTTATTATCTTCTGGGATACCGTAAGCTTATGCCTTGTTTTCCAAGGATGTCTTGTTAGAACCCACTTAAGATGAACGAGAGGTGTTTTAACTAGGGCTGTGTGAAGTTTTGGTCCCTGATTTGATCTGGCGGAGATTTGGCCTGATTCACTGGCTGAATGTCCAAATTTGAATTAAATCAGAGGACCCTTTAATCTCTCTGAATCTATTTGGAGAGATTCAGAAAGATTTGGTGATTTGGACACAGACACAGCTTTAAATGTTTTTTTTACATACCTCTAGGTACCAGGCAGCTCATGAATGCTGAGATGCTGGGGTAAATGGAGTGTCCTGCAGGAGCATGGGGGGCTCCCCAGCATACTTGGCCGCAGACCCAGAAGTGGACCAGAAGCACTTCCGGTGCACTTCCGGCTTTGCTGGAGAGCGCACTGGGGGGGGTCCCCCATGCCCCACCCCCAGCTCAGCAACCGGTGCCTCCTGGTCTGGGGAGGCACCCGGCGTCTCCTTGTGGCCGATTGCTGAGCTGGGGGACATGGAGGGCCCCACAGCACACTCCTCAGCGGTCCCAGAAGTGCACTGGAAGTACTTCCAGTCCACTTCCAGGTTCACAGCCGAGCATGTGCAGGGCCTCCCCTGTCTCCTGTGGGACACTCCATCCTCCCCTGCAGCCTTCATGAGCCGTGCCTCGTACCTGGAGGTATGTAGAAAAAAATTTAAAGCTGTGTCTATCTCTGAATCACTGATTCTCCAAATCAGCATCAAATCTTTAGATTTGGATTTGGCCAAATCAAATTGGGACAGTGATCTGAATCAGCGAATCTAATCACTGTCCCCAATTCAGGCTGAATCTGAATCGAATAGGGCCCGTTTTGCATACCCCTAGTTTTAACTACTGTTATGCCATGTGGCAGGTCCTTTTGCTGACTGTCTTTCAGTCCTGGTCAAGCCTCTGTTGGAGACTTGTGAGGCTGCCAGATTTGGATCTACATGCTAGGCCAATGTGCTGTCAATAATTCCTGCTCAAGCTCAAACCACCATCTTTGGTACCAGAACCTTATAGCTCCTCTGTTGTGGCATGACTTTGAGTAGCAATAATCCCAAATCTCAGATTCCCTTTTCCAGGGTCTTTTGACAACTTCACAGACCTCAAAAGGGCAATAACCCCCACCCATACTAAGGGTAGGCTTTATTAACACAAATGTAAAAACTTCAGAGTCTATGTCAAGTCCTAAAAGCCCACAGCAAATAGCAGCCACAAACTAAGGATCCCAAACACTGGACTCCATACTGACTCTTACACTCCATCCTCAAACCAACTCATAACTAGGACAACAGAATATCAATCAAACACCTTCCCTGGGTCTCTCTTGTGCTTTTTCATCCCGTTCTGGATTCTGCAAAGTTCCTTCCCCACTACCACCATTTTTCTTATACTGCTGCTTTCCAGGGATATTTTTCAGGGCTCTCCTCTTCTCTTGTGTAGCCTGGGTGTACACGGGTTTGTATTCCCCTCTCCAGTTGAGAGAATTATTGGCAGGGCAGTGTGCTGTAGAGGGACACAGCAGCCCAGTGGCTGCCTCCATCCCCCATAGAATTAGGCCCAGTCAATCAATCACTTAACTATATACAAATTTATTATCAGAACAAAACCATTAAAGGGTAAGGGCATAGATTATATATATGTAGAAATTTACAAAACAATAAACCCTATACCATATATACACATACCCAATTATTATTCAGAAATACAAGTGAACAATAGAAGAACCCAGAACAAAGGATATTGATCAGGCAACCTTATAACTCTATAAGTATACAAACTATTACTTCAACTTATTCACATAAACTATAAGGCACAGTCTACAAATATAACAATCAATTCTTAGACTACCTGGGTGCCCTCCAGGGCAGAGGCCCCACTCCTAAGGTATCACTACAGGAAAGGAGGTTGGGGGGGGAAGAAAAGAGGGGGACCCCAAAGACTCCTAACCCCCCACTATCAACCAGGAGCGGCCCGCATGGTGCCCCTTCACAACCCTGTGGTGTCCCTCCCCTGTGGGGACCCTCTCTCCAGGGTAACGTACTACTCCACAGTCCTGAAGGGCTGCCTCCCATTCTCCAGGTTAAGCTCTGTTCCCCACTGGGCTTTCCTGCTGCCTGAGTCTGCTGCCGCTGGCCCAGCTTAGGGCCGCATGCACCACTGTGTGTAGCAGGCACTTTGCCTTGTGCTAGGAGTTGGGGGTCTGGGCAGCCTTGTGCAGCACTGGGGCTTGGTCTGCTCCCAGACCCTCTGTGCAGGGTCTGGATGCTATGCACCATGCTGAGCACTGTGAGCCTAACCGCTGAAGCCATCCACAGCTCGCCTGCTGACAGAAGTCTTCAGGGGCTCTTCTGGGCTACTGCTTTGCCCTGCTGAGCAGCTCTCTTCAGCTCTTCCAAGCCCCGCTCTTTCCTCTTCTCCATCCCTCATGCTGAGCACCAGCTCCTTTTATACTCTCCAGGGCTCTGCCCCTGAAGTCTTCGATCAGGTCCAGGGGAGCTCCTCGCCCCTTCCTCTCATGAAAGGGGCGTGACTTCATGTCTCTTGCTGCCTCCTGATTGGTGGATGGGCTCTACCAATCAAAACAGCAGAATCTCAAGCCTGGGACTCAACCCAAGCTCCAAAAGGTAAGCCTGCTACACTTGTTATCTTCTTTGTTCAGCCACACAAGACAGCTCTCAGTGAGATTCTACTTCCTCTCCTTCTTGGGCTAGAAACACTTTAGATTTCTCTTGGACAAAGCCTTTATTCTGCAGCCCATTGTCCCACTTTAAATACCTGTGAAGTACTGAGAACACTTTTTCCAGGACAGTGGTTGTTGGGGAGGGGACTAATTCCATTTAGTTGCCATTTAATAAGACGCCTGTAAATAACTGCCTGTTTTGATGAGAGTCAAACCCTGGTACAATCAAACCCAGGACATCTGTTTTACCCTTGTAAAGCTTCTGGCACTTTTCCCCAGCCTAGAGACTTGCTGCTGCTACTGACCTCCATCCCCACTTACCTTTTTATATAGATTAGGTACCCTCTCTCCAGCTGTGTTGGGATGCATGGCTGTTAAAGGGGCGGGCACTTGTCAAACCTCTACTTGTGACGTTTTACCCTTTTCTGAGGATTCTCCACCCCTTGAAATCTTAGCTTTCTGCAGATAAGCTGAAGAAAACAGATTTTCCTCAAGGCAACTCTTCCAAGGTACTGCCTTTCAGGTTTAATGGTCCTTCTTAGGCATCCCTGGCTACGGAGAGCGGTAACACCAGCCCTCAAAGTAAATGGCAGCAGAGTCTGCGTATGTGCAGGCATTCAATGATGCATCAGTTATTTAAAGCCAAGCAGAACTCACAAAGTGTTTATAGAAAGCTCCCCCAAATCACCACACTAACATTTCTGAAAAACATGTGCCTGTTTGGTTTTCATCATGGCTTTGCACTGTGATAACTAGAATGATTAGTGCAGGGGTTGGCAATGTTTTTGGCTGGTGTGCCCAGGTTCTGGGTAGCTTCTGCCAGCCATGAAGTGTGGGGTGCTTGTAGCCCCCCCAGCCACCTGCTGGCAGCAGCCTGGGCTCTGTGGCTGGCAGCAGCTGCCCAGAGCCCGGGCTTGCAATGGTGTGCCAAGCAAAATGGCCTTTTGTGCCATGCTCTGGCACATGTGCTGGCGTTGCCAACCCCTGGATTAGCGCATACTGATATCTGATTGATTTTGAAAACAGCCTGGGAGTTGGCTCATTTTATGAACAGTTCACCTACAAATCAAGAAAATAATCACTCCTGCCTAATCTATTTCAACTTTCTCATCTGTCTGCTTGTCTCTCCTTTTCTTTTTAATAATGACATTCTAATTTGGGATTTAAAATTTAGCAGATTCCATTCAAAACCCAAGCATTTCTCTGCTAGTATAATTTTGCAAGGGTTTTTGTTAAACGTATTCATCAGACCACATTACTGAGAGGGAGAGAGAGGAATTACAGTTGAAAGATTATTGAGTTTAAAGTAGTAATAGCACTCAACACTTATTAGTTGATTTAAATAGCTCCAGGGCCCTTGTTGAAGTGCCTTACTACCAGAAGATTCTGACATTTGCTCAGCCATTGGAAAAAGACTCTGCATAGTGAAAGGTGAATCTCAGAAAACTATGTCAACTTCTTTCAGGCTGGCAAGGGTAAAACATTACCAGACTCATAGGGAAATTTGACTCAGTAAAACTAATGTAAAGTGACAATAATGCTGGATGGATCCCACCAACTTTAGAAGCTCAATTTAATTTGGTTATTTTTTTAGAAGACCTGGTGCTTCTGTGAGCCTTTTTTGCGCTACCCGGCTTTCTTCGGTGTTCTAAGTTTTGCTGGCATTTTCTCTGAGAGGGGATATTTCCATCCTGATTTGGATGGTGCAACAGAACAGAAAGAACACACTTTTTTGAGGTATCTCAGCACTTCTATTTTGGGCCCTGGTTGAAACTGAGAAGTGCCATAATATGCAAAACTGGACTCACTATCTGTATGTACTAATTACCCTCATCTTTAAAAATACTGATTTGGCTCAAATTCTGAATATGTTGAGAGGAGGTTCTTATTTTACCCAATTTGGTTTATCTCAGTTCTAAATACATATTCCACCCAATATGTAAAATCCTAGCTATCTTCTTCCTGACAATCTCGTCCTCTAATCCCTAAAAGTGGAAATTTAGTTTTGTTTCAGCTACCCTGCTAAGTTATACAAAAAAGCCTCATGCATTTTCTGTCTTCATTTGTGAGCCATCTATCATTGCAGTATTTCTTTCCCTATTAGCAACTTTGCTCATTATATCATTAATTTTGTCAAATGATATGTGGCATTTAAAAACTCCTAGCTAGTGGACTGAAACAAAAGGCATTGCTGAAAGTGATTTTGTGAGGAACATTACTTTATTCTGGAGTTAGAAGTTAAATAGTTAGTCATTAAAAAGATCGCTATTCCCCAGGTTTGGTGAATTCATCTGTGATAGAAATACTGAATCCTCTCCAAAATAAGGCTGAATAAGGAACTCTTAGACCTCATCAAGCTCAAAAGAGTAGCCTACACCAGCTGGAAAACAGGAAGCATTACCAAAGAGGATTGCTCTGCACTCACCCGCACCTGCAGACAGCAGTCAAGCCCAAGGCACAAAACAAACATGGCTTGCTATGAGGATCAAGGACAACAAAAAGTCCTTCTTTAGATATGTGGGAAGTTGGAAAAAGAACAAGGACAGTATTGGGCCTTTGAGAGATCCAACGGGGCAACTGATATCAGATGCCCAAGGAAGGGCGAATCTCCTAAATGACTTTTTCGCATCTGTTTTTCGCTCTGCCACAAGGATCTCACTGCCAGGAATGGCACAAATAAATTTGGGAGTGGGTAATGGGCCCAAAATTGATGTGGATCAGGTGAGAGAACACCTTGAGAAACTGGACATTCACAAGTCTGCGGGCCCAGACGGAATGCACCAGAGGGTCTTGAAAGAGCTGGAAGACATTGCATCCCCTTGGCAGGGATATCTGAAAAATTGTGGTGCTCAGGCAAGGTCCCAGATGACTGGAAAAGAGCCAACGTGGTCCCTATATACAAGAAAAGGAGGAAAAATGAGCCGAGGAACTATAGACCAATCAGTCTGACATCCATCCCTGGAAAAATTCTGGAGAAAATTGTCAAGGGATCCATTAATGCCAGACTAATGGAAGGCAAGCTTCTGAATGCCAGCCAACATGGCTTTGTGACTGGCAGGTCTTGTCTGACCAACCTCATCTCCTTCTATGACCACGTAACATATGCCGTGGACAAGGGAGATGATATGGATGTCATTTATCTGGACTTCAAGAAAGCCTTTGACCTAGTTCCCCATGATATCCTCATGGTTAAGCTGGGGAACTGTGGCCTAGATCATCATATGGTCTGATGGCTAGGCAACTGGCTATGGGGTCAGACCCAAAGACTACTAGTTAAAGGGAGCAAATCAATGTGGCACAGTGATACCAGTGGAGTCCCTCAGGGCTCAGTACTTGGGCCAGTACTCTTTAATATTTTCATCAACAATCTAGATTTGGGAGTCAGATGTGAACTGGCCAAATTTGCAGACCATACCAAATTATGGTGGCGGGCCATCACACTGCAGGATAGGCTGGGGATACAGGCCAGCTTGGATGCACTCTCAAGGTGGGCCGACCAAAACCGGATGGCTTTTAATATAGAGAAGTGCAAGGTGCTGCTCCATGGTAGAAAGAACACTCAGCATGCTTACAGGCTCGGCAGTACTACGCTTGCTAGCACCATGACTGAAAGGGACTTGGGAGTCTTGATTGACCACAAGATGAATGAACCACCAATATGATGCAGTGGTGGGCAAAGCTAATCAAACTCTGGCATGCATCCACCAATGCATCTCAAGCAAAACCAGGGAAGTAATCCTCCTGCTTTACTTGGCCCTGGTGAGACTGCAGCTGGAGTACTGCATCCAGTATTGGGCCCCCCACTTCAGGAGGGATGTGGAGAAGCTTGAGAGAGTCGAGAGGAGAGCCCCTTGTATGATCCAAGGCCTGGAGGGCAGGCCATACAAGGAGAGGCTGAGGGACCTGGGACTCTTCAGTCTGGAAAAGAGAAGGCTCAGGGGGGACTTGGTGGCAGCCTACAACTTCATAAGATGGGTACATCAGGATCTGGCAGAACATCTGTTCACCACAGTTCCCCAAGGGATAACAAGGTCTAATGGTCATAAACTCCAGGAAGGCCGATTTAGACTGGATGTTAGAAGAAATTGCTTTATGGTACGTGTGTCCAGGGTCTAGAACAAACTCCCCTCAGAGGTGATGCAAGCACCTACTCTGGATTCCTTCAAAAAACAGCTGGATTTATTTCTTGCTGGGGTCACTTGATCCCAGCTGAATTCCCACCTGTGGCAGGGGGGCTGGACCTGGTGATCTCTTGAAGTCCCTTCCAGCCCCTAATGTTTATGAAATCTATGCAAATACTCTACATACCCATCTTTGCTCCTGTGTCCTAGAAGCATGTTTAACTGTGTCTGCTAATCTTTCCTGGTCAGAAGATAGAGGCCCATCTCTCCAAAAAGAATTACCTTTACATATATTTCTCATGCACACACTTATTCAGTGCACATTTACCACTCGGTGTACTTGCTCTAACGTTGCTAGAAATTCACAGGCCATTTATTGCAGGTTGTTACCTTCCCAGTTTTAGGATCAGGTTGCTCTAGGTCACATTTCCTATTCCAAATCCAGGTCAGTTCAGTAATTAGAAGAATCCCATTTGCAGTTCTTTATAATCAAGTCTGCTTTGCATTTTTATCTCTTCTAACAGTTTGTTTCAGCAACCAAAGGAGAAGAAAATATTGTTCTTAACTCTCTCAGAACAAATCCCACAATACTCTTAATTGCAAGCTAGTTCATATTTTTTTAGTTTGGGAGAGATGCAGAAATATAGGAGGACACAGCTTTTCAGTGTCTCAGGATGAATAAGTCTTCTCTGAGAGCCCCGATACACCTTTAAATTCAGGCTGGCTAGAAACCAGATATAGAGTTGTTACACATTTTCAAGCACTAACTTTATAACAGGTTGGTTCTTTTTATAGATGGATAGTCATTTTTATCATGTGAAAATTCCTTTGCAGTCTGGCCTTTGCAAGAATGGGTAGTCTACATTTATTGTGTGATTAACCAGTTAATCAAGTGATATATGTAACGTGTAGCAAGGGCCTGACATGTCATTCACTATAGATTGTTGATGACAGAGTTGCAGTGAAAATGCAAATGATAAGTGATCAGAACTTGAGGTAGAGGTGATATCTTTTATTAGATCAACTAGATTTTTCCAAAAATATTTCTTTAATTATAATATAAGTGATTCATCTCAAAGCAGCTATTTGGTTGCCATTAACTGGGGCTATTTAAAACATTTTGGGCATCTTGCAGAGGATACTAGAATGCGATTAATAATCAGTTTCAATATAGAATGCTCCAACGTACTTTCAGGAGGGACTCCATATGTAATTTTGTTAGGGATGTAACATGCTGCACTTCTCACTTTGTAAAACTAAAAAATATTTATCCACGAGGTGGATGAATAGGTCAATAATTCTTCTCTTGCAAGTGCTGGAATTGAGGATCAGAGAGGGTGTGACTTGTCCAAGGCCATGAAACACCTCAGTGACCAAACTGGGATTAGAACCTGGGTGTCTCACTTTCTGGTCAGGTTCCCTGTCTATTTACTGGATCATACTCCTTCCTTTCATCTACACCCCTGGCCTAGGGTCGGAAGAGACCTCAGGGGTCACCTAGTCTGACACCCATTTATTTTGATTTACAAAATACATTAAATATCCCTTTAATTTTACAGTATTGTTGCCACCAATATCTACGATACTGTATGAATATTCAAGGTTAATTATAGGATCTATATTGCTCCCTTCAGGATATCATTAAATAATCAGTCCATCAGCCATGTTATAGGTCAAAGCCTCACAGGCTCCCTGAGCAAATCAAAAGCCGCAAAAGGTCCTTTAGGGGCATATCCATGAATCCAAACAGAAAATAAAACAAACAGACAGTTCCCTGGCTTTTGGGTCACAACAACTGAGGTGGGCACCTTGAAGCTGCATCCAATAATTGGCCCAGGCAAATAGAGCCAGGCTCTTGTCCTGCCTTTCCTCCCCTCTGGTGTCTTCCACATCCACCTGCCAAGGTCCTCCACTGACTGCCCCTCTCTAGGGCCAGAAATACCTCTTGGCATGATCTCTCCACCCATCTGCATGGACCACATGCTGTGGAAACAGGGCAATGCACTCCCTGTTTCGGTTGGGCTTCCCTCCACTCCTGGGGAGTTCAAATTCCCTGTTCAAATTTCCCAGGGCTTTTCTCTCACCCCCCTCCCTTCCTTTTACAGGCATGTTTACATGAGATGCCATAATGTGTGGTAGCCTATTTTAATGCACATTAGCATGTTACAGGAAAAACTGCTAATGTGCAATACAAATTAGACTACTGCACAGTAAGCATCACAGAAGAACCATGTAGTATCTCATATAAGAGGTACTAAACTTAATGTGCAGTAGCAAAGGTGCATTAATGCACATGTAGACATGCCTTTTAAGCATAAGAATGACAAAAATGTTTTTGTTCTTTTTGTCTCCTTTTGTTCTTAATTTTTTTTTGTTGGAGGTTTTTCCTCTGGCATCTTTAAATTCATAACAGTGGATGCCAGTGCAAGCATTGACTTAGGGAATAGACCACTGTAGAGATACCCAGTTCAATGCTCTTCCTCTATAGTGTCCACTTCTGCCACTGTCAGAGACAGGATCTCAAGCTAGATGGATCATTGGTCTGACTCAGTACAGTGCCTCTTATTTTCATTTTTATATCCCTGTCATGCTCTCTCCCTCTCGCCAACTCTGTATAGTTTATTGCCTTTTGTTTTCCTCTCTGTATGGAACATAAGTCAAATGGAATTTCTTAAGCATAGCCAGAATAATCCATCACCTTTTTTTTTTTTTTGGTAAGTAAAAATCCTTCATGTTACCAAGCTCCTGTAAGCGCAGTTGCTTAAAATAAGCTGGTAGATAACAATCCGTAACTCTACTGCATGAAATAATTGTCAGTTAATGAGTACCATAGGGTGGCATAATAGAGGACAGTCTGGTTGTCCTCTGTCCTCTATTGATATAAAACTGGACACCTTTATGTCCTCTATTTTTCTCTTGAAGAGAAAAATAGAGGACATAAAGGCATTGAGTTTCATATCAAAAAGGGCCATTAGTTTACTGCCAGTGTGAATTCTATTGTTGAATTAATGTTGTTATTATAAATCCTATTTATAATCCTGATTGTGCTACAGTGGCTGGAATTAATGCACAATATGCTCCCAACACATGCAAACACCAACACCATTAAAGTGGTACAAAAGCATTTAACCCACTTTAAAATGTCATGCACACGTGCCCCTTGTTTCATTTACACACCCCCTAGGGTTGAAAGAGACCTCAGGGGTCACCTAGCCTGACACTCATTTATTTTGATTTACAAAATACATTAAATATCCCTTTTTATTTTACAGTATTGTTGCCACCAATATCTATGATACTGTATGAATATTCAAGGTTAGTTATAGGATCATAACCCAGACAGGACTAGGAATAAGAACCAGGAGACCTGGATTCTGTTCCCAATTCCAGCACTGCACTGTTCTAGGAACAAGGACACCGAACCAGTCTGTACCCCGTGTGACTCCCTACATTTTCATAATGTTTTATTTAGAGATTGAGCCAGGAAGATGTATTTCTGCCTTGCAAAATGGGTTCTTTGGGCACTAATGTGATAGAAATAAATAAATAAAAGCTAGAATGGTAAATTCAGTTCCCTGTGCCCAGCAAATGCATTTTTGGTGGCACTGAAAGGCCATGTAAAAATGCTATTCCAGACCAAATCCTACAGAGCACCCTGATGACTTTGACAATGCATTACAGAAAATGAACTTTGCTACCAAATCCAGCCAACTCACCTTACACTCCAGCTCACAAATCTGTGTTGACTGTCTGCACATTTATGGTGGAGCGAATGCTCTGTGAGGATGGTCCCTGCTTGTACCTGGCTTGCTCTAGCCAGGCCTCCCGATAGGGCAAGATCACGGCTGGCAGTACATTGTCCTGTGTCCGTGGCATTTTCTGGCTCATACAGAGTAAGGACTTGAGCTCTGAACGGAAGCTCTCATTCAGCCAGCAGTAAATGAAGGGGTTGTAGCAGGTGCTGCTCATGGCAAACCAATGCAGAGTAAAATAGAGTGAGTTTTTGGTCTTGATGCCTAGGCTGGAGATAAGCACAACATAGCAGTTGAGAGGGAACCAGCAGACAGCAAAGACTACCACCACCAGCATCAACATTTTGATGCTCTTCTTTTTGTTCTTGTGGTGGGTGATGTACTGCTGTGTGGTGATGTCCCCAATGGCATTGCGCAGCCATAACTTCTTGGCTAGGCGTGTGTAGGTGATGGTGATGATAAGCAGAGGCAGGAGGTAGAGCAGAAGGAAGGTAGCAAGGTCCAGGTATTTCCAAACCAGCTCTGCAGGCTCAGGAAAATCAGGGAGACACAAGCTCCTGATGGTAGCTTCCCTTTGAAAACAAAAAAAGCATTTTCATAGTACATGGCTGTGAAAAACTCCTACATTTCCCAAACCACCTTGGGATGTGCATATATACAGGCACTGCTGTACTCACAGCATCACAGGGTTGTGTGTGTAAGGCTAGTACCAGAGCTTCCATCAACCTCAATTTTGTTATACTTGCTTACCTGAGATGGATCCTACACCTATCAAAAGGGGAAAAAAGAGCCCCTTATGGCCTGTTTTTATAAACAAGTAGGATATGAAAGGTTGCCTTAAGTAAATCAATGTAAAAACAGAAGAGTTCCTGAGAGTCATGGGGGACGTTGAGAAGAGTAGTAGAATGAAGCCCCACTCGGGCATGCTGAAGCACTATAGAAACTGTGTCCATCACTTGTCCCCTGCCATCTACATACAGCAGGAGCAAAACCTCACTCCCTCAAAATCTAATGCAGAAGGATGGTGGGGGTGGTATGTGGTGGGTGAGAATGATCTGTAATGTCTCCCAGCCTCCCTCAACTATTGCTGGCTACCTAAGCAACAAGGAGCTGAAAACTACTTCACTAAAGTAAGTGCTCCAAATGAGAGAAGGAGTAGAATTGAATGTGGAGGGCAAAGTGCTGGATATGATTGCTCCCCTTAAGGTTCAGGACTCTATGCTGATAAAACATCTTGGTAGTAATGCTTTTTATTTTGCTGGGAAGATAAGGGGTTCCTCAGAAAACCTCTTGCCAAAGTCTTGTTGACACATACTAACAGTATTTATTATTATTCCAATGTTGGCTAAAATGGGCTAGGAGTAGATAGTAACTCTATATTACAGGCATCTATCAATCTATTAATAGGAGCCATACTATTTCCCAGGGCCTTCCTGAAAAGGACAAAATATTCCACTTGCCAAAATAGGTAGTTGGAACTGACAGAATATAAAACAAGCTGATGACTCACTCATTTATTTCTTGTGTCTTAGAAAAAGAAGCGTATATCTCTGCATTCCTGCTTTGTTTTTCCCCCACCTCACCTCTTCAGGCCTCTGTGTGTTTTCAGCTGCATTTGTGGCAGATTACTACATTCCTGTCAAGATACTTTATTCTCAACAGTTTGATTAATATCTTTTAATATCCTGTTTTCAACCTCCTGTATTGACTCTTACAGCATGAATATAAGATCCCTCCCGACATGACTTCTGTGAATCTAGGATGACAGAAATCTTTTGGGAAAATGACAAATGCCAGGTAGGATTTAGACTACCTAGACTTTTGATAGTTGGAGGAAACAGATGAGAATGGGAAAGTGGTCATTTCACTGTCTTAAGGGGAACCCACTTACCAGCAGCAAGGGCACACATACAGAACAGCTGTGCACATCTGCCAGAAAGTATTCGATAACAAGCAGTGCTCCTCACACAGTGTATACCTAGAACAAATGCCCAACCTGGTGTCACATATGACAAGTATCCAAACCAGCTACTCTGGGGGAGGATGTGGGAACTGTACTGGGGGAAAATGGGAGTTTAAAACTGAATTTTTAATGGGTGGGAAACAGGACTATTGTATCTCTGGGATTCTCTGAGGTAAGTCTGCCACTGATGCCTTGTATGATTCCCTCATAGCTCTCTGGTATGATTTCAAGGTACTTCTGAAAGAACATAAACATGTCTGAGAAGGCTTTCAGGCCATTGATGTAAAAACATTTCTGGAAGCCAAATTAGTCCACAGCCCTCAGTGAATTTAACAGTTGTCATAGTGCCATACACTTGGAACTTGCTGTTGACAGAACCCATAGCCTTCTGCCTTCACACCCTAAGCTACTGCTATTGAGAAGCTTCAGGATCTGTTAACCTATGGCTTGTGGACTGGATCTGGCCTGCAGAGTCATTTGATCTGGCCTATGGATGTGGGGCTTTGGCAGTTTTTTGTGGCAGGTGGCTTTAGGGGTGGGACTATCCCTGTGCAACTGCAAGGACAAGTGATGGCAGCAATGGGAGCTTTCTCCATGCTTTTTTGGGCAGAGGCACAGGTGGTGGCTAAATCCCAGCACCTGCCTATCTGCCTTTGACCCAAACTGGGTGATTCCAGCCTACAACCTGAAAAAGTTGCCGACTGCTGATATAAGGTCTCCAACAGTTTTTCAGCTCTTACTAACCCTTAGAAAGCAATGAGATGCATATAAACTCTAGCCAGTTCCTTACACTATTAAGATCTCCATCCCCAATCCAAGGCAGGGTTTCCTCTAGATGCACTCTCTAATGTGTCAGTTGATGAGTAGAAACAGGTGCACATATAATATCAAGATCAGCATTCATTCATTCATAAGCAATGTCTTCAGTAATATAGTGAACACCACTGCAGAGGAATGCAACCACTGATGTAATCAAACACTCTGCTTAGGTAATCAGAGCAGTGAGGATATTGTGTCCATTAATAAATCATCACTAGGTAAATAAGAATACACAAGTAGCAAAGAGAGCTCTAATGTAGCATGGTACACATTTGTTTTCTGTAGCATCTTAGAAACCAAATGAAATAAAAGCAAATCCTGTCTAGATATATAAATCATCCCTCCCTTAGTTCTGTCTGTATAAGGAAAACAGTTGTGACTTGGCGGGGAGGGGGGGTCAAAGCCAAAACAATCTTTATTTGTGTCTTCTGTACAGATAAATCAGAGAGCTCTGTAAACAAGGTACACATCTTTCTGATGTGGGTTATTATTGGTTTCACATTCTGCTGTCTAGGACTCAGATCAAGCAGATACCTTTTAGCATATTGTGTCTGTCTTGTTTCAGCATCAATTTCCTTGAAATCTATGCACCAGTAATATGGAATAGGAAAATATTTTGTAAAAAGTTTTGACCATCATGTACAGCTGCTTTGCATCCTGGTAAGACTTCACGGGCTAGGGCAAAACATTAATTAGGGCTCTGTTGGTACCACAAGCTTCCTATGGGGAAAAGCATTACACTCAGACCTCCAACTCAGGTGTTGCCTCAGAGTACATTGATTTTTACATCTATCAGTAAGATAGATGTCGTGCTTTGGTGTTGCCACTTGCATTCTACATCTTTGCTCCGAGCCCTCACTCAGTAGGTTCAGCACACCTGTGCCTGAAACAATTTTGGCAGATTTCATCTTGAGTTTGACTCATGGGCACTGAGACCAGAAGAAGTTTTATAACATGAGAAAACAAGAAGTGACTTAGAACTTGGGTAGGAAAAGGCAGCTGATGGTCCTGCATTTCCTCATTATGGACTAGATGAATGTCTACAAACTGAATGCAAGAAAGTCATCCTTGGATTGCCCTGGCTTTTCCCCCAGGGGTGGGGCTTTGATGGCGATCCAACATTCAAGGATGTGTCAATTTCAGAAGCTGGCTTGGAATCTCCACCTTCCTGTGGAAGTCGGGGAATCATCCTCCAAGTGGGAAGTTTCGCTTTATCACTTCTCATTCTTTTGGCTGAGGGAAGAGCCCTTTGCACTTCTGTTTCAGATAAGAAAGGCCTTATTTCTCTGACGAAGCACAAAGCCCTTGCTACACATACTTTTGGTTGCCATTTCTCATTTGATTTCTTCTATTTTTAAATGTATGTCAGAGGGGCTTAGAGTGCTCAGAAAGGCCACTCTTGTTTTATTTATACATCTGAACAAATAAGAATCAATCAAGCTGAAAGGAGCTAGTGTCACTAAATGACTGAATCTTCTTTGCAGCTCAGCAAGCTAAAATTGGCCCTCCTGTAGGTTCACAAATGAAGTCCCATTGTATAATGCACTGCCCCTGCTCATCTCACTGTATGGATCATTTTGCCTGTCAGCTAATTGGTAACAGCATTTCAATAGTGGGTGCGGTAATTCTTCTACATTAGTGTGTCAAATGCCATTGGAATAAACCCCCCCAAAAAACTTACCTATAGTGATACTGGAAAAGCTTCTGGTAGATAGCATGGGGTAGGGAGAAGCATGTTGCCATTAGCCAGATAACAGAAATGCTCAGAGCTCCTTTTGTTAGTGACATCCTTTGCTTTAGTGGATTCAGAATGACCTGTAATAAAGATTTCCATTGAGATAAGAAATCACTGAAAAAGTGAAGTTCCTTCATTATGAACTATGATGGATATTTTTTGTTATGAATTCCATTCCTGTTAGGACAATCACATCATTAAAAATGTGACACAAGAATGACCCAGAAAAACTGAAATCTAGAACCCTTCAAGTTAGGACAAAAGAGCACTTTCAAGGGAACTTGTTCTTTGATCAGTGTTGAGAATTAATTCATACCTTTAAACCCTGGATTATTTTGACCAGTCCAAGACCACTGCATAAAATTGTCATCACTTTAAAGGATATTTATTTTAGAGAAACTGAATTAAGAAATATCTTTTTAATTGAACCTTTACATCATACCTTCCCTGGGGGATAAGGATTTCATAAAAGGAGGAGCAAGCTGTTTAATTTTTAACATACTTCAGGATGATATTTAGGTTCTGGAGATCATTATTTGGGAAGCTGATGTCATAGATACAAGTAATAACATTTGGGTAGTGAGCTAGAAGAAAAAAGTGCTATATGAAACTGCCAGTCAAATTAGCTCCTTAAATACCACCAAACTTTGTCGCTGGCTCTGTCATTATGCAAGTCTTATGGTGTGGAGGCCACCACATATGGCATGGTATAGTGGTAGGAAGCAGGGCTGTGCAAAACACTATTGTTTCATTTTGGCACCCGTTTCACCATTTCAAAGGGACAGTGTTTTGTTTCATCTTTTCATTTTGTTTCGAAGCACCATCCCATTTCGTTTTGTTGAAACTGTTTAGCTGTTTCGATGCATTTCAACATTTCGCCCATAGGCTATAATGGGGAATCATGGAAATGTCTAAAACTTTGTGATTTCTTGCCTGATTCAGATGAAAATTGCACGGATGGTAGCCTCTTCTGAGGGCATGAAGTCTGACAAATTTCAAGGAGATAGGTGTAGAGGTTTCTTGTAAACTGCACCTCAAACTGCAAAAAGCAAAACTCCTGACACTTGCCAGCAGTGGCAGCCTCCTGTCATCTGGTGTGCAGATCCAGGGGCCCGCACCCCCAGGAGGGCTGTGGCACTGTGCCGGATGTCTCCCGGGGGTGCAGGCCCCTGGATCTGTGCTGGGTGACAGGATGTTGTTGCTGCTGATGCCTGGAACCGGTGCTGGGCGCAGCCCGCGAACAGTGTTGGGCTCCATGGAGCTCAGCCCAGTGCCAGGAGGTGGAGCACTGGCTCTGACCACCTCTCGCCACTGGGCTGTGCTCCGTGGGGCTGTGGAGCCACTCGGAGCACAGCCCCAGTGAGAGGCAAGCAGAGCTAGGGCTGTGCTCTGATCAGCTCTGCCAGCCCCAAAGAGCTCAGCCAAGGGCTGTGCTCTGCCACCAGTCTGAGCTCCTTGGGGCTGCAGAGCTGCTTGGAGCGCAGCCCTGGCTCTCCCTGCCTCCCACCACCAGACTGCTTTGAAACTCAAAATCTTTCAAAACTTTTGAGTGCCCTCATTTCATTTCAAAGCTTTTTGTGTCATTTCAATTTCACTGTGTCAAGCTTGAAATGCGTCAAAACAGCTTTAAAACGGCGAAATTTTGCACAGCCCTAGTAGGAAGGTTGTTCCTCAAAATACAAAATAGTCACTATTGCAAAACAGTCACTATTTGGAATACAGGCCAGGAAAACTGAACTAGAGTACAGTCTAATCTAACAGTGCTGCTCTGGAAGCCGCTTTTGCAAGTGGGTTTCCGAAAAAAGAGAGTTCACTGCTGAATTCTTTACAGTGAGGGTTGCCAAAATATGGTATATGCTTCCAAGGGAGGTGGTGCTGTCCCCTTCCTTGGAGGTACTTAAGAGGAGACTGAACAGTCATCTGACCCCAGCACACTTTCCTGCCCAGGGCAGGGGGTCAGACCCAATCTAATAGGTCCTTTCTGACTCTAAAATCTATGATATTTTTTATGGGTTTTTCATAACATAACATGAGCAACCTGTTAAAATCCACCCAGTGCCCGTCCATACGTGAACATTTCCTGGTTCAACAATTGGCTGTGGGGGACCCTGGGTGCCCACCCCCCCATACCAGACCCCCCAGGAGGCACCAGTCACTGAGCTGGGGCTGGGGGGAGGGTCCATTACGCACTCCACGGTGGATCAGGAAGTGGACCGGAAGTGCTTTTGGTCCACATACGGAATTGATTCGCTTTAACACATGCACGTGTATATGCCAGCCTATTCCTGCTTTAAAATTTAAGTAAATTTAAGCCAGCGTAAATGCACATTTACTCCCCCCCAGGCATTTAGGGGGGCCCTAAGGGCCAAATCTGAATCGAATATGGCCTGCTTCGCGGTCCCATAGTGGCCAAGTACATGCATTACATGTGGCACAGGCAGTCTCTGTAGCATGTGGCAGATCAGAGAGGGAGCAAGCAGCACCGTGGCAGATAAGGCAGGAAGCAGAAAGTACAGCAGCAGATTGGGTGAGGGAGGGGGCTAGAGCAGTGCTTGGGGAGGGCAGAACTTATACCAGGAGAACTTATACCTTTCTCTAGTTCTCCTATGCAATATGAAGTTTCATTCTACCTGGGAGATATTTTACAATCTTTCAACTCTTCTTTACCTCAGGAAGGGTGCATGAGCCCAAAAGCTTGCAAATAAAGACATTTTTTTGTAACTATTTAGTTCATCTAATAAAAGAGAGTGCCTGTACCACAAGAGTCCTGACTACTTTGGGAGGGTGCCACTCTAATCTACTCTAATTTGCAGCATGCCTGCCAGAGAGGTTGGCCCTCATTGGGTTAAACTTTCTTCTCATTGTTATCCCAACCTAGATAGGACATGCTACTGTTTTGGGACATGTGTGCTAAAACGCATCTTGGGCCAGGATGGGAATTCCATACCTGATGTCTGTCCAGGGCTATGGCTGTTAGTGTCAGCGTGGAGACATGGAGGGAACAGTACTGCACAAAGCGGCTGATGTGACACATGGCCTTTCCAAAGACCCAAGTGCTGTTCACAAACCGAACCTGCAGAGAAATTGACAAACCAACCCGAGATAAATAACATGGATTTGAGGACATGGATCCTCTCCTAGTGCCCTCCATTACTCTGGCCAGATATCATTTGAAGCCCAAGGAAAATACTGTCAATTTTAAATCCTCAAACTCTTCAACAATTTGTTTACAAAGGTTAAGACTAGAATGCAAGCTATTTCTGAGAGAAAGAAAGCTTTAAGAGTGCCACACCTAGTTTGGAGACTGAAAAGTTTGAATCTGAGTCATAGCCCACCTGCCTCTACATCAAAATAATTATAATCAAATATTCTATACAGGGTGTGTCTACACATGCAATTGACGTGCAATGTCACCTAAGAGTTGGCCCTCATGGTGTTCATTTCACATCTCAGGCCCAGATGTGCACAGAGGGAATGACACTATCATTCTGTTAGATGGTTAAGGCCACGTCCAGCACCTTGTTGGCAGGCATGGTAGTATCATAAGGCACTTACTAGCGTAAAAGGAGTGTTGAGCAGAGTGATCATGATATCAGACACTGCCAGGTTGACAATGAAGAGGCTGGTGGCTGAGTGCATCCTCTTGTTTTTGATCACCACATGGCAGACCAGCGTGTTGCCAAAGAGGGACATGATGATGATGACTGAGTATGCCACAATCAGGAGAGCCTTCACTGTGGGTTTCTGGGACTCCGGTTCATACTTGGCCAACTCAGCAAACTTCTCCCACTCAACAATCCGGCTGTCTGTCCAATTGAAGGCTGTCCTGTTGGTTGCCTGGTAGACTGACATGAGCTTAGACAAGGAAGAGTAATGGTCAGACTCCTCAAGAATTCCTGTGACTTGGGGAAAGTAGGGAAGTGATTGAAGCAAAGGGTAAGCCATGGTGATTTCCAACTGCGTTAGTTCAGGTGTAGACACAGTTTAAGGCAGGAAAGACTGTCAACTATGGTCTAGCAATTGTTTCACTTCAGAAATCTTTGTTCTCTATATGCTGGAAGGGATGCAGTCGTCACTAATAAAGCCATGATTTAAAATGCAAAGTTAGAAAGAGGCAATGGGGTACAATCAATTCTTGAAGTGCACAGTCAGGAAGGCATAGGGGTGTCATTTAATGCTGCTGCATAGAGTGGAAAGGGAATTGTGCAGGTGTGTAGGCTCTCATAATTTTTTCACATGGCCAAAAAACTCAGCAGCAGCCATGGTGATAGGTGCAAAGAAAAGCTAATAGGTACCTAGGGCAAATGTAGAATCCTGCCTTCCTCCTTCTAAGAGGACCCCCACTACTGATACTTTCATTCTTTATTTCATTTTCTTCCTTTCTGTTGAACTTAAATACAAAGCCAGTTTTCAGAACCATCCTTAAATGCTCAGATACTGATTTTCTTCATCTAATCCTCACAATTATCCTTTTTGAATTCAGGATTTATGCATTGTAGAAAAAATAACTTTTTGTGGATACTTTTCTATTTTCTCTTCCCCACAGTAGCTGTGAATTTGGCTTCCAGTCTTTTGATATTCTGTGGAAAAAAATATCTTTTTAATGAAAGGCAATTGAACACTTTCTCGCAACATGGCTTTTAAGCCACAAAGGACACTTTTGATACAAATAAATAAATACATAAACACAGAAGAACTTGAGCATTCCTTTCGACTCAAAATCACTCCTAACACTTTTGTGCTTTCCTATAAGGGGCACATCCTCTAGATATTTTGGCAACTGAATGGTAATGAACAGTAGACAGCTGAAAAAAACCTAGACTGATTGGTCACTCTGAATAAGTATGGTAGATCTGTTATAAAAAAAACCCAAAACATTTCTTACATATTTAAAGAGAGACAGACCATGAAAATGGGTGTAGGCAGCAAAATTCACATCAGGATTTCAGCTGTTTTAATGATATCTGTAATTATTGGGCATATTTTGAACTGTTACTCCTTATGGCACTTCTGAAAGGCAAGTGTCAGCCAATGGCATTCCCTGTAATAAACTTTATACCACCGTGGTCAAAAAGTTGTTAGCATATCATGACAATTTGGTTGTCTGTTTCCCACTGGTTTCAGTCCATGTTCCAAGGTACAGTTATGGTCCCCAGACAACTTGTAATAGCAAAACTTACTTCCCCTATAGTATTTTTATCCATAAATCCTCAGGTATTTTACAAGGGGAAAAATGTTATTACCCCTACCTCACACAACCTGAAGCAAAAGCACAGTGATGACATGCTTTACTACTGCAAGACCATTTCAGGCTGGACATAAGGAAGAATTTTTTTACTGTCCGAGCCCCCAAGGTCTGGAACAGCCTGCCATCAGAGGTGGTTCAAGCACCTACATTGAACACCTTCGAGAGCAAATTGGATGCTTATCTTGCTGGGATCCTATGACCCCAGCTGACTTCCTGCTCTTCGGGAGGGGGGCTGGACTCAATGATCTTCTGAGGTCCCTTCCAGCCCTAATGTCTATGAAATCTATGAAATATCCAGTTTGGGTTTGGATATGCTGGTTAATGACTTCTCATTGGCAGGAGTTATGGTACTTAGACCACACCATGTGGTATATATATACACACCAGAGCAAAAGTAGTTTAGAAATGTTACAAATGTTTTAAACCTTACAGCAGTGTGTTACTTTTGCAAATTCCTCTGTCTAGAGCAGTGGTGCACAGTGTTTTCATCCCAAGGGCCAAGTGAGAAGTCACAGATCCTCTGCGGATCAGATCTGGTCTATGGGCCTAATCCTACCGTGCAGGGCCAGCTCAGACTAAGCCTGATCTTGCTGTGTGGGGCTTCCCTGGCTGGTGCCAATCCAGCCACGTGAGGCTTGGAAATTTGGGACAGTAGTGGCAGTATCAATTACCGCTGCTCCCCTGCAGTCACATTTCTGGACCTATGGAGAGCCAGATGACATGGCTCCCTAGGTGGATCTGGCCAAGAACCAGGGGGTAAGCACCCCTGTTCTAGACAGCCAGTTACTTTATGGTTTTTTTGGGTGCAAATCAAATCAACATCTATAAAATAATGAAGGGTCTCAATACACTAAATACGGATCTGTTATTCTTTTTTTACACTGTGGGCGCATCTACATGAGATCCTGTCACTGCAGTGATGCTCCACAATGAGGTAGCATCCACAGGCGTTTACACGTGACCAGCAGCTACTTCACTGTAGTGGCATGCTGCCCCATTATAGCACACCACTATGGCGAAGTAGCTGCTAAAAATAACCGTGTGCTATACATACAGAATGGTACAGGTGCTTACTGCGCCAGGCTTTAGTACTTTCAAAAGGTAGCACTTTTGTGACTCTCCTTTTGGAAGTACTAAAGCCTGGCGCAGTAACAATGTCACCATAGGAAAACATGTAGATGCACCCTGTTTGTAGTTAACTTGTGGAACTTGTTGCCACAGGAAGTTGTACAGGCAGAGCATAGTCAGGTTCAAAAAGGGATTAGACAAATGAATGGAGATCCATTAAAAGCTATTAAAAAAAGAAGCGTCGGGGATATATTCTCTAACATCCCTAAACTAACGGTGGTTGATGCCAAGGATGGTATAACTGGGGATGGATACCTCTAGGATCTTGGAGTCGTCATTGACTCCACGATGAACATGGGCCGGCAGTGTGGGGAGGCAGTCAAGAAGGCCAATCGTACCCTGTCATGCATCCACAGATGCATCTCGAGCAGGTCCAGGGAGGTGATTCTCCCCCTCTATGCGGCACTGGTCAGGCCGCAGCTGGAGTACTGCGTCCAGTTCTGGGCGCCACACTTCAAGAGGGACGTGGACAATATGGAAAGAGTTCAGAGGAGGGCCACTCGTATGATCAGGGGTCAGCAGGGCAGGCCTTATGAGGAGAGGCTACGGGACCTGAACCTGTTTAGCCTCCACAAGAGAAGGTTAAGGGGGGACCTTGTGGCCTGCTACAAACTGGTCAGGGGGGATCAGCAGGTATTGGGGGAGTCCCTGTTCCCCCGTGCACTGCCAGGAGTGACCAGGAATAACGGTCACAAACTGGCGGAGGGTAAGTTTAGATTAGATATTAGGAGGCGCTACTTCACAGTCAGGGCGGCTAGGGCCTGGAACCAGCTTCCAGGGGAAGTGGTGCAGGCTCCTAGCCTGGGGATTTTTAAAAGGAAGTTAGATGAGCACCTTGCCGGGGTCATCTGACCCCGGTGCTCTTTCCTGCTAAGGCAGGGGGTCGGACTAGATGATCTACCTAGGTCCCTTCCGACTCTAGCTACTATGAAACTATGAAACTATAAGATGTGTCCTGTATAAATACTCTTCCTCCAAGCATTTACTACTTACCATTGTCAGAGCCAACATACTAGGCTAGACAGACCACTGGTTTGACTTACTATAGCATTTTTTATGTTCTTAAGTCAGGCCTTTTATACAGGGAGAAATTGAAAGTGATGTTCTTCAAAACCTCCCTAAAATAGTTGGCCCATGCTAAAAGCCACATGAAGCCTATGGCAGTTTTTCTTTGTCAATGGTAAAGGAAACTGGACTAAACCCAGGAGACAATTCTGGCTGGTTTTAGTGTAGACCAAAGAGGCAAACATACAGTCCACAGGTTATAGCTCCCATTTTCTCTGGCCTCTGGGGCTTCAACAGGGGCCGGGAATTTTGGGGGTGGGGCCTGCCACAGGGTTCATGGCTACAGGGCCTCAGTCAGGACAGGGGTGCGAGTAACAGCTATGGTGACACAGTACCGCCTCCTCCATTGTTGATCAAGTCACTGCTGCCTGCCCTCCTGTCACTTGTGCCACCCCGCTGCTTGCCCTGCTGCCAGCTGCCCTACTGCTGTCAGGTCCACATATGGCTTGCAAGGAGCCCCATGGCTCCTTGGACCCTGGCCTGGGCACAGGGTGAGTTTGACATCCCTGGCATAGGTACACTGTGCTTTACTACTATCTAGCCCCAGCACAGGTAGGCCTGCACAGGAGCCTGAGGCACATTGTCAGGGTAGGACTGGATATAACAGAGTTCTGTCCTATCTTGTCCCACCCTGGAAAACATCCTGCTTCCCCCCTCTGTTGAGAGTAGGTGCGCAAACATGCAGAGGAAGTAACAGAAACACTTCTGCTAGCTGTAGGGGATTTGTCTTGCTCAAGGGATATGTTGGCTGCCCTTCTTCGGCCATGAGAAGGATGCAACTTGAAGTAGCATGAGCACACTGGAGAAACCCGCCCTGTCTCTGCCGATGCTTTGACTCATGGACTTGTGAACAAGCATGAACTACAGAATACCTGATGGAGTTTGTAACAGTGGAGGAGCCCGAAAATACCACCAATAAGCAACAGAGAAATCCAGACAAGTCAGTTCATATGGGAGAAAAACTAAGCTGATGCTGCTTTTAGGAGATACTGTCACAGCTCAGCCTTATTCTCAAGGGGATTTTTAAAATTAGATATGGGGTGATTAGTCCAGTGGCTGAACAATGTGACATAAGGAAGGGAGGAGAGGGGGATCTTAGAGTGGGTCAGATTCCCCAAAAAGTTACACTGGGAACCTCCCCAGAAAAGGAGGAGTAAAAAGGTATCTGACAACCTCAGTGATGGGAGTGCATATGTGCGTGTGTGTGTGTGGGGGGGGGGGGTGCTCTAAGGATATAGAGCAAAGACAGAAGTGGACAGTATTGGTTGAAAGGAGGTAGAGCCTTTCCTATCGTTTAAAACACCTTCCTCCTCTTCCTTTTTCCCTCTGTATCACCCCATCCTTCCTTGTCTGTGACAGAGTCTCTGGAAAGCCTTTCTGAGAGGTGTTTAGGAAGCTCAACAAAGAAAAATTGATACACATACATATTTTTTCAGTGGGGAGTGGGAGGGAGAAGAGGATCCAGGAGACTAAGAAAAGCACAAATCCTACAAACAGCCTATTGAATGCACTTTTCTACTCATATATTTGTTTGAGAGAGAGGGAGGCAACAGGAGAAACCTAACAGCTTTCTGGTGTGTGGCTTATGAAAGCATGGCAGGCATAAAAAACACAGGCAGAAAATATAATACCATCATGCCTGATATAATTTCTCCTATTCTGAGTAGGGTTGGAGTGTTGTGTCAGAATAGGTATTTCTTTTCTGCCCTCACCATCCTCATGCTCAAAAGGAATTTTACAGAACACCTCCGGAAGACGGGTTAGAGAACAGACATTCATAGACATAACTGGACAGTAAAAAAGCTGAACTACAGTGGCTTTATGGCTGACTACAACCTAACAAATACTGCTACTGATCTTCCTGCACTTCAGGGTAATAATGACTCTTCTTTTTTAAATGGTTGAGTTCTGACACTAACTACATTACCTGTTCTACTGTTTTATTATATCAGAATTTCTGATAACACCTCTTCACGCCTAGTTCACAGACCTCCTCCACCCTCCTAGCAGATGGTTTGCATTTACATGTAGTCTTGTGTCTGCTATTTCAGATTTTGGGGGGCTGATAGCTTTTATTGGATCAACTGCATGGTTGGAATAAAGTTGGACAAGTTTTTGAATGCAAAACCTGATGAAGAATGTCTTGCACTCAAAAAAAGCTTGTCTAACTTTACTCCACCCATGCAGCTAGTCTAATAGAAGATATCACCCTTCAAAAATCTTTGCTTCTTTCATGATTCCCAGACCATAAGGCTGCATCATCACTCCAACACAACCTCTGCTATTTAGCTCAGCCTCTGTCTGTCTCTTTCCAGATTTGAGGAAGGGCATGTAAAGCCTGAAAGCTTGTCCAACAACTTTTCCAACTATACAGTTAATCCATAAAAGATAACCCCCCACCCTCCCATTTTTTGGACATTGATATACCACTGAGCCAGTGGTTGACACTGACTGTCGTGTTAGGCCCTTTCACAATATATGGAAAAAGAGGACATTTAATGAAACTGCAAGGCTACACAAACTTTTCTTAAATGCAGTTTGCCTGTGAAACTCATTACAAGTTTGTCTCTGAGACTAAGGACATAACAGGACTCCAAAAAGGAGCAGATTTGTATATTGTTAATGGGACCATCCAGGTTTTTAATAAGGATTTAAGTGTGGAAAGCATATAAACCTCTAGCTTTGGGACACGGGCTGATCCCTGTAGCAGAGGAGTTGATTTTGTTTGGAAAGGGCTACAATCCATGCTTGATTCTGGTCTGGCCAGGGTGTGCTCAGCAATTCATACTCTTTTCAGTGCAGAGCAGATCTCCTCTGGTGTGAGATGTTACAAGGGATTAGGGGTAGATACAGCTTTTATGGAATAATGAAGCTTTAATTAATTTAGCCCCTTGATACAAGCAGCACCACTCGTTTGCCCCTTCAGGTAACTCCTGCCTGTAATGTTTCCTTCCTTACCATATCCTCCTTTCTCACTCGTTCTGTATTTGAGTCTTCTCTGTTCTTTCCTTCACATTTCCTTTCCACAGCAGCTTCCAGTTTGCACCTACTTTAGGCCTTCAGCCCCATCCTTTCTGTTAGTGATCAGCACTTCAGCAGACCTATACTGCCATTAATTTATCACCATTATTGACTTCTAGTATGGATACTCCACTGAGAGTGGGTAGTTCACCTCTCTCAGAAGTGCTGCAGGTCACTGTCTGCAGACACTGCTGTTAATACTGGCTTCACATTTGGAAGGTTTCCATGGTAAGCATGAGACAGTTACTTACTTTTTAAAAAATTACATCCAAGTTTCTGGTGAATCTAACAGACCATGTGGGCCAGATCTGATCTGCACACCATATGATTGAGCCCTTTTTTATAGAAAGGGAGGTTAGAAAGATATGTTCCCTGTATATAGGCTATTATAGAATCATAGAATCAGTGAGTGGGAAGGGACCTAGACAGATCATCTAGCCCGACCCCCTGCCATGGGCAGGAAGGAGCACTGGGGGTGGCAGGGGTCATAAGACCCCATCCAGGTGCCTATCCAGTCTCCTCTTGAAGATTTCCAGGGAAGGTGAGAGCACCACCTCTCTGGGAAGCCTATTCCAGGCTCTGGCCACCCTTACCATGAAGTAGTTCTTCCTAATATCTAAACTAAACCTACCCCCCCTCAGCTTGTGGCCATTGTTCCTGGTGACCCCAAGGGGGGCCCTGGTGAACAGACTGCCCCTGAGTCCCTGCTGCTGCCCCCTGATAAGGTTGTAGGCAGCCACAAGATTCCTCCTCGGTCTCCTCTTGCGGAGACTGAAAAGATTCAGGTCCCTCAGCCTCTCCTCATAGGGCTGGCCACGGAGGCCCCCAACCATACGAGTGGCCTCCTCTGGACCCTCTCCAGGTTCTCCACGTCCCTCCTGAAGTGCGGCGCCCAGAACTGGACACAGGACTCCAGCTGCGGCCTGACCAGCGCCGCATAGAGGGGGAGCAAGACCTCTCTGGACCTGTTAGTGATGCCCCTGTTGATGTATGACAGGGTGCAGTTGGCTCTGCCTATTGCTTCATCGTACTGGAAACTCATATTCATCCCGGAGTCAATCCTGACTCCAAGATCCCTCTCTGCCTCTGTGCTGCTGAGAGGGTCAGCCCCTAACCTATAACAATAATGCTGGTTCCCCCTCCCCAGGTGCAGCACCCTGCACTTGTCCTTGTTGAACCGCATCCTGTTCAGATCCGCCCACTTCTCCAACCTATCCAGGTCTGCCTGGATGCGGTCCCTGCCTGCCGGTGTATTTACTTTACCCCACAGCTTGGTGTCGTCAGCAAACCTGAACAGGGTGCTCTCCACACCCTCGTCCAGGTCGCTAATGAAGATGTTGAACAACACCGGCCCAAGGACCGAGCCCTGGGGGACTCCGCTGCCCACACCCTCCCAAGAGACAACTTCTCAGAAGTGCTGAGCTGACTGAAGGGACCAGTTGCTGCTGAAAATAAGTGGGATTTAGCACCTAACGAACTTAAAAGACCATGGAAAAATCTCACCTTAATTGTCCATAACTGAGCTTTTTCAGTATCTTTTGGAGCACCTAATACTGACCACTGCTGGTGAATCAGACCTCTGATTTAGCATGGAAATTTCTACTTCCATCAGTGCCTCTGTGTTTACATTAAATGTAGATTGTGCTCTTGTCACAAATGAAGCATTTCATTTTTGTGGCTGAAGTGAGCTTGCTTAGCAGATTGGTTTATGTGCAATAGCTTGGAGCTCTAGATGTATTAATTATCTAGAGAAAAATTAGACAGATAGAACAACTTCTTGTATTTCTTTTGAGAGGCATCACCACTCCTCCCAAACAGATGCTTGAACATGTCTGTCTAAATGCATCATTCTGATTATAAAATGTTAGCATTTCTTTTTAACACTTAACAGACATCTTTGCAATCACCACTTGTCAGTTATTCCACGCACAAAACAGCATTTCCGCGGCTCGCCTCTTTTTGGTCCGACACCCAGGATAAAACTATGTAATAAAATCACGGATATTAAATGTGCAGATTTCAGACAAAAATCCAATCAACTAGGAGAACTGAATGACGGCCACTGTAATTTATTTCCCATTGTGCCATAATACCTTGCTCTTGTACACACAACCCCAGGCATTAATAAGCCTTAGTTTTAGAATGCAAATTGCTTGAGGATTGTCACAAAAAAAGTGAAAATACTCTCCTCAGGGGCCACAGAAAATTCATGCCCCTGGAGGTATTGCAGTCCCTGCCAGTGCACCACACCCCCTGGAGAGATGGCAGTGCACTGACACACAACCACACAGACACACCGCGTCCTCCAACCGTGCATGCGGGCGCCTCAGGTGGATTTGAGGACGCTGAGAAGAGCCAGGGACATGGTCCCGTAGTGACAGCGATACAGCCAGGCTTTGCGCTCTTGCCCTGCACCTGCAAGGAGACATATCCCGCGTTCACACCCAGCCCCAGCCCCAGCCCCCACCAGACCCTTGTGCCTGTCCCTTCAAGGATACCCCACAGAAAAGTCCCGCACCGGGAGGTATTGCAGGCTGGTGACACCTCCGAGCCTGCCACTCACCCGCGGCAGGTAGACGGCTCAGAGCCCCTCCCCCTCCTGCCCCGCCCGGCAGCGAGCGCGGGGAGCGGCTCTCCCGCCGCCGCCTCACCCGCCCCGCCCCGCCCCGCCGGGGAGCCGCGCTCGCTGCCTTACCGTGCCTGCGCTGCTTCACCGGGGCTTGGCGCCAGTTACTCCCTGCCTCAGTTTCTCCCCCTGCCCTGGAAGAGAGCCTGGAGCCCCACGGGGGCGAAGCCGCCCATGCACGCACACCGCCCCCCGCCGCCGAGCCATATCCCCGCCCCCACAAACTTCCTCCTCAAGAAGCGCGCGCGCGCACCCCCCCCCCCCCGTTTGTAAGCAGCGTGCGCGCACACACTTCTTCTCCAAGCCCCCACCCCCCAGCTGCACGGATGCACGCGTGTACACAGGCTTTCCCCCTCCCAGCCACACACACACAAACTTCCCCACCAAGAAGCGTGTGCATACACACACACATCCTTTATAAGCTGCGTGCACACACACGCTTCCCCTCCAAGCCCCCCAGGTGCATGCGTGCACGTGTGCACACGCACACACTTTCCCCCTCCCAGCCACACACACACACACACACACTCCCCCTCCAAGCCACACACATATACTCTCCCTCCAAGTTATAGACACATACTCTCAGCCTCCAAGCCATAGTTTCTCTCTGTCTCACTCTCTATTTGTGTGAATGTAACACACACACTCCTCCTCCAAGCCAGCCTGCCCCCATACACACTCACACACACTCCCCTTCCAAGCCAGCCATACAGACACTTTTCCCCTTGAAGCCACACATACCCACTCCCTCGCCAAGCCATTTAAAAATAACAAAATCAATCTGCCTTGAGTAGAAGGCGCACAGGCAAGGAGAGGCAGGGATAGGGAACACCTCCAGGCACCTGATGGAGGAAGTGGAGCTAGATTCAGAGCTCACTGAGAACAGTTTTCAGTGGTGGCAGATGACTGGACAAGGAGCAATGGTCTCAAGTTGCAGCAAGGGAAGTTTAGGTGAGCTGTTAGGAAGAACTTGCTTATTATGACGGTGAAAAAGCATTGGAACAGGTTACACAAGAGGAGTTGGACTCTCCATCCTGGGAGGTTTTTAAGACCCTACTAAACAAAGCTTTGGCTGGGATGATATTGGTGGGGGTGGTCCTGCTTTGAGCATAGGAGTGAACCAGATGACCTCCTGACGTTCCTTCCAACCCTAATTTTCTGTGATTCTAAGTAAAAGGCACAAGGCAAAGAGAAGTGTTTGCCAGGTGTGATCTCCAGGTTTCTGGGAAAGCATGTCCCCTAATTAAGGGTTGAAATGCAAGGCAAGAGAAGCAATTATTTTTTTTAAGAGACTTGCTAAAAAGATACCAAATAAAGTCCACTGGTTGGAATAGATGCCAGCAATATAATCCAGCTACATATTTGAAAATCGGAAGGTCATTTTTAAAGTAGAATATATTGGTGTCCTTGTTTTTAATATTGCATGACTTCATATACCAAGACAGACAGTGGCGACACAAATGGGGTGCACAGGGGTGCATGTGCACTCCCTGAGAGTGCCAGTGCACACCCTGACCTGCTGCCTTCACCACTTAGGTGTCAGGTGGAGGAGCAGACGGAAGCATCCATGCCCTCCTGCAAGTGCCAGCCAGGGAGTGGAGCGCTGTGGCGCTCCCAGAAATGGCTGCAGCCACTTCCGGAAACGATCGGCCGTGGGGGGACCCTACCCCTCCATTGCTGACTGGTCACTGCGGGGGCACATGCCCCCCCCTTGACTAAGGCGGCACCAGTAGCCCATGAAGACAGAGATTTTATATGCACATGCATGTGCCCATGTGTTTGTGTACCTGTGAGTGCACAGTTGCATGTAAGGTTGATCTGAGTACCCAGAATAATTTACCAGTCTCCATGCCAATCTGTCCATTTAACTAGCAGGAAGCAGCACGGTTTAATGGTTCTTTGTTTTCTATTTCTGTGCCATAGTTTTGCATAATGTTTTATAGGTAAAGATGATCATAACTCAGAGTGTTTCCAGCAGGAATTTTATTCAAGTGTTGATGTGAGTGTTCTTGTTTGTACAGTACTTTGATCATGTTAAGTGCTATTTACATGCTCAGTACTATCATTATTTTTTTATTAAAAACTGTAAAGATCACAAAATGGGAGGGAAGATGTATCCTGGCAAAAATTACTGCACAATTATATATGGAACTGTTGGAAAAAAGAAAACCTCCAACCCTGGCTTAAGAATCCTGATTTAAGATTTTTTTTTATTAGATTTGTTTTGCTGATTATTCCTAGGAATTTCCCCCCTCCTTCCCACCCCTTCTTTCCCCCATATCTGAGATATCTGTTGACAAGTGATGATATTTGATCATCTTGGGAGACATTCTTAAAACTGTTACTGAATTTTCCTTCCTGCTGTAACCCAAGGGTGTGACCTATTTGCAATCGGGTGGGATAGGTAGGGAGAAGGGGGTGCTGTGAAAGGGTGCTGCCCCATGCACCGTGTGGTCCACTGGCCCTGCCGGGGTTGCAGGCTCGAGTTGGCACTTGTGGCTCCCAAAGCCTGGGCTCCGTGCACTGAACCATGCACCAGGATGGGCCCGAGCAGCCTCACGGGCCTCCCTCACACTGTGATGAGCAGCCTGGGCTCTTATTTACACCGGAGGCCAAGTCCCTGAAGTCTGCCAGACCTGCAAAGTGCAGTCTTCAATCAGGTCCAGGGGCTCCTCACATCCCCCCCACCACTTCCCAGCAGGGGCGGGGCAAGCCCCTCCTAGCCATTACCTGATTGGTGGAAATGTTCCACCAATCCAAAGTGTCCTTCTCCAAGCTGAGCTTGCCAGGCAAAAGCAGTGAGCCACAGTGCTGTGCAGGCTTTTCTGACCTTCATGTTTTATTAACATTTTTAGTGCTTCTCAGTGTTCTCCAAATTCATTTTTACCAGGCTATTTTCACAGTATACATTTTTATCTGGCAGTAGTAACGTGCTATCTCACATTTTATTTTTTTCCTGTAGTACCTCTATGATACAGTTGTTACCTGTCAGCTTTGTGTTCCTGAGGGATCCCTGACACCCAGCTTGCTGGAATTACAAAGGACTTGTTCTTCCCCCCACCTAACCAGAACTAAGCAGAAGAAAAGTTTAATAGGCATCTTGGGCCATACATTCCCTGGTCCCAGTAAAGGAAGCCTATTTAAACTTAACTGACTAAAACTCTGTCGCCGGGTTAGGGAATGCTAAGGCAAGAGACTGAGGCGGGGTGGGGTACGGGCGACATTTGAACAATGGTAAGGGGCTCATCACAATGCCTAGCCCGTTGGAGCCCTGACCACAAATGCTGTCATACTTTTCCCGGGATGACTGGTTGAAATCCTCCCCACAGAGCTTATGAACACTCCAAGTAATCCCCCTAGGTCTGTTCCATGTGCCCTTGGGATTTCCCGTTTTAGAAACCAGACCAAATCAAGGCACCAGTAAAAGACTACAGTACAATCTAAAAGTCATGCTAAGCTGAAGCTTATTTACAACAGGTAAAATACAAAACACTGATGCTGACTTCACAGTGCAAGCATAGTTAGGCCATCTGAGAAGAAATAAAACAGTATCCCTTCCAGTTTATCTTCTATATTCATAATAATTTCAAGCAACTCCTAGTTGTCTGGTTACTCTTTAAGACCTTATGTTTTTCCTGGTTGTTAATCAGTTTCTTGAGACGTTCCAAACCAGATAACCCCTTGTCTCTGAGATAGGTAATTCATTTAAATTGAAACTGTTTAAATAACAGGATTTTCCCTGTGAATTATGGCTTGGGACTCCCGTGATTTACACAATTAAAAGAATGCTTTGAAGAGGCTGGACTAAAGGTATGAGAAAGCTGTCAAGCAACAAACAGTGTGCATCAAGAGGGAGAAATCTCTCTGACACCATCCACGGTTGTTCTCGAGAAGCTGGGATAAACAGATCATCTCTTTTCATAACCTCTTTAACTTTCAGTGATTATGTTAGGAACTTTGCCTGTCAACAAAACACCTGAGTGCCTTGGAACGGTGAGATCCCAGCTCGCTCGCTCTCTCTCCCATGAGGTTGTCAACTGGACACCCATCCTGATTCAGAGGTATTTTGTTAACTCATGTGCTTGTGTCTGACTGTATTTCATTGCTGCCCTGATGAACTGAGTCCACGGCATATAAAGGTGTCAGCCTGTACATGCTGATCGACCCAGCCAGCCCAGACATGCTCCATTAATGGGCCGGCTGGGTGTGTGTATGTGTTTGTGTGATTTGGTGGCTGGAGGAACCCAGTCCCATTGAAACTGAGTCCTGCAAGATAGCTCCATTGGGGGTGAGGACTTGCAGAAGGGAGAGATACAGCTCCATATAGAAACACAAGTAACACAAGCAGCACATTGATAGAATTACAGAGACCGCAGAAACATATGCTTAATAAATGAGTGCACTCCAAAGTGATGGGCAAATCTGGTAACACAGTACATCCAACATCATTACTAGCTTGATCACCAAAGCTGTTCAGTCTTCCAAAGGGAAGTGATAGATGATCCTTTTCATTCTCCTACACACATTTTCAGAATATGGAAAGTTGCCATTAACATAGCTGATAAACTACAAATATGGGTTTTACTTTGGGTAATGTGGATAAGATGTGTACTTTTGATTTGGAAAAGTGAGTCTTAAGGGAGAACAAGAAGGGTGGGGTGGGGGAGATAATGTTGAAATTCCTCCATAAGGTTCTTGCTGGATGTATATTAATTCAGGTTGCCAACCTATGCTGGATGTTGTTGGCAAAGATTTTACAGAGCACTTCCAGTCTAATTTAGAAAAGACAAAGTCTAGAGGGAAGATACAAAATGAGAGTGTGTATATATTCACAAGTGTCCTTCATTTTCCTTTAACAAATTCTACACCACTCTCACATTTCCCATTGCAACAGGCAATATGGTTCCTTTAGGATCACAGTACTTACTAAGCAGGTGGAATTCCAAGATAAAGAAGCAGTATCTGTATAGTTTCCTGTGTGAATACGCGTATTTCAGAATATTGTTCCTGTTTAATTAAACACACCTTGAAAATAGCGATAGAGCTTTAAATCTACTTCCATTTTCATCTGAATTAAGTTTGAAGTGTAGACAAGCTGTAAAGCTATGTGTAGCTCTTTGAAAACAGATTTCACATTACTTCATGCTGAAGTCTGCTATTAGCATTTATCATATTTACTTAAATACAAGATAAGTTTCCCCTGCCCCCCTGAAGTGGCATGGGGAAAAAACCCTTCATAGTTAATTGGGTACAAGGACATCTCACTAAATACACTGTCTATCACTAAATGTCTGCCAAAAGCAGCATGTGCTCAGCAATTGAAACCAACTATGAAGTTGATTAAGTGCAGCCAACACTGAGCATGACTGTGAACCACATGGCTCACACCAGGCAAATATGCTGATGGGAACCGTGTGTGTGTGTGTGTGTGTGTGTGTGTGTGTGCCCTTAAAAAAAATCAGACAGCTGCTCTCCCAGGAGAGAATGAGCACCAGACATGAAGGTACTGCAATACCAGGCCAGCACTCAGATGAGAGGCCAAAGCAAGCTTGACATCCACCCCTTGTGCCAAAACTGCTGATTTTTTTTGGCAGGGGGAGCCCCTGGATCTGTGTGCAGGATGACAGCAGGCTACCACTGACAGCAAGTGACACGAGTTTTGCTTTGAACACTTTGAGGTGCTGTTTTCCAGAAACCTCTGCAGCTATCTCCTTCCTGCCCTTAGAAGGGGATCCCATCCCTGTAATTTTCATCTGAATAAGGCAAGAAATGACAAAGTTATAGGCATTTTCATGATTCCCCATTATAGCCTATGGGCAAAATGTCAAAACGTGTTGAAACAGCAAAACAGTTTCAACAAAATGAAACTAAACAGGGCTTCAAAACAGCAAAAAAAAACACTGTCCCTTTGAAAGGGCGAAACAAGTTGAAATGAAACACTTGTTTTGCATAGCCCTACTGTGCACCTGTGCACCCACACACCCATCACCATTCCAGTGCTGTTACTTTTTGTCCTTTTAGAGGTTTTACCTCTGAGAAAGTCAATGCCAGTCTCCTCTCCACCATATGAGGTCTGCCATTTCTTTCCCATTGTCCTTCTCTGTCTTTCCATAGTACCAGTACATTTCACTCAGCCCCATTTTAATACAGTCCTTGACTGTGGGGTCTGAGTGTCTATTTATGAGCAGGTTCCCGCACTTGACCAAACCACAAGGGGCCCTGACAGCTCTCTTCAACCAGTTCATCTCCTGCTTCAGATATGCCAAAAGTGCTGATGGGAACCTACCATAAGGATAGGTTAGTAAAACATATAGTGCAGTTAAGTGCAGTTTCCTTTACTGCTGATTCTTTTTCAAGTCATAGTGAGCCACAACACTGAATACCCAGAATCCCTCTGCCAGCACCTGTCTCAGCCTGGTGCATATGATTAGTGTTACCCTGCCCTCTGCCAGGTGAAGTCGAGTCAGGTTGTCCTATGTCTCATTCACTCATTAATTTTTGGAGCATCCTAATGGGAGCCAAAGTGCTGTTCAAAAGTGTGTTTATGGAGCAGCTGTGTTAAAAGTTGCAGTAGTTAAAAAAAAAAAAAAAGAAAAGGTAACATGCATCAACCCTGGATGACCTAAATGTATGAGTATTGTATGCAAATTGCTACAGCCAAGTTTGAGTTTAAGGTTATTGTTTTCAAATTTGTTCTACACTTTCACCTGCTCAGGGGGAGCAGGGTCTGACAATAAGTGGAGGGGGAAGAGGCTGCCAAAGTAGAGTTGGAGGGAAGCAGAGAGCAAAGAGCTACCTGATCCCCCAGATTTATCTTCCCCGCTGTAGTAGCAGGAAGGGGCAAATTCAAGGCAAATCCATGCCTGGAAAATTATAACAAATTAATAAATCTTCCATATATAGAATCTAATTATTTTGGGGAGGGTTGTCTTATAATCAGGGTTGTCTCCTATCTTAGAAATACAATATTTACTCAAAAGTGGGAGGAGGGCTAAGGGTTTAAAATGGTTTTGAGATGTTAAAACAGGAAAAGGGAAATGATAAAATAACAAATATGCCTTGTTTTCCTATGGGCAGTTACAATTTGTGAGAGAATGCAAATGCAAGTGTAATAGCTTCTAATAATGAAATCTCAGAGAAGATAGGAATAAGCCCTGAAATGAGCTAGGAGTCAAAAGCAAATGTGTTTTTAGATGATAAACTTGTCATCAGTAGATCTGATCCCTGGAATGGTGAGAGACAGCATAATACCCTAAATCTGCCCTGGTTTGCTGTTAGGGAAAGATGATCTACTGATTACAGTGGAGACTGGGAGCCAGGATTCCTGTTTTTAAAGGTGAAAATATGTAACTAGTAACTTCATTGCATAAGAATGTGAATGCACACACTTTTTTTCTGACCCTGCCACTAACTCAATGTATAACCTTAGGTATGTTGCATCTTTCTCCACCTCAGGTTCCCTGTCTCTAAAATGTGCCAGAGATACATGCATACCTTTAACAGAGAACTTGATCAACAGATGAAAAATGCTACTTTAGTGCTATGTCTTTATGATTAATAAAAGAGAACCCTGGTGAAGTTGTTAAAACAGAAGAGCTGTTTGTGACCTTTGGAATGTATTTCTTTAAACCCTTTTATGTAATATATAAGTGTGGCTCCTACTAGTTTGTCCACCACTGCCGTCTTCTTTGGCTTCCCAGACAGAGCTGTCTTCTATGGTCTCTGAGAATCCTGCTTCTAGGTTTGGTTAGAGAGGCTTCCATTGAAGGTCTAGGCACCATATGCAGGTTCCATTGATGGTATCTTTAGACATGAGACTCCACAGCTTACACAAGCCTCCATTTCGTGTGCATGTCCAGCTGCAAGTGGATGGGTCCAGTGTGGAGATAAGGAATATGTCAGGGCTTCCAAATCATCCCTTTTTAATACCTGACATTACCCTAAAATCATAGTCTTAGACACCTAGATGGCACTGTTGCTGTCTGAATGCTCCCCAAAATGATCCCTTCTGTGACATGAGAACCAAACAAGCAAATGCTCAGACACAGATCTATGTAGGTGCACTGGTTGCCAATAGCAAAGAGCAGTCAGATGTGTACATGGTGTGCTGAAACAATGATGCTGAGCAATTGATATCTATCAGGACATGTTCCTGTTGTTGTCTGCAGGTGTTTACTTATCCCTGAAAAAGCAGATCTGCACGCACGTACACTGCTCTCAGTTTGCCTGCGACTGTAAAACTGCAGAACAGACCTCAAGCAATAATGAGATTCCCAAGCCCATTTGAGATTCAGGACAGAGTCCACCCCACCAAGCACCGTGGTCCTGAAACAACACAGCACTTAAGAACTTATTTTAACTTTTGAGCCATGAATCATCTCATTGATTTTGAGATAGGGTTCACAAGTGAAATTACTAAGTTGTCTTAAGATCTTAAAGATAAGCCTGTTGGTAATTGCTTTGCTGGATGGAGTGGTAGAATCTTGTAAAATGGGAATGTGGGAAGATCCCCCTTGCCAGGTGGCAGCCCATCGATTAGCTTTGAACCCCTTTTGGAAAGCTCATTTAGCAAGAGCCATAAGGCTCTTGAAACTTATAGAGATACCTCATCCAGATCTAATCCAACTGTGGTGAGGTCTCGTTCGGCCAGCAGCACAGGGATATGTTCAGGTGTCAGTGTAAGTCCAGGCACAGGCGGCAGTACAGAACTACATTCAGGCAATAGCATGCACCTCTGTTTAGGGCCAGGTGGCAGCATGAGTCTGAGGGCATGCAGCAACACAGGGCTGCATTGTGGGGCTGCCGCTGATGGTAATGTCCACTGGGATCCAGGGACACCAAATTGTGTGGCAGGCCAGCTGGACTATTGGTGAGCTGGATAGAATTGTTCCACTGGCCAAATCTGGTCCACAGACCACATGTTTGACACCCCTGCTCTAAGCAATTATGTAAACTTGAATTTGTTTGACTAGGTGAAGATGGCTGAGACTATACCTTAGCGTTTTGCTTGCATGTCCTTGGCTGTTAACAAGTATACTACTGGACTTGCATGCAAGTACTCTTTACAAAAGAAACAATGTTCCTCTATGGAGCATGAGGATGGGCAAAATATTCTTGCCATGTCATCAACTGAGTATAATGCTTCAGGGACAGATCCTTAATCTGGCACCCAGCTCTGATGTCTGGGAGTGGTGCTCTATGTTGGGGTGAGAGGGAGGGAGAAAGGAGGTGTAAAGGCAAGAAACCAAACCGCAAACTTTGCAGTATTAGCGGTAGCCACTTGAATCTGTTGGTTGGAGTACACCTCTGTGTCTTTACCTGGCCCCTCCTGGGGCTTGGAGTGAGGTTGCATGGACAACTGGAATATTTTTGCAGTGATGGATACTCTGGCCATATCTTTCACCTTAGTTCACCTGTGTCTTGAAATGACCTACTTTTGTATATAGGTTTTGAGGAACTGTACCTTTAATATGCTTTGGCATGAGCCAGTTAGAACTGGTGATGGCTGCATGCAGATTCCTGTTATGCAATGCTGATTAATTAGAACTCAAATGAAGAACTACGAAACTATGAAGAAAGAAGCAGACCTCTGTCAGCTTTCTTGATTCTGAGTAATTATTGAACACTGCAGAGTCCAGGAGTAAGCAAGCAATGGGGTGCCAGTGCAAAGGATGAGTCCGAAGGTAGCCTTATTTCTAACAATAGTTAATTCTGAACACTTGATGTCACAGGTTTGAATGAGTTGGCATTGACTCTGAGAGCAGGTATCACACCTGCCTTTGTGTGGAGGAACTTAAATACTGATTTTGCAAACAGGTAAAGCAAGTTAAGTTTGGAGCACAGTAACCTTGAAAACATCCAGAACACTCAAGCACAGAACTATTCACACAAGATCCTCTAAAAAAAACAGTATAAAAAAATCATTTTGAGTATAATAAGTTTACATTCAGTATTGTTTCTTTGTGTTAAACTTTATCAGAACAACACCTGCAACCACAATACACACACACATAAGTTACACAAAAGAAGCACAAGTATTTTCTTAAATGGAAACTCTTCATTTGTTTTTAAAATTCTGTTGGACTATTTAAAAAATTGGGATCTAGTACAGACAACTCTGTCCTTCAGGATAAAGGAAGGCATAGAGCTAAGTATGTAAATTATTGATGTTACCCCCGGCGTTGTGCTGGACTGCTTCCCTGGAGCCCTCTGGGACAGATGAGGAGCTACGACATGCCTGTTGTGCCACTGCTGTCCTTAGTGAACAAAATCCTTGCCTTCCTATCCTAGGAACCTTATTAAAGACAGTTGATTGATCTACAAGGCTCTTTTTTACTTCATAAGTTGTTGACAGACAACAAGTCTACAGTTTTGGAAAGCACTTGCTTTATCTTTTCATTACAAAACATTTTTCTTCTGCTTATGGCACAAGACTCAGCAAAAGGAGATCTGGGTGGGTATAGACTCACTGTGAGACTTGTCTGGATCTCACTGAAGTCAAGAGAATGAACTTTGGATTGAGCCCTTTTCTGACTAAAGACAAGTCACTTTACCTTCTCTTTGTCTCTGTTTTCCCCATCTGAAAAATAGGAATTAAGGAAATGACTACCATTTATGTGATTTGCATTTGTAAGTGTTGTTAGGCATATCTACATGTTTTGTTAAGGCAAAGCTTTAAACTCCAGTGCTTCTCATGCCAGAGTTTATTGCCATTGGATACCACGTGTACAGGTGTGCCTGGGACTACAGCACATTGAACTGAGTCAGAGCAGCCCTGGCTGGCAGGGAGCCCTGAGGGGGTCAGCCTGCCAGCCCAGGGCCACTCCCCCTGACTCAACACGCTGTGGGGGGGCTCGTTGGGGCACGAGGGTGCTCCAGTGCAGGGCTAGCTGGCAAGCAGCCCCTGCACTGAAACATGCTTGTACCCCATCCAGTCATGTCAGTGTCTACATGTGTTGGGCTGCAGAGCAAAAAACTCTGCAGCAGGATAGCACTTGTATTTACAGGTACTATCCCGCTGCAGCATAAATTAGTTTCCTGCAGCCTAATAGGGCCCCACATGTAGATGCGAGACATTTACTGCAGAGCTAATTAGTCTACTCAGTACATATCTTGTGTAGATGCACCCACTCTGTATCATTTTAATCTATTCATGTTCTTCTGATGTTTTATTTCATTTGCCATCTCTCTTACTTTTCTCTTGCCTTTCTCATTTTGACTTCACTTTAGCAAGAAGGGGCATGAAGCAAATTTCCTTTGTAACTAAAGAAGTCAGTCAGCATCATGTTCCTGTGTAGAAAGGTTAATCAGCTCAGCATTGGAAATGTTAATATTTATAGACATTTAATCTGAAAGAGAAAAAATTCCTCTTGGAACACCTCCAGCACTGATCCAGCTCAAAACTGTTCATTTCTATAAGCACTGATCAGGATTCATGACTCTTCTTCTCTTCCATTTGTTTTTAATATAAATCAAGCATTGAGCCCTCTAGTAGGTGACACTGATTTGTTAGCACAGAGTAATGATGGCTATTTACATTTAGATGGCATCGTTCTTCTTCAAGCACTCAACATTTTTCAGACTGTGTGGTCTCAGCTGCCATATGCAGATATTCAGTTACTGCACAACAAGGGGTTTTGCAGGATGATGTTACATGAAATCCAGGCATCAGATCGTAAGGCCCCAGTAGCCCACATGGGACAAGGTTCTGCCCTAAAGGAGAAGCGGGGGATTCCCTTTGTAGATGGGAGAATCCCTGGGTGGCATAAATCCAATCCAGCATTGCCAGCTCAATGCTGCTCATTCCAACTCTTGCTTAGTGCTTGAGGTTAGCAAACCTTAGCCTCTGGAAGGGGTTGTTCCAGTGAACATTAGTCATGCAGCCTCAGGATTGGGAGGAATGGGCATCACTTCTTCCCAAGCTTACTTGACATGCAGTGGTATACCTGAGGGTCTGGCAACAAGGCTTCCATAAAATAAAAAGGAGGCTCAATTAGCATCGAGGCACATAGGTTAAGGCACTTCAGTATGCATTTTTGAACCTGAAGCAGCTAATAAGTAGTGTTTTGGCAAAATGTCAGTATTTGAAAACTCCATCCACTGAGATCTTAGGGGCTAAATCTAACAAAAAAATGACCTATACCTTTACTGGGAGGCAAAAGGGTTCACACCCTCCTGTGTATACAACGTTCTGGATTTTTTAATATCCCCCAGCAGCCAAGACTTTTGATTTTACAATGTATTCAAAAGCTGACAAAAATAAATAGTAGTCCTGTTAGGGCTTTGTCTGTTAAGATTGCAATGCCAGGAGATTTACCCCCCCACTCCGCCCCAGCTAAAATATTAGTCGGTATCTTCAGTGTTTATAATACTAATCTGTTACAAGTGTGGGAGTGAAATGAGCTGTTGCTTTTGTTACCAGCTACCTTCCCTCCATAATCTGTGGACCTACTCTTGCTATTGTGAGCATATGAATGTAGCTTCTCTTCCTAATCATCTGCTCTCCTCATTAAGATTATGGCACAGAACTGAGCACAAAACTGAATAACTTCCCTTCAGAAAATAAGTTTCCTAAACCACTTAATAACTAGCCGTGTCCCAAGATGTTTAGAGAGCAAGCATTTGTCTTTTCACAGTTGTGTTATTCTTGGACTTCTTTTCCATTAAGTGTGGGGGAAAGTTGAGGGGAGGTGTGTGTGGGGGTAAATACTGTTGTAAATTAAACTCTGAAAAGGTTGGGATTTATTTACTCTCATCTGTGTTCGGAGCCTATATGCTATTAGATTCCCTTTTCCCGCCTGTTAAACATCTAATAAATGAAGGGTTGCAGGAAATTTTACAAAGTTTGCATTTCTTGAATAAGTTAAGTGTAGAGGAGAAGCCTGACATTTATTTTACTTCCTGCCCTCATGATTTATACATACAATTAAAATGTGCCAATGCTATATGCACTTTTAACAATAAATACAATATAATAAATACAAACACAACACAACAAAATGAAAAATACATAGCAATCATGTAGAGCCTAAAAACTAGTTCCATCTGCAAGTTTTACTGACCAGGGGGACATATTGGAGAGCACACACAATGGACCACAATGCACAAGATGCTAGTGGAAACTAATGAATGCTGCTGATTTTGGTACATTACAATTAGAGGCAAAAACTACTATGGGCTGGATAGCGGGGAAGAATAACTCAGATCAGCACACTGCTTCTTGGTGCCTTGACTCTCTCTGACAGAAATGTCAGATGAGAGCAAACAAATCCCTGTTGCATGTGCTGCATCTGTCAGGTTTGATTCTGAGGTGAGGCTGTCTCAGGAACCTGCCCCTGACAAAGGCTTAATTGCAGTCACTATAGGTGTCACTGGAAATAGAACCAGAACATAGGAAAGACCAAACAGCATTTAGAGAAATGAGTAATATCAAGTTAATGAGTAAGGAACAAAATATGATGGTCCCAATCTATCACCAGTGCCTCGCTGCCAGTTTCAGTGGGCTCATAAATTGAATGAGTTTGTCCCTTTTATAAAGGACCCAGTTTAAATAGGGATGTTGTGTCAATGGTGCTCAAGCAAAGTCAGTCTCCCAGCCCATCTCTCATGGCTTATGCAAAGCTTGGTTAGGTCAGTGGAAGGAACCTTGTTGTTAAAATTCACCTACGTGACGGAAGAGAGTGTGGAATGATTTGCCTGGCTCTGTTGAAGCTATTCCCTTTCCTAGCCTCCCTGCCTTTCCTGATTTATTTCCAGGAGTCACCACAATACTTCTGAAGAGCAAATGCTTGATTCTGGAATGGTCCAGGTTACACTACATGGCAGGTAATAATTTTTCTTTGAGAGGAAGGCAACCCCATGAAGTCTTGAGTAGCCCAAACTATGCAAAAGATAAAACAAAGTCCTGGGCAGGGGAACAGTACAAAGCCATGGCACCAGTTAAATCCTACTGATGCTGCAGAGGGTTGAATTTCAGCCTTCATGTGACCTGAGCCAGGGGTTAAAGTTTAGCACTAAATTATCATGATGTAATTTTTCAGGAAGGAAGGAAGGAACTTGAAGCAAAATGCAACTGCCTGTATTGCAGGTTGGCTTTCCTAAAGATGCTGCTTCCTGTTCTGGATGTGGTAATATGAGAGAAATCCTACAGGCATTTTTCTTCCAGTCTGTGAGGCCAGAGTCACTATTTAATGCAGAGGTCGGTAATAGAGGATTTATGCTGTTCTTGTCCAAGCACCATGTCAGCATAGTGCCTTCACTGCCACTGCTCTGGGTTTGCAAGTCAAAATGTCATGTCACCTGATAAAGTAGGTTGTTGCTTACAAAAGTTCATGCCTCTCTCTGATCAGTCAGCCTCCAGGGCATTTTTACACCTGTAAGTATCGCAGTGCCGGGTGCTTTGAAAATCACCCAGTGCTGCAACGCTTGCAATTGTATAAGTGGCAAAATGCGCATCAGCGCTGAGAAAATGGCAGTGGCACGCTTTTGAATTAAAACACCTCAAAGGTGCTTTAGTTCCAAAGGCACTGCTGCCATTTTTTCAGCATTGACGTGCATCTCTCCACTTGTACAACTGCACATGGTGCAGTGCAGTTCGCTTCGGCTCATGTGCAGAGCAGACTCAATTAATTGAGTTGGCTCTGAAGTGGCAGATCTCTAGTGCATCGTGGGAAAAAGTTTGTGTGTAAATGCTCTAAGGTGCCAGCCTGCCCTGCCTTCTGCCTAACTCCGAATGTGTAGAAGCAGGGCTGGGCAATTAGCCAAGGAGTCAGTACTTGCCCACCCTTTTATTTCACATAAAGTCTGCATCCCCTGTAGTTTGAATTTGTCTGAGCAAAACTGCCCAGTCTTACCTGGTTCAGGTAAAAAACTTACAGGGATTTGTAATGAGACCTTATATCCAGCTGACATAGGAGATCCTGAATCATGTCACTTGAGGTCAGTCTTCCATTTAATTGATGTGAAGGTTTTCTATGTCATTCAGAATTTCCCTGTATAATAGACTGCAAGTTCCTGAAGGCTGGAACACAAGTTGTAGTGGGGATGATTTGGAGGGTGACACTAGGAAGCTCATGTGCTTGCAGAATTTCGTGATAGCTATGAGCCCACAGTGCACATTATGGCTGCAAGCAGCAGCACTAAAGACCTCATGTGTTGCAGCCCAAATAAAGTCTTTTTTTTTTTTTTTATTGCACAGAGCACTGTGTATGAAACACTCTGAAATAAATATATGGCTGCTTTGGAACAATACAAGATATGTTTTGCAAGAGCTTTTGGGAGTTTACCATCAACTTCAATGAGAGAAGGGTCAAGGTCAAGGCTGCGTGCTGTAGAAAATTTCACCCATGTTGTCTATCCTTTCAGCTTTTAATGTATCAGAATGGGTTTCCAGGATGATTCACTGACCATCAAAGCAACAACAAAAGTATAGTGGATGACAGGTGGATTAATTTATTTTGGGTCTTATCTTTCCTGGTGATGAAAACATTCAATTCTCTCAGCTTTCTCTTGTCCTTTTCCTCTCCTCCTTACTCTGGCTGGGAAATGCAGAATGAAAAATGTCTCGGTACATTTCTCTAGAATGCTTGAAAATCAATCAGTTGTGGTGTTTCTCATGATTGATTTATTGTGGCTATACAACGCACAGGGCTTTGGACCTTGGTGCTTCCTGTCATCTTCTGTTTCAGTGATTAATTTGACAAGAAAAACCTTCTGTCCCCCAAAGGGGTAACGTGAGGGTACAGCAAACTTTTTTTCCTTTACGCAATATCTTGTTGGATAAATAAGTAATAGCAAGTGAAAAAGAAAGATGTCCTATTTATATATCCATTCCATTGCTAAGCTCTATATGCTTAAAGGTGAATTTATATCTTTCTGCTAATCCTTTTGAATATGTTTTAATCAACAGACTGCATTTTAAGTGGAAAGGTCCAGTCTAGGACAGTTACCCAATGTCTCAATCTCTCCCACATAGTTTGCTGAGTATTTATTATAGATAAAAGTCTATTCAGACCTGAGGATCAGTGAAGTATCACTGCTATAGAATTTGCTCAGCTGTTGTGAAAGAAACGTAGGCTACGTTATTTAATGTTTCGGGTCAATTCTTAAAGTCTTGCCTGAAGAGGAGACTGAAGAATGCAATATCACACTGGGGACAAATGGTGTGGTCCAAGCTGCACACAAATTGACAAAAGCATCTGGAACATAAACCATTTCCTCAAAGTTTACAACTTTCAGTCAAATCTTTCTATCACATTTCATGCAAAGCAGGTATAAAAATAATGAATATTGCTAGACACCTTACAGTACTTGATATAGAACATACAGAATGTTAAAGCCAAATAGAAGTTACAAAGTTCTGGTTCACTACCTGTGAAAATGCTTTGAGGTTTTCTTATTGAAAATGAATGTTTTCCTTGGTGCATTGAGATCCTGTCATATTGACAGAAAGGAGATTTCCTAGGAATTTCCCAAGTTAGCCTGAACATTTCATTTCATTAAGCAGCCAAAGGCATCTATGCCTTTGAGCATAAGCGTGAAAATTCAATATCTCACCAAATTTGCTGAAGGCAGAGACAAGTTTATAAAAACGTGATATTATATATAAAAACCCCATATAATAATTTCATTAATAATAATATGTGCATGGGAACTGAGGTTCAGGTTGGTGGGGAGGGGATAAGACTTGGGATTTTGGTGCCTTTCCATGTTGCGGAAAGAAGTCTGATGTAGTGAGAACAAAATTCCTCAATATGGTTCGACAGTTCCATGACAGCATGATAGCGCATGTCCTTGCTGGTCACAAATGGTGTCAAGCAGGGCTGCGTGCTGGCACCTACCTTCTTCAGCATGGTATTCTCTGCCATGCTGTCAGATGCCTTCCAAGATGATGACCTTGGTATGGGGATCAGGTATCGTTCTGATGGAGACAGCTTTAACTTGTGCAGGCTCCAAATGAGCTCCAAAGTCCAGACAGCCACACTTCACAACTTCCTCTTTTCTACGCAGGCTCACAGGCTGGCATTCAACAGCCCACAGACCTATTTTCATCATCCTGTGACAACTTCAGACTCACTATCAACATGAAGAAGACCGAAGTGGTGTTTTAACCTGCGCCTGGCAAAACACCCCAGGAACCACACGTCTCAGTTAAAGGCCAACAACTGTCGATGGTCAACAAGTTTGCCCATCAAGGCAGCGCACTGTCCTGTGCTGTCCACATCGATGCATATACATACAAGGGGAAGAGAACTGTATGAGGGCAACTACACTGCAGCCATTTTGAGCTGCTGTGCAGAGAGGGCATGCTGTGATTCACTGTGCCGTACTAGCAGTGTGGTCCAGAGGCAATGTAGGTCTTTGCTGATGGCCAGGGTGCGTGCCACTGCAAGTTACACCCTCCAGATGGGTCAGTTGCACTTGTAGGCTGACGTGGCATCTTCCTGAAGTTGCAGGTTTTTAGAGCAGTAATGTTGTCCCATTGGGAACATGGGGGTCTTCAATTCTGTGGTTATACAGTTGTCCCACCAGCAAAAGGGGCCTTTGTGTGAGTCATTTATATGCAAGCAGGTGGCAATGCATTGACCTCAAGGATCAGAAATAAGATTGCAGAATAGAAAATCTGTGTTTGTATTTCAGCTTGCAGAATACATGCCCTGTTCCCAGATGACTGCCAGAAAGTGTGACACTACTTTGGAGTCTACTTGTTTTAAAGGCTGCAGGCAATACAGTATAATACATTGAATTGTCTTTAAAGGTTTTTCCCCACTATTGAACTTAGGTCACAGCAGAAAGAAGAAAGGATACACACACCTACACTGCATATTTCTTTAAAGTGAATATTGAGCTTGGGAAAGGAGCTGGATCAACATTGCTAGTGTCCCAGTAATAGATGCCTTTCATTTAAAGGGTTGCCTCTTTTGGGGAGCATTTAATCTCTTTCCAATCTAATAATTTCCTACTGTCTTTTCCTCCTCTTCTCCTCATTGTGAGAGTCTTCAGAGTCCCCAGTGTGAAGCTGAAAATCTTGTTGTGCCAGTTACTAGTCAAACATAGAGGTAGACATGGTCTTTTTGCTGAGGAGAGCTAGAAAAACCCCAGACTAACTCATTTTGCCTATGACCTTTTCCCCACTGGAATGTGTATCCGGGTTTTAAGAGGTGAAAGACGAAGTACAGCACACTGCCTTGCCTTGCTTCTTTTAATGCGGATGCTCAGATAAGAGAAATGAGTGAAGCAATGCTGTACATGAAAAAAAAATCCTTGAAGTGATGTTTCAAAGGAGCTTAGAAACTATGTCTTTGCTGAGAGAAAACCCACAGGTGCCTACACTGTTTACATTATCTTTTGCCCTCATTTTATCCTGAGTATTTTCAAATCACATAATGATCTCAGTTTTGCAGGTGCTGCCTTCTAGCTTTTGATGCGGAACAGATTCTGAGTAGAATGAGTTTTGCAATGCAGGCCTTAGAGCATATGTTTCCCCCTGGAGTAGACACTGCAAGTAGTATGTGAAAGATTACCGCTCCTGACCACCTGAAACTTCAATGTCAAGCACCACTGAGCAGCATTTCTTATGTTTTCCAAAAAATGCAACAGAATCATTACAGACATGGCTAGTGGGCCCAGAGACTTATCTCAATTCCCATAGGACAATCTAATCCCAATTCTTACAGCATGTCCTCACACAAAAAAGGAAGCTTTAAGGAAAGATTTTTAAAGGCAGCAAATCAGCATGTGGCTCAGAAAGCCGGGGGCAGGTAGAAGATGTCAACGCGAGTACTTCTCTACCAAAGCAAATGCAACACTGAAGGGCAGATTTGGGTTCTAAACACCCAAGAATTCCAGGAGAATTGTATCATTGTCAAGATGGGGGCTACTTTTGCTTTTGGGGTCTGAGTATTCAAAGAAAATGCAAAAAAATGATGTCAAAGAAAATAGATCTGCCTCTTAAGGTATGTTCTTCCTCATAGTCTCCCAAGATGAGTGCCTAAAAGCCCCCCTGGCTCACCAGGGGCATCTGGGAATGCCTGATTGCCAAAAAGGCAGTGTACACCCAGTGGAAGGGGGGTGCTATCTCCAAAGAGGAGTATACCTTCTCTGCTCGGGCCTGTAGGGGGGCTGTCAGGAAAGCTAAGGCGGACATAGAGCTAGGACTAGCATCCAAGATCAAAGATAATAAAAAGTCCTTTTTCAAATATATAGGGAGGATGAAGAAGGCACCAGGAAACATGGGGCCCCTACAAGATACGCTGGGCAATCTGGTGGTTGCGCCAGAGGAGAAAGCAGACCTCTTTAACCAATTCTTCACCTTCATTTTCTTGTGCAGGGAGTGGGACTTCCCTGCCATGATGCCTACCTGGCTGGAGTCATCTGAGCCCTGTTTTTCTCCTGCCCAGGCAGGGGATCAGACTTGAAGATCTACAAGGTCCCTTCGACCTGACTTCTACGATTCTATGAAGAATTCCAGATTCTCTGCGTGTAAGGAAGCATCAGAGAATTAGCCTTTTAGTTCCTTAGAGACATATCATCTATAAAATCCTGAAACATGATGGAGAATCTGCATGATCAAGGAAATGGGCAGACTATTACACTGCAGTGACATAAAAAAGGTGGTGGGGTCTACTGAAGAGCAGTGGACATCTGGTATCTGTTCATCTGCCCTCATCTTGTCCTGCAGTACATGAAAGCTCAACTCTAGTAGCTCAGCCCAGTTTCAAACACCTTTCAGGGACATTGGCATGGTGCTGAATGAGAGAGGAAAACTGCCTCCTCATGAGTCAGCATAGCCAGTGAGCCTGCTTGGTGGTTTATTTTATTAATTTATTGTTCTTTGGGGCAGTTGTTCAAAATCCCTTAGGTTACCCAGTTATCAAAAGAAGCAATGAAGGGAGCATAAGCCTGGATTTAAGAGCCAAAGGAGATGATCTCTAAGAATGTCTCCTGCCTCCCACCCTTTGTCTCTTTGTCCATCTGGATGTCCTAACTACAGATACGTATGTACAGCACCTATTGAAGCCTTTGTGGTGGCTTCTACAGAGGCTGGCAGTCTAGTGGATTAGGGTCATACCTTGTAGCTCCGGCTTTTAGAAACAATCTCCCAATGTGCCTTGATTGGAACATGGCTCCAATCTGCTGAGGACCGAGCTGCAGCAGGTGGTCGAGACAGTTCACTACATAGGCATTGCCACGTTTGCACTCTGGAATGTCAAGAGCTGCTATGGAGACTTAAAGTATTGGTCATGACTTGAAAATGCCCCAGCCCCTGACCTTAGTATAGCCTAATTTTATTAGCAAAGAATGAACATCTCTAAATATCGTCTTCCTGCTGGGATCTATTTGCACAGTTTAACAGGATTGTCCTACATGGATGACACAGATATTTGCCCAGCTTGCTTGGCAGCTATGAAAGTGAATGATGGGTGAATCTGTTCAGAGCCCTCAGACTCAAGATAGCTATCATGCAGAGATTCTTCTTGTGGCATTTGTTTGCAAGGGCCACACATGGAGATTGTGACCTGGTAACACACGGGCTGCCAGAGGAAATGACAGAGCAACTGGTACACATGAGGCATTGCTTAAAAAAAGAGACTGAGCTAAGAGAGAGAGCACCCTATGCAAGTGTTACGGTGCTTTGAGCAGCTGAGGTTGGACAGGATAGGACACCATCAGGATTACAGTGCTGAGAACCAAGGGCTGACTGAGTTATTACAGGCTCTACCTAGTAACCAGCCCTTTTCATTTGACCCACCATGAGTTTCCAGTAAAATGGTAAGATGCTTTAAGGCTTAAGGAAATTGCAGCAAAGGTCCTGCACATTGTGGATGTGGATTTTCTTCCCTGTTTCTAAGAAGGAGCTTGCAATGAATGAGATAAATGTTAATAGAGGGGTCAATCCCACTGCTGTTCATTTCTAGCCAATTCATTGGTGAGGGGGGGCATAATTGGACCAATATATAGAACAAAATGGGTATCCCATCCCAAATTGGCCAATCAAAGAAATCTAACAGCAGCTGAGGTCACTGCCATGCAGAGATATGAGGGTGGGTCGCACTTTGCAACTCCCCCAGTCAGCAGGAGATTGGAGTGCATTTTATTGCTTAACCGCTACTCCATCTGGGTCACGCAAAGTGTGGTGGAGGAGGCAAAGCAAAAGGATCTCCATTCCTTTGGACTGTGATCACTGAATCTTTTATATCTGTTCCACAACATGTGCATTTGGATCTCATTTCAGTGACAGTAGTAGGGAGCACAGTGCCCTGTTTGTAGTAATAGGTGCTGATCAAAAATGAGGATAACCAACTGGTGCTAACCTGGGGCAGTGCTTAATAAGTATAGGTGACACACCTTTTTTTTTTTCCACTTGGAGAAAAGGCTTGGCAAAAGATGGCTTTTTGAATGATTCAGTTATTAGAACCTTTTCATGTTTTTTGAATAAAGCAGAGAGTTTTGGTTCCATTTGAAACAAATCTTTAGCTTCATTATTTTGGTTTCCACCATTTCTCTCTCGCTCTTTCTCATTTTCTTTTCACTTTCTAATGGGGGAGGAGGCGGGGTAGGGAGTGTAGGGAAGAAAAGAGAAGGAAAAAGAAACAGAAAAATTACAAATCATTTATTGCATTGAATCCCAAATGGTTTGTTTTCTTTTTTATTTTGGGGGGAAAAGAAACAATTTTTTGGAATGTTTCCTGTTTCACATTTTGTAATTAGCCTGGTTATCATTACTTAGCATGGTAAAAGGAAAGATAGATCACAAGGACAAAGTAGTGGATATGTTTTATGAAATCACTCCTGCCTCTACTTTTACAGATTCTTCTTGTCCTCTTTCCCAGGTACCCTTCCTTGGTGCTTCTATGCAAAGGGTTGGGTAAACTGCCCCAAGTTAACCCTTTGCTCATTAGAAAGCATCTAAAGCCCTGCTCTTTCTCCCAGTGTATAAAGCAGAGAGAAGCCTATTCCCACACACTTATCTGAACAGTTCTGAATTCAGGGGAAGTCTGGATTCTGATCTGAGCATTAGGCAGAAGCTCATTGCAGATATTAATCTCTTTTTTTTTTTTTACAATCAAATCTGTCTTTCCTCCTTCGTCTAGCTCCTATCACTGATTCCTAGTATTTCATGCTACAGGCAGTCCCTGGACTTATGACACAATTGGTTTCTGAAAACCACGTCTTAAGTCGAAACATCGTAACTTAGAACCGATTTTCCCATAGGAAACATTGTTATAAATGGGGGATTGATTCCTGAACCAAGGCCCAATACCCTGTTTTCACCAAAAATACCCCAGAATTTTGTTTACTTAGTCAATTATAGATGAGTAATATAGCTACATTAATGTATTTATATTGTAAATAACAATCATATTGATTTGGAAGGACCTCTTTGAGATGACTTTGCTGGACTTTTTGAAGGGTTCTTGGCTGGAGTCTTCTCAGGAGTCTTGGCTGCAGATTTTTCTGGAGTTTTGCCTGCTTTGTTAAAGAAAGTGTCCAAGGAAGTTCGGACAGATGTCCTCCAGGGAGATGGGTGACATAGCAAACTTCTTCTCTGGCATGGCATGGTGTCAGATCAAGCGTTGTAAAGTTGAAACTGACGTCAGAAAGTCAAAATATGGCAAAATACGACATTTCCAAATGTCGTAAGTGCCGTTCATTGCAACTCAAAACATCTTAAGTCGAGGACCGCCTGCATTCAGATTTCTGTATATGGCTATCCTGTAACTCACTCTAGTGGATTTGAGAAAGAAGACACTCAAAGCAACCCATGCAAACCATGCACAGTGAGTTAAATGCCTCCCTTCTGACTGAGCTCCACAGACTGAAGACAAAGGTGGATTTAAGTCATAATTGAACCGCTCATCTTTTTTGACTCTAACACATGTCTGACTGGTCTATAGACCAGTGAGAGAGAAATTCAATATAAGACCTATTCAAACCTTAAGCTTCCAATACAAAGGCTGGTTGGTGTTTGGTTAGTGGTCATATGAATTCTTAGCTCAAAACTGACAGTTCATTTTGCAGTTGTCAGATGGAAACTAGCTTCTAAAGTTTCCTACCTCAGCTAAATTTAAAGGAAAGATGAAACAAAGTGCTTTGATACTGGCCACCATGTGGAAAAATGTTCTCCTTTCCTTTAAAAACAATTAATCAAGTATCCCTAAATCATGAGATTATCATCTCATGAGATCATGAGATGATTGACCTAATAAATGTGGGGTTCCTTTTATTTTCTCTCTGTTTTAGGAGCCTTTAGAGTCACTCAAGGACCTTGTTACATGTTACATTGTGAGCTGCACAAATGTTGATTGGCTTAGTGCTATCTTGCAGTCACACCTTCAATTTGAGTGACACATCTGTAAGGAGTGGCCACACCCTAATGGGACCAGATTTGGGTTATGAGGATCAAGAAATAATCCTGTTCTGGAGTCGCATAACTTTGAGCTGCATAATGAGTGCTCTAAACCACTTAAAGGTGTTAATGTGTGGACAATCCAGGGATTAAGAGCTCCAGGAGCTGCCTAAAATTAACGTGTAACAAGGCCTCAAGTCGTGTTTTCAAGCTTACACAATGACAAGGGTTAGGAACATACATTTTAAAAATGGAAACAAATATTCTTATACACTCACAGGATTACAGGAGCTGGGGTTTTAAGCAAGCAACAAAACATTGTGGTCTCTCTGCTGGCAATACTTGCTTGTCTCCCACTGTCAGCCTGATTCTGAAGTCCTTGAATACCTGACAGCTACATAATGTCCTGCAGTGCTGCCCTGTATTATTTTCCTCTCAAATCATACAAGAGATTAAATTAAAAATCATGTTGTGGTTCCATTCTTTCTAATCCATTGCCATTCTACCACACTCCCTCCCTTTTCTGCTGCCACTGCATCCCATTAGGAGACTGCAGTTGTTGAGATCTCAGTGCTCATTTTCTTTTTAGTCAATGTATGTGTTTGTCAATTTACATCTTCATTCAATTATAAAATTTGCATGCAGACAAATATGTCACAGAAGTTTCTGTCTTCCCCCTCTATATTCTTGAGAGTAAATCTCTGCTTCTTCCCTTTGCAACCTTTCTGTACATGCATGTGGGCAATGGGAACACAAGAGGGCAGCAAAGAGGTAGAAATGAAAAATTGGGAGGTGGCAGCTGAGGGAAAGCACTTTTTTGTTCACAGAAAATTAGTTGCTGCTTTGTGACTTGTGACATTCAGAATTTAAAATTGAAATAAAAAACTGAATGCTTTTTTCTACCCTGTGGTGAGAGAAAATCCTCATTTCCTGCTTTTTCTTTGTTGCCACCCATGTGATTTTATTGTAAATTTGGAAATAGTTTGGTTGGGTTTTTTTCCCCCTTAAACCTTCATTGCTTGAAGTCATGTCATTTCATGGGAATCTCAAATTTCATTTTAAAAAGAGCTCCTAGCTCTCATAGTTGAAGAGAAAACATTACCCAACACATTAAACAAGCAAATAAAAAGAATGCATCATTTATTCCCAGGGTCCTGACTGCTCTCATTTTTCTGCTTTCACAGCACAGTGAATACCCAGGGGCCAGGATCCACTGCTATGTGTGTCTTTGTATTTTGAAAGCTTAGAGTTGGCAATATTGTCTCCTCTGTATTTAAGATCCACTGTTGAAGTGGACTTTTCATTTGGTGCAAATTGACACATACACTAAAGAAACACCTCTGTTTGTGGGTGAATTTGATGCTCATCAGTGTTGGAAGTGAGAGCACTAGTGGGAGCCAAGCAAAGTGCTGATGGGGCTCTGCAGTTGTGTCAAAGTATTTTGTTACCTGACCAACAGCACATGTCCACTGACATTTCAAACCAAGAAGCTCAGGTAATTCTGCCACTGAATTTTTCTCTGATTTACCTGTTAAGATTAGATCCAACATCTGGACACTTATCTCCTTCAGATTTCTGAAGGACCCTCCTGATTGCTTATTAGGGCTGTGAGACGCTTCGGGTACTGATTCAGAGGAGATTCGGCCCAATTCGGTGAATGAATCTCCAAATCTGAATAGAATCAGGGGACCAATAAAAAGGTCTAAATCAATTCGAAGCTCTCCAAATCTTCAGAAAAGATTTGGAGAGCTTCATTGATTTGAGCAGTCCCTATCTGCTGCAACAGGAAGCTGGAGCTCAACTTGGAGCTGATAAGTAGGGGCTGGAGGAGTGGGGGGACTCCAGACCCCAGCCTGCCGACCTCTGCCCATTCCCCCAACCCCACCATGCCTTCCCTGCCCGCTCCCGGTGCTTTAGCAAAAAGCCTCCATTCACTGGGTGCTGCTGGCCAGAGGGGCGATCCCCGCTACTCCCCACTACCTCGCGCTGAATGAGGGAGCTCTACCATGAGCCCCCCAGCCCCTCCCTGCTCTCCCAGCCTCCCTCCCACTCCTGGCTGCCCTGCCTGTTCCAGCTCCGGCCCTTTAAGAAAAAAAAAAAATGAAAAAAACCCCAGACTCACCATCTCCTGCAGCAGCCTCAGGGCTTCAGGGGGTTCATGCAGAGCCCCCCCCCCCCCACATGCTGGTCAGGAACTGGTGACCTGGGGGTTTGGGGGCGGGGGTCGTTAAAGGGCTGGAGCTGGGGCGGGCGAGGCATCCATGGCAGGGGCTGGGACAGTGGGGAAGGGTTTGGGGGGACTCATGCAGAACGGAGCAGTGGGGGACAACAGGGATTGCCCCCCTGCCCAGCAGCACCTGGTGAATTGGGGCTTTTTCTTTCCAGTTGCTGGGAGCTGGGGCCAGGCAGGGCAGCCATTGCCAGGCTGTGGGGGTTGGGCCTGGCTGTTGGCTGAATCAATTCAGGACAGTGATCTGAATCTCCGAATCAAATCACTGTCCTCCGAATTGGCCGAGTCTGAATCGACTACTCCTCTATTTGCACAGGCGTAGTTAGCCCTCCTTTTCCACAGTTCACTGCCATAGGCAGACTGAATAGAGAGAAAGAAATCTGGATTGTTTTTCCAATTCTATTTCAATTTTTGGATGGGATTTTTGTTTATTTAAAAATAACATTTTGTTGCATTGTCCCTGTATTTTTCTTAGAAGCATGTCGATTTGAAGAGTTTCTTAATAGGCTTAATGTGATTGTACCCTGAGAAATGACTCAGTCTGCCAAAATGACTCTCTGAGTTCTCCCTCTCCCCCTCTTAATTAATTGCTGTTTGTTGAAGGCCAAGCAAAGTGGCATCTCAGATGTTTTAAGATGAGTACATAATTCAGTACCTTTTTGGACTGGCTCCATACTCCTTGCCCCAAGTTAGAGCCTTAGCAGACAAATAGTAGCTAGCAGCTAAGATATACAAAGCATTAGAACTTACTTCTCAATTGTCCCCTAAGATGGGTTTCTATGTGACTTGAGATACCTTGGGTGTAGTTCTGTGGGTGTTGAACACTGACAGTTCCTGGGCTAGGGACAGAAATTACACATAAACTGGTATAAGTTATTAGAAACCAGCTCAAATCTGTAATACAATGAAGTTCAATGCACATAAACTGCTTTCAAAATGGCAGAAACTGGTTTAAGATAAACCTGGATGGATGTAGTATCAGACTTAACTGATTTAGGTTAAATTAGTTTATTGAATGTCTGTCCCAGATCCCCTCCAGATTCAAGTTAACTCAGTCTCCCAGCATACCAGGGTGCTTTGCACCTTCCCTGTGAACCCCTTCTTGCAGGGTGCGTGGTCTAGCCTTGGCCCAAGCTGTCTGCTCTAGCCCAGCAGGGAGGTGTGCTATAGCACCCTCTGGCTTCTGGCCTGGGTCACTGCAGGCCTGGGCCTGCATTTCTGTAATCAAAAGTGAAGGTCTGTTCACTTGCTTATTGTTTCAGTCTATGTAGCTTAGACTAACGACTAACCTGTGAATCGAGTTAACCTTGTGGTTTTTGATTGTCTATACGTAGCTCTGGAGACAAATGGAATTTTGAGATCTCAGCAAGTTAAAAAGTAAAAGATTTTAACCCCAATATCAGTAAATTTGGAATGCAAATGGAAAAGGCTTTTGACACTGTATACCACAACATTCTCATTAACAAGCTACGGAAATACTGATTAGATGAAACCCCTGTGTCATGGGGCAGGACCCAGGAGTGGCCATGATCTCTCCTGCGCCCATGCCATGACAAGTTGCCCTTCTAGCATCCTCATCTCGCTCGCCACGTCTTTGCTGTTTATATAATATTAATGGGAGGCTGCCTTTCCTGGGCTTCTCAAACCTGGTGCTCTTGCCCTCTACGGATATCTCTTGGTGCACCCCCTTTGGGCGTCGCGTGGCTCCTTCTGCCCCCAAAACCACGCCCAAGCCTCGCCGGTGTTCCAGACATTCTCGTGTCTCTATTTACGCGCCCTCTCCGGGGCCTCTCCGGTATACATGCCCTCTCCAATTTATGTGCCCCATCTGGGCTTCTAATCGTGCGCCCGCCCTTCTCCGGGCTTCTAATCGCACGCCCGCCCTTCTCCGGGGCTTACTCGCACACTCACCCTCTTCTGAGGCTTCTTGATAGGCCCACCCCTTCCTTCTGGAGTTTGCCCAATATATTCGCCCTCACTGAGGCCTATGCCTTGCGCTTCTCGCGCTCGCCCCCTCTGGGGCCTATGCCTCGCGCTTCTCGCACTCGCCCCCTCTGGGGCCTATGCCTCGCGCTTCTCGCACTTGCCCCCTCTGGGGCCTATGCCTCGCGCTTCTCGCGCTTCTGGTGCCCTTTTGTGTTCTTGCCCCCTCTGGGGCCTATGTCCGCGCTTCTCATACTTCCCGCGCCCTTTCGCGCTCTCGCCCCCTCTGGCCTATGTCTGCGCTCCTCACACTTGGGGCTCAGGTGGACCGTAGCCATGCCTGGCCCCCTGACCCTTCTTCTGGGTCATTCACCCCACTGGCCTTTACCAAATACTGCCCTCACAGGGCTGGGGTCACAACACCCCAAACGCAGCGCCAAACTGCCGTGCCTTGCCTCTGGCACCAATCACTGTTCCCTCCCTGGGCACACCCCCAAATGCAGCACCCTCTGCGCCACCAGGAACCCCCCCCATTCTGCTGGGGTGCTCCCCTGAGGCATCCCCCTTCCCCTACAGCCTCACCCGGTCCTCCGGTAACACAATCACCATCAAAACCAAACTCAAAGCCATGCCAACTGGCGGTAACCCAGAAATCAGCCTACCGGCTATAACATCCCGTGCCACCCTGGCTCTCCATTGAGCCTCCCTGTTAGAGGCCTCTCCATCTCATCAGCACGCGGGTGCTCAAGCGCTCAGGCAGCTCTGCCTTGCTCTGCTCCGCAGCAGAGCTCCTGCCTGTCAGCCTGTCAGAGGGGAACTGACTCCAGCCTCGGCCTGGCTGTCTATAAAGGCCAGGCCCTGCCCCCCTTTCAGTCAGCTGACCCACTCAGTTGCCTAAGCAACCTTCAGCTGTGCTGCCCTGCTGATTGGCAGCCAAGCCCTATTACCAATGCCAGTAGCAGGCACCCTAGTGCCCTGCTACACATCTCTCCCTCCCGGGGTTGACCCTCCTTAGGAGCAGGGCGCAGGAGTGCCCCGCAACACCCTGTAATGTGGATACATAGCTGGTTGGATCATTGTGCTCAACAAATAGCGATCAGTCTCTCAGTGCATGGTTGGGGGCGGTATCAAGTGGGGTTCCAATGGAGTCTGTCCTGGGTCCAGTATTGTTTATTATGTTCATTAATGATTTGGACAATAGGATTGGGTGCACACTTAGCAAATTTGTGGATGACACTAAGATGGGTAGAGCCGAAGACATTCTGGAGGGCAGGGCTAGGATCCAGAATGATCTGGATAGACTGGGAAAATGCTCTGCAATCCATCACATGAGAGTCAATAAGGACAGATACAAAGTCCTGCACTTGGGAGGAAATAATTGTACAGGCAAATACAGACTGGAGAATAATTGACTAGGCTGCAGTCCTATGGAAAAGGACCTGGGAGTTATAGAGGAACATAAGCTGAATATGAACTAATAATGTTCATATTGGCTTGTTACAAAAAAGCCAACAGAGTCCTGGGTTTTATTAACAGGTGTGTCACTTGCAAATCTATTCTTCTCTTTCTATTCAGCATTGGTGAGGCTTCATTTGGAATTCTGTGCCTACCTTTGGCCCCTAGTATGGAGTGACAAAAATGATTTGAGGTCTGAGAAGGAATGCTTTTCCTCTTTTCTCTGGGCACTAGTGATTTTTGCAATATTCTGGAAAATCTGGAATATGTCACCTTGAAAAAAAAAGAACAAGAAATCCTTACCCTTTATATTTGTACATACAAGCTCATCGTATCAGTCTGGCCTGGTCTGAATGACAACAATATGGAGGATCACCTTGGCAAAACATGTAAGCAAGATGTGATTGTTTAAGAATGTTATCAGGATTGAACAATACCTCCTGTTTCCTCTGGTACTCGCCTGCCATGACTTTGATCTTATGAGGGGAGGAAAGAGATTGGTATGCTGTTAATCGATACTCACCAGATAACTTCCCCCAACATGTTAAGTCACTCCATGTGTTTTTATTCTCTTTTCTTTTACAACAGCCCAAGTTGCAGGCATCAGCCTCCTCAACTTTCTCCCCAAACTGCTCATCAGCTCTGGAGAGGATCTCCGCCTTTGTGAACTTCATGGTAAGTCTCCTGCAGTGCTAATGAATTCATTAGCAAGTGAGGTTACAGTCTCTTTGCCCTTTTGCTGGCATAAAACCCTGGACAACCTTTCTTTTCAGTTACCCTGGGGCCAGGGTATATCTTGTACTCAGGTCTGGCTGGGGCTGGTCAGTATAGCCTGTGCTCAGCCTCCCTCATGTTAGTGAGGCTTTCCCTGGTTTTCTCTTCTTTTCCCGCATTGCTGGTCCCTGCCAGTAATTCATTGGTTTGTGGCTGCGCGCATTCAGCCCTGCTTTCTGATTCCCTCCTTGGGGCTGGGAGCATCGATCAGCTGTTGCTTGCAGCCAATCCTAGTCTCTCGTAAGCTGGGGTCCTCCTTATTATCACAGGATTTCCCCCCAGATCATGGCGAGACGCCTCGGCTCCTTTGAACTCACTGTCGCAGTCAAATCCTTCTGTGAGTGTCTGACCCACACCATCCTACCATCCTTCACATGCCTGAAGGCGTTCTCTCTGGGTCCTCCTTCTGATTTTATCCCCAGGAGCTACATCCATTGGCCAATCCTGAGTTAGGTGGAGAATCCCCACGCCAACCTGGCTGGATGTCATCATTAACAGACCCCAGGTGTTCCTCCAATAACAGGGCTCCAGACAGAGACCCTGTTACAAAGAGATTAAATACTTTATTGCTTTACATAGGGAAAGTTAGTAATAGCATCCACAAATTCAAAACTATTTTTATAGCTTGCTTCCCACTTGAGGCCCCCATGGAACCTGAAAATACAAAACATTGCAGGTTTTTTTTAGTTTTATTTTCAAATATTTCAGTTTTCCCTGTGTGCTGCAGCAGAATCTTTAGAAAGAATCTTAAGAAAAAATGTTTTTTCTAATGAGGCCCCAACTGCCATATTTTTCTTTGATTGTGTTAAATATAATTTTGTCAGCATATCTGAAATGGAAGTAAGTGAAAGTGTCCATCCATATACATCCCTAATTACTGTTGGACCAAGCAGTTGTAACAACTGGTCTGTCAATGTTGCACCAATTGAGAGAGAGAAAAAAACAAAGTGAAAATGAAAAATGAACTGCAGGTGTTTGACAACCTTTTTTCAACCCACAAGTCAGTTGTATGTGCAAAGCACAATTTGCACCTGCAAAAGGAAGGCTGCCTCTTGGTCTGAAGAGTAGAACAGGGGGTACACAATTTGACAGCTTTATTCTTGATGATTTAAAAGCCACTGTTTTAACTTTAAATGTGTGCTTATTTCATTATTAGTGGCTCAAAGTGCAAGAAAATCTAATGTCATGATGAGTCCCTATCTATGTGACTGACCTGCTGGCAAAGAGACTTCTCCTATCATACAACCATTCCAGACAGGATAGTTCTATGTCACCTGTCAGGTGACTTTAATAACCTAATTTATAAGAGAGAACTTTTAGGAAATTTGAATAATCAAATATATGGTGATTAGAAGGTTTACATTTGAAGCATATTTCACTGGCTTCAATATTGCTAGGACAATTTAACATGAGGGAACAAAGAATGGCCATTAGTCCATTTGAATTTCATTTCTATAAATTCCTGTGGCTTTTAACAGTGACATAGTTTCCTCTCTGTATTTTCCCCACACAGCTGCACATAAGTGAAAATTTAAATAAATACTCCACTGAGAGAACAATTTTTAGGTTTTAACTTGATCATGTACTATTAAGCATTGAATGTCATGCTCAGCTCAAAATGCTGTATTGCCTTAAATGAAGCTATGCTGTGCAAAATTTCTATGCTCTTTAAATGTCACATTTGAATTGTATCATAAAAAATTTGTCAAACCCAAGGAGAAATGGCCAGAAAGGTTTAATAAGTTTTACAAGTCACCAGGACTCCTTTAAGCAGTTTCCTTTTTGGTCCATCTGTCACAATGGACTTTCAGCATCTAACCATGCTGTGGTGGCTAATTCATGGCATGTACTTGCTTTGCTCCATTTGGCTGGAATACAAAAGAGGAAATGAGATTGGGCAGCCAAGAGGAGGCCATGCGTTCTAATCTATGGCTTTGTTACTCAAGGCTCTTCCTGTCAAAGTGCCATTTTTGAATGAAACCCAAATCAAGTGAACTAGACTAAAGACCAAAGCAAGTGCTAATTGGAGGAAGAATGCTTGGCATTTCACCAATGAGGTCCTTGGGTATCAGCTGTTTGAATGGATTGGAATCCTTTGCCAGCTCTGGGGCACATTTTAATTATAGTTGTTTGGTGACTTGGCTTTGCTAGCAATAGGTGATTTTTACATCCAGTGATTGCAATCGCCCATGATGGATCTGACATAAAACACCATCTTGGAATGAAACAGGTTGCTGTATGTGTGCGCACACCTCCCACACTTATAGTTACTCTTTGTTGGATTGCAATTTAGTGGCTTAATTGTGTAAAAAGGGACATTCTCCTTGAACTTCCATGACGGAGACCTGTGCTTTTGGAGTAGGTGGATGCTGATTCAAATTCAAGCGCACAGTTTACTGTCATCTGAGCAATTCTTAGGTGGCCATGGATTTGTTAAAATGTAATCTGAGCTCAAATGGTACATGTCAGATTTTTCAGCCACTAGGGATGGGCAGACAGATACTGAATGACAGTGGTTTGTACCCCACAAACTAGTTCAAGGACTTATTAGGATCAATAGTATAGCAGGTAAAGATAGTCCTGGGTAACTTTTGTCTTTTTATGAATAAACCGCTATGTGCTGCCTTCTGGAAATTAAATAGTGTGCTGTCTTTCATCCATTTATATAGCTGGTCTTGTGAATCTGCAAAGCAAGGCTTTTCAAGCAATACTGTAATTTCCTATGGGATTAAGGAAATAGCAAATTAACATATAATTGTCCTGCTTTAATTGTACTGCATAGATATAAGGATGTTTGGCAGGATTTACCCAAGCATAAAAAATCCCTTTCTTCATAGATGCTTCTCTCTGTGAACTTCCCTTCCCTGTAACAAGTAGCGTTTCTTCAAAGCCCTGGAAGGCATCTTAAACAAATGCCCTTCATTGCACATGCAATGTGTCATACTTGTAACTGGAAACAGTAACCATTTTGTAAAGGCCTTGGCATTTTTTTACAATATAATCTAAATTACATTAATCTGGATGCAAAAGCTGATCAGAATTGACATCGGTTTCGGTTGGGAGGATGCAGATTCAAAACTGTAGTGTTGGTATAACCTGCCTAAAAAACAAAACACTGAAGTTATTCCCAGTCAGAAAGTACAATTAGATGCAGACAGCAGTAGGAGCAATGAGATACTCTTTAATATTCATAAAGTTTCTTTATTTTCTTTTGTTGTCCCTTTTTTGACCTCCAGCTGGTTTATTTTCCATGGAATATTAATAGATGACAATCAGAGAAATCATGCAGAAATCAAGGAGGAAACAGTTGAATCCTGAAAGGTTCTGAACCTTTCCAGTGAGACCAATAGAAGATCTCAGTTCTGTTCACCTCTGAAAATCACAGCAATGAATGATTTAGGTAGTCACATATTAAGCATTGCAGCGCCTAATGTTTAGGTATCTGTTTTTTTGGAGTGAATTTCAAAACCCTGCTTATGCATTTTACATTAAATGGTCATTGGATAAAATGTAGAAGTAATCTTTGAGACTGGATATGAGGCCTCCCCCTTCATAGGTGAGTAGCCTAACCACTAACCTAGGGAGTCTTGCTCACCTTGGCTTTCTTTTACCTGGCCCACTGAATCTTGAATATTCATGCAAAATGGAACAGCTTCAATAGGAGGTGGTGATAGTGCCATCCTTTCAAACCCCTCAGAGCAGCCCACAGCTGGGTGGTTAAAGTGCTCTCAAAATGGGTAAAATACTTGGGTTTAAATCCTCTCATGCTAAAGAGGGTCTTGACTGAAAGTCTTCCACTCCCTCAATGAGTGCTCTAACCAGAAAGCTGCTATATAAAAAGTTGAGGCTGCCACCAAAAGCAGCCACAACTGCATTTTGTGGTTGGCCCATCAACATCTGTCTTTGATGTTTGCCTACTAGTTCACTGAACAGATCTGAGTGGAGAATATACCAAGCTGATATACCCCAGTGAGAGGTTCTGTATAAAACTTATCTCAGTAGAACAGGCTCCCCCTGCTTTGCTTGACATTTCCTTAGTTGCTTTTTCTCCACCAGGTTCCCATTACATGAACTAGATTTGCTTACCCCAATGTATACTGACTCGTCAGTGTGTAAGTCACTCTGTTATTTATGTGACCTCACAAGTTGGCCATAAATCTATACCCATTATATTCACAGCGGGCTGTGATTCACTGACAAGCTGAGTTGTAATAGCAGTTATTTAAGATGATGATGATTGTGGATGAACCCAATGAAAAAAAAATAGATCCTTGCAGCAGGTTTAGATTTTACGTCTCAGTTACTAGAGGTTGAGGGAATCTGTAGTTATCCCTGTTGGGAAGGCAGCATTGACACCTTAGAAAATTATTAGTGGAAATTATTACAGATTAAAGTAGAAAATGTTCTGAATGAATCAATTAAACAGTTATTTTAATCTGCAAAGCATAATGGGAAGGCAACTGTAACAGACCTGAAAGGATGGTCAAACCAGGTATAAGGGCTAAGAACAAATTTATTCATAGTCTAACTCAGGGGTGGACAATTATTTGGGTGTAGGGGCCACATAAGGGGCTCTGGGGAGACGTTGTGAGCTGGGTCAGCACTTCCCACCCCATACAACAGCTCACCAAACCTCCCTATATGGGATGGGGCTGTGGGTGCTGTGGTAGCTTCAACAGGGGCAGCTCAGTGGGGGCTCCTGCTGCCACCAGCACAACCTCTAGGCCACCCTTCTACACCGAGGAGGGGCTGGAGCTACTGCCTGGCTTCAGTGTTGGCAGCCCAGGTGCAGAAGTATTGGTGGCCAGGCAGAAGCTGCTGCTAGGCACCAGGGAAAAAATGGGACCTGGTGGTGGGTGCAACTGCCTCCCCCTCACTGCTGCTGGGGACTTCTCACTGCAGCCACCCAGAGCTCACACTGAGGCTGCTCTGTGGCTCCTCCACACCACCACTGCCACTGGGCCTGGGCTGACCTGGGTCCCCCATGCCCAGTAGGGAGGAGCCACAGGGCAGCCCTGGCATGGGCTCCAGGTGACAGCAGCAAGAAGACCCCAGCAGCAATGAGGGGCAGGCAGCCATTGCTGTCACCAGGTCCCACTTTTCCTTGGCACCCAGAAGCAACTTCTCCCCAGCCCTGGGCTGAGTGCACAGCCCTGGCCCTGGCCCTGACCTGCCCCATGTGGGGGTCAGGGTCCCTGCAGTTCCCACTCCAGACCTGCCTGCCATAGCCACAATGAGCAGTGGTAGTGGTGGCAGCTGGGAAGAAGGTGCTGGGTGCGAGGAAAAAGCAGGACCTAGTGGCAGGTATGGCTGCCTCCCCCCAGCCTTGCTACTGCTGGGCCCTTTTCACTGCTATCACCTGGAGCCCATGCCAGGTCTGCCCTGTGGCTCCTCCCCGTCACTGCTGCTGCCCCACCAGGGGTGGGGATCCAGGGCAGCCCAGAGGCACCACTGGTGGCACTGGTGGTGGTGGGGATGAGCCACAGGGCAGCCCTGGCACAGGCTTCAGGTGCCTGTAGCAAGAAGGGCCCAGCAGTGGCGAAAAGGAAACCACCACACCTGCTGCCATGTACCACTTTTTCCCTGCACTGAGCAGCAGCTTCTGCCCAGCTGCCATTGCTGCCAGTCATGTGACCGGGGCAGGTGGGTCTGAAGTGGGTGCTGCAGGGACCCCAACCCCCCATGTGGGCTGGGGCTTGGACCAGGGCTGGAGCTTGGGCCAGTGTTCTCTCTAAGGTGTGCAGCACGCACGGCCATGCAGATGTGCTTATGCTGCACTACTAGGCATGTCTGCATGGCCACACTGTGAGGGGATGCTCTTTGTTGACCGCCCGCCTCACAGGGGACCCCCAGTGGGAGGGGAATGTGTCATCCTCACTGCATCCATGCCAGTCTCTCCTGCCACAACTTTGATGGTAAATTGGGGTTCACAATATTGTGGCGCGTGCAGTTCAGAAACGGCACTCCGTCTCCGCTGAGTCCAGGGGGGTCCTGAGGGCTCCTCCTCCCCTACACCCTCACCCGGTTCTCCGGGTAAGTGGCCGCCTCTCAGGGCGGACCACTCGACAGGGCACTAGCCCTAACAATGTTCGTAAAGGAGACAACAAAATACAAAGTCCAACACAAAGTTCCTGGCAGGAGTTTGTTTGACCCCTAAGCTGACCCCCCCTTCTTGGATCCGGGCTGGGATCTTCCACCCTCTCCCAGGGGCCTCCTTCCACCCCTTAGTCTTCCAGAGAATCACAGGTGTGGTGGTTTTCCCCGCCTGTGATTGCCCCTATTTTACAGTACTTACGGTACCCAGCTCCTGCTGGGTGCCGCCGCTTCCCATGGCGTTAAGCTGCTCGTCTCTCCGCCGCCGGTTGGCCGGGCCTCCTCGCTGCGCTGGGGCTTACCCCTGCCCCAGAAGGTCCTGCCTCGTCACCAGGCGGCTCGCACCCGCTCCAGGGTGGATCCCCTGACGCCAGCTCCTTCCCCGCTCACCTCCGGATCTGCCGCTCGCGTCTCCGGATCCGCCACTCCCGTCTCTGGATCCGCCGCTCCTGCCCCCAGATCCGCCGGGGCCATTTCCTGGCCTGCCGGGCTCCTTTTATCTGTCCGGGTAGGTCTCGACCCGGGTACTTCTGGGTTCCTGGAAGGGGGAAACTTGAGTGCTTGGCTTTCCGCCCGGACCCGGAAGTCGGGCTGGTTTCCGCCGCCGTCGGCGTCGCCCTCACCCAGCACCTTCTTCACCCCCTCACATACCCCACCCCTTAAGACGCCGCTAGGCGCTTCTTTGCTCTGACTGTTGCCTCCCCCGTCCTCCCTTCCTGCAATGGGGGGGCCTCCTTCTGTGGCTCAGGCTGTGGTCCCGTTCCCCCGTGCCTTGACAAGAAGTCTTCCATGGTGTTAGTATGCCCCGGTTTGTATCCAATCAGAAATTGGAACGGCTGGAGTGCCAGGGCCCACCTCATGATTCGTGCATTTTCTGTTTTAGTGGAGTTAAGCCAACGTAGGGGAGCGTGGTCTGTTACTAACTGTAACTCCTGGCCTAACAGATAGTATTTAAAGTAGTCAATACCCCACTTTATAGCCAAACACTCTCTTTCAATGGTAGAATACCTTTGCTCGTTGTCGTTTAACTTACGACTCGCAAACGCTACTGGGCATTCCACTCCGTCCACCTCCTGGGTGAGGACTGCCCCCAGGGCATAGGCCAAAGCATCTGTCTGCAGAGTAAACAGGACATTGAAATTAGGCGTGTGAAGAATGGCTTCCTGACAGAGTGCTTTCTTGAGCTCTTTGAAGGCTCTATGTCTCTCCGGAGTCCGTTTGACTTTGTGGGGCTCTCGGCCCCTGGTTGTCTCAACTAAGGGATTGGCAACCTCGGCAAACTGGGGAATAAATCATCGATAATAACTGGCCAAACCGAGGAACGCCCGCATCTGCTTCTTTGTCAGCGGCGCTTCATAGTTTTGGATGGCCTCTACTTTGTCTCTCAGTGGCTTCACCTGCCCATTGCCGATGAAGAAACCCAAGTACTTCGTCTTGTTTTTGCCCAGGGCACACTTCTTTAGGGTTGGCCGTCAGACCTTTTTGCCTCAGCTCTCGCAGAATCGCCCTTAAGGCCCTTACATGTTGCTCCCACGTCTGGGTGTATACCATGATGTCGTCTATATAGGCTGCAGCGTATTCCTGGTGGGGTACGAGTATCCAGTCTATCAGTCTTTGAAACATCACTGCCACACCATTCAACCCAAAGGGGATCCTTTTAAACTCGTACAAACCCCACGGCGTGCCGAAAGCTGTCTTTGGTTGGTCTTCTGGCCGTAAGGGGATCTGCCAGTACCCCTTCGACAAATCTAAAGTGGAGATAAAGTTAGCTTGTCCTATCTGCTCCACCAGTTCATTGACCTGGGGCATGGGAAAGGCGTCGAACCGTATTATTGCGTTTAGTTTTCTAAAATCCACACACAGCCGCAAGCTGCCATCCGGCTTGGTTACTGCCACTAGCGGACTCCGCCAGGGGCTACGTGAGGGGGTAATGATCCCCTGTGCCAACATTCTGTCTAGCTCCTCCTTAATAGGTTGGCACCAGTAAAAGGGAATCCTCCGCCACCTCTCCCTTGCGCCCTGGCCCCTCTTCGTCATGATAGCATGTTCGACTCCCTTCGCCTTCCCCGGGCTCTCTGTGAAGACATCTCTAAATTCCTGGATTAATTCTCGCAGTTGTCGTTCCTGCCCGTCCCTCAGTTGCCGATCCTCGGTGTCAGGAACATCCCTGGAGGGGCCTGGTGATGGGTCCTGCCCTTGAGTTTCTTGTTCTTCGGCCTCCATCTCGAGCAGAAGCCCCTGGGGTTCCTGCCACTCCTTTAGTAGGTTAACATGGAAAACCTGGGTCTTCCGACGTCTACCCTCCCTCCATACTTCATAATCCACTGGGCCCACTCGCCTCACCACTGTCACTGGTCCCTGCCACCGTGACTCAAACTTGCTATTGACACTAGGCAACATCACCAGCACCTTCTGACCTGGCTGTAATTCCTGCTCCTTCGTCCCTCGGTCATACCGGTCCTTCTGTTGCCTCTGGGCTTCGGCCAGGTTATCGTGAGCCGTCTTCCGGGCCAGGCGAAGCCGCTCCTGTAGGTCCTATATGTATTCGGCCGCCTTATGGCCTATGCAACCCTCGTCCTCCCAGCCTTCCTGCACGATATTTAACAAGCTCCTGGGACAATGCCCAAAGACCAGTTTGAATGGGGAGTAGCCCGTAGAGGCCTGTGGGGCGTCTCGGACCGCAAATAAAAGTGGCGGCACTAGCGAGTCCCATCTCTGGGGGTCCTCCTGGGTGCAACGATATAGCATCCCCTTTAGGGTAGCGTAGAAACACTCTACCAACCCGTTGGCCTGAGGGTGGTATACTGTCATTTTGAGGTGGTGTATCCGCCACACTTTGCACAGTGCCGCTACCACCGCTGACATAAAGTTCGACCCCTGATCGGTTATTATTTCTCTAGGGATTCCAAACTTAGTTACCCACTTCATAAGTTCTTCCATGACCTTAACCCCTGTCACCGCCCTCAGGGGTACAGCCTCTGGGAAGCGGGTGGCATAATCAATGAGCACCAGAATAAACTGGTGCCCCACTGCACTACGAGATAATGGGCCCACTACATCTAAGGCGACCCTTGCACCACCGGCACCGACTGGAGGGGAGCCCGGGGGGGCTTGTTAGCGCTAACTTTTTGACATTTTTCGCATGCTTTGCAGAAGTTTTCTACATCTTCATACAGATGAGGCCAAAAGCACCAGCGCGTCAATCAAGCTTCCATCTTACATTTTCCCAGGTGTCCCCCCATAGGATTCCCGTGTGCTAACCGCAATAGCGGGGCTCTATAGGATCGGGGAATCAGGAGTTGTTCTACCTCCTCCTCCGCCCGCTGACCCGGCTTAATGCGATACAACAAACCCCACCTTATTTCCACGCGGGTTCCCTTTGCTCGTCTCGCACTGGGGCTTACCTGCAGCTGGGGCCGGGTGACCGCCTCCTCTCTGAAGGGTTGCAGCTCTACATCCTCCTCTTGGGCCTCCCTGAACTGGTTGCCGCTGGGCAGGTCTTCCAGCCTTACATCACTTTCTCTCTCAACTTCCCCTACGGCTAAACCCACCAGGGGTTTATCCTGGGGCCGGAGCATCACCAGGACCTCAAAGATTTCCAGCCAGTCCCTTCTCAAAATCATGCGGTACAGTATCTCCTCGCTCAGGTCGACCGCCAGGTGTCGGGAGGTGCCCTGCACGCATACGTCTAGGACCCTTCTTTCAAAATACGACCTCTGTTTATGAAGACAAACGAGGTGAATTCCGGTGCATCAGGGGGCTTGCCTCCACTCAATCATAGACGGCTGGACCAGGGTCTGGGCACACCCGGTATCCACCACGGCTGTCAAGGGGCATTGTCCCACCCAAGCTCTAACCTTGGGTAAAGGTTGGGGTGAAGCCCCCACCCCCGCGCAGACCCCACACTCCATGGGTTCCTCTCTCGTGGGCTCCCTCTCTCTCCCGGACCCACCCGGGTACTGTCTTTCTTTGGCGGGTTGATAGTCTGGGTTTACCAGACAAACCCTGGCCATATGTCCTCTTCCTCCACAGCGAAAACAAAAGAAGCCCCTTCTTTCTGGTGTCCTTTCATTTTTACCTCCTTTCCCCTTTCTGGGAGGGCCCTCACGTCCCGACATACCTCTGTCTAGGCGTAGTCCCTTTTGGGCTGCCTCATATTGCTCCGCCAAGCACAGGGCCTGGTGTGACATTGTGGGCCCGTGACATCTGACCCAACGCTGCGTGTTCTCCCCCAGATCCGCGAGGAACTGCTCCAGCAACACCTGGTCACAAATCTCCTCTTCAGTAGCCTCGGCTGGCCTCAGCCACTTGGCTAACTCATCAGTAAGGAATCGCCACATCATCTTAGGGCTCCTCTCGTTCCTTGTTTTGGCTTCTCGAAAAGCTTGCCGGTGTTCCTCTGGGGTAATTTCTAACCTCTGCAATATTTCGGCTTTCACCTTGTCATAATCCATGGCTTCGCTCTGTGATAAAGCCCGATAAGCCGCTTGAGCCGGGCCCACCAACAGGACCCCCACACGACCAGCCCACTTCGCCTGGTCTATCCCTGTGGCCAGGGCTGCTCGTTCGAAGGACTCCAGGAAAGCCTCCACATCGTCCTCCTTTGTCATCCTTGGCATATTGAACTCTCCGGGGTATAGACCTCCCTGTGTCTGCTGCTGCAGCAGGTGCTCCTGCACATTCATCTGCCTCATGGCGGTCTGCTGGTGCTGCTGTAATAGTTGGGCGACCAGATGCAGGGTCTACTGTCTGGTATCCATGCCCGTCGGGAGCTCCATTTGGGCCACACCACCGGTCTAGGTTGCCCTTCCGGAATCCGCGTCGCCGCCCCAGGTTCAAGCTTCCCGGCCAATGCACCAGTTGTGAGGGGACGCTCTTCGTTGACCGCCCGCCTCACAGGGGACCCCCGGTGGGAGGGGAATGTGTCGTCCTCACTGCACCCACACCAGTCTCTCCTGCCATGACTTTGATGGTAAATTGGGGTTCACAATATTGTGGCGCGTGCAGTTCGGAAACGGCACTCCGTCTCCGCTGAGTCCAGCGGGGTCCTGAGGGCTCCTCCTTCCCTACACCCTTGCCCGGTCCTCTGGGTAAGTGGCCGCCTCTCGGGGCGGATGCTCAACAGAGCGCTAGCCCCAACAATGTTCGTAAAGGAGACAACAAAATACAAAGTCCAACACAAAGTTCCTGGCAGGAGTTCCCCGGGGCTGGGGTTTGTTTGACCCCTAAGCTGACCCCCCTTCCTGGATCTGGGCTGGGATCTTCCATCCTCTCCCAGGGTCCTCCTTCCACCCCTTAGTCTTCCAGAGAATCACAGGCGTGGTGGTTTTCCCCGCCTGTGATTGCCCCTATTTTACAGTACTTATGGTACCCAGCTCCTGCTGGGTGCCACCGCTTCCCGCGACGTTAAGCTGCTTGTCTCTCTGCCGCCGGTTGGCTGGGCCTCCTCGCTGCGCTGGGGCTTACCCCTGCCCCAGAAGGTCCTGCCTCGTCGCCAGGTGGCTCGCACCCGCTCCAGGGTGGATCCTCCGACGCCGGCTCCTTCCCCACTCACCTCCGGATCTGCCGCTCGCGTCTCCGGATCAGCAGCTCACGTCTCTGGATCTGCTGCTCCTGCCCCCAGATCAGCCAGGGCTCTCTCCTGGCCCGCCAGGCTCCTTTTATCTGTCCGGGTAGGTCTCGACCCGGGTACTTCTGGGTTCCTGGAAGGGGGAAACTTGAGTGGTTGGCTTTCCACCTGGACCCGGAAGTCGGGCTGGTTTCCGCCGCCATCGGCGTCACCCTCGCCCAGCACCTTCTTCACCCCCTCACACACACACACACACCTCACAGCTTAGAGGGAACACCTGTCCAGGCTGGGCCTGTCCATGTGGGTCCTGATGGGTATCTATGGGGGTGGGACTGGATCTGGTGGCAGTGACAGCCAGCAGGAGCTCCCAACACTGCTGGGGCTGCTGGGAAATTGTATCCAGCTGCAGAGCTGACCCAGCCCCTCTGCCTCTCTGGGGGTGGTAGGATGCATGATGGGCTAGGCAGTGCCCAAGCCGGGCAGTACCAAAGGACCCACCATGGGCTGGAAAAAGTTCCCCCACAGGCTGGATCCAGCCCACGGGCTGTATTTTGCCTACCTCTGGTCTAACTCCACCAGATAGCGATGACAATATCCCTTAATCATGCACTTTGTAGAACTAAGAGTGAGTGTAGATTTGGAGTCAGGAATATATATCAGTGGGACAAATGTGGTGATGGGAGGGCCTAGGGAGGACAGAGTAATGTATCTAAAATTTTGTGAAGATGAATATTGATGATGCTTCTTATTTGAAAGGGTGAAAGAAGGGTAAAATAAAATCTAAATATGGCTTGCACTGAATCAGAGTTGAAAGGCTCTGTTGGATGCTGGCAGGTGCAGTGACCGTTAAACAATGACACTGCCCAGATGCATTGCTCCTGTTAGGATGTGGGGATCTATGGAATGCTGCTAAGAGTTTGTTGCCCACTGTTTTGCCTTACTACAGCTGGGTTTTTTCCTAGCTTAAATCTGTCCATTTTCTAAAGCTCAGACTAATAAAGAAGGTATTTTTTTATTCTGGGTTGGTAATATCAGCATTCAAGGAGAAAGCCTTTAGCTGCTTTCTCAGGAGTCTTTCCAGGTCAAACTTTCCTGCTGAGATGTCAAGACTCCTTCATATCTCTGGAACCTAGCTGGAGTTTGATCATTGAAAATCTTTGGCATTAGCAACTGCTAACCTCTAAGCTCACACAGCATGCCCCCATGAGCAGGAGCATGCATTTCCCCAGAGACAAAGAGCAGCAGCACAATATGTGTCACTGCTGCTTGTCCCCAGGAAATGCCCATGCGCACATGCTCTGGCACACAGGATGTTGCGGGTTGGGTAGTGGAGTCTGAGGCCAGCACCTGGGATGGCCCCAGCAGCCTAACCTGGGAGCCTCCAGGGGCTGCAGCCATAGCAATCTGGAAGCAGAGAGCCTGGCTGGTAGCTGGAGCATGGCTCAAGCTGGCCAGGCTCCAGTTTCAGGCGGTACACACTGCTGCCACATGTGCCACCCCACTTTTTTAAGGCATGGGTTTTTTGACCCCAGGATCTCCCAGTGTCACCTCCCTCCCACCACACACACTGCAAATTAGCAGTGCAGGGACATTCTGCATGTGTGGTGTGTGCAGTGTGTGGCACCACAGACAGGTCTGCTGCATCACATACCACATGTCTGCTCTCGTCTGGCTGTGCCCACAGTGTTCACAGGGGCAAGGACCTGTCAGAGACAATGGTACTAATATACCATTGTTTTATACTATCATGGGTGACTGGGGCCTCCTGAGTCATGGTGGGGCGGTGGGGCAGAACCAGCAGGGCATAACTGGGGAGGGGGGGTCCCCCAGTAGCCGGCACTTCCACTGTTGATGTGCCACTGGCTAAGCCAATTTTGGTGGGGGGGAACTAGTACTCTTCATGCCCCCTACCAGCTAGACCACTTGCTGTTGGGGGAGGGGCAGTGGGGTCCCCCAGGGCTTGGTCCTCGGGTCCACACTGTTCAACATCTTCAACATTAGCAACTTGGACGAGGGGGTGAAAAGCGCCTTGTTCAAATTAGCAGATGACACTAAGATGTGGAGAGAAGTGGGCACACAAGAAGGGAGGGACAAGCTGCAATTGGATCTGGACAGGTTACAGAGGTGGGCCGATGAGAGTAAGATGGGATTCAATACTGACAAATGCAGGGTACTGCATCTAGGGAGAAAGAACCAGCAGTGTACCTACAGGCTGGGGAACTCCCTTCTCATCAGCACAGAGGCAGAAAAAGATCTTAGAATCACTGTTGATACCAAGATGAACATGGGCTGCCAATGTAGAGATGCAGTCTGAAAGGCCAACCGCACCTTGTCATGCATCCACAGATGCATCACGAGCAGATCCAAGGAGGTGATCCTCCCCCTCTATGTGACATTAGTTAGGCCGCAGTTGGAGTACCGTGTCCAGTTCTGGGTGCCGCACTTCAGGAGGGATGTGGACAACATGGAGAGGGTCCAGAGGAGGGCCACCCACATGATCAGGGGGCAGCAGGACAGGCCTTATGAGAAGAGGCTACGGGACCTGAACCTGTTCAGCCTCCACAAGAGAAGGCTGAGGGGGGATCTGGTGCCCATCTATAAACTGACCAAGAGAGACCAACAGGAAATGGTAGAGTCTCTGTTCCCCTGAGCACTACTGGGAGTAACAAGGTATACCAGCCATAAGTTGATGGAGAGTAGATTCAGGCTAGATACCACGAGGCACTACTTCACAGTCAGGGCAGCTAAGATCTCGAACCAACTTCCAAGGGAAGTGGTGCTTGCTCCTACCCTGGGGGTCTTCAAAAGGAGGCTAGACAATCACCTCGCCAGGGTCATTTGACCCCGATACTCTTTCCTGCCCATGGCAGGGGGTTGGACTTGATGATCTGCTCAGGTCCCTTCTGACCCTACCAACTGTGGAACTATATTCAGAAAGGAAGCCAGTTTTAAATAGCAAAAATATGCACAGCCTAAGTTTCCTTCCATTTATGGTAGATTTAAGGTGGTGCTACCACATGTGTTATGACTATATATCAGAAGTACATATGTTGCCATACTCCCATCACCATAATATCTGAGTGACTGACAATCTTTAATGCATTTGTCCTTATAACACTCCTCTGAGGTGGGTAGAGCTAGTAATCCTATTTTATAGGTGGGAAACTGAAGTCTGGAAAGGCTGAGTGATTCAAGGACACATAGCTAAGCAGAAAATTGAACTTGATTCTCAAAACAGCCAAGGTGATGCCCTGATCCCTAAACTATCCTCCTGTTTTACAACCACATTGCAGGTGCCATAGTATTCTTTCCCAGTCCACCACACATTGAATCAGGTAAAAACAAACAAATCCTGCGGGTCCTGAAGTCCCACATCCAGCTGCTGGTGCAGGAAGGGAAGGTCACTATTGCAAGAGCGCAGTGTTGCCAAGGGAATTAGCTCTGTAGGGCAAGGAATCTCCTGTGGGGCAGTAGGAATTTGAAGGCTCTAGGGGTGAGTGCAAGGATCAGTTAAGTCAAAAGGCACTGGCCTTTCCATTGGTCTTACTAGTCTTTGGATTGCTGGCTAGTGGCATATTCTCGGAATACTGCAATACAAATTGATAGACCTGATATAATACACCCCTGCATCACCTCACTTTTCTTCTGCTGTGAACACAGATCAGGAAGTTAGTGTGAAGGGATCTTCCATGTTAAAAATGGGAAACAGTCATGCTCTCTCTTAGAGCCTACATCATTTTGCTGCAGTATGTTACCATCATTCAACCTCTGCCAATGTGTGTGGGTCTCTTTTTTATTCAAATTCTTGGAAGTCTTTAAAGAGAACAGTTTCAATACATAGAAAAATGGAAGGAAATGAATTCAGTTTGCTTGGATGTGAGCACTGTCACAAGGAATGAAATTGGTTGCAAAAGAGTAAGTGAAGGGAAACTGATAAAAAGCAACATAATGAGTTGGAATGAAATGCCAGACCTGGATTTGGAACATCTTCATTAATGATCTGCAAGAAGTCATGAGCCACACAGTAATTACAGCTGCAGATGATACTGCATTGGGAGATATCGCAAGCACCAATGGAAGAGAAGCAGTAATAACAATAATTTGTGTGTATGCACTTCATTATACAAAGGGACTTTGAGATGGAGGTAGGAAATGAGAGATTCAAACTGAGATCATGCAACTATTGTAGTGGGGGTATAAGCACAGGCTTCATATTATGGAGCAAGGAAAGAGAAATTACTAAACTGTAGGCTGTGTGAAGCTTTGGTCCCTGATTCAATTTGGTGGAGATTTGGCTCAATTCAGTGGCTGAATCTCCAAATCCGAATTGAATCAGAGGACCTTTTAATTTCTCTGAATCGAATCAGAACCCTCTGAATTGATTTGGAGAGATTTGGAAAGGTTTGGAGATTCAGACATAGACACAGCTTTAAATGTTTGTTCTACCTCTAGGTACCCAGGTGGCTCTTGAACGCTGTGATGCTGGGGCTCATGGAGTATACCATAGGAGCATGGGAAGCCCCCCAGGACACTCGGCAGCAAGACCTGGAAGTGGACTAGAAGCACTTCTGGTCCATTTCTGGGTCTGCCGGAGAGCAAGCAGGGGGTCCCCTGTGCCCCACCTGGCTTGGTGACTGGTGCCTTCTGGTTGTGGGGGGCACCCGGGGTCACTCCATGGCTGACTGCCAAGCCAAGAGGGAATGGGGGGGGCGGTGCGCTCCCCAGCAGACCTGGAAGTGGACTGGAAATGCTTCTGGTCAGCTTCTGGGTTCACTGCTGAGCATGTGGAGGGCCCCCTCCCCCCGCAATGGACTCCTGTGGGACGCTCCATGCCACCCCAGTATCGCAGTGTTCACACGCTACACTGGTACCTCGAGGTATGTAGAACAAACATTTAAAGCTATGCCTATGTCCAAATCGCTGATTCTCTGAATCAGCATCGAATCTACAGATTCAGATTCAGCCAAATTGAATCAGGGACAGTGATCCGAATCAATGAATCGAATCACTGTCCGTGATTTGGGCCAAATCCAAATCTAAATTGAATAGGGCCCACTTTACACACCTTTACTACACTGTGGTTTTATCAGGGCTGTATTAGAAACACGGAAGTACTTGAGGTTCAAAAATCTACTGTTAAATGGAAGAAAATTTATTAAAGCATAAGAAAGAATGATCAGGAAGCTGAATGGTAAAAAACAACATTAACTTCTAATCTTCTAAGGGAAAGTTAAGACTCAGTCAATCCACAAATCAGATTGATGGGCCAGGGAGCATCTTGTTCATACTCTTCTAGGCTCTACCTAGATGAGACACCGCTGACAGAAAACAGTGGAATTTCAAAATATGCTCTTGCATGTTTCTAAGCCTTGCTAAGCCCAGCTGGTCTTTATGAGGCCTCATCAGCTCTGCTGGGCTTCTTTGTATCTAACTCCTTCTTGGATGAGGAGTGGAAAAAAGTAGAGGCATAGTGGGTGGTTTTCTGACCTGAGTTGCAGTGGTACACACAGCATCAGCAGTGGCACTGGGTTGATAGTGGCAGTAGCTGCTATCTTTGCAAAATCCCCAGTTCAGTGTCCAGGGCTGGTGCTTCACTCATTCCACCTTAGTTACTCAACTGGAAATCAGTAGAGGTATTCCAAAGACTACTCATATTTGGTGCTCATCAGAAATGTCACCCACAGTAGAACAACCAGATCTTCATAAGTTGATCTTCCATCTCATTGCTTACATCAGGGGTTGTCAACCAGGGGTAGGCATACTTGAGAAGGCCCTAGGGAGTAAGCACAGGTGGGCGGGGATGGAGCACCACCATGCACCAGCCTGCACTGCTGCACAGGTGCTGTCCACCTGGCCGGACACAGGGGGCAGGGGAAGCTTGCACACAGTGGCTGCTGCTGCTTTGCATTTGGCCATGCATCCCTCTCCCCACCCCCTCCCACATCTGGCAGCATGCCACCCCCATTCCCCCTACTCTGAGTCTGGCCACCGGGGGTACACTGACCCAAAAAGGTTGAAAACCCCTGGCTTACATGCTTAGAGCAGTGATATCATATCTATGTCAATGTTCTCACTGGGCAAGTCTACAGGTGCGATTAATGCACACAAATAAACTCTGAAGCTTATTGCTTATTGCTCTGGAGTTTTTTTGCTCCTAGGCACACTATTTGAACGTGCCTGGTAGCAAAAAGCTCTGAAGCATATTACTTTGGAGCTTATTTGTGAGCAGCACGTGGAGCCCAATTGAAGAAGCACTGGCAGGGTATCCAGGGGGTCAGCTTGCTAGCCAAGGGCTGCTCCAAGGGGCTCCACTTGGAGTGGCTAGCTGGGACATAGGGTGCTCCAGCATGGTGGCTGCCAGCCAGCTAGCCCTGCACTGAAGCACCCTGTGCCTCAGCCAGCTGGGGCAGTGTCTACATGTGCGCTGCTGTGCCTGAAAAAACTCTGCAGCAGTCTTGTATTTACAAGTCCTATCCTGCTGCTGATTTTTATTAGTTTTGTGTGCCCTAATGGGTGCACATATAGACATTGAGACATTTACTGCACAATTAATTAGTCAACTGTGCTGTAAATGTCCCATGTAGATGTGCCTACTGAGTCTGAGTGAGTACTCTTTGGCATGTATGGGGTGGCTCATGTCTCACAAGCATTGTTCAGGTTTTGAAAGCTCTCAGTGAAAAAACTTCATCAGTTACATCAGGTTTTCAAGACCCTCTCCACAACAGAATGACTAGTGACTTAAATTAAAAATTAGATTCTGGAGAATAAGGAAGCAAAATGAAAAGGGTGTGGGTATACCCTACCATTGATGCTGTATTCAAGTCCTCATCAAAACTACATTATGCGCAGAATTTGTAGTGATTTAGAAAAGAACAATTCTACCCAGTTTCTGTGACTATCCTAAAAGATCTTTCACTTCTCATGCCTTTTATTCCTCGCTCAGTCAAAATTTTTGTTTTGAAGCCTGCAGCTTCGGTGCTTATTGGGTGCTTCAGAGCTGTCATTTGTGCTGCTTGCTTTATGGGGATCTGTGTGAGTGGTTTTGATCTCTGTCAGCTTTCCCCTATGCTGCTGATTGACATGTATGACAGGAGCTCTTCCTTTTTTTGCCTTGATGACTTGAAGACAAGGGAGTGGCTTTGATAAAGCTGGAATTAAAATCCTTCCTACTAGCTAAAAAAGGAACGTGTGGGGAGAATTAGCTGTGGAGAAGGATCACTGCATTTTTATGTGGGAACAGGCCTTTCTGAAAGGTTTTATTCCAGACTTTATTTTTGAAGCTTGGTGTCTTGTTAGCTCTCATATTCTGGAATAGAGGGGGCATTGACTTGACAACAGTCAGCTTCTAATGAATCAAGAGCTAATATATTGTTTCCTGAGTGTCTGGTGCTTTCTCAACTAGTTAAATACAAGTTGGTATGGAAAGACATACTTTGCCTGGAGCTTCCTTTCTCATTCCCTCAGCCCTTCAGACAATAAATAGGTTTTATTCTCTGAACTGAGGAATACATAATACCATGCAAGTGGGATTTTTCTGTCAAATATCTTTCTCTCCCATCATTACATATACCAGCATTTAAGACTTGGAGAGTCTTAAACTATTCCATCTCAATATGAAAACTAGTTCTTGGCAGAACTTTCTACACAACCACTCCTTTCCTTTGGAATGTTCTGCCAAAATTGATCAAAGCTGTGATGTTCTGAGCACATGGCCAATATTACCTGTTCAAGCAGGCACTGGATAAGGGCTGGCAAGATTTCTGTTTTGGTGGAAAATGTTCATGGGGGATGAATTTTAATTTGCATGGGGTCTGCTATTGATTAGAGTGTCAGCTGTAGTTATCCTCAGTCTATTTCAGAGCCATTCCAATCAGAGCTCTCTGGAGCTCAGTTGCAGATGTTGACTTCATGGCTGGAAGGAACTAGATGTGTTCCAAGATCCTCCTCATGGGTGTAATTCTGTGTTATTGTTTAATTCTGGACAAGATACAAATTCATCTATCCAACCCATCTTTGGCTCAGAATTTTTTTTCCTCTAACCATTTATAGAATTTATGCTGGTCAGTCTTAAGGGGTGTCACAAAGGCTTGTTATATGTTAAATGTACCTCGTGTTATGAGACTCAAGCGATACCATTTACTGATATTGAAACTGGCACATTAAAGTCTACTCATCAAGTGGTTCATGTGTCACAGGGTAAGAGAGTAACTTACAAGGGGAACAATAGCAAAAGCAATAAAACCCACACCAATATCTCAAGGTATCTTCCAGCCACCAAGATAATATTTACCACCTACAGGCCATGGGTTTAAAAACACAAAATCTGTGTTTATCAGTTTACTCTGCTGCCACACTCATCATTCCCTTCATTAATCAGAGTTTAATTAAAGGTAGAAACTTTGCAAACACCAACGGGTTCTTGTTACTTGGAACACTGTTTAGGACAAAGTGTTCAGATACCTTGTTTCATAGCTTAATATTGCAGGAGGGACTCTGGCGTTCTTCTTTCTTCCTGTTGCCATCACTATAAGGCAGAGATGTGGGATTTCTGGGAAATTTTGAATTGAAAAATTTTCTGGAAAAGTTTGCAATTCCCTAATGTCACGGCGCGGGGCCTAGGAGTGGCCATGATCTCCCTAGCGCCCCCTGCCATGCCAAGTAGGCTATTCAGCACCCTCTATCTTGCCTGCCACGTCTTGGTGTCATATAGTTTTATAATGGAGGCTGCCTTATTGTCCCCTTGGACACGGTGCTCAAGTAACTCCTGTCCCCTATCCTGGCTGTACTGACCTGGTGCACCCCAGCCTTATGGGGCTACGTGTGCCTCCAACCTCCCCTTCAGCACGCCCCAAGCCTCACAGATGTGCCGGATGTTATCGTGTCTGTATGCTCGCCCCTTCCTGGGGTCTCTCAATACGCGCACCCCCTCTCTCTGGGGTCCCTCAGTATGCGCGCCCAATATACTCGCCCCTCCCAGGCTTCTGTTTACACTCTCGCCCTTTTCTGGGCTTCTTTCTTGTAAACGCCCTCTCCGGGGTCTTTCCAATATACGCGCCCTTCTCCCGGGGCCTCTCCAGTATATGCGCCCTTCACGCCCTTACTGTATACGCACCCTCTCCGGGCTTGTCAAATGTACGTGCAGCCCTGTCCGGGCTCTTACTCTCACGCTCGGCCAAGTCCGGGCTCCTGCCCACGAGCTCAGCCCTCTCCGGCTTCTAGTCGCATGCTCAGCCCTCTCTGGGGCCTACGCAGCACTTCTCGTGCCCCGTGCCCTCTCTGGGGCCTACGCAGCGCTGGGCAGAATACTGCCCCCCCCACAGGGCCAGGGTCATGACACCCCACAACGTCGCGCCTCTCTCTGGAGCTCACCCACAGTGCCAGCTCCAGCACCAATCGCTGTGCCCTCCCAGGGCACCCAGGAACACCCCCACTCCACTGGGGAGCTCCTATTGAGGCCTCCTCTGTCCCCTACAGCCTCTCCCGGTCCTCCGGACTTTACACAAACAACACCACAGAACCATAAGGCAATCGGCTGTAACAGAACAATAAGCCTACCAACTATAACGTACAGCCCAGTCCCACCAGTCTCTCCTGCCAAGCCTCCCAGGGAGGGTTCTCTCTACCCTGCAACGTGATGCCGCTACTCGTTCTGTCGGTCTGCTCGACTCAGCCCGAGTCCACTGCAGAGCTCTTGCTCCTCCGGCTGCCAGAAGGGAACTGCCAGCTAGGCTTCGGCCTGGGCTGCTTATAAATGCCAGGCCCTGCCCCCTTCTGGTCAGGTGACCTGCTGCGGTTGCCCCAGCAACCGACACCTGGGCTGCCCTAATTTCTTCCTAGGAACGGGGCACCCAAGTGCCCCTGTGACACCTAAATAGAGCATGATCTGATTTAACATTTTTTTTTGACTTATATTTAGCAAATAAAACTAAAAAAGTACCCCCACGTTAATTGTAAGTTATGTCCCAATAGCCACAAGTATTTGAACTGAAATATTTGATGAGGAAAACATTAAATACAGCACACCTAATGTGGTTTAAATGTTACAGTCAAACAAATTCAAAGCTTTATGTGGACAGAAATTATTTTAATTGGAATACTTGTAAAAATGTCAAGACAATACATGAGATCATGTACTTCCCTTACATTGCTTGTTTAAATTTAAGAAAAAAAACAAAGCACCTGAAAACTGTTGACACACTAATTTTAGCACACCCAAAGAACTGTGCATGATATACTGTGGTTGTTGTAACAGGGAACCCTAGCCCTGTTACCAGGAGGCAGGTCGCCCCTTTAAGACTAGAACTTTCTGGGCCCAGCGTGCTGGCAAGGTGGGAGTTAAAAGCTGAGCCTGGCCAGCTAATCCGGTGACCAGAAGAGAACAGGCCAGAACTATAAAAACCCTGGGCTGGGTGGCAGTAGTGGCCAGCAGCCAAAGGGGAGGGAGTGTGTATAAGATGCTCCACGGAGAGGCTTGGTGAGCTGTCCAGCTGCTGCAGGAGGGCAGCTACTGAGGACTCTCGGAGAAGCAGCGGCAGCCCCAGAAGGACTGAATGACACGTTGGGGAGCAGAAGCACAAACCCCTGAGAAAATGTAAGCTGGCATGCTGCCTTCTTTAATTATATTTTTGGTGGTGGTTACCATGGACATGCTGTTTATAATTTTTGATTAACAACGGTGGTTTGTGGACGAGGCTGTAGGGGTGGAGGAGGCCTTATTAGCACCTTAAGTGCAGTCATAAAAGGCCAAAGTGGCCTGGTGCATCTGGGGTGCAGCTGTGTGTTTTTGGGCTGAGACAGTGGAAGTTCAAGGCTGCTGCCCAGCTTTGAACTTGTGACCCCCTAGCTGTTAGGGCTGGTGGACAGGCCCCTTGCCCAGAGAGGCTTGGCTTCAGACTGGGGTCAAAAAGGAGGGCCACGAGCCCCAAGAGCAAGGAGCTAGAGCCTCGGAGTCAAACCCTATCTGGTGGGTTTAGACAGGGAGGACTAGCTACACAAAGAGAGGGGTCAAGGCCCGTGGTGGCTGAGAACCCCAACATACAAAATACAATAGGCAGTCTCCTGCTTACAAGAACATCTGTATAATATTTCCATCAAGATGTAGCAGGGGAGTAGAAAGCAGGACACAGGAAACATTAAGGGGACTTCAAGGGTGCCCCTCATAGGTTGTGGATAACAGGCAAAAGATGGCGCCGGGGAAGGTGGCCTGTTACAGTTGTCCACTCATCTGCTTCAACCGAGTTCAACTCTCTTCCACTGAGGTCATTGAGGCACCTCTAGTTTCATTGTCACTAGCTGCAGAATCACTTGTACTACTTATTAGTAGTACACTTCAATCAGATGGAGGCAAATCTGATTCAGAACTACTTGAACCACATTCTATCTTTGCTAAAGGATGGTTTTACCGATGAGTCTATGGGCAAGGGCAACTTATCATCACACTGCATCTTCTTCACCAACTGTGCTTCCGACGCATTCTCCAGAAGCAAGAGATTGTGAGAAATAGAAACCGGCTTAGCGGTGCATTCATTTGTTAGTCTGTTCCTCTTTCTTGTCTTGATTGAGCTGAAAGTCTTTCAGTTCTGTTCATGAGAAGCTGCTGTTGGTGGGATGCTTAGGATCCTTAGAGCAATCTTGGACAACAGTCGGGTGTTACAGTATCCCTTCCACCACGTAAGAGGAGACATTCTCTGTTGCCCGCCAAATGATGTCTTTGCTCCAAAGTTTTTCTTTTACATGGTACTCGGCAATGTCTGCCATCACAGCTATTCCATCAATGTTGGAGACATTCTTAACTACTTCCATAATTGTATCGAGAGCAGTAGATAATTCATCTTCTGATAAATGCTGTCCTCTGTGTTGAGGATTCAAAAGGTTTGCTGCCAGATGAACTGGATGAGAGCAAAACGCATATCTCTTAGTAAACATTTGTTTTACTACTACTACTCCTACTTTTTTGGATAGAAATGAAGAGGGCAAAAGCTGAGTTAGATTTTCATTCAATTGTCTGAATATCTCTGGAATATTTGAAAGCCTTGGTGTATCTCTTTCAAGTTTCTTGATAGCTACTGAAACTGGTAGTAGCAAACTGAATGCTCCTTGAACTCAACCCCAGAACACATCGTTGCCAAGAATCTGCTTCCAAATGTTCACAGGAATAATCTGGGATACTGTGTCATCTAGTGAAGCACACTGCAAATGGTTCTTTGTGCGCAACAAACTATGTAAACGCTTTGTAGCCAAGCCCGAACTAGTTTCTCCTGACAATAAAAGTGCACTTTCCTTCCTTTCCTTCTCTTTCTATAATTTCTTCAAAGTTTGATTAGCAACATGATGATTGGTGAATACCTTCACAATTGCTTTGCAGTTTGCCAATATAGTCTTCACTGTATTCACACTTACTATGCCCTTTGCCAGAACATTCAACCCATGAGCAAGACAGCCAAATACTATTAAATAAGAATACTTTGCCTTCAATATATTCCATGCAGCTTTCATGTTACTCGCATTATCAGTTAAAAGGACTTGTACCTTGAAGGGACCTGCACTTTCAATCTCTTCACTCAGTAATTCAGCTATATATTCACCTGATGACATGAAGATTTGGTAGCAATTGCTTTCAGGAATATTGGTTCAGGTGTTGCTAACACAATGTTCAATAAAGGATTTTCTTGTATATCAGTCCATCCATCTGACCTCAGAGTCAGTGGTTCTGCTTGAACAATCATTTGAATAACCATTGTTTGAACCCTGTCATACTCTTTATCGCTTATCACATTCTCTCTTTGACAATGTGATGGTTAACTTATATGATGGGCGCATTAGTTTGTAATATTGCTTCCAGTATTGATTATTAGTTATGGAAAAAGGTGTACCACTTGCAGATATAGCTTGAGCTAATGTCTCATCTGCTTTTTCTTGATCTTCTTTTGACATTTTGTCCACAAAGCTTGATAAAAAGCTTGACTGTCTTGAACAACTACTCATGATGGATCGCATATCTGATGATAGTGATCTTGAAGGCACGGATCCTGCTTCTTCTTCCCCCAGATGTGGCAGCTATTTCACTTGAACTACCAAGTTCCTGCAACAAAAAGGGGAAAAGATTTTTATTTTAGCCTATTCTAGTCTGGCCTTATCCATCAGAAGAAGTGGCAGGGAGCTTGTTTCCCCCTTCCCTGCCAGAAAGAACGTATAAGTACTCTCTCACACACTTCCTAGGGATAATCTCCTGAAAAACATTAATTACAACTTTGAAAGTGACAAGCTTGCCTAATATTGTATTGGCATCCATTCATTGTTACTAATGAATTTTATGAATCAATGACTTTTTAGAAACTGAAAATTTCCCACAGAAAAATCAAGCACTGGAAAATTTTCTGCCCTATATCTTTGGTATAAGGCTGAACAGCAGTGCACCTACAGTTGTTTCTAAGTAGACAAGGCTTCAAATAACCAGCAAGCAGCATCTCAAAGACATCTGAAATGCCCCTGCATACTCAGAGGACAGCATCTCTCTCCACAGTTCTGGAGAGATATCAAAGAATTACATTCCTGGGATAAGGACTTTTTAATACTCTTTGGGGTTCAGTCCCTGCTCTTTTCCCATTTCCCTGCCTCTTTCTCCTTCTGGAACTCTGCTTAAGAAAAGCATGTCATAGTTCTCTTCAGGGGCTCTGGTTGTTTTTAAGCTCTTCCTTTCCTTTCTCAGGTGTTTGGATGCCCAGGACTTAGATATTCACATACAACCCTATAATCAATTCCACAAATTAATTTTCTAATGAATAATTAGACAAAATCCCAATTACTATAGGAAAATTTTGTAATAAAGAAAAGGTATGGCCTTTGATTTCTATCAAATTCTCCAAGCTACTTAAAAGAACGTTGTGGCTTTTTATCACTTGTTACCATTAAAGCTCAGAATACTACTACTTCTTTTTCCAAGTAAATGCTCAGAATACTACTACTACTTCTAAAAAAAATATTGGCTGTAAAGAATGTGCTCTATTGCCCTCATGGCACTGCATACATATCTTCATGTTTTCATCAAGTAAAAGTCATTTAGCAGTAATCCAGGAGTTACAGCAAATAATTGATCCATTTACTTGGGCGTCATGCCTCTGGTCACAGTCTGTATTTCTGATGAAGTTTCCCTGTTTTGATATCAGCCAGCTGGCTTATGATGGCAGTGGGAGTTTTGCCACTCTGAAAGACCCTTTGAAAGGCCTTGGTGCTTAAGGAGTAGGTATGATGATATTGCATATGTCTATAGTAGACAGGAGGAGAACACACCCAGTTCACTCTCATCTGTAAGCACAACAGTCCGTATTAGGGCTGTGTGAAGCTTCAGTCCCTAATCTGATTTGGCAGAGAGTTGGCCCGATTCAGTAGCTGAATCTTTGAATCTGAATCGAATCAAGAGACCCTATAATCTCTCTGAATCAATCTGGAAAGATTTGGTGATTCAGACACAACTTTAAATGTTTTTTTCTACATACCTCTAGGTAGCAGGCAGCTCGTGAATGCTGAGATGCTGGGGCAGATGGAGCATCCCACAGGAGTGCGAGGTGCTCCCCAGTGTGCTCAGCAGCAGACCTGGAAGTGGACCAGAAGCGCTTCCAGGTTCACCACTGAGCATGCGGGGGACCTCCCCACAATCCTGTGGGACAGTCCATCTGTCCCAGCATTGTAGCATTCACGATCTGTGCCTGGCACCTTGAGGTATATCAAAAAAACATTTAAAGCTGTGTCTATGTCTGAATTGCTGATTATCTGAATCGGTATCAGATCTTCAGATTCAGCTAAACTGAATCAGGGATAGTGATCTGAATCAATTAATTGAATCACTGTCCCCAGTTCAGGCTGAATCTGAATCCAAATCAAATATGGCCCATTTTGCACACCCCTAGTCAGTATGTGTTGTGCAGTCAGGGCCTCTGAATATGGCCAGTGCTCACCTCTCACTGCCAAACTACATGAAATTGTTGCTTTATGTCCAGTGTCCTGCTGGATAGTAGCTAGTACTGATGCATCAGAGGAAGCTACAACCTCATCTCCTATTTACTGCATCATATCAGGTAGGATTATCTTTGCAGAAGGGGAAATTCAACTTGCTAGAGATGTTCTAAATGAGTTTGTATTTATTTAGTAGGCGTCCAAGGGGCAGGTGGAAGCTTGTGCAGCTGTTGTACAATAAGAACTCCTGTCTTTGATTCCATTTGTTCCAGGTGCTGCAGTCGGATTTGTAAAAAAGAACTTTAATGGTAACATAAAACCACGTGGAGAATCGCTAGAGTTTCATATAAGCTCCACAGTCTGCATGTTGTTACCCACTTGTTTATAGGGCAGGATCTTGTTTGTAAGGATTCTACCTAGGAAAAGAGGGACAATGTTGTATCCAGCAAAACTGCTGAATGAGCTTCCGCTTTAAGGGCTGACATTCTTCACAGACAAATGGAAGCAATAATTGAGGCTCCTCACAGCAGTCAGGGCACTGCAAGAGCAATGCCAGTTCTCTGCCATGCACGGCAATTTGCTTACAGCACCTTATGCACAGGCCTTTGCAGTAGTGAACTCTGCCTTGTTGTCTCCTCTGCTCTTCAGCCCAGTCATTTCCCACCCGTGCCCGTTTTCTTTTCCCTCATAGAAGGGTCTACACAGAGGAACACCGAGTTCTGTGCGCTACTTAAAGGTAAAAGCAGGGGGTTGTTAATGGTAGCCAAAGTGTTCCACAATGAAACCACTTACCGGTTTCCATCCAAAGCCAGCTTTGCTTTGCAGTTGCTTTCAGGGCTGCTTTCAGGGTTGCTTTCTCCATATGCCCAGCAAGTTTGATGCAAGCTCTGGCATACAGTCTGTTGTTGCTGTGCTCAAATCTGGACTGTGTTTGTTGAGAGTGGGTGTTCATTGGCTTAGCGCTGCAGTCAGTTGGGATCACATCTATTAGGATGGAGAGGGTCTGCGTGCTATTATTCTGACTGGCTTTGTAGTGGTTTGTGCTGATTGGAGTCTGAAAAGGCCATTTAGCTCTCAACCTCCTGCATTAGCTTTCCTGGTTAGTGGCTGGAAAGAAGTTGCCTTATCAATTTTTATTTTATTTGGCCTGAAATGACCTTTCTGACATTATGAAAATTCCTTGCTTTTATAACTGGGTAGTTGTAAACAATTAAGGAAATGTTCAAACATGACCCTGATTGCAAAAAAAAAAAAAGGGGGTGGTATTTTTTCATTTGCTTGGAGTTTGAGTCAAAATTACCTTTATTCCCATTAAATAGACAGAGCCCAAAAAGAATGGTTAGTTTCAGGGTTTTTAAAGCCTTTCCTCACCTTCTTCTATTTTGCCACATTTCATGATGTTCGTAGAATGAAGCCTAGAAAGGACTTCAGAATGGCATCTGGTCCAGTCTGCTTCTCAAAGCAGAATCATCCCTGTCTTAACTATCCCAGACAAGTGTGTTTGTTTAACCAGCACTTAATAACTTTCAGTGATGGAGATTCCACTGTTCCTTTAAGTAATCAGTTCCAGTGCTTATCCACCATCACACTTAGAAAGTATAGAAAGTAGGGCTGTGCGAAGCTTCCAGTGGTGATTCAATTTGGAGGAGATTTGGCCTGATTAGGTGGCCGAATCTCTGAATGTGAATCAAATCGGGGACCAATTTAAAGGTCTGAATCGATTCAAAGCTCTCTGAATCTTCAAAAAAGATTAGGAGAGCTTTGATTCTGGCAGTCCCCAGTGGCTGCAGTAGGGAGCAGCAGCCAGACTCTGAGCTGCTAAGTAGGAGGTGGAGGGGGGGGGAGGGGACCATGGGGGGGGGGGGGGGGGGGGAACAGCTCCGGCCTTTTAAGAAAAAAAAAAATGGGGAAAGCCCCGGGCCTCACTGCTCCTGCAGTGGCCTCAGGGCTTTGGGGGGGCTTGTGCAGAGCCTCCCACATGGTGCAGGGCAGTGGCGAGCAGCATAGACCAGTCCTGCTGGCAGGAGCAGTGAGTCTGGGGGTTTTCTTGGCTTTTTTCTTTTCTTAAAGGGCTGGAGCTGGCCTGGGCGGGGCACCTGTGGGGGGGCTGGGGGAGCAAGGGGGGGGTCAGGGGGCTTGTGCAGAACCCACCATGCAGCATGAGGCAGTGGGGGACAGCGGGGATCACTCCCCCACCCAACAGCACCTAGTGAGTTGGGGGGGGTCCCAAAGAGCCCAGAGCTGTTGCAGCCATTGCCGGGCTGGAGGGGATGGGCCCGGCTGATTCAGAGATTCAGCAGCAGTACAACTGATCTCCTCTTTATACCAGCCCTTTTAGTGTTTCAAGACTTAACAAATCATCCCTCAGCTTTCTCAGTTTTCTCTTCTCCAGACAAAATAATCTCAAATCTTTTACACTTTCATTATATATCATGTTTTCTAGACCCCAGATCAGTTTTAGTGTTACTTTCTAGACTCTTTCCAACTTATCCATGTCTTTCTTCCAATTCATCCATCTTTCTTCAATGTGGTGGCCCAGACTACACACTGCCAGGGTGTGTCTGCATAAGACACTAAAAGTGCAGTAAATTAATTCTACTGCGCGTGAACATGTCATGGTGAAAGCTGTGCTAATTCAATTAGCTCAGGGGCAGGCAATTATTTTGGGCAGAGGGCCACGTACCCAGTTTTGGCAGGCTGTCGAGAGCCGCGTGGGTAGCCGTGACCCTTGACAGATGCTTCACCCCCTGGTCACCATCTTGGGACCAATGTCCCAGGGCCATCACTGGTGGGGCCCAAAGCAGGGTGCAGGCTGGCAGGGGTCTGTGGAGCCGGGTTGGGCTGCACCAGCAGGTAGAGGGGGGAGCTGGCTTGGCTCCATAGAGCCCCTGCTGGGTGGGACCCTGTGCTCCTGCCACCCTGCTTTGGACCCCACCGGCACTGGCCCTGGGACACTGAAGCAGGCCCTGTGCTCCCACTAGCTCTCCTCTGCTCACACCCAGTTACCCCAGCACTGTGTTACAGGCAAGGGGCAGCGCACAGCCCCAACCCCCTGCTCGCAAGCAGGGAAGAAGCTGGTGCTAAGCGTGGGGAAAAGCGGCCCCTCGCCCACCCCATGGCTTGCTGTCCCCACTGCAGGTGCTTGCAGCCCATGCGGAGCTGTCTGGAGCAGGCATAGGCAGCCTCATGCGGGCTGCAGGTGGCTGCAGCATGGGGTGCTGGCCATGGGGTGAGCGAGGGGCTGCTTTTTCCCATGCTTAGCACCAGCTTGTAACCCATTCCACTGCCAGCCTGGCAGTGGGACCAGGTTACAAGCTGGTGCTGAGCACGTTGAAAGGGGGAAAGCAGCCCCTCGCCCGCCCCATGGCTGGCACCCTGCGCTGTAGCCACTTGCAGCCTCCCTGGTGGTGGCTGTGCCTGTCCCAGACAGTCCCACATGGGCTGTGAGCACCTGCAGTGTGGGGAGCCGGCTATGGGGCAAGTGAGAGGCCGGTTTTCTTCGCATAGGGAAGGCATCCAGGGAAAAGCTGAGTGCTGGGTGGGGGGGGAAGTGGCCCCTCCCACACCCAGTGCACCAGGCTGCAGGCACTCACAGCCCACATGGGGCTGTCTGGAGCAGGCACAGGCACCCCCATGTGGGCTGCAAGCAGGTGCAGCGTGGGGTGGGGAGGGGCCACTCCCCTCCCAGCGCTCGTTCCTTGCCTGGGGTCATTCCCCCCCTCACCTGAGTTTTCCACCAGGGCAGCCACCTGCTCTCAGCCCAGAAACCATGGCTGGGACTTCCAGCTGGGGACCTGCAGAGCAGGCCCTGCTCTTGTTGGAGCCTGCCGGACTTCCCCTGGGTCCTACTGCACTTGGTTCCTGCATTTTTTTGACAGGAACCAAGGGCAGAGAAATATTAATTTTCCAAATTTTTTTAGGGGCCCCATGGGCCGGATAGAATGGCCTTGCAGGCTGGATCCGGCCCATGGGCCATATTTTGCCCACCCCTGAATTAGCTATTAGATAAAAACACCAAAAAGTCCTGCTGAAGCATGTGATCTATACAAATGTTGGGTCAAACTAACACAAGCCTCTTCTGGGGATGCATCATGCTCTGTGTGCAGGCAATACTACATGTGATACTTCACACCAAAGCTAAACAGAGGGGAAGAGTTGTTTCCCCAGACTGCCATACAGTGCTTATGTTAATCCATCCCAGTATAGTATTTAGCTTTTTTGGGACTCCTTATTCAACTTGCAATTTACAATAACCCTACTGATCCTTTCCTGCAGCCATTCACATTTTGGATTTGTGCATTTGATTATTCCTTCTTAAGCAAATGTTCTAATAGAAACCAAAAAGAAATAGCAAAAAAAAAGTTAGGATTTTTGAAGGTTGTAGAAGTTTGAAATAGAAGATTCTTTGGACTTTTGCATTTACCCCCAAACAAACACAGAGCAAGCAGGACAGCCTAATATTTAGAGAACAGGACCACAATTATAGTTTCATAGTTTCTAGGGTCGGAAGGGACCTGAGGAGATCATCTAGTCTGACCCCCTGCCATGGCAGGAAAGAGTACTGGGGTCAAATGACCCCAGCAAGGTGTTCATCTAGCCTCCTCTTAAAGACCCCCCAGGGTAGGAGCCAGCACCACTTCTCTTGGAAGTTGGTTCCAGATCCTAGCCGCCCTGATCATGAAGTAGTGTTTCCTGGTATCTAGCCTAAATCTACCCTCTGCCAGCTTGTGACCGTTATTCCTGGTCACTCCTGGTAGTGCTCAGGGAAACAGGGACTTCCCCAGTGCCTGCTGGCTACCTCTGACTAGTTTGTAACAGGCCACTAGATCCCCCCTCAGCCTCCTCTTATGGAAGCTGAACAGGTTCAGGTCCCGTAGCCTGTCCTCATAGGGCCTGCCCTGCTGCCCCCTGATCATGCGAGTGGCCTCCTCTGGACCCTCTCCATGTTGTCCACATCCCTCTTGAAGTGCGGCACCCAGAACTGGACGCAGTACTCCAGCTGCGGCCTGACCAGTGTCACATACAGGGGGAGGATCACCTCCCTGGACCTGCTTGAGATGCATCTGTGGATGCATGACAAGGTGCAGTTGGCCTTCCTGACTGCATCCCCACACTGCCGGCCCATGTTCATCTTGGAGTCAGTGATGACTCCAAGATCCTTTTCCGCCTCTGTACTGACAAGAATGGAGTTCCCCGACCTGTAGGTGTGGTGCCAGTTGTTCTTCCCCATTAAGGAGACCCCAAGTGAAATTGTTATCCAGTTGAAGTCAGGAGCAAAAATCTAATTACTTCCCTGCAGGTGGGGTGACATCCCTAGCATCTGGTCTCAGTTCTGACACTGATCTACTGTATGATTTTAGACAAGTAAAAATTTCTGTGTAAAATTTACTTATCTGCACAACGTGGGAAATTATACTTGTCTTCTTTAGCAAGCTGTTTTAGACTTTATAAAGAGAAACACTATACAAAGTGCCAAATATAAAAATAATAGGATTTTGTAGGGAAGACTTATTAATCTTTTATTACATTTATCCTGGTCAAAAGGCCAGGAAGGCACCTGGAGACACTTATATCTCTATGTAAGCACTAAACATACTATGGTAATGATAGTTTAAAAAAAATAAACAGATATTTAGCACCATAGGATGGCAAGACACAGTTAATTTAAAAACCTTGAACGGAGAGACTTGAAGTGACATTTTTACACACACACACACACACACACACACACACACACACACCCCCTCTCTAATTGCCAAAGATACTTCCATATCACATCTGATGGCTGAATAACCTTAATGTTTCTCAGACTGAAAATATAATGGCTTCAATGTTGTAAGGAATCTCTTTTCTGGAGCTATTGTCTGCCTGAAAGTCAAGTACAGGTTTGGATAGTCATGATGTGTCCTTCATATTAGAGGATAACTACAGCAATAGGGGAATAAATTGGCCACAAACATCGGAGGATCTATAATTTGGAAAGCAGGGTGCGGATGGTGAGGTGCATCATCACATATTAAACAACACATCTTTCTCCATTTAAAAATAAACTAGAAGCTTTACTAATATGGTAGGGCTCTAGGGCCATATCATTCAGTTAAAGATTGCAGCAAAAGTGAGGGTCCAGAGGAGGGCCACCCGCGTGATTCAGGGACAACAGGGCAGACCTTACGAGAGACTGCGGGACCTGAACCTGTTCAGCCTTCACAAGAGAAGGCTGAGGGGGGACCTGGTGACTGTCTATAAACTCACTAGGGGGGACCAGAAGGGTTTGGGAGAGACCTTGTTTCCCCTAGCACCGAATAATGGCTATAAGTTATTGGAGAGCAGGTTTAGATTAGACATCCGTAAGAACTACTTCACCGTCAGGACGGCTAGGATCTGGAACCAGCTTCCAAGGGAAGTGGTGCTGGCTCCTACCCTGGGGGTCTTTAAGAAGAGGCTTGATGCCTACCTGGCTGGAGTCATTTGAGCCCAGTTTTTCTCCTGCCCAGGCAGGGGGTCGGACTTGAAGATCTACAAGGTCCCTTCTGACCCAAGTTCTCTGATTCACTGGAATGAGTTAAAAACAATTGCAGGCTGTGAAATAGGAGCTTCATCACCAGGAGGAGCAAACAGACAGCAGAGCTGCAGAACAAAGGATAACTTGATTGGTGGAACCTCAAGAGCATTTAAAAGAAGAGAGGTTCATTAACACTTGTGGAATCGAGAGTTCAGAAGGGATTGGGTAGATTATAATGAGCCATGAAGTTAAGCAACTCCCTAGCACTGCCTTATTAAAAATGCTGCTGCCATTGCCAAACAGTTGGCTTTAAACTTTATGTGAACCAGGGGGATGAATCAAAGGGGGGTGCAAATTCACCTATTCCCCCTCCTCCCCCCCCACTTCAATCCACCCTAGGCCACAAGCACCATGGACATGAATGTATCATTCATCTGTACTATTTGTCTGGCTGGCTAATGTAGCACTAATTTGTATTTAATCACAATGCCAACCAAGTTCACAGCTGGCACAGGTGAGAGGCCAAAATAAGGGAGGTAGATATTTGAGCAATGAAATATTTTCCACCCTTAAGATAGTCCCATTTAAACCCAATCCTGTCATGAATGATCAGTGTGGGATGGCACTTTGACCTGTATGAACTGAATTTTGTTTGTCACAGGGTTATTCTCCAGTCTCTATGGTTGTGAATCCAGCACATTACCCCAGCACACTGAAGGCTAGAAAATGGTATTTAGAGGTTTGCTTTTGGGCATTGGCTTGAAGGTAAACATGTATGAGAGCAATGGTCCAGGGCAATGGCAAGGGTTAATTGATTTGTAAAAAGTCTGTTTGTGATAAAGTTTCCTCAAAGCCCACTGTGACACAGGCAAGCAGTAAGCAGACACACAGGCTGGGAATCTGAAGACATGTACCACACTTTCATAACACGAGATAAGGTGGCACCAGGTCACAGTACCCAAATGCAGAGCCCTTAGGATATCTGGTTTTGGGGAATAGACTAAATTAGGAGAGACCAGTAAAACCCAAATTAGGATGTGTTCATGTGATAGGTTTGTGAAACAAAGAAATATGCTGACAGGACAAAACTTGGACAGTATGATGACCACAGGGAGACCAATCAATGATGCCCAGAGTCATCAGAAGAGAGAGAGAATAGAAAAGGAAGGAGTTCAGAACAGCAAAGGGTCCCCAAAGGGGAACCTGAGCCCACCAGGGACAGACAGCATGCCATCAGCCCATCTTACCCCCCCACTGCAGGTTGGTGGACCTCAGCCTCCAACCTCCAGGCTGCTGAAATCTGACATTCAAAAGAGAATCTCAAAATGAAATTTGTGTACTGGCCAAACGTACCTTGATATAGAATTGTTTGCACTATTCTTATCTGCTATCACTGTGTATCACCTATTATCAAATGGAGAGGTCATGTTTGGTCTGAGTGTTTGGGTCCATGTGGAACAAGGTCTGGGTCATAAATCCAGTGCCAACATAGACTGCAGCTCATAGAAGACACAAAAATAATCAAGGGTACTCTGATTATTTCTTTGAGACACATTCACCTTTCTCCCTCTTCTTATGCAATTGGAGTCTGACTCAGGATCCTTGATGAAACAGGCACAAAGCAATGAGTCAAAATTAAACACAAAATGTGGAAATGATCTCTGACTCTTAGCTATGAATTGCAGAGGTTTTGCTATCCATATGCTGCCTGTGGTAACAACCTGCCCAATGACATGAGTGGGGCTAGAACATCAGTGTGCTGAAGCAGAAAATGAGCAGGCATGAGGCTGTGACACATATCCTGATTACACAGTGCATTTGCCCCATGTTGCATCTGACTTTGACTTGAATCCCTTTCCCTATAGAAGGGACAAGGATCTGCCTTGGCTGTTTCAACTGACTTGATTCCTTTGACCTTATATTCAACAGGATCTGCAGCTTCCTTTTCTGACTTATTCAGTTGCCACCATTTTCAAGTCTAAATGCCTAACATTCGATACTTGAATCCAAATTTAACTCCTTCAGTAGACATGGCCTGATGTGTAAAAACTTAAACAACACCTGTTGAAAGCAAGGAAGCTGCAACTTCTGGAAATTATATCAGCTTGTGTAGGTGTTATGGATTTGAGAGTAACTAAGCATATTGCCTTGAAAATATTGGCTATTGGGTGGGGAACTTTATTTTATTTTTTCTTTATTCTGTTTTGAATTACATTTTAAAAACAGTCTGGTTCAGTCCAACTCTGCTTCTTCCCTGTAACCATTACTTACATCAGGGCTGTCCAACTGTCAGCTTGCGGGTCACGTATGGCCTGTGAGGGGTTAGTTTGTGGATTCCAGATTCCTGCTGAGCTCCTTCTCCTTCCTCCGGCTTTTGTTGCCTGCCTCCACCCCAGGGCTGGTGCGGCCCATGAGGCTGCTTAGAAGTTGGACAGCCCTGATTTATGTGATAATCCCATGGGGTAGGTATGGTAGTGCCCCTACCTGCCAACCTGAGTAAACACTGGCTGATGCCATAGTATTGAGCCTTTAAAGTCCAGAATATTGAGAAGAGACTTGAATTCATCCCCAGGAATCCATAGTAGGTGTTCAAACCCATTCTTTGCTGAAGAAAGGGCACCAACAGTGCTTCCTTTCCAAAACAGGACTCTCTACTGTTCTCCTGCTGCTATCAGCAGTATGCTGTTCTTCTGCCTCATCTGCTGTTTTAAAATGAAGCCAGGTGTCTATTCAAGCAGCCTCCTCTTTCCCCGCAGTGTGATCCAATTGCTGTTAGAATAATGGAAGTCTTTCCAATGACATTTATAGGACTTGGATCAAGTATACCCCAAAAGAGGGGTTGAAGTGAACTCTCAAAAGTAGCAGATTATTACAGCATTACTTAGCAATAACAATTAAACATAAGGAATATAAAAGGAGTGGAGGAAAACACAGCTTGTATGTGTTTGTGTAGGGGTGTGTGTCTGAGAGAAATTGAGAGACAGATTCTGTGACTTCATTGGAGTAATTTGGACCAGCCTTCTTGCACTGGAAGTAGACCAGAACTAAAACTTTGTATCTAACCCCATGGACTTAGGGAAAGTTGAGATTCAGACCCAAATGTCATGACTCAAGTCTCTCTCCATGTTATATTACTGTTTCCTTTGCAGTGTTTTGCAGGGCAGTCAGTGGGCAAATTAATCCTTAGATGATTTATTACTTCTGGGATTTGTCTGGTTTGTACATTATAGGGTATGTAGGCTGAAAAAAGGAATTGAATCATAGAAAATTAGGGTTGGAAGGGACCTCGGGGGGGTCACCTAGTCCAATCCCTTGCTCAAAGCAGGACCATCCCCAACTAGATCATTCCAGCCAGGGCTTTGTCAAGCTGTAGGGCTGTGCAAAACGTCTGTCCCTGATTCGATTTGGCAGAGATTCGGCCCAATTCGGTGGCCAAATCTCCAAATCCAAACTGAATCAGAGAACCCTTGAATCTCTCCAAATTGAATTGGAACCTTTTGAATTGATTCAGAAAGATTAGGAGATTCAGACATAGAGACAGCTTTAAATGTTTCTTCTACATACTTCTAGGTAGCAGGGGCTCGTGAATGCTGTGATGCTGGGGCACAAGGAGTGTCCCACAGAAGCACGGGGGGCTCCCTAATGCACTCAGCAGCAGACCCAGAAGTGGCCCAGAAGCACTTCTGGTCTGCTTCTGGGTCCCCTGGGGGGGGTTCCTGCACCCTTATGGCTTGGTGACTGGTGCCTCCTGGGTCTTGGGGGGTACCCAGGGTCCCCCTGTGGTCAATCGCCAAGCCGGGAGGGGGAATAGGAGGGGTCCCCGCTGTGCTCCCCGGAGGACCTGGAAGTGGACTGAAAGTACTTCTGGTCCACTGCCAGGTTCGCCTCCAAGCACATGGAGGGTACCCCCACCTCCCCGCACTCCTGTGGGATGCTGCATGCACCCCAGCATTGCAGCGTTCACAAGCTATGCCTGTTATGTCCAGGTATGTAGAAAAAACTTGTAAAGCTGTGTTTGTGTTGAATCAGCATTGAATCTTCAGATTTGGCCAAATTGAATCAGGGACAGTGATCCAAATCAACGAATCAAATCACTGTCCCTGATTTGGGCCATATCTGAATCAAATAGGGCCCATTTCGCACACCCCTTTCGAGCTGGGCCTTAAAAACCTTCAGGAATAGAGATTCTACCACCTCTCTAGGTAACCTGTTCCAGTGTTTCACCACCCTCCTAGTGAGAGTTTTTCCTAGTATCCAACTTAAACCTTCCCTGCTGCAACTTGCGACCGTTGCTTTTTTCTTCTGTCATCTGTCACCATTGAGAACAGTTTAGCTCCATCCTCTTTGGAACCCTGCTTCAAATAGTTAAAGGCTACTTATCAAATCTCCTCTCAGTTTTCTCTTCTGCAGACTAAATAACCCCAGTTCCCTCAGCCTCTCCTCATAAGTCATGTGCCCTAGCCCCTGAAGGATTTTCAGTGCCCTCTGCTGGACTATCTCCAGCTTGTCCACATCCTTTCTTGTGGAGTACTCAAAACTGGACACAGTACTCCAGATGTGGCCTCACCAGTGCAGAATAGTGTGAAATAATGACTTCCCTCAATCTGCTTGCAACACTGCTTCTAATGCAGCCCAGTATGCCATTACCCTTTTTGGCCACAAGTGCACAGTGTGGATTCATATCCATCTTATTGTCCACTGTGACCCCCAGGTCCTTTTCTGCGGAGCTGCTGCTTAACCAGTCAGTCCCCAGGCTGTAGCAGTGCATGGGATTGTTCTGTCCTAAGTGCAGGACTTTGCACTTGTCCTTGTTGAACCTCATGAAATTTCTTTTGGCTCAATTTTCCAATTTGTCTAGGTCACTCTGAATCCTAGCCGTACCCTCCAGTATATCTACTGCACCCCTAGTTTGGTGTCATCAGATAGTTAATGAAGATATTGAACAAAACTAGCCCCAGGACCAACTGCTGGGGGACTCCAGTTGATACTGGCTACTAGGTAGACATTGAGGCATTGATTACTACCTGTTACGTCCAACAGTCCAGCAAGATTTCTACCTTAAAGTCCATTCATCCACCCAACCCATATTTCCTCAGCTTGTTTGTAAGAATGCTGTGGGATATAGTATCAAAAGCCTTGTTAAAGTCAAAGTATATTACATTCACTACCTTCCCTGCATCCACAGAGCTAGTCATCTCATCATAGAAGGCAATTAGGTTGGTCAAGCATGACTTGCCTTTGATGAATCCATGCTGACTATTCATAATCACCTTCTTCTCCTCCAAGTGCTTAGAAATGGATTCCTTGAGGACCTGCTCCATGATTTTTCTGGAGACTGAGGTGCAGCTTGGCGGTCCATGTTTCCCTGGATCCTCATTCTTCCTTTTCTTAAAGATGGGCACTATATTTGCCCTTTTCCAATCATCCAGGACCTTCCCCAATTGCCAAGAGTTTTCAAAGATAATGGCCAGTGAACTCCCTCAGCACCCTTGGATGCACTGCATTTGACCACCCCCAACTAGTTCATCCCAGCCAAGACTTTGTCTAGCCAGGTCTTAAAAACCTCCAAAGATAGAAAGTCCACAATCTGTCTGGGTAACTTGTTCCAATGTTTTACTACCCTCCTAGTGAGAGAGTTCTTTCTAATATCTAACCTAAACATCATTTGCTGTAACCTGAGACCACTGCTCCTTATTCTGTCATCTGCCACCACTGAGAACAGTCCAGCTTCATCCTCTTTCAAACTCCCCTTCAGGTAGTTGAAGGTGGCTATTAAATCCCCTCTCAGACTTCTCCTCTCTAGACTAAATAAGCCCAGTTCTATCAGGCTCTCCTCATAAGTCATGTGCCCCAGCCCCTGAACCATTTTTGTTGTCCTCTGCTGAACTCTCCAATTTGCTCACATCCTTTCTGTAGCAGGGGGCCAAAAACTGAACACAATACTCTAGATGTGGCCTCACCAGTGCTGAACAGAGGGGAATAATAACTTCCCTTGATCTGCTGGTGATACTCCTACTAATGCAGCCGAGTATGCCATTAGCTGTCTTGGGAACAAGGGCAAACCATTGGCTCATATTCAGCTTAGTGTCCACTGTAATCCCCAGGTCCTTTCCTGCAGAGCTGCTGCCTAACCAGTCAGCCCCCAGCCTGTACCAGTGCATGGGATTGTTTCATCCTAAGTGCAGGACTTTGCACTTGTCCTTGTTCATCCTCATGAGCTTTCTTTTAATCCAATCCTCCAATTTTGTCTAGGTCACTGAATCCTAGTCCTACCCTCCAACATATCTACTACTCTCCCCAGCTTGGTGTCATCTGAAAACTTGCTGAGGGCACACTCTATGCCATCTTCCAGGTTGTTGACAAAGATATTGAAGAAAACTGGCCCCATGGCTGACCCCTGGGGCACTCCACTTGATTCTGGCTGCCAACTAGATATCAAGCCATTAATTACTACCTTCTGAGACTGATGATCCAGCCAGTTTTCTGTTCACCTTACCATGGGCGACTGGTACCTCCTGAGTCAGAGGGCACTGCACCATACAGTTCATTCATCTTGCCCATACTTCCTTAGCTTGCCTGCAACGAAGTTGTGGGAGACTATATCAAAAACCTTGCTAAAATCAAGGTATACCACATCCACTGGTCTCCCGGCATCTACAGAGCCAGCATAGTTGTTGCTAACATACTTGTAGAAACCCTTCTTGTTTCCCTTCATGTCCCTTGTTAGCTTTGTGCTTTGGCCTTCCTGACTTCATCCCTGCATGCCCAAGCAACATTTTTATACTCCTCCCAAATTGTTTGTCTACACTTGCACTTCTTGTAAGCTTCCTTTTTGTGTTTAAGATCACCAAAGAGTTCTCTGCTAAGTCAAGTTGGTTGCAGTTCACATTTGCTAGTCTTTCTTCACATTGGAATTGTTTGTTCCTGCAACCTCACTAATATTTCTTTCAAACACAACCAGCTCTGTCACCTGTGAGGCTGCAGGGGCAGAGTGGGTTGGCTGGGGAGCCTGGAGAAAGCAGGCTAAAGGAAGGTTTTTTGGTTGTAGTCATGTTGGTCTAAGGACGTAGGCAGGCTTAAATCAAAAGCTTGCAAAGAACTTTTTTCCAACTACTCGCCTGGTTTAATAAAAGATATCCCATCTATCCAGAAAAGCTTGCCTGGCAAAAGGAAAGAGTACTTTGCCTTGTGGTACAGTGAATGGGGGAGTTGCTAAGAAGTAAGGTTCTGCTCAGTTTTAATCTACTTCCTGAAAATGGAAGATTCATGTTGCTCAAGGCAGTTTAATGAGCATAGAAAGTGTGCAAGAATATGATCCCAGAATAGGAGCTTCAATAGCTTTCAGTAGCAGCTTTCAGTAGTTCTGAATTCACTGTTTTAAAAAAGAAATCACTTAAAGACCCTAGCATTTACTTCAGGCTTTTTCAGTTCTGAATATGCATTGAATTTCACCAAGTGGAAAAATCCAGGACTGCTAAGCAGCTTATCTTGCTGTCACATTTTAAGGAGGAAGCTCCATTTTTGCCTGGATTAAGAAACCTAGAAATTTTGTTTTTCCTCTATGGACTCTGTGAAGTTATCATTGTGCACTGAACCGTCATTAAATATCTCGCCCATTAAGTTTTATTCTAACAGTTAGGCACCTGGGGGTTTTCATAAACGCCCCTAATCTCTTCTGCATCAGTGGTCTGAAAGACTAGAGAGGCAGCAATATCAGCCTCTTCATATTCTAGAATACAAAGAAAACAATCAAACCAGTAACCAGTCTTCATACCTAATCTTCCAGACACTGTAGACATGCTATTTTGTTAGAGCTCAGAATTTTGCCTTGAAAATAATTGAATGGGGGCTGGATGGAGTTAAAGGTCTTCAAGCAAAGTTTCTTGTTTCAAGGAAAGTTTTTCCATGTAAGCCCTGCCAGCCTGTAGTATAGAAAACTGAACAGGAAGCACTCACACAAGCCAAACTGAAGCCACAGCCACGGCTTGTAATTTAGGTGGTTGCTGTCCACAATTTGACATTGTCACACATCAGTGTTCCCTTTTCTGTTATGTGTCAGCAGTGGTGACGCATAGCGGGTTCACGGGGGTGAACATGCACCCCCTGAGAGGACTGGTGCATCCCTTGTCAGGCTGCACTCCCCGCTTAGGTGACAGGCAGAGGGGGAGGTGGGAGTGCCAGTGCCCCCCTCTGTGAGCACTTGCCGGGGAATGGGAGCATCAGATGAAGCACTGTGGCCACTTTTGGGAGCGCTGCAGCTGCTTCCCGGTCAGCGCAATTGGCCGTGGGGGAATCCCTTCCCCCAGTCACTGACTAGTCGCTGGGAAGGCATGTGCCCCCCCTGACTAAGGTGACACTAATTGCCCATGTGTATCAGGGTGTTTCTAAGTCTTCTTCAGAGTCATTGGGTGTTGGCTGCAGTCAGGACTGGGGATGTTGACTAGGGTGTACCAGTGCTTCTGCTGGGACCAAAGCTGGGGGCTCCTGGTTAGACGGTATTTCCCCTCCACTCAGGATCAGACCAACTGCCATATTTGGGGTCAGGAAGGAATATTACCATAGTCAGATTGGATTATGGGCTGTGGGGGGTTTTGCCTTTCTCTGTAGTAGGGGGCATAGTCCTCTACCTCGGATCTTGAGTGTACATTAACAACCTTTTATGGAAGCAGCACATGGTTGCTGTGGCTCCCTGCTTCACCTGTGTCAGGTTAGGGTGTTACCTTGTGTTGTGTCCAGGTTTACAGTACTTTATACTAAGAGGTTAAATCATGGATTTGTATAGGTGGAATGGATTGGGATGATCCTGCCCCAGCAGGGGGTTGGATTAGATGACCTGTGGCGGTCCCTTCCAGCCCTACTTCTCTGATTCTATGATATTATGTACAACTACTATGAATCTTGAAGCAGCTTTGGGTAACAGTGTCATGCATTATAGTAAAGGCAGCGTGCTTTCTTGTGGAAAGAGTGAATTTTTAAGCCCTGGTATTCTCATCATAATCCCTAGCAAATGTGTCTACCACTTCAAAAGCTAGTGGGTGCCAATATGATTGAGTCTGCACCCTGCTACAGAAGGAATGAGGTTAGGATGATGCCTCAAGGCCTCCTTAGTTTTTATCTTATGTATGAAGAAAGCAATTCAAAGATGTTAGGGTCAGAAGGGACCTCAATAGATCATCGAGTCTGACCTCCTGCATAGACAGGAAAGGGTGGTGGGTTCAGAGGACCCCAGCCAGATGCCCATCTAACCTCCTCTTGAAGACCCCCAGGGTAGGGGAGAATACCAACTCCCTTGGGAGCCCATTCCAGACCTTGACCACTCTGTGAAGAAGTTCATCCTAATATCCAGTCTAAATCTGCTCTCTGCTAGCTTATGGCAATTATTTGTTGTGACCCCGGGGCACCCTGGTGAGTAGAGCCTCACCAATTCCCTTCTGCACCCCCATGATGAATTTATAGGCAGTCACAAGGTCTCCTTTCAGCCTTCTCTTGTGGAGGCTGAAGAGGTCCAGGTGCCCTAGTCTCTCCTCGTAGGGCTTGGCCTGCAAGCCCTTAACCATACAAGTGGCCATTGTCTGGACCCTCTCCAGGTTATCCACATCCCTCTTGAAGTGTGGTGCCCAAAACTGCATGCAGTATTCCAACTGCGGTCTGACCAGCTTCCGATAGAAGGGAAGTATCACCTCCTTGGTTCTGTTTGTCATGCAAGAACTTCAGTAGAATTGTTCCTTCCTTCACCAGCCTGAATTTGGCACCATGTACCACACATGTCTAAGATGCACTTGGAGCATATGGAGTTCAGAAAAGAGAAGGAGCTGTAATTGGAAAAAAAAATTCAAAGCAGAAAGATTAATGTTTCAACTATAACTTTTGAAGTATGTTTTAAGTATCAGCATTGTAAATTATGTAATTTGCAACAGTGGGGTTAGCCTTAAAACAACATTCTTTAAGGCAGCTGCTAAGTTTGTCATGGCAAGTCAAGATGATGACATCTTTTAAATATTTTTTATTACTAATGTTTTTAGCTGGGCGTTATCCTCTTTTAAAGAATGCGTAGATGTACCATGCATAGATGTGCCTCACCCACACCACACAGGAATTCACTCTCAACCCCAATGAACATGTTATTTTTATTATACACAACCAATTTATATACAGAAAAAATAAATACAACTAATAACAATAGTTAATAATCAAACTAACAATTTAGATAAAATGTACAACTACAACATTAGATGGATAATTCCAGCACACTGGATGGTCCTACTTGTGTTAAACTACCTCTATAATTAATACATCTTGTTATAACCCTTTAAAACAGCCCCTCTGCCACCCCTCAACCAAATTGATTTTCTTCTGTTCACAATCCACTTCCCATAGCAATAAACAGCAACACAGCTATAGCTATGATCCACCGCTAGATGGTGGAGGTGAGGCTTCTGCTGCTCCAGGGAAAATGGTCTCTTAATCCTTCCTTGTAACACAGTGAAACAGGGTCTGAACAGCTGCTGCAGGCAATAGGCTCCCTGTTTCCTTTATTGGCAGATTGTTCTCCTAAGCAGTTTCCTTCTGAAAATACACCTACTGCAAAAACTAGTGATTATGTGGCTTATTTTCTCTCAGCCCACTCCCTCTCGGGGTTGTCTCCCCCTCCCAGCACATCCAACCACAGACAGGGATTTCCCTCTGCAGGTCTCTGACCTGTGGCTTGAGCCTTCCCAGCTCAGATTTCACCCCAGACTCTCGATCAGATACACTCATTGCCCAGTCATTAATCCTTTAAGGGCTTGGGTGCTTCCCCCAACCTCAGCAAGCTTACCAACCTTGCTTACAAACCCCTCCCCACTCTTTCCCTGGCACCTGTGTCCCTGCTTGCACTATTCAAACCCAGTGGGAAATCAGCTTCTCACAGGATGACACAGGCTCGCCCCTGTCCTGATGCCTGCTCCCTGGGCAAGTTTCAGCTTGGTCTCCCCTGGCTTGGGCTGAGTCTGCACCCCCTCTCTCCAGGGCTGGAGTCCACTCCTCCAGTCTACTCTTCTTTCCTTTTTTCCCCTGTTTCCTCCCCCAGCTTTTATGGCTCAACAACAGCCAATCAGAGTCCATGGTTCACAACGTGGGCTCTGGTCACAATTCAAATGCTCCAATAGAAAGCATGCACCATGCGCTGCATACCCTCCTGTCTGGTAAAGCTTATGCACCCTCTGCTAAGTTTTGCCACCCTTCTCTTGCAGAGCTCTGAAGCACAGCTCACCCACTTGACTCGCAGCCAGGTGAGCTTTACAGCTGTTACAGTTCTCCCCTGCATTTAATTTACTGTCCCCAGTAAATGCACTCAGATAAGGGGAAGAATCAGTCTTTCCAGGGTCAAAGGATATGGACCTCCGAGGCAATGCTGTAGGGCGTCATATGTCAGTTTGAGCACCAGCTTTGCCACATGAGTGGGTCATGAGGCATTGGTAGGGACAGAAGTCGAGGGCCCCTCATCAGAACTGGACTCGGTTGTAGAAACCAGTGGAACTCTCCGCATTGCCTCAGTCGGCTCTTGGGCATCTTCCAAGTCCAGGCAACTTGGGCTCTTTGAATTGGGACTCCCGAGGTCTCCCAGTCAAGGCATATACTTCCAAAGGGGAAGGACTGACCTCTTGCAATTCCAAGGGCTTGGAGTCTCTGGAGCATAGGCAGTACCCTGACGGATGAGTGTTGTCTTCATCACTGTCCAATGCTGCTGGTTGCCAAGGTCTTGCCTCTGCAGAAGCATTGGGCAACCGCATTCAGGCTCTGAGTTGGGCATTCCTCTGTACTTGGGGCCTATGGCAAAGCGTCCCACTAATTCTCCCACCGGAAGCAACAAATTACAGTGCACTGTCCTGAGGACCCCAGACCCATCCTCACCTCTAATCTTATATATAGGTAAATTTCCTATCTGTCTTTCAATTACATAGGGTGCGGGCCTCCACCAGTCCATGATCTTTCGTTTCCCTATTATGCCTACATTTCTTAGGAGCATTTGATCACCCAGGCGCAAATCTTGGGGCCATACTTGCCTCTCATACTGGCCCTTGTGACAGGTCATATTTCAATTTGTTGCTTCCTGGCATAGCTGGTAGTCCTTCCATAGCCTTTCTTTCAACTTACTGAGGTACTGATGATATGATACAATCTGTTCATTATATGGAGCTATTCTGAAACACAAATCTATGGGCAACCATGGCACCTGGCCAAACATTAACAGGTAGGGGCTTACTCCTGTTGCATTGTTGCGAATAGCATTATGGGTGTGCACCAGAAAGGCTATATGCTGACACCAGTGGACTTTTTCCTCTGGCCAGAGGGTTCTTATCATGTCCAACAGGGTCCTGTTAAACCATTCTGATTGTGGGTCCCCTTGGGGATGGTAAGGTGTGGTATGAGACTTTTCAATACCTGCCAACTATAGGACTTCTCTCAACAGGGTGCTCTTGAAATCACATCCCTGATCTGAATGGATTCTGGCAGGTAGGCCATACACTTAAAAATATTTATCTTATAGGACCTAGGCTACTGTTGAAGCCTTCTGATCCCTTATAGGATAGGCTTGAGCATACCTAGTAAAATAATCTGTCACCAAAAGTACATTGCTGACATTGTGCACATCTGCCTCAATAGCCAAAAGGTCTATGCAGACCAACTCCAAGGGCCGTGAGCTAGTGAAGGTATGTAGATAGGTTGCCATCTTAGGTAGCACTTTTCGTTGTACATACCTAGAACAAGTTTCACACTTCTGTTTTATGTCTTTGGCATTATGTGGCCAATAGAACCAGCCTCTCAGCAATCCCAAGGTCCTATCTACTCCCAGGTGTCCAAAGTCATCATGAAGCTCTCTCACAGCCTATTCTTGATAAGCCTTGGACAGTAGGGCTGTGCAAACCTTCGTTCACTGATTTTTTGATTTGGAGGTGATTCAGCCCAATTCAGCAGCCAAATCTCTGAATCTGAATTGAATCAGGAGACCCATTAATTTCTCTGAATCGAATTGTAAGCCTCTGATTCAATTCAGAGAGATTCAATGATTCAGCCGTAGACACAGCTTTATATGGTTTTTCTACAGTCTTCAAGGTACTAGGCATGGCTCATGAATGCTGAGATGGTAGGGTACATGGAGTGTCCTACAGGAGTCTGGGGGGGCATCCCCCATGCACTCAGTGGCAGACCCAGAAGTGGGCAGAAGTGGGCAGACCCAGAAGTACTTCTGCCCTGGAGAACATGGGGGACCCCCCCACCTCCCAGCTCAGTGACAGGTATCTCCTAGGTCTGGGGGAGCACCCAGGGTCCCCCCGCAGCCAATCACCAAGCTGGGAGGGGCAGAGGGGTCCCCCACATGCTTGGCAGATCTGGAAGTGGACTGGAAGTACTTCTGGTCTACTGCGAAGCATGTGGAGGGCACCCCATGCTCCTGTGGTATGCTCCATCTGCCCCACCATCTCAGCTTTCACAAGCCATGCCTGGTACCTCAAGGTATGCAGAAAAAATATATAAAGCTGTGTCCATGGATGAATCGCTGATTCTCTGAATCAGAATTGAATCTTCAGATTTGGCTGAATCGAATCAGGACAGTGATCCGAATCAGCGAATCAAAACACCATCCCCTGAATGGAATACTGCCTGCTTTGCACACCCCTATTGGGCAGTACCAACTGATGCTCAGTGTTTCTGGTGGGAGACACTGTAGTCCGACAGAGCACCCCGTTTATAGCCTGTAGTTTAGGCCAGTCCCACAAGAGCAGTCAGCCCTCTGTCTACTCAGGTTTCGTTTTAAAGGTGGTGACCCCAGCCTACTTCCACTTGAGGACCTCTCATATGTCAGGTTCTGTCAATCTGGGCTTCCATCCACCTAGTGAGACTTATCTGGGGTAAAGTCTTTTGGTTCAAAGTAATGTAGTGTACTAAGGCTCCTAGAATACCTTCGGGGGCAGCCTCAGGATCTGTGCTGTGCGGCTTCCAAGGCAATCATCCAACTTCTTCAGTTTACCCCGGTTACAAACATTCCTTACATCTTCCTCAGGGATTACCTCAATCTTGTCAATCCTAGGCCTACGCAAAAGGGCATCAGTGTCAGTATTCCGCTTACCAGATCTGAGCTGATAGTTAGTGAGAGCTGCTACCCACCTATGGCCCATGGCATCAAGCTTTGTGCTGGACAAGATGTATGTGAGAGGGTTATTGTCCATGCATATTCTTATTTTGCCCCATGCAGCTAGTCCCTGATTTTTTCTGTTACAACCCACTTTAAAGCCAAAAGCTCTAATTTATGCCCAGCGTGGTGTGCCTCACTGGGGGTCAAACTCCAGCTAGCAAATGCAATTGGTTGTTTTCTCCCTGCGTGATCTTGGTACAATACCATGCCCAGCTGCTTAAGGCTTGTGTCGGTATGCAGCTCACAGGGTTGAGCTGCATACCCTCCTGTCTGGTAAAGCTTATGTACCCTCTACAAAGTTTTGCCACCCTTCTCTTGCAGAGCTCTTAATCACAGCTCACCCACTCAGCTTGCAGCCAGGCAAGCTTTGCAGCTGTTACATAAAGAACGTATTAATTCATCTATATAGCTATGCAAATTCCTTGTGTTAGTTCTATGCAAGAAAGCTTAGGAAGCAACTGCTGATTTGTAGTAATTACTCAGGGTAAGATTCTACCACCTTTCTACATGCTGAACAGCGCCTCTGGCCAATGAAAGCATTTCCACTATCATCAGTGGGCTTGCTTACATAGTAAGACAACAGTGAGGATGTCAGAGTCTGACCTTTAGCATACAAGCCAGCAGCGGCTGTAAGTCAAATGGAGGCCAAATAAATGTTCATGCATAGTAATAGGAGTATAGAGTATTTTAGAATTTCAAAGCACTTTGCAAGCATTAAGTACTTAATCCTTATAAAGGCTGAGGGAGGCAGGTATTATCAATGAATTGAACACTTACCCTACAATGAAAACTTTAGATATTTTTAATCCGAAGAACATTGCTGTGTTAAATGACTATTCCCCCCACGAAGTACAGTGGGGGTGAGAAACAGGCCTGAAAAATTGCAGAATTAAAATGCAGATAAAAAGACACAAATATAGGGGCCAGGATACAGTGGGTGCATCTACAAGTCACCCTATGGCAACATAGTGACATGCTATATCACCGTATGGCATGCTGGCTATGGCAACATAGAGATCATACGGGTCCACCTGCCGCTACGATGACGTAGTAGAGAAATTGAAGCATGTGCTGCTGCCTGTATGGTGCAGTATGGGCAGTTACTGCACTGTGCTTTAGTACTTCTAGAAAGAAGTATGAAAGTGTGGTGCAGTAACAACATTGCCATATGGCGATGTGTAGATGCACCCGTGTGGCCATACTGCACTGGCAGTCAGGGGCGCTGAATTCTATCTTGCTGCTATCCAGCTGAATGACCTGGTTTAAGACACTTCCCCTCTGTGTGCTTCAGTTTGCTTATGGGATAATCACATTCATTTGTAAAATGCTTGCAGATATAAGACATACTGTTATATAAGAGTTAGATAATATTATTATACCATTTACCAGCTTTGTCATTGGTTTACTGGGTAGCTTTGGGAAAATCATTTGATCTCCATTTCCTTTTCTGTAGACAAGGCATATTACTACCAACCTTTTCCCGCTTTATAAACAACCTGCAGATCTAGGGAAGAGAAAAAACATGTAAAATGTTAAATATTAATTTTTCTTTTCAGTGTGTTCCTCCCTTTTCTCAAGAGGTGTTCATGGGAGGAGAACTGTCCACATATACAGCTGGAATAAATAGTTTGAACTCAAGGTAAAAGCAAGCCTGGTAATCTCCAGTGGAAAGACTTTATTATGGTCTTTGGTAGGGGTGTGCGAAGTGGTGCCTATTCAATTCGGATTTGGATTTGGCCCAAATTGGGGACAGTCATTCAATTAGTTGATTCAGATCACTGCCCCTGATTTCATTAGGCTGAATCTGAATTTGAAGATTTGATGTTTATTCAGAGAATCAGTGATTTGGACATAGACACAGCTTTAAACATTTTTTCTATATACCTCAAGGTACCAGTGTGGCTCGTGAATGCTGTGATGCTGGTGTGCATGGAGCATCCCACAGGAGTGTGGGGGGACCTCCGTGCACCAATTAGGCAGGGGGCCCTCCATGTGCTCAGAGCCCACTTCTGAGTGCACCGGGGCCCCCTCCCAGTGCCTCTCTGGCTCAGCAATCGGCTGTGGAAGGGCCCCCCGGGTGCTCCCCCAGACCCAGGAGGCACCAGTCATAGAGCTGGGTGGGGTGTGGTGGGGGGGGGGGGGGGCTTAGCGTCCACTTTCACATCTGTTGCCAAGCATGCTGGGAACTGCCCCCCTGCACTCCTGTGGGACACTCCATGTACTCTGGCATCACAGCACTCACGAGCCACCTGGTACCTAGAGGTATGTAGAAAAAACATTTGAAGCTGTGTCTACATCTGAATTGCTGAATCTCTCCGAATAGATTTTGGAGGGTTCCAGTTTGATTCGGAGAGATTAAAGCATCCTGTGATTCAATTCAGATTCGGAGATTTGGCTACCGAATCTTGCCAAATCTCTGCTGAATTGAATCAGGGACTGAAGCTTCACACAGCCCTAGTCTTTGGTACTTTCTTTTCTAATCAAAATGAAGCAGACCAAAGATACGCAAATAAATCAAGAACAGATGTCTTTAAAGCACCTATTGTAAGTATAAAGGAGTAGAATGAGGGCTAACATGACACTGAGAAAAAAAATTGTAACAGAGTTAGATCAGGCTCTCTTACAGCCTGGTCTTTGTCTGGTTGGGCTTATGCTTCAACCTGTTGCAGCAAAGGAAATTCAGTGTGATTGGACGTTGAACCCAAACTTCTGATTGGACTAGCCATGATCCAGAGATGTGGCATGAGGGGACTGGAGATTTCACTCCAAATTCCTGATTGGATGAGCTGCTATCTAGGGGTGTGGCCCCCTGAGGGGATAAAAGAAGGGATGAGCTGATGTGAGCTGGCCCAGCAGGGCAGTCAAATGAGCCCCAGAAGAGCCTCATGTCAGCAGGACAAGGCCAGAGCAAGAGCGGGACGGCAGAGACTGAGGCATTGCTCCAAGGGCCAGGAGGTTTTGAGAGACAGAGCGAGATGACGCCTGTCAAGTCTGGGCAGGGCTGTCCTTTGATTGTTATAACAGAAGGAATTGTAGCCCCAGAGGAGCCTTCCCTGGGAGCTCGCAGCTTGCCCACGAGGGGGGAGGTGGAGAGTCACCTGTCCCATATAAGGGAGAGTGCCTCCATTGACTTCTGAGTGCTAGAGCGCAGGTGGGGATGGCAACACTGCAGGTTTTCACCTAGATGTGGAACAGAAAATAAACCCCTCTCAGGCAGGCTGGAGTCGGGGAGTAAGCTGCATGGTGCTTGCCCAAGCCCTTGCTGAGGGGGAGGAGCTGGGTTCAGGCCATGGGAGTTTGACTCCACTCCCTCTGCAGGAGGGGTGTTTGGTACAAGACCAATACAGGGAGGAACTGTAGCTGCTATGCTCTAGAGTATAAGATGGAAGGGGCTTACCCATGTGGGCGAGTCAGAACTTTGCTGCCTCTCCTGTGGGGGGTAGAGAGTGTGTATAAAAGGCTGGGTTTTTATTGCATCCAGGACCAGCATGACATTCATTGCTGAGAGTTGTATAACATCACTACAAGCAACATAGGGTGAAACTAATCTAGGAACCGATCTGCGATTTGAGTGTAAAGGAGCCCCCCCCCCCCCCCCTTCCCAGAGACTGCTCCCAAATTTCCAGAAGAACAGGCGGTTTGGGGTTTCATATTGCTGTAGTATATGTATAATAGTTATTAGTTTATAATAGTTATTAGTATTTTTTTGGTGTATATATTGATTTTTATGGTCTTTTCTACCTTCCCTTTGCTCCTTATGTAAATAAATTGTATATAGTTAAGTACTGAGTGTTGTCTCAGCAAAGGTTTTGAGGCACCAGGAGTCCTTCTGTAGAGAGACTCGCCACACTCCGGGAAGGAGGGCTCCAAGGCAGAGAACCCAGGGATCCACAATTGGCTGCAGCTGGGGGGTAGCTCCACCTCCCGGGTTACAAAATGTTCCTTTACTGTATTGAATTATAGGAGAAATAGCAATGCAGCTGTGTCTCACTGGACATGGAGTAACAGAATGATATTCTGGAGGAAGGTTGAAGCACTTGCAATAGTTTGGCTAAGAGTGGATAATGGCAAGCTTCATTAACTGTGGTTCTTAGTTCTTTCTTTCCAGGGGCATTGAAAGTCTCACAAAATACTGAGCTAATTGAAACTATAATCACTACAATCTTCTTAGGGTTCCTCCAGGTCAGAGAATTAGGCACATTGGTGTAACAGTATGTAGGAAGTTTGCCTTGTTGTTAGCCGTGGGTGTGCTCTTGGTGTAATAGTCTCTCAGAGTCTCAGTGTCTTTCTAGCTCTTCTTACCTGTTCAAAACTTAATCATATCAAGAAGGTAACATTTTTCAAAAGAAATCTTTAAAGAAAAAAACACACAGATCTCATCATCCCGTAATAATCAGGACTTTAAACTCAGCTCTCGGTCAACATCCAAGATAGATTTCATAGACATTAGGGCTGGAAGGGACCTTGGAAGATCATTGAGTCCAGCCCCCCGCCCAAAGGGCAGGAAGTCAGCTGGGGTCATAGGATCCCAGCAAGATAAGCATCCAATTTGCTCTCGAAGGTGTTCAATGTAGGTGCTTGAACCACCTCTGATGGCAGGCTGTTCCAGACCTTGGGGGCTCGGACACTAAAGAAATTCTTCCTTATGTCCAGCCTGAAATGGTCTTGCAGGAGTTTATGACCATTCAACCTTGTCATCCCTTGGGGCGCTCTGGTGAACAAACGTTCCCCCAGATCCTCATGGTCACCCTGATAAACTTATAGGTGGCCATCAGATCACCCCTGAGCCTGCGCTTTTCCAGGCTAAAGAGCCCCATGGCTCTCAGCCTGTCATTGTAAGGTCTGTTTTCCTGACCTCTGATCATGCGCGTGGCTCTTCTCTGGACTCTCTCAAGCTTCTCCACATCCTTTTTGAATTGTGGAGCCCAAAACTGGATGCAGCATTCCAGCTGCGGCCTCAATAAGGCCGAGTACAAGGGGAGAATGACGTCCCGGGATGCATTGGTGGATGCAAGCCAGCGTTTTGGTCGCTTTAGTAGCTGCAGCATTTCATTGAAGGCTCATGTTCATCTTGTGGTCAATGATGACCCCCAAGTCTTTCTTTCATAGTGCTAGCCAGCATAGCACTGCCAAGCCTATAAGGATGCTGCAGGTTTTTCTTCCCAAGGTGGAGAACCTTGCATTTTTCGGTGTTAAACACCATCAGGTTCTCATCCACCCATTTGCTGAGCCTGTCCAGGTCAGCCTGGATCACCCGCCTGTCTTTTGGCATGGATGCTTTGCTCCAAAGTTTGGTGTCATCAGCAAACTTGGCCAGTCCGCTCCTGACTCCAATGTCCACATTGTTAATGAAGATGTTGAACAATATGGATCCAAGGACAGAGCTTTGGGGGACCCCACTGGTCACAGGACACCATGATGAGTGATTTCCATCAATTACTACCCTCTGGGTCTGACCACGGAGCCAATTTTCCAGCCAGGAGATCATGGTGGACCCAAGGCCACAATTGGCCAGTTTTGCCAAGAGGTGATTATGGGATATCAGATTGAAGACTTTTTTGAAGTCAAGATATATGACATCAATCTCTTTTCCCTTGTCCAGGTGATAGGTGACCTGGTCGTTAAAGGAAATGAGATTGGTCAAGCAAGACCTACCTGCAACAAACCCATGCTGGCTATCCCTTAAGATGTTGGCGTTGGCCAGTCCATTAAGGATGGCCTCTTTAATAAACTTTTCTAAGATCTTCCCCAGGATAGAAGTCAGGATGATGGGCCTATAGTTAGCCAGATCCACTTACATCCCTTTCTTGAAGATAGGCACCACATTGGCCTTCTTCCAGTCTTCAGGCACTACACCAGAGCACCAGAAGTTTTCAAAGATCCGTGCCAGGGGCTGGACTATGATGCTCGCCAGCTCCTTGAGTACCCTGGGGTGCAGATTGTCAGGGCCAGCTGACTTGAAGGTATCCAGCTTCTCAAGATGTTCCTTCATGAGGCCAGCATTTATGGAGGGCAGGGGAGCTCCCTCACCCGGACCTCCCTGTTCCTGTAAGAAAGTTAACTTAATCATTTTTCTCTCTTTCCTATTGATTTATGGATCCAATCTTAGTCCCATTAACAGTTATGATAGTTCATCAAGAGCATGGACTTCTGGACCTAAGTCTTTTTGTTATCCACTGTTGGGCCCAGTAATTAAACAAGTAAGTACCAATAGCTCCCCTGGGTCTGCTTGTCATTGTGGCCACTGTAGGTACCACCTTTTCCCCTTATGGGGAAAAGGAGGGAATGGTCTTTTAAGAAGGTTGATGCAGGCTGGGAGACCCTGCCCTGGTAGGGATATGACAAAGGGGAACAATGAGGAAAGCAATATATAGGCTCAAATGAAAGAAGGAGCTGGGGAAGCCTTGATCCTGAGTGCTGAGACAGACAAAAGGGGCAAGAGGCGGTGAGTAGGTCTGGGGAAGGAGCAGTGCTGGGTGGAAGCCAGCTCTGACTGAGCAGGCCTAAGGGAAAGCCAGGGCTTGAATAGCTAAACAACAGAGCAGAGATGTTGTGAAGTACAGGATGGGTGTAAAAGAGACGCAGGAAGCTGCATCTACAAGGAGTCTGCTCAGAGACTCTTGTGGAAAGCACTTTTGGGTATTTAATGATGACATGTAGCCAAAGGCTAAAGTTGGTTCAGCTACTTACTGTTGCCTAATGAATTATAAACCCAATTAATTTCCTGAAGCATCTCAGGTTTTCTGTGGGCTCTTACTGTTTGAAGTAAGGGCTCAGTGCAATGGTGTTTGCTTCTCTGAGCTATTATCTTTGGATGTTTATCAGGAGCCATGTTTAAATTCCTAATTAATAAATGAGTATTTTTTCCTCGGGTGTCTTTTGAAAGTTTTGCTGCTACAATCTCTAATTATGCTTAGTTTTTCTCTTCATTTAGCTGAAAGTGAATCACTAATAAAATTAGAGCTAATTAAGTTTCACAGTATTTTGAATGCAATTAAGAGGTACTCTAAAATATTAATTCCACTCATGAGAATATGAAAAGGAGTAGGAAGAAAGTTTATATATTACTTCTTAAAGTAAATTTTATACATCAGGTAGATTTAGAAGCCCAAGTCATGGGTCCATTTTGTGCCCCGAGGAGGAGAGTAGGGAGCCAGGGCCAGGTATGGCTGAGGCCACCTGAGCCCTTCGGGGGTTCGAGACCCCAAGAGGGAGAGTTGGAGGCCAGGTGTGGCTAAGGCTGCCTGAGCCCTGCAGGTGTGAGACCCCCAAGGGGGAGAGTTGGGGGTACGCACGGCTATGGCCACCTGAGCCTACCCGAGGAAGGAAGCCCTGAGACCCCGAGTAGAGGAGGCCATGATGAGAAGCCCCAGAGTGAGGGGGCCGTGTGGGCTGGAGCCCAGTGAGGGGAGAATGGGGGGGCTCAGCTAGAGAACAAAAGCTAAGTCCTGACCCCAGTAAGTCTTCCACTGTTGGGAGGCAGAGTGTGGGTTGAAAATAATAATAATAAGGAGCCCCAGTGAGAGGTGGCAGCACTGAGGAGCCCCAGTGAGGGGGTGATGTGGAGCCCCAAGCAAGGGGAGCAGGCCCAGGTAGTCTCTGGATGCCTGAGGCCAAGATCTGGGCCAAGGGCTGAGTGAAGGGGGGGGGGACTCCGCCCCAGAACAGGAGAGGTGAGTCCTGACCCCAATAAGTCCTCCACTGTGGGGAGGCAGAGTGTGGGTTGAAAATAATACCTGTAGTAAGTAGCACCATGACCTGCTGCCTAGGGCAGGAAAGTGAGAGTCCCCTTTGAGACCCTGAGGCACCAGTCGTGGTGTAAGGTACTCCAGCTTCCCTTGCCCATGAAGGAGGATGCAGAGAGGGGGACCCCAGGGAAAGAATAAGGATCATACATCAAGGCCTGTCAGAGCTTCCCCTGAATGGCCCATGCAGGGGCCAGGACAAGGAGAGTCAGAAGGGCAAGGAGGCCCACCAAGAGGGATGCCCAAGAGCCAGGGGCCTGGGGTCCCGACTGGCCTGGGGGTGGGCCAGGCTAGAGGAGCCGAATGTCCCAGTGAGGGGACCACACCCGAAGGGAAACCTGTGGCAGGGAGATGTATGACGGTGGCAGAGTCTGCCTGAAGGGGGGAACCCAGGTGGGGTTCTATAGTAGGATTCTGGGGTGCATTGTGTGGGACTGGCGCATGTGAGAACATCACGATGTCATCTGTGAGGTTTGGGCTGTGATGTAGGGGAGGAATGGAGCCACAGATAGCGCCCCCTAGCATCAGGGGCAGAAAATGGGCAGCCTCCTGCTTAATTAACATCTCTATTAATCAATTAAGATCAAGGTGTGGCAGGCAAGACCGCGGGCAGTTAGCCCAAGAACAGGTGGGCAGGCCACGCTGAGATCGGCCCTGAGCAGGCCCCCCATTACAGATGCGTTTAGAAATGGATGGTGTTTATGAAAGCTTCCAATACAATTTGAAAAGATCTTCTCTCAGATAAGCAGCTCTGTCGCTAAGAAATAAGAAACCTATGTATTAGGCAATAGTGAGTAGCCTTGGAGCACTGAAGCTATTTACTGTACTGTAAACGTATGAATCCCCAAATACTATGACTTGAAGCCTGCTGTACTGCTATGGCTGTGCTGCTTTGTAAACCAGAAGCAGTGCAGCCACTTCCATGGCCTGGTGAATAGCCTTCAAGAACACCTAGCCGTTTCAATCTCCTCCCCACAAGCCTCCCTCACAGCTCACATCAGATGTCCCTGCTTGGGAATGTAAAAGTCTCTGTGACGCAGATCTTTACTTGGTATAAACCAGCAGAGCTTCACTGTCAAGAAGGAGAAGCAGAGATTTGTTCCTGAGTGTGAACAGCCCCTCAGCACTAGAGTTGGACACATTTGCTGTACTGAGCTGAAATGTGTTGCCAGGCAGGAATATAATCACTGCCATTTGGGTGGATTTTTTTCCCTCATAGTGCTACAGTTTCACAGGATGAGGCTTCTAGGGAACAATCTCACCCCTCAGTTTAATTAGAGATGACAAGAAGGCAGCACACGGGTTTTGACTCAAAGCACAGTTTCTTAATCTCATAGGCATACCTGTCAGCTTCCATATCCAGGGTGTAACAGCTTCATAGATCCATCTCCTCAACTTCTTTGCATGCAGATAAACCAGTCCCTATGGCTTCATCAGTGGAAAAAAATGTGCTGCACTCCTGCATTATCAATAAATTCTCCAAGGACTGAGAATAAAAGGCTGTGGGACTGATTCTCCATCATGTTGTTCCAGTTTAGGCTGAAATTAATGGAGTTTTACTGGAAAATGGGTTGGCGAATCAGGTTCAGTCTCTTGACTTATAATCTTCTTTGTTCTATGATAAATATTAGGGCAGGGCTGGTGTTGCTGACTGGAGACACTGGCTATTTTATTCACTTCATAAACTATTTCTCTGCCTTCAACCCTACTGCTGTTTGGAGCAATAAAAATAGGATTGGGGCTGAAATCATCATTACCCCAGTGGTGAATGGTTCTGGTGCTTCCTGTTTCTGTTGGAAATGTCACTTCCCATACAATACAATTCCTAGTAGCGAACAGTTCTCGTCCTTCAGCCCCGTTTGCTTTCAAAAGCACACCTGAAAGTTTGAGGATTTTATCATACCTTTATCACACTAGCACTAGCATCATGCATTCCCTCTGATCTCAAAGCTTTGTTATCTGCACTTTAGAGGCACAAAGAAGATCCTTTCTGTTTCAGCTGGAGTTTAGGAGACTTGGAGTGAATTCCCCTCTATGTCACTCTGTATAGCCTGTACTGTAAGAAATAATGCATCCAAATCATAGAATCATAGAAAATTATGCTGGGAAGGGACCTCAGGAAGTCATCTAGTCCAACCTGCTGCTCAAACAGGACCATCCCCAACTAGATCATCCCAGCTAAAAAGCTACATGGTCTTTTTGTATATGTTATGTTTCCTGCACTTTAGTTATCCTGAACCAATCTGATTTTCAGTCCTTGGAAGCTGCTTCTTTGATGGCACAGATGTGATTTATACCTCATTAAGTCCTCCACAGGAATAAATCCTGCTGGAGGCCACCAACTAGCAATTCCTCCCTTACTACTGCTTTGATGCTCCTATTGCAAAATATTGTGTATTCAGTAAGTCTGGCTGAGTGAATCCTTACTACTGAATCCAGATCATTCAGAGGAGGATGTAGATGATCTAGGAAAAGAGGAGTGAGAGGTATATTTGTGTGGAGAAAAAAAGATTACAGTTTTTTCAAAGCAGCATTAAGGCTTTGGAGGACATACTTGGGACTAAGGAAGACCCACATACTTATGTATCCTCTTGTTAATCACCCTTGGAATAAATGTTAGCTTTGAACAACGCTGTAGCCATTCTTTATGTAGATCTCAATGTTATAAACTCATGTGGTTGATTCTGTTTCATTCATATGCCCATTAATATTTTTATCTGCATTCTAGTTTTTATAGGAACCTACATTTCCTCCACTAACAAGATTCCCTTTGTGCAGCCACTTGATGATCTATTTTCTATCCCTGCAGTAAGAGAAAAGAACAATCTTTGACTTATTTGAACAGAGGAGTTTCTCTACAGCAGTGCAGTTTTTGTGATGAGTACAGGAGCCCTGCCCATGCCTGCCCTGCAAGGAATGCTGGTAAAAATAATGGGTGCTACCATGGGATGATTATGGAGCATAATTCCTTCATTTTTTTTAGCTGATCTAATGAGAACTCATTCTGGTGAGACTCATTGTAACTATATTGTCTCATTTCTTTGGAGGTAGGGTGCCTGGCGAGCTTATTTATTTTAATATGCTCATTTAGCCAAATGGAAGATTCTTGAGTCACATAGTGTATCTAATTTCCAAAAGTATATCTAATTTCCAAGAAAGTTCTACCAAAAAATAGCAGGCTAAGCTTCCTAACTAAAGGACAAATGCTTAGTATTATTAAACATGGATGAAACTAGTCAGAGGCAGGGAACTCAAAATGAGGATATCTGTCAGCATATATCTGAACCCTGGGCTTCTCAATTTTGACTAGTGTATAGAACAGCAAGAAAAGCTCTTTTATGGCATTTTAAAAAATATTATTTGTATTAAAATGTCCCACCTTTCGAATTATCCACCAAAAATTCATTTTTTTTGGCAAGTAAATCTCAAGAATCTGACTTTCAAGGGCAATGGGCAGCTGAGTGATTTCAGTTAGAGTTGTGAGTACTCAGAACCACTGAAAATTGGGCCATTTTACCTTACATAAGCGCTACCATATATTTGCTCAGACAACGGATCCATTTAGCCCAGTATCCTGTCTCGTCTCGCACAGTAGTGGGGAGTTGATGCTGAGAGGACGGGTGAACAGAGCATGCCCAGAAGTTTCTACCCATTGTTCCTTTCCCACTGCAACTTCCTAAGAAGTTCTGATTTAGAGGCTGCCATGCCTTATCTACCACGTAAAATCCCTGTGTATGGAGGAAAGATCCATCCATTTGCTCAATCCCCTTTTGCATAGGTAAAACTACCAGTCTCCTCAACATCATGTGGTAATGAGTGTCACAATTAATTACACATTTTGTGAGAGAGAACTTCCTTTTTGTTAGCTTTAAACATACAACCTAACAAGTTTTATTTTATGTCCTCTAGTTCTAGCATTATAAAAGCTGCTAAAAGAATAATCCCTATTTATATTCTCTGCAACACTTACTATTTTGTAAACCTCTATCATGTCACCTCTCTCTGCTTGTAAATGACCATCCTTTATTTGTTTAGACTGTAAACACCTTGGGCAAGGGTTGGCTTTCCCTGTATGTGTACAGGATGTCGAGTAACAGGGCCCCAGTTTCATTTGGAGTATCTAAACACAACTGCAATACAAATAGTAAAGTTACTTGTTTTGCCACTGGTTTATCTTTGGTTATGCTTACAGCCAAGGTAAGTGTGGCATCCGTTCACCAGCACCTACTGTTCATACTTGTTGCCAAGAACAAATTTTGTAATGCAAATAATGCTAACGTGACTGCCAACACCTCTGCAGCTCCCATTGCTACCAAACGATTCGGAGGCATTTAAGCTGCTCGGTCATTTTCACAAGCCCGGGGATGATGCACCCTTTTATTTTCATGCTTGGATTACATTCTGTGGTATATTCATTATCACCTTCACTCTCAGAAAAGCTGCATTTCCATCATCCTCCTGCTGCTGCAAAGCCATAGCTATTGAGACGGACTCACTTCCATTCCCCACACGTCATCCATGTTCCATGCAGCTACCTGCTCTCCCTTGCTGAGAGGTAACTATCACTGCTCTAACAACCAAAAAAGTGTCCCTCTTTCCTGAGAGTGTGCTCTGTGCTCACCTTTGAGGCTTCCTAGGAGCCCCTTGTTCCTGTGTATATGCCTCCGCTGCACATTGAAGTGAAGGGGAATGATCAAACCGGAGGCAAAATACTTCCAGGACTACAGAGAGAGCAAGTAGAGGGGGGAGGAAGGAGATGAAGTAACTGATAGCCAAGAGCCCCTTTGCTATCAATGAAACCAGCCTGAAGTCTGATGAAACTGTTGACCCATTTGAGTAGATACTATTGCAGAATCTACAGTCTGACAGAGGGATTGCAGTTTTGTCCACCGTCTATCCTGGAGGAAAACTGTCGTGTAGGTCAGCAGTAGAGAAACACATCATGAAACCTGCCGCAGTAGCCAGCCGGAGAGAGGCCAATGCTTCACTGGTGCATGGAGTAGCACACAGAAAGCACGTACCATACCCATTTTGTGGATAACGGAGCACTTCATATTTTAGGGCTCTCAGTCCAACAATGAGTTTGCTGAAAGGCAGTATCTAGGATTTTCTACAGTGAGCTTGGACTTGGGGGGAGGGGGTTACAGGAACAACAGAGTTTGGATTTGAAACAGTGTGTTCTCAGAATTACTTTGTTTTGAATCCACCAGCATTTTATCTCCCTTGAGGCTAAGGATCATTTCTGTGTAAGTGAATTAGAGTTCCTGACATAACTCTCTTTCTATTATCAACTCATCCTGGACACAGTGTACAGATAAGTACAAGTGTCTGTCTTGCTTTATATCTCCTCAGTGCTTCATGAGCAGCTGAGAAAATCAGCACAGCACACATGTCCTATAGGCAAAGCTGGACACAGTGTAATAGGTATGTTCTGTACACTGCTGAGTCATTCAGGACCCAGTGGCACTTAATGGCCTTGTCATCACCATGCAAACAAATAAGCCATTTGGCATGAATACAGACAGAAAGCTGAGGAAATGTCACAGTGCTTTGCCAGGAATAGAGATGATACAAGCTAGCAACCACTGTCTCTCTCACTATGCTACCCTGAAAAAATAATGAGTTTGCATTTACATAGTTCCTCTCCTCTGAAGACTTCAGAAAAATGTTAATTGAGGCCCACCCCTTAGGGTTAAATATGTTCTATAGATGGAAAAACAGATGCCATATGACTTGTCCACCTGCTCTAAATGAGTCAATGGGAGAACAGAGAATGGAGCTTGGGAAGCTAATTCCTCATTCTCTGCTCTCCCTGTTAGTGCATATTTACATGCCAAAATGCAGTGTTTGCAGATACCTAAGTTTTTCTGAGTACTGGAAACCTGAGGCATAACTGGTAAGTTCTGTGCTGTAGGTGAAAACACAAGTAGCCCTGGTCCCCTCATTTGTCTTGTGCTCCTTCCCCATGGAAGATGCTGCTGCTGAGAGTGGTGCCCGACAGCCAGGGGATTGATGCCAGAACCCTCTCATGACCCCTAGAGCTGCAACACTCAGTTCACGTGTGCCGCTGCCTCTGAATACTTCCCCAACTCCCACTGTCGACGTCCTCTTTGACTTGACTTGGGTTCATGCCCTGGTCACCCATTGATAGTTATGCATTGCATGGTTACAGGCTAAGTAGCTCTTCTGAGAATTAACCTGGGTAGAGCCCCAGGATAATGTAGCAATCATACTTCTGGTAGCTGAGCTAGTTCTGAACAGCACTATGCTATGTAAACTCAGATTTGCTTAGCTGAACTCTGCCCTTGTGTAAAAAGTTGCAAATTTATTGCATCAAATATAATGACACCAGCTCAAATCAGAGTTGAATTTGACCCCCTAGCACTCTGGAAGTTGAGAATTAGAGCAATGAAAATACAGATCCTGTTTTTAGGCAAAAAGCCTTTGTGATCAATTCATCTTTTATTTTTATTATCCAACTCCAGATTATATTTCCTGAGCATCTCATCCACCAGGATTGGGGAGAATGCAACACCTATAAGCATGTTCCAGAAAGCTTGGAGAAGCTTAGTTTAAGGTACGACTGAAAATATCAAGAGTAGATGCTAGGAATGCGACACTCAGCAGGAAGGGAAAACTTGGGGAGTGCAGAGGTGGATTTGGAAGTCAGGTAGTTAAAACCACATAAAAGCATGAGGTCCCACAGAGAGATGAATGAGGAGCCAATGAAAGAGCCAGCTCCAAGGTTTGAGAAGAACCAAGACAGCATGACAGCAATGAAAAAGAGAAGGAGAGAGGAGGTCTGAGATGGATTTGGTGGAAAACTGACCAGTGATACAGTAAGAATGGAGTTATAGGTGTTGCTCAGGGTCCAGTCTGTCACATGGGCAGAGGACACAGCATTTAATTATCAGATTAATTCTGAGTAGCCTCTTACCTGCAAACGAGATGAACAGGTCTTTTCCTGGCTGGAATCCATAAGCATTCACAAAGCAGTGTGAAAGGAGAATGAGCTAGAAAAAGCAAGTCCTTCTGATGTCTTAGGGCCCTGTTACACATTCACTGCAAGTGGCTCCAGGAGCTCTTAATCCCTGGATTGTCCTGTTCTGTGTAGACAAACTTTCCACCCCCTAAACTCTACTGCCTAGGGGGTGGTTCTGGCACCAAGCCAACTCCCTTTCCCACCTCCAGGGGTGTGACCTTCCCACCCCCAGGGGGGCAACCCCAGGCATGTAGAGCACATGCCAGGTAACCAGGTTAAGGGAACTGATGGGTCCAGGAATGAGATCTAGGAGGGTTGGGGAGGGAACAAGGTAGGGGGACAGAGAGGGTCCCCATGAGTTGGCGCTTTGTTCCTGGGGCAGGGGCAGTAGCTCCCCCAACAAAGGGCCTTTCCTCTCTGCTCCCACCTTGCAACCACCCTGGAAAGCATAACCAGCACTCCCCACACCCCAATCCCAAGTCCCAATTTATTAAAACATAAGACTTTCTTTAATTTACTTCCTCTTTATTTTTTCTTAAAGTATTTCTTTTTTCATTATTTTTTTTGATTTTATCCTTCAGTGGCTGACTTCCTTCATTTCACCACCCTTCTGTTGCACAAACAGCGGTTCGTTCCCCGGAGGCACGCAGAGATCACAGACACACAGACATCAGTCGGCACTTAAGGGTCTATTTGCTTGCAAGCAAAGGTCAGAGCAGAGCTAGATGCTCAAATTAACTCTGACCCTTGATTGTGTTTGCAAACGGCATTTATCTTCTCAAATCTCCTGGGTGCATGCGCAGACACAGAAGTTCTTGCAGCTTACTTCCATTTCATACAAACACACATCACATACATCGCATGTATAGTATAATTAGTCATTTGAGTAGGGAGGGCAGAGAGGTAAATATGCAACAGCTAATTAAGCATGCTCAATGCCCCAAGGCTATGCAGTTAAATTCCAGTTTCTGTAATCAGCATGAGAAAGACTAAGGAGGAGAGGGAGAAACCTTGGGCAGCATTCGTTTCTTATCAAGAGCAAGATGCAAGCTGTGTAATTCTAACACTTCCCCTACCACCATTTCCTTTTCATCTCTCATTTCATTACCCACCCCCATCCTGTTAAGACACCACCTCCCAGCTTCACGTTCCTGCCCCACAGTCCATCTCTCATTCACCCCCACTGGAGCCTGTCCTGTCTCACCGTCCCTGTAGTGGCAAGTCACAGTTGTGCAGGTGGGGGACAGTCAAGGTTTTTAGCCTTAAGGTGTGACTGCTTCAGACTCAATCTAGCACTAACACTGATCAATATTTGAGCAGCTCAAAATGCAATGTGTAACAAGACCCTTAGGCTCCCCATGTCTATCAAGCTTCATAGTACAAATCAAACACTTTGTGGGAACAAATTTTGAGCGATGACTCAGCTAGAAGATGGTTTGATGACTACTTTGTTACTGAAAGTATTTATTATAGTATTTACTATTGATGGGCAGCATTTAGTTCTTGAGTTAAGGAAGTTGTTTGGGTTGTTTGTTTCTCAGGCTAACTTTTCTAACCTTGCAAGACTACTGAATGCTACATTGGCGGACAACACTAGCAAGGTTATTCAGTTTTAAAGGGTCAATGAACCCAGTTACGTATATGAGATCCATTCCTCACATAGAACATCAGAAATTTCTGTAGGAGGCCAGAGACAGGTGGACTTCCACTGCAAATCACAGCACAATTCAGTTTCATTTGGGGTATTTCTCTACAGTCACACTGAGGAAAGAATCAAAGCAGGCAACCAAATATTAGAAGAAAGGGAGATAATCCAATTCTCATTCTGGCCTTTCAGGCAATACGGGGAATATTGCCACCTGAAGGGCTTGTACATATTATGTGATTTTCTGTGTATTAATGGTTGATTCCGTCAGTGTTCAGAGGATTAGCTGGAACATTTTGCACCCTGCTATGGCTCTATTTAATAGAGATTGATACTGTAATTCCAAGGCTTTTGTATCCACAAATATTCAATAGCTCAGTTCAGAAAGAAATAGAGGCTATGAGTATTTCAGATCTGTGCTTAGTGCAGTCTCTTATGCAGATGAGACCTGTTACATTTTCACATCTACTTATCTTTGCAGCTTAACTGAATGCAACATGCTCAGTATTCTTTAAATCAGATTGGCAAAAAAGTATCCAAAAGTTTTTATCATTTTGAAGGTCAATGGCATTTGAGATAGGGGTTATGCTAAATACACAGTGTAACTCTGAACTGAAATATCCACCCAATGTCCAGCACCTAAATGGGCCATGGATTGGGTTACAGATAATACCTGTTCCTTGAGGCACAGTGATTTGTCAATGGAGGGAAGCTATCTCTGCTTCTGCTTTTGGATAACAGCCAGTTGGGCTTCCATTCTGGCATCATCCACTACCATTATATTAACTATGGTATAGCATAGAAGACTGCGTTTCCAGTCTTCTAATTCTCACCTAGCTCTAGTTCCAAAAATGGTCTCTCATATTTTTGAATTACTATGCATGGCAACAGCTGCAGTCATCACACAGATGTTGGGGTAGATCTCCGCTTTTGTAACTACTGACCACAAAGGACTTCACATTTGTAGAGGTCTCAAGATATTAAACAGTAATACTTCACTCACCTTTGTAATCTTCTGTCTAAGGATACAGGCATGGAGGGGAACAGATTCTTGCCTAGAAACATGCATAATATCCGTGGCCAAAGTCAGGGACAGAACCCAAAGGCCACCCTTCACCAAAATCCCACTATCCTTCCTTCTGTTGTCTCCTTTCATTCCTCTTCAGTTGAGTTCACTAGGTTTTTTCAAGTAACCGCCTCTGTTTTCTATTGAATTAGCGAGCTCATTTCAAAACCCTTTTGTTTCCTTGCAAGTAAACAGAGACTCTGGTTGTCACATGCAAGTTTCCCTTATTCTCTTGTGATATTATTTTCTCTCTTGGGTTAGCTACTTTTAGACTACTGAGTTAAAGAACTTGAAATTGGTTTCTCAGCAATGATAATGTGAGATTGTCTGCTGCTGGATTCCTTTAGCTGGAAGACATGGTATGAAATTGCCCGAAATTAAAGGTACAGGGAGAGAAGATTCTGAGATTTTTCTTGGGGAGAAATGTTTGAAGTGATCTTTTATCTCATTATGAGCTGTGAATAGATGAGAGAGACACCATTTTCTAAATTTACAACAGTCATGTGATTTTGTTTTTTTGCCTTGATTGGATACTTCATGGGACTGAGTGAGATGGCATTAATTGCAAATGTTACAATGGAACAGATACTTTTGGTGAAGACTTGATCAGTTATTTTTCATTGTTGTACATTTCTTATATCATTCTGGGTTTTAAATATAATTTACTAATGAAGCAAAATGGTAAGCCGATGGAGTTCAAGTTCTTGAAACACTGACAATATGATACAATCATAGAATTACGTGGGACTCAATGATAGCCATCATTTTGACCTGCCTTCGTTTGAAAAATGTAATTTATTTATTTATTTATTTACACACAATTTTTTGATCAGATTATGATTTTGTCTGGGATGTAGCAGTCAACAATAAAAAATTAATGCTACAAAGAAGCCAAAGAAACAAAATGAAGAATACAATGTTCAACTGAAGTAGTAGATTGCATTTAGGGAGGCCAGAAAAATTGCTCAAATTATAACAGATGTAATAACACTTACATTGTGAAAAGTGTAGTAATATCTTTAATGCCTATACCTGATTGGGGCCTTGTAACAAGCTCATTGCCACAGGGCTGACTCTGACACCTCCTAGTGGCTTTACCACTTTTGCCTGGTTGAATCTCTAATGCTGCTCTCCCTAGATTACTTGCCTGTCACGCCTTGTTCTTAAATATTATAGATTGATTCAGGGAGGTTGCCAAGAGGCATTAGAGTGAGTCCTCATCCCAATAAGTTCCCACTGGGTCTTTCCAGCCCTCAGGCTTGGTAAGTCCCTCTCATACTGACTAGGCCCCTGTAGGGTATCAAGAACTTTAAGGGCAAATTCTGCAGCTCCTTCATCTGATCTATACTGCACCCCAAGCCTAGCGGATGTTTTCTCTCATTGATGTAACTGTTTATGCGCTCGGGCTTCTTGGGCCCTCAGACCCCCTGGTCCCTTACTCAGTTTCCCCTTGCACTCTTGGACCCCTGCTCCCATACACAGCCCCCCCCTTCCAGGCTCTCAGACCCCTAGTCCTATATGCAGCCCCCACTCCAGGCTCTCAGACCCTCTAGTTTGGCTTGGCCTGCTCTGGGCTCCTGGACCCTCTGGCCCAGCTTAACCTTTTCCTAGGCTCTTGGACCTTTTGGCCAGAAACGTTGCATACCCCTACTCTAGAGGTTTAACATAAATGAAGGCCACTTGCCTGTAAACCCCGTCTTTCTCAGTCCATGGAACCTGCCTCTGTTCCCAAGCCTGCAGAGTTGTTCAGTCCCAAATCCAGATCCCTTCAGGAGGCCTGGTGCCTTGCAGGCAGGAGCTCCTCACTTCTTGGTTGCTGGGGAGACAATACCTGACCAGTGCAGCCTCTGGGCTTATATAGCTCCAGCCTAAGCCTTCTTCTGGGCAGGTGAGCCCCTCATTAGCTCCCCTCTGCCACCTGCAAGCAGCCTCTCATGCTGCTTGCACTCTTAAAGAAGCAGGTACATCTCAGTGCCCTGCTACAGGCCTCAATGTGACATCTCATCTGGAAGGATAAATTCCACATCACGATTCTTTGAATTTAAGCTTGTTCACATAAAAGCTCTGTATTTACAAGGTAATTTAGAAGATGCTCCCTGAAGCTTTCAAAAGCACTTAGCTTCTTGTGCATCAGTGACATAGCTCAGAGATAGCATATAACAGCAGCGCTGATTGTGTTGTGTGTCAAATTCTGGGACCTCAAATCAGGAATGAATTCCTGTCTGTTCTCTAGGACCTGGGCTCTATCTCTAGAAGATAAAGATTAGGCAACCATAGATATGGAGGACAGGTAGTCCATCCACCTACACTAAGGCAAGATCAAGTGAAACATTGTCAAACCTGTTCTTAAAAACCTCTAATGAACCTTCGCCATGTCCCTAGGGATCCATCCCAGTGTTCCATCACACTCATGGTTGGAACTCTGCCTGATATGCAACCCATGTCATCATCCTTACAACTTAACCAAGTTTTTTCTTGTCCTCCTCCAAAAGATGATTGATTACCATTCCATTTATAGCAACCTTCATGTGCTGGAAAACTATCGTGTCCACACATTAGTCTTCTCTTTTCTGAAGTAAATAACCTAATTTCTTCAACCGTGCCACAAAGGCCAGATTCTCTAAAATTCTTTTCAGTCTTTTCACACTTCCCTGCACTCTACCCAGCTTGTCCGCATCTGTTTTAAAGTGTGGTCAATAAAACTGGATGCAGTGTTCCAAGTGAGACTTTGTCAGCACTGACTAGAGCAGAATAATTACCACCTGCGTCCTACATATCATTTTCCAGTAAATTCCTCTCAAAGTGGGATTTGTCTTTTTTGTAACAGCATTGTATTGCTGACTCTCATACAGCCACAATCCCCAGATAATGATTGACTGTATTGCTGTATTGTGGCATAATCAGTTATTCTCTATTTTGTACTTTTCATTTAACTTCTCCTTCCTAAATGTAACACTTTGCACTTGTCATTATTGAATTTTGTCTTGTTGATTTCAGACCATCTCTCCAATTTGTCAAGATCATTTTGAATTCTAATCCTGTCCTCCAGAATACTTGCAACTCCTTGATGTTATTCATGGGCCATTAATAAAAATATTGACTAAAACTGATCTAGGACAAACCACTGTGAGACCCCATTTGAGATGTCTTCCCGGGTGCTCAGGAAACCACTGATTTAACTACTCTGAGAGTTTTTCTTCAACCAGCTGTGTACCTGTCTGCATATAGGAGAGGTTCCACAGGACAGGAGGAGGGGGAAGGGTTCTTTTGACTTTAACTATATTCTGGTCTGCACACCTGTCTCTTTGCTAAGTTAATTTATCTGTCACAGTAGTCCTTTTCTTGAGAAGGCTGGTGGAAAGACAACACTGAATACTCCAGGCATTTCTGCAGCATTTGGTCACCTTTCCTATTAGTAATGGACCTTTTCTCCCATTTGTTTTCATCTTACGTTTGCTACATTGATAGCAGGAGGATACTGATATCTATTATAGATATAGTTATAGGACCTCTGGGTCCTACACATCATGCTACGTCGCTGTAGCTACATGCTACATTGCTGTAGTTATATGCTACGGTGACATAGCAATCACATGAGTCTACACCTGACCAGCTGCTACTTCGCTGTAGCAGCATGCTCCCTAATTATAGCATGTTGCTATGGTGAAGAATAGGCAGTCACTGCACTGTGCTTTAGTACTTCCAAAAGAAAGTACTAAAGCATGGTGCAGTAAAAATGTCACTGTAAGGCAACAAGTAGATGTGCCCCTTATGTTGCTTTTTATATCCCCTGCTAACTGAAACTCATTTTATATTTCAGCTTTTCTGATTTTATTCCACATGCTTATGCTCTTTCTTGATAGTCATCCTTACTTATATGCCCTTGTTCATGTTTTGTGTGATTCCTTTTGTATTTTCAGGACACTGAAGAGTTTGTGATAAGGCCATAGTGGTGATGTATTATGCTTGCTATCTTGCCTTTGCATTGGAATAGTTTGCCATTGTGCATTTGAAATAGTCTCTTTCAGTAACTGCCAGCTTTTCTGTACTTTATCCCTTGCATTATCTCCCCAGGAGACCTTGTTTCCCAGTTGCCTTTTGTACCAACATACTGGTTCTGTGTTCTCTGATACCAAATATGTCATAGTTTTGCTTGTGTACTAAGACCTCTAGTTCTTCCTGTTTGTTCTCCATACTCCTAGAATGTATGTTCAGACATGTCTAATGCTCAGCGCATTCTTTCATTATTCTCAATCCAGTTTCAGTTAGGGCCCTATTGCAGTTTTCTGTTTTCCTCCCAGATTTCAGCACTATGTCTAGAATAGATCATTATTTATTGCATACCTCTGGTTTTAATATCCAGTCTAGAACGCTCTTCACTAGGTTTTTTAGGTGGTATCCACAAATACTCTTCCTTTCCTTTGTTAGATGGACCCCATGTTTTTGCAGAATATTTTTCCATACCTGAGAAAGCTGAAACCCTTCTGTTGACACCATCTACAGAGCCACATTTTCCTCTCCATAATCTCCCTGTCCTTGCCTGGGTCTTTACCTCTAACTGGGATTATTGACTAGGTCACTACCTGTACCTGCATGAATGAGCAGTACAGGGTATTACTGAGGATTAGGGCTGTGTGAAGCTTCAGTACCTGATTCTATTGGGCAGAGATTCGGCCTGATTAGGTGGCTGAATCTCTGAATCCGAATGGAATCAGAGGACCCTTTAATCTCTCCAAATCGAATTGGAACCCTCCAAATCAATTTGGAGAGATTCGGAAAGATTCAGAGATTTGGACATAGATGCAGCTTTAAATGTTTTTTCTACATACCTCTAGGTAGTATTCATCTCATGAATGCTGAGATGGTGGGGTGGATGAAGCGTCCCACAGAAGCGCGGGGGCTCCCCAGCACGCTCAGCAGCAGATCCAGAAGTGGACCAGAAGCATTTCTGGTCCACTTCCAGGTCTGCCGGGGAGAGGCCAGGGAGGGGAAGCCTGCACCTTCCCCCCCCACCCCCGCACAGCTCAGTGACTGGTGCCTCCTGGGTCTGGGAGGGCACGCAGGGTCTCCCCGTGACTGATTTTGCTGCCGAGTGTGCAGGGGGCTCCCACATGCTCTGATGGGATGCTCCATCTGCCCCAGCATTGCAGCATTCACCTGGTACCTCGAGGTATGTAGAAAAAACATTTAAAGCTGCGTCTATGTCTCAATTGCTGATTCTCTGAATCAGCATTGAATCTTCAGATTCAGATTCAGCTGAATTGAATCAGCACAGTGATCTGAATCAAATCATTGTCCCTGATTTGGGCTGAATCCAAATCCAAATCAAATAAGGCCTGTTTCACACACCCCTACTGAGGACTAGATGAGCTTCAACAATCTTCTTGCAATATCTCATGCTGGTAATACAGCATTTTCCATTCATTATGTTCTTCCCTCTGAAATATCTGTAACAGCTAGGGAAATTAAAAATACCTGTATGCTTTTGCTGGCTAACTTAGCTGGCTAACTGTGTTCATTTCCCTGCTGCTTTAACTCTGGTCTACTGGTGACTTTTGATGGCATAATTTTATCAGCCAAGCATATGAAAGGATTATACTCTTTCACCACCTGGCATATGCCATGGAGAGATCTGGCAAAGAAAAGCAAAGAGAAAGTGTTTCCTTCTTCCAGGGTAGGAATCAAGCAGATGAATAGGTCAGAGGTTCACCATGGCTGATTAGAAAATCCTATCATACTGCATTAACACATCCAAATGTCTACAGCCTCTGAGCTACATTTGTGTATGGGGATGATAGGAGCTATGAGGCCTCCTTAATTATCAGTCAGGAGATCTGAGTTTGTAGTTGCTCCTTCTGGCAGCATTTTAAGTGAAGTTTCCATAGGGGATTTCTTTGCTGGTCTATTGATTTTTAGGGAGTAATGTGGATGTGTAGAGGTGTAGGATATTTTCAGTGAGATTAACATTAGTACTCATAGCTAAGCAGACTGCTCAAGGCATATTTGGCTGTTGTTGCTGCCTGAGTATTTGAATTTTATTTTACATTTAGTGGAAGAAAAAACTGTGTTGTGGTTGTCTTTGATGCTCCTGGTGGAGAAGTCTGGAGTTGGTGCTGCTGGGCATTTGCAGAGTGAGCTGATGCTCTGTTTTAGCTCAGATAAAACATTCATCTTTGTTTACCAGGAAGTCAAAAGGTGTTTTCTCTAGACCTAGGCAGGGAACAATTTTCCCATCTCTCAAACATTTTGAAATGTAAAGAAATGTTCCTGTTTTTATATCACAAATAAATCCAAACCTTTGGAAGTATTCTATAACCAAGCAAAAGGAACAAAAGGAACAACGGGATTCAGGGGACTGGGTATATAGAAGAGCAAAACTCAAGCCCTGGCTCTTCCTGGCTCCTCCCTTCCTGGGAGGATAGGAAGTCTTAAGTCTGAGTTCCTTCAATATCAGGTGAGCTCCTCTATTCTAATTATTTAAAGTAGAATAGAAGCAGGAGGAGAACAAAGTAGCTTCGTTGCTCAGAGCATTCACATGGAATGTGGGAGATTCCAGTTCAAATTTCTCCTTCATTCAGAGCCAGGACTTGAATATGTGTAAGCGACCATGCCATTCACCAGAACATCTGGTGCGTGCTGGCCTATCAGATGTCGCCATTGTACACAGGAAGGATGGTCAATTGCCGAGCCAGATTCTGGAGGGCCTTCAGTGGGTCTCACCTGCCCTGACTTTGCTGGAATAAATGTATTTAATAGGGAGGAAGATGTATGTTCCATCCCTCCTGGTCCCCTCCTTTGATCCTCCCATCAATCTTCCCATTTTGGGGCTCTGCCTCCCCTACATCCCACCTAGCGCCAACCAATGATGTCAAATCCCAGTCTTCTGGGTTTGGTCACAGTGTTGGTATACATCTTGGCTGTTTGAAATGGTATATCATGTACAGATGTCAATTAGCCTCACTGGGATCTTGCCTCAGTGGGGCTGATCTAGCCTCTACCTGGCCTGGGGTTACCTTGACTCCCGGTGTCAGTTTCAATGCTCCTTGCTTGTTGTAGCTGAGTCATGGACAGCCGTCTCTTCTCTCTGTAGGTTCCTGGTAAGCCCAATCTGCCTGGGAGACATCAGGAGTCCACGTATCTGTTTCAGGTAAGTACTGCTGCCCTTCTGTGCTTGCAATTTGTCTCAGTCTCGGGGCTGCCACCACTTTCCTCCCGTGGGGCAGAGCTCTGTGTTGGACTGCTGAGTGCCCACAGGGGAGCCCACTTCCAGTCCCCCAGGCTTTCCATCTGTCACGGAGTGGGGCCCGCGAGTGGCCATGAGCTCGCTAGTGCCCCTTTGCCGTGCCAGTTAGGGTGATCTGGCACCCTCTACTCACCCGCCACGTCTTTGATGTTGAGGTTCAGAATGGGAGGCTGCCTATTTACCCCTATGACACCTAGCTGGGATCACCTCCGTTCCAAAGTGGGGTGGTCCAACACCCCCAGCCTTATGGGCAATGCAAACCTCCTCCAAACCTCCCCTTTAGCATGCCCCAAGCCTCGCAGCTGTTTGTGGATGATATCTGGTCCTTGCACCTCCCGGCGCCCTGCCTGGCGCCTCTAGCACGTCTCACCCCCTCTCAGGGTCTCTGCAGCGCTCACCGCGCTTGCTGCCCCTCTCGGGGGTCTCTGCAGTGCTCACCGCGCTTGCTGCCCCTCTTGGGGATCTCACCCACTCTGGGGCCTATACCGCACCTCTCGTGCCATGCATTTCCTGCGCTTGGGGCTCAGGTGGCCATAGCTGTGCCTGGCCCTTTGACCCTTTCCTGGGTTGTTTGCCCCACTGGGCAAACTGTCGCCCTCATGGGCTGGGGTCCAAACCCCATACACCGCGCCACTCCGGCGCAACGCCGCGCCTCTCCAGTGCAAAAAGTAGTGCCCCACTGGCACTGTGCCCCTGCGGGGCACCAGGAACCTCCAGGCTGCTGGGGAGCTCCCATGAGGCCTCCTCACACCCCTACAGCCTCACCTGGTCCTCCAGTGTAACCATAACACAGACCAGGCCCCAAACGACTGTAACAAAACCAACAAAGAGCCTTCCCGCTCGTAATGCAAACTCCGAGCCCCCTCTAGGGCTCCCAACCCTACCTCTCATCAGGGTGTTCTCATCCCTAGCATCATCGCAGCCAGTCAGTCAGTAAGGTAAGGCTGCGACCACCAACTCTGGCCGCTCAGCTCAGCCACAGAGCTCCTGCTCCTGCTCCTGCTCCTGCTCCTGCTCCTGCGGCTGCCAGAAGGGAACTGCTAGCTAGGCTTTGGCCTAGCTATTTAGAAGGGCCTGGCCCTGCCCTTTCCTGGCCACATGACCTGCCTGGTTGCCCTAGCAACCCCCATCTGAGTTGCTCCAGGGCGCTTCAGCAGCCCTATTCCTCCTGCTAGTAGCAGGCACCCTGGTGCCCTGCTACACCATCCATTGGGGGTTTTTATCCCTGGTTCTGCGAGCTGGCCAGCGAATCAGCATTGGCAAGTGGCCACAAAATGTGACCATACCAGCACAGGAGCTGATCCCGGCTCCTCCTGGCTCAGCTGTTTCTTTATTGGTTTTTTTTTGCTTTCACCACAGTGCTTTCTTCAGCTGTGCCTCTACTCCTGCTGCTCCTTCGGCTTGGTGTGGTCTTGCACCAGTTCCACTCATCTTCCACCCCAGGTAAGTTCCCCTCTGTCATTTTATATTTGTCACAATATGGATATCCCACATTCTGGCTAGTGCGAAGACCACCAGGCTTTTAACTATTCTCAGATTTCCCTGTGGGGGGACCCTTGTTATCTAGGTTTCAGCATAAATGTCATCCTGGAACTGAGAAACCTTTACCCAATAAAAAGTTCTGTAAAAACTTCACTACTTCTAGATCCACCCAATCACTACAAGGATCAGTGTCAGTAAGTAGGTATTTTCCAATGGAATACCATTTTGGCAAAAAATTCCTGCCTAACTCCAAACTTTTTCACCAAATGTTGGAAAGATGACCCAGAGTAGTGTTTCTTAAGCAGGGTACTCTGGGTGCCACCGGATCTTTTGAAGGTGCCATAACGTGTGAGGCTGTAGGTGGTGAGCAGATAAATTAATCAGATAAGTGCAGGCTCAGACTTGTCTCTGCCTGGAGAATCCCCCATTCCCTTTGTAAGGCTCCTCTGCAAGGAAGCAAGTGCTGTAATCTATAAATTAGTTTTTTTAAATTGGGTGCCACTCCATTTACAAAAGTTACAGAGGAGTCCCTTGAGTCCAAAAAGGTTGAGGAAAACTAGAGCCCAGATATTAAACACAGGCCTGATAAGAGCACATGGACCACAGGCTAAATTATTTTAAATAGGCAATTCTAAAAAAAGACATATTGCCTGACTACTGCAATAGTTTCCACTGCCAAATAGTGAGACTAAAAATTTGACTAGTTATACTAACCTGATTGAGAATATTTTATGTAGCTTATGCATGCTCTCTCTTTTTTTTGGTTTCTCAGAATATAGTCATTAGTCTTGTTTATGGTAGATCTACAATGGCAGTGTTCTACTGCAGAGCAACCCAATCAACAAGCTGAAGGCCCAGTTGGTCTGTCTCAGGATGTGACTAATTCCCATTACCATCTTTAGGAGTTATTCATATCCTGTGCTGTGAGTGTGTGAGGGTGCCTGTTCTGTCATGGTCTACAATATCTGTGTCAATTATAGAAGAAATATGCTGCATGTATGCCAAAGATTTGGTGAAAGTTGCTGAAGTCAGGAGGAGTCTTTCTATTGGCTTTAAAGACCTTTGAATCAAGGTGCCAAAAAAAATGGAGAGGAAGACCAAACAAATGAGGGAAGCAAGGCTATTTTAGGAGTTCTACAGTGACCAATTAGATCAGAGCTAAGTAGAGATTATGTTTATTTCAATAGAATAACTTGTGCTTTCAGATATGTTGGAAATAAAAGAAGAACAGGTCCCTATTAAGTAAAGCTATTTGTTTAGTGGCTGGGTTACTTTATCTAAGTTACTTTTACTTGTTTCCTTGTTCTTTGGTGGTGGTATCTGTTTTTGATTAGATTGCCCTAACTTGCTTTTAACTCAGAGGGATAGTAATCTTGAAAGAGTACCTTTTATACAGCCCCTATCAGAGATCTAACATTGATTTAATAGAATATCTCGTACCGTCATATACTATTAAAACCCTGTCAGTGGCTGTCAGGAACTCACCCAAAGCACATAATTTGCCAGGTTTGCACCTAGAATGCCAACGGCTGCTTTTGTTTGCATTAAGACACTTTCCTGGATTTTCTGCAGCATCCAGCTTAGTCTGAGCACAGGGGAGGGGAGGGAAGCAACAAAAAGCTAGTTACTGTTCACTTTACCCAGCTCTGCAGGGCAAAACAGCAGAATGTATGTGCCAGCAGGGACTGGGGATTATTTCAGTGTGCCCACTCCCTCCCCCTTTCTCTTGCAACCCTGATATGCCCCATCTGGCAGGAGCTGTGAGGACAGAAGTTTAGGAGCTGGCTGTGCTGGCTTTGTGCCTCCTTGGTACTCTTTATGCAATTCTCTTTTCATGCTGCCTGGGCAGTGTAGAGAGGGAAAAGAGAGGACTGTGTTTCACAACCATTTACAACTCCCTTCACTGTTCAGAATGGACCCTGGGAAGCCTGCGACTGTCATCTCTTTCCTCTTTAGGTTGCATCATGTACAGTCACTAGTTTATTGTCAGGTCACAATTGTTCTAGAGCAGGCATCTCCAGGTGGTGACCAGTGAGGGGTTAATGTGTGGCCTGGGGGTTCCCTCCAGGCCATCACTTCTCCCATTGATCCTGTTGCTGTGGTGGTGTCTGGGACAGGAAAGCCTGGCCAGAGGGGGGCTGTTAAGCTCACTGCCTATGTGGCAGAGGGGGGCTTATGTTACCTGTGCACCAGTGCTCATGTGGAGGTGGTGGAGGGAGGGGAGGAGAGGTGGGACAGCTGGTTTGCCCACAAAACAGCAGCAGTGTGAAGGGAGGGGGCACGCTGTCCTACAGCATAGAGTGGGTCATGGTGTACGGCTCAAGGTTTACTCAAAAGTAAACTGCTCCCAGATTATTTGCATGTGTAGATGCATCTTGTGAGTGGCACACAGAATCCCTACTCCAGACTAGGCTATTGATGGCATGGTCATACTTAAGAACTTACTGCAAATAGCTAGCAATGGATGAATGCCATAGCTAAAACTTAGTTGTCTTACTTTAGATGCCTAAATCCATATTTTTCTCAATTTGTTCTAATTCTTTTCTGGAAAATGTTTACCTTGCACTTTTGTGGAGGATGGGGGTGGATTTTATTATTATTATTATTTTATCTGAACCATCACCCCATATAAATAACCTGCAAAAATCATCAACCCATATAAATAACCTGCAAAAATAACCTAATGGTGTTCTGTATAGTGCTTACATAACTGGTAATTAGTCATACTTTTTTGTCAGTGTATTCAACTCACTGTAGGGTTTGAATTTCCCCCCTGTGCTTGTTGGTGTTTAAAAGATCCTCTTACCAGGAAAGTCTGTAACTCATAAGAGCACAGAAATAGTTACAGGCGGACATCCGAGTGCTCCTGAGCCACATGAAATGAAGCTGATTAGGTCTGACTAAATGATTTGCAGCTGGGAGTCTATTATTCTGCTTCCAAAGCTTCATCACGGGAGAGAGGCAATGAATGAACACTCTTAAAAGATAATGTGGCATGTTTTCTTTGGGCATTATTGGCAAATTTTAATATATTTGAACAATAAAGTATGATTTTAACTAAGAGTTGTGGACGATCAATATATTTAGATTCTTTCTCTGACTTCTGTAAGCAGCTTGAGCTGAGATTTAACAAGTAGCCAGTAGGGGTGTGCAAAATGGGCCATATTCAGTTTGGATTCAGATTTGTTGATTTGGATCAATGTCCCAGTTCAATTTGGCCAAATCCATATCTGAAGATTCAGTGCTGGTTCAGAGAATCAGTGATTTGGCCATAGACACAGCTTTAAATGTTTTTTCTACATACCTCGAGGTATGAGGTGTGGCACATGAACACTGCAATGCTGGAGTGGATGGAGCATCCCACAGGAGCACAGGGGGGTCCCCTGCGTGCTTGGCAGCAGACCTGGAAGTGAACTGAAAGTACTTCTGGTCCACTGCTGGGTCTGCCGCTGAGCATGCCGGGGGCTCCCTCTCCTGCGCCCCGCCCCCCAGCTTGGCAATCGGCTGTGGGGGGACCCTGACCCAGGAGGCACCAGTCACTGAGCTGGGGGGAGGATTCCCCCCCACCCTGCGCTCTGCAGCAGACCTGGAAGTGAACTAGAAGTGCTTCTGGTTCACTTCCAGGCCCGCTGTCAAGCACCCTGGGGACCCCACCACACCACACACACACTTGTGTGAGACGCTTCATCTGCCCCAGCATTGCAGCATTCACGAGCCACCTGGTACCTCGAGGTATGTAGAAAAAGCATTTAAAGCTGTGTCTATGTTCAAATCATTGAATCTCCAAATCGAATTGGAACCCTTCCAATCAATTCAGAGAGAGATTAAAGGGTCTCCTGATTTGATTCAGATTTGGAGATTCAGCTGCCAAATCAGACCAAATCTCTGCTGAATCGAATCAGCAACTGAAGCTTCACACAGCCCTAGTAGCCAGCATCCACGTCCTGAAAACTTCCTGGAGCTCTTCACCTGTAGCTTTTCCAAACCCAAGCAAGTCACATTTTCTTAGTATGAGGTTTAGATCACCATTGTAATACTTCACATCCTGCCCTTGTCTTAGGGTCAAATTGATTTGACCATAAGAATTACTTCCAAAGCTGCAAAATTAATGGAGGTGGAAGTGCTGCACCTTGAAGTGCCCATACTTTGGTGATGGAGAAAGTGAGATGTGTGCATTCACTGACCTTTATCTTCTGTAATTATAGCCATGGAAAGTGTTGTTCAGGCTGAAAGATCCTGACACACACAGCCTGTGGGTAAAATCATGACTCTAGGAGCTTCTGGAGCCTTGTCTTTTTCCTCGCTCGTGTTCTCTGTATCACAAAAGCTTCTGCCCCAGGCCAAAACACTACCAATAGGTCAGGATCTTTGATCCTCAGCAAACACAAAGCAGAAGAAGGATTTATTTGGCTTTTACCAACCTGAGTAATTTTGTTAGCTCTTCCATATTGTTATAATTCAATTGCAATAATTAAAGAAAGAGCTTCCAGAGGAAGGCAACATAGGAAACAGCACTCAGGCTTGCCACAGTGCTACAGAACTGCAGCTTCTGATGTATGCCTAACAGGGTGGGGGGCCTTTATTTGTCTTTTAGGTTTTTTTAAAGACAGCCCAACATGGGATGCTCATTATACCATTGATTTTTACTGGAGAAAATGGCGCTCTGTTCAAAACTTAGAACTGGATGTGTACTTGGAAAAGCAACACAAAGCCCAATATATTCAACCCTTTGAACAAACTGCTGGTTAAAGAAATGGAGAAATGCCCTCAGATAAGTGTATGTGTGTGTGGCTCTTCAGTAGTATAGCATGTGTGTAGTTAGATATGATTATAATACATCTAGATGCATGTGTATTTGCATGTGTTGATTTATATGTGTTTCTGCAGTATCCTAAAGATCTCTTGCAGCTAGCTGAAGCTAAAAAAATCAAGAGCAACAATGAGGATTGCTAAACTAATATGGTGTTTATGCTGTTTGCCCTATAATTGGGATGACCGTCTGTCCCTTTTAGCTGGGGCAGTCCCAGATTACATAAACCCAGCTGGCTGTTGGGAATTATAATGGGCATCCTGGAAATGCAGGGGCGCTGGGCACAGTATGGCCAGGAGTTGGACTGCTGTGGAGCGCCTTGCAGCCCCACACCCACTGAGTTGTGAGAGTGTGGGGCAGAGGAAGGGGCAGTGTCTTGGATTTCCCAGATGCTGTTCAAGATACCTGGAATTTCCATACGGTCAGCCTAACCATAATCTATGTACAAAGAGCAAATAGTATAACATGAAAAGCTCCTAGACAGGAAGATAAAACTTTGTCTGGGTGAGTGCTTTTATTTATCCCCTCCTCTAAGTCTTTCTTCTTTTACGTGTCATTTTTGACCTGCACTTTGCAAAACAATTGATAAGTGTTTTGTGACCCCACAACCCGATTCCTGGAGGTTGCTAGAACAAAAGAGGTACCTGCTGCTACCAGACTGATTGCTGCCACGGGCACTATCTAAGCCACTGCCGCTGCCCACAGTACAGAAATTGCTTGTTACATGTCTGCTTCACATTCAGCTAGTAGTTGTTAGTAAGCTTCAGGTTATTAGCAAGCATGTGTATCCCTAGTTCAGCTTAGCTGACTTTAAGCAAGAAGTAGGATTTTATATTAAAAAGGAAGATGAAAAAATCATGGAGGCAGCTGGGTCTTTGAGGCATGCCGTTTACAAACTAGGCATTGGAGCCTGTAATTCTCTACTTCTGGAGTTCTGGTGGCTTTGGTGTCACCCTAATTGTGATTGTAAGATGAGGAGTAATTTCAATTAAACAGCAGCCGGCCCTAACTTCTCTAGTATTGGCTAGTTTATCCCAACTTGGACTTCTTCTGCTTGAATATCCTATAGGAATCAATGCTGACCGTTCTACAGGAGCCCTGTAAAGAGCAGCTTAACTATGCTGCTGGATGCCTTGGGTAGCTGCCACATGCAGTAGTGACTTTCAGTTGCCTCTGTTGCTGCAATTGCAATCACACAGCTGTGGCAAAAGAGGTTTCTCTCACCCCCTTATTCTGGTTGGTGTCCAGGGTGGCTGACCCTGTTGCCTTACCCTAGTTGCACCACTGCCTGTGAACCATTATGCAAAATGAACAACGTCATCACATCAAAATCTTGCCAGTGTAAAAAGAAGCGGGTTTCCATATGATTACCAAAATAGCAATAAATGAAAAAAAATCTGTAAATTATTGATCAAACAGTGTTATTCTTTAGGTTTTTAACAGCTTGTTAAACAGTTATTTGAATGTGTACATGTTTTAGACTTCTAATTTAAGAGTACATGTCATTTACAAAGCAGTGCAAATCTCAGCAGTCTTGGCCAGTAGTGTTGAACATTGACATTTACAGAGAGGGTAAAATGAAGGATGAAATTGTTCACAGCCTTTGTGTATACTGATTTGAAATCTCATTTTACACGTCAACTCAATATAGTTAACTTAGTAATAAAGCAATAAGTATATTAAAAGCATATTCAGAAGTGTCATGTACTTTTTGTAGAGAGATTTTGTCTTTGAGTTGCTTCATATTTGGGCTCATACCTTCCTGTATATTGTTCTCTGTGCAAATGCAGTTGCAATAAGGCACTGATTCAGTTAAGGCAAAGTACCATCATTAATGCAAAGGGAGTTTGATATTTGTTAAGGGCATTTGAGTTAAAATTTCAGTGTTTTCTTCAGTATCCTAAGGAAAGCACCTCAGTATTTCCTGTCATCTGGTGTATTTCAGTTGTTATAACTACTCTTCCAATTGTGATGAGAAGCTGGAATGATATTATACATATCACAGCCCTTTAATATTAACCAGCACTGAGCCAAATTTAGTACTCTGGTAAGTAGACTTAATAGTCCCTACTTACTTCACTAGGAATTACACTTTTCTACACCAGAGATGAATTTGATCCATTGTGTGTCTAGACCTTGATACACCCCTTTGAGAGGCTCTCCTGAGCATTTTGAGGCCCTACAGCTATTTAATTATCTACTTAGGAACTCTGCTCAGTGATAATAATAATAACACTCAGAATGCAGCAATATCAGTTTTATAGCAACTGTAATGTGACAGCCTAATGTTGTATGTATAACAGTGAGAACATATCTAAGTTTATGAATGAGCTCATTCCATCTAAGTCTGTCAGTTTTGTCTTTAGCCTTTTGGATTTTAAAAACTACGCGTTGATTTCCAAATTAGAAAAATATTGATTTAAAAATTAGATGATTATCTGGCCTTTTGCCAAACATTATGCTTTATTTAGCAACTACAAAAGCGTCAGCAGGTATTGTGATTTCTATCCTGAAAGAAGCACTGAGTGTAGAAAATAATGTTGGTATGATAGAAGCCCATCTGAGTTTTCTGACCAAACCATAAATAGTAAAAAATGTTTTTGGTGAACATTTAAAAACTCAAAGCACTCTATCTGTAAAGTATCACATTTAGGAATGAGATTCCTTACAATTCAAAATTGCAGTGCTGGTTTTCTTTGCAAATTACAGGTGTTAATGGTGCTATTCTAGCACAGCCTTAGAGACTAGATAATCCTGTGTGCCACCACACGACTGGCACAAGCTGGACAATAGCAATGCAAATTTCTCCATAATGTTTGTGTGTGCTCAGGTCACTGCATTTCAGTCGGTATCAGGAGGGATTGGGGAAATGTGCTGCACTTCATTTCATTTTAGGGGTTTCCCTAGCATCTGCCAAGAGTAATGCCCATTTTGTGGTGGGTTCTGGCCTGTGAATACCTGTGCACTGAGAGCTGTATGGAGATCGATAGGTATTTTCACAAGAGCCAGTGAAATGCTGTTGGAGGGCAATGACTTTCACTATGTTAGATTCAAGCCAGCAGTGCCAGACGGTGTGGGAATGAAAAATGAAATAGGCTCTCAAATCTTGATCTCCAATTTAATGTTCCCTAAGTAGGGATAGAAACCTGGGAGAGAACAGAACAATGGGAAAATCCTCTTAAAAGATTTTCCTTTGCTCATTCATAGAGGTTCTGCACTGAACTGAGATCTCAAAATCCTGTTTCATAGAAAATATGTGGGTAGTATGTGGGTGTGGGTGTCATCCTCAGAATACATAACACTGTTTGTTACCAAAAGGTCAGTTTAATCAGCTCCTTAATTCTTCTAAACCACCTCCTCTGAATCATTTCATACTTGTTCAGAGATTCCTGCATAAATTTCATTTATGCTTCATTATGGCTACTAATTATATTTTTTAAAAGTTTTATTTTTCTCAGACTTTGCATTTCCAGTTATACTTGTATCTACAATTCTAGTTTTGTTCTCATTTGCTTTTTAAGATACTCTGTACCTATTCTTCAGAAGTAACACTCTCTGTGGTGAAGGAATAAACAGTAATTGGTTCAAATTAATCCCGACTTTAAATGACTCCCTGTGTAATGGAAGAAGCAGTAGCACATTTAGGGGGCAATGCTTCCTGGTCAGGAATCCCAAAAAGGTTACAAAAGTTACAAATTAATCTTGAGTATGTAACCCGGGTGGTACTCCAAGAAATACCCACTGTCCAATTGAAGGGATCAAAGCAGGTGCACAAGCGCTGTGGGAGGTGTAGGGACTCTCCTCTCCCTATAGAGCAGAGCCAGACCACCAATGGGGACTTAACCATATACCTTTTAATACTGGGAACATAGGCATAAATCAGAGGATATAGTGGACACTACAATGCCCCAAGCGGGCAGGATTCAAAGGTTAGACACTTACAATCATTGACAAAAAAAACAGGGTTAACAAAATATAAAACACAAACAGAAGAACAAACAATACTAGTAGGTGAAATATAAAAAAGGCACAAAATGCAAAATGTCAAGTGACAAGGAAATATAAGGTCTAGGTACCTGGAGGGGGAGAAAATACAATGGCCCTTTTTCACTGCAAGAAGACTTGCTTCTTGTTAGCTCACTCACCCCAAGTCACTTCAGCTGGGACTTAAACCCAGCTTTCCCACACGGTAGGCAGGAACACCACCACACAGCCACCACTGCTGGGGCTGCTCCAGCCTGCAAGGGGGCTTGACCCTCCTGGAGCCCCGGCCTCACATTGAGCTGCCCGGCCTCTGACTGGAGGAGCTGGAAGCAGCGCTGGGAACCCCTCAGGTCGCTGCTCAGATCCTTGCTGGAGCAGAGGGAGCCTCTCCTGCTGGCTACAGCCTCTCCCAGGGGATCCTGGAGCCCAGTGGGGGAGCCTCTCCTGCCGGCCACACGCTGTGCTGCTGAGGGTCCCACTCCTGCCTGCAGGTCCTGGTCTTTCAGGCTCTTCTGGGGCAACTGCTCCCACCCCGCTGGCTCAGCTCTTGCCAGCTTTGTGAAGCTCCTTCCTTGTTGTCCCTCACTGGTCCCTCCTGAGTCAGCCCACGCTGGCCCTTTTATCCCCCTCCCGGTGACCCAAGGGGCCAATCAGGGGACATGGGGGCGGGAGGGGGGAGAGTCTCTGGGGGCTGATTGGTGCGGAAAGGGAATCCCAAGTCTTCCAATCATCTTTTGCCCTTTCAAAACCCTTGGGCCAGGTCACTGCCAGCCAGCCCGTCACAAGTACATCATTAATACATCAAAGACATGAAATCCTTTCATTTGCTAGTTTTTGCTCTTAAATAAGCTGCCACCCAAAAACCTATGTAGTCATAATTAGGTCCGCTCTTACCACTACAGTCCACTGATCCATGATTCCGTGTTCCATTACCCAGGCCTCTGGTAGCTCTTGATTATGATTGCAGTTTAATACAAATGCATTCAGTACACCAAACTCTCAAGATGTAGGGACTCTGTTTGCCCATCAGTTCAGTGGTTTAGTTCCCTGTTACAATTGGCTGGACACTGGATATGTCTGTCTTTGCAGAGTTCCTTTCAGAAGGTGACCTTGCTTTCTGGGAAGAGCTGTTTCTTTTATAGTGACAGTTCTCAACCCAGGCATGCCTAAAAGGAGGGGAGATGGACTGAAGCGCATGGCTCTGAGCTGCACTCTTCCGCTTGCACACGCAGAGCAGGGACTTGAGCTCCGAACGGAAGCTCTCATTCAGCCAACAGTAAATGAAAGGGTTGTAACAGGTGCTGCTCATGGCAAACCAATGGAAAGCAAAATACAGAGCATTGTTGCTGTGGATGGCCCTACTGGAAATGAGCACTAGGTAGCAGTTTAGTGGGAACCAGCAGACAGCAAAGACCACCACCACCACCATTAGCATCTTCAGTGTCATCTTCTTCTTCCGCTGATGAGCATAGTATTGCTCCATGGTGATGTCCCCAATGGCATTCCTCAGCCAGAGCTTCTTGGCCACCATAGTGTATGTGATGGAGATCACAAGCAAGGGCAGCACATACAAAAGTACAAATGTAGTCAAGTCCAGATACTTCCAGAAAAGATCGGCAGGAGGAGGGAAGCTCGGAAGACAGACCGTTCGTATAGTTCTGTTCCTGGGGCACAGAAGGAGAAAGAAACGGTTATCTCCACACCCAAAAGCACATTGTACAAAGGGAACAAACACCTTAGAACAAGCTACAAATGAGCTGAGCTGATACAATAAATAGAAAGAAAATGACTTCCAATTTACAGGTTAGTGCTCCTTTGATTTACACTTTCAATCCCATTTGGGCTAAAGAGTAGATTGTATTTATGTATTTAAACATGTTTTTAAGGCCTTGAAACAAAAGGAAAAAAACACACCTCTTTTCATCTCTGCCTGTGCTTCTCAGGTCTAATAGAGATAATTAAAATGAATCTCCACCTGTGATGCCTGATACCAAAATAGTACAGCCCTGAGAAAGTAACAGTGGAGCAGACTTAAGAGAAAATGAAAGTTTCTTTCTTGATCTTCACTGTTCATGTAAGAGAAATGTGAGGTGAAGACTCACTGTTCAGATGATAAAAGGCAAAGCAGGTATTTCAGGTTCTTTCAGTTTGGATGTCAGATGGTTTTAAAAACAGAGCAAAAGTTGTAAGTCTTTTTGCACTTTCTGGTGGTTAAGTTGAGAGAGTCATTTAAGAACACCATACATCTTTATACATCTTACCCGATATAAAATTTTGCTAGGTTCTGATAGATCGCGTGGGGCAGAGAGAAACAGCTGGCCATAACCCAGATTATAATGATGCAAATTCCTCCTTTCACAATGGATATCCGTGGTTTCAGAGGGTGCATTATAACCTAAGGAAGACAAAGAGTTTGGAGGATTTAAAATTTTCTCTTTGGAGACGAATGAGATGCAGGCTTTAAACACAAATCCCAGTTTAGCCTTCCTGCAGTGACAATAGCAGACCTCATTGTTCAAAGCCAGAGTAAATCTACAAAGTGATGTATCACAGTGGTGAACTAGCCCTTTCCCATGGATCATTTGAATTCAGACCTGCTAGCAGAGACAGAGCCAAATTCAGCATAGATGTAAAGCCTAGTGCAAGTTGCAAGCCAAAGGGTTGCTCCTGTTCCTGCTGAAGTGAATAGCCAAGCAATTTATTGAGAAAATAGATTATGCCTTAAGTGTAAATGCGGTTCAGGTAATGTGCATCACATCAGCATCCAGTGGATGGATAAGACAAGTGTGACTTGCACTAATTTGATAACTGCAAGGACCAAGTACAGCTTCGAATTTAAATAGTTACAGCTTTCACTGAAACCTACCTTACCTGAATCAGGGCTGTAGTTGGTGCTGGCAATGAGTTGGGGTGGGGAGGATTGCTTTATCTTCTTATCATTCCTGCTGAAGGAGGCTCAAGGGAAACTTGTTCTAGTCCCCTGGACTGCTGTTTTTTCAAATGCTCATATAGTACCACCTCCCATAAAAGACTGACATAAGGTTTCCAGCAGCAGGATCTTGAGAACTGAGCTCAGGGCTCCATGTGAAACTTGCCTTGCTACTGACTCCAAATGGGGCCTTGATCAGGTTGCCTCACTTCTCTAGGCCTCACTTTCCCCATCTGTGAAATGGGGAAGTAATATCTAGTATCTACATCACATGGCTTTGAAGAAAAACAAGCAGTTCATAGAGTGCCTGGGAATAAAGCACTATATACCCGCTAATTAGTTGTATGCAGTGATAGCTAGCAAAGCAAGGAAACACTCAGTGCCAGCAATTAACATGGCTCCTGAGACATGAACAGTTAGAAAACCCTTGAACAATCCAAAGTATGTGGCTTATTACATTAAATTGTGAAACTATATATGAAAAATGGCTAATAGTAATATAAGCCCTCACATTGAACATATATTATTCCACCCTCCAGTAATTTCTTGATTACCTTTTCTAGTCTAATTATAAATATCCACTTGATAGAGCTTGTACCACTTTACTTGAGCATCTGCTTCATATTCTGATGCATTCTAGAATTAGAAAACACTTCCTGAGATAAGTTAAATTTTCCTTCATGCAGTTGTATCCCCTCACTCCTAGACCAAGCCTCTTGGGCCATATTATAGATTTCGTAGCAACTCACTGGTATTCGAGAAAGTTATGATGCCTGCTTTTAGTCAAAGTGACACTTTTGAACAGCTAGCATGGCTCTGTAATTAGACTAAGATTATATTTCTTATTTCCTTAAACCTTTGCAGTCTTTGATCATTTCAATACAGAATATATGGTATTTCAAAACATATTTCTTGTGAAATGGCAAAGGCTTTGCTTTAAAGAACTATGCTGCTGTCTCTTCTAGTGTCTGAAAGATGAGTAACAAGCTTTAAAGGTAAAAAAGTATATAAAATGCGGATTCTAGCAATGGCTTGAATTTTTTTTCATGACAGATGGAGCATATGGCAGGGAATCTGAACATTTTGCAGGGTCTGTCATCATTTGGAATTTCATTTGACTTTAATATTTGTCAAATGAAATTTCTTTTCATTAAGAGCTGTTAACAGCTATGCCAGCTGTGCTGGAAAAAAGGTGCAAGTGACATCTGCAAGTATACCTCATACAATTTTCAATCGCAATGAATAGTATTTATGGCTAAAAAGGATCAGATGCAGTCAATCAAATGCTAAATTGTATTATTAGTCCTAAAAGGTAGTAGAATTACAATGTTATTGCCTTATGCAACAGAACTGAACAGATTTTCTCATATGTATTTGAAAAGAGAAGGATATTTGTGGGGAGCAAAAATTACCCACCACTTGGTAATTAACCACAAATGAAAAATTAACCATAACTGAATGTACACAAAATGGTATCACCTTCAGAACTGCTAGATTCAAGCATTCAAAATTCATGGGTCAGGCCACAAAGATTTATTTTTAAAATAGATTGCTTTCCTGTTTTTGAATCTTTTGAGAGTAACCAGCTCATGTTTTTAAGCTTGTCTCCTTAACCAAGGGGACTATATATATATGTTTGTTTGTGCTGATGTAACACTCACACACACACACAAACGTGAATGTACACACATTCATTCATACATGTATACAAGTGTGTATATATGCATGTGTACATACACACACATTCTTACATATATATGTACTATACACACACATTCATCCATATATAAATGAATATATGTGTACATAGCTATATATGTGAGTGTGTGTGCGTGTATATGAATATGTGTGTGCTACATTCATACAACTAAACATATATAGTTCTAGTCCATATGGTTAAGAAAAGCTTAAAAATTTAAGATGGTTACACTCTTTCAAATATTCTCACATTTCCTTAGAATATCTTTTGAGGAAGGTACTGTTACAGACATGAAAAGAGCACCAGACTTCCTGTAAGCAATTTACATTCATAAAAACTAACAGGATGAATATAAGAAGAGGTGAATGCTTTGAAGGAGAGATTAGTAGACTGGGAAAGTCTCACAAGGACATTAGTAGAAGTTTTATATTATATATATATACTAACGAATTGCCTGTCAAGAATGACCGAGGGGGGAGGGGACACTGAGGGGGGAAGCTTGCTAATCCTAACCCTAACGCCTCCCCCCGAACCCCCCGTGCCCCTGTTGCCTCCCAGGAGCTGGGGGTTAGGGGGAAGCTTGCCCTGCTGTCCCCTCCGTCCCCCTCTGCTAGCACCCCATGCCACCACTACCTCCAAGGAGTAGGGCCTGCCCCCCGCCCCGCTCTGTCCCCACCATCATGGCAGTGCTCCACCGTACCACCACCAACTCCTGTTCATAACATACTTGGAGCACTCCAATTGGTTGTTTCAGTAACCAATCAGAGTGCTCCAAAAGTGTTATGGACAGACAGACAGACAGACTAAGCCCTTTATTTTTATATAAATATATATATAATACTTCTGCCAATGTCTTTGTCAGACTTTCCCAGGCTAGTATATAGGCTGAGATTCTTGCAAAATCACAGGATTCTAGATGCCGAAGTTTGAAGGAAAGCACCAAATGTTCTAGGAAATGCAGGGATGCTTTGAGTTCAGAATTACCTACCTGGTGTCGATCCAGTGCAATAGCTGCAAGAGTGAGCACAGACACGTGGACAGAGCAGTATTGAACAAACCGGCTTATATGGCACATCAGCTTTCCAAACACCCAGGTACTGCTCACAAAACGCACCTAGAGGATAGACAGCATTTAACCTCTTGGGGCATGTCAAGTATGGATTACAATAATGTGTATCAGGGAGGGCAAGAAGGAGAGGAAAGAAATAGTTCAACAGGCAAATCAATCTCATACAATTGGGTTTGAAAACCAAAATAACCTTTGAGGAAAGTATTGTTATGGACATGAAAAGGGCACCAAACTTTCCATAGGGAATTTACACACCTAAAAATTAAAAGGATGAACAGAAGAAAAGGTGAGTGCTGACTTAATATTGAGAAAGCCATTTTGAAGGTGAGATTACTAGGCTGAGAAAGTCTCACAAGGGCATCGGTGGCAGTTTTACTATTTGGGATATTTAAAATTGGCTTCCAATGGCAGGGAGCCAGAAGGCAGGACAGAGTAGCACCTTGTAAACTAACTCATTCAGCGGAGCATTAGCTTTCGTAGGCTACAGCTTACTCCATCAGATGCTAAAGGTAGAGGGGTTTGATTATGCATTGGAAGAGATTGCAGTAGATGGCACTGAGTAACTATTCCCTGTAATTGTATTACTTTTCTTTTTGCATCTGGGTTTATGTAGTGTATGAAAACAATGGCAATCTAATCCCCTGGCAAATACATATAAACGCAACAAATACAGCAAATGAAGCCCTGGGGAGTCTGCTGTCTGATATTCCACCCACTACCCACAGCACAAAGGCAGCAAGTCCCCCTGAAACAAACTTACTTAGGGATCTTAAGGAAGAAAGACAGCATGCCTAGTTTCCATAGGAAACTAATGTCAGTACAGTTCTCAGGACAGAGTGTCTCCATTTCCTTCAGTCTTAAGTCATACATCAGACTAAGAGACCACTGTCTCCCCTTGGGTCCTGGGAGAAAGAGGGGTTTATCATCCACAGCTATAGCCACTCTTTAGGGGATATTTTAGATGCTGCATGCCAAGCCCTGCACCCCGTGGTTATTGTATGTATGAGTGTACGGGTGAAAAACAGAGACAGAGAGAGAGGGAAGACAGACTGGCTGTGAAGCAATGAGAACAAGACAAACTTAGTATGTATGCACAGGGAGAAGGTAGATTAGTGTGTTCCTTCCTTGAGCTGGGGAAGCAGAAATACTTGTATTTTGTTTCTTTGTCAATAGAGAAGGGGATAGAGAAAGCAAGATGCAGTGTGGGTATTGCTTACATTGCCTTCAAAAACTTGTGCACGCAGAGCCCTCTCTCAGAAATGCATATGTACAGTCTCACCCCCACACATGCAAACTGTCACACCTGCATTTTGTAACTGGCAGAAGTCCTAGTCCTGACACATTTCCAGATTATTTTTCCACGGGGGCTTGGGGCTTCGTGGTTTCCCCTCCTCCACGATCTCTGGCTCTGACCACCTCTGTACAGTGGATTCCTCCTCTTGGAATCACTTTGGAAATGGTGATTTGATTCTGGTAACTGGCTGATTCCATTAAAAGGAGACCTGTTTTTTTAAGAACACAGATACTCCCTCCTTCCCCACAGCCCCTGGCCCTGCTCATGCCCCTCACTCCCCCCTACAGCCTCCCCCCAGCCCTGCTGTTGCCCCTTGCCCCCCACCCACAGCCCCCTGGCCCCTCAGCTGTGCCAGACGGGGCCCCCAGCTGCCAGGGCTACAGGGCCAGGGGCCCAAGTCTGCAGCCCCCTGCCCGCAGGAGAAGGCAGTAGCTGCTGCAGCGGGGTGGAGCCCTGCTCCCCACCTTCTGCTGCCTCCTGCAGGCTTGGGTGTGGGGGGTGAGGCTAGCTCCCCAACACGACACGCGCTCCCAGAGGGGCAGGGGAGGGGGCTGCACCCCCTGATCTGTGCATGAGGTGGGGATGGGGGCAGGCATGGGGAGTCAGGGCAGCAGAGGGGGGTTGTGCCCCTCAAAAGTACAGCTCCTGCAGTCCCATGGCACTCCCCACTGGGGCCCCAGCCCTGCCCAACTCCCTCCTTCCCTTCCTACAGGGGCTCAATTTCCCCCCTCCCTCCACTTACCCGTGAGAGCTGCTCTCCAGGCTGCCTGTGGCAATGTGCATGTACAGTACATGCACACGGTGCCCTTGGCTAACTCCCCTCCTCCTGCTCCCTCCCAACCCCCTGCCGGCCAGATCTCTATCAGCTTGCAAAAAGCTCCTCACAAAACTGCAAAATCCCCAAGCTTCTCCAGTAAAATGATTCCCAAACCCAAAAATTGTAATTCTAATTTGAGCAATTTTTACATGTAATAATATACAAATGGTGTTGGTTTTGCCATATTGAGTCAAATAAGCAGCAGATTCTATTAACCAGCAATTCTATAGTGTGGAATCCACTGTATAACACTTTCTGGCTTTACACTTTTGCACAGAAGTGCACGTGTACTTCAAAGCCAGTGGCAGCCTTCAGCAAAGAGAGGTGGAAGGTGCAAGCAGTGGAGAGCAAGGTGCATAGTTAGTGTGTGGTGTGTGAATGTGAATAAGGGTGTGCCAGAGAGGGTGTTGCCCATCCTCACTGTGGTGGGGGTGCGGCACTGCTTACCAGGGTAAAGGGTGTATTCAATATGGTGATCATGATGTCCGCAACAGCCAGGTTGACGATGAAGAGGCTGGTGGCTGAGTGCATCCTCTTGTTCTTGATCACCACGTGGCAGACCAGGATATTTCCAAAGAGTGAGATGCAGATGATCACTGAATAGGCCACAATGAGCAGTGCCTTCACTGTCCGGCTCTGGGACTCCCCTTCATACCTGGTGCTGCTGTCAAAATCCCCTATGTCATCCAGATCCAAATCACCGTGGAAAAATGAAGACTGGTTGGGAAAGCCATAGAAGGCAGAGAAGAAGTTAGTGCCATTGTGATCCTCTGACCTCCAGAAGGGCTTGGAGATGTACTGCAAGGGGAACCAGAAGTGTCTGCCCATGGCTTGGAAGCAGAGGTAAAGTTCTGATGAATAAACCCTCCGTTAAGACCCGTTTCTCTTGTTGCCTGGGGGAAGCTGAATCCAATGTGATTTTCGCTTTGTCCTCTCCTCCTTGGACAGCTCAGTTCTGAGGCTGCAGGCAGGGAAAGGGGAACTCTCAGGTTTGCTTTTTCAAAATTCTTCTATCTGCTGCCAACTCAGCGGATGCACTCTCTCTTCATCCTTTGCCAATTTAAGACCCGGGCTTTATCTCCAGGTGTGTGAGGCAGAGGAAGCAGCTGCCATTTTTTAAAAAAAGAAGCCCCTTTGTCCTGTGTGCAGGGTCTGACTCAAATGCCCAGCACACTGTTTCTGACTTTAGAAAGGGATCTCACTTAATGTGTCCCTTTTGCATTTCTTTCCACCTCTTCTCCCCAATGACTCGCTCTCTTGACATCCCACATAATCCTTTCATCTGTTAAATCTCTGTATCCCCACCTGCTCTCCTGGGCTTGTCAGATTCAGGTGACCCAGTGCCAGTCTTTTCACTCCTTTCTTTCCTTCCAAGCATCCCCAAGCTCCACACTGAAAGCTGCTTTGCTGTGTTAGTGAGTGGTCCCTGCTTTCCCTGATATATCTGCAGCATGCCAGATGACTGCATATACAATAGCCAATAGTTTCTTCTCCTAGTCATTGCCGAGGTGTGTTACAGCTCCAGAAAGAACGGAGGGGAGGGTTTGACAATTGTAAATACTAGCAGAGTTACAAACAATGTGGAGAAATGATGCTTCTTTTATCATTTCCCTCTCTCCCCCTGTTCCCCCCACACCACCACGCACAGGAACTACATGGGGCAAAGTATCTTGACTCCAGCATCCTATCCATGCTTCCTTTGCAGAGTTCAGAGTCAAAGAGCAGATTCAAAGCTTTCTGCCTGCAGAGAGTCTGCTGTTTAATGCCTGACATTGTCCCTGTCCCAGGCTCCCGAGGGACTGAGCAAAGTGTAAGAAGTGGAGTGGAATCCAGCGGAAGAGATGGCTTGAGGGCAGCTATTAGGAGGAAACATTATGATGGGAGGATGAGCTACACAGTCAGAGATAGGGGGTAAAATGGTAACAAATAGATTTCTTGAACCAGACTTGTGGGGCTGAGGACATTTGACACAGGCAGCCTCTGCCCCCCGCACCAGAACCACAAAGACTCCCTGATCCCACTGCTTTGGGGAAGAGCTGAGAAATGAGGCACACTGAGCTGAGGGCAGCAGGGTTTGGCTTGAGCAAAACTTTTCACAATTCCCCAAAAGAGGAAGTGAAACTGGTCACAGCTAGGCTGTTTTGGGGATGAGCTGAGAAATGAGGCATGCTGAGCTGAAGGCAGCAGGGTCTGGCTTAAGCAAAACTTTTCACAATTGTTGAAGCATTTTTCCTTCCTGATTTGGGAACCCTTCCCGCCCTGCCCCCAAATCTCAAGAAATATTTGCAAATCCATGGAAAACCAATTGGTCTGGGTCAATCCAAACGTTTCCTTTGTATCATTTTGACACACTTCTTTTTCATTTTTGTTCTTTTATCTTAGTTCTGCATCTAGCCTAATTTTATAAATGAAATCTTGTTTGCAGCCAGAAAGCAGGAATTGTTCTTTTGCAAAATTTCAGCATGCTGCAATTGAGTAATATTGAACTTTTGCATGCAATTTTTTTCGTGAAAAACTTGCCCAAACCAACTCTCTGACCCCCAAAACATTGTGTTTTGATGAAACGTCTTGGATGAACAAGAAAACCATTTTGTTGAAAAGTTCCCGTAGATATGCAGCTTAGTTCTTCATGCCCTCCAGATCACAGGGATCCCTTTTGACTGAGCGAAGTATAGCCAATGGCTAAGTTCTGAGGGGAGGTGAATCCTTCTGATTCAACAATTTTCTCACTGAAGGGAGAGACCTGCTAACTTCTACCTTTGGCATCTACAAAGTCCTTCCCTTTGGAGCAAGGAAATCAGAAGGAAGCAAAACAGTGCCTCACCTCCCCAACAAAATACTGTCAAGGCAGAGAGGTTGTTTCATTGTTCTGGACTTGGCAGGATCCACTTTAGCCTTCCATCCCTTTTGTAGATTCAACAAACATGGGCATACATGAATGAGAAGAACTAAACAGCAACATCTATTGTAGAGCAGTAGGCAAGCCTCTACAGCAGTGGTCACTAGGGCTGTGCAAAACAGCACCATTTCGTTTCTACCTCCATTTCACTGTTTTGACAGGACAGTGTTTTGTTTTAAGTTTCATGTTATGTTGAAAGCACTCTTCTGTTTCATTTTGTCGACACTATTTTGCTGTTTTGATGATTTTTTGACATTTTGCCCATAGGCTATAACAGGGAAGCATGAACCTGCCTATAACTTTGACATTCTTTGACATATTTAGATGAAAGCAGCAGGAATGGTACCACCTTCTGTGGGCATGAAGTCTGCCAAGCTTCAAGGAGATAGGTATAGGGGTTTCTGGGAAACTGCACCTCAAAATCTTGAAAGCAAAACTCATGTCACTTGTAAGTATGAAGGCACAGGGGGTAAAAACAGAGGTCCTGGTAGTCCCTGATGATGCCACACAGCCTGCCAAGTTTCAAGGAGATGGGTGAAGGGGTTTCTGGGAAACTGCACCTCAAGGTGCTGACAAGCAAAACTTGTGACGTGTGACTGTGTGTGTGTTAAGGTGCACCCTCATTGATGCTGGGCCCTCTACATGACACAGTAGCGTGCCCCAATGAGTCTCCTCCTCCCCTACAGTCTCATCCCAGTCCACCACTTTAAATGACAACAAAATAACTTAGTGAGCAGCAGCACAACAGCACCAGCAGCATCTCAGGCAGCCAAACTGTGACAGCCTTTCTTTCCTCTCCTGCAGGAGCTTCTTCTCCAGCAGCTCCCAGAGAACTCTCCCTGCCAGCCCCAGCCCGGGGACTTAGATGTGCCCAGGGCCCTGCGTCCTTCCAGTCAGGTGCTACGGGTGTTGGTCTAAGGACATGGCACTGGCAGACAAGGTTCTTTGGGTCAGTCTGGTATCTTTTAGCAGACCAACTGAATAGTTACAGAAATATATCTTAGCAAGGTTTCAGGTTGAAAAACCCTTCATCAGGCTGAGAAAGCACCTGCAGTTGGTGTGTGCAGTGGTGTCCCACAGGGGTTGGTGTTTGGTCCAATACTTTTCAACATTTTTATTAATGATTTGGATGTGGGGGTGCAAAGCTCACTGGCCAAGTTCGCAGATGTCTTCAAGTTATGGGGAAGTGCGGTCATGCTTGAAGAGAAGCTACAGGTACAGGCAGACCTAGACAGGCTGGCAAATTGGGTGGATCAGAACCAAATGAAGTTCAACATTGAGAATTGTAAAGTGCTCCACTTTGGGACGAACAACCCCCAACACACCTACAGGCTTGGTGGCCCCAAACTGCCTAGCACCACGAATGAAAGGGACCTGGGGTGAATAATAGATCACAGTATGAATATGAGCTGGCAGTGTGATGCTGTAAGCAGTAGGGTAAATAATACTCTAACATGCATCAATCGATGCAGCTCCAGCAAAGTCAAGGAGGTGATTCTTCCGCTCTACTCAGCGCTGGTGAGACCGCAGCTGGAGTACTGTGTCCAGTTCTGGGCACCCCACTTTAACAAGGACATGGACAAGCTTGAGAGAGTCCAGAGAAGAGCCACTCATATGATCACAGTCTTACACAGCAAGCCATATGAGAAAAGGCTGAGGGATTTGGGACTCTTCAGCCTGAAGAGAAGAAGTGTTAGAGGGGACCTGGTAGTGGCTTACCACTACCCTAGAGGAGTACATCAAGGGCTTGGTGAGCAACTGTTCACCAGGGCACCTGAGGGGAAAACTAGGAGTAATGGCCACAGACTCCTGGAAGATCAATTCAGGTTCAACATTAGGAATAACTTCTTCATAGTCAGGGTGTCCAGGCTGTGTAATAAGCTTCCTCCAGAGGCGGTGCAATCACCTGTGCTGGGAATCTTCAAAAGGAGACTGGACAGTCACCTTGCTGGGGTCACCTGACCCCCCAGTTATCTTTCCTGCTTGGTGCAGGGGGCTGGACCCGATGGTCTTTCAAGATCCTTTCTGGCCTGACAATTTATGAATCTCTGATGGAAGGAGAACTCTCTTGTTTTGACTCCTCCTCTGGAGAGTTTCTCTGTGCCCAAACAGCACTGTTATGTGTAAAGGAGAAGATGACAGTGTTATACATATCCTGGTTCTTTGTATTTGCTGTCCTCTGTATAAGCATTGTCTGGCAGTCTAAAACACTTAGCTGCACAATATTGTAATATTTGTTTTGTTTTCCTCTGTGGTTGGAAGGTTTCTATGTGCAAAAAAGCTGTGTCTGGGGGTGGTGAGACCATCACAACTCCAACCTTGGAAGCAGAAATGTTACTGTTCACCCACTCAGCAGCAAAAGAAGATGAAAATTTACCCACTGGCAGAGGTGCTGCCTTGTTGTGGAGCTAGAAAGATGGAATATGGCTCAGCTGAGATCCTCTGGACCCCCCAGGTAACGGGGCCAGGAAATAGGGCCCAGCTTAGCTTCCTCTCAGCACCTTGCTTGGACCATACAAATAACAGGTGTGGGACAGAGATTTCTATATTTAGCTCTAGGATCTCTTATAGCTACCTGGTGATGTTATGAACACCTTTTGCATATTAATTTCATAGTAGGAAACCAGCCCAGGGACAAAAGGAGGCCCTCTAATGCTTGCTGCTAGCAGCTGCTCCATTGTGACTATCTGGCTTGTAAGGTCATTGCTGCAGGGCATACATTGGTTTATGTGTTAGCACAGAACTTGCACAATGAAATCACCGGTCTTGATTGAGGCATCTGAGGTCTACTCAATTGCTATTGGTAGTCACACCACAGAGAAAAATCAGTCCAATCAGACCAACCCACCAATGGTCTGGGAAAAGAGTACAGTACTATCACCTCTGACAAATGGTTAGTTTGTATTAACATTCACATTCCTCTCTTAAGATGTTCCCAGTTGAGTTCCAGGGATTTAGCTGAGTGATTGTCACTTAGAATAAATGATACATAGAATTTCTCCTGTCTTTCTTCCTATCTAGAATATTTCTGAAAAAAATCATTTTTAAACACACTAGCAACTTGGGATCTGAAAACTGAAGAAAATTTGCAGTCCAGAACAAATGAATGTTGTCTCTCTCTCCATTCCTCCGTGTTTGAGCTGTGTGAAGTTTGGCAGCAAAGGGATTATTTTCCACACTGTTGACCCTGTGTGTCGTTATGCATGAGCAACATCTACCAGGAATAACACCTCATATATTTGGTCTGTTGGTCTGTTGGCTTTTAAGTACTTGCTACAAAGAATAACGTTAGGCCTCAGAATCTAATCCCTGGGAAGGTAGCTGTTTCCTCCAATATCCACAAAAATTTAAGAATAAGAAGGATGTGGGATTACTATGTCAAAAGACAAATAACTCTAATCTCTTTGTAAACTCATTTCATTTACAGAGAGAGCAATCAGAAATGGCACACCAGGTGACAGGCTGGACCTTGCACTGTCCTTTAAGAGGTCAAATGTGTTATGGGCAGTTTTGGCTCCTTTAGAGGAGGAGTGTGTGTGTGTGTGTGTGTGTGTGTGTGTGTGTGGCCTTGAAAAAACTGGGTCTTTCTTGCTGGAATGTTTCAGTCTGAAGTTGCTAGGTGCTGTGAAGCAATCTGATAACCTGCAGATGCTGTGTTAACTCACTGAAATTAGTCCTCTCTCTAGCTAAAGTAATATATTGCTATGGGAAATGCCCCCGCCCCATTCCCCTCTCTCCCCCGTGTTTGAACAAGGACAGATACTGATTTACACCAGCAAAAAACTATAACTCCACTGTAAACAATGCAGTTATACCTACTTAAAATACCAGCTGAGGTACTGGTCCTGAATGTGAGCCTATTTTAACTGATCCTTTTTCCTTATATTAGCTATGGCTTTACTTACATTAGTGAAAATTAGGATAAGTCTATTGCAACAACGGTGATACAACAGTGTGAGATCAGAACCTGCCTCTGACAAAGGGAGATGGTGACAGTTTTCTGCATGTGTTTTCTTCCAGGTGGTCATTCTTTTGATACATCCTGACAATTTGGGGTGTACAGTTGTTTTCTGGCCACATCTCGAGTTCCCTGTGAATATCCATTAGGTTCCCTGTGAGGAAACTTCTCAAAAGCAACTGTGTCACTGCATCATATCTGTTAACCAGAGTCACTCCTACGTACTGCAGCTGTTACATATTAAATGACCTGCCTTTTATCTGACCAAGCAAGAAAAAATAGCTAGAAAAGCACCATCTTCTGTAGACAGTGAGACTCCATTCTCAGCGAGCCTTGGGTCTTAAGACAAACCTGGAACGGATAATGCCGGGGACTGGTAAAATGTGCACAGCTATTCACGTCTCATTCCGGACCACAGTGACCAAGAGTCATTGCAACCTGGTGCCTTGTTCAGCAATGTTAGATGGTAAGCTCCTTGTGACTTGGACCACCTTTCTATGAATATACCGTATTTTTTCAGATACAACACATACCTTTCCCCCCCAGTATCAGTCCCTCAGAATTAGGGTATGTATTTTAAGCAGGGAGGCTGTTTTCCTCTCTGGAAAAGAAGCCAGTCAGGACATACTGCATGCCATTCAGTTGCCAAGATAGCAGAGTCCTATGTTAACCCTCTCACAGTCATAGGGTATGAACAGAGCCCTGCATAATGGAGCCTGATCTTGTACTGGGGCTTCTAGACACTACCACAATTATAAATAAATACTTAGAGGAATAAGAAGTTGTTTCTTTAGTACAAACACCATCAAAAACACAATTGTTACCTTGGCCATAAGCCTCAGAACACAACTATGGGCAATGGGCTTTTCTGGGCAATGTCCACTCTCAGCCCAGATAAGGGATCCCCAGGTCAGAGGTGAAGTGAATATTACTGAATTGACATAAATAAATAAATAAATAAATACTGTAGACATCCCTTTGAAAAGAACCTGTATTTCTAGACCTTACGAGCTCAAGGATTATTTGTTATACACATATATTTGCCTCACATCTCTTCCCCCATATTGAACTTCATTATAGGGTAAATTTAGTAAAACGGCACTTTGATGTGCATACACAAAACAGATGATTTTGAAATGTACTTTACAACAAATACATGTAAATTGCTCAGCAGGCTGTACGGATTTCAATTAATCTGTCAAAGGTTCAAGCACTTTCACAGCAAACTGGTTTTTTTGCAACAATCATTATCCAGTTATAACAATTCTGAATGGTTCTCTAGTTGTCACTAAATCTACATCATATGTCAGAGCTTAACACTGTTGCTGCCTGTTTCCTAAGCATTATTTATTTATTTATTCAATGTCCACGTGGCCCTTTCCAACAAAGGCTCAGGGCATCTTATAGTAAGAGACAAAATAACTTAAAACAAAAACTCCTTAGATTATATCTTATTTAGCTTTGCTTGATACATACTTGCCCAAGGGAGAAGGTATCAATGCAATAGCACAAGGAAGATATGAATGCATTTTTATGCTATAAAGAGATGCAAAAGGTCAAACTAATATTGTTTGATATCACCAAGATTTATTTTGCACAGTAGGTGCCATTTGAGAAAACAGGGAAACGTTCTGTTTCAGATTAAATGGTTGACATTTCAGAATAAAAATATTTTGGAAATCTTCATTGCAGGAGAATGTGTTCAGTACTTTATCATTTTGCCCTGTTTCAGGACAACAGCAAATGTCAAAACATTACAGTTTTTCATAGAATTGAAATTTCATTTTCTCAATAGATCTATTAAGAACCAGTGATGGATGAACCCCAACATAATAAGAAAAACATCTTGAAAAATCAAATTGTTCTCATGGCCAAGCAGATAGGCAGAACAAAAACCAAAAAATAAAAGCACTTTATTATCATTGCTTTAAAAAACCCTCAACATACATTTGGCTGAATATTAACAAAGGTTCAGATTTGTTCTTATGTCATCTAAATTCTCACTTTCCAGTGCAGTGCATAGGTAATTATGTTGGAAAGTCTACCTTGAAATGTACACAAATGTTTTAAAATATGGCCTTGTGTCTTGCTATACTTGCTGAACAATTAGCTGTGGATATAGTTTCATCTTCTTAGGAAGTTTAAAAGATTTCATTCAGATGTTCTTTGAATGGACCCATTCTCAGAAGATAAAAACATAAGAACGGCCATTTACTTGGTCAGACCATAGATCCATCTAACCCAGTATCCTGTCTCGCACAGGGGCAGAGAGTAGAGGCTGAGGGGGAAATTGGTCAGGGTATGTCCTGAAATGTCCATCTGTTGTTTCTCTCCCATTGCAGCTTCTGCAGTTCGGAGGCTTAGGAAGTTTTGATTCAGAAGCTGCACCCTGTCTAGTCCCTATGGCTGAACCTTTCCTCCACAAATTTTTCCAGTCCCCTGTTGAACTGGATTAAAGTATTAGCCTCCACAACATCTTGTGGCAATTAGCTCCACAATCATTACGTGCTTTACGAGTTGCTGTACATGCTTTATGAATCCAGCCACGTCATCTGGATGTCCGACTCCAGACCCCCAAAGCAAGTTTTATTCTCCCAGCTCACATGTACACTCAAGAGGAGGGCAGAGAAAGTGCTTCAAGGACATCCTCAAGACCAGCGTGAAAAAATGCAACATTGCTATCAACTCGTAGGAGACTATTGCCCGGGAGCACCCCAGATGGAGGAAGAGTCTGCTGCAAGGATCTCAGTACTTTGAAACCTTATGACAACAACAGGAAATGAAAAAGTGGGAGTGGCAGAAACAGCACGTTGCAGACCGAATCAAGAATCTGGAATCGCACACCACCCATAGATAAAACAATCATGGAAGACAATCATCCTTGACTGTGAGGCATTGCCAAAGAAGAATATGCTTTATGAAGAACTTCCTTAGGTTAGTTTTCTACTTGCTACCTAAAAGTTTTGTTTTATGTCCCCTACTTGTAGTATTGTGAGGGATAGTAAAAGAGAGCATGTACATCATTTTTGTTTAACTTCTTTCTAATCCCTGGACTTTTTAACAAACTCTTTGGCATTTTCTCTAGCCTAGTATTTACAGAGGCAGGTTGTCTCCTGGCTTGCATAGCTGTGTGAGACAGACTGTGGCCATTTATTTGCTTGGGCCATCTACTCTGCAGAGAGGATCAGTGCTTCTGAGGTTGCTATGTGCCCTTGCCCTGCACTAATGGGCAGGAAAAGATGGCAGGTGGACAGAGCATTGGCTCCAGCTGTTGCATTTCACCACCTGGTGGAGCTACGCTCTTGCTCTGGGGGTGGGTGTGACATGGGGGTGGGGGAAGAAGTTCACTGTACAAAGCATTTTCTTAGTGAAGAGAGCTTCCTCTGAAGCAAGGGAGACTCCAGAAGGTTGTGACTCAATATCACAATCTGTCTTCTTGCTTGCTGCAGGGCCTGCACAATGTTCTGCACCCTGTTTAGGGCTTCAAGCAAAGCCACAACTGTCTCCTAAATTTTTTGAATGAATAATTCCTGTAGATGCAGCCTGTAGATTATATGTGGTTTTTTTCCCCTTTATCCATCCACTACCTGTGTTACATGGCTGGTCACCTGTGTAGTTTTTTTTTCTTCTCCTTGACTGGATGATGGAAGTGTTTTAAGTGAGAAATGAGCAAATGACAGATAACAACCCTTAAATCATCTGGGGCACAAATATTCAACAATATGTCCTGATATAATGTATGAACTTTCATGAGTTGCTTTTTTCCAGATACTCAGCAGTTGTTCCCATGAACACTCAGTCATATAACTCCATAGATCACAGTGATCTGAATTATGAGGGGGGAGGATGGTTATTCATGAAAATATTCACTAGTTTGGTTTTGTTTCTTTGTTTTCTTAAGCAACAGCAAGCTCTTCCCTTATCCCTTTTAATACTGTCTCTTCCAGTTAATAAATTGGGAGAGCGCAATCTTTTGGGCAAGAATCAACATGGGAATGTGGCCTGAGCTGTGAACATGAATAAGATCTGTTTTGACTGAGTCACTGAACTTGTTCATTTCATGGAGAAGAATCAACAATGTTCTGCTGACATATTTTTAATAGCTGACAAAGGCAAGTCAGATAATTCCTCAGTTGATTTCACTATATGTTGATATATTACATAAAGCATCTGTATTTAAGATTGCCTGCTTCCACACTTTAATTGAAATGGATGTGAAGTAAATGGTTTCTCAAGATGCGATTCATCTTCATTATCTGATAGTGCTTAAGTACAAGCCAAATAATTATGATTATCTGTCTCTCATTTCTAGGCTAGGCCCATCTTTAAAGTAGTGTTTACATCTTTTAACTATCTATTTCTTCAGGAATTAGAGAGATGGTACCACAGTGGGTCTAGTGATTGTTTTGAAAATAATTTTAAACTGTTTATTTAAAAGAAAAATCTAGCTTGAAATTTAAAAATCAGCTTCTTAATCAGCTTCTTAATGTTGGACCAGAATCTCATCTTACCTACAGTGGTATAAATGAGAAGTAATAGAATCATAGAAAAGGTGGATAGGAAGAGACCTCAGGAGGTCATCTTGTCCCCAGTAGATCATCCCAGCCAAGACTTTGTCTAGCTGCATCTTAAACACCTCCAAGGATGGAGATTCTACAGTCTGTCTGGGGTACCCTGTTCCAATGTTTTACTACCCTCCTAGTAAGAAAATTCTTCCTAATATCTAAACTAAACTCCCTTGCTGGAACTTGAGACCATTGCTTCTTGTTCTGTCATCTGCCATCACTGAGAACCAGCTCCATCCTCTTTCAAACCCCACTTCAGGTAGCTGAAGGCTGCTCATATAATCCCCTCTCAGTCTTCTCTTCTGCAGACTAAATAAGCCCAATTCCCACAACCTCTACTTTATAAGTCATGTCCCCCAGCCCCCTCACCATTTTCATTGTCCTCCGCTGGGCTCTCTCTGATTTGTCCACATTCTTTCTATAGTGGGGGGCCCAAAACTGGACACAGTACTCCAAATGTGGCCTCACCAGTGCTGAATAGAGGGGAATAATCACTTCCCTCAATCTACTGGCAACACTGCTACCAATGCAGTCCAGTATGCCATTAGACTTCTTGGCAACAAGGGCACACTGCTGGGTCATATTCATCTTATTGTCCACTGTAACCTCTAGGTCCTTTTCTGCAGAGCTGCTGCCCAGCCAGTCAGTCCCCAGGCTGTAGCGGTGCATGGGATTCTTCCGTCCAAAGTGCAGGACTTTGCACTTGTCCTTGTTCAACCTCATGAGATTTCTTTTGGCCCAATCCTTCAATTTGTCTAGCTCACTCTGAATCCTAGCCCTACGCTCCAGCATAACTACTATTCCCCCAAGCATGGTGTCATATGAAAATTTGCTGAGGGTGTACTCCATGCCATCTTCCAAGTCACTGATGAAGACATTGAACAAAACCAGCCCCAGGACCAACCCCTGGGCTCTCCACTTGATACCAGCTGCCAACTAGACATTGAGCCATTGATTACTTCCCTCTAAGCCCAGCGCTCTATCCAGGTTTCTATACACCTTATGATCCATCCATCCAGCCCATATTTCCTTAGCTTGCCTGTCCTCCATGAGGTGAAGCCAGACCGGGTTGCCCTATGCCCCATCTGCATATAAAGTTTTGGAGGATGCCAGTACTCATGACAATAAAACCTGGTTTCAGTCATGAGAAGGGGGCTAATCAGCACATAGATCCTTTTTTGCGGGGGCTGGGGAAGGTGGTTTCTGGAGTACACAGACATAGTGAGTAGTGCTGAGCTGTGGAATAGCTTTAAATGCTGTTGACTCTGCTGCGGCCCAGTCTAATGAACTATGTGGTAAATCATGAGACTTTTGGTTTTGGACTAATATCAGGCATAATTTATACTCTGAGGTGCTACTTAACAATGTGTTTATGGAGCATCTGTGCTAAAACAGGCAGCAGTTTCAAAAAAAGTAAAATATATCACTTTGGGATGAACTAAGTCTATGGGTACTATAGGCAAATTTCTGTAGCTATGTTTATTTCAAGGTCAGTTTTTTCAAATTTACTCTTCACTTTCATGTGCTAGCATCTAATGGGGGTAGGGGCTGCAGAAGGAAGAAACTGAGGGAGGCAGAGGGCAAAGGGGCTACCTGAGCCCCCCCGATTTATTTTCCCTTCTGTAGTAGTGGCAAGAGGACAAATTCAAGACAAACCTCCAGTAATTAGATTCTATATCTGGAAAATTATATCAAATGTATACACTTTCCAAATATACAACCTAATTGTTGGGGGGTCATAATATAATCATGGTCATCTTATATGGTAGTAAATATGGTAGCACTGAAGATTAGGATGAAAGTGAATTGACTGTGGTTTTTAGAAGAACTGCATAGCAGTGGACTATACCTATGCTTTGCTAATCCTAGAGCCATAGAAAGGTAGGGCTGGAAGTCATCAAGTTGCACTCCTTGCTCAGAGCAGGATCCTGCGAGGATGGAGATTCTACAACCTCTCATGGTACCTGTTCCAATGCTTGTCTAGCCTCATAGTGAGACAGTTCTTTCTAATATACAACTTTTATGTCTCTTGCTAAAATGTAAGCCCATTCCTTGTCTTGTTCTCTTCACCGAAGAGAATAGTCTATCAGCATCCTCAGTATAATCACCTGTGAGGTATTGGAAGACTATTACTAAATCCCTCCTCAGTCTTTTGTGTCAGCTAATAGTCATTTAATGTTCATAATCATTACAGCCACACTCAAATGGTTAAAAATGTGCCATATAGCTCAATCTGTTGCAAGCAAAAGTGTTGTTATATCAACTTTTCTGCTTTTCAATGAGAAAAAAAAATATTTTAGTATGTCATGCATCAAAATTTTTTTCACTTAGCTGTGGAACTCAGCTCAGCTCCTGAGTCAGAATGTCATCGCATGGGTGTCAGTCAGCAGCAAGCATGACATGATGAAGAAGATGCTTTCATTACATGCTAAATGAATCTGTAAAGTTGAATATCCTTTCTGGCCCCTTGAGGTTTTCAGCTGTCATTTTAATAAGTTATGTAAATTGAAGAGAGAGTCTACAAATATAGATTGCATTGGAAATCTGTTACATTAAGTATTCTCCTTATCAGAAAGTTCTTAGTGTACTTAAAAGGATTGTTTTTCTCTCCAACAGCTATTCTTTTACTCTGCTTATCTCTTTCTTCCTTCATACTCTGTCTCTGGTGCTGAATACTGATCCGCAGGACTCAGCTTGTAAATGGAAACTTTTTTCAGTTCTGCTTGAGAAAAAAACAGGTAGTTTGAAGATGCTCGCACACAGCCAAACATAATGTCAAGCCATTTATCGCTCTGCTGCAGAACTTATGGTGAAAATCAACAAAGAACCATTAAAAGCATCGTAGAGACCTTCCTCTCGTATGAAATTTCCTGAGGAGGATGTATCATAAAATAGGGGACAATGAGTCAGTGTGGCCGAACTCCTGGCTGTGATCAAAATATGCAATAGAATACTGAAATAGTTTCATCTGGCTGAACGAAGTGAGTTATAGTTTAAAAAAAGAAAATGTTCAACTATACCAGTTGATGGAACACATGAAACCTGTGTCAAGAGAGGTAGTATTTTCTATTCTTTCTACAGTGCTAATAGAAAGGAAATGTATAGGCTAGAAGTGCCAGATCTAATGGAGAAACCTTCCCTCAATTGCCTGTCTCACCAGCTAACCCCACAAAAGATTTCTGATCACTAAGTATCCATGATGACTAAAGCAGAATTCAGCTATCTTCTACTTCTATAGAAATTCTTCCTTGGTCTTTTTAATTGTTGCACTTATTTAACTGGCTGTTTTTATATCTTAAATCAATACAAATCCAAAACAACAATAACATATATATCAAATTAGATACCCCTCCTTTTCCCTTTACAGATGCACAACACATTTTTAAAGACATCCTTAAAATGCACGTTCTGAGAAGTTACAGGTGTGACTCAGAACATGAAGGCTGAATTAGGGTGAAATCTTAGAGGACTGTTTAGGAAATTTCCATTAAGACTGAATGACCCCAACAGTACATTGTTCTTACAACAAATGCCATAGAGCTCAATTTTGCAAAATGTTTGAAATGCCAACATGCTATTATTTCCAAATCAAAATGACATATATCTATATATTTGCTTTAGTTTGCTATATCATGTAGATCTGGCTAAACATCTAACTCACAACTAACTAAAGCCCAGACCTATGTTTAAAAATAGGGAAAGGACTGCAGTGTTTTTCCATGTGACTTCATGGGGCTGGGAACATCTACAAATCAGAGCTGGAGCTGCCACCTGCTGAGTTGTTGAATCCCTGTGGTGCTGTTAATTACCCAATGAAGGTTTGGGATTATGCCTTTATTGGACTATGGGCTAAACTCTCCCTACCAATACAAATGCAGGGGAGCTCCACTTAGGTTACACTGGTGTAACAGAGAACAAAACATCTGAGAAGTGCCTTCAGGACACTTGGCACCCTGAACACCTGCATTGCTTGTTCTAGAATTTAATGATGTGTTTGCATGCTTTCCATCTAACCAAGGACTATGGAGCATGTTCTGCTGCACTGTCTTCAGTGGGGTGTCTCTTGATTTAGATTTGTCTGAATAAGATAAGAGAGACGGGAGTTTGGCCTTTTGTGTGCTCAGGGCCTTCTCTCAATCCTCTCACAGGTTAAGTACTGCGCAGCAGGAATCCAATATACTTAACCCACTGGCAGCTCCAGATTTGATCTGCAAATGCCCGGGTCCTTCTTAAAGTCACAGGCCTTTTCATACAATCCCCAATTTGTAAGTGGGACCTTTTTAGACACAACCTAGTTTTTGGTTTTTCTGAGGGCAGTTTGTCTTATATTTGAGAGGAAAATCATGATAACTTGCTAGTCTGAAATAACAGCATTTGCCTGCACTTCAGTCTTAGATATTGTCCCATAATTAATCCCTTTGGTCAGCAGTTGGTAACCTTTTCAAGCTGCAGGCCAGAACAACCCAGCTCCAGTTTGACATGGACCAGGCAGCTTCTGCAGCATGTCAGCAGGAGCTTTCCTTGCACCTGTCCTGTCTGGGCCACAGGCACAGCTTTCAGGCACTGGGGAGCTGTGGCAGCTAGAAACTATGTCTACACTGCTGCCACTTCTGTGCTGCAGCTGGTAGGTGGGAGGTAGGGGGAAGACGGGGCAGGAAGAAGTGACCACAGTGGCTTCCAGCTGCCCAGCCCTGGTGCAGCTCCTCACCAGCTGGAAGCTGCACCCGTAATCCAGCTGAGGAGTGGGGGAGGCAGGGAGAAGCACATTAGTGCAGGTGCAGCTCCCAGCTGCCTGGCACTGGCACCTATCCTGCAGCCAGGGAGAGGCAAGGGGATAAAAGGCAATGGAGAAGAAGCAACAGCGTTAAGAGCACAGCTGGAAGTTACCCAGACTGGCACAGTTCCTTGCTGCTTATCCCCAGCAGCAAGGAGCTTATGTTCAGCAGCAAGGGAATAGGAAAGCCAGATCCAATGGATGTGCAAGCCAGATCTAGTCTGTGGCTTGTATGTTGCTGACCCATGCCTTTGGTATTTAATTAAATTAAAAAAAAACCTGGTGAATTTCCTGTGCTCAGCTAAATTTCTTAAAGTCCTCCGTGTGGTTTCTGTTGAGTTCAGCTTTCATATTCTGAATCCTTCAATGAGTCACAGAGTTCTGGAAACAAAAGGCCTCAGTAAGTACCAGAGCCATGTTTCCATAGATTCATGGATGTTTGGGTCAGACGGGACCTCAGTAGATCGTCGAGTCCAACCCCCTGCCCTGGGCAGGAAAGAGTGCTGGGGTCAGACAGCTCCAGCCAGGTGCACGTCCAGCCTCCTCTTAAAGACCCCCAAGGCGCTGACTGAAGTGATTCATTTTAGATCTGGACAGGACCACTGGAGTTCATTCACCATGACCAACTGCATCTTTTACGTCTTCTGACACTCACATTTGATGCTGTTTTTTGAGGGGATGTGGATGCTAAACTAAGACCCACCAATGCATGGCTGGAAGGTATCCGTGTCTTTCAGGACCAGCCAGACCCAGATTTGAATTATTGACCAAGAGTAGAAAACTCTGGTCCCATCCCTTGGGCCATCAGTTTTAGTCTCTTAAACACAATCCTGAATTTATAGTGCATGTATGTCAATTCAAAACAGAGCAGTTCACGGGAACGATACACCCTGAAAACCTATAAAACTTTATGGAAGGCATTTGGTTGGCAGGGAGCTTCACAATTTTCTCTTGGTTTTCTTGGGGCTGTCAACTCCTTACTTTTAATGAATCCCAAATTTCAAAAAGAGACCTATTTTTAGTCATTATCTTTATCTTTGGTCATTATGTTTATTCTTTCTTTCAGTTGCTTTAAGAAACAAAGGTAGAATCCAACGGGCTGCTTTCCCTCTAAAGTTAGTCAGGAGTTACACCACTGATTTCAATGTGAAACCAGCATTGACTGAAGACCTGATAAAAGCCCTCCCTGTAACTAATTGTTTAGGATTTTGGTGTTTATAAAATGGAGAAGCAACAGTGATTATGACCATGGAGTCCTTTGGCCATGTTTTTGAAGGAATCAGTAGGGGTTAAGGGCTGAAATCCCTTACAGTCATCTTTGTTTCCTACAGATACTTTCTTAATTTTCTAAAATCTAATCATGCCTCAGCTCAGATACACGCTTCCCTGTGCTAGTCCTCTTTTGCAGTCCTCGTGGATTTCTCCTGCTGGGAGGTACCCTGGGCATCCTTTGAGTTGTTTAAGCATGTTGGTATCAAGTAGCTTGGGTGAAGTCACAGTAAAGCTAGTAGTCTGTTTTCCTTGCTTGCAGAACTGATTCTAGTTTAGGATTTAAAAAACACATTACCCTTAAACATTAGTTAAAGCATGTGAGTAATTTTTCATTTCTCTTATTCCTAACTTCTTCTGCCTTTTTAGTATGGAAAGGAATTCGTTATTTTAGAATAAATTAGGAAAGCACTCAGAAAATGCAAACTTTCTTTCAGCCACTTACCTGTTTGTGCTTTATGGTTTAAGTATTACCTACCTGATTTGCATTCAATAGATTTGGTATTTGTGCGCTTGTAGACAATGAACAAAATCAAGTCCTGGTGTAATTCCATTTGTCTTAAGTGGAGTTACACTAGGGCTAGTTGTGGTCTGGGTTTAGAGATTTCAGGAAAGGTAGTACAAAAGGACAAACTAAAATTAGTAAGGTTGTACTTAGATAAATGTGTTTCCATTCTGGAAGCCTGCTGGAAATCAGTCTGTTCTTCAGTAACCTTGTCATCCTTTCTTTGTCTGGAATTGGATTGCCCTGAACAATGGTGACTTTTTCAGATAGGAAAGATGGCCCACGATAAAGGTGCTGGCCTTGGACAGAATGCTTAAATCCTTAGAGCAAGGACAGGAACTCAGGTCACTTCTACTTCAGGGAAGTGCCCTAATCACTGAGCGAGTGTCATATATCTTCCTGTTCCCTCTCTCTGACCATATCAACCTTGGATTCTCTTTTACAAAGAGGTACATATTCAATAGGAAGAATAGGGAGTGTCTATACCCAGAACAATCCATAACAAATTCAACAGCTGGATCACTGTCCTGGGAAGTGAAAGATGTATGTTTGAGTTCCCTGAGGCCGATGGAAGGGATGAACCAAGGTCCCCAACATCTTGGGGAAGTGGTTTCACCACTAAGGGATGGTATAAAAGGAGAATATCACCATTCTCAGCCATGTTTTAAAACAAGGGGTTCCCCATATTTTAAAGGAATGCTGAGGTACCGGACTCCAAGAGAGTGTTCTGGGCTGTGAATCCCAACCTGATATCCAAACTTAGACATGTGCGTCCCCATGAAGAACATGCTATAAGATACACTCTTTTCTGCAGTGTTTGCTATGGTCTAGTTTAGGCAGTTCCTCATTCAGCATTTTGGCTGCTGAGAATCACATTCTGAAACACCGAATTTTCCCTATGTATTGACTAGGGGATCTAGGCACCTTACTCATGACTGTGGATTCCATTGTGGGAGGCAGGCACATGGTAGGTAGGAGCTGAAATGCCTGATGCTCAACCTCTTCTGCAGATCCAGCTCCTAGTGCTAGCATTCCCACCCCCTCTTTCCCTCACAAGGGTCATATGAAGATAAATGCACAAACAATGAAAAGTCACTCAGTCAGATATTGCAGAGATGGAGGGCAGAAAACCTGAGAAGGTATTTCTAGGTCTGTTTGAATTCCTAATGAAATCTCTTTTATAATTAAATTGTGAAGGTTTGCATTGACACAAATTTGTACTTGAATCTGATTTTATGAAAACCAGTTAATTAAAAATTGTGTAATGAACAATCCGATCATGGCCACAGTCAAAAGAGTTCTAGTTCCTAAGGTTTACCTATGCTTAACCAATTTATTTGATTGATTTATCACTTTCTATGATTATCACAAGAAGTTGCTGTACTAGTCAAATGCACAGATCATATATTCACATATAGAGGTGTACTTATTGCATGCACAGATTGTGCATTTGTGTCCACCTTCTGACATACAGGTGCATGTACATTTCTAATCTGTTCACACACATACAAATAAATACAGTAAAATACGCATGCAAATTTTATCATCCCTCAATAAGATTTGTAGTTATATTTAATAATATAAATTAATTCTCATCTGAATTTCATCGAAGCATTACTTTTTACTGACGTTCTATCTTTTGTTTTAATTTGCTGTAACTACTACAACAGTATTTCAGAAATCAGATCTGAAGGGGTCCTAGCTGATTCTTGTCTATAGATAAGTTTAGAAATAGGGGGTGGGAAACTCCAATAACTGGTATTCCATTTTTAAACCCATTGTTTGGTAAATTTAGAAGACTCTCTTAGGCTCCGGAGCGGTGAGAGATGCGCGGGTGAAGCCCGCTGAGCTCCCGCTCCCCCGAAGCCCCCCAGGCACCCCCTCAGCAACCGCAGAGCCCCCCGCCGACCCCCAGCACAGCCGGAGGTAAGCGGGCTCGTGGTGGGAAGGGGTTAACTCCTCGCTCCCTGGGAGGAGGACGCTGCCTGGTGCCGAGCCGGGTCAAGCCCCCGCCCAGGCCCCTACTTGGCCCAGTCCCCCCCCGACCGGAGCCGCACGAACAGGCTGCGTAAACAGGCGCTCGAGTTACCGTGGAGTCTGCACAGGAGAGGGCGTGGGAGGGCACGAGACCCTGCCTGCGACCCCCCAGAGTAGTCAGCCCCAGCCATAGCCAGCCTACCAGAGGCATGACATGGATGGGCACGCGCCGCACCCCGAGGGTCCCCTTGGGCTCTGCAGGCCCCCCACTGGGCACCTCAGAGACGGCCGCCCAGACAGAGCCCATGGTTCCGGGCTCCACGCAGACGGAGCCCCGGCTCTTGGCTGCGGGGGCTGCCTGTCCCTTTTTCAGGCTCTGGGGCTGGGGAGCATGGCCACCTCCCCTTGCGAGGTCTGCTCCCTACTGGGGTCACTGGTGCGCCAGCTGGAGGAGCTTCAGGCCACAGTCCAGAGACTGCGTGCCATCAGGGACTGCGAGCAGAGATAGACTCCTACTGCCAGACCCTTCTCCCCCGGGAGCCACAGGGGAGAGCACCGTCTCCCTCCACGACTAAGGAGGACTCTGGGACCTCCCGCTCTGACCAGTCAGGGGCATGGACCAAGGTGGTCAAGGGCCCCAAGGCCCGCCGCACCAAGGCCCCTGCCCCACCGGAGCTTAGCAACAGGTATGCACCTCTTGCTGCTCCAGCAGAGGCTGCTGAGTTGCCAGCTCCCGCAGGCAACCCAGGCTCAACCACAGCTACTGCCCCCGCTCTCCCCAAGTCAAAGCGAAAGGTGTTTGTTGTGGGAGACTCCATCCTCCAGGGCACTGAGGGGGCAATCTGCCGCCCCAACCCCTTAGCGCGGGAAGTCTGCTGCTTCCCGGGGGCCTGCATCCAAGACATTGCGGAGAGGATCCCGCAGCTCCTCTGGCCCACAGACCACTACCCCACGCTCCTTATTCACGTGGGCACCAATGACACGGCTCGGAGCACCCCCAGCCAGGTCATGAGGCGCTACATGGAGTTGGGAGCAGAGCTTAGGGGTCTGGGAGCTCAGGTGGTGTTTTCGTCGATCCTCCCAGTCTCGGGCTATGGGCTGAGGAGGGAGAGGAGGATCCACGCAGTGAACCAAAGACTGAGGAGCTGGTGTCATCGGGAAGGCTTTGGCTTCCATGACCACAGCCCGCTCTTTGGCGAGAGAGGCAGCGAGCTGCTGGGAAGAGATGGCCTCCACCTCTCTCCCCTGGGGAAGAGGCTCTTCTTCAGCCAGGCTGCCTGACCTGCTCCACCGGGATTTAAACTAAGCCCGCTGGGGGATGGGGGGACTACTGCCACTGCTGGCCCGCTGAGCAACCCTTGCAAAGCCAGCAGACCAAGGCACTTAAGGGAGAGCACCCCTGCCCCAGCCCTGGCACAATCTGTGGGCAAGGCAAGAGCCCCTAAGGGCACACTTGCCTGCCTGTACACTAATGCCAGGAACCTGGGTAACAAGCAGGAGGAGCTCGTCCTCCTGCTCAGTGCAAAGAATTATGACATCATTGGGATAACAGAGACCTGGTGGGACTCCACCCATGACTGGACCACGGATATAGAGGGCTATACCCTGTACAGGAGGGATTGTGTTGAAAAAAGGGGCGGGGGTGTAGCTCTTTATGTGAAGGAAAGCTACACGTCCCTGCAAGCTGATGTTGGCGACCGGCATGGACAGCTAGAGACCCTCTGGGTAAAAATTCGTGGGAAAAACGGCACAGGGGACACAACGGTGGGAGTCTACTACAGACCTCCCACTCAAAGTCCTGAGCTTGACCAGGAGTTCGCCCGGAAACTGACTGAGGCCGCTTGCTCCAGGACCTTGGTTGTCATGGGTGACTTCAATTACCCAGACATCTCCTGGGAAGATCACTCAGCAAAATCCGAGCGGTCGCAAAGCTTTCTCTCGTGCGTGGATGACCTCTACCTGACTCAAGAAGTCTATGGGCCGAGAGGCAAAGCGCTGCTCGACCTGGTACTGGCTACGGGGGATGACCTAATTGGCGACCTAGTGATCAATGGGAAGCTGGGTGACATCGACCACGAGCTGATCACCTTCACCATCCGCCGTAAAGCTGGCAAGTCAGTCAGCAACACAGAAGTCCTTGACTTCAGAAAAGCCGACTTTGACAAGCTCAAGAGGCTTGTCGGTCAGGCCCTCAGGGACCGTGACCCCAGGGAGATGGGAGTTCAAGAAGAGTGGTTGCTTCTCAAGGAAGCGATCCTCAATGCACAAGCTAAATCTATTCCAACACGGAGGAAAGGCAGCAAGAAGGCACAGCAGCCCTCCTGGCTCTCTAGGGACCTAGCAGACCTCCTGCGGCTAAAAGGAAAGCCTACAAAGGATGGAGGATGGGATTCACCTCCAAGGACGATTATTCTGCGCTGGTCCAGTCCTGCAGGGAGCAAACCAGGAAAGCCAAGGCTGCAACTGAACTCCAACTAGCTTCAAGCATCAAGGACAACAAAAAGTCCTTTTTCAGATATGTGGGGAGCCGGAGGAAAAGCAAGGGCAATGTTGGACCCCTGCTAAACCAGATGGGACAACTGACACCCAGGAAAAAGCCAACCTATTAAATAGGTACTTTACGTCAGTCTTTCATCAGTCCCGTGGGACACCCATGCCTGCTATGGGACAGGGAGATCCGGGTGATGGGGATCCCCTACCCTCCATAAATGCCAACCTCGTGAAGGAACACCTTGAGAAGCTGGACACCTTCAAGTCAGCCGGCCCTGGCAATCTGCACCCCAGGGTACTCAAGGAGCTGGCGAGCGTCATAGCCCAGCCCCTGGCACGGATCTTTGAAAACTCCTGGTGCTCTGGTGTAGTGCCCGAAGACTGGAAGAAGGCCAATGTGGTGCCGATCTTCAAGAAAGGGAGGAGAGTGGATCCGGCTAACTACAGGCCCATTAGCCTGACTTCTATCCTGGGGAAGATCTTAGAAAAGTTTATTAAGGAGGCCATCCTTGATGGACTGGCCCAGGCTAACATCCTAAGGGATACACAGCATGGGTATGTTGCGGGTAGGTCTTGTTTGACCAATCTCATTTCCTTCTATGACCAGGTGACCTATCACCTGGACAAGGGAGAAGAGATTGATGTCATATATCTTGACTTCAAAAAAGCCTTTGATCTGGTATCCCATGATCACCTCTTGGCCAAACTGCCCAGTTGTGGCCTTGGCTCCACCACGATCCGCTGGCTGGGAAACTGGCTCCGTGGTCAGACCCAGAGGGTTGTAATCAATGGCAGTCACTCATCGTGGTGCCCTGTGACCAGTGGGGTCCCTCAAGGCTCTGTCCTGGGACCCATCCTGTTCAACATCTTCATTAATGATGTGGACATTGGAGTCAGGAGTGGACTGTCCAAGTTCGCCGATGACACCAAACTTTGGGGCAAAGCATCCACACCAGAAGATAGGCGGGTGATCCAGGCTGACCTGGACAAGCTCAGCAAATGGACAGATGAGAACCTGATGGTGTTTAACACCGAAAAATGCAAGGTTTTCCACCTTGGGAGGAAAAACCTGCAGCACCCTTATAGGCTCGGCAGTGCTACGTTGGATAGCACTACAGAAGAAAGAGACTTGGGGGTCATCATTGACCACAAGATGAACATGAGCCTCCACTGCGATGCTGCGGCTAGTAAAGCGACCAAAATGCTGGCTTGCATCCATAGATGCTTCTCAAGCAAGTGGGACATCATTCTCCCCTTGTACTCAGCCTTGGTGAGGCCGCAGCTGGAGTACTGTGTCCAGTTTTGGGCTCCACAATTCAAAAAGGATGTGGAGAAGCTTGAGAGAGTCCAGAGGAGAGCCACGTGCATGATCAGAGGTCAGGAAAACAGATCTTACGATGACAGGCTGAGAGCCATGGGACTCTTTAGCCTGGAAAAGTGTAGGCTCAGGGGTGATCTGATGGCCACCTGTAAGTTTATCAGGGGTGACCACCAGGATCTGGGGGAACGTCTGTTCACCAGAGCGCCCCAAGGGATGACGAGGTCGAACGGTCACAAACTCCTGCAAGACCGTTTCAGGCTGGACATAAGGAAGAATTTCTTTACTGTCCGAGCCCCCAAGGCCTGGAACAGTCTGCCAGTGGAGGTGGTTCAAGCACCTACATTGAACACCTTCAAGAGTAAATTGGATGCTTATGTATGACCCCAGCTGACTTCCTGCCCTTTGGGCAGGGGGCTGGACTCAATGATCTCCCGAGGTCCCTTCCAGCCCTAATGTCTATGAAATCTATGAAATCTATGAAAAGATGGTTATTATGGCTTAGTCGCTGTGCTGTGATAATATTTGCACACCTCTGCATTGTTGGGGTTAGTACTGGGAATAAGAAAAATGAATGTGATAAGAGTGAATTTGAGATGAATGAATTTCACAAGAACACACAGAATTCTCTCAATCCGCCAGCTTCCTTACCCTTTCATGTGTGCAGAGGTAGCCCTTCTCCATTCCTGTGCACTGTCAACAGATGCATGAAAAAATAGATCCAAGGAAGTGATACTTCCTCTCTAGGTGGCATTGGTCAACCACACCTGGAGTACTGCGTCCAGTGTTGGGCACTATACTTCAAGAAGGATGTTGATAGACTCAAGAGGGTGCAGAGGAGGGCCACTCATATGGTTAGGGGATTACAGGACAAGTCCTCTGAGGCAAGCCTGAGGGACCTGGACCCCTTCAGCCTCCACAAGAGAAGGCTGAGAGGTGATCATGTGGCCACCTACAAATTAATTAGGGAATGCAGCAAGGGATTGGAGACTCTCTGTTCACCAGGGCACCTCTTGGGGTAACAAGGAACAATGGCCTCAAACTGAAAGAGAGCAGATTTAGGCTAGATATCAGGAAAAACTTCTTCATGGTAAGGGTGGCCAAAATTTGGAATGGCTTCCAAGGGAGGTGGTACTCTCCCCTACCTTGGGGGTCTTCAAGAGAAGGCTGGATCGGCATCTGGCTGGGGTCATCTGACCCCAGCACTCTCTCCTGCCCAGGCAGGGGGTTGAATTCAATGATCTGTTGAGGTCCCTTCTGAGCCTAGCATCTATGCATCTATAAATCCATGAATTAACACATTAGCTAAATAGACTAGACTAAATGTTACCGTATATGAGAAAAGTAAAGAGCATAAAAGCTATTGAAATAACAACGTATGATCAGGACAAGGAACATGGAAAAGGTTGTTGTTAGAGCTCAACAAAGAGAACACAATTTTAAAACAATTTTTTAAGTAAAATACTTATACTTTGAATTTTAAAAAACTTTGGCTCTCAAGATCTTCCTTTCTGAGACATGCCTGTAAGGCAGGCAGGGTCTTATGCAGAAAACCAATTAAAAAATAGAAGCAGTTTATGCTTGTTTATGTCTTTGAAAAGTGGTGTAAGAAAACAAACAAAGGAGTGAATCACATAATGAGAAAATGTTCGGCTGTCTGGGGAGTGGGTGACACATAGTGCATTTGTTCTGTAAGAATATGTTTTTTTTTTTATAAAACACTGCTACTGATCACAGCTCTACAAGAGCCTCTTTGTATTGTCTGCGCTTTATTCTCTATGGGGTGAATAAATTAAACTGAGTAGCCAATAGATTAGGATGGCATATAGAGTGCAGCCTTATTGAAAGATTATATTTTTTGCATGATGCTATTCTTTGACAATACAAATAATTTGTTAAAGTAGCTGATGTGATGATTGTCACATCTGGCTGCCAAGTCTCTACCTTCATTTTTCTTTTTGGGTGGAACCCACAATTTCCTTACTCTTTAGACTCAGCCTACTGCTTTCAGCTGCAAGTCATCCTTTTTGGAGTTGTGACTAATGCATGAAAACACTAAACCAAAACATCCTTTCCAAATGCAGGTGTTATTTAATCTTGACCAGGAACAAAACATACAGGGAAGGGTTCCAACACAACAGTCGAACACAGGGAAGGCTTCCAACAACAGTGTGCACCAGTGGTCTCCAACCTTTTTAAGTACAAGATCACTTTTTTAATTAAAGTGCAACCCAAGATCACTGCCCTACCTCCCCCCGACCCACTGCCCAGGGAAAGGGCAGGGGGGGCAGAGGGGGATGGCACTCAGTAGATCCTGGGTTGCATTTTAATTAAAGAAGTGATCTCACCACCCCAGCGGTGAGGGAGAGTGGGGCAGAGGCAGGGATCAGGGTAGGGGTCCATGAGGCCCCAGCCAGGCTGGACAGTGGGGGGATCTGTGTGTGGGGCGAAACATATTTTGTAAATTCCCTTTGAGGATTATAACTGAGAAGTTGGAGAGAGAGTGGTTTTCTTGTGAGAAATGTGCCCCTACAGGTAACTGGGGATTCTTGTCTTTGACAGATCTCCGGCATGCGTTCATTCTGGTGCACAATTGTTGTTTGGTTTCTCTTAACTCTACCTTAATAATTTACACTCCAAACCAGTGGGATCAGGGTGGCAGATATTGTTGGAACAAAAAGCACCCATTGTAGCCTTGGTTTTAGAAGAGCAAACTGGTGCAGTGTATGTAAAGTTTTGGGGAAAGATGGTGCAAAGAAATGCCTTTAGGACTAATCTCTTGGGGGAAATTCTCTGGGGAGTTTTTTCAGTTGGCTCTGCTCATGGAGGGTCTGGCTCTATTTTAGGCAAGGCAAGCTACAACTTGCCTTGTAAAATCCAGCATGGAAGTACTAAGCTCAGAGTTGGCTAAGCCAGCATCTCTTGACTGCTGGTTTCTTGTTTGACTCCATGTCGCTTGCTGTGGGAGCAGGCTGTTTGCCGGTGAGAGACATCTATTAGGGACACCCAGTAAAAGCTATCTATTTACTGACATACTAGCATAGGGCTCTCATCATAACAGAGTCTGAGAACATCAATAGTATCAGTAGATTTTATTTTCAACACGTCTGGAAGGTAGGAAAATATTACGTTCACTTTACAGATGGGCACTTACGCACAGTGTGCCCACAGTACTTGTCCACAGACACACAGAAGTTTTGGGTCTAACTTGGGATATTCAGTCAGTCCCAGTGCTCTGGAATGTCTTTTCAACTTATATGGTAGGAAGGATATTGGAATAAACAATAAGCTTCCTGTTAAATCACCCGTTTTGTGCATATGTACTGTATTGTGCATATGGCCATGTACAACCAGCATATCTCAATGCAGAAATGAATTCCCCAATCACAGGCTGCCATAGTTGCACAGAGGAGTTATGGGTCAGGATCTACAGATTAGAAAGTAATGGTGAACTGAAGTAGAATATTTAAACAACTCATTGGCTTTTCTGAAGCTCGGCGCTCTGAGTCAGAAATATCTGAAGTTCCCAGTTCCACTGGCTGGAACCAGCACAAATTCCTTCTACAATATGTGTTGAGGGGGATTTGCATTTGTTTATTGCTGGATCCTGAAAGCATCACTCCTGTTCAGCCCAACCTGCTGTCATTTAAAAGGGACTAAAATACAAGACTTGTTTATTCAGTTAGTGCCAAATCCTTGTTACGCATAAAAATAAAAATAGTGGTTCAGGATAAACACAAAGCAACATTAACAAGAAACAGGGAATTAAAGAGAGTCAGAGGCAGAGAGAGAGGAACTCATTATTGTGGGTATTGTTCCAAGAAATGATTAAAGGAAAGGGAAAAAACCCACAGAGGTGAAGAGAAAATGGAGACCAGCCTCATTTTTAAATGCACGTGTAAATAAAGAAGCTTTCTGCATGAGATGCTGCTTTCCCTAGTTAACATTTTAATTGTGTTTCTTTGAAATGGAGTCCCCTCCTTAATGAAGATTTGATATGGTAGAGGACTGAAAGAGATGACTACATAATATTTTTTGAACAGTTCAAGATATTATTTATTATCATCGTTATCATCAGTATCCCTCATCCAGATTTAAGCTAGTGGTTTGGAGTTCAGGCTCATCTCAGAGGCTGAACCAATGCTTATCTACAATGCTGATCTTCAGAACGAGACTGGACTTCCCCCAGCAATAGACTTTCTAGGAATTCTTACTTGTGGGTGGGCTGCTAACATACCAAGGCAGCCTGTCGTGGGTCAGTTCTCTCAGTGTGGAGATTATTTTCAGTTGTCCTAATTGGTGCCTGGCTTCCTACAACACCGAGGGACCATTGTACCAGCCAAAAATAGCTGGAGCACATCTTCATCTTGTGCCCCACACTCTGATCATGTCTCAAGCTGGGGACTGGAATTAATGTGCCCTAGAGTCATTTTGCCATCTCTTTGCCACCCAGGAATTTCCTCTTACATGCAATTTATTCTGTCATGAACAAACTTAACAAGTTTACAGTCTCCTCAGTGCTCCAGAGCAACGTAAGATGGGTACATCAGGCACTGACCCCAGGGTTCTTAGCACATGTGCCATTAGCACTAGTTAACCCCCTTGATGTTAATCTCTGCAGAGAGACTAAGTATAGAAGGAAAATCTTTGCAGCTGAGTATGATCAGAGAGGTGCCTGGGTTTGCTTGAATCAACACTGCTACTCTGGGACTCTTGGGAACAGGATTATAACAAGGTTTCCTGTCCTTTTAAGTGCTGAGCAATACCCAGGAGCCACTGGCCTTGTCCTTCTTCTTTCATATGGCTGATGTAGATACAAAACAACAACTATAATTTTATATTTAGGCAGTTGAGCCAGATAATTACATCAGGAGCAGCAGAGTATATCACTGTGATACCTCCTTCATATTTGTAGATCAGGCATTGATTGCATCATTATATGTTCAATGGTCTGTTCTTGGTGACAACAGTCACACATTGGAGAGTTTTTAATTTTTCATTTGCACTGATATTGGATTTTTTTCTGAAAACCAGCCTCAGTGTGTGTTGCAAGGGCCAAAACTTAGTTGCAACAACTTCGCTTAGACTGGAATCCTGCTTGTTCATTGGGGATCACTGGCTCGATAAAAGCACTCATTCTCCTGAGGATGATATACTCCAAGAGTTTGCATGTTGTGCAAAGGAGTGATATTGGCCTATAGCTTCCTAGGTCAGGAATCAGCTTAGCTGGTTTGAGTACTGCAATGACCATCACCTCCTGCCATACTTTTGGTATGCATCTGGATTCCATGATTTTCATGTACAGTTTCACCAACAGTTGGAGTCCCTTGAGGCCTAAATGATGGAGAAATTCTGGGAGGATACCATCTCCACTGGCTGCTTTCCATTTCCTCACTGTGGTTAACCACTCTGTCATTTCATCTATGCTAATGGCAGTAGGGACTTGTATAGGGATTGTGTCACTTATTATCCAGTGTAACTGATGATTGACCTGTCATTTGGTGTTTTTGTTGAGAGGTCCTTTTCTATTATCTACCAATTTAGAAGCTGTGGAGTTGGGATGGAGTCTTGGGGTCCAATATTCCACTGGATTAGCAGCTCCAAGGCATTGTAATAGGACCTAGACATATTGACTAGACTGTGTGAAGTCCAGACTTTCAACACACTCAATCCACCTTTGGCATCTGGCTGAATCTAGAGGCTGTAGCAGGGCCTTTGCCACCTGTGAGCTGCCTGACTGTATTACTGGAGCAGGTCCTGGGTTTCTTTAGTCCATCAGGGAGTAAATTCCTCCTAGATACTCTTCTTGGCAGTGGCAATCAGGAGGCCAATAAACTGTCAATAACATACTGGTGTCTCAGGTATTCAGATCACCACTTTTTCAACAGCTTCCCAGTCTGCAGCAGACCCAGTCAACTTTGGCTAGGTTCCATAGTGGGATTTGTTTAGACAAAATCAGAGGGATTCCAATGACAATGTAAGTAATGATGGGCCTATATCAGCTGTTGGAAACGTTGGGGAGTACACTGAGTATATACCAATATATATACCCAAGGGAACAGTTGGCTTTCAGGAAGGGGGCGGTGCCCAGGGCTCTCTCGGGGGGATTAAGCTGTCTCTTCACTAATGCAAGAAGCATGGGGAACAAGCAGGAGGAGCTTGCTCTCCTGCTTGCAAGTAGTCAAATTGACCTGGTTGGCCTAGTGGAGACATGGTGGGATGAAACATTTGACTGGAAAGTAGACATAGAGGGCTATAGGTTGTTTAGAAGAGATAGGAAGGGGAAAAATGGTGGTGGGGTAGCGCTCTATGTTAGGGAACAGTATACCAGTTCTACCTTCCAAATGGGACCAGAGGAAGGCTTAACTGAGACCCTGTGGGTCAAACTTCAAGGAGGGCAGGGGGAGAGGGATCTGGTGGTACGGGTTTACTGCAGGCCACCACATCAGGAGGAAGAGCTGGATCTGGAATTTTCCAGGCAGCTGGTGGAGGCCGTGCGTGCAAGGGATGTTGTGGTCATGGGTGATATGAAGTACCCTGACATCAACTGGGAGGAGCAGTCGGCCAGGTCTAGCCACTCACGAAGGTTCCTGATGTGTGTACAGGACCTACACCTCATGCAGGAGGTACTTGTCCCCCCTAGGGAAAACACCACACTGGATCTGCTGTTAGCCTCTGGGGATGACCGGGTGGGGGAGGTGCTAGTACAAGGGAGGCTAGGGGACAGTGATAATGAAATGATCCAGTTTGCTATTCAGAGAAGGGTGGGGAGGGTAACTAGCACAGCTCAAATGCTTGACTTTAGGAAAGTCAACTTCAATGTGCTCAGGGCAGTAGTCAGGGAGGCACTTGGAGCCCAGGGGGTAGCTAGTATCGGGGTCTAGGAAAGGTGGTCCTTCCTCAAGAAGGCTATCCTTGGGGTGCAGAAGGATACAATTCCTCTGCCCAGGAAGGCGGGAAAAGGGTCCAAGGAACCTTCATGGCTGAGCGCAAATATCCAGGCTAGCCTGAGGGCAAAGAAAAAAGCGTACTGGCGGTGGAAGCAGGGGCAGGAACAAAGAAGGAGTACACCTCCCTGACCTGAGCTTGTAGGGATTTGGTGAGGAAGGTGAAAGCAGCACTGGAGCTTAGATTAGCTTCTGGGATTAAGGATAACAAAAAGTCCTTCTTCAAGTACATAGGTAGCAAGAAGAAGTCTCGGGGTAACATTGGACCCCTACTGGGCAGGGCAGGGCAGTTGGTGATGGACGCGCGAGAGAAGGCAGAACTCTTCAACAAGTTCTTTGCCTCCGTGTTCCTGTTCGCTGACAATGGGGTGCTCTCGGGTGACAGCGTAGAGAGGCCCAGGAAGGATGTGAGTCCCCCAGCTGTTAGTTCAGACCTAGTTAAGGATTACCTGGAGGGTTTAGATGTGTCCAAGTCAGCGGGCCCGGATGACCTTCATCCACAGGTGCTGAGGGAATTGGCTGGTGTCATCGCGGAGCCATTGGCACGGCTGTTCAAGGATTCCTGGTGCTTGGGTCAAGTCCCTGAGGACTGGAAAAGGGCCAATGTGGTCCCTATTTTCAAGAAGGGGAGGAAGGAAGAGCCTGGCAATTACAGGCCAGTCAGCCTCACTTCTATCCTGGGGAAGTTCTTTGAAAAAATTATCAAGGGCCACATTTGTGAGAGCCCTGCAGGGGAAGTGATGTTGAGGGGTAACCAGCATGGGTTTGTGCCAGGCCAATCCTGCCTGACTAACCTGGTCTCTTTCTTTGACCAGGTAACAAAGAGCTTAGATGGGAAGGAGGAAGTTAATGTCATCTTCTTAGACTTCCAGAAGGTCTTCGACATAGTGTCCCACCAATTCCTGGTTGGCAAGCTGAGGGACTGTGGCATTGATGAATGCATGGTCACATGGGTGGCAAACTGGCTCCAGGGGCGCACCCAGAGGGTGGTGGTGGACCGGTCAAAGTTGATTTGGGAGGGTGTGGGCAGGAGAGTCCCCCAGGGCTCGGTCCTTGGGCCGGTGCTGTTCAACATCTTCATTAGCGACCTGGACGAGGGTGTGGAGAGCACCCTGTTCAAGTTCGCTGACGACACCAAGCTGTGGGGTAAAGTGAATACACTGGCAGGCAGGGACCGCATCCAGGCAGACCTGGATAGGTTGGAGAAGTGGGCGGATCTGAGCAGGATGCGGTTCAACAAGGACAAGTGCAGGGTGCTGCACCTGGGGAGGGGGAGCCAGCATTATGGTTATAGGTTAGGGGCTGACCCTCAGCAGCACAGAGGCAGAGAGGGATCTTGGAGTCAGGATTGACTCCGGGATGAATATGAGTCGCCAATGTGATGAAGCAATAGGCAGAGCCAACTGCACCCTGTCATACATCAACAGGGGCATCACTAACAGGTCCAGAGAGGTCTTGCTTCCCCTCTATGCGGCGCTGGTCAGGCCGCAGCTGGAGTCCTGTGTCCAGTTCTGGGCGCCGCACTTCAAGAGGGACGTGGAGAACCTGTGCTCCTTCCTGCCCATGGCAGGGGGTCGGACTAGATGATCTGGTTAGGTCCCTTCCGACTCACTGATTCTATGATTCTATGATTGCAGGATGTGTGCTTCCACTTAGATTGTTAGACATGATGGTAAGATCTCAGTTATAGTTACGTTGCCAGCAAGCTAAGTGGAGAGTTGCTCACTGTTTGGGATTGAAGACGAGTTGCAGATCTTCTGTGCAGTGCTGAATTATCAGATGCTGAGGCCCTAAACTATGTCCAGTTTAAGAGGCCCCATACGATAAAAATAATCTGTAAAATCCATGAAAATGGATTTTCATGAAATTTTAAGATTAATTATTGTTATTTCTGCACTGATTTATTAATTTAATATGAATAATAACTGTGGAGCCATATATATGTATATTTTTGTAATATTAGAATGAAAATGTCCAGGTTATTTTTTCTTATTTAGAGCCCTCTCGTATTGTGAGGCCCTAAACTGTAGTTTAAGTAGTTTAAGCCTAAAGCTGGCATTTCTTCTGTGGACACCCAGTCTATAAGGTCTTCACCATTGACTTCCTTTGCTTCATAACCCCACATAGTGTCATGTCACCAGCAGTCCATTGCTAAAGTCACCAACATACAGGACTGGGTTTAATGCACTTACGAGTGCTGACTTTGGCCATTCTGAATTAGGGGCTTTGTGTACATTGGTAACGTGCAACTCCCTTATTCTAATGGCAGTGGTGTAAGTGGCTTTTTCTTCAGCTGGCGTAAGAGATCAAAATCCGTGATGGTATTCTTCGCATATATGGCTAAGCCATATTTTGGATGGTGATGGGTAGTCATAATGTTGTATCCATGTATATGGTAGCAGCCTGCCTGTTGGTCATTTTCTTGACGCACAAAAGATGTTTCCTGAAGCGCAAAAAATGTTGATGTTACGCGTCTTCAGCACATTCACAAGATACTCACACTTTGCCCAGGAAGTTTCTCAATTTTGAGTTGGAGGATCCTTGTTTCAGGACCTATCTGGAGTGTTACTTGGCCCCCAGAACAGCCATTGAGCTGCAAGACCAGGGAATGGTTGATCAGTGTTCAGTCACCGAGTTGATAGCATTAGTCATGATTTCTTACTTAATGGAGTGAGCTGCATGAAGGCTGCCATCTTCCACCGAGGCCCTGTTCTGAGTAAGGCTGACTGGCAGGTGGGAAAGATCCACTGATTTGGGGAAAGGGCAAAGCTAGGGGATTTAAGAACACTTCCTAGGGAAAGTAGGAGGCAGAAAGGGCTGTGGAGAAAGAGTCCTTTGATGGTAGATGACTTAAGGGAATGGTGGGGTAGGGTGCCATGCCAGCTCTGTCTTCAGAGATTAGAAGGGCAAAGGGATTGATTTGGGTTTTTTGATTAGGCTGTGGTTTGTTTGTGTTTGAGAACAAACCTGACTTATACAACCTGAAACTTTAGTAAAGCATGCCTGATTCATTGCCCAGACAGGTGAATCAAAGAGTCATACTCAGGGATAAATAGTAGTTATTTTTATCAAGTTTGGGTAACACACTGACTGCTTGTGGGTGCCATTCATGCAGCATAGCTCAGTCTCCTAAGCCTTATCCTCACCTGCCTGGTTCTGGACCTCTCTAGATGAAGATTTAGGCAGACATATCAGTAGCTGTGAGAAGAAAATGGGTTTCCTAAGTCTTAGATACAGAGGTTAAATAATAGAGCATGAAAGCCTCCTGTTCTCTCACTTCTATTTGCAAGCCTGAGTCTGAATGTTCCTGGCACTTCTAGCATGGCTATTCAGGTATGTTTACAATTATTTGTAGACATTAGATAAGCACAAATATTATTGTGTGTGCAGGTTGCTTACAGTGGAGTTTAAGCAGATTACACATACATTCTAAAATTGCATGAGTTGCATATTTCCTGTGCCTTCCAAAAAACTTAACAGCAATAATGAGGCATGATACATTAAGAGCATGCAATCATTTTGAGAAAATGAAACTTGCCTTGTGCTGATAGTTGAGTTGTACGGTTGTCAAGGGAAGCTTAATAAGTACATTTTGAGGCAGTAATTCAGTTTATCATTTGTAAGACATCAGCCACTGTTCTGGTGGGCTTGTACCTATCCTGGAGAACATATCTTAAGGGACAGAAGAATTAAGCACACACTGCCATGATTCAGTGCTTCCATTAGATTGCAACAGGCATTCCCAAGCTAGCTTTAATTGCACTTCTTGATTGCCCTACTCTGAGAGTTATTGTATGAACTGAACTCCTATAAAGCCTGTTATGGGAACTGGCTTGCTCAGAAATCTGGAAGTAGGAAAGGGAAATGTGTTGCCTAAAGGCTACTGCTAGTTCAGACTTCCATTGGAAAGAGAGAGAAAGCTTCTGACCTTAATATTCAACAATCTGTAGAGTTGTTAAGAATAATTCCAACTAAGTAATGGTGTCATTGAAAAGAAAATACAGCTTTTCTGTCCTCCACAGGTAGCAGTTGAGTTAAAGGAGCAGCAGAGAGGCTGCCAAAATGACAGTCTTAGATTGCATTGTGGTAACTTGTGCTTATGTTCAGCTTAATTAAAAATGTTAATTTACTAGTTGGCAGGCAAAACAATGACCAGCAGCTGAGAAAGGCAGTGAATGTCAATGGGCCCACAAAGCCTCTGGCATTCCAGCTAGCTCAGTGCTGATCTAAAGAGGCCCGACATTTGAAAGGTTTAATCAACAAAAAATGGTGCAACAAAGGGGCCAGTATACAGCACTGCATGGCTGTAGGCATATGTGGTTCAGATGGAGCAGATATTAATGTTGAGAGTGACAACTACCTTCTAGTGCAACTGGGGATTTTGTATGGGACACGGAGTCTTCTGAGCATCAACATCAGTTTAAATGTACGTTCTTTGTAGGCAATGATTGAAAGTTGTTGGCACATGACAGGTATTTATGGGGTCTCAGATCATGTCCTGGGAGATACAAGCATCCAATCACAAAATCAGCCTCAAAGTAAAACTGATAAGTCTTCTAGTTGGGAACCTCAATGGATGGGACAAAGCTGAAGGGACCATGGAGACTGAACTATCCTCTCACCTGTATCCTCTCACCCATCATAAGGGAATTATATGAACACAAACATCCAGGCCAGATCTTTTCTGTGACTCAGTAAAGACTTCAGGCTCATATGGCTGTAGTTCAGTGTTGGTTTTTGCAAGGGGGTGGGACGTTAAAATACTTATTTTCTTAAGAGGACTCAGAAATATTAATTACAAATCTATTTCAACTGCAATTATTCATTTAAAAAAATGTATATTCTAAAAGAAGCATGATATGTTTTATTGTGAACAACACCGCTGCCTGTTGCTTTGGAAATCAGCTGATGAGTCAGTGGACTGTTATAACCACTGATATTGTTAAATTCAGAAATGCTCTGAGGGGAGAGAGGAACTGAAGGCATGGCCACTACACACTTACCAGGCCATGAAGCAGCGGTCTCAAGCACACCATACCGCTCCATGCATGCTATCTGCTAAATTGGAAGCAGAATAGCCATATTCATGTGGTGTTTCAGGGACAGTAGTTAGCACTAACTTTCAGACTGATTAACCTGTCTGCATATAGCTATGCTATTCCTGGTCTATTTGAGGGTACCACCACCTAACACAATAAGGTTGTGGTAATAGAGATGCCTGTAAAATGAAAGATGCCTATTTGAGGAATAAATGATGGTGAGGAAAGATAGACCTTTTCAGGAAGCAAGTTGAAATTTTTGGGGTACGGTTCCCAAACCAGGAGTCATGATCCAAAGTGGATTGTAGTACTCACCAGTGGGGACATGAACCTGGAGGTAATCCATGGACGCTGGAAGAGTTGGGCTTACATCGGAGGTGGGGTTGTGAGTCCAGAAAGTTTGGTCTGGTTATCCACTACCTTGTGGAGTCATTGGCATCTGTGTAAAGGGTATGAATAGCTGAATGCTGTGCTGTCTTTGTTCCTTTTCTCTGTACTGGAACACTGCTTGTATCATTACTCTTACAGTAGCAGGGTTTTTTTATGCATCTTTCTTTGCTGTTGCATATCCTATGGTGAATCGTAGGTCAGTTGTTCTCTTGATGTCATCTGAGCAGAGAATCTGGCCTCAATACTAGCATCTAACTAGAAATCAAAGAGACTTTGGGCCTGCTAATTAAAAAGCAGCTTTAAGAGAAGACAACCAGTTCTGGCACTTTCCTCGTCTTGAGCCCCATTGGTGCTCATTAGCCACCACTTCCTGGAATGATTTTCTGCCTTGCCTTTGCCAGTTTTTCTATTGACTCCCTTGATATTTTCCTGTATTATTCTTATTGAAGGGGTCCCCACACTGTCTTCATACATCTCATCTTCATGCAGCATCATCCATTAAAACTATGCACTCTAAACAAGGCTAAAACCAAACAGGAATAGTGGGTATATTACAAAAAGTTATAGTAATACTTATATATAATTTATATTTAAATAGTTATATATTTAATAGCCCCACTTAATTCAGTATGGTACAGCCAGAAGGAACTAGTAAGTCAGCCTTCAGAAGAAAGCACCTCCTGCTCTCCAAGGATGAACCTAGATGTAATGCAGTAGATTGGCAGGAAGGTGTGAGGAATTCTTTCCTGAGCCCTAGAGATGATAGATTTATGTATTGTTCTGATGAGAAGTCTACCTTTTTTCCCTCCAAAAGAACCATAAAAATTACCATGTACACAACATCAACCTATAATTGGTCCCCTGCAGTCTTGACTTTCATTCTTTCAGTGCCTTTGTGCATGGAATGAAAATCAAAAAAAATGTTTTCAGTACAATTCTTACTTTATCATTTTTAGTGCATTTAACCCTTTGGGGTCTGTCCTTGATTATTTGCTTCCCCTGTGGGATTTTGTAAAATCAGTAGCAATTCAAGGTCTTTATCTGTAGCTATCAACTTATTCAGGGGAAAAAAACACTGTTCTTCCTAAAGTTGAACATGAAAAAGTGGGGTCAATCTGTATACAGGGTCATATTATCATTGGAACTATATGGTATACCCCAAAGCATGAGATACAATTTACCTTTAATGGGGTCTCAGGTTGTGGCAAGTCATAATATTGTCACAGTACCTTATTTCACGTGCCTGTTGCCATTTGGCAGTTACTTCCTCAGGTGAACTATATTCTGTGCCATGCAAAACTGCAGGAAGTCTAGTTTTAGGAATACTAAGCACACAGGAGTACTGTATGGATCCCAAACTTATTCACTCTTAATTTCAATGAGTCACTTCCACTTCAATATCAGACCAGTACTGAACTAGGGAGACTATTGGTAACTTAAAGCCCAGAAGAGAAGGAATTTGTGAGACTGAGGTAGTTCCTAAGCAACTGGTTAGTTATCAGCCTGGAATATTGCAGCTGTGCGCTAAAGATCAGTTCCAAGGTGAAAAAGATGGAGCTGGCATTTTCTATAAGAAACATTTACTGTACATTTCTTCTAAAGTCTGCAATTAAAACCTGTATTATGTGGATCCAGGCATAAGGATCTTCATTCCTCACCACCACCAAATCTAATCCAACGTTGACTGAAATTCTTATCTAATTCCCTCCCCACAGATGGTTGAAGTCCTAAATCTCATTCCTGCACCAGTGCTGTCAGCAAAGAAGCAGCCAGCCAAATACCAGGGAATTCATTTTGGACTGGAACTGAATGGAAAGTGACTTGTGTTGTCACAAAAAAATAAGAAAAAAGGCTGATTGTTGTGAAACAGGAAAAAATTCAAACTGCCAGAATGGGTCACTGCAAGCCTTGGATCCCTTCGCGGTTTGCCAGGTGTTCACACTGAAGTTAATAAGCTGTCACTTGCTTTTACTTATCTTCTTCCTGGCTTTTCTTACTCCTCATTTTGAGAATCCACACTGTAAAGAACTACAGCTCCCTGACTCCTCTGCTCTCCCATTTGTAAAGATAAATCATTCTAAGGACTACCCCAGAGATTCCCTTTTAAAACATAAGAAATAAACCGAGTCGATGATGTATCCTACTTAAGATTAGGTTGTGTCTGGGTGGGTAAATGGGAAAGAAGCTGTAATCACTACCAGCAATCTCCTGGAGGAAATGGGTCTTATCTTTGGACAGTGGAACAGACAGTAGTCTGCTATGGGGAGATGACATGCTGCATACACCACATGCAGTATCACTGTTTGCTGAAGGATGATTCTTCCAAGTTCTATTCCACTGGGAAACACAATATTCCCAGAGGTATGATTGTGCTTAAAAAAAGCGAAACATCCTGAAAGTGAAGAAGTGTAAGTTGCTAATACTAAACCTAGAGACCAATTTCTGATAAATGCATGTGGTTCATGTTTTCGCCTGGTTCAGCCTAGAAATGGCTGAGGATGGTAAAGTGAAGCAGGATTTGTGGCACTTCAGTCCTTCCCCTTTGAAAATAGAGATTTGAGTTAAAAACAAATACAGTATCAGTTCAAGCTTTCTCTACCATAAACCTTCTGTTTGAGTCTGCTGGCGGCAGCTGCGTGGACTTGGGTACACTACTCAGAGATACTCAGACGTCCTGATCATGGTACACATTGTCAGTGTAATGGTTATTTTTTGAAGCAGATTTCATTCCTGCGGAAAGTGCCAGATGGTTAGCTCTGGAGCTGGAAACCTGCTGTTTATCTACAGAACCATGTAGCAGAGCCCACTGTTAGTACCAGCTTGTGCCTTGCTTACCCCAAATGCCTTGACATCAGCCTCTAGTAAGGAATGAGGAGTTCATGTTTCTTGGCCCTCAACTATTTTGCTGAGAATATCAGTTAAGGAGACAAGTGCTTGTGATATTTACAGTCATATGGAAAGTAGATTGAAAATCAAATTTATTTAACATGACACTCCAAACAGCTATCTGACAGGAACTACAAGGGCAGGTATGTTACTAGTATGGACGTGTTTATCTACAGATGTAATATTAGTGTCTGAATGACTTTGCCACTAGGGTGAGTGTCTGAGATTATCTATTATGATATATATTTTCCTTCAGAAATCTGAGCAGACTCAGGTTGAGTTGAGTGCCCATGTATCTGACTTCTGGTTACTTATTAAGTATTACAGGTAAAACCATGCTGTTTTGTGATCACTGCTGGACTCCGACATAGTGACCAGGAGGTGAACTGATAAGAGTTGCTAATTTTGTTCACTTGGAGGAGAAAAGAAATCTAATCCATGTCACTGCTGTAAATTTTAAAGACAACACCATCTTCTTTCATTTGGAACCATTGCCTTAACATCACTGTGGTTGAACTAAGCAGGTTACAGTTACGACAGTCTACGTGGTCCTGCTTTGAGCAGGGGTTTGGATTAGACGACCTCCTGTGGTCCCTTCCAGCCCTCAGTTTGTATGATTCTATGGTGCATCTTTGGTTTGGGCCTGCGCTCCAAACGTATTGCTACATGTCGGTAGTACTGTAAGTAACGTCCTTCAGCTTCTAAATGTGGCTGCTGTTTTCAGATGAGCATAATTACATTTTCCCATTACAAGAGCACAGTTGCAAAGCTGCTTTCTGACTCATAATTTACCAGTATACAGAGTAACCTTGCTACAGCAAGAAGGCAACTACATGCTCCAATTCTATACCTTTGGTAGTCAAAGATAAAATTCCTATATGCTTGGGTGGGGAGTAAGGGGGAAGCAGGATTGCACCCATAACCTTTCTTCAGTATTTTTTCCTGAAATGGCTTCCAGCATTCACAAGTAAAATGAGGATTCAAACATTTTCACAAGTAGACTTCCTCAGATTGTTTTGTGAGGACAGGGGACAAAGCTCTTCAGTTTCCACCACTGTAAAGTCCAGTTCATGTTCAGCAGATACAAGCAATGTGAACCTTTTTGGCCTGTTGTATTTAACCACAACAATGGTCTGGTATGGTTTACGAGTTTAGCTTGCTGTCTTGCAAGTTCTCCTGTCATTTCCAGCCCTCGTCTGTCAGGGCAAAAAAGGCCTTGTTTCACATCATTGATGAAAATTGGTCAAATGCTGAGGTATCTGAAAAATGACAATAAAACACAAATTCTTTGAAGTCTCAGAAAAGTTCATTGTTTTAACTAAGATGTTTTCTCATTCCTTCTTAAACGAGAAAAATGTCCCCTTGCCATTACTGAGGCTGAAGCTTCAATATTTTACCCCAGGGTAATATACTGTGCAGTAAACCTTCCCTGAGAGCACATCTACACATGCTCCCTGTTGGGAGAAAATCTGCTCCTAGTATGAGCTTCCCAGTACAGGGCTTCTCCTACCCTGCTCTGCCCCCCTGTAGTAGCCAGGGGGAGCTCCAGGCTCCGCTGGGGTGCTAGCTTGGGTGATGGCAGGGAGCACAGGGTTGGTGCCCGTGTGTACAGGCTAGGAGAGACCTGCCTGCAGCAGTGGCAGCTGTCTCCTTGCCTCATACACATGGGGAGGGGTCCTGAATGTGCATGGGGCTGGGAGAGAGCTGCAGCTGCAAAGCTCCCCTGGCCTTGTGTATATGTGGACAAGTGCTATACCCAGCAAGGCTCCCCCACACAGCCTGGGGCTAGCTGAGATCTATCCTACTTCTGGGGCAGCTCACAACCAGCCCTGGGCTAGGTGGGGATTTCCCTGAGCAGCCCAGGGCTGTCTGAGAGCTGCCCCAGAAGGTACAGTTCTTGGCCAGACCTGGGCTGGTGGGGGGGGAGGAAGCAGATTGCTCCTGAGTCCTAGCACTCCTCAGCTCCTGTAGGGGGTCAGGAGCTGAGCAGTATTAGGACAGGGAGAGGGGCAGAGTGCTACCCCATCTGGGCACTGCTCCCAGCTTCTGTGGGGAGCTGGGAGCCGAGTAGTGCCAGAACCAGGGGAGTCCCCATTCCCTGTGGCCCCCGAGTGTTGGGGCTGACCAGGAGCAAATGCTCCTAGTCAGTGTCTACACATGCACAGATCATTTATTTCCTATATTTACAGGGGGCACATCTATATGAGATGCTACTGTGCAGTCATTACTGTTCACTTATTTAGTACTTGTATGAGCTTATATGGGTGTGTCTACACAAGATGCCCACTGTGCAGTTGTTACTATGCAATCATTTAGTACTTGCATAACCAAGGACTAAATGACTACACAGTAAATGGTGTTACTGCACAGTAGCGTCCTGGCACAGTTGCCTGGTAATGCTTACTGGGTAGCAGCTCTTTACTACTATGTAGTAGCATCACATCACAGTTCATGCCTGGCGATGCTACTGTAGAGTAGTAATGAGCTACTGTGCAGTAAGTGTCTTACATAGATACACCCTACAAGTACTAAATAAACATCCAGTAACAGGAGCTACTGCACAAGAGCACCAAGTAATGCCTTTTAAGTGGCACTACTGTGCAGTAGGTTAATACTACTACACAGTAGTTTAATACCACTACACAGTAGCATGGTTTTTGCCATATGACACCACTGCACAGTAATATCATGCTACTGTGCAATCAGCATCTCATGTAGATGCATCCAGTTAGTAGATAACTACACAGTAGACTAATATACTGCACAGTAAATAGTGTGCACATGCAGACACTGATGCTTTCCTGGGCCCATTTACACATGATGCTACATTGCTGTAGTAATGCACTATGGCACTGTAGCATCCGTGGGAGTCTACATGTGGCCAGCAACTACTTTGCCATAGCGACACACTTCCCCAGTTTAGTGTGCCACTATGGCAAAGTAGCTGCTAAAAATAACTGTACGCTGTGCCTCTGGTGCAATACAGGCTGTTACTGCACCGTGATTGAGTACTTCCAAAAGTAGAGTACTTCCAAAAGGAAGTACTAAATCACGGTGCAGTAACATCACCATAGCACACGTGTAGACATGCCCACTAGGACTGTGCAAAACTTTGGTCATTGATTCAATCTGGCAGAAATTCAGTCTTATTCAATGGCTGAATCTCCAAATCCGAATCGAATCAGGAGACCCTTTAATCTCTTTGAATCAAATCAGAACCCTCTGAATCAATTTGGAGAGATTCGGAAAGATTTGACAATTTGGACATAAATACAGCTTTAAATGTTTTTTTCTACATGCCTCAAGGTGGCCCGTGAATGCTGAGGTGCTGAGGTGGAAGGAGCATACCATGGGAGCATGGGGGTGCTCAGCATGTTCAGCAGCAGACCCAGAAGTGGACCAGAAGTACTTCCAGTCCACTTCCTGGTTCACCACCGAGCACGCTGGGGGGGGCCCCCACACTCCTGTGGGATGCTCCATCTGCCCCACCATTGCAGTGTTCATGAGCTGTGCCTGGTACCTCGAGGTATGTAGAAAAAACATTTAAAGCTGTGTCTATGGCTAAATCGCTGATTCTCCGAATCTGCATTGAATTTTCGGATTTGGCCGAATTGAATCAGGACAATGATCTGAATCAACAAATTGATCCGCTCTCCTCGATTCGGGCTGAATCCAAATCCAAATCAAATACAGCCTGTTTCGCACCACCCTAATGCCCACTGTGCAGTAGATTAGTCTACTGTGCAGTAAAGCATCTCATATAGACACACTCACTAAGCCTCAGAAGCTAACTTCAGTTGCTAATCTAAACCTCTTGCAGCCATGTATGTGGGTGAGGAAATCTCTTGAGAACGGGCTGTCTTTTAAAGCTTCCAGTACCTATTTGCTTCTGGATAGCAACAGGAATATAGTGACATAAGAACAGCTTTTCTGGCAGTGTTTTGTTGATTCAATAGCAGCCAGAGTCAGGAAGCGGAGGCAACGTGAAAACAAACTGTATGTTGTGTGTGAGATGTATGGGTGTTTTGAATAACTTCTAAAGCTGGAGTTGTTCAAATCTGAATTTTAGGTTTTGCATATTACAAAATATATCCAAAGCATCTGTCCATTTAATTTCTGTAACAGGTATAGAGAAGCCAGCTGCCTAAGCATGTTTCCCTATACATAGTGGGTTTGTCTAGCCCAATGATTCTTAACATTTTTGGACCTGAGGCACCCCGCATTTTTTGGATTATGTGGCACTCAGTTTCAGAAATAGTTTATAGATTACACTGCTTGCTTCCTTGTATAGGGACCTGGCAACAGACATGAGGGATTGTCCAGGCAGGGACAACCTAAATCTGCACTTGTCTGCTTAGTTCAGCTGCTTATGTCTTAACACTTAACTTACATCCTCACACCTTGTGGCACCCTTCTAAAGATCTGGCAGCACCCCCGAGTGCCTTGACACCCTGGTTGAGAATCCCTAGTCTAGTCCACTTTAGATTCTCCTGTCTTTTTCTTAGTCAAAATGAGGTTTGAATCTTTTTACTTGTATCTGTAACCTAGGGTGTGACAATATTCTTGCACTCCTAGGCATTTTGCTGGCAGAAACTGGCCGTGTCTACACATACATTAATGCACCTTTGCTACTGTGCATTAAGTTTAGTACCTCTAATAAGAGGTACTACATAAATGTGCAGTAGCTGGCACTACTGCGCAGTAGCAAAAGTGTATGGTCTTTTTATGATGCTTAATGCACAGTAGACTAATTCTACTGTGCATTAGGACGTTATCATGGTTTTTGCTGTACCATGACTAATTCTACTGTTCATTAAATGTCTCATATAGACACACCCACTGAAACTAAAACTGACATTACCATAAATTGCCTTCACTTGTAACTTGATTTCTGCTTCCTCATCTTAAATGTAATGGTGAGCAATCTCAGGAGTACAAGGCTCTTATATGGAGCTCTGCAAATTAACAGGCACTGGCAAGGAGCTAGAAGAGATGGACAGAAGCACAGGGAGGAGGAAGCTTGCAGAACCCCTAGGAACACAGCCTCCTAATAAAGGATGGATCTGCCCTTTGCTTGTCAGCTGTCTCTGTCACTTTCCTATGTTCATTAAACTCCTGTGTGCCCACAGCTACAGCACCAAAAGGCAAGGTCCCTTGGGTGCATATTAAAATCCAGGGAAGCTGGCAGTTACTCAATTCAGGCTGCTGCTGGGATTCTGAGACATGTGTCCTCTCTGATCTTAATTGCCTCACCTTTCTCCACGTTTGAAGTTAGAGCTTATATCATTTAAAGGCTGTATAATTTTTATATCTTCCCATGTGATCACTTTCATCAGAAAATATATCTTCACTTGCTGAAGTGCTAGTTTCCATGGTGCCTTTCTTGTGAAGAGAGCTGGAGGTCTTTTAACACAATGGTGGCTGAATTTGTGCACAGAAGGAGGAAACTGCTATATGGGGATGCAATGCAAGGCTGTTTCTTTTCTTAACCCAATCTTTTGAAATTTCATTATGTTTTGTGTACATTCAAGTGAAAGGTTGACAGTAAGCCTATAGAAAGCATAATGCAAGTAGGTGATTGTACGTTTGCCTTATACTCAGGTCTGCTAATATACTTCAGCCTTGACCTACAGCCAATTTTCAAGTCCTTCCTGAACCCCAGCTCTATTTATCTACCTTCATCCTGTTTGATGTAAACTTTTGGTATTCCAGGTCTCAGATGTCCTTCAGTTCTAATGTGCAGCAAGGGTTAGTACTCTAGTGCTGGACTATACAAAGCAACTTCAGCTAAAACTGACTGGCACCATTCAGAGCTCTTTAAACTAGACATGCCTACAGGACTCTGCCTTTTACAATTCTGGGCCATTTCAGGAAATAGAACTGGTAGAAAACTGCTTCTTTGCCAGCAAATTTAAATGAAAATAAAGGGTACATTTTAATTTAAATGAAGACAAAATACAGTACATTAACGTTTTCTAGCTAAACCATTTCAGTTTGGGGGTTTTCACTTATTTAACAGAAAAACAACATTTTCCAAGAGCAAGTACTCTTTATGAAACATTTGTTTTAAATGGAAGCTCAATTTTCTATTGGAAAGCAGTTTCCCTAGAAATTTGTTGACCAACTTTAACGGGTACCCAAATTACTAAACTAATGAGATTTTAAAATGTCTTACGCAAATTGCCTGTGTACTGGAAGATGTATTTAAATCTAAAGCTATGAAAAAAAGATTCTAGATTGTTTCTGTAGGCTCCCTTCTATACTTCTGTAGGAAGCCTTATAAAAGAGTTCCCTGCTTGCATTACTTGGTCTGTGCTTCTTTGACCAGTCAAATCCTATTGACAAAATGATGCTAGTTTCATTCAAGCCAATGGATATCAACTCAGAAGCAATTACAGTCTCTTATGAAAGTGGGTAAAGTATTTATGGTGAATTAAAGAAAAGGGGGAGCTTTAAATCTCAAGTTCTCTCTAAAGTCACTGGACAGAAAATGGAAATCTGGCAGCCAGGGCTGTCCCTGGAGGGTGGAAATGGAGGGAGGGAGGCAACTGCCCCTGGCCCTGCATTTTGTGAGGCTTCACAGAGCTGGGTTGGCTTCACATCTGGCCGCTCGCTACCCTGCCCCTACTCCACCACTGCCACATCCAGTCCCCACACAGGCTGATTTGCCCTGGGCCCCACACCCTGCTAGCAGCCATCTTATTTTTGGTGGCAAACTCAAGGATTATGATAAGGAAGAGACCAGCATTGTATTAAGCAGTTTGAGTTTACAAAGACTTTGATGAACAACTACAGGCAGTCCTTGGACTTACAACACAATGGTTCCTGAAAACCGTGTCTTAAGTCAAAACATTGTAACTGGGAACCAATTTTCTCATAAGAAACAATGTCATAAATGGGGGATTGTTCTTGAACCAAGGCCCAATACCCTGTTTTCACCAAAAATACCCCAGAATTTTGTACTCGATCAATTACAGATGAGTAATACAGCTACATTAATATCTTTATATTGTAAATAGCAATCATATTGATTTGGAAGGACTTCTTTGAAGTGACTTTGCTGGACTTTTTGAAGGGCTCTTGGTTGGACTTTTTGAAGGGTTCTTCTCTTCTCAGGAGTCTTGGCTGCAGGTTTTTCTGGAGTCTTGTCTGCTTTCTTAAAGAAAGTGTCCAAGGAAGTTTGGACAGATGTTCTCCAGGGAGATGGGCGACACAGCAAACTTGTTCACTGGTATGGCATTGCATCAGACCAAGCATTGTAAATCAAAACTGGCACTGTAAAGTTGAAACAGGGTGTCAATTTATAAATGTTGTAAGTGCAAAATGTTGTAACTTGAAACACTGTAAGTCAAGGACTGCCTGTATTCTGCTTCCCTTGTATGAGGATTCACTCCTTCAGGATCTATTCAAATATATAACCCAACTTCCAAATGGGAAGAATTTATCTGGTTTGCACTGGGAACTCTGAAAAAACTAACAATGCTGCCTGTTTTCTAGTAGAAAATATACATCATAGCAGATATCAATCAGCTGGCACTGCCATTCTGTACAGAACATAGTGTTTGACCCAGTGAGTTCTTTGATGGCTGTTGAGTCCAATGCACGAGTGACAGTCCCACCTGCAGGTAAGGCACACCCACACACTAGCAACACTAGATTCCTGGGAACTTCCTCTGATGCCGATCATAACAACACTTGATTGAGTCCAGCTTGCAGCACCTCTCTCCATCTGCAAGCTGACTCTGCCAACCAGAGCAGCATTCTGCACTTCTTTCCCAGTCATCCACAGAGATTTCAAAAGATGCTAAGTCATCTTTGTAAGCATCCCAAAATCTGTTCAGCAGTTTGCCTCTCTTTATAGACCCTTCACAAGCTTCAGAGTATAGCACATTCTTTGGGATCCCGTGAACCAGCATTCTCTTGACATGACCAAGCCACCCAGGTCTTTTATTGCTAATTAATGTTCCCATGAATGACATATCAGCATGATTTAACACTTCCACATTGTCACCTGTCTTGCCATCTTATTTGAAAAATGTTATGCAAGCATCTAATATGAAAGCTATTTAGTCTTTTGGTATGTTTGTCATAGGTCATTCAAGTTTCTAAGCCATATAGATGTGTAGATAAAATATATGTCTCATAAATATGAATTTTCACTTTAGTTGGCAGTGCATTATTGTTCCAGGCTTTGTCTTGCAAAAGACCAAAGTTCCTGAATGCTTTGTAGGCCTGTGCAAAGCTTCAGATGCTGATTCAATTCAGAGGAGATTCAGCCCAATTCAGCGGCCAAATCTCCAAATCCGAATTGAATCAGGAGACCAATAAAAAGGTCCGAATTGATTCAAAGCTCTCCAAATTGACTCAAAGATTCAGACAGCTTCAGCAGTTTGGGCAGTCCTCTCTCACCACCACAGGGAGCTGGACCCAGACTCCATGCCAGTAAGTAGGGGGCAGGGAGGGGCTGGAAGAGGGGAGAGGGGACCATGGGGGGACCCCTGCCAGACCCCATCCCCTGCATGCTCCTCCAGCCCCCCTGAGCACCCCACAACCCCTGCCTGATCTCCCAGCCCTGTCAATGTCTGCCCCACCTGGCCCCAGCACTCCAGCTTTTTTTTTTTTTTTAAAGAAAAGCCCTGCACTAACCAGCTTCTGCCAGGTTGGGGGAAGTGGGGGGGACAATCCCTGGTGCCACCCACTGCCCCGTGCTGCATGGGGGGGCTCTTCCATGAGCCCCCCATCCTCCACGCACTCTCCCAGCCCTATCAATGGCTGCCCTGCCTAGCCTCAGCTCCTGGTTTTTTAAGAAAAAAGAAAAAAAGAAGAAAAACCCTGCACTCACTGGTTGCTGCAGCACCCACCAGGGCTTCTGGTGAAGAGTCATCCAGCTCGGCGACTGATGCCTCCTGGGTCTGGGCCAGCACTGAATCTTCGAATTTGGATTTGGCTGAATTGAATCAGGGACAGTGATCCAAATCAATGAATCTAATCACTGATTCAGGCTGAATCGGAATCAGAATCCGAATTGAATAGGGCCTGTTTCGCACACCCCTTATGAGCAATAGTAGTTTTAGAACCCCATGCAATGCTCCTTCCTACCCCACACCCTCCGGGTATGTTACATGTTACACCCTTGGGTGGCCCTGAAGAGCCAAGTTATTTCATAAAACTCCGGAGTCCTGGAGTATTTGGCCTATGAAGGAATCTGAGAGGAAGGATTAGGTAGGTTGGATTCCAACTCTCAGCAGGGGCTGCTAGAGAGGATCTGCTTTCTGAGAGTGCGGCCTCCTGGACTTTGTTCAGAATCCAGATGCTTAACACCAGGGCCAGTGGCCTGGGGTCCAACATGGAACTCTGGGGAATGGTCAAATGAGGGGTGGCTTGATTAGGTTCATGAAAGCAGATAGGAAAGTGCATTGCCATCTGGTCAATGACAAAGACAGTTCTTCACATGCATGAGAAATCTTTATTCACTCCCATACACACCCAGTAGAATTTTTGCCTGGTTTAATCTGAGCTCCAACTTGGAAGGAGAGAGACTGAATAAATTCTCTTGTTTATCAGATGTTTCAATGGAAATGCATGCAGTAATCACTGCACTGGAAAATAACATCTTTACTTTTTGCAATGCAAGGTCATAGTGGGCTTTCCTGTACCTATTCACAGTATATGAGGGTTCAGTTTGGATGCAAAGTAATTTAAAAGGAAGGGATTAATTAAATCACAAACCAAATGCCACTCGGTTAAAACACCAAAGTTTAAAGGTGCATTTCGCTAAAAGCAAACACTATGATTATGTTTTTAAACGGAAATTACAAGACTAAGTCTGTAAAGTTTCAGAGTTTCTAGGATTGGAAGGGACCTGAACAGTTCATCAAGTCCGACCCCCTGCCCTGAGCAGGAACGAGTGCTGGGATCATAATACCCCAGCCAGATATCTATCCAACCTCCTCTTGAAGACCCCCAAGGTAGGGAAGAGCACCACCTCCCTTGGGAGCCCATTCCAGAGCCTAGCAGACCTAACCATAAAGTAATGCTTCCTGATATCAAGCCTGAACCTGCTCTCAATCAATTTGTCGCTGTTATTCCTTGTTATCCCAGGTGGTGCCTGAGGGAACAGAGCCTCACCTATTTTCCGCTGGTCTCCACAGTGAGTTTACAGACACCCAGCCGATCCCCTCTCAGTCTCCTCTTGTGGAGGCTGAATAGATTCAGGCCCTTAAGTCTGTCTTCATAGGGCCTGGCCTGCTGCCCCCTGACCATGTGAATGGCCCTGCTTTGGACCCTCTCAAGTTAGCCACAGCCCTCTTGAAGTGTGGTGCCCAGAACTGGATGTGGTACTCCAACTGTGGCCTAACCAGTGCTGCGTAGAAGGAAAGGATCACTTCACTGGACCTGCTTGTGATGCATCTGTAGATGCATGACAAGGTGCGGTTAGCCTTACTGGCCACTTCCTCACATTGGCAGCTCATGCCCATCCTGTAGTCAACAATGACTCCAAGATACTTTTCAGCTACTGTGTTGTTGAGAAGGGTGTTCCCCAGCTTACAGGTGTGTTGCAGGTTCCTTCTCCCTAGATGCAGCACCCTGCACTTGTGTGCACTGAATTCCATCCTATTCTCATCTGCCCACCTCTGTAACCTGTCTTGATCTAGTTGGATTCTGTCCCTCCCCTCCAGTGTGCCCACTCCAAGTTGCTGATAAAGATATTGAATAGCTCAGGCCCAAGGACCAAGCCCTGGGGAACTCCACTGCTCACATCCTGCCAAGTCGAAAACGACCCATCCACCACCACTCTCTGGGTGTGACCATCAAGCCAACTTGCCACCCAACTGACTGTGTAGGCATCAATGCTGCAGTCTCCTACTTTATTTTTTTTATGAGAATGGGGTGAGAAACAGTATCACAGGCCTTCTTGAAGTCCAGGTAGATGACATCTACCTCAACTCCCACATCTGAGGACTTTGTGGCCTGGTTGTAAAAGGAAACAAGGTTAGTCAGGCAGGATCTGCCTGCAGTGAATCCATGTTGGTTGCCCCGAGCATTACCTCCCATGCTGGGTCCCCGCAGATGTGTTCCTTGATAATTTTCTCAAAGGTCTTCCCAAGGACCGAGGTGAGACTAACTGGCCTATAGTTACCCTGCTCCTCCTTTTCCCCCTTGTAAATGGGGATCACACTGGCCCTTTTCCAGTCCTCTGGGACCTAGCCAGAGCACCACAAGCACTCATACAGCCATGCCAGGGGCCCTGCTATGACCTCCGCCAATTCCCTTAGTACCCTCGGATGAAGAGCATCTGGACTTGCTGATTTATACACATCCAGCCCCTCCAAGAGTTCCCTAACTAGATCGTCCCTGACCCTAGGCATGGTGTCATGTCCCCTCAGCCTGTCTGTAATCCTAGTGGGGGAGTTGTTCCAGTCCCTGCTCAGAAATATGGAGGCAAAGAACTCGTTGAAGAGATCAGCTTTTTCCTTTGCTGCTATCACCAGATTGCCACACCTGTCCTGTAGGGGCCCCACATTACCTGGTGCCAGCTTCTTACTCCCTATGTATTTGAAAAAAGACTTTTTGTTATCCTTAATTCTGGTCACCAGCCCTAGTTCCAGCTCTGCCTTGGCCTTCCTAACTGCCTCCCTGTAACCATGAGCAATAGATAAACAACTGACTTGGTTCTGATAGAAAGTAGTTTTTCACTGTTCCTAATCATAAAACTAGAGGGGGAAGCTCCAGTCTCATTTCAATTTACTAGACACTGCAGCTTCCCACAGAGGATCTTGGCTGAACTCTGAGCTGTAGTAACATACAATACATACCTAAAAAGCCAGCGGAGCTTATAAGTTTCCACAAAATGGCAGACTGACAACTAACACAATTTATTCCAGTGTCAGACCACATGTCCTTGCAAACATGTTAACACAGAAATGCAGCCATCTCTGCCTCTTCTAGTGAAATGGAAACATCCTGCAAGAAACCAGCAGGATGTTTCTGTTTCATTAAGAGAGGCATTGAAGAATTAGACTCTGTAGCTGAAAGTGCCAGAGATAGGTATAATGTAATTGCATGTAGATAGGCATATAGCCTATCTGATGGCTGAATGCATCGGTGATATTCATAAATTCATTGCCCTAGCTCCTCTCTAGTATTGCTCCTCTTTTACTGATGGAGGTTAGAAGCACAAAGGAACTAAATAACGTTTTTGTAAGATTGCACTGGTAGTCTGTGATAGAGGTGAGACTAGAATGCAGATCACCTGATTCACAATATAGTGTATTAAATACAAGACCATTCTTCCTGCCAGGATATTTGGTCTGGACAATGATGTTAAAACCTGCCCTTACTAGACAGTGGGCACATCTGCATGTGCCCCTGACTGCAGTTGATACTGCGCAGTCATTTGGTACTTGTTAAAGCAAATACTAAATGAGTACGCAGTACCCACCAGTACTGCACAGTTCCGGTGGTGCACAGGCCATTTTCGACCCTACTATGAAGTAGCAGCAAGCTATTTGTGCAGTAGTAGTGGTGTCATAGTGCCCGCTTACGCTATGTTACAAAGCACACTATGATGTAGCATCATCACGCTATGATGTAGCATCTCATGTAAACAAGACCCACGTGTACTGAAGAATCACAAATAAAACACATGCTTTTACTTAACTAAAGATCTAACTTTTGTTGCATATAGAAGATAGACCTGGAAGAGTGAGAAACCCAAACCACCTGACCAGTGTACAAGTCAGCACATCTATCACAGCTATTCTGTTGTGACATGTCCTATAAATCAGACTCTACTGTTTAATTAAAAGCAGCCGAAAACTAGAATATTGTGACAAGAGCCGCAAACTGGGATTTGCAATCTATTCAGATTCAAGTATGTCTTTAGGAACTGCTCTGAAAGATAACTGTATACCTAGCATAGGTACAACCTTGGTTTTTAAATCACATTTGGTAGCCAATATTTTCAGCATCGTGTTACAGGTTTGGATGAGCAGTGATCCATATAGATACATTTGGTCTGATAGTGCCTAAGTTTTCCTTAGAATGGTTTCATCCAAATAATGACAAGGATTGCCTCTGCTTTATCGATGTGATGAATTAGCAGTCCAAGATACGATATGGCTGCATGTTTACTTCGAAATCCTTGTGTTTCTTCCCATAAATGGACTGCAGGTACACGTCTAGTATGTTGCAGAGCAATGAGTCTATAAACCTATTTGCTAAGGTATGCAGTGAGGAAAAGTTTGGGGTTAAATTGTGTCTACATGATAAGCAAGTACTTTACATTGTTAACAACTGAACAATTCAAGCTTACTTTGGATAGCTGATTTCAGTGCCATAGTGAATGCCAAATGAAAGCTGAAGCCTGTCTTGAACACTTATCTTTGAAACACAAATGAAAATGAACTTAGGGGCCTCAATATTTCATCTTGCTCATGCATTACAATAACTCCTTGCACATACATAAATAATCTGCAAGTATTATGGGTTGGAATGGCAAGGCAGAACCAAAATGGCTCAGCTGGGCTAACAGGATTCAGGTTGGGGAGTAGCATGAGTTTCAGCAGATCAGAAAAGAAGTGCTCTAATTTGAACATGAGAAGCCTGCACCATGCTTAGCCTTTGCCTTACTGCCATGCAAGCTGAATTTATCCACAAACATTGTGACTGTTCTCTCACATATTTCCCATCAAGCATTTTGCAGTGTGTCTTTATAAATAGAAAGAGGCTCAGATAGAGAGGTCAATGATAAATGCAATGTCTTCTCTAAAATTGGTTGAATTAAACCAGGCAGTTTTTAAATGAAGCTGTGCTTGCCTCTGCGGATACCAACACACCTGCTGATAGAGTCCTCCTTTATCCAATAGCTTTCAGCATCCAGAGTGTTGAAAAAGCCATATTTCACACAATCATTGAAAATGCTGTGAGCTTCATCCAAATGACAGTTTAGCTGATTCGCTAGGATCCCTATTTACTGTGTAATATTTGATAGCTTGTTAAAAAAAAGCATCAAGTCCTTTTTGCCCATAAACTTCCCTGAAGGTTTATGGATTTGTTTTATTTTCTCTCTTTCTCTTTCAAGAATTAGTTTATTTTATCATCTGTTCTTTGCATTTACATTTAATATTCTCTACAGCCAAATAAGAACTAAGCAGTTTTGTTGCCAAGTCACTGAAATGTTACATGATTTCAAGCTCATGTTGGTGTTATGATTACATTTAGCTGCATCTGTAGCTTGTGTTCTCTTTCGCTCTTTGCTAAGTATTTCAAAAAGTGCTTTCAAACTTAGAATGAATGAAGAGCCTTCAGCTTTAGCAAATATTTCCATTGAAACAATTGATAGAATGGATCAGAAGACAGTTCAGTGTCTGTTTATACATCATAGTACACTCTAGCAGTTTGTGGTTGCTGAAGGACTATTTATGAGAAAAAGAACTACAAAGACAAGTGTATACAAAAGTGAGGGACTACTATGTCTAACACTAGGACACATAGAAAGGAAGTCTAGGAACAAACTGCTGTAAAATAAACTGAAAGGAAAAGTCCTGATCAAAGAGGCTTTTAATATGTCTAATTTCTATAGACCACTGGGAGAAAAAGAAAACCATGTCAATCAAACACACATTCCTTTTGCACCTCTACACAGTATGTGGAGTCGTCAGTTGTATCCTTACTTCCAGAATGTATTACTACTTCCACTATCCCAGTGGTGAATCAGTTAGGTTATCTAGTGATAACTGGTCATGAGGATTGTGTATGAATGACAGACTTATTTCCAACTGGTGACTGTAACAGGGATTCCTGGCCCTGTTGATGCAAAAGATTGCGGTTTGTTTCTTGGAGGCTCACAAAGTATCACAGACACACATACATTAGATGGCACAAAAGGTGTATTTGCAAATAGGGTCAGAGCAGAGTCAAAAACTCAGATTACTCTGAACCCACCAAGGAATTTTTGCAGGCTGTATTTATCTTTTTCCTCCTGGGCACGTGTGCAGAAACAGGAACTCTTACAGCTCATTTCCATTTCATACAAACATACATGTGGTTACATCACTACATCCATCGCATGTATATTATAATTAACTACTTAAGTATGCAGGGCGGAGAGGTAAATATGCATCAGCTAATTGAGCATGCTCAGAAAGTACTATAGGTCACCAAGAGTTTAAACCCCCCCCTTTCAAGGACACAGTCAGTTGAATTCCAGCTTCTGTAATCTGCTTGAGAAAGGCTAGGGAGAAGCTGGGGGAGAGTCTGCGATTTAGTATAAGAAGAGCTGTGGCAAGGCTGGCCAAGGAAAAAAGTCCTTGGCAGTGTTTCTTTCTTATCAGGTGCAAGATGCAAGCTGTGCATTTCTAACAATACTCCATTTCTAACACTGTTACTGGAGAGCAGTGGCCCCTTTAAGGGTAGAGATTTTAGAGTGCAGGCAGCTGGCAGAGCAGGGGTTAAAGGACAGCCCTATAATCAGCTCAGCTGAGTGGGGCCTCACCTGACCAAGAGAGGCCTGGGTTATACAAGTGCTGGGGTTGAGCCAGCTCTGAGAGTAGCAGTGCGGAGCTCCTGAATCATCAAGGAGGCTGGAAGAAAGCTCTGCAGGCCTGGGAACAAGAAAGAGCAACTCAAAGAGAGAGAGAGACTTGGTAAGCAAGCAAGTGGGCAAAAAGGGTATTTTGGGGGCTTCCAGGGGTTTATGGCCACCCCTGGGAATGGCACCCTGGGAACGGCACCCTGGTACAGTCAGTTGCTTACAACACAATGTCATTTATTTCAAAACTCACATACATCCTTAATTACGATGTTTGAATCAAAAGTGGGAAGATATTTTCAAAAGGAAAAACTGCTGTGACTTGACTTCATGGTGCAGGAGTTCAAGATGGAACTGGAAGTGCACAAATAAGGATTTATCCCTTTGATGTACAACACAAGAAATGAAGCAGGTTTGGCGGGGGGGGGAATGCAAGAACCTCTGAAGCATCTTTGTAGGAGAGGCTATCTGGAGCAGCTAAATCCACATTACTGCAAATTATGCCTTTAACATCAGAAACTTTTTATCTGAAGCCAGTCATAAATGGAAAGAGGGGCACAGTAGCAGGAGGAGTGAAGTCTGCTGACTTCTTGTTGAAAATCCCAAATTCACTCAAATGGTAAGTTGTCACCCTGAATTACAACTTGTTTTTGGGCAAAGAGACTTCAAATTTTCAGTTTTCCAACAAATGTTGACATTTTTCCTTGGAAAGAATATACATAAATATTTAACCAGGACCAAAATCTTCCACTGAAAAACAATTTATACGGAAACATTTTAACAGCCACAGCATTTACAGTCTTATGAGCTAGGGAGAGAAATTACACATAGGCCGGTATAAGTGATAAGAAACCTGTTCAAATCTGAAACACAACAGAAGTTCAGTGCATGTAAACTTCTTTCAACATGGCTGAAACTGGTTTAAGATAAACCTGGATGGATGTAGTATCAGACGGCCCTGATTTAGGTTATATTAGTTTATTGAACTTCTGTCCCAGATCCCCTCTAGATTCAAGCTAACTCACAGCATCCCAGGTGCTTTGCACCTTACCTGTAAGCCCCCCTTCGTAGGGTGGGTTAAGCCTTGGCCCAAGCTGTCTGCTCCAGTCAAGCAGGAAGGTGTGCTGTAGTGCCCCCCAGCTTCTGGCCTTGGCCACTGTAGGCACGTGGCTACCTTTCCAGAAACAAAACTGAAAGTTTGTTCACATGCTTATCAGTTCAACTTACACAGCTTAGATTAATCTGTGAAGACTGAATTCATTCAGCCTTGGGCTTTTTGACTGTCTGTACGTAGCCTTGGTGCTCAACAACCTCTGACAAGCATAGAGGTCTCAGTCCAATACCCAGTGACATGTTTCTGTGTTACAAAAATTCGCACTTCTCTCAGCATTAATTGACTCTACTCTCTCCCTTCCAGGCACTCCTAGTATTGTTGTTCCAGCCACTGTGTCCCTAAGAGTCCCTGGGTTCTAAAGAGTCTGCTCCTGTTTGGCAGGCTCTAGGCACGTTGCCAGGTGCAGGCAGAGTTGCCAACCCTCCAGCATTGCCCTGGAGTCTCCAGAAATTAGATATAAACCTCCAGGAGATAAATGATAGGGCATTCATTAAAATGTTGAATCTGATTTATAAAGTAGTTCGGTGGGTTTTTAAAATATAATAGTAACATGCATTTGCCTTCCTGATGTAAAGTCTACACTCTGTAATTAATGCCTTTACATCATGTGATGAAACCTCCTAGAATAGATTCAAAGAGAGTTGGCAACCCTAGGTGCAGCCCCTCCTTAAAGTGGGACCCACCACCCCACTGCCTGTCACCAGGGTCCAATACCACGTCCTCCAACTTCCTCCCACAGCTTAAACACACCTTTCTCCATAATCTCACTAAACATGGGCATTCTGGTTTAGAATTTAACTAATCAGGAGGCACGTGTCAAAGTAAGCAGCAGCCTCGGCTCCAGAGGGGCTATGCACAGATTTTCAGAATCTGCCATTGCTTTTTACTTGAAAGCTAAAATCAAAGGAATGCAGGCAACTAAAAATCTACAACTTCCTGGGCACAATGCCTGTCCATCTATCTCACTCATCCCTGGAGGGTCCTAGCAGGGTTTACCTACAAGGTAGGAAACTACCATGCCATGTGCCTTCTTAGATTCTTTGTATGCAGAAAACTTCCTTGAGTTCCTTTGCCACTGAAGAATTTCTGTTGAGGCATTCTTTAGGGTGGGATCATGTCTTCTCCAGTGGTCCAGTGGTTTGACCTCCATCCTGGAGTCTTTCAGGCCAGGTTGGCTTCTCAGGCTTCACCTGCCCTGTCACAAACCCTGGCCCCTCTACTTTAACAGTATGTTCAACTCTTCTTTCTGCTTCATGTTTCTTGCTCAGAGACATCCTTCCCTCACTCTTAGCCCCAGGAGTCCTTTTTCAAAGCTTCCTTTGTCACCTCTGAGAGCCAAGAACCTTCTTGAAAACTTACAACTCAGTTCAGTAATGTGCCCTGGGACTCTAATAGGTGTTATTCATGTTCCAAATAACCACATACTACATTTACATCTTGGGTTCTGTCTTCCTTTTATGCTGCCAAGACATATAAAGCCAATAAAGCTTTCAATCTGTTACTTGAATGGTCTTTGTCTCTTTTGCACAAAATAATCAGAGCTTTTCAGTCTTTCAGAAGTGTGAACAAATGAATGGGCAGCAATCAGACACCATGGAAACATATTTTTTTCAGAGACAGGCAGGATACTGAAATAGGGTGCAGTTTATTCACCGAATGGCTACCCATATATTTCCCATTATTATTAGGGTGGCCAGAAGCTTCAGTTAGGAGTGGGACCCTAATGTGCAAAAGAAACAAAGACCATTCAGTGTATAAACTTAGAAGCAAACATAATGCCAGTTGTGAAGTGCTTATAGTATAAAAATAAAAGAAGCATCCAAAGGGTAGGGGAGGAAAAAAATGATCAAATATCTGTAATCTTATAAATAGGTATTTGTTGTATTTCTTCAGTTATACTCACATCCACGAATAAATACCAGCTTCTTCACTGCCAGTTTCAGCCTAACCACTTAAAGTTGCCCTTACTTATGGTCAAAGCTCCAGACTCTTCACAGTTTTGATTCCATCACAGATAAGAGTTTTTCCTCACAGCATTTCCCATCATTCCTGGTTCCAGTATAAAAGGGAGAACCAAGAAAACATGGTGGTATTTCACTAGTCAAGCTTCTGGCATGAACCAGGAAGGGCAAAAGGACCTAAATGCTCTTTAAGAAATGAATCACACAGCTTATCTACATATCACCCTACGGCAATGTAACGGTGTGATATGCCACTGTCTGGCACTCTGCAGTGATGTAGCGATCACGTGGGTCTAATCATGATTGTCAGCTGCATCCCCATAGCGGTGTGCTCCCCGGGTATTTCATAGATTTCATAGATATTTGGGCTGCAAGGGACCCTGAAGGGTCATCAAGTCCAGCCTCTTGCCCCAGGGGCAGGAAGTCAGCAGGGATCATAGGATCCCAGCAAGATAAGCATCCAAATGTGTTTTGAAGGCATTGAGAGTGGGTGCCTGAACCACCTCAGGTGGCAGTCTATTCCAGACCTTGGGGGCTCAGACAGTGAAGAAATTCTTTCTTGCGTCCAGCCTGAACCGGTCACGGTGGAGTTTGTGACCGTTCGATCTTGTCATCCCTTGGGGGGACTCTGGTGAGCAGTCGTTTTCCCAGATCCTGATGAGCACACCTGATAAGCTTATAGGTGGCCACCAGATCACCCCTGAGCCTGCACTTTTCCAGGCTAAAGAGCCCCATGGCTCTCAGCCTCTCATCATAAGGTCTGTTTTCCTGACCTCTGATCATGTGCGTGGCTCTCCTCTGCACCCTCTCAAGCTTCTCCACATCCTTTTTGAATTGTGGAGCCCAAAACTGGACGCAGCACTCCAGCTGCGGCCTCACCAAGGCCGAGTACAAGGGGAGAATGATGTCCCAGGATTTGCTTGAGAAGCATCTATGGATGCAAGCCAGCATTTTGCTCGCTTTACTAGTTGTAGCATCACACCGAAGGCTCATGTTCATTATATTCCAGTGAAGCCCACAAAGCCAAGCTGTTTTTCACAATAGGCTTGATTTAAGTCCTTTTGTGAAGGCAATTTTTAGCAGGCCTAAGCATTATCTAATTTTATCCATGAGGCTGAAATGGCAGAGCTAACATGCATCATGAACAAGGGAGAGGTCAGTCATGGGGTCAAATTACACCTGTGTATAAACAGGTAGACTTCCAGTGGAATCAACAGTATTGTAACTGCTTATCCCATTCCAGAATCTAACCCATGAATTTGCAGGGTCTCGGGAGCCTTTGATGTCAGGTCTGTAGCTTGCTGAGGGGTCTGTGTGTAGAATAACACATTCTGCATGTAGAGTAGAACATGAGCCAACAGCGTGCCCTTGTTGGGAAAATGGCGAACAGCATACTGGGCTGCATTAGTCGGAGTGTTGTCAGCAGATGGAGGGAAGTGATTATTCCCCTCTGTTCAGCACTGGTGAAGCCACCCCTGGAGTACTGTGTCCAGTTTTGGCCCCTCCACTACAGAAGAGATGTAGACAAATTAGAGAGTGTCCAGTGGAAGGCAATGGGAATAGTTAGGGACTGGGGCACATGACATATGAAGAGAGGCTGAGGGAGTCTGGAGAAGACCAGACTGAGGTGGGATTTAATAGTCACCTGAAGGGGGGTTCCAAAGAGGTTGGATCTAAACTCTTCTTAGTGGTGGCAGGTAACAGAGCAAGGAACAATGGTCACAAGCTACAGCAAGGGAAGTTTAAGTTAGATATTAGGAAAAACATGCTCACTAGTGGAACCCGGGCGGTACCCAACGATGTATTTCCCTCTCCAAATGAAGGGCATGTTAGCAAGGCAGGTGCACTGAGGGGTAAAACTGCCTGTGGCACACAATTTCCCTCCTTCCCCTATAGAGCAAGGCCAGGACATGTGTTATGGCTTAACTATGTACAAATTTAATAAGATATAAAAGTTATAGGGTTAACATATTCACACATAAGATTTAGGAGCTAAAACAGCTTATATACAGGTCAATGCACACACTATATACAGGAAAGGAATCAAAAAGGGGGTCAAAGCAAGAGTCTCATTAAAAGTCATGCAAATCTTATACTGTAATGGAATATCACTTTACAAAGTGTGAGGCACAGGGCCCACAGGGGAATGAAGATGAAAAAAGACAATAAGCTATATTAAAACAATAGCAATGCCCCAGGAAAAGGAGCGGCCCTAAATGAGAGGAGGGGAGTGGGGAGCCCCAGATACCCCAGCTGCCCTTTTAACCAACTTAAAAACCTTGACTTGGAGACCCCAGCTGCTCATCATGGGCAGGGGAGAAGACCCTCCTCCCCTGTGAGAATCCCCTTCCCAGGCATCTCACGACTCCTCCGAGGGCCTAGTGAGGTGTCTCGTCTCTTGGCAGGGGACCTTCAGCTGCTTTAAGGCTCTCCTGGTCTCCAGCCTACTCAGGGCCCTGTGCACTGCTCCGTGCACCACTGGCTCTGCCTTGTGCCAGGGGTTGGAGACCCAAGCCACCTTGTGCAGTTCTGGGGCTTCAGTCCACTCTGTGTACCGCTTACCCTGCCTCATACAGAGGGTTGGAGACCTGAGCCATCTTGTGCAGCTCTCAGGGTCTCAGTCCCTCTCAGACCCTTTGTTCACTGGCTACGCACCGACTCTGAGCCTCCTCATGGTGGGACGGGGGGACGCAGACAGTTGTTGCTCCTGTCCAGTGATCTGTCTTCAGGCTCTTCTGGGGCTACTGCTCTACCCCACTGGCCAGATCTTCATCTGCCCTCTTCTTCATCCCTCAATGCAGCCGCCCAGGGGCTGGGCACGCTGCCTTTTTATTCCCTCTGGAGGCTCCACCCCCAGATTGCAAATGAACCAATTGGAAAGAGAGGGGGTTAGTCCCCTCTCAGGTCCAGCTCTGCACCTTGCCCCCGGGGCCCCAAACCTTGAAGGAAGAGCGGCTGTGCAATCACGTAGCATAAATCTCTCTGTGGTGGAATGACGTCTTATGAGAGTAAAAGACTTGGCAGAAACTGCTCCTTTCTGAGGTAATTTTATGCTGGACTTAGTGTTTCTTATGAATTGCTTAGTGCTCAGATAAAAAGTGAGAAATTAATAGCACTGGCTAAGCCCCAGGTTTAGCATATGTTTAAACTCCCTCCTGGCACACACATGCATATGCTTTATCACCTGGGAAATGTGTCACCACTGAGAGACAGAGTCCTGAGTGCATCGGCATTCCTGCTTTTCTGAACTCTGCCAGTTGCCCAGAAAGGCTGTGCAGATTCAGGATTTTTGATCGCTTGAGGTAACCAGTACTGGGAATGTCACAGGTGTGAGAGTTTACTGGGATATTTCTTGACTGTGAGGAATCAGGACCCATGGCTTTCATTGCCTGAGAGGAAACAGTGAAGGAAAATAGAGGTCGCAACCCTCAAAGTGAGAGCTGGATCAAAATGGACCTGCACCGGATAATCTGCTGTGGATAAATTAAGATTTGAGGATAAACAGGCTTTAGTTTCTGATGTTTGATCTAAAGCAATATTTAAATGGGAATATTTTCAAAGACTCCAGGTATCTTGCCTACCAATCTACAGGACTGACACATTGTGCAAAATTGGTTTCAAATGAGTGACCATTCCTGATTCAGAGAAATTGACTTTGTCACAATCACTGACTTTGAAAGATAAAGGACTGCTAAAGAAAAGTTGCCTGTTAATTCTTTCATTCCCAAGAAACGTGACCTTACAAAAAGTACAAACTAAAATCCTGGACAAAAACAGCATGATAGAGACCTCTGTTTCCCTCAAGGTTTCATGTCAAAAGGTAATGAGGGCTCTAGAGCATCAGAAAAATGCTGCAGGGGCTTATGTAGTGAGAGATGGCTGCTGATACTGATTGAATTTAGGAAAGCAGCAGGAGGAGATGAGTCAGTGCTCACGATGAATAAAAATGTTAATTAACTGGGCCACACTAATTTCATTATGCTTTCCAATAACTTTGATTAAAAGTTAAATGACAATTCATTAAATAATTTCTTGTCATGGTATGTTGATTAATTTGATGAGATGACTGTCAAAAGCTAAACCGACAGGCACAACGTATTTAATCCTTCCCTCACTGGAGTCAATGAGAGTTTGTCTAGTGGGAACTGTGTAAACGTCACACTTCAAGAAGGTTGTGGACAGATTGGAAAAGGTCTGTCACAGAGCAACAAAAATTATTAGAGGCCTGGAAAGTGAGGCTTATAAGGTTATTTAGGTTATTTAATCTGGAGAAGAGAAGGGTGAGGGGAGGATTTTGTAAGAGTCTTTAAATATAAAGTGCAATTACAGAGAGGATGGAATAGAAATTTTTCTGTGGCCACAGGGGCCAGGACTAGGAAAAATAATGGCAAGCTGCAATAGAGGAAATTTAGGTTGGAGAACAGGAGGAATACTTTGACTATGAGGGTGGTCAAGCAGTGGAACAGGCTGCATGGAGAAGTTGTGGAATATACATCCTTGGAAATTTTCAAGAGCAGATTGGACTGGCAGGGATGGTTTAGTCAGGTTGATCCTGTCTCGAGCAGAAGGCCTTGTGAGGTCCCTTCGCACCCTACTTTACAATGCTCCTGTAACCTCTGTGGCAGCAGGCCAGGCTGAAAAACTCAACATTAGGGCTATGTGAAGCTTCGGGTGCTGATTCAGCTGGGAGGAGATTCAATTTGGCCCAATTCAGTGGCCGAATCTCCGAAATTGGAATCGAATCAGGGGACCAATTAAAAGGTCTGAATAGATTCAAAGCTCTCTGAATCTTTTCCAAAGATTCAGAGAGCTTTGATCATTTGGGCAGTCCCTGGTGGCTGCAGCAGGGAACTGGTAAGTAGGGGGCAGGGGAGGGGGCGCTGGAGGAAGGGGAAGGGAACTATGGGGAGACCCCTGCCAGCTCCCCTTAGCCTCCCAACTCCCCCGGTTCCCCCAACCCCCCATCGCTGCGTCTGCATGGCTGCCCTGCCCACCCCACCTCGGTACTTTAAAAAAAGCCCCGGTGCTTGCTGGGTGCTGTTGGGTGGGTGGTGATCTCTGCTGCCCCCCACGCTGCATGTGGGGCTCTGCACAAGCCTCCTGACACTTCCCCCCAGTCCCCCAGTGGGTGCCCCGCCTGGGCCAGCTCCAGCCCTTTAAGAAAAACAAAATGGAGAGAAGCCCTGGCTTCACCGGTCCTGCAGAGCAGCCTCAGAGCTTTGGGGGGCTCATGCAGAGCTCCCCATGTGGTGTGGGGCAATGGGGGGCAGCAGGGATTGCCCCCCACCAACAGGAAAGGTGAGTCTGGTTTCCAGGTTTTTGGGTTTTTCTTCTTAAAGGGCCTGAGCTGGCCCGGGTGGGGCACCCATGGGCGGCCTGGGGGAGCAATGGGGGGTTCAGGGGCTTGTGCAGAGTCCCCCATGCAGCGTGGGGCAGTGGGGGGCAGCAGGGATCGCCCCCCACCTGACAGCATCTGCTGGGAGCTGCGGTGCTGGGCTGAGGGGAATGGGCCTGACCTGCCTGATTTGGAGATTTGGCCGACTGGAACAGTGATTTGAATCACTGAATCGAATCACTGTCCCCCAAATCAGCCGAGTCTGAATCCAAAGCGAATACAGCCACTTCGCACAGGCCTACTAGCCATAGCATCTTTGGTAAGAAGCCCAAATTGACCTGAATTTATTAACAGGCGGGAAGAATGCTCCATCCTGTAATTTCCACTAGTGAGGGAAGATGTATTAGCCATTACAAAGTATCCAGGGTGTAGACATATTTGGCTAAAGCAAAAGCAATCATAGTAGAGAAAATATCTTTAAAAGCTTTGCTTTTAGCTACTACAATACATTACACAAAGCAAACACAGAAATATGCAGCTCTAGAAGGCAGATATGTGACAGCTGCTACATAGCTAGAGTACCTTCATCTCCACAGAACAGACTTATTTAGATAATTGATTCTACCAGTGAAGTGACTCTGCACCAACTAGCATAGGACATAGTGACACCATTTACAGGCAGGGAGGAAACCAGGTTGCAAAATTTATGCTTTGAGCTCTAAGTACAAACAAGACAGTTATTTGTATAATCAAATGTGAGAGGTTCAACACTAGAAGCACACTTCCTTTCTCTCTGAGCTAAAAAAGGAGCTCTGATACCTATTAGCAAGCAGTAGCTGGTTATAGTCGCTGGGGCTAGCAACTAGACTTGGATGCAATCGCAAGTGCTAAGCCCTACTGTGTCCCATAGGTTTTCTGCTAGGCAAATTAGTGTTGAATGATGTAAAGCGGCATTTGGGAGCAAATTGGCTTCAGAGGTCTCGTTACTTGGTCCTCAGCAGTAATCAAACATGGGAGCATCTGCACGGGAAACAGTATGAGTGCTAAAGCTCCAAGATTTTATCCTATTTTATTACTGAAGAATTGGGGTGTATGTCGCCACAGTTCTTTGCACTGGGATGCACAGTAGGATCTGACTGAAATCCCCCAAGTGTGAGAAACGTCTGGTGTCAGGTTTCTTGTTTTTCCAACTAGCTGGATCCATATGCCCCAAAGTGTGTGCAAATTCAGGTTTGGGGAGCCAGTCTTGTAATAGACCAATAATGGAACTCTTAATCTTGGTGCTGAGCATTTACATGCATCTCTAGTCCCCATGAAATTGATAGGACTACTTATATGAATAGTTGCTCATCACTGGGGGTAGGGATTTTGAAGTTTGACTCAAGACCTAGATTTCCATACCTACAGCCTAATACAAAGGAAAATAATATCCACTAACAACAGCCTTAAAACTTTTATATTCAGCATTTATCTTGCGCTCTGGAAAGACTTGCAAGATTTAAAGATGAGAGAGATGCTAAATTGGCCTTCAAAATGTGCAATGCTGCATTACCTGCTCACAGTTGAACAAATTACTTTTAAAAACGTATTTAAAGAGATTTTAAAATTTGATTGTGGATCGCCCCTCAGTTGTACCAGGTTTATATGGGTAAAAATCTGGCTTCAATTGCATAGCTTCTGGCTCCTCTCCAACCCTTGTTCCAGTTCTGTGAAAATGCCCAATATCCAATGAAATATGAAGAGATGTTTTTTTTCCCTAGTTAATCAGTTAAAGTGGTGCAAATTGTTTTGTTGTCAATTTAACACCTTTAGGAAAACAAATTATTTCCTTTAGGAGTGCATTCCCATGAGTAGGAATGTGCATTTCCTGGAGTCCTGGGGGCCTCTGGAGGCTGCAGCTGTGGCAATCCAGCAGCAGGGAGTCTGGCCGGCAGCCAGAGTGTGGCTCCAACCAGCCAAGTTCTGATTTCCAGTGGTGCACATTGCCACCACGTGCACTGCCCTGCTTTTTTTTCTGGACATGCTCTATGAGTTTATAAGTAATGTGTTTGCCAGTTAATTCATTATTCCAGATATAGCTGTGTTAATTATTCCAGATATAGCAGTAATAAAGACCTAATCTGTACAACAGCTTTTACATTTTTCTTCTGGTTTATCAGGCATAGAATCTACCAAGTGTTTGCAAAGAAGAGAGAAGATTCAGGGAGGAATATACCATATCATAGAAGACTTTGCTGAAACCAGACTGATGCCTAGCTCTAGACAATAAGAGAGGTCACTCAAGTCTCTGACTCCTTTGCTGGCTTCCTATCCATAGCAGTGCCACACTCCTGCTATTTAAAATGTACTGTGAACTGGCTCCATTCTGCCTCTTAATTAACTACATGAACTACAGGTTAGCAACATATCTTCTTCTAGCTGCCTATTGTAGATACTTACATGGCAGCTACTAACATATATCTGATATAAAACTCTAATGTATTTATCCTAACAAGATCCCATGAGGCAAGGTGTTGTTACTGGTTCTGTTTTAAAAATAAGGAACTGAGGCACACAGAGACTAAGAGAGTTTGCCTAAAGTATTTGGGGGCCTAATTCCCATTCAGGCACTTAACTCCCACTGAAACAACTGGGTTTTAGGCGTCTAAATACTTTATAGGATCTGGGCATAAGTGACTTACCTAACCAGGTGACCTATCACCTGGACAAGGGAGAAGAGATTGATGTCATATATCTTGACTTCAGAAAAGCTTTTGATCTGGTATCCCATGATCACCTCTTGGCCAAACTGCCCAGTTGTGGCCTTGGCTCCACCACGATCCACTGGCTGGGAAATTGGCTTCGTGGTCGGACCCAGAGGGTTATGATTGATGGCAGTCACTCATCATGGTGCCCTGTGACCAGTGGGGTCCCTCAAGACTCTGTCCTGGGACCCATACTGTTCAACATCTTCATTAACGATGTGGACATTGGAGTTAGGAGTGGACTGGCCAAGTTCGCCGATGACACCAAACTTTGGGGCAAAGCATCCACGCCAGAAGATAGGCGGGTGATCCAGGCTGACCTGGACAAGCTCAGCAAATGGGCAGATGAGAACCTCATGGTGTTTAACACCGAAAAATGCAAGGTTTTCCACCTTGGGAGGAAAAACCTGCAGCACCCTTATAGGCTCGGCAGTGCTACGTTGGTTAGCACTACAGAAGAAAGAGACTTGGGGGTCATCATTGACCACAAGATGAACATGAGCCTCCAATGCGATGCTGCGGCTAGTAAAGCAACCAAAATGCTGGCTTGTATCCATAGATGCTTCTCGAGCAAATCCCGGGACGTCGTTCTCCCCTTGTACTCGGCCTTGGTGAGGCCGCAGCTGGAGTACTGAGTCCAGTTTTGGGCTCCACGATTCAAAAAGGATGTGGAGAAGCTTGAGAGAGTCCAGAGGAGAGCCACGCGCGTGATCAGAGGCCAGGAAAACAGATCTTACGATGACAGGCTGAGAGCCACGGGACTCTTTAGCCTGGAAAAGCGCAGGCTCAGGGGTGATCTGATGGCCACCTATAAGTTTATTGGGGTGACCACCAGGATCTGGGGGAACGTTTGTTCACCAGAGCGCCCCAAGGGATGACGAGGTCGAATGGTCACAAACTCCTGCAAGACCGTTTCAGGCTGGACATAAGGAAGAATTTCTTTACTGTCCGAGCCCCCAAGGTCTGGAACAGTCTGCCAGCGGAGGTGGTTCAAGCACCTACATTGAACACCTTCAAGAGTAAATTGGATGCTTATCTTGCTGGGATCCTATGACCCCAGCTGACTTCCTGCCCTTTGGGCAGGGGGCTGGACTCGATGATCTCCCGAGGTCCCTTCCAGCCCTAATGTCTATGAAATCTATGAAACATCATGAAGGAAGTCTGTAGCAGAGCAGAGGATTGAATCCTGGTTTTTCGAGTCCATATCTAGCACCCACGTGCCACCCCTGGGTTGCTCTGTATCAACAGTTGTTATTGGTGGCTTCAACACAATGTGGCTCTTGAGTCATTTATTGAAGTTCTCCAATTCTCCTCCAGCTCAGAAACTGTTTTCTCAAAAGAGCCACTTGCTTTTTTAAATCTACTTGTTTCATATTTGTTTTCTTTGGTACACAGTAGCTGTTAAGTGACTTGTGCTGACAAGTGCCTGGCAATATAGAGACACTTTGCAAAAACACAAGTTGTTTTCCCTTGTTTTTCTATTTCTGCTGGAAGCCCCCATGTGACTAAATGTATTAAATCCATGAGTTCAGGGCCGATCATTAAGAACCGAGTGAAGAAGAAAATTGGTTAAGAAACTGTGTTATCTGGTTTTATCTGCAAAGCAATCAACAGGAACTTGAGTGCAGAAAGCCCCAGATGTTCCTTCAAATCCAATTCAGCTGGCCTAGGCCTAGAAGCAGTATATGATTTCCATCTATGTTCCCTGTGTATCACCAGGAAAACAGTTTAGCAGCAGGAGTCATTAGCATAAACAAATACCCATGTCCTGTATACAGCTAATATAGTGATAAAGGAAAAAATGTCTGTAAATTAAATAGTCATTCATATTTGTTTGTTGGCCGTACTGGGTTGTTTTGAAAGAACAAAGGTTGAGCCAGGGGAACTCATTAATCCATCAATACAGAGAAATGTATCTGTTGGCTACTTGGAAAACAGGTAAAATAAGTAAAACTCCATAGCAGTTCTGTTTGATTATGCAGTGTAGCCTGAGATCAACCTACATTCCCTCAAAAAACATCTTTAATGAAATGGCACTCCTTTCATTTTTTTATAAGTGAGTTTCAAGTAAGCATGAGAACTCTGGAGACTGAAGCTGTTGTGATAAATTGCTTCTACTAAGAATATGATTATGTCTAGGAATTTAGAGAAAATTCTTCTTTCAAGATATGCTTGACAAAAGAGAAAACTGTAGACAAAGTGGAAGGAATAAAGCCTAATTGTTGCACTGCCTCAGCTCTCTTTCTGTCCCTTAATAATTGAACACTGAAAAGAAGTCCTCAATGCTTAGGACAGTTATAATATGGGCCCTTTCTACACCGTATTTCCAGTAGGTATCTAAATTCTTTCTGAGGGAGATCACCTCTGCTGGTGGCAGAATCAGGATGTGAGAGAATAACAGGGGAGTATTTCACAGATCTACATTTCAATTATTTAAGAGCAGTCATGTAATAGTCACAGCTTTTACTGGGAAATGGGCAGAAAAAAATTGTCAGTCAAAGAATCTTTTCCCCTTTAAGCTTTTATTCACTTACTAGGTATTTGCCTTCATTTAAATAATAATGCTGCTTTTCAATTCCATTTAAATACTAAAACTATTAATGCAACAAGTCTCTTGACAGAACTCAGACAGGTAGACTATTCACCTGTCTATTGGTACGTAGGATATAGTAAGACACAGAGAGGTTACTGTTTTGCCATGCAGAGAAGAATAACCATTTGGCCAGCAAATGGTAAAAATGGGACTAGAACCCAGAAAACCTTATGTCAAGTCCCAGACTAATCAGCATGATCTTTACCTCCCATTGGGCGTCTACATGTGACACTACCTCACCGTAGCAATGTACTACAGCAGTGTAGCATCCATGGGCATCTATACGTGACCAGCAGCTACTTCACCGTAGCAACGTGCTCCCTTGGTATAGCAAGCCACTACGGTGAAGTAGCTGCTAAAAATAACTGTGCTATGTGTATAGCACAGCATGGATTGTTACTGTGCTGTAATTTAGTACTTCCAAAAGGAAGTACTAAATCACGGTCCAGTAACAACGTTGCCATAGCAACATGTGTTGACGCACCTGTTGTGTCTGTTACCCTATTAAAAGCAATAAAACAAAAGCCATTGCAGTCACAAGCAAAGATTCAAGGAGTCAGAGGCCACATGGAACAATAAGGATCAGTTCAATCAACTCATAATAGGTGGTCATTTGGTGGTTCCAGCAGCCAGCTTACAACTAGCCTTCCTTACTGTTCTCCCCAGCTGAAAACATCATGGGAGCGGAAGAAATGTAAAGGTTGGTTCCAAGAGGAGCTGAAGATATCTATGATTGTGGTAAACTATGACCTTTGAGAGTGGCTACTTTGGGTTGTTCTCTTGCTTATAAACCTATGCATTTAGTATTATAAATAAATCGGGCAATTATAGCCCATGTTTCCTGGTTTTTCACTGCGAAATCTCTAATGCCAATCTTAGAAATTAGTTTTGACAGCTGATCTTCAAGAAAGAACAGTTTTTTCATCAGTCATGTGCACAAAGATTAACTTTTGTTTTCCTCAGCACACCTATGAGTGAGACGTGCCTTTCCACCTTTTCTGGTCCTACTTCTGGTCCTGGGATAGCCAGGAAAATCTCAGTACTGGGTGCAAGTTAAAACAGCATCACACTCCTTTCTGCTTCTGCTGATGACTTTTATGATCAGGGACAAATGACCATGCAGTTCTGTGCTGATTCTTTTACTCCCATATATGGATGGATACCCCCATATATGCTATTTGAACTGATTGTCCCTTATTTGTCCTATATGAACTCCCTATTTCTTATATGAAAAGTATTTTGCACTTTGGTTTCTAGATTTCAGCTCCTAGGAGTAGATTATCACCATCATCTTTACTGATCTGATCCATAAATGTGGAAATTCTGTTCGTAAACTGTTTCTCTAAGACCCTACTTTAATCTTTTACATGACTTTTTTATTTCAGCAAACCAACTTCCTAATGGCTGAGCCTTGGCCTTCCCATCATGGGCCAGGAATTTGAGATTTGTGTTCTGCTCCTTGAATGTAGAACTTCTAAGAAACTTCCCAGTAGAATTCATCTGCTCCAGATCAATCCTTTACAAATTAGTAGATTCAGTATGTTTTACTAAATAGACATTACTTTATATATATCTGCAATATTTGGGTTTGGTCTCCAAAGCTCATTAGAGTGCTGGGAATTTATTGTGCTAAAAATAGTAGCTGCCAAGTTACTCACAGGCAGCCTGGATTTTTTGAATGAATTTTAGAGAGGAACCATTGCTCATACAGTGGGCTATCTTTTATAAAAGTGCCAGCAGATCCTTTATTTCCACTATATAGATGAATGTCTAGGATTTCATTGTGATATATCATTCTAAGAACAGTCTGGCTTGGGTTAATACTTTAACTGCTGCTAACATAAACATAGCTGTACTGGTGCTGCAAAAAGCTTTGAAATATAATAGTACTAACAAGATTTTACAGTGTAGCCTTCTGCCAGGTCCAGACATTGTTTTCAGCACTGGAGCTATGAGTCTGAATCCTGGATTGGATCTAGCTTCTATCTCACTGCTAAGATATTAAAACATTCTCGCTGAGATTCCCATCTGTACCTCTATGAGGTATACATTTTACTTTGTAATATGGTAAGAAACTGGGGGAAGGAAAAATCTACTGTAGGAAGACGACCTATGGCCTCCTGTGTTTTTCCTGATTAATATTAGCCCAAAATACCATTTTCTCTTTTACTAATGTATCTTTAAAATCATAAAGCAGTAGGGTGCTGTTCTGAAAGATCCATTTGAACTGAATGGCTGAGTGGCAGACGGTCTCCCGCGCCAGGGCTATTAACCATGTTGCGGCACCAGTTCCTCCTGTCCATCTGGAGAACAGATATGAGGCCCTGGCAGCCCTGGAGGAGGAGGGAGCAGTGGAAGATTCCAGGGAGGAGACTCTGCGCACACAATGTCCTGTGCGGGCGGCGGGAGTCAAGAGGCCTAAGAGGAGGAAGCGTCGCGTCATCGTGATTGGTGACTCCATCCTGAGAGGTACGGAGGGCCCCATCTGTCGCCAGGATCCCTCAGCACGTGAGGTCTACTGCCTGCCCGGAGCGAAGATTCAGGATGTGAAGGGGATGCTCCAGTCCATCATCCAGCCCACCGATTATTACCCCATGGTCCTCGTCCATATGGGTACTAACGATGCGGCCAGGAGAGCCCCTGATCGCCTGATGGAGGACTACCATGCTCTGGGAGGCGTGCTGAGGGAGATGGGCGCACAGGCGGTCTTCTCTTCCATCCTGCCAGTGAGCGGTCGAGGCAGACGTCGCGAGATGTGCATAGCGGAGACCAACTGGAGGCTACAGGAATGGTGCTTCGAGGCGGGCTTTGGCTTCCTCAGCCATGACCGGCACATCGTGATGAGAGACATGCTGGGATGGGATGGGCTCCACCTTTCCCCTAAAGGTAAGCGTGTGTTCTCTTCCAGGTTGGTGAACCTCCTTCGGCGGGCTTTAAACTAGGCTCGTCGGGGGAGGGGGAAGATGAGGGCGGAGGAGATGATGAATTACCAGGCCCAGCAACAGCCAGCGAGCCCAGACCAATGGTCAAAAGGGAGAAACAGGTAAGTGATGGGAGACGGGGCATTGCTGAGACTAGGGGGTCAGTGGGCACAACCGTTGGAGGCCTCAAATGCCTCTACACGAATGCTCGAAGTATGGGGAAGAAGCAGGAGGAACTCGCCCTCCTCCTAGCTGTCATAGTAGGGATCACAGAAACGTGGTGGGACTCATCGCATGACTGGGCGGTGAGTGTCAAGGGCTATAGGCTATACAGGAGGGACAGGATAGGAAGGAAAGGTGGAGGAGTAGCACTCTACATCAAGGAGGAATATACTTCCTCGTTAATTAGCAAGGGGGTAGAGGGGGGGCACTCTGAGGTGCTCTGGGTTAGAGTAAAAGGCAGTCCAGGGGAGAGAGACTTAACGGTGGGAGTCTACTATAGACCTCCCAACCAGGGAGAAGAGCTCGACCAGGAACTCTTAGGTCAGCTCACAGAGGCAGTGAGGGCTAAGGATGTGGTCATCATGGGGGACCTGAACTTCCCAGACATCTGCTGGGAGGAGCAGTCAGCCAAGTCTGATCGCTCACGTCGGTTCTTAGCCAGAGTGCAGGACCTCCATCTAACCCAGGAGGTGCACAGTCCCACCAGGGGAGACGCCTTGTTGGACCTGGTGCTGGCCACGGGTGATGACCTGGTGAGGGGGCTGCGGGTGATGGGCCACCTGGGAGACAGTGATCATCGCTTGCTGGAATTCACCATCCAGCGTAAGGTGGCAAAGGGCTGCAGCAAGGCAACAGCCCTAGACTTTAGGAGGGCTGACTTCAACAAGCTAAGGAGGATCGTTGGGGAAGCGCTGAGGACCCAGAGGGGAAGGGAATCAGATGTCGAAGGGGAGTGGTTGCTCCTTAAGGAGACGATCCTACATGCCCAAAGGGAGGTAATCCCAACAAGGGTCAAAGGGAGCAGGAGGGCACATAAACCCCCATGGCTCACTAAGAGCATCCGGGAATGTCTCCTTGCTAAAAGGGAGGCATATACCCAATGGAGAGATGGGGTCATCACCAAGAAGGACTATGTTACAGTCGCCCGAGGATGTAGGGGGGCAGTCAGGAGGGCCAAGGCAGAGATGGAGATAGGACTAGCTTCCCGGATTAAGGACAATAAGAAGTCCTTCTTCAAATACATAGGGGGTAAAAAGAGGGTCCCGGGTAATGTGGGGCCCCTGCAGGACATGATGGGCAACTTAGTCATCACGCCAGATGATAAAGCTAACATATTTAACGATTTCTTTGCCTCTGTCTTCCTAAGTAGGGACCAGTTCAGCCACCTCCCTGCTGGGCCCCCCTCGGGCCCCGGGAGAGACACGCCTGGGCCAGGGGTTAGCGAGGAGTTAGTTAGGGTACTTCTGGAGAGGCTGGACGTGTTCAAGTCCGCTGGTCCGGACGATCTTCACCCTAGGGTTCTACAGGAACTGGCCGAGGTCATTGCGGGACCCCTGGCGCGGCTCTATGAGCACTCGTGGTGCTCTGGCGAGGTGCCGGAGGACTGGAAGAGGGCCAATGTGGTCCCTATCTTCAAAAAGGGAAAAAAAGAGGACTCGGGAAATTACAGGCCAGTTAGTCTTACCTCAATCCCGGGTAAGCTCTTTGAAAAAATTATCCTGGCACACATCCAGGAGGGCCTTGCGGGGGAATGCATGCTCAGGGGCAACCAACATGGGTTCATCAGTGGCAGGTCTTGTCAGACCAACCTGGTGGCCTTTTACGATCAGGTCACCAAATCATTAGACGCAGGGGTTGCTGTGGATGTAGTCTTTCTGGACTTCCGGAAGGCTTTCGACACTGTCTCTCACCCTGTCCTCATCAAAAAGCTGGGAGACTGTGGTGTCGATGCCCACACGGTCAAATGGGTCGCCAACTGGTTGGAGGGCCGCACCCAGAGGGTGGTAGTGGATGGGTTCTTCTCGACCTGGAAGGACGTGGGCAGTGGGGTTCCGCAGGGCTCGGTCCTCGGGCCCGCGCTGTTCAACATCTTCATCAGTGACTTGGATGACGGGGTAGAAAGCACCCTGTTCAAGTTTGCTGATGACACTAAGATGTGGGGGGATGTGGGTGCACTAGAAGGGTGCAATAGGCTACAAGCTGACCTTGACAGGTTGCAACGGTGGGCAGATGAGAATAGGATGGGGTTTAACACTGATAAGTGCAAGGTGTTGCACATGGGGAGGAAGAACCAGCACCACACTTACAGGTTAGGGAACTCCCCTCTTGCCAGCACGGAGACGGAAAAGGATCTTGGAGTTGTCATTGACTCCACGATGAACATGGGCCGGCAGTGTGGGGAGGCAGTCAAGAAGGCCAACCGTACCCTGTCATGCATCCACAGATGCATCTCGAGCAGGTCCAGGGAGGTGATCCTCCCCCTCTATGCAGCATTGGTCAGGCCGCAGCTGGAGTACTGCGTCCAGTTCTGGGCGCCACACTTCAAGAGGGACGTGGACGATATGGAAAGAGTTCAGAGGAGGGCCACTCGTATGATCAAGGGTCAGCAGGGCAGGCCTTATGAGGAGAGGCTACAGGACCTGAACCTGTTTAGCCTCCACAAGAGAAGGTTAAGGGGGGACCTTGTGGCCTGCTACAAACTGGTCAGGGGGGATCAGCAGGTATTGGGGGAGTCCCTGTTCCCCCGTGCGCTGCCAGGAGTGACCAGGAATAACGGTCACAAGCTGGCGGAGGGTAAGTTTAGATTAGATATTAGGAGGCGCTACTTCACAGTCAGGGCGGCTAGGGCCTGGAACCAGCTTCCAGGGGAAGTGGTGCAGGCTCCTAGCCTGGGGATTTTTAAAAGGAAGTTAGATGAGCACCTTGCCGGGGTCATCTGACCCCGGTGCTCTTTCCTGCCAAGGCAGGGGGTCGGACTAGATGATCTACCTAGGTCCCTTCCGACTCTAGCTACTATGAAACTATGAAACTATGAATGGCAGCAGCTGGAATTGTGCTGTCCAAAATACAAAGAAGGCACCATCCTTTCCCCCATACCCCTCAGTGACCCTACTTTATTCCCAGTTCAGATGGGAAATGCTACAGGTTCCATTTCTTTTTCCAGGGAATCAGCTCAGGGTAAAGCCCAGCCACACATCCAAGACAAATTACTCTCAAGTCATGTCTACAACAGGAAAGGACACTACAAGTGAGTGTGACAGTGAAGCAGGCCACACCTGCACAGTGCACACTACAGCCACCTTAGTGTGGTATTGGGCCAATACCAATAAACACCCCAGGAAAAGCAAACTTATTAACGCATGCTCCACACTGCATTGAGGTGGCAAGAATGCTTCCATCTGGGGGGCTAACTATGGGGAGCAGGTCCAGTATGTGACATTACAGCACTTCCTACTGCAGTCCTAGGATGGCGTTCAGGCATTAGCATTGGCTCATTTTCATGAACATTACCAAGGATTTCCCCCATGAAAGTCAGTGGGAAGCACAAATAATTTCTCTGGAGATGTAGGAGTGAGAACAGGCCAACTAATTTTGTACTCATCCAGTGGAACATGTTCTGGGCCAAAAAAGATAGTATAGCCTTCCTACCAACACAGTGATTCTGTTTTGCTTGTAAATCTTGCCTCCTAGAGGTTTTGTGAGTTTTAATTAGATATAATCTGAGGCAAGCCTTGATCCAAATCCAAACTTCCACAAAGCTCAGGAGACTTCTGTATCTGGCATTTTAATTCACATCCATCTGGTCGTTTAATAAATTAATGTTCTTAAGGCATTTGAGATTCTCAAATGAAAGAGGCTATTAGGGCAAACAGCTATTATTGGCATTATTAACAGCTTCTTTGGTTGCTAAATCCCACTCAGATACTAGTACAGAGTGTCTCCACAATTAAACACCAGTTCTCTTTCTGAGTCACCGTGGAACGTTTGCCATGAATCAGCCAGAAGCAAAACAACAGGTCTCCAGAGAATAAAAACAATGTATGTCTTTTTAATTCAGTGGTGTGCGACTTTGCCTCAACATGCATTAAGGAGTGGATTGAAACAGCAAATGAGGAATACCTGAAACTTTTTCAGTGTAAAGAAACAATATTGATAATCTAAGCAGCCAACTCAGAGGGATTAAATATATATATATATTCACCGTCATAGAGATCTTTTGGAAAATGAGAAACTGCTGCTGCTGTTGAAAACAATGGGTCAAATGGAAAAAGTGTGAATAAGCCTAATGTAGCTATTACTAATCACTGTTTCACTCTCAGCTTGTGACTTACTCTGCTGCCTTTGTCACCAAGTAGTCGCTCTGGGCACAAATGCAGGGGCATTTGGATGTGTCCACATCTTCTCTAAGCACTGTAGCGCCTCATGACCCGGTTGGGAGCACTCTAAGCCGTGTCATTGGTGCCCACATGAATAAGGAGCATAGGATAGTGGTCTGTGGGCTGGAGGAGCTTAGGGATCCTCTCCACATCCTCTCAGATGCAGGCCCCCGGGAAGCAGCAGACTTCCCGGGCCAAGGGGTCAGGGCGGCAGATTGCCCCCTCAGTCCCCCTCAGGATGGAGTCTCCCACAACAAACACATGTTTTGGGGAGAGCAGGGGCGGTAGCTGCAGCTGAGCCTGTGTTGCCTGCGGGAGCTGGCAACTCAGCAGGCTCTGCTGGAGCAGCAAGAGGTGCATACCTGTTGCTAAGCTCCGGTGGGGCAGGGGCCTTGGTGCAGCGGGCCGTGGGGCCCTTGACCACCTTGGTCCATGCCCCTGAGTGGGCAGAGTGGGAGGTCCCGGAGTCCTCCTTTGTCCTGGAGGGAGACTGTGGTCTACCCTCCGGCTCCCGGGGGTAGAAGGGCCTGGCAGTAGGAGTCTATCTCCTGCTCACAGTCCCTGACGGCAGTCTCTGGACTGTGGCCTGGAGCTCCTCCAGCTGGCGCGCCAGAGACCCCAAAAGGGAACAGACCCCACAAGGGGAGGTGGCCATGCTCCCAGGCCCCAGAGCATGAAAAAGTGACAGGCAGCCCCCGCAGCGAAGAGCCAGGGGCTCTGTCTGCGTGGAGCCCGGGACCATGGGCTCCATCTGGGTGGCCGTCTCTGAGGTGCCGGCGGGGGGCTGCAGAGCCCGAGGGGACTCGGGGTGCAGTGCGTGCCCATCCGTGTCATGCCTCTGATAGGCTGGCTATGGCTGGGACTGACTACCCTGGGGGGTTCGCAGGCAGGGTCTCGGGCCCTCCCGCTCACCCTCCTGCCTGAACTCTGTGCCAGCAGACAAGCACACCTGTTTGCACAGCCTGTTCACGTGGCTCCCTGGGGGGCTGGGCGAAGTTGGGGCCTGGGTAGGGCTTGACCCAGCCTGGCTCCACTCAGCCGCCTCCTTCCACTTACTAAGGGGTTAACCCCTCCCACCATGGGCCCCGCTTGCCTCTGGCTGTGCTGGGGGTCGGCGGGGGGCTCTGTGGCTGCTGGGGGTCTCTGGGGGGCTTCAGCGGAGTGGGGGTGCAGCGGGCTTTCACCCTCTCATCTCTCGCCACTCCGGAGCCTAACTGATGTTGCTATAAGGGGTGGAAAGGAGCCATACGTGGCATGGGTATCTGAGAGGCACGCAAGGCTTTGAGCCCTGCCAGGAGAAGGGGTGTGAGACCAAAAGAAGCCGAGGCCGAGAGGGCTGGAGCCTGAGCCCAGAGGAGGCAACTCAGGTGGCCTGAGGCCATCAGGAACAGAACCTAAGTCCCAAGGGGGCAATGCAGGCAGCCAGGGGCTGACCAGAGACGGAGACTAGACAGGAGCTGAGGTGCTGACAGGGCCCCACTTATGGCTGGAAAAACAGGATGGGGGCAGCTGGGTACAAGAGGGACCCACTGGCCCAAAGCAAGCTAGGGCTCACACAGGGACCCTAGAGCAGCCTCCACTCCACAGCAGAAAATACTTCCATCAAGGCATTGTTGGCTGCAAAGGACCAACTCACAGGATCATAATGAATTCTAATTTATTGTATGGGATGTGAAGTTACCAATAAAATCATAAATGCAAACTTTGAGTTATGTGCTACAATAGTAGTGTAGCACCGACGTTGGTTTATACCTAGCCAGGATGTGGGGGGTCCCTGCTTTTCCTGTTTTGGTAGGTCGGGTGCTAGATAAGGGAGTGCCACTGAGGGAAACACTTCACTGCCTTCTATCCCTTTCTGGCACACTTGTGTGATTTCCCCCAGGATTATCTTGGCTGCCCAGTCTAGAGGTAACGGTCCCACATGGATCTGCAGTAGTGCATGACAGCTGTTAGTCACAGTTGCTGGGGGTTTCACCAGTGGTGTAGTTTTGGGAGTCCACCATTGACTTGATTGATTCAATGGCTGTGTCCTTGCAGGTTTCAGGTGGCTTGATTAGCTTAAATGGCTTATAGAATAAAGTTTTCTGATGGTAAGTTCCTCTGGTTAGGCTATTGTCAATTAACAGCCAGAGGTTCTTGCTTTGTCATTCAATTATCTATGGACTCATACTTGCATTCACTCAAGGAACCAGCCCAATATAGCAGATTTTATCACTTTACAATTACAGTTTCAGTGCACTTTCTAACAGTGGTTCAGGGTGTAACTTCATTCTACAGGGAGTACATTCCTTAAAGTTTTTAAAGCATAAAATATAAAATACAAAATGCCCAGGATCAAAGGCTACTGTGGACACTTAGTGAGTTAAGTTAGCACCAGGATATATTTACAGTCTCTGAAGTGGATATTTTAGTTCTTCTTTTTTCTTTCGTGGTGCTTAGTTCAATGGCTATATAGGTGTAGTTTGTAGTTTTCTCCTGCAGAAAGCCACTTCAACTTTCTGGCTTGCTCTGAGGCTTGCCACACCCATGCAATGAGTGTGCTAGGTCTCTGCCAATACTCAGAAGGAAAAAGAAATGCACAAAATGGGGGCAGGGAGGGTGCAGGCAAAGGGCTTCTTGTTACAGCATGGCAGGTGAGAGAGAAAGGTACCCTGGGGAGCTGGAGAGGGACAGGACCTGCATGGTTACCAGGTAGCATCACAGTTACCCCTGGGGCCTAGTCCTGCTACAAGCCACAGTTAAAATACCTACAGCCAAGTGCTTGGTCTGTGGTGAAATATATGAATAATTATTAATCCAATATAAAGTTTCTCATTATTTGCCAAAATTCACTGCTTCTAGTACTTCTGGCCCTTTTTTGGAATCTTTTCACGCACAGACATTGGAAAGCCCCCTCAGTAATTGCTTTTACTAAATGATAGCTCTGCTTTTTCTAATTGAGCTCTATTATGATCTCTTCCAAAGACCTGGGGTGTTTATATATAAATATACTTTCTAAGCTCATATTTTGTTGCAGTAAATGGTTTTGTACAAAAGAGGCAACCCAAATATGTTTCCCAGTATGAAAGTGAACTGTAACATATTATTTGTATAATTTTAGTTTGTTTCTTTCACTGTTTTTCTTTTCCTTAGCCAGAATTGAAAACAAAGATATTAGAGAGCTGCTGGGCATTAATTATTATATGGAAATTTTATTTCCAACCAAATTGGAACCAGACAAGTAGCAAAGCTTTCTCCCAAAGTGAATCACTTCAAAAGATTTTTAGCAGGAGAATTGAAATGGCCAAACAGCATGCGGTCCAGAACTGTACTATAGTTGGATATGTAAATCAAGAATGAGATGTGCTTGCAGAAATGTATGGTGGGACTGAAGAATAATAGCAGGATGGCTACATGTCAAGAGTGAGGGAAAAAGTGAGAGTTCAGAGGCTGGATGCTGTGGGTAGGGAACAAGGTGAATTATCACAGTGTCATCATAGAATCATAAAAGTCGGGTTGGAAGGGACATTATAGATCTTCAAGTCCGACCCCCTGCCAGGGCAGGAGAAAGAAAAAAACCTGGGATCAAATGATTCCAGCTAGGTAGGCATCAAGCCTCCTTTTAAAGACCCCCAGGGTAGAAGCCAGCACCGCTTCCCTTGGAAGTTGGTTCCAGATCCTAGCCGCCCTGACTGTGAAGTAGTGCTTCCTGATGTCTAATCTGAACCTACTTTCCAACAACTTATGGCCGTTATTCCTTGTTATGCCAGGGGGTGCTAGGAGAAACAAGGTCTCTCCCAAGCCCTCTGGTCCCCCCTAGTGACTTTATAGACGGTCACCAGGTCCCCCGTCAGCCTCCTCTTGTGAAGGCTGAACAGGTTCAGGTCCTGCAGTCTCTCATTGTAGGGTCTGCCCTGCTGTCCCCGGATCATGCGGGTGGCCCTCCTCTGGACCCTCTCAATGTTGTCCACATCCCTCCTGAAGTGCGGCACCCAGAACTGGACACAGGACTCCAGCTGTGGCCTGATCAGTGTGGCATAGAGAGGGAGGATCACCTCCTTGGCCCTGGTAGAGATGCACCTGTGGATGCATGACAAGGTCCGGTTAGCCCTCCAACCATGACCTTGCATTGTCGGCCCATGTTCATCTTGGAGTCAATAATGACTCCAAGATCCCTTTCTGCCTCTGTGCTCTCAAGAAGGGAGTTTCTCATCTTATAAGTGTGCTGCTGGTTACTACTCCCCAAGTGCAGCACCCTGTACTTGTCAGGGTTGAAGCGCATCCTGTTTTTGCTAGCCCACCCCTGTAACCAATCCAAGTCTTGCTGCAGTCTTTCCCTCCCTACTAGTGTGCTCACCTCACCCCAAATTTTGGTATCATCAGCGAATTTAAACAGAGTGCTTTTCACCCCGTCATCCAAATCGCTGATAAAGAGATTGAACAGCACGGTCCCAAAACAGTGCTGGAGTAGCAAACAGTGTTACAGGGCATAAGCAAAGTACACTGTCAGAGTTGTGTCATGGACGCAAAGAGCTGACTTCTGTATTACAAACGCTTATGAATTAATTTATATTAATGTTATCTTGGGGTTTCTAAGACTTCTAAAAATAGCTGTGGCTCTGGAACTGGCTTTTCCTGGCTCTGAGGCAGTAATGAAACCTGTTTTTGTATTGGCTATTGGATTAACATAATGCATCTAAAAATAAAGCTTTTCTGTCTCTTATGAAGCAAACATCTGCATTGAAAGAACATTAGAAGCTTGGTCAGTGCTCAAATATGAAGAGCTGTTTAATATTTTCTTCTCCTTTCATTGCTCAATATCTGACTATGAGGCCTTATTTACAGGATAGTATTGAAACCCTGCTCTCAAGACTTAATCATTGCTTCAGGCTTTTTTAAAGGTTCTTATCAGTATTAGACTATAGTGCTTCATGGACAGTAACTAATTTACCTTCACAATACCTGTTTGAAGTAGGAAAATTGGTGTCATCCCTATTTTCTTGATGGGACACTGGGGCCCCGAAAAAGGAAGGAGATTAGGAGGAGCTTTCTATGTGGATGCTCAAGCAGTGAAACAGGCTACTTAGAGAAATTGTGGCATCTCCATCCTTGGTCGTTTTCAAGAGCAGGTTAAACAGGCACTTGGCTGGGATGGTTTAGTCAGGGTTGATCCTGCCTCTGGCAGGGGGCTGGACAAGACCAGTCCCTTCCAGCCCTATTTTCCTATGATCATTCCTCTCAAGTTTCTGTTCCTCAGCTCACAGATAGGGCATACTTATTTCTTCTATTGGGGTGGTACATGAGTAATGTGAGGAGACCTAAATATGGTCAGTGAGGATGGAGAATTTTAGTGAAGAACTATAAATTTCTTCAAAGGCTTGTAACTTGGCCAAATCTGTATAGATTTTCACAAGGACTGCAAGAAAGCCCATGCCTAACAGGGGGAACCATTTCACCATCAGCAAATTTCTTGTCTTTGTTCTAATGAAGGGGGCCAGTTTTTAAAGGTCACATGGGCAAAACAATTAATTCTTCCCATTCCTCATCCCTCATTTTTGGAAGTGACAGAATCATTTTTCCAAACTTAAAAAAAAAGAAAAAGAAAGATGTCAGCCCGAGGTCTGAGATACCTGACAGGGAAAATGTCATTCCACATGGTTAATTTGGCAATATTATAAATAGAAAACGCAGCCGAATAATGGGACGTCTCAGACAACTTTCCTAATGCATAGCACACCAGCTATCTAATATCTTTAAAAGGAAGGAAGATAGTAAAAACACTACTTAACTATTACACTATTTAAGACCTTCATAAGTGGTCTATGAACCGAATTACTTCTTCTTAGGATAATTTGCAATTATGGGATATGTTCTTGATTTTTCAATGTCACCAGAGTCCTTGAGGGAATTGCCCTTTCCTACTTACTCTGAGACCCTCTATTATCCAATATATAACTGTGCTTAATAAACATGCTGATCAGGGTGGTGTTCACAGCTTATTAATTCAGAATGGTGTGGAGGTAGTTCAGTCTGCTCTGCACAACACACTTGATTTCTGCCTGCTTTTTGTTTATGTAATTGTTAGACTAGCTAAAAGACCCCCACCCCCTTCCGCCCAAGCAGAAGCTTGCAAGGCAATGTAATCCCATAATGAACCTGTGGGGAAAATTTATAGCCGGATTCTGACACACATCATATCATTGTGCTGTGCCTTACTTCATGGTAAGGCACAACATGAGTTGTCATCATGACTCAAGGGGCCATGAATTACTGCATGGATTGTCCTAATAAAGTACATATAGTGCGACTCAGGATATCAACATCCTCCTCCTCTGACTAAGTATAGCCACAAGAGGCACATCCACACATGCAGGCATGTGGGCTTGTAGCAGCTCAAATAGAAGTGGTGCAAATTTGAGCAAGGGCTTTTTGCCTCAGCGCACGTGCCAAGACATGCACTTTGGTGTGGGGCAAATTGTGCCACTTGGGGCAAAATAACCCTGCCTCGCTCCTCCTGGATCTGTGCTGGCCCCAGAAGTATAAAAAGCTGCCCTGGCAAATAGCTCAGGGCTACTCACTCTCAGGTGCTTCTGGGGCCCAGCCAATTGGTACCTGGGGACACTACCCCTCGTGCCAGCTGAACTGCTGAAGGAGCCCTGAGAGTTTCCTGTACCCTTTACCCACTACAGCAGTCTGGCAGTGGGGGCTGCTGCCTGGCTGTGACCTGCTGCCACCTGTGACAGCATGTGGCTCCAAGGCTGCGTGCCTGCCAGACCCAGATGGGGACAGCATTGCCATTAGAGGCATCTACACCTCTGGGCTAGCTGCCAGTGGACTGTGGTTGCACAGTTGAACTTTGTGTGACACTACTGCCGTGTATGCCACTGCCCACCCATCTGGACAGCTGTCGCCTGAAACTATCAAAGTATGTCCTCCTGGCCCCAAGTTTATCAGAAGGTCAGACACCTCCAGTTGGGTCCTGGGTGCCAGCTCTGAGCAGGCTCCTCTGCCTGGGTCCTGCCACTTGCTTCCCTAGCAAGAATTCTGGTATTCCCTATTTAAAAACTGCAAAATCCTTGATTAAAAAAATCCCAAATTCACTCTTTAAAATACCCCAAAATCTATATTCTTCCACATGTAAAACAAAAGATCACTAGACATGCATAGAGAGAGAGATATCAAATCAGTTGGACAATGTTTTCTTGATATATTTATAATTTTAAAGCAATTTGGAAGCCTACCAGTGCTTCCATCATCATCATAAAATTAATTCTAAATATCTATACAGGTTGGCATTGACTTTGGCTTTTTGTTTTAGAAAAATCTGATCTGCCTCTACCACCTTCACTCACTGGGATGTGCAGCGCAGAGAAGCACTGATATGCCAGTGCTCTTCCCCTTCCCCTCACTCTCAACTCACAGCCTTCCCCCCACCCCAGTCCCCTCATTTCTGACCCACAGGGCCAGGTATGTGGGTGAGGGGTTTGTGGGGGTGGCTTAGAAGTGTGGGGTCTGTGGATGGATTGTGGGGGGACTGTAGGTGTGGGGGTGGGCATATAGGGGGAGCTGCTCAGGAGGGCAGCTGTGCAAAGGACCTGCACCCACAAGGTGCAGGTCCTCTCTCTGTACAGCTCATGGACTGCCCCCCCCACTGGGGCTACAGTCTGGTCTCAGCTCCCAATCACTGCCCTACCCAGCCCCAGCATCCCAGCACTCAAAAAACAAAACAAAAACCTGCACTTGCCAGCTGTAGTAGCAGCCACTGGGGCCATGGGGGCCTCATGGAAGAGCCTCCCTGCACAGCAGGGGGCAGCAGGAATCAGCCCCAGTCTCCTGCCACCCGCCCTGCAGCTGTTGCATCGTGTGGGTGCTGTGTGGTTCAGCAGGGCGTTGCACGACGCCACACACTGTCTGGGAGTTCAGGGCCACTGGGGCCAAGTGATGCCAGGTTCTGGGTTACAGCTAGAGCTGCCCCAAGCTCCCAGACAGCTTGCAGAGCCATGCAGCACCCGTATGATCTGACAGTGGCAGCGCAGGGTCCAAGCAGCTGGGGCCGCCCTCTGCTGCCTCCTGCCACATGGTGGGGGTGGGGGGGTGAGGGAGAGGTCTGCCATGAGACCCCAGTGGCTCCAACAGCTGCTGCTACAGCTGTTGAGTGCAGGTTTGGGGGGTTTTTGAGTGCTGGGGCTGGGTGGGGCAGCGATTGGGGGCTAGGACCAGGTGAGAGAATGATCATGAAGGCTGGGGTTGCAAGTGGGGAATGGGGCCAGTGATCGGGGGGACTGGGGGAGCGAGCTGGGGCTGGGGCTGGCAGGGGTCCCCCCATGGTCCCTTCCCTACTCCTCAAACCCCCCACCCCTTACTTACCCCGCCCAAAGCCCGGGTCCAGGTCCTTGCAGCTGGCACACTGCTTGCCCTGCATGGGCAGAGAGTGTGCTGCAGCACTGGGGCAAGGGCCAGCCATAGAGACACTCTGGCTCGTTACATCTCTGTGGAAGACGTGAGCATCTGGTTGCCTCAGGTCACAGTCAGGACTGTGCCTTGCACTGCTGTTTTGTGGCACAATTTTTTTTTGACCCCTGGATATCCAGAGGTCTAATTTTGCCCCCACACTGCAAATTTGCAGTGCAGGGAACTTTTTTTTTTTGTTCCCACCCATGCATCTTGCAGCGTCTCAAAGGGGTTTGAGATGCTGCAAGAGGTACGTGCACACTTGTGTGGGCATGCCAAAGAAGTGCATATCAGAAAACCACTGATCTCTTATGCTATGTTCCTTATGCTATGATCTCTTATGCCCTCCATGCCCCAACATAGAAGAGCCCCAGGAAGGTGTTTTGGCATAGTATTTTCCTGAATATTTTGGCTGGTAGGATTTTAAGTGATATTGAACTTCATCCTGTTCTTGAACAGGTGACACTTATTCTCAGACAACTGCAGATTATACCTGTCTGGAAACTGATGGAATGAGCCAATAGAGAAGATAATCAAAGGAAATTATTTTCCTTAAGAAATCAGTTTAATAAAGTCTAAGTAATGTATGATCATTTAAGCATGCATACATGACCCCTGAAATCCTTGGCTTTGGACTTAGCCTTGTCCTGTGAATTTGGATAAGGAGCCTGAACTTTCCAAAGGCATTCATTCCTCATCTGATACTTATACTGTTCTCTTTTGTTCCTGACCCAGAAAAAAATCCTTTGCCCTCTTCTTTTATGCATTTTTTTGTGCACAACACATAGTCGCACAAAACTGTGTCATCAGGGAAGAATGCTAAAAGGCAGGCCATTAGGTAAATATCAGTTCCCAGATGATATTGATTTACAGGCATTTGTAGGAGCCTGTGCCTACATTAGGAATCCTGTGCTTTTTTCTTCTGTGAGTTAGTAAACTTAGGTCTATATAAAACACCAGTTTTATTCTGCTGCCCTAAATCCTGAAGATCCAGCTGGATGTGTTGTCCTATTGCCTCTTGTCATAAACTATAGCATAGTTTTACTGTTAAATAATTTTAAAACGGCTGCTACAGTTTCCCACCTGAACAAATCACCCAGTCTTATTTCAAAATAGAATCTTCTGCTCAATTCAGTTGGCTATAACAGTCCTTCAAATATGCATCCTATGTACTTAAGTGAAAGATGTATATTCAACTAAAATATGTCCCCATGGGATTTTAGCCCTTGGGTTATTTTTTTTTGTTTAATGAAATGAAAAAGGACCACTCTATGGTTGGTTACCCTCTGTCTAAGAGAAAAGATTGTAGAGTTACATTTATGTTGACGAGGACCAGGAAAACTGAACAAATTGCAAGCCCTGGGCATCTATGTAATACGTGTTAGGACACATCCTTTGCAGTGACAGCCCAATTAAGCAGCAACACTATTAGAGCAACTACAGACTGTGATATGAGTAGATGGGACAAGAGTTTGGAAGAAGTTTTCATTTGTCTGAGCTAGTAAGAGATATTTTGACAGAAAAGGCATAACTTGTGACTTGTCACATAATTCTCAGTAGAGAATTATTTGTGACCTGATCATTTGCAACGTCACATTTGGCTGAGATGACTGAGAAGAAGCTGCAGCCTCCTGGTTTTCTCGAGTACTTGTAAATCACACAGTTTCCATGGATGATGAAATTCATATAAAGAAAATGACAGAGAATATGGGTATGACTGTAGGGCAAGGACAAGACTTCTTAATATGCTTAGAAAGCAACAAACATATTGGTTTCCTGCACGGCAGAACAAGGCATTGAATCTGTGGCCTCTGGGTAAATCCTAAGTATACAACTTGAACTGATTTTTCAATATAAGAGATGCATTAAAATAGGAGATTCTACTGTAGTTATACATACTGAACTAGCAACTGAGTTTCATTAACTCACAATGAAATGCTGTTGTACTTCTCTAGAAATTGCAGAGTTACATTAAGGACAAATTGTAACTCAGAGAGCTGGAATTGATCTATTAACTCCCATCCACATATAAAAATATTCCTTATTTTTAGAGTAGTACAATACTGCTCACTTTTTTCCTCCTCCTCAACTCATTCTAAGCATTGCAATTGTTTCTACATATCCCAACCAGTTCTTTCTATTCAGATATAATGCCCTATGACATCCCCATTAACCCTTTTCTATATGACTACTCTCTATCACTCTATTTGAATGCCTTTCTGAAGCCCCTATTTTTCAAGCCAACAGCTGTTCTATTACCTCTTTCCTTGCACTCCCTACCACAATGTGTCAAACAGGCTGCATCTGCTATGAACCTCTGCTCACTATGGCTAAGAACAGAACTTAAACATAAACTGGTTTAAGTGATCAAAAACTAGTTTAAACCTGTAACAGAACATAAGTTCAGTGCACATAAATGAGTTTCAAAATTGCCAAAACTGGCTTAAAATAAACCTGGTTGAATGTAGACTTAACTGATCTGGGTCAAACAAGTTTATGCAACTTCTGTCCCAGACCCCTTCCTGGTTTAAGTTAAATTTGAGTCCCCCAGCATCCTAGGATGCTTTGCAGCCCTGGGCTGTGCTGGGCTGTCTGCTTCAAAGAGAAGGGCTGGCCCCACCCCTCTGCTCTCTAGCCAGATCAAAGCCAAGGACATGGCCAGATGCTGGCTCAGCATGGCCCCCTGAGGAAAAGTGGGCAGGGAGGGGCCTTGTTCCTCCCTCCTTCCCCTCACCATACCCCACCCAGGGTCTGCCTGGCCAGGGCACAGCAGCCCCTGTCAAGGCACCCTCCCCCACATTGCTCCAGTGGCAGGAGTGGGGGTATGGCCAGATGCCAACTGGAATATGAAGGGGATGAGGGGGGTGTTATTTCCCCCCGCCTTCCCCTACCGTTCTTTACAAACTCATGTAAAACCACTGCCTGTGCAGCAAAGGTAACTAACACCTTGTTAAAATGTTAATCCAAGAGCCATCTAGACTGCAGTATGGGGCTAATAGCTTTGATTGTTTCTCAGATATTGACCCACCTACCTAGGAAAATGTGTTTTCCTAGCCAGAGACTTATTAGAGGAAGGGACAAGATATGACCCTTCTTAAGAAGAAGACTCCACCCCTTCCCACTTCTGGCAGAGACTAAAGTAAGCAGTTGATAAGGAGAGGGGAAGGGGGTGTGATTCCCCTCATGTCCCCCAGGCCATGGGGGAGGGGAAGAGGCTGGGGAACTGGGGCTGGAGGGACTTGTCCCCTGCCACCTGTGAGCACAGACCCAAGCCGTGCAGGGCCAGACTGAGTGGTGGGAAGTGTTGGCAAAGACCTGGACACAACCATACCATGTATGTACTGGAGATGGAGCTAAGGGAACAGAATAGGATCCCAGACTGCTTGAGCTAGTGTGACAAAAGAAAGCAAAAAACTACACTTATATTATAAAGCAGAAGCTGTAAAAAGTGGGAGACTGGAAGGCCTGAGCAAAGACTTGTCTTTTTGGTTTATTACCGTCCAGTTAAGTTAGACTAAGTTGCGTGCACTCTCACTCTGTTTTACTGGGCTGTATCTTAGCTTAGGTGATGGGTTTTGATTGTTCTGTTGTGTGCTTGAGGTTGCAAAGTGCTGTGCTCAATACACGCTTGCTTCAGAGAAAGGACTATTCTTGTTCAAGCTCTTATAAATTCAGTGCCACTACCTTTCCCACCCCACTGCAGGCCTGGGCTGGAGTCCTAGGTGAGCCAAAGAGAGGATTTAAGCCCTCACCCATCAGTATGCTAGCCCCAGGCTGGAGCCTAGCCATGCCCCCTCCGCTCCAGCAGGGATGGAGAAAAAGTCTCCCTTCCCTCCTCTTTGGCAGTGGCTGACAGGGGTGCTCTAGTGCCTGCCCCTTCCCACCCCGGCTTCTGTCTTGAGTCGCTACAGACATATGACTGCATTTCCTGCATCACAGTGAATGTCGGTCCATTTATTAATCAGTTCAAGCTATGCAGCTTAGACTAACCTTCAAAGACTGTACCTATTCAGCCTTGAGCTTTTTAACTGTCTTTACCTAGCTTATATGATCTGATCCCATTTGTGTTTAGATAATTTATGGTCTCAAAGTTAACTGACTCATTTTTACCTAGGTCACTAAAAATTATAGTATGCTTGTTTTAAAAAGGAATTGCTTTGACAGAACCACATCTGTTACTTTTACAGTGGACCAATGAATAGATAATGGTACCAGAGGAAAATATGGCTCAACCCAATTACTTATGAGATGCCTATTGTAAACTGGCTTTCTTCATCCAATATCTAACAGAAAGAGCTTAGAGTAATCAGAATCAGGTGATAAAACATCAATGAGGTAGGTGACTGTTGTCTGCTCCCATTAGCGATGATAGACATTATACTTTAAAACCTGATATTGTATTACAACCTGTATCATGATACACATGCATGGGGTTAAATTTCATTTAGGGGCCCAATCATTGCATGATAGCTAAAGCTCGATGGATATAGTGTAGTTGAAACAGGTTCTGCAACTGTTTTTGTAATGTTCATCATGCAAATGTGATTTAGGGTCTGTCTGCATGAAGTGTTATGTAGTTTTACCACCAGGTATAGCTCCACAGCCTGTAATTTCATAGTTTCATAGTTGGTAGGGTTGGAAGGGATCTGAGCAGATTATCAAGTCCGACCTCCTGCCATGGCAGGAAAGAGTACTGGGGTCAAACGACCCTGGCAAGGTGTTCATCCAGCCTTCTTTTAAAGACCCCCAATAATTTCTTATCTCCATGTTTCCTTGTTGTGAGTGGGTATGAGTGAGGTTAAATAGGTAAAGCAGGTTTTGTTGCTGGAAGTGCAAAGTACTCAATTATCACTTTGGTATTTGACAACTTGAAAATGCAAGTAGTTGCTTGAGCTAGGAGGATTTAGCACTGGGATCCTGGACTGTCCTGCAGTTATAATGGCTCAGATATGGGTGTGAGAGGGCACTGAGACCCGGTATGCTTGGTACAGGGCACAGACATGGGTGTGAGATGGAGCTGGTGTTTGCCAACACTGAAAGTAGCCACTTGACATACACAATAGTGAGATGGGCAAACATTGTTCTAGGAGCTTTCCTTCTCATTCTCCCAGCAATCACCCTTGGGGTGGGGGCTGGTATGCTTAAAGGCCAAGCTTAAGCTGAAGTGTGACATGTCCCAAATCTGCTAGTTCTCTGCCAGGAATCATGGCAAGTTCTGCAAGCTCAGATCCTTCAAATAAAGATGGCTGTGTTGCTACCAACTATGCAGCACTGAAAATTCAAGTATGTGTACAGATATAATTCAAGACTGTCACAGTCTCAGCAAGGGGAGGGGTAAAACTTCCATTTATTATACAAATGAAAAAGTTGGACTCCATGTTAGGCACAGTGAAGGAAATGTTAAGAAAAAGCAAAAGCTTTTGCAATTAATATTTTGAAAGGAAGAAAAGTATACAGACTATATAATTCATCTCTATCTTTTTCTAGTCTGACTCAGTGAATAAAGGAGATCAGTGACACACATTGCAGGGGTGTGTCCAGATGAGTCTGCACGTGCCTCTTGCCACTTCTCAAAGCAGTTTTAGATTGGCAAGAAGTATGCTGGGAACAAAAAGACCCCAATATCCAGGTATCCCCCCCAAAAAGCCCCCAGAGAAAAAGGGGCAGGGCACCATGCCCTGAGGCAACCAAAGGCTCAGGTCCTGCAAGGAGATGCTCCAGTAGCCTGCCAGAGTGTCTCTAGGGCTGCCCTTTGCCATGGTGCTGATGCTGCCTCCATGTGCAAGGCAGCCTAGAGTGGAGCAGCCTGCATGGACCCCAGCTCCATCTGAGGTAAGTAAGGGACTGGGGTGGGGGGGACTAGAGCACATGGGCAGTGGGGATGCAGGGAACTGTGGGGGGGGCTTCTTTGGAGTGGTGGGTCCCCTGCCTGCCCCCCGCACTGCCCACAGCTCCCCCCCACAGCAGCAGCCCTTTGGGGTTGCCCTCCTGGCAAAACCCACTCACAGCACAGAGCAGTGTGACTTGGCCCTGGCTGCCTGGCACCTGGTGCTGCCTGTGCCAAACCACATGGGCCCAGCCCGGCTCAGAGCAGGGCTGTGTACCTTTGGGCTTGGGCTATCACCCAGAGCCCCATGCTGCTCATGGGGATTGCATGTCATGCCAGGCTGGGTCCTGTGTGCACAGAACTGGCCCAGCCTGACGGCACGCAGGACCCAGCCCAGCATGACATGCAGTCCCTGCAAGCAGTGGCCTTAAGCTCTCGGATGGGCTGCTGCTGTGGAGAGAGGAGCATATGGGCCCTGTGGGGGAGTATGAGGGCTGTACAGGAGTGCATGTGGGCCCTGTGGGGGCGCAGTCCATGTGCTGTGTGAGTGGGGTGGGCTGAGCCCTGTGGGGGTGTAAGGAACCCACCCCTGCTGAGCAGCTCCCCCACCCACATTCCCCCTACACCCACAGTCTTCCCACAATCCACCCACACGTACCTACCGCTGCCACACATCCCCACACACACACACCCACCCACATCCCCCTACACGCCTTCCCACCCCCCTCCTACAAACCCCACACCCCACCATCAGACATTCAGTATGCCCAGCTGCCAGACAGATTGAGACCTGCTGGCAGGAGCTGTGACTGCAGGGGCAGCTGTACCCACATCCTAGTTAGTGAAAGGGTCAGGAGCGTTCTAATTATTCTATGATAAGGAAACCAAAAGCAAACATCAAAACATACAGATATTTAGAATTTATTCTATTATGATGATAGACACTGGTAGGCTTCCAAATTTCTTTGAAATTGTAAACATATCAATAAAACATTGCCCAACAGATCTCTCTCTCACACATGATATAAATTTTAGTGGTCTTTTGTTTTAATTGTGGAAGAACATGGATGTTGGAGTATTTTAACAAGTGAATTCAGGCTTTTTTTTTTAAATCAGAGATTTTTCAGTTTTAAATAGGAAGCACCAAAATTCTTGCTAGTGAGGCAAGTGACAGGACCCAGGCAGAGAAGCCTGCTCAGGGTTGGCATCCGGGACCCAGCTGGAGGTGGCTGACTTCCTGGTAAACTTGGGGCCAGAAGGACATGCTTTGACAGTTCAAAGCAGGTCACCACACAAAGAACGTCTTCTGTGCAGCAAAGGACCCCCCATGGGGGGGGAGCAGCAACAGCAGCAGCAGCAGTCCAAGGCAGGAAGGGGTGCAGCCAACTTGCCCTCAAAAGCTCTGAGAATAAGCCAGCAGCTAGCAGTAGCCAGAGGCAGGAAGGGGTCAGGATATTTCTTCCCCAGAAGCTTGAGACCAAGCTTGCAGCAGCCACAGCCACAGCCGCAGCAGCCTGGGACAAGAAGGGGTGTGGCCAACTTCCTCCCAGAGGTTCCTCCCCCAGAAGCTCCTGAGAGCAAGTAGCCCTGAGCTGCTTGCCAGAGCAGCTTTTTATACTGCTGGGATGTTACCAGATTTGCCTGCTACTTTGGGGTGTGCTCATTTATTAGGGCTAGGGTCTCGGTAATTCTATCAGTGTGCTGCTTGTGTTACTTGTGTTTCTATATGGAGCTGTACCTCTCCCTTCTGCAAGCCCTCACCCCCAATGGAGCTATCTTGAGGACTCAGTTCAGTGGGGCTGGGTTCCCCCAGTCCTCAAATCAATCATACACACAAACACACATACATTAACGTAACACACCTGACTTGGCTGGTTTGATCAGCATGGACAGGCTGACACCCTCGTATGCCAAGAATCAGTTCATCAGAGCAACAATAAACTACAGTCAGACACAAGCACACAGTTAAACAGAAGACCTCTGAATCTGGCTGGGTGTCCAGATGACACCCTCATGGGCCAGCATTCAGTTCATTAGGGCACGTCTGAGCCAAACTGGCCAATCAGCCTGTACAAAATGATCCCCTTCTGTGTTTCAAACTCAGCACGTCCCAATCTTTTAGCCTCTTGATGAGCAGACCCCAAAGTATTTCTGGGCTTCATAGGGATCTTTAGCTTAGGTAAGAGGGACGTTGCTGCAGAGCAAGTGGGGAAAAGAGAAGTAAAGAAGGCAAAATATACCCAATTACCACCAGTTTGACTATAAAAGTTATTTATTGCTAAGTAGATGAAATATATATTGACACTGGTAGTAATAGACATGCAAAGGAAAAACAAACACAAACAGTCACAGTATACCCTGGTTTCACTAAGTATTTGGGGAAAATTAGCTCAAGCTTAACTAATACAGTTAAAGTTCAAGAAATCTATGCTTAGAGAGAGAGAAGAGAAAAGAGAGAGAGAGAGCTGGGATCTCACCAGTCCAAGGCACTGGGGTTGCAAAGCTGACAGGTCAAAGTTCTCAGCACGGTCCTTGAAGGGAGATGATCTTCCTCCTGCAGCCTCTCCAGAAGAAAGAGAGTGGTGTCAGCACACACTGCTGCTTCTTTTACAGATTTTTATACCTGCAGTTCAGCCTCTTTCAAGCATTCTCAATAGTGTAAATCAAATTGTCCTCTCTATTGACAAAGGGTTATCTGATTGGAACATCTCAGGAACTTGATTGATACTCAGGAAACACCTACTTGGGAGACAGCTTGACATTATATACTTGATGGGATATCTCTTGGTGTCTTCAGAAACAATAGATAGCAGCATCAGAGTTTTGGATTTTTACTTGCTGTGAACAAGCCTCAGCTTAGCATGACTTTTCCAGATCTTACTATAGTCTTTTAACAGACTTAAGGCACTTATTGGAGTGTTCATAACCTTTGGGAGGGGAGGACTTCCACCAGTCGTCTCGGGAAAAGTATGACAACACTTGTGGACAGGGCTCCAATGGGCTAGACGCTGTGATGAACCCTGTACCATTGTTGCCCATACCCCCTCTGACTTGGTCTATTGCCTCAGCATTCCCTAACCTGGCAACCAAGTTTTAGCCAATTAAGTTTACATAGGCCTCCCATAGTGGGACTGGGGAATGTACGGCCTGAGATACCTAGTAAACTTACTCTTGCTTAGAGGTGTGTGTGCGTGTGGCGGAGGGGAGGAAAAGTTCTTTGTAAACCCAGATTACAGCTGGTCTGATAAATGCTGAGCTGGGTGTGTGGGTTGATGAGCATTTGGAGCACAGCTTCCCCATCATGCAGTGCTCCCCTGCTTCGCTGATCCCAGAATTCACTGCAGTCTCTGCTTCAGGCTTTCTGTTCTCCATCTCTCATGTAAATGAATGGTCATCTGTTCCCATCTGAGATGCAAATGACACCTAGGGCAGTTGTTTCACTTTTGTCATCCTTATCTGGACGGTTTTAGGTGTGTCTCTCACTGCATCTTAATCAGTTTCTGTTTAGGTAAAGGAGTGGGGGGGCGATTCTCTGTGAGTCAGACAGTCTGTGTCCTCCGTCAGGGTTCCCCAAGAACATGGAGCTGACAGGTAACAGGGGCCAGCACAGGTTCTTGCTCCCCCTGACTGCAGATCCAGGAGGAGCTGGGCAGGGTTATTTTGCTCCAAGTGGCACAGTGTGCCCCACACCAAAGTGCGTGTCTGGGCACATGTGCTGAAGCAAAAATCCCTAGCTCAAATTTGGGCCCAACTCTTTGAGCTGCTGCTAATGCGCATTCCTGCATGTGTGGATGTGCCCCAAAACTGCAAGATACAAGAGATTTCAAAGCATTTTGTAGACAGAATTAAGCCTCAAAATGAGCTTCTGAGTAACATTGAGCTTTACTCAGTACAGCTATATTTGAGGAATGTTCGTGGGCGAGATGTGTGACTAACAGCCAAGGCAGGAGCCAGACACCAAGTTGCCATGGACCTGTGAGGCAGCATGGGTGTTGGGGTCTGGGAGGGCAGCTGAGGGCTGGGAACTCACACTGGAGCCCTGGGAGCCCCCCGCCTTGCTCAGGCCCTTCAGTCCTTGCCCTCCCAACCTTCAGTGCAACCCCCTGAGACTCTGAAGCAGTTTTCAGCTAAGCTACAGTGAGGAGGTGGCTGGGATTTGATGGTTCTATGCTTTATGCCATGTTAAATTTCCCCTTATGCTCCCTTGCAATAATTTTACCCTTATGATAACTAAAAATACAGGCTTCTATAGCCAAAATAAGAATGCCTACACAGCTTCTAAGTTTCATAAGCAAATGGATAGAAACTGGAAGGCTAGCACCTGGGAGCAATTAGCAAGCAATCAACTTGAAAATTGTTATCATTGTGAAGTCAAGTAATCCTTTGACCCCGAACAATGGTGGGAAGGCCATCTTCCCCCTCCCCCCACCCAAAGAAGAAACCCGGCTCAGAATAGCAAATGAATAAATTTTATTCTTTACAGAGAAAAAATGCTTTAATTTACTTTATATACACATATACATGGAAATATACATACATAATGTATATAATTAATTACAGCTAAATTAAAGCTAAGTTATTAAAGCTAACTTTTAAAATCTTAAATATTTAAACATTTAACATTCATTTATTTGAGGTTAAATATTTGAGCTTTCAGATTATTTAAATTAAATCTAAGTAATTAAAGCTAAATTAAAATTAAATAGATATATCTTCTGTCTAGAACAGCGCCACCCACCCAAAGCATGAGAAGTTGAAGCACATGATTCTACTCTGTGAAAAAAACACATCATGGCATGTAAGCAGTATCCAGTGGTGGTACAAGGTACATCACTTAAAACACATGACTGAATGAACCTATATCACCCTCATCTATGTGAGCATGCATCTAAATTGTATGCAGTGTAATCCACATGTAGATAAATTACTTGGACATGTATCAAGATCTACTATGTTTAACATTCATCAGCCTGATAAGCCATCAACATATATGTAGACATTCCCAAAAAGCAGGGAGGTCTAGTATATGCCATGAGTGCTTTTTAGGCCATGGAGGACTAAAAGAGATGTGAATGAATACACAGTACTCTGTCATTCAGGCCACTGTTTGCACAGACTACTGTTGCTTTCAGGTTGCCAACTGGAATCTCTTGGATGCTAGTACCTTAACCAGCTGTACATCATATAGTCACCTCAGCTATCTACTTTGCCCCTCAGCAGTGAGCTGGGTTTAGCTTCTGGCTCCAACAGGCAGCTCTAATGTACATATCACAGGTGGACATTAGCCCCATTTGCTTTGAAGCACCTGCAGCCACTTGCAGTGAGCCATTTGTTCTGATACTAAGCACTGAAATAAAAGCTTCTCAAGTGGATGGATGAGTCTTTTCCTTGATCATCAAATCCTCATTATGGTCCCTGTACTTTCTGTTATCATTTCAAAGCTCTTGAGATGATATACATAGTGTCTGTAAAAGATACTTCATTACTTTTCTTGACATGCATTTTCTTCCTTTCTTTCCTCCCCCCAGGTACCAGACCTGGGTCCCTTAGCAAAATAAACAAAATCAAGTGTGATTTTAATTAAATATTCTGCGTTATTTCCTTCCCTATCTAAATACCACTTGCCCAATGAGGCAAGATGTGTACTAAGTGATTGAGAAGTTAACAGGACTGGGAGATAGGGAAGTCAACATTTACTTCTGGTTTTATAGATGAAGTAGAAATTGAGGCCTGGAGGTTAACTGACCCAAAGCTGAAACAGCAAGTCAGACCTTATGTGATGAGACCTTCCTGGATTCCTTTCTCTCATTTGTCTTCCAGTGAAATACTAGGGCCTGGAGAGAGCTAGGTACCCAAGCCCCATTAGATGTCTAATGATTTTAAATTGCTTGTCCTAGTTTTAGAGGTTGACACCACTTAAAATGCTGAAGTGAAAGCAAATTCTACAGACTATTATTATACATTTAATGGCAAGGAATTGAAAACACCGAACAATTCACACAAATATTAATGGACATTTCAGAGCATACAAGAAAGATTAACTAATGCCGTATTTACAGAATAATTTGCTTTTATGACAGCGGAATAATAAATTAAGGGTTTGGGCCTGAATGGATTTTCTATCCCCTTCTATTCAGATTTGCACATCGTTGAGGTGATAGAGAGAAGCTAAGTAAAGATGTCCAAACTACAAATACCAATCAGTCAAATTGTATCAGTCAGGGATGTGCTATATTTATGTAGCATTAGATCCTGTTCTATTGATAAGTATTTACATTTATCCAGTCTGAAAGTTGTAAACAGCACACAGACACAGGTTAAAAAGGGGAAACTTTCTTAAGGGCCAATCATCAGCAACATTTTTTTAGGGCTGCATCTTATTCACTTGATTGTAACATCTCTTCATTCTATCTCATTCCAGTCATCCACAATAAACTGAATAATTGTGGTATGTACCTGGAATATCTATGATACACCTGTAATAACTCTATTAAATTCAGGAGAATTGCTCTATATTCACACCGATACAAGAGTGGAAAGAATCTGGTCCATAATCAAGAAAGCCAGGACATCTAATAAGCCAAGTGAAGATATTCTTGCTGTGAGAATAAATCAGACTTCAAAGTCAATGCAGATCCCTTGACATGACTTAATAACTGCTAAAGACTTAATTCACAACTTACTGGAATGATGCTTATAAACAATTTTCACTTTGAATAACAGAATCTCACCAAGAAAGATAGACAGACCTCAATGATAGGTTTTATATTCTTAATCTGAGTGTGTGATATACGAAGATACATGTTAGATCATGTTCTTCCAAGTCATCATCATACAGACGACTGGGTACAGCTTATTCAGATAAGATCTGCCAGAATCTACAGACCAATATGAAGATGAACATGTAGCGTGGTGTATTTCCAAAGGTCTCATGATATACACATTTATCTCATTGGCTAGAGCTCCATCCCGGGTCCCTACCCATTCTCCAATGTGATTCTGAAATCAAAGATGGGCTTTTGAGTCCCTAATACTTTACAATATAGGGCAATAAAGAAATGAGGTCCACCAGTGGCTTCTAAAACAAAAAGTGTGTGGTTCCTTCACAGCCCAGATACAGCAAAGCCAGCAATGAAAGACATCTATGTTGATGAGATCTATGAGAATGAAGAACATCTATGATTATGAGGATATAAGGAAGGAAACAAATGTTGGGCCCATGCTTGCTATGTCACATGAGATCTCACAAAACCAAAAGCAAATACAGTCACTGCAGTTATTGCTCTGGTTTCTATAAGTTGCAGTTCTGAAGCTTGCAAAGCATGTCCTGGGGTTATTCTTAATTTAACCTGCCTTCTGAAGGTAGATACTTTATCAACTTCTACAACTTTTAAAGAGAGGTTAACTTTCTATAGCTCCTTATGTACTATAGAGACATTAGTGTTCTTCACAAAATGATGAGTTAAATCCCAAAATGCACTTGCATGTGTAGGCAAATGAAAGTGCTATCTTGTTCTCAAAAATGACTCACAAACAGTTTTGGGGTCCAGGAATAGTTTTACTGAGAGAAAAACGTTGGGCTAGGACAGTAGATATTTTCCCAGAAACTTTTTGCCATGAACATTAGGAATGTTTAACAGACAAACCAGTTGAATCATCATTGAATGGCTCCGTGGTCCACATTTCTTTTATAAAGATCAGGTTATTATGTAGGCTCCAATCAGCTCTTCCCTCCTGCTCCAACAGTACTTTTGCTAATAAAAAAAATGAGGACTGCCAAAGAACTTCCTTTCAGAGTCCACACAGTGAACCAAGGCCCAATCAACTGCTGAGTTTTGAAAGGAGCTCACACTGTTCTTTCATCATCCTATCTTTAGATGACACTATTCCAAAGTAGCAATTATGACTACTGATTTTGGAGTCAACAGATTATTTAATTGTCCATCCTCCTGTGTCTATGAAAGAGCTTCTCTTGCATGCTAAATACTATGTATTGTGGGTATTGAAAACTGCTTGAATCTCATTTGGAGTGTTTTCAAATGGAGTATCTTCAAAACAGAACTTCAAGCAACTTTGTGGCAGGGCACTGTTGGTGCCTGCCACTTTAAGGGCTGGGACAAGCAGTCAGCAGGTGCTTGATTGCAGTGGCCATTTTATATCTCTGGCTGCCTATATAAACAGAGAAATTCACTGCTGGCAGAAACATTGTCTGGCTGTAAGGCTAAATGCAGTATCCTGGAGGTAAGGGCAGGCACTTAAGGGGATGGCTTGGAGGCTCCTGGCCCTGGCCTGAAACTGCACCCTGCTGGGAGTGGGTGGCCTGGTGGGGCTCCCAGGTGCAGTACAGGATGGCCCCCCCCCCCCCCAGGAAATACTGGGCCAGTTACCACCCTGGTGGAAGGTGGGTTGAGACACCTTAGCCCCTATCCCCCACAATGCTGTGGGTACAAGGGGGACCAAGCATGGCTATGGTCACCTGAGCCCAACTGGGGAGGGAAGCCTCAAAGCCCCAGTGAGGGGATGGGTGTGAAGCCCATAGTAAGTGTGGGGGGGAACCAGGGGACTGGGAGCCCAGTATGTGTGTGTGGACATATATGGAGTTGTGCCTGGTGAGGGGCCTGGGGCAGAATTAGCCCAGGGTTTGGCACAAAGCTGGACCATGCAAAGTAGAGGAACTTGCAAGAACTGAAAGGACTGCATGGTGAGGCTGGTATGGGAGTAGCAAAGCCTGATGGCCCAGGGGGGTCGCTCAAGGAGGAGCAGGGCAGTGGCATGTGGCCCAGTAACCTGTAATTATTGCTCCTGAATTGTTACGGTTACATATACTGTTTTAAAATTATAAGTACCTCCAACCACGTTATATCCAGATACCTACTTTATCTGTATTCACACAATGACGCACAGCTTCTGTTTCAACAAAGTAGTTACACGGGTCCCAGATTATTAACTAGAATCCAGGAATGTCATTGGGGGGGTCACACTGCAAAGCAAGCCCTCAAAAAGAGTGACTCTCAGAGGTATCATTCAGTTAAAGCTGCCTTGGAACTGAGAAAAATGGGGGTGAAAGTTCCCACAGATATAGTAGAAAATTGCCCCTGTTCTTAGCCCTTAGAAGAAGTAGGTGGAAATGCACTCCTAATATATTCATTTCATTAGTTTGCAGCAGTGACTTAACCTGTTGGAACTGGCAGGCCACCTTCTACCTGTTGTTGGAACCCCTGATTGCTATTCAAAAAAAAAAAAAGACCCTGAAGGGAAGGAACATATTTCTTTTTTTTGGTGGAGAAGGAGCAGCTTTCCTGTGCTGGTATTTTAAAGGCTGATCAGGGGTGATGGGACAAGGAATAAACAATGAAAACAGAACAGTCCAAACATCTGCAACTCAAATTCAGTTGCATCAGAGAAAACATCCTAAAGGAAATCAGCTTGTTAAATACACCTCTCAACATTGCGGGGCTCGGACACTACAAGTGAGGAGGATTTCTCTGGTATCAGAAATGGAATGATTATTTCAATTTTAGTTTGTAAATCATTCACTTTTTCTTAAGTCACTGTAAGGCAGTGAGTCCTGTGAAGCCCAGACACTGCTCCATAGGAGGCAATTCTTCTGAATAGTTGGTCAGAACGGATAGTAACACCAGACATACAGGAACTACTTTACCCCTAAGTATAATGTTATTTCATCACTTAAGAGCTGGTATCTATGCAAAACTTCAGAATCCAGTTACTTACTCCTTCTTTCAGCTGGAAAATATATACAGTCTTTTATGAACATAATGAAAGACCCATAAGGATTGTAATATATTGTGTTAATTATTGTTTGTTTGTTGTTTTTTAATCCCACTGGGATCATTAGCACATGAACTAGTGAGACCTAGTATATTATGGCCCATTATTAAACCCATGACCTTGCATACATACCTCTCCTGGAAATTGCAAGTTACTCATTTGCTGCTGTAACTTCCATTCATACCAGCACTTTGTTTTACCTAAACCAGCTTCCCTGGACACTTTTAGCACCTTATCTTATTGAGGGTAGAGACCTTGCCCCTTGTAAAAGCATTTCTTTCCTCTGAAAGATGAGGTTCTTTGAGTAAATCCAATATCTTTTATTAGACCAACTAAAATAGTTGGGGGAAAAACACCCTTCTTCGCCTCTCTTTTTTTTCTGAACCTGGTAGCCAATTTCCATCCTTTCAAGGGGACTGAATTATCTTGGAGCCATGTTTTGTCTTTGCTTTGAGTTCTTCAGGATGACAAAGCATCTGACAAAATAGGCTGTTGCCTGTGAGAACTTTTATGCATCTCTGAACCAATTAGTCTCTACAGTGTCACCATGCCCTGCCTTCTACCTAACTTCAGAGATTAACAGAGCTAACTATCTCTTTTTAGGTTTCTTGAGGAGGTGGAAGACGTGGGGCTCCATGACCTGCATCAATGGTGACTAAGATCGATGCTGTAATGAATGATGAGCCTTCTGGGGCTGACTAACTAATGAAGCACTGTGCTCAGTTTTGCTAGAACTCTTTCATAAAATGCAACACAAAGCAGTTCTAATAGCTCAGCTCTGAAACCAGCAGATTTTGCAACGGGATCCAAACAAATGAGCAACAAAAAATAATTGTTTTCTAACACACTTTTTCAAATTCTACCTCCGATCACCCCTGGGTGATTCTGGCTTGATCTCTGCCGGTAATAAAACTGTATCTTTTTCTTAGAAGCCATTGCTGAACTGATGAAATGAGGCAGTATTATTAAAATGCAGACAGCGGGCATATAAATACTGCAGATAGCACAGTTTAAATAGCAAATACAGAACAAAAGATTTAACCTTGCCAATGGGATCTTGCTGTGTTTGAAGCAGATCTGCTTCATGGAAACTAGAATGGAAAACATCCTTGGATATGTTCTTATCTAGGTTATATAGTTTAACTTCATTAATATTGTTCCTTCCTTTATTTTCAACTGTGCTTTGTCCACTTTAGTCATAATTGGCTTGGGCCAGAGAATTTCTATTGCTGCGTCTACAGCCCAACAGACCACTAGAATTTTTTCCTGTGTAATAAATTTTCCATTGCTTGGGTTTCGGCCACTTTTTTTTTTTTTCTTTGAGTTCATACCTCCTTGGTCCTAAATGCTTTTTCTCCCTTCAGATACGTAAGGTGTTTCTCCTGTTTTCAATCATTTGTCCAAAGTGTATATATTGAACCAATTCAATTTTTTCAATAAATCGGTACTCCTGGCTGCTTCCTCAATTATGCTGCTTTTCTCTGAATTCCCAGAAGTCTCTGAGGGTGCTGACAGAAGTGGCATTTGTCATGCGATCAGCCCCTTGAAAGCAGACTACAGCCATGTCCTGACAGAAGTGCATGGTTGCAAAGCACTTTAAGAGTGCTCCGTCATGTGACAAATTAACCTTCATTACATGAGGGCTCAGATGAAGGCACTCCAAAGTGGAATGCCTTCATTAATTTCTGTCTGATTTGGGGCTAGGCTGCACCAGTGCTCTCTGCATGATGGGAGGGGGAGAAGGGAAAAGGGAGGGAGCTCTAGTCTGGAGTTTGCCCAGTCTGTGCTGGGGGTGGACTGTAGTGGGTAGATTGGAGCAGGGTGAGGCTTGAATTCTGGTGTATGCCTGTAACAAAAGAATCAAACTAAAGACTTACTAAAGACAGTGAGCTGTGATTAAGCTGAAGTACCCAGAACCCTAGAAGAGGCTCCTCCTTCATGCTGGTAAAATATCAGCAGCTATCCTTTCCTTACTGGTAGCCCAGAAGGAGAAGCATTGAGGAGGAATTCAAGCACATGATGGGAAAGACAAAGTGTAAGTTATACAGCCCTGAAAAAAGAAAACCAGAGAATACTCAGACAGATGCTTTCCCACTCCCTAAAGTACAGAATAATAAACTCTCCAGACTATAGCCTTGAAAACAAATGATGTTTCAGTGCACTGCTTGAACCAAACTGGAAAAATCAGGATGTTTCAATTGCGGTCAACTCACAAATCTGTTTCATGTTCAGTGCTTTGGTTTAGCGAGATCTCATTTTGGGTTAAACAGGATCTCTCAGTTAGGGATTGTCAGGCTTTTTGTAATTTTTTGTAGATGTTGAAATAGGATGTAATTTTAAAGGGAGAAAATCAGGCTCATTTTGTTCTGAAAATGTCAAAACAAAATATTTTGACTTTTTTTAGTTGAAAATGTTATTTGCTGGGAAAAAATGCAATCCAGACTTGCTTGAAACATTCATGGATTCCTTTTAAGCTCTTCCACTTGTTTCAGCTGGAAAATTTCTCCCAGCTCAAACCCAGATAGCAGATTCAGCCAAAGAAGCCTAGGCAACAAGGTGCCTATACTGTGCGTCGGAGCAGCCTTGCTGCAGATGTAAGTGCAGCACACTGGAGCAGACTCAATTAATTGTTTGACACTGATGCCCATGACATCCCAGGCACTTGAATTAGCGTGGCTCTCAGAGTCATTCTAATTAACATGCCCCCAACCACTCCTGGAGCATGTATATAAATGCCCCAGTTATTGTAGCACCTTTGTTCTAAGCTCACTAAAATTGTGCAAGTGCTATTTGTGTATTATTTACACAATGCCCAATTATATGTCCTTGAAGCTTGCACAGAGCAAAGGGAGGGATGCCAGGTGGTCCTTTTTACAACCTCAGAGTAGACAAAAAGTAGCTGCTGCAGGTAACAATGGAGGGTTGAACTGAGAATAAATAAGGGTGGGATAGCTTGCTAAAATTAGTGTTCCTTGGTTTCAACTCTGAAGCATCCTAATACTTCAGTGGATGTGTCTACACATGCATTAAGGTACTTTTCCTAATGTGCATTAAATTTAGTACCCCCAGGCACTTATGCACATGCAGGGAGGGTGCTCCAACACACTTCAAATCCAGCACATCGGAGCCAACTCGATTAATTGAGTCTGCTGGAGCACAGAAATTAACATGGTCCAGAGCCTCCATCATCACAGGTATCAGTGTCCCTGTGATGAAAAAAGGTGGTGAGGCACTTTGAACTAAAGGTCATTCATAGATGTTAGAGTCAGAAGGGACTTCCTCTTGAGAAGGTTGAAGAGATCTAGGTCCCTCAGTCTCTCTTCATAGGGCCTTGCCTGCAGGCCTTTGACTGAACAAGTGGCCTCCTGTGGACCCCATCAAGATTCTCTGCATCCCTCTTGAAGATTGGTACACAAAACTGGATGCAGTACTCCATCTGTGGCCTGACCAGGGCCATGTTGAAGGGAAGCATCACCTCCCTGGACCCGTTCATCATGCATTTGCTAATGCATGGTAAAGCGCTGTTAGTCTTGTTGATCACTTTGTGACACTGACGACTCATGTTCATCTTGGAGTCAGTTAGGACTCCAAGATCTCTTTCCACTGCTGTGCTACTGAGAAGGTCCTCCCCCAGCCTGTAAGTGTGTTGGTGGTTCTTTTTGCCCAGGTGCAGCACTTCGCACTTGTCTTTGTTGAACTGCATCCTATTTCGTGCTGCCCATTTTTCCAACCTTTCCAGATCCGCCTGGATCTGTTCCCTACCTTTTGGTGTGTTAACGTTGCCCCGTAATTTGGTATCATCTGCAGTGTTGGATGAGGACATGAAGAGCACTCTGTTCAAGTCACTGATGAAGACATACACTAGCACCAGTCCAAGGACCAAGCCTTGTGGGACTCCACTGCCTACATCTTCCCAGGTCGATATTGACCCATCCACCACCACTCTCTAGGTGAGGCCCCCCAGGCCAATTTGCCACCCACCTGACTCTGTAATCATCTATATCACAGCTTGTCAGTTTATTTACAAGAGCAGAATGAGATACCCCATCGAAGGCCTTCTTAAAGTCTTGGTAGATAACATCTACCTTGACTCCTGCATCTAAGCATTTTGTGACCTGGTCATAAAAACAAACAAGGTTAGTCAGGCAGGATCTACCTGCAATGAATCCATGCTGATTTCCTTTCAGCATTATTTCCTCTGCTGGGCTCACACAAATGTGATACTTAATGATTTTTTCCAGAGTTTTCCCAAGGATAGAAGTAAGAGTAACTGGCCTATAGTTTCCTAGTTCCTCCCTCCTCCCCTTCTTGAAAATAGGGATTATATTGGCCCTTTTCCAGCCCTCCGAGACCTGACTGGAGCACCATGAGCGCTCGAACAGCCATGCCAGTGGCTCTGTTATGATGCTGGCCAGTTCCTTCAGCACCCTTGGATGAAGTTCATCCTGCCCCACTGATGTGAACATATCCAGCCCCTCCAAGTGCCCCTTCACTAAGTATGCGCTAACAGTTGGTGGGCTGGTGTCCCTCCTGTGTCTATCTATGATCCTATTGAGTGAGCTTTATTTTAAAATGCCCAGCCTCCATTTTTTTCAGTGCAGGGACATTGATATGTGTGACACTTGGGCGCTTTTAATTAGCGTGGCTTCCTAATTAGATCACACCCCCTGCCCCTCCCCCTGCCTCCCGGAGCATGTCTATAAATGTCTTCCAATGTGAGGTACTAAACAAATATGCATTAGGCTTCCTTAATGCACAGTAATAAATGGACACAGTTTTTAAGTGATGCTTAATGCGCAGTAGCCTATTTTACTGCGTATTAAAGTAATGGCATGGTTTTTACGTGTCACTTTAATGTGCAGTTAAATAGGCTATTGTGTATTAAAGCTCATGTGTAGATGAGCCCATTAAAATCTATCTTACCTTTTACAAGCTGGATAATTCACTGCTTATAGGCAATCCAATAAAAGTAGGATTGGAGGAGAGATGTCAGAGTGGATGGCACTTTGGTGAATGGGGATCAGAATATCATTCTGTAGCCAGGCAGAATGGAAAAAGACACAAGGACAGAGTTGTTTTCAGAGAGATTTTGATGTGTGTGAGTAATAGCACCTGTTACTGTGACAGGTAATAGAAATAATGTGTTTCTCTTTACGCTGCAGTCTAAAGACGTGCGGCTGTCAGTAAAACAATATTGATGCCGGAGGCTCATTTAGGCTGTCTAGATTTCAGCCTTGCTGTGTGGGGGCTCTGAGAGGGAAGCTGAAGTGTGGGTGGAAAGCACTTTGCACCTTTGTTCTGAGGATGATGGTTTATTACTACTGTATTCCTGGCATTCACTACAATGATAGTCTTGCAATTGCAACTTATTATTTGTATAATTTACAGAGTTCACAGGGTTTGAAGTTTCACAGCTCTGGAAGTGGGAATCCTAATATGCTCTTCTGAATGTTCATAGTTTTCTATAGTGTTCTCAATCACTATTTTTTAATTCCTAGCTGGACAGTAATGTTTCAGGAACAAAGATAGGTTTCTGGTTAAAAGCCACAGCTCAAAATGTTCTCTGTGTTAAAATAATGAAGGCTGGGTACAGGCATTACACTTTTACTGGTGTAAGTGATTGAAAACTGGTCTGTCCCCATAACAGAACAGAAGTTCAGCATACAAAACTGGCCTATGCCTGTAACAGAACAGAAGTTTGGCATGCATAGACTGGTTTAAAAATGGCAGAACCCGGTCTAAGACTGGCTGTATCCCACCAAAGGACAGATGCGTGTTCTGTTCACTGTTGATCTAAACAACGCCGCTTACAGAAAACCACGTAACTTAGATCAAGGCCGTCTCGGGCTTTTTGAATGTCTGTACCTAGCCCTAGTTAATTCTTGGCGCCCTGAAAAGCCATCTGTGGCTTTTCAGACCCATCAGGTCCAGAGAGAAAATATGGTCTTGAGGTTCAGGTGCTGGACTGAGTTACAGTATGTTTCATTCGTTTTCTCCCTGTGACCCTGGACTAGTCACATGATGGCTCTATGTTCTAGTTTCCAACTTGAAAACAGAATGGTGGCACTAGTTCCTTTGTTTCATTGTCTGTTAGAACTGGACATTTTTGCAAGAACTAGGGCTATTTTTACTCTGTATCTGTATAGCTCACAGTAGGATTTTCTCAGGGGATCTGCTGGGGCTACAACAAATTGGAGCTGCCCAGAAATTTATTACTGAAACATTTTTTGATCAAATAGGTTGTTTTCATCAACATTAAATCTGTTTTGAAAAACATTGAGTGCAATGTCATTTTGTAGAAAAATTAAATGAACTATTCTCATATTCATTTTGAAAAGAAGTGTTTTGCTTTTACATGGAAAATGATTGTTTTTAGAGTATATCAAGGCAAAATGTTATAACTGACTGAGAAGAAATGCAAAAATCTAGAACCATTGGTTCCAAAACAATACCTTTTATTAAATCAACTGAGAAATTGGAAAAAAAACCTTTTTCTGCAAGTTTTTGGGCTCACGTGCCCTTCATCAGGCTCAGGGTAAGTTCAAGATGGTAAAAAGTCCCCATACGTAGGAAATAAACTTCATTTTTGCACAGAGGAAGCCGAAGCTGGAAAACTGTCCCTCTGGATCCACGAGAGTCTGTTTGTGAGCTTGCATTTTGTTGTGTAGATCAAGCAGAATTTCTTCTCTGGTGGTGTCAGATGGCAAGCAGGAAGGCGTAAAAACCTTTCTTGTTGTTCAGCAATGAAGTTTATGATCCAAAATTGGCTAAAATTCGATCATTAAAATAAAATGTATCGTTTCAGAACCAAGAGCTCTACATTTTTGCATTTATTTTTGTCTCAGACCAACACGGCTAACACACACATCCCAGATAAATGACCAAGGAAATTTTGAGGTTGTTGGAAAAGACCTTGAGTCTTACCTAGCCTTGTCTCCAGAAGTCATGCAGGATTCAGTGTTTCTAAACCATTCTAGACAAACATATATCCAGCCTCTTCTTAAAAGCCTCCAATGAAGGAGAATCCACTGCTTATCTGGACAGCTTGTTTCCTTGTCCCATAGTCCTTATAATTGGCTTTTCTGAACTAATCTAAATCTGTTTAAATTCATTAGTTCATCTCTTGGGTTTTGCTTTGTTTTGAAATGTAAACAATTCCCAAATCATAGAATTTCTAGACAAATGCAAATCCAGATCCCACCTAGCTCTCCAAATAACAGTACTAGTAACAGTCTGGCATGGCAGAGCTCAGGGATCTTTTGCATGTATTCTATACTACCTTCATGCAGTAGAGTTCTGTATGATAGGGTCTTCTATGATTTACCTGGATGAAGGACTGAAGACCAGAGTCTCCATGACTGGGTGCATGTTTTGATCAGATATATTGTGTGTGCCAAAGCAAGGGCAAACTACCTTCTTCCTCCCCTCTCTTTCTCCCCCTCCAGAAAGAAGCAACACTGCTCATGAAGGTTTTTTTTTTTTTGGCTGCCTTTTTGCTATGACTAGCTGGCTAAATAGTGGAGGCAGAAGAAAGAGAACAATAGTTCAATAGGCTACTAATGGGTCCTAAGAGAGTCAGAATATTGCAGTAGTTTCAGTTATGTTTAATCCAATTAGCAATTAAATCCTTTACAAAGGTCATATTTTCATCACAATCATATTCTATTTGCTTTTTAACAAGTAGAGATCAGCAGCTGGACTGGACGCAATTTCTTTTGACTTCATTCAACACAATCTCTTTAGTTTTCCAACAACAAAGCTACAATTTTAATCTAAATGTCATTCATTCAGCTATCTCCAGTGCATGGCAAAGGAAACACTCCCCAAAATATCCTACTTCCAAGCACTAGGGCTTGGAGTGAGTCACAGCTGAGACATTAGCAGTACTTCTCTGATGGCTTTATCAGTGTAGGGCACTTAAGATGTATTTATATGACTTTTCTGTGTACTGCACTTTTAAATGCAGAGGAAACCCATACCTGTCACAGTGACAACTGCCATTTTCTTTTCCACTATAGATATTTGCAGAATAGAAGCACATATACTGTGTTCACATTTGGCATCTTAGCTTTGATTTTTAAGAGTAAAACCAAGTAAGCATGAAGTAAAAGGTCAATCTGACCAACAGTTTATGCCTGCTTTTGGTTTACTGGAAAACCATAGCACTCTAGAATTTAAGCTTTCATTTAAAGAAAATGAAATTAAAATTTGTACATACAGTTAACTGAAACAGAGAGTTCTTAGTGGCAAGAACCAGGTCTCTCAATATGTTTTGAGGCTGACTGTTTTCAAATCTCCAAACTGTAATCACTACATTCTTCTGCTCAGAAAAACTGTACATGGAAATGTATCCAGCCTATCATGGGTATATGGTATGCCACTAGTGGAGAAGATGCTAATAAGCAACACAGCACTTCTCTTCCACCCTGTCCTATTTTTGTGGCTGATTACATTAAACACCCTGTGCTCTCTCCCTCCATTTCACTTTTAACTGTGATTTACATGATACTCTTGGTACTAGTATTAATGCAGCATACGTTCTCCCAATAAATACCTCCTTTCTTTTACTCATCATCAGTTGTTTCTTGGGGTACAGGTGGCCATTTCCTTTTTCTCTAATTGGTGTCAATGAACATAGGATTTGTCTTTCTGTAGCTTAGCACTTAAAGCAGGGGGCCTAAGGTTTATAAAGGACACCTGTTGACTAATAGATTTGCCTGTCCAAAAATAGAGGGAAAAATAGCAGCCAAATTGATTTCCGAGGCCTGCAGTTATTGAATGTGAACAGCATAAATGCTAATTTCCGGTAAAAGCTGCTTTGTCGATCACCTATGCAGTCTTGCTGTTCTCATACTGCCAGAATAGTCTCTAACTAAGCTAATCAATTATTGTTGAGACTAATGTTTATGAAGGTTTGCTGTGTCATTACATGTATATATTACTCCTCTACTTTCTCCTGGGTAGCCTTTATATAGTAATAAAATTGCCCAGGTGCTTTTGTGACCATAATTGAGCTAACAACAAAACAAACTTGGCTTCCACACTTTTCTGTGTAATATCTGTCTATATTTATGAGCCTCCACTGAATTCCTTCAAAGGTAGTTTCTCTGCTACTGCAGAGATATGAATGAAAAGCTGACAGGATTTATTCAGACGATGAGCAATTAGGCAATAGTAACCTAGGCCCAAGTCAATCTTGTAGACTAAAGCAATGGTCTGGGTTACAAATCTAAGAATAGCAGAAGTGGGCAGGAGCCGGGGAATGTGCCTAAGGGAAGCAAAAACTCTTGGAATGAACTTTTTGTTGGAACCCCAGAAACACATGCCTAGTGCACGATACAGTGTTTGGTATAGAGGTGTAGCAAACCTGGCTTTCAGTTCCTATTTCTGGCCTTCACCTTCAAACTCACAAATCATGGCCTTAAACTTGCTGATGTGAATAGAAAGGTTGACTTCTTTTGACTTCAGTGAGCTCTAGATCAGGGTTTGTTTCTTTGGTGCCAGTATGCATCGCTGCACTTTGCATTCTTGGCAGTTTTCCAATCCCATGAATTAACAGCCTCACACAGCTTTGGTATCATCCTCTCCTGATAATGCCCTCCATGCCCAAATGTAATATCCTTTGCATACAGTATTGGTGTTTTGGAATCATGTGTCATCAGTCTTGATGCCACCAAAATAGCATTGTTGTATTTGTGCTCCCTTGAGAAATGATCCCAGTATGCTTTACTCTGTTTACATGGCCTTCCTTCAGACCAAGTGGCAGGTATTAAGCTGCTTTGAACAGAGGCCATGAAAAATGTGAACTATTTCTACTAAATACAGCACAAAGCTTTGGACACAAATGGGCAGGCTTCTATTTGTCCAGCAAATACATTGCTACTGGTGCTTTCATTCAGTTTCATAGATTTCATAGACATTAGGGCTGGAAGGGACCTCGGGAGATCATCGAGTCCAGCCCTCTGCCCAAAGGGCAGGAAGTCAGCTGGGGTCATAGGATCTCAGCAACATAAGCATCCAATTTACTCTTGAAGGTGTTCAATGTAGGCGCTTGAACCACCTCCGCTGGCAGACTGTTCCAGACCTTGGGGGCTCGGACTTTAAAGAAATTCTTCCTTATGTCCAGCCTGAAACGGTCTTGCAGGAGTTTGTGACCGTTCGACCTCGTCATCCCTTGGGGCACTCTGGTGAACAGACGTTCCCCCAGATCCTGGTGGTCACCCCTGATAAACTTACAGGTGGCCATCAGATCACCCGTGAGCCTACGCTTTTCCAGGCTAAAGAGTCCCATGGCTCCCAGCCTGCCATCGTAAGATCTGTTTTCCTGACCTCTGATCATGCGCGTGGCTCTCCTCTGGACTCTTTCAAGCTTCTCCACATCCTTTTTGAATCGTGGAGCCCAAAACTGGACGCAGTACTCCAGCTGTGGCCTCACCAAGGCCGAGTACAAGGGGAGAATGATGTCCCGGGATTTGCTCGAGAAGCATCTATGGATGCAAGTCAGCGTTTTGGTCGCTTTACTAGCCGCAGCATCGCATTGGAGGCTCATGTTCATCTTGTGGTCAATGATGACCCCCAAGTCTTTTTCTTCTGTAGTGCTAACCAACGTAGCACTGCCGAGCCTATAAGGAAGCTGCAGGTTTTTCCTCCCCAGGTGGAGAACCTTGCATTTTTCAGTGTTAAACACCATGAGGTTCTCGTCCACCCATTTGCTGAGCTTGTCCAGGTCAGCCTGGATCACCCGCCTGTCTTCTGGCGTGGATGCTTTGCCCCACAGTTTGGTGTCATCGGCAAACTTGGCCAGTCCACTCCTGACTCCAATGTCCACATCACCAATGAAGATGTTAAACAGGATGGGTCCCAGGACAGAGCCTTGAGGGACCCCACTGGTCACAGGGCACCACGATGAGTGACTGCCATCAATTACAACCCTCTGGGTCCGACCACGGAACCAGTTTCCCAGCCAGCGGATCGCGGTGGAGCCAAGGCCACAACTGGCCAGTTTGGCCAAGAGGTATCATAGTATCATAGTAGCTAGAGTCGGAAGGGACCTAGGTAGATCATCTAGTCCGACCCCCTGCCTTGGCAGGAAAGAGCACCGGGGTCAGATGACCCCGGCAAGGTGCTCATCTAACTTCCTTTTAAAAATCCCCAGGCTAGGAGCCTGCACCACTTCCCCTGGAAGCCGGTTCCAGGCCCTAGCCGCCCTGACTGTGAAGTAGTGCCTCCTAATATCTAATCTAAACTTACCCTCCGCCAGCTTGTGACCGTTATTCCTGGTCACTCCTAGCAGCACACGGGGGAACAGGGACTCCCCCAAAGCCGCTGATCCCCCCTGACCAGTTTGTAGCAGGCCACTAGGTCCCCCCTTAACCTTCTTTTGTGGAGGCTAAACAGGTTCAGGTCCCGTAGCCTCTCCTCATAAGGCCTGCCCTGCTGACCCCTGATCATACGAGTGGCCCTCCTCTGGACTCTTTCCATATCGTCCACGTCCCTCTTGAAGTGTGGCGCCCAGAACTGGACGCAGTACTCCAGCTGCGGCCTGACCAGTGCCGCATAGAGGGGGAGGATCACCTCCCTGGACCTGCTCGAGATGCATCTGTGGATGCATGACAGGGTACGGTTGGCCTTCTTGACTGCCTCCCCACACTGCCGGCCCATGTTCATCATGGAGTCAATGACGACTCCAAGATCCTTTTCTGTCTCCGTGCTGGCAAGAGGGGAGTTCCCTAACCTGTAAGTGTGGTGCCGGTTCTTCCTCCCCATGTGCAACACCTTGCACTTATCAGTGTTAAACCCCATCCTATTCTCATCCGCCCACCGTTGCAACCTGTCAAGGTCAGCTTGTAGCCTATTGCACCCTTCTAGTGCACCCACATCCCCCCACATCTTAGTGTCATCAGCAAACTTGAACAGGGTGCTTTCTACCCCCTCATCCAAGTCACTGATGAAGATGTTGAACAGCGCGGGCCCGAGGACCGAGCCCTGCGGAACCCCACTGCCCACGTCCTTCCAGGTCGAGAAGAACCCATCCACTACCACCCTCTGGGTGCGGCCAGACCGTGTGGGCATCGACACCACAGTCTCCCAGCTTTTTGATGAGGACAGGGTGAGAGACAGTGTCGAAAGCCTTCCGGAAGTCCAGAAAGACTACATCCACAGCAACCCCTGCGTCTAATGATTTGGTGACCTGATCGTAAAAGGCCACCAGGTTGGTCTGACAAGACCTGCCACTGATGAACCCATGTTGGTTGCCCCTGAGCATGCATTCCCCCGCAAGGCCCTCCTGGATGTGTGCCAGGATAATTTTTTCAAAGAGCTTACCCGGGATTGAGGTAAGACTAACTGGCCTGTAATTTCCCGGGTCCTCTTTTTTTCCCTTTTTGAAGATAGGGACCACATTGGCCCTCTTCCAGTCCTCCGGCACCTCACCAGAGCACCACGAGTGCTCATAGAGCCGTGCCAGGGGTCCCACAATGACCTCGGCCAGTTCCTGTAGAACCCTAGGGTGAAGATCGTCCGGATCGTGGGATACCAGATCAAAGGCTTTTTTGAAGTCAAGATATATGACATCAATCTCTTCTCCCTTGTCCAGGTGATAGGTCACCTGGTCATAGAAGGAAATGAGATTGGTCAAACAAGACCTACCCACAACAAACCCGTGCTGGCTATCCCTTAGGATGTTAGCCTGGGCCAGTCCATCAAGGATGGCCTCCTTAATAAACTTTTCTAAGATCTTCCCCAGGATAGAAGTCAGGCTAATGGGCCTGTAGTTAGCCGGATCCACTCTCCTCCCTTTCTTGAAGATCGGCACCACGTTGGCCTTCTTCCAGTCTTCAGGCACTACACCAGAGCGCCAGGAGTTTTCAAAGATCCAAAACATACTTGTCTGGCAGTATGGATGGGCAGATCAATCATGACCCGAGATCATACTGGTTGCAGTGGAGTGTCACCAGAACACAATATGAGAGCAATTGCAGAGAGCAGGAATGGAAAATTTGCAGTGAAAAAGTTAATTTTAAAAGACCGTTCAGCACTGCAATTTAACAAAAAAGAATTGGCTTTTGTAGAAGCAAACTCATCTTACATATTAACACTGATGTAGCATAGTCGTTTTCTTTTAGTTTGAAAAGCTGTAATTATAAAAACCCTTTTAGACCTGGGGTTTTATCTCTTAGCCAGTAAGTCTTAAAATACTTTCAGAGAAGGTGTCTGCATAAGAAAGGAGATGAAGAAAAAAAGATCGACAAAATATATGTGCATCCTTTCATACACAAAACCCAAATGTCTCCCACAGCCTCAGACAGGCACAATTCTCATACTTCTTATGCACTGAAAATGTTTTTTTCCAAGGAGTTCCAAGCACTTAACAAAATATGCCACCTATTTTCAAGGGGAAGCAGCAAGAAGACAGACTTGTGCATTTCAGAGCATCTCCATGTTACAAGTCTCCTGTCAACAACAGAAATTGTGCTGCAGACAGCTGTCGCCACAAAGAAAACATCAGAGTGTGTCCACAGGTGCATGGTTTCCCTACAGTAGCTGTGTTGGCAAGGAATGTAGTGCACCTGAGAGGTACCAACAGTTAAGGGGCGAAAGACCCACTGCATATACACAGGCTTCTTGGGATCTCCTCTATGATATTAGAAGCTTTTTGTCACAGAGCTTGCAATGCTCTGCTAGCAGAAAGAGGGGGCTTAGTCACCACAGGACTCCTGTGAGTGCGGACACAGTCACAGTTTTGCCAGCAGAACTTGAATTCTGCTTGTAAAACTATGTAGGATAGACTGGGCTTTAGGGCTTGAAACCAAGGCTGTATCCTGGAGAGCTCTGTGGATATTTCATTGAAGAATATCAGTATTCTCTGCAAAGGTTTGCAGGAGACTTTATATTTGTCGGTATTTTCTGAGTCTGTGCTGAACTGGGCCTCCAAAATGACGTCCTCCCTTGGAATTTTAAGGGCTGGTCATTTATGATCTTCTTTCCTTGAGACCCTTTCCAGGGTGTAGGAGTAGAGCTCCAAAGCAGCTCTTAAATTGAGTACAGCAATGAAAGCCACCACGAATCATTGACTAGATAGAGTTTTCAGGAGGATTTCGTTAAGATTTTGGCCTTCTAGTGAATGGAGGCTAAGCTTAAACTTTTGGAGCTGAGGAAACCCAGTTCCCGAGTGATTTCCTGTTAATTCCAATCTTTCAGCTCCCCTCATTTTTCAGTCCAATGTGCTAAAATTCCCTTTCCAATGCAAATTATACACGTTATTTTCAACAGCAGTTATGTTGTGCTGTGCCAGAGTAATTACAACCACTGTAAACAGTACACCATGCTTATACTTTACAAAGCAAGCTTCAAACTAAGTTGTATACCAAAGAGTAAATTTCACATCAAGTGCTTACAAAGCCCTTTCTTCAGTAGAAGACATTATTACAGGGATATTTTTATCCTGTGCCTCAAGTTAATTTGACTTTAGCTTTTGTATTGGAGGGGCAAAATAATCGAGAGAGAGAATAATGTTAAATGGACAGCACAAAACCAAAATGTGCTCTCCTTTTGGCTGGCTATCCTTTGAATGTGTACCACTCAGTTTGACTATAATAGAACAAACATTTACAAATGCTTATTGGTAACACTGAGTGTAGCTAATCAGATGGAAAGTGGATGTAAATGTCAGGCTAGTTGGAGCAACGTAGTGGTTGATTATGCATATTAGCCAGCAGTTTGACAAAGCACTAATAAAGAAAAGAAAGAGATTTTCATTTTTGCCCTGCTGCCGATGTCCAGCTGCTGCTCCTTGGACAAAGTAGTTTAATTTTCTGTATGGATCATGGCCCTGATCCAGGAAAGCACTTAAGCACATGCATATCTTTCCGTGGGTGAATAGTCCTATTAACTGCCATAAAGTTAGGCATGTCCTTAAGCATTCAGCTGATTCAGGGCCTGAGAAGGGCTATACCTAAAATTAAAAACAGCATGCTACAGAAGTGTAACATATAAACTATTAGAATCCACTTATGTTTGGGCTTTAAGATTGAAGAACATATCAAGGGTGGTATAGCAGGATGCCATCTTCGGCTGCATTTTTTTTGTAAGCCGGTGAGTGCGCACCCATCAAGACTTGCTGTATTTTCCTCCTTGGGATCAGCTTCCCCACCTTTACTTTCTCACCACAGCTTGATGTTACCTGGTTCTTAAAAAGAGGGAAGCTGACCCAAAGGTCCCCAGACAGGATCTAGGACCCGGGTGGGCAAAATGCGGCCTGGGGGCCAGATGCGCCTGCTAGGCCATTCTATCTGGCCTGTGGGACCCCCTAAAAAATTAAGAAAATTAGTATTTATCTGCCCTGGGCTGCCTGTCATGTGACCCTCGATGGCTTGCCAAAATTCAGTAAGCGGCCCTCTGCCCAAAATAACTGCCTGCTCTAGGATCACCACCTGTAGGATAATGAGCTGTTGCTTGAAGGGCAAAATGCCTGCTCCTACCTCCCCTTAACGTGCTCCATGCCCTGCAGATATTTTATAATTTTCTCTTTATGTTGGGGTCTCAGCTGAGGGCTTATCCCCCTCTCTCTAGCTAGGCTTGTCACTCAGAACTAACTAAGCAGGGCAGGACTCCAAGGCTCTAGTTCTCTAATCTGCTCGGGCTTAAGGCCCTGTTTCATACTCCACACGACACCAGGCCTACTGGCCCTTCTACACTGTGCCCCTGCGGCAGACAACCTGTCAGTAGTACACGTGAACAGATTTATTATAATTACTTTATATGACAAAGTTTCCTGGTGGTACTTAAGATTGACCTGAAAAATTTGCGGGTGGTACTTAAGGTTGCATCATTCTGAACTGGTGCGCAATCTGCCAGAGTTTGCGAACAGCTGGTCGACAGCAATTTCCTGTCAGTAGATCCATTTAGTTGGCTGTGCCTCAATTGCCTCAAAAAGCCACTCATGAGAGAATATTTCTTTTCCCCTGTTTAGACAAAGGCAGAAATATGAAAATAGGAGCATGTCCACAGTTGGCCATTGGGATTCTGTATGGCTGTCATTTCCATACCAGGAAAATGTATATGCTAATAAGAAAATTTTCCATACCAGGAAAATGTAATATGCTAATACCTGGGGTCTGAGTGCTCAGAGCAGTGGTAATGGAAGAAAGAAGTTGGTAGCTCATTTATACAACTGGCCCAGTATGGAATTAAAGCTTTTAATACTAATAACTGTTTAGTGCCCTGTATGAAATGGCTGTGGTGCCTGCATTCAGTTGCGAGTAAGCCAAGGCCACACCAAAGCCAGCCTTTGGATCCTGTTGGACAGTCTCAGAAGAAACACTGAAGTGCCATGAGGTTGTCTTTTCACCCCAAAGGCAGCCCCTGAGGGGTAGAACTGAGGCACAGTTGAGAGCAGCAGGACATGGGGTACAATTGCTTTGCTAATACCTGTACTGTACTTCTCCAAGGACCTGAGACTCCCTAGGCTGTCACTTAGTGCTTCCTCCATCATTTAGTTCTCCCTTTCCCTCTCAGACACCACACAGCTGTGATCACCACAGAATGCCCCACAAAGAATAACTTTCCATTAGCCAAGGAAGGGAGGCACTGACTTAAAGAGGCATTTCCATTTCTAATACGTATTCTGCACTTTTATCAAGAAGCGTTCCAGAAAGCAGGGCAGCTGCTTTTCACCTTCTCTACTTAACTGCTAAATAGACTTGCAAGTGCCACTTTCAACACTCAAGGAAATCTCTTAATCTTAGGTCCATCCTGTCTCAAGCCTCACTTACCACAGGAAGCATCCACGATAAATGAGGTTGTTCTCAATAAACTCAGTTGGTGCTTAAAAACTTGTACCTCTCTTCATAGTCTTCAGGCTTTACTTGTGATACAGTCAGGCTGGTCTGAGTGTTTCTCTGGCAACCTGTCAGGATTAGGGCAAACACCCCACTTTATTGCATATGCTCAACTCAGAGGTCAAGAGATCCCTCACAGCAGAACTCTGACACAATCAAGCTCCAGGTTAGCTTAAATAAAATAATATATATTTCACACAAAATGGAGAAAGAGAATCAAATTACAGTTTCACAGCATATCAACTCACCATTGTCCTGAGAACTGTACAAACACTTATAATATTGCACTTTAATTTCCACTTACAGATTGGGAAGTGTCAAGGCATTTGACAGCACTTGTAAAAGCTTTATTTCCCCACAATCACGTATACTGAAGCTCTGGAAGCATGAGTTGAAGCATTTTCCCTGAGGTATTTATATGCACAGTGATTTCATAACTTTCATAGACATCAGGGCTGGAAGGGACCTCGGGAGATCATCGAGTCCAGCCCCCTGCCCAAAGGGCAGGAAGTCAGCTGGGGTCATAGGATCCCAGCAAGATAAGCATCCAATTTACTCTTGAAGGTGTTCAATGTAGGTGCTTGAACCACCTCCAATGGCAGACTGTTCCAGACCTTAGGGGCTCGGACAGTAAAGAAATTCTTCCTTATGTCCAGCCTGAAACGGTCTTGCAGGAGTTTGTGATATGTCAGCAGTGCCGATGGCTGAGGCACAGCCATTGTTATGCTCCTAAATGAAGTCATTCAGACACTATACCATTGAATACGTCTCTACCATGTCTCCACCACTGCCAGGGTCTCCCACTCTTGCTTCCAAGTGCCAAACCAAGGAACGTGGCAGTGAAGCACTTTGAGAGGTATCCTTCTGCAGCAAATTCTAAGATTCAGTCAGAATCTGACAGCAGCAATGGAAGGATACCCAGGAGTGCCCCCATCACCACTTGTCCAGGTTTGCCATACCTGAATAGGTGGACTGGTTGGCTGGAAGCTTGGGCTCCCAGCAGAAGCAGGGACCTAGTATAGATATACTCATTGTACATAATATGTGCATTTGCCTCACTGCTCATAAAAATAGAGGAATCAAATCTAATGGAAATGCCTTCTCCCCTGCATTTTCATCTTACTTTCAGATATCAGCCATTCTTGTTTAGTTTAGGTTATTTGAGTTCAGTTCAGTCAGGCTTGTAGTCCTTAAGAAGACAGTGGCCAACCCAGCTCTAGCAGTGGAGTGAAGGTAGAATTCTGTGGAAGAGTTGGGAAAGACAATTAGATCAAGTGAACCTGATTCATCATCGTGTCTTCTTCAGGAACAGAAATGCACTACAGAAACCTTTGTGCCTTTGCTACTTCTCCACTAGCTGAATGGGTTCAAAGATCTTCCATGGGAACACTTTCTGCTAGCAAGGCACTGAGGAGTGTAGGGGAGAAATCAGGGCTGCAGAGCTCCTTGTTTGGCTTTCCAAGGTGGGTCACTTCCTAATGTTTGACATGATACCCCACAGTCCTTGCTGGCAAAGATGTTCTAAACTATGCTCCAGGTATGGGATTAAGGCTTTTCATAGCTGCTAAATCACTTGATTATGTTGAGACATGAGTTTGAAGCTGTCATCCAGTATGGATCTCCTGTTGCGTCTTAATTTTTTTTGCCTCTCAAGGCGGATGATCACTCCCAGCAGGAAGCTGGCAGTGAGGAACAGCACAATTCCTGCAATGGTCAGAATGATGATTGTGGTTTGCACTTGCCCTGGATCCAGCTGATATCCAAACATATTGAAATTCTTTGACTCATCATCCGGGGGAGTTGTCACTGAAAGCAAACAAATGGAAAAGGTGACAGTTGGGGGAGGGGGAAGAAATATGACAATTTAAGGGGTCAGAGAAATGTGGAAAGAGGGGAGTTGGTGGAGAGAAAGACCCAGCTCTATGGGAAGTCAAACCAATCACTGTCCAGTCCCACAGCTCTTTTATTGGGTGGGTCTTGTAGAGATTCTCCAGGGGGAGCAATAATTTAACCTTCAATTCAAGAACCCCAGTGTCCTTTGCCAACCTCCATTCACTGAATCACACACAAGTCTTTGGGCAAGTAACACAGGGATAACTGAAGGACAGATACACAGCAGGGCAGATGTCTTAAAAACCCAGAAGGTGGCAATAGACCCCGCCTTGTTCTCTGCCGTGCTGGGGAGGGAGGCATAAAACAGCAGAGAAGCACAAAAAGGCTTTTATGTTGAGAGGTAAAGTAACTTGCTCAGTAAGTTAGTGGCAGAGCCAGGAGTAAAACCTAGTTTTGACTTCTACTCACTGCTATGTAGTAAGTATGCAAAAGCACTTCACAGCTTCACCTGCTGCCAGCATCCTCATCCTGCTTCTAGAACTGATAGGGTAAACCCTAACACCCCAGGCTCACTCCTCACTTCAGTTCTGCTCTTCCAAACCACTGTGTCCTTGCAGTGACTTGATCAGAAATGACCATGATGAACCGTTAAAGATCTTTAGCTCCCTACCATTGTGAGTTCTCTTTTGTGTTTTGCAAGGATATGGAAACCTTTTTTAGAAGCAAAGGTATTTGTGTGAAAGACAACCACAGTCTAGAGCTTTTGTGCAAGTTAATGTTATGAGTGTTTGAGACTGGTATAAAATTAACTGCTTATTCCTATTAATCCTGCTCCAGTGAATGTTATATCTCCTCTCCTGTATTCTGATCTCGAGCAAGTTGTTGAGGTTGTATTATAATAATAAAGCATACCTCCTCCAGCCTGTTTGACTTTTGCCACTGGCTCTGAAAAGAAATGAAAAATGAGTGAGGGATTGTTATGTTGTGCAGGAAAGAAAAGTACAAAAAGTGGAGTTTATGACAGGTGATTGTTATCTAGCCCAGTTACATGGTTTTAGAAGGGCATGATGGTCAGCATGCATGGCATTCAACAGGCATGCAAAGGATGTAATGTCCAGCCTCCTCACACAAAGGGCTAATGGAAGGTGTTAGAAGCCAGCTTTCATCCAGCCCCAGAACCTGCTTAGAAAATAACTTAGACAGCAAGGATAATTTCTAAGACCCAATTTTGAACAGTGGCTAGGATTAGAGGACACAGAGTTAGGTCCATGCTATCTATGTCCTCAGTTCAGTGCAGGAGTTGTGCCTGCAGAAAATAAACCGGCTTGATGGGGCTTCAAAGTTTACCCCTAAAGCTCTGTTCGCTAATCCTTGTTGATGGTGACAGTCATGTGTTGCTTTAGGCTGCTTCCCAGCTTCCAGTTTGGGCCCTAACACTTAAATCCCAGTAAACTCTTTTCTTTTCAGAGTTTGCTAGCTTCTTTGTCATGGAGGCTCCCACCCACCCTGCTGATCTCCCTTCCATCCAAGAGCACCCTTACACTCCCAGGTGAGTGCAAGCCTACCCAAGAGTACAACTCAGGCTTAGCTGATGTACACAATCTCTTGATAACCTTTTGAAGAGCAGGGCACAGAAGTGCCATATAGTATCACTCATCTCAGAATGGCTTCTTAATTATTTGTGATGAGATCTAGAGCCTCAACATGCTTGTTTGTGCTACAGCTAGTACTCTCTGTAGTAAGCAAAATGAGATAATCACAGGGCAATGCTTCCAAGACAGGAAATAATACAAACCTAATAGTAATATCCTGGGCTCTATAAACTTTGACACCAACTTGTTTCTTAGCCCATATACAATGATTACAGTGTAAGCAGGCAGAACCCAAGTTAATACTTTATTTAACTACTTAATGATTGATTAGTTGATAGACGCTGACCCATTTGAAGGGCTACATAAACGCTGGTATTAATATTTGGAAGTTTCTCACAGTATTTAGGATGATGATGACTGCTGAGCGATAGATGTTTCTATCTTACCTGGTTTGTGTAAGACGTGGAAGAGTATTTCCATACCAGCGTGGATATGATCTGAAACGTGGCAATGAAGCAGCCAAGTCCCAGGGTTCCCAACCAGCATTTCCACCATTACAAAGGTCCCAGGAAACAGACTCACAACATCCTCTCTGTACCTCTTGCCGTACTGCCAGAAGGGAATGGAGGGATGTTAGCAATGTTCAATGTGCCTTTGGAGAACTTTAGCTAAAAGCAGTTATGTTCAACCTCTGACCTGCAGGCCAAATTTGGTAGTGGGGAGCAGTGACTGCACTAATTGCTGCAGCTTCTGAAACCCAGAAATTAATGCTGCCACTGCTCCCCTGCTGCAAAATTTCCAGACCCATGGGGGGGCCCCCAGGCTGCATGATACAACCCTGTGCGTTAATACAGGGAGTCACTCTGCAGTTGGATCCAGTGCATGGGGCCAGGCTGGTCTGCTGGTTCACCCACAGGCCAGCTCCATGTACCAAACCTATAAGGTTAGTCCTGCACACCAAGCCCACCCATGGGATCTGGCCTGCGGACTGGCCCCATGCCACTTATTCAGTGGAGTTTGAGCACTAGGACTGTGCAAGGCTTTGGACGGTGCTTCAGTTCTGGAGAAGCTTTGGATACTTTGGCATCTGAAACAGCATGTCTGGATCAAAGTGCTGGCTTCGTTAGGCTTTCCAAAGTGGTTCGGAGCTTCCAAATCGCTTCGGAAAAGCTTCGGAGCCGCCTCGGAAATCCAGCCATAGGGTATAATGGGGAATCAATGAAATATCTATAAGTTTGTTATTTTTTGTCTGATTTAAATGAAACTTGCAGGGGTGGTAGCCTCTTCTGAGCGCATGAAGTCTACCATGTTTCAAGAAGGTCGGTATAGGGGTTCGGGGGGAACTGCACGCCAAATTCTTGAAAGCAAAACTCATGTTACATGTATGTGTTACACCACAGGAGGATGAAACCTGCAGGGGTGGTGGCCCCTGCTGAGGCCATGAAGCCTGCCAAGTTTCAAGGAGATCAGTGCAGGTGTTTGGGGGGAACTGCACCTCAAGCTGCTGACAGGCAAAACTCATTACATAGATGACCCTGTGTGTGTTAAGGCGCAGCAGGTTAAAAATTGCAGGGGTGGTAGCCCCTGCTGAGGCCATGATGCCTGCTAAGTTTCAAGGAGATAGGTGCAGGGAGATTCTGGGGTCAGATCAAAGCAGGAGCCTGGTCTGGAGCCCCGGATCAAATTGCTGGCATCCAAAGCGGCCAGCTCTGAAGCCAGATCGAATAGCTGCTTACTTGCACAGGCCTATTGAGCATCACTGGCTTAGAATAACAAGAAGCATTGTAGAGTCAGTAGGATCTGTCTGACCCTAGATGACTTTGAAGCTAACCATAGTGTATGTGTTAGACAGAGCAACTCCAGAGTTCTAAAAGGAGGAAAGCAACCTGCCAAAAGCAGATCTTGAGTTGGCTGAGCTAGGGATATCAGCATCATGGGATCCACTTTGGGCATGTAAAATCTTCTCTACTGCTGATTATGTGAAATAGCTGTCATCATACCCAGCTGGCTGACATTAATCAGGATCAAATGCATGCAATGATGCCCACCCAGCATCATCCTTCCCTCTGAAAGCATCAGAAGATTCTCACCCTGTGTATGAAGCTTTCGGCATGAAAATGGATGGTGTGCACATCAATCTCTTGGCCCATTCCCAATAGGTACCAGCTCACCCAGTCTCCTCGGTACATAGTTAGCCCAGGCAGGTTTGCGTAGACCCTACCATTTACGGCTGCAGTGCAAAAAATAGATTGAAAGAACGGAAAGGTTAGGTAGTCAAATAATAAGTACTCTGTGCTATAGCAGCAGTGACCAACTTTTTGGCTCTGCAAGCCAGATGAGTGAGTTCAGACCATAAGCTGGATTCCACACAGGGTTGATGCATGGGATCAGTTTGTGAGCCCAATCCCACACTATCCCAATCCAGCTGCATGCCAGCCTGACTCAGCCATGTACTAGCACGATGTGGTGCACAAAGCCACATTATCCAGCCCACAGGGCTGAATAATGTGTCCATAAATTTGGCAGCAGGGAAGTGGCAATCAACAGTGCCAGCACTCCCCTACTACAAAATTTAGGAACCCTTGGGGAAACCTGCAGGCCAGATGGCATGGCTCCACAGACGAGATCTGGCCTGTGGGCCAGGGGTTGAGTACCCCTGTGCCATAGCAGGAAAGAAGCAGGGGGAAACCTGCAGGCCAGATGGCATGGCTCCACAGACGAGATCTGGCCTGTGGGCCAGGGGTTGAGTACCCCTGTGCCATAGCAGGAAAGAAGCAGGGGGAAACCTGCAGGCCAGATGGCATGGCTCCACAGACGAGATCTGGCCTGTGGGCCAGGGGTTGAGTACCCCTGTGCCATAGCAGGAAAGAAGCAGGCAAGGCTGATTCAATACTTCAAAATTCAACTACAGTGATACGCATCAGCCATTTGTCTTTTCAAGTATGAGATTCTTCCAACGGTTTTATCACTTCCCCATCCTCTTCACTCAGGTACTGTATCCAATTCTTGGATGGTTTAACTGAGGCCTAAGAAAGTCAAAAGGGTGTCTCCATGTTCACGAAGTGAGGCAATAGCTCATTTTAGATTATTTCAGAATCCTCCTAAGAACAGACCACTTCCAGAAGTTGAAGTCAACAAGCACAGCTCAATGCTTTTTAAGATGAGGGCCTGTAAACACAGTCCTTATAGCCTAATTGCTGTCATACACTATTTAAATACTTGGCTTATATTCCTATTGAACAATGTAAACAACACAGGTCCCCATCAATGGGTTAATTCTACCATTCTGCATGTCACACACATTACTCTTAGGTGCTAATCAGGTGTTAATTAGGGCTGTGCAAAGCTTCCATCCTTGATTTGATTCAGCGGAGATTCAATCCAATTCAGCGGCCAAATCTCCAAATTCAAATTGAATCAGGAGATCCTTTAATCTTTCTGAATCAAACTGGAACCCTCTGAATCAATTTGGAGAGATTCGGAAAGATTCAGAGATTCAGACATAGACACAGCTTTAAATGTTTTTTCTACATACCTCTAGGTAGCAGGTGGTTCATGAATGCTGTGATGCTGGGGCAAATGAAGTGTCCCACAGATGCATGGGGGGGGCTCCCCAGCACACTCATCAGTAGCCCTGGAAGGGGACTAGGAGCACTTCCGGTCCACTTCTGGGTCTGCCGGGGAGTATGCAGGGGTCCTCTCCCCCACCCCCACCTACTGGCTTAGCAACTGGTGCCTCCTGGGTCTGGGGGGCACCCGGGGTCAGCCAGTCACCAAGCCAGAGGGACTCAGAAGTGGACTGGAAGTATTTCCAGTCCACTTCTATGTTCGCCTCTGAGCATGCAGGGGCCCCCCCGTGCTCCTGTGGGACGCTCCATCTACCCCAGCATCACAGCATTCACAAGCTGCTCCTGGTACCTCGAGGTATGTAGAAAAAACATTTAAAGCTGTGTCTATGGCTGAATTGCTGATTCCCCAAATTCCTCCAAATTGCTGATTCTCTGAATTACCTCCGTTTCCTCTTTTATCAGACTGGAAATATGGTAAACCTAAGGGGTAGAAAGGACTGCTGTAAAATGACATTATGGAAAATCTTCATGCTACTGATGCAAATGTATCATTACTGTAATCAGCTAAAATGACTGATCACATGGCTCAGGTCAATTAGTCTGAAATGTAATATACACTAACAGTGCTGAGATGGGGAGAGTGAAATTAATCTGACATGTTAATTCCATGTTGTACTGTATTTCCAGCAATGAGTGGCACAGATGTATCAACAATTAACCTTACCGGCATGCATATTTCCATTGCCTCTCTTTTACAGAGACAACCATAATCAGCTGTTTCCTAGGCAGCACAGTGATCAATAAATACCCTAATAATAATAAATGCCACATATAGGGTTGGATTCTGAAGTGCTGAGCATCTGTAATGCCAAAGGAGTTTGAAGGTTCTCAGCAGGAATCAGGAATCGCCTTTAAGATGTCCGCCTATTCATCTGGAGCAATTAACAGTCTAAAGCTATACATATCAACAATACAGATGTACAAGAGTACATATTTTAACATAATATATTTCCTGCCACTGCAAGGTCTGAGGTATTGGCAGTGCCCTTGTTTGCTCTGCTCCTCACCTCTGCCACAGTCAGGGTTATTAATAGAATGCTCTGTGACTGGGGTGAGTGAAAGAAAATAGGGCAGATGTTCTTGTAAACAATTTTGGAAAAACAGATACCTGCAAATGCAAGGGACTAGACTTGATGGCCTGGGGTGCCCCTTCCAGTCTCATGTTCCTAAATGTAAATGCAAATTTCTTCCACCTGGATCCCTCACTCTGGTATGGAACCAGAGGAAGATGTAACTCATGGACAGGTTTCTTCCAGTCCCTTCCTCTTTGCAGTTTGAGGGTGTAAAAGTTGCAAGAACTGCTCTGCATGGGACCTTCTAATGCCTCCAAGAAAAATATCACCCACCGTGCAATTTATTGCTCTCTATAAATTGTTCATCCTCCAGGTTGAACTTGCTCTGATCACCATGAGTTTCCATATTTTCCTCCAGATACCAGGACTGATTTTCATCAAAAACCAGGAAGAGGAGAGCAAACTCCTTGTTCATGTCCTTCCTTTTCCCATTAGGGTGCAGTATTCCTTTTCGGCAGACCTTTAGGGGGCCAATCAGGCCACTGTGCATATCCTAGTAAGAACGAGAAGGAAACCTGAGGTATATTTCTCTCCACTACGCTGCAGTAGCTTGCTAACTGCTCCCAGCATCCCTTGCACAAAATGATTAATCAATACTACTCATAAAACATGAATGCTTGGAGAGCCTGGGCCTAGCAGTTAGTCACCACCTTGAAATGGGTGCAATGAGCAACCAATGACAGTGCAGGGGGGTCTTTGAACAGGTACATGTTCCATACCTAGCCATGTCTGTCAGGAAGACCAAAGTAGCCTTATCCTCTCTGCCTCTCTTTTGAGGTGATTTTTGAACTTGGGGGCACTAATACAAACCAAAACTGTGGCTGACCTTTCCACAATCTGCAGGACGTTGTGGGAGGGCTCCTAGGACCCTCAGCAGAGCTAAAGATACTTCCCTTTATGTAGGCAAATCAAAAGACATAATGACATTAACGAAGTATTTTTTTCCATTCAGTACCCTGCCTGAACAAGAATTTGGGTGTGAGGATGAGAATCAAATGGTCTCCTCTCTGTATCTAAATGAAATTTTCTACAGGCAGAATTTGCTAAGTAGTTTGAAGATTAGGGGCTTTGTATATTCTCTTTTAGATAAATCGTTATGCAGTAAATGAAAAAAGCGTTCAAAACTTCCTGAATTATCTAGGTTGCATGAATGATTTCTGTCTATTCCAATTTAGCCTTGGTTACTTAGCCAGGCAAAGCCATTATTAAATGGGACATGTCATACCACTCCGGAAATATGTGAAGAGTATGAACACTAAGCAGGAGGAGGAATTATTTTCTGACGTATAAAGTTAAGAAAGAGAAAATTTATGCTTAACATCAGGATAAAATCCCCAACAGTGAGACCTATTAACCTGTGGGATTCCCTCCCTAAGAGCTCTGTCACATGGGGCATTCTATTCTGAATTAAAATCTATCTGTGATGGAACAAGTCTGCATTGTTTCTGAATGCTCTAGACCAGTGGTTCTCAATTTTTTTCCTACCCGGACCCATTTGTAAAGATCTACAGCCTGTCCCAACCCACACCCCTGGCCATGCTGGTGACCAACCCCCAGTCTCCTGCCTTCCTGGGCCATGCTCCCAATCTGCAGGCCCCCTCCCCCCACTTGCCCCTGTGCCTCTTGGGCCAGAGCAGGGTGGTTGCAGCAGCTCTGGCTCATGTAGGTGGTAGCAGAGTGAGTCCAGCCCTGGCATGGGCTGGAGAAAGGAGGAAGAGAGGTCTGTGGTATCCCACCTGCCCTGGACTGGGGCTGCCACACTGCACCAGGCAACCTGGTCATGGTTCCTCCTGCCCTACAAGCAGCTGCTAGCATGGGCACTGGCCTTGGTGCCAACAGCCTGGACATGCAGTTCTCCTCCACTGGAAGGGGCAGGCACCTCTGCCCTACTGCAGCTCATGACTCTGAAATATTCTGGTGACCCACTTTTGGATTGCGACTCATGGGTTGAGAAATGCTGCTCTAGACAATATTACAGGCCTTTACCATCCCTAGCTTATTTATTTTAAAGGTCCAACATTATTTTACCTTTACAGGATCTACCATGGAGTAATAGATCCAAGAAACACAGGCAGAATCATTGGATCCTGGGCCAGACCTTTCTGGGACGTTCCAGCGGTATGTTACAATTTCACCTGGGAGCCAAAGAAGTAGCATTATTATCCTCATTGTGGTAGCACCTAGCAGTTCCAATCATGGGACAGGACTAGCTGCTGTCAGGGCATACTCTGGCTACCTTCATTTCAGATGAGACATGGGCCACTTTTGGAAGCCATAGAGTTAAGGAGGTATTTGCCACTTACTCAAGTTCAAGTTGTTTATTTTTTTATTTTAGAAATTGGGGCTCTGATTGAGAGGCTGTTGTTTCAAGGGAGCAAAGTAGTCAGGACACAAATCACCAAAGCAGATTAAAGCCAAATCGGCAGCAACCTGAAGTTATGTTCCCTGATCGCAGGTATAATAGGACAGTTCTGTGCCCAGGGAACCCACAATGTAAGTGCCAGGCTGCCACGGCATAGATCAGGGTGGCCCAATCAGCTGCCAATGCAATGGTGGCAATTTTGATACCCTCCCCATCCCCTCACTCCCACATCCATATCAGCCCCCTCAGTTACACTACTGTCTCTGATAGCTATGCATGGAAATGTGTTATTGATCTCAGCCCATTTTCTAGCAAACAGCAATCCACAGTATGCAGGATAATGTCCCAGCTAACTGGCACTCATGGGTCCCTTTGTGAAGCAGGGTGGCAAGGGACTGATTGGATGATGAACACTGAATACCCTTCTTACACCAACAAACACACCCTTAGGGTGTGGGGACATAAAAGGGGTGCGGAGGTGTGAAGAAACTTGTGCCCCACTTATTCTGTGGGTAAAAAGAGAATGTTACTCTCCAAAGCTGCCAATCCAAGACATTTGATGAAAAGAAAAAACACCCTGAAAGTGAATATTTGACCCTAAATGTTATCACATTAAAGAAAAAAGACACACACATGAACCTACTGAAAAAAAAAAATATTCAGGAGAGGAGAAGGCATCATCATCAGCATGTACATAAGTTAGCCCAGGCAACTAAGAGCTAGCCACAGACTCACCAGGCATTGCAGCTTCCAGGTGTCCATCATTCTTTTCCAGTACCCCATGTGCATGAATGGAATATGGACGGGTAGCACTGTTCTTAAACACAATATTGAGGACATCTCCAACTTCTGCCCAGATAAAAGGACCTTGAGACAGGAAGAACATATTTTGAGGCCTGAAAAGGTAACATTTGCAAGGCTGCCCAGGATGGCCAAATGACTGCCCTTCTCTTTATCAGCTACTGATATCACTTTAATTCGGAGATGGGAGGGGAATTCTTCATCATCATATCTTCCCCCAACAAATGATATGTAAACACAGATTTAAGATGGACTTAAAAATTTAGGCTGACTCCTGGCCATGGAATGCATTTCTGCATTGGTTCAGAAATCAAATGGAGCCTGATCTCTAAGCACTACTGTAATGCGAAGTAAAAGACATCTTCATCACCCACATACAGCCCCTCCTCTCCCTCTTGCCTCCACTCCTCCCATTGGCTTAAGAAGAACTCAGTATAAGTTGGCTGGCGTCTGTGACTGTACCTAAATCAGAGTGATATGCTATTTTATATAGCCCATCACTTCACATTGCTTATGCTATACTGAATGGAGATGGGGAACTGAGGCCTCTCTGGACCCTCATTGGCCATCAGTGTTTGTTCTACTGCTTTGTAGTGCTTGGTCACCTCTTCAATAATGCTGAAGTGAGAAGTTTCTTTAAGACTTAGAGATTTCCATGTGCAGTTTTCAGAAAACTTTGAAACAGTTAAGTTTGCTCCCATTTTATACATGGGGAAGAACAGTTAAGAGTGTTGCTTTGCAGCCCTGGGCTGGGCTGGGCTGTCTGCTCCAGAAAACAGGGCTGGCCCCGCCCTTCTGCTCCCTAGCCAGAGCTCCAGCGGAGACTGTAGGCACAGCAGGGTTTGCCTGACTCCCCCCTGGCCTCCCTACCTCCCCACTCACTGCTCAAACAGAGATTCCTGCCCCTCCTTCCCACCTCCCACATGAACCCCAGGCATGTGGCGTGCTAGCTAATGCTGAGAGGTATGTGTGTGTTTGTGTGTCTCCAATTTCACTGGGACAGGACAAAGCAGACAAAACAAAGGCAGACAGGACAGTGTCTGCTTAGGGCTTTTTGGAGCTAAACAACAGGACAGCTGGTAATACCCCTCATTCCTTCCTTGGAAAAAGCTGTTTAAGAAGAGCCTGAACTAATGAGAGAGGCTTCTGTTTTCTTGATGGGCTGCTAAACACTGTGTTATCAGCTCCCTACTGGCTCCTTTGCCTGTCAGGTTTGCTACAGACAGTGTGAAGAAGCAGGGAGAGGGAGACTGAAAAGCTCAGTATCATCAACAGATGCATGTACACCATACCCCCTTTTGCCACAGAGTGTTAGCTGGGGGCTGCCCCTTGACCAATGAGCAGGGAAAAGCCTGGGACTGTGCAGGCCAGGGTGGGGGTTTAAACCGCTCCCTAATCAGAGCATCCTGTTGAGGACTGGCCATGCCCCCGCCCTCAGCTCAGAACTGTCAAAGAAATGGATGGCTGTTCTAGTGCCCCCTGGCTTCTAGCCTGTGCCACTGAAGGCATGTGCCTGCATTTCCTCAGTTCAGAGGGAATGTCTGTACACTTGCAAACCAGTTCAACCTAGGCAGGTTAGACTAACTTGCAAAAATTGAATCAATTCAGGCTCAGGCTTTCTGAATGTCTGTCCCTAGCTTAAGACCCCACTGTGCCTGAAAGATGTACCGCTTGCACATTTTCTTACCCAAGATCCCTAAATGCTCATCATCGCTGCTCCTGTTCTTGAGTATCTTGAATGTCCCATCAGTGTACTCCCTGTACACTGCTTTCTTGTATTTGGAGCCAAGGAGTCCATTCTCATTGCTTAGAAATATGTTGCCATAGCTGCAAAATGTAGAATACTGTTACTTTAGTGCTATTTTAAATGCATGAATGAACAGCATTTACTGTGAAAGCTCCATTAACTGAACAGGTTTCACCTTTAAATATCTTGCTTTCATCTCTGAGGCCATGAGAGAGAGTAGAATGGCTCTAGGGTTGGTAGGAAGATACAGAACATTCTTGTCTCTAGGAGTACCAGTTGGAAACTGCTTTTGGTTGATCATGATCTAAAGTTACTTTGGTACCTCATGACTGAGTAGCTGCTCCCTGGCTGACATGAATTGAGTTTGGCGGACATTATTCTACTCTCCAGTGGATGGATGTCTGCATTATAGAAGCACTGTATCAGCTGGCTGCAGTGGGCAGCCTCTGTGGGGCACCCATTATAGCACTGAGTGAGAATATAGGATTCCCCTCTCAAATATAAGTATGCAAGGAGATGCTATAAACAGGGAGGAAAAACAAGACCAAAAATTTAGACACCAAAACCACAAATTCAGGGATTTAGCTCAGAGATGCAAAGGACTGGAAGGTCCCTTGCTCCAACATAAGCATTCAGCCAGGTTTGGAAATGCTAGTCTCCCTTTTGAAGTGGTTGTATAAAGCTTTACCAGGAAGCACTGTGTAAAGAATATGCAGCCTCTCCCTAAGTCCCAGCTCTACCTTTCCTTCTCAGGGTTGTTGTGTCGTTTCAGCTCCCAGCTACGATCTGGTGCATAATCCCACTCCACCTCCTCTGCCATGATGTAGTATGTCCTCACTCCTTCATAGAGCTGGGCAAGAGCAGGAATCTTTTTGCCGCATTCAGAAACAAAGTACTGCTCCCTCATCCCAGACTGATAGTGGTTGGCTGTTTGGCAATAGATCTCAAAATTCCCTAGAGGGCAGCATGGACAAAGAGATTAGCTGTAAAGAATCTCAGTCAGCATTTCTCTCATTCTGTGAGAAAACTGGGCCACATCCATGTTATTTTTATGAGAACTGTGCATACCTCTGTATGTTTGTTTAGTTGTGATGCATTCATTGCTATGGGATGAGATCACAAGGTTTTACGAGGAACCAAGCAGGAAGGGCAAAACAGGCTGTGTCTACAAGAGACACTTACTGCACAGTAGCCTAATAACACTGCACAGTAGCGTGCTGGTCAAAAACCATGCTAATATACTACTGCACAGTGTTGTTAAACTACTGTGCAGTAAACATCACAAAAAAAACTGTGGAGCTACTGCACAGTAACTGTAGTTACTGCACTTTTCGCTAGCACTTCATTAAGCAACTACTAAATTAAATGCACAGTAACTACTGGCAATCAAGACTCGTAGTAGAGATAATGTCTTTTATTAGACTGTAAGGGGGCTTCCCTCGCCACCTAGAATCATGTTGCCTCTCAGCTGGAACAGTAGTATCCTGTTGTTGTAGATTGCCTGCCACACCTTGAATGTCTGGGAGATGAGTCTGGACACTACTGAGATCAGTTATGGACTCAAAGTTTCTGCAGCTCTTTGCAGGGCTCCACCATCCCCATTCCCTGCCCTCACCGCACCCGATGTTCCGGGCAATGTTGACTGCCACTACGATTCTTTACTGTCTTAACCTGAAAGATTTTAACTGAGGTCTCTGCCTATGTGGCTGCTTGTCCTGTTCTTTCCTGCATGGCTCCCAAGGCAGCTATCCCTGGAGTGGTTCCCTTCACCCCCTGGGATCAGACTCACTGGCTGCTCAAGCCTCCTTGCCATCTCCAAGTCTCAGTTGGACCTTGCCAGGTAAGCCACAGGGCCAATACTTACCCTCTGGCCCACTATACGTTCTCCTTTCTTCACTGGGCTTCCTCCTTTCTCGCTTTCTCTGCTCAGATTTCTTTCTCCTTCCTTCCTTGCCCAGGCCACTTCCTTGGCATCCCTTAAATCTCCCGCTCTCCAGCTGGGTCCATCATGGCCATTCCCTGTTGGCTGCCTGCCTGAGCCAGCTGTTCCTTCTTTACTGCCCAGTGTGCTACTTTCCCTTTTTTTTGTTCTCCTCCTGTGCTGCTTTGCTTTTCCAGAGTTTGTATTTCAGCAGCAGGGTCTGCCATGGCAGCCTTTGATCTTCCGCGGCCCCAACCGGCTCCCTGGCTCGTCCTGATCGTGGCACGGTTCACTGTGGCTCCTCCGGCTCCATGAGGTAAGTTTTTCTTTTTTTCTTTTTTTTTTTGACTCTGCTCATGGCAGGGTGCTTCAGGCACCCTGTCACATAGACCACCAAAATTTTTGCAAAAAAATGTTTTTAAATGCAAGCTTCCAGGCACAAACAACCTTCATCGGGCATTGGAGAAAAGATTGTAAAAGTTCTCCTGGGTAGAAATGAAAGTTCATATTTCATAGGATTGCACAGAGGAGTCAATAGAAGGAAAACTCCTCTGGACAGTCAGTTCATAGCTGGTCATGAGCTTGCAATTAAAAAAAAATTGCAAAAATCTTGTTGGTCTATAAAAGATATCATCTTTACTATGAGTCCTGATTGCCTTTTCCTCTAAACCAATATGGCTACAACCTGGATACCAGTAACTACTGTGCATTAATGAACATGTATATGCACCCACAGTGGCCTAGATTACAAGTATCTCAGCAAAGGCTTGGACACCATAATCAATTTATAAGTTATAATGAAGGCACCTGCCCACTGCCAGCAGTTACAAAGCTGTTTTAGTAAGTCACTGAAAAGTGAAATGATTCACCATTCAAAAAGGGGTGGAAGATAGATTGACTAAGAGAGAGAGTCAGGGTCCAAGGTGATGGAAACTACTCATCAGACTTATAAAAGGGCATCTTAAAAAAGCTGGAGAAACCTGAACTAAGGACAACTTGGTTATATTTTGCTAGGACAAGATGCGCATAGGACTCTTATGGCCTTATCCTATTCCGCTTATTAGATGCCAAAGTAGACGTAGGCACCTAAGTGTGATCCTTTTTCACCCTGCATGAGTCCTTGAAAAAACATTAATGCAAAAGGTAGAGGGGTTCTTGCCACTTTTTGTGATGTAGTGTTAAGGCGAAAATGAGAGTGTGGTACAAAAGTAGGCGTTAATGGTTTTTCAGGTACTCCAGGCGGGTGAAGTAAGATTCCCCTCCTGTCTTCAGCCCCTGACCCCATATCAGTAAATACCACTCCATTTTGAACAAGGCGTTTCTGTGTCACTGCCCACCTATTCTATCCTGGGCTCCTGGAAGAAAAGGGGCTTACAGGTAACAATACCTGTTAAGTCAGTTGGGTTTATACATTTATAAAGCAGTAGGACTGTGGCTCAGATATTCAGCTTATGAGCAGTAGAACTACACAGCTGCAGTTGGAGTGAGCAGAGGAAATCAGGCCTGTCACCTGAGAAGTTTACTTCAGAAGGACTAAAAAGGGTCTGCAGCATAGCTTGCCCTGTAACCATGATACCACATCTAGCCAAATCAGGGCAGGAGAACAAATACTTCTCAGTTGTATAGATATTTACCTTTGTTATCAGGCTGCATGAAGGCAGTGGCAAATGTGTGAGGGAAGAGATTGGCTGTACCTCTTCTCATCCCATTCATTTGAAAGGTATTTCCCTGGAACACTGCTCCATGAATGTCTGCCTGAGTTCCCAGGCCCATCAGGTGCCAGGCTACAGTGTCTCCTTTACATACCTCCAGCTTGGGCATGTTAGAGAACATAAATCCGTTAATGGCTGCAAGAGAAAAAATAATACCCAGATAGTTACAAATTGGCCATAAGAGCATCTTCATTCACATGCTCCCAAAGAGCAGGAGAACATGGGAATTGCAGATGAGTTTTTATGGGGAACGCACTGCCATCTGCCATCCACTCCATATCAGCTTCAGACATGCTTTCTGGGCAAAATGGGTCCTCAGATCCCCTTATCTATGCTCTGACTTTACTCACAGCATATTTTTGGTGCCCAGCTGTTACATATCTAGGTGTCAGTGCAGCATTTGGCAATTCCATTTTTTAGCAATAAGTTTTAGACAGACCCTGTATAAGAAAGAGCAGTGCCATACCATGCATTCTGTTGGACTCCTTGAAAGCTTCATTCTTTTCTACAGAGGCCTCTTCTACTTTCAAATGGTACTTTATGTTTGCATTTAAATACCAGCTGAGATTCTCATCAAACACACTGAAGAGAAGGTAAAACTCCTTGTCGATCCCTTTCTGTTATAATAATAATCATCATCATCATTACTTTTTAAAACAGTTGGGTCAACCATTAGCTTGTAAAATACAGATTACTTTGCATGTGGCAAGTTCTGTGTTTTTCATCTCTTAACACGGCCACTTGATTTCATCCCCTGCAGGGCCAAAGGGTTTTCCCCTTACTCCTACATGGAATCTTCCTTCATGGAGTCTTATCTACCCATAAGTTATCTCAGAATAGTTATTGTTACCATTTGACTGCCTTCCTAGCTCTATGCCAATGTGACGCATATTTGTTTTGTGAAATTCCAGGAGAAAATGCTCATCCTCCATAGGATTTCACCTATTTTTATGTTCCAAGCCTCCAGAAGGTCACCTGTTTTTGCATACTTTTTTTGTTTAAAAATGGGCTGAATTTTGAGTAGATAATATGTCCACTTGAAACACAAAATGTTCTCCCATTTAAGCAAAACATGCACTTATTTCAGCAAAAATAGGACTATATTAAATACTGTAACAAAAATGTGTGTGTGTAACTTGCAATCATTGTCAATATAATTGTTGGAATAAAGTTTAACCATGCAATTGGTCCGACAAAAAGTACCACCCTAAGAATTCCTTGCCTCTCACGTAATTCCTGGACCATCATGACTACAACATCACTCTGATGCTACCATTTTATAATAAGAAGAATTTGTAAAGGATTATGCCCACAAATATCAAGACAAATATATCCTCAGTGTAACCCTGTAATTGTCAGCAGAATCACACCGAAGATGACTCTAGCCCATTACTTTGACAAAATGGTAAAGATTTCCTTTAAAGCCCAGAGTCAAGCTGGTTCAAGTGCTCTAGCTTCTCCCAAAAGCCAACTTGATGCATGAAGCTGTTCTGGCATGACTGAACAAGCACCCCCTCTGCCCTTGCTGCGTTGTTTCCTGCTGTTGGCCTCCTTCCTGCAGCACATTTTTATTCATGTGTCACTTGGACTAAGGCACTGATTTACAATCAGTGTGCCACAGCACCCTAGGGTGCCTTCAGATCCTTTCAAGGGTGCTGTGGGATGGCACACAATGTTAGCACTGTTAGGTATGCAGACATGAGCCACAAGATAAACCAAGACTTCAAATAGTAATTCATAGTGGTAACAACATTCTGACCTGTTGTGGTCTTTCTGAGTTTTTTGCAACTGAAAAATTAGTCTGTGATTTTTCTGTAGGCAAAAAACAAGTGAAAACTAGACCCAGCATTTTCTGAGAGGTGCATCGAGTCTAATGGGGAGTGCCTTGATTCTAAAAAGGCTGCAAACCACTGGACTAAGGCCTCATTTCTCCAGTTATTTCTTCTTAAGAGACAAAGATCCTGAACTACTGCAACAGGGGAGTAGACAATACCTGTTTGTTGTTGTCACTCAGAGTTCCAGGTTTGCAGATCAATAGGGGGCCAACTAAGCCTGAGTTAGTGTCTCTGAAGGGATTCACAGCAGAAGAGTACATCCAGGTTAAGCAAGGAGGGTCACTGGCTGTGGGTCCAACATGCTGTGGTACCGTCCAGCGATATGTGAAATTATGGAGAGGTTTAACAGAGACTCCATTCCATGACAGGCCTATAAAACACAAGAAAAGATGGTACGTAAGTTTGTAACACTTTATCAGCTGTATTCAGACTGAGATTTGCTTTACTTACTATGAAAGCAACTGGGGTAGAATGTAGCAGAATGTTATAGGAGTGTCAAAAGTACACCAGAGACAGAAGCATGCATTATTGTACATACAACTGTGGACAAGTTTATGGAAAGTGTCATGGCAGAGGTGGGCCAAGTGGCACAAAATAAAGAAATAAATCCAGTTAAATCCTCAGGAGAATGTAGGTAGTAGAACTATGACTATTCAAGTTGGAGCATACTAGATACTTTCCTGTGCTTGTGGTTAGAAATAGGCGGAACCTGACTTTTATCTCATCTAAAAATTACAACCTCTGGTATTCCTCTGTTTCTGGCACCATGCTGAGGCTCTGGTTCAGTGATAAGTCGACAGGAAAAGCATCCCTTATTGAAACACTAGTACTACCTCCTGCAGCAGCCCCTAGTTCCTGAGCATGCCCAGCCCTGCTCACCTGGTGAATTCTGAGAGCGCGCGCATCTGACTCAGAGCAGCTGCACTGTGAAACCACAATGCTGGGGCTGCCATTGCATTAGTTTAGATGGTATGGGAGTAACAAACCATTGTGATAGATAGCTCCTTCCCATTCCTTCCCATAAAGTACTCCATGGGGCTGAATGCTGAAGGGCCAGGAGGCTTTGTTAGCAAATATCACCAAGATGGTGTCTCCCACTTCAGCTTTTATCACTGGACCTGCAGAGAGAAACAGAGTGAGTGAGTGGATGGGATGACAGAGGGGCAACAATAATGGGCAAAGCAGGAAATCAGTGGCTGTTTCTATACAGAGTTTACAGGGAAAGAAAGCTCAGAATGTAGGGCTTGACAGAACTGCTCCTCTGTTTTCACCTGGGCCAGGTTGGCTTGTTCGCTTGTTGGCATCAAGGTGGAGATGGCAAGGGTTGGGTAGAAGCTATTTAAAAAGTAAAAGTTTGTCTGGGAGGCTTCAGCAAAGGATTTTCCAGGTCCTAACATCTGGGACTAAAGTAAAGGAGAGGGAGAGCTCCTTATCCTGTGGTAGTCCCTACTCTTCCTCTCTACTACTACTCACTACTTCCTGACCCTACCTTAAATCAATGGCCAAAAGTCCATTTGCTTCAATGGGGTGGGATAAGGCCTTTAGTCTCCTTTGACAAATGCTTAAAAAGCTTCCATGAGCACTAGCCCCAGGAAAGCTATCAATCTAATCTATGATTGTCTATTTGTCATATTCTTAGTATATCCCTCACCACCACCAATAATATTGATCTCCCAAATTTAAAAAAAACACTCAACCTACTCTCTTATACTGAAATGGCTATAGTTGATATTATGAAGGGAACACTTTCTTTTCAAAAGTTACTGCTTCTACAAATTACAGGACAATGCCAGCCAATTGGCATTGCTGATACATTGCTCTAGCTCAGGGGCATCAGACTCACCTTGTGCCCTGGGCTGGATCAGAACTGCAGTGCTCCTTGCAGGCTGAAGCCAGTCCAGGCACAGTGGTTCTGGCTTGGGGCACACAGCAGTAGCAGCAGCAGTTCTGGCTCTGGCAAAGCGTGGTTCCAGCTCTTGCTGCTTGCCCTGAGCTACAGTGGTAGGGCCAACAGCCAAGGAGGTAGGGTCATAGCAGTGGTGAAGCAGAGGGTGACTGGGTCTACATCAGCCCTTGATTTCCCTCCTGATGCTGACAAGGGCCCCAGATTCTGCAGCAGGCCACATCCCTCATCATACCCCCTAACTTCTGGTGCCCCACAATCAGACCAGGCAAAGTGGCTCCATGAGTTGACTCTGACCCGCAAAATATATGTTTGACACCCCTGCTCTACCTGGTGTTGAAAAAGGTTTATTTTTTCCAGACAGGTCCTACCAAGTATCCCAAGATGCTTCTCTTCTTTCAACCGCTCTTTTTCCACCCGGAAAGTTGCATCAGTGTATTCCGTGTATCTCGCCTTCCAGTAAATTCCCCCAATCCGACTGGGGCCCCGCTTGAAGAACTGCTCAGCAGGGCTGAACACAGAGAAGAAATTTCACGTGATTTTAAAATTAGTTCCCTGGGCCCCAACATAATGGTAGTGACAGAGAAAGCTTGCACTCTTGACTTGTGGAAGTATGTCACTCAGCTGCTTTATAGTTCAGTTTCTCCTCCTCTGTAAAATGGGTTTTTGAATTTATGGACTTCCTAGGAGTGGGTGTGAGAATTTATTGATTTCTATTTGCACATGTTCTGAAAGCAGAAAGCACCATTCAGATGCCAGCTCTCATGATATTCATTTGGTGTGAAAGATGTCCCGCTGAAACGTGGTGGGACCCAACGCATGACTGGGCAGTGAATATTAAGGGCTATAGGCTGTACAGGAGGGACAGGACAGGGAAGAAAGGCTGGGGTGTGGCACTCTACATTAAGGAGGAATACATATCCTCACCAAGTAGCACAGAGTCAGAGGAGGGGCACACTGAAGTGCTCAGGGTTAGAATACAAGGCAGTCGAGGGGAAAGAGACTTAATGGTGGGGGGTCTACTACAGACCTCCCAACCAAGGGGAAGAGGTAGACCAGGAATTCTTAAGTCAGTTCACGGAGGTAATTAGGTCAAAGACACGGTCATCATGGGTGACCTGAACTTTCCAGACATCTGCTGGGAAGAGCAGTCAGCCAGGTCTGACTGCTCACGTAGGTTCCTGGCCAGAATGCAGGGCCTCCATCTAACCCAGGAGGTGCACAGCCCCACCAGGGGAGATGCCTTGTTGGACCTGGTGCTGGACATGCGTGATGGCCTGGTGAGGGGGCTGCGGATGCTCAGCCACCTGGGCGACAGCAATCATCACCTCCTGGAATTCACCATCCAGCGCAAGGTGGCAAAGGCCTGCAGGAAGGCAGCAGCCCTAGATTTCAGGATGGCGGACATCAATGAGCTAAGGAGAATAGTCAGGGAAGTACTGAGGTCCCAGAGGGGACAGGAGCCAGATGTCCAAGAAGAGCGGTGGCTTCTTAAGGAGACAATCCTCCAAGCCCAAAGGGAGGTAATCCCAACATGGATCAAAGGGAGCAGGAGGGCGCAAAAGCCCCCATGGCTCACCGAAAGCACCTGGGAATGTCTTCTAGCTAAAAGGGAGGAGTACTCCCAATGGAAGGGAGCAGCCAGCACCAGGGAGGACTATACTGCGGTTGCTCGGGGATGCAGGGGGCAGTCAGGAAGGCCAAGGCGGAGATGGGACTGGGAACAGCTTCCCAGATCAAGGACAACAAGAAGTCCTTTTTTAAATACATAGGTGGCAAAAAGAAGGTACCAGTAAAATGGGGCTCCTGCAAGGCACGCTGGGAAATTTGGTCGTCAAACCAGACGACAAAACGAACATATTTAATGACTTCTTTGCCTCCACTTTCTGGAGGAGACACCGGATCATCCTCCCCACTGGGCCCCCCTCAGACCCCAGGGGAGGCGCACCTAGGCCAAGGGTCAGTGAGGGTCTAGTCAGAAAACTTCTGGAGGGACTGGATGTATTCAAATCAGCTGGTCCAGAAGTTCTTCACCCCAGAGTGCTGAGGAAATTAGCTGATGTCATTGTGGGACCCCTGGCATGGCTTTACAAGCACTCGTGGTGCTCTGGTGTGGTGCCAGAGGACTGGAGGAGGGCCAACGTGGTTCCCATCTTCAAAAAAGGGAGGAAGGAGGACCCGGGAAACTATAGGCCCATTAGTCTTACCTCAATCTTGGGTAAGCTTTTTGAGAGAATTATTCTGGCACATGTCCACGAGGGGCCAGCAGGTGAGATTATGCTTAGGGGCAACCAACACAGATTCATTAGAGGCAGGTCCTGTCAGACCAACTTGGTGTCCTTCTACGACCAGGTCACCAAATCCTTAGATGCAAGGCTAGCAGTGGACATACTCTTCCTGGACTTTTGGAAGGCCTTCGACACAGTCTCTCACCCCGTTCTCATCAAGAAATTGGGGGACTGTGGTGTTGACACCTACACAGTCAAATGGGTCACCAACTGGCTGGAGGGCCGCACCCAGAGAGTGGTGGTGGATGGGTCATTTTCGACCTGGAGGGATGTGGGCAGTGGGGTCCCTCAGGGCTCGGTCCTCGGGCCCGCATTGTTCAACATCTTCATCAGTGACTTGGACGAGGGGGGTAAAAAGCACCCTGTTCAAATCTGCTGATGATACTAAGTTGTGGGGGGACGTGGGCATGCTAGAAGGGAGGAATAGGCTGCAATCGGACCTAGACAGGTTACAAGGGTGGGCGGATGAGAATAGGATCAGATTCAACACCGACAAGTGCAAGGTGATGCACTTGGGGAGGAAGAACCAGCACCATACCTACAGGCTGGGGAACTCCCTTCTCATCAGTGCAGAAGCAGAAAAGGATCTTGGAGTCATCATTGATGCCAAGATGAACATGGGCCAGCAGCGTGGGGATGCAGTCAGGAAGGCCAACTGTACCTTGTCATGCATCCACAGATGCATCTCAAGCAGGTCCAAGGAGGTGATCCTTCCCCTCTGTGTGGCACTGGTCAGGCCGCAGCTGGAGTACTGCGTCCAGTTCTGGGTGCCGCACTTCAAGAGGGGTGTGGACAACACAGAGAGGGTCCAGAGAAGGGCCACTCGCATGATCAGGGGACAGCAGGGCAGGCCCTCTGAGGAAAGGCTACGGGACCTGAACCTATTCAGCCTCCAGAAGAGAAGGCTGAGGGGGGATCTAGTGGCCTGTTACAAACTAGTCAGAGGGGACCAGCAGGCACTGGGGGAGTCCCTGTTCCCCCAAGCACTACCAGGAGTGACTAGGAATAACGGTCACAAGCTGGCAGAGGGTAAATTCAGATTAGACATCAGGAGGTGCTACTTCACTGTCAGGGCAGCTAGGATCTGGAACCAGCTTCCAAGCGAAGTGGCTCCTACCCTGGGGGTCTTTAAGACAAGGCTAGATAATCACCTTGCTGGGGTTGTTTGATCCCAGTACTCTTTCCTGCCATGGCAGGGGTTGGACTTGATGATCTGCTCAGGTCCCTTCCGACCCTACTAACTATGAAACTATGTCAGATGCATGGGAGCTAGAGGTGTGTGCTTACTGCGAGATTTCACATAGCATGGCTTCATGAAAGCTGAATAGAAATCTACAGTCTAGCTCTGCCACCCTGTGTCTTTTGTGAAACTTGCTTCCCTACTGAGAAATGCATCATTTTATCAGAATAGTAGGCTTCCTGCTAATTAAGGGAGAGGGAGAAAAGAGGGAAGCAGGAACCAACAGAAGTCTCTTCCATGAGAAGTAGGGTGAAATGGCCCACATACAACTCTATGATGCTTCTGGTTCCTGAACTAGCCTGGGTCTCTCTGAGCTGCACTGTAGTGTGCAATGCATATCTGCCCTATAGGAATGCATGTCAGGGAAACAGTGGCTTTAACCATTATGTCGAATAAGATGTTCCAAATTCCTGTCAACATAGTGCACGCATCTCAGACACAGCCTTCAGTAGAGAGCCCCTGCATGTGAAAACCTCTTACCTCCCTGGCTTCTGCAAGCTTTCCTCAGTGCTCAGGTCAAGTCCTGAGGGTCCATAATTCCATTGTTCTTCCTTTGCAGCTATGTAGTATGTCCGGACTTTCCCTGTAAGGGTTGACTCCGGAGTTTTCTGAGAACAATGTCTAACTTCATAGAGTGCCTCCATTCCAGCTGCCCAAGACATGGTGAAGAAGCAAATGCACACTTAAACTTCTGTCTTCCAAGCTGCCAAAGGGTAGAGGGGAACCCCTCTGCCGGCAGTGCCCTGTCCAGTCCATAAGAGCCCACAGGGTGCAGAATGGATTAAAGAGAGTGACTTCTGCACTAAGCACTGAGTCCTGTTATCTCAGCTTGGGCATTCCTGAAAAGGGGTGCTGAAGTGTCACATGAGATGGGAGAGTTTTCTCAGCTAATGGATAAGGGTTCCTACCATAAATACCAGACCCTACATCAGGAAGGTCCAGTGGGAAAATGTAGCTCCAGCAATTCTCATGTGTATTATATAGGTGCTGCCTATGGAGGTAAAAGCCTAAACTACAGGGCACCTCCTGCAGCACCACCACCTAGTCTGACCCTGAGATGTCCAAAGCTGGGCAAGCTGGAGCATCACCTGCCAGAATCTGTAATGCCTGCAGGTCAAACAATTCCACTAACCCCACACTACAAGAAAAGCTCTTTCAGCAAGGGGTATGTCTGGAGGGTTGTTCTGCCCCTCTGCACAATGTGAAGTGGTCACTATTGCAGAGAGAAAGGAGTTCACAGGTTGTAGAATGGATTCCAAAGTGTGACCTACCTTTGAAGTGATCATTGACCTGACAGCTCAGAAGCCATTTCCCAGGGTTAAGGGCAATCATGTTGGCTGTCACAAAAGTAGCTGGGAAAAGGCTGGCGACATCAGTCTTGTGGTCTCTGATGGTGAGCATCTGTCCATGGAAGAAGGCTGTGTGGATGTCAATCTCATTGCCCATCCCAAAGAGGTGCCATGCTACCTGATCCCCAGCACACATTGTCAGATCAGGCAGGTTGCCAAACAAGTAACCATTAATAGCTGCAAACCAAGGGATTTAGAAGCACAAATCAGGAAAAGAGATTTCTGAGCCTCAGCCTGCAAGTCATTTTACAGAAATAGAGGGCATACAAAGGAAAGATGTAACCAGAATGCCTTTCCCCTCCACTGACTGATCCTGGACCATCCATCTTCACTGATCATTATCTAACATGAGTCATAATCTGCAGCTGAGATTAATGGTCCAATGCTCAGTGAAAGAACACCAAATACATAATGGTTTTGTTGGGACTGAGGTGGCACCTTTCTGTTAGGGCTGCTTTCAGTACAGGTCTTGTATAGTTCTAAAATCATCCATGTATACATCTGGGGAACCTGCATTTCCAGGTATCGTGGAACTGTCACCCATGCACAGAATGAATAAGAAAAGCCAGGTGGTTGTGACAGATGATGCTCACCATGCATTCTGTTGCTCTCTTGAAACTCTTTGTCTTCCTTGTTGACAGAGCCTGGGTCAGTGCAGAAAGAAGCAATATTCTCATCCAAATACCAGCTCAGGTTCTCATCTATGACACTGAACATCAAAAAGAAATCCAGGTCCACATCATGCCGCCTTTGGGAGGTGCCAGTTAGCACTCCTGGGGTAAAGAAAATGACAAGAAAATGAGGGAAGAGCAGAGATTTGTCAAAGAGAATAGCACCAATACCTTGAAGGAAATCTCTTCCCAAACAGATTGTAGACTTCTGTTCTTCCTGTTCATACCTTCACTGAACTCTGCCAATGTCATCCTTAACCTGCAGTGCTTGACATTGATCCATTCTTAAATCCCACCCAGCTTGGCTAATACATCTCATTTCTTACTGGCAGAACTCCCTGCTAGTCCAGTCCTGGACCTTTCATTATTGTTGTTACCGACAATAAATAGCATGTACAGATCATGTCTTGATGAATACAGTTATGTATTTCATCTTATGTCCCAAGGTGTTTCAAACTAATGCACTAACACTCTGGCCCTCTGGCAACAAGTAATCTGGCCTGCAGAGCTACCCGCTGGTCTTTGAGGAGCTCTGCAGGCCATGGCCCTGCATGCTAGATCAGGCACACAGGGTTGCATGGGGCCCAACCCTGGCCCATGGGGCTTGGCAGGATCAACACAGGGCCTGGGGCCTGATCCCAGGAGATGGGGCTGGAGGGCAACAACACAGAGCCCTGGAGCCCAAGTCTGGTATGCAAGCGTGGCTTGGGTTCCAATCTGCCCTACAGATGGGCTCTATGCCACTCATCTGGCCCACAAGGCTGAAAAGCTGAGCACCACTGCAGTAAGCCATTATGAATAAGTACAAGGTAATGATCAGAATCAATCCAGAATACAATGCTTATCTCAGACCAAAGTCCACATGAGCAGCAGATCTGACTGGGTAGCTACTGCTTGTCCTAATCTATTTGAAAACATTATTAAGTCCCTGAAACTGCAACTTTGAGTTCCCCTCTCCCTACAGTGTTACCTTCTTTGCATGTCAGTAATGGCCCAATTAACCCAGAAGCAACATCCTTTGGTGCATCAATATGAGAGTGGTAGATCCAAGTCAAGCAGTTTGTGTCATCAGCTGTTGGGCTATGATTTTCAGGTATAGTCCAAGTATACGTATGATTCCCTCCTGGTGGAATGGAATCATCCTTCTTATGCTGCTGTGAGGACTCATCGGGGTACAGGGACCCTGGAATAATTAAGCAATCAGAGCATCTGTTTAAGTTAGGCAGAGCAGATGATATATAAACCCATACTTCATGTTTCACCCTTGACAGAACATAGAAGCCCTGAGTTTGTAGTATCTCTCGGTCTAGGACTTAAGCTTTATATGGACATGTTAACTAATGCAGTGATGATTTTTCAGTAGATAAATTGAGGCATAAAGACTTCCCCAGTAACTTAACAGTAGAGCCAGTATAAGTCCCATGTTCTACCCCAGTGGTTCTCAATCTTCTTAGGTGCTAGGCACCTCTAGGTAAACTCAAAGAACTCTTTGCCAGGCTCACGGCACCCCTCAAAATGCCAGCTCTTACTTTTCACTCATTTTTTGACTACAGAACAATAATAGAGCATTTTTTTCTGTTGCAAAGAACTCAGAAAGACCACAAGTAAGAAAGTTTTTAACACTGTGGATTCCTATTTGAAATATCTGGCTTTATCCTGTTAATCATGTTTGCATATCTAACCATACTAACATTGTATATCACTCTGTAGCAGTCTTGAAAGAATCCTCAAGGCATCTCAGGGTGCTGCAGCACCCTGATTGAGAATCAATGCTCTACCCATTGCTTCTTTATCTTCTCGTTGCAAAACAGAACATCATTAAGGTTTCAGGCTGCCTCTACAGTCCCCTAGAATTAGTTCTTTCTAAAGTCTCTGGGACTGTTTCAAGTCAGGAATTTCTATTCTGAAATGTCATTCAATCCTTTGGTGTCTACAGTATTCATCACATGACAGACATTTAAATGCATATTCTGACATAACACTATAATAGTCAATATTCATAAACTGCTTCCCTGCTAGTGCTATGGTCCCATATTCAGGGTATGGTAGTGTTACTATCATACTATTTTTAAAGGAAGAATCTGGACATTCTATTAAGGAGCCCACAGCTGGAAATTAGGTTCTGAGTAGTCACCTCAGATCCACGAATCCAGTAGCTTGTGGCATTCCCATAAAGCTTATCCAATAATACTTGCTTTCCGAGTGATATTGCTTCAGATCAATTCAACCACTGCATCTTCCCTGTGTCTGTTGTAGAAAACCTATGATTCTGCTATAGTGCTGTAATTTATTTACCTTCTGAGTCCTTTTCATAGAACACGCCATGAGGATGGATCGTGTATGGCCGACTGGCAAAATTTTTTAGGTGCACAAGAATGGTATCGCTCACTTCAGCTCGGATGATGGGCCCAAGAAACCCCAGCCAGGCAGGTTTGCTGATCTCAGTTGTGTACGTGGAGTCTGAGTATTGCTTATAGACAGATTTTTTGTATATGCTTCCTACCCTGTCTTTGCCAGGCTGGAGGAATGCAGAGGCTTCTCTGTTAAATTGAGAAAACAAAATGGATCATGAATAACGTGCTATCTATTACAACTACATAACATGGTGGGGACAGTGCTAAAAAAGATACCTAAGGTTGTCCTCTTAGCTGACTCACAGAGCCTCTGTTGTACCAGCACACATCCCATGTTCTCCTCCCACCCTAGTTCAACATTGTGTTTCCTCTGGGGCTCCCGCTGCAGCAAAATAGGTCATCCCAAATAACTTCCATAATGCTCCACAATGTTATACAGTGGCCCAGTTTTGTGGCTGATGTGACATAACCACCCTGATTTCAGTATGATCACAGCAGAACCTTGGAAGCGAAATCCAGTTAGGTAATAACACTAGATCCTTCACTATTGTCTACCGTTTGAGAGCATGAAATATGAAAGGGGATGCAAAGCCCCACTGCACCATAGCAGATTAGCAGTTCCTTTAGTCTGAGAGAGGTCTCTGGCTACAATCCAGGGACCCACCTCAGGAAAGTCTGTCCCATAGGCTATGGTCAGGCATTCCCTTCCACAGGTCTGATCTGAGGGGGACACGACCAGGCCCTGGCAGGATGCTCTGATTAAGGAGGGGCCTCCCCCTCTTTGATTATGATTACAGAACATTTATCAGCATTTAGCACCCCATCAGAAAACAAAGCCTTGCTCATTAGTTCAACAGCTAGTTCACTGTTGAAACCTTGCTCATTAGTTCTTAAACAGCGTTTTTCCAAAGAAAGGAATGCAGGGACATTACCAGATGAGCTGTTGATTAGCTCCAAAAAGCCCTAAGTGGACACTGTCCTATCTGCCTTACACAGCATTAGCTAGCATACCACATGCTGGCTACAGTCAGTGCTGTGGGAGAGAGAAGGAAGGAATCTCTGCTTAAGCAGTGAGTGGTAAGAGGGGGAGGGAGGGGGAACACGGAAGCCAGAAGACCCTGCTATGCCTGCAAGTCTCTGCTGGAACTACAGCAAGGGAGAAGAGGGGAGGGGCCAGCTCTGGTGTGGAGCAGAGAGCCCCCCGCCCAGCCCAGAGAGCATGCCAGGATGCTGGGGGAATCTGATTTAACTTAAACCAGCAAGGGGTCTCGGACAGACATTACATAAACTGGTTTGACCCAAATCAGTTACAGCTGATACTACATTTAACCAGATTTATTTCAAACCGGTTTCAGCCATTTTCTGACTGGTTTATGTGTACTGAATGTCTGTTCAGAAACCAGTTTCTGATCATTTAAACCAGTTTATGTGTAATGTCTGCCCTTAGCCATAAAGGGAAGTGGGGAAATACTTTCCTAACTGCAGCTGGCTGTGCTTTGTCACACAGCAGAGGCACAAGAGATTTCTTCCTTTCTTATCCTGCGGTCATTTTATGCCACCAAATATTAGACTTCAGAGTTCTTATTTGTTTTTTTATTCCTATAACTCCATTTTTACATCCTAGTGGTGTTTGCAAGCATGCCGCATGAATCATAAGGAGAATAATCTCTTGAGCCCGGTGACAAAGACAATAAAAGAAGGTGGGTTTCCAGCTGGTATGTAGCATTTGCAGAAAAGTAGTGAGCTCAGGAACTTGTGTCATGTCCAAAGGTCAATACAAACATGAAATAGATTTTTATTATTACTATTCATCAGATACTACTAATAGGTCAGATCTTAATTGGACTCCAAATATCTTTTTTCTTAGCAACCATCACTACTACAGCAAAGAAACACTCCTTACCCATAGCAAGCCCTGGTAAAAAAATTTGTTTTTTACAAGCTCATTGCTGCAACCATGAAATTAAATGTGAATTTTGTTGTTTAATGCATGAGACGAGTAGAGTTGTACAGAGGCAGCTCCACTCTTTACACACCTACACTTGCTGTGGCAACTAGTGTTAGCTGCCACATTACAGGAAAAGGAATTTAACTGCTGACCTTGTTTCATTTTCAGACACAAGCCATTTTGTTAACTAAAAACTTTTTCCTTCAAAAAAATCTCAACTGGCTGCACAACTCATCCCAATGCTGAATCTTTTTTTCATTGTTACTAAGCCATTAGTTTCAATAACATCTGTGCAAATGAGATCCACATGCTAATTCCTTGCTGTGCTAGAAAAGCTTTTTAAAATCAGTTTTAAGTGCAAATTTAATCTCAGACTGTCCATATATCCTTCAAACATTAGAGAGGATAAATCAAGTCACCTGATTTACTCTCACTATCATGTTATATCACATGTATCTGCCATGCCTCCATTTCTTTGTCATTTTCATAAATTAAATTGTTCCAGTCTGTTCGATACCTCCCTTTCTGGGAATCTGTCCAGGCAGATGATAATCTTTATTACTTTTCTCTGGATCTTTTCTGTTTCTACTACAAACTTTTTTTTTAAAGGGATAACTCAAATTTCTTGCAATATTCATGAGGTGGCTGCAGGAAATATATTTTAAATCCATGAAGGATTTCAACACAAAATATAAAATTTTCACTTCACAGATTTTTCACAAGGTTTCACTGAAAAAAATAGTTTTGGTTTTGGAAAAACAAAAACTAAAGCTGCTTGTGTTTTCAGTGGCTGACAACCATTTATTTTCAGTGTTCATATTTTGGGGAATTTTCAAAAGCCTGGGAATCTGTGACTGAAACAGAAGTTTTCTTGCATAAAATTAATTAAAAACCGTATTTTCTGTCAAAATAAAAAGTTGACCAGCCTTAACCACTAATGCATATATAAAGGCATAAAGTCTTCAACTTCAGGGCAGATAAGCAGATCATCTGTTGGGGTCAAGATGAAATAATCCTCATGATATAACATTGTGCAATTAGTTGAAACATGAAGGGTTGGTACTTTCCTTTGAAGTATCTGGAACTGGCCATTTGATACTGGACTAAATTGACCATTGGTCTGTCCCAATATGGCAGTTTCTATGATCCTGTGATAAAGCAAGTTAATTATTAAGCCTATAAAGATGAGCTATCTGACCATGTCACCTGCTTGTTTAAGATCCCCAGAATATCCTGCATGAAACAGCTGAGCCAGTTGTGACTTTAGGCCAGCATAGGCTGAAATATGTATAGGAGTTAAACATACAGGTCAGCTGTAATGTTTAGGTCGCTGATTATGTTCTTCCCTGTTGGGGCATAGTTCCATTTCACTTCGTGGATCCCCAGGTAATAGACTCTGGTGACACCTTCAGCAAAGTGTGGCAGCAGGACATGGATGTAAAGCAACGACTGTAGCAGTTGCCACCAGGATCCCATCCTATCCAGGTTTCTGAAGGTTCTTCAGGAAGAGATTGCTGTATTTGGAAAAGAATGGAGTAATGGATCAGTCAATAGGCTTTGACCCACATAGCTCAGTTTTAAGTGATGTGGCAGAAGGTTCTGAAAAAACAGACAGGAATCAACAGTCAAAAAACTTCAGGGCTCCCTATTTAATTATGGAAAATAAATGGGAAAGCTACAAGAAATCCTAAATTTCATGCCTGATCAGCTCTTGTATGAGAAGGGGATCCCCTCTGCCAAGGCATTACTGCACAAAAAGCATTGTGGGGAGAAGAGGCAGCAGCATGGATGCAGCTCCTACCTGCCCAGCTCTGGTGCAGCTCCCTACCAGTTGGAAGTTGTGCCCATGCCACAGCCAGGGGGAGGCTTGGGGCAAGAAGTAGCAGTGGCATGGGCATAGCTGGAGGTTGTCTAGCCCCAGCCCAGGTTCTTGCTGTTTAGCCCTGATGTGGGGGCAGACAGAGACACAGGTAAAGCCCTCAGGCTTTGTGGGACAGATTTATTGGCTCATGGACAGATTTATTCATGGGCCATATCCGGCCTGCAGGCTGTGTGTTGCCAACCGAGCCCGATTCTCACGTGTTCCATTGGTTTTCCCCAACCTTCTTGTGCCATAATGTTGTGTAGCAGGGGGTCCCAAAGCAGTGGTAATTAATCTAATAGCAGTTTTCTAATATCTTAAAGTTTATTGTTAGTGGGACAATGGTCAATTGTTCTCCATTGCCATTAGGTAATGAACAAAAGAAACCATCTTAATTAGAAGCCCAGAAGATCCTGATTATATATTAAGGAAAGCTTTCTAGGGTGGTGAAACACTGGAATAGGATCCCTACAGGGGTTATGGGGTCTCCTTCACTGAAGGTTTTTAAGAGTATATTAAATGAATATCTGTCAAGGATGATCCCATTTCAGTGCAGAATGCTGAAGTAAATGATTTCTTGAGATCCTGTTCTTCCCGTGCTTTTATGAACCTATAATTTCCAAAGAATCTTTGCTTTTCTCAGAAATTAATGGTAACTGGGAGAAGACAGTCATTATATTTAGTTAATTTTTTGCTCCTATGCTTCAGCTTGGAAAACCCCTGTTTATGGCTTTGCACAATGTATAAACTGTTCTTTAGCTTCCTCTGCTAAAAAAATAACGACCTCTGAATCTGGGAGATATTTCTGCTCTGTGACCCAGTAATAATACACCTCACATAATGCTGTTCCTCAGTAAATCTCAAATGACTTTGCAAAAGAAGGTCAGTGTCATTATTCCTATTCTTGTAAAGGGCAGAGCAGTGGAGTCATCTGCCTAAGGTCACCCTGCAGGTCTTTCTGGTCCTAGTCACTTTAGCTACTACTATTAACTTCTCGCTTCATTAGTGACATAGCTGATATTACACACAGAGACATGAAAGACCCCCATTTACACACACACCTTGTTCTTTAACCCAATATGTTAACTAAGCCCTACATGTACCATTCCTGCTCTCTCTCACACATGCATGCACAATGGACAGTGAGAGACAAAAGTGACAGCCACAAGGAAAGTATAGATTGTGTAAGAGGACTGCAGCATTAGCCTAAAACCTCTGGCCATATAAGCATAGATTCTGTTGCAAAAGGGCAAAGTGGACTTTGTTGACTAAACCCAATTAGTGGCTTGTTAGCCAACTACACTATAAAGACATAGGAGTGGCTGTCTGGGAGAAACAGCATGTAGGACATGTATAAGCAGTCCTGGAGAACACTGCCTAGAAGCTGCCAAGCGTGGGCAGATCTGAGCTAATCCTTATGTCATCCTAATATCATGTGCTTGTTCAGCCCCCAGAAAAGGGCTGAGCTTGGGCTTGAAATCAAGTATGGATATTGCTTATTAAGACAGGTTGGGAGAAGTGCCTAGTTCCAGATGGTCATAGGTACCACACACCTACCACATTTATGCTTCTGAGGTCCTTCTTACCACGCTCACACTCAGCCTGCAGCATTAGCAGGTTTGCTGGTTGCACCTGACTTGCCTGGGAATCACCTGCCCCCAGCAAACTGCCTGGGCCTCAGGCAGAAAACAGAAAGAAAACCCTCTTCTGTCAAAGACCTGATTCAGAATGGAAGCAGGGGTTTGATTAGAATGTGAGGGCACCTATACAACTGCAGCAAGGCTGCTTCGATGCAGTGTCTCAGAGCAGACTCAATTAATTGGTTCTGCTGGATTTTTATAAAGTTAAAGTGCCCCCACCTCCATTTTTCAGCATGGGGATGCTAATACAAGAGATGCTCCTGGAGCTTTAATTAAAGCGCCTCTCCACCCTCCCCCCATCCCAGAGCATATGTTTAAATGCCCTGAGAGTTTCATTAGGATGCGAGAGTGAGAGCATTCTCTTACACTATGAAATAGCAATGCAACATCTTCCAATTACGCTTCATAGGGCTTGATTCTTCTCTTACATCTATTGTACAGTGGTGCAATTCTATTAACTTATAGGGACTTGCTCCTACTTTTGCACTGGTGTAAGTGGAATCAGCTTAATTAATTTTAAGCCCCCCGCCCAACACTTTTTGTCCTTAAACATGCTTCTTCCTTTTTAAAATGCACTTCAGCCCTTTTAAAAGTTTTACTTGCATCTGAAAATGATAGATCTGTTTACTTGTTTAGACATCAAAACATGCTATAACTTTTCAAAGGTAAACAGTTTTCCCACAAATGTTATATTTCTGACTATCTGATAACATATGAAAAAAGGGGAAAAACCCGTAAGATGTTCATCCTTTTTACTGTTCTCCTCCACCAGGCTAATAAAACTCCACATTATCAAGAAAGATGAACTGGTCCCAGTTTTGCTTAGGGCTAAGAAAACTCTACCCAAGGAAAAGCGGAAAGTATCAAATGAATGTAATCTTTAATCAATGTAAACCCTTACTTTGTTGCTGGTTTAGAAGTAGGCAGTGTTGAGAAGGTCAAAGAATCAGTCTGGAGACATTTGTGTTTAAAGTCCTAGAGCGCTGAAGAAATAATGAATCTGCGAAGATTCACAAATGCCAGAGGAGGCAAAGTCCAGGTTGTGAAAAAAGGGAGACACCTGACCTCCACTGGGTAGGTCCAACATGTGAGTTGTATCACTAATGTACTAGACATGAAATAGTCTGGATGTGAGCAGCCTGGCTGGGTAATTTCAGGGCCTTGATATTATAGACCACTATCACTTTCATCCTTTAGCACTGTATGGCACGATCTTTGGAGATTAGTTACAAAGAACCACGCCTTTCTTTTTATGAGAGAGAAGAAATTGATGGTATTATTATTGTTTCATTATGTGCTAGAAGAGCTGTAAGGCATATAACTGATACCACACAGCAGAGGGTCCTTGTCCTGTCTCACACCTTTACTGAGATGCCAGCAGGGTTGAAGGGTCTACTGCACCTTACAGACCTGTCAAACCTGCTTTGTGCCAGGGTGGAGGCAGGGAGTTCACTGTGGAACGATAAGAACACTCCCTTCTCCAGCTGTCTCACTTCTCCCAGCCTGAGAGCAGCAGACCAGCCAGAAATTCGTACTCTGATCCTGGGAGAAGCCATATACTGCACCTGCCCCCTAGAATCAGCTTAGAGCTGGTTTTAATTCAAAGCCACCCCGTGTTTTGCTTTATTTCACTGTGCATGTCAGCAGTTCTCCACCAGGGAAAGATCCAGGAGTTTGCAAAGGGGGTGCAGAAGCAGCCATACCAGCCACAGGGTGGCTGTGGGTGCACCCCTGCTCCCAGCCTCCCACTCTACCCCAACCCACCAGCACAGGCAGGAGCCACTACAGACTTTTTAAAGTTCCCAAAGCAGATGAGCATCTCTGCCTTCCCCTCCATACTCAAGAGCCCCCCCCTGCAGTCCCTCCTCCTCCAGTCCCTGCTGCTTTCCTCACTGTCCAGGGGCAGGGAAAACTTCAGGGCTGTCTCTGCCCACTCCAGCTGCCCAGGCACCAGGCTAAGGTGGGAACAGAAACAGTGTGGGGGGATTGCTGCTGGGTCCCACTAATGCTGTTGCTGCCATAGGGAGCCTAGGCCTTGCATGGCCCAGCTGGAGTGGGCAGGAGTGGCTCTGAGAGTCCCTTGCCCCAGGACGGCTGGCAAAGCAGCTCGGGCAGATGGGGGACAGAGGAAGGGGAAACATCTCAGCAGGGAGGGGGAGGGGAAGGCGGGCTTTCTTCCGTTTTGGAGATTTAAGTTCCCCAAGGCTTCGGTTTGAAAGGGGGGGACACAGCTGCGCCTGCCTCTCTTCTCAGCCGTTTTTTCAGACTCAGGCACCTTTGGAGAGGGCTGGGTGCCGCAGGAAATAAAAGCTGCTGTTCTTGAAATCTCCACAAGTGGCCTTTGCATGCTCAGCTGGGCTGACACCGTGGCACCCCAGAGGGAGTCTCCAGGCATCTCTGGGTGCCTCGGCCTCCCCACCAGAGTCACTGGGATCCTGCCGGAGGCATTTGCGTTTGATGTGGATGTTGTGGCCTGCTCAGACAGGCAGCTCCAGCCTGAACGGCCCTGGTGCCAGTGATGGGGGCAACGGCTGGACTCATTCCACTCACCTGGGACAGAGCCACCGGCCCTGACAGCACCAGACTTTGCCCAAAGGGTCATAGCAGCATGTGGGCAACTGCCTCACCTCAGCCACTGACACAGGCCCTGAGGGGTGGCAGCAGACAGGGGCACCCAAACAAAGCACCAGGCAGACACTGGATGACCCCAGCTAATCCCCCTCAAGCATGAGGAAGTCGAGACTTTTTTTTTAAACGGCAGGTGACGTCACATGACGTAAGAGCTGGGGGGCATAAAGGCAACTAATGCTTTCTTCAGGCGTGCTAACGTCAGGCACGCTAGGAACGCGACGCTCGGAAGGCGGGGCAGGGAGAGGGCTTTCGCGACGTCATAGAGGCCCAGCTCACAGGGGCCACAACAAACAGCGCCACGCTCGGGGCGGGACCGACCACGCTCAGCCAATGAGGAGGCTCCTCGGCGCGGGCCCCGCCTCTCACGCACGGCGGCCCTCTCCTGCCCCGCCCCCTTGGCCCTGGCGGCGCCGCGATGATGAAGGAGGCGGCGGCGGCGGCCGCGGTGGCCGGCTTCCTGGCCAAGCTCTGGGCCCTAGTGGAGGATTCCGGCAGCGATGACGTCATCCGCTGGAGCCAGGTGAGGCGGGGGTTGTGGGGGAGGGGGCGCGGCCGTGGGGAGGGGGGTGCGCGCACAGTTACAGGCCTCGTTCGGCGCGGGCGGAAGTGAGGCCTCGCGGGCGCCGTTCCCCCGCTCCCGCCCCATGGAACGTTCCTGTACCGTATTTTCTGCATGCAGCACCTCCTCTCTTATGTCATGGGCCACTTGATTTTGAGATGGGGCGGAAGGGCCTGCAAAATCCCTGGGATGAGCCGAGGAGCAGCAGGTGGGGAGCCAGGCTTTCTCCCCATGCGCTGCATTGGACGCACTGAACTGTGCTGGGTCCAGCCGCCAGCCACACCCCAGCCCAGCCGCGTGTGCCAGCCCAACGTAGTGCTCGAGCCCTGTCGTCCAGCTGAGGGGCCCCTACGTAGGAGACTTAATTGCCACTGCTCAGGCAGTTCATGCTGTCACTATTCCTCTGCTGCCAATCTGATAGCTCCCGGGGGTCTGGTTTTCTCACATACAATACACTTCTCCAGCCCAAATTTTCTGCAGCTGGTTTTGGTGAAAAAGGTGCAGGCTATACCTGGGGAAATACAGTGCTGTCTGGATGGTGCTTGCACAGGCTTGCAAGCATCTAAGTTCTGGTGGGCAAAATACATGCTGCAGCCAGATCAGACCTGTCAAGAGTGCCGCTACCCAGCCTCGGCCCCAGCCCCTGCCTCATGCTGTCACTGGCCCCAATTTCAGCCCTGGTTCCTGCCCAAGAAGTCGGTGCCCATCACAGGGACTTGTTGGGAGTGTATGGCGGCTCTGCCCTGGGCCCCAGCCCTGCATTGTCTCCAGCCCTGTCCACCCATCCCACTCCCGGATGCCAATCACTCGCCAGCCCATGGCCCCATCCCACCTGCCCAGCCAAGCATGTCTTGTTTGCAGGGGTCTTGGACCAACCGGTCTTCATGGAGACCCTGCCTGCTCCATTTGGCATCCCCAGATAGGATGAATTGTATCCCCCTGCCACGTGGACCCGGCCCCCCTCCCCTCTGCCCCAGCCTGCAGCAGCTCACCAGAACTCCTTCTCTAGCCCAAATAATTGCCCACCCCCTGATCCAGGTAGCGAGGAAGCCTCTCCAGGCACATAGCAGTGTTTGTGTTGATTTGATGGTGATATCTCACCACTACTAAACTCACAGGTGTCGGATTCACCTGATGCCAGATCCAGACCACAGGGCTCCTTGTAGGCTAGATTCAGCCTTGGCAGCAGTGTGGAAGGCAGGGTAGGTATGCACTATTATAGACCAGCAAAATAAGATATAGACAAAGCACAAGCTTTCATGAACCCAAGCAGGGCAAGCACCATGTTGGTCTCGCCTTCACTTGCACACCTGCTGCCAATACCCATATCGAGCAGGGCTTTGTAGCCTCCCATTCTGCAGTAGGCTGCACCTGCTGCTAGCTATGACTGAATTCCTGGTCTTCAGAAGCCCTCTGGGCTCCAGGGAATGGCTCTGTGGTCTGCAACTTGCTAAACCATGTCTAACATTCCTGATTTAGATGTTGTGTAGCACAGTGTGCTCAGCAGTTGGGTGCAGAGTTAAAATGTGTTTAACAATTATTTTTGCAAATAATACTCACTTTTATAACATGGAAATGAAAGGAGTGAGCACTTGTTTCCCTCTTCAGTATTGGACTTTATAATATTCTTTTTAATCTTTATCTTGGCTCCCTGACAACCTTTTGAATCTGCATGTGGATAACATGGAAATGCAAACTCCTAAAACTGGGGTTAGTGCAGATAATATTTAAATCCTATGTCATTTGGACCCCTGCTGAGTGCAGTGATTTGGTGGCTCTTTTTGGCCTTTTGCAGGAAAAAAGACATAGATGAGAAGATGCTTCACCCTTCCAGTATACCTGCACAAGCAGCAGCAGAATGGTTAAAGACCAGCTCACCTCCAACCAATTAAAATTTGGGAATAGAACAAACCTGAAGCTATTTAGCTCACCATTAGAAAGCTATTTTTATTGCTGTGTTTTGCCCTCTGTACTTTCAGTCTCTCTCTCTGAGGTTATCTAGTTATTTATAATGGTGTTTTAGCCATAAGGAATGTTATCAGGAGGAGGAGAACTGTCCCGGGCTGAGTGAGAGAGCCCTCTTGTGGCACAAATTCCAAGCTGTACAGGTTTCCCTCTATTTATCTGGGTTCTTGATATGCAAATTTGCTCTTATGCGATGAGCATGTTTAGAGCCATAATTCGTTATATGTGAGGTAAATTCACTCTTATGCGATCAGCACAGATGGCCCCCCCCCCCCCAAGCAAGTAAGTCTGTGGGGGGAGGGGAAAGGGCCATGGCCCCACTCACGCCATCCCCAGCTGCAGTGGCCCCAGGAGCAGTCGGCGCCAGCTGCCTGCACCAGAGCATGGTGCAGCCCAGTGGCTACAGGGAGCTGGCATCGGCCACCCCCGAGGCAGTACAGCAGGAGCTGAGGTGAGTGGGGACAGCCAGAGCCCTGAGGGGTCCTGGGCATGGTGCAGCCCAGTGGCTGCAGGCAGCTGGTGCCGGCAGTTCCTGGGGCTGCTGCAGCTAGGGCTGGGGCAGGTGCTGTGCTCCGCACCACCCAGGGCTCCACTTGTCCGCATTCATCCCAGGCCATGCTGGAGCAGCCCCAAGAGCAGCCAACACAGGAACATATCCCTATTTCTTACATTATAAAGTAGGTTTGCTTTATGCAAATTTGATTCATGCGACATTTTCCAGGAACTCGCGTGCCACATGAATCGAGGGAAATCTGTACAAGCAAAGCTTTTGTTTTCTGGAAGATACGAGAGGAGTTGAGCTCTGTCATCAGAATGACCTTGAGAGATGTTTTCAAATGGCTAGGCCAGACTTAGTTGTAAGGTGTTTGCAGACCTCCCCTGTCAACTGAAATATTCTTTGTGTATCTTCTCTAGCATTATACTTTTTGCTATTGTACTGGGGAATTCAACTGACACCAAGCTACAAAAAACATTTCAGTGATTTATCAGCCTGGAAGAGGCTCATGTGTAAATAACATGGAAATGTTCCTTTTGGTCTTTAATCTGTTTCTAGAATGGCCAGAACTTCTGCATTCTGGATGAGCAGAGATTTGCGAAGGAGCTTCTTCCTAAATACTTCAAACACAACAACCTCTCAAGCTTCATACGTCAACTCAACATGTGTAAGTATCCATTTTTCTCATACGTTAATACTGCTAAGCTCCCTACTACTTGGGATCACTTGGAATGTGTCTAAAGAAGGAAATAATTGGCTGAAGTTGAGAGCACACTGGGCTTTCATCTCTGAGATCTATATGTGACCTGGCTCACAATTGGTGTCTAGCAGAGAAATTCACCCCAGCCCTAACAGTGTTAATAATTCCCTCATTTTCTAGCATACTGAATTTATGAATGATTTTAAAGGAACAAAGGCCACATGTATACTCCTTCACCTGTTATTTGGAAGATAAAATATTTGTCCATGCTGTTATCTCCATGATTATGTTGAAATGAGATTAGCCACACTGGTAGATCTGGTTGGCTTACATTCCTTGCTAAACTCTTGTTAGTCCTCCTGGTAAATACAGTGCAGTGTTCATTACATAATAGCACCACAAATAATACAGGTTGTACATTCAGCCAAGCAAGCATATCTGTGTGATGTTTTGACACAGGCAAAATTCTGTATGTCCTGTTACATTTGTTTCCGTAGTCTTTTTTTATTCATATGGTTCAAAGGACAAGTGGAGAAGAAAACCGCACAGAATACGTCATAGTGAAATTGTTGATATTCATCATTTGGCATTTCTGATTAGAGTGCAAAATATTTGCAACTCAGCAAGTACTTCCTAGGAAAGAACTTGAGGGAAGCCCCTGACTTACCCCCAATTTGAGCTAAATCCTAATATGTCCAGTTCATTACAAATAAAGGATCCTCCGCTTTCTTTAACCAAAGGAAACTATTTCTGTTTTGAGCCCTTTTAAAGGAAAAGAAGGATATAGAGTACACAGTATGTAGGCCAACAACTTAAATGAATTTGGGTTGGATTGATAGTGGTACTCTCGCTTAATCACTGGAGAATGTTATGAATTTACTGAGGAACAATGTGTCCTTGGCTGAGTAGACTTGTAGACTCAACCCCAGCAGAGTTGATTTACTTCTCATATTAGACACAAGGGATAAGAGGCACAGTTAACCTCTTGGCATTTGTTTGTTGCTCTTAGTGTCAAGTGGTTGAGATTCCAACTCTGAGTGTCAGAGGATTAAAGGAATGAACACATGGTTAAGTATCTTTTAGTGAAACTGGACTTCAACATTTAAAGCCTGTCTATCTCCCTGTGGAAGCATAGTGTGATGCCTTGTATCCAGTTGGGTCTGAGCAGGCTGAGTTCAGTTTTCAGACCCTAATGGTGTCACGATGCAGTGCTCTTAAGATGTTAATTATGTTGGAAACTTTAGTTGAGAGAATTAAGGATTCACATTACCACTTAAAAATGGGTCTTGTAACTTTCTCAGAGTATTTAAAACACTAATAGAAATAGAACATAGTCTCACCATGCTTTTTTTAGATGAGCCATGCTGTTTAATGCCACCTGTCTGCTGAATGATGTGGGAAGAAGGATATGTGTTTCTGTGAATGCAGTTTAAGTTCTACTCACTCGTCATTACATTTCAATTTCTGGTCCCTGGGGGGATACAGGACAAATATGTATTCTGGCATCTAGTTAAGAGGAGTGGAGCAAGAGATCAGAGACCTCAAAATCTCATAGACTTTAGTGCAGCCAGGACTTTACCCATTTTTTTTTTTTTTTAATAAGGCTTACATTTTATTTAACTCCTCTGATTTCTTAGAAATCACTCACATGTAGTCCTTAACCTTCTTTGTTATGTGTGCTGCACAACTAGCCTCCACTTGAGTTTCCTGAGAGTAAGAACTGTGCTAATACTTTGTAGTAGTGCTGGCAATACCACAAGTGTTCAGCAGCAGGCAGAGAACTCTTTACAGCTAAGTGGTTGAATGCTGAGGAAAAGCCCTTGAGGTCCCTTTAAATTCCCATTCTCTAACACTATTCTTGTGTGCTATAGATATTTTAGTCATGCTTGATTTTGTTTTTTTATTGAAGTGCCTGTCGTAAGAGTGAACGTTAACTTGATTTCAGCTATTAGGAGAAATAAATGCACTATTCTTTCACCTCAGATGGATTCAGGAAGGTGATTGCACTGGAGAATGGCATGATTATGGCAGAGAAGAGCTCAGTTATCGAGTTCCAGCATCCTTACTTCAAACAAGGGAAAGCGCACTTACTAGAAAACATCAAACGCAAGGTATAGTGCGCAGTGTGTGTGTGTGTTTGTACATGCATGCACGCATGCATGCATGTCTGGATGTTCATCAAAGGAAGTTGTATATGGAACGAGTAGTTTGCTGGCTGGGTTCAAGGAGTCATGATTTACTTTAGACTAACCCTTGGAACTTTGAGGGCAGGCTGCTCAATGGACCAACCTTGGCTAACAGCTGGTGTCTTGCCTTTTTGATGTCCAGGCCCTGTGCTCATTATCTTGTTTTCACTGCAAGCCTCATTTTCTGCTTCTACAGAGGATGCATGTTGGAAATGTTCGTTCATATTGTTATGTACAGTAATATGGTTCCTAAGAATATTCCATCAGGTGGAGTCTTCTGCCTTGATTGCTTAAGGTCCAGTATCTAGTTAATGCCGGGAACACTTAAACTGAACCATGGAGCAGGCTGGTAAACCTATTTTCCACTGTAGCAAATATGAATAATTCTTGCAGTGAATAAAATGGCTGTCAGCCTTTCCCACTGTTTTACAAGCTGGAGGAGAATCAACATTGTAGTGCCTGCTATAAATTCTGTTTCAGGCTCCCATCATTAATGCAGGCTGGAATTCAGGGCCTTTCTGAGCCAAGGATGTTAGGAAGCATTTTGCTTTCACTTCCCAGGGTCTCTTTCTGGAAGTCAGTTTGTGTGCTGACAAGGAAGCAAGTAGCAGTGCATTTTAGCTGGGGTGCATTGTATGTGTATCTGTTACTGGCATCCTCAACCACACTAGCACAAGATTGTAGTGTAGGGCAAGGCAAGAATTACTGAGTTATTAATCCATCCGTTGTATTTTAAGGTTATGGTAGGAATTACATCCTTGTGGTTTGCATTCTTTGCCATAGTGTATCCTTGCTACTCTCCAAACAGTTGGCTTCTGCATTATATCTTTGTTTTCAGTAAGCAATATAATGTGCCTGAATTTATCTTCAGACTGTGTATTCTAAAGAGGAGATCTCTGCCTCTCCAGTTGAGAGAGAACATCTTGTGTATATTCTGGTGAGACTCTTCTTCAGCGCATTATCAGCTGCAAGAACAGGGCTAGTGGATTGTAAGTGGACCTGTAGAAAGGCCAGATGTCTGCACTGTTGGAATATTGTTGGGAGGAGATCTGAATGAAGGAGGAAGAAAGGCTTCAGCAATGTAAAATGCATGTGACTAGACCCTTAAGTCTGTTGGCTGTTTTGCAGTGACTTAATGGTGATGCCACAGTGGCTGGGTCTTTGTAAATGCCACAGAGTGACTAAACCAAATCTATGATCTCTGTGCTGAAAGGAACTGATGATGTTGCTTTTATTGCTGTTGAGCAACAAGCAGCACTTTGCTTGTGTTTTTGGGTTAAGGCAGACTTTTCTTCAAGGTCTAGGGAGCAGGCTTTCATTTCATCAGTAATGTGAAGACCCTTGAGGACAGAGTATTCTGAATCCATGCTACATTTTCAGTATAACGCCTTGTATTATATTAGGCCTGCCATGATAGCCACTGCTTGTCTTTCTGTGTGGTTTTGGTATGTGTGGGTGGGTGTGTGCGCATGTATGTGGTACTGATAAGGTCCTAATGAAAATCATGAGCAATCTTTAAGTACTTTCACAAACTATTGGGAGTCAAATCAAAGGTGGCTTCTTATAGCACACTAAGCTGTAGCTTTATATTTTAAATCCTTTCTAATCCCATGATGCAGTTGCATGGTGTTCATCTGCAGGCTCAATCTAATTATGTTTTTCCTTATTCAAGCAAAATGTGCAATTGAGTAAGATCCCTAATGCATCTGTGACCTGATCTCATTTTAGGCATCTTCAGTGAGAACAGAGGATCTCAAAGTCTGTACAGAAGATTTGCATAAGGTGCTTTCTGAAGTTCAAGAAATGAGAGAGCAACAAAATAACATGGATGTCAGACTGGCTAATATGAAGAGGTGGATGTGTCTGTTTTTCAGCTTCATCTGTTTATTGGTCTTAGGTTTCTTTTCTTTTTTTTTTTTAAAAAAGCCAGAACCTTAGTTTTACAGCTTGTGTAGGTTTTATTAACAAGACTCTCATGAGACTACATAGTATCATTTCTCCATGAATAATTCCTACTACAGTATTTTGTCTTATTGTTTATGTGGCTCAGTTAACAACTCTGAGACCACAGTTACTAATCTGAAGCCTCTGGACTGTCAGATTCATAATCACTATCAAAAGCTGTGCCAGCCTTTCTACTATAGAGCAAGAAGGATGTTAGCCTTCTTAACACAAAAGTGGGTCAGTTGGAATTGAGAGAAGGTCTGCAAGTTTCTGTTTAAGTGGCCATTGTATGTCCAAGTCTGTTCTTGCAGACCTGTTTATCTGGATGCTGGGTTATTATACTTTTACCTCTGTCAAGAAAGCATCATCAACCAAAGCTCTTTAGGTAATGCCTCTAGATCTCAGATTGGGGAGGACCAGGTGAGAGAGCTTCTGGAAGGGCTGGACGGGTCCAGATGTTCTCCACCCCAGGGTGTTGAGGGAGCTGGCAGGGGTTATTGCAGGGCCCTTGCCATAGCTTTACGAGTGCTCGTGGTGCTCGGGCCAGGTGCCAGATGATTGGAAGATGGCTAACATGGTCCCCATCTTTAAAAAAGGGAGGAGGGAGGACCCGGGCAACTATAGGCCTGTCAGTCTTACCTCAATCCTAGGGAAAGTCTTTGAGAAGATCATCATGGAGCACATCTGCAACGGGCCAGCCTCAGAGATGATGCTCAAGGGCAGACAGCATGGTTTCATTAGGGGCAGGTCATGTCAGGCAAACCTGATTGCCTTTTATGGTCAGGTCACATAAGCATTGGATGCAGGTGTTGCTGTGGATGTAGTCTTTCCGGACTTCAGCAAGGCCTTTGACGCCATCTCCAACCCCATCCTCATTAAAAAATTGGGCGACTGTGGTATTGATGCCTACACAGTCGGATGGATTGCATATTGGCTGAAGGGTAGTACTCGGAGGGTGGTGGTGGACGGGTCATATTCGATCTGGGGGGAAGTGGGCAGTGGAGTCCTCCAGGGCTCGGTCCTTGGGCCTGCGCTGTTCAATTTCTTTACCAGTGATTTGGACAACGGGGTGAAAAGCAACCTGTTTAAATTCACTGATGATACCAAAATTTGGGGTGAGGTGAGCATGCTAGTAAGGAGGGAAAGACTGCAGCAAGACCTAGATAGGTTACAGGGGTGGGCTAGCAAAACCAGGATGCGCTTCAATACTGACAAGTGCAGGGTGCTGCACTTGGGGAGTAGTAACCAGCAGCATATTTATAAGATGGGAAACTCCTTTCTTGAGAGCATGGAAGCAGAAAGGGATCTTGGAGTCATTACTGACTCCAAGATGAACGTGGGCTGACAATGCGAGGTCACAGTTGGCAGGGCTAACCGGACTTTGTCGTGCATCCACAGGTGCATCTCATGTAGGGCCAAGGAGGTGATCCTCCCCCTCTATGCAACACTGGTCAGGCCACAGCTGGAGTACTGTGCCCAGTTCTGTGTGCCCCACTTCAGGAGGGATGTGGACAACATTGAGAGGGTCCAGAGGAGGGCCACCTGCATGATCTGGGGGCAGAAGGGCAGACCCTACAGTGAGAGACTGCGGGACCTGAACCTGTTCAGCCTTCACAAGAGAAGGCTGAGGGAGGACCTGGTGACAGTCTGTAAACTCACTAGTAAGGACCAGAAGGGTTTGGGAGACACTTAGTTTCCCCGAGCGCCCCCGGCATAACAAGGAATAATGGCCGCAAGTTCTTGGAGAGTAGGTTTAGATTAGACATCCGTAAGAACTACTTCACAGTTAGGGTGGCTAGGACCTGGAAACCAACTTCCAAAGGAAGTGGTGCTGGCTCCTACCCTGGGGGTCTTTAAGAGGAGGCTTGATGCCTACCTAGCTGGGATCATTTGAGCCCAGTTTTTTTTCTCCTGCCCAGGCAGGGAGTCAGACTTGAAGATCTACAAGGTCCCTTCTGACCCTACTTCTATTATTCTATTTTTACCCACTCCTAATCATTTTCTGTGTTTCTCTGAAATTTTCATTTGGACTGCATATGGAGGTGGTCTATGCTATATCAAGTCTATTTCTGGACATAAGTTCTCAGCTTTCTTCTAAGAACTTAAGTGACTCTTGAGGCTGTGGATGGACACCTCAGATCAAGCTGAGCAGCAGAGGGTATTAAAATTCTCAGTACAGTTGGTTGAGCCTGGTAGGGGATAGAGTGAGTTTAAGCCAAAATCTGGACTGGTGGGTTTGAGTCACTGATTTCACTTTCCTGAGGAAGGAATGTTTGGTTCTTCAGGCTAATATTGGATTCTGAAAACTGTGGAACTAGAGTGTATCAAGTAAACTCTCTGTTCATCTGCTGTCTTCTGATTTATTCTGCATTGCAGAGAAAATAAGGCCTTGTGGAAGGAAGTGGCAGTTCTAAGGCAGAAGCACAGTCAACAACAGAAGCTGCTGTCTAAGGTACCATTGCAGCATCTTCAGTGCTACCATCCTTATTCCTGCCTCTGTGATACTTCAGGGCATTCTTTGCTTATGTAGAATGGCAAATGACAGAGTTGAACAGGCTCTATTAATACAGTCTTGAAAGCGCATTCACAGTTCTTATTCATCCAGAAGTACTGTAACAAAATTTTGAGAGGAGTGCTAAGAAAGAGCTACAGGAAAAATGACTAAGCAATTTAGGGGTGTGCAAAACAGGCTGTATTTGATTCAGATTCAGCCTGATTCAGGGGACAGTAAATCAGTTAGTTGATTCGGATCACTGTCCTGATTGAATTCGGCGAAATCCGAATCTGAAGATTCAGTGCTGATTTTGGAGAATTGGCAATTTGGCCATAGACACAGCTTTAAATGTTTTTTCTACATACCTCAAGGTACCAGGCATGGCCATGAACGCTGCGCTGGTGGGGTGGATAGAGCATCTCACAGGAGTGCAGGGACACCCCCCCTCACACACCCCCTCACACACCCCCCCCCCCACACACACAGCTTTGTGATCAGCCGCAGGGGGACGCTGGGTGACCCCCAGACCCAGGAGGCACCAGTTGCCGGGTGGGGTGGGACGGTGCCCCATGTGGTCCGCAGTGGACCAGAAGTACTTCTGGTCCTCTCCTGGGGCCACCACAGAGCACACTAGGGAGCCCCCCCATGCTCCCGTGGAACACTTCATCCACCCCAGCATCATAGCATTCATGAGCTGCCTGGTATCTTGAGGTATGTAAAAAAAACTTTTAAAGCTTTGTCTATGTCCAAATCATCAAAACTCTCCAAATTGATTTGAAGGGTTCTGATTCAATTCGGCGAGATTAAAGGGTCTTCTGATTCGATTTGGATTCAGAGATTCAGCCACCGATTGGGCTCAATCAAATCAGCAACCAAAGCTTCACACAGGCCTACTAACTGTGTCTTAAAAAAAAAAAAAAAAAAAAAAAGGTAAAAAAGACAAAGGCTGAATCTCTTGGAGCAAAGACCATCAGACAGCAGGGTGAATCTCTGGTTAATCTGTTTCTTTACTGTGAGGCCTCATAGACCCTGTGTGAGATGGCAATTTGGATATGGCAGGGTTCTGGGTGGTGAGCAGAAAGATGAAATTGTGGGAAAGTAGGATTAGATCTTGGAGATTCAGAGCATACTTAACATTGAAATTAACAAAGCCAATAAGAAATTGTGAAGCTTCAAATATAGGAATCATTTCTGTAAAGCAGCTCCCTTGTCTGCTGTCCTATCCCTGATGATGGTTAATGTTGGGTGTTGGTAGATCAGAGAGGATTGTAGGTCTGGAACAGACCAGCTTGGTCACTGGTGGTGCTGGTAGATGTAAAAAAAACATCCAAAAATGGCACTTTACTTTAAATATGGCCACATTCCCATGCATGCCCAAAAGAGGCAGTGCATTACTTCAACCTGTCTCACCCTGTGTCTGTAAAGATCAAGTGCTTTAGTGGGGCTTTTTTGCTGCTGTTATCTAATAGTTGATTGAATCAGCTTCAGCTAAAAGATCAAAAAAGCCCTGCTGAACTGCTTAATCTTTACAGATGCTGCAGAGCTGGGTTGAAGTAACTCAGGAGCTTCTGGTAAAGCAATTTTTTTTAAATGTCTGCAAGCAGCCTGAGTCCAGTATTCCACAAAGCTTATAAATCTTAAGTTCAGAAGAGAGGGTTAAAAATATTCTTAACTGAGATAATTTAATATGGGGGGGCAAATTCAGGGTTTTTTTTCTTAATATGAAGGCCAGTACAAGTAGGTATTGGCTGCTTTAAATTTACCTACAATTAATCCATCAGTAATTCTATAGCTATGCTTTGTATATCATAGTATTTATCTATGCTTGTACAGAATTGTACTGAGTCAAGTCTGGATATTAGTCTGTGTGCTAATTATATTTTCATCTGTTTTCTCAGATCCTACAATTTATCCTAAGTTTGATGAGAGGAAATTATATTGTGGGAGTGAAGAGGAAAAGGTAACTGTCAGGTGTTTAACAAGTTAATTAAAAAAAGAATTTTCTTAAGTTCAGGCATTTGCACAAATGTTTCTGTTGAAATACTATTAAAGCAGTACATATTTGTAGAGTTCAAGAAAATCACATCAATAAGCTAGTAGAAGTTGCTGATGAAGCACCTGACTTTATTTAGTGGAAGTACAGAGAGAATGCTGACTTTTTTAGTTTAGTGCAATGACTAGAATGTTCAAATTTGGGAGACCTTGTTCTCTTTAAAATTATGAATATAAATTAGATGTGGGAATGAGACCAACTCCGAACATTTTGAAAAACATTGATCGGAAACAATCGGTTCAATTTCCTCTAAACACAGTGTGTATTTTTATACATGCAAGAGCTGGATGCTTTGAAAAGAGCCCGGCGTTGCAACTCTTGCAGTTGTATATAAGCGGCAAAGTGCACATCATTGCTAAGAAAATGGCAGTGGTGCACTTTTGAACTAAAACACATCGGAGGCGCTTTGGTTCAAAAGCACACTGCTGGCATTTTCTACATGCTGACACGCGTTTTGCCACTTACACAAATGCATGCAGTGCAGTTCACCTCAACTCACATATGAAGCAAACTCAATTCTGAAGCGGCAGATCTCTGGTATGGTTTGGGACAGAAAAGTATGTGTATGAATGCCCAACAGTTAATTTTAATAAATCAGTCTTAAATACAAAACACAGTACTTTTTAAAAAATAATACATTCATATGTAAAAAAAGTGTAATAAAACACTTTAAAAACTCATTTTCTGAATATTGAACAGTCTTGGCTAACATCTAAATAGACATAAGTACAAATCAGAAGTATAGAAAAAGCCATCTAATTTAAAAATAAAAATCATTAACTATTCTTAGACATCGTAAAAAAAAATCTTAAGCTGTTTTCTTAAATATACATGTACAGCTAAAAAAACAAATGCTCCAAATTCAGAATGAAAGCTGTATTTATCAAGCAATGAGAGTCTGCTTTTTTTAAAGGTAACTAAAAATGCAAGTACATACCAAAATTTATATCCAAAATTTCCTGTTTGCTGATTTATTTTTCTTAAAAATGGACTGTGAAAAGATGGGGGAGGGAACATCTAGAGTTGTACAATTTAAGTAGAAATGGTATAAAATCACCAAGTTTAAACAAATCCTCACCCCTTCCTAGACCTAGATTTGAAAGTCTTGAAAATCTTAAGATCACTTCTCTCTACCACCTGTGCATGACAGGGTGAACAGAGTATGCACTGAAAGTTTTATCCACTTTCTAGGAGGGCTGGAAAATGACCTACTTGATTGTTCTGTGTCACTTAAATAGCATCCCTGTCTTCACAAAATTAGGTAGTTTCAGCAAGAGCTGCTATTTGTTTGCTGTCTGAAATCAGACATTGCTAAAAATTACGTTATATTTTAACCATGCATTAAAAGTGTATTGTTGTTTCTCAGGTCTTTGACAGATGCTTCAGGTGCTTCACCTTCCAAATACAGCTGTCAATATGTTCGCATACCTGTGGAGAATGGTGAAACAGTAAGTTTTGACAGGGACAGGAGCACTGGGCTAGATGTGCTCATGGGTATACAGTCTAATAAATGATCTTATAAACATGAATATTCTCAGCTGTAGTTAAATACTTTAGAATCTGATTTGCAAAGGGTTAAACCAGGGGTGTCAAATGCACAGCCTGTAGAGCCCCACCATCCAACCCCTGTCACTGCCCTTGGGTTTGAGCAGATCCGTATGGGACGCAGGGCCAGTCTGCAGGCTGGATGTAGCCAGCACACCCACTCACAGGCACCATGTGTAGTGTGGGTCTTGGACTAGCTGGAACAGGCATCATGTGGCCATTATCTGGCCTGGGCAGCCACCATATGCAGCACAGCTGCTGCTCTGGCCGGACTGCTGTAAGCGGCACCACTTCCAACTGCTCCAGTCACATGCAGCACAGATTTCAGACTAGCTGCAGCAGCTGCTGGACAGGTATGGAGGTGAGCAGGAGAGGGAGGGGAAAAAGGGAGGAAGTGGGAGTCAGTGGGCCTGATCAGGCCTGTAGACTAATCCCATACCACTCATCTGGCTCAGGAGCTGGATAAGTTTAACACCCCTGAGTTAAACCGTTTATATGTCTCCAAAACTATGGAAATAGAAAAATCTGAATGGGGAAATAAACATTGCAGTAAGAATGAAGACCTGGCACTGAATAGGCCAGATCACTGATTTCTTTTTGTATTGTTTTCTCTACCAAGCAGGTGGCTATTTCTGGACATACCTCAGACGGTGAGGATGATAACGGTAAGGGCATCATCATTCGAGATATCACCAACACTCTGGACAGTGCCACAGAAGGGATGCTTGCGGTAGTGCACACGAGTGGAAATGATGGGTATGAATGAAAACATAAGATGGTTTGCACCTAAGTCCTGTGTAACATTTGTGTTTATTTCTTGAACATAAAAATGGAATAGCCCATCTCAGTTTTCAAATATATCTATGTACTCCCAGGTTAATGTGTTAAAGAATCAGCTTTCTGGTGCGTCACAGAAGCCTTTTTTTAGCAACAGCCTTAGAGCTTTTTCTTTCTTTCTTGAATGCAGATAGCTTCATTTTGAATCCGAAGTTCAAACCTTGAATTTAATTCAGTCTAATCATTTGCTCACTTAATAATTAAGAACATATAATTAAGAACATGCTGAAGCATTTGGCAAAATAAGGAGATATGGCACATTAGTACTGTGTTAATAGCAGTTAGCTGATCATGTTATGCATAACAAAATGTTTAAAGGGAAGAAACTCTTGTGCATTCAGCTTCAGACCCTGGTAGAATGTCTGGGAGGAGCAATAAAAGAAACAAGTAAGAGTGTCATACCACAATGAAAGAGAGGCTTCAGAGCCTGCATCATATTAGCCCAAATGAACTAAAAACTCTATAGCCTGACAAATATTTACAAAATGCAGCAAAGCGTAAGCTATTGGAAACTAAGAAAGAAGGAAACCAGCATTTCTTGTTCATTTTAGTTAGTGTCAGGAAAAGGAAGTTGGTCCCCGGTGAAAACAGTCTGTGACTAAACTAAGTGTTATGTAAAGCCTGGATTCTGCAAACCTGCCTGTGTCCCCTACCCTGGAGAGCTGCTGTTAATATCCAATGCCAAATTTATGACCCTGCCTCAGGTCTTGGGAATCCCAAGGGTCTAACTACCATGTTCCCCAATTTTTTTTGGAGGAGGAGGACATGTGAGTCACTACTGTTTCCCCACCTTCAGACGCTTCCATTTTGGCAAAGTAGAATTTTCTGCTGAACTGATTCTTTGTCTATGATGAAAGCGTTTTCTGTGTTTTTGTAATCTCTTACAAAGAAACCAGATTCTTTGTGAATTCACAGGACTTGGTTTTAAATCAGAAAAGGCATTGACATTTGAAATATTAAACCTACAGTAAGACGTGCTGCAGAAGCTGAGCTATTCTAAGTTTCATTTTATTATGCACTGTATTTCCCAGAGAGACCCAAGCAGTTCAACAGTCAGACTCAACTGTCCAGGAAGCATCACCATCTGTTGAGTTCGATCCTGTGGAACCACATTATCCAGTTCAGGTCATTGACAATGGCAGCAAATCTTGTGAAATAGAAAAGGATGTGGTAGAGTTGTATGCTCCACAGACTAATTCTCCAGAAGACCCTGCATCCATGATAGAGTCTATCTTGAATGAGAGCAGCTCTGCAACCCAAAATGATAGTCTGTTGGACAGGTATGGAATACGGTGTTAACAATTTTGATACATGCTTGTATTCTTATCGTTTGTGTTGATTTTTTTTTTTTTTATAAAGGCATCTGTTACAGAGTCCTAGAGGTTTGTAGATAATGGGATATGATAATATTTCCTCCGTTTCCTTCCTTAAACATAACTTCAAAAATTTGAAATTTTTTTGGAAAAGGGCTGAATCTTGTACCATGCACTCAAGCCCAACAAACTGTGCCTGCTGAACAGATGGAGCAGATGTCTAGCTGAGGGTCATTCTGTAAAGATGTTGAAATTGAAAGATTCCGTCTTGTGGGAGGTGGGGTAGTTTCTGACTGTCAGGACTCATACTGTATATAAGAAGGCTTTAAAAAAGAAATCACCGTCTTGATGTGCACCCAACAGGAACTGGGAAGCCAGTGAAGGTGATTTAAAAAAAAAAAATCATGTAATAGTGCCAGCTGCTGGAACTATTTGCACAAGTGCTGGTTCTAAGGGTCCTTTACCAGTTGTTCCCTGTAGTGCTTGATGTAAGCGAAATGACTAATTAGAGAGCCATGAGCAGCATTGGTCAGTTCTGGATCGGCAAGTTGGCTATGAATGCTTTAGCACCGGTGGCTGAAAACAAGCCTCTGCTTTATGTTTAGTAAGCAGTGAAACAAGTGCCCTTATATTGCCGCTTTTGCTTCAAATCTTGAGTATAGGAGTCCTACATACCTGGTCATACATACATTCCTTTTCAAGCCCCTAGCATCCATTCCATCTTGCCGTGCTTAAATTTCAGCCCAAACTCCTCTAAGCCCATTATCAGCCAAGTTTTACATGGCAAGAATGCCTTTTTACCTCTGCTTTTAATGGAAATTTACCTCTACTTTTAATGGAAAATTAGCCATGCTTATGCCATTGGGGTCCTGACAGTATCTTATTCTCTCTCCCACTTTCCTTCTCTCATACATACTGGAATAGAAATCTAATATGAAAGAGACATCTGATGGAAAAAGTAATTTTCCAGAATACCAGTGTCAAATCTAAGTTCCCACCTGTTCCAGGGTACCTGTTAAGTCTCACTGCCCTGTTCAGTGTGCGTTTCGTAAGATAGGACCACATAGTGCTGGACACTGAATTGTGGGGTGGGAGACCAGGAGACTTTTGTGTAGCTAACAAGAATCTGTTCTAGGTCCTGACTACCCTTATTGTATGGAGGTCTGTTTTTTTCCCCACAGCTATAATGAATACTTGGCAACTAGCTCATCTGCTAGAATTCTTTCTACCTTGCTCTGTAGTTGGCATATGGTTGCATTTTGTATTAATTTTTTTTTTCCAGGGAAGAGATTCAGGATTTCCTGAATTGTATTGATGCCAGCCTTGAGGAGCTCCAAGCAATGCTGTCTGGGAAGAAATTTAATTTTGGCTCTGAATCATATAGCGATGTAAGTGTCCATTTCCATCTGTGGACTTTTTTAACTTAATTAGACTTAATGCAGGCTCTTAGCTTTCGTTTGTTTCTTGGCTGTAGAAAAATAATAGAATAGCTCTTCTCCAAAGACCACAACAAGTCAAAATGTCTTTTGACACTGGAAATCTCTGGTTTTATCTTATGAATCTAAGTGTAGGTATTTCCTAATGTGATTCACTTCAGCACCCTGGAAAGGATCTTATGGCACTCCAGAGAAACACAGCACTCTTAAGTATCACTGATATACTGGGCGCATCTATGTGTGCTGTATGGCAATGCTACGGCAATGTAGCAATCATGCAGGTCTACACGTAATCGCCAGCTACATCACTGTAGAGTTGTGCTCCCTGGATATAACGCAGTGCTACGACAACATAGTGTCAACATCTACCCGTGTGCATAGTCCAGTAATTGCCTGTACTGCGCTGTGCTTTAGTACTTCCAAAAGGAAGTACTAAAGCATGGTGCCATATAGTAACTTATAAAAGCACCTACTATGTATCGTATTTTTCTCTGCTTTCCGTATATTGGGAAGGGTAGTGTTTGTTTATAATGGGTGTATTTAAGATTAGGGGCTGATAGGAGATTAGTGCTGCTGATAGAAGTGAAAAAAAGGTCTTACCTTCTAGGCTTGTGAAGAAAAATTTCTAAATGCTTCTAGATTTTTAAGCTGGAAGGCTCTACAATAAAGTAAATACAATTTAGTGTGACACACAGGGGTGTCCTGCTATAGCCAAGGATGCTCTTTGCAGTGTGAACTCTCCCTTCTCTCTTCTGTGATCCTACATAGTCCCATGATTTTCTGTGAAGACATCTCACATCCTGTCCCTTTTCTTCAGACCCGCAATCCAGAGCTTCTAGGCTTGGATGCGAATTTGATGGATGCTTCCTCCAGTGCAGAGAATGTAAGTGGTGGGAAAGGCTGATGAGGTGATGAACAAAAGGGATGAATCTTAGCTGACTGGCAGTTAATAAGGCGTTTTATACATTTGTTTTTTCCTTTGGTGGAAAGGCACAAATAAAACTACTTGAGGCATAAAATGAAAGCATTGCTCTAATTGGTTTCACTATGCCGAGTGAGTAACGATTAGAAATGATGAAAACCATGAACTTGAAATCAAACCAGATCTGGTTTTTAAATTCTCAGGTGTTTGCATTCTGCATAAGCACTTTGTAATTAATGCCTGTTATATGCCTTGTTAATGTACTTTATTTGAAAAATGTTGCGCTTCTACTTATTAGGCCTGTGTGAAATGGCTAGTATTTGCTTCAGATTTGGATTCAGCCAGTTGTGGGGACAGTGATTCAGTTCAGTGATTTGAATTACTGTCTTGAATTGATTCGGCTGAATCAGATTTGGAGATTTGGCATCACACAGGCTCCATCCCCTGCCCAGCCCTAGCTCCTGGCTCTTTTGAAGGAAAAAAAAAAAAAGTCCTCATTCACTGGCTGCTGCTAGGCAAGGGAGCAATCCCCACTGCCCCCCTACTGTCCCATAATGCATGATGGGCTCTGCCAGGAGCCCCCTGGTCCCTGCCTGCTCTCCCAGCCCCCTCCCCATGGCTGCTGCATCCACCCCAGCTCCCAGCCCTTTTAAAAAAAAAAACAAAATCCCTTATTCACTGGCTCTTGCCAGGCAGGGGGCAATCCTTGCTGCCCCATGCTGTGTGGAGGGGGGCTTTGTCACAAGCCCCAAGAAACTCCAAGGCCACTGTAACAGCTGTTGAGTTTGGGGGGGGGGATTTGTTTTTTTTTTTGTTTTTTTAAAGGGCTGGGAGCTGAGGTGGGCGGGGCAGCCATGGGGGGGCTGGGAGAGTGGGCAAAGGTTGGGGGGGCTCATGACAGAGCCCCGCACGCAGCAGGGGGCAACAGGGCTCACCCCTCTGACTAGCAGCAGCCTGTGAGTGGGGGCTTTTTTTTAAACAACTGAGAGCTGCAGCTAAGCAGGACAACCATGGCAGGGCTGGGGGAGCGGGCGGGGGTCGGGGGATGCTAAGGGGGTTTTGGGGAGCAGGGATGGGGCCTGGCAGGGGTCCTGCCCATGGTCCCCCTCTCTGCTCCTCCAGCCTCCTGCCCCTTACTTACTGGCATGGCAGCTCCCTGCTGCAGCAGGCCAGAGACTGCCCAAATCACTGAAGCTCTCTGAAACTTTTCTGAATTGATTTGGAGATTAGTCCCTGATTCAGTTCAGATTTGGAGATTCAGGGGCTGAATCGGGCCATATCTCCTCCTAATTAGCATCCAAAGCTTCGCGCAGCCCTGCTATTTATGCCTTCATTTTGCCATGTGTAACATTTAATTTCTGAATGCAGCTGGGGAAATATTGGAGTAGGGGAGCCTATTTACAAATACGTTACTGTGGAATAGAAAGGAATTCCAAAAATCAATCAGTCATCTCTGGAAGACAAGGTTCTTTGGGTAAATCCAATATCTTTTATTAGACCAACTCAAATAGTCAGAAAAATTCTTCTTTAGCAATCTTTCAGGCACAAGCACCCTTCATCGGGCTGAGGAGGCGTCACTTTCTCAGCCTGATGAGAAGGGTTTTTTTACCCGAAAACTTCCTAAGAATATTTTTTCCAACTATTTGAGTTGGTTTAATAAACGATATTGGATTTACCCAAAGAACCTTGTCTGCCTATGTCTTTAGACCAGCCTGGCTACAGCCTACACCCCTCATTCATCTGTGTGCGCTGGACAGTATTTTATATTCCTAGCTCTCAGCTCATTGGTGATAATGAAGCTAAAAAAAAGTCCCAACATATGTTAAGAACTCTGAAACCAAATGAATGGCAAGTATTTAACCACAGTTCATTGGCTTGGGTTTTTGTACTTTGATTATTCTCAAGCTGTCTTGCATTGAAGAACCTGTGGGACTGGTCAGCTTTTGAAACAAGATCACTTTTTTTAACATCTGGTTAGCGTGGGTGTGAGCAAACTGAGGGGAATAAGACAAATATTTGCTGAAAAACTTTATGCTATGTCTTCACAGTGACCAGAAAACCCCAATAAAGTTTTGTTTTTTTTTTAATCATATGCATCTTCCCAGTATATTTCTGAGGGGAAAGACCTGCCATGTGTGCATGGTTTTGTTAGACTAGTTCTTAAATTTCCTTTTCTGCTGTGACAACTTGGGTGAATATGGATTCTCATTATACAAACTTTTAAAAAGAACCCTTTTGTTTTTCAGACAGACTTCTTTGCCAGTTTGTTTTGGATCAAATAACTTGGAGTAAAATGTTGGCAGCGTTTGTCAGCTGGATTTAACTTTCAAATATTACTTAAAACATTTCTATCATGGGCCATCATACTGAATAACAGAGCTTCTTGTTTTAGGATGAAATAAATCTGTATGGGGGAATGTTTTTTTTTTTACAAAGCAGATTCTTCCAAAATTGGATGAGGAATGTTTTCATCCATATAGCACCAATCCTATCTGATTTTCTCCCCCCCCCTCCCCCGCTCCCCTCCCTATGCCCTCATTGGCAGCAAATAGACTTCTTTTGGGGCATGAAAACCTGCTTTCATTTTATTTGGATTGATGAGAGCTTACAGGGAGAGGAAGTATATATGGGTTTTGATTAATGATGTGAGTGCTTGTCCTCTCCTTTATGTCCTCCTCATTTAACTTGCTAATTAAAAAACTACTATACATGATGCTTTACTATGTATTTTCTTCCCCTTTAGCTTGAGAAATTGCCCAACAGCACCGAAGAGCTAGCAGCAACTGAGGGGGAAATGTCAGGAAACAAAGGTGGGCAGCAGACAAATCCTGGGCAAATCAGTGTGTAGCTTTCTTAGTGTGCATTACATCTATATTTGTGAGCCAATCCATTCCATGGTTAAGGGTTTTGTAGGGGAGTGGGTTGATGGCTTGTAGGAATTTATAGACTAAACTGAATCTCTTGAGGGTTCAAGGTAGCACCATTTTCTTGGATTCTGGATTTCATCATTGCCTTTTCCCATCTGCTGTGGCCACATGCTAATCCACCTTGGTGTTATTGGAGAGGAGGCCAGCTGCCATTCTTAATGGAAGTGGGGCTCAGGTTACAGCTTTGAAGAATACATTACTCCATCCATGCCTGTAATGGAACGTGGTTAGTACATGCTCCCAGCCTAAAGAACTGCCTTGGTCTCTGCCTTAACTTAATAGGAAAGGCAGGGGAACTTCAAATACACAATGAGAGAGAAATGGAAAGCCTCACAAAAGGAGGAATGTTGGGGAGAAGGATGAATCTTGATTAAATGAAAAATGAGAGTTGCTCCATGCAGAGGGTGCAGCCTGGCAGCAGGTATGAAGTTGAAAGGAGTGCAGCAGGGGCAGATGGTGGGAAGGTGACAAGATTCAGGTGAAAGAGAACAGAGGAAGAGAAAACTTCCTTTAATTCACTACCTTCAAGGCCTAGCATGTCTTCAGATTTGAAGATTTGAGGACAGACAGCCACTTACAGGGTTGAAGAAACAGAAAATGACATAATGTGTTTGAACCAATGAGTTTTAAAATTTAACAGCAACTGTGGAGAATAGCAAGGGAGACCATCTAAATAATGTAACAATAGCCAGCAGGCAGGTTAGACTCCAATGCATGCATTACACTCAGTGGTTGCATCTACACATGCTTTACTGCGCAGTAGCCTGGTTTGCTACAAAGTAAAGCGTCACAGTCTACATATGTGACACTATTAGACTGTGGGACACTGAACACGACTGTAAGATAGCACTGTCAGGGACAGTATTATCTTATGGTGGAGTAATTAACTGTGCCTAAACACACATGTGGATGCTGACTGGGCATAAATTGCACCTAGTCAGCGCAAGCAGCAGGTAGCCAGACTCCTGCCTGGTGCATAGCCACATGGTTCTGCACTTTGGGCATCCTTGTGCCCCAGCCATCCCTGACACCAGAGCCCAGAGTTGACCCCATGTGTCCCCTGCCAGCCCAACCCTGCTCTGCCCCAGCTTCAATTGTTGCTAGCCTGGGGGCACATGGGGCGCACATGTACATTGCTCCCAGGCGTGGTGTCTATTCGTTCACTGTAATCACATGTGTTGATGCACCCGGTGATTATCGTCAGGCTGAAGACAGTCTGCCACATCCTACTTCATGCAAGCTTTAATTGTAGTCCTTGGATCCTCTTGGTTGTTGCCCAAAATTTGGTCGTGCTGGTCTGTTTTTTTTGTTTGTTTGTTTTTTTCCCCCCAAGTAAAGAACTTATCAAGTAATTCCTTTCATTCCTTTTGGATAAGATCTTACTCTTGCACCTCTTATCAATCTTACTGGTTTTGATTTTGTTGTCTTTTTTTCAACAGACATGCAGGTGATACAGTACAGGGGCAATCCTTTGCTTTCGTTTCTCGAAGAATTGCCTTCAATCGAAAGTTCAGGAAAGATGGAGGATCCTAAAGATCTCCTTCTGACCCCATTGGAGGAGAAACCCATGATTTCTCTTTCCTCAAGTAGCGAAATAGCCTCCTCAGTGGCAGCTCCAGCAAACCAAGCTGAGCCTCCAGATATACTGGGAATGGGCGACCAGCCCTTGCTCTCAGAAGATGCAAATGGAGAGTATAAACTGTTCCCACTCTTACTCCTCAGTCCTGTTGCTAACTTTATAGAAGAGGCCTCAGAGATAGAAACTACTTGAACTTGGAAAAACCTTCCTAAACTCAGCTTCCTAAACTGGCATAAAATGTGCAGAAATAATACAAGAATCAGCAAGAAGCTTTGTCACCCTCTTCTACTCCCCCTCCCAGCATCCTCCTGGGCCTAGTAGTCTACAAAAACATTGGAAGGACTTTATTCCTGCAATCCAGGAAGAAAGATGGAAGCAAGCTTAAGACAAGAGCTGCACAACACTGAAGGTACCAGAGGGAGATGATCAAACTCCATATAAATACAACTTTTTTTATACAATGATTTCATTGCAAGAAAGAATCTGTTTGTATTCCATTGTAAAGATTAGCAATTTTTAGCTGGCCAGTAACACAGTATGGAGTATTGTAACCTGGCCTATGCTATTTTCAGAGCCTATTTCATTAGGGGACTTGTCTACTAAGCCGGGAGATGCTTCTTTTATTAAGTCTGGATTGGATTGTTTGCTTCTGTCTAGGGCACTTTTTCCTACTCCTAGATTTGCTCCTGGGCTTTTTAATATAGACAACACTTTTTTTTCCTATGGAAAACGGTATTTTTTAACATGGTGTATTACTTTAGGGCATGCTGATGGCTGTTCATTGCTACAGTTATAAGTGTTTTGTTGGTTCTGCACTTTACCTAAAGCTTATTTCTCATGCACACTGCATGAAGAGTTCTCTGGCATAACTTGCATATAAGTGACCTGCATGTATGTTCTCCTTAAGCAAGGATTTTACCAGTCTGGGAGACGCTGGACAAAATCCAGCAACTGTCCTTGCTATGCAAAAAGCGTGCTTTTTTGCAAGACACGTGTTTTTATGCCCCTTGCAGCTCACTTTGACGAACTAGAAACAGCTGCACAATGTTGATCTGTGTTATCATAGAACATCTCAACGTTCCTCTCTTCTACTCGCAATATCTTCTTGTTCACATGGTGCTCTGAAACACTGGGCCCGATTTTGCACTCTGCCTTAGCCAAAGAACACCCTGTGGTGAAACTGGCAAATTCTTGGAACCACTTCCTGCTCCATTATTTAAAAAAGAAAAAAAGGCTTATCCTATAAAATCGCTTTCATCTGAGCACACAAACAGCATTTCTGTACTACGTGGCAAGTTGTTATCCCTAAGCAACTCTGGAAAGTCAGTGTGTATTAGTGCCATAACATGTTAGGACTGGATTTGATGCGCAGTCCTATAGTTAGGCTTGTAATATCCTACACTTGGAGCTTGTGATGCAGAGTAATAGTGAGTTCATTGCAGGAACTGAGCAAAGACTTACTTCTGTAATATTACAGAATTACCAATTTCACCCACAGGATTGCTATGAAATATTCTTATTTCATCTTAAACTGTCAAGAAGCCAGGTCACCTTAATTAAAACATGGAACGGCTAGCAAGACTAACTTGACTAGGTGCAAAATGAATCTATCTGGAACAATGCAAGTTACATGTTGGGTGTGTGGGGAACCTTGTTTATGTTCGTTTTGTTGCTGGGTCTTTGAGTTAACGAGAAAAGCGGTGTTCCTAGCGTGTGTTGTGCATATGCTTATGCTCAGTGTTGCTGAGTTAATTATTTCAGTATTTTTGTAATGTGTCCTTTACTTATATTCTTTTTCATGTTTTTATATTTTTAATTGCTGTCTCTTTAAATATGCAGTGTCCCGGGCAGGTTTGTTGTTTTTTAAGGGAGAGTGAAACGGTCTACAGCCTTTTTGTTGAACTTTAGAAGCAGGTGGGTGGGGGAAGGAGTATATGTGCGTGTTGTAGCTTCATGCTATTTTTTTTTGTAATACATTAATTTGGTCTGCAGGCAATGCAGCATAGACCAGATTTTTCTGGTGCTGTTTCAAACCAATTCCAAATGACACAAATCAGGAAGTGTCTGGTCTTGTATCATTTCTGCTCTAAGCAAGGTTGATTTTAAATAGCTGCACTTTCTGCTACTGTCTTTATTTTTTATTTTTTCCCCTTTTTGGTGAGGTGCTGTTTTCTTTCATTTTTTTTCTGGACTAATTAGCTGAACCTAGCCTCTTTCCACATCACTGAAAACATTTTTTTTTTTTTTTGTCTTGGGTAGGTTTCCTCCACCCCTTCCCCCTCTTTTTAAGAACATGCTTATCAAATTAGAACACCTACGTTAAAAAGGGAATGGAAACTGCTGATGATGTTTTGTTCATGGTCATGTTTTGGAAATGTATATGCTTCCTGACATCAGCATATTCTAGATGGGAGGTTGGGCAATGAGGAGGCACACACATTGAAGTAATTAAATTCCAGAATTGTACAATCAGCACTGCTTGTCTCGTCTTTTATTGTGTGTCATCATCATGCATCTGTTGCATGATTTCTCAAGGGGGTGCATCAAGCCCATCAGTAGCAAGAGAAGGCTCCCTCTACAGTATTGCTGAAGTGCCAAGACTTCTGAAGGATGTGCTACTGAAATAGCGGTCAGCAACACATAACATAAAAGGAGATGGTGCGCGAGATGGTTCTTGTCCTGAATGAGTATGCCAAAGAATCAAAAAACTGGGGAAAGGATGCTGTATCTTTGTGTAATGGGGACCAGTTTGGAGTGAGTGCAGTTGGCAAGTGTTAAGCACATAAGGAAGGGGAAAGTTTTTATTGGCTTCTGCAGGACATTAGCCTTTGAATTTTAAGAAGTTATGTTAATAGTTGGGAAGGGAACGGTAAGACAGAAATAACACATTGAAGCTTTGTTGCAAAACATACATGTGATGAGGTTTCCTAAAAATTAACCTACAGTGTATTGCACAATAATGAGTTTCACGTGACAGCTCCAAAATGTTGAAAAATTACATGGACATTTGAATCATCTTCCTGTGTTTGTGACCCTCATTTGGCTCCAGTTCCATCTTGGGACACAAGTCAGACCAGTTTCATAATGTAAAGCAAAATTAGACTGGTTTCTTTCCCATAGCACTACCTGCTGTCCATGATGGGGGGCCCCCTATGCAAAATGACATGCCTTTCGGAGATGGAGAGTTAGTTCATGGAAATGAGCTAAATCTGTGGAACCCATGAAAATAGGGCATGACATCAGAAGTAAAAATAATAGGATGTTGGAAGGAATACTGGTGAGAGAGCACCTGCTGTACTGAGCACAGATTACCTGCTACTTGGTAAGTTTGGGAAAGAGGTAGCCTGCTTGATGACCAATTGGGATTCATGGGCACAGCCCACCAGCAAAATGGTCTGCACTTTTAGGTGAGACCAAAGTCACCACTCCTAGAGATCTAAATGTTAATATGTAGATAGGTAGAAGAGATGGAAACCAGTGGCATGGGAACATCTGGTATTTTTGTTACTGTTGAGTTTGAGATCCAGTGGGGAAACAACAAAAAATATGGAGTCTATCAGATGGATTTTCTTTGCCCTTAAAATAATGTTCTCTACTGTATTAATTTTAATCATCTGGGGCTTCTCTGATCTCTTTCCCAAGGCGATTGTCCCAAATGGTGACACCTTATAGGAGAAGTGAGGAAGGGAGAGACGCTGATTTGTTACATGGGCATTTTTCCTCAGTCTTGCAGTAAGTATTGCAGTGATTCAGCAATTCTTATTTCCTAGTAAGGAAGTGTGGTAACATTTACCAAATTCACTTTCACAATGTGTGGACCAGGGTTAGGTTGTTAGTGTCAACCCAGTACACACAGATCATCTTCATGGAAGGAGAGAGATTTTGAAATTGTGAATGAGAAAAAAAACTTGTGGAAAAGTTTCCTCAGAATGGGATTAGGTTTCCTGTTTTGTGGGAGGAGTGTTCTGGGTTTTTTCTGTTCTGCTAAAATCACAATTTTTTTTATTTTAAATTTTAAAGTTTGAAAAGGTCTGTTCTGATTTTATTTTATTTTTATTTTACTCTTTTTTTAATTAAATTTGCTAAAATTTTTCACTCCCTGCAGAAAGGCTTGGGTTTTGTTTCTGACTGGAAAACACTTTCGGCATTCTCTAGGGACCTTCTTGATGCGTTCGTTGCAGCGGTGTTGCCTGCTTGTTCCCTTCTGTAAAATGTCTCTGTGACCGGATGATAGAAAACTAGAGTAGGGAGGGACCTCTGGAGGTCATCTAGTCCACCCCCAAATCAAAGCAGGACCATCCCTGCTACATCATCCCAGCCAAGCCTTTGCCTAGCTGGACCTTAAAAACCTTAAAGATGGAGATTCTGCAACCTCTCTGGGTAGGTAGCCTGTTTGTGTGCTTTACTCCCCTCCTAGTGAGCATTACTCTTCTCCTAGTGTGCTTTATTCCCCTCCTAGTGAGCATTTTTTTTTCCTAATACCTAATTTAAACTTCCCTTGCTGGAGACTGTTCTGCTACTCCTTGTTCTGTCATCTGCCACCACTGAGAACAGTCCTGCTCCATCCTCTTTCAAACTCCCCTTCAGGTATTTGGAGGCTGCTATTAAATCCCCTCTGTCTTCCCTTCTCCAGACTAAATAAGACTAGCTCACTCAGCCTGTCCTCATAAGTTGTGTTCCCTAGGCCTCTAACAATTTTCGTTGCCCTCCCCTGGACTTTCCAATTTGTCCACATCCTTTCTGTAGTGGGGAGCCCAGAACTGAACACAGTACTCCAGATGTGGCCTCACCAGTGCCAAATAGAAATCACTTCCCTTCATCTGCTGGCAACATTCCTACTAATGCAGCCCAGTATGCCTTCAGCCTTCTTCAGGAGAAATGCCATGATCAGTAAAGTGGGGAGATAGTATGAGCAACAAGATTGCTTTCCCAGGGTGAGGCCTGTCCCTCGCACTCAGGGCATGCTGACCCCTGTGATTTTCCCCAAGGTGGTTCTCCCAGGGTGAGACCTGTCCATGGTACTCTAGGCAGGCTGACTCCTGCAAGTTTCCCTAAATGCAGGAAACCCAACTACACAATTTTGTGGCAATGGGAAACTGCTTTCTTGTTTTTTCTCATGGCTTGCTCCCCAGCCTTTTGGCTAGGAGAAAATGAGACATGGGGACATACAAATGCCAGGGTCTCTGAGCCCTGGTCTTGCATGTAGAATACCTGCCACAGATTTGGGGAGCGTCTGAAGCCCCAGACTGATCGGTGTGGGAAGAAGGATACTTGCCTAGTCGTAGAGCCACAGACTTGAACGATTGACAGTTGAAATTTGGAACTAGACAATTGGGCTTTGCCCAATAGAATTCAGAACTAATTTTGCTCTTGAAACTAAATTTTAAAAAGTAGGTACACTGTTGGCTAATATTCAGCTTATTTTCCAGTGTAACCCCCAGGTCCTTTTCTGCAGAGCTTCTGCTTAGGCAGTCAATCCCTAACTTGTCCTGGAGCATGGGATTGTTCTATCCTAAAAGCAGGGCTTTTCACTTATCCTTATTGAACTTTATGATATTTCTTCCCCCAGCTGAAATAGGTGATCACTAGATAAGTTGCTTGATTCTACCTGAATATGCATATTTCCATGTCTTATATGACATTACCTTCTCTATGGCAATTTCAAGAATATTCACAGGTTATTTAAAAAAAAAAAATAATCCTGTAGTGAAATTTGTGCTGGGATGGCAGAAGGTTATGCATGGATGTCCCTTTGCACTGACGTTTTCTTCCCACAACTAATGCCCTGTCCATGTAACAAGCAGTCATCTCCAACAGCTCCAGCAATGTACTGTAGTAGTAACATTTCTGTTCTAAGCCTCTCCTTAATAATCCAGAATCTCCTCTGCTCCTTCCCCACAAGTCCCTCCTTGTGCATGAAGAGCAGAACTGGCTATGAATCTCTTCTTAACCAAATGCTAAGGTGACAAAAAATGCTGTCTGACAAATGGATATTTGGGTGGATCTTCTCATCAATCCACCCCTGCTTCCCTCCCCCCACAAAACAATGTCACCCTGAAAGGGTGATTCTGTCTAAGGTGCTATAGTATTTCAAGAAATTGTGGTTCAGGTGCCTCCTGGCATTGTGTTCCTCTCTGGGCTCAGCTTCTTGCGTAAATGTGTGCTCTCCTAATGGATTTCAAACATTTCCCTTTGGCTGAAATGCTACAGGACATCATGGGGAGGTGTCATCACTCAGGTTGCCTGGCCTGTAGAAAAGAACGGGACACAAAGAATTCTGAATTCAAACTCCTATGAGGCAATGTGACAACTCAATTAGACACACATTTTGGTGTCTCGCTGGTAGCTGGGATCCTGTGAATGGCTCCTTGGATTTTGGTTCTCTTCTGAAGCCTGTTGTTATTTGTAATAAAGTCCATTTAGTCTCATTGAAAAACTAATATTTAGAGATCAAATTTATTTTCATAATAATATACAAAGGGCTGTTTGAGTTGTGTGTGGTGATATGTGTTGTTCAAAGGGCTTTAGGAATATATGCCACCTACTGTTCTGGTGTTCTAGATCCACTTGCTGAGCAAGGCTTTGGGAGCAACACTGTTCAGTATTCAAACATGAAAGGGGAGAGATCAGAGACAGGGCAACCTTCAGGCTTCATTCCTCCACATTCTCTCTACAAGCACTTCCTAAAAAGTGTCTTCTATACTACTAGGCCTGCTATTGGGCAGTCATTTATTGTATTTTCTAAAGGTAGATGGAAAATGACAGTTCTATTTAGCAAAGACTTAAGGATTCCAAAATGGCTTCTGCTCTTCATTTGAATAATTTAGCTTTTGCTGCAAAGGGTTTTGCTGTGAAATGTAATTTTGTTCAAACATGTTTTGAAGCAAAAAGCTTAACTTTTTTTTTTTTTTTTTAAAGCTTCGTGTTCTGGACGACCAATGGCCCATGGTGCATTTGTCCGCTCGCGCATCTAGCTCCTTTGGGAGATGGACCGTGGCTCCTGCTTCTTCAGTGCCCTGAAGAAGAGGAGGCAGGGGGTCAAGAAATGCATCACCTGCCTTCTGGTGGGTGATGGCACCCCCTCACGGATCCAGGTGAGATGCACCGGCGTGCGATGGCCTTCTACAAAGAGCTCTTATCCCTGGACTCAACCAATGCCGAAGCCTGGCGGACCCTGTGGGAGGGACTCCCGCAGGTCAGCGTGGGTGACCGGGATTGGCTGGAAACTCCTCTTACTCTGGTTGAGTTTTTGGCTGCCCTCCACCTGATGCCTGGCAACAAGGCACTGGGTATAGACGGGCTGACCTTGGACTTCTACTTGGTTTTCTGGGACGTCCCTGGCCCAGACCTTGCTGCAGTCTGGGCTGAATCTGAAGGAAGTGGGGAGCTCTCCCTGTCATGCCAGAGGACTGTGCTGATCCTCCTGCCGAAGAAGGAAGATCCCCGCGACCTAAGAAATTGGCGTCCCATGTCCCATCTCTGCATGGACTACGAGGTGCTAATGAAGGCCATCTTGCTGTGCCTGCAGTCTGTGCTGATGTATGTGAGCCATCCCGACCAGACGTACACGGTGCCCGGACGTTCCATCTTCGACAACCTGTACTTGTTTCGGGACCTCCTGGAGCTAGCATGCTGGGAGGGCCTGTCTTTCGCCCTCCTATCCCTGGACCAGGAGAAGACATTTGACAGAGCAGATTAAGGGGAACTCACAGGCATGCTGCAGGCCTTTGGCTTTGGGCCCCACTTCGTGCAGGCTCTCCGGGTGCTGTACGCCTCTGCAGAATGTTTGGTCAAGCTCAACTGGACCCTGACGGAGCCCATCCCATTCAGGAGAGGGTGTGTCAAGGCTGTCCACTGTCAGGCCAGCTGTACACCTTGGCCCTGGAGCCCTTCCTCATTCACCCGCGGAAATGGGTGGTGGGGTTGATGCTCTGGGAGCCAGCAGTGCAGCTGGTCCTGTCAGCATATGTTGACAACGTACTCCCCATGGTCCAGGACTTGGGCGACTGGGCACAGGTGGAGGCCTGCCAGGCATTGTACTCGGCAGCCTCCTCTGCCCAGGTCAACTGGGTCAAGAGTTTTGGCCTGGTGGTGGGTGGCAGGTGGGCTCATTCCCACCCACATTTGGTGGAATCTGCTGGAGCATGGGCATGCTGCTGTACTTGTGGGGGGTCTACCTGTCCCCCACAGACCCCTCCCCACCAGAGAACTGGCACCGGCAATGGAGAGTGTTGGCTGGTTTTGCATTTGTTGTTTAGACCAGGAAGTGGGGGTGTATTGATCAATGAGGAGCTTGCTTGAAAGGAATGGCATCTTGAGAGAGATCTTCACATCCTATCCCCCACCCCCTCCCGACCACCTGGCTTTCAAACAACCCCAAACCTTGCCTACTTTTCGTCAGAAGCAAACTCCTCTAAACTACAATTTAAGTTACTATCGGTGCCTGTACATGAACTGGATGGCTGCTGGAGTATGGTAATTACATTAATAATGTAACATAAATTACATAATAATGTGACAAGATAGTATGGGATGCTGTAAGACTGAACATTGGGTGCTAAATATTATCAAGGCCATTTAGGATATTCAGTTCAAATGACTATAAATTGTGAGAATAACTTCTGCACACCTTTCCCTCTATAGATGTGTGTGTCACATCTTGTATTATTACAGAACATAAGGGTTTCCATGCCTCTCGCTGGTAGTCTGCTAACATTTCAGTTTTCACATGACGCTTCCTCATTTTTACTAAATAGCAAGACACCCAGTGTGGGGTGGGGCAGGTTGTTTTCACTGGAACCACAATTGCCTCATTAAAAGTGTAAGGCTTGTTACTACCCCAGCAACTATTATCTGGGAACAATTATCTTCTACTTCCCTTTTCAGGACATTGTTATCACAGAGGAAAAGAAGAGACGGTTATTCCCTGGGCCATAAGACATGATGTACTAGTGCAAGGAGAACATACCCATGCATGAGCAAGCACTATGCCACCAAACTAGATGCACAGTGCAAATTCCTCACATCAGCTTTTTTAGGATTTTTTTTTTCTGACCGTGACCCCGTGTTCATCCATTTGCACTGATTTTTCCATTCTGTTTACAAGACTGCCGTGTGTGCGTGCACACAGAGCTCTTCCCTTCCCACTCTGAAACAAATCTGCATTTGAAAAACAGAACCTGATTAATCACAATTCCCTTAAGCAGAAGTAAGAGAAGTGATTTTCTTTAACATGCCCCAGACCAAGTTATTCCATATTCTATTTGCATTATGAGAAGGAAGAGTACAGGCTTCTTAGGCCCAATTTAAACTGTTCCCCATGATTATAAATGCCACAGCACATGATAATGCTTCTTCTTTAGCAGGGAATTTTAATTCTTACCACAGGTACTCGCAAGGTTGCGTTTGGCAATATGGTGCTACGCATATTGTTGATGGATCCTTTTTTAGATTAACATTACATCAGCTCTTTACCTGACTTCAACCTAACACATAAAGCCATCAAAGGGACAGTGCCAGAGTGGTTGGCTTTCATCAGGGGCAGGCAATTATTTTGCCTGGAGGGCTGCTTAATGAGTTTTGGTGAGCTCTTGAGGGCTGCAAGGGTGGTTCGGCTCCACTCCCCACCCCCTGACGGCCATCTTGGGACTGGAGATCCACCCCTAACCTTTGACCTTTGCCACTGGAAGTCCCTCCCCTGGAAGTACTCCTTTTGGGAGGGGGTTTGCCACCCTGTAACTGAAAAAACTCCCAAATCATATACTGAAAGTGAAACACCTGTAATAATATTTTTTAATTTTATTTTTAAAAAAATATTTTGTCCTGATTTGTGTGCATTCATGCTGTATATATAAAAGTGATTGCATAATAGCTCAAAATGAAGTCTTACCCTTATATATTGTGGGGGCTGTGAGGGGGTATGGGTGGGTGGGTATGGGGTTTGTGGGGGGATGTGGGTGTGTGTATGTGGCTGCATGTGTATGTGGGGTTGATTATATGTGGATGGGTGTGGGGGGTTTGTAGGGATGTGTGTGGGTATGGGGTTTGTGCTGTGGGGTGCATGGAGGTGGGGAGGGTAGCTGGGGTTGTGTAGGTGTGTGGTATGTGCATGCAGCAGTGAGCAGAGCTGCCCCCAGCAGCGTGTGGCTGTTACTGTGGTGGGGGTGCAGTGTTTGTGAGTTGTGTGATTGTGTGTGAGGGAGGGTGTGGTTGTGGGGTTTGTGGGTGGAGGAGGGTTTAGATGTATGTGAGGTGTGCGTGGGAACCCAGAGATGGAGCTACATGGCAACCTGGCGCAGTGCGCACACTCTGGGCAGCTGCACCAAAAACTGCCAGTGGTGATGGGGAGAGGCTGCTTTACCCCCTTGCCAAGGAACAGTTTCTGCCTGGTGATGCCACTGCAGCTGCTACTTAGCCCCAAGGAGCAAGCCTGGAGCTGGTGCTGGGGCCTATGCCCAGCAGTGGCGGCATGGGAGAGAAACTGCTGCTCAGCATGTGGTAAAAGCAAGTGGGTAAAAGAAGAAATTTAAGGACACCTTGAAGGCCAATCAGAAGAAATGTGATATTAACATCAATACCTGGGAGAGACTAGCATTGAATCCTCCCTGATAGTTTCATGAAGTATGACTCACATCACTAAGGAGGCGGAGAGAAAAGAGAGACAAAGGGAAAGAGTTCTGAACCGACATCAGCAGGATCCACTCCTTCCTTCTGGAACTGTATGCTATGTCCACAGTTGAACGTGCTGATTTCTGATGGGCCTCTTCAGTCATCTCCTGTCACACTGATGGCTTCCCTATCTACTGGAAAACTATCATCCTCATACAGAGGAAATGCCGATGATGAGGTACTACTTGTTGCAGGTTCCTGATAAAAAGATCTATAGCTACTGTCCCCAACGGGCCTTCTTGTGTCCCTCCTGGGAGCTTGGTTTTCCCAGGTTGGTGACTATTCCCCTTCCGGACTGGTTTGTCTCCGTGGGTGTTCTTCTCCTGCGTCACCAAACCCAGCCCTCTCCTGCCACGACTTGGTGTTTCCTTAGTGGTGCGGGGCTAGTTCACGGGTCCCTTGGTGGCCCCGGCTTGGCCCATCAGTTGCACACGGGGCTCCGCCACCCCTAACCCCGGCCTCACGCCACCTCTGGGCTCCACTTCCCTGAGCCTGCTCTGCTGCTTCCGCCGGCTACTACCACGACTTTGTTATTCGATCCCACAGTCTGTGGGGATGCCACTGTACTGCTACCGTAAGGACAACCTCCTCACAGTAGCCTGCACTGGAGCCTCATCTGCCCTTTTATAGACCCCACGCCACAAGCCCTTCACCCGGTATAGCTACTAACTCTATTGCTATCCCTCCACCAGCTCCTAAGTAGCCTGGACTGGGAGGGGAAGGGATCCCCCTTAGTGGCCCTCCAGTTGCCCCACTCCTGTTCCTGTACCTGACGTTCACAGGTCTTGGCGGCGATCCCACCCCGATCTCCCTTCAGCCTGGTGATTCTTGGTCTTTCACCCCTCTTTAGCATGTCCCGCACCCACCATCTCGGAACTTACTTCTGGGTCTCCGAACTCCTCCTGGATTGTCCCGATCCTCTGTCGCTCACCCGATCCGTCACTTCTGACACGATCTGCCATCGTTCCCACCGTCGGGTTTCCTTTCAGGGTCGCTCCTCCCTCCTGAGCTCCAGCTCGGCGTGTCTGGTCCCCGGGATCCTTCGCTGTCGCTTTCCCGGCCCGCCACTCAATCTCCGGTCCATCCGCCGCCTCCGAAGCCATTTTTAAATCTCCCTCTGCCACGGCGTTCCTCTTCTCCTGCCTGTCTGGTAAGTTTTCCCGGCTTCTTCGGGTCCCGGGACAGATACCAATCCCAGTTAGAAGTGCAGAGCATAAATGGTTGGTAACTCCAGGGCTGGTCACATAATGGAAGAACTTTACGAACCCACCTAGAGAGAGCTGAAGTCACAAGGCTGGAGAACAAAGGGGGCATGCTCAAAGAAGGCACTAAAGAAGCAGAGGTAGAGTTTGCCCTGAACTATGACCAAAGTTAAATTGGACTTTTTTATAATAGCCCCCACTGGTGTCTGGATGGCTGAGTGGTCTAAGGCGCCAGACTCAAGGCATAGCTGCCTTCCATAGTCGGTGGGTGTTTTGGTCTCTGTATGGAGGCGTTGTTTGAATCCCACTTCTGACACTAATATTTCTCTATGCAACACTGGTCAGGCCACAGCTGGAGTACTGTGTCCAGTCCTGGGCGCCGCACATCAGGAGGGATGTGGACAACATTGAGAGGGTCCAGAGGAGACCAGAGTGGGGTTGAATTAACATTCCACAGGAGATCTGCATTCTAGCTTTTCCTTCATTTTCCATACTTGACTTTGCTATCTATCTTTAAAGGAATATTTTTAACATACATAGTGATAATAGTACTTGAGAAAAGATTGCAAAACATAAAAGGGAAGAAACCAGAAAAGAAATGCCCAGTTATAAAGAGCATCAAAGGATGCAGTTCATTGGACACCCTGAATAAGTGGTAAACTAAGTAAATAGGCATACAATAGGCACACAGGGTGGGGAGCATGAACCAGAACAAAAGGGTTCTTGGAGTCTCCCTTTTTCTGTCCTTCACTAGAACTTCCCGATACTAGTGCCGTGCGGGCAGCCCGGTACCTTCGGCATTCTCATTATATTTGTCTAAGAAGGAAGGAAGAAAGTTCAGCAACCCGAGATACTAGCTGATACTATAACGAGAGGAAGGGGAAGTGTTTCTGACTTTCCTGTTGAGCCTAGAAGAGCAGATCTCTTTTACTAGGCTGAGGTTAGAAGAGAAGTAACCACAGTGCTGGAAGGAATGGAAAAGGTGGTGCGTGCGGTAGTGCTGGTGAACTCCTTCCTCCTCTGCAATGGTGAGTAACTTGGGTAGGTGAAGACAAATGTGTGTCAGTTTGAGTGTATGGCCATGTTCCTAGTGCAAGGGTTTAAACCTACGCTGTAGGAAAGGGTGCCTTTTGTATATTATTGGCATGTACCTAGCGTGGTTACACTTCAAATACAAAGGATGTAGAAAGAAGCAGCATTGCATCTCTAGAGGAAAACACAGGTGGTGTTACAGTTCATTTTGATCACCTCAGACAGAGCAAAGAGGTGTTTTTGAAACTGTAACAAGTTGCAAAGTATTGGGCAGCTGGTCAGAGATAATATAATCCATTGGAACAAAGCTAGATTGTCCAGACTACTTGGGGAATTTCTGCTCTGGCATTTTGGCGTCCAATTCCATGTTTATTCCAACATGGAATACGTTCATTCGTTTGGATTGTAGCCATTTTTCAGAAATGTGTGGATGCACAGTTGTAACTGCAATGCTAGTTTCAACCATCCATGTAACTTGCAGTGGGCCAGATTCTGATTTCTCTAATTCTAATTATATTCCATTTATTACGAGCTGTTCTAAGAGCTGCCCATTGCAACATGTTCACTTGTCGAGGTCAAAGGATAAATTATCTACAACTCATTTCTTTGACTCATTAATTCAAATGGAAACTCCCTTTATTGCTTGACTACTAAATCTTGAAGATCTATGTGATTAAAAATAACTTTATCTGACACTTTGTTAAATATATTGCCAAATCCCTATTTAAGACTTTTACTGTCATGACAAAAAGTTCCCACAGCGCAGACCTCTGTGTAACAGCTGTTTACAGTACCAAGTAGCAATGTGTAGCAGCTTAGAATTAGCAAAAAAGAAGAATCCTGTGTCCTCCTGAAAGTAAATCCAAACACTGCAAGTATGTGTCCTACAAAATTTTGCATCCACAGAGTACAAGACATCAAGTATTTTATGGTCAAGTTAAACGGAACAACTAGCTTGATATGCATTTCCTCACCAGCTTCTAAAACTTTTCTTTCTTGAGTCTCTTCCCATAATACAATGGTTTTGAAAGAAGGCAAAAAAGCAACGTTTAGAACAGCTATGCTGGCCAATTAGAGCATGAAGGTAAAAACAAGTAGGGGACTAAAGTAGTGCGTATCTGGTCAGAAGCCATTTAATAAATGAGGAAAGTTCTCACATCACAAACCAACCCTTCCACTCTATCTGGTACTGAATATCCCCCCTGCTCTCCTACTTAAAAGAGAGCTTACAGATGGACTAGGACCAGGAGAATATACCCCCCATTTTTGACCAGCAGGTTTGTTCTATACTAAAGCTGAGAGACACATTCTGGCATCATAGTGTCATACTTTCTCTGTTGATCAATGACGTCTACAGGGCTTTCCATCACAACTTTCAGCAGAAAGAAACATTGAAAAATTGTTTTCAGAATTAGTTATTAAGTGATGATGGTAATTACCTATCAAGGCTAAACCTGTTTTATGTCATCAGAGGAATTTATTTCGAGAATAAAGGACATAAAGGGGCCTTTAAAGGTTGTAGTTAACTTTATGAAAAGAAGATGGGACTGGGGAGTGGGGAGGTGGGGAACCTATAGGTTCCTTAAAATACAGCCAGGAAGAATAATGCAACATTCACAAAACTTCCCTGCCTCTGGGGGGGGAAGAGACAAAGAGCATGTTATTGTTCATCAGTTCCCAGTGTGACTGATCTGCTTTCCCTAGTCTGATCTTGTTTAATTTGGGCTGGCTGAAGAGATCACAGTACCAGTTGTCCTGAACATGGTACAGAGTTCTTCCATGCAGTGTGCGTCCTGTCATATCTCAGCTCTTCTGCACTGCTCCAGATGCTTTCCTTCTAGCTTCCTTCAACTATATTTGTCATTTCCTAGTCTATGCCACTAAAACATGTGGCTTCCTTTAAGCTGCTTGTCTGACAGTGCTGGTGGCTTGGTGGGCTTTACGTGATGGTGTTTTCCGCATCCTTTGGTGTTGATGCTATTCTCATCACCGTGATTTTATTTCTACCCCTTGCCTCTTGCTCCCTGCAGCCATCCTGGACCTGACTGGCACCCATGAGATTGAAGGAGTGTGGAAGAGTTCCACTATCTTACCATGCATCTATGTACCCATAGAGGACTTTAATCAGAAAACAGTCGTTTGGACCCTGGAGCGAGATCAAACCCGTGTCACTATCATTCAAAGAGATCTCAGTGGTGACCACACTCTGCTAACTCAGTATAGAGGCAGGGTCAGCATCCAAAAAGAAATCCCAGGCAATGTCTCCCTCCAGATTAAGAATCTTGAAATCCCGGACAGTGGGCACTACACTTGCAAAGTCACCTGGAGAGCCCAGAATGACAGCCTGATAACAAAGGAGGTGACAACTACATTTCGAGTTGTTAAAGGTAAATATAGCGGTAAAACGTAAATGCCTTGTGAATGAGATGTGGTATTTAGTAAGAGAGCTGGCTGCACAGCAGAAGTAGAGGACTATTTCTTTCACTGTGACTCGCCGCATCCACAGGGTTAGGGGCAGCATTTTATGGAGTCTCGGGGCTCTTCCTCACTGTACAACTTCTGTCTCCCAGATTGGGAGGAAATAATTTGGAGGATGCAAATCATGTCTGTTAGAAAGCAGGGTCCAGTCCAAGGCTCTGGGGAGATGCCTATGGCCACCCAACTCTGGGGCTGCCAGTGGCCAGCTTGAACTCAGTGCTGAAGGCTGTCCTATGTCCAGCAACCTAATGTTCCTATGGGAAGTAGCTCGAGAACAGCTGGATAATACATTACTCCACCTATATTATCTAGGGGATGCCAGAGCTCCCTTTATGTGGTTTATGGGTGGTCAGAATGATGGCTCTGCATCTGATGGAGAAGGATTTGCATGTTATGAATATTTTTTTGAGAGAGATGAGGAGCTGCAACAAGTTAGAAGAGCTAGTGCAAATTGCTTCATGCCCTTGTCCATCTGAATAGCCATGAAGTACAGTGAAGCCTAGTCACACACTGGCTCCTTTTTCCATAACGACCTGCCTCTTGGGTCTAAATAACCCCTGGACTGTGGGCCTCCTCAGAAGCAAACCTCTTAATCTCTGTCTTTCAGTTGCAGTGTCCAAACCCATCATCACACCTGGGCATCTGGGACTGGCAGTGCCGGAAGGGGCTAGGGCAAGCCTGACCTGCTCAGCCAGAGGGTCCCCACCCATCAGCTACCAATGGTTCAAGGGGGAGCCAGGAGGCAGTGCAGTGCACCTCAGCAATCAGGCTGAACTTGTGTTTGATCCCCTGCAATCCTCAGATGTGGGAAAATACTACTGTCAAGCAGAGAACAGAGCCAGATCCCTTGTCACTGAGCAGAGCGACGTGGTGCAGCTGACTGTGAAAGGTAAATGCCTAGAATTAGAAGGTGGGAATCAGTTTTTCCTTTTAATAGAAAAATTCCTAACAAGCTACACCAGAAACTAAAGTTTGGTGTGCTCCATTAAGTCATTGTTGTAGGAGATTACTGAGGCTGGCAAATAGCTTATCAGATTTTAAAAAATGATTATCCATGGATATAGAAAATAGCCGCTAACTGCAGCACCATTACTAAAGATAAATCCATAAGGGCTTTATGCCTGTCTGCTTCAGGGTTGATTGATAACTGATGGACATCAGAGAACTGTCCTTCACACTCTAGTGGGACAATATGGCACATTATGGAGCATTATGGGCAGTATACAAATTCCCCCAGCAGACTATATTTACCTGGTGTGTAAACTGGTACCTTCTTAAAGAAGTAGGAGCTGCTAAAAACGCATAGTTCCTTCTCTTCTAGATTTCAAAGAAACCATGACCACATCCCCCAGTATTGAGACTACGGCACACGCTGCAACCATACCTGATTATGAACAAGGTGAAGACTGCTAAGGGCTCACAGAGTAGATATGACAAGAGCTTGGTAGACAAGAAGTTGATTTGTGTCCTGGTGTCACGATCATTGAAGACACCATTACAAAAGACATCCAAGGGCATATTAGACTGCTGAGGGTGACTGGGAAGCTGTCTGCAGGCTGGAAGGGAAGTCTGTTTTCCCCACAGTTGTTGTAAAAGATGCACAGGAGGGAAAGGGGCTGAAGGGATGACTGTGACAAGTCCCCTGTGACAGCTGGGCATCTGGTTGATGGGACGGGTAGTCTGTAGGAAGTGATTTTTGCACATATCTATGGGTCCAACTGCCACTGCTCTGCTCAGAGGCCGCTCTTCTGACACCCAAGGGGGCCTACCTAGGGGAGTCATGGATTTCTTGAGCTGCATAGAGTTGGCCTAAAGTTATGGATTACCATCAATCCTGCTCCTGTAGCTTCTATGGCTTGGGGCAATCTGTATTATAAGTAGCCCTGTAGTGCTGTTGCTTGAAGTTAAACAACCCAAAGGGGAAGGGGAGGAATTTTCAGTGGGAGAGGTGAAGTCAGTACAACACCTTTCAAACTCTGAGTGGCCCTAACTGGGAAACTTAGGTAGCCTCTCACTTTATATGTGATTTGTCTCCCATCTACAACCTGTCAGCCCCTGCTGCATGGTGGGCAGCATTGTGTCTGTAGTCTTGATGTGTTGGATAGTGAATAGTCCTTTCAGTTGGTTTTGAGTGTGTGGTTTGGCTATGGGGTGATCAAACTACAGCTGGGGCAGGCTCAGAATGCGAGTGGAAGGAGTGGAACAAGGTGAGGGAGTCACTTTATTTCTTTTCACCCAAATAGCCCAAGAGAAGCTTTGGATCCTATTCCCACACACACAAAATATATTCCCGTACAAAGATGCCAAGTAACCACAGGGCAAATTCACAGTGGGGCTGTAACAGGTCTATCAGGGCAGAAAGGCCCATCTGTCTGTCCAGTAAATGAACAGTGCCAACTTTAAGGGGTTTATCACACATCAGCAAAAAATTGGGAGATGTCCTTCAAACCACGAGCTACTTGTGGAGACCGGGTCAGTTTATTCTGATGCTGAATGGAATCATTGGAAACCAGTAGCACGCTCATTTGACTCTTCCTTGATTTGCAAAGTTGCCTTCAAGACTACTGGATTCTTGGCATGAACGGGGGGATTCTGATGATACAACACGTAAGGGGAGAATAGAGGAAGAGTGAACGGATGAAAACAGACCTGTCTGTTGATTCTGTTCCCAGAACGCTATCTCTTGACCTCGGATTTTTCATAATGTTGTTTGTTTCTAAAAGGGCAGCTAAATGCTCTCTCTCTTACCAACTTTCAGCCCACCTGGTTTTGTCCAATCCCAAGTAACTCGAGCTCAGTGGAAAGACAATGTAGCCTTTCTGGTTCTAGATTTGGCTCCAGTCTATAAACAGTTCTGTCCCTGGAGCCATAAGATTTAATAGAACTGACTCTGCATGATCGAAGCTGTAATTTGCATTGTGTGTGCTTGAGGTTTGTGAGGTAGAGAACTGATAGGAGGAACGCAAGACAATGTCAGGGAAAGTGATAGGCTCCATCATTTCCAAAGCAGGTTAAATAAAATGGTTTCTTTTCACCCATGAGCGCAGAAAAGAAAGCTTTCAACAGCTATTAAACATTCTTGCCAAGACAATCAAGACCACCACTCAATGGATGTTCAAAGCCAACATAGTAGGCCCCGTGAAATCAGACGCACCCGCTATCCTGTCACCTAAATGGCCATAGCTCTAAAGAGTTTGCTTCAGGGCCTTGTCAGCTGATGGGGAAATGCCCTCCAGTTCCTAACTTTTCCACAGGGCAGAATTGGGTTTCCTCCTGATCTGAACTGAGGACTTGACTCTTATGGTCATCTCACTTACGCTTGCTTTTGGAGGCCTGACCACATGGCTAGATTACAACAGTGACTTGTGAGATTTAGGAGGGATCATCTCAAGTACAGGTAAAGGGAAAAGGCTATGGGGGGTTAACAGGGAGTCCAAAAGTAAAGTTTGTGTTTTCCTGAGCTGCACAGAGTAGGCCTAAAGCGATGGAGGACTGTGAATCCTGCTCCTGTAGGTCCTATGGCTTGGGGCAGTTTGTATTGTGGGTAACCCTGTCCTGCTGCTTCCTGAAGGGAAACACCCAAAGAGCAGGGGAGGAAGGGCCAGTGGGAGAGGTGAAGCGAGTGCAGCTCGTCTCGAGCTTGGAGGGCCGTAAGTGGGAAGCTTAGGTGGCCTCCAGCTTCTCCGCTCTGAGAGTCATGCAACCGATGCTTGAAGTCACAGAGCTGAGCACAATGTTTGATGACTATGATATGCTGGAAGAGTCGGGGAAAAAGCAACATGGCTATAGGTAAATGGGAAAGACTGAGGGGCTAACAGTCAACGTGGAAGTGTCATGTTGTTGCTAGTGGGCTCTTGCTGGGAGACACTCTTGCTCCTCCTGATTTCCCCATCTTCACTCTGTGCCCGTGCACAGAAGTGCCACAGAATGGCAACCCCCTTCCCACCTCCAGCCCACGTGTTTTAGTGCAACTCTCCGTTGTGGTCAGTTAAAAGGGAAGCTGACTTGGGCTCTTGCTGTAGAGCTCGATTGACCCAAGACCCAGCCCTTGACTTTTCTGTGTCGGGGTTCCTGATGTTACGGGCCATTTCCAAATTTCCCCAGCAGGCATTTCATTTCCCTTATTTGTAAACTGGTATGTCTGTAAAGAGGTAGCAGCTGCTAAAAATGCATGGATCCTTCTCTTCTAGATCTCCAAGAACCCAGGATCACATCAAACAGTATTGAGACCATGGTGGATGCTGCAACCACACCTGATCTTGAAGAAGATGAAGGTAGGGATGGGTAGGGATGACAAGCAGCTGGAAGGGATGACAAGGTGAGGGTAGTCTCACAGGGTAGGAATGACAAGCTTCTTGTAGATGAGAAGTTAGGTTTGGATCTTAATGTCACAATCATTGAAGATACTATTTCAAAGATATGCAAGGGCATACATGATTGCTGGCCGTCCTGAGTCTGAAGGCTGAAAACCGTGGCTGTTATAGCCAGAGGACCCGCGATTTGCGGTGTGTCTGCCTGAGAGCTGTGTGGTCAGGCACGGATACTGGGATGCAGGAGTGTTAGCAGAGGTTGGGCCCATTGCTCCTGGATGAGCTCCAGAGTTAAGTTCACTGGTTCCTTTGCAGACCTAAAGATGAGCCACAAGAGAGCTGTTGTCAGAAGCACCCCAGCAAGTGCTCAGAGGACCGTCAAAGCTACTAGGGCAGGCGGGTTTGTAACCCTGTCTGTTAACTGAACAGCACTGTCTTACTCCAGGGTTTGTCCCAGGGGCTTGTCCAATAATGGGACAATGTCCTTGAGTCCTAGCACCTCAGACTGAGGACGGGACATGCAGCCAACCGCGCCTGACTATAAATAGCGCGAGGCCTGCTGCAGGCTGACAGGCTAGGGATGACAACAGCGTGGTAGCCGAGATGTTTGGTTTGGGTCCTGCCATCACTGTGGTGGAAGACACAAGTTTGGCGATGCCCAAAGGCACGTTGGACTGCTGAGGGCTGCCTGGGAAGCAGTCTGCAGGCTGGAGAGGAAGTGCCGTTTGTGAACGATGCACAGGAGGGAAAGGAGTTGAATTGGGGTCTGTGATAAGTCCCCTGTGACAGCTGGGCATCTGGTTCGTGGGGCAGGTAGTCTGTAGGAAGTGACCTTTGCAGCTGTCTATGACTGCAGCTGCCACCGCTTTGCTCAGAGAGAGCTCTTCTAACACTCAAGAGGGTCCTGCCTAGGGGAGTCACGGTTTTCTTGAGCTGCATAGGGTTGGCTTGAAGTGATGGAGGACTGTAAATCCTGCTCCTGTAGCTCGTATGGCTTGGGGCAGTTGGTATTGTGTGTAGCCCTGTAGTGCTTCTTCCTGAAGGGAAACACCCAAAGAGCAGGGGAGGAAGGCCCAGTGGGAGAGGTGAAGCAAATGAAGCTCCTTTCCAGCTTTGAGTTGGCATAACTGGGAGGCTTAGGTGGCCTTTAGCTTCTCTACTCTTGCAGTCATCTGACTTATGCTTGAACTTGCAGAGCTGGCCATGATTTTTTCTTATTATAATATGTTGGGAACAGTCGGGAAGAAGCAACACGACTTGGACTCTTGCTGTAGATTTGGATCTACCCAAGACCCAGCCATTGACTTTTCTGGGTCGGGGTTCATAATGTTATGGGACATTTCCAAATTCCCCCAGCAGACTTTTAATTTCCCTGATCTGTAAACTGATATTTATTTAAAGAAGTAGGAGCTGCTAAAAATTCATAGTTCCTTCTCTTCTAGATCTGAAAGGAACCATGAGGACATCACCCAGTACTGAGACAATGGCACATGCTTCAATCATACCTGATTATGAACAAGGTAGGGATATAGGTACAACCTGGGTGCGATGACAAGGTGAGGGTAGGCTCACAGGGTAGGGATAACAAGCGTCTGGTAGATGAGAAGTTTGGTTCGGATCCTGATGTCACAATCATCGAAAATACTATTTCAAAGATATCCAAGGGCATACAAGACTGCTGGCAGTCTTGAGTCTGAAGGCTGAGAACCGTGGCTGGCATAGCCAGAGGACCCTCAATTTGCACTGTGCATGCCTGAGAGCTGTGTGGTCAGGAATGGATACTGGGATGTAGGAGTGAGTCCTGCCTAGGGGAGTCACGGTTTTCTTGAGCTGCATGGAGTGAAGTGGTGGAGGACCGTGAATCCTGCTCCTGTAGCTCCTATGGCTTGGGGCAGTTGGTATTGTGGCTAGCCCTGAAGTTCTGCTTCCTGAAGGGAAACACCCAAAGAGCAGGGGAGGAAGGGCCAGTGGGAGAGGTGAAGCGAGTGCAGCTCGTCTCAAGCTTGGAGTGGGCATAAGTGGGAAGCTTAGGTGGCCTCCAGCTTCTCCGCTCTGAGAGTCATGCGACCGATGCTTGAAGTTGCAGAGCTGAGCACGGTGTTTGATGACTACGATATGCTGGAAGAGTCGGGACAAAGCAACACGATGATGGGTAAATTGGAAAGACTGAGGGGCTAACAGTCAACACGGAAGTGTCATGTTGTTGCTTGTGGGCTTTTGCCTGGAGACACTCTTGCTCCTCCAGATTTCCGCATCTTCACTCTGTGCCCGTGCACAGAAGGGCCACAGAACGGCAACCCCCTTCCCGCCTCCAGCCCACTTGTTTTAATGCAACTCTCAGTTGTGCTCAGGTAGAAGGGAAGCTGACTTGGGCTCTTGCTGTAGAGCTCAATCCACCCAAGACCCAGCCCTTGACTTTTCTGGGTTTGGGATTGTTATGTTACGGGCCGTTTACAAATTCCCCCAGCAGACTTTTTATTTCCCTGATTTGTAAAGTGGTATATTGGTAAAGAAGTAGCAGCTGCTAAACATTCATGGATCCTTCTATTCCAGATCTCCAAAGAACCACACACACATCACGCAGGATTGAGGACATATCTCACAGTACAACCATACCTGATTTTGAGGAAGATGAAGGTAGGGAAGGGTAGGGATGACAACCACCTAGGTGTGATGACAAGGTGAGGGTAGGCTCACAGGGTAGGGATGACAAGCATCTGGTAGATGAGAAGTTTGGTTTGGATCCTGACGTCACGATCATCAAAGATATGATTTCAAAGTTACACAAGGGCATACAGGACTGCTGGCAGTCCTCAGTCTGAGAGCTGATAACCATGGCCGGCACAGCCAGAGGACCCGCGATTTGCACTGTGCATGCCTGAGAGCTGTGTGGTCAGGAATGGATACTGGGATGTAGGAGTGTGTCAGGAGAGGTTGGGCCCGTTGGTCCTGGATGAACTCCAGGGTTAAGACACAAGAGAGCTGTTGTTCGAAGCACCCTAGCAAGCTCTCAGAGGACCTTCAAAGCTTCTAGGGCAGATGGGTTTGTAACCCTGTCAGGTAAGTGAACAGCACTGGCTCTCCAGGGTCTGTCCCAGGGGCCTGTCTAGTAATGGGACAATGTCCTTGAGTCCTAGCATCTCAGACTGAGGCCGGGGCATGCAGCCAACCGCGCCTGACTATAAATAGCACGAGGCCTGCTGCAGGCTGACAGGTAGGGATGACGACAGTGTGGTAGCCGAGATGTTTGGTTTGGGTCCTGCCATCACTGTGGTGGAAGACGTGAGTTTGGAGTCGCCCAAAGGCACGTTGGACTGCTGAGGGCTGCCTGGGAAGCAGTCTGCAGGCTGGAGAGGAAGTGCCGTTTGTGAACGATGCACAGGAGGGAAAGGAGTTGAATTGGGGTCTGTGATAAGTCCCCTGTGACAGCTGGGCATCTGGTTCGTGGGGCAGGTAGTCTGTAGGAAGTGACCTTTGCAGCTGTCTATGACTGCAGCTGCCACCACTTCGCTGAGAGAGCTCTTCTACCACCCAAGTGGGTCCTGCCTAGGGGAGTCATGGTTTTCTTGAGTTAGGTGGCCTCCAGCTTGGTATTTGCTTTACATCCCATCTACAACCTGCCACCCCCTGCTGCATGGTGGGCAGCTTTGTGTCTGTAGGCTCAATGTGCTAGACCGCAGAGACCTGGCGGTTAGCCCTGACGCTTGGCTATGGGGTGAACAAAGTACAGCTGGGGCAGGGTCAGAATGCCAGTGGAAGGAATAGAACAGGGTGAATAAGCCACTTTATGTCTTTTCCACACAAATAGCTATGGAGAAGCTTTGGATGGTTGTTAATAGGGATATATAAATGGGGTCCTATTCAGTTTGGATTCGGCCCAAATCAGGGACAGTGACTCAATTTGTTGATTTGGCTTCTGGTCCACTTCTGGGTCCCCCAGGGAGTGCACAGGCCCTCCTCCCCATACCCTGCCAGCTCGGCGATTGGCTGCAGGGGGAACTGCAGGTGCCCCCCCAGACCCAGAAGGCACCCGTCACCAATCCAGAGGGATGCTGGGGTGGGGGGCCTTTGCACTCCACAGTCGACCAGGAAGTGGACTGGAAGTGCTTCTGGTCCACTTCCGGGTCTGCTGCCACATGCGCTAGGGAGCCCCCTGTGCTTATGTGGGATCCTCCATGCATTCATGAGCTGCCTGTTACCTAGAGGTATGTAGAGAAAACATTGAAAGCTCTGTCTTTCCAAATCTCTCTGAATCAATTTGAAGGGTTCTGGTTCAATTCAGGGAGATTAAAGGGTCCTGTGATTTGATTGGGATTTGGAGATTCGGCCACCAGTTGTCTCTATTCCCAGAACACAATGTCTTGACCTCAGATTTTTCAGTATGTTGTTTATCTCTACAAGGGCCTCCAAGTGCTGTGTCTTTTCCCAACTTTGAGCCCACCTCGTTTTGTCCAACCCTGAGTAGGCTCCATGTCAATGGGAAAGTTGGGGGGGCTCCCTGGTTCTAGTTCTGGTTCTCATCTGTAAACACTTGTCTCCTTGAAGCCACAAAAATTGAATAGAATTGAATCTGCAAGGCTGAAATTGTAATTTGCCAGCATGAGGGCTGTGGGGTATAGAAACGGTAGTTCCTCACTTCTCTGCAGGCCAGAACTGACTTTCCTCCTGATGCTGTACTGGGGACACTGCTCTTACAGTCATTCGACTTATGCTTGATCTTGCAGATCTGACCACAATGTTTGATTATAACAATATTGTGGAAGAGTCAGGAAGAAGCAATACGACTATAGGCAAGTGGCAAAGACTGAGGGGCTAACAGTCAACACGGAAGTGTCATGTTGTTGCTAGTGGGCTCTTGCCGGGAGACACTCTTGCTCCTCCTGATTTCCAAATCTTCACTCTGTGCCCGTGCACAGAAGGGCCACAGAACGGCAACCCCCTTCCCACCTCCAGCCCACTTGTTTTAGTGCAGCTCCCCGTTGTGCTCAGGTAGAAGGGAAGCTGACTTGGGCTCTTGCTGTAGAGCTCGATCAACACAAAACCCAGCCCTTGACTTTTCTGTGTCGGGGTTCCTGATGTTACAGGCCGTTTCCAAATTGTCCCAGCAGACTCTTCATTTCCCTGATTTGTAACCTCGTATGTCTGCATAGAAGTAGCAGCTGCTAAACATGCATGGATCCTTCTCTTCTAGATCTCAACAAAGCCATGCCCACAACAGCCGGGACTGAGGTCACGACACTCGCTCCAGCCGCACCTGATCATGAAAAAGATGAAGGTAGGGATGGGTAGTGATGACAAACACCTGGGTGCGATGACAAGGTGAGGGTAGGCTCACAGAGTAGAGATGACAAGCGTCTGGCAGATGAAAAGCTTGGTTTGGATCCTGATGTTACGATCATCGAAGATACTATTTCAAAGATATGCAAGGGTATACAGGACTGCTGGCAGTCCTCAATCTGAAGGCTGAGAACCGTGGCTGTTATAGCCAGAGGACCTGCCATTTGCATTGTGTTTGCCTGAGAGCTGTGTGGTCAGGCACGGATACTGGGATGCAGGAGGGTTAGTGGAGGATGGGCCTGTTGCTCCTGTATGAACTCCAGGGTTAAGTTCGTTGTTTCCTTTGCAGCCCTAACCGTGAGCCACAAGAGCGCTGTTGTCAAAAGCACCCCAACAAGTGCTCAGACGACGTTGAAAGCTACTAGGGCAGGTGGGTTTGTAACCCTGTCAGTTCAGTGAACAGCACTGGCTCTCCAGGGTCTGTCCCAGGGGTCTGTCCTGTAATGGGACAAGGTCCTTGATTCCTAGCACCTCAGATTGAGGCCGGGGCATGCAGCCAACGGCACCTGACTATAAATAGCGCAAGACCTGGTGCAGGGTGACACGCTAGAGATGACAACAGCCTGATAGCCGAAAAGTTTGCTTTGGGTCCTGCCATCACTGTGGTGGAAGACGTGAGTTTGGAATCACCCAAACGCATGTTGGACTGCTGAGGGCTGCCTGGGAAGCAGTCTGCAGGCTGGAGAGGAAGTGCCATTTGTGAACGATGCACAGGAGGGAAAGGAGTTGAATTGGGGACTGAGATAAGTCCCCTGTGACAGCTGGGCATCTGGTTCGTGGGGCAGGTAGTCTGTAGGAAGTGACCTTTGCAGCTGTCTATGACTGCAGCTGCCACCGCTTTGCTGAGAGAGAGCTCTTCTACCACCCGAGTGGCTCCTGCCTAGGGGAGTCACGGTTTTCTTCAGCTGCATGGAGTTGCCGTGAAGTGGTGGAGGACCGTGAATCCTGATCCTGTAGCTCCTGTGGCTTGGGGCAGTTGGTATTGTGGCTAGCCCTGTAGTTCTGCTTCCTGAAGGGAAACACCCAAAGAGCAGGGGAGGAAGGGCCAGTGGGAGAGGTGAAGCGAGTGCAGCTCATCTCAAGCTTGGGGTGGCCGTAAGTGGGAAGCTTAGGTGGCCTCCAGCTTCTCCGCTCTGAGAGTCATGCGACCAATGCTTGAAGTCGCAGAGCTGAGCACGGTGTTTGATGATTACCGTATGCTGGAAGAGTCGGGACAAAGCAACATAAAGATGGGTAAATGGGAAAGACTGAAGGGCTAACAGAAAAAGCAACATGGCTATAGGTAAATGGGAAAGACTGAAGGGCTAGCAGTCAACACGGAAGTGTCATGTTGTTGCTAGTGGGCTCTTGCCGGGAGACACTCTTGCGCCTCCAGATTTCCGCATCTTCACTCTGTGCCCATACACAGAAGTGCCACAGAATGGCAACCCCCTCCCCACCTCCAGCCCACAACTTTACTCTGTGTTTGTGCAGAGAAGGATACAATATGCCACGTCCCTTCCAACTTTCAGCTCATGTGGTTTATTTTATCCCTGAGTTGTGTTCAGTTAAATAAGAAGCTCAGGTGGCCCCTGGCTGTAGTGCTGGAGCTACCCAAGACCCATCCATTGACTTTTCTGTGCCTGGGCTAATGACTTGTTTGGCAGCCTTGAGTCTGAAGGCTGAAAACCATGGATGGCATAGTCAGAGGATCCTCATTTTGCCTTGTGAATGTCTGAGAGCTGTGGGGTAAGTGTTACATTGTCACAGGCTGGCTAGGTGCTGTGAGTGTATCAGCCATTAGGCTGCTGGGTTCGGGATCGAGGAGGTGAGTCAGGAGTGAAATTTACTTATAGCTTAGCATACAACAATTAACAGAAAGGTTAATGTGACAAATAGATAATACAGTAATCAAGAGCTCATAGTGAATAATAACAACAGATAGACAGAATGACAAAGAGTTCCCACATGGGGTTGGCAACTTATTGGCAGTCCCTCTAAGCCAGGTATGCACCAAGTTGTTCCAGTGAAGCTGTGCGCCCCCAATCAACACTGTCCAAGAGGTCACCAGGAAGGTCCCTTGGTCAGGATCCGTTCTTCGCTCACGCTGGGAGTCCAGGGTCCAGGCTCGGTACAGCAATGGTCCTTCTGTCCCATCTTTCAAACTGGTTTCTTGACACGCATGTTCCTTTATGCCTTATTTTATGCTAATCTGTTGGTTTTAGAGCCACTCACAATCTTGCCCTATATCTATTACCCTATGGGATTAAAAGGTGTTAGAAATTATCATGAAAGATTACCGCCCAAATTCGGGTTCACCCAATAAGCAAATTACACCATATTAGTTTGAGGTTTGAAATTAGCATTACTCTGCCCAAGCTCAACCCCTTGGATTCCTTGGAATGTGCTAATTATATTAGGTGGTCAGATCTTGTTATGGCTGACCTTTAGAAAACCTGTTAGATCAGCTGATGCTGTAGTTTTGTTTATTTTGGGGGCCCAGTCAGTCCTATGATCAGTGCAAACAGTTAGATTCAACACCTTGGTTAAATTGTGACAAATTGCACTTGCGAGTTGCAAACTTGCAAGCTTTGCATTAGCTAATCTTAACTGCTAGACAATTGCCTGGATGTCTCCAAGAGCAGTTATTTATTGTTCATAGTAGTAACCCCTCTGGTTCTGACCACCACAGGTAAGGCCTGGATACTTGGGATGGGGAAATGGGGAATTGTCCCTGAGTCCTATAACTACTCCACAGAACCGAATCAAGGTTCTTTCTGTTTTGAACTAAGGACTTTGGAGCTGCTTTGTTCATCTAATTTCTTGCTGATTTGCAGATCTGACCACAACAGTGCTGGATCCCAACAGTGGCCTTGGAGATTCAGGAAGGAACAGCACAACTACAGGTAAAGGGGAAGATTATGAAGGGCTAACAAGCAGGCCAGGAATCATCATGAACTTTTAAACCTAGCATCTGGCAGGGGCTTCTGTTGCAGAGAAAAATCTCTTGGCATCATATTTCAGACCTTCAAACTCAGAGATTCTGGTGTCTTAATAGGCCAATGAATATGACCCTCCCCTCCCACAACATCCTGTCCATGTTGTTGTGTCCCAAGTGTAATGTTCATTTGGGGTTTCTCATTTAAACTGATCCAATGAAAGTTAAGTAATTTAATCTTGGCCAAACTGCTACTATTCATGAAGTATTGTACTGAAATGGTAGATTTCACTTGAACAAAGATATGTTCAAAACCCTTTTGAATCATAGTGGGTCTCTGCAGGAAAGTGTCTGAACTTAGTTTTCTTGAATTGGACAAGTGTCATGTAGTTCAAGGGTATGATAGGAACAGTTTGCTTGGCTGTGCTCAGCACACAACCCACCCTCTCAATTACCCTGGGCTTCATTTAGGTATCTGGGCAAAGATGATGCCCATGAGCTACCATATTTACAATGCTGAGCATGACTATAGAACATGACCCACATTGAAAAAACACACTGATGGGCCCCTTTTTTTTGGATGACATCCTATGTGCAAGCCCTGGCCTGTAAGCTTTGGAGTTCGGATGCTGCCTGCTCTTGCTTGTTCCTAGCCAAAAGGCCGAGGAGCAGGTAGGAGAAATGTGCTACTTGATCTTAGCCAAAAGGCCGAGATGCTGATGGGAACCTGCCATTTTTTTATTTTTATTTTTGGGGGGGGGGGGAGGAGAGTTGGGGGAGGGGGTTTGAAATGTTGTGTCTCAGGTCAAACCAGCCAAATCAGTTCTGAATTCTATTGATTGAGCAGAGCTCAGTCATTCAAGTCTGTGTGGCACTACCACCAACAAGTATCCTACCACCCAAACTCTTCAGCAGGGGGCTTCAGATACTTTCAGATCCATGGCAGGCATCCTATATGCAAACCCCAAGCCAGGAGGCCTTACAGTTCAGATGTCCACTAGTCTCACTTACCCCTAACCAAAAGGCTGAAGGGGCAAGCTAGATGGGTGTTAAGGGAGCTAGCAGGGGTTATTGCAGCGCCCTTGGCACAGCTTTACAAGTGCTCGTGGTGCTCGGGCCAGGTGCCAGATGACTGGAAGGTAACCAACGTGGTCCCCATCTTTAAAAAAAAAAAAGGGAGGAGGGAGGAGCCGGGCAACTATAGGCCCATCAGTCTTACCTCAATCCTAGGGAAACTCTTTAAGAAGATTGTCAAGTAGCACATCTGCAATGGGCCAGCTTCAGGGATGATGCTCAGGGGTAACCAGCACAGTTTTATTAGGGGCAGATCATGTCAGACCAACCTGATTGCCTTTTATGATCAGGTCATAAAAGCATTGGATTCAGGTGTTGGCATGGATGTAGTCATTCTGGACTTCAGCAAGGCCTTTGACACTGTCTCCCACCCATCCTCATTAAAAAACTAGGCATTGATGCCTACACAGTCAGATGGATTGCAGATTGGCTGAAGGGTCGTACTCAGAGGGTGGTGGTGGATGGGTCATATTCAACCTGGGGGGAAGTGGGCAGCTGAGTACCCCAGGGCTCAGTCCTTGGGCCCACACTGTTCAATTTCTTTATCAGCGATTTGGATGATGGGGTGAAAAGCAACCTGTTTAAATTCACTGATGATACCAAAATTTGGGGTGAGGTGAGCACGCTAGTAGGGAGGGAAAGACTGCAGCAAGACCTGGACAGATTACAGGGCTGAGCTAACAAAAACAGGATGTGTTTCAACACTGACAAGTGCAGGGTGCTGCACTTGGGGAGTAGTAACCAGCAGCACACTTATAAGATGGGGAAACTCCCTTCTTGAGAGCATGGAGAAAGAAAGGGAACTTGGAGTCATTATTGACTCCAAGATGAACGTGGGCCAACAATGTGAGGTCACGGTTGGCAGGGCTAGCTGGACCTTGTCGTGCATCCACAGGGCCAAGGAGGTGATTCTCCCCCTCTACAAGAAACTGGTCAGGCCACAGCTGGAGTACTGTGTCTAGTTCTGTGCGCCGCACTTCAGAAGGGATGTGGACGACATTGAAAGGGTCCAGAGGAGGGCCACCCACATGATCTGGGGACTACAGGGCAGACCCTACAATGAGAGACTGTGGGGCCTGAACCTGTTCAGCCTTCACAAGAGAAGGCTGAGGGGGGACCTGGTGACAGTCTGTAAACTCCCTAGGGGAGACCAGAAGGGTCTGGGAGAGACCTTGTTTCCCCAGGCGCCCCTGACATAACAAGGAATAATGGCCACAAGTTGTTGGAGAGTAGGTTTAGATTAGACATCCACAAGAACTACTTCACATTTAGGGCAGCTAGGACCTGGAACCAACTTCCAAGGGAAGTGCTGCTTGCTTCTACCCTGGGGGTCTTTAAGTGGAGGCTTGATGCCTACCTGGATGGAGTCATTTGAGCCCAATTTTTCTCCTGTCCAGGCGGGGGGTCAGACTTGAAGATCTACAAGGTCCCTTCCGACCCTACTTCTATGATTCTATGATCCCCCATCACCATAAATTGTGTAGTCAAGATCCTTGCATTTAGGGGCATTTGTAGACTCTTGCAGGGGTCAGTCTTCCCACAGTGCAAGGGATAAGCCTTCACCTTCTAAGTACATCACATCATTCAAGGCCAAGAAAAACGGTATCTCCCCTGCCAGGTAATTAAAACAGCGTAAGGTGAAAACCACCTCATAGCATCTCCTCTGCTTCCAGGTTTTCCCATCTACTTTCCTTACAGACCCAATGGGGGCATTGTTGATACTCTGCTGTTCTACCCCCACCCGCCCTACGAGCGTAGCAAAGCATTTACAGTTTCCTGTAGACTGCTTTCAGCCTTGGTTGGATATTTGTATTGATTTGAGGGTGAGGGATCAGGTTTGGGCATTAACACCCGGACTTCAATTTTCCTGCATTCCACTTTGTGTTGGACTCATACCTGTGGGAACGTATTGAATACAGGTTAGTGAAGCTCATACGAATACAATATACAGTAGTACGCATTCCGCTTAGTCCCCCTCGGCACTGACTCTTTTTCAAGTCATGGTGAGCCACTACATCGAATACATTTCAACTTCCTCTTCATTTCAATTTTCTTTTCACTCCCATAGCTGAGCTGTGCCTTTTTCCCATTTCTAATTATTCTTCTTCCTTCACCAGCCTCAAATGTTCAACAAACATCATGAAACAGGGCCCCAAACAATTCACCCACTATCCCTCTGTCAGCCCTGCTCTGCCTGTCACATATGATTCGTGTGGCCCCACCTTCCCAGAGGTGAAGCTGGACCAGATTGTCCCACACCTCATCCATATATGCATTTTTGGGGAATCCCAAAACTCATGACAAGAACACATTGTTCCAGTCCTGAGTGAGGGGCTAATTAGCACATGCATCCTTTGTGGCAAGAATATCTGGAATGCACACACATACTGAGCACTTCTGAGCTATGGGGTCACCATGGCTTGAAATGCTGTTGTTTTTGCTGAGACCCAGCCTAACAAACTAAATCATGAGACTTTTGGGTTTGGATTAGTATGATGCATAGTCTGTACTCTGTATAAGGAGGTTACAAAAGTGCTTCTTAAAGGTATCTTTGTGGTGTACCTGGGTTTTTTAACTTGCATCAGTTTTTTAAAAAGATAAAATGCATCAGTTTATCTCCATAGGACTTCAGATCTGCTCCTCATTTCCATGTGTTCAGAGGGAGCAGGCTCTGATGGTACTGACAGTATGGGGCAGGGAAGGAGCTTCAGGTCGAAGAAGTTAGGGGTAGTATAGGGCAATAGGACTACCTGAACCCCCCTCCTCCCCCGATTGACTTTTTTTCTGTTGTAGCAGTGGAAAGAACAAATTCAAGGCAAACCACTAATTATTAGATTCTATTCCTGGGCAATTATAACACATTTATACATTTTTCCATATGTAGAATCTAATTATTGAGGGGATCATCTTATATTTGCACTCATCTTATATTTGAGTAAATATGGTACATGGGCCACTATGTCCAACGAAGATCCATACCTGGGAATTCCAGCCAGGAGATAGCAAATTAACTAAACCATAACAGTCACTTGGAGTTATTGGCAACCTGGTGGATGGTTCTGTGTGAAGAGGAGAGGAGAAGGGACATTAACATGGACCAAATGCCTGTCTTTGTGTTAAAACAAAATGTCCCTAAATTGCTGTGCCAACCTCAGCCTTACCCTCAGCCCCCATGGGAAAATATCCACCATCATGACTGTAGCTGCTGGTAATTGGTAGGGCTGTGCAAAGCTTCAGGTGCTGATTTGATTCCGAGGAGATTTGGCCCAATTCGGTGGCCAAATCTCTTAATCCAAATCAAATTGGGACACCAATAAAAAGGTCCAAATTGATTTGAAACTCTCCAAATTGATTCAGAAAAGATTCATAGAGCTTTGGAGACATTCGGAGATTTGGGCAGTCCCTGCTTGCTGCCTCAGGGAGCTGGAACCAGACTCTGTGCCAGTAAGTGAGGGAGGGGGGTGGTGGGAGGGAGGGGACTATGGGGGGACCCTTACCAGGCACCATCCCTTGCCTGCTTCCCCAGCCCCCATGAGTGTCCTGCAACCCCCACCCACTCTCCCAGCCCTGTCAATAGCTGCCCCGTGTGGCCCCAGGATCCCGACCCTTTAAAAAAAACAAAAAAGTCCCGCACTCACCGGCTGTTGCAGTGGCCATTAGGGTTTCTGGGGGCTCATGGCAGAGCCCCCCATGCAGTGTGGGACAGTGGGGGGCAGTAGGGATTTTTCCCCCCACCCCAGCCTGGCAGGAGCCAGTGAGCGTGGCACTTTTTTTTTAAGAGCTGGGACACTGGGGCCATGTAGGGCAGCCGTTGATGGAACAGGGGTGGGAGAGCAGGGTTGGGGCATGTTTGATTCAGAGATTCAGCCGATTCCACGGTGGTCGAATCTCCAAATCAGATTCAGCCAGATTGATTTGGGACGGTGATTTGAATCGCCAAATTGAATCACTATCTCCTGAATCGACCGAATCCAAATCCAAAGTGAATACTAGTCACTTCGCACAGGCTTAGTAATCAGCTCAAAATGACCTGTGCTTTGTTGATCTAGGTGCCCACAGGACCAGCCTGTCCCTCGGTCTTGTTGTTTTGATCGCTGTACTCTGTGCCTCTGTGGTCTTTCTTGTCATCACCATCATCTCCTGCAGAAAGAAAAACAGATAAGGTGAGTAGGGCATGCTGAGGAGATCTGGGTTACTCTGTGTGAGCAAGCTTTATGCAGGCTGGCTTTATACTCCCACACTCCTGGGGAGGGGTGAGCAAGCTATAGGATGCAAGTGGTTCATGTGTCAGCAGCTCCCCAGCAGCTTGGAGATCTGCTTTAAAAAATTCAAGTTGTCTGACCAAAGCACTTTCATTAAAGTGTGTGTGAATGTCTTGTGGCAAGGTGCCCAATGAAGGACTTTCACAACAATAATTGGATATATTGCTGTCTTGGATGAAGTATGGGACGAGAGAGAAACAGAGATACTCTTGGATGCATGTGAGTGCTACGTGTCTCTCTCTCCAATCCTTCCTGAGTGGTGTCCTCCCAGCAGGGCCATAATCACCCTAGAGATTCTAAATCGGGGCAGGCAAAGTCCAGTGGCCAGCAGTGGACTCCTTTTCCTAGCAGCCCCTGCCCACTTGGATGGGGCTGGTTTCTAAGAAGACCCCAGCAGCAGCCACACTGTGATAGCGCAAGGCCAGGGTTTCCATGGAGACTGACCATAGCAGCACTGGCAGGTAGCAGCGGCACCAGCCCCTTCCTGATGGGGGAGCTGAGGAAGGGCTGTGCTGTGAGCAGCACCGGGTGGGCTCAGCTGCCGCCACCTGTGCAGGGCAGGCACTAGAAGGGGTGGCTATGGGTGGCTACAGGGAATTTTGGCTGTGGCCCCCGCTAAACCATTCTCTTAGCACCACCCCTGCTGGCAGGGCTCATGGCAGGACTGGGATCTTGCAGCAGTGACATCATGGTCCAGAGCCAGGACAGAGCCACGATCTGCAACCTGCATTTTCCAGGCAGGGATGTGCAGGCAGTAGACCACATCTCTGTTGAATCCTGCCCCCTTGGGGCATTGTAGTGTCCACTATACCCCCTGGTTTATGCCTGTTATGTTCCCAGTACTGTTCTTGCGTTAGAAGGTATATGGTTAAGGCCCCATTGGTGGTCTGGCTGTGCTGTATAGTGGGGAGGAGAGTCCCTACACTTCCCACAGTGCTTGTGCACCTGCTTTAATCCCTTCAAGTGGAGAGGGGGTACTTCTTGGAGTACTGCCCGGATTACACCACCATGTTGCCCACCCCTGTTCTAAACAATTTCTGCCTGCCTAGAACGGAGCCTGAAAGGAACCGTCTGGCTGCAAATTAAACATGCTGCTAAAATACCGTAGATGGAACATAGCAAAGACCGTGGCAATCGGTCTTGAAACTGAACACCAGGGCAAGCCTACTCTATGGCATTGTCAATTGAATCCTAATTCCTGTTTACCAGATTTCTGGTAATCATTGAGTCTCCATTGCTTTGCCGCATCATTCCAGTGATATGAATATAGTTCTTTCATTGTGTGCCCCGGAAACGTTTGTTAGATCACTAACATGTTTCCCTTCTTTAAGCAGTGACTTCCAGTTGGCATTGTGGGGAACTGTACCAATAAGCAGCTTTGGACATGAGCCAGTTAGAGGCCGTTTCATTATGTAGTGGCTTGCAGTGCAAATCGGTTAGAGCTCTCTCAGATTCCAAGGTCCTGAATAACACAGAGACCTCCTTAGCACTGTTCACACACTTAGTGGTTTCCAGATGAACCTACCTCAGCCTGGGTACTGCTGGCAAAATAATGGACTAGATGGACCTTGAGTGGTAAAGCCATTCCTTTCTTACAGGAGACTAAGAGTGGCTATGTTCAAGGCACAGTGAATCTTGGCACCACTAGCCTAGGCTGATGTTTCACAGATTTGAAGGCCAGAAAGGATGCACTGAGTTTAATATCTTAATTCAGCCTCATTTCATGAGGATACCTGGTTGGGAATTTTCTAATGAAATCAGAACTGAATCTCTCTGCAGACCATCCATGCCATTCTTCAACAAGAAAGGTTTCTCAGGTCCAGGAGGAGATCCTGGCCAAAACGTAAGGAAGAGAGAGAGCAGCCCCCAGAATGCAAAGTGGAACAGCTCCAATAGGAGGGAGTCAGCAAGCCTCGCTTCACTTTCACAACAATAAATGGATATATTGCTGGCTTGGATTTTATTCTGCTTTCAAACAAAAAGTACATCCAAGTTATGAACATTTGCTCCTAAAAACCTACTAGCTTTCATTTTGAATTTAATGTTAAGTGTTAACAAGGATAACTCAGTGTCTCCGTGTTGACTGACACAATACAACAAGTCCCAAGAAAAAGATTTCAAGGTTGAGTTTGGTAAATATTGATGCCAGATACTTCTGATGGAGAGCAAAACATAAAAAAATGTAAGTTGCAGGGTGTGGCAATGTAATGGCCTGAGCACAAGGCTGGTTTAGTAATCTCAGCACAACTGTAAATTTTGTCAGTTTACTTAGCTACTTTGTGCCTTGGCTTGCCCATCTGTAATATGGGAATGACCGTACTTACCTACTGTCCCAGGTCCTTCAATGGATTCATTAGTTAACATCCGTACAGTCCTATGTCAGTGCCAATTATTATTTCAGTGTCTTTTAGAGTTCATTTTTTTTCAAAATTAACCCCCCTCCCCCCCAAGTTTCTGTTAGGAGGAGGCAAATGCAAAATATTTGTCTTTTGACTCTTTTTTTTCCAGGTCAGACCTATTATGTCACATAGTGGTATGATTCTTCACGTATTATGCCGGGAAGACTGGTGTGGCTGTGATATTAAAGTGTGGCAGAAAAACTATTTCCTGAGGGGGGGAAAAATAATTGTTTGTGAAGGAAAGAGTTTGAATACTTTAATGATGCATTTGATTAACAGCATTAGGGTTTAGAGTCCTCCACCGTGTTAGACTCCAGGCATCTCTTGTTCCGCTCAAGGCACCCCTCAGGAAATGCTAGGTCTTAGTTTTTACTTGTTTTTTGACTACAGAAAAAAAATGCTGCAGCACCCTGGTTGAGAATCACTGGTGTAGTGGTTAATAACGATAATGTTCTTGAATGATATATTAGAATAACAAAATTGAAGGTGGAAAAACATTGTCTTATACCTCGTTTCCAGTGTTTTGTCCAGAATCCAGACGAGGAATCTCCTTCTCTTTCCCTCAGATAAAATTCCAGTGAAATGTGGCTTGTGTTTTCAGACAATGCTCCAAAACTACCTCTTGCTGAATTTCCTTATTCTGAGTATAACTTCCTAGAATGTCATAATGCTGCATTTGAATCGAAATTTCCTACTTTTTTTTTTAATTCACCCGTGCATGCAGAATAGAAGTGCAAATCTGAAGGTTCTCCAAGGCAGGTTAGCCATCCCCTTATTTTAACAGCGTTTATATTATAATGTGCTATTTGGCTGGGGAAGTTTGTACACAGTATGTTAAAGTAAGGCCAGTCTCTTAGCAATTTCATATTGAGTTGCACTTCTATTTAAAAGATATAGGCAGCCATGGACCACTTTGTATGTAAAAGGCAATTGATCATCCAAAAGCAGCTCACATATACTTCTATGAGCTGCATTTGGGCTATTGATTTCCATTTAAATGCTTCATTTTCCAAAAGTATCTTTTTTTTTTTTTGCCAGCATAATTCAATTGACACTGAAGGCAGAGGACTATAATTTGATCTCAGCTCATACAAAGCCAGAATTATCTCGGGTATGGTTGAGAACAGGATCCGGCCCAGGATTTTGCAGCTGGGCAATGTTGAGTCTCTTTGGGTTCCTTCTCATTAATACCTGATTTTTATTTCAGTCATAAATGCACATGAGGAGGATACCTATTACAGGATCTGATGATGGCTTTCAAGGAAACAAAACACAGGATCCAAAACAACTGCATGCTTAAGTCTTTGAAGTACAATGGCTATGAAATGATGCACGTGCACTCCAACCTCCTTCCCTCCCAGTGAATATGAGAACTTTGGAAATGTAAAGGATCTGATTTTGAAACGGAGGGTTTTCAATATGGAACCAATCGTTTTCTGAAGGTATCAGCCTGAAGACTACACATCAGAAATTGAAATCTGGCAGGTCCTTCATCCATGCTTCCTGCTCAATGTTTCCTTCAATAAACATGGGAACTTCATAAACCTTCATTTGCTTAAGGACAAATGCAACTCTCTCTGGTTCTAGTATAAGTAGTATAAGGAGTAAACCTCATGTCAAACTATTAAGCCCTGCCTCTTGACAGATGCCCTGCCCCATGGCTGCCCTCTTGGGACCAGAAGTTGTCCTGCCCCCCACCTGCCTCCCCCGCAAAATATTCCTTTTGGAGTGGGTTTCTGGCCTTGGAACTAGAACTCCTGGCTCATCATGTGGTCTGTGACATCAGAAGCCCTACCCACTGGCCTCTGTATTGGCTGCTATGTTGGCCACGATGCTGGTCCCAAAACCTCTTGCTGCAGTATCTCATCCCATTCTCATAAATAAATTAAGGGGCTGTGACATAGATGTCTACACAGTTCAGTGGGTGGCAAATTGGCTTAGTGGTCATACCCAGAGAGTGGTAGCAGATGGGTCGGTATCGAATTGGAAGGATGTGGGTAATGGGGTCCCGCAAGGCTCAGTCCTTGGACCTGTACTCTTCAATATCTTTATCAGTGACTTGAATGTGGATGTGAAGTGTACTCTGTCCAAGTGTGCAGATGATACTAAATAATGGGGTGAAGTACACACTCCGGAGGGTAGGGAATGATTGCTGCATCTAGGGTACAAAAATATCCATCATGCCTACTGGCTGGGAAGTGACCCTCTCAGCAGCACAGAAGCAGAAAGGGATCTTGGAGTCATAGTGGACTCCAAGATGAACATATGAGTCACCAGTGTGACAAAATCATCAGCAAAGCTAACTGCACTTTATCTTGTGTAGCACGCTTACCTTTCAAAGCTCGGGTTGAATCCCAGGCTTGAGATCCTGCTGTTTTGATTGGTGGAGCCCATCCACCAATCAGGAGGCAGCAAGAGAAATAACATCACACCCCTTTCCTGAGAGGAGGGGGACAAGAGCTCCCCCAGACCTGATTGAAGACTGCAAACTGTCAGATCCAGAAGACTTCAGGGGTGGCGCCCTGGGTGGTATAAAAGGAGTTGCATGTGCAGTACAAGGGACAGATGCATCAGGGACTGAGAAGAGAGAAGAGTTGGGGCTTAGAAGAGCTGAGGAGAGCTGCTCAGCAAGGTGAAGCAGTAGCCCAGGAAGAGCCCCTCAAGACTTTTATAAGCAGGGAATGTGGCATGGCTCCAGCAGTTAGGTTCTCAGTGCATGATGCATGGCATCCAGACCCTGTGAGATGCATGAGGTGGCTCAGGTCTGCAACCTCTGGCATGCGGCTAGAGACACGGTACACAGGCCAGTGCATGGAGCAGGATCTTTGGAGACCCTGGGGTGGCTCAGGTCCTCAACCCCTGCAACAAGGCTGTGTTGCTTCTCAGCTCCATGTTCTTGGGAAACCCTGACACAGGACACAGACTGTCTGACTCACAAAGAATCCCCCCCTCCTCTACCTAAACAGAAACCATTTAAGATACAGTGAGAGACACACCTAAAACCCTCCAGATAAGGGTGACAAGAGTGAAACAACTGCATCCGAGATAGAACCAGATGACCATTCATTTACATGAGAGATGGAGAACAGAAAGTCTGAAGCAGAGACCACAGTGAATTTTGGGATCAGAGAAGCAGGGGAGCACTGCATGATGGGGAATCTGTGCTCCAAATGCTAATCAACCCACACACCCAGCTCAGCATTTATCAGACCAGCTCTCATCTGCATTTACAAAGGACTTCCCCCCTTCCCCTGACCCCCCCCCCACACACACCACTAAGCAGAAGTAAATTTAATAGGCATCTCGGGCTGTACATTCCCCAGTCCCACCTTGGGAGGCTTAGTTAAACTTAATTGGCTAAAACTCGATTGCCAGATGAGGGAATGCTGAGGCAAGACACTGAGTCCGAGGGGGTATGGGCAACATTTGAACAATGATAATGGGTTCATCACAGCATCCAGCCCGTTGGAGCCCTGTCCACAAGTGTTGTCATACTTTTCCCGGGACGACTGGTGGAAGTCCTCCCCTCTCAAAGGTTATGAACACTCCAATAATTGCCTTAAGTCTGTTAAAAGATAGTAAGATCTGGAAAAGTCATGCTAAGATGAGGCTTGTTCACAACAAGTAAAAATCCAAAACCCTGATGCTGCAAGCTATCTATTGTTTCTGAAGAAACCAGGAGATATCCCTTCAGTATATCTGCTATCCATAGGAATTTCAAGCTGGCTCCTAAGTATCTGGTTACTCCATAAACTTACGTGTTTCCTGAGTATCAATCAGTTTCCTGAGATGTTCCAAACCAGATAACCCCTTGTCAATAGAAAAGACAATTTGATTTACACTATTGAGAATGCTTGAAAGAAGCTGAACTGCGGGTATAAAAATCTGTAAAAAGCAGCAGTGTGTGCTGACACCACGCACTTTTTTCTCAAGAGGCTGAAGGAGGCAGATCATCTCCCTTCAAGGATCATGCTGAGAACTTTAACCTGTCAGCTTTGCAACCCAAGTGCCTTGAACTGGTGAGATCCCAGCTCTCTCTCTTTTCTCTTCGCTCTCTAAGCACAGATTTCTGAACCTGAACTGTGTTAGTTAAGCCTGAGCTAATTTTCCCCAAATACTTAGTGAAACCAGGGTAATACTGTGTTTGTTTGTTTTCCTTTGCATGTCTATTACTACTAGTGTCATTATATATTTCACATACTTAGCAATAAATAACTTTTATAGTCAAACTGGTGGTAACTGGGTATATTTTTCCTTCTCTACTTCTCCTTCCCCACTTGCTCTGCAGCAATGTTTCTTTTATCTAAGCTAAAGATCCCTGTGTAGCCTAAAAGTACTGTGGTGTCTTCTCATCAGGAGACTAAAAGATTGGGATGCACTGAGTTTGAAACACAGAAGGGGATCAGCTTGTACAGGCTGATTGACCCAGTTTAGCTCAGAGGTACCCTAATGAACTGAATGCTGGCCCATGAGGGTGTCATCTGGACACCCAGCCAGATTCAGAGGTCTTCTGTTTAACTGTGTGCTTGTGTCTGACTGCAGTTTATTGTTGCTCTGATGAACTGATTCTTGGCATATGAGGGTGTCAGCCTGTCCATGCTGATCAAACCAGCCAGGTCAGGTGTGTCACGTTAATCTATGTGTGTTTGTGTGTATGATTGATTTGAGGACTGGGGGAACCCAGCCCCACTGAAACTGAGTCCTGCAAGATAGCTCCATTGGGGGTGAGGGCTTGCAGAAGGGAGAGGTACAGCTCCATATAGAAACACAAGTAACACAAGCAGCACACTGATACAATTACCAAGACCCTAGAAACGTATCCCAAATAAATGAGCACACCCCAAAGTAATAGGCAAATCTGGTAACACCTGGGGGTCTAGAGGAGGCTAGATGAACACCATGCTGGGGTCATTTGACCCCAGTACTCTTTCCTGCCATGGCAGGGGGTTGGACTTGATGAGCTGCTCAGGTCCCTTCCAGCCCTACCAGCTACGAAACTATGAAACTAAATTATAAGGTTGCCCAATCAATATCCTTTGGTCTGGTTTTGTTCTATTGTTCATCTGTATTTTAAATTTTGTTTTGTAAACTTGTACATACATATTCTATGTCCTTACCCTTTAATGGTTTTGTTGTGATAATAAATCTGTACATAGTTAAGTAATTGATTGACTGGACCTAACTCTATAGGGGATGAACGCGGCCGCTGGGCTGTTGTGTCCACCTGCAGCATACTGCCCTGCCAATAATTCCCTCAGTTGGAAAGGGAAGTACAAACCCATGTGCACCTGGGCTACACATGTATCAGCAGATGCCTGACAAACAGAACCCAGGAGGTGATACTTCACCTCTATGTGGTGTTGGTCAGGCCACAGTTGGAGTGCTGCATCCAGTGTTGGGCACCGTACTTCAAGGAGGATGTTGATAGACTTCAGTGGGTCCAAAGGAGGGCCACTTATATGGTTAGGGGTTTACAGAACAAGCCCTATGAGGGGAGACTGGGAGACCTGGACCTCTTCAGCCTCCACAAGAGAAGGCTGAGAGGTGATCATGTGGCCACCTACAAATTCATTAGGGGGATGCAGCAAGGGATTGGAGATACTCTGTTCACCAGGGCACCTCTTGGGGTAACAAGGAACAATGGTCACAAACTGACAGAGAGCAGATTTAGGCTAGATATCAGGAAAAGCTTCTTCACGGTAAGGGTGGCCAAAATTTGGACTGGGCTTCCAAGGGAGGTGGTACTTTCCCCTACCTTGGGAGTCTTTAAAAGGAGACTGGATAGGCATCTGGCTGGGACCATCTGACCCCAGCACTCTTTCCTGCCTAGGCAGGGGGTCAGACTCAATGATGTGTTGAGGTCCCTTCCAACCCTAGCATCTATGAATTTCATAGCTTGAGAATGTAAGTAGTTCCTAATAACTGTATGTATTGAGTATGGTCATAATCAACAGGCATGAATCTCTGGTGAAGATGTGCTACAATTTGTTGTACAATTGTCCTCCCCTGCTTATGACTTCCAATACCATGTGTAATGGCACAAGATCTAGTTTCAGATCCAGAAAATGCAACTCCTCTGCATACCTTGGGCTTCCAAGCCTAGCTACGGGCCATGCCCACCTTCTCACCCATACCATATGTATGTCTGGCAAGACATCCTTCACAGCCCCAGGAGGGTCAGCATTTGCAGGATCCTCCAACAGGTCTTCTAATTTACATTTGCCATCTCTGCGCTCTGACTCCACAAGTTTGAAAGGAGGGGAGCTTTTGAGGGTTTCTCCAGAGTGCCTTCTAAAACATATTCACCACCCCAGCTCGCAGACTCGGCAGGTCTGGGAGGAGTGGGAGCATTCCAGGGATCCTCCAACAGGCCTTCTAAATCACCATCACTAGGGAATCTCTTATTTTGTATCAATAGGCATTTTGCCTTCCCCACTCATCTTTAACCAAACCCTTACTGTTTCCCCTGTAAGGTACTTGGTGATTAGCCCCCATTCTTACCCCAGGGTATCACCTCCTCCCCACTTATGATGCATGCCATGACTGCTGTCCAAACTATACAGACTGCTCCCCTCTGAACAGAATCTACCTTTTGCTCTCACAATAGTCATGATCTTTCAAAGCATTCTGCATGTTCTTTCTGCAATGTATATGCCTGCCAGCACTCTCCTTCTTTTTTCACAGTAATCATGATGGTTCAAAAAAAGGTTAAGAATCTCATCCTTCTCCTTTAGGCTTGTCTAAAGTATGTGAACAATCAGTCCTGAGTTTTTTATTTACACATCCCAAATCACTTGTTTTGAAAATGTGAACCCTTGTGTTTTTACACATGGTTCTCCCAGGGTTTGGTGGTGTGTTTCCCTTTGAGGAACCATGCAGTCTTCGCTTTTCTTTACTGTGTCTCTCTACTCTGTCCTTTTGGCGTTCTGATCCTCGGCTGTTTTGATCACCAGGCTGAGCGGGTCTGTGCCCTTTTGATAGTGCTTTTAGACGTCTCCACCCTGCGTCCCCTCCCTCTGGTGTTTCTACCAACGAAGTCTCTGAAGCACAGCTTCCTTCATATACAGACTACAAGTCTGAAAGAGGCCCCATACTTTAAAAACTTCTTAGCAAAAAGTTTCCCCAACATCCATACAGCCCAAACTAAGTGTAAACAGAGACTGTAAATGTGTGTTTCAAGGTCATGCTTGAGCCACACATAGTTTCAAAAGCTTGATTTCAGAAAATGAATGCCACACACACATGTGCACACACACCCACCAACCCACAACCAGAGTTTCAAAAGATTTATTTAAAAAATAAATGTCTAAGCTAATGTTCATACACATGGTACAAGTCCAAAACAGGCCCTATGCTTTAAAAAGACCTTAGCAAAAAGTTGCCCCCATATCCACGCAGCTGAAATTGAATGTTAATCGACAGAAAGCAGGCTCCATAGAGGTGGAATAGCACATGCTTTACACACACACACACAGTTTCAAAAGTTTGATTGCAAAAATGAATCCCCCAGCACATGCACGCACCACCCTCTTCCCCCGCCCCCTCCCCCCACACACGCACCCCTATACATGTACACATTTTCAAAAACTTGATTTAAAAAAATGTCCCATTCAGCATAGGGCAAAGACACAAAGGTATACATTTGTTCTGATTTTATGTTTTGAAAGAAGGGTTTCTGTTTGGGGACAAACAGTTGCACCTGGTGTTAGGACCTAATGTACTTATATTAAAACAACCACAAATAACCCCTCTATTTTTAAAATAATTTTTTACTTTGCTGTGGTAGAATTGGTTGTGGCAACTGGGGTATCCCACTAGATAGGCCTCCTGTAATGAAGATCAAAAATACAATAAGATAGTGCTCTAACAAGAACAGCATGTGCATATATGTTCAAAATAAAAATAATAAATATATATGGGTCTCTGGTCCAAAGCAGAGATACCATCAGGAGAAAACTGTTTTCATCAGGAAAATTAAAGTGAGACCCTCTGTTTGTGGCTCTTCTATACTATCTCTGGATATGCTGATTCATATTTGTTCAGTTTTTTTCCAAATCCGAAGATGTCAGCTGCAGCTTGTAAGTCCTTACAGCCATTTAGGCTAATTTTTTTTGCTGGTTTATCTTATCTTTCTAATACACTCATCAGGCTGATTCGCCACACCCCACAAGTACAGCCCAGCACCCAACCGTGAGAAAGCACCAGTGAGAATGCTCTTTAAATGAGTCTTTATTTCAATTAAAATTTGTAAAAAATTTCCTGCTTTTGCTAATTTTATACTATATCCTGGCTAACTCTTGTCCTAAACAGAGTTTTATAATTTCTAATGCCAATTAAACATTCAATATAGAGCACTAGGCTAGGAACAGACATTCGAAAAGCCAGAGCCAGAATTGATTCATTTTGCAGGTTAGTCTAACCTGCCTATGTTGAACTGGTTTGTAACAGTACAGACATTCCCTCTGGACTGAGAAAATGCAGGCACATGCCTGCAGTTGCTTAGGCCAGGAGCTTCAGGGTGGTAGAGCACGCCTCAGCTGTAGGGAAGCTGTGCTGGGGAGCACAGCCAGTCTGGGCTGACCTGGCCAGAGAGGGGTTTAATTCCCCCCTGCCTGTCCCAGTGGCAGGGACCCAAGCCAGCTCTACCAGGTGCTCCCCACTTGCTGCTGCAGTGCTGGGCCACCATGGCCCCTGAGGCAGAGGGGGCATGGAGAAGGGTTATTCCCCCTTCTACTCCCACTGCCCCTGGGGACCGCAGCCAGGTCTGCCTGCCCCAACCACAGGAATAAGCCCCATCCTTTCCCCTCTGCCAGAGAAGGTATGAATAACCTTGTCCCTGCTCTGCCGCCCCCCCCACCCCCACCAGGTGCCCTGCCAGGTGGGAGCTGCCTAGGGAACAGGCTTCCTGGGTCAGCTCAGAGGTGCTGGTAGGCCCTGAGCCTGGCCACTGCCACCACTGTGCCCCCTGCCCTGTGCAGCACCCAAGGCTGCAGCTGCATAAGCAGCTATGGGCTGGCCAGGGCAGGAGGCTGTTCTGCCCCCCTTCACCTCCAGTTGCTGCTGCCATGGCCGTGCAGTGCCACTCTGGGGGGCGGGAAGCTTCTGCCCCCAACATGGAGCTCTGGCTCCAGCTCTCAGATGCCTTGAAAGGTGGAAAGCACCTGGGTGGAAGGCTCCAGTCTGGGGGCTGCAGCCAGAGCTCCATGCGTGGGCCAGAAGCCACTGGGCTGAAGCTCCCCACCCCACCCCACCCCTGCCACCTCCCAGAGTGGCTCAGGAGTGGCAGGAATGGGAAGGGGAGTAACCGCTGCAGATGAGGCGAAACTGACTTGGTCCAGCAGGGCTGTTTTTCTCCCCTTGCCTCCAGCTGCAGCTCCTGCCACACCGTGCAGCACCGCTTGGGGCTGGGGGAGCTTCCTTCAGCCCAGCGGCTTCAGCCTGTGGGTTGGGGAAAGCTGCTATAGACCACAGTGCCAGGAGGTGGGGCTTGGAGGTCTCCGGTGCAGTCCACCACAGTTCTGCCCACCCCTCAGCGCAGCACCCCTGCCAGGAAGGGGCTTGCAGTCCCTGGCACTATGACAGGGGCCACTGCCCCCATCAAGGGCCCTACTCCCTCCCGCTGCAGTGGCTGGGCAGGGGTGCAGCCAGATGCTGGCAGGCAGGGAGGGGGTGGGCAGGGACAGAATTATTCCACTTCCCTCTGGCGCTGCATGGGTGGGACATGAGGGGGCTTATTCTACCACTTGGCAGTGGTGGCAGTGGTCAGGGCAGGCAGACCCAGCTGCAGAAAAATTAATTTCCATACCACCACTTGTATACATATAAAACATTAAAACACCATATTAGCTGTGGCCTTAAAAAATAGGAATGTATTTTTCCCTCTGATATGCTCATGCAAGCTTTATAATATCTCTGCAGCTTTATGTGTTAGGTTGAAATTGGTTAGATTTTTTTGCTTGAGACTATTGAGTTTGCTGATGTGCTTTGGTGAGCTATCTGTTGGTTATTTAATTTAGAGTCACTTATTCTTCAATATCAGAGTTGCTTTTGCTTGCATTAATTAGACTGTGAGTACAATTAGTAGCAGTCACATATAGAAAGAGATGATGGGCACCATGATTTTAGTGATCCTATTTCAAGCCAGTCAATGTGAGGTGGGAAGGAAGATAAGTTTTAATTAAGCCTGGCAACCCTGCTTACTCTAAGACTTCTGTAGCTGACCATGAAGCAAAAGCTTTTATGGGAGGGCGGGGGGGGCGGGCTTTCAGAAAGCTGTGAAGTTATTTATTATCCAGAAAAATGCAGTTTCTAGGTCATCAAGAGTATTTGTGCCTTTGGAGTAAATGTTCCAAAGTTCCAGCTTAAAAATTGACAGTACTTCAAGAATACTGCAACAATTCATTGTAACATTTCCACGATGACTTGTTTCAACATTGCCAAAAGTTTGATTTGTGAGGTCAAACGAAACATTTTGTTGGAACCAGAACTTAAAAAGTTTTCATTTAGTGATAAAAAACAAACCCAATACAAAAATGCTTAAGTTAAGCTAATGTAATCTTTGCTTAAGACAACAATATGTGTAGCAGTCAAATGCACCCTTGCAAATACCTGTGGTAAGAATTAAAACTCCCCGCTTTGGCATTTGTAATCACGGGGAACAGTTTGAACTGGGCCTAGAAAGACTGTAATCTTCCTTTTCATAAGGCAAGTAGAATATACATTTTTTGCTCTGTTTATGGTCCCTGTTATGGTCTGGACTTGCCTGCTGGACCGGAGCCCTCCTGGATACTTACTGGGAGCAAGAATGCAGGAGAATGCAGAAGGGATGCCTATGGGAAGAGTCCCACCATCACCAGGACAACAGAACCCCATAAGAGAGTCCCCATAAGGAAGAGATGGGCTGCAGTTTTGGTCGGCAACTGGAACCAGCTAAGGTACCAAGACCAATGGTGAACACAAGACTCAGGTCCCTGATCATACCTAGCATGTTGGACTCTGGGTACAACCTGGCTATGATAAAAGCTGAGTTGGTGTCCCCACAGGATGGGAAAGAAGATACCATGGCTGGGATGGTATGCATGCATGGCGCTTCTTATGCCTACCATAGACAACAACTAAGGCTAGCAGTAATGGGCAAAATGGAAGAGGTAGCAGTGGGGTTGGCTCAGAAGTTACTATATCCCATGCTTCTGGGGTGTGTTTGGCCTGATTTTCATGAGGTAATAGGTCCAGCCCTGGGTCAGAAGATGGCACATGATGGTGACACAACTAATAAAGGAACTCACAAGGAGAGCTTGGCTGAGGATGAGCCCAACCCTGAAACAGGGAGAACAGACAGAGGATTTTGATCTCTGTGATGTGGTTGTAGAGGGGCGGTTCTGGGATGAGCAAGCCAGGGAACCCACCTTTTACCATGCTTGTGACTCTGGAATAGCAAAACAAGATGGAGAGGTCCTATGCCTGGAGTTGATGACTACCTCTCCGCAATTTGAGGTAAGAGATGGCATTTTGTATCGTATAAAATGGGAGTGAATTGAAAGGATGTAGGTTACACAGGTACTGGTACCTCAGAAATAAGGGTAGGCCTACTGCACATTGCACATACACTCTGATGGGGGGACATCTAGGTAGACATAAAATGGAAGACTGTTTAAAACAGTGGCTATACTGGCCTGGTATACATAAGCAGGTAGATCACTTGGCAGAAGCCAAGTGTGCCCAGCATGTCATCTGACCACAGACATTATCCTCCGTAAGGTACTGTTAATACCTATGCTGATTGTCCAAAGGCCATTTGACAGAATGGCTTTGGATGTTGCAAGGCCTTTTCTGAAAAGCACCATGGGTTATCAATTTGTGTTGGTTATTCTGCACTATGCCACTAGATATCCTGATGTGATTTCTCTGGGGTCAGTAACTGGCCCCAGAGTAGCGGAGGGATTAGTCAAATGGATATCTCAGGTGGGCATTCTCCAGGAGCTTTTAACAGACCAAGGTACAACGGTTATATCTGGCGTGCTGAAGGGTATTTGTGAAATGCTAAACTTTAAGCAGTTGCGACCTTTCATATACCACCCACAGACAGATGGCTTGGTGGAACTTTATAATCATACCCTAAAGAATATGACTAGGACCTGCATCCAGAAAGACCCTAAAAAGTGGGAGTTATGCCTGCCTCCCTTTTTGTTTGCCATACAGGAGTTTCCACAGGCCTCAATAGGATGCCTCCCGATTTGAACTGATCAACGCCCTACAGGACTCTTAGATATAGTATGTGAGGGCTGGAGGAAGTTGGAACCGGTGGGTGTGCAAGGACCATGACAAAGTTATGATACCATTTAGAATGGGTGCAACAGATTGCCAGGGACAACCTGGAATGAAGTCAAGGAAGGCAGAAAGAACATTATGATAGGTAGACAAAGGAGTAGGGGCTCGATGTGGGTGACCAGGTCTTGGTGCTCTTACCTGACAATACTAGTAGCTTAGGTAGCAAGGCCTGTATAAGGTGGTCCGGAAAGTGGGTCCTGTAAATTATGAAGTCAAACAACAAGGGTGTAAGAAAAGGGTGTGAGTATACCACGTTAACTTGCTTTAAAAATTGGGTGGAGCCAGAAGGGTGGCTGATGACTCCAACTCCTGTGGAACTTGAAATTGGATTGGTTAGGGGGAGATTTAATATGAGGAGGGAAGTCAACAGCCCAGTTATTGGCGAGTAGCTTATGGAGATTCAAAGGGGTCAAGTTTGACTGTTGATAAGAGATTTTGAAGGTGTGTTTACTGACAAGCCAGGGAAGGCCCAAAGGATAGAACACAGAATAGTGATGCCTCCAGGTTGTTTAGTGCAGGAGCACTAGAGGTGGATGCCAAGACATTTATATGGGCCAGTCAAAGATGACTTAGAAGAGATGACTAAGAAAAGAATTATTGAAGAGTCTCACAGCCCATGGCAGATAACATTTTACCTCTCTTCTTTCTTATTATTATCACATCAAGGCATGGCAGACAAGAGAAGAGGAGAACGATGGTGACTGAGTAAGAAGGTCAAAGGTCATCGAGGGACAATTTGCTTACACTTTGGCACAAGTTAACAATAATCACTTCTCTCATTCTTGCTCCTGCTTAAGGGAAATGTGATAATTCAGGGGCTGTTTTTCAAATGCAGACTTGTTTCACAGGGTGGGAAAGGGAGAGTTTCAAAATAGAAACTGGATAAAGCAGCAGAGCACAGCCTTGGGTGCCTGTTACAGGAGGTTGGTGGCAACCTACCAAAAGTTCAGCAGAGGCAGCCCTGGATCCTAGCTGATAATGTAATGAGTGAAGAAGCAAAAGTTTTGCTGACTTGCCCATTGAAAGGAGGTCTCTTTTACTAGGTGGAGGGCGGGAGAGAAGTAACCACAGTGCTGGAAGGAATGGAAAAAGTGGTGTGTGCGGTAGTGCTGGTGAACTCCTTCCTCCTCTGCAATGGTGAGTAACTTGGGTAGGTGAAGACAAATGTGTGTCAGTTTGAGTGTATGGCCATGTTCCTAGTGCAAGGGTTTAAACCTACGCTGTAGGAAAGGGTGCCTTATGTATGGTATTGACATGTAACTGGCTTGGTTACACTTCAAATACAAAGGATGTAGAAAAAAGCAGCACTGCATCTCTAGAGGAAAATATAGTTGGTGTTACAGTTTATTCTGATCACCTCAGATAGAGCAAAGAGATGTTTTTGAGACAATAACAAGCTGCACAGTATTGAGCAGCTGATCAGAGATAATATAATCCATTGGAACAAAGTTAGATTATTCAGCCTACTTGGGGAATTTCTGCTCTGGCATTTTAGCGTCCAATTCCATGTTTATTCCAAAACTGGAATATGTTCATTCTTTTGGATTGTAGCCATTTTTCAGAAATGTGTGGATGCACAGTTGTAACTGCAGTGCTAGTTTCAACTATCCACGTAACTTGCAGTGGGCTAGATTCTGATTTCTCTAATTCTAATTATATTCCATTTATTTTGAGTTGTTCTATGAGCTGCCCATTGCAACATGTTCACTTGTCGAGGTCAAAGGATAAATTATCTACAACTCATTTCTTTAAGTTATTAATTCAAATGGAAATTCCCTTTTGCTGATTGGCAAGCAAATCTTGAATATCCATATCATTAAAATAATTTTAACGGACACTTTGTTAAATATATTGTCAAATCTCTATTTAAAACTTTTACCGGTGTGATGCCTGTCATGACAAAAAGTTCCCACAGCACAGAGCTCTGTGTAACAGCTGTTTACAGTACCAAGTAGCAATGTATAGCAGCTTAGAACAAGCAAAAAAGAAGAATCCTGTGTCCTCCTGAAAGTAAATCCAAACACTGTAAGTATATGTCCTACAAAATTTTGCATCCACAGAGTACAAGACAACAAGAGTTTTACTGTCAAGTTAAACAGAACAACTAGCTTTGTATGTGTTTCTTCGCCAGCCTTTCCTTCCTGTGGCCTCTTCCTAAAATATGAAACTTTTGAAAAAGGCAGAAAAGCAACTTTTAGAACAGCTATGCTGGCCAATTAGAGCACGTAGATAAAAATAAATAGGGGATTAGAGCAGTGCCCATTTGGTTAGAAGTTGTTTAATAAATGAGGAAAGTTTTTGCATCACAAACCAAACTCTTCCACTCTACCTGAATATTCTCCCTGCTCTCCTACTTAAAAAGAGAGTCTGCAGATTCCTCTACATTAAAGCTGTAATAAATTCTGGCATTATTGTGTCATACTTTCCCTGTTGATCAATGGGGTCTACAGGGTTTTCAATCAGAACCTTCAACAGAAAAAAAAATGTTTGAAAAAGTTGTTTTCATAATTAGTTATTAATTCATTATTGTAATCACCTATCAACATTAATTCTGCCTTATGTAATCAAAAGAATGTCTTTCCAGAAGAAAGGAAGTAAAGGGTTTTTTAAAGGTTCTAGCTGATTTTATGACAAAGAAGATGTGTAGGGTGGGAACCTATAGATTCTTTAAAATATACCCAGAAAGAACAATGCAACATTCATAAAAACTTTCCTGCCTCTCAAGTTCAAGAGACAAAGAGCATGTTATTGTTCACCAGTTCCCAGTGTGACTGATCTGTTTTCCCTAGTCTGATCTTGTTTAACTTGGGCTGGCTGAAGAGATCGCAGTACTAGTTGTCCTGAACATGGTACAGAGTTCTTCCATGCAGTGTGCGTCCTGTCATATCTCAGCTCTTCTGCACTGCTCCAGATGCTTTCCTTCTAGCTTCCTTCAACTATATTTGTCATTTCATAGTCCATGTCACGAAAAGATGTGGCGTCCTTTAAGCTGGTTGTCGAGGATGACTGACTGTGCTGGTAGCTTGGCAGTCTTCACCTAGAAGTGCTTTCAGCTCCCTTTGGTGTTGATGCTATTCTCACCACTGTGATGTTATTTCCATCCCTTGCCTCTTGCTCCCTGCAGCCATCCTGGACCTGACTGGCACCCATGAAATTGAAGGAGTGTGGAAGAGTTCCACTATCTTACCATGCATCTATGTACCCATAGAGGACTTTAATCAGAAAACAGTCGTTTGGACCCTGGAGCGAGATCAAACCCGTGTCACTATCATTCAAAGAGATCTCAGTGGTGACCACACTCTGCTAACTCAGTATAGAGGCAGGGTCAGCATCCAAAAAGAAATCCCAGGCAATGTCTCCCTCCAAATTAAGAATCTTGAAATCCCGGACAGTGGGCACTACACTTGCAAAGTCACCTGGAGAGCCCAGAATGACAGCCTGATAACAAAGGAGGTGACAACTACATTTCGAGTTGTTAAAGGTAAATATAGCGGTAAAACGTAAATGCCTTGTGAATGAGATGTGGTATTTAGTAAGAGAGCTGGCTGCACAGCAGAAGTAGAGGACTATTTCTTTCACTGTGACTCGCCGCATCCACAGGGTTAGGGGCAGCATTTTATGGAGTCTCGGGGCTCTTCCTCACTGTACAACTTCTGTCTGCTCCCAGATTAGGAGGAAATAATTTGGAGGATGCAAATCATGTCTGTTAGAAAGCAGGGTCCAGTCCAAGGCTCTGGGGAGATGCCTATGGCCACCCAACTCTGGGGCTGCCAGTGGCCAGCTTGAACTCAGTGCTACTTACATAAGACAGTGCTGAAGGCCTCCCCTCTAACTCTTGTCCTTTGCCGCCCTGCTCTTGACCCTGGAAGTACTCCTTTTAGGGGAGGGTTTACCATCTTGGAACGAGAAAAAAACAAATCATATACTAAAAATCAAACACCTACTATAATGTATTTTAATTTTATTTCACAAAATATTTTTGTCCTAATTTATGTGCGTTTGTGTAGTATACATGGAGATGTTTACATAATAGTTCAAAAACGAAATCTTACTATTGTATGTGGTGGAGTGTGTGGGGTGTGGGGTGTGTATGGTGGGCTATGGGGTATGTACATGGGTGGGTGGGTGGCTGTGTAAGGTTTGTGAGGGGGTGTGGCTGTGTGGGGGAGGGTATAGGGTATTTTGTGGGTGGTGGGTGTGTGTGGGGAGGGTTGTGGCATGTGAGGGAGAGTAGGAGAGTGTGGAGATCTCCCATATATCCCTGCCACAGCGCACAGCCCCTGCCACTGCCGGTGGCAGCAGCAGTAAGCAGCAGGCCCTCAAGGTGCTTGTGGCTTGCACAGGCACAACCACCACAACTCCCTGCCACTTCCAGTGGTGTCCCATGAGCTGCACATGGAGGCAGGGGGCAGAGCCAGGATGCCAGCTCCATCACTCGGGGCTTCCCCCCAGTAGTACATGAATCTGGGGAGCTTCACATGAGTGCTGCACAACACAGGTGGGCCAGTCTGGTTCTGCTCCTTGCATCCATGTACAGTTTCTAGAACTGGCTAGAGCTATGTGCGGCCTGGTGGCTACATCTGTGAGAAACATGAGCACTCCATGGCCCTGCCTCCTGCTGCAGCTGTTGCAAACTCCAGTGGGCACTGTGATCCATGGGGGGAGTGGGGCATGTAAGGGGTCCCCACACCGCACACCCCACAAACCCTACACACCCATAGCCACACCCGGCCCACCTGAACTCCATATTTCCACCACCCTGCTGAGTACATGCCTCAGGCTCTAAGCTGCTACCAGTCCCATGCTCACACCCAGCTGTAGCTTTGCTACCTGGTGCCTGGAGCAAGCAGTGCAGCAGTGACATAAGGAGGAGGTGCTGGACACTAGGGAAATTGAGCAGGTACCCTGGCAGCTGCAGCAATGGCAGCAGTGGCCCCATCAAGAAGCTGAACACACCAGCTGGGGCTGGAGTCCTCCCAAATAGAAGGGTGCACAGGCTGGGTGGGGTAATTAGATTAAATTGCCTAGCAGCTAGGACTCCGCGAAGCTTCAGGTGGTGATTTGATACGGAAGAGATTTGGCCTGATTTGGTGGCCGAATCTCCAAATCCAAAACAAATCAAATCAGGGGGACCAATTTAAAGGTCCAATCAATTCAAAGCTCTCCAAATCTTTGGCAAAGATTCGGAGAGTTTCAATGATTCAGACACTCCCTGGTGCCTGCAGCAGGGAGCTGCAGCCACTCTGAGCTGGTATGTACTAGGGGCAGGAAAGGGAGGCTGGGGGAGGGGACCATGGGGCGGACACCTGCCAGCCCCCCTGTCCCCCACTCGCTCCTCCAGCCCCACAACCTACACCCACCCCAAGAGCCCACCCATGGCTGCCCTGCCTGCCCCAGCTCAGTATTTCAAAAACAAGCCCCAGTGCTCACTGGGTGCTTCTGTGTGTGGGGCAATCCTCACTGCCCCCAACTGACCCATGCTCCATGGGGGACTCTGCATGAGCCCCCACGTTCCATCTCCTGTTCCATCGGCCCCACCAGGGCTGCCCTACCTGCCGGGGCTCTGGCCCTTTAAGAAAAAAAAATGGGACAAAAGCCCCAGCTCCTTGTGCAGCCTTGGGTTTTGGGGACTCCTGCAGAGTCCCCATTGTGCCGCGGGGCAGCAGGGATCACATCTGCCAGTAGGAGTGCTGAAACCCGGGGTTTCTTCAGGTTGTTTTTTCCTTAAAAAGCCACAACAGGCCTCTGCCGGGCAAGCGTGATGGGAGTGGGGGAGCGGGGAGGGTGTTTTAGGGGCTCGTACAAAGTCCCTCATGCAGTGTGGGGCAGTGAGCAACAGCAGCGCTAGCCCACTGCCCAGCAGGAAATGCTGAGCCAGGGGCTCTATTCCCTCAAGTGCTGCGACCTGGCACGAGTTTGAAGACGTCCAAGGTCACACTAAACTCCTGAGGACTGACGGAGAAGCAGGCGGCAGGCTGGAAGGGAAATAATATTTTCGCTTGGTTGTGGAAGATTTCAGTTTGGAGACACACAACGGCACGGTGCACTGCTGAGGGATGACTGGGAAGCAGTCTGCAGGCAGGAGAGGAGGAGCCTGTTTCGAAAGGATGCACAGGAGGGAAAGGAGTAGAAGCGGGCCCTGAGATAAGTCCCTTGTGACAGCTGGGCATCTGGTTCGTGGGGCAGGTAGTCTGTAGGAAGTGACCTTTGCAGCTGTCTATGACTGCAGCTGCCACCGCTTCGCTGAGAGAGAGCTCTTCTACCACCCAAGTGGCTCCTGCCTAGGGGAGTCACGGTTTTCTTCAGCTGCATGGAGTTGCCATGAAGTGGTGGAGGACCGTGAATCCTGATCCTGTAGCTCCTATGGCTTGGGGCAGTTGGTATTGTGGCTAGCCCTGTAGTTCTGCTTCCTGAAGGGAAACACCCAAAGAGCAGGGGAGGAAGGGCCAGTGGGAGAGGTGAAGCGAGTGCAGCTCATCTCAAGCTTGGGGTGGCCGTAAGTGGGAAGCTTAGGTGGCCTCCAGCTTCTCCGCTCTGAGAGTCATGCGACCAATGCTTGAAGTCGCAGAGCTGAGCATGGTGTTTGATGATTACCGTATGCTGGAAGAGTCGGGACAAAGTAACATGAAGATGGGTAAATGGGAAAGACTGAAGGGCCAACAGAAAAAGCAACATGGCTATAGGTAAATGGGAAAGACTGAAGGGCTAGCAGTCAACACGGAAGTGTCATGTTGTTGCTAGTGGGCTCTTGCCGGGAGACACTCTTGCGCCTCCAGATTTCCGCACCTTCACTCTGTGCCCGTGCACAGAAGGGCCACAGAACGGCAACCCCCTTCCCACCTCCAGCCCACTTGTTTTAGTGCAGCTCCCCGTTGTGCTCAGGTAGAAGGGAAGCTGACTTGGGCTCTTGCTGTAGAGCTCGATCCACCCAAGACCCAGCCCTTGACTTTTCTGGGTTTGGGATTGTGATGTTACGGGCCGTTTCCAAATTGTCCCAGCAGACTCTTCATTTCCCTGATTTGTAACCTGGTATGTCTGCATAGAAGTAGCAGCTGCTAAACTTTCACGGATCCTTCTCTTCTAGATCTCCAAGGAACCACACGCACATCACGCAGGATTGAGGACATATCTCACAGTACAACCAGACCTGATTTTGAGGAAGATGAAGGTAGGGATGGGTAGTGATGACAACCACCTGGGTGCGATGACAACGGTGAGGGTAGGCTCACAGGGTAGGGATGACAAGCGTCTGGTAGATGAGAAGTTTGGTTTGGATCCTGACGTCACGATCATCAAAGATATGATTTCAAAGTTACGCGAGGGCATACAGGACTGCTGGCAGTCCTCAGTCTGAGAGCTGATAACCATGGCCGGCACAGCCAGAGGACCCGCGATTTGCACTGTGCATGCCTGAGAGCTGTGTGGTCAGGCACGGATACTGGGATGCAGGAGGGTTAGTGGAGGATGGGCCTGTTGCTCCTGTATGAATTCCAGGGTTAAGTTCATTGTTTCCTTTGCAACCCTAGCCGTGAGCCACAAGAGCGCTGTTGTCAGCAGCACCCCAGCAAGCGCTCAGACGACGTTGAAAGCTACTAGGGCAGGTGGGTTTGTAACCCTGTCAGTTCAGTGAACAGCACTGGCTCTCCAGGGTCTGTCCCAGGGGTCTGTCCTGTAATGGGACAAGGTCCTTGATTCCTAGCACCTCAGATTGAGGCCGGGGCATGCAGCCAACGGCACCTGACTATAAATAGCGCGAGACCTGGTGCAGGGTGACAGGCTAGAGATGACAACAGCCTGATAGCCGAAAAGTTTGCTTTGGGTCCTGCCATCACTGTGGTGGAAGACGTAAGTTTGGAGTCGCCCAAAGGCACGTTGGACTGCTGAGGGCTGCCTGGGAAGCAGTCTGCAGGCTGGAGAGGAAGTGCCGTTTGTGAACGATGCACAGGAGGGAAAGGAGTTGAATTGGGGACTGAGATAAGTCCCCTGTGACAGCTGGGCATCTGGTTCGTGGGGCAGGTAGTCTGTAGGAAGTGACCTTTGCAGCTGTCTATGACTGCAGCTGCCACCGCTTCGCTGAGAGAGAGCTCTTCTACCACCCAAGTGGCTCCTGCCTAGGGGAGTCACGGTTTTCTTCAGCTGCATGGAGTTGCCATGAAGTGGTGGAGGACCGTGAATCCTGATCCTGTAGCTCCTATGGCTTGGGGCAGTTGGTATTGTGGCTAGCCCTGTAGTTCTGCTTCCTGAAGGGAAACACCCAAAGAGCAGGGGAGGAAGGGCCAGTGGGAGAGGTGAAGCGAGTGCAGCTCATCTCAAGCTTGGGGTGGCCGTAAGTGGGAAGCTTAGGTGGCCTCCAGCTTCTCCGCTCTGAGAGTCATGCGACCAATGCTTGAAGTCGCAGAGCTGAGCACGGTGTTTGATGATTACCGTATGCTGGAAGAGTCGGGACAAAGTAACATGAAGATGGGTAAATGGGAAAGACTGAAGGGCCAACAGAAAAAGCAACATGGCTATAGGTAAATGGGAAAGACTGAAGGGCTAGCAGTCAACACGGAAGTGTCATGTTGTTGCTAGTGGGCTCTTGCCGGGAGACACTCTTGCGCCTCCAGATTTCCGCACCTTCACTCTGTGCCCGTGCACAGAAGGGCCACAGAACGGCAACCCCCTTCCCACCTCCAGCCCACTTGTTTTAGTGCAGCTCCCCGTTGTGCTCAGGTAGAAGGGAAGCTGACTTGGGCTCTTGCTGTAGAGCTCGATCCACCCAAGACCCAGCCCTTGACTTTTCTGGGTTTGGGATTGTGATGTTACGGGCCGTTTCCAAATTGTCCCAGCAGACTCTTCATTTCCCTGATTTGTAACCTGGTATGTCTGCATAGAAGTAGCAGCTGCTAAACTTTCACGGATCCTTCTCTTCTAGATCTCCAAGGAACCACACGCACATCACGCAGGATTGAGGACATATCTCACAGTACAACCAGACCTGATTTTGAGGAAGATGAAGGTAGGGATGGGTAGTGATGACAACCACCTGGGTGCGATGACAACGGTGAGGGTAGGCTCACAGGGTAGGGATGACAAGCGTCTGGTAGATGAGAAGTTTGGTTTGGATCCTGACGTCACGATCATCAAAGATATGATTTCAAAGTTACGCGAGGGCATACAGGACTGCTGGCAGTCCTCAGTCTGAGAGCTGATAACCATGGCCGGCACAGCCAGAGGACCCGCGATTTGCACTGTGCATGCCTGAGAGCTGTGTGGTCAGGCACGGATACTGGGATGCAGGAGGGTTAGTGGAGGATGGGCCTGTTGCTCCTGTATGAATTCCAGGGTTAAGTTCATTGTTTCCTTTGCAGCCCTAGCCGTGAGCCACAAGAGCGCTGTTGTCAGCAGCACCCCAGCAAGCGCTCAGACGACGTTGAAAGCTACTAGGGCAGGTGGGTTTGTAACCCTGTCAGTTCAGTGAACAGCACTGGCTCTCCAGGGTCTGTCCCAGGGGTCTGTCCTGTAATGGGACAAGGTCCTTGATTCCTAGCACCTCAGATTGAGGCCGGGGCATGCAGCCAACGGCACCTGACTATAAATAGCGCGAGACCTGGTGCAGGGTGACAGGCTAGAGATGACAACAGCCTGATAGCCGAAAAGTTTGCTTTGGGTCCTGCCATCACTGTGGTGGAAGACGTAAGTTTGGAGTCGCCCAAAGGCACGTTGGACTGCTGAGGGCTGCCTGGGAAGCAGTCTGCAGGCTGGAGAGGAAGTGCCGTTTGTGAACGATGCACAGGAGGGAAAGGAGTTGAATTGGGGACTGAGATAAGTCCCCTGTGACAGCTGGGCATCTGGTTCGTGGGGCAGGTAGTCTGTAGGAAGTGACCTTTGCAGCTGTCTATGACTGCAGCTGCCACCGCTTCGCTGAGAGAGAGCTCTTCTACCACCCAAGTGGCTCCTGCCTAGGGGAGTCACGGTTTTCTTCAGCTGCATGGAGTTGCCATGAAGTGGTGGAGGACCGTGAATCCTGATCCTGTAGCTCCTATGGCTTGGGGCAGTTGGTATTGTGGCTAGCCCTGTAGTTCTGCTTCCTGAAGGGAAACACCCAAAGAGCAGGGGAGGAAGGGCCAGTGGGAGAGGTGAAGCGAGTGCAGCTCATCTCAAGCTTGGGGTGGCCGTAAGTGGGAAGCTTAGGTGGCCTCCAGCTTCTCCGCTCTGAGAGTCATGCGACCAATGCTTGAAGTCGCAGAGCTGAGCACGGTGTTTGATGATTACCGTATGCTGGAAGAGTCGGGACAAAGTAACATGAAGATGGGTAAATGGGAAAGACTGAAGGGCCAACAGAAAAAGCAACATGGCTATAGGTAAATGGGAAAGACTGAAGGGCTAGCAGTCAACACGGAAGTGTCATGTTGTTGCTAGTGGGCTCTTGCCGGGAGACACTCTTGCGCCTCCAGATTTCCGCACCTTCACTCTGTGCCCGTGCACAGAAGGGCCACAGAACGGCAACCCCCTTCCCACCTCCAGCCCACTTGTTTTAGTGCAGCTCCCCGTTGTGCTCAGGTAGAAGGGAAGCTGACTTGGGCTCTTGCTGTAGAGCTCGATCCACCCAAGACCCAGCCCTTGACTTTTCTGGGTTTGGGATTGTGATGTTACGGGCCGTTTCCAAATTGTCCCAGCAGACTCTTCATTTCCCTGATTTGTAACCTGGTATGTCTGCATAGAAGTAGCAGCTGCTAAACTTTCACGGATCCTTCTCTTCTAGATCTCCAAGGAACCACACGCACATCACGCAGGATTGAGGACATATCTCACAGTACAACCAGACCTGATTTTGAGGAAGATGAAGGTAGGGATGGGTAGTGATGACAACCACCTGGGTGCGATGACAACGGTGAGGGTAGGCTCACAGGGTAGGGATGACAAGCGTCTGGTAGATGAGAAGTTTGGTTTGGATCCTGACGTCACGATCATCAAAGATATGATTTCAAAGTTACGCGAGGGCATACAGGACTGCTGGCAGTCCTCAGTCTGAGAGCTGATAACCATGGCCGGCACAGCCAGAGGACCCGCGATTTGCACTGTGCATGCCTGAGAGCTGTGTGGTCAGGCACGGATACTGGGATGCAGGAGGGTTAGTGGAGGATGGGCCTGTTGCTCCTGTATGAATTCCAGGGTTAAGTTCATTGTTTCCTTTGCAACCCTAGCCGTGAGCCACAAGAGCGCTGTTGTCAGCAGCACCCCAGCAAGCGCTCAGACGACGTTGAAAGCTACTAGGGCAGGTGGGTTTGTAACCCTGTCAGTTCAGTGAACAGCACTGGCTCTCCAGGGTCTGTCCCAGGGGTCTGTCCTGTAATGGGACAAGGTCCTTGATTCCTAGCACCTCAGATTGAGGCCGGGGCATGCAGCCAACGGCACCTGACTATAAATAGCGCGAGACCTGGTGCAGGGTGACAGGCTAGAGATGACAACAGCCTGATAGCCGAAAAGTTTGCTTTGGGTCCTGCCATCACTGTGGTGGAAGACGTAAGTTTGGAGTCGCCCAAAGGCACGTTGGACTGCTGAGGGCTGCCTGGGAAGCAGTCTGCAGGCTGGAGAGGAAGTGCCGTTTGTGAACGATGCACAGGAGGGAAAGGAGTTGAATTGGGGACTGAGATAAGTCCCCTGTGACAGCTGGGCATCTGGTTCGTGGGGCAGGTAGTCTGTAGGAAGTGACCTTTGCAGCTGTCTATGACTGCAGCTGCCACCGCTTCGCTGAGAGAGAGCTCTTCTACCACCCAAGTGGCTCCTGCCTAGGAGAGTCACGGTTTTCTTGAGCTGCATGGAGTTGCCATGAAGTGGTGGAGGACCGTGAATCCTGATCCTGTAGCTCCTATGGCTTGGGGCAGTTGGTATTGTGGCTAGCCCTGTAGTTCTGCTTCCTGAAGGGAAACACCCAAAGAGCAGGGGAGGAAGGGCCAGTGGGAGAGGTGAAGCGAGTGCAGCTCATCTCAAGCTTGGGGTGGCCGTAAGTGGGAAGCTTAGGTGGCCTCCAGCTTCTCCGCTCTGAGAGTCATGCGACCAATGCTTGAAGTCGCAGAGCTGAGCACGGTGTTTGATGATTACCGTATGCTGGAAGAGTCGGGACAAAGTAACATGAAGATGGGTAAATGGGAAAGACTGAAGGGCCAACAGAAAAAGCAACATGGCTATAGGTAAATGGGAAAGACTGAAGGGCTAGCAGTCAACACGGAAGTGTCATGTTGTTGCTAGTGGGCTCTTGCCGGGAGACACTCTTGCGCCTCCAGATTTCCGCATCTTCACTCTGTGCCCGTGCACAGAAGGGCCACAGAACGGCAACCCCCTTCCCACCTCCAGCCCACAACTTTACTCTGTGTCTGTGCAGAGAAGGGTACAATATGCCACGTCGCTTCCCACTTTCAACTCATGTGGTTTATTTTATCCCTGAGTTGTGTTCAGTTAAATAAGAAGCTCAGGTGGCCCCTGGCTGTAGTGCTGGAGCTACCCAAGACCCATCCATTGACTTTTCTGTGCCTGGGCTAATGACTTGTTTGGCAGCCTTGACTCTGAAGGCTGAAAACCATGGATGGCATAGTCAGAGGACCCTCATTTTGCCTTGTGAATGTCTGAGAGCTGTGGGGTAAGTGTTACATTGTCACAGGCTGGCTAGGTGCTGTGAGTGTATCAGCCATTAGGCTGCTGGGTTCGGGATCGAGGAGGTGAGTCAGGAGTGAAGTAAAGACAAATTTACTTATAGCTTAGCATACAACAGTTAACAGAAAGGTTAATGCGAAAAATAGATAATACAGTTATCAAGAGCTCATAGTGAATAATAACAACAGATAGACAGAATGACAAAGAGTTCCCACATGGGGTTGGCAACTTATTGGCAGTCCCTCTAAGCCAGGTATGCACCAAGTTGTTCCAGTGAAGCTGTGCGCCCCCAATCAACACTGTCCAAGAGGTCACCAGGAAGGTCCCTTGGTCAGGATCCGTTCTTCGCTCACGCTGGGAGTCCAGGGTCCAGGCTCGGTACAGCAATGGTCCTTCTGTCCCATCTTTCAAACTGGTTACTTGACACGCATGTTCCTTTATGCCTTATTTTATGCTAATCTGTTGGTTTTAGAGCCACTCACAATCTTGCCCTATATCTATTACCCTATGGGATTAAAAGGTGTTAGAAATTATCATGAAAGGTTACCGCCCAAATTCGGGTTCACCCAATAAGCAAATTACACCACATTAGTTTGAGGTTTGAAATTAGCATTACTCTGCCCAAGCTCAACCCCTTGGATTCCTTGGAATGTGCTAATTATATTAGGTGGTCAGATCTCGTTATGGCTGACCTTTAAAAAACCTGTTAGATCAGCTGATGCTGTAGTTTTGTTTATTTTGGGGGCCCAGTCAGTCCTATGATCAGTGCAAACAGTTAGATTCAACACCTTGGTTAAATTGTGACAAATTGCACTTGCGAGTTGCAAACTTGCAAGCTTTGCATTAGCTAATCTTAACTGCTAGACAATTGCCTGGATGTCTCCAAGAGCAGTTATTTATTGTTCATAGTAGTAACCCCTCTGGTTCTGACCACCACAGGTAAGGCCTGGATACTTGGGATGGGGAAATGGGGAATTGTCCCTGAGTCCTATAACTACTCCACAGAACCGAATCAAGGTTCTTTGTGTTTTGAACTAAGGACTTTGGAGCTGCTTTGTTCATCCACTTTCTTGCTGATTTGCAGATCTGACCACAACAGTGCTGGATCCCAACAGTGGCCTTGGAGATTCAGGAAGGAACAGCACAACTACAGGTAAAGGGGAAGATTATGAAGGGCTAACAAGCAGGCCAGGAATCATCATGAACTTTTAAACCTAGCATCTGGCAGGGGCTTCTGTTGCAGAGAAAAATCTCTTGGCATCATATTTCAGACCTTCAAACTCAGAGATTCTGGTGTCTTAATAGGCCAATGAATATGACCCTCCCCTCCCACAACATCCTGTCCATGTTGTCCTGTCCCAAGTGTAATGTTCATTTGGGGTTTCTCATTTAAACTGATCCAATGAAAGTTAAGTAATTTAATCTTGGCCAAACTGCTACTATTCATGAAGTATTGTACTGAAATGGTAGATTTCACTTGAACAAAGATATGTTCAAAACCCTTTTGAATCATAGTGGGTCTCTGCAGGAAAGTGTCTGAACTTAGTTTTCTTGAATTGGACAAGTGTCATGTAGTTCAAGGGTATGATAGGAACAGTTTGCTTGGCTGTGCTCAGCAGTCTGCAGGCTGGAGAGGAAGTGCCGTTTGTGAACGATGCACAGGAGGGAAAGGAGTTGAATTGGGGACTGAGATAAGTCCCCTGTGACAGCTGGGCATCTGGTTCGTGGGGCAGGTAGTCTCTAGGAAGTGACCTTTGCAGCTGTCTATGACTGCAGCTGCCACCACTTCGCTGAGAGAGAGCTCTTCTACCACCCAAGTGGCTCCTGCCTAGGGGAGTCACGGTTTTCTTGAGCTGCATGGAGTTGCCGTGAAGTGGTGGAGGACCGTGAATCCTGCTCCTGTAGCTCCTGTGGCTTGGGGCAGTTGGTATTGTGGCTAGCCCTGTAGTTCTGCTTCCTGAAGGGAAACACCCAAAGAGCAGGGGAGGAAGGGCCAGTGGGAGAGGTGAAGCGAGTGCAGCTCGTCTCAAGCTTGGGGTAGGCATAAGTGGGAAGCTTAGGTGGCCTCCAGCTTCTCCGCTCTGAGAGTCATGTGACCGATGCTTGAAGTCGCAGAGCTGAGCACGGTGTTTGATGATTATGATATGCTGGAAGAGTCAGGACAAAGCAACACGACGATAGGTAAATGGGAAAGACTGAGGGGCTAACAGTCAACACGGAAGTGTCATGTTGTTGCTAGTGGGCTCTTGCCGGGAGACACTCTTGCGCCTCCAGATTTCCGCATCTTCACTCTGTGCCCGTGCACAGAAGGGCCACAGAACGGCAACCCCCTTCCCACCTCCAGCCCACTTGTTTTAGTGCAGCTCCCCGTTGTGCTCAGGTAGAAGGGAAGCTGACTTGGGCTCTTGCTGTAGAGCTCGATCCACCCAAGACCCAGCCCTTGACTTTTCTGGGTTTAGGATTGTGATGTTACGGGCCGTTTCCAAATTGTCCCAGCAGACTCTTCATTTCGCTGATTTGTAACCTGGTATGTCTGCATAGAAGTAGGAGCTGCTAAACATTCACGGATCCTTCTCTTCTAGATCTCCAAGGAACCACACGCACATCACGCAGGATTGAGGACATATCTCACAGTACAACCAGACCTGATTTTGAGGAAGATGAAGGTAGGGATGGGTGGGGATGACAACCACCTGGGTGCGATGACAAGGTGAGGGTAGGCTCACAGGGTAGGGATGACAAGCGTCTGGTAGATGAGAAGTTTGGTTTGGATCCTGACGTCACGATCATCAAAGATATGATTTCAAAGTTACCCAAGGGCAGACAGGACTGCTGGCAGTCCTCAGTCTGAGAGCTCATAACCATGGCCGGCACAGCCAGAGGACCCGCGATTTGCACTGTGTGTGCCTGAGAGCTGTGTGCTCAGGCACAGATATTGGGATGCAGGAGTGTTAGCGAAGGTTGGGCTCATTGCTCCTGGATGAGCTCCAGGGTTAAGTCCACTGGTTCCTTTACAGCCGTAAATGTGAGATACAAGAGACATGCTGTCAGAAGCAGCCCAGCAAGCACTCAGCTGACCTACAAAACTTCAAACGCAACCCTATCACGTAAGTGAACAGCACCGTCACACAAGGGTCTGGCCTAGGGGCCTGTCCAGGAACTGGACAATGTCCTTGAATCCTAGCACCTCAGATTGAGGCCGGGGCATGCAGCCAACCGCACCTGACTATAACTAGAGCGAGGCCTGCTGCAGCCTGACAGGCTGGCGTTGACAACAGCCTGGTAGCCGAAAAGTTTGGTTTGGGTCGTGCCATCACAGAGCTGGAAGACGTAGTCTGGAGATCCAGAAGGCACGTTGGACTGCTGAGGGCTGCCTGGGAAGCAGTCTGCAGACTGGAGAGGAAGTGCCGTTTCTGAACTGGTATGTGTTTAAAGAAGTAGCAGCTGCTAAAAATGTATGGATCCTTCTCTTCTAGATCTCAACAAAACCATGCCCACAACAGCCGGGACTGAGGTCACGACACTCGCTCCAGCCAGACATGAGCATGAAAAAGATGAAGGTAGGGATGGGTAGTGATGACAACCACCTGGGTGCGATGACAAGGTGAGGGTAGGCTCACAGAGTAGGGATGACAAGCGTCTGGCAGATGAGAAGCTTGCTTTGGATCCTGATGTTACGATCATCGAAGATACTATTTCAAAGATATGCAAGGGTAGACAGGACTGCTGGCAGTCCTCAATCTGAAGGCTGAGAACCGTGGCTGTTATAGCCAGAGGACCCGCCATTTGCATTGTGTTTGCCTGAGAGCTGTGTGGTCAGGCACGGATACTGGGATGCAGGAGGGTTAGTGGAGGATGGGCCTGTTGCTCCTGTATGAACTCCAGAGTTAAGTTCATTATTTCCTTTGCAGCCCTAGCCGTGAGCCACAAGAGCGCTGTTGTCAGCAGCACCCCAGCAAGGGCTAAGACGACGTTGAAAGCTACTAGGGCAGGTGGGTTTGTAACCCTGTCAGTTCAGTGAACAGCACTGGCTCTCCAGGGTCTGTCCCAGGGGTCTGTCCTGTAATGGGACAAGGTCCTTGATTCCTAGCACCTCAGATTGAGGCCGGGGCATGCAGCCAACGGCACCTGACTATAAATAGCGCGAGACCTGGTGCAGGGTGACAGGCTAGAGATGACAACAGCCTGATAGCCGAAAAGTTTGCTTTGGGTCCTGCCATCACTGTGGTGGAAGACGTGAGTTTGGAGTCGCCCAAAGGCACGTTGGACTGCTGAGGGCTGCCTGGAAAGCAGTCTGCAGGCTGGAGAGGAAGTGCCGTTTGTGAACGATGCACAGGAGGGAAAGGAGTTGAATTGGGGACTGAGATAAGTCCCCTGTGACAGCTGGGCATCTGGTTCGTGGGGCAGGTAGTCTGTAGGAAGTGACCTTTGCAGCTGTCTATGACTGCAGCTGCCACCGCTTCACTGAGAGAGAGCTCTTCTACCACCCAAGTGGCTCCTGCCTAGGGGAGTCACGGTTTTCTTGAGCTGCATGGAGTTGCCATGAAGTGGTGGAGGACCGTGAATCCTGATCCTGTAGCTCCTATGGCTTGGGGCAGTTGGTATTGTGGCTAGCCCCGTAGTTCTGCTTCCTGAAGGGAAACACCCAAAGAGCAGGGGAGGAAGGGCCAGTGGGAGAGGTGAAGTGAGTGCAGCTCATCTCAAGCTTGGAGTGGGCATAAGTGGGAAGCTTAGGTGGCCTCCAGCTTCTCCGCTCTGAGAGTCATGCGACCAATGCTTGAAGTCGCAGAGCTGAGCACGGTGTTTGATGATTACCGTATGCTGGAAGAGTCGGGAAAAAGCAACACGACCATGGGTAAATGGGAAAGACTGAGGGGCTAACAGTCAACACGGAAGTGTCATGTTGTTCCCAGTGGGCTCTTGCCAGGAGACACTCTTGCTCCTCCTGATTTCCGCATCTTCACTCTGTGCCCGTGCACAGAAGGGCCACAGAACGGCAACCCCCTTCCCACCTCCAGCCCACTTGTTTTAGTGCAGCTCCCTGTTGTGCTCAGGTAGAAGGGAAGCTGACTTGGGCTCTTGCTGTAGAGCTCGATCCACCCAAGACCCAGCCCTTGACTTTTCTGGGTTTGGGATTGTGATGTTATGGGCCATTTCCAAATTGTCCCAGCAGACTCTTCATTTCCCTGATTTGTAACCTCGTATGTCTGCATAGAAGTAGCAGCTGCTAAAAATGCATGGATCCTTCTCTTCTAGATCTCAACAAAGCCATGCCCACAACAGCCGGGACTGAGCTCACGGCCCTCGCTCCAGCCAGACATGAGCATGAAAAAGATGAAGGTAGGGATGACAACCACCTGGGTGCGATGACAAGGTGAGGGTAGGCTCACAGAGTAGGGATGACAAGCGTCTGGCAGATGAGAAGCTTGCTTTGGATCCTGATGTTACGATCATCGAAGATACTATTTCAAAGATATGCAAGGGTAGACAGGACTGCTGGCAGTCCTCAATCTGAAGGCTGAGAACCGTGGCTGTTATAGCCAGAGGACCCGCCATTTGCATTGTGTTTGCCTGAGAGCTGTGTGGTCAGGCAGGGATACTGGGATGCAGGAGGGTTAGTGGAGGATGGGCCTGTTGCTCCTGTATGAATTCCAGAGTTAAGTTCATTATTTCCTTTGCAGCCCTAGCCGTGAGCCACAAGAGCGCTGTTGTCAGCAGCACCCCAGCAAGGGCTAAGACGACGTTGAAAGCTACTAGGGCAGGTGGGTTTGTAACCCTGTCAGTTCAGTGAACAGCACTGGCTCTCCAGGGTCTGTCCCAGGGGTCTGTCCTGTAATGGGACAAGGTCCTTGATTCCTAGCACCTCAGATTGAGGCCGGGGCATGCAGCCAACGGCACCTGACTATAAATAGCGCGAGACCTGGTGCAGGGTGACAGGCTGGAGATGACAACAGCCTGATAGCCGAAAAGTTTGCTTTGGGTCCTGCCATCACTTTGGTGGAAGACGTGAGTTTGGAGTCGCCCAAAAGCACATTGGACTGCTGAGGGCTGCCTGGGAAGCAGTCTGCAGGCTGGAGAGGAAGTGCCGTTTGTGAACGATGCACAGGAGGGAAAGGAGTAGAAGCGGGCCCTGAGATAAGTCCCCTGTGACAGCTGGGCATCTGGTTCGTGGGGCAGGTAGTCTGTAGGAAGTGACCTTTGCAGCTGTCTATGACTGCAGCTGCCACCGCTTCGCTGAGAGAGAGCTCTTCTACCACCCAAGTGGCTCCTGCCTAGGGGAGTCACGGTTTTCTTGAGCTGCATGGAGTTGCCATGAAGTGGTGGAGGACCGTGAATCCTGATCCTGTAGCTCCTATGGCTTGGGGCAGTTGGTATTGTGGCTAGCCCCGTAGTTCTGCTTCCTGAAGGGAAACACCCAAAGAGCAGGGGAGGAAGGGCCAGTGGGAGAGGTGAAGCGAGTGCAGCTCGTCTCAAGCTTGGGGTGGCCGTAAGTGGGAAGCTTAGGTGGCCTCCAGCTTCTCTGCTCTGAGAGTCATGCGACCGATGCTTGAAGTCGCAGAGCTGAGCACGGTGTTTGATGATTACCGTATGCTGGAAGAGTCGGGACAGAGCAACACGATGATGGGTAAATGGGAAAGACTGAGGGGCTAACAGTCAACACGGAAGTGTCATGTTGTTGCTAGTGGGCTCTTGCCGGGAGACACTCTTGCTCCTCCTGATTTCCGCATCTTCACTCTGTGCCCGTGCACAGAAAGGCCACAGAACGGCAACCCCCTTCCCACCTCCAGCCCACTTGTTTTAGTGCAGCTCCCCGTTGTGCTCAGGTAGAAGGGAAGCTGACTTGGGCTCTTGCTGTAGAGCTCGATCCACCCAAGACCCAGCCCTTGACTTTTCTGGGTTTGGGATTGTGATGTTACGGGCCGTTTCCAAATTGTCCCAGCAGACTCTTCATTTCCCTGATTTGTAACCTCGTATGTCTGCATAGAAGTAGCAGCTGCTAAAAATGCATGGATCCTTCTCTTCTAGATCTCAACAAAGCCATGCCCACAACAGCCAGGACTGAGGTCACGACCCTCGCTCCAGCCAGACATGAGCATGAAAAAGATGAAGGTAGGGATGACAACCACCTGGGTGCGATGACAAGGTGAGGGTAGGCTCACAGAGTAGGGATGACAAGCGTCTGGCAGATGAGAAGCTTGCTTTGGATCCTGATGTTACGATCATCGAAGGTACTATTTCAAAGATATGCAAGGGTAGACAGGACTGCTGGCAGTCCTCAATCTGAAGGCTGAGAACCGTGGCTGTTATAGCCAGAGGACCCGCCATTTGCATTGTGTTTGCCTGAGAGCTGTGTGGTCAGGCACGGATACTGGGATGCAGGAGGGTTAGTGGAGGATGGGCCTGTTGCTCCTGTATGAATTCCAGAGTTAAGTTCATTGTTTCCTTTGCAGCCCTAGCCGTGAGCCACAAGAGCGCTGTTGTCAGCAGCACCCCAGCAAGCGCTCAGACGACGTTGAAAGCTACTAGGGCAGGTGGGTTTGTAACCCTGTCAGTTCAGTGAACAGCACTGGCTCTCCAGGGTCTGTCCCAGGGGTCTGTCCTGTAATGGGACAAGGTCCTTGATTCCTAGCACCTCAGATTGAGGCCGGGGCATGCAGCCAACGGCACCTGACTATAAATAGCGCGAGACCTGGTGCAGGGTGACAGGCTAGAGATGACAACAGCCTGATAGCCGAAAAGTTTGCTTTGGGTCCTGCCATCACTGTGGTGGAAGACATGAGTTTGGAGTCGCCCAAAGGCACGTTGGACTGCTGAGGGCTGCCTGGGAAGCAGTCTGCAGGCTGGAGAGGAAGTGCCGTTTGTGAACGATGCACAGGAGGGAAAGGAGTAGAAGCGGGCCCTGAGATAAGTCCCCTGTGACAGCTGGGCATCTGGTTCGTGGGGCAGGTAGTCTGTAGGAAGTGACCTTTGCAGCTGTCTATGACTGCAGCTGCCACCGCTTCGCTGAGAGAGAGCTCTTCTACCACCCAAGTGGCTCCTGCCTAGGGGAGTCACGGTTTTCTTGAGCTGCATGGAGTTGCCATGAAGTGGTGGAGGACCGTGAATCCTGATCCTGTGGCTTGGGGCAATTGGTATTGTGGCTAGCCCTGTAGTTCTGCTTCCTGAAGGGAAACACCCAAAGAGCAGGGGAGGAAGGGCCAGTGGGAGAGGTGAAGCGAGTGCAGCTCGTCTCAAGCTTGGAGTGTGCATAAGTGGGAAGCTTAGGTGGCCTCCAGCTTCTCTGCTCTGAGAGTCATGCGACCGATGCTTGAAGTCGCAGAGCTGAGCACGGTGTTTGATGATTATGATATGCTGGAAGAGTCGGGACAGAGCAACACGATGATGGGTAAATGGGAAAGACTGAGGGGCTAGCAGTCAACACGGAAGTGTCATGTTGTTGCTAGTGGGCTCTTGCCGGGAGACACTCTTGCTCCTCCTGATTTCCGCATCTTCACTCTGTGCCCGTGCACAGAAGGGCCACAGAACGGCAACCCCCTTCCCACCTCCAGCCCACTTGTTTTAGTGCAGCTCCCCGTTGTGCTCAGGTAGAAGGGAAGCTGACTTGGGCTCTTGCTGTAGAGCTCGATCCACCCAAGACCCAGCCCTTGACTTTTCTGGGTTTGGGATTGTGATGTTACGGGCCGTTTCCAAATTGTCCCAGCAGACTCTTCATTTCCCTGATTTGTAACCTGGTATGTCTGCATAGAAGTAGCAGCTGCTAAACATGCATGGATCCTTCTCTTCTAGATCTCAACAAAGCCATGCCCACAACAGCCGGGACTGAGGTCACGACACTCGCTCCAGCCACACCTGATCATGAAAAAGATGAAGGTAGGGATGACAACCACCTGGGTGCGATGACAAGGTGAGGGTAGGCTCACAGAGTAGGGATGACAAGTGTCTGGCAGATGAGAAGCTTGCTTTGGATCCTGATGTTACGATCATCGAAGATACTATTTCAAAGTTATGCAAGGGTAGACAGGACTGCTGGCAGTCCTCAATCTGAAGGCTGAGAACCATGGCTTTTATAGCCAGAGGACCCGCCATTTGCATTGTGTTTGCCTGAGAGCTGTGTGGTCAGGCACGGATACTGGGATGCAGGAGGGTTAGTGGAGGATGGGCCTGTTGCTCCTGTATGAACTCCAGGGTTAAGTTCATTGTTTCCTTTGCAGCCCTAGCCGTGAGCCACAAGAGCGCTGTTGTCAGCAGCACCCCAGCAAGCGCTCAGACGACGTTGAAAGCTACTAGGGCAGGCGGGTTTGTAACCCTGTCAGTTCAGTGAACAGCACTGGCTCTCCAGGGTCTGTCCCAGGGGTCTGTCCTGTAATGGGACAAGGTCCTTGATTCCTAGCATCTCAGACTGAGGTTGGGGCATGCAGCCAACTGCACCTGACTTTAAATAGTTCATGGCCTGCTGCAGGCTTACAAGCTGGAGGAGACAACAGCCCAGTAAGCAAAGAGTTTGATTTGGGTCCTGATATCACAATGGTGGAAGACATGAGTTTGGAGATGCTCAAAAGCATGTTGGACTGCTGAGGGCTGCCTGGGAAGCAGTCTGCAGGCTGGAAGGAAAGTGCTGTTTTTGGCATGGTTATTTGTGGATGTTGCACAGGAAGGAAAGGTCTTAAAGGGGTTCCTGTCATAAGTCACCTTGGCTTCTGGTTCTTGGAGTAGCTAGTCTGTAGGAAGTGAGCTTTTCAGTTGTCTATGACTCCAGCTGCCACCCCTTTGCTCAGAGGCAGCTCTTCTAACACCCCAGTTGGTCCTGCATAGAGGAGCCATGAATTTTTTCAGCTTCATATAGTTTTTCTGATGTTATGGACGACTGTCAATCCTGCTCCTGTAGTTCCTATGTTATTAGAAGCAATGGGACAGTGTGAGTGAGACATGGATGAATGTCCTGTCTCCCTGTCAGGTAAGTCAACAGCTGTGGCTCTACATGGTTTGTTTTAGGGACCTATCAACAACTGGGTGATGTCCTTGAGTCCTATAACTACTCCACAGAATTGAATCATGGTTCCCTCTGCTGCTGAATTAAGGTCTTTGGAACTGATCTGCTCATCTAATTTCTTCCTGATTTTCAGATCTGACACAACAGTGCTGGATCCCAGTAGTGACCTGGGAGATTCAGGAAGGAACAGCACAACTGCAGATAAAGGGGAAAGATTATGAGGGGCTAACAAACAGGTCCAGAGTCAGAATAGACTTTTCATGCTACAATGTGGCAGGGCTCCTGATGCAAAGAAACTATCTCTTGGTATCTTATCTCAGAACCTCAGATTTGGAGATTCTGGGTGTATTGATAGGCCAGTAATGTGCCCTGCCACTCCCCTCTCCCAGCATCTTATCCATGTTGACATGTCCTGAGTCTAACATTCATTTGGAGTTTCTCATTCAAACCCAGTCAGTCAAAGAAAAGCCATCTAATGTCAGCCCAATTGTCAGTGTTCATAAAGTATTGCACTGAAACAGTAGATTTCACTTGAACACAGGTTTGTTCAAAATCCTTTTGAATCATAATGGCTTTCTGGTGAAAAAGGGATTCAATGAGTTTTCTTGGATGAATAGCACGTAGTTTGAGGGTTTGATAGAAACAGTTTGTGTGACTGTGCTCTCAGCACAGAACCCACCCTCTCAATCAACCTGAGCTTCCTCTAGACAAAGATGATGCCGTGACCTACTCAAACCTACCAGTAGGTCTATTGTTTACCCAGTCAGCACAGGGGTGGGGGGAAAGCTCCTTGTCTTACAATCACATACAAACAAGTCAGTAAATACATTGTCTATAGTTAAACTGCTGCCCAAAGCAGCATGTGCTCAGCAATGGAACCAACAGTGAAGTTGATTAAATGTAGCCAATGCTGAGCATGATTATAAATCATGACCCTCATTGGACAAACAAACAAATGGGAACCCTTTTTTAAAAAAAGGCTGAGGAGCAGCTAAGGGAAATGTGTTACTTTTGATCTTAGCCAAATGACTGAGATGCTGATGGGAACCTGCCATTTGGTGCAGGGTGGGGGTGCAGGGAGGGATGTTTGAAATTTCATGTCTCAGGTCAAATCAGCCAAATCAGATCCAAATTCTGTTGACTGAGCAGAGCTCAATCATTCAAGTCTTTGTGGTGCTACCTGAGGGGCTAATTAGCACATGAATCCTTTGTGGGAGGCGTATCTAGAGTGTGCACATGTATTAAGTACTGCTGAGCTATGGGGTCACCATGGCTTGAAATTCTGTTGTCTCTGCTAGGGCTCAGCCTAATGAGCTATATGGTAAATCATGAGAATTTTGGCTTTGGATTAGTATCATGCATAGTCTGTACTCTATAAAAGAAAGTATAAATGTGTTGCTTAAAAGTATGTTTGTGGAGTACCCAGGTTTAAAATTCATCTATTCATCTATAAGTGATCTCATACCTGCTCCTCACTTCCATGTGTTCAGAAGGAGCAGGCTCTCACAGCAGAGGGCAGGGAAGGGGCTTCAGGGAGTAGAAGTTTGGGTGGCAGACATCTGTCCCATCCTCCCTCCCCTGTTTTCCCCAGGTATATTTTCTCTGCTGTAGCACTGAGAAAGGAACAAATTCAAGCCAAATCTCCAGTTATTAGATTCTATTCCTGCGCAATTATAACAAATGTATACTTTCCATATCTAGAACCTAAATATTGAGGGGGTCATTTTATAGTCAGGGTCATCTTATATTTGAGTAAATACAGTACATGGGCCACCATGTCCCAGGAAGATCCATACCTGTGAACTCCAGCCAGGAGATAGATGGTAGATTGGCTGAACCATCACAGCTGCTCAGAGTTATTGTCATCCTGGTGGATGGTTCTGTGTGAGGAGAGGAGGAGAAGGGACATTAATGTGGACCAAATGCTTGCCTTTGTGTTGAAACAAAATTTCCCCAAATGGCTGTGCCAACCTCAGCCTCACCCCCAGCTCCCAAGGGAAAATGTCTACCAGCATGACTGTAGTTGCTGGTAATCAGCTCAAAATAACCTTTGCTTTGTTAATTTAGGTACCCAGAGGACTGGCCTGCCCCTCTATCTCATTGCCCTGATCGCTATACCCGCTGTACTTGTTTTAATTGTGGTCATCATCTGTCTCAGAAGAAAGAAACAGGTAAGTGAGTGGGGCATGCTGGGGTGATCTGGGCTACTCTGTGTGAACAGGCTGGCTTTATACTCCCACACTCCTGGGGTGGGGTGACCAATCCACAGGATGTAAGTGGTTCATGTGCCAACAGCTCCCCAGCAGCTTGGAGATCTGCTTTAAAAAACTCGGGATGCCTGATCAAAGCACCTTCATTAAAGTGTGTGTGAATGTCTTGCAGCAAGGTGCTTCTGGTGAAGGATAAGTTTTTGGGGGAGAGGGAGAGTGATCCTTTTAGATGCATGTGAGCGCACTCTCCCTTCTCCCCGAGTGGTGTCCTCCCAGCAGGGCAGCAATCAACCTGGAGGTCCCAAACTATTTCTCTCTTCCTTGTATGGAGCCTGGAAGGAACCATCCAGCTCCAAATTAAACATGCTACTAAAATACCACAAATGGGACATACAAAAGACAGTGGCAATCACTTTTTTATACTGAACACTAGGGGGCAAGCTTGCTCTGTGCAGCATTGTCAGGTTAACCCTAATTCCATTTTAGCAGATTTCTGGTAATTACTGGGCACCTCTACATGTTGCCCTATGGTGATGTTGTTACTATGCTGTGCTTTAGCACTTCCTTTTGGAAGTACTAAAGCATGAAGCAGAACCACCCATACTGTGCTGTATACTCAGCACACAATTATTTTTAACAGCTACTGTGTGTAGTGGCACTTTATAATGGGGGGAGTGCGCTGCTACAGTGAAGTAGCTACTGGCCATGTGGAGACACCCATGGATGCTACGTTGCTGTAGCACATTTCTAAGGTAATATAGCAACACATGAAGATGTACCCACTGAGTCTCCATTCCTTTGCCACCTGCCTCATTCCAGTGGTATAAATATACTTCTTTCATTGTGTGCCCCAGAGATATTTTGTAGATCACTAACTCAGTTCCCTTCTTTAAGCAGTGGCTTCCAGTTGGCATTGTGGGGAACTGGCTGGCCTGCTTGACCGGGCTTTAAACTAAGCCCACGGGGAGTTGTGGGGATTACTGCTACTGGAAGCCCACTGGGCAACCTTTCTAAATCCAGCAAGCTAAGGCACTTAAGGGAACCCACCCTTGCCCTAGCCCCGGATTGATCAGTGGGCAAGGCAAGAGCCCCCAGTGGGACACTTGCCTGCCTGTACACCAATGCTAGGAGCTTGGGGAATAAACAGGAGGAACTGGTCCTCTTGCTAAACAAGAATGACTACGACTTCAAAGGGATAATGGAGACCTGGTGGGACTCCACCTATGACTGGGCCACAGGTATAGATGGCTATACCCTGTACAGGCGAGATTGTGTACACAAAAGCAGTGGGGGTGTAGCTCTCTATGTCAAAGACAGCTACACATCCCTGCAAATTGACATTGGCACCCAGGAAAGACAACTGGAGTCCTTCTGGCTTAAAATACATAGGGAACGTGGTACAGGGAACATCATAGTATGAGTACTACTGATCTCCTAACCAGAAACAAGAGCAAGACCAAGAATTCACCAGGGAACTGGCTGAGGCTGCATGCTCTCGGCGCACAGTTGTCATGGGAGACTTTAACTACCTGAATATCTCATGGGAAGAGCACTCAGCCAAATCCGATTGGTCACAAAGCTTCCTTATGTGTGTGGACGAGCACTTCCTGACTCAAGAAATCTATGGGCCGACAAGAGGTAAAGCATTGCTGGATCTGGTACGGGCCAAAAGGGCTGACCTAGTCAGTGGCCTAAGAATCAATGGGAAGCTGAGTGGTAGTGACCATGAGCTGATCACCTTTCCTATCCATCGCAAAGCTGGCAAGTCAGTCAGCAATACAGAAGTCCTTGACTTCAGGAAAGATGACTTTGAGAAGCTCATGAGGCTCATTGTTGAGGCCCTAAGGGACCACAACTCAACAGGAAAAGGAGTCCAAGAGGAGTGGTTGCTCCTCACGGGAGCGATCCTGACAGCACAAGAGATGGCCATCCCATCTTGGAGGAAGGGTAGCAAAAGGGCACAGCAGCACCCTTGGCTCAGCAGGGAACCTGAGGACCTCCTACACCACAAAAGAGATACTTATAAAGGATGGAAGGTTGGAATTACCACCAAGGAGGAGGTCTCAGCACTGGTCTGTACTTGCAGGGAGCAGATCAGGAAAGCCAAGGCTGCAACTGAGCTCCATCTGCCTTCACATATCAAGGATAACAAAAAGTCCTTTTTCAAATATGTAGGGAGTCAGAAAAAATACAAGAGTAACATTGAACCCCTGCTGAACCAAGTGGAACAGCAGATAATCGACACCCAGGAAAAGGCCAATCTGCTTAATGGGTACTTCATGTCGCTCTTTCATCAGTCCAATGGGACTGCCCTGCCTAGCAAGATGTGGGATGGCCAGGGTGAGGGCATATTTATACCCAGCATCGGTGTTGATCTAGTAAAGGATCACCTTGAGAGGCTGGACACCTTCAAGTCCAGCTGGTCCTGACAGATTACACCCTAGGGTACTCAAGGAACTGGCAGGTGTCGTAGCCCAACCACTGGCAAAAAATATTCGAAAACTCATGGCGCTCAAGTGAAGTAGCTGAAGACTGGAAGAAGGCCAATGTGGTACCCATCTTCAAGAAAGGACAGAAAGTAGATCTCAGGAGTTACAGGCCAATCTGTTTGACCTCAATCCCCGGTAAGATTCTGGAGAAAATTCTCAAGGAAACCTTCTGGATAAGCTGACTGAGGGCAGCATCCTGAGGGATAGCCAGCATGGGTTTGTCATGAGTAGATCTTGCCTGACCAATCTCATCTCCTTCTATGACCAGGTGACTTATCACTTGGACAAGGGAAAAGAGATTGATGTCATATATCTGGACTTTAAAAAAGCCTTTGATCTGGTGTCCCATGACCTCCTCATAGAAAAATTGGCCAACTGTGGCCTTGGCTACACCACAGTCTGATGGCTGAGAAACTGACTCCGAGGTCAGACCCAGAGAGTAGTGTTCGATGGTAGCAAATCATTATGGTGCGCCATGACCAGTGGCATCCCCTAAGGCTCTGTCCTTGAACTGGTTCTCTTCAACATCTTTATCAATGATGTGGACATTGGTGTCAGAAGCAGACTGGTTAAGTTTGCTGATGACACTAAACTTGGGGGTATAGCGTCCACACCTGAGGACAGGCTAGTGATCCAGACTGGCTTGTATAAACTTAGTAAGTAGGCTGATACAAACCTGATGATGTTTAATACTGATTAATACTGTATGACACCTCAGGGGAAAAAAACCCACAGCATACTTATAGGCTCGCCAGTGCTACACTTGCTAGCACCAGTGCTGAAAGAGACCTGGGGGTCATAGATTCATAGATTCATAGATGCTAGGGTCGGAAGGGACCTCAACAGATCATCGAGTCCGACCCCTTGCATAAGCAGGAAAGAGTGCTGGGCCTACATTACCCCAGCTAGATACACATCCAGCCTTCGCTTGAAGACCCCCAGGGTAGGGGAGAGCACCACCTCCCTTGGGAGCCCGTTCCAGACCTTGGCCACTCGAACTGTGAAGAAGTTCCTCCTAATATCCAATCTAAATCTGCTCTCTTCTAGCTTGTGGCCATTATTTCTTGTAACCCCCGGGGGGGCCTTGGTGAATAAATACTCACCAATTCCCTTCTGTGCCCCCCTGATGAACTTATAGGCAGCCACCAGGTCGCCTCTCAACCTTCTCTTGCGGAGGCTGAAAAGGTCCAGTTTCTCTAGTCTCTCCTCGTAGGGCTTGGCCTGCAGGTCCTTAACCATACGAGTGGCCCTTCTCTGGACCCTCTCCAGATTATCCGCATCTTTCGTGAAGTGCGGTGCCCAGAATTGCACGCAGTACTCCAGCTGCGGTCTGACCAGCGCCCGATAGAGGGGAAGTATCACCTCCTTGGACCTATTTGTCATGCATCTGCTGATGCACGATAAAGTGCCATTGGCTTTTCTGATGGTTTCGTCACACTGCCGACTCATGTTCATCTTGGAGTCCACTAGGACTCCAAGATCCCTTTCCACTTCCGTGCCACCCAGCAGGTCATTTCCTAGGCTGTAGGTGTGCTGGACATTTTTCCTCCCTAGATGCAGTACTTTGCATTTCTCCTTGTTGAACTGCATTCTGTTGTTTTCTGCCCACTTGTCTAACCTGTCCAGGTCTGCTTGCAGCTGCTCCCTGCCCTCCGGCGTGTCCACTTCGCCCCATAGCTTAGTGTCATCTGCAAACTTGGACAGAGTACATTTCACTCCCTCATCCAAGTCGCTGATGAAGACATTAAAGAGTATCGGTCCAAGCACCGAGCCCTGCGGGACCCCACTGCCCACACCCCTCCAGGTCAAAACCGACCCATCCACCATGACTCTCTGGGTGCGACCCTCCAGCCAATTCTCCACCCACCGGACTGTGCAGTCATCCAAGTCACAGCCCCTTAACTTGTTCACCAGTATGGGGTGGGATACCGTATCAAAGGCCTTCCTGAAGTCCATGTATACGACATCCACCCCTCCTCCTGCGTCGAGGCGTTTTGTAACCTGGTCAGAAAAAGAGACTAGATTGGTCAGGCACGATCTGCCTGCCACGAACCCATGCTGGTTTCCCCTCAGCATAACTTGCCCTGCCGGGCTCTCACAAATGTGAGCCTTGATAATTTTTTCAAAGACTTTGCCAAGGATGGAGGTGAGACTAACTGGCCTATAGTTGCCCGGGTCCTCCTTCCTCCCCTTCTTGAAAATGGGAACCACATTGGCCCTTTTCCAGTCCTCCGGGACTTGACCCGTGCGCCACGAGCGTTCAAATATTCCCGCCAGTGGCTCTGCAGTGATGTCGGCCAGTGCCTTCAGTACCCTCGGATGGAGCTCATCCGGGCCTGCCGACTTAAAGGCATCCAGTTCTTCCAAGTGACCCTGCACCACCTCAGGGTCCACGCATGGAAGTCTGGTGCCTTGCTGCTGCCTCCCTACACTCCCAGTGAGAGACTTGTCATGCCTCTCGCTTAGGAACACTGAGGCAAAGAACTCGTTGAGGAGTTCAGCCTTGTCCCCTCTGTCCGTCACCAATTGTTTCTGCCCATTTAGCAGAGGTCCTATTCCTCCCTGGGCCTTCCTTTTACTCTCTATATATCTAAAAAACAATTTCTTATTGTCTTCCGGGAAGCTTACTTGGGTTGCCATCCTCAGCTCCATGGTCATGATTGACCACAAGATGAACACGAGCCACCAATGCAATGTCGCAACTGGTAAAGCAAACCAAGCTCTGGCTTGTATCCATAGATGCTTCTCAAGTAAATCTCAGGATGTCATCCTCCCACTGTACTTGGCCTTGGTGAGGCCACAGCTGAAGTACTGCATTCAATTCTGGGCTCCACAATTCAAGAAGGATGTCGAGAAGCTTGAGAGAGTCCAGAGGAGAGCCATGCACATGATCAGAGGGCAAGAGAACAGGCCTTATGAAGAGAGACTGAGAGCCATGGGACTCTTCAGCCTGGAAAAGCGCAGGCTCAGGGGGGACCTGGTGGCAGCCTATAAGCACATAAGGGGTGTACAGAACATCTGTTCACCAGAGCGCCCCAAGAAAAAACTAGGACCAATGGTCATAAACTCCTCCAAGACCATTTTAGGCTGGACATAAGAAAAAAATGTCTTTACTCTCTGAGCCCCCAAGAGCTGGAATAGACTCTGTCCAAAAGTGGTGCAGGCACCTACTCTGGACTCATTCAAGAAACGTTTGGATGTCTATCTTGCTGGGGTCCTTTGACTCTAGGTGACTTCCTACCCCTGGGGCGGGGGGCTGGACTTGATGATCTTCGAGGTCCCTTCCAGTGCTAACATCTATGAATTTATGAACTGTTCCTTTAAGCAGCTTTGGATATGAGCCAGTTGCAAGCTGTTTCATTATTCAGAGGCTTGTAGTATGCAGTGCTGATCAGTTAGAGATCTCTCAGATTCCAATGTCCTCAATAACACAGAGACTTCCTTAGCACTGTTCCCACTGAGTGGTTCGCAGATGGGCCCAGCTCAATAGGGGTACTGCTGGCAAAGTGTAAGGGACTTTCATATCATTTCTATGATATGATTCTATGATTTGATGGACCTTGAGTGTCTTAATAAAGCCATTCCCTCCTTCTGGGAGACAAAGTGGCTATGTGCAGGGCAGAGTGAATCTTGGCACCAGTAGCCTTAGCTAATGTTTCATGCATTTGAAGGCCAGAAAGAGTCCACTGTGATTAACACCTTAATTTAGCCTGATTTCATGCTGATACCTGGTTGGGAATTTTCTAATGAAATCAGAACTGAATCTCTCTGCAGACCATCCATGCCATTCTTCAACGAGAGGTTTCTCAGGTCCAGGATGAGATCCTAGCCAAAACATAGGGAAGAGAGAGAGCAGCCCCCAGAATGCAAAGTGGAACAGCTCCAATAGGAGGGAGTCAGTGAGCCTCACTTAATTGTCACAACAATAAATGGGTATATTGCTGGCTTGGATTTTATTCTCATTTCAAACAACAAATGCATCCAAGTCATGGACATTTACTCCTAAGAAACTACTAACTTTCATTTTGAATTAAATATTAAGTGTTAACAAAGAGAATTTCAGTGTTTCTTTGTTGGCTGACACAATACAACCAGTCCCAAGAAAAAGATTTCAAGGCTGAGTTTGGTAAAGGGTAGCTCAATGCCAGACACTTCTGATGGAGAGCCAAACATTTAAAAATGTAAGTTGCAGGGTGTGGCAATGTAACGGTCTGAGCACAAAGCTGGGTTACTAATCCCAGCACAACTCTAAATTTTGTCAATTTACTTAGCAACTTTGTGCTTTGGCTTGCCCATCTGTAGTACGGATATAACAGTCCTTACCTACTGTACCAGGTTCTTCAGTGGATTCATTAATTGACATCAGTACAGTGCTATGTCCGTGCCAACTATTATTATTTCAGCTTCTTTTAGTGCTCATGTTATTCAAAATTAAAAAAAACCCCTATGTTTCTGTTGGGAGGAAATACAAAATATTGACATTTGTCTTTTGACTCTTCTTTTTTAGGTCAGGCCTATAATGTCACATAGCGAGTAGGATTCTTCATTTATTATGCTGAAAAGACTGGTGTGGCTGTGATATTGAAGTGTGGCAGAAAAACTATTTCCTAAGGGGGGAAAATTGTTTGTTTGTGGGGGAAAGAGTTTGAATACCTTAATGATGCATCTGATTAACAGCAATGAGGGTTAGGGTTCTCAATCTTTTTAGACTTGAGGCACCTCTTGTTCAGCTCGAGGCATCCCTCAGGAAATGCCAGGTCCTAGCTTTTACTGTTTTTTTGACTACCGAGAGAAACAGAGAAATTCACTGTTGCAAAGATCTCAGAAAGGCCACCACATGTCAGAATGTTTTTACCACCATGGACTCCTGTGTGAAATCGCTGGATCTATCTTGTGGATCATACTTGCACACCTAACCATGGTGTATCCCTGTGGCCTTTTTGAAAGGATCTCAAAGCACCTCAAAGCATCCTGGTTGAGAATCATTGGTACTGGGGATAATAACAGTAGTGTTCTTGAATTATATCTTAGAATAACAAAACTGAAGATGGAAAAGCATTGTTCTCTACTTTGTTTCCAGTGTTTTGTCCAGAATCCAAAAAAGAGGAATTTCCTTCTCTTTCCCCCAGATAAAATTCCAGTGAAATGAGTCTTGCATTTTCTGACATTGCTCCAAAGCTGTCTCTTGCTGAATTTCCTTATTCCGAGTATAACGTCCTGGAATGTCATAATGCTGCACTTGAATCCAAGTTCTCCACTCTTCCCTTTTCAAATTCACCTGTGCACACAAAATAGAAATGCAAATGTGAAGATCCTGACAGAGACCTAACTATCCAACTCCTTATCTTAACAGAGTTTATATTACAGTGTGCTATTTGGCTGGTGAAGTTGGTACATGGTATGTTAAAGTAAGGCCAATTTCTTAGCAATTTCATGTTGAGTTGCACTTCTGGTATATATCACACATATAACTGTGTGAGCTACAGTTGGGCTATTGATTTCCAGTTACACGCTTTATTTTTCAAAAGTACTTTTTTTTCCGGTAGCATAATTCAATTGACACTAAAACCAGAGAACCAGAATTTGGTCTCAGCTTGTATAAAGCCAGAATTACCTCAGGTGTGGCTGAGAACAGGATCTGGCCCAGGATTTTGCAGCCGGGCAATGTTGAGTTTCTTCTGGTTCCTTCTTCTCATTAATATCTGATTTTTATTTCAGTCATAATCCCACATGAGGAGGATACTTGTTGTAGGATCTGATGATGGGTTTCAAGGAAGCATAACAGGATGCACAATTGCATGACTGGGTCTTTGAAATACAATGACTATGAAATGATACACATCCACCAAATCCCCCTCTGTCCCAGTGGGCATGTCTACATGTGTATTTACGCTATCTTAAATTTGCTGGAATTTAAGCATGAATAGGCCAGCATCTACACATGCAGGCATTAAAGCACATTAACACTGTATGTGGACTAACCTGGGGCTAAAGTCCATACAGTGTTACTGGACAGTAAGGCATCTAATCGGGTGTAACTAATCAGGTTTAAATTTGATACCTGCATGATGCTGGTATCAAATTTATGCTCGGGTCAGCATAATTCACCATATTTATTGTGCAGTATGGGAGTGCACATATAGACATGTGCCCATACTGTGCAGTAATTTTGGTTACTATGCAGTAAATGTACAGGTGTAGATGAGCCCGGTGAATATAAGACCTTTGGGAACGTAAAAGATCTGATTATGAAATAGAGGATCTTCACTATAGAGCAAATAGTTCTCTGAAGGTATCAGTCTGAAGACTAGGCTTCAGATATTGTATTCTAGCAGGTTCTTCATCAGGGAAACCCCTGCTTTCTGCCCATCTTTCCTCTAATAAATTTGATAACTTCAGAAATTTATTTGCTCAAGGAAAACTGCATCTCTCTCTGGTTCTCCATCAATTGAACTCTGAGGAAACTTGCAGAGAATGTTCCTAGTCTCAATTTTCTGATGTAAAATGTGCAGAAATGATTTAAGAGTCGATAAGAGGTTTTTCTTTCCCTTGAGCCAAATAGCCTGCTAAATAATTGAATTATCTTTTATTATCAATAGACAACTTGAAGAAAAAGTTGAAAGGAAGATCAAAACACTTTGCACTGAAGACCCCAGAAGATGTTTGAACTCCATGTAATTACATTGCACTGTAATCCATACCTTGTCTTATTATAAGAGATCCTGTTTGTGTGCTATTGTAATGTTTATCTGCTTTTTATGTTGTCCGGTTACATTAATCTAATATGGAATATGCTCCTTGTGAGATCCTCTTCTTTGCCACAGATTATCTGCTATTTTAAATTAAGCTTTTTTTAAAGCCTGTGGCTGAGACTGTTTAGACCTGCCAAGGCCATTTTTTTTTAGTCCTAGATTTGCTGTTAGGTTTTAATATAAGCAACATTTTTTTGTAAGGAAATATCTATCTTTTACACTTTTTAACGTGCCAACCACTGCTCCTTGCCATGCATCTTGAGTATTCTGTTAGCAGATGGTTTCCATTGTGCCTCAAGCTATCTTCCTATGGATGTTTGTGGGACATGTCATCTCATGTCACTTGCACAGAATACGCATCCAGGTTACTTGTCCTTAATCAGTGGAAATTCTGCCAGTCCAGGCAGAGCTGTGCGAAATTCAGCAAGAGCCTTTGCTTCAGCCAAGAACATAGTTTCCTGAGGGCCTTGTATCTCCCTCCCCTTGTCTTGTTACAAAGGCGGATACCAGTCTTGGTTCTCTTAGAACAAACCAGAAGGAGCTGCATGTTGATTTTCATTAAATTAAATATATCCTTAAGCCTTCTGTTTTCCGTGCATAATAGCCTCTCGTTCAGACTTTTCTCGTATGTTGATTCTGCCCGCTGAAGGGTGCTTTTTAAAGGCAGATTTGAAGACCTTGGTTCCTGCTTGATAACATCCATCCCAAAGCCCCTTCCTAAGGATTATATGTTGATATTTGCTCCTGTAGAGGTAATGTATTGAGTACATTTTGTGTAGCCTCAAAATTCTGCTAAAGAAATTATTCTAGTACTCTTGTACCTGTTTCATCTTTCATGTTTTGGATCTTTTAAACTGTTGCTTTAGACCAGGTCTAAAGTCTAGCCTATGGGCCAGATCAGGCCCATGGCAGACTCCATTTTCCAGCAGCCTCTCCCTGTATTGCTGCGGCTGGTTTCCATGGAGACCCCAGCAATGGTGGGGCTGTGACAGCGCAGAGCTAGGGTTTCCATGGAGACCAGCCCGGGAAGCACTGACAGCTGGGCAGGTTGCTGCTCCAGAGCTGGGATCTTCTGGTGGTGACAGCATGGTCCTGGGTCAAGAAGAGCTGTAATCCGCTGCCTGCACATCCTGGGCCAGGGGCATTCAGGCAGTGGATCATGGCTCTGCCCCAGCTCTGGACCATGTTGTCACCACTGCAAGACCCCAGCCCCGGCCCCAGAGCAGCTCCCTGCCCAGCTGTGTGCCCTAACAGTGCTGTTAGGGCCAGTTTCCATGGAAACCCTGGCCCTGCACTGTCACACCACCACCACTGCTGGGGTCTCCATGGAAACTGGCCGTAGCAACACATGCAGGGGCGCTAGGAAATGGCCAGCCAGATCCACCATTTTGCCCTTCCCTGTTCTGTGTAGATACATGCAAGGCCCCATTTTTAGAAGGAACTGAATGGTCCAAAACTCTCCTTGGGCTTTAAAAACTTGATTTTTTTTCTGGTTCTGAAAGCTTTTCCTTTTCAATGCCTCAATTTGGCCAGGAAGAGTAAAACAGCACAAACCAGAGTCTCCCAGTACCATTTAAAACCATTTCCAAACCACACCAGGCAGGACATACCTGACCTTGTGACCCTTCCATTCTGAACAAAAGTGATCTGACCAGTTGCATTTCTTGAGGTTATCCCATTGTGAACTTATTGCATTATCAGTGCCAAGTTTATCTTAACGTGTCTCAGATGAAGCTCCTCTCACATTTATTTTTCTCTAGGTTTCATTTCTCTTTCTTAGGAACATGCTTAAAAAGCTGGAACTAAAAAACCAGGATTAAAAATAGACACAGAAAATGCTGATAGTGTTTTATTAGTTTATGAGGTCTTGTGTAAACTTCCTAGAATGAGCTTCAGACAGGGCAAGGGTGGAAACACAAGCTGGCATCATTAAATCCCAGGATTATAAAAACAGTGCCATGTTTGTCAGATCTTTGATTATTATGCATGTTTGAGGAGGAATATCAAGCCCATCTGATTGCAAGGAACATCATTAGCATCTCTAGGGCAGGGGCAGGCAAAATATGGGCCACAGATTGGATCCAGTCCACCAGGCAATTTCATTTGGCCCATAGGTACCTACCAATTAGTTGTATCCTGCCAGCCCAAGCACCTCACTCCACCCTCATATGCAAAAGGGCCCAGCCTAGCCAGCACACAACTTCCAGGCAGGGCTACTACTGCAGCTGCCAGGGGACCTGCTTGGCTTCCCCAGTGTCCAGCAGCTCCTCCTCATTGCCTTGCTGCAGCACTCTGAGCAGCAGGTAGGGAAGCGGTGTGGAGAAGGGGAGCTGCATCTGGGCAGGGGCAGGGAATACGGGGGTGGGGCTGATGGAAGCACAGAGCCCACATCCAGGGGGGCGGTGGGAGCATGGAATTCAGGTGGGCAGGGTATGGGTATGAGGTGGGTTGTGGGGGTGTGAACACCCTCTGATTCACTTCCCCCACATGGCACACAGCTCCACCAGGGCAGCAGCAAGCAGCAGGCCTTTGGGGTGCTCGTGACCTATGCAGGTGCTGCTGTCTGGTGGTGCACATGTCCAGCTAATTCCAGGAACTGTATGTGGCAGCAAGAAGCACGGCGAGGCTGGCCTGCTGCCAGCACTCGCGCGCCAATGCTGGGAAGCCTCACGCAATGGAGCTGGCTGCCTTCCCTGCTCCCTGCCAACATGTGCAGCTGCCAGGAAGTAGGAGACAGGGCTTCCCACAACTTCTGGCCATGCAATAGAGGCAGGATGGCCTGGCTGTGCTCCTTGCCATCACGTGCAGCTCCCGGAAGTGGCTGGAGCTGCATGCCACCAAGCAGCAGTACCTGCATCGACCACAAGCACCACAAGAGCCTGTCACCTACTGCTTCTGCAGCCAGCAGCAGGGGCTGTGTACCTTGGGGGGGGGTGGGGAGGTCCCCACATCCTTCCACCCTCCCTCACACCCCACAAACCCCACACATCCACACACTGCCCCACAACACCCCCACATATACACATACCTCCACAACATACTGTACACCCCCCACACAGCCACACCCCCTCACAAACCCCACATACAAACCCGTCAGCCCACCATACACACACACCCAACCACACACGCACACAATATACAAAAGTAAGATTTTATTTTGACTTATTATGCAATCACCTTTATATACACTATGCAAACACAAATCATGACAAAAATATTTGTCATGCTAGATGAAAGCTAGCTGCTTTCAAGTTGGCAAAGCCAGATGTGATGCACCCTTGGGTACTAAAGAAATTGACTGAGGTTATTTTGGAGCCATTGGCTATCCTCTCTGAAAACTCATGGAGGTTGGGTGAAGCTCTGGAGGACTGGAAAAGGGTAAATTTAGTGCCCTTTAAGAAGGGGAAAAAAGAGAATCCAGGGGACTACAGACCAAACAGCCTGACCACTATACCTGGAAAGATCATGGAGCCAGGTCCCAAAGGACTCCTTGGTGAAGCACCTGAGGAAGAACAAGGTGATCAGGAACAGCCACCATGGATTCTCTAAGAAATTCATCCCTTACCAACCTGCTTTCCTTCTATGATAGGGTGACAGGCTCTGTGAATGGGAGAAGAACAGTGGATGTGATACGCCTTGGCTTTAGCAAGGCTTTTGGGACTGTCTTTAACAACATCCTCATTAAGAAGCTAAGGAAATACAGACAAAAGTACTGGTTGAATAATCACACTCAACAATTAGTCATCGATGGCTCAATGTCTAGATGGAAGGGGGAAATATTAAATGGGGATCCCCAGGGATCTATCCTGGATCTCGTATTGTTTAATATCTTCATTAATGATTTGGATGATGCGTTTCAGTGCATGCTTAGCAAATCTGTGAATGACACCAAGTTGGGTGGAGTTTCAGATCATCCAGAGAGTAAGGCTAGGATCCAGAGTGACCTGAATAGACTGGAGAAATGGTCCATGATCAATTACATGAGATTCAACGAGGACAAGTGACAAGTCCTGCACTTGGGACAGAATAATTGCATGCACAAATACAGACTGGTGGAATGATTAGCTAGGCTGCAATACTGCAGAGAAGGACCTGGGGGTAGACCATAAGCTGAATATGAACCAACAGTATGCTCTTGATGCAAAAAAAGCCAACAGCATCCTGGGTTGCATTTATAGGAGTGTCACTTGCAAATCAAGAGAAGTGATTTTTCTGCTCTATTCTTCACTAGTAAGGCCTCATCTGTGTCCAGTTTTGAGCCCCATACTTCAAGGAGGACATGGACAGTTTGGAAAGAGTCCAGCACAGGGCAACAAAAATGATCAGAGGCCTGGGAAGTGAGACTTATAAGGAAGGGTTGAAAGAATTAGGGTTAGTCAGTCTGGAGAAGAGAAGACTGACAGGGGGAAGGGATTTGATAATAGACATCAAATACCTAAAGGCAATTATAAAGAGGATGGAGATGGGATTTTCTCTGTGGCTGTAGGGGACAAGACTAGGAGCAATGGCCTCAAGCTGCAGGATGGGAAATTTAGGTTGGAGATTAGGAAGAGGTTTCTGACTAGCAGGGTTGTCACACACTGGAACAGGCTATCTAGAAAAGCTGTGGACTCTCCATCCTTGGAAGTTTTCAAGAGCAGGTTAGACAAACACTTGGTTGGGATGGTTTAGTCAGGAATAAACAGATAATTAGTGCAGCTGCACCCCTTTTGGGGCTGGACCGCAAACATAAGAATGCTTATGTCCCCAAAGCATGTGAGAACCCCAGCCACTCCTCCTCTCTGTGCTCAAAGGAGCATCCCTCTCCCCTTGCCTTTCCCCCCTCCCCTGCCTGCCAGTGCTTCTTCTGCCACTCTCCTGGGAGCAGGGGAAGCTCCAAAGTCACTTCAGCCAACTCCTGCTTTGCTGCATGGGTGCTAGGCTCAGCTAGGAACAGTGACTGTAATGACTGGGGGGGAAGAGGTTCCAGATGCAAAGAGGGACCCTCCCCACTAGGGCTGTGCAAAAGTTTGCCGGCTGTTTCATTTTGACACTGTTTCTACTTGTTTCGAACTTGAAACAGCGAAATCAAAACAAAACGAAGGGCTTCGAAACCACCTCAAAACAAAATGAGCGCAGTTTAAATATTTCAAAAGTTTTGAAATGTTTCAGGTTTTGAAGCTGAAGCTGGGCTTGCCTGCAGGGATACAGAAAGTAAGGAGAGGGAGGGGGAAGAGGGGGGAAGGGCTGCTCTCATACTGACTGTGACAGTTTGGCTGCCTGAGATGCTGCTGGTGCTACTGTGCTGCTTACTAAGTTATTACCTGTTGTTATTTAAAGTGGTGGACTGGACTGAGGCTGTAGGGGAGTAGAAGACCTCATTGGGGCACACTACCGTCTTGTGTAGAGGCCCCAGCACCAGTAAGGATGCACCTTAGCACACACACACAAGTCACACATCACGAGTTTTGCTTGTCAGCAGCTTGAGGTGCAGTTTCCCAGAAACCCCTGTACCTCTGTCCTTGAAACCTGGCAGGCTTCATGGCCTCAGCAGGGGATACCATCCCTGCTGTTTTCACCTCCCTGCACCTTCACACTGACAAGTGACATGAGTTTTGTTTTCAAGATTTTGAGGTTCAGTTTCTCAAAAACCCCTCACCTATCTCATCGAAACTGGGCAAGCTTCATGCCCTCAAAATGGGCTACAACTCTCATGGTTTTCATCCAAATCAGGCAAGAAATGATAAAGCTATAGGCAGTTTTGTGCTTCCCCATTATAGCCTATGGACGAAATGTTGAAACATCATCAAAACAGGGAAATAGTCTCGATGAAATTAAACAGGACGGTGCTTTGAAATGAAATGAAGTTCAGAACGAAACCCTGTCCCATCAAAATGGCAAAATGGAAGTTGAAACGAAACGGTACTGTTTCCCCATGTATTGCAACTGCCACTGTTCTCAGCTTAGCTCAGCTCCCATGCAGGCCGACTGGAGCCCGCAGCCAGCTTTGCAGCTTCCAATGCCTCCAGGTCAGTCAAGAAAGAGTAGCATCAGGCAGGGAAGGGGGAGGGGAGGGAAGAAGAGAGGACATATTTTTGATCATGGAGGGGAAGTGTGGGTGGGATTTTCACAGGCTATGGGGACTTTAAAGCACCAGGGGGTGGTTGGAAGGAGACTGGGAGGCAGTTGCAGCCACCTCTGCAGTGTGGGTAGCTGCTCCCAAACCCCCATTGTCAAATCCACCCCTAGGGATGATCCTGCTTTGAACAGGGGCCTGGACTAGATGGCCTTATGAGGTCCATTTTCCTATGATCCTCTGAACCTTCAGCTTTTTGGACCATGACTCATACTTCAGAACAAGAGACATGCTTGGGTGGGGTGGGCTTCACCTCTCCCCTAAAGGTAAGCATGTGTTCTCTTTCAGGTTGGCTGATCTCCTCCAGAGGGCTTTAAACTAGGCTCATTGGGAGAAGGGCAGGATGAGGACAGAGGGAGCCATGGAACACCGAACCAAGAGGCACCCACAAGAACAGCCCAGCCAAGACAGGCAACGAGCACAAGAAATACCCAGGTAAGAGACAGGGGCCCAGATAGTCCTGGGATTAGGGGGGCAGTGCATACACCTTCAGGAGGCCTTAAATGCCTCTACACTAATGCTCATAGTATGGGAAACGAGCAGGAGGAACTTGCCCTCCTGCTACCTAACACAAACCCAGACATAGTGGGGCTCACTGAAACTTGGTGGGATCCAGTGCATGACTGGTTGGTAAACATCAAGGGCTATGGGCTGTACAGGAGGGATAGAACAGGGAAGAAAGACAGGGGTGTGGTGCTCTATGTCAAAGAGCAATATACATCCTCAACAAAGAGCACTGAATCAAAGGAGGGGCAGACTGAAGTGCTCTGGGTCAGGATACAGTGTGGGAGAGGGGGACTTAATGGTGGGGGTCTACTACAGACCACCCAACCAGGGGGAAGAGTTGGACTGGGAATTTTCAGGTCAGCTCACAGAGGCAGTTAAGTCAAGGGACGTGGTCATCGTGGGTGACCTAAACTATCCGGACATCTGCTGGGAAGAGCAGTCAGCCAGGACTGACCACTCATATAGGTTCCTAGCTGAGTTACAGGACCTCTATCTAACCCAGGAGGTGCACAGCCCCATGAGCGGAGATGCCTTGTTGGACCTGGTCCTGGCCATGGGCGACAACCTGGTGAGCGGACTGCAGGTTCTCGACTACCTGGGCGACAGCAATCATCGCCTGCTGGAATTCACCATTCAATGCAGGGTGTCAAAGGCCTGCAGCAAGGCAGCACCCCTGGACTTCAGGATGGCAGACTTCAATGAGGTAAGTAGACTTGCTGGGGAGGCACTGAGGTCCCAGAGGGGAGGGGAGTAGGGAGTCCAAGATGAGTGGTCATTCCTTAAGGAGACGATCCTCCAAGCCCAACAGGTAACAATCCCAAAACAGATCAAAGGGGGCAAGAGTGCTCAAAAGCCCCCATGGCTCACCAAAAGCATCCGGGAATGTATCAAAGCCAAAAAGGAGGCGTACACCCAATGGAAGGGAGGGGCCATCACCAAGGAGGGTTATACCTCCATTGTTCAAGATTGTAGTGGGATTGTCAGGAAGGCTAAGGTGGAGACAGAACTGGGACTAGCGACCCGGATCAAAGATAACAAAAAGTCCTTTTTTAAATACATAGCGGGTAAAAAGAAGGTATTGGGTAACATGGGGCCTCTGCAGGACATGCTAGGAAATCTGGTGGTTACACCAGATGACAAAGCTAACCTCTTTAACAATTTCTTTGCCTCCATTTTTCTGAGCAGGGACTGGGTCTTCCCCCCCACCAGGGTCCCTGATGGACCCAGGGGAGGCGCAGCCAGGCCCAGGGTCAGGGAGGACCAAGTCAGGGAACTTTTGGTGGGACTAGACGTGTTCAAATCAGTTGGTCCGGACAATCTCCACCCCCGGGTCATTGCAGGACCCCGGCACAGCTTTACAAGCACTCGTGGTGCTCTGGTCAGGTCCCAGAAGACTGGAAAACGGCCAATGTGGTCCCCATTTTCAAAAAAGGGAGGAAAGAGGACCCAGGAAACTAAAGGCCTGTTAGTTTTACCTTGGTCCTAGGGAACCTGTTTGAGAAAATTATCCAGGAGCACATCTGTGAGGCCCAGCAGGGGAGATTAGGCTTAGGGGCAACCAACATGAGTTCATAAGAGGCAGGTCCTGTCAGACCAACCTGGTGGCCTTCTAAGACCAGGTCACAAAATCCTTGGACACAGGTGTTGTGGTGGACATAGTCTTTCTGGACTTTAGGAAGGCCTTCAACACTGTCTCTCACCCCGTTCTCATTAAAAAATTAGGTGACTGTGGTGTTGATGCCTACACAGTCAGATGGGTTGCAAATTGTCCAGAGGGCCACACCCAGAGAGTAGTGGTGGACGGGTCATTTTCAACCTGGAGGGATGTGGGCAGTGGGGTTCCCCAGGGCTCGGTCCTTGGGCCCGCACTGTTCAACATCTTCATCAGTGACTTGGACAAGGCGGTGAAAAGCACCTTGTTCAAATTTGCGGATGACACTAAGATGTGGAGAGGAATGGGCACACTGGAGGAGAGGGACAGGTTGCAACTAGATCTGGACAGGTTACAGGGGTGGGTGGATGAGAACAGGATGAGTTTCAATACTGACAAGTGCAAGGTACTGCACCTGGGGAGGAAGAACCAGCATCATACCTACAGGCTGGGGAACTCTCTTCTCGTCAGCACAGAAGCAAAAATAGATCTTGGAGTCATTATTGATTGCAAGATGAACATGAGCCGCCAATGTGAGGATGCGGTCAGGAGGGCTAATTGCACCTTGTCGTGCATCCACAGATGCATCACGAGCAGGTCCAGGGAGGTGATCCTCCCCCTCTGTGTGACACTGGTCAGGCCGCAGTTGGAGTACTGCGTCCAGTTCTGGGCACTGCACTCCAGGAGGGCTGAAACCTATGATTTCTTCTTTGAGGGGAAGTATTAAGCTCAACTCACTGAAAGGGACCGAATTAAAGTCTCCAGGAAACATTATCAAACATCTGCTGAAGGTGCAGGTATGATTGAGGTGCTGAGGATATTCTGGCATGTGATATTTGAAGAGGGGGTCATCACTCATCAGTACCACTGGAAAAAAAAGATGGTAGATCTGTTCCTACCCCTCATGGAATCTGACAAAAAGAATCTGACAAAAAGAGTCCCCTCATGGCTGTTGGGGACCAACGAGTAGTTAAAAGCTAGTGCTTTGGGAAGGTATATTGCATTAGTTTTGCAATTGTGTATAATTAGAAAGGGTGATTATGACTTATTTGCATAGATGATGGTATAGTAATCAAAATAATACATTGCACTGATATTACAAAATGCAATTTTACTGCAAGATTTTTCAGAGAACAACTAAAGTCATGACGAGGCAATGTATTTACTGATATTTCTGCAGTGTCAAAAGCTTGCAGGAAGTTGTTGCATCCTCCTAGACTGACAATTCTAGCTGGGGTCAAAGTTTCTGGAGTCAGGCTCTTGTAGTTCTTGCAGGGGTGTCGCAGGGGTGTCTTGTAGAAACAGCAGTGGTATCCAGTTCAGAGGTGGAGACAAAGAAATTAACAAAATACCTGGGACAAATGGAAATGGAGAGAGAGATCAAAGGGAAACTGAAAGGGTTACCAGAGCTGCTGATCAGAAACTGCTGAATAACACTTGCTGCTCCAAAAAGATGTAGAAAGGTGCAGGCTTATTTGCAGATCAGGATTAGTGGGTGGAGCCCACCAGACCAAAAGGCCTATTCCTCAAGTGAGAGTGCATCCTAGTGTGACAGTCCTGGAAAATTAAAGCCTTTTAATAGGCAGAAAAGTTGTAGCACAGTCAGTAACACAGCTAGGTATCTGCTAAAGTCTCCCCTGGAGACTTTAATGCTTTCACTTTCAGTGAGTTGGGCTTGATGTGACTCAGAGAAGAACGATTCCATAGCCTGGGCTACACCCAGGCCCTGATCTCCAAGCAGCTCTTTCCCTGTTATTACTCCCCTTAAAGCCTGGATCATTTCTATCACTTTCTTTTTTATCTTTCCTTTTAAAGAAATGTCTAAGGTTTTGCACTAAAAATTGAGGCGTCTGCTAGAAAAATGGGGCAATCAGAGGCATTATCACACGTAGCCTTTTTTGTTGCCTAAAGATTTCCATTTCTTTCAGCACATAAATTATCCTCACAAAATGTATTTCCTACAATTGAGGGGAAGTGGTGATTAGCAAACCTAGAGTGATCACCAGCACTAAAGAAGCTAAAGTCTTATTAGTGTAATTCCCTTTACCTCCCCAAACCGTTTGTCTGTTAGAAATGGAATATTGTTAGAAATGCACAGCTTGCATCTTGCACCTGATAAGAAAGAAATACTGCCCAAGGCTCCTTTCTCCCCCTCACCCGCCTTAGCCTTTCTCATGCTGATTGCAGAAGCTGGAATTCAATTGACTGTGGCCTTGGGGTATGAACTTTTGGCGAACTGTTGTAGTTTCTGGGCATGCTTAATGAGCTGATGCATATTTACCTCTCTGCCCTGCATACTTAAGTAGCTAATTATACTATACATGCGATGTATGTAATGATGTAACTACATGTATGCTTGTATGAAACGGAAGTAGCTGTAAGAGTTCTGGTGTCTGCACACGTGCTCAGGAGAGAGAAGATAAATTCCGCTTGCAAACACAATTAGTTTGTCAGAAGCTGATTTGGGCATCAATGCCCCACTCTGACCTTGTTTGCAAACAAATACATCCTTTTGTACCGGCTGATGTTTGTGTGTCTGTGATTTTTGCGGGCCTCCAAAGAAACGAACTGCTTTTTGCAACATGTCTTCCAAATACGTGTTAACATTGCTGGGGAAAAGCATCAATGTTCACCTACCACACTTGGTATAAATCAGTGTAGTTCCACTAATCTCAAGGGCAAATAAGTGTGTGCTGAAGGACAAGAGATACCTGTAGATGTTGTGATCATATTGCCTGCTTCCTCCTCTCCAAATCCATTGAGTTATGATCAGTTCTACTAGCTGATGATTTTGCTCTATATGGGAGTTTGCCCAGTACTGGATAACAAGTTATGGTTCTGATCATAGTATAACACCAGAATACTGTCACTATGAGAAAGAAAGAAGAGTCACTTTGGACCTTGTCCAGAATTTTCATAAATTTCATAGACGTTAGGACTGAAAGGGACTGCACGAGATCATCGGGTCCATCCCCCTGCCCAAGGGGCAGGAAGTCAGCTGGGGCCAGATCACCCCAGCAAGATAAGCATCCAAGTGTTTCATAGAGGTATCCAGAGTAGGTGCTTGCACCACTTCTGAGGGGTGTCTATTCCAGACTCTGGAGACTCAGACAGTAAAGAAGTTTTTCCTTATGTCCAGTCTAAAATGGTCTTCCAGCAGTTTATGACTGTTAGACCTTGTCTTTCTTATGGGGTGCCCTGGTAAACAGACATTCTCCCAGTTCTTGATGCACGCCCCTTATATACTTATAGACTGCCACCAAGTCAACCCTGAGCCTTCACTTCTCCAGGCTAAAGACTCCCATGCCTCTCAGCCTCTCCTCATAAGGCCTTCTCTCTTGAGCTCTAATCATGCATGTGGCTCTCCCCTGGACTCTCTCAAGCTTCTCCACATCCTTTCTAAATTGTGGAGCCCAGAACTGGATGCAGTACTCCAGCTGTGGCCGCCCCAAGGCCAAGTAAAGCGGGAGGATGACTTCTTGGGTCTTGCTTGAGATGCATTGATAGATGCAAGCCAGAGTTTTATTTGCTTTGCCAGCTGTGGCATCACATTGGTGGCTCAGTGGGAAGCTGGGTGACAGTGACCACGAGCTGATCACCTTCACCATCTGCTGTAAAGCTGGCAAGTCAGTCAGTAATACAGAAGTCCTTGACTTCAAGAAAGCTGACTTTGACAAGCTAAGGAGGCTTGTCAGTGAGGCCCTAAAGGGCCACAACCCAAAGGGGAGGGGAGATCAGGACGAGTGGTTGCTCCTCAAGGAAGCAATCCTGGATGCGCAAACAAAGTCCATTGCATCTCAGAGGAAAGGCAGCAAAAGGGCGTTATTGTTGTGGCTAGTTCCATTAGTTTCTTCATGAAGCAAATGAAGTTCTTCATTAGAATTGATTAGGTTTGTTCTCTGAAGGTTGTTTAGCTTGCTCAGGAAGTTGTCCCAGTAGAATTGTTCCTTATGAATAATGTTTCCTGCAAAAGCTATGAGGGTTTTTTCAGTGTACAGGTGTTCAGTAGCTGATTTCTACCACCAGTTTCATACTCTTCCTCATCCACTTTTTAATGGCATGTACAAACTGAGCTTCTCCTTTGAGAGGTCCCCTGCAGTTACTCACTGTGGTACTGTGTAAGTTTCCAAGTGAATTTACTCTGTGGGGGCGCTTGTACACATGATGATGGCATGCCGTACCCATGACAAAAATCTCCCTTTGAGATATTTAATGGTGTCAAACATTACACATATGTGAATTTTGAGCATTTTAGATGAGTTTGTATCATTACAAACTAAGCTCCATCCCAACATAGTTAAGTTTGCAATGATTAGGCCTGTGCAAATAGGGAACTATTCCATTTGGGTTCGGATTCAGCCAATTTGGATGCCAGCAATTTGATTCAGAGCTCTGAATTGGTTTCCCGCCTCAATTTGGCCAAGTCAGCTCCGAAGTTTTGGAGCTGATTCAGAGATTCGGCAATAGGGTATAATGGGAAATCAGTGAAATAGCTATAATGTTGTTGTTTTTTGTCTACTTTGGATGAAACTTGCAGGGATGGTAGCCTCTGCTGAGACCATGAAGTCTGCCAAGTTTCAAGGTGATAGGTACAGAAGTTTGGCAGAAACTGCACCTCAAATTCTTGAAAGCAAAGTCATGTCACGTGTATGTGTTAAGCCACAGCAGGGTCAAGATTTCAGGGATAGTTGCCTCTGCTGAGGCCACAAAACCTGCCAAGTTTCAAGGAGATAGGTGCAGGAGTTTGGGGGAAACTTCACCCTGCTGCTGACAGGCAACTTGCTGCTGACAGGCAAAACTCGTGACATGGATAACCCTGTGTGTGTTAAGGTGCAGTGGGGTGAAAACTACAGCGATGGTAGCCCCTGCAGAGACCACAAAGCCTGCCAAGTTGCAAGGAGATAGGTTTAGGGGTTTGGGGAAAACTGCACCTCAAGCTGCAGACAAGCAAAACTCGTGACATGGGTGACCCTGTGTGTGTTAAGGCGCAGCAGGGTGAAAGCTGCAGGGATGATAGCCCCTGCTGCGGCCACAAAGCCTGCCAGCCTTTGAGGAGATCGGTGCAGGGGGGTTCTGGGACCCTGCACCTCTAGCTGCCGACAGACAAAGCTCGTGACATGGGTGCTTGCGCAACTGACTGTCTCTGTCTTGGAGCAGAAGCAGTTCAGCTCTGTATTGATTATTTCCACTTCTTAGCCTGTGGTTTTGTAGGTGTTAATCCTTGCTCATTAACTCATTAAGTCATTATCTAGTAGCTCTAGCTAGCTACTGTGTATTGAGCTGGTACCTGAGTGAATCGTGATTGATTGGTTACACAGTAACCTAGCAGCCAGGCCTACAGTAGGTTCAACACCCCTCCCCCCGCCCCATGCCCCAAGATTGACACAGTTGCACAAGCACCCATGGCACCAGTTCTGCCGTCAGCAGCCAGAGATGCAGGGCCCCAGGACCCCCCTGCACCAATCTCCTTGACAGCTGGCAGCAGCAGGGGCTAGCAGACCTGCAGCTTTCACCCTGCTGAGCTTTAACACATAGTGTCACCCATGTCACGAGTTTTGCTTGTCCACAGCTTGAGGTGCAGTTTCCCCCAAACCCCTGCATCTATTTCCTTGAAACTTGGCAGACTTTGTGGCCTCCACACGGGCTAGCATCTCTGCAGTTTTGACCCCGCTGTGGCTTAACACGTACACATGACCTGAATTTTGCTTTCAAGAATTTGGGGTGCAGTTTCTCCCAAACCCCTGCTCCTATCTTCTTGAAACATGGCAGGCATTGTGGCTTCATCAAGAGCTACCATTCCTGCAGTTTTTACCCCCTGTGACTTAACACACACACGTGACATGAGTTTTGCTTTCGGAACTTTGAGGTACTGTTTCCCAGAAACCCCTGCACCTATCACCTTGAAACCTGGCACACATCATGCTCTTAGAAGACAATACCATCCCTGCAAGTTTCATCTGAATGAGCCAAAAGACAACAAAGTTACAGCTATTTCATTGATTCCCCACTATACCCTATGGCCAAATCTCCGAATCTTTTCCAAATTGATTCGGAAGCTCCAAATCAATTTGGAAAGCCTCAAGCTTCCCACAGTTCAATTCAGATTTGTATATTTGGCCTCCAAATCATCCAAATCATCTCCAAATCTAAATCATGATCTGAAGCTTTGCAACGATGCACTGCAGCTATTAGTCAGCTCATCCCCCAGCTATGGGAGAGGTGGACAGGCTCCTCAGAAATAAAAGTATTGGGCCCCTTGCTGAAGGCAGAAGCAGTGAGAGGCCTGACACTTTTTTTTTTTGGAAGAGCCTGCCCATGACTGGGGGGCAAGCTGGTGTTGGGTTGAGCATCCCCTGAGCTGTGGGGGGCCCCAGTCCTTTCCTGCACAGTAGCAGCACTCCCCAGGGCTGCCCAGGTGGGCTGCTAATGGGCCAGATGCTTCCCCAACTTGGAGGCAGCACCTGGCCTAATCCAACTCTTCCCTGGGGGTGTCGCCAGTGTGGAGGGAAGGACCAGGGCTCCCCGCAGCTCAGAGGCCACTTAGCCCACTGGAAGCTTTCCCCCCAGCTGTGGGCAGGCTCCACCGGCAAAATAAATAAATAAAAAATGATCAGGCCCCTCACTGTAACATGATAGAAAAATAAAACCTCTAAATTGAAACAGTGGGTTTCAATTAAAACCCCAGCATTTCAATTTAGGGGGTGTAGAAGACTAAACCTCTGTCACGTGTACAAGTGCCCTGGGACATGAGGACCTTAAATCAGCCTTAAAAAATCACATTTTAGTATTAAAAATTGTGGTGGGAGAAATTACACAGCAAAGAGGTTGGGAGTCACTTCTTCTGCAGTGTAATGTTCAGATGCGTCGCATCTTATTCATGACGTTCAAATGACTGCTTACTGCCAGGCACTTGGAGGGAGATGGTTCCTCTGGAGAAAAAACTGAGGTAATATTTAAGAGTGCACCAACAGAGATTTTTTTGGACCGATACCAATGGCCAACTTTTAACAAGCCATATCAGCCAATACCAATCTGATTGCCGATATGCAACCAGGCAGCTTGGAGAGCAGCATTCATCTGATAAGCCTGTTGTGAGGAAAGGGGCATGAGGAGGGCAGATTGAGGCCCCAGCAGTGAGGGAGGGAGTGGGGCAGAGGCAGGGGCAGGGGCAGGCACTGCACAGCCACAGCAGGCAGTGGTACGGAGCTGTGAGTGGCTTGTCCGGGAAGTGCGGAGAGGGGGTGGTGGCTCCTGCCACTTCATGTACCCCCAGATCTGCGTGTAGAGCAAGGGCAGGCTGCTGCTGTGGGTTGGGGCCAGGCTCTTCCTGGTGGGAGGGCTGGGCCAAGGCTGTGCTCAGGGTGGGTGGAAGCAGGAGGGGGCGGGGGGCTGTAGTCACCCCCAAATTTGCCATAGCCTCTCTCCCAGTGCTGCCACCATATGCCCTGAGCGCAGCCCCAGCCCACCGCCCTGCCAGAATTAGCCTAAGCACAGCCCCAACCCAACCCCCACACTGAGATTAGCCCGGTGCTGCCCTGGCTCCGGCCCACAGTGGCAGCCCACCCTTGCCCCATGCACAGATCCAGGGGCACACGCCTCCCCATACCCTCCTGGGTTGCATGCAGTGGTGGGAGCCACCACCCGCCCCATGCCCCCAGATGAGCCACTCATGGCTCCATCCCTTGCCCTGCCCCAGCTGTACAGTGCCTGCCCCAGCCCCAGTCCCATTCCCTCTCTCACCACTGGGGCCTTTATCTGACCTTGCCACCTCCTCATGCCACTTCCCTCACAACAATCTTACCAGACAGACTCAGCTGCTCTCCACACTGTTGGGCTGACCTTCTGGCCACCTGCATGCTGCACTGTAGCTGCATGCATGCACAGGGCATTTATCAGCAACATTTTTGGCCACATCAGCCAAAAAAAGCCGATTGCCAGTACTGTCAATTTGCCTTATATCGGTGCCAGTCCGATATGGGACTGGTGTATCGGTGCACCTCTAGTAATATTGCTTTGTGATATTTGGCACTGGCTTTAAAACATTCTTAGGCAAATACCTGCAAAATTGCTATATGTTATGTTTTAGCATTAATGTTTTTTCATCCTGGCTTCTGGGCTAAAGTTTTGAGAAGTCCTTTTTAAGGAAGAAATGACTTCATTTTGTCCCATAAACAAATTTTGTGACTCAATACCAAGGAGGAAAACTTAGCAGATATACCTCTGTAGAAGGGGAAGAAAACAAGAAACAATTATGTGGAGTAAATGGTCAAATGGTGAAATTTGAGGAACTATGTTCTCTACTGTTTGATTTAGCTATGTAGTCAACTTCGTCTTGTACAATTATAGCACCCGGAAGTCTTGCCTATCCGGTTCAAAAACAAGTGCATCAGCAGATTTATCTTGGGGTTTTGAGCCTCTTACATGATGTATCCCTCAAACCTCATTTTTTAAAGTCTTTAAGTCTTTTGAATTGATGATGGATTATTTGAGCAAGATTCTGTTATGCCACCTGGTCTAGGGTTTGCAAACAGTTAGTTTTCAAGCATCTTTCAGAGTTATACTTAGCTTGTCTCTGTCTTGATCTTTACACAGGCTGGAATAGGCCATTTCTCTTACCATTACTGGACTTTTAGTACTACACATGCTATTAATTCAAAGTAGGCTTACTGCTCAGTAAAAATACTGTGCACTAAGACTACCTGGGAGCACATCTACACGTGCTCTCTCTTGGGAGCAGATTTGCTCCCGCCCTGCTCTAGCCCCAGCAGCAGCAAGGGGCAGCTCCAGGCTGCAGGAAGCATGGGGTCAGTCCTTGTGTGCGCAGGGCTAGGAGAGCTCTGCCAGCTGCAACAGCAGCTTGGGGTGGCCCCATACACATTGGGAGGGGTCCTGATGTGCATGGGGCCATGAGACAGCTGCTGCTACAGAGTTCTCCCACCATGTGCACATGGGGACAAGCCCTGTGCCCAAGGAGGCTTCCTTGTGCAGCCCTAAGCTGACTGAAACAGAGTCTGGGGCAGGTCCCAGCCCACTCCGGGCTGCACGCCAGGGCTGAATGGGACCTGCCCCTCCTCCACAGCTCTTTCCCATCCCTGTGCCCCAATTGGCCAATTGAGACAAGGGGTGGAGAAAGAGTCCCCTCCCCTGCAGCTCTTTCCCAGCCCCAGGCCCCATTCTGGTGATCAAGACACAGGGCTGGGAAAGAGCTGTAGGGGAGGGGACTCTTTCCCAGCCCCCTGCCCCAGTCAAGTGATCTGGGAATTGGGGCTGTGAAAGACCTGCAGGAGAGGGGCAGGTCCCAACCCCCTGCCCCAATTTGAGGCAACTAGCAGCAAGCCCCAGCTGGGCAGGGACTCCCCACTGAGCTGGGCGTGGCCAGGAGCCATTCCATGGGTGGAATAGCTCCTGGCTGCCCCCAGCTGAATGGGGATTCCTAGCCCAGCCAGAGGCTCATTGTTAGCTCCACCATGGTAGCTTCCCAGTCCTGGTGCAGCTCAGCGCCCCAGTCCTGTATCTGCTGGACAGTTAGTTTAATACCTATATTTACAGGTGCTAGCTAACTGCTCAGTAGCTTATTAGCACAGTTCCTTGATTAGTCTACTGCACAGTATAGCATCTCACATAAACACACCCACTTAGAGCTATCCATTGGCTACTTAGTAGCATACAGCAACAGATTAGTGTGCCTGTAGCCCGGTTTGTAGTAGGTAGCTGTCCAAGTGGTGATAAATACTGCTATAGTTCATGTCATACAAAATGGGTCTGATATTGGCAGTAGGCGTCAAGACAGAAATGAGTCATACAGTTACCCTGTTATGTCAAGTTTTGCCATTTTGGCATGGCTATATTGTGAGATAATATTACAATGCTGCTGCCCATGACCTTACTTTTCTGTAACTAGATAGAAGATTTCATTCTCCAGAGTTCTCAATCTTGGAACTTGATACTGTCACTGTTACACAGGGCAGGCCACACTGTAACTAGTTCCTTTATCTAGGCCCAGCTGCCCATAAGGAACAGACAAGTTTAAAAACAAAATCCATGTAGCACTAACTTAAACCATACACCATCACCAAATGTGAGGGTTCCCACCCTGCAAAGGATAAATAAAATGAGAGAGATAGCCTCAACTGCTCTCATCCAGAATCAGATTTTCAAAGAATGAATATGACCAGTATTCTCTCAACATCCTTTGCTAATCTGGTACAGTCTACTGGGGATAGTTCACAGCACTTTTAGTGACCAATCTGAGCTCCATTTATAGAAGTCCACTTCCTAATGAAGCCAAACAGGCACAATTAATGGCAGGGGCTAATTATGGTGAATAACTCTGTTTAATTTCCCTGGCTGCAACAGAGAAGGACTCCCTGCATTCTAGTAAGTGTTAGTCTCATCCAGTAGGATATTACTTGGACTTACTTGTGGACCCCAAATTCCTATGTTGAAGTTGGTGAGAAAGTGTATAAGGAATGCAAGAGCTGAATAAACAAGGGACTATGATCCCTTGCTCTCTCTATTTACATGCAGGTCAGGACTTCAGGCAGACTGAGCCTTATATGCCTATGTGAGGACTGAGCATGGTGGTGACCCTGTTTCTTGGATCCATTTTAATATATGGCATAGAATGGTACTACTCTACAGTATACGAAGAATATACCTATGGTTTATACAGCTTTAATAACTAATTAAAAGATGTTCTAGTAAAGGGCTAATCACTTGCAGAATCCACAGCTCAATAGACTGCTCACAACCATGCATTGAGCCATCTACAGGAGCTTCTTTTGAGGTGCTTAGTCATCTGCACCACACAATACTCCTATCTTACACAATAACAGAGAGAATCTTCCCTGGAACTTAAAGCGTGATATACTGGTGTTCGGGGAATACACCCAAGTGTGAGCAAGCACCACCACAGCAAGCTAAGGACATAATTTGGATTTCCTTTTCGTTAGTAGTTTCATCTTTTTTCAGACCATGATTCACAGTCAGTCATTTCCACCCTGTCGTCCCACCCATTCTGGATCCCATTTGGTTCTGCTCATGCAGGACAGTCCAGAGTAGGAACAAGGTCCCATGGTAGTTAAAAGGAGACACTGCAACATGTGATGCAAGAGCTTAAAACCCATAATGCGATGTAGTGTTGAGTATTTGATAATGTAAGCATGATTACCCTTCTTACATCCACACATAGTATGTGTATGCTATAATCTTGGCAAAAAAAAAGATTCTAATGAATTCTTCATGATACATTAGGCTATATTAGAGACGGTTAGGATTTGTCTTTTCTGGGGGATTTTTTTGTTTGTTTTCATTTTGTCAAATGCTCTTGGATTTTCAGCAAACTGAGATCAATTTATTTTATTGGAAACATATGCAAGGCTCAGATTTTTAGTGTTTAAATGACATTTTCAAAACAAAGTCATGAAAACTGACTGTCATGTATGGAAGTTTCCTTTTAGAAATTCCACTTTCCTTTTAAAATGGCAGTTTCAGTTTTCAGTCTTCAGCAAAAACATTTTGCTAGTGTTATTCCAAATAGAAATAAGTTTAGAATTACCTCCAGTGGTTTTAAAATCAAAAGAATATCTTACTGTCTCTATCTGTTCTAGCAACAGGAGAATATCACAAGTCATTGCAATAAGGTAAATGTTCTCCATTCATAAACCACTGTACCTGAACTACCATTCACCTTAACAGTGGAGTTGGTAGCATTTCCTACTGTTAAAAATTGACAGACATTTCCCATTACAAGATGCTTTTTTCAGTTGCTTCTAGGTTTGACAAAATTAACTGTATGAAATTATGTGTTCTGTTTGTAGGCTGGGTATCTGCCTTGGGATGAGTATTTCAGCCACAATGGTTTAGTTTTGTCTGAGAACAAGGATGACGAAAAATACATTGATTAGCTCATCTTAACAAAAGGATTGGAAATGTTTTGTTTGAAAAGCTCTTAGGACTCCATACTTTTGAGGATATTTCTACTTGTGTAAAGAAGGTGCCTTTTTCTGACCCCTGTAAAAATCCACCCAAACCTGGCCATGCTATAAGCTAGTTAAGAGAAACTCAAGCATACGCAGTAGAGAAGACTGATTTTAGCAGCCAAAGTCCCTGAAGAGTCTATCCTCATCGAGCATGCTTGAGCCTCTGACAGTTCCCACAAGCATTCATTAATGCATGCGCACCAGCCCAATGGGGTGACTTAAGTGTGAGGCAGGCAACCCCAGGCTCTTGCAGTGAAGCTTGACTTTTCTTGAGCTTGTTGCTCCCAGCTGTTCTGGATCAAAGTGGGCCCGGGCACTGGCACTGAGTGCAGGGAGCCTGTCCGGTTTGATGCCCCTGCTGCATCTGAGGCAGTGTGGAAAAGGCAGGTGCCTGATTCAGAGGAGGAAAACCAGGACCTCTACGGGGAAGAGGACAAGGAATTTGGTGTGACAGGTACTGTGGGGAAGGAGAAAGCTTGTGCCTGAGCAGTTGCAGAGGGCTGAGAATGGCTGAGTGGGTGGCAGCAGGAGGGGGCGGGGGGGCTGTAGTCACCCCCAAATTTGCCATAGCCTCTCTCCCAGTGCTGCCACCATATGCCCTGAGCGCAGCCCCAGCTCACCACCCTGCCAGAATTAGCCTAAGCACAGCCCCAGCCCAACCCCCACACTGAGATTAGCCCGGTGCTGCCCTGGCTCCGGTTTATACTCAGAGTGCTGGAGGAGGGAAAGCTGGGACATGTGGGCATACAGGCAAGCATGTTAATGGCAAGGAAACTGGGACTGAAAGCCCAGGAGACTAGGACTGGGGGCCTGTGAGGGAAGTGCAGAGGATGACTCAGAATCATTTTGCTGTGCAGGGCATTGAGATGGGGTGAGCAGCTAAGGGAATTAGCTGACCATAGTGGAATTGGCTGAACAAGGAGACTGGGTCTTTAAACCAACATCAGGGAACAGGGATGGGGGGGCATGGATCTGAGCAGGAAGTAGGGTGCAGGGAGGAGCACTGGGTCTGGCTGAGCATTCAGAGGTGAGACTGAGTTTGGACGAGTAGCTGGGGGAAGGAGTCTGAGACTGAAAACCTCGTTGTGATTGTCTAATTGACAAATGTCTTAATGCATCCAAAGAGCTGGCATTATGTTTCCCTGGGGAATCTGATTTCTAGATTTTCCTAACTTTTCAGTGCTTGACTTTGCACTCTTGATAACGTCCTTCTAACATCTGTGTGCCTAAAAATTGCCTTAGAGATGCCCTTTCAGAAAAAATTGCAAAACATGAAAGGGTAGAAGGCAAAACAGAAATACCCAGTTATAAAGAAACAAAGGATGCACAGTTAGCTTGAAAATCAAGTTAATTGTAAGCTGGGTAGATGGCCTCATACTGAGGGGAATATAAAATGGAAGGGGAAGCCTCCTGGAGTCTCTCTTCTTAACTCCGTCCTTTACTGTTGTTGGGTCAGCCCAACACCTTCAACTACTGTGCAGGCATTCTCATGATTTTCTGTGAAAGAAGGAAGGAAAAAAGCTCAGCAGCAGCAGCCCTGGATCCTAGAAGATTATATAGTGAGTGAAGAAGGGGAAGTATTGCTGACTTCCCTGCTGAGCCTGGGAGAGCAGGTCTGTCTCACTAGGCTGAGCAGAGAGGTAGCCACAATGCTGGGAGGAACGGAAAAGTTAGTGGGTATAGCGGTACTGGTGAACTCCTTCGTTTTCTGCTATGGTAAGTAATTGAAGCTAGGTTTTCCATTCAGAAAAAGCCACTGTAGAAGTTTGGGGGTGAGTGTGTGTGTGTGTGGTCTGTATGCACAAATATATGTTCCTGATATCAAAATTAAAATTAATATAAAAAGAATTGCTGTAAAAAGAAAACTTTCTGCCTAGAACTGGTTTGTTTTTCAGTCACCCCAATTCCAAAGGAGGTAAAAGACAGCAGCATATTTTCTTGTATGAAAATGCAGCTGGTATCATTACAGTACATTTAGTTTGCAGGAGGTAGAGCCAGGAGATGTTTGGAGGAATGTAACAAGCAGCACAGTATTAGGCAGCTGCTTGGGTCAAATGTAAATAGAGTTAGAATAAAATAAGAGTATTCAGCCTACTTGGACATGTTCTTCTCTGACATTTTAGCTTCCTAAAATGTTGTTGTGTGGCCAGAGTATTTCCATTCTTTTGGGAAGGACAGTTTTTCAGAATTATACTACCAGGAGGAAGAGGGGTGCTATTATAGCTAGCTAGAGTCATACCCGTAACACGCCTGCAGCAGATTCTGATATTAGCAATACTCTACTTATAATGGCATAAATAGAAATGGAATCTCAGCTTTGGATTTCTGTAGTGATTGAATTTCAACTTAAGCATGTGTGCATTTCACCAGTAAGTCAACACCTGATAGGGAGGGGCTTGGAAAATAGGATAAAGGAAAGTGTGTACATGTAAGTTTGGAAGCTCAAAGTTTCTCTTCTTTTCAGGCAAGGGCATTAGGTAGGAAGACACTAGTCCTACTTTGCCCCGATAAAGTAGCACTTTAGATTTATGTGAATTCCACTGTAAGTTATCTATTGTGTGCTGTCCTTAAAACTGATTTAAAAGTAACAAGCAAGGATCCTGTTTTTTTCTGATAAAAAATTCCCAAGTTTTAGTTAAAAAAGTAACCCCAAATCCACATTTTTCTGTCATTGAAATGAAACACCACTAATATATAGATATATAGAGAGAGGTGATTCATTTTAATCGCAGAAAAATGTGGATTTGGGGTTACTTTTTTTAACTGAAAATTGGAGGTGGGGGATCCTTGGCAATGAGTCATTCAGAAAAGGGTTTGTGCGAGGCTAAAAAATCAAATTGGACTTCGAGGAAAACTGTGAAGCTGCTTCCTAATGGAGCATTTCTCAGACAAACTACAAGGGTGCATTAGGGTTAGTGTGAATGATGTTGTGAACACAGAACTTGGAGTGAAGGTAAGCTAGCCTCCCAGTTCCAGTCCAGCATGCCAGGAGAATTCATTGTATAGAGATGCATATAGCCCAAAAGCTCTGAGGCAGATTAGGTCCTGTCCAAAGGGCTTGGGATATATTATTCCTACTCCCAAACCTACTGTTTTAAGGCAGAGGTCCCAAAGCTTTGGTCAAGAGCGTCCTTTCATTGCATCCAGAAATGGGGCATTGGGAATGAGCAGGGAAGATGATCTACAAGAGGATGTCCAACTCTCTTCTGCAATGAAAATAAAAAGGGTTGAACAGCTGAGCTAGTTTAGGAAGTTAGCTTTCCCATCCCTCTAGATGATAGAAGATTGTTCTCTAAAATATATGCTCCAGGTTTGACAAGCCCAGTTTTAATCAGCTCTGGAACCTCTGAGCAGCTACAACTGAATAGCAGGAATGATCTCCTTTTGGAAACAACAGCTTCAGTTGCTTTTTGTTCTCTTTCTCCCCCTACTTCAAGTAATGTCACCTTGTGGAGTAAACCACTGTAGGCAAGAATCAAATCACTCAGCAAACTACAGCAAATGCTGGAGCAAAATATAACAGCTCTTAAATAACTCACATTTAACAAACCACATAATGTAGGAAAGAGTAAAAAGGAATACTAAAAGTGAGCAGAGTAACAGAACTGAACAGGACAGCTGCCTTGTATACAGCAGTCTCTAAATGCATCTCCTACCCTCTGCCTATTTTTTGTAACGAGGAAGGGGAAGGGGGAAGGCAATTGAATGCAGATCAATATCAGGCTATAGGATGATCTGTGTGGCAGGTGTGACCTGGGGAACAAAGAAGTGTCTGCCTAATCAGAAGTCATTTAGAAAAGGAAAGGGTGCCCACATCAAAAGCAAACCTCCACTCACTGTGTGTGGTATGAGATTTCTGTCTTCCTCAGCAGAGAGGCTACAGGTCACGGGACAAGGAAATTATTCCCCTACTCTCATCTAGCAGAGATGTGCCATCCCTGTTAAATTGCTAACTAGACTTCAGCTTACATGGCTATCCTGTCAGAACTGAGCAGCAGGAAAGGCATTTGAGAAATCATTTAAATGAATAAGGGACATGTTTAATTATAGTAAAAGAGAAGTCAGGATCTGGCATGTTTGCATCATGCTTCTGATCTGTTTTGACTACAGTGCTGATTTATTCTCTGCCTCTATGCTGTATCTAGATACTTTGACACAGAAACCAAAAATTAATTCAGTATGATCACTTACCTATAAGAATGAACCTGCCTTAGACCTTGAAGGGAATTTTGCTCCAAGAAATATAGAGTTATGGGTTATGGTGTTAAAAGTTTCCAGCTATATTTAACTGTTTTTTAAGCCATGTGGTTCCCTCAAAATACAGCTTGTCAGGATAATGTGCGATTTGTCATTAAAAAATATTCCATGAACACCAAGAGACAATAGCCAGGTCATGTTTTTATGAAGTGCCAATATTGACTACTTCTGAAGATCTGGCCCTGTTTGAATTGTGCTAGTTGAGGAGACTACACTGTTTCAGGATCTTGCCTTCCATAAAGACCATCTTTCAGGTTTCCCAATCTAACATAAGCATTTTCCTTCTGGCTTCCTCAGACACTGTACTTGATTCATCTTAACAGTGGAGTTGGTAGCATTGCCTATTGTTAAAATTGTCAGACATTTCCCATTACAAGATGTTGTTTTCCGTTGCTTCTAGGTTTGACAAACTTTTAATGGTATGAGACAAAATGTTCTGTTTCAGACTGTTTTTGGCTCTTGCTAGACTCCTGACTTCTGAAACCATCCCTTGAATGGAGCTCTTCCCAGTGGAAAAGTTCCTATATAGCGCTGCAGTGCTCACGACTTCCTCTTTTCAAACTCTCTGTTTCTTAAAATTGCTGCAAATCCAAGAGTTAGTTCTCTGGCTTTTGTATGAGAATATCTCCATTTCCCCTTTCAATCCCAGGGTTCATCACCACTCTGCTCAAAGACAGCATGGTTTAGCACAAGACTTAATGAAAGGATTAAGGTAGAATCATCCTCCAAAGAATCCAAGTGAGTGTTTTTATCCACCTGCGCGCTGTGATCCCTCCTAATTTCCCCAACTGATAAAATTCTAACTGTTGGAGGTCCTAAATCCTTTAACTCATTCTCAGGCTACTACAAGACCCATAGAGACATTAGCTAAATACAGCCCAAACAATGCAGTGCTTAAGGATGACTGACTGTGCTTGTGACTTGTGGCTTACACGACTCTGGCTGGAGTACGTCCAGCATCCTTTGGTGTTGATCCTAGTTGTCAAGGATGACTGACTGTGCTGGTGGGTTGGCAGACTTCACTTGATGATACCTCCTGCATCCTTTGGTGTTGATGCTATTCTTACTTCTGTGTGATTTTTATGTCCACCCCTTATCTCCTGCTCCCTGCAGCCATCCTGGACCTGAATGGTACCCATGAAATGGATGGGACATGGAAGAGTTCGGCCACCTTGCAGTGCATCTACATGCCCTCAGAGAACTTTCAGCAACAAACAGTTGTTTGGACCATGGAGAGAGATAACACCCCAGTTACTGTCTTTCGAAGGGATGACTCTGGTGATCACATCCTGTTGTTACGGTACAGAGACCGAGTCCGTGTACCAAAATTTCCCCCAGGTGATGTCTCTCTTCAAATTGAGAAGCTTGAAATCCCAGACAGTGGACACTACACTTGCAAGGTCACCTGGAGAACCCAGAATGACAGCCTGATAACAAAGGAGATGACCACCACAATGAGAGTAGTTAAAGGTAAATTTAGTAATACAACCTGACAGTTGCATAGCTTTTCGCTAAAGAACTTAGCTGTACAGCCATCTTCATTGTTAGTGGGTCATGACGCTGCCCCACACCACAGGACTGGGGACAGCATTTGCATCAATTTTCAGGTGCCTTCTTGGTGATTGCCAGTGCCTCTTTGTAACCACTCACCCTCCCCAATGAAAAAATGACTCAGAGGGTACAATTTATGACTGTGACAGTACAGAGACTAGTCCAAGGATTTGGGGATATGGTTTGTGACTGCCCAGTTCTGTGTCTGCCCATGGCCAGCTTGACCCCCATTCTATTTAGCTAATGTCTCTATGGGTCTTGTAGTAGCCAGGGAACAGCTGGGATAAACTGTTTCCCCAGCTGCACCCTCTAGGACTTCCCCTATGCATCCCATGCCTCCCTTTGCATGGATGTTTGGAAAGGCAGAAAGATGGTCCAGAGAGCATTCTTGGGGTGTGAGCTGCATTGTGCTAGCAAGACAACTGTGACCTGAGCTCAGAAACTCTGTGTGGAAGGGGGTAATGTAAATTAATGACTGTTCACTCTAGAGAAGGGCATGAACAGCCATGGACCTAGTCCTGCACTGGCTTCTTTGTCCATAAATACCAACCTCTTGGGTCTAAATCAGAGGTTCCCAACCCTCGGGCCATGGCCTGCTACCAGGCTGTGAAGGGCTGGCTGCCGGTCTGCAGGAGGGTTGGCTGGAAGTCTGGAAGTGACCAGCATACTGTGGCATACTGTGGACTGGCTGCCAACCCTTTTTTATAAAAAAAAGTATAAAAAGGGGTTGGCTGCCAGTCCACAGTATGCTACAGTACACTTCTGGTCTGCAGTATACTGGTCTGTAGTTTGCCGGGCCACAGTTTGCTGGTCTGTGGTCTAAAAAGATTGGAAACCACTGGTCTAAATAATCCCAGGACTGTGGACCTGCTCAGAACCAAACCCCTTTGCCTCTGTCTTTCAGTTGTGGTGTCCAAACCCATCATTATACCTGGTCAACTGGGACTCACTGTGCCAGAAGGGGCTAGGGCAAGCCTGACCTGCTCAGCCAGAGGGTCCCCCCCTATCAGCTACCAGTGGTTCAAGGGGGGGCCGGGAGGCAGTACAGTGCACCTCAGCAATCAGGCTGAACTCGTGTTTGACCCCCTGCAAAACTCAGATGCCGGACAATACTACTGTCAAGCAGAGAACAGAGCCGGGTCCTTTGGCTCTCAGCAGAGTGATGTGGTGCAGCTGACTGTGAGAGGTAAATGCCCACAACTAATGCCAGTTGATCTGTGTAGAACATTGTTGAGCTAAATAAATCCATCAGGTTAAAGCAGAATTAGACATTCACATAGAATATGAGCCATGTCTTCAGCCCCACTGTTCAGGATAAAACTGCACAGACTCTCGGTGCTTGTTCTTCAGGGGTAGTCAGTCACTGGGTGAGGTCAGACAGACAGTCTTCACCCTTCCTTGAAACAATATTGCATTATGGGAGGTTTACAGATTCTGCCATATGCCTCTGCATTTACTTGTAGATTGGTAAGTGTGGGGGTGGAAGTAGCTTAACACACGGTCATTTCTTTTTTAACGCTCACAGAAACCACAACCACAGTACTCGGTACTGAGGCTACAGTGCACACCACAACCACACCTATCTTTGAAAGAGGTGAGGCCTCCTGTCTGCTGATTAGAGAACAATTTGGAAGTGCTGTTTTCATCACGATTGTGTGTGAATGATGCACAGAGGGAAAGGGAGATGAAGGGGTGGTTTGACAAGTCTACTTACTGGTATTAAAAATGGCATCTGCATCTCAGGCTAGCAGGGCAGGTGGCTTGGAAGTGACCATGCCCCTCTGCCAGGCATGTTCTTAGGCTGCTGGACTAGCAGGTGACAGCTTCCATGAGATGGCAGCTATTCTAATGTCTGGGAGGGTCATACCTAGGGGAGTCATGGATTTATTTAGCTCCAAGTGGTTGGCATGAAGTTAAGGAGGGGTCATAAGTCCTGCTTTTGTAACTCCTAGATCTTGGAGTTGCCTTGTACTTCTTCTATCTGAAGTGAAACAGCCCACAGGATAGCAAAAGAAACTTCACAGAGAGAGAGGAAATGGCTAGAATTGCTGCCGATCCTTAAGTGGCACTAAGTGGAAAGTTGAGGTGGCCTCCATAACTGTAGCTTTGGATGTGTTCAGTGGCCCATCTACAAGCTGCCAAGTCCTCAGTGTCATGATGGGCTAGCATCACCAGGTCCATGCTCTCAAAACACTGGATCACAAGAGGGACCTGCAACTGTCACTAAGTGTGTGGCTGGGCTGTGTGGTCATGAGTGCACACCTGGGCCAGGGTCAGAGTGTCGGGGAAAAGAAGTCCTTTGTTAATCCTGGAACAGGTTAAGCATGTCCCCCCCACCACCTCCCTTGTCACCCCAGTAGAAGCTTTGCATAGTTGTTAAATAGTCATGCATGGGTTAGCACCCTGCCAGCCCAGAAAGGTCCCTCACCCAGACAGCCCCAACTCCAAGGGTATTTCACTGATTATTTAGGCAACTGGGGAAGTGTCCTCTAGTCCCACAGCTACTTCTTTTAGACCAAATTCTTTTTTTTTTCCTGATGATGAAAAGAAGATTTGGAAACCTGTATTGACATCTGACTCTGACTCGATTTGCAGATCTGAGTACAACAGTGGATTCTGGGAATGATGTGGAAAGGAAAATCCTGACTGGAGGTAAGTGAAGAGCTTCTGAGGAGCTGACAGGGAGGTCAGGAGTCCAGCAGGAGGACTAAACCTGGCACTTGTGTGGGGAAGTTGTGGGGAAACTGTATCTTGGCTCAAAAATTTGAGAACATCACATTCATATTCTGAGGTGCGTCTATACTGCACACTGCAGAGCAATGTAGAGATATCCAAGCCGGCTCTAATCAAGTTGTCGAAAAGCAGTACAACCACAGTTACACAGAGCCCAATGCAGGTTAATTTGCCCTGCTTCTCAGGAGTAAATTTTTTAAATGTGATGCTCTGGATTTTCTACATTGACATTGAGGGCTACCCATGAAGTCACCCAGAACCAGCCTGAGTCATGTGAACAGCCCTTCCCCATTTATTTCTTACTCCATAGCCTGCACCCAACCTATCCACATTGTGCTACTTATTTCATGAGTATGGCACTGAGATGCACATCAGGTTCCCTTGGGGAACCTTTCTGTGATTTTCTCTGAAATCTACTTGTCTCTCCCTCTGGGTTTGTCTCTACCTCTGAGCAGCAGAAAGAGGAAGAGGGAGTGCAGAGATATCATAAGTCAGGAAGAAATAATTGTGGAATTACTGCAGGCAGATTTCCTGTGCTTGAGGCCTGCACATCCCAGTACAGGCATACCTCCTTTTATTGCGCTTCACTTTATTGCGCTTTGCAGATATTGCTCTTTTACAAATTGAAGGTCTGTGGCAACCCTGAATTGAGCAAGTCTATCAGCACCATTTTTCCATCGGCGCCATTTGGCTCAGATGATGGTTAGCATTTTTTAGCAATAAAGTATTTTTTAATTGAGGTATGTACATTGTTTTTTAGACATAATGCTATTGCACACTTAATAGACTACAGTATAGTGTAAACATAACTGTTATATGCACTGGGAAACCAAAAAATGCGTGTGACTCGCTTTATTGCGATATTCGCTTTATTGTGGTGGACTGGAACCGAACCCGCAATATCTCTGAGGTATGCCTGTAAATGCCAAACACATTACAGAAAGGCATAGGCTGGGAGGTGAGGATGTATGACATTGATCTCATACTTGGATGTTCAGCAAAACTTTCTGGGCTGGACTGGATTGCCAGGGGTCCCACTCAAGGGTGCAGATGGTCCAAACAAGTTATCTGAGATACCTGCAGTAGTAGTACAGAGCTCTTTTGGGGCTAATGTCACCCCCTTGACCCATTTGGAGTTTTGTGTTGCATCCAGTATGTGAGTTGGTTCATTTAGACCTAGGAAACAGTGCTTTATGCTACAGTGTACAGGGCTTACATGGAGAGTTAGGGTCAACTGTAGGTTAGTGCCCAAGCCTATGCCCAATAGCCAGCTAAAGTGTAATCCCCTAAACATGGCCTTTAGTAGCAGCAGTCCAGTATAGACATATCCTGTTTGCTTAGACGGTCCCCTAAATAGTGCTATCTTTCTCAACTTCCAATCCATGAGGCTTTATTCTACTTCAGTCAGCACAGTCAGCGTCCAGGGGAAATGTCCATCATCATGGCTCTAATTTCTGCTTTTAATTGAAAATCATAACTGGTTCCTTGTCTGAAAAACCTGTTCTGTTTAGATCTAGGTGCCCAGAGAACTGGCCTACCCCTGTATCTCATTATCCCAATTGCTGTGCTTTGTGCCATTGTGCTTGTCTCTGTCATTGCTGTCATCTTGTGCAGAAGAAAAAACAAAAATGGTGAGTATGGCACACAGGGTACTTTGGGCTGTTTTGTGTGAACAGGCTGGCTTTGCATCCCATGCTCCTGGGATAGATGCCTGTGGTTCATATTCTGGCACTCCCTTGCAGTTTTGAGATCTGCATATAAACCTCAAGTTATCTAATCAAAGCATTTGAATGAAATTGTGTGTGGACTCACGGGACTAAATTGTGAACTATACAGAGGCGAAGAAAAAGATCCTCTTGGATGCACATGCTGGGTGTCTCTCTCTCACTCAAATAGCATCTTCCCAGCAAGGCATTAATTGCATTGCACTCCTCCAAGATATGCACCAGATTCATATACCTTTCTCAAGATTCATATATTAAACACTTGTATGTAGCCTGAAAGGAATAATCTGACATGCCTTTTTTGGGAAGGACAGTATATAAATCCAATGAATGAATGACTAAATCAGTGATTCTCAACCAGGATGCTATGGCACCCTGCAGGGCCTTGAGATCCTTTCAAGGGTACCACAGGTTGCTATGCAATGCTGGTACTGTTAAGTATGCAAAAAGGAGTCACAAAATAAACCCAGAGTTTTCAAATAGGAATCCATATTATTAAAAATGTTCTGACCTATTACAGTCTTTCTGCCTTCCTTGCAACATAAGAATTGCTCTATTATTTTTCTTGAGTCAAGAAAAGAGCTGGCATTTTCTGAGGGGTGCCTTGGATCTGAAAAAGTTGAGAACCACTGAACTAACTAAATAAAAACACTGCTAAAATATAGGGGTGTAGGTTGTAGCTATGTTGGTCTAAGAACAGGTAGACAAGGTTCTTTGGGTGAATCTGATATCTTTTATTAGACCAACTTAAATAGCTGGAGAACAATTTCAACTGCTGAAACTTCCTTAGCCTGATGAAGGGTTTTTGAACCTGAAAGCTTGCTTAAAAAATGTTCTCCAACTATTTAAGTTGGTCTAATAAAAGATATCAGATTCACCCAAAGAACCTTGTCTCTGCTAAAATACCACATTTAGAAAACAAATCAAGTGAGATCATTTCTTAGAAATGAACACTAGAGGGCAGTTATATTCTTTGCTAGAAAGGAATTGCCCAGTTAATCATAATCCCTCTGCCTGTTTCCTTAAATGTTAGTGTTTGGGTTTTTTCTGGGTAGGCACAGTGAGTCTAGGCCCAACAGAAAGAATGTTTCAGTGAACATTTTGGTAAGGGTTACTTCAGTGTCAGATAACTGAGAATGTATCATTGTCAATCAGAAGTGTCATTCAAGGGGGTGCACCATGACCTAATGAGGAAAGGACAAGGATGGGAGCTAGGATCTCCTGGTTTTTAATCCCAAGTAGGATGAGTCCGTTAACAACTCTGCCTTGATTTGCCCCATCTAGAGCACAGGATTAACAATACTTCCCCACCAAACAATGTCCTTAAGTGGATTCATTAATTAATATCTGTACAGAACTATGAAAAATGATGGTGCTTTATGAGGGTCAGTAATAATATCTACTTTCAATGGTCATTAAAATAGGTTAAAAAGTTTGGAGGAAATGAAAATGCAAAATACTAACATTTATCTTTGATTCTGTTTCAGATCACCTCTACGATGTAACATAGTGAGTATAAATTTTCATCGCGCCAATGCAGGAAACTCTTGGGTTGCAATAGTTAAGACTGTGGCAACACAACTATTTGACAAGTGACAAATGAGTGGTTTGTTTAGTTATAAGGGAAATGAGGGTGAATATTTTCATGGTACATTTGAAGAGAATTGCATAGGTCTTAAGACATTTTTCCCAATGTTTATCCAAAACTGTATTTTTCTGAACTTCCTCCCCCTTATTCCTAGTTAATAACTTCTTGCTTCATCCTAATCTTAAACATGAATCTCAGGATGCTGCTCTCCCATTCATGCACACAAGCTGCAAACTTGCAAATCCTGACAATCAAAGCAAAATGTTAGGTGGAACTACTTATTCAGAGGCAAATGAAATGATCTCTCTGCAGTGTTATGTTACAGTGCACTGTTCTGCCAAAAAGAATCTGGACTCGTGGTAGAGGCGATATCTTTTATTAGACCAATTAGATGTTTGCGAAAAAAATTCTGCCAAGGAAGTTTGTATGGATTGTGATAAAGGAAAGGTCAAATTCGGATCCATTTAATACATTTCATGATAGCCATACTCTTTATTGATTGCACCTTAATTTTAAAGATGTTGACAGCTACAGGCCATATTCAGAATTAATGCAAGCTATACGTGGCCTTTCAGTTGTCATTTGTTCAATAATTGGTAGCTGATTTAATCTTCAGGGGCCAAATTCTCTACTGGTATTACTGAGTGTGATAATGCTAGCAGCAAACTGGCCTCAGAATTACCAGATTGCATTGCTGCTTCTTTGTGTCTTATTCTCTTATTACCAAACGTCCCTGGTAGACATCAACTATAGCTTCCCAAAGTGTCCCTGGATTAACATCTGGAGTCCTCTCAAACAGCAGAGGACCAGAGTTTGATCTCATCTACTCAGAGATAAATCTAGAGTCATTCCTCCGAAGCAAGTGGAATGATTCCCAGTTTATGCTGAGGGAAATGAGACAAGAATCCAGGACAGCAAAGCAAAAATGAGAATCTCCCGGCTCCTCCCTCTCATTACTATTTTATTTTTCTTTGCCAGTCGTAACTGCATACAGAGCCAGAGGAGAGAGACTTGCTCAAGAGAGAGTGGTGGGTGCCTCTATGAGGAAGTACATTTCAGTGTCGAAAACAATTATGTGACTGACCCAGTGGAGAAAACCGACTTTGAGAAACTCAGCAGGAGAAAAAGCGCTGAATATGAGACCCTGGTGAAATCGATGGAATCTGAATATGAAGTGGGGGGTGTTTAATAGAACACAAGCTTTTCCACACGTGCAGCCATGCAGAAGATGGGGTTGCAGAGCTTCAGGGGTGGCCAAACTTATTTTTCTTGTCTGCCTTTTCCTCTGATAGATATGCTGAACTTGTAGCTTTATTTGATCGGGGCAGCTGATTCGCTCGCCAGCTTTTCACTGTATGAAGCTCTTTCCATTGGTGCAGAAATCCTCAGCAAAATGATTCATGTGAACATCTGGGAAAGAAAGGGTCTGGGGAAGAGGTACACAAAAGCCAGGAAGCTGCCAGTTGTGGTAACATAGGAGACTGATGTATCTAGCAAATGCTTATGCAACCGATAGAAACCAAATCTGCAGGAAGAAGTGTACACTCCCCTGGTTAGGAACTTTGCTTAGAGAAAGAAAATTGTCTGCTTCCCCTATTACAGGCACTGGTTTTACAGTTGATTTGCAATCACATCTTGTCCCCTAGGTTTGGGATGGAGATGGAGACAGTAAAGAGGTCAGTACGGGTTAACACCCAGGGTGTGTCATTGGAGTTCACCATTCATTAGAGGAAGGAACAGTCATTTTTGTAGATGATTTTGCCCTTCCTCTTTTCTCCCAGAAGAGCAAAGGTAAGGTTGGGGGAAATTCTACCACTTCAGTGTAGGGAATGGGAAAGATGAATTAAATATAATGGTAGCATTTCAAAGCATTGGTGTCCTGAGCTGCCCCTTAGGGAACAAGGAAAGGCTCAGTCTAGTGTCTGAGCAAGGGATTGGGATTCAGGATGTCCTCAGTTCCAATACAGGTTCACCATGTGGTCTTTGGGATGCAACCCTGTCGGGTTTAATTCTAGTGGAAATACCAAGACTGACCTATCTCACAGGGATGTTGTGAGGCTTTAACATTTGTAAAGTGCTTAGTATTTTTGTATTCACCTGTGGCAAATACAAAGGGCTCAAAAGGAATCTCGACTCTGACTCATTTTTGTCTTCATGTCTCTGTGATATTGGATTTCATAAACCCCATATCCACCTGCCACTGAAGTGATAGACCAATGAGTTTGAGTACTAAAGGCTGCCTGAGGGCTGGGCCTGGAGTTTGCTAAAGTCATCAGTCATCTCTGAGGTGATCTATGAAGTGGTATCTTTGTACTGAAAAGTACCCTCACCAACGAATCCTTCTCGATTGACTGCACAAGCCTATGCCATCTTGGGGAAGTTGGGAGTGAGAACAAACTTGGTCTTATACAGCAAAAAATTACTTCAGAGGGGCATGTAAATGCTACTAGTAAGCCAATAAACGTCACTGTTTGGTAACACAGCAACTCTAATCTAGTTCCTGTCCATGAGGATAGGAGTCCACACACAAAATCCACCAATGAAACTGGTGACCTACCAAGCAATGGGGTGAGGGAGGAAGCGCAGGGAAAATGGCCAAGAAAATATTGAACCTACTGATTTTAAATTATGTGAATGGTGCCCAGATACTACTGTGATCAGGGCCTTAAAAATATATGTGGTAGTTAGATGAACTGGTCTGGTCATCAGAAAGCCCAGGGAGTAGCAGAGCATGACACAATCATCCTAGAAAGGGTCCGAGCCCTGTGGAAGGAAGCATGCAATGCCTGCTAGCTGAGCTGGACCTACAGCTTGGCTGGGCAGAGAACAGTATCAGGTCTAAACACAGGTGTATCCTCTAGCCGGAGGCAGTTGCTCAGCCCTGTGTGCTGCACTCAGAGTTCTCAAGGGACATGGCTGCTGGCAGACAAAAGGACCCATACCACAACTTGCGAAGGAGAACAGATTTTTTAATTATAATTTGAGTGCAAACTATGCTAAGTGATCACATGAACTAGCACAGACTACGTGTCAAACTGCAAAGTGTTGCTGGTGTACCTAGGAAAAGATAACTGTTCTGCTGACGTAAAAGTGCTTCCATCAGCTCTGTTGATTTAGGGAAGTGGTATAGCTATGCCAGCAGAAAAACCCTTGCTGTTACCATATGCTGTAGAAGGCACGGCATAGCCGTAGCAGCAGTGTCCCTGTAGGACAAACCCTGAGTGCTGGAGTGCCTCAGGGAATGGAGTCTTCTGATTCTGTGTCAGTAGCTTGAAGCACAGTAATGCCACCAGCCAATACCATCTGAATGCTGTTCAGTGGCCTATATCAAAACAGCTGGCAACCTTGTTCTAGCTTCTAGCTCTCAGGTGTCTCCTTCATAAGCACTCCTGGGTTTTATAATGCTCAGGCCATAAACCATGCTACCTCTTTAAGCGGGAGATCCCAGACTCCCCTCTAGTTCTGCCTCTTGGCAAGGAAGCAGCAAGTGCTATGAAATAGGAAAGAACCCTAATAAAAAGTGAGGCTGAGGTAGATCCTTCTGTGAGCAGCTCCCAGGCATCGAGAAAAGCAGGAGTGAGTTAATACTGTGCATATTGCAGAGCATGGAGGGAGCTGTCACTTTTTATGTGAGCTGGCAAGACAAGGCCTCCACATTCATCCAGCTGGCTTCTTTCCACTTAAGTCGGTGTAAATGAGCCCTGGCCCAAAAGCAAGAATTCTGTTTCATGAAAAAAATGGAAATTTTGGAATTTGTTTTCATTCCATGTTGGAAAGAAACCATGACCTTTCCTCAGTGTGTGTGTGTGTGTGTGTGTGTGTGTGTGTGTGTGTGTGAGAGAGAGAGAGAGAGAGAGAGAGAGAGATGCAGAAAAGCCTGTAACACAATGGTTGGGACACTCATCTAGGGTGGGAGATGTTTTAGCTTGTGTCTATGCTCTACCTGATTCTCTCTTTGAGAAAACAGCTTCAGTGTGTGCATATGTGTGTGTGAGAGCACGCTATTGTAGGACTCGGGACATGTAAGGCCCCACATTCAGGTCCTGAGTATGTGCAGGAGTTCACCTCACCTGGTCTATGATCGTGTGGCCTACTTTAAGCCATATGATTGTAGGTTGGGAGTGGTACGTGCACATCTTGCTGGTATCAGGAACCTCACTGGGAACCTGGTATAAGTAACCTGGGGTAAAGGTTAGGGCTAGTGATTTCTTTTTTTGGTGGGGGAAGGGGTTGGTGGGGTCAGGGGAGCTGGTGGGTCTGCAGGTGGAGTTGGTGAGTCCATTTGGGAGGTTGTCTATCTGGGGATGGCAGGTTTGGGGGCTACAAATAGTTTGGTCAGGGTTGTGGTGAAAAGAAAAACACAGCCCTGGGACTGGGGTGAGCAGCTGGCTTTTCCCAGCCCTAGCGTTGCACCCTGACCATGAACCTCTTCATGTGAACTGATGTAGATTAGGCCCACTGTTTTTTGCCCAATTTTTAGGTCAATCTGAATGTAACGTCTGCACTCCCCTATATGGTTTGACTAGAAGTTTCATCCTGGGCCTGTCGCGTCTTCCCAATGCAATGTCCATGATAACTGATCAGCTTCCTTGAACAGTTTTGAGTTCAAGAAGCATTTTCCAAAAATATACAAGCAGACAACTGTATCAGAAAAATTCCTGACCATTTCCACATGCAGCATGTTCCTTTATTCAGCTTTGGGGACGTTGGAGGAAAAAAGCTCCCCCAAAAGTTGTGCTAGGATCTAAATGTCGTGTGTGATCTAATTGCCAAGTTGTGCTCCAACTTAAGCAGCTTTCCCCAGGCTGGATCTGAGGAACTCAGCAAGTAGCAATTTGGCAAAACAGCTCTTCCTTGCATTTTTTTTGTCGCATCCCAGTAAAGCCAGTGCCAAACATGGAACTATTATGAATCAGGCCTTCAAAAAAAAATGAGCTTGGCTTAAAGGTCATAAAATTTAAAAAAATAATAAATGTGGGGGTTCTATGTAGATGCACAAAAAATAGGACTGGAAGGGACTCCCGGAGGTCATCTAGTCCAACCCCTTGCCTGAAGCAAAGGATTATCCCTTTCCAAACTATCCTATGCAAATCCGCTGTCTAACCTATTAGCAAAATTACACAGGAAACCCTGACACAACCCCAAGACATAACACTAACCTGTCACAGGGAAAGCAGGGGGACCATGGTGGCCAGTTATAGTTGCCTTGGCCTTTTTAAGCCTGTGAGAGTCACTTTACCAAGGTTTCTCTGCAACCAGAGGGCTAGAAATGTATTGGGTTTGTTTTAAATGAATGCTGAGATGCTCATACCACCATCTGACTTCAGGGGAAGGTGCTTTAAGAAAAACACCAGAATCACTGGCAACACTGTACCTGCAACTGGCTCTTCTTTTTCTCCCATTACTTCCATGCCTCCAGATTATCACCCTGGCTTCTGGATGTTTCCTACAGCAAAGGGGCCCCATTGTTCTGCCTTACTGTGGGTTGACCAATTGGCAGGTGGTTGTCAGTGCGTTGTTAGCCTGCATCACCGTTTAGCAAGCTTCTTCCACCCAGAGCAGGGCCGCTTCTTCAACTGTTACCCTTTGCTAAAGGAGTGCTGCCGGAAACGTTTCCTCCCTAATTCCCCAACCTGGCATTAAAGATGCCGTTGGAAGCAACTAAGTGCAAATGGGCCTGAATCTGAACAGCAAATCCAACCTGCCCAATCCCAACATTTGTCCCAAGCCTTAGGACAACTCAGATCCTTTGAGACTGAAGCCCATCTGTACAATGGGCCAAACTGGAACCCCAGTCCTGAACCTCCCTGACATATTGGGAATGTATTCCCTGCCTGCCTTGCACAACTTGGGGTCATCTCTTATTTTCAAGTTATTTACCCAGAAAAAATGGGAAATTTCCTGAGACTGAAGACATACACAGCTCATCAGTCAATGTGAATAACCTCATTCCTCCACCTTTTCACGCCGTGGTCTCAGGCAGGCCAGGGGTTAAGAATTTCAGTAGGAAGAACCCACCTGGACTGCAATCAGCTTCAGCTGCGCCTCCTGAGACAGTGGCTATGAAAGGAGGGAAGAGGTAAGCATGTGGGGCTTTGTTTTGTTGTGTGTAGAGGGGGAAGAAGGGACTTGTGTTCTGTCTTGTCATTGGAGAAAAAGTGTTCAGTTGGTTGGAGGATGTTGAGGAATATGGAAGCTTATGCAAGCGGGAAGTTCTCTCTGCATTTAGGTGGAGGCAGTGAAGCTCTCAGATGCTGAAGCCTTGGGGTAGGCTTGGCTCGTGAGAGAAAAGTGATATCAAGGGGGTTGTTCATGATGGGCCACTATAAGAGGAGTGAATTTGTTCAGTAACAGCTGAAAGAAGGGTTTTGCATTACTAGCCTAGAAAGAGAGTGTTGTACCTGGATTGGAAAGCAAAGGAGTGCCTTAGGATGGTGCCATGGAAGGGGAGAGCCTGTTTGTTTCACCTCTATCTCATGGGTCTATTGATCTAATTAACCTGCTGGATCCCTGAAACTGCAGATTCTTGAGGAATCTGATCAGTGTTTATTATATGCCAGGAGCATAGCCAACCTCAAGCCCTCAAAAATCAAGAGAGTAGCTTAAAAATTCTGTTTTCTAAAGAATTAATGCAGTTTGGTTATTCACTGCTTGTCTTTTGGCTTCTGAGCCTGGAGATTATACCGGCTTCATGCTTTCAAGGGTTTCTCCATGGAGGGCTAGCAACTTGCTTTCTTCTGATCTAAATGAAAGCTGTGATCTTTCTGCAGTCTCTTGATTTCAGGAGCTAAACATTTTAAGAAATGCACCGAAGTTGAGACCTGCAATAAGCTCCTGAGAGCTGGAAATGCTGCTCGAGTAATCCAGTTGCCATGTAAATGGACAACTCCCTTTTCTGTGGTCAGCTCGTTAATCTTTCAGCATTAACGGTTCCCTGGAAGTAACATTTCTTCCTAGAACTGTTCTTAGCTGTTCCTGCCCTGAACTCAAGAGCTGCCTCCTGCAGTAAGCTGCTGACTCAGGAGCCTTGTCTCTGTGCGTCTTCATTTAGTTCTATTTCTTCTTGCTGCTTGTTTACTCCTGTCTGGAGCTCACATACCGAGCTGCTCAATAGACATTTGTTTCTTGGTATGAAGTCACCTTTGGCTTCACCTTCTTTCCCCCTGTGTCCCTGCAGTAGCCTCTTTTGTGCTCTTTTGTTAATTTAAAAAAAAAAAAACAATATGCCTAAGGTGCCCCTGGCTAATGATAGCTTCCACCCTGCTGAGCAAGTCTGTAATGTTGCTGGGGACTATCAGATCATGTGCTTCAGGACATCCGCAGATTAACAGACAAGGTCAGAAACAAATATCTCCTCCCCTCATTAAGAGCAGACTTGGTGTGTTTATTCTTTCCCTGGACCATCTGACCTGTACTGGAGAAAGAGCAACAAACTAAATGAAGCATTTTTCTGGTCCATGAAGACCTCTTGTACATCCTTGACGAGGCTTGGGCCAGTTCTAAGAGACCGATTCTATCTAAGCAGTATTATAACCAGGGGAATGCTTGGAGCTTAATGCACTGAGTTGCTTTTTCATGCTGAACTAACTTCCCACCACCACTCTGACCCGCTACTGTTTAATAGCTTTTACTGGGCCTGACCCTGCCTCCTGGGTTGCAAATGGGGAAGCTATGTATCAACAAGTGATGAGGAGGAACTGTGCCCCATTGCGTATAGAGGGGTGGTTTCCAGAGGTAGACGGAGGTGAATTGTCTCTGGAGTGGCAGGTTAATCTATGCCAGCTGGTCAGAGCTGTAAAGGGGTCAAATGTTCCCACTTTAAACTTCCTCCCAATACAGAAACCCTAGTGCTGGGTGTGGGGGAGGAGCAGAGAAGGAAGGAGGTAAAGGGGCTGGGACAGGGCTGAGAGCTGACATGGCTGGAGTGGATGTGTTTTCCAGTGTTGACTAGTGCTACCAACTCGGGCAGTTCCAGGACTTGCCTTGCTTAGCCACCAGCCACAGGAAAATAAGAGGTTCAAAATGCTGTTTTCTGGGTGTGTTGGTGCTTCCTGCTGTGTAATAGGCACATGATGGGGCAGTTTATCATATGTTCAGAAGCAAAAGTTACTGTAAGTGTGATAGTTCCCTTGAAAGTCTCAGAATTTTTATGCTTTGTGTCTCATGACTGCTGCCTTTTTGCACTACTTGTTCGCCTAATGATTGGACTAATCAAGTGGCACCAGGAACTAGCCAGCACAGAGAGGAAACCTCAGAGTTCTCTGAAATTATACAGACTCCAGGAAGCATACCATTTATTACTGGGCTGCAAGTGCCATGAGCCAAATTCTGCTGTAGATCACATCTGTGCAACCCATTGACTTTATCTCAGTGTAACTACGAAGGTAGGATTCTGGATAGACTGTATGCTTGTGTCCATTAGAGAGCTCTGCTGCTTTGTGGGATTAAGTAAGCCTTCAGAAAATTTTTTTTTAGAAATGTTGATTAATTTAGATGGTCTATTGGTTGTAGTGTGTCCAGTTTGTATATGAGTTTGAGAGTGCCTGATGACCTGCAGGGCTCAATGGGAACAGAAAGGGGGTGGGAAGAACCTAGAAACAGAAGGATATTCCACACTAAAATGCTGTTTTCCCCTTTCAAGGTGGGGCTGTGACTATGCTTTCTCCTGGGACCTAGAAAAAAGAGGGACCTTCCCCTAGACACTTCACAGGAGAGGGAGGGACAAAAAATAGCAAAAATAAAGAATTTAAACTGAACACAGGGCTAGACCTTCAATTGATGTAAAAGGGTGCCACTATCTCAGAACTGCCCATTCAGAATACTGGAAGATTTGGCTCAATAAGTGTAGCAAAGACAGAAAGGGCTTAAAGATGATGCACTCCTTAGCTTCATTGGGGATTACTGAAGGTGAAGAGTCAAACCACTAGAATAATTGACTTTGTGCTGTTTTGCAACTGAATACACTGAATAAGGCAAGTGCTGCTCATGAGTCACCATTAGGGATTGGAAAGAGAAGATAGGGCTGGAGTTTGTGTTGCAATGTCTATGGTGTTTGCGCATAGGTTCACGTTTGTCGATAGCAGCCACTGATTATGTGTATAATCAGAAACATGAAATTCACATTGATCAGCAGTGACATTTATTCATATCCTTTGTGCAAAGCCTGGCTTTTCCAAGACCTCTTCTATGTACAGCTTAGTGAAAGAAGAAAGGAGTAATTAAATAGACATATATAATAATTGCACAATTTGCTACTGCTACAATTGTTGTAATGAGAGTTGGTTTACACCAGGAAAGAAAAGAGGGCTTGAATGTTCAAAAGCAACTAATGATGCTTGCCTTCTGTCTCAGTTTGCAGTCTTAGAGGGGATTCATTTTCCAAATACTTTGAAAATCAGATCCCTTTAAGATGCCTCAAAGTGAGTACACAAAACCTTGTGAGGCATCTTTGAACATAAGTCAATGATTAGATTTTCATCTGAGCTGGCTTTACCGTAGCTTCTTTAGCACAAGATGAGTGTTGCAGCCAAAGCAATAAGCAACATCTCTGGGAGATGCAGTTGGGAATAATTGGCTGACAAGAGGCTGACTTCTCTTAACCACAAGATTAATTATACCAAGGCTTCCAAAGGAAGCAATAAAAACTACACCCCATGATTCATTTATAATTGGACTGAACAGAGTAGAATTCATTGGCACTGATAATACTATATTTTCATAGGACAGAGGGAAAATGAAATAACTGTCCAGTTACTTTTGTAGAACTGGAAAGAAAAACTATTTTGACATGCTGATGAAGAAATGTGTGATTGGCGGTGCTGCTCCCAGTGTTATTGTGATTTTTCTCTACTGAATTTAGCTGAACACATTAAACTGCTGCCAGATAACTGTTCACCCACTAGTTGCCACTGTTACTCCTGGATACCAGCACTCTCTTTGGCTGCACATTGAGAAAATAGGGGCCCATGGCAAAATTCTCTACTTTGGTAACTCAGCAGGATGATGTTAACAGAAAACATGACCCTCTTTCTGTAGACGCTCACCATTAAAATGAGTGTTCCAAAAGATGCCTCTGAAAATGGACAGCTAAAGAAACCTGATAGTATGGGAGCTGAAAAGCATTCACTGGTTACAGCCATCCATGTCTTCGGTCTTTCCGGTTGATCTTCTCTGGCCTGGCTCCGTGCTGCTAAGCAAATGCCTCACTTGGGGTATTTGACAAACTGACACTCTGCCACACTGAGTGTCAAACTCAGCTTGTCAAATACACGGAGTGGAGCACTGCCTGGTCTTTGGAGGGCTTCTGTGCCGCCTTCGGTGACGTCATGTCCTAAAGAAAGAAAGAAAGGGCGAGCTGTTGTCAACTACAAGTTAGAATCCTTTAATCCCCATCCCCCCCCCTTTTAATTAATGTTGTTTAACTGAAGAGAAGGGGAATCAAATACACAGACATACGTTCTGCTGAAGAAAACGTAACTTGTATAGATCCAAGACCTGACAGCTGTATAGATGCAGCAGCAAGTGATGCCAAAGAATAAATGCTTGATGCCTGGATAGCTCAGAGGGCTTGAAACACTTACTGCATTGACACAGAAAGGTCAGTCATGCGCTCAGACTTGGGGTTTGGACATGTTGGGAAGACTAATGCCTTGCTAGATGGGCAAAGGGCCTATTAGAAAAGCAGTAGTTTAGCTAAAAGCCTGGAGAACGTACACTTGGGACAAATTCTGCACTAGATGAACATATAGGCAAACTCAGTCCTCAAGCTCAAGTATTTAATTTTTATTGTTCTAAATTTAGTTTAACAAGTCAAGATTTTCAAATTTAGGCCCCTTAAATGAGTTGCCTACAATAAATTCCCATTCAGGTGGTTGCCTACTTGTCTACACTGCCAGGCTAGCAAGGTACGTCATTAGGTACCTAAACTTAGGTATGTTAATTACCCCACTGACATCAACACTGCATGCTCTAAGTAGATTGCTGAACTGGGGTTATGGGTTTAAAACAGGGTTTGTGGGTGAAATTCTGGCCATGTTGAACTCGGTGGAAACTTTGCCATTTGATGTCAATGGAGCCAGAATGTCACACTTGACATTTAAGTGCTGAGCTGGCTAAGCACCCAGATTTGGAAGTGGACACATGAGTTTTGAATATAGTCCTAGAATCCCAGCTGAAATGGGCATAGAGACTCTGCTGCCTGTCAAAGCAATGGGAGGCTTGCCATCAACTCCACGCACTAGACTCCAAACTTACTGAGTCCGGTATGACTACGATGAAAAAGCAGCCTCATAGATTAGCAGCCTTTCTGCCTTTTGAAAAAAAATCTACTCTAGTAACAGTCCCAAATGTACTTACTAGCAGTCTATATTACAGTGCGGCCAAAGCCTCTCACAAACTAATAATGAACTTGCTCAAGAATGACCAGCTGGAGCTCTATCCCACTTTCAGAATTAAACCCTTTCTTTCGTTTCCTGCCTGCTGTCAGATACCATCTTCTCCATCGCACCACAAACAAGCAGTTCTCGATCCAACACACTCCACATATGCTAATAAAACTCGAAGCCATGATGCTGCCTTCGTTCCTCTGTACGCAAAACCATAGTTGCGGCCTACTCACCTTAATCCCTTTAGGAACAATTGAATGGGTGGTATGTTGAAAATAAAATCTGAATATCACATCTGAGCAAGAAAATGTATTGTGGAGAGAGATGTGTGAGCGCTCAAAGGAGACTGGCAATTCAGAATGGGTCTCCCCAGATGTGGTTGTTGAAATTGTGATGCTATGAAATTCTACAGGAAAATCTTTCTGCTTTGGAGAAAACTATTTTGTGTTGTGCCACTTCAGTGTCATTCACATGCTCTGTGGGTAAGTCCAGGCACAGCCTATTTTTACAAAAGATACTTTCAACTGCCTTCACATTCCTCTGATTTTCCTTTCACATGATCAGAGATGCTGAGTTTCTGAGAGTAGCTGGACTTTTTTTGATATCCAGTGAGAAACAAAATGGAAATGCCAGCCATAGTTATTTAAATGAAGACCTTTAAAGGAGAAGAAGATGAGATTAAGCTGATTGATGTTAGCAGCAAGTGTAACGGGTAATCTAGTTGGCCTTTTCCACCTCTAACTTCTAGGATTCTGTTATATGACACTGATTTTAGTGTCCTGCCTATTATGATTTACAGATGCAGAAACCTTCCAAGGGGTGTGGGTTTTTTCCACATGTATAATAAAAAACAGCCCATGTTTAACATTATTTTTTATACTGGCCTTCTCTAATGCTTTTCTAAGCAAATGAGATTTAACAGCCAAGAACAGCTTCAGCTGGAAGGATTATGTTCACTCTGTGCAGCGTCAGCACAAAGTCTAGGCCACTCTTAAATTCCCCTTAAATAGTTAAGTTAGACTTGAGCGAGAGAGTCTGTGTGCTGCCTTTCTGCAGCAGGCCAGACTCCTCAAAATGGCTAAAAGGAAGAGGTTTTTGGCATGTGTCTTCACCTGTATCAGACAGCTTGGATTCAGTGGCACTGATGCATCTAAAATTATTCCTGTAAACAACTTCAGATTAATGCTTGCAACATGGTTACACGCTGTTGGCCTCACACCACTGGGGTTCTCTTCCTAGGTCTGACCCACTCCCCACGTCTTGGTCTTCCTAACTTTGCTCACCTGAGTAATTGGGATATCAAGCTCAGAGAGATTTGGCTTTAAATAATAAGTGCAAAACTCCTTACAATCTGCAGAGATTATTATACAATACAAGCACATTTTTTAATTACTATATTTTAGATGCTATACAGTGCTCAGCTGCATTTGGTCTGTTAGGGGTGAAAGAAGAATGAACTCTTCATTAAACTAATAGCGACCCCAGTCCTTACTGGTGCAAATCAATACAGCTCTTTTGGCTTTAATACAGCAATGCTGGTTTGCACGAGATGAGGATGTGGTCCTGAATTTTGAGAAGGCTCTTGAAAGAAAAAAACTGACAGTGCTGCTTCTGCCACTACAGTTTTAAATACTCTCTCCCCTTGTGGCTTTTAAAGAGGAAAAGCACAGCTGCTTGAAATGTTGCTGTCAGCAACAGATAAAGGGAGGGTCATGCAGAGAAGATAACTGTAGTGGAGAAAGAAGGGGACGTGTCCCCTTGCCCCACCTTGTGGTGATGGTATCTTGTTGGGACAGGGCTCACTATTTTCAGTGCTTCTGCTTTTGAAGGGCAATAAACAGTTTGAAGTAAAAGCTTTTTGTTAACAGAGAAATGGTATTTTTGTGATCAATTTGTTAATGTCACAAAAGTCCTGAGGTGTCAGCTACGTGTGATCCCTCTCCAGATTTTTACAGGATTCCCTAATCCCTCTGCCATTAGGGATGAAATTAAAAATGAACTGTAAGCTGCACATGACCCAAAGCCTAACAAAGGGGTCTCCATGTTGGTTTGCTGCTGTTTTGAATTTTCAGTGGAGATGTGAGCTTAATCTAACACTGAGCTTCCGTTAGTGCTAGCTGGACACTAGAAAACCTGGATATAACTGGGCTACATCCTGAAGCCTTTATCCAGTCAAAGCTTCCCTTTATTTCTCTCAGTGCCTGTACACTGCTCCCAACTCTGTGTTGTTGCTGATCACTGTGTCTACCCAACTAAAAGAAAATAGCATTTGACTCACTGCACTCAGTTCCATGCCCCAGGCATGTTCTAAAAATTGGAACTGGACACCAAAGCCTTTCCAGTGAAGCAATAATCTTGGGCTGAATCCACATCTTGTTTGCTGTGGTACATCTGTAGATGTGGAGCAGACAGTTAGTTAATAATGTAAAGACAGCAGAACAGCCTGCATACTGTGCCCAGGGAATTAATCACTTTGGCTTTTTAACTAACAAATGGCACATCTGCTTGCTTAGCTCATGCAGGGTAGGAAATGCTCTGCTCTTTCAATGAGGGTACTGGTGCTGAAGATGCTTTGCTTCTGAGGCTGTTAGATCTGATTTAGGAGAGAATTCTCTCAGCTGCAAAATTGAAATCACTTGATTTCTGGGAAGAGCTGAGTAACAGGAACCCAGAGCTCTCCAAAAGGCACATGACAGCTTTCATTGCACACTTGCAATGAGGCACCCACAGGCAGATGGTGCCATGCTGCACATAAAATGATCTCTCCCCATTCTAGAAAGCATGGGAAGCCTCCATTTTGCTTGCTAAGGGCATTGTGGTGGCTTTTTAAGCTGTGGCTCATGTAGAAGACTGTGGGGGCGTCTACATGAGATGCAAAATGAGCAGTAGACTAATTCAACTGCACATTAGTGTGGCAGACAAAAACTGTGCTCATACGCTAATGCACAGTACAATTAGTCCACTATGAATTAGCATCATCAAAAGAGTGTGAGCCTAGTGCCAATTATGGTGCATTAAGTTAGTACCTGTTATTTCGGGGCATGTGTAGATGAAACAGGGGCCTTAAATTGAAGCGGTGGGTTTTAAAAAACACCGCTTCAGTTTAGGGTTGATTAAACCCATGTGTTGTGCACACCCTGCTGACTTACCTGCCTCTCTGGCAGGGAGGGAAGGGTGAGCTGCCAGCGGGTGGAGAGGTTCCTGGGCTGAGGGGGAACTGGTGCTTCTCTCCACAACAGTGGTGCCCCGCCTGCTGGCACCCAGCTCATGTGGTCCTGGGGGGCACTGCAGCTGTGGAGAGAAGCACCAGGCCCCCATGCAGCTCCGGGAGGCAGGCTCGCAAGGGGAGAAAAAATAAAATCAGGCTTGTCAGCTTTCCCAGGCTGCCTGCAGGGCTTCCTGCAGAGCTGCAGAGCTCCACAGAGACCGGTGCTTTGCTCTGCGGCTGTAGGGGCAGCAAACTACAACTCCTTGGAGGAATTTTAGTTTGCTGCACCCCAAGTCATTTAAGGTGCATTATGCCACTGAATTTCCTGCAGTGGCTGGAATTATCGCGCAATGTGCCACAAAGGCGTGCAATCACCGACACCATTAAAGCGGTGCAAAAGCATTTAGCCCGCTTTAGTGTCGAGCACACACGCCTCTCATTTTGTCTACACACAGCCACAGATATTAAACTTAATGTGCAGTAATTATGGCACATTAATGAACATGTAGACACACTTGCTGTGAAGCTACAACCTGCCAGCCAGAGCTCTTGGAGGAGCACTGGCTTCAGGACCCCTGCTGATGCAGCCTCCTTGGGGAAGGGTGCTGCCAGCATGCTATAGCAATGTACGATCCTCTCCAGCTGTGGGGTAGGAGGAGGACATGGTCCTGCCCTCCACCTCAACCCTCTCTGGAATATTCCATCCTGTCCATGGCACTACTAAGAAAGAGAGAAGTAGTTAGGCATGTCAGTCTGAATTCAGGCAGAAGGCAAGGTAGATTTGCAAGTTATAGTTATCCTATAAGGTACAAATCCCCCCTGCCTAGTTCAGTAACAAAAGAAGGAATTAATTGTAGGTCACTGCCTTATTCTACAGCAGCAAAGCCAACCCTCCTTGCTCAACCCAAACCAATTATCTGAATGTCCCTTCTGCCCACACACTATTTTCTCCTGGTATCCCCTGCCCAGAAACCCATGTTGACCCCTTTCCTTTTCTCCATCTTCTGCTCCAGTAAACATCTTCATAATTGCCACTTTTTCAAGGAAACAATTAAAGCATCATCCTGCAAACAGTAATCTAGCCCCTGAAGCTGTGCGCACCCCTGCCTTCTAACTTGGGTTCAACATCCTTTGAAAGCAAAGCAGAGTAACATCAGTATGGATAACCTCAAAGAGCCACATGATCACATGCCCTTCACCTTCTCTCCATCCACCCTCTTCCACTGTTTTCACCTTAACTTAGGCTGCAAGCAGCAAGGAAGATGGTTGGTTCACCTTTGTACAGCACCACGCATACTGTACAACACCCTGCCATATAATGGAGGAAAATAACACATCATTCATAAGGGTGTTCAGTAAAATAATAGGGCCGAACTCTGATAACTCTTACTTTTCTAGAATAGCACCTTAGTGACTGCTCTGGGACTGTTTATGGGGTATTGTACTGCTCAAAGTAAGGATATCAGCAGCTCATCCCTAGTGCCAGGCACAGACATTACACTTCTACTGGTATAAGTAATCAGAAACTGGTCTATACCTGTAACAGAACAGAAGTTTGGCACACATGGACTGGTTTAAAAATGGGTCTAAGTTTTGCCCACCCTCCACCAAAGGGTGAATGTGTTTTGTTCACTATTGCTGTAAACTATGCCGCTTCCAGACAACTGTGTAACTTAAATTCCGCCTCATGTTTCTTGAATATCTGTACTTAGCCTTTAAGTTAGATTTTTGTGACATACTGTGTATTCGTGTTTTCCTGCCTCACCTTGCAGAGCTATCTACGGCAGAAGACTATAGATTATGCGCACAGACAAGAGAGCCAATTCATAGTGTATTAACTTAACCTAAACTTTAGGAATGAACTCAGACGGAAAGTTCACCCCAAACTGAGAGAGATGCAAAATCTGAACTTGGACTTGGTAGCTGTCTCTGCAGCATTACCTGTGACTGAAAAGCATATGGACTCCCAGCCTTATTGGCAATGCAATTCTAAGAATGGAAAAGGAGACAGCTAGGAGAGCAAGAAACCTCTCCTCAGGTCCTTTGACAAGGCAGGAGATCAGCTAGAGCGCCAAAGTAGCCTGAGAAACGGGGTCAGCGGCAGCGCAGTTGACACAAGTTTGTATTTCTGAGAAAAGCAACCTAGAACTACGTGATATAATACTCAGTACCGTGCGCACCTCATGTCCCTGTGGCCAGCTCCCTCCTCCAGACTCACCTTTTAGCTTCAGCCTCCACCCCGCCTCCTCCACACTCCTGCTGGGCTCTGCTCTCTCAGCCTCCACAGGTAACTTTTCAGAAAAGAGAAAAGGAAAAGGGAGATTAGGGGGAACCTCTTAGATCTAAAAATCATTTACACAGAACTCGAGAAAAAGGAACTAACTCGGATTCATGCTCTCTAACCTGCTGCACAATCTTGCACTCCCTCCTCCATCCTGCATCACCTCCCCCACTATTTTTTACTTGCAGTCAGCGCTATTCTAGGCTTAATTTAGACTGAAACCTTCCCAAGTCCAGCTCAGCTTCTTTGTTCTTAGTAAAGCACCAGGCATGGCTATATAAACCTATGCAATCACTCACAGTTGCTCCACTTAGAATCAGCAAAACATGGTTCCAAGTACAGAAATCCTGGGGAAAACTAGGCAGCATCTTTATCCATGTGAGGAAATAAAGCCAAAAACATGCAAAGACCAGTGAAAAAGTCAACCCCCTGTCCACATGCCTGAACTATACTGCCCTTCTGTATGCTTTTCCCTTGGAAGGAGAGATTACACTAGTCCTCTCATTAAAAGTATTCACCCAAGGCAAACCCATTGGGAGCTGGGCAAAGAAACTGGCTTAGCCCAAGTTGTAAACTGTGGGAACAGAGACAGAGAAAAAAAACAGGTGCTATCAGAAGGGGTGTGGAGCACCCAGTCCTGGCAGATATTTGGAAGGATATCACAGGATCTCACTCAAGAGGGACCTCTCTCTGAATGATTTGGTCAGAGTGAGTGCTGCTTCATACCTGAGTGCCTGTGCTCCTGAGCTGTGCCCATTTTAGCAGATCTTGGGTAGAGAAGGGAGGTCGATGGAAAAAGGACACCCACTATCCCAGGTGAGAACCCATCTCCACTCCTTTCTGCCACCCCTTGTCACAACATAAAAGAGAGTAAAGTGAGGCCAAAGGGCCAGCAGTGTACATACCCCACCTCTGGCCATGCTACCAAAGGGGCTGCAGCCATGCGGTGCTGGGTCAGACTCTGGAGGCCTGCCGGGGGACTCAGAGAGCAGAGAGAAGCAGAGCAGTGGGGCTCAGCTCAGGAAAGGAGCTCGTGTTTTAAGGGGCCTCTCCTCCTTCAAGAGGAAGCTGAAAATGGGGAAGATAAGGCTGAGGTTAGATAACAGGAAATGTCTGGATGTGAATGACAACATGTCAGCGTTGTGAAACCCAGCGGCAGCAACAGCAGCTCCTGGCTTTGTCCCTCTTACTGGGTGCAAACACAAGCTGTCACTACCATAAAGCCCAAGAGAGTCCATGTAAACCCTGCAGAGGCATTTCTAGACTAAGACTAAGACTACCCCATGGATTAATATAGATCTCCATGCATTCAGGCTAATTTCCCCTTAAAGAAAAGCATGCTCAATACAAAGGACCTCAGGGGCAGCTCAGTGGCCTCTTGCTTTTAAAAGGAGAAATTCACTTTAACTAATGTTAATTGACTACACTGACCTGAGGTTGCTAAAAAGCCCATTTTTTTAATCGGCGTTCAGCCTCTGGCTGCCCTGTGGCAAAGTTGGCAACATGCACTCAAGATGTAGAGGGTTAGAGGAGCAGCGGGGGGAAAAGGTTGAAAAGGTAAAAAGCTTGGTGGGACATCAACTGCCAGATAGCTTTAGTCTTAGTTTTGAGGTCCTCTGGAGATCTCCTTTCTTGAGAAATTTTGACCCCTAACTACTTATGGACCTGAGCGAAGAAACCAGGTCCCAAGCCACAGCCCAAGCAGGAAGGTCTGGTTCAGAAACATGAAAGTGAATGTTATCCCCCAAAGAAGAGAGAGGTTTTCTTTCACTTGAGATTCCAGTTTGGCCCCATGCCTCTTGTGAGACCACTGCTGCATTTTCCAGGTCCTTCATGAGCCAATGTTTGTGTTAAAAAATTCACTTCCCCTGGCAAGGAAAGCAGCTCTGGGTCTGTCTGTCTGTGCACCTGCTTGTTCACCCTTCATATTTAAAACCCCCTATCAGTATCGTACCTAAGTATTCTGGAAGCCAACACAGAAAAATGCAGTGGTTTGTGTAATTCTAGCCTTCTTTGCAGGGGAAAATGTTAGCAAGAATCTCCACTCCTATTAACACTGTCACCTCTGTAAAGGTTAAAAACATTAGGAGCTAGTGTAGCCAGCTCACTGGCTCTAAATGTCATCCTGCTGGTATCAAGTCTAACAAACACAGCCCTGATACCGGCTTCTGGGGAACTGTCTCCACAAGGGCTCCCAAGATACACAACACTAAAAGTTGGACCGATATGAAGAAAACAGGAATCTGGGAGAAGCAAAGGGATTCCTTCGTGTTAACAGCACTCTTGTCCCATAAAGTCAGTGCTCATTTGAACAATGTCACTGAATGTTTGGCTAGTCTCCCAACATGCTTCTCGTCTGTTCCCAAGTCAGCTAACAGAGGCCTTTTGATTAATTTCCATGGAATCCGTTCCCCTTCTGATGCCCCCCAGAAGCTGCCTTTTCCTTCCTAAATTTTGCCCATCCCTTTGCCAGCCTCCCACTGCCACCTCAGTGCTCAAACTAAACCACATAGTGCATTTAGCACCATGTTTGACTGCTGGGACCTAAGATAAACCGTCAAAACTCAGTTGCGTTTTGCGCACAATTACAAGGCAGCTGCCTTGCGCCTTGTTGTGACTGTGCTGTCCAGGCTCCCTGACCATGCAGCCACTTGTGTATCTGAGTAACAAAGCCCACTTTGAACTCAACAGGACTGCTCACAAGTCACTCACAAGCATGCCTACTTACACACCGGGGCTCACATCCTTAACTAAGAACGAACACTGCCCTTGTGACCAAGAGAGTGTTAAAGAACGCGGGATGCAGCTACTGTTAAGTTCCTCTTTCACTCATCTGCATTTTTAAATATATATAATAAAAGAGGAATGGAAAGATTTGGGTGTTTTCTTTTAAACTGGAAATGGGAATCAGGTGTGTGCACCAGCTGTACAATTTGTTCCAAATCTTTCCTCTTTCTCTGACACGCTCTCATTCTCTCTCTCTCTCTCTCTCCAGTGCAAACATTATGAAGCCTTGAAATCACTAGAAATCTCCCTAATTTTCTTGAACTTTCAGTGCAAATGTGTAAGCTCATGAGAGGTGAGAGGAAGAAGAGTTTATTTTTATTCTTTGTGGGGTTGGTACGGAAGGACCAGTGCAGAAATGCAGAATTTGGTCTGTAAAAAAATGTCATTCACTCTTTCAAAGACAGCAACCAGTACAAACTTGAAAACTCTTCAAAGACTGCCTGAGCCAGGACACTGAGGGCCAAACACCCCAAGTTCTAGTGGTGCTCACAATTCATACTCAAACTCAAATCCGCCATCCACGCTGCAGGGCCACCTCTAAGAAAGATAGAGCTATCTCCTCAGTCAGAAACCCTTGATCTTGCTTTTCCGTTCTCTTCAAGCAAACTAAATGGCGGAGCTGTTCTGTGATCATTAGTTTCCTATACTGCTTCTATCTCAAGCTTCAGTGTTTCTGATGAAACTGTATGGGCCTAATTCTGATCTGGCTCGCATGGTTTTTACCTACACGTAACACAATTGACTTTAGTGGAGCTAGTACTGATTTAGAGTTGAGCGAACCAGAGCAGAATTAGGCCCCCCGATAGAAAAATCATCCCAGGTTGTGGTAATAGGAAACCTAAAAGATAGAAAGATGTTCACGTTTAACATTAAGACACCAAAGCCTCATGCTTACACACTGCTTCACAAATTAAACTGCCGTGAATAAACTGTAACATTCAGAGCAAAGTTAGAATAAGCTGTTGAAGTATGCCTCCATTAAAGGTAAGTGCTAATATCTGATGGCTACAGTTTTATGCAGAAGGTCAGGCTAGATAATCTAGCCTTTAACACTAAAATCATGAAAAACGAACATTTTGAAACCTGGCTAAATCTACCATTAGACAGCTAAATTAAGGCAGCCTGCTGCATTGCATGCAGACCTGTGGCAGCTTCCATTGTCTTGGTAGGAGGTTGTGAGTACTTGTGAGCTTCTGAAGAGTAGGCCCCTTATATTTCAATGCCTAAACAAGGAATCGAACTTTAGGGTTGAAAAGTAGGGCCTAAATATTATTGCTGCTTCTGGCTTCAGCTGTCAAATGTCAGTGATTTTAGGGGGACATGTCAAAAGCACCTCAGTGTCTAAACCACTTTTGAAAATGGGTTTTAAGCTCACTTGGGCATATCAGAAAATGTTACCTCTTTATGCTTTATGCTCCCTTTATATGGCAGCACAAAGTCATACTGACTTTCCCCTGCCCAAAGGAAAGACAGCAGTTATTATAAATTAAAATAATTCAGGTGCTTGACTCCTAAAACATAAAGGGACAGGCTCTAAGCATATGTCTGCAAACCTGCAGGGTAAATACTGAAGGCTAGTCCACACTGAGCTCCCTGTCACCACCCGTTCACTGCTAGCAGTACCCAAGCTAGTTAATTGAAAGCTAACCAGGTATATCTTCAGAGAATGACTTCAGTGTCAAAATACCCTAAGTTATGAGACAGCCTTTGACCCTCTGAGCCTCGTTAGTTCAGTCCATGAGAAATACTCAAATGTCTCCCTAGCTTGGATAGTTTTTGTACACCATTTTACACTGTCTTGGGGGTTTCACAGTAAAGTTGATTTCACCCTCAACTTCTGAAGTGTCACCATATTGTCCCAGTGCATGCAATAGCCTTGAAATTGCACCCAGTCTTTCCCAATCATGTCGGTCTTTTTGAAACATATTTGCAGCATTTAATTCTGTTGCTTATCTTGGGGGAGGAAGGGATTAGAATCTTTACTGAGTGTGTATCTGAGAGATTTCCAGATAGAGAGCACAAAGCTTCCCTATAAAGGTATGTAACGAAGTACTACTGAGTGAGATAGCTAGAACCTGGGATGGACTAGCAGTGAATTTCTGTAACACTGGCCGAGTCATCCTGTGTTTTAATTTTGAGATTCTGCAGTTTCATGACTATGGAATAAACTACAAGAGATCAGGAAGTTTGTATAAGAGTTAAGTTTGGGCCTCTTACTGAGGCTGGGGCCAGGTTTGCTTTCAGTTAGGGATGTTTTGCCTCATTTGAAAAATGTGTGTCCCATTGTTCGCTCTCATTAAGATTAATTTTGTTGGACAAGTGTAGGTAAATGCATGATTTGGTCCATTGGGTTAGTTCAATCTTTAGTGTAACTTTGTGGATTTGTAGAGTTGGGTGAAGGATCAATGTCACTCATTGCATAGATAGCTCTAAGAGATGTCAAGAACTCCACAAGTGCCTAAGCAAATTGATGTATTGTCATGATAGACCCTAAAGCAAATCTTCAGTGACAGTAATGATGATAGCTCAGGGAGCTACTGCAGATCCAACACTTGCACAGTTGCTGTCCTTGTGTAACCATGTTAACCCATGGTGGTGAGTGTGGACAGGAATCAACACTCACATGTTACACTCCAAAACTCTCTATCAGGCTTCTTCTCCCAGGTCAAGAACCCTACTTGGTCTCTGTTTGGATTGCTTTAGTTGTTATTTTCCTCTTGTCTTCCCATTTGTGATGTCTCCTGCTGCCCCCTGCTTTCATCCCTGACTCCTGAAGAAGTTTTAGATTAAAAGCTCACACAAAAGCCAGATGCTACTGAGGCTTCTCCTGAGCTGACCACTGTGGCCTTGTGTTCCAAATGTCAGAGGACAGCAGCAGGGTCTCCAAGAGGTGGAGGAGACACCCACCAGAAGAACATCTCTGTACAACAGCCCTTTTATGTTTTGTATAGAGACCCCTATTAGAACATTGTCAGGTACTGCATGCTCCAGGCTAAGCCTTGATTATTCTTGGCCCCAGCATGATGCACAAAGGGGAGAGAGGGTACAAGGCATTTACAACCTAGTGCCTCTGTGCTCTGGACACAATTGCTATTATTGTGCACTTGAATTTCAAAACTCCCATGGGATGAGGAGAAGGAGTCAATAAAGCCATGATTAATGGTGGTTGATCAATGACCCGCTTTTGCTCTAAGCACTTGAAAGCCCTAAGAAGCTGCAGAAAAATAATGGCCAAGTATTGATGTGACTTTAACCAAACTGTGTATAATGGAGAGATTCCACAAAATTTCAGCCTCAACAGTCTGTAGTAGGACTTTGAGTGACAATGTGTTCAATCAAGGAGACACTATTTTAGGATTATTGCCTCTTAACAACTGCTCTCATTGCCAGTTGCCTCCCTGAGGACATGGAGCTGTTTGTAATGTGTCTGCAAAATTCGGTGTCAGTCCCTAATTGGCTGCCACACATGCAGGACGCTAACTTGAGGTTCTTGTTTTTCAAATTGTGTGAGCACCCTGTGTAATCTCATTTGGTTTATGACTCATTTGTGCTTCACAGGAAAGACAAACACCATGGCTACTGCCTTGAAATGATGTGGTAGGGCTCTCCCCACCTTCCTGCCCCATTTTGAGACATACAGCAGCAAGCATTGGAGGCTGGTTTGCAGCAAATGGAGGATGTTGCTGCTCGTGGTCGATTAGGTGTTTGTCACATTTATTTTAAACCCCTGGCTTTAAAAAAAGAAAGAGAGAAACCATGAGACACAAGCTGTTTTGCAGATGGACAGTGTTAGATAAGAAACCCCACTAACTGTCATTGCTCCTGAATGGCCTTTGAAGCTGGACAACTACAATTATTATTAACGACTACATCAATTTGTCAGTTAGAAAAGGGAAAGTAAAATAGCAAAAGCCAGCGAGCAAGTGGCTTGGATCAACCTTGGGGCTGTTCTTTATTTTATGCAAACTAGTTCATTCAGAGCTACTTTATGCTGAGGGAAGAAATGGATCTCCTTTCTGTTTCCTCAAACTTGTCAGCCTGCGACGGCAGGGAGCAGGTCTTGGTTCATGAATTCTGAATTTGGGTTCCTACTTTAAATGGAAGTTTTTGAAACAAATATATGTTGCATCTTTGTGTTAAGATATGTCTTTCTATCTATATTCTATGGCCCTAACAGTCCAATAATGGGGCTGTATTCTGCCTCTCACCAATTCCCAGGATAGGACCTGACTCCTTGAGTAGTTACATGATGTGGCAATGCAAAGTTTAAGGTACTACTCCACATGTGAAAGGCCAGAAGAATGTAGTCCCCATGATGAATGTAGTTAGGAGCCACAAGGCTGCTTTTTATTCTCAGTAGATATTAGCAGAGTTACCTCAAATTTACCTGGGTGGATGCAATTTGGCCTCCAGGAGATGACAAAAAAGCCGTAGTTTGGAATCCACTCTTCAAATGTTGCCTGAGGCACCAGAACATATTGAAATATATATTTTAATTATTCTAAAAGACAGGATGGTGTGGCCTTTTTGGCTGATTAAGAGGGTAGTCATATTGTGTATCTCATTCTAATCAGATGATGAACATACTAAAGAGACTTTTCTGTTCCTGCTAGCATTAGTAACCACATATTAGCCACGCTTCATTGCCGTCAGTCCCTGGAGATGTTATCAAATTACCATTGTAAGTGTTAAGCATTGCTGATTAGAACCAAGTATAGCCAGCAAAAGTTTATGACAAGGCCTCCCTCCCTTCCTTCTGTGAGTGTGATCTGCGTAAAACAATGGCAACATGCCTACCTTGACTTTTTAGGTGTGATCAGCGGAAAATCCTGTCCTAAAGCCCCGGAAATGATGCCTAGCACTTTTGGCATATTTCTTCTTGGCTCTGTAAGTGTTTTTGATGTGGATGTGACTTTTTCCACTTGCTTTCTATGAACACTTACGCAATAGATTTTTACTGGCACAAGTGCTTGTTTGCAGGAAGTGAATTGTAGTGCTCAGTGCACACTGGTGTACCAATGGAAACCAGACTTTAAGACTAAACTCCCAGGTAGTCATGCCAGAAATGCTTTGCATTGCCACATATGCATTGCCAGATATCATTTATTAGATAACACTTGCCTGGATTTCCACTGTTGCTCATCAGTGTTTAGAGGTCAAAACTCAAACAGATTTCAGATGATGAACACAAGTACAGAACATTTGACCTGTGAAGAGTAAGATAAGGTTATGTTAGCTGAGTAAGCTACTTGTGGTAAATTTGCAGTTAATTTTGGTAGCTACTTTAAAAAAATACATGGATTTTGTGCTGAGAGTGAGAACTGAATTGGCATCTCTGGAGATAGAAATCCTCTACTTAACCCCAGAACAGGAACACCAAGGCAATGTCAGCATTACTCCCCCATGACCTGAAGAAACCTCCTCTAGGCTTGAGAGGATAGTTCTACTTTCATGGCTCATCCAGTCCTATTTGCTTCTGTTGTTTGATAGCCCTGTGCCTTTTGCTTGTCTGTTGAAAACAAATGGGCTCTGGCCCATTGCGACCCACATTTTGAAAAGCAACTTGTACATTTTAGGAGCCAAACTTCAGATCCTGAGCAATGCTGAGTACCCATCACTTCAGATGAATTCAGCGAGATCTCCCAAACCTCTGAAAGATGGACACCTAAAGCCACGGGCAGATGCAGAATGTAAACAGGGTGCAGGAGCAGCAGCCACCATTGCAAGGGCGTCTTCACCCTCCATTCTCAGCACCCCACCTTCCCCCACCCCCGCCACATTGGGCTGGTTAGACTATGCCACAGAAGCACCACTAAGGGAGAAAAATCCCTGAATTGGGGGGACTAATCTTCTCCTCCCACCCTTCTTTCCCCTCCATGCTCCGCTCCCCTACCTGCCACTGTTATTGTTCCCAGCTGCCCTGGGGGCAGGAGAGGCTCCAGAGCCCCTTGTGCCCTGCTCCTGCCCCACTCCAGCTGGGCTGCACGGGGAAGCGGAGGTGTGCAGACTAGAATGACCCTCCTCACTTCGTGGAATTCACTTCCTTTAGAGATTCCAGACTCGGCTTTAATTTTCCCACTTACACGTGTTCTGTGTCAAATACTACCAACTTTTTGTTAAATCTGAAGGCCTGTCTCCCTTACAGTCATAGCACTGACTGCAATGTAACATAGAGACACCCCAGCTAGTCTTAACTAGCCAGCTCAGGGGACCAGCAGCAATGTAGCCATGGCAGCACGCTCCTCAGCACACATTACAAAACCCATCCAAAAGCAAATACCCATCCCATCATTACAAAACCCATCCCAAAGTGACTGAAGACACACCCTATATTTGCTTGAAGGTTGTGGGGTACCCAGCAATTTTAAGTTATATTATTTACATGAATACAAACTGACCATAACTATTGGAGCAAATCCAAGCAACAAGATGGCAGTTTTGTAAACCATATAGCTCAGATCCCCAAAGCTTTGTCACAGAAACCTAGGGATTGTCATAGTAGGTGAGGCTCAAAGTCCATGTAGCTCAGTATCCTATCATGGGCTGTACCAGCTGATTATGGGGAAGGTTCTCCATAGGTAGAAGTGGAATAATCCATCCCTTACACAGATTTAGAGGGGATGCAATAGTGCAGTCCCATCCTTTTGAACCATGCTCCAAGTGCAGAGGAGATTATTTTTAAAGTCTCCAAATTGGGTATGACTTCCCTCCTCCCTTCAATGGCACTCCCAATCCCCTCCTATTCCCACCCTCCCCCACCCACCACTGACACTGTCCTCACAGTCTGCAGCTGACTTGGGGACAGGGGAGATCCAGAGCCACTCCTCCCTGAGCTCAGGATAGGACAGCAGCAGCAGTGGTGACAGGCAGATTCCCCTTCCCTGCCTGGTCTTCCCAGCTGTTCCTGGCCAGCCTGGGATCAGGCTCAGGGAGGGAGAACTCACCTACTTCCACTGTTGTTGTCTTTGGCTGACCCCGGCTTCCTTGTGCAGCCTGGCTGGAATGGGGCAAGAGCAGCTTTGGAGCTCCCCCACTTCCCGGGATTGTGGGGACAGTTGTGGCAGGAGCAGATAAGGGAGGGGGTGAATGAGAGAGGAGGGGACAGCCCAGGAGGAAAGTGAAGGGATGCTGAGAGTGGGCAGAGGTTCTTACTTAATTCATGGGCTTAAAAAAGTTCCTGGTTGCTGCTCCAATTGAGTGGTCTGCCCATCCTGGGGAACCTGAGAGGGGGCAGGTACCCCTGCAGTGGAAGTTGCTGCTTCCACACCCCCTTTCCCAAACCCTGGATCCACCCATGCACATTTGTTCTGTTCTCCTGAATACATATTTACCAAGACATGTTATATTCAAGAGATCTTTATAACAGTAATTCATTAAAGCACTTTCTAGGAGTGGACACCAGGGGCCTGATTTCAGAGTTGTCCATCCAGCTAAAGTCAATGGAACATCTAAAATTGGGGGGGACCTGTAAAAATGAGACCTCAGACTCACTACTGTATCGTCCATTTGGGGTGTGTATAGACAAACCAGAGCACAATTTACTCTCATACTGCCTTGTTGCCCCAGAACTTCCACGCCAGGATTGCTAGTTAGTTTTATAACCGTAAATAGATAGCATCTATGTCAAGCTGAATTTAGAATTCATCGGGCATGTACCAAGCTTGCAGATTAGTAATAACATTTGCCAAGATGCTAAATATCCAAACATGTAAATAATATCATAACTGAAATGGAGTAAATCCCATCATGTATGTATGTACATATGTATATAATGCAAGCCTAGGCAACATTATGGACTCTGATAGTATGATTTGTAAATTTTACATCAGATATAAATCTTATATTGAAAAAGATACAGCATTTTGATCACAACACATCCTAGGCTTTCACTGTCTTGTCATTATAACTGTGTAAATCACTAAGTCTGGAGTCATTAGAGTCATTATAGATCTTGGTTTCATGTCTTGATTAGGAGAAGGCTTTTTTAAAGAGGTTCTGTTAGTAGGGACATTAGCCTTTCCTACTGCAGACCTAGGTTCAGATCCTGGCATACATCAATGAAAATTAGTTGGATAGAGGTAAGACCAGCTCCTATGTTTTGCAGTCCTGACATAATTTGTCACTTTCCTCTTCTCTGCTCACATGTAGCCCAGGCCTGGTGATGACAGCCATCTTGTAGAGGCATTGCCTGAGCTTATGGACAGCACCAGACTAAAATAGTATCAGTAGAACTTGGTCAGAAGTTTTGATTAGTGCCAGTCTGCACTTGAGGGATGAGCCTGTTAATCCCTCCATTTCATTGGCAAAAAAGTCACTTCTGTGTTTTTAGAAGGAAAAGAATTGTGTCTTGCAGCATGGTGAGATGCCCAAAGTAGTCACTGGATGCTGATGATCCAATTATCAGAACCCTTACAATACACAACTGAAAATAGCATGATGGCCTAGGATACCAAGAATATATTTAAATACAAAACTGACTGTTTATCAGCCCTGTAGTGCCACAGGCCTGGTAACAGCTGCCACAACGCAACCAAGATACTGGTGTTTGCATCTTTTGGCTTGTGTACTGTGGGCTTTTGAAAGGAGGCACATGTGCTCCTTATCTAGCATCATTTTTCTAGCACAAAGAGGGCATTTCAACACTATTGCCTCTGCTTGCAAAGTCATTGTCAGAGGGAAGTACATGACCACCAAGCTTCAGCTCCCAGCTAGTGCACTGAGTTGCTCAAGAGTGACAGTTAGGTTTACATCAGCCATCATCCTCTGTGGCAATGAAGTGCTTCCCTAACTGCAAGAGCCACTCTTCAGCTGCCTGAAGCAAGAGCAGAGTAGCAGGGAAGATGGTGTTTTGTTTTACAGTTTATGGCCATGTTTTCATCCAGAGTGTGTCAAATTTCAGGGTCTCCTGAGAAGTCACATCCATTCCTTCAGAGAGGACTTCTGAAGTTTTAGCATCAAGAAAACAAAACTGGGCCCCCAGCCTGTGCACTAGGGGCCTCCGGGGCAGAGGGGGCCTTAGCCACTCAGGCAATCTGGAAGGGTGCTACAGCAGTTGGGATGAATGGGCTCATCCCACATGGGGGTGGATCTCAAAGTAATTATTCTGCAGGTCTGACCCTGCACAGCCCCTGAGACCCCTACACACTAGTGCATAGGAAGCCTGCAAAGAGCAGACCTGTGCAGACCCCTGCAAGTCATCACAATTCCTGTCTTTTCTTTGGTGTAGAACCACCACCATTCTGCTGACTCAGGGCTTTCTGCAGCTGGACAGACTTTGGCATGAAGAAGTTGTGCTGGTGAACAAGTAGTGATGAGGTGCCTCATTTACCTACACAGTGGACACATCTACACATGCATTTACATCAGATTAAATTTACTGCGCAGTAAGTTACTGCTCAGTAAGCAGAAATAGGCTGGCATCTACACATGCAGGCATTAAAGCGCATTAATGCTGTGTGTTGTCTGACTTGGGACTAAAGTTAGTCCAACGTCAGTCCACACATACAGTATTACTGTGCAGTAAGGTGTCTACACATGCACTACTGCACGGTAACTAATCAAGAGTAAATTTGATACCTGCATCATGCCCAAGCCAGCATAAGTTGCCATAGTTACTGTGAAGTACAGGTGTGCACGTGTAGCTACGCACCCATACTGTGCAGTAATTTTAGGTTACTTACTATGCAGTAATTTTAGGTTACTGCATAGTAAATGTGCATGTGTAGGCACACCCAGTGGGCACTGTGCTGTAACCTCAAGTTCCTCTTACACTACACCTTGACCCTACTCTGGAGCAGCTTTACTTTGATAAGGGACCCTAGCCCATAGGGCCCATCTAATCCTTGGCCTTCCTACTGAGGCGGCTGATAAAGGAAGAAGTCAGTAGAATTGTATTTGTGACACCTCTCCAAGTAGGTGATGGAATAGGACCCATAAGCTTCTTTCACATCATCAGACTGTGGATGTTATTTCTGCTGTGATCTCCCCCTTTGTATGGCAAAGTTTTGAAAATACAACAGGCCACAATAGTGAGTCCTGGTAAAACTCCATCAAAATGCTGGGAGAAAATCAGTGTGCTTCTCACTAAGACACTTGCATGAAACTGTCAGTGGTAAGGCACAGCCTGAAACGCAGGGCTTCATCCCTAGAATTTCATTCCTCTGGTCCAGGACAGCTGAGTTGCTAGACTTGAGTTACTCAGTGCAAAGGCAGAGCAGAGACTTCTTCAAGGAGGGCAGGCAGCAGAAGAAGGCAGAGAGAAGATACCTATTTTCCCCTTTCTGCGGTATATAAACGTTGAAAGTTGTAGTGAAAACTTCCTTGATGCTAGCCCAGAAGGAAAGAAACAGCAAGCTTTGGACACTGAAGATTAGAACAATTAGTACATATAAACAAGGAGACACTCCTCTTAGCAGCTAGCCTGTGGTATTCACTGCTACATCAACTCACTAAGTCTGGAGTAAAGAACAGGCTGGATAAGTATACATGCTATTACAATATTTAGAAAGAAGGGAAGGCTTAGCTTTATATAACACAGCTCTCATACTGTGTGCCCACAGTATTGCTCCTACCAGTATTATCTCATAGAAACAAAAGCGTATTGATAATGCATCATTGAGGAAACTCCAGCTTAGAATGGGGAACTGAATTCAGAGGGGGATCGGAGACATCTTTTATCCATATCTTGAAAACTGGCCCATTTTCTGGATTTTCCATTTGTTTCAGTCAAGCTGAGCAGACTGAGGTGAATGTGCACAAGGATCTCTCTCTCTCTCTCTCTCTCTCTCTCTTTCACACACATACACACACACACACATGCGCACTAGACTGAGAAGCAAAGGCAATGCCCTGTGTTCTTGTTTGTTTAGGCTCTTGTTCCTGCTAAAATTTTTGCTCATTGCAAGTCAAGATAACAGAGCAGTTTAAATGCCAAAGGTCACCAACACCCAGTCTCTGCCAGTGCTTCCAGCATGTGTTGTCTCTATTGGAGTTGGCCTAGGGATGGCTATGGTAGGTAGTTTTATATATATAAAAAAAGAATCTCTAGTGTAGATAAGGCCAGAAAGAATGGTGAGATGGCTCTACCTAAATCAAAGCTAGGCCATGGCTGGTGGAGAGATGGCACTTGGGTATGAGTTACTAGAAAGCATCAGGAGGCATGTGACTCTGTCTGAGGTGCCTGCTGAAGTGTCCAGGACCTTGCAGGGATTTGCCTTGATGGAAACGTGTTGGGATTCAAACCCTGGCTGACTGAAGTATTAAACTGGGCTGTGAAGAGTGACATTGATATCACCCCCATTATGAATGTTTCTTCCCTATTAGCCTTTCTCTCCATGCTAAATCCCATTCAAAGCTGGAAGCCTTCAGTCATTAGTCAAAGGGCAGGTTCAATGTTAGGCTCCTAATACCACATTTTGGTGACATAGGGCATGTCAACACGAGACACATTAATGTAAATTGGCCTAAGTTAATGCACATTATGGGTGTGCCCTTAACGCACATTAATTTAAGCTAAATGTGCCTAAATTTAATACCTGCAAATGCAGGTATCAAATTTAGGTGTGATTAATTGATGCACAGTAACACACATGTAGATGTACCCCAGCACTAACTTTACTGTACCCAGCCCAAGGAAACACCCAGGAGTTAGGGTGCTGGGCACCTGCCTTGGGGCCCTGCTCTCTAGCCCTCCCCTCCATGGTCCTCCACCCTGGGCTTGAAGACCCAAAATATTGTAAATAGTTTTCCCTTGTACATAGTTTTCCCCTTGTATATAGTTTTCCACTTGTAAGTGGGGTTTTTATTGTTGGTGGGTGGGAAGGGTGGTGGAGGGGCTCTATTGGTTGAAGGGGGAGGGGGGAGGGATGGGGGTGGGTGTTGTGAAGGTAATAACATTTTTTATGTTGTGTAATGTGCATATCCTGAGAGGTGTTCTGAGCTGGGCAAGGGGTAGGGGGGGGTGTGGGTGCTGGGACATGTGAGCTGGAGCAGGGAGTGCAGGAAGAGGGGACTGGGCAGGGCCTTCTGCAGCTAGTGCCCTGGCCTCTGCTTGCAGGTGTATGGCTGTCCTAGGGCCTGGGGGGAGTGGGTGGGAGGGGAGAGGCACATGGGGCCGGCAGGACCAACACCATGGCCAGCAGGAGCATAGGGCGTTGGTTGTTGCTGGCAGGGGCCAGCCAGAGCAGCAGGCTGCTGGGCATCGCTGGCAGGGGCAGGAACAGCCCTGTCATGGAGAGGCAGGGTGGGCAAGGAGGCAGTTAGCGCATGCTGTCCCTGCACTGGACATGTAGCTCCTGCGCAGGGAAGGGGCTGGGCAGGGATAAGAGTTTCCTAGATGGCTGCCAAGTGCTGGCAATTGGCTCTGGCTTCAAGATGCCTGCTGTGGGGGGTTGGGGTAGGTCACCCGGTTGTGAGTCACCCCAAAATCCCCGAATGGCCCCTGGAGAGGAGGGGGTACGCGCCGGACCGCTTGTGCCACCGTTAATCTCGCCTGCCACGTCTTGATGGATTAAAGGGGTTCACCCAAATGGGGCGCTGACGGCCCAACGCAAAGGGTACCCCGGCTCCAAAGTCCGGGGGTCCTGAGGGCTCCTCGCTCCCCTACACCCTCGCCCGAGCCTCCGGTAAGGATTTGTCCGGCCCTCAAAGGCCTGTGTCTCTAGACCCGGGGGGGGCTACAAAGTCCGCCTCCCTGCCCGCGGGCCTTCTTTCGTGGCCAGCTGGCCACCAGTCTTCGGAGAAAGTCCCCTCCGGTTGAGGCTCCCTTCCCGGGTTCTCCCGGCAGGACCGCCTCCGATCCCTTCAATACCTGCATCTCCTCGGGATGCCCCGCTGCTCCCGGCTCTGCTGCGGTCAACTCCGCTGTAGCCGGCGTCCACCGCGTGGCTCCCGGCTCCGTCGTTGTCTGCCCTGCTATCGCCGGCCCTGCTGCTCCCGGTTCGGCGCTTACCGTCTCTGCGCCTCCCGGCTTGGGTGCAGCCGGCGTCCGTTGCCACGATCCCGGTACCGCCGTTACCGGTACCATCGCCGCCGGCGCTTCTGCCGCCGGCGTCCCTCGCGCCGCTCCCGGCTCTGCTGCTTCCGGCTCGGCCGTTGCTGGTTCCGCTGCTGCTGGCGTTCCTCGCCTCGCGCCCGGCTCCGCTCGTCCCAGGACCGCCTTCTGCTGGAGCCTCCGTCCTTTTCTAACCAGGGTAGGGGTGCTCCTTTTATCTGCCCGGGCCGGTCCCACACCGGCCCGGTTTACGTTCCGGCAAACTTTCAAGCCCCGGCCAGACTTCCGGGTCCAATCCCGGAAGTTGGACGGCACCCCGGGCTTTCTCGCTCGGGCCGGGTCCCCTGGGGTCCTGGCCCCCTCACACCTGCCAAGTGCCAGTAGCCATGTGGCTGGAGGCTGGAGCCTGCCCCCCGGTGGCCGCAGAGGCACATGGCAGGGCTGCAGGGACTTGGGACTAACTTTAGTGCCAAGTCGCTACACGTGTAGACACTTTCCAAAAAACGCTTAATACACATTAGCTTAATACATAATTAAATTTTAATCACACTTAAATGCACACGTAGACATGCCCTAAGTAGGCTAGTGTTTAAAAATTTGAGTCCCATCGAACTCATTGAGGGCCCTGCACACTGAAAATGGAGCCCGTATTTAGGTGTCTAACTTGGAGAAACCCCATTTGATTTGGTTGATATAAGTTATCTGAGGCAAAGGCATCACTACCAGCCAGGTATCACATGGCTTTACTGATATCATATGTCCTCCCTCTGGGATAGAATGACGATAGGTAGGGGAGCAGAGGTTTGACTATTTAGCTACCCAGGATCTCTTGCTATGGGTTCTTGTGAATGTCTTAAGTCTATTCCTCCTTATGACTTTCCTGAATGGAAAAGTTTGGTTATTGACAAGAGGTGCTAGTAAACATATAAGAACTGCCATGCTGAGTCGATCCACAGGTTCATCTAGCCCAGCAGTGTGCATCTCACAGTGGCAGAGAGCGCACAGTTAACCCTGGACTGAAAACAACCAAAGACAAACCACCTTCAGTGCTGTTTCTGAAAGCAGAAAAGCAAGCATTGATGATTCTGCTGTTTATCTTGGATTGGTATTTTTTTCCTGCCTGTGTGGTTCCATCTGCACAACACAAGATGGTGCTGCAGCTTCCCACAAATGGTAAATGGGAATGAAAGTGATTGGGATGAGGGAATGAACACATACCATGAGCAGGCACACACAGAAACCCAGAGACAGACAAACACCAAGCCACACATTACAGGTTACATAGACATGTATGCACAGACACATGGCATCCTATTCTGGACCCAAGTAAGAGCACGGTATACCATTCACATTAAACAAAGTAGCCTTAAGCTCCTAACCTGCTGCTTGGAGATGCTCTCTCAGGAAGGAATACCCAGGTGGCAGAGAACCAGTTTAGCAAAAAGAGCTGTTCCAAAATGGAAACCTGGTGAATTTGTTTCTGGTTCATTGTTCTGAAAAGTTTGCAAAATATTATTTAAATAATTTCAATCTCCCATGATACAATTGACTACCCCTTTGTCTTCCTTTTCTCTTGCAATTGAAAGAAATGCAGCAAATCATTTCACAAGTGCTTCTGACCCACTTTGTCCATGTTTTAAGGGGTGTTTTGTTTCTGTTGCTGGTGTTTTTATCCCTTTCCCCCTTTTGCAACTCTGTTACTTACTAGAACTTCCTCCACTTTGGAAAAGCTCCGGGGTGGCAGGGTTAGAGAATCTGATTTTCCCACTTGCCACTTTGGCATAAAACTTGGTGAAAAACTTTCAAAAACATTGTTTTACCAGCCTGTGGGGTTGAAGTCCTATACAGCCTTCTCCATTTCTTTGCATGTCTGATAAATGCATACAGAACAGCAGTCCCAAGTTTTTGCCTCTTGCTTCCATTATGTAGATAAGCAGTGTTTGCTTCATTGGTTGAGCATGTAAACTGCTTAAGTGCATAGCAACACTTTGGCCCTAGGGTCTACTTTGTAATGTGATTTTATTCCCATTAACAACATAATGGGTGAAACGGACTCAGAACCATCAACTCAAGGGTCTTAATTCACCCTTGAACTAAGTCCTGAGTTTTCAAAGCTGCTCTGAGAGGTATAAGGCGTTCTGAGAAACAAAGTAAGGGAGACTTAGGGCCTTGCTGCAAAAATGTTGATTGGTGGTAATACTAGCTTAAAGTTTGAAGCAGTCACATCCCTAGTCTAGAAACTTTCTCTGACTGTCCCCCACCTGCACAGCTGTGACTTGCCATTGCAGGCCTGGTGAGCAGGGATAGGACTAGGGGCTGCAACTGTGAATTGCCATTAGAGGGCTGGAGAGCCACAACAGGCTCTAGGGGTGAAGGTATAAGAGATTCTGGGATACTTGAGGACTTCAACTTGGGTGGCACGTCTGTGGAGAGTGGCCAACCTTAATGGACAAGAGTTGGGTAGTGAGGATCAGAGATAATCCTGCCCTGGAGCGGCATAACTTTGAGCTCCATAGCGAGAGCTTAAACTACAGGAGCTTATTTTAAATTTAGGGGTTTCCATCATTGTTATGGCGAGGGGCCCAATTCTTTTCTTTTTTTTTCTGGCAGAGCCTGCCCTTGACTGGCGAGCTGCCAGTGAGACGAGCTGCCCCTGAGCTGTGGAGGGCCTCAGTTCTTCCCTCCATGGTGGTGGCATCCCCTGGGGCCTCCCAGGCAGGCTGCTAGCAGGCCAGGTACTGCCCCAGCTTGGAGGCAGCACCCAGCCTGATCCAACTCTTCCCTGACCCTGAGCTGAGGCAGCACACGGACCGCTGGAGGCAGCAGCAGTGAGGGTCCTTTTTTTCTGTGGAGCCTGCCTGCCTGTCCCACCACCAGGGGACGAGCTGACTAACAGCTGCAATGCATCATTGCAAACTAAACTACATCAGGATGCAACTATGCAAACTCATTTAAAACTCCCAAAACTCTTGCACGTGTACAGTGTGATGCCATTAAGCCATACAAAGTGACATTTTCATCATGTGTACATGGTAATGGTGTCACATGTACAAGTGCCCTTTAAGGTGTTAATATGTGGACAATCCAGGCGTTAAGAGCTCCAGGAGCCACCCAAAATTACCATGTAACAAGGCCTTTAATGGGGTATGAAAATCTTCGTGCAGCGTTGTTAAAGAGCATTGCGTACACTCCAGGTAAGTGTGTAGTTTTGTTTTTTCTCATCCCAAGGCTATGCGCTGTGCTTATCCCTATAAACCCATATAACCTCAAACAGCTTCCCCCAAGTGGTGTTCCCTGCTGAAGCAGGTAGCAATAAGTACGAGATGGGAGGTCAAGGCAATGGAAGTGATCCAGCATTTTTGGAGGCAAGCAGGAGTCACTGCCCTTCCTCTTTCTCTGGCTCAGCGGAAGCCTCTGCATTTGACCTTCATGTGTCTGCTACACAAGGAGGAGAGAACGGTTAGGCAGGAAAATGGATGAGAGATTACATGCCTCTGCAGAGTCATCCCCACCCAAGCACCCAGAGCCATCACAAGAGAATTGCTGACCCTGAAGTGTCAGACAAGAAAACAAAGCTGTGTAATTCCCACTCTCGCTGATGTCAAGAGAAAGACTGTCACTGACCGTCATGGGAGGAGGATGAAGCCTAGTCAGTTTTCTACACCCCCACTCCTCCCTTCTGCTTTTATGTTTGGTTTCGCCCCCATTCATATACACAGCTTTGTGCATGTCCTTTCACAGCATCTGATGACACGTGAGTTTCAGCTCAAGAAAGCTTCAGTTATATATCTAACTTTCCTGAGCTTCAGTTATATATATCCTGATATATAGATATAGATATCCTTCCAAATAGATATATTAGATCTGTGGAAAATTTCGCTGGATGTTTTGTTCCAACGTTGATTCGACTCATTTTGAGCTCAAAACAGTGAAATCAAAACGAAACAAAAGTCTTCGAAACAGCCTCTAAACAAAACAAGGGCATTTGAAACATTTCACAAGTTTCTAAATGTTTCAACTTTCAAATCTGGGCTTGCTTGCAGGGAAACAAAGTAAGGAGAGGGAGGGGGAAGAAGGGGGAAGGACTGCTCTGACATTGACATGTGTAGCTGGCCAGTGACTGTGATCCTTCCCTGAGGTCCCTTCCAATCCCAGTGCTCTGGGGGAGGGACAGAAAAACAGCTGCACCTTAACACATGCGCACATAGTCACATCACGAGTTTTGCTTGTCAGCAGCTTGAGGTGCAGTTTCCCAGAAACCCCTGCACCTATCTCCTTGAAACCTGGCAGGCTTCATGGCCTCAGCAGGGGCTCCCCTCCCTGCTCTTTTCATTCAAATCAGGCAGGAAATGACACTTATAGGCTGTTTCATGATTCCCCACTATAACCTATGGGTGAAATGTCGAAACAGCAAAGCAGTTTCGAAGAAATGAAATAAAACGGTGCTTTTGAAATTAAATGAAACAAAACACTGTCCCATTGAAATGGCAAAATGGAAGTCAAAACAAAATGCTGCTGTTTCTCACAGCCCTACCTTATATAATATGGAAGGAAGACACTTTATGGAAATACAAAGAAGCAGCTTGAGGGTGACTGTGGCAGCAATGGTATTTTCACTCCAAATTCTTTCAGAGACTGCAGAGTGAGTTAGGCTATATTGGCCGTGTGTAGATGAAATGAGAGGCATGTGTACACAACACTTTAAAGCGGGCTAAATACTTTTACACAGCTTTAATGGTGTCAGTGTTTGCACTCCTCGGCGGTGTATTGCGCATTAATTCCAGCCGCTGTAGGAAATTTGGCTGTATAATGTGTATTAAATGACCTGGGGTGCAGCAAACTAAAACTCCTCAAAGGAGTTTTAGTTTTCTTCCCCTACAGCTGCGGAGCAAAGCACTGGGCTCCGTGAAGCTCCACATCTCTGCAGGAAGCCCTGCAGGCAGCCTGACAGCAGCCTGGGAAAGCAGGATCCACCCAAGAAAAGTGACGAGCCTGATCTTCCACGCCCCCTGCTTCCCCCCAGAGCCTGCCTGTGTCCCTGAGCTGTGTGGGGGCCCCGTGCTTCCCTCCACGGCTGCGATGCCCCCCGGGACCACCCAAGCCAGTTGCCTGCATGCAGGTGCCACCTGGTGGGGGCTGCTGTTGCCATGGAGGGAAGCACCAGACTCACCATCCTGCCCCCTGCAGCCCAGGGACCACTCTGCCCACTGGCAGCTCGCCCTCCTCTCCCTGCCAGAGAGGCAAGTAAGGTGTGTCCATTATATGGGGGTTTAATCAGCCCTAAATTGAAGCCATGTTTTTTAAAACCCACCACTTCAGTTTAGGGCTCCTATTTCATCTACACATGCCCCTGGACATTAGGTTGAGCATTGCTAGGAAGAGCATCTGGGAAAACATGCTCCTGTTCTGTGTGTGCCTAAAACCTAAAAAGTCTCGCTCTCTCTCTCACTCACACACACTTTGGTTAGTCGATAAGGTGCAAATGTACCTTACCTTCTACTTGACTTCAGACTAACACACCTAACTGCATCCCTTATGTGTGCCCTGCCAGTGGCAGAGTTAGTTGTTAATAAGTATGTATCAGCTATAATTTTACAGTGTCTCAAACTTAAGCCTTGTTGAACCTGCCTGCCTATACCAATATAAAACAACTGAAGCAAGAGCACCCAGGCAAAGCCACATTTCTCCATCTTAGCCTCTCCACAGTTCTTCCCCTGTTTCACTTCTGCCTGTTGACTCTCACTCTATCTTTTGGAATAAAGGCTGGCTATTGAACTAGTCTGGTAGTTGAATAGTTGCCTGCACTGCTGCTCTGCTGGCCCACTGGTTGGCAGATGCTCTATTTCCATGATGGGTGGCACTGTGTAAACTCCCTGGGAACATTCTTTGCAATCCTGGGCTTGCACTGTCCCCAGGGGAAGTACTGCTGGTCAGAAAATATGAGGAGGATTTTGCAGGCAGCCGTGGGTGGGTTTTCTTTTAATGGTGTTTTGAAAGCCCATGCAAAAATACTGCAAATAGAAAGTTGTCTCTGCTAAAGGAATCCAGAATATGGAGGGTAAAAAAGGAATGGGCAAATGTTCCCAGGCAGTTCTGGACAATCCTACAGCAAACAGCAACTCTGAATTAAGAGCAGCATTACTGAATTGTTTGTACTAGTAATTACCTTTCCACCAGCAAGAATATGAGCTTCTGCATCATTGTGATCTTCGTGATGCTGTCCTTGGGCCCTATAGAATAGGGATGTCAAAAATATGGTCTGTGAGCTGGATCTGGCTCAGGAAGCTATATCATCCAGTCCCCAGTGCTAGCTGTGGGGCTCAGAGTGACCCACAGGCATCATTCAGGGTGTGCTGCATGGTCTTGTGCAATGCCTGTGAAGGGGTGGAATAGTTACTGCATGCAGCTCCGGGGCTATATTGTATGCTGCAGCCACTCCAGGGCTGTGTGGTAGGGCTGTGCAAAGCTTTGGGTGCTGATTCGATTCAGGGGAGATACAGCCTGATTCAGTGGCCGAATCTCCAAATCTGAATAAAATCAGGGGACCAATTAAAAGGTCTGAATTGATTCAAAGCTCTCCGAATCAAATCAGAAAAGATTTGGAGAGCTTCAATGATTCGGGCAGTACCTGCCAGCTGCAGCAGAGAGCTGGAGCTGAACTCAGAGCTGGTAAGTAGTGGCTGGGGAGGGGGGCCTGGCAGAGGGGACCATGGGGGGAACCTTGCCAGGCCCCATCTCCTGCCTGCTCCCCTAGCCCCCCCAACCCATGGCTGCTTCGCCTGCCCCAGCTCTGGCCGTTTAAGGAAAAAACAAGCAAAATCCCTGAACTCACCAGCTCCCGCAGTGACCTCAGGGCTTGGGGGGCCTCGTGTAGAGCCCTCCACACAGCGTGGGGCAGTAGGGGGCAGGAGGGATCACTCCCTGCCAGGCAGGAACCATGAGTCCAAAGTTTTTTTCTTGAAGGGCTGGAGATGCAGCAGGTGGGGCATTCATGGGGGGCTGCAGGAGTGGGCAGGAGTTGGGGGGCTTGTGCAGAGCCCCCCATGCAGTGGGGGGCAGCAAGGATTGCCCCCTGCACCAGGCAACACCTGGTGAGTGTAGGCTTGTTTTTTCAAAGAGCAGGAATCTGGGGCAGGTGGGGCAGCCATTGCCGGGACTGGGACAGCAGGTGGGGGATGGGCCTGTGTGATTCGGCTGATTCAGCAGCAGCCAAATCTCCAAATCAGATTCAGCCGAATCAATTTGGGACGGTGATTCAAATCACTGTCCCCCAAATCAGCTGAATCCAAAGCAAATAGTAGCCACTTCACACAGGCCTACTGTGTGGCACAGCTTCACAGCAAATGGCCCCATGCAATGCCCGTGGAGAGATGGAGTGGCATCTGTATCGGCACCCTGTCAACTGTCAGATGCCTATCTGTTCTCTGAATTCATCAAGGATAATGCTTCTCTGGGGATAGGAGAATACAGAAATTGAAAATCTCTTGAAACTGGGCCTTCATTTGGTCATTCTGATGCACCAAAAATCTGAGCAGGATGGTAGGTTTGAGGCAAGGCCTGTGTCTTCCTCTGGGTATTGTGTTGAACTGAATACATTCACTAAGCTCACCCAGCAGCATTAGTCAGGCATACTTGTTAGTTTTGCATATCACCTTCTTGTATAAATGTAGACCCATCTCTGTGCCTTCCTTCATGCTGCTCCTTGCATCAGAATGCCAGTTTGGACCCCTGCAGATAGCTAACAGAAAGTCAGCTAGAGAGCTGTGGAAGGAGGCAGACATCAGGTCTGGTTTCTTCCTTCATGTTGTTAACAGTACAAGTATTTTCCTGAAGCCAGTGATGCTGTGGTTCTTGGAGAACTCTCCACCCCTTTTGCTTGGCACTGCAGAGCTGCCCACTCTTCATAACTCTTCTCCAACCCTGCCTCTACCATGATATCTGAAAGAAATGGTTTAGGGGAAGGCACTTAGGAGAGAGAAGCTTTTATTCAAATGCATGTGTAACAGGGTGGGGTCCCTAGGATGGCTGTGTTACCCGTTGGGCTCCTTAGCCGTGCCAGTCTTGCACAACAAGCACCCTCTGTCTCACCTTCCATGTCTTTCAGGTACTATTAATATAGGGAGGCTGCCCTTGATGTTTTATGCTTGCATACGGTCTTGCTGAATCCTACTGAACCCTGGGGTTCATAGACCCCTTGGCATCCCACTTCACAATGAAGGTCTCCTGAGACACTCTCAGCCTGCTGGGCGAGATGCATGGCTCCAACCGCCCCTTTACCATGCCCAAGCCTTGCACATGGTAATGAAGTTGTCTCGCCTAGGCCTTGCTATAATTCAGCCCCCTTGTCCTCCCTGGGCTCTCCGCCGTCCTGTCTCTGCGCCTCACTGGCACCGTGGCCTGTGCACCCTGAATACTGTGCCCACGCTGGGGTCCCCACACTGTAGTGGGTTCCCAGTGAGGCCTCCTCCTTCCCCAATAGCCTCCCCCAAACCACCAGTGTTATCAAACAAACAGCAAACAAACATGAGCCCCTCGGCTGTAATGTTACATAGAAGTTCAGGGTATGCTCTGCTCCTTTAAAAGAGTAAAATTTCTTCTCTGGTGCTAAGTGCCTAGTAGGCAAGGGTACCTTGTGAGCTCCTGGAGCCCCAAGGGCAGCATATCTGACGGCTGCTGCCTCTCGGGGCCATTCCTCCCCGGAGGCTCCTTCCCCTTCGGCTGCTGGCAGGGAACTGAGCTGCCTCTGCCTAGTCCCAGCCCCAGGGTTTATATGGGCCCAGGGCCCTGCCTCTTCTGGCCAGCTGACCAGGTGCAGGTGCAGCCAATTTCCTCATTAGCTGGTTGTCATGGTAACCTGCACCTTGTCTGGCTCTTTGGGCTCTCTCCCCAGGCAATCTCTGCTCTCAGAGGAGCAGGCACCTTAGTGCCCTATGACAGAGTGTAAAATACATTTCCATATCTAAGCTGTTTCCATGAAAGGAACCACGATATGCGAGGCTACTCTAGAATGGCAGCCATCTCAAGTGGACTCCAGTGCTGCCCCGGTACATGACCAGGCAAGAACTGGCACAGAACCAGAACCATAACTCCTCTCCCATATGCTGTATTCTGCATGCCATCCTTCTTCCAAATAGATTCAGCTGCATTCGCTTCAAAGAGTCCCTAACGGTTTACAGGGCTGGCACCATAGTACTTGACAGTCACGACTAGTTTACATGGTAGATTATGTCCGTAAAATGAAACCTGGACAATAACCTGAGATGCCTTAGTCCAGTGTTAGTCATGCTGCATGAGCGAAATAGGTGTTATCCTGTGTGCTTATGACTAGCAGCCTGTGGAATGTCAATCAGGAAATGCAGTCAAAAGGATGTGAAATGAGATGAGGAACTGAGAGCTTCTACCATGCTAATGGAGAAGAGACTATAGCGAGTTTTCATGAGATCAGACCTGTGGGGAGAGCTTAGCCAGGATATGTTCATTAAAAATAAATGAAAGCAAGAGGTTTTGGATTGGCTTCAGAGCATGATGATGACACAAATTCTTCTGGGAGCTCTGCAAGGAAGAGACTTTAGGGAGGTGTGGGGAAGATGCTTGAGGGTGGCTGTGGCACCAATGCCATTTATCACTCCAACGTCTTTCAAAGACTGTGCTGGGTTAGGCTATAACATCAGGTTGAACATTGCTAGGAAGAGCAACTGGGAAAGCAGCATGTGCCTCTTCTGTGTGTGCTTAAAGCCAAAAAAGTTACATTACTACTTTTTGTGGGTCCCCAGGATACATCCAGTGCTGCTCTCAGGCTACAGTACGTTGCACTTATTAGAGGGGCTGCATGAGACTTTATTTTTTTTTTTTTTAGCAGTGGGTACACACAGATCAGGAGCAAGTGGGCATGGCATGTTTTCATGGCGGCATACCCTAACATGGTTCATACAAGTACAAGACTGAAGGGTGGGTTGCACAAGCCAGAGTCCACCAGGTTGGAGTCATGTGCTGTGGAAGCTGCACAGCCCTGCTGATACACCTCGCACCAGCTGCAGATCCTGTTATGCCAGTGCTGGAGCTCCCCATACACTTCTACTGCTATACCTCAGCCCTGAGCTCCATCACCCCTTGCTTCGTCCAGTCTGGAGGTCCCCACACACAGCTTGTAAGAGTTGGTCAACAAATCATTTTTAACCTGTGTAACCCATCAGGGGAACAAACAGTTACTTTGATAAACAGTTTCTAAAGGAAATAATTTTTTTTTCAGTCAGAATCCAAAGTTTTATTTTACTTAGTCTCGCTCTCAAGTTGAAAAAAAAAGGGGGGTTTTCTTTGTTGATTGGTTAGTTTTTAGTTTCTTCCCTCCCCTCGTGACATAAAATTAAAAGCCAACATAGAAAATCAAACAAAAAATCTTGTTTTCCCCCCAAATTCTCCCTCTCTGATAATCAGTTCTACCTGAAATGTGGGTGAAAACAAAATTAATGAAAATATTACTTTTTTCAAATTATTTTAACCTTTAAAACACTTTTTTTTAATCAAGCATTCGAGTGGGGAGAAAAGAGAGAAAATGTTAGTCCCATCCCCCCCCGCTTTCAGATTTTTCTGTTCTCCTAATGTTTCCAGGAAGAAAAAAAAGGAAGAGAAACTAATGTTTTATGAGATGAAAAGTTATCCTAATTTCTAGACAATATATTTGAGAGCACCCAAAACAAATGGTTTCTTTTCCCTAGAATTTTCTTTCAGAACTTAAAAAAAATTAAAAATCACAGAAGGCTATGGAAGCAGCCATAAATTTTACCATTTCCCTCTGTATCTAATAAGATAGGGAATCTACAAAGGGTTGTTTAAGAAAGGGGCAGATGTGGCATTTGGAGACTCTTGCCACTAGGGTCTGCCAGGCTGAAAGAGTTGCAGGACCGGGTTAACCTGTAGATGGTGCTACAGTTTTGACCAAAGGAGCCATCATGGCTCTAACAATAGCATATCATCCTCTTAGCAAGTTTTGTAGATGTTTGAGCAGCTGCTCTGCAGTCTGCCCAGATGAAAGGAAGGGTCCTTGGAGACCAGCATGGGGAAGCCATTCTTCTGGCAGGGGGAACCTTCAAATACAAATATTTCAAAACCCTTTTTCTTTGTAGTCGCCATCCTGGTGCATGCAAAGAACCACAATAAAGCAAGCAAAGGCACCATGGTCAAATGGAATTCTCACCCCAGTAGGCCATCTGCAGCCAATAATGAATTAGATGGAAGCTTGTGGTTAAAGTGGTAGTGTCAGGGCTTCTTCGAGTATGCAACCAATTTTTTCCCCCTCCTATTTGTAGTCAAACTTCTGTAATGTGTTAAAGGTATTTCTCATTCCAAAACAAAGCCTTCAGCCCTCCTTATTTCTACACTACAGTCAATAAATGCTAGGAAAAAACATCCACAAACACTGAGTGACAAGAAACCCATGTGCATTGCATCATTTTGTCCTCCTTGTATCAAAGAACTGCCAATGGCATCAGTCAGCGCTCAGGAGCAATCTGTTGTATGCAGTCCAGTTGCCATGAGCAACTCTGTGCTTATTAAAGATGGTCAAAAAGCCCGAGACTGAATCTATTCAATCTTCGCAGGTTAGTCTAGGCTGTGTAGATTGAACCAAAAAGCAAGTGAATAGGCATTCACGTTTGATTCCAGAAATGCAGGCACATGCCTGCAGTGGCTCATGCCAGAAGCCAGGGGCCCTAGAGCATGCCTCCCTGCTCATCTGAGGCATCCAGCTTGGGCCAAGGCTAGCCTGCCCACTGTGGGGGTGGGTTGTGGAAGAAGTACAAAGCATCCTAGGATGCTGAGGGACTGTGAGTTAACTTGGATCCAGAGGGAATCTGGGACAGAAGTTCAATAAACCGATTTAAATTAAATCAGTTAATTCTCATACTACATCCATCCAGGTTTATCTTTAACCAGTTGTGGCACTAAATTTCTGTTGTGTTACAGATTTGACCCAGTTTCTGATCACTTATACTGGCTTATGTATAAACTCACTCCATATGCAATGCCGCTCAAAAATGTGTAATGTAAGCACTGTCTGATGTCTGCCCAGTTTGGGGCATGCTTGTTTGTATCCACCCAGGTCTGTTCCAACAGTGGCTACATCACATTTGGGGAGCAGGGGCTGATGTGTGCCAGGAGGGGACTGTGAATACTTCACAGAGACAGTCTGGGGTGCAGCACAGAAGCAGTATAAAGATGCTCTGAAAGTTTATCAGTGCAGTAAGGATGTAATCAGTAAAATTTTTACTTTATGTGCGTTACAGGCAGTCCTCGGACTAACGACACAATTGGTTCCTGAAAACTGCGTCTTAAGTCAAAACACTGCAACTTGGAACCAATTTTCTCATAAGAAACAATGTTATAAATGGGGGATTGTTCCTGAACTAAGGCCCAATACCCTATTTTCACCAAAAATACCCCAGGAATTTGTACTCGATCAATTATAGATGAGTAATACAGCTACATTAATGTATTTATATTGTAAATAGCAATCATATTGATTTGGAAGGACTTCTTTGAAGTGACTTTGCTGGACTTTTTGAAAGGCTCTTGGTTGGACATTTTGAAGGGTTCTTGGCTGGATTCTGCTCCGGAGTCTTGGCTGCAGTTTTTCTGGAGTCTTGTCTGCTTTCTTAAAGAAAATGTCCAAGGAAGTTTGGACAGATTTTCTCCAGGGAGATGAGCAACGCAGTGAACTTGTTCGCTGGTGTGGTGTCGCGTTGGATCAAGCATTGTAAAGTCAAAACAGAGATCATCATAAAGTTGAAACAGGGTGTCAGTTTTTATTGACACCCTGTAAGCACGAAATGTTGTAACTCAAAACATTGTAAGTTGAGGACTGCTTGTACTCTAAAAGCTTTAGGCCATCTATGACATCACCAAGTATCAAGGGAGCTTGGATTTGTGGTGATAATCTGTGTTTTCTTTCCTCTTTAACTTCAATTGCACTAAAATCTACACAATGATTCAAATCCCATCCCTTTTAGTTAGTTGTTTTTAGCAGAGATATCCTAAATGCAGTGTTGTAGCTTAAACAAACACCACCAGCATTGAACCCATGTTTGTACAGCACTAGCTCCATTGGACAGGACTTGTCATGAGGATGCCAGACAACCAGCTTGCAAGACAGGTCCTATATTCCCAATGTATTGATGGTCACCAGGGCAAAAGAAGAGATTCAAGGACACCTGGAAATTCATCATAAAGAAATGTGATATTAATGTCAATATCTGGGAGGCTCAAACACTGAAATGTCCCCAGTTATGTCAAGATGTGCAACAAGGCATCAATCATTTTGAGCAGGTTTGCCTCACTAAGGAGGTGGATAGATAAGAGAGAAAAAAAGAAAGAGCTTTGACCTGACATCACTAGATCTACTCATTCCTCCTGGAATTATTTGCCATATCTGCAGTCAAACGGGTCAATATCAAATTGGCCTCTACGGTCATCTATGGACTCATTGATGACTTCCCTATTTAATGGAAGATTGTCATCCTCTTATTGAGGGACAACATTGGTGATGATCAGAAAGGCAACTCCTCCAGTCAGGTCATTTTGACATGGTCACTCAAAAATCCAAAAATGTACTCTCTGTACTCTCCGGCATTAGGCCAAGTGTTATAAAAAGACAGACCCTAACGTCATTCGTCTATAAAAATATCTATCTATAAAAAGACAGACCCTAACAGCATTCTTCTGGGCCAAAAGAAATCTTATGAGGGTCAAGAAGGACAAGTGTTTAAAGTCCTGCATATAGTGTGCCCTTGTTGCCAAGAAGGCTAACAACATACTGGGCTACATTAGTAGGGGCATTGCCAGCAGATCAAGGGAAGTTATTATTCCCCTCTACTCAGCACTGATGGGGCCACACCTAAAGTACTGTGTCCAGGTTTGGGCTCCCCCCTACAGAAAGGATGTGGACAAGCTGGAAAGAGTCCAGTGGAAGGCAACAAAAATGGTTAGGGAACTGGGGCACATGACTTATGAGGAGAGGTTGAGGGAACTGGACTTATTTAGTCAGCAGAAGAGAAGACTGAGGAGGAATTTGATAGCAGGTTTCAACTACCTGAAGGGTTATTCCAGAGAAGACGGAGCTCTTCTCACTGTTGGCAGATGACAGAACAAGGAGCAATGGTCTCAAGTTGCAGCAAGGGAAGTTTTGTTTGGATATGAGGAAAAACCTACTCACTAGGAAGGTAGTAAAACACTGAAATGGATTGCCTAGAGAGGTGGTTGGAGGTTTTTAAGACCCGGGTAGACAAAGCCTTAGCTAGACAAAGTCTTGTCTGGGACAATATAGTTGAGGATGGTCCTGCTTTAAGCCAGGGGTTGGATTAGATGACCTCCTGTGATCCCTCCTAACCCTAATTTTCTAAGATTCTATGATCATTATTGGCAACAGAGACAAGAGATGATGAAAATCACTTTCTCCATCAATTGCTAACTGAAGACCCGAATAGACGGAGGTTTAAAAGACTTAAGTCATAAACTGTTTGTACGTGAAGCCTACAGGCTCCTAGAAGAGATTGACAATGCTGAACCAAACTTACGTGCAGCAGTGGAATGGCCTGACCGCTGGGAAAGGTCAGACTTATTCCTACAGCATTTTATACCAACACCAAACAAGTCCTGCACTGGGCACAACCTTGACAGTGAAGCATGGGTCAAGCTGAAAAGACTGAGATCTGGATATGGACACTTTAAAACAACACTTCACAACATGAACATCTTGGACACCCCCTGTGTGAATGTGGTGTTCAACAAACAGCACAGCACTTAATGGAAAGCTGCAATCTTTACAAATGCCTAGACAGAACAGATAGAGTTCTCACATCGGGTGCATCTATACATGCTAAAAGAAGGTATAAAAAATAAAGTATCAAAAACAAGCCCGCAGAAAAAAAGTAGGGCAACTGGAGGCTCAGGTCTTCCAAAGAGATGCTCTGGTAGCCATCCAGAGCATCTCTATGGCTGCGCCTTGCCCCAGTGCTGAAGCATGCAGGGCAGCCCAGACCAATGCAGCCTGATGGGACCAGACTCCATCTCAGGTAAGTAAGTGACTGGCGATGGGGGGTGCTGTGTGGGTCGGGAGGGACGGTGGGTCCATGGGGGGCTGCTCAGGAGGGGTGTATCCCTCACCTGCCCCACACATGGCCCACAACACCCCCCTCCCGCAGCAGCCATCAGGTGTTTGGGGCCCTCCTGACACAGCCCCCCTGCAGAGTGGGGCAGCACGGCATGGCCTCGGCCACCTGGCATCTGGCACTATCTGTGCCAAATTGTGTAGAGCTGTGCACCTTTACCACCTGGGGCCCCACACCACTCACAGAGGCCTCCTGTCATGCTGGGCTGAGTCCTGCATGCACAGGCCCTGCCCACCATCAGGCCGGGCTGGTTCCATGTACACAGAACCTGGCTCAGCCTGGCACAACAAATGGTTCCTGAGAGCAGCGTAGGGCCCCAGATGACAGCCCAAGCTGCCTGAAGGTGCATGACCCCATGCTGAGATGGGCCAGGCCCATGCAATTTAGCATAGGCAGCACTGGGTGCCAGGTGGCTGGGGCCAAGCTGCACTACCCTGCAGCATGGGAGGATTGTGCCAGGAGGGCCCTCAGCCCCATGATGACTGCTGGTGCTGTGGCACAGCTGTGGGCTATGCAGGGCCATGTGCCAAGCTGGGAAGGTATGTTGGCCCTGCAGGGGGTGTAGGCCATATGCTGTGTGGGAGGGTTGCACCCTGTGGGGGGGCAGGGGACCCAACCCTCCTGAGCAGCCCCTCCCAACACATAGTTCCTCCACACCCACAGTCCCCCCACAATCCACCCACACCTACCCCCCCACAACCCTTCCCACCCCACCTCGTGCAAACTCCACATCCCCCCATCATACTCCCAGCATGCCCAGCTGCTAGACAGATTGAGAGCTGTGCAGCTGTCCCCACACTGGTTGTCTTGGTAGCTAACCACAATGCTAACTGAAACAACCAATCAGAGTGCTCTGCACAGACTGACACACATGATGGAGTGCTGCCATGATGACAGGGATGGAGGGGACTCTGGCCTCGACCTGCCACCCCAGCACTGCTCTTTGGAGGCAGTGGTGGTGCAGGGGTGCTGGCAGCACAGTGCTGGCCTCACCCCCCTGCTTTGGCACATGGTACAAGATGCAAGGGATGAGAGGGGGCCCACAGGGCTGGAAGTGAAGCAGCGGCACTGCAGGGCACTGGGTTGTAGCACTCCCTCCCTGCTCAACCGCCCCATCATTCATGATGGCCAATGGCAGGGACAGACTGGGATGGCAGAGTGCCGCCATGACACCAGGGATGAAAGAGAAGGAGTGGGGAGGGGGCGAGGCCTCATTCCCCCCAGCCCCTTCCTCTTGGAGGTGGCAGTGTGGGATGCTTTTGTTGCAGTGCTGGCCTCGTCCCCCCACTCTGGCCTCACCGCCACTGCGGCCAGGCCCCAACAAAAGCCAGCAGGGTGGGGGAGGTGGTGGGCAGGAGCAGAGGGGAAGGAAGTAAAAAAGGGAGGAGCATAGTGGTGATGCCCCGTTACTGCTGCCACCAGGACTTAAGAACAGCTGGGAGGGTGGGAGAGGATCTGGGGGGAAGGGGATTGCATGTGGCTGGATATGCAGTGGTGAGAGCACGGGACAGTGGGTGGTGGCTGCCCTGTGCAAGCTTCCACCCTTCCCCCACACCTGGGAGGTGGCAGCAGCATGAGGTGGAGCAGCAGGGATGGAGGCAGAGCAGTGGCAGCATGGGGTGGAGGGTGGTAGTGCTCCATCCCTGCCCAACCCCCATCATTCTTGACAGGCAATTGGCTAGTATGTGTACGTATGTATATATTTGTTGTCTTTGGTTTTAATTGTGAAGAAAATGGATTTGGGTGTATTTTAAAAAGTGAATTTGGGATTTTTTTTAATCAGGGATTTGGCATCATTTGCCATCTGTCAGATAAGGGGCCTGCCCACACCCGTGGCAGGACTGCGCCAGACTCCTGCTGGGGGTGCAGGCCCCCAATCTGCCTGCCAGAGGACAGGCGGCTGTTCCTGCCACCTGGGGCCAGTGGCAGCACCAGTCTTCCCGATGCTGCGTGCGGGCTGCACTCAGTGCCAGCCCCAGGTGGCAGGAGGAGCCTCCTGTGATCCAGCAGGCAGATCAGGGGCCCATACCGCTGGGAGGAGTCTCCGGCAGAGCCCCCACAGCCCTCCCAGGAGTGCAGGTCCCCAGATCTGCCTCCTGAATGACATGAAACTTACACTAAGTGACGGTTTTGCTTGTCAACACCTTGAGGTGCAGTTTACTAGAAACCACTGCACCTATCTTCTTGAAATTTCGCAGGCTTCATGCCCTCAGAAGGGGCTACCATGCCTGCAAGTGTCATCTGAATCAGGCAGAAAATGACAAAGTTATAGGCAGTTTCATGCTTCCCCATTATAGCCCATGTCTGTAATGAAACATTTTCAATTAAACAAAATGGAACAGTGCTTTTGAAATTAAACAAAACTCAGAATGAAACACTGTTCCATTGAAATGTCAAAATAGAAGTAGAAGAGGAATGGTGCTGTTTCACACAGCCTCACCCCATGCCTGTGGGTGAGTGCCAGAAAAGGGTCCTGTTGCCTAAGCTGGAAGAGCCAGCAGTGGAGCATCCAGGCCCTGCAGCTTCAAGTCACCCCACAGCCATCTGTGCATAGCTGCAGTTCCCCCACTGTGGGCCATGTTGGTGGGGCCAGGGCTAAGGCCAGGGACAGATTAAGTGGGTGTGCTGGCTGGTGTAATGCAGCTGGTCCCCTCAGATGCCAGTAGTCTAGGCTTGGGGTGGGACCCTTGCCCTTCCCACCCCCAGCTGTAGAGGACACTGAAGATGTGCCCTTCCCACTGCCATTGCCCTTGGTCCCTGATGGTGGGGAAGGGGCTTGGGAACCTCTCCAGGGGACTCCCCCTGGCCGTGTTAGCTCCCTGCTGGAGTCCTGCCTGCTCCCTCATGTATGGCTGCCACTGATGCTGCAGGCAGCATCTGTGGGTGGTCACCCACCCCTGGTCAGTGCTCGCTACCCCCGTCCCCCGCCTCTGACAGTGCCAGTGCTGTCTGCAGGAGCTCCCCACTTACCACTACCACTTTTCCACTGCCACCAGAGCCACTGTGCCCCCACAGCCATCGAGGACATGCGTCGTTCGTGAGTGAGGCAGCTGTGGAGGAGGGCAGGAGCAATCAGTCAATTAGGGAGTAATCCAGTTTAGGTGTGGTGTTTCATGGTGCAAGGTGGTACAGCAAGGAATCTTCCTCTCTCCTGAGAGGGGGAAGCAGCAGAACAGATGGCAGCAGCAACAGCAGCAGTGGTGGTAGCAACCATCCAGTTCAGCCACTCAGGGCGTGCTTCAGGTGAAAGTAGAGGTGAAGGCGGGGATGGCCTGCCAAGGCAGCTGGGGCAAGCAAGCCACCTTTAGGCTCTGGCAGTGATGGTGGGGAAGAGGCCCACAAGCAGTACAGACTCCCTCCCCAGGGTGTCCCCCAACCATGGCTTGGCACAACTTGCCCCAAATCAAAGTGCATGTCCAGGAACGTGCACTGAGGCAAAAATCCCCGGCACAAATTTGTACTGATCTTATTTGCTGCAAACGGATCTGCCTGCATGTTTTGACACGCCCGTAGAATCCCGTGTCTGCTTCCCTTCATGAATTTAAAACTTTCTTAAAATGAGCAATAGCCACTTAGTAACCCATGTTTCCATAGGCATTCCTGCCAGTGAATTCTTTTACTAGATTATTCATGAAAAATGAGTGTAAATGGAGTATGAAGAAAATCAAACTGACTCTGTTTTTGAAAATGAATGACTATTCACAGAATTTTTAATTTTCATATTTTTCAGTATTCTCCCTCCAGGTAACCAGTTTGGTTATTAAAATGGGATGAGTTTAAGAGTTTTCATTTACCTCTTGCTATTGATATTGTATGTTTGTTACCAATGGTTCCACTCAGGCCGGATAGTGAAACCAATCTGATTGGTTTCACCTTCCAGTTCTACTGCAGTAACCTAATGTAATACCTCTATAGATACTCATGATCTATCCCAAAGTACCTTTGGATTTCCATCATTTCCAGGGATTCTTCAACCAGCCTAGCATATATTTTCATGGAAATAAAGGAAAAATAATTTACAAAAATCTATATTGGTGTGTGACAATTTGGAGAATCTGCCGTTTTTACGGATTATCCATTTCATTTGATACTGGGAATTCTCCATAAGTCCCTTGATCTGACCCCAAACTCTACTTTAAGTGTAAAGATTGTTTGACTTTTTCTCTTTTACCTTTTACGTATAGTTAAATCCTACAAAAAGTAACAGGAGAACAACTCAAACTTGGCACAGGGCTAACAATGGAGGAGATTTAATTGTTTTGATCTGCCAGTCAAGTCAGCATCTTTGAACAAAAAGAAGACGAGGACCCAAGGCAAACTGGTCCTTGAAGTCTGAACTGGGGAGCAGGCAATGGTAACCGAACAACAAATAAACAGGGTGTGTGGGATACCGATTACTTTGATGTAGGTAATTCTGACAAAGGAGACCAGCAGTTATAGAAGAAAGGGGGTCGGTCTGTCTGTCTGTCTTTTAAGGGTGAAAGAGGAGAGAACATGGGTAGAAAGGTGCTGCAGGAGCAAGGGGAGACTCTGTGCTCTGGAGGAGACACCATATCCAGGAGAAAATAAGAAGGCTCCAGGACTCCTTACAGAAATCTGACCTTAACCCAAAATTTACTCTGGAGCAGGGTAGAAACAAAGGTAAGGAATGCCTGCTGGCATTTCTGTTTTGTCTAGTTCTAATTATTCCTATATTCCATATTTTCTATTTTGTCTAGATCTGGGTACTTCTTATGGTCTCAGAAGTAAAGGCAAGTTGTCTTGGAAGCCTTGGCAAAGTCTATGGGTTATAAATTGATTGTCTTGTGTTCCTGAAGGGGTACTTGGCAAACCAGAGGGCCTACACTTTCAGAGCTTTGGGAAAAGATGCACTTAACTAGCTGTGGAGACCTGTTGCCTCAAACTACTAAACTGTGAGGTCCCCCTCCTGTGAAAAAGTGGCAGACAGCCTTGGTACCAAAGCAGTGCTCTAGAGAGGGGAAAGAAAAAGACAAGGGCATAGTGAGATCTAGGGAAACTCAACAAAAACTTCTCTGCGATGTGTGGGACCCAAATTCAGTAGCCTGGTGAGTGGAGGGAAAGAGGGAGGTTTTACCATGGCAGCAACATCATTTTTGCAGAAAACAAAAAAGAGGGAGGAGAGAATGTCGCGAAAAAGTTTTGCAATAAAAATCCTTTCTTGAAAAAAAAGAAAAGAAAAAGAAAAGAAAAAGAAAAAGAAAGAAGGAAAACTACCTCACCTCAGTTTAGGGGTTTGACCTACCTGAAATGAAACCTTGATAAACAAAATTAGTTTGCTGGTTTGTAAGAAAACAGTCCTGTGATGAATCTCAAAAGAGTCTCTGTCTGTCTGAGTAAAGGGGAGAGCAAAGGGAGGCTTGGACAGATAACTCGCTAGCTCACGCTCTGTTATCATTCTGGCTCCAACATGATTAATTCCGGTGGTATTTATTGTAATAACATTAGTCCCTGTGACCTCACTTGCTATACATGCTGCTGCCATTAAGTTTCCAATATGTTACCCGCAAGATAGTGACATTTCAGCCATCTGTGCTGTACCTGCTGTGAGGCAGTCTGGGTGTCTACCTCAGCAACTGCTTCCCAATCTTGCCCTTTGGCTGGGGCTTCAGCTGCCTGGGTTTGTGGCCAGTTGAGTGTCCTGATATGTTTGCATTTGTCTTGGTACTACTCCTCCAACTAATTGTTCCACACATTATTTAGTACGCTTTTCTCACGTGGGTTTAGTTTTATCTGTCATCATAATTTCTAATCCTGGGGCCTGCTGAGCTGGATTGTCCCTTTGCTTGCAGCATGACACTCATTTGAACTTCCTTCTTATTTTTTAAAAAAAGAAGAGAGATGAAATCAGCTTTAAGCTCTTTCCATAGCCAACTGTAAGTGGGAATATCCCAGTCTGAGGTTACAGCAATCAGCCCTTCATCTGAAGGATTACAACAATAACCAAGAACAACCCATTTTCACTTAAGTGACCCTCCAAATGAAGTCTAACTTCCATGTAATATTTGCGGTCTGTGTTGCCCAGTGTTGCACTCTGGTAGGCAGGAGCTTCTACATGCTACTCCCAGTTCTAACCCTGAGTCACTCTCTAGGTGACCCTGGCAAAATGTTCAGATGTGGGTACCTAAATCAGGCCACTTATAAGACACTTATTTTTTCCTGAAGTGCTGGGTGTCTGCAGCTCATCTAGAATCTGCAGGTGTTCTGGCTGCCCAGCCCTGGATTTAGGTGACTAGCCGTAGGCACCTTAGTCTGAGAACGTTGGTTCCACTTTATTTATGCTTCTGTTTCCGAATCCAACAAGTGAGACTAATAAAACAGATCTGCCTCACTAGAGGTTGTGAGACTTTTGGCATCTGCAGGGTGGTACACATTTGGTCAATAATCCATTTCTTTCTCTTTGTTGACATTCCCGTCCCAGGATCTCAGACATAGTTAATGAAAACAACATCCTTGATTCCACTTCATCCCATTTTTAAAACTGTATTTTATGTCTGAGATTCCTGGGGCTGGAGCTGAACACAAGGAAATTTAAGATGAATATCCTGCAGGGAAAAACTGCAAGATTTACCAAATGTTGGAATCCTTTCCCAAAGTGAGGTGACTGGTGCCTTTGAATTTATGTCTGTTAATCTGAACTGGGCAAGCAACAGATTGTATATGCAGGAAAGCATCTTGCATGGGGTCAAGATGGCTTAACGGCCATTTTTAAATTTTCCTTTTTGTAGCTTACACATGTAACATGTAGTTTCACCTAAGGTTGGGCAGAGTGCTATTCCTGAGAACCAACCACTTCCCTGTCCTTCCTACTCCCCTGCCTCCATCCCCATTCAAGTGGAGCAAACCCAAGAACCTTTGTGAATGAATTAAACGTTTTCATAGAATCATAGAAAACTGGGATTGGAAGGGATCTTAGGTCACATCTAGTCCAACTTCCTGCTCAAAGCATGACCAGCCCCAACTACATTGTCTCAGCCAAGCCTTTGTCTAGCCAGGTCTTAACCTCCAAGGATGGAAATTCCACCTCTCTGGGTAACCCATTCCAGTGCTTTACTATAGAGATGTGCGAAATTTCACCGGGTGTTTCATTTTGATGCTGTTTTGACTCATTTCAAGCTCAAAACAGCAAAATCAAAATAAAGCAAAAGGCTTCGAAACAGCCTTAAAACAAAATGAGGGCAGTTGAAACACTTCAAAAATTTCGAAAAGTTTCGAGTTTCAGATCTGGGCTTGCTTGCAGGGAAAAAGAAAGTAAGGAGAGGGAGGGGGAAGAAGGGGAAGGACTTGACATTGACATGTGTAGCTGGCCAGTGACTGTGATCCTTCCCTGAGGTCCCTTCCAATCCCAGTGCTCTGGGGGAGGGACGGAAAAACAGCTGCACCTTAACACATGCGCACATAGTCACGTCACAAGTTTTGCTTGTCAGCAGCTTGAGGCACAATCTCCTTGAAACTTGCCATGCTTTGTGGCTTCAGCAGGAGCTACCCTTCCTGCTGCTTTAAATTTGAAATCGGGCAAGAAATAAAATTATAGGAGGTTTCAGGATTCCCCATTATGGCCAATGGGTGAAACATCGAAACAGTGTCAAAACAGCAAAACAGTTTTGACTAAACGAAACAATAGTGGTTTCAAAATTAAACAAAACTTGAAATGAAACACTGTCCTGTCAAAATGGTGAAACGGAAGTTGAAATGAAATTGTGCAGTTTCACACAGCCCTACTTACTACCCTCCTAGTGAGAAAGTTCTTCCTAATATCTAACCTTGTTGCAACTTGAGACCATTGCTCTTTGTTCTTTCATCTGTCACCAATGAAAACAGTCCAGCTCCATCCCCTTTGTAACCACCCTTCAGGTAGTTCAAGGCTGCTGTTAAATCCCCTCTCAGTCTTCTCTTCTCCAGACTAAAACCCAGTCAGCCCCCAGCCTGTACTGGTGCATGGTATTGTTCCATCCTAAGTGCAGAACTTTGCACTTGTCCTTGTTCAACCTCATGTGATTTCTTTTGGTCCAATCCTCCATTTGTTTAGGTCTCCCTGAATCCTAACCCTATCTTCCAGCATATCTTCTACTCCCCCCAGCTTGGTGTCATTTTCAAAGTTGATGAAGGTCACTCTGTGCCATCTTCTAGGACATTGATGAAGATATTGAACAAAACCAGCCCCAGGACTGACCTTTGGGGCACTCCGCTTAATACCGGCTACCAACTAGAGATTGAGCCATTGATTACTACTCTCTGAGCCCAATGATCCAGCCAGTTTTCTGTTCAGCTTACAGTCTATTCATCCAGCCCACATTTCTTTAGCTTGCCTGCAAGGATGTTGTGGGAGACCAGACCAAGTCTTGCTGAAGTCAAGATACCACATCCACTGGTCTCCCACATCCACAGAGCTAGTCATCAGGTTGGTCAGGCATGACTTGCTCTTGGTGAATCCATGCTCACTGTTCCTAATGACCTTCTCCTCCAAGTGCTTAGAAATAGATTCATTGAGGACCTGCTCCATGACTTTTCTATTGACTCAGGTGCAGCTGGCTAGTCTGTAAGAGAGAATACTTTTTCTTTTTAATTTTTTCATACCCTGATTAACAGCAGGCTGTGATGAAAGGCTCTATTTGTCCTTGCTCCAGCCAAGCTTCAGCAATAATTTTGTTCAATGAAGGCTACATATCAATGCATAAGGCAAGTCAGGGAAGCCATACGGGGAAAGGCTGAGAGGTGGCTTGATAGAAGTTTACCACTATATCAGGGGAATACATCAAGGGCTCGGCAAACAGTTCGTTCACCAGGGCACCCCTGGGGAAAACCAGGAGTAATGGCCACAAACTCCTGGAAGACCATTTCAGGCTTAACGCTAGGAAAAACTTCTTCACAGTCAGGTTGTCCAGACAGTGGAATAAGCTCCCTCCAGAGGTGCTTCACCTACGCTGGAAGTCTTCAAGAGGAGACTGTACGGTCACCTTGCTGGGGTCACCTGACCCCAGTTGTCTTTCCTGCCTAGTGCAGAGGGGCTGAACCCGATGATCTTGCAAGGTCCCCTCCAGCCCCTTACAGTCTATGAATCTATAAAATAATGACAAATAATAATGGGAGGAAGGCATTTTGTGGGAGGCCCTGAGATCTCCCCTGCTGCATCTGATTTGGTAGTTCTGTTTACCACATTGATTTCCTGTTTCTCACTCATCTAGTGATAGCTGACTGCTAGATTTTTACTGATGTGTCTACAGACATGGAGATGAAGAAAGAGTGATTTTTAAACATGCTACTAGAAATCCAACCAGTTGTTAGCTAAATTACACCGCAAAGGAGGTTAAAGTAAGGTTAGTGTCAGCAGGTTACCCCAGAGTTATTTGTCTCAATCTGGTGAGCCCAGAATAGCTGCTCTGCTTTAGTTTCCAATACAAAAGCTGTCTCTGTTGCTCGCATGTACTAAGCAGGAAACCAGCAGGAAGGGGTGAAGATTCCACAGAAATTCCACCTTTTCCTGTACTGCTAGAAGCATTGATGCTTTCTCCGATTCACTGTTGCTTGGCTGTTTGGCAGCAGTCCAGATTCACCTTCTGGCAAGAGACAAAAAGTGCCGTTCATAGATTGAAAGTTGGGGCATCAAACTTGAGACCATTTGGCTGACAGATGTTTTGGCTCGTTTGTCTTCATCACCAATTCATTTTTCTTTATATTAATTTCTATCTTAGGAAGTGCATGGCACTAAGGGAACGAGGAAGAAAACCCTCACCACTGTAAATGGTGACAGTCCAATTATATCCACAGGGATGCATCTCAGCTGTTGGGATTCTGTATGCTACGAACATTCGCATACAGTCAAAGAGAAAAATCTGACACACTATCCCTCAACTCCTATTCCACAAAATAGGGAGGGTTGGCAGTTTTATGATTCTCAGAAACATCGTAGTGTAAAGTTTGCAGTACTTAGGCCCCAACCCCGCAATGAACTATGTGAAGGGTAAAATTCCTCAGTCTGTGCTTTGGTCAGGGGCCTTAGATGGAGGACATGAGCATACATAGTGTGGTGACAGACATGCTACCCAAGAGAGATCAGTGATGGTATTGATGAGGAAATAACTCAAGGAGACCAGATTTGATGGTATTTTGGCCCTCTAAATGCCTCCTTGGAGTACTGAAAAATGGAACACAAACACTGACGTTTTTATTCAAGGGAAACCACATTCACAGCCTACTGCAAAACCACCCTAACCTCTGGCAGTTCTTTGGTGAATTTTAAGAAATATAAGTCTATCGACTGACACTGACTCCTCCTATCCTTTTATAGGTGGAATCTTCTGAGCCAAGAATTTCCCAACTACGGTTAATTTTTTGTTTTCTTTCCCTTACTCTCCTGCACACTTCTTTCTTCTACAAGAAAGGCCAGCCACATTTCCACTCCCTTAATTATGAGGCCATCTGGAACTCTTGATTCTGGTACTTTAACTCAGTGGCAATGCATAGGGGGTGCACCCCCTGACAGCACCAGTGCACCCCCTGACCATGAGTACCGCAGCCATTTTGTGATTGGCTGCGGGGGCACCCACACCCCCTGTCAGTGACTGGTCACTGGGGGGGGGGGGGGGGGGCTGTGCCCCTCCGACTAATGTGGCACCAGTCTCCCATGCTCTAACTCACGAAGCTGCATTTATAAAAGGAGCTAAGAGATCCATGCAACTTATTCATTTTTTGATGCAAGGCCCTGTGAGCTGGTGGGGCCTAGGAGCGGCCGTGAACTCCCTAGCGCCCCTCTACCGTCACTTCAGGTGGTCCAAGCACCCTCGAATCTCGCCCACCACGACTTTGCTGTTTAATATATGTTTATGGGAGGCTGCCTTTATCCGCTTGGTGACTGGTAAGTGTGTCCTGCCCCTACTCCGTATGGGGTGCTGCTATATGTCCCCGCCTGAGGGCTATGCATGCCCTCTCTATCACCCCGGACTCCTTACCCGCCTGAGGGCCTGACTCTCTGCCACCGCCCTGTCACCGGTGCCCCTCGGGCCTGTGCCACGCCTCTCGCGCCTGCTGCCCCGCTCCGGGGCCTGTGCTGCACCTCTCACACCCGCACTCCTATTATGGTGCCCACTCTGGCACCGCACCGTGCTCTCTCTGCGCGCGCTCTCTCACTGCCCCCTCTGGGGCCCATGCCACGCTCTCTGCAGCGGTTGCCCAGCCTCTGGGCTTATATCGCACTCCTCGCGCTCTTGGGGCTCAGGTGGCCATAGCCATGCCTGGCCCCTTGACCCTTCTCTGGGTCTTTTGCCTTCTGGGCAAACACCACGCCTCTCTCTGGCACAACCCATGCCTCTCCGGCACAACTGTAGTGCCCTGCCGGCACTGTGCCCTTACTGAGCACTGGGGACCCCCAAGCTGCTGGGGAGCTCCCCTGAGGCCTCCTCACTCCCCTACAGCCTCACCCAGTCCTCCGGTGTAAACTATAACTGAGACTCAAGCCATCTGGCTGTAACAAACACAGAGTCTCCATACTCCAAACCATAAACTCCAAGCCCCCATCAGGGCTCTCAATCCTACCTCCTTTTAGGGTGTTCTTGTTCCCAGCATCATCACAGCCAGCCAGCATCCACCAGCTCAGGCTGCTCAGCTCTGCCACAGAGCTCCCACTCCTGCAGCAGACAGAAAGGAACTGCTACTGGGCCCAGGCCTCAGTTGTTATAAAGGGCCCGGCCCTGCCCCCTTCCAGTCACCTGACCGGCTGGTTGCCCTGGCAACCCACAGCTGCCCTGCCCTGATGATTGGCAGCTCCGACAACCCTCACCTGAGCTGCCCTGGTGACTGGCAGCTCACCTTTTCTTCATCTCAGGCATGGAGCACCCCAGTGCCTCCGTGACAGGCCCTCACAATCCTTCCCAGATCTGCTTGAGACACAGTGTCTCAGCAAAGGTGTTTTTACCTTCTCCAGCAGGCTGTTTTGAGATGTATTTTTCTGAAAAACAGCTTCAATGATGGTCAGTGATGCCTGTGCTAAAGCAGAACCATCACATGGCTTTGGAGTTGCATATATGAAATAAGCAGGGGTACTTCAAACCAGTTTCTGCTGGGGAGGTGTCCAAGCCTGCAAAACCACTTAAAACTGCCACAGTTGTGGCAGCTGTTGCACAAGGCCAGGGTTGAGTAGATAAGGGGACTGAAATTCCTTTTCTCAAGACAAACTTTGTGAAGAGCTCCATGTAAAGATCTATGCACAGAACACAATAGAACGGTGTTCTTGAACATCACTTATTGAGTGTGTGTGTGCCTGTGTGTGTGTGTGTGTGTGTGTGCGTGCGTGCATGCGCATGAGTGCACGCACGCACACGGACAGAAAACATGCACAGACAGAGCATTCCTGTAATGCAGATTTGGGCTGAGGCCTTTTGGTAAGGCTGTGAAGGGAAGCTTGCCTTAGCGTTTTGTGAGTTGACTGAGGAGGTCATGCCAAGCTGACAGTGTTTATCAGTGCTTAGTTACCTCCACTAATGCTAGGCTGTGAATGTCCTTCTGTTTGAGCCTCATCTTCACAATGGAACGATAACTGTGAGATATAGCTTTGCTTTAAAATACTTGTTTCAAGTTTCTTGGGGATGTTCATATGAAGCAAGAGTGCACGGCTCAGAAAACAAAGGGCGTTCTTCTCTGAGGTGTGTTGTAGGACAGCTGATAAGATACACAACTCTTCAGCCCCTTTGAAACTGAGTCAGCTCACATGAAGGTTGGGCAAGTGCAGCTGCTCATCTCTGCACACAGTGGAAACTATTTCACTATTTAGAGAAAAAGATAATCCAGGAATGTCCTGTTGTCACTTTTCCCCTCTGGAAGAATGACCCAGTTTTGCATTGTCCTGTGTGACTGTTTCCCTTATGTGAGTCATATAAGCTACGAGATCTGCTCAGCGTGAAACTTTTTTGAATGGAGCAGGCCAGCCTCCTTTAAATGAAGCATCTTGGTTCCCTAAGCCATTTCAGGCCTACAGTCTCTGGCCAACCTCTGCTACATTTCTCCAGAGCTCATTGCTCCATTACAATTGGTATTTCAGTTCTAAGAAGTGTCAAAGCCTGAGGCTCATCATTTTAGTGGGATTTGTGGGCTTAGGTTTTTAGAAGCTGATGCTGTGGGGTATAGGCTACTGAGGCTGGTGGTGGCATGTACCATACTTAATTGCATTTTATTGCAAACCGTCAAGGAAGAATAAGAGACCCAGGGGCATGATGGTCAGAGTATATGTGCCTCACTAGGTTCTGAAAAGTCCTAGAGCTGTGGCCATAATTAGATAATATCTCAGTAATGCAATCCTGTGAAATGGGAATGTTTGGGTGTTGCTGTTCCTTTGTACACTATAATACACGGTTCATTTCATAGCCCCAACAGCTGCTTGCAGAAGCATTTTGAGTCTGAACTGAAGCTGCTCTGCCAGTCAGGGGTAGAGATTGAGAGGAGTGACATGGACCAATAGCTGGTCCTTCCCTCAGGCCACTGACATTGGGCAGTTTGCTCCCTCTGGGCACTTGTATTTCTTGTGCAAAGAAGCAAAACTCCATGAGCCGCAAGATGTACAGTAGAAAATCCCCTCTATGCGATCCCACTGAGATCTCCTTTGCACTAGATTGGGTGATGAATGGGAAAAAGCAACAGTTGGCAAGGAGGCTGGAAAGTGGGGGGTTGAGTTGAGAGCCACAGTCTCCCTTCAACAGGCTCAGGAGAGTCACTGGCTGCCATGTTTTGAGTCTGACTGCATTTAGTCCCAAAGCAAGAAAGGAGACCAATGTTGGAAAATGGAAAACTCCACGTGGCAGCATCTCCTCTGAAACAGGAAAGTTGTGCTATTTAGGACTGGGCACTTAACTTTATTTTTAACAGCGTCTCTTATACACTTCTTGTTATTGACCTTACAAAAGGGTGGGAGGAGGGGTTTCCTTACAGCGTGGAGCCTTTGACTCACCAAGGACAAGGACAGTCTTGGAAGGGGTCTAATTCCAGGAATGCAGCTTATTATAGGCCCTGGTCCAGGAAACAATCACATGGCTGAATTCTACCCTGAGAGAGATATTCTGTACGACCCTGCTGATCAGTGACTTTTGCCCCTCTCTGAACCTAGTACTCTAATGGTGCTGGCGTGGTCTAGTGTATGAATTAAATAGGAAGGCCTCGGATAAAATATGGTGGTTGAAGTGTTATAACTAGAGTCCCCAGCTCCGTGTGTATTGGCGAGACTGCTGAGAGTTGTAACTTGTAGTTTCCGAAGGGAAGTGGCAAAACCCCACTGATCTGTCCCAGAGTACTATATAGCACTTATCTCAATAGTGTCTAAACAATTCTAAAACCCCCGTTTGGCACACTTAACAATGGACTAGATAAGTCCTTGAGTTTTGAGTTGTACTTTAAAAAACTAGTAACTCTCCTTTGATGTGAAGGGAAGCAAACACCTGAAAATAGCTGGGTTGTTTAAACAAATGTGCACCAAAATATTTCCAAGAAATACAATGTATGCAAAGTTAGTTGTTGTTGGCCTTAGAAATCCAACACTTACTCACATCCTTAGTATGCCAAGTCTGGAGGCAAAGCAGGAAGAGACTAGTGTATGTTTTGACTAAACTAGTAGGCCTTAAAGTTGTAATGTCCTCTCTTCTGCTCTGCAATGTCTGTGAATTTTAAGGCATATCCTCAACTTTAGCCAGGAAATGGGAACCTCTCAAATGGTTGTCCTCTTGTGCTAGGATGGTTTTGTCCATGAGAATATTTTGATTTCTTTGGAACATAGTAATAATTTGTTGACTAAAAGCTCTGGATTATATTTTAATGATTTCATGAATAACTTGTGGCCATGTTGTTGGTTATTCATGAGTAGTTTTATATCCTTTCTGATAATAGCAAGCCAAATTTGGCATCTGTATCCATGAAATAACTATGGTTATTTAGTCTGGAGAAGGAAAGACTCGTGGGGGAAGGGGGAGTCAGATAACAGTCTTCAAATACCTGAAAGGTGATTATAGAGAGGTTGGAGGTAGTCTTTTTTCTGTGGTTGTAAGGGACAGGACTGGGAACTATTGCCTGTAGGTTCAACAGAGGAAGTTTTAGGGAGAGATTAGGAAGAACTATCTTACTATGAGGGTGGTCAAGCACTGGAACAGGCTACCTAGAGAAATTTTGGAATCTCCATCAATGGAAACTTTCAAGAGCAAGTTAGACAGACAATTGGCTTTGGATAGTCAGGGATGATCCTGCATTGAGCAGGGGCCTGAACTAGATGAGCTTGTGAGGTCCCTTCCAGCCCTACCTTCCTATGATCCTGTGAAATATATGTGAATCAGATTCTTGTTCTTCAATCATCACTAGTTCATACCCAGAGAAGGCAGCTAGAACTGAAGACCATTTGCCATCCTCTGCCCAAACTGAATCTAAGGGGGGTTTCTTCACTGCAAAATGATTCCAGTGAATGGAAAATAACTGCAGTGCCAACTGTTTTTCACCATTAAGCTAAGTTTCTGTTGCTTCTGGAATCTAAATTGGACAGATTTGAAGATCTGGGGCTTTTGCAGCAAGAGCTCTTTCAAACCCTTCCTGTATAAGGAGTTAGGAATTTGTATAGGTTTTCCTGTGGTTTGGCATGCGAGAGACATTCCATAAATGTATTGTAGAACTTAGCTGGAAAGGACCTATTAGTAGATCTAATCCATCTCACTTGAGCCAACACATTAGATCGCTCCCGTTTGGGCATTTATTATTATTTCCTCAAGACAAATTTTAAATTTCTCAGGGAGCTTCCAGCAATTCTTTCCAGGAGATTATTTATTAACAGCTTAATATACCTCATTGTCAAAAAGTCTTCCTGATATTCTGCTTAATTTTTCCGTTACTAACTTTCAACCCATAGCTACTGGTTAGCCCCTGGCTGCGTCCTGTTGGATCATTAGTAATTCCTCTACATCCTAGGTGTTTATACCTACAAATAATTATAACATGTTATTGGGCACATCCACACTATGGGGATAAGAGAATTCTGAGTTAGATAATGCTCACTTATTCATTCCTAGAGATCAGTTTGAATCACTTTCTTTTAATACCCCAGTCACTATTGATCTTTAGATTTCTTCTTGTTTATCAATATCTCTTTTGTAATGTGGAGCTCTGTATTCCACTCTCTTCTGTCTTCCAGTTGTTTGGTAGCTTGCAATATTGATGTTATTGTATGCTCTTCCTTCCATTGATTCAAATGTACTTATGGTTATTTGTCATCATCTGTATGAACTTCAGTTTTTTTTATACTTATAACTCTTTGCCTGTATTTCCAAATTTTTTACTATTTGAAAGTATCTGGGTCTTGGTACCCAGATATGCGCTCCTCCTAAGCCTGTTTTAATCAAGGTAATAAAGCAGGTACTTACTTAGTATCTGGTGGATGTCTGTCCATGTTTCTGAGGTATTCTGCAAACTTGCACTCCTGACAGGAGTTCCTCTAGGTCAGGGATGGGGTGTATTGGCAGTGCTGTCAGTAGCAGAGATGGGTCTAGAAATGGAATAGCAAGTACATGTCACAAGTAAGGACCAGAATGAAATAGTAGGTTTTAAGGCAAAGGAGACAAAGCATGAAATAACAAAGTTATTGTTGGCCAAGCACAAAGTGCAGCTATCAAGCCTTGTCAGGGTTTGCAGCTGAATAAGAAATATTTTAGAACCAAATTGTGTGGAGACACAGATTTGGATTAAAAGGGTGTGATGAGCTCTGAAGGAAAGACTGGCAGAAATGCATAGAAGAACCTTAATCTCCTAATGAACACCATCCTTGGTGCCTAAAGATCTAAACTCTTGTCCTCATTCCACCATTGGTGTGATGTAAGACCCAAACTAAGCCCCCTTTCCCTCTATATAGAATGCAGACAATTTATCTTTGTAAAGTATCATGAGATCTATGGATGATAAGTGCTATATAAAGCTACTTATCATGAAGATTAGGACAATCTGATCTAGAGACCAGGGGAGCCTGGTTCCATTTGCCCCTTCACAATGCGTAACTAGGACAGTGCAAAGAGACATTCTGTTCTGCTCTTGGCTGCCTCCCACTTCATATATATGTTGGGGATAGTTGTTAGAGTTTTGTGCAGTGGTGTTGTAAGACTTGGGCCTTTTCCATTTCTTTCAAGGCAAGGAATTACCATTCCTAGGATTCTGGTTACTTGGATTATAGCTTTTCATCAGGTTGTTGGAGAGGACCTAACCAGTAATCGTTGGTGATTCTTCACGGTCAAGGATGATCACTCCCACGTATCAAGTAATGGGTTGTAGATTAATCCATTGATAGCTAAGAAGGCCATGATCAAAGAAAGAGCCAAAGAATGCCAAATGTATTTTGTACTTGCATTCCAAATGTTAAGGTGTGTGAGAATTGGTAAACAAGTCCAAGATTTATTTCAGCATAGAGCATGCATATTAAGTCTGTTTAACATTCTCAATGCCCTCTTTACTGATTTGTTTAGCCTAGCATATTTTTATTACACATCATCTGCAGTCACAAAGCTTTACCAGCAGGATTTATGCCACACACCTACAGGTTCATAAACATTTTGATAGATCTGATACAATTAGGTTGTTTTTATCTCTGTCTAATGAACCTTTCTTGTAGGGACTTTTAAATAGTGAAGATTTATTACTAACCCTGGCACTTCCAAGAAACCATGCACAGTAGCAATTCCTAATCTGGCCAGGTTGCCTTGAGGTCTGGAATTGGTTTTGTGTGTCACACAGAGGTATTAAAGTTGGATCAGCATTAAGCTGAGAATTTGTGCACTTGACTTTTACCTTCATTTGTTCAGGCAAGCCTTTTTGTGCATGTGATACTGTATGGGCATAGCTGCCATTTGAAGAAGTTGTACAGCGCCACTTCTATTCCTTTTTTCCCTAACTTCTCAATTTTTTCCCTGATAGTTTTAAATGTATGTAATTCTGATGGAAGATGACAGGTTGATACCACTGGAGAGGAAAGGATTTCAGAAATCTCAGTGATCTGCAGCACAAGCTTCTGGCCTCAAACAGAGGGACCACATCAAGGCATAAGAGTATAGTTCAGTCACTGGTTGTTCTAGTCCTTCACTTCTCTGCTAAGATAACAGAAAAGAATATCTGTTAGGAGAATGGTTTTAGTGACATAGATACCTGTCTACTAGGAACCTGTCTGAGGCTTTTACTGATTCGGTTTTGCACCAGCCAGCAAAGCATTATCAGATGAGTGTGAGTTTTGTCCATTACCAATACCCATATGGGTAGGAGTAGAACCATGACTTATGTCCTGTTCCCTGGAGCCATGAGCATTAATATCTTACCTGGCCTTTGCATTTTTTAAGTTTAGGGTTACTAGGGATTCAACAAGAACAAGTGCAAAGCCCTACACTTGAGACAAAATAACTTCATGCACAAATACAAACTACAGAATGACTGGCTAGACTGCAGCATTGCAGAGAAGGACCTAGGGGTTATGGTGGACCATAAGCTGAATATGAATTGACAATATGTTCTTGTGGCAAAAAACAAAACAAAACAACAGTATCCTGGGTTGCGTTAACAGGAGTGTCACTTGCAACTCTAGAGAATGATTCTTCTGCTCCACCAGAAGTGGTGAGGCCTCCCCTGGAGTACTGTTTCAGTTTTGGGCCCCACACTTAAAAAAAATGGGGTCAGTTTGATAAAAGTCCAGTGCAGGGCAACAAAAATGATCAGGTGGCTGGGAGACAATACTATGAGGAAAGGCTGAAAGAACAAGGGTTTTTTAGCCTGGAGAAGAGAAGTCTGTGTGGGGGGAGGGGGGTTCATTTGATAACAGTCTTCAAATACCTGAAAGGTGATTATAGAGAGGATGGAGGTAGGCTTTTCTCTGTAGCTATATGGGGCAGGACTAGGATCAGTGGCCTCAAGCTACAGCAGAGGAAGTTTAGGTTAGAGATTAGGAGGAACTATCTTACTATGAGAGTGATCAAGCACTGAAAAAGGCTACCTAGAGACATTGTGGAATCTCCATCCTTGGAAACTTTCAAAAGATTGGACAGGCACTTGGCTGGGATGGTTTAGTTAGAAATGATCCTGCCTTGAGTACGGGCTGGACTAGATGACCTTGTGAGGTCCCTTCCAGCCCTTCTTTCCTACAATCCTAGGTCAGTGCCAAAGACAAACCAAACTGTGTATCTAGAACCATTGTTCTGCAGCCTAGAAGACCTCTACCTGGATATCTGAGCACCACTGCCATTTCTTGTGGGAAGATCTGCCTGCATGCTGTGAGCACTGTAAATAATAGTAGCTGAAGACCTAATCAATGCATTTAACTTGACCAAAACAGGCTTTGGAGAGGAGTTTATGTCTGGGTACCAAACCACAGCACAGCTTCAAATACTAAAACTGCTTTGGGCACAAAAGTGTTCTCACTTCAGGCACTACTGCCTCTGTCTTTTGGACCTCTCATCTTAAGTCCCAGAAGTGCCACTTGGAGTAAAATGCAGTATGCATCTCAGACTCCTTTTGGTTGACAGTGGTTCCCACCACAACATCCATCAACAGCTATTTCACACATGACTCCAAGAAGCACCTTCCCACTTTGCTCATGGGCTTACTGCTGTACATGTTAGTCAACCCCAGCAAGACCCCCAGCAGCCAGTGCATGTACTAGCCATTATGGGATGCATTTCTACTATCTTCTAATTCCAGGCATTCATTTCACTGGGGGATTGCATACAAGCGAGGTCAGCATTGAGGCTGTCGCATATGTACAAACTCCATGTGCACCCAGCTCACAGAATAGCAGAGAGGCTCTTTCAGCTGTCCACGACACGCTTTCCCAGATACCAGTAAAAATGACCTCCCGACTCCTCCAAAAAACTCTTAGGCAAATGTTTTGTTGAGTGGCATCACCTTCATTTTACAGGTTTAATGGGTTATACATTGAGAGATCAAGTACATTTCCTTGGTTAAATGACAAACTGTTGTCAAAGCTAGGAGTACTGTAGACCTTGGGACTCCTGGAGCTCTTGGAGGGCTGAGCCTTTATTACCCAGGCTCAGGGATGTGTGTTGGGAGTATGCTACGGCCAGTCATTCTGATCTCTTTGGGACATACTATCTGGGAGCTCACTGCTGTGAAAAAGGCAAGGCAGAGCGTTAGTGCTCTTCTGCAGGATGACAAAGTTGAGCAGGCCAGCAAGGAGCCAGGGCTGGGAGTGGTCAGTGGTTTCTCACGTCTATCCCCAGCCCTATCTCCCTCACATCCTCTCTCTGTTGCTCCCTGCAGCCCCCACCTCTGGGTTGTGTCATTCGTTTTCGTCCGTGCTTCCTTCCATTGTTTCCCTAACAGGCTTGCAGGCTAATAGTGTCTCCCCTCCCCGTCTTGTTGGCAACCTTAGCTGTCTAGTGCACGCTGATGGATGGGCTTTAAAAAAGCCAAACCAAGTAAACCTTCACTTTTCCCCTGAGATTCTCCCTTCCCCCATTGTAAGAAGAATAGGATTTGTTTTCATGTGCTGGCTCTGGGATCAGGGCAGGGCGGGCAGGGTATCTAAGAAAATTTCAAAGAGCTGTCCCTTCCACCCCCTGGACAAACTATGAAACTCTATTTTATATTAATGCCACCAGCAAGGCTTGGATCAGCATTAGCTACTGATAAGGAAAATGGATCTGCAGCTTCCAGTGGCTAGTGGGGGCCAAAGACTCATGGTCCTGTGCAAAGTTTGGCTCTAGTTTTGTTCCTTTCCCTTCCATGTTATTTCACCCTTTTGTTTGTGGACAGAGGCAGAGGGAACCGACTCCTAGTTACTCCTAACTGGAACCGGACAGAATGTCTCAGGAAAACTTACTGAAAAGCACCCACATTCAGAACAACAAATACAATTTGCAGTAGCTTTACTATTTATTTCTTTAGGCAAGTTGTATATTTATCAGTTGTTATTATGTTTTATCAATTGTTATGCTTTTATATGACAGGTCACTTCAAAATGTAAACTTAATTTCAGACATGGTAAAATCTTTCAGCTCTTTTTTAGCAGAAAAACTTGAAAATCATGTTTTATGTTGACTGAATTATATTTGTTTGTCTTGATCCGAGAACTGAAATACTAACTACTGTCCCAGCCCCGCTCTTAATGAGTGCAGTGTCTCTTACTCTTTCTATGCTGTTTACTGTGGGGTAGACTAATTAGCTCCGCAGTACAGCATTACCATCTATGTGTGTGCTGATATTAGGGTGCCATAAATTAAATCCTCTGTAAGATAGTACTGGTGGGGACAGTACTATCTTACAATGGAGTAATTAAGTGCACTGAAACACATGTGTAAACAGTGACAGGGACTGGCTGGGGCAAGAGGGTGCTAATGTGGGGGCTGCCTGCCACCTAGCCCCAAACTGTAGCACACTTATGCCCCAGCCAACCCCTCCACAGCCCAACTTTGCTTTGGCCCACTGCCCGCCTGGGTCTGCTCTGCACCAGCTCAAAATGTTGCTCTTCTGGGTGCCCATGCAGATGCTGCCCACAGAAGCAGTTGACTCTGGTACAAACTGCACTGGAGTTTATTTTGTCACATTAATTGCATGTGTAGATGTAACCTCTGGGTCCTAAAGTTTGTACTACATGGCCCTGAAGGCCATAGACAATTAAACAACTACTCGTGAGTGGTGAAATGCGGTGTGGCTGTAGACAGTTTCTGTCGCCCCTTCTTATTCTCTTAGACACATCATTCATTGGGCTGTGGTGCCTTTACCTGTCTGATGGGAAGACAACGTCACTCACACATGTGAAGGCAATAATGCAGTATTCTCAGAGAGATGTTTTCACCTGCCTCATGGAGCTGCATGCTCATGGAGTAACGCTGAGAAATGATGCAGGGGGTGCTACATCCCAGCAACTTTGGGCTGCATCCAGACAACATGGCTGTTTGTTTCTGCTGGGACAAGTAGCAGTGGCACACCTTGTGCCGCTGCTATTTGTCCCCAGGGGATGCCCATGCCATGCACACTTTCGTGCACAGCAGGTTACCTTGGGTGGGGTAGGGGAGGCTGAGTCCAGCAACCGTGCTGGCCCCAGAAGCCTTACCTGGGGTCCTGGGGGCCTCAGAGAGCTGCAGCCATGGTACTGCTGCAGCTGTGAGCCTGGCTGGCAGCCAGAGTGTGGCTCCAGCCATCCAGGCTCTGGTTTTGGGCAATGCACACTGCCACCATGTGCACCACCCTGCTTTTTTTTTCTTGCATGGGTTTTTGTGACCCCAGTTGCTCCTGGAGTCAAACCCTCTCCCCCTCCACACCCATGCTGCAAGGTAGCAGTGCAGGGCACACCTGCATGTGCAGTGTGTAGCACTACAGATGGTTCTGAGACACCACATACTACACATCCGCAGTCATCTGGACATGGCCTTGGAGCTGTTAGGCTTTAAAGTCTTGGAAGAAAATTGCAAGGAATCTCCCTTTTGTGGACATCTCTCCAGAAAACTCTACTAGCATTCAAGAACACAAGTTGTGTGTGTATGGAGAAAAAAAGGTTAAGATCCTTCAGTACTCAAAACATTTGTAATCAGTGAAATTAGAAGAAAGCATGCAGATGGTTGGGAGAAGTTCAAGTTTATGCGTAAACATTTCTATTTTTCATGTTAAAGGACTTTACTGCCTGAGCAAATGATTCTTCAGATCACCAATGGATCAAGAAGAATGCTCCAAGTGCATCCCAGACCAGCCAATCCCCGTGAGGTACATGGCGGGGGACAGGGGGAGACATCAGTAGCCTTGCAGAATACTTCTCCCATATGAAAAGCTGCTGTGATGAGCTGTTCTGCCTACAGTCTACTTCCCCCCCAAAAGTGGCAACCAGGAGCTGTAGGCACTGACTGAATCCTCTCCACGTGAAGACTTATCATGACTGATAGCCTTAACATAACCAGGAACAGTGAATGCGATGTTTGAGGAAGGGCAGGGTTAACATGGGTGTGATACGGTGCCTAGGAATTCCAGTGTCACTAAGTCATTATTTGTTATTCAGAGTAACAATTTCCACATGTAGCAACCCAAAACCAAAAAAGACAAGTGGGAAGCTACACTCTTGCACAAAACAAACCTGCCTGCCTTTCAGCTGTCTATCTCATCCGAACTCAAATCTCTCCTATTTTCCTCTACGTTGTTTCCTACTCCTTCAGCAGAAGTAAAGCAAGTTGGATGCAGAGATTCCATCTGGTAGTTTCTCTTAACAGGTATTTCTCTGTTCTTTGGAGATTCCCGCCACGTGTTAGCAACTTGCAAGGCATTGCAGCTAGTGCCAGCTTAGATAAGCACCTCGAACACTTCCAGCCCTCCTGACTTTAAATAAAGCTAGAAAACTCCAGAGGGCTGCCTGCTTTATGATGTTCTGGGTTTTCAGGCCAGAACACGGACACTGAGGGGCTGGGGTGAAAATGAAAAATAGCGTGTCTGGCAGTGGCTCACCGACCATTTCAGAACCGCTCCCACTGGGTCTGTGGTTTTTGCTGAATGTCGGAATTGTTTCTCTTTTTAACCTTCCCTAATTCATGTCCCTTAAAGCATTCCTTTGTCTGTTGGACTGGAAAATGCTGGTGTCCCACGGGTTAAAGCAGGCAAGGTTGCTGAGCTGAATGGTGTCTTTTTTCCACATCCTGAAGAGAGAAGAAAGGAATTCCCTGCCTGATGCGACTGTGGGGACTTGGCAGGGACCTCCTATGGCAGAATAAGGCGTGCCGCCCTTCCTCCACCTCAGCCGCCCCCCAGGCCACACCATGAGCCAAGCCAGTGGGTCCAGAGACACATACGCACACAAATGCTTTTCTGTTCCTAGACCCACAGCGTCATCTTGGCTCCATCCAGTACGAACCCCCTGGCTCTCAGCCAGCTGTGGCTTTTCTCTTTCTCTGCCAAAGCAAATTGACTTCTGACACCTTCCCTTACGTTTTCATCCTTTAAAGGGTGTAAAGCTGAAAGCACAGCTTTGCAGTATTCACGTCCATGCTTTCTCTCTGCTCCCCCATCCCCTTCAGAAGTGATACAGCAATTTCCTAAGCGCCTCCAGTACTTCAAGCTGTTCTCTTTGCCTGCCAGCTCCCCCACCCATCAATTAAATACGCTCTTTCAGGCAGAATTGGGGACCTGGATTACTTGTGCTTCAGGGTTTGCAGGCAGAGGGACTTGTATATTTGCCTGTGTGTAAACACTTCTTCAGGGATACTTTCAGTTTGACCTAATGGCAAAAGCATGAGATGGGGCTCAGAAGAGATGGCCTGAATTTCTGGCTCTGACACTGGCCTGCTCTGTGACCTCAAGAACAGCTTTTCACTTCACTGTGCCTTACCTTCCCCAAACTGAAAATATTACTTGCCTCCTTTTAGCGTGCTTTAAGAGCTACAGAGGGGAAAGAATTATATAAGAGTTGGGAGGTATTTATGATTTTAATAAGTAATAATTAGAGTTTACTCAACAGAAAGAATACAACCGCTCCCCAAAAAGAATCAGGGGAAGACCTGAGGAGAATCCATTAATCATATTAAACTGAAACAGGAATCAAACCGTTTTCCCCCTCTTCACTTTGAGAGGAGAACATTTGAGAATGTGTTTGTTTTTGTTTTTTTTCTTCTGTTTCCTTGTTTTAAATATATATATTTCTTAGAAGTTTGGAGAGTCTTAGAAACAATCTCCAAGGTACAACTGCCATACTGATGTAAACTCTCCGGCACTGCAGAGCGGATGGGATACATAAATCTTGGGGGACTGGTTCAAATGCACTTTTGCATCATTGATTAAGCAGCCCTCCCAAAGACTGATTTGTGCATCACCAAAATGCAGACAGCATAGGTGCCGACTCCATGGATGCTCCAGAGCTCAAGCACCCACCAAAAAATATTAGCGGGTGCTCAGCACCCCACATCAGGTGAGCTAGGTTGAAGTAACATGCTGCCTCTTCTGGGTATGTGCAGGACTCAGTGCAGGAATGAAAAAAAATAATAATAATACAAAAAAATGCCCACCAGCAAAAAACCAAAGTTGGTGCCTATGCAGACCAGGATGAGGAACAGCAGCAATCCAGCAACAATGGGAAGTCTGGAGGTAAAGAAGCCTTAGAAATGTTCACTTGGAACTGCAGGTGGTCAGACTATATCTACCAGAACTAGTTAGGACAAAGGTGGGCAATTATTTTGGGTGGAGGGCTGCTTACTGAGTTTTGGCAAGCCATTGAGGGCCACACGACAGGCAGCCAGAGGCAGATAAATATTAATTTTTGACATTTTTAGGGGCCCAGTGGGCCGGATAGAATGGTCTGGCAGGCCGCATCCGGCCTGCAGGCCGCATTTTGCCCACGCCTGAGTAAGGATGTTATTTGCCACCCACTTCCCCCCAGCTTACAAAGCATACTGCACAATATGTGGCCTCGTTCACATCTCATTCCAATGGCAGGGATCTATTTAGTGTGTGGCAATAGATATCTTCACTCAGAGCTTCCTTTTTGCCTTAGTATGACTATGATCTTGCCTATTTTTGCACCTTGCACAACCTCAGTTACAACGCTGCTTCCAGAAGAATGCCAGTTTAATCCTTCTCTTTCACTCTACCCTCCTTTTGTGACCCAGTGAAGATTCAAAGAGTTAAACAAAGCCAAAGGATGCTTTCTAACCCTGCTGTAACTTGACTCTCTTTCCCAGAGGAAATTGTTTGAAAGGACTTGGAGTAGCTGTTGCTCCAAGAGTTTTCCAGCTGGGATCAATGACAGAGCTTGGAACTAAACTGGGGGCTGGTTAGTGCAAGAGCACCCGGAAACCCAGCCCAGTTCCGAATATATAATATAGATATAAAAAAAGCCAGCCACTATGTCACATACCTCTGAAGTTAACACATTTCCTGAAGCCCCCTGACATGAACACATTGTCTCCATATTTCCCTTGCCGAACACAAGCTGGAGCGCAGGCCAACATGCAAGGACAGATGTTAAAGTATTCTGCTGTGGCCATTGAGATCTCACATAAACTTTAACCTTATGTCAAATGTGAAAGCCATTTTCACAATGAGTGCTTTTGTAGGCGAGAGTTGGAGAAGCGTTTCCTAGCTCTGGCTTAACACATGGATTTGGCACATACTTTTACTGCCATTGTACGGAAAGATTCTGAAGCAGTGACCAGGCTCCTCCTAAACCTGAATGTCAGCTCTGGAGTTATAGAAAAAGCTCCTGTGATTCTTTCATCTGTGGGTCTAAGTCATGGGATTTGGAGTTGGGTCAGAACTGTCCCAAAATTCAGGCACATTCATTGCCTTCCATCTACTTCAGTCTTGTTTTAGAGATTCTCTCTAATTATGAACTTCATATCTGGAGCTAAACACGTTTCCCAAGTTCAGTTTGCCTTAGGCCAGGGTTTCATTCCCAACCATCCACTCAAATCTGCTGTACTCTCTTGAGAACCAGGACAGTCTCTTCCTATGTGTGTGTTCAGCACTTCCGATAGGACCTCTTGGTACTAAGCAGAGTCCAAATAACTATCAGCATCTTTGTTACTGTGTTTCTCTTCTTACTGAGCTTTCTCTATCACTTTGGATGGTTTTCCTGGTAACTAAATTCACAGTAATTTCCCTTTTTTATTCAATGACTTTATATTAGGACTAATGATCAGTTCGTTTTTTACCAAGATTTTGATATTTTTCCCCAATGGGAAAAACGTCCATGTTCTGTTACTGCTGTCTAAACAATACCTAGAAGTATTTGGCCTATGTAGTCCCTAGTCACATCAGGGAATTGGATAATAATTTGGCAGTCTCATTTGGTGGCAGTACAATCTCTATTACTAGCCTTACTGACCTGAAGTGTAGTAGCTGACACTGCTTGGTAATGGAAAATAGGATGTGCCTTATTTGGATTAGTAAAGCACATTTTGGATTAGCGAAGCCCTCTTAAGGAGGAGGAAAGAACAGAACTTGCAAATATATATTCTTCACAAGAGTAACTGGGAACAGGCAGCAAAAAGCATTTGCACAACTTGATGCAATTTCTATCCCACAAAGATGATGCACTGCAAGAACCTGACCCATTTAGTCACTGCTGTTGTAAATATTATTATGGGAGCCAGCACCCCTCTCGTTCTTGAGACTCCGGTATTACCTGGGTTAACTTGGCTCCTTCTCATACAGAGCTAACTAGACTACATGGCTGTAGCACACGGATGTTTGGGATCCATTTGAAAGCTTCATTTTGTGGCTCATTGTCTCCAGCTGTGTTGCCTCCAGCACCGGAGAGCTATCTGAGAATACCTGGGCTGCGTACCAAAGTGGAGATGGGAAGAGCTGAAATGGAAAGGCTGGCAGCCCTGAGGCATGAGGTTCATTCTTTCCATGCATGCATGCCCTTGGAAGGCACCCTCCAAAGCCAACGTGGCTTGGAAAAAGATTGTAATCTGGCAGAAGGCATCACTGAGGTCTTTGGCCAAGTGTAGTTGTTATTAATCAGTGATGGAAGCAAGCGTTGGACAAGGACTCATGTACTCTGTGGCAAATTGGATGTCTATTCTGTAACCAGGGCTCCTAGACTTTATGGTAGTCCAAGCTGAGTTCTGTCACTGCTCCCGGTAAGTTAAAGCAATGAACGCTTTACACAATTAAACTCAAAAAATGAATGATATAACCAGTATTAGATTCCTTGTGAGATTAACTGTGACATAAAATGAGTTGGTTTATGCTGCCCCTAAATATTAGTTTTTCACTGGTGCAGATTTTTGAATTGACAATACAGATCTACATCACAGAGTTGTCTGAGAGAAGATGACCATTTTGTCAGGAATAACTTGGGCCTTTGGCACTTGGGATGAGAGGGACATTGCCAGTCTCAGCAACAAGGAGCTTGTTGAGGTGTTTAGTAATGGAGAAAGGATACATCGTATTTTTGTCTTGTGGGTCAGAGATCCCTGGAAAAGTTGTAGGGTTTGAACTTCTACTTCTCCAACCCAACAGCCCTATTACCATTTGTCTTATCCATCGCTGCATCCAATGATGGATAATCACTTTAATCGTAGAAATAGCTAACACATTCACTAGGTTTCATATTCAAGGCATGTTTTAAGATTTGGTTAGCTTGTTTGTTCTTTTAGAACCATTCACAGATTTCATAGAGTTCAGCATGCTTATAGGCACAGCAGTGCTACACTTGCTAGCACCACAGCCAAAAGGGACTTGGGGGTCATGATTGACCACAAGATGAATATGAGCCACCAATGTGATGTCGCAGCTGGTAAAGCAAGCAAAACTCTGGTTCGCATCCACAGATGCTTCTCAAGCAAATCCCGGGATGTCATCCTCCCACTGTATTCAGCCTTGGTGAGGCCACAGCTGGAGTACTGCATCCAATTCTGGGCTCCACAGTTTAAAAAGGATGTGGAGAAGCTTGAGAGGGTGCAGAGGAGAGCCATGCACATGATCAGAGGGCAGGAGAACAGGCCTTACGATGAGAGACTGAGAGCCATAGGACTCTTCAGCCTGGAAAAGCGCAGACTCAGGGGGGACCTGGTGGCTGCCTGTAAGTATATCCAAGGTGTACATCAGGATCTGGGGGAGCAGCTGTTCACCAGAGCGCCCCAAGGGATGACAAGGTCCAATGGCCACAAACTCCTCCAAGCCCATTTCAGGCTGGACATAAGGAAGAACTTCTTTAGTTATCAGTCCCATGGGACGCCAATGCCTGCTATGGGACAGGGAGATCTGGGTGATGGGGATCCCCTACCCTCCATAAATGCTGACCTCGTGAAGGAACATCTTGAGAAGCTGGATACCTTCAAGTCAGCCGGCCCTGACAATCTGCACCCCAGGGTACTCAAGAAGCTGGCGAGCGTCATAGCCCAGCCCCTGGCACGGATCTTTGAAAACTCCTGGTGCTCTGGTGTAGTGCCCGAAGACTGGAAGAAGGCCAATGTGGTGCCCATCTTCAAGAAAGGGAGGAGAGTGGATCCAGCTAACTACAGGCCCATTAGCCTGACTTCTATCCTGGGGAAGATCTTAGAAAAGTTTATTAAGGAGGCCATCCTTGATGGACTGGCCCAGGCTAACATCCTAAGGGATAGTCAGCACGGGTTTGTTGCGGGTAGGTTTTGTTTGACCAATCTCATTTCCTTCTATGACCAGGTGACCTATCACCTGGACGAGGGAGAAGAGATTGATGTCATATATCTTGACTTCAAAAAAGCTTTTGATTTGGTATCCCATGATCACCTCTTGGCCAAACTGGCCAGTTGTGGCCTTGGCTCCACCATGATCCGCTGGCTGGGAAATTGGCTCCGTGGTCAGACCCAGAGGGTTGTAATCAATGGCAGTCACTCATCGTGGTGCCCTGTGACCAGTGGGGTCCCTCAAGGCTCTGTCCTTGGACCCATACTGTTCAACATCTTCATTAATGATGTGGACATCGGAGTCAGGAGTGGACTGGCCAAGTTCGCCAATGACACCAAAGTTTGGGGCAAAGCATCCACGCCAGAAGATAGGCGGGTGATCCAGGCTGACCTGGACAAGCTCAGCAAATGGGCAGACAAGAACCTGATGGTGTTTAACACCAAAAAATGCAAGGTTCTCCACCTGGGGAGGAAAAATCTGCAGCATCCTTATAGGCTCAGCAGTGCTACGTTGGATAGCACTACAGAAGAAAGAGACTTGGGGGTCATCATCGACTACAAGATGAACATGAGCCTCCAATGCGATGCTGCGGCTAATAAAGCGACCAAAACGCTGGCTTGCATCCATAGATGCTTCTCGAGCAAATCCCGGGACGTCATTCTCCCCTTGTACTCGGCCTTGGTGAGGCCGCAGCTGCAGTACTGCGTCCAGTTTTGGGCTCCACAATTCAAAAAGGATGTGGAGAAGCTTGAGAGAGTCCAGAGGAGAGCCACGCGCATGATCAGAGGTCAGGAAAACAGATCTTACGATGACAGGCTGAGAGCCATGGGACTCTTTAGCCTGGAAAAGCGCAGGCTCAGGGGTGATCTGATGGCCACCTATAAGTTTATCAGGGGTGACCACCAGGATCTGGGGGAACGTTTGTTCACCAGAGCGCCCCAAGGGATGACTAGGTCGAACGGTCACAAACTCCTGCAAGGCCGTTTCAGGCTGGACATAAGGAAGAATTTCTTTACTGTCCGAGCCCCCAAGGTCTGGAACAGTCTGCCAGTGGAGGTGGTTCAAGCACCTACATTGAACACCTTCAAGAGTAAATTGGATGCTTATCTTGCTGGGATCCTATGACCCCAGCTGACTTCCTGCCCTTTGGGGACTGGACTCGATGATCTCCTGAGGTCCCTTCCAGCCCTGATGTCTATGGAATCTATGAAATCTACTGTCTGAGCCCCCAAGGCCTGGAAGAGACTGCCATCAAAGGCAGTACAAGCACCTACTCTGGACTCCTTTAAGAGACATTTGGACATCTATCTTGCTGGGATCCTTTGACCCCAGCTCACTTCTTGCCCCTGAGGCAGGGGGCTGGACTTGATGATCTCCCGAGGTCCCTTCCAGCCCTAATGTCTATGAAATCTATGAGAATGGTACTTCCCAGTCTATAGGTGTATTGGTGATTCTTTCTCCCCAGGTGCAGCACTTTGCACTTATCTTTGTTAAATTGCATCCTATTCTGATCTGCCAACTTCCCCAGTCTGTCCAAATCGGCCTGAATTCATTCCCTACCCTATAGTGTGTTTACTATACCCCATAGTTTGGTGTCATCTGCAAATTTGGACAAAGTGCTTTCTACACCCTCATCCAAATCATTGATGAAGATATTAAACAATACTGGTCCAAAGACAGAGCCTTGGGGGACACCACTGCCCACATCTCCCCAGGTAGAAACCAATCTATCCACCACCACTCTGTGGGTGCATCCCATAAGCCAGTTTTCCACCCACCTGACTGTGAAAAAATCCATGTCACAGCTACTTAGTTTATTTATAAGAATTGGGTGCAAAAAGGTGTTGAAAGCCTTTTTAAAATCCAAGTAAATAACATCTACCTCTACTCCTGAATCTAAGCACTTTATGACCTGGTCATAAAAAGAAACCAGGTTGGTCAGGCAGGATCTGCCTGCTATACACCCATGCTGGTTGCCCTTTAGCATTGTGTTATCCACTAGCCCCCCACAAATGTGATCCTTAATGATTTTTTCTAAGGTCTTGCCACGAATAGAGGTGAGGCTAATGGGCCTATAATTACCTGGGTCCTCCTTCCTCCCCTTCTTGAAAATAGGGACTACACTGGCCCTTTTCCAGTCCTCTGGGACCTGTTCTGAGCACCACAAGTGCTCAAACAGTTGTGCCAGTGGTTTCGTTATGACACTGGCCAATTCCTTTAGTATCCTTGGGTGAAGATCTTAAATACATCCAACCCCTCCAAGTGCCCCTTCACTAGGTCAGTGCTAACCGTTTGTACCACTCTGTAAATTCAAGTCAAAACTAAATCTGTTAATTCAGTTTTACATCCATGGGTTTTCTCTTCTTTGTGGGTTTGGGGATTTGGCCAAATGCGAACTCCATAGTTAGAACCAGTTTACCTGAAAAGTTGTGTCAGTATAATCTAAGGTACAAAATGAAATCAGTGTTGTTAGATCAGCACACAAAGCTGTGCGAACATCTGGCCCCTTGGACCTGCAAATGTTTATGCCTGTGCTTATTTCTTCCACTGATCAATCCCACTGAAATCACCGGGTCTCCTTCTAATAGTTACACTAATCACATGTCTCTTCATAAGGTTGCGTCCTAGCTTCAGTATTAGAGTGGTTTGTTTCATGTTAGCTGAAGTCAGTTGGAGGCATGCTGAACTAAACTGAAATACATGACTCCACACTGAAATTAATGTCCACAAATCTTCTTGTACTGGTTTAATTATCAGTATAAAACCCAATTCAAGTCATACCAGCTTCTGGCACTGGGTCGCTCATCCCTGTGTTGTTATGTACCACTTCCAGCAGAACAGCCAAAAGATTTTCAAGGATAGTTTTGCATTGCATGTTTATTTGCACTTTCTTTTCTTCAGGCATCTGGTATTTCAGAAGTGGTTGTGTCACTCGAAGGCAGTTTCATCGGTAGAAGGAAAGCAGAGGCTGAAAAAATGCCTTTGAGCCACCACCACCACAATGAAGAAATGAGTTGTAATGTTTTCAGTTCAAAGCAGGGATCAAGCTATTTGCAATGTCAATCACCTCACCCCTGCACCAAGCCTGTTAAAAATGCTGGTTCAATGTTCCAGCTGACAATAAGCAACCGACTTTTAAGGGCCAGATTCATCCTAGATACATAAGCGAATTAACACATGGGCTAGCTGGGCCTGAGCCCAGGGGCAAAACCAGTGGCCAGGCTAGGCATGTGCAATATGGCAATCCGTAGTTGCCAGGTGCTGTTTGCCAGGCACTACTGCAGCCAGACTGAGCCACAGTGCAGCAAGGGGCCATCTCTGGAGCTCAATCCATGCTGCACATGCCCAGCAGGCTGCAGCTCTGCACCCCTGATGCTGGCTATAGTGTGGACCTGTGGGCAGCGGTGGCCGTGACTCCTGCCCTGGGCTTGGGAGGCAGCATGTCCTGCTCCTGCCACTGCTCCCATTGCATCAGCCAGGGACAGAGTCCATAGCTGTGGGGCAGAAGGTGTGGCAGGGGGAGGCCCCAGGGCCCCAGTGAATCTTAACCCACCTCTGCCTAGACGTGACCAACAGAGTTGTGTCCTAAGCAGTGATGGGTCCACAGAGAGCAGTGTGGTGAATTTTCTTGGGTGAAATCTGTAACAACTATTTTTTAGAAGGGCCTCTGGACGTGGCTGGTTGCAGTTAAGTTAGTTGCAAGAATATGCGGGTGCTGTAAGACACTTGAAGGAGGGATGAGTCTCAAATGGCACATCAATACGTGGATTTAAGCACGACTAAATTTAATGTGTATTAAGCAATTTTTTTGGCAGATGTGTACACATGCAGGGACTTGGCTCCAAAGTTAGTGCAGTCCCTGCAGCCCTGCCATGTGCCCCTAGCGACTGGACAGACCCGGCACTAAAGTTAATGTCAGGTCACTTCTACATGTGCGTTAATGCACTCTAACTAATCATGCCTGAATTTGATACCTGCATTTGCAAGTATTTAGGCATGATTAGCCTAATTTCTCAGTTTTTAATACACATCAAGGGCACGTATGTGTAGATGTGCACCTTAATGCATATTAAATTAAGCTAATGCGCATTAATATGTCTTTTGTAGATGCACCCAAAGACAAGTAATCTGGACCACGTGAGCAGCAGTGTTGAAGGCAATTGGGTAATGCAAATCAATGTTGACTCCCAGAAGTATTCTGGGAACTAAGAAAGGTTTGAAGAGCCAGTCTGACCAAAAATCCATTTTTCACAAACTTGAATGTAAATTAAATGTCAATAGCGAATGGAATACTGAAGTACAATGAAAATGCAAATGACTCGACCATACAGGTAAGGCAAATCAAGACTAGACTTTTTAAAATGTAAATTGATACAAAGAAATATTAATACTTAAACTTGATCTTAATTTTTTGAAGTCGTAAAGTTGTCATAAAAGCTTCTTATAGGTGGGCAGGCTATCAAGGGAAAAGTGAGTTCTTACCTAGATTTCAGAACTAAGTTTCAACAAGTGCTAATGAGGTGCAATTTAGGTGGACAATTCAGTAAGAACAACAGTTCAAGACTGAGGATCAAAAATCCCCACATGGACCTAGATTTTTATGCTTTATTGCCTGGGTAGATATCAGAAGTCTTTACTAAATAAGGCTTAAAAATATTAAAATGTTCCTGATAGGTTATACTCTAATTAGTATTAATATGCCTGTTTTTATTCACTATTCATGCTATATCTTAATTAAAAACCTGATCTAACTGGTATAAAGCCTCTAAATATACTCTGAGTAACCTCTACTCTACCTGTTATTCTGGAACTTCCTAAAATGATTCTCACTCCCATATTGTCCTGCCTGTTCATTTCCCCTTTTGTCTCTTCTTTCTTAAACTTTTGTCAAGCAAATGCAAGCAAACGCTATATCATACTGCTGTTAAGCAGCTTAAGGTCTACCATAGTGTAGAGGGCCCACTCCCTCAATAGGATTTTGGTTTTTTGGAAGAATTCTTTTATAGATTTTCAATCCTAACATAGGGTGATTAGGAATTTGAGAAATATTGCATTTATATGGATTATATAATTTCAAAATTAAAGTTATTTTTTAAAACTTTGACATACAAGCATTTTGTAATAATTATTACAACCATGAGAATTAATTTTTAACAATATATTATTTTAAGGTACTTTTATAAAGGAATTGGTAACATTATATAGTGGTTAGTTATTAATGAAAACATTGATTTCCAGTGGTTCACTTTTTTGCATATTATTTTGAAATTTAATAAGCTGAGGGTTCTTTTTGTATTAAAAGTTTTAAAAGTTAAATTTACTTCGTGTTTAAGAGTGGGTTGCTTTTTCAAGTAATTCTGGATGCCAGGGATCCAGTCTGGAGCTCCAGACCCGGTTTCTGCCTCGATCCGGCCAAAGCGGCTCTGAATCTTCGGAGCCGCCTCAGAGATCCGGCCATGGGGTATAATGGGGGAAACAATGAAATATTTATAATTTTGTTGGTTTTTGTCCAATTTGAATGAAATTTGCAGGATTGGTACCCTCTGCTGAGAGCATGAAACCTGCCAAGCTTCAAGAAGATCGGTGTAGAGGTTTGGGGGGAACTGTACCCTAAATTCTTGAAAGCCAAACTCGTGTCACGGCTGTGTTACACAACAGGGGGCTGAAAACTGCAGGGGTGGTAGCTCTTACTAAGGCCACAAAGCCTGCCAAGTTTCAAGAAGATTGGTGCACGGGTTTGGGGGGAACTGCCCCTCAAGCTGCGGACAAGCAAAACTCATGCCATAGGTGACACTGTGTTAAGACACAGCGGGGTGACAGCCGCAGGGATGGTGGCCCCTGCTGCAGCCACAATGCCTGCCAGCTGTTGAGATCGGCGCAGGGTGGTTCTGGAGCCCTGCACCCCTAACTGCTGACAGACAAAACTCGTGCCATGGGCACTTGTGGGACCGACTGTCTGTCCTGGGGCAGTTGATTGTATTGATTCTTTCCTCTCCTTAGCCCGGTTTTGTAGGTGCTAATTAACGGCTATTAACTGGCTACATTAGCTAGGTCCTGCCTATTGAGCTTGTCCCTGAGGGAATCATGATTGATTGGTAACTGGTAACACAGCCGCTCAGCAGCCAGGCCTGCAGTAGTGTCTCCCCCACCCCGCCCCAAGACAGACACAGTCAGTCCCACAAACACCCATGGCGCGAGTTATGCCTGTCAGCAGCTAGGGGTGCAGGCTCCCAGAACGCCCTGCACCGGTCTCTTCCACAGCTGGCAGGCTTTGTTGTTGCAGCTGGAGCCACCATCCTTGCAGCTGTCACCCCAGTGCGCCTTAACACACACAGTGTCACCCATGGCATGAGTTTTGCTTGTCCCCAGCTTGAGGGGCAGTTCCCCCCAAACCCCTGCACTGATCTTCTTGAAACATGTCAAGGCTTTGTGGCCTCAGCAAGAGCCACCACCCCTGCAGTTTTGACCCCCACATAGACGTGACAAGAGTTTTACTCTCAAGAATGTGGAGTGCATTTGCTCCAAAACCCCTACACCGAACTTCTTGAAACTTGGCAGGCTTTGTGGCCTCAGTAAGAGCTACCACCCCTGCAGTTTTCATCCTGCTATGTTTTAACACCTAGACATGACATGAGTTTTGCTTTCAAGAACTTGGGGTGCTGTTCCCCCCAAACCCCTGCACCGATCTTCTTGAATCTTGACAGGCTTCATGCTCTCTGCAGAGTCATCCAAATCAGACAAAAACAACAAAGTTATAGATATTTTATTGTTTCCTCATTATACCCTATGGCCGGACCTCTGAGGCAGCTCCGAGGTGGCTCCGAAGCTCTTCGGAAGCTCTGAACCGCTTTGGGAAGCTGAATGAGGCAGCGCTTCGACCCAGATGTGCTGCTTCGGACCCCAAAACGTCTGAAGCTTCTCTGGATCCGAAGCTGTGTCCGAAACCTGGCACAGCCCTACTCGATACTTGGGAGAACTTAATTTTTTAATTTTATTTACAAAAGACATTGCTGGAAGTACAGCGATACTGCTGATGACATCAGGACCCACCAGACTCTAGCAGCTAGACTCTAGAGCATGTCCCATGCTTGCCATAGGCATGATGCATCAGTCATGTTATCAGGGAATATTTTAACGTGAAGTTTGGTGTCAGTGCTCCTAGACTTCTGAGAAGGACTGTACTGTTAACAGCACAACAGACGTGGGAAATTTGGTAAAGAGTTCCGCTGTTTTGAGAACCAAAGAACAAACAAACAAACAAACAAAAAACAAAAAAAACCCTTAGAAAAAAACTGGAATTCATTGGGTTTTATTTGGGAGAAATGAACCCCGCTTATTAAGTCATTATCTCTGCTAATACTAACATGATTCAGTTTCCAGGACAACTTGCTCAACCCTTTGGCAAATGAATGTTATGAAGGTCTTTGCCAAAACATTTAGATTTTCGACATTTCCAACGATTTTTGGCTGTCTTTCTCCTTTAATTTGTTTTTGAAACAATTGGTATAAGGCTAACAATGCAGCTTAATGCAAAAATACATGATGCACAAATGGAAAAGAAGAAAAATCCTGAATTAATTTGTAATGATGTGGCAGGGTTTTGATATTAAGTAGACATGTTCTGTGGTCCGTATTTTCAGGGAGTCTTCACCTTTTCCCTTCCTATGTCCTTTTAGTCTTAGTTATTGTATCTCTGTTGCAAAGTTTGACACCATGTGAACCCTAAAAAAAATACAGTCCACAGATTGCCCTTTCAAATTTAGAAATGCATCTCAACTGAGTGGTAAAGAATTACATGCACACTTCAAACCACCTGAATGCAAAGTAGAGGCTATTTGAGCCCATTACAAAATGTGCTGCATCATTTAGTGTTGATCCAGAACTTGGTGCTGCTTGCTACCTGTCAAATTTTAGCAAATAGGAAATGCAGTTTCCTACATAGATTCTTTAGTGCTACTTTCCGCTTAATTTGATCACCTGTGTTCAATCCTGGTCCTTTTATAGGAATTACCACAACACCTCAAACCAGCAACCCACCTAAGCCAGTATATTCCATCTCCAATAGTAGCAAGAGCCACATGTTGCAGAGAAAGGTGTCCTTTAGGTCCTAGTTCTCTTGACTTTAGTCTGACACGTGTTTCCCTAGCATGTGCGGTTCAATAGTATCACAGCTGCTTCTTCTTGAAAGTGTCTCCACTACAGACTCCTATCAGCTATTTTCTTAAAAGATGTGAAGAAGTGTGGTCCCTGACCAATATAGTAAAAGTGCACTTTTTGGGGAGATAGCTTGTTTGGCTCTTGGGGTGGTTTAACTTTAGTGCAGCTTTGCCTGTAAAACTGTCTCCATGCTAGGAATGCATGATCAATATAGCATGCCCTTGAACTGCCGTACAAAGCATGAGGATTCACCATATGCCTTTGGAAATCAGGAGCTCATAAACAGACAAAAACCTCATTGTGACCCCTGGACCACATACTAGGAATACAGACAAACTCAAAGATATATGAAGCGGATTTTTTCCCCCTTTGCATATGTTGCAATAATGATGTTAGTTCAAAAAGAAAACCAGCTGAACAATAAGACCCATATGTCTGCTGCTGAAGGGAAGTCTGGAACTGAACACACTAGAAAAATAGAGTTAATCTTTTTTTAAAGTTTACACACACTCTTGCATGCGTGCCTACATGTGTGTGCATACACCCATGTACATGTGCAAACACATCAACCCTACTGGATTCAAAGGCCAAATTTGTATTAAAATTATAGAATTCTTTCATCCTTAGAACTTTTCACCTTAACTTGAAAACTGCCTCTGTTCAGTACTGACTTTAGGAATGCACCAACTGGATAATCACTAGCTTTTCTTCATGTAGCACCTGTCTCATAGGCCCCTGGTACCCACCCCTTCAAATATTGAATCAGCCCTTAGATCCCTATCCAATAGTCAAGGTATAAGATCTCTTCATGCGAGTAAGGTCCAAGGTTTGGAACCTGATTTAGCTACTTAAAACCTATGATCTCATCACGTTGTTCAACTGCAGAGCATAAAGAGAAAATGAAAGGAAGCCAGTAATGAATCAGCAAGGGACTGTGTAACAGAGTAGTCAGTCCTGTTAAGGGTTAGAAGGTCCCAAAGCTAATTATCCTATTGCAGAGCTCTTTAAAAACACATGGTTTTGGCCTGGAAGAGAGAATGATGAAATGGGTGATAAGCACCCAACTCTTATAAAGGATAAAATTGCTCACTTGAGAGTTATCCAAAATAGCTGCATCCTGAAGGAGGTCTTGGGAAGAAGTATCAGGAGCAGGGAAAGTCTTTGAAAGAAGTCCCTGGATGTTACATGTTGGGCCACAGAAAAATGGCTCTTTTATTTCATTACTGAACTGTATTATTTCAACATTTTATTTCAATGTTTGCTTACGATTCTTGGGTCAAGCAGTACACATGTTCTGAAGCTATGGTCTGAGCAAATGTGGGTTGTAGACTGTAATTGTTTTTCAGCTGGGGGGACAAATAAGCCACCTATGGGTGGCAGTGATCTGATTGGGCTGTATACCTAGTATAGGTGCTGTTTTGCATATGTAGAAGATCAGGAAAGCATGAAGCATGCCAGCAAAGCAAAACTGAATCCAAAACTGAACTGTGAACAGGAAGGAGGGAGTTCCAGTGTTGAGAAGCAGCAACTAGGATTTTGACACAAGCCTTAGCTAAGTATTGATATTGGATCCTAGATGTGGTGATGCCATCCTGTCCCACAGCAGGTAAATGCATAAACAGTTCATTCAGCCCTTTCCCACCACATTGTTAGCAGCAATAACAAGCACAGGAAAAGGCCTGCACCTGCTAAAACATTGTTCAAAGGCAGCAGGACACAAAGCCCGCAGCCAGCAGCTGAGAAGAACAGTGGTCTTAGAAAAACCTCAATGGCTGCTGGGCCATCTGCTTGCCTGGAGTACACCCGGTGACTTAAGCGTTCAGTGTGGTTTGTTTGGATTATAGTGGCTATGGAGTACACACAGATTTTTGTAGAGTTTTTTTCCAGGAGTTTTTCACTTTTGCTGACTGAGTTATTTCTAAGGAAGCACAAAGAGTCACTTTTTACATGAGGCTTTTAAACTCTCTTTGAAAGGCAAAGGGGGACAGGAATAAAATGACTTTGTGTGTTCCTCTATGTATGTAACCATGACAGGCCAATCTTGCAGTGTCTGGATATGGGAGTTAATTTGGATCATTCCCCTAGTTTAGAAGTGCTTGTATCTGGGGGGTTGCTTTTGCGCCCATCCTTTGTCTATACCTTTGAGAGCCCTGGAGCCTGAAGAATTGAAGTAAGAATCCCTTGAAAGACAGTTCTGTCATGATGGTCCGAATGCTTCTTGCATCCCATGAGGCCAGAAATGCTGTAAGAAAAACTTTCTTAACATTTTCTTCCCTCAAAGCCACAAGTTGGATGCATTTCCCTCTCCCTTTCAAAACTGTGTACAGGAAGTTATCCTCATACCACATACCAAGTCAACTGAATAGGGAGGGTGTCCATGGCAGAGTTTTATATATTGGGTTTATGGCACATTATATTTTATCCAACTCCTGAATTCTTTCCACACAAGAAAGGTGAAAATGACCCTCCCCCTTTTAATAGGCTTTGATCTCCCAGTACTCAGGAAAACAGACCTTATGATGAGAGGCTAAGAGCTATGGGACTCTTCAACCTGGAAAAGCGCAGGTTCAGGGGTGATTTGGTGGCCACCTATAAGTTTATAGCCTATTTATACCTCGCCTCAGTATAACTGAGCAAAAGCACTGTTGGTCATATCTACAAAGGTATTTCAGCACCTAACACAACAGATAGGATGTCTAATAAGATATACATAAGCGAATCAGATACCTGACTTTCTGTGCACACGTCTACACAAGACATTTACTGTGGAATTGACCAATTGGCTCTGCAGTAAATGTCTTGCATCTACATGTAGGCCTCAGAAAACAAATGAACTCAGCTGTAGGGTTGTACTTGTAAATACCAGTACTGTCTTTCTACTCCTAAGCACTGCATGTGTAGACACTGATGCATCAGGCTGGGGCATGGAGGTACTTCAGTGTGGAGGCTGCCTGCTGGCTAGCCCCACGCTGGAGCATCCTTGTGCCCCAGCCAGGCCCTCCGCAGCACGTTGAGCTGAGGGGAGCAGCCCTGGGCTCACTCCCTGCCAGCTAGGGCTGCACTTCCAGGCACATGCTGCAGTCCCAGGCACATGTTCAAATGATGCACCTGGGAACAGTAAACTCTAGCGTGATGTGCGCTGAAGTTTATTGCTTCATATTAATAGCACATGTAGATGCACCCTCTGTTGACCTTCCCATCGGCCTAGTTAAGCAGTCCCCTAAAGTCCCCTAGCCAAGGAAACCTCGTTACATCTTCTAGGTGCCTAAATACCCATGTGACTGTAACTAACTGTGGGTATTTAAGCAATTAGACTGTCAGAATCGAAGTACTTACCATGCCAAGGACCTGATTCAAACCATACTGAACTCAAAGAAAAAGGGCTCATTGATTTCAGTGGGCTTTAGTTCAGCATTGGGAGAAGGGAGCAGAGATGTATACGCACTCAGAGCAGGAATCTGTAGGAGTATTTCTGCCCACATGAATGCACTGAAATAAATCAAAGAAATCCCATCATCAAATGGCAAAGGAAATTAAAGATTATGCCTGGAGTTATTTGAATGCCTCCTGCATGGTAGGTCTCACTCTGTTGATACACATGTGTCCCAGCAGGCAGCTCACAATACAGATTAATATGTCAGCTCCAGCCTGCAGGCCACAGGATGGCCTCAAGCTGCCTGCAGGGTAACTGTTGCTGTGTCAAAATATTTTCTTTTATTCCGCACATGTTTGCATCAGTTTCTCCCCTCTCTCTCCCTTCTCCCCGTCCCCCACCTCCCAACTCCAGGGCAGCTGCTCCAGTCGATGCTTGCAAAGGGTCTCTAATTCTTCCTGCCACAGAAGCTAATTCCAAATACCTGCTGGAGATAAGAGTAGCCAAGAGTGTCTCAGGCACCACAATGTTCAGTACATACAACCACCTTAGAGGTGTGTCTAACGATGCAGTAGCTGGCAAATCACTGTATGCATTTTGTATCAAATACTTGGACTTGCAAGCTGTCCCAGGCAGCCAAAGACAGGAAAATAATGCAATAACCAATCCAGGCACAGAGATCATATGATCTAGGTTTGTTTTAGATGTAGCCAATCTAAATGTAGCCAATTACAGTCGTACATTGGATCTGAATGGTACAAGCTTTGCACAGCATTTGGACTCCTCTTGGAGCACCAAGTATAATAGAGGAACTGGCCAACTAACATTGGTATCTGCTGTAACAGAAGGATGAGACCTGACCCATGAATCAGCCACAAACTATCCCTATCCAGCTGAAATATAAGTGAATTATAATGTATAACTTAGTCTGTGTCTATACATCCTACTTTCTGCTGACTGGAATTAGAATTGTTCACTTGTGTGACACAGACCCTTTACTGCAACTAGTTGATGGTGATTCTCAGGTGCAAATAAGTGGAAGTTGTGTTTTTTTCAGAGAACTACTGCCTGATTTTGATTCTTGCTAGTACCAAACAGTATCAGTTAAGCATTTTATGCATCATTTGTACTATGTAGGTCTGTGCAAAGTGGCTTCAGATTCATCCGATTTGAGGGACAGTGATTTGCTTCACTGATGGGAATCGCTGTCAAGATCTGATTCAGCCAAATCTGATTTGGAGATTCGGCTGCTGCTGAATTTCCGAATCACCTAGGCCTATCCCCACCAGCTTTCTCAGCCTGCCAATGGCTGCCCCAGCTCCTGGCTCTTTGAAAAAAAAAGCCCCAACTTACTGGTTGCTGCCAGGCAGAGGGGCAATCCCTGCTGCCTCCCACTGCCCCATGCTGTGTGGGGGGCTCTGTTATGAGCCCCCCAACCCCTGCCAGCTCTCCCATCCCCCACCCCCATGGCTGTCCCACCCACCCTGGCTCCCAACCCTTAAAAAAAAAAATGTCCTGACTCACAAGCTTCTACCAAGTGGGGGGTGATCCCCGTTGCCCCCCACTGTCCCATGCCATGTGGGGGCTCTTTCATGAGCCCCCAGAAGCCCCAAGGCTGCTACAGTAGTGAACGAACCTGGGGGTTTTTTTAAACTGCCGGGAGCTGGGGTAGGTTGGGCAGCCATGGGGGGGCTGGGAGAGTGGGCAGGGGTCAGAGGGTGCTCAGGGGGGTTGAAGGAGCAGGTAGAGGATGGGGCCTGGAAGGGATCCCCCCATGATCCCCTCCCCCCTCCTCCAGCATCCCCTCCCCCAACCCCAACTTACCAGCACAGAGTCCGGTCCAGCTCCCTGCATCCAGTGGGGACTGTCTGAATGACCAAAGCTCTCTGAATCTTTTCCAAATGATTCAAAGCACTTTGAATCAATTTGGACCTTTTAATTCGTCCCCTGATTTGATTTGGATTCAGAGATTTGGCCACCAAATTGGGCTGAATCTCTGCCGAATTGAATCAGCACCCAAAGCTTTGCACAGCCATAGTGTTATGTGTATTCCTCTACACATTTAATATAGTATCTTGCACTAAATGTTGTACAACACATACATACCATCTAACGAAACATTATATACTAAACAAATGTTTTTTCAGTCTTTTCTTAATGACGTATACACAGGAAAATGCTAGCTGATTAAACATTCAAGTGTTGAGAAGCAGCAACAAGCATGTTGAGAAGCAGCAACAGCAACAAGCATGACAGAAGTTATAGTAGTTATGCCCATATACCCAAAGCACAATCAGATAGAAAAAAGAGAGAACTATCTGTTAAAAATGAATTGTTCTTAATTAACTGAAAAATTTAGAAAGGTCATTTTTTCAGGCCACATGAAGCAACCTTTATCTCAATCCCCTTTTCTCTTTTCTCCCTCTCAAACTCTCTTTGGAATTGCCAGAAAATAAAAACATCAAGTATTCAAACAGCTCTAAAAATAACCAAAATATAATCAGTGAAGTCATTGCAAATGAAAATTGGCTGAGCAAAAAAAAAATTCAGTAAAATGGTTTTACTAAACATAAACTAGATCCTTGCAACTAGTAATTTCATGTGTACAGTGTTGCCCTTCAGGTTTATCAAGCAACTGTTGTTTATAGTCCAATAGTGTGCAAACACCTCGGTCAAGATTTATGATTCTACTGTGCCAGACACTGTACAAAAGAAGTTCCAGTTACTGCTTGGATTTGGGTTATCATCATCCAGTGCTGGTTTAGATATAAATGTTCTGAAAGACTTGTAGGGTTTGGATTTCTTTTCTTAATAATAACAAAAGTACAGCTGCTGGGTACTACCCTGGAATGGCTTTGTGTGTGTGTATCTGCTGCCTTCAACCAATTACAAAACAGTCCTGCTTCCTTCTGTGGCCACCCCCAATCTGTCTCTCTAGATGTAGGCTGTTGAAAGAGATGTTAATGTATCCTGGAAGTGATATTGATGCCAAACTAGTTTATTAAAACCATCTTCAGGCAATAATCAGCCACATGCTGTTGGTTTCCATTACTTTCATACAGTCTTGGCATTCCAAACTATTGGGCTGATTTTATTCCCAAGCCTTGGGCTTTGACTGCCATCACCACATTCAGGAAGGACCTGTAAATTATAAAGAGAGCACTGTGAGCTGTGGGTTCATTCTCTTTTATCTCAGCTGGGTGTTAACGTCCTTCAAAATATATCAAGCCAAAAAAAGAGAAGAGCATGGTAAGATAAAGGCCTTGAGGCTATGCACTTACCCCAGTACACATTTATAGTTCAGTTTATACAACATGCTTCAGTGAAAGGGATGGTGGGGGAGTCAGGAGATCTGTTCCATGTACCCAGCTCTGGCGCTGACCTTCTGTATGACCCTGGGTGATTCCCTTTATATCTCTGGGTTTTGTTTCCCTTCCTAGATTTTGTGTACTTTGTCAAACTCTAAGCTCTTAGGGGCAGGAATGATTTTTCCTGATTTTTTTCTATAACACATAGCACAGCTGCTCTGTCTGCCCTGGAGATGGTGTAACACATCAGAGTCCCTGGGGTGGCCATGATGGCACCTGGTGGCTCCGCAACCATGCCTCACTTAGCCTCTAGGGCACTCCCCATTTCTCTACTGCTACACCCTGATGGAATATAAATGCATATAAAGGGAGGCTACCCACAGACAGATGCTTGGTCCCAGTCATACTGGCCCCCAGGCTTCTGGCTGGGCCTCTGTGTCCTCAGGCCCCTGGCTGGGCCTCTGTAGTCTACTATCCCTAGCTGGGCACCCAAAACCTTATGGACTAATTGCATGGCTCCATAACCTCCCCTTTACCATGCCCCATGCCTCACAGGTTTTATCTGTATAGTGTCCCTCTGTAGGGGCCTCTGCCCCTTTAATGTCACTAGGCCTACTAGCCTGGGCCCACTGGATAGGACCTGGCTCCAAGGCACTAGCTCCCTTTGTCCTTTCTATGCATGAAGCCCCTGGCTCCTATATGCCGGGCCCCTGGCCCCTCTGTCTCTGTGCCCCTCTCAGGTGCCGGGCCCCTGGCCCTTCGGTGGCTCACTAAGCCTTCAAGCCCTGAGCCTGCCCCTGGCAGGGCTCAAGGCATTCAAGTCCCCCCCCCCACCCGAACACTATTGAGGCCTCCACCTCCCCTGTAGTATCATTCACAAGCCACTGGTCAAAAATACAAGCCCCTGGGCTATAACATAAATAGTACATGCAGCAGCCTTCTGCCCCTTTAAGAGTATAAGTCTCTACTTAACTCAGAATCCTAGAGCCCCCTGGGCAGGAGCTCCTTCCCTGGTGGCAGCCCCAGCCCTGGATTTATGCTTCCCTGGTGCTGCCTGCACCCAGTCATCTCACCAGCTGGCCAATTACCTCATTAACCAGTTGCCCTGGCAACCTGCCCTGTGGCCCCCTGTCTATCTGCAGAGCTCCCTGACTGGGCTGATTTCCTCTTTAGGTAGCAGAGGGCCCAGTGCTCTCTGTTAGAGATGGAGAGAGAAAGAATTCTCTCTTTCATCTTCCAGACCCCATAACGTGGGAGAGAGCATCTTGCCTCTTAAGCATCTCTGACAGCACAGGGCTGTCCACCTATTTTGTTCTCTGGACTAGCAGAAAGTAGTCCCAGGTCCAGAGCTTGGGAATCTCTATTAGGCTAGGGACAGACATTGAAAAAGCCTGAGCCTGAATTGATTCAGTCTTTGCAGGTTAGTCTGACCTGACTAGGCTGAATCAGTTTGTAACTGTGCAGATATCCCAGAAAAGTACGCATGTGCTTGCAGTGGCTCAGGCTAGAAGATGGGGGTGCTAGAGCAGTGCTCCCTTCCCTTCTACACTGCTGAGCTGAGGGGGGTGTGGTCAGGCACTCTGATTAGATAGGGATTCCTTTCCCACATCTGCGTCTGACCAGCCCAACAGGGAATTGATAAGACAGTGTTTATCACTCCTAACTCGGTGTTTATCACTCCATTAAGAAAACAACAGAGAGACATTATCTGTTGATTCTGCCTTTGTCCTATCTTCCTGAGCACAGACCATAGCCAGCATGTGGTCTGCTTGCTAATGCTGAGAGGTGTCTGTGTAAGGCAGAGGGGACGGGGCAACCTCTGCTTAGGGAATGGGGAAGAGAGGGGAGGAGCAGGGGGAAGCCAGCCAGATGCCTGTAGTCTCTGCCAAGCTCCAGCCAGGGAGCAGAGGGGAGGGGCCAGCTCTGTTGTGAAGCAAAGAGCCCTGTCTACCCCAGAGAGGATGCTGGGGGAGTCTGATTTAACCCAAATCAACAAGGCATCTGGGATAGATGCTGCATAAACCGGCTTGACCCAAATTAGTAAGTCTGATACTACATTCAAACAGGTTTATCTCAAACTGGTTTCAGTCATTTTAAAACTGGTTTATGTGTACTGAATATCTGTTCTGTTACAGGTTTAAACCAGTTTCTCATCACTTAAACTGCTTTATATGTAACGTCTGTTCCTAGCCTTAAAGAAGACTTTGCTCTCCTGTATTATCAGCTTAAAGCATTTCAAACACAATGTATCCACTCAAGAGTGTTACTGCAATAAATAAATGGGAGATGGGTGGGGTTTACAGTGATTGTATGGACAATAAAAGGAAATTGCTCTTACTTTGCATATGCTCCAGAGAGAGGGAGGGATTGTGTGTATGTGTGTGAGAGAGGGAGGGGAGTGCACGTGCATGAAAGCTGGTAAGTGGGTGGGTAGATGTAAGGGAATTGTGAAAGATACTGTAAAAGACAGGTCATGAGGAATGATATTAGAGACAATGTGCGTGTGGTGAAGAGGCATAGAAAGCAGAAGCCATGGTGGCAATTGGGACATGCCATCTCTGATGTTCTGACCTCTTGAGAGCCCATAGGTTACATTATTTTTACCCATTAACACTGTATGTGCATTCCGTGTCATCCTCCAGAGCAAAACAATCCCTTTGCTGCAACCCAGGGAGGGTGTCAGGGTTCAGTCAGTGCTGACTTTTCCTTAAAGCAAATAAACGTCACATCTTCCCAAAGCTCTCTTGAGAAAGTAGGAGGGCTATAGCACTGCTGGAGTGCTTGGTGGCTGGAGGAATATTTGAGGGGGTGCTAAAAATATAATCTCTGACCATAAACAGGTTTGCCTTTAGTGAAAAGGCTTTATCAAATTAATTCACATTTTCCTGTTTATCACGGAGAAAACAAAGCTCCCTGCATCGTCACAGCAAGATACCCGCCACCCTTTTCCATATCACTTTAACCCTTTGTGGGCTCGTGCTTGTTCACCCTCTGATTTCAGAGATGGTCAGCTGAATTGGAGATTGGCCCAAACAGCACAACTCAGCCAAAGACCCACAGTTCCCCAAAAGCTTTCAAGATGTTCAAATCTGGTCTTCTGAACTGCTGTGCCTCTAACCCAGACTGTCCCTCCATGCTTGGAGTATGGATCCATTTAGAAGTGAAGCAGAAAGAACCGTGGGCTTGAGTTCCTCATGCCTATAGAGGGAGAAACAGACCCAACTGGTATCTCACACTTTCTCCAAACTATTCACTGTTTAATTTAGGGCTATAACAGGATTTAGGTCAGCACTAGTAACTTGATATTTAAGTCTCTCATTGATTTGTTGGTTTGCAGGTGCTGAACCCTTTTAAAAATCAGACCACAGGGACACGTGTTTCACCTTGGAAAACTTGACCCTATTTTTTCTGTGCCCAGCTGTTACGATTTTGGCTTGCTGAGGTTTTTGCTTGCTCCCTTGGTATATTCTAACTGGCCTGGAGCAGAATCAATAAGAGAGAAAATGTTAAAACAACATGAAATTTTGTTTCAAAGGTCTTGAACATTTTGCCTAAATGGTGATCTAATGGCAACAATGATCTCAGAGCTGGGTTTGACTTGGTTCACACTCACAAATTTCCCTTCAGCCAAAGATATTTTAAGCTAAAAACATCTGTAAACACACACATATAAAAACACAAACCACATGTTGTCACAAATGGGGGCATATAAACACACGTCACACCCTTCCACCCCCCAACACACATTCCTGATGAAAGATACTGTGTACAGACATATGTTGTAATATGTTCACATTTAAAGCAATTTGTTACAGTTAGACAAGGTGCAGATTATGAAAAACATATTCTCTAAGAAATGTTAACCAGTTTACAATATTTTGGGATGTGGGCCTATATTACCCATGCCATTCCATGCATGCTCCTTGCATATAGAGCTGTCTCTTATGTCACCAGATCCCAGCTGGGGGTGCATCAGTACAGTCTCCTTTTCTCATGCTAGATCCAACTCCATCCTAATGTAAACAGTTATAAATTATAATGCTACCCAACACAACATAGCTGCACCTTCTTAAAGGAAGGCTGAAATTAAACTTTATCAATATAATGTGAGCAACTTTGTAAGAGCACTATCTAGTACCGAGCTAAACCAGAAGTAGTTCTGGGTGGGTCACAGGAAAATATATTTCATTTTCCATCCCTTCATCCTGTTAAAGAAAGAGAAGAGAAAAAAGAAAGGAGAAATGGAGATTCAGAACAGGTGTTCATAAATGCTGCAAATATTTCACATCTGGAATTGCTAGGCCTAGTTTTCCACTTATGTAAGTATCAAACTGGTATAAGTATTGTCATTGACTTCAGTGGATATATATGACTAGGAACGGAAATTCAGGGTCTCAATTCTTTTCTTCTGCTTTATGAATATAAACCCAAAGTAATTCCAGAGTTATGCTCTGTCATTTAGGGTAGAACCTGGCCATAAGAAATTCATGTGACTTTGGCCTGCATCCTGTAGGATTTACTATGACACGTGATTATTAAAAATATCCAGCATAATATGATAATGGTATTACTGTGTCAGAGTCCCAGAGTGCCAGTTTAATTGGGTTTATGGAGGCATTGCATTGCCAAAGCAGTGGGAGCTGAAATAAACATGATCTGCTCTAGCACCGGAGACCCAAATGAGCAGACATTCGGGTAAGTGTCCTTTTAGACACCTCTTTGCACAAATTTTGCTCACGGTGGCCACGTCTACATGAGCAGTGGACTGCTCAGTTGTTACTACACAGTCATTTAGTGCTTTCTTAACCAAGTACTAAATTACTGCTCAGTAACCACCATAACCATAGCATCTCCACACGGTTTTTTTCTGATGCTACTGTGCAGTAGCAATGAGCTACTCGTTACTACTTCACAGTAGTGTTGCATCATGGTTAGTGTCCCCCAACACTACTGCACAGTAGTGTCTCATGTAGACACAGCCAGTTACTCTGGCTTGATGTCATCTATTTCAGAGATTGCACAGTAAGTGAAGATAGAATTTGGCTCGCTCAGTCTCTCTGATCAAACACATACACATTTTGTTCCCTATACTGTTTTCACATGTATGGATACTTGTCAGCAGTGCCCTTTGGGTTGAAACTGCTGGCTGTCCATGGAAATCTCTCCTCTAAACAGCATTTCATTATGCAGACGCTGTCCTACGACATCCACATTTCTACACCTGGTATTGACTCAATTGTTCTGCGTGCAATGTGCTGGCATTAGGAGGGTACATACCATATTCTTCTAAAGGCATAGGAGAAGCTGGTTGCACTTAAGAAATTGTTTCCACTTTATTCACATGTTTCCATCTTTGCCTATATTTAATGTCCATGGTTCATTTATTCCACCCTATAAAAGATTTATTTTATCACCAGTGGTTCCTGCCTGGGATTGTGCTCAGATGAGATCTGCTGTATGTAAGCATTAGGTTGAAACACCTAATGTAAAAACCCTACCTGAGTGCTTGGAAGGGAAGACTGGACAAATCCCCGCTGGACATTATAAAAGAGCAAAGGCAAAGGATGAAGGAGTCAAACTAAGTATGGCCAGTTGGAAAGGTTCAAGATCCAATTGCAATCTCAGCAGAGATGATGAGCATCATGGGCCTGTGAATATAAACTCAGGATTTCTAGGACCTTTTAGGATAGCAGCCACAGAAGTTCTTATTCTTGGGATGTTTGTGATTAGACTAGGAGCTCTCAGAAGCAGAATGATTAGTCTGACTCTTCAGGCTCAGGAGAGGCAGCAGCTGCGTCTCCCAGGAAATACCCTGCTTCCCTTGTCTTCGAAGAAGTCGTCCCAACCAGACTGGTTGCTTTTGCCCAGTCTTGGGCTCACCTTGAATTCTTCACTCATGAGACTGTCAAGACTTACAGCAGCTGTGACCTCTGTAGCCAGAAGGGCAGCACAGCCTTCCATTTGCACACCCTGCCAGCCCGGTCCAGCCTCAGCACAAGCACTGTCTCCACTGGCTCCACTTGTGGGCCAGTCAGCTCTAGCCTGCAAGGTGCCTTTCCCTCTGAGTCTGGCCACAGGCAGTCACTGTTCTAAAGCGCTTATTGAACAGAAAAACAGATAGACTAGATTAGACCGGGGAGGCTGATCAATTAGACCAGTGTTGGCCAACCTATTCAGCAGGAATGCCACAAGTTAAATAACTGTGCCAACACTAGACGCTGACAGGAGAGAAGGAAAGAGAAGTGAGAATATCCCAACCAAAGTGACACCACCCAAATAGTGATAAAACATGAATTTTATCAAATTAAATAAATCATTAAAGTGAATTGAGGCTGTGTTTGAACCTAGGTGTACTGGGAATGCATATCTCCCAAATCCCAGCACAAGCCATATATAAAACAAGGCTACAATTCATGTGTTTACTTTTGCTTCATTACAAACTTTTCACGTGGATTGTAAAGCTTCACTGCAGCTTCAAATGTGGATGTGTAAAGGCTACACTTTCATTAAGGTGCTATAATTACAGTGAATTAAGTTTAATAGCTATAATAACTTAATAAACTTAATGTGCCGTAATCAGCATTACTACACATTAGCTCAGATGAATGCTTTTTGCATGACGCTTAATGCTCATATGACTAAAGCTACTGCTCATTAACACAGATGAACGCTTTTGGTGTGACACTTAATGCCCGTTGGACTAATCTACTGTGCATTAGTGCATTAGCACAGTTTTTGCCAGCCATGCTATAAGCAGTAGAATTAGTCCAATGGCATTAAGCATCTTATGTAGAGGGGCCCAATATGCTCCAGATCTCCATACGTGCTGTCACACATGATTATGCTTTGGGGAGGAAAGTGAGGTACATTTTCTGGGGCTTAGCACGCAGGCCATCAATACAACTTAAGACTCTAGGTCCTTTTTCCCATGGTTCCTGCTTCTCCTTTATTCTGCCACCATTTTATGCCACTGCTTACCCACATAACCTTTTCTCAGCTATAGGATCTCTTACCTTCACTCAAAACATTGCATCCTCACAAAATAGGTCCAAAATAAATTCTTAAAGCCAGACATCTGGGCCCCAAATGATAACCCTTTTTGTCATCAGCCAAGCCAGAGGCAAACGGATAATGAAATGAAATGAAAGTTACATTCTCTTGCAGTGTATCTCAAACAAAAATAAGGTGGTTCTTGCCAATATTCTTATTAAATATAAATATTGCAGTAGTGTCCACCAGCCCCATTTAGAATTGGGTCCCTATTGTGCTCTGTAACCATGATGTGCATTGTCTTCTCGAGGAGACCTGTGAATGGTATGTTTATAGAAGACATGAGCCTGAACCCAAACCCTGCTGTGAGCAGCCTCAAACTGTGCAGGTTGAAATCCAAACCCAGATCTATATTTCACAGCTGACCGCACTGCCTTATGTTTGAGGCTGGACAAGAGCCAAACAGCCCCAAACTATGAAGTTTGAAACCCTTCAGAGATTGGGCCTATCTCTAATTTAACACAAATGGGGGAGCTGTAGAGAAAGGCAAATCTCCAGAAAATGCTATGCTCAGCCAAAGCCTACTTCTTCCATTATTATTGGGAGCTTCTAGAGCCAAAAATATTGAAAGACGATTATGGCATTTCAGCAGTTCTACCCTTGGCCAAAATATGGAACTAAGGAGACAGCCAAACAAAAATGACAAGCAACAGTGTTGGGGAATGGGATATTAAAAACCTCAAATGAGCTTAGCCCTAGAAATGGACAACAATTTCATAGGAGAGGGGAATTCAGGCACTAAATCAAGTTCATAAGCTGCAATTAATCTCTTTTAGAGTGCACAGTTGTCATTTTTTCTCTTGTTAGAAATGCTAAATCATGTAGACAAAGCTGAGGCAATGAGCTGCCATGGGGAACGGCTCTGTGTGTGCATATAGACAGAGTGATGTTGTGATAAAAGTACCTTTAAAAATATACATTCCAATAAATGGCAAGACATTTCAACACATCCTGAACTAATCAGGGCATGTGGGGTCATCTCTCCTGACATCATTATGTGGGAGCAGCGGTGACAAGATGTTAAAAATGCCAAATAATTTAGGTGGCTTTATTGCTGCCAGGTTGCCGTGGCAGAGCCGTTCTGATGTGCTGCTCGGATTTTGGAGGCATGAGCTTAAGCCTTGCTCCTGACTTGTTCTGGAGACCACCCACAGTTGACCTAGCCATAAATAGGTATCCTGCTGCTTGGACTGGGCAGTCACATGCAACCAGACATGAAGCTAGCCATATCACTCCCTTGAAACTGTTTTGCCTCTTTGGCTGGTACAGCAGGGCATCGCACCGGCAGTCAATGCTTGAGGCACTCTGCATGCTTTAGAAATGCCTCTGTGAAGAACCAGAGGGTACTCACCCAAACCACGAGCATACGACCAGACAGAATAACGTCACCATGGGAACACCTGGTCCACACCAGATCTGCATTAACACCTCGCCCAGTAAGGCAGATTGGTGGGACACAGCAGCCAGGGCTATCTCCGGGGCCGAGCAGGGAACCAGAGGGGCGGGGAGAGAGAGAGAATGGAAGGTGGCGGCCAGGTAGAGGATTACCATATCCTGCCCAAGACCTTAGCCCTGGGAACAGGGCAAGAAACCAATCCGGTCTTGGGGCTCGGAGGAGTCCTCATTAGGAAGAGGGAGAGAGAGAAAGAGAGAGAACGGATGCTCTGTCCCTCGGCTCGTTCCTTTTTCATTTTGACACTGATTAACAGCCACCGGCAGCCAATTAAGCCAGACGTGGTGGCAATCAGAGAGGAACAGGGGGAGAAAACGGACACTCTTTCCCTTGGCTTGGTTTTTTTTTCGTTTTGGTGTTGATTAACCACCATGGGCTGCTGATTTAAGCTGGATGCGGCAGCAATCAGAGAGAGAAGAAAAAAAAGGGAAAACTCTGTTCGCCTCTGCCGCCGAGGCTCAAGCACCTGAGAGCAGGCAGAATAAGCAAAAGAGGTTGTCTTGATCCTGACAACTAGGAAGAGACCCAATGGGCCCAATAAATTTTCTTTCCATTTTTTTAACTTCTTCCGTTTTTTTTCTTTGCCAGCACAGATCTCAGGGCATGGACCAATGGTCAGTTGTGGTCAGGGTGGTGAAGTCACCACCCTACCCTTTTCCTTTACATCTTCAAAACATCAAAGTTGTGGCAGGCGGGAATCGAGAGGGAGAGAGAGCCACCCCAACCAGACCAGCAGAGGGTAATGACAAGTGGGAGAGGACCAGTGAATGCCAATCGGGCACAAAGGCACACACCTGTATCCGGTGACTACCCGACAGCCTCCAGATGCACTGCAGGAACAGGAACCATAGCAATCACTGCTGCACCCTCTTGTGTCCCCTGAACCTAGTCAGTGGGCAAGGAAGTTGGACCATGACTCCCATCCCCATTGCATCCTTTGAGACAGTTAGCACAACAGGCAACATGAGAATTGTTTCCCACCTGACCATGACGGCACAGGACCGGTGAAATGTTGCTCCTTGCTGGGGTATACAGTGATTTAGAAATGTCTCCATATACTCTCTCCCCTGCGCTTTGTGCAGTCCCTGTCCAGACTACTGGTGATAAAACTGTCCTCTTGCTTATCTGTGGGTTAACAGCTATGCAGATAGCAAGTGCTTTAGAATTGCACACAGCCTGGAAATACGCATGCTCTGGGATTAGGTACACTTAGAGATCATGCACAGCATGCTCCGAAGAAGATGGACTTCCTCTTGGAAAACACACGAGTCACAAACCTGATTTCTCATTAAGCCATTTAATTCCTTTTCCTTATTTTTCTTTAATCAGTGCCTGAATCCACATAATTGAAGTCAACAGTGCTTTTCCCCCCAACTTCATATGTACATCTTGACAATACATGATAACTTTGTCAGCCATATATTAATTGAACCAAGTTTATGTGCATAACACATTGGTACCCATGAATGAGTAAAACAATTTGTTTATAAACCACTTTACAGAATATAAGGTTCTCATGATCTGAATCATACATTTTCAAAATGCTTCGTCCAGGTTACAGAGTATGAGAAAGGAGCCATTTCTCTGATATCCAACATACTTTTTCAAAAGCGGCAACATATTTGGGGATTGCAGACATATTATGATGGTGATCTGTAGCAATCCCAAGAGATAAGGCTGCAAAACAATTTCTGTTATCACCCGCATACACACACTTATTTTCACATCTTCACTGCCACATGCCCTTTGGCCTAACATTTTCCATGGTCGGTCCCTGCCCAGTGGTAATTGTTTTATTTGGAAATTGAAAAAGAAATCCCAGCAGGCCTTTTCAAGTTATGGGAGTGTGAAATAAATGTATGCAGCCTTCCCCACTGTAAAAATATTTGACCACGCTTTTTTGCAACAGGCCTACAGCCAGGAGGACTGAAATGTGGCATTTGATAGACACTGGATTTCTTATAAAGCCCCTAGTCCTTAGTCTGGGAGGAAAGAAGGGGGCAGAATTTTAAACTAAATGGTTAAATGTACTCGCAGGTTCCCTTCTGAACATGCTCGCAGATGTCTGCTAAGGATTGACAGCTGAGCTTAATGACGCCTTTCTTGCTGCGGTTTGATGGGTCCAGGAACTTCTGTTCTTGGGCTCCAGCTGGAACAAGCTGCATGATGGAGGGTTTAAATGTCAAACACAAATCCAAATCTTCAGAAAACCTGCTTTTACCTCAGGGAGAAGAGGAAATGGCAGATCTTGCAACATTTGAAGCTCCCTTCTACTTCAGCTTCACTATTCAATACCTATGCCTTAATTCCATAGGAAGAAGGGAAGAGGGGAAGAAATGCTATGGTCCGAAGCCACAATTAGAGTAAGTTAGTATGTACTGATGCTGGGGAATGTAGACACTTTTACCATAATGAAGGTAAAGTAGTTACAGTACAAATAGGTGTCCTGCTGCTCTTTCAGACCAAGTTTGCAGCCATCTCCAACCCATCAGCAGCCAAAGCAAATACGGGAGCACAGCCTTCCTCTCCCATTCACCTCCCAAAGTGGACTAATAGTTTGATGCCTTGCATCTGGAGCCATCATTCACACCTTTGCAAAATGATTTGTAAAGATGTGGTGGCAGTTCATACTCGTGAATGAAGGCACAAGGGGCAAGGCAATGGAGAATCTGTCATTTAAGCTTTGAAATACTGCCCCAGAAACTGCTCACTTCATTCCCACGGAATTAGAAAAATAAGGCTCTAAGGGACCTCAAGAGGTCACCTGGCCCAAAACCCCTGCTTGAGGCAGGACTAGACCTGTCTAGCTTCTCTGTAAAAGGTGAACAGCTGGCAGGTGAGTTATCCTGCAAACATTTTAGTGTTTTGTTGAACTGGGTCCTCACATACCACCAAACTGCCTACCTAATTCCAGAAGAAGGATGGAAATGCCAACATCAAGGTTCCAAAAACAACACTAACTTGGCTAGATAGCACGTATCTTGCGTTTTCTAATCCTGTTCGCCTGGTTAATGGTGGGGTGTAATCTATTAATGTTTATACTCTAAACAGGAGTGCAACTCAAATGAGGTAAAGTTGTTGTTGGACTATTTCTGCATGCCCTGTTTTTTGTTGTTTTACATATATAGCCTTAACTCTGCATCAGTGTGGGGAGCATTGGTTGGAGAAAAGAGTTATAAAAAATCTTGCAAACATAGTTTCTTCCCAGCCATGGACTCGCTGCATGATCTTCTATGGCATTTGAGAATGTCAGTACCAGCAAGACAGTGAGAGAAACTATTGCTTACTGTGCTTTGACTCTTCTGTATTTATCAAAATGTGTTGTGTGCTGGGTCAGATTAGCTGCCTATTGGCCTCTGCAAACTGAGTTGTGCAAGACTCCTACTTGACTTGTCAACCACACTATCCAAGTCCTCCCGTGATACTTACCCAGCAGTATTACAATTATTCAAAGGTGTTACATGAATGTGCCATTGTAAGTATACATTTCAAATTGCTTGGTTGGTATGCATTTGTGGCACCTCTGTTGGCCCCCCTCTTTAAAGACTGAAACCTTCTGAATATCAGTAGAATAAGATCTCTAATACATGCTCTCATGCACACCCATACAGACATATTTATATACTGCTTCCTGGTTACACACATTTCTTTATACTCATATAAATGGTAACATGCACGGATACATATCTTACCTCACAGCAACTTCTGCTGTGGTAAACTGTTTTTTTGTCTGAGCAAAACCAGTGAAGAACACACATCAGGAATAAGAAAACAACAACTGAGACAATCTAGGGAAAATTTGTTCACGTGTGATAGCTCAGAGAGTACAGATCTTGACAATGTGAACTGGTATAAAACAGGTTCTTTGGAGCAAGGAAGGAAAGCAAAGAGCAACTTTGCCACTTGGAAACATGCTGCCTTTAATGATGACCATAATTAACTTGAGATACTAGAATCTTCATAGAGAAATCCTTATAGTCCTTAGCCCTGTGTACAGCTGCAACCGAGGACAACCAGGTAAATAGGATGCTAGTTGCTCTTCTGAAGGAAATGCAATATAAATGGAGTAAAAGACTGTGCAATGTACATTGACTGTAATGTTTCTATAGCATAAACCAACTGGTATTTAGCTGGAGAACAAGATCTAGGCATCGGCTCTGTATTCCATAAGTAATGTGGACTTGGAGAGTTGCAGTGTTGTGATCCTTCAGGTGAAGTTCCTACCCAGTGCTACAGATAATCATACAGCATAGAAACATAGACCATCCTCTCCCAAATCAGGCCAATAGTCTATCAGATCTGGTGTCCTGTCTCTAGAAATAGCCTATGAGAATGCTTCAGGGGAAGACAAAATAGTGCAACTAGCTAGTGGTCTAATGCCATATGTGCAGGGAAACATGCTGACTTGACCCCAGCATTAGCTCAGCTAACTCCTAATTGGATTCTCTGGACATTTGTAGCACATGAACAATATAAAGCAAGTCAAGTTGGCTTCTCCTTTTCCTAGTCTGTAAAATGGCAAACGTAGTGTTTGGTAGGGGTGTGTGAAGTGAGCCGTATTCGATTCAGATTCAGCTCAAATCAGGGACAATGATTCGATTAGTTGATTCAGTTCACTGTCCCTGATTCAATTTGGCCAAATTTGAATCTGAAGATTGGTTGCTGATTCAGAGAATCAGCGATTCGGACATAGACACAGCTTTAAAAGTTTTTTCTACATACCTTGAGGTAGCAGGTGCAGCTCATGAACACTGCGATGCTGGGGTGCATGAAGTGTCCCAGAGGAGTGGGGGGGAGGGGGAGGGAGCCCTCCACATGCTCAGTGGTGAACCCAGAAGTGGACTGGAAGTACTTCTGGTCTACTTCTGGGTCCACTCGGGAGCATGCCAGGAGATACCAGTTGCCGAGCCAGGGGGGCACAGGGGGGCCCCCCGATTGCTCCCCGGCAGACCCAGAAGTAGACTGGAAGTGCTTCTGGTCTACTTCTGGGTCTGCTGCCAAGCATGCTGGGGAGCCCCCCACTCTTCTGTGGGATGCGCCCCAGCATCACAACACTCATGAGCCCCTGCTACCTAGAGGTATGTAGAAAAAACTTTTTAAACTATGTCTATGTCCAAATCTCTGAATCTTTCCAAATCTCTCCAGATCGATTCAGAGGGTTCCCATTCAATTCAGAGAGATTAAAGGGTCCTCTGATTCAATTTGGATTTGGAGATTCTGCCACCTAGTCGGGCTGAATCTCCACCAGATCAAATTGGGGACCAAAGCTTCACACAGCCATAGTATTTGGGTGATACAGCTTTCCTAGAACATGAGTTGGAGTATTGACTCCTTGGCAAAACAGGGAACCTAGGAATATTGGTCACGTTAGCCTTTCCATTGGCAGAACTAACTGACAAATTCTGTTACACGATGAGTTCACAAAATGAATGAGTAAATATAAATACACCCACCTGCCAAGGAACCCTTCTTTGTTCACCTTTAACCAGCCTACCACTGAGTCACTTGCATGGAGCAGGGTGCACAGCAAGTACCACTGAGTCAATTTTGTTTCCAGAACCAGTTACAAATCCATTTCAATCTGGGTGTGGACAAAACTGTGGTTGTTTTCCACAATTAAGGTAAACATCCCAGACTTTATTCTGGCTACAGGAGGTCTGATTTACACAACAATCTGAATCAGTGCTGCAAACAACCATCAGCAGAGGAGCAACTTATGGTTTTCTGATCGTATCTGTGGCAAGGATTTTGGGTAACATCTTTTATTAGACCCTCTGTATAGTTGGGAGAGCTGGTGGGCATCCTTTCAGGCATCAAGGGTCCTTCCACAGGTATAAGAAAGAGGCAGACACAGTCCTGGTTGTAGCTGTAGTACAGGAGGGCCAAGGAAATGGTAGTATGTTAATTTGGGAGGTCTTTAATTTAATCCTCCAAACTAATCATGTCTTTCTCAAGAGGCACAGCTCTTTGGAAAAGTCATTGTCTGGCAATTTATTTTAGTGCTCTGATGAGAAGGAAAGTGAATTGATTTGCTGCTCAGTTTTGAAGGACTTTGGAAACATTTCCTTGGAGGAGTACAGAGTGAGCAAGTTGGTTTTCATCTTTTGCAAACAGACTTCCCTGCTGGAACAGGCTGTTTCAACTGAGCACTGACATTCAATGCCCCTTTGAAAGACACCAGGGACCTGGAGACCATAGACGCTGTCAGGTTTCCAAGACTGAAATTCCTCCCTATAATATCTAGGCTTGAAGCCAATATGGCTGGCTTGGATTGCTCATATCTTTCAAAAATACTTTCTAAGTATTCACATTTCAGACAAATGCTGCATGAAAAAGACACTGTGGAATGATTCAGAAAGACAGGCAGATGATGGGCAGCAGTAACGCAGTCACGGACAAAGACACTCCATGAAGGGATGACCTTTTTAATTCCATGGTACCCACTCTACTCTGAAGAAACAGTGTCCCAGCTCTCATGCTGTTGCCCTTCGCATGATTCATCTGCTTCTCTTCCCGGTATCTGATCCATTATGCAACTGCTTTGACACTATGCAATAAATTTCTTGAGAGACTGCTGTTCCAATTCTGAACTTTCTTTGACAAGGATTGACCTGGATTGTAATACCATCATTCATGGGTTTATTTGGAATCCAGTGTTTATCTTTGGGTGAATGTTTATGAGAAGAGGCAGTTCAGGGAGCTGATGGTGTATCATTAATCTGTAAAACAATGGAAAACATGGTACCCGGTTCCTCTCATAAATTAATGTCAAGAAATGTAATAGAGAAGTAACCTCCACAAGACTATTGTCGGGGTGTAATACATCCACTTTCCCCATGCCTGTGGCTAATCTCAAAGATATTTTGAAATTGGCTGTTACTAATCTCAAAGATATTTTCATAAGAACTTGATATTAGGAGGAAAACCTTTCCTGCTCAGGAGGCTAGGACAGAGGTAGCACTTTAGAAAGGAGATCTGCATTTTATTGAAGAGTTCTTCTGGGAGTTATAAAACCAGTTTCTTCCCCAAACCTGTGCTTGTTATTATTATTACAGTGGTGGCCATAGGATCCTAGCAGAATCAGGTCTGATTTACACAACAATCTGAATCAGTGCTGCAAACAACCATCAGCAGAGGAGCAACTTATGGTTTTCTGATCGTATCTGTGGCAAGGATTTTGGGTAACATCTTTTATTAGACCCTCTGTATAGTTGGGAGAGCTGGTGGGCAGAATCAGGGCTCAGTTGCATTAAGCACTCACCAATACATATATACAAACCATGTGCTTAGGCATCCTATTAATCCACATCATGTTGATTAGATCTGTCAGTGTGTTGGAACTTAATTTTGCCTGAACTATTTGTGCTTTTTGGATTACTACTGAGAGCTTAAATATTAAAACTGGAACTGATTGAAATACATAAAGTGTATGCATATGTGTGTATTAATTTTCCATGAATACCGGGGGGGCTGGGAGAGTATTTTGATTTCTCTCTTATGGAAAATTAAAACTGGATTTTGAGGCGAGAGTGTTTTGTCCACTTCCCCCCACACTCAAAAAATAAGCAAATTGAAACCTTTCTGTGAATATTTTCAGAGAAAAATGTTTTTGAGAAAAATGTGTAACCAGTTCTAAGTAAATGTAGCTTCCCAGCAGACAGCTATTTTCATTCTACTATACGGAAATTCAGTAGAATTAGTGAAAACTCATAACGCAGTTCTGCAAAATATTACTGCAAGATCATAGGAAAGCTGGACTAGAACGGACCTCACCAGGTCATCTAGTCCAGCCCCCTGCTCAAGGCAGGATCATCCTTGACTAAACCATCCCAGCCAAGTGTCTGTCTAACCTGCTCTTGAAAGTTCCCAAGGATGGAGATGTCACAACCTCTCTAGGTAGCCTGCTCCAGCCCTGACCACTGTCACAGTCAGACAGTTCCACCAAATGTCCAGCCTGAACTTCCCATGCTACAGCTTGAGGCCATTGCTCCTAGTCCTGTCCCCTACAGTCACAAAGTAAAGCCCATCTCCATCCTCTCTATAATCACCTTTCAGATATTTGAAAACTGTTATCAAATCTCCCTTGAGATTATCAAATCTTCTCCAGGCTAAATAACCCTTGTTCTTTCAGCCTTTCTTCATAAGTCTGATCTCCCAGGCCCCTAATCATTTTTGTTGCCCTGCACTGAACGCTTTCCAAGCAGTCCACATCCCTCTGGAAGTGTGGGGTCCAGGTGACTCCAGGTGAGACCTTACCAGTGCTGAACAGAGTAGAGGAACCACTTCCTTTGACTTGCAAGTGACACTTCTGTTAACCCAGGATGCTATTGGTTCCTATTCAGCTTATGGTCCCCCATAACTTACAGGCCCATCTCTGCAGTATTACAATCAAGCCAGTCATTCCTCAGTCTGTATTTTTGCATGCAGTTATTTCATCCCAATTGGTTGACCGTGGACCAAATCATTAATGAAGATATTGAACAATATTGGTCCCAGGACAGACCCTGGGGGAACCCACTTGACACCTCCTTCCAGTTAGACACAGAGCCACTGAGGACTACTCACTGATTATGATATTCCAACCAAGGTGCAACTTTGCTTTCACAGAGGAACCAATGGGACTATGGTCAGGAATTATATTACTTGTAGTTGTGACCAGTATTGCTCAGTTATAATTTCATCATGGGTCATGATGTTATTGAAGGCTTCTCTTCCTGGCAATAAATAATTATTTCTAACTTGTACTGGTGGGAAGAAAGGCTGGGCAGCCAGATTGTACCAGGAGGCAAATGAAAAGAACCCCAAGTATATTTATTTTTACGTTCCATAATTTTTAAGACCATCTTATGATGTTGGGGTCTGATTCATACTTTTGAATGCTCACTGTTCAGCACTACTGAAAACATGCTTACAAGCCTGGGCCTTCTACCTGAAGATATCAGAGCACATTGTAGTTTAGGCAACAGTATATTCTCAAACTCAGATTATTTTTGGTACATATCTAGAGTGGGTTCCATAGCACCAAAAGCCCTGAAAGTAATAGAAATATGAAAGTATCCCATGCTCATTATGTGTTTACTTTGGAATATTCTTTCAAGTGGTTTCTTTATCAACTCACGAGTAGACTTCCACGTGCAGACTTCCACGTGCAGGCCAAGTCTCCCTGTAGTACAAACTGAAAGCTTTCAAAAGGAAACTTCCTACATGAGAATTTTTCAAAGTAAATAAACTTGGCTCCAATTGCTTTTCATGTCTTTTAATGAGGAAAAGTCCCAACTATCCTGCCTGTCAGACAGCAGCTTGGTGTGACCCCACTTGTACTACCCTGCCTGTCAGATAGCCGCCTAATATGACCCCACTTCTGAGAGTGTCAGAAAGTTAGGCATGGAAGAGGTTTGAACCAGCCTCTACTGGCATTTACAAATCTCTTAATTAAGTTTAGGCAGTGTGCCAAGACGTTCCTGTGACAGGGGTGTTGGTGAAGTGGCATCCACAGATTTTAGGCTCCTAGCCATCATTGACTGTCAGTAGGATTTAGATACCTAATTCCTGTAGGGTCTTTTGCCTGGTCTTATATATTATAGTTAAACTGGTTGCTTCATGATTAAAACCAGTGAGACAATTGCCACTAACTGGTTTAATTGAGGGCACAAGGAAGAGGTTGAGGACTAAGTAGACTAAAGAGACAGAATGTCTCCTTCACACAAAGAAACAGTTGCTCCACTCCCAGATTCAAGAATATTAGTGAGATGATGAGGTAGAAGCTGTCATGGCCAACATCCATCCTGAATCTGTTTTGTGGCTGTAGAGTTGGTTTTGTTTCCATGGCTGTCTAGCTGGAGCCTTTCACAAGCACAGAATTTTCTGGGTATTTTTTTAAATTAAGGTGGAAAAACATGGTAAGTGATATAATGATCCTACCAGATGGTACAATGAGACAATAAAGCAGATGCCTAGAGGGACCAATATTGGCCTTGCCAATGTGTTTTGGCCTGGAAAAAAGGCCTGGAAAGATATTGGTGGCAAAACTGGTGTTAAGCAATGGCTTCCCAAAAAATATTCACCTAATAAAAATAAAAAAAGGAAGAAAGGAATTGAGAATGCTGAGGATCTTTCCAAAATCAAAAATCTGCATTATTAAAGGCTTTCTACTCTTCCACTAACCTCCTTTTCAAAGGCCACTATGTTTATCATCCATCAGTCTTTCTCACACGTTGTTGCAAACTTGACACACAGCTTTGCATAGCGTTAAGAAAGGGGCAGTAGATACTGAGCTCTCCATGAAAGGAACAGAAGAGTGGAAAATTGGGTTTCTGCCATGGCAGGTTGTTTCAGTTCCATGCAACATGAAGTAGTTATGGTTTTTATTGACATGGGGGAAGCAGCTACAGAAATAATTCCAGAGAGAAACGTATCTCGTCCCAGCAACGTGCTCGTGCTTTCAAGGGAATTCCTCTAAGGCAGCCGCAATAGACCGCTACAGAATGTTTCGGCGCCTTCCACCGCCGGACTCCTGGGATTTCCACTTTGTGGGAAACCTTGACATTTCAGTTTTTTCCACAAAACGGATCTGACGTGAAAGGTTTGATTTTTTTGAACTGCTGACATGCTATTTCTGAAACACGGTAGGGTCCTCAGGATTCTAGAAGCTGCTGACATCCTTCGGTGAACATCATTTTCACGGCTTTCGGCAGTGGCACAGAAGCCATGCGCTTGACCAAACTCTTGGGTGCCCACCCAATTGCAGCGGTGATTGGACAGGCTGCCCAGACCAGCCGTTTCATTTCTGTTATGCAGGGCTGGGCAACAATGCAAGTGACTTGAATCATGTCAGCTCTGATCAGTAGCTACTAGGGTTTCCAACTGCCTGGGCTCAGGACCAGCCTTGCTATGTAAATTGTTCTAAGGTGGAAGATCCCAGGGTTCCTGGCTCCGTAAGAGGGACCCTGGAAATTGTAAGAGCCCCCAGGGTCCAGAACCTGAGATCCCTTGAGGGTCTTGAGAGCCAGGCAGGCTTCTAGATCTGCCCAGTTCCTAACTGGTGGGACTGCCCTGGAACTGTGGACTGTGGCAATGCTGGGGAAAGGCTGAGGAGCTGGGTGGGTGAGTTGGCAGGACACCAGGCCAGTTCTGAAATCTGCCGCTACCCGTGTTCAGTTCGAAAATTCATCAAAAGCAACATGTTTCCATGCGACATCTCATCTAAGGTGCTTCAGCATTTGCCAGCAGGAAAAAAAGTCCATGGGAAACACTTCTGCCTAGTTTTCTTACTGTTAGTAGTTTGGATTGTGGGAGAGGACTGGGAGAATCTTCCTGGGAAGCTCACAAGCAACCCTTTACCCAAGGAAGCCCCGTAAGCAGCCCCTTCCACACAACCTGAAACACCGAGAGCACCTTGTACCATGATTTCAGGAAAAGCAAGGGAGTTACCTGGGCAATACATAAAAGCTGTAGTCACAACTAAAATCACATGGTGCTAGATGCTGTACAAACACAGAGAGATAAGGTGCCTTCCCTGGTAGCTTATAATTTAATTTGAGACAAGATATAAAAAAGAGATGTGATAAGCAAAAGAGAATACACAGGGCAAGAGTAAAGAAAACTGGATATTGAGCATGCATGTGTATCTGTAGTGCCATGGGATGGTTCTAAATAATAATAATCTGCTGTATTTACTGACACATTGATTTTATTTTAACCAAAAAAAAAAAAGATCTCCCGACTGATGAACATATGAGCCGCAGGTAACTGGCTGATTTTCTATAGGTCCCACAGTGAAATGGAGCTTGAGGATTGATTTGTAAGGATTAGCAAAGGCTGCTTTGTGAAGATGGTTGTTATTTATTTACTTACTTACTTAGCATATCCAGTTTCGGCATATTGTTGCAGCCCTCTTAAGGTGATGTCATCACCAGTGTGAAGAGCTTGAAGGCCACCACGGAGCACAGGAAATGGACACAAGTCAACAATGAGGGACATGGTTTGAACACCAGGACATTTGTTGTTACTGTGAAGGACCCATTGGTATACGTTTGAGGCACAGTGACCCCGTCCAGTTCGAAAGGAGTGAGAAGTGCCCAGTAACAATATGGCCAGTTAAATGCTGGTTGACGGTAGGGTCAGAAATGATGTGGTGATCGATTGGTGCTTGTGTCAACTGTTCTTTGTGCCATTAATGAAGGAAAAGTCAAAGGGTTTTGAAAGGGTGGACCATAGTGGACGTCTTAAGGGGAGCAAGCTAGTCATGGGTGGAATATACCCCAATTCACTGCATCATAAGCAGTTTTCTGGACATGTGATTTAGCACTGGCATTATGCAGATGGAAGACACGTCAGACACTCTTTGAAGTATTTGGTTTGAGGTGCCATTTGAGGTGGTGCTCTGCCATCCGTCTCATGTCTCCATCATGTATGAGTTCCACTTTTGAGAAGTCATGGGCTTGGGTGGCAAAGGTACTGTCCTAGGGTGGTCATAGGAAAAGCTGATAAGCAGGTAGGAGAGACCAGTGTTCAGGACAGAAGACATTGGGGGGAACAGTTATTACCCACTGACATAAGAAGGTGATGTATTGTGGAACAGCATAGGCACAGGCAGACGTGCTTCCCCCAACCACCCTGCAGAGACGCTTAAACCAGGACCCAGAGAGAGAGCTGGCTTCCCCAAACGTGGCGTTGTCCATTACCCTTGGCCCATTCAAGTTCTGATCTTTTCAAGACTGCTCAGAAAAGAGTCTTCTTAGCAGCAGCTGTGGGGTGATAAAGGCACCTGTCTTCAGTGCTAGACAGTCTCAGACACCCACTATCACATCTGCTCCTCACTATGACCTTGTGAATTTTCATTCTGCAAAAAAGACTACACTTTGGAGGCAAAATTAGGCCAGCAGCACGATTCTACCACTAGCTTTCAACTGTGCAGTTTTCCTTGTCGCAACAAAATACGTGGAGCTTCTACTCTGGAACAAATTGCAGATTTTTATCCTGAGTGGAAATGTCTGTATTCAACAGAGGCTATACTCTTTCCCCAGTGCAAATTGCTTTCCAAGTTTTATGTTTTTATTTTCTTGGCAAGGGGAGAAATATGTAAGGTAAAAACCCAACTGTTTGTCTCACGTACGCTCCCTCCCCGAAACGTGACATTCCTCCCAGCTTCATCAGTGGTGTGAATTTTTCCATTCTGCTTTCACATCTTGAGCTTATCTGGAAAGAATACAGAGTGGGAAATGCCTGGCTGCTTTTGCTAGGGGAAGGTTTTGCTGTTCTAATAAAGACCAGGTTGTTTCCTAGTATCTGGAATGTGCAGAAGGATTCGGTAGGCGAAAAATGGGCATTGCTCAGAGTTGCTCTAAACTCTCCAGTTTTGTGGGGCTTTAGAAAACTTTTGGAAGTCATACAGGCCTGATCCACATCCCACTGAAGCCAATGGAGCTTTTATTTCTATCATTTTGAATTGGTTTTGGATTGGGCCCAAAATGAAATGTGCTTTCCTCATAATTCATACTGCTTCTTTTTACTGGTAGGCGCCCAATCTGTGGGAAATCTAGGCTAGGTAAGCAAGAAAATGTCCTCTTTTAAACCCTTATTTTCCCATCTCTGGAGGCATCAGGGTTCAGTAACACTAAGCCCAGAATAGTTCTGTAAAACTGAACATCAAAAGTGTCTACTTCTGTTGTGAATGAATAGCACATTGCCCTCAGGAGGGCTTTAAATTGGGCAAAAACCAGCACTCCTGCACCTCCCTTCCATACTGTGGGATCCCCCGGCCATTGCTGACATTATCCTACTGGATTGCCCTAAGCAGCTGCCTGCGACTCTGAGTTCACGTTCCCTTTCTCCACTCACTCTGTGCTGTGTTTTCATTGAACAGCCAGGTTACTTGCAGCATTAAATGCTTTCAGAAAGGAGCACAGTGTAGCCTACTGTGAGTAAATGTCCTTATTTAGGCAGTGCGAGGAGGAGCAACTTAGCTGGATGCTGTCTCAGCTGATCAGGAAAAGCGAGCAGGCAATGTTACTTGCTCCACTCGCTCCCGTGCCCGGGGGCTGGGAGCTCAGCTCGGAACTCAAGGATTAATGGACTGATCCACTAACAATTGGGACTTGTAAAACATAGCCCGTCACAAGCCCCCTCCCTGGGTTTCCCCCCTCTCTCTGCACCTCTCTCTCCTCTGACTGTGTCTGTAGGTGAACATGTGAGGTTGGGAATAAATCATGCACACAGAAGAAGGACCACCACCCAGCCAGGAGGATGACTCCTCAGCAGAAGTCTAATCTGCCGAAGGGGCAGAGCGAAGAAGATCTGAGATTGTGGATGCAGGAGTGGGGCAAGGCAAGTATCTGTCTGGCTTGTTAAAGGGGAGACAGGGCCCCAGGAGGCTCAGGGGGACACTGCTTTATCTACAGGAGCTGGGTTTCCCTGCTAGAAGCAAATCCTTGTCCATCCATGCATTCCTTGCCCTGCTTCATTTTTCTCTCTTCCTTTGCTTTACTTTCCATCACCTCTGTTTACTAAGCCCATGTTTATTCATCCCTTCATTTAGAATCTGTCTGAAAACTTTTTTCCCTCTAAGTATTTGCAAGTTGCAATGACTCCCTCTAATGGGTCCTGAGTTATATTTTCCACATCAGATTTAACTTTCTCTTCTATTCATCTGGCTTGTAACCTGCCTTACCTGCCCATGCTGCTCCCGATTAAAGATCTGCAATAGGAGGGCATAGAAATATCTCCCTGTCCTCTACCACTGAGCACTAGCATTCACCAATGAATCTGTCAGCCACTAGGCTGTTTAACATCTGAAAACGGAAGGATTGAAAGATTTTCCCTAACATCTGGAAAGTACCAAGTGTGGTTTTTGTCAGTCTCCCACTGACCCCAGTGGTATATAGCTATACATTTCATGATATAATGTTGTTCCATTTGTACAAAGAAATATTAACCATCAAATATAGAGTGTAAGGGAGGATTGTAGATCCCACTGGATTCTAGACATCTGAAATGCTTCTTTATTTTCATTACTTCTGCTCTTTTCACTTGACATTTTATAGTAAAGCTGTTAGCCCAGGTCTCCTGTTCTGATATTTACCTTGGGTTTTTTAAATAGTGCCTGCTCATATCCCACCCGCAGGTTCAGTTGGATGCAGATTTGTTCTTCCTGCTTTCAATTGCTCAGTAGTATCCTTTTTTGTGAAACAGCTGATGTGTTCCACTCCAGAGGTGGCTGCATTTCAGTGGCAGGGGAAATCCGTCCAATGTAATTGATAACTGGGATCAAACCAGACATAGAGATATGTAAATTCAGATGATGTTTCAGTTGTTGGGAGAATTCTGCCCTCCATCCATAGCACCACGCAAAGTTGCACACCTACTGAGCTAGACAGGACTGCTTCAATGAAGAGGGGGAATGATGTTTCCTACCATACCTCTTAACAGAAACCTCTTTGTGGGGGAGGCAGGGAAGGGGGGATGCTGGAAGGGAAGGAGAGGCTGAGCAGGGCACTGGTAGCCAGGACTCCTTCATCCCACCCCTCATTCTGCTACCTGATCAATTCACTCACTTGTACCTCAGCTTTCCCAGCTGTAAAGCAGGAGCAATAACTGGACCCAGCTAAAACATTAAATTTCTGTTTTGGGGGAAATTTTAACTTTTCCCAATTTTGTGGCATTTTTTATTGTTGTTTTGAATTGGAAGAAAGCAACAAATATTTTCAAAACCTCCTGAAAACTGGAATTTCAAACCCATTTTGTGTTGGAGGATAATCATATCAGGATTGGAAGATTTTATTTGGAAGTTTGTTGCATGGGGTTTTCATTTTGTATTTTTTTCATGATATCACATGAGTTGGAATGGTCTATTATTATTTTATTGTATTTATTTTTATATTGTTAATATCAAGAGCAGCTGCTACTTAGCATGCATTGAAATATCCTCTCTTAACCTGCATTTAATTATAATGAAATGGAAGTCACTTTGATCCAGAAAGAATAAGATGTTTCAATGAGTCCTGCATAGAAGCTGCCCTTTGTTTTTAAAAATACAATATCAGAAAAATAATAGCATAGGCTACTAGCATGGTATTATCATGCAATAATTTAAAATAAAAATATGAAATAAGAATAGCATACTGTTTCAAATGAAAGGTTGGGGCTGTCAGATTAACAGCACTCTATCATTTTATGAAATACAGTTTTTCTGCACATTTTTATTATATTTTTATTTTTCATGTCAGTTTTCTTCTGCGAGAATTTTTTAAGCAACCAACAGAAAACTGCTTGTACAAAAGTTTTTCAGCATTCCCTAATAATAATACTAATTGCCTACCTAGCAATGATCTTGAGAAGCTAAAAAAACCCTGTCATTTGCAAAGGGACTTGAGGGCTTCCTAAAGTACTATGAAATCTAGAGTCCTGCATCATTGCAAGTGCCTGGTTCATTTTTTAAAGATTCAGTTGAAGGTCTGAGAGCCCAGCATGGGAAGGAGAAGTGATGGCCATCTGAATTTGCTTCTCTGAAAACTTTTAGGAGAATATCCTTCCTAGAGAACTTTTCTGTCCCCTTCTGTCTTTTGAATGGTCTTTATGAAAATGTTCATTTTCCTAGTATGATTATGCATCTTCTAATGCCTCTAATGCAGCCTCCCAGTCCTGTTACATTGATAGTACCTACTGTACACTACCTATATGTATGAGGGACCAGGATTCAGAGCACATTTTCTTTGCCACTAGATCATGGGCAGTAGCTGGATAGTTGGACAAGCAAGGGCACATGTGCCTTGTCCTGATGTCCTGAAAGTACATGGTTACTATGAACTGATTTTTATCCTCTGAGCTGCTAAAAATACATCAGAGCTCTGCAGCTGCCTGCTACCAGCTTATTTTCCTATGGTTTTAGTAATTAAAAAAAAAAATTAACAAAAGCACTAGTAATAAGGGTATAGATTCTGAACAAAAGCCAAATCATATACTTTATAATATGTCCAAACCCTGAACTGACATAGTACCCAGTACTTGCTTTAGCAATCTAATATGCCTTAGATAATGTAATGTGTTGACCCTATGTGATGTTTTTCCTGGCTTGCATGACTGTATACGACAAGAGTTGCCCTGCAGCTAATAATGGATTCAGTCAACGACGCAGTAAGGCAGGAAGGAACATCACTAGTGATACACACACACTTTTCCAACACCCCCCACCCCCAACAAGCCGCTAAAAATCTGCATTTCTCTAAGATCTAACTACCTGTACAGTTATTTAAACACTAAACAGCTCTTGAAAGATTCATTGTAATTGCACCCTCTGGTGACTCTGAAAAATGTACATGTATCTAGTTTGCTTTTATATGCAGCTTTGAGTTTGTCTTTAGAGAATTGCTATTTAACTTTGAGCTGTGTTATTAAAGTTTGAACCGCGTGGCAAACTTTTCTGCGCTAAATCCTTCTGTTGTTTTTAAGCACGCAGACAGCATGGGTGACACAACTGTCATCAGTTTCTGGCTCCTCCATGGATTTTAACAGCTAAATGTTAAACATTTTTCAAAGCTCTATAGAGTCTTCCTGCGGATTAAGACTGAAGGAGGGTTAGCTTTTACTCCATGCTGTATGCTCTAGGTTCCTATAAGCTTTCTCTTATAGGCTTATAAGATGCGAGAAGGCTGAGGTCAGTATCTGAATTCCTGATTTCTTCACCTTTTTGCATCGCTTCATTGTGCCTAGCTCTGCAGGCCTTCCTTCTTTGCTGACAATGCCAAGTCTGGTGTGTTATGGTTCATCCTGCAATCAGGATTTCAGTGGATTTAGTCCAAAAGCTTCTATCCTAAATGAAAACTGCTCAGGATGTGTTTTGGGGGGTATATTAAATGATAGCAGCCTGAAGATCTAGAGCCACTCTTTGATTAGCCATAAAGAGACTGGTCCTCATCCATATATTATATGAGATTCTGACTTTTCAAAATATGTGCATTTAAAAAATGGTTTATTAGCAAGCTAGCACTTTTTCATACAGGGGCACCTTTACGAAAAGCTGAGTACTTATTCATTGGTACCTTTACGAAAAGCTGAGTATTTATTCATTGGTGAGTATTTATTCACCAAGGCGCCCCCGGGGGTTACAAGAAATAATGGCCACAAGCTGGAGGAGAGCAGATTTAGATTGGATATTAGGAGGAACTTCTTCACAGTTCAAGTGGCCAGGGTCTGCAACGGGCTCCCAAGGGAGGTGGTGCTCTCCCCTACCCTGGGGGTATTCAAGAGAAGGTTGGATGTGTATCTAGCTGGGGTAATGTAGGCCCAGCACTCTCTCCTGCTTATGCAGGGGGTCGGACTCGATGATCTATTGAGGTCCCTTCCGACCCTAGCATCTATGAATCTATGAATCTATGAATCTAAGCACTAGGTCTGGTTACTGATTGTTCTGGTCTGCTTCAAATGGCTTATTTATATACAAACAGCATCTGCTACCAGAAAGGACAGAAGAAACTGCTCATTTGCTGTGCTCAGACAGACAGTTATGCAGGTTACAGCCTCTCAGACCTAAATGCAATCATGGAGAACATACTATATTATCACACCCACACCTGACACCCATTTCTTTGTCTACCTCAATTCAGTCATATCTTCATGCGTCTCTATTACATCAGTACACATAGACACTCACAAACACACACATTTGCACCTATACCACCTTGTACCAGCACACATCCCTGTACATTCCCATATACACCTACCTTACACACAGTCACTCACTCCCATACTGTTCACACCTAGAGCACACTACTACTCCTTCCAGAACTCCCATCTCCATGTAGCATCACTGGGCAAACCAGCCAGTTTCTCTGTCAAGTGGTGCTATTCCAGTGGTTGGCCAATAACATTTAGGGGTGGTCTTCTAGAAATGGTACCTACAAAGTGGCCTGACCCATATATCATTGTCTCTAGATGGCAGATGGAGATGCAGTTGTCAAATTCCCATCTTTGTGTGTCTGTGGTTAGAGGTACCCTTTTCACCATGTTCAAAGGCATCACACATGCCTTATACTGGCTTGTGGAAAATCTGCAGGGCAGAAATACATGACCATACCCATCACTGCTGGAAGGTTGATATTTCCAGGGTAATTGTTCAGTCTTTGTGATAAGGATGCAATGCTATTTCTTGTTTTCCAGTTCCATAGAACTTGTAAGAGACTGATTTAAAGAAGGGAAAGGAGAATAAGTAATATGTATGAGGGAGGGTCTATGACTCTATTTCTCTTGCCCTATTCTCTCACCCTACTCATCCCCCCGCCCTCCTGCAGTGAACAAACAAGCTGTTCAGATAAGGATTTAAAAAGTGACTGAGAAAGTTTCCAAAACCGGGTGCCCACAATTACTCCCACTGAAAACAGGCAGGGTGGGGTCATGCCTGCAATGGGAGAGAGAGAGACTCAGAAAGAAAACAGGATGTTTTTGTGATAAACCTTATTTTTGATAATTGCCATTGAAATGTCTGTTTTGCTTTGTTTTTGGAGTTGCTTGCGAGCTTTATCGAAGAAGCTGCAAGCCAAAGAGCTTCGTGGTTGGGTGGGTGGGTGGGTGTGAGTGAGCCAGCAAGGGGAGGGGAAAGTGAGGGGTGACTGCTACTTAGACCTAGGGAAGCTATTCAGCATACCTAGAATATAACAACTGTAACAAGCAGTAGCAACTAAATGACTGCTATCCTGTCTCTGAATACAGTCCTTCTGGTGCAAATGCAGTTGCAGTATTATAGTTGGTTCTGGACACCTCTGTACAAGAAAGGTTGTCAGATTGCAAAGAGCTCAGAGAAAAGAAAGCCAATCCAAGCAAAACCCCTGAGGGAGTGATTTAAATGTGGAGTTATGTTACCCCAGCGATGGAGATCAGCAAACTTCTCCGGGGAGGTTTGTTTCCCTCATTCTGGAGCCATCTGCATCCCATAATGTGCTACAGTACTGTGCCCAGTTTTACCCCATCCTGTTTTCACCCATATGGTCAGAGTGATTGAAAAAAATTAAAACACAGAAAAGTAGAAGATGGATGATAAAGTAAGAATAGAAGCAGAACTGCCATTAAATAGAATATTTTTTCTGTTGCCCATTGATATCTTTTTCATGCCACACCAAAAATTGAGACATAGGAGTTGGTACACCAAAGCAACCCCATAGTCCTACAGTCTGGCATCTTTTCTTCAAGAATGGCCAACAGAGTGAAGGCAAGGATTTCTTAGGATGATATCTTTTATTGGACCAATTATCATCTAGTCCAATGGGACAAGCTTTTGAATGCAAAACATTTAATAGATGTATTTTGAAGAAGATATTCCCTTCTTTATAGTGCCACTCTGTGCAGGTTCATCCCTGCAGCAAAATTCTTCCTGACTTCAACTAGTCTATCTTCATATTGAATGTTAATAGTGCATAAATTGCCTGTTTTAGTTTGTATTACTGAAGAAGTTGTTCCTATTCAGACAAAAAACTAGGGTGAAATGCCAGCTTCACAGAAATCATGAGGATTTTATCATTCATTTCAGTGGTTCAGGTTTTGAGTTTCATCTGTACCTTTACCTAGGTATGAGCTTCTGTAATCAAAAGCAGCAGTTAGTTTCTTGTGAGAACTATTAGTCTCTTGTGATGGACTTTATTAAAACACTCTAGTCACTGGTTGTCCTTTATCCCCTATTCTGCTGTTTCGCAACAAATTATAGCAGGTTAAGGGCAAAATTTACCTTTATATCACTTTAAAGTGGAAGCTCTTTGACATAAACAGTGCCAGTGAGTCCAAAATCTTTGAATCAGATGCCATATGCTCTTTGCTTGCTAACATCAACTGACCATTATTGCTCACTTTCCTCTTCAGTCTTCTTGACTATTTTCTCTCAAACATTTTTTGCCTTCGCTGAGCACTCCCCCTATATTTCCCTGATGAACTTTTCTTCCTCCTTCCCTTCATTATTAACATCTCCCGGGGTCCCATTCTCATTCACTTCCTACTTCTTCTTTACACCTTCTTTTTGAGTGGATTCATCCAGCAACTTTGAAGCAACAGTGAAAGGTCAAGGGTGGAGTGGGAGGTCTGAGAGTTACCAGCATAATGTTGTCTCTCTAATTGCTTCTTATTGTTCCATCTTATATGACTCCTGGCACTTCAAAAACTGGCAAAAATGCAACCTCTCTGGCCAAATCCTCTTCTTGTTTATGCTGACAGCGTAAATCCAAAATAACTCCACTGGAGTTGATGCAGTTTGGATCCTAGTTTGGCTTCTGATATCTGCCCTCCTTTCCACCACCTTCAAAGTACTTGAATTATCTGTTTCAGTTTCAGCCTCTCCCAAGTTTCAAGGAGGCTTTAAAGGGTTGACATTACTAGTAAATATTCAAGCAATCCAGATACTGGTTGGTGGTATCAGGTGAGAGAGTGATGCAAGGAGGAGAGATCCTTTCATGGTGTGTGTATGTGTTGCAAGGGTCACTGCTGATTAGTCCATTTTTCTACCCGCCATCTCTCCAGCGTTGAGAGTGCTATTTAGCAAATCCAAAGCTATATAACACTAATGTGATGCTTATAAGGCATAAAGGGATTAATGCTCAGCTCTAATAAAATCCAGATGCCCAGAGCCGCCTCTCTTCATTGCCAAGATTCAAATAAAATAATTTAACTAATGTAAATACATGAGATGCACAAAAGAGAGAATATCTACTATGTACTTAAACTCACAGGCACCAGGGCCACTGGGTTTCTGCTCACAGGTCATGCAAAAGCGAGGACTTTTTTACCCACAGAACAACTCCCTTTGCAATGAATTAATTCATGAGATAAACCTCACGACCTTTCACAAGAGCCGTGATGCAGTCACATATCTGCAATACAGCTCGGGAAATTCTAGCAGGGGAATAAGGCTATATTTATTAATTAGAAAAAGGATGTGTGGATCTAATGAGCTGGAGAATCTCAGCCTGGTTCCTAATGGATAAGTGTCTCCACACCGCTCAGCCCACTAGCACAAATAGCATTAACTGAGCAATTTCTTGGTAGTCTCCGCTGACAGATTCAATGGCTTGTGGCAATAGAACTTCCTCTGAGCCTTACCCAAGGCAGGGTTGAGTAACCCTGATGGTACTGTGTGGAGTGCGTTTGGTGCTTCAGCATGCTAAACCCCAGAGACATCTTAGTGGTGGAGAATGAGCTATCTGATATCTTGGGGAAGTGGGCTGGATGAAGGGATCGTATGTCCAATGGACCCGAAGCATTAATGCCTCACATCATATTCACTGCAGACCTCTTTTCTCCCTTGAATGATATATACTTTCCTATTCTACCATGTAGGGCCTCATCCACTCTTAGCCAGTAAGGGGGAAAGCAAGACTGAGACTATACTTCAGATCCCATGCTTATGATGGCACAAAATAATACTGCTTTCATGTCCAGTTATCTACACCTTTCTATTTTTAGTATAGAAGCTGTGGAGAAGATTGTACCAAGAGAAAATACAGGGTACTTTTAAAGATACAAAGGAATGTGTTACATTCTTCCATCCCCTAAACTTGGCGGCTATGCAAACTTTTCATTTTGCCAAATATTTATTTGCATTAAAAACCCTTCAATTCATGATTTACTTTGGCCTCAGCGATGAATTTTTATACACTGAAATCCAATAAGTTTCCTCCCAATGTTATATATACATCCGACTTTACAGTAGGAGCTTCTATTGCAAAATATCGGCCCTCTTTAAACATTTTAAAGTCTGTTTGCATTTCTTTTCAATGCAGGGCTTCTCAGCAGTTGCTCTGAAATTGTATTATGGCATATTATCAGAAAGAATCCAGACTTGACAGTAAAAATAATACATACATGTGAACAGCTACAGAGACCCACTCACAACTGAAGAAGCAAGAGATCATTTCTTAAGTTTCTCAGGTAACCAGATGTGCCTGAGGTCAGGGATGAGAATAAAGCCAGTTTACGATAAAGATAGGCTGCCCGCATTTGGGAAATCTTTCTTGGGGCCAAAAGAGTTGTGTGAAGAAAGAGGAGCTATTCCATGTGAGGCATGTAAATACAATGGTACTAAGGCAAAAGCATAACAAAATAGGACTGCAAGGGATCTGGACCATTAAGTTCAGTCACTCTCAATCACAATTAACTGCTTAATTAACTTCCCTTCCACCTCTCATACCAAAAGACACAAAACACCTGCACCACCCTATAACAAACATATGACCTTTAGTACCCAAGGCCAAATGCTGTAAAAACAACAGTGTGCTCAACAGGAGAGAACAGACCATTCGTTACAGTGGGAAATTTGCAGAGATATCAAGTGATAATACCTGTAGATCATGGGGAGGTGAGATAGGATCTCAGTAGAGTAAGAACTAGCCCAAACTTTGAACCCAGGACTGCAGGAGCTTATGACTTCCGTTCAGGTTTAAAAAAATGTTCATGTAAGTTTACCAGATAAGGTAGTTTTACTTTTCCTGCTGCTTGCAGGCTTCTGAGCTAGGGCTAGATGGGAAGGCAATGTAATCTCATCCCAGGACTTTCTTTTGCTGTATTCTAACTTGGCCAAAAGCAGGAATAATAGGGACATTCTAAGATATTTTTTAATACATTAGTGCCAACCAGCCTGCAATTCACTGCTGTAATAAGGAGGTGAAAATCACAGGCTAGCTTTTCAGACAGATAAAGAGAGGACAAACTTCTGGGTGCTAATCTGAATGTAATCTCCCAGTGCAGTAGGCCCAATCTCATTGAACTCAATGGCTACACTTTGACTTCAGTGAGATCAGACTCAAGCACTAAGTGGTTCATCTCTCACCAAAATAAATATCCTCTAACTGAAGACACTGAACAAGTGACACATGCAAGAAAAATGAAGGAAAATGTTCAAGCTGTTGTTCATTAGGAAGATAGCCTGATTGAAGGAGCAGTTCTTTTTTTATTCCGAGTATGTATAATGTCCTAATTCTCACTAAGGGTGCTGACAGATATGCAGTTCCCAGCTGTAACTCATGGCACTTCACATAAAGCACCATGAGTTACAGCATTTCCCATGACCTAACAGACATTTGCTGTTGGTTCCAGGGGGTTGGAGGATCAAGCTCCAGTTTGGAGCAGCTACAGCCATTCTCCCCTAGGTCTGCCCCTCACCCCCCAGATACAGTGCTGTCTTCAGAATGGGAGGGGAGGAAGGGAGAAGAGGGAGCAAAATCTGGGGTTTGTCTAGCCTGCGCTGGAGGGTGGAGAGGGTGGATGGAGCCCCAGACAGAACTCCCTCCTCTCCCTTCTCTCCCTCCCATTCTGAAGACAGCACTGGGCTGCACTGTATCAGCCCAGCCCTGCTCCCAGCACAGGCTGACAGATGTTAATGAAAGCTCTCTACTTCAGAACACTTTCATCTGAGCCCTTGTGTAATGAGGGTTCAGACTGTTGTGCAATCAGGCACTTTTAAAGTGCTCTTCTGCCATGCACTTCTATAAGGGCACAGCTGTAGATTGCTTTCAGGGAGCCAACCATGCAATGAATGTAACTTCTGTCTGCACCCTAAGGCCTCTGGGTGCTAAGCAATAACAGTACAGAATGTGAGCAACAGCAATAGGATCTAAGGATTATGGGGAAACTGTACCATATACCCCTCCATATTCCCCACAAAACAAGTGGGTCGTAGAGCCGCAAAAAGATACAACAGAATGAAATACCCTAGTTAGACAGAAAAGTACAAGCAAGACTGTAAAAGCTGGATCCAAAAGCTTTTGAATAAGGCTGAGAAATAAGGCCTTACTTGGTTACTTGTTAAAGGAAATAAACAATTCTAAAACTAAATTTAACCATTAAGAGTTGTCAAGGCCATAACTGGCGGTTGTATCTTTAGTTTTCTGCACAGGATGCTCTTCTATTCTAATTGGATGTCCGAAAATATATAGGCGCACACACCCTTGTGCTGAACTTTCAGATTTTCAAGGAAAAATAGAGCCATGAATATTTTTGGTAGCAAAGTCTTCCATAATTATCGCAAATTCTTTCCATCACCACTGCACCAAGGGGCTGCAGCCTGGAAATATCCGGACTTTGGCTTCCCTTGTACCTCTGTTTCATCAGGAACCATCTTGCTGTCTGTGGAACCAGATAACAATGAAGTAGTAGCTGTTATCTAGCCATCTGTTATCTATCATGATGGGTTCCTGCTCCACAACCAAGCTCCTAACGACTAACACAATAGAACCAATAAGTACTAGTTGTAGCTGGCCTTGCTCTCCTGTTAAGGACTGGTGAACTCCTGCCCACAGTTAGAGATCGGTGCCAAGCACCTGCACCTAAGTCTGCGAGTCATTTACAGTTCCCAAAGGCACTCTGCTGGGCATTTAGAGTCCTGGATTTGTTTTAGAACAGGACTCCCAGCAACACAAGCAGCACTGTGTGCTGATATGCAGACAGGCTGCTCATGTGACAATACTACAGCAGAATGAACCAGTCCTGAAGCCCAGAGTCTCTTGCAGTAAAAGGCGATTCTTAGACTCCCAGCCTTCCCATACAGACCCATACAGTCCAGCTGGGTTTACAAGAAACCGGTCAGAACAGAACATTGCAATGTTGGTGGTGCTTGAATTGGGACTCCAGTTCAATGTCATTAGACACAGAGGGTACGTCCAGATGTGCGTGGACGTTTGGTTCCCTGGGGACAAGTAGCAACGGTGTACCTTGCGCCACCGCTTCTTGTCCCCAGAGAATGCCTGTGCCACGTGCACTTTCACACCCAGCAATATATATATTCGCCCCAGGTAACACAGAGCGGTGTTTCCCAACCAGCGTGGTGCAGCACAAAAGTGTACCATCAAAAAGGAACAGGCATGCCGTGGAATTTTGCCATGGCAGTGAGTTACAATAGGTATGAGTATGGGGAATGCCTTAACAGGTGTGCCACGGAAAATTTTGATTAATGTAAGTGTGCCTTGGACTGGAAAATGTTGGGAAACACCGATGTAGGGGAGGCTGGGGGCAGCACCTGTGCTGGCCCCAGCAGCCTTACCTGGGGTCCTGGGAGCCTCCCGGAGCTGCAGCCAAGGATATCCAGGGGTCAAAAACAAACCATAGGGGAAAAAACAGAGCAGCACGCACTTGGGCAGCATGCCCTTGAGGCATGGAGACCTCCAGACTCTATGGCATGCGGTGCTGCAAACGTGTTTGCAGCGCCACATACCATACCACACGACCATGCTCATCTGGACACGCCCATAGGTGCCAACCAGGTTGTCTTCATCTGGATCTAAACCTTCCCATGGTCCCCAGGGTCTGTGTTACCTGTAAGCAGAGGTCAGTGTGTGTGAGCATTGCCTGAAGCAAAAACAGCCATTATTCTTTCAAGGATGCCCTTCTTTGTGTTCATTTTTTAAGATTGCTCCAGGGATCCTGAGATAATCTCTGCAGGAACTAATAAATCCACTGGAGCTGAGGCAACAACAAAGAGCATAATAGTGTAAGTTAAACTTTTCCCAGTCATGTCTCCTGGAAAACTCTCACTTGGCTGTTGGCAAATTAGTTCTTTCCCTCCCAAGCTCCTTTATATGGAACTTCTTACACTGGTAGGGTCCCACAGCACGTCCATCTGTTGTGACTGAGCACCATCAGGCACTGCATATTTTAAGAAATGTTTGGGTTTGGTTTGAATTTCTTTTGAGAAAAAAGGGAAAAACAATTAGTAAAACACCATGTGAAGAAGAGTTTGTCTAAAACAGCTCAGATAAATATTTACAACCAATTTTCTTTGCTTCAAGTTCAAGTTAAGCTCAGTTCTTTCTCTGTTGAGACTCATATCCTTAACCAACATAAGCTGTGGCCACCCAGTGTTATTTACTCTTCCTTCTTTGATTAGTTGGCTTAATTGTGGACTCAAGAAGAGGCTGAAGAGTTAAAAAGTCTTCCTAGTGTTTTCAGGAAAAACTTAATGCTTTACCGTATGTGTTTGCTGGCAATATCAGAGCTGAGAACTAATAAAATGAGCTGTTTTTTTGTTTCACCTTTATAGCATAGAAAAATCTGCCCTTTGCAAAATGGGCATGAAATATTGAATATTAAAATATTAAAATGGAAAATATTAAAATGTAAATGAGTTACCACATACATCCCTACCTGACATAAAGTAATATGGCAATGATAGCTAATCAGTTTTTAAATACTGTGATGTTAGCCAGATAATATAAAGGTGTTTTGACCAGCAGCTTTTTGTGGCAACAGCAAGGGCAGTAGTTACCTTCATAGCAGTGTGCACTGCTAAATGCCACTGCTCTCTTTCATTAAGTGTGTCATGGACTTGATAGTGTGGAAGGAGATTTACAGGTGGCAGGGGCTTGTGCTTTTGAAACAGAGTGCTCTGAATTCAATCCTAGTTTGTGGCAAAAAGGTTTGCGTGGCCAAGGATCTATTGTGATACAAATGACTAGTCCCTCTGTCTGTCCCAAACATTGTCTGTCCAGACGATAATGTAAATTCCTGGGGCAGGGACAGTGCTTAACTTTTGTGTATGGGAGTGTAACTACAGGTTTCCCTTGATTTATACGGGGAATAGCGCATAAATTGAATTTGCACAAAGAGAACCCAGTTTACAATGAAACGCATAGGAATGCATTCCCATGATAGTGAGAGAAGGAGGGAGCGAGGCTGGGGCTAGAGAAGGGGCAGGGAGAGTGGTGCGGTGCAGCCCAATGGCTGCAAGCAGGCGGCGTCTGCTGCCTCTGGGGCTGCAGCAGGGGTAGCACCAGGATCTTCGCAGCACTTAGGGTGGGCAGGAGCCCCACTCACCCCACTGGTCTGCTTCTCCCCAGTCATCACAGCCCCTGGTGCAGTAGCCCTGGGCACAGCCAACACCAGGTGCCTGCAGCCACTGGGCTGCACCATGCCCCAAACCCCACAGTGCGGTGCAGCACAGTGGCAGCAAGCGGGCAGTATCCACCGCTCCCAGGGCTGCAGCAGCGGCATACAGCAGCCTGCAGTGGGATGAGAGGAGGCTGGGGCTGGCGGTGGCACCAGGCTCTTCCCGGCGCTCAGCAGCAGTGCTGGGAGGACAGGTTGCAGGGGGCTATGGCGAATTTTGGGGTGGCAGCAGCCCCCTCCCATTGCTGCAGCCCACCCTGAGTGCTGCGAAGAGCCTGGTGCCAACACTGGCCCCAGACTGGTCTTGGCCTGCTGCAGGCGGCTGCCCACCCCTGCTGCAGCCCTGGGAGCAGCGGATGCCACCTGCTTGCAGCTGCTGAGCTATGCTGCACCGGGGGGTTGGGGGCACAGTGCCCCAGGGGAAAGGGAGCCCAGGGGGGGTCAGGGCACAGCGCAGCCCAGCAGCTGCAAGCTGCTGACATCAACCACTCCCAGAGCAGCTGCAGGGCCTGCGGTGATTGGGGCCTCGGCCCCACAGCCCTTACCCCTTACGCCCGCTCACAGCCCTTTCCCCTCCCCTCACAAACTCACAGACTTACCTGCTTGGGGGAGGGCAGGGGCGCACCTATGCTGATCGCATAACAGTTAATTTATTTTGCGTATAATGAATTTCAGGTATAAGAAGGGTCATCGCATAAGAGCAAATTTGCATAAATTGAACCCACATAAATCGAGGGAAACCTTAATGCCTAGAAGAGGGAGTGAGGTGAAGAGAGCTGGGTTCTAGTTGTCTCCTTGCTGCTTGTTTTTACTGCCTTGGTACACGCTACTGACACCTTTCTGAGCCTCAGTCTCCCCATCTTTAAAGTGAGCCCATCATTACTAGCCCCCTGTATAACACAGGTGCTATGAGGCTTAATGGATTCATTCCTATAAAATGATTTAAGACCTTCAGACAGAAGAAAAATATATTAGCACATACTCGGAGTAGACATATTCAGTTTATTAAGGATTCTGGCTGAAAGCCATGCTCCTGAAAACAACATAATAAACAGACAACCATAATATAAATTTAAACAAAAATAACAGGAATGCAAATATAATAATAAAATAGGGCCAACCTTTATACAAGCATTATTCCTATTTCTAGAATTAACATAATCAAGTACAAATATAGTGATAAATCAGATCACGAATCTATAAAAATGTTATGCATAAGACCACAATTAACGCAGTAAAAAACAAACATAGTGATAAAGTTTATCGGTTATATCATATATCAACTGTAAAGGAGGTTTAGCTCTTATTGCTCCAGACAGTCCCTGCATTTGGGCCTGTCCCCTCCATGTGGGGTGGGGCCTTGAAAAGGCAAGCAGCTGTTTAAGCGTCTCACACCTTCTGTTGCCATCACCAGCCATTCAAAGTGGATGCAAAGCAGCTCAGTAGCATTTTGCTCAAGTTCAGAGGTGCAAAAGACAAGGAAGAAATGGGCCCTGCTGTTTCTACCTACAAATGACAGTTTTTGCAGACGTACATTTGCCAATATGGGCCGGTACCACTGCAGGAGCTGTCTGCCAGCCTGGTGCATGCTCTCTGTACAAGCCAGGCACAGAAATGACCTGGCAAAAGGGGGTCCCCCAACCATTTCTTGGTGCCAAAGGTCATCTTCTCCATCCTGTGTGAGCACGTTTATCCCAGTGCCAGAGACAGTGGCTACCAGAACAGCACTGCAGTCCTAAACCCCGGTTTCCCAAGGATCTTCCCTATTGCTTGGAAACAGAGGAAAAATTATCTGAGTCCTGGAAAATTACACTCCTCCCTGAGAGTAATCATTTGGGGCCGGCTTCTTGGCTAGTGGAAGGCAGAATAGAGCCATTGACTTCAACAGAGCTACACCAATTTACTCCATGGGAAAAGCTTGCCCATTGCTCTATAGACCTGCTGCTCTCTACCAACTTCCCAGGAGGCCTGCAATTTAACTAGGAGGCTGTCACTGAAATATGCCACCTTGAACTGTCCCCTCCAGTCTTACCCACCATCCCAGTACTCACTTGGATACAGCATTCAAAAGCTTGGGATTTTTTAACCCCCCTGCATCTCCCTTGGCAGCTAGGACCTCTGTGCAGCCTTCTCATGATCAATGGCATTTAGCAAGAGAAGCCTGGAAGGATGTGAGTTGCATCCTAGCAGGCTGGTACAGGAAGCAGCTGTGGGCGTCAGGAACTGGTTTGTACAAAACACATTTTTGAGAGAGGCTGTTCCATTAAAATCCACTCCCTGCAGGACCCCATTGCCAGAGGGGTTGCACTGATTTGCCTGCTGCTGACAAACTGCAAGCAAATCAACAAACAATGCATACGAGTGAACAACATCATGACAGCAAGCTTGTGCTGAAATAGCTCCTTCCACAAGGATCCCAGGCAGGGATGGGAGAGCCAATTCAGGAAAACAGACACAAATTTAAAAATGAATCTTTTGGTTGAATGGGAACTTGGGAGTCCCCCGTGGGTCAGGAGTGTGCTTGTTTGGAGGGGGTATTTGGTCCGACATGGATCTAGCAGCTTTTCATCCCTATACCTCAGAAAAATCTGCCCTTTGCAGAATGCAGAAAGTTGAGGGAATTATTCTCCCCATTTTACAGATAGGTCACATAAGCCACATTGTGTGAGTGAGCCAGTGGCAGTCAGGGCTAAAACCTATATTTCTGCATTCCCAATTCCCCACTAACTTCACATCCTTCTCTGCCTCACACATATGCTATAGGAAACAATAGGAGAATTTTATTCTCCAGTATTATTATTCACCTTTTTCTGGCCCTAAACCACTCTGAAAATAAATTAGACACAAATCATCACCAAGTGCTCAGTTGGGTTGTTTTCAGTAGGTGTGTTAGACATGCATTAACACATTTTAGTTAATGCACGTTAAATCTAGCACCTCATTCCCAGTTCCCATTAAGGTAAAGTCCTCGTCTCTCTCCCTCCTTCTAGTTCTGTGCGGTCTAAATAAAAAGCAAGTGGGCTATACAAAAGCACTTGGGAAACTGTCCTACCTTCACATACACGTAGGAGATAGTAGAGAGATGGCGGAAGAGCTTCACATGAAGAGACTTTTGTTTGGAATGTGGCCGATAAAACAAACTCATTATTAAATGGAAGGGAAGCAGGAATTGTTTTTATATGGATGGACCTGAGCCCAAGCTATTGGTTAATTGTTTCCCAACTTTTATTTGGTTCTTAAATATATCAGACTGTGCCTGGAAGTTGAATAGCAATATGCTACATTGACACAGTGACTTTAGAACGTATAAATAAATCACTGCTTCCATCACCGAACTGCAGCCATATCTGGGGTGGCAGTCATTAAATGATTACAATGCTGCTCAGCAGTTAAGGACAGAATACACCATCCAGTTGAAACTGCAGGGAAGTTTTGGTAGGCAGAAAGCACTCAATAAGCATCCATTTGAGCTACTCAGAACAGCATCATCCCCACTCTAGTCCAAAGTGGCTTGGGATATGTGCTGCTCCGGAGCAATCAGGGCATTGGCTTTGCGTTTTCTATGAGACGTAACACCTCTAAGCACATGTGTCACATATATACATGTAATGAACGGCAAAACTATTCAAGGTTCATGTTTACTAGCAAAAATCAACAAATTTTACTTCACTGGTGAAACCTTTTAAACAAAACAGGCCCACTTCCCAAATGAAGTTTTGCAAGTTTTTGTGGCAAAATGACTGACTTTTCCTCAAAATTTAGCTAAAAATGAAACCCAGGGCATGTGATGTTTGGAGAAATGTCACTTATTTCCATGTGAAAAATAAACTGGGAGTTTCCTCAGGTCTTTTAGTACCACTTTGTTGGGCCAGTAGTTGCTCCTGTTTTTCCATCCTGTAATTTATAGCTGTACATACAGATACATAAATTCCTGTCCACAGTACCTGCAAGCTGTCTCAGAGAAGAAAGTGTCACCATTACCTATTCATTAATGAGCACTGTTTCATGCAGCACATGAATTCTCATGCAGACCTGAATGGAAAAGGGATTTTTCAGCTTGGCACCATGCTAAAACTTGGGGCCAAAAATTTGCTTCAAGTCAAACCGAAATAGAAATGTTCTGAAGCTTTCAGTAAAATGAAGAAAAAATAAAGAATGTCATTTTGGACCTTGCACTGTTCCTTTAACCCAACTAGATTTTAGTTCACACCTGGATTATTTAAATCTTTAAATACCTTCCCCGCCCCCTTTCTTTTTTCAATTTATTTTATTTTTAAGCAAAAAATGCCACCTAAGGATAAAGTCTAAGAGTTTCATTTAAATAGAGATTGAAATAAACATTCAGGCCTTCCTGAAATGACATGTTTTGTTCAAATGTAGTACTGAAACTGAAAGCGTCGGGCTGGAGGGAGATTACTGGTGGAGTTCCTCAAGGATCTGTCTTGGGACTGATCTTGCTTAAAATTGACCTTGGCATGAAGAGCAGGAGTGCGCTGATGAAATCCACGGATGACACGAAATTGAGAGGCATCCTCAAGCAGAGGAGAATAAGGATATCAAACAGAGAAACCAGATGACCTTGAGAAATGGAGCAATAAAAATAAGATGAAGTTCAACAGTACAGATCCCAAGGTCTGGCACTTAAGGAACTATAACAGAAGCTTCTGCTCTGAGCTGGGGCGAGGGGGCACGGTTCATCAGTTGCAAACTTCTGGAGAGGAGGAGGAAGTAGGTATACTCTTGAACACAGGATGACTAAGAGTCATCAGTGGGATGCCACCATGGAGAAAGATGAGTATGACCCCAGGATATATCAGGATAGGTATTTCTAGTAAAGAAGGAAGTATCAGTGCCACTGTACACAGCACTGGTGTTACCTTACCTGGGGTCCTTGGTACAATTCTGGTCACCCATGTTCAAGAAAGTTGAACTCAGATATGGAACAGATGCAAAAAAGTCTACTGGGGTGGTAATGGAGAGCTTCATATGAGAGGAGACTAGCAGTGCATTGCTGATGTAGTCTAATAAAACACAGACTGAGAGGTGAATATGACAGGTTTATCAGTATATCGTTAGGGTAAAGTAGCATGGAGAAGAGTTATTCAAATGAAAGGACAATGTTGTCACAAGAACAAATGGGCATAAACTGGCCGTGAACAAATTTAGGCTGGAAATCAGAAGGCTCTATACCTTGCCATTACAGCACTGAGGTTACATGACCCCAACAGGCAACGTATTAATAGAGGCATAGACCTGTTGAGGTAGTTTGCATTTTGTCTGCTATAACCTTAAGCTCTACTCTCTACAGTCACTTCATAGTATCTGAAGTGAGCTGTTGCTCACAAAAGCTTACACATCTCCATTAGTCAGTCCATAAAATGCAAGTATACCCTGCTTTTTGCCAGTCCTTATAATATCAAGGAACAGTCTACCATCAGAAAATACTGATTTACCAAAGGCAAAACATTTCACAGCAGCATGTTGCTTTTGAGGAATCTTCCAGCAGAACACAGGCCCAGTTCTGATGCAACCTTGCCTATCAGGCAGGTTTTGAAACTTGTCCGCCGAATAGATTTCCATGGGCAAAGAGCCTGTTTTCTGCCAACTCACCCACTCAGCTCCTTGGCAGCTCTCTAGTCTCCACTGCTTTGGGGTAGCTGTGCCATGCATCTTTCCTGAGGGCTAGGAACCCCACAACTTCCAAGGGTTCCCCTCTTTGCACAGGCTGCCCTTTGGCCGGGAATGCCAGGGTTTCCACATTCCCAGCCAGCTCACTCCCTGGCCTGTCTGACCCCCAAAGCCTTGCAATCCAGCTGCCTCAAGTCAGGCATCCTGAAGGAGCTGGCTGGACCAGGGGCCTGGGGACCCTAAAGCAGCATTCCTAAGGACACCTCTGCACCGTGCACCTTGGAAGGCAACGCAACTGCTGAGTGAAGTAGATAGACTGGTTAGTTTGCCAGTCAGCCTGACCACTTCCTCTCGACCCTGTGGCTCAGTGGTGGGCAGTGTGAAACTGATAAGAAGCCTGCCAGTTTCAGCCAGGTACAATTTGCACAATCACCTTTCAAACCTCTCTTTTCAAAATAAAAATCAGGAATCTGAATGAAGCCGAAATGTCAGCCGTGCCCACAAAGCTGATGTCCCAAGGAGCGTTGACCAGCTCCTCTCCAGTGAGAAGAAAAATCTACCCTGTATGTAGCAGGTGTATATTTTTTCTTCTCCATCCCAAGTTAATGGTCTGGATAATAACACTCAAGCACAGAGGTCAGCAAGGAAAAAAAAAACCCCTGCTTACACTGGCCAGCTGAATTGATATTGTAGGCCATACATGGGTTTGGAATGAGGGATATTAGACTCGCAACTTTCACGAGTGCCAAGAAATACACAGCTAAAATTGGCAGCCCTGGGATGAGTAATACACAAACACAGTCCAGGGTGTTGCAAGTGTTCAAGTACTTTCAAAGTATGTTGAGTAAACTCAAATATGTTCCCATGGCAACAAAACAGAGGGGAGATCATGCTGTGTCCCTTTGACAGCTTACAAATTCAAGAGCCTGGTTAATATGAACTGTGTTAACTTCAGTCAAAAATATTCGTGCAACACAACATCAGATGGTTGAGCAGAGTGATTCCCCTCCTCATTTTAATGTACTGATAGAGCAGCAATCCATGGATATTGTAATGGCCGGCGGGAATATAGTCCACAAACACCAGCCTTTATCACCTGAGCTAAAAGAGAATGTCACCGGTGTGGGCTACGATATATCGGTTAGCAATTCTGATTCTGTCCCATAGAAGGCAACGGCAAGCATATGCTTGAGCCAGTTTGGCATGATATTTAATTCTCCTCTTGGTACAAGTGGGTTCTATAACCAAGCTGTGGCTGCAAATTTAAGTAATGTTATAGATAAGATGTCAGCAGATATCATTCAAAGCTACGCTACCTCACTCCTGAGTGTGGCATGGTCAATAGCATTTCTTATTGGTTGCTGTAAATGGCTTCCTGTGCATAGCTCTGAACATCTGTAATGCTCCACACAAAAACTCAGTGTTTTACCATTAACTACTTAAAGTATCATCACACCTATGGGAGATAGGTACAGTCGCTGCTCTCTGTTACAAGAGTGAAGAAAAGTGGCCACTTAGCAGCAGAGCCAGATTAAGAATCCAGGAGCCCTGCAGTTTGGTGATCTGTTGGTTCACAGTGACATCCCAAAATAATATCAGTTAGAACTAAGTTCAGAAGAATCATTAGGATGCAATAAAACTGACCAGTTAGTTAACCCAAATGTTGTTGAGGTGGTCCATAAAAGTACGATTAACTTCCTTTGATTGGGCTGGTTTATAATGTACACGTGACAAATCCAGATCTTCATTTCAGTAGGAAGACAGGGGCCCCAAGGCACCATTGGAGAGGCATTTTCAACCCTGCTGTAGGCAGAGAGTACTGGAAATCTGACACCACTCGTCCAGAGAGATGCAAAAAAGCTTTGGATTATTTCAAAAAGAGCCTCTTGAACTAGAAACAGTGCCAAACCAAGATGCTGGCACTTTGACTGCTCACTTAATTCTTAACTTAATTTGGAACACAGTGAAGTAAGAGTAACTTTCCAGGGAGGAACCAGCCCATGTGTGCAACTAGGAACTTGGAACAACCAAAATGTAGACAGCCTCCTGAAGAGTCCACTGTAGGTTTTACATGAGAGCTAGCGTACAGTGGGGCAGGATACCACAGGAATGTTACATCAGTTCTCTGTAGCAGACATGCAACTGAACACTGTGTGTTGAACAAGGCTGCTAGTCCTGTACCTTGAAACTGAGGTTTCATGTGTTAATAACTTAGAACAAGGAGAGCACTTTCATGTGTGCTGCATAATATCCTTGTCCCGTCAGTGGTGTGTATACCACGAGATACAAGAAAATAAAGTCACATAGTAACGTTCCTAGAAAATACAATGCTCATGGAAAACTGGAGCGCAACAGAAATCTGGAGCTAGCTGTTCTAAATCTTGAAACGGCATCGAAATAGTCTCCCGAGGTGAGTGAGCTAAGTTGTTTAATGCCCCCCATCAGGTCTTGCAAAAGGATGTGTAGTAAAATTGTGACCACTACAGCAACTCAGAAAACATTAAGGATTTTTCATGGGAAATAATGACTTAAATTTTTTAAGGGAAAATATTTTATCATTTCTCCTAAGATAGGGATTCCAGTTAGCTAGTACCCATTTCTCGTCCTAACTGGGTGTGTGATGCATGACATTAAAATTACATCATATTACTCACCACTGTACCATTTTCTTCCACTTCAGTTCTCACTTGCTATTACTGGCTGCCCAAAAAACACTGAAGATAGATAAAAAATCACCAAAGATTTCTTTATCTGGTCATATTTTTTTTTGTTAATTATAATAATTATAACCATTATACTTGTTTCAACACAGGCATAAAGCGCTGTTTGGTGTAACAAGCTCCAAAAACATATTGGGGTTCAATATACGTTTTATGCATAGTAGTTCTTCACTGGAAGAAAGACTAAGGAATTATGAGACTCGTTTCCATGTCCAGCAATCTCTTGAGAATTGCATCAGCAAAGCTGGTTTTCCCTTATCAACCAAAGTTGGTCAAAACATGGCCCTAGGTATGGCATGAGGCATCTTAAAATGTGATACACTTCCAGCCAGGAAGGAGAAGAAAAGCTGAATAGCTGCAAGTCTATATTCTTTTGCTGCTGAACATAACCATGAAGTAATTTCTTGCCATCAACCTAACAAGATAAAAGTCAAAGCAAATGTATTTTCAATTCTGTCAATTAGGTCAATGCCTGTACCTCTGTCAGTGCCAGTGATGCAATCTTATTGCAAGGTTTGTTAACCAGTGACAAAATAATTTCTAACTCAGCAGCCGGCTGGCAAAGGTAATCACTATTTTCTACTTTATCTGGAGTCAGCCCTGAATCTCAAGCCCATTTCTGCCCTTTATTTAGGCCTGACACATATTAGCGAACTCAGGGTAGTGGAAGAATAATGATTGTATTTGGAACCAGTAAATGATCACATGTCAATACGACCTGTGGTCCAGTCTAGGAAGTACTGCTCTCTGCAAATCCATTGGTAGCATCTGATGAGGCTGTCACCTGTGAAAGCTGATGCTTCTCTGAACATGCTAGTCTCTAAGATGCCACTCTACCATATCTTCTGCCTGATTTCAGAATAGCACAGCTAACTGCCTCTTTCTTTCCTTTTCTGGGATGTAGCCTGAGGAGTAGCCATACCCTGCTTCACTGCAATGCTCCCTAGCTCAGTTTGGAAGAAGTGTAGCCATGCCTTGAGAAGCATAACTTGCCCTCTGCTAGCCTTAGTGCCTAAGATTACATCTGAGCGGTGCACACAGATGAGGCCTCCACAGTTGTTGCTGGAAATGATGTCATGGGTTGCCCAACACACACTTTCTGTTAAGCCAATACTAATCTAATGCTTCTGTGAGTGCTGTGCTTTCATCATTCAGATAAGATGAGAACTGGCCACGATTATCAAACAAACGACAGCACTTCTCAGAAGAGTCCCAGTCATGCTTCAGTTTGCATAGTTACACTCAGCCTCTTTGCTATTTTAATTGGGGTAACGTGCCCTCCTGTGCTACTTCTCCCATGTAGTGTTGCTCCATTTTCCTAGCTAGCTGCCATATTCTACCAGAGAAGAGACGTCACTTTGATGCCTAGCAAAATACTCTTCATAAAGCAGTTTGCAATATGCTTTGGGATCTATTAGGATGAAAGGCCATCTATACATAGGAGACGTTGTTAGAACACATTTGGAGGTGAGGCAAAAATAAGTCCCTATAGGCCAAAGCATTTGGCTATGCGCATCAGATTTCTTCAGCTAGTGACATTTCTGATTGGAGATTGCTTGGCTTTTTACATCAAACTGTTATGCTGGCTCCCTGTTTTCCTTCCCTAAGATGTTGCATTACTGCTGCTTTACTGTATCATATTTTGTAAGAACATTTTATCCCAGTAGGGCACCTCTGAAAGCCAGATGTTCTCTCTCAGTATGGGCTTTTCTTCTTTTTTTAAACAAACATTTTTGAACTGATGTTATTTTTATTCAGTTCCCTCTGTGAAACTCCTTAAGGCAGACATAGATCTTTGTTTGGCAGTCACTTCAGGAGGGAGGAGGAATTGCTCTTTCTCTCCGTCTCTCGCTCTATATATGTGTGTGTATATGTATGTATATGCATGTGTGTATGTGTGTGCGTGTGTGTGTACACATACAGAGAGAAAGAGCAAGAGAAAAAAAGGATAGAAACTATATTAAAAAAACATTAAAGCTGCAAAATAAAGCACTCTGAAGTTAAGCTATGACACAATTAAGGTGCTTTGTGCAACCTTCATTTTCCATTTGTATATTAGTGATACAACCTGTAGATTCCTGATTACATACTTTTTTCACAGGACCACCTGTGTCATTCAGTCAGCAGCATAGGCCTGCTCTAGGGATGTATGAGGACAGTATGGTGAAGGACCCCTTGCACTCTTGTTGCAGAAGTTGAACACAACAAGACATGGTACTATAAGAAGGTGGTTAGGGTAGTTAGTTAACTGCTGCCTTGGTGAACTTTGCTCCAGAGCTCCTGCTAGTCACTTAAAAGCATGTAACTGGTCAGTAATTGGGTCCCTCATTTTTAGGGTGTATGACTTGAGTCACTGAGTATTCACAGATGCAACATAAATGAGTGGAAACAGTACTTTGAAAAGAAAAATACTGTGAAAGGTTTGGTACTCAGGAGAAAATGGGATCCTAGGCAGTTCAAATGAAGCACTGAAAATTAACAGATTTTTTTTTTACTTTAATCTTTCTATATCTCAGTTTTCCAACTGTAAACTGGAGATAATACCATCTCCCGCCTTCACAGGGTGTGATGAAAATTACTACATTTACATCTGTAAGTTATTCAGCTGCTTTATTGATAAGCAACCTAGAAAAGCTTGTAGGGAAATAATAGATCTGTATTTAGTGAATAATGTATAGTACATAAGGCTGGGGCCTACACATGGTGATAAAGATAAAAAAGTATTAGACACTGTCCATTCTGTGCACTGAATGAAACAGGTCATTCCGTTAAAAAGGTATGCGATTATCTCATTAAAGACTGTATTATAATACATACACCCAAAGGCAACCTAAGGTTCCACAGGCAATCTTAATTCTGGCATTTTCTAACTTTTGAGTGTTTGCTTTTGCAGCCTTAATAATCTTTTTGTGCATGGTAATATGCACACACAAACATACACACACAAACACACACGTGCACACATACAAACACACGCAACTATAACTTTCTCTCCCATTAAGGGGAAAAAGGGGAGAAAAATTGTAAAATTACATTTGATTAGGCTGTACTGTGGACCTATTTAACTCAGTAAGAAACTCAGGTACTATGGTGATAAGTACCGCTTGGATCAGTGGTGCCCAAGCTTTTGGCCCCATAGGCCAGATGAGTGGCATGAGGCTAGTCCACGGGCTGGATCGAGCCCCATGTGCCAGGATCAAACCCCACAAACCCAGATCGGACCCTGGGGCACAGTGCTTTCCTACGCACTAGGATTGGGCCCTGGGGCTTGGTGCCATCCCCGGGCAGCCCTGCACACCAGAATCAGGCACACAGTCTAGCACACTGGGCCCAGGTCTCGCCAGAAGTCCAGAAATTTGGCAGCAGAGGAGTGGTACCACTGCTAACCCACTGCCAAATCTCCAAAGTAACAAGGAGCTGGGTGACCTGGTGCCAGAGACCAAATACGGCTCGTATGCCAAGGGTTGAGCACCCCAGTTTACATCCACCAGAAACGTCTCCTTGTGCACCTGGAAAAAATGTGTTTGGTCTCTATGTGAGGGGACGCCTATACCCTGAAGCATCCTAAGGCTATACAAGCTTGAGGAAGGCTCTGAAGGCAGCAGCACTGTTGTGCTTGGGGGAGATAGTACAGTGGTCTCACATGTGACTGAGTTTAAGTTGCTCAGTCTTTAGAACAAGTATGTGATCTTCCTGCATAACTGAGAGATGTCCAGCAGACTGCTGCCTATGTATAAATAAATATGTCTTATTATTTTTTACTATATAAAATTAAGAGGATAGTAACATACTTTCCTGTGCAGTCTTGGAGACAGCATGAAAAACCAGAATCTTGATATGTTGAAAAAGTGCTATTCCTGATAACTGTTATCCTGGAGTTACCTCATGGGAAAATGTCCTGTGAACTGTTTGGATGAATCAGAGCTGCATATAGACACAGCTCCTATCTCTCTCTCTCTCTCTGGTCTCAAGGGTCTCTGACCACCTTAACTAGAGCCTTCCATTTCCCCCGTCTTGCACAAGCCCCTTCTACCTTGTTGCGTCTTTGCCTATCCCTTCCAGATCAGTTTGTACGTTATCTTTCCATCCTTGCCTTGGTCTCCCTCAAGGTCTAATACCCTCCCCCTTAATGACCCAAATCTGCTTTTCATGGCTTCTCTCTGTAGTTCTTGCCCTGCCCATTTCATTCTCTGTGCCCTTATCTTGCTCACGGCATCAGGTATTTTGTAAAAGTCCACAAGCTCTTGATTACATGTTCTCATCTATTCTGTTTTCTTGTATTGCACCAGATATGTTTCCCTACCACATTGTTTTCAAACACTTGTAGCCTTTTTCCATTTTCCTTTGTCAATGTCCAGGATTCACATCATATAAAAGGACAAGTTAAACAATTGTACTATAAAGCTGGATTTTAAGGTTTCTTGAGATTTTTCCTTGATGCCATTATTTTATCCAAGATCTGCAGGCAAATTTTAGTACTATAAATTCTTGCCTTGATGTCTTCAGTTATTAATTGCCCCCATTGATTATGGTTCCTAAATATTTAAATTTCTCTACCTTTTCAACGTTGTCATTCCCTATCCTTATTTTCCAGGGCTGTGGGAAACAGCACCGTTTCGTGTCAACTTCCATTTTGCCATTTTGATGGGACAGTGTTTCGTTTCAAGTTTCATTTCATTTTGAAGCACTGTCCCATTTCGTTTTGTTGAAACTGTTTCACTGTTTCGACATTTTGCCCATTGGCTATAACAGGGAAACACAAAACTGCCTATAACTTTGTCATTTATTTCCTGATTTGGATGGAAACAGCAAAGATGGTAGCACCTTCTCAGGGCATGAAGCCTGCCAAGTTTCAAGGAGATAGGTGCAGGTGTTTCTGGGAAACTGCACCTCAAGCTGCTGACAAGCAAAACTCATGTCGTGTGTGTGTGTGAAAGCACGGCGGGGGGTGAAAACTGCAGGCGTGGTAGTTCCTGTTGAGGCCATGAAACCTGACAGATTTCAAGGAGATTGGTACAGGGGTTTCTAGAAAACTGCACCTCAAGCTGCTGACAAGCAAAACTCGTGACGTGTGACTTGTGTGTGTGTTAAGGCGCATCCTCACTGGTGCTGGGGCCTCTACATGACACGGTAGTGTGCCCCAATTAGGTCTCCTCTTTCCCTATAGCCTCAGTCCAGTCCACCACTTTAAATGACAACAGGTAATAACTTAGTAAGCAGCACAGTAGCACCAGCAGCATCTCAGGCAGCCAAACTGTCACAGTCAGTATGAGAGCAGTCCTTCCCCCCTCTTCCCCCTCCCTCTCCTTACTTTCTGTTTCCCTGCAGGCAAGCCCAGCTTCAGTTTCAAAACTTGAAACGTTTCGAAACTTTCAAAAAGTTTCGACTGCCCTCATTTCATTTTGAGGCTGTTTCAAAGCCCTTCATTTCATTTTGATTTCACTGTTTCGAGCTCAAAACGGGTCAAAACAGTGTCGAAACAAAACAGCCGGCGAAATTTTGCACAAGCCTATTATCTGGCTCTGATCCTGAGATTTATTTCTGGATGTGATCGTGCATTTAATTTTGCTGATATTGATAACAAGCCCAGCTTCTTTGTCATTTGACTCTATGACCTTTGTATTCTTTTGTACCCTTTCCATTTCCTCTCCTACCAGGAACAAACTGTCTGCATACGCAAATACTTAGTGCTGTCAAAAAGAACTTCCTCTATAGATGAGCCAGAGGTTCTTTTTCCTGGTGACTGTATAGTAAATCATTCAATCCCTTTCCTGCAGTCAATACTTTTTACATCTTGGGTTATATATAAATGATATGCACACAATCATGGAAAATACAGTAACTCTATAGAAATTCAGCACCCCCAAAGGGAAGGGTTGATACCAGTTGGCTGGTCAGGGCTGGAAAACTCCACCTAAGAGCTTGTGAAAGTCCTCACTGGCTAATCAAAACTTGTTTTCCTTTTGAGGAATCCTGTGTGTTGACCGAACAGCGCAGATGTCCCAAGCTCTACAATACTCTTATGTACTTTCAGCTTTCGGGTATTTGAATACCAAACACAGGCAGATGCTGTAAATACTGAAGCTGAACTGTTTAGCCAGATCTGCAACTCTTCCTCCCAGGGAGTAGCCCAGCTAATTTCATGATTTGTTCCCAAGGGTCGTAAATCTGGCATCTTTCTCCAGCACAACATTTATTTTGAAAAATAAAAGAAGACTTGTGACCTACACACAAATATATTTACTTGGAAGCCTTCCCACTATAACTGACAAGGATAGTCATTACAGTCGAATCATTTGTGGGGCAGGCAGAAATCTTAAAGTTCAACCAGTTAGAAATGATGGGCGTTCTGATGCTACACAACCTTGAGAGTGGTTAATAACAGGCTCTATTAATCACAGAAATTAGCGGTAGAGAAAACCTATTATGTAATCTCATCCATTACTCCAGCCAATAAAAGATTGCTCCCTCCAGTGCTATATGCTCTCCGTGGTTTTGTCCAGTCCAGGTTTAAATGGGGTTTCCATCACTTTCCTTAGCAGACTATTCCACTGTCTGCTAGACATGACTGTTAGGAAGGTTTTCCTGAACTTCAGCCTAAATTTTCCTCTGGTCGATTTCATCCCATTACTCCTACAATTCACTTTGATTTTTAGCTGTGAAAACTGGCAATATTTCCAGTTAGGAAAATTTCGAGTCTCTTGGGTGTATGTGAGAGCTGTTGAGTATTTTAATATCAAGCAAAAGAAAGTGAAACGCTTCTGGAAACACATCTGGCTTTCTAAGTCTAGGTTCCATGAGTGGCAACCAGATAGAAGAAAAAGTGATATAAAAAGAAGGATGCAGCATACATGGATGCAATGGTAACCTGAATGCAGAGATGGCACTGACAATACTAACTGGATGTACCTTTTTCCCATAGAAGATGAAACCCATAGTCCAAAGAAGACGCTCTACCCCATCTGCTATTACCAAAGCTCTCAGCAAGTCCAAACACCATTCCAGGTAAGGACATTCTGACACCCCGAGAAGTCATTTAGCCCCTGTCTGCAACTAAAAAATAAAATAAAATAGACAGTCTAATCCATGCTCTAATTCAATGGCCAGACCCAGGGGCCATCTGTATCTGGACCAATTTCCCACCTGGAAAGTCTCCCACTTCTTACTGGAGAATGCTTTAAAAGTGCTAGGCTGAAAACATGTAGTGCCAGATTGTGATCTCAGTTATGCTGATGTAAATCCAGAATAATGCCATTGACCATGATGGAATTACTCCAGGTTGATATAAACATAACTGAGTCTGGACCTTATTGTATGAAAAAACAGCCAACGTGAAGGTGAACTTTGTGTGCCCGTAGCCAAGCCACACATAGGATGGATACTTGGTTAGTCATAGCAGCCTGGCAGTTTGCTGTCTGGAAGCCAACTAATAGATTGCCAGGGAGAATAGGACATAGTGTTCCACACAGCATATGGGGCCTTCAAAGAAAAAGGTATCTAGAGGTGGACAAGGCTACTTGAGTGTTTTGAACCCAGGTGGCAGCACATCTGTGAATTTAATGGCCAACAGAGTCAGAAAGAGCAGAGATGGGACAATGTGCCTCTTGTTCAGGTCTGTGTTCTCAATTGAGCAATGGAGCTTCCACCTTGGCCTGGCACCTTGTCTTGGCTTTCTTTCGTTCCTATATTTTTGATCTGCCGATTAACTCCAAAACCTGAAATGAGGGACAATTCCAGAAAGCCCCAAATCCCCTGTGTAATGCCTCTTCTGTAGATAAAAAGCTAGGGCCATGTATAGATGAAACGAGAGGCATGTGTGCACGACACTTGAAAGCAGGTTAAATGCTTTTGCACCACTTTAATGGTGTTGGTGTTTGCACGCATCGGTGGCATATTGCAGAGTAATTCCATCCACTGTAGCTAATCTGGCAGTGTAATGTGCTTTAAATGACTTGGGAGAGTTTTAGTTTGCTGCCCCTATAGCCACAGAGCGAAGCACCAGGCTCCCTGCAGCTCTGCAGGAAGCCAACGCAGGCAGCCTGGCAGCAGCCCGGGAAGGCAGGCTTTACCCAAGAAACACAGCAAGCATGATCTTTTTGTTTTTCCCTGGAGCCTACCTGCCTGCCTGAGCTGTGCAGGGGCCCAGTGCTTCCCTCCATGGCTGCAGTGCCCCCCAGGACCACCCAAGCTGGGTGCCGGCGGGCTGGTGCCACCTGGGGGGGAACTGCTGCTGTTGTGGGGGGGAGCACCAGGACGACACTGCCCACTGGCAGCTCACCTTGCCCTCCCCACCACCAGAGAGGCAGATAAGTTTAGGTGTGTGCATGACACAGGGGTTTAAAGGGCCCTAAATTGAAGCAGTGTTTTTAAAAACCCACCACTTCAATTTAGGGCCCTCGTTTCATCTACACACACCCCAAAACCTTTACTTCCTGCACTGCCGGCCCAATCCACTCCCAGCACTGCATCCGTTTAAGAGGCAAACCCTGCTTTCTCCTCTTCAGCAGTAGAGGGCACTGGCTGCAGGGAAACCCATGGCAGGAGCTATGGAAATGAGCTTCATGGGAGCTCTCTTCATTAAGCCTTGTCTGTGTGGAAGGGTTAATGTGCAGGTACTTCTGCCATTTCAGCTCTGCCTCCCTTCCTTCCTCTGCCCACCCCATATATGTTGATTCCTCAGCTACGAAGTTGGGGGAGAACACTCCCCTAAAAGAATTAGGACTTTTTTTTTCCTTTAATTTTTTTCACAAAACTAGAAAAGGACAAAAATTCCAGCCCTGCCTCGCTCTAAAGGACACAAGCCCTCCGTCTCTCATAAGCTTCTCTGTGAAATTCCAGCTGGGCAGTCAGTGAATGTTTAGCTGATGGATTCACTGCTGTTTAGTCTGCCATGTAACCAGCAATGGCATGAGAAGCAGAAATAGAGATGCCCTAAGAAATGTAGAACTGATGTAACGGAAAAGGGAGACAGGAAAAAAAAAACCTTGGAATACAAGCTGCCCAGAGCAGACTTTTCTTGAAGGACTCCTCTGTCCTCGGTGATTGGTGCCAGTGATGTGCAGTCCTTGCTGAAAAACATCACTGGTAAGTGTCAAAATAGAGCTTTGTGTTAAAAAGAAGCTTTTCAGGGCATTCAGCCTGCTATGCCTGAAGTCGACTACGGGCTGCTGGCTCAGGTGAGAGCAGTCAGGTTCCACGCGGGCCTTTAACTGCTGCAGTTAAAAATGCAGCGGGGTTAATTCTGAAGACTCTTAATCGAACACAGTAAATAGAAAGAGAATCAAAATTGCACCTGAGTAGGGGATGCAGGGTTTCTTATTCGGTTACCCCAAGAAAGGCATGGGGATGAGCAATGATACAGAAACTTTAGCTTTTTAAATTAATGTGCTCCTGGTGGGAGCTTGTAGACTGACTGCCTCAAAGAAAAAAACAAACGACTGTTTTCAGAGCATTCTCAATACAAACAGGGGTCACGAGTTCTCCATATCATTATACAAAGGCATATCACTGCTCAGTCCTTTCTAAAGGCGGGTAGGAATTCAGTCAAGGTGGCTTGTTCCCTGCCTACGCCAGCTGCTAATGGGGTGGCTGGTTTCGAAATATGGATGTTTTCCCACTAGGAACCAGACTGACTCCGCAAGACTTATTTCACTTATCAGATGGTAGCAGCATTTATTTACTATTGCCCCGGGGCCATGTGTTGACTGGTTACTTCAATGGAGACAAAAAAAAAAAACCCCTTCTCTTGTCAGCAATCTCTGGAGCCATCCAGTGCTTCATGGATTTCTTCAGATGGAAAGCACAAGGAGTTCCAGACTAAAGAGTCAAATATGAGTGCACTGGCCCTCCAAATCTTTTGCTGAAATATCAAGTGCTATCTGCAAGCCAAGCCTCACATCCCTTTGATGGGAGCTTAATCAACTTAGAATCCAGCCACTCCATCTCCACTCTGCACAGTGTAACAATTAGACAACAGATAAAGGAGTGTCGTGCTCTTTCCCTGCTCTGCCCTGATAACACCCTCATAAATAGCATTGCGGCAGTGATTTGTTTAGTTAAAATAAATATTTTAAATACAAGATAAAAACTTAAGTGATTTACATTTGGGATCCAGGAGTTCTTCCCAAGGGCAGCAGTTTCATTTCAGCCTTTATTTAACTGCCTGGGAGTAAGTCCTGCTTTTGTGAGGCATTCATGCAGGAACCGATGTTTTAGGGTAGCTTAAAATAAAGCACAGAGATCTTTTCATTCTGCTATCTCCTGGCTAAGTGAGAAACTCTCTTCCCCCTCCCTTCCCTGCCCCCTCCCCTCCCCCCCCCATCTTGCACTCACTCAATAAAAAAGAAACAAATTCTTGACTTTATTTGGCTGGAGAGTCTCCTTGCAAGGGAGGGGGACACTCTAAACTGTTCTCATGATGCATTGCTGTGGAGGGAGCTGGGAAAATGCTTAGGCCATCAGAGCATTGGTGAATTTTTTTGCTCCCCTTCTGTTGTGTTTACAAAACCTTATAACTTCTCTGCCGTTAGGAAATTCACTGCTGAGTTTGCTTGATGTGACTGCTCCCAGCTTCCATTGACGTACATGGGGCGCTTTTAACAGCGTGTTTGAATGCGAATGTAACTTTTCATGTTTAGAGGTACTGGCATTATAAACTGAGAACCTACTTGGTTGGATGATGAAAGTCCCAGGAACTGAAGAGAGGGAGCCTCCTGGCTGCTTGGATGCAAGTGTTCAATGACAGTGTGGGCAGGATTGTTCAAAAGCCTGTAGCTGCTCCCATAAAAGTCTGTGGGGGTTTAACTATTGAGTCCACCGGCAGCTGACTTGGGCCAACAGTATTGAAAATCCCACCTATTAGTATAAATATTTTTCAGTCTTACTGATTTCATAGGACCCTCAAATTATGCTATTGAATAAAAGAAAGAGTAGCAGAATCTGGCCCATTATAGTCCTTTCCCTGCAAACTGCTTAATATATAGCCTTTATATAGCTATATCTATGACATCTCTATATCGGTGTTTATAGGTATAGATCTGTATAACTTTTATATATCTATATCTAGAATATATCTATATATACTGCAGTTGGGGAAGGAAAGAAAGTGGCATTTTGTGCATTTTCATAAGGACTCTGCTTTACTCTCAATGGTTCCTTGCTGGGTTCAACTAACATACAAGAAGAAATTAAGCAATTAGGCCACCTATGTATTATGTTATCAATGAAGTCTTAAAGGAAAGGAAATAACTGCTCGATGTGATGATATTTTTTCCCCAGGGAAATTACAGTTTCCTCATCCCATCCAGATAATGGGCTGCCAACCGGGGCTTTTAGTAGCCCTAATTCTGTTTTCATCCTGGATGAGCGCGTACAGCTAACTGTGGGACTGCAGACCCAAGAGAGACACTTGTTCCTCTTCAATGACATGCTGATCATCGCCAAGTCAAAGTAAGAGGATGCCGACAAGCTTCACAAGGGTCATGTCTACACACCCAGTGAAGTTTAAGCCAGGACTGAATTCAGTTGTGGGTCTGGGCACCAAGAGAATCATATTTTTCAAAGACAATATTACATATAACTTTGCCACCTTCCCCCCCCCCCGCCCCGACCCCGAAATATATTCTACATTCTTTTTGGCATGTCTTGCTTTAATTTATCACTGTCTACATTTCCACACAGTAGGCTGATCTTATCAAAGTGACCTTGATTTTACTTCATGAGGCTTGAAGAAATGCCATGGCATTCTTTCCATGGTTGAGGGAAGAAAGTGAGTGTAGAGATCAAAAAATTGACTCCCTTTTTGGCCCTACTCTGAACCCCCCCCCCCCCCTCCCCAGCCTAATAGGCAAAAACTTATGGGGTAAGTTCAGATATCAGTGCTATGTTGTGGATAGTAAACAGTCTGAATCATAGAGGCCTGCCATCCACCTGTACACATTGTGCTAGTGCTGAAAGAGGGGAGGCCCAGGACTTGGATACGAGTAGAGTCAGTTCTGAGGCATTAACAGAAGTGATGAGGGATGGTTTTGCAGTCTTTGCATGGGCTACATCTGACTCTAGTCTCGTTAGCCTAAGCAATCTGTGGTTTGGATTTCAGGTCTTCCTCAAGCTTGAAGCTGAAGAAGCAAGTGCGTCTCAGTGAAGTGTGGACAGGCACCTGTCTCAGTGAAGTGACAGAGAAGAAAATGAGTCCAGAGCATTCCTTTGTCATTGGCTGGCCCACCACCAACTGTGTCGTTACCTTCAGGTATCACAGTGCAGTAATAAATTCACTGTTTTGCAGCTGTCAATAAGCTGTATGTAGACTGAGAACTAAATGATGGCAAAGGGAATAGAAACCTCTGTTCCACAAATATAGGAATTCTCCTATAGCCCTAGTGGCAGGGGCCTATGTAAAGAAAGATGATCCAATAGTTAGGCCCCTAGCTTAGGGCTTGTGAGACATGGGTTCAAGTCCCTGCTTGGACTCCCTGGCAATTAGCAAGTCATCAAGGCACAAACCGTCAAAGCTGTTTAGGTGTCTGAGTTCCTGTGAGCTGCCCTTGAGGATCTGGTCCTCAGCTCCCCTATGTGATGTGTGGATGCTAATAGTTTTCTACTTTACAGGGATGCTGTGAACACAAATGTATTCAAGACTATGAGTTCCACAGGTAGAAGTGGATAATGGATAATGAGATGTGTACCACTACCTTAGACGGAATGGACTTAGGACATGTAAATCCCATCCAGGAAATGCCAGTGGGTCAAATGAACTAAATTGTTCATTTCTGTACCCTAAATATTGCAAAGAAACTTCCCCTTCCCCTCCCTGTCACTGTTCCTTCCCCACCTGCACAGTCTGCTTTAGTCAACTTTTTTCTGGAGTACAGAAAATATGTAGTCCATTTTAAAATACAATACTCACAGGGTAGCTCCTACATCAGTGGCTCCAAACCTCAGGACACGACCCAAATCAGAGTCGCAAGAGGTCCACCCCTCACTCCGCCCGTCCCACCTGCAGGGCTCTCCCAGTGCATAGCCTGCGTGGATCTTGCCACTGCTGCCCCCCACGACCCCAGCCCAGCCTGGGCTCTGCTGGCACCACTGGGCATGAGTGAGGCGGTGGCAGAGGCAGGGGCAGGGTCGTGACCTGGATCTAAGGTCACAGCAAAAAAAGGCTGGGAGCCACTGTTTTACACACTAAGCACACCTTGACTCACCAACTCATCACATGTGAATTGAGCATAGCTGGACCCTCCTGAAAATTACTCCAGGCAATTCACTAAGTAAACCCTTTTTGCATTAACCCTGCAGCTGTTGTCATAACAGTCCTAGCACTTTTTATAGTTAGGAAAAGGTGAATCTGATGGTGAAAACTGCCAGGTGCCAGGCATCCTTTATCCCTACACCAAGAAGTGCCAGTCAGCTCAGCTATTGCTGTGGACAGGTATCTTGGTGGAAAACGCACTGGGACTCTCAAATGCATCTTGTATTGGCTGCTCCATCCCTTCTGAGTACCTGGGATGCTGCCTTTAGCATCCCTTTGCCATGGACTCACATATTAGACAACTTAGGCTTCTAATGCAAGGGTGGACATTTTTTAATCTCAACTCTAGCAACCATGCCACTTCCCCTGCATCACAAAACATGTGGGATGGATATTGCCAGTGAAGGCTTCTAGGAACTACAAGGAGAGGAAGGGAAGTGATACTAGAAAAAAATATCAATTAAAGGTCATTACAAAAAAGTAAAGAGCCACGTGACTTGTTAAGTCCAGCATCACAGAAAGATATTTGTTCCTTATCTGAACACTTCTCAGCCCAGCCAGAAAATCCAGCTCGGCTCGTCTGCTGCTAGGGTTTTATTAGTATTATTATTGTTATTTCTTATTCTTGTTAAACTAGAACAGAACCAGGAAAGGACTGCGCTTTTGTTCCAGGGTTTTACAGGAAGGAACTGAGACTTACAGCTAAATATAAGTGAAGCCTGATAAAGTCTCCAAAAATTATTAGTCATTCAGCACTTAGCTGATATTATGCTTCCCTTTTTATTCTCAGCTCATCCGAGGTGAAAGAACGGTGGCTCACGACATTATTGTGGTAAGTAGCCTGTCCTTTCTCCTCTGCCTTTGCCATCACTCTACAGTCCTATATAAACATTTGGAGGGAGACAGTAGATGCTAGATGCTCAGCTTTCACTGACCCTTGGTATAGTGGGTGCCTAGTTGCTTTCCACTGCTTTGAAGATCAAGCTTTAGGATCCTTGGATGGAAGAAAAGAGGCTTTTAAAGTTCAGAAAATCAAATTCCACTAAATGGGAACTGGCATCTTTGGAAAATGGTCTTTCTTTGTAAAAGACTTTTGTTTTACCACAGTGAAAGGGCCCTCTCTTCCTTACTCCTTTCCAAACAAGATCCTAGGGTCCCCTCTCCAGTAATGTGTTCAGCCCTGCTCCATCTGCTGAGAGCAGCATTTGTTCTAGATAGTCCAACCAGTCTCCCCAGTTACTTCCTGGTGCATTGTGAGTTCTTTCTTATCGACGACTAATACAATCTCTGTGAGATTAGTATCTACCGAAGTGTTTAATATCACTTGCCCCTTTTTCTGTGTTAACTGCTACTTCCTGTGTGGAGGGATTGTGTGTTTGCCTGATACTTTTTTTCTTTTTTTCCTCTGACGTTTAGGCAAATCAATGAGACAAAACAGAATGAATATCTGAAAGCCCTGAGTCTCCAAATCCTTGTGCTGGATATTGAAAACTGTTCTTCTGTGAGTAAAACTAAGAATCAGGCCAACACAACTGAGGTCAGGGCAATGGGGGATCTTTGCTCCTGCTGCCATTTCTGGGAAGCCCTTTCTGAAGCATCTTGAAAGGTTGCTGCAAAGGGCCTCACAGTGCACAGTCTTTGGGATCTCCTCTTAGAGAGGTCTCAGTGCAGGTAATTAGGAAGTGCTTACAGAGGGTTAACAAGCCCCACCACAAAGGATAGTTCCGGAAATAACTTTTGAACACATATTTTAGTGCATTTGCTTCCTGCTACCCTTCATGTCCATCAGTGGCTTCTAGCTTAGTGATTATAAGCATTCATATACCCTATAATTCTTTATTAGCAGTGCCATAGTAGAGGATCATGATCACTGGCACATCCTCTTCAGTTTATCTCTAAAAATATTTTCCTATGAGCAAGTTCTGGGCTTCAAGCCTGGTTCACCTTTATCTTCCAATGCACTTCCCACAGGAAACGACTCCAACATCCCCCTGCAGTATTCTGCACTATGTTTCACTGCTGTGGTGGCCATGGAGCTATTGGGCTGCTTTTCAACTCTGGCAGCATTGTGATTAACTACCACAAGAGTCCTATGATTTCCGTAGTGTGAAACCATTGCATTCAGTATTGGAATGGTAATGGAAGAAGACAGTGAGCATTGTGGTCCCACTGCAATACATCCTTACCTACCAATGGTTCTCCAATAGTCTCAGGTCTGTTCAAACATCCTATTGCTAATAAAAAGACAAGACTGTTCCCAAGCTAACACCAATGTAGGAAAACTGTGCTCTCTATCACCTTAAAATGATTTCATATTTAGTAATGGCAGACAGTAACCTGCCTAGCCAGAATATTTTCCCTTAATTTTCAAATCCAAGTGACAACGTGACTAGATCTTACCTCTTCCTTTAGCTTTATACATTTTTCTGTGTATCTTCCTTTCCTAGACTGCTTCAGTCAATGTGTCTAATACAGAAATAGCAGACAATGTGATCAAGAAGACAGTTCATCAGCTTGGACTTCCTGTAAGTGTCCATTGTATATGCTGCCAGATCTTAGCTTGGGAAGTTGAGGACGTCTGTGTTATTGAACAACGCAGATGTGATGGAGTCTGGTAAAAATTGAAGGAGACTTGTTTAATCATTAGAACACTAGTATTCTCCATGCTACAGGATGGGCCCATACATCTCTGCATATATAAAGATTTATAAATGCACATGCACATCTGATGGACAAAATACAAATCTTATGTAAGTAAATGCAACTTTAGTGATTTCAAGGCACTTATACGAGGGTTGATCATGGACTAGACTTTCCAAAGCGCTTTTATCCTAGACACATAATTACTGAATATATCATTGCTTATCAAATTATTCTTGGACAAATCATTGATAATAGTAATCGTCCATCAGTTACAATATTTAAGAAAGAAGGTCATGGCAATAGCCCAATAGTAACACCAAGACATTAGTTGTACACCTATAGGAAGCCTTGGTTCTTTATTCTTAATGAGAATTATTTCTTCTATCATTAATACATGCCCAACTTTACATAGAGCTAATCATACTCCTTGCTCCAAGAGCATACCATCAAAGGGAGAGATGAATAGTCAATACCTTTGTTCAACTTGCAGAGTGAACAAGCATGAAATATTATGCAAGTATGCTCTAGTTTCTTTAGCAAGAAAATAAGAGATAGGAAATACTTGTATCTGTATGAATTGAAATATCCATGTTCTTAACCTTTTGAACTAGTCCTGTGTTTTGCACCCTACAATACATAGCCAGTAAATGCTGACATTCCTGGGAAATCTAATGAACTTGACTGATGTTGTTTGATCAATATGTCAAGAGACTTCCTGAATCTGAGCCTTAAATGTGGACATTGGAGAAACCTTAGTTTGGGTTTGCTTTCTTAATCTGGTTTTTTTTTAAATTTGGATTTCCCATTCCCTTTCTGTCCCTCTCTGAACCTTTCCCCTTCCTCTCCCAGGTCAGACGAACTGTTTCTGAGACCCTGTCACTCCAAATCATTCTGCTTTCCCAGAGATTTCTGGCCATTGCTTTTCCTGCCCCTTGGTCTGTTCAGCTGTTATCTCTTTCAATTGTTTTGTGGGCTCTGTCCAGCTTATCTGGTCCTTCTTTCCAGCTCTTGCCCCCATTCTCACATTTCTTTCCTTTCTGTTCCCCAACCTGCAGGGTAGACCAAGTGACTACCATCTCTGGGTGATATCTGGAAAGGATGATCCTGCTTACCCTTTAATTGGTAAGGGCTCTTCCATTTCCTTCTTCAGATATGCTGGCATGTAGGATCCACGGTAATAACAATAACATCAACAACAACAATGCTGGTGTCTGGACAAGGGAAACATCTCTCACTCTCCAAGATCTACCTCTAAGTGCTTGCTGACCTGTGAAATGATCAACTGCATCAAGCCTGCAAGCAGCAGATATTCGTGATGAAAGATAACTGGCCTGATAGCCTCAGGTTTCACACACAAATGGTTTACCAGATTGTACTGTAATTCGTTAAGGAAGTCGATCAAAGTTGACCATCTCCTGAAAGATTCAGAAGGGTTTCAGCTCTGATTGACTTCAGTGGCAGAAGATCAGGACCTAAACCTAAAGCATAACAAGGAATTACATTCAGAATGCTGCTTTTGGTGGTCACAGTGGTTTCCAGTCTTGCAGGGGAAAGGGAAACCTTAAGGCAGGTCTCGGCACACAAGTAAATAAAGGGAAGAAGTGTCTTAAGATGCATGTATAGGTATCCTTTAAGCACGTAATTAAGACCCCAAAATATTTATCTTCTTTGTTCGTATTTATTTATTTTTCAAAGCATTCCAGCTCACATTTAAGGAAATTGTTTTCCATGTGAGACATCAAGTCCCATTAAGTACACGGTTCATTTCACAGGGTTTTTTGTGTTGCTTTAGTCTCTATACTCACTTTAATCTGAAACTGATCTCACATGGAGACGCAGGGCATTTGGGGCAATGTCCTTTGCGAGCTGTTTATTTGAAAAGTTCCTTTTTTAACCATTTCTGTTTAGATTACAAAAACTCTGGGATGTTAGAAGGAAAATGATTGTGTATATAGGGGACTCAGAGCCAGAACCAGAAGAGATGATAGATCCATAAGTTGATCTCAGAAATACAACAAACTTATTCAAATAAAATCCAGTGTCTAATCTCCTAAATTTGAAATATTAATCAGAGAAAACACCAAAGCTGGAGTTTACAACAAAAAAAAGTATTTATTTATTTTTATTTTTTTTTGGTTTTGCATCACTGGCAAAAACGAGACAGCAGAGTAAGATTAAATGTACAATTAAAATTAGACAGGGTATTTACTTTGGCAAAGCATATGAAACATGTCTCTCCAGTCTTTCCCATAGTAATTCATAACAAATTCTATTATTATGTTTGACGCCGTGATGGAATCAACGTTAGCGACAGGCTGTTTGGATCAGAGTCAACCCCAACGTAATTTTTTATGAAATTCAAAAATCTTTGATTTATTTTCTTTGAGAGTTTTTTTGTTTTGTTTTTGTCTTTTAATTTGTATTTTAATATATTCTAGAGTCTTTGCAATTCCTAGCAAAGACCAGAATCACCAAGCTATCAGAAGAAATACTGTTCTTCTGGTATTATTAACTGTTTTGAAAATCAGCCTGTCTTTGTCCTGTCTTATAAGTAGAGTCAGGAACTTCATATAGCCACTGGCAGAGCACAAGGAACCACCCTATATTATTGTGTTACTCGGTGTCCAGAGCAAAGCTTTCCTGAAGCATGTAAACTGCTGATGGTTTATGTGGACAGAACTTTAAAAGCTCAGCCGTCACATACAGCGTTCTGACCAACATGCTAAGAGCTGATGGTTAGTTACCTTGCCCACATCTTTTTTAAGTGTAACCATCAAATGTTACATTTTAAGTGACACCCAATGAATAAGTTTGAATAAGATGCTTCCACTGATGTCCGTCAAAGTGTACTTCAACATTTTAAAAGAGAGTTCCCTTGGTTGTTGAAGCTGAGATCATTTTTTTCCCTAAGCTGTTCAGAGGTATGTCTCATTGGTGCTGCAGCGGGATGAGCTCCTCTATCAATTCTCTCCCACTGAAGCCTAGGAGAACTTACCTGGGCTTTCTGAGTACATATGTTGTGATGCCATAGAAACCTTGTTATTGTGGAGTTGCTGGTGAGCAACAGAGTGTTCCTTATCCCTAAGCTTCAGGGACGCACCTTACCCCTGGCCAAGAGGAAACTGCATCCTGGAGTAATCAGTAGTTCAGTCTTCATGAACTGAGACTGCCAGTGAGAATCCCGTTCGTTCTAGCTATGATGGTAGCTGTGTGATGAGGGCATATGACCACTGTGTCCCAAACCAAGACTCCCAATTGCTTTCACATAGTGAAATTTGTGAGTTTGGATTCTCACTTGGACTTTACATGCCTCTTATCTCAACAGGCCATGAGCATCCTCTCAGCATTGTCTTGAGCTCCCTCCAAGACACTGTTGACCAGCATCAAGGTACCAACAACAACACACTCCTGGCTGATGGCACAGAGGCTTCCCCCCTGGACCAGCTGCCCAAGGACAGACAGTGCCAATTCATCCTGAAACCCAAGCCCCAAGTTCCAATGCAGCTAAGGAGAGGTGAGATCAGGGATGATGAGTTGTGGCCCTTCAAATAACTTTGGAAATCTCCCTGTGGAAGCTGCTGATATCCTGTTAGATCATGTTTTTATTTCAAAAGACACTCTGAACTTGAATATATCTGAAGTCAATTGCTTCATTGCTCCCACTGACTACCTGTTGATTTCAATGGTGGCAGGACTGCGTTCTTGAGCCTTAGGCCAGCTCTCAGTAACATCTCTTAAGTGGATGAGTAGCATTGAGCAATGAGTTACATTCACCGTGGATATGCGCCAACAACAGATACACCAATGAGGCTGTATTTAACCCTTAGCTGTTTCATTTCAGAAAGCAAGAGGATTGCAGTCTCCTAGCTATTTTCTTACTAATTGGATTACGTGTTACTAATGTCTTGATCTGAGCATGCAATTCTAATAATATAGACATTGCCTGTGAATTGCATATGTGCCAATAGACCAGAATTTTCTCTGAATATTATTTGACCATCTTTAGAACAGATCACATAATGAAAAAAAAAAGATTCCCAGATAATGAATTCACTGAGAGATGGAAACAACTGATTAAAGTATTGGGAATTACTGTCCAACCGTCTGTGACCCGCTCATAGCACAATAGTAAGGGGAGACACAGGAACAAACAGTGTCTTTTTGCTGTTTCAGAATCATTGCAGAAACATACTAAGAGGAAGAAATCCTTGATTGATTGGGCCCTGCGTCGGAGCACAAGCACTCCCACAGGCAGTCCACCATCACACTCCCCAACGACACCACGGAAACTTTTTGGCCTGTCTCTGTCCTCCGTCTGCCCTGATGGACTCCTTCCCAAGCCAATTATGGTAAGGGGAGATTTGTGCCGTGGGTCCCGTAACAAGCATCTATCTACCTCTCTCCCTGCCAGTCATTTCTCAGGCATCTGTAACCAAGGCTTGTATGTGGTGGGTGGGAGAATGATTTCCTATGCTTCAGTATGAACTCTGAATCCAGAAAAAAGGCACCCCCTACATAAACTCCCTGCATCACCCTAGTAATCTCCCATCTCAGTGCTGACTAGACTGTACTCCAATTATCACAGGAGATCTGGCATGTGATATACCTAAAATATGAGTTAACATATCTTGGTGCTGGGCTTTCTCTAGGATATGCTGCTTCTCCTCTACCATGAAGGTCCCTCCACAAGGGGCATTTTCAGGCGCTCAGCCAATGCCAAGACCTGTAAGGAACTGAAAGAGAAACTGAACTCTGGAGATGAGGTCCAGATGGATGGGGAGTCCGTCTTTGTGGCTGCAGCAGTCATCACAGTAAGTTATTCAAATGATACACCTCCTTCCAATTAAAACAGCATGACACAGTACTCCTCAGTTAGTAAGGAAATACTGTGATTCTGCCAAGGGACTGCATTTTTAACTCGACCCATTTGACATACCCCACTCTCATTTGAAAGTTGGTTCCTGAAAGAGAGCAGGTCTGCCCCTTCATGAACTAAGAACTGCTGCTTTTACTGGCACAAAGGTGCAGAAATTAGTACTGGCCCTCATGCCACTATCTGGGGTGGGGGTTGTACTTATTAACGCAGAAGCACAGCAGAGTCTCAGGCAGCAAAGGGTTCAACAGACTAAGAGTATGTCTTCATCATGAGTTAACCAAGCTACATACACCTGAGTTCCCTGAGAATGGTACCTCTCTAATTGCTTTTTCCACACTGGTGCTACAGTGAAAAGACCACCATACTTAGGTTAAAGGTTTTTGTGTGTGGACAAGACTTGAACTAGGGACAACTAGGGACAACACGTGTGTTATCACTCTAGCTAACTTTGTAGTAAAGGGAAACCCTAGTGGGGCACTGATGTGAAACCAGGTGAGAAAAATTCAGGCACCTGAAATTCAAGCACCTGGTTCTTGCAATGCAGGCTTGGCCTAATGAGTGGAATCTCCCCAGTCCACCCCTGGTTTGCAGGAGATTCAGACTGTTTAAAAAAAAAGGCATATTAAGCTGTGATACAGGATGCCAAGGAAAAAGGAACTTGGGAGATTTAAAACTGGTCTAGACAAAGCCTTGGCGAATGTGAAGCCTTAGCCTTACCATACTGTGGAGAACAAACCTGCTTCTAGCACAGAGGGTAGATTAGGTGGTCTTTGTTCCACTGAAGGAGAAGTTCAAGGTCTGTTTTCAATGCTGCACATTATGGGGAGCAGGGAGGCCTCGAAGGCATGTATTTGTATTGTGTCTCATTTTTTCTTATGCTTACTGTAAATAAAAACGTATGCACTGTGAAAAAAATTAAAAACTGACCAGACTGCTCTGCATATATATATTTAATTCAGGATTTTCTACGAAATATACCTGACAGTGTTCTATCCTCAGACATGCACGGGTTATGGATGGAAGCTGTGGACACAGAAAATCGAGCACATAAGATAGAAGTCATTAAAAGGTTTGTAAATGCTCACAGTGGCTCTTGGGGGTGGGGATGTGAATATGTCCCACAGCATACTTACCCTATTCTAGGAAACTCCTAATATTGCTCTAGGCCATGTCACTGCCCTTGCCTGTTGCCAGCATAGATGGTCAGAACATTTTCATCAAAACAATTTTTTTAAATGAAAGACGTTGATATGTTCAACAAAAAAATTCATGAGAAAATAGTTTTCTGATGACCAGCTCTGATTACCAGAATTTGCAGAGAGAAAATACAGTCATTCAGACACCAGTCGTGTCCTGGGGTATTAATGGAATTAGCTGCTTTGCGTGTGCAAAGTTAAAATGATTGCCACAATGGACATCAGAAAGAAAAACCCTGGCCAGGCACACTTATTGGGACCTGGGGAGTTTCTTTCTTTTTGTCAGATGAGTGCATTGAATGGGGATTGTCCATTAGCACTGGCATGTCCCATACGATAAATCTCTTTCTCTCACTGGCTCAGTACAGGCTTTTTAAGCCACAAATTCCTTCCTTACAGATCTTTGTAACTTAGGACATAGCAGAATGCATTATCCCATGGACTACTGGCACAGCTCTATATATGTATCCTCCAGACGCTCCAGTGCCCCTGCAGGGGAGGTGCAGGGACTAAGGTCGCCATTTTCCCAAAAGGCATTAGTGCCAGTATAGCTAGGCATTATGACAGGTGTGGATGTCCAGACAGGACTGCCACATAGCTGTAGAGTGGGAGTGACTCAGCCCTATTTGCTGCAGCTGGATCAGACTAGCATGTCCCAGACTAGTTGCAAAAATGCAGTTGTATTTTGGTTTGTAAAGGGGACTTTAGAAAGCAAGTGGTGCTTGCAGGACGAGGTTTTATAAGCAATTTGTTTTGCATTTTTTCTTTCCCTGGCAGCTTGGTGAATCAGCTCCCAGAAGCCAACCTCCTTTTACTCCGATACCTCTTTGGAGTCCTGCACCACATTGAGCAGAATTCAGGAGTGAATCAGATGAATGCCTTCAACCTGGCTCTCTGCATAGCTCCCAACATGCTGTGGCTTCCCGGTCCCACTGGGCCCGAAGAGGAAAGCAGGTCCACAAAGAAGGTAAATCCTCTTTGCAGGATTCTGCCCCGATGACTTTCCTTTCCTTGTGCTACCTCCTATGAGCTTCATTCCCCTTCAACCTAAAAAAGGAATATAAAAGATTAGCCACATGTACAAATTCATATGGAGTGGTGTGGCCACCAAGCTTCTCCACGCATGGAGGCGCTGAGAGAAGCCATTATCTGCTGTAACAAATGGACTCTTCTGGACTTGCTTTTACAGGGAGTGACTGGGAGTAAACTTCTATCCAGCTGGGATTAGGGCACTGGTACTCTAGCAGAAGCTTCTAATAATGGGTGGCACCATTCTGCAGAGAGGAAAAAGTTAGTTATCACAACCAACTCAATAGGGACAGGGTGTTTCCAGTCACTTTTGAGATGACAGCAAGAGTAATTAGGATCACAGAATTTGCCATATCTGTATCTGCTCTCTCTGTTCATCCACGCAGTCCAGTTTCTTGTAACTAATGCACCGTCATTCCAGTATACAGTGGTGTTTCATTGTTTTTTGAGCCAAAAAAAGAAACTTCTCTATTAAAATATGTTGCTTTTCTGTTGACAAACACACCAACTTGCCACCTTGGGCAACTTTGAATTGCCCAGTATAGCTGCAAATGTTTTCTTTGAACTGATCTAAGTGACTTCTTTGTTTGGCAGGTGGCCATGCTAGTGCAATTTCTGATTGAAAACTCAGCAGAAATTTTTGGAGGGGATATTGCATCATTGTTTCGAAGACCAGACAAAGAGAAATCAAAAGGCTCAGAGGACTCCCTAGGTAAGTCTCTGGGATGGCATATTCTTGGCACCTCTCCAGAAATGTCTCATAATTCATAACAGTGGTCAAAAACCTCTGGAAGGGAAAACTACAGTTCCCATGCCTTTATCCAAGGGACACTGAAGAGAAGATGACTGATTTCCCATTACACTTTTCCCTTTGCTCCCTGCCTATCTCAGCCTGGAAATTGGAGGGCATAAGCACAGTGCTGTGCACATATCCGTGCCTGTCTCTTCCCTCATCCTCATTACCTCTGCCATGGTTCTGAACTATTCTAGTCCTTTCAGTTCAAAGGGATAACCAGCAACTATGTGACTTGTCACCAAAATACTCATACCAATCACAGGTCCACAGTAGCCTGTTTAAAATGAAACAGTTCAACTAATGTCTCTAAACTTAGACCTTGAAGGTCAGAAGGGATCCAAGTGCCTCTACTATACACACGTACTTTGGGCTAATAATGACAGGTCTTAGAGGCAGAGTTCTGAGGGTCTCTTCCCAGGTCTGCCAGAGACTTGCTGTGTAACCAGGAGGTGGCTACTAGGGCTGCGTGACATTTTGCCAGCTGTTTCGATTCAACACTGTTTCGACTCATTTCAAGCTCGAAACAGCGAAATAGAATTGAAACTAAGGGCTTTGAAACAGTCTCGAAACAAAAAGAGGCTAGTCGAAAAGTTTCAAAGCTTCAAAACGTTTCAGGTTTCAAAGCAGCGAGGTGGTGGGAGACAGGGGAGAACCAGGCTGTGCTCCCAGCAGCAGCCAGGGGCGCAGCCCTGGCTCTCGCTGCTGGGCTGCGGGAAGCTGATCACAGTGCAGGGAGCCCAGGCTCAGTTCCCCTCCTAAGCACTGCAGTCGGGCTGGGGAAGCGAAACACTGAGGCTTTTTTGACTCAGAATGAAATTCAGAACAAAACGCTGTTCCATCCAAACCTCAAAACTGAAGTAGAAACAGAGCAGTGCCGTTTCACCCAGCCCTAATGGCTACTTCTCTCTGCACCTGATATTGAACCCACCGTAGTTATAAATATTTGTAGATTATTATCTGGTTCTCAATAGAAGAGCACAGTACGAGTTTGCATTCTCCCTGTGTGTCTTCCCCAGGTACTAGAATGGCCCAGCATGATGATTCATCCGATGAGATGGAGTTTGCTGCCTGTGATCAGGAAAGACCAAAGCACCAGCCAGTTCCTGAAGCAGACATTGTGTTTGACCCATCCAGTGATTTGTTACTTGATGAAGAGCGGGAAGACTGGGACTTGTTTAGTGAGATCGCAGCCTGCTACCAGAGCAAAACCAGGAAAAATGCTAGTGCAGACAGCTATGACCTTCTGGAGGAGGAGGGCTCCTTCTGCTCCATGGGCTCAATACGCTCGCTGAGCCCAGCAAGGGATCGGTGCTCATCTGAGCCCAGTGTCTGTGTCAGCTCTCAACTTCCTGCCCAGAGCCACGAGCCAGTAGCTCGCCAGTCCAGCTGCGATGCCACCATCATGCACAGTCACACGGACTACATTCATAGGCTGAAGCAGCTGCAGCTGGAGAGCCAGAAGCTGATTGATGAAGGCCTGAGTCCCAGGGTTAATAAAACCAGGCCAAATTTCTGGCGCTCACCTCAGACTGGAGCTAGGGTGAAGAAGCTGAGCTTTCAAAAAAACAATCTGTCCAATAGATCCAGCTTTTCCAGCCTGTCCTCTACCACCACTTCTCCCTCTGCCTCCTCATTAAGTTCCTTAGACAGTGCTTTCTCCTACTGCTCAGAGTCTTCAGCCTTCAGCCCCACAGATGTCTCCTCCTTGCCTTTCATGTTCGGCACTTCTGCCAGACTCTATGCCTTATCTCCAAAGGCAGCAAAGCAGCCCCAGAAAGAGTGGCACAAGCCCTTAACCTCTCCTTTGCCCTTGAACCCTTGCAATTTGGACTCTTGTAATGAGTATGAGCAAAAGGACATAGGGTGCAGCCATAGCACTGGGGAAGTAAAGGGCTTTACCCCCATCAATGGAGGTGCCGTGGGAAGCTTGCTAAATGAGAGTGGCAGTGAAGGGGAGGAAAGAGAGATGGGAAGTACAGGGCTCTCTGGACAAGGTTGTTACACAAGAAGTGAAGGTTATTTCAAAGAGTGTAATCACGACGCAGGCCATGGCACCCACACCCAAGACAGCGAAAGCTCCTCTGCAATCAGCCGGCAAGTGCACAGAGAGAAATCAGGGAAGCACATTGAGATAAAGGGCTCTGAGGTGTCCAGACAGGAAAGCCTGAAGCGTACCAAGATAACCTTTTACATGGCCCCAAATACAGAAAGTCCAAGAGGGTCTCCAGTAGAGCAGGAAGAGAAAGGTTTGGCTGTGAACCTCAGCACCAGCAACTCAAGCAGCAGTGAACAAAGCGCCTCCAGGAGTCTACCGACAGTTAGAGTGCAGATCCCCCAGACAGTGTTTTACGGGCAAAACACCCCGTTGGTGCTGCAGTCAGTCTCCAGGCGATACCATCACGAATGGACCAACCACTCCCTGCAGGCAGAATACAGACAGGTCGCCCAGACCACCTCCCCTCCAGAGGAGCTGGCAGAGGAGGCACAACCAGAGGCACAGGCCAAAACCCACAGCAAAAGCATCAACACCTTCAGTCACACCATCCGCATCATCCTCCCTGCCTCCATCCGCAGCACCGTCAGGGAGTACTTCAAGCATGATGAGGTCAAGGCCTGCCATGCAGCAGAGGCAGAAGCTGTGGAAAATGAGCTCATCCGGAGCAGGGTGGAGTGGCTGAGGAGCCAGCCCCGCACAGTTGCATCCTCAGAGGAGTGTGATGCAGTGGCGTTCGCAGAAGAGACGTTTGTGTAGGAAAAATATGAGTGGGAGCCGTGACTGCTGACTCTCTCCAGCGTGCTGTGGAGCTTCTTCTATAGAGGCATGACTGAGGGGTGAAGAGCCCAACAGGCTGCATGGGTCAATAAGTGTAAAGTCATGAGATGTGCAATTCATGTTGGAGTTTGGGTTTGGTTGCTGTTGTCGTCATTCTCTTTTTTTTAATTCTTTGCTATCTTTTCTACAGAAGGAACTTAACTGACAGGTGTGGAGCAGGCTAAGTACAGCCTAAATCCTCCCCCAGTTTTAAATTAGCAAACCTGTACAAAGAATTTCCCTCAAAATTTCAGGCTCTCCTTGTTGTTTTGCCTAGAATTGCAGGTGCACACAGGAACGTGAAGGGGTTTGGCCGGCAAACCTGCAAACTCATACAACACTTTTGCACGTGTTCCAGTTCGCGCTGGTCAGACTGCATCAGAGCAGATGGAGCGTTTTAATTAAAGCACTTCAGCGTCCTGCAGCGTCTCATCCAATGAGCCTCGTCGAATGAGTTTTAGTTCAAGTGCTTCTACCACCATTTTGAAATGCGGGACACTGAATGTGCAAGACATTGTGAGCTTTTTAATTAGAGTGGCTCTTGGGAGCCACCCTAATTAAAACACCCTCCCCCTAACCCCAAAGCACGTTCTGTAGGTTTTCTTAAGTTTACAAAAGAACCCGGGAATATGAAGCAAAGTGTTGTGTCAGCCTGCATTTATTTTAGCTTGTAGTGAGCTCCACTATGTTATCTTTTTCTTATCGACATTCATGGGAATCCAGAGCAAGGAGCTTCCCCCTGAATTAAGAGTTAGCTTGGTTCTTCCTTCTCCAACTTCCTTTGGCTCTGTGGTTTGGCTCATCAAAATTGAAGGAGTTTGTTGCTGATGATGATTGAGGTGGGTTTCAAGGGCACCCAAACAGTGCATTCAGGAGCAAAGCACCCACAGTTCCTCATGGGTTGAGTGAGAAGCATGTTTTTGAGATCTGTGGCTTCCAATCTGTTATAGTGTGTTCATTTTCTTCTCTCCCGCCTCTTCCCATCAAATATTTGGGAAAGGGCTCCACCACCTCAAGAGAGCTATGACACTTCACCACCGCTGAGGAGCCCTGCTCCTTTGTTACCTTTTGGGAATAGTTGGTCCTACACAATCCTAGTACAGGATACAATCCTTTCCTGAGGGCTCCTAATCGATGATAAAAATTCATAACTCATATTTTTTAACAAGGTAGTAAAAGATGCAATGTGCATAGGGATCCTCATTAAATTCCTAGTGACTTTTATGAGGAGTTGCATATGGTTTGATTTTGGCATGGTAGTTAAAGGGTTGTGAAAGTAGTTAAGATGTGTTGCTGAGTGGATGCTGAAGTTAGGTCCTTTCTGGCCAGAGAATGGCCCACTACTCCAAGTGCTAGATGATGTGAAGGTCAGGAAAGAGCAAGCTATTAGATAGCGCTTACTGCTGCCTCTGAGGACAGATAAGTCCCCCTTAACGAAACACAAACACCAGCGTTCAGACTGAAAGCAACAGGCCTGGCTATCAGGATAAGGACAACTGGCAGGAGTGTCAGAAACATTTTTGGTAACTAGTTTGCAAGTGTTTCACCAGGAAATGAAAGGCAGGCAGAGCATCCAAATCACTATATTCAACAAGGCTGCCTTAGCCTTTTGGAAAAGTGGTTAGAGGTTAAGAATGCTGCAGCCCCATCTTCAAAGATGAGGTAGTCAGATGAGTTCAATGGCAATGAGGAAAAAGAGGGTTTTATAGAAGGGAAAAGTCTCAAAGTTTAAAAAGGTTTGGGGAGTTTGAATGGATGTTGCTCAGGAGTTTTCCAAATTGGTCACCCCCACCAACACTACACTTCCACTGCTGGAAATAAAAATAAAGTGGGTTTGACAAGGTGGAGAGAGCAAGAGAAAAGAAAATGAAAGCCCAAGGAATTTGTACATTCCTATTCACTGCTGTAGGGCCTAATCTCTCATTGTGCTGCTGGACCCTGCAAGCTGCTGAGAGTCATTGATTCCTATTGCTGGACCTGCTCAGCACATCACAGGGTTGGACCCTAATGCAGATGAAGAAGAAATGTCCAATGACTACATGTCACCTTGACTAGTCTACTCAACACCCCCTTGCAATCAGTAGAAAGCAGCTGGCTCAGCACTCTTTGACTGTGGTTAATAAACTCCATGTTGTCAGAGAACAAGGGAGAGCAATAGCCCATTTTTCAAGGTGTACAGAGCTTGATTTGGTACCTGTGACTTTTATCTCACAAGCTATGGTTCCTTTTATCCCTGGCTCACCTTGATGGCCTTTGTGTGATGCAAGGTGTATATATTGTAATACAAACCACTTGCAATCATTCCCCTCACACATGCTCCTTAAAGAGCTGTTCACTTTCTTTTCCCAAGCTGTGGGTGTAACTATTTCAATAAAAGAAGCACGCCTGTTTGACACTTGATGTTTGGTGATTTTCTATGGTTTCCTTATCTTCAGTTTTATAATATCTAGTGAAGGGGTGATGGCCTGGCTTGCCAGACCTAGCACAGCTGTCTTCTATTGCTCCTGATTCTGTATAGAAGCTAAGCAGCAACAGTGCAAGTTCCTGCACAGATATATGGAGCCCAGCCCCTACAGCTTAAAGGGCTCTTCTCTAGTGGTGTTGCAGCCTAGACAAGTACAATTTAGCTAGTTAAGTCTATGGCCGGATTAACCTGCTTTCATCCAGGGTCGACATGCAGGGGGTGCACATGGGTGCACGTGCACCCCCTGCACGTGGCGGTGCACTCCCTGCAAAAGGGTTGACACTCACCACTCCACTGCTGGCACAGCTGGTGGTATCTGTGGGCAGTCCATGATCGCCTCTGGCCACTGATGCTGCCAGCAGCACCTGCAGGTGGTCGCCGACCCCTGATTGGCACTCACTGCCCCTACCCCCCGCCACCAACAGCGCCAACAGGGTCTGTGGGACCTCCCCACCTGCCAGAGGCATGTGCCATTCATGCTTTCACCCCTGGGGAGTTGGGAAGTGCTATTGCAGCAGTTCTCAACCTTTTTTAGACTCAAGAAACCTTCTCATTGGACTAAAAGCACCCCTTGTTAGACTCAGGGTACCTCTCTGGAAATGCCAGCTTTTAGCTGTCACTCACTTTTTGACTACAGAAAAGCAATAGAGCAATTCTTTTGTTCCAAAAAGCTCAGAAGGACCACAACAGGTCAGAATGGTTTTTGACCCAATGGATTCCTATTTGAAATTTCTGGCTTTATCTTGTGACTCACGTGGGAGGTGTTGGTTATAGCTGTGTTGGTCTAAGGAGATAAGCAGAAAAGGTTCTTTGGGTAAAAATGTGATATCTTTTATTAGACCAACTAAATAGCGGAGAAATTGTTCTTTACAAGCTTTCGAGCACAAACACCCTTCTTCAGGCATAGGGAGATGCTGTTGGTGTTTGTGTACTCTCTTGGATCAAATAAAAGCTCAAACCAGTATACAAACCGCAAGTCTGTGAAAATGGAAATGCATGGCAGTGAAGATTTTTTGCACACTTAATAGTACTAATATTGTGCACCACTCTTAAAAGAATCTCATGACACCCCAGAGCAGCGTAGCACCCTGACTGCAAATCACTATACAGGCAGTCCTCGACTTACGTCAGTTCAAGTTACGATGAACCACAGTTACGCCATTTGTAAATTGACACCTGGGTTTCAACGTTCCAACATGGGTTTCAACTTTACAATGCTGAATGCTGGATACAGCTGTCTTTGGAAGGGGAAGGCGAAGAGGAAGGGGAAGGAAAGGGCCGTGGCGGGACACATCAGGGCCTCTGCGGGAGGGGGAAGCTGGGGCTGGAACAGGGGGAGGGGCAAACGCTGCACAGATGGGGCTGCGCCGGGCTCTGGAAGCGGGTCTATGGGTGGCAGGAGAAGCCGCAGCTTGGCCAGCTGCTCCCCCAGCTGCAGGAGTGCCAGGGCTGCGCCGGACGACCACAGGAGAAGCCACAGCTCATCCGGCTGATCCCCTGGCTGCTCGCACTGGGCTGGGGCAGGCAGTAGGGGCTGAGCTGGGCAGCTGCAGGAGAAGCTGCAGCCTGTCTGGCAGCTCCTGCCACTTGTCCAGGAGGGCATAGGGAAGGTGGGGGAGGGACGTGTGACCCCCAGATCTGGAATATTTACAATACAAATACATAACTTCATATAGACAAGTACTATAGCTACATTTATTTATTTTATATAATTGAGTACTGTACAAAATTCTGGGTTATTTTGGGTGAAAATAGTGTATCAGGCCTTGGTTCAGGAACCAATCCCCCATTTATAACGTTGTTTCCTGTGGGGCAATTGGTTGCGAGTTACAACGTTTCAACTTAAGACACGGTTTTCAGGAACCAATTGTGTCGTAAGTCTGAGGACTGCCTGTACTATTGTCTCCATTTTACAGACAGGAAATTGATACAATGGGATTAAGGACCTGATCCACAAAGGGATTTAGGCAGTTGGCTCCAGGAGCGAAAGCCACAATCTCATATCCACAAACCTTGCTAGACTATATATCAAAAGGGGAGAATGACAGTTTTAAAAATGTACTTAACAAACATATATTCGCATGTTATGGTGGCTCAGTCTTGGTTGCTGACAACATTCAGGAGACGTCTCCTGTATGGTACAACCCTGACATCAACTTGTGGGTGATTATCGCCCAGGACAGCCCCAAATGGTGGAAAAGTCTGCTACAAGGATTACAGAACTTTGAAACTTTATGAAGACAACAGGAGATGGACAAACAGAAACAGCTTGTTGCAGATTGAGCCAAGAATCTGGAGCCAGCCACCCTGCAAGGAAACATGTGCCCGAGTTGCAGCAGAGCCTATTGATCCCAAGTCGGCCTCGTCAGCCATCTTCAGACCCACAGATAAGAAGATCATGGAAGACAGTGTTGGTTTAATTTCAACTGAAAAGGCCAACTGCAGAGTACTGATCAGAAAGTTGCCAGCCATAACTCATATACTTGCAAGAGAAGGAGAATTGGCTAAAAAAATGCCAGCCCCAGGCTTAAAAAAAAAAGACAAATTGACTGTTGGTACATTTTGATTTTCTCATTCTTCATTTTGTTTCTTGCTGCAATCATTATCATTATGCAAGAGTGAATTAACAATTTAATTGACAGAACGAATCTAATCTGCTTAATATTTTACTGGGTAGTTAAGGAGTAAGCAAAGAGGGCAACCATAGTAATCTGCTTACCCTAAAAAACAGGCTAATGCCAGAAGAGCACCAGAGTAACTTTTCACCATAAAACAGACTTTGGTGCCTACATGGTTAAGCAGGGTTTGTGGATCGCTCACTTCCATTCAGTGCTTAAATTCCATTTGCAGTGCAGGTCAAGTCCTTTTCTGCGCCTGGCCTTATGTAATCATGGATAAACCTTCCTCTATCCGGCACTTCACCCCCCACTCTGCTGTGACTGCTGATACAGAAGCCATGTATACCACTGAGCTTTTGTGGTATCAACTTTTCTTGACTAGTATCTGAACTAGGACCTATGAGTTCAATTTAGAGAGGTCGCTAAACAATGATCAGATGATAACAATGCTAAGTTATAGCTGACCTGACAAGGCCCAAATCTCATTATCCCTCGTACCCCAGAAGGCAGTTTTCCACTTGCAGTAAGTGGCACGTTTGTATTTATACCAGTTTGCAGTTTATTATCTGTGTTGTGTGGACACATACATATACACATTGCTGCTGTGGATGACCAGCAGGCCAAGCACTGGCTGGGCAGGTACAGGTACATATGTGCATACGCTCGGTGTGTATAAGACACAACATTCTGCTCAGATCAAGGCTCTTATCCCAGCTTCTACGTCCCACTCACATGGGGGAATTTGATCCTGTATGCCTCTTACTTACTAGCGCAGTGCTCTAACCACCACAGTACGGATCAAACATCATCCAGGACTCTCTCAAGAGGCCTTTTGAAGCCAGCTGCCTTGGCAAGCAAAAGCAAACGCTATGTCAGGCAGGAGAAAGAACATGCTAGGAAGTGTGTGGCTTGGTGAGATGGCTGCTGCCCTAGAAGGGAGTAAACTCAGCATTATTCTCCAGACCCATTCTTCCAGTGGGGCAGAAACTCCCCTACTACTCTCCATCCATTTTATCCAGTTACCTATTACGCTCAGTTTCAAAAGGAGCACTGAGGAAGGCTGTGGAGAAAATCTAAACTGAGGTGCAATGGTTAGAGCGCTGTGCTGTGAAGCCAGAAAGTTTCCTGTTAAACCACCTGTAAATGAAAGCTTAGAAATGAGGTCTCATGCTTGCAAGGTGATCTAAATCATGGGACAGTCCTCTGTTTTGTTACCAGTACTCACACTCATATACATAGCCTCACCCAAGCATATCCTGCTGGGCAAACAAAGTAGCCCTTTGGATGCTTAACCAGCCATATGGAATAGGTAACATAATTGTAAACTACGCCTATGTGCCAAAAATACCACATATGTCTGGAAAACTGCCATAAAGGGTGCATAAAGGGTAACAGAATATCAACCCTAGGGGAGATTTCAGGCAGTCCACTGGGGCTGAAAACCATTTTCCTTGCTCATTATCAACATGCTGAGCCTGACAGCATCCTTCATTTTTTTCCCCTATAATATCCACACTTGTGCCAAAGTCTATTGACTGCAATGCAGGTACAAGAGAAAAGAATTGGACCTTTCACACTGCTGTGAAAGTGTCACCACATATATCATAAATTTCACTGAATGGGGAAAGCAACCAGAAGTATTCACGCTGCCTGGCTTTATGCAGAGCCTAGCAGTCTTTTAATGAGCCTCTACAAGTTCTTTGCTATTCTTTTATTAAGCCTGCACTTTAAGTCCAAGATATTGGTGTAGAATGGCCTATCCCATGCTTGGCCCTAACACAATTATGACAGCATTGGTGGCTTTCCACAGCTGAAGACTGAAGAAAATAGCTCCTCTTGGTGGATACCACGGGTGATACAGGGATATTTATCTTGATGAAAAAAATCCCAGCGAAGGAAAAGGATTGCTGCCATAAAATACAAACATTGCTCTAAAATGAACTGCAATTTTTGAAGGATCCTGAGGGACAGACAGAAGTATGATGGGCTAGCTGGTAGTGCTTTGGCCCAGGGGTTTTGAAAGGGTAAAAGATAATTGGAGGGCTTGGGATTCCCTTTCCTCACCAATCAGGCTCCAGAGACTCACCCTCCATGTCCCCTGATTGGCTCTTCAGGGCACCTTGAGGGTGATAAAAGGGTCAAGTAGGGGTGAGAAAAATTCTTGTTGGAGTGGAGGGGGTCATTGTGCTTTCCCCCTCCAGGTACCTGCACCCTATATCTCTTGTTATTTGGTGTTTTGTATTTTGTGCATTTTGTATTTTGTCAATCAGTATTGGTTATTGTGTTGTTTGCATTTTATATTTTGTTAAACCTGTCTTTGGTTAAATAGATGAATATGTCTATGAATGTGAATGCCTAAAATGTATTGAATCCCATCCCCTCAGAGTATTGTAGTGTCCCTTATATCCCCTGGTTTATATATGTTACTTTCCCACCACAGTTTCTCTCATTAAATGGTGTATGTTTAAGTCCCCATTGGTGATCTGGCTCTGCTCAATAGGGAAGGAGGGTCCCTACACCCCCCACAGTGCTCGTGCACCTGCTCTGATCCCTTCAATTGGAGAGGGGGTACATCTTGGCGTACCACTCGGGTTACGGAAGCTACAATGAAATTATTTCCCCTTTTCAAGGCAGGTGAAAGCAATAAATACTAAAAGAAGAGTTAATCTGTGTTTGACGAAAGAGAAGTTCATTTATGCTCCAGGCATTTTAAACTGGTCCAATTGCTGGGCAGCTCTCAGTCCAAACAGGAAGTTTTGGCAGAACCTCTAGATCCAGAGCTCTGGCCAAAAGCAGAACAAGAGCCTTCAAGTCTGTCTCACAAGAAGTCACTGAAAATAATTCAAAAAAAGTTAAATTCATTAGCAAATTTAAAGAGGCAGCATGGTGGCCCCAGATAAGACTACCATTGCCTCACTTTGGTTTTATAAATATATTCCCTTTATCTTTTCCAGCCAGTGTGTTTATTACTCTTTTTTCCCCCACTCCGTGAAAGAACAATGTCCAACAACTTAGCGTAGTGGCTAGAGTACCACAGAAACAACCCTGCAACAACAAATCATCACTCACAGACAGATTACCCACACATAACCATATCACAAAGCAGCCAAAGCACTCATGCATTTACCAACTAGCAACAGCCGCATGCACTGATCTGTACTTGTAGAAACGAGTGTAACGACAACCCAGGCCCAGCATCTAAGGGAATGCTTATAGTGTGCATTGTGATGCAGCACACAAAAAAGCCCAGCTTATTCTAAAGGAAGGAAGGGTCATCTGAGCTTAATGGTTCAATGGACTGCTGCAGTGAAGGCACACCAGTTTTTCAGCCAATAGCATGCAAGGCAGTGATATGACCAGCATTGTATGTAGCTACTTTTGACTCCTCATTCTGAATGAGCAGATACCCGTTTACAGTTGAGGGGGGCCTTTGACATAAGTTTAGAGCACAGCTTGAACTCATGCCTTCTAAGCTATAAAAAGGCACCTTAAGCACTTAGCTGCCGTGCTACAACACTAAAAAGAAAGCACCAAGAACAAGCTAGGGGTGGTAGCACAGAACTTCATTGCTCAGACATAAAGTAAATTAGGCTTTGTGATTCTCCACACTGCCATGGCAAGACTGCTTCTGGTACCTCCCAAATCATTCATATCCTGCTAGCTTAGGTATCCCTACATTGCACTATATCGTGCCATATAGACATGCCCTAGAACAGTGGTTTTCAACCTGTGGTCCACAGACTCCTGAGGCTCCACAGACTATGTCTAAGGGGTCCACAAAAGATTACTATGATCAATCAAAGGTATGTGAATAACTGCACTTACAATTCAAAGGGGTCCACATCTCCATTTGAAATTTCCAAAGTGGTCCACACCTCCGTTCAAAATTTTTTAGGGGCCCACAAATGAAAAATGGTTGAAAACCACTGCCCTAGAAGTAATCTTACACCAGCAGTGCTTGAAAATGGGTAATAATGGATAACATTTTGCACATATACCTCGATAGATATCTATCTATCTATCCATCCCCAAACCACACATGCTTCCAAGTGGTGTTAGCAACAGTTGTGAGGTAACTGGTGATCAATAGCCAGGAGAACTGTCTTCTAGAGGCATGTGTAGGTGAAATGATCTCCTGTTTACGTCAACGCAACTGCGTTTGTGTTTGCACAACCCAGGATTTCCTGCCACTCTGAAGTCCATTTAGCGCCTCAAACTAACACTACTCAGAGATGTGTTAATTTGCTGCGCTCTCCAGTTACGCCGCTCCAACTGTGGATTTATTCATGCAAATAGCCAGAGACTCCAAAGACTTCTAATTAATCCCCTTTGCCACGAGGGGGTGCTGTGTTCCAGCCCTTAGCCAGTAGGTGCCCCTGTGTGTTCTTTTTTACCCTCTTTCACTTCTCCCTCCTCCCTTACAGCAGGCAGTTCAGGTCGGGACGGGGCCACTCAGAACAATTATTATTTTAAAATGGGGGAGGCCAATAATCCCTTCATTTTCTACCCCCTCTTAATTCTTCCCCTCCCACCCCACCACCTATAGTGTATGTCCTCCCCAACCTGCCCATTTACCCTCCTGTCCTCCCACCCTCTTCCATGTACACTCCACCTGTGACCCCCCATCATGTGTTGCCACTGCAGTGGACTCAGCTCCCAATGACAGCTGCAATATCACCATAATGGTAAGTTTTTTGCAAGTAGTTTGAAACTTAGGAGTGAGTGGTTACATGACTTCCTTCAATATTGCAAACCTTCTGAACTTCATCAGTTTTACCTTCTCGTGCAACAAGAGCATTAGCTGCACTAGCCACAGATAGGGTTGGCAGGTGGATCTCAGGGGCCACCTTGATGGTGATGGGTACAAAGATCAGGCTCGGTCACTCATCTTAACCCTGGCAAGAACCAACAGCTGGATCCAGGGTCACTATTGTCTGTGAACTTCTGTGGCTGAGGTAAGGAAAGCATTCAGCAGAGGTGAGGGCGATTGGTGAACGTGTGTGTGGCAAGCATTTCCCCTTTAGCTCTGGTGCCTTAACCTCTTTTCCACCTCTGCATATCAAAGCACAGCTGGGTAGGAGCAGGAAGCAGCTTACCATATACAAGTACTAATAGAAAAAAGAGGGGGTGGAGGGGATATAATCCCTTTGCCCATGGGCTATTACAGCTGGAGGTAATGGGAAGGGCTGCAGAGCTCAGCTGATATCTTTAGAAGTGTGAAAACTGACAGAAAAATGTATTTCCTAGTGGAGGGACCTCATTTAATTTAGGACTGCAAAGACCCTGCCTCACTGGGCTGCTTTCAAGCAAACAAACACTTTCAGCATAAGAACTCACTTTCCCTGCAGGTCCCACACTGCTTTCCTTTTTGAGCCTAAGAAAACAATCCCATATTTGTTGCTTATCCAGAAATTACCCACACTGAGTTAAGGCAACAAACCCTCTCTCCTCTCCTCCCTCCCACCCTGCTCCTAGCCATACATGATCTTCTGCCAATTCCTTGAGGTTCAGAAAGGTCAGAGGCACATCACAGTTCACAAGGCTGGTCCCACAGGGAGCTGTGTGAAGCAGCCATCAAACAACTGCTCTAAGTCAGCATTTTGCTATCGTTCCCATTAAGCCTGGTCACAAAGCCCCCTTGCCTGCTTATCCTGCGTCCAGTGGACAAGCTGTTTTTGGTCATCATTTCGAGGAACTCTCAAAACTAGGGAACACACTGACCCATCACATTAGCACCAACTCATTCCTCACCTAATACTAGCACCTCATTCTCCTCCTCCACCTCTTCCTCCTCCTCCTGCTGTGTGTCCCTATGATGTATGTGTGTTCGCTTCCCAAAACTCCCTTAACATTAGTTTCCAGCTGCAACAGCCCAGTGGATACTGGCCGTGCTTGCAAGCACTTACTGTTCTTTCCATCAGCCATTGATCATCCAATGTGCTGTGATGGGGGATTAATGGGAAGCCGGAAGCATGAAGTGGTTCTTATTTCCACAGTCTTATGGCCAGAGTTGTAGACACTGGGGCAAGTGGCTGGAAGCCCAGAGGTCAAGAATTCAAGGCCACGGCAGAAGTGCTCAGAGTGCGGCCATGTCAGATTCCAATGAATTTGTGAGTTCCGCTAAATAGCTTGTCACAAGGACATGAGAAAAGAAAGAAGGATATCTTATGGCCCCAACCATGAGTACCCTGGGCTGTCCATGCTGCACCAAGCAAACATGTTTCTATGCTAGAACAATGTTTCCTTGACTCCAAAGCTAAGTGCAGAGAATGTGGTCACCAGAGGCAACATATTCAACTGAAGAAGTTTCATTGAGAAGAAGTACAAGGATTTGGTACACCTTGAATTTACAGACAGACAAATGCAGGTTGTGTTGTGACCCTTTTTTTGCCCCAGCTCTGGATTATCTCATTCCTCTTTTTTGCCCCGTGTATAGCAGGGGGTCTCTATGGGGAAAACTCTCAACAACCCGGTTGAATAAAACCACCAGCGTTTCTGTAAACTGCCTCTGCTTTCCTCTGTACACGTGATTGTGGCACCTGTGCTGGGATCTTCCACAATCTTCTGGTGACCCGCACCCACTGGAGAACCCTAAGGGCATGGAAGAAAGAGTGGCAACTGCTCTTCACTGATTTCTAATCGCTGTGCATGCACTGAGCTCTGATCACATGCAGTGTCCTTGATGCTTCCTCACCATTGTTCTTTCTTCCATGGGTCATTTTTATTTGTAGCTAACAAGACAGTTACCTGGATATAGATTTCCACCAATTTCTCAAATTCTAGTTGTTTACCCCAACAATCACCTGACTTTTACTGGAACTGCATACAGCCCCACGGTGCATTTATTTCTTTTAACTGAACCCTAAGCTTTGAGAGCTCCCTCAAAGACCGCTTCCATCTCCAGCAGAAAACAAAATGAAGTTGTAAGAAATGGCTTTCCGATCTGTAGGAAGTGGAAAGCACCAGAAGTAAAACAGCACGATGCTGTTTTTGCTTGTCAATCAGTGAATCTGCATTGAAGAATCTGTTGATGGTCAGTTCTACTGCAATGTGTGCTTTTTCAGAAACCCAGAGATAAATGCTAACACCGGCCCGATGTCATGCCCACTGAAGTTACTGGAAGTCTTTCCCTTGGCTTCAACGGAAACTTAATTGCATATATGTAAAATACAGGCAGTGAATTTGTAAGTCTGTAAATGAACACATGATAAAAACACAAACCTACAGCAGTCTCTGCTACTGCTGGGCTGATAACCCCAACCTGCCACTTCTAATCTGAGGAACTTCAAGGCAGCAAATATAAATTGGCACTTGGTGAGGACCAGAATATTAATTCTACTTAAATTCTTGTGAGAGCAATTCTGTTCTGTCAGTCCCTGATAAGAGATACCCAGCAGCAGGCTACCATACCATCCGGTGCCGGTATGCAGACAAGCACACCACACAATTCACATTTGAGACCATTTTAGCTCCTATCAGTGCAGAAATGCTTGGAAAAAATAGTACAGTACATGGCAGCTGACAAGTCAAGATTAGGATAAAAGGAAAGATCTCTGGAACTTATGTTTAAAGCTGCATCAAAATATTATTATAACCTACATTTGTGTCTATGAAAATGACTTCCACACTGGAGATTTGGAAAGTGCTTTATCTCTGCAATAATTGAACCAGCTTTGATATCTTCCAGCTGAGGCAAGCTTAATCATACTCAGCACTTATACAGACAGGGCTTTTCATCTTCAAAATGTTTTACAGACATTAGCTAATTAATCCTTGAGAAAAATATTGCTGTTATTATATCCACATTTATGGAGAGAGACACCAAGGCAGGGAGATGAAACTAATTGGCTAAGACCACAGCAAAAGTCATTGCTAGAACTGACATTCAACCACCAGAGCTCCTAGCAGAAGTCCTGGGCCTGAACTATTAAAGCAAGCCCCATAGCTCAGCTCCTTTGAACTTTTCTCCCAAGACAGAGCTCTTCCTTTTGCTCTTTTACAACAGCAGAGTAGCATAGCCTCTCAATCCCAGCTGAAGTGAATGTGTGCAGAGAGTGAAACTGGTTCCATCATTCTTAAATAGGCCACCATCTGCAGACCACCCAGTGGCAGATAACACTACCTGCTGTAGTTACTGTTATTGTCTGACTCACTCGAGATCTAAGGAAGCTGTTTGTCCCTCCTAGGAATAAAACAGCACTCAAATTCAGGGCCATCTCCTGAGTGGGTGTAAATCAGCATCCTTCTATGGAGCTGTGGTGGTTCGCACCTGGCCTATGACATTATAAAGGCCTTTTTGTGCTATTTGTTTTTCTTTGGTGCAAAAGGACCGGAGAATGCTTAAAACATTGGTAATGCTAGGATTTGGCAAGCCCAACAATGTCAGGACAAGAAAGAAACAGAGTGAGAAATACTTTGAGGACTAGTAGCTTGACAACTTTTGCAGAGCTTCTCAGCCTACTATGGACCTCTCACAAAAAGAGGAACCAAGTATAGGTAGGTAGGCCTGACTCCCTCCACTAGAAAGGCCAATGTTCCTTCACCAGAGAAAATAGTGATATGCAACAGCAAGTCCCTGCCCCTGAAATCACAAAAGGAGGACTCAATATTACTCAAAGTTGGCATGACACATGCCGAAAGGCCTCACAGTGAGCCATTGTAGACACAGATACTCAGGAAGACAAGTTGGGAAGAAGTCATGCAGGAAGTGTGACTTGATCCACAGTGGATCCAGGACATACCAGTCCACCTCAGTAGCCTCAGACAGGCAGTGACTCGTACTTCAGGTGTAACTCATTCATGCTTTGCATACTTTGCTCCCGTGTCCTCCAGACTGACTGGAACTACTCTAGTACCAAGGGGTCAGCTACTGCTTTTTCTCCCAGCATCTTTGACTGCATCTCTGATTTCTTTAAAAAATCCAGGGAAGCCACTCTCCCAGGATAGCACTGTATACGATTTGCTCTCATCCTCATTAGGAGGCCTTTTTCCATGGGGATAGGGGAAACCTCTGATGCACTGTGCACCAGCCAAGGGGTACGCTGGCTAACAGGGAATGCCATTTATTTTTACTACCTGCATATCAAAGAACCAGCCTGCTCACCCCAGGAGCCTTTTCCTGGAAAGGCAGCCAAGTTCTGAAGGGCAATGTGACAGCCACTTAGGCCCTCCAGCCAGCAGCTAAGTGCTCAGCTGGTCTCCCTCTGGGTATGTTGCCTCACGCCTGGATCCAGGGATGGGGTGCCGACAGCTTTCAGCAGCACCTTGCAGCCTTGCTTTGAAGTCACAAGTAGGTGAGCGCTGAGTGTGGAGCTGCAATGAGCCAGGCTTCTAGCAAGGAGAAGTCATAGTACAGGGGAGAGAGGGGTGTTAGGTTGGAAATCACCTGCATGAAATCGCCCAAGGTTTGGTTAGGCCTATCTCTACTATTGAAGCTCTTAACTCCCTGGAGCTGTAACATCTTTGCTTTGGTTATAACCCATTCCATCTTAACTTTCGGCACTTAAGTTTGTGAGTTGAACTCCGCATATACCACTTCCTGCCACGAAGGACAGCTGAGGGTAGGGACAAAAGATACAAACGATGAGCAGTGTGAGGGGCTCTCACCATATACAAAATACCTCCATTGGTTTGTTCTGGCCCAGCTCTCCCTGACTGCATGCAGCGGAGCCCAAAATGAAGGAGAAATTTAATCAGGTAGAGGTCCTATGGTATGACACTGCGAGGGGCTACTTCAAACCGGCTCCTAGACCTGCAATAGCAAGCCGGTAGCTCAGCGAGATCACTTGAAGCCTTGATGCTGCATTGCGCTCCTGTGATTCCAAATAAACCTGGGAACTTCCAGTTATCTGGCTGGAAAACTGAATCTTACCTCCATGTGTTAGGCAGAGTAAGTAGGTAAGCCCAATGCAGCACAGTGGCTCCAAACTCCATACCCTGCCTCTCCTAGCTGTAGTTTTGTACTGATGGTGGCATGCTACCCTATGGGCCAAGCAACATAAATCAACAGTGTCTGAAGAGGGCTTTGGAAGGCCGCAAGCACCCATCCTGCGTTATACACCGCCTAAAAGCCTCATGGTGATATTCCACCAAATTCAGAGGGGATCACTTCAGCATTACTCCTAGCTGAACTAAACAGACTGCTGCCTTGTAAAAATCTTCTGACCTGGGCAGGTGATTTGAGTGTTATGAACCCTGTTTGCAAATTCCAGAGAAGACTGTAAGTGGAGAAGGTTGGTAAAAGGGGATGGAAAAGCAGAAGAAACAGGAATTCAAGTTGCATTCTCTGCCTTTGCCTACATTTGAGGAGCTAATGCTGTGTCAAGAGCTCCCTCGTGTGCCCAGTGGAAGCTACAGGAGTGACAGTTCTTCAGGCCGTTGTACTCGGACTATCGTCTCAGCTGCATGGACCTGCTTTTCCCCAGTGTTGCTCGAGCAATTCCAGCCAGTGTGTAATGGCCCGGACCAATTGCCCTGTGGATCAAGTTGGTGTTTTTGTTCTCATTTCAGCAAACCTTGCCAGTTCAGCTTTAGTGTAGCAAAGCCAACACAAAAACAGAAACTGAGATCTCACAGAAGCAGAAACTCAACCTTTTAGCAAACCTTTTGTTTTAGGCCAGTTTTCATTTGATCATCTGGATCCCTGTTTCAAAACTGCCCAGTGTAATTTGCAGCTGGCTCATTAATCCAGGTATACTAACAACTCCAATCTAATTTACTACTGGTATGTCTAAGGCACTGTGCTAAGAATCATAGTTAGGCACATTATTATTGTAGGCCCCTAGCAGGGAAGGAATTGATAGGAATATGCATCAAAATAAAGAATACAAAAAAATGGTTGCTGTTCTGGAATATTAGCCACTAGGGAACTATGAAATGATTATCATACTCGCATCATACTCATATCTGGCAAAAAAGCAGGACAAAAACAAAGAGATGCATCCCACAAGCAGAAATGCACTCCCCCACGTATCCTTCTGCCCTTGCTGTGACCCATGCAGCACGAGATGAAAAACTCACTCACTTCCTAGGACTTGCACAAACCAACCCTACCTGCCTGGCTACAGTAAGAGGTATGAGGTAAAAGGCTGCATTACATAAACCAAGTATTACTTGCTTTGTGGTACTAAAATAATAAATAAATCCTCCAAAGCTAAGAACAGCATAGAAGTTATAGCAGTGGGCACATTACAGCTCTCATAAAATAAATGCTCTGCTCCCCAGCGTATCCTCCTATTGTTGCTACTTACTCCCCAGGCTCCTCAAGGACTAATAAAGGTGACACAGCTGAGCAGTGTGGGTTTCTCTAGGCACGCACAGAAAGGACTGAGTGTGTGCAAAGGGAAGGAACAATCTGTGGTTTCTTCTCAGTGGACTCCATTTTTGCATTTCTAGAGGCTGCTACAAGAGAGGGGTTGAACTGCTTTCAGATACTGCTAACGGATAGATAGCCTCAGCTGAATTGTGGTGACCGCACTAACTACCCCAGCCTCATAGTTTTGATTTGACAGTAGCAGAAGTCCCAGATGTTCTTAAGCCTCCTTAAACTCTCACAACAACTTCTTTTTTATTCTCCGTGGGCAAAAGCACACATGCAATAAGCAGGGAGTAGGGAAGAAGGGCTCAACAAAGCTAAGAGTCAGTCCATTTGACAAAGGATGCCTAACTTCAGGGCACAAAGCCCTTGAAAAGTTACTGATCATTTGGGTACCCCAGTGTTTAAGATGCCCATAAACAGTCCCAATTTTCAGAAAATCCTGTTATTTTAAATAATGAGGCCCTTTTCGAATTTCTCAGCTCAGCCGCTCAGATTGAGGCACCAGAAAGGACCAGCCACTAGTGAAGCCAGCTAAAGTTGACCTTAAAATACCCTCTGTGTGCATCCATTTCCCATCTGTAAAACAGTAGTACTTCCCTCCCTCACTGGGCAGCAAAGTGCAAAAAGCAAACTGAGTAAAACCTAAAGGACTGTTATTAGCAGTATTCTCCTTAGTGGTGTTTAACTTGATTCAAAGTCTAGAAATCATTGGCACATGAAACATTTTGGTTAAATAGGCTGTTTTACCGTTAACATAAGTGCACAAAAAAAATCCCCCTGTGGACATCACTTTCTCTGTAAAAAAGTTGCTGCATAGAAGACCCTTCCCCCTTCCACACTCCCGGCTGGCACAGCACATTTCTACGAACAGTGTAATCTTTATAAATGCAGGGCAAGAACGAGGCATACGAGAGATAAAAATAGCTGAGACACCAAATTATCTTAATATAGACAGGATGGATTGAAACATCAGCTCATTTAAAATAAGATCAGTCAGAGAGCTTATTTGAGAATCTGAAAAGCTTGTCTAACTTTTTTGTTCTGTTATCTCCCATAAATGCCTCTGGTTTCAAGGCCAAACCTTGCAGTTCAGCATAAGAAAGGCTACTTTTATTGTATTTCTCACCTAGGGCCACAAGTTCCCCAGCCTGTTTCTCATACACCTTCCAAAAATTGAGACATTTAAACTGGTTTGGCTGGGGTAAGCATCTGAAACGAACTCTGTGGGATTAGGTTGCAGGTGTGAAGCTTGATTAACTGCGCAGAGTGGGGGAGAAGCAGCTTTATTGCAGATATCGGGCACAACACACTTTGCAGGAAAGAGCAAGAAACCATGCAGTTGGCAGTTGGGAGCACACTGCCCTGCCCATCAACTGCGTCTCATCTTAATCTCTAATCGAAATCATTAGGCCTCTAACCCAAAGCAGGAATTTTTATCCCCCCATCACAACACTTTTTCCATTGACATGTCCAGCCAGTTTCTCTTTTAGTAATGCTAAATTCTTGACCCCAGAGAAGCCCTGCAAAAGTTACTTCCACAATCAAATACCACATTGCAGAAGAAAATAGGTTCTTTTATCAGCGAATGAGGGCGAATATGTTATGGTGTTACTAAACTGCTTAGCACAGGGGAGGGGCTATGTTGGAACTGCTGGCTAAAGGCATTGTGCATTTTCAACAAAATCCATTTTGGTGAGAAAGATATCTGTAAAAATCCCACAGCAGGATTTTGCATGAGAAAAAATGGGTTACAGACTGAACTATGTGGCTAGCTAAGACAGCTAGTTTAGAAATCGCACTCAAACATCAAGGGAGAATCCAATGAGCGTGACAAGTTAAATGGATAAAACAACTGCATATTTATGCCCCCAAAATAATTCTATTGTGGTCTCAACTACTACTTTGATACCTGAAAAACAAATGTCATTGGGCTAGAAACCTGATATTTAGACTTTTATTTCAAGATAAATGGTGCTACAGTCATCAGGAAAGCAACTGATATTTGGAGAAATTAGTAACATTAGTGCATAACAGCATGCTTATGGAAAAATTGTTCAACTTCTTTATAAAATAACAGAATCTTAAAGGTTATTGATACATTGCTATTAATCAAACTAACAAACTATTTCATCAAGACAATCAGCACACAGTCATACCTCTTCAAGTTGGGAAAGCTCTCTACAGTTAAATAGTCAGCTCAGAAAAATTCCCAACTTTGACTGTAAGTGGCATATCCTTAACTTTCAAGGATGAGAATCATCTGCAGAGTAGATGCTTGCTGCAGCCCCAGTTCAGCAAAACACTTAAGCACATGCTTGATTCCATCTGTATTCAGTACATAACTCTAAGCACGTGCTTAAATTCCTAATATTAAGCAGTGTTTAAGTAAGAGCTTTGCTGAACAGGGATCAATGCTGAATCAAGTTCTACATGCGTGAATGAAAAATTAGTTACAAGGCTTCACTGAGTTAATGAAATATAACAGACTTAAAAAGAGAAAAGAAGCAAACATCATCTCCACCACCACGCCTAAATAAAAGACCTTAGTGCAGGCGCCAACGCTGGTTACTGTTTACTTTGCTTTCCCACTTCCAACTGCCTCCTGAGGTCAGATACCTCCATGGGGACCTGGACAGTCAGACCATCCATCGACTTCTTAACACACACCTGACACCCAAGGCGAGATCTGAAAAGCAGACATCAGAGACTGAATTTCATGTAGCGAAGAATAACATCCTCAGAACCCACTGGTAATGTCCGCTCCCTTCTATATATCCCCAGAGATCATACAGCAGGCCAGCTGCTGGTGGACAGCGACTGCACTTTTCACAGGGAAAACTCTCTAAATACCCACTCAAAGTAAATAAATCACATCCACCAAATGGCAAGTGTCCTATCTTTATAAAGAGAGAGAACTAAGACAGAACTAAGATGAGCTAAACAGAACTTTCCCATTCCGGAGCACAAATCAGGCAGGTTTCTGAGTGCTGGCTCCAACAGGCAGGAATGCTTACGTGTCGCTGAGCCCATAGGCCAGGTCCAGCATATCCATTTCCTCGTCTGAGATGGCATCCAGCTTCTGGAAGACATCCCTCTCAAAGATGAGGTGACAAGTGGAGCAAGCTAACGTCCCTTCACATGCACCTGCAGGTAAAGAGCACCGTACATCAAAGACAGGCAAGAGAAGGAGACAGATGCTTGTAAGGAACCGTGGGAAGGACAGGTTCTATCTATCCCCAGGTCTAGTGGGTCAGGAGAGATTCTAGAGGAAGCCAAGGAGTTACCCTCATGAACACTTGCTGACAACCTAGTGCCTCATATCTGAGAAGATCCCCTGAGAGGTTTCAGAGTTGATACGTTACATCAATTATGGATGTGTCATACATTCAAATAAAGAAATAGATCCATTAATACTGGCTACTGGGGTGCCAGCTCTGATGAGCTTGCAAAGACACTGCCATTCTGGCCTTTTAAATAAACTGAGAGTATGAAATCATATGAAACCCATGCTCCACTCAGCATGTTCATGCTCTGTAAGGTTTTTGGGCCAGAAAAGCTGGTTGCTTTTTGGGTATATAAATGCACTCCTAGCCCCCAGGTGGATACATTTTAAGACAGATGACAACCAAAAGAGCAAGAGAAATCCTATTTCATCATTACACCCAGAACCCTGCTCTGTGGCTGGGTGCACCCCACCCCGGAGCACATGTAAAGATGCCCTTACAGTCCCAGCTGCCTATTGGTTATTCTACATTTGTGTAAGGCCCCAAGGGTGGATGTTATCACTGCATTGCACCTACCAAAGCCATCAATGCCCAAGTTTTGATTCACCACCACATCCAGCAAGCTCTCTCCTTCTTTGGCTACGGCTGTGAGTTTCTCTCCATCCCGGTTTATAAAATGCACTGTCACTCTCTCTGCAGAGCTGTAAAAGAAATTAAAGGAGTTCAAACAAGGTTGATCCACCTCCACATCTGAGGCAACCCTTGGCAACATCCAAACCAGTCATCATGTGAGAAGCTTGCATAGAGAGAGAAAGTCCTGAAGAGCCATGCTGTAGATGTACAGTGTGGGTCCAGTTCAGAGTCAGGAGAAGCAAAGTAGGATCTTGTACCTGCATCCTGTACCTGCAGCAAGTACACCTGCAAATGGAGAGCATCACTGATTTCAACTCATGGGGCTGGCTGGCTACAGCTGTTACTGGAGAGGTGGTGGCTCACCGTGGGTTAATCCTGTCTCTACCAAGGTGTGGGTACTACACAGCAAAGCAGCTCGGGATCAGATTAAGACTGTACAACAAGGGCTTTTGTCATTTGCTTCCTTTCTTGTTTTCCCAGGGGGATTATTTGCTAATGCTCCATTTCCATTCTTTGTTCATTCAACCTGAAATGCATGCTGAACCCGCCCTTCTGTCATGTCCTAAGTCACTGGGAGGCTAAGTATAAGGCATCAGGAACCAAATTCAGTCTTAGCATAAAGGGGATGCAGCTCTCACTCTTTTGAAGGGAAGTTGCACCCAATTTCACTAAGGCTGGAGTTAGCCCTAAGAAACTCTAGGTGAAGAGGAAGCATGGCCAACACTATTGAATGTGCCTATTCTGGCTGGAAACCTGAGTGGAACTTGAGACCCATTTTTGCAAGAATGTCCATCAGAAACCAGCCATACAGGTCACCCATAACTTCTTATAATGAGAGCAATAAAACCCAGCAGGCACTGTATAAAACCTGGGGTGGATTTGTTGGGAGCTGCCTCTGCTGTGGTTGCTTTGAAGATGGAAACAGACCTCTCCTGGATGTTAAACTACCCATGCTCCTTTGTGCACATTTGACCTACTCAGATTCCTACAGAGAGTCGCAGTAGAGAAATAAGAAGAACTTGGTATAGATAAGGAACTCTGCAAGTGAGAGTGGGATGCCGCAGACAGCTCTGGGCATCAGGCCATGAAGTAAAGGGGTGTCTGTAACCACAGGCAACTCCAGAACGTATGCTTGTGACCTTCAAGCTGTTCCATGGCAGGAAGTATCCAGAGGTGCTGTGATATACATGTGTGTTTCCCAGGTAAAGCTTCATCAATTTTGGAGCTCCTAAAACATGCCAGGGTCCTAGTCACTATTCGATAGCTGGCGCATTGTGGTATGTATCCCAACTGCAATAGAAAAGCCAGACTTTGAGTCTCCAGACTGTGCAGCTCATTCAGTAGGCCTCTGCAAGTAGGCAGCTATTTGATCCGGCTTCGGATCTGGCTGCTTCAGATGCCAGGGATCCAACCCGGAGCTCCAGACCGGGGTCCCGCTTTGATCCGGATGAAGTGGCTACGAAACTTCAGAGCCGCCTTGGAGATTCAGCCATAGGGTATAATGGGAATAAATGAAATATCTATTACTTTGCTGTTTTTTGTCTTCTTTGGATGACACTTGCAGGAGTGGTAGTGTCTGCTGAGAGCATGAAGCCTGCCGAGTTTCAAGAAGATCAGTGCAGGGGTTTGGGGGGAAATGTACCCCACATTCTTGAAAGCAAAACTCATGTCACATCTACGTGTTACAACACAGGGCAGTGAAAACTGCTAGGGTGGTAGCTCCTGGTGAGACCACAAAGTCTGCCAAGTTTCAAGGAGATAAGTGCAGGGGTTTGGGGGAAACTGTACCTCAAGCTACTGACAAGCAAAACTCGTGACATGGGTGACCCTGTGTGTGTTAAGGCACTTCAGGGTGAAAGCTGTAGGGATGGTGGCCCCTGTTGAGGCCACAAAGCCTGCCAGCTGTCGAGGAGATCGGTGCAGGGGGGTTCTGGGGCCCTGCACCCCTAGCTGCTGACAGGCAAAACTCGTGACATGGGTGCTTGTGGGACTGACTGTCTCTGGCTTGGGGCAGTTGATTGTCTGTATTGATTGTTTCCTCTCCTTAGTCTGTGGTTTTGTAGATGTTAATCATTGCTAATTAACTGGTTACCCTTGCAACTGTGTATTGAGCTGGTCCCCGAGTGAATCATGACTGATTGGTAACTGCTAACACAGTAGCTCAGCAGCCAGGCCTGCAGGAGTGTCTCCCCTCTCCACCCCAAGGCAGACACAGTTTTGCCTGTCAGCAGCTGGAGGTGCAGGGCCCCAGAACCCAAACCCCTGCACCGATCTCCTTGACAGCTGAAGGCTTCATGGCCACAGCAGGGGCCACCATCCCTGCAGCTTTCACCCTGAAGCGCCTTAACACACGCAGTGTCACCCATGTCACAGGTTTTGCTTGTCTGCATCTTGAGGTGCAGTTCCCCCCAAACCCTTACACCGATCTTCTTGAAACTTGGCAGGCTTCATGGCCTCAGCAGGGGCCACCACCCCTGCAGTTTTCACCCTGCTATGTTGTAATGCATAGTTGTGACATGAGTTTTGCTTTCAGAAATTTGGGGTGCAGTTTCCCCCGAACCCCTGCACTAACCTTCTTGAAACTTGGCAGGCTTCATGCCTTCAGCACAGGCTACCATCCCTGCACATTTCATCTAAATCATACAAAAAACAACAAAGATATTGATATTTCATTGATTCCCCATTATACCCTATGGCTGGATCCCTGAAGCAGGTCCAAAGCTTTTCCGAAGCGCTTCAGAAGCTCCGAATCACTTTGAAAAGCCTAAGGAAGCCAGCGCTTCCATCCAGACGTGCTACTTCAGACACCAAAGTGTCTGAAACTTCTCCAGATCCAAAGATCCAAAGCACGGTCTGAAGCCTCACACAGCTCTATCTTTCAGTGCTAGAAAACACCACAGTATCTAGCAGGCAGCCTGCGGAAAACAGCTTACCCCAAACTGAAACAGAACCCAACAAGCAAACACATTGGTGCTGATATTCAGAAAGGTCTCTGCATTTCCGGGGTCCTGCTAGAAGCAAAATACTACCATAACCAGTAGAAAAAGAACAGTTTGCATTGGGATTCTGGCCAGAACAGAAGCAGAAAGTACTGGGCATCCAGGATGTCTGCCCCCAAGAGAACGATAGTCCAGTCTGGTGGACCAGTAATGAGTACAAGGGAAATGTACTAGCTGCTGAATGCTTTGACTTTCACAGGCTGCTCAAATAAAGCATCAGAAACTTTACATACCAGGGGTCCAAAAGCAGGACATGATGTATTGTCCAGGTGAGAGGTAGGGAATTCATGGGAAGTTAAATCATTGTTGTTGAAGGCAATACATGGTTTGGCTTGACCCCCCTGGAGATCTAAATCCTCTAGTTACCCACAGAACAGTTTTCTATCTGTATCACTCACCACTAACCTAAAGGACAGGGACACTGCTAAGGAGAAGAGGGAAGAAACAGCTCCTATATCCCATTCAGTCCTTGTTCTCTCTGCCAGAAAAGATAAAAGAGTCAAATAAGGCCATCGGTGATGTTTGTACTAGGGACATCTTTCTAATAAGAGACCCACCAATTAATTTCCCATCAACCACTGCACAGCCAAATTGAAACCATCGTTGTCTCAGGCTACATGTAAATCGGTTCTTAGAGCCTTTTAAAATGTGGGAGACTGCCTATAGTGACACCCTTGTGCATGCTGTTTCTGAATGAGGAGCTCACCCAAAGACCCATGGGCTCAAAGCAGTTTGGTCAACCTGCCCCCATGTGTTCTACGTTTAGCTTCCAAGTTGCTCTCCAGTCACTCTGGAAAGGTATATCACCCCATTCACAGCTTCAGATACATTCTTGAGTGGTGCAGGGGGCCTTGCTTGTTTCTACTTCTGGCACAGGAAAAAGATTTTGCAACCTTGAGAATGGAGTTTGTTTAGCAGCGAGAACTGGCCAAGTCTGCAGTCCCTTGACTTCCCTCTTATACAAGGCTGATGGAAGCAACACGGTTTCTAGCAGTGAGATGCTTAGTTAATGTGAGTACAAACCAGCACAAGGCCACATTCCCAGAAGCCCAAGGCACAAGGAAACATTTGATGATGCCCCACGCACTGGGAAAATATAGCATTGTCTACTGACCTCTGAACAACATGCCCCCCCAACTACAAGCAGGCAAAAATCAGACACCCTAAATTATACCAAGCCCTTTGAAGTTTCCGGTTCAGCTGCCCAAAAGGATATTATACAACACTGATTAAATTTATGATACACATTTTCTTGGAAAGCTGAAGCAAGTAGAGTGGGAATAGTTAATTAGGTAGCATCTCTGAAAAAGCAGAAGCAACAGCTCACAGAGCTTTCCAATCTATTCAATCCCAGGAAAACCTGATCTGAAAATCAATTCTTCCTGGCATACAGAGACTCCCATTGATTTGCTTTTACTAGAGAGTGCTGAAATAGAGAAAAGAAAAAGCACCAAGGTTAAACATTACTCATTACCCTCTCATATTCTCAATTATAAAGGATAGAAGATGCAAGATATATACATCTGGTTAAAATGCATGAACCCAGATCAATGTTGCAGAAGGAGGTAAGAAAATACACCTGGGAAAATGCCTGTATAGGAAGAGGGCAGCTAAGCTGGCTGATGAATTTACCCCTGCTCCTGTGAGGCAGTCATCATTATTGTATTTTATCCGATCTATATTCTGTGATAAGTAGCAGTAATCAACATTGCACCACTGCCACAATCTCTCTCTAAATTGACTGGTGTCTTTTTACTTGACAGCTGGTCACATGGATTCCATCTATAACCTGCAATAGTAGAAACTTCCAAATCCTGATCATCAGCTCTTTAAAAACTGCTGTATTTATGCTGTCTATTTTAGTCATCTCAGTTTGGACAGTAGAACTATTCTGGTCAGTTTCATGTTCTATTCTCATCAGTTTCACTCTCAGGGCTGCCGTGTCTGGATCCCAGCACTGCTGGGAACTGTTAGCTAAAAGAAAATTCAAATCTTCTGTTTCAAATCCTGGCAGAATTGCTGTGTTATGTTTGGCAAAACAGCCTTTGCTCCCAAACAAAATCTATAATCAGGATTTTCTGGAGTGATTTTCAGTGCCCAGATTGAGACACTTTAAATGGGCCCGATTCACAGAGCAGATACTCAGCACTTTCTGAAGGTCTTTTCCAGATGCCTCAAGCTGTGCATCTCAAAAACTTGAGCATCCAAAATGATTGATCCTTGCAGGAAATCTCAGACTTTGTAAAATAGATAACTAGGGGAGAATGTGCCTCTAATTTTTTTATTAGCATTTTATAAGGTCATATGCAAGAGAGTGTTGCCTTAAAAAGTATTTCTGGAAGGAATTTTGTAAGCAATAAGCCAATTAAACAGAAAAACAATTGATAGTGACTGTTCCAAGCCCCACTAAACAGGCTTATCAGTACAACTCCTTTCTCTAAGGTCAGATAAAGGGATCTATTATGTTTTCTATTTAGTTGGCTGGGCTCTTTTTTCTGGGCATGTCATAAGCTTTCTAGTGGACTACAGCCTGACCCATATCACACTTGTTAGAAAGTTCTATACATTCCCCTTCTTTTACCCAAAGGAGCATGCTTTTCTTCCAAATTATCCTGAACGCATTCTCCTTTCCTGAAGGGAAACTCCTTAACTCTCAGATAAAGGTTGAGAACTGGACTGGAGGGAAAGACTTGAAGTAGACCTCAGCCACACAGTAGCCCTCTGCATTTGATTCTTCACCCCTTGCTGACACAGAAATCGCTGCTTACCTCAGTCTCTTTGTCCCCCACCTCTGTGGCCCCCCTCCACTCAGCTAGTATTCGCAGCCTTGTTCCCCGTTTTTTCAGCTTCACCGTCACCCCATACCTTTTCTGGTGCAGTCCCTGCTGTCTGATATGAGCATCATGAGCAAATTGACAAGGTTCCTCCCCTGCTCATATTTAACACTCTTGTTTCTTCTGTGTTGCTTGCAGTCACCGTGAGGGTGGCCAATCATAGAGGGCATTCCAGTTTTCTGCTACTCTATCCTCTATTGATATGAAACCTGATGCCTTTATGTCCTCCATTTTTCTTGTCAAGAGAAGAGAAATAGTAGTATTTTTCTTCTTCAAGTTCTTCCACACAAAGTGCTCCCCTGCCTTAGAAACACAAAGGGTTTGTAGTGTAGTACTGGAGACATGAATAGGGATTGCTGTCTCTCTTCAAGAGAAAAAAAAAGGTGTCTGGTTTTGTACCTAGAGAGGACAACCAGATTGTCCTCTATGATGGCCACCCTCGTCATGGTGCAGCTGCATTATGTACTTATTATGTGCTGTTATCCTCTCTCTTGACCTGCTCACTTCACCATAGATGGCAAGATTATTGGAAAATGACTGTGTTTGGTAAGTGCCTAGATCACGGCAATGTTTTTACTACCTACTGCAAGGAAGACTTGCAAAACTTGGCTCAACACTTTCAAAACCATCCAAAGACTTGGACCCAGTGAAATCCCCCAATCCTCCTCCAGGCTCATTTGTTCTTTGCTTCTGTAAAAAAAAAAAAAAAGTGTTTGGGTTTAGTGGGCAAACTACAGTGAGGTAGAGTCTGATCTCTGAGGTCCTTCTCTAATAGAGGGAAATCAGTTTTGATTCACAGCATCTAATCTTCCCCAGTCCACTTGCATCTGCTTTAACATACATTTTTAAGCAGTTAAGTGAAGGACACGTTTGCTTTTCCCTGTAATCTCCAAATGATTGCTGGAATCTGGCGATGGGCCCGGATTCTGCATAGAACAGAGGAAAAAGTTTTTTACCTTGTACAGTTGGGCAGAGAGCCATGGGCTTTCCCCCAGCTTTTACTTCTTATTAAAAGACAACCCTGCCTGAAACTGGGGGCCTCTCTAAAATGCCCAGTCCTGATGGGTTCTTCAAGTTCTTCCACACAAAGAGCTCCCCTGCCTTAGAAACGCAAAGGGTTTGTAGTGTAGTACTGGAGACAGGAATAGGGATCCCTATCCGAAGCTTCTGCCTTCTGGTCCTACAGTGCCTCCAGCCTGAGTATAAGTCTACAACACAGGATGCTTAACTGTGGCCCCCTGGCTGGTTAAAGAGAAACTCCATCCAACCGGAAGAAGGATTCCTTCAGAAGACGTAAAGCTGCGATTCTCAACCAGGATGCCATGACAGCCTGGGGTGCCGTGAGATCTTTTCAAGGCTGCCAGAGGTTGCCATGCAATGTTAGCTGTTAGGTGTGCAAACATGATGCACTACATAAACCCAGAGATTTCAAAGAGGAATCCATAGTGTCAAAACCATTCTGACCTGTTGTGGTCGATGAGTTTTTGGGACTGAAGAATTGCTATATTATTTTTCTGTAGTGAAAAATTGGTGAAAACTAAAAGCTGTTATTTTCCGTGGGGTGCATTAAGTCTAATAAGGGGTGCCTTGAGTCTGAAAATGCTGAGAACCATTAAAAGAAAGACTGAGCAGTCTTGAAGATGCACAGGAAATGTAAGGAAATGGTAAGAATATCTATGAAAAAGTTGAAGGAAAAAACAGTTAACATTTGTTCCTATTTGTACTTCAGTAGTGTAACAGCTCCTGCTATTAATTATGGAACAGGTCTATTTGCCCCGAGGGCTTAGTTCCTGCATAGAGAGAACAGTCACGTTTCAACACCACCTCCTGCTCAGCCCTCAGAGGGGGAGTATCACTCAAACGTGACGTGAGCTGCTGGCCTCCACCCAAAGCCTGGTGGCACTGTAGCCTGTGCTGTGTTCTCTCCCTCGTGAGCTGGGTGCAAAGGGCAAGGCCAGAATTTGATGTCATGTGGCACTGCCTCACGTGGCTGTGGAGTGAGGCCACGGGAAGGACATATCCTTAAAGGAAAGGAATGGAGATGTAGGTTTTGAGAAACAGCAAACTACCAACTCCAAAAAAGAGGCTTAATGAAGAGCACTATCTGAAACTTTTAGGACCCACTATGTGATTTTGTCTTTCCCCAAGCTGCCAAAATCTAAACCCCCCTGCGGGATAATGTAAAATTAAGGGAACTGGAAAATGGGCCACAGACTTTACAAAAAGAATCAAGTCTCCCCAGCACAAGACACCACCTTTGTGTGAATTAGCTACTTGGTTGGGGGTCTCTACTGCAGGGTCAAGAAATAAACTGAGGCAACCCAGTTCAGTGGGACTCAGGAGATGAGGTTCTCTCTCTGCCTGCCTGGGTGACCTTGGTAACATCCCCAGGTCAAAAAAAAGGGCACAGAAAAAAAGTAGGGCAGTGCATGTGGAGCCCAAAACCAGAGCCTGGCCAGCCAGAGCCACACTCCAGCTGCAGGAGCGACAAGGGGTAAGGACCCCAGGTAAGGCTGCTGGGGCCAGAAACTGTGCGCTAGCCCCAGCCTCCCCTACCGCACCCAAGGTAACCTGCCACGCACCAGAGCATGCGTGGTATGGGCGTTCCCTGAGGACAACTAGCAGCAGCACAAGATGCACCCTTGTTAGTTGTCCCTGGGGAACCAAACATCTGCACACATCTGGACATGGCCTCTGTGCCTCTTTCCCCTCTCACTCATTGCATGGTTTGTCTTACCTATATGCTTTTTTGGGAGAGTTGCTGTGTTTGTACAAAAGATAGCACAATGGAGCCTTCATCTCCACTGGGGTCTCTACTGCAGTATAAATAAATAACCAGAACCGGACCACAAAGAGTGAGTTGCCCTCACCTTCCAGCTCAGAGTTAGGCACGTTGGCAAAAGAAGAGGAAGAGGGAAGCTGGCCATGCATTGTCTATGAATAAAAGGAGGTTTTCATTCTCCAGTGCTGCCAAGCAGGCACTAAACTCACACTGAAAATGAGGAAAGGAACTCAACACCCCGACTGAGATGACAGCCGCATGAAGTCTGGTATGCAGGGTACCATTACGCTCACTAGGTCACAAACCAACAGCAGTGGAGCTGCGGCAGCACACAGCTCAACAGCCTGCAACACCTGCTGAGCTCCATGCTCACAAGGCCTGAGTGACTGGGACTCAAGCTTGCTCATGTGCACTGCACCACAGTCCCTGTTGGGGCTGTTGTGTGAACATACTCTCACTCCAACCCAACAGCGTGAGCTTCCAGCAGAATGTGCTGGACTCATCCCCCCAATATTGACCCTTCCCCCATTCAAACCCAACTCCTTGCTCTCCCCTTTACAGCACCACGAAGGTAGCAAGAGTCCATACAGCAGGAACTACACCCTAACTACACATCTGGCCCAGACACCCCACACAGACCACACAGTCCTGCAGCTCTTCTCACCTCAGCTAGCAGATCTCACACAGTTTGCTGCAGACTCCCTCACTAATCATTTCCTCATGGGTCTTTTCCCTACCCCCTGCATCTCAGCAGGCTGAGCTAGATGCCCATGACTAGCCCTTCCTGAAAGGCTGTTTTGTCAGCAGTGAGGTGGAGTTTTGCCTTCCACTTACCTGGGGTCCCTTGGGACGTCACGAAGCCGGTGCGTGGAGCTGAAGCTTCGCTCTGGCTGCAGCGTGGCAGGTGCCTGGCTGTGCTCAGCTACTTTGCAGGGCTGAGCTTTGCCAATGTTAAGTCCATTTAGCAAGGGTCGGAATAGCCTGGGGACACGCCAAGTTATCATGTTAGCTAAGTCTTGCTTTGTGTCAGACTCTTCCTTGTTGCAAAGCTGCCCGGCTTCTGAGGTATAAGTACAGCTGAGGGAAAGGGAAAAATCTAGGACAGCCTCCTGGGCAGGGGGGAGAGGTGGGAGGGAGTGTTGCTGGGATCTCCCTGCAGACCAACCCACTTGTGGTAGTTTTGTTCCTCAGTCAGGGGAAGCCGGTAAATTAGCAGCAATGAGCAGTCTGCACCCACCTGAGCAAGTCTGGAGCCCAGATGGACACGCTTCACTGTTCCTTCAAAGTGTCTCTCTCACTTGAGCAACCCAGCACATCACCATATCCCTTGCTGTCCCCAGCTCCAGTACATAGTCTGACCTGCAGGGTGGGATAGTCGACAAAGACATTTTTATTCCAGGCTTCTATTTGCTTCTTCAAGAGGAGACCATGTCCAGATGGTTAGAGCAGTGGGGTAGGAGCCTTGGGTTGTATACTCAGGCACTTTGTAAATATGGGTAAACCACATTGCCCCTCTGGGGCTCAGCTTTCTGCCTCACTGGGACAGCGAGGAAAAGGGGGCTAGACTCAGTCAATGAATGTTCTGAAATCCGGAGCTGAAAAATGCTCAAGAAGCACAAATTGATGCAAGTCCTTCCAATTAACATGGAATTTAGTAGTAATGATAACCCTAGAGATTGAAATGCTCAGGTTATCCTGCAAGCAAATACAGTTCTGAGAGCAACAATACTTACTGAGCCTGCCCTCTGCCTTACCCCTGACCTAGAAGTGATCCGCAGCTCTCAAGGTGATACAAATCCAGCATTGTCATAATTTTTTTTAAGAGTTCTTATGGAAACTGAATTATTCTTAAAATACATATTTTCAAATAACTGTTCAGTTTTTAATAACATTCATTTTAATCAGGTTTATTGACAACATGATGCATTAATTACCAACATTACTGATAACCTTTGAAAATAGATTTCTCTCGGCTCCCTTTTGTTTAAAAAAAAAAAAAAACAGGTACTAAACCATCACTCAACCCCTTGGTGGGAGAGAACTTACAGCATTAAAACCCTACCTTGTCAGAAAATGTCTCAAGATGCTCACGTTTTGAACTGCAACAAAATTTCAAGCATTCAAAAATCTCATTTTCAGTTGAAAGGCTTTTGGTCCTTGGAGTTTTAGCTTCTAACATAACACTAGAAAATATTTGTGGAAGGTAAATACCTTTCCTGGAAAAGTACACTTAGTCCAAATATCCAATTACCTGCCCAAAAAGATGCTGATGAGAATTCCCAAGTATATGCAATTAAAATGCACTATTGGCATTTTTTCAGTTACTCTTTTAAGGTTAAATGCAGGTGATGTGAAGTGTTCAGGGAATGATACCCAGGATTAGGAGGAAAAAACAGGCTCCCTCCTTTGGTGTCAGGAAAATTCTTCTCTCGAAAGGTACCTGCCCACCCCCTGATGTACTCATACCATCAGTGAGACACTCCCAGGATTATTTGAGTTCCTCTTCATCCTTTATCAGGCTGGGCTCCCATTGACACCAAGGTCTGCATCACTGTCTTTATAGGAAAGGATGCAAAGAGGTAAGGAGAGAAAAAGGATGCTCCACTTTTGATCCAGAAGCGATGAACCAAAGAACTTAAACACAACAGAAATGCCAGCACGAGCAGCAGAACAAGTTGCATGGACTCCTTAGCTACAGAGCCCTCTGAAGGGGTCACTGGCTCTCAATCCCCCAAGCCTCCCCTCAAACACCATGTCTCTATTACATGGCATGTAATGCACACAACAGCCAGAAGAGTTCCCCACAGACCTTGCCAGCCCCTGCACTGCACGTGCTTCTCTTCTCCCCACACTGACCTAAGTCAGGGGTTAGCTGGGAGACACCAGCACAAGCAGAAGGGACATCAAGCCCATCACTGCTAAAACCTTTCAGTTTTTTATCTGTGGAGGGCAATAAGATGGTGCTTAATCCTACATTTTATACACAGTGGGATTTAATGCCTTATGAAAATAGGAACACAGATCAGAACAACCACATGTCACCTGGAGGCAGAGCTGGCCTTAGGCAAACTGGTGCCCTGAGGACCTTGCATTTTGGTGCCCCCCCGCCAGCAGCATTGCTGCAGGCAGAGGCAGGTGGGCATGGGTACTGGATGCAGCCTGGCAGGGAAGCCGAATGGCATGGTGTGCCAGGCAGGTGGGTGGGCAGGCAGGCACTACTGCTGCCACCTGCACTGCCCAGCCTGGCTCTTCCTGAGCAGCAGCTGGGGGCGGAGGGTAGGCTGGACCAGGCACCACTCCACCTGCCTGGGGCACGGATCCGCTAGGGTGGGGTGACGTGACGCGAGAGCACTGCTGCAAGCATGCATGTGTGGTACCCGCCTGACCACGGTGCCCTGAGCGGTTGCTCACATTGCCCCCTCCCCCGAAAGCCAACTCTGCCTGGAGGTGCTATGCACCAAATCATAATGTGCAACCAAACAAAGAAGGTTATAACATGCGCGGAGTTCATCCACAAGCGTCTGAGACCCAGTCGGGTCTTTTCAGCAGCCACTGCGCAAAACTGTTAACTCGGCTGCAAAGCTCCCTTATTAGAATTTGTGTAGCCCAGCACATTTTCTGATCGCAAGTGGGGAATGCCAAGGTACAGTGTTAACCTGATCTAGGCATTACAGGGGCTAGAAAAGGAGTCTCTGCTTCCCACAGTGAAGCAGTTGCTACATGTCCATTGAATTGGTCAGGAAAGAAGTGCTAAGGGGAGTAAACGCAGACATACAGTCTGCACCCAGTGAACTCGGTTTATAAATCTGCACGATCATGAACGTTAGAGATGGACAAAGCCCGCCTTGGACAGGGCTCTCAGTCATTCACAGGAATACTGCCAGGGTCAGAGTCCAGTGCCCTGAATTCATACAATCCTTCTCATCATCCCTTGAAACCTTCACACAAAACCTCAAGGCACAATACCCGAAGCATCAAGAACATCCTGTATGTCATAGGTGACACCAGGGGAGATGAGGGCATAGATTTCCCTACATTAAAATCTCTTGTTTTAACTTATTTGTGTAATAGTTTGTGACAACTACCCTCACCAACCAGTGTTATGTAGAGGGCACGTCCCTCAAGGTAGAATTGTCCTTGTTTACATGGCTGCCACTGTAGTGGTACAGTGCTCCCCCCCGCGGGTTTTTTTAACGGGAGATGGACCCAAACCAACTCCTGAGCCAAGTTCTGTGGAAAACCAGACCCAGCCAAGTCCTTCACCCCTGGTTTGAGTCTATTGTAGACTGCACTGAACCCCACCAAAGGCCAGGAAAGCACCAAGCTAAATCTAAATTTTGTGACATAAGGCTACCTCTAACTGCCAGCAGTAAACAAGCCCTGGAGAGCCGTCGAAGACTCTGCAAACCCCATGGGTTTACGGTGTGCTGCAGGTCTCATTCTCTCTGCACTGCCCCTTCTTTACCCTGCAATCTCCGCTTTGTTCAACAAGAACTAGCCTTGGTGCAAGCAACACACAGCACGAAACAAGAGCATGTCCAAACAAATAGCCCAGCAGCTTATCTCATCAGAAAGCCTTGAACCGAGGGATACAAGAGATGTATGGGCAGCAGCTCTCGGGCAAGGATGCTAGCATGTTTGTTTGGCACTGACCTCCCCTCACACTAAGAACTCGGAGACAGCTTGGTGAATGGCAGGTCAATGGCACGAAGACGACAGAGGGGCTTAGCCCAGCAGGGACTGAAATCCGAGCCACTATCCCCATGCTTCGGAGGGCACCGAGGAGGGAGGAGGAAAATACGCTCCTTTTGCTAAGCCAGGAGCAGTGTTGCCCAGGCCTGGTGAAATCATGTAGGGATCAGCTGCCAACAGGGCACCCTAGAGCCTCTGAGAGTGGCATTATAGGAGGGTAGGAGCTATATACCTCCCACTATACCCCAAAGCCAGAGCCAGTCCCAGGAGTAAAATGCAGCATTTCCAAGGCAAGGTCTCATTTCCCAAGACTGAAACAGTGAGAACCTTTGAACATGAAACAAATCCTCCTGCAGTTAGGAGAGCTCACTGGCTGCCAAGTGGTTAGTGCTCTGTCCTGCTGAGTTGGTCAAGTCCTGGGGCCGGCATTTGTTTCACTGACACGGCAGGAGCTGCGGGAAAACTGCTTTTGACAGCACGCTGTGTTCGGGCACTGCCACAGCAGCAGGGCACACCACACTGGCACCCTTCAATGCCTCAACACAGGCTGGGGAGGAGATGAGAAAGCAAGAACGAGTTGCTTCCCAGCCTGAAATTCATTGAGCCCCTTAAGCACAAGACGAGGGACAATCCACTTAAGCTAGAGGCAGTTTCTGAAGCGCAGGGGACAGGCAGCTAGATGCCTTTAAGCTGCTGCAAGCAATAGGGTGGGCAGCAAGTTAATCAAAGCAAAATCAACGTGTGGCTGCTGGGAGGAGAAGTTGCTTAATGGCATTGCGGCAGCCCTCCGGAAGCCAACGCAGCAGCACTTCCTGGAAACCAAGCCCAGATGCTCCAACCAGCGTCCTGGCAGGCTGGGGCTGCTTCACTCCTTCTATGGGCATGTTCATTAAGGCTTTGCTTCAGCAAACGTATAAGCTGAATCAGTGGGAGGCAAGAGTCAGATACAAACCCAAAGGCTATTTGTGCCGATTCTGTCAGGCCCTGGGTTTTGTACAGACAAGTCTAGCCTGAAAGCGTGTGTTCATTAACCCTAACGTTGCCAACAACTCCCATTCAAGACAGGGAGGCTTAAAATCTCTCATTAACCAGCTGCTTCTCATCCAGATTGACTCAGATTGAAGGACAGAGATCATGCTCAATTCCTTCACCATTTTAATTAGCCTCAGTTGGGCCTCTCAGCCTTGTCATGCATTGAGGGGTAAACATCCAAAGAGATCAGGGTACAAAGCACTCATCCCCCCAGAGCTGTGGAAACTAAATATGCTGTCTGTACCCTCTGGACAAGGAACCAACTGCTTTGTTGTCTTCAGAGAGTCATAGAGCAAGACGCACCGGATCTCTGCTAGCTCTGATCCTACTCTTCTGCTCTAACAATAGCAATATGGCAGATGTCTGATGCCCTGACACACACAGAGAGAGGGCTCCGGAATAGGGCAGGCTGGAGGAAAGGACAGATTAAGTGGTCTGAACCAAGAAGCTACTGAGTTCAATACCCCTTTTCTATGCCAGTTTTCCTATCTGGAAGGAGGAAGACAGAAATGGGGTGACCATATTTTCCAAGTCCTGAAACAGGATACTCCAGTCCCACCCCACCCTGCCCTCTCAGCACAGTTAGATGCACGTGGTTGCTGAACAGAGGGGTGAGGAGCACTGTGGGAGGCTGGAGGACTGGCAACTCCTTATGCCCCAGGGTGGGGAATGCCACATTTGTCCTGTTTCCAGAACACTTTACCCAAAGTGTTCTGAAAACAGGCCAAGGCACTTAAGGGAGCCCACCCCTGACCCAGCCCTGGAGCAAGCTGTAGGCAAGGCAAGGGCCCCCAAAGGGACATTTGCATGCCTGTACGCAAATGCCTGGAGTTTGGGGAATAAACAGGAGGAATTTGTCCTCCTGCTTAACACAAATAACTATGATGTCATAGAGATAACAGAGACCTGGTGGGACTCCACCATGACTGGGCCACAGGTATAGACGGCTATACCTTGTACAAGAGGGATCGAGTGGACAAAATGGAAGGGGGGTGTAGCTCTATGTCAAGGAAAGCTATGCATCCCCGCAAGCCTACACTGGCATCCAGGGTGGACGACTGGAGACCCTCTGGGTTAAAAACCGTGGGGAAGATGGCACAGAGGACACAATGGTGGGAGTCTACCTCAGACCTCCAACCCAGGATCAAGAGCTTGACCAGGAGTTCGCCAGGGAATTGGCCGAGGCCACATGCTCCACTTGTATGGTTGTCATGGGAGACTTCAACTACCCAGACATCTCGTGGGAAGAGCGCTCCGCCAAATCCGAGTGCTTGCAAAGCTCTCTCTCATGCACGGATAAGCTCTGATGCAAGAAGTTGACGGGCTGACGAGAGGTAAAGCACTGCTTGACCTGGTTTTGGCAATGGGGGATGACCTAATTAACAACCTAATGATCGAAGGGAAGCTGGGTGACAGTGACCATGAGCTGATCACCTTCACCTTCCGCCATAAAGCTGGCAAGTCAGTCAGCAATACAGAAGTCCTTGACTTCAGGAAAGCTGACTTTGACAAGCTCAGGAGGCTTATCAGGAAGGCTCTGAAGGGCCACAACCCAAAGGGGAGGGGAGTTCAGAACAAGTTGTTGCTCCTCAAAGGAATGATCCTGGATGCACAAGCAAAGCCTATCCTATCTTGGAGGAAAGGCAGCAAAAGGGCACAGCAGCCCCTTGGCTCTGCAGGGAACTAGCAGACCTCCTGCATCTAAAAAGAAAGACCTACAAAGGATGGAGGTTTGGATCCACCTCCCAGGAAGAATACTCTGCACTGGTCCGAACCTGCAGACAGCAAACCAGGAAAGCCAGAGCTCCAATTACCTACAAGTATCAAGGACAATAAAAAGTCCTTTTTTTTTTTTTTTTTTTTTTTAGATATGTGGGGAGCCAGAGGAAAAGCAAGGGCAACGTTGGACCCCTGCTGAACCAGATGGGACAGCTGACAACCAGCACCCAGGAAAAAACCAACTTGCTAAATGGTGAAAGACTGATACAAATTACCCAGTCCCATGGGACACCCCTGCCCATTACAGGACAGGTATGCCTGGGTGAGGGAGATTCCTTACCCTCCGTCAATGCTGACCTCGTGACAGGCTGAATACCTTCAAGTCAGCTGGCCCCGACGGTTTACACCCAAGGGTACTCAAGCTGCTGACTAGCATCATAGCCCAGCCCCTGGCATGGATCTTCAAGAACTCATGGTGCTCTGGTGTAGTGCCCAAAGATTGGAAGAAAGCCAGTGTGGTGCCTATGTTCAGGAAAGGGAGGAAAGTGGATCTGGCAAACTATAGGCCCATCAGCCTGACCTCTATCCGGGGGAAGGTCTTAGAAAAGATTACCAAAGAGACCATTCTTAACTGACTGGGTAGTGGCAACATCCTGAGGGACAGCCAGCAGGGGTTTGATCAAGCAAGACCTACCAGCAACAATCTTATTTCCTTCTACGACCATGTGACCTATCACCTGGACAAGGGAGAAGAGATTGATGTTGTATATCTTGACTTTAAAAAAAAGCCTTCGATCTGGTATCCCATGATCACCTTTTAGCAAAACTGGCTAACTGCGGCCTCAGCTTCACCATGATCCTCTGGCTGGGGAATTGGCTCTGTGGTCGGACCCAGAGGGTGGTGGTTGACGGAAGTCAATTGTCTTGGTGCTCTGTCACCAGTGGGGTCCCTTAAGGCTCTGTCCTTGGGCCTATATTATTTAACATCTTCATTAATGATGTGGACATAGGTATCAGAAACGGACTGGCCAAGTTTGCCGATGACACCAAACTCTGGGGTAAAACATCCATACCAGAAGACAGGAGGGCAATCCAGGCTGACCTGGACAGGCTCAGGAAATGAGCGGATGAGAACCTGATGGTGTCCAACACTGAAAAATGCAAGGTTCTCCCCCGGGGAAGAAAAACCTGCAGCATGCTTATAGCCAGCGTAGCACTGCTGAGCCTAGCACTATGGACGAAAGGGACTTGGGGGTCATCATTGACCACAAGATGAACATAAGCTTTCAGTGGAATGCTGCGGCTAGTATAGCAACCAAAACACTGGCTTGCATCCATAGATGTTTCTCAAGAAAATCCCAGGACGTCATTCTCCCCTTGTACTCAGCCTTGGTGAGGCCGCAGCTGGAGTACTGCGTCCAGCTTTGGGCTCCACAATTCAAAAAGGATGAGGAGAAGCTTGAGAGAGTCCAGAGGAGAGCCACCTGCGTGATCAGAGGTCAGGAAAACAGACCTTAAAATGACAGGCTGAGTGCCATGGGGCTCTTTAGCTTGGAAAAGTGCAGGCTCAGGGGTGATCTGGTGGCCACCTGTAAGTTTATCAGGGGTGCTCATCAGGATCTGGGGGAACATCTGTTCACCAGTGCACCCCAAGGGATGACAAGGTCAAACAGTCTCAAACTCCTCCATGACTGTTTCAGGCTGGACATAAGGAAGAACTTCTTTACTGTCTGAGCCCTCAAGGTTTGGAATAGACTGCCACCCCAGGTGGTTCAAGCACCTACATTGAACACCTTCAAGAGACATTTGGATGTTTATCTTGCTGGGATCCTATGATCCCTGGTGACTTCGTGCCCCTGGGGCAGGGAGCTGAACTCTATGATCTTCCAAGGTTCTTTCCAGCCCTAATGTCTGTGAAATCCATGAAAAACCAATGGGATGCCTGGGGTAAGTTTAAAATGCAACCATCCCAGAAAAAAACACAAGCATACAATCACCCTAGACAGTGGATACTAACCTTCTCCCAGGAAAGCATGAATCCGGTAATACTGGTTAAGCAGAACAGACATGGCGCTGTGAGCTGTCTCTCAGATGGCTTCCTGCAGGCACTGAAATAGCCAGACTTGGGCCTGCGCTACTTAGCAGCAGCAAAACTTAAGGAGACTAAATCCCACTGCAATAAAGTTCCTCTAAGACATGCACAGATCCAAGGACAATGGGACTGGGAGAAGTTTGGGCTTTATTTTTAACATATCAAAATTAAATTGCCTATGACACCTCAGCCTGGCATTCCTCAAAGAGGGGCTAGGGACAGACATTACACATAAACCAGTTTAAGTGATCAAAAACTGGTTGAAAGCTGTAACAGAATAGAAGCTCAGTACATAAACCATTTTGAAAATGGCTGAAACGAGTTTGAGATAAACCTGGCTGGATGTAATATCAGACTTAACTGATTTGGATCAATATCTGTCCCAGCCCTTTGCTGGTTTAAGATAAACCAGACACCCCCACCATGCCCGCATGCTCTCAGCTCCACAGCGGGCTGCCCCCATCCCCCACCCCCCAGCTGCAGCTCTGGCAGACCCCGCATCACTCTCTGCTAAGCAAATTCCTCCCTCCCCTCTCTTGCTGAGATGTCTATTAGCTAGCACAGGGGTTGTCAACTGGGTACTTGGGAAGGTCCCAGTGGGTACATGGCAGCAGTGTGGAGAAGCAGGAGCCCTTGGGAAGTGTGCTGCTGCCACAGGCGGTAGTGCATAGCAGCGGTAGCAGGCAGCAGCATGCAGTAACAGCAGGCAGTGGTGGCAGCAGCAGCAGAGTGTGATGCCAGCATGCCTCCCCCCAAACGAGCCGCTGGGGGACACCCCCCTGCTCATCCAGGGGGTACAGTCCAGGAGGGATACCCACCAGAAAGGGTACACTCCTTAAAAGGCTGTAAACCCCTGAGCTAGCAGACCACATGCTGGCTCCTGTCCATCCTTAGTCAACAGGTGGAATCAACAGGTAGCTGGTAATGTCCCTCTGTTGTTGTTTTAAGGGGGTGATGAACACTATTATCAATTCCCTGCTTATTGAAGTGCCCTGCTGGGGTCTGGCCATGCTCCCCTCAGCTCAGTGCTGTAGAAGGGATCGATAGGCATGCTCTAGCGCCCCCTGGCTTCTAGCCTGAGCCACTGCATATGTCTGGGATGTCTGTGCAGTTACAAACCAGTTCTGCCTAGCCAGGTTAGACTAACCTGCAAAGATTGGATCAATTCAGGATCAGACTTTTTGAATACCTGTCCCTAGGCAGGGAGATGACAGCAGGCACATCCAAGACATAACAGAACAAGGTAAAAAGCTGCCCGTGTGCACAGGATTTGGGTCATCTGCCAAAACCCACCAACCCCAGCCCCAAATTAAGACCAGGTAGACAATTTTTTATTCCAAGTGAACAACAGTTGCCTTTATGCCAAGGAAATTTGTACTGGTGTATCCAGATGTCATCTAGGTCTCGCTCAGTCCTCACCAGAACCCCTAATTCAGGTGCACAAAGGCTGTCCCATAACAGCCTTAGAGGCTAGATAAACACCTTGCTGGGGTCGTTTGACCCCCCACTACTCTTTCCTGCCATGGCAGGGGGTCGCACTAGATGATCTACTCAGGTCCCTTCCGACCCTAGAAACTAAGAAACCAACAACCTGAACCCCAATACAGTGTATGGAGGCAAGACGCCTCCATGGCTAAAACAGGGGCCTGGGAATGACAGGATGATTCATGGCTTGGCACTTAGGGATGTAGAGCATGCACAATTCTCCTCAGCTCAAACTCAGAAGTACTGAGGACCTCTAAAATTAGGCCACTCACTTCTGTATCCAGGTTTCAACCCCTGTAAAAAAGGAGGTGAACATTTGCTTGCCTCAGTCTTTCTGGTGTGTTACAAGGTCTCTTAGGGAATGAGACAAAGGGAGTGGGGAAAAATTTTCTTCAGCAGAAGTGAAAAGACCACTCCATCCTCCTCCCAGCCTCACAAGGCAAAGCTGCAGCACCAGGCCGCTCCTTCCCACATGATAAGTCCTGCCATTCATTCAACCTCCTGGCCTGCATTTATGTCCTAGAAAGCAGCGATTGCACAGCAGGGTGAAGGCCTCCAGCAGCTAGAGAGGCCCTGCCAAGTCTCGCACTTCCAATACCACATGCTTGTCCCTCACTCAAGGATTCTGTTAAGATGAATGGGGGCTCTGCCAGTGCACATGGGATACAAATGGCCTTCATCAGCACCTGCTGACTCAAACCCAATATATCCCAAGCCCCTTGCCACCCCTCTCAATCTCTGCAGCAGACAGCCCTGGCTTGGTTTCCCCAGAGCCTCACAATTAGCAGCTGCCACAGGAGCGATGGACACTTATAATTTTCCAGCTTGCTCTGCTAACCAGGGGCTGTTCCAATGGTTTGCTTTGGACAGACTCTTACAGATCTCTCTACAGATAGATTCATGCAGCAACCCACCTTTTTTTTTTTTTTTTCCCTGTTTCTCCTTTCCTTGTTCCCACTTTGCCATGCTTTCCTCAACACTTGCATCTCCATTCCTGCCTCCCTTTGACAGCTTCCCTCTTGCTTACTAATGAACTTACCCTTGCCTTTCTATGTATGCATAGTCTCCCTTGCTACCATTGATCTCAATTCTCCACAAGTCAAATATTCAATCAGATGCTTAGTAACCCAAGTCACTATCTAACACTGCATCAAATATCCAGCGACTAATCTCAGGAGCTGCCAACACCAGCAGTCAGAGACCAGCGCTTCTTTAAACCCCCAGCATAGTCATGAGGATTGCTCAAGTTGTGGCCTCATGTCTGGAGTAGATCCTGCAAGACAGCCCAGGACTGACATTTTCCTGGAAGGGGGAGAACCCCTACAGCTCATGGGGGAAGCAAACATGAGGGTATACACCAATTAGCAGTGCACAGCAATTAAGGGAAAAGCAATGGAGTTAATCTGCTAATTACACCAGCCTAGGTGGTCTTTTCACCTATTAGAAAGGAAGGTGGCAACTCATTTAGAGCACACTGCATAAATCACACCAGTGGGAACCATGTTAACTGTAACTACAGCTAGGTTTATTGTACGTTTCCCCCAAGAAGCTGTATTAGATATATACATACCACTCATTCAGAGGCCATGAATTTAACTTTCCGTGCCAACTGTCCTCCAGCTGTACAGGACAATTTTGGGAATTTACTGGCTGTGAAGACAGCTGGTAGGAGGCAAATGAAAGGAGCATGTTGGAGGGGGGGGACATTGGTCACCATTAGCAGATCTGAAGTCAGGACCTCCAACCCTAAATTAATCCCCAACTTCTACCACTCCAGCTGAAGAATCAACTCCAATCTGGGGGTGCCTGCCCCATCCTGAGAGCAGACTGAAGGCAGACGCATCAAATTCTTACGGAGCCACCTAGAATTTAGTTGGTTTATTCTCTATAATCTGGAATAGGGAAGGAATTCCAATGCAAAGTCTATTTTTGCTGGGAGAAGAGTTAAAACAGATCCTACCTGGTGACAAGTGAATATAGAGTTTAGGTTTAAAAGCTTTCCCAGGAGTCTGGCATGAAGGTCCAAATTACTGATCACTGATAGTCTTCCATATATCTGAACTGCACTAATCAGCTTGGTATGGATATGCATAACCTATGGCATGGATAGGCATTGCATCCTATTCTTGTTCTTTGTGGGAAAAGAGGAAGTGGCTGGGAGGGTACAGAAACTGACCTTGCTTTATCTGCTCAGAGTCACAACACTGGGTTAGTTCAAATCTGTTGTGCCCCTTTTGTCTCCCACACCCACCAGCACATGGAAGGAGGGTCTCATGGCAGTAAGTACTGGGTTAGCCAGTTAGAAGCCACTGTGTTCGTTAGGGCAAAGGTTTCTATTTACATTGGACTGGGGACAGGGAATAAAACAAAAAGACAAAAGCCACCCCAAAATAAACAAACCCAACCAACTTTCTGGATTGTTCAGGTATGAAAAAAGAAAAAGCCAGGGCAACAGAAGGAACAAAGGTGAGGGACAGAGACTTCAGTCTCGGCACACGTGCTGTACCTCAGAGGGACAAGATGAGAAGGCTAAATTTCATCCCTCTCCTATGAAGTGTGGCTGACTGTGTTATATTGTCTAAAGTTACTGTTGCAGTCCCAGGCAAATACCTAACTTTGCCCAAATGAAGTCACATGCACCAAGACACAAGCACATGAATCACTACCCATATGCAAAACCAGAATTGGTGCGAGTCTTCTCATGGAGAGCCCTATGCACAGCACCCTTTTCTATACCCTGGGACACAAGCCCTCTACAATGAGAGCTTTCACTGACAGACCTGACTGCACCTCAGTAGCCTCACTGCTGCATACTCAGAGGATGGCTAAAACTTCCCATGCAAGGCTTAGAAGAGTATTATGCAGTAACATCCAGGATAACAAGAGTTGCACATTTTGTGCGTTGTGGAGTATGCACAGAGATCTCCCCTCGGGAGCCCCACGCTGGGGTGCTACTGTAAAGAGAGGCCCCAGCTATGCTGGATTCCCTATACAGGAAATCTAGTCCTCCAAAGCAAAGATTGACCAATCTGAAAGCAAAACACCAGAGAAAGGATAAATGGACAAAGGATTTGAAGTAGACAAATTAATACAGTGCAAAATTAGTACCTTTGAGTTGCATGTTCTCTCTCCCCTCACTGGGGAAAAGCAGCAGAGTAAGAGAGATGAATAAGAAAGAATAAGGGTGAAGACTAGGCAAACTCTTTTCAGACTACCATCCCTTTCTCCAAAGGATACAGTGCTTTGGCAATGCCAACTCATGTAAGAGAGGATTAGGATCGAATGTGATAAGGGCATATGGCCATTAAGATTTTATACATTTTAGAAGCATGTTGTGCTTTCACAGGAAAAATTTAAGCCTCCTCTGTAAGTCAACTGGCTGCCAGATGTTCAAACAAGCAAGCCCAAGCAGATACCAAGCAAAAAAGGGAGTGGGGAAGCTTGTTTAAAGTCAAGATGTTAACACAATGGGTTAAATTAAAGTTTTGCAGACGTAGCATTCTAGCATTTCACGTCTTCTACACCTGACACTTGCATTTTTGGAGTGGTTTTTTTTTTTTTTTTTTTGAAATGGTTCTCTCACACAGTTTTGTTTGGGGAAAGAGAGAAGAAAGCTATGGGGAAAAAAAGATTGAACAAGAGAGTTAGCAATGGCTGGCCAAAAGGTAAAAATTGGGTAACAAAATCACGGGACTAGTTTCTCATTCCAGGTCTACTCAGTTAGGTGGAGCCATGTTAGTCAGCTATGATGGCTGGCATCTTCCAGTACATCTCTCCTACTATTAAAATTCCCAAAAGCTGTGCCAATAACTAGACACAACTTGACAGCTTGATGAAATGTTGCCTCTTATACCCTAATGATCAGTGCAGCCTTAGCTCACATGTGTAATATGGATTTTATGTTTGTTCATTGCCTACAACTAGAGACTGGTAATGCCTCTAGTAACCATCCAGCACCATCTAGAACAGGGCTCAGACTGAAAGAACAGTACCATATTCATCATTTCACATGTTGTTTTTAAAGATAAAGACACAGACCTAGGAATATAGTTATAGGACAGCCTTTCTTCACTAGACCAATAGCCTAGTAGAGTTGAGTTAGAAGTTGGGAGAGCTCCTAGAAAAAGCCACCGCAATGGACCGTCTATAGATTAAAAAAAAACAAAAACAAAAAAACTTTCTTGGGGGAAGCCCATCTTACAGGAGCACCCTCACCACCTGATTCTGCATCATGGAAGATGGCAGTTAGACAGGCATTGCTACCTACCAGATGGAAAGCAAGTAGCTCAAAAGCCTGAAAGATATTTCCTCCACCTGAATCTATAGAAGGGCCATGAAGCATCTGAAGCCCATCTTTGCAGGCCCCACAAAGCCTCCTGTGTCTCATTTTAGCACAGATACCAATCATGCTGCTGCAAGTTCTTGCACAATGTGCACCTTAATGTAGGCCTGCAGGCACTGTAAGAGGAAGTAGTCTTAGCCTGTGCAGAAGGGAGAAGGGAAGTAATTGCACAGCACACACCCCTCTCTGGTCTTCTTGGAGATTCACATTCGGCCATATTAAGTTTCATATTGTGAAGGGAAAAGTCAACTTGCCCTAGATGGGCGAGGTAGAGAGCTGTAAAAAGTAAACACCACACAAAAACAAATGCTCTACTCCAAATCCTGAAATCTCAAAAAAGGTGAAGTGGAGAAGAAACAGCCAGCTACAACAGCAGAAATCAGTTTCAGATCCCACTCTGTGGAAAGGTCACTGGCACATAGGCTATAAAATGGACCAAAATCCTGTTGTGCAACCCATGGTGCCCTCTTGTGGCATATTGATGTACAAACACATTTAAGTGCATCCCTACCTTAAGCACTAGAAACAGCTTTGTGAAAAAACTACTCCACATTCACTGTTTTGGAGTTTTCCTTTACCTGGACGCAGTTTACAAAACCCAGACATGGTACGTACCTTGGATCATTCCCAATTCCTGTGGTTATGGAGAGGATGAAAATGATACAGCTCAAGTCTTCAGAGATCTGCACTCCAAACCTAATGTAGGTTAGAGCTGTTGCATGAGTTTCTTCCCCATCTTATTTATGTGCATCAGGAACTAAACTACTGAATGTGTTAGGTGTTGTGAGGTTAAGTGCAACAGTAACACTGTTTTGCAAATGATGGTGACAGTGGCAGATCAGGGAGGTGAAGGGGGGAACTTTAAACAAAACCCTGGACGCAAAGAATTCAAATTTCTCTAAATTTTATTGGCACTGAAAGAAGAATAGGATATGGACTTAACAAATACCCCCCCAAAATTAAGAAAAAAATAGGATGGTCTTTGGGTTAGCAACATGGATCCATGTTGTTCCCATAACCCTAAAAATCAATTGGTATTTTAACAAAAATGCTGGTCAAAAAAAAAAAAAAAATTATGTAGACAAATTTACAGCAACAACCCTCCCACCTCCCCCAACATCCCCCCCTCAAAATAAAATAAAAAAGTCTGGGCAAACATTTGATAGGGTAACAATCCTAAAAAGGATGGCAGGTATGTATCCAAATAGTAAACAAACTGGAGAGGGGAAAGGAAAATTAACTGTATTCTAACAAATAAAAGTCTAGAAATCTCACTGTAATACTGAAAGCTTCTTACATTAACTCTTTTCTTGCAAAATATCATCTCTTTACAATACAGTATACATTTTCAAGGGAGATGACGACGACGGTCCTCTTCCCATTACTAATATTTTCTAATTGTGCATAGCTAGAAAGACTGAAAATCAAATGTCATTAGATACCACTGGAATATAATACTGGTAGGAAAAGGGGAGGGCTGAAACAACTACACAAGGAGTTAGGTGGACTCACTGGCACAAAACCATTCTATTTTTATACTGGACCATTTGGAACTAGAACAAGACAAAAAAAATCATAAACAGGAATCACACCAGCATAATACAAGAGTTCAGCAGTATTTTATGACCCAATCACAATAAAGAGGTTTACTGGTTTATTGTTTGACCACACATATTCTAGGCGCTGTATCTTCATTAGGAAATTGTTAAAAAAAGATATAGTAAGGGCTTTTTTTTTTTTTTTTCCTCCTTTTTAAAATGCGCCAGTAGTTGCCATGGACAGAACAGAACTGCTGAGAACCAGCCTTAAAAGCACCAGAAGTGAAGTTTTAATGGTTGTTTGTTCTCTTGGTAATGAGACTCATGTAGAATCAGTGCCAATAATTCTTCAGCAAAGAAATATGCAAATCAGTTCTGACAAGCTTAACGGCAATGTTTCGTTTGTAACTTTCAAAGCACTGGGGTGTGTTTTTGGCCGATTGTAAGATTTCCCACTCTCCTAAAAGGCACGTTGAGTCTGGGGGAGCCCAAAATGAAACACAGCTTCAAAAATGCACACCTTGGCTATTCTCTGAAAGCTGTACTTTTAACAGAGGTTTATTTGGTCAGCATTCATGTGGTTCTCCCCTCAAGCTGGCATAGCTTCCAAAAATAGTTACTGATACCAGTGGAGGTGGTTTCAGACAGCACAAAAGATTCCCAGAGAAATACTGCCATTTATTAACACTGACAAGACTTTTTGGCACATGCTACCCCCTACCCCCTGCCACCAACATCTCACTGAGCCCCTTCTTCCCCTCCATACAGTGGGTTAGAAGTGCTCTAGAAAAGCCTTCAGATGTTCTCCTATACTCACTCTAGTGCTGACATTGCATGGACCGGGGGGGAGGGCGGGGAAGAGCCTCCACAGAGTTGAGAAAGTTGCATAGATTTAGCAGCACACTGAGCAAGAAAAAGTACCTGAAAACTAAGGAGGGCAGAGCAGAAGTCAATTTTAAGAGAGAAAAAGAAAAAAAAGGCTTTTCTGAACTGGAGCATTTCCTGCCTTTTCTTCCCATAAAGGTTCAAGTCAATGTCCAAGTCAACCCTGAGCAGACATGGCTGTTTCCCAAGTGACCAAGAGATTATGTTTAAACTACAATGTGGACAAAAATGAATAGAAGTCTACTTGGAAAACAGGACTTGCTAGACATTTCAACCGTGGTAAAGAACAGCTAGCATAGGACCTATCATCTCCCCTCACCAGAAAGAGAAATGATCCTTCAAGACTAAATGGATTTTGTTCTCAAAGAGGCAAGACATCTTTCCAAGGAGAAGGGAGAGGTCCTGAGCCAGGTGGTGCTATCTGATAATTAAGGCAACAATAACAGGACATTATTCCTTTCAGGACAGATGGCTTTTAAAAAAGTATATTTCATCTCAAGCCTGGTCCAACAGAAGCATGGAGGGAAAAGAAAAAAAAAAAACAACTTAAACTGATGACAAAGCAGATTTTAGATTAAAAAGAAAAAAAATGCATCCAAGTCTGTAACTTTGGTCCCCAATTGGTGCAAATCAGATTCAGTTAGAAGACACTTTGTTAAAACTCTGAACTACATCTGTATACATGAAGAAATCATAAGGCACCAACGCTTACATTTTAAAAAGAAGGCCTTTTCTGGAAGTCTTTAATTCTGTGCATGAGTAATGCACTGTAAAAAAATCAGACTTTTTTGGTGGTTGTACCTGCATTTGGTTGGAACCCACCTGTTTTTTTGCTGCTACCCCTTCCCTTTGCCCCTTCTCCCCCATCCTTTCCCTATTCTATTTTAGGGCTGTGAGCAGAATCTGCAGCTGTTCCTGAGCTCTCTGCTACTGCTGCATTCAAACAGCACTGGCAAGACAAGTGGCAATGAGCAAGGATTTTACTTTGAGAGGAGATTCCTCTCTTGGCTGACTCAGAAATTTGCTGCTCCAAAACAAGCCATCTCAATGGAAAATGCCAACGCTACTCTGAATTTCTCTCGTGATGAATCCTTTAGAGTTGTGTTCTCAACTAAAGCTGTTATCTACTGGATTGTGCAGCAGTGAACACTGACAGCTTACAGAGGCTCAGTTTGGCCTGCTTAAGTTCAGGGGCAAAAGCTTTGGTCTTTTAGCGATAGCAATTGTATCTCTCTCACTTCCAACCCTTGCCTTCCCACCCTCTCAGTTGGGGGTCAGATCCTATGCTAAAGCAGAGGTCTAGCCCCTGGTTAGTAAGTTATAATACTGCAACTCTGAATGGGTGGCAAGGTATGGGTTTCAAAATGGCTGCATTGTCATAAGGAACTCAGTGTAAGCATCTGATTGCACCTCCACCCTGTGGAACAAGGTGACGGTTCAGCTGTTTCGGTAAGCAATACAAAGCTTTATGCAATGCAGCTGAGCAAGAAATTCAGATTTGTCACCAGCAACAGCTACCTCCCCCTTCCCCTCCCGCCCCCAAGAAAACATGAGCATTTTATTTGTTCTTCTGTTGCTGAACTGCAGCATCTGCATAAAAAACTTGATAAATAAGACCAGGGTCATTCTTCTGTAGTGGTTCCAGCGCAGCACGATTACACACGAGTGATGGGAGATGACGGGAAAAATGGGGAGTGCAGGGATGGCAGGTGCAGGAGAGTTTACATGGACTCAAACTCATCAATGCGTTGCTTGGTGTTGCCCTGTCGAATCTGGCGGAGGGTCTTGTACTTATCTCGGCCCTGCCTCATGTTCTCAGCATGGATCATGTCATTGGCTGTCTTCTTGGTTTCATCCCTGGCATTTGCCAGCTCTGAGGTAAGAGCCTTTAGTGAGAAAAGGAGGGGGGGAAAAAGGAAAGAAAGTTAGATTAGTACAGGCTGCAACTCTGCAATATGAGATTTACGCCTTCACTGGCTGATCTTAAGGGTGTCCCTCCACCCCGGGGGAAAAAAAAAACAAACAACAACAACAACAAAAAAACCAATTTAAAAAATGCTGCCCTTGGAGACGAGAAGCATCCCATCTACCTAACTCAATCTCTTTCTATGTTCAGTGTAGAAGTGAGACTGCTCTGGCAGTCAATGAGAGGGACAGCAGCAAGACTGGTTTAATAAATGAAATCCCTCCATCAGTGGCAAAGAGTTCACACCCAAGACGCTACCAATTCCAATCTGTCTTTATAGCATCACTGCAAAGTACAGTAATACTGCAAATCAGGGCATCTGGAGAGTCAGATTCATAGCTACACCTGCAGAGCTGGACACAGGCAATATCTGCCTGTGTAGATGCTTTTGAGTGACCTTTCACAAGACCCAAGTTCAGTCCAGACACCAGGTTCGGCAGGGGCTTCCCCATGCTGCTCCCAACATGCTCTAAAGCTGCCTCCAAGAACCATGCTTGGATTGAGCTGCATAGTCCAGCAGAGGCTCAGCCAACATGACAGACTACTACAGGCACCTGCTCAATAGGAACCGGACTAAGTCCTCCAGCTCATTACTGAACAGCTGTCAGGTGGCTGGCAGGGTTCATCTTTGCAAATTACATGCAACAGATGCTTTTCCTTGGCAGTGCCATGTAGTTTTCACTAACAGGGGTTTGAAAAGAAGAAGCTTGATGAGATCCAAGGCAAGTTTTGCTGCATTCCCCACTAAGTTTTCTAACATATCAGTCAATTGACATGAGATCATGTTTCCCTGATTCTTAACTACCCTGCTCCCCACTCCAGCTGCATAAACAAGGGCAGGAGGATGTACAAGCACTGCAGAAGCCCATAGACTTTCTGTCCCTACCTTCAAGTGTTTCTGGACTCGTTCATTCTTCTCCGCTTCAGTGGTGCGGTCCTCCTCACTGCGGTCCTTAATAGTAGCATCCGACCGCAGTTCAGCACTGGCCTCTGCAGCATTCTCATCCTGTTCATCATTCTCATTCTCACCATGGATGGGTTCAGTGACATGAGGGGTGGTCATGGCCGTCTTCAGTTCTTCTTTGGTCTTTTCTAGGTCCTCTTGCACCATCTGAGCCTGAGGTAAAACATACCACCTCAAGTTAATGAATCTCCTACTGGGAGAGGTTTCACTCCCCGGGACCCAAAAAATATATTCCTTGGCTCAGAAGTGTGTTTCTATCATGTCCACATCATAAAGATCCCTTTTTGTGCCAGAAGCTTTTAAGTGGAACCTTCATAAGAACTGGTCAGGAAGAAGGTTGACAGTAGGGTCATATCCCATTATAAGTGGGACTTGGACATCTGCATGTGTAGCCATCCAGCATAATTGTTATACCTACACTGTACATAAATGCACTTTAAAACAGCTACCCCATGTGTGCATGAGCTGCAGCCAAGCTAAATATGGAGTAGGCAGTTTCACGCGACTACCTGAAGATACACCCAACAGGATCATTCCCAGATCTGTTTGAACATTACAATGGATCCTTCCTAAATTCTTAGGAATTACTCCCAAAGCATCCATTTTAGGAACAGTGGCTGAATTTTGGGCAGCATAAAGATGACTGAATCATCAGTTCAATACTGTGGACAGGAATAAATGTGTATTCTGCACCCCAGAAACATTCCCCAGTAGGAAGGCTCTACTTTGACTGTAAAAGCATGAGGGGCTTCCACGTTCCTTTGTCCTGGCAGCTGAACATCTAGCGTCTAGCTGAACACTGAAAGCAGTAAGCATCATCATCAGACTAAGCCCATGCAACATGAAAAATCAGAAGTAGCTGGTACTTTGGAGTTCAGATGCAGTTCAGGCTTTCCTGCTGCAGTGTTCTCAGTTTATTACCTTACATGCTAAAAACAAAAAAAGGTGTCATAAGTAACAAGGTAACCTCATAGGGTCAGACCAGCCCACAGAAGCCAGAATAAAAAGGGGGAAACCTGTGTCAAAAGCTTTTTGCACTGGGGGAAGGGAGGGAAGGTGTTTGTAACCAGATGCCATTTGTACCTTCTGCTGCCACTCAAAGGCTTCACTCTCCTTCTTCTGCCTGGCCACCTCCAGCTGCATGATTCTAGATGTAAGCTCTGCCATCTCTGAAGACTGTAGAAGTAACAGACACAAGGGGTTTGGATATTTTATTTCCTTCTAAATTAAGGGAGTATCCATCTCCTCAAGCCTCCAAGAAGCAAGGGAGTGCCCACCCGAAAAAGAGGAAGACTAAGCCAGATTGCCATACATTCAAGAATTCTGATGCTCACTGCTGTGCTGTTGGGTGCTCTGGGCCCACCCACCCTGTAACTGGAATTACAGGTCTGGGTTTTCTTCTTCTACAGGATGCAAGAGTCTCGTATAAAGGGCCACAGAACCAACTTCTCCATGCATACCCCCTAATAATGAGCATGTGGAGATTCTTGACTAAAAGATGGTTTTCCATTAAAATCACCAATTTAATAAAGATTTAGTTTTAAAGAAGGTACTAGCTTATGCATTTGATAAGGATCTGAATTAAAAAGAAACTGAATTCCCAGCCAATTCCCTGGTAAACCACTGCTTAGGCAAAAAGTCTATACCACTAAAAAGACCAAGGAGGCATCCAGAACGCCATTCTCCCTGGCTAAGTCTGCTCACCAGCTGTTCCTGGGTTTTCTTCTGGTCATTGGAAGCTTTCAGCAGGGCCTCCTTTGCCTCTTCTGCCTCCTGACGTTCTTTAGCCAGCTTCTCTGCTTCCTCCTGGGCTCGTTTCCTTTCTTGTTCCAGCTCCAATGCTCTGCGGGTCTGTTCTTCCAGTTCTGAAGAAAGAGCAGCATGAAAAAGAGAAAAGCAAAGCCAGGCTTGGAGATCAAACCTAGAATAGCAGCAAGAAAGTAACTCCCCCTGGCATATACCTCCCTGCACTGGTGGGCATATAGAAGCAATATTCACTAGTAAGGTACCAGCAGTATCCTGCTTGGAGCATCTCTTTTAGTCCTCCTGCCCTAAAGTCCTATGCCTGTTGCAGTCAGCTTCAAATCTCTGAACTACAGGCTAAACCCATTTGGGTTCCAACTAGCTCTCCCTGCCCCAGCCCCACTGGCTCTGCCCTGTAGCATAAGAAACCAGGACTGTTGATGGGAATAAGAGTTATGAAGTCTCCACCATAGAGACCGCTTCCCAACAACAAAGCATTACAGCCAGGGCCATTCCTGGGCAGGGAACAGGAGGAAGTCAGGGCAAATGACCCAAGCCCTGGGCTTTGGGGGGCCCTGCGGAGCCGAGCCATCTTTGTGTCCGGCCACTTACCACCCCTACTCCCTCCCGCTGTGTCCAGGCCCTGTACAGGCTGATTTGCCCGAGGTCCCACACCCTGTTAGTCATTTCTGACAACAGCCCCAAGACAAAGATCAGATCCGATCCCAGATGACAGATCAGCCAGCCTGCCTATCCAACAGTTCCCCTCCTAGGTCTTCACTGGGAGCCAAGGCTAGGTTTTTGATGTGCAATACTGCAGAATTCAAGGTCTGAGGCATGTGGGAGATATGGAGGACCTAAAGGCTCAGGACAAGTTGCAGGAGAATGCCCAATTTTAGGACTTGAAATTTTTAAATGCAAATACCTAGAGCTAGATGGTTTCTCTGCCAAAAAAAGATTTTCTAGTACCTTGCTGAGCTTTCTTGGTTTGCTCCTCAATTTGCCTGAGCCGTTCCATCAGCTCCTCCTTCTCGCGTTCAATCTTCTCTTTCTCCTTCTCTGCCAGTTCCCTCTTCTTCTTCTCATTCTCCAGCAGGGCTCTGATTAAAGAACAGTTAAAATAAAGCAGCTAATTCTAAAACTGCAATATAAAGGTAGCAGGGCTCTCCAACAGAAAAGCCATGATCATGCAAGAGGCAACTCATCTGATGGATTCTAGATAGGCCTGTTTGCAGAGCAAACTCTGCTCAAGACTGAGCAGAGCAGATACTCATCTCATTAGGATATACAGAACAATATGCAAAGACAGCTTTTGAAGTTTCATCACTAAGGCCCCCTTCTACACATCACAGGTCTTGTGCAATTACCTGGCTAACTGCACAATTACTTGGAGACCAACTACGTGTGCAACGTAGTTATCACAAACAATAAAAAGCTCCAACCAGCTATAAAAAAGTTAAACCTCAAGAAGTGTGCACTACCTTAGTAACTAGTTACTATCAAGCTTTAAAATCTGAACATGTAGCAGAATCACCCCTGCTGCTGGGAGCTCCCTCAGCTGACAGCTCTCAGCCACAGGGATGTACCATGCCCAGTGAAAAAACTCCAAGCCCCAAGGATCACAGCAGCTGCAATCCTAGGTCTGGGGGTGCAAGAGGACTGCCCCCTACAGCAATCCTACAGCTCCAGGAGTTTCCCTCCATCCCTCAGGCAGGGAGATCACTACAGAAGAGATCGCACAGTGCCAGGCATACATGGGCTGTCACCCATGGCTGGAAGCCCCTCACAACTGAGGTGTGTGAAGCTCCCAGCCATGGAAGCCTGCTTCTTGCTGGTGCTGGGGAGCCTGGGATCAGGTTCTCTGCACTGGCAATAAAAGGTATGATGGGATTTAATGTGCAATCCCACACTTCCTGCCATGCACATGTGGACAGGACTCGAGATATAGCATCAAAATTGCATTAAAATGCAACAGAACAGTTCAGGGGTGTAGGTTGTAGCCATACTTTCTACAATCACCTGTGATGTGTAGAAGGGGCCTTAGCAAAAAAAGTCAAAAGCTAGGTCTTCAAATTTTGCTCTGTATATCCCAATGAGATGACCTCTACTCAGTCTTGAGCAGAGTTTGCTTTACAAACCTCAGCCTAACTAAGGGGTTTTAATCCCAAAAGTTTGCCAAGAAAATTTTCCAACTATTTAAGTTGGTCTAATAAAAGTATCAGATTCACCCAAAGAACCTTGTCTGCCTATAAGAACAGTTTTCAGATCAAGACTATCCGAACACCAAGTCATGTTTAAGAATTGTGCCAGCTGCATCATCCATTTAAAAAGAGAATCTGCTTCAGCTGCCAAAACTAGACCCTAGTAAAAATCTGGTATTAAAATGGGCAGGCGCTTTCAGCAGTTGTACTAATGCAATGTGGTTTGCGGTCATCAGAAAAAGCTCGGGTTCAGATCCTTGTGGTACCTACCTCTCCATCTGTTTCTGATGTTTCTCTTCCCGAGCCTGCGCCTTCATTTGCTGTACTTCAATGGTGTCTGGCTTACGTCTGCGCATGTAGAGTTCGTGGTTCCCCATGCACAGCGCCAGGATTCGCTTGTTAATTCGTAGTCGTGGGGCATAGAATACAAAGTCCTTAAGACAGAGGGGAGAAAGCATTAGACTCATTTCCCTAGCACGTGCATACATACCTCACTATTGCTACCCACAACATGCTCACAGGGGGCAACAGTTGAGGGGAAGGCTAAAAGGACCATTAGCCATAAGAGGACACTTCACCTATAAGCAAGGCAAAAATGTAGTGGCAAACCAGGCACTTAATAGTAAGAAACATGCCTAAACTATGAAGGTCTGGAGGAATCCACAGAACAGACAATACCACAGGGCACATTTTGAACATCAAGGACCGTGTTGTTAAAGTCTCCAGGTATTATCTAGGGAAGACCTGGTAGTCCGTCAGCTTGCCAAGGCTGGATTTTGCATTGTCAGGATATGGCATGCACACCATTAAGTGCTCAAAAAGCCACTAAAAACATTCCCAATAAGCATCCGTGCTTTTAAACTAAAGCATTTCTATCACCTAGATGAAGCTACAAATCGCACGATTAGGTTTTCAGTTTTGAGATGATATAGTCTGCCCTTACTCCAACTGGAATACTAATTTTCTTGCTCACACCTTAAACAGGTCGTTTCCTCTTATACAAGGAAGGGGAAATGCAACTTCATTGTGGCTACTCATGCATAAGAACAGCAAGGAAGTGGTTTCCAAACAGTGGTGGACCGTTCATTCAGAGAAAGATGATATTAAGTAGTATGGGAAAGCTGAGGAGTCAAAAGCTATGGCATAAAGGATAGATAGAGGTTGTCCATTTTGGATTCTGTACAGCAAGCCAAGCTTTCCTCAAGCTGATCAGAAACAGCAAGCAAGGCAGCAGACTTTGCAACAAAGATGGATGCAGGAGGTGACCTCAGCAATTTCCTAACTCCAAATCATAAAGCAAACCTAACATGCCAACCTCTCCCCTACCCACAACTGTCTGTCAACCCATCCATTCACTTTGACAATACTTTAAATACCTTCTGCTAGTTATTGGAAAATGGCTTGTAAAATGCTTTTAAAATGATTTAAGTGCATCTTTGAGTGTTTATTAAAAACTGATATTTCAATGGTATCTCTTACTGGAGCTTTCTTGTCAATGGGCTTGATGACAAACTTCTTGTCATTGAATGAGATATTCCTGATCTCGCTCCAAGGGAATCCAATTTTTGGAGTTAGCCTGCAAGGATTTAAAGAAAAAAGAAAAAAAAAAAAATGGAGGAGTTTAGCAGAAGTTACTCTAAATTTATTCCAAATTAGCCAACAGTAGACTGGAAGTGTCAAAATGGCTCTAACAGTACTTGAGCTTTTCCCCCAGGTTCCAGAAATTAAGAGCTGCAGAGGCACGTAAAAAAACAAAGCAAGAACAGTAATCAACTGTTTCCTCACCTTGCAGGGAGGACAATTTAAAATTAAAAAAAAAAGTCAAGGAAATTCTATTCAGTGGGATTCAATTTAATGTCAAGTTGTCCCTGCAGAGCAATTACATGGATTACAAGCACCTCTCCCAGCAGTTTTATTAAAACAGTCATGTCATGTAGCTTGTGTCAAAGACCTTAACCAAGAAATGCACCGACACAGCCTGGAAGAGTTTACTTGGAAAAACCACACAGGTGGAACTTATCATGACGAACTTCATAGGGATGCCCAGTTTATTTTATTGTAAAGGAATTCTTTGAGGAGTTACCACAGAGCAGTCAAAGCATGAAGGAGAGTACACTGTTCACTGGGGGAATGCGTGCACATACACCCCAATAACTGAGCACTTATGGTTAGTGAGGGCAGGACTTAAAGATGACTCCGCTACCCTATGAGTGCTATCCCTGTCCTCAGGAGGAAAAAAATTGTGACAACTGAGTCACATTTGTTTCATTCAGAGGCAAGCTGTGTGCTTGGCTCTCGCTCCAGAGGGTGCAACAGTTACTACAGAATAGCCAAGGCCTGGTAAGTCCCCACCCTTATTTTTCCTGTTCTTGCTCCCAGTTCAGAGGCAGGTTGGTTCAACAGGGGAGACATTCATTTTAAAGTGAGGTTTTAAACAAGGCCTTGGACAAGAGTGAAACTGTTTACAGTAAAGACATTTTCTGTACTAGTGAATTCCTTTCTAACAAAACAGCCACTTGGCATTACTTGCTACAGGCCAGCAGCTAAGATTTAGAAGTTTGTTGCAATGGAATTTCTTAAAATGGATTTTGCTGTAATGAGATTCCACCCTTACTGTGCCTTCGGTTGGTCAAAACTGCACATAGGTGAGTAAGCAGCACATTTCATACTAAAAGCCTTAATTCTTTAAAATATTCCTTTGTTTTGGAGGGGAGAGGTTTCTTCAGTATGTGCTGAAGAACAAAAGGTCACCCAAAGAGATCTAAGAAAGGTTTGTTACCTGTCATTCTGCTCATATATGTTGAGGCCAAGAGCATCTACACCTAGCCAGAGTTCAGAGCCTTTCTTGTTCTTAATACTGAAGTAGTTCACCCCATACATTTCCAGATCTTGTGCAATTTTCAGGTATTCCAAGATGGCATCTTCTCTAAAACATGCAAAGGAAACAGATTTTTCCACACAGACTCTAAATAAGAGGCATTATGGGGAGAAGCTGCTACCTTTAGTTGGTAGGTAAGTTGGCAGCAAGTCTGACAGTATGGCTACACGCTGCCATAGGCACGTTCCATTTCACTTGAAAGGACAGCCTGACAGTCACCCAAGACATAAACCTAATTATTCTTCAGCAAGATGACAAATGCCATGCTAACAGGCTTTCGCCCAAGGACAAATAAAAATGTTTACTACAAATTCTGAGGCAACTACAGGCTGGTATAGCCCCACTTTCTTAACAGGGCAAAATAATATCAAGCCATAAAGTCAAGTTACCTGAGCATTCCCCGATGTTCCTCATGCCACACTTGAATCCTCTCCTCCCACTGGTCCTTGTTGAGCTTGTGCTGCTCCAGAACTCTAGAAAGGAAGCAACAGGCAACAGAATCCTTTTAGTTAGAAAGGGGACAAAACTGTACCAAGGCCGGTCCCACCAGCTGCAATCACGGCCCACCATCTAAACAGTACCTTTGCACTGCAGGTCAGTGCCAAAAAGCCTCAATAAATACTCCTACTGCCCCATGCTTTCCCCCCGCCTCACCCACTTGTTTCAAGAAAGCATTTGTCCAGACTTGGATCTGTAGCCAAGCCACAAGTCAAGGCTTGAGTAGCATTGTATATTTAAGGAAAATGGTATTCTGCTTTTGTTTCTCCTTGTACCATTACAATGACCTGTTATAAAAGCTGTTGGTTCTTGTTTTGTTTCTGTCTGCTCCATTAATGTCTCTTCCTTTTGCTTCTTCACACAAAAAGGAGTTTACAAAATCACAAGTTTCTAAATCACATTCAGCGATTGTTTAACTGCAATGGGCTCTGACAAGCTCCTTGGAGAAGACGACCATAGTGTGCCTTGCACTTACTGCATGCATGCAACCAGAGTTGGAGGTACAGTTCATGTGATTCCAGCCAAAAAACAAAAAGTGAAGCTATCTAAACACACTGAACCTGTATATAGCTTATGACACTGGATGCTCGCAGGAGAGGCAAAGCTTGCATACCTTTGTGGAAGCAGTTTGTCACCAGCAAGATAGCCAGTCTTGTGCACTTCCTTGTTGAAGTCTGCATATTTTGACTGGACAGCATAGGAAGCGAGAAGGACGGCAGTCTCTGGAGGGCAGTAAATATCATCATTCAAGATGCCCTCCTTCACTTGAAGGAAGAAGAGGCGCTGTGTGATATCCTGAATTAGCTCTTCAGCCACGTCCTCTGGGTAGAACTTGGCACGGAACTTGAAGAGCAATGGGCTTTCCTTGCGGACGTCCTGGGCTGTCACCTGGGGGAGGGGGGAGAAGAGAGAAGGGACAGTCAGACCTAGTATTTGTCAGGCCAGCTAAAAATTTCAGTGGCATATTAAAAGAAGAGGATAGGGGCACATTCAGTGCATTCTTCCTTTTCAATACAGAAAGCAAGCATGCAGCAGAGCAGGCAGAGTAAGATTCTCCAGGTCCCACCTCACAAGTATCCTCCCTTTGGGAGACACCCAGCATCTTTTGTCACTGCTTATTCTTCACCAGGTACTATTGTAATTCTAGCTTCAGTAGGTCAGAGCACGGGTCACCAGGTGCATGCTCTGCAGCTGCCTGCTTAGGTCTTATTTACCACGCCTACTACACATTAATAAATCTCTTCCTTGCTGTACTGTGTGTTAACAGATCTGCCTGAAAACAGCACTACTGCAAACAAGCAGCAGCAAATCTGACACTGTGTCTAAACTATAGACCAGGGGTTGGCAACTTTTTGGCTAAACAGCTTGCTGCTTATAACTCAGCTCCTGTTATGGAGAGAAATGGGGTGGGGGGGGGGGGGGGGGGGGGAAGAATGGCATGGTAATCATGACAAAGCCAAGGAAAGGGTAGGTGTACAATGCATACAAATACCTTTTTGTTGAGTTTCAACCATGTTGAGAAGCCCTTGGTATCCTGGTACTGAAGTCCAAAAAACCAAACTTCTCTCAGTCCAATTGTCTTTACCACCTGGAAAAAGCCAGAGGAAAAAAAAAAAAAAAAAGGGTGTCCATTAGTAACATTCACAGCTGATTGGTCACATGATCAGGAGCCACATGCAGTCAAGTTGTGCATACTGCACCAGTCCAGCATGTAACAAGGAAGTTCAGAACAGAATGAAACCTAGCCTCAAAAGTTGAAAGGACCACAGGCCAAGACAGCCCGCTCAGTCCCAAGCCCAAGACACTAATCATTTGACTGCAGCAGTGGATGAAGAATACTTAGATTTGCCAAATTCCAGGCAGGATAAGAGTAAATTTATTAGTAGCTTGGTTATAGCTGAACTGAAGTCCTGCACAGAGCTGTACCATTCTGCCACAGCTTCCTATGTGCCTCTTCTCCCCGTCAGTCAGACCTCTGGGTGAACAGTGGCTTTCCAATTAGGATAAAATCCTTGGTAGGGCCTAGATCTCTGCCTAGTTAGTCATTTCAGCTGCCTTCCAAAGCCACCTGAAGCAGGATGCCAACTGAGAAGAGCTATTGCATACAGCCACTTCTGCACTATTGCTATATTGCTGCTACAGTGGCAAGAACTGCTACAGAAAATGCCAGGATTCCCCTTGTGTGTGGATTCCAAAGACACTCTGTGAGAGTGGAAGAACCATGTTGATCAGACCCCTATTTCTTCCTTGCCTCCATTAGGACAGCAGCAAAACTCCCAATAAATGAACTGCTGAAATGCCAGGTTGCTCAGCCATACAAAAACCAATGGAGGGTGAAACACAAGGCAATGGATTCTAGTTGGGAAAGGCAATGACAGATAGGGAAGCTGATTTGCATCTGCAGTTTCACCTCTACTCATCAGAACATCCCCCATTTGACAAGCAAGGGTCTCATTTTACAGCACACTGAACTAAAGCTACACATCCTGTTAACCACACACGTGGTAATTTAATATTTGTATTAGATTCCACCTTGTACAGAAGTAGTACCTACTCTTATCTGCCAGCTGTTCAGTTGGGGTCACCATTAAAGAGATGCCCCCATTAGGCAAAGCACAGCACATCCATTAGACTGGAACACACCACCAAGATAAATCCTACTATTGGAATTTAAAGTTTCCTCTTTGTCATGCACCCAGAACACTTCTGGCACTTTGTTAAACAAAACACACACTGGCATTGTAGTACACTACACAGATTTAAGAGCTTTGCGGAAATGAAAGAGCATAAAGCTATATTCCATCAAGGGGAAAGGATGATTGTCCTCTTTAGCAAACAACTACCAAAAAAATGTGACATTAGGCTTTTGGTAAGCAAGGGTACACCACAGTGGGACAGAAGTAAAGAACTTAAAAAAAACCACAAACCTCCCAGGCAGCCTGTTATCTTGGTTTACAATTGTGTTTTATATATGCCAGGCAAGCCAAGAAGAGGTTGTCCTCTCACCTGTGAAACAACCACCCATCACCTCTGACAGCTTCTTAACTAGCTTGAAAGTGGGGGTGGGGCAGTGGGAGGGGGGTAGAGATTAGGCTATGCACACCAATCCTCCATATCCAAGTACTTTGAGGTTGTATGCATCCACCCCACCCTACTGCACAGGCTTCACAATTACTCCCCTCTGTTCTCTCATCTACACCCGATGGCTCAGAAAGTGGAGAAACAGGGTAGTAACGACTTGTGCTACCGTATCTGTACAATCACTCCCTCCCACTTCTATGAATCACTTCCTCTTTGAATCTTCAGAAAGCCCTCTGCTCCTTTCTTCATTATTTTCACTGGGTGCAGCCTGGCACAGCCCAGCAGGGCTCCCATCAGCAATTTGGTATTAGCCGCGTTGTCCGAGGCTCATGAGCTGCAACGGGAATGCTGGATTGCAGAGCAATGTTTAGCCTCTTACCCCACACCACTAGGCCTCCTGTCCCCCTCCCCCCAAGACACTTACAGGCTCACAGGAAAGCGAAGGGGAGGCTCATGGAGCACAAATATTGGACCAGGTCTTGCAGACTTCCCTTATGCATGCAGTCCCATTGAACAGGGAACTTTGCTAAGTAGTCCTTTAAACACTGGGCCAGATCTTCCAGTCTAATGAAAGATATCACATTTACCCAAATAACTTATCTGCCATTTCTTTAAAATAGCCTTCAAGAAAAAGGTGGGTCACACACACACACACACACACTCTTTAAAAATCACCCAGTGGAACATGCTCTCTTACAGGGCCTCAACGCCTGCAGACAGCCATGCAGTCAGTGCTGGGGGAAGGGAAGGGAAGGAAAGAGTCTTAAGCTAGAATGAGAGCTCTGTTTTCAGGCAATATTAGCATTTGAATGGGATGGTGGCTCACCCCCACTGCTGCATGCGTCTGCTTGCCTGAGTTTCATTTGCCGGCAGCTTAAGCCTGGGAGTTCAGCAGGCTGAACTGCCAAAAAGGAGCAGAATGGCATCACACTGAGGCCCCAACACAAAAGGACTTTTATTTCACAGCAGAGAAAGTCTGCACAGTAATAGCAACAGCAACAATGGATGGGACAAAACGGAGGAGCCAGCTCTGTGAACTCAACACCCTTACAAAGCCCCCCCACCCCTCCTATAAAGATTTCCCTCAAATTGCTACATGGGTCACATTAAAGATGCATAAACACTCTGCTTCAGTTAGAGATCTAGGAATCATGAAAGCTGCAAAGGCAAACATGCTTGGCTGCTGCATGGGGCTTGTATCCGAAACAGCTTTCCAAGTGCACGTGCATGCTGGTAGGCGTTAACTTCCCTCTGCATTTGCTACTCTTCTCTCCCCCCTCTCCCAATCCCCCTTTTTTTTTGTTCTGCTTGGCAAAGAGACAACACAATCAAGGCAGAGAAATTTCTACGGATACAAAGAATGGACCCAGCGGTCAGTAGTCCAACTGTTCCTATGTACTGGTGCTTAGGCAGGCTGTGCACAGCTTTTAGGAGGCATGATGAATGGTCCCACGTTCCAAAAGCAAACAAGGCCTGCCAGTGGACTAGAGAAGAAACAGAAGAGGCAAAACAGCATGGGGTTCTGCCTTATCCCCCCCCAAACAATCCATCAATCCAAAAAGCAGCCCTCTCCAGTGTTACTAAACAAGTCATAAAAAGCAAGAGTCTAAACTGCAGATGAAAAACAGCACTCCGTCCATCCTCACCAGGTAGGATACTCTGGTTGGGCTGCACAGGCCTCTGGAGTATAGCACAGGGAGTCTGTTAGTGGTTTTTATGGTTCTGGAAGCCACAGAATCCTCAAGATCGCAGCAATATTATCACTGTCCACCCATGTATACAAGATCCTAGATCAAGCACCATTAACTAGCATCACCCAATAGCCCCAAGTCCAAGCCTGGAGTTGTGCCAACCACTTCTCACCTTAAAATGAAATAAAGATCCCTATCCTTTCACAAAGCCCCGATATGCCTGTGGCACTAAAGAACACCCATACATGTGCTGAGAAAGCCTTCTAGGGCAACATCGATTTCTTCAGTTCAGTTTTTTCATACCATAATTAAATCCACCTTGCTCCATACCACACTCCTCCCTGCATGACTCCCCATTTTCTGCAAATGGAAAAATAGAATAGGACACGTGCAGTATCTTATTGCCTTTTACTATATAGCTCTGGCTGCTGGAGGAGAATCTTAAGCAAGAAGCTTGTTGGGGGAGTGGTTTTGTATTTGCTACCTGTCCATAGCCTTAGAATCAGTTCTATAAACCATCCCCCCTTTCTCCAACCTAAAAAAAAAAGTCTAACAGGCACAGTATGCAGGTATGTAGTCTTGAACAAGTCCTGCAATAAAACATGCATGAAGATGGACCAGCAGCAATAGAAATTTAAGTTAAGTTTTCCCCACCACTGTCAAAAGCTTACCCACAACTGCAGACCCCTGTGGCACTCAAAAATAAATACAGATTAAAAAAAGCCTCCCCCCACACCAGTGACAATTCACATGTTCAAAGTAGTAAGGAAGCAAGAAGTCTCCGTACCACCTCCAAATCAAACTCCCTGGACTACAGAACGTGGATCTAAAGTCTAGCTTGGCTTAACTTCTCTTTAGTACCCTTATTCTTTGCAGGTCCATTCACTGCATTTGGCATGCCTCTTTGAACAAATGAAGGTGCCACCCAGTCTTGTCTTTTTAGCCAATGTCAGCTTCGCCTTTTGATTTTGTAAGTCCGTATTCTCTCAGTCTTTTGCTACCAGAATTAACTTCTGCTGGGAAGCTCCAGTGTTTAGCAATCTCCTGCGTGTACCTAGATGAGTTCTTGAAGTCCCTCCCAACCCTATGATTCTCGAAAGAGAAAGCACTAAATGATTCTTACAAAGATGAGGCGTTATTAGAGACTTGAGACCAATCTTTAAAATAAGTTTGTGGTAGCCAATCAGGGCCCCAATCCAAGAGATGTTGCTGATTCTAGACCTCATTTGTTGGCAAGAACAACAAGGTGTAGCACTCTTCCTCTTTGTGAGAGGGGACTGTCTCAATGAGGCTTGGCAGATCAGGAACAAAGGGCAACATGAGCTAAGGCGGCTACTTAAGTCTCAGCAGCCAACCCTATTCAGTGATCTCCATAAAGCCCAAACTCCTTGAGCCAAGCGACCATGGAAGCCTCATCTAAACTTTCCTTGCTTTCATGACTGCAGGAGGAGGAGCTCAAGAAGAATGAACTGTGCATGAAAGGTCAAAAGCCAGAAGGCTGCAATATTAAACAAGCATTTATAAAGCCTCAGAGTTTGGGTCAGTACAGTAATGAGGGCAATATATAATGGTACACTAGTACCAGGCATCCTCACACAGGGGACAAGCAGGGGAAGCAAATCAAATGGAAGTTGATGTTATATAATAAATGGTGGGGGTGCTCTGTACCTGACCTACACCAAGCACAAAAATGCCAGGCTACAGCTCTGGTTTGGGCCAGAGACTGACTGACTGGGGTTCAAAGCAGTTACGGTTCAATGCACTGAGTCTCCGGCTGTAGCCTACATGCCACCCATCATTTCACATGCTGGAGAACAGGAACAGAAAGTGCTTTGCCAAATGCATTAGTTGACTAATTTCACTGTAGCCTCTGCTGAAAACATCAAGTGAAGCAATGTCAGACGCTACCCCACCACTTGCAGCAGCTGCTCCATAAGGTAAACTTCCTCATCCAACAGTATAACAGCATAGGCACATATCTGCTTAGACATTTAGCCTCCATGCCAGCCATCATGGCTGGCAATTAAATGATTCTGCAGTCAAATATCACATTCTTCAGGAATCTGGATTTTTTTTTAAGTTACCCCTCTTGTACCTTGCATCATTTCTGCTCAAGTGTAACCTTAAAAAATGTGGGTCCACTGGAAGCCACAATGCAGCAACACCGTCCCAAATTTCTGAACCCAAATCGCTCAGTGACAAGTAGGACATTTGATCTTAACTGGACACCAAGGCTAGTGACAGAAGTTACACAAGCCAGTTTAAGTGGTCAGAAACTGGTTTAAATTTGTAACCAAAACAGAAGCTCAGTTCACATAAACCAGTTTCAAAATGGCTGAAACTGGTTTAAGATGAACTTGGTTGAATGTAATGGACTTGAATGTAATGAACTTGATGGACTCCATCACCTTAACCACTCGGCCACCTTGTCATATCAGACCTAACCGATTTAGGTCAAACTGGTTTATGAAGCTTCTGTTCCAGACCTAAGGAACAGGGCTAACACTCACATCTTCATTAGGTTGTGTCAGACATGATCACTGGAAGCAGCCACAGTGACTGTGGGTATGGCTAGTTGCAGAAATGAGGAACCAGGTTCCTGGTGGCTCATGGTACTTAGTTTCATCTCTTTCCTCCCAGGCACAAGGAGGGAGAGGCAGAGGCAGACTCTCCGTTTTGAGTCATAAAAGCTCAATGACTTTCTGGGTGCTTTAAAAAAAAAAAGAAAAAATTCATGCAACAAATTCCTACACAGTGAAAAGCACGGTTTTCCTGCCCATGCTTCTCAGGCAGCTTCTCTAGCGCTGTGATGTTAACAGGACATTCTGCAGCTCACTTTAACTAAAACTAGTTTATAAAATGCACAGTTCCCAAAATACAGGGAACACCATCGGTTTTGTTCCTCCAAATTACATAAAATTCAAGCTCATTCCATTCAGAGGGCTTCAATCTCAACCTTTTCTGTACTAAAGGGAATGTAATTACATCTTCTGTGCCAGAGGCCTTACCAAAAAGGTCATTCATTTTAGGTCTTAGACAGGAATTACATTTCTAGCGAAAATGCCACTCTCCCACTAGAAATTGCATGAATGCCATATAAATGGGCAGTTTCTCATAGAGGAAAACATACCCCATCTGCAAAAAAGTCTACCTTGAAACCTAAGAGATCTCCCCTGCACAGGAGTTTCTCATAACAAAATGAACTTCTGCTCTACTACTCATGGCAGGGAAAAGTCTAATAGCCGTTTGCCCTGCGTCTTCCTCAGACTGGAGGGGGTGGCAGGAAGATTCCAGCTTGAGAAAAGGTGGAGGGCCATTTCCCCCCACCCAAATCAGGACCTGAGCTATGGCTGAATTTCTGAGACCAGCAAAGGAGTCGGGTTGTCACAGCTCCTGGTGTGTTCTCCAGACAAACAACCCCACTCTGGACAAGGCATAGAGAGCTTTTTCTCACTGCTGACCTCCATGCCTTCCCCAAACCAGGGTAATGCCAGTCTGGGGAAGGCAAAGCTGGCAGAGGGGGGGGCTGCTGCAGACTGGAATACCTCTCAGAGAGATTTCTACCAAGTCTCCCACAAATTTGCAGCAGTAGAAATGAATGCCTGCCTATGGCCTTAGGATCACACACTTGAGAGGCTTGAATAATAAGTAGCTTGAGGGATTCCAGAAGGCAGAAGTCACACAGGAGAGAGGAAATTTAGGAGGCAGGCAGCCCCTGAACCACTTCTACACATTGCAAAGTTACTACAATAAGGGGTTCATCATTTTGTATGAAAATGATCTGGACCACCAAGAATTCACCTACTATACCCTACTGGAAACACCTCTCCCCCCCTTCCCAAGAAAGTAATTAGCGCCTCCAAAAAGGTACTAATGGCCTACAAACATGAATTTTTAGAGGCCATCTAAAATGGCGTTTGAGGCAGAGAGATAGAGATAGGCAAGTGTCAGCCAATGTGATGCTGAAATAATAATAGGCTTGAAGAACAAAATCTAAAAAGGAAAAAAAAAAAATGGTAATCTTTCTGCTTTGACCAAGATTAGCCAAGGCTTCGCATTAAGAAAATAATTGCCTGCTCTATTCACCCTTTGGAAACTGGAGCTTGATTTTAACATTTGGCTCCTGAACCACGTGCGAGATCACATTTCCACAAGAACATCTTATGGTACAAGCTGCCTAAGTCTCAGTGAGAAACAGTTAAACCTAGATAGCCTCATCAGTCATGAAGTGAATGTTTTCTTTGGATGGTTTCCTAAAGTGGCATCCATTTCACAAACCAATGCAATATTGACTTTTTAAATTAAGCCCACATGGTGATGCTTTGTGCTCTTTGACAGCTGTTACATTCCACCCCAGATGTTCTGGAAGTGGTTCCTTGTAACTGTACATGTAGTTTGTAAAGCTCTTCAGGAGCCCTATGGAAAGCTATACATCAATGTAAGCCATTGTGTACTTTCCACAGCAGTTAAGTAGAAGACTTGTTCATGCTCTCTTCAATACAGCATAGAACTGAAGGATCCAGTGTTTATCTGTGTGAAGATAAACAGACACAAGTATGGCATAATCTATATGTTATATATTATATATACACAGCAATCTATACAATTCTATATAACAGTATTGGTTTCATATGTTGTTGCTTGTTCCCGTTGAAGCATACCAGCATGCAATGTCAGGCTGTGTTACTTTTTCAAAGTTGCAGCATTTCATTACTTAGTAGTAGTACCACATAGTTCAAAAAAAGGAACCTACGTACCAGTAAGATTTCGCCAAGACTGGGTAAAATCCAGTGGGAAAAAAAAGTTAGTTCACATGTTATCTTGCTGCTGAACAGGCCACACAGCAGAAAGATCATCTCTACAGCTGTCTGTTTGTTTTAAGGCTGGGTGGTTGGTTCTGAAGTTCAGATTTGACTAGAGATCCAATATCAGATCACCACTGACAAAGAAAATTGACTATCAGAAAAACAAACAAACAAAAACAAAAAAGCCAGCCTTATATGCCTGATAATGTGGCCAATAAATGCCCGTACATTCACGCAGTTGCAGAACAGCACATAGGTGGCAAGGAGCACAGCCCGGTAATTTGGAGAGCTATATGCAGCTGGTCTTGTGGGGTGGGGGGGAGGGGGAAGACAGATCCAGGCCCCCACAGTGAGGGAGGGAGTGGAGCTGGGGGAGATGCTCAGGACACAGCCATGACTCATCTGAAGGGGGCGGCTCCCACTCCTGCGTGCATCCTGGGGAGGGCACGGCAGCCACTGCAGGCCTGGGCCAGGGCTATACCAGGCTCTTCCCAGAGGGGAGACTCAGCCAGGCTGCACTCAGTGGTAGCACTGGGAGGGGAGCTTAGGGGCTATGGCAAATTTTGGGGTGCCTGCAACTTCCCCCATAGTCCCCTCCCAGCACCACTCCCACCCACCCAGAGCACAGCCTGCAACTGCAGCTGTAGCCCACCTCTACCTGTAGAGAACTGGAAGCATATGCCCCCTGATCTTGTACCCTCCCAGGGTGCACACAGCAGTAGGAGCTGCCTATCCCCCCTCCCCCATGCCCTCCAAATGAGCTCCATCCTACACCCCATCTGGGCAGCCCCCGCCCTATTCCCTCCCTCCCCACAGGGGCCTTGGTCTGCCCCTCACTCCACGCTGCTTCCTTCCTCCCCTTCCACCACAGTCTTACCAGCTGCATGCAGCTCTCTATGCTGTGTTGGAAAAGGAATCTGCATCAGCCAATATGCCTTCTTCAAAAATAAATAAAATAAAAAAAAAACAAAAAAAACACAACAAAATCAGCTATTGGTATTGGCCCCAAAAATCCCCATCAGTGAACCGCTAGATGTGACCCATTAAGTCCTGGGCTTCACGAAGTTTAGAATCTAATATACGATATGAAGTCTTGCAGATTCAGGTTCCTTTCTTTGGGACTGAACTGGCTTTATTGAAAAGTTCTAGGGCTAGCTTGGAAGCTTCGCAGTTTTAATTAAGTTCCCTAGTCTAATCCTGATCTTTAAGAACTATCCTGTGGGCAAATCTCATGCCTGTACCTGGAAGATCAGCAGTTATTAAAAAAAAGAAAGAAGAATCCAAGCTGAGTTGTTTTCAAAAGCCATCTATTTCAAGAACTGGAGCTCCAAAGAATTGGAAAACCAGAAACCTGAAGTTTAGAAATCCATACCATCTCTTTTACTTTCCCTAAATAACCATGGATTTGATTCTTTGGTTCTCTGCACAGGTCAAGTAACTACAGAATGTCAAAAGGCTCGACTATAGAGAGTTTTATTGCACTTGACAAACAGTTTTACACCACTCTAGTTAAATCTTAGTCTTACCTCACCTGGTCATCACCCTAAAATTTCTGCATATAGCAAATACTGCATTTTAATAGGTTGCGGGACCTGCAGACCCCTGTCATTCCTGAATAAAAGGAAGCCAGTAAGACACGGCATTAAAAGCTGGTGTACAGAGCAGTAGACTGTGATCAAGCGTTCATGGGAGGTGTATAGAAGAGGATCATTTTTTCACTCTCAGAACTGGGAATCTGAAGCCAAGGAGTACTCAAACTGTGCTTAGTCTTATAACATGAGAGCACTCTGCTCTGAGCTATCACAGTAGCTCTTCTACCTATAGAACTGTACAATCATTAGGAATGAAAAAGGGGCAAGAAAGAAAAAAAAAAAAAAAAAAAAGGAGGCTGATAAAGTTGGAGTAAGACCCTTGTTGTTTTCTAGACTTTGGGAGGAAAAAAAAAGTCTTTAAGAAGTGATTTAATATTAGAACAACAACATTTACATATTTAAAGAAATCTAGTTTTGTGGCCACAGTTTCCATCTCCAACCCCTAGGAGCTGACATCTTTACATAAAAACTAGCATCTATCTGTACCACCTAGGAAGTATCCACTAGTTATTAATGGGATCCATCACTTGGAACCTTCTCCAACAAGCAGATCCAAATATTGAGAAGTCTGCTTAAGGAACCACTACAAGTGAAGTAGGGGTTAAGTAGTAGTTCACACAGCCTACAGGACCCTTCTTTGACTGTCTGGAAGAACAAAGAGAGAGAATGGGCTGGCAGGATCCAAGCAGATATGGTCTAGTCTGAATAGTTCAGATGCAGAAGTGCTCTGTGGTTTGGAAGAACACATGCAAAGGAGCGGAATGGAGGATATGTTAAGCACTGGCACTGTTGTCAAGTGCAAGTTATGCACAAAATTGCAGAAGCTGGCTTTTAATTTCAAGCCAGCTTCTACTTAAGAAGTCCGACTGCCACTCATGTAGGTAGTAAATGGAAAATACTATGGGCTAGGGATAAGAGTTGCATGTAAACCAGTATAAGTGATAAGAAACCTGTTCAAATCTCTGAACACAGAAGCTCAGTGCATATAAATCACTTTCAAAATGGCCAAAACCAGTCTAACATAGACCTGGATGGATGTAGTATTAGGCCCAACTGATTTAGGTTAAATGGGTTTATTGAACTTCTGTCCCATGTCCCCTCCAGATTAAGTTAACTCAGTCCCCAGCATCCCAGGTTGCTTTGCATCTCCCCCCAAATTCCCCTCAAGAGGTGGGCAGGCTAGTCTTGACCCAAGCCGTCTGCTCTAGCAAAGCAGGGAGGCATGTCTAGCACCCCCCCAGCTTCTGGTCTAGGCCACTGCAGGCATGTAGCTACATTTCCAAAATAAACAGTGAATGTCTGTTCACTTGTGTACTGGTTCAGTCTATGCAGTTTAAGCTAATATCTGCAAAGATTGAATCCATTCAGCCTCTGACTTCTTGATGGTCTGTACTAAGAGCATGAGTATAGCCATAGATTTCTAATCAGAATTAAAAATCCATTTGTGCAAAGTCTAGTCTGTCACCATGCTTTCAAAAGACAAATGTAGTACTACTAGGAGCTTCTCACTAGGCCCATGTGTGAAGCATTTAGAAAGTGAATTATTTCTGCCATGGTCTGTAAAATTGGTCAGTCTAGCTGATCTGCAGAGTACACCTGATAAAACCTACAGAAGGAACAGTTTATTCCAAAAATGAAAGATTTAAGAGAAAGGGGGGGGGGAAAAAAAGTGGAGTAGGGAGGAACAGGGCAAGATCTCACAGTCTACAGCAACATTTTATATCTTCAGTTGGTAGTTCAACTGAGAGTATATTAGTCCACCTAGAAGACTATATGCCTGTAAGACTACTTAAAAGTTTTGCTCCGTGTGCAGCAGTAAATCAATAAAAAAAAAAAGGGATAGATTCCTATAACTATGCCAGGTTATTAAATGAATCTGGATTTAAAGCTTTTTTCCTTGATCCATATAAAAGGGTATCAAAAGGGAAGAAAAAAAAGTGATAGTCAGTGCTATGATTTTGGTACTTCACAGAAGACCAGGAGAATTTAGTATTCTAGCTGTATACAACTGCTCTTTTTTGGTTTTTGCTGGATGAATTGTACAGTGCACCTTGTTAAAAAACATAGCATCGTCCATGTATTTTGCAAATTCTATGTAGAACTAAGCATGCATTTGCATATGTATCATGCCCCACACTAAAAGGCTACAAAAGAAACAGCAGAAGCCATTTTGAAGAATATACTGATGCACAAAAGGGATCCAAACATTTCTACAGCCAACTAACAGGCTTGAAGCAGAAGGCTAGTCTCCAGATGGAAGTGGGAAGATTGCCTTTAGAATCTTACAGGCTGCTTTGTCATTGTCTAGTAGTTAAAAGGTGGCATTTGCAGAGGTAGAAAGTGGAGGGCAAGGTTATTTTTAATCAGTTCAGACAGCCGTTTAGATGGTCCCTGCTGTGACCACTTCTGCAGACACCCACCCATCCTCCACCCTGGTTAGGTAGTGTCTGTGTCAACCAATCCTTCAAATAGCTTAATGAAGCTAAGGTAGGCATTACAGTATGCTCATTCCAGTTGACTATCAAAAAAGAGATTTGGCTACATGTAAAGCATATGGTTGTCTAGTTTTTCCAAGGTTTAGTGAAAGAAACAGCTTAAAGGCAATGAGATGTCCATTCTCCTGTTGCCCCCAAACAAATTAAAGGATGCTTCCATGGTACTGCTGTGCACAGATCTAAGGAGTGGCAAGATTAGGCCTAGCAGAGCAGAGCATATGCCTTTGCAAACAAACTCCAGGCAAAGTCATTTTCTCTGCAAAGTGCCAAAAATGTATATGGCTGCCAGAAGCAGTAGCAGGGAGAAAAAGTGGTTCAACAGTTAAGCCGCAGCAAGATTACCTAAGGCAGCTAGTACAGCTAAAGTCAGGAAGTGATTACACCCAAGACAGAAACCACAACTTGGTCATGCATCCAATCCACTATACCAAAACAGCTCCCAGGACGGAAGGTAAAGCAGGACAAGCAACTCATTTTAGTTGAAAGGAAAACTGACAGAAATCCCAGAACACTGGTCCTCTATATAAGATCCAGAAGTTCTTTGCTTAAACTCAGTTAATCCCCCCAATTTAGCAGCTGTAGAAATAAGTGCAGCAGCTCTGGACTGGATCTCCTGGTGCATTCGGTGCTCAGACCAATAAGACACACCCTTACATTTAGCACAAGCAGGATGGGGGAAAATGGCCTGTGTGAGAAAGATGTGCCAAACTACAAGGGGAATTAGCTCTAGGGGAAGGAATGGCTGATGCAGGCAAGAACATGAACAGTAAGAGGCAAAAGTCAGAGCAAGATGCAAGATAGATGGTGTTACACAAGGTACAGAAGAACAGGTGTAAAAAGGAACTCAATGTACAGATCAGGATGGAGGGGGAGAAGAGGGTGGAGATTAGAGGGAAAGAGCATACAGCACTTTGGACTTTACACAGGAAGAGTCTTGAACCAACCAATGGGGCTTCAAGGATTCCAACAGGGATTAACAAGTCAGAGCAGGTAGGGATAACTTGAGCACAACATGCCGAACGGGTTGGTTACAAGGGGTTAGTGCTAAGAGGCAGGCCATATCAGATCAGTTGGAAGTCAGCTATTGATTGCTGGCCAAAATTCCCCAGTTTAAGATTCCCATTGTTAAGTTTGTCCCATGCACACAGTTGGTATAGTCTTTATATCAGCTACTGCTCTTTGCTCTCATTACACTTAGCAGTGTAAGTGGTGAGTGGTTATAGTCTCAACAACAATTAAAAGGCATCTCATCTACTGAGTCAGGGCTAAATACCAGAGAGTATGTGTAATGATTGAGTGGTTCTCTGAACCATCTTAAGCATATCAACAAAACCCTAACCCAAAGTTGAAAGCAAGTGGCCAGATACAACAGCTTTAAGAAGAGCTTCAGAAACTTCCATGTGCTGCTTAGAGCCAGATGATAAAAATCGCCATGCAAGTGAACCTGTATACAAGCATACTGCACTATTCAGTCTTTTCCTCCTACTTCATCACCCCAAATCCACTGTACAAATGCCTCCGAAAGAATAACTCAACCTTTTCCACACCACAGCAGACGTTTGGTCGAAACAACAATATGAAACAATCCATCTTATTGGGAGGCAGGATTTGTACATTTCCCATTGTTGATGGAGCAGAATGAGATACTTCCTTTGCAATCAACTTCCTCCTCTTGTAATTGTCCAAAGACATTTGCTAAATTCCAGCACAGCATTAGAAAACAGATTAGATTAATAAAGTTAGCGCCAACATAGCAGCAGCTTCCAAAACTCCCTCAGCCTTCCCAGAAATCAGCAGACAGCCTCAGACCTGAAATAAAATAGATGTCTAACGCTCCCACTTCACTCCCCACAGAATCTTGAAGCCACTCATCCCGGACAGTCTTCCTACCCCAAAACATCTCCCCTCAGTCTCCACTTTTCTGAAGTCCTTTGTCTAGATGGAGCTTCTATACCCAACTAGAGGTACACCACTACAATTGGCCCATATCATATCTGCACCAATAAAAAGGAAAGAATTGACATTGGCAAGTGGCTTTTTGGGCTGATGTGGCAAGTAACATTGCCGATAGATTCCACGTGCATGTGCTCAGCCACAGCATGCAGCAGCCAGGAATGCAGGCCACCAGCTTGGAAAGCAGTGTCTAGCTAGTAAGTTGGGGGAAGGGGGCCAATTGAGGCCCCCACAGTGAAGGAGGGAGTAGGGCAGGGGCAGTCCAGCCAGGTCAAGGCATGCCAAAAGCAGCTCATTCAGGGTAGGGAAGGGGGGAGGGGGGAAAATGACATGTGCCCCCCAGATCTGTGTGTGGGGCAAGGGCAGACTGCCTTGCTTGGGACCAGGGGTGGTGGGTAGTGGCAGTGCTAGGAGGAAGCTACAGCCACCCCAAAAATTTGAGAGGATTGAGTGACTTGGTGAGAGGCATTTTAGCTGTGAAGGAATCTTGTGCTAGATTTGTCACCATCTCTGACCAAACTGTCAAAGTTACGGAAGTGGTGGGTGTGCATGTTTGCATCAGGTTTCTGACTGGTTGTTCTAGCAACTTTGGGAGGGGTTATGTATAGGGGTGCATCAATGAAGATTTTTTGGGGGCCAATACTGATGGCTGATTTATTAATGAGCTGTATCAACTGATACCAACCTGACTGCCAACATGCAGCCTGGCAGCTTTAGCAGCATCCAGCTGGTAAGCCTGGGGGGAGGGGAGGAGGGCAGAGGACATCAAGGTGTCCCCCCCCACCCCAAGGTGAGGGAGGGAGTGGGGCAGGAACAGGGGCAGAGGCTGCATGGGCAGGGCACAGGATGAAGAGGTAAGTGGCTTATCCAGGGGGAAGGGGGCAGCTCCTGCTGCTGAGTGCACCTTTGAGGGAGGCATGAAGGGCATGTGCCCCCCAGATGTGCACAGGTCAAGGGCAAGCTGCCCACTTGAGTCCAAGATGGCACCAGACTCTTCCCAGCAGGGGGCACCACCATGTCAGAAACATGATGAAAACATACATACCCACCGTTCCTATAATTTTAAGTTTGGTCAGAGAGATGGTGACAAGTCAAGCACAAGATCCCGTCACAGCTAAAATGCCTCTCAACAAGTCACTCAGTTGCTCATTTAACTTTAGGCTTGCCAGACTATTTCCCCCCACCTTCAGTTTTTGTTCCCCTCCCTCCCACCCCCAACACCAAGGAAGACTGCATTACCATCTAGTGCAGTTTTGCTTTAAAAATCTTGAGGAGATGCACCTGAAAAAAAAAATACATGGCTAATTGAAAGTGGAAGTCTGAAGAAAAGAAAAAGAGAACTGCACTGTAGGGGTGCACCAAAAGCTGATTTTTAAGGAGCCATATTGGCCAATACTGATTCAATAAGCACACAACTTCCCATGCTGCAAGCCTGATGTAAGGGGAGGGGAGACAGATCAAGGCCCCCTGTGGTGAGGGAGTCGGGCTGGGGCAGGCAGTGCCCAGCCAGGGCAGGATAGGGTACGGCACGGCACAGGATAGAGCCGTGGCTCATTCAAGAGGCACAGGGAGGGTGGGGCAGGTCCCGCCACTGCACAACATGGGGGGGGCATGTGTCCCTCAGGATGGGGTGTGGCTGGGGCCAGTGCTACGCCAGGCTCTTCCCAGCAGGAGCTGGGCCAGACTACATTCAGGGCAGGTGGCAGTGGCGCTAGGGGGACTGCAATCACCCCAAAATTTGCTGAAGGCCCCCAAACCCTTGCCAGGCAGTGCCACCACTGCCTGTTCCAAGCACAGCCTGGCCCAGCTTCTGCCAGGAAGAGCCATGACATTTATGGGTGCTCAGTACCACCAGGGCAGTTAGGGGAAACACCTAAAAACCAAAAAGGACTTACTTGGGTTTTCCCCAGTGCAGTATGATTTAGCAAACCAGAAATACTGAGAACAGGGTGAAGACAACTGACTACACTGTTCAATTTCTTTATTAGTGACTTGGACAACGGGGTGAAAAACAGCCCATTTAAGTCTGCTGATGATACCAAGATTTGGGGTGAGGTGGGAACACTAGTAGGGAAGGACAGATTACAGCAGGACCTGGACAGGTTACAGGGGTGGGCTAACAAAAACAGGATGGATTTCAATACTGACAAGTGCAGGGTGCTGCACTTGTACAGTAGGAAACAGCAGCACACTTAAGCTGGGAAACTCCTTCCTTGAGAGCATGGTGGCAGAAAGAGATCTTGGAGTCATTATTGACTCCAAGATGAACATGGAGTGACAATGCGAGGTCACAGTCAGTAGGGCTAACCGTACCTTGTCATGCCTCCACAGATGCATCTCAAGTAGGGCCAAGGAGGTGATCCCCCCCCTCTATGTGACACTGGTCAGGCCACAGCTGGGAGTACTGTGTTCAGAACTGGGCACTGTACTTCAGTACTGAGAGGGTCCAGAGGAGGGCCACCCAAATTATCTGGGGACAGCAGGGCAGACCCTATGAGGAGAGGCTACAGGACCTGAACTTGTTCAACCTTCACAAGAGAAGGCTGAGGGGGGACCTGGTAGCAGTTTATAAACTCACTAAGGGGGACTAGCAACATTTGGGAGAGACCTTGCTCCCCCTAGTGCCCCCCATGGTAACAAGGAATAACAGCCACAAGTTGTTAGAGAATAGGTTGAGACTAGACATCAGGAGGCACTACTTCACAGTCAGGGCAGCTAGGATCTGGAACCAACTTCCAAGGGAAGTAGTGATGGCTCCTACCCTGGGAGTCTTTAAGAAGAGGCTTGATGCCTACCTGGCTGGGGTCATTTGAGCCCGGTTCTCTCTCCTGCCCAGGGCAGGGGGTCAGACTTGAAGATTTACAAGGTTCCTTCCAATCCTATAACTATGACCCTGGCTGTAACCCAAGCACTGCAAACAATGCAAAGTGTGCTTTGCCTGCAGCAGCAGCTGCCCATGATAATGCAGCTCTAGAATTCAATTCCTTACCTCTCACTTTGGAAGATTTCTATGCTTAAACAGAATTTTAATTTCACACAGGTGCAGTGAAAATAAGTCATGGGGAAAAAGGAGATACTACAACAGCTGCCCAAAAGCAGGACAAAGGAATGTAGTTACTAAGTAGTGACAGTATTTTGTTTATTTATAATTTAATACAGGAAGCATGATCAAAAGGCTTCCAAGACACAGACTCAAGTCATTGAAGACTAATGTTCAGCACCTGCATGCACTCTGTGGACAAAAAATAATAATAAAACAAACTGCCTCAAGGGAGAATAAAACCAGTTGAGTTGGAAGCTAGGCCAGATTGGGAACCCCCAGCTCCCTGGTTCACTCAGCCACAAGAGCTCCTGAAGTAAGCAGTACTTGAACAGCCCCTTCTTCTACACCAGGGGTTTTCAACCTTGTTTAAAACAAGTGTACCCCTTCCACCTTAGTTTCAGCTCATGTACCCCTTTATATTAGAATTATTGGGGGGAGGGAGGAGCTGAGTGCATGTGCACATGCGCCTCTCCCCTTCCCGCCAGTAAGTCTGTGGGGGAAGGGAAGAGCCATGGCAGGCACATGGCATCACACCACTCCTAGGGAAGATGCAGTGGCACACGCAAAGCCCAGCATATAGCAGCAGCTGCCTCTGCCCCACACAGATTGGGGGGCAGGGATGGTGGGTATGTGCCCCCCAGGTCTCCACCAGGTGCATGCAGTGGTGGGAGCCCCCCATAACTCCTACAAACATCTAAATATCCCTAAAGGTAAGCATACCCCTGGTTGACCACCATTATTCTACATGGTTAAGCATTAGGGTTGTGCAAAGCTTCAGGCGCAGATTTGATTCAGAGGCCACATGTCCAAATTAAATAAGGAGACCAAAAAAAAGGTCCAAATCAATTTGAAGCCCTCCAAAACTATTCGAAAAAAGACTGACGAGTTTTGGGCAGTCCCTGCTTGCTGCTGCAGGGAGCTGGACCTGGACTCTGTGCCAGTAAGGACAGGGGGCGGGACTGGAGGAGGGAGTGGCCCATGGGGGGGGGACCCCGCCAGGCCCCAGCCCCCCCCCCAGCCCTACCAATGGCTGCCACACCCAGCTGAAGCATGCCAGTACTTCAAAAAAAGCCCTGCACTCACTAGTCCTGCCAGGCAGGGAGGGATCCCCCATTGCTCCGTGCTGCGTGGGTAGCTCTGCCACAAGCCCCCAGTGGTCCCAACGGCTGCTGCAGCAGCCAGTGACACTGGGCCTTTAACTTTTCTTTTTGAAAGGGCTGGGAGAGCAGGCGGGGAATGGGGCCCATTTAAAATTTGGAGATTCAGCAGCAGAATCAGTTTGGGACAGTGATTCGAGTCACTGAATCAAAATCACTGTCCCCTGAATCTGACTCCAAAGCAAATACTAGCTGCTTTGCACAGGCCTGTTAAGCATGTCAACGTTCAGACCCCGAGGCAGGAGCCTATGAACTATCCAGCTAAGCTGTTCCAAGATGGGGAGAGTAAGGGGGGAAAAAAAGTGATCATTTATGCAGAAATGCAAGCTTTCAATTCATGCACCTTGAAACATCTTAACATTACACTTACTCCATGTTGCAGTAACAATGTACTGTGCTTGCTATTAAGTGTACATTTGTGCTGGTTAGTCCTATATGCCAAAATATGATCCATAACTGTAACTAAATTGTTATTTGAGGAGGTCACAAATCACAGGACTAAAACCACAGGAGCTACTGCTATACAGCAGCAAGGAAGCAGCCCAAGCCAGCAACTATGTACTCTTTAAAAAGAGAATTTACAGAGGAAGAGAAAGAAGTTTACTCCCCTTGGATATCTTGAAACACTAGTGCTTACAAAGAGTACAGGTGCAATTGTCACCCTATTCCTCCATATTGCAGAACTCCATTAGAAGAAAGCCACTGCACCAGATAGCACTGAAACACTCAAAATGTTTAAAGGAGGAAAAGGTAAAATGTAGCGCAAAATTAAGTGTTGGTCCCAAATGAGACTGACTGCTTTATGGATAGGTTAGCTGTAATTGACTTTTCCTTCCCTCAGTCCAGACTCAGAGCAAAGGCTGGCCCCAGAATGTCTAGGGTTTCTTGAGAGCCACACCCACTTGAAATAAATCATGCAAGGCCAGGAATCAGCAGACAAGAGAGCTTAAAAATGAAAATGAGCTTAAGTTAATCATTCATTGTTCAGATTCTTCTGCAACGCCAGCTCCTGATTTCTTCCTCTCTCCTCTCAGCAGCAGCTTGACAAAGCCCCCAGTGTCCGAGACATGATTGCATCACTCTACAAGCTAAACGGATGCTCCAAGCGGCTGGGCAGTAGGCTGGATAGGGCCTCTGGGATTACAGCCGAGCTGTGTAATGGAGTCTGCTGAAGTTTTTTCAACAGCTGCAGTTGATAATGTCTTTGTATTCGCAGCTCCAAGTTTGGGCTGCACATGTCTCCCTGCTTCTGTTTGGCTGAGCTGACTTCCTCCCAACTCCAGCCAATGAGTACAGAGAAAAGCCAAAGCATCAAGATGTAGCCAGCTGTACCTGGGAAGCTACTTGCAGCATCAAGGGCTCCCCATCACAGCTGACATCAGTAAAGCCATAACATTTAATGGTCAGGTAAGCTTTCACTCCTCACTGCAGACTGAAACCTGCTTTTACATAGAGGGGAGTTTCCATTCTGGAACATCAGCTTTATTACTATAGTTCAGTAGTTCCCAAACTGAGATTATGCACCAAATTTGAAATGATACCTTAAGTACCGTCAGCAAATTTATCATAAAGTAATTATAACTAATCTGTTAACATGTACCACTGATAAGTTGTCTGCATACCACTGATAGTACCTGTACGACAACCGCTGCTCTAGGTCTCCAAGCTACATCTGGAGACCAACAGCTACTACTATGTTACTGACAATAAATTGACCAATCATGTCAAAAGTAAATAGTTTGTATGTTTGTCTTCTCCTACCTTTAACATGTAATTTGCCTTAGATATATAAAGGTACTCTGGGGATGGAGACAGCATTTTATTCTCCAGGAGGTACAGAAATACAAGTAAGCAGGTGCTAAAGGGGACATGATGCCATATAGTTCCTTATAGCAGGGGTTCCTAACCCCCAGGCCACGGCCCGCTACCAGGCCATGAAGGGTTGGCTGCTGGACCAGAAGTGACCACAGGTCAGAAAAAACTATGGACTAGAAGCAAGTATAAAAAAAAAAAAAAAAAAAAAAGGGAGGGGGGTTGGCTGCTGGCCTGCAGTATGCTGGTCACTGCTGGTCTGCTGTTACTTCCAGTCCACAGCATGAAAAGGTTGGGAACCCCTGCCTTATACCACACTAGTTTCTCTAGAGAGCAACAGCCCTGCAAACAGCCTCCAAATTATATTGGGCAACTGCATCTATGAAGGCTGAAAGCAAGCAAAAGGAGTCCTCAAAATGTAGGTCTTCCACAGGTGCATCACCTTACCTGATCAAAGAGCTGCTTCCCCGTGGTGTTGGGCTGGATGGCAAACTCCAGCTCAGCATCCATGGTGGTAACTCGCACACTGATCTGAAGGGGAAATTAAAAATAGTTACTACAAGTGTTTGCTAGACCTGGCATACCAAGTCAGATCAGTGATTCGCTTATCTAGTCTACTGCTCTACTTCCCAAAGTGGCTAGCACCAGGGACTTGAGATAAAGGTCCCAGAAACACCCTAAATTGGAAATTACAAGACAGCTGACTCATGCAATACTTTCTTAAACCCTATCAGTTAAATGGGGGATTTAAGCAATAGACCCTCCTGTTTCACAGCATTGAGAAATGTAACCTATCTAATCCAACTTTAAAATAGTTAAACCCTAAATAATGTCCAATGCATGGGAGTGACATAAGCCTGCAATAAGTGGAGTCAACCATAAAAGTTTCTCTTCCCTCCCCCACTAATAGTTTCGTAAGTAAGCCCAGAAAGCTACAATGAGGCCAGAACTCGTGCACTCTATACAACGTGTGCAACAAATTATATGAATAGCTCCAAAGCCACAGCCACACCATACTCAAGCTCTGGAAGTACCTTAGATACCTAGGCATTTAATAAGCACCTGATAAGCCCATCTTGCAATATGAAAACATGTTCTTTGTAATTGTTATCTCTTTATAGTTATTCCCTTCAACAAGGGAAATCACTTTGAATACTGATAGATAATAACAACATTAAAGAGGTACAATTTCCCCAGCAGGAATCAATTATATAGTGTTGGCCTTATGTGGTTTATGACAATGTCTAAAACAAGATGGAGAGCTTTCTTACATTATGTACAAACCCAGCTATTGATGCAAGTTGTGACAACAGACAGGCTTTTTTAAAGTCAGAGACATGATCCAGACTTAACTGCCTTTCCATTTGTGAAAACATATCATAGCTGACAAAATGCAAGTTAACATTCCTTAACTGAATACAAACAGCTTTCATTTAGAGATGCACTGATACATTGGTCCAATATCAGATCAGCACTGGTATAAAGAAAAGTTGACTGTATTGGAAACTGCTTTTTTTTTGCCTGATGTGGCTGATAATGAGGCCGATAAATGCCCTGTGCATGTGCACAGCCACAGTGCAGCACCTAGGCAGTGAAGAGCACAGCCCAGCAGCTTGGAGAGCTATGTCAACCTGGTAAGTCTGTTGTGGTGGAAGGTGAGGGGAGGGAAGGGGCAGAATAAGGCCCTTACAAGGGAAGAAGGGGGTGGGGCTGGGGCAGCTCCTGCCACTGTGTGCACCCCAAGAGGGCATGGGGGACATGTGCCCCCAGATGTGCATGGAGCAAGGGCAGGCTGGGGCTGGAAGGGCACTGTGGCAGGAGGGGGAAGGAAGGAGGTTGGGCCATGCTACACCTCAGGGCAGGCAGCAGCTGCAGTGCTGGGAGGGAAGGGTTGGGGAAGCTATGGTGAATTTCAGGGTGGCTGCAGCCCCCCACCCCCATAAACCTCCTTCCCAGTGCCACTGTCTGCCCCAACCTGCAGCAGCAGCCCAACCTTGCCATTAGCAGATCCAGGGGCACCCCCCCCCCCCCCAGTGTGCACATAGCAGCAGGACTGCCCTGTGCCCCAACATCCCTGCACGAGCCATAGCTGCATCCTGTGCCCTGCCTAGGCAGCACCTGTCCCAGCCTCATCCCCATCCCCACTCCCTCCCTCACCACAGGAGCCTTGATCTGCCCTCCCACCACAAACAGTTTTAGCAGCCGGACGCTTTTTCAGGCTGCGTATCGGAAATTGGATTGGTATCCACTGATATGACACCATTTAAAAAAGAAAATCGGCCATCAGTATTGGCTCCAAAAATATCGGTGCACCCCTACTTTCATTGTCAAAAGGGGAAGACATTCACAACTCTAAATACTATAACCAGGACAACCAGAGCTGTCTAGCTAGAAATTTTGTTTATATTCTAGCACCATTCAGGCAGGGAAATTCCACTCAAAACGTGCCTGGAAACACGAGTTCCTTAAAATTGCCAAGAAAGACCAAAGTTACAGAAGTGTTATTGACCGATTATGGATGTAAGGCAATTTGCATAGCAAAAAACCAACAGGCCCAAAGCTTGGAAACAGCATGGTATTACATAAGGGGGGTGGCAGAAGAGGAGAGGGTGTGGGAAGTGATGCATCCAAGCCATTTGTAAACAAGCTCCTGACCCTGCTTTCATCACTTCTAAGATAAAGCATCTCAGCAGCAGGAAACTTGCAATTTTGACAGGCCACTTCCCAATCTTCAGAGAAAAAATAGTCCCTTTCTACCAGAATGAGTCAATATAGTGTAGTTTAGCCAACAGGGAGTCTTTTGTTACTGTAATGAGGTCTTACACCTTTTGAGAGGGGAAGAGCTGAAGTCAGAGAGAATCACCACTACTTAAAAGACTTCAAAAATGGAGGCTAGGTCTCTGGAATATACTGAAGTGAGGACAGGAACAGGAATTTGCAGTCCTGAATCAGAAGGGTTTTATGGCCTCCGTGCACTTGATTATGAACTTGAAAGACTGGAGTCTCTTCATACAAAAAAGCTGCTTGTTCAGACGCATGGTACTAAAAATCTTCAAATGCTACAACACGATTCTTATCAGAATTGTCAAAGAGCCGTTTCTTTTTATAGAAAGGTGGGTTTTTCCTTGCAGATGAACAGAGCCAACTAATATTCCTGCCTGAACATGAAGCCAGTAAACGGCCTTCAGTGAGCCAGTTTTAGAACCCTTGCTAGTCAGTGAAAAAGCTCAAAATCAAGTGGTCCGATGACCCATTTGCTTTGCATAGCTGCCAGTTTGGGCTAAAAAGTAGCACAGAGGGGAAATTTTCCCAAACCTAAAGCAGATAACAGTAGGGCAACCCAAATCCAGAGCTGAACTATGCCAACAAGGTAACCCATATGGAGAACAAGGAACTATTCCAGGTATGCAGTGGTTTGTCAGCTGCCACAAAAGATGTATTACTTGATACTAGTTATTCGTTCCTCAGTGTGAAGTTTTAAAAAAAGTTTTCCAGTTTCACCCAATTCCCAGGGAAAAGGAAGTGTACTGGGAGTGGCTTGAGTTAGAATAATTCTGAGGTCAAGTTTAAAATAGAAGTTAACCACATGACACACAGAAGATCAAAAAATAGCAAGAGTAAGCAAAGAAACAGTCAAAGGAACCATCTTAATTATGAAGTCAGCCAAATTTAGAACAATTTTTCTACACAGTTAGGTTCCATAGTTACTAGCATGCTAGTCTGTCCTAAGATAGCAGAGGTATACCAAGTGACAGAACAGCTGCAGCCTGGTTTGTTCATAAGCAAGAGGCACTCTGGTGTAGTAAGCACTCAATATGGCTGTGTGAAATTTCACTGGGCATTTTAGTTTCAAAGCTGTTTTGAGCTCAAAACAGCAAACTCGAAATGAAATAAGGGCACTCCAAATATTTCGAATTTTAAAGCTGTGCTTACTTAGCTTCAGCACCAGTCCCAGCCAGCAGCACAAGTATCTAGTGCAGATCTGGGGGTTGTGCCCCCCCAGGAGGATTCTGGCACAGCCCCCAGCCCTCACAGGGGTGGGGGCCCCCAGATCTGCATGCCAGATGACAGCGTGCTGTTGCTGCCAGCTCGGGCTAGCAGCAGCACTTATCTTCCCAGCACTGGGCACAGCCCATGCCCAACACCCGTCCTAGGAGACAGCAGCAGCCTCCCATGATCCGGCAGGCAGACTAGGGGCCAGCACCCCCAGGAGGAGTCTGGCACAGCCCTGCAGCCCTCCAGATCTGCACACTGGATGACAGGAGGCTGCTGGCAAGTGACAGGAGTTTTGCATCTCAAGGTATTGACATGCAGCTTCCCAGAAACCTCTGCACTTATCCCTTTGAGACCTGGCAGGCTTCATGCCCTCAGAAGGAGCTACCATCCCTACAAGTTTCATCTGAATCAAGCAAGAAATGAGTTATAGGCAGTTTCATGCTTCCCCATTATAGCCTATGAGTGAAGTGTTGAAACAGCAAAACAGCTTCGATGAAACGAAACAGAACAGCGCTTTCAAAACCAAGCAAAACTCAAAACAAAACACTGTTCTGTTGAAATGGAAGTCGAAGCAGAACAGTGCTGTTTTGCACAGTCCTAGTAGCCAAATCCCAGATTTCATGGCAGCAGTCCCCATTTGTCCAAAACACTTTTCTGAAATACCCTGGAAAGCCTATTCCAAATCCTTGGCATGATTCATTTCAACTGAACTATAGTTACCACACAGTCTAAAATTCTGACTTTAAATATTTAAACATTAATTTGCCTGTTCTCTTTAGGATAGTTTACAGTATAGCTTCAAATACAGTTAAAACTGAAAGAGATGCAAAAATGTTCTCCCAGAGGGAATGGAGAGCCTGTTCTACAAGAGGAGAATAGAAGAGCTTACGTTTATTTAGCCTAGCAAAACTAAGGGGTATGATTGTAATCTATAAACGTTAGGGGGAGAGATTATTTAAATGCAAAGCCAATGCTGGCACAAGAATAAAAGTGTACCACAAGTAAATTTAGGCTGGAAGCTAGAAGGCTGCTAACCAGAGGAGTTAGATTCCAAAACAGCTCATCCCAAACACTGGGGACAAGCAAGCAACCTAACAAGGTTTAAACCGATCAAGCTCCATTTTATGGACTTGATTATCTGTGTAAGGAGACTGGGCTCCAAGAACTCAGGTCCCATCCCTGCACTACTGTATAGCTTTGCCCAATCACATTTTTAATACCTTATTTCAGAAGACGACCTTTCTCCAAGACTTTGGGTGCCTTGGATTTGGCTCCGACTGGTCCTTAGTATAGTAGGTGATAAAAATCACTACTCAAAAAAAAAAGCACTTCCCCCATCTTAACTGGCCACTAGAAGCAGCCTTATCTGACATTCTTGAACAGTTGTCCCTTAAGGCAGGAGCTGTAGCTGCTACTATGCTCCCTGGCTACCCAAGTCGTAGGCATCATGTAGGATAAGGACTCAAGGATTTTCAGATATTGGAGGAGTTTCATCACATGGGCTGCTTGCACATGTGTGTGTGTGGGGGGGGTGGGAGGGAAACAATATTTTACTTTAAAAACTGAGCATACCAAGCCCAGCACACATCCAGAGAAGGCAGCGCATTAGCTGCACCTGGCTTTCCCCAGTGTCTCTATAGATGGGGCACTTCAGTGGTGTTTTTTGGCACTCTTAATTTATTAGTTGATTCAAAGCACTAAAGAGCCCCACTGAAGTACCTGATCTATATAGGCACTGAGGAGCCAGGTCAAAAGTAACACACTGCTGCTTCTGGGAAAGCATGTTCTCCCCCCCCCCCCCGCAATCTGTCACCACCCATGACGGTTAAATTTGGTATACCAAGTCCTCTTCCCCATGGCATTACTGCTGTTAGAGCACCAGTCACTGCTCAGGGAGAGGTGATCAATCTGACTTATTTTTAATGTAGTTTGAAACTAATGACCACTGATAGTTCAAGACATCCTGCTTGGGCAAGTGATTTATTACAGTATTAGAGACGATGGAAGCTCAAAATAACTGATTAATAGGTGCTGTAGGTTGAAGCATTAAGATCAGGATGAAATGCAACTACCATCTGTGACTGGTTCTCTCCTCACTAGGGCTCCACCGCTTTTAAAAAGGGTTGTGGCTCCCAACCAGTCTTTACAAGAAGTTGTACAGATGCGTAAGCAACAGGGCCTGTCCCACATCTGAAACTTCCAAAATGTCTGAAGCTTGTGTTGACTACTACACTAAAATTACAGCATGAAATTTAACCCTGTAACCCCACTTGCATGCCTAATTGCTGCACACAGAGCTATTTTATTTAGTGCATTTATGCCTATTCTACTGAATAGTGCTAATCTTTGGGACTCCAGTAGCATTGTCCTTTGACACCCGTTAGATGAAGAGAAAATTAAAAGTCACATTTGTCCTGGCTAAAGTTACTACTGGCCTGTTCTGTCCAACAACTGTATCTCATCCATGCTAACAAGTATAATGTAGTACATTTTAAAGAGATAAATCTTAGTAAGGTGATGCCAAATGATATTCTTGCAAAGAGGGTGGTTTGCACAAGTTGCAGGTGTTAGTTAGCAGCAGGTGAATTACTAACTAAGGCTTTAGTATCTGAAATAAGGGTGAATGTTTCTGAATTTTCAGTTAGTAGATAAGAGCACAACATATTACTGAGTATAACCTATTAGATGAGAAGCAAAAGAATTTCCATTTAATCAATCAATTCATTTAAAAACTGCAGGAAAAAGGCAGTTCTGCTGAGCAGTCTGCATCTTTATCTGTATTTACATTGAAGCTTTAAAACAGATATTTTAGTGTAGGTTAGAAAAATTCACCACAATTCAGCAGGGTACAGTGCCAGGCTCTGCATGTCTCCAAGGATGATCTCTTAGCTGAGCTAAAAAAAAAAAAAGCCACACACACAACAACCAAAAAAAAAAAAAAAACAAAAACCAACAACCTTATAACCACCAATTTTCCCCTCTATCCTTTGAGATTTCAGCAGTTGAAAATTGCCCAGTACAGAGAGCACACAGACACCTGACCACTATACAGGTTTCCCTTGATTTATGCTGTACATGCGTTCCTAGAGAATGGGGCATAAAGTGAACCCACTTCAATGTAACGAGTAGGGATAGGTTCCCATGGCAGTAAGGGAGGGAAGAGTGAGGCTGGGACTAGGGAAGGGGCAGGGGCACCACCCCCTGGGCTGCACAAGGCAGCAAAGCAGAGTCAACCGAATGGCACTTACCCCGACCCTGGCCACAGCAGCCCCAGGAGTGGCCGGCACCACCTACCTGCAGCTGCTGGGCTGCACCGTGCTCCACCTGTCTCCATTCCTCTGCTCCTGGGCTGGGCTGGGCTGGGCTGTGCCATGCCGTAGGCAGCTGATGTCAGCTGCTCCTGGGGCCGCTGCAGCCAGGGCTGGGGTGAGTGCTGCACCCTGCACCGCCTGTGGCTCCACTTATCTGCACTTGCCCCAGCCCAGGCTGGAGCAGCCAACACCAGCTGCCTGCACCACAGCATGACACAGGCCAGGAGCTGTGGCAAGTCCAGGCGCAGGGGGACAGGCGAAGCACAGTGCAGTCAAACAGCTGCAGGCACCTGGTGGTCACCACTCCTGGGGCCACTGCAGACGGGGCTGGGGTGAGCAAGGCCACGGCCTTTGCCCCTTCCCCCACAGACTTACTTGCTTGGGCAGGGGTGCATCTATGCTGATCACGCAAGAGCAAAATTTACCTTGCATATAAGCAATTATGAGCATATTTAGACCCAATCGCATAAGAGCAAATTTGCATATAAAAAGAGCCTGCATAAGTTGAGGAAAACCTGTACTGGAAGGCAGACAAAATAACCCAATCCCACTAGAGCATTAAGTGTGCTCTTTTGCCTTTGAATTACCATATTGGGGTTTTGTTTTGGAGTTGATGATCTATTTCCACCATAACTCGTTAGTCTTCCAGATAACATGCAACCCTCATGATTAATATCTTTGCTTCAAAGACAGCTGCATTAACAGCCATCTGTATTTTCCCCTAGTCTCTCCCATTTAGCAGCTGATATTCATAAGCCACTGAATAGTAAAAAAAAAAGCTTGCTATTGCAGTTTACATTTCACAGGTGGAGAAGCTGATGTAGTCTGGAAGTAACCTGCCCAAAACATACTACACAGCAGGTCTGTAGCAAAGCTGGGAACAAGCCTTATTTTCCCAAATCCAATTCAATGTTTCCAGAGAGCAGACTGAACACATACCACTAGCCCTGGACTAGTTCAGGGAACTGTATAACCTGATGCCTCTCTCTAAAAGCCATTTCTGCCTGAGAGGACTTAATACAAGTGGTAACCAAGGCTTTCAAGTTTAGTAGTTCTGTTCTTTCCCCCTCAAAGTTTGTGTTCAATTGCACACCCAGCCTCTAGACATGTGCTAGAGACTGGACCACTGCCTGCTGGTAAAGTGATTTCCCATCAGAGTATTAATAGTAGTTAGATTTAAGAGGTAGCCTGTGTGGCACTGACACAGCTGCTAATGTTTAACTGTTTGTCCACAGGCTGTTTTCTAATTCAATGAATTACTCCCCAGTAAGGATATAACCCAATTGGGTTATAGGGCATATAAGACTTCAAGTCCATAGATTCATAGATTCATAGATGCTAGGGTCGGAAGGGACCTCAATAGATCATCGAGTCCGACCCCCTGCATAAGCAGGAAAGAGTGCTGGGCCTACATTACCCCAGCTAGATACACATCCAACCTTCTCTTGAATACCCCCAGGGTAGGGGAGAGCACCACCTCCCTTGGGAGCCTGTTCCAGACCTTGGCCACTCGAACTGTGAAGAAGTTCCTCCTAATATCCAATCTAAATCTGCTCTCCTCTAGCTTGTGGCCATTATTTCTTGTAACCCCCGGGGGCGCCTTGGTGAATAAATACTCACCAATTCCCTTCTGTGCCCCCCTGACGAACTTATAGGCAGCCACCAGGTCGCCTCTCAACCTTCTCTTGCGGAGGCTGAAAAGGTCCAGTTTCTCTAATCTCTCCTCGTAGGGCTTGGCCTGCAGGCCCTTAACCATACGAGTGGCCCTTCTCTGGACCCTCTCCAGGTTATCCGCATCCTTCTTGAAGTGCGGCGCCCAGAATTGCACGCAGTACTCCAGCTGCGGTCTGACCAGCGCCCGATAGAGGGGAAGTATCACCTCCTTGGACCTATTTGTCATGCATCTGCTGATGCACGATAAAGTGCCATTGGCTTTTCTGATGGTTTCGTCACACTGCCGACTCATGTTCATCTTGGAGTCCACTAGGACTCCAAGATCCCTTTCCACTTCCGTGCCACCCAGCAGGTCATTTCCTAGGCTGTAGGTGTGCTGGACATTTTTCCTCCCTAGATGCAGCACTTTGCATTTCTCCTTGTTGAACTGCATTCTGTTGTTTTCTGCCCACTTGTCTAACCTGTCCAGGTCTGCTTGCAGCTGTTCCCTGCCCTCCGGCGTGTCCACTTCGCCCCATAGCTTAGTGTCATCTGCAAACTTGGACAGAGTACATTTCACCCCCTCGTCCAAGTCGCTGATGAAGACATTAAAGAGTATCGGACCAAGCACCGAGCCCTGCGGGACCCCACTGCCCACACTCTTCCAGGTTGAAACCGACCCATCCACCACAACCAACCCACCCATCCAGTCACAAGAGAGGCAAGGAGTCACTATCAGTCTTCTTGAAGAGCAGAAGCAGCCACTGATTGCATCCACTGCCAAGAATCCAGTTGTGTCTCTAAGATATTAGCTTTTATTCCCCACCTCTTTTCCAAAAACTAGCTACTTAATTAACTAAACATTAGAGGTTCAAGACAAACCCTTAAAAACACCCAGAAAAAGCTGTTAAGGATTTTTTTTTTTGTAATTCTGAAATTACAAGATAATTTAGAATACTATTTAAAGTGTGCTGATAAACCCATACATCCTCCCATTCATGATGTGCTTGGGTTTATCCAGGCATCTGCTGCCCTCAAAATTCTGCTTAGATCTTCAGAAGCCAGCCACCAATCTAAAACTTCAGCAGCTAACCAGAAGCCTTTTTGCCTTTTACTATGGAGTAGAGCTGTGCAAAATTTCACAAGTGGTTTCTTTTCAGAGGTGTTCTAGCCCCCAAAACACCAAATCCAAAATGTCTCAGATGTTTTAGAGCCAGGCTTGCAAAATTAAGAAGGGGAAAGGGAGAAAGGACTCCTCCGATACTGACATCTGTAGCTAACCAGTGTCTGTGATCTGTCCCCGAGGTCCCTTCCAACCCCAGTGCTCTGGGGGAGGGATAGCAGCCTACTGTCATCCCGCACACAGATCCAGGGGCCTGCACCCCAAGAGAAGTGTCCAGCACAGCCCCACAGCCTTCCCAGGGGGCACAGGCCCCCAGATATGCGTGTGGGATGCTACTGCTGCCAGCTAGGGTCAGCACCAGCACCGAAGTCTGCTTGGCACAGCCCACACTGAGCACAGCCAGAAGAGCCATGGGAAAAGCCCCCCCATGGCTGCCCTGCCCAGGCTCAGCCCCACTTCCTGGCACTTTTTTTGTTTGTTTGTTTGTTTTTTTTGTTTAAAGCCCCACACTCACCAGCTGTAGCAGGGACTATGGGGGCTCTAGAGTAATGTGGCAGAGCCCCCCCACATAGCCCTCACTCCCCAATTCCCCACTCCAGCCCAGCCCAAGCATCACACAGCTCTGGCAGTGATCAGGGCCTTTGAGGGCTCATGGCAGAGCTGCTCCCCACCCACAGCACAGCACAAGGCAGGGATCACTGCCCCCCAACCCCCACCTGGCATCCACACAGCAGCTGCCCCACAGTATGGGAGCAGTTTAGCTTAGCAGGGCACTGCACACTGCCTGGGAGCTGGGGCTGAGCAGTGCTGGGCTCCAGCTGATATGTGGGGCCGCCCCAGCTCCCAGGCAGCACCCTGCCAAGCTGCACTGCACCCATGCCGTGGGGCAGCTCTTGCACAGGTACCAGGCAGGGGGAAGGCAGGTGATCCCTGCTGTCCCAAGTTGCATGGGAGGGGGCTCTGCCATGAGCCCTCAGAAGCCCCAGTCACTGCTGCCAGAGCTGTCAAGTGCACAGCTTTAAGTGCCAGGACTAGGCTGGGGCCAGCCAGGCAGAGCAGCCATGGGAGCTACTCTTGTGGCTTTCCCACCTGGGGAGAGGCAGGCATAGCTGGAGGAGCCATGAAAGAGTCTGCAACTGCCCAGTTAGTTGTGCCTGCCTCTCCCCAGAGACTATCCAAATCTCCAAAACAGATCTGGCTGAAATTGAAACAGAGCAGCGATATGAAATGCCGAAGTAAATCACTGTCCTCTGAAACAGCCAAATCCAAAACTGAAATGAGACACAGCCATTTCACACGGCCCTACTATGGAATATACATTTTGGGAAAAAAAGAAAAAAAACATTCAGTATTTTATATACAAGTACTTCCAGAGATGCTAGTGCTGCATTACTAATTTAGTAAGTGACACTATATAAAAAGTAATAGACCTAATAGACCTACTGGGATTTAGTATGAACATCCACAGAATAAAAACACACTGGAGGGCAGACAGGTTCTAACTGGCATCATGAAACAGACAGAACTATTAAAAAGGAAATCAGAGCCTAGAAATGCCTCCACTTTTCTGTTACAGAGCATCTACCATTGTTTTACCACTTTTAGGCAGTTATGAGATTGAAAATATGCTGTGATAGAAGCAGAGTTCCCCGATGCCAAAGACATCACTGCCATTAGGGCAGGACTCCCTCCTACAACCCATCTACAAAGTCAGAACAGCGTCTGTTCCATATGGAAGATGGCTGCAAACAGCTAGGAGCACCATTTAATATATGAGGTTTCCCTAAGCTATGAGAATCTGCACCTCCTCCCACACCAGCATTTAACTAGAGGCTGAGATAGAAGGTGCCTGGTACAAGGAGGCTTAACAGATAGCGGTAACAGGCTTTTAAGAAGTTTAACATTCCCTGTATGCCTTCCATACCTGCCCTTCATCCTATTCCATGCAGACTCTCAAGAAGGCTTTTATTAATTAGACAAGGGCATCTTGTCTTTGCTTAAAGACAACACCCATTCTTCAGATTTTTGTAGGGAGAAAGTAGTTCCTTCTTTAATGACTTATAATAAAATGGGGGAAGGGGCCAATTTGTAGCTATATTAGGAGGGCACACAGGAAAAAAAAAAAATAAAGAGTAGTAGTAGTGTGCCAAATTAAGATTACAAGGACCCCATTGTGCTGGACACTACACAAAAAGGAAGACTTTCCTGCACTGTCTGTACCACGTGTGCCATCCTGCATCTTTGACTATAAGCTCCCTGGGGCAAGGACAGTAAGTTGTCAACAAGTTAAGCCAGTGGTTCAATCTTTTTAGACTGTGGACCAGCAAACTGCAAGCCAGCAGCCAATCCTTTTTTATACCGAGTATAAAAAGGGGTTGGCTGCCAACCCACAGCATGCCGGTCGCTTCCAGACTTCCGGTCCAGGAGCCAGCCCTTCGTGGCCCCGGTACTGGGCCGCAGCCCAGGGGTTGGGAACCTCCGAGTTAGGCAATGTCTCAGACGCCTAACCATTGTCATTTTTTTGTAGGCAACATAAGCTATTTTTAAAGGAGGCTAATGAGTTTCCTTTGTGGAACTGCTCTGCCTCTGCACTGACCAAGTGTAACAATGACTTGGATGTTTCTCCTCCCATAGGATCAGAATTACTGTTACGTTAACCCAAAACGGCACCGGCTGCGGGATTTACAGCATACCCTGGAATAGTCACCACATACACGTGCTCTGGGGCCTCCAAAGCAGGAACATCACAACACTGGGTGCCTGGTGTCAGAAATATTACAGGTTCCAAGGTATCCTCAGAAACTGATGCATCATTTTGTTCATCTAAAATGAGTGTCAATTTGCTGATTTCACACAGCCAGCAATACCAAGTCTGTTTGCATGCGAGAAAAAAACACCGAGTACAACAGCACATTACACATGCTGGTCAAAAAACAGCAAGAACAAGCCCCACTGCTAAACAGAAGCAGGTTTGGCATGACTGATATTCAGCATGCTGTCTTATTTCAAGCCCCATATCACAGAAAGTGCCCTCATAGAAGCTGCCTGAGCACTAATGAGTGCTTATCTCCTCACGTATGAAGTTTGTTCAGCAGCAGGGTGATGATCAAAAACAGTACTGGAATCTACGCCTTCTGTCAGTCATTACTGGAATTGTGGAAAACCCTTAAAATCTCAACCTGAAATAAAGAAGTGCACCATCCTCCAATAATATTTTGTAGGAAAAACACCAACACAAAAAGAAACCACAAACCACCACAGGGGCAGAATTTCAATGGGCTTGGGAACACTATAGCTAAATGGCGTTACTTGACTTGGCATACATCAGATCAACCCTTTCTAATCAAATCGATGTCCCTAAAGAGGGCCCCATGGGAGGCAGAATGCAATACTTAAAAAGTTGCTGGGCTATCGAATTGCAGCAGAAGTTTAGCCCATTCTATTCACAAATTGAAATAATTCCTGTTTCTACTAAATGCATTCAGTTGACAGTGTTTGCTGCATACATTAAAACAAATGATAGCCTGTATTCTTCACAGCCTGTTCAGCTCAACTATATTTCCTGTGGCATGATAATGCATGGAATCTTTTCCTTCCCTTGGCTAGAAGAGAAAATACAAGTTATGCCAAAACTGAACTTTTAGGATTTGGTAACGTATCATGCAAAATATCGCATTAGCCAGATGGATTGCTGGAGCTATTAAGCGAGTATTCAAATAGCTATTTATAGAATGCAATTGGCAAAGTTTTCTTTGGCCATAAAAATAGGGTGCCCCCGCCCCCAAAGTATTTCAGTTCTTAGAAACACTTGGCAGACTTTTGACTGGCTTGAAAGTCAGGAGTTTTGGTGCATAAGGAAGCCCCAGTCAAATTCACCCAAAGTTACCTCAGTGTCCACTGGCCTCAGAAAGTAGCTTTGTTTTAGCAAAGGCTCCCTCACCATAGTTTCTTCCGATTTTAGCACCGGTATTTGTGATTACATTTTCAATGTGGTCATGATATATACCTGCCACCTGTACTCTCTCAGGATTATCCAACATCCTTTAAGTACCTAGCATTTATTGGGGATATTTTGGATTATTTCTTTATTCTCCCCTTTTAGGCAGGCAGTACCTACCCAGGGAAGCCACTATTATCACTTATACTACTTCTAGCATTATCAGATCTGAAGCTTAATACTTTCTGCCTTACCCATTGTATTGGTGTACAACCTAGGCCTGAATCTTCTTTGACATCTGAACTCTAGCAAATTGCTTTTAAGTCATAAAATAGAGGACTCCTCAAAACTATAGGTGCAATATATAACCTGCCACCCAAACCTTGCTTCTCTTGTGGTTACTAAAAGAAACTCATTTACTGTATTCCAGAATGCAAAGCGACTGCTACAGAGCACAGAATACACTCAAGCTTTCTTTCAGAAGCTTCAAGATCTCGTAGTGTTAAGGTTTTGGAATTTAAGCTCCCAAAAATGTCCATTTCAAGACTACTTTTAGAGGAAACTCCACAACAAGTGACAAAAGCTAATTGGCCACCTGACTTCAGAAAGTGGAAACACACCAAAATCCATTACAAACCATATGTAGAGGAACCATGTCACCCAAGAAAATGCAGCCACCCCTAGGCTAGAAACAAACTATTTAGCAGCATGCCTGTGTTACACGAGGACAGGAAGTGAGGTGCTTCTACATGCAACTGAGTTGGAAGAAAAGCAAAGCCATGAACTGCCAAAGGCATACTAAGAGTCCAAAGGCATGTGCAAACAAGGTCATAACAGCATCTCCTTGGAGGGTGGAACTCTTCTGATCTACAAGGATTGACATTTCCTGTTATGCATCTCTTTGCCCAGAACTTGTATTAACTTGGTGCTACAACCTGACACTCTAGGCCCAGTGGCATGATAGTATGCAGTTTCACCTGCCTCTAAGGAGCACACACCAGCTGCTTTTGCCTGCCAGAGGCCTACACAGAATGTCAAGGTAAGCCACCCCACCTGTAAGCACCAAGGATACTTACAGACATCTGGCTCCTTCATAGAGAGCCAGCACTTCTCTGAAACTTCCTGGGTTCTTTTGTGTCAAAGTGAAGTTGGACCCAGGTCATATGAAAGTGCTTGCAATTTCTGAAGGGATTACATTTAATTAAATCAAGCCCCCTTCCAGCAATCTTAAAGGGGCTTTTCATCTTGCTAAGCTAATCAGGGAACAGAACACCAGCAGGCAGGCACACCCAGGGGTTCCAGGAATGACCCTGCTGCACTGAAGCCTGAAGGAAAAAGATTAACCCTTCAAATGTCTACCTGAGAACACCAGGGGCAGACTCTTGCTCCTCATTTCACTTCTAAACACTAGTCCTGTCTAGTCCAATGGTATTCAGTGCTGCATAAGAACCTGGGAACCATCGGACTGGGACGCCCTCTCCAGACCAAGCACCAAGTATTGTGGAACTATCATGCAAGACTTTGAATAAAAGTCAGCCTCTGCACCTCAGTTTCCCCACTTAAGTGGGAATGATCATCTACCTTTCTAATGCACTTTGGGGGCCATGAATGATTAGTACTGATGAAGTGCTATAGGAGACATGCAGTGACATTCCTGTTGTTTGTGCTCTTTTCCACTATCTGACAACAGCATCTCAAACAGGAATGGGCTGTTAAGATTCCCAGCAACTTTAGTGCATAATTAGATGACAGGGAACAAGAAAACTGAGCTTTAGTCTCATGAAGACTTTTAAAACAGGTTCAGTGAGAAAATTAAGGACTACAGGCAAGCAGTTGTCCAAAAACTTTCCTTAGTGTAACAAACACTTGAGGCTGGTGTAGCCAGACTTCTCTTCTTCCCCACAGCTTGTTTTGCATAGCATGGTCAAATGCAGCTTGCAAAAAAAAAAAGTAAGCTTTACACGTGATCAGCAAGTAGTTTTTTGAAGCCAGCTATATTTCAAATTGGCTATACCCCGCCCAGATGATGCTGTAATGACAAGTGCTGTATATGAAGCCAGCATAAAACAGTTAGTTCCTTAACTGAATCTGACTATTTATGCATTTAAATCTCAAAAGCTGATGTCAAGTAGATAGCTCATTTTAATACTAAAACACAATGAAAGCAAGACATTTAGTCATTGTAAGGCAATTCCAGATTTAGGATAAAAATTGATGTTAGATAAAACAGCTACACTTCTTTAATAGGGCAAAGGGGGTAAGAGACTCTGGTGTACAGTACACTCCAGCCAAAGTAATAATTTCATCCATCCACCCTTAACCTGCTACAGACCAGGCTAAACCACTAAAAAGTTTGCCTCATTTCATTCAGCTTCACTTACTGAATTAGAAACTCAGTTGTTCAGAATTAGCTGGCATACTTATAGGCAGAAATGTCTCTCTCCGAGTGAGATTTGAAGAGCTAAACGGTATAACCTTCAGTCACTCAGTGCCCTTGGAATGATAATTTTAACTTCCATTACAAGTTCATTGTTCTGAAGACAATTTGGTAGGAACATTTAAGAGTTAACACAGCCTCATTCAATAGTAGGACCTGGAAAAAAAAAAAAAAAAAAAGCAGAAGCTGTTCTTATAGGTCACAGGACAGAGAAACAAAAGCAGGGGCAGAAGGAATGCAAGAACATGACAGCTTAAGTTTATCAAAGTGTTAGTCATTAATGTCATGAGGCTAGGTCAAAAAAGGAGCAGCCAAACAGCATAGAGGAGCCATATCTAGTGATAATTGAGATGAAAGGCCAACAGTTAATAGCTTCTATAGGGTTTAGCCATACCCACTCTTCTGCCAACTCTTTACATCCCAGTAAAGTCAGTTGGGAGCTGGAACGCAATTCAGCTGTTGTAAGGCATCCCTTGACGAGCTATATTCCACATAGCATTGAAGTTGATAATTCTCACATTTTCCTTGTCAAAAGACAAAGGCCTTTTCTAAAATACCATGCACAGTGCAAATCCCTCGCCTCCAGAAATTAATCAAAAATAAAAAGAGGGACTAAACATAGCAACTAGACAAGAGCAAGGGGACTTTCTTCCCCCCCCCCCCGGTGCCACTTCTGGAGTTAGTGGCCTCTAATTTCAGTGAAAGAGGAAAAGTAAAAACTATTCATACATGTAAGTAGACTAAGTTCATTGCCACAGGATGTCAGAGGCCAAGCTCAGAGCAAGATCCAAATCGGGTTTGTCTGGATATTTAGACTAATAAGAATATCCAGAGTTCTAGTATGTGCCAAGAATTCAGGGAGCAATGAAGATTTCTGGCACTATTCTTTAGCCGCTGCCTATTGGGTATTAGGCAAATCTAATGCTGGGGAACACATGGGCTTGCTGCAGCATTTCCTGCACCTTGGTTGGAAGCACTTTGTTCTGCTGGAGGCAGGATACTGGGCAATTGGACAATAAGCATGGATTCCCAAGGAGACCAGATCATCAACACTTGAGTTGATGTCGAGCATTGAAAAACCACAAAAAACATGCTGTACTATATGGGGCTACCATTATCAGTGCACTTGCACTAGAAAAATGCATCTTTATAACAAGACTTTCCTCAAAGCAATGAAGGAGAACAGATTAAAATGTCCATGCTCAACCACCTGTACAAGCCTTCAGTGTCAACTCCAACCCTAGTGGCCAGGGCCTAGGAAAACAAAGTCTGAGAAATATGAAGGCTGAACTGCCAATGAGTTGAAGTCATTCATTAATAAAAACAAAACAAAAACAAAGTGTGGTATGGCTGAGCAAGGCAGAAAAGCAACAAAAGATAAAAAATAAAATAAAATAAAGAACAGGTCTCTTTAGCTGATCATAGCAGATGAGAGAAGGCAGTACTATGCGTATCCCACAAAGGGATGCATGCTTGGTGTAGTAACACCAGAAGATGGGGCGATCCCCACAGTGACCTGACAAACAGCAACTATGATAGTAAGGAGAGAAGAGAGCATTTTGTGTTCTCTTTGCAGCTTTTTAGAGGACTGCATAGTTGCCTTTTGAACTTCTCCCCCCCGCCAACGGAAACTGCAACTTTCAGAAGCACTGAGGGAATGAAAGAACAGCAGGGCCAAGGCACTACAACAGGAAGTCGGCCATATCCGCCCCAGCCAAGGCTGGGAGAAGTGTGACTGCATCTTAAAGAGGACTAGCAGATACCAGAAAGGGTGGGGAAGAGAGCACATGCTGAAAGCAATCAAACACACAAGTCTTGTCTGTGTGTCACAGGGCATTTGGCCTTTTATCACATTTCAGCAGCACAACTCGGGGGGCGTTATCAGCTTACCACTATTTAGGGAGTATTCCCTAGTTTACAAATCTCTCTCTCAAATGCCAAACAATTCAGTTCTGGCTGGGGGAAGGGGACCAAGAACATCTTGGCCATTTAAAAGTAAGGGCTACCGAGAACTGGTTCATGACTGCTGTTTTCACTAGATGTTTAATGTGAAAGTCTTTCCAGACTGCCTCACTCCAGAGGTGTACTATATAGAGGATTAGCATTGGACCAAATTTAAGACTCCTGACCAGCCACGCTAGCACATGCTGCCCCAGTGCTGGAAGAGGAAATTCCCAGACTTAGCATTTACAAGACTCTTTGACCGCTGCTAGTATGCTGAAGTCTGAAAGACAATCAATGTTAGACTGAAGGGATAAACCGTTTCAAGAGGAAGAAAAACAACCTTGACAAACTACAGTGCTAAGAGATGCCGCTAAGAGATGCCCTGGGGATACTTTTCCAGTTATTACTATGCAACACCCTGCAGATGCTCTTAAGTTCAGCCCAGTCTTGAACCCTTCAACAGTGTGCTCTACATTACACGAGCTAAAGCTGAACAGTTTTGCAGAAGATTTTACCTCAGCAGAATCATCCATGTAGTGGCTGATGGTGCCTAGTCTATCCAACTCATTTCCTTAACTGCAAAAGCAGTATCATTATGACAAGTGACAGATAAATGACTCTTCAAAGGGCTTCTGAGAAGTTTATTCTAGTCCCATGAGGCAGCCACGTTGATGGGAGAATGGGCAAGGGACAAATAGCTTGAGGTGCTTATAAATCATGCGTCTATTCCTGGGATGTTCTTCTATTCCCAAAGCAATTTTCTCCCCCCAGATCCATCAGGATCAAATCCATACCAGCTTGTAATAAATTTCTATAGGTAATTTGCTCTTTAATGGTGCTCTGCCCCATTTTGGGGTACCCCCCCCCATCTCAAAGAATTTGAAAGACTGAAAAAAAGAGAGCTCCCAATTCATTTATTTGGTCTTCTATCTGACCCTTTTCCTCACCTGCTGCAAACCCTGTTTTAAAAGGGCAACCAATCTAATGCCCAATGTTAACAACCTGCGTTGCCTGCTTGTAAAACCAGCCAGAGCCGAAGGAATGAGAAGTATAAGCACAAAAAAATGCACACAGATTTAAGCATCTAGGTAAGCCTGCCCACTAGGACACCCAAATCACTGTGCAAGTTTGTCCTGTACTTGAAATTCCTAAATTGTCTGGAGTACTGCTAACAAGTGCCCAATTCTATCTCCTTCACCAGGAGGACCACAATACAAAGAGATGTAGCCTAACACAACTGAAGGTGGTGTGATCTTCTTAATTCTATTCCAGTGTATCCACAGCCAGACTGAACTGGTGAAAAGTCACTTATGAGACTCAAGACTTCAGTACCTGCCACTGCAAGGTAAAGGCAGCAGCTACCTCACCACCATCTCACAAAAATTAGTTTGCAAAACATTCAAGACAAAAGTATTGAACCTCACACTTGCAAAGCCCCAGAGAAGTTGTTCATGTCACACTGAGGGACCGACCCTGGAACTCCTATGGAGAGTCTGGATTCTCTGCTTACTAGGAGACGAACAGCCTGATACGCACCACCCATCAGAAGAAAGGACACTGCACTTCAGTACTAGGCAAATGCAGAGTACGACCATGTGAAAAAGCCAATACTCTTAGGTCACTGTAGTGGTACAGAGCTATGGCAATGGCCATCTATCTTCAGACCCAGTTTTTACAGGAATGTAGTTTCAAACATTGTCATGAATTCACCTTGAGTTGTAGGTGCCAAGCACCCAAAAAAGCCTAGATGCCCTCAAAAGCTGGTAAGCTCAGTGGTGTTGGGCAAACTCTTCCACTCCATATGTTCAGGAGATCTATCATCCCCATTAAAAGGCAAATTGGCATCTCTTCCATAGCTCCAGAGGCATGTTAACTAACCTGTGAATGGAGAGGTCTGGATTTTTGCAGTAGGTGTCAAGAGGTGAGTAGGAACAAGATTTCTTTAGCAAGACTAATGCATCATTCCAGCCAGGGCTTCAAGTCAAATATACTGCTCCAATACAGAAAGTAGAGTATGTTGGAGAGTGTGGGGTAGGTTGTCATATTTATCCCTTAGTTTGTTTTTAATTGAAAATACCACTCCAACTCATCCCATTTAAAACAGATTTTCCCCACCTGCTCACTCTTGCTCTTGGGGAAATGCTATGCTGTATTTTTCCAGCAGTGCCAATAGTGTACACAAGTCAAAGCTGAACTACAGAGCACTGAACTGGAAAAAAAAAATGCTGAAGTAGAAACAAAGAGCTCTTAGAAAAAAACTAAAAGAAATTTAAGATAATTGGAGCCCTTGAGGAGACTACCTACGCATTTATAATATATTCAGCAGATTTGTGATCCCAAGCGACTCCAAGTCATTTTCAGGCAACAGAATCTCACCTAGTTTGTTAGCCTGAAGACAAGAAAAGCAAGTCATTCATTCACCTTCCACCAGCAGAAGCAAGACTCGTGTTTGCAACTTAGGGTAAATTAATTGCAACTAGCTTTGCAAACTCAGCAGTAGGCTCTACTGTTGCAGGGTGAGAGGATTCCTTCCTAATGGGCAGCTTAAATGGTCCTGGCCATATTCTACAGTCAGGCTGGTTTCAACACTCTGACAACTAGCTTGCCATTCAAGCAGGATGGAGCAATTTTCCATTTAAGAGAGGAACCGAAAGCTAAGAATATTGAATGAGGGAGGAGATCTGGGTGCGTCCTCAGATTTACAGTCACGCCCAGATATTTATGGTACCACTTATTACAGAAGTTACTTGCAACCTTGTGTAATGGGTCAATTCCTTTATTGCTTGCAACAGCTACAGGAAGGCAAGAAGAGGGTTTATGAGGATTCTGTTTATGAGAGAGGAAATGGCAAAAAATAAAGTTGTTTGCAGTTCCTTTGGAGCCAAGGTTTGAAATCAAGCCATTAGAGTAACTGCTTTTTAGAGTGCAGACAGGAGCAAGCAGCTATTTGAGCAACTTGCAGAAACCAACATCCTCCCGTGTTCTTGGCTAACAGAGGGGTATGAACAGCAAGTTCTGAAAGTAATGTCAAGCCCCTCCACATACTGCCTGAACCACAAAGCTCAAGAGCACCCATTTCAACTTGATACTACTGCCATTGTTTTTCTTCTTTCCCAACTCAAAAACTGTCCAAAGAATTACACTGTATTTGTTTAGGCACATGCAGTTTGTGCACTTAAGATAATGGTAGTCTTTAGGATGCGTGGGCAATTCTGACCCTCACTATGGCCTTGGGACTCTTTTAAAGCTATAAGATCAGGGCAAGCATCAGATCTGCAACTGCAGTCACGCACCTCCTTATTGATGAGGCAAGAAGCTGTCCTGAAACAGCTTGGCAGGGGGGCTTCTTGCCTTCGCTAGGCTTAAGAACTGACAAGAGGGCACCCAAAGGGTTTCAAGATGGCCACAAAGCCTTTAAGGAAGAGCTACAGCAGAGGCAGGCAAAATAAAGCTGGTGGGTCAGATCCAGCCTGCCAAGCAATTCCATCTCGCCTGCAGAGCCCTTCCAAAAGGGAAAAGACAATTATCACCAGCCCTAGCCTTTGGCTTCCTCTTTGAAAGCCAGTGCTTCCAGGCAGGAGGCACCGGTTTTGGTTGGACGCACACTACACAAAACAAAATAAAGTCAGGGCAAAATTATTTTTTGAAATAAAAATTATGTTATAGTAGATGTCAGCTAGAATGTCTGAAGTACTAAAGCAGTGCGTGACACCCCACAACTATTGTGTGCAGCTCCTAATCCAACCTAGTTATAATGCACATATAGTGAATTGGCTCCCTCCCTCCTCAGTGCATTAAGTGTTTGATACTGATACCCTCTTAAGCTGCAACAGCTACAATGAAAAAGCAGGGAAACAAAATGGGTATAAATCCCTAGATAAGCTTTTTTAAAAGATCTCTGGTTTAAAAGACTACTGGTAATTCAGAATAGGCTCTCCCTTCCCCCACCCCTCCAGTCACTCCCACCCCTCAAAAGAGTAACATTCCACTTGCTTTGAAACTGAAGTCATCTTTGTCGGCAGCCCACACAAGACATTCAAATGAACAAGACTTCCAAGTGACTGGAGACTCCAAAATGTTTAAAAAAAAAAAAAATTTGGAGGCTAACACGTAAGTTTTCAGCCTCTGCCTAGTAATTCAGCAGCTTGCTGGCTGTGAATAAGGTGCTTGTTGGCAAGATCAGGACATGTGGCTAACAAGACAGCAGCAAGTGTGCAGGATTTTGAAGAGAAGTGCAGGAGGTAGGTAGATGGAGACCCAACAGTGCAGGCCTTGTCAGTTGGCCAGGCGAGGAATACCCGACACTGTCACTGAACCTTCACAAGTGCTAAAATTTCACCTGGGATACTTAGAGAAATCAAACTGTAACTCCATCTCAAGGCCTCAGAATTGTGTCTTAAAGGAAAAAGGTTCTCTCAAATGTGATTTCTCTGGTCACTGTTTAATGCTTTTCATGGGGGGGGGGGGGGGGGGGGTTAATGTATGAAGGCCACATTAAAACTGAATAGAAGAGGATGGCCTGTAATGTCAACCTGTTCCTATTCATCTGGTTCCAACGCCTTGGGCCAAGGAAGAGAAAACAGAATGACATGCTAGAGATGATTAATTCCCAAGGAAAAAGGGGCAGCTGAAGATGGAACTGCCAGTACCAGACATCCAGACTAGGCCTGGGTGGGGCACACCAAGTCCTTGGACAGCGTGGAGTACTTGCTGAGTAACTGAACAATAGCCAGATTTCTAGTAGCTATGAACAAAGCATTACTCACCACTCTGGAACATGCCTACCCAGACTATGAGGCATCTTTCCAGATTTGTCTGCAGTCCTAAAACAGCCAGATATGAGGTAAAGTTGTGTAAGCATTCTGGGTTTTTCAGTTCCTGCTCTCCGAAGTAGGATTTTTGCTTTTTTTAGAACTTCCTGTTTTATATACCCCACCCCCCATTTGGGAGTAGCAACCTCTTCAATCTATTAAGGGCACAGTTCTTTACAGGGCAGGATTTCCCTGATGTTGCATGCAGCATTGTGCTCCACCCAATTTTTTTTTTTTAAAGCAAAAGAAATATAAAGCTTTCCCACCCACACTTTCTCATCCCACCCACCCACTTCATGCTTTAAATGGGTCGAATGAAGTTATGCATAATCTATCAAATTTGACTTAAATTCCAGACTACTTTTTTTTTTTTTTTTTTTGTAAAGGGCCTGTCAAAAACACTTTAGCTTAATATTAACAGGAATCATTACCGTGATGCAAAACAGACCAGCCCTTACTTCCCAAAGGGATATTTGATTCCCATTGTAAACTGTCCTGGAACACCAGTCAAGTTCCATATGCAGTCTTGAAATACAGACCCAGGTTTCAGAGAGCTACTTAAAGTGCCTAAACCTTGTGCCTGAGCACTTAACATTTATAGATAATATGTCTACATGCTTGAAGTTCAGCATTTGCATTAAAAGACCTATTATGAAGCCCTCGTTTAAATGACAAGCCCTTGCCTTACATGTTTACGCTTTCAAAAGACAGGCAGGATATACAACACTGATGTTTTGCTACATACAATATTCAAACTACATGAAGAGATTAGCCAGAGAGCTGTGAAGATGCTCCTTTGAATGCTTTATTCTGAAAGAGTATTTAGGCAACATAATTCAGAAAATGTTGCTATCCTGTGCAAAAGCTTTCCTAGCTGTAACAAAAAAACAAAAAAACCCAACCCAGAATGGAAGCAGATTAAGTCATACAGTTGTCTTTATATCCCAATTATCCTACTATCATTTAGTTTACTTTCATCTCTTAGTGCGTTCTAGAGCAGGGGTGACCAACCTGTGGCACAGGTGTTGCACAGATAGGGAGGAGACTGGCAGGACAGAAAGCAAAAAGGAAAGCAACAAACTGGGCAAAGAACACAAGGATGGGAGAAGAAAGAGCAGCAAATCAGACATGTAAAAAGGGACTGGAATGATGCTTGGAGAGGCTGCAGTACTAATTTGTGGCATGCCTGTCAAAAAGGTTGGTCAGCACCCCCACTGCTCTAGAGCAGCTTCTCAACTCATGGGTCACAACCCAAAAAAGTGGGTCGCAGGAATATTTCAAAGGCTCACAAGCGACACAAAAACGTGCAAGAGCACGGGTTTCCCCTTGCAGGCTAGCAGCTGTTCCAGCCTGCAAAGAGTTGCTTGGGGCATGGCCAGCACAAAGCCAGGCAGAGCTGTGGGAGCAGCCCTAGCGGCTGGATGAAGCTAAGTGTATGGGGAGTAGGAGGGAGGTAGTGTGGACATATGTGCTTGTGGGGAGATCAATGTGTGGGGGGTAGCAGGGGAGATGCCTGCTGGTATTGGGAGATGGTGGCCAGGTGGCAGGGCAGGGGGGAGCAGGACAAGCCCTAAATCTTTGCAAATGGGTCCCAGTACAAAAAGGTTGAGAAACACTGTTCTAGAGAGTACCTAGAATATATTTTTGGGAGGATACAATTATCAAAACAAGGCTCTTTGCTTCTGTTTGCCTCTGAAATGCATAATGTCCCTTCTCTAAAATGTGCATTACCAAACCAAAATAAACCACTTTTGGCTCTTAACCATTGAAGCAATGCCCCTGAAGTGATCTCTTTCTCCCTTTCTTATCCAAACTAGTATCTCTTTTCCCATGTCAGCTTTCACAAGAACCAAGTTAGGAAACCTACAAGAATCTAGATACGAAAAATTTAGTTGTAGTTCTGTTAGAAACTTCCTGTAGTGCAGCAAAGAAGCCAGTACTAAAAAGGGCTCAACTGGTCACACTGCCAGATACATGCTTTGTTTTTATTCAAGACTTTCATTGTGATCAGCTGTCTACAATAGTTGTGGCTAGATAATTCCTGTAAAACAAGCATTTTTTTAAATCTTGCTTTACCATGTCAGACTTTACTAACCATAAGAAAACAGATAGTTAGTATGGCCCCCCCTCCCCACTCTAGCAACAACTTAAGAGGAGTTATTGGCCTAGTTAATTTCCAAACTCAATTCCTGGAAAAAGGTGGGCTTTGATTAGTGCACATAGGGGGTTTGGGGGTTGTTTGGATTTGTTTTTTTGAAAACTATTAAAATTTTGACCTTCAAATATGCTGTTGGGATAGACATTCTCATAAGTGCAGCAGGTTAAGAATCTACAATACATTTCAGTTTCATCATTATTTAAAATGTGTCAGAAAAAAACAAAGTTGTTTCACTGCAACCAAAACACTGCTATAGCCATTTCAAAGCAACTCTTCAAAGATATAATCCAGGGCTTGAGTGCTTAGTAACGTCTCCAGGGTTCCTTATGCTCAAGAGCAACTGCCAACATCCTCTCTCCATGGTGCCAAAAGGGACAGACACCCAAAGTACCCTCCTAAGACCAAAAAAAAAAAAAAAAGCTAATCCTTATGAAATAGGTGCCAAGAAGCCCAGGAAGGACATTTAGAGGCATTTCCTTAAAATATGTACATGGGAAGGGGGGAAAAAAAAAGTGGATACCAGTCCAAAGAGTGATTATGTTTTGACCAAATTAGTTTATGCTGCTTCCAGGAACTGCTACAACCACATTTCCTCCACTTCATTCACCTAGACTGTACCCTTCCTTCTCTCCCAAGACTGGTTTAATCAGAAACTTAAAAAAACCTGACAGTTTAACTAAAAGAAACCTATAAGTTACATACACAACACCCACAGGTGTGACACTCGCTAGAAAGCATGGTCTAGAAAGGAAATGGAAACATCCCACCTCTTCCCCTCTCACTGCTCTGCAGGATAAACCAACATGCCCAAATACCCCTATGGAAAGGCAAAAAGGAGGTCTTCTCATACAAAACACCTACCACTTCTTCCAGTCACTTGAGATGAGGCATGCAGATTTTTGATAACAAGCCTAAGCAGAAGCAAGTGGCCAGACAGCAAGAAGTAGGTGGAAAGCATCACAGCATGAGTTAGTCACATTCACGGTGCTTGAAGAAAGGTACAAGCAAAAAAGCAGACTGTATTGAGCCAGTCTAGACCAAACAAGGCATGCATGCTACTGTCTCATGGAGTCGGACTTCAACAATGTAGCACCTCTTTCCGCAGACAAGAGGTCTTCACTTCAGAGAGTAAAAACTGAGAGCTCTTACAAATGCTTTAGCATTGTATCTGAACACAACGTGATGGATGCGGTCTCTATACAAGGCTCTAACAAGCTTTTCCCATTTAAAAACAAAAACAAATCCTTTCAACTACCTAAATAGGTATGCTAGGTGCAGCTTAGCCATCCAGACTAGGAGTTAAAAATCAAAGCCATGCACAGGGCTGGATTCATGTGACTGAGCAAAAAGTTGATGGAAAAGCTGCACAGCTATTGCTCTGCACAGCTGAGGAAGCTTAATCCTCAAAATGGAAGGGTATACAGATTTCAGTGCAGTAATTTTAAAGCCCATAGTAAAACAGCTCAAAATTTGAGAGCCTATCTAAATTGATCCTAGTTCTGGGTCACAGGTGACAGCCAATCTAGCGAGCTTCATCCTTGTCTCTAGTTGCCAGTTTCTTCCCCTTCTCTGCTCCCCACTAGAGCAGACTAGACCTGGAACTGGGGCTAAACTCAAAACTAAGCAATGAGTGGGCAGAAAGGGAAATATGACCATTATCTGGCAGTTTCTAACCAAAATTAGTCCTTTGCTTTCATATTTGCATACCCTTCCCCCTCCAAAAATTAAAATATATATTTAAAAAAATAAATAAATAAAATAAAAAAAAAATCAGAACTTAACCTGTCACTGTGAAGGCAAGTACCCTGCCAACACACAGTTCCAAGGTTACCTTCAGAAATCCATTACAGTCTATACCAGAGAACAGCAAGGCTTAGAAAAGTTAAGCCGTTAAGCAGTAGTGTTGCAAGCTGTGCATGTAGCACTAATTCTACCAAGTGGGCAGTCAGAAGCCATTGCCTCCTTGAAAAAGGAGTGCATTAGCTGCAAATTAAAGTCCTGGAAAGCTTCAAGGAACAGGAACCAGTGCCCCTATCCACAGGTTTGCTATTAAAAACCACATCAGACTGTATATTACAACTCTGTGGCACTGATGATTATTAAAATCACTTGCATTGTTAGTTAAACTGACTGTGCACCCCTCAGCTGCAAATGGTTTGCTGAGCTTCCCGACTGCTGCCAACTCCACCAGGATATTGAAAAGGCACCTCCTCCCCACCGGTAGTTCTCCTTGCCAAGTGCTGACCATCTCCAACCTCTTTGGTATTTGACTGCTTCAGTGGCTTACAAGGATGGTTTATCATGGCAAACCTACCCCTTCCTTCCTCCTCCCCTGCCTGAACAAAATCCACCCTGTTCTGAATATTTTCTTGAAAGATCTTACAGAAATGGGAAAATTCACCTCACCAATACGGCAAGGACATTTCATCCCAAAATGTTAGTGTTCAGAATGCTGTAAAGCAAAGGAAAGTTAAGATATTCCCACAAAATCCAAGATACTCTGAAGCATCTTCATGGATAGCACTGCACCACCTATGCACAAGAATAAAAAAAGACTACTTTTGCTACTTTTTAAGAGGACAGTAGCAAGATGCAATGAAGACAAGGGCTAGACAAGGCTCTACTTGCAATGAGAGGCCAACTAAAAGGGGTTTTATACCTCTGGTTGAATCTGCAGCTTCAAGTTCTGAAAGTACTTTTAGAGAAGTCATGAGAAAAACAAGTCTGCCTGCCCTCAAAGCAGAGATACCCTGAACACCGGAAGTGGAATTTAATAACTGTAAATCATCCCAAATGCAAAGCCGTTAGTGAGAGCTTATGTATGGGAGCAAACAGAACAAGTGGGGAAAAACAATTTTATACTTGTTAAGGCCAAACACCACACACAGTGGCATTTGGAAACCATGCACAATTGTATCAAGTTTCTGTAGCTCATGAATGTAAAACTTGGCCCATATCTGCCACATCAGAACAGATATATCATCTTATTTCCTGCGTAAAAAGTTAAGCAAAGTTGTCTAGGATTTCATCTTATCTTGCCTTAATTAGTCTGATTTTTGGGGTGATGGGAAGCTGCTAATTATCTGTATTATCTTATGTGAGAGGCACTTCCTGCTCAGGATAGGTCTTCACAGTTGTTTTATACAGCTAAGACAAATACAGATTTTTCTGAAAGACATTATGAAACACCCTCCTTGTGTGTGGGCAACACATGCAAATTGGGTACGGCAAGCTGAATGCACTGCATTTTTTCCTTAGTTCTGCTGCTACCTGCCTGGGAACCGCACTCCAAGTGTGCCACCTATAAGGGCCAAGCTGCTGAGCCAGACAGCAAGACACTGCTCCTCCCCTTCAAGCATTAGCTTTTTTGTAGCTGGTGCATGCACCACCACCAGACAGCCATATCCCAGCAATAAATACAGTGCCATAGGAAATCTGTCTGGGCTTTCCTGAAGCCTCCCCCAACTGCAGCACTGCAAGCACAAGTAGACTGAATTATGAACTCCTGAGGCTCTATACCCTTGAGTAGGTCATTGTGGAAAGACAAGACAAAGCAACATCTTTCAAAAGGGTTTGAAAAAGTTAGTTTTAGATGTTGCTCAATGCTTTGCTTAAATAATACTTCCTGCAAGTACTAGAAACTGCTTTACATTCCATTTTCCATACTAGAGATCATTTTAAAATGAATGCAGCTCCCTGAAGGGCCAGTTCTAGCATTACCAGCAACTAGGAGGCCTCCAGACACTGAATTTCGGCAAGACAATTTAGAGTTCAGCCTCCATGAGCAAGTCCTTGCAGAGCCCTCAAGTCCCCACCTCTACAACATTCAAGCCCTTGATCCTGTGGGTGCTTCTATTTCTAGTCTTTTCCATTTTTAATCTTATTTCAGCCCTTTATTAAAACATCTTTAGTGAAGCAGGTTCCAAGGTTGCATGTTTGACCATAAGAAAGTGGGCAAATATTTGTTATGAAGTCTCCTTCATTCTGTTCATAGTATCCAGATTCCTGTGGACCCACTTATTTTTAGAAGTATTTACAGAGTAATTTGTATTAAACAAGTTTGCCAGCTGTGGGTTTGCCTGCAGACTCTTTCACTTCAGTACTGTGCGACTGGTCATATAACTGCTATGAGAGCTTTCTGCCCCACAGAGAACAGTAGTTATCACAAGTAGCACACATTTTACCACCTTTTTGGTGCATCTAATTACTAACATTTTTTCTGTGTTACTTTATCAACTCTACCAAGCCTAAATATGTGAAGTGTCAGGAGGAAGCAAAGCTATTTGATTACACTGTGCTAGGAGTAGTGTTCATGAGATTTAGTTGCTTGCACAGCATATCTTCAGAAACTAGAGAAAGAAGAGCATTTTAGACTCCTAACCTCACCCAATCCGTTTCGAAACATTAAAACGACATGTAATGCTGCCCCACCCTTGCTGCTCTCACTGGAAAACCATTCAAAAGCACACTGCAATGAGCAAGAAGATTTATGTACAGTTTTCAAATCTTTACTGGTGATAACACAAGCTATTTTAGGCTTTCAGTATGAAAAAACTCACTAAACTGCAATTGGCAAATCAGTATTAGTATCAGTCTCTCAAAATAATACACAGCTACAGGCCATTCTCATCTATTAGTTGGTAACTTACTGATGCCATCTCTGCACAAAATGCAGCTTGCACTCAGCAATTCTTTAAATCCAAAACTGCTCAGAGATTAGATAAAAAAAGAAAAGAGCAGTTTAGTATGAATGAAATACCTGGACCAAGTCTAACATGCATAGAAAGAGAAATGTAGATGTAGAATGTTCTCTTCAATGGCCATAAAGTTCACCAAGAGCTGTTTTAAAAAGCTACACTGAGCTTGTTAACACTACTGTATTACAGGTCTGTATTAGTGCTCAATCAAGTAGGTTCAGACCATGACTAGGTCAGGCTACCCTAACTCTACAACCAATTGGTGCTAAGCAGCAATATCTTCCGGGGGGGGGGGGGGGGTTCTTAAAACCACCACCAGCCAGAAAAAAATAAATCAATATTCACTATAAAGCTTTGCCTGAATTATTGATATACCAGTTTGTCAGTCAGTTTGATATAAATGCCCATATTATTGAAATGCATGATTTAGGATAATGTGTAATGGACCTCTTTCGTAGCTAAACTGAAGAACTATGTGCATGCACTGAGAGAATATTTTTATGCCAATATTACGGCTTAGGGTTTCTGAATGCCCCATTAGTATATCATATTGAGCCTGATAAGGAAGTTACGGCTGACAATAAAAGATTTCCCTCTGCAATGCACCATAAGTCTCACCCACTATCACTGGAGGCCCTGTACAGATTCAGACTTTTTTTATATAAATACTCGAGTCAACAGCAGCTTTTTCAGCTGTCAGCTATTTATTAGCACCACAGTAACTGCCTAGTCTGTCAAACAGTTTGCAACTCCCTTGTGTTCCAACAAAATCATAAGACTCTCTGGATGTCACAAGTGACTTGAACAGGAAGATACTTTGATTGTAAGATAGTGGCAAGCGAAAACCATTGGAACTGTACTTCTCTCTCGCTTATAGGCAGAGGAAAGCACACTGGATACATAGTTTTGCTCTCCTTGCAAAGACAGCTATAGGCACTTTCCAGAAGTTTTGGAAGTTCCTCTACTTTTACTGAAGCATCTGCAAGTCTCTCTTACAAATACCATTCCGTTGCAGTCATAATGTTCCCAATAACAATATTACAGATAGGAAAAGCTCTCCCCCATGGTGGATGTAGACTAGTCAGAGGGCATGTAGATCAGTGGTCTCCAACCTTTTTAGGTAGGAGATTACTTTTTGAATTAAAAGCCAACCAAAGATCTACCCTGCACTGCTGCTGCCACCCCCCTCCACCCCAGGTCAGCCTGTGGGGAGGGAAGGGGGGCAGAACAAGGCAGAAAGAAAGTTATTTGGGGGCATACACCCCCAAGGGGGGGGGGGGAGGCTGGGTATATAGAGGCCCCAGGTGAGTGAGGGAACGTGGCACACAGGCAAGAGCAGGCGCTGGGGGGAGTAGGGGACAAGGGGCATGCCCCCCAGTGCCTGCTCTTGCCCTCTGGGGCCTCTATCTGCCCCCAAGCAATGAGTGAGGAAGTGGGGCCAGTGCAGGTGCTGCACAGCCGGAGCAGGCGTGGGAGAAAGCTGCAAGCAGCTCATCCGGGGGAGGAGGGGAGGGTACACACAGGGCTACAGCAGATGGAAAAGTGTGTCAAGAGGCTACTGATCTGATAGATGAGGGACAACCAGCAAAAAAACCCATGAGAGTTTATTTTAAATTTTATTATTAGATAGTTCTAAAAAAGTGAGACTTGCACACAAAAATCCTTCAACATTTATAACTATTTATTACTTCAACAGCAGGCCACATTCTAGGTTTACTCTTATTGCTATTCAAAGTCTTAAAAGATGTCTCGTCAGCACTGCTACAGACTTCTCAGTCTGTAGTGCCACGCTATTAATCTGCCAGTCAGTTTTCCTGTGCAGATAAGCCGTTAGTGGATTTCCTAAACAAACTCCTGCAGAAATGCTGTCTTGTTACTGATGTGCAGGACTTCTGCCCTGCATGCCCTCCTGCTTATTTACCTTAGCCCAGTTCAGGAGATGTCTACTGAAGCTTAATCTATACATGAACAAGTACTCTCTCAAACATTTCAAATCTCCAACATTTCAAGTGGAAAGCTTGAGGGCTGCATACAGTCAACATGCCGAAAGAACTACTTGGCTCCCTACTCTTTTTTTTGGAGGAGGTATTGGAACACAGCAGTTATGTGGCTTAGCATCCCTGTGTGGTGTTAAGCTAAGGGATTTTATGGTAGTAGAAAGTCTCATTGGAACGCTCTCAGGACAACCAAGGATATTTTAGCCACTGCCCCCATTTTAGCAATCTAGCAAATGCTAGAGAGAAACACCACAGACACTTTAGACTAATCTCTATTTATGATTAAATAAATTGGGTAGCTAACCTGGGGACCAACAGTTATCACTAACGCTGCCTGTATTGTCTCCTTGCAGAGCTGTCTATGGAAGACCTCACTGCGTGTATCTGGCCAAAATAGTGCTGCAGAGATGCAGCAGTTCAACATGAGGCCAGTGTATGTCCCCATAGACAATACTCTGGAGTAGTTACTTCATTCTGGCTGAATTACTGCCCACAAACAAGAAAGCATCACTTTCATTCTGGAACAGTGCCCAGGGCCTTATAGTAGCACAGCACTAATAGTATAATTATTGCTATAGTTTACGGGTCAGCTTCCTAAGACCAAAAGACATGAGTATAAGGTGCTGAATTATACCAAGAATGAAACTGGCCCAGAGTTTCATGCTTTAAGTTTTGCCATGCAACAACTTTCAGTCATGCAATTCCATAAGTGAATAACTGGATTTTCCCCGCGTTGAGTCACTTCCCAAATTAACTAGGCTTTCTACCCAGGCAGAGAATGATTCACAAATGGTAGAACAGAGAGAGGAAGGAGACTGGGTTAGCAACTTAGACACAAAGCATCTCAGCTTCAGGAAGAGCTCCAGTTTGTACCAAGAAAAATAAAGTTGAGGGCTTTCATTACAGTAAGTACAGAACACATCCCTGCTACTCGGAGGGCCTGCTTTATAGAAAGATGCAATATGCAAGGGGCCAGGGGTCAGCATCCTACAGAGGCACTGGATCTGGCCTGTGCACGTGTGGCTATGAGCACTCTGCCCATGCCAACACAAGCAGCAGCACTGGCTGTAACAGAGTCCTAGCATCCACCCACCTCTGATCCGAGGTGGGTCAATACAGCCTAAAGCTTGAAAAGGTTGCCTGCCTCTAGCTCAGCAATTCCTAATCTGTGGTACAGGTACCACCAGTGGTACACAGACAACCTGTTAGTGGTACATGTTAACAGATTTATTAAAATACTTTATATGACAAATTTGCTGGTACTTAAGGTTGTATAGTTTTAAATTGCTATTTCATCATTTATCAGAGTCTGGGAACCACTGCTCTAGCCTACATCATTAGACTACAAATTTGGTTCATCTGAAGTCCGCAGGGTTAGCATCCTACAATGTTTAACTTAAAGAGCTCTTTCATCAATCTCCCCACTACAAGTTTAGCAAACTGCTGCAAAGTGCTGGGAGAACCAAAATGGGTATGTTTAGCTTAGTCCAAACATTAAAAGGTAGTTCCATTCAACAGGGGTTTTACTACCATCATCTTATTGATCAACAGGGATCTCCGTTTTCCATTTTCCACAGAAAAATGGAGTAAAATACAAATCTCCCACCTCACTGGAGTAAACCATGAATTTCTCATTTTAGCAGAGAGCCCTCTACAGGCAGGCAGAGGGTAGTCAGGCAGGGGGCACCATGTCCATGTGCACATGGCCCCAACCAACCTGGACAGCCGCTCCCGCAGGTAAGTGGGGCAGGGGGAAATTGAGGCTGTCACATGGAGGGAGGGAGTTGGGTTGGGGCTGCTGCCCTCCTGGGCAGTGTGCAGGGCTTGGGGCCTAGGACCACAATGCATAGCAGCAGGGCCCTGGCAGGGAGCAGGATGGGGCTGCAGGCAGGTTGTCGGGGGGGGGGGGGGGCAGTGATTACCCAATGCTGCATGCACTCCTAGAAGACACTGGGGGGGGGGACACCCATACCCCACAGATCTGTGGGGTTGGGGGTACATACCCACTATGGGCTCAGGCTCCTCCTGTGGGGCCTCTGCAGCCCAGGCGTGACCCGGCACTACAGGGCAGAGCACGGCCACACAAGAAAGCTGCTTTCAGCTGCAAGCTCCATGCTGCCCTGGCAATGTGTCCCCTGTGGGCATGGGGACAGCAAGGGTGGCAGCATGGGGTTGTGGCCCTTACTGCAACCGCACATGTAGGAGACATTGCCAGGACAGCACAGAGCTTGCAGCAGCAAGCAGCTTTGTAGCATGGCAGCACTGTGCTGTGCAATGCCAGGTTATACCCATGGGCTGTTGAGGGGCTGGAGGAAGGGCAGCAGGGTGGGAGCCCAAGCCTGCAGCGCACACCCACCCTGCACACAGGTCTGGTGGGGAATGGGTCCCCCCTGCCCCCTGGGAGTGAATACTGCAGCAGGGAGCCAGCCTTTCATCATCCTCCCTCCCACCCTCACTTGTTGCTTTCAGCCATATGCTCCACTGATCTACAGAGTTGCTAACCTCTTCATTCACCTGCCTCCTTACCAGCCAATTCCAGGCATCTGTCAATAGCAAAAGGTTCACCTAAAAAAGGCAAGAGGAAGAGGCATCTGGATATTGTCAGCCCCTCCAAAGCTCACCCCGAGAGCATTCATCCCCTTCCCCCACACTGGTTTTTTCACAAAGCAAGCTTCTTAGCACCATGACCTTTCTTAGGTGTTTATGTATCTAGCACACAATAGGCACTACTCTACTTGAGTCTTTATGCAGGTACCATCCCCACTCCCCCCAGAGGAACTGAACTGCCATTTAGCCAGCTTTGACCATCAGCAAAACTAAAAAGTTAGGAGGTCCATCGCAGAACTCAAGTTTTTTTATACTGAGTGCTGGAGGGGTGGGGAAGAAGGCAGCAGTTGTCAAACATGTAGGAGGTGGACTAGTTTAGTGAAGGATAAAACTGGACCACCCCATTGTTACTGCCATACTTACAAGAGACTATTCAAAACCTAAAAAACCTCACTTAATTTTGCTTACTAATGCTCAAAGTAGCTGCAGTCAGTCTTCTTCTTGTACTAAAGCTATGGTTTTATAATCAGCAAGCCTGCCAATGGCCCTCTATTTTCCAGCATCGTTGCCAAATATTTGTAGGAAGATATATTAAGCATTACAGTAAGAATCAGCATTAACTATTGTAATCAAGAAGTATGTATATACATTTTTAAGTAAGAACACACCCAGACCTTCCAGCTATGACACAGCCAAAGATAGTTTTAACATGGAAATGCTAGAATTCAAAAGGGTCACAAAAAGCCTACCATCTTCTTAAGCCTAAACCTTCGAACTGCTTTATAAAAAAAGTTTGGGGTTTTGGTTTTTTGTTTGTTTGTTTTGGGGGGGGAGAACTTAACCGATCCACAGATTTATTACTGTTCCAATACATCTCATGGAAAATAAAAGCAAACTAACAGCCACATGTAGCACCCTTCATTTTAAACCAGTAAGCTAGTACAAATTATTCCTGGTTGAGAAGCTTCTTGCCAAGTGCATCCACAGATGCAGAGAGGCTCCTTGTAGGGCCATGCTGGTGTGAAGTGTGGTCTGGATGGGATCAGGACACTCTTGGCAGTGGAGAGAAACTAGGCCAGAGGTGGCATACAGAGTTGAGAGTGTCTTAGACCCCTCCTCCAAAACCAGATCTCATGATAATCTTCAGGGTTAAGCTCAAATAGCAGCAGTTTTGCTGTACAAATTCAGAGAGGGCCAAGTGCTGCACAGAAAAAAAAAAAAAAGTAGTCAACCAAATAAGGCTGTGGAGAGATGTACGAGCAGGAAAGTGTCCAGGAGATGACATCATTAAGAGGAAGCCTTTAGTCACCAGGTTTCCTCCAAAAGCTGGAGCAGGGCCAGAAGAGCCGCTCAGGCATCAAATCTCCCAGTGAAGAACATCAGTTAGTTCAGCATGGATGCTCAGATCCCCACAGCTTGAGCATAAAAATGGAACTTCATTGCAAGAAACTGAAAATAAGTTCTTAAAGAACAGGCAAGTTTCCCAATTAGCCTGCTGCATTATGCACTATGTACCAGAAGTCAAGTGCTCTGCAGCCAGATTTCACACTGAACATTACAAGACATCCAAAATAAAGGGCTTCCTCTGAAGGCAGCCGTGCCCTTTCCTGTTCAAATGAGTCCATATTAAGGCATCTTGCTTTCCTATGAGGGATATTTAAAGACAGATTTCTTGACCTCCAGAAGGAATTAAGTCAGACACATATGAAGCAGCAGTAGTTTGGGGGGGGGGGGGGGAGTGAAAGGGAAAATACTTCAGGCCCTGCTTCTGCAAGAAAGGAGGTGCTTACAATTCAATTAAAGGGGGGGGAAAGAAAAGTTATGATTGAGTTCTTGGGACATGCTTTTTGGTCACTGCCCAGAAAGCGTCTCCTCAAATTGACAATTTTCAACATGACTTAGTCATGGGACCTAGAATTCTTCTTTTACAGATGCAATGGAGGATACAATACAAAGTTTAGCAAAATGAATTAGCTTTAATAGCTTTGCCAAACAAACAAAAGTGTGTTCCCACTTCAACTTTTGTGAAGCCAAGAAAGCAAGCAAGCTCTTGTAATCCCTTTTCTCCCTCTTCTTTCAAGCCCTTTGTCCAGAGATGGGAGCAAGGTTTAAAACAAGCAATTTCTTCAGATGAGCCAACATGAAGCAGGCCTTCCCTATAAATAGTCTCTGTCAAAGCTTTGATTCATTTGTTCCTACCCTTCCTGTCACAACAAAGTATTTAGCAGAATTTGCCAATTCACTGGAATCTGACAGGGTCACTTGCTTCTACTATGACCTTGAACTTGTGACCTCACTCCACTTAAACAAAAAGTAAGTTGGCACTCCCACAAGACAGACCACTCCAGATGTGTAGAGACTCTGCATCTGGCTAGGTTTATTACTAGAAACAGAATGTTTTAAAATTAAACTGTTATTTGTGGTAGACAAGACAAGCTGTATAAATGGACAGACTACTTTCCTAACAAATGGTGTTAAGCCCATTTTAAAACAATAATGCAGCAAAAAAAAAAAATAAAGGAAAAGAATGACCTCAAAGCAATTAAGGCTTCCAAAATATGCTGTCAGTGGTATTCTTATTGCTCATTAACTACATAAAAGCCATTTAATTTATGCCACAGCCAGTCAGTTAGGGTGGTATTTAGTATTGATCTTTGATTCAATACTCAACAGAATTTTGCAACCCCAGTGAAGTATTACTCCTTCAATGGCAGAGACCCAAAGTAAAAAAATCAAGCTACTGCTGTTTCTACTAGGTCTAGATCACCTGCCATGCATAAAACTTAGTAGCATCAAATAATGTCCCTGCTGCACCCAGGCATGATGAAGGAGGAATTATTAAAAACATCCTCCATTGCCAATTTCTAGAATTATTGTTTAGTCACTGAATGGCCTATCCATCATTAGCCTGGTACCCACCACTTCATTTGCCCAACATAAGTAGCAAAGGTGGGGGAAGGCACAATTTGAAACCATCTTGTGGTTACTTTTATCCATTTAAAAAGGGTTGGTTTTTTTGGTTTTTTTAAAGAAAACTGTATTTCCCAGATACTTTGTTCCCATACAGTGGGGGGGGGGGATAAATAAATAAAAAGGACTTACAGAATGGCATAAAAACAGTTAATAGGCCATTTTGATACAATAACAAGTTCCTCATAGCCAGTAAGATATAGTAGCATACCTAGAAGTTTCCAGCAAGCTTTTGATGCAACTCATTGCAATATGAACTTCAAAATCATTTAGAGTTATCCAATGCATCTATTCATCCAATACATCTTCCTGAAAATTAAAGTATTAGTGCTTTCTCTGGAACCTTTTCTTTGGGGCTTTATCATGTCAATTAAGAGGCAGAGTACAAATCATGCAAACAAGCTGCTGTCAAACTAGTCAGCTGGGCACCCATAACTAATCAATGTTTGGCAGTGCTTTTTAAAAGGTAGGCAGGATCCCCAAACCAAAAGAGGTCTGGACAGAAATACTGCAATATAGCAACAGCATAATCAGAAAGCCTGAACACAGCTCAAGAAAGAGAGAAACTGGACCCCTTTTAGTTGAATAAAGGCAATCAAGATCTATACAATATCAAGGAATAGAAGGGAGACCGAGTACAAGGACCTTTAACAAAAAAGGTGACAAACTGGAAGGTAGGGCCCCCAGGTTAAACCAAAAAGAGAAATTAAGACAGGAAAAGACTTGTCCATTCTGGTCTTTATAGTGTAGCTAGAATATAAAGAGAATAATGCCACAGCCTAGCATTGAAGAAAAACTTGCACAACAAATTAAACCCTAGAATTTCTCCATTCTTTATGAAAAGCTTCCATGTTTTTCCAAACAGTGGTTTCTAACACAGAGATCAATGCAAAGCATCCAAGAGCCATTACTCCAGACAACACCTACAGAAAGGAATATTTCAAGCGTCTCCAACACAGAACAGCCAAGAATCAACTCAGCCTCATTTATAAAATCTGATTGACTTGGAAAACTTCCGTTGCCCTTTGTAGACCCATATTTTATAAAGAACCAGGTCAGGCTAATCCCATTTCTCAGTAGCATAAGTAAGAATTTAAAATAATTAAGGACCAAAAACTGTTTAACATCAAAGCTACAAGTCTCAGAAGCAATGAGCATCTTGCTCAGATTAAAGAGGAGACTCCCTTTCTAAAGGTAGAAGAATGCTTCCTGGGGGAGTGGTGCTTCGATGCCATTTGTTGCAGTTTGACAGGTACAGTACCCAATTTGTTCAGTCACGGACCCAGTGCACTTCTGATTTATTTACAAGTGGAACATCTTGTATTAAAAAATACTCTCTCTCTCTTACTGAGGATATAAAAGGGGGGAAAAAAGCCCTCATCTGTACAAAGCAAGTGGTACCTACTTCTCCTGTTGCACTGAAACTAATTTTTAAAAATAATGAAATGTGATTAAATAAGGTTTTAAAACTAAGCTTCCATAGTAACATCTCATTAAAATCTGAAAAAGAGCAGTTTCAGCTCCACCAAACATGATAGGGTTAGCGTGAAGGACAGGAGCTCTAGCCAGTCACTGTGAGATTAGGTTGAATCACTTGGCCAATGAGGAGGCCTCTACTGGCAAAAGAGGAAGGGCAGTTTTTTAGGATGACTTGCAGGGGGGAAAACTTTTAGAACTCAGCTACACTTTTTCAGTTTCCTTGTATTGGAAAGAGAGGTGTTACTCACTTCTGTGCAATCCTTAACCATTTGCTTCTCCATTGTCTCTTGTTGCATCGCACAAACCCTTCAAAACAACACCCTTTACAATAGCATTCCAAAGGCGCAGACGAAGCCAAATGCACTGTCCCCCTTAAAGGGGTCTGGCAAGATCAACAGACACTTTCCACAATGGACTTTCGGTATATCCTGCAAAATCCTCACAAGCAATCTTCTCTACTAGGCCCTTTGGGAGCCGACCATCCCCATCCCTCGAGCCCAGGCAGAGACACTACCGCACAAGTACAGCAAGTCACTGGTTCAAGGGTTAAACAGAGCAAAACTGGGCTGATTAATGGTGCACCAAAGTTTCGTGCCACTTGGCCAATTCTAAATTAGTGGAAGGGTTGAAAGAAAAGCAATTCCTATCCCAGCGGGTTAAAATTTAGCCTGGCTGGACACGCACAGACTTGAGAGGTTTTTCTGTTTAGACCAAACAGTGTCCACATCAGCACATTGTGAGAGGCCCTACCAATCTTATCACCCAACACTTTAAAAAGCAATTTTTCCCCCTGCCAAGCCAGAAGTGATCACTGAGCTTCTTCCATCTGGCTCCTCCACAATGGATTTATTTTTGTGATGAGGCCCACAGTGCAGTTACATCCAAACACTTCGCTTTCACCCACATTTGACCTTGATTATAAATAAAAAACGTGGCTCTGAATTTCAGCAGTTTTGCTACCCAAACGTTCAAATACTAGTCATGTTTTGCTCACACAGAGAACAGTTTCAACATTTCCTGTTAACCACAGCTCAGGAAGTAAAATTTAAAGTTGTATCACTAAAAATGTCACTTCATTTATGTCTGCAGTTAGAAGAGAAGTGGGAGCCAACTAGAAAACTAATGGTTGGTAGCTTGTTGCCTTAATCCGGCAGGCCTGCTGCTCCACATGTGGCTAGCCACATCCATTTTCCAGCATCATTTTGCTGAAGCCAGAAATACAGCCGACAGCAAAACCTGAATCCATAGGCGACTCCTTAGGTCTCCTCCAACTCTGTGCTTTCAGGTATAAAGTACCAGAGCTGCTTTCAAATGTGCTTTTGAAGCAGTCCCAAAAATAAAATCATGCCCCTGGGCAGAGAGGGGGAAGCAACAGGCTGAGCAGGGCGTGTCCCTGCAGTCTGAGACTTGCAGGCACCTTGTAGCAAGGCTGCGCTGCGCGAGGACACGGCCACTCCCAGAACCGGCCCAGCGCAGCGCTCCCACACAGCAGCCGATCCACATCCTAGACGTGAGACTCCTCTACAGCAGGAAGGACATCAGCCCGCTCCATTACTGCTTCCACAGAAGACCCCCAATCCAAGCCTCTCCCATTTGATCTCCTAAACCCCTTGCCTTTTTCAGGGAATTGAAACATCAACAATGAGTAGTGAGCAGTCAAGGGTACTCCTGTTTAAGGCCTCAGAAAATCCCTCCCACCCCCCCCACTTTTTTTAGGCCCACCTTGCTATAAAAGGCATAGAAAAAAAAAGTACATCAGACAGTTAAGAGGCCTGGGTGGCAAGAGGAAAACAAAAAAAAATCCTGTCCGATAGACATCCAAGATAGCATGAATTAAGCCATCCTCAAAAAAAACCCAGGGGGGACACACCATGCTCCCCTAGGCCGAGCCGACTGTCCCCACACCCGAGGCTGCGTGCGCATGTGGTGTGCAGCGCAGAGCCCCCGCGTGCCTCTGCGGCCCTGCCAGGTCCACTAGCCCGGTTTTAAAAAAAGAGGCCGTCAACCAAAAGTTGGCAGCCGCTCTCCGAGTCCAAGCAAAAAGAAGGAAAACGGGGGGAGGGACGGAACCAACAACAGGAAAAGAAAAACCCCAAAACTCCTGCTACCAAAAAAAAAAAAATCCCCAAACCCTCGAGTCAAGCACAGACTTGACAAAACCTCCCTGCCCCGGCCAAGACGTACTTTCGCGTCAGGCCGGGCAGCGCTGGAGCCGGCCCGGGGGGAGGCGCGCGGCCCCGGGCCGCTGTGCGGCCCCCGAGGGGCGGAGGAGGCGCCCCGCGGCCTCGGGGCGAGGGGGTTAGCCCGGAGACATTTTGGAGGCGCCGCAGCGGGAGAAGGGCCCTGCCGCTGCCGCCCCGGGAGAAGCCCCGGATGAACGGGGGCCCGGGCGCGGGGCTGCCCCGCGCGGAGCGCCGGGCAGGACCTGGGGCAAAGGCTGGGGGAGCCTCCCCGGGGTCACCCACCGTCTTGGGCATGGTGCCGGCGGGCTGGGCTGGGCTGGGCTGGGCGCGGCGGGTCGCGGCGGCGGCTGCAGCTGCTGGCTCCGCGCTTCCTGCTAACGGGACTAGCCGGGGCGTCTCTCCCCGGCAAACCCCACCCCAAGAGGCAGCCCCGCCGCCCGCCCCCGCCGCCTTTATTCGCGGCTGCAGCTGCCGAGCCCCCGCCCCGCGCCCGGCCCAGCCCCGCAGACGGCCGGCCGGCCGGGCTGACTGACGGGCGGCGCCGCCTCGCCACGTGGGGCTGAGCCCGCGCCGCTGCGGCCCGGGGGCTCGCGCCGCTTCTCCCCCTGGCCCGGGCCTTGCCCCGTCCCCAGTCCTCCCCGCGCCCCCACTCCTCCCTCAGCCCCGCTCCCAGCTGCCCGCCTGGCACCGGCACCCGCTCCCACATCGCTCGGGGGGTGCCCAGGACACCCCGGCTGTGCCCGCTGCCCCCCCCCGGGCTTCCCTGGGACGGGGCAGGGTCCTGAGTTTGGAAAACCCGCCCTAAAGCAGCGCCCTGCGCAGTTCTCTGGGCCCCCAACGGCCTTGCTGCCAGTGTCAGGGCCGCTGAGAGCCCATAGGCGACTGGGAGGGGGGGCACATGCCCCCCGGGGCCATCCCCCCTGCCACCATCTGCGGGCGCTCGCCAGCTCCGTCCCCACTGCCAGCAGCGCCTGTGGGTGCCCCCCCCCACACACACTTAGGAGGCATCAGTCGCCCATGGAATAGCCCACTGTTCCCAGTCCAAGATGTACGCCCCTGAATGTCTGCTTGTGCTGGAACAGAGGCAGGCTGGTATGTCCTCAGAAAAATCACCAGTGGCTCTGCGTAGCTAGGAGCCTGCTTGGAAATGATTGGGAGGAGTGTGTGGAGACCTGGAGTGTGTTGTGAGCAGTGCGCTAACTAAAACCATGGCTTGAACGGCGGATTTCTGTCGGGCCGAAAAAAGCCTCTGGCAGCCGCAGACTCGAGTGCACTCCAGGAAACACAGGGCTGATCAGGAATTGAGGTCGCTGGCAAAGTAAAAGTACCTCGCAGCTCTGTGTCCCCCAAAGTCAATTCTGCCTCCAGGGCTGTCCTCTTCAGACGAGCTCCTTTTTAAGTGGAACTCCAGGGGAAACGTGGCATCGCTAACATCTTCATGCCACAACGCAATGCCCAACCGAACAAAATGCAGGATTGCTAAATCACGCCCCAGAATACCTCCCAAGCCTGGATAAGGACAAAAGCTTAGAATCTAGGAAGGATGCAACATGTTTTCACTCTCATTTTGGCCCTTGTTCTTTAAGCCACTAAATTGTTGTCTGATGCCAAGAGTCTTCCAATTTTTTTTTAAAAGGACAAAAACTTGTTTTGGATTTGATTTTTACTTTTATTTAATATTCATGACAGTACAAAGACAATGCCATTTTTTTCTATGTAAGTTGTGATAACTAAATAAATGGGACTACAACATTTGAGAAGAATACAATCACATATAGGGAGCAAGGGGGCCATGGAGGTGTGCAGAGGGGCTTGGGAGTGCTTAAACACAAGCTCATTTGCAAGATGGAAGCTATAGGCAATTAACATGTTTATTACAGTCTTAAAAGCCTCAGACACAGGGCCCAGTTCTGTAATGGCCGAAGCCAACAAACTGGCGAACGAACATTATGGACTTTTGCAAAATTATTTCATTGGCCGCTACTTGGATGAGATCAGTGTATCTAATTTTCAAACATTCAGATACGTTGGTCACAGATACAGCAAGGGATTGAGGACTGGCATTTCCCTAGGCACCCAACTCTCATTTGGGATTCAACTGCTATAGGCCTTTTTGAAAATACCAAACTAGATACATAAAACTGGTACAAAACTGGTAATTCTAGCCATATTTCCCACAGAAAAAGCACTATTCTTTAGAAGGTTAACAACTAGTGTCCACTTACGGAAGTGGTGAAAAGTTCTACAGAATGCAAATAAATTAAAATATAGTTTGATTTTTAGGAGAGGCTAAAACCTATCTTGTCTTAGACCTTCCTTCTTGTCAAGTCTGCTATTTTGCTTTTTTTTGTGAAGTTATTTTATATCGTAGTACTGTCATGTTCCTTCTGCTACATACCTGTCTCTTCCTGGTGCCAGAATAAATTAAATTTGTGTTAACAGGAGGTCACATAAATCCAGCTATGAAATGGGAAATAGCCAAGCTCAAGTCTACTAGGCAACTCGGCACAGTTTGGTGTTGACTAATCAATTGTGTTTAATTTGATTGTAAGATTTTTCCAGGATTAACAGTAAACTAGAGCATATGGGAAAGGCTTCTCATTAATAACCTACTCCCTAGAGTTTCTTTCTGAGGGTCCCAAAAGGCATTGTAAATATTTATAATTAAATCTTCACAGCCAGGGGACGGGAACTTCACTTTTTCCATGAGGAAAAATAGGCTTTAAAATCATGGGTGATATAATACAAATAAACTTTCATTAAATGGCTTACGAAGTGAGTCAATGTGTTTGTAACACGTTGTTTCCTCAGTGTGGAGGATGATGTGGTAAAGAGAAAATCAAGAATAGTTCTCTATTTACTATCGAGTAAATAATACAAACTAAGATTCAAGCCCAGATCCTACTCTGCTTTGTTCCACTGTAAATCAAGGATAACACCACTGTGATTGATAAAGCCACACCAGTGGTGAAGTGGCAGGATAAAAGAGTCAGGCCCATAATCTTTTTTAAATCCTACTGTACGCATTTAGCCTGAACATGCAGGTCTCTCTGCAGCAAAATTCCCATAGGTCTGTCTGTAGAAGAAAAGTCACGCCGGTTGCATTGCATTGATTTAAACAGATACAACTTTTTATTGACAACCTTAAGCTTCCCTAAGGGCATAATGAAATTATCCATGTTACACATTATGCCAGCTTTTGTTCTCTGCCTATCTTTGCTGACTTGCAGATCAACAAATCCCTTCTTGAACCAAAGCTCAGACTGCCCAAGACTCTTCATTGCGCAGGGTCCTCTGTCCCCATAAGAACTTCTGAAAAATATGAGACTGGCAATGGTATGGAAATGTTCACTGATTGCTTTGACTTAGGTAATTAGACAATTGCCCCTTTTGTCAGATTTGGATCCAAGCTGGAAGATACACTAATGTCATATCTTTTGGTTCTCATCCAAGAGAAATAAACACTAAAATAAGTCATTCTGTGGCAATTTAGTCACCAAAATTCTAAGCTGCATTTTAATAATGTGTAGAGTAATAATTTGTCACTAGTTTTATATCCCTGCAAGAAAAGAAGAATCGGGCCCCTGGAGTTTGCATCCCATGTTTTCTCAAGTTTCTCTGAACTTTTGAAGCAATGTATATAAGGGATTTAGCCATTAACTTTAATAGCAGTCACAGACTAAAGTCCAGCAGGGCACTGCTTTGCAAACTTTTTAGAGTCTCAGTTTGTATGGAACCAGCTTTCTGCTTGCATTGCTCAGCTGCCTACATCTTAAGTGTGTTTCACATTATAAAGGACCCCGGCAGAGAAGATTTCTGAGATGCAAATGTTTGCAATTCTTTATTATTTAATATTGCACTAGACACCTCAATGTGCCAAGCACTGGGCAAGACTGCAGGAAGATGCAATCCCTGCCCAAAGAGGTAATATTTTAGAGAGACAAGACATGCAAGCAACGTGTCCAAGGTAACAGTAGCATGTTAGCCACTTCCCAGGCATCTCTTCCAGTCCAAATGGGCTCCACATGCTCTTCATACCTGCTGCTGAGACTCCAGCTCAGTGGTCCAGATGCAGCATTATCCTACCAACCATCTTTCCAGCACAGGGACAAGGCAGAGGAGATAAAAGCTGGGGTCCTTTGTGCTAGGGACTCCAGAAGTGGCTTGGCAACTGAACCAGGCTCACAGAACTTGAGTTTACACTCAGGGATGGAGGGGTCATAGCACTGTTATACCCTGGCAGTCCTGCAGTGAGTTTGTGGAACAAGGATGCTGGAGCACTAGTTTGAGTATCCCTTGAGGCTACCCGAGTAAGCACCAGGTTCCAAACTGGCCCTAGCTGTCCCAAGGCAGATCAGGTGCTCTAACCAAGTGAGGATCAACTGACATTCGGGTGGCATCTGTATTACCAGTAATTAAAGTGTCTGAAAGATTAGGGACTTCCTGTGGTGGGGACATAATCCAAAATCCTTCACTGGTCCCTGCAATCAATTCTACCTCTTGCATTTTGCTCTCCCTCCTACTCCCCCTGAGGATGGGGGAGGTGCTCAGGTGCATGACCCCATCTTTGCCTGGCTTCCAGAAGCAGGGGGTCCGCAATGCCCAAGCTGCCCCTACTATCACTGGCTGCTCTGTAGCTCAAAGTGCTCATGCTGCAGCATCTCAACAGAATCTCAGAAGGTAGGGTGCCATACCAAGACTCCCCACCTCTGCCCCTTTCTTGTCTTTCCTCTTGCTAAGGGGAAGATGAGGGATTTCAACACCTTGGGTCTGCTGGCTGAGCACTCCCTGCCCAGCCTAGTGGAAGTCATAGGAAGTCAGTGGATTCCACGACAGCAACATGCAAAGCACTGAAGGATTATCTGAGCTCTGGAATTACAGGATTTCAAGGGAGAACTGTCAGCTTGTTGAGAACCAAATAAAGTAAATCTCTGGAGGACGCCACGCAGACTGTTTAATATTGCCTGCAGCCTCCAAAACCCTGTTATCCTCAGCTTGCTCGGGACCCAAACAATATTAAAGTATTTAGACATAAATTAAACTTGGATGACATTAAGCATCCTCCCCAGATGATGCATGATATTTGCCTGCCTTTAAGGCTGATTTGCTGGTTTTGGTTGAAGCCGTTAAAGAGGATCCTCTAGGAAACAAAAAACAAGTTGGTAAATGATTTCATTCGAAATTGTGGATTGAATAGGAATTACTTCAGTGGAATATTGAAGCAAGTGAGCATCCTGCCAGCATACAGTTCTCTGGAACTCCTAATCTCAGGGTAAGTAAACTATTTAATTGTGTAGGGGAGGAGGACACCACCTGCATGAAAAGCCCTTACCCATGAAGATGGGGAAAAATCTAATTATTCCACCAAAGAAGCCATAGGCAATCAAAGAAACAAAACAAGCATGCCCCCATCAGGAAGTGCAGTCACAACTGTAAGACACTTAGCTTTGATTCTAGGGGGGAAAGAAAGGAACAAATTAGAACCCCTGGCAAGTAACTGATACATTACTAGCACTCAGTTTTCCCAGGCTGTTCTTCAGTGATAATTAACCAATCTGGCTGTAAACTGAGCACATCTACGTGTGAATATTCATGTGATGCAATAAACTCCAGCACAAATTTATTGGTCCTGGGCACAACATTTACATGTACACCTGGGACCACAGCATGTTGAGCTGAGGCATTGCAGCCCTGGCTGGTAGGTGCTTTTGTGGGGCAGCCTGCCAGCCTGGGGTTGTTCCACCCTGGCTTAACCTGCTGCAGAAGGGCTAACTGGGGCACAAAGGTGCTCCGCTGCTGGGCTAGCCGGCAGGCAGCCTCTGCATTGAAGCACCCTTGTACCCCAGTCAGCCACATCAGCATTTACATGTGTGCTGCAGTGGAGTAAATAACTCTGCATAGAAGTACAAGTACATAGAATAGTACTTGTATCTGGCAGTACTAACCTGCAGTAGAGTTAATTAGTTTACTCCAGCCTAATAGCTCTTCATGCATAGGCCAATGATGCTTCACTGCGGAGCTAATTAGGCAACCTCAGTAAGCAGCTCATGTAGATACCCCACTGTGTTTTTCATCATATGAGCAGTAAGTCTGCTTCTTAGTTCCACTTATACCATAAGGTTTCCAAACACAGGGTGGAGACCATGACTAGTACTGATCATATTTTGATTTTATGCAAGCATCTTTCACCCTCAAGAACCCCCCACTGCTTTACAAACACGTTCCTGTCTAACACAGACCTTGCTACAGCTCTTCATACCCTCAAAAAGCTAACAGACACATTAGGGGTCAAAGGTCATGGGGCCAAAGATTACTACAATGATCAGAATAAAAGACCATATGGCAGAATTAGTGTATAAAAGTTAAGAGCCCTGGAAGCGGGCAACCCCAACTGATCCGCAAATTGATCCCACAGTTCTGCCCTGCTAACAGGACTCGGTGTAACCAGGGGAGCGGGCCGCAGCATGTACTATTTGGACTCTTGGATTTTGACTGAGATGCTTCTTGAGTAGCCCCAACAGTGCCAGTTCTGCTGGTGGTTTGGGCTTATGTCCAACGGGAACTGAATGGACATGTGCACTCACTTATTTCACACAGGCCAGTAAACACTTCCAGAAGTCATAATCAACCCAGAGCAGATTGGAACTAGTAAACTAAATGCTCCATAACCCACAACCGGCCCTGTAAATAACAAGGAAAAATTTCAAGATCTACTCATTCTAGCAGTGCCTCATTTTTAACGAACAGTCATCAAAGGAATACAAAAGGAAATGGAGAATCTAAACCATAATGCTTTTCTGTCACTCAGTTCCTCTCCCAACATAAATTTCTTAAAGTCACACTCCTTAGATTGAGAAGCAAAAAATCTGACCAGTGCTTTATCTCACAGGGCCAAAACCTACTGCTGTAGAGAAATAAAAACCCTGATTCTGATAGAAAAAGCAGGGATATGACTTGGGCTTCCCATGCAAGAGCTCCAGAGCTGCAGCACATAACCATGGTGGTTTCTTCGTGTATTCTCTGCACTCAGTACAGAGCAGTTTTGAATGCAGAACAACATTGGGCTGGTGGATGTATGCTTCCCTATGCACATTCCTAGCCCTTTTGACCCACACAGGGGAGTCATGAGGCTGCAGGAATGGCTACAGAGCATTCCCATGGCTCAGAGGGGAGCAACTGCTTTAAGACCTCCAAGCTTGGTTCAACCAGGGGGGTTGATCACTGGGTTTTAGAAAGTTTCCCCATGCTGACAAGCAACAGATAGGAATTTGCCAGGAAAGTGTAATTACAGGTTTATCTGAGATACAGGAACCTGATGGGGAAACAAGACACTTTAAATGGGATGAGCAATGGTACACAGGCTCAGTCTGGCAGGTGGAGGGGTAGAGAACAGGGAGCCAGGGACTGCCAGCTAAGGATGATTAATTTGAGACTATCCAAAGAAATATTAAACTAATTAAATATCAAAATGTTTTTTTTCACATCAGGGTGGTTCAGCAGCTTGAAATGAAACTGCTTTCAAATGGGCATAAAGGCTTTAGCATCAGTACAGAGATACCACAGCAGCAGCCACTAGCTACGGACAGAGATCTGTGGGTGGGAGGGGGGAGGATGAGTGAGATGAAGCAGGTGAGGAGTATTAGGACAGGCTTGGTGACTGACTTCATCCCCCATCAGGGCTCCAGCACAAGTTAAATGCTGTGGTCATGGATTTTCTTTGTGTTTAATTTAAGAGGGTGCAAAAGCAGGTGCTCTACAAGCGAGTAGGAATAGGGAAGTTGGCCTAGTTATCCTTTGTAATGTAAATCCATTAGGGTCCACAGAATTATTCCCTGGTGAATGGATCTGAAGAATATGAGGAAAGAAACCTGTTGGCTCTGACTAAGGCCTGAGGTTTATAAAGGGGTGTTTGGCTCTTTAAAATAAAATAGGAAGGGTCAAGAGCAGGTCTGCTTATACTGAGACCCACTGCTGAGCCTCTTTTGGTCCACAGCATTTCTGCAGTCCATTCCCATCTTACTCTGCATCACCTGAATTTGGAAACAAAGAGGGATCTTGGTTCTTCTGTCCTGTTCCCCTCTCTCAAAACACCAACGTGCACCCTGTCCCCCCCGCCCCGCAAACATCCAGCAAATCACTCTACTCCTTCCTAAACATGCCAGAATCCTGCTAGTTTAAACATAATCACAGGTTGGCAATAGGGGCTGATTAATCACATACTTGTAACCCAAATCATCAAAAAAGGGAATGTCATATCTAACTGCTAGGTGCCCCGAAATGCGCACACATGCCTCAATCCTTATTCCACAGGGTCAGTCCTGCACTTGATCATGCAAAACCCACGCTGGCAGCCCCTTCAGGCTTTATGTAGAGAGTGCAATCCTTCAATCTTTACACTTATCTCTTGCACAGGGGCAGCCAGAGCAGGCCTTTGCTGAGTGGTATCTATTTCTTCTCTACATTTGCCTCTTGCCTGAGGCTTGGAAAGGCACTGCATTCATTTTCCTTGAAGTTCCTTCCATTTCTTTTTAGTATTCAATGGGGGGAAAAATACTTATTAACTTGGCATCAGTCATGAGTGAAACAATGGCTTGCCATGTATGTGGTTACCAGGGCTGCAAAGTTGTCTGGTAAAGGAACTTGGAAAAAACAGAATATTACCCAGTTCTGTTTGCCTTTTATGAAACTTGTTTTCCTTTTTTGGCCTTGTGGGGTGATGTAGGGAGTCCAAATAAGGTGAGAGTCCACCATCAAGGAATTCGGTCTAGGAGATGACTAAGTCTTAGCATTTCTGCCCCATAGCTTGGGTCTGAAGGACTTAAAACAAGACATCTTCCCCATGGCAGAAAGGCTGTATTTAGACCTGGTGCACTGAGTACAGCTCTAGAGATTTACTGTAATTTTGATCAACTTTGACTCTGGCCCCCAAGTCTTTCCTAAAAATGACTCAGAATTGATTTTAAACTGTGGAAACTGCTTAGTGAATCCTGATTAGGTGACAAACCAGTTCTCCCTGGATGGCTACAAAATGGACACTGCCTCAGCACTGACCTTTCCTCCATGAATAAATTACTAGAAGGGTAGAAAACAGCTGTGTAACCCTTTCCCCCTGTTTTTTATCAGAGTTAGGCTTGCATATTAGGGGCTTGTTCCAAAGGCCATTGAAGTCAATTGACAGATTCTCAGTGACTCTGTATCAGAACTCAGAGGTCATCTACCTAAAACCTGCCAGGGGACTCGCCGTGCTGCTGCGGCTGGGGTGGGAAGAAAGAAAAGGCTCAAAAGAAAACAGCAAGCCTGCTTTATGAGATAGGAAGTGTCAAACAGGAAAATGAAAGCACTTCAGGGACTGCAATAACAAACCTCATTTCTTCATAAACCCTCTGGCTGCAGTCTGCTCAATGGGCCTGCAATTAGATTTTACCATATTTTAAAGCTTTTCCGGGGTGGAGGGTGAGCAATCCCTGATCAATTTGCCAGTCTTCGACCAGAGTACAAGTACTCTGTGTCCTGGTCTACAGAAGAGACAATTGCAGTGGAAGCGCATGTGGCCTTAACTTCCAAGTTTAAATAACTATTTAGACACAATCTAATGAATTACAATGGTGGGGGCAACCTTTAAAAAAGGCATGCCACAAATTAGTCCAGCACCTCCCCAGAGTGCCACTTGGATCCACTGCCATTACCTGATCTGTTGCTCAGCTTTCTGTTCCCAGAATTATCTGCTGCAGTGCTGCCTGTCCCCTCCCGGATCTGCTGCATGCCACACAGGCTGCTTATGCCATTTGGCACTCAGGCTGCAGCTTGGCCACCCTGGAAGATGGGTGTGCCCAGGAGACAGGAGTGACCAGCAAATATGACCACATTGCTGTTCTGTGCCTCACTTTCCTCCTCTGTAAAAGGAGTAGAATATTATGGGCTACCTCATGGTGGGGGGAGGGAAGATGGGTAGAAGGATTAAATCCATAGTAAAAGGGGATATTGCACATTTAAACTGAAACTGAATACAGGCATACCTTGGAGATATTGCGGGTTCGGTTCCAGACCACCACAATAAAGCGAATATCGCAATAAAGCGAGTCACACGAATTTTTTAGTTTCCCAGTGCATATAAAAGTTATGTTTACACTATACTGTAGTCTATTAAGTGTGCAATAGCATTATGTCTAAAAAAAACAATGTACAGACCTTAATTAAAAAATACTTTATTGCTAAAAATGCTAACCGATGGAAAAATGGCGCCGATAGACTTGCTCGACGCAGGGTTGCCACAAACCTTCAATCTGTAAAAAACGCAATACCTGCGAAGCGCAATAAAGCGAAGCACAATAAAACGAGGTATGCCTGTATTTACAAATAAATAAAATAACAGATTCTAAGTTATAAAGAATTTTTGCTGCAATTTTTTTAGCTTGTCAATTAAAATAACCTGAATTAACATGAAACTGGGAAAAATCCCAGCTGTTTTGTAACCCAAGGACTGCAGCACTCTGCTAAGGGGCAAGAATCAGAGAGGGGAAGACTAGCAAAGAGGCAGAATCCAAGGCTCTGTTTCCATCAGCCAAGCTGAGTATAATACAGTGAATCAATATACTACCAAAGAGTTTGATCCAAATTCCAATAGAGTTAGTGGAAGTTTGACTTCAGCTGGAGCTGAATAAGGCCACAGAGGATGGAAAGTGAATAAGGCGCCTTATTCTTTACTTCCTTGTACTTTGTGTCCTAATTCATACATGTGCAAATTGGATGAAAGCCTTTTAGTTGCCACTGTAATTGGAATATGCTTTGCATTCCCTTTGCAACAGTGCCATTAACGGTACAAGAAAGGAGGCAATAGTGAATCAGAGCCATTTTATCCATCTAGGTACTAATATGATCTTTATTGCCAGAGGAGCTGAGTGCATCTGTGTGACAGCCCTTTCCATTAGTCAAAACTGAAAACAGTAGGCCAGCTTGTGCCTTCTAAGTTCAGATCAGGGCAGATGGCACAGTGCTTCAAACTGGGATCCTTCTTGCTTCCTGGGAACATTAATAATGGGATCAGAGAAAGAAAAAGACAGAGAGAATAAAGTCTGTAGTTATCACCTGACAATTTCAAGTGAAAAGCTATGTGGAATTTCTCTGGTATTTTACCAGATACAGTATTTGTCACCATTTCTGTCCTGAATTGTTTTGGCACAACCCAGTATTCCTGCCATCATATCCAACCCCAGATTTGGTGATAGTTACCTTTATATTTGTGCATTTTGTATTTTTGTGTGTGTGTGAAGTGCTTTCAGGGTCCTGTGCTGTGCTACACCCAAATAGATAACATTACTAGTACTGGGGGTGTGTGTTAGCTAAACATTAGTCTTAAGGAAGTCCTAAAAATAAGGGAACGGCTCCACTGACAGGGCTGATGTCCTCCTCCCATGGACTTTGCCCCCTGTTCTCATCTATTGCCTCTTTGACCTGTAATGCAGTTTCATCACTCCTGGTGTAAGAGCCTTCTCCTTTGCAACACCTGCCATGGAGTGGACATGTACTCCCTTGCAGAGCCTGGAGGCCTAGAGACAGGGCAGAAACACCAGTAGATTTTCAAGTCTCTTGGGCACTTCTGAAATGTCTTAGCAGCACCATGTAGGTTAGGTTGCTCTCTTTCTGTGATGCGGGGCTTGATTGTCAGATGGTGTCAATCCAGCCTGTTCGTCTGAAGCCAGTGGAGCTGAGCTGATTGATGTGAGTTGAGATTTGGCCCACTGCATGAAACTTGGCCCACATCTCAGGCCAGATAGACAAGGCTTCCTTGGTTATCAAATCTGACCCCAGGTGTCTGCTTTCCCCATCCTGCCCTTTCCCAGGAGGTCAGCAAAAGGGAGAGGCAAAGTTAAATCATCTCCTCCCACCGTGCACTAAAATGTGACAAGTGAATGAACGTGCTGGGGCATAAGGCTCAGACAAACATCTGTAAAGTTGGGAATAAAAACTGGCCCAAGTTTTAAGGTCGTGGTATATGAGGCAGTGGATGATTTCAGTATGAAATGCTGCAGACAAACCACCCTTTACTGCTTATTTCCACCCCAATCTTGGCTCCATTCATTTAATCTGAGACTCTGTTCTATTTTTGGAAGCTTTAAAAATACCCAGGGAGTTGCCAGCCACTTTTATTCAGATACAAGGACATTATAGATTGAAGACATTAAAAACAGTGAGTGGCTTCTGCTCAGCTTTAAGGGGCTTCCAGGTAAAGAGCAGGCCCCAAGCCATGGAAGAAGCTGCCCAATTGGTTATTCTGATCATAACTGGGTGGTAAGAGAGACCAGACAGAGTAACAGAGCCATATACAAAATGCAGCTATGAGAGCAGGAATGCCCCCTCCTTCTGCTGTTCAACATAAATACATATCGCACAGATGTTTGCTAACCACATATATGCGATAGAGGAAATGATCAATTTTTTCTAGCCTCCTGTGACATAATCATCACTTGGGTATCTGAGAAGTTAAAATGGAGCAGCAAGGGGCACAGTAAAGAACACATGGACCACACTGGTGAGTGGATTACAAATAAAATGGGTGGACAGACTGATATCGCCAGTTATTCTCAGTTGGCTTTTAGAGGGATTCTCTGATTCCTAACACAGAGCACAGACTTCCGCCTTCAAAGCAAAACTACAGTTTCTTTTTCTTTGGTCTCACAAGAGAATCTCCCTTCGAAGTGGGGGGGGGGTGTGGAGAATCCCCTGCACTTACATAAAAGGAGAAAACAAGCTCCCAAGTCAGAAAGAATTTCGCAAAGCCCCAAAATCTATTCACCCTGGCTCCCAAAATTCAGGATGTCCCAAGAGTCCTCCTCCTGCTGCACTTCACTGCCTTCCAGGAGCACAGGGGATTAATTAGCTGGTGATTGGAAAGAACTTTGAGCAATAAAAACTCTCCTGGGCAATTCTCTCTCTCATAAAACCCCGATTTCTCAAGACACCAAAGCCCCTGACAGTGAAAGGATAATGTTCAGCTAATGATGATCATTATGCAAAACTAATGAATCAGAAGGATAATGGGAGCTGTCTTGAGACACCATCCTTGATCCATCGGGACAGTGTTTTGCTCCTCATAGGATTGGGCCCTGAAGTGTATCCTCCCCCCACTCCTGATGATCCCAGCTATTCTATTCCTAATGGATCTTGTGAATTAGCTGGTTTCAGCACTATCAAGGCTGGGCTATTGAAAAAAAGAGTGGGGAGGGAGGAGCTGGGAATAACACTGGCTGTGGTCAAGCAGGGAGTGTTTCTGGGCTCCAGTCCACAGTGCCAAAGCCGTTAGGAGTTTTGCTATAAAGCAGGGATCCATTTACAAATGCATTGGGGAAGGATATGAACGAAGGAATCAGTAGTTGCAACAAGCAGTCTGTTATCTAAACACTTTTCTTCCAAAACCAGAAGGTTTCCTGGGTTCTTTTTAGGGCTGTGCTGTTTGGTGCCTTTCCTGTGCCTCCCCATGCAAAAGCTAAAGACTTTAAAGAAGGCAGTACAGGTCCATCAGGCAGCAGGGAGAGGAAATGTCTCCCTGGCTTCTGCTAGTAATGACCTGCCATTTTACACCTGTGCTCAATGACTGTGAAGCTAAGGGAAGGTTTCAGCAACATTTTGAGGTATCTCATTCAGCCTGAACCTCAGCAAGCCTGGATGTAATTGTAACCCAGGCGGTACTCCAAGAGGTACCCGCTCTCCAATTGAAGGGATCAAAGCAGGTGTACAAGCGCTGTGGGAGGTATAGGGACTCTCCTCCCCCTATAGAGCAGAGCCAGACCACCAATGGGGACTTAACCATATACCTTTTAATGAGGGAACAATACTGGGAACATAACAGGCATAAATAAGAGGGTATAGTGGACACTACAATGCCCCAAGAGGGCAGGATTCAACAAAGGTTAGACACTTACAATCATTGACAAAAGACAGGGTTAACAAAATATAAAACACAAACAGCAAAGCAAACAATACTGGTAGGTGAAATATAAAAAAGGCACAAAATGTCAAATGACAAGGAAATATAGGGCCTAGGTACCCGGAGGGGGAGAAAACACAATGGCCCCTTTTCAATGCAAGAAGACATGCTACTTGTTAGCTCACTCACCCCAAGTCATCTCAGCTAGGACTTGAACTTAGATCTCCCATGTGGTAGGCAGGAACACTACCATACAGCTACCACTGCTAGCACTACTCCAGCCTGCTAGGGGTCTTGACCTTCCTGGAGCCCCAGCCTCACACTGACCTGCCTGGCCTCTGACTGGAGGAGCTGGAAGCAGCGCTGCGAACCCCTCAGGTCATTGCTCAGATCCTCGCAGGAGCTGGGGAGCCTCTCCTGCTGGCTGCAGCCTCTCCCAGGGGATCCTAGAGCCCAGTGGGGGAGCCTCTCCTGCCAGCTGCATGCCACACTGCTGAGGGTCCCACTGCTGCTTGCCTTCAGGCTCTTCTGGAGCAACTGCTCCCACCCCCCTGGCTCAGCTCTTTGAAGCTCCTTCCTTATTGTCCCTCCTGAGTCAGCCAGGCTGTCCCTTTTATCCCCCTCCAGGTGACCCAAGGGGCCAATCAGAGGACATGGAGAGTGAGTCTCTGGGGCCAGATTGGTGAGGAAAGGGAATCCCAAGTCCTCCAATCATCTTTTACCCCTTCAAAACCCCTGGGCCAAATCATTACTAGATCGGTGAGGAAAGGGAATCCCAAGTCCTCCAATCATCTTTTGCCCTTTGAAAACCCCTGGGCTAAGTCACTGCCAGCTAGCCCGTCACATAATGAAGGCTGCTTTCTGGCCTGATCAACATGTTTTGGGTCCACCCAAATGCAACAGTGCTCCTCACTAAGGTAGCTGCATCTCAGGGATGAACAACAAACAGCTCTATTCTCCCTTCTGTTTCCTGGTACCAAAGAGAGCAAATAATGATAAGAAGGAACAAAGATGCCCTGAAAGCAGTGGAGAGTGCTGACTCCATGGCTTGCTGTCCTCTATCCAAGCAGCTGTGAATCTGTAGCATAAGACTCCATTAACAGATCAGCAGCCCTTCCCATGGCATGGACACCCTTCAAAGGATTCTGAACACAGCAGAATGTAGCAATCCTTGGTTCGTGTCATTTTTAAAAGGGACTTGCTAGTTCACCAAGAAAGCACCACCTGGGCCCTAACAGCCACAGGGAAATCTCCACAAGAGGGCTGACACAGTACTCTCCTCCTGATAGCCCCTCATTGGCTAAGTACAGTAGTCAAAAAGCCTGAGGCTGAATTGATTCAGTCTTTGTAGGTTAGTCTAAGCTGCAAAGATTGAACCAACAAGCAAGTGAACAAACATTCATTTTTGATTCAGGAAATGCAGTCACATGCCTGCAGTGGCTCAAGCCAGCCAAGGGGCACTAGAGCATGGCTTTCTGGGATGTAGCCAGCATGGGCTGTGTGTTCACTTCCTCTTCCTGCTGCCCCCAAAGTCTCTGGGATTTGCAGTCCAGACTCAGAGTAACAGGATTCTGCAGGTTTGTTCATCAATTCCTCTTCCTACTTCCAGGTGCCTCTGAGATTTGTAGACCACAGTTGCAGCCAGCATTAAGTAAGCAGGACATGGCAGCTCCATACTCGGGGAAGTTTAACCCCCCTCCTTGTCCCCAGAGCCCAGGATTGGTTTGCCTGGGGCAGCGGGGGGAGGCAGTGAGGCAGCCTTCACCACTCCATCTAGGGAGCAGAGGGGCAGGGCCAGACCTGTTCTCTGGAGGAGACAGCACATCAAAGCCCAATGCATGCTGGGAGATTCTGATTTAACTTAAACCAGGAAGGGGTATGGGTCATAAGTTTCATAAACCAGTTTGACTTGAATCAGTAAAGTCTGATACTACATTCAAGCAGGTTTATCTGCCAGTTTCAGCCATTTTGAAATTGGTTTATGTGCACTGAACTTCTATTCTGTTACAGGTTTAAACCAGTTTCTAATCACTTAAACAACTTTATGTGTAACTTCTGTTACCACACCAGAGAGGATGAACCACTGGATCCACTTGCCGATTAGCTGGCACACTGTGATGATTATAAGATACTTCCCCTCCACATTCCCTTATAAGCCTTAGAGCGGCCAAACCGACTCATTCCAAATTCATGAAACTGGCTCCAAAATTCATAACATGGGCTTAAAAGTCACAAGACTTTTGTAAAAGAGAAAGTGATGACGTTGGGAGGGAGGGCAGGGTTTGGAGCTTTAGGTAACATCCACATTGTTTCCCAGTTTTTCTTTAGAGTAACATAGGTTGTAAACATACTTGTTAGAAGAAACTATACCAGCTGAGATTCTCTCACAACCACATCATTCTAGAGTCTGTGGCCTAAAGAAAGGCAGCAAATTTTGTGAGACTCATGATTAAAATGTGTGGATTGACAATACTGCACTGTTTTGACTCAGTAGGGGGCCAAGTTCTGTCCTGGGATAACTCCAAAGACATAATAGTAGAGACTTTGGCTCATGTTTTTGCATGTGGTTAAATAACTGTTTCTTGGCAAGAGAGAGTCTGATGTTAAGGACTCTGTGTTATCCTATATTTGAGACTGCCGTTAAGGACTGGATCTATAGCTTTTCTATTAGCAAGCACTCCAAAAATCAGGAGTTCCAGGTCCCTTGAAATCAAGGGAATCTTTTACAAAAAGTGAGACCAAAAAGGATTGGTTTGGGATCCATGTGACTTTTGTACCTTGTAAGAGTCCCGGGGGTGGGCAAAATGTGGCCCGCAGGCCAGATGCAGCCTGTCAGGCCATTCTATCCAGCTCATGGGGTCACTAAAAATTTTAGAAAGTTAATATTTATCTGCCCCTGGCTGCCTGTCAAGCAGCCCTCAATGCCTTGCCAAAAAACTCAGTAAGCAGCCCTCTGCTCAAAATAATTGCCCACCCCTGGTTTAAAGTCTATCTCCATAACAATGTGGTAGCAGGTTATAGGTTTTTTTGTAAATAAGTGCTGGGATTCACATGACTCCAGGAGCTGGAGCTTTAAGAGACTTCGAGAATCACAGATCACAAGAGCTGGGAACTCTGGCTCCAATGCCCAGAGAAGGAAAGAAGTTTTCCATTGACTCATACAGAAGGTAGATCAAGGTCTAAAAAAGGTGAACTTTGTTGGGTTTGCCCTGGACTGCTGGGGACAGCTTTGCCTCCCTTGGCTGAAGTTACCTATAAAGAGAAGAGTACCTCCTTACTTGGTGGCGTACTTCGTATGTATTTACCCCAGCGCAGCTGGAACAGTGCAACCCACCAGCAGAGAATGCCACAGCATGGGGGTTTACCCCACCACACAGCAGTGCTGTCCACTGAGCCTGAGGGTTTAGACTGCCTTGACTACACTGGTATAAAAATCCCTAACACAGTGAAACCATTAGTAAAACATACCTTTGAGGGCTCTTTATTTGGCTGCGATTAGGAAAAATCAACAGCGGGGAGAGCAAAACTCACAGCCCATTATTCCTTTGTTTGTGTACTCTTATTCAGCCCTGTACTGTTGTGTTTGCTACAGATTATTCTGTAATCTGCAATGATCTATTATGTAGATAACATACTGAAGCATAAGGGGCTACCCCACGGCACTCAAAGGCAAGATAAGAAAGCCAGATAGTTGCCAGTTTTCCCAGGAGAGATTTATATAGTTACCACCTTTGATCAATGAGGCAAAGAAGAGCTGTATGTTGAAGGTAAATCACCTTCTTTCCAGGGCAGCTACCTGAAAGAAATGGACTTCCAGCTCCCATTCATAGGTATTTGTTAAGCGTATCTCAATCTAATTCAAGCTCAGACTGCTTGAAAAGTTAAAAAACAGCAGGGAGTCACAAAAGAAGTGGGTGGCTGAGATCTCTCACCTGGATGTAAGGTAAGATAAAGAGAGGTTCTACCAGATGCCAGAGTTGCAGAGGTGAGACTGTGCAAAGGGATTGAGAGAAAACCAGTGCAAGATAGGTAAGAAACTGGAGTGAGAGAAGGTGCTTACTGGAGGTACGGAAAGCTGGTAAATGGGAGACAGATGAAAAGCTGAAACTGCAGCTCATCTGACTTTCATAGATGTTAGGGCTGGAAGGGGCCTCAGAAATCATCAAGTCCAGCCCCCTGCAGGAAGTCAGCTAGGGTCAAAGGATCCCAGCAAGATAGACATCCAAATGTTTCTTAAAAGAGTCCAGAGTAGGTGCTTGTACCACCTCTGGAGGCAGTCTATTCCAGGCCTTGGGGGCTCAGACAGTAAAGAAGTTTTTCCTTATGTCCAGCCTGAAACAGTCTTGGAGGAGTTTATGACTGTTTAACCTTGTCATCCCTTGGGGTGCTTTGGTGAGCAGGCATCCCCCCAGATCCTGATGTACACCCCAGATATACTTACAGGCAGCCCCCAGGTCTCCCCTGAGTCTACGCTTTTCCAGGCTGAAGAGTCCCATGGCTCTCAGCCTTTCGTCATAAGGTCTGTTTTCCTGACCTCTGATCATGTGTGTGGCTCTCCTCTGGACTCTCTCAAGCTTTTCCACATCATTTTTAAATTGTGGAGCCCAGAATTGGATGCAGTACTCCAGCTGCGGCCTCACCAAGGCCGAGTAGAGCGGGAGGATGACATCCTGGGATTTTCTTGAGAAGCATCTATGGATGCAAGCCAGAGTTTCGCTCGCTTTACCAGCTGCGACATTGCATTGGTGGCTCATATTCATCTTGTGGTCAGTCATGACCCCCAAGTCCCTTTCGGCTGTGGTGCTAGCAAGCATAGCACTGCTGAGCCTATAAGCATGCTGCATGTTTCCCCCCCGCCCCTCCCCCAAGGTGGAGTACCTTGCATTTTTCGGTCTCGAACACCATCAGGTTTTCATCTGTCGTCTGTTCATCTGTTCTGAGCCTGTCGAGGTTGGCCTGGATCACCAGCCTATCCTCAGGTGTGGATGCTTTACCCCAAAGTTAGGTGCCATCAGTGAACTTGGCCAGTTCGCTTCTGACACCAATGTCCACATCATTAATAAAGATGCTAAAGAGTATAGGCCCAAGGACAGAGCCTTGGGGAACCCCACTGGTCACCGTGCACCACAGTGATTTACTTCTATCAGTTACCACTCTCTGGGTCTGACCTCGGAGCCAATCCCCAGCTGTCAGACTGTGATGTAGCCAAGGCCGCAGTTGGCCAATTTTTCCATGAGGAGATCATGGGATACCAGACCAAAGGTTTTTAAAGTCAAAATATATGATGTCAATCTCTTCTCCCTTGTCCAGGTGATAAGTCACTTGGTCATAGAAGGAGATGAGATCGGTCGAGCAAGACCTACCCGCAACAAACCCATGATGGCTGTCCCTCAGGATGTTGCCATCAGTTAGTTTGTCAAAAATGGTCTCTTTGATAATTTTTTCCAAGATCTTCCCTTGGATGGAGGTTAGGCTGAAAGGCCTGTAGTTCCCTGGACCTACTTTCCTCCCTTTCTTGAAGACAGGCACCACATTGGCCTTCTTCCAATCTTTGGGCACAACACCTGAGTGCCACGAGATCCATGCCAGGGGCTGGCCTAAGATGCCTGCCAACTCCTTAAGTACCCTGGGATACTTGTGCTACTCCACTGACTCCAGCAGAGTTACATGCGTGTCAGTAAGAGCAGAATCAGCCTCAAGGCTGATTTTTACCCCACTTGGTTGTCCTCCCCCAGTTCATTGCACCATGAGGGATGTAGCTCTAATTCAAGGTGGTGGTCAGTCATTGGACTGTGCCTTTCATCTTAGGAGCTCAAAAGCCCATGACACACCCTAATTCATTATTCCCTTCAAACAACTGAGATTCAGAGGAGAATAATCTCTGAAAGTCTCTCAGGAAGTCAAGGTGCAAGACAGGGTTCCAGGCTGTGGGATGACCTTGCCCAGTAACAAAGGATCATTGTAAATCTCAGCACCTTTCTTTGGCACATTTCTTTGACAGCGCTTCTTTAACGCAAGTGCCTGGCAACCTGCATATTTAAAAGCAAAAGTTAAAAAACAAAACAAGAAAGCAAAGCAGAGCAAAAGCCTGACAAAACAGCATTTCACTGGACACATTTCTACCCCTAGGGAGAGGATAAGAGACAGACAATCAGGAATGGATGTTAGTCACATATCTGAGGCTTTCCAGCAGCGCATTAAGCAAAGTGCAGCATAAAACTAAATAAAGCAAAACACGGCAGGGCAGGAACTCCAACCCTCCATAATGAGGGACAGCATCACTGTGCTTCATAAACCAGTGTCTGGCTTGCTGCCTTCCCTCTGGGACAATGGCCTGCTTTGAAATGATGGACTATTTATCTGCAAAGAAATTAGTGCAAGCCATGCTGCCTCTCTGAGCCTCGGTTTCCCCACATGTAAAATAATAATAGTGACCTACAGGGATGCTCAGAGCCTTAGTTGATGCATATAAAGTGTTCTGAGACCCTTGGGTGAAAGTTACCTAAGTTCGAAGGCCTGACAGTACTTAACCTTTTGGGGGCCATTTGGAGTTCTCTGGGAATTCTTGGGGATTTGCCATGCTCACTGCTGCTGGCAGGGAGAATCCACAATATTTCTACATGGCGGAAATATTTTCTCTGTTAGTAGTAGAACAGGTAACCTAGGGAAGTGCCATATAGCTTGCTGGGATCTTCTGGGATAAAAGATGTGACTGGGATGCAAAGGACTGTTATCCAGTCTGCAGGAACTAAGAAGACTGATTATTGCAAAGTTTCACACTCTCCATTTTTCTATGCAAGTCTCTGAACTTGAATTCTTGACTCATCTCTCCATTCATTTGCCCCTGGCACTACTGCTCTGGATAAACAACAGAAAGTATGAAGATCTGTTTCTTTGGAAGAATAAAAGGCAGCAGAAGAAAGGAAAAAGATCATGATCACTAGGGGTTGTCGGAGAGAGACAACTTAACCCTTCCAGTCCCTGGACAGTGGCAAGTACAAATCTATATTACCTTAGTCTGCTGTACATAATTACATGTGACATCCCCTTTCACATAAGCCTTGAGCATGGTATCTGTGTTGCAAGATTGATATAAAGCAAAGAATATATTAGCTTTGGCCCCTTTCTAGGGACTTTAACCTTGACCTTAAGGACATTGAAGTTTTAGGCGAGAAGATGCTCTTCCTTATATACACAGGACACATTGGCATGCATATACCAGCGGGGGTTGGGGGGGGGTGCATGTGTGTGTGTGCATGTGTGGTGTGCACACTTGAGTTTCAAGGGTGTTGAGTATCTGTAGCTCCCATGGACTTCATTTGGGATCAGTCCCAATCCATACATAGACCCAAACACAAACACTGATTCACATGCACATGCAGACTGCTCACATGAACTTCAAACAAACTGAATGAAAATTAGGAAGCTGCAGCAGCAGCAGCAGTACAGGAAATGGTGGCTTCCCCTGGCTTTTTCCTGCTTTCCATGAAGATGGAGACGTTTCCAATATAACCGAAGGCACAATGATGGTGGGGGCAGTGCCTGAGCCACCTGTGCCATGTGCTCCTTTCCCAGATCCTGTTTTACTCCAATGCAAATGTAAGTGACATCCCAAGAAGAGGCTGGACAGATTACATTTTTTTGCTAGCCCTAATGTAGGCACCGAAACCACATGCTGCCTTCTCAGAAATCTGATCACCACAAAGCAGCACACTCAAGAAAACAACTGGCCCAACCTTAAAAAACTACAGCAGACAACACTTCAGAGGCAAACATTTTTCTTGGGTTACTGCCATGCAAAACTAGTAGCATAATGGCTGGAAGAACAGGACAGGAGCCCCAGGCACTGCCTGAGGGGGAGTGGGGGGATGCCTTGGCCTCCTGCCCCCAGTGTCCTGCTACAACCTGCACCTTCCTTGTAGGGCAGAGCATCAGTGGTGGTACATGATGTCAAGGGCAGTGGCAGTGCACTGTGCAGCTCTAGTAGCTGGAAATTTGCTGCTGGCAGGGGGGAAAGGGGGATGTCACTTTTTTTTCCAACAAAATTTGTGTTTAAGTGGCTGCTTGACACATGTGTGGGCAGCAAGAAAAGGAGGCAACACCCCTCTGTCCAATATTCCTCAGTGAGTGCTGCCATAGCCCAGGGCACAGAACTGGCCAGTTCTGCCTTTGTGCAAACCCACTGGACCAGGTTCTGGGCACCATTTAGAGAGAGTGTGACCGGAACCAGAACCTGGCCCATTGTCCCCAGCGGGGTTACGAGGCTGTACCTTGGAGCAGATTGTGGCCTCTAACTGGTCGGCTGGTGATTCCAATCTGCTTTGGAAAAGGTTTGGTGATGCAGTCAGCCGACAGCATCTCTCTGCTGGGCTGTCAGCACCTCACAGAACATGGTGGTAGGGTGAGGAGAAAGAGACTGCCATTATCTCCAGACCATTAACTATATTCTAGAACAGGTTATTCCCCTTCTTGGATGCCAAGACCACAATATAAATAATGCAGGATCTCAGGTTCCTGTTAGCAAATGGAAAAACCAAAGGCTTGATGGATCAGTTTGGACCAATAGTAGTAGCCCTGACCTAGTGACCTCACTTAGTGAAAGAAAGACAGAGCACAGAGACAGGGAGTTATAAAGCAGGAAGCTGCTCTTGGCACCTTCTTCTCTCCTTAGTTAGCAGTTGGACTTGGCAATGGGATTGTAAACTTAAGTCCCTATCACTCCCTCTGTTAAAATTAAATCCAGCATTAATGTCACTGGCTGGAGAAATTCAGCCCAAATGTCAATAGTGTTTGGCTAGCAGCTTAACAGCCAATCCATACCCTCTGGTTTGCATTTGACGTTCAGTGGAGCAGCATTTAGCTGTGTAGCGTCTCCTTCAGAAGTATGTTTCTTCTTTGACATCCTGTCCAGTTCTCTTTTTCTTTTTCTCTAGTGAAGCAGTCCTACTGGAAAAGCAGCAAGTTCCTGTATATACAGCAATGGCCCCAACAAGCCTCTTGGCTCTGATCTATGCTTTGCCACTGATGTATCATTTGGCCTTGGGCCAGTTCCACCTCCTTTTGGTGCTTTAAATTTCCCCTCTTGGATAAACAGCCTTTAATAAGCAACAGTCATTAGTATTTGGTTTAATTTGTCTACATATTTAAGATGCTTGAGACTTCTTCAACTACCTTCTACAGTGTTTCTGAACTGCTTTACAAAGGAATGGAAACCAGACAAAACCCATCAAGGCATTTCTATTTAAACATTGTACAACTTATCTACATTCTTTCCCACTCTATCTTCACTTCTCTCTCCACCGTAAGTTGAGTCAAAATGTGCCAGGATGATATGCAATGGACAGAATTAGAAGCAACTGTGATATCAGAAGGAGTCTTGCCTTCTTTGGTAGTCTCCCATTCTAAACCATTACAGACCGAATACAATAGTAATTATCTAGGCAGTCTGCAATATTCTCATATACATCTTACAATTCCAGATACAAATGGGATAAGTTAAACCAGAGGTGACCAACCTGTACCGTGCATGCCACAAGTAGTATAGGAAGCCTCTGTGTATGGCACACAGCAGATCAGGAAGGGGACAGGCAGAAGAGTAACAGATAAAGCACAAAACAGAGCAGCAGACTGGCCAGGGGAAGGGGATTGGAGTGGCACGTGGGGTGGGTGCAGTGTTCATTTGTGGTATGCCTGCCAAAAAAGTTGGTCTCCACTGGCTTAGACAATGCCCCAAGACAGGTTCCCAGGGCTGATTCAGGGATGTGAGCTGGAAGCATGACAATCAGATAGTCAGGATAAGCAGAAATTAGGGTCTGAAAAAATAAAAATTTACTCAAATTTTGCTCAGAACCAAGATCTCAGACCTTCTTGTGGTTGACAGAAATGTAATTAAATTCCACTTCCAAAATTTCACTGCTGCCTTTCCTTATGGAGTTCCTGGCTCTCAGACAAAGCCGAAAGTCCAAGTGCTAAGATGGAATGAAAGCCGTCCCTCTTACAATATTTCCAGCACGACTAAATGAAACTGCCTAAAAAGTCTCGTCACATGAGAATTCCCAACCAATGGTTTTCAGTTTCAAGGAGCCCTAATCTTTCTTCTTCTCCAACTCCTTTGGGCCTTTTGGCTCCCAGCAAAGGGGGAGCGCCTGAAAAAGAGGCAAGGGTATCTCTGTGCCCCAGCTATTCCCAGAGCTTGAACAGACCCTCTGAATGCAGGAATCTCAGCAGGCAACACAGGTATGGATGAAGCCTTCAGCAACTGAAGACATTCAGTGACTAGTATCCATTTTTAGGTCCATCCCTGGAACTCTCACTTTAAACAAAGGTACTAAAACCCTTTGTGTTATATTCTCAATTAGCTTACAAGCAAATGCCTGTTTTAAAAAGGCAAGTCAGGCCCTGTGTTGCAGAAATTTCCTAGGTGACTTTACCCTGGGGATACTGACTGGAACAGTTTCTTTTTTGTTTCTCCAGCACAGGGAGGGCACGCTGATGCCTCCTGCGTCCAGGCTTTTCCACTGCTCCAGCGCACATACAGTGTGTAGATGACACCAGGGGAACCATCCGTTTCAAACATGACTTTCTGTCTCCCTCTCCCCTTTCCTTTTTCCTCCTTCAGTGTTGTCACCGAGTAGTATTTTAATCGGAGGAAACAGATATACCAAGGAAGTGAAGGGGGGGATTAGGGGGAAATCACATCACAGGCCCACTTGCCAGTGTAAACACTTGATGATTTCCTGTTATTGTAGCCCAAAATGTACTGTGACATCATTTCAGGGCCTCCCAGAATCACCCAGAAGGAGGAAAAGGCAGCATTCCCAGCCCGCCCCCGGAGTGAATCCAGACCCTATATGGCAGCGGACTTTGCGAGGCTGGGTTGCAGGGAAGATAGGATTTTCCAACACTTTCTTGTTCTTGGCAATGCTGAGATTTCATAAACAGGAAAAACTGCTTTTACTTTTCCTAAAGGGGATTCATGTAGCCACGTGAAATATTGATGCTTGGAGCATAGTAGGCTGCTGAAAGTAACAGCTGAGCTAAAATGTTAGAAGGGTTTTTAGACCCATGAGGATCTGAAGGGATGGAACTAAAAATATACTCTCCCCCACCCCCCTGCACACAAAAACGTTTACCAATGCCTTGCTCCCAAATGTCTAGTTTTCTGGGGAAGGATTTTGACAGCAATGTTTTGCTCCCAATCCTTACCAAACCAAGGCAGCTGAGTCAATAGCAGTGGATTATGAGGGGGAGGAAAGCAAATATGGAATTGATTTGATCACCCTGACTGTAGCATGGACTGCAGATGTAATGTGCATTAAATCCAACAGACACTTTTATCAGGAATCTAAAAACCAAGGGGCAACCTCTGCCTTGCTCAAGCATTTAAACTAGGCTGGAGTCTGGTTTATCGGCCAGATTTCTGTCTTAGTTATTCTTGAGTTAATCCTGAATAACTTCACTGAATTAGCATGGTTGTGACAGCCATCAGAAGCCAGCCCACTAAGCCTGGTTCGCATAAAATTCCTGGGGGGAATAAGCATTGTACTGCACCCAAACCAAACTCACCCAACCACTCCTTGCAGCCAGTGTTTCAGACAGGCCAGGGTCTGATCTGCAATGTTTAGCTCCTACTAAAAAAGGAAATGTATTTTGTTTGCATGTTTCTATATTAATTATAGTTTGGACTTCAACAACACCCTCTTGCAGGATTGCAAAGCCCTTTGTAACCGTTCACTGATATAGCATAAGCTCACAGCATCTCCTTGGGACAGGGGACTATCACTATTGACATTTTGTAGGTGGGGAAACAGAGGTAGAGACATTGAATGACTGACATAAATGAGTTAGTTTAGAAGCTGCAAATCTATCTTGCCTACAATCATACAGCAAGCTGTGGCAGAACTGGAAACAGAAGCCCTTATTGTACGACTTCAAGGCCTCTGAGACGTACCCAGGGGTGCTGCCATGAGACATATGCCACCCACTTGCTCCCAGGACAACTGAGGAAGAGTCATGACACAATTGCTACGAGAAAGGTACTGAGCATGTGCATGAGGAAGAGCTTAAAGCGGCACAGGGAACACTTCAAACACAGGCTGCACACATGTATTTTGTTTATTGGGCATGTGGAGCAGGCCTGCCATGCTCTACTGTGGTGCTGCCTACAGCCGGGGGGGCACAGACACACTCTTACACTCATGACTTCTTGGTCATGGGCTACCAGACCACCAGACCGTCTCTCTAAATATGGTGTGTGTGTATACAAGACACCATATACTGAAATTAGGGAGCATAAAAAATTGGAACCTGAAATGCTGTACATCTGACCTTAAAAGTGCCAAGTATCTCAAGTGGGCAGTTTGGCAGCTTGGAGAGAGATACAAGAAAAAAAAAGAGGTCTCTAATTAAAATATGCCTGGGATTGATGATGAAGGAAGACAGGTAGCTTCTCCAATCTTCTGATAGGGAAAAAAATTAAGTGTCACTTCATTGTTATAAAGCCAGAGCTGGGCTTACTGGAATGCCAAGATGGATTGTTCAGTGTTTGGAAGGAGAGCCAAGCCCATCCTCCTCGTGGCATCTGAGTGACTTTCAGGCAAGATGACTATCACTGGGAAATAGCTTTCTCTTCAGTGCCCCAGGCTCCAGGGTGCAGCTGGTTAGCAAACTCCTTTTTGCATATCTAAGGCTTGAGTCTACATCTACTGAAATCAATGACAAAGCTCTTATAAACTTCAAGGGGGCAAGATCAGGACCCAGGATGTCCCATGTTCAGCTCCCAGATGTGAGGATAGCAGCAATAAACCAAAGTGCTCAGATGCCAAGGCAACTGCTGCAAGATAATAAGCATCTGAATAGGATGGAATAGCCCTATTTGACTCCTGCTAGGATGATGATGATGCATATGGTGGTATGGCCGAAAGGGCCCAGGCAGAAGTCAGGGCTTGCTGGGCTGGGCACTGTACCAATAGGCTGTGTTTGTAGTTCTTGAATCTCTTGTTTCCAACACGGCCTCCACAGCATCAAACATTTGGATTGCACATTATGGACAGCAACAGCCTGTTTCAAAACAGTCTTATGCCCCAGCCAAAGGCATTGAAGAGTCAATATACAAATCCACCAGCAAGCTAGAGACCTTCGCCCGTTATTTAATCATAATTCATCTTTTGAATTGTGGTAGTCCCCACAATGCGCTGGGCACCATCCGTTCACACAGGGAGAGGCTGTCCACTAAAAGCAGTGCATGAAAACAATCAACAGATGGAGAGAGATGGAACAGGCACACAGCAGGCTGGTACTTAGCACAGCCCTATTACGATGTGCTTCAAGCAGCTCTGGAGCATTTCAGCAGCACTGTCAAACATCCATTCTTCCTCCTATCCTTTCTAGTGAAATCATGATCAGCGTAGCCTTTTTCATAGATTCCCATAGTAACCAGGTAGGTAAATATTGCAGATTCAAAAGCTATGATCAGCCTCAACAGATCTTAGACACACTCTGAACAAGCTGAGTCAGGAAGCAATTGCTAAGACGCACCTTTAAAAGTCACCTTTTTGGCAGCCTTCCAAATGACAGACAGATTACAGTGCAATTGCCTAGGGGAGCTGGTAGCACAGGAAGAAAAAACCAAAAACCAAAACAGGATTCACAATATGATATCCAGGTGACTGCTCTTATGGATTAGCTGCCTTTGATAGAAACACTGTTTGTCGGAGCTATTGGAAGAAGTGAAGAGGAAGGAACCCAGAAGCTAGCCCAGAGTTCTTTTCCATCTCATATTGCAGTCAAATCTCACTTAATACAGCTGCAGGCAAATCACTTCTCATGTCTCAACTGGCCTGGGATAAAAGTGGAATCCTGTTCCCAAGTGCACTAGAGGTATGTCTACACTACAGTCAGTGCAAGCTCATATAGCACACCTGAGCTAGCTTTAAGCTAGCTAGTTTGGGTACTTGGAGTAGTGCAACTACAATAGCTTGGAGTACAACACATTAACCACATGAGTACTTACTCAGCTTCTTGAGCAGGTTTGCAGCCCATGCTGACTTCTGGGGTTCATTTCTAGCAATACTCAGGCTAGATATTTTATAAGTTCATGAGTTTCAGTTACTACATAGTGACCATCCTATAACCGTATTCAAAGAATCAGGTTTAAAATGTGGATTATTCATTTGCATCTCTATAGTGCTCATCACTGTAGCATCATTAAAATAGTAATGTAGCTGTCCCTAGTTCTCTCTTGGATCTGCATAAGAACTAGGTTGTTTGATCACTTTTTCTATTGGCACTGTATATTTTTGAGCATACTCCTGAGCTCTCTTGTTAAGGTAGAAGGATCACAGCCCCCTATTTGTACCCACACCCTGCCAGTACATTATTAATACTTCATTATAATTTATTTGTATTGCCATAGTGCACAGGAACCAAATCATGAATCAGGACCCCCACAGAAGTGCAGTACAAATACAAAACAAAAGTGACCCCACAGCCCTTCTCTTGTTTGTGTCTGGCCTGAAGATGAGACAGATCTGTGAGAATCAACATTAAAGTGCTGAGTTTTATTACCCTTAATCTGAGAGTAAATACTATATGTGCAGACTGTTTGCACTGAGCCTGCGGCAGCCCATTGCCTGCAATGAGACATTGATGCAAGGATATGAGGGTAGAATCAGTTGCATTGAGGGGATATGGCACAGAGGGCTATGCGAGTGATAACAGCTGAGCTACAGAGAAGTATCATTCCATTATGGCCTTTAATTACATTATCAATCTGAAGCTCTTCCCACCACCCCTTATTTCCTTATAGTAGATGTTAAAACTCAATATAAAATCAATGTTACAAGAGGCAGAAAATATTTAGTGTATGTAGAGGATCATGAGAACAGAAAGACCATACTTCTGGTCTTTCTGTGGAGGGGGAAGGGCTTCTGCTGTTCCCCCCAGATGCCTCCGCCTTTGCCCTTTGCTTCCAGACTTAGCAATTGCTTCCCTTTCTACATGGAGGGCTTGATTCACCATTGCTCTGTACCTGGAAGATAGTCTTTACATCTGCACAAGGTGAGGTAAGATGCTGCCACTCTGACAGCGTAGCACCTTGTCCACCCTTTGGTCTGAGGCAAAGGGCAGCATAAGATGCCCAGCAATGAAAAAGCAGGGTGAAGACACTACCAAGTATTCTTCCAAGTAGTTAGGTCTGATAGAAAAGTCTCTACTTTCACATTTGTGATTAGGTAGAGCTCCCTTCTGTGCTGACGTGGGGGAGTAGCAGGTTGATACCAAAGAAGAGTCAGTATCGAACTCCTCTGCTGCTGGGCCTGATCAGGGTCAGGGTGATGATACCCAAGGTCTGAGTATGAATTTGGGCTTAACTTCACCCGGGGCATAGAGTTTAAGTTGAAAATAGCTGCTGCTCTACCCTAGTGGTCTGTTTCATGGGATTTGGTGGTAGCAGAGTTGACATTTTGCAGCTCGGCTCTAGCCAGTGGGTGGATCACCCTGCAGCCTGTCATTATCATGTCACAGAGGATTTCCCATCAGTTCTTTGCCAGCCCACTAGGATCCAGATTAAAACTTTCTGGGAAACAAATTATGATGGGTATAAGACTACAAACATAGCTGTATGAGATGGCATGAGTACCAGTGCTCTAGAAATACAGAGGTGCAAGGTAAGACTGAACCTCTGTGCAGTGAGGTGGTCTGGAAGGGGCACTGTTTGTTCCTGGTGAACAAGGAGCTCATGACAGACAATGTAGCTTCCTTCTGCCCTCGCTGGAGGGAAGGACTATAAAATGGACCTTGGAGGAGGCAGGACAGGGAAAATCCCTTTGGGCAGCTCAGCCTTCACATGAAGGACGGCTGAGAAACCCCCAAAGATGGGGGACTTTTCTATTTACTTCCTGCTTATATGAATGTATCCTGTCTCTTGTCATTTTTCTGTCCTGTCTTTTGAGAACCGCATGGGTAAGATAGGGACAACCCTTTAAAATCACTGGGGTTAACCTGCCCTATGTGAGAGTTAAACACTGCACAGCAATCACCAACACCCACTGAGAAGCAGGTTTCCTGCGTTGGTTCTGAACCCTGCTCACCTCAAGAAGCTCAAAAGCCGTCTCAAAATAGTTAAGATTAAATCAACTGCATCAGCTAATTTGCTTCCACTGTGCAAGGACTGGAAGGAAGGGGAGGAGCATAGAGAGCAGCATCGAAGCAATGCAGAAGGGGCTAGAACCCCTCACGCACTCAGGTGCCTTGAGCAGCACCTCCCTGTACAAATACCAGCCAACAGGCTGACCAGCACAGAGAAAAGCCGTTTCAAGGGAGACTACTAACACAATGCCCATCATCTGAATACTGGCCTGGGAAAGATCTGACACTCCCTTCATCTGTGCTTTTTTGCCACGGTTGCCTTTGTGGTTTCTGTCTCCTGCTCCTAGTGACTAAGCAGGGACAAGGTCAGGCTTGATTTTTTCTGCTGGAATTAGGAGCAGCCACAAAATATACACTCCTTAGAAACCCAGCCTCGGATGACAGTGCCAAAGGGCGTGGGGGGCTGGCAGCCTTCATGACCACGCAGTTACTTATTACATAGAGGATGGTGTGACAGTAGCAGCTTGGTACTTGGCTGCCCACTGCCCAAGTTCTGAGTTTTTAAGGGAGGAAGAAGAGGGTTTCCATGTGAGACGGGAGACCAGTCTGACATTTTAGGAGGAAAGCGTTGTTATTTGGCTCTAGGAGTTCATCCTAGATTTATGGTTGGTAGGAGGGAAACCATCAGGCCAAAACACACGAGTCTTCATTCCCCTGCAGCTCAGCTCAGCAGATAGCTCTGCACAAAGTGAGTGTGAAATGTTACCAGATCATAAGGATCTGCAGTCATCAGATCATAAGGTCACGCAGTCACTTGGCCCTGGTGCGGATCACCATACAAAGTGCAGGAGAGGGGAGAACCAAGCCTCATGTTTTGTAAAGATACTCCCATCCCAACTGTCCTCTCCCAACACTGGAGACAAAAAACAACTTCAATGGGTCAGTTCTGGATCCCAACCCAGGCAGTACAAAAGAGATACAAGGTAATAAGTAGCAGAGAAGGATTCCTCTTTCCGGGGGTGGTTTACACAGTACAAGGCTGTCTTTAAACCACCCCTCATTGAACAGGTTACACTAATAAGGAGGAAGTGGCCAAACTGGTGCTATGCTCTCCTCTCAGTGGTCTCCCCTCCCTACAACATCCTCCCCAACACCACCAGATCCTGCTGATGCAGGTAGTGTTTTGCATTGCCCCAAAATCTTGATGAAACTTTTTCTAGCCATGACAAATGCCTCATTACTTGATTCGGGGAAGATGAATGAAGTAGAAGTCAAATCTATTTTATGCTAATTCATATTCCCACACAAGTAATCAGAAAATGTTCAGTGGAACAGTTTTCCATCAAAAAAAGCAGTTTCACTGAAATCAAAACTTTCTAGAGGAAGACACTGAATCTGATGAATTTTTGATGGGCAAAAGTAAAAACAATTTGGCTTTGCTTTTTATTTAATTCAGTAACATCAGCATATCTCAGTATGCTAAAATGCATATCAGTACCTATTTTTTGACCTTTTATATTATATTAGGTTTTTAACTTTGCTTATATGAAACATTTTAGCCTTATTAAAATTAAATACCAAGGCATTTGTGAAAACAAAACATTTCAGTGTTTCCAAACAGTCATCCATTCCCAATAAATTTCCAACTGGTGACTGTTTGACCCAATTCAGAACAACATCAACCACCAATAATCACAAATGATAAAATTTCCCACAAGTGACTGGAATTCGGAGGAGTTCTCTTTTCAAGTAGTTCAGTCTGTATGTGGAAGTTTTGGGATCTGTCCTGGTAGACTGGCTGAAGCTTTGAAAACACCCTGTAAGGCAGTGGCTGTCAAGACATCCTCTTGTAACTTGTTTGAATTCAGCAGCACCTCACTTCAAAAGTTAAGAAGCAAAAACAAAAATAATGAAGTGATTCTTCTGTTGCAAAGAACTCATCCCACAGCAAGTCAGACGGGTTTTTTGCCACTGTGGATTCTTATTTGAAGCCTCTGGGTCTATCCTGTGAATCATGTATGGATGCTTGCACATATATAAACGTTGCAGTGCTAATATTGTGCAGCAACCTTAGAAGGATCTCATGGTATCCTAGCCTGCTGCAACACCTCAGTGAAGAATCACAGCTGGAGGGCATGAACTTGGATTAGCAAGGATGTTGAAGGCTTTGGGGAGGACAAGGTAATGCAAAAGAGCTTTGCAGTCTCCCACAGCAATATAATAAAACACATCCAATGATATAGTTTCCCAGGGGAGTCAGCAAACCTGGTCTTTACCTCACCCTCCTCAAGCCTCATGTGACATCTTGAAAACACCAAGCCCATGGAAAAAGATGTTAGAATGAATTTATGTCCTTCAAAAGATGTTTAGAAGTCTGTAAATGGGGACTTCCCGCAACCCGCTCTCAAGGTGAAACATGCACAGTGAGATATGGTCCAGATTGCCTCATCTACTGAGGCCTCTTGCCTTTTATTAATTTAATAGGAAAACTCTGAAACTAAACTGCACTTAGAAACATAAGTGTTAGCTTAAACTCTTCTCTCAGCTAGCTGCTCTCAGGATTACCACCAAAGGCATCTTTTTTTTTCCCCCCTCTCCCTTTCCCAGCACCCCTCTTCTAAGACAGAGTTCAAACTGAGACACACCTGGTCATGCCGCCCGGATGAGTCAGCAGATGAGCTATGCGTTTCCATACACAGTCCTAAACCTCAGCACCTCCCTGCAAAAACTCACTGTGATGTAATGCCAGTTTAGGCAGTGGGAATATCTAAAATTAGATGGATCTAAAAATGCCACTCCACATCCATGCTTCACTGCACATTTCTTTACAGAACATTTGGAGACAATTCTGGAATCAAAGCTAATTAACCCAGGCCTGGAAGTACCAAGCCCAACCTTTCAGGGTGATTGCAATGTCTTAACAATCACCATTAGCTAAATTATTGTGATCCTCATCACCAGAAGTCACCTAAATTAGCTCCGATGACTGGAGAATCTTCAAACTACATATCTTAAACATACGTTAGCAGAAGCAAGGGTTTTGTAGGGTGATATCTTTTATTAGACAAACTCTGTAAAGTTAGACAAGCTTGCCTAACGTTATCCCAACAACAGAGTTGATCCAGTAAAAGATATTACCTTAAGAAATCCTTGCCGCTTGCAAGGACTATCACAGCTACAACATGGCGCTTACACTACCATAACATACCTTGGCCGTATCCCATGTGCAGAACACATGAAAGCCTCCTTGGATCTTCCCTTATCATCCTTCCCCAGGCCTTGCTCTGTTCATACCAAAAGAACCTCCAGAGATGGGAGTTTCAGAGATATTCAGACTTCCCTTTAAAACTTTTGAGGCTACTCAAAGAACCTTGCCTGTATGAGAACACACAGCATGAAGAATGAGGTAAGAAAAGGGATAGGCTGTTGTCCATCTTTCTTGCCCCCAGGCTACATGCAGGCAGGAGACATGGCTATGCAGTGCAGTAGCACTTTTCAGTGAGGATACCAGGAGGACTTCATGACAGACTCTCCTCTCCCTAACAACTATATGGAAGGGTCAGGCCTCTTCTCCTACATATTTCTCTTGCCCAGGCCAGCTCTTTGAGACGGTTTCAAGTCCCTGGCCTGAAAATCTTTGCAGCTCAAGAGCCCCCCTTGAAATGACCAGGTTTATTTTCTTATGTTCTGCTTTTACCTGGGCCTGGCCCTTCATTGGCTGCGCAAGGTGCCTGGCATTGGTGCTAGGTTCTACCTCTTGCCTGGTGCCTGTCTGACCCCTTTGTTGTGGGGTGAGACCTAAAAAAACTCATCGTCCCACTCCACTGCAAGAAGTAATGCTCCTGCTTCTGCAGGAAGAATTTGCTGCTCCTTTCTTCCCTGGGGGGCTGCGCAAACCTGGCCTCAATGCAAACAGAGGAATTGTTTTCCAAGGTGCAACACTCAGCCTGACAAGTGCCAGCTTGTGGCTGGGAGAGATTCCTTTCCCCTGTGACTTATCCCCGGGGTTCATTGTGAAAGCCTCACCTAGCTGCACCGGGGGTGAGCAGATGGATCTGCTCACAAGTCAGTTCCCAGGACTTCCCCTTTTCATTGTAGTGGATGACTCTTACTCACACCACTACTCCAGCTTTGCCACTGCCTCCAAGCTCAGCTACTCCAGTAGCCCCAGATGTGACTGCCTGGGGGCAATTAGGAATGAATCTGAATCTGGATTCAAACATGATCCCTGCTGGGATTTCACAGCTGCTCCTTAGTCTTGGCAGTGAACTAAATTCCTGGATCCAAATGCTCCTTCATCATAGTGGTTTGGTCCCACTTCTAGTTAGAGCTGAAAGGAGGCAACAGCTGAGGTGATAAACTACTAAACTACTTTGCTGAAAGCCTGCAAGAGAAATTGCTTTGCTGCTTGCATACAGTTTGCATTCTGGGCTTGGGGTCTGACTGAGATGCAACACCGTAGCTGACTGCTCTGCAATGGTGCCCACTCCCAGAGCTGCGGGAAGGTTACTGGTAGCAAGTCTTTCTCTCCTGCAAACAGGAATCGTGTGGGCTAGTGGACAGAGCACTGGCCTATGATTCTGAAGATGGGTTCTCATCTACAACTTATGTTCCCTGCTTGTGCTTCAGTTTCCTGTCTGTAAAATGGGGATAACAATAGTGACTTCCTTTGAGATCTGCTGATGAAAAGCTAGCTATTGTTTTTTTGTTCTACAGAGGCTCCAATGCCATTCCCATCTTGGTTCCCATTGTGGGGCATAAGACAAGGACAATACAACATCCAACTGATCCCTGGCGATCAAAACAGCTTCTTGAGACTGTGAGTATTTTGGGTGTTGGCAAAAGCAGCCTGAACTGGGATGAGCAGTCTCACACACACACCTGAGAGATATGTTCCAGCAGTCCCCTGTATAGAGCTAATGTTCTCCCATTTCAGCACAATGGCATTTTTACCCATCGTCAGTGTCATTAATGGGAGTTTAAAAGAACACACCTTATGTATAGCTCTGAAATGTTCATCTTTCCCCTCTCCTTCCATGGGACTGAAAGTGGGGCTGAAATAAAGTTTTGCTGTATGTGTGTTTTTAATATCCTGGACAATATGCCCCAGTGATGGGACAGCTTCCAAAGCTATTATTTCCCCTCCAGCCTTTAGCTGAGATGATGATTTTTTGCCTTCAGCACCTTGCAACTTGGCTGGATGATCTCTCTGGAGTGGATTATGTCATTTGCTGACTGGAGCGTCCACATTTAATGTATTATTATTTATGTGATTATTTTTCTTATTTAGAGCCGTTAGCCTGTATGGCAATTAGGCATCTAAGGAAATGAGGTTCTTTCCCTAAGGAACTTATACTCTACATTAGAGAGATCGTTAGTGAATAATTGAACTCTAATGCTTGGCAACGTTTCACAAGCAGAGAGATCTCACATGTGCTACTCTTGCGACTCAATGGCAGACATCGATCTGACTTAGCCAGTTTAAAGACAAACAGCATATAGGTTTTTCAGCCATTCTTAGGACATCTACCTCCACAAATGCACACAGGTTTCCTATTCCCAGCTGGCATAATTTGGCATGGTGCCATTGTTTTCAGTAGACCTTTGTCTATTGATGACAGCTGACAATTTGACCTGTGGCACATCACTTCTGTTCTTCTCAGTAGGTGAAACCCATTTGTTGGAAGATCCCCACAATGCGGCAAAAGTGCAGGCTCTGTTGCCTTAACAAAATGATTAACCTTCTCTCTGACATTCCTTATAAGCTACCAGTTTTGGGTGCCTCACAAAAGGGAGCAGACTACTGTGGGACAGAGGTCAGTTTGGATCTAAGTGGAAGAATGTGACTGGAAGTGATGATACTGGGTCCAGTTCTGGTTTCCAAGTCATGCTGACTCTGCAAAAATATATCATAGCCTGTAAGAGATCTCCCTCTGCTGGACACAGGCTTAATAGTTAAGTTCCTTAATCAGGAAAGTTGCAGTTCGTTCACTGGGAAAAGAAAGCAAAGAAGAAGGGGAGGGATGGGTAAGTCAGTGAAGCTCATGCAGATGGAGTGTGAGGAAGAAGTGTTGCTACAGCATCCTGGAATATCTCTTAGACCTAGAGCAGTGGTTTTCAACCTTTTTTCATTACAAAATTTCAAATGGAGGAGTTGTCCCCTTGAATTGTAAGCAGGAGTAGTCACATACTGTTGATTGATCATAGTTATCTTTCGTGGACCCGTTAGACACAGTTTGTGGACGCCCAGGGTTCTCCAACCCACAGGTTGAAACCACTGACCTAGAGATTAGGGAACAAATGTAACTGTGATATCTAATAAAGTTGCATGCTTAATTGAACTTGGACTCCAAAATGGTTGGGAGTATACACTATCATAGACAGCCAAATACTAATCCCATTAGGCCAAGGCTGGGCAAAATGCAGCACGGGGGCCAGATGCACCTGCAGGCCATTCTATCTGGCCCACGGGGCCCCTAAAAATTTAGAAAATTAATATCAATCTGCCCTGGGCTGCCTGTCATGCGGCCCTCGATGGCTTGCCAAAACTCAATAAGCGGCCCTCTGCGCAAAATAATTGCCTGCCCCTGCATTAGGCAGAGGGTGGCCAGATTTGGTGTATAAATAACTAGCTCCTGCAACAAATGGCTTCCATTATTTTTTAGGTCTAAGGCAGTGATGGAGGGGACATGGCAGAGCAATGCTACGCTGCCTAATCTTCTACCATGAAGTTCCATGCATACTGTTACACCACTGCAAAAATCAGAACAACCCCATGGCTACTGTACCTGATACCAGCCCTGTAGATTCAGATCACTAACCCCCTCTCTGATGGCCTTTCTTTCCCTGGTGCTAAGCACGCTTGAGATGCAGGAAACAATCTTATTCTAGATATTGTGTGTTTGGGCTCTAATGACTTCACTTTTTATGTGAAATATTTAAAGCCATATCATTCTGGCTATGAGAAGGAATGAATTCATCAGTGATTGCACTAGAGGGGGGAATAAAGATAGTAAAAGTTTTAATAAAAATAAAGCAGCTTTTACCTTATACCCCTGTGTAATATAATTATACCCATGGACAAAAGTTAATAGAAAGTTTAATAAAAGTACAGTCTTAAACTTAGCATATAAAAGACAAGTTTGTTATTCAGTAGGCAACACAACCTTTAACCATTATCCTTACTATATTAGACACAGGATCTGATTTTGTTTCTTTACCACAATGGGAACATACAGTCTTGGATATTACAAAGAAAAAAATATTTAAAAATAGATTAAAACAAAGGCTACTAAGTTAAAAAAGTTAATGTTCCTACTTTATAAAAACATCTATGGCAGATAAAATATAATGGAAATTATATTTAATAACGTATGTTATGTTTTGTTTCTTATATGATAAAAACCATGTACATACTGTGATTAATACTACAGCATTTTTGTTACGTACGAATCATTAAGGGTTGAAACTGTGGTGAAGCACAGGATGTAGGAGATGAAATCACATTGACATTAAGGGAATGTTGTCATTGTTTTAACTGGAGCCAGAATTATACTCATTCAGAGGGTTTCTTATAAAAAGCCAGACCCACGAGTAGCCTGGGACAGAAGACTTGCAATTTTGAACATGCTTTCCACTAGGATATGCAGATTTTAGCTGTAATCCAAGGGAATATGCCATTAAAGGGCTCCCTTATTATTTACTGGGCATGTTTACACATGTGCCCCACTGCACAGTCATTTCAAACCCTACGACGCAGTAGCGGTGGCAACATGGTTAGTGCCTGCCGATGCTATGTCGCTGTACAGAAGAGCTACGACGACACAGCACCTCATGTAGATGTGCCCACTGATGCAATGGCAACTTATTTGGGCCTAATTCAGGTCTCCCATGGTTTTTTTGATTGGTGTAACTTCTCTGGGTGAGTGTGTTTCCTCCAGCTTTCCATGGGGCAAATCAAGATCAGGTCACTTCAATTTACAAGTTAAAAAAAAACCATACGCTGACAGTATTAGCTATGAGGACAGCAAAGTCAAACCAACCCTGTTTCCCAGGTCACACTGAGAGAACAGCATAGAGAACACTGCCTCCTTTTCTTCCTTAATACAATATGAGAAGACAGAGCAGGATTTCTGTAGACCCCAATTACTGTTTTCCAGTCGAATTTATGATGGGATGGGAGTTGTTCCTTTGTGGGTTTTACCCCTACTTGAAGGTGCTGTTGGGCCACATCCAACCCTGTATGGAAATGGTTTTCTCTGCTGTTGGCAGGTGGCTTGGACTAGCCACTGTGCGCATGGTCCCCCTCCCACTGCTTGGCATCATGGAGCTCCTCTGGCTCCAGGGTCCAGGATCCCTTTGAAAACCCAGGCAAGGCTTTCTGCTGCCAGTAACATGGCTGGTAAGGAGACAGTATACTTTCCTACGTGCACCCACCTCCCCCTACTCTGTCAGTCCATCAAACATTTCTCCTTCTCCTCCTTCTGCTTCCCCTCATACACTAGAAACTTCTCAGTGGGGTCCAGTGCCATGGAGATGACTGACCCTCTACCTTCCATGAAGGAAGGTAAGACAGTAGATTTAGGTAGCCCCCCTCTCATGTTAGCTACATGTTTCTCCCCAAGCAGGAAATCTAGTAAGGTGGAGATGTGATGCTGAATTAAGTGGCAATGTGTAGTAGGTGCATGGAGGTGCACGTGCACCCCCTGAGAGCACTGGTGCACCCCTGACTAGCTGTGCTCCCCACTTAGACCCAGCCCCCCAGTTGCTGACTGGTCACCAGCATGTGCCCCCCTAACTAAGGTGGCACCAGTTGCCCATGATGGTGATACTAGTGACTAGGTGCTGATGAGGCATGTGGTCTGCATCCTCAGCTGTTGTAATCAGAGCAGCTCCTCTGAAGTCACTAATCTGTACCTAATAGTTATCTGGCCCGGAGAATCCAATGGACTGCTTTGCTCAGGGCTGTCCAAGGCCTGGGCACCACAAAATACCCACTCATTAAGTCCTGTTTTGAACTGATGTCTCTGGAGTTAGGGACATTGCAGGATCCTGATCTCTCTCTCTCTCAGTGTGGGCTTTCATCCCTGCATGCTCTGAGTGCTCGTGGCAGCTTTGCAAAATGGAGAGCACTGGCTTTTTTCATGGTGGTGAAGCCCTCTCTTTGATTCGTGATGAACCCATCCAAAGTGCATTTTCGCCTCTTTGTCTGACATGGGAAAGGGGATGATTTTTTTCCCATGACTCTTGTGCCCATTGTATTATCCTGTGTCACTGAAGTGCTGCTCAACATAGTGATATGCCATAAAGTGCATTAGCCACTAAAACTGAAAGCTACAACTTGCATCTTGGTCCCTGCCACTGGGCAAATAGATGTGGCATGGAATATTTCTAAATGTATGTGCTCAATCCACTTTGTGGTTGGAACAAATCCCATCAGAATTAATGCTGAAGGGCACAGAGTGGCAGCAGCTCTACTATCAATGGCATTATTGCTTTCTGCTCATTTTCAGCTTCTGTTTGGATATGGCAATGGCATAGTAGCCTTTAAACTTGACTAGGAAGATGGGGATCGGGATGATAATAGTTAACATGCCGAATATTGCAGCTAAGGCAGCCGTCACTTGGCCAAATGTGGTTAGAGGGATGATGTCTCCATAGCCCACTGTAGTGAGTGTGATGAGAGCCCACCAGAAGCAAATGAGAATGTCTGTGAAGTGTAAATCTCCAGTGAAGGAAGGATGAATTCCCAGCAACTCTCCATAGAAAAAGAGGGAGCCAAAGAAGAGGGTTTCAAAGGCCAGCACCATCAGCAGGATACAGATCTCTCGGAGGATGGACTTGAGTGTGTAGGGCAGGACTCTCAGGATCAGAGGGGTCTCTATGAGCTTGGATATCTTCAGGAGTTTGAGGAGATAGACTACACGGACAGAGCCAAGCCAAAGGCCAAGTGTTGGCATTTTCTGGATCTGCTTGGCTGTGAAGAGCTCAATGTAAACTGGGAAGAGGGAGAGAAAATCAACAACATTCAGGGGGTTCTTGAGGAACTTCTTTTTGTCTGGGCAGAAGCAAAACCGCATTGAAAACTCAAAAGTGAACCAGAGGACGCAAAAAAGCTCCAGGTGGAGCAAGTACGGAGCCTGGTGGTAGTACAGCTCATGGACGACATGGGTGACTTCAGAATGGCTGACTATGGTGAAGTTACCAGCAAAGAAATCAAACTGGGCCTTTGTCTCCTCACAGAATATGATGACGATACCAATGATGAACAGCAAGGAAACGACAGCCAAACACTGCAGAGAAATGGAAATGTGAGAGGTGACATTGGTTTAGTGTAAGGGCATCGCATAAATTCATAGCTTCATTTCATCCATATGATCCCTCATTTCAGCCATCTGATTCCCAGCATTAGGCATTCCCTACTCTCAGACTAACTTTAACTCAATTTCCTTCTCAAAGTTGTTTCACACATTCACAGAATCTTTTTTTTTCTTCTGTCCCTTCCTACAAAGTGGAGCCGAGTCAAAGAATATACCTTGAACTGCTGCCATCTAAGATTGTAAGGAATGGGAGGCAGATCTGACAGCTGGAGAGTCATGGGTATGCATCATGGCTGATCATGGGGCAGATTCACTGGGTATATCCACACTGGAGAGAGGCAGCAGGGGCAACTTTAACACAGCATCTCTGGGATTGATGCCTGTGAACAGTAGTAGGTGGGTAGGGTATGCTTGACAATGCTCCTTCTCCAGAAACACTAGAGGCACGGTGCAGAAGTACCCACTGAGGTCTCCCTAAAGCCAAGTATGTCTCAAAGGCCCTGCTGCTTCAGACAGGCTGGAAAATGTCTTCTGTCTTCTCCAATTTCAATTTACTACCTCAAGTACCTGTTTTTCTTATATGAAAGAGGTGTGGGAGGCACCAGCGAGGACATACTGTGTGCAGGGAATAGGGATAAACAGCACGGGAAACAGCAGAAAGCATGAGAATAAGAGAAGTACTTTTGAAAGCACTAAATAACCACTTAACTGTACAGAGCACAGCAGCAAATAGGCAGCACCAGCATGCAAAGCAGTGGGGCACAGCAAAGGGACATAACAAAAGCAGGCAGAGCACAAGAGCAGTGATATGGCAGACAAAGATAAAAAGGAGTTTAAGTAATATGGAATAGGATATACTGGGGAGCTGACCCACAGCACAAACTGAAATCAGCTGGGGGCTAACAAGGACCTGGGACAGTTGCTTAACATTGGCTTGACCATGATGTGATTTTAGCCTGTTTTTGAGCTCTAGAAAAGCAGGGGCCTGGGTTGAAAACACTGAAAGAGAAGCAGATTTGATTTTGAGTTGCATCAGCCAGTACAGATGATAAATATCTGAAGTGACCATTTCACAAATAACCCATAGCCTCAAAGCTGTTCCACAGAGGCGGTCAGCAGTTATGAAAATCAATCAGATCATAAAGTATTCTGAAACCCACAAATTGGATGCATTTGCAATAAATAGAAAGTCTGACTCTGTCCTCACCCCCCGTTTAGAGCAACCCAAATCCACGAGTTTCAGTAAAATACCAGCAGGAGACATAACTGGCTCACAGGCTCCTAAATGTTTTGTATTGCTTATGTATGTTGAATTGCTTTTGTTAGTTTTGTATTGCTTAACAACTAGTAGATAACAGGACTAGAAATCTTGATGAGGTAATCGCAGTATGATCCCATAAATCAGAGCAAATGGAAATCCATACTAAAAATCTTGGTGAATCAGGCTTGTCCAGGGATATTTTTTTAAGGCCATTATTCAAGTAGGTGTAAGTAGGACTCTGGACATGTGCATGGAAGTTGTACACTTATTAGTTTTGCTCCCAAGTTTCTAAATTCCAAGAACCCCAACAGATATAGATTTGTGCTGGGGGAGCATTACCTTGGCTCCTACTGAGGAATAAGGCTTTTCAAAGATAGCCCAGATCTTTGGCTGCCACCTGGCTCTCCAGCTGAAATCCCTTCTTTCCATCTGGACTATGAGACACTGGTCATCAGCAAGCTCATTCTCATCCCACATATTGAACTCTTCTGGCTGCCTCTCCTTGTTGTTCAGCTTCAGCCAACAACAGGGTGCTAACTGTGCATCACTTATCTCCCAGAAGGCCAGCTCCTCTTCTAAGACTGACCTGCAGGTGTCTGCAGGGCAATGGAGATGCTTGGTTCTGTAATAGTTCAACACATAGCCAAAGAGTTCAGCGCTCCTGTCAAAGAAAAATTCTTTGGTGCTAGAGTCATATTCGTACATGCTATGGGCATGAGGCTCTGTGAGCCTGCACAGCTTGGTTCCTGGGAAGGTGTGGAGGGTGCTACAGTATGTTTCATGCCTGATTCCCCCAACGTTCAGGATGATCTTTTCCTTTGCACCTTCCATCTTTCAGGGACCAGGGGGTGGCTGCACGTCCTCTCTTGTTTCCGTTCACCTCTACAAATCCTGCAAGAGGGAGAAAGGATAAGAGCAAAAATGAAAAGAATACAACCTGTAAGACTGCAAGACTGAAGCAGAAAGGTTTTCTGTGGCAAGTCACACCACCACCACTGAACTTTGTTTCATAACCTCCCTTAGCACTGCCATTTCCTAGAGACCATGCCTACCCTTCTGCTCTGTTCTGCTTAAGATGGGTTGGAAAGCCACACTCATCACTGTCCCTGCTATCCAAGCCTCTTCTGGTAGTGTGCTAGCAACGTGACTAACATCTGCCATGAATTATTTGTTCTCTCATCCGCACCCCTACAGAGAAGTGCGAGCAGTGCAGAGCCTTGTTTGGCTTGCCTTCTTGTTTAGGATACATGTTGTTCTGTATGTTAGAGAAGATAAGTGCAAAGACATGCACCTTGCACTTGGTACAGAAGGGGTAGTCACTCTGCAGCCTTGAACAGACACCAAAAAGGTTTTGTCTCCTTCAGGGACAAGTTTTACCCTTATTGTGAAAAGTGCTGTTGTGCCAGAACAATAATGTTTTCTTCCAGGGTCTTCACCCCAAAATTTGGGAAAATTTTAAGACCACACCTATGGTACCACTCCAGGGGATTCTTCTCTCTTTCCATGTGGCATTGATGCTAGTGGGATTCAGTGCTGTGTGACTGCAGAGCTGTGTGGAGCAGCCCTGTCTGCAGTAGGGATGGGAGGATCCCCTAAGGTTCTGTTTTTCCCATGAGTTTTCCCATGATGGAGTCATGTTGGACCAAGCTATCTTCCCAGCTGCAGGATGCTATTCCTGCCTGGAGCCTACTAACAAGACCCCTGGATCAGCTAGGGGGGCTTCCCACAAAAGCCACTCCCTTCTCCCAGGGGCTGACTGTAGTGCCTCCATTCCCTGGCACTCAATCACTGAATACTGTAATTCTCATTCTATTCCTGATTACTTACAAGCTGTCATCAACTTTACTCCATGGAACATGAGACACATTGAGCCCAAATGTACGGAGTCCATTACCCAGTTTGGTAACAATTTCATTAAAGGAAAAGAGATTCCGTGCATCATCTTCAACCCTCCCACACTCCCCAGTTAATGGCAGCAGGACAGAATCAGGACAGTGATGTCCTTAGCTTGAAAGGAGGTAATCATGCCTTGAGGTAACCACAGATGTCACACACCCAGACACCTCTGTCATTTCTGACCTTCTATGCCATTACTGGAGTCCCTTCCTTGTTGCCATCTGCCTCCTTTACTGGGTCTTGTTGTCTTCTTCCTTCCCATACACACACATACCTGCATCTTGCCATTCATTTCTGTCTATAGTCTATACTTTGGTATAGGAGAATGGCTTTCTGTGCCAGGGTCATGCATGCAAAGCCTCCCACTGGCACGGGTCTCCTTCCTTCTTTCCAGAAGGTCACTTGTGCAGTCTGGGTGGTCTGAATCAAGGAGTGGCCACAGCCTGGTTTCCCCAGTGACTTGCTGGTTGTCATGATTTGAAGCTATGAGAGAGGTCCAGAAGGGAAGGGGTTGCAGACTATTTCCGCACGTTACCAGGCTATCTGCAAGGTGCCCTTCCAGCAAAGCTCAGTAAGAGGAGGCTGGAGCCTGGGCTTACATGTTCAGCAGAAACACAATTAACTGATGTTCAGCTATCATGCTGACTTGTTCAGCACTTACATATGCACAAACCAAAAGTTCATATACAAACACACACTGCATTGAACTGAGTGATCGGAAGTAAGGCTAAGACGCTCTGCATTCAGCAAACCTCTTAAACACTTGCCGTTCATTCTACTTTCAAGCCATCTAAAAAGCAGAGTAGTTTTTAGAGCTCTTGCTAAACCTGTTTACCTCTGCTGAGAATATTAGATGCCTCCTATTCAAATGTACAAATCCCAAGTGAGAAATCAATTAAAAAGTTACATTTTTAGATTCTTACCTTGGTGCTATTGCAGCAGTTTTGTGACCAGGAATGAAGGGAAGAAACCTGGAAGAAGAAAGACAAGTTCAGTGAAAACAGGATGTTCAGTGGCTGGGCTCCAAGCTTGAGGCTCATGGATGCCAGAAAACAAAACCAGCCAATAGAACAGCAAAGATGTTGAGCTCCCCCCTCTGAGCCTGTCCTATCAGCAATTGCTTTCCATCCTCCAGGGAATAACACTCGAACAAGTCAACAACTGCCGGGCCAGATGTGCTCCTGACCACATTACACTGTGCCTCTGCCACCCGCTGTTCTTCTAACAACCTCAAAGGACAACAATGTTTTGGAAAGATGTGGATCTCAAACTTCATAGGCCCAATTTAAAATTAAAATGTTGAACAATAGAAATGGAGGGTGAATTCTATTTTTTCTTTTTTTTTCCTTTCCTTATTCCCTTTTGTTCATTACTCAAGTTAAAGGAGGGAAAACAACACCCCCCTCCCTTTTTTATAAGGGGCTTTGTATTTATATTGGGTTGCCAAGGGATTAATCTTTTGCACCTGCAGGATTTAAAGTTTTGTCACTGATTATTTTAGGAGGAATTTAAGCATATAACTGTTGATCTTGGTAAAGAAAGATATTATCTAACCTAGCTATGTTTGAGATGATTTTTTAAAATTTCCTCTTCAAAGGCCATGCTTAGATTTGTTCTCTCTGGATACTTGAATAATTTTCTCTGGATACACCTTCATCACGTCTAGCCTAAACAAAGCTGCTCACTAAGGCCCCAGAATTTTGGTCGATTTAGTTTTAAATTGCATAAGCATAGGGACAGACTGGGACCTCGGCAGAGGAAGTGTTAGCAGATAATCAAGCCAACTGGGTTCATTCCATTTAAATTTAGTACTTATACTCCTTAGGACCCTGAAATCCTCCTTTCTTCTATCTGAAAAAGAGGCATTTCCATTTGGGTCTTACAGGCTGATGTACAGAGCAGGTTCCTGGTCTCCCCAACATACACCATTCCTGCAGTGAAAGGGGCCATACGCCACAGTAACAGAACAGCTGACGTTTGTACTTCCAAAGGTGGAGCACATCCATCAACTGGGTCCACGCTGACCCCTCACTCAGCCACCAGCAAAGGAATGGGGCTGATGAAGACACGTGGCAAGGAGTTGCTGGTCCACTCTAGGGCCAACAGTAGCTGGTTTGACTTGAAGCCTTGTCTAGTGGGGAGCCGTAAGCGGTCTTTGGCCACCTCCTTAGTTTGGCATTGTGTGCAGCTCAGCCAGACCCCACAGGCAGGGGTATTCCACAGACATTGCCCTCTGTTCTAGTTTTTGTGGGAATGTCTGGGCCTAAGTGAGACAAAGTCCTTCTCACAGTCGCTTGGTCATGGACAGTGTATCTGATTTCACTGTGGCTTCCCGTGGAGTGTCCATAACCAGACTGTTCCTCTCCATCTGCTCATTCCCCACATTTACCCAGATTTGTGACACTGGAGCCTTTCATACTATGAAAAGCCTTTAGTTATCCAGTTGTTTTCTAAACCCTTATTTAAATATGGGTGTCCAATTAGCAGTTCTACAGTCTCCAAGTCCTTCTTTATATCCAGTGAGTTTGTGTATCCTCCATTTGCTTCCCCGCCCCCCTTCTCGGTCCCAGACTAACTGATGCTACCTACCTGATTTATCTCTGTTCTTCTATGGTCAATCCTAGCTTCATATTTAACAGAGGAGGCCATAGGCTCTGCAGTACTATCTGCTGGATACTTTTGCATGGGCAAATTAAACATTTGCATTCAGTCAGGTTACTGAAGCCCTGAATGCTAGGGTGGTATGATCCAAAAGAGGAAAGCCATTGAAATAATGGAAAACAAAATTATACAAGCTGTTCCCGAGGACTGAATAAAGCTCTTTGATATCTGTACAACAGCTTGTGCTTTCTGATTGTTGTTAAAAAGCAGATGAAAAGTGCAAATCCAGTTCCCGAGCACAGGGCCCCTTTCCAAGATTTTTCTGCCTGGTATCTTCCGAGAATTCGCTGTCCCTACATGGGGCACTGCAGGAGCTTGGCAACAAATGTCAAACCTCTCCCTCCTCCTTTCACTTTTCTTTGAGTAATGAATCTCTTGTTTCATTTTGACCTAGATTTATTAAGACCCAAGGGCCAGGCTGCTTGGAGAAAACTAGTTACTGTAGTAAACTTTGCTGCTTTTTCAAAGCCCACATTTTAACAAAACTGACTCAGCTCCACTTGCTGTTGAAATGAAGTCACTGCACTTTTTCAAATAGTGGTGACCAAATCCATCTGCTAAATATGAGGGTTGAGCTATTGTTTCCTATTTTCCAGTTCCAGATTCTTTATTGCATTTCTCCCCAGCTTAGTCTTGTAATTAATCAAAGAAACTTTTGAGTACAGAGCAGATGTTCTAGGATATTTTCCCCATTTGCTCATATAAAGGAATGGCTGAACTATGTTCTCAAACCAATCTATAACTGGTGTGACATAACTGATTGAAACTGCTGTGCCTTTACACCAGTATAATAGGGAGAAGAAGAACGTGGTCCAAAGAGATTTATAATCTGCAAAAGATTAAAAAGGTTCTTGCAAGGAACAGAGGGATTGAGATTTGCAGGTGGAGATGACCAGCACTGTCTTGTACAAAAGGTGCCTCCGAACAACAAATTCTGAGTATATGACATCTGAGGTCCTGAAATGCTTGTAGGAAACAGAACCCAAGGGGATACAAAATAGTTCAGATCTAACCCCATTCAGTAGCAAATGAAGGGCATAGTCTCTCCCACCAACCTGATGATTCTATGCTCCTCAAGTTTTATAACCTACTGGCCCAAGGGCCTTGTTACATGGTAATTTGGGGTGGCTCCAGGAGCTCTTAAACTCTGGATTGTCCACACACTAATACCTTAAAGTGACTTAAAGCACTTGTTATGTGGCTCAAAGTTACGCCACTCCAGGGCAGGATCACTTCTTGGTAGGTATAACCCAGCTCCTGTTCCATTAAGGGTGTAGCCACTCCACACAGATGTGCCACTCAGGTTGAAAGTGTGACTGCTCCAAACTCCAAGCTAGCACTAAGCTGATCAACACTTGTAAGTGTAACATAATAAGGCCATAAGTCAGAAGAGCCCTTTTATGCTGGTCTAACTTATAGAAGGACTGTTTGAGGATGAGGAAGCAGTAAGTGACTGCCATGCAGTCCAGACCACAATAGAGATGAGAATCTGAGCTCAAATTGTTACTATTTTACAGATGTTCCTTGTGTGTTAGAAGTAAGCGTGGGGAGTCCCTCCAGTTCTGAGGCAAGAGGTGTTTATGCCATGATGCCTGCTGCAACTGGCAAGTTTTCTTGTACTTAGCAGAGAAACCGAGGAGAAAATGGACCATGGAGGTAGAACAAACCCCACACCCCTAGAAGAATTCTGTGCTCGCTGAAGAAGAAACACATTGCTGGGGGGGAGCCTACACAGCTGACACCCCTCATGTGCCTTTTCTAAGACTCCATAATATAATATCACAGGCTGTCTCTCCATTTGCAGTGTATCTGGAAGTGCCAATAAAATAGCCCAAGAGAGATCAAGTATGTATTTACTACAAGAATCTTACTCACACTGTACTAAAATTAGCCTTCAGGAAGCATAGGAAGTTGATAAAGAGACTCAAGAATAGTAACATAATTAAGAATGAAATCTCGGTGAAACCCGATTTAACTTAACAGGAAACTGTGACTGTGAAGGCCAGTTGGAAGAAGCACATTCAGAATAGAAGTGTGACAGAGTGGCTGGGTGTGAAGAGAAAAGAACCACGCTCGCACCTTCCCCTTCACCTGTAAGGGGTCAGGAGGTCATGGAGCCCATGGTCCAGGATGGCATGGAGGTCCGGGAGCAGGGCTAACTGGACTGGAGCTAGTCCACACTTCCGACTGCACCGGACAGAATGGTGCAGCCAGGAACCGGGGGCAGGGATGACTCATGGCCAGGAGCCAGATGGACGGCCAGGAGCCAGACTCGTGTGGTGGTGGAGCCGGCCAGACATGTCTCCCCTGATGATGAGCAGTGAGCCAGCTGCTGCAGGCACAGTTCCTGACCCCACAGGAAGCATGAGCTACAGCTGCGCAGCAAAGATAGATCCATATTGCTGGCAGAGGTCAGATGCACTCCTTAAGAACCCCTAGAAGTTGAGCCATGGGTGAGGACAGACAGCAGCATTTGTGGAGCAATGGATGGGTGAGAAGCAGCTGAGCTGCTCACCTTTCATTTTACTGTACTAATCCATAGTAGACTGCTAGGTATCCCCAGGGCAAACCCCAGGGCATTTGACCACAGAGGGGGGAACTTTTGAGACTTTATGCAAGGTAAAGCGTTAGTGACTCCTTGATAAGGACTAAGGGTCTGTGAAGCAATATCCACATGTAGGTTGAGGTGGGAATGTAGGGGTCAGAGTAGCTCCTAGTTTAGCACTTATGGCTCAACATCTGATGCAGTCAGCAATATTGCAGATGAGCAGCTCACATGGGTTCCTCTCTTAAGAAGATGGGATGATGCCTGCATGACCCATCACATCCCTGATCAGTATTATGCCAAAGTCGTGGCAGGAGAGATTGCAAGGACTGGGATACCCTAACCTTCTGAGGGGAGAGAACAGACAGTGACTGTGTTGTGAAGACATGGCTACATAAAACCACCAAGATGTTTTCTTCTTTCAGAAAAGGAAGTTGAAGATGACTTGGTCACAAGAAGATACATTTCTTAACCTGGAGATTTTCAATTTTTCAAAATTACTATTCTCAGGCAGGTAACTCTTTTGGACAGCCAGTGGGCTTTCTTTCTGGATCTGCCTGCAGTCCAGCTTGATGTTGTTTACCAAGCAGCGAGGTGACTAAAATAATAATGTGGAGGATTACCAGGATGCAGTAAGAGCCAGAGGTTATTTTGTTAGCAACACACTAAAAAAAAAAAGATCTGTCAGCATATTTATGGGATGGAATTCCACAAGCCTGCTGAGAAAGTTAGCCACAATACATAGTTTATTTTGCTTGAAAACTTAAAATAATTGGCATTTTTATTATGAATACAACATACCAGATTTTCTCTGTTGCATTTTATCTTTCTCTTCTTGGGAGTGTAGCTACACAGAAATGCTGAGCATTGCCACTATATGCCCAGTTCTCATGCTTTCCATTACTGCAAACAGACTTTTGAGTGTAGGGAGAAATAGGTCAGGGTTTGCTAGTTTTGAAGTAACCAGAGGCTAAACTCTTCTAGATTTATAAGTCCAAGGGACAGATTTTTTTTCAGTGAACTCCCATGGGGAAGGGAGAATTTCCACTTCCTCTAGGGTCAAGGTCTTCCCATCACCATGGGAATCATGCTCACTCTCATCTGCACAGAACAAAGTTTACAGGTGCCTTTGTAGTTACGATGTTTTTTTCCACCAGATGAAAGCTCCACAGACAACAACCAAGCCAGTATGAAGTCTCCAGATTCATGCATGAAGTTCCCACAGGGGCTTCTACAGAAACCTCTCTCAGGATTGTCATTTGCAAGAATATAAAAAATATCTGCTTATCAGGTAGAAAAACAGAAGGAACACTTCCCTCTAAAGACATTAGCTAAGTAATAACCATAGATAGAGCTGCTGACAGCTTATAGCTGATCACCTAGGGCTTCTGGAGAAAACCTAAAACAAGCACTTTTCTTACATAGTTTATTCCAATTAGCCACACTGAGCATAACTACAAAGTTAGTAGTAGTGCTCTGGGGAAGCTGATACTTGGATTTCTTTGCATTGGAACTAATATTCTCAGTCTGGAAACAGGACTGAGTGAACTGATAATCTGCTCTGGAAGCAATTGGACACATCTCCTGACAGGCTTCCTGTTTGGAAAAGTTCATCTCTTCATGACAGATAAAAGAGCAACATGTAGATCTCAGTCCTGAGAAGCAGGATTATTTTGGGCACCTGAAGGACACCAATTATTTTTTGTCAGTTCTGGCATTACTGAGTGCCAGTCCTAAAAAGTATAAAGAGTTGGGGACTGCATCACTCATTCATAAGGCAGCAACATGCCAGTTACAATGCACAGTTACAGGATTTATCTCAGAAAAATATTTAATAAAAGTCAAATTCTTATGAGTTAATAATTGAAACTTTTTATTATGTTAAATATGTCTAAAAGTTATATATTTGTAAATCATGATTACTAGTTTAGGTTTACTATCAAAGTACTTCAATACTGTACATTTTAGAATCATTTAAAAGAAGGGGGGGAAAGGAAAAACTGTAGGCTTTTATATCATTACACACTGCTTGTTAATGTGTGGCTTTCATTTAATTGTTGTTAGTGTCTTTGCTTTTATAATCTATGCAGAGTAGTAGAAAGCTTTGGGTTATATCTGCCCAAACCTTTCTGGCAGACACAGTATGATATATATTAAATTTAGTGGTTTTTGCATTTTATATTTATTTTGTTTTTCTTTCCCCTCTTTTCCCCCATGATCTTTTCAAGAATTTGCTTAGGAATGCATGCTGTTATGAGCTCTTAATATATGGGAGAATGTGAGTATTATAAACTACGGCAGCATACAGATAAATATTGTATATTTGATTTATGGAAAGTGGCAAATTGCCAACCATATACAAAGTTGAACATAGAAGATAGTCATGGAGAAAATCCAGCCCTATCAAATGTGTATCTTGGAATGGTAAGGGCCTTAACAGATCTTTTAAAAAGAAGAAAATATTCTTTTCTCAAAAATCAGAGGGCTGATAATGCTATGCTCCAAGAAACTCATATGTCAGTAAAGGAGTCTAAAAAATTAGAGCAAAGTTGGCTTTGGTTAGCAAACTATACTGTGTATAACACAGAGTCATATGGAGTTTCTATTTGTGTATGTAGAAAATGGTGCCCATAGTTAACTGACACAACTTACGATCCAAGGGGTAGATGTGTTGTCACAAATGTTAAAATGATAGATTTTATTTTTATTTTGGGATGCGTCTATGGTCTCAGTGCAGACAATTCAGCATCTTATCATTCTTTTTTGTCTGAATTTGAATCTTGTCTAAAAAGACCATCACATTCAAGGGAAAACCTGCATTCTAAGAATATTTCTAGCTACATTTTGTAGACCAAGGTGCCTGAGAAGGAAGCCAAAATAACTCATGGCCAGTGCTTCAGCACATCTCCAACTTCTGGTGTGACTCTGGGAGGAGGCATGAGCAGGTTTTGGGAGTGATGGAGGCAGATCTGCCCAAGACTTCCGTTCCATGCAATGCTCTCCAGCATTGCCTCTGTTTCTCCACAACAGCTACAAACTGGACAATAGCATCCTGGTCCCCTCAACAGCTTCTGCCTGCTTTTTAGCCTGCAATACTTCCCTCTGGAGCAAGGAGGCACAGTACCCTCTACATGCATCTGTGGTGGTGGCCTGCTCTGGGGTTGTTGACAGCAGTTCTGCACGCACCTCCATTCTGTCTGGCTCTGGCATCTGGGCTCCAGTAGCACACTGTGGTCTTGGGTTTAAATGAGGTCTGGAGGCTGCAGGTACTGGTCCTGAAAAAAGTAGAAGAGAAACAGGTTTTCATTGTGAGCCTCCAGGTTTTACAGCTAAAATGATAAAATTTTCAACATCAGCTGTCTGGACTGTTGTCCCCCTTTAATTCCTCCTTCTAGTTTATGCTTCCCCTTGCTTCCCATTATATGTCTTAATGAGATCCATATTCCAGTAGCCCTTATGCTTTAATTTCCCTGGGACATGCCCTGGGAGGAGTGGATGGGGAGGCTGGAAGTGATGAGTGATTGCAGTGGGGTGGGGGGAGTTGTAGCTGCCAAATTTCAAAGTGGGGAGGTTCTGGATGACATGTAGGGCACCCCAGAACCCAAACCCCTGTCCCAGGAGTGAGTGCCCTGCTCCTGCTAGCTGGTGAGAGAGTTAGCAAAAGTTTCTGAAGAGCTTTTAGAATAGAGCCCAGGGAATAGAAGGGGGGTGCTCTCCCTGCCCCCACCCCCAAGTAATAAAAAGGGCAAGAATCTCTTCTAATGGTCCGCTGATGATTTATTGGTCACAAAATGCTGCAGAACTCTCATGTCCAGCTATTGTGGCACAAGATGGGTGTCCAGAAGAGCTGGAAGTGGGGGTGAGGGGCTGCCTCATACTCATAGCTGTCATTAGGGTGGGATGATGTTAGGCATATCCACCAACTACTGGGGTTGAATGGAGTCATCCCTACAAGGATTTGTGACAGCTCTTCATGAGTGGTGGTGATTTGCTGGTCACCAGAGATCCACTTGGCATCTTGTGTCCCCATATCCCACACCTGGAGGATCTTTGTCTTGGCCCTGCACTGATGCCAATCCCACTGACGTCCACAAGCTGCAGAAATCTAATGAAATGCATCATGGTTGCGGGGCCTTGAGCAGAACGCCTAGGATATCTCTTCCCCAACACAAATGGAAAGCAAGTTGAGCACCTCTTCCCAGAACCATCTAACAGACGAGGAGGATGCCAGATCCGTCACTGCTCTAAAGCAGGGGTTTTCAATTGGGGGTACGCATACCCCTAGCGGTACTTCTGATGACCTCAGAGGGTACTTAGCAGCGGGTGCCTCTGCTGGCACGTCCGCCACCAGCACACTCACTGATCAGCTGAGGAGGACCCTGCCCCCTGGTTGTTGACTGGCCGCTGGGGGGACACCCTCCCCAGTCACTGGCCGCTGGGGAACTCCTGCCTTCTCAACCAGCAACTGGGGGTACAGTGGCCCCAAAAGGTTGAAACCCTTGCTCTAGAGCCATTAAGGGTGCCAGGGGTGTCCCCACAGGCTTTTTGGCCCAGTTGCCCTAGGCAGCCACCGTTGCCACCTGCACGGAGGTCTCCTCGCGCACCCAGCACCGCGGGGCAGAACGTGACCAGAGTAAAACTAGGGCCGGAAACGCCACGCGGGCCGGGCACAGCCATCGCAGGCGCTCTCCCGCGCCCCCCCGCTCCAACAGGGACGGCTGGCAGCGCCTGCCGCAGCGGCGCGGTCGCTGCCCTCGGTGCAGCGCTGAAGCGCACGGAAACGCCCGGCGTTCAAACAGCTGTGGGACTGGGCCCTAAGAAGGCCCTGAATCTCCCTTGGTTTTGGCCCCACTGCGGCTGCGTCGCTGCTGGGCAGGGCAGGCAACGCGGGGACCCCAAGCGGCGAAGGGCGAGGGGCAGCTCCCCACAGCCCGGCCCACCACGCTTCAGCCCTTTATGACGCCATCAGCGGGCGCCCAATGGGCGAGGGGCGGAAGTTCCATCGGGCCGGGGCGGGCTCCCATTGGCTGCGGCGCGCGGCGGGCTATGGCGGGCCGCAGCGTGGTGGCCTGGCGCGGCAAGGCCGAGTGGGACCAGGTGATGGTGGGGCTGTACGGCGGGGACGGCCGGCTGCAGCAGCACGCGCTGGACCGCGTGTCGGCCTGGAAGAGCAGGTGCGGGCCGGGCCGGGCGGGGGGAAGTGGTCCTGCTCTGCCCCTGCCCCTGCATCAGCCCCTTCTCCCCCTGTGTGTCCGGCTGCAGCCCCCCCGGGGCTCTCGGCTTCCCCCCGCACAAGCCCTGCTCAGCCCCGTGCTGGGTCCCGCGGGGCCAGCTCTGCCCCAGGCTCCTCCGTAGCGTCCCAGAGAAGTGGGGCCAGGGGCAGGTCCCCACCACCCCAGACACTGCGTCGCCTGCGCGCTGCCCGAGACCGGCATCGACCCCGACAGAGGCAAAGCAGGGGAGCCGCGGTACTGACGCCCCTCTTCTGTGAAAGGTTGCCAGCAGATGCTCAAGAGATCCGGCGTAGGGGCCATGCCCCCGCTGCAGAGGAAGGCAAACGCCCCGCACCCCCCATCCAAGCAATCGCATCATGGGGTAATATTGCTTTTAGACCTCGAGTATGGCAGCGGTCTGACCCCAGCCCTTTAGCCAGGAGCCTCTGGCTTGGTCTCAGCAGGAGCGTTGGCACAGTCAGTCAGATGGGGACATGCCACGGCGGTTTTCGCCTTCCTCTGTGGTGGGGGGCATGGCCCTCTACCCAGGATCTCTTGAGCATATAGTGCTGTTTCAGAGAAGCGGGGCGTTGGCAGTCATGGTTCCCCTGCCTTACTTGTGCCAGGTTAGGGTGTTAGGTCTGTTGTGTCAGGGTTGATGGTTATCTTTTGTAGAGCATAGGATAGCTGATGGGTCTGTCTGGGATGGTCTGGATAGGACTGATCCTTCCTCAGGCATGGGGTTGGACTAGGATCAGTGTTTCTCAGCCTATGGGTCGCAACTCAAAAGTAGGTTGCAAGAATATATGAAAGGGTCACGAGCAAAATTTTAAACGTGGATCAATAGACTTTTAAAGAAGGATCTGTTTTTAAAGAAAAAAACATGGGAAACTCTAGCTTTTCCCTTGCAGGCTGGCAGAGTTCCTGCCTGTGAGGGGCTGCTTGGGGCCCCCCACCCCACACATTAGGGGGCTGGGGGCAGGAGGCAGCAGGTCAGTAGTGAGAGGCACCAAGCTGGGACTGGCCATCGATGTCTACAAATGGGCCCTGGTACAAAAAAGGTTGAGGACCACTGGATCTCTGGAGGCCCCTTCCAGCCCGGCTTCTCTGCAATTCTGAGTCCTCAGCCTTGGCTGTAGCCAACACCCAGTGCCTCTTAGGGGGGCTTAAAAACACCCTGGCATGTGTAGCAGATGGTGGGGGAAGGAGGAGGCAGGGGCAGCCAGCAAAGCCTGGAGGCATGGGAAATGCCCATAGCAGAACACAGGCATAGCTACACCTCTCTTATCACCAGTCAGTGGCTGTCCAACCTCTCCTTGAAGACCTCCAGTGATGGAGAGTCCACAGCTTCTCCAGTAAGTCTGCTCATGAGAAGCTCTCAAAAAGGGATTAGACAAGTTTTTGGAGGAAAAAGGCATCAGTCAGTATTGAGCATGGGGGTTAGGGGTACAGCATCTGAATAAGAGCTTCCTAGATCTTCAGTGCTGAAGGCTGCAAGTGAGAGAGGAACAGTGTGAAAAAACAACTCTGGTCACTCTGCCTTTCAGCATCCACTCTCTTCCACACCATGGTGTGACACAGGCCTATATGTTGTCTCAGAAGAATTGTGGGGCAGTGCCCACCAAGTAAACTACTGGAAAAGCAACAATGAATTGCTTGGGACAACTCAAAACATAACAGGGACAGGAGTGAAGGCCACAGGTTTATAACTAGTGCACTGAGTGCGGACACCGAATGCCCACTGGCATGCTGCAACACAGGCCTATTTGGCACTTTAGGGGCTTATAGTTTCACAGGGTGGACCTTTCACCTATAAGCCCCCCCTCAAAAAAGGAGGCTACTAGGAAAGTGGCAACTAATTGTTGCTTGGAACAGATGATAACAAAGTACTGATGGGAGTGAGGGTCAAAGGTTCAAAACTAGTGTGCCAAGGGGTGACACCGAGTAGAGCACACTGGGCAGTGTGGCACAGGCTTATTTGTTGTCTAGGGACCCTAGACCAGTGTGCACGAGGAAACACTATAAGCCTTCTTAGGGAGGCCACTAGTTAGGTAACAACTGAGTGCCGGGGACAACGAAAGACAATGGACAGGTGGGTCAAAGGTTTAAAACTAGGATGCCAAGGGTGGATACCAAGCAGAGCACACCGGGCAGTGCCCACTGGCACAATGTGACACAGACCTATTTGTCACATTGAGGAATGTAGGTCTAGGCCCACCAAATAACCTACTGGCCTCTCTCAGGCAGGGAGGCCAAAAATAGGTGACAACTGATTTCTGGGGACAAATAGTTAAAAAAAAACAAAACAAAAAAAAAAACCAAGAAAAAAACAGGGACAGGAGTGCTGGTCAAAGGTTAATAACAAGAGTGCCAAGGAGAGACACTGAGCAGAGCACTGGCATGGTGTGACACAGGAAACTGGGCAAGGTGGACCCATGATGTGACCAGTAAATTCCAGTTCTTATGTTCTCTCCTAACCAAACTCAAGATGTCCCTCCAAGTCAGGGTCAGTCCACAGTACACACATTGCCGTGGCCCTGCCCCAGCAATGGACTTTGGTTGAAATCATGCAGGGCATCTCTTATTCCAAGCACGAACGGAGTCTTCCAGAGAGGCTACACTAGCCCCTGGTTCATGCTGCAAGCCAGTGATGACTTGAGTGGGCTAGGAATCCACCTTCTCTCCATCCTGCCATCTTTATCCACTACCTCTTACAGCCTGAGATTACAGAACTAAGGGGGAAAAAAGAGCTTACACTCAAATGTTTAATTATGATATGTCTATAGAAAGTATTTCCCTTATGTTTTCTGTATCTGTAGGTATGGGCAGAGAATGCCTTTAGCTGTGGATTGCACTACTGATCTGATTCGCTGTAAAATCCTGGATATGTCTGGCAATGTGAGCTCCCACGAGCTAGTCCTTTCCTATGGTCTAGCCCTGGTGAGGTAAGACTTAATCTGGTAGATACAGTAGGGGATGTGGGAAAAAAATCCAGGGAGGGCATGATTCCCTTCGATAATTTAATTCTGTAGCTCTCCAACAGCCACAGTTGGGTTTGCAAATTAAGCCTCAAGAAAAATCAGAAAGAAAGTTTTCTTCTCTTTTTGCACATCAAGTTATGGTGGTTTTTTCTTGTTTGTATCTTACATATAGGTTTGTGAATCTCATCACTGAGCGCAAACAGAAGATATTTTACATTCCTCTGAGAAGACTAGCTAAAGAGGTAGGTATTGGATTCCTTAGTGGAGCAATTCACAAAGGAAACTTCACAGGCCCTCAGGGCCATTTAGTTTGCAAACCTTATTTTTTGCATCACATTTTTTACAATAGCATTAGGTTTAGTGTATGGATCTATTTTTTTTGAGGGGAGAGAGAGGATGAGGACAGTGGGCTGGGGAAAGGAGCACACTCTCATGAAGACAGCTTGCTAGCAAAGATGAAGTAACAGCAACATTTGGGGACTGTGATACTCACAGCTCTGTCTCACATCCAGGAATGGGAATGGTGGCTTGGTAGGTATATCCCTCTGATTTTCCTTGGTCTGAAGCGTTGCTTTTGATTTCTAATTCTGAAGGAGAGAAGGAAGTAGTCTCCAATGACCAACCAGGCATCAAAATATTGAACTCACTGCAGTAAATGAGTATTTTCCAATCTGAACTGTGGCCTAAACTGCTTCATAGGATTAAATAATGATAAGGATATCAGTGTGAACAGTGCATCTCTTAAAAGCATCACCTAATGTTGTTGCAAACATTTCAGATCTTTGGAACTTCAAACTACAGGTAATTCCTCCCAAACCCTTATTTAACTTCACTCCTGCCTCAGCTCCTGGTAATTTCTCTCTTTACTTGCATTGAGGAGCCTTTAATGTGGGCTGGTTCTTAGAACTACACAAACTACCAGGCACCTCACTCAAAAACAGCAAGAACACCCTAACTGACCACAGGGCACAGTCATGGTCCTGCCACTGCAAGGACAGAGGGATGTGAAGTAGTTTAAGATATTCAAGAAAGAGGACCATGCCACCCTGCTGCACTGCCCCCTGTTCCCTTCCCCCTGCCATGGAGGTACTGGGAGGAAAATAATTGACAATACAAAGGTTAATCTGACTGCAAAATAGCAAACTGGTATAGAGGGACTGGTGTTTTACTTGAAGGTACTTCTAAACAATTATAGATTTTCTTGAAGGGGTGGTCCTAACTAAAGTCATATTAGTAGTGTGGAAGAAGAGACATCCTCATCTAAGGCTTGGAATGAAGTTGATGAAGCAGAGGTGTAGGAAGGCTATTCAGACAGGCAGAGCCACAGAGGAGGATGTTCCAGGCTATAACAAGTTTTTAGAATCCAGCCTTACTGTTGTGATTGCCATTAGAGGCAACACATGTTGTTCAGAAACAGTTGTGCTTCTTTTTAAGATGAATATTCCAGTTTGGGTTGTGGATCTTCGTCATGATCTGACCCATGGGAAGCTGCCCCAGCTAAATGCATGCCGAAAAGGTAAGTGCCATGCTCATCCTACTTTGCATAAAAAGGAACTTTTCCACCAGGGTAAACGATAACATTTTTATTCTCCTGTGCATTGTGACTTTTCATTTTTACCTAGAGAAAGTGTTACAATCTGTGCTTTCTCCTTTCTCTGAGGAAGGGTGTATGAGCCCAAAAGCTTGCAAATAAAGGATTTTTTTTTTTTGCAACTATTTACTTTGTCTAATAAGAGAGATCATCTCTGCCAAAAGTTCTGCATTTTTTTTTGCCTGTAGACCAACATGGCTAAAACATGTATCCATGCTCATCCTACACATACAGCACATCTGCTTCCTGATTCTGGGAGTCATCTTACTCAGAGATGCTCTCTCCTTGTGGGTCCACTGGGTGGTGCTGTAATACCAGAGTCTGCTGCCCACATAGTAGCAGGTGATAGTGGAAAGCAGTTCCTCCAAAGGGGAGACTACAGGGAGAGTCCAGCTAGGTGGAAGTGACTGACATGTCCATGATAGAAGGCTGGCAGGAGAAAGAATGGGGAGGAAGAAAGAAAAAGCTAGGGGATGAGATGCAGCAAAAGGTTTCTTTCCCAAGAGAAAGCATCAGGCTTCTCCACATCTGGGTTGGGGCAGGGGAAGAATGAGGGGAATGCTATCAGAGATGATCCTGCTCACCTGGTTGAAGGTTTGAGCTTCCCCTGCAGCCTACGTCCATTTAGCTTACAAACATGAAAGCATTCTAAGTCTCCTCTGCTGGTAGCAGGGACGGAGCGTCTCAGGACTGGGGAAGCCCAGGCCCAATCCTCTCTGAGTCCCAGCCCAGGGCCCTGAGGGGAAGATTTCTAACTGCGTAATTCTTGCCAGCCCTCATACCACTTCCTCCATCTGCCCCTCAAGCTAGCTGTTGCCATCACCTCTCATACTGGCAGCCTGAAGTCCTGCTACTGCTTCTCAGGCCCAGACTTTCCTCCAGACTGCATGGGTCTTCCTTTTTATCTTTGCAGGTTGGGTCTGATTCCTGATTGATTAGACAGAAGACTTTAGCTGACACAGGGGCCTAATTTTCCATTAGGGCTCTGGTTAACCCTTTCCTTGCTTTGTGGGGTTATTGAATCTTTCTTGGAGGGGGGAATTCTGGCACCTGATTTTATATAGACCTTGATAGATGAGAGATTTTTTTAGAGGTATTGAGAACTCATAATGCTTCTAATGAAATAGGATATTCAGCACCTCTGAATAGATGGCCTGATTTTTAGGCTTTTAAACTTATTTTGTGGAACCTGTAAGCCTCAGTCTTAGTACTGAGATGCCAGAGAAACTCAGCTAGAATCCATGTTGGATTGGGTAATAGCATTTGACACATGGCTAGCAGTGAGATAGTGGCTGGAGAAATGGAGATTTTTGCTGGGCTGCTCCACCTTATTTTGGTAATTCACTGTTCAGACTGTTTCCATCCTGTTGGTAAAAATCACTAGTTAACTTTCTGAAACTTCCACTTTTGGGACTGAAATTTCACTTGACTCTGCCTAATGCAGTGAGGTGCAAGAATGCACAAAAGCCCATGCTCCACGCCTGCATGTGGCACAATCCCCCAGAATGGGAATTGGTCTAATGTCCCCATCACACAAGTGTTCCTTCCTTTGTAGTCTTCTCACTTTTTATTATGGGGTGCTTTTAATCTTAGAGGAACTTGGTTGCTAATGCCAATTTACAAAATATTTGCTGGATTCTAATGAATGGTGAATTTCTGTTCTGTGAGGAGAGAGCAAACGTGTCTTGCTGTTCACCTGCAGGGTGTGATGTTGTGCTGGAGTGGCTCCGAAGAACGTACTGGAGCTGCCAGCTGGGCAATAATCTGTCTGGAGAATGTGAAGAAGAGCAGGATGAAGAGGCAGAGATGACAGCAGCAACAGAGACAGAGATGGACAGTGACACAGAGGAGGCTCAGGACCTGCAACCCCAAGGTTACCTGGAAGACAAGGAGTTTCATGGTGGGTGTTTGAGATGAGTGAGAGATCACTTGGTGTGCTGCTTTTGGGGTGAATGCTCAAAGCTGTCTAAGCAAGTTGATAAAAAGTCTCTCTCTTAGATCAGGGTGAGTAATTATTTGCACCTGAGGGCCACATAGGGTGTATTGATGAGCTGTCACATGTCAAGTCAGCACTCCCTCTCCCTGTCCAACAGCTCACCAAAACTCAATGGGGCTGTGGGTGGGTGAGGAGCAGTGTTCAAAAGTGGGAAGGGCAGGAGAAGCTGCCTTCTGCCCTCAGGCATGCCCTTGCCCTCTGGGGTGTGGGGTATGTGTATAGGGAGGATTTTAGGGGGGTATATGTGTGTGTCTGTGGAGGGGGGCTGCCTGGGTGCTAGGTCCTGGGAGCCTGCTGTGGGTGCAGGGTGGGGAGAGGAGGGTGCTTTCAGCAGAGCTCGCCCAGGTGGTGCAGTACGCGCTGCTCCTTGGGTGCTTCACTTGGGGCTGAGCCCTGTCCTCTTGTACCGTGGCAGCCCATGCCACATACACACTAGTGCCCAGTGTGGGGCTGGGTGCTGCTTTATGTCCTCCACCTCCAGTGGCGGCTCCTGCTCCTGTTCTTGCCTCCTGCAGGGCTGCTCCAAGCGTGCAGCTTCAGCCAGGCTCCTGGCCCAGTGCACAGTTGGCTTAGGCTCCAACTCCCAGGAAGGTGGCCAGGAGCTGAAGTTGGTGCACGGGCAGGAGCTGCCCCGTTGAAGTTGCTCTCCAGTTCACCCAGAACAGCGTGGCATGGTGCAGCAGAGGCAGGAGCAGCTTCCACTGGGCTGTTCCTGGTGCAGCTGCAGCTATCTGGGTCTTGCTTTGCAATCCCCACCTCCAGCAGCAGCTCCTCCTCCTTCTGCTACATCACACCACGCCGTGCTGCTCTCAGTGGGCACACAGGGCTGCAGCTCCAGATCCTGCCTGCCTTTGACTGGCAGCTGGGAGCTGAAGCCAGAGCCTCGCACACTAGGGTAGGAGCCGCCTGGCTGAAGCTGCTTGCCCAGAGGGAACAGCCCTGCCAGAAGCTGGTCAGGGCCCACGCTGTTGGATGCCAGCAGGAGCCCAGTGCAGACTGCCACACCATAAGTAGGCAGGGCATGGTCTCCTGTGGAGTACTGCGGGGGCAGCCACTGGCCAGATCCAATCACCTGGTGGTCCGGATCCCGATCGTGGCCCATATTTTGCCCATCGCTGTCTTAGATAGATAGTAGTATAGCTGTTCTAGGCTTGCATGATTTTTGGAGGAGCTAACATTTTTCATATCAACTCCTTGGATTTTCATCAGTGGGCATCCCTGTGACATAGCTGTAATGTCTGTTAACACTTGGCTGAAACCTGAGCTAACCCTTCAATAAGTTCAGGGGTTGGTCTCAGTTTCCATATTAATTCTATCCCCTGCTATACATTCATGCAGGTGAGCCCGTAACTCCAGCCTGTGTTCCTGCTTGGTTTCATAAGTCAATCACTAAATACCTGAGTTGGGAGGAAACACCTTGTATGGGGCCATTATTTCAGAGCTTTCATCTACAGCAGGGTGCACAACTCAAACTCTGTTGAGAGCTTCTTACAACTTACATTTGCCCGTGGACGGTTGTTATCAGCATTATACTTCTGTAATGTCATCACAACAATTACAGGGTATCCCTGGGGGATTCTGCTGTTTTCACAGATTAAAACAGATCGTCTCCTCCTGCCTTGCCCCCTGTCACTGCCCACTACCTTACCTGTCACAGGGAGCTGTGCCATTGGATACAGTCATGGCTTCTGGTCCTGTTCCTTTTCCCAGGTAGATGCAGATCAGGAATGCAATACAGCCAACTCACTAAGGTGCCATGCTATGTAGTGTGCACCCCAATCTAAAGGTTTTCTTGCACTTTCCTTTGAAGAATCTCAGTTCAGCCACTGGAAACAAAATAATGGGTCATGTGAACCACTGGTCCAAATCCCATTGGCAACTCCTGTATTATTTGAAGAGACTGCAGTAGTGTAGAGTAATCAAAGGGCTGCTCAGCTAGACATGAATGGTCTTTTTGCATTTTAATGCCATATGCGTTGAGTGTGAATTGAGCAGCGCTTAAATGTTAGCTTGTTGCCTGTTTAAACTCTATAATTGTGCTTCTTTCTAGAGAAGGTCAGAAATGTGCTGATATCCTACAGAAATCATCAGTTTGGGGTAAGTCCAATTTGTTCATTAACTCTTCTAGCCCATCTTCTTTTTCTGTTGTAAAGCAATCTTTGTGTTTTTCTTATTATTCTTGTTCAAAGACTGAGAAACCTCCGTACAGGGAGGCTTGATTCAGACTATCTGGCTGCTTGCTTGGCTGGCTTTTGTACCAAAAGTTTCAGTGTACAGAAATCCCTGATTCCCCCTTCCCACTACACCTCTCTTCATTTCTTAAATAATCCTGCAAGCAGAACTTATTCAGAAGAGACACACTGGTATTTGTGCCCTAGCTTATGCTGCTTTGCAGTCCAGCCAGTAAACAGTGTAAATAGAGCAACTTTTGCTAGTTTCCTAATAGGATGGTTTTTAAGGCATAGTAGTTAATTCAGCAGCCTGTAGATGGGGTTGTGAGCATTGCAGAGGTAGGGAGAGCTATGTTGTGGAACTGAGATGTGCTGTTGTCTCTGTTGGTACTGTCTTGCATGATTCATTGAAGCAAAATGTCATGGGTTCACTGAAAAAACCCACGAAATTTGAGTCTCTTGACTTCTGATAGGATCACACTTTATATTATGTTGTCCACATAGGCATATTTGAAATAATCCCACGCTTGTCTGTAATTCCTGCATCTTTCTGGGTGCTTAGTAATTGTGCTTTTAATTACTGAACATGAAGCCCTTAGAAATTAATGCCTTAGTCTTTTTAGTGTGAGGTCTTTAGTCTGGTTTTCCTATCATTCAGCGCGTTGTACTTTGAAAGTGACTCAGTGGCTGGGACAGCGTGGGGAGTTACGAGATCAGGATTCTAACTTTTTTTCTTTTATATTTACTGAGCTTGTGACTGGGCAATTTTTTCTCCCTTGTCTCGGTTTATTTCTCTTTAAAACGGTACATTGCACGCACTTAACCTCATTAGTGAAGTATGTTAAATGAATCTGGTGACAGGCTCTGTAAAAACCCGTTAGATAGGATCTGATCCACAATCTACTGATGTCAATAGGAGGTGTCCTATTTTACTGATGGTTTTGTGTCTCACTGCTTGAGAGCTCTTCATCTGTTTCCTTAGAAAATAGTTTTCCTGTGACACCTTCTCATACGCACCCTGAAGCCAAGAGACCATTCAGTTAACCATAGGTGAGAAGCCAGTGGGCGGTTTTACAGCATGTTTTGAAAATCAGGTTTTTGAGGCATATGCTAAGATGACATGACATCTCTTTCTAGTTCCTCAGGACCTTGGAAACATTGTATTCTTGGGTCATGTGTAAATATCTAACTTCTGTCTGAATGTTGCTAGTGTTAAAAGTAACACCCAAGCTTATTAGAATTGTAATGTCACATGGAAAAAATACTTTACTAGTTTATTTTGTACATTCCCCAGTACTATATGGAGGAAAAATGGTGAAACAGATGACACAGTTACTTCCCATTTTAAAAGGGCAGTAGAGGGGAGAGGAAAAAGTTTCAAACTGAATAGGAAAATGCGACTATATAACTGCAAGAACTGGCATGGAGGGAGAGGGAAGGGGGCTGTATGTCACTTGAAGTAACTATATTTTTTAAGTCGTTGTTGGAATTTCTAGGTGATGTCTGGCATTTTAGGCTGCCTATATACATGCTTGGGTGGGAGGGGGGTGGCGTTCTAATTAGAATGGTTCCTGGAGATCACCTCCTATTAAAACACCTCACTGTCACATATATTAAGCCCCTGCAGGTTTAAAAATGGCCACAGGACACTTTATCTAAGCTTCATTCAACAAGATTTAGTTAAAGTGCCCCAGCAGCCTTTGTTAAACCTGCGGGGGCGTAAACACGTGATGGTGAGGCCATGCTGGAGTGTTTTAATTAGAACATGAACCAGCACATGTATAGGCAGCTGTAGTGTCTTCTTGGCTGAATGGCTGTCTCATGAGAATTCCCCAGATTTGGTGTAAGACTTTCAAGGACACTCACAGCAGTGCTTTCTCAGTGACAGATGCTTTACTTTGGGCACTTGAGTCCTAGTTCCACATTTTAAACGTTTCCCTTGGTTTCGTGACATCTCCAGAAACAAAACATCATGCCTTAGGATTGGTATGTGTAGTGGGCCATGGGGAAGTGTTCTGCTGTGATCATCAAGTAGCTGAGCTAATTTTTTATGCTCTCCTCCTGCAACTGCACTTTCTACATATGCCGTTTTTTGAGTTCCATGCATCTTGTTCATTGCTCTTTTAATAAGATGGTGTTTCAAGGCTGCGCTTCTGTACAGTATAGTCAAGTGGTAGAACGTAGTTAGGTGTTGAATCTTCCAAGTGTGTGCTGGATATTATTGCCATTTGAAAAATTTACTGTCGAACAAAAGGTTTTGATCTAAAGTAATAGAAGTGTCTTTCATTCTCTGACTGCTGTTTGAAGGCATTGGACTGAAGCTATAGGGGAGACCACATGTATCTGGTGTCACGATAAATCTGGTTACCTGTGTGGAGGAACACAAGATCCTTTTGTTGTTTGTTATCCAGAAGGATGGATAATAATAACTTGCCTAAACCTCCTTTAGTAACCAGAAGGCATGGTTGTAGCTGGTTACCTGACTTCTGGGTTTTTGTTTCTTTAATGTGGCATTGGAAGAAAAGCTTCTGTCCAACTTTTTGCAGGGAGGGAGTTCTGTCATTGGCTCTTGCAGTCAAAGATAATGATACTCAACTGATGTCATGGAACTAGTGTCTTTAAGGCCATTCTGATGCTTAGAAAAATAAAGCTCCCTTCCATTAGCTGGAATTTTGTCTGGAGTCTTAAAATCCTTTCCATTATTATAGATTTAAGTTTAAAATGCAATGTGGTAATGGATGGTGGTAGCCATATTTGTTCTTGTGTAGTTTTGACAGAAGGTCTTTTACTGATGTCGTTATATTATCTCTAAAGACTTCTCTTAAACTAATGTTTCAGTGTTCCATAATGAATATCTGTGATGTCTTGCTTAGTGTTTTGGAGGTTGCATTGTAAGTAAGGTCTTTGTGATGGCCCCAAAGGTGATTAATGTTCTTCTTCCCTTCTTTGCCATCCAATCTCTGGGCAGATTTTTTGTAAAACTTTCACATTTTATCCTTAATCCACTTCATATTTATTAAGTCTTACGTTAGCATTACATGTTCATGAGGTGGCAAGAACTACACAGTTAATTGGGATGCTTTACTGAAAACTCATTGCTAAATGGCACACAGAACATATCTCCTTGAGTGGGGAGGAAAGGACAGTGAGATGTGGGACTACTGTCCTGCTCCTGCTCCATTTTGGAACAGGAAATCCAATTTGTCTGGGGATTTCTTTGGGACTGGGATTCCCAAGCCACTCTTCGTCCTTACCCGCTCTTATTACATGGATGTAATACAATTTAGCTTAATTTAATGGTGAAAATGTTGACTAGATAATGGGCCTTTTTTGACACATTGGTGGCCCATGCTATTCCTGAGCAGAGGTGGAAATGACAGTACCAGTTCATAGGCTGGGGGGTTGTTCTAATGGTGCTGCTTAGGGTCTCGTGTCCTGAAGGAAAGTAGGAAAGATGGAGAGACGTGCCATAGTTGTTCTGTGTAGGAGGAGGAAAGTTGCTTGTTTTTGTTCTTTAAAATTCTTGGCTCATCAGGGGATGAAATTCTGCAGACTTCTCTATTATTTTCCCTGCTGCTTCCCTAGTGCCGGATATGCCCATGCAGAACTTCCATTTGTAACCAAAATCACATGAAGTGAGGTCTGACTTCACCACAGCCCATTCAAGAAGCTCCACATGACTGATACTTGATGAAGCAAGTTCTGACCAGGGGCTGCAGATTCAAGCCACAGTAGCAATTGTGTGTGGCTTACTCATGGGCTTGGTTTGGGGTTTTGGTGACAACTTGTTTCATACGCTGGTTTTAAAGAGGTTGCGTTCCTATATGTAAGACTGCATTGAAATAACAAACCTTGAAACCTTGAGACATTATGGCAATAAGTAAGTATGAAGGGTACAAAAAACATATGACTAGCCTAGAACTGCACAGAGAATTAGAAGCAGAACTAAGATTAGATATCAGGTATCTTGTGACCCTGTCTCATACTTCCATATCATCTTCATTGAGCCTGGAGCTTGTGTTGACCATAAAGTCAGATAGGTTTCCATCTAAACTTTTTTATTTAAAAATTAATATGTGGCTCATTAAAAAATAAAAGATTATGTTTGATAACGCCAGTCAACAGCAAGCTTAATGCAGACCCCAATGTTTTTGTTATACTGGTTCAGGGCCTGGTTGTAATCGTCAGTGGTTGTATCTACATATGCACTTTACTTAGCTCTGCAGTAAAGCGTCAGCGTCTACATATGTATCAGTATTAGGGCATAGTAAACTAATTAACTCCACCAGAAGATAGTATTGTTGGGGATAGTGCTGTGTTATGGCAGAGTAATTAACTGCAATCAAACGCTTGTGTAGAAAGTGACCACTGGTGAAAATTGCACCCAGTCAGCCCGTGGAGCAGGGGGCCAGAATCCTGCCTGCCTGTTTGGCGCTCCTGTGCCCCATCCAGCCTCACTGCCACCTGACGCCACCAACCAGGGCCCAGGGGTGACCCCCTGAGCCTGCTACCAGCTTGGGCCTACTCCACCCTGGCTCAAAATGATGTTGTCCTGGGCACATGTGTAGATGCTGCACCCAGGAACGTTGTACTCCATCTGGCTCAAAGTTCACTGGAGTTTATCACGCCACATTAACTGCATGTGTAGTTGCACTCAGTGTCAAACAGCTGGTATGACTGACTAATATCCACTGTTTTGAAGCTTTTTATGTTAATTTTTTTCCCTGTACATTTTTGTATTTGATATGTCGGGTAAGCATTTGCACAAAATGGGGTAATTAAATGACAACAAACTGAAGTGATGAAAGAAATAGAGACTTTTTTCTGACACTCAACAGAAGCAACATTGTTAACGGAGCGAGATTTGCCTTATGTGACTACTGGAGTCTGCTGGACTCTACTGGAGTCTTCTCTATTGGTGACTCCGCCCTCCTGTTATGGGCCAACAACCCGCTCACTCTCCTGCCATGCCTTGATCTTAATTGATTAGTTAATTGATCTAATTAGCGGGAGGCTGCCCATGTTATCCACCCCGGTGCCAGGGGGCGTTATCTGCCGCTTCTTTTCCTCCCCTACACCACAGCCCAAGCCTTGCAGATGGTACTGACGTGGTTTTGACCTGGATATTGCTGTAATTTGGCCCTCTTCGTGACTTCCCTGGGCTTCTGCCGCCCTGTCTCGCCTTGGACCTTCCTGGTGCTCTGCTGCTCCCTCTTGGTGGGGCTTCTCGCCGCCCCCGCACCCTGGGGCTTCTCACCACCCTCGCGCCCTGGGGCTGGAGTCAGTGCACCCAAAGTGCCTTACCTCTCTGGCACCGGGGTCCCCACACTACCGTGGAGCCCCTATGAGGCCTCCTCCAACCCCTAATAGCCTCACCCGGTCCTCTGGATAAACAGTGAACACAAAACTCAAAGTCCCTGGGCTGTAACATAAAAATCTAAACCGTCCGGCCAAAACATCATTCAGTCCCTACTGGAGAATACTCCAACCCATAGCAGCAATCAGAGGCTGCTCGTGCAGTCAGGCCTTTCCCCTCTGTCTGCACTGGCCAAGCTCCTCCTCCCTTGGCCGCCAGCGGGGAACTGCCCTCCTGGCCTCACTCCTGGGGTTTATATGTGCCAGGCCCTGCCCCTTCCTGTCAGCTGACTTGACTCCCCAGTGGTTGTCCTAGCAACCAGCACCTGTGACTCTGCCTGCCCTGGTAACTAGCAGCTGGGCTTCCCCCCTCATTGCTAGGGCTCTCTCCCGAGTTGTTTTTGCTCTCAGGCACGGGGCACCTGTGTGACCTGCGACACCTTATTATTTTTGAAAGACTTTCATCATGGTGCTGCAGCAGGTCGGTGCTAACCTGACTGACTTAGAAATAACCTTCCATGTAAAGACGGTGTTCCAGTTACCTAACGTTATTTGCCCCAGGCAAGGATTTTGAGTTGGGTGCTTCTTCGGGTACAAGTGGTTCTTACATCCCTGTGTTGATGAACTAGAGACATTCTTGAATGGGCTGCTGTTGATAAAATGGATAGGCTGAAATTCCAAATAGGACTGTAAAGTGGCAGGTGCTTTCTCTGTAAGGTCCATGAATAGAAACATGCTTGCAGACAAATTACTCTCTGGGATCGAGACCACGGGTGAGTAAAATACAGCCCAAGGGCCCATGGGCCCCCTAAAAAATTTAGAGAATATTTATCTGCTCCTGGCTTCCTGTCAAAGGTGACACAATGCCCCCAGGGGTAGTAGGACCCAGGGGGAGCCAACAGCAGGAGACAGGAGCCCAGCCCAGCCTACTCCCAACCAATTCCCTGTCTTCCTGACCCCACCCTGTTCCAGCACCCTGTGGCTCCCAGCTGCATTGCTGGACCGGGAGCACAGGCCTGCGCCAGTACCGTGTGTGTGTGTGTTCATAGGGCAAGTGCCACACGTATACCCCACCATACACATACACCCACACCTGCTTCTCATGGCCGTGCATGTAGACCTCCATTCCTACCCACACCCCATGTATCCACACCCACACCCATATGTTCCCACACCCATACCCCCACATCTGTCCACCCCCAGAGACACACCCACATTCTCCCTCACATCCCACACACCCACAGTTCTCCACAAACCTATACCTCCCTACACAATATACAGGAATAAGACTTGATTTTAAGCTATTATATACAGTCACCTCTATGTACACTACACAAATGCATGTAAATCAGAGCAAAAATATTTTTTGAAATCAAAGTAATGAATGTTTTAGATGTTGACTTTTTAGAATATAATTTGGTATTTTTCTAGTTCTGAGATGGCAAAACTCCTTGCTGAAAGGAGTACTTCTGGGGGTAAGGGGAGGAACTTCTAGTGGCCAAAGTCAGGGGTTAGGGGGCAGAACTTCCAGTCCCAAGATGGCAACCAGGGGTCAGGGCACCTGTCAAGTGGTGGAGCTGCCAGTGCAGCCCTCGACAGCTTGCCACAATTCAATAAGCGACCCTCTTCCCCAAAATAATTGCCTGCCCCTGATCAAGACCATAGCAATCCTCATCTGAAATTTGGAGTTGAACCAGTTGCTTAGACAACTTCTTGGTGCAAATGTTGGAGTGGCCAACTAGGGGCCGTGCTCTTCTTGACATACTGCTCACAAACAGGGAAGAATTGGTGGGAAATGTAGTAGTGGATGGAAACTTGGGCAGTAGTGACCACAAGATGATTGAGTTCAGGATCCTGAGGAAAAGAAGGATGTGGAGCAACAGCATAAGGACCTTGGACTTCAGAAAAGCAGACTTCTGTCTGCTCAGAGAACTCAGGGGAGGATCCCCTGGGAAGTCTAGGAGTCCAGGAGAGCTGGCTGTGAGGGCCATCCCTGGTGGGGGTGCGAATCAGGGCAACTGTCCCAGGCCCTGCACTTCGGGGGGCCCCACAGAGCCGGGTGGAGTGGCCGCAGCGACTCTGTGCTTCCGTTGCCACCGGCTTTGTGTCCGGCCGCGTGCTACCCCCCGTGGTGGTGGCTTCTTCGCATCCAGGACATGTGGGATAGGGGCACGACCCTGCATGAGTTGATTTGCCCCAGGCCTCACACCCTGCTCGATTCAGCTCTACTGGCTGTACTTCAGAGGAGCCTTACTGAGAGTGCAGGAACAAGTCATCCTGATGTGCAGGAAGACTAGCAGGTATGGCAGAAGACCAGCTTGGCTTAGCAGGGAACTCTTCAGTAAACTAAGTCACAGAAAGGAAGCTTATAAAAAGTGGAAACTTGGACAGATAACTAGGGAATAATATAAGAGCATTGCTCGGTCATGCAGGGATGAGTTAGGAAGGCCAAAGCACAATTGGAGTTGCAGCTAGCAAGAGAAGTGAAGGGTTCCTGCAAGTATGTTGGTAGCAAGAGGAGGATTGGGGAAAGTGTGGGCTCCTTACTGAATGGGAGAGGCAACCTTGTGACAGGATGCAGAAAAAGCCAAAGTGCTTAATGCCTTTTTTGCCTCAGTGTTCACAGGCAAGGTCAGCTCCCAGACTGCTGCACTGGGCAGCACAGCTTTGGGAGGAGGTAAGCAGCCCTCAGCGGTTAGGGACTACGTAGAAAAGCTGGACATGTACAAGTCCATGAAGCCAGATCGGATGCACCCAATGGTGCTGAGGGAGTTGGCTGATGAGATTGCAGAGCTATTAGCCATCATCTTTGAAAACTCATGGCAATCAGGAAAGGTCCCAAATAATTGGAAAAGGGCAAACATAGTACCTATATTTAAGAAAGGGAAGGAGGATTCAGAGAACTACAGACCGTTCAGCCTCACCTAAGTTCCTAGAAAAATCATGGAGCAGCTCCTCGAGGAATCCATTTCTAAGCACTTGGAGGAGAAAAAGATGATTAGGAGCAGTCAGCATAGATTCACCTGGGGCAAATTTAATAGATTTCATAGGCGTTAGGGCTGGAAGGGACCTCATAAGATCATTGGGTCCAGCCCCCTGCCAGAGGGCAGGAAGTCAGCTGGGGTCAAAGGATCCCAGCAAGATAAGCATCCAAATGTTTCTTAAAAGTGTCCAGAGTAGGTGCTTGCACCACCTCTGGGGGGAGTCTGTTCCAGGCCTTGCGGGCTCGGACAGTAAAGAAGTTTTTCCTTGCGTCCAGCCCAAAACAGTCTTGCAGGAATTTGTGATCACTGGACCTTATCATCCCTTGGGGTGCTGTGATAAACAGACATTCCCCCAGATCCTGTTCCACACCCATTATGTACTTATAGGCTGCAACCAAGTTGGCCAACCTGATTGCCTTCTGTGATGAGAGATGACTGGCTCTGTGTATGCAGGGAGATTGGTGGATGTGGTTTACCTTGATTTTTAGTAAGGCTTTTGATATGATCTCCCACCACGTTCTCACAGGCAAGCTAAAGAAGTATGAGCTGAATGAATGGACTGTAAGGTGGATAGAAAACTGGCTGGAGCATTGGGCTTAGAGTAGTAATCAATGGCTCAGTGTATAGTTGGCAGCTGGTATCAAGTGGGGTGCCCCAGGGGCCGGTTTTGTTTAATGTCTTCATAAACGACCTGGAAGATGGCATAGAGCGCACCCTCAGCAAGTTTGCAGATGACACCAAGCTGACAGGGAGTAGTAGATATGCTGGAAGGCAGGACTAGGATTCAGAGTGACCTAGATAAATTTGAGGTTTTGGCCAAAAGGAATCATGAGGTTCAACAAGGACAAGTGCAAAGTCCTTCACTTAGGTCTGAATAATCCCATGCACTGGTACAGGCTGGAGGTTTTAAAAACCTGGCTAGACGAAGCTTTGGCTGGGATGATGTAGTGGGGGCTGGTCCTGCTTTGAGCAAGGGGGTTGGACTAGATGGGACCTCCTGCGGTCCCCTCCAACTCTAACTTTCTGTGATTCTGTGACACATTCTTAGTATATTAATTATTCCATTTTAACTATCTGGGTATAGCTAAAGCAGTTAAACATTCCCTAGGTGGGAGTGTGCTGGTTTTTATCAGTATAGCAAGCTACACAACTAAAATATGATTGTATATGATTGCATCTAGATTAGTGGCTTGTACAAGTTTCTCTCTTTTGGTTAATTGATAGTTTTTAATGCAGCAAACTTTAAAATTTTGATAAGGCTTAAATGAGTTCTAGTAACTTTTAACATAAGGGCACATAGCCCTGTACTTGATTATATATATGACCAACCTGGAGATGCTTAATGATTTGTGACATCCAGGCTGCATCTCAAACCTGACTTGTTACCCAAAACTTCTTAAGCATAATCATAACTGTGTGAATGTGTTAAGCAAACTGAACTTTAGATAGGCACAAGAAATCTCCATTTTCTGAGTAGTTCTGGAACTTGTCTGATTACTTTTCATGTCTTCCCTGGAGAAGCAGGGTACAGGTCTCTTGTACTTTCTCTGTTAGCATTTTGAAAACAGATTCTTATCTGGAGGCCTCTTTGCACGGCATGATTCTGAAATATAGGTGAAGGTGGTGGTAGAAATTGCACATGCCCTAGGTATGAATGTCTCTGTAAGCAGTGTGGTATCTGTAACAGGTTGCCTATTCAGGGCTGGGTCTCATCCTCAGCCCGCTCACCTGTTCTGGAGCAGTCTGTGCAAATCTCACCTGCCATGACTTGTTGTATAATGACTGATGTAAAATGTGGGAAGCTGTCCATTTTAATGCCCGATGCCAAGGGCGGTACACATGACTCTGAACTTCCCTTATTGTATCCCATGCCTCTCAGATGTCATCTGAATCATTACAGTGCCTCACTCTATGACCAGTGCTCCAGCATCTCACTGGGACTCTCACTCCCCGCTGGAGCATATTGTCATTGTGCTCTCATACTGGCAGGTCTTACAGACATGGCCTCCAGCCCAACTGCAGTCTCTGTAGACCTACCTGGGTCTGGCTGCCCCCTCCCTGGGGCTTCACCCTTAAGTCAATTTCTCATGGAGTTTGGCCCATGTGCTGCACTTCAGGTCACTCTTGCACCCCGTACTCATCACACTCCCAGTGTAGCTCTTCAGGTCCTCCTTATCAGACCCTACTCTACACCCAACATGCATGGCACTTCAGGTTGTCCTCATGCACCCTGCTCTATGCTGGCCACTGCCTACTTTAATCGCTATGCTGCCCCCTACCCCCACTGGGGCCACCAGGGTCTTTACCTCCTATGGGCTCAGGTGTCCAGACACATGTCTGGCCCTCACTTCTTTACCAGGTTCTAGTACCCCATGGGGTTCAGGTGTCTGGAGAACGTACCTGGCCCCCACTGTGGGTAACCCACCAGGGTGTGGGGGCTGGGGTTATAAGGTGCTCCTACCCACCTTTTGTTGTGGAGGCAACTGGCCTGGCATTTCTGGGGAACTGCCCTACCACAGGCAGGTCCACTAGGCCATCCTGCCCCAGTAGGGTGCATCTTTCAATCATACTGAGGACCAGGAGCCTCCTTCCATCCCCGTATCTCCTGCCCATACCTCCAGGGTGTTCTAAGCAGAAGCTCAGCCAGGTGCCACAGTCCTGAGCCCTGGATCTAAAATGGAGGCTGCTCAGTCCCCTCCTCCAATCCCAGGGCCCTCCTGCAGTCAGGTGACCTCCTCATTAGGGCTAGCTGGCACCTGTCAGCTGCCCTATTGACTGCTCTATAGCCCCTTAAAGTGGCAGGCACTGTGAGTGCTCTGCCACAGTGCACCCCATTATACTAAGAAATGTATATGTATGGGAAGGCCACCAATTTCTGGCGTGGCACTGTAACCCCATCATTGTCCTTTTACATTCTTGCTGCTGTCAGGCACCTGCTTTGCTTTTTCTCCCACTGCTCCTGCTTATTAAATGGGTACTTTCACCTGTCCACAGTAGTGCATAGCTGGTTGTGCTGATATGCTACTTAGGTCAGCCATGTACTTAATAAAACTGCAAAAACTCTGACCCAAGTAGAAACAGGAAATGGGTGCTCTGTCTTTGAGGCAGGAGGAGCAGGGAAACCAGGTACCAAGACTCTGAATCTTCACTTGTGCTCGTTTCTTCTGTTGAGCCCTGTTCTGAGTTCTGAACACTTGCATACTTGGTTTTCATGCTGCTAGTAAGAGAGGACCTTTGAAAAATCTTTTAGGATTTGTGACTGAAACACCAAGCGCATGCCTCTGCTCTTTAGCATAGTGGCCTCTACTTTCAGCGACTGCCATTTGGTAATGAGTATTATCTCTCATTAATGCTGTTTTGTCTCATGCAGGTGTTTCAGGAGTTTCAGCCCTTTGGAAAGGCCCAGAAAGTCTGGTGTAAGCCTTCCTCTGAGGTGGAGTGGATTTTAGCCCAGATCAAAGACTTGGTGCAAGAAAACAGGTATGGTCTCAAGAGAGAACCACCCCCTACCCCAGGGAGGGTCCCAGTCCTGAAGAGTGCCTTATCTACTGTTGTCTAGTACCACTTTACTTAGGGGTGCACCAATAGAGATTTTGGGGGCCAATACCAATAGCCAGTTTTTAAGGAGGCATATCGGCTGATACCAATCTGATTTCCAATATGGCTTGGAGAGCTGCATCCAGCTGGTAAGTCTGTTGTGGTGGAAGGGGAGTGGGGAGGGAAGGGGCATGGGGAGGCAGATCAAGGCCCCTGTGGTGAGGGAGGAGTGGGACTGGGGTTTGGGCTGGGGTAAGCGCTGCTCAGCCAGGGTGGGGCAGGGCGTGGTATGGAGCTGCGGCTTGTCTGCGGGAGGGGGAGACTCCCATTGCTGCGTGCACCCCAGGAGGGCACAGGGGGCATGTGCCTCCGGATCTACATGGGCCATGGGTAGGGTGGGCTGCCGTTGCAGGCTGAGGCCGGGGCTGTGCGGGGCTCTTCCCGGCTGGGCCCCCAAAATATTGACCAAAAATTCGCCAAAGCCCCCTCACAGCCACCCTTGCAGCGCTGCTGCTGCCCACCCTGAGCACAGCCCAGCCCAAACCACCCCCCACCCTGCACTGGGAAGAATGCGGCACAGCCCTGGACCAACCCACAGCTGCAGCCCACCCTGCCCTGCGCAGATCCAGGGGCACATGCCCCCTGTGCCCTCTCAGGGTGTGCGCAGCAGCAGGAGCCACTCCCCCTCCCTTGTGCCCTCCAGATGAGCCGCAGCTCCGTCCACTGCCCCAACCTGGCTGGGCAGTGCCTGCTCTAGTCCCTGCCCCACTGCCCCCCTCACCGGGCCTTGATCTGCCCCCCCATACCCATCCCCCTCCCCTTCCACCACAACAGACTTACCAGCTGCACACAGTTCTCTATGCTCTTGGGCTGTGCTTCTCTCCGCCTGTGTGCTGCGCTGCGGCTGCACACATGCACGGGGCATTTATCAGCCACACCAGGCCAATTTCTGACAGTCCGTTTTTTTTATATTGGTGCTGATCCGATATCGGACCAATGTATCGGTGTGCCTCTATTTTATAGTGTGCTGCTAAGTGAGTTGCAGACAAAGCCATAGGAGGCTGCAGGTAATTCATTAGCATTTGAAGAGTGTGCTCTCTGCCAGTGGCTGGTCAGCAGCTGCTTCTCTTGGCTGACTTATTCTTTCCTCTTTCCTTTATTTTATCCACAAACCACTGCAGCTACATGCTCATGGATAATCCTAGGGTAGTAGCTGTATTATTGACAATTAGCTATGTCATTGTCATTAAGTATTGCTTTGAATGTTGACCATTGGCTTTTTGGTTTTAAGTTATAGCAAAACGTTTTGTCCCTGAAGTGGACTATAACCAGTGCTTTGCCAAACTGGGGGTAGTGTTTCATGGAAACAGTAGGCAAAATGGCTGCAGAGAGGAGGAAAGCAATGGGGAATGGGGCAGCAGTTTCTTATGTACTTTACATTTCTGCAGTGCTTTCAACCTGAGGATCTTCAGGCATTGTGTGCCTGATTCAGTTTTACAGCTGCCTGATCAGGTAGATGGGTTTGAGCTCCCACAGCAGCCTTAGGGGAATGATAGTCCTGTTCTATATCATTAGATACTCTTATGAGCTATGACTTAGAGCAGTGGGGGCCAGCCTTCTCCACAGGTGTGCTACAAATTAGCCCCACACATTCCCTGAATATTACTGATTCCCTTTCCTATCTGATCTCCTGCTTTTGCTGTCTGTTTCCTGCTCGATCTGCTGCTGTGCTGCCTACCCCCTCTGATCTACCATTTGCCACACACAGAGTCTTCACTTGTTCTTGTGCCTTAGGTTGCCCACCCTTGGCCTACAGAAGTTTCTCAGCCTGTGGTATGTGTACCCCTGGGGGTATGCAGGTATCCCAACACTCACTCTCTCTCTCACCCTCTTCTCAAAACTATGGCAAAAAATTTGGTGTGCCACACATTTATGGCACTTTACGTTCCCCAGTAATAATTTGGCGTGCCATGCTTTGCACAGCACTGGGTTCAGCCCTCCTAGCTTTGGCCAGCATCACCTCTAGACCAGGTACATACTTGAGTTGTGCACCCCTGGTGTAAAAGGTGGCAACCCTACCCACACCAGATCAGACATCTGTCATATCACGGCTTTATATATATAACCCTTCTTCCAACATGCGGCACGCATTAGTCTGTAAATATACAATCCCCTGGAAAATTGAGTGTTGGGGTACTTATTAAAATTTTCAGAAATTAAGGGGTACTTGCTACTTAAAAGATTGAGAAACACTCGCCTAGAGGACCCTGTTAGAATGGGGTCCATTATGTTAGTTGCTCTACAGACTTATCTGAAGACCGGTCTTTGTTCTAAGGAATACACGTGCTAAGACAAGAAACATCTGCAGTTTTGTGGGAAAGAAAGTAGCAGCCTTTCTATAGATACTGGATGCAGATATCACTTAGCAAAATCAATATCGGTGAGCTTTTTCTAATAATCAGAACTATGAAAACTGACAACTGTTTTCCATGTGCCTTTCATCCTGGCCAGTTAGCTGTGTCTTAAAGGCACTTTGCTGTCAGAAGGGCCTGAGGAAGGATTTGAAAGTGCTAGGTAATAGCTTTCGCCTCTGGAAAAAGGCATGAAAATCTCAGCATGAAAAGGTGGCTGATGGATACTTGAGGAAGCTAGTAAGGTGAAATACTGGGGTGGGGGGAGAGTTGTGAATGGCTTTAGAGAGAACAATAAAGCTGTGTTTAAAGTGAAATGGAGCCCACTGGAGGGTTTCAGTATGGCAAGTGATGCATTTGCCCTAGGCAAAAAGGAATGTTAGTGGATGGAGTTGCTGAAACTGCAAAGCTGAGCACTTGGGTCTGATCACACACATTGTCTCTGTAATGTTGCCTTACTGGTGCACTTATCCTTTTGATGATATCTATTCAGGGTTTTGTTGCAAGGTGTTTAGGGCATTAAACTTCTGTATATACTCCCCTATGCTCCACTGCAGAGCATGAAGGAACCACAGAGCAGCTGGTAGTATCCACTTCAATCCTTGAAATCACAAATTTGCCATTTAGCTTGGGAGTCCCCCAGCTCTGTCTGAATTGCTGCTCTAGGTTTTATGCCCCCTTAGATGTCCCCTCTCTCATCCTCTGCTCCATTCTCTTTGCTCAGCAAGAGAATCAGGAATGCTTAGCTTTGGAAATATATTTCCAAGTCAGTCCAGAGCATAGTTCAGTGCTTAGAATTAGTCTTCTCCAAAGCTCAGCACATGGAGCTGATTGCGGCTGCGCGTGGCCTTTCAGAGGCATTGCTGTTCTGAAGCTGCTGTCCTACTTCTACTGCTTAATATCACTGTAGGCAGCGGGGGAGCTGGAAGTGCGTCAGCCCAATTAAAACACTGGGAGCTGATGACATGGTAGGGAACCGGTGACCTAAGAACTGCAGACCTGAGCACTCTCGGGGTTCTGCAGCACTTACTTTCTGCCGGTGGCATCACAGAGCTACACTAACATTTCCCCTTTAAATTATTTATGCCACACAGCCTTTTTTTTATAAGCATATCATGCTGTATCTTGCTGTGAATATTTCATGTGGGTGCTTGGAAGAATTTTCTCCTGGCTGAATTCAGCATCTAAGCTGTGCCTGATCTTTGCTAGCATGGGGCAAAATAGACAGGTGGTGAGTAGGATGGGATTCAGAGGCAGCCCTATCAATTAAAACTTTGCCAGTGTACCTGTGTCTGGGCACCAGGCTGGAGTTCTGTAGAGCGATAGGGGAGGAAGCAGCCCCTAGGAGTTGTGTGTGTTTGAGCAAGAAGTTACACAAACGCTCTTGTTTTTGTAGCTGGAGGTAGTGACGTCCAGTCCCGAGACAGGGCTACTGCTGAGCCTGGAACACAGCAGACATCTGGAAGTGGGTTAGAGATGGTCTGTGGAGCGTCAGGTCAGAGGGCCCTAGTAGCTTGCAACCTAAAGCTGCAAAGGAAGATTGCAGTTACTATTTTCCAGCTGTTTTTGTTCATTTTCTTAATTACTGGAACTTCTGATCATTTGTTTTCTTGGTTTTGCGGGGGGATCTGGTTTGATGGCTTGAGACATGAAGGGCACGTAGAGCTTTTCAGCTATAGGTTACTTGGTCCTAGGCCAGATCATGACCATCTACTGGCTTGGAAAGTAATGTTTCTTGGTCTAGATGTGGAAGAGAGAGTCCAGTGCACCGTTATGTGTGCTATTGAACAGCTCTTATATGACACATAAGAGGAATCTCAGTGGGCTTTTATAGCACGTGTAAAACATTTTGGACCCTCTGAATAAACAGCAGGAATAAGGACACAGTACTGCTGGGCATGTGGGACTTCACAAAAATGCCTCACAGGAGGAGAAACACTAGAATAGTTTGGATTTATTTACTTATTTAATAATGTTTCTAGTCTTGTAAAAATACCCCAGGGGAGAGGACTGCAGGATGGATGTGCAGGCTGGATTCCCATTACCCTACATGACTCTGCTGCTTTGCAGTCGTGACTCAGACTGCAAAGACAGATCAGAATGATCATTGTTTGTCTTTCAGTAAAAGAGGCAAAATAATCTGAGCTGCGAGGCCGCAAGGAATTGCATCACTGTGGATATCCGAGAAACAAAATGCAAATTCCATTTCAAAGTAAAGTCTGGGAGGTAGGAGTTTATCACCAGTTACTTGTGCAGGGCTATACTGTGACCTGCTGGCTAGCAATAGAAACCATTCAGCATAGCTTTCATTTCCACCTTTCACTGCTGAGAGCTTCCCTCAGAGTTTCACAGCAGTGACGTGGTGCTGCGGATAGATGACAGATAAGGAGCCAGGTGTATCCTACACCCTAAAGAAGCCTAAAAAGAGGGAGGAAAACCTTCCATTTCAACTATGTCACGTGCCCTAGGCTCCAGAAAAATACCCCCGATTACGTGATGCGTCTCTTTTATTTTATGGTTTCTAAGCCTTATTGACAAAATGTTGCCAGATTCTATTACGCAGCTGTCTTCCTTATCATCTTACACTGCCCCGGGCTTTTTATGGTTCTCTGCAATTCAGGCTCCAAATAGCGAGACCAGAAAAAGAGCCAAATGGGAGAAGTCAGTCTCTGTGACTCTCAAAATGCTGTGGTTTGCGTCTCGAGTCCTTTCATGGTATTCTGAGTGACCCCAGGGATCAAACAGCAACCTGAAACTAGCTGCACTGCTATGCAGGGAAATCCCCTGGGCAACCACCTTTACAGGGTGGGATTGTGAAATAACTACTTTCTGCAGAACACCAGAGCCCACAGCCATGACGCTGCTGGAAAGAGATTTCACAATTGCATTAAACTGCTTTGGAACTTTTTCACCCTGTGATACATTTTTCTTGGAGCCTTTTTTAATGGGAGAGTTTTTTTCCTGTAAGTGCTGATTTCAAAATTGCAGCCTTCAAGCCAACTCTGGTAGTCAGGCTTGGGGAAGGTAACTTGCTTTCTGGAACGAGACAACTTTTCCGAGGATGCCTTAGTGCAGATCTGTTGGACCCCCATTCCTATTCCCGATTGATCATTGATTCCATGTTGCTGTTTGCCCCTAGACACTTGGAAAGAAGCACCAGTGGGTGACCCAGCATCACTTGCTGTATACATGCTTCTGGATCTATACGTCTCTACTGCCTGAGGTTAGCACTGGCATGAAGAAGACTGGCTGCTGCAGTGGAACGTTTTCCTTGGTCTCTAAGTGAATGTGAGGATAGCCTTAGAGAGAGACCAGAGCCCAGTCCTAGAGAGGAGAAGACCATAGGGCACAGGAACATGTGGACACTCTTCTCTGCAGGCTTCAGAGCACAGGGATGGTGCTTCTCATCTAGTCACAACTCTGCCAGTTACTTTACTCTCACACAGAAGACATGCAGACCAAAACCAGAAAACTGAAAGTGAAGCAGTGCAAAATGGAGAATTTTTTTATCTTAAAATACAAACTTTAGATTTGGAGATAGAAGCTTTGCGCTGGCAGGGCAGAGACAGCTGCCTCCCTGCAGTATCCATCAAAATCCCTGTAGAAGGTTTGCATGGCAAAGCTAATCCTGTGTTCACCAAAGATAATGTAATATTTTTCCTCTACCGGCACCATTCTGGCAGCCACTGCTAGTGCCCCTGCCACATCTGTGGCCCTTGTAAGCAGTCTGCTCACCAACTTCCAGTCTGCTATGGGAGGGGCTGTAGAAAACAGTTCTGGGTTGTTTTGTGCTTCAGCGTCCTCCCAGAACACATTGTGATGCATTCCTACCCCTGGAATCTGGGGGTGAAAGCTTGTGGTTGTGGCAGCTGCTAATTCAGTAACAAACACATCATTATAGAAAGCAATATGAAATTAGGGGGATTTTTTTACTTCCTTGAATCAAGCCAGCCAATGGGACTGGAGCTGATTTAGCTAGGTGTGGACAGCTGGTCTGTTGCCTTGGTGTCTTCATCCAAGAGTCCTAGGCCCTTGCAGTGTATAGGAGAACAGAACGATGGGAAACTATCGTTGAAATAAGCCACTGAATAGATTAAATAAGGCATAATGTAAATGGAAGCAAAAATACTGTGCTTAATGTATCTGGACTCAGTTTTGAACCAGGACAGCATAGGTGCTATAAGAGGAATAGGCTGAGCAGCTGTCTTCTAGCAATTTGGACCCTTGTAATGCGATTTACATTGGGTACCTACAAATACTTAGTTGCTTTTGAATTTTGCCCTGTATACATAATATAAAAATATGTTAATGTCACTGGAGCTGGTTACAACTTGGAATTCACATTTGGGGAAATTCTCATGTTTTGAAAGTTGCCATTCTCAGGAAAGGAAACTCCCAATATCTTTCATTTTGGAAAAATACCATTTGGGTTCTCCCTTTTTTTTTTTTTTCCTGAAATGGGGCATCAGAGCTTCAACCTGATGTTTGTGAGTCAGTGCTTCTGGGTGACCTGCTGTGCTGTGGGGAACCAGGAGGCCGGGGAGGTTGCAGTTGGCCAGATGAGCAAGCAGGAACTCGGGCAAGGTTTCGCTTGCAGAACGTCATGCCTTTCATTAACAAAAAATCAGCTTGAACAAATCTGCATTTTCCCTTGAAACTGCGTTTTGTTGGGAAACCAATGCTCGTTACTCAGTTGCTTAATGGAACTGACTGGAATCATGGGGTATGTTTCCAGGCAGGAAGGCATCTGCATTTGTAGAAGTGTCCTGTGGCGATGCCTCATGCTGGCTGGTTTGTAGCATTTGGGCTAGTTGGGAACTGCAGGCTGGCTTCTGCCTCTAGGACAAAACCTTTGAGCTTTGGCCTCCAAGATGTATTCTCTCTCCTGGGCGGAAGTGAGGGGGGAAGAACTGATGTTCTGAGAAATGAAGGGGCTTGCTGGAGGGCATAGGATGAATCAGAAAGGCAGAGCCAGGGCTGGGATTTAGGTTGCCCTGGCTTCCTCATCAGTCCTTTGCATCATACTTTTCCTCTTTCTATTTTTATTCCAAAGATTAGAAATACAAACCCTTAAAGAATACCGGCTGCTATATTTGTAGTCAAGGGGAGGCTGTACCTATTTCCAGCTGCGGAAATGCTCTGAGTGGTGACATTTTTCTTCCTCCTACAGGTCTTACATGAGAGTCAAGAGTAATTAAAAGCAGCTCCCAGAAAAGAATCCTGCCTCTGTCTTTTACCTTCTACATAAAAAATTGTATGTTACTGTGCAAAAAATGAAAATAAGCCCCCGTCACACTCTGGTTCTCATTGATCTTTATATAGCAACGCAAATGCTGTACTTTTAGCATGGGCTCACTCCTCCTCTCAGTGCCAGCCTGCTTTGGTGGGAGTCTTCCAGAAATGGGCTGCATGTGAATAGCCACTGCATCCCTGATGCTTTAAGAAACTGAATCAAAACCCTGCGACCTGCTTTCAGCTGGTGGGGTTCTGCCAGTCCCTTGAAACTGAGATGAGAAATGGCGCTTGCACATAAACAGCAAGGCAAGCACAAGTACTTTAAACAGAAAAAGTTGCTTTAAAAACTGGGATGTGCCTTTGCTTCAGTGTGTGCAGGCCATACAGTGCTAATGTTTTGAGTGGCCCTGCGTTAATTGGAGCTGGTCCGTGAGGTCGATTGCTCTTCTGCAATGTGGTATTACAGCACTTCAGCACAGTGTTATGAGCATCACATACACCTCAGTGCTCCTGTTTCCCTGTAGACCTCCTGGACGTGCCAGGATTTACAAAAGACTGACCCTCTCCCTTTCTCCTTTGAGAAGACAAGGCATTATCAGATTTCCTTCTATATTTTGAAAGAAGCTTAATATAAATAAAAGCTTTTTTTTGCTTATTAGAAAATATCCATTCCATCCTTACACCATAGGAAACATGTTAATTGGGAGGAGAAAGAGCTTCAGATTGAAAACACATTCATTCACAAGTTTGGGCACTGCAGAGACAGGGAAGGTGGTGGGGGCGGTCCAGTACCCAGTTCTGGTATCTTGTGCTACTCAGGTAATCATCTCTGTCACTTGCTATGCCCATGTGACTCTTGAGTACAACTCACTGTTACATTTCTCTGCATAGACTGTGCACACACTGGGTGACGGGAATTAGGTGTCTTTCCATGTCTGGAAGCTAGTTCTGCTTTTAATGTAAAGCCTCCTAAACTTCTGTGCTTGAGGGAGCTGTGACCCAGCAGCCTTCCCGAGTCGTGTGCTTGTATCACTCTTGTTTGAATGGTTGCCACATTGAGGGTGGCATGTTCATGGAGGTAGCCTGGAACAGTTAGTGAGAAGCAGTCATTATGTATAAGAATACAGTAATTATCCCAGCACAGATCCCAAAAGAGAAAAAGCTACACTGGAATCTGATCTGTAAGGGAAGTCACATTCTGCTGCTGGCCTTCATAAATGTTGGCTTCTCCTGAGTCACCTCATTACTACACAAGCAGTTGTATATGCTACGTCTGCCCACAAAGACTTTTTTAGCTGGGCTTACGTTCATAGAGTCCCACGTAAGATACAACTATCTTACCTGCGTGTTCAGGTTTGAGGGCCCTTCCACCCCTCCCCATCACAAAATACAATAGAGCTTCAGACATCATCCTCTAGCAAAGCACATCTCCTTTAACTCTAGTTCTGCCCCTGCAGCTCCAAAGAGAGCATGGCAGAGATACCAGTTCCTTCCTGGAGTCATTCAGTGTTTGAAAACGGTGGGTAAACCCTTTTCTCAATGCTGTCTCGTGTGTTACCAAATAACGAACTTGAGTTTCAGTGCTGAGTAGTTGTAGACATTTATACATAAATCGGCTGGGCCTTACTACTGGGCATAGTCGAACTTAGGTAGGTTTTCCTTTCTCTAGTCAGTGGAACCAGTTCCTCCTGCTTGCAGCCAGACCTGGCCTTGGGCTGTGAGCTGCTGGTCTCTCAAACTATGGTTAATTGTGATTGCCATGTGGATGTGGGACTCCAGGCACAGTTGAACATGACAGCGGTGATTCAGACAGGAAGTTCTGATAGTTTGGACCAGCATCTTACCTTGGCATGTTGCCAGAGGTGCAAAAGACAACATGTCTCTGATGTGACTAAATACAGTTGTCATGGCTGCTTGTGGTCCTTATAAGACTTGGTTGAGATATTGAGAGCACTGCAATATCTCTATTGTCAGTTATAGATATTTCACTGTAACAAAAGATATGACTAAATCCCCTGCACTATATTTGACATCTTAGTGCCAGTGAATTTCCACCCCCATCAGTGTAGGTGTCATTTCAATGTCCTGGCCAAGGAACAGTTGTATAATTGCACTTTCCTTCCAATTTCAGCTGGGATACAGTGTCATCACTACCAGCCAAATCTGGATAAGTATTTTGTGCCTTGTTAAGCTGTTCCTTAAGCTGTTCATTAACTAAATGAACCCATGTATACAGCTTGCAGTGTTTCAAAGGCATGATAAGAGATGTAAGGACTAACTGGGACTTCCAATTTCTCTAGGGATATGGTAGCTGAAGCGCTGCTGGAGGACGGCTTTCTCATCCCAACGGTGGAGCACCTGGAGACTTTAAATATCAAGTCTGATGGTGAATGTCTACTTTATTTTCTCTACTGAATTGTTGGCCTCTCTGAAAATCCTAACTCACGGGTTTCTCAGTGGGTGGTCTCTGGTTTCCCAAATTTTATTACACTGGCAGAGCTTTATTGCTTTGCTCGATGTGCACCCTTTTATAGCATCTTTTTAGACAAAATAGCTCTTAATTATGCGGAAGTTGAGCTTAAGCTGGCAAAGGATGAGCAAAACAGAGGTAGGTTTTCTTGTGGTTTATAGCATGATTCGATCAGGCATCCTACTTTATGCTTTTGCTGAAATATTGTGTTACCCATCCATTGCTTTTCCTATTTCTTCTCTTGTTATGATTCTCAGTGGGAGTAGGGTGCCTGGAATAAAGTGCAGGACTACTAAACTCAGTACCTTTTGACCCAAGCACTGCACCAGTTGTCATGTTAAAAGTATATCTGTTTAACTGTAATTTCTTTTATATAGAAAACAAAGAATTGCTGGACATCCCTCAGATATTTTACTGTTTCTGGCAGCCTCTGCTCAAGGGCCTCCATTCCCAAGACTTCACACAGTCCTTGATAGAGAAAATGTTTGCTAACCTGAAACAATGCTCTGAATCTTCAGAACTCAGGTCTCAGTACCTGATCAACTGGATTGCTGAACTCTTGACTGCAAACACCAAAATTAAAGCCAGTGAGTGAATACCTTCAGGTTTACTGAAACCTTCAGGTTTAAGATCCTCTCCTGTACAGGCTCGAGAGAGAGAAAGTCAACAACACTTGCAAGATGCAAATGCAGGGATCCTAATTATTAAACAGACTCCATAAATTTATAATGGCTTTCAGGATTGACAGATGAAGACAACTGCATTCAGTCCACTGCAACGGATGGAAATAATTTTTATTCAAAAATGCATGATGGCTTCATTAAGGCTTAAAAACATGGTGATTTTCCCAGGGTGGGAGCATAGAATTGTAGAGAAGGTGGGCTGGAAGAGACCTTGGGCTCTAGTCCAACTCCATGCTCAAGGCAGGATCATCTGTATCCAAACTATTTTATTACAAATCCAAACTATCCTATTACAAATACTTGTCTAGCCTATTTTTAAAACTATACAACCAGCTCTGCCACACAGCTACCTGGCACATTTCCCAAAACCTCAGACACCATCACCTGCCATACCCAGAGAGTGGTGGTGGATGGGTCATTTTCAGCCTGGAAGGATGTGGGCAGTGGGGTCCCCCAGGGCTCCGTCCTCGGGCCTGCACTGTTCAACATCTTCATCAGCGACTTGGATGAGGGGGTAAAAAGCACCCTGTTCAAATTTGCTGATGACACTAAGGTGTGGGCGGGGTGTGGGCACGCTAGAAGGGAGGAATAGGCTACAATTGGACCTAGACAGGTTACAGGGGTGGGCGGATGAGAATAGGATGGGTTTCAACACAGACAAGTGCAAGGTGATGCACCTGGGGAGGAACAACCGGCACCGTACCTACCAGTTGAGGAACTCCCCTCTTGTCAGCACGGAGGCGGAAAAGGATCTTGGAGTCATCATTGACTCCAAGATGAACATGGGCCGGCAGTGTGGGGAGGCAGTTAGGAAGGCCAACCGCACCTTGTCATGCATCCACAGATGCATCCTCAGGCAGGTCCAAAGAGGTGATCCTCCCCCTCTATGCGGCACTGGTCAGGCCACAGCTGGAGTGACTGCGTCCAGTTCTGGGCGCCACACTTCAAGAAGGATGTGGACAGCATGGAGAGGGTCCAGAGGAGGCCACTCGCATGATCAGGGGACAGCAGGGCAGGCCCTATGAGGACAGGCTACGGGACCTGAACCTGTTCAGCCTCCAAAAGAGAAGGCTGAGGGGGGATCTAGTGGCCTGTTATAAACTAGTCAGGGGGGATCAGCAGGCATTGGGGGAGTCCCTGTTCCCCCGAGCACTGCCAGGAGAGACCAGGAATAACGGTCACAAGCTGGCAGAGGGTAGGTTTAGGTTAAATATCAGGAGGCGCTACTTCATGATCAGGGCGGCTAGGATCTGGAACCAACTTCCAAGAGAAGTGGTGCAGGCTCTTACCCTGGGGGTCTTTAAGAGGAGGTTAGATGAACACCTTGCTGGGGTCGTTTGACCCCAGTAATCTTTCCTGCCGTGGCAGGGGGTCGGACTAGATGATCTACTCAGGTCCCTGCCGACCCTAGAAACTATGAAACTATGAAAGTAAAGCAGGGGGATGAGGGCACTTTCAGTGTCTTACCACTATAAGGACAGAAAGTGGTAGTTAAAAATACACTTGACAGAACTAAGTAAGAGGAACATGTCCTCACTGCAGAGAAAGAAAAGAAACCCATAGTCCATTCTGATCTGACTGTGTGCTACAAATCCTTCTTGATTCTCAGATGTGGCCTGACCCTGAGTGGAGGTGCAAGAACCTCTGGTTTTTTTAGTCCCAGCAGGAGCTGTGGCACACCCCGGTCAAAACCCCCCAGTCCTGGCAGCAGCTAATGCCCAGTTCTTCTGAGGAATGTGAAAAAAACCCTTGACACAACAAGAGGGGAAAAAATGCTCCCCAGTCCTATGTGGAAGCCAGCAAAGCTCAGAAGAGAGAAAACTACACACTCCCCACCCTGCTGTGCAACCCAGGGACCATAACCTGGCTCTAGACAGGTGACATCTTGACTGGAGAGCTAGCATTCCCTTTTTTGTCATCCTACCCCTTCCATGAACGTATCCTAGTTCCTTAGATCTTTAAATCCTGCAAACTAGAGATATCAAAACTGGCAAATCTGCACTGTGTTTTGCTCTGGAAGCAGCTGCATTTTGAGGTTTGTCTACAGTAGAAGAGCTGCTACTCTTCCAGCTATGCCAGCTTTGTTATGTGGGCAGAGTGCCCTTGTAGAGATGCAGCATATGCCCACAGGAGTTGTTTTTGCACAGCTATACCACGTCCCTGAATGACATGAGGAAAGCAAACAGAAACCCTTTTCTGTCTCCATAGTTGTATCCATGCCAGGGGTTTCATCTGCATAGCTACATAGGCTGGAGGGTGTGGTATGTGTTTTGTTCCCTCCAAACACCCCCCTTTTTCCTCCTCCCACATACATGTACTCGTAGCTGTTAAAGCTGTGCTGCCAAACCTTAATAGCATAGACCTAACCTCAGAACTGGGTGGAAGAGTGACCTGCAAAATGCCTTAGTCCTAGCTATTAAGGAGAGTAGCGGCTTAAAAAAATGTCAAGGTGTGGGTACAACCAATGCATTTCTTCTTTGTGAAACTCCCTTTCTTCCTTGTCATCCTTTCTGTAGGGAAGAAAATGGAATCCTGTTACCAGAGTCGGAAAAGGAAGCTGTCTCTCCGCAGAATCCCTTTGCAGTGGCTAAAGCTCGTTGATAATTGCTTGGGAGCTCCCTGCTGGGCAACTCCCCACCTCCTTCAGCTGTAAGTGACCCCGTGACTTGGGGAAAAGCATCGGGAGCAGGAAGCAGAGTTCTGTGGTGTCTCTTGCCTGTCCAGTATGCTGTTATGACCAATAGTTCCTTCCACTTCTTTCACTTTTGTGGAAAATTTGGTTTATATAACTCATATTGTTCTTGCTCTTTTCCCTCACTGTGATATGAAAGAGGAAAAACACACTTCTCAGGGTGTTTCCTTTCAAGGAAAAACTAAATGTGCTGTGTAACAAAACTTTTTCTCAATTCAGTGACGTTAAACGTTCAAGGTACAGGAGAAAGCAGGGGTTGCTGACATGGCAGAGAGCATGTAACTTGTAACTTCCACTGAACAGTGATCACTCCCATTTCACACAAAAACTTCAATTAGGATTGAAAAGAGAGAGAGGCGCTACTAAAAAAGAAAGCCAGAAAGAGGGATTAACTTTTGCCTTGCACCCCTGCAGAAGATTATCACCATTTCCTAGCAATCCACTGCAAAGGGGTGGGAGAGCAAGGCTGGAAGCACCCTTGTGCAAGAGGCTTCTGGTTTCTGTAACACTTGGTTTTTGCATGTGAGACTGATTCTGTTCTTCCCTTTCTAGGATTCTCACAGGTATGGAGCCTCCTTTGCCTTTAGACACTCAGAAAAATCTTCTTTACCTTTCCTCCATCTACACTCAGGAAGGAAGTTCCCTCTCCAGTCCAGGTTCTTCTTCAGATACTAGAGGACAGCCAATTTATACAATTGAGAGCCTACAGTGGAAGGCCAAGCAAGATAATCTGGCCAAAGAGCAAGGCCAGATGGCAGAAAGGCAAGAAACTGTACTGGGTGGAGGTGAAGATGAAGAGGGGGAGGAGGAAGATGAGGAGGAAACAGAGATGGAAACAGAGTCACCATCTTTGGAAGAGCTCCTGCATCCTGTGAACATGATGGCTGTAGCTGAGAAAAGGGCTGCACTGCAAGGATCTGTTTGGCAAATCAGTTCAGGTAAAAAGGTCACAGACTTCCTCGCTCTCCCTTCCTCACCAGCAGGTGTCATTTGAAATGCAGAGGCTCCTGCAGACTGAAACTTGTTTCAAAGCCATGTCCATGCCATGCCCTTGTAAACTTCATTTTTCCAGCCTCCCATTTGCATATAGATGTCTCTTCTCTAGCAGTGCTTTAAACTAGGATTGCTTCTTTTATGTCCACATAGTTAATGTTTCATTAACTTCAGCATCAAGCGTCACCCTCTGTGGTTAATATTCCAGTGTAGCTGATTGACAGAGGAGCGGCTGCCAACCGAACAGTAAAGAAACACCAGTGCTTCATGGTCTGCAGCAAGATGTGCCAAAACCTTCCACTTATCAGACTGGAATCGCTAAAAAGATCACTGGGATCACTAACCCCTGGCATGGATGTTATTTATTAGTGGTGTATTTAGGTGCTTTCCAAGCAGCTGCCGTGTCCCAGGAAGTTTACAGTCTGCATAGACAGCTGGCAGAGGGATGGACCAAGGCAAGTAGTGCAAGGGAGTGACCCAGCAGTTTAGCAAGTGCTTCGTTACTTCCACAACTCTGCTGCTCGTTGCCAGTTTAGACTTGCTGGGATTTTTGGAAGGTGTGATAGTATTCTAAGATTTACTGTGGTCATGGGTGAAGTGTGACTGTAGAAGGGTCTTGCAGAGAGGGAGTGGGTAGAGAAGAACCTGGGAAGTTTGGTCAGGGGAGACATTCCAGGCCCAGGGCTGCATGAGCCCCTCAGGTACAGACAGTTAATATTTCTGCCTTCCATCAGAGAGAAATTTTCCCGAGTAAAAATATCCTTGGTTGTTGGAGCAGCTCTGCCTAGTTAAACTGATGTGGGCAGCTTACCGGAGATGAATGTTTTGGAAACCTAGAGAATGCTTTCCACGTTCTGGTTGGTTTGAATCATATAAAAAATAAAAAGGAAAAATGCATGTGAAGCCCCCTCCCTGCTGTCTGACATCTTTAAGTAGGTCGTTAGGTGCTTTTCATGATGTTTTTGTTTATATCTGATTTGTTAAAAAAATGTAACGTTGGCCCAAAATACATTAGTATAGTTCTGGACCTAAAAAAATTTGCAAAAACTCTTTCTCTACCCAGTCGAGTGGAAGCAGATGACTGTATCCAGGTGATTCACAGCCCACTAAATTCATAGCAGGTGGCTGCATTTCAGGATGAGCTGCAGTGAAAAGCACCAAACACTACTTGTGCCATCCTTTAATTGTGTTACTGTGTCACCCGGGAACTGCCATCACAGATGAGAGCATTATTGTTTTACCTCATGCTCTAAAGCCATGAAGCCACAGTTGCTGCCTACTCAAAGAGCCCAGTCCTAGTTTCTGTTTGAACTGGAAGCAAGTTCTGCCTGGCAAACAAGGGGCCCCAGTGTTTTGTTCACATTTTGTGCATGGCTGAAATAGTCTTTCTAGGTCGAAGCTGGGTATTGACATTGTCTTAGTGGTTCTGCCCTCAGTAAGTAGCTCGTGGCAGGTGGGGTGGGTGCTTAACTTGATGTTTCCATTTACAATAACTTCCTTACTAGGAATTTTACCTTTTGAGATCACCTTCCTGTCCGTCCCCTGCCACCACCCATCACCATTCCAGAGTCAGCAGCCCATCATAGGAAAGTAAGTGAGACTGAAACCTTGCTTTCCACATAGCACTTGCATCTTTCATGCAGCTCCTGAAACCTAACTCAGCAACGAGTCACTTCTTATATGTGAAATTTTGAATCTGAGGGGGAAAATGATGAGTATGGATGGTCTCTTTTTAGAGTGCAAGGCTCCCAGTCAAATGAAGGAGCAGGTTGTGGTGGAGGGGATACAGCAGTGATAGCTGTCACTGTAAGAACCTACCTGTAAACCAGAAGAGAGGGTTTGTATTTCCCCAGGGGCTTTGTGGGTCTTTCCCTCTTGCCTTCCCCGCACCTGCAATTCTTGCAGGCTATTCAGAATTCCCCAGCGTCTATCCTCTTGCCTTTCCATTTTGTAGCCTATTTGGGTTTAGACTTTGGAATGATTCTCCAGGAATTTGGCAAAAAATTCTTGCTGCAGGTCAGTGGGAGTTGGGTGCTGAAATTTCATAAACTCTTGCAACTTGTGTTTTACCTGTCTTGTCCACAGCATGTTTGTTCCAACTGTTCCCTCCCTCTTGAATTAAAAAAATATGTCCCATGTCCTTTCTGTGCTGTTGGGGACCCTGGCAAAAAGGTTATCATGGATAGAAACCACTGGAACAAGCTGTGGGGGGCAAATATGCAATATTCAGATCTCTAGAAGGGAGAAAGAGTTTAACATGTATATGAGTGGCTTCTTCTATGTACAAAACCTTGGTCTATTTTTAAGAGAACAAATTAGGTGCTTTCCTGAAATTTGATAAGTAATAGATGTGTATTGCTGCCTTCATTTCAAAAACACGTCAGAAGTCAGGTAATAAGAGAAAAAAAGTGTTCGAGAACATTGTTTTTTAGAGTCTGGATATGTTTCGTTAACCTGATCAGCATGAAGTATATACTGTTGCAGTACTAACATTTTTCCTGTTGTTTCACATGGCACAGTGATCTTTTTGTGGAGCAATAGTGATTAGAAACAAAATTAAGAGGAGATAAGATGTCCTGCTGTATTGATGCCACACTATTTGCACAAAATCTAAAATGAATGTACAGCTTATAAACATATATGTATACATATACATATATATATATATCTGAAGTCAGCTTAGAGCACAGGCTTCCAGTTCATGCATTGAATGTTTTTTCCAACCTAGATGAAGTACAATGGAAAGACTTCCCTCTCGGGAAACTCCCCGGTCAAGCGGATGAACCTGATGGTCTCATGGTGGAGCATTATTCTGTGATGTCCCTGATCGATCAGCCAGTGACAAGAGATGAGAGGCATTCTCTCAGTATGAAGTGAGTAGTGTTGGGATGGGGGCTCTCTGCGATTGCATCATCAAACATATATTATCCAAGTTCATGGTGTTTCAAGAAGCTGGATACAGTAGTGCCTATATATTTCTAGTGGTTTGAGCAATATTTGAAATTGTTCTGTTTGCTTTCCAAGTTTGTTTCATTTATTGTTGCACCAATGAGAGTAGTGCAGAGGGCAAAGTTGTGGAGGTTGGGAGGACAAGGAAGGGTAATGTCTGACCTTGAGTGTGTTTGGAAGGAAAAAGGTAGGAGGCTTAGAGACCTTCGCTGGGTAACCTCAACTGCTGACAACTTGGATTATACCAATATCCTGTTAGCTTAGTGTGCAGATTTATTCAGTGACAATCAGTGAATGAAAAATAGGGTAAAATAGGGTCTTACAGTATCCACAGTCCCCTCGTATGTGCTTAAGAAGCTAAAGTTAATTTTAAAACTCCACATATGTGTTTCAGGAAGGAGTTGGTTGAAGAATGTGTGTCCTAATACAATAGAGTAGAACCGATTTTTTTTTTTTTCCTCCCACGAAAGTATAGTAGGCATAAGCAAATAGAAACTTCTCTTTATGTACTGTACACGGATGCTATGAAATATTTACCAAATGGGCCCATTGTCAGCTCACGGCAATTATCCAGTCCTCTGCTTAACAGACCTCCTTGTTGGCTGTTCCCACCATTCACAGTGAGTTGCTGAAAACCTTCAGAAAATATGAGCTGCCTGTAATAGGACTGAAATCATTATTGGTTGGCAGCAATATGTAAGGTTGCTGAACCGTCTCCAGTGTCTTGCAAAGCCACTTCTGAAAGCAGTGGCTGACACCTGAGTGGAAGAATCCTACCCACAGCTGATCCTTCTGCTGCCTTTTCTCCCTAGACAGTCTCAGGATAACCTGGGGAGACATATGTGTAATTGCCACTGTGATAAAAGCAGCTCCTTGTTTCCTAAGACTCTCTGCTTTCTGTTTTGGAGCTCATGGGTTGGTTTTTTATTTTATTTTAACTGTCTGAAAGCTAAATGCTGTTGTGTCTGTGGAGAGATTCATGTGGCAATTAAAGTCACAGTTTTGGTCGTATCCCACTGAGACAACAGCTTCTGGTAGTCCCAGCTTTGCCCCCAATGTTCCCCACCCCCTGTCCTTCCTCAAGAAATCATTACCAGGTTTCTCCTGCATCCCGGTGGGGAAGCTGCTGCCTCTTCACAGAATATTAGATGAATGAGTGGAGATGAATTTTCAAAACCTGCTGTGGCTGCTGTATAAACTGTGGGTAAACCAGCTTAATAAGGCTTTCTTTGCCAGAGCTACACCAGGGTAAGGACAGGGTGCATCCAGCCTCTCTAGAGGTTTACACAATGTACTGGAATTGATGGGAGTGCTGGGGGAAACTTTAGCTCAGTGGCCCCAGCCTTGCCTGGCCCACAAGTAACATGCTGCTGGTAACATCGTGCTTCATCTTCCTTGCCCGCCTCAGTCTGAATGCATTAATTCCCTGTGACTCTGAGCAATATAGGAGGGTGGGGGGAGGGCGGGGGCAGGGTTTGGGGATCACTTCTTCAGCTGAATCATCCCCAGTCAAATTCACACGATGGCAACGTTCCTGTTCCTGTATGAAGGCTCGTTTTCAATTAAGCTGTGATAATCACCCTCCGAATCCAAGAGCTCTGAATGGCTTTGACATCGAACAGCTGCTTCAATGTCAAATCAGCTGCATCTCTTCCGTTGCACGGAAGGGCCTTAAACATAATTTCTGCCATGGAAACCTCTGAGAATATAAGCAAGTGGCCGTTCCTGCTGCATTTGCTAGATCTACTGCACTGGAAACGCTAAGAGCAGCAATTCTCCAACCACTGTCGTCTGTGGAGCCCTCCCGGTTGTTCTGCACAGTATAACCGGAGAACCCCCCTGGCGGGGGCTTGGACTGGTGGGTGGGAACTGGAGGGTAGGACCGTAGAAAATTTCGCCAAGTATTTCATTTCAGAATTGTTTCAATGCATTTCAAGGTCAAAACAGCGAAATCGAATTGAAACAAAAGCCTTTGAAACAGCTTCAGAACGAAACAAGGGCTGTACCCAGCACCAGTCCCGGGCAGTAGCAGCCTCTTGTCATCCAATGTACAGATCGGGGGCCTGCCTGCACCCCTGGGAGGGGTGCGGAGCTGTGCTGGACTCCTCCCGGGGGTGCGGGCCCCCGATTTGCATGCCAGATGACAGGATGCTGCAGCTCCCGCCTGGGACCAGTGCTGGGCGCAGCCCGCACCCAGCACCAGGAAGACCCTGTGCTCGCCCGGTCACTCCCAGTGCCCCCGCTCCAGCCCTGTGCCCAGGCAGGGAGCAGCGTGCGGCAGCGGGGAACGAGCTGGTGCTCAGTGCAGGGGAAAAGCAGCTGCTCCCGGTCCCTGTGGCTGGTGCCCCGTGCGGCAGCTGCTTGCAGCCCGAGCGGGGCTGTCCTGCTTCTCCACCACATCACCAGAGAGCAGGCACAGGCTCTGAGCGGCTGCAGGACAGGGTGCTGGCCATGCGGGGGCCATTTTTCCCCACACTGAGCACCAGCTCATAACCTGCTGCTGCTGCTAGCCTAGGCCCTACCCCCAAAACAGGTGTAATAGTGCCACTGCAGTGCTGAGTGCCATCCAGCTGAGAGAACAAGCTTATTGGCATGCATACAGTGCCTCACTGAGGGAGCTACATTGCATCCATTTCAGGGTGGAGCAGGCATGCTTAGCTTTCTGTAGCATTTCTGGCATGGTCCTTTTGCCCTTACATGCCCTCACTCAGCTGCAAGGACTGTGCTGCTGCTTTGTCAGGATGAAATTAGATATTGATGGAATTTGGCCAATAATGGCAACACATTGCAACTGGCTTCACTCAAATAGAAATGAAGATGCCAGCTAGCCAGGGAGAAAACAGCTATACTTCCGTAGCACCCCACATCTGGGACTGTCAAAAGGCTCCAATAACTGTTAAATAGGTCTCAGTATCTTTGTGAGACAGGTCATCATTGTAGGCAATGCAAGGGGTGGGCTGGGAGTCTGAGGATAACTATGTAAGTTGTTAGCAGATGCAGGCTCTGTAACCCCCAGAATCCCTGTTTTGACCACCAGACAAGCTCTATAAAGCAGAGCACCTGGCCGTTTATTTCTCAACTGTTTTCCCACTGGTGCTATTGAACAGTGGAAGTGAGACCTCTTCCCAGTATTATGCAAGCAACAGACTTTAGGACTGAGTGATAATTTCCCAGGTCAGATGAGTCTTGAACAAGAACCAACACAGCATGTTTTGTAGAGGAAATGTGCTCAGGGGTTGAATTGTGGGATTCAGAGATCAGTTTTCATTTAATCCTCAAATCCCTATTGATGCTATTGGGTGTTGAACATTTACCATGAAATACTCAGGCACCCCAGTTATACAGCTAAACATTTAGGTAGGCGAGAGAAGAGATGTGAATAGGGAGCTGCAGCAGAATTCCAATTAACAAGAACAAGTGTAATTGGTACCATTTATCAGCTTGCCAACAAACTCCCTGACAGTCTTTACCTGTCACCCACTTCTCATGGGTTCTGTTCATTTTGCTTTGCGTGTTTGATAGAGTCATCACTCCTGCTCAGGGAGACTGTAACAAAATACATGAAAGAGTAGTGTGATTCATTACTCTGGCTCGACTGAAACCTGTTACTAGATGCCAGCTGTAGAATTTGCCCTTCCTGACTCGATGGTGGTAGGCGTAACAAGCATGCTACAGTCCCAGCATATTTCTCAAGATTGGTGATGGTGTGACATTTCCAAAGTTGCAGGGATGAAAAGCTACCATGGGATCATCCCTGTTTCTACTTTATATGTATGTGAATTACCATGCATGTATACTCCCAATCGGCCTGTTAGGGTATGAAAGGACCTGGACCTTGGACCACAATAAAAATTGCCCCTAGCTAGCTGTAGGCATACAGTCCCTGCCTCTGCACCCACTGATTTCCTTTGTTAGGAAAATTCACTAACATTATGGGCTTGATCAGGATGCCTTTTGAGATCAGCAAGTCCCTTGTCACTGAAGACTGATAGCTTGCAATTTTACTTCAAGTGGAAGAGTATCTGATTAAATAGGAAACTCTTGCCAAGGAGCCTCTATAGTAATCCTTTCTCCTACATCCTCAGCCCATGCTAAGGAATTTAATACATATCTATAAATGTGAATTGAACTGCGTACTAGACACCTGCTAGCCGGTGAACTGAATCTACTAGCTGGAGGTGATGCACAAACCTTGCAGAAGAGGAGAGAAGCCTAGTAGGCTTCCCTTACATGTGGGATGCAAGTGCCTGTTTAAGAGGGGGAGCAGAGGCTAGAGCCATCGTTTTGCAGCCCTCCACATTTCTTGGCTTCTGGCTGCCTGTCTGGAGTGCTTCTTGCATGCTACATGAGCAAAGAGCAGTATTATTTCCTCTCTTCCTGCCTGTGTGCTCTGCCCTAGCTCACCTCTACTGTCCGTTGCCTCCATCCAAGGAAATAGGTCTCTCTGACCTTTTAATCATCTACTCAGAGGCTTCTGGAAAAGCAAAGAATCAGTCTCTAACCCTTCCTGCCTCTCTCTACCCTCTTCTTCCCTCCCTGACTCATTTAGCCCTTCCTTTCATAGCAGTGTATGCTCTTCGTACACTAAGGCCACAACTTTAATGCTCCTGCAGGTACTGCTCCTTGCATCTGACAAGCACCTGGTCATCATCTCTGCTGCATCTAATCAGCGATGGCATTAAGTAAATACTCCTCATTTTCACTCTCCTCATGCCAGTTGTCACACTTTCCCCACGGATTGTTTCCTCCTTACCACTGCCGGCTGCATTTGTGAAGCCCTGCTAATGCTTCATCATGCTGGAATTTCATGGGAGGCTGCTAATATTGGCTGCGATTCTTGACCTTTTGGCAGCCTACATACAGTGTTTTCAACATGCTGTTATGATTAAAAAAACCCCAACTATGTGATTTACAAGAAGGGATTCTCCTGTATTCAGAGGTCTTGATCCACCTGTATTCAGAGGTCCTGAATAAGTTCCTGATGAACAGAAAGCAGAAATGGCCTCTAGAGAATTATCATGTGGTTGGTGGCAGCAGCTGAGACTCACTCAGCGGTGATTTTAAGGTCCTTATTCTCTCACCCCTTTTCCATATTTCTCTAGCTGCTTATGTGAAAACATGTTTGCTATGTTAAATAGTGTGAAAGAATTCAGGTTTTCCTGCTTCTACAACAACAGAAGTGAATGTGATGAATGTGATGATAGAGCTGATAGCCTGGAGCCCTTAATGGGTTGTTTCTTTTCAGATCACCTTTTATGCAAAGTAAAAGAATTCCTTTGGACCGTCGTAACTTATGAGAGTTTGGGGGCATATGATGGCTTTTTGGAGGGGATGCCTGACCATTTGCAGGAGGAAGCATGGAAGGATTTTTCTTAGAGAACTGGTAAATTTGAAAGGCAAACCTTACTCTTGTTCTAGCTTCTGTTATAGTTGTAGTGACAGGCTGCCCTTGTATCAGTAAGGTGGAAGCTGCAGCTCTGGTACTACTAGGCTTCATGTTTAAGGAGCATAGCAGTTTGGCATCTTTTAACCAGAACTCTCAAAGGACATTAAAAAAATCAGAACTAAGGGACCTGCAGTAATGTCCCTTAGAGGAAAAAAATATCATTGTAAAAGCCATGGCTGTGGATAGTGAGAAGAGCGTGAAAAAAACTAATAAATCTCTTGGGGTCCTTTTCTCCAGCCTGTGTAACTTCCTAGAACTGGGTATTAAGCTATTGTGCTTTCAAGGCCTCCTCTTTGTAACCAGCTTTTTCATTTGCTCCATGGACTCTCAAGTGGGTTTTATTTTAAAGGTCAAGCTTGCAGACTGCCTGAGTGACCTAGGGAAAGCAGGCACTGGATAAAAAGCCATGTACAAGCAAGGATCCCTTCTAGCTTTGTATACAGTCATGGAACAAAGTTGATGCTGAAATGTGTTTGGAAACTTGTAGACATTTTCCTTCACTTATAAAATGCTCTTCTGCTGTTTCAAAGTAGGCGAGGCATACCTTATATGCACTTAACAACATCACTGCCTTTATAGTAGGGGTGTCCCACCTTTTTGAAAGTGGGGCCGAACCAAGAGCTTTTTATCACCCAGTGGGCTGGCAAGCCATATTCAAAGACCTCACAGGAAGCGATCCTTGGAGAGGGAAGGAAAACCTGTTGTGTCATTTGCAGGCATTTTCTGTTCTCTTTGTGCTTGAGGATCATTCAACTGTAGTGCCAGCCCATTGTTCTCCCAAGTAAGTGTCTGTTCTTTGCCTGCTCACTCTGTGAGCCCAACGCGGAGGTACAAACAGCCGTATTTCTTACCCGGCACCCAGGGGCAGTGGAATCCAAACGTCAATCAAGATTATTAAAAGATGAACCCAGTTTCTGGAAAGCCAAGCACCATTTGGCATACTCTCCAAGGCTATGCTACACCAGCACAGACTGTACTCTTCTAGCTGGGGTCTTGCCCACACAGCTACTGTCCTCTGCTTTCTTGCAAAGCAGTGAAAGCAACAGAAATGTGGGCACTCAGAAAGCTGCCCCAGTTGTGTGCAGAGAGCGTCCTCCGCCTCTGCGGGGAATCAGCGCTCAAATGCAGCATTCCCAGAGCGCTGGGCCCCAGATGGGGATGTTCACGGCCAGCCCCAAGTCTGTGTCAAGCGGAAGATAAGGGGGCTACGGACAGCAGCTCAAGAGAAACAACTGCTCATCAAATGCCTTTTGCTAAGAACATTGGGGCACATGCCCGAGGCTCTCGTTTCCTGCTTCAGACCAAGCAGTTGCCTTTGATAGGGGCAGTTTCTACGCTTGTCCCCATTGCTTTATTCTGACTGACTGGGTCACATTCACTTCTCTAAGGGCACGGAGGTGTTCAACTGCAGCTGGAGTTTCCTTTTCCTAGAGCCCCTGGTCCCAGGTGTGTGCGCACACGTGGAGGGCAACAGAATCACTGCCAGAACGTGGCAGCACACAGGTTTGTGATTACTTGCCCAAACGTCCCACTACCAAGCAGAAATGGCCGTGTATGCCAGCTAGGAAACAAATGGTTTAATGAAGCAATTTAATGCTTTGCTATACAGGCCCGTAAAGAAAACCAGGACAAAGTGCTGCAGCCATGTTATCCGCACACAGCTCCCTCCAGATTGCAGCCATTGAGTCGAGATTTCCCTTGTAACAACTAGGCATGAGGCCTTTTGCAGTACTCATTAACAGATTACAGGCACTGCTTGCCAGCCTATCTGCGTTTTACACGACTCAGGTTAATATCAAACCTATTCCCATCTGCAGAAACCCAGAGCGCCAAGGCTACAGGCACTGTAACTGAATCCTTTCATAAAAAGGAACTGCTCCTTCAGAGAGCAGAACAGATATCTGATAATCGGGCGAGCCCCAAACTGGATGATGCACTGAAGAGCATAATCCTGCACTTCAAAGGCAACAAATAGAAACAATTTTGTGGTTTCGGAGTCTTGAGAACCTTAAGCAATTAAAAAAAAGAAAAGTAATTTTTGAAAAATCAGGTGGCGCTTTGAAAGCATCACCCATTGTAACAGGATATTGCGGGCCCTTTCGACCTTGTACCTCAGGCTGGCATTTGATCAGAATAGGATCATTTCTGGTCATAGAGCAGCTCTTGCCACTGGGAGGTTGCATGAATACAGACACGTTCTCAAAGTTTAAAGGCCTTTTGAGCAGCCTGTCAGACCGCACGCTGTAAGGAGCCTTCGCAAGAACAAGCCAGGCAAATCACAGGAAAGCACAACGCAACGACTAAAGGACCTTAACGAGTGTGTTTTCCTGCACAACGGAGAAAATCCAATTTGCAGCAATGCCGCTCCACTAAATCACCCCCTGTCCTCACTCATGAGTTAAGAGCTACTGTCATTACCAACCCGGTGTGAAAATCTGAGGCCAGACACTGACATCACTTGGTGTAATTCAGGAAGTTTGCCAACAGCATGTTCATAAATGGCAGACTGTCTGCCAGTCATGAAGGTTGAAACTGCACCATCATTGCTGAGCAGGGGAGTAGTGCTTTCCTGCTTGGGATTTGAGAGAGACAACCGTACGCTACAAACGCTGTGCTTTAGCTAGGCAATCTAGTACATGGTCATGTGTCACTACGGTAAAGCCTCGAGGTTATTTAGCTCCTCGATTGTGCTCAGATGTTCAGGAAGAGTCCTGCTTCTCCAAGCTGCAGGAGTTTGGTTCCTATAACCGCTGGCCTGGTCTACGCAGCGTGCTGTATAGACGACTGGATAAGTTGCGTCAAGGGCTCCACAATACACCACTGAGGGGCCGAGTCTGTGTTGGTCAGACCGAGATGAACAGGCATCAAAGAAACAGACCACAGGACTGTGTACCTGGCTGAGGGCGCTATTCGGAGAGAAGTGGTAGTAATTCAAAATGATGCTTTAGAGGCAATTAGACCTGATCTACTGACAAGGCCTTCTAGCAAAGGTTTGCTACCACCTGAACTTTTCCAAGTTTAACCTACGCTGCTGTCAGCAGGCAGTCCTGGCTGTCAGTCAAGAAGGACAGTTTTCCGCCACCACAACCTGCTATTTTGAATGGTACGATGCATGGGAGCTCTACCACTCGCAGTTAAAGGACATCAAAGGCCATTCCAGCACCAGAATTGGTGGTTTAGGGCAGGCTGCTGGAGACATGCAGGAAGTGATGATGAACTGTTTTGCGAAAGTCTGACAGCTACAAGATAGGCATATGCTCCCAAAAGCCTTTACCGACAGCAGGGGTGACCAGAGGTGCCCTGACGAGAAGCTCTGTACCTGCTGCCAGCCACCCGCTGGTTGGATTAGGAGGGACTGAATTAAACAGTAGGGCAACGGTGTCCCACCTTTTTGAGCGTGGGACCGGATCAAGAACTTTTTATCACCCAGTGGGCTGGCGAGCTGTATTCAAAGATAGCTCCACATCTCCATCTCCCCAGCAGCGCAGCGCAGCCCCGCGGGCTGTATGTTGGACAAGCCTGCTTTAGAGACTTACGTGTCTAGGACTTCATTGCATGTAGCAAACTGTAGTAACTGCTTTATTCGGTCTGTCCCAAAATAACTTCTGGCAATCCTTTGGTCCTCAGAGTTAACAAAAAGGATACGCTTTTTTTTTTCTGGGCCCAGACAATGAGGAAATGTCTAGAAAGATGGGTAAAATATTAGATTGACTCATGAATACTCAGAATGGGTAGCAGATGATGTCGCTGGAAGACAGAAAACAGCTTCCAATTGGTGTATTGGAGACTTATTTCTAAGAGGCTTTTTACAGAAACGTAAGATCAGTAGTTCTCAACCTTTTATTGTACCAGGATCCAGTTGTAAATACCAACAGCCAGTGCTGACTCAGTGCCCCTCACTCCCGACTGGCTGCCCCCAGGCCCCAGCCCCCCAGTGTGTGGGGTGGGGGGCCCCAAGCAGCCCCTCGCAGGCTGGATCTCTGCCAGCCTGTGAGGAAAAGCCACGGTTTCCCGAGTTTTTCTCCTTTAAAGGAGAGAGTCCATTTTTAAAGTTTTTTCATGACCCTTTCATATATTCTTGTGATCCACGCTTGGGTCACAACCCACAGGTTGAGAAACACTGATCTAAATGACCGTCCTTTGAGTCAGTAGCCGGCAGGTCTGTTGTAAAACAGCTGTGTAACGTCAGTGGGAAGCAGCAGTAAGAGGTATTGCGCACAGGGAAAATCAAGGGTTCTCCTTACACACCCATGCCTGGCTCGTGCCGTGACAAGTGGCCACTGGCTGGAGTGGAATCGTGCCATTCTCCTCAAGGTAGGGCTAACTGAAAGCTGTACGTGCACCTACATTTGTGCCTGGTGGATAAAAACATAATCTGGCTCCCTAGAGACTCACTCAAAGTGCTGGCAGCTTTTCGATTTAGTGCTTTCACTTCCACCACACATTCCCACAGAGCTCTGAAAATGCTTGGGCAAAGGACTGCAGGATTTTGTAGGGTCTCACAAATGACACCCAAGGGATCTGACCCACTTTGTTTTTTTCCATGAGCCTCTTGCCGTGTAGCTTACCTCAGTGCTAGTAATTGGGCGTGGAAGAAACAAATGCAATAGGTGACAGCTGAATACAAAGGTTTTGTTTCAGCAGTAAGTGTGAATTTGTGGCAGGGGTGTCAGTGTGGATGAGTAGTTTGTTCTGAATGTGGTGGGGAGAAAGGATGCCATTCAGTCTTGTGATACAAGACTATGTCCACCCTGGGGGAAACCTATTTTTTGCCAATATGTTCCCTGTGGGCTGGGGGGACTTTCTGTGGTAATGCCTGGAAGAGGGCCGGAGGGGGGCTTTTGCTAGCATTGTTTTTACTTGCGCTTGCTCCTAAAGCACTCTCAAAAGCTAGGGATACATTTAGCAATCTTCTTGGTGACTCAGGCTTTTTACATCTTGTGGTTGAGAATGAAGGTTGTTTACTCTTATCTTCAAACCCCTGTTCTTCATGTGTGTCTTGGGAGTGAAAGAGGAAGAGGGCAAGTGACTTATCGGATGCAGCTGACTTCCTGAAGAAATCACCTAAAAGCTAATTTTTTTTTTGGCTGTAGCTCCTCATGGTTTACAGCCTGACACAGAGGCCAAAACCAGGCACCACAATGCACAGTGGTGCTGCTTTCTCTGTGTAATGAGAACAAATCTTCACTTCCCCAGCCCCTTTATCCCAAGTTATTTTACTTACTGGGTGTCTGCCAGTATGACCTTGCCAGGACTGAAGCGCAGCGTTCTCATGTGGAAGCGGGCAGTCGTTCAGCAGTGCGCTGTTAAACAGCCAGGATATTAGAAACCAAAGGCAAAGAACAGACACTGCATTTGTCCCTGGACAAGGTGTGGCTGTGTGTCCCAGACTGAAATATCCCAGGATTGGCATGGACACGCATCACCCTTCTTTTTGGGGTTAGTGAGCAGCTGAACGGCAGAAAAATAGCAGTGCATTGAGTCAGTGCTGCAGTCCCAGGACAGCCACTCAGATGCACTTCACCGTGTCCTGGGGTAAATGCTTAGTACTCCTTAGTTTTCTTTTAGGATTCATCCTGGGACTATAGACAGGGATATCTGAATGACTGCACTTTGTCCTAGGATAAAATGGTTTTTCCTAGGACAGATGTCATGGCTGTCTGTAGCCAAACTTCTGCTAGAGCACATCAAGTCCACCCTCCATTCACAGGCGGTTGTTCTCTGCAGTATTTTCTCTAAAGCCTCCTCCAGGGTAATTTCCAGTATGCCAGCATCCTGACATGCTGAACAGGAGGATGTCTGCTCCTACTGCACCGAAGCTACAGGCAGGAGTCGGAAGGTTCGACAAACTACATGTCAGAACTGGCAGTGCTGACAAAGGAGGGCCTGTGATGGGATGAGGACTGGGATGAATGCTGGGGCAAAGTTTAAAAGGGCCTTGAAGAGCAAGGGCAAGATCTTAATCTTGATATTACCTATAAGGAAGAAGTCAGGTGACATGGCCAGAGGAAGAGGCTCAGCAGCTGGCCCTCACCTCCTTTCAAATACTGGGTACCAAACTCAGCCATCTGTTATGGTACCGAGTCCCATAGAGGCTGTATGGAGTAGGCACAGATCATCTTTTGGACACAAAGACTGATTTCTCTCGCACCATTTCCACTGAAGTGCAGAACTTTCTATCCCAAGCTTCAACATAGTTGGGATGTTAAAGAAAAGGCAGGTTAATTGTTGATGTCTGGCTCTGGCTCTGAGTTAGCACAGATTGGGCAACTGTGGCTAGCAGAAATGTAGCTGCTGATGAGCTGTGCGTTGCTTCCTGAGACGCTCATCTGAGCGAGGTCAGAATAGGAACAGCACTGGCAAAGATCCAGGTCGTCCCTCAGCCCTGGAAAGCCCAGACTGTGGTCCTTAACCCCACGCAGCTGAGGCCACAGCAATATTTGGTAAACACTGTATGGGCCAGTCTAGTACATGGAGGGTCAGGGCACTGTGCCATAGTGGAATAGCTGAAACTTTATAGAGTTAGGAACAGTGGTGTTAAGACTTACCTTGAACTCAAGCAGTGGATTCAGAGCATGGCTTTCCCACTTAAGAGGATTTAGCTTGTGTAAAATGAGAGCTTGGCTAATGGCCCCTCAGCTCTATTAAATCCACCAGAAGGGATGTGTAAGAAATTGCTCAGATGCAGAGCAGCTGGGAGGAGGGAACCACAGCTCCAGTGGACTTCGGCTGTGCTCACAGCTGGGTCTAGGGACATAGGTCGTGTTCAGAAGGAGTGAGCGGTGTTTGGGTGACGAATGAACCTTCTCCAGGGCATGGCCATCTCCCACCTGGCACTCAGGAGTGTGCTGCTTAGTCCACCATGGAGCTTGGGCTAATCCAGAATAGTGAGGACAGGCCTGACTGGTGGATGCAGCCAGGAGGAACGGTCTAGCTCAGCCAAAGTCTTATTCTGAGAGGCAAATTTAGTTGCTTTAAAATGGGATCAGCCTCCTAGTCCTTCTCCTCTTGCATGGGGTCTTCAGCCCTGGGTTTCTGAAAACGGTAGAGCTTGCATGTGATGAGAGTGAGTGGACATGTTGCATCTTTGAATGCCCTACTGTGGGCTCATCCAACATATGGCCTGCCAGCCGCCATGCGGCCCACCGAGCCATTTTCTCAGGCCTGAAGTCCCTCGCTCGGGACAGGCGGGTGGGGGTCGGGAGGGGAGGGGAGCTGCTCACCCCCGCAGGGCCGGGCTCGTCACGTGAGCCAGGTCCCTCCTCCCCGCCAGGGGCCACGCCTGACAGGACAAGCTGGGGACAGCACCTGCTTTTCTCCAGCACAGCCCCTTGCCCCCGGTGTCCCGCCTGCCTCCCGGACCCGCCCGGCTCGGTGGCCGCAGGGCAGGAACGGGGTGCAGCGCCTGGCGCTGGGCAGCCCCGGGGCGGCCTTGGCAGGCAGGGTCCTGGCATGACCCGCGTGGGGCGAGGCGGCGGGAGCTGGCGTCTGCCAGGCCCTGCGCTCCAGGCTCGCAGTGCTGAGGCGGCCGGTCACCACGGTGAGCAGGGCCCTGCGGGCGGGCGGGGGAGGGGCTGCGCCGGCTCGTGGGGCTGCGCTGCCCGGGGGTGGGGATGTGGAGCTATTTATTTCTCCCCTTCAGTCTCTGGGGCAGTGGCTGGCTGGATGCAGAGTGGGTCCCTCCTGCCCCTGCCCGCCAGCGGCTACCACGAACCTTGCAGTAACAGGCAGGTGCAGCAGGGCTGCACAGGCAGGGGCTCTCTGGCCCAGGACAGAGGGTAGAAAGGGGTGTTTGTCTTGCGTTATAATAACTGGCTGGCCTGTGGTGCTAGCTGACAGCGCTGCCCATACGGGACCCAAACCCAGTAATGGCTGGGCTGCCCCAGCCATGAGACAGAGACACCAGGACTGGCACCAGGAGACCAAAGCCCTAGTCCTGCCCTCACTCCCTGTCCTGGCACTGGGCCGGGGCCTGACATTACTGAGGCATTTGAGGTTGCTCTTGGCATATGATGGCAGCACCTGCACATGTCAGGCTGTACCTTGCATATTATGACTGTACCTCATGGCTGGGGGTCTGTATTGATCCCACAGTATTATTACATAGTAATAAAATGGTGATTTTGAACTGGTGAGTTGTTTTTAACTTCGCCTGATGGCAAATCAGAGGAAATGAAAAATCGATGCTGAATGTTGAGTTTTCAAAGATAGTTGGGCCACTGATTTTTTTGCTACTGAACAAAACGGGAACATCCTGTGCCTGATTTGCCAAGAGAAAGTAGCTGTCTGCAAGGAGTACAGTGTGAAGCGACGTTATTCTTACAAAACATGCAAAGAAATTTGACAACCCGGTGGGTCAGATTAGATTGATTAGGTGAACTCTCTAAAACAGCATGAATGGGCAGCAGTCTTTTTTCAGAGCTGCGCGGCAGAAGTCTGAGGCAGCAACCAAGATCGGTTTCTTGACATCCGAGGAAATAGCTACGAGAGGGAAAATTTGTGAAAGATTGCTTGGGCATATTTACATCTGTGGTATTCCCTGACAAACAGTCAATGGTGGAGAAAATCAGCCTTTCACATCAGACAGTTGCTGGAAGAGTAGACGACATCGCATCAAACATTGAAGATTCACTGATGAAATGACCCAGTGCCTGTCAGTTTTACAGCTTGGGGGTTGATGGAAGCACAGAGGTGAGTGATACAGCTCAAGTGGCAATCAAGTGGTATGAGGAGTAACCAAACAACGCCACGTTGTTGAGGAACTGCTCGACTTACGTCCAGTGAAAGGCAAAACGATGGGACAGGACGTTTTCAATGAAGTGAAACGTGTCTTGTTGCAATTCAATCTTCCAGAGGACAAACTCTGGTCTAACAACTGATGGAGCCCCTGCGATGATAGGCAAGCACAATGGAGCTGTTAGTTTACTGGTCAAGTCAGTGACTCAGGATGTCATCACGCAGCACTGTATCATTCACCAGGAACCACTGTGTGCAAAGGCCCTGGAGGTGAAGCGTGTGATGGAAAAGGTTGTTTCTACAGTCAGTTTCATAAGGTCAAAGGGGCTTAACCATAGACCGTTCCAAGCATTTCTTGCTGAGATAGGATCAGAGCATGATGATGTTATTTACTTCCGCCAAATTTGTTGGCTCAGCAGGGCAGCCACACTAGCCAGATTCTGGTCACTGCTCAACAAAATTAAAAACCTTCATGACGAACAAAGGAAAAGATGTCAGCTTCATGGACGATGATGCATGGCTGAATGACTTGGCATTCCTAGTTGACATCAGCAAGTATCTTGCAGATTTGAATATAAAACTACAAGGGAAGGATCAGTTTGTCACCAGACTGTATGAACACATCCATTCCTTTGTTCAGAAGCTGGAATTGGTTCAGGAACAGTTGAATATAAAGAATGTCACCCATTTCACAATACTATTAACAAGAAGTGCTGAGACTGTGAACCATGACAAGTATTCTGCACTGATCGGCTCTCTGCTGGATGAATGCAAACAAAGATTTGCAGATTTCAGGGAACACAGTGATGAGTTGAAGCTGTTTGCAGATCCATTTGGATCGGCTGCCATTGATGCTCCTGACACGTTCCAAATGGCATTAATTGACATCCCGAGTAACGGTGCCTTGAAGAGAGCCTTTGCAGAACATGACCTACTGACATTTTATAGTCAATATGTTACATGGCACTCTTTCCCAAATCTATTGAATCATGCACTTCGGTTCATTGCACTGTTTGGCAGCACGTATTGCTGTGAACAGCTTTTCTCAAGAATGAAGAACATAAAAACAAAATCAAGACCACTTCTGACAGATGGATGTCTGTCTGGAATACTCCGCATCGCCACATCAAGTGTGCCAGCAAATATTGATAACTTGTGCAAGCAAAAACAATGCCAGGTATCGCACTAAAGAAATCAGCGTTCATTGTAGTTTTCAGAAAGTTAATAAGAGTAGACTTGTACACATCGTTTTTATACTATTTTTGTACACTTACAGTGTGGATTGGAGCATGCTTGTTTTCTTGAGGGTTGACAACAGTTGTATTGCCACCTGTCTCTTTTTTGCCTGGATAGTTCCTGTTGTAACAGTATGTCCCCAGTTACGAACCTCACTGGATAACTCTGCTGTATGCTTGTTTAAGACTGAACAGTATGCTCAAGAATAGAGCATGAACGATCTGGGCTCCAACATAAATTTGGAGCAGATAAAAATCTTTGTAAAAATACTGCCCAGTGTTTGGATTGTGTTTGCTTTTGTTTTTCTTTGTGGGGGGTTGGGGGTTCAACTTGTTACTACTTGTTAAAGATGTGTTACTAACAAGTTATTAATGCAATAAAAGTACATCTTCTTGAAGATTATTCTCAAAAATGCCTGTATTTTGTTGCTTTGATTAGTTTCCTCTCTGGCTGATATCTTTTCCACATTTGATCTGTCGACTTGCATTATGCTTCTTTCATTCATTGAGAAGTGAGTAGAAGCGAAAGTGTTTATTTTAGTCAAGTGTTTGGTGTTATTTCATTGTTGCTTTTATCTTGTTTTTGTTTTGGATTTTAAACCACATTTCCAGACCCATTTCATTGTCAATATCATTGGTGTCAAAGCTCATGTGACATCACTTCCTGATTTGATACCGCTTCCTGTGAGGTCTTTGAATATGGCTCGCCGGCCCACTGGGTGATAAAAAGTTCTTGATCTGGCCCCATGTTCAAAAAGGTGGGACAGCGCTGCCCTACTGTTTAATTCAGTCCCTCCTAATCCAACCAGCGGGTGGCTGGCAGGAGGTACAGAGCTTCTCGTCAGGGCACCTCTGGTCACCCCTGCTGTCAGCAAAGGCTTTTGGGAGCATACGCCTATCTTGTAGCTGTCAGAGTTTTGCAAGACGGTTCATCATCTCCAGCAGCCTGCCCTAAACCACCAATTCTGGTGCTGGAATGGCCTTTGATGTCCGCGAGTGGTAGAGCTCCCATGCATCGTACCATTCAAAATAGCAGGTTGTGGTGGCAGAAAACTGTCCTTCTTGACTGGCAGCCAGGACTGCCTGCTGACAGCAGCGTAGGTTACTCCTAGGAGAAGTTCAGGTGGTGGCAGACCTTTGCTAGAAGGCCTTGTCAGTAGATCAGGTCTAATTGCCTCTAATGCATCATCTTGAGTTATTACCACTTTTCTCCAAATAGTGCCCTCAGCCAGGGGCTCCAATTCCTCAGTCAGAGCCTGGATGGCACTTTGAAATGAGTCTGAATGGGAGCCTCGGGTCCCTGGGAGCTGGACCCCTTGGAATCCAGTGTCAGGCCTTTTCTGTGGAGCATGCTGCTTAAATCTCTAAAGCAAGCCAGAAGGTGCAGCTTCTCCCTGTCCTTGGGAACAGCTCTCCACATGGCTCCCAAGGGGTAACCATGGACAGCAGGCTCTCTTGCTGGCCGTGGAGAGGGGATGGGTGGGCTCTTGTTTTCCTCCTCATGTTCTGTATGCTTAGCTTCTGCCTGGTGCTAGGCTGAATTCTTAGTGTGTTAAGGACATGTCGTGCAGCTCATGCAGACTAGAAAATCCAGGCATTAGAAAAAAAAAAAGGTATCGGGGCAAAAATAACCACTTGTTCAGTTGCTCCTGCCATCTGCATGTGTGGGAAGGATGGTGTTACTGCCTTTCAGATCCTTGCTGTGCCTGGCTTGCAAGGAGTTTAGGGAACGAAGCGTCCAGCCTTTGCTAGTACTCAGGCGGACGTGGCAGGAAAGGAGTCACCTGCGGATTGTCACGTCGAGAAAGGGCTGGCATTATCTGAGCACCTGTAAATTCTTGCAGTTCCCATTGCAGTGCATCCCTTTCTCCCCATTTTACAGAAGGGCAAGCAGGGTCCCAGAAGGTTACCTGCCTGCCCAGGCTTGGAGGGGATGCTGTTCAGCCCACAGTTGCAGTTTGTTACTTTGAAATGCTGTGAGGCTGTAAAGCTGAAGTTAAATTTGGGAGAGGCAGAAGGAGAATCCTGTAACCAGAATGCAGCCTGGACTGCACTGTTATTCAAGGTAGGAAATCGGCTCAGGAAGCCTTGAACTTCACATTGCTTTGCTTGTGGGTGGGCATGGGTCTCCTGCAATGGGAAGAACAATGTCAGCACTGGCTGGGAAGGCAGCCATTGACCACTGGCAGGCTTGTGTATAACCTCACTGTACCTGTTGAGGGAGGTATTCAGGCCCATCGGTCTGTTTTTTCCATGTGTGCCCAGGTTCTAGCTGGTCTAACTGGGCTCCACTTCCTGGTAAATAGTTCAGAATTGTCTCTGGTAAAACCTTGGGCACTTTTACACGTGCTCTGGAGGTTGGAGGACTGCCTTTCAAATCCACTGTAATTACAGCATGTCAGAGCAGCCTCCATGCTTGTGTATAGGCACTCTGGGAGCTCAGAAATGTTTTTTGGATTTCAGATATTCTGCTGATTTACTGAAAGTTACCAACAGGGAATAGCTGGCTGGGGGACTGCCTTATTTCAGAAGTTTTTCCTTAAATCAAGAATGGGAAATTCCATGTATCCTGACAAGCTGGAGGCCTGCAACACCAGTAAGAGTAAAGTGCTTTGACAGATCAGGCCGTGGGATTTTCCACAGAGCGTTGCCTCCCATAAGGTTGCCTGATGTCCAGGTACACAGTCCTGTGGTCTGTTTCTTTGATGCCTGTTCGTCTCGGTCTGACCAACACAGACTCGGCCCCTCGGTGTATTGTGGAGCCCTTGACGCAACTTCTCCAGTCGTCTATACAGCACGCTGCGTAGACCAGGCCAGCGGTTATAGGAACCAAACTCCTGCAGCTTGGAGAAGCAGGACTCTTCCTGAACATCTGAGCACAATCGAGGAGCTAAATAACCTCGAGGCTTTACCGTAGTGACACATGACCATGTACTAGATTGCCTAGCTAAAGCACAGCGTTTGTAGCGTAGGGTTGTCTCTCTCAAATCCCAAGCAGGAAAGCACTACTCCCCTGCTCAGCAATGATCGTGCAGTTTCAGCCTTCATGACTGGCAGACAGTCTGCCATTTATGAACATGCTGTTGGCAAACTTCCTGAATTACACCAAGTGATGTCAGCGTCTGGCCTCAGATTTTCACACCGGGTTGGTAATGACAGTAGCTCTTAACTCATGAGTGAGGACAGGGGGTGATTTAGTGGAGCGGCATTGCTGCAAATTGGATTTTCTCCGTTGTGCAGGAAAACACACTCGTTAAGGTCCTTTAGTCGTTGCGTTGTGCTTTCCTGTGATTTGCCTGGCTTGTTCTTGCGAAGGCTCCTTACAGCGTGCGGTCTGACAGGCTGCTCAAAAGGCCTTTAAACTTTGAGAACGTGTCTGTATTCATGCAACCTCCCAGTGGCAAGAGCTGCTCTGTGACCAGAAATGATCCTATTCTGATCAAGTGCCAGCCTGAGGTACAAGGTCGAAAGGGCCCGCAATATCCTGTTACAATGGGTGATGCTTTCAAAGCGCCACCTGATTTTTCAAAAATTACTTTTCTTTTTTTTAATTGCTTAAGGTTCTCAAGACTCCAAAACCACAAAATTGTTTCTATTTGTTGCCTTTGAAGTGCAGGATTGTGCTCTTCAGTGCATCATCCAGTTTGGGGCTCGCCTGATTATCAGATATCTGTTCTGCTCTCTGAAGGAGCAGTTCCTTTTTATGAAAGGATTCAGTTACAGTGCCTGTAGCCTTGGCGCTCTGGGTTTCTGCAAATGGGAATAGGTTTGATATTAACCTGAGTCGTGTAAAACACAGATAGGCTGGCAAGCAGTGCCTGTAATCTGTTAATGAGTACTGCAAAAGGCCTCATGCCTAGTTGTTACAAGGGAAATCTCGACTCAATGGCTGCAATCTGGAGGGAGCTGTGTGCGGATAACATGGCTGCAGCACTTTGTCCTGGTTTTCTTTACGGGCCTGTACAGCAAAGCATTAAATTGCTTCATTAAACCATTTGTTTCCTAGCTGGCATACACGGCCATTTCTGCTTGGTAGTGGGACGTTTGAGCAAGTAATCACAAACCTGTGTGCTGCCACGTTCTGGCGGTGATTCTGTTGCCCTCCACGTGTGCGCACACACCTGGGACCAGGGGCTCTAGGAAAAGGAAACTCCAGCTGCAGTTGAACACCTCCGTGCCCTTAGAGAAGTGAATGTGACCCAGTCAGTCAGAATAAAGCAATGGGGACAAGCGTAGGAACTGCCCCTATCAAAGGCAACTGCTTGGTCTGAAGCAGGAAACGAGAGCCTCGGGCATGTGCCCCAATGTTCTTAGCAAAAGGCATTTGATGAGCAGTTGTTTCTCTTGAGCTGCTGTCCGTAGCCCCCTTATCTTCCGCTTGACACAGACTTGGGGCTGGCCGTGAACATCCCCATCTGGGGCCCAGCGCTCTGGGAATGCTGCATTTGAGCGCTGATTCCCCGCAGAGGCGGAGGACTCTCTCTGCACACAACTGGGGCAGCTTTCTGAGTGCCCACATTTCTGTTGCTTTCACTGCTTTGCAAGAAAGCAGAGGACAGTAGCTGTGTGGGCAAGACCCCAGCTAGAAGAGTACAGTCTGTGCTGGTGTAGCATAGCCTTGGAGAGTATGCCAAATGGTGCTTGGCTTTCCAGAAACTGGGTTCATCTTTTAATAATCTTGATTGATGTTTGGATTCCACTGCCCCTGGGTGCCGGGTAAGAAATACGGCTGTTTGTACCTCCGCGTTGGGCTCACAGAGTGAGCAGGCAAAGAACAGACACTTACTCGGGAGAACAATGGGCTGGCACTACAGTTGAATGATCCTCAAGCACAAAGAGAACGGAAAATGCCTGCAAATGACACAACAGGTTTTCCTTCCCTCTCCAAGGACCAGATTTGCAGTGATCTATTACTGTTCTTTCCTGTTGAACTTAAACTGGGGTTATTTTCACCACTCCTGAACAACAAACAAAAGCCAAGCATTAAACAATCTGCTTACAACACAGCAGTGTCTTAATGCTTTCTAGCGCTACTTCCATGTTGTAACTGGGTGGGGAAAAATGTGGTTTGCTCATGCCCCCCAGCTGTTTTCCCCAGACATTTTTAACAGGGTTGAACCTGACCACAGGATGATTTTTGCAACAAAAAGCATTCTCCATGCTTGTTCCCAGGAAATGAGCTGCTTCTATATTTCAAGTGGCCCAGCACAAAACAACTTCCTTAAACAAAGCATTCTTGTACCCTGGACCAGGGAAAAAGCAACGTGAGAGCTGAACTGGGACTGAGAAATGACTGACACTTGACCTGCTCTATCTTCCCAGTTAAAAAAAGAAATGGGTGCTTTGCCACATGGTACCTCAAGCCTGATTTCTCTTGGGCTCATTAACAAAGTTAGAGATGCTTTCAAAGTCACGTTGTTCTTATTTACTTTAAAAAAAAAATCAACAGTGCTTATTAATTGCTTGGCTTTTCTTTCTGCAGCTCCTCAGAACTGAATACACCAGTGACCGAAGGATTATTATGGACCCAGAGTGATCTCCATAGAATAAAAAGCGGCCTTCAGCTCTTCTAGCCCAACAGTCCCTCCTTGCTTCCAGCGTCAGGCAAGATAAGTGGCAAACAAGAACCAAATAGCGCCCTCAGCCAGGGGCTGCAGTCAATTTTGGTGGAAAACAAATTCCTGAGGGGAGAATTCATAAGACTGCTCTTGTCCATGTATAGCTACTTTTCTAAGTCGTTACAAGCCTAGTAACTCCAGTATGTTTAACCAGAAAGATTAATTTTTTTGCTCGGATTTTTGTGGAATAAATTTACGACATTGCTTAGTGCCAATACACAGTGAAACCCTTCACTTTTTTCCCCCCACTCTTCCTCCCCACCCCCAAATAAACTGTCACCCAGTTAAAAGCAAATCCTTTCCCTGGAACTTGTTTTTTCCCTTTTGTATGCAAGGAGGCTTAAGAAAAAAAGATACCAGTACAAACTTGAGATTTTTCTTTTTAAGTGAAACTTATGCTCTGGTTTATCATATCACTTACTTAGTAATGTATTGGTCTGTATTTCTTCTCAGAAAAAGCAAATTTATATTAAGTCGGACTCAATATAAAGGGTAAATTTAAGGCACTCATCCTGGGGCAGGGGGCTGAAGTCAATGATCTTCCAAGGTCCCTTCCAGCCCTAATATCTATGAAATCCCAGCATGCATCTGCCAGTGCCCTATGGTCAACTCTCCTAATTCTGGTTGGGCATCTGCATAAAAATCCCAGAAATTTCCTTTTTTCTCATGGTAACTGTGGAATGATAGTCCCAAAAGAACCTGCTATGTAAGGCAGTGCAGAGGGGTTTAGCTTACTGCTTTTAATTAAAGTTTTCTGCTTACCAGGGTCCAGTCATGCTTCTGGTGTGGGGTCAGTGGAAGTCTGTGCCGTGATCTTCAGTGAAGGCACCAGGCTTGTACAATTCATGCAATAATGTATCTGATGCCTCACTGACTGAAATTTGGCCTCTGCCTGGATTTGTACTTCGTGTTTTCAAATGAGGAAAAAAAAGTTATCTACTAGAAAGCACTGGCTGGCTTTTACGATAACCTCATGCAAAAATAGGGATTTATATTGTGTAACGCAAGCACTTATTAGGAGTTTGAGCATATGGATTTGTTAAGACTAATGCACAAGTGCAGCTAGCACTTTTGAAGCAAAGCTTTGTCTTAAAGCCGTCCTTCTCATTCACATTCCAGGTTACCTGTTTTATAGAAACAGGTGTGTATAGTATAGGAACATTAACAGCAGGTTGGGTAAGTAACTTTCAAATAGAGAGCTAATCTCCTAAGATTTAAGTCCATTTCAGAACAGGATCCTTTCACGTATCTTTGGATGACAAGGGTTTATTTAGTTCTCTGCCCTGCACTTTTCTCGCACGCCCCTGTCCTGTGATGGTGCGGTGCCTATTGCCTCAGCCAGACGGCAGAGAACTTTATAAGGCTGCGTGCAGCCTTGACGTTATTTCACTAAAAACAGGGGCGTCAGCCAATGTGAATTAGGGACTAAATTCCCCAATGCTAAAAGCAGATGGGAAAACAGGCCAGAAAACAGGCTGGACATGCAGGTGTTTATGAAGAACAAATCCTTATCACTTCATTTCCTTTCTAAATTGAGGAACAATGGAAATAGGATTAAAAACCCCAGTTCTAAATATAAAATAGAAATGGGAAGTAGCTCACATGACCGGCCCATTGAAAGGAGGAGAAACTAGTTTTCCTTATTGCAGCGCTGAATCAGCAATGTATCCCTGAGATACATCTCTGGCTCCCTGACAAACCCAGTCTGGCTTCACAATCTATTAGTATATCAATTAATGGGTTAATTAAAGCTGTCAAATAACTCATTTGCAATCTGAGTCAGCATGATGTGAACTACTGGCAGAATACTTTGTGTACGTGTGTGCCTGTTGTGGTACCTACCTTTATGGACACAACCCTGAACTGTGTTAAACTAAGTTTCTATGCTAGACTGACAGAGGTGCCACTGGTTTTATTATTTTTTTAATAGAAGCACAGTCTCTGGGGCAGCAAAGTTTCACTGTGTTTAGAGATTATTCTTAATGGATGGTTTAATTTACGATTATGTGAGTTATTAAAAAAATTCTAACATTAACACTGACTCTGCCATAGCAAACAGTGACGCCACACTGGTTTGCAAAGCATTTTATAAAACATTAAGGTTTTTGCAGCTTAGTATGAATTTGTTTTTTTAACTCCTCGTGTACTACATTTTGCAAATTCTACAGTTTTCTGCCTCCATTTGGGGAGATTCCATTCACTGACATAAGTTCTACCATCTGGCAGGGCTAAATATTAGCTGTGTGTTTCTTTTTATTTGAAGGAATGTCTTAATGTTACACACAAAGCAATTAGCTTATGGAGGTACTGCATTTCTCCTAAAGCTAATCATGCTGTTGAAATACCAGGAGGAATCTCCTTTTTTTAAACAAACAACTGACATCAGAATTTAGAAGAATAGTGAATTTCAGCCCCATAAAATAGTTAAATCTTGAAGAAATACAGATCCTTTTGGAGAGTCTTTGTACACTTACGCAAATAAGTGCCTTTACACCATAGTCCATTGAACTAAATAAGTAACATTGGTACAAGACATTCTATGTGCTTGTAGGGGCTGGACACTTGGAAATAAACCCCAAGTATTTTTAAGATTTTGTTTGGACAGTGTTCTTTGAAGTAACGAGCTAGAAACAATGCAGTGAAACTTCATAACTTTATTGAGTACATCCATATTTAAAGCATAACATTAAATGTCCAGAACATACAAACACCTGTGCAAACCTGTTGTACATAACTGGGGGAAAGGAGAATCGGTCATTATAAAAAAAAACAAAAAACCCCTATAATAATCTTTCACATGTTCCTTTGAATACAATTAATGTCTCTAAGTACATCAACAGCAGCATGGGGCTTCCCCTTTCCTACCCCTGGGTTATCTTTGCACCCAATGCACTACAGCAGGGCTCAGTTACAGGTTATAAGCCTACTTCCTTTGAGGCTAACTAAATCAAGAGGGAGAGCTTAGCAAGATGTCTAAGTGACTGATAGTGCACTTAACTTTCTTTTGTCTTGAAGTATTGTGGGGCTTTGTATGAACACAGGCATACACACACCAGTCTTGACAAGAAGAAGCCCTATACAAGAGATGTTGTCACGTGGTGAAAGTTTCAAGCGCAAAAGGTGAGACACGTAATGTTCTGAAAAATGAGAACAGGTAGTAAGGCTGCAGCACTCGCGCTTCAGGTAGTCATTTTGGCATATCAAAACGGGGGGGGGGGCGGGATACTTGAATCCTGGAGAACGAGATTCTCACTAAAACCACTGTGGTCCCCGTGAGAAATGAGAAATGCTTTACTGATCTACTCCTGTTTATCCGGATTTTGTAAAGTAAGAGCGAGTCACAGCCTGTCATGACAGTGTTATGGCAGCAAGAGGTAGACACCAGCATAAGTGTTACCATCTGCTCCATGCCTGTTTATTCCATTTTAGTAACCTTGTAAGAATAGGCTCCTGTAGGCAGTTTCTTTTACGCTGTGACTATTTGGATTTTTAAATCGCTGAAGAACTCCAAAAAGGCAAAGGTTCACAGTTTCAGAGGCAAACTGGCTTTAAAAAACGTTAGAGAAACTTTGGTGATTTTAATGAGTTTGCTTTAGTTTGTTTGTTCTTCTGACCTCTTGCAGAGACCTTCTGTTTTAAAAACAGTTAAATTAAACAATTTTACAAAAAGCTAAGCACGTACACCCATGCTAGTGAATGCATTACATGCAGCATCAGGTAGAGCACTGCACACTTATTACAGTGATTTACAAAACACCACATACTGGTTTAACATCCATTGTCACTCTTTTGTCATTGAGACTTACATTATATTTGGGTCAACCAAAAAACCCAAAGAGATTTTATAAAATTTTACAACAATTAAACAGTAACGTTTAATTCTACAAATGAATAAAGCAAACTACTGTAGCTCAATAGACCAACAGGACTTACAGCAGTCAAGCAACCTCTATCCACAAACTAATACAACATGTGCTATTTACAAAAGCATAAATAATTTAGGATAACATCCCAGAAATATATTTGGTTTGTTTCAAATCATAACACTTGCCTACAGCTGAAGGTTATGTGCTCTTCCATGACAGATTACATAAAATAGTTGAGGAAGATAAAGATCAGCAAACTGGGGGCCCTGGGCTGAAGTCCTGGCCCCACCAGAGTCAATGACTTAACTTCCATTGACATCAGTAGGTAAGGCTTTCATTCCCCTCCCCTCTTTTCTGCAGTTCCTTATCTTGGACTCTGTTAGTCTCATGGGTTTTATTAAAATATAGATTCTGGAACTGTTTTGTTAATCTTTTAAAAATATTTAAATAGTGTGCTCTCAAAAAGAGCATTTCTACAAAGTCTTATATTTACAGTACAGACAATTATGCTCACCATGTGTTTCTTAAGATCAATTCTTCTATGTTAGAAGAAATCTAAGCTTAAGTGCTGAAAGTTAATGAATGTCAGTATTTTGAATTGACTTGTAAAGATATCTTAAAACAGAGACATGGATGGCAGAATGATCCAAGGTAAATTGGCTGAACAAGAGACATGAAGCCACTTTTTTAAAAGTTTAAGTAGAAATTCAACAGACCATTTCTGCAAGGCTTCATCATCCTTTCTGTCCTGCCAAACACTATAAATGTCCTTGGCTTATCTTGGAAAAAACTCGGCTTGAGAGGAGTGCCTTAGAGAAAGGGTATGTTGTATTACTCCCATCCTTTTCTAAAGGCTATTGAATTTACTGTCAAGATGATAAAGTCAGAAAAAGAATGACTGGACAGTTTCTATGAAATAGAGCATCTCCGTCAACCATCCCAAACCTCATGCAGTAACCTCTGCTCAGTGTTACAAATAAAGTACACACTGAAAGACATCTACCAAACCCTTTGCAAGAGTTTGTATAGTTAGAGAAAAAAGGAACACTTTTCTACATACAGATATTTAATTCCATGCAAGATGGAAAAGGTGAGTGCACAAAAGCCTCTTTTAAACCTAAATCATGTTTATGATTTACCTGTGAAGGACAAAACAGGTTCTACAGCAATTATATTATCGCTATATTTATAAACACATGCAGCTGATTCATTAACACCAATTTTTACATAAAATTCCACTGCAATAATGCATCTGTTTAATAAATAGACTAAAGATAACTTTATATAATATAATGCTTTTAAGTGTACACACAATATCTGTGCACGCTGTAATAAAGTGGTTTTTGAAAAGTTGTCCTTGTTTGTCTATAAACTACAAGTGCCCATTTTAAATAAAAAGATCCATAATTACCCATGGGCTACTTCCCTGTGACACACAGTGTCACAAACGTTGTGGTGAAAATGCAATATTGAAGTTAATCTAGAGATGGTTTTTGTACAGTTTTTTATACAATCAAGAAAAAGAGATACAATTTGTATCAACAAACAAAAGGTCATTTCTGGTTATTTGAGGCATTGCTCTCAGCTGCTTTTCCCATACAAGAGAAGATAATACAAACTAATTGGAAAGTAAAAATATAAAATGCTGGTTAATAAAAATTGCTCTGAAAGTTGGTCAAAAATTAAAAATATTTTAAATTATGCGTTGTTTCTAAAGATTAGTTTTTTGGTTTTTTTTATTAACAGCAATGATGTAACTAATTAAAACTTAGTTATTTTTAAACACTCTAGATATGGAGACTCTAGATATGAAGACAACATAATCTTCAAGTGAACTCATTTAAATACATAATGACATGGTCATTATTTAATATGTAAGTAATCTGAGAGGTACCTGTGTGAACACTAGTATATTTATCATGTGTGAAATGATGTGAATATCAAACATACTAGTACATTTGTTGTTTGCACCTGCAACCGTTTTATTGTCTGACATGAACACATTTTGCACATGATAAATAGCCCACAAGATGCAACTACTACAGTAACACAAGTGAAAGAAGTGATATAATTTTGTTCCTCAGACAAACAACCAAAAAGCAGCATGCAAGCCATTATCAAAACGCCAGAAACAACCCTGACTGCAGCCTCACGTTCTGTGTGTTTCACAGTAAGAAACATTTAGGCAGTGTCACACCTTCTCATGAAGAAACAAAAGGCCATAAACCAGGCCTTCTCAACTTTCATGAAAAAAACTACAGTAGAAGTCAACAAGTCCTAGCTCGAGACATATCGAGTTAGAAATGGTTCAAAATGCTGAAATATACATTGGATTCAAAAAGGGCGTCCAGTCAGTGCAGCTTAAAAAAACCAATAAACGCCTCTTCTGGAGACATTTAGCTACAAAGGTTCCCACCCCTGAGCAAAATACTAGTTGCGCAAACAATGCCACAAACTTTTTCTTCTTGCCTGTCAAAATAAGAGCTCTAAAAGCCTTCAAGAGGCAAATGCACACCTTTGCGTGGATCTGAAGTGCAAAATTAGGCCAGGTTACAGTAAGCCAAAACTGTAGCATCCCTGTTCAGAATTGGCCTCCTTCCCCTTTGAAAAATGTATCCGTCTTTTTGGAGTGTTATTTTAACCTTCCCAGTACCAGCCCTGACCGCAAAATGTGTTGTAGTTTCTGCTAAACAGCACATTCCCACATTGCCATCCATTACCTTCCCCTGCACTTGAGGTTAAGTAATGCATAGTTCATAAGGAGAATGGCAGTCCATATACATTTCACTTTTATTTATAGCCATCCAGGATGCTGGTCATTTAAAATACAATTCATCTGTAATTGTGAAGAGGGAAGCTACACTTTAATGTGTTTTTAATTTACTAAATAGGGCTCAGTCCTGCTTTGGGGTGCTGGAGCTTAGAGCTGTGTAGAACTGAGTCCTCATCAGACAGATCTAAAAGCTAAGAAATATCAACTGTGTTGATGTGTAAGGGGATAAATTAGTTTTGGGGGGGGGGTTTGTTTTGTTTTTTACAAATTGTGGATTATTTAAATTGTTGGCAAGCATTTTTCAGAATTATTTGACACTAAGAACTGCAGTGTCAAAGGTCAGCCAAAATCTTAAGAGATGATCCAGGAATGTATAGAGCTTATTTTGAAAGGTCAATTATATATTTATCAAACTGAAACTATACATCCATACATGCAATATAATTGCTAACAATAATTTTGTATGAACAGCTTTGAGACACTAAAAATGTGACATTGTAGTTCTTAGTTAAGTAGTATATCCATGCAATAAGGTATGCACTTCCTGTAAAATACTTTTAAAAATCCCTATATTTAAAATCCTAAAATATTCATTATATTTACAATACAATCTGCTCTTCTATAGGTGCCTTAGAATATACTGAATGACTGGTACAACAATGTACAGAATTGTATATCACAGAATTAGAAAATATTTACAATTTATTTACCCAGTGCCTCGATTCACATTTTCCTCCAGATCATGTCCCTGGCAGGTTCAACATTATCTTCTTAGGTCCCACAAGGGTTTTTAATGCTTTAACGCCCAGCTCTGAGTTTGGCAACAATCATGGCTGCCAGCTGCTGTGCGTCTGTCATGTGAGGGTTTTTCTCCATTACTGAGAGAACTATGTTTGCAGGGAAAATATTGCAGAGATTCTTGTACGTCTGATACTGATGTTCTGGGATGATATGCTGTTCCCGTGGCTCACCACATACCCCAACCCAAGGATGCCTCCATAGTTGCTCCATCTTTTCAGGCATGCTTCTTACCATTACTGGTTCATAACATGGTTGCATAAGGTTATTACTCAGTGAATAAGACTGGTAAGAATAAGCATCTGTTGCACATGGTAATGGATCCCAACTAGCATGCTGCTCTCGACAGAGGGGCGGTCGCCTCTGGCGCGTAGGGTTACTTTCATAAAGCCGCGAGTCAGAAATACTGTCCATTCTTGTCATAACCAAGGCACGGCTTGGCTGTGCAGTGGCTGATGGATGCATATTCTGAGGCACAGGGTAGTCTCCTGGACAACTGGACCGTGCTCCAACAACTGGATGCTGGACGTGTAGTCCCAAGTGGGAAACAGACTGTTTGCGAGATGGTAGTTTGGGTTCTTCGGTTCCATAACTCTGAACTCTAGTTAAGGCTTCATGGTAACCATGGGTAAAAGGCTGAAGACGATTTTGTGATGAAAGCCTATGGACCTTCATGTTGTCTTCTGGACTGGTATCTGCTACTCCCAGATACAAGTCATTGTAAGAGGAATAAGAATCATTACTTGTATGGCTTAAACGACTGTCAGGACAGAGGCTTGAGTTTCTAGCATACATCCCTTGGTCTGTATCTACCCCATAGTAGTCAGTGTTATGCATACTGCTTATGCTCAAGTTGGAGAAATCACTGAGCATGGAATAATAGCCATGGTCGCCCAAAGACTCATATTTGGGATACTGGTCTGTATAGTTAACAGAAGCACCATGGCTATTGGTGACCAGTATAGGAGGATACTGTACACTGGACATATGCTCTAGCGAAGACTTCTGATGAGTGAATTGTGATGAACCTGGCACAGGGCTGCTTGCAGAACGAGTATTAAGCGCACCGGCAGCATGGCTTTTTGACGGAGGAATTGTTGGTACACTTAATGCAGAAACAAGAGAAGGAACGGAGCTGGCTTCAGACTTTCGAGCTACTGAGAGCTTTTCCTCAGGTTCCACAGCCACCGATCTAATGCTCGGATCCGACTGGCGTTTTGGTGCAATGCGTTTCACTTCACAACTGATTTCTCCTTTGGATGTGGATGACCCCATGCCACATTTGGCCAAAGCTCCCTCACTCATGGTTTTCACAGCAGACAGTTTGGCACTTATTCGAAGCTCATCTGCCACTGACCTTTGGGGCTGATTTGCCCGTTCTGGATGGTAGTATTTACATTTGTGTCCATAGGTGCATTTTTTGCCTGCAGAGGAGATATACCCCAAAACAGCTGACTACACAAGAAACTGCATTACATGGCCTAAAGAAAGGTTCAAGTGTTCAATATTGTATAATCCTCAACTATTTTTAGGTCAAATCAAATGCTTATGAAAAAAGAACCTACACAACTCCTTTTTAACTCTATGGCGGTCACTGGGTAGGCCTCCTACACACAGCTATGTCAGCACATCTCAGCTATAAATGACAGTGTTTTTCCTGTTGCTCTAGTAATATGTTCAGTAGTATACAAGGCAGCAAAAATAAATAAATAAAATCTGTATCAGAGCTTACAGAGCACAAGCCTTCCTCCTCAAGAGGAAACTAAAAATTGTAACTTTTCTGTGGGCCAATATCCATGAGGAATTTGAACCCACAGAAAAGCCAAACATCTGAATGTTTTAAAGTATTTGCTTATCCCTAATTCACTTCCAGTTTTTGTTTTTAAAAAGGTATATAGGTGTTAAACTAGGAATAAAAACAAGCATGGAATCTGGATGCTAACCAGAAAACATGCCAGTTTTGGCTTTATAAAGTCTAATGACAAGATACTAAAATTGTTTACTCAGGTTCTTTTTGTTCATAACAATCTGACTATTGCAAACCTACCATATGGACATGGTTGTTTCTTATGTTCAGGAATAACAGGCCTTTTTCTTAAGAAATTTTCAAGGCTTGGACCATGACGTCCCAAAGGATCATCTGGGGGCATAAATCTGAAACAAGAGAAAGACATGTACATTCTACTTTCCATTGTGAGCTTTTATTATAAGATGCCATGCTTATAAGGAAAAAACGTACTTGTCATTCACAAAGGAATACATTAGCAGCCGTTCCTCTATGAATTTTTTCCACTCTGGCTTCTCATTCTGAAGGTCCCGATAATTGTCATTGGACACAATGATACCATCCGAGTCATAAGCTAGTTTTACAATGAACCGATCATCATAGCAGACCACCCTTCTTCCCTGAACTCTCCGAGATGGGGTAAAGACAAGAATTTTTTCTTTCTCCAATTTACGTAAAATTTCTTGATCTGCAATACAAATGTAAAGGGTTTTAAATAGCTGTGTTAAGAAGTCATTCAGTTTTCACTAACATTTTTTCTTTCCCCACACAAAACCTTTGTGATGAAAATGTGACTGCAATGAGAACAACTGCTTTCCTTCAGATACAGTGATAATGGGGACCAGAGGTATATCCGTACAGACTAATATGGCATTTTTCACCCGAGGTTTTCTAAGCACTTTACAAATATTCAGTAATTAGTCTTTCACAACCACTCTCTCACCCCTCTGTATTGCATGCACTGTGTGCTTGTCTAGATATGTTAATTTTTATACCTCTCTCTGAAGCATTTATTGTTAAAATTCAGTTGTGATTATAATAATGTTCTTCCTGCTATTTGAGACTACAGGAACATATGCAAATTTTCTGGGCTAAACTCCATGCTGACTTCATGTTATGCAAAGATTCCCTGCAGTTGGAGAAATCCTTGGCTGCTGGACTGGCAGAAACCTGCTGGAACAAGGCCAAGAATCTGTTCTTTTTTTTCTAAAATGCTTGGCACTGGGAGGAAACATTAATGCTCAACAAGTGGCCTTTCAGGCTGACACACATTGTGGGAAGTGCTTTCAAATATTTTTTGTAATGAAAGGTAAAATACTATTTAACTAAACTTATACTGCATCAAAGTTACTGTTGCTCTGAGCTTAAGATGATAATGTCATACCCTTGGGTTTTTTTAACCAAGTAAATACAGTATTTTGCTGCAGTAAATGATTAACTCATGTCATGACGAGGGGTTAAATAAGTCTGGAAATGATACCTGTAATTGGTGCATCAGGTCGAGATTGCTCTTTTCTCCATGCGGGTACAAATACAGTGATATCTTTGTGTCCTTTCTCCAGGAACCAGTCAACAGCTAGCTGAATCCCTCGACAGGAAAATCCTTCTTTGTTCCCATGGCTGAAAAAAAAACAACAACCAACCCATTACAGAATAGTTTACAGCAGTTTTCAGAGCTAATGAAGCACATCTTCTCAGTTTAAGTGTTTTATAAATACATGCTCACAAAAAATAAAATTTTAGAAAATTTTAGAAATGAAAAGGTTCTTTTCATAGACTGAAATCTCAAGACAGAATTCAAAGCTACTTCTCTCTTTGGAAACCAAGTCTCACTTAATAGCAGACAAATTTAGATAAAACATTTAAGACATTTTGCAAACACGGCTCATTATTTAAAATGGCATCATAAGTTTAGGGAAATGTGCGTTTTGATGGAAACTATTGAAGACTTCCATCATGCAATTCACTGCACACAAAGAGGTACTGCTGTTATGACAATGGCGTGAACTGTAGAATAAAGGCTTAAAAACATTTTAGGAAAATGTCCTAAGCCTTTCAACATCAGGACAGCCCTATTTAACACAGCAACACACTTAAATTCCATTAAAGTAAGTGTCAATTAAGAATGTATTCAACTTGAAACCATATATTTAAGTGCTGTCCAAAACTGATATCAACACATGACTGATCAAGTTCTCAAACATGAATCTTCCAATGTATTATGCCACTAGGTACGAGTGCATCATTTGCACTTCATAAATAATAATCTTGATATATGAAACAGGTTTTTACACCAAACAAATCAACACTTTTAAAGTGTGCTTTATGTAGAAGAGAGACCAGATAATGTGGAAAGATAATTATGACTGCACAAATTTACAGCAATTGAGTCCCTAATATTTTAGTTAAATTTGAAAATCTTGAACTCAATCATGCAATTCTGCATGCCAGAAAAGTAGTTTCTTCAGTTATATTTATTAATATTTGCATTTTTAAAGGTATTCAGAGATTTTTTTTTTGCCTACTGGATGTGCAAATGATTCACAAGCACAGAATTCTTATTAGGTACTTGGTTAGAGTGAAGACTGACTATATTTTTTTCAAATAAAAAGGTTGTAATTAGTACTGCCTATGAACCCATACAGCAGTTCAGCTATTCAAAAGGTCATGAACTCAAATGCCTGTAAATATAGTAAATATTTCAAAATGTTATAAAAGGCAAAAAAGAAAAAATTCATTCCATATCAAAACAAATCTGAAGTTTTACATTTTACACTTATGAAAAGTGAACCTGTGTGCATTGTTATGTAGGAGATCCAAGTTCAAGTCCAAGTCCTCACTCTGAACCCAAGAAACCTTTGTGACATTTTGTTAAAACTTAGAAGTTCCCACTAAGGGAGGACCCTACACCAATATTGCTCCTCAAATTCAAAACCATCATCAAATCTTTTCTATACTAGTTTCAAAAATAAATAAATACATAAATAAATAAATTCACCCCTCACTTTCCTACCCCAGGAATATTTAACATGCTCTATGAGATGCACAAACAAGGTAACTGTGGCAAACCTATGATACCAAAATGGCACTCTCACTGAAGGACTAAGAGGGTTCAGATAAACCAACCTCAAAGCACCTGTCACTCAAAAAACAAGTCTTCAGCAACATACAACAGACTTCCTCAACAAGACCCAGAATATTTATCACCTCCCTGAGAAGACCATACTTGCAACCGTGGATGACACTAGTCCATAATGTACATTCTCTCGTACACCAACATCCTGCGCCATTGCTGCCTGCCCAAAATATCTTCAAGAACATGGACTACATGATTACAACCAGAATCTGTCACATAAATCATCCATTTCATTCTTATCCACAACCTTACTTTCAACAACTTACACTTCAAACTATGGGTACAACGACAGGCACAAAGATGGCCTACCCAATATACCAACTTCACAAGCCACCCTGAAGTGGAGATTTTAGAAAACTGCACCATTAAATCTGCACTATATTTGCAATACATAGATTATATTTTCAGCATCTGAACTAAACGCAGCTAAACGCCTGGACTTCTACCCCAGCTTCAGCTACCACCAAATTCCATCAAATTCTCTCTGGAATCCTCTCCGCAAATGTCAGTGCTCTAGATACCACATTCCACATAAAAAAAGGGCACCCTAGAAACTATTATAAATAAGAAAAACCACCAACCAGCACTTACCTTCACAAAACTAGTAATCATTCCACACACACCAGAAGAGCTGTTTACAGCCAGGCTTTCAAACGCCACTATCATCGCTGAAAGTACTTGTGGCACCACCTCAAATCTAAAAACTGTCTCTACCCAGCTAGGGCACTCCAGCAGAGAAACAGACTGCATCATGGAACAAGCCACCCCAATACCCCCTACAAACCCACTACGATACCAAAACATACAAAAAAAAAACACTGACCACACACCCCTGGTGGTTACATACCCCCTAATAAAAAGGATCATCACACAGCCTATACTTGGAAAGGACAAAACCTTGATAAATATTCCCAATGTGAACATGCCCCTGTGTAAACAGTAAATACAAAACCTGTCAACATACTTCCACAATCAACACACCCTGCAACGAAGCCATTGAAAGTCCTAGAATCGATCCTACACGTCTATCACAGAATGTGATATGCCTCATCCAGTGCATGACACACCCTCATGGAAACTACGTGGGTGCAAACAGCAACCACTATGCTGCAAAATGAACTCTCAGAAAAATGATGAAAGACAGGAGCACCAGTGGGAGAAATCTTTCACAGCAGAACCACTCCATTTCTCAGTCCTTGTACTCAAGGGTAATCTATAAGATACCTTCAGAAGATGGGCCTGGAAACAAAAATTTGTAACTTTACCAGATACTAAACACCACGGGCTGAATACAGATAATGGTTTCCTGGCTCAACTAAATTTACCTGCTCTCTCTGCTAATCTCTGTACTCGACAGGTAATAACAACCCTCTTCCCCTATGAATGGTCTCATTCTTTTACTTATTTAGGTTACCTATTACAATGGCCCTTTATCTGTTTTTTTAGCTACTTCCAGTAATTTCTCTTTGCTCCAAGTTTCAAGCCCCGTTCAACTTCTTTAGGTAACTATTTTCATTTACACATAAAAATAATTTTATTTGGTATTTAGATTAGGCTGTAACTACTTCTTTCCCCAGACTGGAGGAAGAGCATGTCGTGCCTGAAAGCTTGTCTACCATTTCTCCCAGCTATACAGTGGTTCAATAAAAGACAAAACCAAACACTCCTTACTTTTTGCAACTTCCCACAAGGAAGTTTTGGTTTCAGTGAATCTGCATTTTACAGTAAAAGTCATATTAACCAGCTATACCTGCAAAGGTAGTGGCTGTCTACCTGAATACAATCTCTTTGCTACACTATTGTTCTAGATTACTGTGAAATTCTGTGCTAGATCAGAAATAGCACCTGTATGTACAGCAGACCCACAATTTACGCAAGTATTGCACTCCGGGGGAATTTCGTGTAAGTTGAATTAGACGTTCCCCACAGGAAATAATAGAATAGTGAGGGGTTGCGTATCCCAGACATACCTTAGTCACAGCTTTTTTTCCCCTTTTCTCAGCAGAATCACCCTTAGGAGGTGCATCTAGCATCTTGCCTATGTATCTTGAGATGCTGCTACCACAGTGGTGGCACAGCTCTGCGTGATTCCGCCTGCAAATCTTGTGAGGCGTTCATGTATATATGTACATATATATACGCAAACACTCACGAGAGTTGCATATATGCAAATAACACGCATCTCGGACATTTTCCAGTCCGGACCCTAATAAAAAGGAAAAAAAAAAAAATCGCATAAACGTGAGATGCGTAAGTCGGAATCAGATAAATTGGGGGTCTACTGTAACTGTTAAGGCAACTTGGATGCTAAGTCAGCAATTGCAGTACGTTTTCAAATTGCATCAGCCTTTTAAAAGCTGTAAACCATTCAACCTGCACCTTTTATTTACAGTCAAACAAATGCGTGAGTCTCACTCATGCAGCGAAAGTCTAAAATACTTAATCAGTCATTGAATCGATGTTCTTTTAGGATTTGCTCGGATTGTTGCACAGCTATCATTACTAGTTTCTTCAGTTTCTGAGTATCAAGGAAATATTGCCTTACATAGCTAGCAAATAACCTTTCTGCATATATGAAACTTCATTAGAGACGTACCCAATTCAAAACATAAAGCTTGCTGTTAATGATACTGTTTTTATGTCCACTTCCCAAATTCGTATTTTATGGTGTACAAAGCAAGTGAGTATTGTTCAGCCAAAAATACAACAGCCTGGGTCAGTTTTCCATTTTGGTTTCTATCCAGGCTACGCTTCATATAAGTAAACACATACCTATACTTCCAGGTGCAAATGCCCGGAGCAGTATTTATAACACTTCCTCTTAGATTTCAAACTGTATTCTTTCAAAATATTCAAACAATTTGATTTATTTCATCTATCCCATCGATACTAAGCACTTGTTAGGTACAGGATCCTGTATGCAAATTATGTGGAGGTGAGCCCAGGGACTGCATGTTATTGGGTGCAGGGTTAAAATTCTATCAAGGAAGGTCGAGATATCACTGTACAAACAGCCTCCTACAAGGAGCACAGTGTATGAGGGAAAAAGAAGACAAAGAGAATAAGTGGACTTTTTATACAAAATCTATGGCAAAGCAGTTTTGTAGGGTCCCTGTATCAAGGCTAGAATCAGTTTTTCCACTGGGTTCATATCAATCTTTGGCATGAACAAACAACATGCGCTCCAAAGTTACAACGTGTAATCTGTGAAAAAATGCTGAATTAGAGAGAATTTAGAAACGTGAACTTGGAATCAGAGTCACAAAAAAGAAGAGCTGGACGGGACCTCAGGAGAGCATCTAGCCCAGTAGGACCAACCTTTTTGGCAGCTCTGCCACAAAATGAGCCTTATATCCTTTTCCAAATGGCACCCCAATCTCCTTCCCCTGCCCAATCTGCTTCTCTTACTTCCACTCTCAGCCCTATGCTCCCTACCCGATTTGCTGCTTTGTTCTGCTTCATGCCCTATCTGCTGTTGTGCTACCTGTCCCCTCCCTGATCTACTGCCTGCCACACAGAGGCTGCCTGTGGCACTGGGACTGCAGGTTAGCCACCCCCGATCTAGTCCAACCCCTCATCAAGGCAGAATCATCCCTTTTTAAAACCATTCTAAGCAAGTGTGCATCCAGCCTATTCCAAACAAAACTGCACGTACAACCCTAATGTGCAACCACCAAATCCTCATGCCGTGAAACATCAAGAAGACCCCAACATGCCACTGCAAAGACAGGAAGTAATCTGTTACAATACACTTCAGAAATCCAAGGAAGAGGACCACATTCTTCATTGCAGAGGAAAGAACCCCCCTTCCCCCTCCCCCAATCCATGACAAACCTAACTGTGGAGTAAAATTCCTTCCTGATCCCAAATGTGGCAATTGGTGTGACCCTGAGTGGAAGAGCAAGACTCTCTAGCCAGGAACCACCAGGTGAATCACTGGCACATCCCAGTCAAAATCCCCAACCCTGGCTGCAACCAACACCCAGCGCCTCTGTGAAAGCAAGGGAGGTTTGCCTTGCTCAAACACGCACAAAAAACACTGATACCTGTAGCAGCAGCAGGAGAAACAATTCCTTCCCAGACCTATATGGCAACCAGTTAAATCCAGAAACCTGGGGAAACCCAAACACGATCCACTTTGCACTGCAATCTGGGAACTGCCAACATGACTCCACATAAAACACACTGCAACTGGAGAGGAAGAACTCCTTTCTGTCATCCTACTCCCTCCATAAATTTGTTCCAGATCTTCAATACTGTTTTATAATCAAAGATAAGTATTCCTGTTCCCTCTCCTGTATTTATTTCCTAATCTGTCATTTCTTGACTGTCAAACTTGGTGTCATTAATTCACTGCCATCTAATTTTTAAACATACATTTGGAGAAAGTAGGTTTTAATTACATAAGATGTTAACAACTCTTCACTTGAATTTTTCTGATTACATTCACAAATTTCCTCTCTCAAAATTACAACAGCTATTTCCCCATTATCTGTACTATGGATTTAAGCCACCTAACTGGATCCACACTGCACACATAATTGGTGCGAATTTGCAAAGAAAACAGAACAGGTATAATCTGTTTTATATTTAAACAGGTACTAACACCAATGTCAATGAATCCCAATAACTGAGCTCAAATATATCTAGACAGTTATACTGTCAAGGCTGTCTCTTCCTCCAGGAGCAGTTTTTTGGAAATACCATGATGTATCCTTTCACAGGTATTTCTGCTATCCAGAAACTGGAATTACATAAAACTTCAGATCACGCATTAGTTCAGCCTCTTAGCTGCACAGTAAAACAGACTTATTACCTGTAGTAAAACACTTCTGAGTTTTGGCATCATTCCGGATATTCAAATACTTTAAAAAAGCAACTTTAAAAAAAAGTAACAATGAATATAATACATATTTCAATAAGAAATTCCATTTTTTACTTTTCCCTCTGTATTTCCTATTGTGTAAAAATGTTGTACTTAATATATAAATACACTGGAAAAGTGGCCCCAGATATCTAGAACAATGAGACAACTGATACTTCTACCACCCATAAAAAGTAGGAAGTTTTGTATTGTGGAACAAGCACAACACCAAATGTTTCTGTTAAAATGTTCATCAGTGATAATTAATTTCCCTTTTTTTTATCTTGGTCATATCATTAATGGAACAGATTAAATTCTGTGTCAAATATCCAAGCAGTAGAATCACAGACCACAAAGGGTTCTGCACAACAGCTCTAAGTGAGAGTGAAAACTGAAAAAACCCCTGTTTCTTTTGTGCACCTTAAAAAATTGTATATATATAGCAGCTTATTGCATTGTTTTGTTGCTGAGCATCTCCTTTCTCAAACTAACATGACAATATCACTTATGAAATGTGTTGCAAGAAGCTCAGGGGTGTATTCTTTCCCAGCTTCTGCATTATTAATAGCAGTCAAGTTGAATTTGAAGATGTCACCATAGTGAGAAAGGAAAGTGTGAAGGGAAACAGGTGGTAGGTAAGATGTGATGTTTGGGAATGTTTGTAAGTTCATCCTGAGGATCCTTTCAAACAACTGAAATGCAGAAAAACCTTTATCAAAAACGTACCTTTAGATTTTTATAATACATTTTAAAATACAAGACTTACAAAGGCGCTCTATAAGAAAACTGAATTTTCTGAAATTATTCAGTTCAAAAAGCAAACTATAAGATTGGCTAAGGAACTTTGTCGTTTTTAAGAGTTTAACAAGACCAAAATCAGACAGATCCTCTCTCAGTGGAAAAAAAATCACATGGTGAGTTAGTTATGTGTCATGGCTATTGTGCTTCTTTTAAAATGAATATAACTGACAGCCTCAATTGTCTACATATCACAGGGCTTACTTTTGGACAATGAATTGCAAAAAAGAAAGAATATCAATATATTTAAAATGTTGATTTTTGGTCTCAAGAGACTTAAATTTAAACAGAACCATTTACCTTTAATTTGAATATATTTTAAAAGATAACAGCTGAAGTTGAGTTTTAGAAATAAGAATGTTTGATTCTTTAAGAGACACTAATGCTGAAGCCTACCTCATAGCCACATTACTTCCGTCAACGACAATTGGTCTTAAGTTGTCACTGTTATCGACCACTTCATCTTCAAGCGACAGTTCAGGACTTGCAATCTCCTTCGGACAAGGACCTCTTGGCACTAGAGTACCAGTGCTGCTGCTAGCACTGCCTTGACCCTCCGACTCACTCTTGTTGCCAAGTCTCACAAGCTCTGCCAAAATGTCATTGATGAGAGCATCTGCTCCCAACTTATTCAACACAGCCTGAATCTGATCTCCAGCATACCCGAGCTTTAAAGCAAAATCCATTTTAGCTTGGTATTCCTTATCCAGGTTTGTTTTGGTTTCTTCCAGCTTCAAGTCTTGTAGGATACTGCTCTGTGAGAAACTTGGGCGATCAAGACATGGGGAGCGGCAGAGCTGCCTGTGTGGTTTAGTGGAAGTCTCCTTCTCTCTCCACTGAGTGTTGCTGCTGCCCCTGACGCGTGGTTGCTCAGGCTCGCTTTCTGAGCTCGTCCATTCCTCAGACTCAGCACTGCAGTCACCGGTATCCTGTTCTGCAGTCCTGTCTTCTCTGGAGCGCCTCTTCTCCATTTTTAACTTCTGCACCATAGACCAGGCCGTCATCACGTTTAGCTTCCAGCCAGAGATAACAGAACTACTTTCACTTCCAAGGCTACCTGGGATTCATACTCAAATGCATTGTTTACACGAGGCTTAAGTTAACTTATCTTGCTTGATGTTCCAGTATATATAAAACCAACCTGCAGTCCTTAAAAAACAAAGCAGAACAAAACAAATGCATACGATTAGTTTGTGGGTTTTTTGTCAAATTCTGCACAAGGCCTGGCTCAAGTATTAGTTTACCAACAGAAGTCTCCATTTCGATTTCTGTTTAAATTGATCAGAATAAATGTGTACATTTGTTATCCCTTTAAATCACAATGCATTTAATATCATCCCTCCCCCCAACAAGTGCATAAAGATAAAAACTCAGTGATGACATGTACATGTCCCACTAAGATGTGGGGGGACGTGGGCACACTGGAAGGATGCAACAGGCTACAATCAGACCTAGACAGGTTACAAGGATGGGCGGACAAGAATAGGATGGGTTTCAACACAGACAAGTGCAAGGTGATGCACCTCGGGAGGAACAACCAGCACCATACCTACAGGTTGGGGAACTCCCCTCTTGTCAGTACGGAGGCGGAAAGGGATCTGGGGGTCATCGTTGACTCCAAGATGAACATGGGCCGGCAGTGTGGGGAGGCAGTCAGGAAGGCCAACCGCACCTTGGCATGCATCCACAGATGCATCTCGAGCAGGTCCAAGGAGGTGATCCTCCCCCTCTATGCGGCACTGGTCAGGCCGCAGCTGGAGTACTGTGTCCAGTTCTGGGCGCCGCACTTCAAGAGGGATGTGGACAACATGGAGAGGGTCCAGAGGCGGCCACCCGAATGATCAGGGGACAACAGGGCAGGCCCTATGAGGAGAGGCTACGGGACCTGAACCTGTTCAGCCTCCACAAGAGAAGGCTGAGGAGGGATCTTGTGGCCTGTTATAAACTAGTCAGGGGGGATCAGCAGGCATTGGGGGAGTCCCTGTTCCCCCGAACACCGCCAGGAGTGACCAGGAAAAACGGTCATAAGCTGGCAGAGGGCAGGTTTAGGCTAGATATCAGGAGGCGCTACTTCACGGTCAGGGCGGCTAGGATCTGGAACCAGCTTCCAAAAGAAGTGGTGCAGGCTCCTACCCTGGGGGTGTTTAAGAGGAGGTTAGATGAACATCTTGCTGGGGTCATTTGACCCCAGTAATCTTTCCTGCCATGGCAGGGGGGCGGACTAGATGATCTACTCAGGTCCCTGCCGACCCTAGAAACTATGAAACTATGAAACAATGCATTCACAACCAAAGGTAATTCACCATTGCATAACTGCCTGTCACAACAGCTTTTGGAATAAGAAAAGTAGTATTTCAATGGCACATCACTTTTTGCCAATTAGCTCTCTCCGTGTCTGCACCGTTTAGCTCAGGTATAACTTGATGGAGCCCTGTGGAATTCAAATTGTAACTTCAGCCTCCTCAGTCTCTCCCTGCAAAGCTCTACTACCATATAACCAAGAAAACTGACTTCTATTAAAGCTACTACAGGCTAGCAGGCAGGCACAGGTCCATACAGAGATTTAAAATTATCCTGGGCAATTTGTTCCCTGCCCACAACTCATTAAAAAATCCTGCAACCAGAAATTACATTACAATATTTTGACAAAGGGCCTAGGGAAAACCTGTTGACAACTCACATTTCTTTCAAAAGAAAAAATGCTTCAGTAGTTCTAACAAGAGATCTGAATGAAACATGAAGCAGCCAGTCAAGCTAGTCTGTGAATGGGGATCGCCAAGAACCCTTGCATCCCTAGTGGTCCACACGTGATAAGTTCAAAACCTAATATACTTGCAGGTAACCGGGGAGATAAATCAGCTGGTCCCCAACTGATGCACCTGTGCCAGAAGCAGCACACTATAGGTACAGTGCTGCCTGTGGAACTGCACTTTTAGTGCTATGGTTAGGGGCCTACCAAATTCACAGCAGAAATGGGCTGCGCACCAGCTCCTTTAATCTTGTAGGTTGTCCCCCACCTTGCTCTTGATCAGCAGGGAGGCAAAAACCATGGTTCTAAACGTGGCACCATTTTTGTCTCCCAGCCAGCCAGCACCAAGCAGCAGGGTTACTGGGGACCCTCAGCCAATCAGTCACCTGGATGGGGGAGTGGGGGAACCTGCAAGATTAAATGAGCTGCTGAGCAGCCCACTTTAGCCGTGAATTTGGTAGGTCCCTAACTATAGGCCAATCATGTAGGAGGGTGGTAGTAGAATAGGCTGTCCTGGTTAAAAGGACAACTTTGCCAATATAATCCGTGCCTAAATTAAAAGCACTTTCACTGGGAAAGCAGACTACGAAAGCAGAGCTCTTTAGTGTAGACATGGCCTTAACTGTGGAGCAGGTGGACAGACAAAGGTGTCCTAGCCCACTGAGATATGATGCCCGCAGGCTGTAGCAGAGGCAGCTGAGAAACCAAGAGGAGACTAAGGCTAATAGAGGGAATTGGTCACAAACATTAATAACTACATTTACATCTCTTTCATGCTCCTTTCTTCATTCCCTTTCATGTATCTACCACCCCTTAGGGTGAGAGTAGGCACTTAAAGAAACATTTCTCAAGGGAACATAACAGCTCAAGCAAGTGAATTATTAATCTAGGGAGGCCTCAATCATGTTCACATACATCCAGACACTTTAAAATGCTGCTTCCTACCCCTTTAGGAGAGAGCTTGTGTTGTTACTGTGATCTACCTCAACAGGATTACAGTGATGTTACTTCCCCACTACACAGAGATGGTAACTGTGGATTAACAGTGAGTATAAGTCTCTTCTTTGAAAATAAATACAATAAATAAATAAACCAAACCTAGAAGCAAGAATGCCTGAAACTGCTGGTTTATTCTGAACTTTAAAAAGGTACATTAAACTAGATTTTCTGCCTAAATAGTGCTTAAAAATGTTGTAAAGAATGAAATACAAGAGACACTTAAAGTAAGAGAATAATAATGGAAAAGCTGATGGGCATTACCTACAGTGCTGCAAAATAAATCTATACTATTTAGTATAATAAAGGAATTACATTTAACTGGAAAATTCATCTTCCACTTCACTGAAATAGCAAGTAAGAGCATTATACTAAATATTAAGAACAAACACAGTAGACAGTTTTTCCTTTCACTTCCCAGTCAAATCTCATCCATATTAATTCTGAGTTACATTTCTCTGCTTTAAAGTCTGCTTCTGATAAATACTTACTAACCACAACTCCTATTACACTGTGTACCCAATCATCCCAAAGATTTTTTTTATCATTCCCCCTTACTAAGAAATTACTCTCCTCTGCTGAAAGTTTTTTGTTGTTGTTTTTTAAATCAAACAGCATAAAGTGATTGTAAAACCTTCGAAATCAGTCAGGAGACTAAAGGGCAGGTGGTAAGGCCACATACTTGATTTTTGTTAAAGTTGCTGATGTCCCTTTTATAAAATAATCCGCATTATTTGCATAGTACTTAAGTACATTTGGGACTTCAGATACAGAAGAGGGATAAAACTCTTGTTCTGAAGAATAAAATATAAGGGCTCTTCTTGAAGCTGGTTGTACATACACAGGCTTCTTCCCCTATATGGGTAATGAATTTTACTGGAACTCCAGATCAAAAGGAGCTCAGTTGCACAAACCAGTGTGTGGCAGGGAAGACAGCAGATGGAATAGGCATCAGAATTTGGGATATTATCTTTGAAATAAGGTTAGGTCCTTTGGGCATAAGGGAAGATCCAAGAAAGGAGGGAAATTAATTTAAAGATTTCACTTTGCTTTGATTAAGAGAAGGCAAAGGAATGATCTGATAATCTGCAAGTGGCTACCTGGGAAATTTCTTAAAGAATTACTGACATACACAGTAATGGTGTTCTTTAAGGCAGTGTCCCTTTATACATACTGTGGGGTGCACATATACCAAACATACCTGCAGAAGTATAGAAGCTTTGACAGCAGGACCTACTTGGCCCATGGACCTGCTCTACCTCTCCCTGTACACCATACAATGGGTAAAAAGAGCAGAGTAGAACCAAATGCTGCTCCAGTTTCTTTTCCATCACCCATCCTTTAAAGCAGGCTTGTCCAACATATGGCCCGCGGGCCGCCATGCGGCCCGCCAAGCCATTTTCTGAGGTCCACGGTGCTGCAACGGGACATGAAAGTAAACACTTTACTTTCGCTCCCACCCCTTGTCCCTTCCCCAGCCCCTCAGCAGCTCCCTAATGGCTGCTGAAGGGCTGAGGAAGGGACAAGGTTCCCACACACATCGCGTCACCTTGACGTTGCTGACGTGATGCGTGTGGGAAGAGGTGTAGCTGTGTGCTGCTCGGGACAGGACGAGCCCAGCTGGAGCAGGAGGGGCTCAGCTGCACTTTCCCCCTACCTGCACTGGTCAGTCCCGAGCGGCACACGCTCTGCCGTCACTTCTGTTGGCTGGTGCCGACCCAGGCAGGTCTGTCCCATCCGGAGCAGCCCGCAGCTGAAGCCGGCTTCCCACGTGCTGCTGGGGACAGGAGAAGCCCGCCCGGGTCGGCACTGGCCAGCAGAGGCGGTGGCGGAGCTCAGTATCCCGTCCCGAACAGTGGCAGAGGTGGATGCTATAGAGGGAGAGTTTTGAACTGGTTAGACCCATTTCACTGTCACTTCCTGCAACTTCATTGGTGTCGAAGGTCACGTGACATCACTTCCTGATGTGATACCACTTCCTGTGAGGTCTCTGAATATGGCTCACCAGCCCATTGGGTGATAAGAAGTTCATGATCCGGCCCCACGTTCAAAAAGGTGGGACACCCCTGCTTTAAAGCATAATAGAATCTGAAGCCAAAGGGAAAGGAGCGTTGGTAGAGGAATGCGCAGAGACAACACCAGTGCAATGCTAGCGCTGGCAAAGCGAACAACACTCTGGCATGCACAACCGATGCATCACAAGCAATACTAAGGATGGCATCCTCCCGCTCTACTCAGCATTGGCGAGGCCGCAGCTGGAAAGAATCCAAAGGAGGGTCTGGAGAACAGACCACATGAGACGAGTCTGAGGGGCATGGCACCGTTCAGCCTGGTGAAGAGAAGACTCACGAGGGACTTGGTGGCCACCCTTAAGTATGCAAAGGGTGAACATGAGGGGCTAAGAGAACACCTGTTCACCAAGGCACCTCAGGGGAAGACTAGGAATAATGGTCATAAACTGATAGAGGATCACTTCAGATTAGACATTAGGAAAAACTTCTTTACCGCTTGTGTGTCCAGAGTCTGGGACAGACTCCCCTCACAGGGGAGGTAACAGTTACCTTCCCTGGGGATTTTTAAAAGGTGACTGGATGCACACCTCGCTGGGGTCATCTGACCACAGCAGTCTTTCCTGCCTTGAGCAGGGAACTGGACCTGAGGTCCCTTCCAGCCCCTAACTTCTATGAATCTCAATGTTATTCCTGTTATTGTAAAAGTAACAACACAAAACTAAGTTTTCTTTCTTCTTTAAATACATTTGCCTATGTGTATTCAAGTACAGAATTCCCAACATCTGGGGTGGATACTCTGATGCTGTCTAGAGGACTGCCATCCTGAAAGAGGCATCTGAAGCAGACACCTATATTAGGACAGAATGCATTAGAAAGGTCTGAATGGAAATTCCTAGCTGCTGCCTAACATATAATCAAGGATAGAGCATGTCCAAAGGAAGCCACTGATGTCTTAATTAGTTCACAGTAAAGGAGAAGCTATCAAGTCTGTACATGGAAACTGCAACATTTTTTATTCGCTTACAAAGAGGGATAAAAAGTCTAGGAGATCTTAAAGGTCACTATTTTTGCAGATAAATGGTCAAAGGCTTTTTTAGATATAAGAAATATAACTTCATTTCTTCAGGGTTGGCATGTGATATTGGAAGAAATGCAAGGAAATGAATGGATCGATTAATAGGCCTGTGCAAAGCAGCTAGTATTCGCTTTGGATTCTGATTTGGCCCATTCGGGGGACAGTGATTAGATTCAGTGATCTGAATCACTGTCCCGAATCGATTCAGCCGAATCTGATTCAGAGATTTGGCTGCTGCCGAATTGGCCAAATCCCTGAATAACACAGGCCCCATCTCTGGCCCACTGTCAATGGCTGCCCCACCCGCCCCAGCTCCCGGGTCTTTTTGAAAAAAAAAAGGTCCCATTCACTGACTGCTGCCCACTGCGGGGGGGGACGATCGCCATTGCCCCCTGCTGTGTGGAGGGGCTCTGCACAAGCCCCCAGGCCAGTGCAGCAGCCAGTGAGCGCAGTTTTGGGGGGGTTTTTTCTTTTTTTCTTAAAGGGCCAGAGCTGAGGCAGGTGGGTCAGCCATGGGGGTGGGGGAAGGTGGGCTGGGGGAGCAGGCAGGGATCAGGGGCTTGTGGCAGAGCCCCCCATGCAGCATGGGGCCATGGAGGGCAGTGGGGATTGGCCCCCTGCCTGGCAGCAGCTAGTGAGTGAAGGCTTTCTTTTTGAAGGGCCAGGAGCTAGGGCGGGGAGGCAGCAATGGGGCAGGGCTGGGGGAGTGGGCAGGGGGTGCAGGCAAGGGATGGGACCTGGCAGGGGTCCTCTTCCATGGTCCCCTCCCTCCCCTCCCCTCCCCTGCCCCCTATTTACCAGCTCAGAGTCCGGGTCCAGCTCCCCGCAGCAGCAAGCAGGGACTGCCCGAATCATCAAAGCTCTCCAAATCTTTTCCAAATCAATTCGGAGAGCTTTGAATTGATTTAGACCTTTTAATTGGTCCCCTGATTCAATTCCAATTCAGAGATTTGGCCACCGAATCTCCTCCAGATTGAATCAGCACCTGAAGCTTTGCACAGCCCTATTGATTAACATGGGATTCAGAAATTCTTGGGAGAAGTTGTGTTCCATTTAAGGAAACCTATTTCATGATAAAACTGAACACAACAGAGGACTGACATAAGGGCTCCTAATTCCCTCATTATTTTACTTGATATTGTGGCTGTAAGAAGGCCACCTTTGCAGAGAAGCCAAATAATGAGCATGAAAGTAGTCATTTTCTGTGCTATTTTTACTGGACAGACTGTATAGTTGGAAAATGTTGGACAAGCTTTCAAGCACAGAATACCCTGCCTCAGGTCCCCTTTGGACTTCGTGGCTGAAAGCTTTTCCAACATCTATTCCAAAATGTAGTTGGGCCAGTAAGAGACAGCACAAATAACTCTTTCCTCTCTTACATGTCCTAGATCATCACGGCTACAGCAACACTCCAAGCCTGCGTGAGGATAATGGCTCACAGAGAGGGTTCATCAGGCTTGTGATTACTAATCTGAGATCCACAACGGAAGATGCTTCAGTTTTGTTGGGAAGACTCTCACAAGTCCTTTAGGGATTCTCACTGGGCACTTTTACATATGCTCCGACCCATTCTGATTAGAACTCATTGGAGTGGACTTGATTAACCGAGTTCGCTGGAGTGTCCTAATAAGAACGCTCCAGCATGCTGCAGCATCTCATGTATTCAGTGTCCCATGTTTCAAAATGGCAGCAGGGGTGTTTAGTTAAAGCACCCCTGCCACAAATTTGAACTATGTTCCAACCTTCCCTGGAGCAAAATCTAGACACTTGTTTTTGGTTGCAAACATATCCAGGCGGCTAGCAAAGGACTACAGACTGCATCACTGTTACAGAGCTCTCATTCATGATCCTTGAAAAAGCAGCTGCTGAGATTGCCAGCTACTGTCTTGTTAATGTAGATGGATCTGCTGATATGGCAGTTTAATGAAGTAGACACCAATTCCAATGTCATCAATGGGCTCATCTAAAACATCATCAGCCAGATTTATCATATTTGTTCTTTGGGACAAAAACCGACAGATTTTATGCTTCTGAGGATCATAAGTCTCCTTTAGAAAAAATTATCAAACCCAGCCATGCAAATGCCAGCATGCTGCATTTCCCAGGGAGGGCTACCTTTTGATTTAAGAGAGCCACTGTGGAGGTGTGTGCCAATGCTGGACACAATAAATTTACTGCATGTGAATGGTCAAAGACATGTATTGTGATTATTGTTTAATGGAAAATGGTGCTGACTGATAATGCAGTTCCTGAAACTAAATACTAATGATCTATAAAATAAGACCCTAAGCAACTAAGCTAAGGTCAGACACTGGCAGTGTCACAAACCAAGGGTAGTGAAAAAAGAACAGAGCACTGGTCCTACAACTCTTCTCCCCTCTCCCTTTTTTAATCCTCTGTACAATGTACGAAATAAATCCAAGTGCACGTATTGACCAAGCAGGAACTGATAGCAATAATTCTCTTGTCTCAAGTACATGGAATGCACGCATACCTGGCCCCAGCAGTAATTAAGGAGGGGCAAGCACTCCAAGAAAAGGTAGTGCTCCTCAAGGAATAACTACATTCAATACCTTGAAGTAGAAACTTAACAAACTGCATTAGAAATATGACATTAATTTACGAATACTGAAATAAAAATTACCCATTTGAACATCATATCAAGGATGGTTTTATTCTCTATTATGGGAAATTTTGAAATAAAAATTGAATGTATCTTTTTGAAAATCAATCTTGTTCTGAAAGATTTAATTCGGGGAAATTCTATGTTCTGTGCCGCACAAGATCAGATTAGATTATCACAATGGTTCCTTTCAGCCTACAATGTAGACATTTTATGGACTTAATGCTCAATAATTTATGCGACTGATTTTGCAAAAACTCAGGAGTTCACATTTTTTAAGAAATTTCCATTTTTAAAGCTAGTAGCCAAACACAAAACTTATGTCAAAAGAACAACATTTAAAGCATCAAGGAAGTAGAAGATTATAGCGCAATCCCTTTTATCAAGACATTATCAAAATAAAGCGATTCATCATGCTAGATATATGCTGCACACAGGGGGAAAAAATCTCTAATCCTTCAACATGAGCAGCACCCAGTGAAAACCTATGTGAAATAAAATGTTAATTATCTGTGTTCCCTCAGGTTGCAAGTGCATGAACAGAATTACAGATTAGATTTCCCTAAACTCCCTACAGTACATCAAACCCTCAGCTACAACTACAAGGAACAATATCCTAAACCACAAAGAACATCCTATAACATACCACTGGTAAAAGGGCAGATGAGGGCACTGCCAATGCCCCACCATTGCAATGACAGGGAAGCAGCTGTGGACTGTAGCCTAAGAATGTCCTAGGACAAGGGCCACGCACCACATAACTGAAGGAGGTAGGAAAAAACCTGTCTGTGACAGTCACAGCTGGAGAAAACAGAAACGTTCCTGACCCCAAAACCGGGCAATTGGCAAGACCACAGCACGATTTAGCTTTGGCCATGGCTGACACTCCCAATGCCTCAGAAACGGCATTTTTCCCATTTTGTTTCTTTCTTAACTATCCTTTCCTTTAGCATCTGTTCTAAGATCTCACCTACTGCTGAAGTCAAGCTAACAGGCTTGTAATTGCCTGGATCAAGGGGATCAAAGATGAGGCCCAGAGAGCCCTATTACCTGGCCCATGGTGCTCCCTGTACATCTCAAACTGTCCCTGCCTCATGACATGCAATCAGTCTGGTGCACGCTGCATATAGGGCATAAGGCTGGACCCAGCATATGCGCTGCATGCAAGACCAGTCTGGATGCAGCACATCCAGGGCATGTGCTACATGTGGTACCCATGCCAGACAGGCCCTGCAAGCTGTATCCAGCCCACACAGCTGGTTGAGTTTGATACCTTTGGTCTGGATCATTCTGTCTCCCTTTTTTTGACAACAGGCATTACACTTGCTATCTTCCAGCCATAAGGTACCATCTCTGAATTGACAGATTTGGTTAAGACTAGGATCATCACCAGATCTACTATGAATACATTTGTCTAAGGCTATTCCTTCAGAAACATACGTACTGCTTGTCACTTTCCATTGAAATGCAACCATCTTTGTGGCAGACCTGTATGTAGCAGACGTGACTTGCTAGCACCGGTACCAAAGAATAACTTTAGCAAAAGCTATGCAGAATAATTTATCTAGCTCCAACTTATCTCACATAAAAAAATTAATAGACCAGAACACAATTACAGAGACAGTAATTCAGGCAGCCCAAAGGAAAAAAGTGTGATTACAATGTCACAAGCTATTTTATGACGATTGGTATTAAAAAAAGCTCATTTGTCTCAGTCATCCTAAAAAAAGATTTTTTTCCAAAGAATTTTTTATATCAGCTTATGTGTTTCCATAGAAGTTACAATTAGGTTCTTTTCTTACAAATCAATATATGAATGAAGCAAACATTTTGCTCCAGTCTTGTTACTAGTGGTCTAAATAATTCCTTTCTGCAGAAAAATCCATGGGAAAAAGGCCAAATCTTGAACCAATCAACCTAGAAATTAAGTAATAAATATGATTCACATGATACGTAAATCTTTAAAGGGACTCCGCTAAATAAGAAAAAATATAAGCAGATTCAAACTGAATTATTTCAGTGTTCATTTTTAAGAAAAGTTTAGGAGCTTTAGGAACAGGCATTCACTGTTTATTAATAAATATCACACACCCAAGGAATATCCCCAATGTATGTACTCTTACTTCATTATGGAAACTCCTTAGATTCAGCTGAGTTCATTTCCTCTGGCACAGATGCAGCAATCTACTGTGTGGCATTTAATGGCTATTTTCTAATTTACAACATGTGTCTTACTAGCAAGTCTGCAGCTAAGATTGAAAATGAGAGTCAAATATACCTTCTTACTGCCCAGACTTCAAATGAGGAACTTGAAGAAAAATAATTGTGTGGGAAGGGTAAAGGGATGTCAGGTGAATTAAATGGATTAACCATAAGCTAGCTGAAGATGTCACCTAATTCTCTTTAATAAGAACTACTCTCTCAAGTTTATAACCAATTTTCTAGGTGTTTGGCTCAAATCAAGGAGTATTAGAATACTATGCATCCAAGTTTTAAAATCTCCTTTCCTCTCCTATACCTTTCCCTATTGTTAGTTATAATGTTCTTCACCATCTTCAAGTAATTATGTGGACTGCAATACAAAACTTTTCATTTTCTATTTAGTGGCATCATGTCTAATTGTATACTCTTACACAGTAATCATAATCCTTCCATCAATGTGAAACTGGTAAGTGAGCCCACAAAAGTTCCTATGCCTGGATACAGCCGTTAAAGCTTGAGGTTTTGAAGAGGAAGACAACATAAAAGTTAAAAATCATTAACAGCCAGGTCAAAATGATACATCATTTGGCCATTATTTTTTCCATGCTGTAATGTTTAAACCAACTATCAATAGCCCAACTTGAATTCTATCAGAAATCCTTATACAACACTTCAGACAATAATAAAAGTCTCTCTTCCCCCAACATCTGCAGCATTTAGTAACTACTCTTTAATTAAAGACTACAAAAATAGGGAAGTGGTAACATAAGATTTATAAGCACAAGCTGATGATTTTCAAATAAAAACGGAACATTTTCCCAGCTTATGCATATCATTGTTATTACCTCCCAGAGAAAGTAGCTTAAAGACATCAGTTTCTGCCCCACTGGCCAATTCTAAGTCTTACCATGATTTAACAGTCACTGAAAATGTATTATACACAATATAACTAGAAGTTAAAGCAATTTGATTCAATCACATTCCTAAATTTAAAATATAATTAAATACTTTTAAGTATTTGTAGTACAACTACTATTATCTCTAGTTTGTTTGAAATGGCATCTTAACTGCACAGGTCAGCCTCACCCTGAAAAAAATTCACATCCTCTAGCAATGCTACTCATGTGAAAATGTTGTACATCATAAACCCATCTGTTTTCATCATATTTTAATTCAAAGTACTGATTCTATAAGTAAATATCCTTAACTGCCTGCTATTTAACACCACAGGTATAAATCACACATTTCAGTTAAATAAGATACAGTTTCCAGAGAAATGTTATATTGAACAAATGCCTAGTTTGTCCTGAATTCAAAACTTATTTAAAAATAAACAAATGAGAAAATCCATATAAAAAACAAGTAGTGTCACTGGAGCTAGCATACTCACTTCTGTTGTACTCCTAAAGAAAGCAGCTCAGTTGTAATCCATGCTGGGAAGCTGCATTGTGTACCTACAACGATAGCTTTCTGCCAGATGACTTGTGCTGGGGTTTTCTGTTCTTTGGCCGCTGGTGACTGATTAGTGGATTAGTTATGAAAGCTTGCTCTACAGAAACACACCCACTTCTATGACTCACCCATGAGTTCCTTGCTGCTGCTTTTTTTTTTTTAATTCATGTCAACTCTTGGTCGAAAACTATTAACCAGGGAAATTCAGCTGTGTCATTCCTCTCTTGCATGGCAATGGAAAATATACTGTCTGTGACCTAATGATTACTAGCATCTCTGAAGGAATATTTATGAAGTAGTAATTATAAATTTGTTTAAAAATATCTCCAGTTAAACTTCAAACTATTTTACAACTAAGTCACAACATTGTAAGTTTGCTCTTCCTGTAAGTTACAAGGCTCTGAGTGAGAAAGGAAGCAATGCAGAGTAAGTGTTTCCATCTCTATCAACAGAAGCTCCCATCCTCAGCTTTTACCAGTTCATGGCACATCCCTCATTTATTCCAGGACAGACACATTAGACATCTAGTTGTTACAAATTTGTGGCTTGAATAGTATGTTAGGCAGGTATATCCAGAACGGCAAAAAGGAATCCTTTTGCTGCTCCAAACATCTAGTACAACTAGGCAGCTGCAGAATCTCTCTTCAGAGTCTACTTCAGTCAAATAGCTGACATACCCTCAGAGTGACAGAAATTTCCACTGCTGACAAAAGGCCAAAAGGACTCTTAGGCTACAAACAGATCTAACATTTACCCCAGGATTAAACATTTTTGTTTTTGTGGGGTTTTTTTAATCTTGGGACAAAGCACAATCACTCAGACATCCATGCCTGTTGTCCTGGGACAGATCCTAAAAAGGTTCATGGGATAAGAAGTCCTAACAGAGTATCCCAGGACATCATAAAGCGTATCTGAGCAGTTATCCTGGGTTTGCATCTTGAATCAACAGCAGAAATGCAGCAGTGCATTCAACTGCTCACTAGAAGGGCAATGTGTATAAATGGCAATCCCAGGATATTTCTGTTCTGGAGCAAACACACACAACTTGCCCAGGGACACTTTCAGTGTCTGTTCCTAGCCATACGGCAATAGATCTCCAGATTCTGCTCTACCATACTGTGCAGTGCTACCCACGGAAATCCTTGGAAGCTAGAATATAGCTTTTCAGATTGAGAGTGAGATCTCTTACTCAACAGGCCTTTTCAGCCAAACCGACCCCCTTTTATGCAGCTGAATGATACCTGCTTCGCTGCTGGGGGAATCTCCACAGTACTGGATGTGGCACTAGAATAGCTCTAATGTGCTTAAAGGTTTATAACTTTTAGAGAGGTTAGTTTGCCTCTGTAGTAACCACTTAATCCACAATCTGAAATCAACACAGTAAAACACGTATGTGCGAAAAGTAGAGAATTTAACAAATCCTACCCCCACCACAATACAATAACACAGTATTCTTTTTCTGTATTTTGATTCAAAATTCAGAAGCTGATTTCAAAGGCTACAGTACAAAGTTACCTGGAAAGATTTCCCCCAACAAAAGGCTGATAGCTGATTGAAAGTATTAATAGGACAAATATATTGATTTCTTCTAGGGGGAAAATAAACGTAATTCAAAAAACTAATGGTAAGCTCTATTTTTATTACAGCAGAAATCATTTTTGGAGTATCAAAATTTACAAATCTTTAAAGTTTAACATGCCTAACTAAGAGAGCTCAAACTGAAAAAAGCATGAGATTTCTAGACATTAGACCCAAATAAATCCTAATTTAAACCAAAAGGGAGCAAGAATGTATCAGATATGCATGGCAACACTATTGCAGACTGAACTGAAACACTACCTTCTCACTAGGCACAACTGAGACTCCATGAGAAACAGTATGCTTGGTTACTGTGTTGTGGGACTATGAAATAAGTTCTGAAATTTTCCTATGCTGTTTCTAATTATTTGTCATGATCAGTGAGCTGTTTAGTTATTGACAAATCATATTTAATCATTTTGGTGAGACTTCATCTAAAATAATATATATTCTTTATGAGCTTTGCTTTCATACCTATTTCAAATATAGTTCTGAATACTGTTGGCCTGATCTTGACTCTGTTCTACAAATTACTACGCCAAGAAGAAAAATAGTGTATGCTACAGTCAACACCATTTCCAACAACACCTAGTAAGAGCAGTCATCTCCGTCTACTAGGAATTCCTAGGAACATTTTCCATACCATACAGATGACCCTCCTTGTAAACAGAAACAGCTGCTTATGAACAATATAGCACCAGGCCATAAACATGTTGCTGCTGACAAGTGTTAGCTGTTCTTCCTTTTGAGAATCACCCTAAATCAGTTTTTATCTTTTGTTCCCTCTTCCAGTCCATGCAGCTGAGTGGATCCACTAGAAAGCATTTATTATTTGTATTCTGGTACCTCCCACAATGTAGTAAGTGCTGTCCAAACAACTAAGACAGTCTAAGAACCTAATTTTGAAAACATTTAAAAACACACAAATATGTTCTCATGTATTAAATTCTATTTAAAAAATAAAATACAGTATAGCCAATATGAATTTGATGAAAATTCTGTGATGCATCTGTCATTTAGGATCACATTTTCCATGGATTCTTGGCCTGGGCTTTTAAATCATTTGGGATCCACAAATGGATCCGGTACTACAGTGCTAACCTATTTAGTAACCTTGCTGCCTGGTGGAAGGGGTAAAGCTGAAGCCATGCCTGTTCAAAAAGAGATAGACAAGGAGGACCCTAGGCCAAGGAAACTGATATACCTTCTAACCCATTAGTGTCAAACTCATTCAGCCCCAAAGGCCACACGAGTTCCAGGGGGCTAGTCCACAAGTTGAACTGGGCCCATAGACTGCCCTCCCCATCCCTGTCTTTCAGCATACTTGATCCAACAACTGCTTCAATAGGTCTGGAACCCTAATATGGCATGGATCCTGGAGTGTGCTAATATGGAAGTATTTGATTCAGATTCAGCCGATTCGGAGGACAGTGATTCAATTTGGAGATTCAGATCACTGTCCTGAATTGATTTGGCCGAATCAGCTTTGGAAGATTCAGCACCGATTTGGAGACTCAGATTGGGCAACTCCTCTGGCTGTGCCTGCCTCTCCCTAGCTGGGGGAAGCCACGGGAGAAGCCCTCATGGCTGCCCTGCCTGGCCCCATCCCCCACCCAGCTTCAGCCTAGTCCCAGCACTTAAAAAAGCCCAGCACTCACTGGCTGCTGGAGCAGCCATTGGGGACTCTGGGCGCTTGTGGTAGATCCCCACCACGCGTAGCATGAGGTAGTGGGGGACAGTGGGGATTGTCCCCCTCTGCCTAACACCTACATGGCACAGGTGCAGCGCAGCTTGGCAGGGCACCGTGCACTGCCCGGGAGCTGGGGCCACTGGGGTGAGCGCTGCCGGGCTCTGGCTGACATGCAGAACCACCCCAGCTCCCAGAAAGCATGCAGTGGCCTGCTGAGTTGCACAGCACCTGTGCCAAATGGCACCTGCCATGAAGGTGCCAGGCGAGGGGGGGGGGGGGAAATCCCTGCCGCCCCCCACTGCACAAAGGCCCCAATTACCACTCCTGCAGCCAGTGAGTTGAGGAGTTTGTTTGTTTTTTTTAATGTTTTAATTGCTGGGAGGCTGGAGCCAGGTATGGGGCGGCAATTGTGGAGTGGGGGCTGAGGGAGCTCTCCCAGCAGACCCCAGAGTCCCCACAGCCCCTGCTGCAGCCAGTGAGTGCTGGGCTTATTTATTTTTCTTCAGTGCCAGAGGCTGGGCCAGGCAGGGGGTGGGGCCAGGCAGAGTAACCATGAGGGCTTCTCCTGTGGCTCACCCAGCTGTGCCTGCCTCTGCCCTGTTGGGGGGAGCCGTGGGAGTTCTGCAGGGCATAGCCCCTGATCCCAGCATTGCCATACCAGCTTCAGCTCTGGGAGCAGGGGCTCTGCCCTGCCACTGCTTGTCGCCCCTCCCCCCACCGAACGCGCTGCACCTACATCCCACCCGCCTCCCCAGCTGGGAAAGTGGCAGCAGGACAGAGCCCCCACTACCAGTGCTGCCATGCCCACTTCCCCACCCCCCTGCTGGGCAGCTTGTCCCAGCCCCAATCCCTCCCTCCCCCCTCCCTCAACCCCAACAGACTTAGCAGCTGGAGGCATCTGTCAGCTGCCTGTTTAGTCTATGGTCGAATCGCCAAATCAGCTAAATCTTTTCCAAGTCAATTCAGGTGCTTCGAATCGATTCAGAGTTTTTACTTGGTTTCCCAATTCGATTTGGAGATTTGGTCCCCGAATCAGGTCAAATCTCCTCCGAATCAAATCAGCTACCAAAGTTTCGCACAGCCCTCATGGGAACAGACACCACATGCAGAGCAGTCTGGTTGGAGTGGCAGCCACATTGCACACAGTGGCTGCCCTGGCTGGACTATGCCACATGCAGCACCACCCCTGGCAGCATTGGGACTGGGCTGCACATGGTGCCTGTTCCAACCGGTCCAGGGTTCACAGTTCATATGGTGCTTGCCAGTGCCACAGTGTGGGTCCCACTACAGCTGGAGCAGGCACTGTGTGCAGCATGTGTCCCAGAGAAAATGCCACGTGGTACAGTGTGGCCACAGTGACCACTGCATGCAGCGCAGCTGCTGCTCTGACTGCAGTGCACATGGTACCCATTCCTGTTACTCCTGGATCCACACCACACCTTGCAGGTCCCAGACTCATTGGAGCAGCTGCCAGATTGGGTATACTGGAGAAGGGTGAGTGAGTAGGAGAGGGGGTCCATGGGCATGCATCATGCCAATGTAGGTCTGATCAGGCCCAGGAACAGCACCAGCATTGGCTCTGTGAGCTGGATCTGGCACATGGGCCATATATTTGAAACCCCTGCTCTAACCTGAGGAGACATCCTTCTCATGTGTAGGGTCAGTGTGTAGGTACAGACACAGTGATCTGAGGAAAACTTGCATAGTTATTTCCTATGCTCCCCCCCATCCAGTTCCTTTTGCAGGCACTAAATTCACACTAAGAAAAAAACCCCTAATAATATAGATAATATGAAAGAAAACAAGCATTTAAATGTGATACCTTCATCAACCTGCATTTTTCAAGCTGCTTCAGAATGACAAGTTCTCAGTTAAAAAACTTTCCTGACCCTCAATACAGTTGTTCCACCTAGGCTATTTGTCCTATGCTTACAATATTTGTCTCATAGGCAAAATTCCCCTTCTTTCAGCCAGACTCAAAAACACCAGTGAATTAACAGAACAAAAACTTGTTGGTTTTGTTAGGCATTTCCTGCTTCTCCCTTGTGACCTCTAAAGTGGACTCTCAATCGGAACAATAAGAAACTTCCACAAGTCTTGAACACGTTATGAAGATCTTGTATTATTTCTGCTGAACTGGTTTAGAACATTGCTATACATCAAATGTGCGCTTTCACTGCTTTCAATGCAAGGGACAAAAGGATTATTTAGGGAAGGTCAACTGTCTACAATATATAGTTGGAAGCAGCTTTCTTTCCCCATTCTTCTTTACTCAGACATGGCATGGGGTAGGGGAGAAATTACTTGCAAGTCACAGGCTCGCAGAAAAGTAGGGCTTGAAGGAACCTTATGGCCAGGTGAACACAAGCATATACTTTTGGTTCCCCAGAGACAACCAACAGCAAGACACCTTATGCTGCTGCTAGTTGTCCCCGGGGAATGCCTATGCAACACGCCCTCTGGCACACAGCAGGTTACCCCAGGCGGGGTAGGGGGGCTGGGGCCAGCACTGCTGCTGGGGCTGCAGCAGCAGTGATCCTGCTGCTTGGAGCCTGGCTGACAGTTGGAGCATGGCTCCGGCCAGCCAGGCTCTGGTTTTGAGAAGTGTGTGCTGCTCCTGTGTACACCGCTCTGCTTTTTTTTCATGGCACTGTTTTTTGACCCCTGAATATCTAGAGGTCAAAAAAAAAAAATCCTGTGCTGCTCCCTTGCAGCACAGAGAACAGCTGAATCTTTGCACCACATATTGCACAGCCATGCTCATCTGAATGCGGCCCATGAATTCACATGTGCAGACACCCTAGGTGCCCTGCCAGCTAGCACTGGTTCAGACCCCTGGGAGTGAAGACTCAAGAAGTGTCACTAGGGATTGGTTCTCACCTCCTCTCTCTCTCCTGAGCTACCATGAATATTTATACAGGAAAGAAAGCTATTCTTTACTGGCAACATTTGCCCAGGCCAGTGATGCTCAACCAGGGTGCTGCAGCACCCTAATGTACCATGAGATTTTTTTAAGGTGCTGCAGGGTGCCATGCCATATTAGCACTGTTAGATGCATAAATACCTACATAATTCACAAAATAAACCCAGAGATTTCAGATAGGCATCCACAACATCAATGCCATTCTGACCTGTTGCATCTTACAACAAAACTGCTTTATTATTTTCCTGCAGTCAAAAATTAGATAAATTAGTTTTCCAAATGAGGTGCCACTGACTTCAGACAGTTATGGAGGTTGAGTCTAAAAAAGGCTGAGAACCACTGCTGTAGGTTCAGGCACAGACAGTTAAGTTTTTATCCTCTTCCCCCTGGTGCGGGCAATGGAGCCAGAAACAATCCTCTTCTCTATGATGCAGCAAGCAGTCAACTAAGTGGGTGCTGAGCAGCTGTTCAGCGTACTTCCAAGATCATATTAGAGCTGCACCTGGGACTACAGGGAATCAATGCAGGCAAGTCAAGGAAGTAAGAGAAAGATAGATTAAAAATTTGTTAGTTTAAAACTGGAGAACACTGTTCCAGGACTGCAATTACACTTCATAAACAGAACAGACATCTTCTGAGTACAGTTGCCCTTAAAGGCCACAATTTGGACCTTAGATTGTTAAAACAGGCTCCACAATTGACAGGTTGAGTACTCCTTCTATATAAATCAGGCTTATTTTAAATACCCAGAAATTGAAAAAAATCATACCCACTGACCTTCAGGTGCTTTTCCTGCAAACTAGAAAGAACATCAACAAAACAAAACACAAAAGGGCCAAAGGACTGGAGAGGGCCTCTGGGGTCCAGTACCTTCCCTTGCTATAGCAGGTAACATGCCATACAATGCCAGTTCCATCTTGAAAATGGTTAGGCTTTTTGCCCCAACTATCTATTCCAAACCCTCACTCCTCTGGTTGTTAGAAGCTTGCTTCCAATTCCTGGACTAAAGTTTATTCATGACCAGCTAATACACATTTGTTCTTGTGCCAACACTGTCCATTAGCTTTAACAGCTCCTGGTGTTTATCTCCCTGATGTGTTTATAGAAAGCACTCAGATCCTTTCAGCCTTTGTTATACTAAACTAAACAGGCCAGGCTCTTTTACTCTCCACTCATAAGATAGGCTCTCCATTCCTCATTCATCCTAGTAACCCTTCTCTTCACTAATTAATTTCTGAATTAATCTTCATTGAACATAGGTGTTCAAAACCGTAAACAGTATTCCAAATGTGTTGACAGTGTCTTCTACAATTAATAATTATAACTACATTAGTGGTTCCTTAGCTCTACCATGCCTCATATATAGTAAGATATTTGCTTTTTTAATAGCCACCTCACACTGACAGCTAACTGTCTTCTTGTAAATGACTAATACAGATAAGTCTTTTTTTGTCACTTCTAACTAATGACCGTCCCAATTTATAGTCTAATTTACTGTTATTGGTTTCTAAATGAACAATCTGGCCTTCAGTATGGTTGAATATCAATCCCATTTCTCTTATACCAGATTTAAGGTCATCTTGTAGTCGAATGCCTCCCAACTCTGAAGCACAGCAAGTTTAATCAATACACTTGTATTTTTTCTGCCTAGACCACTATGAAAATATTTAAGATTGGTCCCAAGATTGATCCTTAAGGATCTCCACTAACAATACCCCTGAACTTTGACAGTCCCCCTCTTTCAGCACAACACATCATTGTTTTTTTTAACCAGTTCCTTATCATTCTACAAGTCTTGAATTCATCTCCCATTTTCTATTTACCTCCACATCTTTAACTATTCTTTACTTCACAAAGAATCTTGTAGTCATACATGCTATTGAGGTAATATTATTTTGACAGATTTATTAAAAATCCTTTCTACTGGACTTGCAATTGTATATGCCAGTTCTTTTTTTTTCTTTCTTTTTTTTCTTTTTTTTAGAGGTTTGGAACACACATTATCTGATCTCCATTCCCTTATGCCCACCCTCTGCCTCAGTTAACACATTAACATCTTTGAGCTGTTTCCATCTTAGCTGTTGTTATTTTTGTTTCAATGCACATTGTCTATCCTTCCTTTGGCCCCAAGTTCAACTACATCAGTTTTCAATAAAGATGATAAGTATTCATTTAGTTTTTAAATTGCATCTAAATCATCTTTAATTTTAACCCCAAACTAATTGCCTAGCAACCTCACTTCTTCCCGTTCTCTTATTTATTGACTAAATAACTTTTACTTTACTTTACATGGTAAAATCTACCGTGGCTTGATTTCTAACAATTTCAATTTAGCTTTAGACCTTTGGACCTTCAAGAAATCACTTTCTTTGCTGAATCCTCTTTTTAATTCCTCAGAAGCTTTCTGCTTATTCATAATATCTTTTTTGAGGGTGATTATTCCCCAACTAATCTCTGGATCCTTAGCCTTTCCATTTCTTTCCTTTGTGATGAAAATTTTAAATAGTTTTTGCTTTCCTGACTTAAAGAAATACCAAGCCTCCTTAACAAGTGCCCAAGATCTAATGCTTCTGCTGTCACTTAGGGAAGTGGTTTTCAACCTATGGTCTGTGGATCCCAGGGTCCACAAAAGTTGGCTATGATCAAAAGTATGTGAATGCCCACACTTACAATTCAAAGGGATCCACACACCCATTCAAATTTTCCAAAGGGGTCTGGCACCTGCATTCAAAATATTTTTAGGGGTCCGCAAATGAAAAAAGGTTGCAAACCACTGGCCTAGGGCATAAACTGTTGATTAATTAAAGCTGACCAAAGTCTGGGCATTCTATTGCTACTTTTCCTAACTGGATATCCACAAATTTGTGTTAATTTAATGCTACTGACTAGGAAAGCTATGTACAGTATCAATGGCACAAATTTAAACTGGGAAGGAGAAAACTAAATGGAGACTCAGATACAAACACAGTAACAGACTTACACGTAGAAACAGCAAAAAGACTCACAGAGAAGAATGAATGGTCTCTCTTTCCTGCAGTCAGAGGAGGTCGAGATGGCACGGCATCATTCTCTATTCCATCCCAGAAGCTGATGGACTGGGCTTCTCACCAAAGAACTGCCCCACAGCAATGATCTCCCTTCATATTAGTTTCTAGTTTACACATCTACAAAGTGCAGGTGTCTAAAAGAGTTTTTCAAACTCTGTTAGTACCTCTTAGAGTGTGAACTCCCCCGGGTAATGTTTTCATAACATTCTGAGCACACAGTTAATTCTCAGCATGTAAAACAAGTGCTGAGGATTAACGTCTCCCCTTTTCTATGACAACCTTTTTAGAGCATATACTCTATTCTCTTGGAGAGTCCTCAAATATTTCTTTTCCTAAAGCAACTAAGCTATGTCATGGCTCTGACAGCCTTAGGAATCTTTGCTTTTTTAGGGGACATAAAACAGAAACAGTAGTAAACTGATGGATGCAGTGAACCTGCCTTGTGGTGCTAAACAGCTTGTCCCACTTCTTAAGTGATTTGCACTTTTCAACCTGGCTGCTTACCAATTTCAGTCTAGAAGTCACTGAAGGAAGATCTGTGAGAATTCCCATAAAAGATTCACTCCTTTCCTTGTGCAGAATTTTTCTTTAAGATTTTGATCAAACCTATAAAAGTTAGGGGTGAGTCAATAATAGATGTAGTGATTTTAGAAATTTGTTTGAAAAAAAGCTATATCAATACAATTATTTTTTACTCAACAGTAGTTCTACTAGGAGTATAAAAATCCACTTGCAAATTACAAGTAATCAAATAAGTCACGTGTGCTTACAAAAACAATTAATCAAAAACACACCTGCTTCTTCAGATGAAGGCTGCACTCGCTATAATAATTATGAAATCATTTGTAATAAGCACTGTCAGTGTTTTTCACAAATGCATCATATCTGCATATAATCCTAAATGTTGATTTTTTTAATGGCATAAATAGCAATTTATGTAGCAGCAGCACATTATTCCAAGAATCTGGCACAGATCTGTCCTTGTGATCCACTGATAAAAGACTATTAATATTATACTTTTGAAGCCTCACATGACAGCTTCTAAAATTATTTTATCAAGTCAGATTTCTCTGGAATTCGGCCCTTTTCCTCCTCCTAATGTCTCTACATTCAAAATAGGACAACAAAGAGAGAAGAAACACAGAGGTTAGTAAGTGGTTAGTGCCAAGCCAATAACAGGCAAAAGTATTTTGTTTGTAAAACTTTTCAGATTATTTGATCAATTCTAGTGGAGAGCTAGTAGTATTAAAAATATTCAGATTAGGAATGTAACATATCCACTGTTTTCTTTTGTTTTGTTTTTAGTTGAACAAACAGTAATTATTTGACTACTTTATAGTTAGTACCCACGATCTACCAAGATTTTATAAATCAGTAAAGTTTGCCAGACTGAGAACCTGGCCCATCTGAAACCCAAAATGCTTACAAAGACAAGCCTTAGGGAGCTTGGTATTCCTTCTAGGGTGCCTTGCAACTTAAAATTCTAATTAATTTTCTGAATGTATATTTTGTTGATGTAACACATGATCTAGTTTGTCATGCTAAAATGGGAATATAATATGGATTATCTTTTCTGAATAATGACTGACACCAATTCAGTTAAGTCCCTCCAAGCTGCCTTGATTTCTGTGCTGCTGAGCAGTAAACTTTAACATATGGATCTTTCTCAGTCCAGCCTGAAACAGCTGGTAAATTACGTTTCAAGGCAAAGCCAAGGTGTTGGCAGTTGATGGAGAACTGCTGAAGCTTCAGCTGCTAAAATGATCATAACAGCAATGCCAAGAAATGCTTTCTTCCACATGTTGGGCTAGTAGATTACAGCTATTTTCTTTTACTTGCTGATCTCTTAATCATGTCTGTCAAAACTAAACTGCCACAAAGCATTCTACCTCAGAGAAAGGCTAAAATCAGTTCAGGAACCTAAATGCAGCAGGCAGCAGCTTGCATTTCAAGTGGCGTGTCCCACTAGGTTAACATATAAGCAGTGCCTGGAGTTCCACACCAGCTGCATTTTGGTATCTGGGTGTAATTCAGGTTGTAAGTTTTTACTTATAAAGCTCTGAATGTCTTAGGCCAGTGGGACAATCTTTCCGGCAGGTGTGCCACAAATTAACCCTGCACCTTTTTCCATGTGCCACACTGATACCCTTCCTCTGCTCGATTCACTGCTCTGCTTTCTACTCCTGTCCTTATGCTCTCTGCCAGACTGGCTGCTCTGCTTTCTCCTTCCTTCCCTGCACTCCCTGCCTGTTCTGGTGCTTTGCTCTCTGCTTCCTCCCCTATCTGCTGCTATGTTGCCTTTCTCCTCCCCAATTTCCTGCATGCCATGCACACGTGCTAGTTGGCCACCCCTGGCTTAGGACAGTCATAAAGACACCACAACTCTGTGTACTTACTGCCAAACAGTTGTGGTCAGTGGAAGAACTAATTTCTATCCCCTCTATCAGAGCTCAACTAAGATCATTTCTGAAATCATAAGCAGCACCAAACTCATAGCATCTGTGAGGCGCCAGACTCCAATCTTGTCTTACATTTAAGTGGGAGCAGAATGCTCTTCAGCAGCCTCTTTTAAATCCGCTCTGTTCACACACATTCACCCAGGATGAAACAGCATGGCATCTGTTTACTCACACTTGAGGAAGAAGGGACTTGACAAGGGATAATGGTTGTGAAGCCATTCTGTTCTGGGCTAACAGCTGTTAGCCACTAGTTTCAGTTTGATTTTTTTTTAATGTGTAGAAAAGGAAGACGGATGCTGTGACAGAAGAGCATTAATATGAGACTATTACAGGTGCCTGAATACCTTGATAAACAGCAAGAGAAAGAGCAAATGTTGTCAGCCATATCAGTCACCTTATTATGCATGTCCAGTAAACAAATAAAGTTTCAAAATCAGAAAACTGACAAAATATAAGGAAGTTTGGCACTCATTCTCATAATCTCTAAAATGAAAAGGCAGGAATGTAAAATGACAAAACAAGAATAGTTATGTTTGCTTATTAACAGAAAAAATTCCTAATAAGTTCTCATTTTCCAAACTTTATATACTGCTGTTGCCCAAGTGTTTTTTAAAAATATGAATCAGAACCATATAACCTTACACTGAAAACTGAATTGATTTCCTCTTCCTTCAGATATGTTTAAAGACAGATTTCATAGATTTCATCACACACGAACATTCATTGTCTACCTACTTTCTTGATATTGATTGTTCTCAAATTTCCAGATGATTACTGCACTTGAATCATGTTTCTTAAACCTAAACAAGTGAAGAAGAAATAGGAGATATTGACCAAAGCAATTCATTCCACAAAAATAATGGTTAACTTACAGCTCTTTGTCACCCCTGACATGAGGCTCGAGGTAGAAAAGACCTTCTTTCTGGGCCCAAATTTCCTCAAAGTGCTTTCATCCTTCCACATTAAAAAAAGACACTGCAAGTCTAGTATCAGGCATTACATCTGTCTTTGAGCTTCCCCAAAATACTTATGATTTTATACCCATCTTTTCTTATTTTCAGAATGTTTCTCTTTCCCCTGCTGCACAGTAATGTGTTACCAACAATTATAATTGATTACATAGTGGAAACAGTTATACTTCCTATACAGTAAATGCTGTCAAACCACAGCAAGGTAAATGAATAGAGACAACTGGAAAAAAAAAATTTCCCCTATAATATTTTATTTATTGTCTCATTGGGTGTGACTTGAAAACTTTTACAAGAAGTATTTAAAATTGTGATATGAAAATGACAGCTTTCTCCCTTTGCAGGATTAAAGACTTGAAACACCTACCTGCTAAGAGTAAAAAAGTATTTCTCTCTGGTGAAAGTGAGGAAGTCTAAGGGGAAAAAAATTAAATTGTGAAAATGGGACTTAGGTTCCTACTTCCCATTTTCAAAACTTCCCCTGGGCATGTATACATATAAAAGACTCCACTATACCAGTTTAGTGCAGTATAATCCCCGTGTTTGTATAAATGCACTTATACTGGAACTGTTTAATTCTGGTACAGGAAAAGAAAATTACTATACTAGTAACAAGGCCAGCACAAAAAGCACGGGCAGCTGCCTAGGGCAGCAAACTGTAGGGGGCAGTGCCCTGAATCAGCAGGCAACATACACAGAGCACAGACAGAAGCTATGTTTGGCATGAGATCAACCCCTAAAAGTGCTCTACAGCCATGTCATGACACGAGTGGCTTCAGAGATCTTTTAAAGTGGCGAATCATACGACAAATTAACCTTTATCAAATGAAGGCTTTAGAGCACCTTAGGGAATTTATGTTCCCTAGGATTAATTTGGGGTGTGATCAGGACTGGGCTGATGCAAGAAGGGAGGGGAGAGGGGAAATGGGGCAGGGGGAGTAAGCTGCCAGGTGGGGTTTGCTCGGCCTGAGCGTTCCAACGACTGTACTGAAAGCCATGCTCAGTAGGGCTGTGCGAGGCTTCAGATCACGCTTCAGATCTGGGGCCACTTCGGATGTTTCGGTGTCCGAAGCAGCATGCCCGGAGCAAAGCATAGGCTCAGTTAAGATGTCCGAAGCGGTTCGGAGCTTCCAAAGCACTTCGGAAATGCTTCGGATGCCTTGGATGCTGAAAGTGAACGTTAGAAGAGGGAAGGGGAGCACGGGATGGAGGGAGAGTGGGAGGGGGAGCTGGGTGGTGGGGAATGACATATGTAGGTGGCCAGTGAGAAGGATTTCTCTCTGGCTGCTTTTCCAATGACAGTGTCTGGGGGGAAGGACCTAGATACAGCATTAAAGCCTGTGTCTGGAGGCATGCTGTGCCTTTTCCTAGCTTGTTCCCTCAGGAACTGCGTGAGAAAGGAACGCTCAGACTCAAGCATTTCAGCTTGCTTGCTGTACTCAGTAGTTGAACTTGCCTGCTCCTTTTTGTTGTTAGAAAGGATTGGGTAGGATTTAGCTCATATTATCTTAGCTATTCAATTACTGTTACTATTACTATTCAATTCAATTCATTTCTCTGAATTTGTATTTGCTCTTTTTTTTGTTGGAAACTTTGAAAAAAGAAAGCTGTGTTTTCCCTCCCAGTGTGATCCAACACTGTGCAGGGAAGCACACAGGTTGCATGCACGCACGCGCATACACACAATATAAAGAACAAAAATCAGATGTTCATAGAAGACGACAAACAGAGAGACAGACAGCACACAATTTTTACATAACTCTTAACACTGAAGCAAACAAGAGTCCAGTGCATGCGCCCAACAGAGGGACTAAAACACACAATACAAAAGGATTGACATGCACAGAGAGACCTTTTGCAACACAAAAAAGATCAATATGAAGTGTGCTGGAAAGGCAGATGCCAGGTCTTCTGGCAGGGGAGGGAGTGGGGGTAGAGGGAGAGCTAGAGCTGCAAGCCCCCCCCAAACACAGATGCATTCTCTTCCCACGCAGCCATGACATTAGTGCTGCCAGTGGAAGCAAGGAGGTGGAAGCAGTGTCCGCACCTGACGTCCCTGAACCTGCACCACCTCTGCTCAGTCCAGAAGTAGGCACCAGCAGTGGAATCACTGTCTCCTCCACCCGAATTTCACCTCTCAGCGTAAGGCTCCAGAGGAGAAGTTAGAGATGGAACCAGGGATGCTGAGCACGCTGGCTCAAGCAATTCTGGGGACTGAGGGGGAATCAGAGTTTGTGCTCCACACCCCTCAAATTTCCCCTAGACCCAGGTATCCTCTGAAAAGCAGCACCTCGGAGGAGGCTGAGGTTGTGGAGACAAGTGGCTCAGCTGAGGCAGCTCCTCCTGCTGTTCAGCCTCAGCCTGCTGAGGAGTGGAATAAGGCAGGATCCTCAGCCTCAACTCAGAAGTGGGGGAGTAGTGTAGTGTGGGGGCATTCTGACGTGGCAGATGATCCCAGGTTTGCCATCTGCCAGCACAGCCAAAGGCACATGAGCAGTGGCAAGGATGGAAGACACTTTTCCACCACGGTAAAGCCACTGCATCTGAGGAGGCAGCACCCCCTTGCCCTTCTTCCTTCTCAGCCTGGCACCAGTGCAAGTGTGCCAAAAGGGAAGTCCCCGGCTCGCTCCAAAACCCCTTCCCCCCAAGGCAGAGGAGGCCACCCTGGACCAGCAAGGGAAACGTGGACAGAAAGTGGGGTGTGTTCCCAAGGCAAGTAAGATCACCCAGAGCTTTGGGGAGATGCTTGCTCTGGATAGCCAGCCCTTTTCCCTAGTTGAGCAGCCAGGGTTCAGGCAGTTCATAGCACTTCTAGCCCCATTTTACAAAGTGCCCGCATGCACCACCTTTAGCAGGACGGTGGTGCCCTCCTTGGATGAGGCATGCAGGGAGTACTTGAGGGAGGAGCTGTGCAAGGCAGGGCCGCAGGTAACCTCGCACTTCACCTCGGACATCTGGAGCAGCTGGGGTGGCGATCACACCTACCTCTCCCTCATGGGGCACTGGTGTGATCAGTCAGGCCATTGGTGGGCTCTACTGCAAGCCGAGAGGCTGGATAAGTCCCACATGGCAAGGGTGATCATGGGGGCCATGAACCGCATGGTGCAGCGGTGGCTCGTTGGGCAGGCAAAGCTCACCCTCAGGTTCATGGTCACCGACAATGGGGCCAATATAGTGAAGGCTGTCTGTGATGCCAACTTTGTTGGCATTCGTTGTGTGGCACACAGGCTGCACCTAATGGTGAGGGATGCCTTGGAGGGGGACAGGGCTGCCGGTGACAGTGCCGCCACCACTACTGCTACAAGCCAGCTGATTTCAAAATGCAGGAAGGTGGCGGGCTACTTCCACCACAGCACCAAGTGGGGCAAGATCCTGAGAGAAACAGGCAGAGCTGAGCATCCCGCAGCACAAAATTATGCAGGATGTGGAGATTCGGTGGAACTCCACATACCTGATGCTCAAAAGGTTGGTTGAGCAACAGAAGGCCATCCATTAAATAGCCTTGCTTGGGGAGATTGGGATCAGCGGCCCCCTGAACAGAACTGAGTAGGGTACCTTAACCCAGATCCTGCTGGCCCTCAAGTCCTTCCTCGAGGCCACCGAGACCCTTAGTGCTGGCAATGCCCTCCTCAGCCAGGTGATCCCCCTAGTGAGGGAACTGGAGAACTAAATGGAGAAGTTCCAGGGGATCGATGTTCCTGGCTCGGGCAGGCCGCTATCACCAGACATGCAGGCACTGGTGAGGTGGCTGAAGGAGGGCATCAGGAGACGGCTGGTTCCCTTGTGGTCCAGTATGGTCCACATGATGGCGGGCATGTGCGACCTGAGGGTGAAGGGAAGCACATGCACTGGCAACCCCGAAACCCTCAATCACTGGACACAGGTGCTGGTCAACAAAGTCGGGGAGGCCAAAGTGCAGAGGTGAGAGGATGTGGAAGAAGGGGATCCACTTTCCCGTGCCAGCACTCCCAGCACCAGCACCAGCCAGTCTCCTCCATGCCAGCTACTGCCAATGTGGGCCGTGGGCTTGGCTTTAATGCTGGGGTCCAAACACACCAGATCCCAGCCTCGGGCAGGTAGTGCTGAGGCTTCGGTGGCTACTTATCTCGCTGAGGATGTGGAGCCACTGGACTGTGACCCATGGGCCTACTGGGCAAGCCACAGCCAGATGTGCCAGGATCTGGCCACAGTTGCCCAGCAACACCTGTCCTGTCCACCAATCAGTGTTCCAAGTGAGAGGGTGTTCAGCATTGCTAGGGATGTTGTGACACCCCACCGCACCTGCTTGCATCCGCTTTGGTGGAGCAGCTGGTGTTCCTAAAAGTGAACCTCCTGCTGCTGGGGTTCCCCAAACTCCACCTGCAAATGGACTGAGTGCCACCCTCCTCATTCTGTCTGCACCAATTTCCTTTTTTGAGGTTTTGAAAAGCCAAGTAATGCCCCTCTCTCAGCTGGAGGGGGAACTGCATCACCAGCCAGCAGGTGAAGAACATGTACCTGCTGAACTCATTCCCCTGCCAGGACAAACTTGGAGGTATGGGATTGGGACTATGGGGAAGGAGAAGGCCCCAGGTCCTGGGCATGACCACTAAAACTGCACCCTGCCTGGGTAGGGAGGCCTGGTGGGACTGCTGGTGGTGTGGCAGCCCTGTAAATGCTAGGACCAACAATCCCCTGGTGAAAGGCGGGTAGGAGGCGCCATAACCTCCAGCTAACACATGCATGTACAAAGTCCTGGCTGGGGAACGCCCAGACCTGTCACATCTTTGACAGGCCTGATGCTTGCTGGTTTGCAGTGCAGTTGTGAGGCTCCCAGTGAGCTCAGCTTAACTGCCTGGGATGCCAGCTTTAGGGTTGAAAACCCCTTTGTCAGGCTGAGGAAGTACCTGCAGTTGATCCTGGATGGAAGGAATAGTAAAGAAGCCAGAGGCTGGCTTGGCATGCAGTGCAGGAAAGAAAGCCAGTCGGTGGAAATGGAAATGGAGGCGTCAGAGGGTGGAGGACAGGCTGGGGTGGGGGGTAAGGGGAGAAAAGGGGGTGTTAGCAGCATAGGTAAAAGTGCAGAGGTGCCTGGGGTGTCGGATGTCTGGCCAGTCACAATGTGCCAAAACCCCACTGTGTATATTGAGTCCATGAGTTTCTGTACCTACTATCTAGGAGGCTGATGAAGTACAGTTCATAGGCCCAGCTCTAGAAAGTGGTTTGCATTGTAATTTGTTCCCTCTCAGGATCAGGCCTGAGAGACTGGAGGCAGAAGGTTTTTTCATGAGGAATGTGTCCCTACAGGTAGTTGGGTTTTGTTGTCTTTGATAGATTCTGGGTGTGCAGTTTGTGGCGTACTGGAGATAGTTGGCAGCTTCTGTGTTTTGAGCTGTAGGAAGTTGGCTTCAGTTCTGGTTATGAGGTTAGGTGCTTGTTTGAATGTACAAACCACACTCGCATCACGTGTTTTACCTGTCAGCAGCTTGAGGTGCAGGACCCCAGAAGACAGACTCCCCCAGTGAGACGCGCACACAGCTGGCAGACTTCATGGCCTAGCAGGGCCCAGCACCCAGGCCTGCACTAGATTCCACCCCCCCCTGTGCCCCAAGACAGATGCATTCACCCAAGCACCCACCTTTATCACAAGTTTTGCCTGTCTGCAGCTTGAGGTGCAGTTCCCCCCAAACCCCTGCACGTATCTTCTTGAAACTTGGTAGGTGTCATGCTCTCAGCAGAAGCTACCATCCCTGCAGGTTTCACCCAAAGCAGAGACAAACAACAAAATTATAGCTATTTCATTGATCCCCCATTATAACCTATGGCCGGATCTCCAAGGCGGCTCCGAAACTTTGGAGCCACTTCAGCCAGATCAGATCACTGACATCCAAAGCAGCCAGATCCAAAGCCTGATCAAATACCTGCTTACTCGCACAAGCCTACTGCTCAGCTCCTGCATGGTTTTAACTGTCGACAAAAAACTTTAAATATTTTACATTACAAACTCTAGAAACACTTTATTGCACAATGATTTTCAGAGGTTCAGAAATGGCCAAATGTTCTACCTATGAAAATCAACCCATAATAGGCACAGCCCTGACAGTAAAGCAATGCCCTGTCAAATTTCAAGTATCTGCTTCAAGGCACTGAGGCCCTACAGCTTCTCAATGACGTGAGTTTCAGATTTAAAATAAATATATTCCTCCTGCTCCATATCATTCTCCAAGGCTGCTCACACATTTCAGTTGAAGCTTTAAAAAAAAAATTCTTAGGGAGAAATGGAAAGCTTCAGTCAATATTAAATTCTGGCAAAAAATTAAACCACTCATACATCTGGAGAATTAAAAGCCAATTGTCAAAACCAAATACACGCAAAGAACTTTTATATTAAAATAAGAAGATTTAACCATGGCTAGGTAGGTGACTATTTACTATTATTGTAGTTTGCTTTTATTACTGAAACAATTTTGATTCCTGGGACACAAGAGAATACACAAAAATGGTCTCTCTTAGGAATTTATGTCTAGTGCAGGGGTGTCCAATTCTTTGATCTTGGATGAGTGGTCCAAGGATGGTATGCAGGCCACACTGGGTCCACAGGCCAGCTTTGCACACTAGGTTTAGCATGCAGAGCTGGTTCAGTGAGGGTGCTGTATGCAGCATGCAACCCAGAATGTCCTGGTCTTTTGCATGCAGGCTTTGTCCCAAAATGGCCCCAGGCACTGCTTACTGGGTGTGCCAGCCCCAGCCAGCACCCTGCACAGGGTATTCATCAGATCCAGCCCTATGTACCATGTTCACTGACCACAACTGCATGTGTGGCTGGTCATCAGCGCATGCTACATGCAGTGCATGGGTCCAGTCCAAGAATCAGGGGCATCACTGCAGGCCAGAAGACAGGGCTCCACAGACTGTATCCAGCCTGTAGGTTTCATCTTTGATACCCCAGTCTAGCGGGTTTACTATCTACTACCCTATCTTTACAATAAATCAACAAATAAGCTTTCCCACAAGTTCCAGTTATCTGTATTCCTGCTTACATAAAGCATACAAACGCTCTTGCTGCTCCTTCAGCATTAAAACTTTCATCTTCTGCTCAATTAATTGTGAAATCATATAATATGTTGTTTAGACTACTATCTTACTTGTGTATTTCCATTTCATAGAGACAGATGGAAATGCTAATTAAATGCATGCTTCAATTACAAATATTGGTGAAATAGTAATGAATCTTAATGGATAACCTAAGACCAAAATTAGCTTATTGTAATGTAAATATAAAGATTTTACTGGGCTCCTGTACACTGTTCAACTGTGACTTTCTAGATGACAGTAGCAAATATGAGAATATGGCACAGATACACAAAGAAATTCCCTAAACTATTAAGCTAACTGGGAGGAAAATGGTACAACAATTCTCAACTCTCTTCCTTCCCAAGTTTCACACTTTGTACAACCATTTAAAAATGAGAAGCATAAAAGAAAAATCTATAAATATGCAACAGCACAGAGCAAAGAGTCGGCAAGGTACGTGAATTCAAACTATAGAGCTGTGGCCCTTTGCCTGTGCCTGCACTGCACTGGGGCTGAACAGCTGGAAACTGCTGTCGCTTCTTTGCACCTTCCCCGTTCCTTAAAGCTGCGGCATTGGTGCAGCTCCCTCTGGCTGGAAGCTGTGCTTGCACTGCAGCTAGGGAGTGGGTGGCTGGGAGAAGCAGCACAACTCCCAGCTGTGTGGTTCTAATAAGGACATTGGGAAAGCCCAGCTGCTGCTGATGTTCCACTGAAACTGCCCAGCTCACACCCATGGGTTTGAAAAAGGCTGCTGGCACTTGTTTTGTTCAACAAATTCTTCTTAATATGAAGAACTCCAGACCTTCAACTCGGTATATTACCTTCAAAGACATGAGAATACAGAAAAATGTAGCAACTTTATTGATACCAAAAGATGCCGGTGTAAACTGTTATGATCTAATTGTTACTGGTGCTACACTTGTTTCACTACAGCAACAGACAAATCTGTTACACCTTTACCCCTGAATGAAGCAAATGTTAATAGTGTTTTGGATAACTGGTATCACTACAGGAGCTCGCAGATGCCATCATAAAGCCCAACTCACACTCCACAGTAGCAACCTCACCCTCCCCTTTTAAAGCTGCTAAAATAGTATTGCCTTTTGAAAGGTTAAGTATAACCCCAATTCTCCCACCCAACACTTCCAGTATTTTTATTCTACACCTCTCAAATAGTCCTCTGTGACCCTGTTTAACTTGTCCAATAGAAGAAGTATATTGCTCGGAAAACTGGAAGATATTACTGACCCACACAACATGTATTTAGTGACTGAACTGCGCCAACAGGCTTGGAAATTAAAAAGGTAAGGTGCTAAGAGCTACCATGCAGAGGAAATGTTTAAGTACTAAACATGTGTGCGTCCTTATCCTTTTCTACCATCTCCTAGACATAAGTATCAGCCCACCTCTAGTATCTGTTTGAATCAGCAAGATAAACAGATCAACATCCTCGCTTGTATTAATTGATATATATTAATTCCATGTTGCACCTCTTTATTTTGCCCACAGAACTGAAGACTTGAGGAAAGTTGCACAATAAATGCCCTTTTTCATGTTCATCACAAAGATCATAAATATAGTACTGTATTTTATTTATATCACACAAACACATGGTACCTCTTCCACATGTAGGATTATAACAGATTATGATTAATTTTTTACCATGTAATCTGACTGAGTAGAACAAATCTACCTGCAGTGCTCTTGTCTGGTATACATTTGAACACCGATCCATTCTTGCTAGTTAACTACAGCATTAATGTATATAAAAAAATCAGGATAAGTATGCCCTTCAATTTAAATTTTTCTTTGCTTCTAATTGCCATAAAGCCGGGAGTCTCAGAGCGTGGCCCAAAGTGCTTTGAAGTGGCCCACAGCACATGCATGTGTGTATGTGTGCATGTTTTAACAGTTACCAGGGGTTCCCAAAATGTGGCTCATGGACCTAATGTAGCCCGTGAAACCCTCTGATGCAGACTGCCAATGAGGGCTGCCCCTCTGAACTGGTTCTTCATGGACACAACTCTGGGGACCCCTGCCATAAAGAAAATGAAAGAAAGCCAGTTCCCAACCACTATAATTATTTATTTACTGTACCTAAATACCCTCTAGCATGGGCAGTCTTCATCAGTTCCTTCCCCTTTGGTACTATTTATATTAATTTCCAGAGGCAGAAGTCTCTCTGGAAAACCATGCCATATCTCTGAATTAATATTAAATAGTAACTTTTTTGGCTGCACTTCAAATTCTTAATGGTGCTCTTAAGAAGACTTTTCTTGGTTTTGTTAGATACCTTCTGATGCTTTCCTGTCAATATTTCTTCTATCACGGCAATGCCCCTTTTGTTGATATTTGCAGTTGTTGAATTTTTTTAGTATACTATAGCTGTGTTAACCTTGGTTTCTGCTTCCCATGTTGTTTATCAACCTAACAAAGAATACTTTGAAAAAAAAATGCCGCATGCTGGCAACAAAGCTTGCTGTATGTCATCACATTGCATTTAAAATAGTAACAGTGGCTTTTCAGTTGAACTGAAAAAAAATGAAGAATGATATTTTATTTTTATTTGTAGAGATACTACTTACATAGCACCTAGGAACTTCAGTGTCCCACTGTCATGTACCAATGTAGTAAAAACAAACAACACCCTTGCAAAAGAGCACGCAGTTGTAAATCTAGACAAGAGTCAAAAGGAGGATGAAACAGGTAAGTGGGAAAAGCAGTGGAGAAAAAGCAGCCGTAAAACAAGAATATTTTTGCATAACAAGAATTTCATTTCACCATTTTCATGCACATTAGTAGATTACTAGCAAATTGCCAGTCAAAAATAATGGAGGGGAGAGGGGGACAGCTTGTTAACCCTAACCCTCCCCCCGTGCCACTGCCACCTCCCAGGAGTTGAGGGGGGAGCTTGCTTCACCATCCCCTCCATTGCCCTCTGCCAGCATCCTCTGCCACCGCCACCTCCAAGGAGCAGGGCTGGGGGTGAGGAGGGGGAGGATAAGGCCAGTGGCACTAGCCTCACCTCTGTGCTCCGTCTCTGCCATCACTGCGGCACTCTGCTGCCTCCAAGGAGCAGAGCCATGGGGCAGGGGAGGGGAGTTGGGAGGGGGAGCGCTACAGGCCTCACCCCCCTGCTCCATCTCTGCCATCCTGGTGGTGCTCCACCGCACCGCCACCACTGCTTCCTGTCCAGAATGCTCTTGGAGCATTCTGATTGGTTGCTTCAGTAACCAGAGTGCTCCAAGAGTGTTATGGACGGAGAGACAGATGGACTACGGCCTTTATTATATTAGATTATTATTATATAGGCTCACTCAAGAACAAAGCTGTAAGAAGAATAAGGCAGAGTCAGGAAGATTTTTATTTTCCCACAAATAAGTGGAAGAGAACCTGGATGGGTTAATGAGAACTGGATAATAAAAAGCTGGCATTGGCAGCAGTGTAAGTCAATGGAGTATTACATACTGGAGAGTGCGCAAAACTAGCAAGGTCTTTAAGATAAAGGCATGAAAATTTTGATTATCTGAGTCCCTTGTCAAGGGAGTCCATGGAGGGACAGAGAGAAGCAGAAGGGGCACCCAATTCAAATGAATCTGGGAAACGATGTTAGCAGAAGTCTTTTGAATACATTTGGCAAGGTGATAGTAGCCAAGATAGAAGAAAGGGAGGTTGTAGTAATCACTAAGATATAAGGGTCTGGATAAAAGTTTTGGTAGTGTGGAAAAGGAAAGCTGGGCGCATCTACCCTTTCATTAATGCACCGTACTTATGGAGCATTAGGTTTTGTACTTGTATAATCAAGTACTAAATTAACGCGCAGTAACCAATGTTACTGTGTAGTAGTGTTGGCACATGCCTTTTTAGTGACACTATTGTGCAGTAGCCTAATAATACTGTGCAGAAGTGTATTGGTACTGTTTGTGCTATGATGTGGTACTGCACAGTATTATTAGGCTACTGTGCCATTAGCGTCTCATGTAGACATGCCCCCTGAGTCTTAGCAATATTATATAGAAAAATATGGCATAAATTTGACATTTACCAGACTTAGATATCCAGGCAGAGTTAGAGTAGTGTTTTAGCCAGGATGGTCCAGGAACTATGAAAGTTTATTTGGTAATATCTTTTATTGGATCAACTGTACAGCTGGGAGAAGCATTATACAAGTATTTGGATACAAAATGAAGACAGCTAAGTCTAGTAAGACTTGTCAGGTGCGTCTACATAGCATAAGGTAGTGCTATACCCCATGATATTCTGCATGCACTGACTCCCATATCAGAAGTAGTATAGTTGTATTAGTGCTTGTAACATGGAGCCAAGGGCTTCTGTTACTTCGAGAAACTGCAGCAGAAAGGGCCCCAGGCAGTGAGCAGGGGTTAGGTGTGGGAGGGAAGGCAGCAAGGGAGCTGCAGCTTAGGTGTAGTAAGCTGCCCATTAAGTTGAGGGAGCACAGCCTGCTACTGGTCAGGGGAGCACCTGGCCAGAAGGGGAGGAATCCAGGGGATATAAGCCTGGGTCCCTGAGGCAGAGGGGCAGTGCAACCCTGAACTCTGCAGTCAGAAGAGCTCCTATCAGCTCAGGCTGGTGAGGAGTGGAAGCTACATGCCATGACAGGTACTCTCAGCGCTGAGAAAGCCAGAGAGTGGGGAAGGGGCTTGGCAGTGCTGGGCAGCGGTATGATGAACCAGAGGGGGACTTCAGGAATTTGAGTTTAAAGTCGTCACTTACATTTGTGTTTTAGCTTATACTGGAGGACTGGGTTATGATGTGGAGGCCATGGAAGGATACCTAGTAGGGCACTCAGTATCCAGCAGCCTATCCTGGGTCAGGGGCCAGAATGCAGGCAAGTAGCCCAGCCCATGGTCAAAGATCAGAGGGCTGAAGAAGCAAGCAGCCCAGCTTCAAGTCAGGGACCAGAAGACTGAGGGTAGAGACAGTAAGGGCAGCCCAGCCTGGTGTCAGGGACCCCAAGGGCCAAGAGCTGGCCCAAAGCAGACAAGACTGGAGCCCAAGAGGGTTAGATCAGGGCCAAGGGCCTGGAGCCCGAGATCTGGAACAACAGGCCTAGGCTGAGGGGGGCCCAGCCAGAGAAAATGAGCCAAAACCAGGAAGTCTAAAGCCCAAAGGTTTGATGCTTGCGACGGCCAAGTGCCGCGGTAGGGCCAGAGAAGCCCTCCAAGGTGAGAAAGTAGTACCTGCAAGGCATGGGCATGGCTGCAGGGGCAAATAGAGGCCATGAATAGCCCATAAGGTGACTGGTGCTCTGGGGCACTAGTGAGGCTAAGAGGGCCATAGCCAAGTGTCCAAGAGGCAAGGTGGAGCTGGATTAGGCTCACTTTGGGACCCAGGGGGAAGCTTCCCTTTTATACGAAGAATAATTGCATCAAGGTGCGGCAGATGAAGAAGAAGGGAGGGTATCCCAATGAGCTAGAGTAGAGGGTAGGGTCAAGGGGCCACCAAGGGGGATCACGGCCACCCTCAAAGGCCAGGACCTACTACAGCACTGCGCTAAGTATTTATAACCCTCAGCTCTGGAACTTGCTTTTCCCACTGGCTAAATAAAGGAGACCCAGTATTACTTTTTCTTACTTTGGCCTTTTCTGCATAGATAGTATAACTGAAAAATACTCAGTTGAAGACTATGGAGATTACTCTCTCTAAATTACAGCTGCTTCAACTACATAGCTAACAAAAATGTATTCTTCTTTGGCAATCCCTTGCAGTCAAGGATGATCGTCTTCCATGACTGTTTTATTTGTATGACCAAAGATGGCTGATAAGGCCTATCTGGGATTGACAGACTCTACTGCAGCTTGGACATGTATTTCCATGTGGGATGGGTAGCACTGGATTTTTTATTTGTGACGTTTCTGCTGCTCCTGCTTTTCCATCTCCTGTTGTTGTTGTTGTTGTGTTGTTGTGAGGTTTCAAAGTACTGAGATCCCTGCGAGAGACTCTTCCTCCATTTGGGGCGTTCTGGGCAATAGTCTCCCATGAGTTGACATCCACATTGCATTTCTTTAAGTTGGCCTTGAGAATGTCTCTGAAGCACTTTCTCTGCTGTTTTCTTAAGTGTACACCTTGGCTGAGCTGGGAAAATAAAACTTGCTTCAGGAGTCTGGAGTCCGACATCCAGTTAACATGGCCGCGCAACAAAGCTGATGCAGGATGATCATTCCCTCAGTACAGGCAGTTCTCAGACTTACGACACAAGTGGTTCCTGAAAATTGCATCTTAAGTCAAAACATTGCAACTCGGAACCAATTTTCTCACAAAAAACAAGGTTATAAATGGTGGATTGGTTCCTGAACCAAGGCTCGATACCCTATTTTCACCAAAAATACCCCAGAATTTTGTACTCGATCAATTATAGATGAGTAATATAGCTGCATTAATATATTTATATTGTAAATAGCAATTATATTGATTTGGAAGGATTTCTTTGAGGTGACTTTGCTGGACTTTTTGAAGGGCTCTTGGCTGGACTTTCTGAAGGGTTCTTGCCTGGAGTCTTCTCAGGAGTCTTGGCTGCTTTCTTAAAGAAAGTGTGCAAGGAAGTTTGGACAGATGTTCTCCAGGGAGACGGGCGATGCAGCGAACTTGTTCACTGATGTGGCATTGCATTGGATCAAGCATTGTAAGTCGAAACTGATATCATAAAGTTGAAACAAGGTATCAATTTATAAACACTGTAAGTGCAAAATGTTGCAACTTGAAACACTGTAAGTCAAGGACTGCCTGTTACTCATAGTATCTGCTTGCAGGAGGATGCCAACATTGGTGAGTCTCTCTTCCCACTGGATTCAGAGGATCTTCTGTAATCAGCATTAATAGTACTTCCCCAACAACTTTAGATGTCTCCTCTACATTGTTTATAATTCAGCTCTGCACAACAAGGTGGAGATCACAACTGCTTGATAAACCATGAGCTTGGTTTTAGATCTGATGTCACAATCTTCAAACACCTGTTTCTTCAAGTATCCAAAGGCTGCACTTGCACATTTGAGGTGATGCTGGATTTCTTCATCGAGGTCAGCCTTCTGCAAGAGATGATTTCCGAGGTACAGGAAATACTCAACATTCGCCAGTCTCATTGTGGATCTGGATTACTGGAACAGGGGATTGTTCATCAGAAGCCTGCTGGTGGAGGACCATAGTGTTCTGAATGTTAAGTATCAGTCCCATTTTCTTGTATGCTTAAGTAAAGACATTGACGATTGCCTGATGATCTGTTTCCAAGGGAGTGCAAACTACAGTATCATCAGTGTAATGAAGCTCAATGACTGTGATCAAGGTAATCTTGGTTTCGGCTTTGAATCGACTGACGTTAAACAGCTTACCATCCATTTGGTAGTTTAGCTCCGACTCCACCTGGAAGCTTGTTGGTGGTCAGATGTAACATTGCGGCAAGGAATATTGAAAGGGTGTTGGAGTGATGATACAGCCTTGCTTAACTCCCGTTTTAACCTCAAAGGGAGCTGTGATAGATCTATTATGGAAAACCACTGCTCACATACTGTCACAGGGCAGGCAGAGAAAGGTGACAAATTTTGGTGGGCATTCATATTATTTCAGAAGGATCCTCTTTTTGGCTCAGAGCTGAAAGCTTTTGTGGTCAAAGGTGGCAATATAGAGAGGTGTATGTTGTTCCCAACATCTCTCCTGCAGCTGGCAAGGTGTGAAAATCATGTCAGTTGGCCTCTTGATGCCTAAACCCACACTGAGATTCTGGGAGAAGCTCTTTAGGCAAGCAGAAGGAGATGGTTCAGAAGGCTTCTAGCAATGATCTTTTCTGTGGTGGACAGCAAGGCTATCCCTCTGTAGTTTAAACAGTCGGATTTGTCTCTTTTCTTGAAGAGTCCCTGAGGTCATCTGGGATTTCCTCATCATTCCAGCTCCTTAAGATGAGAGCATGAAGCTGCAACATGAGCTCCTCTCCTCCCTGTTCTAAGATTTCAATGGGGATTCCATCTGCTCCAGATGACTTGTTGTTCGTCATCTGCCTGATGGCTTCCCTCACAACATCAAGGGTTGGAGGGATTCTGAGAGCATCTCTAACTAGTTGTTGGTGATGGTGAATCCATGTTCCGCATATATGGTGAAGAGGAGGATGCCACTGGAGTTGACCTTTCCTACTTCTTCCTTGCTGATGGTTCCCTTCCAGAGGTTAGGGTCCCCTTCTACTCTGGCATTGAAATCACTGAGAAGAATAAGTCTGTCTCTCCCTCCAGAATGTCAGAAAGGGCATGGTCAAGGCTGCCATAGAATTCCTCTTTGATTTCACTGGCTGTGTCAAGAGTTGGGGCATACAAGCTTATGACAGTGGCATATTGGCTCCCTACCAGTTTAAGGCAGTCAAAAAGCACTCAATTCTGACAGGGAACTCACCGAGTTGGTTTATGAGTTCATTCTTAATGGTGAAGCCAATTTTATGAAGTTAGCGTTCTCCTTCCTGTTTACCTTTCCAGAAGAAGGTATACTCACCTCCATGTTTTTTAAGCTGCCCATCTCCTGCTCACCAGGACTTGCTCAGTGCAGCTACACTGATGCACTGCCTGAGTTCTTGGGCCACAGTTGCAGTGCAGCACTCTGGGCATTCACTATAAGGGCTGTCCATGAAAGTCCTGATGTTCCAGGTCCTGAAAATAATGGAGAGTCTTCACTGGTAGTTTCGACTGCAGTAAAGGTGATCCCACTGGATGCAGTTATCCAGTCAGGAAAAAATACTGAACATTGTATTAGACAGGCTATGTTTAGGGCACCTTTTCTAGCCCCCTCCCCACGTGGGGTGAGCAGAGCAGATCCTGAAAAGGTGTTCAGTTACAGTTACAGCTGCTGAATTGCACTCCTGTGCTGTCCAGGTGCTAGACAACCTTCTTGTAACTGCCGCCCTTCATGCCAGGTCATAACTAGGAGCTTCTAGACCTCTCAATCCTGCTCCCATCACCACGAGCTGGCTGCCAAAGGGCTTGAGGAATGTGCTGGCATGGAAGATGCTTGTGTATGACTTTTTATTGTGGAAAAGCTGCTGAACAGAAGGTTCCACATGGTTCTTGACAGAACTGGGTCTTGACCCAATGGCAAGGAGACCAAGACAACCGGGGATCTTGTTCTGCTGCAGCCTTCATCTGCCTCCACAGCCGTTAAGATTCTAACTTCTTCTTCTGTCTGCTCACCCATCACAGCACCGTCAAAGGATATGTAGCTTTTCAAGAGGGAAATCATTGCCATCTGCTGTCCTCAACACATCCTGGCGGTGATGCCACTGCCTGGTCCGCAACTGCTTATTCAGAATTACCTGTTTATTTCACAGCCAACCTTCCCTAAAAGGTCGTTCCACTATCCGCCATGTGTGGACACACTGGGTAGCATACAGCTCTGCCCCACAGCAAAAATGTATTAAAAGACTGATGGACATAGATAAGTTTAAGATATTATTTCCATTCTGAAAAAGGATATAATGATTAAGATTTAGAAACAGTTCAATTTTTTCTGGTAAGTTTAAAACTGAGTGAAGGAAAGAATTGGTATGCATCACAGAATCATCCCTAAAGGGGCAAAGCAAAAGATCATTATGAAACCTAAACAAAGACACGGGTTTAGCATATTTAAAAAAAACCAAAAATCCTTTCAGTAATTTTAGTATTACCATTACAAACATCCATTTAGTTACATAGTTTCCTGTAATAACCAACAATAATTTAAGGGGGGGAAGGCAGTAAGAGGCAGTGCTACAGGACTGAACATTTATGAATTTGTAATATGAGGGGACTATGGTATCAGAAAAAAATATATATACTGCAGCTTTAAAAGTCTAAACCTCTGATGCCCATTGCTAAGCAACCAGGCCTCCTTGCCTAAACACCTCTTTTCAGCAGAGTCACGACTGACTGGCAGAATTGATAATGTGATTCATAGAACAAGTGTTTCAGAAGTACCTGTATTTTGTTCTAACAGTACTGAGCTACAAGTCCTTACGTAGTTTCTCAAAAAAAAAACCCCTAGAAAAAAAAAACAGCTGCCCAGTTTTAATATTTAGTAAAATATACTTCAAAATGCATAGCAATTTTTCCATTCAAATTACTAAGGATCTACAGTCAAGCAACAGGTGTCTTTCTAATGTCATCACTGGGTTTTGGAACAGCCTTTGTTACAAAAAACGGCGATTCAAATAATAGAAATATACTGTAAACAGCAATAATTTAACTGAAAGAGGTTCCCAGTTCATCGTGAGTTCTGGTTGCTGTATTTATTTTTTCTACTTCTCCAATTCCAAAACATGGGATTGAAAAATAACTAGGGATATTCACAGGACTCACATCTGAATTAGCAGCCAAGAGACAGTGGATTCAAGTTATTAAATTGTTGGTTCTTGGATATATTTTGTATAATTATTTTTGACTTACCCTTATTTGAGATGTAACGAAAACCAACATCACTCTTACACTACTGTAACTGAATGCTGACAACATAAAATATTAAGACTGAATGGTAGTTACACTCACATATAAAGACAAGACTAAATCCTGTGCATTTCCAGTTTTAATATTTCTTAGACCAGGCTTACACTACGAAGTTCTGCCAGCATAGCTGTATTGGCTGGAGATGAGAGATGATCACATCTACTAGCTGAGACATCTATGACAGCAAAACCCCCAATATGGATGCAATTAGGCCAAAAGAAGTTTCTGTTCGCTTGCTCATACAACTTCCTGAATGATACGTCTATTAAAAAAAAACAAAAAAAAACCACACACAACAAAAAAAACCCTTTCTGTTGGCATATGCTACATCATAGCTAAAGGACATTGCTGCCTAACAGAGTTACAACCGCTGCAGCTCTGAAGTGCAGACAAGTCCTTAAACACTGCAATCAGTTCCTTGCCTAAACTACAACAAGTTGGCATTTCTGTCATTATAAAAAAATGTATTACTCATCTTCAGGATTAGCGATAGACCTTTTTTTGATCTTTTCATTCTCTGTATGCTGTCTCTTTTACCTGGGTCTGCTAAACATGCTTTTTCCAATAACAATGGCTATTTCTACATTGCATTTACATGCCTGATTACAGCACACAGAGGCCTAGCCATACTAACTAACTTTAATCTCAGGTATTAATGTAAGGGAAACTCAGGTTGTACTCATTTCAATGAAGGTTATAAAAGCCAATGTGGATCCAGGTGCTTTTTTAATGGCTGACGCTTCTGACACTATATTTTATTGCTACTGGTACCCAAGTTAGCTAAATAAAAGCTAGTTCAATTATGCCTACATGTGTTCGAATCATACCTTCCAACTGTAATGCACCCACCACATAAGCCTACCAGCATACGGGAACTGCCAAGTTCCTGCCAGTAGTATTTGGTAACATACGCATGGAATATGTTACAGTAAATGCTTAAAACCATGGAAACAACAGCAGTAGAGAAAGGGGAAACGGAAGCACTTTTTCTTGTTAAAATTATTCAACATTATGAGACAACATGTAATCTTGAAAAAGGCAATGATGATGTATTATGAGCACAGACTAGTGGTTACTGAGGATAATTACATGTTTTGTTGGAGTCTTTAGTTTAAACTTTAAAACTATAGTCTTGGAAACCCAGCAGATTCTGCCTTCTGGTATTTCTGCTTACTTCCACATTCAAATCTCTCCCAAAGAGAATGAAGCAGGAACCCAGATCAGTTATTAGTGGACCCCATAAGAAATAAGAGAGGATCACAGGAATATAGGGGTGCATATACTGATGACAGGATGGGTTATAAGGGACCAGGTATTGCTTTTCACTTTCCAAGAGGCATTTCTAATGAACCTTCCATTATAATGATATACAAGCTACCAGAGTGGGAGCTGTTGTACAGAGGTCTGTATCCTATTGTCTGTTGAAAAAATATTCCAATACTGCTTGTTTTTACATAACAGCAAGTTAGATAGACTGAATTAATCTGAATTCTATTGTGCTGTGTTAAGCACAGCAAACAAAAAGGAAAAGCTTGAGAAAGTCCAGAGAAGAGCCACGCGCATGATCAGAGATCAGGAAAGCAGACCTTATGATGACAAGCTGAGAGCCATGGAGCTCTTTAGCCTGGAAAAGCACAGACTCAGGGGTGAAAAGTTTATCAGGGTGACCACCAGTACCTGGGGGAACGTTTGTTCACCAGAGCGCCCCAAGGGATGATGAGGTCGAACAGTCATAAACTACTACAAGACCATTTCAGACTGGACATGAGGAAGAATTTCTTTACTGTCCAAGCCCCCAAGGTCTGGAACACCCTGCCATCGGAGGTGGTTCAAGCACTTACACTGAATACCTTCAAGAGCAAATTGGATGCTTATCGTGCTGGGATCCTATGACCCCAGCTGACTTCCTTCCCTTTGGGCGGGGGGCTGGACTTAATGATCTTCCGAGGTCCCTTCCAGTCCTAATGTCTATGAAACCTATGAAAAGAGAATCAGAAATGAATGGACTAAATTGGGGCACCAGATTACTGATCAGGATTACCTGAGGGACAAAAAGGATGACAACTTGAAGAACAGATGGAAGAGCATTTTTGCAGACAGGATTACTAACCTACCTAGGAGGGCTTTATACTAGGCTCAACAGAGAATGGAGACCAAAGCCCCAAGGCAAGTGGGGAAGTGGGTGACCTGGAGGAAGCACAGGCAGGAGGATGCAACAGGGGAGGCCTTCTCATTCTTCCTGAGAAAGCAGAGCAATTGGCTAGTTACCTCAGGTGCTGCACACAAATACATGGAGTTTGGGAAACAAACAAGAAGAACTGGAAGTCCTTGCAGTCTCAGAACTATGATGGGACTAGAATAACAGACACTTGGTGGGACAGCTCACATGACTAGAGCACTATCATGGATGGGTATCAACTGTTCAAGAAGGACAGACTAGGGAGAAGAGGAGGAGGAGTTGCACTTTATGTAAGAGCTGTATACTTGCTCAGAGCTCCAGCACGAAACTGGAGATAGGCTTGTTGAAAGTCTCTGGGTTAGGATCAGAGAGGAGAGCAACAATGGTGATATCATGGTGAGGGTCTGCCGTAGACTACCAAGCCAGGCAGAAGTGGTGGAAGAGGCTTTTTTCAAACAGCTAGCAGAAGTTTCCCAAACACAGGCCCTGGTTCTCATGAGGGACTTCAGCCACCCTGATATCTGCTGGGAGAGCAATACAGCAGTGAACAGGCAATCCAGGAAGTTTTTAAAGTGTTGGGGACAACTTTCTGGTGCAAGTATTGGAGAAGCCAACTAAGGTTTCTTGCTCTTAACTTGCTGCTCACAGAGAAGAATTGGTGGGGAATTGTACTAGTGGATGGCAACTTGGGCAGCAGCAACCATGAGATGACTTGAGTTCAGGGATCCTGAGGAAAGGAAGGAAGGAGAGCAGCAGAATAAGGACCTTGGAGTTCAGAAAAGTAATCTGACTCACTCAGGGAACTAATGGGCAGGATCCCCTGGGAAGCCAGTGAGAGGGGGGAAAGGAATCCAGGAGAGCTGCTTGTATTTTAAAGAAACCTTACTGAGGGGGCAGGAATGGCCCATCCTGATGCCCAGGAAGACTAGCAAGTATGGCAGAAGACCAGCTTGGTTTAGCAGAGGACTCTTCAGTGAGCTAAAACATGAAAAAGAAACTTACAAGAAGTGAAAACTTGGACAAAGCTAGGGAGGAGTGTAAGAGTATTGCCTGGGCATGCAAGAATGAAATCAGGAACACCAAAGCACACCTGGAGTTGCAGCTAGCATGGGACATGAAGGGTAACAAGAAAGGTTTCTACAAGTATGTCAGCAACAAGAGGAAGGTCAGGGAAAGTATGGGTCTCTTAATGAATGGGGAGGCAACCTAGTGACAGATAATGTGGGAATGACCGAAGTACTCAATGCATTCTTTTATCTCAGTCTTCACAGGCAAGGTCAGCTCCCAGACTACTGTGCCTGGAAGCATAGTTTGGGGAGGAGGTCAGCAGACAGCAATGGTTAAAGAACAGTTTAGGGCAGAGACGGGCAATCATTTCAGCTGGAGGAGGCAAACTGTTGACGGCAGTAAGGGCAGCCCCACCCTTTGACAGGTGCCCCACCCCCATTTGCCATTTTGGGACCATAAGTCCCACCCCCTAACCCCTGACCTTTGCCACCAGAAGTCCCTCTCTTTGTTCCCCACGGAAGTACTCTTTTCGGCAAGAGGGTCTGGCATCTTGGAACCACAAGAATACCAAATTATATTCTAAAAAAAAAAAAATCAAACATCTACTATAACACTCATTAACTTTATTTTAAAAAAATATTCCTGTTCTGATTTATGTGCGTTTGTGTAGTATACACACAGGTGACTGCACTATAGCCCTACAGTGAAGTACCGTATTTTTCGGACCATAAGACGCACCTGACCATAAGACGCACCCAGTTTTTATGGCAGGAGAGACTATGTGTGTTTCTCCTGCCATGACGGACTCCTTGCCTGCCTGTCAGGGCACTGTGCTGCATCACATAGTCCCGGCCGGGATGTTACCTGGTACCGTACCTAGCTGCCTCCTGTCCCAACGTTCTAAGCCTGTCAGTCTGTCAGTGTCACACACACACACGCAGGGGAGGTGTGCGCTGTGCCGATCATGTGACCTGACTGACTGACTGACATTGAGACTCCAGGAGGCGGGACTTCCCCCACACACACAGCAATCCACAGCATGGGAACGGCAGCGGACAGCAAGCGGGCGCATGGGACCGCAAACAAATGTTCTGGGGTACCACACTGTGACCGTCAGGCTAGGAAAGGGGAAGGGTGAACCCCCCTTCGGGATAGCGGCTCACGGTGGAAGGGTGCCGCTATTCCCCTGGGCCGCCATTGGTCCGGAGTAGATGTTGGGTCACCAGGCTCCCGCCCTGGTTCTTGCCCGCCACGACTTGTTGTAAGGTTCAGTGGGATGGCTCCTGGTTCTCCGTAGCCCGGGTCCCCGACAGTCACGTTGCGGGGCTCCGCCACCCCCTCACACCCTGGCCTCACGCCCCCTTGGGTCCTCTTGTGCTTGAGGCCCTGGCCCTCGCCCGGACCTCCCTGGCGATGCTCCTTGCCGGATCCGTTGTCCGTGGCCAGGAACCTATCCGGCCAGCACCAAGCCTTCGCTCGGGGTCCTCCCGGGGGTACTCCCCACCGGGTTCCCAGCCGCTAGTGTCCGGCACCGGTCTAGGCGCCTACGGTGCCTCGCCGGCGCCCTCCCGGGCCCCCGCGCAAACCCCCGACCTGTAAGTTCCGTGGGCTGGCGGGGCACAGTCCCAGTACTCCCCGTCACTGGCATCCTCCTCCTCTGGGTCAATCCGCCACTCTCCGCTCGGGGTCCTGGGTCTGGCTGCTGCTGCTGCTGTCCCTCTCTCCGCCGGGGCGGACGGCCCCTCCCCGCCGGGGTCCGCGCTCCCGCCTGGTGCAGAGCCGCCTGCAGGCTCCCCTCCTGGAGCCTCAGTCTCCGCGGCAGCGAGTCCCTCCTTCGGACTCCTGCCCCGTCTGTTCTGGCCGGCCATTTTTATTGCCGGCTCCCGGCCACCGGCACGGGCGCCGGCTTCCGGTGTAAACAAGTGGCGGGTGTCCCGCTCGGGCTCCGCCGCCTCCGCGGGCAAGCTCCGCCCCGTCTTCCCGGGACACACACCTTCGGACCATAAGACGCACCCTCGTTTTCCCCCCACTTTTGGGGTGAAAAAAGTGCGTCTTATGGTCCAAAAAATATGGTATATTGGGGGGTATAGGTGGATGGGTATAGGTTTGTGGGGGGCTGTAGGTCTGTGGATAAGCATGGGGGGTGTATGTGGGGTGGAGGAGCGTGTGGGTGGGCATGGGGTTTGTGGGGAACTGTCTATGGGGGTGGTTGGGGATGGTTGTGGCATGTGTGGAGGGGAAGGGTTTGCTCATGGCTTCTCCACAGTAGGCAGAGCTCCTGTCAAGCCCTGGCTCTGTGCTCCTTCTGCTCCTGGTCCCAGGGCACCAGGGTGTGGCCCATGCTCCCACTCACTGCCATATCTCCTCCATTTGTCATTCCTGCCCTTCTCCTGCTGCTTCCTCCCACACCTGCTCGCTGCTCTGGCACCACATCTCAGCCGCATTGCCCAGACTGCAGGACACAGCAGGAGCTGGATCAGCCCAGCTGGCACGCACAGAGCCAGCTGAGAATTGCAGGGGCCAGGCCAGCTCCTGCCGAGTCCTGCAGCCTGGCACTTCACCCAACTTTTCTAAGTACAAGTGATAAGCTCAGATGTGTGAGATTGCAGGACATACTGCAATGACTGGAGTACTGTGTCCAGTTCTGTGCGCCCCACTTCACGAGGGATGTGGACTACATTGAGAGGGTCCAGAGGAGGGCCACCCACATGATCCAGGAACAACAGGGCAGACCCTACAATGAGACACTGCAGGACCTGAACCTGTTCAGCCTTTACAAGTGAAGGCTGAGGGAGGACCTGGTGACAGTCTATAAACTCACAAGGGGGACCAGAAGGGTTTGGGAGAGACCTTATTTCTCCTATCGCCCCCTGGCATAACAAGGAATAACGGCCATAAGTTGTTGGAGAGTAGGTTTATATTAGACACCCGCAAGAACTGCTTCACAGGGCGGCTAGGATCTGGAACCAACTTCCAAGGGAAGTGGTGCTGGCTCCTACCCTGGGGGTCTTTAAGAAGAGGCTTGATGCCTACCTGGCTGGAGTCATTTGAGCCCAGTTTTTCTCCTGCCCAGGCAGGGGGTCGGACTTGAAGATCTACAAGGTCCCTTCCGACCCTGATTCTATGACTTTAAGAGGCTGTTGTGAAAGATGTGTCTTACATGGAGAACTGAAGGAGGAAAGGTGACTGATATGTGAACAGCTGGAGGCAGTTCCAAGGGTAGTGTGCAGTTTTTTATATATAAAAAACACATCAGATGAGAAGCACTGACCTAGATTCTTTTTATTTAGCACCCCACAAAAGATCTGATTCAGAGCTCATGAAAACAAAAAGGAGCCATTATTGATTCCAGTGGGCATTCTCTACTTGGTATCAATGTGATCATATCAATTAGTAAACTATGCTCAGTAGGGATGTTTTCCCCTTTCATTTCTTTCTTTCTTTTCAGATCTGCCAGAAAATGAGCGATCTTACCACGAGACATATGGCCAGAATTGTTGATCATCAATTTAAAAAATAATGGTATGCTTTTTTGTCACTACAGGGTTTACATTACAACTGAGTAAAATCTGTTCAGATAATAACTACACCAGGAAAAAGAACTAACAGCATATTGGGGTGTACTAACAGGAGAATCACATCAAAGTTATGGGAAGCAATTCTCTATTCAATAATAGTATCGCCTCACCTGGATTATTATGTCCAGATCTGGGCACCAAACATTAAGAAGGATTTGAACAAATTGGAAAGTGGAGAACATAACAAAAATCATTAGGATATATGACACTGAGGAAGAACTGGGATTCTCTAGCATAGATGAAAGACATGGGAACAGGATTGCATAAATTTTCAAATAGAAAAAAGGATGTCAATCCACCAGTGTTTTCTGCAGCCAAAGGCTTAAGGGCAAGTAGTAATGAACCTTAACTGCAACAAGAGAGATTCAGATTTACAACTTGCTTTCTGACTATGAAGACAGTTAACAAAAAAAAAAATTATCTACAGCAGATGTAGAACTGGAATCCTTATCACTGGAAGCACAATCACAGATTAAACAAACACTTGTCTGGAATGGCTAGGCAAGGATGATTCTTGCCTTGAACAGTGGGGTAGACTACATGACCACCGTAAGACAATCTTTCCATACTTCTTCTGATCCAAAAAAATCAAATGTAAAAGCAATGGAACTCTAGATCAGGCACTGGACCTCTTGATCAGCTCTTAAGCATACAAACCACACATAGACGACATTAATGAAAGACAATTGCTGTCCCAATGGCAGTTTCCCTATCTTCCTTGCAAGAGTTGTACAGTTCTTGTACTCTTCAATGAAACTCATTATTCTAATATTCTGTGAAACACTGTACTAGTCCAGTTGAAAATAAAGAGATTTTTAAAATTAATAATGAAATTAAATATATCTATTCACAAAAATAAAGAGCTCATCTTTTCGCATTATAAGACACAGGTATTATAGTGAATGATATTAAGGTAATTTATCAAAAGATAAAATAAAAAAGAGATAAATGTGCCATAGCTTTTCTATCCTTTATTATTTGTATTCCACTGCATAACCCCAGTATCAGCGCAGAGTGGAGTTTAAAACCAAACATAGTAGTTATAATTTAAGAGATATCTTTAATAAAAACATAGTAGGGGTGCACCAATACAGATTTTGGGGGCCAATACCAATAGCTGATGTTTAAGGAGACATATCAGCCAATATTGATCCAATTTCAGATACAGCTGTGTCCAGCTGGTAAGTCTGTCATGGTGGGAGGGAAGGAGCATGGGGGCGGCAGATCAATGCCCCCTGCAGTGAGGGAGGGAAAAGGGCAGGGGTAGACGCTGCCCAGCTGGGCTGGGCAGGGCAGGGCAGGGCACAGGACGGAGGCATGACTTGTCCCGGCGGTGTGGGGGGAGGGAAAAGCCCACCACTACGCACACCCCAGAATGGCATGGGGGGGCAGGGCGGAGTGCATCCCCGGATCTGCACAGGGTGGGATGGGGCGGGTGGCTGGGTTGTAGCTGTGGGCTGAAGCAAGGGCTGAACTAGGCAGGGGCTGGGCTTGGGTCAGGTGGTAGCAGCGGCACTGGGACGAGGCTATGGGGGACCGCAGCACCCCAAATTTCACCATAGCCCCCAGCGAACCTCCCTTCCCAGTGCCGCTGCTCACCTGCCCTGAGCCCAGCCCTTGCCGAGAAAAGACCGGTTCAGCTCTGGCTCCTGCACACAGCTGCAGCTGCCCCTGCTCCAGTCCCTGCCCCACTGCCTCTCTCACCACGGGGGGTGTTGATCTGCCCCCCATGCCCCTTCCTTTCCATCTCCCCTTCCACCACAATGGACTTACCAGCTGCATGCAGCTCTCTGAGTTGCCTGTGTGGTGTGCAGTGGCTGCACACACACACAGGCATTTATCAGCCAAATTATCAGCCACATCGGGCTGATTTCCAATACAGCCAATTTTCTTTATATTGGTCTCAATCCAATATCAGACTGGTGTATCAGTGCACCTCTAAAACACAGCGAATCAAGACTAGTAGTTGCAAGCCCCACAAGGAAAGAACATGTAGGAAATAATTTTTTGACTCTTTCTAAAGAAAAATGTTATATGCAGAGATTTAGGAACCATACCTGCAAGTTCAGCCTCATTACTACTGGTATTGAAGCCTTAACTTTTGCATTTCCTGGATATTTGATGTTTCTTATTACCTTAGTGCAGCATTAACAAGATTTCTGGGGCATGGGAAGGTTAGTTCTTAGGACAGATTTGCTGATTCATACTATCCTGTTTGTCTGATTGTGTCATCTTTAGGTCACAAACAGATTACTATTTTATTATTATTTTAGCAATAATTACACATGCCTACATCATAGAACCTATGGGTGTTTAAAATTAATTATTACTTTTACAATATGATTTCTCATCTATAATGCATTAATGTTAATTTCAGCTTTTAACAAATTGTTAGATTAGTTATCAGTGTTTTGAATCAACCCACCTATTGAAGTGTTGAGAAAAGAGGAATCAGAATCTAAGTATGTGGTAAATTCTCCAAAACTATCTCGGGTTACTTTACAGCTTAGTTAAACCCACACCACAGTATTTTTTTACACCAAATAAGATATTTAACTTACAGTCAAAGTGCCACCAATGCCAAAGAGTCCTCAAGACCGGTTGTGTCCTGGGTCTAACTTGCAGGTCCACATGAAGAGAATCTACTCTGCAGTTAGACCTAGGAAAGAAATACAAAAAAGCAAGTTTTAAAAAGATACTATTTTATAAATTTAGACACCAAACCTGCTGAACTATTTATAGAGTCTTGGTTTAAAACAATATTCTCATATAATATTTCAGTTTATTTGGTCTGTTCCTAGGTGGCAAACATTATTTACAGGGAATGGAAATACACTGAAGAGAAAAGGTATGAAAGTAATATTAGCAGCAGTTATTGTAAACAAAAAAATTTACACCTATATTTTTAATACACCTAAAATTGCTAGCAGCAATATTGCTGATAACCTCTTACCCACCAAAAATGTACTGTATCTGACAAATTTTAGTAGAAGTGCTATTAAGGGACAAGAGCTCCTCTGAATACATTTGCCTGTTATAGATTTAGCTAATCAAAATCATACCCACTTCTGTTTCTCCTTTCTACATGAAAAGATGTTCTAAACATGAATCCAGAAATAGAGATCTGTACTTCATTTATCCAACTAAACACCTATTGATATTCTCTAAGTACATAGTAAGCCAAATGGCACTTGTAAAAAGAAATATGAAAAAGGAATATTAAATATAAATCTAGTCCCTTGATAATTAGAGGCATAAACGACAGCATTTTGATTCAATTTAATGGATTTTTTCCTTACCAGTAATGCAGTGTTAGTGTCAGTCTCAACACTAATGTGAAGTTTAAATACTGTCATTTTGATGAAAGCAGAAACTTACAAATTTATACAAATCAAAGTCCTAATCCTAAAGTCCTTACTCAAGTAAAACGTCCAAAGCAGCAAGAAACGGGCCCCACATTTTTCAGTGCCATCGCTCTGCTGAAATAAAACACTAAAATATTTCAAGATAAAATAAAGAACTGTCAGATATCAAATTAACCCTTGTCACCAACCTAACCTATCTCTAATACATCAGTATTGAAACAAAGAGAGAAATGAAAATTATAAGCATAATTTTAATGTTAAATAGTTTTGCAAAATACTACACCTCCCGCCAGCATTAAGCACATATGTCTTTTATTAGTGTAAAAGTGTTACTGTTTTATTGATGCATGTCTTTTGCATGTTGTTAAGACTGAAAAATCATACACAATTTGTGTAAGATAATGAAAATTATAGCATTTTTAAAGGCACAGCAAATCACATCCTTCTCTAAAGCAGGTTCTTAAAGCATAAACTCAGTTTAAATTAAAAAGGGGAACCAGTGTGCCCTACATATAGCTCACATACTTTTATTAGAGGTGCACTGATACATTGGTCCCATATAGGATTGGCACCTTCAACTTACTTACAAGCTCGGCAGTACTACACTCGCTAGCACCACAACTGAAAGAGACTTGGGGGTCCTGATCGACCATAAGATGAATATGAGCCACCAGTGCAATGCTGTGGCTGGCAAAGCAAACTGCACTCTGGCATGCATCTATTGATGCATCTCAAGCAAAACCAGGGATGTGATCCTCCCATTTACTCTGCCTTGGTGAGGCTGCAGCTGGAGTACTGCATCCAGTTTTGGGCTCTCCACTTCAGGAGGGATGTGGAGAAGCTTGAGAGAGTCCAGAGGAGAGCCACTCGTACGATCCACAGCCTGGAGGGCAGGCTGTATGAGGAAAGGCTGAGGGATTTGAGATTCTTCACTCTGGAAAAGAGAAGGTTCCGGGGGGACTTGGTAGCTGCCTACAATTATAAGAGGGGTACATCAGGACCTGGGAGAACAGCTGTTTACCAGTGTACCCCAAGGGATAACAAGGTCTAACGGCCATAATTTCCAGGAAGGCCAATTTAGACTAGACATATGAAAAAAGTTCTTTACAGTGCAAACGTCCAGGGTCTGGAACAGATTCCTCCCAGAGGTGGTGCAAGCACATACTCTGGGATCAAAAAACATCTGGATATTTTCCTTGCTGGGATCACCTGATCCCAGCTGACTTCCTGCCCATGGCAGGGGGCTGGACACGATCTCACGAGATCCCTTTCAACGCTGAATGTCTACAAAATCTACCCTGAAAATTGAGAATACTGGCAATGGGCTTTTATTCTCTGATGTGACCAATAAAGGCTGCATGCATGTGCACAGCAGCAGCACAGCACACAGGAAGCCAGGAGCATAGCTGGACAGTGTGGAGGGCAGCCAGGTCTGGCTGGTAAGGGGGAAGGGATGGGGAAGGGCAGATCAAGGCCCCGCTATGAGGGAGGGAGCGGGGCTAGGGCAAGGGCTGGGGGCAGACACTGCACAGCTGGGGCAGGATGGGGCATGGGATGGAGCTGCGGCTTATCTAGGGAGTGAGACTCCTGCTGCTGCACACACCCTGAGAGGGCACTGGGGGAGTGTGCAGGGCAGGGCAGGCTGCCGCAGTTGGTTGGGACCAGGGCTGAGCTGCGCTGCACTTGGGGCAGGTGGTGGCAGCGCTGGAAGGGGGATTTGGGGAAGTTGCAGCCACCCCAAAATTCACCATAGCCCGCCACCCAGTGCCGCTGCCACGCGCCCCAAGCACAGCCCAGCCCCCCGCTGGCCCACCACTGCCCCAACCCACAGCCCAGCCTTGCCCCACAGACAGATCCAGGGGCACATGCCCCCCATGCTGTCTTGGGGTACACACAGCAACAGGAGCTGCCACCTCTGCCTCATGTCCCACAAATGATGCACAGCTCCATCCCATGCCCCACCCTGCCCTGGCTGGGCAGCGCCTGCCCCAGCCCCAGCTCCACTCCCTCTCACTGCTGGGACCTCTATCTGCACCCCACCCATGCCCCTTTCCTTCCTACCTCCCCCACAACAGACTTACCAGCCAGATGCTGCTCTCCATGCTGCAGGACTGCATATTGGAATCAGATCAGTATTGGCTGATATGGCTTGTTAAAAATTGGCCATGGATATCAATGCACCCCTACCTTTTATTTATATATTTGAAATTAAAGAAATTAGCTTGAATCATTTTCTATTTTATTATATTTAAAGGTAAATTTATTCTTGGCTAAAACGAGGAATGAGGAACTTACTATTTTCCTTCTATGGAGAAATAATTCATTAACAACAGTACTGCTAGCATTATTTGTCGATTGTAGTTTCACATTAACCAGCTGGCTCTGGCTTGCAATCATTTTAGAGACATTAAGAAGCTTCCTACTTTAGAATCAACTTGACATAGTAGTCTAAAAGGAGGAAGAGGAAAAACACCCAACAATTTGCTATTTCTCTCCGTCTGTCTCCTCCCATTCTTTCCCCAACCACCTCCACAGCAGAACAATAAAGAATGTGACTTAGCACAATTGTGTTATACAGGCAGGGATCGTGACAATGAGTCACTTGCTCTTAAAGAGATTACTGAAAATGTACTATATCAACATTTAAGAGAACGATTTTCCCCAGATGGGTTATTTTCATGGTTGTGCATCCTTAAGCTAGCTGCATCAGAAACAGACAAACACACACAACAGTTAAACATAAACCACATAGAAAGAGAGAAAGAGTAAGGTACTTAGCCTTAGAAGGAGTTTACCAAAAAAAAAAAAAAAGGCTCAGTTAGGCTCCGGAGCGGTGAGAGATGCGCGGGTGAAGCCTGCTGTGCCCCCGCTCCCCCGAAGCCCCCCAGGGACCCCCTCAGCAACCGCAAAGCCCCCTGCTGACACCTCCGGCTGTGCTGGTGAAGCAGGCTCGTGGTCGGAAGGGGTTAACTCCTCACTCCCTGGGACGAGGCTGCTGCCTGGTGCCGAGCCGGGTCAAGCCCCCGCCCAGGCCCAGCCCCCCAGGGAGTGACAAGAGAAAGAGTGGGGTACTCACCAGTCCCCCTCCTATAGGGCAGGGCATCCCAAATCCCAGGCAGGGCCCCCCTGGCTTGAGAAACCAGCGTTCCTCGACAGCAGGCCCACTGCGCATGCACGCAGCTTAAAAGGGCCCGCCAAACAGGGGGAAAAAAAAAAAAAGGCTCAGTTAGGCTCCGGAGCGGTGAGAGACATGCAGGTGAAGCCCGCTGCGCCCCCGCTTCCCCGAAGCCCCCCACACACCCCCTCAGCAGCCGCAGAGCACCCTGCCGACCCCCAGCACAGCCGGAGGTAAGCGGGCTCGTGGTGGGAAGGGGTTAACTCCTCGCTCCCTGGGAGGAGGACGCGGCCTGGTGCCGGGCGGGGTCAAGCCCCCGCCCAGGACCCTACTTGGCCCAGCCCCCCAGGGAGCCCTGTGACCGGAGCTGCGCGAACAGGCTGCGTAAACAGGCGCTCGAGTTAGCGCGGAGTTAGTGCAGGGGAGGGCGTGGGAGGGCACGAGACCCTGCCTGTGACCCCCCAGAGTAGTCAGCCCCAGCTGTAGCCAGCCTACCAGAGGCATGACACGGATGGGCACGCGCCGCACCCCGAGGGTCCCCTCGGGCTCTGCGGCCCCCCCACTGGGCACCTCAGAGACGGCCGCCCAGACAGAGCCCATGGTTCCGGGCTCCACGCAGACGGAGCCCCTGGCTCTTGGCTGCGGGGCCTGCCTGTCCCTTTTTCAGGCTCTGGGGCCCAGGAGCATGGCCACCTCCCCTTGTGGGATCTGCTCCCTACTGGGGTCTCTGGCGCGCCAGCTGGAGGAGCTCCAGGCCACAGTCCAGAGACTGCGTGCCATCAGGGACTGCGAGCAGGAGATAGACTCCTACTGCCAGGCCCTTCTCCCCCAGGAGCCGCAGGGGAGAGCACTGTCTCCCTCCACGACTAAGGAGGACTCTGGGACCTCCCGCTCTGCCCAGTCTGGGGCATGGACCAAGGTGGTCAAGGGCCCGAAGGCCCGCCGCACCAAGGCCCCTCCCTCACCGGAGCTCAGCAACAGGTTCGCACCTCTTGCAGCCCCAGCAGAGCCTGCTCAGTTGCCAGCTCCCGCAGGCAACCCAGGCTCAACCACAGCTACTGGCCTGCTCTCCCCAAGTCAAAGCGAAAGGTGTTTGTTGTGGGAGACTCCATCCTGCGGGGCACTGAGGGGGCAACCTGCCACCCTGACCCCTTAGCCCGGGAAGTCTGCTGCTTCCCGGGGGCCCGCATCCGAGACATTGCGGAGAGGATCCCGCAGCTCCTCCGGCCCACAGACCGCTACCCCATGCTCCTTATTCACGTGGGCACCAATGACATGGCTCGGAGCACCTCAGCCAGGTCATGAGGAGCTACAGGGAGTTGGGAGCGGGGCTTAAGGGTCTGGGAGCTCATGTGGTGTTTTCGTCGATCCTCCCAGTCTCGGGCTATGGGCTGAGGAGCGAGAGGAGGATCCACGCAGTGAACCAAAGACTGTGGAGCTGGTATCATCGGGAAGGCTTTGGCTTCCATGACCACAGCTCGCTCTTTGGCGAGAGAGGCAGCGAGCTGCTGGGAAGAGATGGCCTCCACCTCTCTCCCCTGGGGAGGAGGCTCTTTCTCAGCCAGGCTGGCTGACCTGCTCCACCGGGCTTTAAACTTAGCCCGCTGGGGGATGGGGGGGACAACTGCCACTGCTGACCCGCTGAGCGACCCTTGCAAAGCCAGCAGACCAAGGCACTTAAGGGAGAGCACCCCTGCCCCAGCCCTGGCACAATCTGTGGGCAAGGCAAGAGCCCCTAAGGGCACACTTGCCTGCCTGTACACTAATGCCAGGAGCCTGGGTAACAAGCAGGAGGAGCTCATCCTCCTGCTCAGTGCAAAGAATTATGATGTCATTGGGATAACGGAGACCTGGTGGGACTCCACCCATGACTGGACCACGGATATAAAGGGCTATACCCTGTACAGGAGGGATCATGTTGACAAAAGGGGCGGGGGTGTAGCTTTCTATGTGAAGGAAAGCTACATGTCCCTGCAAGCTGATGTTGGTGACCGGCATGGACAGCTAGAGACCCTCTGGGTAAAAATTCGTGGGAAAAACGGCACAGGGGACACAACGGTGGGAGTCTACTACAGACCTCCCACTCAAAGTCCTGAGCTTGACCAGGAGTTCGCCCAGGAACTCACTGAGGCCGCTTGCTCCAGAACCTTGGTTGTCATGGGTGACTTCAATTACCCGGACATCTCCTGGGAAGATCACTCAACAAAATCCGAGCGGTCGCAAAGCTTTCTCTCGTGCGTGGATGACCTCTACCTGACTCAAGAAGTCTATGGGCCAACGAGAGGCAAAGCGCTGCTCGACCTGGTACTGGCTACGGGGGACGACCTAATCGGCGACCTAGTGATCGATGGGAAGCTGGGTGACAGCGACCACGAGCTGATCACCTTCACCATCCGCCGTAAAGCTGGCAAGTCAGTCAGCAACACAGAAGTCCTTGACTTCAGAAAAGCTGACTTTGACAAGCTCAAGAGGCTTGTCGGTCAGGCCCTCAGGGACCTTGACTCCAGGGAGATGGGAGTTCAAGAAGAGTGGTTGCTTCTCAAGGAAGCGATCCTCAATGCACAAGCTAAATCTATTCCAACACGGAGGAAAGGCAGCAAGAAGGCACAGCAGCCCTCCTGGCTCCCTAGGGACCTAGCGGACCTCCTGCGGCTAAAAAGGAAAGCCTACAAAGGATGGAGGATGGGATTCACCTCCAAGGAGGATTATTCTGCGCTGGTCTGGTCCTGCAGGGAGCAAACCAGGAAAGCCAAGGCTGCAACTGAACTCCAACTAGCTTCAAGCATCAAGGACAACAAAAAGTCCTTTTTCAGATATGTGGGGAGCCGGAGGAAAAGCAAGGGCAACGTTGGACCCCTGCTAAACCAGATGGGGCAACTGACAACTGACGCCCAGGAAAAAGACAACCTATTAAATAGGTACTTTGCATCAGTCTTTCATCAGTCCCATGGGACGCCCATGCCTGCTATGGGACAGGGAGATCCAGATGATGGGGATCCCCTACCCTCCATAAATGCTGACCTCGTGAAAGAACACTTTGAGAAGCTGGATACCTTCAAGTCAGCCGACCCTGACAATCTGCACCCCAGGGTACTCAAGGAGCTGGCGAGCGTCATAGCCCAGCCCCTGGCACGGATCTTTGAAAACTCCTGGCGCTCTGGTGTAGTGCCCAAAGACTGGAAGAAGGCCAATGTGGTGCCGATCTTCAAGAAAGGGAGGAGAGTGGATCTGGCTAACTACAGGCCCATTAGCCTGACTTCTATCCTGGGGAAGATCTTAGAAAAGTTTATTAAGGAGGCCATCCTTGATGGACTGGCCCAGGCTAACATCCTAAGGGATAGCCAGCACGGGTTTGTTGCGGGTAGGTCTTGTTTGACCAATCTCATTTCCTTCTATGACCAGGTGACCTAGCACCTGGACAAGGGAGAAGAAATTGATGTCATATATCTTGACTTCAAAAAAGCCTTTGATCTGGTATCCCACGATCACCTCTTGGCCAAACTGGCCAGTTGTGGCCTTGGCTCCACCACGATCTGCTGGCTGGGAAACTGGCTCCGTGGTCGGACCCAGAGGGTTGTAATCGATGGCAGTCACTCATCGTGGTGCCCTGTGACCAGTGGGGTCCCTCAAGGCTCTGTCCTGGGACCCATCCTGTTCAACATCTTCATTAATGATGTGGACATTGGAGTCAGGAGTGGACTGGCCAAGTTTGCCGATGACACCAAACTGTGGGGCAAAGCATCCACGCCAGAAGATAGGCGGGTGATCCAGGCTGCTGACCTGGACAAGTTCAGCAAATGGGCGGACGAGAACCTGATGGTGTTTAACACCGAAAAATGCAAAGTTCTCCACCTTGGGAGGAAAAACCTGCAGCATCCTTATAGGCTCGGCAGTGCTACATTGGATAGCACTACAGAAGAAAGAGACTTGGGGGTCATCATTGACCACAAGATGAATATGAGCCTCCAATGCGATGCTGCGGCTAGTAAAGCGACGAAAACGCTGGCTTGCATCCATAGATGCTTCTCGAGCAAATCCCGGGACGTCATTCTCCCTTTGTACTTGGCTTTGGTGAGGCCGCAGCTGGAGTACTGCGTCCAGTTTTGGGCTCCACAATTCAAAAAGGATGTGGAGAAGCTTGAGAGAGTCCAGAGGAGAGCCACGCGCATGATCAGAGGTCAGGAAAACAGATCTTACGATGACAGGCTGAGAGCCATGGGACTCTTTAGGCTGGAAAAGCGTAGGCTCGGGGTGATCTGATGGCCCTGGTGGCCACCTATAAGTTTATCAGGGATGACCACCAGGATCTGTGGGAACATTTGTTCACCAGAGCGCCCCAAAGGATGAGGAGGTCGAACGGTCACTAACTCCTGCAAGACCGTTTCAGGCTGGACATAAGGAAGAATTTCTTTACTGTCCGAGCCCCCAAGGTCTGGAACAGTCTGCCAGCGGAGGTGGTTCAAGCACCTACATTGAACACCTTTAAGAGTAAATTGGATGCTCATCTTGCTGGGATCCTATGACCCCAGCTGACTTCCTGCCCTTGGGGCAGGGGGCTGGACTCGATGATCTCCTGAGGTCCCTTCCAGCCCTAAAGTCTATGAAATCTATGAAATAAGGGAGAACAAGCACTATTATTTATTTTTTTATTTAAATTCTAAATATGTATGTGCTACAAGGTAACACAAGACACTGCTTGAAAAACATTTTTGTAAAAAAGTATCTAGTTACAATTATAGATTCTAAAAACTGAAAGAACCCTCACCCTTTGACAAATCAGCGAGTTCATTTTAGTCAAAGATGTGTCCTAGTTACTACCAAAACTGTAAGTACATGCAAGGTTGGAAAAGTCTGAGGGGTGACACTGGAAGATATATGGGGGAATCATTATTAACCTAGGAGATGAACCAAGGGGATGAACTATGTCACTTCAGACTTTTTAGGGACAAATACTAAGCAAAATGTCAAGGGCACTGCTTCAGTAGAGAAAGAGCAGTTTGGTGAAAAGAACAGGCAGGAAGACCCGACTTAAAAGTCAGGACCTGGATTAAAGTATAACGTCAGGAAGTAGGCCCAGAACTACGATTTGGAATAAGCGAAGATGTAAAGTTAGAAACTAGAGATAGGAGTCAAAGTCAAGAAGCAAGAATCTAAACCAGGGGTGGGCAAAACACGGCCCGCAGGCTGCATTCAGCCCACCAGGCACTTTCATCCAGCTTGTGGCACCCACCAATGAATTGTACCCCACCCAGCCCCTCTGCTCACAAGGGTGGGAGTGAGGCACCTACCTATATACCCCCCCCCCAACATACCCTACTGCAGCTCACTCTCACCCTTGTAGGCAGAAGGGCCAGGCCAGACAAGCATGCAGTGTCCAGGCAGGGCTGCTCAGCTTCCCTGGCATCCCACTCGATCAAGGCAGCAGGTAGGGAAGTGGAAGGGTGGGGGTAGAAGTGGGGGTGAAGCTGCAGCTGGGTGGGAGCATGGAGCATGGGGCTGGCAGCAGTGCTGCACATCGCAATGAGGAGCGCAGCCCCTGCTGGGCCATCTGTATCGCAGGTGCTCCCTGCCGCACATGCGCAGCCCTCACTCTCACATACCATGGGAGGGAAGGTCCAGGTGCTGAAGCTGGCTCAATCCCTGCCACACATATCTTGGGGACTCCACTGGAAGTGGAGAGGAGCCCTGCCTCTACCTCCCTGTGGACTCCCAGGACCTGAGCGGCAGGAAGTGGCAGCAGATAGCTGGGTCCAGCACCTGGAGCTTCCCTCCTGTGGCAGGGAGTACTGGCAATAGACAGCCCGGCGATAGAGACAGCCCAGTGGGGGCTGCGCTTCTTGCTGTGATGTACAGCACTGACCGGAGCCATGCACTGCCAGACACCAGTGTCCCCTCCTCCTGCTGCACCATGGGGGGAGTCTGAAGAAGGACTCCCCACCAGCCGTCCCTCATACCCATACCCTGCCTCCATAACCCAACCACATAAAAACACCGCCCCAATATACCCTTTTGCTCCACCACACCCCCCCACCTCCCATGCCCCCATCACACACACCCATCCCCCCACCACATGCCCATCCCTACACACGCACATACACCCACCCCTCACAACACCCGCACCACCCACTTACACCCATTCCCTCACCACACCCCCACTATGCACACCTCCACACCCTACCATTCACACACCCCACCCCCCAAACACACACACACATCCCCCCCAGCCACACCCCCACACAGTATACAAGATTAAAAATTTGTTTTTGCGCTATTATGCAATCAACTCTATATACACTACACCGGGGTGGGCAAAGTATGGCCCACGAGCCAAATCTAGCCCGCAAAGCCATTCTATCCGGCCCGCAGGGTCCCTAAAAAATTTAGAAAATTAATATTTTTCTCTTTGGTTCCTGTCAAAAATGACAGGAACCAAGGGAAGCAGGACCCAGGGGAAGCCCGCAACAGCAGTGCCTGCCCACCATGCGGCTGCACCCTGCCAGAACCTCAGGTAAAGCGCGGTAGGCAAGAAGGGCAGGGGGTACCACGGGCAGGCAAGGAACCCCGGGGAAAAATGGCCCCTCACCCACCCCATGGCCAGTGTTCTCCACTGCAGCCGCTCACACCCTGCGTGAGACTATCCTGAGCAGACACAGGGAGCCCCAGGCGGGCTGCGAGCAGCTACAACACAAGGCGCCGGCCACAGCACGGGCGAGGGGCCATTTTTCCCGCCTTCAGCACCAACTTGTAACCCGCCTCTGCTGCCAGCCTGGGCCCCACGATGGCTCCAGGCTCACCCATCAGGGCTGTGCCATGGCAGCAGCAGCTGCGGCCCCCCTGCTTGCTGCACCGGGCAGCGTTTGCTGCTGCTGCCCACCCGGAGCTCACGTGCTGGGCAGCACAGAGGCGGCGGTGGCAAACGCTGCCCGGCATGACAAGCTGGTGGGGAGGGGGGTTGCAGCTGCTGCTAGCGTGGCAAGGTGCAGCCCCAATGGGTAAGCCTGGAGCTGGCGCGGGGTCCAGGCTACCACCAGGAGCGGCTTACAAGCTGGTGCTGGGCACAGGGGGGAAAAGCGGCCTTTCCCCTTCCCCGTGGCTGGGGCCCTGCGCTGCAGCCGCTTACAGCCTGCCTGGGGCTGCCCATGCCTGCTCAAAACAAAATGAGGGCAGGGGGTACATGGCAGGATGCCCTGCTTGTGCTCTTTGCCCCCTGCCCTGCTGCCCCCACCCATGAGATGTATTTTATTGCATGATTTGTTTTTTTTCTGGTTCTAAGATGATAACCCCCACTCCCAAAAGGAGTATTTCTGGTGGGCAAGGGGAAGGAATTCTGGTGGCAAAGTCAGTGGCAGGACTGACTGTCAAATTATGAGATGTTTACTGCTCAGCAGACTAATCAGCTGCCCAGTCAATGTTGCACTTCTACACGTGCGCCCCTATTATGCTGCAGTAAACAAATCTATTCCACAGCAGGATAATACTTGTAAGTACAAGTACTACCCTGCTCCAGAGTAAAAATCTCTGCAGCAGCACACATGTAGACACTGTCCCAGCTAACTGGGGCATAAAGGTGCTTCAGTGCAGGGGCTGCCTGCTGGCTAGCCCCACACTGAAACATCCTGGTTCCCCAGCCAGCTCCTCCACAACACATTGAGCCAGGGGTGCAGCTCCAGGCTGGCAGGCTGACCCTCCGCCCCACTGCCAACCAGGGTTGCTTCTACTTGGTTCAATATGATGCGATCCTAGGCACACACATAAACACGTGCCTGGGAGCAATAAACTCCGATGCAATAAGCTCTGGAGTTTACTGTATCACATTAATATGCACATGTAGACACACACACAAATGGCTAAACTGCTACAGACTAGTATCAAGACATAAACCAGGATCATGAGAAGAAAGTACGGCATACGTGTCTGTATGTTGCTGGGATTCTGTGATGGGAAACCCTTAGTACTACTCTAAATTTGAATGAAAAAGTACTGCACGTGATCCCTGGAATTGGATGCATTTTTCAGTTTCCCTTTGTGCTCTTTTTTTTCCCCCTTATGACCCCTCCCCTACCAATACATGTGATTTGCATTTACTGTTTTTTGTTTATGAAATCTACTTTCACTATGCGGGTGATCCTTTAAAAGGTGGATGCATTTAGCTGGCCTACCTTGCTAGCACTGTGTCATTGCATGGGAACTCCGATTAACTGATTATTTTATGTACTAGATCAAGAGTGTCAAACACATCTGTCCTCATAAGCCCCACAAGAGCAAACACACAGGGCTGGTCCAGCATTGGCAACTCTTGCAATGCACACCCTAGACTGGTCCTCCATTCAGCTCATGCCAGCTCAAGGCACATGTTATATGAGGAGCCAGCATGCAAGGCCAGTCCAGTGTAGGCACCAGAGAATGTGGCCAGCCTGTGAGGCCATGCCAGACTGGATGTGGACTCAGCAAGCAGGTCCAATTCAAAGAAGTGCCACATGTAGCGCGCACCCCATACCAGCCCCCTGTGCTGCCTGTAGAACCTATGGCACTGAGTCCAGCACTGTACAACACAAGCAGTGCAAGCCAGACTAGCTCTGGCACATGGGGTCAGTCTGAGACCCACAGACCAGATCACAGGGCTCCATGGGCCAGATCTTTGACACCCCTGTACTAGAATAAATGAAAAATACAGCTGTGGAATGACAAAAAAAATTATCCTGTCTAAACTGCAAAAGCAAATAATTCATACTAGGGCAGGGCTTCAAACCTGCAATGCAGTGCAATATAGCAGGGGTCAAATGAACACTACTGTGGATTGTGGATAGTGTACTAGTTCAGGAAAACAAATGGTGCAAACCAGGTAGGCTTCAGGGCACTTTACAGTCTTTTGACATTAGGTGAAGGTCAGAGCCACGGAGAATCCCCTTTTCCCATTACAAGTCTGGAATTCTAGGGACTGGAGAGACAAGGCTTCAAGTCTGCTTGGGGACTGGAAGCAGCTTCACTTCCAGAAGGTGCAGTTCTCACCTATGAAACAGAGACACTGTGCCCAGCAGTAATCTCACAGTTTACAAATCACTGGCCTCAAGACAAAAGGTTCTTGAGCAGCTGAAACACAGGCAATGAATCTTTGCCACTCTTACAGCACTAACAATTCAGGAAGCCAAGAATGATTCCAGCATTGCTGATTACTTGGTCACAACATCCAGCAGAGCATGTTGCATCTGCTGTTCAAACTAGATGTTACTTCTAATTAGGTTAGGTCTAAAGTTTTCCTGGAGACAGCCATCAACTCCTTGATGACAGTCAGACCCTCCCTGTCCTTTGCCACATTCATCCACCCAACCTGCCTTAACTAGTTCAAGATTCTCTTCGTAAGCCTCCTCACACCCTCCAGGCACCAGCCCTGGTATAACTTTATACACTCTCTGAAGGTACCTATGACACTGGATCATTCTGTGGAGGAGTCTATCAGCTTCTGCATCATCTTCTCTTTGCTCTGCTTGTTTTGGGCCCCCAAATTGGCAGGGCAGTCTGTAGTGTCATCATCTGAGTCCTTGAGAATCTTGGAGATGCAGGCGCTGACCTAGAAGGTGAGGAATGTAGCAGCATCTATGTGAGAGAAATTAAACCTTCAAATACCTGCAATTTTGCAGATGCCATCTTTAGAAGCTCTCACCAGACTTGGGAGTTACTGAGGCTTCTGCCTGCCTACCTGCTGGTACCCTATGTAGGCATATCAACCACAGGCCCCAATTCACCTAATATTAATGGATTCAAATCTTACAAAATGGATAAGACTGTAATTTTCACCTAGCACAGAGTACTGTGGAATACTGTTAAATGAAACATGATGTTAAGAAGCTATAACATACGCTCAATTATGTTTCATATGCAAATATCCTGGCTGTTTCAAAGCCTGTTCAGGTAAATAGCTCAAGTAACTGTTGAAATGAATATGTAAGTGTAAATGAAAACAAGCTATGCCAAACTTATTATGAAATTAAAACATGTTGTAAACCAGGGGTGGGCAATTATCAAGCGGCTCTCCAGCTGAAATACATTTTTGTGAGCTGTCAAGGGCTGCAAGAGTAGCCTCGCCCCTTGACAGGTGTCCCACTCCCTGGTCACCATCTTGAAACCAGAAGTTCCATACCAACCCCTGACCTTTGCCACCAGAAGTCCCTCCTCTTGCCTCCAGAAGTACTGCTTCTGAGAGGGGAGGGTTGTCATTCGGGAACCAAAAAAAAACCAAATCATACACTAAAAGTTGAACACTTACTACAACATATTTTAATTTTATTACAAAAAATATTTTTCTTGTGATTTGTGTTTGCGTAGTGTATACAGAGGTGACTGCATAACACAAAAATAAAGTCTTACTCTTGAATATTGTGGGGGGAAGTGTGGGGTGGGATTGGGGTGCATATGAGTATACGGTGGGGTGTGGGGGGTTTGTTAGGGAGTGTGGCTATGTGCGCTGGGGGCGTAGGGTATGTTGGGGGTATGTGGGGAGTTGTGAGGTCAGGGTGTGGGTGTTGGACCCTCCCCCCACACACAGCTCGTGGTACACAGCCCCCACCACCAACAGCAGCAGCACCAGCAGGTGGTGCACTGGTTAGGAGTGCTCGTGGTCACTGCAGGCCCTACTGCCCAGTGGCACATGGCTCATTACCATTGCACATAGTGGCAAGGAGTGTAGCCAAACCGGCCTGCCTATATCGTTTGGGGCTCCCCAAGGTGCACATGCAGCTCCTGGCTCTTGCACATGACCAAGGGAAGCCCCTCATGATAAAGGTAGCTGCCTTCCCTGGCCCCTGCCATGCAGGTCCTCAGACTCCGCCAAGCAACAGGGGGCAGGGCTCCCTTCCACTTCTGGTGGAGTCTGGGACCTGCACAGCAAGAGATGTGGAAGGCAGTTGGCTCTATCGTGCAGGACTTCCCCCAACAGTACGCGAGTGCTGCGAGTTGCATATGTACCATAAGGAGCCCTGCACAAAAGGTGTAGACTGGCCTGGCTGTACTCCTTGCATTAACGTGCAGCACTCGCAGGAGCTGCAGGCCACCAGGCAGCAGTGCCTGCACAGGCCACAAGCACCCCCAGCACCTTGCACCTGCTGATGCTGCTGCCACCGGTGGTGGGAGCTGTGTGCCATGGTGGGGGGACTCGCACCCTCCATCCTCCCACACCCTGCCCACCCAAGCTCCCTGCTCCTGCTGCCCCCTCGGGCATGGGCACCACACTCCTGACAGCCCAACACTCTGTACTCCTGCTCACCTGCAGCTCCCTCTCCCACCACCCCTGCCACTTCCCTACCTGCTGCCCAGAGTGAGTACGGCACCAGGGATATGACAAGGAGCTGCAGGACACCAGGGAAGTCAAGCAGGTCCCCCAGCAGCTGCAGCAGTGACATCAGCAACCCCACCCAGAAGCTGCGTGCTGGCTGGACTGGGCCCTTCTGTGCACCAGGGTGGGCGTGACGCACATGGACTGGGTGGGGTACAATTAGTGGACTGGGAAGGGTACAATGGTGAGCACCTGTGGGCCAGATGAAATTGCCTGGCAGGCTGGATCCAGCCTGTGGGCCATATTTTGCCTGCCCCTGTTCTAAACCACTTCAGTTTCTTACTCCCAAAAACATTTTATTTCTGCATTCTTATGGGGATGACAACTCCCTTCTGGTAGAAGTCAGCTGAAGGGTAATCTTTGGGTATAAAAGATGGCAGTCATACAACACCAGCTTCTAGACAAAGGTGTGAGCAGAATCCTTTATGCAAGCAACTGTGCTTCACAAGCTTATCATTTACTCTTCAGGAGGCAGATGGTCTACAGTGAACCAGAAGCACAGATTAATATCTAAGCTACTGCTCCTTGCATACACGCTATCCTGATGAATATAGGAGTTAAATCATGGCACCAGAGAAGTCAGAGAAGGGAAAATCCTTTGTTGTAAATAAATAATTCTGTTTAAAGAGAGACAGACATGCTCATTTTTCTCCTTATGAAAAATAAAGAACACTAGAAAACTTTTTTTTGTTTCCTGATCTAAAAAAACCTGAAACATATTTCTGTTTGGGTGGTTTTTAACCCTAGAAATATCAGGGATGTCAAGTCTCCTTCCTGGTTTTTTATGACGCACCTGTTGGGGTCTCAGATAACCTACTGGGGCTCTGTGAAATTTCACCGGCTGTTTCAATTCGACACTGTTTCGACTCATTTTGAGCTCAAAACAGTGAAAACAAATCAAACAACAGGCTTCGAAACAAAACAAGGCTAGTCAAAACGTTTTGAAACATTTTGAGTTTCGAAGCAACCAGGAGTCAGGTGGTGGGAGACAGGGTAGAACCAGGGCTGTGCTCCCAGCAGCAGCCGTGAGTACAGCCCTGGCTCTCCTCACCTCCTGCGGCCAGGTGGCGGAAGCTGATCACAGTGAAGGGAAGGGAACTGAGCCCCATCGCTCAGTTCCCACGCCCCAGCACTATGATTGGCCTGGGGAAAGGAACACAGCCCAGCTGGGATGGGGAACTCAGCTGGGCTGAGTTCCTTTCCCCAGCCTGATCTAGCACTGGGGAAGGGGGAACTGAGCAATCGGGCTCAGTTCCCTTCCCCAGCTGCCTGGTCCCAGGTGGCAGCACCCAGCTTCCCGGTCCCAGGCGGCAGCACCCAGCTTCCCTCCCTCATCTGGGAGGCAGATCAGGGGCCCACAGCCCCAGGAGAACTGGCACAGCCCCCACAGCCCTCCTGGGGTTGCAGGCCCCTATTTGCCAGCCAGATGAGAGAGGCTGCTTCGAGCTTCCCCATTATACCGAATTGGTAAAACGCTGAAACAGTCTTGAAATAGCCTCACTGATTCAACAAAGTGAAATGGAACAGCTGTTTCGAATTGAAATTAAATTCAAAACAAAATGCTGTTCTGTTGAAAGCTCGAAACTCAACTCGAAATGGAACATTTCGCACAACCCTATAACCTGTGTGTCCCAGGGCGTGGCGAAGGCACGAACCCCGAAGGGTCCAAGGGGGCAGCGCACCACTGGGAAAGGAAAGAGGAAGAAAGAATAAACAAAAACAACTTACCAGAGGCAGGAATCGCGACGGGGCTGGAAGCAGCGGCAGGAATCGCGGCGGAGCAGAAAGCGGCGGCGGGACCCGTGCAACTCATTAGCCGCGGTTTGTTTAAAGGAGAAACAGCTGGGAGAGAGGGGGAGGAGAACCAGCTCAGGAGGATAAGAAGGGAGAGTGAGTGGGCAGAAGAGGAGGGGAGGGGGCAAGAGAGCCTGGGGAGAAGAGCTCCAGAGTGCACTAAGAAGGTGGAGGAGCTAGGGAACGTTGCTTTCGACTCACAGGAGGAATCCGAATCGTGCCCAGGGGAAGACACTGCCGTCGGACCTGACAAGACCCAGGTGTCCCGACTGTATGTAACCCTGGGGGTACATGGAGAGCCGAGGCTAAAGGCTTCGTCAACTCAGGTAGAGGTCGACGGACATAAGAATTAAGAGGGAATCCTTACAGGAGGATGGACTGAGACCCCACGTCCAGGACAAGGGACCCTGACTGAAGCTCATTAAAGGAAGATTCCTTTGCTAGGGAGCTTAGCATATTTCATGGGGGCAGGATCCACGGCATTGCCCAGTACCCTACAAGGGGAAGGGCATTTAGATTAAGGGAGACAGCACTGCAGTAGGCATACCTAAACATTGGCCTAGGAAAGGTTGTGGAGGGACCTGGAGGGGGTTCCTGTAGCCTTGTGGTTAGTTTATTATTACTGTCATTACTATTGTCGCTTGTTTGTTAGTGTTATTATCTTTATTATTATTGTTTGGGGCTCTAAAGTTAGAAGGAGCCAAGGTCACTAAAGGTCAGACTAGCCAAGAAGGAACCGGGGCTTCCTGGGCCCCTGCGTGAGCCTAGCTGGAACCCAGAGGGACCCTACATCAAGTGAGAGTCGGCCGTCGGCAACCACGATAGCACGCCGCTGAGGCTGGGTCTAGGGCGAGGTACAGGGGAGATTGGAGCCTCGCAAAGAACACCACGCTTCGGCCTTGGGGAGGCAGCCGGCATCAGGCAATTGGACCCCTCTGCCACTGAAATATCATTGAAGTCGTGGCAGGTGGGATAAGGAGGGGGAAGACCACCTGAAATGGGAGATCGTGGGCCACTCCCTTTAGGGACGGAGCGAAAGGTTACCACCAGGTCCCTGGGCAAGGCGGCAAGGGACTGCATGATCGAGGCCCGGCGGGTGCACTATGTTATAATCTTCATAGCTTACCTAAAAGAGCAAGTGTACTGAACTTTAACACACACTCTCTTCCTGAAATGACTGAAATGTGAGTGTCAATTTGACCTGGCCCCCTGGGCTGTATCTGGACTGCAGAGTACTTCACAAGCCGGAACAGACACAACAGCAGTAACGGGTAAACACAGTCATCATTCATCATTCACTCCTGCCATGGACGTGGGATCCCAATGGGGCTCCACACCTCGGATTGCAACAGTAAGCCCCACCCCTGCCTGCCCCAGCCCCCTCTAGGAGCCGTGCAGGCCAGATCCAGTCTACAGGCTAGATGTTTGAGATCTTTGGATTAAAGTATTATTTTAGAAGATAAAGGACCAGATTCTGCTCCCTGCTCACTCTATTCCACATCACTGGGATGAAAAGCTGGCTTCAGCAGCCTGCACAAAGAAAATGCTTCACATACGGGATCCTTCCCAGGTGGAATAAGTTGGAATACTAAGCTCTAAGACCATCCACTTCTTTTCTTATAACTAGTAAGGGAAGCACCAAAGCTTGGCTAGAAAATATGGTGCTTCTGTGATCCAGTCTTTGGGCAATTATTACCACCATTAGCAGCCCCACTGATCTCCAATGACATGACTGCCTGGGCAATGGAAAAAGGTGGCAGAGAGACATCCACATTCTGCCCCACTGCTCAAGATCTGATAATCTACCCCCCAAAATTTTAGAAAGTTCAATTTAACTTCCATTCCTTCCTCAAACACACAGCTTTCACTCTCTTGGCTCAAGCAACAGTTTAATTTCACCAGTTCTCTCACCATTAGAGATTTTGTCTATGTCAGCCTTTCTTACGTAAAAAAACCTAGTTTTGCCACCCATAACAGCATCCATGGAGGTGCCAGTGTTGAAGAAACCTTCAGTGTTTTTAAGCACTCTGCCACCTGCTCTGAGTAGAGAAAACAAATGATGGAAAGAAAACCAAAGGCCATCACATCTTTTGGACTATAACAGTGTTTCCATGGTAGAGCTGAATCACTGGTAGCAACAGCAGGAAACTGGAAATAAAGCTTTCATAGACACAGGATCCTCCAGGATAGACAGCATTCTCTAACATGAAAACTGATTAAACATATAAGTTAAAAATATCAGTAAGGCCACCTTAACAGAGACTGAGGAAGCAATAAAGGCCACAAACCCAATTTTCAACTTTATGAGCAAAGTCATATGATTTTTCACTTGCAGATTATTTAGTATTTTTAAACTATTTTGCCCTTAAAATTCACAATTTCTCTCTGCCCTAAGACAATGTTTCTATTACTCTCCGTTCACAAAGAAAATCACAACTACAGAATTTTCTGAATATGTTTTGTAAAACTTCATGCTTAACATACATCTTTCTACAACAAAAAGGGGAAAAACAAAGCTAAATACGCATTGGGATAGTTTCCATTGTTAATCTAACAATCATATCTACTGTCAATTTCAATGCAGATTTCCTTTCCATAATAATTCTTGAGAATATTTTCCCCAGAACAAAAAGAAGCAGTAATTACACCGATTTCAATTCTTGCAAAACATATGGAATCAAAAGAACCTTATACGTGACCAAGAAAATGAAAAACCTTTATGGCTTTAAATCTGACTGTGAACAGGATCCACATTTATCCCTGCATCTCTCAGGCATATTGTCTTTTATGAAAAGGCATTTCTTATCTTAAAAAATAAAAGCTGAAGCTTATTATTATATTATTCTAATAAAAGAATGCCCAATAGGTTATCTCTTGCTTTAATTAGCCTGGGTTTTTACATATAAAATGCACTTATTTCTTATTCTATTAGTTGAGTATATTCTAAATACAGACTACAGCCATGACAATGACCAACTGTATGGCCTCATAAACAAATGCTTAAGTGAAAAACATGTGAATCTAAACATAGGACCGTTTTGTTGTTTTGTTTACCAACAGATACAGTTAAATGAGCAGTTAAAAATCTCCCAAATCCCAATGCAAGTATACCTGTAAATAATTAAAAGCAGGCAGTAAGAGAGTCTGGAGGCAGAGCTCTATGATTATAGCAGACAAGCAGCTGCACTATAGTTCAGGCAGAGAATTCCTTTCCATTTAAAGGCCGATTCATCTAAACACTTCAAAAAACCACATAGTTATTTAGTATGTGTCATGGGGGGGAGGGGTGGGGGGTGCATTAGTGTACCAAATCTGGAGTCATGTGAGGGGTCCCAAGACAGAAATCCCACAAAAATAAAAATATCTTTATTTTAGTACATTCCACCACCTCTCTTTTTTTTTTTTGCACTTCAGCGAGGATTCACTTTTTTGCCACTGAAAATTGGTAGCTTTTGGCCAATAAACATGTGTTGGTGACATAAAAGGTGGTGACACCTTTCCCAGACAGCAGCAGGCCTCTGGCTATTGCTTCTGCATCATGTACCACTGCCACCCAGGATACAATACTGCCCAGTTAGGCCTCTGCGTCCATGAAAACCAAAAAGATTGAGTTTACCAGTTTCTGAGGAAATGCAATTTAAGTGCAGCAGAAAGTGAAGACAACCCACAAACAATTTAAAACTAAAATCAATTGCATAAGCCTTTGCATATGTAGAAAGAACAGGAAAGGAAGAGTTACTAAGTGAAATCAGGTTGAGGACTAGCAGACTAGGAAGGAGTGTCATGGGGTGGTAGATAACAGGGTAAGGGAAAAACTGAAGGGTACTATCACCCCACATTCTCCTTTCCCATGTATGTATCAGTACCTGGCGAGCCCTGCTTCTCCGAGAATGCCTGTAGCCCTTCTCCTATTCTCGTTTATAATCTGAGATTTGGAGTCATGCCTCACTCCTTTTCCTCATCCGCTCTTGCATAAGTACAGGTAGAGGAAGAAAGTATGATTGGGGGGGGGGGGGGCCCTGAGTGTGCATGCACAAGCACATACCCACCAGCAAGTAAGTCCATCGTGGGGAAGGAGCATGGGGGGCAGAGTTTCATAGTTGGTAGGGCTGGAAGGGACCTGAGTAGATCATCTAGTTCAACCCCCTACCATGGCAGGAAAGAGTACTGGGGTCAAATGACCCCAGCAAGGTGTTCATCTAGCCTCCTCTTAAAGACCCCCAGGGTAGGAGCCTGCACCACTTCTCTTGGAAGTTGGTTCCACGTCCTACCCGCCCCAACAGTGAAGTAGCGCCTCCTGATATCTGGCCTAAATCTACCCTCTGCCAGCTTGTGACCATTATTCCTGGTCACTCCTGGTAGTTCTCGGGGGAACAGGGACTCCCCCAGTGCCTGCTGGCTACCTCTGACTAGTTTGTAACAGGCCACTAGATCCCCCCTCAGCCTCCTCTTATGGAAGCTGAACAGGTTCAGGTCCCGTAGCCTCTCCTCATAGAGCCTGCCCTGCTGCCCCCTGATCATGCGAGTGGCCTCCTCTGGACCCTCTCCATGTTGTTCACATCCCTCTTGAATTGCGGCGCCCAGAACTGGATGCAGTACTCCAGCTGCGGCCTGACCCATGCCACATAGAGGGGGAGGATCACCTCCTTGGATCTGCTTGAGATGCATCTGTGGATGCATGACAAGGTGTGGTTGGATTTCCTAACTGCATCCCCACACTGCCGGCCCATATTCATCTTGGCATCAATGATGACTCCAAGATCCTTTTCTGCCTCTGCACTGACGAGAAAGGAGTTCCCCAACCTGTAGGTACGGTGCCGGTTGTTCCTCCCCAGGTGCATCACCTTACCTTGCACTTGTCCGTGTTGAATCCCATCCTATTCTCATCCGTCCACCCCTGTAACCTGTCTAGGTCTGACTGCAGCCTATTTCTCCCTTCTAGCATACCCACATCCCCCCCCATATCTTAGTGTCATCAGCAAATTTGAACAGGGTGCCTTTTACCCCCTCGTCCAAGTCACTGATGAAGATGTTGAACAGTGCAGGCCCGAGGACTGAGCCCTGCAGGACCCCACTGCCCTCATCCCTCCAGGTCGAAAATGACCCATCCACCACCACTCTCTGGGTGCGGCCCTCCAGCCAGTTGGCAACCCATTTGACTGTGTGGGTGTCGACACCACAGTAACTCAGTTTCTTAATGAGAACGGGGTGAAAGAATGTCGAAGGCCTTCCTAAAGTCCAGGAAGACTATGTCCACTGCTATCCCTGCATCTAAGGATTTGGTGACCTGGTCGTAGAAGGCCACCAGGTTGGCCTGACAGGACCTGCCTGTAATGAACCCGTGTTGGTTGCCCCTAAACCTAATCTCCCCTGCTGGCCCCTCATGGACACGTGCCAGGATAATTCTCTCAAAAAATTTGCCCAGGATCGAGGTAAGACTAATTGGCCTATAGTTTCCTGGGTCCTCCTTCCTCCCCTTTTTGAAAATGGGAACCACTTTGGTCTCTTCTAGTCCTCTGGCACCACACCAGAGCACCATGAATGCTCGTAAAGTCGTGCCAGGGGTCCCGCAATGACCTCAGCTAATTCCCTCAGTACTCTAGGGTGGAGATCGTCTGGACCAGCTGATTTGAATACATCCAGTACCTCCAGAAGCTCCCTGACTAGTTCCTCACTAAACCTTGGCCTAGGTGTGCCTCCCCGGGGGGCTAAGAGGGGCCCAGAGGCAGGGTGGCTGTTCTGGCCCCTGCTCAGGAAAATGGAGGCAAAGAAATCATTAAATAGGTTAGCTTTGTCGTCTGGTGTGACAACCAAACTTCCTAGTGTGTCTTGCAGGGGCCCTATGTTACCCGGAACCTTCTTTTTGCCCCCTATGTATTTAAAAAAGGTCTTATTGCCCTTGATCAGGGAAACTAGTCCCAGTTCCATCTCCGCCTTGGCCTTCCTGGCTGCCCCCCTGCAGCCCCGAGCAACTGCAGTATAATCCTCCCTGGTGATGGCCCCTCCCTTCCATTGGGTGTGCATCTCCCTTTTAGCTAGGAGACATTCCTGGATGTTTTTGGTGAGCCACAGGGGCTTTTGCGCCTTCCTGCCCCCTTTGATCCATGTTGGGATTACCTCCATTTGGTTTTGGAGGATTGTCTCCTTAAGGAGCAACCACTCTTCTTGGACACCTGGCTCCCCTCCCCTCCGGGACCTCAGTGCTTCCCCGACTATTCTCCTTAGCTCATTGAAGTCCGCCCTCCGGAAATCTAGGGCTGCTGCCTTGCTGTAGGCCTTTGCCACCTTGTGCTGGATGGTGAATTCCAGCAGGCGATGATCGCTGTCGCCCACGTGGTCGAGCACCCGCAGCCCCCTCACCAGGTCGTCGCCTGCAGTGAGGGAGGGAGTGGGGCAGGGACAGAGGTGAATGGGGCCCTGGAGGCTGGGGTGGCTTATTCAGGGGCATGGGGGGGGGGGCCTCCTGCTGCTGCACACCCCCCCGGGGCGGGCACAGGGGACACTTGACTCCCGATCTGTGCTGTGTACAGGGTGGAGACAGCTGCCACTGCAAGCTGTGCTCTGCACCCTACTGCTGGTGCCCCAGCAGCCACACAATGCCACCTGCCTCCTGCAGGCTGTCTGCGCTGCATGTCTGGCAGTGCATTTGGCATTGCACAGCTGCTGGAGCACCGGCAGCGGGGTGCAGAGCGAAGCCCACAGCAGCAGCTGTCTCTGCCCTGCAAACAGCACAGATGGAGGGGGCACGTATCCCCAGAGCCTCCCACGACCCAACCCAGGGCGTCATTCAGGTGTTCCCCCCCTCCTCCCCCGCTGCAAGGGGCTCAATCTGCCACCCCCACACCCGTTCCCATCCACACATTTACCTGTTCAGATGGACACTGCTCCACACACAGCCAGGTTGGGCCAAGTTTCCAGCTGCTTGCTAGTCTCTCTCTGTCCACATCCCCCACCGCACTGCAGCCACCCAAAGCCCACGCCTGGGCTGCCTGTGTTTGGGGGGCTAAGTCCCCTTAGCCCCGGCCTTCTGCCACCTATGCACGTAAGACAAAACATGGGGGCACGTGAATGTGTCCAAGACATGAGCCTGGTTCCCCAATTTGAATGGATATTTGAAAGACACTGTCCTTTAGGGAGGTCTGAGCCCTGCTCAAGCGAGCTAGCACCAGGGAATCCTGCCCTTCTGATGGAATATAAGCCACTGTCCCAATACGCTATATGAGTTTCAATATGTATCGGAGGTATGCAGTAGAGTCCACTTTCCCAGTATTTGGAAGGTGAGCTTGCTTTGTGTGGATGACCCGTTAAGGATACAGCCATATCCACTTTTGACTCTTCCCACACTGAGGATAACAATAGCTGGAAAAGTCATAGTCTGGCCTCTGCAGAAGTTAGTACTCCCTGTCTGAAGTACTATGGACAGCTCCCGGTAGAGGATCTCCTCCAGACTACTGTGGAAAGCCAGAATCTACTGAATCACTAGAGCCACAGAGAAGTAGGGCTGGAAGGGACCTCCAGGGGTCATTTAGTCCAACCTCCTGCCTAAGGCAGGATCATCCACATCCAAACCATCCCATACAACCATAACCTAAACTCTACATAAGATTACCCTCAAATCTGAAACAGTACAGAGCTAACCCCCTAACCTTCTACAGATAAAGCAGGGGAACCACAGAGAGGCTGCAGAGCATGGTGGGAGAATCAGAGCTAAGAGGTATTTGAACAGAGGACACACTGGATACAATATACAGTATTTGGGAAAGCTGAGTGATGTGGAAGGGGCAAGAAGATAGCTGGTATGGTCCGGGTTCATAATAATACTGAAATAAAGTCACCAATATCGGGGGGGGGGGGTGGAGGTTCACCAATAGAGATTTTTGGAGCATATACCAATAGCCCATTTTTAAGGAGGCGTATTGTCCGATACCAATCAGATTTCTGATATGCAGCTCTTCAGCTTGAAGAGCTATATCCAGCTGATAAGTCTGGTGTGGCGGAAGGAGAGGAGGAGGGGCACAGATCAAGGCCCCTGTGGTGAGGGAGAGAATGGGGCTGGGGTGGGGCGGGGTATGGGACAGAACTGCAAGTGGCTAGTCCAGGAGGCAGTGGCCATGTGCCCTCCAGATCTGTATGGTGCGGGGCAGGTTGCAGCTGCATGCTAGGGCCAGGGCAGGCACAAGACTGAAGTGCGGCTCATGTGGGGGGAGGGGGAGGGTATGGGTAGGGAGGGGCGAAGCAGCTTCTCCCACTGTGCACGGCTCGTCCAGTGTTCATCTGGTGGTTCCCAATGCTGCTCCCACCACTCACCTGGGAGGGCATGGGGGGGGGGGGGGGGCACGTGCCCCCGGATCTGCCTGGCCAGGAAGAGCCCAGCCCCAACCCTCCCCACTCCACCCCACACAGATCCTGGGAAACATGTCCTCACCCCCCTTCCTCCTCCCGTGCCCTCCCAGACAAGCCATACGCAGCAGCGGGAACCGCCCCCTCATCGCTTCCTACACCCCCGATGAGCCGCACCTCAGTCCCATGCCTTCCCTGGCCTGGGCAGCCCCTGCCCCAGCCACAGCCCCAACCCCAACTCCTCCCTCACCGCAGGGGCCTTGATCTGCACCCCCATGCCCCTTCCCCCACACCAGATTTACCAGCTGCACGCAGCTCTCCACACTGCTGGCTCAGCTCCTCACTGCCTATGTGCTGTGCTGCGGTTGCATGCACTCATGGGTATTTATCAAACAAATGCATTGGGCTGATTTCCGATACAAAAATTTTTCTTTATATTAGTGCTGATCCAATATTGGACCAATGTATTAGTGTACCTCTAGGGGGAGGTTAGTCATTTTGGGACTGGGCTAAGCCACTCTTCCTGCTTGAGTCAGCTGGCTTGTGGGGAGCAGGCAGGATTCATGGTAGAAGCACGCAGCATGCAGACAGTGCTGAAACTACAATGAAGAATTGAGGCAGGACATGCTTAAATAACACCACAGGCTCTCAAACACTACCACTGCTCTCACTCAGCTGATGAACAGGCCCCTGCTCACCACCCCAAAGTCCCCTTCAAAACAGAACCCTGAAGAAAACCATCTTTAATATTGACAGATTCTAGCAAACTCTCCACACAGACCTAAGGAATAAAATCATAGTTCTGATGTGGCTCCAGTGGGGCCAATACTTCTCCCAGCTAGAGCATGGCATCCGTTTTTCCTTTGGAGAAGAACGGAATACTGTACTGAACTGAGAAGTCAACCAAGAATTCAGATCGACAGAGAGATTCTGAGCTGTTGCTTCATGCCTAAACTGTGAGCCCATCTCTTTGGGTAGGCTGATGTCCTCTGCCTGACATATGCACAAGTGGGAGCCAAGATCCGTGGGAGGTTTTACTATTTTGGGAGTCAGATTCTCTACGTGCCCAAGAATCTAGGGACCCCATACTTTCTTCATGTGGTCTGAAACCCTCTTTCTGACACCCAAACAAAGTTAAGATCTGTAGTATCCTGTAAGTAACCCAAATTTAAACCTCTGAAAAAATCATGACAGACAAGGATAAGGTGGATCTAGGTATAGTTTAAGAATTCTTCAGCAAATGGCAAGCATTAAAGCACTGGGCCAAGGACAAAACAGGGAGGACCAGCTGATGCACAGCTGAGTAGAGAATGAAGTGGAGGTATAAGGCCTTGTTCACAGGTTGGGCAACAAAGCCAAGGGAAGTGCAATCATCATGTAAGTTGTATCCCTCAATATACATACACAGCAGCAGGCAGCACCAGATACCACAAAACAACTTTTTGTTTTTAGAAACTGACAGCTTTTAAAATGATAGTGGCTAAGAGGACAAGGGGGAGGCAGAGCAGGACATAAAGAGAGAGAGCTATATGTTGCAATGACCAAGAAGATGAAACTGGGATAATGTAACAAAACTGCTTTATACCATGTCCAATTTCATATCATCTTTGTTAGCAACTATACCCTCCAAATATTCCGACACTTGACCTTTATTCCCATTTCACTATTCCAGTGTGTGTGCACATGTATGTGTGCATGTGTTTGTGTAGCACTTATAAAGCACATTATACCTTGTACATCTTTTACTTTAACAGGAGAGTTAACCATAAACCTGTAAGTTAGACAAACACATACATGATCCTTAGCTCCTACAAGAAAAAACTAATGAGCACGCACTGTCTAAAACTCCTCATGCTCTTCAGAACATCCTAAACTGTATGCAGAGTGCTGAAAACTGCAGTTACACAGCTACAAACTCACAACTCAGGAACGTGAAGAGGAAATATGATCTGGCACAAACAGAATACAGTTCTCCAAGGTACCATTCAGCTGCCCTAAACCATGCTGTCTCTTCCTGAAATCCTCTCAATACTACAAAAGGAAGCACGTGTGCACCAGGCAGACTTCTTCACAACATGACCCCAAATTCATTTCCAAAGCAAGGTGTAGAAAAACAGTATGCAATCATGCACATTACAAACGTTATCATAATGTACATGCACAACAGGGTGGTCATTAACATATATTCCTCCATTCTTGCAAATTCAGTTTGAGACCCAGAAGTCTGATTTGGAAAAGTAATGGATGCTAACACATAACAGAAGTTAATGGAAACTATGCTTTGAACAAATGAAATGCTATATAATGCTTAAGTACACTGCTCAGTTTATCAACATTACAGATTAGGCACTTTAAATTAGTAATACTTGATTTTAATCTGCTTCTCTGTTCCCATCTGTATAATGGGGTAATACTCAACTCCCAGAAGTACTGTGAAAATGAATTCACTAGTGTTCCATAAACACTCAGATACTATAGGGATGAACATCACAGGGAAGTTCATGAGGAAATCAGTAGTTTTGTTTGAGCAGTATGCAGTAAGCAAAGCACAGGCCAATACTGTGAACAAAGGTAATGCAAAATATTGAATAGAGGATGCTGCAAAAGAGCATCCTCTACTGTGCACTGAATGAGTCAGGTGCCCTCCAGAAAAGGTGAAATGACTAAAAATTATCATAACACAAACACATAATAAACCTTACTGAGGTCACAAAAGCAATTTTAATTATGTTATTTTCTTACTGCTTGACTTTGCAACTTAATATGAAAATTATTTATGCAAAGAAGTTAAAAGTTCCTAAAAAGCAAAGTAGAAATTCCATCTTTGCTATCCACATAGGGAATTTAAATCACTATGTTTAAATTGAGGCAATGGAGTTATTGGAAGTAGTACTGAAATGTCATGCCCTAAATGGACCAACCCTAGAAGATGATGAGACATTTTGGCAGAGTTTCACAGACATTTACTAAGAACAGACAATGGGGTGGACAGTCCTGTATTTAAGCATTCTTAAAATTTGTGAATGGCTCCAAACTACGAAGAACTGCAAGCACTCTGAAGGACAAGATCAGAAATTTCTCTTTGGGGGGAAAAAACCCCCAAAACACAAAAAAGTAATTTCTACAATTTATCAACAAGGTGAAATTCAACAAATACAAGTGTAAGCGCTACACTTTGGAAAGAGAATTCAAATAGAAAACAATGAATAACTAGTTAGGCAGCTGGATGGTATAGGAAAGGACCTGTGGACTCCAGTAGACTGCAGGAGTCAGCATGACCCTGGTGTATAGTGCCCAGGTTTGGGCACTACTTCTTAAGAAGGACACAGACAAGTTATAAAGTACAGAGAGAAGCAGCAAGAATGACAGTTTTTTTTCACTATACTACTTACGAGCCAAGGTTGAAGAAATTAGATGCATTTCGTCCAGAAAACAGAAGATTGTATTTTCCCTCTACCACTTCCACCCCACCCCGCCTCATTTTCCAATATGTAAAAGTTTGTTATACAGAAGACTTTGATCAATTGTTTCCAAAGTCACTGGAGACAGGACAAGGAGCATTCAGCTTAATCTGCAGAAATTATCTAGTTCTTCTCTCCTGGTCCTGCACCACTCCTCATGCATGATCCTGACTCCTCATCCCAATCCCATTCTCCTCACCTAACTAGTCCTAGCCTCACCTGCATTTTTCAAGGATCTGTCCTTTGTCCTAATCTCCCTGCCCATTAAATCCTTTCTAGGCTTATCTGATCCCAGTCTCCCTTTCTCCTAGCAATTTACATCCCAACACCAACTCTTTGTTCCTGTGCTCCTTGCCTAACTACTTCTTATTCCCTTGCTTGTCCCATCCTAATGGGGTCGCTGTTGTAGATCCATGCTCTCCACGACCTTCAGTCATACGTACCTTCTTATTCCAACTTCCTTTTTCTCATGTCCCTCTCCACTATTTCTCTCCGTCTTATCTTTGGTCTTCCTCGTCTCTTTCTTATCGGTAGTGGCATTCTGATAACTTTTTTTTTTCAAGAGATGCACCGATAAAGGAAAAATCGCCAGTATCAAAAAAAAAAGCTGATTTTTTTTTTTACCTGATGTGGCCAATAATGTAGCCAATCAATGCACCATGCATGTGCAGCTGCAGCATGCACACAGGCAGGAGAGGAACCCAGCAGATTGGAGACCAACAGCTGGCTGATAAGTCTGTTGTGCGGGAAGGGTGGAGGGAGGAAGGGGCTGGAGGGCTGAAGATTGAGGCCCCAGCAGTGAGGGAGTGGGGCGGGGGTAGGCACTCCTCTTCCAGGGTGGGGTAGGGCACAGGATGGAGTTGCAAGAGGCTCATTTGGGGGGGCGGCTCTCGCCATGCCCGCAGCCCAGGAGGACACGGGGGCACATGCCCCTGGATCTGCATGCAGGGCAAGGGTGGGCTGCCACTGTGGGCTGGGGCTGGGATAGCGCCAAGATCTTCCCAGCGGGGGTGCTGGGCCAGGGCTATGCTTGGGGTAGTGGCAGCATTGGGAGGGGGCCTATGATTAATTCTGAGATGGCTGCAGGACTGCCCCCCCCCGCACCGCTGCTGCCCTTCCCAAGAGTAGCCTGGCCCAATCCCCCACCAGGAAGAGCCATCTTCATCACCCCACATATCCATCAGAGCATTTTCATCTCTGGCACATTCAGTCTCTTTTCTTGAGTTTTCTTCAGAGGCCAAGGCTCTGCTCTGTACAACAGCACTGGACACATATACATCTTATAGATTTCCTCATCAGCTTCACTGATATTCTCCTGTCACATAATATTCTTGTTGCCAAATCTGAGTTCGTCCACCCTATTATTTGATGATTCAGCACTTCATCTAACTATGTTCTGCCGTCTATCTGTCTCTACCTATCCCGTCATCACTCATTGTCATGTGCAGTCCCAAGTTTCACTGTACGGTTTGCCTGTAATCTCCCACCACCGTTCACTGCCCTGGACACCTTGTCCCACTTTCTTTGTTTAGCAAGTCCGTTGTCCCTCTGCAACTTTACAGCCCCTTGTCCTGTCTCCCCCTCCTCACCATACTTTTCCATCTCTTGTCTCATTGCCCTGTGAGTCTCAGCTTTCCCTTAACACCCACCAATCCTCATACTGTATCAGTTTCACCCCACCAACTCCAAGTCTCCATCTTCATTTTCCTTTCTGGCTCCCAGACTTAGTGCTCAGTCACTCCCATTTCTGCCCCGCTGCCATCCTCCAGTCTCAGTCTCTGCCACCTAGTCTCCTTAACCCAATCTATTCTCTCTGATAAAGCCATAGATCTGTCTCTTGATCCCTCTGCATTTGAATGTAAAAATCTTCTTTGTCCATCCTGCTTAGGTGCCAGGAGAAGCAACTAAGTGTACAGGGGAATCACAAAACACAAGATAAACTCCACACTCATGGCTTCAATAACTGGTCCCACACCACTCCAGTACAAATAGGGACAGATTGGCTTCACCCCTTTAATCCTGGGCTAAAGTACACTGCAAGGGTATTAATCAGCACTTTCCTTTTCTTTTTTGTGTCCTTATGTGACAAGATACTTAGCAGAATTTGCAGATTTATTGGAATATGACAGAGCTATGATGCGAGTGCTTCTGCTATGACCCTGAACTTGCAACTCTCTGGGCTGTCAACCATGCACCTTCGCGCCCACACCACCCTAGCCCCCACGGTCTGCCCTAAAATCTGTAAAAGTCTCAACATTTTTAATGAGGATGGCATTTTCAGAACATTTAGCTATTAAACTCTGGCATGTCTCTTGAAAAACTGATTTATGGTTGTTGGCAAAGCTTGCAACTTGGCCACACTTAGGCAGATTTTCACAGAGAACAATGCAAAAATCAAACTTCAAAATTGTGCTGTGAAGCATGGGATTCTACAACTTTTCAAAGTAAAGTTTATCAGGTATTTTTAACTTTAAAAAATTATTCTTTCCTTAGATCTTAGAAATGGCTGAAATTCTAAAAACAAATCAGCCTGAAGCAGACACTTGGCACAGAAAAATTCAGCCTGAAGGATTCAAGTTTGACAAAGTTGTAAGCAACTAAAAACTTATAAATAGGCTTGTCAGAATTCAATTTCTATTTTTTAATAATTTTGACATACAATATTGAAGTTTATTTTTAAGTATATATTTACATTTTTATCAATATAAATTACCGTATTTTTCGGACCATAAGACGCACCTCACCATAAGACGCACCCAGTTTTTAGAGCAGGAAAACAAGAAAAAAAATATTCTGAACCAAATAGTACCGGTATACTAAAATATTTATTAAAATAAAGCAAAATACGGTAATATTTAACAGCGTAAACTCAACAGTGGTGTTAAGAACCATCATCACTTCCATTAACAAATGAGGAAAGACACAGAGGCTCAAGCACTTTTCTAGTTTTCTGGAAACCCTAAAAACTCATCATCACTAGTGTCAGAATTTATGAAGCTCTGTTGCTCTGTGTGTCTCTCCTGCCATGACGGGCTCCTTGCCTGCCTGTCAGGGCACTGTGCTGCATCACATAGTCCCGGCCGGGATGTTACCTGGTACCGTACCTAGCTGCCTCCTGTTTCAACGTTCTAATCCTGTCAGTCTGTCAGTGTCACACACACACACGCAGGGGAGGCGTGCGCTGTGCCGATCATGTGACCTGACTGACTGACTGACATTGAGACTCCAGGAGGTGGGACTTCCCCCACACACACAGCAATCCACAGCATGGGAACGGCAGCGGACAGCGGACAGTAAGCGGGCGCATGGGACCGCAAACAAATGTTCTGGGGTACCACACCTTCGGACCATAAGACGCACCCTCGTTTTCCCCCCACTTTTGGGGGGAAAAAAGTGCGTCTTATGGTCCGAAAAATACGGTAAATTAAAACCATAAAAATTTTCCACCCACGGGATGGCAAAAAACGCCCCCGACATAAAAGGGTCAAGAAAACACCAACGCTTGTATTTTTTCTGACTGGAGTATTTCTCTCTAGGTACCAGTCTCAGCACTAGGCTGCTTTGCCTCTTTTTACAGCTTCTCCACAGTCCTCTGCAGCTGAGCTGGCCCACTGAAGTGTCAAGAACTCCCTGCCACCACCTCACACGCCTTCCTCCACAGCTGCTGCTTCCCATCCAACTCAGCCGCAGCCCCTTGCCACTGGGCTTCAGGTAGGGATTTAAGTAGCCTGCTGAGTAGCGTACTTCCCAGCACCCATGAATGAACAGCTAATTCGGGGCGGGCAATTATTCGGGCTGGAGGTCCACTTAAGGAGTTATGGTGAGCTGCTGTGTGCCGGGTCTGCACTCTCCCTCCTCTCCCCTGCAACAGCTCACTAAAAGTCCCTAAGTGGCTCTGCCCCAAAGCATAGCCCTGTGCTGTGACTGCCCAATGATCCCAATCCTTGCCCCAGGGTCTCCATGGACACCATGGAGGCAGGGCACACTCAGCCAGGTGGATGAGAAGGGCCTGCAGGTGGGAAGTGGTGTCTGAAAGTCGGAACGGGAAGGTGGGGCCAGGGCCAGCATCTTGAAGCAGTGACAACACAGGGCCAGGGCCAGGGCCCAGAGCAGAGCCACGATCCACACCCTGGCACACCACTGCCACATCGCAGGAAACCACAGGGAGCAGATCACAGCTCTGCCCTGGGCCCCAGCCCTGAGCTTTCAGCACCCTAGGCCTGCCTACCCATGCCACTCCCAGAAGCCATTCCCTGCCCCTTTCCCACCCTGGCCCAAGACCCTATCCCATCCACCTGGGTAAGCATTCCCTAGTTGCATGAGTCCTGGGTCAGTCTCCATAGAGATCCTATCCATCCACCCCACCTGCTTCGTCTGGTGGCCCCAACAGTGGGTGCAGGGTGGATGAACCAGGGTGCCCAGGCAGCAGGGCTGGGTACAGCAGTGGCAGTGACACAAGTGACGGCAGCCAGAAGGACAGAGCTGCCAGGAAGTGGAGTCCAGCCACTGCACTGCCCCAGCCCCGCTGCACACCCAGATGTGGCAAAACCAGACAAACATGCAATGGCCCAAGCTGCCCCCCGTCACGCCTGGGCTGGGTGAAGCTGAGGGACTCACTAAGGGGGGTTACATAAAATCCCTTGACAGGCTAGATCCAGCCTGCAGGACATATTTTGCCCACCACTGAGCCAAACGCTTAACTGACGAGTCATTAGGCCACCCTCCGTTTTCCTCTTGAAGAAGACTGGCCCTCTATAGCTTGGCCCAAGACTTCTTTCTGTTCTTCCTCTCTCTTTTCAATTATTAATGATGGAAATACTTTTGTCAGTCTGTGGGCGTGAGGCAAAATTGACGTTTATCAACATTTATTGGTAAAAATCAAATCCTGACAAGCCTTACAATAATACAAAAGTCAGGCTGGAAGGGACCCAGGAGGTCTAACTTTCCCTTGAAAATTTCCAGGGATGGAGATTCATAGACATTTCATAGATTTCATAGACATTAGGACTGGAAGGGACCTCGGGAGATCATCGAGTCCAGCCCCCTGCCCCAAGGGCAGGAAGTCAGCTGGGGTCATAGGATCCCAGCAAGATAAGCATCCAATTTACTCTTGAAGGTGTTCAATGTAGGTGCTTGAACCACCTCCGCTGGCAGACTGTTCCAGACCTTGGGGGCTCGGACAGTAAAGAAATTCTTCCTCATGTCCAGCCTGAAACAGTCTTGCAGGAGTTTGTGACCGTTTGACCTCGTCATCCCTTGGGGCACTCTGGTGAGCAGACGTTCCCACAGATCCTGGTGGTCACCCCTGATAAACTTATAGGTGGCTATCAGATCACCCCTGAGCCTGCGCTTTTCCAGGCTAAAGAGTCCCATGGCTCTCAGCCTGTCATCGTAAGATCTGTTTTCCTGACCTCTGATCATGCGCGTGGCTCTCCTCTGGACTCTCTCAAGCTTCTCCACATCCTTTTTGAATTGTGGAGCCCAAAACTGGATGCAGTACTCCAGCTGCGGCCTCACCAAGGCCGAGTACAAGGGGAGAATGACGTCCTGTAGTTTTAATTTTTAACTACTCTCATAGTGAGAAAGTTCATCCTAATCTCCAACCTAAACTTCCTCTGCTGCAGTTTACTCCCAGCCCTGTCCCCTAGTCAGATAACAGTTTATCCCCATCTTCTCTGTAACACCCTTCTGGGATTTGAAGACTTATCAAAACCTGCACCCCAGCCCCAGCCCCAGTCTTCTCTTCTCCAAACTAAAACAACCCTGATTCTTCAGCTTTTGCTCCTAAATTATGTTTCTCAGGCCTCTTGTTACTTTTCTTGTTCTCTCTTGGACTTCTAATACAACCACATCTTTCCTAAAGGGTGTGGACCAAGACTGAACAAAGTATGCCAGATGGGACATCACCAGTGCTGAACAGATTGGAAGAATCATTTCTGTTGATTTGCAAGTGACACTCCTGTTACTGAGAGATGTCAGGCCACCTTAATTATAGGCAGTACTAGCAGCCTAAACTAAATAAATAATAATTCACAGCACATGCAGGTGGAATTCAAATTCAGCAAAACTCCATTTGGTGTATTACACAAAAATTGAGTGCTACTGCATTGAGGAGACTAAGGATGGGACTGCTCTGCTCAAGGGACTCCCATTGAGACGCCAAATGAGCAGTCTTCACCATCTGATGGCTGTTTGACTTATGGCACATTTATTTTCCCAGCAGTTGGCCTGAACTGGTCTCAGTCCAATTCCTAATGACTATGTGTTTGTACCTCAATGCCAACTGCAATGATAGTTTTTAACTATTTAACTAGCTTAAGCAAGAATTACATGCAGAAATCAAGGACAGGCATCTATCCGCTCTTGTGGGAAGTTTCAGGAAAAAAAATCTGCTGATGAAACAAAGCTAAGAACCACCATTAATACACAGGAGGGTCGGAATATTGCAAAGAAAAATACTTGATGACTTAGCAAACTAGAGCAATAGACTCAGGGACCAGTAACAAACTTCTCCTGTACACTAAGAGCTCATCAGTTGGAAAAGAAGGGCTTAGACACATTAGATTAATCACAGAATGACTATGAAGCACTCCTGCGATGCAGTCATGGAAAGAGTAAATAAAATCCTTGGATGTATTAGTCATCCTATATTGATGTTTGCACAAAGAACAAATGGCTTGCAATGGCCACAAAGAAATTTAGGCTGCAAATTGAAAAAAGGTTCCTAACCCCTGGACAAAGTTAAGTTTTTGAACAGCTCAAACTAGAGTTCTGCAGGTAAAAGGTCTACCTACTCTTAAGGTATATGTGGATTATTTTATGAAAGGAAATACTTGATATGGTGTCTGCAATAACAGAGGACCATCTTTGAAGACCCATGAAGATCCCTTCTAATTCCACAGTCTTAAGAGAGGCAGTGAACAAAGTAGTTTCAGAAATGGAGCTGTTCCTCATTTTACCTCCAGGTCACTGCTACAGAGCAGTGAAGTAAAATGTCAGTTTTCACTTTCATTTCCTGCAGTTTTCCTGTTCAGTGTCTGAAGAACTTCCATTCATAAGAGGAAACAGGCCAGTAATTTTTACTATTCTTGTTTTACTTAAGAAAACTGCATATTTGAAGCATTCAGACAGTTAAAGTATTAAGCAGCCACCACCTATTTGATAAATAGAAAAAGGCACTGAATGCTTTCAAATGTAGGAAGAAAGTGGAAATTCAGTTTCCAAGACCATCATTTTAGTTTGCCTTTAAATGTTAAATGCCTAGCTTCAAACACGACTGTATCAAAGAAACAAAACACAGGTCTCTTGGTCTCATCTTGCAGCAACAAGCACACCTGTTACACGCAAGGACAACTACTTCATTGCTTGGGCTCTTAATCACATGTAGCTGTTTGTTAACTGAAGCCAAGCAATATAGAAATTGTACAGCATGCAAGGTGTATCTCATCAGGCAACAGGCTGATCAGGCTGGCCTTCCCAAGCACACAAGTCTCTGGCCTTGTCTTTCTCTGGCCTGCACAAGGAAGGAAGGAAGGAACACAAGGCTTCTGATGTTGGCAACATAAGCAAGAAAGAACTGCTTTTCTTTCATGTGGCTTTTGCTTTTGTAAGGATCATTTCCCACTTGCCAAGCTTTGAGGACCAACTTTCATGGTTTTCAGGCCAATTACATGACTAAAGTGTTCTGGACAATCAATGGGATCCAACCCTCTGCACCCATAAAACATGAAATACAGAATATAGAGAGAATGTTTTCTGAGTAAGTTGTGAATTCAACTTTCTGGGGAGGTAATTGATGAGACCTATAAACCGCAAAAAATCCCTCCTATGAAAAGTGCTGCAGCTAACCAACACTTTTTCTTCATGTATATCCCTTAACATTTTCTGTTTCTTGGAATATTTTGAAGTTCTTACTAAAAAATGTGGGGCTAGTATGAACTCATAACTCGTCCTAATAGCTTTTAACCTAGAGTCGCGAGCTGCTGTTATAGTTTAATCAGAATAAACTCTACTCATATTTTAAAATATTACGTTTGTGCACAAATCTGGGTCTCTCTCATAATTCTGAATTACATTTGCAGTACTGCCACTTAATTGTATAATCTGCAGCAAATCGCTGTACTCTGCCTGTGCCTCTGTTTACCCACTCATAATATAATACTTTCCTGTATCACAGAAAGGTGTGAGGCTTGTTTATCACACATATTATGTGATAAAAATAAAGTATTTACAGCCAAGATTAATGTATTTTACTACAACAGCAATTTTTTTAAATGTTCAGCCCATTGTGAAAGACTCCTCCAATGTGAAACAGAAAGGCAATCTGAACAGAGGCATATAAACAAGTTAGTGAGAGGTGCTGCTGTTTCACCCACAACCTTAACTAAGCTCCTCCATGGTAACTATCCATATGCACACTCTCCTACTGCAAAACATGCAAGGTTGACTTGCTCTTCAGTGAAAGTGGGGCAAAATACCTTCCATTTTCCACAGGGTAAGCATGTGGCACTCTGACCACAAGGCAGCTGACATATTGTAACTCCACACCAGAGGTCATCTCCCAACAGCTCATTTATGTGCTCCTGCCTTTAGTTTACACTGGGTTCTAACTCAAGTAATATTTTTTACAAAAAGAATAAGTGAAAGATCATTATGTGAGCTAGAAAGTGATCCATCTCTGCCTGGTTCATGCAAGGTTATATTCTCTAGTAAGTTACATGTCCTAGAAAATTCTATTTTTAAAAATATTACAACTCTCACTTTGGAGGCTGAAATCTTTTCCATATTCTGGATGCTTACAACAATAATGAAAACATTTTAGAATGCAAGTGCCACACACCAATGTCTTCCTAGGTTTCACACAACAGAGGTTAGAGACAGTAATGTTTTGACCTGTCAGCCTCTACAACACTCGCTTGATCAGCAACTGGTTACCGAGGAAAACCCATATATGAAACACTATCCTGAAACACACTATTGAAATGCACACATGCCATCAAATAAGGAGTTTTGGTTTTGAGTTTTTAAGTACTTATGTTGAAAATAGGAAATATTACTTTTATGGATAACAGGAAAAAACAGCACCTCCCTAACAGGCATGTGTATGTGATGGAGTCACTTAAAAAGAAATCCATTTTTTCTGAGCAGAGCTTCTTCCAAAATAGTACTGGCCAAAATTAATCCTTCACCATCTCTGTTTTTTATTAATTCATCTTCTGCTCTCTCCTGTATTCTCATTATTACATGACAAGTCAAATGTCCTTATGGCTTGATTTTAAGTCATTTCAATAATAGAAAATAAACATCATGATCAGCTGAGTTCCAGCCACTTAAAAATTACATACCAAATTTATATAAAATGTTACAAAACTGTTAAACAACTAGTTCAAAATTAGGACTGTACATTTGGAATGTACATGAGATGTAGACTGAATGAGACATGAGACTTCTAAACAAAGTGTGAACATAAATTATCAAAACAATAATGCTAAGGAATATGTTTACAGATGTCCATGTAACTCCTATAAATACCAAATTATATGCATATATAAAAAATACCAAAGACATTTATTTGGTAAAGAGACAACATACAGCAGAATGGGATTCAATATGAAACCTCATCGTGCCACCTAACCCAGCTAGAACTGACCCACAAACTCTATAAGGTTAAAAATCTACTTTCGGTAGTTCAGTTTGTTTAGTAGCCAAAAACAAGCAAAGGAAAAAAGAAGAGTATAGGTATAATAACTCAAAGGCAATAAGGACTATTGCTAAACCTACAAGACACTCAAGTATTGACTACAGCCTCAAGTACTTATTATATATATGCTATCACGACTTTACAGTCTAACCAAGATTGGCAGTTAACAAACCTGTCTATCATACTATGCCAGATTGAATATGCATGCTATTTACCTTCAAAAAACACAATTACATCTTAAGAGGGCGTCATTCTATTTATCCTATTATTTCTGACATATGAGAACATATTTATCATATATGCTTTTGGCATAGACATTTCAGATCACAGCAGAAGAGTGTATTTATAAGTGTGGCCAGGACGACTGTACTTCCCTCTGCAGTCTATGACACAGTAAGCACATCTCACTGTTTATGGCAGCAGTAGAGATGGCCTGGGGAAAAGGGCACATACAGAGTCAAAAACTATTTTAAATGCAAAATTGCTGTGTCTTAGTAAACATGCTCCAGGGAGGCAACAGAGTAAGGAACCTTCCAAATAAAACTTGTACCTACTCAGCTTATGCCAAGTCACCAGGCACAAATGGGTTCCTTTAAAAAAAAAAAAAAATCACATTTCTAATTACCAATTTATGCACCTGATTTGCAGAAATGGTTGACACACAATAGCTTCCAGGGTCAAGCCTGGTTAGTCCTCTCCCCAGTCACCTTGGAAAACGCTGAGCAGCGCGAGCGGTGCTATTTCCGCCAGGCCCAGATCCCACAGAAGCTGATCGTCTGCTCGCATTTGGAGGCTTTTTAAAAATGCTTCATGAGGGAACTGCACCTGCCCAGAAGAGTTTGCTACCTGACACCGCTCCGCTGATCTTTTTCAAGCGCGGCTTTGAAATAGGAACTTACATGGTGTCTTCTTCCAGAGTCCCAAGTGGCTCCGGTTCTCCCCCCCTCGGCTCCAGGCTTTTCTAAGCAGCGGGGGACTGAAAGCGACAAGAAGGATGAATGTCGGGGCTACTCTTCCGCGCCACCAGCCATTCCGCGCTCCCGATATTAGGACGGGGACACCTCTCCCTTCAGGGCGCTGAAATCCTCTCTCTTGCCACAAGGACGAGAGCAGCGGAGGCCGCCGGGGGGGGGCGCAGAAAATCTCCCTTCAAACGGGGCAGAGCGAGACTGGATGTGCGGGAGGCGCCGGCCCAGCGCAGCGCTGGCAGGACGCGGCGGCCCCGACAGGCCCGAGACCTCCCCCCGGGCTCGGAGGCCTCGGGGAGCCGCCACCCCAGCGCGCAGGGGTCCCTCCCTCCCGCCGCAGCCCGCGCCCCTCACCTGGCCTGGGCGGCCCTGCGGGGGGGGCCGCGGCCGCATGGGGGGAGCTCAGCGCCGGGGGGGGCCCGGGGGCCGCGGCCGCTCCATCCCGCCCGCGCCTCACCCGGCGCCGTCTCCTAGCAACCGCACCCGGCCCCGCTGCCCTTGCACCGGCTCTGCCAGAGGCTGCCCGCGAGACTCCTCCTCCCTCCGCTCGCTCCGCCCCGCCCCGCCCGCGCGCGCCTGCGCACTGGCCCCCTCCGAGCTGCACGCGGCCCGGGCGCGCAACGCGCATGCGCGCAGGCACTTCTTCCATTCCTTGGCCCCCCCGCGCGCTGATGGTGGGGGATGGTCTAGGGGGCTTGTGGTGGTTCTCCCCTGGGTCTCATCCGGCCTCAGCTCGCGGGGGCGGAGTACTGGGGTCAACAGCGAGTTTCTAGGCCTGTGAATGCAGGGCCTTGGTGGTCCTGGCAGGTGGGAGACCAAGACAACCCCCATGTCTTCATTGCAGGGAGTTTCAGCACTGTGGGGCTGGCGTGGGGTCAGCCAGAGCCAAACAACCCTGGGGGCACTCCAGAGCGCCCGTGAAAGCTGCGTGCCCCCGGGACTTGGCGGCGTGGCGAGCGCCGCCCAGCAGTTGGCAACCACCCTCGGACACCAGCATTGGCAGCCGTTGGCGATTGCAGACCACCTGTAGATGCCACCGGCAGGGTTGGTGGCGAGGGGGTGCCAGGTGGCGAACGGCGACTACCGTGGGAGGCACCTTTTCACTGGGGATGTGCCGCCACACTCAGGAAGCGCACGTGCACCCAAGTGCACCCCCTACCCATCGCCAATGCCAGCACCCGTGCTGCGCATGCATCAGCCACGTGGCCTGAGCACCCCAACCTGCCACAGGCCGAGCGGGGGAGCCGCAGCAGCCCACCGCCTGCTTCTGTGAAGGATTCATAGGTGTTAGGGGCTGAAAGGGACCTCAAGAGACCATCGGGTCCAGCCCCCCCTGCACTTGGGCAGGAAAGACTGCTGGGGTCTTGGCTGTCCACCAGGCATCTCTTGCCATGCCCCCGCTGCAGGGGAATGCAAAAAACCCACGGTCTGTACCCGGCTGACTGGGGGGGTTAACTCCTTCTGACCCCCAGTATGGCACCAGTCTGAGCCTGAGCAGAGGGGTAAGATGACACACTAGGCAGGAAGCTCCAGTTTTGATCTGAGCAGGAGCACTGGCGCACCCCTGTCAAAGTCCCCAGCCTGGGCTGCAGTCAACACCCAGTGGCTCTGAAGGCTTAAAAACATCCCGACACCTGGTAGAAAAGGGAGGTGGTGCGGGGTAGGCAACCAGCAAAGCCCAGAAGTGCGGGAAGTCTGCATAGTTGAACATAGGCTTAGCTTCAGCTAAATCATCCCCAACCAATGGCTAGCCAACCTCTTAAACACTTCCAGTTCAAAGTAATATCATACTGTGGGGGGGGGCATAACTTTGCACTCACTGTTTTGAATGCTTGCAAAGGCAATACTGCCATCCACTTCATGCACAGAGTTATGGACATAAGTTGCAAGCCCCCGGCCAGAGTTCAGTGTCTCCCTCAGAGGCATCCTGGATGCTCCCGCTCTTTCACAATGACTTCTGTACAACTCCTATTGCCGGGCTTGGTGGGTGTCCTTGCAGCTCCCTACAGCACTCCCCTTCCTGCTAACCACTGGCTGCCCCTGTACAGTAGAGCTCACACTGCCCTCTGCTGACCCATGTTTGCTCATAAATTTCTCATGCAGGAGGACAAATATATACTGTAAGTAGAAGTACCTGGGTACAAAGGCTAAACAGTGGCTTGGAGCCATCTGAAGACAATCTTAGAAGTAAATACTAATTTTTCATCATGACTGCTGTTTATTTTTGCACTTCCTCCTGTTTGGCTGGGTCACCACCTAATAATGGTCAGCTTCATTTTCTGGTTCTCTTATGACAGCAAGAGACTAAGATGCATGATACAGGAAGCTTACATCAAGCATAACAAACCCCCCTATATTAATTTCTGGATTTAATTATTACTTATTCTGGAGAGCTTGCATGCAACAGAGGTCTTCAGAGCTCCCAGTACTGGGAGATGTTTTGTTTTAATTTCATCATTTATTATAATCCTTTCAATGCAGCTGAGATAATAATAATATTATTCTTATTATATACTACTTCTCATCTATTGATCTCAATGTGGTTTAGAAAAGAAGGTAGTAATTATCCCAGTTTCACAGATGAGGAAATTGTGGCACAGAGAAGTTAAATCATTTATCCAAGGTCACATAAACAGGACAGTGACATGATCAGGAACAGATTCATGGTCTCCACTATCCCAGTGTAGTGCCCTGTCTACTATCTCCCATTTTAAGCATCAGGAGTCCCCTTTCTGTCCATTAGAAAATAGAAACTGCTGGTGCATTTCTGGGTATCTAATATTAATATCTGATGACATTTCAGCATGGGGAGCATAAGACCATATCACAAATTAAAGCTTATTTTACACCAGTAAGAAATCAGATGAGTTCAGCTTTATTGATTTGAAGAGTACACTTCCATAATTATAGAAACTCTATGATGAGTCATTTTGATTGATCTACAACATCTCTTCACTACAAGGGGAAAGCAAAGGTCTTTGCCTCTGGCGAGACCCCTCACCCCAGGGCTATTTAGATTATATGACTAAAATTTCTATAAATATTATCTGTTCTGTAATATCAATATATGGACCAAATTCTTATGGGCCTCATTTATTCTTCCGTAAAAATTACTCATGAACAAATTGAGCCCCACAGCTCTCAGAGTAGACAACTGCATATTTTATTTTAGCTCTTCCACAAACTTAGCATGTCACTGAAATAAGTCACTGAAGCACCCTGTACCTTAGTTAATGGAGGTTGTAAGATCCAATGCACAGTTCTTGTTTGCAATACCTTCGAGATGCTCCCAAGACAAGTATTTAAAGTATCTCTACATTGACAACCCCATAAGTATAATAAAAATTGCCCTTGTATTGAGTTAAATAGAAGCAATGAATTTCAAACTCAAGTATTGCAAAAGAACCTGATCTTATGCTCGCTAAAATAAGGCAGAATGTTTCCCTTGACTTCAATATGCTTAATGCCAGCATTTGTTTTGAAATATTTATTTACCAATTTCACTTTAAAATTGCTTAAATACGATAACTTCAAGGAGCAAGTGTTTCAGAACCAACTCAAGGTTTTGGGCATGTAGTTCCTGCTTATTTTTAGGAGTTTTGAAAATCTCAACTTGTGTTTTGGGTAAGACTTGGGAGAAAAGATGGACAATAATTGGAGCCCAGAGATATTTGCAGGTGTAAATAAAAATTGATTGAATCTTGAACTTACTGAAAACATTGTGATCCTAGATCATTTAAGTACTGTGCCTTTCAGACAGTGCTTAAAAAGTATTTTACAAACATCTCTGCCGACATTCCCATGAACTAGGTGTCACTCATTTCACAGGCAGGGGTTTCCCCTTCCGCAACTGCTGTGCTCCTCAGGAGGTTTCACCTTTCACAGGCATAGTCCAGGATGCCAGCATCTGGGGTTTACTGTGTACTCCCCACATCAGTTTCAGGTCAATGCCCTTATCAATGTACATACCCTCCTCTCTTCTCTCCAGGTTACTCACCATGCAAAATGGAAAGTTATATGGAAACATAACTATAAAAATAAAATATATTAAAAAGTTGGCAGCAGTGGCACAAAAATTTGAGTCTTTCAAAAAACTGCCTTTGGACTATCCAATATGGATTAAGAAAGCTGGAAGGATGCAGGCAGTAAGAAAGATTACAAGAATGATTCCTGAGGCAACAAAATGAAAAGGGCACAGAATGACAGTCCTGTTACCAATCACTGTCTTCTAGACCTCTGTGCTCAAGTGCAGTGGTCTCCAAACTGGGATGCGTGCACAAGACGATCCATTGGGGTACAGGAAGAAAATATTAGAACTTCTATTTATATTTATATGAATATACATATATTGGGGGGTTTATGCTCAAAAATTTTTTACTGATGGGGGTGTGCAAATATAAATATACATATATTGGGGGTACATGCTCAAAATTTTTTTACTGATAGGGGTGCATGATCAAAAAAGTTTGGAGACCACTGCTCTAGTGAACCAAGGCTTGGTTAAAATGGCATGCATTGCCTGTGGACATTGGTAATCTGAGACCCGTCCTGAATTAAGTATCATTATCCATCTAGAGCTAGATCAAAAGTAAACTGAAGTAAATGGGAATCTATGCATGGAATTCAATATGGTTCCAAACAGGCCCTAATCCATTTTCATTGCTTCTGAAAGCTCTATTTCTTCCTCATTTATGTGACATGATGAAAATTCTTGCACACATCATGATGAAATTAAAAAAAAAATTCTGCCACCCTACATGCATACTGAACTGTAGAGAATGATTGTTTATTTTTTACACATGCTTTCTTGTAAGAATTTAAATGATAACATGGGTTTCCAAACTCAAGATGATTTGCAATCTAACAGTGAAATCTGTTCCACTAAGGAAGAGTGTCCTGAGGGCAGCAATGGAAACTTCATAACTTGGGACATTTAAAACTGGACTGGATAAAGAAACAGACACTATATAATAAGGAAGAGCCTATCTTTCTAAGGAGATGCACCACTTTGGCCTTTTTTTATTTCTGATGTTAATAATTTTATAAATGAAATCAATTCAGCTAGTTTTTCAACTTAGGTTATGGGTGGTTTTAGTTAATGCCTTGACAAACCTTAAAGGGACCCTGTCCTGGCTGACAGCTCCTAGGAACTGTTCCCTCAGAAAGTAGCAGCATTAGTTTAAATTCCTCCGTAACTCAGACCAGACTCTTGGCCTCTAGCTGAGCTGTGGAGGAAGCTTTCCTCTGCAGAAAAAGAGGTTTCTTAAGGACTTGCCCAAGACTTTAGAATGGACTTTCCCTGACTAATGGAGTCCTGCACAATCTCAGATGCAGCTGTCACCTCCCAGTGCAAACTGCATTTCTGCGAACTTGCTTTCATCTGTATAAACACTGAGTACAAGGCATATACAATACAAAATGTATTTAAGAAAATAAATTATAACAACTTAAAAAATTCTCACACTGCTCTTCCCCAGGAGGAAGGAACACACATGGCAGATGGTAGTCATGTCACAATGCATTTCTGGAAGGTCCTCTGACAGGTGCAGCATAAGAACCTCAATAAGACAGAAAATAATCAAAGATGCAAATATGTTTCAACCCCAGTGGGTTTTAGAGCTCCCAACAACTGTGAGCACTTTGCTCTGAAGAATTACAGAATTAGCTACCGTTTATAGAGCACAAGCAGCAAATGCGTATAGTTGAAGTTCAATACCAAGGAGTCAATGGGTGCAAGCACATGTAAAGGCAAACATTACAGTCAGTTCAGTCCATTAAAACCTGAACACCATATGGAAGAGATGGATTTTCCAATCAATTTTTTTCTGTGTCTCCACACAGAAAGTTTCTGTAGCTAATAGAGAGGCTCCCTGCTTAGCTAAAAAGCTGGGAATGTTTTAGCTAAATTTGTGAATGTCTTTGTAAATCTGAAAATCCTGTGAAATATGAGCTAGGACATTAACATTTTAAGTTTTTAGCCTTCAAATTTTAGCTCATAATTTACATAAAAATTAAAACTCAGGATAAATATTGTTAATGCCGGGAGGGGTTGTCATCACCCACATCTCATATTTTATAATGAATCCTCCCTTCTCCTCCTGTCATTTCCTCAGCCTGCCTGCTCTCACTCCCTCAGTGTCTTAGCAACAAGAGCCTTGCTGGCCCACTGCAGCTAACTTTCCTCCTACCCCCTCGAATCAATTAGTTCATCTATTTAAATCATGCATCAAAGAAACCTGCCTCCTCTGAATACATAGCTCTCTAACAGCCCAATCCTAAATCATTTAAGTCCATGGGAGTTTGCCAGTTCATTTAAATGGAAACAGAATTAGGCCTGAAATATCACAGATCGTTATAAAAGCTGCATAAAGATGAAGGCAATGATGCCAGTTAACAATCTATTTCTCTTTTCTTTTTTTATTGATAAAGAAAGATGAAATGCTGTTTCATAGGACAAAGTCCTTGAATAATGACCAAACTAGCATAGAATTTCCCCCATTCACAAATGCCCTCTCATTTTTTATTCTAGAAATAATAAATCTTCAGTGCCCATAAACAATACATTTACACAAATTACATTTGTATAATACAAATAAACTATGGCTGTGTGAAGCTTTGGTAGCTGATTCGATTTGGCAGATATTCAGCCCAATTCAGTGGCCACACCTCCAAATCTGAATTGAATCAGGAGATCCTTTCATCTCACCAAATCAAATCGGAACCCTCCGAGTCGATTTGGAGAGACTCAGCAAGATTCAGCAATTTGGACATAGACACAGCTTTAAACATTTTTTCTACATACCCCAAGGTGCCAGGTGGCTTGTGAATGCTCAGATGCTGGGGTGCATGAAGCATCCCACAGGATCATGTGGGGCTCGGCAGCAGACCTAGAAGTAGAAGCACTTCTGGTCCACTTCTGGGTCTGCCGAGGAGCATGTGGGGTACCCCTCTCTGCCCCTGGCTCGGCGACTGGTGCCTCCTGGGTCTAGGGGGGCATCTGGGATCTCCCCAAGGCTGATCACCTAGCCTTGGAGGTGCAGGGGGGGGTCCCCTGCATGCTTGGCAGCAAAACTGGAAGCTTCTGGATTCGTCGCCAAGCACACAGGGGGTCCCCCCATGCTCCTGTGGGATGCTCCATTCACCCCACCATTGCAGCATTCACAAGCTATGCCTGGTACCTTGAGGTATGTAGAAAAAACATTTAAAGCTGTTTCAATGGCTGAATCACTGATTCTCCAAATCGAAACTTTAGATTCGGATTCAGCCAGATTGAATCAGGACAGCAATCCGAATCAACGAATCGAATCACAGTCCCGAATTCAGGCCAAATCCGAATCTGAATTGAATACAGCCCATTTCACACACCCTCAAATGTATTACCCTGAATATTTAAAATAGGCTCAAAAAATCAAACTTGATAAAAAAAATAACATTTGCTATTCGTTTCTTAATTTGTTGCATGGTTGAACAGACAGGAGGAGGCAGACGTTATTCTCTGCGAGTCAAGTGGGTTTCTAAACTCTCCTTTTTGGTGATTTTAGATCATTGACTGTTAGTCACTGTTAGTCACGCAGAGATCATTAATAACTATAAACTTTTGTCTTTGTGAGGAGGGGAAAAGGGATAATAACTTATCCTTGGTCAGGTATCCAGGTTGTAGCCATATTGGTTTAGAGGAAAAGTCAATCAGGACTCATAGTAGAGATGATCTCTTTTATTACACCAACAAGATTTTCGCAAAAAAAATCTTTAATTGCAGGTTTTCAGGCACAAATACCCTTCATCAGGCACTGGAGAAAAGATTGTAAAAGTTTTCCTGGGTAGAAATGAAAGTTCTCTGTACCCACCTCATCTTGAGGAGGTACTCTTGTGCCGCCTTGGAATGTGTGCCTGGGATTGGCCACTGCGCTTGTTCTTGCGGTCTCAACAAGGGCTCATGTTCTCCCCAAGGGAAACCCCAAAGCTTTCCTGTCATGACTTTGATCTCTCTTTCAGTGATGGGGTCCCCTCTGGTAGTCCCTTGCAGGTTGGTCGCACCTCCTGGTGCATATTCATGGGGCTCCACCTCCCCTACACCCCAGCCATCCACCAGCCTCTAGGACAGCCACTTGATGGTTCGTTGGCTCACCCTCCAGTGTTGACCCCTGCTCTCTCATCTGCTGAGCTCTAGATAACTTCTCCCAGCTCCATGTCTCTTTGGAACACTGGGCCGCCCCTGCTGTTCTGCCGGGTCTTCCTTTGTTGCCTGGCTGCCTGCTATGCTACTCCAGCCACTCCTAACTCTGAAACGTCACCCATGGCCTTGACCCTTTTCTTGGGGTCCGTCTGGGCAATTCATGAAAGAAAAAGGAAAGGAAGAAATTAATGGAAAAGACAAAGGAAGGGGGCAGGGCCTTGGCCTGACCCCATTCATGAGTACAGCATCTGTGGCTCTTGTGGTCCCTCAATGCTGTCCTTGCACCTTCACTCAGTTGTGGACCCCTCCCATGGGTCCATTCTCGGGTTCCTCAGCGGCAGCTGGCACAGTCTGTGCCTGGGATGGGAAGCACTCTCACCACCTGCTCCCCGCTGTGCTTCCTCTGCTGTGTTTTTGCCACCAGCTTTAATTTCAGCTGGGTGGCATCCTGAGATTACATCATCCGCTTGCGCCAGTTTTAGCCAGAAATAAAAGCAGCTCATGAACCGCACGGGTGCTCCATCCTGGCGTGGTTTGCCCATCTCTTTCTGGCCTGAAACAGGTTAGTTCGCCCTGTCTTCAGGGCTTTTCCTGCAGGGATGGGCTGCATCTGTCCCAGGTCTTGCTGCAGACAGGATCTCCCGCATCCTTGTTCCTGCCCCCCTGGGACAGTCATATTTCACAGGATTTCACAGAGGAGTCAATAGATGGAAAACTCCTCTGGGCAGTCAGTTCATAGCTGGTATGGAGCCTCTCACCTCCTGTGAGGATCTGTGATGATGCAGATTACCTTAAAACAAAGTCAGGAGCAGGATTTTGGGTTTCAGGTGGTCACAGTTGCTTCCTGCTTGGAAAAATACGATGATTTCATTCAAAACATTGGCTAAAATTCAATATCTTTGCATCATCACAGATCATCACGGGAGGTGAGCAGCTCCATACCAGCTATGAAGTGACTTCCCAGAGGAGTTTTCCATCTATTGACTCCTCTGTGAAATCCTATGAAATAGGAACTTCCATTTTTACCCAGGAGAACTTTTATAGTCTTTTCTCCAATGCCTGATGATGGACATTTGTGCCCAAAAGCTTGCAATTAAAGACTTTTTTTTCCCAAAATCTTGTTGGCCTAATAAAAGATATTGTCTCTACTACAAGTCTTGATTGCCTTATCCTTGGTCAGGCAGCCATTGTGCTGAAACCACTGACCATCATGCTGTCCAGTTACCCCTGCTATAAAGCAGGGCATATAGCTTAGGTAGAATGCCACACTAACATGACTTTACTGCTTTCAGTACCTGAGCTAGCTCACATATCCTGGTTTTCCTGTCTATATTCGCCAGTTGTCTCTTGTCTCATACTTAAGTTGTAAGGTCTTTGGGACAGGAGCCATCTTTTTGGTTGGTGCTTGTACCAAATATAATACAATGGGGTCTTGGTCCATAACTGGAGTACCTTGATACTAACACAACAACTTAGGCCTGATTTCTGGTAAATACAAGTATAGCATCTGCAGCTCCCATGGCCTTGGTTGCTGTTGTGAGTACTCACCATTTCTTAAAACCAGGCCCCTACCAAATTAAATTTAAACACTTCCAAGATGAAATTCATTGACATTTTTCAATCCCTCAAGACTAGGTTGTTTTCCTATCTGTCTTAAATGTCTGCTCCAGGCAAAGTCATAGCTAAGCTCCGTCATTTCTTTGACTTTATGAACAAACAAAAGAAATAATGACACCACATATAGTTCAATCCATGCCTTCTCCCAAACACAGCTGCTGCTGCAGATCCTAATTCAGCATTATTCAGTCTACGCATCAATATATCTGCTTAACACAAGAGATGTGTGAGGACATCTCACCCCTGAAACCTGGTTTCTGCCTTTTTGTTTCTTCCAGCTGCAGGGCCATATTCTACCCCATGACCTATTTCAAATGCTGATTTGTAACTTATTTAAAAATGGACTGAGGGAAGTAAACTGGTATAAACAGGGCCTGATTTTTCAAGCCCTCTGTATACCACACAAATATCCATTTAGGTTAGTGGGAATTGCCATGCATGGAGGATTTTTAATCAGTCCAAGGTTTTTAGTCCAACAACATTTACTGAGATGGTTATACTGTCACATCATTGTTTCATTTCTGAGATTTGGATTTGCTTGACAGTACTCCAGGAATGCAGGGAACTTCACTGGCAAATATACACATGGGATCTCTGCAAAGGGCAAATGTAGGCAGAGAACAGCGACAAACAGCAGTTGAGGAACTACCATTGGAGAAGAGCAATCTTCTACAGACAGCAGGAGAACATTAACAGCAGGTTGCGGAAGAGTGCAAATAAACGACAGGGAAAATCATTCTGCTCATTTGTGCATAATTAGGACAAATAATGTTATCTGCTAAAAGAATTCGCCTTTTAAATTATCAAGGGAGATTTGGTCTCATATTCCCTCACAGCAAACTCCCATTTACCTCAAATGGAGTTGAGAGTGCACCAAGAATGAAGAATTAAGCACCTGGAAGGATCTTTGCATTAGCTTTGTATGCAGAAGACAGTTCCGGATTGCCATGGCTTATCTTGTTTCCCAGATCAGTGAAGCTCAGACTTAAGGAAGTAACAAACCTTTCATGTGTCATGAAGAGAGGACCCATCTTTTGACAAAGCTATCTTACATCACACACATTAACAACCACATTTTATTTGGGTATAAAAAATTTCCAAATGACGGTGATACAAACAGTTGCAACTTTATTTATCAAGAGTTTGTTGTGGCATTACAATCAAGCAATGCTTGGCAGAAAAGGTGCATGACCTGAGCAACCAGCACATCTATAGAGCCTACTGAGATACCCTTTTGTTGGTACAACTTGTAGAAAGCCTCACTAAGAGTCAAACATATTCCCCCTCCCCAGTTGGAGACCTACATAGAGAACTGAAGTAGATGGCTTCTCTTTGGCAAAGGTCCATCTACTTTGTCACACGAGTAGCATTTCTGGTGTGGAGTGATGTAATTTCCATCTCCTTTGTGCCCCATTTCCATCTCCTTTGTGCCCCATTTCCTAGTAAGTTTCTTTTTTGCAGCTCATTTATTTCAGATTATGTTTTCTGCTCGGCAGAAGTATCAGACGCCCAGGAGAAGATTGTAGTATTCCTTATTATGAGAGTTGTAAATGGCAATGCTCTTCACAACTGGCAATGTTTGACATAAATGCATCACGGAGTGATTGCGAACACAGATCGGTATCTTTAGAAGAAACCTACAGCAGCCAGCACAAATACTCACATGTGACTGGAGTTACCCCTCTGTTACCATGGACATGCAAGTTTTCAGTTAAGTCAACATAAATTTCATATTTGGTTAAAGTTAAGACGATGGATTTAGAGGCAAACAGCAAAATTAGGCCTGCTTCTCCAAAAGAAATATGTATATCCATCACCTGTAAAAATCCAGCTACTCATTTACGTACCTGATTTTAGGCAACTATGTTTGAAAATTTAAACTCTAACCTCTCTGTGGTTCTATTTTTATGTACTTTTGCAAAGCACTCTCAAGATTTCAGAAGAAAAGGGCCATATATGCACAGTATTTATCTTCTGTAGCAGGACTCTGGTGCTAAGCATCATTCAGTATAACAATTAAACAAGATCCATCCTGCTGCACATTATTCTTCAAATAGCTTTTAGTGATTGGATCAGGGGACTGGATATCCGAGATCTAGGTTCTATTCTGAGTTAAAGTTTGGGCAAGTTCCTTAGCTTCACTGTGCCTCAGTCTCCCGATCTGTAAAATGAGTGGAAATAGGCCTGATGGCAACTTCTCCAGCAATCAGAGTGGTCTGGATCTGGCATTTGGGTTTATCCAAAAATGTAGCATTACAGTACTGCTTGTCTCATGGAATGTCGTTAATCTCAGTTAATTAATATGCACGAAGATGTCAAAGACAGTATCCAGATTACTGCCTATTATTAATGCAACAGAAAACAAGGGCATTGACTATAACTCTTTTCACCTTTCTTTATCAGATTGAGCTGAACATTTCACCTACCCCACAAAGTACACAACACCCAAACTTGTTAGTAATGGGCTGCAAGAGATTTTCAAGGTGCTCAGTAATGCATCACACACTTAAGCCTTCTTCTTTGGCAATCCATTGCATTTGAGGATGATTGTCTTCCATGACTGTCTTATCCGTGGGTTCAAAGATGGCTTATGAGGCCAATCCAGGATCGACAGGCTCTGCTGCAGCTCAGGCACAGTACTGCATGTAGAGTGGGTGGCTCTGGATTCTTGATTTGGCCTGAGACACGCTGTTTCTGCCACTCCCACTTTTTCATCTCCTGTTGTCGTCATGAGGTTTCAGAGGACTGAGCTCCTTCCAGCAGACTCTTCCTCCATTTGGGGTGGTCCTGGGTGATAGTCTTCCACAAGTTGATGCCCATGTTGCATTTTTTCAAGTTGGCCTTGAGGACTTACGCCTACAGTCTACACAGGATGCATTGTGAGCATCCCTTGTTGTTTGTGATTGTGGTGGAGAGTCAGGAAAAAGAAGTCATTTTGATGTGTAGGCATTTTGGAGTAAAATAAGAGAGGAATGCTTCTGCAGGATGGCTTGAAAGTGAAGAGATCTGTCCTTCCCTCCTTTGGGCCTTATCCTGCAAACTCTAGTAAACCCATGCCCCTTGCCTTGCATAAGTAGTTTCACTGAAGTCAGTGATACACCATAGAACTAGAAGGGTCCTCAAAAGATCAGCTAGTCTACGGGTGTAAAAAATGTGTCCCATGGGCCAGATTTGGCCGGCAGAACTATTCCATCTAGCCTGTATGCTTACCAGTGGGCTACTGGAAGTTGTGGAGGCCTGCTGCGGATTTTGGGGATGTGGCCATTGGTGCAGGAGCAAGGGCTGAGCAGATACAGCTCTGCTCACCCTCTGGTTGCCAGCCCACCAGTACTTGGCCCCACCACCACAGCCCTTGCATCCATACTGCTGCCTCTGGACTCCCAGTGCAGCAACCACTCTCATGCCCTGCTATGTTTCTGGCTCCTTGCCAGACCAGCCGCAACCTCTTACCTCCCAGATCCAGCCCAGGAGGACCCTGTAGTTTGGATCTGGCTCAAGATGAGCTCGACACCTCTGATTTAGTTGGACCCATTGCACTAAGATTCCCCAGTTGTACTAGATGATCACTTGAGGTCCTTTTCAGACTTACTTCTCTATGAAAAAAATGAAGTGGCATCATATATACCAGACCATCACCAACAGCTGATTATTTAATTTGTTCTTTAAAAATTCCTGTGAAGCAGATCCCACAACTCTCCTGGTTACCTTGTTCCAGGGCTTTGCTATTTTTATAGTTAGAAAGGTTTTCCTTATATCTAGCTTAAATCTTTTCTTCAAATGTAGCCAATTACTATTTCTCCTGTTCTCAGTGTACATAGAGAGAAAATGCTTACAGTCCTCTTTACCCCCCATGTCTTCAATATGCTTCTACTGCTAATGTGTTCTGGAATGATATTGCGGGTTTTTTTGGTTTGGGTTTTTTTTTGTTTTTTGCAAAAACGTTGCATTCTACAACTGTCTACACAGCATCTAGCATAGCGTACCATAGCAGCTGGACAAAAAACCCAAAAACCTCTTTCAGACAGGATTGGCAGTCTAATTCAGGATCTGTAAAATTTTTGCAGATCCTCAGAAGGAAGGTGCAAAGAAGGCAAAGGGGTGCTTTAAATCTTTTCTAGCATCATATTTGTATTCTCACTTTATTATTTCTTTTCTGTAATTTTCACTCATTATGTTGTTCTGAGACTATAAAGAAAATGATCAGAACCCCCACACTTCTTCACGTCTCTGGCTACCGTCATGGCAATTAAACTCTCCAATACGCAAGTGGGTGGCTGTAGCAATGGTTGCAGCTATTAGCTGGGATTATTTTAAAATGTCTTTTCCCATCAAATCTTAGACTTGTCAAATTCACCCTTAATACTTATTTATTTATTGCTGGATTGGTTTAATTGAAAGAAAAACAATCCACAAACCTCAGGGAGGAAGTACTCTGCTCCCCTGCCCTCCTAACAACCTTTGACATTATTAGCTGTGACAAATTGATTTAAAGTGTGGCTGCAGGAAGAGGAGTAGGAAATCTCTGCTCTGCCTTGTGGGTGTTGTAGTCTTCCCTGCTTCCATGTGCCTGGGCACCAATAAGGAACTGGACTCTAACTCCCAGAGCTCCTCCTAGATTTTACTGCACACGCTCAGAGACCATATGCCTGGAGGGGGTGGTTACATTGTGTCTATTGTATGGGTTTTTCTTTCCTGGCATTTGCACATTTAACAGGAGGTTTAAATTGGGAGTGAAAAGCATGGCTGATGAGCAAGAAATCATGTGCAAACTGGAGAGCATCAAAGAGATCAGGTATGTTTTCTTTTGTGCAGCATCAGTTACATGAAGCTTTTCCCCCTTTCTCTTTATGGCATGGATAATGTACACTGACTTGAAAGTAGCTATTGTTATGCTACCAAATGAAAAAACCCCCAACCCCATAGCACCCCAGAAAAATCAGAGCCCTTATGATAGAAGATGGGCATCATATTTCTTTAAACAAACAAAAAAAAGTAGAAAGCTACTGCTTTTGACAGCCAATGCCTGTGGAAGCAAATTGTAAGGTGGTGATTATCATGTACTTCCAAAGAATTACCCTCAAGCAATAAAAGGAGGGGAAGGAGTATGTTGTAGCAGCGGATGAACCCCTTAATCTGTTTAAAGAACAGCAGCATAAGGATTTTTTAAAATTCTTGTACACTGCTAGAATGAGAATTTTGGTTGCTTTCTTTTTGGTTTGTTTGCAGGTTTTGGTCCCATCCGTTCTTAACTTCCTTCTTGCAGGTTGCATAATGCACATATTTAATGGGATATAGAGGAGAAGTGGGCATAACAATGGCAGGATATAATGAGTGCATGTGGAAACAGAAGGGCTGCTCTAAAAATGAGGGAGGTGGGGCTGGAAAGTAGTTTCCAAAAAATTAAAATGGTTGGTGAGCCAGAATGACCTGTTATAGTGTCTGCTTAGCAAAGGCTCCAGGATATATATACTGCAACACTGTTATGGACTGCAGAGGAATTTGGGGTTTATTGTGGGGGTCGTAGTGGGAACAAACAAAAACTGTGTCCTACAGAGATTTGCTTAGCTGGTTTATTTCCCGCTTTCATCCCCATTTTGGAGAAAAGGCGGGGGATGAGGGGGTAGGGTAAAACGTGGAGGTTCTTTTCCCGGTTCTCTTTCTGTTGTTTATAGAGGACTCTGGGGGCCAAGGGGAGTGGGGAGATGTTACAAGGGTGATGAAGCAGGGACATAATAGCTTTAGAGCTGCTTCTGCCTTCCTTAGAGAGGCGACCAGGAAGGCAGGCAGCTGGAGCCCTCCACTCTTCTGTGTCATCTAATCTACCATTAATTTTTATATAGTGTCCTTCATGCAGTGAATTGCAGGATGTGATGCAGGGGGAGTCAATCAAACTGCAATGCATGGCACTGGCATGGATTGTCTTTAAATGGCATGTTTGCGCCTTTTGACTTCTGAACATCATGGCTTGCTTATTTCCTCAGTTGTCTGCAATTAGTACGGATCTGTGAATTTAATAGTAAAGGCTCATGTTGTAGGGAAAGTAACTGCAATAATTTTGCAAGTAAATGGAAGATGCAGTAAACAGCCCTGGCTAGGATACAGCTGTATATATTTATTTGTGTGTGTACTATGCTGATCCACATCATGGATTGTATTGCATATTTTTGTACTGAAAAATTTAAAAGAGGGAATCAATAATAAGAAATCAGAAATTGCCAGTGCAGCACAATCAGCTTTAATCCCCTGCTAACTGATTGATAAAAGAAACAGATATCAAAAGCACAAAATAGGAGCTGGCAGTAATGGTAATTTTATCATTATTGCACCTTATCAAAATATTATGACTCTCTTATGACAAGAATTGAAAAGAGAAAGTTATGTTGCTAGGCAAGGGCCCAATCTTTTCTCCTGCAAAGAGTACAAATGAGTACGTGTCGTAAGACCAAACCCCACAAAATCTTCTTTGTATCCTGGAATTCTCTACAGCAAGGGAGCGGACAGCAAATATTTCCCAGACTTCCAGTGATGCTCTGAAACTTTTGTGCTGAAACATCAAGAGTAATTTTTAAAGCACAGACTTAACTGTGGCTGATCACAGTTCTGCTGAGATTCAATTATTCTAACATAGGATTTAAAATATCTGCCTGATTTTTTTTTTCCCCTCTAGCTGTTACAATAGCTTGCATTCAGCAACATCAAATACATTTAGATTTCTGATGATGATAATGTCCGAAGGTGACTTTTTACTTGTAGTTATTTAATACACTTTACTATTGTAAGTACTGCCTTTATTGTTCATTGTGGTACCAAGAAAATGACATAAATATCTTTAAAACATTTTTAAAAACTGTCAGAGAGTGAATTCTGGTTGTCACACTGACCTAAGGCCCATTTAAGCGAACCCTCAGGATTCCCCCAGTGAAGAGGGTGAGAGAATGAGAATGAAACACTCATGACAGATGTTAGTTATGTTGGTTAATGTGCTACTGGATGCCGGGTAGATACTAGAGGGGTAAGAGAAGTATAAGCATCTCAATAGAAAAGACAAGAATAGAAGAAGCAAGGGCAGATTCAATTAGATAACCAAAATTAAGTCTTTTATTTTCAAAAATATTTTATGCGGCCAGATTGTAACAGAAAAAGTTCATTATCTGTGCGTGTTTTTTTACTGTAAAAAATTAATTGCTTGGGTTGAAACAGACCACTGCAACTCTGTATCTTTTGGGCAGCACATGGTAAGTCAGTGATGAGCAATAGCAATGAAGCTAACCTGTCTATTTTCATTGTCTTCAAGAAATAAATGGAATATATATTTAAAAATAGAGAGAAAGGAAACGTGTTCTTAGCTTCATTAGTCAAAGCTGCTGTTATTACTAAAGATGTTTTAAGCAGAGTCAAAGACAGTGATGATGTTAATGTCGAATTAATATGGTCTATGCTTTTAACAAGACACTTGTATACAGAAAAGAGAAAATGAGAAAAGCAATTTCCTTGATGCAAATGTATTACATACATTCAGAATAGCAGGTTCTCTCATTACCACATATGAAATTGGTCAGGCAAATCCAGTACATCCTTCTCCAAGTCCTTCTTCAAGAGTTGCTTCTGTTATGATATCTGGAAAAAATAAAGGAACAGCTTAGAAGAGAATGACTCCACTTTAAAAAAAATTCATTGTATATTTAATCAAGCATAAATATTTGGATTGTATCACTCCCACCCATTTTATGATACTCCTTCTCTGCACCAGCCTCAAATCTGCCAGTGCAAACTCTTGCACCTGGACAGAGTGCCACTGAACACAAAGATACTCTACAAAAATGCAAAGATCAGAAGATCTGGGTGCAGGATTGGTATCACAGATTGCAAGCTTTTCTGAGCAGAGGTTGTTTTCAACTTGTCAGAGACCGACTAGCATCCCTGAGATGTTATTGAAAAACAAACAGTTAATCACAATACAGTTTTACTTGAATAGGATTCTTCAGAGCATGTTAAGTAAATACCTGTCCTGACCTCTAAGACACTGGAATATAAACATTGTAAGCCTATAAACAGATGTGGTTTTTGGAGCAGGATCAGTTGTGTTGGGATGTGTCCTGGGACAGCTGATCCGCTTCCTTGGTGTCAACAGATATTGCTGGGGCCTCTGCTCCGTTGGGTGGGGCCTCTGCCACTTGGAGCTTCAAGGACCTGATTTTGTAGGACAGTAGTCCTGAGTGATGCATCTGCAAAAGAGGCAACCCCCCAATGTGGGGTTTGCTTATTGCACACCATGGGTATCCCCCCCTGCAGGAGATTCCTGCAGCATGCGTATCTGGCTGTGGTGCCCTGACTTGTTCTGCACCTCATGGGGGTTTCCCCACTTGAAGACATGTACCTTGGGTGAGGGCATCCCCTCCAGGGAGATTCCCAAGGTGTGCAATAAGCAAGCAGATGTCCTCCATTTAAGGCATCACAAACTGCAACTACCTTTGGTCACAGCAACATTGACAGGCACTTGGAGCATGACAGAGGTCTAGGACATCTGCTTGCTTGCAAATCGTGCAACCATAAAAAATGTTATGGTGTCACAAGATGACATCTATTTGCACACTAAGGCAGGATCCAGACGTAGGCATGTGTGGTTTGTGGCATGGTCTGCTGCACCACAAACTGCACGTGTTGTATGTTTGTTAAACCGCGTGCGGTGCTGCTAATTTGCTGCGCTGGGGCAAATTTTTCTATCAGGATTTGTGGGGAGCAAAAAAATCCTCCCCCCCTGCCAAGCCATGCAAAGCATGCCAAAGTGCTATGTGCTGGAACAAAGATGGAGGCGGGGGAGCAGGCAGCCCTCATCCTGAGGCACACAGGGAGCTGCTTGCTCCCCCATCTTGAGGCACGCTACATCCCAGCTAGCTGCTCTGTGGTTGGTTTGGGTGCAGTGTACCTTGAGACAGGGCTCCACATGCCTGATGGGGCTCCACAGCGGAGCTCTTGCACATAGGTATGGAGAGACAGGGGAGCAGGTAGCCATGGGCTGGCTCGAGGCACACTGCACCCCAGCTAGCCAGGGAGTGGCTGGCTGGGATGCAGGGTGCCTCAATGCGGGGGTCTGCAGCATGTGGAAACCGGGGAGCGGGCAGCCCTAGGCTATGCCCCAGCCAGTCCCACCCCCACCCACGGAGCAGGACAATGTGTCCCACTGCAAATCACAAGAGCAGGGGCATGCGCTGCAGCACAAGGTAGCAACACAAATTTGTGCCATTCATATTTGTGCTGCTGCAAATGTATACCCCTGCTCATGTGGACATGGCCTAAGAAAAACATACCCGAAGACTCATTGCATTAATTCACTTCCTTTTGTAAACAGCAAAATTTAATATGAACATAAAAATACATTAATTTTCTAAAACCTTTCTTGCCCCTGTAATTGGTGAGAAATTTCCTTGCTAAGTATCTTCAAACTTGCTACAAGCTACCAGAAATAATGCCATACTTTGCAGCTTTTCTTCATGATTTTCATCAGATTACCAATTAGTAAACTTCTCTTTGTGCAGGCAAAATCAGCACTGTTACTTCTGAGAGCACAACATATAACAGCTTTATTGTCATTGCCCGATAAGTACCCTGTTGTAGTTTTTAAAACTCTTAAGTGACCATTAATCCTTGACAGGCTAATAAACTTTGGCTTGGGCCACTGGAACGGAAATCAAGTCAGCAACTGCTTTATTGTTGACAGAAGCATTGCCGCAGGCTGCAAAAATCGATGCATTCAGGTAGCCAGTTGTTTTGACATGATCTTTGGCTTTCTTAGGGGAAGACTTATTGCTATAGGGCTAGTTCCAACAAAGGACTCATGTGGCCCCACTAGGACACTGTCCGACCACCAGCCTATTGTGGGTGGAGGCCCCTTCCATCCAGCCTTTTGAAGCTTTGTTGCTGTGCAGAAAAGAATTCAAGATTCACTGGGCTGGAAAAACGCAAGAAAGGACATGAGTTGCAATCTCATGTTAAAGGCACTCAGTCAGGGGTGGATGATTTCTGTATTCTATCCAATGACTGTTTAATGTAACATAGATAAAATGGGGGGCCCCGTCTCCTCCTCCAGCTATGCTTTAAATCAAAATGGTGCCCCCCGTTGCATTGTGTGTGGATCCCAACCTTGTTGGAGTGTTATAGGTCTCTCAGTCCCCTCTGGATTGAGCCTGTCAGGATGCTTGTTTGAGGAATGGCTCATCTCTAGTCCCAGATGGGCTTAACTATGAGGTAGTTAAGCTGCTCAGCATTGTTGCAGGTTGGGCAGTTCTGGACATACACAGGGACATGTGGGGAACTTTAAACTACAAAAGTGAGGTTCCCCTGGAGCACAGGTGGGAGTTTTCAGGACTCCCGTTTTTATTTAGATGCATAAACTCCACCCAGAACTTTTGAACTCCCCCCTCCACCTTGATACCCAGCTGGTTCATTGAGCTGCCATTTTTGCCCTCCTGGACTGACCCCAATTCTTCAAAACGGAGACAGTTGGTTTCCTTGTGAAACAACATATGCTCATGTTTATCTCTATGAAACATATATTTTCTTTATTACCATATGACATATAAAACATTAATGTATGTCATTATAAAATGTTCATCAAGCAACTAAAACTTAAAAATCTGTAGGGGAAAAAAAAAAGTTACGGTCTGATGAGTAAGTATATTTAGAAAAGCATTCATAGCAAGCTTAAATACATGTCCCATGTCTTTGTAAATGTCTTTTACTGATCTCTGAGCTGACCCAGTTCTATAGCTGGCTTTGTACTGTGCACATACATCTCTGCTCCCAGCTTTTCTGCTCCCTGCTGCAATCGTGCTGATCAGAAGCAGCATTAATCCAGACCTTTTCATTCAAAGAGATTTTTTTTGTTTCGTTTTCAAGACTATTTTCAAATGATGTCATGTGACGAAGACCTTTTCTTTGCTTTGTTGCAGTGAAGCATTTAAACACTCATTCAGACTTCCAAAAAGATTTGTGTCATGCTCCCCCCCACCCTTATTATCACTGCCAGACAGTCCTGAGATGGGAATGATGCACAAGAGAGATGCAATGTGTGGTACTGTTTTTGGATCTGAAGCTAACCTAACCTTCAGTTCTTGATTTGAGTTGGGGGAATTCTTCTAACTTTACTGCCACCCAGAGAAGTCATAGTGGGTAGATAGAATCTGTTGCCCAAAAATGTTATTCTGCTCCTCTTGAAATTTGTTAGGTGTATTTTGATTTCTTAACCAAATGCTGGCATCCTGCTTTGGCTTTCATTTCCTACTTGCTTGAAGCTCTTAACGACTTTGCAAACACACCTGGGGTGGAATCAGAAGTGCTGGAGACCCCAGCAAGCATTGTATTTGATCAGTACAGTCTAGGAACCGGAAGCCAGGGGAAATGAGAGAAGGCTTAGCAGAAGCAATGCCATAGCCTTCACAATAGCACAGCTGGTGAGCACAGCTCTAATGAAAGCTGGAGCAGGGTCTGATGACTATTCCTAGTGCAGTTCACAGAGGAGCACTTAGTACAGCTATAAGCAGGAGCCAGATGTGAATGACACAGCTTTGTGTTATTGCCTTGTGAGTCTTGGTCATGTAAAGAAATAGAAGGAAGGGGCTATGCATCACCATCTTGAAGCAGATTTAAATCTCCTCTACATAGTTAATAAGGAAAACCATGCTGTAGGAGTAGTGTCAACATGGAGCCTTAGTAGGAGACAGAGAGAGAGAAGAGAGGAGATTCACTTTCACCCTTAGAGCCCTTCAAGGAAACGGAAGGTTTTTCAGAATATGCTGACTGGTGGCGGGGGGGGGGGCGGTACGGGCAAGGGGTTTTTAAACGCTATCATCCTATGCTTATGAAACAAGCACCGTAAGGAGACATCAGGCTAGATGACCCCTTACTCCCAGGAGATACATTTCTATAAGTCTGCGGGTGCTGGAGAGGGAAGCAGCTTTAGTCTGTGAAATGAACAATTGCCTCCCAGGTTTGACAGCCGTCAGTTCCCAGAAAAAAAGTTTACAGCCAATTACTGCAGCGTGCAGTAATTCAAATCCCACTGAAGACAACAGTCTTACCTTGCTCTTTTTTCCATAAAAGCAGATCAGGGCCACTGACAGCTGAGGCACACAGCACTCATTAGGACCAAATCCGCCATATAAATAATGGAATCTGGAAAATAAAATTAATAAAATAAAATCCCATATAAATACAGGAATCTGGAAAATACATTCTGGGGTCAATATGGTTCCCACTGAACTTTGTGGGAGTCTTGGTTATTGGCTTGAATTGGTGCAGGAACAAGCTATCTAAATGTAGATAAAACTCTGTTTCTCCCAAGCCTCTTCCTACTCATGTAGGGAATCTACTATGTCACTTTAATGTACTTGGTGCCAAACCTGAATCATCAGTGCAGTAGAGGGAATGTCATTAAGCAGAAATGCCACAATCTTGCTTTGTGCAGCAGTGGCTGAAGTGAAGTCATGAGATACTGGAGATCTAAGCAAGCTCAATTACTAGTCTTTGGAAACTGAAGACTGGAGTACAACTCACCCATGGCCCTAGCTAAATTGGGTTGGGAAATAAGAGTCTCTTGTCTGTCCAGTCAACCGTTTTTCAAACTGATGTAGCCTGAACCAATGTTAAGTCACAACAATAGAAGGCATAGTCTTTGAACAACCAGACCTTCTATCTTAGCTTTAGAAAGACAGACATTGCCCAGACTGCATGGCTTTTAAGCATGAAATGTGGGGTGGTACCATTTTAAAAGGAATAAACAAAAACTGGAAGGCAAAAAACCAGGAGTGGCAGGTCCAAATAGCCTCAAAGGGGCAAGAGCTTGGTTGAGAATCAAAAGAACATGCTATAAACTGCAGGTGGGATTTTAGATGTTTGGAAATGCCATCAGAGCTTCTATTATCCTATTAGATTTACCAGCTGCCCATATACCCCTACCAGCATATGTTTTATATTTTAACCCCTTAAACAGCAATTATTATTATAATAAAAATTAAATCCGCTATTACACAATTTCTACCATGTACCCTCCAAAAGATGTCTTGCATACCCCAGGGGTATGTGTACCACAGTTTGAGAATCCCTGCTCTAGAACTTCCTTTGCACAAAGCAGAAGTGTACATTTCAGTGGCTCAAACTAGTATTGGCATAATTGGTAATATGACATAATTTCCATTTTATAGTCTGTTTCACAGAGCCCACTTTAAATCCAAAGGGTGTAAATATCATCTCGTAGCACCTGGTATTCTGTTCTCTTAGCATCCAGGTTTACTCACAACGCACTGATTACAGTTAATTGTACTGATATCTGTCTGGGTTTATACTGACTGCTAAATCATGGTCAGTTTCATGCAATTTGATTATTTCATGTAACAAAACAGAAACAACAACATAGCAATAGAGCTGGGATTAGAACCTAGGGGTGTGTACAGAAGTTGATTTTTTTCACTATTTAAAACACTTTATTGCCGTGACTTAAGAGAAGGGCACAGCTTTACGGCACTATAAAAATGGGTAAAGCGCTTCAAATGAACCTTTGTTAAGCAAGGTATTAAATTTGAAGTGCTGTATTTTACAGCACTTTTGCAACCTACAGCACTGCAAATAAGTTCTGTATGCTAGTCAAATTTCTGACCGGTGGAGGCAACCAGAAGGCTGCAGAGCACCCCCTGCCTCCTAGCCGGGAAAGTACAGGGAAGTTCAGAAGCACCCACACCAAACACTGCACTTCTGTCATGTTTAAGAGCACTTGATAGTGCTCTAAATTAGTGCTGTAAAATATGCACAGAGCAGTGTACTTACCTGAGGAGTTCCACAGCTCTAGGATTCCATACAGACCATATCACCCTTTCACAAGCATACGTTGTTTTGTCTACTCTTTCCTGCCAGACCCTTGCTAGTGGTGAACACATTTGCTTGCATCTACAGTGATGTCTCTTAGATTTCTCTTAAGCAGAATTTACTTGCAGTTGTCCCTTTAGGTTTATAATGTCTGTTGGCTTACAGGAATAAAACTTTGCAGATGGAAAAGATCAAGGCACGTCTCAAGGCAGAGTTTGAAGCCCTGGAATCAGAGGAGAGGCATTTGAAGGAATACAAGCAGGAGATGGACCTTCTGCTGCAGGAGAAAATGGCCCACGTGGAGGAGTTGAGGCTGATCCATGCTGATATCAATGTGGTATGTAGCCTGTGGACAGTGTGAGCCATATATCAATATCTATATCTAGATGTATCCCTCTGGGGCAATTCATATGGAACTACATTTGACAGATCAGAGATTTACAACCTGGGGCTCCACTGACACCAGGCAAGGAACATTCAGCTGATGTTGGATATGTTGATGGGAATCACCACTGGTGCTTATCTGTATCAAAGAAGATTTTTAGTAACAGGCATGAGGTGTAATTTTGGGGTCAGGGCCTAGATAACCCAGCTCATTGTTGGTATAACTTTTTTCCAGCAGCCACAGTAATGTTTTCCTTTCACTTCCTAGTAAATAACCTTTTGAGTCCTATCTAATTTAGCATCTTTTGTAATTGGCTGGGATATAGCTTGTAGCTTTTTGAGGTGTACAGCTCTTAACATAGGAGAGCCTTTGTCCTTGATTGGAGACACTAAGCACTAAGGAAGTAAAGAGAAATAGCAAGAGAAGGGACACTACACAAAAAAGGAAAATGCAATATTTAGAAGACTGCAATTTTAAACCCATGGCTTCTACACCCTACGGTTATAAAATGTTTCTAGCTACAGGGATGCTTGGGATCTGTAGTAGAAAAGGAAAAACTCCAAGTCTTAGGCAGGCACAAATGGGTGCTTTGTATTCAGCCTACATTTATTTATCATGAGATTTGTTTCTCTTCCTCCCAGCTGTTCCTTAACATTGTCTACTTTCACCTTATTTTTCCCCATCACATTATCTTTCTGTCTGCTGTTTTTCTTACTCCTTTTGTCTAACAGGTTCCCAACAAAATCAGAATCAAACTTTTGAACCCAGGGTGTTTGGCACAATTTGAAACAAGACAAAAAGTTTGGCCTGCTCTAGCAGAGTGGTTTTATTTCATTTTAACACTGAGCAAGAATCTTTTCAAAGCTTCTTATTCAGCAATCCAGCCTTTTAGCTATTCCTCTTGTGCAGAAAAAGGTATAAGATGAATCCTTCTGTGAGACTGCCTCACATATTTAATAAGACAATGCCTTGCCTAAGAACTGCTTCCTTGCCCCTCCTCTACCCTCTGTCTTTGACCTTGTCATTGTCTGTGTATTCTCTAACAATTTCAATATGAAAAGTTCTGCTCTCAAAAGGACATCGCTGTACTCTGCCATCTCTGGCTGAGGGTTCAGAGACTAGTGAATGAAACAATCCATTAAGCAAGTATTTCCTCCTGTTTCAGATGGAGAACACCATCAAGCAGTCTGAGAATGACCTCAACAAGCTCTTGGAATCCACTCGACGCCTGCATGAAGAGTACAAGCCCCTGAAAGAGCATGTCGATGCTTTGCGGATGACTCTAGGCTTGCAGAGGCTGCCAGATCTCTGTGAGGAGGAAGAAAAACTCTCCCTTGAGTAAGTCTTGAGATCAAGCACTACCTGGCATTCTAGCCAATCATGCTTTGCAAGATATTTCTGGTGTCGGCTGGAAGGTGGAAACTGAGAAGCAAGAAATGTAATTAATGCAATTAATGAAGAGGGGATGGGGGTTCATATACGCATAACAAAAGTGAGTCAGCTCCTTTCAGGCCTATAAAAAGGTTCAATCTGAGTTTGGGGCAAAGATGAAAGTTTAATTTAGAACTGCCCAAGCAGCAAATTCCAGCTCCAAACTGCAAAATTCAAGGGCAGTTAAATGTCTCTTTTTTAATTACATGGTGCTTTTTCTAAAGGATCCATATCTTCCATCTAAATTAGCATGGGTATAGGATAAGGTGGGAGAGGAACCCAGGATTATCATCCTACTACACAGGCACGTCTACATGTTCATTAATGCGCTTTTGCTACTGCACACATTAAGTTTAGTACCTCTAATAGGAGGTACTAGATAAAGGCGCAGTAGCTGAGCTAATGTACAGGAGCAAAGGCAAACTTTTTTGGTGACACTTAATGCATAGTAGACTGTGACATGCTAATGCGCAGTAGAACAGTCCACTACGCATTAAGGCATCTTGTGGTGGATGCACCCAATAAAGAGTTCCAGTTTTTTTGGCCCGTAATTACATTTCGGGTCAGGTCGTGACCACGCAATGCCCACTAGGACTTGCAGCCCCACTTTTGGTCAATGTTCATCCACAGTAACTGAGTTTCTGTGGACCTTGCAACCTCGAGCATCAGTGCTACAACTTCTAGTTTGATATCTGTTGTAGTAGTTGACAGAGCGTATGTCTACGTGAGATGCTATGGTGCAGTAGCTACTGAATCCGGATGGCTGTATCTCTGGTAAAAGCATTAATGACATTCTTCCCATATGAGACCCAGAAAGGCAAGTTAATAATGCTTCTGCAAAGAATGGCTCCTTGCACGTCAGAAAGAAATGACAAACTCTGCCATTTTGGCTTCTTGTATGAAGTAATAATAGAGTAGGGTCTGCAGGTTTCTTGCTGATCCACTGTGAATGATCTCATCCCTTCTGGCCTTAGAAGATATGAAACGAGTCACAGAACTCATGTCTAAAACTTTAGATTAAATGTGACTAATGAATGCATTTCTTCGTCTTAAGATTGCAAATAAAACTGAAAACAAGAACATGACATTGATTTTTTTTTTTTTTTTTGTAAAATATTTTATTAACTTGCATAACCCCCTTCCCCCAAATAGCTATACTACTTATTGCAATCTATATCTGTTATTGGTTAGATCTGTCCAGTTTTACCAGTCTATTTTATTATTTATTGGGTGTCAGAGGACTTATGGTTATGGTCACCAGCTATATTTTAACACTCAGGGCAAATACAAATCAATCACTAAAAATGAAAATATTAAATACTTTAAAGAAAAAATTCTTCATTTTAAGTTTCAAATTATGACCATTTAAACTGAGGCCTAAACTTTATAATAAACTTCTATAATAATTTAAGTTAAAAAAAGGAAGAAACATTTTGGCAGCACATGTTTACTGCCCATGAATGATGCCAAACATAGGACTGAAGAAGATAATTAATTGACTAAGTACCTGAAATTAGTGCTTGTTGAAGGGCTAAACTTGCTTTTGATAGCTGTAACCTTTTTGCAGATGCATAGAAATATTTTAATTATTTTGGTTTATTTATTCTAGGTCATTTCAGTAACTCCTTTATCCAGAAAAATGGAATGGGAGTGCAAAAAGCAGGGAAGTTTGTTTTTTCCTTTCACATCTATGAATAAATCTAGGTGTGTTAAGCTAAGATCTACTAGTTTAAAAAATATTGAAAGACCTGGTGACCAGAAATCAATTAGTTAAATCCACCAGCTAAAGATGCATCCCTTGCTGTATAAATAATTTAGTTTTCAGTGCAAAATATGTTTTAATAAACTTATTTTTCTTATGGATTTGGGGCATATCTAATATAATTTTATTTTAATAAAACAATTTTAAAGTTCTGGCCTTTTTCATTTGACTAGAATTCCTATTTCTCTCCCAAACCAGCTCATTACAAAACACAAGTACAAAAAAATTATCTAACAAGAAATGTTATTCTCATTTTTCTAGTATGAAAATTAAGGATTTGAATTTAAAAAGCGTATTAAGCTATTTAATTTACTTAAACACACATACCTGGTTAATAAAAAAGAATTTATTATAAAGTCGAGGTCTAGTTAAAGAGAACCCTTTAGAAAGAGGTGTGGGGGCACGGGCAGGGCAATCGACCATTAGAATTGGTGACATGCATCAATTCATTTTGATCCCATTTGAAATACAGTGGTTCAAATGAGTCCTTGGGATAAGTCATTTGTCTCTTGTAGGACCCACCCCCCTCCAGGGATGAGTACAGTCCTTTATATTCGAACACAGAACAGCTATTACCAGCAATGCTTGCTACATAAAGGATGGGTCAGCAGCTGATTCTATTTTTGGTTTGTTTTCGTGCAGTTACTTTGAGAAGCAGAAAGCCGAATGGCAGACAGAACCACAGGAACCTCCCATCCCAGAATCGCTGGCAGCAGCTGCAGCTGCTGCCCAACAGCTACAAGTGGCCAGGAAGCAAGATACCAGACAGACGGCAACTTTCAGACAACAGCCACCTCCGATGAAGGTTAGGAGGTGGAATGTGGCACTTTGTCTCTTGAGTGACTGGAGTATGCTCTGTTCTGAAATGATCAGTGTTAAAAAAAAAAAAAAAAAATGGGACCAATTCCAATTTTGATTACACTGGGATGAATCGAGAGCAGTTCCCAAGAAGCTACCAGAACTGTAGCAGGCAGCAGGGGAGCGGATCATGCTCTCTATTGGAGAATCTCCCTTGGGGGAGAGGCAGCAGGCATCCATTCTTCCAGCACTGCCTGAGCTTGAGAAATAGCAGTTTCCCAGAGAAAAAATACCAGCATCTAAAAAGGTCTTTTTGTTAATTTAGTAAGAACTACAGTGGAAAGTTACAGCCTAACACACTGAAATTAGAAAGAAGACATACATTTTAACACTGAAGGCAATTAAAAATTGGAACAATCTACCAATGAAAGTGGTAGATTCTCCACCTCGTGATGTTTTCAGATGAAGAATAACTACATAACTGAAAGCTGTGCTGTCGTTATACACAAGTTATTGGGCTCAGTAGAGAGGGAACTGAAAAAAAAGCTATATAGGCCTCTGGTATACGGGTCAATATAAATGGTGTAATGACCCCTTCTGGATTAAATTCTATGAAACTGCAGCTGGACTACAAAACCACTTCTCTGATCCAGTTAGGCATCTTAATACAGTGCAGTCTTGTTCTAATGAACCCCTGTGGGACCAGGAGAAAAGTCCATTAAAGGAGGGTTAGTCAATTTGCTGCAACATAATAATAATAATAAAAAAAAAATCGGTTCCTGCTATTGGAATTATTAAAAGCAAGGCATTTATCATAAACGGGGTTTGTTCTAATGAGGTTGTACTGGACAAAATGAGGAGAAAAGAGAAAAATAAATTGGGATATAATATTGAAGTAAATGACATGGAGGTTGTGTTGACCATTGATTCATTTGTTTATTTAATTCAGTAAATCATTGAGCTTTCATTTGGCCTGAAGACTTTGGAAAATCCAGGGACCTCACCACAAAAGTTGGTTCCGTTTTGGTATTGAGAGCATGGAGCTTTGATTACTTTTTCCTTAGAATGAGTTAAAATAAGATGCTCAATACACAGTATGTCTCACCAGGATTTATGGATTTACTGATGAGTTTGCCAAACAGTAATAGGATGCAATATTTCATTTCAGGCCTGTTTATCCTGCCACCAACAAATTCATCGGAATGCACCCATATGCCCGCTCTGCAAAGCAAAGAGCCGGTCTCGGAATCCAAAAAAACCCAAGAGGAAACAGGATGAATGAGACAGGAGACCATGGAGCAAGCATATGACCCATCCCAAACCCTTTCCAGTAGAACTGTAAACGTGGCCAGAATTTATCAAAGTGCAGACTCAAGTATGATCTATCCATTGTTTTCTATTTAATGTGATGTAAGCACAATGTTTCTGTTATGTCTGAATTTCCTTCCAGTCCTCGAGTTTTGGTTTTAGGAAGAGACGTGTTGATGGTGCTACACTTTCACGTTTCGGTCATTCCGTCTTTCTGACTGCTAAGCAGAGTGGAACTTCTAAAGCAAGTAGTTTAAATGCCAGTGGGCACTTCATAAATCTGATTGCCGAAAAGGAGAGATGATCCTTACCATGAAGATCCATTTGAGGATACATGTTTTATAGTTAATTACTACAGACGTGAGTTACTTCTACTGTATCCGCCAAAATGTTCCCCGGGTTTTTCCCTCTCTGCACTGTTTACCACTATAGTATCTGACTAAAAAGCAGGAATTGGCCATAATACCAGAACATTCTTAATGATCCAGTGTTACTGCAGTTAATTTTATGTCTGCTTTTTAAAAAAAGTTACTCTAATTTTCTCCTCCTAAAGAAATGCCACTTGAAGAATAGAAGTGCTTGAGTATCCATTTGCTGTGCTAAAGAACTATATCTTAATCTAACCAGCAAGATTGCACATGGCTAAGTGTAGACCACAACTCATTTTATCAAGAGGCTTTAAGTATATGAGAGAAAACAAGGATTTAGACAGATGAGAGATCAACACATGCAGTTGGGGTTCAGATTAATGTGGTCTGATTGTCATATCCCCACAGACCAAGCGTAAAATCTAGGGAGAGAACCACATCATACCAGTCCAATGAACTGCTGAGAATAACACAGGTTCATTACATTTTAGCATCTTAACATGGCCATGTTTCAGCACTCATATGACTGACTTCGATTAAGTACTAAGGCTGAAGTCAGAAGTATTTGTGAATTGCCAATGCTCTGTAGCCCAGGAAATGAACTTGGTTCTTCAGAGAAAACTCTCAAAGATCCCTCATCTCTAACATCCATTGACTGTAACATTAACTCTTCTGTGTGTCTTTGTCCCTCTTGGTTGTATGGATCAAAAATCAGCCTTTGAATACAGGCAGGCCCAATGCCCAGTGAAGTCATGGGGAATTTCACTAGTATGCTTTTCACTGGCTGCGTCTGCATAAGACGCTTACTGCACAGTAGCTCATTATTACTGCACAGTAGCATCGCATGGCACAAAACGTGACATGATGCTACAGCACAATAGTAACAAGCTACTGCACATTCAGCAGCACCAGGAAGCTGTGTGGGGATGCTACTGCACAGTAATACCCTTTTACTGCACAGTCATTTAGCATTTAGGTATGCTAGTCCTAAATGACTGTGCAGTAACAACTGTACAGTCAGTGTCTTGTGCAGATGCAACCAGTAGACTGGTTGAAAAAAATGTTGTTAAAAATTGGGTTTTTGACAAAATGATTTTTTTTTTTTCACCAAAATGTCATTTTTTTTAAAAGCTTAAATTTTCCACAAAGAAAGCAAAAAGGCCATTTCCCAAGCAATTCTAGGCCAGGACCAACTGTGTTTCCTTGCTTCACGTATATATCAAAGTCCACTTGGAGTGTGTATCACAATCCTCTAACATGTGTGCGTGCCTTAGCTAAAGGGACAATTAAATACATAATGATAGATTCTCTCTGAGTAGGTATGAAGGGTACTGTCCTTATACAGAACTAGGACCCAGAACCCCTTGGATCCTAATCCCAATCATTGCTTTGTTTGCAAGTCTGCTATGGGGCTGGTACAGCTGGCTTGTCTCATAGACTTGGGCAGATTCAAATAGTATTTAAAAATCCTACTAAAGAACCGGAATATTTTAATATTAAAATTATTTTAAAAATTTTAGGGATTATGCAAGCAAGGCCTACTGAATTAAGCTTTCTTCTGCAGTTGTGTTGGAGTGGTTATTTTAGGAATTCTTATTTTTTGCAAACAAGTTAGTTTCCAGACTCTGGTGAGGAGCCTTTCCCTCTGTTTGGGACTCTACAAACCCACATAAAGGGCTTTTGCTGGTCAAGTTACCAAGTTTTTCCCATCTTGTCACAGAGTGTTTTACTGAAGTGAACCTTATAATTTAATACAATTTTAGTTGGCATTGAACCATTGTAATGGTTTCATGATTTATATAAATATCTGTCCACAGTAGAGAGAGAACTCAGGAGCTTCTGTTCCGGAAAATATAGGCATCTGCCACTTAATGTAGAGGGAATTTTTTTAGCTTTAGCCAAGATCCTGCATAAGATGAAGCCACTGGAAAACAATCTGGTCCTAAATACAGTTTTTCAAGTCTATTCAGTAGATGGCAGTGGTGACACTGTCTGACAACTTCTGTGTATCCTGACTTGTGTATATTAACAAACCTAAAATACTGCATTCTGCTTTCGAAAGTGAAAGGGGCCGTATCTGTTATCTTTCCTATACAGTGCAATTCCTACTGGGGTGATAGGAAAATGTACACAGGGCGAGAGGGTGGTATAAGAGCCCCGAATTTGAATGCATGAGTACATCCTTTTGTTAACATATGTATATAACTTCAAAACCTAATGACAACAGACACTGGGCAAATGGTTCTGCAATTATGTAGCTTCTGTAGAAGGATGGATTGGTAAAAATGCTGATGTCCAATCCTGCCACTCCCTCAACAGACAGGATCAGTCCTATCTTTTCTTGCCTCATTCTTACATTCCAGGGTTATTCCTGTTTGGGGATTTCCTGATTGAACTGGAGCGTGCTTGAAGATGCACCATTTTCTAATTCAGTACTTTGGATTTTGATTTGTATTTTAAACTAGTCTCTTGTGCCTTTGTGTTCAACAATGTCATTTTTTAAAGGAAAAACAACATGTTTATATTATGTGCATAAAACACAAATAACCATGTATTAGTGTTTACATAGCTGTTTTCGTATCCTTTATAAAGTTGTGCTATATGAATGCTGTGCATTGCTGGTAGTGAGGCAGACTTACACCAAGAAGTCAAAAATGGAATGACATATTTAAGGGAGGAGGGTTCTTGCTAAGGAAAACGGTGTCTACCTGGCACTCCCTACCACAGACCAATGAAGGAAGATTACTGGATGCCTTCACATGTGACAGCTCTGGGCCTTTTCTTTTTCTGATCTCCCTTTTTGTTGTTCAGAGACTAGAAAGAATATTATGACATACTGAATTCTTCATCTTTTAGGCTTACGCAAAGCTGTCCCATAGTTATATAATTTCTCAACTTTTTGTAAAGTAGAAACTTCTACAGATCAACAATGGCCTCTAATTTTGGGTGACTGTAACTATAAAGTTTGGGTTCACTGCAGTGTTAACCTGGACTCTTCCTCTAGTTTCAGCCCAAGCCATCCCACTCACAGAACCCCACAAATCCAAGTTTTCTTGTACTGTTACAACCTGATTCAATTTAATGCTGTGAAACAAACCCACTTCGCAATAAAGATGCAGGGGCAAAACCAAAGAGAATCACGTTTTGTTGACAGTCTGCCTTTCCTATAATTTCCCAAGAAGACAGAGAAGTTCTCTTGCAATTGACACCGCTGGCTGGGAGAAAATCCTACAGCATCTTGACACGTACAACCAGGGCATGTGTGCCATGAGGCCAGGGGCAGATCTGAGATTTGGAAAAGGGGGGTGTGAGAGCAGCCACCTATGGTGTAAGAGTGGCTGCACCCGGCACTTCCAGCCTTCCTCTTCCCCTTCTGCCCATCTGCTGGTGTGGACAGGCCACACCATGGGAGCCTCTGGTAACCTTCTTAAAGTTCCCAAAGCACATAAGAATCCCACTATTCCCCTCCATGCTCAAACACACTCCCTGTGTTCCCATTTCTCCCTCTCTTGCTGCTGCTTTTCCTGCTGCACTGGGGTAAGGGAAAATTCAAAGTTACGCCTGCCTGAACCAGGTAGGCTGCATGGGAGCTCGGGCTCGGCTTGGAACAGTGACAGTGGCAGCAGCATTGACAGGTGAGGGGATGGGTTCCCCAGCCTGGCACAGGGAAGGGGAACCCCCCTGCCCATTGTCACTGTTGCCAGCTAAGCCCAGCCCCCATGCAGCCCAGCTGGAGTAGGCAGGAATTTCCCCCTCCCCAAGATGGCAGGGAAAAGCAGTAGTAGCAGGTAAGGGAAGGAAGGTGGCGAGGGGAGGAGACATGCCTCTGCATGGAGGGAAAGAGTGAGATTCTTAGGTGCTCTGAGGACTTTAAAAAAAATCTCCAGTGGCTCCTGTAGCATGGTCCAACCTGGGGTGGGGGGGGGGGGTCACCACACCTCTCTGGATCTGCCCCTGTGTGAGACACATGGCAAGGTGCTATAACAAGGAGGACAGAGTAAAGTGAACAGGGCTTTGCTATAGAGACATACATGCCCAGGCTATGCTAACTTGACTGTGCAGTGTTGAATACCAATCATCCAGGTTAACTGTGAAGACACCCCTTAAATTATAATCTTTACACTCAATTAGATAGACTGAAGTATGCTTGCCATACACTGAACCTGCCATTGACTGCAAGTTACAGAATTAGAGGCCATTTTTTAAAAAGTGTAGCCCCAAAGGTTTTGCGTTAAAGATCAGACTGTTTAAGCAGAGCTCAGTTAAGAGCTAATGCACACCTTTAATAAGTGAATACTTAAGACACTGTTCATTTTTAGTTTAGGCCTTCTGACTTTTCCTTATTATTATGCATTAGTACTTGCCTTGAGTTGCACCAGCTTCTGTGTTTAAATAATATACTCCCTTGCCCAGTTGGAGTAACAGTGTGCTACAAGTTCTGCTTGTCTGTACAGTCCTTTTTAATAAACATTGTTTCATGTCAATTTCTTCCTTTAGCATATTTTCAAATGTCTTAGTTGAACATTACTGATGAATACCTAGTGTTTTGCAAGTTGTAAATGCAGTTCTTTAGTTTTACAATGTACAGTTCCCCTTTTTACCCTTATAGCAAGTTTATGGGCCTGAAAACACTACAGACTAAAGAGAATGTATATCCTTTTTAATGAACCTTGACGGGGAGGAAACATATAATGGTAAGGAAGAAGATGGTAAATCTGGCCTGAACAGCATCTGGACCTCATACCAAGCTTCTGCTTGTGCTCAGAAATTTCTGCATTTAGATTTGAGACAGGTTTTCATAAGTGTGAATTTTCATATGAAAGTATTCACTGCTACTGCTTGCCACTTACATATGGAACTACCTAGTTTCACACATGTGAATGCCTAAGTTGTACTTGCAGTACAAGTCAGACCTATTAAAAGAGGACAAAGAAACCTTTCTACAGTGATACAAGTCCAAAAGCTTGTCTACATGTAACAGCTAAATCAACACAAACTTCCACCGAGACATTCATTTCACTTTAAGAGTTCTTTATTGAAGAGCTTTATTTTAGCTTCAACTAATTCCTAATTGACTTAAACTAATACAAAATAAGATGCTCTTAATCTGAACAAAATGTCTAAACTCAAGTTTTAATTAAGAGAGAGCCATCCAGTCTCAATGAAAAAAGCTACATCTAGAGCTTGCTTTAAGGTAATGATTTTCCCTAAGAGTGAAAAAGGGATATACTCAGCACAGATTTAAAACTCGATTAGGAAATGTTAAAAACAATGGATATGTACCTGGCTTAGTAAGAGTTAGAACAGAATATACTACACAGCTGGAGCTTCTCAAGTCCAAAGCAGAGAGGTTTGACCTCCAGTGGCTCATGGACTCAACTCTTACAGACCACATGCTCCAGGCCTTTTTAAGTACCAAACTCTGATGTTCCAGAGATTCTAAGCATCTACTAAGTGACATGACCTTCCCTAAAACCTACAGGAGCTAGTAGATACAGGGAGGGAGGCACTGCATATAGATCTATCTCCCTCATGTTAAAGCCACTGCAAAAACAGTTTGCTTGCTGGGCAAGTTACTCCCAAGTTCTTTGGAATTCTTCCTGGGAGCTACCTCCTTTGTTGCCACATGTGAACAAAGCTAAAAAAAAACCCCCAAATAATGCAGTGTGCAACTTATGAAAGTCCTTAGTAAGGGACTAACACACACCTGCTAGTGATTATTTTTAAATAAACCTTTTCTGGACAATGCTGCAATACTGCAAAAGTGATTGACTGCCCACTAGGGGTGTGCAAAATGGACCGTATTCAATTTGGATTTGGCCTGAATCGGGGACAGTGATTCAGTTAGTTGATTCAGATCACTGTCTTTGATTTGGCCAAATCCGAATCTGAAGATTCAGTGTTGATTTGGAGAATCAGCAATTCGGCCATAGAAACAGCTTTAAATGTTTTTTCTACATACCTCAAGATACCAGGCATGGTTCATGAATGCTGCGATGGTGGGGTGGATGGAACATCCCACAGGAGCATGGGGGGACCCCCCTGTGTGCTCAGCAGCGAACCCAAAAGTAGACCAGAAGTAATTCCAGTCCACTTCCAGGCTGCGCTCCTATGGGACACTCCATCTGCCCCACCATCACAGCATTCATGAGCCGCCTGGTACTTTGAAGTATGTAGAAAAAATGTTTAAAGCCATGTCTGTGTCTGAATTGCTGAATATTTTCTAACCGATTCAGAGGGTTCTGATTCGATTCAGAGAAATTAAAGAGTCTCCTGATTTGATTCAGATTCGGAAATTCAGCCATGAAATCGGGCTGAATCTCCACTGAATCCAGTCAGGGACCAAAGCTTCATGCAGCCTTACTGCCTGCAGTACTTGTCGACAGTGGACTCCCTTTGGCCCCTCTCAACTGATGTTAAATTGTTTAGCTGCTAAGACAGCTAAGATGAGAATGATGGTCTTCAGCTGTTAGAGTGGCTGAGTTCAAGCATATCACAGGAAATCTCACAAGGGGGAAAGTGTTTGTTTCATCTATGCTGGCAGTGTCGCCATTTTCAGCGACAGAGGGAAGGGAAATTGGTCCTGACAACCATTTTCCAATTGGCCTTTTCTGAATATACTGTAGATAAGGGCCAAAAAAGAACTCACTCCCTTTTCAGCATGCAGAATGGTCATTAATTTCAAGGAATTACATAAGATGCTGACAGCGCAATAGAATAGTGTTGCATTACATGAAGTGTAACGCAATGCTACCGTGCAGTAGTAACGACCTACTGCTCAGTCAGCATCACCTGAAAGCCATTCGGTGACGCTACTGTGCAGTAACTCCAGTCAGCATCTCATGTAGATGCGCCCAATGAGAACAGAAAGATCCTTTGGTCCATAATGACTACGACACAAAAGGGAGCTTGAATACCTACTTAACCTTACACTTACTGCCTTGAATACAGTCTGAAGTCACAGTTCCATTGGATTACACTTCAACTTAACAGCACTTAATATAAACATCATCAAATACAAAGTCTCATCTCAGACAAAAGCCACATTTAATTTAGCTAAAACACAATGGGCAAGTATATACAAGATGCTTTACTGTGAAGTAGATGAATCTATTATGCAATAAAGCATCACCGTCTACACAAGCTCACATTTACTGTGCAGTAATTTAATCTACTGCTCAGTTAGCTACTACTTGTAAATACAGGTAGTAAGCTAACTGGACAGTAGATACTGCATATTAACATGTATAGACGCTGACCAGAAGCAAATTTGCTGCTGTCACTGTAGCCAGGAGGGGGCCACAGGGGACAGGGAGCTTTTTGTCCCTGATCCTGGCACTGCTCAGCTCCTTGGCTACCCGCAGGAGCCGGGAGCCAATCAACGCCAGGACTGGGGAGCTCCAGGGAGCAAGCAGGAGCTGGAAATCCAGCCCTCACATGTCCACCGAAGCAGCTCTGAGCTGTGCAGAGCTGGCTGTTCCAGGGAGTGGTCAGGGGCTGGAAATCCAGCCCAAATCCAGCCCTTGCCTGTTCCCTGAAGCAGCCAGCTCCACACAGAGCTGGCTGCGTCAGGGAATGAGCCAACAGTGAGAATCCAGCCCTTGCCTGTCCCACACAGCAGTTCTGTGCTGTGCAGATCTGGCTGCTCTAAGGGACAGGCAAGGGTTGGATTCCCAGCCCTTCCCCTCCCCTGCACCCCAGCAGCCAGCTCCATGCCAAACAGCCCCATTCCCTGCCCAGCAGGGGGCTTGCTGGCAGCTGTATGTCCAGATAAGCATAGGGCCCAGAGAGCTATGCCTGCTCCAGGAGCAGCTTTCAGGTCCCCTCTCAGTGTATACAAGGCCAAGAGACAGCTGCTGCTGCAGCTGGCAGAGCTCTCTTGGCCCCATGCCCACAGGGACCAGCTCCATGCGCCTTGCCAGCCCTGGGGCTAGCACTGGGGAAACCAGAAAAACTCCCTGGCTGCTGCAGGGGAGCAGAACAGGGTGGGAACAAATCTTCCAAGAGGGACCAGATGTAGACGTGCAATATTTTATTGCACAGTAAGCCTACCGCAAATCAATAGCATATGTAGACACACCCAGTTACATTAATCTCTATGGATTCTTTGGCTTATGAAAGATTACCTAGAAAGACTGTATTCATTACTGATTTATTGTTAGTCTCCTTCCTCGGCACACCAAGTGCCTTCTCAATAGACCACCAACACTGACCCATTGACAAAGTCTGAAATATGATACACCAGAAAAGCAGTAGCATAGTTTACTCTAAAGGAAAATAAACAGTTCTGGATACATGCTTCTGCTTGAAAATCCTCATTCTGAATGACAGCAGCAGTGTTTAATTAGCCCTTTGTTTAATGGATCGATGCAAGTTTTAAAAATGCAGCATCCATGAACTCTCCCTGGGAAGAAGAGCTTTCATACATGCTGCTACGTTGCTGTAGCAACATGCTACAGTTTTTGCATCTGCAGGTAGAAACCATGATCCCGCAGCTACGTCGCTGTAGCAACGTGCTCCTTCAGTATAGTGCATTGCTATGGCGATGCAGCAGCTAAAAATAACTGTTCACTGTGCGCGTGGCACAGTACAGGCTGTTACTGCATCATTATTTTGTGCTGCCGTTTGGAAGTAACGGTGCCGTAGGAGCACGTGTAGACGTACCCACTATGTACTAGACAGGAGAACTCTCTGGCAGACCAGGAATGGACAAGACACTGTCAGTTGCACATTTTCATTTTCCTTCATTTCAACATTTTGGCACACCATTTAACAGTCATTTTCCAAAATGAATTTTAGAAGTATGCCCACTATAAATAAGATGTGTTTATGAGAACTCATATTGCAGGGTGAATTTAAACTACACAAAGACTGGCCAAGCTCCTGGTCAAAAAGTCTTAAGCTGCCAATAGCTCCCCTACACTTTAGTGCTTGTGCGGTGGGGCAAGTGGGCTACTGCATACATTTCCTTCTTAATGCTATGGTATTTATATTTTGCACTCTCCAGAGAAGAGAGCTCCTCAAAATGCAGTAAGTGGACAGGTCAACATCAGCTGGTCTTGCAAGAGGTGTATTCCAGCTCTCAGCTTCTGCTGCTTGGCAGGGAACCTATTCCATTTTGTCTCCCCTCTAGCATCATTTGAGTAAGATCATCTGTGCACAACACAGTAACAGCTGTCTTCACAGCAAATCTTCTTTCAGTCTTCACAACAGAAGGTTTAAATATACCTGATTATTTTCTTTCTCTGGCTCTGCTACTTAGGAGATCCAGATCAATCTTAATTTAAAAAGACCTAATTACTGCACCAAATCCCTTCCATACAAAGCACTTTGAATAAACAATTTAGATTGGTGTGCAGTGATCACAAATAATTCCCTTTTGTTTCTGGAAAATGGAGGCAACAATCAGGTTTTGTGACTACAGTGACAAAAAAAGAAAGTAGTTGAGTATAAGTTTATAAAAAGCAAACAAAACTTCTTTATTGCTAACTACAAATAAGCATCCAGACCACAAATGGGGAAAAAAAGATTGTCTGTCTTAGGTTATCCAGCAGTAGTAAACTGATTTCTGAAGTGATCTAACTGTAGCCAAAACATTTTTGGTAATTCACTTCTACATTTCAGTGGATCAAGGATGAGGAAAATATCACCAATACTGAAATCACCTCCTATCTACCCCTGATTTCCCTCCTCAATCTCTGACCCCCTCCCCCCACTTATATACCATTGGTTTTGTTTTTCCCAGCAGGTGCCAATGAGTACTACTTCACAGATGCAAGAAGTGTGGAGAGAATTCTCACCTCCAGTGTCTCAACACTTTTCTGTATAAAGCATTTTTTGCATTAGATATACAGGGAAACAAATTCCCCCTAGTTAGCATTAGTTGGTTTCCTTCTGCATCACAGAGCTGTACTCAGAAGGAAATAAATTGCTACCTTCCAAGGGAAAAAGTTAATATGTAAAATTGCCAATTTTTCTATAGACTCCTAAAAACACAGTTAATACCACATTGGGGCAGTCATAATAGAACTGTTTGCAAGCAGGATCAGACAAGGCTCCAGACCTGATATAAAAAAATAATAATGTAAAATTTTCCTTTATGCTTAAGAATTTAGTGACTTTAAGATTTCTAAAGCAGTTAAAATGCAAATTTGCTGGGCCAAAATATCTGTATCAGACTGAAGAAACTTGGTTATCATGTAATTAACATTAGAGTTCAAGATGGTATTCAGTAGATTATTTAACTTTCTGTGCATTCTGTTGTTTATAGGATCATTTGTTAGCGGCATCAGCCTGGCACGGCATTTTAAGAAAACTAAGGTAGGTTTGGACTGCACATTACATTCAGTAGAGCTGAGTGGATTCAGTAGATTCAGAACTGATTTTTCACTTAGCCTGTGCTCTTGGCTCTTAATTCAGTACCAGAGAGATGATCCCCTAGACAGACTTCCCAGGGCATATTAAAAAAGATTAATACAAAGTCAACAACAGCTTAGAATATCTGCAATGATGGATCAATACAAAACATGCATCATGGAACTGCCTTTATGTGTATCCTGTATGCAATTAGGTAATTGCAACAAGAAGTACTGCATGTGTGGAAAAGTGCTATCAACAGAGGCTCAAAGTGGTGTTCAAGTGCTTTCAGTCCCCAAGCATTATGGATGTTAAGATCTCAAATCAAAGATACAGAACTTGAAAATGCTGTTCCCTGAATGCGCACCATAGAGATAAGAGCTCACTTGAGTCAGGCCACCAGCTGAACATTTCTGCCAAATAGTTCTTTTTCACTGGTGAAGCATGTCTGATACTAACTCCAAGAATGGTCTGCCCCTGCAAGTTACAGAGAAGTCCCAAATCAGCCAATTAAAAGACAAGGCCAAAAAAGAAAAAAAAAAAATCCAAGCAATAGTTTACTTACAGGGCAAAACACAACTGAACCTTGAACAACTTAGAATTTTAGTCACAGTGGGCACATGTACATGTTCGTTAATGCACCATAATTATGGTACATTAAGTTTAGTGATGACAGATACTAATTTAATGCACTGTAATTATGATGCATTAAGTAGAGTAATACCAGGTACTAACTTAATGCACCATAATCAGCGCTACTGCACAGTAGCACTGGTGCATGTTTTTTTGTTATGCTAATGTGCAGTAGACTAATTCTGCTATGCATTAGTGCATTAGCACAGTTTTTGCCTGCCGTGGTAATGCACAGTAGAATTAATCAAATGCACATTTAGTGTCTTGTGTAGATGCTCCCACAGTTGCCAAAATTGCCCAAAAAAGTTCTCCAGGAGGACTGAAAGACCTGCTTCTACAGCACCACCCAGAAAAACTATATACTTTGACTTGTGGGCCCCCTTCATGATGCAGAGTGCATCACTAATAGGGTGCTCTATTTCATCATATGTGCATTCACTAGCACTTCACAAACATGATGGAGATGGTTTCCTTTGCTTTCATACTTAGCCATTAGATACAGTTATTCTTGAAGAGAGATGAAGTGTTTGGGGATTTTCTAAAGCCTTGTGTATGCTGGGTTTTAGTCACTTCTGTAGCTGCACACTAATGTGGATAGTGTACATTGAGATAATCCATGACTTCCACTAATACATTTTATTTCACTCACGGATTACATTTCATCTACACTTGAGAGCTGGCACAGCTAACTAATCAGCAATTAAAACCAATCCTGGAGAGGCCCAAGGCTAACTCTGGATTTTAAAGGTAACAGTTCAGCTGTTAGCTAGGTCAACACACCAGTGAAAACAGAACCCATTCTGCTCAAAACATAGAGCTCTTAGGATCCCTAATTTCAGACACAAGCCATGAAGTATACAGTGGGCATATTTACATGTGCAATTAATGCACCTGAATTTGTATGCAGAAAATTCTGGTGCATTAAACTGCTCCTGGGCATGAATCTGAACATGCACCTGTTGGAAGCAAATTTGCTCCCAACAGGAGCAGTTCAGTCCAGGGCTGCTCCTGCCCTGATCTGCCCCTGTGCAGCACCCAGGAGGAGCTCCAGGCTCCCTTGGGTGCCAGATCCGGGCTGGCAGGGGTACAGGAGTCAGGCCTGGGCTTTGGGGGAGGGAGGGAGGAGCTGTCCTGGCTCCAGGGCAGCACCTGCCCAGCAGTGAGGAGTTTGGGGCCAACCTTGATCTCCACACAGCTGGGAAAGAGCTGCCTGAGACAGCTTTCCCCATCCCATGGAGATCAGGGCTGAGCCAGGCAGTAGTTGTGGCCCCCTGGTGCCTGGGCTGACCAGGAGCAAATTGCTCCCAGTCAAGGTCTACACATGTGCTTCAGCGCATTAGTTAATGTGCCATTTTTCTAGTAGCTGTTTGTACTGGTACTAGCAAATGGTGCATTAAACTAATACCCAATAATTGACGCACATGTGTACATGGTGATGCTTTACTGAGCATTAATCTGATGCGCAGTGAAGTATCTCATGTAGACCTACCTGCTGTGTATGTTCTAATACTTTTCTAATTCTTTCATACAAAGTCAGATTAATGCAGTGGATTTGGAAGTCAGTGACAATTCTTGCTGCTACTTCCAGGGTTCAAGTACAAGTTATTCACAGCTATTACTGTGTGGTTTTAAAGTCTGTGCAGCTGCGTGTCCTATGGCCTCTGTTTATACAGCACTAATAACAATGACTTGCTTACTAGGGTGACCTATGCACCATTGCCAAGCCTCACTCAATCAGCATACTTTTTAGGATATTCTTATATATTCGTTCTTGAATCAGTCACACTGCCTGTCGCTGCCCCACAATATCAACATTTTACTTGCCTTGCACATTTGCAGAGAAACAGCACATACTGTAGCTACAAAATGAAGCAATATTTATATGACTACACAACCAGGGTGGGAAAAAGTCATAAACAGAATTTCTAGAATAAAATGCTTAGCAAGAGATATAACTCTCTAAGCATGCTATTTGCCAAAGTCCATTCAATCAAACTCTGCTACTGGCTGCCAGCTTTCGTATTTACTATTAAGTCTTAGCATTTAGATAAGGCTATGTAAGGTTACATGTTCAAGATGCTATAGAAATATTAACCAGGAGACCCCTCAGAGGATGACTGCTCTTTGCCTTTAAAGAAAAAGACCATTAATTTTATCTAAATTTTAAATTGTTTTAAATTTTTAGTTTAAGACAAAATGAAGAGGTAAATAAAACCAAGAATCTTGAATATAGTGATCACATCCCAAAGGACCTTTTTCCAGTATTATTCTGAATATTATTTCAAAAATAAAGGATTTCACAGTGTGCAAACTAGAGTTACTCCAGAAGGTATCTTGGCTCTAAACATTTACTTCAAATAACATTTGTGCAGTTCCCTGGCATAGTAACCAGAGGCAAATTGGCAGATATAATATTAACAGTTGTATGATCTGATTATATTAGCCAACCAATGAACATTATCTTTAATGGTGCAGAAAGCTGTAGGCAATTACTGCTAGATTAACTCCAGAAGTAGTAAACAATTTATCCATCCATTTGTAATGCTCTGGAAATGTCACACACGTTTTTAAAAGCTGAAGAAAATAATATAGAAAGAACACTCATTCTAATTCATTTACCCAGTAAGAACCACGTTGTATTCAACTGGTCAATGGTTGGGTATGACAACATCCCAAAGGGAGAAACACCACAAAGAAGAGTACAAGATACAAGACAACAATGGAGGGCAAGTATCTTTAAACTTGGATCTCTCTTAAGAATTAATTACTGCACAAATTATTAAAACAACTGAGCTTCACATTACAGGAATATTCAATACTTTAATTAATATTGCCCCAATCTGTACCTCTGGACTTCATATTATCTATGATTGGGAATATAAATTAGTGAATGTGTATCCAGCAGTGAGCATTTACAACTCACCAGTGATAAATTCAGCACATTTTCTCAGGTCCTGTTTTTTGGAAACATGTCACTCACCCTCTGCTCCAAGATCAACAAAATGCATGACGTAAATGCTGTGCTAAATGCTGTCAGAAATCCTGTGGTCAGCATGACATTGGTACCTGTGATATTAGAATTATATATTATATTAATTATTATATATTAATTATAATACAAGACGCTCTGTGATATTAAGTTCCCTGAAACAAAGATGCATACAAAAATGAAATAATAAAATACAAATGGGATGTTTTATCATCACAGCAGTCTGCTACATTCATTTCTGGCATAATATAGCTGGTTTCATTTACATCAGGTAAATTTGTTTCAAATAGTTCAGACCCCAGTTCAGCCTTCTAGTCATCAGCAAGATTTTTAGCAGATACACATGCTAATTAAGGAACATACACTTTCATTCCTTTATCACTGATACCCATCCTAAAATATCTAGCAACAGCTGTTCTCATTTCATGTCACTGCTCCTTGCAGCTTTCACTCAGTTGCTATCACTGTAAAAAAAATTGTGGGTCTTTCCTACATTTCCACCCCAATGAACCATGCTGACAGCAGTTTGGAAGACACGTATTGGCCAATCTGCATGCCAAGAGCATTAAACCAACTGAAGCCTCTTGGAAAGAATCCCCATTGAGAGAGACAAAATTCCCCTGTATTAATGCACCTAAAACATAACAAGTGAGTTTAGATTTCCTTCCTTAACTCTGGCAAATCTTCTCTAGTTTCTCTGGTTATATCTTTACAACCAATATTCCCTGTTCCATTCTGGTTTTAAGTAAACTGAAGTCCAGGCAATTTATCTTTGTACCCACAATTCTCCCTGTGGCTAAGGAACAAAGCGATAGATTTATTATAATCCTAACTTTTAGCATGAAAATACTGTCAATAGTTCTGAGGGACATACCAGGGACAGAGGTATCCTAAACCAAGAAGAAAAACATTTCACCAATAACCACCAAAACATATGCACACACAAGATGTTCTGTGTAAATAGAGAACATCAAAAAATAAAACCTCAGGTTATTTATTTTTTATTTAAATTAAACTTGCAAGTACCCTCAATTGCAGTAACAATTCAATGAGACAATTTAACTGAAAGATACTGTAGATTACAAATAGTGCCTTGGGTTTACCTAGCATCCATCTGAGGATCTCAAAGCATGTTTCAAAGATAAGTCAGCCTTGCTCCTATTTTCAGTATTGGGTCATTGAGACACAGCAAGTAATTAGACCATGTGGCTTTATAACAATGGTAGTGATCTCAGGATATGTTCAGGATATGTAATAATCAGTAAGACCATGGAGGACATCACTTTTATCCTTAGTTTTGTGATTTCTGTATATAGCCTTCAAGGACTCACCTTGATCAAATCAATTTTTTTTTATTCCTGTAGTAGATGCGTGTAAGTTCTGGAGAGCTTTCAAAAACATAGTAGTACCTACTCTTCCCATGTAATCTGTCCCAGTAATGGCTTTATTTGGCCTTCTACACATCATGTATTAAGAGATTTCCATTATCCATGTACCCGTGAGTTCCAAAAATATTGCAATAAGGAAGTATCTATAAAATTTCTTGCTATTTTAAGACAGTTTTGGCTGCTGATTTTTAAACAGACAGATTTAGTGGGAAATCTGTCTTCACTTCAGATGTAATCCTGGATTCTACCAGAAGTCATGACTCATGCTGTAAAAGAATTACATTACAGATTTTTTTCCAGGCCAGCATGTTACTGTTATAGAACAGCATATTGATATTACTGTACAGGTAACTGAGGAGCCATAATCCTACCCATATTCCTAAATTATTTCATAGCTAAATGGAAAGTTTGGTAGGTGCTATTCCAGTCTCTTATTTTAGCCAATAGAAAAAGGATACACTCCAATAATTTTAGTGTAACCATTACAGCTACATATTGCCAAGGCATTCTCTCTTCAGAAGTTCATCTGTGCCAATGTCAAACTTTCATAAATATACCAAGCAGCTTCTTTTCTTTTTAGTGGAAAAAAGAAGTTGTCACTGTGATAACTTGAAAAATACTTCTCAGTGGAAAATGGTATATGGTGGTTTGAGCCTTCCTCAGGCAGGGGGTTGCACTAGATGACCTGTTGGTGTCTTTTCCAGCCTTACTTCTCTATGGGCACGACCAGACGAGTATGCAAGTGCCTCTTGCCCCATCTCAAACCCCTTTGAGACAGGGAAGCAGGCATGTGCAGGAACGAAAAAATGAGAAAATTAGACCCCTGGATATCCTGAGACAACTGGAGGCTGGGTCCCCCACAGACATGGTCTGGCTGCCTGAGTGTCTCTATGGTTGGCCCCTCGCCCTGGTGCTGAAACACGCAGCTGGCCAGGCCCTGTGTTTCAGCACCAGGGCTCCAGCGCCAGTAAGGGGTCAGGGGGGAGGGGACCCTGGGGGAGATCCCCGACAGTTCCGCCCATTCCCCCAGCCCCCCCGACCCCTGCCCTGGCTGGCCCCACCCCCCAAAGCCTCCTGACTCCTGCCCTGGTTGGCCCTCCCCCACCGGCCCCCCCCAAGGCCCCCAACTCCTGCCCTGGCTTGCCACTCCCCCTGGCAGCCCTCCCCTCCCCCGGTCCTGGCTGCCCCCCTCCGCCAGCCTCCCTGAGGCCCCCGACTCTTGCCCTGGCCAGCCCCATCCTCCCCAGCTCCCACCGAGGCCCCTCACCCCTGCCCTGCCCAGTGCCAGCCCCCCCCAATGTTTAAAAAAAAAAATCCCTTAACCAAATCATCAATACATATGTTTGGTTAAAGGGTATTTAAAACAAAATGTAGAGTAAAACTGAGATCTAGTAAAGGACACATCATTTAACATGCCATTAAGCTACTCTACAAACATGAGAAGGCAGAATATTCAATTCTATTGGAATTGGCTATGTGTCTTGTCCCCTCTGCACAACAGTTTGATTGGACCCAATTCTGTGCAAGAGATCATAAGCTGTTCTTTACAACAACAGTGTCTGTGGCGGGTAGGGCCAGAAGGAAAAGGAGAAGGAAACTGGTAGGGGTGCACGTGTTGGACTTAGCTCAAGCCTATATTTTAATCCAGGCCTGCCTTTCCTGGCTCATGCACTAGACTCATTCACAAACATAAAAGGTGATATTCTGCAACGCAGAAGGCATCAGTGCAGAAGTCGTGTCATTACAGAGCTCTACAACTGGACCGCCCCTCTTACCAATACCCTTTACCATTATATGATAATTTTTTCTTCACTGAGTAGGCACAAAGTCAAATGCAGAATGCTGCACGCTTCTTTTAGATGTTTGAATCTGCAGGGATCTGAGGCAAAGAATAAATCCTTAGACTGCAGCCCACTGGGCTCCACTGATCTTTATATTTCAAAGTCTGATCTGTAAATTGGATACAGCAAATCCAATAGGCAGCTCAAGTGCACCATTCTCTCAGGAAAACGGTATGACCAGGAAAGTGTTTTATTTTTTTTAAAGATTAAGTAATACAGAGCAGTGTTGTTCAGCTGAGCCCACATTGCAGACTTTAAGATAAGTAACCTGTATGAAATATGCAGATCAGTCGACATGCTTTCCCACACAAGATGGGACTTAGAACGTGCCTATATTGTAATCAGAGGTATTGACTGTATCATACATAGCTATACTTAAGACAGCTTCACTCCAGATAGTTTGAGAGCTGACAGCAGTGAAGTTGAAGTAGCACTGACTTCAACACAGGCCAGCCCAGCCAGGGTCCTGGTTGGGCTCATGAAACCAGCTACAATGTATAAGGCTCTGCTCCCTCTGCTTCAATCCCATGGCAAAAAGAGAAGGAAAACAGCCAGATCTCCCCCTGTAGAAAGAGTCCTTTGCACGTCTAGTACAGGCAGAGCTGGGTCCTATGTAATCCCTAACTCAGTCACTGGTACCATGGATATCTCTTGAGGAAGGATATCCTATGTTCTCTAGCAATCTCTGACTAGCAGATGCTTGGTCCCCCAATATAGAATCATAGAAAGAAGGACTGGAAGGGACCTATAAGATCATCAAGTCCAATCCCCCGCCATGGTAACTGGGCTCAAACAAACTTAACAAGGTGCTTGTCTAGCCTCCTCTTGAACACCGCCAGGGATAGTGACTGCACCACCTCTGCTGAAAGAGTGTTCCAGATTCTAGTTACCTGTATAGGAAATAAGTTTTTCTGTATGCCTAGCTTAAACTTTTCCTGCCCGCTGGTCTTCATTCTCCCATGGGCTGCTTCTCTGAAAAGTTGTTCTCCCAGATCCTGGTGTTCTCCCTTGACATATTTGTAGGCGGCTATCAAGTCACCCCCCAGCCTTCTTTTACTCAGACTGAACAAACCTAGATCCCGAAGTCCCTCCTCACAAGGCCTATCCCCCAGGCCCTTGGTTATGCAGGTGGCTCTTTTCTGCACCCTTTCAAGCTTGTCCACACCCTTCTTGAAGTGCAGTGCCCGGAACTGAACAGTACTCCAGCCGTGGCCTCACCGGTGCTGAATAGAGGGGGAGGAGCACCTCTCTGGATCTACTGGCGACACAACTGCTGATGCACGCCAGAGCTCTATTTGCTCTGTTGGCGACTTCGTCACACTGGTGGCTCATATTCACCCTCTGGTAAACTGTCACCCTCACGTCCCTTTTGGATGCAGTGCCAGCCAGTGGACCACCACGCATAGTATATATATGGTGAGGGTTCTTCCTGCCCAGATAAAGAACCCGGCACTTGTCCCTGTTGAACATCATCTGATTGTGTTCAGCCCATAGGACCAGCCTGTCATGGTCAACCTGCTTCTTTGACCTGTCCTTGGACATGCCCGCTTGTCCCCACAGCTTGGTATCAACCACAAACTTAATCATTGCGCTTTTCACTCCCTTATCCAAGTAATTGATAAAGATGTTAAAGAGCATAGGCCCAAGCACAATTCCCTGGGGGACACCACTGGAGACAACCCTCCAGGATGAGGCCACCCCATCAATTACCACTTGCTGGGATTGGCCGCTGAGCCAGTTGCCAACCCACCTCACTGTAGCCTGGTCTAGGCCAGTACTCTTCAACTTAAGAGGATTTCATGGGAAATAGTATCAAAGGCCTTGCTGAAATCTAGACAGATGACGTCCATCTCTTGTCCCATGTCCAGCTGGTTAGCTACCTGGTCATAAAAGGACACCAGGTTTCTTAGGCAAGATTTCCCCTCGACAAAGCCATGCTGGTTGCTTCTCAGTACCCCACCAGATGTGAGCTTGTGGTTGATGGCTTCCTTGACAATTTTTTCAGAGATTTTTCCCAGGACCAAAATCAAACTGATCGGTCTACAGTTAGCAGGGTCATCCCTCTTTCCTTTCTTAAAGTTGGGTATCACATTAGCCCTCTTCCAGTCATTCAGGACTGCTCCTGAGTTCCATGACTCTTTGAACAGCCTCACCAGAAGTATTGCTACGAGCTCGGCCACTTCCTTCAGCACTCACAGATGCAGGTTGTCTGGCCCAGCTGACTTGAAAATGCCCATATCATCTAAGACAGGGGTAGGCAATGTTTTTTGGTCAGACTGCTGAAAACCGCCACAATGCCTACCTTGGAAGGTGCTGGAGTGCCAGCATGCCAGTATTGCTAAAAACAAAATGAGGGGAAGGTGCGGGGGGTATATGGCAGGATGCCTTGCTTGTGCCCCTTGCCCCTGCACCCAAAGCCCCTGCCTCCCAGCCCTGCTGCCTTGTGCCCCCCACCCAAAGCCCCTGCCCCCAGTCCTGCTGCCCCTTGCCCCCACCCAAAGCCCCTGCCCCACCCCTGCTCATGACCCTTGCCCCCCACCCAAAGCCTCTGCTCACCAGCCCTGCTGCCCTTGCCCCCCAGCCCTGCTTCCCCTTGCCCCCACCCAAAGCCCTTGCTCCTCACCCAAAGTCTCTGCTCCCCAGCGCTGCTGCCCCTGCCCCCAGCCCTGCTGCCCCTTGCCCCCACCCAAAGCCTCTGCTCCCCAGCCCTGCTGCTCCTTGCCCCCACCCAAAGCCCCTGCCCCACAGCCCTGCTGCCCCTTGCCCCCCACACAAAGCCCCTGCCCCAGCCAGGGCTCTGTGGCTGTCAGCAGCTACCCAGAACCTGAGCTGCAAACATCTGCTGCCTCTCTGCCCCAGCCCTGGCCCTAGCTGCCTCCCAGCCCCAGCCCTGGCCCCAGGCCCCAGGCTCCAGGGAGACAGCACAAACTGGCAATGCTCTCCGCTGTGCTGCCCTTGCTGCTTCTGCAAAGTAGTGTTGGAATGCGGCGTGGCAGGGCCCAGCAGGAGGCACAGAAAGCTGCCTGCTCCCAGCCCCCTGCTGCCCTGCCACACTTCCCCTGCGTGCATGGGAGTAGTGTGGGCAGCAGCACAGGGTTGTGCCCCTCGCTGCTGCCCCTGCCTGTAGGGGAAGTGTGGCCAGGGCAGCAGGGAGCTGGGAGCAGGCAGCTTTCTGTGCCTCCTGCTGTGCCCTGCTGCACCAGGTTCCAACACCACTTTGCAGAAGCAGCGAAGGCAGCACAGCAGGGAGCACTGCCGGTATATGCTGCCTCCCCAGAGCCTGGGGCTGAGTGTGGGAGGCAACTGGGGCCGGGGCTGGGGCGGGAAGGCAGCAGATGTTTGCAGCTGGCCCAGGTTCTGGGTAGCTGCTGATAGCCATGGAGCCCGGGCTGCTCCCAGCAGGGTTTGCAGTGTCCCAGCTGCCTGCTGGGAGCAGCCCGGGCTCCCGGCTGGGAGCAGCTACCCAGAGCTGGGGCTGGCTGCAGCTAGGAGGCTGCAAACAGCTGCTGCCTCCCCAGCCCCAATGCACGCTGAGGAAAATGGCCTCATGTGCCTTGCTCGGCACGCATGCCAGGGGTTACCCCTGCTGATCTAAGAGTATCTTCACCTGTTCGGGACTGATTTTATGTGGACTGCTGTCATCACTGTATTTGCTGCATGTCTGGACAGGTGACAAGTTCTCACCTGGTTTCAGGAATACTGATGGGAAGTAAGTATTAAGGAACGCTGACTTTTCATAGATTATGAGGGTACATGCCTTTTTATAGATTAAAACAGATACTAGGTAACTAATCTATGGCAAAGAGTGTGTGAACCCACCCAGAATTGTACTGTAAATAGTAAATAAGATCACAATGATCTGTAGCCTACCATTCCACATGGCTAGAATTTTTTAATCTGGCCTCTTGGGGATCCTTTGGTTTAAGCAAAAACAAAAAAACAAACAGTTCCTTAACTGTAATTTTAGCTTGTACTCCTCAAAGACCTCTTTGGAGAGATACTTAACCACAACACTTCTCATTCCCTGCATAGTGGTATGTAACCTCCTGTGCCGCCTGCTAGTGTGCTTTTCTTATGAGTTTTTCAGACCCCGCTGTCCCCTTAGTGGTTGTCAGCTTGCAGTTAGGGTAGATGTCTTGGATGGTCCCCAGGGGTTCTCGCCTGCCATGTCTTGTTGGAATGAACTTCTTATGGGGAGGATGGTCATACATCCTGCCTTTCCTGTTTCCCTCCTGCAATATTCCTGTCCAGTTTCCCGTTCAGGGGCTCTGCCTCCCCTACACCCTGGCTTACACCAACCTCGGATGTTAACTTCTGACTGCCACTAGGGCTAGCCACAGTAAAGGCGTTGTTTTGCCTTTTTAAGTTAGAATGGTCCAATTCAGATGGTGTGTTGTCTGGTTTTAGGCCGTATTGTAACTGGACTGCGGGGGTGGGTTTACCAGCCCCAGGTTACCTTGCTTCCCAGCATGCTCTTTACTCTTTCTGGCTTGCATCCACCGTAGTTCACAGATCTGTTTCTTTTGATCTCTTCAGGCTCACTGCTGTCCCAGTCCTGTCCATCTGTCTCTGGAATCCACAGCTCTGTTTCTGATAAATAACTGGGCCTTCCAGGGCTCAGCTTACTTTTGTATGCCCCAACCTTCCCTCAGTGAGGCTGTGATCAGCTCTGGGCCACTCTGGACCCTCTGGAGGACTCACTTCTGGTCCTCCCTGTTTCTGGTCCGTTGGGGTTTTTATCCCCCTTCATGGGGCTGGCCAGCGAATTGGCGCTGGCATACAGCTATAAAGCAGGTCCAAGCCAGTGCTGGTACTGGCCCTGGCTCTCTCCAGACCTGTTGCAATTTTTGTCCTTCTGTCTTTGGCGCAGTGTTTTTTCTGGCATGGCCCCACTTTTGCCGTGCTTCTGATTTGCGGTGGCGTCTCATTGGCTCTGTTCCTCTCCCTTTCCAGGTAAATCATTCTTCATGGTGTTGTCCCTGCCATATGGTAGTTAATCTGGACTCATTTTGTATTTAATTTACATAATCTCATTATAAACTGCCATGTTTATACACTTATCCAGTGTACCAGTGTCAACAGGCCATCCTTCAGGGCTGTTTCATGTAGATTACTTGCTGTACTTTCCCAAAAAGTTAGTAGCAAGTCCTGGCAGGTACTTTAATGCCAGTGTTTTACACTGGATTTCCTATAGGTCCTTATCCAGAGAAATAGGTCAATGCAACACACTGTAAAAGTGCCAACCTGTTCAGACAGCTGTACTGAATGCCTCAATCCTTCCTTTGAGCTTCTGGCAGTTTGAAACTATCAAAGAAATGTATGTCTGGAAAAATGGCAAAAAAAATCCTAGAAATACATGAAGTGGAGATTTTTATTCATTGCTCATTTTAAGTCTTGGATCACTTTTGAAAAAAGGAAAACTAATCTCCCAAATCTAGCATTTTAAAAGGAAAAAAAGTGACATGCTAGGACTGCAGCTAGTTAACCTTGGACTTTCAGCCATGACATTCTTTTACAACAACAGCTCTATAGAAGCATTTCGTTTGGGACCAGAAGCTTCCAGTAGTCCTATGTTTGATATTTTATTGCCTTGGTAAAATTATCTGTATGATTCTGAAACCATTATTCAATGAGTAACTGAAAGACCATCCACTTCAAGAGCAGATTGCGTTGAGCAGTTAGGCTAGACAGGTTGCTGAAGGTTTCTGAACCCTACTATTTATAGACATCAGTTCAGGCCAGTTGATGGCCTTCCATATGTAATAAACACGGCTTTCTTCACAAAGCTTTTTGGCAATAGCTGATAGGATGAGATCACCAGCGTTTTTCATTAATGTATTGGGTGTTGCAGCTGCTCAGGAAACTCAGCTGGCTTAGATGTGCCTTGAAGAAAGTTTTCCATTTTTAACAGTCAGAAGGCAGGGCAGAGTTGTACCTTGTAGACTAATTGCAGCTAACTAGCCCTCTCTACTTTTAATAGCATTAAGATCCTTCCTGACACGGCTCTCTCTGTCTCCCTACAATTGTTTCATTTACTAGACAGCTTATCTGAGTTGCTGTTGCCTAGAAATACTTTGTAACTGTGTGAACCAAGTGAAGAATAATAACCTGAAAGATATAAGTGAGATCAACCCATACTATAAGATTCAGACCGAGAGGAGGAATCTGTTAGGAATCCTGGCTACCATTCTTTTTACCTTTCTCCATTCTTGTGACCCTCAACCTATCTTGATGAACATGCTAAGATACCAATAGGTACCTTGTAACTTGTGTACAATAAAGATGGTCTTAAAAATAAATTTAAGGAGATATAAAATCAGGTATAAAATCAGCAGCTTTTCTATAAATTGTCTTCCAAACTTTAAATCCTACAAATTCAAGCTCTGAATATCAAAGCCAGGAAAACTGCTATTTGTTCTGGATAGTAATTTGAGGAGGAAAGAAAACCAGAGAAATCCATAGAAAGTGCATGCATTATGGACTATTGAACATAAAGGTAAAGACTCCTAAAAAAAAATCATTGTTTAAGACTCAAACAGTGGCTGACTCAGCAAGAGATTACAATTCCATTTGGCAGACACCCAACACTTTACAGCTAAGAAATTGAATTTTAGTGGAGTGAAAATGTGTCTATTTCTTAACTACATTAATAATATACAATATTTTGAAAATCGTAAGTGGCAAGCCATTACCTTCATCTGGAACATTCTAAAAAAGGTCTGCCATAGTTCAGAGCAATTCTATATCATATAACAGGGGTGGGCAAAATACAGCCCGTGAGCCAGATGCAGCCCACAAGGCCATTCTATCTGGCCCGCGGGGCCCCTAAAAGAGTTAGAAAATTAATATTTATCTGTCCTTGGTTCCTGTCAAACATGACAGAAACCAAGGCAGTAGGACCCAGGGGAAGCTCAGTGGGCTCCCACAACAGCAGAGCCTGCCCAGACCTGCCCCCCCAGCTGGAAGCTCCAGCAGAGGCTTCTGGCCTGGGAGCATATGGCTGCCCTGTGGCAGAACCTCAGGTAAGTGGGGGGGAGGACAGGGAGGGACCCTGGGCAGGGAAGGAGCCCAGGGAAAAGCGCGGGGGGGTGGGGAAGCGGCCTCCTGCCCACCCTGTGGCTGGTGCCCCATGCTGCAGCCTGGAGAAAAGCTGAGCGTGGGGTGGGGAAAAGCGGCCCCTCCCCCGCCCCGTGGCCAGTGCTCCCTGCTGCAGGTGCTCACAGCCCATGTGGGACTGTCCAGAGCAGGCCCAGGCAGCCCCAGGTGGGCTGCGAGCAGCTGCAGTGCAAGGCGCCAGGCACAGGGCAGCAAGGCGCCACTTCCCCCCCCCCATGTTCAGCACCACCTTGTAACCCAGCCCCACTGCCAGCCTGGGCCCTGCACCGACTCTGGGCTCGTTTGTTGGGGCTGCACGTGGCAACAGCAGCTGTGGCCCTCCTGCTTGCTGCGCTGGGCAGTGTTTGCCACCACCGTCTCTGGGCTGCCCAGTGTGTGAGCTCCGGGAGGGCAGCAGCAGTAATCACTGCCTGGCATGGCAAACGGGGGCGGGGGCACAGCTGCTGTCGCCAACAAGGAAGCCCAGAGACCGCGTGGAGCCAGTCTGGGAGCAGGGGTAGGTTACAAGCTGGTGCTGAGTGTGGGGAGGGAAGTGGCCCCTTGCTTGCCCCATGGCCCATGCCCCACAGTGGAGCCACTCAAAGCTCATGTGGGGCTGTCTTTGCCTGCTCCAGACAGCCCCACGTAGGCTGTGAGTGCCTGCAGCAGGGAGCATCGGCCATGGGGCAAGCGAGGGGCCGCTTTTCCCTGTGCTCAGCACCAGCTTATTCCTGCCAGTGAGCACGGGTTCGGGGTTGTGCGCTGCCCACCTTTTGTACCATGGAGCTGGGGGGCACTGGGAGTGAGCAGGTGCAAGTGCCAGCCAGAGCACAGGGCCCACACTGGTGTCTTGGAGCCACTGATGGTGGGGCCCAGAGCAGGGTGGCAGGAGCATGGGGTCCTACCTGACAGGGGCTCTATGAAGCCGGGCCAGCTTCCACCTCTCCCTGCTAGTGCAGCCTAGCCCGGCTCCACAGTCCCCTGCCAGCATGAGCCCTGCTTTGGGCCCCACTGATGCTGGCTCTGGGACATTGATCCCAAGACATTGGGATATCAGGCCCAAGATGGTGACCAGGGGCCCAGGCACCTGTCAAGGGGTGGGGCTACCCATGTAGCCCTTGACAGCCTGCCAAAACTGGATAAGTGGCCCTCCACCTGAAATAATTGCCTGCCCTTGTCATAGAGGGTGTGTCGACATGAGATGCTTTACTGTTCAGTAGAACCAATTACTGTACAGTAAGTATCCACGTCTACACATGCAGATGGTTACTACACAGGAAACTGCTCTAATCACGATTAAATTTGCTACCTGCAAATGCTAGTAGCAAATTTACTCACAATTAGTTACTGCACAGTAGTGCATGTGTAGACACTGACCAGGAGCAAATTTGCTCCTGGTCAGCCCTATCACTAGGGTGCCAGCCTCAGCTCAGTCCCAGGGCCCCAGGGCTGAGAGCCTCTCCTGCCCCACGGCTGGGTTGGCATTATGCCTGCCCCAGCCCCAGGCCCTTAAAAGCCTGTGGGGACATTTGGGCCCAGGGACATTTGCTAGAAGCCTGTGGCCACTGCTGGCTACTGTGTCCCCCAGGACAGGCCTCAGGACAGCTGCAGCAGCCTGCTTGCACCTTGGTGCCACTTCCTGGCACAGCATCTCTACACAGGTGCCAGGACCATGCTTTCCAGCTGCTCAGGGTGCTGCAGGTACCTGCCAGGCCTGGCGGCACCTGGGCCCGTGAACAATGCGTGCCCCCTGAGGCTGGGGGGGCACAGCGACTGCCCACAGGCAGTCTCTGGGTCATGGTGGTGGCGAGTGTCCCGCAGACACTGCCGGCAGAGTTGTCAGCGAGGATGGGGTGGTGATGAGTGGCAACACCTGCAGGCACTGTAGACAGTGGCTCCAGCGCCCAGTCTCAGGGGGTGCTCTGCCAATCTCAGGGGATGCACGTACACCTGCGTGCACCTCCTATGCATCACCAATGCCTGGGCCCACCTGCAGCCAGCTTGTGGTCACTGGATCCACGGCAGCTGGCCCCAGGCAACCCACAGCAGCCTGCCTTGACCCTGAAGCTGGTGCCCGGCACTGCAACCCCATATGCCTGCCTGTTTCACACTGTGCCCCTGTGCTGGGTGCTGTGAGCAGCTGCCCAGGCCCACCAGCACTGGGGACTACCATGTGGAGGCCCAGTGAGCTGTCTAAGGGGCCATGCTGGTGTCCCCAGGATACCACACACTGCCTCCCTAGGCACCAGCTGGTCCCAGGAGACTGCAGACCACATGGCACTGTGGGGTGAGGCTGAGGTCCTCAGCCAGTTTGTGTGGGACAGGTGCTCCAATGCCTGCATTTACAAGCGGCTGTCAGGTCACATGTGGGAGCATCGGCATGACTGGTCAGCATGCCAGCGCCACACAAACATCAAGGCTTTGAGGGCACAGTGGGTCACTGATACCAGCCACAAGCACTGGTCAGGGGCTGCCAGCAAGTCCATGCCCTTTATGTGGCAACTGGATGAGATCCTTGTGCCCTGGCATTCTGGCAGCAGGTTCTATTCAAATAAGGATGGCCTGCCTGAGCTTCTGCTGTGGCCTGGCACCCACAGTGACATGTCACCAGGGGATGGCCCCCTGAGCCATCAGGAGCCTGTTCCACTATGCTCCTCACTCCCAGCATCATTGAGCAGCTCCAGGAGCCTTGGCCAGAGCCTGCCTTGCCAACTTTGCAGGCTCAGCCCCACCCATGAGGTCAGGCTGGCCATGGTACCACCGGCCACCAGCAGCTCCAGCTCCTCCCTGAAGGGGTCACCTGCCTGGACAGCCAGAGACCGTGCCCCTGTGTGCCAGGACACCACTGGGAGCTGCGTGCCCTCATTGCCAGAGGCTACCAACCTGGGATGCCAGGCATACTAGCCTCACCCAAACTAGGGGGAGGGCCCTCCCGAGGAGGGCCTTCCCCAACCTGGCCCCTGGCCAGGCCAAGGCACATTGCCCCTGATACAGAGCATCTTATCTTAGAAATGTTGAAAACTCCCACAAACAGCCTCTGTCTCCTGCAGCTGCACTCAGGGGAGAGCCACCAACTGGCAGGCAGGATACAGGCTCAAGGTCATGCCAGCCTCAGCCAGGGCCCTGTGAATGTGCTGGCTCTGGCAGTGGAGAACCCAGGACCACATCCACCTGCTGGACCACCTGGTCACTGTTGCCATAGACCACCTGGCAGACATGTGGATTTGGTGGGTGGAGGACATGGCCTGGCAGGATGTTTAGTGGGCAGAGGATGTGGTCCGGAAGGACACACGGGACCAGTATGAGGAGGCCAGGTACTAGCATGAGGAGGATAGGGACTGGTGGAGGGACCAGGCAGACCAGGAGTTTAGGGAGAGGCTCCTGGCCCAGAAGGAGTGACATGGAGGCCATGGACCAGCAAGCTGTCCTGGTGGCCAGGGTAGTGGAAGCTATGGAGGAGGACTGCTGGGTGCTGGAAACCATCCTGGTCCTGGTGGTCAATTTCATACTGCCTGCTGCCCTGCCTCCTCCTTCCTGGGCCCAGCCATGCCGCTTGCCCCAGCTCCATGTGGCCATGAAGCAGGAACTGCCCACAGTGGGACCAGCAACACATGCAGGCCCTGCTGGCCCTGGCCACTGGCAGCAGGAGGGGGAGCCTCCCACACCAAGAGAGCAGCACCAGCCATTGCCCCGGGTGACTCCCCACCCACCGACCTCACCATGGCATGTGCACCCACAGGGAAGCAGCCAGAGGCAGGGATGCTGGCTGCCTGTCCCCAAGCTCTGCTCCCTATGCACCCCCACCCTACAGCCCCCCACTCTGGGAAGGCACACACACGTGGGGAAGAGGGTGTATTATTGGTGGTGGTTGGGTAGATGGTGATGGGGCTTTGTGTGGGAGGTGGGACAACAGGCTCTGTTGTTGGGGAGAGAGAGGCTTTGTTGTTGGGAAGGGAGTGGTGAGGGGTGTCTGTATCTTTGGAGGAGAATAAACTACTTTTCAGAGAATTGTTTGGGGTGAGCATGGTGCTGGGGGTGCGTGGTGGGGCTGGGGTCTATGGCCAACTGTCCAGGTGGGCTACAGTGGGGAGTGCAGGAGTGGGTGGTTGGCCAGTGCCTCTCGCACCTAGTACCCTAGCCCCCACCGGCAGGGGAGGGTGGGGAGGGTCTGCTGGGGTTAGCAGGGCCAGTACTGTGGCTAGTAGGAGCCCAGGGCTCTAGACATCATGGCCAGGGTAAGGGGCTGGAGCAGCCACAGTGCAGGGAGGCAGAGGCTGTAGCAAGAGAGCCACTTGCATGCTGCCCCTGCGCTCTGCACACTGCTCCTGGGCCAGAAAATGTGGCTGGCCAGGGACCAGCATGCGGGGCTGCCTTTTAAAGATGACTGCCAGCCACAGATAGTTGTGATCAGAGTCTCCAGCTTCCCCTGGTGGCAGTGTGGGGCTGGCATAGGCCCGCAAGAAGCGGAAGCAGTCTGCTGCTAGGAATAGCAATTCTGCTGCCATGTCCCTGCACATGTAGACACATGCCAAGTAGAGTTTACTCTAGCATAGTTTGCTCTAGAGTAAACTGCTCTTTGATTATTTGCATATATAAACACATCTATACAATATTAAAATCAAAACTATTTGCATGGATAATTCCAACATCTACAATTTCAAGAGCCAAATACTTTCAATTTCCTACCACATTTTGCAGCACAGAGGTATTCAGAAAATGAAAAACTATACTAAGAAAAAGTAGGACATCCTAATACATCTTAATTACACAAGTCAAAGAATCTATCAGATCTTTAGCACTGGTTGATGTTGTTTTAGCAAACCCTGAAGAACTTAGAACAGCTGATGCAAATGTATCTTAAATTGGATAGAAACATTTGTTTAAACTGAGCTTTCATCTATAGGTAAATACCATTGTAGTTAGGTCCAGAAATGTCTTAAAAGCCTATTTATTGCTAACTTTAAGCAGGTGTTTAAGTATCTTCATCAAATGGGATAACGGGAACTTATCAGTGGTGTCACCAGCCTCCTTACCTTGTAGTCCTGCTTATATAACAATGTGGTCACTAGATGCTCAGTTTCCAACTGGTTATAAATGGTGGCAACCTACTTAGCAATTGCTACATCCTTCAAGAAAGGATATAAGAAACTGAGCTAAAACATTTAGTTTAATATTAGGATTTTTCTCTTTTCATTTTTCTGCCAAATCTGCTGATTCCATGGAGCATCTGAAACGAAGAAAGCTAGTAATAAATATCTGCAACGGTGACATGACCCATACAAATAAAGTCAAAGCAATACATACGTATACCTCAGTCATTCTGACAAGAAAGTAAATATTCCTAAACAGAAATTCATAATGACCAAACACTGAGCTTCTAAAAATCAGCAAGTCATCTTGTCACAGTCATAGCTCTGCAAGGACACAACTTTTGAGAAATCTTACTTTTCAATTTTCAAATAACTAGAAAAACTTGCCAAATAGTTACACAACATACATCCTATTGCCAGCAATGAAGACTGCATACAATGCCATTCTGCACTATGTACTGTTCACAGCAAGGGAGCAATTTTTGCATATATAGCCAAGATCATGAATTGCAGTAATAACTAACTAGTTTTATAATTTCATAAGCACTGATGAGGTCCACTGAATAGACAAGAAACAAATAAGGCAGTCTACCCTACAGAAACTATTATCTAAAAGTAGTTTATGGTTAAGCTGTTAAAAAGTATTCATAAAAGTTGTAGTATTATTCCCCATTATATACCGGAATGATGAAAAAGGAAACGGATTTTAAACCAGTAATACTTCATACATAATCTCTAGCCCCTGTTCTGAAAACTGAAGCTGTTCACATTTCTTGGTCCCTTCACTGTATGCTCTATGCCCTGTAATTCAACTGCCTTTCCCCTACATCCCCAGATGTTATCTGCAAAAATAAAGTGAGCGATTAGGGTTAGGAAACCAGGGGAAATTTAGTGTTGGAAAGTGAGCAATAAAGCTGATTGAGGAAAATATTGTATTAAAATATATACTTTAAAATACATTTTAGTCATTGAATTGACTTTAAAATGTGCTTCTGCCTATCTTTGTTCTACTATGGTACCTGATTCTGAACAACAGCATCAAGTGGAAAATGAGCTGAGAATAAAGAAAACCTTAAAAGAAAAAGTTTGAACGATTCCTGGCCAGGGATATCTAAAGGGAACATGAAGAGGTGGGACTGACTCTTTTTAAAGTGCATACCCTTTCAATTAAAGATCCCAGCTTAAGATCAGCTTAGAAATGTCATCATTATGAATGAGTCATTTGAATTGCACCATTGTTCCATTTTGCCCACTATGAACTTTGCATTTGAAGGAAAAAATTTGAAAGGCTTTTACTTCTCTTTGCCAGCTTTTTATTTTATTATTTTAAATGATTGATGCTATTTCTGCCAATCCACCAAGCAAAATTTACTGGGCCTATAAGGGAGTTTATTTCAGGTAGCTATTCATAAATATAAAAGGGATGTTGAGAAATGAAAATGCAGCATAATTAAAAAAGATTATTTTTTTTTATTCTTATTTTGCCCTTGTTATCTGTTGGGGAAAATTCAAGGTTGGTGAGCAGTCTTTGGTCATTCTGAAAAGGTGGCATTCCAATTTAAGTAAATTCATCTCAGAGACATATAGATTTGCATGAGCTGGTAGTTGGACAGGAGCCCTAAAAACATGTTAGTGTGCCCACGGGCACATATTACATATAGAATTGTTCAGACAAGTGATGTCTTTAGTTATGAGGAAGAAGACATTTTGTATGCAGTACAATACGGCTGAGGGGAAAGAGCATTCATTCATTGATCACGTTTGGAGTTCAGAATGGGTTGATTGCAATCCCAGCATTACTGCCAACGAGAGAACATCTGCCTGTTGAAAAGACAACAGGAAGAACCCAGACCTCAGCCATTCTGACAAGAAGGTAAATAAATAATGCTAAATACAAACTCATAATGAGTTTTCACTTGTTTGAAATCAGACAGTTGGCTAGTTGAACTAATAAGGTAGTCCACTACTGAAATATAGCATGTAAGAGAATATAGGGGACTGATATCTTGTTAAATACACTGTAGAGTTAAGCATACCAGTTAGCTCATGTTTATGCAATATGGCTTAGTTCATTTGACTGTGTTTTGCTAAATTATAATAATGTCTAATATCTAAATTTGGGAATTGAGTTAAGCTTTAGTGAGGCACTGAAGCAAACAGGTACATTAAAAGTCTCGAAATAACCCCTAATTACTGCTGCTGTAGTAATAGTACAGTATTTTATACTATTTCAGCAAAGTGAGGCTCAATTTCCTTTATGAATTTCTTCGCATTTATCTTGTATAATATTGTTTCTCAAGCTCTTCTCAGTGTATTGTTTGAAATAAATAAGATTTAAAAAATACAAGGCCGGGTTCCACAGGACAGCGAGTATGTAAATTTTGACTGGAATTAATTTACTGCTACAGGTGCTGGATTGAAAGCTTTGAAGTTTGAAACCCTCTGTTTATCCACAGAATAGGTATAGTATAAAAAACAGCAGTAGGATCCTCACACACTCTATCCTGTTTAAATCTTGAAATGCAGGGACGAACCTAAGGGAATTTGGTCTCCATCATTCATTCAAACTTTGGTTTCCTTTTCTACCAGTGGACACCCATCTACTAACAACATCTTCCAGAGTGAATGACTGAATTGCTTTTGGCATATGAAGTCATTACCCATTTTTAAAAGATTTGCATGTTGTTTGGCACCAGTATGACAGAAGAAATGATGGCTTCAAGGGAGTGAGAGAGTGGGGGTGGTGCTGTTCTTTCAACAGCTAAATGAAAGAACTGTAGGAGCCATCTGCAACAGGAGGAAACTCTGTCACTATTGATAGCTCCACTCTAAGGCAATGCCACGAGCTGCTGTCTAACTTGACCATTTTTAAGAAGCCTGGGCCTGAGCTTCAGACATGAGCTAAAACAGAAGGCCTCAAAAAAAAAAGCTTCTGTCTGAGTGACTGTAGCATGAACCCTTGCAGATGCAACATCTGGCTTAGTTAACATTGCAAAGGGAAGCCATTTGTATACTTCTTTAGATACCATCAAACAGAGCACAAGGAAAAAGGAATTTGGAAAAACAAAGCAGCCTTGTCAGACCATACATGAACGTGAAAAGAACAAAAAAAAAGGTAATAGTTCAGTGTGAAGTAACGTTACACAATAGGAAGGGAAAGGAGATAAAACCTCCCTTCTGCTCCGTTTTGCTTTCTCAAAGATATAAATCTTACTAATTGGCACTTTTGGGTCCAGAAGAAATCTGGTTTAATCCAGTTTTGAAAGTTTTAGTGAAAAAAAGAAATTTAAATAAAACCATTTGGGGATTAGGTATTAGAATATTAAAATTATGTTTACCAGGCAGCCATCAATACTGGACATCGGCTGGAGGGAATTGGAGATCTCTACATGCTAAATCATTTGGAGAATCCTCTGCTGATAGAGAAAGCCTGGCCAGCTCCGCTTTGTGGCTGTCCTGTAAGATTATGTTTTATGCTTTGCTACTAATCCTGCTTTATCAATTAATCAATAAACTTCTCAAATGAGTTGGAATGACCCAAAGCTGCTTGAGTTTTTCACTTGAACACCCCTATTAAAATTTGTTAACACAACATCCTTCTGCATTAAGTCCATAACTCTGATGTCCTTTCTCTCCACAGATTGAGGCTACTGATAAATCCTGGTGACTTTTCTCAAAGAACATCTCCAAAATATGCATGTTCTTCTCCTTCCCTTGTAAAAGACATGTTACAGGCCCTGTATATTTGTTGCTTCAGTTACTTCAGTCTCATCCTTTATGGCTTTACTTGCCAGGCTCCTCTTCAAACTATCCAGAATCTTGCTGCCAAAATCATCTTCCTTATCCACTGCTTTAATCACCTTTATCCCTTCCTCAACCCCCTTCAGTGAAAATTAAGGCCTGAAGAGCTACTGGCCAGTCAAGCCAATGATATACAGAAAGCTTGCTTAACATTTTTTTCCAACTATTTAAGTTGGTTTAATAAAGGATATCAGATTCATCCAAAGAACCTTGTCTGCTGATATACAGAAAAGCATTTAATTATGGCAGAATTTGTGCTTCAGTATCTCTTTTCTTCCTAAATTTTCATAATATTTTCCTAATAATTTACACTGCCTTGCAATGCTACTTTGATACTATCTAAAATATTAGTTGCATTTCATGGATGTGAAAACTGAGATAAAAGGGTTCAGCCACTTGACAAAGTTGGTATCATAGTCCAGAGACCTGATTGTCAGGCTTTTGCTTTGAGCAGGAAAAGGGATTACTCAGAGATATAAATGTGAAGGAGGCTGGGAATCTCTAAGTCAAAGGTACAAATCTGAAGGGCTCAGAAGAGGAGATAGACTTGGGTACCTAAGTCAATCACAGGATAACTATGAGCCATCACTATGCTACAGCTGTGAAAAAGACAAATGCAAACCTAAGGCAATAACTAGTAAAGATAGGGAAATTTATACAAGGCACTATTACGACCTCGTCTGGAATATTATTTATAATTCTGAATGGCCACATTAAAGAAAGGTTAATTCAAACTGGAACAAGTATGAGGATGGGCTACTAAGATCACCAGATAAACAGAGAGCCTATTTTTTAAGAGGGGACTAAAAGGGCTTGGCTTATTCACCTTAGCAAAATGGGAGCTGAGAAAAGAGGTAACTGCTGTCTATAAAGAGAAGACTTATTTAATTCAAAGGACAACACTGGTAAAAGAACAAACATGTATAAACTGGCCATGAATACATTTAGGCTGGAAAGTAGAAGGTTTCTTCTAACCATCAGAGGAGGAACAGCCTCTCCTAGCACAGGGGATGGTCACGTAACTGGTTTTAACATGGAACTCGAGCAGCTTCTGAAAGAGGTTATCTCACACAGTTGCCCCGCAGTAGCAGTGGACTGGACTGGATGACCCAGGAGTTTCTTCCTAGTCCTGTGTTCCTCTGTTGCTAATACATTCGCTGCTTTTAACTGTTTGGTGTTAGCGTAGGTTTCACTTTATAGTGGTGACCCAATATCTTAACCAACCACTTCAAAATATCGTAAGGGTTTCCAAAACAATTTAGTTAGACTTTGTTAGCTACTCTTTCTGGTAGCAACCTGATTTTTGCTGGTCCTGGGGTGTTCAGTAAAGACAAGTTTCATTATATTCCAGTAGAAATGATGGAAACCATGGTAGTTAAAGCTGAATAAATGCAATTTCAGTTGAATCTTCCCATTTCAGTTGCTTTGTCAAATTACCATTAGACTGAAAATTTCCATGTGTACCATCAGCACAAAAGGAAGCTTTTCTGAAAGTTTCAGTAAAAGCAGTTCAAGCATTTCTCAGCTCCGTGTGTGCATATTTTATCTAGGTAACAAAAATACAACAAATGAAGAGTGTTGTCCTTTACAATCCTGATTCCCGCTCCTGCAGCCTGGTAGACTCAAAGGTGACAGACAATGTAACAAATGTGACTTTCGACTATTTTAAATCAGAAAAGGGACTTACAGCTAAAGCGTGCTTATCAGCTGCTCTGATTTAACTGGTTTGTCTGACCACTCTTATAGCAATATAAGTATGCTAAACAGCTATCTGAAATGAATAAAACAGAGTTCAAGTTGCACTGATTTTGCTCAACATCTACTGGTATAGGAACAGATGGATATACCAGTTATAGCAGAACATTTTATTTAGGTATAATTTAAAACTGAATTCACATTTTGTAGCAAGGGGCAGAACTGAAATTAAAAATATTAGAGCTGATTTTTTTTTCCAAATTTGATGTGTTTTCTAGAGAAATGAGGTCTAGAAAACAAGCTCTGCTTGAAGAGAATTAGATCTCTAGTTTTGCAATTATGAATATAATGCCTTTTCTTCTTATGCACAGTGAGTGGTACATTGTTTGCTGGACAATATTTCTGACAGAGACTGCACAGGCAGTGTTGGGGTCAGAACAAGTTTCACTGAAACAGAGGTGAAGGGGTTGTAGATAGGACTGACTTTCTACAAGAGAGTGAGCAACTGAGAGTGAACGAACTAGGGCTGTGCGAAGCTTTGGGTGCTGATTTGATTTGGAGGAGATTCAGCCCCATTCAGGGGCTGAATCTCTGAATCCAAATCGAACCAAGAGACCAATTAAAAGGTCCGAAGTGATTTGAAGCTCTCTGAATTGATTTGGAAAAGATTTGGAGAGCTTTAATAATTCAGGCAGGCCCCGGCCCACTGCAGCAGGGAGCTGGACCCAGACTCCATGCTGGTAAGGAGGGGATGAAGAAGTGGGAGCTGGAGGAGGGGGAAAGGGACCATGGGGGGACCCTTTCCAGGCTCCATCCCATGCCTGCTCCCTCAGCCCCCCAAGCACCTCCCAACCCCTGCCCACTGCCCTGCCCACCCCAGCTCCTGGTTGTTTAAAAAAAAAGCTTCTGCTCACCATCCGCTGCCCCCCCACTGCCCCACGCCATGTAGGTGGCTCTGCCATGAGCCCCCCCCCATGGCTGCCCCACCCCCACCTGGCAGCAACTTGTGAGTTCAGGGCTTTTTTCCCCCCAAAAAGCTGGGAGCTGGGGCAGGAGAGCCGGCAAGAGATGGGGCCTGTCTGATTTGGAGATTCAGCTGATTAGGTAGCAGCCAAATCTCTGAATCAGATTCAGCCGAATCGATTTAGGACAGTGATTTGAATCACCGAAATGAATCAATGTCCCCTGAAATGACCAAATCCAAATTCAAAGCAAATACTAGCTGCTTCACACAGGCCGAGCAGGAACATGCGAAAGGCTTGGAGGGAGATACTGCTCCCATCTTTTTCAATTAACATTTTGATGTTAAATATGTACGGTGGTAGGTGGAAAATGCTGAGGGTTGACAGTGAACCCTTGGTCCAAAAAGTTTAGGAACCACTGCTGCAGGAATTCCAACAGGAGAGGAAGATAGACTAAGTGACTCTAAAAATACTCTACTTCCCCCTGAAGAATGCAAATAACATGATACTTATTTTACACATGGGGAAACCAAGGCTTAGAAGAGGGATTTGAACAAGTTCACACCAGCAATATGATAGCTAGGCCTGAAACCCAGGTCTCCTGACACTAACAGTTAACAGTGCCTACTTGAAAGGAAGAAGGGTGTTTGTACCTGAAAGCTTGCAAAGAAGAATTTTTCCAACTATTTTAGTTGGTCTAATAAAAGATATCAGATTTACCCAAGGAACCTTGTCTACTTGAAATGATCACTTTTTGCCCACCTGTAACATGCATATGAATTTAGGTTAAAATGGAAATGAGCGTAGTACTTGATGCCATTTACTTGTGTACAAATACTGCTCACAGTGCAAGCGATGAACTGTAATTCACTCCCTGAAGCACAAGGTGGTGATCAAACATTATTTTATTATCTTATATTCAAGTGACAAAAAATGCTACACCATCAGCAGCTTCCTTCCAGCAAACACTTTGCTTTAATTTCTTTGCTTTGCTGCTTATCTGTCCAAATTCAGTTTGTGATAATTCCACATAAAGGATCCTGATAACTGGCTGCCCTGCAGCTGAATGTTGCCAATGAAAAACAATGCAAGAAGCCTGTAAGATTCTTTTAGTAAGATATTGTACTATATTTTTTCATCCTTTTTCTTAAATATGTTCCCTCTTCGGGGTGGATTCAGGGAGGGTATGACAGTGCACTTGCACCCCTCTTCTGCCACTGTCCCTGCTGTCCCTGGCTGACTGGAGGTGAGAAGAACCCCAGAGCTGCTCCTGCCCTGCTCCATCCAGACATGGACTGCAAAGAGCAGCTGTGTGGGGTACTGGACTCTACCAGCTAGTCCCTTATCATGAACCCTGCTGGGGGAGTGAGCACTGGAAGCAGGCACTCACCCTCTACTAACATCACTTTCCTTGGCTGACCTGGGGAGCACCAATGCCACCCCTACCCCACTCCAGCCATGAGCTACTGGAAGCAGCTGTGCAAGGAGAGAAGCTTGGTCAGGAACAGCAGAAGCAGCAGGTTACTTCTTCCAGCCTGTAGCAGGGCACTAAGGTGCCTGCTACCTGAAAAGCAGCAGAACGGGCTCAGGTGTTATTTGCTAGGGACAACCAGGAGGAGCTAAGGGCCCACACCTGGTGAGCCAGCTGACCGGAAGGGGCAGGGCTGACCACTATAAGACCAAGACTGGAGGCTGTGTGTGCTCTTTCTCTCTCTACTGGCAGCCAGGAGGATGGAGCACTGCCTGACTAAGGGAACAAGATTGCCCCTGAATGTGGGAAAGAGAATAAGGCTTGAATGTACCAGCCGCTAGTTACATGGGTGAGAGGTGGTGTGGTTTGGAAAACATTAGCCAGGATTAACTTTGTGTGATTGTTTGTTGTTGTTGTTTGACTGGAGGACCAGGTGAGGCTATTAGGGGTTGGAGAAAGCCTCATAGGGGCTCCACGGTAGTGTGGGGCACAACATTCAGGGTTGCACTGACCCCAGCCTTGAGAAGGGGAGCAGAGGACTGGGGACTAGGTAAGGCCAAGGCCACCTGAACCCCACAGGAAATTTAAGACCCGAGGAGGGGATTTGAGGGGCAGGCTTGGCTACAGCCACCCGAGCCCCAGTGCGAGAAGCCCCAGAGCAGGCCGTTGCAAGAAAGCATGGTTGTGAGGCAAGCCAGAAGCGCCTGTGGGGCGCGGAGAGTAAAATCGACGAAACAACGTCCGGCACATCTGTGAGGCTTGAGGCGTGGTACAGGGGTGGTTGGAGCCACGCATAGCCCATAAGGCTGAGGTGCACCAAGTCACCCTGCGGTGCAAGGTAGAACAAAGACTGAGATACATCAGAGCACCATGTCAGAGAGGACTACGGGTAGCCTCCCTTATACGTTGTTGACATCAAAGACATGGTGAGTGAGATGTGAGGGTGCTTTTAATATCACATTGGCATGGTAGGGGGTGCTAGGGGAGTTCACGGCCACCCCTAGGACCCCGCCCTGCTACACAGCCGATGCTTCCAGCCAACAGCAGGGCACTTGGGGATGGGCAGGGGGCAGGTGCTGAAAGAGACCCTGTCTGATGGCACCACTGTCCCTGGCCAAGCCTGGCATGCAGTGCAGCAGCTCTCTACAGCTCCCGGCTGGAAAGGGGGAGAAGTGGCTCTGGGGCTCCCCCATGCCCAGATCAGCCAAGAATGGCAGTAGTGGGGGGTGCATCCCTCCTTTCATGTACCAGCTCTTTGTCTGGCTGCCTGGTGTCTACTACAGGACTGCAGGCTCCAGGCACACCTTACCCCCATATCCTCCTGTGGTCTGATGGGCAGTGAGCTGCACACCCCCATTGCTCCCAGTGGAAAACAACTATTTTTTTGTTCATGCAGAAGCCACAAGTTTTGTTATTGATTTCCTGGGGAAAGGGGTTGGGTAGGGAGGGCATCTAAAATCTGTGCACCCTGCCATTCATAATAAAATGACCCCTCATACAGAATGTACATGAAAATATCCTCACCACCTTACAATAAAACAGGTGTTTTAAACCTTTTTGGATCAGTATACGCCTGGCAGATGGATTCAGAGCAGTGTACCCCCAGTGGCCAGACAGTGCACAGATGCCACCCGCTCAGTCGGATGTGGAGTGGAGTGGGGGTGGCGCATGGCCGGATGTGGACCGGGGACCGGGGGGTGGGTCTTGGTGCACAGGTAGACATGGGGTGGGGGTGGCATGTGGCCGACTGTGGAGCACCAGCAGCTGCCATGTGCAACCTTCCCCTGCCCCCCATGTCTGGCTGGGCAGGCAGCGTGATGGTGAGTGGCAGCGCTCCATCCCCACCCACCCACGTGTACTCCCTACGGTCTTGCCATGTACCCCCAATGGTATGTATACCCCCCCCCCGGTTGACAGCCCCTGCAATAAAACAAATGCCAATTTGGGGGCAGTTCTCTTAGACATCCTAGAAAGAAATTTAGTGGGATTTCTGCATATGCAGCTCCTCAGTAAGGCACTGAAGCTCTCATCCTGTTCTCACTGTAGCCATTAGAAGTTTTACTACTAACTTCAACAGCGTTGGGAACTACAAGGCAACAACATCCAAGGATGCCATGCTGAAAGAAAAAAAGTGGATGAAGTCATAAAATGTTACTATTTTACAGAAAAATATTCCCATCTTCCCACTGTTAGGCTTTTTGGTTTTTTCTTAATAATGCCCAAGATTTTGCTCAGCATACTGCAAGGCAAATAGACATGATTCCTATTACAGAAAGCTTCCAATCTATTTTGGCATAACATGACAATATAGAATAAAAAGCGTGGGATGTAACAAAAGTAACAGCACTAGGATCACACAGTTACCCTCTCCAGGTATATGCTAGGTCTTGGTGGTTCCATTAAATAAACAGACAGATATATATATATAACAATATTACTGAGGGAGAAATTGAAGAGGCTGAGATGCTTAGTGTCAAATAGTGTTAAAAGCAGGATTAGAGCTAAGATGTTCCAGGCTCTCTGTCTTGTGATGTGAGCCCCAGCTAAAGGTATTCTGTTTGAAAAATAAAAAACTCAAAAGATCTGTATAACAAAGAGGCCCTGAAATGTGCTAAGAAAGAGGCTAGGTCTTCAGTAACCTGGGATGCTCTAAAGGAGTAAGAGGCTCATGAAGTAACAAAGGAAGAAAATCTTATTTATTTTCAATGTGAATTCAGGGAAACAAAGCAAATAAAGAAAAACCCTGCTTGTACAAACACAGGTCCCAGATCCCATGTATTTTTTATGTGGGAGATGGATGACCTACATGTGCTACTCGTGACAGGAATTACGCCATGCAGCTTTGCTGTATGTGTGATCTAGGCACATTACAGCCAATAAAAAAGAAAAATCTACACTGAGCCAGTGCAGAAATCATTTGCAATGATCCTTGTTCCCCTGCAAGCTTGGCACTAAATAACTCCGCTCTGTGACTTATGCACCGTCCCTCACTAGACCTCTGCACATTGAAGGCCTTATTCATTGCTCCCTGAAGTAAATGAAAATAATTCTGTTGACTCAAATGGAAGTTGGACCAAGATCTTAATCTGTAAATGCCTCCCTTCCCCTGTGATACCATGTATCTTCAGCTATTACAGGCATGCAGACTGAAACCTGCCAGCTTAACAGAAATGGGGAGTTCTGACTGAAAGATACTTGAGTCCGAACAGTCTCCTCCCTGTTTTAGAAAGGATCATGTCTCAGCATATATAAATGGGATCTCCAGCTTGTAAAGGATGATGGTCCCTGCCAATCACATGACCGATAGGATGGAGCTATAAAAGCAAAGAGCAAGTCTTCTCTCTTCTGAGGTGGTAGAAACTTAAAAGACCTTCTCTATGCCTGAAAGAGCTTGTTTTTCTGTTACATTTTCCTATAGTGCTCAGACGAGTCTGTAAGTCCCAATGCACCACCAAGGCAATACTAATAGTAGTAATGCTACCAGTACTTTGTGTTGATTGGGGGTGATGAGTTTTGGTTTTTTGCAAGGAAAGGATGCCTTGTGGAAAGAGATATCTAGTAACCCTGAGTATGGACTTTTATTGTCCCTTCTGTGGCTATTAAATATGGGATGTTTGGGAATATTTATATTGTTAGAGATATTTACTTGTCTTAATGTTTCTCAAAGGGTCAAAGGAAAGCCGGGCTGGAAGGGACCTCAAAAAGTCATCTAGTCCACCACGGGACAGGGCGGTCCGGGTGAGGGAGATTCCCTGCCCTCCGTTAATGCTGACCTTGTGAAGGAACACCTTGAGAAGCTGGATACCTTCAAGTCAGCCCTGACAATCTGCACCCCAGGGTACTCAAGGAGCTGGTGAACATCATAGCCCAGCCTCTGGCATGGATCTTTGAAAACTCCTGGCACTCTGGTGAAGTGCCTGAAGACTGGAAGAAGGCCAATGTGGTGCCTATCTTCAAGAAAGGGAGGAAAGTGGATTCGGCTAACTATAGGCCCATCAGCCTGACTTCTATCCCAGGGAAGATCTTAGAAAAGTTTATTAAGGGGCCATCCTTAATGGACTGGACGACACCAATATCCTAAGGGATAGCCAGCAGGGGTTTGTTGCAGGTAGGTCTTGCTTGACCAATCTCATTACCTTCTACGACCAGGTGACCTATCACCTAGACAAGGGAGAAGAGATTGATGCCATATATCTTGACTTCAAAAAAACCTTCTATCTGGTATCCCATGATCACCTCTTGGCGAAACTGGCCAATTGTAGCCTTGGGTCCACCATGATCTGCTGGCTGGGAAATTGGCTCTGTGGTCAGACCCAGAGGGTAGTAATTGATGGCAGCCACTCATCATGGTGCTCTGTGACCAGTGGGGTCCCCCAAGGCTCTGTCCTTAGACCCATATTGTTCAACATCTTCATTAATGATGTGGACATTGGAGTCAGAAGCAGACTGGCCAAGTTCGCCGATGACACCAAACTTTGGGGCAAAGCATCCACACCAGAAGACAGGCCTGAAATGGGTGATCCAGGCTGACCTGGACAGGCTCAGCAAACGGGCGGATGAGAACCTGATGGTGTTTAACACTGCAAAATGCAAGGTTCTCCACCTTGGGAAGAAAAACCTGCAGCATCCTTATAGGCTTGGCAGTGCTACGCTGGCTAGCACTACGGAAGAAGAGACTTGGGGGTCATCATTGACCACAAGATGAACATGAGCCTGCAATGTGATGCTGCAGCTAGTAAAATGACCAAAACGCTGGCTTGCATCCTTAGATGCTTCTCAAGCAAATCCCAGGACATCATTCTCCCCTTGTACTCGGACTTGGTGAGGCCGCAGCTGGAGTACTGCATCCAGTTTGGGGCTCCACAATTCAAAAAGGATGTGGAGAAGCTTGAGAGAGTCCAGAGAAGAGCCACGCGCATGATCAGAGGTCAGGAAAACAGACCTTACGATGACAGGCTGAGAGCCATGGGGCTCTTTAGCCTGGAAAAGCGCAGGCTCGGGAGTGAGCTGATGGCCACCTATAAGTGTATCGGGGTGACCACCAGTATCTGGGGGAACGTTTGTTCACCAGAGCGCCCCAAGGGATGACGAGGTCAAATGGTCATAAACTCCTGCAAGACTGTTTCAGGCTGGACATGAGGAAGAATTTCTTTACTGTCCGAGCCTCCAAGGTCTGGAACAGCCTGCCATCGGAGGTGGTTCAAGCACCTACACTGAACACCTTCAAGAGCAAATTGGATGCTTATCTTGCTGGGATCCTATGACCCCAGCTGACTTCTGCCCTTTGGGCGGGGGGGCTGGGCTCAATGATCTTCCGATGTCCCTTCCAGCCCTAAGTCTATGAAATCTATGAAACAGTCCAGCTCCATGCTCAAGACAGGATCATCTCTACCTAAACCATCCCAGCCAGGTGCCTGCCTATTCTACGTCTCCAGGCAGCCTGTTCCAATGCCTGACCACTCTCATAGTCATAAAGTTCCTCCTCATCTTCAGCTTAAATTTTCCCTGCTGCAGCTTGAGGCTGTTGCTCCTAATCCTGTCCCTTACAGCCACAGAAAAAAGCCTAATTCCATCCTCTCTATAATCACCCTTCAATTATTTGAAGGTTGTAATTAAATCCCTCCTCAGTCTTCTCTTCTCCAGGCTAAATAACCCTAGTTCTTTCAGCCTTTCCTCATAAGTCTTGCCTCCCAGGCTCCTAATCATTTTTGCTATTCTGTGCTGGACGTTTTCCAAACTGTCCACATCTTTCTTGAAGCGTGGGGCCCAAAGCTAGACACAATACTCCAGGGAAGGCCTCACCGGTGCTGAGCAGAGCAAAAGAATCATGTCCCTTGATTTGCAAGTGACACACCTGTTAAAACAACACAGGATGCTGCTAGCGTTTTTTTTTCAACAGGAGCACACTGTTGGCTTATATTTCAGTCCCAGGTAACCCTCTGCAGTACTGCAGCTCAGCCCATCATACCCTAGTATCTGTATTTGTGCACACAGTTTGTCAGGTGGTGACTTTGAACCTGGGGCTATAGCCTATCTGGCATAGCCAAGCATCCCAGTCTGCCACTTCCTCAGAGAAGTATTCAGGAAGACACAGGTGGCCAGAACCCTTTTGCTGGGACTAGCCACATGCCCACTCCCTGCCAACAGAGTGGCCAGCCAGGGTCTGCCAACCCGTCATCCCTTCCAATATAAACCCCCGGCCTGGAAGAAGTAGTTTCTGGGCAATACGGCTCAACCTTGTACCTAGGCTGCTGCACCCTTGGTGTGTGCTTCTCCAACTGATTTTCTGGATACCTGACCCAGTTTCCCCACAGACTCCAATTTTGCCCTGACTCTTTGGCTCCCAGACCTGACTCTAGTTTGATCTCCTGCATACCTGACCTGGCTAGCCTCCTGACTCCATGTTTGGTCCAACCCTCTGGATCATCAACTCGGGTCCCTGGACAGATCTTCTGGTTTTCTGGCTTCCCTGTACTTGGACTCTGCATATTCCCCTCAGATCTTGGCTGCTTCTTCTGATCCTGGGTGACCCCCAGAATTGGCCACCCATGGCTTGGCCTGACATAGTTGTTCTGTCCCAAGTGCATGCTCCCTCCAGAGTGTCCTCAATTCCACCCAATTTTATGCCACCTGCAATATTGTTAAGCATATACTCAAGGTCATCACCCAAAATAGTAATGAAAATTGAAATATTCATATAAGTGTTTGCAGCCTTGACTAAAAGTTTTGTTTACATAAGTAAGTACACGTTCTAACCCGACACATATCATACATTCGAGTAGCTGGCACATTAAATCCTGAAGTCAATTATATGTGTGCATTACAACCGGTCTTAAAGTTAAGTAAATCATATTCACTACAGCCAGGCCATTATACTGAAAGTATCCTAAAGGAACAGTAAAATAAGACTCACAGGTTGTGCCTACATAAGACACTTTACTGCACAGTAGACTATTATCTATTATGCAGTAAAGCATCACTGTCTACACATGTGCACCATATACCACACAGTAAACTAGTCTATTGTGCAGTTAGCTACTAACTGTAAATACAGGTAGTAAACCAACTGTGCTGTGCAGTAGTACATGGGTAGATGCCGACTGGGTCAGCCCCAATGCCAGTGGGCCACAGAGGATGGGGAACTCTCCTGGCCCTGGCCCTGGCCCTGCTCAGCTCCTGACTCCCCCCACGAACGGGTAGCTCTCTGCTTCCCTGCCTAGCTAGAGACTGGCTGCAAGCTGTCCTGCTTCTGTCTAGAATCTGGCCACAATATCTAGACTCACAAAAGATAAGTTGGCCAAGTGCAGTCACCTTGAATATATTAGTATATCATCTGTTTTTTAAGTAGCAAAATGGTTACATTCAGACAAATAAAAGGCTTAGGTTTCTGTCTAATGCCTTGGATCCGAATTGGCCTTTCCCTAGGAGTCCGAGAGACCATCTCACTGTTTCTTTTTCAAATTATATTTTCTACAGCTTCTCAACCCTGAAGTCTAAAGTCCTGTCTAAAACAGGAGCAGATTCATGCCATGCACAGCCATTTTTAAATGCAGCTGTTGCTAGCAATATCTCAGGGGGGCTAAAACCAAAAGATCACTTCCACCATTCAAAGGTCACATATGAAATATGCAAGTGTCCTAAGTTAAACACAATTATTGATGATTTTTTCCATGAAACCTTTGAATAACTGATCCTTGCCTGCTTGCCTACCCATATTTTTTCTTTGTAGTTTTACCATTGGATCATTCTAACACAGTTGCCAAGACTAGTGTGAACAGGAGTTTCTCCTGTACATGGCCTACTTGCATTGCTCTCCTACCACCAAATTTCTGAACCCTTGGGGATGGATGACACATTCCGTAGGCTGCATGTGGTCCATGGGGCAGATGTTGAGCACCCCTCTGCTATAGCAAATACAGTTTATGCTTCATGTTAGAATTGTAATTCACTCTCCAAGGGAGTACTTGTATTGTGACCAGACTTACCAATCAAACTTATTGTTGTGGGGTAGACAGAATAGGTATTACAGCTTTTTCAGAGGAAGAATCCACATGAATCTGAGAAATTGCTCTAGCAATAATGATGTTAAAAAACACTGACAGATAACTATAGTTCTGATTTCATATGGACAGAACTAAAGAGCTGTATGGTGCTTTTATTGTATATTGAGTACATTTTGTTGCACAACAATTACTTGATTTGGGCAAATGTGCCATATATTTAGTTTTTGTCATAATATGGTTAGGCCATGCCCAGGAAGAGAAGTCTCCTGGGGTGTTAGTCAGATTGTTTACATATGTTAGAGCTAGTTTTAGGTCCTGTCTACACTATATCTATAATTAACTTAGGAGATCCATTTATAATTTTCTTTTCTCCTGATGTTGTATTAAAGATGGTACCGTATGGTTCAGCTATGGGAATGTTCAGGGTATGTGCAGATGAACAATTAACCATGGAGTAAAAGGGGGTGGGGCTTTATCACACATCAGCTGCTCCATAATAACTGTTCATGGGTATGAATTTATTCCATGGTAAGCAGAAATTAACCTGTGGTGGCCTGACCATGTGGTTGAGCCTCCCCTTCATGCGAGGCAATAACATGTACATAGGCAGTTACTGAGGAGCAGCTGATACACTGTCCCCATTTGCCATGCAATAACTAGTTTATATGTTCATGTTCTCTAAGTCTAGCTATTTAGATGAGATCAAACTATATAACAACATGATTAGGAGAGAGGTCCTAAACCTATCATTCACAGAAGAACAACTTCCAGTTTAGCCCAGCTCCTTGTGGTTTAGTCAGGACACTTTGCTTGTACACTCACTTAGTAAACTGCTGCCCATAGATTAACAGGATCCCTGGGCTGAGTCTTCGCTACAGTCACATTCAGGACACAAACTCAGAAAGAAACAATACAAGAGCCACACGGGATTTCTGCTGCTAATCACAAAAGTCTGCCCAAGTGTCTTGCCATCATTCAGCAGACAGTGCAAGAGTGAGTGAAAGACAAGAGAGTTTAGGGAAATGGCTGTTCCCCAGAGAACACGGTGGACTAAAAATCTATTTGCAATGCTTTGTGGGTGTTATGGACAGTTGTGGTACTTTATTCTAGGTACAGATGGAGAAAAGAGTGAGAAAGATATAGTGACATGAGATCCCACACACACCCACGCACCAAAAGATATCAGATTGAAAAAGAAAGTGCATTGTTGATTTGATTCTGTTTTTTGCAGTGGGCAGATCTGTATTGTTTGTACTGTTTTTTCAGCCCTTCTGTTCTCCTGATGCTAGGCCAGGCCATGCGTTGCCTTCAGGAATTGAAGGGCAAAGTGCATGACTGAAAACAAGTGCCTATCAAATGGGTGAATGCTATAGAAAGGACACGAAAAAAAGGTCATCATTTATTCTCTTCCCAATGCTCCTGTGGTTTGCATTTGATCTAATAGTTATTCAGATGGTTTGGAGAGGAGACAAATGTTTGTGGAGTATTAAAGTTGCTCTGTCTCTGGCTCCCTGATGGAGTTATTATCTACTAAATCTAAAATGAATGGCAACCTGAAAAGTCTATATGTAAATATACTCCTGCATATGTTTTGCTAATATTATTGCTAAAAGCTGCCACATGTGGCTTTTTCACAAAACCAGGTAAGCATTTTCTTACGTTTTTTTTACAGTGAACCACTGCAGTAATGTAGACATTCATGGACCACATCAATGGGTACTGCAAAAATTATGTTAAAATGGGGTGAAGGTTGAAAGCACATATTTAAGGTAAAAAAAATATAGCTTTCCTGTTACATAATCCCCAAATGATGTAATATAATCCCAGGAAATTCAGGCTTAAAGTTGTACTTAAAAATACAAATAAATTACCATGTGGAACTCAGGAAGGGCAACCAAATAACCCTAACTCTACCCTATAGTGACACCATGCTGTGACCACAGGATTATAATATTTTAGCATTCCAGACTAGATTAAAACAATGTCTATAGACATTTGATTTTTTTTCTCTTTTCCCCCACCATGCAAGGCACATAGGGATGTTAAGAGCTGGCTTCACAGTGACTGTGTGACAGAAGTAGTAACAGAATCTAGATCTCTTTTACAGGTGGACTGATACTTAACCACAGAGCATTCTCAGACTTAACAAATATTTCTGTACAGTGACAAGTAAATGATCACTAAACAATGAATAAATAACCACTAAATCCTGGGATATTTTTTTCATGTAATGAAATGGCAGTGTTACTGAATGTTAAATTTATTCACTCACCAGGCATTACTGTAATTCTTATAACAGTCTGTAATCTTATATAGCATATTTACAAGAAATGTTTGGTCCTCCTCAAGAGAAGATCATTTCACTCAGGTGACAGTTTATGAGAGGGTGATATAAATAATATCAACTCATCTATTTTGTGCTGTATACTGAGTTCCTTTCCTGAGGACGTGGACAAAGACTGTAATAAGACAAGATCAGAAAATGAACTGAAGAGTCTTTGCATAGTGTTAAATGCAGGTCTTAATTTAATACACTGCAAAACTTCAAGACTTGTCCTGACTCTGAATCTCAGCTGTGCAGTCTGCATTGCCATGTGCAGCAATGTCTCTGTTCATGCACGCCTGCAGTTTATAGACCTGCCAATCTAGAATTAAATTTGCTTGACTTGTGATTAATGTTTTTGATATATAAGGAGATTAAACAGCATTTCACTTATCACTTACGATACTGTGCACCCCTTTGAAATGACACTTTTCCTGTGGGAGCACAGAAGCGGGAGCTAAAAGGTTAAAATAATATCAGCAGAAAAAGGAGCACATCCCTCCAAGCCCATTCTTGGCAGGCAGACTGACAAGATAAACTGGAAAAGCTCTGGTAGTGTATTGCTGCTGTCATGGCATATTGGGGTTAATAACCTACAAACAATGATGACAGATGCACACCAGAGACAGTAACACGTCATCCACATGGCTTTGTGGACTGATCCTGCCTGCCTGCCCATCAACGTGTATATTTACCCCAGAGACCAAAGCATCTCTGCTCTGCTCAATCATGCACATAAACCAAGAAAGCACTGTACTTTCTCACACATAACATGCACTGACCCCCTACCGCCACTCCCCCCCAGTTGGGGTGCATTATTAAGCAGAAAAGCTGGGTTTTTGCCTAGGATAGAAACATTCTGCTTTGATTCCTGTTCCATGGTGAAGCATCAATTGCATTGCTAGTCACGCTGCTGTGAGAGTCAATTGGCTTGATGACTCATTGTTCTTCATTCCAGAGGTGCTAACCATTACATCTCGTTTTTAATAACCTTAATATTCCAGAAATCTAGCTAACATTTTTAAAGCAATTTTGCTTTCTTCAAGCTGCTCCTGGTCTCTTGTCCTATTTCACAGGATTGGGCTAAAACAGACATGGGGTTTATCCCAGGACTGATTTTCTGCGGGAAGCGGGTGGGAGGCAGGTGCAGTGACTCACATCAAAACAAGTGCAGGATAGCTATTTATTTATGCAGACAAAATAACAGTTTTTTCCCAATTAGCTGCTATTATCCTGGGGCAAAGTGTTAATTCAGATACTTTACAGGTACTTAAAATGGGACAATGGGTTTTTGCATCTAAGGATTCTAGGATGAAAAGCTTTGCCCTAGGAGACATCCAATGCTTGTTTTTATCTTAAGAGTCACCCATGGAGACCAGTCTTCAAGAGTATCTAGGGCAGGGGTGGGCAAAAAAGCATTTGATTTTATCCAGTAGGACTGTGTAAAATGGCACTGTTCTGTTCCGACATCAGTTTTGAGGTCTGGACAGAATCAGCGTTTTGTATCAAATACAGTTTTGAGTCAAAACAGCCTCACTGTTTTGCTTCACTGAAACACTGAAGCTGTTTTGACGCTGCTTCGACCGTTTCGCTGGACCATCACGCTCAGGGCAGGGAGGCAGCCCACTTGGGCTGCCTCGCCATCCCTTGCACTAAAGCGTGCCATGGGTGGGGAGCTGCCTCCCCACCCCCAGCATGATCTAGCACAGGGTGTGGCGAGGCAGCTCACCTGGGCTGCATACCCGCCCCCAGCACAATCTAGCAGGAGATGACAAGGCAGCCCAGCTGGGCTGACTTCCCACCCCCAGCATGATCTACCAGGCCTATCTGCCCCACATCCACCACCATGAAGACCTGGCCTTCCCTTCTGCTTGCTCCATCCAGCACCCCCTGTGGTAGGTGTAGGGCAGACAAGCCTGGGGCCAGATAGGATAAATTGGCATCTTCCCGGGCTACCTCCCCCTGCCCTGCTGCACCACATGGTATAAACAGCTGTCAGGAGGCCGAGGCCAGGTCAGCACTTCCCCGCACCACCATCATGAGTTCATCAGAACTCCATAAGCGGCCCTACAGCCAAAATAATTTCCCACCCCTGATCTAGGGCTTCAGCTTCAGTTAAGTGAGTTAATCCAAAGATTAGTCTCTGTCCCTGATCTGTACAGCCATTACTCTTGAAAAATCTTTTTTTCTTCATTCTGCCTTCCAAAGGTAAGGCGTGTATTATATTCTGGGGCATGCTATATATGAGAAAATACAACGATAGGTTGGTCAAGTATTGTCACTAAAAAGTAAAAGCTTTAATTGGATAATTGTAGGGATCTAAGGCACACATTGCATGAACAGAAAGGACATACAATTCCCCTCTTCACTGGAGGTTCTCAGATTTCTGCATGTTTCATCTGTTCAGTGGCCTGGAAGAACAGGACTGGCACAGATGCAGTTTAAAAAGTTTCAAAGGAAGCTTCACTGGATGGGTCTCGGTCTCCCATGGTTCAGCCACTGGTACAGTATTGAATTCTAACATAAATCCTTGGAGTCTGCTTGATATTCTTTTGTTGGCTACAGGCTCCCAAAGTCTCTTTAGGCCACTTAGGTTTGTGAGATTATTCAAATGTCCTGCAAATACATGTTCAGCCTGCCATTATCTCATTCAATAGCATTATACTGTGACGTGACAATACTGCATTGTGTTGTGGTGTGAGGTAACTTAGTTTCCTGGTGCAGCTTCATAAAAGAGCCTTTAGGAACAGCTCATTGAAGCAAAATGCAGAAAGTGACAACTGTTAATGGAGGGTGTGATGTTTCCCAAAGCCTCATTTTTCCATCTCCCTTTTTGCACCAGGGAATCAATTTTGAAAAAAATCTACAGGCTCAGTTCTTCCACATGACAGATCCAGAACTGGGCACCCACTCTTAGCTTGACTGAATCTGTCACTGACCTCTGCACTTCATTTTCTTGTGAAGCAATTCTGTGCTTGTCTTGAAGTTCTGGTGAAATCTTATTAATGGATAAAGTTTTGCTGCTCACTGCCAAGGAAAGAATTCTCCTAAGGTATTTTAATATAGCCAGTGAAATGATTTTATGTGCCTGATTATTACAGCTTCAAAAATTACAGCTTCAAACTGGAGATGATGAGAAACATCTAGTATTTGTGTCATGAACAGAAATTGAGGTCTTTTAAAACCCCAGACAAGCAGGGGTTTGAGTGGTTTGTGCTGTCAATTGATTCATTTGCAGCAACAGACAAAAGTCATAAATTATAGTAGGAGGAAGTTAGCACTCTTGGTGTATAAGGAAGAAAGGTATGATCTGCCATAAATATTTACATTTTATGATAAAAATGCACACACAGGAGAGAGCCACATTGCTTTTTGATCCAGATGTAATACAAGAGGCAGGGTATTCCACATGATCTTCACAATAATCCTTGACTGGCAAGCTTGGCCCAGGATGCTGGTATGAAAAACAATTAGCCATGCTATGCAGTCATCTATGTAACACTAGCCTGGCTTCCAAATTCCCATCACAGCAGAGAGTGTGTCTACGGTAAATTCTGCATGGATTGCTCAAAGCTGGGCTCCTCTTTAATTGTTTCAAAGCCTCAGTCAGAAACGGGGTGGGGGTGGGATTTTCCATGATGCTGTACATGGGTTTAGAAATATTCCCTCACAATGTGTGTGCATTAATGTCCCTAAACATACAAGCTATTTAAGAGCAGCTTCATATTTCTAGGGGGCTGCTATGTTTTGGTATTATTCCGAATAATCAATAGCGGAATAAGGGACCTAAGTCCTAAGTTGCAAAGGGTCCCTGCATACAGTACTTCCATGATGTAAAGATCACAAAGTCAAGATCTCCTTATTGGGTTAATGGACACTTTGATGTTGCTTCAATAATTGATCACCAGGGATCCTAGTTTTCTCTGATTAAAAATCGCAAATTCTCTGGTTAAAACCCCAAATCCTTGATAAAAATTAAAGGTCCCCCACAGACCCTCCCAGTGCTGCTGGTGCCCCTCACTCCCCCCCCCCACAGTCTCAACAGCCCTCCTGATGCCCCTCGCAACAGCTCCCCAGACCCACAGACATGCAGACACAGACACTGACACCCACCCCAGCAGGTAAGTTTGTGTAAGTATGTGTGGGGGGAAGGGGTGGGGCAGGGCAGGGGAAAGGGAAGGTGCTGGGGGGTAGATCAAGAAGCGGGGAGTGTGCTCCTGTGCCTACTCCCAGGAGCAAGGCTGGGTGGTGATGGCAGGGGTGCCACTCGGTGGGCCACACACATGCCAGCCGGCCTGACAGGAGGTTCGCACATGGAGGCCGCCACTGCAACTCTACCACTGTGCACTGCGCTGCCATCCCACGGCCACCTAAATGGCTTTGTGGGCAAGTGGCACAGGGCATGGCAGCAGCAGTGCAGTGGCAACCACCGTGTGCGGGCCACATATATGCTGCCTGGCCGGGGGGTGAAACGGGGGGCTTGCATGTAGCGGCATGCCCCACAACCAGCTGCATGGCTCCGCAGTGGTGTGGGGTGGTGGCAGCTGCATGCAGGGTGAGGGGGCTTTGTGGGCAAGCTCTGCCACTGTGAAGCCATGCCCTTTGCCGCTGGATCCTAGAGGTAAGTGGGGCTTGGGAGCTGTGGGGCAGGGCTGGGGAAAATGGTTGGGGGCTGAGGGAGCGGGGGGTGCTGCCATGCTCAGAGCTGTGCGGCTGGCTGCCAGACAGCAGCAGCAGTGTGGTGGTGGCTGGGGGGCACGCAGCCATCCCCACCACCACCCCACTCTGTGCTGCTGCTGCCGCCTGCCATACAGCTCCGAGCACGACTCCACGGTGGCAGCGGGAGGTTTTGGAGGCAGCGGCTGTCACTGTTATAATGGCCCTCCAGGTAAGTGGCAGCATCGTGTGCAAGCCCAAGTCCCTGCCCCCCCCCATTCCCCCATCCCTCGCCTTGGCTGCAGCGTCGGCCACAGAGCTGTGCTCCAGCTGCATGCCAGTCTCCCTCTCCCCCACCCCCGGGCAGGTGGCCAGGTGGCATGTGTGCAGCTCGCACATGGCGGGCACCACCACACTGTGCCCAGCATTGCTTTCCCACAAAGCTCCCACAGAGGGGCACCCTGCCCTCACATCTTGGCCCTGCTCCCAGCTGCAATGTGGTGCCTGGGGCCAGCAGCACCCTCACTCCCTCAGCCCCCAACTATCTTCCCCAGCCTTGCCCCACAGCCCCACTTACCTCCATGCTCCAGGGGCGAAGGGCGAGTCTCGGAGCTGCCTCAGAGGTCAGGCTCCACCCTCCCCCTTCTCCCTCCCGCCCTGGAGGCGTTTCCCGCTCTTTTTGCAATTGGCTCCTGCAGGCTGGAGCTGTGCCACCCTCCAAGAGCTCTTTGCAAAAGCGGAGAATCCGCGGATTTCTCTGCTAAAAAGAGAAAGCTGCATTTACTCCAAGAAAAAACAGGGAATCCGTGGTTTCCTCCGTTTTTCTGTGGCAAACGGAAAACCCGGATCCCTGTTGATCACGCTCCACCAGCCAAACAGAATTGTTCACTGTGGATATGTCAGTTCTGGCCAAAACTGTCTCCTGAGCTAATTTTAAAGTAAAGAGTTACCTGAAAACTAGAGACAGAATTGGTATGCAGTTTTGCAGGGAGGACAGCTCACTACACAGAGTATGGAAGAGTTGGAGACTACACCTTACAGCAGCAACCTTGAGAACTGCATGCTCTCATAGAGGGATGGGGAGTGGAGATGCAAAGCAAAAGCATCTGTGTGACAGGCTTAGGCTATCCACCTTCCATCTGACACCCCTAGTGGTCAGACCCACCTGCCCAAGCTCCTTGGCCTTCCCTTCTATCTCTTTCCTGCCACAACTTGATCTTAGTGTCTTTTAATAAAGACAGCTGCCTGCAATGGTCAGGATAGCTTTTTCTGGCTGCTGTTCCTTGGTGTACAGCTCTCGGGGCTTCTCTGCTCCAAACCTCAGGACTCCTCTGCCTTAAACTCTACAGGGTGGATTTCCCCTTTAAGACAGCATCAGTTGTGCCTTCAGGGCAATAATCATGACATCCAGCCAGCCTCACAGTCACACTCATGTCTTGCAGGTGTCAGTCAGTGTTTAGAGGGGGGAGACCCTGGCTTTGGATCCACACTTGGCCCCTCAAGCCTTAGACCTTTGTTGGGGCTTCAACTTTCCTGGTTTCAGTCCCTTTTTTTCAGCTGGGTCCTCCTATCCAGGGTCCACTGTCCTGGACCTTTGCTTCTAGGCCCCTGGCCCATCTCGTTGGACAGCCCATGGAGTCCTTGACCCTGGCTAGGCAGCTTTATCCTGGGTGCCTCTTTGGCACCCTTGCGGCCACCATACTACCCCTGTAACCACAACCCAGTTTTCTGGTTACCTGAACAAACAAACACAAGCATAACAGAAATGTAAGCAAACTGTTTCCATAGTTCTTCCCTATTCTCCCCACCACAAGCTATACTTCCCCCTTAGCTGTTGTGTCCAGGGACCCATTCCCTGCAGCCAGCTTCCCAGGGGAGCTTCTTTCCCTTCAGCATGCAGGGCCAGACTGCCTCTTCTGGCTCAGGGCCCGGGTTTATACACCTCAAAGCCCCACCCGACTCCCCAGCCACACACAGGAGTTTTGCATTTACTTAAGGGCCAGCCTCAACTCCTCTGCTGGAGTCCCACACAGCCCACATAGCCTGCTGCTCTCTCTTAAAGTAACAGGAGCCACTGACTCCTTGTTACAGTCTGTGACTATCATAGAATCATAGAAGACGGGGCCGGAAGGGACCTTGTAGATCTTCAAGTCCACCCCCTGCCTGGGCAGGAGAAAAAACTGGGCTCAAATGATCCCAGCTAGGTAGGCATCAAGCCTCCTCTTAAAGACCCCCAGGGTAGGAGCCAGCACCACTTCCCTTGGAAGTTGGTTCCAGATCCTAGCCGCCCTGACAGTGAAGTAGTTCTTGCGGATGTCTAATCTAAACCTACTCTCCAACAACTTGTGGCCGTTATTCCTTGTTATGCCAGGGGTCGCTAGGGGAAAAAAGGTCTCTCCCAAACCCTCTGGTCCCCCCTAGTGAGTTTATAGACGGTCACCAGGTTCCCCCTCAGCCTTCACTTGTGAAGGTTGAACAGGTTCAGGTCCTGCAGTCTCTCATTGTAGGGTCTGCCCTCTTGTCCCCGGATCATGCGGGTGGCCCTCCTCTGGACCCTCTCCATGTTGTCCACATCCCTCCTGAAGTAGGGCACACAGAACTGGACGCAGTACTCCAGCTGTGGCCTGACCAGTGTTGCATAGAGAGGGAGGATCACCTCCTTGGTCCTACTTGAGACGCACCTGTGGATGCACGACAAGGTCCGGTTAGCCCTGCCAACCATGACCTTGCATTGTCGGCCCGTGTTCATCCTGGAGTCAATAATGACTCCAAGATCCCTTTCTGCCTCTATGCTCTCAAGAAGGGAGTTTCCCATCTTATAAGGGTGCTGCTGGTTACTACTGCCCAAGTGCAGCACCCTGCACTTGTCAGTATTGAAGTGCATCCTGTTTTTGTTAGTGTCGCAGTGTACTCAGGTGCCCTGTGCCTGAGAGCGGAGACTGCTCTGGGGAGACCCCTAGTGGCAGAAAGGGGGAGGCTCAGCTGCCAGTCACCGGGGCTGCACAGGTGCTGGTTGCTGGGGCAACTGGTAAAACCAGCTGACAGGAAGGGGCAGGGCTTATCCCTTCTTAAGCCCAGGTAGGAGGCCAGGAGACCAGTCCCTCTCCAGCAGCTGTGGGAGTAGGGACTCAGCTTGGACAGACAGAGGGGAGGACTCTGGTAGTGAGAACATCCTCCGGTCGCTGCTGGAGTTGGGGAAGCCCTCCTCCCCCGCCCACTCTCTAGTAGGGAGTAGATTTTGTTTGACCGAACGGTCTAGTTTTTATGTTGTATCCCAGGGGCTTTATGTTTTGTTTACAGTTTTGACCGGAGGACTGGGTGAGGCTGTTAGGGGTTGGAGGAGGCCTCATAGGGACTCCCCAGTAGCATGGGGGTTCCTGGCGCCTGAGAGGGTGCAACATTTGTGGGGTGCAGTGGCCCTAACCCCAGAGCGAGAGAGGGGACAGTGAGGAGCCCCAGAGCGAGAGAGGGGACAGTGAGGAGTCCCGGGAGTAAAGAGGAGGGCCAGAACATAACAGGGCCCAGGTCAAACCACATCAACTCCATCTGCGAGGCTTGGGCTGCGGTGTAGGGGAGGAAAAGGGGCCACAGGTAGTGCCCCCTGTCACCGGGGCGCGGGAAAATGGGCAGCCTCCTGCTGATTACAACCATCTTGTAATCAAGTAAGATCAAGGTGTGGCAGGCGAGTAAGCAGGCGGTTGGCCCATTACAGGAGGTCAAAGCCACCCCAGAAAGGCTCCAATAGTGATACTCCTGTCACAGTTAGCCTACCCCTGTAACCTATCCAGGTCTTGCTGCAGTCTTTCCCTCCCTACTAGCGTGCTCACCTCACCCCAAATTTTGGTTTCATCAGCGAGTTTAAACAGGTTGCTTTTCACCCCGTCATCCAAATTGCTGATAAATAAATTGAACAGCGTGGGCCCAAGGACCGAGCCCTGGGGGACTCTGCTGCCCACTTCTCCCCAGGTTGAATATGACCTGTCCACCACCACCCTCTGAGTACGACCTTTCAGCCAATCTGCAATCCATCTGACTGTGTAGGCATCAATGCCACAGTCGCCCAATTTTTTAATGAGGATGGGGTGGGAGATGGTGCCAAAGGCCTTGCTGAAGTCCAGAAAGACTACATCCACAGCAACACCTGCATCCAATGCTTTTGTGACCTGATCATAAAAGACAATCAGGTTGGTCTGACATGATCTGCCCCTAATGAAACTGTGCTGGTTGCCCTTGAGCATCATCCCTGAGGCTGGCCCATCGCCGATGTGCTCCATGATGATCTTCTCAAAGGGTTTCCCTAGGATTGAGGTAAGACTGACGGGCCTATAGTTGCCCGGGTCCTCCCTTCTCCCTTTTTTAAAGATGGGGACCACATTGGCTATGTTCCAATCATCTGGCACATAGCCCGAGCACCACGAGTGCTCATAAAGCCGTGCCAAGGGCCCTGCAATAACCCCTGCTAGCTCCCTGAACACCCTGGGGTGGAGAGCATCTGGACCCGCTGATTTGAACACGTCCAGCCCCTCCAGAAGCTCTCTAACCCGGTCCTCCCCAACCTGAGGTCTGGAAGTGTTCCCCTCAAGTCCGAGACTAGGTTCAAGAGAAAATCTTCTTTGGGTGCCTTGACATTTGGACTTCTGGACACAACACCTACTTGATCAGGTCTGCCTTTCCATCCAGCACAGGGCAGCTGGAACAGATAACTAACATAACAGTATGTAGCAGCCAAAACAGAGAAGGCATGGCGCTAAATCGGGAGAGACTTTAACAAGTGCACAAAACCAAGAGAGAAGCTTTTGTTTTCTACATACCTCCCCCAGAACTACGTAATTACTCTACGTAACAAGTCCCTCATTTACTAAGTGAGGAGAACATTCCAGGGCTTCCTTGACAGGGGCCATCTCAGGGCCGGGTCTCATCGTTGGCCTGCCCACGTCTTGGGCAGTCTGCTTTTTTCTGCAGTCTGATTTTTGTGCCACGTCTTGACGTATTAATAACTGACGTAAAATGTAGGAGGCTGCCCATTAAGTGCCACGATGCCTAGGGCAATATATAGCTCCAACCCACCCATACTGTGTCCCATGCCTCACAGATGGCATCCAAGGGATACACTCTGCTTCAGGCTTACTCTGTGCCTGGGCCTCCTGCCCTCTCACTAGGGTATCCAACTTATGCCCCATTTTCTAGGGCCTCAACTTATGCCCCCTTCACTAGGGCCAACAATCCACCACCTTCACTAGGGCCAACACTCAGTCCCCCTTCACTGGGACCCTGGGGCCTTACACCCCATGGGACTCAGGTGTCCGTAGACATGCTTAACCTGTGACTACTACAGAGTTACCGACCAGGTTGTGGGGGCTGGAACTATAAGGCGCCTCATACTCACCTTTCACTAGGGAGGCAACTGGTGTGGCATTTCCTGGGAACCACCCTACCACAGGCAGCCCCAACACACCACCCTACCTAAGCAGGGTGTAGTTTTAGGTCATGCCCCAGGACCAGGAACCTCCATCATCCCCATAGTTCCTGCCCTGTACCTTCAAGGATGTTATGTGAGCAGTTCTGCTCCAGCCGGGCAATTCATAGATCATAAGTCTGGAAGGGACCTTGGAAGATCATTGGGTCCAGCCCCCTGCACCAAGCAGGAAAGACAGCTGGGGGTCAGGTGACCCCAGCAAGGTGACTGTCTAGTCTCCTCTTGAAGATTTCCAGGGTAGGTGATTGCACTACCTCTGGAGGGAGCTTATTCCACAGTCTGGACAACATGATGTGAAGAAGTTTTTCCTAATGTTGAACCTGAATCAGTCTTCCAGGAGTTAAGGCCATTAGTTCCGGTTTTCCCTTTGTGTGCCCTGGTGAACAGTTGCTCACCGAGCCCTTGATATACTCCCCTAGTGTAGCAGTAAGCTGCTACCAGGTTCCCTCTCAGCCTTCTCCTACTGAGGCCCTCATCATCCTGTCCTGCTGATGGAGAACTATTCCATCAGCTCCCACAAGAGTGGCTCTCCCAGTGTCCCTATCTACAGGGCTTACCTGTATGTTGGTCCCTGGACATGTTTGAATTTATGTATCCCCATCCCCCAGCAACCTTAGTTTAAGCCCGGTTGAGACAATCGGCCGCCCTGGCCATGAACAGGGACTTACCTTTCCTTGTGAGGTGTATGCTGTCCCTTTCAAGGAGTCCTCTCTCCCATTGGAGCCTCCTTATGTGTGGACAGAGGAGCATACCTGTTGTGCAGGGCCAAGGGAAAGAGCAGCCCTGCCCCTGTGTTTCCTGGAGTGTGAGGTGACGGTCTTCCAGATCACTTTGGGCAGCTCGTCTTGGTTAGCCATCACATTGGCCACCCTCTCCGCCTCTTTCTCTTCCTTCTTCTGGAGAAGGGCCTGGCAGTAGCCATTGATGAAGTCTTCATGGGCCCTGATGGTGCACACCTGATCTATCTCCTCCTTGAGCTCCCACACCCAGCCCTCCAGAGGCTCCACCAAGAAGCACACCTCACAAGCTCTCATGCCAGTTGCCAGCAGCCACACCAGGCAGTTTTCACAGTTGGGGGCCAAGGGCTCTGTCTGGGTGGAGGTTTCAGTGATGTTGAGATGCCTGTGGGTACAAGGAGTCACTGCCATGGCCGACGGTGATTGTGTGGTAATGGGCTTGCAAACTACTGCCCCTGTTTGCAGTCCCTGTTCACTGGCTCCCTGGTCATAGGCTTGAAAATATTTGTGTGAGGAGAGGGATTTGAACCCACGTCTCTATACAGAGACCAAAGCACCCAGTCAAGCTATACCTTGAGTCTGGCACCTTAGACCACTCAGCCATCCTGACACAACTGCTTCCAGAAAACTGCAGAGTCCACTGCTCAGGGCCTGGTATTGTCATCAGCAACTGGGACCTCTTCCACTCGGGGAGCCTCCTGCTGGCCGTGCAACTCCTCTGATTGAGACAGCAGTCACAAACAGGCTTCTCTGCTGCCTATTCTGGCCCTTAAAGTGGCAGGCACCAAAGATGCCCTGCCACAGCTGCCATTCCTTTGTAAAAAACTTTGAATATACAGTGGTCAGAATCTTACTGGGTGTGTCTACACGAGATGCTTTACTCAAGGTTAGAGTAAATTACTGCACAGTAAGCATCACCCGCTACATGAGCAGACACTTACTGTGCAGTAATTTGCTTTAATTATGAGTAAATTTGCTACCCGTAAATACAAGTAGCAAATTTACTTGGGAGTAATTTCTGCACAGTATAGCAGGTGTAGACAGCTGACTGGGAGAAAATGTGCTACTGGTCAGTCAGGCAGCAGGTAGTGGGAGATAGCTCTCTGCCCCTAGGAACTATCTGCCAGCAGGGGCTTTGCCACCAGAGCCCAGGAGGGGACAATGTCTCCCTGCCCTGACAACAGGAAGCTTCAAGTTCTTGCTCTGCGATTGCAGAGTGGGGGTTGGGGATAAGAATCTCCCAGCCCCAACTTTGTGATCAGGAAGCAGGGGGGGAAGATTGTTTTGGGGTAAGGGATGTGAACATGGAGCAGGAGCTGGGAGTTCCCTGATGCCAGGGTAGGGGGGCATTGTCCCTATCCAGACTTTGGTGGTAGAGCCAGCATCAGCAGCCGGCAGCTCCTGGGTGCAGGGAGCAATTTTCCAGCCCCTGCCAGTAGACAGCTGTCTTCTGGCCCCATGCTCCCTGGGGGCCTGTGCAGAGCCAGTGGGTGGGGGAGCAGACTGCTGCCATAAGCAGCAAATCTGCTCCCATTTCCTCACATGTGTAGATGCCTGCCTGGGGGTGGGTTTACTCTAAAATAATTTAGAATAAACCTACCCTGGAGCATTTGCACATGTAGATGCTCCCACTGTATGCTAGCTCAAGCCAACTTCTCAGGTAGCATTACACTAGACCATTCCAAGCCCACCTAAGTATGCAGAGCAAAGTTTTCTCTCTTCTCTATTTTCACTCTCGCTGCTCTTCTCTTCTCCCCTTCCCTTCTTTTCCAAACACATTAATTCCAAACATTCATGAAGCTTTAGCCTCATCTGGCTGAGGCCCCCATGGCATGATTTGAGGGATGAGCTAAAAGACTGACACTGATTGGAGAAAATGAATTCTGTAAGTGAATTTTTCTACCTTCTGTGTCCTCTTTTATTTAGATGATTCAGCACTTTGCTTGCTACCTCAGTGTGCTGAGTTATCATATTACACCAACTCAGTCACTGGAGTCTGATGGAAAAAATGGTAGTTGAGGGTAACTTCAGAATGAGCAGTAATGGGGAAGATTGCTGAAAGGAACACTGATCCCTCACAGATATGAAACACTTGACATCCTGGGCAGATTGCAAAATATCAAGGCCTGTGTCAGGAATGTTCTACAACTTGAGGGAAACATGCCTGCAAGGCAAAGAAGTTAGAAAAGAGCTGTTTATTCTTCTCTCCTTAGAATTCTAAAAAGTTAATTTCTCAGGGAAGCAAATGGGCTGTTCCACTGATGAGCTGGAAACAAAGAGGCAATGCTAAATGGGTAATTCTTTGTCTTTGCTTACTTGGCCATTCTAGTCCAGTTTGGGTGACAAGCTTGTCAGATCTCATGAGCTATGCAGGAGTAACTCAGAAACTGGAAGGGAGACCTGTCATGCAAACTTACTACTGTGAGAAATCATGAAAGCAACTCAGTAAGTGGAGTTTTTCCCTATAAGACAATACATAAACTAATGCCTCAGGATGGTGTTAGGGCTGTTTCATGGACCACATTTTGACTACATGTAAAACCTAGAAACTAGCCTTTTTCTTGCAAAAATAAAGGTGTCCAAGAGAAATTCCAGTGAGGGTCATTACATCCTAACAGATGACCTGTATTCCTCTGTGGGTCCAGTCTGAATCAGAATTGTAGCATTTCCTGCACCCCAAGGATGGCTGACCTCTGGACTGGGAGGTCACGGATTACTGTGCATAGTGTTTGTACAGTGTTTTGGAATTCTTTAGAAAGTAAGGTATTCTGTAATATCACAGAGCAGACCAGACCCTGACTTCTATGGCATCAATCAAGATTACCCCCAACCGCCCTAGGACACTAGATAGAATTTAGGAACAACGATATCCTGGAATTATTTCTTAACAAAGAGCTAAACCTCCCCAGAGAGCTCGATAGTTCCCCTACTGCAAACCTCCTGTGTCTTGGTCAGCTATCCATTGCTCAGGCTCTTGGCCTGCTGCTCCAGGACTCTAGTCCAGGGATGTCAAACTCACCCTGGTTCCTGCATGTGGGTCAAGGGGCTGCAATTACGTGGTAGCGCAAGCCCAAAAGCCACTGCTGATGACCTTTTCCATTAGGGTTCAAAGACCCCAAATCCTGTGGCAGGCCACACATACTGATGTTGGGTAGCCCACTGGACTACCAGCAGGCTGGATGGAATGGTTCTATGGGCCAGATCCAGCTCATAAGCCATGTGTGTGACACTCCTGCTCTTACCCAATTTTTACCACTCACCTGACCCATGCAGGCTTCAGTTAAGAAAAGCAACCCTGTTCAGGACAGACAAGGTTCTTTGGGTAAATCTGATATCTTTTATTAGACCAACTCAAATAGTTGGAAAAATTTCTTTGCAAGCTTCCTCTGCCCGACAAAGGGTGTCTGTGCCTGAAAGAGTGCAAACAAGATTTTTTCCAACTACTTGAGTTAGTCTAATAAAATATATCAGATTAACCCAAAGAACCTTGTCTGCCTATGTCCTTAGACCAACATGGCTACAACCTATACCTCTATTCAGGGCAGCACTTAAACACATATGTACCATTCATTCTCTGGGACATAAGCAGAATGTTTTTGTTGGTGGAAAGTATTTTTGACCCATAGATCATGCCTCCTCAGCACACAGTTGTAGGAAGGCAGTTAGAAAGGCCAAAGCTACCATGGAGCTGAGGATGGGACCCCAAGTTAAGGATAACAAAAAATTGTTTTTCAGATATATAGGGGGTAAAAAGAAGGCCCAGGGTGGAATAGGACCACTATTGAATGGGCAAAAGTAATTGGTAACAGACAGGGAGGGCAAGGCTGAACTCCTCAATGAGTTCTTTGCCTCAGTCTTCCTAAATGAGGGGCAAGACAAGTCTAACACTGTAGAGAGGCAACAGCTGGGTGCCAGAATACCAAGCGTTGACCCTAAGATATTGTAGAGTCACCTGGAAGGACTGGATGTGTTTAAGTCGGCAGGCCCGGATGAGTTCCATCCGAGGGAACTGAAGGCACTGGCCGATATCATTGCACAGCCACTGGCAAGAATATTTGAGCACTCGTGGTGAACGGGACAGGTCCCAGAGGACTGGAAAAGGGCCAGTGTGGTCCCTATTTTCAAGAAGGGGAGGATCCAGGCAACTATAGGCCATTCAGTCTCACCTCCAGTCTCACCTCCATCCTTGGCAAAGTCTTTGAAAAGATTAAGGCTCATATATGTGAGAGCCCAGCAGGAAAAATTATGCTGAGGGGAAACCAGCATGGGTTCGTAGTGGGTAGAGCATGCCTGACTAATCTAGTCTCTTTTTATGACCAGGTTACAAAACACTTGGACACAGGAGTAGGGGTTGATATTGTTTACTTAGACTTCAGGAAGGGCTTTAATATGGTATCCCACCCCATACTGGTGAACAAGTTAAGAAGCTGTGACTTGGATGATTACACAGTCCGGTGGGTGGCAAATTGGCTAGAAGGTCGTACCCAGAGAGTGGTAGTGGATGCATCGGAATTGACCTGGAAGGGAGTGGGGAGTGGGTAGTGGGGTCCCGCAGGTCTCGGTCCTTGGACTGATACTCTTCAATGTCTTCATCAGTGACTTAGACAAGGGAGTGAAGTGTACTCTGTCCAAGTTTGCGGATGATACAAAACCGTGGGGAGAAGTGGACACACCGGAGGGCAGAGAACAACTACAGGCAGGCCTGGACAGGTTGGACAAATGGGCAGAAAACAATAGAATGCAATTTAACAAGGAGAAATGCAAAGTGCTGCACCTAGGGAGGAAAAATGTCCAGCACACCTACTGCCTAGGAAATGACCTGCTCGGTAGCACAGAAGTGGAAAGGGATTTTGGAGTCCTAGAGGACTCCAAGATGAACATGAGTCATCAGTGTGACAAAAGTCATCAGAAAAGCTAACTGCATTTTATCATGCATCAGTAGATGTATAACAAACAGAACCAAGGAGGTGATACTTTCCCTCTATTGGGAACTGGTCAGACCGCAGTTGGAATACTGCATGCAGTTTTAGGCACCACACTTCAAGAGGGATGTGGATAACCGGGAGAGGATCCAGAGAATGGCCACTTGTATGGTTAAGGGCTTGCAGGCCAAGCCCTAAAAGGAGAGACTAGGGCACCTAGACCTCTTCAGCCTCTGCAAGAGAAGGTTGAGAAGCGACCTTGTGGCTACCTATAAATTCATCATGGGGGTGCAGAAGGGAATTGGTGAGGCTCTACTCACTAAGGCGCCCCTGGGAGTCGCAAGAAATAATGGCCATAAGCTAGCAGAGAGCAGATTTAGACCAGACATTAGAAGGAACTTCTGCACAGTTAGAGTGCCCAAGGTCTAGAATGGGCTCCAAGGGAGGTGGTGCTCTCCCCTAACCTGGGGGTTTTCAACAGGAGGTTGGATGGGCATCTGGCTGGGGTCATCTGAACCCAGCATTCTTTCCTGTCTATGCAGGGACTCGATGATCTATTGAGGTCCCTTCTGACCCTAACATCTATGAATCTATGAATCATACATGGGGGATAAAACTGAGTGAATCTGAATGATAGCCAAGTTTTCTAGGGGAGTCTAACTTGATATTATTTCTGTAAACCAATCCCTCCCTGGGGCCTGTGCATGTCATCTGCTGCTTCCTCCAAGGAATCACTTATAAATGAACCTAATGACTAATTAGGTGATGATCCAGGTGAAAAAAACAAACTTTGATGGAAATATACATTGAGCTGGGACACAATTTCCTCAGCACAACAAACATGGCCTGTTGCCATGGAAGTGTTTTGCATTTGGCAGTAAAAGGAGGGAGGATGCTTATCAATATTTTAAGTGCACATCTGCATCTTGGTCTGCATGTCACCTGACTGTCTGACTTAATGGCAGCACTGCTTCCTCAGCAAAGACACTGAGTGACCAGGTGTGGCCAGTCTTCCTTAAGTGCTAATTTTGGATGCCTCCAAACCTCCCCTAGCTGCACTCCTAATCTATTGCTTTATGTTTCAGTGCAGATACTCCACTTTCCACTTCAGCTGGCAGCAATCAAGGTCCATAAGCTAAGCATTAGAGCTGTGTGAAGCTTCGGGTGCTGATTCAATTCGGAGGAGATTCGGCCTGATTTGGTGGCCGAATCTCCAAATCCAAATGGAATCAGGGATCCAATAAAAAGGTTTGAACCGATTTGAAGCTGTTTGAATCTTTGGAAAAGATCTGGAGATTTGGGCAGTCCCCGCCTGCTGCAGCAGGGAGCTGGAGCCAAACTTGGAGCTGGTAAGTACAGCTTGGGGGAGAGGGGACTGGGGAGGGGACAGGGAACCATAAGGCGAACCCTGCCAGCCCCCATTCCTTGCCTGCTCCCCCAGCCACCCCCCTGACTCCCACCCACTCCCCCAACCCCCCTGCCCCCCCATGGCTGCCCTGCCTGGCTCAGCTCCTGACCCTTTAAAAAAAAAACCCTGACTCACCAGGTGCTACTGGGTGGGGGAGTGATCCCTGCTGCCTCCCACTGCATTTGGGGCTCTGCCACGAGCCCCCCCAAACCCCTCCTTGCTGTCCCAGTCCCTCACGGGTGCCCCGCCTGCCCCAGTTCCAGCCCTTTAAGAAAAAAAAAAATGATAAAAACCATTCCTGCCTAGCGGGGCCAATCCCCACGGCCCATCACTGCCGTGCTGGGGGCTCTCCACGAGCCTCCCGAAGCCCTGAGGCTGCTGCAGGAGCTGGGGGGGGGGTTGGGGCAGTGACGGGGGATTGGGGGGCTCATGCAGAGCCCTCCATGCAGCGTGGGGCAGTGGGGGGAGTGTGTATTGCCCCTTGCTGGCAGCACCCGCTGAGTAGCGGCTTTTTTTTCGCAAGTGCCAGGAGCTGGGGCAGGCGGGGCAGCCATTGCTGCACTGGGAGAGGGGCAGGGGATGGAACTGGCTGATTTGGAGATTCAGTAGCAGCCGAATCAATTTGGGAAAGTGATTTGAATCATTGAATCGAATAACTGTCCCCCAAATCAGCTGAATCCAAATCCAAAGCAAATCCTAGCCGCTTTGCACAGGCCTACTAAGCATGGGCAGAAACCAGTCTATTCTATGTTCAGTCTATACCATGATTATTTTCTCCTGTTCCTGTTCACAGACTCTTTTCAAGCCATCAAGGGGTGCTGCATCTATAATTTCCGTTGGATTAGTCCCACAGTATCAAGGGCTACAACCACAGTTTGCAAGAGGGGCGAATAAAAACATGCAGACATGGGTCTAATGAAAGCTAGCTCAGTGCCAGACATAATGGCTGAGTGATATGGGGAACATATACACACAAGTCAAGAGGGAAGCTTGTTTCTTTACACAGACTCCCCACACAAAGAGGCATAACTATAAAGTTTGGGGCTCTGGGTGATGGTAGTGGCTGTTGTTCTTGCACTCCCTCCCAGTTGACACCATGGGATATTGCCTTCCTTGCCTACTCTTAGTTATGCTACTGCATGCATGTGCACGTGTGCATGTGCGCGCACACACACCACACCAGTACTATAAGCCAAAACCCATGTGGATGGGGAGGGAAAGGGGTGGAAATCAGACACAGAAAAACTTCTCAGGAATCCTTCAGCCTATTAGTTAACTTTGTAATATCTAGGCTGTGACAGCTGTCCTGGGCTACCCACTATCTATCAAATGTCTCCCACAAAGATTTTGACCCAATTAGCTAGTGCTAAATGCTAGGTAGTGGGATGTGATGTACCAGGGTTAGAGTGCTGCACAGGAAGGGGGAGGGCAATTTTCACTATCTGTGGTGACAAGGCATCACTTGGCAAAATTGTGCTCAGCTTCTCATGCTGACCCATATGCATTTGCTCTTCCTTCTGTGAGGAGTCCCACTGCTGCAAGCCAAAAAAACATTTTTATTCCTGGCATAAGCCTGCTAAAGCCAATGTAGTGATGGCAGGAATGGACTGGGTCCAAAATTAATAGTACCTCTATTAATCTATTTTAGGTTTCCCCTGAGCTTAGACCACTAGAGAAATGGAAAGAAAGCTAAGAGATGGATGGGAATTTTTTGAGGGAGTTGAATTCATGCTGGTGCCAGGTCTGTGGCAGAATCCAGGTGATCACAGTCATGGTGTGTTGTTTGGCTCTTTTTTAGAGAAACAACCTCCAATTGATGCTGTGATAGATAGCCAGCTACAATCCTTATAAAACCCCCATCCCACACATAGAAGTTCTCATATTGGCATTTCCCATGAAATTTTACTTTATCTGCTAGAGCTGGGTAAAATTTTTATAACTTCAGAGATTTTCTCATAAAAAATGAATGTCTTGAGTTGGCATTGATTGCACTACAGACTAATGCTTCAGCAATACTGTTTGCCTCTGTAGTCCCAATCTCCTTTTATTGCATGTCATACAGAGTTCATGGCTTTATTATTTCTGAATCCTCTTGGGTAAGGTTAGCAAGAGGTTAGTAATAATTAGGATAAACTAATTAACACTAGGAGAGGAGAAAGGTCATCTCTGAATGTAACAGGCATGACAGGCACTAGAATTATGCTTCAGGGTAACTCTCATGAGTCATCTGTCCCTTATGTCAGATTGTACTGCACATCACACCCCTACTGAAAGGATGTATACAAAGAGCATGGTCAGTTGCTGGGCATTGTTGGCATTTGATTTACTTACGTACCTCAAATCTCTCTGGTGTTGTCGGTCAGTGTTTCAGATTCAGAAGTGTAAGTGTCAAAAAAGGGACAGGGGACATGTTTGTAAAGCATCACTCTGCTCCTTCAGCTTGTGTGTTATAAATATGGCTGAGCAATTCATTGATTTTTCAGTTTGGCAGATGAACCTAAAGAAGTTTCTTTGGATCAAACTGAAATGAATATGTGTACAGTATATGTTTTTCTTGACAAAGCAAAAAAAAGTTGTTTTTGTTTTAAACAACATGGTCCATTCAGCCTCGGTGCTAATATGTCAAAGTTTCATGTCAGGCAAATGTACAAAATACCAAAGGAAACAAAAGGCTCGTTTCACAAAGCTGCTAGGGGATGAAGTGGTGTCCCTCTTTCCCTTGGGGAGGGCACTCACCCAGGAGTGGGAAATCTGTGCTCGGCTCTCTCCTTTTAGTTCAGAGGATTTGAACCAAAATCTCCTATCTTCCTAGAGAATGTCCTAAGATCTAACCATCAGGCTAGATCAGAGGTGGGCAAAATATGGCTCCCAAGCCACATCTGGCCCACCAGGCCATTCTATCTGGCCCGTGGGGCCCTTAAATATTTTCTAAATTCTTTACCTGCTCCTGGCTGCCTGTCAAAGATGACATGAGCCAAGGGCAGTAGGACCCAGGGGGGCCTCAGCAGGAATGCAGCAGCCCAGCCCTGCCCAACCCCCAGCCATCTGCTTGCCTTCCTGCCTCTGCCCTTCTTCAGTACCACATGGGTCCCAGCTGCATTGCCAGACTGGGAGCATGGTGCTGCACTGGTACCCGTCATGTGCATGCGTGTGTGCGTGCATACATATAGGGAGGGCCAGAGTGTGTGTGTGTGTAGGGAGGGGCAAGGGGAAGGACTTCTGGTGGCAAAGGTCAGGGTTTAGGGGGAAGGACTTCCAATCACATGATGGCGACCAGCAGATGGGGCACTGGTCAAGGCTACCTAGATGGCCCTTGAAAGCTTGCCAAAACTGGGAATGCTGCCCTCCACCCGAAATAATTGCCTGCCCCTGGGCTAGGTGGTATCCTGGAATACTATGATTCTCTCCTGTCTGAGCTGTTCCTCTTTGTGAAAAATACTTAAATGTAAGCTGAGGGAGAATGCCAGAGAGTGTGGCTCACTAGCAGGAATCTCGGTTTTCTGTTTCCCTTGGAAAAATGGAAAAAAACCTGGATTTTCCCTTTTAACTAATAAAAATGTGTTTTTTTCATTTTCATGGAGAAACATGGATTTTCCACTTTCGCAAAGAGCTCTCTGTATTCTGGCAGAGTTCCAGCCTACAAGGTGCTGGGGGGAGTGGGAGGAGGGTGATCAAGAAGGGCTTGTCATGTGCATATGTGTTCACACATGCACATGGCCGCCAGGCAGTCTGCAGAGCAGCTCCTGCAGTCAGGACCATGCCTAGTGGGGGTGAATCAGAGCAACCGCCCCAGGCCCCTTGCTTTGGGGGGCCCTGCAGAGCCGGGCAGAGTGGCTATGACAACTCCATGCTGCTGCTAGATTCACATTTGGCCATCGGCACCACCCCCCTGGCTGCTGAATCCATTGCCTCCAGTCACTCAGTGTCCCCCCTCCCCTGCTGCCAAATCTGCCACCAGCTTCCTTGCATTCAGAGGTGGGGCCCATGCAAGCTGATTTGCCCCATGCCCCACATCCTGATCCGGTCATCTCTGCCCACAGGTAAGTCTAGTTGGGGGAGATGGATGATAGAGGCCCCCATAGGGATGGAGGAAGGGAGAGAGTGAGTCGGGTAGGGCTGGGGCTGGGGTTGGGGCTGCTGCCCAGCTGGGGCAGTGTGTGGAGCTTGGGGCCTGGGACTAGAACCCATGGCTATAGTGGTGAGTAGGAAGATAGGCTTCCAAATTGCTTTAAAATTATAAATATATCAAGAAAATAGAGTGTTTGGTGTTTCATTTTAATCATGGACTTTGGGTTTTTGAATCAGAGAATTTGCAATTTTTTTTTAATCAGAGATTTTCTGATTTTTAAACAGAGGAAACCAAGATTCCTTCTTATTAACCTGGGGTTGAGGACACTCACCTGAGAGGTGGAACCCAGGTGGGTTCCATTTTCTACTCCTATGAATATTTAATTATTTATACAAAGTGGAAGAGAGACAGCAAGCATGCCTAGAAGCTGCACACCTCAAGATGCCTGATATCTGGTTTAAAGGGGAAACAACAGATCTATCTACAATTGTTTTTCTAGCCAACAATTTTTAAACCCAATTTCATGAATCTGCAGAGGTGATGAATGAAGTCAGGCCGTGGAGCTCAATATATAGAGCAGCTCCCCAAAAACAGTACTGAGCAATTTCTCATTCTGAAGTCTACACTCTGCTAAAGCCAATGGCCCATGACTTTGCCAACCTTCCTACAACACCGACTCAATTTATCAAAAGACGGTAACATGACCAAAACCTTCTTGGTATCAGTCTGGCATTTGTGAGGGATCTGCCCCTCTGAGACTTAATCAGGGACTCTGCAGTATCAAAGCAATCCCTTCTGGCATGTGAATAAGTTAGGCTGAGTAAATACCAATAAAACCCTAATTTTAGGCTACCAGCTGCTATTTATTTGATCTGCCTACTGGGCTTGTATAGCATTTTATGCCCCCAGTCTGAGCACCCCCAAAACATTAATGGATCAGCCAGCTCCATAGGGTAAAGGAATATTACCCCCATTTTAATAAAGCAGCTGCTAAGGCACAGAGAGGAGAAGCAACTTGCCCACAACAAGTTTGTGGCAGAGCAAAGATCTCCTGACTCCCAAGCCAATAATTCAATCACTTAAACTTCCCCTTACACCAGAGGGTGACCAGGAGATCTTTTGAAGAAATAAAACCCTGGAAGGTAGCCAGAAATGTTTCTGTGACAAAAGACAGAGAATGAGAGGGGATAAGATTTTGCAGGCAGGGTGTGAAGGGCTGGGGAGAGAAGGATCATTACCTTTATCTTAAATAAATGGATTTTTTAAGAGGGTTTCAGGATGGTTTCAAAAAAGGTCAGTTTAGAATAAACGGATGCTCTGATAGACATACGTGTGCTGTCCTTTCACACCCTCCGCATCCCCCACAGTCACCCATCCAGGGTATCATCTATGGTAGCCTCAAAACAGGCATGGACATATTTTATAATAAGCATATGTACCTGTAATTAGGCTATTGCTGGGGTTTATGAGCTTGGAGAGCTGTTCACTGTTAATATTATTTTGCAAGAAGAGCACTTGTTCACTAGGAGGTGGCTCTTTCCAACCTCTCACAATTCTAAATATTATAGAGTTCTTCTCCAGGGAAGAAAACATAGTAAACTCAGCCATATGCTGAATTTGCTGCCTAGCTAGAAGCTGTTACAGGCATCAGCTAAAACCTTAAAATTTACTGGCAAAACCCCCTTAGAAATTAATTTGCTCAAGCCATAATTAGCAAGATTTCTCTCTTTCTTTCTCTCTCTTCTCTTTAAACCTTCAGTGTGAATTTGGGGCTAATGAAAGAAAAGATTGATTCTGCAAACTGGAGAGTCAGGGATACTGCAGGCAGGGGCAGCACAACTAAGTGACCCAATTCTGTTCTGCCATAATGCCTCAGTCCTGACCCACAGCACCATCTGCTCCATTATCTTGTGGAGCAGACAGCTGGGACATACATGAGTGAATGATGACTGTGAAGAGCTAGCTGCCACATAACCAGGAAAACCTGACAATGGTGACCATCTAACTGAATCTCCTGAGCAGTGGGGAATCCATCCACAAGAGATGAACGTCAGTCTTGTGGGCTGGCTGCATAGGGATGCACCCTCAGCATTGTGTTGGGTGTAAGGAGCTGGGATGCGCTGAGAAATAGTGTGGCAGCTGTCCATGCCTGGAAAAGGGTGGATGAAGGGCCTATGGGGAGTTTGGACAGGATCTGCCACAATTTAAAGCACTGAACTGAAGGTAGATTTTTCCTTACATCCTCCAATTAGTCTTTGTCTACTTCCCATCAGACCTGGTTTTGGATCCTCATCCCAAGTGAGGAAACCAGCCGGAGCAGATGGAAAGCCAGATAACTATCCTCAACTGTGAGCTAAAGCTCCACTTACTGCTCACCCAGGCTCTCAGTTTCAATCTGTCCTGAGCTGTAGATGGGGATAGGGCCAACACCCATCACTTCTGATGGCTCAGGACAGACATTACTGGTCTTCTTTGACTAGGAGATCTGTACTTGCAGTGTTGTCACCTTAAATTAAAGTGTGGAAAAGTGATGGTGGCAGAAGAACCCTTGGGGCTGTCTGAGGAATTTGAGAGACAGGCAGAGGAGTAAGAGACTGGATTCTGTTGGAAGAACGACATCTGCTAGGTTTAGACAATCTCTTCCTCTGATTTTCTTACATTTATTTTTAACTCCCAAAGCTAGCTGGCAAATACATTAAAGTTAAATGTCTCCCAGGCTTCTTGCTGCTAAACAAAGATTCTCATCTGGTTTCTAACATGGATTTCATTTGCTTCCTTTTACCGAAAGGCCAAATCAATTCTTGAACCATCAACACAAAGCTCTTTCTTTCAAAAAGCAGATCAATAACTCACCATTTGGATGCTGTTGCACAGGTAAAGTTCTTTTGAATACATGGTTAAGTCACAGCCACTGATGAGAGTTATTGCTGCATCAATGGCAGTTAATGACATCCTGTGAATGAACAATGACAGCTGATTTGCTTGTGTTCTTAGTGGCAGTAAGAAAAACAGCTCCACACTTTGCCTTTTATGGCATGTGAATGAAAGACGTCAATACTTCTGCACTGAGGGTAGCCTGAATTTTTCTAATGTTATCCAAAACATTTATTTTCTTTCCTCTCAGATTGTGTACGGCGCTGAAGTATGGGGTTATGCCACTAGTAATGATGTCGACATACCTCAGAACAAATTTCTTAGGGCTCTTCTGGTTCTTCCTCCCTCAACTCCTGCATCTTGTTTGAGATTAGAGATGGGAATGGATTCTATTTTAATTAATATTATTATAAGAATGGCAGGATTTTGATTTAAAATCCTGCCCCTTCTACCATCTTGTCTGCTTAAATTATGCTGCACAGAAGATATTCATAATCCCCCTCCTCTCTATTCACCCTGGTTAGCTTTTCTTTCCTGCACTTTTGCACGTTCTGGGATGGGGTACTATCTCAAAGATAATGAAAGATTTTTCTCCCCCATAGAAAAGGTTCGGGTTTTCCAGAGGATACGAGATATTGCCAGGCAGAATGATTTTGCACTGGCTAGGGCTACTCACATTGCCCCTTTATATACTCTTTGGGAATTAGATTGGGGAGGGAGGTACTTACAGTTGGATCTCAATAATAAACGGCAATCCTCTTAGACTAGACTTGGGACCAAACAGATGCCCACAGCTGTTCTGGCTGGACATAGATTTTCCATTCCAAGGGCTAAAAGGTCCCCAGTCTGGGCTTAAAGGGCCCAGTCTGTCTAGGAGTTGTGGAAGATACTATTCACTATTAGGCCTGTGTGAAGTGGCTAGTACTCTCTTTGGATTAAGATTTGGCCAATTCAGGGGGCAGTGATTCGATTTGGTGATTCCCTGCAAGCTGATGTTGGCGACTGGCATGGACAGCTAGAGACCCTCTGGGTAAAAATTCGTGGGAAAAACGGCACAGGGGACACAACGGTGGGAGTCTACTACGGACCTCCCACACAGGGGACACGATGGTGGGAGTCTACTACAGACCTCCCACTCAAAGTCCTGAGCTTGACCAGGAGTTCGCCCAGGAACTCACGGAGGCCGCTTGCTCCAGGACCTTGGTTGTCATGGATGACTTCAGTTACCCGGACATCTCCTGGGAAGATCACTCAGCAAAATCCGAGCGGTCGCAAAGCTTTCTCTCATGCGTGGATGACCTCTACCTGACTCAAGAAGTCTATGGGCCAACGAGAGGCAAAGCGCTGCTCGACCTGGTACTGGCTACGGGGGACGACCTAATCGGCGACCTAGTGATTGACTGGAAGCTGGGTGACAGCGACCACGAGCTGATCACCTTCACCATCCGCTGTAAAGCTGGCAAGTCAGTCAGCAACACAGAAGTCCTTGACTTCAGAAAAGCCGACTTTGACAAGCTCAAGAGGCTTGTCGGTCAGGCCCTCAGGGACCATGACCCCAGGGAGATGGGAGTTCAAGAAGAGTGGTTGCTTCTCAAGGAAGCGATCCTCAATGCACAAGCTAAATCTATTCCAACACGGAGGAAAGGCAGCAAGAAGGCACAGCAGCCCTCCTGGCTCCCTAGGGACCTAGCGGACCTCCTGCGGCTGAAAAGGAAAGCCTACAAAGGATGGAGGATGGGATTCACCTCCAAGGAGAATTATTCTGCACTGGTCCAGTCCTGCAGGGAGCAAACCAGGAAAGCCAAGGCTGCAACTGAACTCCAACTAGCTTCAAGCATCAAGGACAACAAAAAGTCCTTTTTCAGATATGTGGGGAGCCGGAGGAAAAGCAAGGGCAACGTTGGACCCCTGCTAAACCAGATGGGGCAACTGACAACTGACGCCCAGGAAAAAGCCAACCTATTAAATAGGTACTTTGCATCAGTCTTTCATCAGTCCCATGGGACGCCCATGCCTGCTATGGGACAGGGAGATCCGGGTGATGGGGATCCCCTACCCTCCATCAATGCTGACCTTGTGAAGGAACACTTTGAGAAGCTGGATACCTTCAAGTCAGCTGGCCCTGACAACCTGCACCCCAGGGTACTCAAGGAGCTGGTGAGCGTCATAGCCCAGCCCCTGGCACGGATCTTTGAAAACTCCTGGCGCTCTGGTGTAGTGCCCGAAGACTGGAAGAAGGCCAGCGTGGTGCCGATCTTCAAGAAAGGGAGGAGAGTGGATCTGGCTAACTACAGGCCCATTAGCCTGACTTCTATCCTGGGGAAGATCTTAGAAAAGTTTATTAAGGAGGCCATCCTTAAGGGACTGGCCCAGGCTAACATCCTAAGGGATAGCCAGCACGGGTTTGTTGCGGGTAGGTCTTGTTTGACCAATCTCATTTCCTTCTATGACCAGGTGACCTAGCACCTGGACCAGGGAGAAGAGATTGATGTCATATATCTTGACTTCAAAAAAGCCTTTGATCTGGTATCCCATGATCACCTCTTGGCCAAACTGGCCAGTTGTGGCCTTGGCTCCACCATGATCCGCTGGCCGGGAAACTGGCTCCGTGGTCGGACCCAGAGGGTTGTAATTGATGGCAGTCACTCATCGTGGTGCCCTGTGACCAGTGGGGTCCCCCAAGGCTCTGTCCTGGGACCCATACTGTTCAACATCTTCATTAATGTGGACACTGGAGTCAGGAGTGGACTGGCCAAGTTCGCCAATGACACCAAACTTTGGGGCAAAGCATCCACGCCAGAGCACAGGCGGGTGATCCAGGCTGACCTGGACAAGCTCAGCAAATGGGCGGACGAGAACCTGATGGTGTTTAACACCGAAAAATGCAAGGTTCTCCACCTTGGGAGGAAAAACCTGCAGCATCCTTATAGGCTCGGCAGTGCTACGTTGGATAGCACTACAGAAGAAAGAGACTTGGGGGTCATCATTGACAAGATGAACATGAGCCTGCAATGCGATGCTGCGGCTAGTAAAGTGACCAAAACGCTGGCTTGCATCCATAGATGCTTCTCGAGCAAATCCTGGGACATCATTCTCCCCTAGTACTCGGCCTTGGTGAGGCTGCAGCTGGAGTACTGCGTCCAGTTTTGGGCTCCACAATTCAGCTGCATCTCCCTGATGCAGTCAGTGGGGACTGCCCGAATCATGAAAGCTCTCTGAATCTTTTCCGAAGATTTGGAGAGCTTTGAATTGATTTGGACCTTTTAACTGGTCCCTTGATTCGATTCACATTCAGAGATTCAGCCACTGAATTGGGCCGAATCTCCTCTGAATCGAATCACCACCTAAAGCTTTGCACAGCCCTATCCACTATGTATTAGAATGTTCTTTATATAATGACATAAAGAAAACCTATTTATTACCATACTTGCATAAATTGATACATTTCTCAAACAGAGAGAAATCAATCTGGCTTCTACAGCAAACAGATCCCAAAGTAGTAAACTATCTCGCAATTTTTGCTTACAAGGCTGGGGCGATTAGAGATAAATATCCTTTATTACTGATATAAGTGCTACATTTTAACATTAGAGTTGATTGTGTTGTCTCAGTTGTGGATCTATCTTCAACAATGTTATAGATTCATGTCTTGATTTACTACTATATTTATATTAATAATGTTTTTATGTTGGGCTCTATTTTAAGTATAATATTTGTAGTTTGGTTACTTTGTTCAAACTTATTTACATTATGGTTGTATGTGTATTATGTCATCTGCAGGAGCATGGCATTTATCCAGAATCCTTAATAAATTGAATTGAATTTCCTTTTTTCCCTCCCAGACTTTTCAAATGATTGGCTCTAGAATCTCTGCCATGTATAGTGGAACAGTCCAGACATTCGCCACTTCAGAATATTCCATCAATAGAAGACATAAGTTGACCTTTCTTCACCTGACTGCCACAGCCCATGACACCTCCACCCAGTCCCCTGACTGCAGGCTTTACTCCAGGGCGGACAATTATTTTGGGCAGAGGGCCGCTTACTGCGTTTTGGCACGCTATCGAGGGCCACATGACAGGCTGTCGGGGCAGATAAATATTAATTTTAGAAAATTTTTAGGGGCCCCGTGGGCTGGATAGAATGGCCTGGCAGGCCCCATCCTGCCCGCGGACCACATTTTGCCCACCCCTGCTTTACTCCAAGCTCAGGCAACATACAATGCCGGCCAATGGGGCATGCTAATAGAACTGAAAGAGTCACTTGCAGGAATAGCAAATCATCATACCCTTGCTTTACAAAGTCCTAGAGACAGCTGCTTTCCTACTACAGCACTATATTTCTTCTGCCTTAGAGCAGCAGCGTGTTTGAGGGTGCACCTGCAAGGAATTGTAACTTTACTCTGTGGACTGTACACTGTGTGGCAGAAATAAATGACAAAGATAAAGCACAAGCTATTTCACCTTGGATTTCATCTGGACAAATTATGTAAGTCATCCTAAAAATTACCTACATGGTCTTCACAGCACAAATGTTAAGACTTTCTCTGTTAGTCTCACTAGATGTTGATCTGACATAAGCACCACATTGGCAGTGCTGTACGAGGTGCTGACACATAAAATGTAGACTCTGTTTTCAGTGACTCAAAAACATCCTCTCCATAGTAGGCCCAGTCTCTTCTGGCAAGCAGCTCCACAACTGGAGACCAAAAATGGAAATATGGACTGTCTAGAGTAATAATTCTCTACCTTTTTAGCCTCAAAGCCCCCTCCATAATTTTTCAGAATTTAGTGGCACCCTGGTTGAGAATCACTGAGCTAGAATCATAGAAAATGAGGGTTGGAAGGGACCTCAGGAGGTCATCTAGTCCAACCCCCTGCTCAAAGCAGGACCACCCCCAACTAGATCATGCTAGCCAAGGCTTTATCTAGCTGGGTCTTAAAAACCTCCAAGGATGGAGCTTCCATCACCTCTCTGGTATCCTGTTCCAGTGTTTTACTACCCTCCTAGTGATAAAATTCTTCCTAATATCTAACCTAAACTTCCCTTGCTGCAAGTTGAGACCATTGCTCCTTGTTCTGTCATCGGCCACCACTGAGAACAATCCAGCTCCATCCTCTTTTTAATCCCCTTTCAGGTAGCTGAAGGCTGCTATTAAACCCCCCTCAGTCTTCTCTAGACTAAATATGACCAGTTCCCTCAGTCTTCCCTCATAAGTCATGTCCCCCAGCCCCCTCACCATTTTTGTTGCCCTCTGCTGGACTCGCTCCAATTTGTCCACATCTTTTCTGTAGTGGGGGCCCCAAAATCAAACACAGTACTCCAGATGTGGCCTCTCCCGTGCTGAATAGAGGGGAATAATCCCTTCCTTGATCTGCTGGTGATACTCCTACCAATGCAGCCCAGTATGCTGCTAGCCTTCTTGGCAACAAGGGCACACTGCTGGCTCATATTCAGCTTATTGTTCACTGTAACTGCCCCAGGTCCTTTTCTGCAGAGCTGCTGCCCAGCCAGTCAGCCCCCAGCCTGTACTGGTGCATGGGATTGTTCTGGCCTAAGTGCAGAACTTTGCATTTGTCCTTGTTGAACCTCATGAGATTCCCTTTGGCCCAATCCTCCAATTTGTTTAGGTCACTCTGAATCCAGGTAGCAAGCAAACCCGCTAGCTAGGATGCCCATCACCTTGGTACCCGAGAACAGACAAAAACCAGAAGAGAATGTTATTACTGAGTTAGGTTTGTGTACAGAAAGACTGTGGCTGAGAGAGTACAGAGCTGAACAAGATAGGCCTGTCACCTGGACATGATCAACAGCGAATGGAATTCAGAAAGGACATTTCCTTCAGATGAAAGAGAAGGAAAGAAATTAAGACTGGGACTAGCGAGCTCCGGACTGATGACAGAAAGAGGCCACTCGTCTTTTTCCCTCTCCCAGTAAGGCTTTGCTTGCTGTTTCCCATCTCATCTGTGAAGTAACGTAAATGTGCCACTTGCTCAATTAGGGTCATGGTGAGACTTGTTACATGTTTCACAAAATTTCATTTCAATTGGGCTTGAGGTTTCACCAGTTAAATACTTCAAGCCAGAAGCAATAGCTCTGCACAGCAATAACAGCAAGAAAGAAGATGAATAACAGTAATGAAGAATGGCAAAGTCTTTTTGAAAAAGATTCAACCTCCAAGGGTTTTAGCACATGAAACCTTGTTAAAACCTTCTAGGAAAGAAAAAAAAGCCCCCAAAACTATACCCAATCTAGAAAAGAAGCTTCAAAATAGGGATTGAAGACAAAAAATTTCGTTTGTAAAAAAAAAAAAGCTAATGTAGGAAGAAAGCATGGGTCAATGCTCAGAGCAAAGATTGGGAAGCGAGAAAGGCCAGAGTTCTCATGCTACCACTCTTGCAATTCTGTTTTCTTCAGGTTCTTGTACAACATGAATCACCACATTGCCAGGGCTCTTACCAGCATCTCAGCTACCTTTCTAACTTTGCCTACATTTTCCCACCTGTAAAATGAAAATAATTTTACAACAGACCTATGTAAAGATTAGTTAGTTTGACCTGGCTTAATACTTGGCCCTTACTGCTTCAAAGCATGGAAAAACCTGAAGGTAGTGATAGAAATGCTTGATAATAACAGCTGTTGGCATTTGACTTTCATCTTGAATGTCTGAGAATATTTTGGAAATGGATTACCTCACCCATTGCTGCAATGGAGCCCTCAAGCTGGAGTTGCCATAGCCATCCTATGCACCTTTTAAAATATATTTTTCTTCCTGGAGGACAGGAAGTGAAGAAATTAAAGAGGCAGGCATTAAGGCATCTTGCAAGGGAAAGCTATTTTTTTCTGTTTTGCTCCAAAAATGACAGAGAGAGGCAGTGTGATACAGCTGACTGGGTAGTGGGACCACTCCTCATGCACCCATATGTATGTGGCCATGCAGGAATCATACTTTCTGTGGCACAGAACAAACTGCCCTTTAATGGAAAGCCAGGATTTGTCTCCATCCTTCACTTTCCCCACAACAAAACTGGTAAAACACCTCCTACTAACTGAAAGATCCTCTGGGGGAGATTCATTAAACGGAGGCAGGACATGACCGGAAAATATTTTTTGCCCTTTTTTCTTTAATTTAAACAACAGGCTCATGCTCACGCTCTTTACTCCCTGAGAACTAGAGAACAAATCTACTGGCACGAATATTTATGGAAGCTGTGAATTTTAAGGGAATATTACAAAGTAACTACAGAGGAGAGTTTCATCTTTGTAAACATGAATATTTGCACAATGAACCTGACTGCAGTCCCAGTTTGGGAGAGTTTCCTTTTTCCTTACCCAGGTACTTACGCACCTGGTTAAGTGTTGTTCTGAACTGGAACTTGAAACAGTCACGCTCAGCTGATTCCAACAGAAGCAAATCCCTGTGATCAACTGCACATTTGTGTGTTCAATCAGAACAGCCTGCATTTTGAGTACTCTCAGCAAACTGATCACAAACTAGCTACAAACTAAAAATAATTCACACGATTGAATAATTAGAAATTCCAGAAAAAAAACTGTCAAGTGCTCACAGATTAACTTGCAAAGCAAACTATAAATTCAGAAAATACATTATTCATTATGAAAATTCACTTCTGATAAAATTGCTGTCTTTGCAATGACTAACCTCCCCCCCACAAAAAAGTGCTGTATAAGAATTAACTGTTGTCTCAGTATAATTTTGTAAATAAGAATTCTTGTTTTGTGTCAGTGGCTAGAATCTGTACTCACAAACCACCAACCCGCCTGGTCTCATACAGACAGCAAAATTGCACAAGTCAGAAATGAAAGAGATGCAACATTTTACCTCCCACTGCAGAATTGTGTTCTGTTCTCTAAGGACTGGTTCAATCTAATTCAAAATGTCCATAGTGCATGGGCTACGAAATTACCTGATTGCAGGAACCAACTTTTCAGGACATACCAATTTCAATGCAAGTTTTGTCAGGAAAGATTTCTCAGGTCCAGAAAGGAATTTTTGGTTCCTGCCAATCAGCCAGTCCTAATTGGGCAATCAGGGGCAACCAGTTCCCTGGGTCCACAGGCAACAAGCCCCATTCACTCCAGCCTTTAAAAATGGGTGTCTGGGCAAATACTCTGGTGATTCCTCCTGACCCTTCTGAAGTCCCTTGACTTGCTTATTGGAAATTTCGGCTTTGACTCCTGGTGCACCCCAACTTTGGCTTAGGCACTTGGCTTACCTGGAGCTCTGGTCTCAACTCCTGGCTTACCCTGACTCTGGTCTTGAATCCTGGCTCCCCATGAACCCAGTTTCTGGACTTCCTTTGATTACTAAAACAGTACCTACCTTGTAGATGGAAGTCAGGGGCCCTTCTCAGAATAAGATAGAGAAAGGACGTGAACCTCAGTTAACGCTGTCCTTGGCAAATATCCCAACTGAAGGCAGGGTAGATTTGCACCTTACAGTCTAACTAAGTATCCTAATCACCAGGCTAGTGAATATTCTCTTTCAAAAGGTCTTAATTTTGTCCCAGTGTAGAAGAAGACATTTTCTGAAATCTTAATTTTTTTCACAAAACAGGAAAAATTGTTGTCAGTGAAGGTGTGGTCTGAAGCAATGGGGTTTCCACCACTTTCTTTCTGAGACTATCACACCATATAATATCACTGCTAAGATATTTTTCTTCACAGCAGACTTAATACTGGCATTTTGCTAACAAAGAAAGAGTGCAATACACACACAGATTAGGGCTCTCTGATACAGTTCTCAAAGGTGTATGTCACTTCAGTGATCCATGCTAGTTTACACCTGCTTTGTGTTCCTGGAGCAGCACAAACTAGCTGGAGCATAATAGTGAATCTGGTGCATGAATGATTTCAGATTATTATAAAGGACAAAGAGGTGGCAACACAAGGATGACATTTCTGCTTACAAGCACGTGAATCAGCACTTGGCAAAAGAGCTGGATTGACAGCTCTGGGGACCTATGGCCACTATTTATGCACAGAGCAATACATAATGGATAACTACCATGGAAGCTTCTCCACTCTGCCTTGCCAATGTGCTTCAAAGCTTGACTGGGGAATTTTATGTCTAAAGGCTGGGAGGGGGAGTGCAATCTCTCTCTTACTCATTCAGTCCGCAGACTCTTTCTCAGGGCGTGCCGGCTGGGAGATGACTTCTGTAAAAGCACTACAGCTGGACTGAGACTAGCCCATCATGCCAAGTAACAACTCTGATGCCTGATACAATTTTTATATTTGTTGGATTCATTTGGATACTAACCTGTTATATTAGCAGAAACCACCAGTAAGGTATAGGAGGGGCATTCATTTTATAGGAGATCTTATGCTACATTAACAATCTCATTTTTAAAACAGAGGCAAATAACATGCTCAGAATCCCAGAAGACACCCAGAGAAGGATGCCTGTCTCTTGGAGAGTTTCCATTTATTTTTTGATCTCAGACAACATGTGCTGTAGTTCTTGTACCGCCTGTCGCCTACCAAGAACCATATCTGGGTCAGCAAGAAACATGAGCAATAATTAAATTGCAGTGCTGCATGATGAACACCACGGCTTTGGCTTCCTTGATAAATCAGGCAGGGAGCAATCTGTACAATTTAGTGCAGAGAAGCTAATGTTTTGACATGTCTGCAGAGGACATGGTCCTCCAAAGGAGGAGAGAAAGCAAAGGAACCATTGGAAAAGCTAATTCTGTGAAGCAATCTGTGCCACTCATGAACAGGTTGTACCAAGGCCCAGTGACCAACTATTGAGCTGCATAGGAGTGACCCCATTGGCAAAGCAAATCCATGGCAGAAAAGAGTAGAAGCAGTCAGGCGAGCTCCAAAAGGAAATGCTGCCTTTAAAGATAAATATTGCAAACTGATTTTGCTTGCTAATAAGGCTATATATAGAGAGGGCCCCTTTTGATCCCAAGGCATCCTTAAGTAATTCATAAATGGCATGACAAGAATGACTTATCTAGCACCAATGTGCAGCCACCTGGGCAGTACTTAGTAGCAGTTCTTTGATAAGAGTACAGTTTAAGACAAGAAGGGAAAGTATCCAAGTGCAGGGTGAATTAAAAGAAGGCAAATTACACAAGCCAGAACTTTACTAGGATACCCTGGCTACTAAACTCTCTCTTGTTCGAAATTGCTCAGAATCTCTTAATGCTCACAAGTTATAATGGACTGTCGTTTTGTGTGTCATCTGAAAAGACAGTAACTCCAATGGTTTTAATTTAAAATAACCGCAGGAGCAGCTTGGCAAGCACAAATATTTTTAAATGTTAAAAGTAAAATTTAAACCAGTCTAAAATACTCGTTTTACTCAAGGGCTGATCCTGCAGTCTTTACTCAAGTAACTATGGAGAGGCTACGGGACCTGAACTTGTTCAGCCTCCAAAAGAGAAGGATGAGGGGGGGATCTTGTGGCCTGTTATAAACTAGTCAGGGGGGATCAGTGGGCATTGGGGGAGTCACTGTTCCCCTGAGCACCGCCAGGAGTGACCAGGAATAACGGTCACAAGCTGGCAGAGGGTAGATTTAGGCTAGATATCAGGAGGCGCTACTTCATGGTCAGGGCAGCTAGGGTCTGGAACCAACTTCCAAGAGAGGTGGTCCTGGCTCCTACCCTGGCAGTTTTTAAGAGGAGGTTGGATGAACATCTTGCTGGGGTTGTATGACCCCAGTATTGTTTCCTGCCATGGTGGGGGGTTGGACTAGATGATCTACTCAGGTCCCTTCCAACCCTAGAAACTATGAAATTCTTACTTAGCAGTCACTTCACTGCAGTTAAAGGAGGTTCAGGTACTTCCCAGGAGTCGCTCAGTACTTTGTACTGTCAGACTTAATAGCTAGAATAATTTCCAAGAAACCAATAGACTGGTGGAAGCATTGCAGTGGTGTGGCTTGCATGTATGTCTGCCTTTCTCAAGGAAAAGGTATTGGGTATCACTTTGATTTAAGTTTTGGATATTAGGTATGCAGCTCTGAGGTATTCTTAGATAAAGCTGGATTTACAGAAGGTGGCAGGTCAAGATTTCTGGGGCTAAGAGTTCTTTCCTGGTTTATTTTTTTTCCTCCCCATAATATTATACAAACTATTTTCACTGGAGATGGAAGCATTGAATGTCCTGATGTATTAAATTAACTCCTGGTTTAGATTACAGCGATCTAGAGAAATAGGCTCAGGATATGTTATGGGTGGAATTTTTTTCAAGTTAAATGTGTTGATGAATTTTAGAGCTAAGTTGTGTCCCAACAGATCTCCCATGTGTGCATAAAAATTGGATCATTACAAAGAAAGGCTGAGAAAGCTTCCTATCCTCATCTCCGTTGTCCCTTCTATGACACTGAAAATGTAAGTGGAAACGTACCTCAATTGATTTTTATTTTATTCTCAAAAGCTGCAATTGTCAAAACTGACTTGCATTCAATCAAGGGAACGCTTGACATTTGACAAGCTGTCATCAGAAAGACAAATGTGTCCAATCAGAGCTGGCTGAGGAGAGATGACCTTCACTGCCATTTCTTGGTATGCTGCAAACTAATAAATTAAGTGAAAGAGATTAGAGAAATAGGCAGATGGGAGGCAGTTTGTTGGACAATCTGAATACATTTCAGCAGTAGGGGAAGAATTATGTTGTCTTTTGAGATGGCCTTGGGAAATTTTGCATTCCTTGGGCTGCTTTTCATTTCAGAACCTCTGGCATAAAAAAGCAGCTCTCTCTGTGACTGGGAAAGTACTATACACGAAGCAATCAAAATGCACAAGACATACTGGAATCCATTATTGATATTTACAGATAATGAGCTTATAGTAAGACATAGCCTAGATGCACTGACTGTCACAACCCATTGCTACACTTATATGCATAAAGCAGCAACAATAGGACCTACTGCATTTAGCTCCAGCAAAACTGGCCATCTCCCAGAGAGCACCTCCACTACCTTGCGGAGAAGAGGTAATTGATACATTCTTGAGTAGATCGACATATACCATTTGCCCAGTAGAGGGCAATTGTGATAATATGTGGCTCAGCCACTTCCCTGCCATGGTGTTATTTTAATAAAGGCCTAACATCATTCTCTCTCTGCTTCACCATGTGATAGAGAGAAGGATCACAGCAAGAATTCCTGTTAGGGTATGTCTACACGTGCATTGAAGCGTGACTAAATTTCATGAGCATTAAGCTAATTCACATTAAGTGATTTTTGACAGATGTTTACATGTACAGATACTTGGCACTAAGTTTAATGCCAAGTCCCTGCAGCTCTGCCATGTGCCCCTAGTGGCTAGGCAGACCCAGCACTAAAGTCAGTGCCAGGTCACATCTGCACATGCATTAATGCACTTTATCTAATCACACCTAAATTGCAAGTATAAAGTTGCATTTGCAAGTATCAAATTTAGGTGTGATTAGCTTAATTTCGCCATTTTTAATGCATATTAAGGGCGCACACACACAGATGCATGCTCGTAACATGCATTAAATGTGCAGACGTGTGCCTGTAGATGTGCTCTTAGGGTAGGAATTTCAAAATCTGGATCTGAACAAGAATTTTGCAGTCTAGACCCATATCTTCATCTGCCACACCGATATGAGGACTGCAGTGCAAGAACGTGAGAGTCCTATGAGGTTGAACAGGTCAGGCCAAGCTTTGATGCTACCCTGACTCTTCAGAAACTTACAAAGAGGCTTCTTTGCAGACCTCCACTGACAGAACTGTGAAGTACAGGTTGGGAAGAAAGGCACAAAAAGAGCAGGTTCTGTCTGTACCACCAAAACCCAGTGGTGACCCAAACACATCCACATCCATCCCTCAGCCAAATAGTTTTCATTTTAGGCAGAAGAAATCTGTTCAGGACAAGCACACATTAGTGTTGCTTCTGCAGTGCAGAGCATACCTCTTTGGGGAGGGGAGGAAGAGCAGTCACAATCAGATACAAAACTGGACTGGGAGCTCTCACAGCGCCAGCACTAGTGGAGAGGTGGTGGCACTGGGTGTTCAGAAGCAGCAGAGAGATTTGACCTCCCCTATGTTAGACCCTACAGTGAGTGCTGGGGGAGAAGCAGATAGTAGCAACCAGGGAACTCTGGGAGAATTACAAGTCCAAACCATGCAGTATCAACTCAGGATCCAGAGTCAAAATTACCTACAACCAAAAGTTTCCTGTCAAGGGTTAAAATTTAGCCCAGTGTAAAGAACCTCCAAACAGCCCCATGCCAAGTGGCAGTCCTGCTGCTGCTTCCACAGCCCTGCACGGTCCTTGGGCAGCAACAATTTTACTATCGTTCTGCTGTACTGCAGAAAGGAGGAGACAGATTTGGAAATACTCACAGTTGCTGGGGCGGGGGAAAGACAGCTGGACACCCAGAGTAGTGAGATGCATGGGGGCAGCATTGACTTCTGGCTGCTGCTGTACCACTGGCGCAATCACATAGTTGTGGTGGCAGATGCTAGTTTTGTGGCTCTCACCTCAGCTCACCTCTACTCCACTGGTGCCTAGAGCTACTGCCCCTGTTGTCCCACCTTAGTTACACTATCGCGCAGATGTACTAGGCACGCCTAAGGGGCTCCACAGTCAGCCATGTGAAACAAGAGGGGATGAGCAGCCAACAGATCTTTCTGTCTTTCATATGAGGAACACCTGGAGGAACAGTGGACTACTCTTACTGGTCTAAACCAGGCTTCTGCCATGACTGCAGCTGGATTTCTCCATTCTTACCTTCCTGTACACTTGCCACGCCCAGCAACCTTTACTAGATACTATAAAGACAATTAGGCCCTTAACTTAGAGCTTAACTAGGGCATAGGGCCATGATATGAAATGAATCTTGGTTCATAAGACTGAGAGGAAAAGCCTTCATAAACCTAATCTATTTTTATTTATCTGATTAGCTCTAATGAACTGAAAGTGGTTTTGGTTAGAAACAAGAGTAATTAGCAGCAGCTGCTTTCAAGGTTTAATCAAATGTTGCATATGCAGTGTTTGACTTTGGAAACTCATTAGGCTAAGACTCCTGATGCTGTTGCTCAAGCATATCAAACCTGGGAATTTTTCTATTCCCCTTCCTCTTCTGACAAATCTTGCTTTAAACCTTGGTGCTCTTTGTCAAGTTCCTTTCATTTCCACATTGAGTAAGAGGATTAGGGGATTACACGTTGGCTTCAGGATGAGTTGGTCCATAGATAATAAAGCCTCCCTTACGTAATGTGTAAATGATCTCATCAAACACCTTCTGTTGCATGAAGGGTACATCTGAGGCTATCTTCAAGGTCTCAAGCTCGGTGGGTACATGTTAGGCAGGGTGGGTGGAAAGCAGATAGAGGCTCAAGCGTTTAGAAGCAGCCCACACACCAAGATTGAAATAAAGTGAGTTTGGGTCCAAAACTCAAAAGCAGGAACTCTCGGGTACAGACAAGAACTTTGCTATAGAAAAGGGGGGCTTTTGCTTGAGATCTCTCCTTTCATGCTTCAGAGGAGCATCCTGTGACTGGAAGTTTTGACTTGATGTATGCAAGGAAGGCTTGACTGAAGCTCAAAGAAATCATTGGGAGGATTTCCACAGAGGACATGTCTACAAAGTATGTCGACCTTGCTGTGCCAGAGTGTTTGCACACAGCCCGCCTATCTGCTCTTGCTGACGCATTCTAATGCCGGAAATACACCAGTGAGGCCAGTCAAAGGACTTGCCTCTTCAGCTGATCACAAGAACTTTTTTTCCAGAATGCCTGACTGTGGTCTCAGAGGGATGCCCCCAAGTACTGTCAGTGGTTTACTTCTGGGTATGTGTGCAGGACTGCTCAGGACTGTCCTGGGCAGAGCATGTTGCTTCCATGCTGTAGGCATGCCCTGACTTCCCTAGGCATTGGATCACACCCAGAAAACACCCTGTGCGTCCAAACTCCCTCAATGTTTGTGCCCGGAACTCACCAAACATAATGACATAAATTAAATGAACAAAAATTGGCATTCTGGGATAGAGCTAGTTAGAAAAATTGACAGAAACATAGTCCATGAAACTCAGTATTCCAACAGAATATCTCCTGATTGGGCAGAATTCAGATTCAGCTATATGAAATCAGGTCAATTTCTCTAGAAAACTAGTAAAATGTTCCAGCAATGCCAAAGCACTCTGTTTTGACATTTCTAAATGAAACATTTCAATAATTTGTGATTAATTTTTATTTTGTATTATATGCATATATAACACAACTGTCAAGATGACACTTTTTGATTGATGCCCTCCCCCCCCCTTTTTTTAAAATTTCCTTTAGAAAAAGTCAAAGTTTGAATGTAGTTCTGGATCAAAGCCACATTTCATAATCTTGAAATCCTTCATGAAACAGAATACTTGTACTCTAAGCAGCTCAAGTTTGGGATACAAATGATGCGCATTCCATTCTGCTTTCCAGATAGCAAGAGAAAGGTGCTATAGATAACACAGCCAGATGATTGCAAAAGCTTGGCTGAACCTACACAGGAAATTTAAATGACCAAATTGAAATAATAGTGCATCTTGCATAAGAATGCAAGATTGTGACTGGGACCATATGAAATGAAGCAATCCCAACTGATTTAATCTCCTGTTTTAGTTGTAAATGTACCCAATGTTTTATTATGCTAAACCATTCATAAATAACTGCATCTCCCTATGTGACTGTATCCTGGTTGACGCATCCTCCCTTGATTAAGGCATATTTCTCAGAACAGGCATTCAAAGTCTGTTTGGGTTTTGCAAATATCTCTATAGACAACCACCAGTTCAGAATATTTTGGGTTCTGCCCCACCGTTAAGGCAACTACCCAAAACAGTGTCCTGTAATCAATGCCCCAAAGTATCCCATTTAGTCAATCAAGACTCATCCCATTTGATTGAAGTGTAACCTCCAGATTGATCAAAAGCTTGCAAAAATAAGTTTTACACCTGGACAATAGGGCTGTGCAAAGCTTTGGTTCCTGATTCAATTTGGCAGAGATTTAGCCTGAACTGGTGACCAAATCTCTGAATCTGAATCGAATCAGAGGACCCTTTAATCTCTCCAAATCGAATTGGAACCCTCCAAATAGATTTGGAGAGATTTGGAAAGATTTGGACATTGAGACAGCTTTAAATGTATTTTTTTCTACATATCTCTAGCTAGCAGGGGCTCATGAATGTTGCCGTGCTGGGGCACATGGAGCATCCCACAGAAGCACGGGGCGCTCCACACCGCACTCAGCAGCAGATCTGGAAGTGGACCAGAAATGCTTTCGGTGCACTTCCGTGTCCACTGGGGAGTGTGCAGGGGGATCCCCCGTGCTCCCCCAGCTCAGTGACTGGTGCCTCCTGGGTCTGGAGGGGGCACCTGGACCCCCTCCATGGCCAGTTGCCGAGCTGGGAGGGGCGCACTCCCTGGCAGACCTGGAAGTGGACCAGAAGTACTTCCGGTCCACTACCAGGTTCGCCGCTGAGCAAGTGCAGCGCCTCCGTACTCCTGTGGGATCCTCCATGTGCCCAAGCATCACAGCAATCACAAACCGCGCTGGTACTTCAAGGTATGTAGAAAAAACTTCTAAAGCTGTGTCTATGTCTGAATCGCTGATTCACTGAATCAGCATCAAATTGTCAGATTCAGATTTGGCCAAACTGAATCAGGGAAACTAATCTGAATTAACTAATCGAATCACTGTCCCTGATTTGGGCCAAATCCGAATCGAATAGGGCCCGCTTTGCACACCCCTACTGGACAACCCAAAACAGGATCCAAGCAGCTAACAAGTGTAATATGATGGTCCCTCGCTCCCTACCTGCTTTGTTCAGACTTTAATCAACCATCAAGGAAGAATGCTTTGAAGCTATACAATTGAAGTGGCAAAATGCACTTCAAGGAGGAAAGAAATCACTCAAGAACACAATAGCTGCAAAGTGACCAGTTCTGCTCAGGCTACGGATCCATGCCTTGGAGGAAGCTATAAGAACAGACCGTCTCTTTGCCTGTGGGGTGAAATACAATTGCTTCCATAGCTAAATGAACTTTGCAATGGAGCTCATTATATATTATAATAAATAAAACCTTTCTCTTTTTATTGACCATGTTATCATGTCAGTCCTGAAGTGTACTAGCTAAGATCTCATTCTTTTGGTAACACAGCACTACTATACAGCACTACTTAAAAGAGAAGAGAATGGCATTTATGCAGCCATCACTAGGGCTACAAATGTTGTCATTCTCAAGATAAAAATCTAGCACTTTTAGCCTTTTATAAATGTATTTATTTTATATGAGAGCTCCAAATATTTTTCACCTGAGCCAGACCCTACAAAGCAGGATTCCCTATGTTTTCATAAATGTAGGTGCTATGTGGCCAGTGTACTGGAATATGGAGAAGTTCTTCCAGTTTTTAATGAGTTTTAAAGTTTACTTAACATATGTGTGCACCACAATGTATGCTCAGATGCTCTGAGCTCAAGCCAGTAGGGCTGTGCGAAATTTCACTGAGTGTTTCGTTTTGACACTGTTTCGACTCATTTCAAGCTCAAAACAGAGAAATCAAAATGAAATGAAAGGCTTCGAAGGAGCTTCAAAATGAAATGAGGGCAGTTGAAGTGTTTCAAAAGTTTCAAAATGTTTTGAGTTTCAAAGCTGGGCTTGCTTGCAGGGAAACAGAAAGTAAGGAGAGGGAGGGGGAAGAACTGCTCTGATATTGACATGTGTAGCTGGCCAGTGAGTGTGATCCTTCCCTGAGGTCCCTTCCAATCCCAGTGCTCTGGGGGAGGGATGGAAAAACAGCTGCACCTTAACACACACACACATAGTCACATCACGAGTTTTGCTTGTCAGCAGCTTGAGGTGCAGTTTCCCAGAAACCCTTGCACCTATCTCTTTGAAACCTGGCAGGCTTCATGGCCTCAGAAGTGGCTACCTTCCCTGCTGTTTTCACCCCCCTGTGCCTTCACACTTACAAGTGACATGAGTTTTGCTTTTAAGACTTTGAGGTGCAGTTTCCCAGAAACCCCTGCACCTATCTCCTTGAAACTTTACAGGCTTTGTGGCCTCAGAAAGGGCTACCCTTCCTGCTGGTTTAATCTGAATCAGGCAAGAAACAACAAAGTTATAGGCAGTTTCATGATTCCCAATTATAGCCTACAGGCGAAATGTTGAAACAACGTCGAAACAACGAAACAGTTTTGATGAACCAAACAGAACAGCGGTTTTGAAATGAAACTCAACTCGAAACGAAACCCTGTCCCATTGAAATGGCGAAATGGAAGTTGAAATGAAATGGTGCTGTTTTACACAGCCCTACAAGCCAGGAATTGAGCTCTTCCTTTGATCATCCATGTAGTGGTGTTTTACATGTTCTAGAGTAGACCGTGGGCATTTATATTCACACTGTCGCTCCTATGTGTCTGGCACATGGAAGCATAGACATGTATTCCAGCTTCCTAGCACCACACAGACTAGGGCCTTTTTAAAAATCATCATGCATTGTGGGAAATTCTGTCTCTCCTTCACACCCCAAGGGCAGAAGTTATCTTAGCCACCCATTGCATGAGGCAGTTCCAGCTTTCCACACTCTTTACTTCTAGGTGTGTACTTGTAAGTGTACCAGGGGGTCAAACCATAGCTCTATTACATTAGCTGGTCTTGACCACCCTGGGAGATGTTGGAGAGGCTTTGGAGCCTTTCTGAAACATGGAAAGGCACCAAATGCAGAGGACAAAGATGGTACATTCATTGCAGATTGGGACGACATGATTACGAATGCTGCAGTCACTGCCCAGTCCCTATGTGTACATCAGTTTTTGGAGCAGAAGAATGATTACATCATGGGAAGGATCACATGATTATGCAGACCTGTGATGACTAACAGTGCCCTCAGAACTTATGCAGCCTTTCATGGAGCTGTGTGAGAAGCTTGACCCCAAGCATCTTGTGCTAGAACTATTCTTTGAGAACTCTCAGACTGGTGCAGACGTGTGTTGCTACTGCTCCGTGGAAGCCACTCCAGACTACTACAGATAATTGGTTCACCATTAATGTCAGCAAGTCAACTCTCAGGTTGGTTGCACTTTGCTGTGCCAGTCTAAAAGTGGTTTATCTGCAGGTTGTGGGAATACACAATGTCTCTGAAATGATGGCTGCTTTCAGAGAATGGTGTTCTCCAACTGGGCTGGGACAACTAATAGCATGCCTGCGCTCATAGTCTGCTCCTCTTAAGGAGCCAGTAAATACATACATTGGAAAGTGTTCCTGGTTCTACAGGGCTTGGTGTGGGAAGCCCTGGCATCATCACCAGTGTGGGAAGCCCTGGCATAGTGCTTCATGCCTAGGCTCTCAGACATTAGGAGAGATCTTATTCCATCCTAATGCCGTTTAGTATCAGCGGTATCAACTTCACCCATAGATTAGCTGTTCTTGAGTGCTCTGGCAGATGTTGGAGAGGCTTCAGAGCCTTTCTGAAATATGGAAAGGCACTGAATGCAGAGAACATGACCCCACCTACACTTTCCTCCCACGGCTTACGAAGCCTTACCCAGACCACATAGGCATCCCTTGGAAAAGTCAGTTACACACGTTAGGAGTTTCAGGACAGTAAGGGAATGCACATTTGGAAGACTAAAGACAAGTGGCACTGCTTAAAACCCATTTGGATGCAAAATGATCATGAGCTGTTACATGCTGCATGCTGCTCCGGACTGCTGCCAAGTTATGGTCTAGTATTTTCAGGTAAAGGGGTCCCTGGGCACTGATACTCTCACTAAAAACACAGCCATCAGCAACCCCAGTGCAATTTTAGGGGATGCCATATGTGCTTATATTTTTCCCACAAATAGTCACATTAAAGGATAGCTAATTTCAAATGTGTGCTACTTTCTGGATCATGCTTCTTGTGGGACATGCCATGCTGATTTTTTAAACTATTTGCTGTACATTTTTTAAACTCCTCAGATAAGAAGACTGCTCTAATTTTTATGGGTCATATGCATCTGATTTAGTTTATGGACCGCATTGACTGAAGGCTATTATCATCATCCAATATCAATTCTGTAAATTGCTGCAATTGTTACTTCAGAGTAGTGAATTACATATAAGTAAATTGTATAGATTGCTTTGTATTTCCAGTAAAACCTTTGGCTTAACTGTAGCTGTTAGTTTTCTTCTAAGTGGATGGCAAGTGTTGAACACAAAAATAGAAATGTATTTAATTATCAAGTATCTTAGAGGTCAGGGCATGATGGCAGAGTGGGTAAGCTGTCCTGCTATGGCTCCAAAGGCATAAATTGCTGAAGTCCATCTACAGACAATCCAACTGCCAATGGGTATTTGGCTATTGAGGATGGGGAAATCAAAGGCAGCCAGATAGGATGCTAGTCATGTCACAGCAGTGCATGCCACTGGCTACAAAAACTGGACTGCCATAACCAGGCTGACACAATAGCTATTCAGCTAGGGATTGTCGACTCTGTTTTTGACATACAAGCCAATCACAGAGACTGCCTACAATGGTAGGCAATGGTCTGTGGCACCCTATTTGATTTCCTTTCCCTTTCTACCTCTGTTAGTAATGCATTATATGGTCCCATGCAGACAATCAGCTGCACTCCTCTCCTTCTCTGGCCATCGAAGTCTCCACTCTCCCTCTTCCCATATCTATAATGCATCCTCTTAAATTCTTAGATCCTCCTGAGCATCTCTATGAGCACATATAGATGCTCTCTTGGTTCCCCCTCTGCAGCAATATCTATATGATCAGACTCCAGGTGGGTTCCCTGGCTCTCCATATCTTATACAGTATGTAGCCTTAACCAGAGCTGGTCACAGTGGTTGCACTGATCACCATCAAAAAAACTCTTTTCCCTTTATGCCAAAACGTCTCATAAACAAATAACCAACATAGTGAGCAGGATGTACCAGGTTGATCCCTCTGGCTCTTCAGCTTCCATCTCTGCATGGGACGCATTGACAGATTTACCACCAAGCAGGTCCTCTGAATGTTCTTTCAGCATATCCAGAGGAACAGTTAGTTCAGCAGGCTGTTTCTGGTCAAGTATAAATTGAGATCTGTGTATCTCTCTTTGAGAATCTTGTCTTCTTTCTTTCCACAGACCAAGTCCAATTATGGAAGCGTGGTCAAAGGAGGTAGCAGTTTCCGTTCTTGGCACACTGGCAGGAATCTTGTGCCCACTTTTTGAGCTTAATATTACTGGACCTCAGGCTAGCAGCCACAGCTTTGCAGTACAGCTGCTTGAGGTGCTTGATCCACTCTTGGCACTGGAGTCCAGTACTATGGCCTGCCCACCTGAGCTAGCTGGTTCAATATGATGTTATAATGAGGTCAGATCCATCTACTGCAAATGAAATCACCATTCTTGGAATGCTCCCACTATAGATTCACGTGCAAAATGCTCCTCTGCTGGGCATCTGGATAGGCAGGGAGTATCTTGCCAGGAGCTGTAAAAAGGTCCCAAAGGAGACGAAACCAAGCTGTGATCACAATAGCTTGTTACAAGAATGGGCCAGTCTACTGTGCTGGGGCCAAAGCCAAAGGGCTAGTGCCCAGGACAGGACAGAAGGATTTTTTTCTTTTGTTTGCTTGTTTGCTGCTTAAAGACTGTTGTATTTGGGAAGACTGGCTGAGAAGCTGCACAAGGAGTAGGGCTGTGAAAAGCTTTGGGTGGTGATTTGATTTGGAGGAGATTTGGCCTGATTTGGTAGCCAAATCTCCAAATCCTAATCAAATCAGGGGACCAATCAAAAAGTCCGAATCAATTCAAAGCTCTCTCAGCCTTCGGAAAAGATTCGGAGAGCTTTCATGATTTGGGCAGTCCTTGGTGGCTGCAGCAGGGAGCGGCAGCTTGACACAGAGCTGGTAAGTAGGGGTGGGGGAGGGGGACTAGAGGAGGGGGGAGGGAACCATGGGGGGACCCCTGCCTGGCCCCATTCTCTGCCTGCTCCCCCAGCCACCCCGCTCTCCCAGCCTCCCCACGGCAGCCCTGCCCACCCCAGTTCCCAGCCCTTTAAAAAAAAAGGCCCCACTCACTGGGTGCTGCTGGGTGTGTGTGGGGGGGTGATCCCCACTGCCCCCCAATGCCCCACGCTGCACATGGCATGGCGCAGTGGGGGGCAGCAGGGATCACTTCCTGCCTAGCAGGAATGGTGAGTCAAGGGTTTTTCTTTTTTTTTTTTCCTTTAAGGGCCGGAGCCATGGTGGGCAGGGCAGCCATGGGGGGGACTGGGAAAACGGGCAGGGGTCGGGGGCTCCTGGCAGAGCCCCCCATGTGGCATGAGACAGTGGGAGCAGCAGGGATTACCCCCGGCTGGGCAGGAGATGGTGAGTCAGGGCTTTTTTATTTTCAAAAAGCCGGGAGCTGGGGTGGGTAGGGCAGCCACTGAGAGCAGGCAGGGGATGGGCCTGGCCTGGGTGGTTTGGAGGTTCAGAGATTTGGCAGCAGCTGAATCCACAAATCAGATTCAGCTGAATCGACTTGGGATAGTGATTCAAATCACTGAATCAAATCACTGTCCCCCAAATCGGCCGAATCCACATCCAAAGTGAATAGCAGTTGCTTCACACAGGCCTATTAGGGAGCTAAGCCCATATGAAGAAGCAATAGGCTATGTACCCCACTTTCAGCACCTCTGCAAACATCATATGTGGAGCTGGGTTCTAACCCCAGGCTGTTGGGATACCATTTTGTTGCAGACACATGACTAACTGAAATGCAGGTTTTCTACACAGAAAAAAAGCCCAAAACACAAAGGCCCCCATCCATGGATTGCATATTTTAGTATTATCTACCAACACAATAGTCTTAGGGTCCAAACCTGCTTCCGGTGAAGTCAGACAGTTTTGCTGTTGACTGAGCATTAGGCAAAGTGACTGAAGAGGAGAATAAAAGGCAATAGAAATTTGACTTATTCAAATATGGACTGGCCCTGATGATACATTTCCTGTTTAACAAGACAGAGAAGAGATCAGATTTGTATAGTCTTTGAAAAAGGATCATTCTGTCTAGAAAATGACCGAGATTCTGCATACATTTTCTATTTTAATACATGGTACAAGGAGTTTTTAACAATACCTCTCAAAGTTATGACAGATTAGTTTGCAGGGTTTCAGGTGGAGTCTTAGGTATAAATCTGTGGTTCATTAGCTCATTAGGAAGAAAAATAAGATTATCTTATCATCTTTTTAGTAGCAAGACTTTCTCTAAACCTCTGCAGTGGCTGATATTGATGAAAACTTTGTTTTTACTGTCATCTCTGAAGGTGAATTAACGCTCAAGATTAAAAGATTAATTATGGGTCCACTGATTAAAGTTCAGTTCTATGTCACTGAAGTAGCACTTTGCTGCTGGAAGTTACAAGCCTTATGTGAGGTAATATATGCGCTGCCAGTCCTATCAGAATCTCTGTGCAACTAATGACCTTCACTCATTCTGTTCTTCAGGAGAATTATAATTTTTCCTATGGAAAGTCTGTAGATAGAGGATCCTCAGCCAATATAAAACAGCACAGCTCCACTGAAATCAATAGAGAAACATCAATTTATACCAGCTGTGGGTTAGGTCTATCATTTTTATATTGGCGCATAAGAATGGGGTGAAAGAAAAGCATGGCCAACAGCTGAATGCTTGAGTCACCACCAGGTGTCCTAAACAAGAATATTGATTTTGGGGCATTCTCTACACACAGATACCTACCAACGTAGCCTAGCTACATCACTCAACACCTTTAATGGCTTTTAAAGATCACAAGCATATGGAATTGAACATGATATATATTCTACTGGCTTAATCAAAGCCACCTCCCATCATCAGAGACAAGGCTCCCTAATAATTCGACCAGACCACATGAACCTCTGAAAAAAGGTAGTCTGGCAGGGGCACTGTACTAGAGAACTCCCGCAAAACTGATCCAGGGCTACTCTAAATCCATCTCTAAGACACCTTCACCTTTCTTTAACCAAGCTAGACCTGACAGAAGCCACGCTTAACTTGTGGGAACCAAGTGTGGCCTACCTAAGAAGACACTGCAACCCATAAAGATCACAGGTGAGGAGCTAGGGATGGACTCCTCATTTTTAGTGCGCATAGAATGACTTGACTGGTGCCATATTCAAATCTGCAAGATATGCACTTTAAGAACAGAAAGACGGACCATCTCATTTATTTTACAGTAGACACCTTTGCACCAGGCAAGAGTAAGAGCAAATTCTTATTAAAAGTTCTGGACTGCCATGGCATTAGTTTGACAGCCAGAAAGAACTTAGAACTAGGCAGACCTCACTCAGAGTGAGACAGAATTATCTCACCCTTCTGTAATTACCTTGCCCTGCTACTGAAGGGCAATGTGGTAAAACTGTGCATGCTCCCTTCCCCTCTTTTCTTTGTATTAGCTTTTAGACACTCTCTGACCCCAATGCTCTGTGGTACTGATTGCCAGCTAGAATTAAAATGATCCTATTTGCATATTTCCAGTTGCTACACTATTACGCATGTGCACACGCACACACACACACACACACACACACACACACACACACACACACAAAAAGAAGTTCTATGATATTGAAAAGTATTGGTTTTTTATGTGGCTGAGAAGCATCTGTAAATAGTACTTGCAAAGTATTCCCTCTTTGACACAACATTGCAAACAGAAAGCCAGGACACCCAGACTAAATTCTGATCTCAACAATGCCAATATAACAACTGGACCCACTCCATTTAAAGATAGTTGAGTTACTCCTGACATATAGCTCTGAAAAGGACAGCAAATCTGCCCTGCTGTACTTCTTACAAATCAGCAAATCTCACAGGACAGACAACAAGAGGGTGTTTTTAGGCTGTGGCCAGTACAGATTAGCCATACTATAAATGCAGCTCCTAATAACATTCTCATCACTCTGCATAATGAGCAAGCTTTGTTGAATTCTCTGAAGCTTTGAAATGAGAAGGCAGCACAAACAAAGGAACAGATAGCCTAAACCACCTGAGCAAGGAAGCAGACAGGCTGATTTCATTCTGTTTGTTTATAGCACCACAAAAGCAGGCTCCCACCCCAACCGCAATACATTTATTCAGTAACAAGCTCTTTTACCCTCTCTTTTTACCGCATTCCAGTTTGCCAAGTTAGCTGGCTTCCATTTGCCAGGAGGCTGAGAAGTATAGGCTTGCTTAGGAGGGAAACTAGACTAAATGCCAGCTCTGCCTGTCCCTGATGAGAATTCAGCTCTCTAGTTCTATTAGCACTCTTAGCCAATGACAACAACCACCCTCCCCCTCCCCTTCCAGAGCCTGACTTAACAGAAGATGAATTATACACTTAAAGATTCTGTGCAACTTTTCTTCCTAATATGTGATGTTTAACCTGTTTGCTCAGCTTCATGCACATGCTGATTCAGAAAATTTCCCGCGTGTAAAAATACCAGATTAAGTGCAGCTTGAAGTCCCTGGTACATCTAGCTTTTCCTTTTCACTCCCATTAATTATTGTCACTATGAAACATTTATGCAGTGTCCTTCATTTACATCTCTTTGCAAATACACATAAGCCATACTCCCTGCTCCAGTGAACACGCAGTCTAAATAATATTGATAAATAGCATTACTGTGACTGTACTATCTTGCTCCTTTGATTTACCCTTGTGCTGTCCAAACTCACCTACATCAGCTGTTAGGTCACTTTGTCTTTGGTCTAATATTAGCAGGGACTTTGTCTTTTATTTTAACCTGTAACCACAGCACCAGTAGTGCTGGTTAAGTAACAGCAGAGAGCAGTCTGTGTGGAGTTGCATCTTCAAAGTCCTATGTACTGGAGTTATTTTGAGCCCTACATGTTACATTATTTCTAGCCATTGGTGATACTAGCTCAACAGCTGAAATTTTCTTCATTTGTAATTTCTTCCTGGAAATATTAAGACAAATGTGCTCCAAGGATCAGTGGTTTTAAACCAGTGATGCTTACTAGGCTGAAACTGCATTTTAGTTATTAACATCTGTTCTATAGCTGATGCTGGCTTCCCAAGAGGACCTGCTTGAGAGTAAGACCTGTTGTCAGTGCTTTATTCTTATATAAATTAATGTTCTGTAGGAAAAATGAGAGACAAATGAAGAGAAAGGAAGGGTCTTTTTACAAAAAAAAAACTTGTCTTTTTTCCCCCATCTTTCTTTTTCTCTTGCCTGAAGAGACATATATGTAAAATAATATGACTACAATAATAATTTCAATTCATAACCACCAATATAAATGTGAATGAATCTTCCAGTGACAGGGTTCTGAAGCCTGCAGAGGGAGCTAGGGACTTAGCAGTCACTTTTAGAATAAAAAACACCCCAGCTGACTAGGGTTTATTATGAATACCCACCGAGTATAGTGTACTCCACGTATGCACATACTGGTTAAAGGTAACATTTGCTTAACTGCATAACACAAGGCATGTCCCAATTTCTCCTTCTTGCTTACATCAACATTAGCAAACATTAGTTATCTGCATATTGTTTACAGGCATTATTTGCTTAAATACAGCATGCATTTCAGTCTGACTGTGTACCTTGTATTAGAAGTGGGATAAGTAGGGGTTTTTGTTCTCAGCAAACCCTGTAGGACAACAGAAATGGAGTGGGGGAGGGCATAAGTCTTACCTAGGCTGGGGATGCAAACCAGGCCCCAGCTGCTGCTGCTGCCACCACAGCATGGTTAGTCAGCAGGTGTTTTAGTTCAAAAGCACACTGCTGCCATTTTCTCACTGCTGATGCGCATTTTGCCATTTATACAAATGCATGTGATGCAGCGCTGGGGCACATCACCTTGCATGCACAGCAGACAAATATATGTGTATAAATGCCCCAAGGTTTTTTAGTGATACTTAGTGTGCATTAGCTTATCTTAATGCACATTAACTAAATAGCATGGGGCACCTATACACAAGCACTGAGGCTGCTCTGATGCAATTGCTCTGAGGCAATTTTTTACAGTTAGGGTGGCCAAAATCTGGAACCAACTTCCCAGGGAAGTGGTCCTCACCCCTATCTTGGGCAAATTCAAGAGGAGGTTGGATGATCGCCTGGTCTGGGGTCTTGTGAACCCAGCATTCATTCCTGCCTGTGGCAGGGGGTCAGGGTAGATGATCTGTTCAGGTCCTTCCTGACCCTAGCTACTATGAAACTGTGGAGCAAATTCACAACCATCACAAGTTTAATTACATAAAGGATTAATTTTACCCTATGTTCATAACCATGATTATTTTAATGATTCTAACTCTGCTATGTGCTAGTCATGTTGAAAATATCAGTGGATACACAATAAGTCTGTTTAAAAAAAAGTGACATTTTTGCAAATATTTCTTTTTTTTTTTGTCAAAATTCAGAATATGGATGAAAATGTTGCTTTGACATCTTACAACCAGCTTTACTTTCCAGTATAGTTATCACTAGGTAGGGCATTTCATTGGATCTGGTCCACATAGTAGTCAGCAGGCATGCCAAAGAATGCAATTGGATATTTCGTAACACTGAGAGCAATGGGAAGGATGGCATGTGACAAAAATCATACCCAGTCTATTCAGTAACAGTAGAAGATACTGTGCTAGACAGATCAGGTATGGTTATCCTAGTGTGGTTGTTAGCACCATAGTTGCTTTCTGCTGCACATCTTTGGTGTCTGAGACTATGTGCTATATTTCCTAATAATTGTGGTCGGTTCACAACACAAGCTCACTTCACCAGGCAGCAATACAGATGCACTCTACCAGAGATATTTGGCTTGTTTGACATGGTGGATATATGCTGGGCATACTAAGTAGCAGTGGAGGTACATTCCAAAATTGTATCGAGCATGGTATGTCACCACCAAAGGACATCATGCCACCTATGCCAAGGTGTGTTCTGCTTCAGATGTGGATCCTCCAGAAACCCATATGACATGTTGCTTTATAGGCAGACAAGGTTCTTTGGGTGAATATGATATCTTTTATTAGACCAATTTAATAGCTGGAAAAAATGTTTATAGCAAGCTTTCCAGTTTAAAAACCCTTTGCTAGGCTAAGGAAGTCTCTGCAGTTGTTGTGTGCTCTCCATGAAGAGAAATGGGCCCATCATCCCTAGGGCATTACAATCCAGGCCTTCAGGTCTGATGAGATTTCTTGATTTGTGAGAAGACAGCACTAGTTGTGAGGGTCTGTCACCCACTGTATCAACTCCATCTCATACCATGAGTCTGTCTGGATCAGGCAGCAGACAGAGGAGGCCACCTTCTCTGCAATCAGGACTACAGTTATGGGTGGGGAAGCTCAAAAAAGGAGAAGTGCTGGCAAGCTGTTAATAGATCTGCATCTCAGTGGATGCACCTACACTTTCATTAATGCCCTGTAATTACAGGTACTACTTAACACTCCATCATCAGTGCTACTGAACATTAGCACAGACAAATACTTTAAGTAATGTTTAATGGCCACTGAAATAAAGCTACTGCGCATTAGTGCAGATGAATGCTTCTTCTGTGATACTTAATGCCCACTGGACTAATCTACTATGCATTAGCATAGTTTTTGCCAGCCATGCTAACCTGCAGTAGAATTAATCCATGTCGTGTAGACACACCCAGTTAGTGCTGACCCACCCCTAACTAAGGTTTATTATTGTCACTGCTGTGAGTTAATTTATTTGCCAGCTATGCAGACCTGGTTTGATTACAGTCAAAGAGCATTGTACAGCAAGGTCATAGCTTTCCTGCAGTGATTCTTAACACCTGTCTGGGTGAGCCATTTAAGAAAGCAACTGTGTGTGGAAAATGCCTGGGTCAGATCTGCCTTGGATCAGCTGCTTTCACTTTTCCAGCTGATTAAAGTCTCCATAAAGCAAGAAGTGCCTCTCTGATGAGATGATATTGCTAGTGAGATGTCCTGGGAACAGTGGTGCCCAGCGACACGACTCGCAGTTTCCATTCCCAGATAATGCTGAGTGGTCTTTTTAAGCAGATTTTTCCAACCATGGCAAAACAGGCCCAGTGGGTTTGTTAAAGAAAAAAATAAATACAATTAACTGTGCTCAGCCTGGATCCTGTATATGGGTCCCTCAATGCTGGTAATTCCAGCCACTTAAACATCACATCTTTTGGTAAGCAAAGGAGCAACAGACTCATACTTTAGCAAGTGATGCTCTTACAGTTTCATTTCTGGGTACTATGATATCACAGTGGGTGTGGCATTTCTCCTTGGGAAATCACTGTGAAACCATGCTGATCTTGGTTTTCTACTTTTCTTCTTTCTACTTCTGTAAAAACTTGGCTTCCCCCAAAGCTTTTACATATGAAAATCTTGCATTATGCTCTCTTACAGATGCTAGATTTTAAGGGTTAGCACTCCCCCTCCCCTTAATCCTAGTTTTAATTCACTTTTGAGACTTGAAAGACTCTGGAGCATTGGGCCATTTTACTATACCTGTATATGCAGCACCAAGCACAAAAAAGCCTCTAGCTGCACCTAGAAAACAGATTTTTTTTTTAATAAAAGGTGACTTCTAGCCAAGATTACAGGGCTACTCTTTGTAGTTGGTGTTGGCAATATACAGCTCAGTGTCCAGGGGTAGATACTGATTTGAATGCCCAACTCTAAGACAAAATCAGAATTTTAGGTAGCATGTATTGCCGCTTGTTTTAACATACTAGTCCAGTGGTTCCCAAATTAAGGTCCCTGGATCACTGGAGACCTGCAAGCATGCCTTGGTATCCCTGGCAGCTGGCTGCTCATATAAGGCAGATTTTCTTCTTTCCAACTGTTAAATCATATTATAACCAACAAGCATAGTGTTACTTTTTCATGTAAGCTGCAATTGGCTCACAGGTGTTACTGTCACCAGTGGGGAGATTATGAAAGGAACTTCCTTATTAAGAAGTCATCTAAGCCTAACTTTTCCCTAAGCGATGTTGGTACACTACTCAAATGGGCTCTTCATCAGTTGCTTCAGATGGGGGGATCCCCTATGCTCTTTCCCACCTACCTCCACACATGCAGGCTGAAAGCTGGAGAGAGGTTTTGTGGCTAGTAGAGAGGAAAAGCAGGGGTGAAAGGCAGAAAGGAGAATTAAAGTAGTGAGGAGTAATAATCTATAGCATGGAGCATGGTCAAAGGAAGGACAATGAAAGGATGGATGAGGTGTGTTGGAGCAGATGGAAGGTGGGATAGAAGAACGGAGTGAAGGCAGGGAGGGGCTGTCCTGAGAGGCTTTAAACTTGAGATCTGGCATGACTTATTCATGTAGCAGACAGGAAAAACAATACAGAGAAAAACCAGACATCAGAAACATCAGCCTGCTCCTGTGTGCCCTCCAGGCTACAACCCTTCAGCCAAGCCCAGCACTCCAAGTTAGCTGATTTATTTTCAGAGCTATCTCCAATTACCCAGAACAAATGCAAATACCCACAGCCGCTGAGGTACCAGCAACTGGTCTGCAGGGATGCCACCATGGTATGAAGCAGGGACATATGTTTCATGTACATATTAAGCTCAAGGAGGGACCACAAACTACAGTGTAACCATCAGTGTTCCTGCTGCAGAACTCAGTAGCATGCTTTTTTCCCACAGTTCTGGGTGCCACAATTCAAGAGGGATGTGGACAACTTGGAGAGGGTCCAGAGGAGGCCACTTGTGTGATCGGGGCCATCAGGACAGGCCCTACAAGGAGAGGCTACAGGGCCTGAACCTGTTCAGTGTCCACAAGAGAAGGCTGAGAGGGGATCTGGTGGCCGCCTATAAACTTGCCAAGGGGGACCAGCGGGGAGTGGGAGAGTCCCTGTTCCCTTGAGCACTACCGGGAGTAACAAGGAACAACGGCCATAAGTTGACTGAGAGTAGATTCAGATTAGACATCAAGAGGCGCTACTTTACGGTCAGTGCTGCTAGGATCTGCAACCAACTTCCAAGGGAAGTGATGCTCGCCCCTACCCTGAAGATCTTCAAAAAGGAGGCTAGACAACCACTTAGCTAGTGTTGTTTGACCCCAGCACCCTTTCCTGCCCATGGCAGGGGGTCGGACTTGATGATCTGCTTAGGTCCCTTCCGACCCTACCGACTATGAAATTATTATTTCTTAAGCACTAAGACAATTCTCAACACGACAGTCAGGAAGACCTAGCTGCTACCTAGAGAAGACGGCAGTTTAAATTAGCAGTCAAAGATAGGTCTTGGAAACATAGTAGTAGTGCCTATGGGCAACATTGCCAGAATCCTGGTTTCATAGATCAAATAAGTCCATCAAGATTCTCAAATCACATTCAAACAACTGAATTCAGGTCCACAGCCTCTATTTTAAAGTCCTAGCTTCTCAACGTGGTACTTCCTGCAACAGCCTCACAGTGGCATACACATTATTGTAAGGACATAGAGAAGGGAAAAGGAGTTGATGTAATAGCCTTTAGACCTACACACCCTGGAGAATAAAAGAATTTCAGAAAACTAATTCAGTTTAGAAAAGCTTCTCTGTCTCTACCCAGCCATCTTCCCTGCAAAGCTGCTGCCTCACTGACTTGAGCCTGAGATGCTAATATAGCTGGTGAATGCCCCATGTTTTGTTTTTATTTAAAACACAGGCTGTATGGTTTTAGGAAGCTTTCTTTGTTCCCATGACATTGAGCATCCACGTGCAATAGAGAAGGGCTGGAAATTAAGTGATCATGCCGCAGTGGTTATTTTATAGCAAAGTGTCAGGATTTGCAGCATTTATAATCTACAGGGCTGTGGCTCTTTTATCCTGCCGATGACAAAATTTAACCACTCGCAGACAGACTCTGGCACTTTTCTCCCACATTCTGCACATACCTGCACTTTGGAAAATTCACCAGCTCAGCAACTCTGGAGATGATTCTTGGCCCAGGCACCCTTACAGGCTTCAGTGTCTAGATGGGAATTAGGGAATTACTAATTCATAGAAGCCTGGACATTTGAAAAAAAAAAAGGAAGGAAGCAAGTGTGCCCCTGATTTCAATTTAAAATGAAGCAAAAATCAGAGATTTACCTGTATTTTAATGGAGCAAGCTACCTGCTAGTTTTCTGAACAGGGCCCTGGTTTTACAGCCATTTAGAATCTGAAGTAGCAAGACTTGTAATCCAGCGGTTATTTAACCTGTCCAAGTGAAACCCCTCTCCCTCTGGTGCATATTCCCTAATCCACTTGATTGCACTGGATTTTGTCTCTGTAGATCAAATTCTGTCATTCAAAGCCAGCTCCTACAACAGTCATGCTGGCAAGAGACCCCACTGAAGATGGTGGAATTACCCATATGAGTAAAGGCTTCAGGGTTATTTTATATTTACAGTGTGCTTTCAGAACCAGTCAAAGCTGTACTTATGGAATAAATGGGACCAAAGAGTCCAAAGATCCTGCCCCTCTGCCACACTGAACAGTCAAACCTGGTTCAGTCTTACAACATGGACCTTGGCCTCCTTGGCCCATGGCAACAATGCCTATTATATACCGCTTCAACAGTATCTCCTATTTCCTTTTTCTGCAGCTGTGGAGAGTTGTGGGAAGGAAGCCCTATACCTTCCATTGTAGTAGGATTAAAAATGGTGGTAACTTCTTTTAAGAAAAAAGAAAAAAATGTAGTAGTAAGGTGGAGCTGCCTTTGATGTTAATCTAATCCTATTTCCTTGAAGATAAAATTGAGGCAATTTCATCAAAAGGCACTACAAGGAACAGCAGAAATAGAAGACACAACTTCAGATTTTGACACTGCAACTTGGTGTAGCACAGTCTTATCAGCCACTCAGAGATCTGGTACATTTGTATCAGCACCAGGCTGTTTAAGACATTGGCTGTGTGTAGATGAAATGCCTCTCATGTCACGTGTGTGCAAAAGCATGGTGAAAAAGATAGTCTTGGTCAGCTAAGCCAGGCCCTTTTCAAACAGAAAGAGAGACAATTGAGAAGAAATAAGGTTGGGAAGGAAAAAGACACATAAGGTATCAGATGACTGCACCGATGCAAGTCTCATACTGCTGGTGGGGGTTCAGGATTTAGATAAGCTGGTGGATGTGGGGGTACTAAATGGATACTTATTTGTGGCCCAGCCTGGTCAGGACATCCTTCAGGGTCAGAGAGATTAATGTCCAACAATATCATGATGGATTCATGATGGATTTTGGAGGTCCCAAAAATGATGGGGGTGAAGCCATGATGGTAAAAATGCTCCTTTCACTCTACCTGTTTCCCTGGCATCATGACTCCCTCTACCCCCATCCCAAGGTCTTTTCTTAAGGACTCTCAAAGGATGTGCTTTATGAATGGCCCATGCCTTCCTCATTCTACCTGTTAATTAGGCATCCTTTTGGCCCATCAAACTCTGCTTCCACTTACTTCTTGTTTAATACTACTCAGGGTTTCTGCTCAGATGGTATGTATCAGTAGATCTCTTTGTTAGATCTAATTCCATATCTTTACTTTTTGCTGATTTTTCTTTCTATAGCAAACTAAGTTGGAAGTTTGTTACCTTACATAATTTGGAATCCAGATCTGTGCAGAATAATACTACAGTATATAAATATGCATCACACACACACATACACACACAGATATATATCTATATCCACCTACTTATCCTTTTATAAAACCCCTATTACTGTAATATCTGTGCATGTTATTGTAAGAGCATTAACTAGCTAGGCAGTGAGCTCCCACTATATACACCTGAACTATGAAGCTAAAGTAAAAAAACTGCCACACATTCAGGTGGATGCAGGATTGCTTAGGACTCTTGGCAGCATTATAGCTGCAACAATGTGAAGTTTACCTGCAAGTAGCTTCTTGCAGTTATTAGGCCCAATTCTCCACTGCCCTGTATCATATGGGAACAGGACTGGTACTGTTTCACACCCATAATTCACTAACGTAAGTGACTACACAAAGTACATGGCGAGAGAGAATTAGGCCCATAATCTGAACGCTTTGGGGAGAACCAAAACATTTCCATAACTGGGGTGTCAGATAAATTCAGTCTCAATACAGTTTGGGCTCAGGGGAAACAAAAGAATGAGGGACTAGAATGACCCAGGATTCTTAATAATCTTGACTTTGGTTTTGGACACTCATGTCAGTGCTGAGGAAGGGTGTGTGCTGGATATGTTAGCTTTCTAAGATTTACTGGATGGGACTTAGGTATAGCAGTGCTCATCATCACCCTGCCTGATCTTTAAGTGCTCTGGAGGTAGCATTTACAAGCCCTTAAGCTCCCCATGTACTGCATAGGAAGAGTTGGCCTCGTGTTTAAAATCAAGTCAGGCTGTATGTGGTGTTACACACTGCACCAGCCTCATCTTATTTCCAGATTGTTTAAGGGACCAAAAGGCAACCACTGGTCTGTTTCATACTTCCCCACAGATTCTTTTTGAGTCACCTCCATCCTGATCTTCATTTCCATTCTGTTATTTATTTAGCTAAAAATGGTCTCTGATCTTCAACAAAGGTCAAGTGGCAATTGTTTTAGATTCATACTTGCAAGCAGCTGAAGGGACCCAAAAAGCTTTAAATTGTGACCGTGCTTGGGTCTGCCAAGGCTCCAAGGAACCTTTGGTATTATGCTGTCCAAGGCAATTTTAAGAGGAAGAAAATGGCAAACAAATCTGTGGGTGTGAGTCACTCCTATGCATTATTCAGAAGGCATGTTTTGGTAAATATCCAGCATACAGCTCTTCCCCAACTCCTTGAGAACCCTGGCTGTGAGGCATTGCAAATCACCATTTCTGAGATGATAATTTCACTCATTCATCCAGTCACTGATCCTCACTCCTCAAAGCAAGCTGCATGAAAGGCAGAGTAGTCTGAGAGCCAAAGCCTCAGAAATTGCCTAGCTGCTGGGCATCTTCTTTTGGAAATAATTAATAGAAATCATCCTCCATAGAAGAATAAAGCAGTGTCTGAAACCTACTCCTTTCTGTGCTGCAATGCCAAATCAACAGGGTGTCTCCAAACAAACAACTGGAAGGGACTCCACCCTCCAGTGGTAGCCTTGTGCAGGCAATCAGAAATCCCATATGCTGACAACTGAGCAGTAGATTGCATTGTTACAAGGGTAGTGGAAAGCTACGGGGCACTGCTACTGATACTGGAGTGATGTAGCTTCATACTGCTCTCCATGTAGGGCTGTGTCATAATGGCATGTTTGGAGCCAGGCATTGTGTTCTCCAAAGGGCTTGCTCACTAGCATCGGTTCTGAGATTTCTGTAGCCAAGCCAGGCAATTGTAAAGAAAGCAGGGATGATGGCACAGGGATACAAATACAAAACCTCAATAGAACCAACTCAGCATACATAGCCCTTCCTTGATGCACATGCATTTTGTTGCCTATTTCTGCAAGTTTCCTTGTCAGCAGAGCAGTTGAAAAAAGGGAAAAAATCAGAACAATTCAAAGTATTGTATATTCACAATAGCCATCATTCTTGCAAGTACTATTCTTTGCATTCTGGTAGCTCTCACAAACTGTAACCAGGATCAGGACCCCCTTGTGATAGGCACCAAACAATTATAAGGACATCTTCAGTGTGTATTGTACAGTGTCAAGCACAGTGGTTTCCAACCTTTTTTCATTTGTGGACCCCTAGAAAATTTTGAATGGAGGTCCAGACCCCTTTGAATGGTAAGTGTGAGTATTCACATACTTTTAATTGATTGTATTCATCTTTCATGGACTCCTCAGACATAGTCTGTGTACCCACAGCAGACCAGAGAGCATAGGTTGAAAACCACTGGTCTAGCACAATCATCCTGCAGTAGTCCCTATAACTACTACCACGATATAAGTGAAGATGGCAAGGTCTTTATCCTAGCAGATTTTCTCTTTAAGTTTCCCCACCCCAGTCCACCCAAAATAGCTTCCTGAATTAAGATGGCTCACAGGAATAAACACAGTGCTCAGTTCTAAAATATCTGCATGAGACCTGGAGCCCTATCCATGCAGTAGGAGTTTTGTGATTGACTTCTATTTCAGGATTTCAGTGCTGGCAGGAAGAGAAACTACTGTGTTTGTTGGGGGGAGGTATTGGCTATGAATGGGTCTCTGGAGGTGCACACATTGCTGTAACCAAGCCCCAGCTCTCAGCAGCTGTAAATCCTTCCTCTGTTTACTCTTTTTTGGCTGCCACTACAAGGGCACAAGTCTCACTCATGTGAAAAACTGGCTTTTGTTTGCATTGACGCAAATGCCCATAGACTCTGCAGTACAGCTCTGGACATTTCTGGACTCTTACCCCTTACAGCAAGTAAAAAAAAAAATCAACCTGTCAGAGACAAAAAATATTTGACTCAGCCCAGTATCAGCTTTCCGGCAGGAGTGCGTCGGATTAATGGCTGCTGGCAAGCTGTACAGCTTCCTGGAGGCAAGTGCTTCAGGAAGATGGAGAGTTCCAGGCAGCTTGGAGACATAACTCACAGCAGATGCCTTCACTTTGGATTTTCTCTCTCTCCCCTGGTGTAATAATGAGCCTGATTTATTATTGAAGATACAACTGCACCCTGTCCCAAGCAGCGCCCAGTCCTTACAGCCTGTATGGATTCCTACTGACTTTTGTTAATGTCCGCTGTCTGATGCAGCTCAGAAAAAGCAAGTGTGAGACAGAGGGTTGGTAAAGATCAGGCCACAAAGTCATTATGCAAGTCACATGACCTGCCTAGCATTATTAGGCTAAGTCTACATAATTCCTTTAAGGGTTATTTGGTTGCATGCAGATTTATTTTGGGACACCATTAAAACAGGCAGGAAAGAGAAACGGAGTTAGTACTTCTCTCCACATAGCACCATCACCTACGATCAGTTCAGCTCTTTGTTCTGCACACTCCAAGGTGTGGTTTTCAGATCCCAGCTTCATTAGAGACATGGATCACTGGCAAGGTTCCTATCTAGGTGCTAAACACTTTAACCTTTTATGATTGGCCTGTTCATCTTGCAGAGATCTGGACAGTCCAGGATAGTATCTGACACTTCCTTTTCAAGCAACATTCAGCAAAAGTGACAAGTCCTACTAGCAATCCTCACACCCCACCCCCAGCTTCTTGAGGCCTGAGAATGATTGCACAACTGAACTTGGCTTTTGTTCCTTTGTGTTTTGATGCAGCACTGAACGCATCTGAGATGAGTATAATCTTTTATACACTCTTCTTCCAGGAAAATGTATGGGTCAAACAAACCCCCAAGATTGACCCTAACTTCATCTAGGGTTGCATCCATAAGCCAAATTCAGCCCTGGCATAAGCAAAGTCATTCTCCTTTAATGCAGCAGAGTCTAAACTTATCATTGGCAAGGGGAGATTTGATATATCTTATTTAGTTGGCTCAGTGTGTGCAGTTCCTTCTCTGCCCAATATACTGGGTATTGCGGCTGTATTATTTTGATCCATCCAGCAAACAGCACAAGGAGAGAATAGCATCCTAAAGACACCTAAAGAAGCAGGGAGCTGGCACCCCAGTGGCTCTTGGAGAATCAGGCATCCAGCAGTTTGCAACTGGAACAAAAGTTTCCAATAAAGATGATCCTCTGCTCTCCCTCCATTGTCAAGAACGATTCCCTCTCCCAGGAAGGCAGAGGAAGGAGGGAGAAAGACAGTGGAGTCTCCCTCTTTCCATTGGATGTAGGGAGAAGAGCCAGCTTCTTACAAAGCAGCCAGGATCTGGAGGAGGGAGGGAAGCCAGCTTCCAAGGGTAAGGAAGCTTTTAAAGTGCTTTGATTTGGGATTCTAGAGTGCTCCGGGATGTGTGTGGAGGGGAGCTGAAGCTGAGGAAAACATTTGTCTGGGCTTGTGAAAAGTGAAAGGAAGCCCTGGCCTGAGGACATCTGAGCCTCCAACCCACAGAGTGGCTGGCTCTTCCTCTGCAAGAGCATTTCAGTCTTCTCCCAGGCACAAAGCACTTGGAAATCATTCATGGCATAAGGTGAGGTTCTGCTTTCAGGTAAATTTTAGCTAATTGCTGCCTCCAGCTGTTTGTTTCTATTGCAAAGCCCAGTGTGACCAAAGGTATGGAAACGAATTTGTAAAATTCAGCTTTTGTACAGAGCTCAGTGTGGGGAAAGGGAAAAGGGGATTGTACTGAACTGTTTGAAAATGAATGGGGGGAGGGGAGAACTGCCTACATTTTACCCAGAAATGTATAATGATTCCAAATACCGAGGAAACTCTGCAGCTTCATTCCTGTCTCTCTCAGAACCTGAAGGAGACATGGGGTCCAGCATATGTAGCATACAGGTGTCAGTCTGAGCACCATGTCAGACTGGACTAGAACAATCCTGTAGCTAGCCTCGCTTCCACAGGATCTTGTGGCTTGGATGACGGCTGAAGTCTTGTGACTTAATCACCCACACACTATCAGTGAAACTGGGGAGGGCAACTAGAAGAGCTGGCTGAACTTCCCTTGCTATGTTCAGTGAACGGGTATCAATACCATTAGTAATAGCAGGTACCCAACTTGGAGTGTGGGAGTTTTAGCTGCTCCCAATTATCAAGGTAATGCTCTAGCCCCAGCTGCTCTTCCTCCAGCTCAGTGACAACTGAAACATGCAGAGACTTTAATAAATTTAAACATCATACTTCAAAGGGGCACCTGGGCTCCAGAATCTCTCTGAAGACTCCAAATAACTGAGACCTCAAACAACGGGAGATCCACCTGAGCCAAATTCAACCACCTGGCCATCCTGGGAAGTCAGCAACTTCCCAAAATAAATCCAGTGGGGCTTTATCCCTATCCAGGCCTGGGGAACATGCACGCAGCTCTTCTTTCACAACAGTGTTTTTTCCATTTGGTAATAGTAAAAAAAGAGAAAAACCTGTGATGTCTTTAAGGAAATAAAAGCTAATAATAAACTGTCCAGTTCATATGAATCACCTGGGTCTCCTCTCTGGAGCGGGCAGCACAGCAATGTTAAGTCTCCTAGCTACCCATGCTGGCTTGTTATTTAATTAAGATAGAGATAGAGATGACAATCTAATTACATTAAAATATGAATCTGGGCTAAGAACCATGGTCCCATGCGTGACCTACAAAGTGCTCAGAGATGGAAAAGCATCCAGGGTGGGGAAGGGAGACAGCTGATTTTATTTATTAAGTCTTTTTAAAAAAAGACCTGTTGGGATCGGTTTGACATTAAAAGGCATTAAAACTAGGATATGTCTTGGACAGTCCAACTATGTCATAGGCAAGCTGCCTTGACCAAGCTGAAGAGAGAATTGAGCCTGTGACCTTCTTATACGTGATTGGCACTCTGTCCATATCACTCAGCTCTAATCTAGTGCTTGATTTAAGGGAAAACCATCATGTCCAATGGCCTTGTGAATAAAAAGAGGTCCCATTCCCACACTGTGACCACCAACATCCCAGAAGCTAAGAAGCAGTGAACATCTACAGGTAATTCCCAGCATGATGCATATTAAATGTAAGTGCAACAAAACATCTGGCTTGTCCTACTGTAGACTTGCTGTGGTATTAACATCTCAGAAGAGCAGTGTTTGCAACCACACAAATTTGTTCCCCTTTTTACAGTGCCAAAGCTACAGAGTGAGATTTCAGCAGCAAACGATGACATTTCTGACCTGATCCTGAAGTCACTCCTTAGGCAAGATGCACAAAGTATACCTGAAATTCCCAATCCATGGTGGCAGATGTGTGGGGTTTTAGGTTAAACAGCACAGTGATGTCCCGACTGGACATCTTTCCTTAACTTTGGAAGGAAGGAGGTGGTTTGGATAAAAGGATCAATCTGACCCTCCCCTCAAAAATGGAAAACAAGCCTGTTTAAAATATGGGAAATTCTGTGTCATCTGGGTTTCCAGCGGTCCATTAATGCGGGTCCACAGCCTTCTTACATCACAGCTGTCTTTGAGGCCCAGTGTGCATAAGAAATTAAATGGCAAGTGGCATCACTGTCAATTTGGGTCTGGTCATTTCTGCTTCCCCAGCCATCTGGCCAGCAACTCATGGTCCAAAAATCCTCCTCTGCTGCAATACCAATAGCACACTATGGGAAGACTCCCCAGCTGGGTCCTCCTTTCTCTACCTGCTTTCTCCTTTGCTCTCTTCCTGCCCCTGCCCCACTGTCATAGCTCTACTGTGCCTGTGAGAGCATTCCCGACACCCCCAGAGCTCAGGGGGGTTTGGATCATAAGGTTTGCCCCACACCCTGTGACAGAGCACTGGTGCTGCCACTAATTGACAGGAACAGACACAAGACAGAGCTCAGCATTGGCCTGGGACAGAAGCAGAGCTGGAGTGTAAAGGAAAGGCAGCTCAGAAACTAGGGATTATTGAAAGAGTCAAGTCATAGGACTTAAAACCAGGCTTTCCTTTCCAGCATTAACAGTCCTTTGAGGTACCACAGCACATCCTCAAAACCAGCTCCCTGGTTGCTTTCAACTCTAGGGAGGTCAAACACTGAACAGGCCACGGATCTTTCACATCCTTGCACCCTCACTAGATTTTTAGAGAAGGATGTTTGGCCTTCTGTAGCCCCTGCTGAACCTGGTCTGTCGGTTGGCAGGGTTTAAGTCTCCAGGACCATTGAGCTGGTTCTGTTTTCCAGCATAAAATTCCCTTTAAAAGAAAAGTTGGGGATGATCCTGCTTTGAGCAAGGGGTTGGACTGGAGATTTCCTGAGGTCCCTTCCAACCCTAATTTTTTATGATTCTATAAAAGATTCAAGCAAGATCAGAGCTGAACTATACCCCAGCACTATCCAACTGGTTTGCCCCAGTCTTACAGCCTGGTTGCAATTTACTGTCATCCTAGAAATGTGATTCCCAACACATTTTACCTGATCATAAAAATACATTTCCTCAGTGGAACAGACTGATAGCTGCATGTCTCTTGGAACAGCTGAGCATAAGATTGTGGCTCTAAGAAAACTACTTCTGGATTCTAGTCACAGGCACGCCAGCTGATAGAAAGAAACTGCTGTTTTCATCTACAGCAAAACATGTTTCCAGCCTTTGATGGAGGCTGTAGGACTCTGGGTCATATCCAACTAGATGTTTGACTAGAAAGGTGCTGTAGGCCAGCAGTTAGAACAGGCAACTGGGAGGCAGGACCAGAACTGAGCTAAACTTTCTGAGTTGCATTAGAAATAGGTTTGCTTGTTTCTGATCAGAACTAGGTTGTACCTTTAGGTTTGGAAGGACCAGACAAACGCTTTTCCCACCATTACCCCTTGCTTCCAAGTTCAGTTCCAAGTCATTTGAGCCAATGGCTCTGGTTTACATTAAAACAATGTTTGGTGGCAACATGAAGCAGGACATTCAAAGACCCATAAATTGGAACTATCCACCCCTTTGAACCGAACAAGACTTTTCTCCAAAGGTCAGCAGACCTGATCTTTGCCCCTCTTGTCACACTGTAGAACAGAGATTGAATATTTGTATCAACAAATTTTGAGTGAATCACAACTGATTCACCCATGTGGGTCAAACTTGAACACAGGCAGACTTTGAATGCAAAGGAACCCGAAAGAGATTTTTTGCTGCCAGACTCAGAACTTGTTCTTTTCCCAGCAGAGCCACTAATAGGCTGTAAACCAGTTTTCAGGAAGTTTAAGTTGAGCTAAGTAGGCAAGATGTATGCACACTTGTCATGGCTGCACACGCAATGAATTTAGGTAGCCAATGAATCTGTGTTCCCCTGCTCACCATGCAGCATTGTAGTAACTTTTATGGAAACCCGAAGCACAGCTTCATTTAAGCCATTTGAAAATCTGCCTCTTTTCCTCTCTATACTCTCTCTTTACATCTTGCAGAGATACCAAAACCTTGCAGGCATGTTCTGAAACTTAATGATCGTGAAGTATTTTGGGATTCATAAATGAAGGTGCTCCATGCCTGCTACAGAACCCACATAGTGGTATCTTCTAGTATCTATACAAGCAAATAAGGAGAAGGGCAGATTTCAGGGAGAGGAAGGAAGCCAGTTAATCTTCTCACCACCCACCCTGCTTCCCTCTCCCTCATGCTTGTGAATATCCTTTCTTCTTAAATCAAGTCCCAGCTCCACAGAATTAATCTCTTTCAATGGCCTCCGAGACCTGTGAGGAGGAGAGGGGTTGGCAGATTTATCACAAATAGGTCTGACATGAGAAAAGTGCTGTGGTTGAGAGGTTATGGTAGGGGTTACAACTGAAGCAATTTCCACCAGTAATACAAGGATTTAAGTTCTACGCCAATGCATATACATTCACATACACCAAGGATGATTTTGACCTTCATCGCCAGTCTGGCCAGTTAGGGCCCTAGGATCAAATGTTTTCCAATTAATGTCAAAATGCTGACTGAATTAATTTGCCTGTTAGGCTTTCTAGACCACAGAGTATGTAACTGCACTTGTTAGAGCCTCTAGGCTTTGCCTGAGTTGCTGTAGATTATAAAAGGAGAAGCAGGAGTAAAAGGAGATGAGGCAGCTAGTACTTGAGCTAAGAAGACAGTGGGTGTCCAAGATGCCTGTTCATGAGTCCTTGGAGGTTCCCATTAAAACTTCTATTTTTAAATATGGTGCTTTTAATTGGTCAACCTTCAAACAGGGTCCCTGACTTAATTAAATCAGATAGAAATCTTTCTTTAACAGGGTCTTCAAAAAATCAGAGGCCTTGAGTCACTGAGTACTTCAAATCCATACTGAAGAATAAACAAAGTATTTTATAAGTTATAACCACCTAATTTTTATGCCTTTACAGTCTCCGGGGAGAGAATGCCAAATTGTTTCCATCTAATACAAGTTTAGCAAAGTAATCATTCACTCAAAACTTTATGATTGTTAGAAAACATGCACAAATCATAAATAGTGCTCTCATTTTAACTGGAAACTTATCTGCATATTTCAATAGTTTGCTTCTGATATCATGGAAGTGAAATAAGTAAATATACAAGAACAGCCCAACTCTTATGTGCCTGTGTTTCATACAAACTGGTGGGTTAGGGTCAAAAGCAAATTGTATCTTGGGCAAGATCGAGTCTAGCATCCAAGCAGACAAAAGCACAGTGCCTTTAAGAGGATTAAGCAGCAGCTAATACTGACTAGCAATATATTAAATTCCTTAGCTTTTGTTCTGATAGGAACTTTGTTTCATTGTATTGTACTTGATACTCTGGCATTCAGTGAAATCTGCCATATTTAAACCCTTCACCAGCTTTCTTTTTCTTTCCATTATTCTGCCAAGCAATTTAGTTCTTAGTCACCAAACTGCTGCAGAATTTAATTAACATAGCTATAGAAATTAGTCACACAATGAAAGCAGAATTATATGGGCTCTGTTTTAAATATTCTTCCAATCATGCAGGACAGAAACATGTAGCTAAATATAAATGCTGCCTCGCTACCTTTCAACACCTTTGGGCCAGATCCATTATACTGGTGTAAATTAAAATGCAATCCACTGATTACAGATACTGCTGATTTTCTTTAATAAAGCCCAGATGAGGATATGGCCTTTAGGCTGTTTTTTTTTTAGGAGAAATACCATTCCTTGTGTTCGTGGTTACATGCATATTAAGCCATAACTGAACAGATGTTCTCAGCACTTAAAGTTCTTCAAAAATGGCACAACCTGCTCTAACTTAACCCTCAATGGATGTGATATTAGACTAAAGTGCTTTAAATTAGAGCACTGGTTTGAATGTTTTTACCATATCCATTGCACTTCAGTGTAGGACGCTGCACCCATCTGGTCTCATATAGGCACTCTCTAGTGGCCTTAGAGTGCACGCCCAGTTCAGGCAGCGGGGTGTGTCTCTGGGACTTGGGTGTTGGGCTGCATTCACCCACGAGGGAGGCCCTGATATTCACCTGCCATGACTTGATCTTCCCTTCAGTAGTGGGACTCTCCCTCACGGAATCTCATGGATCAGGTGCTGCCCTTTGCAGATGTTCTTGGGGCTCCACCTTCCCTGCACCCCAGCTCACCCCAGCCTTGGGTCCCGCCATGGGAGGGTGTTCCGGGACCTCTGTTTGTGTCCCTCTGGGGCAGACGCATTCTGCTGCCATCCCAGGAGCCCCTCGCTGGGTGGCTTTCTAGCCTTTGCTGGTACTTATCTGCTCCAGGACAGCACCAGCCCAGCCCTGCCCCCAGGCTGTCACAGAGAGAAGACAAAAAAGGCTCCATCTCCTCCCTGTGCAGCCAGGTGGGACGTGGGGGAATGAAGCCTCTCTTCCACATGGACCCAGCCAGGCTATCAGCAAGACTCATGACCACAAGCTTCAGTGGAATCCTCATGGCAGAGAAGCTCCGTTGCACCAGCTGCAGCTCCTAGCTTTGCTACTTTCCACTGTACCAGGAATTATGGCACAGGTGTGGGGGGCAGGAAATGGAGTCTCACTGCTGTGCAGATCTCCATGACCCCCAAGCTTGTGGGCTCAAGTCTTGGTGGGGCCTTCGACTGGCCCATGTGGCAGACAGGCTCTGTTTCCCATCCCCTCCCCCAGTCCCAGTTCCCAGCCCAGTGAAAAGCCAGCCAGGCAACCCTGTACTGCAGCTTCTTGTTGCCCTTGTTAGGAGACTTGAGCCAGAAAACTGAGATGAGGGTCTTGTGCTGGGGGGGGGGGCAGGGCTCCCTTCCCCCTTGTCCCAGTTCCTGGCATGGTGAAAAGCAGGCTGGGCAATACCACACTGCAGCTCTGGGCTGCAGCTGTCAAGAGGCTGATGCAGCAGGGAGGGAGCCTCCTGCTGCGTGGACCTGCCCCCCGCCCACAAGACCCCAGCCAGCAAGCTGTGAGGGGGCTCTCACAGCAGGGCGACTTCATTTCCTTCCTTTCCTCCCCAGCCACTGCTGACAGTTGCCTTGGCCAAGGCAGGCAGGCACTGAGCCCCCTCTACCGAACAGTGAATGTCTGTTCAGTTAATTTCCACTCTAACTTATAATACTAAATGAAATGCAATAGTTAGAGTGCTTCCACCAGGGGCTTTTTAAATGTCTGTACTTAACCCTTGTGTGTACTGTAATGTGGTGCAAAAGACTGTAGTAGCAATACCACTTTTTACCTGGCTACCAAACAACTTGCCTCCTTTCAAGACAGTTAACAAAGCTGATCAGTTTGGTTCTCTGTAGAAGCTGCACACTTTCATTATCACCACTGACCTGAGAGCCAACCCAGAAGCACTGTATTTTCCCTGGGTATAACAATTTAAGAGTCAAATCACCCTGAAGAATGAGGAAGAATCGATAGAGGAAAACACAACATCATGTTACTGAATGACCACCAATAGTAAAATAATTATTTTTTTCTAGCATGCTCCCTTAAAGCTGGGATCCCCAACCTTGATAGCCCAAGACATCATCATACTTTGCTCTCCCTGGCAATCTCAGTGTTATTTTTTAAATTTATTGTGGCTACAAGCAATATTGAAGGGGTTCCCAGACAACATGTGATCTGCAAGCCAGGGATTGAGGACCACTGTATTAGAGGATCTTAAAGTATGCAAATTTTGGGCGTTGCATACCCCAAAATTAACCCCTAGAATCCCATTTTACAGGTGGAATAAAACAGGGGTCCCACAATGAAAACATAACAGAATGAAAGAGTATATGGACCTTGATTCTAACATCTATGATGCATTGTTTTCTGCCAAGCAGTGAATCTAAATAAAAATCCTAAACAGATTCAATAGTTTCTCATAATCACGTTCTTCACAATGTGCCAAACCACTGTGTGCAGACATAGCCTTTGTACAGGGCTTGTGAGGAAGGAATCCTCCCATATGAATCATGGACATAGAAAACCCAATAGAATAAAAGAAGTGGGGCATCTCCCTCAGCCTATTTACAGTCCTATTTGTATTAATATATTCTAAGACCTTGTGCTCCTTTCCCTAGTACTTTATATCTGATACCACTCCCCTTCTTAAAGGAACACCACGTGACAGCAGTGCCACCGCCTGTGTAGTAACCCCTGAAACTGCACAGGCATGGCTCTTCTAGTCTTCCTAACACCCAACCTCCCTCCATTAGCTGTGGTGGCGGGATCTCATCTGGAGAGGTTTGGGGGAGGGTGGGGGTATTCCCACTTGCTGCATAGACTCTTTACATCCTGACTGACTTCTGGAGCAAAGGAACTGCTTTGGTTCTGCTATCTTTAGAGAACTCTATAGCTACAAGGGAAGCCAGGAGGTAAGACTATCCTCAGTGAAACCTGAATTCTCAGATCTATGGGATTTATCAGGGCTTTTATTCACATATCAATGAAGGTGCAATAACTCACTCCCACTGCTGCCTAATGGTTGGCTTTTAATATAGCAGTTTTCATACATTCTTAAGATGGAAATTCACCTGTTTAACACGTGCAAACTGTAATAAATTGACATAATCTGTCAACTTTGTTTTCCAGGAAAGCAAAACCTCAAATTGGTTCATGGGGGGAAAGAAAATCATTTCTGAATGAGACACAAATGAGTATTTTGAGAGTGTAATGGAGCTTTAAATTAAATTGTCCAGAGAACTGTTTGAAATGTAAAGGGATGCACATACCCAGGTAAGCCTGCTGTGTACGATGCTCTACAGGCAAACACACTCGTCTTCTCATTTTTCTTATTCTCTGGTGTCCTAGGTATCACATGGCTGTGGTTCAGATGGAGAAACCAAAGCTTCCAAGAAGGCTGTATAAGGCAACCCTGTTAGAAGAGAGCCTGGTTTTAGAGCACATTACTTTTATTTCCTTTCTTTCTTATTTGCATGAAAACACAATTCATTATGAACACATATTTCTATAGTGTGTCTGCATGTGTGTGCGCGTGCGTGTGTGCGCGCGTCCACATGTGTGCACAGGAGAGAGAGACCAGGAAAAAAGTTTTCTTCTCTAACAATTAAAGTTTATTGCCTTTAACCCTTACAACCAAGCCTAAAATCCTAAATCATATCTGCATATGAGCAACTAAAAGGGAACATTGTAAACATTTTCAAACATATGACATTAGAAAAAACCAAAAAGGAATTGGAAAATCTTCAAAATTTAGAGGTCTTTGAAAGAGCACAACAGTTAAGATGTGGTAAAAATATTGCAGGATGGCTACGATATATAGCGTTCTTTCCCTACACACTCTGTGTAGGCACAAAGACTCCCTGAGAGAAATCAGCTCTGTATAAAAGTTGAAAACAACAGCTGCCACCTTGTGTAAATGTATCCATTAAATTAATAACTATGCAGGGCAAGGGGGGAAAAAACCTCTCAGCACGGCCTACGACCTGACTCCTTCTAGCAACGTGCCAATGGAAAAGTGCAAAGCTGAGTCAGATGTTAAATGGACCTGTGCAATCAACAAAGAGGACAGTGAGTAGCCGAATGACAACACAAACTACTCCTTGCTGCTTATTTTGCTTGGCACGCAACGCCTAATCAAGGTCTCCAGAAAGAACAGCCAGTCTTCAGGGATCCTTAAAAAGGAAAGGTCGCCATGTATCACTGATGGCTTTAATAAAGGGATGGGCCTGGAATATGCTGAGGTGTATTTGCTGCTCCTTCTCTGCCTTTGTCGATATAAAGTAAAACATGAGCCTGTAGTGACCTAACCACCATCACACAAAACCTGAAAGGGAAACACTCTCAGGAAAGGCATGTTTAATAATTACTTGTCTCTTGTACTAGTAAGACCATAGATTCTTGAGGTAAAAAAATGGTGATAATCTGATTTTACTTCCTACCACTGATGTTAATTTACTTTTGTACAATCACTCACCTTAGCCAAATTAGCCCAATCACTTTCACTTTCCATTAATAGTCCCTGTTCCCCCAAGCACTACCAGAAGTAACTAGGAATAACGGCCATAAGTTGACTGAGAGTAGGTTCAGGCTAGACATCAGGAGGCACTACTTCACAGTCAGGGTGGCCAGGATCTGGAACCAACTTCCAAGGGAAGTGATGCACACTCCTACCCTTCAAAAGGAGGCTAGACAATAACCTGGCCAGGATCGTTTAACCCCAGTACTCTTTCCTGCCATGGCAGGGGGTCGGACTTGATGAACTGCTCAGGTTCCTTCCAACCCTACCAACTATTAATAGTCCATTTTACTTGTTAATTTTCCATGCATTGGCTGAACGTTGTTGGGTTGGGAATCTCACAGCAGGGGAATGTTTATAATATTCTCCCATCCCCATATGCCCCCCCCCCTTCAACCCCCACTGAGTCATTTTTACTCTGGTACATTGTAACATATAGGATTGCCTATTACAGAGAAGATTTACAAAGACAGGAAATCATGATAGACTGAGTCTCTTCCTAGCTCTATATCTTAGTGATTGCAGAATTCATGTTGGTAAATTGGCCTCTAAATAAGATATTAGAGACCAATTTGGTTTTAGTTCTGCTAAGCAAGTAGACCAACTGAGCTGTAAATGCTTTAAACTCCCAAAAGAGTTTAGGCCCATTGCAGCAATCCTTTTAACTCCATCAGTTGTCTGTGTTTTTTACTATGAAGACAAAGTAGTCTGTGCTCTTCTAGTTTACTTTCTTCTAACAGCAATATTATTATTATAGAAGTACAGTTAAATGTGAAGTCATGGAACATTTTAGGCGCTCAGAAAATTAGCTTTGATACACGCAAAAAAAGCTTTCCAGCATATGGTATGAAGGTTTGCATAATTATTTTAAAGCGTAAATATTCCCATGAAATATCCATTCTGAAAAGGCTGTACCAGTGCAATAAAACCAGAAGGTAAAAACAGGCGAAAAAAAGAAGTAAAATGAAACAGTCAAGTTTCACTGTTCCGTCCAAGATATTAAAAAATATATCAACAGCATCAATGTTGGAGAGGAAATGAGATTTTAAAAGTAAATTCATGCTTTTGAAGTATGCAATTATAAATGCATAACAGGTTACAGTTACGTTAATAAATAACATTTATCTTGATGTTTCCATTTCCTTTTTACCTTCCCTGACATTTCTGAAGTGGAGTGTAGAAAGTTTCTTTTGGTCAGCTGAAGCTACTCTGCAAACCTTTACTTCTGTTGCAGTGTGGATTTCCTAACTGAAAAAACACCCCTCTCTGAAGCTATGCTCTATAAGGATACCACATATACAAGACTGCTAACTTCTTGCCACAGTTTCATATAAATGATTATTAACTAGCAACAGTGATGAGGAACTGCTTCCAATGTTTCAAGAACAATGATGCTGTCTTCTCTTGTGAGCCTCTGAGGTTCAGAGAGGTTTGGTTCAAAGAAGCACCCATTATGCACAGGGTCAGATCCAGAGTGGGGTGCAGTGGAGCAATTGCACTCCCTCTTCTTTCAGACTGGACCATACAAGGAGCCTTCGGGGACTTCTTTAAAGACCCCAAAGCATGTAAGAATCCCTACCCCTGCTTCTCCCCTCGGCTCAAAAGCACACCCACTGCTGCTTAACTCCACTGTCCTGGGAACGGGAAAGTTTCAAAACTGATCCTGCCCACTCCAACAGGGCTGTGCAGGGGTTGTGCTCAGCTGGGAACAGCAGCAGCAGTGGCGCTGGGTGGTGTATTGCATTCCCTCACCCTTCCTAGTCACCTGGGAGCAGGTATGGGAAGGGAGAACTCCTTTGCCCATTGCTGCTGCAACTGTCGCTGTTCCCGGCTGAGCACAGAAGGGGAGGTGGAAGGGGGACAATTCTTACATAGGCTCCTGTGTTACGGTCTATCTGCACCAGTGGGTGTGGAGGGGTGAAGGCTGACAGCAGCAGTGCAGCCATCCCTGAAGCACAGGTAGCTACTAGGGCTATGCGAAGCTTCGGGTGCTGATTCGATTTGGAGGAGATTTGGTCCGATTCGGTGGCCGAATCTCTGAATCCAAATCGAATCAGGGGATCAGTTAAAAGGTCTGAATCAATGTGAAGCTCTCCAAATCGATTCGGAAAAGATTCAGAGGAGCTCCAGTGATTTGGGCAGTCCCTGCCTGCTGTAGTAGGGAGCTGGACCCAAACTCCAAGCTGGCAAGTAGAGGGTGGGGGAGGGGAGGCTGGAGGAGCAGGGAGGGGACCATGGGGGGACCCCTGCCAGGCCCCATCCCCTGCCCACTCCCCCAGCACCACCTTGGCTGCCCTGCCTGCCCCAGCTCCTGTCCCTTTAAAAAAAAGCCTCCACTCACTGGGTGCTGCTGGGTGGGGGGGGCAACCCTGCTGCCCCCCACTGCATGTGGGGCTCTGCCATGAACCCCCAGCCTGGTCCCCCAATCCCCCTACAGCTGCCCTGTCTGTCCCAGCTCTGGCCCTTTAAGAAAAAAACAAGCCCCGCACTCACCAGCTACTGCAGCCGCCTTGGGGCTTCTGGGGACTCGTGCAGAGCTCCCCCATGCAGCATGGAGCAGCACAGGGCAGTGGGGATTGCCCCCCTGCCAGGCAGCAGCTAATGAGTGGGAGCTTTTTTTTTTCAAACAGCCGGGAGCTGGGGCGGGCAGCACAGCCATTGAGAACAGGCAGGGGACAGGCCTGTGTGATTCAGCTGATCTGGCAGCAACCATATTGATTCAGAATAGGGATTTGTATCACCAAATTGAATCACTGTCCCCCAAATTAGCCAAATCTGAAGCAAATACTGGCCACTTCACACAGGCCTTGTAGCTACTTGTGCACTCCTTCCCCCTCCCCACCACCAGCCAAATCCTGAATCTGCTCTTGCTTATACACCCCTGTATTGCTAGAGCAGGCTATAATTCCCATGAGGCTTGGCTGCCCTATGGAGATCCATGTACTCCAAGATGTAAATCTGTAACAATGGCCTTTTAAGAGGTATTTTAACACTTTTGGTTGCAGTCCCAGCAAGAATTCAAAAGTGAAAAACCAGCATTAAAGGGTGGGAGGAAAGGCTGATGTATAGAAAACCTCAAAGATATTTCAGTTTAGTTTTAAAGAAATAGTTAATTTATCCACACATCAGTTTTCTCTGCCTATAACTATGACCAGTTTTGGATGGAACAGACTGGAGTCTTCCAGTTTGAACTAACAGACCCACACATGATGGTGCAAATGCACAGGAGAGCTGAACTAAGTTTTCATGAACACTAATTCTGGCATTTTCTAATTTTTTTGAGTTCTGGACTTTGCAACCTTCATATTTTTTTTAAACATAACTCTTTGGATGGAAAACACCCTATTACTATCCTATAAACATATCACCAGCTTGGTGCTGGGTTTCTTGAATGACAATTAACTACAATCTTTCTGTAGTGCATTTAATTTAGTAAATAAAATCTGGCCTCTACCTGGTTTAACTTGCTTCCAAGAATAAAACCAATCTAGGGCTTCTCTGTTTATGCTTTGGAACCTGGCACTAATCCAGCATGTTCCCTGGCCATATAATGGCAATCAAAATAATGCTAATGCTGGCAATACTTACTGCAGTGATAAACATGTTGTTTAAACTCATCCAAGCCTTAAGTTCTCCAGTTCAATACCAACCGTTACCAACACTGTTAATGAGGGTAATTTTTTTCCCTTATCACTAACTAGAGATCAAGATTCTTGATATAAAGTGCTGACGGTTTCTATATACCCAATTTGTTCTAATGAATATGGAGGGGTTAATATGCTATCATTTTTAATAGCAATTCCCTCCAATTGCCTCAAAGGATTTTTTTTCTCACCCTCCATCTCGGGTTTCTATTCCCCCAAGACTGAATCCCTTTTAGAACTGATGAATATTTTCCTAATGTTTAGCTTAAATGTTTCTATCTTTAGCTTCAAGTCATTACTTTTTGTCCTACCACCATCTAAAATGGATTAATTTCCTTCCTCCAAGACAGAACAGTTCCTTATTTTGTTTGTATCCATACCTTGAAGGCATTTCAAATCCCTGGTTATGTCCCCTTGGAACAATATTCTAAATTATATAAATTGAGCTGTCTCAGTCTCTCCAGTGCCAAAATATTTATGCCAATGCCATGCAAGGCAGAACCCATCCAACAAATCATTGATTTGTTGATCAACAGTAACCCACTGCAAGTCACCTTTAATGATACAATACACTTAATTTCCTCCCTAGAGTTCTGTCTCCTCTAACTGAAATTTTCAGGTCTTTGGGCTTTAAAGCAAGTTTGGGCAAGTTCTGCTGGTCAACAATAAACTCTCCATAAGGCTGGAATTAGCATTAGCCATGTTCAAGAAAGGAGATTGCTCAGAGCAAAAAGAGGAATGGGGTGCTACCTTCTGTAAGTTAGGCATTATTGACTGCAGTATGTATCTGGGTCTGCTGTTGCACTCTTTACATAAAACTCTCCAGAGTTCACTCAGTCACTTGTTCCAACAGATAGTCAGGGTGTAAAGGAATCAGCCGAGCAGAAGAAGGATTTCTTTGCATTTGCACCACAGATCATGTAGGGGAGATACAAATCTAAAACCTATTTATTTAAATGTAGCAGAGAAGGAGCTCTGAGAGACTGAGGTATCCAAAGAAGTGTTGGAACAAATGGATAAAATTCAGTATGACCAATCCTCAGGGATATCCAAGAATTCTGAAGAGACTTAAAAATGAAGTTGCTGGGCTGCTAACAAAAATGAGACCTCTTTCTACTAAAATGTGGCTGGCATCTTGGAGGATAAGATGTGTTATTAAAAATGAAAGAGGCGTGAAGTGTGATCTTCAGAATTGTCAGTGAGGACAAACCAGCCTGGCCTTTGCAAAGAAAAAACAATCATGCTTCTTCAATCTACTACAGTTCTTTTGAACAAGGCAACAAAATAGTATGTAAAGAAGAGCAGACTGGAATAATTTCTATTTTTTTGAAAATGTAAATATGCTTGAAGTTTTTCATAAGAAGCTAATAAAGGCAGTCAATAGCCAGGCAGCCAGCACCCTGTACTGTCATGGGTTAGAAACTCAATAAGAGTCAGAAAACAAAAAGTGAGATAAAAAAGGTATTAGATATTTATAGAGAAAATGGGGCAGGTCCTCCTAGCACCAGTGACTTCAATAATGTGTTAACAATTTATGCTATATGAGGATCTGCCCCAGTGACAATATTTGTGGTTCACGGACAGAAAAAAAAAAATAAAAGAGGACTCAAATAGGCCAACCACCAGCTGTTAGGAGCTGGACTCTTTAGGCAGGTTTCAAAATACCTGTTTATTAAACTACAATTACTTTTGGAGCTGGGAATATAAGACTAGATGACGACTATTTCCAGAAATTTAGGAAATCTGGTTTATGCCAGCAATGAGGTTGCCATCTTCCTCTTCCAGTTCTTGCAGCCACATGGTCCCAGCGTATTCAGATCAACAGCACAAGCACAGCCTTTTTTGTAGGAAGAAAAAGGGTCAAATAAATAATTTCATCCCTTTTAAAATAGTTGATTTTAGCACAGAAATGTGAAACGGAATTCCGAGGTCAAAGGAAAAGACTCCTACACTCAGCTTCAACAAGACCAGGCTTTGGCCTTAAAATGCTATAAAATCATGCAGGCTTTTTGTTGTAAATTTGGTTTTTAATAACTTAAATATGTGCCTTAGGATACTCCTTCTCAGGCAAGTAAGAAAGCAAGTCATCCTTTGATATTCATTTCAAACCTTGCTGCTGAAGTGTTCAATTTATAACAGAATACTAATAAAACCCAATTTGGGGTTCATTTGAGAAAGGTTATTTAATACTTGACAAACACTGATTATTAGGGTTTTTAAAGACCAGTTCCCACAAAATACAACACTAGTAAGAAAATAAAAGTAATGCAAGCTTTCTACATATGCAAACCAATATAGGAGCTTTTGCTCCACCCTATTGCTGTCTCCTCCATAAGTCCATTAACTGGGAAGACATTGTTCATATTGTCCACATTTGTTCAGTATGTTAGAAAGAGAGACACTTAGAAAACCTGTTGTGTCTTATATTGGGTTTAAGTGTAATGCACGCACATGTACACATACACTTGCAACCTACTTACAGTGAAAAATAACTGTTTTATGTTCTTTGATATGGTGCCCAAAATTCAACCAGGAGGCAGAGATGCTTTGCTTGTCAAAACAAAAATAAGACACAGAATAATAAAAAACAAGCACATGATGCTTACTGTGCTTTTTGTCATAAAGGCTGAGAAGCTATTGATTTCCCTAACTGCATCTCATCTGATCCAAAATGTCCCCACTAAGCACTGCAGTTTTTTCAAAGGTAGAAACTGAATGGCACAGAGGACAGCTGTCAAGTTCCTCCCCTGCCACTCACTACCTGACCTCTCAAATATGTCAGGTGTTTTGGCAGGCGAAGCAAGAAAAACTTAGGTGCAACAGTTGGTGGCTGTCGGCCTTCCTAATAACCTCCTGGTTCTAATACATATTAAGACAGGTTCTTCGAGTAAATATATCTTGTATTAGACCAGCTAAATAATTGGAAAAAATGTTCTTTGCAAGCTTTCAGGCACAAACACCCTTCTTCAGGCATAGGGAGAGTCTGCTAGCATTATGTGTTCTCTATAGTGGAATAGAAGCCAGTATGCAAAATGCAGGTCTATGAAAATGCAAATGTGTGGCAGTGAGGATCAGAGGGATGAGAGACAAGAGGTCTATTGTCCCCCATTCCCTTTGATCCTCACTGCCATGCATTTGCATTTTGTATATTGGCTTCTATTCCACCATGAAGAACACATAACATCAGCAGACTCTCCCTATGCCTGAAGAAGGGTATTTGTGTCCAAAAGCTTGCAAAGAACAATTTTTCCAACTATTTAGTTAGTCTAATAAAAGATATCACATTTACCCAAAGAACTTTGTCTGCCTATGTCCTTAGACCAACATGGCTACAACTACTATTACAATAAGGCTTTACTTGCTGAAAAACAGCCACCCTGAATCTGAGTTTCTCTGATATGCGGACCACACAGAAAACACCTTTATAAAACTACTCTTCAGTACTGCCAGAGAAATAGAAGGTCTTTGCCACATCTGATCCAAGAATAGTTATAGTTTGTTCAGGGGTTTCATCCAAATTCTCTACAGCATTTTAAAAGGTATGCAGACACTTCCCACATGCTTCATGTTCTTCCAAAATCTACCATGGAAGGCAAAAGAAGTCATCCAAGTACAGGTCCAGGAGTCACTGTCTCTCAAATTCTAATCCAAACTCAGATATTGAGTCCTTGGGGAAAACAGGGCAATGGCTGCAGCTGCTGGTGAGGTACACACAGACACTTGTTGAGTATTCCCTCCCTCAGTGGACCCAACCTTTTAACAGGCATGCCTCAAATTAGCCCTGCATCCTCTCTGAATGCTACTCTAATCCCTTTTCCCTGCCCAAGCTATGCTCTGCCTTGTGTTCCCTGCCCTGTGCTCCCTGTCTGATCTACTGCTTAGCTTCCGGCTCCCTCCCATGCCATTATGTTGCCTATCCGCACACAGGGCCTGCCCATGCCACTTGTGGCACCCATGCCACAGGTTGGCCACCTCGGCTTCAGCACATAGGTCTAAAGTTGACAACAATGTTTAGACAGCACGCCCCCAACTTCAAATCAAGTGATTGAACTTTGGCTGCCCTTACCTTGGATCTAACCAAGAATTCCTCAAAATTTCTTGCATCCTGCCTTCCATTCTTCAGCTCAGAGAGCAATAGCACCAAGTCCATCTATCCCTTTCTCAGCTCTCAAAGAGGGCACATACAATCACCCTGTGAGTCTTGGGTACAGGCTTTGAACAAAGGAGGCCTTGTCTAAGGCTGCACTGTGGCCAGCATGTGCCTCTAATTATGACCCCAGGTGCCAAGGATGGACTGAAATCCAACTCCAGGCAACTAAAACAAGGACAAACACAATGAAAGGTCAAAACAATTAGCAAAACACCATCTCCAGAGTATGGTTCTCTACATGTGCCACAGCCTCTCTACATGTGTCACACTTCAGCCTCTGTATGACAGGGAAGTGAGTGAAAGGAGATTTTAGTTTTAAAGCAAGGCCTTTTTTCCTCCAGTTTTTGTTTGTGTCTGCAATGGATTTAAGTGACTGTAATACCTTCTGGCCATTGCTAGCCCACAATAGCAAACCCGCTGACAGGAAAAAGATCAGCCTTCTCAGAAGTGTTTTACTGTTTCTCTGAATTAAAATAAGACAAGCTGTATAAGTCCACAGCACAAACATGTTTGTTTAAATAAAAGTTTAGTGTCTTGGGAGTGTGGCATGAACCAGAGGTTTATTAGCAAGTCTATTTTATACCCAACAGTCTAACTAGTTCCTGCTGTGTTGTTTCCCTAATAGGCCTGTAGATTAAATGCAAAGTTTTCCACTTAAATGAGGCTTCAAACTAACCCTGGACGAGATCACGTATTTTGATTAAAAAAAGAAGTCTTTTAAGGCCTTTGCTCCTTTCTGCCTCCTCCCTTGAGAATACAGAGCCAGAAGCAAAAGATGCAGAAGAGCAGACTCAGTCACAGGAGGCTCGATTAGAATTTTCCCATTTTGTTTTGGAAACTGAAATTAGCCGAGCTGAAGTTGGTGTTCGGGGTATATGAAAGGCCAGAAGCAGTAAAATTTGCACCACCATCTGCTTTCCCTTATCTTCTCTTTGCTCTTAACTCCTTGTTTCCCTTGCCACCTTTATATTCCAGACATCTCAATTTCAGGTCTTCCCATGGATCACCCTTTTCCCTCCTGACCCCCTCCCCCCCTTGCTTTCCCCTCTCCTATTTCTACTCCCACCACTTTCCCTTTCCTCCCCTGCATTTATAATCTTTTTCCCTTTTTCCCATTCCATCTACCTACTGTTCTGCCCCTCTCATTTCCCTTTCTTTCATGTCCTGCTCCCTTTTTCTATTTGCACCTTATACAAAATCCTATTTAGCTCTAATGTGTTAAGCCATTTTTTGCATAGAGTAGATGCTTAGCTGCTGCTCTCTGATTTCTCAGGATTGAGAAGGGGGAGGGAGGGGGCTGATACAGTGGTCTTCAGAGGCCTCCTTGGCAATTTCAAAAACACTCTGAAACCTGTAAACATCCCAAAATCTCATAAAATCCTGTAAGCAAAATAGTTTGAACCACAGACAGTTCTTGACCTAGTTTAATGAGCTGTTTGAATCTAGAAACACCTACTGCGTCCTACAGAAACTAGAAGCATAGGATTGTGTGGACAGATGGAACTCTAAGGCAAGTTTTCTAAGCCAACCTGGTGTGAACTACATATTCTGGGCCACAGATTTGCTACATGTCTTGCATAGGTAATGCAATTCTCTCTAAGGAGGGAGTGAGGAACCTCCTGAATTCTCCATTTTTAACCTCTCCCAACCAAGTGTCATCTAGAAACAAAGCCTCTCCATTTGGCTATGAAGCGTGCAAAACCAACATGGTGTTCTGCTTTTTTTCTACATCCTTCTCTTAGCCTTCCCAGCAAACAGAATAAGACAGTCCAAGCATCCAATCCAAGCATCCTTTTCCATGTGGGAACATATAGGTATGTCTACACTGTAGCCATGGTAGCTACTGCAGCTTGTGCAGTCATCCCTGAACTAACTGAGGCACTACTAGCAATCTGTTTACTCAGTCTCCCTAGCAGCCTATTTACTCAGTCTCTTGGGCACTGTAGCAGGGACCCAGCCCAGACCCACACTCACCAGGGTGATGACTACTGGGACGTTTCTCGGCCCACGAAATCCTGGGCTGTCGCAGCAGCCAATGACAAGCCCAAGATAGACAGTGTGCTCCCCTGCATGCTCCCCACCATGTAGGGCAGGGAAGTGGTGGGAGATGTGCTCTCTGTGTGCCCGTCTCCCAGGCAGAGCTGAGAGCAGGAAGCCAAGCTCCCCCTAGCCCCAGAGCCTGACCGAGGCCAGGAGTAAGCAGCCAGCAGTATTGCCAGGTCTTCTTCATCCCTCGTTGCAGCCGCCCGTGTGCCAGACACACTGCCCTTTTATCCTCTTTGGAGGCTCCTCCCCCAGACTGGGAATGGACCATTCAGAGAGAGGGGATATTAGTCCCCTGTCTGGTCCGGCTCTTCGCCTTGGCCCTGGGTAGGGGTGAGGCAAGCCTCTCCCCTGCTATCACCTGATTGGTGGGGAAGGGTAAATGCCCCACCAATTACTCTGAGCCCCGTCAAAGTCAGTGCACTGGGCTGCCGCAGGCAAGCCTGCAACATTACGTAATGAGATTTAGTTATGTGAGCATTATGCAGTTACTTTATATTGCTCACTGTAACTACAGTGACTGAGTGATAACTGGTTTGTCAAAGTTGAAGCATTTCTTTATTCTGAGGCAGAGTCATAAGAAAGTGCTGACAGTGAGCCCAAAAGTTGCTTAGGACTGTCTGAGAGTGACTTGGGTTATGCATATGCTGCATCAGTTAATTGCTTAAAAAATTATCATACATTTTGAACACTTGTAGTATTATCTATCACACAAGGGTTGAAATTTTTGTACAAATACAATAGTTATTGTACACCTGGCAACACTGGTGGCCAGCGTGCCTGGTGTCACCTAGAGCTGGGAGGCTGCAGCTGCAGCCAATGATGAGCCCCAGATGTGCTCCCACCAACTGGCTGCAGCTGCAGGGCACGTGGGAGCAGGAAGGGGTCCGGGTTGGTTCAGGTCAACCTGGAACTTCCTTCATAGGCATGACCAACCCCAAGGAAGGGTAGTGTAGCCCACTGGTGTAGGCAGTGGGCTACACTGCTTCTCTCCATGGAAGCCAAGGATGCCTCACTCAAAACCCACTAGGCACTGGCTCCCATGGCAGGACTGGACCACTCTGCGGCACTGGAGACCAGGTACCTCTGAGGGCTTCATGGGGGTTTATAGTGCCCATACCCCCACCTACTTACCAGAATGAGTCAGATACAGGCTCACCTATGTAGGGAATAGAATGGGAAATATTTGTGAGGACACTTTTCCCCCCAGGTACAGAGGGTTTAAGCTTTGGGCACCTAAGCATATTCTGGCTTGAATCACTATACTATGCTACTCTCCCCACTTCAACTTTTAACTGAATACAGTCTTCTTCGTTCTGTGTCCTAAGATCTGCATTCGGGATGATCATCCAGCACAACCCCCCAGCCCGCAGCCCTCCCACAGTGTGCACAGCAGCAAAAGCCATGCCCCCTGCACCCCGCACCCACTTACAGTTCCCTCCGAAGCTAGTGTCGGCCATTTCCGGGCCTGCTGCAGCAGGGGCTGGGGTAAGTGGGAACAACCAGAGCCCTGGGGGGCACGGGGAATGGTGCAACTTGTCCCCACTCACCCCAGCCCCTGCTGCAGTGGCCCCAGGAGTGGCCGATGCCAACTGCCTGCAGTTGCTGGGCTACACTGTGCCCCGAACCCAGCAAGACTCCACTTGTCCCTACTCACCCCAGCCCCTAGGCTGTGCCGTGCCATGAGGCTGCTGCAGAGGGGGCTGGGGTGAGTGGGAACAAGTGAAGCCCCGGAGGCAATAGGGTGCAGCGCAACTTGTCCCCACTCATGTCAGCCCCTGTTACAGTGGCCCCAGGAGTGGCCAATGCAAGGTGCCTGCAGCCACTGGGCTGCACCATGCTCTGAACCCCCCAGGGCTCTGCTTGTCCCCACTCACCCCATCCCCTGCTTCAGCACCCTCAGGAGCTGCCAGGGTTCAGCTGGGACCTGCCCACCCTGGGAGCGATTGCCATGGCCCCTCTCACCCCGCCCGGGGTCAGTGCCCCCAGGCAGTGTCCCCAGCCACCTTCCCCCGGCCCCTGTGCAACCGTCACCTCCCACCCCCCACGTCTGGCTGGAAACCTGTGCCTCAGGTAACCATCACTTTTAGTTTACTGGCACCCCCAGCCATTCCCCACTCATGCTAGTTAAGAGGGATTTCACTGTACCCGGTAAAATTGAGTGAACTGAAAAATGGGTGCAAATCAGTAAAAATGTATGTAAATCAGTAACAACCAGTAACTTCAATAAAAAAAATCAGGGACCTTATTGGTGAAAATCAGTAAAAGCTGAAAATGCAGAACACTAGATATACCTAGCAGTTGAACCCCTCCCCATGCCACAGAGAAAATGGAGGGAAAGAAATCTGCCAGTTTCCCCTGGGATAAAAACCCTCTGGATCCCAGATCTGGTGATCAGTATGACCCTCACCTTGTAAGCCAGATGCACCAGCCGGATTCCTCCAGGCACTGGCCCCCTGACCTAGGATCTTGTCTCCTGCTATTACAAGTCTCCAATGTTTCAGACGAAAGCAAAATAAAAATAAAATCCAGAAGTCAAATTATACATGAGGTGTTGGGGAGGTGGGGGGGATTCTGAAGTTTATCCCAAGCTCCAAAGGATAAGAATAGTTTGCAGTCACTGTTTTAATACAGAGCTGCAAGTGCTATGAGCATGCTGAGGACAATGTGAGCAATCCCACCCTGCTGAGAGCTCACAAAGAAAGGGGATGAGAAAAGGAACCGAGATCTCCCCGGCCCTGTACACAGAGGCCAAAGAATTTCTCCTTAAAGGTTTAATCAAAATTTATTTTTTAGAAAGACTATTCAAGACAAGATTAACATGATTGTCAATCAATTGCATCTCCTGGTAAGGCTTTCTACTGCTCACTCAGCCTCAGTGCTACATAAACTCAACCTTGAAATAAAACACAGTTTTCTAACCTAAATTTCCAGTTCCCAGGTCTTCTGGAGAACTTTTTCTCCAGTAAGTACCTATACGCCCTAATCGAGACACTATTCAACCTTCTCTTGGACCAACTGAATAGGCTGAGCTCCTTCAAGATCCACATTGTAAGGATCATTTTCCAACCTGTGAGTCATTTTTGTGACCCTCCTTTAAACTCAGTCTTGTATTTCCACAACTTTCTTGAAGTGTGGGCATCAGAAATGGACACAATAATCTGGCAATGTGTAAGAGTTGATCATGATGGCTGGAAAATGGTATTTAGAGGTTTGCTTTTGGGAACTGGCTTGTAGGTGTAGTAAACATGCATTAGAACAATGGCCCAGGGCAATGGCAAGGTTAACTGATTTCAAAAAAGCCTGTTTTGAGACAGTATTCCATGGAGCCAGGACAGCTCTCCCTCTCCCTATGGCTTCCAGCTACCTAGGCTAACCAAGAGCAATTTGCTTCCAGTTAGCATCTACACACGTGCTTTGGTGCAATAATTTAATGTGCCATTTTTCAGTATTTGTATCTACAAATACTAGAAAATGGAGCATTAGACAAATCTACTGCACAGTAATTGCTGCACATGTGTAGACTGTGAAGTTTACTGTGCATTAGATTAGTCCATTGTACAGTAAAGCATCTTGTGCAGACACACCCACTGATATCTCCATTTTAAGATATCTCATTCAGCTGACTTTTAATGCATCAGATATGTGCCCTGTTATGTAAATATAATTCAAGGTTTTTTTAATCAAAATGGCATATGCTTTGGAAAAGTCCAGATTTATTATACCAAGCTATCATGACTTGCACTAGACATTTTAAAAGATGACCCTTGTCAGGTTTTGATTTTTTCCGGCTATATATGGTGCCAAATCAGGGGGCCATTTGGAGGTCAGTATAAGCTTTGCTACAGACTACAACAATCCAAGGTTTAGTCCTGTCAATCCTGATTTATGCCCATGGGAATGTACAGGTGTAAGTAAAGCGATTATGGTTATAGTCCTAATTCTGCTCTTCAACCTTCTAGGCACCCCTGATAAATTATTTAACGGTCACATACCTCTTTTGCTTCCCTCCCCAAATCTGCAAACCCCATTGCAAAACTCAGTTTGTTAATGTAAAATACAGTGAGAACTTGTGAGGGAAGACACTGTACCAGGACAGATAACTGACTACATCCATTGTTAGAGAGGAAAATAGTTTCTTTAAAAAAAGACCCAGAGAAGCTTTTCTTTATGCCAGGCAGAGAAATAAATTTTCTGTTATTCACAACCCCTGCAAAACTTAGCAAGACTTCAGAATCAATAGGCTGCAATGTGTGCTTAGATCTGCCAAGAAAAGACTGGACAGAGGCCAGTTTCAGATCTTAAAATCATTTTAAAGGTTTTGCTTTTGGGGAGAAAGTCTGTATTAATATTGTGCTGCTGCTACTATCTGGTCTTGGAAAATTGCTGTTACCTCAGAATCATCACTGGCTAGCTGCATCATTACAGAAATGAACCTGCCCCTTGCTTCACTCGTACTATGAATAATATCCCCATGGCTTCTGGCTGCAAGATTCAGAAAGGTGTTTTTTGGGGGTTGGGGGGAGCATTCCTTTTTAAAATGTTATTCAAAAATTATAAAAGAAAAAAATAATTGAGAGTACCTGTGTTCACCCAGAACAGTTCAGATCTGATGGCAGGGAATTAAAGGAGAACATGAACTTGCTATTGTTAGTGAAATAGTTTTCTCAGTTCCTGGAACAGGGCAGAACTGAAGGTCACTTAGCTCAGCTCAAGAGTTCTGATGCACAGCCCCTTATGGGAATATGTGCTGGTTTCCATACCAAAATTTTACCTCATCTCAATCTCATTATCCATAAAGTTAGAAAAATAGTTAGCCGAGGAAAAAGGAGGAATAGGAACTTTGAATTATTTTCATACTTGATGCTTGCACGACAAGTCAAGTGAATAACCAAGTCCAGAAGACAGTGTTAAGAGAGAAACAGGGTTACCTATAGCTGGGGACCTGCACTAATTATAGCGGCTCTGAGAGCTACTGTAATGAAAGTGCTGTAGTGTCTCGTGTATCAGCATCCCCCAGCAGCCCCTCATTCAAAGAGCTTTAGTTCAAGGACCCCCACCACCATTTTGAAGTGCCATGATGCTGATACATGAGACACAAAGGCTGGCTGGAGAACAGTAATTACCATGTTTCAGCAGACTTGATTAACTGAGTTTGCTCCAATGTACTGTAATATGGCTCACCAGAGCAGCCACCATGCTTGTGTACAGGCACCTTTCATTGTGAGGTACTAGAAAAATGCATATTAACCTATTTTAATTTGCATTCACTAAAGAACACTTTCTGTGATACTTTAATGTGCATTAAAGTAGGGTAATGGGCATTAAAGCACACATGTACACATGCCCAACTTCCCTTGATCTCTGGAGAGTTAGTTCTGGTTCCCACCCAGACTAAAATAACTTGATTCCTTCTGGAATCAGCACAAAACCATGTCCACAGGAAATAAGTACTCTATGTTCTCTATGCAAAACTATATTCTCTTTTCCAGGTTATAATAGTGATACCACCTTAACTTCCTTAACTTAAGCATCTTAACTTCCCTCTAAGGGTTAATTGCTCTTAGGCATTCCATCCAAAACACCATCCTTTTTTCTGTATTTTGTCCAGGCCTTTGAAGTCCCTCTAAGCCTCTGTCTGAGTAAACCCCTTCAGGTCTCTTATCACATGGAGTGAAGTAATTTCCTAAATACAGTTTTTCCTTCTGGCATTTTTGCTGCATGGCCTGCAGTAGAGATTCATCCCTGAGTGAATCTCTTCTGTGAGTCATCCTTGCTTCAGTGAGAACCCCAGTGTGTACACAACCCATGCTAACCCTTCCATGTCAAGCACACCCAACATGTAAGGTAACCTCACTGAAATCAGGCCACATTCTACTCACAGTTCATCCCTTTTTCATTTTGGAAACATGGACCAATCTAGTTGGTTTCCCTTGCACTGTTTTTTACATTGACAGGTGGGGCAAAAAATAGTGGACAAAATGATACAATCAGGCACCATGATTTGGCTTTCCATGGCAATAGTTTCTGTTCTTATAAATCTATTAGCATACTTCAAAAAGAGACAGAACAAATTTAGTGTTTATGAAAGAGCGGACAAGTGTTTTCAAGCTTAAAATTTCATAGCTCTGCTACTGGAACTCATGTGCAAACTCTGATCTTCCATGTTACACTAGACACGGACAACTCCTTTCTAAACACAGCTCTGCCAATACACCTTAGGCTAAATATATAACTTTCTAAGTTAGAGCTATAGAAAGTATAACTTCATATTGCAGTTCTGATTACAGATCCCCTTCTATCTATGCACCTCAGCTCAGACCTGCTACAGCAACAATATACTCTAATCCAGTGGTTTTCAATCTGTGGTCTGCAGATGCCTGGGAGTCTGCAGACTCTGTCAAAAGGGTCCGTGAAAGATGATTATGATCAATCAAAAGTATGTGAATACCCACACTTACCATTCAAAAGTGTCCGCACCTCCATTCAAAATTTCCAAAGGGGTCCACATCTCCATTTGAAATATTTTAGGGATCCAACAACTAAAAAAATGTTGAAAACTACTGCTCTAGTCTCAAGCCTTCTCAGTACTCTGCTGATGCACCTCAGCCCCAACTTCCATCATTCATTGCTTGTTCAAGAACCAAACCTCCTGAAAGGTAAAAGGCAGGTCTCTGAGTTTAGCATGATTTGGGAATTTACACAAACAGAAGCCAGAATGGAACCTTATACACAAGCCACAATTTGAACTCATGGCCCAAGCACTAAAAAGGTGCACTAACACGCTATGCCACCAAGCTGCCTAGAAACTAGCCCTCTGTGTTAACATTTTCATGCTCAACAGCAGCACTGATGAACACTGACTTTATGTTAGCATGTGCCAAATTTTGCCCCTTTATGGACCGTGGACCTATATAAGAAAGCCCCAATAACAAATGAAGCCTCTCTCCTAAAATGGTATGTGTATTTGCCCTGCATATGTTATTGCAGCTGAGATCTCTGCATTCCGATACAGAGGCAGATATTTAGCACAGTTGGCCCTGCAGTATCACATCCAACCTGTCAGAGCTCATTTTCAATCTCATTATTCTGTGGGGCTGGCACCCTGCCATTCCATCTCCAATGGTTCAGAGGCATGAGCTCCCCTGGGGTGCATTCTGCTTTTAAATCTCTCTCTCCAAAACTGTCATAATGCCTGTTTAGAGGGGAACAGTTTTATGTACACAGAACACAAGCTAGTGGTATGCAGGTCTGGTATCTAAATGTTGATATTGCTCTCTTCCCATGTGAGGATTTCTGTGATCTGTGTATGCTTTATCTGCATATTTAGAATAGACATGTATTTTTACATGGAAAGAAAAAGAAGAAAATACCCTAACTGGAGAGAGAGGGGAAAGAAAAGCACTAGGCAAATAGTATATAAGATCTGCTATTTCTCTAGCTGCCAGCACTGCACATCAAATAAATAAGTGGTGGGTAAAATCAGCTTTGGTTGTTTTTAAAGCATTAATTATTTTGGAAAACCAGGACATCCTTCCTCAACCGTATCTTTTGCACATGCTAATGAAAACAGGAGGAAGTTTTCAGTTTTTACTCAACTTTCTATCACCTGTTCTCTCTACCCTACCCCTGACCAAAGCATCACTGCTCTTCATCAGAGAAAAATATGACCACATACATGAACATGCTACAATGTCCCAACAAAGAGCAAAAATATTTTCAAAATCAAGCATCCTTAAAAACAGTTTAGATAAACAAGAAAGAACTGAAGTCTGAGATCACAATGTGTCTCCCTTTAACAGACTCCAAAAGCCCCAAGAGCATAGTGGATCCTAAAGTCTAAACCCAAAGCAGGCTGCTGCTTGCCACCCAAACCCCACTGAAGGCCACAGCCCCACATCCCCCGGCCCTCCCAGATGCTGTTTTAGGAATAGAAAAAGCAGGTGCTGGGACCCAGGGGATACCTCATGTTGCAGCAAAGGCAATAAATTGAACACAGCAGGTGTTAAGACCCTGAGGATCCCTCCTCTGCTGCCATAGGTGGAGCATGCTGCTGGTTCCTTGAGTTGCTGCTAGCTGGATCCAGTCTTTTCATGGGTTGGTTTCAGTTGTAGGTTACCAACCTCATCTAGGCAGAGGATATTCACAGAAGTTGAAAAGTAGAGTATAAAAGGGGAAAAGCATAATCATTTCAAATGTATACATACCACAAATACAAAGACATGCAAAAAACACACCGATTTATTAAAAACTTTTGTATTGTCTTCCTCCTGCTGCCTTTTTATTTCTGGGTACTGTTGATTGGTTTCCCCATGGCCATCATGCTGTTCATGTTCTGCCCTGTCAACATAGTCTTCTGTTTTTCAAACGCATCACGTGCACACATCTTAATTTGGTCATTCCCACAAATGAAGAACCGGGGATCTCAGGAGTTTTTCACTGGGTTACAGCTGGTCATTGTGACCTGATGCTGATTCTGCATGAATGTATCTTGTTTAGGATCTTACGGGAACATTGCGGTTGTTTTACTGCTGCATATTTCCAATTTCCCCAGAGATATGTGCCTGTTTGTATGCTAATCTTGGCCCCTTGGATGTTATTAAAATGCTGAGATCATGAATCTCCTTGCTGTTTCCCCCATACTGTTCCCACAAATGGACTTTAGAAACCAATTAACCCTTGCCATTTCCCTGGACTATTGTTCCAATGCAATATTTACTCTTCCTACAAGCCAATTTCTGAAAGCAGATTTCTAAATACCATTCTCTAGCCATCAGTGTGAGCTCAAAATCTTGCTCTGTATTTTATAGTGTTCCCATTCCTAAATTTGGGAGTTTAAAGCTGAAGAATGACCAGTGGGCCAGGGCTCCTGGATTTCATTTACAGCTCTGTCATCACTTTCTTCCACACCCATGGGCAAGTTATTTCACTCCCCTGTGGAGACTGTCGATAAAGAGAAAGGAGTATAAGTGGCAGTGGGTATACTGGTTTTCTGATGTCAGCACCAATTAGAAAATGGGCTGAGACTTCCTATTTCACATGAGCCAAATAGCCTTCTGTCATGTTCACCAATGTACAATTTTGATTGGATTAAAAGAATTATATAAAAGCTCCACATCCATTCCAAATCCTCTTAGGCCTCTTACCTCCTTGGTCCATTTATTTATGCAGCCTGGCTGAGAACAAATATTTTTTTTATTTCCCTTGCCCCATCAATAAAGCCACCAAATAAAGTACTAGTAAAGACAGTTAAAAGAAGGGGGGAGAACTGAAACAACCCAAAAAGCAAAAACAAACAAAAAACCCCACAAAACCCCAGACCAAGCCACACTGCCAAGAGCCTATTTTAATCCTCATCCATCTCTTCTCTCTGTAGAACTACACTTCCCCACAACACAAAAGCCTCCTGGATTTTCTTGTGCGAGCAGTTCAAGAATAATGTTTATGGGAAGTATCCCTCTTGCTTTGGCAAAGAGAGCACCAGGTTAGTTTGGCCAGTGCTCGGAGTCTGGCTTATAGTTCATACTTCCAGGCCTTCCCAGAACAGGCCAGTTATAATGGAGATTTCTAACAGTGGTCTTTTCTGATTCTGATCGCATGCCCTGCATCAGTTCTCAGTGCAACATGGGTTTAATAGAAATATTTTTCACGGAGTCTCTCTCTTTTTCCTACAGTTCAGTACTGACTAAAGGTGCCAGATTTTCAGTTGGAAACTAAGATTGTACAGGAGTCTGTAAGGCATAGATAGCAGCCTAGTGATATTAGATTTCTTTGTTGAGATTCTCTAGGCAGAAAAGCATGCAAGTCTAGCCTTGTTTCTTGAAAGATAATATCCTACTAACTTTTCTAAGGCAATGGATTAGCCCCTGCCTTGGCACGAGTATTAGCAGTTTATGCTGTACAGTTTAAGGTCCCTTGATCAAGACCTACTGACAATCAGACAGGAATCATAATACAGATTGTCAAATAAATGAAGAACTCTACAACCTCTGAATGCAAATCCTGTCACAGGGTCTGCACACTTGTCTCCTGGTTCCTAAGGGTTAGATCACTGGTTGATGTAGCATGTATAACAATCTTATATTTGTGTGTGCAATGTATTGGATCTGTTCACACACACAAAAGCAGCTGCATTTGCGAATACTAAGCATGCATGGTTAATCATTTAAGTCACATACATTGTCAATAACACTAACAGTTTTTTCCATTTGCTTATCAAAACATTGGTGAAAATTCTGCTTAAAAAAAAATCATGTGTGTAGATACTAAGAGCCTAAGGCTGCAAACTTGACTAACATTAATCATACATCTGTTTCTAGGACTGGAACAACAGAATACTTCAGCTCAATAAGAATAAGTTTCAGGGATGTTTTTCACTGGAGACTCTTACATAAACTAAGCTAGAAAGAATCCTTGTTTTTATACACTTTCATGTTGGATGCACCCATTAGCAACGTTGAGGATATTTACCTTCTTGATCTGATGTGGTTTGTGAATGTTGGCTCTTTTATGCATCCCCTAGACATTAAAACAATCCACTCCAAAGTCTGTAATTGTTCATGAGGAACTTCAGTCATAAAAGCCTCAACTCTGGCATCAGGACTTTATCGGGAGAGCCTTTCCTGGGGCAAGACCAACCCCACTGGAGTGTGGAAATCCTGCTAGAAGCCACAGAATCTGTGGAAAGACTCACAGGCAATTGCAAATGCATTTGAAACAACTAGACTTCTTTTGACCATACCTGAGCTCAGCACTTGGCCTCCTCGTCACAGGATTTCACTGTAGTGTGCAGCTGCAAAATGCCTGCTGACTGAAGCAGCAGTGAGCCTACAGGAAAGCAAATTAGGGAGTTCTGCAGTAGGCTGAGGTTGGTGAGCTCTGCAGTGACTGGGCTGTGGCATGCTAGTTCATTTGGGGGCCAACCTTTTTTGGAAGACATGCCATAAATTAACCCCCATACTCTCTCGAAGTTCCACTCCTATCCCCTTCCCTTGCCCAATATGCTGCTTTGCTTTCTGCTCCCTGTCCCCTCCGCAATCTGCCACATGCTACAAATTGGCCACCCCGTGCTGGCTCATACAGTTCAGAAAAAAAAAAAGTAATATTTTTTACTAATATTTAAATTCAAATGAACAAGACTTGGAATTTGGTATTTTACCACAGCCAGCCATGTAGGACTCCAGTGTAGCCACTGTTCTGCTTACTTAAGAGTATGGGGAAAACCTGGTTCCTCCTATTCCAAAAACACAGGCACCTGCTACGTGGCTTAATGAAGACTCTCTTCTACCACCTTGCAGTACAGATATGATAGATTTGACCTCGATTTGGTCAAGTTGAGTGCAGTTGTACACATACACACTTGCTTGTTCTTTGTCCCCTTAGTCTCCTTAGGACACGGGCAGGCAATTATTTCAGGCGGAGGGCTGCTTACTGAGTTTTGGCAAGCCATCAAGGGCTGCATGGCAGGCAACCATGGGCAGATAAACATTAATTTTCTAATTTTTTAGGGGCCCCGCAGGCCGGATAGAATGGCCTGGAAGGCTTCATCTGGCCCCTTGGGCCACATTTTGCCCACCCCTGCCTTAGGACTTTTAACTCCAATAAGAAGAGCAACTAATTTCAGAGTCATGTAGGCAGGTGACATACAACTGCCAATTTGAGTCAGTAAAAATCACTCTTCAGGAGAGTTTGTGGTGACAACTTCAAATAGTCAATTAACCTTAACAGGTCTCTGGGACATTCACAGGACTTCTTTGAATGCATACTGATTACTATAATGGCTTGGAAAATGTGCATGTACTTTCTCACTGTCTCAATTTTCAAATGCTTGCTCATGCAAAGTATGTGGCTGTCTACTAACTACAGTTCAAGAGCTGTGGATGTGTGCCCACCTCAAAGCAGTTTGAGAGGAGCTTTCACATTTACTCTTCCTCCTCTACATCCTAACAAGTATCTCAGATACTAGACAAGGGAAAAACTGCTATTGCACCTAATCCTACAGTTCCAACACCAGTGTTGGACAGAACAAGTCTATTTCCAATATATTCTCACCTGCACTGACCAGTCCAGTTTGAAGCATCCTCAGGCAGGTAAGCTATGACAATTTCACTAAGGAGAATAGCCCATCTTCTAGATCTCACCAGTAGCCATTTTTTCCTTTTCTGATTAGTTTACAGTGATTCGTTGCTCAATTGCTCCCTGCTATAATCCTCTGGATCAGATCATTGTTAATAAAAATTATACCTTTGTATTTAAAAGCATTATTTTTAGGCACTCTGTGGTTTCACTGTTGTACAACATTTTGGACCACACTTGTCAAGCATTCCAGAAGTGTTTCATTATAGTGTTAGCAGTACTTTTTAATCCCTAGATCTCAAAGCTATTTCTGTGATATGCATTATCCCAATTAGTCTGGGGGGGAAAGGCACTTACTTTCTATACACAGAGAAAATTAATTTCTTCTTATATTAAGAATATGTTCTTATATTTTTTTAATGTGTTCATATACTAGAACAATGATGAGAGAGAAGGAAAACAAAGTCTCCTTGAAATAGCAAAAGACATTTGCCTTCCAGCTTACTCCCTACATACCAAGTGACTTCTGAACTGGCACACGCAAAGTTTAGAAACAGAAAGATGCAGTATACAGAAAGCATGTTTCTGACACTATCTGGAAACAGAGAGAGAGAAAACTTACTTAAGTGACCTGTCCAAGACCATTCAGTTACAAGGCTTGGAACACTATCTCCTTTTTCTGACTTCCTAGTGCTTCCATGTTCCCTTGATTCTTTCCCTGTACCAGTCAAGCATTTCTCTTTTTTCCTTGGCATTCACAGCCACTAAATTCTGCAGACCATTATCATTTTATCCTTCCAATTTGCCTTTAAGGAAACTGAAACATATTTAGCTATTTTATTCTTTTCTCCAAGTCAGTCTAGTTTCTAGCCCCTTAATCATTTTTATTCTCTCTCTGACTCTAATCCAATTTTTCTACAACTTTCTGGTTAAAATGCCAGAATTGAATGCAAAAACAATGACTCCAAGCCCTGTGCAACTCAGAGGGTGGGAGAGCTGGGGTAGTTTTATGTTACCATTAAGTTCACTGACTATAACTAGCTTATAAAATGTGGCCGTTTGCAGTAGTCAGAATGGAGCAAATTGCACTGCAGAACCATAACCCTAGAGACTTCCCTTGACATGCCCTGATACTGCTCCATTATCTGCCTGGGGTAGATTTCTACATTAAGGAAATTCCCAAATGTCTATTTCTGCCAGATGTCTGGTCCTTGTCGCTTACACTAGGGGTGTACGTAATGGTCCGTATTGGATTCGGATTCGGCCTGAATTGGGGACAGCGATTTGATTCGTTGATTCAGATCACTGTCCCTGATTTGATTCATAGATTTCATAGACATTAGGGCTGGAAGGGACCTCAGGAGATCATCGAGTCCAGCCCCCTGCCCAAAGGGCAGGAAGTCAACTGGGGTCATTGGATCTCAGCAAGATAAGCATCCAATTTACTCTTGAAGGTGTTCAATGTAGGTGCTTGAACCACCTCCGCTGGCAGACTGTTCCAGACCTTGGGGGCTTGGACAGTAAAGAAATTCTTTCTTATGTCCAGCCTGAAACGGTCTTGCAGGAGTTTGTGACCGTTCGACCTCGTCATCTCTTGGCGCACGCTGGTGAACAAACGTTCCCCCAGATCCTGGTGGTCACCCTTGATAAACTTATAGGTGGCCATCAGATCACCACTGAGCCTACGCTTTTCCAGGCTAAAGAGTCCCATGGCTCTCAGCCTGTCATCGTAAGATCTGTTTTCCTGACCTCTGATCATGCGCGTGGCTCTCCTCTGGACTCTCTCAAGCTTCTCCACATCCTTTTTGAATTGCGGAGCCCAAAACTGGACGCAGTACTCCAGCTGCGGCCTCACCAAGTCCGAGTACAAGGGGAGAATGACGTCCTGGGATTTGCTCGAGAAGCATCTATGGATGCAAGCCAGCGTTTTCGTCGCTTTACTAGCCGCAGCATCGCATTGCAGGTTCATGTTCATCTTGTGGTCAATGATGACCCCCAAGTCTCTTTCTTCTGTAGTGCTATCCAACGTAGCACTGCCGAGCCTATAAGGATGCTGCAGGTTTTTCCTCCCAAGGTGGAGAAACTTGCATTTTTCGGTGTTAAACACCATGAGGTTCTCGCCTGCCCATTTGCTGAGCTTGTCCAGGTCAGCCTGGATCACCCGCCTGTCCTCTGGCGTGGATGCTTTGCCCCACAGTTTGGTGTCATCGGCGAACTTGGCCAGTCCACTCCTGACTCCAATGTCCACATCATTAATGAAGATGTTGAACAGGATGGGTCCCAGGACAGAGCCTTGAGGGACCCCACTGGTCACAGGGCACCACAATGAGTGACTGCAATCAATAACTACCCTCTGGGTCCGACCACGGAGCCAATTTCCCAGCCAGCGGATCGTGGTGGAGCCAAGGCCACAACTGGCCAGTTTGGCCCAGAGGTGATCATGGGATACCAGATCAAAAGCTTTTTTGAAGTCAAGATATATGACATCAATCTCTTCTCCCTTGTCCAGGTAATAGGTCACCTGGTCATAGAAGGAAATGAGATTGGTCAAACAAGACCTACCCGCAACAAACCCATGCTGGCTATCCCTTAGAATGTTAGCCTGGGCCAGTCCATCAAGGATGGCCTCCTTAATAAACTTTTCTAGGATCTTCCCCAGGATAGAAGTCAGGCTAATGGGCCTGTAGTTAGCTGGATCCACTCTCCTCCCTTTTTTGAAGATCGGCACCACATTGGCCTTCTTCCAGTCTTCGGGCACTACACCAGAGTGCCAGGAGTTTTCAAAGATCCGTGCCAGGGGCTGGGCTATGACGCTCGTCAGCTCCTTGAGTACCCTGGGGTGCAGATTGTCAGGGCCAGCTGACTTGAAGGTATCCAGCCTCTCAAGGTGTTCCTTCACGAGGTCAGCATTGATGGAGGGTAGGGGATCCCCCTCACCCAGATCTCCCTGTCCCATAGCAGGCATGGGCATCCCATGTGACTGATGAAAGACTGACGCAAAGTACCTATTTAATAGGTTGTCTTTTTCCTGGGCGTCAGTTGTCAGTTGCCCCATCTGGTTTAGCAGGGGTCCAACATTGCCCTTGCTTTCCCTCCGGCTCCCCACATATCTGAAAAAGGACTTTTTGTTGTCCTTGATGCCTGAAGCTAGTTGGAGTTCAGTTGCAGCCTTGGCTTTCCTGGTTTGCTCCCTGCAGGACCAGACCAGGCGGAGTAATCCTCCTTGGAGGTGAATCCTGTCCTCCATGCTTTGTAAGCTTTTCTTTTTAGCCGCAGGAGGTCCGCTAGGTCCCTGGAGAGCCAGGAGGGCTGCTGTGCCTTCTTGCTGCCTTTCCTCTGTGTTGGGATAGATTTAGCTTGTGCATTGAGGATCGCTTCCTTGAGAAGCAACCACTCTTCTTGAACTCCCATCTCCCTGGGGTCATGGTCCCTGAGGGCCTGACTGACAAGCTTCTTGAGCTTGTCAAAGTCGGCTTTTCTGAAGTCAAGGACTTCTGTGTTGCTGACTGACTTGCCAGCTTTACGGCGGATGGTGAAGGTGATCAGCTCGTGGTCGCTGTCACCCAGCTTCCCATCGATCACTAGGTCACCGATTAGGTCGTCCCCCGTAGCCAGTACCAGGTTGAGCAGTGCTTTGCCTCTCGTTGGCCCATAGACTTCTTGAGTCAGGTAGAGTTCATCCACGCACGAGAGAAAGCTTTGCAACCGCTCGGATTTTGCTGAGTGATCTTCCCACGAGATGTCCAGGTAATTGAAGTCACCCATTACAACCAAGGTCCTGGAGCAAGCGGCCTCTGTCAGTTCCCGGGCAAACTCCTGGTCAAGCTCAAGATTTTGAGTGGGAGGTCTGTAGTAGACTCCCACCGTTGTGTCCCCTGTGCCATATTCCCCACGAATTTTTACCCAGAGGGTCTCTAGCTGTCCATGCCGGTCGCCAACTTCAGCTTGCAGGGACATGTAGCTTTCCTTCACATAGAGAGCTACACCCCCGCCCCTTTTGTCAACACGATCCCTCCTGTATAGCCCTCTATACCCGTGGTCCAGTCATGGGTGGAGTCCCACCAGGTCTCTGTTATCCCAATGACGTCATAATTCTTTGCACTGAGCAGGAGGATGAGCTCCTCCTGCTTTTTACCCAGGCTCCTGGCATTAGTGTACAGGCAGGCAAGTGTCCCCTTGGGGGCTTTTGCCTTGCCCACAGATTGTGCCAGGGCTGGGGCAGGGGTGGGCTCCCTTAAGTGCCTTGGTCTGCTGGCTTTGCAAGGGTTGCTCAGTGGGCCAGCAGTGGCAGTAGTCCCCCCATCCCCCAGCGGGCTAAGTTTAAAGCCCGGTGGAGCAGGTCAGCCAGCCTGGCTGAAAAGAGCCTCCTCCCCAGGGGAGAGAGGTGGAGGCCATCTCTTCCCAGCAGCTCGCTGCCTCTCTCGCCAAAGAGCGGGCTGTGGTCATGGAAGCCAAAGCCTTCCCGATGACACCAGCTCTGCAGTCTTTGGTTCACTGCGTGGATCCTCCTCTCCCTCCTCAGCCCATAGCCCGAGACTGGGAGGATCGATGAAAACACCACCTGAGCTCTCAGACCCCTAAGCCCCACTCCCAACTCCCTGTAGCGCCTCATGACCTGGCTGGGGGTGCTCCGAGCCGTGTCATTGGTGCCCACGTGAATAAGGAGCATGGGGTAGTGGTCTGTGGGCCGGAGGAGCTGCGGGATCCTCTCTGCAATGTCTCGGATGCAGGCCCCTGGGAAGCAGCAGACTTCCCGGGCTAAGGGGTCGGGGCGGCAGATTGCCCCCTCAGTGCCCCGCAGGATGGAGTCTCCCACAACAAACACCTTTCGCTTTGACTTGGGGAGAGCGGGGGCAGTAGCTGCGGTTGAGCCTGGGTTGCCTGCGGGAGCTGGCAACTGAGCAGGCTCTGCTGGGGCTGCAAGAGGTGCAAACCTGTTGCTAAGCTCCGGCGAGGGAGGGGCCTTGGTGCGGCGGGCCTTCGGGCCCTTGACCACCTTGGTCCATGCCCCTGACTGGGCAGAGCGGGAGGTCCCAGAGTCCTCCTTAGTCATGGAGGGAGATGGTGCTCTCCCCTGCGGCTCCCAGGGGAGAAGGGCCTGGCAGTAGGAGTCTATCTCCTGCTTGCAGTCCCTGATGGCATGCAGTCTCTGGATTGTGGCCTGGAGCTCCTCCAGCTGGTGCGCCAGAGACCCCAGTAGGGAGCAGACCCCGCAAGGGGAGGTGGCCATGCTCCTGGGCCCCAGAGCCTGAAAAAGGGACAGGCAGCCCCCGCAGCCAAGAGCCAGGGGCTCCATCTGCGTGGAGCCCGGAACCATGGGCTCTGTCTGGGCGGCCGTCTCTGAGGTGCCCAGTGGGGGGGCCAGAGAGCCTGAGGGGAACTTTGGGGTGCAGCACGTGCCCATCTGTGTCATGCCTCTGGTAGGCTGGCTACGGCTGGGACTGACTACTCTGCAGGGGTCGCAGGCAGGGTCTCGTGCCCTCCCACGCCCTCTCCTGCGCGAACTCCGCGCTAACTCGAGCACCTGTTTATATAGCCTGTTCGCGCGGCTCCGGTTGCAGGGCTCCCTGGGGGGCTGGGCCAAGTGGGGTCCGGGGCGGGGCCTTGACCCGGCCCGGCACCAGGCAGCGGCCTCCTCCCAGGGAGCGAGGAGTTAACCCCTTCCCACCATGAGCACGCTTACCTCCGGCTGTGCTGGGGGTCGGCAGGGGGCTCTGAGGCTGCTGAGGGGGTGTCTGGGGGGCTTCGGGGGAGCGGGGGCACAGCTCCCCCAAATCTGAAGATTTGATGCAGATTTGGAGACTCAGCAATTCGGACACAGACATAGCTTTAAATGCTTTTTCTACACACCGCAAGGTACCAGGCGCAGCTTGTGACCACTGTGATGCTGGGGCGGATGGAGCGTCCTATAGGAGTGCTTCCAGTCCACTTCTGGGTCCACCACCGAGCATACAGGGCCCCCCTGCAGCCACCCTGACTCAGTGATCAGCTGTGGATGGGACTCTGGGTGCCCCGCAGACCCGGAAGGCAAAATTGGTGAGGTATGGGGGGCCCCCCAGCGCATTCCCCGGTGGACCTGGAAGTGGACCAGAATTGCTTCTGGTCCACTTCCTGGTCTGCTGCTGAGCGCCCTGGGGACCCCCTTGCATTTCTGTGGGATGCTCCATCCACCCCACTATCACAGCATTCATGAGTCACCTGCTACCTAGAGGTCTGTAGAAAAAACATTTAAAGCTATGTCTATATCTGAGTTGCCGAATTTTTCCATATCTCTCCAAATAGATTCAGAGGGTTCCAATTCAATTCAGAGAGATTAAAGGGTCTCCTGAATCAATTCGGATTCAGAGATTCAGCCACTGAATTGAGCTGAATTGAATAAGGAACCAAAGCTTTGCATAGCCCTAGCTTACACCCCTTACAGGGACAATATGTAACCCAGAATCAGACCCATAGTCTCACTGTACGGGATATAAGGAGGAGACACTGGTGTAATTCTGTTGATGACACCAGGGATGAATTTGTTCTGAAGTGTCTGCAAAGCACGGGGCATCTACATGTGCACTTTAATGTACATTAGCCTATTTTAATGCACCTTAAAGCATCACTAAAAAATGTGCTATTTAGTTAGCACACTTTAAAATAGGCACATTAAGCATCACTTAACAACCATGAGCATTTATACACGAGATGGTTAGGGGAGATTGGTTTAATTAGGGCAACTCCAAGAACTACTTTAATTAAAGTGCCTGGAGTGCCACATGTATCAGTGTCCCTGTGCTGAAAAATGGTGGCAGAGTGCTTTAACTGAAGCTCGTTGAATGAGCTTTAGTTAAAGTGACCCTGCTGCCATTTTTCAGCGCAGGGATGCTGATACACCCGATGCTGGAGTACACTAATTACAACACTCAAACAGACTTGATTAATCAAGTCTGCTCCAATGCAGTGTAATTACAGTGCATTGGAGCAGCCTCACTGCACATGAATAGGACTCCCATGCTATTTAGTTAATACACATTAACACAGGCTAATAATGTGCATTTTCTTAGTACCTCACAATGGAGGACATTTTTTACACATGCAAGCGCCACAGCGCTGGGTGCTTTTTTGGCGCTGCAACGCTTTTAGCTCTGTGTGTGTCGCAAAACGCGTGTCAGTGCTCAAAAACTGGTGGCGGTGCACTTTTGAACCAAAACACATAGAAGGTGCACATCACTGCCATTTTCTGGACACAGACACTCATTTTCTGCTTATACAACTGCATGTGATGCAGTGCAGAGCATGTCAGCTTGCATGCGGAGCACACTCAATTAATCGAGTCTGCTCTGAAGTGACAGATCTCTGGCACATCGCAGGACCAAAGAGTATGTGTATAAATGCCCAGAGGTACTAGATTTAATGCGCATGAACTAAAATGTGTTAATGCACATATAGACATGCCTGCATTCTGCTATTTGGGCATTTATACACATACTTTTTTGTTCTGTGATGCGCTGGAGATCTGCTGCTTTGTAGCAGACTCAATTAATTGAGTCTGTTCCACATGCAAACTGAGGCCAACTGTGCTGTGCCGCATGCAGTTGTATAAGTGGTGACATGCATATCAGCACACAGAAAATGGCAGCGGTGTGCTTCTGAACTAAAGTACCTCCAATATGTTTTAGTTTAAAAGCACGGTGCTGCCATTTTTTCAGTGCTGATGTGCATTTTGCCACTTATACAACTAGAAGTGTCACAGCACCAGGTGCTTTTCAAAGTGCCCGGCACTGCAGTACTTGCATGTGTAAAAATGCCTCAGTATTTGTTACCTCAGTATTATTCCAGATTTATGCTCAGGTAACTGGGAAAAGAGCTGGCACTCACTGAGCATCCAATACAGACTTCCTCCCCATGTGGCCACACTTTTTATTGATATCTGCAAATTAGTCCAGTTGAGGTTCCAAGAGAAACAACACCCAGAGCTGCTCTACGACACCTGCCAAGAATTCAGCAAGAGGTCTGAAAATCTCTCTCAGCTGGAACCTACTCATCAGTCTCATGATGAGAAAAGACCTAAAAAGTTCAATATAAAACAATTGGCTTCAGACACTCACCAGCCTGCCCTGTCCTGCAGAAGCAACAAACCATGTCAAGCACACAAAAACTAGTTCAAAGGGTATAAGAGCTAAAAAAAAAAAAAATCTATACAGGCAAACCTATCCTAACTAGCAATATGAGAGACAAAGAAATATTCTTTAATGACAGTGGATCTTTTTTTGAAAGGAGAATGTGAACTGTATCCACTATGCTTCAGGTTCTCTTGGGACATGAGATTGCCCAGCTGAGGTGCTGTATTTATATAGATTTTCCTGCATTGTATGTGGACTGTCAGTCAATAATGCAGTGCACAGATCAGTTTTTTCAAGGTGCTAGAACTAGGGAGTCAGCCCTAGAAAAAATCAAATGCATAACTTGTGTGTAAAGCAGAGACCAGGACAGCTCATGCTAGAGCTAGAAAAATGGCTTCGTGAGAAATACCAAATCCACAAGAACTGACTGTGTTATAGCCAAACCAAAACAATTCATCTTTGTGACACTGATACTAAAGAATTGACTTCATCTGAGCAAACCTGCAACCTAATATGTGTGTGTGGGGGGAGGGGTACCTACAAAGGAAGTATAGCAGCAAATCAGATTTTATTTTAAGTTTCAAAGACTCTACTACAAATAGAAAAAAATTACTATTAATTTTCATTCACTAGCTAAAATTCAGCCTTAAATTTTGGGGCAAAGTTCTGCTTTTATTTGCAGAGAGGCAGTCTCATTGAATCTCCTCAAACACCTGTCTGACATCGCCAGCTGGGGTTGAACATTGCAGCTCATTAACAGGTGCATGACAACAATTGACAATGATGAGATTACAGCCATGTAACTGAGGGCAGTTTGGCCCACTGCCTCCTAATGGTCTTTCTTTTGGGAAAATGTATCTGTGTCACAGATGCAAAACTCCATTTATTTTGGACTCAAGGGTCTTGCTGTGATTTCAACCATGGCAATGGAGCAAACAACATATAAATAACATGTTTGCAATATTTTCCAACTGGAAGCTTCTGTTTTGTCTAAAGTATTTAATCAAGAAATCACCTGATGGCTACATACCTTTGAAAAAGACCCTAATACACAATAACAATTACAGGAGCTTGGATGGCCATGATCTTGCTCCAGATCTTCCCCTCTTGTCTCAATACAGCCAAATCTTCTTGAGGACCCTCTTTTTCAGCTCTTCAAAAACTAACCGGTACAAGATGCATGGTAGACAGAGAATCCAGTTCAAACACCATGTCATCCCTACAGTCTTTCACTCCAAGTATTCTCTCGAGGCTTTGCTTTTCCTCCCAACACAAGTTAGGTCTCAGTCCCATGGCATCCCAGGATGCAATGAAATCCCCTCCCTCCACTAACCCCTTCTTCACAAATCCAGCAGGCTAGCCTCCACCCCAGCATGTCTGCTCCAGCCAAGCCAAGCAGCACCCCCCTGCTGTAAGAGAGCTGAAGCAACCTCCTCAGCCCCACCTGCAGTGGCACAGGGGAGTGGATGAGGAGGGAAAGGAACTGCTCTGGCCCTGGCACCCCCGTTAGAGTGTACACAGCAGGGCAGTGTGGCAGTGTGGCTCTGCTGCACCAGCCCCTCCACCTCTTAGCCATGGAGGGGCGAGGGGGAGAAGGCACGGAGCCCTGCACTGGCTCCAGCCCCAGCCCCAGCCCCCCAACCAGTATCTGCAAAGTGACTGGAGTGGAGAAAGCCCCACGGCAGAGACTTTCCCCCCACAGTATGGCTCTGCCAGGTTGCAAATGCTCCAGCCCCACCCCCTTGCCATCCCCCACCTGTCAGCCATGGGGGCATGGGTGGGGGTGATGGACCCCTGCTTCAGCCCCGCAGCCAGGGTCTATACAGTAGGTGGGGGCAAAAACCCCCAAGGCAGGACCTTTCCCCCTGCAGCGCAGCTCTGCCAGGTTACAAATGTCATAGCCCCACCTCCTTCTGTAAGTCACAGAAGCTTCCCCCACACTATGCAGTCCTCAGCTGGGGGCTTCAGCAGGGGCCCATTGCCCCCCAATTTACCAGCCCCCCATAGTTGACAGGTGGGGGGCTGGTGAAGGGGAAGGTCTGAGGCATTCACAGCCTGGTGGAGCTACGCAGGAGGCAGAAAGCCCCCCCCCCACTGTGCAGATCCTGGCCAGGGAAGGCCAGGGCAGGGGGCTCCATTCCCCCTACCCCCTTGCAGCTGAGGAAGGGCCAGGGACTGGCAAGGGGGTGGGGCTGAGATATCTGCATCCTGTCAGAGCTGGCAGGCATGCGTGAGTGCCCCACACCTTGGTCAGTGCAGGCATCTGCCAGCCTTGGCCAACTGACAAGCGAACGTGTATTTTGTTTGTTAACGGCCCAATCTACACAGCTTGGAAAAGTCTGTGTCTATGGAATCGATTCCACCTTGGGCTTTCGACCACTTGTACTTAGCTGAGGTGTTCACCAAGGAGCTCTACAGAGACCCATTCAGCTTGGCCAGAGACACTCTCCTCTGGCAACCAGCCACTGCCCCTATTCCTGACCCAAGCTTGCTATTTTCTTGGAGTCTGACTTGACTTTCATGGCCTTCATCTAGCTCCCTGTCCTGCACCTGTGAAAAGCCATGAGTCACTTGTTGGAAACTAGGCAAGGCCTTCAGATCCTGTCCCACGGCCTGCTTACTAGCCCATGTTTTGACTCTGTGACTCTGCCTTCCCCGACCTCCCCAGGATCCCAACAGAGGTGCCTGCCACCAGGGCTGGAACTAGTCCCTGTCCCTGTATGTGGCCAGCCTGACATTGTCTCTCCTAAAGGACTCTTGTGAGCTATTTATTTAAGAGGCTCTCATGCCTCCCTTTGCTGTAGCAGGGCATTGATTTCGGCAGGGGTAGACCCTGCCCCACCAGAAGTATCTTTTATCTGTCCCATTCAGATTTGGCTGAGATATAAAATGTTACAAACTGACATTTCCCTTGCCTCGCTTGTGCACCTCAGAAGTTTTGGCAGCCTGACAAACCCTTGGATCTTTCTGAGGCCAAGCTGCAATTGGCTGGTGGGCATCAGCAGTGAGAGACGCAAGGATGGGGAAAAGACTGCTGGGCTAACTCCCCATACTGTACTGTCAGTAATGCACAGGGGGAAATATGAGAGGTAAGGAGCTCCCCCAACTCCAAGGGACACAGGGAGAGATGTCAAGACAGGTTGGATTTCCCTTCTGGCCACTCTTTGGATGTAGCAACCCAGCTGTTCACTCTGGCATTACAGCCTTCTCCTGCTGCCACCTAATAGCTCTGAGACACAGATCTGTGCTGAACGCTCAGTGTTCAAACCCGGCTGGTGACTGGGCTTCATGTTACAGGAACACATAATAAAATCATTTTAACTTCTTCCTTTGAGAAAGCATAGAAAATGACACCCCCTAAAACCATACTAAAAGAACATTTGCTAATGTTGCAACGTTAACCACTGCACCAGGAGGAAACTTTGCCAAAATTACAAATGCTTGTACAGCCTTAATTTAGCATTATGAGAGAATCATTCATCTTTCAATCACACATGGTCTTTTTCCTACAGGTGTCTTGTGTCAGACTGCACAGGGACACACAGAGGGGCCAAATTAACACAGAATATATCCAGGAACCTGGCATTTCCTAATGTCTGATAGCATGATCTTGCAATCTAATAAAGCTCTTTTTTGATAATATGCAATATAAATACACACAAAGACATACAATCATTTCAGACTGTCCACGTGGAGACCACAGAAGCACTGCCACAAAAAACCCAGAGATGCAGAAAGTCACAAGCCCTTGGGCCACTCTACGAAACAGCAGTAGCTCCACAAGTGGATTCAGTAAGTCACTATTGCCTAGTTTTTCCCAGTTCCATCACTGGATTCAGAGCTATGGGCCTACCTGGAAAGGAGAAGGAGCTAAAAGGAGCTTCACAGCACCCCTTGACAGCAACTTCACTTCCTTCCAACTCTGAATGTCTTTTTCCTCATTTGTTTTCTTGGTGGCATTTGTTGGTTCCTTGTACTCTGTCCCTCTCCTGTGTCCTAGCTGTCTAATCTTGCTGTACCCTCTGCTCATTGCATTTAACAGCCTATCTCCCCCCGCTTTCACTTTACCTTTCCTTCTACCTATTTCCTTTCCTCTTCTAGAATCCTCTGCTCTCTTCAGCCCCAGAGAGGGTAAGCTCTTTAGGAAGTCAGCTTCTGAATCCAGTTGTCTGTACAGCACCTAGCATAGTCCAAAAGCTACTACAACGGTTAAAGAATCATATCTGGGCCCAGTTCAAAATGGCTCTTCTCACTTAAAAAACCCATTGGACTTGCATCAGATTAGTTCATAGATTTTCCTCTCTCCTTTCCCCACCCTCTACACTTAGATCACACCAAACCTCTCTCCTTTTTTAACACTACCTCATCTGCTCTGTTGCAAGAAAGTACTCCCCTGCAGCATTTTACACCTGGCAGAGACTCCCGGTGTATCTCAGCCTCAACTACCACATTAGGGCTGATCTGGAAATCTCTCATCCCTAGCTGCCTTAATTTCTCTTTTTCTCTGTGTGACTCTGTAAACAAGCTATTTAGCTCTCTCAAATGTTTTAAGACAGGGTTATAAAACAAAGTTGTATATTATATATATGACCATTGCTGTTTTTCCCCTGGTTTCTAAGAGGAATATTCTCCTCCAGGGTTATTTTAGTCTTTCCAGTAAATATTCTTTGTTAATGCTTGGTTGAGAACCACAGGGAACAATACGACATAGCTAGCCTTTCTTAAAGCTTGTTCTGAGACTGTTTAGGATATTTTTTGACCCCAACTATCCATTTCTTATGAAAGAATTCCCAAATTGGTTGAATTCAGCAGTGGGTAAAGGGTGGTTTATGAAGCACTTTGGCATTCTTCATGATGAAAGGCAACACTGAAATACAAATATATTAATAATTATTCTGGTATATAAAAAGGCAGCATATAAGGGAAACAAGTTTGCAGCTTATTACTGGATTTTCTACTACCATCTGAAAGTCTATGCTGTCTTGTTTGGACCCAGAAGTTTGGCAGACTGAGATACTTTCTGGTAATGGTATCTTAAGATGAATATTTGTCCCTCTCCTCAGTATTTCTTGGTCCCTTCAATATTCCAGCCCAGATTTCAGTGTGACAGAATTGAAGACAGTCACTGGGCAAGATGAACTTGAATACACATGCATCTTTCTTTTTCATCTCAGTGTGAAACTTCTTTCATTACTGCACAATGAATCCTTATACCTCTGGGACTGCACCAGGATGGTCCTTTCTTCCTGTGGATAATCAGACTAACTGTAAAACAGGATTCCGAAAAGGATGTAAAGTTTTCTGAGATACTTTAATTTTCTGTAGCCTTTTAAAATGAATGGCCCAGTAGCGCTTGGCTTTGAGCAGAGAATGGGGCTCTGGAGGACAGAAGAGGGCACAAGGAGCTATTTTTACTTTTTGCTCACTGCAGCCATTCAAAATGATCCTGATGTTATGAGCGCCCATCACATTGACCTGTGGGCTCTAGTTCTCCCACCAGTATTAGAAATATCTCAAAGGGACTACTCCAATGTGTCAAATTAAGCACAAATCTTTGCAGGTTGAGTGCATGGAAATGCAGAGGCCAACATATTTAAGGATGTCCATGCACATACAACCCATTTATCACAGGAACAACCAGAGATGTCAGGTTTTAGGGGAGTGTGTCCTACTGCACCTTTCATCCAAAATTGATATTACATAAAAAAATATCCCTTCCATGACCTATAAAACAGAACCTCTTCCAATGTATTTACTAGAGCAACACTACCAACTCCTTATGACAAAATAAGATGAGGGAAAGCAGAGAGAAATTTTATTTGGAATCTAGCAAAGCCTTATGTTTAAACAAAAATACCAGGGGAATATGAAAGACTTCAGTCTGACACGTCATTTGAAAGATAGGACTTCCAAGGGAAACAGGCAAACTTAGAAGCAAATACAACGCTGGATCAATACTACCACACACGGAGGGACACTCCATACTGAAGCATCAATATCTTGCACTGGCAACCATAGTCCAGCGCTCATTGTCTTGAAAAATGTACAGGAACAGAACTTATACTCATTTGTTCTCTTGCCATCATTGTCTATTAGTTAAATAACCCTTTTCCTTCCCTGAGGGAGGAGTCACCCCCTGATTTATCGGTATGGAGTAAACATATCCATATCAGCCTTTGTTTTGTTAAACTATAGTAGGCAAGCTTCTTGACTCTCCTTGCATATGATAATCTCTCCATGTCCCTGTTCCAGATTGAATTCATCTTCTTTGAACATGAATAACAAGAACTATACACCAATTTCAGACAATAGCCTATGAGTGCCTTGTATAATGGCACTAATACATCCATACCTGTGCTGGAAACAACTTTCCAGAAACATCCTCAGATCACAATTGCCCTTTTCACAGCGCCTCACATTGACAGCTCATAGTCTTCCTCTAATCAGCTATAACACCAATGTCCTTCTCACTGGATTTGTATTTTTTAAGCAGCTGATGAGCTCACACCTTATAGTAGAAGTTTTTGCTGCTAGACCCAAGTGCATGACCTTGCATTCTGTACCATTTAATTTAATCCCATTTCTAATATGCTTTTCCTCAAGGTCATCCAGTTCTTTCTGTAAGATATTCCAGTCGTCTTCAGTATTGATGATTCCTCTCAACTTTGTGTCATCAGCAGATTTCATCAGCTATTTTGTGTCAAGGTCATTAATGAAAGTATTAAACAAGATCAGTCCTAGAACTCATCCTCAAACAACTCTACTAGTAACCTCCCTCCCATTGGAATATTCCCTGTTCTTCACTCCCCTTCAGCCAGTTCTTTACCAGCCCTAAAATTCTTTCCAGACTCATTGACAATGTGCCACAGTGTCACATACTTTAACTGCAGTCCAGAGATAAGAGATCTGCTACATTTTTTTTCCTAGAAAATTAGTTACAAGGTCAGTTCAGCTTGAACTATCTTTGGTAAAAACATTTTAGCATCATGACATCACAGCAGAATCAAAGAATGAACAAAAAGGGTAATTGGAGTAATAACAGAAAATGCTAGAAAAAAGCAGACCCATGTTTATATCTAAAGATAGTATTTTCAATAATTAGTAAACATGGCAAGATAGAAAGGGTCTAATCTAGAGTGAAAGGTAAACTGTTTTTAAGCACCATATCTGATTTAATTAAAAGTTTTCCCTCAGTCTGGAAGTTTCACTTTCAACTAAATGTCTTTGAGCTGGAGGTTAGCCAGACACACAGCTCAAATCTGGATTCAGTCTTCAATTTCTCAAGATGCAAGGAGTGTTGGGACCTTGAATTTTGGATTGAACCCATCTCAGATTTAAATCCAAATGTTCAACAGTGTGACAAATTTCACCTGCTCCAAAGCGCGAGAAAACTTTTACATCAGTATTATAAATTAAAGTAAAATGCTCCAACAGCCAAGGTCATTTTTATTCCAAGAACAACTTTCCTCTACACAGGGTGCATCTACGCGAGGTGCAGTACTTCACATTAGCATAGTTTACTGCACAGTAAGCGTGTGCATCTACACTCTTAATCCTGCTTAAGTTTGCTACTTGCAGAGGGTTGTGGACAGGGGGTTGTGGATGCGTAGCATGGTGTACCCCAGCACATCCTGGAGAGCCCCACACACCTCCAGGATGGCCTCTGTGGCAGTGGCCTTGCCCACACCAAACAGACCAATGTACCAGAGACTGGCGGACATGGCCAGCTTGAACAGGGCAAGGGCAAGGGCAAGGGCAAGGGCCAGGTGGGTGTCGGCAGGGAGGGCTGGGAGCGTGTCGGTGTCCTACCGCTCCAGGTGTGGCCGGAGCTGCTGAAGCAGGTTCCAAAAGGTGGCCCAGATCATGCGGAAACCATCTAGCCACTCCTTATCATTTCAGGTGTGCTGGATGACATGCAGCCACCAGGGCTGGCTGGCATGGCAGGCCTAGAGGCAGCAGGAATGGGGACCCAGGAGAGTGACAGAGGCCCTGGTGGTGGCATCATGGAGCCCCTTGTTGGTGTCCCTGATGGCGGCGGTGGGTCTAGGACAGCACGCTGCAGTCAGGCAGGCAGGCCTGATACTTATCTCCCAGCACCAGCCCTGCGACCATGGAGCTAGTGTTGGGATATAAGGATCTCCCAGCCCTTTGCACCCTGATTGCGAGGGTGAAGCAGGGCCTGAGAGATAAGGATCTCCTAGTCTCCGCTCCCTGATTGTGATCTCAGAGCAGGGCGCTTGGACTTCCGACTGCTGGGGCAGGGGGACATAGCTGCAGCCCAGGCTCCAGTGGCAGAGCCTGCCCTGGCAGCAGGCAGCTCCCAGAGGGAGGGAGCAATCTCCTGCCCCCTGGTGGCTGGCCTATCAGGAGCAGATTTGCTCCTGGTCAGGCATTTGTATGAGTGCTACTGCACAATTAGCAATCATAAGTAAATTTGCTATTTGCATTTGCAGGTAGAAAATATACTCATGATTAGCAAGGTTTATTGTGCAGTAAACTATGCTACTGTGCAGTAAAGTATCTCATGTAGATGCACCCACTATAACTAGTTCTGAGCTCACAAGGAATCCTCCACTGTGCTTTGAGATCAAAGCTCTATCAGGCAGACCCTATTACAGCAGGCATCATGATGGACATGTGTGGATGAAATAAACACTTGGGTTATAGTCTGTTAGGGAGGGATACTAAAATTTGAATTTAATTATTAGTGGCATTCTAATAGTGCCTAGGACAACCAGGACATAAGTCCTATGATCCCTATGGCCCCATAGGCCATTGTTCACTGGAACCATGGAAGTGTACGGTAGAACAGAAGCTAGTTCTGCTGCATTCGTGGACTGGATCTAGTCTGCATGTGGACCCAGCCTTACAGGCTTGGCCTGTCCTTGTCTCACACCATTTCAGGATACTAATGCTTTTCAGAGTCACTGCTATAAGCATGAAACTAATTGTGGCCCACTTGCTGGGTGCACAAGCAGTGAGGAGAGGGACAGAGGAAGTTCGTCCTAAGTCCCTATGTAACCAAGGTCCCAGTCAACACAGTGGCGATTCCCTCCCTATTTCTGTTTTGGTTACAGGAGGTGAAAGCTTGCTATTCCCAACCACATTTATTTATCACTTTACTCCTGTCTCCATGGAAACGCATCATGATATTACGGCTGAAATAGGGAGGTCACAAGGTCTGCAGAAGCTGCTGGGAGCCGTTGGCACGGAGCAGAACAAATGCTGAAACTAGAAAGGCATAATTTCTCAGCAAACAGCAATGAAATAAATGGCAAGAGAGTTGAAAAGCATTAAATGTGAGAGGCTTGGACTTAATGTCTCTTCAATTATTTAATAAAATTGTCTCATTTATAAATAGGCAGAAGTGCGAACAAACCTGAGGCCTACCCAGGTCAACTCTGACAAACAGCACAGGAATACTCTAACACTGTGCCACTGGCACCTTTGATACACTTTTCCTTTGCTCTTTTATTTTTAATCAGGCTTTTTTAATTAAAATGAATAAAAATGCACTGAGTACAATCCCACAGCCATAGCCTCAGCTATATGAAAAATAAGCATTTATTAGATAGGCTGTGTCCGCATCAGTGTTGAGGCCAACTCAGAAGTGGACTTGGAAGTCAGGCACAACTGTTCATTTCTTCTGGACTGTTCTTTGAGACAGGGAAGGGAGGGTTTTGGCATTAGCTTTTAAAACACCTACAGGGGGAGGAGTGGAGATCTGCCTGCAGCCAGCCTAGGAGCTTACAAAGAAATCCAATCTCCCCCTTTACTTTTTGCTTTGATTTTTTTTGCATTGAATTGCACTGCAAATGCCCAGCTCAGTGTTGCCTGTCTACATGTCCACTGGGGTACCCATGTATCTTGGTGGCACTATGCAAGGAGCTGCCTCCCCTCCTGGTATGTGATAAAGCCTGCAGAAGCCATTTACTGTGTCCTAGACTGCTTAGGAACACATCAATTAATGGCTTCCACAGGCTTAATCCCCTAATCAAGACCATGGAAGCCACTAATTGATGTGGTATTAAGTAGTCTAGGACATGGTTAATGGCTTCTGCAGGCTAACATGTCAATTAATGGCTTCTCCAGGCTTAATCAGAGGATTAAGCCTGCAATTAATGGAAGCCATTAATTGACGTATTAGCAAGCCCTGGTTTGGGGCCATCTGTCAATCTCCAAGGAGGGGCAGGACTGCTGGGTTCCCTTGGCCAATCAGAGGCATGGGTGAGGGGCTACCACACTCTGTTGCAGAAACGGTGCCAGGCACTGCGCTCAGACCACAAAATCAGAGGGCAGCTGCCCCGAATTCAGTAGGTCCCTAAAAATATATAGTCAATTACCCAATGTGGGATCTTCTCTCACCACAGCCTATTTAAACTTTTTAGCTGTAACCAAGCCTCTTCAGTATAGGCAGAAGAGTCAACTTCTCTTGAAATGCAAACCCAGTAAAACTCTCTCACCGGAGCACAGAGTGGAACAGAAAATAGTGGGCAGCTTATTAACTATCACAGATAAGGCCAGAAGGAACCGCTGTAATCATTTAGTTGGACCTGCTGTGAAACAAAGGTTAGAGGACTTCCCTGAATTAATCCTTATTTAAACATGAGCTTCTCTTTTAGACAAGCATCCAATCAAGATTTAAAAATTGATGGAGAATCTGTCACACCCCTTGCTGAGTTGTTCCAATGGGTAATTATCCTCATTGTCAAAAGACGTGCACCATTTTTCTAGTTTAAATTTGTCTACCTTCAGCTCCCAGCTACTGGATCTTGGTCTTCCTTTGTCTGCTAGATTGATAAGCCCATTATCAAAGTTTTGCTCCCCATGCAGCACATAGTCTGATCAAATCACCCTTTAATCTTTTCTTTGGAAAGCTAAATATAGTGAGCACTTGAAATCTTTCAGTAGGGCACCAAAATTTAGTCAATGAATGAACTGGTTGCTGTATCTCAGAAATTAAATAAATGATACAAGTGAGCCAACAGTGTGCCAACAGTCTACCCTTGTTGCAAAGAAGGCTAATGGCATACCGGACAGCATTAATAGGATCATTGGCAAAGACTGTGGGAAGTGATTATTTCCTTCTATTTGGCACTGGTGACACCACATCTGGAACCCTGTGTCCAGTTTTGGGACCCCCACTATAGAAAAGATGTGGACAAATTGGAAAGAGTCCAGCGGAGGGCAAGGAAAATGGTTAGGGGGCTGGGACATGTGACTGTGTTGCGGTGCACTGGTTGTGCCTGCTACTTAAAGACCATCAGGTAGGCTGTGGAGCAGCCAACAGGTGGGTTCAGGCCCAATTAGGTAGTCACCTGACTGGAGAGGGCTGCCTGATTGGAGGAGGGCTGGGCAGACAGAGTGTAAGTACAGACCCTGGGAGCAGGGTAGGCAGTTACATCTGGAGGAGTAATTTTGCACAGCTAGAAGACTGCAGCTCCTGTAACACCTGGAGGTTAGAGCAGGAGCTATGGGGATGGAGGAGGTTCCTTTTGGTCCTGTATAAAACCTGAAACTGCACCTGCTGGAGCTGGTTAGTGTGATGGGGCTGCCTGTGGCAGAGCAGGCTCCAGGAAATGCCACATGTGGACCACTCCAGGGTAAAATGAGGATTGGTCACCATAAAGCCTCAGCCCCCACTGGCTTGTGGGTTACCTCATGGAGGGTGAAGGCTAAGGGAGCACACCCTGACAGAAAAGCACTATGGGGCCACTGAGTGGGGCCTGAGGCCTAAGGAGGAATGTATAGGACCAGTGGGGGGCCAGAGCCAAGGTCCAGGAGGGGCTTAAGGCCTAAGGAGGAGAGTGTGGCCCAGTGAGGAACCAAGGGGCCAAGGCCCACTGAGTGGGGCCTGAGTGAGCCAAAGTCCGAGTGCGGTCCAGTAAAGGGCTAGGGGAGTAGTATGTGGAATTGGATGCCATCTGCAAGGTATGGGGCACAGTGTAGGGTTGGCCTGGAGCCATGTAATTGGCCTAGTACATCAGGGCCACAAATTAGAGCAGCCTCCTGCATTTATCTGCCACCCCTTGATGAAAGTGGCTATATAAGTGCAGGGGCAAACTGCCCTAAAATGTGTGTGTGGGGGGGGGATCTATCTCTTTGGGTGCCTGAGAACCTTCCCTCCCCCTTGGTTGCCATTACGGACTACAGAGGCTGAGGGAACTAGGCTTATTTAGGCTGAAGAAGAGAAGACTGAGGGGGGATTTAACAGCCACCTTCAAGTACCTGAAGGGGGGTTCAAAAGAGGATGGAGCTAGACTGTTCTCAGTGGTGGCAGATGATAGAACAAGGAGCGATGGTTGCAAGTTGCAGCAAGGGAGGTTCAGGTTGGATATTAGAAAAAAAACCTCTCACTTGGAGGGTAGTAAAACACTGGAACAGGTTACCCAGAGAGGCTGTGGAGTCTCTGTCCTTGAAGGTTTTTAAGACCTGGCTAGACAAAGCCTTGGCTATGATTATCTAATTGGGAATAGTCCTGCTTTGAGCAGATGATTGGACTATATGTGACCTTCTGAGGTCTCTTCCAACCCTAATTTTCTATTATACCATTCTGGTGAACATACAGTAGATGTGTTAGACTAACTGATGTATGGAAAGTCCTGTTTCCTGCAGCCTCTTTCTCAGATGACTAACATACAGATCATCCTTGACTCCTGCTAATCTCAAAGGAGGTGGAGGCACCCAGCACCCTGTGGAACAGTTATGCTATATCTCTGTATTTATGTATACATACACAATTAATATATATTATTGTATTATAAAAAGTATATACAATATTATCATATATTATATTACATTTGCATATAGACAAGCAATTTCCACAATGGCTCTAAACTATGTGCCAGTGAAGGTACTCAAAGGGTAGATTCCAAATGCTAGGAACTCAGCGTACCTCCTCCTGGTTCAAAGATGCTCACTCATAGATTTTCTGATATAATGCTGCTTTTGGACCATGAAACTCCTACTTTGAATCTCATTTGGAATAACATATAGGAATGTAGGATGGATGTGTAGTGTCCAAGGCTGGATGGAATCTTTACTTCATGTATGGCCAGCAATCTGCAGAAGCTATTACTGAGACTTGCCAGCATACAGGAAACTGTAAATGCATTTTAACAACAGATTTTCAAACAAATGCAGCTCAGTCACATCTGGAAACTGTATATGTCTGCATGCATGGTGTATACCAATAGTTGCACATATAAAAGAATATGTATGTTTCTGAGTAAGAAGAGTAACTGTACATACAGTGGCCAGACTAACTCTGGTATAAAGAGATGTATGTGCAGATTTATTCAGGCACAGTTCAGGCACCTGCATTTTCAAGAATTGGCCATTATTATATAAGCAATGATTCTTTTTTTATATAAATAAGAGAAAAGCATCCATGTTCAGCAGCGTTTTTTTTTTAAGGATCCAGGATTTTTAATGTCCAGCAGTTAAGAATGCACATTACAGACACAACATACCACAGCAAGTGCTTATCAGATGGAATATATTATACTACTCAGATGTGATCAACTGTACATTTAAAAGATATGACCTTCTGGAAAAGCCCTACAGAATCTAAAATGCACACTAACCTATATACTTTTTTTAAGTGGCCTGTAGATGCTGGGTGAGTTTTAAGCTGCCTTCTCACCCATGTGCCAAGCTGCATTATCGACTCCTAGGTTGCAGCTGAACATCTTGGCAAATGAGGCAGTAACACAAATATCCAGGCAGAACAGGCACATTTGTAATGTCCAATTGAAAACAAAAATCAAAGCAAGAAACTGGAACTCGTTAGCATTGTAATGCATCTGGGGTTAGATTTGGTGTCATTCAAAGACCACAGGCAGCAGACGAATGAAGAAAAATGGAGCCAATTTGTGGCTCAGTATTTATTAGCATTTAGATAATATGCCCCATCCATCATACACAGGCATGTTTCAAAAGTACCAGTGCTCCTGCGTTTTGAGTGCTCAGAACCCTTGTAAATCGCCTTCCTCTGTTCTTGCTGAGAATAAAAACACACTCATCTGGATGCAACCTCTAGGGTAAGATTTTTTTTCCCCTTCTGATGGAAATAAAGACAGATGATCCCAAGGAATCATAAAAGTAAGAGGTGACAGATTAAGACAAAAGAGATCCACTTCTTTGCATTAACATGTATACGTAACTTAGAACTGCAGGCACAGTCATGAGACAGTGGGATTTAAAAAAAATCACTAGTTACACACCACTGAGATCAATGCTGATGCATTTAAAAGGCTCATCCAGTGGATCAGTTCATTAGCTGCATGTTATTTTGAAGAGGGGAAGGAAGGGTTGCCTGGACATATGGGAAGGTGCTTCAGGCAATATATTCTTTCAGGAGTTTGACTCCAGCAGCACCTTGCATGGCACACTCACTCTCCCAGTGGGTAACACATTGTTTAAGTGTACAAGCTGAAGGCATTACAACATTACAACAATCACTGTGTGCATAGAAGAAAGCTGTGGCCCACAGCAGAAATGACAAATGTGGAACCATGGAGAAAACTCATCTCAGTAAAGATCTGTCAGTCTGTTTTATGAGGACTTCCTACCACAACACTATGTTCAAAGGCCAGGTCCTCTGCCTAGAAGCATCAGGCTTCCAGAAATCTCAGTGGCTTCTGACTTCAGTATAGTATTCGTGGTCAGTAGGACTTAATTACATGTTTAAAAGTTAAATGCTGGCTGAAGTGCTTTGCTTAATCATTGCTTAAGGAGAGAAAACAAGAACTGGATGAGATTTTTTAAATGAAAAGACTCTATTTCAGAAAATGCAAATTTATCAAAACAAACTTCTTTATGGAAAGAGCTGGTTTCAATAAATTTTCTGTTTTGGAAGGTTTGGGGCTAAATGACCATATTAGATTTTTTGAAAATGAGAAGTGCCATTAGTTGCCTCAAAATTACTATTCATTTGGAAATTTAAATTAATTTGCTGGAAATGTAAAGAAATAAAATAATAAGGTTGAAATCAAAATTAAAAATGTTGATTGCCCTGAGCTGAATTCTTCCCTTCCCAGATTCTTGCTTTGCCAACATTTTTAAGATTTTGATTTTTCAAACCAATCTGGGATGGGAAAATTTATGCGAGAAAATCATTTTCTTACCACCAGGACCAGATCTAGACGGGGTGCAGTGCTGCAGTCACACACCACCCTTTCACACCACCCTGCAGGAGCAGCAACTGCCCCCCCCTTTTTTTTCGAGACCCCCCAAATGGTAAGAATTGCCCCTCCTTTCTTCCCCTCCATGCTCAGCAGCAAATCCCCTCTTATTATGTTCCTCCCCTGCCTGCCACTAGTTGTCCCCATAGTCCCCAGTTGCCTTAGTGGAGGGGGCAAGCTCCAGAGCCGCTCTTGTCCTGTCCCAGATAGATTGCATAGGGAGCCAAGTTCAGCCGGGGATACCACTGGTGGCTGCAGCAGGTGGATTTTTCCTCCTGGTCCAGTCTCGCAAGGTGCTCCTTGTCAGCCCAGCAGCAGGCTCACGGAGGAGGAACCCACACGCTGCTGCTGCTGTTCCCAGCTAAGCCAGCTCCTCATGCAGCTTGGCTGGAGTAGGGCAGGAGTGCCCCTGGAGTTCCCCCTGACCCATCGGCAGCAAGAGATAGTGGCAATAGCAGGCAAGGGAGAAGAGGAATGGAAATACTGCTGATCATGGAGGGGAAGGGATGGGATGCTAAGAGCAGGGTGGAAGATTCTTACCTGATCGAGGGACTTGAAAAAGTCCCTGGGCTGCTGCTCCGGCTACAATCTACCCACCCTTGTGGTGGGGATGCAGCCACCCTCCCAGCGCCAGTTGTTGCTCCCATACCCGTCTTTACAAATCCTTTATTTAACCATATGCCCAGCTCTTGTTAATATGTTTCAGCTCTGACTCTGAACAGTCTCAATAGTAGCTCAGGCTATAGATTTGTCTGGCAGCTGTTTGTTAAAAAACTTCTTTCCATAATCAACATTTATCTGTAATGATTATGGTAGCATTAGTGTTCTTAATTTATTAACATAACAAAGACAGAGTTAATATTCCTACCACAGGCATAGACTAGTTCAAGCTATATATTTATTTAATTGCATAATCTTTGACACTGGAGTCAGCTCAGATGATCTATTTCTGAACAAAATAGCAATTCTAATGTTGTTACTAGCAGATACAAATACTCAGGAACACTCTGACAGAAGAATTAACTCATAAAACAAATTTGACAAGTAGATGAGCCACAAACCCTCCTGTGGCCCAGGACTGCAATGAAGAAAGAGGCCTCAGTAAATAGGGTCTTTCTAATTCAGGAACAATGACGCACAATTAATATCAGTGTCTTATACCCATAGATCATGAAAACAATTACTGGTATGCTGAACTCACAGCTTGTATGTTTACTGAGCCTCTCTTGCTAAAACATACCAAGATTAGACAGAGGAATAAGGTAGGTTTATATTAAACTGTAATTCATTATTATTTTAACTGTTTCTTTAAAGCCTGATACTGTCACTATCACGTGCCACTGAGAAACTAGCTTATTTAGAAAACACCGGTAGAACAAGAATGCGAGTTAGTGCTGTACTGCAATAAAATAATAGCTTCACCCAGATGTTCCATCCAGTGCTGAAGAGCCATGTGACAAGGCTTCAGTAAGGGGAGCCCAAGGGTGAAGGCACGTGTCTGAGAACCCTACTCACCACCTCCTAGGCCCAAATTCCCAAACTCCTTCAATAATCCTGGAGGCAGCAAGAATTAACCCCACAAACAAATACTGCACTCAGCTATAAGACAACTGCTTTGTTAGATACATTTGCCCACACATGGACATTCAGGAGCTACTATGGAGTCACACATTCCCTCAGTCTCCAGCAAGAACAAAAGAACGTGGACAGCAAGTCCCTAAAGCCCTGATATGCAGAGGAACCCTCTTTATAACCCAACCTTTCTCTCTCCTCCACCCCACAAACCCTTGTTTCTTAGCCCTAAATAGAATACCTTCAACACCTGGTGTTGCTCCCTGGTGCTTGGGTACCCACAAGTTGAGAGGCTAAACTCCATCTCTGCTGCACCGGTTAACAAGCACCAGCACAGTCATTAAACTGGTCAGAGAGGCTGGGCTGCCCCTAGAAAAAACAGCCACAACCCCAGGCTTTGGGTTCTAGCTGCATTTCCTCCAGTAGCCACAACACCACCTGCGTCATCCTCAGTCTCTGTAATTCCATCCCCATGCCAGCTGTTTGGTCCAAAGTGGTGCCTGCAACTATCTACTGTCCCTCTCTGTACAGGCTCTACGGGCAATATTCTTCCCTTCCCACTGAGGAGGCAGGCTGGCAGTGGGGAGTCAGGGCTGGGTAAGACAGTGGCTTGGACTGCTTCTTTTTTCTGCCTGCCCTTTGATCAGTCAGGCTTCACAGAGGCAGTTCTAGCCCTTTTGCACTGCTGCTGATCTACCTCTAAAGTGGAAAGTATCACCTATTTAACAATGTATACAACAGTTTGAAAGAGCAAGTGAAAGAAGACTGCAGTGTCCAGAAATGAGGCCTCGAGGAAGGCTTAGGTGTAATTGCTCACATTGGACTATGGCTGGGGCTCTGGGCTGACAACAGTATTCTCACAAAACAGGCCATGAGAGCTTCAATAAACACAAGGGGTCAGGATCTTGGTTAGATACCTCACTTGAATCACAGCACCTTTTTCAGTATTGTACAGTGTCTCCTACTGGCCAGTTATGGCACAGAACCCAGATTGCTACTAAATGAATCACCAGTACAGGCGTACCTCAGAGATATTGCGGGTTCGGTTCCAGACCACCGCAATAAAGTGAATATCGCAATAAAGCGAGTCACATGAATTTTTTGGTTTCCCAGTGCATATAAAAGTTATGTTTACACTATACTGTGGTCTATTAAGTGTGCAATAGCATTATGTCTAAAAAAAATGTACATACTTAATTAAAAAATACTTTATTGCTAAAAAATGCGAAGTGAGGAAATGCTGTTGGAAAAATGGCGCCGATAGACTTGCTCGACGCAGGGTTGCCACAAACCTTCAATTTGTAAAAAACGCAATATCTGTGAAGTGCAATAAAGCGAAGCGCAATAAAACAAGGTATGCCTGTACTTTTTGCAAGTAGTATAGACTTCTGCAGTTCCTTCATTTTTCTTGGTCTTCTGGAATCAAATCCCAACTGGACCTGTTCCTTCTGGGCATTTGGAAAGATGTTTTGCTGATACCTTTGTGACAGTGTGGCTGCAGGACACAACACTAATTTACTACGTGTTAGGATATATCCCTCCAATGCTCTGAAACTTTGAAAGATAAGCTTGTAACTATAAGATCTTTTTGCTAGAAGCCCAAACCCTGGCAGAAAAATGAAGCTTTATCAGGAGATAAATACTACACGTGTGTATTAGGACACAGCCTGGGCTGCTGTACCTGAAGGTAGACTGTGAAACCAAAGTAAAGCGAATACATAATAAAGAGCGCAAAGCAGTTTCTCTGTACCTAGCTCACAAGTAGATATTGATGCAGTCACAAAAAATGTACACGTAGTACATGTGTAACACAGCAAATCTTTCAGCTCAGTCAAATGCAAACACAAGTAGACCTGGCAACACATACCCAGGCTTACATGTTATTAAACACCAAGAGATACAAAAAGTCCTGTGAATCAGTGAGCAAATGCAAGCACATAAAGATACAGCTACATGCACAAGTACATGGGTCACATATGAGTGTATCCCTCCTTCTGGCTGCTTCATACCTGTATGTTGCTGGAAGCCAGATTACAAATTGGCAGATGGTACTTCAGGTAATGGGCTGAGACAGCAACTCAGGGATGCCAAACAAACTAATGTTTTTATTTTTTTAGACACTGCAAATCCTCAGTTCATACCAAAGAAGTGGATTAAACAGCTGGACCAAACAAATGACAATTTGTGAGAGGCCTGAGGCTAGCAGCAAGCCCATCACGAAGAACAGACTATATTGGATGGGTTTTGCGGGCATGACATACGAGTACTTCTTCCTGTTCTAAATACTGCTGCCTGCTCAATAAATTAGTAATGTCATTGTTAGCAGCAGCAGCAGGGCTTCGTGTATGCAGTGTGGGGACTGGCAGAGCCTGGTAAGAATGTTTGTAGCGGCTGGTTTGAGAGCAGAGTGAGAGAAGAAACCATTACTGCTGACTCCATTGTTTCATCTGTTTCCCTGATCTTATGTCTATCCTTGCCTCTGCTGTTGCTCTTTCAGAACTTCTCTCTCCATTGCTACCGCTCATGGATCTGCTTTTGACTTCTGCTGGCATTTCTACCCCTGTGCTGCACCGTCTTTGCCACTTCTCCTGTGGCTGCACAATCACCCCACCTGCCTCGGCTGCTTCACATGCAGCTACACACTCAGTTTCAAGTCAGTGGCACTTTGCTGGCCCAGGACAGCTTCACGCATGCATGTGCGTAAGTCTGTACAGGAGTGCAATGCATTTTTGTGTATCGCCAGGTGAATGCTACATGCAATGACCAATGCTAAGTGACTGAAAATTCAAAGGCCTTAGACTCATTTATTTTCTTGACTAGTCTGAAATGCAGTTGAAAGATCTTTCAGGACCTGCTCTTTATCTAATAGCTCCCCTATCTGTACATTCACTGGACAGCTGAGTTTTATGTGCCCATCTACAGGTGGCCCACGAGCCTTTCTGCCTCAGGACCTGGATTGAAACAAGCTTTGCCTCTTTTCTTTCTTTTGTGGCTCACAGGTGTGGCTTTGTGCCATTCTTTTGAGAAAAGACACAAGATGCTGTGCATGGAAGACACCATATTAATGTGATTTATATTTTCATGCAGGAATGCCATATAAAGGGTCGTAGTTTATCTGAGATGCACTGGAAAGTACTTGAATAAACCTGATAGGCATCTTGTTTATGTGATTGTCTGGGACGATTCTATACGCCTGCTGCAATGATAAGCAAGCGCCCAATTCAGGATATATTGTCTTCCTGTTTCTATTCAACTGTAACTGCAGGGAAAGGTTTGTGGCTCTTTGTGAATGGCTGTATTTTTATTAATACACAAATAAAAGTGACTGACTGAAACGATACTGTGAGGAGAAAGGAGTGACGGGTTCCCTGAGGGAATGCAAGAGATATTTCAAGGTCTCGAGATTAATAATATTTTAAGGAATTTAGGTGCCCAGCTTCCTGCTAGCGCTCTGAGGTTGGCAAGAGGCTGCAGTAACATGCGTCTTTACAACAAGGGAACAGAAGTGATGCTTTGTATAAATTACTGATGGCTCATCCCATGGATGTAGCTTTTAGCAGACGCACTGTGTTTATTCTCCCTCCCACCCCTGTGTCTAGTCTTCTTTTTTGCCTTCTCTATTTCTGTCCCACTTTCCCTCCTCCACACTAATCTCCCCTCGCACACAGCTTATACTGCATGTAAACAAAGACCTCCCTTGGAGAACCCCATCTTCCTCCTGAATCACCGCCCCAGGGAATGAACACACAAGGTGCCAAACACTCTCAGTGCCTACATGTTTTACAAGGCAGTTATAACCAAGACCCAGGAAGTTCTTAAGCTGCTAAACTGCAGCAGGTGCAATCATTTGGGCATGGTCTGTAGAGCTGTTCTTTTAGCTACACTCTCCAAACAGCAGTGCACATAAGCACATGCTTATCTTTAAATCCCACAGAAATGAATCGTGACTGCTCACATGCAGAAAGTTACCCACCTGCTTAAGTGCTTTCCTTAATGAGAGCCTCACTGAATTTGGGGATGTGTTTTCATATTCAGTGAAAGGAATTCAACATAGGGATATTTATGCTCAGTGAGGCTTTTAAAAATCATTTTGAAAAAATCACTTCACAGACGACACCAAACTATGGGGCAAAGTAAACACACTGGAGGGCAGGGAACGGATTCAGGCGGATTTGGACAGGTTGGAAAAGTGGGCAAAACAGAATAGGATGCAGTTGAACAAAGATAAGTGCGAAGTGCTACACCTAGGGAGAAAGAATCACGACCACACATACAAATTGGGGGATGACTTCCTAAGCAGCACAGCAGCAGAAAGGGATCTCGGAGTCATAGTCAAAGCCAAGATGAACATGAGCTGTCAACGTGACGAAGTGATCAGTAAAGCTATCTGCACTCTGTCATGCATTAGCAGGTACATCACGAACAAGTCTAGGGAAGTGAAACTTCCCCTCTATGCGGTGTTAGTAAGGCTGCAGCTGGAGTACTTCATTCAGTTTTGGGCCCCGTACTTCAAGAAGGAGGTGGATAACCTTGAGAGGGTCCAGAGGAGGCTACTTGGATGGTTAGGGGCCTGGAGGTAACGTCCTATGAGGAGAGATTGAGGGACCTGGATCTCTTCAGTTTCTGCAAGAGAAGGTTGAGAGGGGATCTAGTGGCCAGCTACAAATTAGTCAGAGAGGAAACAGCAAGGAATAGGAGACGCTCTTTACCGGGGCACCCCTTGGAGTTACTAGAAACAACAGCCACAAACTGACAGAGAGCAAATTTAGATTTAGACATCAGGAAGAACTTCTTTACAGTAAGGGTTACCAGAATCTGGACTGGGCTTCCAAGGGAGGTGGTGCTCTCCCCTACCTTGGAGGTCTTTAAGAGGAGACTGGACAAGCACCTAGCTGGTGCAATCATCTGACCCCAGTGCTCTTCCCTGACCAGGGTAGGGGGTCAGACTCAATGATCTACTAAGATCCCTTCCAACCCTAAACATCTATCAAATCTATTAAATCAAGCCATGGTACTGTGGTATTCAGTCATGTAAGAATAACACAGTGGCTCTCTACAGAAGATGGATGCTCATATCAACATCTGCTCATCTTCTGAGTTTCCTCTCTGACCCCTTTGCTTTTCTACTAGTGGCTCCTTTCCATTCCTCTCACCTTTTTAAAATTTCCACTTTGCAGGTGTTGCCGTTGTAATCTTCTCCCCTTTCATTTCTCCACAGAGCTCTTTGACGCAGTCAGCCCTACCTCGAGGGGGAGCCCTGCAGCTGATTACTTGTGCCCAGCGGGATCTGTTGGAACCTACATATAATCTCAAATACCTGCTTGAGAGTCATGTCATCCCCTCTGAGATCCTTTCCCCAGAATCGGTTTTGCTTTTTGTAATACACAGTTCTGAGGAAAGTAGGGAGCCCCTTGCAATACTGATTGAGACTCATGATGGAATGGCTAGGTCTTGAGAAACCCCTTTGCTCTCAATAATCAGAGCCTTTGACATAAACCCATATGCACTTCTACATACAAGTGAACACAGTAAGATCCATCCAGTCTTCTACTGCATTCCAGCCCCTAGCAATTGCCTAATAACTGAAGATGACAACCTAGGTTTTGGTCCCTTCCAAGCTAAATGAGGATCTACACCATGCTCACAGCATAAAAGGCAAGCCCTAACTGCCTTCCTTCTAAGGATGGGGAGAGAGGATAAACGGGCAGTGAGAAGGCAGAGTGAGGAGCAGGTGGAGGAAGACTGATCCCACAGTGGAGAAAAGGTGGGGTGCTATGTTTTGCCCGAAAAAGAACTGCATGTATCAAAGCCAATGAAGGGGCCTGGCTAAGAGGCATCACCCCAACACCCTCCCCAGCTGGAAAGGGAGAATTCTCTCCCTTCTCTTCCCTGAACACATGCACACTCCTGGCTAAGAGCATTAAAATCATTCAACATGACAATGTTTCCAACTGCTTCTGTGTCCTAAAGTTCCTGAGGCTGCTCAGCTCCAGCCTGACCCCTGAATCATTTCATTCTGCAAAGCAATGTGACTGGGGAGCCATCATGTGTGCACAGAAGTGGTCTTTGCAGAAGAGGGGAGGGGAGGGGAGAGACAGGAAAATGAACTGCTCCAGTATGTGTGACCTTAAGGATCCTACTAAATAAGATATTAAGGGAAAGAGGTCCAGAAAGACTTCGCAATGGATATTCTAGTGCAACGTTTGCTAGCATTAGGTTGGTTAATTTGCTGTTTCAGGCCACACAGATTACAGATTCTACCCCTTTACTGTATTTGTACCATGAATGACCACAAATGACTGCCCTTCATGAAATCAAACAAACGTACTATTTGTCATGTCACCTGACTGTGCTGGGCAAATGAGTAATAGTGAGCCCTATTACTAGGGACCTACTTAAATCGCAGTTTCACTGTTTTTGCAGAAGTCACAAAAAAGAGCAATCTCTGTGAAAAATAGCATTGGCCAAAATTTCTGAGGAAATCAACCAAAAAAAAAAACCATAATAAAAATAAAATGCTGGCTCCCCAGTGGGAGCCAGCAGTTCTTGCTGCCAGGCAGCCCAGCCTTCAAGCTCATCTGGGAAGAGAAGGCACCAGCTGGCAGGGCAGCATGAAGAGCTGCGGCCAAGATGGCGACTGCCCCATTATACCTTTCTACCAATCAGCACCAAGGGGCAGGGCCACATGCAGTGCAGCCAGCAGTCAAGATGGCAGCCACCCCCTTGTCCCTCCTCCCTCCAGGGCCTTTGCACCAATCAGTACTGAGGAGCAAGGCCTCTTTGTGTTGAGACAAAGCTATGAAAATTGCTTTCTCTTGCCACAAGTTAGGTAGGTCCCTACCCATTACCCTTTGTGGGCGAAGTGATTCATAATGAGATCCTACCCTAATGTTTCATAAAAGTTCACTGGCTTTTGAGAACCAAACATGTCGGGGAGGACGAGAGGCTGCAGCCAGGATTCTGGATGAGGAATAGGAGACAAATGTGAGATATTATTTTGAACTTAAATTCTCTCCTGGACTTGCAGCTGCATCTCTGGCAGACTGACAGTGAAGAAAGACACTAGCAATGTGTGCAAACGTTTCAACAGCTGAATATGCTGCCTCGCACTCAGCCTGATGGAGCCAGGTAAGGCGTTATTTCTGCTCTCAGAAACAGGAGGAAAGACAAAATGTGAAAGTATTCAGCACCAGGTCCAGGAGAATCAGGATTATTCAGAACTTCTCATACTTCTGACTCTTTCTGCTTTAATTAAGGGCTAGATTGGGCCGTCCTTACACTAACACCACTTTGAGGTCAAAAAGGGAACCTGTTTTATTTTTTTCTCCAGCAGAAGTTTATACAGAGCTGCATGAAATGAGTGGGGCTCCTCACAAAGTAAGAGACACTCCGCCTGAGGGAGGGAGGCAAAGTATGGCCCTAGTAGACCTAGTCTTCTAATTGTGCTCCTGTTCCACTCCAAATCCCTGAAACACTGTCACACAAAAGACAGGTGGATCCTTCCCCTCCTCATTGCTTTCTTTTTTGACTTAATCTAAGGCTCAGTCTTAAATCCTCAGTTGAAAAAAATTATGAATGAATTGATTTTCAGAGACTCAACCAGGGTATGATCACACTTCAGTGCCTAAATCCAGTTAAGTGCCTAATCCAAGAAACAGGAACTGGTTCCTCCTTTTTTATCAGGACAGCATCAGCAGTTCAGGGGGCACAAATTTTCTTTTCATTTTTTTAACTTGTTTTCAGGAAAAATTGCTTCTGAAGATCTTCATAGATATAATTGATAGATATTTGGGGAATATAGGGAGGTGGGTAAAGAAAGGGCTAGGGGGGCAGGGAGGGGCTGCCTTAACAGATTTAGTGTGAAACACTCTTTTAAGAATGGGAACCTGTTTTCTCCCAGAAGTTTGTACCATATGAGCATGGAGCTCTAACAAACCAGAGTAAGCAATGTGCAGAGTCTCAGGGATCCTTTCCCTGAGCTGCCCTGCTCCTCTTCCGTACTACGTGCACTCAGTCACACAACTGAGATCTCTGTTGGTTTAGAAATGGCATTTAAAGGTTTGTTTTTCTGGGAATTGGCTTATAGGTATAGATATATGCACTAGAAGGGTTCAAGATGGGCAGCTGGGGTTAATTCATAGATTCATAGATTGTAAAGCCGGAAGGGACCTTGGAAGACCATCGGGTCCAGCCCCCTGCACTAGGTAGGGAAGATAACTGGAGGTCAGGTGACCCCAGTGGGGTGACCATCCAGTCTCCTCTTGAAGATTTCCAGGGTAGGTGATTGCATCACCTCTGGCGGGAGCTTATTCCACAATCTGAACACTCTAACTGTGAAGAAATTTTTCCTAATGCTGAGTCAGTAATGGTCTTCCAGGAGTTTGTGCCTATTACTTCCGGTTTTCCCCAAGGATGCCCTGGTGAACAGTTGTTCGCTGAGCACTTGATGTATGCCCCTGATGTAGCAGTAATCTGCTACCAAGCTGCCTCTCAGGCTTCTCCCTTTAAGGCTAAAGAGTCCCAGGTCCCTTAGCCTTTCCTCGTATGGCTTGCTGTGTAAGTCTCTGATCATATGTGTGGCTCTTCTCTGGACCCCACATCCTTGTTTGGATTTCTAAAGAGCCTGGGTCTCACCCACAAAGTTTCTCATAGCCCTGAAAGCACACAGGCCGTCTAACACAACAAGGCCAGCAGATGAACACAGCCTGAGAATTGAGGGGGCATATACCATATTGTCTAACATAACGAAGCTAACAAGCCTGGGAACCAAGGAAGTATATGCCAGACTGCCCATAACACAAGATAAGTGGCACCAGCTAACAAGGCCTCAGAGCAGGGGGGCCTGAGTCCTGGTTTTGGGGGAATAAACCAGATTAGGAGAAGGCCCAGAAGGCTATGCGGATGTGTGACCACAGAGAGACAACCAACCAGAGATAGCCATGGATGAAGAGTCATCAAGAGAGAAGGAGAATACAAAAGAGAGACTTGAGATTAACAAAAGGCTCCCTCCCTTTGCCTCATCCCTCCCCATCCTTCTCCCTGTGAGGGGTCTCCATCTCTGTCCCCCCGGGAAGGGTCCCCAAGGCTGCCATGGATAAAGGGTACACCAGCAGCCTGTCTCATACACCCCACTGGGAGGGTGTGGGCCTCATCATCCCACCTCCAGACTGCTAACATCTGACACCTAAGAGACAGTCTCAGAGTGAAGACTGCATCCTGGCCAGATGTACTTTGACTCTGATGACAGCCCTAGGATTTGGTATATATCTAGAATTACTTGATTGTTTGTATTGCTTCTTTTGTTATCACTGTGTATCAATATATTTGCCTATTATCGAACGGAAAGCCCTCCCACCCCTCCCCAAAACAAGGCATCTGGATCCTAAATCCACAGCCAACAATTGGGGCTCAACGTGGGGCTCTCGGGACTCTGACTCAGGAACTGGAACCAAGTCCAGCACCAGCAATTGCTAACTGGAACCCTGGCACGGGAACTTGAGGGCAGTGGCCTGACCGATTAGGGAATGTGCTGATCCAGAGAATTTGCTGATCAGGGAATTTGATGACCCTTTCTAGTAGGGTCAGCTAAGATTTGTAGTAAGGCAGAGCTGTATGGTAATTGTGACTAGGGTTGTAAGTGCTGTGCAGGAGATGTTGTTTGCCTAGGTCAGGCAAGGTAGTGGACATGGGTATGTGCTGTGGTCCGCTTGAGATTAAAAACCTCCTGTTGTGTTTGCAATAGGAAGGTAGAGAGCAGAGAAAGTTATTTCTCTGCTGGAGAGGCTGTGCTAAAGAACAGGGACTCTACAGTTCTTACAGTAGTAGTTACAATCTTTTGTGGATGGTTACAAGAGCAGTTGTGTTTGCTATAAAGTCTGTAAGGTGAAGGATACAGGTGCAGATTATGGCAAGGCAAAGGGTTATCCAGGCAGTGCAGCTTCAGAGAGCTCAGAGACAGATGGAGGAGTGTGAGACAGATACTTTGGGATCCTTTGTATGCACCAGAGAATAGAGGCAGCAGAGGGTACAGAAAGAGACAGGGTATATTACTGGACATCTGCTCAGGCAGCAGCAGAGAATTTGTGATTGGAAGTGATGAGGAAACTGTGTTTTTCCCCTGCCTCTCCAGGAACAGTGAAGACCGAGAAAAGATGGCTACAGGAGTGGGTAACAGCTTGTTTTGGGTAGCATCAGGCTTAGAGGTGCACCAATAGAGATTTTTGGGGCCAATACTGATAGCTGAGCCATATTGGCCGATACCAATTCGGTTTCTGATACCAGCCCGGCAGCTTGGAAACCTGCATGTAGTTGGTAAGTCTGGTATGGTGAAAGTGGAGGGGGGATGGAAGGGGCATGGGAAAGAGCAGATCAAGGCCCCTGAGGTGAGGGAGGAGTGGGGCTGAGGCAGGGGCTGGGGTAAGTGCAGCTCAGCCAGGGTGAGACAGGTGTGGGACAAAGCCGCAGTTTGTCTGGGGGGTGTGGGGAGTGGGGAGGGAGTGGCTCCTGCTGCTGCATACCACTTGTCCAGGGGCTGCTTGTCCAGAGCTCACCCACTCGTCTGGCAGTTCCTGCATCCCGTGTCCACCCCGCCCCAGCTGAGCAGCACTTGGCAGCACTGGGCAGCAATGCCCCACTCCTTCCACACTGCAGGGCCATTGATCTGCCCCCCTCCCCCCACATGTCCCTTCCCTCCCCCATCTCCTTCCAAACTTACCAGTTGCACACAGCTCTCCAAGCTGCCAGGCTCTGCTGCTCGCTGCCTATGCACTGCACTGTGGCTGCACACATGCATGGGCATTTATTGGCCAAATTATTGGTCATATCAGGCCGATTTCCAATATGATCAATTTTCTTTATATCAGTGCCGATCCAATATTGGACCAATGTATCGGTGCACCTGTGCAAACAGAGATCAGTGCCCAGAAGTTATTCTGGGCGTAGGAAGAGAAGTGAGCTTATCAGAGGCATGGTTTTTTTTCTCTGCAGTTGCATGGTTTGAGGATTCCCTTTTTGAGCAAGGGGGAGCTTTTCTAAATCCAGAGCTGACAGTCTCCTGTGAACTTCATCCGTCAGATGCCTTCTAGCTACTCTGACCAAGTCACGACAATTTCTAAACATGGTGGCCAAGGGAAACCCCCACCTTTTTGGCAAGGTAGGGAGAACCCAAGCTTCACAGTCCCAATCTAGATTTTTAAACCCACCCTCCAAGATCAGCTCAATGGTTTGGCACAGCATATCAACAGAGAAGGATGGCAGCTGAAAAAAAATCAGATGAGGGCATGGATTCAGGGCTCAGTCTGTGCCTCATACCAAAGGTCTGATCTGCCTTTTACACCAGTTTTGCACCAGTGAAATTCCACAAAATTTAATGGAGTTACTCCTGATTTACAACACTGCAGTGAGAAGAGAACTGAGCCCCAAAAGGATATGGGGGAAGGAGAATAGAGTGCTAAGTCCCTGCATTGGGGCAAGTTCTTCCACCTTTCTGCACCTGTGATTCTGGGAACAGCTGTGGTCCTGAAAAGCTCCTAGAATTCCCTAGCAAAGCTGAACAGCACCTTCTGTTAGCTGATGCTCTCTGAAGTGCTAGAAATTTGTCCCATATATGCACATGCACACTTCTGTTCTGGATCCTAGCCAGCTACACTGGCTTTCTGCTATCCAAGGATTATCTAATACCAGGGAACTCTCTCCTTAGTGTAACTGTCAGTCTGCTTCATGCTGCAGATAGGTCACATTTATGATTCTGTGATTAAATGAGCATAAGATGAGATATTTGTACTTGGCCTCCCAGGCAAAGAGTAACCAAGAGGAAATCTATGCAGCCCTCATGTGCACTGGGACTGCGACACAGGAATGCTCTCTGCTGTGTTAAACCATGTTACATTGCAACAAAGTGGCCATTGCCACTTATCTCAATGAACACCCGAAAGAGGCAACCTGAAATTGCAATTAAATACCTTTACTGACATTTTTTAGCCTCTCTCAAACTCTGAAAGTTGCAGTAACATATATGGAAAAAGTCCAATAGGTCTTTGGTGCCTTGGCTGGTGCTAGCTAAAGATAATAGGCAGTGATGCCACATCCTTCTGCTCCCATGCGTCTGAATTGTGGCAGAAGCAGTCAGGCGGAGGGCTGATGCAGACATCTGTGTCTCTTTTCTGATAAGATCTGACAACGTTAACGAGATTCAGGGGCCACTGGTCATGGTGGAGGATCAGAAATGGCCTTGTTTTACTCTTCAATCCTGACAGGAAAAATTGCAATAGTGGTGAGGATGTCACATCAGAAGAGGCAGGGGGAAAAAAACGCTAATTGCATTCCGCTGCTGACTTGAGATGCTTCTTTGGTGGGGCTTGCTATCGCTGTGTAATCAAACACTTCCTCTTATCATATACTCTCTGATTAAACACTGATATTCTGTTATTAACGTATTGCTTTCTGGTCTCCCGTAATCAATATGCCATGTTCATGGTGCTACTTGTTAAAGGTTTCTTGGAGTCTCAAACAATTCTTACCGTGGCAATGTTTTCCTTTCTTGGGCGGGGAGAGGTTGTTGTTATAGTCAGAAGGAAATCAAACAGTGAGTGTTTCTTGCTATATCCTTCCAGCGTCTCTGATAAGGTTATCTGGGATCCTAATGGTACATCCTAAACTTAGATTCAAAAGCAGAAAATCACTAATGGGCTCCTGTGAGCAGCAGAGAATCTGCTCTTTTTAAGGCTTTAAAGCTCCCTGCAGTGGATTGTGCCAGTTTGGTTCTCTGACAGGGAGAGCTGTCAATCAACACAGTCAGTGCCCTCACTAAGAAGGGTGTTTCGTAAGCAACATGACCCAGCCAGCCAAGACACTGAACATGGAAAGGCAACAAGTTGCTTAGATCTCTGGAGTTTTATTAGCATGAAGGTAGGAGTCTATATGCTCTTACACACATTCTTTTTTCCCCCTGCTCTTTACCTGAGCCTGAAAGGGAACGGAGCCACAAAGAGAAACTTGAGCAAGAGTTTAATCAAAGCCGAGAACAAAAGAGGCTGGCAGTCAGAACATGTTCCATTAAAATGTTGAGAAATCTTTAAGGTCTATTGCCTGCTCAGCTGGAACTCATTTCAATATATCCCACACTCATTATATGGCTAAAACAGTAGCCCTAATTCTTTCGGGTTCTGAGCAAGGGGGAGAGGAGACTCCACCCTGATGTCTCCCTGACATCAAGTGAGATGTGCTGCCACTTGCTTTGTTATTCAGTGTTGTGCTTACTTGTTCCATCGGTTTTCTTCGACCTCGGAAAAGACAAGATGCTTTTTTCTTGCCTGCTGAGGGTCAGTGTCAAATCAAAGGCAAGGTTTCTCCTGACATGGAAGCTGTAAACAGAGTTTCATCTATCCACTTCACGCTGAAGCAAAGAAAGACATTTCGGAGGCAAACCGGATATGAGTTCTCTTCCTCTTTCAGCTACAAGTCGTGCTGCACAACCGAGTGGGAAGGTGGCGGTTGGCTTTAGGAATGAAACAGCTGTTGATCTCTTGTTGTTTTTTGGTTTTTTTACAGCAGGAGTGCTCATTGTAACAGACACTGTGCTGCTCTCCATGCAGATGCATCAGACACCAACCTCCGGACAGTGTAAGAATCCATAAGAAATGAAACAAGGTGACCCCAAGTATTTAAGACCTGTTTAGTGGGCCTTGCTACTTTTCTCAGCCCAGTTCCTACTCAACAGAAATCTGCCTCACAAACAACATCATGATAATCAGCACCAACAGAGGATGTATGAAAAGCAGGAATCAAGTTTTCTGTTCACCGTGGAAAAATATGGTAAAACCCAGATTTTCTTGTTTTAAAGAGAAAAACATGGATTTGCTCATTTTGAGGAGAAAAACACTGGTTTTCTCTTTTAAAGGAGAAAGACATGGAAAACGGTGGGTTTCCCCTTGCAGGCTGGCAGGGAGGTCAGGCAGGGGGTGCCATGTGTTTGTGATACACATGCACATGGCTGCCAGGAAGCCTGGAGAGCAGCTCCCGCATGTAAGTCTGGCAGCAGCGGGGGGGGGGGGGGGGCACAGGATTGAGGCCCCCATAATGAGGGAGGGAGGGAAGGAGGGAGTTAGGTAGTGGGGCTTGGCACCCCATGTGGTGCATAGGGCTTGGGGCCCAGGGCTCTTATGTGCAGCCACAGGGCCCAAGCAAGGAGTGGACTGGAGTAGCAGACGGCTCAGGGGTCGGTGGGGTGATGGCTCCTGGCTGCTGCGTGCTGCCTGCACTCCCAGGGGAGGCACGGGGGGCAGATGCTTGGTGCTGATGCTGCTGCAAGACCCGCACTGCCATGGTGAGGCACCCCATGCCCACCCGGCAGTGGCGGGGATGGTGGCACAGAATTGTGCCCCTCACTGCTGCCAGGCAGGTGGGGGACAGTTTGTCATTGTGGTGCAGAGCTCCCAGTGGTGGCAATAAGCTTCCCCACCTGGCCCTGCTCTGGCCTGCCATGCCAGGTCCTGCCCATTGGGCCGCAGAGGCCCCGCAGGAGGGTAGCATGGTGCGTAGCCCAAGCCCCCAGCAGGCACCACACACCTGCCTCACCCCCCCACCCCCACAGGCTCCCTGCCCACTGTACTGCCCACGGGGGAGAGAAAGGGGGAGCTGGGCAGCACCACTGCAGCAGCCACCACTTCCTGTGGGAGGCAGCTGGGGCTCAGGCACTGCTGGGGGGGAGGGGGGAACGAGGACAGACAGAGGGCTGCAGACCTGGGTCCCTGGCCCCGTGGCCCTGGAAGCTGGGCCTTTAGCAGGGCTGGGGGGCTTGGGGGGCTATGGATCAGGACTGAGGGGCACCAGCAGGGCCAGGAGGCTGTGGGTGGCAAGTGAGGGGCACCAGCAGGGCTGGGAGAGGGCTGTGGGAGGCAAGTGAATCACCAGCAGGGCCCAGGGGGCTATAGGTGGGGAATGAGGAGCATCAGCAGGGCCCAGAGGGCTGTGGGTGGGGCGTGACAGGCACCAGCTGGGCTGAGGGGCTGTGGGTCAGGAGTGAGGGGCAATGGCATGGGCAGGGCATGGGCATATCACGGCTGCACAGCACCACAAAGCAGTGGGGGGAGGGGGGGAACAGCTGCAGCTGGACCCACGTCCTGGTGAGTGAAGGGGGAAGGGGGAGCTCTGATTTTCCATGATAAAAATCCCAAAATCAAACTCCAAAAGGTATACATATTTAGAATTTATTTTATTATCTTATTGAGGCACTGGTAGGCTTCCAAATTGCTTAAAAATTGTAAATATATCAATAAAACACTGTATTCAACTGATACCTATATATAGTGGCATTCCATTTTAATCACAGAAAAATGAAGATTTGGGGGAAGAATTTGCTAATTTTTAATCAGAGAATTTGTGATTTTTAAACAGAGAAAACCAGGATCCCTGATTAAGAGTATGTCCTTGGAGTACAAGAATGAGCTAGCAGTGAAACGTGAACTCAGGTCAGGGATGCTTCACATTGGCTAGAGAGTGGTAAGTTTCTATAATGCAAAGAGCATCTAACATGCACAGGTCAATCTGTTATGTAGACCCCTTCATGTATTAGCAAGGGTTCACCAATGGTACATCATACATGCAGCCGCAGAAGGGTCCTAAGGAATGCAGACCTCCTCCTGTCCATTATAGGCCCCACCATGCCTGAACCACAGAGAATCTGAGTTTGTTACAATCTCACTTAAGGAGCTCTGGCTCTTTAGCTCAAGCTACAGCAATGGGATGGTATGGACTGGCTAGCCCCTGGCAAGGAAGAGGTTGCAGAATATCTCTGGGCTGGATTGGCCCCGTCCCAGTAAGCTTGCAGCTGGTGTCAGGCTTAGAGAGCAGTATAAAAGAGGGGATAGCAGGCTCAGGGGTTGTAAGACTCAGTACTAACTGAGCTTGGCTTCAGCTCAGATGTTCTCTGAGAAGTGAGCACTGTGGGTTCCCAGGTAGATTGTAGCATGATCCCTGATTACATTTGTAGTATGCTGCTGAGATGGCAGCCATAATACTTGCACTGCCAATGCCCATGCTATATTTTTCCTGTGGCTTAAAAAAAAGTCTGCAGCCTCTGGGGTGTTCTCAGCTGCACAAAACTGACCTGAAATCCCAGGAAATGGAAAGCACTTTTATAACTGGATAGCAAGAATGTTTGGCTGCTACAGATTCTTATAAAAAGTGTTGAGGTTTTAAAGGTCTCTCAGTCTCCTAAAACTCTTCTAGGAAGCCAAGTGTGAATGAAGGGACAGGTATCTGAGAGCTAAGAAACCTGTAACTAAGTAACTGGGGAAAGATAAAAGTTTTAACCAAAAGAGAGAGAAGTCTTTCAGGGCTGAACAATTTCCTGCTTCTGAATCTATCTGAGCTCAGCATCAAGGACCAAATACTCACCTGCTGTGAAGTGCTCCAAAGTTAGTAGAAGTACGGTCTGCTTATGTCAGAAGTGAATCTGGCATGTTATGGCAGAAAGATTATAACTGCACAACAGTTTCCTTCATTATGAGCCCAGGTGGCTTGAGGAGGTCTCTGCTTTTTAGGACCCTTCTGTGGCTGCATGTATTGGTGAAACTCGCTAATAAATGAAGCAACACTGTAATGCTTCAGTTAAACTAGGGGAATCTGCATGACAGATTAGCTTGGTGTATGTTAGGCATTCTGGTATTCTGTGCAGCCTTGTAATGATAGTAAAGTCCACTGCAATAGAAAATGATGGTGTCAGCAGGAGTCATATTTAGTTTATTCAATTAACAAGCTAATTAAGTATATGGATGGCCTACAAAACAGCTGATTACCATGGCAGAAGTCCTGTGGAAAAATCATTATGTGATCATCCATCCACCCTTCCCCTCTGCGCTCAGAGAGGACACGTCCCAGGCTGGCAGGGAATGCCCAGGGAACCAAGAAGGGAGAAACCTGCCTGCCACTGCTGCAGTCCCTGACTCAGCCCAGCTCACCACAGTCTGCATTAGCAGGGCTGGAGCAGCTGTGGAGCATGCTCTCCCCTGCCTCCATCAGCAGGAACAGTGAGGTGACTGATGGGATAGGATGTGCCATGGAGGGGAAAGGAGAGTAGGGAATACTTATTTCTTTGCGGGAATGAAAAAAAGCCCCTGGGGAGGGAGCGTGGGGGGCTGAACTGCCTACTTTGTCAACTGAAAGGCTGCATCAATATCATGCGCCTTCTGGGTCCACCCCTGCTCACCATGTATTACGCCAGTGTGAAGTGGCTAGTATTCGCTTCTGATTTGGATTCGGCCAATTCAGGGGACAGTGATTCAATTTGGTGATTCGAATCACTGTCCCAAAATCGATTCGGATGAATCTGATTCAGAGATGCAGCTGCTGCCAAATCGGCCAAATCTCCAAATCACAAAGGCCCCACCTCCATCCACTCTCAGTGGCCGCCCCGCCCTGCCCCGCCCCAGCTCCCGGCTCTTTGAAGAAAAAGCCCCCACTCACCAGCTCCTGCCCAGCAGGGGTGATGCCTGCTACCCCCACTGTCCCACGCTATGTAGGGGGCTCTGCCATGAGCCCTCCAACCCCCACAACTCTCCCAGCACTGCCCCCCCATGGCTGCCCTGCCTGCTCCAGCTCCTGCCCAGCAGTGGGGTGATCCCTGCTGCCCCCCATTGTCCCACATTGCATGGGGGGCTCTTGTAAAAGCCTCCAGAGGCCCCAAGGCCACTGCAACAGCTGATGAGTCCAAGATTTTGTTTTTATTTAAAGGGCCGGGAGCTGGGGTGGGTGGGGCAGCCATGGGAGGGAGGCTGGGGAGCAGGGGGGGTCGGGGAGCTCATGGCAGAGCCCTCCACATGGCATGGGGCAGTGGGGAGCAGTGGGGACCACCCCCCACCTGGTAGCTCCCTGTGAGTGGGGGCTTTTCTTTAAATAACTGGGAGCTGGGGCAGGCGGGGCAGCCATGTGGGGGCTGGGACAGTAAGCGAGGGTCAGGGGCCTCTCAGGGAGCTGGGGGAGCAAGCAGGGGATGGGGCCTGGCAGGGGTCCCCCCATGGTCCCCTTCGCCACCCCCTACTCACCAGCATGGAGTCCAGGTCCAGCTCCCTGCTGCAGCTACCGGGAACTGCCTGAATTGCCGAAGCTCTCCAAATCTTTTCCAAATCGATTTGGAGAGCTTTGCATTGATTTGGACCTTTAAATTGGTCCCCTGGTTCGATTCAGATCTGGCCACCAAATCTGGCCACCAAATCGGCCAAATCTCCTCCGAATCAGATCAGCACCCGAAGCTTCGCACAGCCCTACCATGTATCACTTTAGCCACTTCTCATACACAAGCAGCTCACACGTGGAGAAATCTTGAAACCAAAGAATTTTGCTAATTGTGCACATCTGGGACAAGCCTAAAGTAAATGATACTGGTTAACTTTCTTTCCAAATCACTTCAAGAAAACATTTCCAACAAAAACAGTTCATATGGAATTAACCGTACAGAATTTATCAGCCCTCTCAAGGGGAAGCCATTGCCCTGTATATTCGCCATTCTTCTTCACTCATTGAATCAATAAGGCATCGGATTTGGCAGGATGCAAGTGAAAAATTGCCTGTTTATATGAAAGGTAAACTCAGTGGATAAAAAAAAAAGTCAACGCCATTAGGACTGGAACTCAGTGAATGGGGATAAAGATAAATACCTATCTACAGGGTGAAAATACAAATTAACATTACATCACCACTAGCATATAAGGCTTTTAAGTTTATGCTTAGGTCCAGAATCAGACATGGCTTTAGGCTGAAATTTGCTCTATGACCAGACAAAACTATACTGGTGTTCTGGAGGAGACAGATAGGGAAGTATTTCCATGGAGAAGCCATGGCTAGAAATTCATTGTGGAGAAGAAAGGGAAGAGAGGGCCTGTGCACAAAGAGGGAATCCTTACTGACTATTCAAAAGTATGGGCTTGCAAGATATAGCATGAAGGAGGGACACTCTGGTTAGGAGAAGGGCGTGTCTCTTTTCCCAAGACTTTTGTCTGTAACCTAATGCAATGAAGTGAACACTATATGGATGCATCACTGCCCTCTACTGTAAGGCACTTTACTGTATGTCCTGCAGTTTTATCTACTGGGTAGCCCCTGCTACTAAGAGATAATTCTAATGCCAGATGCCTGAGTTCACCTGAGTCTGTCCCAACCAGGGCTGTGAAGTTGCAAATAGCCACACTGAGCAAAATGGTGAGATCTGTAAAGTTGCATCTGGTAATGGATCTGTTCCAGTGTACATTTCCTGAAAACAAATGCAATCAGGAAGGGTCAGTCCTAGGCCAAGCAGAGGCAGTCAATGTGTGCACTGGTGCAAAAGAACTCGAAATAATCCTGAGCATGAGTGGCTGGTGCCTCCTGAATCTGGGGGGGAACCCGCAGAAGCCACCAACGGCAGCAGCCTATGGTCCTGAGATCTTTTTCTGGCTGTCACACTGTCACAAGTGTCACAATGCTGTGTCCTGCCTTCATCACTGTCGGCTTGCTTCCTAGCACTGCTGGCTGGCAGTGTCTGTACAGAAGGTTTTCTCCTTCTTCCTTCTAGAGACTGCTTTAAATCTCTACATTTTTAGAATAAGAAATGGCCAATGGTGGCTTGAAGCCAATCTCATCAGTGGGTCATTGAAGCTTTTCTGGAATGCAGCTGCAATCATTAATGAAGGGCACTTTTCAATGAGCCCCATTCCTGTTCTCTGCTGTGGCCACCTGCCTGTTGAATGAAAAAAACCCTTTGCTGTTTCTGTTTTGGAGCCCCTTGGTGAAATGTGCAGCAGACAATCTGTGCCATAGGGCCTGAAGTACCCATTTTCACATGCATCTTTCCTCATGGATGAGCCATTCTCTTAAATTACCAGCTGTGAGTGGTCACAGAAATGAGATGAAGAGGCAAGCGCTATATGTTATTTTAGTTCTTCCAGCTATAGCAGTGTTCCAGTTTACCCAGTAAGAAATGGCACATCCCAGAGCCCAGCCCAATTTGTGTCTTGCCACTGACTGTCTTCTGTGCCATCTCAAATTACACGTTTGTTTCTACAATATTGGTAACTTTGGAACTGCTTCGTATTTAATAATGTGGTTCTGTTGCTCAAACTCCATAGTTTGTTTTTATCACAGTTCACAGTACAGCTCCCTATTGAACAACCATTCTATTAACCCTGCATTTATTAGACACATTATATTTATATTTTTGGTACCAGAGGAAATTATACCGCTTCATATACCGCTTCATACTTTTTTGGTGATACAACTTTGTTCTGGCAGTTTGCAAGGCAGTTGTGGTATTAAGAGAAGAATATAATCTTAATTTTTAGCCACTGAAACTTGAAAACGTCTGTGAAATTAAAAATAAAAGGATCCAAACTTTATAAAAATTCCTTTATTAGCCTGGATTCCAAACAGATGTTTTTATTAGGATATTAGTACAGGGTCATGCTATATGGTAGGCCTGATTATTGATGGCTTGTTTGAAGGCAAGCAGAGTTTAAAATTCTGATAAGGCAAAAACTAATTACTAAGATTACAAGAGAAAGAAATTAATAGCTTGACAAAATGATGCAATCATTCACAAGAAAGAGAAACCACAAATGAGAAATGGGGACCTTCAAATCAGTTGCACTGATATTTATACAGAACAGAGCTGGAAGGGACATCAAGAAGTCATTTAGTTCAACCTCCTGCTCAAGGCAGTTTGCCCCTGTCTCAACTATCCAAAATGTCTGTCTAATTTGTATTTATCTTATAATTTAATTTAAGATTAATTTATTTTGCTAAAATATTCCCCAAACCTTGGAGAGTGATTAGTGTGGGCTAGTGAACTAAATTTCACTGTTTTTAGACTAGAGTTTGAATTCTCCCTTCCACTAAGAAAATGAAGGTTTGTTTGATTCTAGCTTCCTGTTGGCCACATTACAAACAAGAAGTCATATCAAATAAACAAATCTGGATGATTAGTACTGTCTGCTCATGTGATGCCTGTGACAGGAACAGAAGTTGGGAGCCAAAGAACAAGTCTGAGACACGTCACCGGAACTGTATGCAGGAAGGTTGCAGCATGCCTGACCAAAAGCCTGAGTTCCAAGAGCTCTGGGAAAATAGCTACTTCCAAAATTCAGTGGAAAATAAGACAAATTCTTGCCAAGGACAGCAACTAAATGTTGCAAAGCCCGAAAGTTTGTGATTTCATGGGATGCAGGTTCAGAAGGAGCAGCCCTCACGCCTGAGCACCAGAGCTACTTACCAAGGACTCAGCTATATAGGAAACACTAGACCACATCAGACCAATTTTCCATCTTGTTCAGTTCTGACTCCAATAATGGCCAGTACCAGATGCTCAAAAGGAAGTTTTTCACAATGCCTGTGCTGGGTAATTATGGACCTGCCCGGCAATAAACTGCAAACTTCAGACTTAGGCTTTGTGGGAGGTACAGCCCCTTGCTTCAAGATCAGAGAGTTTTGAGTGTGTCTCCATTCCATTGCCTCACTCGCACACACAGATTTTGTGTCTGATTCTCTGCCTTGGGTTTGTTTAGGAGCTACTGCAATGGCTCAACATCCCTCGAAAATTGTCTCACCACAGGGTAATCTCAGACATACTGAATTTATAGCTGCTCCGCACTGGCTGACAGGAACAAAGTAGTCACAGAGGGCTCATGAATCTGGGCCCTGTCTATGGGCAAGATGAGTTATTGCCAAGAGAATGAGCACCCGATTTGCTTCTCTGGGCCAACAATGGGCATGCTGTTTAGGCTGGGTTTCTCAGGATCAGTGGCTATATAGAGAGCCACTGACGTTGAGGGAATTCCTCTTTAATTCCAAAGAACCACTTTTATATAAATTGGCCCTCAGAATTTATATCAAAAACAACTGTTTGTCCTTTTTTACTTGTCAGAAGTTAGTATGTGCCTGAAGAGTCACCTCTGCAGAAGCATACTTTATGAGGATACTGGAGTAATGGTGCCCTTTAAAGCTATTCTGACAAGTTTTGCAGATATACAGTTTCGGTAGACATACCACTAATGAAAAAATATATACAAAAGGGATTTTTTTTTAAAGCCACCTATTCCCAAATTTGTTGCCAAGGAAAGGCAGCAAATAAACCATCTATCTTAAGTTAGGATGCCTGACCAACTGTCAAAGCAAAGAAGAAAAGTCCTGTAGCAGGACTTCAGATAAACTTGCGGAGCCAATGACTGATTTTTCCTCTTTGCTGAGGAAAGTTGGAGCAGGTACACTTGGGTCCATAACTAAAACCAGAGTGAAATTTTCAGAAGAAGAGCTGTCTCCATGAAGGTGTGCCCTTGATTTAATAATGGAGCATAGGATGGAGGTAACTAGTGGTTGTCTTTCATCTGTAGTTCCCTGAAGAGATGTTTCCAGATGAGGGTGTTAGGAAAGATCAGTCAAATGCTGCCTTCCACCTGAAATCATCATCTTTTCTGTGATTTCAGAAAGCAAAAAAAGTAAAAGGAATCTCCTAAATACTCCTTTTTAATGCTCATTTGTTACTTTCCATGGTAATTCTTTCCCCTCTTTTTGCTTCCCTAAGAATTTCAATGAAATTTTGCAGAGAATGGAAGTGTCAATTCAGTCCGTAAGCATGATCTCCTTGGAAAGAATTAAGTGGGAAGGGAGTGAGTGGGGAAGGGAACAGAACTTATTATGATAAATAGCAACATTTGCATGCAGACATAGCTGAATAGCAACATTAAACAATTTCTACTGTTGAGCCTGTACAATATAGACTTAGCTACACAATGGGCTTGGACCACCCATTGATGCAACTACAAACAGTGGGACCACATGGTGCTAATTTCTGCTCAGCTTTGGCAGAAAGGATAAAGGCGGGCCAAACACTCCAGAAAGTATGCAATGACAAAAGTGCTAAGGAGTTTTGCAAATACTTACAAAAGATGGTGTCACGCCAATGCTTACAAAGAGCTCTGCCAATTTCCTGGTTAGTGCGTGGGGGTTTTTTTGCCTTTATCTGTAGGCACAGCGAAGCACTCTTCCATCCCCTGATGTCACGTCCAATAAATTAGTAAGTGGCTTGCTTATCTGGCATTTGCTTTGTTACGTTTCAGCAGATTGCCAAGGAGGGTGCCTCAGCAGCAGGCCACCCAGCTCTAGAGAGCGCTGCATGCAAATTTATAATGACACTTTTGGTGATGAGAGGCCCCATGTCTCCCAAGTGCTACATGCCTGTTCACTTTTAATGATGAATAATTTGTACTGGAGAAGGAACAGAAAGTCACAAAATCTCATTTTGTAGGAGCTGTCTGCAGTGCTTACTACATGGTGAAATGCTTTGTTTTGGAACACAAGACCTGCAGTAGCTCAGAGCACAATCCTGCAAGGGGACTAAGTCCTTCTCTGGTCAGGTGCTAGGCATCTTCAACTCACAGTCAGGTCCTGATAGAAATGTAGAGTAGCATGTAGTTTTAAATATGGTATTATATACTCAAAGTATTTCACACAGTGTAGATAAGAAGAATTCAAAGGCGAACAGTCAGTGACTGTGCAGGCAATTAGAGAAGCCAAGATGCACTCAGTCATAAGTTACATACATTCCTTGGTCATTACACCCCATTTTGCAATGGCTGGGGATGTTGTCCAAATGCTGTGTTGTAATCCTTTTTAAGTGAGGCTTGGGGTTCTGAGAGACAGGCAGTAGGAACCTCACTATGATGTCTTGCTGAAGAGAAGCTAACGCCCAGAGATTTAGTCACTGGTGCCAGGTGTATTTTATTAAACAGTGAATGAATCAGAACATTTTAGGAAATAAGCATTCTGTTTGATTATGTATACAGCACCACAGATCTGCAAGGCACTTTATCTACAGAAATTCTGGCAGGATCCTGCCATAAGGAGTTTATTGATAAAGCATAGCCAAGGGAGATGGTGAGTAAGCGTGCTTAGGAGGACAGTGATACAACAGTGAAAGATCATAAGGCTTTGTACATTATCTTCTAGGAATCGTATTTCTCTTGATTAATATAAATAAAACCTAATATCTACAGCTGGGTGAAACTAGAAATCTCCATTTCACAAAATTGCAAAATTTTCTTTTGTTCCAAATTGGAACAAAATGTTGACTTTTGAAAAACTGCCATTAAATGAAAATTTAAAAGAAAATGGTTTGAAGAACTGCCTTACTGAAGTGCTGCTTTTTGGTAAGTTGAAGTGGTTCATTTTGACTTTATCATTTCAAATAAATATAACATAACATAACATGAAACAATAAAGTTCAAGGGAAGGCTATGATCTTATTAAAAGAAAATACTTTGATAACTTTTTAATGCAAATTTGGAATAAATAAATTGATATGTTCCTGTGAAATGTTTTAACTGAATCAGCATTTCCCAATGGAACACTGTTCTACTAGATAGCTTTCAATTAGGAAAAACTAGGGAGACAATATCAAAAATGCAATTTCAAGCATAGGGCGGTAATTTCAATTAGTACATACAAGGTGTGTCTACACATGCACTTAATGCTTAGAAAGCTTACTGCGCAGTAAGCTTTTGCTGAGTGAACATATACATGTCCATCTGTCAAGAGCAAATAAGTTGGGCTGACAGGGTGTACCAGTGTCAGGCCTGGGCTCTGGGAGGGTGGAGGGAACTGCCTCCCACCCCCACCCCTTCTCCAGGAAGCTGCATGCTGCCCAACCCCTGCTCTGATTGAGGGGCTGGGTGAGGACAGCAGGCTGCTCCTGGCCCCCAGCTCTGAGATTGGAGCCAGGGCTGGGACAGTGCTCCCTGCACCCAGGAGGGGGCCAGCTCTGCAAACCTAGTGGCTTTCTGATGAAGATTCACATGCCAAGCAGCAGAGTTTGCTTTTGATGGCCAAAGTTAAATAGCAGAGGATCGGGAATGAATTGGTACTGTATTGTAGAAATGGATCCAACACACAACTCTGGTACAGAACTGAGAAGACCTTTCTGACAGGAAGAATCAAAATTCCCTGGAATGTGAGCTTTCAAACAACTCCCAAGTTCAAACCAAGTTTGGTATGAGGGGATAGGGTGTGTCACCTGATGTGAGTCCCTGTATCCCCTCGACGGCCCCTGGAGAGGAGGGGGTACTTGGCTGTCCGTTCCTGCTTCTGCCGGTCTCGCCTGCCACGACTTGATGTAATTTAGGGGTTCACCCATGCGGGGAAGCTGGCAGTCCGGATGCGGTCCCTCGTCTCCAAAGTCCAGGGGTCCTGAGGGCTCCTCCTCCCCTACACCCTCGCCCGGTCCTCCGGGATAGCCACCATCAGGGTGGCTCCCCTGCAGGGGGTTAACCCCTGCTAGGTAACAAATATAGTATAATGGCCGTACAACATCGGTGCCTGCTGCTCTGGGGCCGGCGGGGCTTCTTCCCACTGCCAATAACCTCCGGCCCCGTCGGGCAGGGACACCTGGCCCCTTTGTCTGTCCACCGGTCCTGCGGTGGGGTTCTGCCCTCACTCTGCAGGATCCTATAGGAATCCTCACGGTACCTGACCCCGGCCAGGTGCCGCTAGCTCCGGCTGTTCTGGGGTCTCCGTACCCCCACTGTCTGTCTCCCGAGACCCGGGGGTGCGCGGGGGCTTACCTCCCCGCCTGCGGGTCTTCTTAAGCGGCCAAATGGCCCGCAACTGCCTGAGAAGGGTCCTCCCTTCAGGACCTCTCGCCCCGGGCCCCTCTGGAGCGGCTGCCACCGGTTCCCCTGTTACCGGTTCCTCGTTTCTGACCTCCGCCGCCTCCGGCTCTGCAGCTGCCGGCTCCGCTGACTCCTGCGGTGCGGCTCCCGGCTCTGCTGCCTCCTGCCATGCGGCTCCCTGCACCGGCTGCGCGGCTCTCGGCTCCGCGGCTCCCGGCTCCGCAGCCGCCGGCTCCGGCCGCGCGGCTCCCGGTTCCGTGGCTCCCGGCTCCACCGACGCCGGTGCAGGCTCCGGCGGCGCAGCTCCCAGCTCCGCGGCTCCCGGCTCCACAGACACTGGCGTAGGCGCCGGCTGGAGCCTCACTCCTCTCCTGTTTGGGGTAGGTGGGCTCCTTTTATTCTTCTGGGTCGGTCCCGGCCCGTCCCAGTCCGAGTTCCGGGAAGAGACAAGTTTCTGCCCCCACTTCCGGGTTGGCACCCGGAAGTTGGGCGGAACTCCAGCGTTCTCCACCCGACCCTGGCCCCCCGGGGCCTTGACCCCTTCACATTTGGTTTCCTGCATTATATAAACAGAAGGTTTGGTCTGGTGCTTAGGGTACATACTGTTCAGGGAGCTCAGAGTGCATTAAAGATGGCCACCCTATCTAACTTAGTTCATACACATGTGCACCTTACACTCAGATGCCTAGTTAGGTTGATCTAAGTGCAAATTGTACAGAAGTTCCAGGAAGGTTAGATAGGTCAAAAAATGGCTGATTTAATTTAACTGTACTTCAGAGGTGTACTAAGTTAGACTGGGTACGGCTAGACTGATCTAACTAAACATGTACTGATCTGTACATGTCCTGAGCACAGCCCCAGGGCTGGGAAAGCCCAGCCACTGGCCCCAGCCCTGAGGCTGGACTTTTTCTAAACCCCCCACTAGCACTGGACTATTTTTAGCCTCTCCAACCCCTTCCCCCACCCCAGATGGACAACCCCCCTCACCCTAAGGATCAGCTGGCCCTCCCATCAAGCCTGGTAACTCCCCCAGTCCTGCAAGTCACTCCCACTGCCAGTTTTCCTGGCATTCACCAGTGCCAGGAGCCAATGGAAGTAAGTTGGGGTGGGAGGAGAGGTGGGTGGGATCAGGGCAGGGGGTTGTTCATTTGGGGGTGGGGGATTAAAATTAAACCCCTGGTCCCTGGGGTGGGGGGGATAGAACCACCCTCATCCTTCCAAACTTCACCCCCAGTCCTGCCAAACTCCCCCCCATGAAGCCTGATCTGCCTGCCCTTCCCCCCAACCCCAGCTTACTTCAACCAGGCTCCTGGGACTGGTGAACACCAGTGAAACTGGTCCCAGGAGCAGTTTGTGGGATCAGACACAGTTCAGCAGCACTAGGGTGAAGAGGGGCTGGGGGAGGTCAGGGGAGTTGGTGGAACTGGAGATCCTCTCCGATTCCTGCCATGCCCCCAATACCTCCAACCCTTCCCACAGACCCTGCTAACCCTCCAAACCCCGCAAGCCTTCTCCATGAACCACACTAGCCTCCCATGATCTTGCCAAACCCTCCTAGACCCCACCAGCCCTCCTGTGGACCCTGCTAACCACAGCAATACTCCCAAGCTTCTCTGCATGTCCTGTTAGCCTTCTCAATTCTCCCAACCCCCCCCCCATGGATCCTGTTAGCCCCCTTAATTCCCCCAACCTCACTTCTCCCCTCACTAACCTCTCCATCCTGCCTGCCCCTCTGAGCCCTACTCTGACTTAGATTAAATTGGGGGCCATTTTTAACCCAATCCAACCCCCCAAACTTCTATCTGTAATGTCTATAGAAAGCTCTAGTCTCTACCCTGGACAACACTAAGGACAGAAAAAAATCTCAGGGACTATATTTCATGCAGCTATGTCGTGAGACCTATGTGCACAGTGAATACCCACCTCCTGCCTGCTCTTCAAATGACTTGCCTTTCAGCCCTCAGAGTGACAAACACATATCATACATTATAAAGCTGCCTAAGGAGTGACACTGAAAACCTTCCACAGTCAGGCTAAAGAAGGGACCACAATAAAAGTCCTGGTTCACATATCAGTTGGGGATCCCGTCTTGCTCTGATCCAGGGGAAGACAGAGCCAAAGCTCCCTCCTCTCCTCACCCTTGTATTTGTTTCTGGTAGAGAAGGTAGCTAACTAACTCTGCTTTCTCCTTTCATTTGGCTTCTCAAAAAAGGAAGGTGTCACATGATGGGAATGACTTGGCTGCCACAGTTCATTCTTCGTGGCCCTTTCTATGTTTCACCTTTCTTTTGAAACTGCCACTTGAGGGGCAATTGTGATGATGCAAGTTAGGAACTAACAGAGTTCAGTTACCAGTTACACAGAAGAAAAGAACACCCACTAGCCAGCAGATGGTAATAAGTGTTGGCCCTTAACAGCATGAGAGAGAGAGAAATGTGCAAGTAAGCTATTCCTGCATTGTTCTATAACCCACAAAGAAAGCTCTGAGCTACCCATCTTTTTCCCCCAACATCAGCAACGTGCCTTGGAAATGTATGGCTTTGCTATGGTGAACTCAAGCCATTGCATCTCCTTCTACTACCTGCCTCAGGAATAAGCTGACTGCTCAGAGAGAAGAAACGCAGACCAAATTTAGAAAATGCTCCTAGGCACTCAATAGAAAACAAGCTGGTTCAAGCATTTACTTATTAGAAATGTCAACCCTCCAGAATAAATCATGTATTGCTGTGGGGGGAGGGGGGTTGATGGGGTCATAAGCAATGAAGGCAATTACGGTCCCACAGGCCGGTCAGGCAGACCTTGCAAATGTATCATGTAAGAGATAAATTAAACACTTCCACAATGAGATACTTAACAAATCCCCTAGGAGAATAAGTGCATAATGGCTGTGATCTGCTAATGGGAGAGGGCTGTGGCTGCATGGTTAGTCAAGAAATCATGACTCAGAGATGGAACTGGGGAAGTGGTCCAGAGAGGGAAAGGATGGGCAGTTCCAGTGAACCCAGTCCCCTTTTACCCATTCTGGGAATGGGTGTCCATTTCCTTCCTTTCCCAGGGGGCTGCAGGGCTGCTAATCTTCAGTCACTTGGTGCCCTGTCAGTCCTGTTCACTGTGGGAAACCCTCCTCCTGTGTCCGTACCTGAAGGGAAATGCCAATGGTGTAGGGGAAGGGAACTGAGGGAACACTCAGCTGACCAGAGGAATGTAACCACGTCCTTTACAGCATGGAAGGAAACAACTTGTGAATCAAATACACTCTCTACCACACATCACCCAAGGGTCTCGAAGCACTTTACACATCCTTCAGTAAACTCAGGCTCAGAAACCCTCTGAGGCAGGCAAACAGCTTTTACCAATGAGAAAAGGGGAGGATGCCAATGAGGAACAAGGCAGGACTGTGCAGACATACCTGAGTTCTGGAATGGGCAGTAGTATAGCTGTGTCAGTGAGCTCTGCTGAGACGCAAGGCTTATTAGGCTGGTCTCAGCACCATACCAACAGGACCATGCTGCTTCCAGTTTTGGAGCGAGAGCACATATCTCTACACAGCATTGCCTTGTGCCATGGGGTCTCAGGTACACAAGCTAGGAATTTCACAGCTCGCTCAGGGTATCCCTGCATAGCACTGCACATGTAGACATACACTAAGGCACAGAGAGGTTAAGTGACTTACCCAAGATAAGGCTGGTGGTATGCAACAGAGCCCTGGATGTCACTCCCAGCTCCTAACACTTATCCTGGTGCTTTAGGCTAGAAACAAATAAAGTGGATCCACTGTTCCAGGACATATCTTGTCACATCTGATGTGCTTCAGTCAGCAAAACATGAATTGCTTGTTGTCCTGCCCACTGATGCTGTGGGACAACAGATGATGTGTTCTCTGAGGTGTTGAGGGAACTTCCATGCAGGATCAGGACCCTCAAGCCCTGGGAGTGCCTGCCCAGGGCACCTGGAGAGTACAGACACCTCTAGGCTGCCCATACTCTCACGCCATAAAATAAATAATGTCCACTGCTAAATCATGGCACAAATTATACCACTTTCATTGTGGTTACATTTGTGGCATGACAAGGGCCATAGAGGTCTGTTTGCTTGGCCTTTATGCCAACATAAAAATTCCTATGGAAGCAAAAGGGCAACAAATGATAACAACTGTTTGCATCCTCGCTGACAAGATGGTGCCTTCCCCTAGTTTGATGCAACCTAATGGCAAGCTTCATGGTGGGTCAGAAGGAGGGCCTGTTCAGAAACCTGGAAACTGGCACTTAATTACTCTCAGCAGGGTGAGAGGCAGTGATGTTGCTCACCATCCACTCTACAAACAGTTTTGTGTCAAAGGTTGGCTGGTGGCTGTTTCCCTTGGAGCTGTAATTAATATAATCTGAACTCCAGATTAAAGAGCTCCACAAAGTACCAGGTGTTCCCTCTTAGCAACCATCTGCATAAGGGCAGGAGACTGGTGCTGATATTTGATGCCTTTCCTATGAGCCAGGAAACAACAAAGTGAAGACGGGATGAAGGAAGCCAAGCAGCTATCTTTGAAGGGGCACCAGCCACAGAGTGAGGCCGAGGCCAGCACAGAGGCAACAGCTGCCCTGACCTGGACACAGAACTGACCTTTCAGAATCTGATGCTCTTTAATGTCTTTTCTGAAGATGGAAACTTCCATCCCTGTGGGTGAGCCAAGAGGATGAGGCGGAGGAATCTGATGCCACTGAGGGAGAGGAAGTAACTGCAGAGCTGATGGGGGTGAGGCTGGAGAGAAGACAGTTTTGGCAACTGTTCCAGTAGGAACTGTCAGCACACCAAGTGGCCCTTCCCCTGCTGTGAAGCCACCTGCCTTTTCTCCTCCATCAGTCCCTCTCCATGTCTATGGATTGCCTTCTGAAGATCTCCTCCAAACACCAAGCCAAGCCCGTGCAGCCTGGCCCTCAAAGGATTATTACTCCTCAAAATGCCTGACCTGTGATGTCAGTAGCTTGAGAACCCTTCCCACAGTGCACAGTCAAGATACCAGGAAGTGCTTTTCAAGTCAATAAACCTTTTTCCTCCAGCCCTCTGTGCTGTGGTGAAGCACAGATTTAGGCTCACAGTAGTAGGAAGAGCTTGTTCATTCCAAGCTGTGTCCTGCAAAGGGATTTAGACGCTGGCTTTCCCACACTCCCATGAAAGCAAAGCATCCACTGTGCCCTCTATTGCAGTGACTGCAGTCTGCTGCACTGAGCCAGGCAGGGCCAGAGAGCAGCATGCCTCTGTTGCAGATAAAAGCAAGTGCCTCAAAACTGTGCTTGCTATCTGATGTTCGCACGCCCAGCTCCCTGCCTGAGCTGCATGAGTAAACAGGCTCAGCATAAAAGGCTCACTTGATGCCAGGCTAGTGCTATGCACACACAAAAATACTTGAAGGGGAACTGAAAGGTTTTTAAGTTGTCAGGGTCATATGGTCATCCTGTCAAGACATGTCCCAGTTTAGCTGGGCCAGTTCTGGATTTCAGAGGCTGGTCCCAGTTGGCTGTTTAGAGTTATAATGGGCATCCTGGAAATGCAGGGGTGTGGGACACAGTCTGGCTGGGAGTCACTGTGGTGTGGAGCGCCTTGCAGGCAGGCAGGCACTGCTGCTTGCCCAGGATGCCACACTGCCCCCACTGACTTGTGAGGGCATGGGGGAGGGGGGGATTTCCTGGATGAATGCCCCAGATTTCCTTATGGTCAGCCTATGTCTTGAGAGTGGTAGTGCCACTGCTAACACCTCAAGTAGCTCTGGGAGCTGGTCTCAAAAACTGCTGTTTGCCAAAGCACTTATTTGTGCTGTGGAAGCCAAGCTGTAACCCTGTTAACAACTGGGGCTCTCATACAGGCTCACAAGGTTTGTTGCTCAATGATTTGGGCTCAATGATCTGGGCAAGAAACAGTTAATCAATTCATCCTTATGATTTCTATTCCCCATTGGGCAAGTAAGCAATAAAGTTAGCTATGATGACATTTCTGCCCCATTCCCTAAGGGAGGCCTGTACCTCATGTGCCACATGCTAGTGTGTACAGCACAGCTTGTAGCATGGAGTCTCTATTCCAACCCATTTAACTGAATGCAAAGAGCCATCTTTGGCTCCTAATGGGGGGCTCAACACCATGAGATAATACTTCTCCTTGCATCATCCCAACAACCTGTTTTCATTCAGTCCACTGCAGGGAGTATAGCAAAGCAGTAGCCAAGGGATAAAAGAAAGTAGTGTTCCTACCTGGTAAGCCAAAGTAATGTTTATAATGGCATAACCCTAAAGAACCTGTGGAGCTCAAGGCCTGATCCTGCATGCTACAGAGCACCAACAGCTCTGCAAGCTAAACTGGGACCTGTGGATGTTCAGCAATTCCCAGGATCAGATATTAATTAAAATGTAACTCTGTAGCTTGAGGAAGTGAGAGATCTAATGGCAGTGACTAAAACTAAGCAGCACAAATTCATTCTTGTTACCATCCCTGACCTCCAAGGGGCAGAGGGAAATAGTTCTGCAATCAGGAATGGGGGGTCACAGATTCTGTTTGCAGGTCCCATGTGGGTCTTTTTTCCTCCTCCCTGTATGCTGAGAGCGATGATCCACTGAGCTTTGGTCCAGGCTCCAAGTCAATAAACCCTTTTTCCTCCACTTTTCTGTACCCTGGTGAAGTACAGATTTAAAAAAACCCGAAAACAGGAGCAAGCCCCTAGAAAACGTGACATGAAAAAGCCTGCTGTTTTCTTGTCTTGAAATAGGAAAAATAATTGTAAAAGTTATTTCCTCTCCTCTGCTTGGATACTCTCTATGGCAGTCCCTGAGAGAAGAGGAATATGAAAATCTGACTCAGGCCATTCCTCATCTCATTCTTCAGTACTTTTTTCTGTGAGTTTGGATTCTATGGGAGAAAAACTGCAGTGTCTAAGACTTTGACTGGTAGCTTTGCTGTAGTCTCCCAAACGGTTTCTGGGAAAAAAGCAAATAGGCATGGATGTTCATTCAGGATCTGGATCTGGATCCAGACTTTCCAAAATCTCGGGAATGTTCCATTCTGGGCCCTGCCAGAGCCACGAAAAGGTTATTGAAAGAACCAGTGTGTATTCTCTTCACCTGATCCTTGGGAAGGAAGGGACAGCACAAAGATATGTCTCTGGCCCTGGGGTTTGGCATCTTTGCAAAGCTACACCTTAAAGCAAGCTGACAAACAGCTACCTTGTGTGATTGTTAGGATGCTTGGATTCCAGTACACTGACCAGCTGGGCCAATAATTCCAACAATTCATTAGCGAGACTCCTGCTTAGACATGGTTCTTGTAACAAATAGCCTCAATCAAGGCCCAGACACTTACTTTGTACATCAGGTGCCTGGTACATAAGGATAATGCTCATTCCACACAATAGAAACGAGCACGTCATGGTAGCAAAGTAATTCTTGTCTTTGTTAAATCTCTTCTCTTGGTTGAGGCCTGGTCATAAGTATGAAAAAGCACTCTCCGCTTCAGCCATGCATTTTAAGTTGATGGAAGCTCTGGGAAAACCATTTCCTGACAGAACATGTGACAACAGCATCACCGTCAATCCATATCCCACCAGGTTGTGTTCCTAGCATAGCAGAACTTGGAGGAGGTGAGGGCCCCATCTACATGGCCTGTTGGTGTAGGAAGAAGCTGCAGAACACTAAGCCAACAAAGTTCACCAGCTATCATAGTTTGCGAGAAAAGCTTTCATCCTGGCCAGCAACTGAAGCAGTGCTCCACTAACCTCCCAAACCTACTCATTTCCTGGTCTGCACCTTCCACTTTTTGGACAGCACAGATGTAGATACCCTGACAAAGAAGAGGTTGCAGGTGCTGCAAGCCTCATCCTAGTCAGTGTTTGAGCCAGGCCCAGTCTCTATAATATGCAGGATCCTGTTTGTTTAACTGGTCAAATCTGGCATTATTTGGATAGCTTATTGGAGAATATGTGTTAAATTGCATAAGATAAATAACAAATGCGCCTTGTTAGAGGACTGCAAACTCTGTGGTACACAATCATAATATGGCAGCCTTGGTACTTGTTAAAATCATTAATTATAACTTAATGCAACAACAAATTATGTAGGAAGCAGATGTGTTGGCAGCGTAGTAATTTGAGTCACCCCCCTGTGGTCACATTCAAAAAACAGTGGTTTAGACACACACAGGGCAAAAAAGAAACATTGGATTCCTGATAACCACATGTTTTGCTGAAGGTATCATTAACTTATACAGTGATTGGCATCATTTGGAGAGAACAAAAAAGGATTCTGTGCCCACAAATTACACTTCAGCTGCCTTTAAGTTCTGTTGCCAAGATCTTGCAGCTATGTCAATAATGCAAATTTGTTGTCAACTTCCATTTTTGTTGAAAATGGAGCTCCTTTAACCCTGTAGCACATTATATTTAGCCAAACTCTTCAAAGATGGCTAGAGCATTGCAAAGCATTGCTATCAAAGTAGGATGCTGGCTGTTGCTGACCAACTAATGAAACACCACTAGGTTCTGACCTCCGTGCCACAATATCAACACAATATGTGTTGGGTACCACCTCAATATGTGCTTTCTTTTTTTTTTTATAAGTCAGCTGTTGGAAAGCACAGGCCATTGATTATGAAGGGCTGCCTGTATCATTTCAAGCCCTGCCCTACTCTTTCAACAACAGCAGAACCAGATCCCCAGCACACAGTGGGGAGAGTTGATTTGAGAGAATCTGCTGTCTCACAGAAGGGCCCTAAATGCCCAAACTATCACATTCATCTGCTCTAATTTCTCAAAGAGGGAATAGCACCCCCAGCCAGTTGTAGTGTATTCCACCAACAGAACCAGGTAGAGAAAATGGCTAATGAATTAGGCTTTCCATTGGGTCCTGATCCAGTTTAGATCCTAATAAATTAGTTTTTAAAGCCAGCGGGGTCCATTAGGATAATTTAGTCTGCCTTCCTGCATAACAGGCCATATCACTTCATCATCTAGATGTCAATACAGGGCTTGAATCTCCACTTATCTTCATGGGTGTAAATCAAGAATTAATATGCTGGAGATATTATGTTGTAAGAGTACTTTGAAGAGAATGAGGCTCTGGCTACTTTCATTCTGGTTTATCTATGTCACACAAACCATTGCTGACCCCTTTATCTTTGCAGCCAAAGTGGACAGAAGGTTGGAACTGGCACCTGTGTAGGGAACACTCGCACAGCTTATCTGAACTGTAAACAACATCAGCTGTACAAAAATTGATCTGGTGATTAATGCACAGGATTAGGAGCCAAGGCTCCTGGATTCCATATCTGGGTCTGCCTCACTGTGAGGCCAGGGGCAAGTCACTTGGACACCTTTGAAAATACTGCCTAGTAATTATCACTGTCTTGGTTTCTGACAGGCAACATGTAGATACCAAGGACCTGGCTAATACCTGCTGCTCCCCATCAAGCCACCTGGAATTGTAGGTATTTATTCAGCGCCTATGAAAATCTAGCCTTAGATTCTAAAATAAAGTATCCAGAAACTGAGATACCCCAAAACAAGGCTGCACTTTGAAAAACCTACACCTTCACTCCAGTATATTTGTCTGCAAAATGCAAAAGATCTAACTTCATTGGGCTGCCCTAATGCTTAATGAATGTTTGTAAATCTCCTTGGATGAAAGGCATTATAACATTAGTGACCTTTTTATAAGAAAAGAATGAGTTTTCCTGTTATATACACACACATTGCCATTTTACCCATAGCACTGGATGAAAGGCACTGTTATTTTAATGAACAGCTTACAAAAGAAAATGGATCTCTCTTTCCTTCTTGTGTTGGAACATGTGTGAAGAAGTGTTGACCCCAGACAGTGACAGGGGAGCTAGAAGTGGTATGCCCAAGAATTCAAAAGAAAATTGGAATATTGGGTAGCAAGGGACATCTTGTCACCTGCTCTATACCTCTCTGATCCACTCAACTTTCACACGAGGGACTCAGGACCCAAATCAATAACAGGTTGACGACATGATGTGAAAGGTCTGCCGCCAGAATTCTGATGGGTTAAATTCCATTATATCCATGTCATGTTACATTATGTTGAATCTTGTTCCAGACAGCATGATCAAACATAACACAAAACGACAACCTGCACTGTACTGTGACCTAATGCAGAATGACAAAAATGCAAAATTCTGAGGAACAGCATTCAGGAGATAGTTTGGGAGAGGGGTGGGTGGAGGAAGGTGCTAATTAGCAGATAACGCTACTTGCTATGGACACGGAACGTTCCACTGTCACTCATGCTTCCTCCTGGAGAGTTTGCTAAACATTTCAGTCTCTTGGAGACAGCCTCCTTCACTTCCTCCCTGGCAGCTTTTTGCGCAAAAGAGTTTGTGAAGGCCTCTTTTTCCTTGCCCTGGGGACTACAACACCAGAGAACCATTCATCTCCTACCAGCCGGGTCCAGATTTACTCAGTGTGAGCAAGAATGGTTCTTCAGGGGTACAATTCTGATCCCAACCAACAGTAGCAAGGAATCCAGAGCACTGGTGCTATGCAATCCACCGAGAGCTAATTAATCTTTTCTACTGATTTTGCCTGCTGGACTCATTTAAAATCAATTTACAGCTGAAATATCTTTCAATTTCTTCAGTGAATTCAGCACTCATGAAGATTACTGGCTGAGAAACTTGGAGAGCTATATTATCTGATCTAATCTCTCTCTCCTAATTCTGATGCACCCGCCCCTCGGGTGTGCAGGCACCATTTAGCCACAGAACAATAACAACACAAATTACAGCAGTACAAGTCCTTATTTGCCTTACCAGTATAATATATCACTGATGTAAGTGGACTCATCTAAAGGATTAAAAGGAAAATCCAGTCTCCTGCACTTATGCATCTGCTGTCCTCCTTCCTAAGGCTAACAACAAGAATGTCAATTCATTTTCAGTGATGGAGAGGGCTTGTGTGTTTTTTCTCAGAACTGGGCTATCTGAGACCTCCCCAGCTAAAGTCATATAAGCAACCAAATAACCAGTGGTGTAACTACCAGAGTCTGTGGCCTGGACAGAAGTGGGGGTAGCAGGGGTGGACCAGATGCACCAGAGGCTGCAGCAGCAGCAGCAACAGCAGCAGCAGTGATCAGGCTGCTGTTCTTGTGCCCCCTCTAAGTTGGCATTCAAAGCTAGTGCTCTGGAGCACCCAGCCCTCGTTCCATTACTGCAAATAACCATCAGATGATGATGGCTTTTAGCCACTATCAAGCTGATCTGGACTCTAACCATGGCCAAAAAACATTGTGTGCATGCTGTAATCAACCCTCAGAAATATAAATAATTTAAAAAACTTCTTCAACCCCTAAAAAACCCCTGTTCAATTTGAGTCAGTATACGGTCAGTATACTTACAACATTTGAATCAGTATACCGTCTGTTTATCTTCTGTAAACTCACATTCCCATGCTTCAACTGCACCAATCCAATGATCTGCACACTCACAAAACTCGCCACATCCCTATCTATATCCGTCATTTCACAGAACTAATAAGCAGGGCAGTACCTGGCACATTAAAGGAAACTGTTGCCTGAAGTTAAGAGTACATGAAAAAAGCAGAAATCAGTAAATGCCATCCCATGTGCAGTAGATGTTGTTGCAATTTTCCTAGCTCTTGTTACTGTATTTTACCATGAATCTCCATAATGCCGTTGTTTTATATACCCAGCTCCTGGAGTCATGAGAACCTCGGCTTTCATTTTTAAAAAAGTTTTTAACCTTTATATTGTGGATAAAACAGAGACAGAGCATAATCAAAAGGAAAAGGTGAGAAGGAAAATAAAGGGAAAAAATCATAAGGAAAATAAAAAAAGCACAAGATTTGAACAATCCCATGATTTTAAACCAAAACCATGATTTCTACCTGGCTGGAACTGGCAACTTGCTATTATTAAATAAGAAGTGAACTGTATGTACAGACACCAGAGAACATTTTCTATTTTTGAAAATAGATGGGTTATGCACTGGATGCTATTGTTTTATTTTACCATAAGTACTATACAATACCACTTTAAATATTAAACGCTCCATGTCTTTATAAGAATGATAAGATACCTTCTTTAGGACACCAGAGGGAGCCAAGACAAGAAAGAAGATGAAGGAAAAATAAAGGCAGGTTAGGGAAGGTTTTGAGCCAACTGTAATGGTGGTTCTTAATTGAAAAATGACTGTAAAAATGGCATCCTGGGTGGGCGCATCCATGTGTACTTTGTCCTGATGACTCTGTATCAAATGTTCTCAGGATATGGCTAAAAAGATGTTTCTTTTTAACCACATATGCTAAGGGAATCCAGCCAACTTCTTTTTTTCCTCTCATACTGGTATTACCAGCAGTAGTAGAGCTTCTGTAGGCCAAAGGAAGTCCTCGTTCACAACTTTCGTGGATTTGCACAGGCACACTTGTCTAGAACTTTGTAAACAGTTCTGCAGTTATTGCTTCAGGATACAGTAGACTCCTGCTCACTCCCCCACAATTGTAATGGCTCTTCTGTGCAAGCAAAAGTAAAGAGCAATGAAAAGTTACTCCTGCCAATGAGCTAAGCGATGATGACTGGGTATGCAGAAGATACAAGTACACTTGCCCATTATTACCCTATCACTTTTGGAACAGGACTAGAATCTGGTTTCATCTGCCTTATCACCGGCTTTCTTCAATCAAAATACAACAGCAGTATATCCCCACCATGTTTTTATAAGTAGAACCCAACACAACACCCCTCCCCCAATTTAATTTACTCTCTTTAGAAGTTATTACAAGTTATTAGCACCTCAGGGCTCATTTTACAGCCTCTTGCTTTGATCCTCAGCTTATTCAAGGCAATTCACACTGAGCTGCTTCATAACTTGTTTAATAGTTAATTTGTTTGGACATCATTAAAAACATTAAGGCTCCAGGCAATGAGGAGGTGCCAATTAACTTGTCAAGTGATTTAATGCTAAGAGGGGCAGTGGGGAGCAGAAGTGTAACCTGCTTACAGCCTCATAGCTCTTGCATCTCCGAAGCATAAAGAGAAAACCTCTTCCCAAGCTACTGTCTTCTGTACAGCAACAGATTGTCTGGAATCCCACTGATTCAGGCTCAAATACATTAACTTGCAGATCATCTATTCTGGGTGTTCAGCAGTTACTGAGCGTCTGAGACCTGAACTGTGAGTGTGAAATATCAGCTTAAGCAGTTCTGTCATTACGACGACTAGTTGAGCTGCTAATAAAAGTCAAGACACTAAAACAGAATTTTGGAGAAGCAGATTTTTGAGAAGTGGCATTTTTGACAGAATTTTTAAAAAAGCATTAACTTTCGTTTGACAGAGCTTTCACGGCAAAGTCTGAAATCTTCAGCGCAATGCTGGAATTTCAGATCAAACCTGCTCAGTATGGTACTCTGCACAAGTAGGTCACAGGCTTTGTGTTCTCTAGCAATGTCCAACCAATACAACTATACATTAAACTAGTCTACACAACTAAGGCTTTGCCAAGAGAGCTACTGCAAAGACATGGAGATGGAGCTCTACTTCCAGCTTAGTTGTGGTCTGAAATGTTGCAGTAGCCAGGGGAAATGGTACATGGCATACCACAAAAAATGGGTGCTGATATCAAGAGTTGGGAGGAGCTGGATGCTAATTGACTCCAATGATGCTGCAACCTCAACCAAGTGGCAGCCCATTTCAAGGTAAACTGTCTTACCCTTGAAGCAGAGAAGAGAAAGCAGAGGAAGAAAAAGGAGAAAAATTCCAGCCTACAGCCTACTGTCTCCTGTGGAAAGACGGGTAACTTCTGTGGATGGATCTGTGCCTCAAGCATAGGCAACTGGTATGGGATGCACAGGGGTGCACATGCCCCCCCGAAGAAGCCAGTGCCCCCTGATAGCCGACACTGATGCTGTTGGTAGGGCTGGTGCCCCCTCTGACAGGGCCGTCAGTGGCTTCTGCGGGTGCCCCCCCAGATTCAGGAGGAACCAGTCACTCATGGCCTCAAGACTGGACTCTTAAACATGGGCAACTGGTGCCTCCTGAGTGTGTGTGTGGGGGGACACCAGATTACTGACCAGGGCGCAGGGTTCCCCAGGGGCCAATCGCTGACCAGCATCACCAATGCTTCTAAATCACCTCAAAACCCAACAGTAAGCTGTAGTAGAGATCATTCTTGAATCAAGGGATTGCCGCTACTAACAGAGATGGAGCCTATAGAGCAGAACAGATTTCTAGGGGGTATGACCTAAGGACTATTTTGCTAATACAAGTTGCAGCTACATGGGAGGTTTTGCTGACTTGGGATTTTTTATATTTCTAATATAAATTTGCTAGGCCAGCAAAACTTCATAGATGTAGCTACAGATAAACTTGCAAAATGCTCCAGTGTAGATGCAGTTAGAGCAGTATAAAACAGGGGAACCAGAAGAAGTTCATGCCTATGCTAAGAGCAGTTTACTGACACAGCACTATGATATACAGTGCTAGCAATGTGCTTCTCAGATGAACAGTTGTGCTCTGGACCAGTACAATACAACTACACATACAACAAAACAAGCTATGCCAAGGAAAGACTCATTTTGCTGATATAATTCTGTCTACACTAGAGGCTTTTACCAGCACAGCTATGTTGGTCAGGGATAACACTGCTTTCACACTTCATTGATACAACTGTGCCAGAAGAAGTCTGCAGGGCCAGCAGAAGTCCTCACTTAAAGTACATCTGAATAAGCACAATGAAATTGATAGAAGAGCTTCTATACTAGGGCTCTTCCCAGCATAGCTATTTTGTTTTAAAAAGGGCATAGGTATTCATTCACCTAATACTTGGAAGGACAAACTAGAACTCATGTGCTTGTTGTAATATGTAATATGCTAGACATTGAGTTGGGGTGTGGGTTCAGCAGGCCAAGAGATACAGCAGCAGATGAAGGGAATAGTCCTGCCCTAATTTTCTACAATTCTATTAGGGGAATGAGACTACCAGGAACAGTCTTTTCGAATATGTTGGAAGAGAGAAAAGGCAAAAATATTAGGACCTTTCACATGGAAACACTGCCAGTATCAGGATCACAAATGAGCAAACACGAAACTTTTCTTGAGTAACACTGAATCACTAGCACTGTTTTGGGAACTATGTACAAGACCCCAATTTTTTTCTGGAAGCAAATTCTTTTTCTTCAGGGGAAGGAGTTATGGTTATAAACACAGAGGCTAGGGCACAGCTATAAAGCTAGCTTTAACATAATGTAAGAAAAGTATAGTTTTCCCATATCTGGATAGCAGCCTTATAATTTAAATTTGAAAGAAATAATAGAAATGGCAAAGCAGGGGGAAAAAGAAAAGAACAGTAATAAAATCATAAAATAAAACCACTGTAAAGCCACACTGCCTTGCAAAATGACAGCTGCCCCCATGGAAAAGAAATATTCCTAGAAAATTAAAGTTGCAGTCCACAGAACATTATTACAAAAATGGCATAGCTGTATACACCCCTTGAAATCTATTTTAATAGCGCTCTTTTATCATATGTCAGTCAGATATGATATTGCTGGAAATGTTACAAGCTGAATCTGTTGTTCATAGAGATGCCCAAACTAATAATTAGGACCCAGCCCCCCCATCAATATTTGAATCTTGGTCCAAATTGTCTCTATTTTTATGAAGGCTGAGCCAAACCCCAAGATCAAACCAGGCAAGCAATTCAGGGTTTGGGTGTAGGGTATTTGAAGACTAAATTGAAAAAATCCAAATTTTGCAGTTTGAGCATCTAGCAGGATATGATGAAAAGTCAAGAGATCAAAACAGGGACAGACAATTCCCATGTTTAATGCCTCTATTAGACTGTTTAATGCCTCTGTTAGCTGTACGTACACCAGAAATAATGGAATGGAAGGATCAGCGAACGATAATTTTAAAGCTGGACTAGGCAAAGCACTTACACCCAAAAGATGACTGGATAATCTGACAGATCTCCTCTACCACTACCTTTCTGCTATTTTGTGGATCACATAATTTGTCTCCAGAGGCTAAGTGTAGGATTATTCCCTGCAGTGTATTGTCCAGTGCTTTGCCCAGTGTGGTATGTATTCAGAAAAATTACTTCCATTGCTTTTCATTACATGGCGAATTTCTAGTTCTTTGCTTTTGAGTGTTCTCTAGGTCCTTTGCCCAGTTTTATCATGGATGAAGGTTATGGTCAGGCAAAATGACTGATTTTTGAGAGAGAAAAATTGGTATCTGAGCCATTCTGCAGTCCTGCCATGACTTATTTTGAAGGAGTGTTGTTCATTCTGCTTCTGTTGGAAGGCATGCGTTATGTCTGCTGTACCTGTTGTACTGCGGGGTCTCAAAGTTCATCCTGTGATATATGAGCTGCTAAAGTTCTGTACAATCGGAGGAGAACTCTGGGAAAACTTAAAGACTATAATAGAGAAAGTTTTACAGAAACGTAGGCAATTTTCTTTTGTTAAGTCAGACCTTTCTGCTTTTACACATCTGGTTTAGATACGTCAAGTGTGAAGCCATCAGATCCCACTAATGAAAGCAGCTGCCTTCTTATTTTCTGTGACTCCCATTTTTAAAATTTTCTTTCTTTTTTCATTAATAAAATGTCACCCATCATAAACTTCTGAGACTGTGAAGAACAATTCCAGCCCACCCATTTCCAAAGTAACAAACTGATGAATGCCACCCCAAAGATAGCACACTTTCCCCTTCCCTTCCAGTACAAACACAATCACAGTAGCACTTGCTTTCTTCTAACAAAAGCTAGAGTGAAGAGAACAACTTAACCCTCCCTCAGTAGCAGGAGTTCTGGACCAACATGGTGGCAAATTCCCAAGTCAGTAGCCCTGCCCTGAAAATATCTATTTCAGTTCTTCAAATCCAAGTCTTCAGATCTTTTTATCTGACACCAACAATTGAGACTCCACTTTTCTGGCACACGTGAAAGAATTTCAGTCAGGTAAGTAGAAATCAAGTCACAGACATGTGGCACAATGTTATTTTGGGTCTTGAATAACTTAGTTTGGTTTGGCATCTTCAGTGTATGTCATAATTAATCATTAATATTTTCACTGTATGTCATAATCATTAACTAATTCATCCTCAGAGAACCTTAATATGATTATTTTTATTTCAATTTTACAAATGAGGAAACAGGGAGATGGACTGCTTATGTCATACATTGCAGTGTATGTCAGAATCAGAACACAAGCCCAGAAGTTCCTGATGCCCAGCCTTGTGCTCAGACTGGTAGACTGAGTTGCCTTCTTTTCAGAATAAATAAAAACCCTGAAAAGACCTAAAATATATTTGCATGTGGATAAAGAGGTAAAATTATAACAGACATAGGCCATTTAGGCAAAAAAAAAAACAAAAACCCCAAACTAAAAGAAAATGAGAAAAGAAAAAATAACATTTCTCAGCTCTGCCCTCTCGCAGATAGCAAATAGTAAATAATAATATAACATCTAACATCAGGGATTTCAAACAGCTATCCACGATCACACCTAAAGGATTCTCCTCACCACTGAACTAAAAACAGCTCTAGGGATAATGAACAGCAGCAGCTGGAAGCAAAAAGGGCCCTAAACCTATGGCATAACACTGAGTAAAGACACTTGGGAAAATCCTCTCTCTAACAAACATCACCACAAGACCTTTAATTTGCCCATTTAAGGAGCTGTCTGAAAGAACCGACATAGCAAACTAGATGGAACTGAATTATCTGTGCTGGAGGGATGAAGGGTTGAGCTTATTCTGTCAGGCATTACACTGGCAGCTTTTGATGTTTCTAAAGTCTCATTCTGAGCACTCAGCCGCTGCCCCCTCTTTTGTGGCCAGACTGCATTAATTCTACCAGTGCTAGACATACAGCAAAGCAGCGAGGAGTTCATTAGCAGTGACTGTGATGGAGTTCCACTGGCAGAGCCCAAGCCATGCCATTTGCTCCATTTTGAAAACCTTTCTTGGGAACTTACAAATAGGCTGACACTAATGAGTTTTAAAACACTTAGTGAAATTAGATGCCAATTTCTCTGCAGGGCATAGTATACCATCTCTCCCAAATATGCCACTTTCTTTTTGATGGATTCATGCATATATCAATAAAGAAACGGCACCTATTATGTGTGAGTTTCCAAAACTCATCAATGTGACTGTATTTCCTCTTCCCTCTGGCTAAAGCTCATTGAAGCCCCAGGGTATGAACTAACTATTCTGTCCTCTGTAGCAATCAGATGTGTATTTCTAGCATTATGGTACCAAAGGCAGGACCTTCACTGCAGGAACAGGTACTGAAAGTATTTCACAGAGGTCAAGGAATCTATTAACAGCATGTTTAGTTTATTCAATATGGGCCAAACCTGAAGTATTTACTGCAGTCTCGTTCTGTCCTTATTCACATCCAACTCCTCAATGATGTCAGTGGGAGGTCTTCAGGATTTGGGTCAACAAACATTAACCTTTGTAGTACCAAATGCTTTATGTAAAGGCACCGAATCATTATGTCACTTGATTTTTCAAAACTCGCTGAAAGGTTCCTGTAGGATCACTTAAATTTCATTCCAACAAGATAGATACAAGAGCATAAAAGTATAGTGACAGACCCACCCATTGGTCCATGTATTCCAATTCCCAACTCACAGCAGTACATGCCAGAGCAGGGTGGCCAACCTGGAGCATGTGTGTTACAAGTGGACATGGGCATCCTTTGTATGCATCATGTGGTAGATCAGGGAAGGGACAGCCAGGTAGGACAGGAAGCAGAAAGCAGAGCAGATTGGAAAAAGCAAGGGGGATGGAGTGGCACTCTGGGAGCGTGAAGTGAGGGGCTGATTTGTGGCTTGCTTGCCAAATAGTTTGGCCCCCACTGAGCTAGAGGATGACAAATATTTAACCCATTACAGCTGGACACTATGAATGGGGAAAATACCCCTTACTACCCCCTACAGGCAATCAAATTATATTAAACTATTATTAGAGGTTATCAAATCAAGTCCATCTTTTCATTTGATCAGTTATTCAGTGACTCCACATGACCGACACCTGTATGTTCAGTGGCAGCTTTGCAAGTGGAACAACTATGGAATCAGGTCCTAAAATTTTAGTTACAATATTCTTTTCTTTATGACCTCCTATGACAATTATTCTACAGGCTGCCTCAAGAAGCTGTTTCCTTTTTTCAGTTGCAAATAAACTGTCCTTCTTACCTTAAGAATAGGAGACAGGTGAAAGAGAAGAGACTGGTCAGTTTTCTATTCTGTTCATATTTCTGAATATACCAATCAGGACTTCTCTACAGATATGAACAAACAAATACATTACAGTAAGCTAGAAAGATGCAAGACAGTACAGCTGACATGCCATTAACTGTTTATTATTTTAAGAACAACAAATACTTTGCTGTTCTAGCTGCAAATATACTGCCCTTTCTTTTTACTTTAAGATTATGGAACAGAGAAAAGAAGAGTGGCTGGTCAATTTTATATAAAACTGTGCAGTTAATACAGCTTGGATAGGGAGCAAGATTCTGGTCTGGTCTGGTCTGAAGGGTATCAACAGAATAGCTCACAAATTTCTTGACTGCATAATCTCTCCTGCTAGTGATGTGAGTCAGCAAAGGTCAGCTTGACTCTCAGATCCCCTGCTGAATTTGCATCTGGCAGTTATGCAAAAGAAAATCCCATCCTTCTTCAGATATAGGAACCAACAAGACACCATAACCATAAAAAACCCACCAAGCCACGCTTAGAATCTCTGTCCAGAATAGAGCCACAATGAACCTTGGAGAAAATGTTTGTATTTTGCTCTGTAGAATACAGTGGAAAAACAGTGGGTGGAATCCAGCAGGCCAACAAAGATGCCGTTCTGTGTAAATATCTCACTCCAACCACTCAGTTCCTAACCTCATAGGATTCCAAAGTCCATAACTTCATTTAGCATGCCAGCTGCTTCCACTTCGGATACGGTGACAGCAGGCAGCGTGAAACTGACATGACTTGGAGACAGCCCAGTTTTATTTTAAGACAATATTTTATATATATATGTGGCACACAAGAAAACTAAGTTGAAAGAACATTATTCAGGTTGCAAAGTCAAACACTCAAAAGTTAGGACATGCCCAAATGAAAGTGGCCTCTGATGGTTTAGTTCTGGCCCATGTGTATATGCATCAGACAGTCACATTTCAGGACCTTGAGTTAGGCATCCGGACAATGAGATGCACACAACTCATGGCTGTTTGTGGTCCCCATCCTCGTATTAATCCCACTCCCCTTGTTCAGCCATTGCAGTCCTTTCCAAAGCATTGTCCAATGTCTCTCTCCCATGGGTGCCAACAGTCACCCTATTTCCCCTGCCTATCTCCCATGAACCTGATGATTCTGAACCCCAATTTCCCTCCTTGACCTCTTCATCCAATCTCATTGTCTACCCTTCCCATAACTCATTTCCCAGTCCCCTGTCAACACAGTACCTAGCTTCCAATCCTAGGACTAAGCCTATCCCAGCCTTGCCCTATATCAGTTCCCAATCCCAGTGTCCCTCTCCTCCCTGTCAAACTGTGGTGCTAGTTTCCCCAAGCATCTTGCCCCACTCTGCCTCCTCCACCTGATCCTACATGTTGTTGGAACCTAGCAGGGATGGCCACTGGGAGCACAGAAAAGACAGGTTTCTTGCCATTAATTCACATAGCCAAATCCAACAGAAGCCAAGAGACACATAGAAAGTCCTGTTCAGCTCTATGATCTCCACAGCAGTTAGCTGCTAAAATGTACGTCTCTATTAAGCATGAGCAAACTATGATTTTTACAAGACTTAAAACTTGGGTGGTTTTGAGAAGGGCAAAAGTCAAATCATTGACACAGAGGCCATGCTATATGCACATACTGAATTTCAGGTCCCTGTTTCAAACATTGGTGGTGCTAGAGCTTTTTAAAACAAAGGTCACCCAGAATTTTTTTGGCAAGACAATACATTTTCTCTCAGCCTCGTTCTCAGAAATGGGAGAGCCATTTTTAAAACACTTTCCAGAAAAACTTTAGCCCAAGGCAGAGACATCTGCCATGTAGTAGTTAAAGTTTGGCAAACTTATGAACAGCAAGCAGCATGTGAATGGGACGTGCTGGGCAGCTTTAATAGTAGATGATGTTACCCTATAATTGGCCAAGTGATATGAGTGCCTCCGCTCAATTTGATGGCACTTCTCTGTTTATCTGCTTGTCTGGCAGGCAGTAATTTTTGAATGCTACATCCAATTCATTTCAAAATGTCTGAGAATTTTCTAGGTAGAACCCTATTGATTTTAGTGAAAACTGGAAAACCAGAAAAGCGAAATGAGGGACACATGGAGCCCTGGCATTGTAAGGGGAGAAAGAGATATGACAGTTGAGGATCAAGGCCTAGACAATCTTTCCTAGTGGTTAGGACCTAGAGAACATGGCTGAAAGGCAGTAGCAGGTTCCAACTCAAAAGCCAAAATCAGTAGCCAATAACTGAGGCCAAAAGCCAGGAGTCTGGAACAGGAGGTTAGGGTTATGCTACATAGAAGCTGAAAGCAAGACAAACCTAGGGAGCAATGCAGGGAAAAGAAGGCAGACTTTGAAAGCCATCAGGAACCAAGGCAGAATCATAGCCTTCTAATAAGCTGAAGTTCAGCTGAGGGTACTGATCTTGAAGCTCAGCTGCATGCAACCAATAGGGCAGTCAAGAACATTGGGACCCATCAGGAGTCAACAGCTCCTGGCTAGGCATTAATTTAGGTGCAAGACCTCAGCCCTCACACCAAGGGGGAAAAGGGTCCACAGAGTCCCTGTCATGCCAAAAAGAGACAATTAGCTACAGTGTAAATTTGCATCACACTGGGCACAAGTACAAGTACAATTACATCCGAATTAACTCCAGGGAAGTTTGTGTCAGAGTTTCTTGCTCCCCGGCACAGTGTTTATACATGTGCCTGAGACCACAGCATGTTAAGCCGTGGCAGTAAAACCCCGGCTGGCATGGGGCCCTGAGGTTCAGTCTGCCACTCCAGAGCTGCCCCCCACAGCTCAACTTGCTGCAGAGGGGCTGGCTGGGGCATAAGGGTGCTACAGCTTGTGGCTAGCTGGCAGGCAGCCCCCACACTGTAGCACCCTCATCCCCCAGGCAGCCCCATTACCATCTACGCATGCATGGCAGTGGAGTAAATAACTACACTGAAAGATGCTACTTGGGTTAGGCAGTACTAACCTATGGTGGAGTTAATAGCTCCACACATATAGACAGTAACACTTTAGTGCAGATCCAATAAGGCAACTCAACAGTAAGCGTGTTGTATAGATGCCCCCACTGACTCCTCAATGTGGACACTCTTGTTGCAGCCTAAGGACTTGGCCAGACAGGAAAATAAGTCCAGAGTAAGTGAAATAGTGAGTTTAAAGCACACTAGCTTCTGCTCACTACCTTACCATGTAGCAGCATTGCCTTGTTGCAGCATAAGGACTTGGCCATACAGGAAAATGAGTCCAGAGTAAGTGAAAGAGTGAGTTTAAAGCACACTACCTACTGCTCACTATCTTGCCATGTAGCCATTCTGAGTATGTCTCCATTGACATTCAGTGTTGGCCTTACCCAGCCCATGTCACTTGAACTGCCTCTCCGAATCTGTGGCTTATTTTGTAGCCCACACTGACAGTCATCTGTATTGTGTGCTCCCTGCACAAAAGACCTCTAGGTCTCAGTCAGCATATTACATATCTCCCCTTCCGTACTTGGCTCCAACTATGGATCATGGGGCTCTAATTGTGGATCATGGAAATGAGTTGCAGAGGAGCTATAAGTTGGGAGCAGAGAGTGGGATTACTGATGACTGTGTGACTGTCTGTGTTTGTGGCCTGCAGCACCTGAGTTCCAAATACAGTGCAGGGATGGGCATGGCATCCTCGGACTCAAACCACAAAGTTCAGCTGAGTGTCTGGAGTGAGGTCAGAATGTTGCTCAGATTAAATTTAGCACTTTTTGGTGTAGATGGCTGGGGGCGTGGGCATCAGGGCAATTTTAAGGTCAACCCTAACTAGCAATATACCCAAGAGTGCCTTAATGTAATGTGAATAACTTCATCTGCAAAGCATAGAAAACTAGAGCAGACCAAAGGGTTGTGTATGTGGGGACATTACTGTGAAATAACTTAGTGTATGAGTTTATAGCACACTGGTTAGCACACACAAACTCTTTGCATCAACCCTGTTAATTAGCAATAAGTGAGAGATGGCACACTCCTTTTCAGATTAATGAAGGTACAAAAGTTTAGTGAAGGCATACCCTTGACATAAGAGAACTGTACTCAAAGTGTATAGTTCTCTTAATTGCCTACTCTACAAGCACTCAGAATGACTAAAAGATATATAAAACCCTCTTTGTTCTTTCCATGCTGAAAATCCACTAACCCAGACATTAATTCATACAGTGATATCCACAGGTATTTGTGAAAAATGTGGCTACCTCTACAGACAAGAGCAACCCGTAGAGACCCTGCTATGGTCCTCCAAAAATTCTGGGTCCTCAAAAATGATACATTATACCAACACAGACAGTAGCTTTCAAATAACAAGTCTAATATCCTCAAGAAGGACCTTTATGAAAGTGTATTTCATTGTGACCCAGGAAACATGATGGGTAGCATCCCATAAGGGCAAAAGTACAATGTTTCTATGACAGGTCAGAAAAGTGAAGCCCATGTAAAAAACTCAGGAATCTAGGAGTTCATATAAAGGAAGTAAAAATGTTGACCTTTTGTACTCAAACATTATGGTGATGGGTAAAGGAGTGATAAAGGAATGACAAGTGCAGTCCAGAGCAGTAGACTTACCAGAGCTCATTTTTCCAATAGTCATTTCAGACAAAGTAGCTCCCTGCAGACACAACCCATTCATAGCTAGGTTCCAGGCAATCCTACAGTAAAGGCAGGCAGCAGTTGTAGTTTCTCTGTTGAAAGGAAACGAGAGAGTCATCTTTAGATTTGCCAGCTGATGGCTAGGGCCTCATACCCTCTGAAAGGGTCTCTATTTTGTGTTTAAAAAGAAAATCAGAAAAAAATACCACCATGGATACAAAGGAAGATATGTATGGTGCATGGAAGTCCATTTACAGGAGAACTCATCTGCTTTACTAGCTATGTGAAATAAGAGTTTTCATCCAGAGACATGATCTGTGTTTAAATTTAACCAGCTTTCTCTATGAGGCAAGAGAAATAATAAAAGAAAATCCAAGAAATGACAAAGCTGGTGCTGGCAGAGATCTATTCTGGGATTACTCTGGGTCATTTCTGAAAACAAGTCTGATTCTTTAACAGTTCTGACCTTTGCAATATAGCAGTGTTAAACAAGATGTTCCTATTCTTCATACATTAGAATGCTCTTATTTCTGCATTCCAGGGTGTACATTATTTGATCCATGATTTGTTTTATAGTTTTTCTGATCTTTCCAAAATCCTTAACAGAGTTAAGGATAGACAATTAGGTACTTATACATCCATACAGCGGTACCTTGGCAGTTGTTCTCAGTGGATTTATTCCAAATTTATACAGAGACTGCTGAAATCAAAATCTGCTCCTTTATCTCACAGAGGTATAGATAATGCAATAAGAAGACATCAGAGGAAACCAGACCTGTTTTTATGGTAGAAACATAGGAATTACCATACCGGATCAGATCACAGTCCCTCTAGTCCAGTATTCTTACCCTGACACTGGCCAACTCCAGATGCTTCAGAGAAAGGTACACTAAACAAGGCAATGGAAAAGCAATGAATAACCTGCCCAAAGGGGAAAGTTCTTTCTAACCACAGTCAGGTAGTTACTTGCTTAAGATCTGATGCATGAGAATTTAAAACTCTTATGAAACATTTCCAAAATTATCCTTTAACATTACTGTACTTTCTTTAACTATGGATGCTCGCTATCCCATTGTGAATATTGAATCCTTCTTTGAATCCTACTAAGCTCTCAGCTTTAATGATGTCTTGTAGTGAGGGCATAGCCCTTCACATTCACTGAATGTCTCCTTGTTCTTGTTTTATGACACGGGACAATTAAGAGCTCCTGATTTACTCTCTATATAGTATTTAATATGTTGTATAAGCTCTATCAAGTTCCCTCTTATTTGCTTCTTTTCGAAACAAACAGTTCCCAATATTTCCCTCTTTTCTCATGCAGAACACCATGAATACCCATTCACAACATAACACTTCTTGTCAGAACAATATGCTGATAACTTTCAATCAACAATTTATTTGAAAATTCTTGGTAGTGTAAGAGTGATGTTGTAGCTGCGATGGCCCAGAGGCAAGGATTTTTTAAGGTGATATATTTTATTGGACCAACTATGTAGTTAGAATAAAGTTAGACAAGCTTTTGAATGACCCTGATGAAAGATGTCTTACATTTGAAAACTTGTCCAACTGTATCCCAGCTACACAATTGGTCCAATAAAAGATATCACCCTAAGAAATCCTTGCCTCTTTGTAAAGACACCCAAAACCCTCTCTGTGTTTTGTGACTGGTGAACACTCATTTAAAGCTAAAGTTGATAATACATGTGGTGGCAGCATGGAAAGAAGCAATATTTGCATTGTGTAGCCTTACAGAAGTAGAAGATAAACTAATTTTTCAATAACATTAATTCTACGTCTACCAATAAAATCAAGCTTTCGCCTTGGTACCAATGAGAGAACCAAACAAGCAGTACAATCCACAGAAACTTTTTACACAACCTGTTGTTATTTCATTATGTTTGGCAACAAATCTAAGCTCTTCCCATGCAGTCAATATTTATAACTTTACCAGATGAAGTGGAGAATTGATGGCCTGCTTTGGATGAGAAATTTAGCTTTCAGTGATTCTTTTTTTAATGTACGTCTGTTCAGTTTTGGATTCCAATAGTTTCTATATAAAGCAGGAATGATAAGGAAACCTATATTTCTTTCCTTCGTGTACAAAGGTGAAACAGTAACCATTACACCTGAAGGGTATTCTGCTTGAATTTTTACATAATGAGATATCACCTTGACAACAATGTAAGTGTTGAAAGTGAAAGAGGATAAAGCATTATCTTGAAAGCAATCCTGTTGTATCTGTTACCTACACCACAGAAATGGTGCAAGGCTTAATTAATTAGTGTTTATAAAGCACTTTAGATGGTTAGCTAAAGGGCACTCTAGAACTGTGAAGTGTTACTAATTATTAGTCTATGATATTTAGAAATGATAAGCAATGTATGGTTTAATAATTTGACTGGAACTCCAAAGAGTTCTATGATAATAAAAAAGGGAGTATTTCACTGCAGTTTGAGAGAATAGAGACGTGCTGCCCAAGTGTTTCAGCACTTGGAGAGTTTATCAAGCTGTGAGCTGTTCATTTTCAAGCCAGCATGCACTGTAGTGTTTCTGTTGATTTCAGTAGGCTCTAAAGTAGGCCCATTGCCCTCGCTGCCATGACTATGATATAGAAGATCTATTGCTCCATTGGGTTTCCAAAGACTGTCTTTCTGAAGAAGAAAGGGTCATGCCACATGAAACATATATCATATATTGACCCATAGTTGATCAACAGTCTTTTGACCCTGTGATCATCTTCAGCTTGGCTGAGACTGGTTATGGTTACGTGACCAGAAAAAGAGAAAAGTTCAGCAAACAGTAAATCTGATTCTGTGGCACATTTTAGCTTGCTAGTCATGTTGTCAGTTTAGAAACAAATGTTTGGAAAAAATAAGAGTCTGTGTAGCATAAAAATAAATGAGAACATTTTCAAATACTCCCTCAGATACTGGGATGGCTTTGCTTACCCTAATAGTATTCACAGAGAAAAATAACTCTTTTATAGGAGTGTGTGGGGACAGATGCAGAGGAAGAAAAAAATGCCTATAAAAACAGAGAGAAATTTTTACCTACATTAATCCAAACAGGTAGAAGGTTCTGTTTCTCGGGTTCTGTAACTGGTCAAAACAATCACATAGCTCTTTCAACAGAAACAAAAATGTTTCAGTCAAAGTGGTGTATAAAATCATTTTAAAAGGAGGTTTAAATGGAAAGCTATGGTCTACAGGGAAAGCTATTTGGCCTTGGGCTCAAAAATGTATCTGAGAACGGGCAATAATGCCCTCTACAGCTTCAGAAACTAAATCCCATTGTCAATCACTTTTCCCCACTCTGGACAATACAAACTTCTCTCACATGGGGAATTGCATATAACCCAGACAAGCTCTGGAGGCTTTGTGGGACTGCATTATAGCGTATAAACTGGCCCTGCTTATGTCATATCCCTACCACCCTTATTTTTGCCTCCTACACCTCCTACACCTCTGCTTGCAAAATGGACCTCAGTTGGCAACTCTATGGCATTTTCTGCAGTACATGAACCAAGAAGTCTTCCTCTGGTTACACCTGTGGATTCAGGGCTCATAGACATTACTGCAGCCTTTTTAGCAGTATATCTTCCCTGCATTGGGGCAAGGCTTAATTATTCCAGAAAGCCTTCCACCAATAGACATCAAGCCTTGTTATTTTGCTGTCCTGACCTCACATTACGGTGTAAAACAAAGCAAATGCCTCAGGCTGTCCACTCCCCACTAGAACAAACAAGATGCATCACATCAAACCCCATCCATTACCCACTTGAAAGGAAGTTAAACAGGGAGCAGAATGGGAATAGCTCCAGGGTCTGACCAAGAAACCTTAGTTATTTTAGACTCTGGAAAGCAATCTCATTTGTGGATCACACTGCTGCTCTCTCTAAAGCAGGTGTATGTTGTAGGAGCACATGTGAAGTGCTTTCTCTTCACTTCCTTTGTAGAGTCCTGCATATGGAACAACCCTTAGAATACTGGAAGTCCTTTCCCCTACTCCTCTTAAGGGCCCGTGGAAGTCTCCAAGAAAAAAATCAAGAGCTGAAGAACAGGACTGCTGCAGTGGGGAGAAGATGGTATAGGTTGCATCCCCAAAGGTAAGTAGCAAAGGACTATGTGTACCTGGGAACTCAGGGCAGCATATTTTCAACCATGTTGTGGTTTAGCTTCCTCAGAATGATGAAACTGCACCAATTCTAACACCAAGTTGCCTCAAATACACTCATTTGATTCCCTTAGTAAGAATTAACCTTTTGACTGCCAAGAACTAAACTTTTTGACTGATTCCATCTTTAAACTGCCAAAGCTGGCTCATGTACTGCAAGTCTGGATGACAATGGACAGTTGTGCCCAGTTATATCCCTCCTTTTTCTGCTTTCCCATTGTCTGGATTCAGTTTCTAGACTGTAATCTATGCTGGAGACAATTTATTTGGGCCCAAAACAATGTGCCTTTATTTTCAGGGGTGCTAAATGCTCTCCATTCCCATTGAGCTCCCAATGGAAAGGCAAATGAGGACAAAAAAGGAGGCACAAAGAGGAGCACCAGGAAATGAGACCAAAAAAAAAAAAAAAAGTTGCTCAACACCTTAAAAAAAACAGCCTTCTTACTTAGATGCCCCTGTTGAGGCATCTGAGCTTGAAGATTTTGGCCAGCAAGCTTAACTCACGCACTTGAATGTGTGTTTTAGTGGTGAAACAGACACATTGATTAAAGATTGCAGAAATCACACTGCAAACCTTCCTGTAACACCTCCTTCGGTTTCTGCCCCACCTGGGCTCTGGCCATTCCCAAGCGAAGTAGATGGTGGCCACTGTCCAAGGCAGGGCACTGCAGAAATTTGATTCCACCACCACTTCTCAGCCAATGGGATGGTGAAACCTTAGCCACCAGCCCACCCTGCTTTGTCTAATCAAGAGATGCAAATGAGTGATTTGAATCAGAAACCACTGTAAAGTTGATACCATCATGTGAGATTTGTGTCCTATTTCTGAGTGGATCTGTGGCATCTCCCTCTTTATCTGTGATTAAATCACAGGAAATCCTCCAAAAAGCCAAAGCATAGGTAGAAAAACAAACAAGGTATTTGAGCTATTCAAAACAAATTGTAAAACATCTTGGACTGACCAAGATGAAACACAGGGAAAGTGAAAACATTGATTTTCCCACTCGGCATTTTGCTTCACTTCATTAGCAAAACTCACCTGTTCAAAAGAACAAGAGCTTAACCTGCTAAATGACAAAGATAAGGGAAGAAAACAAGAAGCCTTTAATTCCTGCGAGCATCTCCTGGCTTTGTCTCAGCCTGCTTTTTACGCCTGGATTATGCTAACACTATTAATCTTTGTGTCTGTGACTAACTCCTGGGTTTTGATGCGAGTGACCTGATTCTGCACTAACATGCTCCTCCCAGTTTGGTGAAGCTCCTCATGTGATCCATTCTTCCCCCTAAATAAAGTTGAAACCTTTGGCTAGGCTCAGTGAGTGCTGCTGAGGTGGCTGGTGTGTGCAGATATTTCAGCCTCTCCGGGTCTGCAGCACAAATCAACCGCCTATTCAAGAGCCATCAGCCTCTCGGTTTTAAGACCACGGGAGATGAGAAGGGTTAGCTGGCAGCGTAGCAGACCTCATGCATGACCTGCCTTCAGCGTGGGGCTCCCAGTGCTGAGAGCCGAGAAAGCCCCTGACAATCCTTCCCCTCCAAAGTAGCTCATTGCGCTGAGAAAGATGTGGCCGGGGAAGGTAAGTGCTGCATGGTTATGCTGAATCCTTTGTGCGGAGGGGGAGTGGGCTGCTCTTTTTTCAGCCGAGGGAACCGAAAGGCTTCCTCACTTCCCGTTTGGTAAAGCGGGCAGAGGGCACGTGTGGCCCTGCGCCAGGAAATCTCCCTGAGGAGTTAATTCCGTGCTAACCCGGGGATGGGAAGGAAAAGCCCGAGGAGACGACAGCCCCAGAAAATGCATGCTCAAGACGTGCCTTTGTCCGGCTGGGCAGGCGGGTGCATGGCAAAGAGCGCAGCTCCGAGGAAGTTGCAGGGCTGCCTGTTTGCTCTAGTCAGGTACCGCAAGGCGCTGCCCGCAGCCGCGGGAGGTGAATTCAGCCCCTGGCCAGCTCCGCGGAGCCCCGCCCGGGCCTGCCCCTCGGCGGCCGGACGCGAGCCAGGCGCGCAGCGCTCGCACGCATGGCACCTCTCACCCGCGTAACATGTGCTGCCAGACCCTGTGCCCCACTCCCTGCCACCATGCACCTCCCGCCCCCCAGCCTAATCTGTGCATCCATGCAACACGCACCCCTCTCCAGCCAAGTACTGTGTGGCTCCTCCTTGCCTCCTTCTACACACATGCACGGAGTAGGCAGCCCTTTCACAGATCCACTATTCCTCCTTCCACGTTAACATGCACCCTACCCTTCCACACGCTCCAGGCATGCCTTTCCACACATAGCTGTAGCATTCATCTCCACCTTCCACCCAGACGTACAGGCATGGAACACAGACCACCCTGATATAGATCATGCCCATTGATCCGTAATGCGGATCTCTAACTTCTCACTTTGTTCACGCTGCTTTCAAGTAAAAGGCAAAGTCAACTCTCCCTAGAACACCTCTAATAGCTGCGGAAAGTCTTTATTCCCCTCTCCCTCACTGCATTGCTCTTCAGTCTCAGCTCACACAGAGCCTAGCTCCACTGCACCTTAGTTTTTTCCATCCCAAATTATTACTTCTGTTTTGAGGTTGGGAGGAGCAAAAAGGGCTCCTCTTGATGCTTCTACTCACTCAGAATGTATTGTTAAAGACCCAGACATCCCCTAGCCTACTGGTGGGGGCAAATAAAGGTGATCTCCTTCCAGACATCCATTGATGCTCTGCAGCAGCATCCAAAATGCCATCTATCACTTCCCCCATCTCCTGCTTCCTCCCTCCTGCTAACTTGTTATTTTTCCTGCACATCTTGGAAAATTCAACTCCCTCTGTGCTGAATACATTACAATTTTGGCTGCATCTAGTCATCCAGAACAGGCACACTGGCTGGCTGGAGAAAGTCTTTCTTTTTTTAAAATGAGTTAGGTGAGCATTGAATGTTCAAACATTTTTTTCTCTTTGGCATTTTCAAAAAATATTATCCCTGGAGGAGTTTGTCTTGAAGCATCTTTCTTGTATCTAAAATCAGTGGAAGCATCCTATCCATAATTATTTTCCTCACCAGCAATGGTGCAGGAAAAAAGGGAGGGGGAGGAGGGTGGCAGGAGAAAAAGACTCATTCAGTCATTCTCCTTTTGCAGCCAGTCAATTAGTTCAGACCCAGAACCTTCCTGAATCTGCAATAAAAACCTGAAGTTAATGTAAAGGGCACTGAAAGTCTCAATTTTTTAACTGATTTTGTGAGGATGCTGCATTCTGTTTGAATCAAATGCAGGTGGAAGCAGCTTCCCTTTTTAAAAAAAAACCCATGTTGTAATTTATGGAAAAACTAAAACAGTCTATTTGTATCTGGGCTGCTGAACACTTGTTCTGACTCTGAGAGATGCAAGATGGAGCACTGGGACAGACAGATCTTTGAAAACTTATTGCACATTCATTGTGAGAGACTTTAAGAGTTGGTTATGCAGGCTGTGGGAGGCATTCAGGGTATCCAGAATGCAGAGTTGTGTCTTCATACAGTAATGTAGCAGAAAAATATGACAGAAGTCCTAGGCTGCTTATTAGATGCTCCTCGTATTGACAGGTGGAATAAGGAGTATCTGTGTAGGGCTAGGTGAAGAAGAATGCAGAAGAAAAGATAGAAATAAAGTTGACCAAGGAAACTGATTTCCAAAGATAACAAAGATGTATGCACCTGCTTACAATGAGGGGCATTTTGGAACTGATTATGTAAGACCATTTTTCTGGTAGGGAAAAAATGCTGGCTTATTTGCCAGATCCATCCTTTGAAGACAGTAATACTGTATGCAGGTTTGAGAAATACAACCACAATTGTACAAACTGCAATGAAACCTACTTCAGAGTGTACTTGCTGGAGGAACAGACTCATTCAAATAGAGAATGATGCTCTGATACCAGTTCACTGCTGTGCATTTTATAAAAATCTGAATATAGATACGCAAAAGGAATGAGACCATCTGACAGTTCCTAAGATGTTTCATTACAGCACAGAACTGCTGGTATACATAAAGGTCATTCACCACAACTATTACTTCTATCTAATCCCACATCTGTTCTGTAGAACACGGCATACACACAGGTCAAGGTGATTAGCTTGCCTTTCACCCAAACTTATACTGAAGTGAAAATGAGTGTTGCATATGCATAACTTGAGCAGCACTGGGGATGGAAATCACTAAACATTTAATCCAGAGTACAGTCTACTCATAATCTGCCCTTGGAAATAAGTGATAGCAACTATCACACGAATCTACATACACTGTGTATATGCAGCCCATTACATTTGTCAGCATAGACTGTTGCATGAGAGATGATAAGTGAACTTTAGAAGCCACTAAATTTTATTATGTCATGGCTGTACACAATTAACACTTGAGATCATGTAGCAGGGAGCTTGGGCCTCCTACTTTAAGAGAAGACAGGCTGCAGAAAAAGCAGGAGGCAATCAAGGGAGTCACATGACCCAAAAAGGGCTGGGCTTTTAGGATATAAGCCCAGGGCCTGAGCTGGGTAGGCAGTTTGACCTGGAAGGCATGGAAAGAGGAGCTCCTGAGCAGAAGGATTGTAGACAGGCTCCTGACTAACACCTGACCTGGGGTGGACAAAATAGGTGGTTTAGGGATTGAGACTGTAGGATCAGTGGAGGTCTCAACTGGCCTGGCAGATGTTTCTTGGCCTTGGTCCCTAACCCTCAGGCCCTGGCCCAAGGCCACAGCTGAAGTGATGAGAGCAGCCAGGGTCAGGGACCCATAGCCCAGGAGGGGTGAGAACAAGCAGGGCCAAGGGACCTATAGACTGAGAAGGGCAGAATCTGTTGGAGGTAGAGGCCTGAGCTCAGGAGGGACAGAGAATGCAGGCCTGAGACCAAGAGGGGTTGAGATTGCTCAAGGTACATACCAAAGCCTGAGCCTAAGGAGGACTGGGATGGTTAAAGGCACCAAGGCTGGAGGCCCCAAGTGATGGACACTGTTCCAGGTTCTACATTCACTGTGGAGTTCACACTGGGACTGAAGGCCCATGAATGAGAGATTTGACTGGATTGGAAAATGGGACTTAATGCCCAATGACTGGTAACATCTGTGAGGCTTGGGCATGGCTAGGAGAGATGAAGGGGCCATGTAATTGGCCCTTATGGTGATGTGCAGTAACACCTGTGTTCATGAGTTGAGCTCTTGCTTGGGGAGCTCTAAGCCAACCTCCTTTTTTCGAAGAGCATAATTACATCAAGTAGGCAGGTGACTTCAAAGGGAGATTACCCTAAGAAGGTAAAAGTGGCAAGGACTGAAAGAGGCTCCAGGGTGTTGTGGTGAACCCTGGGGTTGGACCTTGTTACAGACCACTACATCTGTAGAAACAACCCCTGAAGCCACTAAGATTAATTTTAAGGCATAGCTGAAATACACAGAGATATGGTAGATTTGTTACTTCAGTTCTCCAACTTAATTTAAGTTCTGTTCAATTTAAATGAAATGCTTAAGATAGCTGGAAATCTAACCCAGAAGAATCTTGTATATATCAGGAAAGCCAGTCATTATTAACACATGATATGTGATGGTGACAGGAGGCCACATCTGGAACAGTATTGGGTCCTTGCAACTCCAGTCCAAAGCACCAGGAGATGTGTGTTAAGTATCTCAGAATTCAGTCCACTGAAGGAATCAAGAATAATGGTTCAGCTCTGAAGAGATATACTTTTGTCAGCCTCAGTATGTCCCTCAAAGGTATTAAAACATACTGTAGTTTTGGTCTGCAGAGTTAGGGTCCTGTAAGAGTTGGCTTGTATGGGAATAGGATTGGGCCCTTGGTTGTATTTTCTGTGGGGGTGGGGGCTGGTTTGAATCTCACACGAAGGTTGAAAAGGATATTATGAATTAATACATTAACTTAAGCTATTATAAGGCTACATGCAACCTGAAGCCTTTTCACAGTGAACAAGGCAAAAATAAGTGGAAAGAGAAAACCCACCCCATTCAAAGGGAGCTAGGGAAAAAAAACAAGTCATATTTCAGAACGTAATTTAATGAAGCCAAAAAGGACTGATCAGGCTGAAACCTGTTAAAAGCAAAGATTTTTTGCTCATTAAGATAAAAATAGGATAAAGTATTCTGAGAGATTAGGGCTAGGATTTTATAGGCTTAATTAAAGGACTAATTGATTTGCTTAAATCTTCATTTAAGTTTTTTGCTATATACAGGACATAACAGAAAGGTTTTTGTTTGAAAGGGTTTATGGGGTGGGTAAATGAACAGGTTTGAGGATCAGGTTATGGTTTTATTTTGAGATTCATGATTGAGAAAGTTGAAGTTAAAAAGGGTCATTTCATTTTGGGGCTTCTCAAATACACTGAACAGATGTTCACCTCTACAGCTGGTAATGTTACAAGCTTATTGTGATGAGGCTGCTGCTCTGCAATAGCTCAGAATTTACCTTCAAGTCCTGATCTTAAAAGGTGCTTGGTGCCTTCTGTGATGCACAGAGCTCTACTGGCATTCAGTGGGAGTCAAAGCTGCTAAGCACATTGCAGGCTCAAAACCATAAGGCCAGATTTACAAAGGGGCATTTAGGTACCTTAATACACAGCTAGGCCTATAGTGGGGATTATAAAATGTACCTAAGCAATTCTGAAAATGCCAGAAAGGGCCTCTGCATCTCTAGACACCCAAATGCCTTTCAAAATTTGGCCCTTAGTCCATAAGCAGAAGATTATGAAAAATAACCTCAAGCAGCCACAATGAGGTAGAAAGACAGAAACATCTAACTGTTTTCTTCTCTGGAGTCTTTCCCTGCTCTCCATTTGCTCACCTCCCCTCTGGATTTCATCTGCTCTTTTGAGTGTGACAGGATTAGTCAATGTTGCCACACACTGGAGTGCTAAACCAAGAGAAGAAGCATTTCCCTATCTGGCTTATACTATGCTGGATACACACCATGCCAATATTCTTATACTAAGAAGATGGAAATAGAGGAAAAACTGGGAACACGTTTTCATAATGCAATAAAAACAGAAGATACAATTCAAAAGGCAACAGGGAAATTTAGAAGCCAAGTGAAGAAAGAAAGAGAGCCTACAATTCTATTAACAAAAGCCAATACATATTTAAGATAGTACAACCACTCAGGAAAGTTCTTTTATTTGAAAATGCAGGGAGAGAAAGAATTATAAATCAGGAACTACAGATCCTGGCCCCAATTGAAATCAAAGTGAGTTTTGCTAGTGACTTCACCTGGAGCAAAATTATATCATTGGTCCAATAGCCTTTACTTTGGGAAGATGTTGGGTAACTAAGTGCATGACTCCACCTTCAATTTCCTCGCATTGGTTTATAAGACTTTCTAGCTCACTTTGACTCACCTGATAAAATGACAGTCAAACAAGGAGGATTTAGGTTAACAAGAAAAAGCTAGAGTATATATGAATAGACTCACTATTCAACTGTCTCACACCTAACTCGATCTTTCTGATGGAAACGAGGGATTTCAGCACCTCACAGGAACCAGCCTGTCCTTGCCTGATTGCAACATAGATCCACAAAGCCTAGTTATGCAAAAAGAAAATGGAAAAATGAAGAAAGCCCCTGCATCTCACCCTGCAGTTTAAAGGATTCTGTAAATGAGTCAGAAGCAAATTGTTAGTTTATTAATAAAAAGAAAAGTGACAAACAGAGGAGGCCAAACTGTGTCCTCACATACAGTTAGGCAATTCCTAATGAAATCTTTGAGCTGCTGATTAGCACTAAACAAAGAAATTTCATTTTCAGCTTTGAACCATTTTGCCAAACCTGCCTAATGGAAAGTAATTTTTAGCTGAGGTACTCTAGGGTTTGGTTTGGTTTGGTTTGGGGCTGGGAGTAATGGGGAAGACAGTCTAGAAATGCTTCTCCTATGAACCATAACCATTCTTTTCTCTCCTACAAAAATGGAAGAGATTTCCAATCCATTCACTAATCCCACTGAGCAGCACAGAGAATATCCTGCCAGCCCGAAAGAAAAGACCGGCCCTTTCCAAAGAACCTTACAGCTTCTGCCTCCCTAGCAACTTCTGCTGAGTTGTAACCCACCTCATACATTACGGTGCTCCAAGACAAAGGACAATAGGTAGGATGTAGCTCTAAATAATCATCAGCAATACTAATTAACTTTCTGCCTTCTAAGCAAGCAGACACAGTGATGCTATTTCCAGTCTATGTCGTAGCACACATGAAGCTGTACTGCTTGTTTGAAGGCACCATGGTAGGACACAGTCAGCTGGAGATATAGATGCGACTGTAACGGCTTAGTCCCACGTTTCTGTTCAACAGCCACTTAAACACCCTCAGAAAAAGATTTTTCATCACCTTAACATTAACAGACTTTACCTACCCCAATACAAGCTTCTGTTAGGCATAAGTGGGATCTGGATTTATCATTCTATAAAACGCTTTGAGATTTTGACAACTGTTCTAATGCTCTTCCCTAATCAGGACAGAGTAAAAAAATCTCAAGAATTTCCACAAAAGAACATGTGCAAAAAAAAAAAAAGTCAGTTTGGTTGATTTGAAACATTCATTTCATTTCAAGAAGTCTGCAAGGTTTTGTTTAGATTTTAAAATTTATGTATATATTTAATACATAAATATGATTAGCTTAAATGGTGAAAGTCATTTCAAACCAGAAAACTGGAATTTTTTGTTTAAAAAATGTCAAAATATTTTATTTGGACAATTTCAAAGGTTTCTGGGCAGGGGGAGTAGAAGAAGTAAGAAATTTGTCAAAACTCACCATTTGCTACAAAAAGCTTTTCTTTTAACAAACTTTTCTGATCCCAAACCAACACATTTTGTGCAAATGTCTTATCCAATTCTGCCCAACTTACTTCAATAAATGCTAACTGGAAACGAATTAGAATATTGTGGTATTTCCATCCTTGGAAATTTTCATGGATAAGCTGGATAGACACTTAGTTGAGATGGTTTAGTCAGGGACAATCCTTCTTTGAGCAGGGCACTGGACTAGATGAGCTCATAAGGTCCCTTCCAGGCCCCACCCTACTTTCCAAGGGTGGTATTAGGTATGCCTGTTTCTAGTATGTGAGTTCACCATGAGATAAGGAGTTGACTATGTTTAGCCCAGAGACACTGTAAATCTTGCAATCATACTTGAAATCTTAACTAGACTTCAGAAGATTACTTTATTCTCCAATATTTGAGGCAAACAAAATGCATTTACTTCTTGTTGTTCAAGGACACATTCTTATTCCTTTTGAGGCTTCACTGTTAAATAATATTATTCTTAGCTTTTAATATGTTCCATATTGAAGATTCTTTCGTCCTTTAAAAGATGCACTGATCCATAATGGAGAATTATGAAAAGTATTTCATTTAGAAACAAATATTTCTTCCCTCTCTACATTTCAATTAAGTGGGCCCCTGGCTTGCAAACCAGGGGTGAATTCTTCACCCCACTGAAATCAATGGGAAAACTCATTGACCGTTGTGGAGTCTTTCATTCTCAAGATGTTAGGTATTGAAAACTGAGCAGAAATGAGTGACTTCTCCACAGCTAAGCAGTTTTCCTTTCCTGTGACACGAGTCTAACCACAAATACAACAGATACAGCTGAATTGTCCTAGAAGTTAAGGACAGTAAGTTATCAATAGCTGTTGGCCCTACATGGCTATGCAAGTGTAACTTTGTGTCCGAGAAAAGAATAGAACCTGCTGAATATTTTTTAAATGGGAAGTTTGCCCATGAGAATCTGGTGGCTTCTGTATTTTATGGGAATAGTTTTTGACCCTACATACACCACTTGACACTTGTGATTTTTGCAAATGTGTGCAGCTAATCTGATGATTTAAATGCAGTTCCAAATTTAAATGAAGCACTAAGGACCTAATGTTTAGTGAAGTCACCAGTGAAGTCAGGAACTAAAATTTCAATAGGAGACTTCAATAAATGTAGACACTATGATTTGTCATCTATTACAGACTAATAAAACACAATCCACCATGCAGAAAATGTATTCAAGTTCTAACTTCCCCCAACCGTTTTTGCAAAATACTGCAGTTAGAAATTTTAACGGATAACCTTTTACTCAAAAAAGGCCAGATCATATTTATAGTTTAATTGCTAAGTGGTGACTAGGATCTTTGAAGGTGACCACATTTAAAGTACTGCATTTTCATTTAAAGGACTGATAGAAACAACTGATGAAGAGAGAGGAACTTGCATTTTATAAATGCAATCTGAATACAGAAGTGGAAGAAATAACCTCTACTGGAGGCTGTTTTTCATAATCCTGTTTAAATAAAAAAGGATTAAATACTTACATGAATAGCAATACTATCTGCAGTTACATGAACTAAGATAAAAGCTACCAGTGTTATTAATCCCTCCACTTCGAGCATAAACTGGCTGAGAAACATGCCTTAGTTTTAGTGGGAGAACTGTTTTTTCCCAGGTTGCCTCAGTATCCGAGAACGTGGGTAGGAATCTCCAAAATATTTAATTTACTACTTAAAACATCTGTAGGAACAGAGTAATTGCCACACTTGATCAAGGCTGTGGTTCACCTAGTGCAGTGTCCTGTCTCTGACAGTACTAGCAGATGGTGCAAAAAAACTTGCAGTAGGCAGATGCAGCATAATCTGCTCCTTCATGAAGGTCTCATTTTTATCCTGATTAGCATAAGCCCTGAAGCATGAAGTTCTATGTCCCCCCCCCGCCCCATTTGCCTTCTTAGCCTTAACTTTCATAATTCTGGTTATTACTATCCTATCTGTAGAAACAGTCACTCCCTTTGAGAATCTTGCTACATTCCTGGCTTCAACAAAATCACTGCCGAGGAATTCCATTGTCTAAATAATGTATTCCCCCCTGGTTCCTTAAAACTATTAAAGGCTTGTTCCTGAGGTACTGCTGCACTGCTAGAGAGTGGTTTTAACAAGGTCTGCTCTTCACATGTAAACAACAACTGGTTTTGTTTCAATGGTTGGCTTTGTTCAAATCTGGTCATAATAGTGCAGGTGACAATATTGAAATAGTCACTGACCCAACCTAGACAATGCAAAGCCCCAGCTTTGGCTGGGACATCTAGTGGTCCCTTTGTCTCACCTCCCTCCTTTCTATAGTGTCCAGCGGCACGGGGAGAGAGAGAGAAGGGCCATAAGGGAAAGATCAGATAGCACAAATTGTTATTTACTGCTGCTTTATTACTGCAGTGCCTACAGGCCTTAACTGATGTTGGGGGCTCCACTGTACTAGGCATGTGCCAACATATACTGAGATATACTCCCTGCCCCAAAGAGCTCATATATGAGATAAATGAGACAGAAGAGAGAACAGAAGCATTAACACGTATGTTTTGGAAGAACATATTAAATAGCTGGTTCAAAATCCAACAAGAAATCTGAGGCTGAGCCAAGAATTGAACCCTCAGATCTCCTGATTTACAGGCAAACATTTTAACCATAGGACCCTAACTCCTCTGTCTAACCAAAAATAGAAGGCTGAAAGTCGATCAGTGTTTCACAGCCCCAAAAGCATCCCCAGTTAGATTTTGAATATATGACTGTCTTAAAGGAGTTGCAAAGAAATCCCACACATTCTCTTGGGATAGTATCATAAAAGTGACCAGATGCCTTATGTTTTTAAACTTTGCTAATGTATCTGCTATCGCTTAGCTAAAGATGGATCCATATTGAATGGATTATCAGTTAGATTAACCTGTTTTTCAAAGGTGCTGAGCAGCCCCAATACCCATACACTCCTGCATGAATACTAGGCATATCATCCCTGATTCCTAAGGCTTGCGATTCCTAAATTGTTGTCTACTGATAGTCCATGAAATCATGGGAATTACTTCATGAATTGTACCTCCCATCCCTTTTTAATTAGAAGTTTGATAAGAGGTGGTCAACAATCCAAGAACATTAGGAACCAATTGGAGAAGCAGCTGTTTGCATCTTTAAATCCCTTCATCCTGACTCCCTTTATTAGGTAGCATGACAGTAGTGATGTTTCTAGAAATGCATGGCATTATAACATCCTCCTGAACAAAAGCTTTAGAGATACCCTCATACCAGCAGTGCAAGAGGGAGATTTACTAATTATAAGGAACTGGTGTTCTCTACCTCTGTATTTTTTTCTATACAGTAGGCTTTCAATCAGCTTTACAAATCAGTATTTTATTGTTCTGAGCTACGGTAAAGATGGCTTTTAAACTTTCTTTAAAATTAACATTTATTTCTGACTATGTGAACATATTGTTTCTAACTGACAAGAACTGCTCATTTACATCTTTTAACACCAACAGAATGTTAATCTATAGTAAACAGTTTTTTATTACAAACGAGAATGGCTTAGAAGTATTGTTAATTAGTAAAAGAGACCCTCAGTTCCCTGCTAGCCTGAGTGGGATGAGTCATGGATTTTCATGAGCAGGATCAATTACAATTGCATCCTATTATATGGAGAATCTCAGAACAAATGGCTGTGTGGCAACATCTCTAAAACCTAATTCTGGCCTTGAAGCATTTGGGAGTAGGGTGGAGGAGGTTTGGAACAATCTGTTATTTCATATAAATAGCTCTGAAAATCTTTACCACCTCTCTTCACCAAATAAAAATGTCCTAGGACAAATCTGGCTGTCCTGATTGGAAAGAAAAATGACTGAGTGAGGACTGCATTCTGCTGTCCCTCCTGACACTGAACTTTAAAATGACACCTGAAGAATAATGGTGGCCTGATCCGCAATTCTTACTCACCGCAGCTGTCCTACTTCATGAGACTAGCTTCTTTTACTTTAGTGGAATTGCTCATGTGAGTAAGTTTTAGCAGGACTGGGGAAGAGAGAAATCAAACAAATCACATACATTTACTGTTGTGTCACAAGTATGCCAGGCTAAGGCTTTGAGTTACTAGCTTTCAGCTCATGCGACAGCTGGCACAAGAGCTAACCTCTTACCTAACCCTATGTTATTTTTCACCTAGGTTATTTTTCCAGACTCGAGATTTGCAACCAATGAAGACATCTCCTAATTTCCAGTTGTAAAAAGGACAAAAAGAAAATAATCCCCTCCAGACAAAGCTGAATCTGAAAGCAAATATTAAAGAAGGGGGGGGACTTCATTAGAATGAAAGCTTTTCTTTTGTAACCAACTCTGTTCATTCCTATGATGATAGAGAAAGCAAGCCTACCCCTCAGCAAAAAAATTGCCTTTGAATTTATTCTCTTTTGGGAATATTTGGGAGGGAACAAAACTCTCACTGTGAACAAATGTAAAAGATGTAAACTACATTCATTGTAGTGCTTATTTCTCTTTCAAGCCCAAGGATGAGCCCTGCCACCACAATGTTACTGGAAAATTGATTCGATTTTCTCCAATTATCCGTTCAAGAAAACAAAGAATCAAAAACTGGCAGCCAGCTAAAGTAGCCTTTTTTTTTCCCTGACAAAGAAGGCAATAATGTGCACCACTTTCTGACTTCCATCCCATCTGGATATAGATAACCTTTATTGTAAATGTTGTGACATATCCTGTTATTCTTAAACTGCATGGCTTCATAAGTAAGCAACGCTTCTGAGCTCCAATCTATGTCTTGAGAAGCTGAGAGAAAATTGTTTTATGGACAACTTGGACTACGAGGAAATCATAGTTCATGCTTCTTCAGAAATTCTGAGAAAGAAAGAGAACAATTACTGAATCCCAATGAGGCCCAAGTTCAATGAAGCTTCTGTACCTGCACTTTTGGCTTCAACAGAATATGAAAATTTTGTGAAGCTGAATGCAACAAGAGATAATGAAAGTAAACAGCTAGAGGGGTCCCTCTCATCCACTATTGCACTGATAATAGTGCTGACTATTATTTTCTCTTTAATAATGACATCCCTGGGGACTTATTGTTTCCACAAGTGGAAACTGCGGGGTAAAAAACTGCAGAAAGCGCAAGAGGAATATCAGAAAGACCATGAAAAGAGTATGTTTCAAAGCACATCTGGACTAGTTTCATAAACAATTGAACCAATATGACATATTTCTGCATTACCTAAAAAAGAAAATAGAGAAAAGGACTGGACACTAGACACTGAAATATCCAAGCAAAAATATCTTTGTTTTACCTAATTTGTAAGAGTTGCTAATGGTTTGGAAATTTCTTACAGCTTTATTATAAGCCTAAAATATATTCAGTTGCCTCATCTGCGAGAAGTAAAACCCATGCAACCCTGCATTTTAATCAGGACTTGGTTCTCAAAGAAACTATAGGTCCATCCCTGCTGTCCCTACTTTATCAAACCTCTGATGGCCTATGGAAATCAGGGACAAGACCCTCAGCTTATGCAGATCTGCATAGCTGATAAAAATCAATGAAGCTATGCAGATTTGCACCAGTGGATGATCTACCCCCGAATTTTACATACTAATAGGAGCTGTATCTGAATAAGGTTCCCAGGATCACCTTTAGGAGCAGCTTAGCCTGAAGCCTCCTGGTGCAGAACTCCTAATAATTTCAACAAGAGTCCCATGCTCAGAGAGCTCCCAGGATTGAGGCCTAAGTTTGCTACCATGTTGTAAGTTGATAATAGTTCCATTTCTCACATTTAAGGTCCAGGAGCTGCAAGGTGCTGCTGACATTCCACTTCTATGGGAGCTGAGGCCACTCAGCGCCATGTAGGATGGGCCCTAATTTATCAAGAAGAAAGCAAGCACTTTTCTAACCAGGCTTGCAATTATTTTTAACTAGGCTTACAATGGCGTGTTTCTATTTTCGTAGCCTGTAATGTTATGTCATGGAAAAAGATGACAACTCTATTGTGGGTAGCAAATGTAAGTAATATTTTCTAACAAAGTGTTGGATGTAACATTAGTATAATTAGCTGTTTTAAAATGTAGAAAATGTGTTAAAACACAAACAAAAACCCTGATTAAGCATATAGCTTGCTTGCAGTTACCATTAGTTGATGCTGTATGTATTTTTAAACAAGCTATAATACTGTGATAATGCTGTAAACTTGCTTTGGTAAGCAAAAAAATGTTCTATTTAAAACTGGCAAGAAGATTAAAAAGATACATGTTCTTAACAGTGGCATCAACTAATATGGATTTTCACACGATATTCTACAGGAAACCTCTACTACATGCTACAGATATATTTTACAATGTATTTATGGATCATACACATTACTCTATGTGAGAACAAACAGTACTATTTTATTACAAAATAAATAAATAAATAAGCAGTGAATGCCACATCCAGAAGATGGATAGTGTTTTATTAGGGCCCCTCGATCAATGTTCTGAGCAGCTGGAAAAGATGCATTGCAAATAGAGGAAGAAGGCCATTATCTTTATTGGCAGAGGGGTTGAATGTTTTTCCTCCCAATACCTCCCCCCTCTTCTGCCACACTCACAGAGTTCATCAATCCCATTTTCAGATCCCTGTAGGCAAAGAGCTACAGGACAATGACTATGTTGGAGAAGGAACACTTGGCTGGGGGAAGAAAAAGCAAGCCTGTTACATACCTCTGATTGAAAATAAAAAAAAATCCTAAAACACTGTGAATTTTTAATAAAGTGTTGCCTGTTATACTCCCTGTGCTACATGCAGCAGCAATCTGCACATGGATTGAAGGTCAAGGCAAGTTTTTAGTCAGTGGATATAAGAAGAAATGATTCTGTGAACTCTCATACCCAACACTCGTTGTGATTTGGGAGAATTTCTGCATTCTTAGTTTTAAAAATCATATACAAAAAGGGAATCCCATTGATAGCAACATGTATAATTTGGGGAAACCATCCTGAAATGAATGGAGCTGGGTCAGATCTGCAGCAGTGTAGTACTGGGTTTGGTCAGGGATGGATTAACCCTTAAGTGGGCCCTAGGCAAACAAACTTGTAGGCCTCTACTTAATACTGTATATTTATATTCCTTCTTTAACTCAATAATTATAATATGTAAAATAAGCACAGCTGGGCCCTTTCTTCACTTAGGGCCCAAGGCATGTGCCTAGCTTGCCTATGCATTAATCCAGCCCTGGGTTCAGCAACCTATGGCCTGTGGGCCAGATCCAGCCGGTGGGTAGACCGGAGCCAGCCCAGGTCAGTTCAGGGAATCGCTCAAGCCACAGTCATGGAGGAAGCATCCCTAGGGTCCTAGTGCCTGGTGAATTCAGTTTGTTCTCCGCTGTACCATGAGACACGTCCTTGGGGTCCTTGGGCGTGCCTTTTTCTATTTATTTCTATTTTCTATCCATTTCTATCTGTAGCATCTGTTGATTACCAAGAAGGTGCAGAATTGTGGCCTATGGTGAGGGTTGGGTCACAAACAGTAGCTCACTGTGGCAAAAGGTTACCAACCCCTGGTGTAGAAGATGGGCCCCATGTCACCATGACAGTTCAACATCATAGCAGGACACTGCTCCTTATAGCAGCAAAACTTCATATTCAGTTCCACCAATTTAAGCTCCAACCAAGCTTCCAATCTGAATAACTTGGAGCAAATAAACTTCACAGAAATTAATGACAGTAGCAGTGGCGAGAGTTATAAAATACGTGTCATCTTCCTACCAATGATGTTTGAAGATAGTTGATCTGGGGTGTATTTCTGAGAAGGTGAAATTTCTGTAGGAGCTCGTGGCATCTCAAGCCTATTTTTCAGCACACAGTGAAGGGATTTAAGACTGCTGTAGGGATTACAGGGAGAGAAGAGCTGAAGACAAGTGTACAGGGAAAGGTGTACTGCCAGTTTGTTTTTGTTTTTTATCTCTGTCCCTAATTCATATCCAGCCCAGGTCAGTAATGCTCAAACATCAATACCAGCTAAACTTACTCCAGTGGCCTCTGGAGAATGAGACAGAAGTCTCAGTCTCTTTCCCTAGTATATAACCATGCACACCAGAGTTCAGCAGCATAACTGCTCTTGGATGACAGTCTAAGGAATTAATGGATTAATAAACAGAGATAACCTCATACCTTAGAGCTGATCCTTCCAAATAGAGTTGAGGCCAGCACCATTCACCAGCACGTCTAGTGACCAGTAAAGTGCAACCTCCCAAATACCAATGCCAATGCACATGCAAAATGATAGGGGTGCACCAGTAGACATTTGAGGGCCAATAACACTAGCAGATTTTTAAGGAGGCATTTCAGCCAATACCAATCTGATATCCAATACAATCTGTTGTGGTGGAAGGGAAGGGTGGAGGGAAGGGATGGGGGGGGGCAGATCAAGGCCCCTGCGGAGAGGGAGTGGGGCTGGGGGAGAGACTGGGGTAGGTGTTACCCAGCCAGGGAGGGATGGGGCGTGGGACAGAGCCATGGCTCATCCAGGGGACACAGGGGTGGGGGGCAGCTCCTGCCACTTCACACACCCCGGGAGGGCATTGGAAGGGAGCGTGTGCCCCCAGGAACTGCATGGGGTAGGGTAGGCTGCAGCTGTGGGCTGGGGCCGGGGCTGCATGGGGCTCTTCCTGGCGGGCAGTAGTCGGGCTGGGCTGAGCTGTGCTCAGGGTGGGCAGCGGTGGCACCAGGAGGGGGACTACAGGGGGGAGGGCTGCAGATGCTCCAAATTTTGCCATATCACCTTCATAGCCCCCTTCCAGCACAACTGCCATGGGCCCCGCACACAGCCCCAGCCCAATCCCCCACCCCCCACATATGCTGGGAAGAGCCCAGTGCAGCCCCTGGCCCCAGTCCACAGCTGCAGGACTCCCTCCCCATGCAGATCCAGGGGAACACCCCTCCCACTCCCCCAGGTTTTATGCAACAGCAGGAGCCCCCACCTCCCCATACCCCCTGGACAAGCCTTAGCTCTACTCTATACCCTGCCCTGCCCTCCTGGGCAGTACCTAACCCAACCCCTGCCCCACTCCCTCCCACACCACAGGGGCCTTGATCTGCTGCCCCATGCCCCTTCCACCACACCAGACTTACCAGCTGCATGCAGCTCCCCAAGATGCCCGGCTGTGCTCCTCGCTGCCTACGTGCTGCGCTGAAGCTGCATGCATGCACAGGCATTTATCGGCCAAATTTTCAACCACATCAGGCCTATTTCTGATACAATCAATTTTCTTTATATTGGTGCCAACCCAATATGAGACTGATGTATCGGTGCACCTCTACAAAATGAATCAGAGTATGCAACAAAAAATGTCTTCTTTGCATTTGCAAGCTGTTAAGAGCAATACACTCTAATATTTCATGTCTTTCAGAGGATTTAAAAAGAGTGGGGGGCAGAGTATGTAATATGAAAACTGAAAAAGAAAACCTCCAAGAGACACTTAAGAATAGGTGGATTAATTTGTTTCAGTGTCAAATCTGCTTACTACATGAATCACCTTTGATCCACTTCATTCCTTTTAAATGCCAGTAAGCACAAACAAGGGAAGCAGAAGAATAAATCAAGGTTTCTTGATCGCAGTTTTCAGGTCGTTTCTCCAGATCAAAACAAAAAGCTCATGGGAAGGGAGCAGGAGGAGTATAAAAAACAGAGTACTGAACTACATTCTGTCCTGTGGCCTCCATGTCAAAATTCTTCAGTTGCTAGTTTCAAGCCCTGCAGGAGTACAAAATAAGTCAATTACGGGGCAAGATCTTTCATTTGATTTATATCATACATTACTAAAGCTGCAACCAGGTAACAGATAACAAGAATTCAGATCCCAGAGTTACTCTCAATAAAATCTGTTATAGGAGAACTCCAGAGCTGCACTGAAACTACAGCACAGAGCAGTAAAAAAAAACCCCAACAAATAATAGAGACCACATAAGTCTTGAATTTTCATAAAAGCTTTCTGATTTTTCTAAGTTTTCTGTATGTAAATAAGCACTTATTACTTGCACAGAACTACCAGTTTGAAATGATGCTTTATAGACCAATAAAATTGCCAGATACCAAACCCCAAAAACATAGAGTTCTATGTATTTACACAAATGTTTGACAACTGAGAGTTAGAAAGAAATGCTTCATGGTTTCCAGTGATAATCTAGACCTCAAAAGCAGTGCTCAAATGCACTGTTTGTACTATGACAAGACAAAGAGGATATGTATTTAGATTCCTATATTTCATTTTCCATGTTTTTGGAAGTGAAACAAAATCACACAGATGTATTATCTTCCACTATGTTACGCCTATGTAAATTTTCAGAGGGATGGAGGTTTGGCTTCCCACTTTGTTTGTGACAGAGCCCTAAGGACACATCTGGTGAAGTGATGCATGTACTTTTGCTAACCAAATTTCACGAAGTTATTAGAGAGAGGCAGAAGGAAAGTAAATCACGTCACAACATAGAGATGGGGCAAGAGTAGAATGTCTGACAAGAAACAGCTTATAAAACTGAGGAAGAGGAGAGTTACAGAGTATTTAAGAGCTAAGGGTGTATAACCCAAAAGCAGCTTGTTTATTATCTAAGCAAGCTATATAAGCAGCCATGATCTAAAAATGAAAGCAAAGTTTAGGGGGCTCTTAAGATGAACTGTGATACCCAGGGGGTTGCTGGAAAGTGGAATAAGCTGCCAGTGAGAGAATGAGAGAGGCTAGCATTGAAGAATTCAAGATGGCATTAAATTTTCACTTGAGACTTGACCTACCACATTTACTCAAGTCCAAGACACGATTTTCCTTCCCCTTTCAACATGGAGGGAAAAGAAATCTCGTCTTAGATTCGAGTACTGGCCTGGGGGAGGAGGCTGCTGCAGCTCTATCTCCAGCCCTGTTATGGGGCAGACTGTGCAGTGAGGTGTGGTAGAGAGAGGAATGCAAGCCTGGGGGAGATCACACAGCGTGTGGCCTGGGGAGAACGTTGGGGAAAGCATGGTGCATGGTGAGAGAAGTGCTGGGGAGGACCATGCAGTAGTGGGGGAGCTGCTGCAGCTCTAGCATTGCCTCCAGCCTTGATCCAGGGCCAGGGCTGGGGCTGGAGCTGCTGCTGCTGCCTGGCTGGGGCCACAGCCACTGTATGCTCCATGCCCCATAGCCAGACAAGGAGCGAGAGCTAACACACAGGGTATGTAACAGGGACTGGGGGGCAAGTGGCTGGAGAGGGGCAGGGACAAGGCGGTGGCAAGTGGCAGAGGGACAGGAGGCAGGCACTGGGGTGGGGGGGACAAGTAGTGTGTGGGGGGGGGGAGGAGGGGGCAAGAACTAGGTCGCAAGCCCTTTGCCATTGCTTTCCCTGCTGCTTGCCCCCCTGCTGCTGCTGCTTTCCCAGCTGCAACAATATGGGGGGAGCAAATGTAAAATGATCCTCCAATAATTAATTTCTATACATGGAAAATCATAACAAATGCATAATTTTCCACATACAGAATCTAATTATTGGGGGGGTTGCGTGAAATTTAAAGTCTTCTTGGATTCAGGTAAATACGGTACTTTGGCAAAACTCTCTGTGAAAACAATTGTGGTAAATTATTTGTATCACAAGGTAAGAGATAATGTAAATGAACTTGCTGTTCCCTCTATTTTTATGTTCTTTTAGATTTAATGTTGATTTGTGAGTTGTGAAACAGCATGGTCACCTTACACCCCTGGATACTCTGCTTCATACCTATAGTATGTAACATATACTACATATTTAAGATCTGTATACTTGGAAACTGTTTAAGCAGAACGCTAAATCAACTCCATCAATAGATTTTCTTCAACCAAAATGAAAAAAAAAATGCAATGCCATTATGGCTCAACAAACATCTGACCTCTTAGGCAGTGACCTTCTTCAGGCATGTATTTAATACACAAAAGATAACCTTTCTAGGCTCCCTAGGGCTGTAGAATATCCAGGTGCACTGAACACATGGAAGAAGCATGGGGGCTGCACAGACCCAATCTATGACCCACGTGGATCCATTCGCTGCAAGTGCCTTGCAAGGATGGTGCATATCTATTGCTGGTGAATTGATTCCCATATCTGTAATTCTTCCCACATGCCTGTAATTCTGGGTTAGGGTGAGGGAGAGGATTTCATTTCTCTCTGCATAAACCTTTTTATTTGCACTTCCTACATTGTATCAGAGATTTACCCAGAGACAATCTTAGTAACATTCACTTTCTGGAATCAATGGAAAATGACAGGAAATCCAAAAGCACATTCAGCAAATGATACCAAAAATATTATTTAATTGACATTTTATTCTGTATTTTGTTCTGTTTCTCAACCTAACCACCTATTCCAGACAGATTCTATGATTAATTTATAATCATTTCTTGTCCTGTTGGCATCCTCAGGGTTACTGACTAATTTCAGTTCATATTCTCATTATTTCAGTTCTATAAATAACCTGTTTCATTTTACTCCTTCTAGTTACTTTGCAACCTTCTCTTTCTCTACTCCACCTGGGGCTCTCACTTTCAATTTAACAGAAGGCAGCGGGCAGAGATTGAGCTGAAACCCAATAATAGTACCTCCCTGCCCAAAAAACAGAACCATTTATTTCGCTTACAGTTGGAAGCAGCTGTGAGCTGCTCTGAAATCCCATAGGCAAACCCACACAAAAAATGTATTGCTTGTTAGAATAATAATAAAAACTGTTGACTTCCAAAATTTAAAAAATGCATTTGGTTGTTTTACAGAATATTTCAGTATTTGCATTAAGGAAGGACACAGAGTTCAATCATAACCCAAAATCCACTGTGTTGGGTATATCTGGCTCCACCTACAGCACTATTTAGCCACAAGCACTAGCAAATCCTCATTAGTCAGCTTTAGGTACAGAGTGCCTGCAGCAGACTTTTTTCAGCTCTTACAGACTTTGATTAGTCTTCATCCCAACTTTACCTTACATTTTCTGACCTTTCACTTTCAGTTTTTGCCATATGTTCTTTGGGTCCTCTGAAAGCTTCGGAAGACTTTTGTGTATTTCTCCTATAAGTGTCAGCAAGTCCTGAAATGAAAGGAAAGTGATAAGAAATTTTATCTTGGAAAATCCTAGTGTTTGTCACATACTTGGACAAGACGGCTATCTGAATGGCCCAATCATCCTTCATATGAAGAGTCAAAAAACTGTGAGTCTCAGTTCACAATATCCTGCATGCAGAGCTTTCCATGAGAAGAATTAGGGAATGGTCACACTCCACATATAGCAGGTAATGAAAACAAGCCAACTATACAGCAACCCATGGACTTTACAAAATCTGTGGTAGCTAAGGCAGTGATGTGGAGGCAGGCTGCCTCTTGTTTCCTGCCTAGGTATCCACCAAACAAAACATGATATCACTGAAACCAACTCCAGAGTCATTTCTTAGAATGAAAGTGGCAACCTTGAAAAGAGGTACCTTTCAAAAAGAAATCTCGTTGGATATGTAGGAGATGCTGCACACCAGCCATCTTCTAGGCCATACACTTCTAGAAACACATAGTCCTAAACATATGGGAGAGGAGGAGGGAGGAAGAGGGTTCTGAAGCACTGACAGGTGGAGAAACCTCACTGCAGACCCACTCTTTCTCTTTCCATGAGTCCCTGCCAATCTTCATTAAATTAGACTCCCCTTCACTGCATCATACTGTTGGGAACCTGACGATGAAACAGTGGGGAACAGCAAGCCCTACGTCCACACAAACATTATTTACAAAATTAGCAACTATAGGACTAGCTTTTGGTTTCAGACAGGGTCTCAGGGCATGGGAGGAACCATGGAGTCAGGGAGAAACCATGCATATCTAACAAGAGAATTTTGTACTGACAAACATTGCTATTCCAAATCGATTATCCACCAGATGCTGCTACCTTGATCTCAGTTTAACTATAACAAAAACAATGTTTTTTTCCCCCATCTGATATCTGAGCACACTTTTTTCAAATTCAAATAGCAGAACTATAATAGGGATGTGGTGAAGAACGAGTACCAGGAACAGGCTTGGAAATTATAAGGCTGCATCTGCATCCATGCAGTGTTACAGTCTCCGTTTAACCCATTCCTTGCCAACCAGCCAGAAAGCAAGTGAGGAAAGTCTGTGGAAATGTAAGCAGGAAACAGCATGGGGCAATGACCATATTATTTACCACTTTGTACCTGGCTAACCAGCTAGAAAACTGATTGAGAGAATTAAATCTAGATGAGCTCAAAAGGAATTCTGGGACATTGTAAGCCACATTTTCAGCCATTGCAAATCAGCCATGCCACTGATTCAGCTGCATGAAGTGAGGATGTGGCCTAATGTATGCTGTAGTAACATGGGTTAAATTCCATCCTGACTTGCAATTCATTCAGGTCAATGTGATCATGGTCATAAATTATAGTGCACTTTCAGCACACACACATACCACCCCCGCAACTACTTCAGTATGTTATGTAAAATGTGCCATAGCATTTCTTTGAATAACTTTTGCTCACTTTGATATATATCTGTGCTTCCAACTTTTCTTGAAGCAAACATCCCTCCATAAATGCTTTGCTTTGTCTGAGAAAGGTAACCTTGGCCAGCTCAGCCTTTTTCTTCTGACAATCAGGGCACTGTGAAGTCTGGTGTACTTTTGTTTCAGTCACCTGAAAGATGAAAAGTCGAAATAATAAGTAATACCTGTCCTAGCAGGTTGATCACAACCATTAAAAAATAGTAAGTATGTGCATCTGCAAGCACATATGTGTATACGTAAAACTTCCAGAGACAAAGGTTTGCACATCGAGACAGTTGTAAGTTACTTTTCTTTTTCACAGTATACTTTTGATGAACCAGGCTGAAATGACTTTTACACTGAACTTAATTTTCTTTTCCCCATGTGCTACCCTTTTCAGCATCAATAACTTAGTTTCATTTAAGGTTAATGTATTTTTTCTCCAGCCATCATATCACTGGTTTGTAATATATCAGCTTTGTCTTTCAGTTGCTGAATTGGTCTAAAACAGAGGCTGTCTACACCAAAGAGGATGGAATCTGGACCTACGTGTACCAGTTCAAGCTTATTGTAAGAACACAAAGATTACTTTTACATGGCTCAGAGAAGGGGGTGGGAGTGGCATTTTAATTAGAGCGGCTCTTGGAGCCACTCTAATTAAAACACTACCATGTCTCCGGTATCAGCATCCTTGTGCTTAAAAATAGCAGTGGGGGCACTTGAACTAAAGCTCATTGAACGAGCTTTCATTTAAGCACCCCCACCGCCATTTTTAAGTGTGAGGATGCTGATACATGAGATGCAGGAAGCTGCTGAAGCACAGCAATTGCCACACTCCAGCAGACTCGATTAATCAAGTCTGTTCTAACACACTGGAATTTCAACATGCTGGAGCAGCCTCAGTGCTCATGTATAGGCACCTGATTATACTGGTAACACTGAACTTTTTCTGGCATAGCCTGTTTAACTCACAGTGGATTTGGTAGATTTACTTCATGGACACCTTTCCCTGTATTTATGTAGGGCATGCTTTGCTATTATACATTGGTATTTCTGTACCTAAAAGTCTCTGCTAGTGTATGTCTAGCCTCATATTCCATTTTTAATAGATAATCTTTACAACTTTTAACACAAAAAAGAACTCTGGAGCGGTATCAATTCAAATATTTATGTGCAGTTCTGAACTAAAACTTGTGTCAAATTGTAAAAACAGTTCCCTTCAATGCACTGAACAGTATTTATAAATACCTGTGTTGGTTTATCTACCATAAAAGTTTGAAGACTTTTCAAAAAATAACAGCATACATAATTTTGGTCTGATCTCACCTGTACAGAACTAAATATGTAACAATTCTACAGTTTCACACATGTAGAAACAATAACAGTAAAAAAGAAAGCCAGTTGACTAACAGATTTAGTAAGCTTTTGTTTATTTATTTATTTATTTTGGGTGGGGGGTTTTTATTGTTGTTTTTTTTTTACTAAGCATTGATAGAATAAAGGAGGTAGCTTGCTATAATTTCAAAACATTAAAAAAAACTAAAGCAGCCAATGCCCAGCAACTGACTTAAAAATACTATTCCTAGCCTGCCTGGCACAGGCTGAGTTGATGAATATGTTAACAATTACTTGTACATGCTATATGATTGTAAATTAAACCAAATATCTGTAATAGCGTTTGAAGCAAAATAAATGACTGTCATTACTATTCAAAGTTCTTTTTTTTGGTTCTATCAAAATTACTGCTCCGGATGCAGACATGCTGTACCAGTTTAAAAAAAAAAGCACAGACACTTGCCAAGGCCCAGATTTATGGGTAAAGGCATCTGTAGGTGATGATTGCTACAGCAGCATATTCAAGTTAGAATTCAAGGATCATTGGTGAATAAAAACAGTTTTGTGATTCCACACACGGAGCAGAAGTGCAGGAGTGGTTGTCTCAGTTTGTGCATCTTACAGGAAAGAATGCTGGGCTGGTAGAAAAGAAAAACTCTTCAAACTGCATTAAGATGATACATACACATCCTAACAAATACGCTAATGCAACCCAAATTCTCTCAGGAAGATTTTATACTTTAGGCAAGTGTTAAAAATTAAAATAGAGGAAATAGGAAAAAAAAGATCAGGCACCTAATGTTTTTACTACCAGAAGTTTTTTAAACACTGATTGTTTTACTTGAAAGAGACAGACAAATAAAACCCAACAATTTTCATTGTAACCTTAGTTTAGAAGGTATCTCATAAACGTGTTATTCTTAGCAGCAGTGAATAAACCCTTACTGAAGACTGAAATACCTTTCCTGCCTCTCCACAGATCTTACCTTTCAACCTAGAAAACTGGGTGCCAGTTTTTCTAACTAGCGCTAAGCTATCTGGCACGTCACATATGACAGTGGCCACGTGACCCAAAGGTGAATATCTACACAGCAAGGTGTTTCCTTTTTGAGAAAAAAAAACTTTCCTACAGACCACATTCACATACTCTAGAGACACAAAATTAAGGAGGCAAGCAGGGACCATAACTGTGACCAGTCCCTGCACTAAACAGCAGGGAGGAGGTACATGGTGGGAGCATCTACATGTGCCCCTATGGCACTGTTGTTACTGCGCTGTCATTAGTACTTCCTTTCAGAATTACTGAATGATGATGCAGTAACAGCCTGTACTATGCCATGCGAAACAATTTTTAGCTGCTATGTCCCTGTAGCAACACGCTATACTGAGGGAGCACATCACTAAAGTAACATAACTGCAGCATCACAGTTTTTGCCTGTTGATGCTACGTTGTTGTAGTGCGTTGCTACACTGATGTAGCATCATGTGTAGATGCGCCTGATATGAGCTTTTTGGAACCCTCCACTCCTATACATTAGGATGCAAGATTCTACCGAATCTGGCTCCAAATATGTTACAAAGCTATTCACATTTCTATTTTTGTGAAAGTGCCTTGATGTCCAGCCCCAGTTCTACCTCCCTTGTCTGAATATGACTAAGGGCAGAAGCAGATGTCCTGTTTGTGGCAGGACAAACTGCTTTGTTCCAGAACAGAGCAGTACCTGTTCAGACATCCCTCACAGGTATCCCAGAGCAAAGCCCAAAATCTACTGCCACAAAAAATGTGATAACAGTTTGTCCTGGGACACTGCAAAGGTATCTGAATGCTTATCCTTGGCAGTAGAGCAGGATAGGGAACTCAGGCATTCCACAGCCACTGCTTCAACCCCAATCCCAGCCCCTCTTCACCCAAGACATGCATCTGCAAATGTGGAGCAAGGAATCCCATGGGGGTCCCTTGCTCTGCAGCATGAAAACGCATACCCCAGAATCTCCCTTTATACTGCAGAACAGGGGAGCTCCATGGGATTTTCTACTCTGCACTTGCAGCTGCCCAGCTTAGGAGTACCCTTACAGAAGATTCAGGGCACACGTTTCATGCTGCAGAGCAAGGGAACCCCATGGGGTGTCCCATGCTGCGCTTCCAGATATGCACCTTGGCTCTGGGCCAGGCAACCAGGCTGTTGTCATACAAGATTGGGTCCCTGAAGCCCCAGGAGATGAAGGGACCCAGCCCTGTAAGACAACAACCCTGGGAACATGTGTACCTGCCAATTAATTGGGATCAGCTGTGCTGGGATACACCCTGGCACAGATGATCCTGTGACAAAAAAAGTGGCACTTTGTATCTTAATTGCTCAGGGCACTCTTGCAGCAGAGATGCCAAACCACCTCATGCAGCTGTATCAGATTATAACAGCTGATGTGTACTTCTAAGCAGCAGTAATCCCTACCTTTTTAAAATAGTTAAAAGATGCATTTGTCCATCCCCTCAACATTTCTCTCATGTCATATATAGTATCTCACTGAAAAATCAGCATAATGTCAGCTAGAAACTTCTATGTCATTCTTTACTAACATTTACTAACAGGAGTTATTTTAACAAGAAAAATCAGAAAGGCAAATTCTGCAAAATCAGGCAAAACTCAAGCCAGCGGGAGTTCTGCTCAAGTGAGGCTTGCACGATTTGGACCTCACTTTATTAGCTTTTCTTTTGCAGCCCTCTCCAAAAACTAGGCAAATTTAGTCTTTGGTTTCAGTACCTGTTTCATTGTCTCCCTGATATTTTTCAGGTGGATTCTGTTCACTAGCTGATCAGGAACAATACAGTTTAAGGCACCTGTCACTGACTTCTCTGAAGTGAATCCATGCTGCAACTCTTTGTGTTTGCAACTGTTAGACTGCTCACAGATCAACTGATGACGGATCTGGCTTATCTTAATGGTGCAGAAATTCTGCAGAGCATCCAATTCTTCAGCTGGTACCTCAGGAATTTCTGTCAATAGTGCATCAACAAAACAAAAATGTTAATTATTGTTTAATGGGAAGAGAAGAATCAGCCTTCTATCTACTGTGACTTACCAGGTTGTTACAAAACAATGTCAAGTTTGCAGGTATTAGCGTTCATAAATCTAATACACCATTTACATGGGAATCAGAATAATCACTGTAGAAAATGGCAAAAATAAAGTCATCTATGAAAAAAAGGGGATGGTACAAATACTGTAAGATAAGAGAGTGCTGGAGTCTACAGCAGACAATATGAATATAGATTTACTAAAGAGATGACACGAGTTACCTTCAGTTTAGACACAAAAACTAACACAGGTCTTACGATGAATCTAGATTTAACTTCTCCATAATAGAAACTACCATCTGCTAGAGCAAAATGCATTAACATTTAAAGTGAGAAGTACAAATCAGACAAATTCCAACTTAAGTAAGGGAGGGGAAAGGGGTTATGTAAACACATATACACATTTGTTAGGGCAGGCTCTACTAAAAGCAACTGCTGGAGAAAAAAAGCTTAAAATAGGCCACCTAACCTACAACTAGTTCATCCTCACACTTCTTGTTTTTTAAGGAAATGTTATTTCTTTAGAAAACACTTTCCTCCCAAATTTGTGTGCTCATTTAATGCGGTTTTTACTTCATTTTGTTTAAACATCTTCCATTCTCTCACTTCCTTTCAGATTACTTTTAGCAATACGTAAAAAAGCAAGATATTATATTTAAGATAAAAAGATGTTGAAGAATTGAAGGCTCAACCCAGGGCTCATTAAAGTTGCTATGAATTTTTCCATTGTCTTCAGTGGATGTGAAACCCAGCACATAAAACACCCATAAAACAAGTAATAAAATCTCTTGATATTACAGATCTGGTATTTCATCAGAAGTAGGCTCCCCGAAGTCTTAAGATGTTGCATTGTTTTCGACCATTGTATGAGGGAGAGTAGGAGTATTTCACTACATCTATATTTAAATATCTCACTTTTGCATGATTGCCAAAACTTAATTACATGCTGTTAAGCTTGTAAAGTAGATACAACCATTGTGAGGAAGAGATGTAAAAATACACCATTAAAATCATTACAAATGCCTTTGCTAGTAATTCATTCTAATGTTCGATTAGCTCCTCAAGACTCACTTCTGTGACACCTACACGAAATTAGCCACATAATACTGGCAAAATGAAGGGACAGTCACAGATAACAGAATCTTTTACCAAAAAAATTTAAATTACTTAGAAACATCAAATTGTGCCCCACCTCATTTATGTGTAGCCACGATCATGTCACTGAAGCAATTAGGCTAATTGAGTTAGGTTCCGGAGCAACGACAGTTAGGCTCCAGAGCAGCAAGAGACACACAGGTGAAAGCCCGCTGCGCCCCTGCTCCCCCCGAAACCTCCCAGAGACCCCCCCAGCAGCCACGGAGCCCCCCGCCGACCCCCAGCACAGTCGGAAGCAAGCGGGGCCCATGGTGGGAGGGGGTTAACCCCTTAGTGAGTGGAAGGAGGCAGCTGAGTGGAGCCGGGCTGGGTCCCAACTTTGTCCAGCCCCACAGGGAGCCACATGACTGGAGCCATGCGAACAGGCTGCGCAAATAGGTGTGCTTGTCTGCTGGCATGTGAGTTAGCGTGGAGTTCGCGTAGGAGGGTGCGCGGGAGGGCCCGAGACCCTGCCTGCGAACCCCCCAGGGTAGACAGTTCCAGCCGTAGCCAGCCTATCAGAGGCATGACACGGATGGGCACACGCTGCACCCCAAGGGTCCCCTCGGGCTCTGCGGCCCCCCGCCTCTGGCACCTCAGAGATGGCTCTCAGCTGCAGGAGCTGCCTGTCCCTTTTTCAGGCTCTGGGGCCCAGGAGCATGGCCATCTCCCCTTGTGACGTCTGCTCCCTTTTGGGGTCTCTGGCGTGCCAGCTGGAGGAGCTCCAGGCCACAGTCCAGAGACTGCATCAGGGACTGTGAGCAGGAGATAGACTCCTACTGCCAGGCCCTTCTACCCCCGGGAGCCAGAGGGTAGTCCACAGTCTCCCTCCAGGACAAAGGAGGACTCCAGGACCTCCCACTCTGTCCAGTCTGGGGCATGGACCAAGGTGATCAAGGGCCCTAAGGCCCACCGCACCAAGGCCCCTGCCCCACCGGAGCTTAGCAACAGGTATGCACCTCTTGCTGCTCCAGCAGAGCCTGCTGAGTTGCCAGCTCCTGCAGGCTACACAGGCTCAGCTGCAGCTACCGCCCCTGCTCTCCCCAAAACATGTGTTTGTTGTGGGAGACTCCATCCTGAGGGGGACCGAGGGGGCAATCTGCTGCCCTGACCCCTTAGCCCGGGAAGTCTGCTGCTTCCCGGGGGCCTGCATCTGGGACACTGCAGAGAGGATCTCTAAGCTCCTCCAGCCCACAGACCACTATCCTATGCTCCTTATTCATGTGGGCACCAATGACACGGCTTGGAGTGCTCCCAACTGGGTCATGAGGCACTACAGGGATTTGGGAGCGGGGCTAAAGGGCCTGGGGGCATGGGTGGTGTTCTCGTCGATCCTCCCAGTCTCTGGCTATGGGCTGAGGAGGGAGAGGAGGATCCATGTAGTTAACCAAAGACAGCGGCGCTGGTGTCATCGGGAAGGCTTTGGCTTCCATGACCACAGCCCACTCTTTGGCGAGAAAGGCAGCGAGCTGCTGGGAAGAGATGGCCTCCACCTCTCTCCCCTGGGGAGGAGGCTCTTCTCAGCCAGACTGGCTGACCTGCTCCACCGGGCTTTAAACTTAGCCCGCTGGGGGATGGGGAGACTACTGCCACTGCTGGCCCGCTGAGCAACCCTTGCAAAGCCAGCAGGTCAAGGCACTCTAAGGAGCCCACCCCTGCCCCAGCCCTGGACCGATCTGTGGGCAAGGCAAAAGTGTCCCCTAAGGGGACACTTGCCTGCTTGTACACAAATGCCAGGAGCTTGGGAAATAAGCAGGAGGAGCTCGTCCTCCTGCTCACAATGCAAATAATTATGATGTCATAGGGATAACAGAGACCTGGTGGGACTCCACCCATGACTGGACCATGGGTATAGATGGCTATACTCCATACAGGAGGGATCATGTAGATAAAAGGGGCGGGGGGTGTAGCACTTTGTGTTACAAAAAGCTACACGTCCCTACAAGCTGATATTGGCGACCAGGGTGGATGACTGGAGACCCTCTGGGTTAAAATCCATGGGGAACACGGCACAGAGGACACAACGGTGGGAGTCTACTACAGACCTCCCACCTAAAGTCCTGAGCTTGACCAGGAGTTCACCTGAGAACTGGCTGAGGCCGCTTGCTCCAGGACCATGGTTGTCATGGGTGACTTCAATTACCCAGACATCTTGTGGGAGGATCACTCAGAAAAATCCAAGCTGTCACAAAGCTTCCTCTCGTACGTGGATGACCTCCTACCTGATTCAAGAAGTCTATGGGCCAACGAGAGGCAAAGCGCTGCTTGACCTGGTACTGGCTACTGGGGATGACCTAAACGGCGACCTAGTGATTGACTGGAAGCTGGGAGACAGCGATCACGAGCTGATCACCTTCACCATCCGCCATAAAGCTGGCAAGTCAGTCAGCCACACTGAAGTCCTTGACTTCAGGAAGGCCTACTTTGACAAGCTCAGGCGGCTTGTCAGTGAGGCCCTAAGGGACCACGACCCCAAGGGGAGGTGAGTTCAGGAAGAGTGGTTGCTCCTCAAGGGAGTGATCCTCAATGCACAAGCTAAGTCTATTCCGTCTCGGAGGAAAGGCAGCAAGAGAGCACAGCAACCCCCCTGTCTCTCCAGGGACCTAGCAGACCTCCTGAGGCTAAAAAGAAAGGCCTACAAAGGATGAAGGATGGGATTCACCTCCAAGGAGGATTATTCTGCACTGGTCTGGTCCTGCAGGGAGCAAACCAGGAAAGCCAAGGCTGCAACTGAATTCCAACTAGCTTCAAGCATCTAAGACAATAAAAAGTCCTTTTTCAGATATGTGGGGAGCCAAAGGAAAAGCAAGGGCAACACTGGACCCCTGCTGAACCAGATGGGGCAACCGACAACTGACACCCAGGAAAAAGCCAACCTATTAAATGGGTTCTTTGCGTCGGTCTTTCATCAGTCCCATGAGATGCCCATGCCCACTACAGGACAGGGAGGTCCGGGTGAGGGAGATCCCCTGCCCTCCATTAATGCTGACCTCGTGAAGGAACACCTTGAGAGGCTGGATATCTTCAAGTCAGCCAGCCCTGACAATCTACACCCCAGGGTACTCAAGGAGCTGGCAAGCATCATAGCCCAGCCTCTGGCATAGATCTTTGAAAACCCCTGGCGCTCTGGTGTAGTGCCTGAAGATTGGAAGAAGGCCAATGTGGTGCCTATCTTCAAGAAAGGGAGGAAAGTAATTCCGGCTAACTATAGAAATCAGGCTGATGGGCCTATCCCAGGGAAGATCTTAGAAAAGTTTATTAGAGGGGCCATCCTTAATGGACTGGCCGACGCCAACATACTAAGGAATAGCCAGCATGGGTTTATTGGGGGTACGTCTTGCTTGACCAATCTCATTTCCTTCTATGACCAGGTGACCTATCACCTGGACAAGGGAGAAGAGATTGATGTCATATCTTGACTCAAAAAAGCCTTCGATCTGGTATCCCATGGTCGCCTCTTGGCGAAACTGGCCAATTGTGGCCTTGGGTCCACCATGATCTGCTGGCTGGGAAACTGGTTCTGTGGTCGGACCCAGAGGGTGCTAATTGATGGAAGTCATTCATCATGGTGTCCTGTGACCAGTGGGGTCCCCCAAGGCTCTGTCCTTGGACCCATATTGTTCAACATCTTCATTAATGATGTGGACACTGGAGTCAAAAGTGGACTGGCCAAGTTCGCCGATGACACCAAATTTTGGGGCAAAGCATCCACGCCAGACCCAGGCTGACCTGGACAGGCTCGGCAAATGGGCAGATGAGAACCTGATGGTGTTTAACACTGAAAAATGCAAGGTTCTCCACCTTGGGAAGAAAAACCTGCAGCATCCTTATAGGCTTGAAAGTATTATGCTGGCTAGCACTATGAAAGAAAGAGACTTGGGGTCATCATTGACCACAAGATAAACATGAGCCTGCAATACGATGCTGCGGCGAGTAAAGCAATCAAAACACTGGCTTGCATCCATAGATGCTTCTCAAGCAAATCCAGGGACGTCATTCTCCCCTTGTACTCGGCCTTGGTGAGGCCGCAGCTGGAGTACTGCATCCAATTTTGGGCCCCACAATTCAAAAAGGATGTGGAGAAGCTTGAGAGAGTCCAGAAGAGAGCCACGCACATGATCAGAGGTCAGGAAAGCAGACCTTACGACGACAAGCTGAGAGCCATGGGGCTCTTTAGCCTGGAAAAGCGCAGGCTCAGGAGTGATCTGATGGCCACCTATAAGTTTATCGGGGTGACCACCAGTATCTGGGGGAACATTTGTTCACCAGAGCGCCCCAAGGGATGACGAGGTCGAACGGTCATAAAATACTACAAGACCATTTCAGGCTGGACATAAGGAAGAATTTCTTTACTGTCCGAGCCCCCAAGGTCTGGAACAGCCTGCCATTGGAGGTGGTTCAAGCACCTACATTGAACACCTTCAAGAGCAAATTGGATGCTTATCTTGCTGCAATCCTATGACCCCAGCTGACTTCCTGCCCTTTGGGTGGGGGGCTGGACTCAATGATCTTCCAATGTCCCTTCCAGTCCTAATGTCTATGAAATCTATGAATTCCTTCCCATTGCCAGTTCCAATCAACTATAATGCCTCCTCTTAAACCCACGTGTAAATTTTTCAGGGCAGTCACTGCATGTGCGTTTATACACTATCTACCATAACGAAACCCCAATTCTGAGGGTGCTTATAAGCACTAATCCAAAAAATTAATCGGATTTCCTAAGCATACTGTGATGAATTTAATATGAAGTCCACAAGATGTAGCTCTGGAATCTTGTAAGGATACAGAACATCACTTCAGAAATGCAGTCTATCCTTATAAAGAGCAAGTAGATCTATATTTAAGATTAAGTGAAGCTGAAATCAGTGAGCCTTGCTTTATGGATGACAAAGAAAATGTGTGAAGTAAGTGTAACTGCCACAGTTCAGAATCAATCATAGCAAAGCACTTTATTCCACCTCATGATTTCATATATCAATTGTACTAAAGACAAAGCAAGCTATGGTATTACCCCATATTCTACTTAGGATATGAATAAGAACAAACAATGCTTTAAAATGGTATACAACAAAATTACACCTTTTTCTTCACTATGATCAAAGAGGTTTGAGCTGGCAAAGATTTATTTTACTCATCAAATCTTTTCCCTTACAAGTACAGCACATTATAATTTTTAATACAAGAAGACACTAGAAAAGCATTCAGTTTTAATTATACAGATCAAATATCCACATGTTCATATGTACTGCACTCAGAAAGAACAAATTAAAAAAGAACAGTACTGCTGAAAAAATGTAGAATGTGTATTTATTTTTTAGAGATACAGGACATAGCTCCTCTAATGAATGTTTGAGCCTAACAGCTTTCAGAGAATTCCAAACTAGACTGTGCCCACTGATTTAAAACTTATCTATTAACATAGTTTTAAATAGGTCAGTTTGAAAAAAAGGCTCATCTTCTGCATATCTGGGAAAGCCCTGATGGCATCATAAGCACCAAGAACATCAGGAGGCACTACACCTCTGTAAACTATTTTTTACATTCATAATAGCTTCAATTATTGATGCAGGAAAAACACAACCCCCTGAATAAAAGCTCTTTGGGCCACTTCTAAGCTTCTTCTCACTAACATGTGCTCAGTCATCTCCAGAAGTTAAAGAAGATATGAATTACCATACCAGATGAGGTCCACCTAGTTTGATGCTGTCTTTTGCAACTGCCATCATGAGACACTTGGGAGGAAGGTGTGAGAAACATTATAGTATGGAAAAAATGTTCTTAACTCAACTCAGTTAAAGCTTAATTTGAGTGTTATGCATCAAGGTATAAGCCACCAAACCAAACTGCATTCCTGACAGTATGACAGAACAGGGTGTTTTGACTCTTAGAATCAGTCTCCATGAAAGTGTTTTTTGTCCCACACATGATACCCCCTAACATCACGTAAAAGGTCACCGCATAGAAGCTGTAGGATGACAGGGCAATAGAAGATGTTCTCAGGCAGGGCTCTGAAGCAGCAGCCATATGGTTTTGCATATTGATTCCTTAGCCAAATAACAGCAAGATAGGAATACAAATAGGATAACAGGAATGATAGTAAAACACATTACAAGTGCATGGGTGGTGAGCTCTGTGGGGCTACGAATTCAGGAGCAGGCAAGGTGAGAGACTGAGCAATGACAGAGTTAGCCCCTGGGTCCCAGGGCCTCACCAATGCTGCCACATCACTGAACTCAGAACTCACAGCTCATGTGCTGCACAGTCAAAGGCGGGTGACAGCTGCACCCCCTGGATCTTCCCACAACACCTAGCAAAGCTCAAGCATCCTTTTAGACAGAAGGGCCTAACTTCCTACGAGAAATAATGTTGAGGAAGACAGTAAAATGTGTCCCTTTTTTTTGAATGAGTCATGAGTCTAACTCCCAGCTGCACATCCTATCAGAGAGAGGTTGAAAGGACCTTGGTTTAATGCCTCATCCTAGCAAGCTGATGTCAAGACTATTTTTTTTTTAAATTAACAGCTGAAGAACCTTGGATTCACATGTTACTGAAACAGAAAGCAACAAATTACAAGAAACAAATAAAGTTAGCACAAACTGTAAATTTGTAAAAACAAATTTTCCAGACCACTTTTAGACTCCTGCATATACAGAGTACTTGCTTGACCTTCATATGCCAAGAGGGAAAGATTTATGACTGTACTATGCCATGTGATTTTAATACTTACTTCATGTCTGCCTTTCCTGCCTTCTCTTACTTTTCCATCTTAGGGCTAGTCGTACTTGAATCCTCCCTTTTCATTTGTGGTGGCAGATGTAAATGTTAGGGCTGTGTGAAGCTTCAGGTGCTAATTCGATTCAGAGGAGATTCAGCTCAATTCGGTGGCCAAAACTCTGAATACAAACTGAATCATGGAACCAATTAAAAGGTCAGAATTGAGTCGAAGCTCTCTGAATCAATTCGGAAAAGATTCGGAGAGCTTTGGTGATTTGGGCAGTCCCTGCTCACTGCAGAAGGGAGCTGGACCCAGACACCAAGCTAGTAAGTAGGGGGTGGGGAAGTGGGGGGCTGGACCATGGGGGGGACCCCTGCCTGCCCACTCCCCCAGTCCTCCTGACTGCTGCCTGCTCCCCCAGTCCCCACTCCATGGCTGCTACCCAGCCCAGCTCTGGTGCTTTAAAAAAATAAAACCCCACTCACCGGCTGCTGCCAGGCGAGGGGGTGATTCCCACTGCTGCTCAACTTCCCCACGCTCCATGGGGAGCTGTACCACCAGCCCCCTGACCCCCACCCACTCTCCCAGGCCCCCGTGGCTGCCTTGCCCAGCCCCAGCTCCCGGCCCTTTAAAAAAACAAAACAAAAAGCAGAAAACCCCCAACTCACCAACTGCTGCAGCAGCCTTGAGGCTCATGACAGAGTCCCCCAAGCAGCATGGGGCAGCGGGGATCGCCCCCGCCCAAACTGGCATGAGCTGTTGAGTCAGGGCTTTTTTTTTTTTAAAGGGCCGGGAGCTGGGATAGGTGGGGCAGCCATGGGGAGGGGGGCAGGACTGGGAGTGGGTGGGAGTCAGGGGGTTCCTGGCAGAGCTTCCCACGCAACATGGAGCAGTGGGGGGCAATGGGGATCACACCTCCACCTAACAGCAGCTGGCGAATGGGGGCTTTTTTTTTTTTTTTCCAAAGAGCCAGGAGCTGGGGCAGGTGGGGCTGGGAGAGCAGGCAGGGGATGGGGCCTATGTAATTTGGATATTCAGCCGAATTGGCAGCAGCCGAATCTCCAAATCAGATTTGTCCAAATCAAGTTGGGACAGTGATTCGAATCAAATCACCGTCCCCCAAATCAGCCGAATCTGAATCCAAAGCGAATACTAGCCCAGGCCTAGTAAATGTTGCCACACCACTCTTTAATCCCTGCCAGTGCTGATTACTGTTCCAGAAGCATGCTTCCCTACTGTTCGCTTGCTCAGAACCACCAGGTGTCATTCCCAAACCCTCTCTTTTGAGGGTGTGGCAGGGATGGGTCATGAAGTTAGAACTATATTTTACATACATCACAAAACATTGAACATGAAGGAACTCAGGCACAACAAAGTGGATCAATCAGCTGCTGTGTCGTTAGAGTGGCCCCGAGTGTGAACCTAAGTAGATAAGCAAGTCTTCAGATTACATTTCAAACCCTGCTTTGTGGTTTATGATTCACTGACCTATGTGGGTATAGTTAGGGAAAAGGGAAAGTCCAAAGTTCTGGGACTTCTTTCTGGCAGTACCAGAGTTCTGTTGTAGATAAGTCATGACAGGATAAGTCGTGCACTCATTTTTCACTTAGTTCCCCTCTCTGTAAAAGAAAGACAATATTCATCCATGTCACAGGGATTTTGTAAGATTTAATTCTTTAATGCATGGGTGGGCAAAATTCAGGCCGTGGGCCAGATCCAGCACATGAGGTCATTCTATCTGGCCCATGAGGCTCCTAAAAAAATTTTGAAATTTAAAATGTATCTGTTCTTGGTTCCTGTCAAAAATGACAGGAACAAGGGGCAGTAGGACCGAGGGGAATCCTTGGCAAGCTCCTGCAAAAGCAGGGCCCACCCAGCCCTGCCCCTCCAGCCAGAGGCCCCAGGAGGGGCTTCTGGCCTGGGACCTTGTGGCTGCCCCAGCGTGGGAAACTCAGGTAAGGGGGAGTGAGTGCAGGGGAGGAACTGGTGCAGAGCATGGGAAAAAGTGGCCCCTCACCTGCCCCATGGCCCACGCTCCCTGCTGCAGCCGCTCGCAATCTGCATGGGGTAGGTTGCAGTGAGGTTGCCACTGCCACCTCTGGGCTGCCCAGAGCACAAGCTCTGGGTGGGCAGCAGCAGCAAACACTGCCCAGCACAGCAAGGGTGCATGGGTGAGCCCAGAGCTGGCGCAGGGCCGGGTTACAAGCTGGTGCTGAGTGCAGGGGAAAAGCTGCCCCTCCCCTGCCCCGTGCCTGGCGCCCCACGCTGCAGCTGCTCGCAGCCCACGTGGGGCTGCCTGTGCCTGCTCAGGACAGCCCCATGCTGGTTGTGAGCAGCTGCAGCAGGGAGAGTGGGCAAGGGGCCGCTTTTGCTTGCGCTCCACACCAGCTCCTTCCCTGCTGGCAAGCTGTGTCAGGGCTGTGAGCTGTCCCCCGCCTGTACTGCGGAGCTGGGGGGTGGTGGAAACAAGCAGGCGTGGGAGCACAGGGCCCACACCAGTGTCCCAGGGCCAGCGCCAGCGCGGCTCAGAGCAGGGTGGCAAGGCTAGAGGGTCTATGGAGCCGGGCCAGCTCCACCCTCTCCCTGCTGGTGCAGCCCAGCCTTGCTCCACAGACCCCTGCCATCCTGCGCCCCACTCTGGGCCCCACCAGTGCTGGCCCTGGGACATTGGTCAATTAAAATGCCTGTGGCCCCTTGTCCTTATAAAAGAGCTCTCTCATTGTTTCTAACAGTGGTCAGTGCTACCATGTGGAAGAAATATGGGTATTAGCAGAAAAGGCTGGGGTAGACAAATGAAGAGGCAAAAAGAGAGTTCTAAACACAGCACTCATTTAAACTTTTCTTTGAAATTTTTTCAATTGAAATTTCAGAAGTAGACTTGTCATTTAGAAACTGCTTTCATAGTAACTTTCAGAGTTAATTTTAGTCAATTTAAGTTTTATGACATCCTTTATATATCATTTAGACTGTCACTACTGAAGTCCATTGGCTTAATGAAACTGGTTAAGGTAGGGGTGAAGGGGGAAGACAATACTAATGTCAGAAGCTCTTCCTTCCTTCCCTTCATTTTTTTTTAAGGCCAGCATCCTGGCTTTATTTGGAAACATGAAAACAGGAAAAGTAAAACTTCAAGTGTATTTCAGGTCATTCCTGTAAGCATAGGCACCAACTTTTATTTTGGCCAGGGGGTGACCTAAGATGGTGGGTTTGGGCCCACTGCCCCCTAGCATGGGGGGGAATGGGGTGGGTGTGTGGGGAGGCGGGGTGTGAGCACAGGCGACACATGGTGGGGGTGGGGGAGCACAAGTAATTCAATAGGGGGTGGGGGCACGTGCCCCCCACAAGATTTCTGCTCCTACAGTAGGCCATGAGGCTGCAGTTGGGCCAGACCAGCTCCAGGCAGAAGCTGCCTACATGGCCCAGCAGCCACAACCTGGCACAGGCGGCAATGCTGTGCTACCACAGCCACCAAGGTGAGGCACCCCGCTCAGGGGGGCACAACTCCACAGTGTGGCTGCAGCCACTGCCATGCCTCACCTGCTCCACTGTGGAGGCAGGTCCTGCCAGGAGCTGGTATGGCCCCACTACAGACCTGCAGCCCACTCTGGATGCAGCAGTCTTGGGGAGCACATGACCCCCCACCACGTTGCCTTGCCCCCGCCTCCCCCAGTCTCGACCTCCTCTCACTTATCCAGGTGGCAAGTTACCTGGTCACAGAAGGAAATGAGTCTGGTTAAGTCAAGACCTGCCCGCGAAGAAGCCATGCTGGCTATCATTCAGAATCCTTCCTTCTGCAAGCTCCTTCATAAAATTTTCCAGGATTTTCCCTGGGATACAAGTTAGGCTAATTGGCCTACAGTTGCCCAGGTCCTCTCTCCTCCCCTTCTTGAAGATGGACACAACATTGGCCCTCTTCCAGTCTTTAGGGACCTCCCCGAGTGCCATGAGTTCTGGAAGAGTTTCACCAAAGATCCCGTGATGATTGGCCAGCTCCTTCAGCACTTTTGAATGAAGTTTATCTGGTCCTGCTGACTAATAAATGTCTAACTTTTCTAACTGACCATACACCAGCTTAACGTCAACAGTAGGAAAGTGGTCATTCCCACCATGCCTATTCTGAACCCTACCTAGAATGATTTTCCCTTAGTTCTCCTGTTCCCTACATACCTAAAGAAGAACTTCTTATTGTTCTTGATTTCTGTTGCTAGTTTAAATTCAGTCAGTCACCACCTTAGCCTTTCTAATCTTCTCTCTGCAAGTGCGAGTGCCCCCTGCCTCTGATTGCCCTCCCCACAGCCTCTTGCAGGCTGGAGCCCATAGTTTCCCATATTTTTCTCCTTTAAAGGAGAAAAGCTGTGTTTTTCTCCGTTAAAGGAGAAAATCTGTATTTTTCTGCAGCAAATGGAAAACACAGATTCCTGGTAACAGCTCTGTGCCTCAGTCATCGTTCCTAAGCACGTCACCTTATATCCAGCACACTCAACATAACTGAATCCATCTTTTACAACATAAAATCATATGGAAATATTACATCATTTTCCTCAGGTTTGGGCCCCAACAGCCCTCTTCTTGAGGGAGGCCAGGGCCCTCAGGCCCCCATGTACTCGGCCCCTGTGCCTGTGAGCTGACATATAATTTGTTCACATTTAACAATGTTCTGCAGCACTATCCACAGAGTTATACTTCAATGCATACTCTGCTAATTTTACTAAGTTTACTGAGGGGACTTTAATTATACAGCAGCCTAGTTCCAGGTGAGCTCATCTACAATTATGTAAAAAACAAAAAAGAATAAACAATTAAGAGGTAATCAAGACAGCTTCCATGTTGATAAAACAATAAGAAACTCCCAAGGTCATAGACTAAAAATTCATTAAGTCCAAGGGAAACAAACATTTATAGATCTGAGAATATGAAAGTTATTGTGATTATTTCATGAGTAAGTTAATATTCTGGTTTTGAAAGATACAGTCTATTGCTACTTGCATGATTAATACTAATAGATTTGGGGTTGGCCAGGTAATCAAATCACAGCATCCTACAAATTCAATAAGGAGACAAAGGTGTGAAACCTTATTCCGGGCTCTTTAAATGGAAAGAGTCAAAGAACACTATAAAATCAGCACACATACGTGAAGCACTTAGATACTCTTAAGATAAGTGCCAAGATGGACAGACTGAGGAGCCTGGTATCATTTCTTACCACTCATAGGTCATCTCAAATTGATAAGAAAGCAGTTGATTGATCTAAAGAACTCAACTACCAGTCTACCCTATTTTAGCCATAAAGCATGGCCCACAAAAGTAAATATGTGAAGAACTCCAAACATTTTAAATGGTTGGAAAAGATTAAACCTGCTTACTTTCAACCCCAAGAGAAATTTAGTTCTGCAAATTGGTAGGCTTCGTGATGTAAATAGCTATCTAAACGAGGCAATTACACATTTCTGAAATATTTCTGACATTTTTTGAAGAATGCTCTTAGAGAGGTTCCTCAGACAAAGCTTCAATACCTTAGTAAAAATATGTTTCATAAAACTATATCTGCCATACATGGTGCTCCTGGGTTCATCAACGGAGTGGTCAGAGCCAGAGAGTGGGAGTCAGAAACTCTTAACACTGACTTATCTCTCTCTGGCTACTGGCTACACAGTTAAAGATGAGTGGAGTCTGTCTCTTTATCTTCTTAATATGTACAAAGAGTGTAAATGGGAGTAGGCACCCCTATACCCAACTAAAAGCCATACAGCAGCATTCTACTTTGGTGCAAAGATCAATCTCAGTCAACTGATTTCTGAATCAGAACATTAGAGGCATCTCACAGAGCTTTTGAGAGTCTGCACTCCTTTCACATATGAAATTCAGGAAAATTTACTTCTGCTTCAATTATCTTTGTCCTATTACTTTTTTTAAGATTAACAATAGCAGTCACGACCTCTTTTACATAAAAACTTGGAGGAATTAAGCTCCACCCACTGCTGACATTGCTACCAAGCACATACAAATAGCATCCTTTCACCCTCACTCTCCCTCTCTCTTCTCACATACTGCTACATTGTCCTTGCTTCTGTCAAAGCTGGTACACTGCTGCCTCCCTCAGTGGGGGAAAGGAATAGAAATACCACAGTCTTGAAGCAGCACCGGTTATAGCCAGTGAATAATAGAGCTGGTCAAGAAAATAAATACATTTCACGTGTCAGAAAATTAGATAGAAACAAGTTAAAAAAAAAATCAAAAGTTTCCAACCAGGTCTATAACTGGTCAACAAAACTAAAGGGAAGAGAAGGGAAGTTCAAAATTCTAAAGTGTATTTTTTTTAACTGAAAATTAAACTGTTGTCCAAAATGTATACTAACTAATAAAAAGTAAAAAAAATTCAGGTAGCTAATCGTAATACAGATTGTGACCTCACCTGTTCGTGTTCTCATGACAGGTTTGCTTTGTCCAGTGTCAGCTGCTTTATTTTTGAGACAGTTGATCCATTTTTCCATCAAATCTTTTTCTATAGTTGCAGAGTCTAAGAGCTCACCTATAAAAAAATGTGAGTTGAGAAAGTAGAAAAGAAATAAAGTACAACCTAATAGGGAAGGCAAAGAATTCTCCATCTGGATGTTACAAATGTCTCCCTATGAAATGGAACACTGTAGGCAAGGGAAAAAAAACCCAGACTATTGGCCTGTAGAAAGGAAATTTGTGGATTAGCAGCTTGTAAAATTACCCAGGCTCTATCACATAAAAGTATCTTAATTTGTTCTTCTCTACTCATATGAGAAAAAGATAGTATAAGATATGCAAACGAAAGTTCCAGAGACAAATGTAGGTCCAAATCTGCAGTGCACTAAGCACCTTCTGTGAGTTGCTAAGAGCCCTAAAATACCACTTTAATTCAACTTGATGGAATTTTCCACCAAGTAGACCCAACGTCAGGGACTGCACACGCTGCACTAACACACATATAGAGCACAGTAGAAAATCATAGGTAGAAATGGTTTTGTGATTTATTTCCCATTCTGCAAGCTCTTTCCTTTAACTGGTATTCATCATTGTAGATCCAGTGCTTTATGGAGAATCATTTTGGCAAAGAAAAAAGGCCAATCACCTTTTCTTTAACTCATCAATTTATTTTGCATTTTACTTGTGTAAATTGAACGATTAGTTCTCTGATGCTAAAAAGAAGGATTTCACTAGCTGTTAGTGGAGTATTTAATAAAATTCTATTAAAGAAGGAAGGTTTTATTAAAATGTGTCCACTATGAAAACGGACTCAAAACAAACATACTCAGCTTATCACCTCAGACATAAGGTGTCCACTTATATAACAAAGCATGAACAAGCCACCAAAGCAAACATTATCTTATTACACGGATCTTTGACAATTTGATTTTTAAGGCTACCTTCTGCCCCTGGGCACAGATGGTTTCTATTTCAGATATATGAATGAGGGCAAAATTTGGCCTATAATGTAGAGCTTGTGTACCTAAAGAAGTTTTATGGTGAATCATTAACTGTCACAGTGCCAGCTGTTATTGTAGAGAAAAAAAGAAGAATGCGGGTTAGAAAGGGAAGGACTGACACTAAAATGGGTGTCCACAACTGGATAAAATTCATATGCTTGCTAATATGTTTTAACTAACAGATTTTAAAACCCCTGTGCTGACAAGGCTATTTGTATTCTAACATAAGCTATTTGGTCAAGGTGAACTCAATGTGGGAGCCCAGGCCACGGTACAAACATACATAAAATCAATATTCCTTGTCAACATCAGCTTTTAAAACACGTTGGCCAAATGCTTTTTAGAAAAACATTTTTTTAAATTCTAGTGAGGACAAATTCTTATTCTAAGAATATGTATGTTTGAAAAATACAGTTGATCAGTAGCTTGAATACTACTTATATCCAGCTTAAATATAAAGCAAGATAAGAGTAAAAGGGCAGGACAGGAACACTACTATTCTGGAAGTCAGGGTTAAGTCAGATACTTAACAGGTCTCTAATTAAAGTAAGATAGTCTGTCCCCAACTCCCTTCTACTTTTACGCTTACCTGCTGCAGGCTTGTTCAGCCCACAATATATTTTTGAAATTTAACATCATCTACTTCCAAATGCCTCTAGGGATGGAAATTGTACTACCCTTTTGGGAAGCTACTGTGGATTAGCTATTTTTCCAGTATGGCAATTCTGAGTCAAGGTAACTTTCAGATCTATTTATCATAGCAATAGAACTCCAGTACACAGAAAAACTGAATAAGGGCTTCCAAACCTAAATAACCTGTTTGACACAGCATATCTCCATTAAGTCTTGGTAGAGCAAAAATATATCTCTGGCTGAACAAAGGCAGAGTTTGAGGCTTCTACTGCTTTACACAGCAAGAAAACTGGAGGTAGTTCTTACTTTATTTTGTTGTTATTTTTGCTGATCTGGGCCCCACTGTGTAATTTTAAGACTAGATGAAATACATGGTAAGCTTTGCATACCTTCATCATTTTGACTTGTTGACTTCCGTGTGCTTTCAGATACATCTGACACAGCAGGGCACTCTGAGTTCTCTGTGGTACAATAAGATGCAAATGGTTTGTTTTCATATTGTTTGTAGGCTTCTTCCTCCTCACTGAAGGGCTCAAATGTATCGTCTGAATAATCTGAAATACAGCTACTGTAACTACTGTCCAATTCCATCTGCTTGTCCTCACAGCTCCTGGGTCACCATAGCATAGTACTAAAAATAGTAATAAAAGGTAATATTCATAACAGAGTCAGTAACATAACTGTAGTAGACCTACTAGCCTGGAAATTAGCAGTGCAAGTTACATAGCCAGCTTACAAAGAGATGTTATAGGATTCAGCCTTCCTCTGTGTATTCAAGGATGCAGCTCAACTCCAAGTTTGTTGGCAAAACATGAGGATGAAATAGTTATTTCAAGAATTTCCAATACATCAAATAAATTTGCAATGCATCCAAGTATTTTTACATCATTGCAGACATTGCAACCTTTTAAAACACTACTGCACAGAAGCACATATCATTACTTCTGCCATCACATCACCAAATGATCTTATTGCTGCAGTTGCTTATGAAAGATTAAGGCATATACTTCAGGTATTTTAGTATCAAATCTATTGTAGGACAAAGACATTTCATTTCTAAAAATGTCGAGAACCAAACAATGTGCAAATGTAGTACATTTGCTTCTAAATATATATTTTTAAATTTATAAACAGCCCTTAAATTGTGAAATCCTTAATTAGACAAAATTATCACCAAAGTCAGTGGATATTCAGTCAAAGTAAAAACAAAAGACTAGATTCTCTCAACCTTATTCATAGAATGGCTATTCTCTTAGTATGGCACTGCTTCATGCAAGCCAAGTTCAAGCCCTGAGTAAAGAATTCAGGGTACCACTCTTTTATGATGATAACTACCTCCTGCAATTTACCTTTTGATACCTCACCTTTCAGGACAGGACTTTACAAAAATACTATGCAACTGTGCTAGTAAAAATTAGTGTAAAAACTTTATAATGAAAACAAAAAGATCAAATGTTTGCTTTATGTTGCTGTGGGTTTTTCATACCTCTCATTAGTCATTTGAAATGCAAACTGTCCTTGGTTTACTCACCTTTATGCTGTGAAAAAAAAGGAAAAATAACAAACACCATGTCTTTGATACATTCAAATTAATGAAAGCTTATCCCAAGTCTGAGGGAAAGAAAAGCAAAACAAAATCAAACTACAAGGAAAAAACAAACACTCAAATAGGTGACTAGTCATGAAGAACTGATCTCACTTACTTTATCCTCTCTTTGGAAGAAACATTGATTAGGACATAATTCCATTCTATTGAAGAAAATGCTCTGCTCCACTGTATATTTGAGATACAATAATAGCACTGGATACAGAGATCTAGAAGCACCTTGATAGAGTTTTTGTACAGCTTACAAATGTCTTTCATGATAAAGCACTCACAGATACTCTTGCTTCCCTGGTCTTCACGTTAGATTGTTTAATAAAATATTAATCCCATATTTCTTGAGCGAGAAAATTTGTTATCCATTTTAGACCCAATTTGCATTTCTTGTTCATTCATGTAAAACAGATCAGTTCCAAATTTCACATCCCCGAGTTTCTTTCTTGAAAAAGAATAAATTAAAGAAAACTTCTATTTAAATGCAGATCAGCCACTCACTGAACAAAAGATAACAATTTAACAAAACATATTATTCCTTAAAGAAAAAGTAATTATTTTCTTTAAATGAGGCTAAACGTTCTCTACTCACAGACAGGTACTTCATGTTAAAAATAACTTTGTCAGTGAATAGAGCCTTTATACTGATGGACACAGTTAAGTTGAAAAACAATTGACAAAAATGACCCTTTAATGGAAAAATGTCCACGTGCATGAATAAGGCTCTGATCTGAAAACCAATGAATGCTTATATTTAAGCAAGAGGGCAGGGCCACTGAATTATCTAGAAGATATGTGGAAACAAATCTTCTCCATGAGTAAGCAAATTGTGGGTAAAACAACATCAAAGGAAGAGGATAAAGTAAGCAATACCGGTGTTTTAAAATATTTACAAGAGTAACATGAGCATGTCACTGTCATTCCCTTCTTGATAACATTAAGGGGGATTTAGTCACAAATTCACATGCTAAAAGATATCAGAGAAGTCGGGCTGGAAAGGGCATCTGGAGGTCACATCTAGTCCAACTTCCCCCTGCCTGAAGCAGGATCATCCCTAGCCAAACCATCCTATACAAATCCTTGTCTCACTTATTCTTAAAAGTCCACAACTTAACCCTGTTACACCACTGCAAGGCATATAACACCCTAACCTGCCAGAGATAAAGCAGCAGGACAACAGTGGTCAATATCCAGCTTCTGCAAGAGCTGTTAAAATACAATCAAGAGATCCAATGAAGAGGCCATGCCGCTCACTACAGAGGAAGGTAAAAACCCCCACAGTCCTTACCAATCTGGCCATGAGGGAAAATTCCTCTCTGACCCCAAAGGCAGTGACTGCTCTGACCCTGAGCAGAAGGGCAAGATCTTCTTGTCAGGAATCTCTGGGTTTTAGTCCCAGCAGAAGCATCAGCACACTCCTGTCACTACTATACTTAAACAATACTGACTATGTTCACCAAACTGGTACAGGGCAAAAGACTGATGTGGAACCTCACCCAATCACATACAACTAACAAAGATACTTCCATTTGCAAAATGCATTTAAGGTGAAATCCTGGCTCTTATATCTATTGGTCAAGGGATGGTCTGCCATACTCTTCAATAGAGTCAGAATTTTACTGGGATTATTTAGCACTGCACTGAGATACGCAATAAATTAAATTACTAATGCCAGTGGAAATTCCCCTTCACACAACTGAAGAACCAGACTTAATTAATCACAGGCTTAATCCTTTTTCCCACTGAAATCATAAAACAAAAGTAACCTTAGTGAACCTTGCTGAGTCCATCGTCTAAAACAGATAAAGAAAAATCTGCAATACAAAGATTTAATTTATAAATTGTCTCACATTCAATGTTCTGTGAAAGTTTTCATTTAAGAGTAAACTAACTACAATGATCACCCTGCAATAATAAACAGAAGAGCAGAATGAAGAGCCCAATCTTGTTCTCTCTGGCAAAACTCCTGATGACTTCAATAGTGGAGAATCAGGACTAAAAACACACAGGTATTACACAATGGATTAATCTGAACCTAGTTTATATATACACACAGAAAACCTTTTTATGCAGGTCAAGTTGCAAATCTACAGGTACAAGACTGGAGACTTAATACCTTTGCAAAAGCATTTTGATCAATGTTATCATGTAAATTTGAACAGCTTATATGAAAAAATCATGGAACTGTTGTATTGATAAAATCAGTTTTGGTACCAGTATTTGGTATGAGACAAACCAATTTGTCATTTTGTAATGTTAATCCTCTAGGATTTCATTATCTGCCCTTAATCTTAGGTATTCTCATGTACATTGTAACTGAAAACATAGGACATGACAAGATGTCACATTTATGTATTAAGTAATGTCATCATCTTTACAAAGATTCTATATATTGTAGAGTCTGCTATTTGGCACCACTGATTTCAACAGTATATATTGGCCCTGACTGATACCAGTGCATGTCCCAGAACCAAGATCCAATCAACAGGACCTGACATCCCCATTCTTCCATGCTTAGAAACACAAACGTCCATACATCTCCTGTGACCATGTATATTAATTCTGAATCAGTTAACAACTCAAACACAGACTAACGCATAGATAATACCTTCCCTTTGCTATAAAGGACTCTGTTCAACCATTATTTCAGCATTCAAGGAAGTTCTTGCATTAGCTCGGTAGAAAATTTTACATGTAGGGCAGAAAGAACTCCTAGATTCTTTTCCCAGTTCTATACTTGTGAATTTCTGAAAGCTTGATAGAGACTTTAGGGCAAGATTTCATAGAATCATAGAATCAATGAGTTGGAAGGGACCTAGATAGATCACCTAGTCCGACCCCCTGTCACTGGCAGGAAGGAGCACTGGGGGTGGGCGGGGGTCATAAGACCCCAGTCATGTGCCTATCCAGTCTCCTCTTGAAGATTTCCAGGGAAGGTGAGAGTACCACCTCCCTGGGAAAAGGTATTTAAGATAGGGCTAGGACAAACAGAGCACTTAGGCTCCAAAAATAAAGCATTTAAGAAGACTTTAAGCTTACTAGCCCTTGGAGTGGAAGCCAAAGCCCTGTCCTAAGTTTCTAGGCTCTTTATACAGTTCAGTGGGAGACTTAAGTACCTCAGATTGCTAAAACATTTATCATTCTAAAGCATGGAACAGCACAGTCTGCAAGGAGGATGCAATCCAAGCACCTCATTCAGGACCCTCTCCTAAAGACATATGCCTACCCCCTTTCTTTCAAAGAACTAAACAAGGCTCAGACATATTTTAAAACATTTACAACCCTCATAAACCCATATTTTTTCAAAGGAAAATGATAGCTGAGATGACCTACTAAATCAGGCACCTCGGGAAACATAGCTGAAGGAACACCTAATTTCTGGATCCCAATCATGCTTAGGCCTCAGCTAGATGTCCCAATGCTGAGCCCTGTCAAGACTGGGGCAGTTCTGAACCTGTGCAGAGGTGCAATGCTACACACCTAGAGAACTTTACAGTTTAACTTTACAGTTAAAGAATAAAGAACTTACAGATGTAAAGAATCTCACAACTGGAGCTTGGTCACCTCTGAAGTTAGGCAGCAACTGAGCAAAGGTTTTTTTGAACTGTGGTTTTGGATATAAGCCCGTAAGTCCTTTATTGGATCTAGCTAGTTCCTAGCAGTCTTTTCAAGTCCCAGATCCAGTTAGGCTTTGGATTCCTACTGATTTCAATGAGAGTTGGAGACCCAGTGAGTTGATTTTTAAAGATGCACAATTCTACCTGCTTTCCACAGGAGCTGCCAGTACTTAGTATCTATGAAAACCAAGCTGTGTCCTTATATTCATCTGTAAAAGGGGTACATCACACATGGAGATTATAAGACTCAATGATGTTACGTAATGTATTAAGCTCTGAGAATCACTTCTGGGAGAGCAAATAACTTTCATGTCTTATTTTTTGCTGCATCTGTTGAGTTGGAACAAGTAGCAGCCTGTAATATCATAACACAACAGGATATTACATTGTTACAGGGTTCCTATTTTGCTATAACGATGATCCAACAGTCAGAAGAACTTTCAGATCCAAGCTTCTAATATTAATAAACATTAAAGTAATTCTTCTGCTCATTACACCAACATTAAAGCAGGAGGGAAACTAGTTAATGAGATCAGGGTTACTGAAGAATAACAATAAGAAATGCTAACTGAGAGCCAATTAGTTCTCTTATGCACAAGCTGACCTAATGTCTTGATGTTAAGTGAGGCTTTGTCCTCAGTGAATATATAGGCTAGGCAAGAAGTGAACAAGAGGGATATGGTGAAAGACGGAACTGTTTGAGCTGGAACCACCTCACAACTTCAGATGGGACCAATATCACTTTGCTTTTACAATGGCAGCATGAGCAGAAAAAAGGGCTGTACAAGGCCTGAAAATAGCAGAGCACCAAAATTACAGATAAATGGATTTTACAACCCAAAATAAAGTTGCATCTGCCTCTGCAAAGTCTTATTTGGTCATAATGAGGATGCAGCAGATAGCTATTGTGACAGCAAGCTCAGTTCCCTATTGAGGGTGTTTGGAAGGGAGGGATGAGAAGACATTGTTTGAATTGGTCTCCTTGCCAACTGCAGCAGGGGCACCAATTTCATCAATGCAAAATAACAAGTTTCTGTGGTGTAAGGCCAAAGGAAGGGGAGATGATCCCAGATGAAGCTCCAAGGAAAATAGGTTCCTACTTCCTTTCTGATAAACAAGAATACCTATCTTAACTGGACCAGCATGTTCTAAAATTATTTATAGTTCTAGCAAATCAAATTGGGCAAAAAACTCTTCTCTATGTAATCACAGTAGCAGAAATCAAGGCAAACTAAATTTCCAAAAAAACCCCAAACCCCTTTGTGGTCCCTTCATTTCTGGGCAGGAAAAAATATTTTTTAAAAGCTTTAAAAGCTTTCTCACAAGGTATGATGCAGCGTTAGCTGACAAACCTCCTATCTGGAGCAGGATTTCATAGACAATGTATTCAGTATATTTTTTTAAAAGACAGCTCTGTTGGCACCAACCTGAGGGTTCCTTGTAGTCTTAGCAGCAACGTGTTTCTAATGAGGAGCCACTGTTGGCAAATTAAATTGCATAGTGTTGACTATGTTTCACTTCCAAGGTATGTAACTTGTTAGGTGGAGGGGAGCCAGATCTACATCAACCACACTAATTCCACCTTCCTACAGCTCCCTGTCTTCCCCAAGGACTCTAACAGTAACACTTAATATCTTCCTCTCAAAATGTTCCCTAACTTTATAGCAAAGATAATTTTTTCCCAAAAAAAAATCACCTTTTTTGTTAATTTACCTTGTGTCACCAAAAATATATGAGTTCATCACAAAAGTTTATGAACACATTGAGAATTGGCAACTCACTGTGCATTAAATTAAGATTAAAAAAGGCTACCAAGTACTAAATGACAAATTAGGGAAACTACTGCTTCTCATGTGACATTGAGACTGCACCTTGAACTGTGTATCATATTCTGAGCCAGCATTTCTCAACCCATGGGTTGTGACCCAAAAGTGAGTCACAAGAATATATAAAAGGGTTGCGAACAAACTTTAAAAATGGATCAACAAACTTAAAAAGGGACTTTCCTTTAAAGGAGAAAAATGTGGGAAACCATGACTTTTCCCTGGCAGAGTTCCAGCCTGCAAGGGGCTACTTTGGGCCCTGCATTCCCACACACCCACCCCCTACCCCCCACACACTGGTGGGCTGGGGCCTGGGGGTGAAAGACAGTGCGTCGAGAGTGAACAGTACCGGGTCATGGATGGCCATTGATATTTACAAATGACTCCTGGTACAAAGAAGTTTGAGAACTTAGCAACCTAATACAACACTGATACACAGAGTGGAGGAAGCTGTTGTGACTAGGATGACAGGAAATGGTGACGGTTCAGGCAGTATAGCCAACAGGGTTACGGATGGTTATGTCAGGAGGTATATCTTAGGAGGGAAACTATAAAAGATTGTAGGGGTATTTCTTCACGGGTTGCAAACGCTGACAAATGAATTCCCTTTAATGAATTAGGGATGCAGAGGTGTTTGATGCTGGGGAGGTGGTCTGGGAGTAACGAGTCTTGGCAGCTGAGTAAGGGAAAACAGAGTAGAGGGCACGCTGTACAGGAGTGTTTCCTGGACTCTCCTCTGCCAATCTTTCAGAGGAGGAAAACAATCTTTGAAACATTACTGTCTATGCATAGAGCAAAATAAGCTTCATTTGCATGTAATGACAGCTACCGATTTCTCAGTGAAAACCATAGTACTTTCTCTGATGAATTTCTAGGTTTGTCTACACGGAGAAGTCTAATTTGCAATTTGCTGCAGCATGCTAAATATGCAAAAGATGGTTCACTGTAGCAGATCCACGTAGCCAGCTGGCTCAAAACACCACGTGAATCACTGCATCCACACAGTAAAGATTTACCTTTATTCAACGTTCAGTCTTGTAGCAGTTTCGTCTTTCTGCTGGGAACTGTTCATTGAGGAATACAGACCACAAAACAGCCAGAAGTAACTATGATTTTAGGACTTTGGGCCAAACCCTCAAATTCCTATAGTGAGTATTATGATGGGAGGGAAGAACATTTGCCTCTGGGAAAGTCAGACAGACATACATCTTATGCATGAAAGCTTTCATTCTCCAGGACCGCAGGATCCCAAAGCTCACTGGACACTGTGGTGAGGATGCTTCCCCCATTACTGAAAATATGGCCAATTTCTGCCTGGGACACAGTCAGGCACAAGCAGCCCACAGCCATACGGTGCACAGGATGCACTAAACACTGTACTCTATTGAAACTACAGGGGAGATAAAACTGTCAGGAACCCACAGGAGGTGATGGAAGCAGGTTACAGTCAGGCTCAAAAAGGGGCTGGAAACATTCAAGGATGATAGATAATGGCTATTACACAGAGTGGTTGGAGATGTTTCCTCTGGTATCTCTAACCCAACAATGGTGGATGCCAGGAAAGGTAATGAATAGGGGATAGATGACTCTAGAGATACCTTGTTCAGTGCTTTCCGTTTATACCATCTACTTCTGCCACTGTCAGAGACAAGCCAGTGGGCTAGAGGGGCCATTGGTCTGACCCAACAAGGCTATTCTTATGTTCTAATGTTCAGAGAGGTGCACTTGCTAATGAAAATGTAGGATCACATCATGTATCACTCATTCCTGTCATCATCCCCACTGGGAATGTAAGAACTGCCAAGTACTGGGTCAGACCGCAGGTCCATCTTGCCCACTCTTCTGCGTCACACAGCTACTCTCTGCACCTCTTTGTTTATGCACTCCCCATCTGCAGCCCCACCAAGTCCTGAGACTTCCTGCTCAACCTCCTCCTGGCCCTAGCCAAGCTGGCAATATACCTGACCAGGAAGGAGGCTCTAGCTGGGTGAACCTGCAGGGAATGCAGAGCTGTCTTCCTGTCCCTTGCCTGTTCACATCTCCAGGCAGTCATTCAAGGACCAGTGAGCGCTGTCCACTGTCCTCTGCTCAGTGTCCCCACCTTGGTGCGCTCAATTTGAACCTTTGACCTATCCTTGTTTTCTCTGTACTTGTCCCCCCAAAATCAACTGGTGTATACCAAATAGCCCTCCCCCCATAACAGGGGGGCTAACAATTGCTCCATGAGAGTCAAGGCCACGTTAATTCTATGAACCAAATAGGCCTGTGTCACACAGCTACTCCCTGCACCTTTTCATTTATGCACATCTCATGTGTGGCTCCAACAAGTCCTGGGACCTCCTGGTCAACCTCCTCCTGGCTCTAGCCAAGTTCACGATCTGTCTGATCAGGAAGGAGGCTGGCAGGACCCCTGGGGACTGTGGGACCATTTTCCTGTCCCTAACCCAATCATGTCTCTGGGCAGAATTTCACTGGGCAGCGTTCACTGGCTCCTTGGACTAATTTGAGGGCCAGTGGGCACTGCCCAGTACGTTCTGCTCAGTGTCCCCCCTTCCAGCACTTGTTTTAAATCTGTGACCTTACTCCTGTCCCTGTTTTCCCTGTAGTTGTCCCCCAAACTCAGCTGATATGTCCCCCGTGGCCTCCCTCCTAAGGGGGACTTATTGTTCTTTCTTGATGGGCGCAAGTCCATAATTGACTAGGCATGTCAAAAAGGCCTGTGTCACACAGCTGGTGCACACCTACCTTGAGTGTGCCAGGTTGCAGCCCCTTTTCTGCCTCCTCCAGAATCTCCTGCTCAGGTTCTGGTTGCACTTAGAAATCATAAAAAATTAGGGTTAGAAGGGACTTCAGGAGGCACTGAGTCCAACTCAAGACAGGACTATCCTGCTTTGTCTAGCTGGGTCTTAAAAACCTCCAGTGACTGATCTTCCACTACCTCTCTGGGTAACCTGTTCCAATGTTTTACTACCCTCCTAGTGAGAAAGTTCTTCCTAATATCTAACCTAAACTTTCCTTGTTGCAACTTGAGATAGTTGCTTCTTGTTCTGTCATCTGCCACCACTGAAAACAGTCCAGCTCCATCCTCTTTTGAACCACTTGAAGGCTGCTACTAAATCCCCTCTCAGTCTCCTCTTCTCCACACTAAATATGCCCAGTTCCCTCAGTCTCTCCTCATAAGCCATGTCCCCCAGCCCCCTCACCACTTTTGCTGCCCTCTCCTGAACTGTCTCCAATTTGTCCACGTCCTTTCTGCAGTGTGGGGCCCAAATCTGAACACAGTACTCCAGATGTGGCCTCACCAGTGCTGAATAGTACTTCTCCCTGCACCTCTTCTTTTATGTACTCCCCAGCCCCACCAAGCCCTGGGACCTCATGGTCAACCTCCTCTTGACCCCAGCCAAGCTGGACATCTACCAGACAAGGAAGGAGGCTCTGGCTGATGGAGGAACAAGTACAAGGGTGGGACAATGTCTTCCTTTCACTCCTCCACTCGTGTCTGTGTGTAGTTTCACTGTGTGGCATCCATGGGCTCATTTAGGGGGCCCATGGGCGCTGGCCAGTGTACTCTGCTCTGTGTCCCCTTCCAGCTCCCTTGCGATGAACCTGTCCCTTCACTCCCTTCCCTGTTTTCTCTTTACGTGGCCACATCAGAGGCCTGGGCACCAGGACAAGCTGTGGCCACTGTGCTCTGCTCAGTGCTGTCCCCCCCTGAGCGCATGTTATTAGTTTCTGAGCCTCACTCCTGTCCCTGTCACGACTTAGGCTAGAGTGCACACTTCACAGCCCCCTTCAAGACCAGCTGTGCTGCCAGGTGTACGATAATTCTTGTATTTGTACAACAATTTCAACCCTTGTATGATGTACGACCAATAATAGTAAAAGCATTCAAAACATACAATAATTTTTAAGGCAGCTAACTGATGCCAAAAATGCAAAACCCAAGTCAATCTTGGGGAGTCTTAACTTACTTTTTGGGGGGGTAGGGGAACAGGTTGGTTAATATATTTTGTGTTCCAGGTTAAATCAGATTGATTAAGCAGATCTCAGTCATTACAAAAACCATGGATTGAGCAGGCAGAACTCAATCGTTCTAGACCCAACGTGGGGTGCTACAAATGGTGAGCATCCTCCGTCGCAGCCTTTCACCCCAGGACTTTAAATACTCCAAAATCCATTGCCAAGCATTCTACCTGCAGGCCCAAGCCTGGAGAGCTTAGGATTCAGGTGCCCCCAGAAACTACAGGCAAGCATCCACCATCCTAGACCAGGACTTCAGATACTCCCTGCACTGGATCCCTACACCCACTAGATGCTGGGGGGTGGTATTTTTTATTCTATTTAATTTGCATCCACAGCCAAATAAGCGAAAACTAATTCCAAATCCAATGGTCCAGAACCATAAGCGGCCCTACTACCGGCAAATATCCTCCACCCGCACCTGAGGCTTCAGATGTTTCCAAAACCTTTGGCGGGCGCCCTACATGCAGGCCCAAGCCCAGAGGCTTGGGGTTTGGATGCCCCCAAGTTTTGCCTACCCTCAGCCATAAAGCACTCGGAGCAAGCAAGAAAAAGAGACTCCTGTTTCCATAAACTCGGCTTAAAGCCGCCGCACCTCAGCAGGTCCTGAACCATGCCAGGAGAGCGGTTCTCCTGCAATGCAGTTGAGGAAAACTGCCTACTTGGACCCAGATACATGGTATTTCCCCTGCCAGGTCCAGAAGCTGCAACATTTGTCCTGAGCCTTCAAGAGGCCGAGAAGCGACATAGCTGGTTTGCTCTCGCTTATCGCTTAGGACACTCGTCTCCTAACGACGAAAGGATTTGGCGTCGATCACCCCTTCCTCACTGCCGCCGGGGCTATTCCTGCACAGCCAGCAACAGGCAGTAAATAAGACTTACTTACTTATTTAATTTCTACCCAAAAGCTCGCAAAGAGGAATTTTCCCTGCTATATGGGTCGGTCTAATACAAAGATACCGGATTTCCCCTCAGAACCTCCTCAACACTTATTTGCATCTTACTGCGTGTACTTATTTACATCCTTTTCTCCAGTAGTTTTTCAGCAAATCCGATTATGTCCAGTTTCCTAGTTGAGACTTGGCAAGGCTGAAGACAGCCGGGGGAGGGGGTCGTGCTTCCCCAGGGCTGTGGGCCCGGCGCAGGGAGCGGCCTCACCTCACACGGCTCCCGGCGCCGACAGGGCCCCGCCGCGCGCGCTCCACTTCCGGTCCCGCCGCCGCCCGCGCGCCTGGAGCGAGGCGGTGCGGGGGCTCGTCCCCCCCCCGGCACCGGCCGCTCCTCTCCCGTCACCCGCCCCAGGTAAAGCGCTGCAACGCTCGCGGCCTCGCCTCCGCCAGCGGCCGCGGCCTCGCCTCAGCTGGCAGCCCTGAGGGCGCTGCTGGAAGCCCGGCCCGACTCCCCCGCCTCTCTCCCCACGGATGATCCCCGCTAGGAACGGTGCTTGCGAGCGCGTCTGAACCAGCCTGGATGATATTTGGGAAGACGCCGTCTGCCCCCCGGCTTCCCATCGCGGGCGAGGGATGGGCCCTGGACAAACATGACCCGCTGCCCCTTTCTTCCAAATCACTAGAGAAATTATCAAATAAAACCCAAACTGGCACGGGGCCCTGTCGTTTCCTCGTTTAGGGCACCCGTTTGTTGTGGTAACAATTGACCTGAGTTCATTATTGACTGATGACAAGACTTTTTGCTTCCATTTTAATTTTCCTTGAGAGGGCTTCAAGTAGACAACTCCTTGTAAAGATGCCCCTCGTCCTTTTTTGGTTTTGGAGGGTTTTGTTCTTTTTTGCAGGATTCAGGGAAGGCTGTCCCCAAATCTTAGCGACTTTCCCATGACTTTCCCACGGGCCGTGACCTGCCTGTCACAGGCGTGTTTCATCATATTGTGCTGTGTTTGGGTGCCACATCAAGATCACGTGTAGCTGCGAGGTCCTGGGAATAGAAACTGGGTCTCCTCTCAGATTGCACTGGACATGTTTGCAAAGTCCAGATCCTGAAGGTGATCTGTGATTGCCAACATTATGCAACTTGTGTAAGGAGACAGGCTGTATATTGTGATGGTATTGCAGAAGACTAGAAAAATGCCTAGCTACAGTAAAGAGTGAAACAATTCAACAGTCCTGTAGACTGATAATGCGCATGCTTTTAGATCAACAGTTCTTGGACTGGTTTACAGAATAACAGCTGGCATCTGCAGAGATCTGGCTGCTCATAGAGCATGCACCTTTCTTGTTTCCGCTTGACCCATTTAATCAAATTAAAAGAAGATACTCTCATTAAACATTTTCTCTGTTCTTTTTTCTTCCATCCATGCAATTGCTACAGATGTCCACAGAGATGATGTGTGATTGTGAATGGGTGGGGAAATCATCCATGCAACAGGGTCAGCCAGTTGCATTATACTATATGAGAGGGGAGAGCTCCATAAAACCAATCATTTATTAAGATGTTGTTAGTGTGATATGTGCAGGGAGGAGGGGAGACACCACTACTGATACTTAGAAATGTGTGTAATTTGTATTAGTAATATCTGTGACATGCATTAAAAAATCCCAAACCTAAGGGTTCCCCCTTTTATTGGTTCTTGCTTACTGCATTTCCATGTTGGGGAGGGGAGAGGGAGAATAGTAAAGCAAACATCTTAGCAAAATTACAAACTGAATAAGAACAGAATCTAAAATAATCCAAGATCATAGACTGCCAGTGTTCATAGTGTGGGACACATGTGATCAACAGATGGGTTCTGGAGAAATATCACCCCCTTACCCTTTCTGACAGATCACTAGTGAAAGTATTTAATAAAAAAAAACTAACATAGGGCCCTGCAGTTTCCCTAAAGATTTCCTCATTTATGTCACCCATTTGTTATGGTAACAGGTGACCTTAGTTCATTATTGACTTGGGTTTTGAATTGATTACCTAGAGATGAAAGACTTTTTGCTTCCATTTTAATCTTCAGATCTACCCAGTCACTTAATTAAAATTAAATTTTGATACATGAAAAAAATAGAATATTGTATCAGGTTTATTTGTCCAATGTTTATTCATAGGGAAGTATGGTCTTAGTTAGAAGGATTTGATTTGAAGCACAAGATCCAATAATTCTTTTCATTAGTCTTCTTGAAACAGGTCAGTTTGTCATTGCAATGTCCCTAGATGGTTAATATTTTGAACAGCATAATTATTTGAATTGGTATTTGTTTTAAAGGATTTGAAGGTACTAGAGGGTATTAAAATTTGTTATTACTAATGCCGTATCATGGACTTGGTACTATTCAGAACCAAAAGAACTTTAATTCAGCTCATCTCTTCATCATATGTTATGTTAAATGTAAACACATTTGTTGAATGTCTTGCTATTGGCAAATGATTTTTGATGTCTCCTTCCAGCAAGAATGCAATATCCCTTTAGCCATAGGACTGTATAAGTTGCATAATGTATAAGCATTCATATTGGTAGATATTGCATTTCCCAAGTAACCATAATCCAGTTACTGCTATGGACAGAACTAATTGGGCTCTCATAATGAGATTCATTACCCAGTGGTGGAGTTATGGTTAATTCCATTGGCATCACACCACACTCTGATGCTGGGTAAAAATTGATATAACTCATTAATGAGCTACTCCCCTGCCATTTCCTTCACTTTCCTGAAGTTTTGCTATTTTATATTATATGAAAATTTAGGCAATATGAAGACTGTTTATACTCAGTAATTATGAAAGACAAATGCAAGAACTCTTTCAAACTTGAGGAATAAGTGTTTAGAGTTAGAGACTAACAAAATGATTTTTTTTTAATCTGCTACCAAGTAGCACCCAGACTTCATCCATCATTGAGCAGAGTAGATAGCTTAAAAATATTGCACAGAAAATGATCGGGAACACACATTCTGAGGGGTTACTGCATCAGGCCTGCTGCATTTGAAAATGGTGGTTTCAATTCCCATTAATCCACCTCCTCAATTAGGAAATTGACTGATCTGTTGCTTAGGGTTGTTGGAGACTGGCAGTTGTCCATGGTGGATCAGAAGCTGTGCATACAGATGAAATGTTATTAGCTGCCATTTCTGTAGTTTTAAGTAGACAGGAATTAAATGGAGCCATGGATGAAATGAAACAAAAGTTAAACAGAGCAGAAAAGTTACATTTCTGACCTGTGTTTGTAGAAAATTGAAGATTTTTTTAAGGGATATATGTTGAATTTTTTTAGCTCTGAAAAGAAGGCCTCAGTCATGTTCTGGAGACCATGGAAACATTCAGTTGTTATAATCTTAGAGAAACTTGTGGATTAAAAGGAGGATTTGGCTGAAGGACATGTTACTTGTCAAAGTCACTTCATTTAATAAGTATCAGATGTAGCCAGAAGGGACAAGGGATTCCATGTTAAAAATGTTTGGAACTTCTGTCATGAGCCAATGCACATAATCATTCCATTACTGTAAGAGTATTGCAGCAACTAGCAGGTGGCTGTTTTTAATTATGCCTTGCCTGACTGCTGGAAGCCACAGTAGGGTTCTACTTGCGCTGAACTCCAGTCTAGGGTGAACTAAAGATCTGTGTGAAAAAGGGAAACTGTCTCATGGAAGCAACCCTATTATTTTGTACTGTAATCTTGACAGCTTTTGTACCCTATACAGATGGGTATACCTATGCCTGAGTAAGTATCTGGATGAGAAACCTCTGAGAAACCCAGGTTGTAAAGGAAGGGAGATGACTGATTTAGTAGTTAGCTTTTTTTGCTCCAAGTCAATAACAAACCTGTTGCTTCCATGTTTTACTAGAGGGTATTGTGCTGGAAGTGTTGCTGTCATTGAGATGACACACACAACAATAATGACCACTTGTGATTGTTAAATAGCCTGTGTCTGTTTTCACAAAGGCTTGGGTATTAGTTTTGGGTATCTTGGCCACATTCCAATTTGGATAATTACATTCTGCCTTCCCATTTTTTTCTCTGCAGTTTCAACTGGGTATATTATTCACTTTCTGTCCTGACAAGTGCTGTGAAACAGCTGATGTGTTCCTCCTTGCCGTGGGAGCTGCATATGTAGAGTGGTAATTGCTTTACTATCCTTCCCTTCTTACAATTACAGTGTAATTAAACAAGTATGAGTGATGAAATAGACCAGAAATCAAATAGCACAATCCCAAAGCTGGTTTGAGGTGTTAAAACAAATCTAATGAAAAATAATAGGAAAATGCAGCCCAGTTCCTTCCAACAGCACTCCAAAATAACTGTAGACTCAGTGAAGAACCTCAGAAGTAACTATCTTTTTTCATCCATTTGAAATTCATACCTTGATTAAAAAATAAGTGGGGGTATGGAAAGAAACCAAAATCTGAAAATACTCCAGTTTAAAACAAATTCATGCTGGAGACTCTTAGATTTTGATGGGAGCATGCGTGAGTTCAAGAACCTGTAATACTATTGACAGCAACATCCAGTGATTTCCTGTACCCCTGGTTTCCCTCAAGTTTCCAGGGAATATGATCCCTCATCTCTCTGGAAAATGCATCACCTAAATCAGGGCTGTCCAAATTCTTGGCAGCCAGGGGATGCGTGTCATGTGAGCTTCAGACAGGGGGCCATAGGCCATGCAGGCTGCTGCCCCACCCCATGCGGGTAGCTTAGATCTCCTCTGCTGCATACACAGCCTCATCCCACTTCCAGAAGACCCTGCTTCTGGCCAGGGATGCCATACAGACAGCTCCCCCCTCCACTACTATGTGCAGCACAGACAGCCCAGCTCCCTGCCCTGCTGTGTGAATAGCCCAGCATCCTCCCATACAGCTAGGGTGGCCATTTGTCCGGTTTTATAGAGGACAGCCTGGTTTTACGGTCCTCTGTCCTCTACCAAACACCTTTATGTCATCTATTTTTCAGCGCTCAGTGGCACCCCCTCACCCTTGCTGCTGACACCACCATGGCCGCCTGCAGGAGCTCTTCGCTTGGCCCGCCACTGACACTGCCGCGGCTGCCTGCAGGAGCTCTCCACTCAGCCCAACCCTACTACCAACACCGCTGTAGCTGCCTGCAGGAGCTCCCCACTTGGCCTACCGCTGCTGCCAATACCGCTGCGGCCGCCTGTGGGAGCTCCCTGCCCCCACCACCGACACTGCTGTCGCCACCTACAGAAGCTCACTGTCCTGTATTCTTGAGGTACCTCGGTGGCCACCCTACATACAGCACCGGCATCCCAGCTCCCCTGTTTGGCAAGCAGTTCCCCACTCTACTGTCATGCACATTAGGAGCACCCCAGCTCCCCACCACCATGCATGAGTAGCCCAGTCTCCTCCCCCACTTCATGTGCAACATGGACACCCCAGCCCCCTCCTGGAGTATCACCCCACCCACAGGAGTTGGGGCAGGTAGCAGAAGCTAGGTTGCAAAGGGGGAGCTCAAAGACCCCAGCTGCTGCTGCATCAAAGTCAAGGAGGGGAGCAGTGGCTGGACGAGTCCACAGGCCACATGTTAGCCCATCATGAGCCACATGTCACCTGCAGGCCACCAACTGGACAGCCCTGACCTAATTCATGATACTCATCTTACAATTCTGCCAATTTCTCCAACAAGTTCAAAAGAATATATGGATATGTATATCTGCTTATCAAACAGCACTTGGCAGGATAATTGGTTCAGTAACAAAGCACATTGGGTTCCTATTTCCAATACTAGCTGTTTTTAAAACAGTTACCTCTACCTCAAGGTCCTTTAAGTTTCTTTGTTCTAATTTTCTTCCCTCCCTCACTTTCAAGGTGTCACTCCTCATTTATACCATTGCAAGAAGAAAACAAGACCTTGTCTTTACCTTATTTGTCTGATGGCTTAGCATTTTTTGTTTCCTCCAAAAGGGAGTATTTTAGTTTTTTAACCCATTCCGCATTTACGGATACCAGTTTGCCTGAGGACTTTTGCATTTTTTTCTCCATGCAAAATGGTTGGTTAGGAAATATTGCGAGTACTTTTGAATATTGACACTTTACACTCCAGTGTTTTAACGTAGCACTTCTGAGATTTAATGCATTTCTGTGGATAGGTGGCTTGAGTTTATCCCTGAGCATTACATTAATCAGAATTTGAGAGAGGCAGATCCAGAACATGCATAATAAATGTTTCAGTTTTGCTTGTTTTCTTCACTTTTTCATTTGGTGATTTTTCTTGGACAGTTTTGAAAAACTGGCTTTCTGCTGTAGGGAGAGCTTTCCAAAGGGGAAAACAAGAACTCATCACAAGTTTTACACAGATCAATTCTGGAGGCAGCTAATCAGCTTTCTTCAATAATAGGTTGACTCCCTTTGGAATGTCAGACTCTATTTCAAACTGATGAGTCATTTTGACACTTCAGTAAATGCCTTCATTTAGAAATTGAAGCCCTTCCATATAAACGTTGTGTTTAACCCATCATTTATTTAGCTACCATATAAACAAAATCTTTAACAGGATTATTAGGTTTTATACATGCTAATAGCCATGTTATCTGAGTGCCTTACAGATACTAAAATAGCATTAGCAGTGATTTGGTTCTCTTCTTACATCCCTCTGTTAATTGGAAAATCCTTTACTGGAGAAATCAAAGTTGAAAAAGTGTTTTTGTTATGTGGACACCGAGAACTGTGGTCATGCACATCTTTTCTGGAAGTGAAATATACAGTATTGGGCAGATTATTGCAAAACCTCTGTTTCTCCTGAACACAGTTGTCATTCTTGTTATTGAGTGTTTCATTGTTTCTGAGGAAGAGAGCTCCTGAAGAAGGCTGTATATGAGGAAGAAAAGGTCCTTATGTAGTTTGGGTTTAATCCAATGAGAGCTTTAAAAATTAGCACCAAATTTTTGCATTTGGAACCTGGTTGCAACCACTGTGCTATTTTCTTTAAAGTACTTTTATAGGTCTGCATACCTAGAGCAGACATGTCCGGCAAGAGATAATTACCTCTTCCCATGATGTATGGTCTGGAGTGCTACCTAAATCAAACCACCAAACCATTTCATGCTCTGGCTAATGTTCGGTATGGTGATGAGCATATAGCTACCAGCTCCTATTTGATAGCTAGTTATAGGCCATCAAACAACCATATGATGCCTTCAGATTCTCTTTTGTAGCCTCTGAATAACTGTTGATTGATGTTTTAGATACTATACAGGTCTGTCATTCTCTCCAGTGCATGCTAGTTGGTAACAGGGAATATTAACCATTGCAAAAAATATAACTCTGAGTTCCCATTAACAGAAGAAATCTCAAATATGAGCAACTTGTTTATGGAATGAATGTTGAGTTAATTGTTCAAAATCTCTAATTCTTTCAGATGAGGAAGACTTTTTATATAAGGTATTTAACTATGTATTCACCTAAGAAAAATGTCCATAAAAAACAACCATTGTATAGCTATTGGCTATGACAGAATCTTAAAGGACATTTGATACTTTAAATTATCTCAAAAGATGTGTCAGGTGAGCATTAGTATGGTAACTGTACAGAAAGGGAAGCTGAGGGACAGAGGTTAAATGACCTAGTGTCACACAGTTTGACAGACTCAAGATTCTGGATTCCAGTCCTGACTCCTTTACCCCTGCTATGACAAATACTATGACAAGTCACATTCTCCGTACTCTCATTTCATTTGTCATGTAATAATAAAATTCCTATTTCAGATTTCTTATCCCTCTCAAATTGGATACATTATCATGCAGAGTGAATCACTACAACATAGAGTTCACAAGTACATGGCAGGATAAATACTTAAAATAAATCCTGTGTTCTCTGCACACTGTAATAAGCTCACTGATGGATATTTCTAAAGAATAATTACATGCCTTATACTTTGCTGGGTTTCAGAACCACCTACAGGAGGGTGGAGATAGACGTCAGGAAAGAAGACAGACAGCAGTATGTTAATATTCAGTTTGGCAGACAAATTAAATGATGAAATGCACAGGGGATTTCCAGTATCTGCACATAAAAGGGGATTTTCAGTAGAATTAAAGAGAAGCTCACAAATCCTGTCAAGTGCAGTTAATGTCTTTCTATGTCAGCGTGCAAAATGCATCATTTCTCTCCGTTTTATAGAAGTTTGAGCATTGGCAGATCATAATCCTCTCTGTGACATCACATTGATCTCTGTGCTGTGAATTTCAGTAGCATCACTCTATAGCAAAAAAAAAAAGGAAAAGGTGATACTTTAGGGTTAGAATTTAGTTATCTGAACTTTAGGCTGCATTGACATTTCACTTGGAGATGGAGATGAATTCTTTGAGACTGCATCCAGGCATATTTGAGCTAAACCAGCAGACGTGTATACTCCCAAACTTTCCCAAATCCAGGCATCTTGTTGTAAACTCTGTGGTGATAGCCCACCTCTCCCCGTGAAGGGAAAGGTACCTTGGTTCCTTTTTACGGTACTATGGATTTTTTTTTTAATTCAGCTTTTTATTCATTCACCAGCATGCCAAGACTGCTGGCATAGGTCAGTCTTGGCATGATTCCAGGCCTGGACAGACCTCTTCTTTCTATGCCAGCAGGCAAAATCCACAGCAGAAAGTTAACCAGTTGATCTGACAGTAGCCATGACCTTAATCTCACCATAGAGTTTTTCACTTGATCATGAATCCCCACCCCAAACATCTGGGAGAATCAACTTAGCTTCCTAAACATGCCAGTGGAGGTGTATGCTTTTATTGGGTGCATCTACACAAGACATTTACTGCAGAGTTGTTTAATTAGCTTAGCAGTAAATGTCTTGGCATCTACAGGTGCAACCCTATTAGGCCACAAGAAACTAATAAACTCTGCAGCAGGTTGGTATGTGTAAATATACATACTAACCTGTTGCGGAATTTTTAGTGCACAGCAGTGCATGTGTAGATGCTGACCCTGCTGGCTGAGGCACAAGGGTGCTTTACTGCAGGGCTAGCTGCCAGCTAGACCGCACACTGAAGCATCTTTGTGCCCCAGGCAGCCCTCTGCAGCACGCTGAGCCAGGTCAGAGCAGCCCCAAGCTGGCAGGCTGACCCCCCACCCCGCCAGCTGGGGCTGCTCTGACCAAGCTCAATGTGCTGCAGTCCCAGGTGCACATGTAAATGCAGAGCCCAGAAGTAATAAACTCCGGAGCGATATACATGGGATATGCACCATATTAATTACTTCGCATTAATATGCATGTGTAGACGCACCCATCCTTAAACGAAGTCTGGTCCAATAAACAATGAGAACCTGTGGTTTATTTGAGGCCACATGTGTTTCTTTGATGAGAACCATCATGAGACCTACAAGAGAGGTTGGTTGCTGAGGATTACCAGAGAAGAAAATGAACATCTATAAAGAAACAATTTAAAAAACTGTAACCTGAATCAGTTTAACTGTAACAAGATCTCTTCCTTATTTCACTGCTGGTTTAAACACCTGAAAGCCAGTCCTCATAAATTTTAAATAAAAACCTTACAGAAATTATTCAGCCTTGGGGCATAGATTGTTCTGTTTCACTGGTGTAAACCCAGGGTACCTCCACATCAGATAATTAAAAGTGACTGAAACAAACAGGCTAATCTCTTTATTAAGCTGATGGGCAAAGTATCCTTAAAATTAATATTTTCCTCCAGCTACATTAACTCTGATACACTGTCAAAAATTACTTTATTTGGAAAACTAAACCTGTATCTATGGGTGTCTTCTCTTGGATCTGTCAGAGGCCAGCAATCTCACCTGTTATGTAGTTTGATGTTAGCAGCAGATGATCCTGCTAAGAAAAGGTAGGTTTTGCTGACACATTGTAATCTGGGCTTATTATAACATTTTCTTAGGAGTTAATCTGTAGTGGCTCTACAGAGAGGACTTAGGTGTGGACTGAACAGTCCTTGGAAGGGAGTCCTGGGAGCTACAGAACCTCAGCAGAAAGCTTGGTCTGTTTTCTCTGATATGTAGCTTTGTGAGGAAGCAGGTTTTATCTTGCTGTTAACTAGTACAACATATGAATAGATCAGAGAAAGGTGATGCTTACAGAAACCAAAAGGTCTTTATGGCAAATCAGACATAACACACTTTGCCCGATTATTCATTACGACTGTGCGAAGCTTCAGGTGCTGATTTGATTCAGAGGAGATTCAGCCCGATTTGGTGACCAAATCTCCAAATCCGAATCGAATCAGGAGACCATTTAAAAGGTCTGAATCTATTTGAAGGGGGGTGGGTTTCTGCACAAAAGTGCTGGGAGCTGGGGCCAGGCAGGGCTGAGACAGCAGGCGGGGGATGGGGCCTGTGTGATTCGGAGATTCGGCTAATTCAATAGCAGCTGAATCTCTGAATCAGATTCGGCTGAATCGATTTGGGACAGTGATTCGAATCACCAAATCAAATCACTGTCCCCTGAATCAGCTGAATCTGAATCCAAAGCTAATACTAGCTGCTTTGCACAGGCCTGTTATTCGTGCCTGCATAAGAACTAAACTTGCATATCCATCGAGCTTCACATTTTCATTCGTATTTCCAAGCAGAGGGGGAAACATCTCATGTCCCGACCTGCACCATCTTGGCTCCCTCATGTAATTCCCAAAAGTCCATTTTCGCAGGAATGTTTCCTACCTCTGTTCACTTCTGTGTACTTTCTCTTAGCTGAATTGTCCCAGTGTCATTCCTTGTCTCTTTAATTCTGTAAGCTCTTTGGAACAAAGAACATATCTTACTGTGAGGGCCTGATCCTGAAAACTTTCCATGTGTTGAACACCTATGGGCTTCCATGATAGCATGACCCACTGAAAGCTCACAGGATCAGCCCCTAATTTAGTAAACAATGATGTGGGGCTCTGTTAGTTACTAGTAGTAAGAATACAGACCATGATCCTTTGAATACTTACATACGTTTTGGTATCTAGCTGTTCTCATGTGAGTAATCCCAAGGGAAATTAGCTTCTCACATCTGCAGAGTTAAGCACGTGCACAAATGTTTGCAGAATTAAGAGTTCCATGTGCTGCTCATCTTCATCCACTATTGTAACTTTTAGGTGTTGATAGTAACATTTAAAACCAAATAAGCATGAAAAAACCTACATTTTGTTTGAAAGTCCCATGGAAAAAAATTAAAACAGGAAAATAATTTGGGTAAAAAAATGATGTGGTGTTGCTGTTGCTTTGCTTTGTGTTTTCAAAGTGTAAAGGAAGGTTCTATTCTTTAGTTATTTTGCCTTCCACCATGCACATAAGTGTCCTGTGGGGGTATGAATGGCAATGAGGAGATAGCTTTAACTGTGCAGTATCCAGTCAAAAGAATCACACCAAAAAAAAATTAGGAACTAATCATAATCAGAACAGAGACTAAGATATTAAATCCATAATTCAGCAACAAAGTTGACAGAGCAAGATGAGCTGGTGAAACAGTGGCACCATTAACATGTAACAGAAGCTGTTATGTGTATTTAAATGAACTCTCTGGCTGAATAAAATTGCTTGTCCTTACAACAATGTCTTAATATCATTTTAGTCCTCTGTAGCATCAAGGAACATTAAACACAAGAACAGCTTTGTGTTAAAAATAAAGAATATCAGTGTAGAAAAAGTGACCTTGATATAGACTGCTAAAATCCCAGCAGCTACAGGGTCTTTAAAAAAATTTTAAAGGTTTTTTCTCCTTAAAAAACACTAATTTCTTTTCATTTCAGATCAGTGCAATATCAACAAATTCCTTCTAACTAGCTAGTATGATTCCACAATTGAAGGAACTGGCCTGAATGAATCACCAATAGCTCTTTTTGTATTAAGGGTCTAATCTAGCCTATAGATTTTGTTGGCTAAATCTTCAGTCCTTCCATATGGTCTTTGCAGGTACAGGTTTTGGCTTCTATAGGGCACTCATTGTAGGATCAGACATTACTTCCACTTGAACTTCTTTGGTGTTCATGTTTCATCATCAAAAAACTCGTAGTTGGATTGTTGGTAGGAATTCCATTGGCTCTTACCAACTGGCTGCACTAATAGGCCATTTGGGGAGAGACCCATACATGTAGAATGAGGCTGTTTTTCAAAAACAAATTTGGAGGAACAAGAGGGTATTTACCAGTTTTATGGCTTTCTTTAGCTCCCGTTGCTGTAATGTTTTATTCAACGTGGCAATGGGCTCCAAAGCCTTTCCCTTTTAGATTTCCAGTTTAAATCCAAGTCATATTAGTAAAAAGTTAAAGCTACTGCCTTGACATGTTGACTTAGTTATGTTAAGTGAAATGATTTAGTTGTTGGATTCCTCTTTCTGAGACACACGCAATCTCATCCCTGAGTGACTAATTAGAGCCAGGATTTAGGAAGATATTTTGTGGTGACACAAGGATCATTTTCTGTGTTAGCTTGACAGCCACTGAGACTCACAGTGCCTACCGTTAGGATCTTCAGTGAAGAGCTTCCTTTTATGCACTGCCACTGAATCCTTATTCTTTAACACATGGTACACTAGAGAGTACTCAGAATGGAAACTGTCACTAACTCTCCCTCTTGTGGATCGCTTCTGCAGAACACGGAAGGACTGAATTATAGGGACACAACTTCCCTTTCAGATTGTGAAGGTCATGGGTTAGGCAAGGGTTAGAGCACTGATAGGAGGATATGGTGAGTGAGAGAGAGGGAGCTTGTCCAGCCACTGCCCATTCTGTATCTGCTTTCTGGTGACAGCTGCAAGGGTCCCGTCATGGCTATCGACTACTTCCAACACTGAATTTATTTTGCAGTTGTTTTAAAAAAAAAATAGATATTCATGTTGAGTAAATACAAGCTTTTTTTAATTAGAATGCAAGCAGAAATAATCCCAGACCTTAAGAATTCAATTAGTTCCAATATCTTGCCCTTTGTCGCTGTGAACGGTATGGCAAATTTGAACAGGACCCTAGATTTGTTGCTATTATTACTATTATTTATGCAGTACCGTCTCCATTTAAGTTGTGCTGTGTTTGTCAGGGTTCCTTGTGCTGGTTGGCTGAGTCTGGCAGCTGTTTCCAGGGGCATGTGTCCCATCTCTGGCAATTCTGATCTTCAAGCATTTTTCAGAGCGCATCCCCTGAAATCCAGTGCTGGCCTACGCACGTAAATCAAACCCACTAACATTTCCTCTTCTAGGTCTCGTAATGTTGTCACACAATGCAGCCTAAGTATTCACCCTACACTGTCTCTTTCTTTGAGCGTATCTTTTAATTACAAAGGACAGAAAAAAATTGAAAAGTCACTCCAAATGATGTATTACTTCTGAACAGCAGTCGCAATGACTTGAGGTGCCTGTTTGTTATTCAGTTGCACAACGCTAAAATGTTCAAAGCAAATCTATAAAATTTCTGTGCACACTGATCACTGCTGAACAGCCATGTAGTCCCTAAGAGAAAAAAATCAGTACTTTTGTAGACTGAGCAAACCTCAAGTCTTAGTCTGTGCTTTAGCCCCTAGGGCATAACACTATCAATTTTATCAAGTATAATGAAGTCTGTTATAAGGGTTGCGATATGTGAGCATCTGACTTGCTAGAAGTGGAATGGAATGTCATCTGCCCTTGGAATGGAATACCCCCCTCTACTGCAATTAGGCCTCAGATTTCAGCTATGATTTCAAGGATCTGGTTGAATACTGAATTGCATTATTAGCAAACGCATTCAGTGGCTGACAGAGGAAAAGTGAATAATCTGGTCGACAGACAATTGAAAAGTAGTCAAATACATTATTTGGAAAAATTATTCAACTAATTCTAGTTGTTATTCAATCATTTTATTATAATAATTCCTCAGATACCATTATAGTTACCTCCCACAGCAACTTCTTTTTTCCTCGGTTTCCTCCTCTTATTTTTTCTACAACATCCACAGAGATCCCACAATGAGGTCTTGTTTACACAGAGAAATTGCTGCACAATAAGCAGGGGTGTAAACAGATGTTGTGCTGAAACCTCTCCACCAACTCCCCAGGCATTCACTTGTAGCAAATGGTAAATGCAAGGAGGGTGAGTAGGGCAACCGTCTCGGGCACCAAAGTGAAGGGGTGCCAACAGGCACTGCCCAGCTGGGGCAGGGCACAGGACAGAGCCTTGAGTTGTTCATTTGGGGAGGAAGGGGCACTGGGACGGGGAAAGGGCAGCTCCTCCACTGCATGCATTCCTGGGCAAGCATGGTGGGGGGCATGTGCCCCCCAGATCTGTGCATGGGGCAAGGATGGGCTGCCGCTACAGACTTTGCCCTGGGTGCCAAACTTCATTGCTACAGCACTGAATGCAAGACACTGTAGGCAGTCAGCCACCTTGCACAAAGGTATTAATGCGCATTAAAAGTGTCCACATGAAGAATAGGACTAAATATTTGGTGCACTCTCAATGCATGTCTAGCTTACTGTGTATTAACTTCTGCATGTCCCCCAGACCTCTAGTGATGAGGAGAACTGAGTTCTGGCTAGTGACGGTTGTCCAAGAGAAATGAAGGTTGGAGAGCACTCTGCATTCCACTGCCATAGGGAGTTTGTGACTGAACATGGGACAGAGACCAGCAGACAGGCCATGTCAGGTCTTTTTTCATTCAATTTATTAGAGATTAGTATTACCAGTGGTCATAGTGTTATTAGTGTTTAGGACAGTGGGGGCCAAACTTTTGGGCAGGCATACCACAAATTAGGCCTTCACTGTCCCCAAATGCCAGTCCAATCCCCTTTCACCTGCCCAATCTGCTGTTCTGCATTCTGCTTCCTGCCTTTTCTTTCAGTCTGCTTGTCCCCGCCCCCAATCCCCATGCACACACACACTGCCTGTGCCATGTCTGGCACATGAGCCACAGATTGCACCCCCCCACCGGTTTAATGCATAAAATGAGAAGGTGTAGTTTAGCCTGTAGCCCACAGGTGGTGCCAAGCCCAACATTTATTAAATCATTATCATAACTCAGGTGTAATCTCACAAGGCATCCACCATACAGTTAGAAACCAGGCCACATGTTGGGCTGACTAGTGGGATCATTGATTTTAGGAATAATATGGTGTTAAGTATCAAACTCTAGGAAGCTGCACATGTATGATCATCACATTTAAACTTTGCAAGACCAGAAAGGTGAGGCTCAGCAAACATCTCTGGAGCTGGTACCTTCCTAACTGAGGAAGTACCAAATTATTCTAAGCATTTTATTATGCAGAAGTAGTTCCCACAATATCAGTAACATCCTTCTTTATGGACACAGTTTTGGGGTGAATATTTATCTCAATGCTTGTACATTTGAGTGCCTCTAGTGATGCTGGGCTGACCATGCAATCCTAGTCAAAAAACTTCTTGAGAACTATGCTTGAGCTTTCAACTCTTTCTTATCTTACCTGTATAACACACAGTGACAGGTCCCTTTCATAAAAGCACATTATTCAAAGCCCTGCTTAGTTACAGATAGCAAGTTCCTCTGGGCTTTGTCTTTGGTTCACTTCCTTCCACTTTGTCAAATTCTCTGTCTGTATGGAATAAATTTCCATTTTTAAGCTGGACAACTTCAGATTAGTTTGTCTATTCAGTCAGTTAGTAATGCTTCTCAGCACTTAGCAGAGTCATCTCTTTTCACAGCAGTGAATAGAATCTCTAACAAATTTTCCTGTCATTATAGGAACACTGTATAATATTTTAAGCTTACATGTCAGGAGGGGAAAAAGGAGACTGGGCGATTGTAATGTCCAATATTAATACAAAATGGTAGTTTGAAATAATATTCAATATTACTAATAAAGTCAATTGAAATAGTTTTGTTTGGATATTCCCATTCCTCTTCAGTGCTTGGTAACTTTATTCTAGTATGGTACTCGGATAACATGGAGGTGAGTACCATAGGAAAATGTGTAATAAAATAAAATTAAAAGAATGAATGAAATGTCTAGAAACAGGAAAATGATCAGATTCATTTCAATGTCTAAAATGAGTGAAATAGAAGAACTAAATAGACTGTATTAGTGATGAGAAGGAAGTGAAAGGCATAGCCATGCTACCTAAGTACCTCTCTAAGGAACACAGCAGTGTAGCATACTATGCCAACTTTGCACATGCAAATGGGATGTAGCTGCTGTAGTGCAGCACTAGGTGTGCTAGCCAGCATTCCCCCAAAACTGAGCTTATTGGCACGTGCTAGTGCAGTTGTCAGGGCTGCTACCATCCGTTCTGGGGTACAGCACCTGTGGAGTGAGCATGGCACTTCACTGTGGTGTTCCCTAGCATGGTTCTCTGATGGCACAGATCTACCCTTTATATTAAAGGTTCTGTCAGATTTCAGCATCTCAGGTCTTACTGGAACTGTAGGATTTTACAAAATAATTTTCCCATGGCAGGACCCCTCATGAAAAATACACCACTATCCTGGTTTCTTGCACCATAGAAGACCATTGAAAATATCAGCATCTGATTCTTAGATCCTGATGGTTGCTGTGACACATGAAAAATAAAGAGTTTCCAACACTATTAGTTGGTCACTAGGATAGAAATGGTTCATAAAGAACTGAGTTGCAAGGTTCAGATTTGAATGCAAATTTCCCCAGAGTTTAGAGTCGTTAGGTCTAAGGGTTCATTGTGGACCTGCCTTCAGTGACCAGTAATGTTCTGAACTCCCATCCTTACCAGTTTTCCACTTTCCCACAAAGTCTTGCTTAAATTCTGACAAGCCACTACAACTACTGAAGCTATATGGACTATATGGGTGCTTCAGTGACTTTGATAATCAGGCCTGTATACTTCCTTTGTGACCCTAGAACCTTGACTGAAGAGCTCCCTTCCAATTTATTACAAATTCAGAGACTTACCAAGTACTTTTAGTCAAAATCTTGCCAGGGGATGTTTGGAGTGGCAAGACTGCTTTTCATCAAAGAGTTGGCCAACATAAACACACACAAGGAAACCATCCTGGATAAGTGATACCAATTCTACTTCCTGTTGACAGGTCAAAAACTTAATGAGGCTGAAGATTGAATTTCTGATCCACATTCTACAGTCAGTCCTTTCATTTTATGGTTGAAGTGTATTAGTAGAGTTGTTGAAGAAGCTTATAGAGCTGCTGCCCATGCTACTCCAGTGCAGTGGAGAGAGAATATGTTACCAGAATATGTTTAAAATAATAATAGTTTCATAGTAGCTAGAGTCGGAAGGGACCTAGGTAGATCATCTAGTCCGACCCCCTGCCTTAGCAGGAAAGAGCACCGGGGTCAGCTGACCCCGGCAAGGTGCTCATCTAACTTCCTTTTAAAAATCCCCAGGCTAGGAGCCTGCACCACTTCCCCTGGAAGCTGGTTCCAGGCCCTAGCCGCCCTGACTGTGAAGTAGCGCCTCCTAATATCTAATCTAAACTTACCCTCCGCCAGTTTGTGACCGTTATTCCTGGTCACTCCTGGCAGCGCACGGGGGAACAGGGACTCCCCCAATACCTGCTGATCCCCCCTGACCAGTTTGTAGCAGGCCACAAGGTCCCCCCTTAACCTTCTCTTGTGGAGGCTAAACAGGTTCAGGTCCCGTAGCCTCTCCTCATAAGGCCTGCCCTGCTGACCCCTGATCATACGAGTGGCCCTCCTCTGAACTCTTTCCATATTGTCCACGTCCCTCTTGAAGTGTGGCGCCCAGAACTGGACGCAGTACTCCAGCTGCGGCCTGACCAGTGCCGCATAGAGGGGGAGGATCACCTCCCTGGACCTGCTCGAGATGCATCTGTGGATGCATGACAGGGTACGATTGGCCTTCTTGACTGCCTCCCCACACTGCCGGCCCATGTTCATCGTGGAGTCAATGACGACTCCAAGATCCTTTTCCGTCTCCGTGCTGGCAAGAGGGGAGTTCCCCAACCTGTAAGTGTGGTGCCGGTTCTTCCTCCCCATGTGCAACACCTTGCACTTATCAGTGTTAAACCCCATCCTATTCTCATCCGCCCACCGTTGCAACCTGTCAAGGTCAGCTTGTAGCCTATTGCACCTTCTAGTGCACCCACTAGAATGCTTATAATACTGTTTGTCTTTTTAGATCTCATCAGAAAAGGACATTGATTTATTTAGCTTTGAAATGAAAACATGCCCCTTCCTATAAAGGGCTTTAAGATGGCTTCTTTTGTAAAAAAAAAATTAATAAATAAAAAAAAATAATTACATATGTAAAATTGCTTCTGCCCCAGCTGCACCTCGACAAATTTAAGGATGATAATCAGGGAGTGGCCTCAGTCACTATCTCTTACTTCTCGTTGCTTTGCCATGACTGTGAAGAGTTTCCAGGACACAGGCTTTGGCTGTGATCAATCGTACTGGTCAGCTTCACTTGCTGATTTCACAAAGGTTTCATAATTTCTAGCCAGTGATGCAGAAGGAAAAATCCATATTGCAAAACTTCAGTGCAGCTAACATTATACCTACCATGGGGTCTTGTGGTATATATAAAAAAAACACCAGTAAATTGAATCTTTACAAGGTAATAAAAACTAGATTAATGTAGACCTGTAACTTCATTGTGATTACAGCCAGTATTGATCTTACCAGATAATTATGCTCCCTTTTACCAAGTAACTTCAAGAACAGTTACAAGGTCCATACCACTGTTTGCATTTTACAGCAATCTAGTTTCGAAGTAAACATTACATTCTCACTAATAGTATTTATTTCACAGGCTGCTTATAGACGTGAAAAAAGACAGCGCTTTACTTTCAGCTCAGCATGCCCCCGCACTGAGTACAGCACATGCCCAGAAGAGACATCACATCAGTTTGACCCAGCTCCCCAGTGTCTGTATACATCCCACACTTCAGCAAGGCTTTTTGGCACTTTTATATAATAGCTGATTCAATTAGCTATTAGATATAAAAACATAAAAAAGCCCCACTGAAGTGCTCAATCTATACAGACACTGGGGAGCTGGGTCAAACTGATGTGCTTCCTCTTCTGGTAAAGTGGGTTTTTTTCCCTCACGTCTGTCAGCTGCCATAGTTACCATTTATTTAAAAAATGGTTTAAAAAATGAAGAAATATGAGGCTTTAATTCGGTAGTGAGCAACACTTTGGTCTTTATCAGAAAATATCTGCTGAGAGTATTATGTATTTACTTTCTGAGCAACTATATCTGGGCTTGCTCTCTAACTGAGATAATACTTAGCATGCTACCACAGGCCTGCAGTCCTGCTGATATAAAGTGCAAGGAAGCATATCTAGTTGGAGTGAAAGGTTGAAGGTATACTCAATCAATGGAATAACAAAAAGGTTTAAGGAACTATTGACTGTACTGCAACATACCATAAGTGAACTTAGCCTGTGGCACCAAGGATGATGAGGCTTTGAAACATGGCTGGATCCGGGGATGATGCATGTAGCTCCGGCTCCTGCATTCCTTGCACACCAGAGGCCCCTGCTGAATGTGAACTGAATGGGAGCTACAGAACGATGCCTTTAGTAAGAAGCATTGTGCAGTTTAATAGGATAAAAGAAAATGTTACTTTATCATATACTTTTCACAGGGGATTGAGATGTGTTACACAGAACACCAATGCAGAGTCTAGAGATGCAGTTTTGCCAGCAGATAATCTGGCGCATACTCTTAAATCAATGGAAGTGTGTATTTGTGTAACCGTGGGCAGGACAACAGAGGCCTATGGGAGCAGCCATGATGTCATGAGCTCAGTAATTTCCAGAGGGAGAATTCAGAATTCACTTTTACTGAATCTGACTTCCCCTGACAAGGGCATTATGGCTCTTTCTAAAACTACCTGGCATGCTCCAATTCTGAGCTCATCGTATAGCTCATACAAAGAGAATACAAGTATGTAGGCCTGTGCAAAGTGGCTAGTATTCAATTTGGATTCGGCCAGTTCGGGGGACAGTGATTCAATCTGGTGATTTGAATCTCTGTCCCAAATTGATTCAGCTGAATCTGGTTCAGAGATTCGGCTGCTGCTAATCTCCAAATCACACAGGGCCCATTCCCCACTCACTCTCCCAGACTTGTCAGTGGCTGTCCCACCCGCCCCAGCTCCCGGCACTTTGAGGGGAAAAAAAAGCCCTCACTCACCGGCTCCTGCCCAGTGAGGGACGATCCTCACTGCCCTGCTCTGCCCCAGAAGCCCCAAGACTGCTGCAGGAGCTGCTGAGTGTGTTTTTGTTCTTTCTTAAAGGGCCAGAGCTGGGGCGGGTGGGGCAGCTGTGGGGGGGTTGGGGAGTGGGCGGGGATCGGGGGGTCTGGGGGAGCAGGCAGGGGATGGGGCCTGGCAGGGGTCCCCCCTTGGTCCCCTCTCCCCTCCTTTAGCCTCCCCACCCCGCCATACTTACTGGCTCCAGCTACCTGCTGCAGCCAGCAGGGACTGCCCAAATCACTGAAGCTCTCTGAATCTTTTCCAAATTGATTTGGACCTTTTAATGTGTCCCCTGATTCAATTCAGATTCAGAGATTCAGCCACCAAATTGGGCCGAATCTCCTCCAAATTGAATCAGCACCTGAAGCTTTGAACAGCCCTACAAGTATGTGAGCTAGGAAACTGGGTTTTTGTCATCCTTTCTTTTGCTCTTCTTTCATCTCTTTTCCACCTGGACTAGAGGATGTGGAACACAGCCCAGGCACTGAGAGCAGCCTTAAAACATCATGTATATGGGTCTTCTCTTCTTTCCTGCAAAATAAGGTCAGAGTTTTATTAACTCAGCAAAATGCTTGTTGCTTATCATTTGGATGGCATTGAGCGGGTGGGATGTACTCATGAGCATCTTTCATGGCTTAGCTGTGGTATATGCAAACCCTACAGATATTAAATCCAGTCCTTGGAGAAGTGTGCTGCAACCCCTTTTTAATCATCTCATTGGATAAGCCTTCCTCATCCTTGGCACTGCTGCAGAATAAAAAATGGCACGTTTAATTAATGTAATTTATCAGAAACGAGATAGCAAAGCAATAAGTAGGAAGGGGACCTATTGGCCTGTTCTCCGTGTTTACTGTAACTTCAGTTAATCAAAAGAAAAATGATCAGGATAGAGGTTAAATCAGGGGTTGGCAACCCCCAGCACATGTTCCAGAGAGTGCACATAAAGACATTGAGCTTGGCACGTCAGCCCTTGGGGCAGATGGCAGGAAAGCTCCAAGAAGCCTGATCTTTCTTGTGGCAGTGCAGCCTCAGCCTCTTCCCCACCGTCTGCTCTGAAGTGCTCATGCACCTGCCATCAGGAACAAGCCAGGCTGGGGCTGCAGGGACCCCAGTGCAGCTGCTTGCAGCCTCCCTGCTGTGAGCAGCCCAGGCTCCATGGCAGGTGGCAGGAACCTACAGAGCCCAGGCCAGCTGTGTTGGGCAGTCGGAAGACAAAGGTGAGCCATCATACGTGCAGAAAAAGCTAATATTCCCTTCAGTACTCCTTTCTGATATGTGAGGGTTCCTTTGAAATTCCACTTCTTGTATTTGGTATTTTGTTTTAACTTCTATTTTTTTCCTGGGAGTTAGAAGTAACTTTTTACTTGGCACCCTCAAGTATGCTACACTGCTTTAGACAGACTGTCTCCTAAACTGTAACTAGCATAGCCATTTCCATGTGGGGCAGCGGGCAGGCTAATTAGCTGAGTGACAGGGCCAAGTAATTTGTTCCCCTGCTTAGGGATGCAGCTATGCTACTAGTTTTAGAAGGCAGTAGCCCTAGAGAAGTGCAGTTGAAGTTGGTTTACCATGTAGATGTGACTTCAGCTTCTGTCTTCACTGCAGTTACCCAGGTTCATGCTTGTGTTTTAGCTCAAACCAAACTCATTCATTCACCAAAACCTGTCAGTATTGCCTTCTACTTATTTTTCTCCCAGGGTTGCTGGGCCACTTTGAGGTATGGGTTGGGTTCTGCTTTTGCATGGACTGGCAACCTGCCTGGTTTTCAGGTGAAAACACTTAAGGGCTGATACTCCTCCAGTGCCTTCCCACAGCTCTCTTTGCCTGCCTCGTAAGGCAGACAAGTTTTCCTGCAGTTTGCTGGTAAAGAATCATAGGGTAACTCCAGTGACTAGGGCAATAGGAGAATGGAATATGACCCTTAAGCTCATTATGACAAAGCAATGCTTTCTTTTTGAATAATGTGCTGGAACTAGATTAGCACTGCAGGATGCATTTGAGAAAATATCCCCCACCAGCTTCTTTTTACTGCTGAGTAACTTAAAAGGCATGCATTCAAGACACCAAATGTCAGGATTCTGCTTGTTACTATGCCTGGAAGGATCTTGCTTTTTTGTTCAGTTTTTAATTCTGATGACATGAGCTTCATTTCTAAGTAAAATTCCTATCCATAACCAACAAAAACTCTCTGGAGATTTCAATCCCTTGACTAGCTAATAATTTGATTGCAGATAGTAAAAGAATTTGCTAAAATGACTGGATGTGATGTTGAGATGCAACAGTTATTATTAATGACTCATGCTCCTGTGGATCAGGGATGGGAATTTCAGTTTAATCACTGTAGGTTGGAGTTATGAGGTTCAGCTGGAAAAAAAAAAAAGTATTTGCAATTATGTGAGTGGATCCTCTCAGGAGCTGTAATGTATTTAGATCTAAAACTTACCTCGCCCCAGCATATTACTGGCTGTACATGCCCTGACAAGACAACCACTAAGAGCAATTCTTAATCAGTTTCTTCAGACTCCTTCACTTCACAAAATCATGCACTGTGATAGTGGGGTGTGCCCCACATAAGGATTGAATTTAAGTTCTGTTATACCCCAAAAATTCAGACCCTGTTTGAACTTTTCTGCAGACAGAAAAATTCAGTCTGCAGAACTGAAGCCAGTTTGAAGCATTAAGGCACAGACCCATGGTGGGAATGATGTATCCTTGCAGGATCAGGAAGAATATTTCTTGTGCTTCCAGCAGGTTTCAAACAATGGGAAAAAAGCCTGGCTTGTGTTGTTTTAATACTTCTATATCCCATTGTGGGCAAAACCAGAATATGCAGAGCTGCTACAATTTATAAACAGATGATTTCGTCTTTCTAGGAACCTTTTCAAGAAGGAACTGGAAGTGCTTTGCAAATATCAGTGAGTTAAGCACCTTCACTTCCAGTCACCACAAGTGAAATGGACACAATAATACTAATTTTGCTGGCTGGGAGAAGAAGACATAGAAATGACTTGTCCAGGGCCATATGGAAAGTCAGTGGCAGAAATAGAAGGGGAAGCTGGAATGCTTCACTCCTAGTCTTTTGCTTAATTTACTAAATCATTCTCCTTTTGCATTCTACAGATTAAAAAGAAGTACTTAGGAATGAGGAGAGGTAACATTAATCAAATTAGATAGCCAAAAAGACTGGTTTTGTGGAAAGCATTATATGATGTGGACTTGTTCACTAGTTTAACAAAATCTTGCAGCAAAAGGTAGAGTTACACATACATTAGACGTGTGTGTGCAGGAGAGAAGGGAGGCTAAATCTGCTGAGTGACCAGTGGGCGTCCCACAGATACTCTTAAATATCCTTTGGTATATTCTCTACATACGCCTTCAGCTTTCCTTCCTCTCCTGAGTCACCCCTGCTCTGTAGTTCACATTCCTCTGGTAACAGAAGTTGCATATTTTTCTTTCATGGAAATACCCAGTTTCCACCTGTTTTCAGCTGTGTTCACACTTATCTGCTTAAGAGAACTATTTGTCTTTTCTTCTCTCTTTCTGCCAGCTGTGTCAGAAGAATGTGCTGACCACTGGAACTGAGATCTAAGCAGCATACTCAGTGCTACCACTGACTTACTTTGTTACTTTAGGCAAGTTACTTTACCTGCATGTACTCCAGTCTTTCTATATGGATCTTAAACAGAATGGCTCCTTCAGGAGCCTTCATTATAATTTCTAAGGGGCCTCAGGAATGACTGACCCTTTGACCTAGAATATGTTCCCCAGAGGTCAAGATAACCACATATCTTGAAACAACTTCATGGCAAAATGTGAGTTACTTGCCCACAAGAAGACCACTGAGAAGAAGAGTCAGACTGGTCCCTGCTGACATGGGAGAAAAGAGATAAATAGCCCTATAACTATGCCTTTCACAGGTACTGGGATGCTATACTAATGAGCACAGTATACTCTTCAGAAATCTCAATAATTTTATGACTGTTTTAAATTAATCTCTGCATGTTCTACTGATTTGTGTTCCTGCGTGTAGATGCTTCCACATAAATGGTAAAAACCTTCCATTTTCAGCACTAGAGAGTAAGCAATCTTCAGTAAGCAAAGCACTGGGGAACAGAGGCACCACTTATAATAGATTAAATTCCAGCCACAAAGAAACATCATTTGGATTTGTCTTGCAGGAGACATTGTGCTCTGTTCCCTCAAACCCCAGAGTATGAATAAAGCTTATATTATTGAGGCAAATAGCTTAAGAAGCTTCAAATAAGGATTAGACAATTATATGAATAAGAATAATGTCTGCAGTCACACCAGGTAGGATAAAAGGCAAAGATTATCAAGCTTCCTATTTTTGCATATGAATTCATCATTAGTATAGGGGTAGGGAGGAACCCCATAGCCACCTGCAGTAGTTGTATCCAGGCATCAGGATTTTGAACTATAACTGGTGGCTTTAGAGGCCTCCATGTGTGGGTACCCCAACCAAAGACTTCCTAAAACAGGGGTGGGCAAAATGCGGCCCAGGGGCTGGACACAGCCAGCCAGGCCATTCTATCCGGCCCACGGGGCCCCTAAAAAATTTAGAAAATTATATTGATCTGCCCTGGGCTGCCTGTCATGCGGCCCTTGATGGCTTCCTGAAACTCAGTGAGCAGCCCTCTGCCCAAAATAATTGCCTGGCCCTGTCCTAAAGGGTCCTATTTTTGAGAAAGTAGTGCTCAGCTCTTTCAAAAACTTGAGTGCCTTAAATATGTTGAAAAGCAGAGCACCCAACAATTGCTGATCAACTTTGATAGGTTCTATGAAACAAGATGTATTGCTCATCACCAGAGGTAAGGTATGGGCCAAGGTGACCTTAGTTTTTGTTGAGAGCTCTGCCCATTGTTATCTATTTATATTACTGTAGTATCCCAAAGCCTGAGCTAGGGACCAGGAGAGTGTAGTCCTGGACCCTGTCTACACATGGTGTTACAAAACCTGGAATAAACAACAAACAGTTTATAGTCAAATACAACAGTGAAATTTGCTTGGTGTTACACAGCACTATTTTCCTCTTAAACCATTGATTTACATCAGAACAAATCTGAAACTGCCTGGTCATTTTGTAGTTGTTACTAGACTGTATATTGAGGCTCACTCAGAACTTTATGGTGCTGAAATTCAGTGTTTCCTGCTCTAAAAAAGCTGATCTAAGCTAAAGAATCATCTCCGCTAGCTCTTATCAGAAAAAGGATGTATGATACATAGTTGAACAGTTCTGATGTAGCTCATCAGAGGAAAAAGGGATACACATATATTCTCTAGCAAATGCAATATTATTCCCTCTTGTGTTTGTGAAACAATAGTTACAATGAGGATAAGCTGGGACAACTGACTTTAGAGATATCTTTATTGAAATTATCAGCAAAGAATTTCTCTCTCCTTTCCCTTTCTCTCATTTCATAGTCCATTGACCAAAATTCCCATGCTACAATCTTCTAATAATAAAGAAAGATTTCTTCCTAGGCAAAGAAAAATAAATGAAAAGATGATTTGCTTGGACAGATCATCTGGAGAAGGGAAATCAGTTGTGCTTGTTTATTCAGCAAAAGAAGCAGGGGAAACAATGAGGAAAAATGACTCATGTCTCAGGAGATGCATCACACCTTATTTGACAAAATGCTTTTCATACATATCGTGCTGCTACTTATGTTCTTTGTAGTTGAGGCACTGAAATAAATGTGTTCCCTTTGTAATAATCAGTTATGTTATTATTGCCCGATGGGACTTCTGTGTGTATATTGGTGGGGTATCTTTGCTACTGAATTCTTCTGTGGTTCACACTGAGTAATTGCATATGCTTTATCTCTAAAAAATAGATACAAATTGTCCAACTGATGAGTGACCCTTTCCAGCTACAGGACCCACCTAGCCCCAGTTACAGGATACCTATGACAAATGCTGCTAGATCTCATGGCTTCTTTCAACATGTTTCTGACTTATCCCCCTCAATGATAAATCTTGTGGCTATCTTGCATACAGGTGCATTATCATTAGCTAGTTCCCAAGCACCACCTTAGAGGGAGAGAATGTACAATGCTATTGATGGAAACCTTTCCAGCTGCACCTACAGGTGAATAGCCAATGACCTGGCACCCAGAGGAGATGTCCTTAAATTCTTCAGGGATTTTTGTGTAAAATGCAGTGTGGTCAGCCTGAGGGGGAATCTGAAGAAATTAGATCTACATTTTTCAGTGATAGCAACAGTAAATATACACATATAAAAGACCAAATTATGAAGCAGCCAGTAATTGCTCTTACAGCTGTATCCACCCCCATCATCTTGCAAATGAGAGGAAAGGTCTATGTAATCTGTCTACCTGTCTCAGGTTTCACTCCAGTACCCCATGCCAGGATGAATAGCTTTTACTCACCACCATAAGTCAGCCACCTCCCAGGTAGATAGTGACAGGTTTTTAAAACACTAAGAAGCAAATGCCACACAACCATTTGGGACAGTAACTAAAGTTAAGAATGCTGCGTAGAGAAAAGCTGATGATGGAAACAAAATGCAAATTCCTCTCATTGACATTGAACTGGGGTACTGGTGATAGGACCCCTGATGTGTGAAAAGTCCAGCAGATTCTTTCAGGGGTATCTTCTTTCACAAGCTTGGCTTTAGTTGCACTAAATCCAAAACATAATTAGCCATGATAGGGGAAGAGTTAAGTCTGTGAACAGCTGGCTGCTGCCTGGGTCCTCAATCCAGACCTTCAAAGGCAGCACTTGTCAGGTAAATAACAGGGAAGTATTCTCCAGCACATAGTTTTAAAATATATTTGTGCATTTTAAGTTTATACATAGATCCTGTAAATGATATGGGGCAGATGTAAGATAGATGGGGGTCTGGGAGGGATGTCTACTCTATGCAACACTGCTCCCTCTAAATCTGAAGGACTTAAATAGGTAGATGTATGCTGACTCTGTCCAGGTCAACTTATTTGATGTTCTCCTCTGTATTGTACTCCTTTTTTCAGCAGGTACTGGAAGAATTACTTCCAGCATGGCTCTATAGCCCCCTACTGCTTTCATGGGGATCAAACTCCCAGGGAAGAGATAGAAAGAAATTCAGTACTATATAGGATTTGTCAGTAGGGCCATACCTGCATCTCCTGCTAGTGGAGATGAGGGTTATATTGGCAAAAGCGTTATCTTGTCAGCGTAGTCAGACTACAACCCCAGATGACAGAAGTTGTACTGGCAAAAAGATTCCCTTTGGTGGGATAAATTGGGTCTACAGAGGTGAAGCATCATTAGCAAGCATAGCTAATAGCTGAGGACTGCGATTTCTTTCATAGTCTTAAAACACACTTATGCTGGAAAAACTATCATGACTCAGCCTCAGTGGGCCTGAATCTCTATTGCTGTGCTACTTGTCATCATTTCACCCATGCAAAAAGTGAGAGAGATGCACCTGCACTAGAATCCTGCCCTACTTTGCACTTGTGAAGGCAGATCCTGTGGTGCTCAAGCAGCTTGTATTGTTTTTTTCCTCTGTTATTTTCAAGAGGAAACGTTCCTCACTATCAGCCATAACATCAGACCAGCCCATTCCGACCCAGCGTTTTACATGGCACTGGGATTTTTAAGGCTCCAGAGTGGTCATATGTTATGGGGATGAGCACCAAAATAAATCCTAGATAGAGATCTAGATACTGAATGAACTGATTATGCGAACACTCCCTCTTTTAGAACCATTTTAGCAGGAGGTATTTAAATCAGACATGAGCAGGCAAAGAACTAAGTCTCTGATGACAAATGAGTCTGAGGAAAGGCAGCAAGAAGGCACAGCAGCCCCCCTGCCTCTCCAGGGACCTAGCGGACCTCCTGCGGCTAAAAAGGAAAGCCTACAAAGGATGGAGGATGGGATTCACCTCCAAGGAGGATTATTCTGTGCTGGTCTGGTCCTGCAGGGAGCAAACCAGGAAAGCCAAGGCTGCAACTGAACTCCAACTAGCTTCAGGCATCAAGGACAACAAAAAGTCCTTTTTCAGATATGTGGGGAGCCGGAGGAAAAGCAAGGGCAATGTTGGACCCCTGCTAAACCAGATGGGGCAACTGACAACTGACGCCCAGGAAAAAGCCAACCTATTAAATAGGTACTTTGCGTCAGTCTTTCACCAGTCCCATGGGATGCCCATGCCTCCGGGTGATGGGGATCCCCTACCCTCCATCAATGCTGACCTCGTGAAGGAACACCTTGAGAAGCTGGATACCTTCAAGTCAGCTGGCCCGGACAATCTGCACCCCAGGGTACTCAAGGAGCTGGCGAGCATCATAGCCCAGCCCCTGGCACGGATCTTTGAAAACTCCTGGCGCTCTGGTGTAGTGCCCGAAGACTGGAAGAAGGCCAATGTGGTGCCGATCTTCAAGAAAGGGAGGAGAGTGGATCTGGCTAACTACAGGCCCATTAGCCTGACTTCTATCCTAGGGAAGATCCTAGAAAAGTTTATTAAGGAGGTCATCCTTGATGGACTGGCCCAGGCTAACATCCTAAGGGATAGCCAGCATGGGTTTGTTGCGGGTAGGTCTTGCTTGACCAATCTCATTTCCTTCTATGACCAGGTGACCTATCACCTGGACCAGGGAGAAGAGATTGATGTCATATATCTTGACTTCAAAAAAGCTTTTGATCTGGTATCCCATGATCACCTCTTGGCCAAACTAGCCAGTTGTGGCCTTGGCTCCCCCACGATCTGCTGGCTGGGAAACTGGCTCCGTGGTTGGACCCAGAGGGTTGTAATTGATGGCAGTCACTCATCGTGGTGCCCTGTGACCAGTGGGGTCCCTCAAGGCTCTGTCCTGGGACCCATACTGTTCAACATCTTCATTAACGATGTGGACATTGGAGTCAGGAGTGGACTGGCCAAGTTCGCCGATGACACCAAACTTTGGGGCAAAGCATCCACGCCATAGGACAGGCGGGTGATCCAGGCTGACCTGGACACGCTCAGCAAATAGGCAGACGAGAACCTGACAGTGTTTAACACCGAAAAATGCAAGTTTCTCCACCTTGGGAGGAAAAACCTGCAGCATCCTTATAGGCTCGGCAGTGCTACATTGGATAGCACTACAGAAGAAAGAGACTTGGGGGTCATCATTGACCACAAGATGAACATGAGCCTGCAATGCGATGCTGCAGCTCGTAAAGCGACCAAAACGCTGGCGTGCATCCATAGATGCTTCTCGAGCAAATCCCGGGACGTCATTCTCCCCTTGTACTCGGCCTTGGTGAGGCCGCAGCTGGAGTACTGTGTCCAGTTTTGGGCTCCACAATTCAAAAAGGATGTGGAGAAGCTTGAGAGAGTCCAGAGGAGAGCCACGCGCATGATCAGAGGTCAGGAAAACAGATCTTACGATGACAGGCTGAGAGCCATGGGACTCTTTAGCCTGGAAAAGCGCAGGCTCAGGGGTGATCTGATGGCCACCTATAAATTTATCAAGGGTGACCACCAGGATCTGGGGGAACGTTTGTTCACCAGAGCGCCCCAAGGGATGACGAGGTTGAACGGTCACAAACTCCTGCAAGACTGTTTCAGGCTGGATATAAGGAAGAATTTCTTTACTGTCCAAGCCCCCAAGGTCTGGAACAGTCTGCCAGCGGAGGTGGTTCAAGCACCTACATTGAACACCTTGAAGAGTAAATTGGATGTTTATCTTGCTGGGATCCTATGACCCCAGCTGACTTCCTGCCCTTGGGGCAGGGGGCCTCAACTCGATGATCTCCTGAGGTCCCTTCCAGCCCTAATGTCTATGAAATCTATGAAATCTTCCCAGTCAGCAGACAGCAAAAAGTCTCCTGTTAATTTAAGCCCACCTAATGGAATGCCTGTGAAGACACCTAAGGGATACCAAGTGGGGAAGTGAATTGTGTCCCTGGCTGCGCTGGCTTGGGTATGTTTATTCAGAAATATAAAGGCATTCCTTTTCCCCTGGGTGTATGGGTTCAACAACAACCTTGTCTTCTGTCCATAGCATTGCTATAACAGAGGACTTTCAATGTGTTTTCTTATTTATCTGAAAAGTTCTGAAAGTTCCCAAATAAAGTATTCTGATCAGTGTGTGTGAGGGAGCGTGCATCCACAAACTGCTGCTCTCCAGTGGATGGACTCAGTACTGCTGGTTGGTAGACTATCATTAAACTATATATTGAGGCTTACTCAGACCTTCCTCAGACCTATCCTCTAATACAGAGGTGTCAAACTTACCTTATGCCCCAGGCCAGATCCAGACTGTGGGTCTTCTTGTGCCAGATCCAGCATGGGGTACAAGAAAACTGTGGCACTGGCTGTGCAGTGTGTGGCAGCATCATCAGCAAAATGTGCAGTGGGGGTGGCAGTGAAGCATGATACAGTGGTGGCAGCAGTGCATGCAGTAGTGTGGCTTGTGCTGCTGCCTGGCCTGTGCTAGAGCTGGAGCTATGTCACCATGTGCCATCTGCTGCAACAGCAGCATCAGTTCTCCCAAAGGCCATGGTGCAAGGAATGATGTCAGGATGAGCAGGGGGTTGGGCTAGATGACCTCCTGAGGTCCCTTCCGACTCTAATTTTCTATGGTTCTATGACTTGTCTGTACTTCAGAGTGGGCATGTCTACACAAGATGCTACTGTGCAGTGGTTATTGTGCATTTATTTATTACTTCTATAGGCAAGTACTAAAATATGCAGTAACTGGAGTTACTGTGCAATAGTGCTGGTGAACACCTTTTAAGTGATGGTATTGCGTAGTAGCCTAATACCACTTCTCAGTAATGCCTTGGTACAGTTTTTGCCATGTAACACTACTGCACAGTAGTATCGTACTCCTGCTCAGTCAGCATCTCAGGTAGATGTGCCCATTGGGTACAGATTTCAATAGGGGTAATTTCAAGTGCAGGAGCTGCTCCCGAATCATTCAAAGTATGGAATCACTTGTTTTTCTGAGTGAATGTTAAAGATCCCATGGTACTCCACAGTAAAGGGCCATGGAACTGACTGTCCATACCCACTGAACTTCAGAAACTACCAGGAACCCAGTGGAGGCACCTACAGGTCATACTGTTTATGTACAAAACCCTGAATTTCTAGGCCTAGGTCCTTGCAGGAATCTCACATTACATCCTGTTCACGTTGTACTTCTGTTCCTTCAGATTCACAGAAGAGTCAGGACCATTCTTCCCCATTGAAGATGTCCATCTGAAGCCCACTGTTTCTTATGAACTACTGAACTTCCTGTCTCGGTCAGTTTCTCCAGGACTACTTAATTCCACTTACCTTTCTGCACAGATAAGCAGTGGGCTTTCCTGCACTAGGTGGTATAGACCAGTCCGTAGCTACAGAGAAGATATCTTAAGAGACTCTCAAAAATCAGGTGCTTAAGGAGGGGGGATGTTCTAATGAAGGTAGAGGAGAATTGTATTAAATACTGTAGGAGATTCTTGCATGTATTCTCTAATGTAGTCTCTTAAGATCAGTGGCTTCCTAATAATAAGGACAGCCTCATGTACTTTGTTCTATTTTTTCGCAAGAGGCAGCATTAGACTGATGTCTTTCAGCAATCTGTGCATCACTAATGTGCAGCCCACCCCTGCCCCAGCCCTGGCACAATCTGTGGGCAAGGCAAGAGCCCCCAAGGGGACACTTGCCTGCCTGTACACTAATGCCAGGAGCCTGGGCAACAAGCAGGAGGAGCTCGTCCTCCTGCTCAGTACAAAGAATTATGACGTCATTGGGATAACGGAGACCTGGTGGGACTCCACCCATGACTGGACCACGGGTATAGAGGGCTATACCCTGTACAGGAGGGATCGTGTTGACAAAAGGGGTGGGGGGGGTGTAGCGCTCTATGTGAAGGAAAGCTACATGTCCCTGCAAGCTGATGTTGGCAACCGGCATGGACAGCTAGAGACCCTCAGGGTAAAAATTCTTGGGGAATACGGCACAGGGGACACAACGGTGGGAGTCTACTACAGACCTCCCACTCAAAGTCCTGAGCTTGACCAGGAGTTCACCCGGGAACTGACTGAGGCCGCTTGCTCCAGGACCTTGGTTGTCATGGGTGACTTCAATTACCCGGACATCTCCTGGGAAGATCACTCAGCAAAATCCGAGCAGTCGCAAAGCTTTCTCTCGTGCGTGGATGACCTCCTACCTGACTCAAGAAGTCTATGGGCCAACGAGAGGCAAAGCGCTGCTCGACCTGGTATTGGCTACGGGAGACGACCTAATCGGTGACCTAGTGATCGATGGGAAGCTGGGTGACAGCGACCACGAGCTGATCACCTTCACCATCCGCCGTAAAGCTGGCAAGTCAGTCAGCAACACAGAAGTCCTTGACTTCAGAAAAGCCGACTTTGACAAGCTCAAGAGGCTAGTCAGTCAGGCCCTCAGGGACCGTGACCCCAGGGAGATGGGAGTTCAAGAAGAGTGGTTGCTTCTCAAGGAAGCGATCCTCAATGCACAAGCTAAATCTATTCCAACACAGAGGAAAGGCAGCAAGAAGGCACAGCAGCCCTCCTGGCTCTCCAGGGACCTAGCGGACCTCCTGTGGCTAAAAAGGAAAGCCTACAAAGGATGGAGGACAGGATTCACCTCCGAGGAGGATTATTCTGCACTGGTCCGGTCCTGCAGGGAGCAAACCAGGAAAGCCAAGGCTGCAACTGAACTCCAACTAGCTTCAGGCATCAAGGACAACAAAAAGTCCTTTTTCAGATATGTGGGGAGCCGGAGGAAAAGCAAGGGCAACGTTGGACCCCTGCTAAACCAGATGGGGCAACTGACAACTGACGCCCAGGAAAAAGCCAACCTATTAAATAGGTACTTTGCGTCAGTCTTTCATCAGTCCCATGGGACGCCCAGGCCTCCGGGTGATGGGGATCCCCTACCCTCCATAAATGCTGACCTCGTGAAGGAACACCTTGAGAAGCTGGACACCTTCAAGTCAGCCGGCCCTGACAATCTGCACCCCAGGGTACTCAAGGAGCTGGCGAGCGTCATAGCCCAGCCCCTGGCACGAATCTTTGAAAACTCCTGGCGCTCTGGTGTAGTGCCCGAAGACTGGAAGAAGGCCAATGTGGTGCCGATCTTCAAGAAAGGGAGGAGAGTGGATCCGGCTAACTACAGGCCCATTAGCCTGACTTCTATCCTAGGGAAGATCTTAGAAAAGTTTATTAAGGAGGCTATCCTTGAGGGACTGGCCCAGGCTAACATCCTAAGGGATAGCCAGCATGGGTTTGTTGCGGGTAGGTCTTGTTTGACCAATCTCATTTCCTTCTATGACCAGGTGACCTATCACCTGGACCAGGGAGAAGAGATTGATGTCATATATCTCGACTTCAAAAAAGCTTTTGATCTGGTATCCCATGATCACCTCTTGGCCAGACTAGCCAGTTGTGGCCTTGGCTCCACCACGATCCGCTGGCTGGGAAATTGGCTCCGTGGTCGGACCCAGAGGGTTGTAATCGACGGCAGTCACTCATCGTGGTGCCCTGTGACCAGTGGGGTCCCTCAAGGCTCTGTCCTGGGACCCATCCTGTTCAACATCTTCATTAATGATGTGGACATTGGAGTCAGGAGTGGACTGGCCAAGTTCGCCGATGACACCAAACTTTGGGGCAAACCACCACGCCAGAAGATAGGCAGGTGATGCAGGCTGACCTGGACAAGCTCAGCAAATGGGCAGACAAGAACCTGACAGTGTTTAACACCGAAAAATGCAAGGTTCTCCACCTTGGGAGGAAAAACCTGCAGCACCCTTATAGGCTTGGCAGTGCTACATTGGATAGCACTACAGAAGAAAGAGACTTGGGGGTCATCATTGACCACAAGATGAACATGAGCCTGTAATGCGATGCTGCGGCTAGTAAAGCGACGAAAACGCTGGCTTGCATCCATAGATGCTTCTCGAGCAAATCCCGGGACGTCATTCTCCCTTGGTGAGGCCGCAGCTGGAGTACTGCGTCCAGTTTTGGGCTCCACAATTCAAAAAGGATGTGGAGAAGCTTGAGAGAGTGCAGAGAAGAGCCACGCGCATGATTAGAGGTCAGGAAAACAGATCTTACGATGATAGGCTGAGAGCCATGGGACTCTTTAGCCTGGAAAAGCGTAGGCTTAGGGGTGATCTGATAGCCACCTATAAGTTTATCAGGGGTGACCACCAGGATCTGGGGGAACATTTGTTCACCAGAGCGCCCCAAGGTAGGTCGAACGGTCACAAACTCCTGCAAGACCATTTCAGGCTGGACATAAGGAAGAATTTCTTTACTGTCCGAGCCCCCAAGATCTGGAACAGTCTGCCAGCGGAGGTGGTTCAAGCACCTACATTGAACACCTTGAAGAGTAAATTGGATGCTTATCTTGCTGGGATCCTATGACCCCAGCGGACTTCCTGCCCTTTGGTCAGGGGGCTGGACTCGATGATCTCCCGAGGTCCCTTCCAGCCCTAATGTCTATGAAATCTATGAAACTACTTACTGAACACAGAAAGAAAATAAACTCCCGTTAAGTACACAGTTCTTAGTCAGTGCTGTGAACCTCTGGTATGATTTATTCAATGAATCCCCTGCAGAAATCCTTTGCTATTGGAAAAGCTTGGTGTGGAGGGTTTGGGTTGGCTGGTTGTTTTTCTTTAATTCCAACTTTGAGCATTGCTAAAAGTGTAAGATAAATTGGTTTAGATCTATAAAAATTCTCCTGGCAAACAGCTTTATTCCTACTAAGAACAATGGTATAGTTTCCAGAGCATCATACAAAGCACTGTTCTAGTACAATACTTCCTTTGGTTAAATGAGAGAAGTGGTAGTATGATATGAAGAGGGATGAACATCAGGAACTGTTGGTTTCTAACCAGTGCTCTAGAAGTGCCTCTCCTCCTGGCAAGGTACTGGAGCCATAACTGGCTTTTGATTGGGGTGCTTTGGATTGTCCAGTTTGAGGCAAATAGATCTTAACTTTCAGAGGGATTGTATAGTCTTTTGTCCGCTTCACTTTCACTGGAGTTGTGGGTTTTCAATGCCTCTCAAAATCAGATTTGCAGAGTCTTGATTAACCCCAGAATAGAAAACCTTAAACATCAGTGGCAACCCTGGAAAAGAATCTATGATTTACTGTTGAATGGAGTACAAATCCTTACTGTGGTCACCATTAATAGGTCAATATTTGCCACCAGGAAGAACAGAAACTACCTGGTGTTCCATGTTTCCCCTGTACATGGTATAATAAATAATACTCTGATCTGTTTGCATGCATCGACTTTTAATGGTGACCACTGTGCTCAAGAAGGATGTTATGAGAAATAATTAATTACTTAAAGTTTATTTAAAACTTTGAAGATGTAGGGCCACATACTTGGCTGATATAGTAGCGTTTTAAATTTGGCCACAAATGCCTAGTTAAGAATTTCTTTGGAATGGGAAACTCCCTTCATGGCATTACTATGCTAAATTCCTATGCCTCTGTCCAAGCTGTACATGCAAACACAGGTATGGTAGAGCTACCGCCACCCACCCCACCTTTAGGTAGGGGTCTTTAAGGTCCTTACATCAGGGACACAAATTACATCTGCCCAGTAGCAGTTATAAAAGGTGTTAGTTGGGGTCCAAGGATGAAACTCCTGGTCAGGGAGCTATGAACAACAGCCTAGTACAAGAGAGAATCTGGCCATAAACGTGCTTAGAACATTCACCTCCTTTTGCAGCACTTTGGTACTGCAAAATATTGGTACAGACAAAACATCCCGCTGGCTTCTCTGCAGGGAAAATCTTTGTAATTTACTGCCTTTATTTCAGCATTCTGATGCATATTCTTCCAAGTACTGCTTCTTGCTCTCTCATCTCCCTCCCTTTCTTTTCATTATTGAAATTGCATGGTATACATGAAAGTTATATCTTCAGGTGAAAGATTAATTTGGCAGTTAGGGAATGTAAGCAAAATACATAGGGAAATTAAGAAAACCTTGTTTAATAGAGTTAATTGAAAAGTGTCCCTGAAACCTCAGGGGAAATGTCTATACTTTTATCTTTTTTTTCCCCCTTTTTTTTATTTTAATCAAAAAGATAAAAACATTCTAGCAGGTCCATTTGAGGTCTGTAAGGCAAAAAGATTCAGCTGGAAATAATATGAATTGGTTTCTAAATCAGCCTTTCCTTTATCTTAACTTGCCTCTGAGGTATCAGTGTGATAGGATCACAGCAGTGGGAGTTTGGAAGATTTTGGACTAATTTTCTCAGTGATTAGGCCAGAAGCATACACAAAGAATCTCAGGCTTTTCCAACAGAAACTTATCATGCATGGTATTTACCTAATAGCCAGTTTGGAGTCCTGATTTAAAAGTTTTGTCTATAATCAGGTGATGAGGAGACTTGGTGGGGAAAGGAAGAGGAATGTGATCTCTCTTATAAAGGGAAGTTGGTGATGGGTTTCAGCATCCCAGAGCACAGGGCTGATTTTAAATGGTTTCAGAGAGAGAGGATCTATTCTACTTTTTCATATGCAAATAGGAACCAGGTACTGTCATGCTGAATGGCTCACATTGTAAGTACAGAGTAATCCAAGGTGTAACAGCTACTTCCTGAATACCCAATAGGTCAATCTGCAAAGTTACCACATTTCTCCAGGAGGTGTTTGAATCCGGCACTCTCTAATCTGAACAGACGTTCCGTTCCAGAAAAATGAAAAGGAATCTCCAGCAAAAAGACAGAGAATAATAAAGGACCCTTCTGTTTCCTCTTCTCCCCTCACCCGTCCACCTCATCTGCAGTACAAGGTGGGGAGAGGTCGGTGGTCTAGTTTACACAGCATTATTCTGACACCAAAACCTGGAGTGCATCAACTCTCAAATCTCCCCCAAGGCAGCAGCACTTCTCTTCCTGCTAGCCATTACTCCCCTCCCATGAGTGAAATAAGGCTTCTGCTGTCATGTGGCAGCCAGCAAAAGGTGTGTAGACACTTCTGTGCCTTTTATCTGCTTTCATGGCCGCCTCAGCAAGTGGCGTCTTCTGAGGGATTGCTTTGTGCTCTCCTGGCACAATTCCTGAAGTGGAGCCACATGGAGCTACTAGAAGCCCATGGATGTGCCCAGGGTCTAGCAACAGCTGCTGCCTACCTGCTGCCTACTGTAAGAACTCAGTTCAGCAGAAGTAAGAAAGTGGAGACAAGGCTTAAATAACAGCTGTGCTTGTCAAAGCCCCTAGTATAGACTTAGTCAGTTGCACATAAAAGCTAGTTGAGTTTTACTCATGGGGATGGTTTTGAACTTCTGGTTCAAATCTCAGTTTTGTCAATAAAAGTGTTTCCCTAATAGGACCCCTTTGTTGATATAGCATTCAAATATGTCTGGATCCCTAATAAGTTGCATCTTCACAAGAATCGCAAGTTCCTTTGGACAGGGATATCTTTCTGTGCCATGTTTATACAGCCCTTAGCACAACTGGGTCCTGGACTGTGATCAAGCCTTTTAACCAATACCACAATATGAATCAATATGTGCATAAAGATAGATAACAGCATTTCTGGGGTTTTGCATTTAAAATGGAAGATTAATTCATTTTTCCCCCAAATACTACTAATATTTTGATGGCCTTTGATAAAGTAAACAGCAGGCTTAGCAAACTACTGCCTCATTATGTCTGTGCGTAGAGCAGGGTCCTGCTGAGACTTTTCATTCATTCCTCAGGGATAGAAACAGACCTAGGAATCTGAATGAGTTTGAAGTCTGTACAGCACAAAATAATCAGCTCTCAAAACAGTGATGAGATAACCCAGCTCAGTGGAGCCAATGGTTTTGTTCCATATCAGACTATCACAACAGCCCTGTATCAGTTCACAGATATCATTGTACTGGTGTCAGTCTCCGTACTGTTTATTTTAGCGGAAGCTCAGTGCCAGCAGCTCAGAGAACAACCTGTGTCCAGCTCCCTCCATAGGACAAATCAACCATGTCAGTTGTACCCATTCCATGATGCACACATCCCACATGGTTACAGCCTGTACATCCCCATTGCTCTTGGCTGTCACCTTGTATTTGCAGCAGTGGATTATGGAGAATATTGGCCAGTTATCCCATGGCACTTTGCAGTAAGGCAGCTGGGTATGTTTTTGTTTTGGTGCCAACCCCTTCAGATATACTTCTGAACATAAATCACTGCGTTCCCAAAAACAGAGTCATGGCCAGGTGACACTCCTCAGGAGAAGGATAGTATGAAAACTGCTATTGCCTAATATCTGAATTATTGGCTTATGGACAGCACCGAAACATGGCACTCCCATTTGGGTCATATCTTCAAAAGAAACTTTTGCCTACTTAGTAAACCGAGCTGAGGGAGTGATATTTCATACCAGCAGAGACCCCAGTGTAGATGCACTGATACCACTAGAAAAGTGCTTCTGCCAGAATTGGAGAACCAGTTAGAGTCATGCTGGCCAAAGTACTCTGTTACAAGGCTAAGCCAGTCCACTGGCAAATGTCTCTAGCATAGATGAGGCCTTGATTAGGGGTCACTTATGGGACTGCCGTAACCAAATCAGGGGACCTATTTACAACAAAAGTTGTACTTGGGATCAAAGCAGCTTTGCCAGGGTATGGGTAAGCCCTATTTTACAACAGCTTTTAATGATATTGTAATCAGCTTCACTTTATTTCAGAAAGGGCCTTAGTAATCATGTAGCTATAGACCATGTCTCAAAGAAACCGCTCCATGGTTTCAGCTTAGTTAGATAGCTTTCACACTCTGACAGCTTTTGACCTTTTTTCTAGAAAACCTGAGCTAAAAAAAAGTGAATCAAGGCAGCTTTCCTTGAAAAATAAGAGTGATAGCTCATTTCAGCACATATTTGAATTGACTTGATGAGGATGAATTGTTGTTTACTGGAGGTAAACCTGAAAAGAAATATATGGCATCAGCCACATTCAGCTCTCCTGTTTTACTGTGATTCTGACACTGGAAGAACTGTAGTGAAGCTGAATAAAAGCAGATCTATCAGAAGGAGTCCCAAGCAGCCTAATGCTAGGCAGATATCAACAGGTATTCTCCCCTAGTAGAATTAATTCTGCTATTTATGCCAATGGGTGTTTGGATGATGGAATCAGGGTGCCTGCGTTCTGCCACCAAATTGCTGGGTGGCCTTGGGAAGGTCATTTAACTTCCCGAGGCCTGTTTCCTTAACTGTAAAATGGGGTTAATATATACCACAAAAGGGTTGTGGGTTTGAAAACATAACAATATAGATGCTAAAAGATATTATAAGCCTTATAGAATTGATTGGTTAGAACCAGACATGATTTCTGTTTCACGAGAAGATCTATAATAGGGATGTTGTGATGAGCTAGTTATATAGAAGGGTTGTCTACACACAAGCCTACAATGTTTTAGCTTTACTCTTGTTTTATCTTAATTAGGAACAGGCCTAAGCTAAAGCAAAATAAACGAATCATCAACTGAAAATAAATGCCACCATGGGGATTTGCCCTGGTTTAATTTAAGCCAGTTTAGTTCTGCAGATAAACAAGGCCCCTAATTAAAATCAGGGTCTCCATTCAGGGATTTTTTTTGGCATAAGGACCTTAGGGCTAATGCTCTCTTTACTAGTTTAATTCTTACTTGCATCTGTTCTCCTTCTTGTGTCCAGAAGCAATCCAGGAAGGACCATTCAAAGCACCCGTGTAATTAATGAGGATTAAGGTGGAAACAGTGTAACTTAATTCTTAACTAGGATCTGGGGGAGAAAGGCTGGGGGAGATCCTTAGACAAACAGCACAAGGCACCTGGTACAATAGGTGTTAAATAGACTATTAGGTTTTGCTGAGTACTTCTTGTTTAGTTTGAACTGAGGATAATGGTTTAGGAAAAGGGGAATTAACATAAAAATATGCCAACTTTTGAAAGAGAGGCTAAGCCCAAAAGCAAAATTAGTAAAAGATGGAACTTGCATAAAAGAGATACTTAACTGTCTTGCCCTCTCCGTTTTGCCTCCCTCCATTTCCCCCTTCCTTTCTTGGGACACAATCCTTAATGGAACCACTAGATGTAAAGAGTTTATTCAACTAAAACTTTTGCCTGCGTGGCATTGCATTAACCCTATTTACCAACCAGTGTGCCGCAGACTGATTAATAGTCACGAAGCACTTCTAAGAAAGTAAAAATCATTGTTTTCTATTTATTATCCATTTTTCTTCTTATTCCAATTAATTGTCCTTCCTCTTCCTAAGGCTCACAAACTAAATGGCATCGGAAATCTATTGATGTTGAATACAGAGAGACGGCTGCTGTCAGGAAGCAGGACACCCAGAGTTCTAGTGTCTTCACTGACAGGAATGGGCTGTGTGCTCTTGGTTAAGTCACTTGGCCTCTCTGTGCCTACCTGTGAAATGGGCATGGTGATACTTGCCTGCTGTTTTGCCAGTCCTAATTTAGGATTAATTAAGTAACATTCCCAAAGTGATTTATACATGTAGTACATCTGCTATCCCTCAGCATGGATCAATATTGCTCTTGTTTTTTCATTGTGATATACCTTGTTGACTCTCATCTTCTTTGAACCAGCACTTCCTGCCCTCATGAATGATAAAGTTATTTGTCTGAGGGCTCGCCTTCATAGGAAAGTTCTCTCAAGTAAACAAAGATGCGTGTTAACAGTGCCTAGCAACTCTGCACTCACTCCCCATATAGATACTCTTAAGTGCAATAAGGTTGAGGTGACTTAGTCTGCCTTGAAACATTTTGTCCTTAACTTAAAACCTGTTCCTGTACCTCTCCGTGCACAGACTTCCCATTGAAGTCAGTGAGTGTTTGGTATGAAGAGTGGATAGGTGACTTTAACTGTAAACTCCTCAGGACATCTTCCTCCAGCATTATGGTTTCAACCAGACAGAGAGATTTTGGTTTGGTCGGGATGGTTGGTGAAACATGGATTTTCCATCTCTAACCTCTACACTCATTAGATATAAACTTCCTTTCTGGAAACAAAAATAATACGTGAACATCAGCTCCTTCTAAAATGTCTTCCAACACAGTGCATGTCTAGGGAAAACTAGTTCTAGACAGTTGCCTCTGAACTCTCAAATCATGCCTAGCCTTTCTTATTAAAATTGCATATTAAAAAGATAAAAGCTGTTGCTGTGTGTTTACAGCCTGACTGCAGATACAGTCATGGTTTATAGGACAGAAACCTTTTCTAGAGTGAGTTGTCAGCAACTGCAAGTGAAGTTTACCTGTACGAATAAGCAATCTTGCTGATCTGCCATTTATTGACAGGCATCACTATTAAATCCATAAGATCCTCTCTGTTTTTAGTAACAGCAGCTTTTATTGTGCTCCAGGCAACATTTCTCTGCATGTTTTGACTTCTTCCAGTCTCTAAGGAAAGCAAATTATTACAAAGTCCTCTCTGCATAGCGGAAAACATGGAGCATTTTAATTTCTATGAGAATTTCTGAGGGGTTTTAACACCCTTCTTTCTTTATTTTTTTTTCCTGGTTCCCACCATTCTCTCTGAAGTTTGGGAAGAGGTTATAGGGTGGCTGTCATAGAGGACATTCCAGTTTTCTACTACTCTGTCCTCTATTGATATGAAACCAACACCTTTATGTCCTTTTCCCTTATCTTGAGCAGAAAAATAGAGGACATAAAGGCGATGGGCTTTGTATCAATAGAGGACAGAGGACAACCAGACTGTCCTCTATGATGGCCACCCTAGAAGAGAATGGTCTTGATACATGAAAGGCATGAAATTGCAGCAGCTGTCTTATGGGAGAGAAAGGGAAGCATCCACTTGAACTGGGATGGCAGGGAAAAAGAAAAAAGAAACATGATTACCAAACTGCTTCAATCTTTTTAATAGGTTCTACAGCACTCTGTGCTCCCAGAGCCCCTCCCAGCGATAGCACAGCACTTCTCAAATATTACTGCATCAAGTGTTGCTTCAGGAGGATGTGTTATCCTTACTTGGCACATAAGAAACTTTACTTGACCAAGATTGTGGCAATAGCAGAGCTAGTAACCAAAGCTGGATCACCCATAACTCTATGCATGGAAATGGTTGATATTGAAAAAGGACTTCAAAACCACTCTCTCTCCTTTGTAAGCAGTATTAGTATTGACAATATTTCCCACCGCTGCCAACTCTCGCAATTCTGTTAGGATTCTCAAGTTGTTTGGCATTTTGTTTTTAAGCCCCACTTCCTGCAGTCAAGGGATTTCCACTATAATCTCAGCTTCCATTATAAGAGCAAAAAGGAAGTTTCTAGCCTTAGTGAAAGCAGCTTTGAGAGATGACCCAAAATGTACCCTCAAAGCTTAAAAAGCCAGAGGGCTAATGCAAGACAAGCAAAAAATTAAAGCCTCATGATTTTTAATTTGGGTATGATTTTGGAGGGGTCAGGGGGAAATGACATGCTTGTCTCATGCTTATTTTAAAACACTTGAGGGCTGGCAGAAGTGATTTACAAAAAATAATCTACAGAAGAAAACTGGTTATAGTGTTTTTACCCTATTTAAAAATGAATGCCATCAGGTACATACTAACAAGACAGAGATAATTGTAGCTTTTATGGTTATTATTAGTCCTTATGTAGTCTATTTTAGTGATAAAAGGAGCCTTCACATCTACTAAAATATGGCATTTTAAATAATAATACCTCTAAAAATAAGTATTTCATTAAGTCAGATGCATAGCTACATGTTACTGTTCTTATCACACCAACTTTCTGCACCATGAAATAAAATGCGATAAAAATAGGTCTTAAATTGCATTCAGTGACAGCACCAAATGACTGAGTGACATGACAGACGAGGCCATTTTCCTCTGTCCAGTTCAGTCTTGGGTGTGTGTAGGTGGTCTCCCATCTTCATCTTTAGGTAAAAAACTGTGATGAATTATTCAAAGTTAGCGGACACATTGAAAAAAACCAACTTAAAGATTTGTTGCTTCCCCCCATACAACAAAACAGAGCATGATCTCGGCTCCAGCACAAGCCCTGATATGCTGAACCCAATAGATCTTTCACTCATACCAGTATCCATCCATTGACTTCAGTAAATTATCCTAATTTAAGAGACTGCAAATGAGGGGAGAGCTGGACACAACCATGTGGTAATGCAAGTACAGTAATTTCCCTGTACAAGCCAGAATACTCAATAGACATACCCAATAGCCCCTTTTTAATACAGGCAATGGAGTTAGAATAAGATATCTTCCTACCATGAACTACAGGCAGGAATACTCTAACCTCTGTATTTTATATCTATAGGTAACTTAGCTCCATTTGGTTGCAAAAATCACCCAAACTGCTTGCATCATGTAATGATTGCCTGTGAGCTGAATATTTAGGTTTGTTTTTCTCTCTTACCCACCCTTTAGTCCCTGGCCCCTGCTTCTGCTGGCAATACCCAGGAAGTTATTTTAAGCATGCCTTTAGTACAATTACTCAGGTTTCTTTAACCAAAGAGAGCATTAGACTCTACAGTAGCATATTTTATCAACTTCTTCCTATCAGTATCCTGCTGTTAATCCCTGCTGTGAAGGATGGCTGCAGTTAGGCAGTGCACATCTGAAGATAATTCCTTGTTAAGAGTGTAAACATTACAGTATTTAAGTCAAAGTAGAGAGGATTTTCCAGGATGTTCTCAGAAGCTAAACAAAAAGGTAGTGTAACAGGAGGTTTTAGCTTTGTTTCAGTTCCTCCCTCTCCAAGTGAAGTATCTTTTTGGGTACATGTAGAACAACAGCTCTGTGTAGTCAGAGGGAGCTGCAAATGTTTCACGAGCTTATTTTCCTTAAGTGTCTAGACAGAAAGTGCATTTTTACATTGGAAAAAAAAGTGTTGGGCTAGAAGCTGCTCCTTAAGCAGCCAAGGTTCTTTGAGTAGATGTGATATATTTTATTAGACCAACTGAGTAGGTCTAATAGAAGATATCATATCTGCTCAAAGAACCTTGCTTGCCTATGTCCTTGGACTAACACAGCTATAACCACAAACAAAAAACCCAGCTCCTTTAGCAGCAACACTTAACATATAGGAGGATCTTTAGTGTCGCCATCAACTTGGAATCCAGTCAGTTTAAAAAGTTGAAGTCTTTTCAGATTCTCCACATGCCTTCCAGTCCCTTTGCCAATTTGTGGCTTCACAATACTAGTTTTTCCTGTTCAAAAATTATTCCAATTCATCTTTGATAGGAAAGGTCTATGCAAACAATAAGGAAACTGGCCATGTAAAACACTAATAAAAGGGTCACAACATAAATCAAAAGGCTACACAAAGGAAAGGAAAACAAAAAATATATAGTAAAATTAAGTGGGGTGGGGTGGGGAGCCACCTCCCCATCCTCTAATCACTTTTTGTTATAAGATAGGCAGGGCATTGCAAAACAAGCCTAAGAACCCCTGACACAAGTGCAATTCATCTTCAGTGGACAGCATCAGATTAAAATGGCTTGTAAAAAGTGCCTTCTCCAATTACTGGAGTTGTTAAAGGTTAATGCAAAGTTAGTCCCATTAAGATGGCAGAATGGCCATGGCATCTGGTAGGTAACAGAGCCCTTTAAGCAGTTGGCTCAAACTCAGCCTAGATTAGTGACTGAACAAGCATTTCACCACCTGCTTGGTGTTTGCTGGCCTGTGCATGTGAAGGACCATAGAATCTTACTCCACTTTCCCCACTGACAGGTGTCATGTCCACAACTAAGGTCTCCACCAGGATTAGACCTGCTCTGCCAAGAAATGAAGGAGCCAGAAAGAGTGTCTGAATCCTAAGCAAGATCCCTCAAGGGGAGGGCAGAGTCGCATTGGATGATGCTTGCATTGCCATTGCTTTAGTTGAAATTCTTGCAAAAACAAAGAATGGGTACAGAATTAGGTGCCTTTCAACAGCACTGCAAGTCACAGAGGTTAAAACACCAAGTAATTAAAAAGTCACATTACTTTTAATTTAGGTTAAAAAGCCAGGAATCATTTCATGCATGTTAATGCATTAAAAAGGCTGGCTTTCAGTTACTTTGTCCTTGAAGCACCTGTGGGTGTGCAGCATGGAGCACTATTTTACAGTTACAGGTAGTTTTCTTAGATGTAGACTCCTGAACACATCCTTCCGTCGTCATGCATTGCACTTAGGGAGTAAGAGTTAGAAATCTGGCCATGAACTGTTCTATTAAGGAAAGGAGCTGGAGTCATGACTGCAGCGTGATCAGTTGGTATTCCATAATTAATAAATGGGGCCTGCAGGAGTCCACTGGTTGATGGAGGTGGCAAGAATTGGGAGCATCCTATGATAGGAAAAGGTGGAGCCATACTCATGCAGATATTGTTGGTCTGAGTATGACCACCTAAGGAAACTCTGGTGGCAGAACTAGAGCTAGAACTGGAGAGCCGAGAAGGAGGATCAGCTTCTAGCAGCCGACTCTGGATTGGGGCAGGTCCATTTTGCTGCTCCTCATCTTGTGATTTCAAACACCTGCAGCAGCAAAGTCCAATAAGGATTCCAATGACAACGAAAGCCACAAATACAGATCCAACAAGGAGGAAAGGCAAGTACATGGGCACTAGAAATTGAGAAGAAGTTGATTAATTATTTTATATATAAATCAGAGGTATTTTCACCTCTCATGCCCCCCAAATGCCCGAATTTTGTTTTATAACATTTCAATTCAACTTTACAGCATCCCACAAGGAGAGAGCCAGAGTATTTTGCATACATCACAAGAAGCTCTGAACCCTTTAATACTCCAAAAAGATCGGCAAGACCCCAGATAAAGTAAAGCCACTGCTTGTGTTCTTGCTGGCAAGAGCTCAAAATACAGAGTCAGATACTCCACTAGCTTTCCATATTCAATCTATTGTTATACCGGTGTAAATAGGCATTCTAAATTTAGTAGACTTGTATTTTCAGTTTAATTGTTGATACAAAGCATAAAAAAAAAAAAGTGAAGAATGAAGCCTGTTCAGTTTAGGAAAAGAGACACTTGGGGGGGAACCTGAGAAGGATTGAAGACAAAGTGAATAGGGATTTATTAAGACAAGGTTCTTCAGGTAAATCTGATATCTTTTATTAAATCAACTCAAAGAATTGATCTGTCGCTATTGAACACTGGAGCTAGGGATACTGCCTCTGAATCAGAACTTAACCTTAAATATTGGAGGCTGCAAGTGAGAGAAGAACAGTGGAAAAGACCCTGGTCATGCCTTGTTCAATCTCCCTTTCAGCATCCACTCTCTACCACTGTCACAAGTACTAGGCATGATGGAACCTGTAGTCAGACCCATAAATGGCAGTTCTTATGTTCCAACTAATTTGCTCTGTTTGATTCATGAATACTAGGTAAAGCTTCCCTATACAATTTATAATGTGTCCAAGCCTTTTCTTACAAACCAGTCATCATTAAAGACTAGAAGCCCACAAACCCCAACCACATTAGCAGTCAAGAGGCTAGCTGCACACACACCACAGCACCTTGTCACACAAACTTAGCACTGAAAAGCAACTGAGAAACAGTGCTATATGGATGCCTTGCATGTACATATAAAGCTCCAAAATCTAAGCAAAAAAGAACACCAAGTGAAGCTCTGACACTTTGGTTTCCACCTGGCATCAGCTATCTGCATAGTAAATCCTTATGGAGAGACCTTAGTCCAATGCAGCCTAGTTATTTCTGGCCATGATCTGTTCCATTAAGGAAAGCAGCCCTGCTAATGGATCAGCCCTGCTAATGGATTTCTCACTTTCCTCTCCAGCAGACAGCACCACAAGGGTTGTCCACACTCAGAAGTGGTTTCTGCTTTGTAGGAAGCAAATCTAAAGGACAGTTATTCTGAATCAACTAACCATGCCCTGGCAGGTAAAACTAAATAGGGCTGAGGCAGTCTTATGCCAGAGAGGGTATGTCCACACACAGCTAAATCAGAACTAATTCCATGAACAGATAGGCTTGCAATTTAGCCCAGTGTCTGGGCAGCTTTCTTCCTACAGCACTCTACACTGGAGAAGGAAACAGGGTTTGTTTTAGATCAGTGGGACTGTAAAGATGCCTCCTTACTCCCAAGCTTTAGATGATTTCCCTTCAATTACAATTAAATCAAGTCTTCTGGGGCACAGGAGAAAGGGAGTCTGTAACTATTAGGAGCAGCCTGAGTTGACCAGCTTTGGAAGTGAGGAAGGGGAAAGAAGGTCATGAGGTGCAGCGGAAGGCAAGCGCTGCTTAAGTAACACCTGCAACTATAGAGGGAGGGTTTTGGGATAGTGGGTCAGACTTCTTATAAAGAACACAAGCCAGAAATCCACTCTGATCTGCTCATCCATCCCCACGCAGGTCCCTTACCTGATGGAGGCATGGAACTGCTCTGTTCGTGGTCATTAGGACACAAGCCTTGGTCCAGCCGGGCCTCTCTAGATGAGCAGCAGTAGCGCAGGCTGCAGGTGCCACAGCACAGGGTAGCCTCTGGGATGTCATAGCGCTCTGGACACTGGAAACCCTTGTGCCAGAGCTGTGAGCTATCTACCCAGCCATGGCAATACTCCCCATCCTGGCCAGAGGCATCCCAGAGGATGAGCAGCAGTACCAGGACACACAGCAGCCCCCTCTCCATAGCACAGGATTCCTTCCTTAAGAAAGTCTCCTGTAGTCTTGATTATAGGCTTCGTACCCTCTAACCACTCAGGCTGGGCTGCCCCCAATTCTAGTATCCCAAAGAAAAGAGAAAACTTAAGTCATCCCCAGCTCTGCAAGTCTGCCTACCTCTTAAGTGATCTGTAACCAGAAGCTCCCCCTGGATCCCGGCTGATTTATCTCCTGTCCAATGACCTGCCTCCAGTTCCCTCTCCCCCACCCCCAATAAACAAACAAGGATCCACTCAGTTTGAAACCACTGACAATCCCCCTCCCTCTTTCCCCTCTCCTTAATTCCAGCAGGAAAGAGCCACTGGTTCTTGCTGGGGATGGCACATCTCACACCCTGGATTAGGTATTGTCACTGACAAGGGCATAGATAGCAGGCAGTTAAGTGTGTGGGATACAGAAAGAACTAGCCCATTCCACAGATCCATCCCCTCAAGGGCCTGCAGATGAGCTGAGGTGTCAGAGGTGAGAAGCTGGGGAGTGAGGAAAAACAATAGGCCATGACAAGTAAGAAATTAAATTTCACAAGCAGAGAGAAAGTACATGGACCTTCAGTTTCCAGAGGGCTCTTTAGTGTAATTGGTACAAATTGCTAAGGGGCAGGCATACAGCACCATGGAAGATCAGCCACTGGTTGCCTTGATTACTGTAGATAATCAACTATGTAAATACACAGAACAGGATTTGACTGTAAAAGATGCATTTTGAAAACACCAAGCAAGGCTGTTTTTCTGTGTTTAGCTGAAGGCTGCAACTTGCAAAGAATTGTACCTCATAAAGCACAGTGCAATCAAATTCAAATGTATGTTTCTGGGAACAAGATGCCTATTTTAAGAAGCTGTAGGCTGCATCTACATAGAAAAAAAACCCTCCTGTGTTGCCAAGACCCCATTATAAAATAGGAATGCTGACACCAGTCAAGCTTGGGTTGTAAATAGAAACAGACTGTGCCTTGTCTGTAACCTTGCCTTTATTAGAGATTTGACTGCCTCTGGACCCATCCTGATGCAGCTGGACCAGGTCAAGCCTGTTATAGTGTAGGTCTCAGGTGCAAAGCCCCTGCGTTTGGTTACCTGTCACCTGCAGTTACACTGGTGGCTAAGTACTCTCTACACATGAGCTTTATGTTCCTGAATTGTGTTTAAGTCATGCAAAATGACTCAGTTGTGCAAATTGTCAAGGACAGGCCTAACTTCCCCAGGCATAGGTGAATCAGGAACTAAACAGAGCAAAAAACCTGGGTCCTTGCTGTTCCCATTGATGCCTTCAGAAGTTGGTTTGGTACTCATTGCATTTGAAAATCAGGCCCATGAAACATCGTTCACATCCATATCATGACTATTTGCAGCAGTGTTTGGTTTTTTTGTGTAAAAATAATTATTTTTATGTATATAAGTGTGTGTGTGTGTGTGTGTGTGTGTGTAACTCCCACATGGCCTGGCAGCTGTGAGCAGGTAGTGGGTCCATGGGCAATACAACGTCTCTTGTCCTTACTACCACCTACATCTTACAGTGGTCCATCAGGATCCCTGGGGCCTCATCATGCAGCTCAAATTTGTTTTGGAAATGCTCCAAGATCCGATAGAACCACAGCGATTCCACGGTCCCCAAACTGACCCAGTACCAGACAGGTGCTTTTGCTCACATTAAGCTTGGCTTCTGCCCCCACTCTGTATACCTGGGTGTGTTGTAACGCTCTTTCAGTCAGTCCCTGCATAGAATATTGAGGTCATCCAGGAGCCTCGTCTCTTCCTGGTTGCTCCTGGGGATTGGCACTGTGCTGATCCCAGGGTCCCACCAGAGCTCCTGGGCCACCAAGTCTATCACACACATGAAAAGAATTGGGGAGAGTGGGGAGCCCGCCTGGATGCCCAACTCCACCACGATCGGGTAGGTTAGGAACCTGTTTACAAGCACCTTGCTGCTCGCATCAGTGTACAGGATCTTTATCCAGGTGACAAAGGTCAGGGAAACCCCCATCCTCTTCAGTGTTTCGGAAAGGAACAGGTAGGATGCTCAGTCATAGGCCTTTTCTAGGTCAAGGTTCAGCATGGATGTAATGATCCATGTAACTGCAATATTCATGAATGCTCACAAAAGCCTGCTCCCATTCAATTTAATGGAAGCTTTGCCACTAATAGTAGTGTGAGTAGGACTGAATCCAGTGATGCAGACTCAGAAACGCAGCACAGAATTCTCTCTCCTAGGATTTCTCTTGCTATATTATTACACAAACAACATGAACATCTATGCTTTATTAACGATTTCATAGGTTTGGTTGAGTCATATTTCCAGTCTGCCAAAGGCTTCAGCTGTCATCACCTTTGGCAGTCGGTTACTTTTCATGCATCACTTTTTAATTGGCCCTTTGGCAAACATGTTTATAGAGATCCCTACTCTCAGAAATGTTACACTGAAAGCTAAACAGAGATTTCATTTAACTAGCAACCTTTCCAAATGCTGCTCAGTGAACTGAAATGCACATTCTGCCCTGCTGTATCTTAGTTCTGCAAAAGCCAGGCTGACACATTTGCCTAGGACCTGATCCTGAAAAGTAATGAATACTGCTTACAAGGTACTTAGCACCCCAGATCCCTGTGAAATGGGAATTTGGGGAGGCCAGCATGTTTGCAGTATTGTGCCCATAAACTACTGGGATGGTGCTTTCTATACTGTCTAGTCACAAGGTGTTAAATTTACCATGTGGCAAATTCTGCTTTTTGTTACAGATATTCAATTCTAGTTGCATTAAACCAAACTAATTGCTCTCTTTCTCATTAGTTATTAAGAATAAAGTAAACCCTGAGAGGTTCAGAGCAGTTGCTTGGCTCTGTCATAATAAAATACACTTCAATAATAATTATATACATAATCCTCCCATTTCTAATTTAAAAGAATATTGGTGTCACTGCAAACTCAGGTAGTCTAGGAAATGCATAATTTATTTATTTTACTGTTGAAAATTAAGGTTGCCTTTGTGGCCTTAATTCTTTCCACTGATGCATATTTACTATGACACAGCTTATGGTGACATAGTGATGTGTTTTTTCTCCATGGGACCTGCATTTATTTAGCATAGAGAGTGATTCTGAACCTGCGTACCTTGAATTCCTTTCAAGGATACCACGGGGTGCTATGCAATGTTAGGACTGTTGACTGCGCATACATGATTCACAAAATAAACCTAGAGATTTCAAATAGGAATCCATGGTGTTAAAAACGTTTAGACCTGCTGTGGTCTTTCTGAGTTTTTTGCAACAGAAAAAAATACGCTTTATTTTTTTTTCCCCCCAGAAGCTGGCATTTTCCATGGAATGCCTTGATTCTAAAAAGGCTAAAAACCACTGGGATAAAAAGCCATGAGGATCCTGACTTTTTTTCATACATTTTAGGCATTGTCCTGGTGTCCTGATCCACAATCTCCCCTTTTCACACAACTGTCATGGTTGTCTATCTGGCAGCTGCACTTTGCTCCTGAAGTGATTGTATTTTGGTTGTAGATGAAAGCACTACATGGATAGAGTGACTGATGGTTGCAAATGGCTAGAGAAATGTTGAATAAGTTTCCCTTCTCATTCCTTAAATTCAGGCATTCTCACTTTTCTGAATCTTTCACTTTCCAAGTTGAATTTTTTTCTGACTTGATCTGTGCCCATTTCAGGGGAAAATTTGAACAAAAGTGATCCTGTCTTTTTTTGCATGAAGAGAGAGTAAAAATGATTGCATGTTATTAACAGTGAGAAATAATCTTGTTACATATACAAAGCATCCCGACAGCCAAAACAACTTGGGCTTTGAATTTGGAAGTTACCATGGAAATAGCCCTTAGAGAAGACTATTCTTTGACAGAAGAGCTGTTCCTCTTGACTAGGGAAATAGTACTTTTCCTCCAGTTAATGTTATGTAGGCACCAAGATGATTAAAAATGGCTGTTATAATAAGAAAAGTGTAAGAATTTCCTCATTTGCAGCTATCCTGACTCCCTCATGCTAACAGTTCTTCAGTGTCAGTCATTGATAATCTTTCCTTAGGTTTAAAGTTTGACATTAGTACCAGATTTCAGGCATTTTTTTCTTCAGTGCCAACTACATGCGCTTCAGCACAAGAGAAAGACACAGTCCCAAGTCCAAGAAGTATACACTCTAGTGTTTTAATCTTGAGCACTTCTTGCAAAATGCTGAAAGCCCTAAAGTCAATGGGGGGAGTGGGGGGGATACTCAGAATTGGGCTTACAGTATCAGGCCATAAATAAATCATCAGATAACATTCTTATCATCTGTCCAACAGCACCAAAAAATAAAATAATAAAACTTTGACAAAATGCCCCAAATCCCCTTGAGAACAGTTTTGCTAATTCCTGTTCAAAGACTTTGGGAAATGGCTTTGATACCTTACAGTAACTTTGCTCTTTTACATTTCACCAGTACAATTATTGACTAAATGATGCCCTTGAGAGATTATGCAAATATTTCAAGATAGGTACCCAGGCATGTGCAGTACTGTGCATCTGCACATCCATGATTCAAGGGTGTAGATTGTAGCCATGTTGGTTTACGGACATAGGCAGACAAGGTTCTTTGGGTAAATCCGATATCTTTTATCAGACCAATTCAAATAGTTGGAAAAATTCTTCTTAGCAAGTTTTTGGGTACAAACGCCCTTTGTCAGGCTGAGGAAATGTCTATAGATGGTCTGCACTGTTCCTGGATGGAGTGGTAAACCAGCCAGAGACCAGTTCTTGCAGACGTAGTGACCTCTGGCTGCTTTGACAGACTAGTAGAATGAAGGTTTCTGCTCAGTCACTGTTGAAATAGTGCAAGCTTCTACCTCGGTGATCTCCCAGTATGTCTTAACTCATGTAACAGGACACATCCAGGAAATGAGGGACAGGTTTAGAGCCCTGGTTTAGTTACTGGGATTGGCAGGAACTCTGGAAGACAACGGGGCAATGGGAGGTAAAAGGGTATTAGATGAGAGTAGGGGGCAGGGAAACTGGAACTATCTGGACAGAGAGACTGGGAGTTACAGTTGGGGCAGAAATCAGGTAAGTGGGGATAGGAGCTTTGTGGGGTGCTAAGTCTAGATGTCCTGGGGAGAGATGTTGGGTCCAAGAGCTGGGGGAGGAAGATAGAGAGTGAGAGCAGAGGGAAGCCAGGAAACAAAAGGTTTATCTGCACTTCATACACAGAAACTGGCTGAACTCCATACTCCTGTAGGTAGACCAGTGGTGCCAAACCTTTATGACCAGTGGGCTAGATGGGCAGTGCCTGGTCTGTCTGTGGGCTGGATCTGGCCAGTGGTCCTGATCTGGAGCCAAGGGCATGCATGGAGGAGCCCCTCCTAGCCACATGTGGGAAGGAGGCATGGCCTGGCACCAACCCAGCCCCGTGGGGGTGGCGAGAGGAAGGAGTGTAGCCTGGCTCCCATTTGGTCCCACTGGGGGGGGCGGGGCATAGCCTGAGGGGCTAGAGAATTTGGAAGCAGGCAAGTGTGGCCATATTGCCGCTGCTTCCCAGCTGCCAAATGTCTTGACCTGTGAGGAGTCCTGCAGGCTGGATACCAAGCTCCATAGGCTGCATTTGGCCTGTAGGCTGGAATTTGAGCACCCCTGGGATAGACTACTCAGTACTGGTACCTGAACTGCCTGGCTTATACCTAGCCTGAGTATCTCTGTGCTATAGTGCAATCCCTTCTGCTCTCCCTCAGTAGGACTGCAGTGTAGCTGTATCTGGAGATTGGATAAGGAGCCCCTGGTGAGGGAGAAACTCAGGCCATCTGGTCAGGAGAGGTACTGGGAGGGAAATGGGGGGAACCAGGGAGCTGCAAGTGACAGATTGAGACTGGTTGCTTAAGGCAGGGGTTCCCAACCTTTTTAGGCTGAGGACCAGCAAACTGTGGACCGGAAATGACCACGGACTAGCAAACTGCAGACCAGCAGTGAGTGGCAGGTAACCAACAGTGAGCAAGTAACCAACCCTTTTTTATACTCGGTATAAAAATGGGTTGGCTGCAGTCTGCAGTATGCCAGTCACTTCCAGTCCATGGTTTGTCAGTCTGCGGCTTGCCAGTCTGTGGTCACTTCCGGTCTGGCAGCCAGCCCTCCTGCAGACAGGCGCCCCAACCCTTCGCGGTCTGGCACCAGGCCATGGCCCAGGGATTGGAAACCCCTGGAGATTGGTATGGGTGTGAGGGTGCCTGTAAGGTAGAGTGGGGTTGGGCTCTGCATGTTTTTTGGAGGGACTTCTGTGTACAAGTGGCATGTGCTCCTTATGGGCATCAAAGAGCAAAGCTGTTCAAATCATCTCTGTTAGTGTGTCTGGGATCAATGCTGAGGGGTCTCTGTTTTCAGTAGGGAGCAAGACCAGATCCTCTACTCATTTAGTCAAAGTCAAAGAGCTGTCAGACTCATGGCTTACTGGTTAAGACACACCAGACTCTATAGCCAACAGCATGAAGCTAACATCATGTCCAGCCACTTCTGACCTCCTAGACCAGGCTGCAGCATGAGGGTAAGAAGTGGCATGGGCATCCTGCATGTGTGGCATATGACAGACTGGGGAGGAAACAGGCAGCACAGCCATCATGCAGGGCTGGTCTGGCATAGGCCCTGCACATCAATGGGAGGGCCTATTGTGTGAACAGCAGGCCCGGGAGTGGGGCCGATGCATGCCGCTTGCAGGACTGTAATGCACACTGCATGTGAAATGGGTGGCTGATCTGGGCAGCACACTGCATGCAGCACCCTGCCAGACCAGCCATGCACGCTGGTTCTGGGGCCATTCTGGATGGCACCCACAGACTGGCATCATGCACTGGAGCACAAAGCTGGTCTGGCACAGGGACCTCGTGCAGTTCATGTCCTATTTTGGCTTTGTGCAGAGCCCTGTACTGGGGCTGGTGCATGTTGTACACAGGGCATAGCGCTAGCCCAATACATGGGCTGCATGAGGTGCCTGCACTAGACTGGCCCTTTGTGCTGGGTCCTGGCCATACAGCTGGTCTATAGGCCCAGTCCAGCCTGCAGACCAGCCCTGCACCTTTCATCTAGCTGGCAAGGCCAGGTGAGTTTGACACCCCTGATGTAAGGGAAAAGGATCAGAGTGGCACTCAGGGAGGGTGCAGTGTTAATTTGTGGCATGCCTGGCAAAAAGGTTGGCATGGCCTCCACTGTCCAGGCCCATATTGCTAGTTATCTACATGCAGCCAGGGCATCAGGGCACAAGATCTGGAGCAATAGCAAGAGACTTGAACTGTTGTGCCACATCTTTTCCTCCCCTGCACCTCTCTGCTTATCTACACTAATGGTACTTAGGGGATTGGAGCCGCTCCTGACCTACAGTTGTGGTCATTTCGACATTGTAATATGCTTGAGGAGAGGTGGGGTATTAAAGAGCACATCCTTTAGCACAGAGATTGCTTATTAGTAACAATGATGTCACTGCTTTTTACATTATAATTCATGGAAGGGGAGGATGCTGGAAAACAAACAGTAGCAGCATAATCTAAGGCCCAGGAGGCCCATCTGAGGAGGTGATGGGTGGCTATACACCTCTCTCCACAGATCATTAGCGGAGGTTGATTAGTGAAGGGGCGTCATTGTCAGACCAGGAGGCATGCTGGGGAGGGTTATTTGGCAGAACCTGAGCACTGCCACAATAATAAAGAAACCACAGGAGAAACTCGTAATCATTTCCTTGTTCACTGTAATGGAGGAGAGGAGGAGGCTGCATGAGCTCTGAAGAATCTGATCCTCCCTGCCCCCCGGATACAGTAGCAAGATATTCTCACACTAAAAAAGACAATATCCCTCTGTAAAATACAAACCTGTCTGACTGAGTTAATTTTGCTAATGCTTGGGGGGAAGGCAGATCAGCGAATGAACAGTGCTCGCATCTACCACTGTGGCTCCTGGATATGCAGCAAGGCAAGGAGAGACAAAGTTATTAGACTGGGAAAGGGAAGGGAAGGGTATGGAAACACAGCACCATCCCCTGCTTGTTTTTTGTTCAGCAATGTTTATTGCTTCTCCAAAGCCTTCTGGCTAACCTCTGTGCTGAGCATCACAGTGAGCAGCCTCCTGCTGGCACTTCGCCGCATTTCATCAATAGGATGGGTTAGCAATGCTAGAGCAGGGCCGTATTTGAATGCATAGGATTGCAAGGCCCCAGCTTAATGTCTTGGATACACCCTGGGTTTGGAATTCACTGCAGCGGCCATTGGGCTTTAGTTGGGTAGTTGTGTCCAGTTACCTGCCGTGAGCTACAAAGGAACATGATAAAACCCCTGCTTCTTTAGAAATGTATGTTGAGCTAAGCTAAAAAAAGAGGTGCCAGCAGGGTAAGTCATGTTTGTAGAGATGCAGCTGTGTGCCGGATTTGCACACATGGTTGCATACATGTGGATATTGAATACATGCATGGCCAAACACCAGTGATGTAACTTGTGACTAGAGAAGTCGGGACATTTTTTTAAACCTCCCATCCCCAAAGCTGATGCCTTAATGGCAAAAAATATGAATCTGACAATCACCATTTCAAAGTCCATCCCCTTCTCACCAGGATGGTAAGCCATGGGCCTCTCTCCCTAGCTTGAAAACAAAGTCTGTATTGAGACCTTTTATCAGGGTACTAAACTGATTGCAGCAACAGCTTTCAGCAAACCCCAAATAACACAGATCAGTATAAACCCTATAGCTATTTTTTCCCTTTACCCAAGGGTGAGACGCCAGGGCCTCCTTGCTCCTGGTACCTCTTCCTCAGTCTGCCTACAGGTTAAATGCCACGAGAGCTAACCTGCTTTCTGCAAAACTCACTACTTCAATTGAACCTGTTCACTAGGCTGTCACCTGACCTCTTCCCAGTTGGGTTTAATCACCTCTTCTACCAAATCCCAACTCCTGTTCTTAAATGGGCTCCCCATCAGAGCAAGACTGGCTATTCATACACCATGGGCTAATTTGCAAGGCAGATGAGCACTGTAACTTTAGTTGGCAGCAGTGAGAGCCACAGGTACTCAGCATCTCAGCAGTTTAGGCCCAACATGTAGAGACTTAATCATCTTGTCACAGTGTTGATTTTTAAAGCCTAACACCATGAAGTGAACTCAAACTTTCAAACTCGGATCAAAATATTTTTGGAGTTTAGAAAGTTTGCTTACATTTTTTTTTATTGTTTTAAGCATTTTTGTAAATCACAACACTTCTGAGGTCATGGGGACATTAGAAGGAAGAAGCACTGGAAATCTAACAAGACATCTTGTTCTGTTTAAAACTCTGCATTGGACAAGCAGTTGATCCCCTGGGTCCTTATTATACAGCATCAGAGTTTGCCTGGCACTTTGCAGGTGAATATGAAAGACTGTTTTGAGGAACCTAAAAGCTACATTTGGATTACAGTGGTCTCTTGCTAATTGCTAACGTGCCAATTTGAGGAAACATGTCTCATATGCCTAGTTCAAGATCTTGGAAAATACTTGGACTCATAAGAACACAACTGTCAAATGATCAGGAAATATGTCCAAAAGGAACGCCTGTGAAGCTGTGGAATAATAATTAATTTTGTTGTATAGCCAAGACTCACAGCAGCTCTAGGTGAGGACCACAACATCAGTGTACTGGGTGCTATTAGACACAGAGCCAGAAAGCAGATACTGCCCCAAATTGTTTATTAACTGAATGTGAGAAAAGGGACCACAGATGGACACAAAGGAGGAGTGCCAGGAAATAATGAGAAACTCACAGGCAGACAGATAGGCTGTGCTCTGAGCATATCAACAACCTAGCTAGTAATCACTCTTATGTACACATCATGGCAGAGGAGGGGTTTGGCAGGTTCTTGGATGGTCACAGGTAACTCTTCCCATTCATGAGGAGCATCTTAAGGCAAAGCAGACAGGTTTAATGAGAGGGCAATGGAAATGGCATCCTGGGCTGACTGGAGGCAGGAGTTAGCATTTTGATGGTGAACGCAAGATGGTAGCTAGGGTATAGCAGGCAATGAAAGATGCTGAAAGTGTGTGAAGTGACAGAGCAGGGCTGATCAGCTTGGCAGCCAGCCGCCACATATGTTGCTGTCATGCAGCCCCCAGGCCACACTGCACAGGCCACAGGCGGTGGGGCAGCTTCACCACACCCCACCAGTGGCATGCGCCCCTCCTCCCACATGCAAGCTCCCAGTGGCATGTAGCCCCAGCTGTGCAGGTGACACCAAGAGGACGGTGAGCCACCGGGGGGATTAAGAGGTGATATGATCAAAGTGATGGGGTCAGGAAAGTGCCCTCACAGCAATATTCTGAATGGAAGCACTGTGGCAAGATTGCATGTGTTGAGGGCAGAGAAAAAGGTGTTGCAGTAATCAAGGCACAATGAGATACTGGATGCACTTCCCCCAAAAAGGGTGGTGGAAGGCCTGTCACTTGTGGCACTGCAGACAGTGAAGAAAAACATGAGGAAATGTGGGGACCAGCCCTGCAGTGCTTCATGGGGAGATAATGCTGGGATAAGCTCAATACAGAAATACATCTTCCATCTCAGGCAAGGTTCTTTGAGTAGATGTGATATCTTTTATTAGATTAACTGAGTAGCTGGAACAAAGTTCTTAGCAAGCTTTGGCGTACAGTCACCCTTCTTCAGGCATAGGGAGTCTCTGCTGTTCTGAGACTCCAAGGAATAGGAGAAGCTACAAGTGTAGCAGGATGTCAGTAAGAATGTAAATAGGTAGAAATTAGGTGAACAAAAGGTAAAGCAGGGAAGGGAGCTGGAGAAAGGGGGGGGCGGGGAGTAGCCAAAGGTGAGTAAGGGATGTATGTGGTAGCCATGTTGGTCTGAGACAAAAATAAATGCAAAAATCTAGAACTCCTGGTTCCAAAATGATACCTTTTATTAAACCAACTGAGAAATGCAAAAAATATCTTTTTCTGCAAGCTTTTGGAGAGACTACTAGTAATTCAAGGTAGAAAAGAGGCTGTATGTGAATAAGAAAATGGCTGGAAATTATGAAGAAAAGGAGGGAAAGGGGAAATAAAAGTATAAGAGGTGAAGTCTGGCAGGTACCTGGTGAATCAGACCTTAGGCAGGTTGTAAATGTGTCATAAATCCAATGTCCATATTGAGTCCATGATTTTTTGTATCTGGTAGATTTATGAAGTAAAAGTCATAGATTTGCCTTCCATTAGGCTAAGGAATGAAGTGAAGCAAATGAGATCCACAGCTTCTGGGTCATATTCACCCTCAGAGAAAGGGGGAGCAGCCCTTTACACCTAGTCTGGGTTTAAAAGCCAGACAAGACTTCAAACTAAAAAAGGCTCAATGCCTTTAAACTATCAGGGTTAGGTTACCACATTTCCAATTTCAACAAAGAGGACACCTGGGGGGGGGGTGGCGGGGGACTGGGATGATTGGGATATGTCAGTGATGATTGGGATATGTGATTGGGATATGCCAGTGATGGCAGTGCTATGCCAGGGCCCTGCCCCTGCCCCGACTTCCAAGCCACAGGACCCCCAGTCCTGGTGCTGCCCCTCAGTCCTGATCCACAGTACTGCACCCCCCAGGCCATACTGATGCCCCTCACTCCTGACCTGCAGCCCCCTGGCACTGCCTGTGCCCCACGGTCCCAGTCCACAGTCTCCCGCCCCCCCAGTGCCTCTGACTCCCAAGCCACAGCCCCCCTGCCCTGACCTGCCGCTGCCCCTTATGCCTGACCTGGAGCCCTGTGCTCCCCTCAGCCCTGCAGCATTTCCCGGCTGCTTTGCCCTTGCAAGTAAGAGGAAAGGCAGCCCCAGTGCTGCCAGGCAGGCCACGCTACACCCTGCTGCCCCCAAAGGGTTTCCCCCACCCCTGACTCCCTTCCCAGCATCCAGACAGCTTCCCCCTGCGCTAGAAGGTACCCGCCCCCTCCCACACCCATCCCCCCCTCCCACACACCCTGAACAGTCCCCAAGCCCTGGCCCACCAACCCCCATACCCTATACATTTACCTGCATCCAGCTGGCAGGGCTGCTCCCACTACCCTGCCTGGCTGCATGTTGGCCATATGTGTTCGTGTGTGTGTGTGCAGATGCACATGGTTCCCCCTGCCTCCAATTTCCCTCTCCCTGCTCTCCCCAGCCTCAAGTAGCTCCTTGCTAGGGCAAGCCAGGAAATGCTAGGAAAAACATCAATGCCGAGCAGAGCAAAATCCTGGACATTTGTTGATATTTTTAAAAATTCCCTGGATGGAAATGGGAGGCCCCAAAAAGAGGACATGTCTGATTAAACCTGCATGTATGGTAACCCTAATCAGGGTGGCTGAGTGCTTTCCAAAAAAAAGGATTGAGGTAATGGCCCAGCATTGCTGGCCTGGACAGCTTTGCTTATGGATATTGCAGTGAGTTTAGGGAATTGAACAGAATGGTGATATAGGAGATGTGAGTTGCAAATGTCATTCTGGTATTTTTCGGTTTGAGTCCTCATAGTGCTTTCTGTTTGCTGCCTGTTTCTTGAAATGACTTTGATGTCTCATGTGATCTTCTCTCTTGACATGTTCTTACATACTGTAGACACAAGTTGTGATCTCCTTGGCAGTTCTGCAATTGCTCTGAAACTCTGATGTTGGAGCAAAACTTTCTATGCCAATCAGTTACTTATCACTGTTCTGAATTTATGGTCACTCATACGCTCCCTGTGGAGTTTTCGATCTCCACTGACTTGTGTTTTTGGAACCATTTGTCACAATCCATCATTTTAATTCCTTTCTAGGATGGCACTGATAAGATATGGCACAGCCTACTGTCAAACATGATTTGACTACTGTGGATCCCTTAATTGGCAATGTAGGAAACCATAGAGCCCCACAGTGAGAGGGATTCAGGGTATATTGCCAGGAATACAGGCTGTAGAGCCTTATACCTATAGGTTGCTTGTTCAGATGTGACCCAGAATTACTTGTGATCAAAACCAGCTACGCTAAAAGAAGCTCACTTATTTCATTTATGAGATACAGTTCTGCCATATGGGTTTAGATAAAAGCAGAACGCCATGGGGCATAAAGCCACAGGAGCAAGAAAAGGGCTGTGTCCACACCATTTTTAATTTTTTCCTGGTACAATACCACTGAAGTGACACATGGGATGAACTTGGCCCAAACTGCCTACAGATTTTGACAAAACCTGCATGAACCCAAATCGATGTGTTCAGCACAACTCTTACTGAGACGACACTGTGGTGATGAATGCCTGGAGAAGTCAGGATGAAGCAAGGGAAGCTAGGAATGGTATTAAACTGCAAGCAAACGCATCTAGACTCATGCAGAACTTCAGGCTGGTTGAAACTGGATGAAATAAACACTGATGCAATCAGTTGCCCTTAACTCAAGCCCCAAAAATGAAACCTTTCAGGTAGTTCAGAGCAATTCAGCTAATTTGTTTTCACTGCTCTTTTTTTCCCTGCCTCAGCATTACAAGTTCTAAAAAATAAAGAGTTTGTACAAAAAGTTCCTGGCTGGGATAGGAAGCAAGAGTGCCCAAATGTAGCCGTTTCAATATGCACACAAGCAGGAAGTAACAAAAATGATGCTAGAAATTGGGTCTCCACCCCTTCTCCCAATAGAGTAGAAACCATTCAGAGAAACATCCTCACTTCTGTGTGTGTAATCAAAGCTGCCTTGAACCTCAGAACCTTTTGCAGTTTGACCATCACCTCTTCTAAACAACGTTTTCATTTTCTTCTAATGGCAAGAAAAGTCTCTCATTTTCCCAAGCTGGCATCAGAGATAAGGCACTAAATCCCCCAGCCATTAAGACATTGAAGAGTTCTGTCATGTGTTACATTAGTGTCTCGTTCAAAGTCTTTCTCTTCATCTCCCTGAGTGATCTCCGATATAATGCAGAATAATCTGCAAGCCAATAAAGTAAACACATTTGAAGTGCTGTGTCGAAGCTCTGTGCATGGTCACTTGCTGCTGCTCTTCCCTTTCTTGGGGTATGTCTGTACTGCAGACCAGGCTCTTAGGCCAGGTCAACGCTTGGAAATCTTTTGCTGCTATGGTTATACAGAATATGGGATACTGGTCAAGCACTTGTAGTGTGGACACAGCTTATGCCAACCACTTTACATTTATTCTGGTGTATCTTATTCCAGCCCCTCCTCCCCCAAGCAAAGCAAGCTGTACTGGCAAAACCACTAGTGGTCTTTGCTGGTGTAGTAATGCTTTGACCAGCACAACTATTTCTATGCACGACTGTAATGCAGACTGGGCCTGACTTGGACATTATCCGTAAACCCCTTCTTATTGACACACAAAACTTCTCTTACAAGTCTGATACTTTAAACCTGGATTCGCTGGCTGGCCAGGGAGCATGGATGGTATTGTCTTATGGAGACATAACCTACCTATTTGGCAGTGAGGAGGCAGGCTAAATCAGTTGAATGCTAACAGTCCTCTGTTGTTTTCCCATAATTCCTTCCATGACAGATATGTTTTCCCACCACTCACTAGGAAAGAATCATAGAGAGACTCAGCACAATGGATGTGTTATGTGCCTTCCGAGTGTCCAGAAATGCACATGCATGGAACCAACACTACTGGGGACCTATAAACTCCAGTAGGGCTTTGCAGTGTGGCTGCTCACACCAGGGTAGGCTGGCTTAGGTGTGGAGGCTTACTTATGCCATGCAAATGTCAGTTTGCATATGTAAGAGAAAGAGCAGAGCAGGACTGAAATGTTTCTTTAGTGATGTTTGTTTGTGCTTTGCCTTTTCAAGGGCTTGGGTCCATTAAGGGCTTGTAACTTGATTGTTATCCTTACCTCCGGTCCCATCCAGACACAACCCCTAATTGCAATGTGGTGCTGTTTGTAACTGGGTGAGCTGGCCTGTTAGGGAGTGTGAGCTACAGCTTAAGTTAGCACAATTCAACACCTGCTAACACAATCACTCTGTGCTGTTAATGCAATCAGTTGGGGTAAATCTACACTGAAGAGCAAACTTAGGCTGTTACCTAGATTTCAGATCAACCCCTTACCATCCACACAAAACCCTTTTCAGTGTTTTCATGTGCTTTGAACCTGAGTTTGCTTGTGTGGCTGAGAGTGTATGTTGGAGTCACGTTTTCTGGGGCATAAGTTTCATAAACTGGCTTAGGTCAAACCAGTTTATGAAACTTCTGTTCCAAATCCCTTCCCAGTTCAAGTTAACTCAGTCCCCTAGCATGCCAGGATGCTTTGCAGCCCTGGGCTATACTGCCTCCCCTCTGCTCCTTAGCCTACTTCCTGCCTGTGTTTGTTGGCCCATAGGGGCAATGGAGCAGCCTCTCAGTCCCTCTAGCCAAGGTCTACACAGCATGTGGGGGGAGAGAAAGCCCCTGTGGTGGTGGGGTTTCAGACCCTGGCAGCCTTCCCCCTTCCCAGCTGCTGATTTGCTTCAGGGGCTGCCACAGGAAGGAGGGAAAATCAGTGCTTCAAGCTGGGTGTCTGCCTGTGCAGCCCAGCATGGGGGCACTGGGGAGCCCCCACCTTGAGGGCTTCCCCCCAGCCTAGGGCACCTCCAGGGAGCTGAGGGGAATTCTTCCCCTCCTGAACTGCAGAGCTGTTTGCCTCAGCCCCTGCCGGTCAGCAGAAGGAAATTATCCTGCTCCTCTGCAGCCAGTTTTGCCTTAGTTACTATGAGTCGGAGGCAAAACTAATGCAGGAGAGCAGAAGAATTTCCCTTGGCTCCCTGGGCTATCCCTGACATGCAGCAGCTAAGGCAAGGGGTTAGGGTTGGGGAAGGCAAGAATCCCCCCAACCCCACAGGGCTGCCTGGGCCAGGGAAAACCTCCTGGGGGGAGGCTCCCTCTGGGTGGGCCAGTACCTGAATAGGGGGTCTGTAATCCCCTGTAGGGGGACAGCAGAGACTTGGGGACACTTGGTTAGGCTGGCAATGGCCAGCAGGCTGGGAGACCTGCTCTAGCGGCCCCTGCCAACTGGTCTGGATCAGTTCAGGCATTCCCCTGCTTTTTCCCAATTGAAAGCTGATGTCAGTTCAGTTTGTTATCAGGTCAACCTATGCAGCTTAGAGGAAGCTGTCTAGATTGAATTGATTCAGCCTCAGGCTTTTTGACTGTCTGTACTTACCCCTATTCTGTTACAGGTTTAAATCAGTTTCTGATCACTTAAACCAGTTTATGTGTAACTTCTGTCTCAGGGTGATGCATAGGGGGTTCACAGGCATGCATGTGCACCTCCTGAGAGCACTGATGTACCCCCTGAAGGGGAGTAGGGGGAGCAGGCTGGGGGGAGGCTGCCCCCCCAACTGCTGGCCGGGGAGTGGGTGTGCTGGATAAAGCCCCGCAGCTGCTTCCCAATCGGTTGCGAGGGGCCCCCCCCAGTTGGCAAGATTGGTTGCTGGGGGGGCACGTGCCCCCACAACTCAGGTGGCACCAGTCACCCATGTTCTGTCCCTAGCTTTTGTGACAATTTCTAATCCACCTTCTTCGCAGGATGGGTACTGCTGAAATACATGGTATGGAGTCCTAATTCTGATAGTCTTCCAGTGTCATACCATGATTTCTATATTTTTTAACATCTCACCTATACTCTGGAAACTGTTTACCAGATTGTATACCTCAGCACCTTTTACACCCCTCATGCCATGTGCCTGCTCTATTTCTGAACAGCTTTCTCCAAACAGACCACAGACTGAGCATGAAGACATGGACTGTACTAGAAAGAAAGTAGTACCAGAGCCAGAAATCTAGTCAGGTAAGCAGTCATCACCATGACTGGTGGTAGAGGTGCCACTGGGCACAGATAGCCCATTGATAACCATGTTTTGGACAGAAGTTTCCTTCTTGTTCAAACACATAACTGCCAGTTCTTGTCAGCACCCATGTGTTAGGCGCTTTGTCAACACATCCCACGTTGCTGTTCATGATTGTGCTTTTGTGGGTGAGCGAGACCTGCAGGATGATTGAGTCGTGTCCTTTGTGGCTGGCATGTTCCTGTGCTCCGTGTAGCAGGGAAACTGTGGGCTGAACAGATGTCGAGAGCCTGCACAGATGTGAGGCATTTCTATCCTCTGCAGGCTGAAGAATTATGTTCTTCCGGAGGCTCCAACTAGTGGCGGATGTGCATGTAGTGATGTGTAGGAGAGAAAGGGGCAAAGCAATGGATTCTTATTTATGCAGTTTCCCCCAGCAACTCCTTTCCATTTGTGACAGGGGGCTGACACCAGCTGCAGAGTACAAACCCTGCAGAGCCTTTTCTCACAAAGATGTCTGTTCTTCCTTCAATATGTGCATGTCAGGTCCCACTAGCATCAACAAGGTCTAGGCATATATCGAGGGGAAATTAGACCTTAATCTGTCTTTTGGATTAATGCAGAAGGAGTAAATTCCCAAGCCTCATTATCTCAGAAAAATTCTGAAACAGATACAGCAGGTCAGAACCCCAGGGCGAACAGGGAAGGCTGCAGGGAGTAAAACTGACAGATCAGTAGCCAGACAGCAGGAGATCAGCGAGATCTGCCTTTTCTTAGTCCAAACCTTTCAATCCAGACAAGGCTATTCTGATGGTGCTTTTCAGCCAGTGTTCTCTGCCACCAGGGGGCAGAATTGATTGGGAAACTCAGGACTGCCACCGCAGCTTTCCAGAGATGAGGGTGAGGATCTGTGCATTCACCAAAATAAAGAATGAAACATGCTGCCATACCAGCTTTATGTTTTCAGCTCCCTCACTAGAAGAGAAATTGCTTGTTGGCTGAGCTGCTAGTTTTGCAATAAAACCCCAACATGGTCAGAGAGCCATTTGAGAGAAACAGCTGACTTGAGTCTCTGCCATGGACAAATCATTAGCATCCCTGGGTCTCTGTAACTGAGACACAGCAAGCCATATCATATGCCGTAAAAGCAGCCAGGGATGCATTTCAGGATACCATGGGTTATATCTAGTTATTGGACATCACTGAAAATACTTACAGTCAAGACTCTTTTATTCAAGGTGAAAATCTACTATGTGTAAAACTGACGAGCCTGATTCACATCAGCTAGAGATGTGGACTGGCATGAGTTTTTCTCTGAAAGGAATTGTGGAAAGAGCACCTTTTCACTTGCCAGGTCTGTTTCCAGGGTGGATTCAGAATTACAGAGGCTACCCTTAGAGAGAAGGGCAAGTTTTTGGGGGATTTTTTTGCTCTCTGTCCTCCAGTTAGTCATCTAAGATGAGCAGAACTGAGAGCAAGTGAGCAGGAATCTAACTTATTATCTACAGATATACCAGTATTAGTTAAGACCCACTTGCAAAACCACCTGGGCAATCCCTTCATTTTAAAATCAAAACATCAGCTACACAATAGTTTTTTGGATGGCATTGCTTGGCCTCCATATGTTTACCAGTGATGATCTGTGTGCCAGAAAGAACCCCAATTGAGGTTGGATCTAGGCTGAATTTTATGAATCCAGGCTGACTGTACAGGAATATCTCAGTTAAGAAGTATAAGGATTTTTTTCTTCTAACAACTATGCAATGAAGCAACTGATAGACAATGCATGTGCCACTCTGATAAGATTTGTTTTTTCCAAGACACTTTTCAGAGTGGATTTGCACTTTTGTATATTAATGTATGTATCAGATGCTCTGCATTATTGTTTTTTTGGAATTAGCTGCCTCGCAGGCAGGGACAGGCAGAATTGGCAGAGATAAGTGTTATCCTAAGTTTAAAGAACCAGCTTGCGTTCATGGATAACATGGTTCAAATGAGACAGTTCTGAGTATTGACCTAGTGACCTTGTCTCAGCACTCAGTAGCCTCATACAATACTACACAGTTTATCCAGGGGGGTAGACTATATAGGAGCGGATCTTGGCTCAAATAGCAAATGGTGGTGTAGGTCAGGACTGGAATATGCTGTGGACATTTCAATGGACTAACGGCTGTTGCAGGCTGGGGCTGAATTGTACTGACATGGGCAGGTTGGGGCAACTTGCTTGCTGCCTCCCTGTGACACAGAGCACAGCATTTGAACATGACACTAAAACTTTGTTGGCGCTTTCAGTGTGAATACCAATTACTTATTTGCATTTAGTTGGATAAACTTACCTTGGACTTTTCTATAACGTTAATAAATAAAGCATGTAATTGATAATTAGACTCATATGATGGGAGTTATACTGACAGACCTTGCAAGAAAAGGGGAGATACAGGAATGGAGAAAAATGCTTACTCACAGGCCTACTTTCACTCCGTATTACAGTTTATTTGTTCTGTGCATAAGGCAGTCCTCAAGCCAAGGCAGCAAAAAACAGAAAGATCACCCCCTTTTAGAGCTGATGGAGAAGTCCCTATTCTATCTTTTCTTCCTACAGCATGATTGGGGTTTTCCTATGTCAATCCCTTACTGTTACAACAGTCCCTTACAGCCATTGGTAACTGAGATAATTTTAATCCACCTTGAGACTGCTTTGCCTTGCACTGATCTTCTCGCAGCTGACCTAGGATCATGGGAGTACAGAAGTCAATTAAAGCTAACTGATCTTTAACCACAGACATGGGTACAATTCAATATAACAAACTCACATAATAAAATCAGTAAAAACTGCAGACGGAGAAGACCTAGAAGGTCATCATTTCCATTGTCCTTCTAGTTCATGATTGCTTCATATGGCATATTGTCCAGTGCTTTGTTTATAATGCAAAGCATGATATGTGCAGAGATTCAGAAGGCTTGCTGGTAGTCAAAATGCCAACAACCGAGGCAACAGCTGTGTTTATTGACTTCCAAGTTGTAGCATAATACTGATTGTCGGTCAACCCAATATTGACCCACCCCGTAATCTCAGTGAAATCATGGTTAGTGATCTCTTACAAGCTGGATAGCAACTCAGCTTCATGCGGGACATGTACATTAAATCATCATGCCAGTACAGGCATCCATTTATGTTACTGTGCAATTTGTTTTTAAAAGTGACCTTCCTGTCTGTCCTCCACAGGTTCTAGTTTGGAGTCCTATGGCTAAGATATTCAAGTGAAACACCTGCAAGAATGCATAGTGCAACATGCAGGTATGATTGCAAAGTAAGAAGTGTGTAGACCAGAATCTAAGGATTGCTGAGGGCAATGTTAGTCAGGATCCTGGGGTTCACACATTTCTAGGCTTAACAAGACCATGCAGGTTCAGATTTTTGAGTCTTTGGCATAGCTGTTTGCAAACGTTGTGGGTTGTCTTGGGAATCCCATTCTCAACTCAAATCCCTCTCTGACCTTTCTGATATTGGTAATTATAATTATTTTCCCTTTTTTACAGGCAACGAGACAAATGCTGGAGATCACGCAGGGAATCACTGGGAGAATGTGGAACAGACCTCAGGAGACCTGTTACCCTATCCTTAGTTTTTACTCTTTCCATTTGAAAATACAGATGGGAATATGATGATAAACACCACCGACATCTGTAGCTTAATAGGACTGCAATGTAAATTGTTATACAGGCTCAGTTATACATGTCCATGAGATCATTGTCATTCAAGCAGTGCTGGAGGAAGTGCAGTGGAGAAGGGTACTTAGAACTTACGCCTTGGTTATTTAAAAAGACATGCTACAGTAGACTCTTAGGTGTATACAGATTCCCACTACAAGAAATGGGGTTTGTATGTTTCAAAGTATAGAGTTATTGCCAGAAGTCTATAAAAGTTACCAAGAATGGAAACTTAGAAATGGAAAAAGAAATAGGAAGTGTTGCCTGAAGGAAGAATTCTCAAAATAGCCATGCAAAAAGCTGTAAACAGCTTTTCTTCTGAATCCAAGATCCCCTAGCTTTAGAGGGTATGTCAGAGAGCTAGTTACATAATTTATAAATAAGGAGCCGCAAAAATGAAGGAATCCAAAATTAGTGCACAAACTGAGCGAGTCTTGCTTTGATTTGCATGTTTATGACTTCAGTGAAAGAAATGCTTTAAAAAGAGAGGGAAAGCAAGTGAAACTGCCAATGTTGCAAATGATTTGGCTCATCTCAGTAAGAAGATTTAGGACTTGTGAATTATGTTTGCCTCCCAGTCCAGCTTTATTTCTGAAATGGCCGGATTTCTCTCTGCTGTCACTCCACTGAATTCAATTCACTGAAGATGCATTAGGCACAGAAAGCACAGTACCTGATGCACCAAACAGTGGGCTAGAAACAGCTTTCGGACAGGACTGACACACGGACTGCCGTTTTTGCCAGATACATGTTTTAAACCTCTACACTCCGCCTCCTGATACCTGATACCTCCTCAGTGCCTGTAAGTGACAGAGAATTGAATAAAACAAGCATTAAATAAACTACCCTTTCCTGGCTAAAGCAAAAAGCCAGCTTTAGTTCCTTTTGAAAGTAGGCTTTGGTTTCCTCCCAAACTTTTCTTATTCTTTAGTTATTAAGTATTTATCCATAGGCTAAAAAGTCATTACAGTACATGTTGTTGTTTTTAATTTAGCCTGGGAGTGAATCCCCTTTAAATCAAGGTGCAATGAGTGTGGGGCAGGCAAATGAAAGGCCTTTTTCATGTTTTCATTGTTGATGGCTAGTAATGGGTTTAGTATTTAGAGATCTAGCTCAGGTTCACAAAAGGCAGTAGAAAAAAGAAAACAAGGAAAAGAATATTTGTACTAGAGGCCAGTAGAGAAGCAATTGTTCTGCAGTAGCAGGTCAAATGTTTGTACTCAGCAGATCAAAGGATAATTAAGTTGGAGTGCTTGCTATATTTTATTTTCCTAGATTTCATTATGGTCTCTGACTTCTTCTAGGAGGTCTCGCCAACATGGCCCAGTGGTTGGTTGCCATAAAACATACAGTAGAAGAATTCTAGATTTAAAAGCTGGGGCTAAATGCTGTTTTCACAGATGCCATTACCTTCAGCAGGAAACAGCATTTGGCTTTGTGAGTTATCTTTAATGGTGTTCACTTAAATTTGCCTGATCAGGTATTTTACTCACTTGAATCATTCCCTCATTAACACAAGTATGGATATGACTTCAACTCTCTTGAAGTATTATCAGGAGAAGTCAACAGCAGGACTGTTCTAAAAATATCCTACTATTAGAATAATAAATAGCTGGCATGCATATGTTATTCCTTAGGTGTGTTCAGGTAACCTGGGCCTGGTATCCATTTAGGATCTGCTCCTATTTTGTAATGGCCAAGCTACAGTTGTTGCCTAGCACCATGTTTGCTATTCAGCATTAAATATGAAGCACATGGTATAGGGGAAGTGAGGAAGAGGGATTGTTCATGCCTCTGGTGGAATATTCCCATGGGTAAGTAGAGCACACTTCTCCCCCATCTCTCCTCTATGCTACTGTTTGCCCACAGAGGTCAGTTCAAACAGTGCTGCAATATAGACACTGTGGCAGAGATTCTGCCCCCTGCACCAGGCCCTGTAAGGAGATGGGGATTTCTCTCATGCAGACACAGGGCTGGGCTGCGTAAGGGACCCCATGACACTTCCTATAAGTTCTCATGTTGGGCTGTGTGGGGATCATGATGAAGGGGTGTTTGAAGAAGGAGGCCACAGTGCATTCTGGCTTGTGTTGGAAACAAAAGGCAGCACTGGGGAGACACCTAAAACTTAGAGCAGTCCCCAGGTTGCCTTTATCTGGCTAGGGACAGTTTTGGCCCATGTGACTGCCTACATATCAGAAGGCAAAATTATGCCAGAGATGTTCTGTGCTGGCCTTCCCGGCGGCACGGTACAGCAACTGATTCTGTACATTTAAGAGATGTAGCATGTTGGAATAGCAGCCACCTGGTCCTCTGGAGGCTGACTGCATCCAATCCAGCCACCCCCATGGGGAGACTCTGCTGCACATCTCATAAGGAAAGGCAAGCTTCGTTCTGATTTGTCTTCCCACCTGCTCTGACGTCAATGGAAGCAGGATAGGGTCCTGGATTCATAGCTGTGTACATAACCACTTAGGACTCCAACCTAACAGTCGAATGTGCCTTACGTATCTGTGCACTGTTTATGTCTCTGTGTGTTTTGAGCACACAGAATAGTGCCGATGACAAACAGCCTACAATTGTTCATCTCTGTTCCCCAGGGTGCCTTCTATGGCAATGGAATGATTCAACTCAATAAGGCTGCCTAAATGAACACATGATTTGACAATAAAATAATCAGTCACTTTAAAAAGAAAGCCAATTTACGCAGCTGCTTGATGGAGAAAAAAAAGAGAAATAAAATGGAGCCTAAAACTCTTGTTTACAATGGGAGGTGACATGTGAATGGCAATGGTTAGAACAGTAATTAGCAAACAAGACTGGATTCACAGAGATGCGCAACATAAAGATGTACGTTGGAAAACAACATATGCAATCATTCCAACATGTACAATGAAGATACCAGAATAATCCCCTTTGATTTAGTTTTTAACAAGCTGCTACCTCCAAAAGTCCTTTTGTCCACCTCTGGACATGGTCTGGGTCCCTAGTGTACTCCCGCTAGGAAAACTACCAAGCCTGCAGTCCATTCTGGCAATTGAGCTTCATTACAGGAAAGGAAAGAACAATTTTCTGAGTGTGGCAGGGCAAAACCCCAGATGAAATTCTGTCGGCAGCCAAGTAAAGCCCATGTTTGGCTCTGGTCCTGAATTTTATTCCTTTCTGTACATTCTCCAAGCACAGCTTCTTACTCAGTTCTCCAAATGCTGCCAACTTTCTAATATAATACTCCATTTCAATACCTTGCTTTCTCCCCCTGACTATGTAGCACAATCCTTGGCATGTTTTCAATACCTTCCCTAAACTCACAGCAGAATACACTTTGATACATTTTAATAGTTTGCTGAGGGGCAGATAATCCACCTTCTGTCACTGTGGACTGGGTCCTGTCTTGAAAGAAAGAACAACTCCATATTCACCCAGTGAAAAATAAAGTTAATAATAAAACTGCCACTGCTGACAAAGTTGGTTAGGTCAGTGTTTTGTTTACTGGAATAAACAGTTTATGGCTGTAAAGCTTGTGAATATTGCAAAGCTATTTTATTTGAGGCAGTCTTTCTAGACATCTGTTTTCTTAAGCACAGCTTCTCTTATCTTTGGTTAGACGGGCAGTTCTGTTACAGTGAAATCACAAATGGTGACCTAGTCAGATCAACTTAATGAAGTGTCTTATCTATTTTAGGTCCAAAGCAACATATAAAATGGCTCTTATCCCTACCTATTTTCAGATGTAACGAGATAGTGAACTAAATTCAGCCTCTAACTTACTCTAAAGCAACCAATGGCAGTATCAAGAGGAACTTCTGAACACAAAACAGCCCCAATTCACAGGATATTTGTTCAGAGATTAATAAACTTGGGAGCTGAGCCCTTCAGCACAGCAGAATTCCCTTGGATGAATGTTCCCAAGAAATAGTGCACACATCCCACCATAGCCATAGGGGACTGAGAGAATAACTCTGCATTGCCAGGATTGCCCAGGGTCTCTGAAGTTTGAAGGGTCTAGGAGATTATTCTTAGCCCGTGCTGGTGGACACACATTGTAAAGCATATTTTTCCTGAAGAGATTTGTTTGAAATTGTAAGTGCTTTTGCTCTGGCCTATGGACTTTTTTGTCCTCCACCCCATCCCACCAACCTTAGTCAACCAAGATTTTCTTAAATGTGCAATTCTACACTCACATCCTCCAATACTTGAAGCCAGCGAGTTTTCTATGGATGTGCCTCATTATGCTTCAGGACTTGTGTCTACTCAAGAAAAAGCAGCAGGGTTGTATAAAATATGGAACCATTCACAGATAAGCAACCCAGGTTGAATTCTGGCTTTTGAATCACAAGACACAGACTTAACCTTTAAGAAAAATTTGGTGGTATAATTTTGAATAATCAACACATCTAAGAACAACACAGTCTGTTCACAGAGCTTCCCAGGAAATGGCAAGCAACTTCACTGAATAATTTATCCATTATGAAATTATTCAGCTCAGCTCATAGAGCAACAAACCACATCAAAATACACATTCAGTAATTAGCTTCCTAAACTCTGCTGGAAGTGGACTTAGTACCAGGAGATTTCATCAGAGCTGCTGTTGATGTCTTTTGTTTTCTTTCCATTAAACATATCTAGCCACAACAGCTATAAAAATTAAAACACTCATCTGAACATTTTCCTACTTGATGTCTCCTTAGTGGTTTTCAGTCTCTGCAAGTGATGCTTTAATTAGCTGAAAAGTCTCTGACTGAGTGGGCTGGAGGTGTGGTGACAGCCCCACCACGGCATGTCCTCTGGCAGATTATCAAACTGAAGAAAAGCAACATGGGAGCTTAAAAGTACCACAGACACCTGAGCCCATCCATTTGGTTGTGCTGAATTTAACTGAGGTGAGCAACGGACCCCTCTGTGCAGTTTGCTTATTGTGTGTTAGCATTTGCCACCTCTTCTGCAGAGCAAGGCAGTAAGATGAGAAGAGTCACAACTGGGTAGTTTTGTATAAGCAACACCGCTATCGATTGACATTCGGCATAACATCTTGGAGGCAGTGCGTGCTGTGTTAGCTGCATGACTCCTGGAGAAGAAATGAGAGGTGAAATAAAAGCCAGCATCACACATTTGAAAATGTAGTCCTTCATGTCACAAGAATTTATTTCTGGAAGTTACAGTGCCAGTACCATGGGCCCTGACCAGGCCATTGGAACCATCCTGTGTGACACAGACAACTGGCATGGAGAAGGCTGCTACTGCCCAGGCTCATTTAGGGTGATCTGGAAGGATTGCCAGCCAAATTGGACAAGTGAGGGAAAAGCTTTTAAGACACTGAGGTACCACTTAAAGCTGTAATACAGACTTTTCTTTTGAGACTCCCCCCAAGTTACATAAAAATGTGTCTCTTTGTGCAGGGGTGCCCTGGAATCATACAGTAAAACAAAACCCTGGCACCCCTGAAGAGTCTTGAAAACTATCACTGCTTTAAAGCCTCCTTCCCCTGAAAGGCATCTTAAATAAAAGAGGCTCTTGAGGTCACAGCAGAGATTGCAGGAGCCTACATCTGTACCCAAGTCTGCCTTCATGTTTCTCACTGGCCTCACAGGACTACTTTTATAAATATTCTCCTCTGGGAAGTCACTTAAGAATATATTTGTGCCAGTCAAAATCCTAAGTACGAGATAAAATCCAAGCTACCCTGTTCCCTAAGGCTCTAAAGTCTCTTGAAAAGACAGCTATTTCTTGAGCATTAAAGCAAGAAAGACAAACACCAAAGGCCAAATTCATCCCTGTCCTTATTGTACCAAACTGGATGTCATTGTACCAGCAAGGAACTTTGCCCCTAGAATACACCATGGGTGTCACAGTGTTAGGGGAGACCAAATTTCACTGCTTCTTTCTGAAATGTTTATCTCAGCCACACACTTCAGAAATACATGTGGCTGCAGTGCCAGGAGGGCCTAGCTGAATTACCATATTTTCTCATGCATAACATGTACCCCATCTCCAACAGCCTCTCTCAAAATTGGATGTGTTTTAAGCACAGAAGCTGGTTTTTCTGCCTGAAAGAGAAGCACTCCACTTTGATCCCTGCTTCAACACCAGCTACCCAGAAATGTGGAATTTCTTTTTGGGCAGCTGAGGGAGTCTTGTGATTTAATGACTCATTGTTCTTCACTCCACAAGTGTTAACAATAGTGTCTCCTTCTTACTGATCTTGAAGTTTTGCTAATCAAGCTAGCCTTTCTTCTGGTAGCAATTTTGCTGTTTGCTAGCTACTCCTGGTTTTTCTTCTCCTATTTCACAGCCTTGCAGACTGTTTTGAGCCCTGTCCATGCTCTATTGAGCCATAACTCTGGAAATATCTTTTCATCTTTGTTCTGCCTTCCCAAAACAAAGTATGTATTTTATTCTGGGACATGCTATACATGAGAAAATATGGTAACTCACTGGAGAATCATGATCCACAAGGGCACTCACTGTATTAAGATCTCTACTTGCAAAACTATACAATCCAGCACTTATTTAGGGGTCTGTGCATGTTCTCCAAAAGTGTTTCTTTATTCAGACCCAAGCACGTTACCTTGATGTCTGTGGCAGCTGTGCTTCTGCTAACACTTTTAAATTAGGCCTCTTTGTTAATAGGTACTTGGATGTACCCTTCCCAGTAATCTGCAGTTACAGGTGTCTGGGATCTGCCATTATTTTATTGGTAAACTCAATAAAGAATTTCAGTTCTCCCCAAATGTTTCCTAAACAAAATGCAATTGGTCAAATTATCCCAACCTGACCATTTTGGTAAGTGGGATTTGGCCAACGTGTGGTGAAGCTTAGGTGTTTGCTTAGATTCCCAAATTATGGGTGACTACAATAAAAATGAGGTTACAGGTATTTCACTGGAGACTAAAACAGCACCCTCACTTCCTAACATGTACTCCTGGACTTAAATAGAGTTTCAGAATGTAAAACAGCTTTAGGAAGCTAATCTCCCAGGTTGACTGGTTCAGAATGGAAATCCAGTTACTCAGAAATACAAACACCAGGACTCTTAAAGTAGCTTAATCTATGCATAAGGACAAATGAATTTTTGTAGCAATACTGAAGCCTCATTTGGCAATAGCCCATAATGTCAATGGCAGGATTAAAATTAATATGTGCCTCATTTGAAAGCTAAAAGAATTTGCAGGTCTTTTCCAAGAAAGAAGAATATGTGCAGCGGTGATTTCACAGTAGAACACGTGAATGAATGGCGACTTAAGGGAGAAAGGAAGAGATTATAGGCTGAACATACTGTGGACTGGACATGAGGAACCATGGTTCTGACCCCAACTCTCTTGATGTCTTTGAGCAAGGCCTGTAACTGCTCTGCCTCAGTTTTCCCATCTGTAAAATGGGGTTCATGATACCCAGCAGGAGCATTTGAATTAAGGTACATCCAGGGGCTTCCCCAGGCAAAACATCCCACACCAGCCAGTTCTGTAATGGACTAAAATGGGTGCAAGGATGGGCACCAGGTGAAACAGGACACATGCTGCTCTTCTGTGACATTGCAGCCCTTTGGAGAAGCAAGCCACATTCCAGAGCCACAACTGTCTGTACTCTTTCAGCCTGATGGCTCCGCTTGAAACCTGGGGATAATGAGGCCTCTTTCTCTCATTCCAAGAGTCAATTTCTGGCAGGCATTTGTTACCCTAGGACTGCAGCTGTTTCTCTCTCAAGCCTGCCTTCAGTTCATCACAACAGACGCACTATTCCTTATGAGCAAATCAATGCTCTGGTGTGTTTAATGCAGAGGCTTTTTTTAAAGCTATTCCAAGAGCTTAGATCTCAGCTTAATTATAGGAAATGTAGCTCAGTCTTATCTGAGCAATGAGTTTGATCAAGCTTCTTTTCTTTTCTTTCTACCACCCTTGGAAAATCACTAGAAAGCAGGGCATTCTGGAACTAGAAAAAACAAGAGAGGCACTTTATGAAGAGACTGCCTTGTCTAAGGCCAATCATCTCTTACCTTGAGATATTAGGAAGAATTTTCTCAATAGGAGGATAGTAAAACACTGGAACAGGTTACTCAGAGAGGTGGTAGATTCTCTATCCTTGGAGGTTTTTAAGACCTGGCTTGCAAAGCTTTGGCTGGGATGATCTAGTTGGACAAGTTCCTGCTTTGAGCAGGGGGTTGGACTAGATGAGCTCCTGACGTCACTTCTAACTCTAGTTTTCTATGATTCTATGTTATGATCTTCTCTGTGTTTCACCCAGTCCCCAAATACATTCATAACATGATTGCTGATTGATGGAACAAACTTACTGGTTCATTGCTGTATGCTCATTCTTAAACCTCCTTCTTTGTTCCCCCAGTTCTAGCATGTTGAAGACAAACCTATTGTTCCTGCTTTCAGAAGCCTCAAAATTTAGATACATCTAAGTATACAGTCTAATATACCTTCTCTCTGCCAGTGACACCAGCCACCATCGCTTATTTCTGTGCCTTTGGTGTTTTTTCCTGTGCAACCACATGAGTCAATGGAAATGTTCCCAGTCAAAAGCCACCTCTTTAGCTTCCTTCAGGTCCCTCTTCTAAAGTTACCTCTACAATTTGGTAACAGCTGAGCAGGTGGTGAACTGTGGTAAAGCTATGGGAGGGCTAATAAATGTGCCCATTTTGCTATATTTATTATCCCATTTCCTCTGTCTCTTGTCCCAGCCTGTTTGCTTGTTTCTTCCTTTGGACTGTCTTGTCTGCTGGGGAAAGGGGCTGACATTGATTATTCTTGTACTGTGCCTCATGCAATTGGTCCAAACCTGGCTGTGGCCTTCCATTACTGCCAACCACTATCTGCATCCATTGTTATTAAAATTATTATTAAAATAATAATAATAATTATTGTTTATTATTAAAAATAATAAAAATAAAATAAAAATCCCTCTTGAAAGCTCACGATGGGGTAAAGGAAAAAATGTTTCGGACTGAAATGCAGCATACTTTCCAAGCCCAAACAAAGATGAGACCAGGGATAATGCACCAAATACATCATCAAATTAAATTAGATCAGAGATGATTTAGCTTCACAAATTTCCTTGTTTGAATGTCATTGTGCTTCATTTCCTCCCCATCACAGACAGAGTACCCAAAGGGCAAGGCAGATTACAGAGCTTGGGGTTCCCATCTATTTTACTGAGATGGTCCTAAGAGTTTTGTTAGAGAAATTGGAAAATTATGCTATAGTGAGCATTTTTTCTTCAACTAAATTACCTCTGACTAAGGATGCTTAGATTGATGGATAGCAAAATGGAGAGGAAATAGAGAAAATCAGTTCTTTCCAACTTTCTAAGGGGCAAAGAAAACTAAGGGTCTTTTTGCTCCATTTTTTTTTCAATTCAGCTTGCCTGTTAATCACAATTGCTAGTTTCAGGAACTGTAGAATGATACTCACAACTGATACAAGGATATCCTTCCTGAAGTAACTTCTCACCAAACTCAAGGTGATTTTAGGTTTCTAGGGACACGCCTGGGAAAACTTCATCATCCCTGAGTTTGCAAGGTGTCATGAATATTCATTATGGAGGCAGCACTAGGTGAATGGTAATTACAGTAGAACTTAGTTAGCTAAGAGGACAGCATGCCATGAATATAAAATGAAACAAATGTAGAATCAAGTACAAGGAATCTGTGTTGTAAAGCATATCATTATTCTGTGAAACTTGCTGATGCAGGATATTGTGTGAAGGCAAAGAGCTTAGTAAATAAAAAATACAGTATCTGTAATAACAAAGATGCATTAAGTTAGATAAATTTCCAGAACTAACATCCTCTCTCTTCATGATGGTGTAGGATCACCTGAGAGGCTTAGGAAGAAACCCGTGTACTCTACTTCAGTGCATATTTAATAATGGCATAATTTGCTTTATTTATTTATTTATCCCAATATGTTGACTAAAACTTTCTGTTTACATTGTAACAAGCACTGATTATAAATGTAGTGCATAAACTGATTACCTGCACAGCACCCCCACTGTCTTTTGAAATCTGATTCTACCCCTTTAACTGCATAAATGATTAAACTGACAAGGAGCCCTCAATTTCTAGGCTTTTAAAGCAACCATTAACTTACTAGATACATATACTATCAATTTCAAAGCAGCTATTAGAGGCCTAAGGCCCTCTTCAAAATAAGGGAATAGACTTTTGCACAGCATTAAAGTTGTAGTGCCAGCTGTCCTAGTAGCTAATGAGCATTGTTTTCATTGAGTTGTGAAACCTGCCAGTGCTGGTCAAGTGTGGAGCCTTTCCTCAGCGAGTAGGCTGTGCCCTTAAATGCCGAGCACAGTTTATAAGTTCTAGAAGGTGAATAATGCACTTTAATGCCATCTTTCTGTGTACCCAGATTGCAAGGCAGTTTTGTAGCCCAAGCTTTAGTAAAGTGTATTACTTGGAATCTATAAAAGGAATAACAATCTAGATTTTATGGGATATTGTTGCTTTTCATTAATTCCCTCTTATTTCCCTTTGTGAAAAGCTCTGGTGATCCACAGCAGGTCTGAGCAGCTCATCTTATCTACTGAGTTACATTAACAGCAAAAAAATATAAGAAATGTCATACTGGGTCAGGGTTTACCTAGCCCAGGAGTGCTCAACCTCTGGCCCAAGAGCCAAATGTGACTTGCAGAGCCATGGTGTCTGGCTTGTGGGGTGCTCTATGGCTTGGGAAATATGGTGATAGGGGAACAGTGGCAAATCAAAATTCTAAGTCCCATGTATATGGGTCGGAGCTGGGCTACACCGGCAGAGCCCCATCCGGCCATGCAGAGGGTGGAGGGGGGGCAGCCTGGCCCCAATCCAGCTTCATGGTGGAAGGGGACTTGCCCTGGCCCCAACCTGGCTGGGTGCAGGCAAGGGGGGTGGCCCCAACTGGGAGGAGGAGGGTGTGCATACTGACCCCGACCTGACTTTGTAAAGGGGACATGATCTGGCTCTTACCTGGCTGTGCTGAGTGAGGCTCGTGGCCCAGCTCTGCCCCACCCAAGAGGGCTTGGACTTTTGCCCGGGGGAGAAGGGGTGGCAGTATTACTTTAGACTAGTCAGCCTCACCTCCGTCCCCTGAAAAAGTGTGGAGCAGGTCCTCAAAAAATCCATTTCTAAGCACTTGGAGGAGAAGGTGATTAGGAACAGTCATCATGGATTCACCAAGGGCAAGTCATGCCTGATCACCCTGGTTGCTTCTATGATGAGAGGACTGGCTCTGTGGATGTGGGGAAGGCAGCAGACATAATACACCTTGATTTTTGCAAGGTTTTTGATACCATCTCTCACAGCATTCTTGTAAGCAAAATAATGAATTATGGGTTGGATGAATGGACTATAAGGTGGATAGAAAATTGGCTGGAGCATCAGGCTAAAGGGTAGTAATCTATGGCTCAGTGTCTAGTTGGCAGCTGGTATCAAGTGAAGTGTCCCAGGGGTTGGTCCTGGGACTGGTTTTGTTCAATATCGTCATTAATGACCTGGAAGATGGGATGGACTGTACCTTCAGCAAGTTCATGGATGACACCAAGCTGGGGGGTGTAGTAGATACATTGGAGGGTAGGGCTAGGATTCAGTGTGACCTAGACAAAATGGAGGATTGGGCCACAAGAAATCTCATGAGGTTCAACAAGGACAAGTGCAAAGTTGTGCACCAGTACAGGCTGGGGGCTGGCTGGCTGGGCTGCAGATCTTCAGAAAAGGACCTGGGGGTTGCAGTGGATAAACTGAATATGAGCCAACAGTGTGTCCTTGTTGCCAGGAAAGCTAACAGCATGCTGGGCTGCATGAGTAGTGGTGTTGCCAGCAAATGAGGGAAGTCATTATTCCCATCTATTCAGCACTGGTGAGGCCACATCTGGAGTACTGTGTCCAGTTTTGGGCCCCCTGCTACAGAAAGGACATGGACAAATTGGAGAGAGTCCAGCAGCAGGCAACAAAAATAATGAGGGGGTTGGGGGACATGACTTGTGAGGAGAGGCTGAGGGAACTGTGTTAATTTAGTCAGAAGAAATGAATTTAAGGGGGGATTTAAAAGCAGCCTTTAACTCCCTGCAGGGTGGCTCCAAAGAGGATGGAGCTGGACTGTTGTCAGTGGTGACAGATGACAGAACAAAGAGCAATGGTCTCAGTTTAGGTTAGATATTAGGAAGCATTTTCTCACCAGAATGGTAGTAAAACACTGGGATACGGTACCCAGAGAAGCTCCATCCCTGGAGGTTGTTAAGATGTGGCTAGATAAAGCCTTGCCTGGGATGATGTAGTTGGGGCTCATCCTGCTTTGAACAGAGGGCTGGACTAGATCAGTGGTTCTCACCCTTTTGCACCTTACATCCCACCATTTTGTCAAAAAACCCTGGTCCCACCATGATAAAAACAAAATCCCACAAAGTTGCAGTGTTTGAGATATGCATTCAAGTGCAAACAACTGACTTTGTTCAATCAGGAAATGAGTTGAAGTCCCATCTACACGAACTTAGTGTCCCGTCGGTGGGACACGTCCCACTGGTTGAGAAACACCGGACTAGATGTGACCTCCGGGGGTCCCTCCCAACCCTCATTTTCTATGACTCGAAGGTGCAGTGAGGGAGGTTTCGTTTGGATACTGGATTTTAGGAAAAACTCTCTCGCTAAGAGGGAGGCGAAGCGCTGGGACGGGTTGCCTAGAGGTGGTGGGATCTCCATCATTGGGATGATCTAGTTGGGGTGATCTGGTTGGCTGGGATGACCTAGATGCGGAGGGTCCCCCTTTGAGCAGGGGGTTGGTCTAGATGTGACCCCTTGAGGTCCCGTCCAACCCCAGCTGTCCATGACGATCTGCCAGTGACGTGCGCAGTGCTGCCCCCTGCCCCCACCCAGGGACAGAGGTTGCAGGGAGCTTGCTGAGCTCAGCCCGGGGGAGGAAACCTCTCCCCCTGGCTCCAGGCCACAAACGCAGCCGTCCTACGCCCAGCCCCCCCGTGTGCGGCTCCGCGGGCAGCGAGGGACTCCGCGCGGTGCACGAAACGCGCCTCGCCGCTCCGCTCCAGTCCGCTCCTCCCCGGGGCATTTTGCCCTGCTCCAAAATGGCTGCCGCGGCTTCGCGCGGGTGTCGCGATGTTTAGAGCGGGAGTTGCCCGGCGCAGATGGCGGCGGCAGCACCATGGAGCACATCACCACGCCCAAGGTGAGGAGTCCGCGACAGCTCCCGCCCCGGCATGGGCTCCGGCCCGGCCTGGCTCCCTCTCCTCCCTCGTCCCCAGGAGGCCCCGGAGCTGCCCCCGTGCTCGGGGCCTTCCAGCTGCCCTCGGGGCTTCGGCCCCTGCTCCCACGCCCCGCACCACAGGCCCGGTTGAGAAGCCCTGAGGGGACCGGGTCCCCGGTTGAGAAGCCTAGATGGGGCTGGGCGTCAGGGCCGCCCCCTCGCCCTGCTCCACGTTTCCAAAATGTGAGCATGTCCACGACACATGACACGGGCATCCTGCCCTGCATACTCGTGCGCCTCCCTGACAGAGCGTGTCAGGCAGGCAAATGCGCATTAACGTTACAGTTTAGAGACTGTCTAAATCCGATTCTGGGATCCAGGTTGTAGCTGTATGGGTCGAGAGGAAGTGGCAATTGGGACTCATTGGCAATGAGTCCCGATTGCCTTGTCCTCTTGACCCATATGGCTACAGCCTGGATTACCTGAAGGCCCCGATTGCCTAAAGCAGATTTGATAGTTCATGTTTATTTTAATGAATGCCCTATTCTTGATCTCCCGGGTGCCTCATTTGTCTTCATGTGATTTACATCAAATTTCCGGGGACTCCAGGACAACCCCAACTGGAGTTCTTTCTGCACAGGACGCTGTCCTCGCTGCATGCTGGCAGCTTACAAGCGCCGTCCTTTCCAGCGGTAGTTTGCATCCTGCTTTAGAGCCAGGTTAAAGGATCAAAAGTTGGTTCGCAAGCTGGGGTAAAGCTAGCAGTGACTGGTAACTGGCTTATTTCAAAGCAAGTTAAGATCCATGCCGAATAATCAAAATTATTTCCTTACTTTTTAAAGAGAAGAGGTGTGAATAGGGCTAAAGGTTTTAACATGTATGTAGGTCCTGGCTTAGCTGTACTGTACTTGTTTTCCTTTGGGTTTTGGAACTAGGCACAGAAATTTCCACTCCTAGGTCACTTGCAAATGAATTCTGGTCACATCAGGTCGGGGTCCAGCTGATGATTCTGTGCTTGCTTTCACCTCTTTGGAGTAAATTTACTTGCTGTACAGGCCTATCAATAGGTCTGGTAGAGGGAAGCTGAGAGATTTTGGTGAGATGAGGTGGATGGTCTTGAACTGCTGCTTCCCCTGTGGCCAATCTGTAGGTAGGACTTGGAGCCTGTCTTATACTGTGTTACTTTGGAAGATGGACTTTCTCACAAAATATTCCAAAGATCAACATTTGTTTTCATGATTTTTTTGGTGTTGACAGAAAATCTAACCTTTCAACAAAAACTTTCTTTAGAAGTTCTAAAAAAAGATTTTTGGTTGAAAAGTTTGACTAGCACCTCTGGTCAGCCTGTTACAGCTTGTTAGGACTGATTCAATTTTAGATCCACGTAAGTTCCAGGTAATGCTTTATGTCTTTGCTTTCATTTAAGAGTATATTTTTAAAGTCCCTCACATTTTGCTCAAAAGGTTCACTTTCGAGTTTGGGGAAGTCAGTCAATTTGATGCAGCTTTCAGATATTTTCTCTGATCTGTAATACAACAGCAAGAGGCAGTGGGGAAGTGGAAGCAGAAGGGAGCTCCTGATCTTTGATTTGGTTGGAGGAGGATTCTTTAAATTTACAACTGTTTCTTGCACTAGAAAGTGGTAGCAATCAGCAGGTAACTTAATTAGAGCAAGTAAACTCTCAGGATGGTGGATACTGTTGCAAATGTTACTGTTACCTCTCTCAGTTGCAGAAAGCATATCCTGCCAGCTCCTTGTTCATTGATATGGACTAGCCGTTAACATTAACCTTTTATTCATATGTTCTATAATGCGTGCAAGGATCCATTAACTACTGATGTTAGTTCTTCGGCACTTTAATACACATAGGGCTTGTTTTTATTGCACGGGTAAAAAAACATTATGAAAGTTATTGGTATGCATTGAAATGCAGTGGGAAAGGATCAGCAGTCTGAATCTTCAGTTTCAGTTGCTTAGCATTTTACTTTCTACTGAAATTTTCAATTTTGTTTCAGGTCAGTGACTATCTTTTACATGCATGCAAAGTTATTTCCTAACTTTTTGCCTGATTTTTTACTCATCTGCTAATATTAAATTCTTTTATCTGCTTAGTGTCCTTTTTGAGACAGAGATGCCTGAATAAAAGGTCTTAATTAATTTGTTTTTTCTCCATTTTTTTATGTTGCAGGTAGAAAATGTTAAATTACTAGATCGTTATACAAACAGGAAGCCAGCAAATGGGACACTCTACCTGACAGCTACCCATCTTATCTATGTGGAAGCTTCAGCTGAAGTTCGAAAAGAAACATGGGTATGTTGTAATGTGTGCTATTTTTTTTCCCCCCAAATGCATATATAAAAATTGCTGATGCTAGTTTTGTCTGTAATTGCAGGCTTTTAAATTTTGAAGACCTACTAATAGCATTTTTATAGCACTTTACTTCAAAGTGCTGTATAAAAATAGAAGTCTTCACCAGGGAAATGGGTACAGCGGTAAAGTGACTCGATCAAGGTCACAAAGTGAGTCGGTGTTAGAACTAAAAATAGAATGTAGCTTGTCGGACTTTGTTCTCCAAGTTTAGTACTTTGACAGGAGTTAAAAGTACTAAAGACAAAGACCTAGCAACTTGTTATTATTAGTAATAGTAATTGTGGTTCCTTTGGTTTTTATTTCTAAAAAAAAATAGGTGAAGGTACAGTTACAACTGTCTTCCCTTTATAAGCAGCTCTCAAGTGCAGCAAGCACACATCTTTATTATATTACCTTGGGTTCTACAGAATTTTCAGCGGAAGACCTTTGAACCTTTTTTTATTCGAGTAGGTTCAGCATCTTCAGAGTTGTTGTTTTGGCTTTTTCATAATGTAATTCATGAACTTTGGAAACGATGCAATAGTTGGTGTCATTATATGTGAGCAGTGTAAATATTTTTCTAACTTTCCACATAAAAATAATTTCCAGTGTCACAAATAGTTTCCACCATAGCTCTTATTTTCCTTTCTTCATTTTTACTGTGTAAAGAAAATGCATTATCATCTCTCCCTTCGTTAACTAACTCAAGTTGAATGACTGTTTGTATTTTTAACATGACTTGATAAAAAGTCATTAATTCGTAGAGAATAAGCCTGTGTATTGCAAAATTTTTGTATCCAGTCTTAATCCTACAACCAGTCAGTGAAGTTTGAAAGACTTTCCCTTCCTGTTTTTCAGATTCTACATCATCATATTGCTACTGTTGAGAAGCTGCCTCTGACCACAACTGGATGCCCACTGCTTATTCACTGCAAGAACTTCCGTGTGGCACACTTTGTCATCGGACATGAACGGGACTGCCATGAAGTGTATACCTCCTTGCTTAAACTTTCACAGCCAGGTGAGTGTGAGTCTGTTTTGAAATCTGTAAATGTAATTAGCTGGCAGGTTTGTTTTTGCAGCAAGGGAAGTTATTATCAGGCTGTTGGCTTTCCTCAGTTGGGACAGAAAGGAATGATTTGAAAATGCAAACTAATTTCATTACTGCCAGCTGCTCTTTGTGCTGCAGCAGTTTGCTGTGTAAAGTTCTGGCCCTTGAATAAGGCCACTGGCTTGCAAGAATATACGTTTTGTGTAAATAAGGGTGTTGGAAAAGTCCTGAGGAAAGAATTGCGAGGTCCTGTGGAACAGCCGCACAGGCTTTTGCACTCTCTAGGCGTCCTCTTCTGCTTGCTACTCCAGGGCTTGCAGAACCACATTTGGAATTTCAGAGTCTCAACGCTGTACTTTCCTCTGGGGTCCCTAAATAGCAATTGCCCATGAGAACTCCAAACAAATGAACATGTAAAATGTCATCTGTCTGCCCTAGTCTTGAATTCCTAGGATCTCTTCCATTTGTGCTCAGACTCTTTTGTTTTCTTGCAGAAAAGCAATCTACAGTGTTTCCTCCTTGGGTTTTTCCCCCTACCGTCTCAGGGCAGTTTTTCCATATTTGGGACTCTCCCTTAATGACCTTTTCCAGCCCCTTGTTAAGGAAACCTAACTTCTGTGGGGATGTCTGATAACTAACTGCCTCACTGTGAGATGAAGACATGAGGGCTAATTAGGCCAGATTCTTATTACCCCTTTCTGCATTAATGTGGATTCTGCATTACCCCTTTCTGCATCCTATTACTCACTTTTGAAATGTTTGTCTGTGCTCTTTCAGAAGAACACGTCAATGATGTTGAAAAGACTGCGTGATAAAATGGGGAGGGGAGGCAGGCCAAAGAAGCCTTCTGTATATGGGCAGCACCAGCAGGGACACTGCGGATGTGAAAGGGCTGATTATAATTACTTTGTTTTTAAATGACCAATTTTAGTTATAAGCCAATAAGCGGGGACATTTTGATTCTGGGTATTGTTTATTTTAATCTGTGGCGTCTCTACTTTTTTTTTTTTTTTGCTTATTTTCCTAAAGAAAGGTTGATTCTCATAGTTTAATGTAATTTGGTGGTGTCTTTTTGCTAACTAGGGTGATGCATTTTGACTATATACATTTATTTAAGTAGTTATATCACTTCGTGGCCTTTCTGGCTCAGGTAATCTGTATTCAATTTCTTCCTCTCCCCTTTATCGCATTATAAGGTCTTTGTGATCCATGTCAAGTGGTTTTGGATAGAAACTGCAGTTCAGTTGGATTTGTCAGTGTGACTATATTAAATGTACTGAGTGTGTGAGGGAAAAGTTAATCAGGATATATTTTTTGCACATAAAATTGTTATGTGAAACAAGTAATCATAGGTAATTAATCTCATCCTCATGCTTTGTTTTTATTCATCGATTAGAAAAGGAGAGTAAGGTGTTCTGCTTTTTAACCCCCATTCAGTTTCTCATTGTCACTGAACTAGTCGGTTTCATGTACAAACTGAATAAAGTAAAACATAGAAAATGTTCTCTCTGCACCTGCTGAAGAGATGTTGTCAAAGCTGGTTTACTACTTCAGAAGACACTGGTTCCAGCGCCCAGGCATTGGCTTTTAAAAGCTCAGTGGCTTGCTTGTATCCACGTCAAGAGGAGCCCTATTGCATGAACATCATCTTCAAAGTGTTTAAAAATTAAGCCTTACCCTTTAGGGCCTGGGTGAGGCTTTTATCCTTTCAGAATTCTCTTTAAATGGGTTTCATTTTATAAAGTGAAATGTGGATTTCTTTTGTTTTTGTTAACCTGTTTTATATCCACTTAGGTGTAGACTTCTACCCTGCTGCCCTAGGAAAGTGCCTTATCCCCAGTACAGACCATCTCAAGGCCTGAATTAATAGGTTGATGTTGGGTGCTCCCAGCAAGGGTGCCATTTACAATGGAATTTTGTGGTATTGCCAGCTGTCTACTGGAAAATGACCATGGGACAGAGATTTGCTTTGTATTAGCTGTCAAATAATAGTTATGACAATGCATTCAGTTGAAGTTTTGTTGACCTAGACTAATTTCAACAGTTGCATTCCCCTAACTCTTAAACTATCCAGTCTCCTCCTTTATGCAGTTTTAATTCTAGTACTGCATGTGACATAGGATCATAAATAAGCTTCTGGTGTTGTGCAGAGTGCACATCACTGCTTATAGCTATGAAATGCTACAGGTTTACTGTAGCATCCCTATGAGGGGGTAGCTGGAGCAGTAAAGGAGGGAATTATTAGCCATTTCCCTTTTCCAGCCAGTCAGTGTCTGATTTGGTAAAGTAGAATTCAGTCATCTGGATTTATTTTCACTTTGCACTGCTAGGGATGTGTAACCATGTTAACTTTGTTCTGATGGACAATGTTTGTGTGCTTGCACTCATGAATTAGACTGAGTGCTCGTTGTTACAACAAGTGTATAAGGATTTCCTCAAGGCAAATACGAGAAAAGTTTTTAACAAACAACTCGTAAAGCAGTAGTTCTCAGCCAGGATATTGTGGCGCCCAGATCCTTTGAAGGGTGCCACCACGTGTGAGGCAATAAGTAAGGTGTGAGATGCTAGTTATGTAAACCCAGCTCAGGCTTGCCCCTGTGTGGACAATCCCCAACACCTACTGCCCAGTCCCTGTTAGCACTGTAATACATAAATTATTTTTTGAAATTGGGTGACAATTACCAGGAGTCATGGAGCCTTGTGTCCAGTGAAGGGTGCCTTTAGTCCAAAAAGGTTGAGAACCGCTGAGTACAATTACTATATACCATAATCAACCAGTACTGCACATAGAGTGACTTGCTTGTGTTTTTCATCTCCTGGTATAATATAATGAAGTGTGTGTTTCTAAGCCTTCCAGTTACAGTACTATTTTCTGAGGGCTTCAGCCAGTATTCATTCATTTGGAACACTTCTGCTGGATGGTGATTTGCATAGTGACCCTGAGAAAACCTTTAAGACTAAGTGGCAAACCTCATTTTTCTGTGTAAGAGTTTAAACTTTATAACTCTCTCATGATTTAATGTTTTATTTTGTTTCCACAGTGAAACCTGAAGAACTTTATGCTTTCTCTTATAACCCCAAAATGCCTAAAGATAACCGTGAAATTGGATGGAAGATGGTTGATTTAAAAGTAGATTACCAGCGAATGGGGATTCCGAATGACTACTGGGAAATAACAGATGCTAATAAAGACTACGAGGTAATTCTGGTGCAAAGTAATTGCGGTTGGCACAGCAATCCCTTCTGTTGTTCTGATGATGTGTGGCAACCCACTGACCGCTACCTCAGCAGTACCATGGAGGAGTGAGTCAATTGGGTTTAGCTGAAGCAACAACATCTTGTGAAATCTGATAGCGATACTGTAAAAGAACAGAGCTACCCTGATAGAGCTAGGTAGATATGAGGTAGGTAGAACAGAGCTAACAGATACTGTAAAAGAACAGGGTTACCTTGATTTGCTTGATCACACTGATAAAGTAGCTGATAGTCATTTTTCTAGAGAAGCCTCAAACCACTTCTCAGCCCACTAGAGAAGCCTCAGACCACTTTTGCCAGTCCTCAGGAAACTGATGTTTTTTAGCTTCCCAAAGTAAAAAGGGAACCCCCATCCCAGCATCTCTGTACTCTGGTGGGTAACTGCCATATAGAAGAAGAATGGAACAATGGTGTGTCCTGTAGGTGGTACCAAAGGTGGTGTGGGGGAATAATAGCCAGCTGGCTAATTCTCTGTTCTATCTAGAAAAAAAGACTTCATCCCCTTGCCCTTAATAAAATGTCACTGCCATTTCCCTGCTTTCTTTCCAACCTTGAAGCAATATAAGGCAAAAAATAGTTTAGGTATGCAAAATATCATGTATTCAAAAATCATAACTTTCTGCTGCTTTTGATGTTGTAAAACGTTTTTTGGCTAAAAGGCGTAGAAGACAGATCTGAGAGAGATGGAATATAATATACTAAATTGTTACTCAGCTTGAATCCCTTTCACATATTCCTGCTACCTTGTCTTGGGTACCCATCAAGGCACACAGGCCTCAGCTTTCAGAACTTAGTAGTAATTTGAGACCTTTTAAGGGAAGCTGACATCTGAAGATGTGCACCCAGTAATTTTTGAAGCTTTAGGTCCCAGGCTGTAACGCTTACTTTTTTTTTTGATTTTCTCACTTTTTTTTTTCCATTTCCTTAAGGTTTCTAGCTTTAGATTTAACCCATAAAACCTCAAAGTCAAATGGTGAGAATAGATTTTATGTATGTGATTATACACATTTAAGTGATTCACACTTCATTTGAGGTGTTGAAAATTAGGTGCCAGAATAGCACTTGTATTTGAGGAAGTCAGAGATGTGTGCTGAGAACTCACTCTAAGATGCATAGGATTCTGTAGGGAGCATTTTTATTTTGTATAATTTAAGAACAACCACTTCTTTATATCCAGTCTTTGTTCCTACACACAAGCTGTTAATTTGCTGGAATACCAAAAGGAGATCCTACTGAAATGTGTTTGTTGTATGTAGTCTTGCTTTTTGCATGTGTTGTTGCACTGTTTCATGATGTAGAAGAACAAATTGAAATCATACCACATATTCAGGTACCACATACATTTTATTTCATGGTTCCTGGTAGATTCTTGTTTTGCTGCTTCTGCTGAGAGATGCAATTGAATCTATCAAGATAATCCATGGGTACTGTGTATTAATGCTAAGAAACAAATATTTAATTTCTCTATTAATAGTAATAACTGATAAGTATTGTAATATCTGTATCTCTCTCTACTTCCTATTTAGGTTTGCAACACATATCCTCCAGAAATAGTGGTGCCTAAAGCTGCTAGTAAGGCAACCGTGCTTGGAAGTTCAAAGTTCAGAAGCAGAGGGCGGATCCCAGTGCTTTCCTACTTCTACAAACAAAATAATGTTAGTTATGTTCATTTTACTCTGTTGTTCTTGTTGCCCTATCAGCGTTCAAGTGGAGGAGGATTGTGCTCTATTTGGAGCAAGAGGTTGAGAGCTGCAGCTCTTAGATTCTGTTCCAGTTTTCCTGTTGATTTGTTCAGGGTGTTCGAGCAAGTTAGTTGAAGCAAATTGGCAGGTTATCCCAGAACTGAGTTTGATGCAGGGTTTCCCCACCAATGGTATGTAGGTAGTAATAGCATATTTTCTAGGAAATGCAGACTTAATTGCTTCTTATATGCCATAAGGTCCTTGTATGAACAAAGCTATTCAAGTGCAATTAGTTTTAAACGTTCAGAGGAGTTCAGTTATTAAAAGTTTTCTGACATTTTCTTTCCTCTGCTCCTCTTTCCCCAGCTTTCCAAAATTAAAGAATGCTTGATATGACCCTGTCCCTTAAACCTACATAAAAGGCATGTGTGTTTCCTATCTTTTGAGTCTTCAAATTACCAAATTAGTTACTTTGGGCAATCTTTAACAAGTTGCATCTGAACTCAGCTAAATCTACCAAAGTCTGAACAGAAGGAAATAGTTTAGAACAACTACCTGATTTTATATTAACTGAGAATAAGTGAATTTTAACCTCACTGAATAATAGTGTAAGTTATTAACTTTGCCTTCTCAGCAGTGTTTTGGGCACAGAGGTTAGCAAATGCTTTCACAGTTAAATCGCTGACTCTTGGTCACTTCCTGAGGAAGTGTCTTCTGACCAAGAGATTGTATGGAGTTGTGTTGTTGGAAACAGCTGCAATTATATAATCGCGTACAGTGTTCCCTCAAGTCTGGAACGGTGCTACCATGTTAAAGTCATAAAGAAGAAAAGACAAAGCTGTTCTTCAACAGATTGAAGTTGAGTAGCGGGGCAACAAACAAACTGGTTAGGAGTCAGTCAGTAGAGGAGTGGACTTTAAGAAGGTGGTAAAGGAGGATGGGGAAGGGTGGATGGCTGTTTTCTTAGTACCATGTCCACTTCAGATTCCCAAAGCTCTTGTGAGGAGTAGATGAAAACACTATTAGAGTTATTCTTTCAGTCTCTCCATTTAATGGAAATTTTTCAATGAAACAGTAGAATCCTGGCAATATCCAGATATATTGTTCCTTGAAGCTATAAACATTGCTAGCTGTCTGTATTATAAGCTGTGTAAATTATCTGTTTCAGGCTGCCATATGCCGCTGTAGTCAGCCCCTTTCTGGGTTCAGTGCCCGCTGTCTGGAGGATGAACAGATGCTGCAGGCGATTAGACAGGCCAACCCGGGGAGTCCGTTCATGTATGTTGTAGACACAAGGCCAAAGGTATCACTTGATATAGGAGTTGTGGATGTTTTTAAAGTTCATATTTGTGTTATGGCAACACAGTTTCCATTGGATGCTGGTTTTCATATCCAATCTCATGAAGCATGAAGGAGCCTTTGTAAACCTATGCTAAAAGTATCAAGGTCATTCCTTCCTTGCCCATGAAGCTGGGTGTCCACCCGCTGTTACATTTTAATGGTGGATTTGGGATCCAGCTGCTGTTTTTGTCCTTAATGTGTCGTCTGCCTTCCATTAATAAAACTGCATTCATGTTAGGAGCACATCTATTTCTGGAGTATTATGGATTATTTGAGATTATAGTTAAGTACTGTCCAAGGTTAACAACAGTTTCATGGCTGAGTAGGATAGTGCATCGTTCCAGTCTGGAAGTTACACTCTGAATTTATCATTGAGATGGAAATGAGAATCTAAACTACTGTTTCCACAAGACTGAAGTGCCTATATCCATATCCACATTACCACCACTTCCTACCTATCTCCCTCTTCCCCCCAACACCAAATTCCCGGACCCATGGGGAGATCAGCCAGATCAGGCTGGCATGCAGGGTTCGTCTTTGGCTGATGTGCTGAGTCTGACCCAGCACATCGCCCTGGACCCATCATGTGGAGTCTGACTCCAGTGCTGCATGCCAGGGTGGACCAGGTGAGCCAAGTCTGAGACCACATGCTGGCTCTGGGGCTGTGTGCTGAGTTGGACTTGGTGCACAGCTCCAGAGCCAGTACAGGGCCTCAGACTCAGTGTGCTGAATCGGGCACTGCTTGTATGGCCTGAATGCCAGATTAACCCCCGCTGCCCATTTCTCCAAACACAGATGCCTCAGACCTCAGTTACTTGCTTGCACTCCGAGGTAACATTTCCTGCCCTCCCCTCCTCCCCCTGCTCTTCATCACCACCACTATCCCTTCAGTCCTTTCACAAAAAAAAGGTGTATATTATATTTGGGGGGCAAGTTATACATGAGAACAATATGGTATTTTGATGAGTGCCCCAGGGCATGTGCTTTGGCTGGTGTTTCTGAGAGCTAATCCCATTGCACCATTTAGGCTGTAATTATCATTCATCTGGCATTTTAGTGCCCCTCACTTGCACTTTCAGAGGTGTTCCACTGGCATTTGTCTTGAATTGCTGTTAGTGCAACAAAGGAGGGAATTATTAGCCACATATCCTCTTCCAGGCAGTCAGTGTCTAACCTGGCAAAGTAGAATTCATAGATTCATAGATGCTAGGGTCGAAAGGGACCTCAAGAGATCATTGAGCTCTGACTCCCCTGCCTAGGCAGCAAAGAGATGGGGTTAGATGACCCCAGCCAGATGCCTATCCAGCCTTCTCTTAAAGACCCCCAACGTAGGGGAGAGCACCACTTCCCTTGGAAGCCCATTCCAAAGTATGGCCACCCTTACTGTGAAGAAGTTTTTCCTGATATCTAGCCTAAATCTGCTCTCTGTCAGTTTGTGACCATTGTTCCTTGTTACCCCAAGAGGCGCCCTGGTGAACAGAGCATCTCCAATCTCTTGCTGCATCCCCCTAATGAATTTGTAGGCGGCCACAAGGTCACCTCTCAGCCTTCAATTCAGTTATCTAGATTTATTTTCACTTTGCACTGCTAGGGATATGTAGCCATGTATATCTCCCCTCCCCCATCTGCCTCTTTTATTTAGTGGAGGTAAGCTACTCTGTTTCCAAAAATCCATAATTTTGAGACTGGAAGGTAAAAGTGAGCTACTCATTTGAGCATTAAAGATCTTTCAGTAGTTTTGATAATAGTTCTGACTAATTGTTGTTTGTGGACTCAGCATTTTTCCAAACTGCTTCCTACATTTCAGTTGGGTTCTTGCTGCTCTAAGTTTAACATTGCTGGGCACTATTAAAATCTGCCATGTTTTCCCCAAGGTGGCTATAGTTCAGTGACGAATTCAATGATCTCTTGTAGGAGTACTGTTTGTAAAATGTTTTGGAAGCCTGTACTATTTCTAAAGCACATGTATATTTATGGTGTTTCTGTAAAGATGCTCCTACTGGATGAAGGAGCTAGGTCCATCTGTAACTAGCACTTTGAGCTGATTCATTTCTCCCCAATCCCCTCCTTACAGTTTTTGAGTTAAAAAGAAAATGAGTCAAACCTCTCTGCCTGATAACAGACTTGTCAATAGTAAGACCAGCATAAAAAGCTTGTCTAAGGAAGCCTGAAATTGGCATCCAGGTTTTTCATAGGCTTTTGCTTTGTGTTAACTCACAGCTGATGCCTATGTAATTGTAATATAACTATTGGAAACAATTTATAAAGCAAAAAATACTTCTATGAATGACTTTGCTTGATATTTGCTCTGGGAAATGAAAAGCGTTTCCAAGCCAGGTTCATTTATGCATTTTTTTCTGTATAATTTCTTCAGTTAAATGCCATGGCCAACCGAGCTGCAGGAAAGGGATATGAGAATGAAGATCACTATGACAACATTCGTTTTAAGTTCATTGGCATAGAAAACATCCATGTGATGAGGAATAGTCTGCAGAAACTCCTGGAAGGTAAATTTTTCACTTTTGGCTGCTCTGTGTAGTACTGGTAACTGTTGCTTGATATAACAGCCTTACCCATTCTGGAATAAGTACAGTATATATGTGCACTTTGAGGGCATGGGAAAGGAAACAAATTAGCAGAGGAATTCTTGCCTTTGTGCTCAATTTACTGAAGTGGATAAAAGTGATCTCTTTTGCAAAACTAACTGATACTAAAGTATTTTTAAAATGTCTGGCAAGAAAGAAATTCTTAATTTTATCCTAAAATTAGAATGAATATTAGTATTTAAATATCCTACAACATATAAATCTCTTAACTGTTTATACAAATTAAAGCACATTAAAAAAGGACTGCAGTATTTTGCCACTAGTACAGTTTATCAGTTAATTGGTGAAGTATTGAAATGTGACTAAAGTGTAAGGGTGTGTGGTTTTTTTGTTTTTGGTTTGTGTTGTAGTTTGTGTGATGCGAGACATTTACAGAGTTCTGTAGGAAGGCTGACAACTATATAGAAAGACATGACAAATGAAAATGTGTGTGTGCATGCAAAAGCAAGTACAAATCTAGACTGCTGTGTGAGGTTTTGAGCTATCAAAATTTAGGTAAGACTTTCAGGAACTGAGGACCTGATTCGTCTCTCATTCCTATGATTGTAAATAGGAGTAAGTCTTTTGAAGCTGATAGCTGTGTCGTGTTACAAAAGTGATGCTAGAAATGGTAATGAAAGAAGAGCATGAATATTATCGTAGTACTCTGGCTGACTTATTGACAATACTCTTAGTATTATGCTGCTGGCAGGGGGTGCTGAGAAGCGCTGTAAGCTGATGCTGTTAGACCTGTTGCTCAGCCTTATAAACAAAGCATAGGTGCCAAGTGTGTGGAGCCCGAGGGCCTTGGCCCCCTTTGGGAAAAGGACTGTCAGGGGCCCACACCTGAGGAAAATTACATAATATTTCTATATTTTCTGTTGTGCAAGTTGGATTCAGTTATGTTGAGCATGCTGGATGTAAGGTGATGTGCTTAGGAATGATGACTGAGGCCCTGAGCTATTACCAGGGATCCAGGTTTTTTGTTTGCTGCAGAGAAAAATAGATAGATTTTCTCCTTTAAAGGAAAAAATGTGGGAAATGGTGGGCAGAGTTCTGGCCTGCAAGAGGCTGTTTGGGGCTGGAGGGAACAGGGAGGGCAACTGGTGCCAGGGGACACCATGTGGATATATGCTTGCACATGCACGTGGGGGCAAAACAGTAGTGCAGAGTGTCTCCTGCAGGTAAATCTATGGGAGTGTGAGGGGACAGGGGCAGAGGTGACTCAGTGGGAGGAGCATGTGCTCCCCAAGATTTCTGTGCCGACAGTGGGGCATTGGGCTGCAGTGGGACCACACCAGTTCTGGGGCAGGAGCCACCTCCGTGGCTCAGTGGGTGGGACCCAGCGTGGGAGGTAGAGCCATACTGCCATGACCACCAAGAGGTCAGTGCACGGAGTTGTCTCTGCTGCTGGCGAGCAGCACAGTGCTCCTTGTGTCCCCAGTTGCATCCTCACACCCCACTGGGCACAGAAATCTCGGTGGGCACGTGTTCCCCATGCCCTCCACTGTGTAGCCTGTGCCGCCTCCTGTCCCCTCACACATGTGTGCCCACACACGCATCCCGTTCCTCATAAACTGGTGGGCAGGGGTCATATATCAATCATCTTAAGCCCCCTCCCGCAAAAATAAGTAAGTGCCTATGAGGCAAAGGATAAGTACTTGTATATTATTCTCATTTTGTTTTGCAGTCACTAATGTAATGGTTGTCTAACTATGAAGTGATCAGATCACTGATGTTACAGATCAGCTGGCTTGGTAGCATCCACAATTTAGAAGTGACCTTGGGGTACAATCCAGAGATTCATGGGATGCAGAAGATGACATGAGCCAAAGTACTACTCCTAAAGCACCTTTTGCTGGGTGATTTATTTTGGGATGAAGAGGCAGAATAAGTGCTGCTCTTTTGCTACAAGGCCTTGACAGTAATAAAACGTCTGTCATAGTTGCTGAGGGAGAATTGCACTGTAATGCTTTTCAACATAACATCTGAGCCCTTCTCAAGGTTAAGACATTATTTTCCTCTAGAAATTAGAGCTCTCCATCTTTCTCATAAGCCAGTTTCCTACAGTGATTACTTGGTGGAGGTGATTGGATGTGAGCAGTGGCAGTGAAGGGCTGGAGAAAACCATAACGCCTTAATCACCTACCTTGGACTGAAGCATGCACTTTTTGAAATAAGATTTTGATTATAACAGTGGACAGCCAAAGGAGGCCAGAGTTATTCCTTATTAGATCCTGGACCTTCTGTAGTCTAAAAAAATGGTTTGTACACAAAATCGTGCAGGTGCAGAGAAAATTGATGCCTGTATTTCAACAATCGGAAGAGTCGTTTTAAGAAACAACGCAAACTTCTTCCTGTTATGTGGGAAAGAGTAGGAAGAGGAGACAGATCTCGTGTGCTAGGGATTTAGTTTTTGGCATCTCAGCTAATTCTTCTATTTCTATGTTGTCAGTGTGTGAAACAAAATCTCCCTCCATGAGTGATTTCCTTACCGGCTTAGAGAACTCGGGCTGGTTGCGGCACGTTAAAGCTGTAATGGATGCTGGTGTCTTCCTTGCCAAGGTAAAACTCCTACTCCATGTGAAATTTTTAAGAACATATACACTACTATTAGTGACAGTTGTGAAAAAAGACTTGCTACAGCTGTGGGTAAGGCATAATGACTGGACTCAACTATAGAAAAAGAACCTGCAGTGGCAGGGCTTAAAGTGGGTGACCTAACTGGCTCTAATGCCTATCTTCCATGCTTATGCTTTCTTACATGAATTGAAATGAACCTATCCTTGTATTCTGACAGAAACAAATGTACCTCCTATTATTTGATTTTACTTATTTCCATTTGAATAGTTAAAAAGGACATTTGTACAGACATCTGACAGTATTGCATACTAGGCCTGTGTGAATAGGGAAGTATTCAATTCAGATTCGGCCAATTTGGAGGACAGTGATTCGATTCGGATCTCTGTCCTGAATCTATTCGGCCAAATCTTCCGAAGCTGATTCAAAGAGATTTGGTGATTTGGATTGGCCAAGAAGAGGCAGGCACAGCCAGGCAGCTCCTCGTGCTGTGCGTGCTTCTCTCTGGGCAGCGGGAACTGCAGGAGAAGCCCCCATGGCTGGCCTACCTAGCCCCGGCACTTAAAAAAAAAAAAAAAAAAAGCCTGGCACTCACCAGTTGCAGGAGTGGCACCTGAGGCCTCTGGGTGCTTGTGGCAGAGCCCCATGTGTAGTGGGGGGCAGTGGGGATCCCTCCCCACCCCCGCTTGGCACCTGCGCTGCAGCTGCCCAATGATATGGATGCAGCGTGGCTCAGCAGGATGCCATGCGCTGCCTGGGAGCTGGGGCTGAGTGATACTGGGCTCTGGGTGACTGCTGGTGCTGCCCCAGCTCCCAGATAGCACGTGGCACCCTGGCAATCGTGCTGCACCCGCACAATGCGACAGTTGCTGCGCAGGTGCCAGGTGGGGAAAGGTGATCCCCGCTGCCCCCCAGTGTTCCATGCTGCGCAGAGTGGGGGTTTGCCATGAGAGCCCAGAGGCCCCAATCACCGCTCCTGCAGCTGGTGACTGCAGAGCTTTAAAAAAAGAAGAAAAAGCCCTGCACTCACTGGATCTGGCAGTGGCAACCAGGGTGCCTCTGAGGACTCGTAGCAGGGCCCCCCCTGCAGTGCAGGGCAGCAAGAATCGCCTATTCCATGATCTTCTGAGGTCCCTTCCAGCCTTAATGTCTATGAAATGCTCCCCCACCCCACCCTGGCTTGGCATCTGTGCGGCAGCTGCCCCATGGTGCAGGTGCAGCATGGCGCAGCAGAGTGCTACGGGAGAGCTCAGGCCACTGGGGCTGAGTGCTGCCGGGCTCTGGCTGACATGTGGAGTGCCCCAGCTTTCAGACAGTGAGTGGCACCCTGCCGAGGTGCATTGCACTCATGCCATGTGGCAGCTGCCACATGGGTGCGAAGCGGGGGTGTGGCTCTACCACAGGCCCTCAGAGGCCCCCAGTTGCTGCTTCCAGAGCCAGTAAGTGCAGGGCTTTGTTTCTTTTTCTTTTTTTTTTTTTTTCTTTTAAAGTGCTGGGAGGCTGGGCTGGGCTGGGCAGGGCAGCCATGGGGTTTCTCCTGCAGCTCCCCTGACTGTGCCTGCCTCTGCCCCAGCGGGAGGAGCCATAGGGGCTCTTCCCTGCTGCCACATGCACAGCTGCTGTAGGTGGGCCTGAAGCAGGTGCAGCTTGCTTCGGGCGGCAGCATGGCATAGTGCCTGCACCCAGCACTACCATGTGCATCAGGGCTGGAAGCAGGGGCTTTGCCACGCTGCTGCTTGCCAGCTAGCATAGAAGGTGCAGGATGTGGGTGTGGCAGCATTGGAAGCAGGGGCTGTTCCCTGCTGCCACTTGCCCCCTTCTGCCTGGAGTGAGCTGTACCTGCATCCTGCACTCTCCCCTATGTGCCCCCCACCCCAGCTGGGCCCCAGCCCCAATCCCTCCCACCCCCAACAGATTTACCAGCTGGAGATATCTGTCAGCTGCCTGTTTAGTCTATGGCCGAATTTCTGAATCAGCTGAAACTTTCCTGAATCTTTTTCCAAATGATTCGGGGCTTTTACTTGGTCTCCCAATATGATTTGGATTCAGAGATTCATTCCCCGAACCGGGCTGAATCTCCTGAATTGAATCGGCTGTCAAAGCTTCACACAGCCCTATTGCATACAATACCCAACTTTTTCTAAACTCTTCATTGGTTGTCAAACACTCTGGTACTTGAAGTGAGGGGTTATTGCTGGAAGTTTGTTTTCTGTTGTCACAGGGTGCAGACAGACTGTTTAATTTTGAACCTTTAACCAAGCTTTTGTCTTCCCAAGGACTTTTAGGAAGAGTGTGACCTAGCAGAATGAGAGATCTTGCCACATTGCCCAATTTTTTAGTAACAAATAGATATGCAGAAAGTGACTGGCAGAAGTCAGTTGTCTTGCATAAATACTTCATAGATTTCATAGATATTCGGGCTGGAAGGGACCCCAGAAGATCATTGAGTCCAGCCTGCTGCCCAGGGGCAGGAAATCAGCAGGGATCATAGGATCCCAGCAAGATAAACATCCAAAAGTGTCTTGAAGGCATTCAAAATGGGTGCTTGAACCAACTCCGGCAGCAGTCTATGCCAAACCTTGGGGGCTCGGACAGTAAAGAAGTTCTTTATGTCCAGCCTGAATTGGTGGTGGTGGAGTTTGTGACCATTCGATCTTGTCATCCCTTGGGGCACTCTGGTGAACAGACATTCCCCCAGATCCTGGTGAACACCCCTCATAAACTTATAGGTGGCCACCAGATTGCCCCGAGATTTGCTTGAGAATCATCTATGGATGGAAGCCAGTGTTTTACTCGCTTTACTAGCCGCAGCATCACATTGAAGGCTCGTGTTTATCTTGTGGTCAATAACGACCCCCATAGTCTTCTCTTGCTCTTTTTAGTTATGTTGTCAGTGTATTTTCAGAGATTACCTTTGTTCCTCTAGGGAGGTGAGCATGCTGGTAGGGAGGGGAAGACTGCAGCAAGACCTGCGTAGGTTACAGGGGTGAGCTAACAAAAACACAATGTGTTTCAATACTGACAAGTGCAGGGTGCTTCAGGGAGGGAGGGAGTGGGGCAGGTGCTGCCCAGCCAGGGCGGTGAATGTGACTCCGGGGCCAGGAGCAGGACAGAGCCACAGACAGCTCATCCAGGGGGCATGGCTGAGGGAGGGAGGGAAGATGGCTCCCTGCTGCTATGTGCACCCGCATGGGGGGCATGTGCCCCCACTGGATTTGTGTGCAGGGTGCGGGCAGGCTGCCTGCTACAGGCCCAGGGGGCTAGGCCAGGACTGGGAGTGGGTTGGGCTCAGCTGTGTAGGGCAGATGGCAGTGGTGCTGGAAGGGGTGGTTATGGGGAGTTTTGGGGTGGCTCCAGCCCCCTAAGCCCTCCTGCCAGGACTTCCCCTCTTGGACCACTCTGCCCTGCTGTCTTATCCTCAGGAGCCCCACACTGCAGGGTGGGCAGGGGGCATGCAGTCAGCTGGGGGGGCTCCCAAGGGAAAGGCAGCAGGGGTGGTGTTGGGGGGGGGAGGTTGGAAGGCTATAGGCACCCCAAAATTCCTTGTAGGCACCCCTCCCAGCGCTGCTTCCACCACCACTTGTTCCGAGCCCAGCTGCAGCCTGGCCCCCCCACCCCAGGAAGAGGCTGGTGCTGCCCCTGGCCCTGAGCATGCAGTAAACAGCCTGCATACCTTGTGCACAAATCTGAGGGGTGCAAATGTCCTGCATACATTCCCCGTGGGTACATGCAGCGGTGGGGACCCATCCTCTCCCTCTACACCCTGTCCCACGCCCCCTGGATGAGCTGCCCACAGCTCTGTCCTGCTCCCGGCCCCGGGGTCTCATTCACCACCCTAGCTAGGCAGCGCTTGCCCCTGCCCCATTCTCTCCCTCACGAATCTAATCCCCCCATGCCCCTTCTCCCCTACAGACTTACTGGCAGGACGCTGCTTTCCAAGCTACCTGGCTGCATTCTTGTAAATTGGCTATTGGATTGGTATCAGCCAATATGACTGGTTAATAATTGACTATCTGTATCAGCCAAGAAAATCTTTATCGGGCCACCCCTAGTTTCTGCCCATGCAGAGGATTTGCATGAATAAAACCTATGCTCATCCACTACTCCCAGTTTATTACCCCAGAATTGTATATTTTGCTCTGAAAACCCTTTCAAGTGAGGAACATATCTTATTTGTTCTCTAATGAGCCTGCTATGTCTTTTGCAAAAATACACTATTTACTTGAATGTAAGACAAGAGTGTTCCCCCTTAAACAGCATGGGGAAAAAGCACTGTAGTCTTATATTTGAATGCAAAGTGGAGAGGGGAGCAGGTAGCTGCTGCTGGTCTGACTGGCGTTGAGCCCCTCTTTCCCCCAATTCCCCTCTGCAGCTGCTTTACACCCCACCCCTACTGTCAGGGGCAGCTCAGCTCTGGCTGGGGTCTCTCTTCAGCACAGAACACATGGAAATGCCTTTCCCTGCCTAGCCAATCAGTAGTGCTGAGACTGCTGCATTGTCTGCCTGGCCAGTCAGCTGTAATGACACTGATGTGAAGGAGCAGAGACTGGGGGGAGTTTGGAGCAGGGGGCAGAGGCTGTGGGGGGTGCAGGTGGCCGGGGGAAGAAGTGGGCAGGGCAGAAGGCAAGGGGGCCACCTGAACCACCTCCCCCCAGTCTCCAAGCCAGCCACTGCTTTCCTTGCTGTAGCAGTGCGGAAGGGGGAGGGGAGGATTCAAGACATCCCTCGAATACTTAGATTTTATGCCTGTAAAATTATGAGAAACTTATACATTTTCCAAATGTAGAATCTAATTATGGGGGTTGTCTTATTTGAGTAAATACAATAAGTTATAAATCTAGGAATAGAGGAAGGGATATTAAAACCCTCCAGCCTTGTGCCACAGCTTCTGTCCTTTCTTGCTTGTTCAGGCCTGGTTGTCTGAAAATTAATGATCACTTTATTGCTATCTATATGCTACATTGTTAGCATGCTCCCTCTAGTTCTGTCCTGTTCTATTCAATATAAGTTCTTGGACTTGTCTAATGTAGCTCCTTCCAGTATATTATTAAGTGATGTGACTACTATGTTGCATGGTGGGGTAAGGAATTGTATAAGTAAGATTCTGTTTTAACTGCATCTTCAGATTGTTCCAAATCCTATGAGCGCCTTTAGCTTTTGTGAGTTAGTTCCACAGTCTCAGGCTGGCCTCCCAAGAAAGCTACCTCCTGCACAGACAGACTTCACCCTTGCAGTATAAATGTCCGTTGCACCTAAAGTAATCGAGTTGGCTGTGGTATTCATTCTCAAGCTGTAGGTGATCATTGAGGTATTCTGGGCTCAGAAGGAGCACCTCCAAGAAGAGGACTGAGACTTGGAAGTCTGTTCAGTGATGCCAGGGTAGAGAGCAGACAATAAATCTTAGGCACTTGACAGCCCAGGTTGCTGAAGAGGCATGCTACAGTGTTCTGTACTAGTTACAATTTCCAAAGGGCTGGTGGCTTCATGCCCAGGTATGTTGCTTTGCTGCAATCCAGACATCAAGTGACCTTCTTACCCTTGGATTTTAGGCAACTTTCATAAATGAATAGTAGACAGAGATGTAAGGACTGTCTTTAGCTTCAATAACAAGAGTAGCAAGTTGCCAAGTTGTGTTCTGTTTTATTCTCTTTGCAGGCTGTGAAAGATGAGAAAGCCAGCGTCCTAGTGCACTGCTCTGATGGATGGGATCGCACAGCTCAGGTCTGCTCACTGGCCAGCCTCTTTTTGGACCCATTTTATAGGACATGTAAAGGATTCATGGTAAGAACAGTAGTGTTCCACATTTTAAAAATAAAATCAACTCTGACAACTCATTCTTGAAGTTGTTTGGAATGTAAATAAACTCTAATTAAACATTTTGTACTGCTTCTAGCAACTGACTTTAACGGACTCAATGACCTATAGACATGGAGTTGTTTTCCTGTAAAGTTATAATCACTCTGAACAGCATTGGCACAACAGCTAGTACATGATTTGTAATTCCCAAGTCTCTGTATTCATGTTTATCCTCTAATGAGCCATCTCAGCAAGCTGCTTGCAGGTATAGGGTGTGAACATGACAAAGGCTTATCAAGAGGATGGGGAGGGAGCTTGTTTTTAAAACCTACTGTGTAGCAAATTATCTTGTCTGTAGAAGTTCATATTGGGTGACATTTATTTCTGTGCAGTGGGCCAGCATAAGTCTTGTGCATCACTAAAGCCCTGTTTTAACACTCTGCACCTGGGTGAATTATCCATTTTCTTTTAAAGAAATGAGTTGCTTTTTTGTACTAAGTGTTCACTGTCAAAATATAGCTTTGCATAGTTGGCTACATGTTGCTGCTTCCTATTAGGAGCCCTGTAGGGAAGCCACTGTTTTTGGCCCTTTAAGGGAAATTTAAACTCAAAACACAGCTACCACTCACCATGCTAGTGTGTTTGCTGCTGTTGGTCTGCTGGTTTTATACAGAGCTGGATTCTGCTATGGTATTCTTTTTAACCCTTAACATTCTGTTGCAACCTGAGAATCAACAATGGCTTGCTTGATGTATGGGGCATGACAAGTGTTGCAGTGACAAACAATGAGATGTGATCATATTGGAAGCAAATATACTGAAATATTTTGTATTCTTTTGTTAAGAAGACAAAATACCTTGCAAATCTTAAGACAGTGATCAGAATTAGATGAGTTTAACAAAAACCCTAAACCTCACAAAATATTAAAGTGAGCAATAGAGCTTGCTTAACTGCCAAATAACACATGTTCTTTCTCTTGTTCTTTAAATCCCCGGATGATTGGTGACCTCTGGGCTCACTTTACCATATGTTCAGAGGTGTAGCAAGCTCCTTCAGTGCCCAAGGCAGGTGTAGGGAGTGGGGTAAAGATTATGCAGACCACTGTAGAAGAGGACAGAGTCTTATCTGTCCCTTATCTATGCTCTGATATGGCATTTGCTACTGCAGTAGCAGTGTGGTCTTTGGCTGCTGGCAGTGGGGTGCAGACTGCACAGCAGCTGAAGTAGTCCTTGGGTGCCCTGTTTACTCACCTTTCCTAACCAGGTATGCCACTGGGTGCAGGACTGTGCCTGTTGTGGCAAAGGTTCCCCAGGAAGTGGGATGGGTGTCATTCCACTTGCCCCCAAATTCACTCCTGGGTGAGGGGCTGCACCTACCTGCCTCCTAATGGCTAGGCAGAGCAGAGCTATTCTGATAGTAGCAAAGATGCCTGGTGGGTTTGGGGGGCATTTGATAACCTGTCAAAGATGCCATCCCCCCTGACCTGCCTCCACCCTGGGGCTGCTGCCCTATTTGCAGCCCTGCAGATACACTACTGAATATATTCTAAAAAAGATGCCTTTTAGAGCTGTGATAATTGATCAAGATTAAAGCACAGATTTGTTTATTCAGCATCTCATTACATAATTACTTGTGAAGGAAAATACTGCTCCCAGACATGTTCCCAGATTTAATGCAGCTTTAATCAATCCAGATATTTTTATTTTAAGTAAACATAGACAGAACCCATCCAGCATTTTTAATGTTAATGAAAAATATGCGCAACCTGTGCCATGTGATACAAAATAACATGTAAAGAGTGTTCAGTTATTTTCTTTTTATAATTCTCAGTTATGATTTACTACTCTGTCTTTTCTAATGGAAGCAGTTGTGTTGCAGAATAAATGGATGCTTTCAGCATATATCTCAAGAGAAAAATGTTGAGGCTGCTTGGGTCTTGAATAGGTTTGTTTGGGTATTATGGGTCTGTAATATGCTTATCACAATTAATAGAGCAAAAGCACTCAGTATGATGGAACAAAGGATCTTAAAGAAATGCTAATCCAATTTGGAATAAATTTGTATCCCCATGGAAGTCTAATACTGTTGGTGAATTACTCCCAACCCATAAATCAAATAGCTAATAAATAGGCAGTGCATGACAGATAATACCTACCAATGTAAACTATGAGATTGTTAATGTAATGCGTTTCATTTTTTCCAAGCAATTTAATTATTTTCTTTTGCTTTCTTTCTCTGAACGGAAGGTTCTAATAGAAAAGGATTGGATTACAGTGGGCCATAAGTTCTCACACAGGTAAAAGCAGATGACATTTTGGTTACTAATAAGGAGAAGGTTTGAAGGCAGATTGTAGCTTTCATGTGTTTAGAGTGATATTAAGTATGAAATATTAAGGTTTTAAGCAGATGTTTTGCCTGTTGTATGCAGAACTGTTTGCCTTGTATACTGATAGGAGTTAAGAAAAAACCCTAACAAATGTTTTCAAAGTATTTACAATGTGTAAAACATTCATTTCAGCCTGTAAGATAAGTATTAAACAAACTATGCTCAGAGCATAAGGATCATCAAGTAGAGAGAATAACATTTTTGGTACATTTATGGAATGGAAGTCAAATTGGTGTTTTCTTAACAAATGCAGAACACAGAGGCTTACTGGAACCAAACTAATGATAGGAGGAAATGGTCCAAGCTGTTTTATAATAGTAAATGGTGGCGAACTGGTGCTCTGTACTGAGTTGAATTTTATTTCCTGATGATAACTGTGCAAATAACTCCTATTTATACTTGAAATCAGTCAACCTTTTTTCTTAGAAACCACACCCTGGAAATAAAACCCATGTAGCGATCCTCATAATGTTTTCTTCAAAGTGATCCAAGGGTGAACTTTAGCTCAAACGACCTAATTCTAAAGTCATTATTTCTGCTTCAGAAAGGACCATTTTCACCCTTTTTTTTTTGCCTTGAAGGCCAAAAAGGTAAATGTGTTTTTCCCAATGTAAAGGAAAAGCTGTTCGAAACTTTGCTAAGCTCTTATGAAAGACTGACTTTTCACCACTGCCTACGGAAATAGTTTTTCTAGTAGTGGTCTGTGCCTAGTACTTCCAAGGAAGGTTAATCTCTCCCTTGTAATTTGTCCATCGTGTGTACGGGAGCAAAACCAATCTGCCTTGCAGTGTAGTTGAAATGGCAGGTGTGTTGGCTGGGATTGTGTCTTCTGGATCAGCTTTTTCTTTTAAGGAACCTTGTTGCTTTCCTTTTACTTAAGGAAAAAATAGTACTGAGCAATTCAGGTACTCTGAGCAAGTCTGCAAAGTCACAGTTTTATTTTGTTTGTGTGGATTTTAAAGTAGTGTTACTTTGCAAACACCAGATTTCCCTCCTCCCCGGTGTTTTTTTTCAGGTTTTTCCTGCTTCTTCCTCTCCCCTCCCCTCCCCACATTACCACAAATTGTCAGGCAACAGAAGGTTTGACTGACTTCACACTTGAATTTTTTTATAGAGTAGCTTTAAAGCTAAATTCATCCACTTACAAGACTTTCTGGCTTAGTGAAAGCATCTGTATCAGATATCTATGTTGGTAGATTTGTCCTGCAGTTACTTAGATAGGTTGCCTGTTGCTCACTTCCAAGCAAGTATTCAACTGCTTGTGAGGGATGTATATTTGTACAGTCACGAGAACAAAGAATAGTTTATTTCACAGTAACTGGGATGTAGTGGTCTCCTGGATTTCATGACCTACTTCCCTTCCTTTCTGCTATATATTCTTTTTCCTCTGGAATTTAGTTTTGTCAAGGAATGGTTTGTTCCACCCTTTTATGCCTGGATGTAGGGTGAAGAGGGTATTAAGGCATGTGGGACTTTGATGCTGCCCTAACAGGCCCAGCTGGCCAAAAGTACTATTCACATAGGATTTGTGCTAAGATTTGATCAATATGAGCAATATGTCTTGAGGAACCACAGTTCCTATAGGGTAAATAACTATTTTTACTATCTGTAGAATTGTCTTTTGGTTATGACAAAAAGCAGAGCAGTATACCTTAAAATCATTCGATAGTTTTTAAAAATTGTTATTATTTATTATTAATGGTGGTGATGGTATTGCTGTTTTTGCTGACTGCTTGTAGGATGCAGCCTGGTAGCTTTCTTTCTCTTTTCAGGTGTGGCCATCTGGATGGTGACCCCAAAGAAGTATCCCCTGTTTTCACTCAGTTCATTGAATGTGTCTGGCAACTCATGCAACAGTTTCCCTGTGCATTTGAATTTAATGAGCGTTTCCTTCTTGAAATCCACGACCACGTCTACTCCTGCCAGTTTGGCAACTTTCTTGGGACCTGTCATAAGGAGCGTGAGGATCTGAAGTGAGTTAGCAGTTTATGGAGCAACGGTCTGTAGGCCTCTTCATGCTGTCTTAAAACTGAATTGGAAAGATAACTACAGGTTGAGGGAAGCATTCTCTTTATCTCATGTATTTTGCACTGTAAAAAAAGATGTACATGCATGCACAAGAAAACAAGGAAATATTCTCAAACGTAGGAGGAAAGTGTCTCCGAAATTCTCATGTTTTAAAAGAGCATCTGTTTAGGATTTGAAGTTGTCAGTTTTAGATTTTACTTTTTCTAAATTATAGACTCCCTGGGGACTGGACTATTATTTGTTTGTAAAGTTAATGAAAGGAACTTTGGAAATAGATAGCTCTCTTACCCAGTCCTAAGAGACTCTTGCATAGGGTAATTTAGAATTATGCTGCTACACTATTTAACTTTTTAAGTGATTTTTCTAATTGACAGAATCTTTGAGAAGACCCATTCTCTGTGGCCATACCTCTTACAGAAGAAGCAAGAGTTCAGGAATCCTCTCTATAAGGGATTTACAGTTTACAAAGAGCTTCAGCCAAATACGCTACCTTTCAGTTTCCAGTAAGTAACTGGAGGAGGGAAGAATCAGGGACCATTCTTGTATGGGTGTGGAAATGGGCATCTCCCTCATATGCCCTTTATCCTGTTTGAGATGCTTTTTACCAATAAGTACCTCATGCCTCAACTGTTACGTGAAGCTAAGGATTGATGGATAGATATGAAATCAGTACAAGCATTGTTTTAAAACTATTTGTTCGCAATCAAGCTTCTTAGTGTTATTGAAAAATGGGAATTAAAATATGCAAATTGCCTCCCCCAAATTCCTTGTCACGCCAAGTTTGACAATAATACTAGAGAGAGAAGTAATTGTTAAATATAATGCTCCCTCCTCCCTCTCCCCCACCCTTTTAAATTGGGGGTATGCATATCTGAAGCTAGACTAATGTGTGCATTTATGAGTGGCATTGATGCTTATGAGCATGCAGTGGTAGCAGTTAGAGTTGAAATAATTGTTGCGTCTAGTGGACTTACCCTTATATTGTTTTGTATTTGCTTTCTTAGGGTGCTTCAGTTGGACTAGTGTATTTCATTTTAGGTTTATCAGTCACAAGTGCTTAATAGTGTTTGAGATCTATGGATGAAAAATGTGTTTTTAAGCGTTACACAGAGGGTACAGGCAGGAAAATATAAGGCTTGCAGATTAAGTGAAATTGCAAGAGCTCACAGTAAAAATCAGCTGAAGAACAAATGTTACTGGTTTCATCTGGGCCATATTTGGCACAGGGCAGGAATATTTAAATCCTTGATTTTTCACCAAATTCTTAAATTTAATGGAAACCTGTCTGTTACTAAAACATTTTATAAAACCTCAGTTGTGGACTTCTTCAATCTGGAGCTTTAACTAGTTGAAAATCTTTTCGTTTGAAGAATATATTGAATCTTGTTTGTTTGTTTTTATCCTGTCCAGCAGGTCTTCTAATTTTCTTTCTCTTGTTCTTGAGGTTCTGGTGTGGCATGTATAACCGCTTTGACAAAGGGATGCATCCAAAGCAATCTGTGTTAGACCACCTCCTCAGTTGCATGAGCCAGAAGATGAAACTGGAAGACAATGCAACAGAGCTGGAAAATGTAAGTTCTGCAGGTGATAACAAAAAAGAAAAGAAAAAAGCCATGATGTCTCAGTAAATGTTCCTAAGATAGAAAGGAGAATCTTGAGAAGAGGAGTTGCTTCAGGAAGAAAACTGAATTCTCCCTCTCCCTATTATGAGATTGACCCAAAATATTTACATTTTTCTCACATAAACACTGTGCCAAAGAACAGTTATTCACACAGCTCTAATATTTGGGTAATTAGTTTACTTTGTCATATATTTGGTTCCCTGAGAGCTGTTAGAAAGACTACGTCTTAGTGCAGGGGCAAAAGAGTACATGAGTATTACAGACTGGGTTGGGGTGAGCCTATGTTGTCCAGAGGCTCCTGTTTAACAACAGAGTTGATGTAGGTTGGTGAGACTATATGGGGGAAGCCCGAATTGTTAATACTCATACTTTAAATGAGTACATAGTATTTGCAACTCAAGGGTAGCTAATTGATCTCTTCCAAACAGTAGTGCTGAAAAGAAAATTTTCAGTGTAAAATGTTTGTAATTTAATCAACTTCCCCAGAGTTGGGGAGAAAGACCTATAGCACAACTTAAAGGGTAGAGCTGTTGTTTGGCTTTTAAGAATTGTAGTTTCTCCTTTTCTCTCCCATCTCTCAAAAAGAGCAGTTGTGGATTTTCATTGCAATTGGACAAGTTTCTAGTTATGATTTATTTTCGTATAACTACAGCTGGGCATCTAAAAATAGACTGGTGAAAAGGACTATTAAGTCTTTTGCTAGTGTGGCCTGAACTCTGGAAATTGGAGCTTTGTTTCTCTAAACACATTTTTAAGAGGAAAAGTTACTGATATTTGTTTATAAATGTTGGGTGCAGATTATGCAGTGCTGTGCTCAAGATACTAGAGTACAGTATGGCCACAGAGGCATTGACCAAGAAGATGTAGTGCTTGAAAAGTGGTTGAGATGGATAATGAGCACCAGGGCATTTATACCAGGACCTTATCATTAGGGGGCCTTATCTTTTTGTTCATCATCTTCTCTGATTCCTTTCTCTTGCTACAGAAGCTGCCATTCTTAGATGGTCCCTTGCCAAATGAAGCGTGCTCCTTATCTAAAATTGTGAATGTTACAGTTGAATCTTCAAAAACACCAATGCTCAATACTCCCCAGGATTATGAAGGTGAACCACCAGCTCTATTGACCAATGGTACCACAGTTGGGGAACTCGATGTCACGTCCCAGGTGGACCAAAAGAACAAAGAGAATCTTGCTCATCACCAGGACCTTTCTGGCCTCAGTAACACTGCTGGCGTTATAGATTTGGAAACTGAGGAGAACCTGCAGCCCCAGTGATCAGCTCTAGTAGCATGAACCATGGGAGTAAAGCCTGCAAGATCTGTGCCCTACTGGGAATTTAGCCTTCTCAGCCATTTACAGTTAAATGTGAATGTGTATGTTTGGAGGGGCTGTTTGTGAGTTGTGTGAGTGGCCTAGAAAAGAGATTTTGCCTTCAGCTTGGCTGCATTAGCACAGGTTAGTCTATAAATGTGCATGCCGAGCTGCCCCAAAGGCAAGAAAGCTATCTCAATTTACATGGTGAACCTCATTTTTCAGTGGAAATATGGCCCCCTCTCCCACTCTTAGAGATGACCTTCCATTGCTCCTATTTCAGAGTTTAAAAGACGCTTTTGGTCATTTTGATATGGAGAGTTAAAAACCAAACTGTAACTAGAGCTGGAGAGACAAAATCTGTTGTTAAATGGAAGTGAAAGGCTGTAAATGCCATTTTGGTTCATCCTCAAACCTGAGTAAGCTCTTAGCTCTTCAAAGATGCTCTGCATGGAATCCCACCCTGCTGCAGAGGCTGGTTATTTTTTGTTCCCTATGCACATTTGTAAGGAGCTGTGCCTTTTATGTGGAGACCATCTTAATGTCCAACTGTGGCAATGTCATAATGTTTTATTCCTGCAATGTGTATCAGTAGTATTTGGTGTCCTCTGTAGTTTTAAAAATACTGACTGGCTTTTGTATCTCTCGTTGCTGTCCACTTGCCCAAGAACTCAAATGGTTGTGTGAGGTGTCAGTCTTATGGCTGAAACCTTCCAAGACTACTTATTTCTCTATTTTCTAGCTAGTGTTTTTGAGTGATCAGATGGTGGTAAGTCCCAAGGAGTCTATAGAACATGCATTTAATATACTTTTTCCTACTCAAATCGTAGGAGTAAGAAACCAAAAAGAAAGGAAATAATTTAAATTTATACAGGAGCTTCCTCTTCAGTTTTTATTTTGCCTAGAAAGGTTAATGGAGAAAGAGGTTGACTTAGCCGCATTTAATTTTAAGATTTAAAGACATTCTCAAACCATAAGTGAAACGATGATAGTAAATGCAATATATTTTGCTTAAAATTGAAAGCTAAAATGATTGCTTCACATCACATCTTGAGTGACAGTAGAGAATGTTTTATGTCTGTTGCCCTGAATCTTAAAACATTCCTGCAGATCCATTTGACACTGGCTTTTCTTTCAGGTCATGACAGGCAAACTCATTTTTCCCTCCTTTCAAAAACGTTCTGTTAGTTTCAGTAAGAGAAGTAGGTGCTCAGCCTGAAATTGTATGCTCTTTCAGGATCATGCTCTTACTACACAAATATGTATGTGACAGTTTCTGATCTGACGAAGCCAGAGTTAAGACGTTTGTGCTAGTTCTTAATGGCTCATTTTAGTGCATTGTGTTCAAGCTGACAGAATTTTAAGGAGCTTTTTGCCTTGGGTCATTGAAAATTGCATGGAAATGAACAACAGATCTCTAGCATTGGGCTTCTAGGTTGAGATATGGACTCACTGTGCTGTTTGCCGCATTACTTGTGTTCCTTGAATCTCACTTGAATTTTGAAAAAAAATGGGAAAAAGAAAGGGCTTGAAATAAGTAGATTTTATTGGAAGAGAACTTTCTGCTTGGCTCCTCAGAGGAAAAAGCCTGGAGCAGCTATTTCTCAGGTGGGATATTCTGCGAGATTTCCCTATATAGACATGCTTACCCTGTACTAAGAATGCCTTGTCCACTTTTCTGCTTTCACTGGTTCAGATGTTTGGGTTTCTATTAGATAGTGTCCTCTGATCTTAAAACCCGTTTTTTTTTAGAATTTTACAAAATCTAATAAAAACAGATAGAAATGGTTTCAGGTTTTCTTTAAAAAAGAGTTCCACTGCAGTATTGTAAAACAGAATGAACAGTCCTCGTTCTTTTGCGCATAAGCTTGACTAAGATGGTTTCAGTGTTCAAGCTGAGCACTGAAGGGAGGGCAGAGGGAAGGAAAGGGGACTAGTTAAACAACAAAAATATTGAGAAGTTGCCTCACTCTGGTTTTATGCTGATAATGCTCTTTTTGAGTATCTGACTTCCACTTAAGGTAGAAAAATATTCTCTCATTAAAGGGATTGAAGCATCTGAGCTACAAAGATGGATGTTGGAGAAGGGATAATATAGTTGGCTTTCTAGCAATCAGAAGACAAGCCTGTCTTTATGTTAGTGGATTTTTAAACTTTTTAAGCAAACGGGGTTTTTGCTGGGATTTTTTATTTTTTAATATAGACTTTTAAACATAAATTTATTTCTATTCAGGATATAAGAGGGAGATAACTGCTTAGTATCTGAATAATATCTAAATATGTTTAATACGTGCATCAAATACAGCTACTAATAGTGAAAGGATCTGTTATGGAGAGAAAGTAGTGTTGTTACTTAAGTTGTGGTACATCAAAAAATTCTGTGCCGTTCAAATGATTGTGTATTTAATGTTACAGTTTTAGGTTAATGGCTCTGTATAATGTATACATCTAAATTCATTACAGTTATAGAAAGGGATCCTGGATCTCAAGAGTTGCAAATCCATTCTTAACTCCATCTGTCATTAAAGAGAAAAGAAAGAGCTCTGTCAAACTCCTAAAATAACTAAATTTGTCTACAAGCCTTTTCTTCCTCATTCTGGCCACATCGTCATAAATTACCAGACATACAAGGGACCACACCTTCAATTATAATTCATTGGTCTGAGTTCATATAAGGCTTGAATATATCTTTAGATTTCCCTGGAAAAGTGTGGTGTGGGGAGAAATTCTTTCCCTGCTCTTGCTGCACCCAGAAGTTTCACACACGCACTTTTTGCTATTTGAGGAGCAAGTAAACCCCAGTGTTACTTTGTGTACTAGACTCTGTGCAGGTCATTTTGACATCAAGAACTTTACATTGAAAAGGAGGCCAGTTAAGGCACTTTTCAGGACCAGTCATTTTGAACTTTCTCGTTCTCGTTCTTGTATGTGATCTTTAAGGAGAACTACGTACAGTCTTTAATTTTCACTCACTACTGATGGATTTAGACTTGCTGTTAATATTTATATAAGAATAGTTTGCAAAATGTTTATACCAATAATGTTACCTTGTCTTTGAAAATGTTACCTTGTCTTTGAAATCACCAGTAGATTTGTTTTAAAAAATATATGATAACTTTCCTGTTCATAGACTGATACAACACTCGGACATCTCCGCAAATCCATTGTATTCTTGAATCTTTCCTGGCATGCAGGCCTGGAAGGATTACTCTGAGTGCTGACAGTTGTGCTGGACATTCAGTAATCTTGTTGCTTTTGACTTCAGTAATAAAACCATGCATGGCTGTAAACACTGAAATATAAAAGCTAGGGAAAAAAGGGTCCAAGACAACAGCTAAAGCTGCCACTTTAAATCCTTTAGGTTGTGTAAGTGTGCACAGCTGCAGTATGTTTCAGACCTCATTTTGTGTTGGTCTGTTAAATAAGCAGGCCTGAGAAGGAGTCCAAAAACTTCTAAGGGAACTCTGCAGTTTTTGCTATCAAAAGACCAACTCATTAGATGCTGCTCATTTTTGAGGAGGAGAGGATTTTCTGTGTTTCAAGACCAAAAACAAAAAGCAGATCAAAGCAGTGAGGCATGTCATCCAGATTCTGATCAACTAGGATTGGCTTCCTGCTGTGTTTTTCTGCCAGACTGTACAAATATATGTTCAGTTTATAGTATAATGTCCTGCCTGCTGATAGTGGTGAACAATTTGAGTATTCAGCCAGTAATAACAGAAGGAAATCTAAAAACTGTTACTGAGCAATTGTCTTATACCACCATCTTCTAGGAGAAGATTTACTTTAACTTTCAGTTTCCCCTAGTCAGTGACCTGAATGTTGTTAAGTCAGGAGTACAGTCTATGTGACAGGTTACTTTCCATTTTGATTTTCATAACTAGGTGGAAATGACATGTTAATGTAGACAGATTTTTTATTTGTACAAACATCTGTCTGTTTTCTCTTCTGAAATTTTTTTTGTCTTCAATTAGCAGTGCTAATGGCTGCAAATATAATCTGTTTTCCCCATCCTACAAAACTGGTATAATGTTACAATGCTTGTGCATATCTGTGTAAAATGTATTTTATTTCATAAGGAAACTACTGTGTTAGAAGTTGGAGTGGAAGAGATGTTTATATGGCTTTATTTTTTTTCATTTTTTAATATCAGCTTCCTAATGCCGGAATTTTTAAATTATGCTTCACTTTGCAATTATTTTCCACAGTGAAAGTAGAGTCAGTGGTATCTTTTTTATTGTTTGAGAGGGTTAAGGGGAATGTTTAACTTGCTTATAGCTGCTGTAGTTTTCCACTGGCCCTTTTTTAGGGTAAGGAAACACTGTTTATTAAAAACCTTTTATATGTGTGTTTTGTAGCCATGTGGCATTTCTGCTCTTAAGAAAACCCATCCATTTAAAGTGCTGAAATGAAGCATCTTCCTAGGAGGAAGATGGTGGTTAGGATACTTTCTGGTTTCACTGTTAGGCCACCCTCAATGAGGTAGGAAAAAAGATGGCTAGTAACTTCATAGAAATTTGGGGGGGTGGGGAGGGGTTGAGGTCTAACTTGAGAATGTGCAGAGTGCATGGTTTCCTCCATGTCTAATGGCTTTCCACTGGGAACACACTGCAAGACTAGAATCTGTTGAATTAAGACACCTTCTTGCATTTGAACTGACATTAGGCCACAGAGACAGATACACTCCCCTCTGAGGTGTCTAGCATCTCCAATTTTGCTTGAAGCGGAGGTCGTTAGGTACTGACCATGTCTGATGAGACACTGCACCTTGCAAGAAGCAATTCTTAAGGAACATGGTAGTTCATATGATGATCAGAGTAACTATTGTAGTTTACATTCAGACACTGAACAAAACTTCCACTGAAGTGTTAGTACCTGTTGATTAGGCCCCTCCCCCCCAGCCTAATTGTTTGACACTAACTGTATAATACTGTTATTTTCATACAGAAATCATACAAACTGTGTGCTATATAATTCCTTTTCTCCACCCCAACCTTGCATTGCATTGGGGAATTATCTTTGCGTGGAAGTGACAAATGCAAATATGAATCTGGAAGCGGATCCGTGTTTACATTCTGCGCCGTTAACACGCAGCACATGCTGTGTTTGGGTTCCTATGGGAAACGTCCATTCTGAATGAATTAGCCTTTAATTAAAACAAGCTCTTATACATCATTTGATTAACATAAGCAGATTCTCACAACAGGCTATGTTAAAATCCTTGGTTTTCTGTATATCTTTAGCACTAATGGTATCCAGCTTACTGCCAGTTGCACTCAGTAAATTATGTTTAAGCATCCTGCTGTCTTCAGACTGTAAAAGCAATGCAGAAAGAGAACTGGCTGAAATGTTTTGACCCTTGTCTCTTTGTGTAACATTGATTCCTGTGTGTTTATGTATGTATATGTGTCCCTTCAGTGTCCTATTTGTATTATTTGTAGCACTGGATTACACCCTCTCAAGTGAGCACAGAAAAGTTTCTTAAACTATCCATGAGTCAGTCTTTGTAGGAATGTCTTTGAAATTGTGTAGTGTTCAGCTTAAAATTTTAAATGTTTTCTGCTATCTTTGGAGGTCACTTGCCATTTTTGTTGTTACTGTACCTTGTTGATGGATAGTTGTTTGAAAATGAGTGATTAAATCCCCTGTTCTGATGTTTTCAAATTTGCTGCCAGGACTGTGTACATGTAAAACAATTGAGCTAATGCACTGCTGAAAGCGTTATTTTTTACCATGTGTATAGGAGCACTGTGCCATTTTCTGTAAATGCGTTTGTCTCATGACATTTCATTTGTACGTATTAAATTTTATTTTTATTTCCTACAGAAAATAAAATACTTTGCATTTCTAAGGAGAAGGCTTGCGATGGGTGTCCCTGATGGGAATTAATGGTAGATCAGACCCCCGATTAAAATTTAAAAAATCTCAGGGTGACAGGTGAATGACAACAGCTTTGTTTCCAACAGTTACCTTGCAAAGGTTACCTGTGCAATATGGCCCCTTTGGATTCATGGAACTATTTGCAAAGTACGTATTGTTCCATGCAAGTTGGAGGCATCCTGACATCTTATAAATGCTGCCACATGTGTCACTTTGCTACCCGAACTATTTTGCTGTACTTTCCTCCTCCTTATTAGAAGCAAAACCCCTTTACTGTTATGTTACCTTCCTCTTCAAAGAAAAATCTTTGTTTGCTATAAAATGTGCAGGAAATGGTGTTAAGAACTCAGTAATTCAAGGTCCCTCGGTTTATATCAAGCACTTGGAATTTGGCATTTAACCCTTTTATATCCACTCCCTGCCAGCAAGTTCAGTGGGAGCACAAGACTTGCTTGTTTCCTACATGGTTTTTTATCTTGCTGAGCTAAGCCAGAGCTCTGTATTACAGGAATTGTTTCCTAGATACCCTGTTACCCTTGCACAAGCTTCTGTAGCTTTCTGCTACAGCCTTACCATGTCTGTGGGTTTTCTCACACATGCATGTCTCAAACCCCACACTTCCTTATCTCTGCAGTTCTATCTAGTGACATGACTTGAGGGAGGAAACTTTTGCAGGTTCAGATGAAACCACACCAGCATGGTGCTTTAGAAGGGTTAACGTCTCTAATTTGTAGTGGGTGCTTGAAAATAAACAGTAGCAGGCAGCGAGTGCTGCTGAAAAACTGCAAGAGGGAAGATGGGAGCATATATAAAGATAGATTTTTCCTAAGTGTAGGCTTTCAAGTTGACTTTTTTTCTAAAGCTGAAATACTAGTCTGCAATTTATATTCTCCGTCTTATGAGAAATGCAGTTTGGATACAAGACATATCCTTGAGACTGAATTGAATTAATATTCTAAAAATATCAGTTCAGTTAACTTTTGAGTACTGTTACAAAGTATAGTCTTAGATCTTGGATACTATTTAAAATGCTAGTAGATGAGATGATGGCTCAACAGTTACTTGGTTGGAGCAGCCTTTATAAAGTAACTGTTTGGGTGAGAAGGGCTTAGTCCTTTGCAGCAGGGGTGATCAACATGATCTTCAAAAGGACACTAGATGCACACCTTGCTGGCGTTATTTGACCCCAGCAATCTTTCCTGCCCACAGGGAGCTGGACTCAATGATCTCATGAGGTCCCTTCCAACCCTAAACTTCTGTGAATCTGTGACCTGAAATCCCCACTTCCCCTCCTTTGCTTCATGCTCTCATACCAGCAGGCAAAAAGTGGACTTTTTATATCACATTTCTTAAATGGTTCTCTCCTCTTGTAGGTCTTTGCCTTTTAACTGGACAGTTGCCCAGTAGTGCAGGGAAGGCCCTTGGGAACAGATAAAAATGAACAGATCAGGAATGTCCAGTTAATTTTGCTTATCAAACAAACATTCACAAGGGAGTATGTTTTCCTCATTGATGGCAGCCCCTTGTTTGCTGTATCTGAACCCAATTAAATTTGGATCTGAATAAGGTGGAGTAAAATAAATCATACCACTTGTTTCCTGCTTTCCAGCCATGAATCCTCTAGGAATGGTGCCGAGTTAGGTGGGTTTGGGGTGTTTTTATCCCCATTTTACAGATGGCAAAACTGAGGCACAGAAATGAAGCAACTTGTCCAAAGACATACAGTGATCAGCATCAAAACTGGAGCACGGTACTTTGGGGAACCAAAAATAAGTTCACTGCTTCAATGCAATCCAATCACTGCATTTGCTGACTGAATGAAGAATAACATCTAAATAAATGGAGCTCATGATCCTGAGGCCTACGTGCATTGACCAGGGCTTCTGATCAGTGGGTATCTGCTAGCTACTGTGTGGAACTTGAAAGTGCAAATTCTTTCCAGAATGGGTAGGTGGGGATTCTAAATCCTTGGCAGTTTTTAAAAATGTGATTCTTTCAGTAATCTGAAATATTCCTGACAGCATCAATTAAATTTTTTAGTTGCCTAAATGAGACTTTTCTTGTGGTTAATTGAATTGTTCACTTTAATAATAAATTTGCATCTACAAGGCTGTAATTTATGTTTCAGGGATGTTTATTGTCCCTGACAACTTCTTTGGTGTGGGTGATTGATAACTTCCCTTCATCGGTGAACGTTAAAGTTAACGTTGAGGAGGCACATTCCATTTTTAGCTGTTGTAGGTGTATTGTTCAAACCTCTTTAAGGCTGCTAGTGAGTCTTCTGGGGGGGAAAAAAACCCTGCATTCACTAAAAATACTGATTGGGGAACTCAATGGGAACTGCGTAGTTGAACTTTAATTTCTAAATGAAACCTACTTTTCCATCCATGCAGAGCACTAAATAATTCTGAGCTGGGGTAAAACTCAACATGAAAGGGCACCAGTTAAGCTAAATAGCCTACTTCTGAAGATTTCTTTTGCCTGGAGAATATGTTAAAGTCTTATTTGACCCATTCTGTTTAATTATCCTTTAATATGGTCTCCTTACAGTGCTAAAGCCATTAATATTTCACCTCTTGCTGACAGCATAATTGTTGCAGTGACTCAATTGAATTTGTCCAACAGATAAGAAGGCAGGAGATGTACAGAGTAAGCACGCTGAAGCATTCTGAAGCGTACGCAAAATGACAAGCTCCTCCAGCGCTACACTGCAGAACATTTATATGGAAATCCTAAGTCGGTGACAAAATGTATCTCCTGATTTAAATATATGGAGGCAAATAGTTTGAATGTTTTTGTGTGGGGGCATTAGCAGGTTAAAGCTCTTACTGATGTTCTTCACTTTTTTTTTAATAGGAAAAATGCAAAATTCTCAGGCTGGGTTTGCACAGGTCAGTGAAGCTGGAATGTGTCTTACACTCATGAGTTCTGACGTTCAGGTAAAGCAGAAGCCTACCCTGAACAAGGCTTATATTGGTTAAAACTAGTATAAGCTTTTGCGTTTTTATGCCTCAATCATTTCTATCAAATATACATAGATTTCAAGTTAAGCAGGGGTGTCAACTTGGACTTTGAGTTACTTGGAAGTGCCATTTCCCAGTAAACCTTTTGCAGACTGATCAGATCTTCACTCACCTGCCTTCAGTGTTTTTGCTCCAGTGTAGTTGACTACAGCTTAGTAAATAATTCTGTTGATCAATAAAAGACTAGACCTCAGCTCCCTCTCAGCTAATATGAACAAGAAGTAGTAAAAAAACCCAAACCCTTTATCTGGTAAAGTGCAGATGTGACTACACATACAGACCTACAGAGTAAAAGGGTGCGATTCATCTGTAGTAATTTTTCAGAGAGTTGCTCTTTGAATAAATCACACATGCAAATGTCATAGCCCCAAGCCTGTCCACTGTATGACATTTGACTACAGTGGTATTGTAAAATGTATCTTTTTCCATTAATTAAGGAAAGTCCCTGTGCCACAGCATGCGTGATCCAAATCAAGCTAAACAATAACAGGATGGAGAGGGAAGTTCATATCAGGTGTAGCAGATTAGGAAGAGTATAAAATGAGTTTGTAGAATTGTTAAGTTGCAGTAGTTTCCTATTGACTTCAATGAAAGCAAGACAGATTCCTTTTTTTGATGACATGCAAATTATCTAGTGATATTCATATAAAATACTTTCTGTGGCTGATACAGGGCTGCCAACAGCTTTTGAAAGCTATGAAGCTTAATTATGCAGAGAATTTAATGCACAGAAAAATTTGCTTTTCAAGTTTAAATGTGGCAATTTGCAAGACTGGGCTTCTCTGCACTTACTCTGGAAATGGTAATGTAAGAGTAATGGGATGATCTGAAAATTATGGAAATAAGAGTGCCTCCCCTCCCTTTTGTTGGGTCTTGATCTCCCACTAATCACCTTTTCTTCTGCTAATTAAGTCTGCTACCCCTGAGAATTTCTCTCCTCCCCTCCGCTGTTTCACTGTAGTGTGCCTGGATTCCTGTGATCAGAGACCTGAGGAAGAATATCTCGCATTGGAAATGTTGTCTAACTTTATTCTGACTGCATAGTTCTTCCAATAAATGGTGTCACCCTAAGAACTCCTTGCCTTATCTTGAAATACATTTCTGGTACTGCAGTTTTCTCCAACAGTAGCTTTTTTGAGGACCTTACTGCTCCTAGTTCATGGTTCTGTGGATGCTGGATAGTTTGCAAGCTCAAAAGTTTTTCACTTACAGAATATGTAAGTCCCAGTTTCTGTGATGTTTCTCAAAGCTTTACTACTATGGTTCTGACTCCCCTAAAACCTGCTGTACTGAAAACAAATGCAGGTTGAGGTTGAGAGGCACCCCAGATTTCCCCCTGTGCTAACTTCCCTGAAACGTCCATGGGTTGAAGCAACATTAACAGCAAATATCTGGGCACCTGCTTTGACGTGTGATTGTTATGCAGGCAATTCACGAATTAAAAATGGAAACAAACTCAAATTGGCTTTCATAATCCAGGCTCCTAATTAGTTTCTTCTCTGGTCCATTTCTGGTGCTTTGGCTCCACTGACCCTCTGGGAATCTACAGAGGTACTGAGACAACTGGAACAGCTGCAAGAACAAGGGAATAGTCTTCTGCAGTTTGGCTTTGGAGCCCGTTGAACTCCTTCACTCTTGAGAATTGCACATCTAGCTCCTCTTCCATGAGCTTCACTGGCAGCAGTCACTGATCTGATTCTTGTGGTTTAGAACCATCAGCACGGAGGCGGAAAAGGATCTGGGGGTCATCATTGACTCCAAGATGAACATGGGCCGGCAGTGTGGAGAGGCAGTCAGGAAGGCCAACCGCACCTTGTCATGCATCCACAGATGTATCTCGAGCAGGCCAGGGAGGTGATCCTCCCCCTCTATGCGGCACTGGTCAGGCCGCAGCTGGAGTACTGCGCCCAGTTCTGGGCGCCGCACTTCAAGAGGGATGTGGACAGCATGGAGAGGGTCCAGAGGAGGCCACTCGTATGATCAGGGGACAACAGGGCAGGCCCTATGAGGACAGGCTGTGGGACCTGAACCTGTTCAGTCTCCACAAGAGAAGGCTGAGGGGGGATCTTGTGGCCTGTTATAAACTAGTCAGGGGGGACCAGCAGGCATTGGGGGAGTCCCTGTTCCCCCGAGCACCGCCAGGAGTGACCAGGAATAACGGTCACAAGCTGGCAGAGGGTAGGTTTAGGTTAGATATCAGGAGGCGCGACTTCACAGTCAGGGCGGCTAGGGTCTGGAACCAACTTCCAAGAGAAGTGGTGCTGGCTCCTACCTTGGGGGTCTTTAAGAGGAGGTTAGATGAACATCTTGCTGGGGTTGTTTGACCCCAGTAATCTTTCCTGCCATGGCAGGGGGGCGGACTAGATGATCTGCTCAGGTCCCTTCTGACCCTAGAAACTATGAAACTATGAAACCGTGGTGCTCACGGATTTAGCCCCATGGGCTGGTCTGAGCCCTTGGATTGGGACTGCGCTGCCTCCACTCAGGCCCCACACACTGGGATCAGGCCCTGTGTGCCTGACCTGGTACACAGGGGTACAGCCCAGGAGGTTCCCAGTATATATGGGCAGGGGCTGGGGCTAGGGACAGAAGTTACACATAAACCAGTTTAAGTGGTTTAAACCCGTAACAGAAGAGAAGCTCATTGTACATAAACCAGTTTCAAAATGGCTGAATCTGGTTTAAGATAAACCTGGTTGAATATGGTATCAGACTAAACTGTTACAGGGAAGTGTGGCCACACTTGAATATAGGTTGCAGATACAAGGGGACCTAGACAGCCTGGCAAATAGGGCAGACCAGAACCAGATAAAGTTCAACATTGAGAAATGTAAAATGCTCCATCTGGGGATGAACAATCCCCTGCACGTGTACAGGCTTGGCAACGCCAACCTGACCAGGACTACAAATAAAAAGGGACCTGAGGGTAATAATAGACCACAGTATGAACATGAGCCGGCAGCGCGATGCTGTAGCCAGCGGGGCTAACAATACTTTGGCATACATCAATCAATCCACCTCCAGCAAAACCAAAGAAGTGATTCTCCCACTCTACTCAGCACTGGTGAGACCGCAGCTGGAGTACTGCATCCACTTCTGGGCACTGCACTTTAACAAGGACATGGAAAAGCTTGAGAGAGTCCAGAGAAGAGCCACCCATATGATAAGAGACTTGCGCAAGAAGCCATATGAGGAAAGGCTGAGGGACTTGGGACTCTTCAGCCTTGGGACTCTTCAGCCTGAGAAAGAGGAGACTGAGAAGGGACTTGATAGCAGCTTACCGCTACATCACAGGTGTACATAAAGGACTACATGAACAATGGTTCACCAGAGCACCCTTGGGGAAAATTAGGAGTAATGGCCACAAAGTCCTGGAAGACCGTTTCAGGCTCAACATTAGGAGAAACTACTTCACAACTAGGGTGTCCAGGCTGTGGAATAAGCTCCCTCCAGAGGTGGTGCAATCACCTACCCTGGAAATCTTCAAGAGGAGACTGGACAGTCACCTTGCTGGGGTTACCTGACCCCCAGTTGTCTTTCCTGCTTGGTGCAGGGGGCTGGACCTGATGATCTTCAGAGGTCCCTTCCAGCCCTGTACAATCTATGAATCTGTGAATTAATCTATGATTTGGGGTCAAACCAGTTTATGAAACTTCTGTCCCAGACCCCTTCTTGGTTCAAGTTAAATCAGAGCCCCCCAGCATCCCAGCATGCTTTGCAGCCCTGGGCTGGGCTGGGCTGTGCTGTCTGCTCCAGAGAGCAGGGTTGGCCCCGTCCCTCTGCTCCCTAGCCATAGTGGTGAGGGCTGGCTGACAAGGGGGTGGGGGAGGGGGCAACCCCGGCTGGGGATGCAGCCCAGTCTATGAGGGTCGCTGCCCCCTCCCCACTCCAGCAAACCCCAGATGGGGTCTGGGGCCAGGGAGGCAGGTTAAACACCCCCTCCCCCAATCAGATTTACTGTTGGCTGCAAATCGCAAAGGCACCTAGAAGCAGGAAGAGGACATGATGAGCAGCCCTGCAGAGTCCTATTTCTGTGATTCTAGACTGCAAATCCCAGAGATCTCAGGGGCAACAGGAAGAGGAAGCAAACACACAGCCAGCAAGCCTGCTTTAATGCGCCCCAGGGGCTTGAGCCACTGCAGGCATGTGGCTGCATTTCCTGAATCAAAACTAAATGTCTGTTTACCTGTTTCAATTTAATCTGTGCAGCTTAAACTAACCTTCAAAAACTGAATCAATTCAGCCTTGGGCTTTTTGACTGCCTGTACCTAGCCTAGATGACATTGCACCTGGGGGCTGGATCTGACCTGGGGGCTGAGTGCCTCTGGTTTAAAATAACAATATAGTAGATGTGGTGCTTTACAATAAAATTAATACTTTAAAAGCTCTTTGTAGCTAATGAGGCTTTAAAATAGAGAGAGAACATAATGATTCTCAACCAGCATGCTCAACCCTTGAGAACATTTTAAGGGTATTGCAGAGTTAGCACCGTTACATGTGCAAACAGGATTCACAAGATAAACCTAGGGCTTTCAAATACGAATCCATGATGTTAAAAACATTCTGATCTGTTGTGGTCTTTTTGAGTTCTTTGTAACAAGAGAATTGCTCTATTATTTTTATTTCATTAAAAAAGAAGAGTGAAAACTAAGAGCTGGCATTTTCTGAAGGGTGCCTTGAGTCTGCCAAGGGGTGTCTCAAGTCTGAAAAGGTCGAGAACCACGGAGATAGAAGGATGGCCAGACAAGAAGTGAGTTTGTGTACCACTGCCCTCTACTGAATGAACTGCAGAATGTCACAGACCTTGGACTGCTCATGGTTTACAGAGGTTGACCTTAAATTTAGGTGGTAAAGAGGTTTAAGCTTTAGGATAGCAATATATTAATTCTGCCCTTGCTACCATGAAGCAAAATGTTGTTTGTCTGCTATGACCTCTGCATCATTTTTAGTCACTGCTTTTCCAGATCATTCAGTAATTTGGCCTGCATTCCTTGTTCCTAGATGAAGGTTCAGCTTTACATTTGACTGTATTTAACAATTGTTTTGTTTGCATAGACCTAACTTACCAAATGATCCAGATTGCTCTGGCTGCTCTGTACTGCTCACTATTTTTTTTTCATACTGCTACCAGTCTTTGTATTTCCACATTATTGATGGAAATGTTGAATAGCATTGGGTATGGAACTGATCTTTGTAAAGCCCTGTTTGAAACACCCCTTTCAACTACAATTCCTCACTGGGGGGCTGTTTCTGAGATCTGCTAGCCAGTTCTTAATCCATGTAATGTGTGTTCTGTTGATTTTGTACTGTGCTAATTTAAAAAAAATCAGAATTGTTTACAGTAATAAGTCAGATTTCTTATAAAAAGTTTATTGACTCTTTGCTATTACCTTAATAACCAAAATGGTATTTCCCCAAGAAAAAAATCAGTTGTGTGATAGGACTCTTTCCGTAAAAGCACATTGATTGCTACTAATTATATTTCTAGCCTTTCCTTTTTCATTGATTTAATTCCCACATCAGCTTTGTAGTTATTTTGTGTGGATCTTGTCATGCTAGCCAGTATATAACTCTCTATCATTTCGCTTGCTGTTTTTGAGGTTTAGCACAGCATTAGGTAAAATGCTGTCTCCAGATTTTCCCAGTATTCCAAGATTTATTAAAAACTAATGTTGATAGCCCAGATGTCTCCTTAATTAACTGTTGGGATTTTGGAGTCTTAGTTACCTATGCTTGCTGTCCAAAAAGTATGTATCCCATGTAAATGTTTTTAATATCTTTCAGTTACTAATAGACTATAGCAAAGTACTGCTTCATTCTTACATTATATAAATGCATCATTACAAATACAGAAGAAATACTGAATGCATTTCCTGTATCATTAATTGTTTTACCATCTCCAGTAATAGGCCTATGCCAGTGCTAGAATTTCTTTTTATTTTTTAGATACTTTAAAAATCAAACAAACCTTTCTATAGTCTTAAGGTCTGACAGCCAACAATTTTTTCCTTGACATCATTAGCTTCCCTTATCAATGTACTATGCATCATAGCTTGTATTTTATCTCCTCTTTTCATTTGTATTATACAGCCTATTTTTATTTTTAATTGCTGCCTTTACTTCATCATTGAACCAGGGAGGGTTTTTACCCAGAGCTGTCTGTCTTGATTATAGAATCCTAATCTTGATAGTGGCTTCTTTATTACCTAATAAACCCTTCTTAAGTGTTCCCAATTTTTATTCAAATATTTCTGTGCACATTGTTCCACATAATTGCTTTCACTCATGATTTCCTCAGCTTTGGAAAAAATGAACATTTTGAAGCAATGGAATCTGCTTTACAGCACATTTGGAAATGGCAAAATTACAGGAGACTGAAGTCCAAACAATCTGCAGCAAATTGCAGATTTGATTAATTAATCATACTTAGCATTGCCTGGCACTTCACATTCTTCAACGTGCTATATGAACTATTCTGGGTATGCTGCTGGTGAAGGGCTTAAAGACTTCCTTATCAGAGAGCCCCCAGATTTAGCTCTTGCAGTATGGGAGATCTTTCTGCTGGATAATTCAGTTTATTTCTTTTAGTATCTCATAGCACTGATAATGCTACTTCACACTCAGACTATTTCTTCTTGTCTGCAAAAATGTTTAAAGAGAACTGGATAAGATAAAATGACACTTTTACCAGCTGACAGCTGTTGATAAGGCAGCCCCAAACACTACCAGTCCACCTACTTGTTTTAGTCACTATTCTGAGGCACACAGAAGCTTTTTTGCCTTACTGCAAGTTGTTTAGTTTTGTAAAATAAAAGAGGTGGTAGGCCGGGGAGGAAAGGCAAATATTAGCTAATCTGCCTGATTGTCCATGGTCTGGTAACCAGGCATCATAAAACTTCAAACTCTCACACCCAGTGCATCCTGGAGTAGCCAGCAAGTAGCACAGTCTGTCCATAATTCAGGAATAAACCAAAGTGTTGGGAATCATTAGCCATAATTCATGTTTCTCTGGAGGTGAAAAAGGCCTTGGAGAAGGGGATGCAGGCTGGGAGAACATCAGTTTGGGAAGAATTAGACAAGATTTAGAGAGCATGGAAATCCCAGGGACCAGTGTGGGTGTAATCGATAGTAGGAAGGAAGCTGCCAGCCCCAGGCAGGGAACTGACCAGCATCACGAGTGTTAGGACAAACACGTGAGTGAATCTGGGTAAATTTGACTCAGGATGGGAAAAAATAACACAAATGCCATGTGCGTGTCTGCTCTACTACCCCACATCTCACCCCCTGGAGAAGCACCTGTCTGCTTCCCCCTCTGGCTCAGACCTCCTCCCACCCCCATCTATATATACTCATCCCAGTGGGAACTTTCCAAGAATGGAAGTGGTAAGATAAAACGCCTGTGGGGCTAAAATTAGCTTGCAAGCCCTGGCCCTTCTCCCTGCCCCTGGCATTTCAGTTGTGCTCCTGATGGCCTCCCTCTCTCTAGTCACACAGAGCTTGATAGCTCGCCTCTTGGAGGAGAATTCTTCTTCTTGGAGGATTGTCTCCCTTCTGCACAAGGCGGAGGAGAATTAGCCCTGGGAGAGCAGCCTCCTGCACAGCACTGGGTGAGCGCTAGCTACCTCACAAAGGTCAGACAGCCACACAATGATAGCCAGGCAACTCTGGCAACTTCAAGGTAATTCGGCAACCTCAGCTTTCAGTTTGTGAGTATGTTTCCTGCTGTTCTAAACAGAACCTGTTAGTTTTGACCCGAGCCCCTTTTCTTTTGACTGTCAAATGTGCCGATGTTTTGCTTTAGGGGATTGTCTCAGTGTCTGGCATCAAGTGGCTATTTTGATCAGCGATCATGTGAAATATATGCTTTTTACTCTGGTGTTTACAAGTTGAAGGGAGGGTCACTATGTAGACACTGATTCCTGGTTTTAATGATCATTACAGCTGTCCTTTACTTTCAGCATCTTCCTTTTAAGTATAGCTGTGCTTTGCTTTCAAGTCGAGACTTGCTTAAAAGAAAATAAGTTATAAGTAATGTTGCTTCTCTGTTAGGTCCAGGGCTTCATTATTTTATTAACTGTTACTTTGGCTTTTGCTCATCCAGTTGAATAGATTCAGGCTCAATAGATTTTTTTTTACAAAACCTGCCTAACAACTTCAGAAAATATTGCTGCTAAAGTGATGTTTTAGGGACAGATATACTTTATTGCCTCTGGTGGGTGTATATATCATTTGTCCAAAGCTAGTGTGTATGTCCTTTAACATGCATCTTTCTGCAGTAAGTGCCACTCGTATTGGAAGGGGTGTAGGTTGTAGCCATGTTGGTCTAAGGCAGGGATTGTCAACTGAGGGCACATGTACCCCCAGGGGTACTTGAGAAGACCCTAGCGGGTACACATGGGTAGGCAGGGATGGAGCACTGCCATGCACCATCCCACACTGCTGTGCAAGTGCTGCCCACCTGGCTGGATGGGGGGGCAGGCAAAGTTTACACGTGGCAGCTGCTGCCACCCCGCATTTGGCCACGTGCCACCCCTTCACCCCCGCTTTTTATCCAGCCACCGGGGGTACACTGATCCAAAAAGGTTGAAAACTCCTGGTCTAAGGACATAGGCAGACAAGGTTCTTTGAGTAAATCCAGTATCTTTATTAAACCAACTCAAATAGTTGGAAAAATGCTTCTTAGCACTCTTATTGGAAGTGTATTTATTGGTTTCACGATGCAACTAACTAGAGGAACAGAATTTCAGCTTCGTCTGAAAGAGTTTGACACATCTTTTAGGGGTAGGAACAGCAAGGGCTGTCCCTTGTGGTGGCTTCTGTGGGAGGACTCCCTCGATGTTTGGGGAAGGGAATGTGTCAGGAATTCCGGTAGCCCGTCCCTGCCTCCTAGCATTTCACAGTGGGTCAGGTGCAGCCTGGGAGATTGCACATTCCTCTGGAGCATTATGTATTCTTGCAGAGGTTCGCAACCAGATCTGGATTGATCTCACAACTCCGATTATTTGACTTCATTACAGCTTCTGTGCAAAAACAAACAATTGGTCAGAGGTGGAGAAGATTTCCCCCATCCCCTCCCTCTTCTCCTGCTGCCCTGCTTTAGGGTGGGGGAGGAAGGGCTGAGAAGGGAGATATATTGGATAGTGAGATACCTGTATATTTAGTACAGAAAGACCCTTCCTGCCTTTCTGAAAACCCATAATTGGATTTGTCTGTTTCCATTAGCTGCACAAGTCATTTTTCAGCATAAAGAATTGAACCAAATCCTGTGACTTTTCCAGTCCCTTTCAAATTGCAAGGGAAAAAAAATGGACAGGGTAACTGTGTCTTCTCCTGAGTAAGCATCAGCAATGGGTCTGGCTCTCCAGCCTACTTAAGCATTTCCTTTAGATCTCAACGTGCTTGGGAAAGTGGCTGTTGCTGATCATTTTCCCATTTCACTGACGGTGTTAGCTGAGGCAAGGTGAGGGGGAAGGAGCCTGATTTTCACAGATGCTCAGTACTTGACCACTCTCATAAACAGCCATGGGGGCTGGGGAGTCCTGAGCATTCATGAAAAGCCAGCCTCCTTGTTCGCCTTTTAGATGCCAAAGTTTTGTTCATAAGTGACCTCCCCTAGTCACACCACAGGGCTGTCCTGACCAGGTGTTACAAATCCTAGCCCCAGCCCTAATCCAATGTCTTCTTCCTCTCACCTCAAACAACCACTGTAGAAACCATGGTTATAACTAGTGGCCAATACCCCAGGGAATGTGGCTTTCTGAACAGCTGCACAGGTGTTGCTTCGAGGCCTTGTGGTCCATGCTTACACTGAAGCAACTGGCTTAGATCTTTTTAGATCTAAACCAATTGGCTTAGATCTTTTTGGTTTCGATCTTAGCAATTGGTTTAGATCTTTTTGTCCTAAAACTTCAGCTTCCTGGGATCTATCAGGCATAAGAATGAACATATCTGCATGAGGAACAAAGGGTGTAACGTGATCGATTACTTCATCTTTATGTTCCCCCCACTTGAGTCTGAGGAGAATGAGACTGCTTTACTGAACGAATCCTGCTTTTGTTCCACAGATCTCATGCATTACAGCTCATGATGAAAGTCGTGCTTAGGAGACAAACAAACAATGAGTCTCATAGACGTAACCAAAATTTTCTCCATGCTCCAGCCCTGTGAAGATGAAGATGATGATGGAGAGAGGCAAGAGTTGAATCAGGCGGTGTCCCAAGACGATTACCACACTGTAGATGAACTCTTGTGCCAAGACAGATACAAGAGATTTATCAACAGCAGAAGTGGCTGGGGTGTTCCTGGGACTCTGCTTCGCCTAGCAGCGTCTAAGGGCCACCTAAGAAGTTTAGAGGTTCTCCTGGCTCACGGAGCAGAGGTGGACAGCCTGGACGTGAAGGCACAGACTCCGCTGTTCACTGCTGTTAGTAACGGCCACCTTGACTGTGTGAAAGCCCTGCTGGAGGCAGGGGCCTGTCCTTCTGGCAGCATCTACAATAACTGCTCTCCTCTGCTCACAGCTGCTCGGGATGGAGACCTCAGTATTCTGCAGGAACTCTTAGACCATGGGGCAGAAGCTAATGTTAAATCAAGGGTCCCAGATTGGGCTGCCAATACTGCAGCTTGTTCTGGCCCTTTGTACCTCTCCGCCGTCTATGGACACCTGGAATGTTTTAAGATGCTGTTGCTCTATGGAGCTGACCCCGATTACAACTGCACTGATGAGAAAATGATTGCACGCATCAAGCAGCCCAAGACACTGCTTGAAATCTGCCTGAGACATGGCTGTGGGAGTGAGTTCATAAGATTGCTCATTGATTTTGGAGCCAATGTGTACTTACCTAATATTGCAGTAGATAAGATCTCACCGAAGACTGAGGGTCTGGAACTGCTGATCAGGGAAAGAGGTAACCTGTGTGCACAACTATTGATTTGAAAACTTTTGCATTACCCATAAATAGGGGTCTACCTCAATTGTGGGGGCACTTACCAATTTTCACAGGTTTGTTGCAGAATAAAATTCTAACTCCACCGTCATTTCAGAGGCCCCACGCCTCGGTGCTGATTGGCAGAGGGCCTGCTCTTTGACACTGATTGGCAGGGAGGTCCTGGGGGGAGGAGGGATGATGGGACAGCCGTCATATTGTCTGATGCCCTGCCAGCCAGCTGTTTTCCCTCCAGGCAGCAAGGACTGCTAGCTCCCACTGGGGAGCCAGCGTTTTATTTTTATTAAGTTTTTTTGTTCATTTGGTAGATTTCATGGACAATCCCAGATTTCATGGTTTCCACGAAATCCATGAAGCTGCAAATGAAATCGATCCCTACCCATAAACTACTTGGCAATGATCATTTTTCATTCATCTTCTCCCCCAACAAACCAATTGCCGTCAATTTGGAAAAGGGTTTGCAGTAATTTGTCCCCCCTAAAATTTCAGTTGGGTGCCATATTCTTTACTCCCTGTCTTAAACCCTGGGAAAGTGCTGTTGTGCTATTAATTGTGACATTTACTCCAGCTGATATTGCTGTCAGTGCAGGTTACATAGGACACAAATCACCAGCTCCTAACGTTCCCACAGTGGGATGTTAACCAATGAGCCCATAGTCACTTTTCCACAGGGCACCTCTCCATTCAAAACTATTTAGCTCCTTTCCTTTCTTCTCCTACTAAAATATTCAGCTCACAGGGTATGTATCTGGCCTGAGTCAAGGCTACCTTCCTTTCCTCTACAAGTGTAGCTTGGTCAAGAAATGTCAGTTGCTTCTGCCCATGTTTGTTGACTGCAAGAGTTGTTACAGCCACGGGGGATGAAGGTGAGGGACGAAATAGGAGTGACTGTCCAAGTGCTCCAATGTAATCAGGAATCAAATCAAATGCATTCTCAGGGACCTCCTTCCCCTACCCCGTACTGGCAGGAGTCAAAGTGAAAGCAAAGTTATGTTGGCTTGAGGTTAATAAAAAATCTTGTATAGGGACAGTGAGTATTTAGTCTTCCAGAAGCAGATACAGCAGAATGTAGGATAAAGAAGGAGAGCAGATGGACCTATTAACTTCATCCCATGGATGTTCTCTTCAAAGGTATAATTCACCATTGATGCAGCTCCTCCATACTTAGTAAGTGTAGGAACATGAGCATTTATAGTGCTCAGCTGTCATTACCAATGAAACCTCTAGCCTTGTTCTCAGTCGGTTTAGGTTGCACAGTGGTGACCAATGTCTACTGATGTTTTCATCTCCAGCAAAGATGTAGTTGTACCAGTGAAGCAATGGGAAATGTTCCAAAAAGTGCCTAGGTAGGTACAGCTCCCATGAAACTCCTAGAGCTAAGCTTATTATTTAACAGGTACAGTACCCTGGCCATAGGAAGGACCTTGTCTTGTGCCTCTTACATGCTTTCTGCACTGACAGGAAAGCTGGAATGTGAAAATCTGTGTAAAAAAAGTGGTTTGCTGAACAAGCAGATTATTCTGTAGGTAGTGACATGGATGCGCTGCAAGTTTGTGATGGGCTGAAGGCTCACTGCGTTCACAGACGTGTGACAAAGGTTATAAGGGTGAGAAGACACAGCTAGAGGTTGTTTCACAGCAGCATTTGAATTCTGGCCATCTAGAGCAGAATGCTATCGTTGTTGTCACCGATGATCAGACCGTCCGCAGATTATCATTCAAAGCACAGAGCCAGGCCACTGGCGTTATGCAACCTGAACCATGCAGGCCCATCTGCTTTCAGGAACACTACTGTGAGACTGTGTCTAATGTCATGCCCATTGACACAGTCTCCAGGTGGCAGGCTGCATGGTGATGCAGTTTATTCATTGAAATGGTTGCAGTAGCCAGACACCTTGCAGCTGGCAGAAAGCCAAAGCGTGTGCATATTGCAGTGTACCACGAGCATTTGTGCGTGAGAGAAACAAACTGGGTTATCTATCCATGGAGTACTAATACTAATGCTTATGGGGGTGCATGAGGTTTGGAGGTTTTGTGTCCAGAAAGCTTGTGGTGATTCCTCAGTCTTTGTTTGTCATCTTTTTCCTCCACAGCTCATCCCAAATCCCTGATGTCTCAGTCTAGGTTGGCTGTCAGGAAGCTTCTGAAACGTGCCAGGAGAGCCCGAGCCATAGATCAGCTGGAGATTCCCCCTGTGCTAGTAAACTACCTCAAGCACCGATAGTAAGAGGGGATCAGAGTAATACCTTGGAAGAGTTACAAAGCTCAAGACCAAAGCCTTGCACCATGTGTTGACCACCTGGCTGAGAAGATGTTACCGAATAGCAATTATACGTGTATTACTGCCATCTGTTGCTCATCTGTACTGTCTGCATTTGCTTGCGTTAGACCTCTGAAAGGCATGTTCGCCGTTTTGAAAACAAACCACATAACAGGTATCGAGGACAGAAGCTGAAGGAAAAAGAACGAGCTCCCTCAGTGTGCTGAAAGGCCCAGAGCATGGTGTTAGCAAAGAATCGGGTTTAATTGCTTTAGATCGTCTTGGTTTTCTACCCTCATATTTTAGTACTTTGACCTCTTCATATTAGTGACTGTTAAGTGGAGACAGAGTCCATAGGGCTGTGGCAGAACAAAGCAAAATCTGAAGGAGAAAAAAAAAGAAAAGGAAAAGGCTGGTTTTCCCTCCTGCCTTTAACCAGGAAAGGAAAGATGGTGCAATAGGGTAAAAAGTACAGTAGTTGATCTTTCCTCTGGAGTGTGACCTTAGATGAATGTAATTATTTAAAGGTCTTATTTTACTTTTAAAAATCATTTTCCTGGGAAGTTGTACCATTGCTTATCATGCTCTCTCAGCTGGAATAAGAAGCTGCCATCAGACTTGTGATTTACATGAGGTGTGTGAATTTGGGAACTGATAAAAGTTGTCAGACTGGAGCCCTCCATGTTAGCTACAAGCAGTAAATGGGTAAGGTGGTTGGAGAAGAGTAGCATGCACCTCTTGCCCTTCTTCACAAAGCATAACTTATTTCTTAGCAAGTCCCAGTAGAAGAAGGCCTATCAGTCTCCACAGCCTATTCTCTGTGGTCCCTGCTAGGACTAGGAGGAAGAAGGACAACAGTACCTGATGCCACCCACTAGTAGCTGGCCTGAAACCATCTGCTCATTTTTTGGAAGATCCTTCAGGCAGTGACCATATTGTCTCCACTATTTTGTACAGCACCAAGGAAGTGATGGATACAGGGATACCCATCTACGTAGCAGCCATTCAATGGTAACAGCTTCCAGTCAAGGGCTGGATCTGAAATGGTGACCTGAACAAAAATCTGCATATTTTGTAATAGATCTCTTGAGCCTTTCTGTCCCTGTATGTTTAAAAGCTAAAACACACTGGTTTATACCCATTTGGTATAAACAAATGGGTTCAGTTGGATTGAAGGGGACAGGAGCTTCTCCTAATCTGTTGCATGCTTCTGATTTTACAATTTAAAAAAGGCATGTTCTAGTCCTAATTAAACAGTTCTGGCTTGTTTAATAACTACTGTTTAATTGTTAACTGGAGAGACTTGCTGCCTTCTGGTGTCATATGAAGTATGAATTTGGCAAATATCAATGGAAACTTGACTCTGTCTGTTAGCTGTTTCTTAACTGTTCATATCTTGGCTCATAAATACGTAAACAAGCATGGCGTGCTTTATTCTATAGAACAGGACTGACAACAGTCCATCTGATGGTAAGCAAAAAACATCCGAGCCTGGGATTCCTCCGACCCCATTTCTAATTGACATTGGTTGAGTACAATACTTGACTTGGATCTTTAAACTGAGTTAGTTAAAACTTTGACAAGGCCTTGGATGCAGTTTGTTCCCTGATCAAACTTCTCTGCAAGCTGTATCAGTTCTGATCGAATTTTAATGGATAAGTAATAAGCTGCTGGAAAAGAGATTTATGAATAACATCCCTGATCCATCCTCCTCAGAGGTGCCAACAGACCTAGTGCACCATGACTCAGAGGAACATTTAGAGTATGTGGGGCTGGAGAAGCATGCAGAGGATATGTTGACTCCATACCACACCAGGACCCCAAATGAGCGTTTTCTGAGGTTAGAAGCAATTCTGTTGGCTTCTGCTGCTTCTGGACTTCCAGGTTCTAGTGAAGGTGCTGGATTATTGGTGGGGCCAGTTCATTGGCATTTCTGGCTTGAATGGAAGCAAAGCACTGAAAATCTCTTGAGGAATCCTTTAATAAGACAAAACTTGCTACAAATTCCAGTGGCTTAAGTGGTATCTGATACTAGCCCTAGATCCTTGGCTACCCAGACCTTCAGAGATATATATCAAATCTTAAAAATGGAGTTAGCCCCAAAACATCACCATAGATGGAAACGTCCCTGTTTGGGGGCAAGGTTGGATCTACATCCAAGTTTGAGTCTCAGGCCCAACTCAGCAGAACAGTGCAGGCAGAGCCCTTGGGTCATAAAACCTATAAATTGCTTGCTTCACAAACAGGTTCTGTGTGTGTGTGTGTAAATTGTATCCATCTCTTTTAGGTAACAGACATTTATTGCCCTGCTAGACAAAGTCTTGGCTGGCATGATATAGTAGGGGTTGGTCCTGCTTTGAGAAGAGGGTTGGACTAGATGACTTCCTGACATCCTTTCCAAACCCAATTTTCTGTGATTCTATGATTCAAGCCAAGAGCCAAATGAAACAGGGATCAAAACTACTGCTGACTCCTGCCACAGATGATCAGCGGTGTTGTTATCGGGAGTCATCCCAGGCCAGATACTATTACAAGTTCTGTTCATCTGAACATATATTGCCATTAAATCATGGTTGGGAATGCTTACAGTCACTGGTGATGTAACTGTTCTTAAATGCTGATCATCATTAGTAAACCTTTAATGTTGTATGTGCTCAAGCACACCGGTTGGGGCCACATTGTGCTAGGAGGGTTTATAGACAAGATTCAATTGCAATCTTTACCCCAATGAAGTTATGTGTCTAAACAACCATTTCCTGTAGGTGGAAGAGAAACAAATGGGTTGGGGGGCAGAGGGTGAGTGAAGGGAGTGGGGATGAAAATGGGAAACAAAAATACACAGCACATTTGGTCACAGAGTGGCTTCATGTAAATCACTACGCCTGTCAGTAAATATAGCCCCAGCTCACAACAGTCAGGTCTGTTCTCTTTGTCCTTGTCAGCAGACAAGAAACTTGGCTTGTTAAGTGCAATCTGGAGTGCCTGGCACACCTGCATGCACACGGTGAAGCCCTCCCTGGAAGGTGCATGTGTATCAGTGACTATGGATTTGCCTGGCTTTCTGATTAACACTTCTTTCCTGTAGCAGCACATCCAGCTCCCTAATTTAACCCAGCCAAGCAAAAGAAAGACACAGTGCTCAGACATCAGTCATGGTTTTACACAGGCCCCAAAGTGTGCTGGAAACCTCCCCAGATAGCTGACAAAACTCCTGGCACAAGTTGCTTGCAAACTAATTGTAATGTGACACAAGGCAGGGCCTTGAAACACTAGGCAGCCAGCTGGGGGCAGGGGGTGGGTGGGTGACAGCAGGGGGACATGAGCAGAGAATATTAGTAAGGTCCCAAGGTTAGTCACCGAGGCACACAACATGATGGAAGAAAGAATTGAGGGTTAAAGAGATGCATAAAATTAACTTGTAGAAAATTATCTGCCAAGTTTATTGAGCAACAACTCAAAGTCCTTGTCTCGGGCTGAGATGGCACCCTGCTTAGTACTGTACAAACGCACAACAAAAAGAAAGGTCTTTCCATTGAACATCTCCCATGGTAAGTGTGGCCGTAAGTCTAAGTAATAGGTTAGTGGTGGGAACCATCAAAAAAAGAAGTGGTTCTACAGGGGAGTCTTTAAAGGTTTGATGCTGTTGTCCACTATCTGCCTTATTTCAGGCTTCTACTCTGCAATGTCTCCTGCCAGGTGGTGAGGGTCTGTCAGCCCCGACCTGCTGCATGATCAGTGTTGTGATGGGGTGATTTCCCCCCTGCCTTGTAAGGTAAATAAGTGGGGAGATGCCTGATTGGTTCCTCCTGTGGGGAAGATGAATGGTGCCATTTGAGAAGTGTCAAATAGGTAAAAGCTCAGAGTTGGGATTCAATGCAGATGCCCATTACACTCTTATTAACAGATGTTGTAAACAGCAGGGAGTTGATGTGCACCTGATTTTGTACTGCTGCGTTCCAATACGTATAGGGAAACAGCACTCAACTCGTGAGAGCCATATACTGTATGTGGCATGTGTGTCATGCACAGCACAGCAAGAAACTGCAGAGAGAATGAGTTTAGAAGACACTGTTCTTTGTTTTAATAAGACTATTTTTAACAGGCACCAGGAATGAAGGATCCCCCTAGTTGGATGCTTAGGTGGGTACTCACCTTGGATGCATAACCACACAGGGTCACTGTTGCTCCATGCACTTCTAGATGCTCCCACAGTCCTCTGGCACTTAAATTCTTAATTATTAAGGCCCTTCCTCCTCCTCTCTTCTATTTTTTGGATCTCAGGACCATATCCCTTGCATAGTTCCTGATATATTCTATACTTGTGTCCTAACCCTCCAATGTCAATTAGGCACAGGGAAAATAGAGACAACAGAAAGCTCTCAGGATACATGCCCATGCACACGCGTCACCATGGCAACTGCTGGAGTGGTTTATGATGCTGTCAGAGCCTCGGGGAGTACCGATTCCCTGAGTTGTGTTTTCTTCACTTGCTCCTAGTCTTTGCTGAACCCATGTGCCAGATATCCCCATGGCCTGGGTGTCAGTCAGATTACATTTGTTTGCAAAACACAGACAAGCATAGAAGAAAGTTCTGCATTATTTATAGGCTTATAATCTAATTGTTATTTCAGAGGTTATAGAATCTATTAATCAAAATCTATTAAGATAGGGAAGAGTTTCCTTGGGGAAGCATTAAGCTCCACGACTCCTGGCATATTTAAAATTAGACTGGACAAAACACTAGAAAATACTCTGTCGGGAACCATTGTGCTTTGGCTGGGAAACAGGCTGGATGATCTAAGAGGTCTTGCTCATCTGGGGATGATCTGAAATGGCCTATTGTTGAGTGCTAGGATTAATGACATGAGAAATAACTCATCCCCCAGTCATTTGGACACTCTAGTCCTGGCCTTAAACACTGTACCATTTGCCTTATGTTTTCTTCATGTATTATAAACAATCCCAGTAGCAGCATCACTTGGGAGGCACTGAACTAGTTGAGTGGATATTTTTTCCCTTATTAATACCTACAGCTGCCAGGGGAGAAACTCAGCAGAAGGGTCTTTCAAAATACTGTTAAGGCCAAACCAACTCCTATTAAAACATGTTTCCCGATGGCCTGAAGGTGCCAAGTATACTATCACACAGTACTTACAAACTTCTTAGATGCTCACTTTTCTATTAGGCTGCATGATGTGTATTCGTGGTATTTAGGGCAATAATGCTACGTATAGTGTATATTTAACTATCTCAGTCTGAGTGAACATGCTCGTTGGCAGGGGTTTCTAAGTCTGTGATTCTTTCATACCTGCAAGCTTTATAGTACATAAACATCAAGAATGGCTACATCATCCTCTTTGTTTTGGTGGATCAGGATGTCTTTCCTCAACCATGTAGAGCAGTAGTGGGCAAGATACAGCTCATGGGCCAGATCTGGCCCACCAAGGGATTTTGTTCTGCCTGTGTAGGTCCCTTGATCCCATCCAGCCCAGGTACAGGGGGCAAAGCAGGTGCAAAGCAGGGCTGGGGCGGCGGAGCACCTGGACTCACTTCCCAGCAGCCCTGCCAGCGGTGGCTCTTTCTAGCTACCAGCCCCACTGCCTAAGCACCCCAGTGAGTCCACCCCGCACCCACCACCAGGACTTGGACCCATGTGGGCAGGGCATGTGGTTGGGTGGATGGGATGGGACCGCGGGCAGGCCGAGAGCTTTGTTCGGGAGCAGGACATGTGGGCAAGGCCAGATCATGGCTCAGGATCGTGGGGTGGTGACAATTCAGGACCAAGGATGGGGCAGAGCTGCAATCTGCTCCCCGCATGCCCCTGTGACAGGTGCGGGTTCTGTGGGCAGGGGCATGCGGGGAACGTGGTGGCTCAGCCCTGGCTGTGGCCCCACATTGTCACCACCCCAAGATCTCATCCCAAGCCCTGGATGCAACTCCCCACCCATCTGTAGCCCCATCCAATCTGTCTGGATGTGCACCCTGCCCACGGGGGTCCCAGCTGTCTCCATGGAGAACCCAGGATCATGGGGTGGTGACAGCGTGGAGCTGCCTCTGCTCTCAGAACCAGTGCCTGTTGCAGGGGGTTGTAGGAAATGGATCATGGCTCTGCTCTACTTGGCAGGATGGAGCCATGGGCAGGCGGAGAGCAGCATCCTGGAGTGGGGTGAGCAGGCAAGGCCAGGCCTGGGATCGTGGGGCAGTGACAGCATCTGCCCATCCTACTCCCAGATGTCATTCCCTGCCCTTTCTAGGATTCATAAAAGGGCTAACTTTTTGTCTCATGAAAAACCCCCAACAATAACATTAGTTTTTTGCATGAGAAAAGGACATTATATTTAGTTACAAATACTGGCTAATAACAGCACTATGACAGGAGACCAAGCAGTCTAATGCACAGAGCTTGGACACGGGAGACTCAGATTCTGTTCCCAGTTCTGACACTGACCTGCTGAGTGACATGGTGCAAATCACTTAATCTTCCTGTGCTTGTTTTCCTGCCTTGAAAAACAGAAATAGTGACACTGACCTCCTCTGTCAAGTACTTGTTGAGATCTTGTAATGGAAACAGCCATAAAAGAGGTAGGTGGTAGTGGTGGGTTGATGTTGTTGCTGTTATTATCTAACTGTATGACATAATTTAAATGCAAACCACCATGATGGGCTTATTAGAAATTCATATGGAGAAGAGTTAGCATTCCATTCCTGTTAATATAGGAAACTAGTTTGACAAGTGTGGCGTTATGCTACTGTTTTCCCTGTGGATATATGAAGTGATATTAGTTTAAGGAATGGGAAAAAAAATAAACACACAGATATTTTCATCTTTTTTAAAAATGAAGTGGGAAGATTAAACACTAAATGCGATCCTGCTCCTTGAAGTAGCAACTTTGCACATTTGAAAGTAAGGAAATGATTGGATAACACATGCTGCACATTTGAAACCTGCTTTTACCCCCACTGCATCCATGAAACACTGTTTTGTCCTCACGTAAGTATGAACAGCAGTGGGTGAATTCAATGTCCATCAATCACTTAAGTGTACAAGGAAACCATCACTGCAACTCCAACACCCATTGGGTCCTCAGCCTCTCTTCTGAGACTGCTAACAAGAGTGCCATTATCCCAATGGCTGATTATGGCGGCTTTTCTGATGTTGTCACATCCTTTCTAGGAACAGGACTATGGCTATCCTCTCATTATACACAGGCCACTGAACAGCCATCAGAAGATAATGATTTTCATTCCCTGCTGACCTGGGATAGATTTGAACCGACAACCTGAAGGGGAAAGTAATTTGTTAATACTTGAATGGATGAAAATTTTCATTTTCATAGTAATCAAACCAAACAAGTACCAGCTGGTGGCTCTAATAACAGCTGCACATGTATATTAATTAATGTAAGTTTCATGATAAGAAGCAGCTCTCGCTATTGTGTCTAGCTCCAAACTGCACGGGATCTGTAGAAGTCGGATCTCTGGAAAAACAATTAGTTGTTCAGATGGATATAAGTGAGGACTATTTTATGTGACCGTCCAGTTAGGAAGGACTGCTCCATGGTGAGGAAGCTTTATCATGCTGTCTCCAACCATACCAACTGTGGAGGCTAAGCCTACATCAAATCTGACAAGAGGATCTGAGTAGGAATATGTCAACCATTTTGGATAAAATAGGAATTGACTCAAAAAACTACACCAAACCCAGGAAGTTGAGTGTTTAGTTTCCAACTGCATCTGCAAAGCTTCTGTCCAGCACAGGGGCTGAGCTACCATGCAGGAAGCTATTTTGCTTTTTCTGATATAACAGGCAGTGGCAGACATCTCATAAAGAGCTCATTTCTAAGAAATTTCCACTCTAAATGTAATGTTCTTAGAAGTTCAGATGAGACCTGGAGAATCCTTTGCCTTAAGCAAACTCTCTGAGATTTGTCTGTCGCTGTAACAGTGGATGATCTCCCATGTTCAGACACTAGATGGATGCTTTTCAGGTACCAATAATGTCTTCTTCCTTCTTGTATTTTCTATTTGAGGATCTTGGTGCATTTTACAGATGTTTTAAGCCTGATGTGCTGTGTTTGGATGTGAGTGCCCAATCCTGGTCAAAGACATCTTCCTACTTCCTCACAACTTGGCCCTTCCTGCTCATACATGGCAAAGGGCATCTCTGGGATTCTCTTGCTGTAGACTTACGCTGAGTTGTTTTAATAGTTCACTTCCTGTCCTCACGTGCAAATTTCTGATTCATGCTATTCATCTCTGCTTAGCTTGACAGCTCATCCATGGAGTTTCACCAGCTTTCAGGCACCATCTGTCCAGGCACCGAGTCATCTGCCCATTTACAGCCAACATAACATCCTCCTATCTTTCCCATGCTGCCCCTTGCCTCTACACACTTGTGATTACTCCTTCGGAAATTAGAATGATTAGGCAGGTTTACAGCAGATGAGAGTAATGGCTTAAGGTTACCATGGAAATGATAATGCTTTATGATTTGGAAGACAGATTTAGTAAAAAAGCCAAGGGCAAAATACCTTTTAGTAACACCTGCCATCCATGATGCATAGTTGTTCTTAATGTGTTATCTTGGTGTGTTTTTTCTTTTTAAGGGCACTCGGTCAAAATGATTTATTGTAAACAATCACTTATTTTCCTATATTACTGATAACGCAATCAAAAGGGAATTGTAGGTCTTCAGTTGACACCCTTTATAATTCATGCTGTCACTCAACTTTCCATTTCAGCTTTGACAGGAAACATCAGTGAAATTGGTTTTGTTTCTAAGGGAGCCAATATTTGGAAGTGATTAGCAGGTGAGGGGTAGGGGAGCTTGTTTAAAACCATACTTTTTATTGGATTAAAAACCATCAGACAAACATTTCCTTTTTGTTTTTGTTTTTGTAGGAAACCTACCAGAACCAGGTTGAAGGAGACAGCCAGTGTCCCATGGACACCCTGCACAACCATTTTCTTTTCATGGAAAACCACGACAGAGCTTTTCTCTTAATCATGAAGGACAAAAAACTCTAAGGGCACAGATGGTGCATTTTACACGTGTGCTAAGTGACACCGAGTGAGTTGAGCCTGGAACAATAAAGCAGAGCTGTATTCTTCGATGGATTTGTGCGTGTTGTTCTTGGATAGCAAAAAGTTAATAATACGTTTTATTTAGAAAGAACCGTCTGGTTGCGCCACTTGGAAGGGCACTGAGAGCACAGTACACTGACAAGTAACAAATGATAAAGGCATTATAAAATACAATACCAAAGAGAAGTCAGCAACTTGGCAAATGTGGCCCCACTGGAGCACAGTAGCATATGTGCTATGCATGAAATTAAACCTGTTAACAGCCACCCACCAAAATGGGCTGTAGACAGGCTTTGATTCCATCAGGTTTCTGAGCTGCTACCCAACTAAAACCACTAGGTGTCCTTCCAAAGCTAATCCAGAGTGATTTTCTCATGTCCTTTGACGCTGATGACTTAGTGGTTTGTGCTTCTGTGAAGTAATTTGGAACAAACCACACTATGATTAAAAAGTGAAGGTCTTGGAGGCATAAAACATAATTGTGCAACTGGAAGAGGAGGAGGGAAAGAAAATTCAGTTGGGCAGAATTAAGCACAGAACTGCTTAAAGATTAGTAAGTGGGAACTTCAGTTTCAGCAAGGAAAGAGTAAGTTATAAACAGTCAACTTATCAAACATAATAGAAATCATGATTATAAAGCAAATTGTGGTCTTAAAACAGTAATAGGTGGGGGAAGGTAAAATAGGGAGGGTTAATGGAAAATGGTATGATTTAAAACAGTTCTGAGTCATAGCTCCTACCTTTAATGAGAGTGTAACAATGCAATCTGTCCAGTTAATGTGACTGTTTATGCAAAGCAAACCCTCTTACAATGAACATTTATCCCTTATAGCCTAAGAAACAGCTTGCGTTTTTTCCAGTTTGATTAGGAGATTCTGAGTAGAATTTTCCCTATTATTTTTGTATTATTGCTGATTTAGTTGCATCTTAGATGTAACTTGAAAACAGTGTCTTTGAAGTGTTTATAGAGTGCTTCCACCACGGTGTCTGAGCATCTCACAAGGTCTGGTCTTTCCTGCTAAAAGTGAAAAAAGTGTATTTTTTTTCTGCCAATGGGCAGAAAAATCAAAGTACATAGCTGTCCTGGTCTGAAAATGCAGGGAAGACCAGGTTCCTGCATGAATTAAACTAGATGTGGTCAGAACTCTGTAAATACCCTCTTTTGAAGTAATGAAGATGATGTTCTGGTAAAGGGAAGTACAACCCCCGACCCTCATTTTATGTTCCAGTAGATGGACAACTGAGGCACAGTGAGTCACTGCATCCATGGAGCTCTTGGGGTCTGTCTACCTGCTTCTGCCAAGCCAAAAATGTGGTAGTGAAGCTGTTCCAGATGCACCCCTACAGTGTCCTTGAGCACACTGGAGGCAGATATCTCAAAAAGTGTTCCTTGGAAGGGCTTTACTGCTTCATTTCAGGTTTGGCAAATGAAAGCAGAAGTGGGTGTGTGGAGCAGGATGTATGCTTAAGACTGACCTTTCCCAGAAGAGCTGGGCACACAGTGCAAAAAGACCCAGAAAAATCCAGTGTATAGCTCAACATTTCTCACAAGGTCTGTGTCAAAGCAGAGATCTAAGTCTAGGTCCCTGAACTTGCAGCTGGGGCCCTAACTACTGGTCAGTCCTTTTTTTCCAAACAGTAACTATTAACAATGGGTGATGCACCCTTTTTCCATCCCCAAATGATTTTTCAGGGCCCATAGAAAATGTATTGGTGAAAATTATTTAGTTCAGAAATAATCATGACCAGAAGTTGTGAAGTCCATTTTCATTGACTAAAGCAGTTTTTACAGAATTTTAATTTTCCTTCAGAAATAATTTTCCATATTTGGGTTTTTGTCTCATGTTATATCATATTTGGGTCTTGACTGCTTAAGTGGATCATAGCAACTGTCAGGAGATGGGCCATTCCTAGCCTTGAGGTATAGGTTTTGGTCCTATGCAAGCATAAATAGGAGTCAATTTTATGAATTTTCTAAGGTGGGTGCAAGAGCTATACAACACAGGTGGCAGCCATTCATAATTCCTGCTACTGTACCTTAGCCATGAGCTGGAGACCAATTCTAGGGGAGTTTAGCATCTACAGAGCAATCAATATTTGACCTCTCTAGTGGGACTAATGACAAGGATAATGCCAATTTTAACATGTCACTTGTCCACAAGTAAATGCTGGTAAGTCTCGGAACAATCAGATGGCTACAGTTGCTCAATATTCAAAGCTCATGAGTCAGTAGACTGTCCTGCCCCCGTTCCCCACCTCCACCCCAAACCCCACCTTCAAAAAATGATGTCTGCTTTCTGGTCTTGAGTTATTAGGATTCGTAGTTTTTAAGTGTTCCACAGTGGCTAGAAATAAACCTTTAAAAAAAGAGGTTAAAGCTGTGACACTCATACAATCACTTGATTTCAGGAGCTGTAAGAGAGACACCAGGTAGTATAGGAACGGTGATAAAATAAGAGCTGGCAACACTGTGGCTCCCTGAAGTACCCCTACAGGATGCAGCTCACTATGTAAAAAAATCTAGTATTGTACTGATGCAAGAAAGCCACACAGAGGACTTTTCAACAGCAGGGATGATGTAAAATATGACGTGTTTGATATTAGAATCTGGTCTTTCACTGGCTGTGGAACAAGTGGGTTGAGATTCAGGCGCACCACAGGAACGACTGCGTTCTGCTTTCCTGCCAGCTTGACCTGGCGTGTTTGACTATGGAAACATGTTTTGAATTTTCTTTTCCAAATGCGGTAGAGATCGGTACTCTGAAAGCCTCAGACACTTATTCTTGTGATTACAAGATTCCCCTTTAGAAGCAGGAAGTACACCAAGCAGAAAGGGCTGAGGATTGTTGCTTACCAAAGAAGTTATGTAGTTCATACTTCAGCGTCCTAAGCAGGCTTGCTGCTTGCATTTCTTGATGCTTTGCTTTAAACATCCCAAAGGATGAGGCTGGTACTATGCCCCTAATGAGACTATTCCACATTGAAACCTCATCTCATAGATCATCAATTGAAGACATTCTCCCCATTGTAGTGTTGTAGCTAACAGGCCTTAAGTGATCCTGGGATATATAAGTATGGGAGTAAAGAAAATCATAATTATTTCTGTATATGGCATTAATTAAATGACTGTTGGAACACTGTGTCTAGCTTTAGTGTTTACACTTCCAAAAAAAGATATTGAAAAAATGGAAAGGGTTCTAAAATGAGTTACAAGAACAATGCAAAATCTGGAAAACCTGCCTGACAGTGGGTGCATCTACACGAGACACTTAATGCGCATTAGGCTAATTCTACTGTGCATTAGCATGGCTAGCAAAAATTATGCTAATGCTCAGTAGACTTAGTTTAATGCACATAAACATCACAAATAAGTGTTCATTTGTGCTACTGCGCAGTAATGCCAATTACAGTGCGTTAAGTTTAGTATCTGTTATTACAGCTACTAAACTGAATGTGTTGTAATTATGGCACATTAATGAACATGTAGACGTGCCCGGTGAGATCAGAAAGCAGCTTGCTTTATTTAGTTTACCCAAGAGAAAGTTAAGAGGTGACTTGAGCATACAGGTACCTACATGCGGAAGAGATTTCTGACACCAAACAGCACTTTAATCTAGTAGAAAAATACACACCCTAACAAGCTCCAATAGTTAGAGCTGAAACCAGACAAATTCAGACTAACAATAAGGTGCAATTTCTTCACCATGAGGGTGATTAAGCACTGCAACAACTTATTTAGAAATGTGGATTCTCCATCACTTGAAGCCTTAGTTCAAGATGAGATCACTCAGAAAGTACCAGTAATGGCCTGTGTTACATAGGATGTCAGACTAGAGGATCAGAATGTTATCTGTTGACCTAAGATCTCTTAAATGTATTAAAGTGAAGACACAAAAACTGTCAAGACCAAATGTCCAAGCCCCTACTACTTATAACTAGTCTTCTCTGGCAATCCCTCGCAGTCGAGGATGACTGTCTTCCATAGTTGTCTTATGTGTGTGCCCAAAGATGGCTGATGAGGCCTCTCGGGGATTTACAGACTCTACCGCAGCTCGGACATGTGTTTCTGTGTAGGTTGAATAGGGCTGGATTCTTGATTTGGTCTGTGACACACTGTTTCTGCCACTCCACTTTTTCATCTCCTGTTGTTGTTGTGAGGTTTCAAAATACTGAGATCCCTGCAGCAGTCTCTTCCTCCATTTGCAGTGGTCCTGGGTGATATACTCCCACAAGCTGACATCAGTGTTGCATGTTTTTAGTTGGCCTTTGAGGATGTCCCTCAAGCACTTTCTCTGCCCTCCTCTTAAGCTTATGCCTTGGCTACTACAGACCTCCCACCTAAAGTCCTGAGCTCAACCAGGAGTCCGCCTGGGAATTGGCTGAGGCCGCATGCTCCAGGACCACGGTTGTCATGGGTGACTTCAATTACCCAGACATCTCGTGGGAGGATCACTCAGAAAAATCCGAGCGGTCGCAAAGCTTCCTCTTGTGTGTGGATGACCTCCTACCTGACTCAAGAAGTCTATGGGCCAACGAGAGGCAAGGCACTGCTCGACCTGGTACTGGCTATGGGGGACGACCTAATCGGCGACCTAGTGATTGATTGGAAGCTGGGCGACAGCGATCACGAGCTGATCACCTTCACCATCCGCCATAAAGCTGGCAAGTCAGTCAGCCACACTGAAGTCCTTGACTTCAGGAAGGCCGACTTTGACAAGCTCAGGAGGCTTGTCAGTGAGGCCCTAAGGGACCACGACCCCAGGGGGAGGGGAGTTCAGGAAGAGTGGTTGCTCCTCAAGGGAGCGATCCTCAATGCACAAGCTAATTCTAGTCCATCTTGGAGGAAAGGCAGCAAGAGGGCACAGCAGTCCCCCTGGCTCTCCAGGGACCTAGCAGACCTCCTGAGGCTAAAAAGAAAGGCCTACAAAGGATGGAGGATGGGATTCACCTCCAAGGAGGAATGTTTTGCACTGGTCTGGTCCTGCAGGGAGCAAACCAGGAAAGTCAAGGCTGCAACTGAACTCCAACTAGCTTCGAGTATCAAGGACAATAAAAAGTCCTTTTTCAGATATGTGGGGAGCTGGAGGAAAAGCAGGGGCAACATTGGACCCCCGCTGAATAGGATGGGACAACTGATGCCCAGAAAAAAGCCAACTTATTAAATGGGTACTTTGTGTTGGTCTTTCATCAGTCCCATGGGACGCCCATGCCCGCTACAGGACAGGGAGGTCTGGATGAGGGAGATCCCCTGCCCTCTATCAATGCTGACCTCATAAGGGAACACCTTGAGAGGCTGGATACCTTCAAGTCAGCCGGCCCTGACAATCTGCACCCCAGGGTACTCAAGGAGCTGGTGAGCATCATAGCCCAGCCTCTGGCACGGATCTTTGAAAACTCCTGGCGCTCTGGTGTAGTGCCCAAAGACTGGAAGAAGGCCAGTATAGTGCCGATCTTCAAGAAGGGGAGGAAAGTGGATCTGGCTAACTATAGACCCATCAGCCTGACTTCTATCCTGGGGAAGGTGTTAGAAAAGTTTATTAAAGGGGCCATCCTTAATGGACTGGCCGACGCCAACATCCCAAGGGACAGCCAGCATGGGTTTGTTGCGGGTAGGTCTTGCTTGACCAATCTCATTTCCTTCTATGACCAGGAGACCTATCACCTGGACGAGGGAGAAGAGATTGATGCCATATATCTTGACTTCAAAAAAGCCTTCAATCTGGTATCCCATGGTCACCTCTTGGCGAAACTGGCCAGTTGTGGCCTTGGGTCCACCACGATCCACTGGCTGTGAAATTGGCTCCGTGGTCGGACCCAGAGGGTAGTAATTGATGGAAGTCATTCATCATGGTGTCCTGTGACCAGTGGGGTCCCTCAAGGCTCTGTCCTTGGACTCATATTGTTCAACATCTTCATTAATGATGTGGACATTGGAGTCAGAAGCAGACTGGCCAAGTTCGCCGATGACACCAAACTTTGGGGCAAAGCATCCACACCAGAAGACAGGAGGGCGATCCAGGCTGACCTGGACAGGCTCAGCAGATGGGTGGATGAGAACCTGATGGTTTTTAACACTGAAAAATGCAAGGTTCTCCACCTTGGGAGGAGAAACCTACGGCATCCTTATAGGCTCGGCAGTGCTACGCTGGCTAGCACTATGGACGAAAGGGACTTGGGGGTCATCACTGACCACGAGATGAACATGAGCCTTCAATACGATGCTGTGGTTAGTAAGGTGACCAAAACGCTGGCTTGCATCCATAGATGCTTCTCAAGCAAATCCCGGGACGTCATTCTCCCCTTGTACTCGGCCTTGGTGAGGCCGCAGCTGGAGTACTGCGTCCAGTTTTAGGCCCCACAATTCAAAAAGGATATGGAGAAGCTTGAGAGAGTATAGAGGAGAGCCATGCGCATGATCAGAGGTCAGGAAAACAGACCTTACAATGACAAGCTGAGAGCCATGGGGCTCTTTAGCCTGGAAAAGCGCAGGCTTAGGGGTGATCTGGTAGACACCTATAAGTTTCTCAGGGGTGACCACCAGGATCTGGGGGAATGTTTGTTCACCAGAGCGCCCCAAGGGATGACGAGGTCGAACGGTCACAAACTCCTGCAAGACCATTTCAGGCTGGACATAAGGAAGAATTTCTCTACTGTCCGAGCCCCCAAGGTCTGGAACAGCCTGCCATCGGAGGTGGTTCAAGCACCCACATTGAACACCTTCCAAAGTAAATTGGATGCTTATCTTCCTGGGATCCTATGACCCCTGCTGACTTCCTGCCCATTGGGCAGGGGGCTGGACTCGATGATCTTCCAAGGTCCCTTCCAGCCCTGATGTCTAGGAAATCTATGAAACCTATGAAACTTGCTTCAAGAGTCGGACATCCAGACGACATGCCCAGACCAACAAAGTTGGTGTCAGATGATCATTGCCTCAGTACTCCTGGTATTTGCTTGCAGGAGGATACAAATGTTGGTGTGTCTATCTTCCTACTGGATTCAAAGGATTTTCCACAGGTAATGTTGATGGTACTTCTCTAACAACTTTAGATGGCTCCTGTATGTTGTCCATGTCTCAGCTCTGTACCGCAAGGTGGAGATCATGCCTGCCTGATAAACTATGAGCTTGGTTTCTGATTTGGTGCTGTGATCTTCAAACACCCGTTTCTTCAGGCATTTGAAGACTGCACTTGCACATCTGAGGCAATGTTGGATTTCTTATAACTAGTAAGCAGCAGGCTGATAACAGTTGCCTGGCACTTATAAGTGGATATGACAACATAAAGTTAGGCAGTGCAATATATATTTCCCACCCAGTGGTTGGCCTCAGAAGCTACCACTCTCTCATGAACAGACTTAAGGCAGCATACTACCTCCTTTAATACCAGTAGCTTGTACCTTGGGTACCAGAAGTTCGGGGTTCATTCACTGATGACAACTAAATGACCACAGTGAGTCCGTAGAACTAATATGTTAACCAATAACCATCTGATACATTTGATATCAAATCCTTATGTACTTGTCCAGATCCTGGAGACAGCCATTCATCTTTCTTAGAAGATAAATAGCAGTTAATGTAGTCTTCTTGTCTGTCAGAGGAAAATTCAGATCCAACATCCTATCTGCTTTGAAATCTGCTTTGTACTGTAACAGTACCAAGAGGCAACAGTCAAGATCAAGGCCCCCATTGTGCTAGGTGCTGTACATGAAAACACAGACCCAATCCAGAAGACCCCTCAGCCTTGGGCTGTGATTATACCAGCATTTGCTTAACTCTGCTGAATAAGCAGATGAACAAGAATAATTGTGGTAGTAAAGTTAAGCAAATGCAGAGGTATTTACTGGGCTGGATCTTTGCACATTAAAGAATCCAAAGAAATGTGGTAGTTATTATTACTGCTGTTAACAATAGGTTCAACAAGGACAATGCAAAGTCCTGCACTTAGCATGAACCGGTGCAGGCTGGGGGTTGACTGGAAAGGCAGCAGCTCTGCAGAAAAGGGTTACAGTGGACAATAAGCTGAAGATGAGGAAGGAGTGTATGTACCCCTGTTGCCAAGAAGACTAATGGCATACTGGGTTGCATTGGTAGCCGTGTTGCCAATAGGTCAAGGGAAGGGTTATTCAGCACTGGTGAGGCCACATCTGGAGTTCAGTTTTGACCCCCACTATAGAAAGGATGCGGACAAATTGGAGAGAGTCCAGCAACAAGATGGTGAGGGGGGGTGGGGACATGGCTTATGAGGAAAGACTGAGGGAACCGGGTGTACTTAGTGTACTCTAGAGAAGAGGAGACCGCGAGGGGATTTAGTAGCAGCCTTCAACTACCTGAAGGGGGGTTCGAAAGAGGATGCAGCAGGACTGTTCTCAGTGGTGGCAGATGACAGGACAAGGAGCTAGGGGTTGGACTAGATGTGATCCCCTTCCAACCGCAATTTTTTACGATTCTGTGATTCTATAACAATAGTAACAACGATACTACTACTACTACTACTAAACATGCTTTGTATTTGTTGCGCAGCATCCTTCGTGAAAGGAGCTCAAACTATGGTAGGAGCACTCATTAAATTAACCTCGCAGCAGCCACTTGAAGTAGGTACTGTCTGGAGAAAGTGAAGTGACACCGTTCGTGTCAGGTCGCACCATGATTCAGGCAGAGCCAGGAACGGAGACGAGGGGTCCCGGCTCCATCGTTGCCTGCCTCTACCTGCCGCCCGGCCCTGAGCCCTCTCCCTCAAAATCTCCATCGTCCAGCTCGGCAGCGCAGGCGGGTGTGCCATCGCCACCGCGCCCCGGCAGCCCCCGAGACGGCTTCGGCTGCCCCTGGAGGACACAACCTCGTGGGTCGCCTTGGGGGGCTGGTTTGGGGCAGGCGCTGGGGGCTTCGGCGGGGGCCTGTGAAACGCTCCCCTGGAGCCGCTGTGGCGGGTGGGGGCAGGCGTGCGCGTCTGTGTGCGTGTGCTTGTGTCTGCTTGTGTGCATGTGCGCACGTGTCTATGTGCGTCCGTGCTTGTGTGTGCGCACGTGTCCGCGCTTGCCCGTGTGTGCGCGCACGCGGGTGTGTCCCGGCCCGTGGGAGGGCTGCGGCCCGGCCCCGGGCGCGGATTGGCTGCGCGACCCGTCAGTCGCGCTGGCCCCGCCCCGCGCGTGTGACGGCGCGTGTGCGTGTGTGACGGCGGCGGCGCGGGCCGGGCCGGGCCGGGCGGTTGCTCCGCGGGCGCCGGCGGCGGACAATGGCGGGCCCCGGCCTCCCCCTGGCGCGGCGCCGCGGCCCCCCCGGGCGGGTGAGTGCGGGCCGGGCGCGGAGCCGGGTGGGCGCTGCCCCAAGTGCGGCCTGGGCCGGGGGGGGAGGTCCCAGGTCCCAGGTCCCAGGTCCCGGCCCGCTCGGGTGCGCTGGCAGCTGCTGTGGCCGCCTTTGTGTGCGGGGTTCAGCTCGGCCTGTGCCGCAGCCTGTCCAGACCCGTCTGTCCGCCTGTGGCCCTGTCTGCCTGCCTGCCTGCCTGCCTCTCTCCCTACACCCGTTTGTACCCACCGATATCCGTATGTCTACTCCTCCCCCCCCACGGATCTACCTCTGCTGATTTACCTGTATCCTTACGTTGATCTACCTACCGATCTCCCTGTGTCCATCTGTCCTGTAAGTCCCTGATGTTGAGACTGAACCTGACGGCCCTTGCTCCTTTCTCCTCCAGTTTGTAGACAAACCCGCCATCCGTCTCCTCTTGCTGTAGCCCCCTGAAACAAGAATGACCAGACGTTGGTTAAAACCTCGGGTCCGTTTTGTCCGGTCTTCTGTAGTGAACCGGGGCAGGGAGCGGACTGGGTACAACTAGTGTTTTTTCCACTCTTCCTCTCTCAGTTGCAGCCTCCAGCATTTAAGGTCAAGGAAGTTGTGAATTTAAGGTCTGGGAAGTTGCCTTGGGTCAGCAGAGTCTCTTGGGGTTAACCTGGTCTGTCTGTGGGAAATGAGGGTTTTGAATTTAAGGTCTAGGACGTTGCCTTAACTCCTGGGCTGAGTGTGTTAAGGCAACATTTTCCTGGCATCAGCTGGGGAAAATGAGGCCCAGAGAAGCAGTACTTGCTTATCCTTGAGCAGTGAATGAGCCTCTCCGAGCTGGGAAAAGAAGCCCTGTCTGCCTGACTTGCTAGTCCTGCACTGAGTGCAAGTTTCCTTCCCCCTTAAACTTGTCCCATATAAACACTTATTAACATACTCGCTTTTGATCCTGCAGGCAAATATTTAAATACCACTTTTCTGCTCTCTTGTATTTCTCCTGACTGAGCTAATTCTTCAAAATATTTCAGCGTTTCTTTCTGACACTGTTCCTTGTCATTGTGGGAAAAGGTTTGAAGTGGTGATTTGGGGGGACTCCTTCATGTCGTGATTGCCTACAAATGCAAGGGGACAAGACTCTGGCCCAAGGAGCCCTTTCCAGTCTTGGGTTTCTAACGGTCAAGCTTGATCTCAAGTTTTTAGCAGAGTGACTCATGGGGGCAAACCACTACTTCTTAATTTTCAGATGCTGGGTTGACAAAAATGGCTAGGTCCTGTTGTTTAGAGCAACATCTAAATCGGGAGGGTGACCTGAAATTCGCTTGCAGAAATATCAGATTTATTGGACTCTGTTTAAAGACACTATATTTCATGTTCTGCTTAAATGCTTTCCTATATACAGGTGTCCTCTGGAAGCGGGAGTTAGTGCCTACATTTTGGGTAATCTGACAGTAGCCACCCAATTTCATTGCATGCCACTTTGGAAGATGAGGACTTTTCACCGACAATGGTAGTTGTAGTTCTTACACTTCCTACCAAGTTGATTATCTGTATCAGTCATTCCTAGTCGGGTACCCACATGTAAATGCTAAAAATTTCACAAATAATGTCGTCCCCTAACTTTTCTTTGGAAGGAAGAAAGCATGTCAAAACATTGTAGCAATGCAAACATCTAAGGCAAATCTTGGCCTTATATTGTATCCTGTGACAGTTATTATGTAACCTCGAGAATTTAGGCATTTTCATGGTTTGTAGCATCAAGCTCAGTGTTGAGATGAGCAGGACTTTACTTTGTTGATAACAAGGACAGTCGTGCGTGCTTTCGCTAGAGTTAAATGTGGTTCCTAACACTTTGGGCTACCGGGTAAATTGTAAAGGGAACCTGGTGATGTGATGAGAAACTTTAAGGTTTTGCCAGACTTCTAGGAACCAAGATGAGCTGTTCTGTCTCATTTTGTTGCTGAGAAGGAGACGGCATATACACGTGGTTGTTTTGCAGGCTATAGTGGAACAATTCATATAATTTGGACTAAGCCAAGTAGATGCTGCACATCTTTGCTGGTTGTCAAAGCCTTGATAAGCTCTTTCTTCAGTTCACCAGAGTGAAGTCTGCTTCTTCTCAACTGTTCTATGAAATAGGCTGATTATAAGCTGCTTTGCTTGTTTTAAGCCCTTTCCCCACCCCCACCCCAACCTTTTTTTGTGAGGATTGAACCCTTTGAAGGTGTTGCTCATTAGTGTTCCTGAGACCATCTGTCTGATTTGATGCACAAAATTGGTTGCTTTGATGACGCTAATATATCAGGGAAAGGTTTGTGTGAGCTCAGTGTGTATCCTTACTATGTGACCAGAGCAGGTGGAGGACCTTGCTTGAGACCTGCTAAGTTTGGGCTCAAAGTTGTATAAAAGCCTGTAGGCCAGGAAGAAAAAAAAAAAGGTTGATTTAAGTTTTGTTGTTAACTCAAACATGTTTCCAAACCTCTTTGGGACACGTGTCCCATTGTACTTCTCAACTGATACTTCAAAGTGGCTTCTAGTACTGAATTTGGCTCCAAACAACATTCTCTTTTGCCAAAATTATGTGTCACCCAGCAAGGACAAGAATACAGTATTTTTAAATATAGCGTGCAGTATGCCAAATCTTGCATATTAACTGAATATTTCATTGAGTTCATCAGTTAATGTTGATGTTGTACTTTCTGGACACGATCATATATAGAAGCCTGTGTATTACTTTTTTAGTTTGTGTAGGAGTTAAGCTACTTGACAGCCATTTTGTTGTTTGTATTTCTGTTTGCTATTGATGGGATCCAAGTAGGTCATTTGAGATCTGGTAGCCAGATCCCTGGCTTTGATTTGAAACTTACTGGGGTTTTTTTTTGCTTTTATTGTAATCATTCTTTTCTGTTTTTTGCTCCTGTAAGTGATTATGGGAAGGACACAGGATTGTTTTACTTGGTCTTCTGACCTTTATGCAGAACACACTGAACAGCAAAGAATAGACACAGAAGCCATGCATAGGAGGCTGTGAATGGGGAGAGGCAGAGGAATGCATATGTAGGAGGAATCTGCTTTCCAATTTTGTAGCAGACTAATGGAGGCGTTAGGAGCTCTTCAGGAATAGCTGTTACATTTACACTATGCTTGTAAAAATATTCACTCACAAATGTAACATGCTTACTACTTGCAACTACAGCGTAATGTAAATGAGTAGAGTGTGAGCAAGAGTAGATGACACGTGACTTAACTCTTGAGGTTTGACTCCTCTGTTATCTTTAAAGAGATGCATGAGTTAATGGGTGTTCTCTATTCCCCTTCACCCAAGTGATAGATAACAAGATAGATAAATAAAACCAGCTGGCGGGGTAAAGATCGGAGCCTGGGAGGCAGCAAGAGAAACTCTTGTTTTTGGTGGGGTTTTTTCCTCATCATCGCGTGCCTGATGCTAAAACATTATGAACATTAAATTGTTGGCTTTTTTAAAACAAGACCATTTTAGAGCTTAGGAAATTGCTGGGCTGAAAGCTGCCTTGATTGGATTTTTCTGTTTACTCCTAACATGGACAGTGAACTTAACTGAAACCCCACCCAGCAACTTACTTCTCACTGTGGTCAGGATCTGGGGGAAGTTCACTATTCCCATATCTGACTTACCTGGTACTGAGATGCTAGACTAGGGCCCAGGTACTGCAAGTGGCTTTTTGATGGGCACTTAACCTTGTGGGAATTGGATAGAAGCCCCACACCACACATTCATGTGAGGCCACAACACTGTGCTTTGTTTGTAACTTCATCCCGTCATAACCAAACAGGGCTGAATCCATAAGCAGGAGTTGGAAGGTCTTGTTTCTTCCCCCCTGAGCCATCCAACCTGCATTTTTCCCTTCTTTTCCAATATAGGTTTATTTCAAACATTCTCTTTGGAGCAATATAGGTTTTTTTAAAAGACAATTTTGATCTTATTGTTTTAGAGGGAACACATATCTAAACTTTAGCCAGGGCGTTATGTGACAAGGCAGACAGACCCCTGTCCTGGCATCTCAGGAACTTCCTGGAGAGATTTGGTATGTCTCTTTTAAAAAGAAAAAAAACATCAGTCGTAACATTTGTTTTATAACTAACAGATGACAAATGTCTGTCTGAGATGCAGGCGTAGTCCTCAGGCAAGTAAGGCCGTGTCTAAATCCACAAGACATAGCACTTTAATTACCAGTATACCAAGATAGCTTAAAGCAATAAAATGCCCTTTGCAGATGCTACTTGAACCCTTCTGGAAATAGCTATTCTAGTTCAAGATGGTTAAGACCCCTTTTATAGTGATGTAACTCTGATGATACTAGAGGGGAAACTGCCTCTAAGAAAGACAGATCTAGTGATATCAAACTTGTTTAGATTATAATGGTTTAAGTTGTCCCTTTGGAGGTAGTTTTATGAAGGGTTGGTAATACTCTGGTACTCCAACACGCTTTCTATTGCAAGAGGTTTTCAGAGTTTATTAATGAGGGTAACTAATGCAACAGTTTATTTTAGGTCTTGTGGAAGCATGTTGTAGCAGGTTCACATCTGTCAGTATTGACCCCTACGAGAGAGTCTCTCAAAGCATTAATGGCGCAAATAAATAATCTCTATAATGTGCTGTTGCTTTGCACACTGCTTCTGGAATTTGTGTCTGATTTATTGGAGGAGGGAGTAATATTTTTGTGTCTGTCACGTAGAACGCCTAATCTGTCTCTTGCAAGAGCATGCCCAAAGCCCTATGTCCTGTGGAGTAGGCTGGATTTAATTTATATGGAGAGATGTCCAGAAATATTCGGCTCTGCCTCTTGCTTTCCAGCCCTAACCCCCTCCTCCTCAATCCCTGTCTCTCTTTGCCCTTCCCCCCTTGCTGTTTGCTGTATCCTGTATATGGTAAATTAGGGACCTACTTAATTTGCGGTTTCATGGATTTCACAGAAACCACAAAATCCAGGATTGTCTGCAAAATCCATAAAATCAACAAAAAAACCCACCTTTATTTTTATTAAATGCTGGCCAGTGGTCCTCACTGCTTGGAGGAGAAGGCACTGGCTGGTGGGGCAGCAGACAAGATGGTGGCCATCCCCTCTCCCCCCTCCAGGGCTGCTCTGCCAGTTGGGGCTGAGGGGCAGGGCAGCCAGCAGCAATCAAGATGATGGTCACACCCTTGTCCCTCCTCCTCCCTCGCCCTCTCTGCCAATCAGTGAAATCAGGGCTGCAGTGAAATGCTTGCAAAAATTGGCTCTGCGCACCGTGAAGGGGCTGTGAAAAACCCTTTGTCTCGCTGTGATTTAGGTAGGTCTCTAGGTATAATCGGTCCGGCATATCTCATGTGTTTTGCCATCAAATTCAATTGTTGCGGTCCCCCCTGGGGAGTTGGAGGGTACTTGCTTTCGTGTGTTTGGCAGCCAGGTGAAAAAGGAAGTTCTTTGGTACTGTGGAGGAGCTGTCTCTCTCCTATCTCCCCCTTCAGGGTGGGCTAAGGGTGGTCAGGACTTGTAGGGTTTAAACTCCTCATTTTCTCCATCTTTCCCAAGAAATCTTGGCTGCTAGTTCCTGCCCTATTAACTCCTCCTCTTGTATCTGCTGCTACATTCCACACCCTGATGGAGAAAAAGGTCAGCAGTGAAATAATTAAGTGTTGGCATTTCAAACTATCCTTGATGGGGTTCAGAGCAGTATCCCAAATGAGATTAAAGGGATCCTAGCTTTCTGAACAGTCTGTGAGCTCAGGGTGATGTTGCTGCATTTCATCACTTCTGAGTGAGAAACAGTTGTTTTAAATGAAAATTGGAGCATGATTAAGTGCTCTTTATGTAACTGAATTGTCTTTTTACATGTGGGGTCCTCATGGAAGCTTATTTTAGGATTGTGAGGCCTGGTCTACACACAAGCTAACTGTTGATCAGCAGCTTCATTATCAAAGGTATGCATACTTGTAAAAATTGCAGCAGTAATGGAGTTGTATCCATATAACTAATGAAGCTTATTTTCACACACCATAGAGAAGTAGCACTCCTTTAACACTAGGATGGAGAGAGGTAGTTAGTAGCGTTAGTCTGAAGTCAGGCAGAAGGCAGGACACAGTGATACTTTGTAGGTCTCTCCGAATTAGTCTCTAAGGGCACTGTACACGAGCAGTGATCCAGCTTCGACACACTGTAGGATGTCGGAGCAGGCTTGATTAATTGAGTCTGCAGGAGCATGGTAATTACCATGCTCCAGAGTCTCAGGTATTAGCATCCCCATGTTTAAAAATGGCAGTGGGGGTGCTTTAACTAAAGCTCATTCAGCAAGCTTTTAGGGCCCTTTTGGTTGGAGCTACCCTGTGATTCTTCCCCACTTCCAGTGCCACCACCCCATGGACCTGGGGCAGCCTGGAGGTGGTGTGGTGTGGCAGCAGTGGGGAGGAGCCCTAGGACAGCCCTGGCATGGGCTCTGGGCAGCTACACCCAGAAGGGCCCTGGAAGCAGTGTGTATGGCTGCTGCTGGGTCCTGCTTTTGCTGCTTATCATGGGCAGGACCACCTCTCTTCTCCCCCCTCCACCAACTCCTACCCACACTGTCCTATACTTCCAGCATTGCCCCGCAACTTACACCAGCTGCCAGCCTGTGCTTTGGAAGCAGTACCAAGTGGGCGCTGGCATCAGCTGCGGGTACAGGCAGCTGGTTCCTACTGGGGATCAGGGTGTCCTCCTGGGTCTGCAGGTAACACTGCTGTGTCAACCGTGGTCCCAGGCAGTCGCCCCAATCCCTGGCAGGAACCTGCAGACAGCATCCACAGCCCATGCAAGTGTGTACCCAGCGCTGCTTCTGGTATGCAGGGCAGCTGTGGGTGGGGCTGGGATGTGCCTGCCTGCCCAGCACTATGCTGCAGCTGGAGCTGCCGGCTCCCTATGGGCTGGATCTTATGATTTTGCAGCTGCTGACCTGCATGCCAGATGCAATCAGTTTTCAGGCCAAATCCAGCCCATGGGCTGTATTTTGTCCACCAGTTTTAGGTTTTTATCCTTACTGTGATATAGATTCCTTTGCAGCTTTGAGAAATTCCTTAATTCATGGTCTCTCATTTATAAGGTAGGGATGATGGTAGTCTTCCCTCCTTGGCAGTTGGGAGAATTAATTGGTCATCCTCTGAGTGTGAATCCTTGCTTAATTGCAAGTTCTTCACTGGGAACCTGCACTTGGATGGGGGCAGCAGGCAGGCGACTTTGGTCCCTGCTTTGTGGGGGCTAAAAGGCAGCTGGGGAAGACCCTAGCTGGCCCCATAGGTGGAACCCTGCTGCCTCCCTCTCCCACTTCCCCTCCTTTCCCTCCTCTCCATCCCACTTGCCCTGCCAGTCAGTGGGCCCCAGAACCTGCAAAATCAGGCGCAGGGGCTGTGAAGGAACCAGGAAATTGCTAGCCCCCTCATGCCCAACTCTCAGCCCTCTGCCACCCCAGCCCTGCCAGTGAGGGCCCCCAGTTGTCCCCAGGCCCTGCTTACCCCAAAGGCTGCAGGAGGCAAAGTGAGTCTGAGCCAGCAGTGGCTGGTCTCAGATTCTCAGGCTGTGCCCACTTCCCCTCCTGCTCCAGACAGGGCTTAAGGTTTTGTACCCTTTTTGCAAGCAGCATCTTGCAGGCTGGAACTCTGCCAGCTGGTGGAGAGCTGTTTGCAAAAGGGGAAACCTGTAGTTTTTGGCTTTAAAGGGGAAAATCTATTTTTTTCCTTTAAAAAGGAAAATGCATATTTTTGCTCGGGAAACGGAAAACCAGGATCATTGCTAATTACAATCTGCTGCTACATAACGAATGGCTACAGCAGACCTGTTTGCTATAGAAAGTGTCATTTTAAATGAAGGAGACTGATTTGACAAGCTAAGATGTCACCCATTTTACTTGTTTAATACATGACATCTGGGGTGCAGAGAAGCTTTCCTTGGCTTTCAAACATCACAGCTATCAAAATAAGCAAGCCCGGTTTAATTTTTTAACTTTCCTATCAATGCTTTAAGAGCCCAGCTTGATCCCTTACCACTGACAGAGGCACTTTCTTTGCAAAAATTGGAAGAAAAAAAATCTTTTGCAGCTTGCCATTGTAGTTAAGGGTGTGTCTGCACTCTAGATTTGGGGCTTGCAGACTGGATCCAGCCCACGGATGTGGGAATTCTGCATCATTTGGTGGCAGAAGGCTTTGGCTGTGAGTGCTTACCATGTGTTGCTGCGGAGACAAGCGGCAGTGGCTGAGTGCTAGGGTGCCTGCCCATCCACTTGCCTCTGACCTTGGGGTGGGGTCATTCTGGCTTCAGCTGAAAAAGGTTGCCTGTGCATGCTCTAGATCGATCTATTGACTGTGGATCTTTGCCACAGTTAGGAGCATCCATATAAGGACATCTTTCTCAGTTGCAGCATGATCAAACAAGTTTATCTATAAGGTTAACACTTCCCTTGGTTCTTTCTGTGCTGTAGGAGAGGTAAAATTGTTTTCTACATAGTGAATGGGAAATACTAGAGAGCTATAGAGTAGCACAAACCTTGGTACTGCTTTAAAATTTAGACATGCAGCAGAGTAATCATCACAGGGCAGGACCTGTGTTTGACTGTTGCTTTGTCCAGTGATACCTCTTCATTAAGGGGGTTTCTAGATACTTCTGTACAAATAATCTGGAAAATTAGTACCCTTCAGTTAAAGTAGGTAAGATTTAGATGATTTCCCCCATTAAGTATTAATAAAGCCATTCCTTATGGTGGGATACATGAGATTTACATTCCTGTTAATAGCCCTAACACTGTTTCTACCATCAGTACACTTTCATCCATGATAGCAGTGCTGATATGTCTACTACAGAGATCTTCAGGTGGTTCCTCCTGTTTTAAGCGACCACTTTACTTTTAATGAGTTACTCTTGATGACTGTGGCTGAGTTTATTCCATTCTAGGATAAACAGACCTAGGCTGAAAAAAGCGCAGCGCACATAGCAGATGAGGTGCTTTTTGTCAGCAAGTTTGCTGTTGTTTTTCCTATTTTCTTTCTCTGTTGATATTTTTGTCCCTGCTGATCATATTTTTCTAGTGTCTATAAATATCCCCGTGGTTACAGTTGTGGGTGTGAGTTGATTTCAGTACTGAGTGTGCTAAAGTGAATTTTTATAATGCTTTTCTTTCTTTATTTTGCAAGGTTTCTTCTTTTTTTTTTTTTTTTTTTTTTAAATTTTGCTTCTGTGCCACTTGTAACAGGAAAATATATTTTATTGCAAGACTGGAACATTTCCCTAGCAATGTTGCCAGCCCCAAGGGACTTTTTCATTAAGTTGTGTTCTTGAAGTAGGTTTCCCAGATGATCTAATATGAAGCAAAATTATAGTGAAAAAAGTTATTTTTTTAACTGGGATTTATTTGAGGCAACTTGGGTCAACTTTAATCTGCTAGTTAAGGTAAAAATGTTAAAAATCATGAGATACTTATAAGACTTTCTAGAAGTTTTTTGTGCTTAAATTACTTCTGTATTGTTGAGCCTAAAAGGGTACATTTGAGTTGGGTTTTCAAGATTTACTTCACAATGATGAGGACTAGAAACTCCATTATTTTTTTTTCCTAACTGGAAGATGGTTTTCTTACCTAATCATAAGATAAAGTTTTAGAAAGACTTGGGATAAAATTGAGGGAGTTGCCAACAGAGATTTAGGTGGAGTCTTTTTTTCCTGTGAAAACAAGGATTGCTAAGGCATTCTTCACCTTTTCATATCCAGATGAGGTTTAGAGTTGGTTTAAGGCTGATCTAATATCTGGGTTGAGATTAGATGATGATCTTGCCAACTGCTGTCATGAGATTTAAACTAGATTAAAGGTCCCTTTTGTTCTTTTGAATATCAGAGCTGTAGAGGTGGCTTCTATCCAGGAACTGATTGCACAATCACCACCATCTCTAATTGCACTTCAGAAGGCCTTAAATCTGAGCCTAGAGTTTTGATCACTTTGTCGTTCTTCAGAGCAGTGGTCTCCAAACTTTTTTGATCGTGCACCCCTATCAGTAAAAAATTTTTGAGCATGCACCCCAATATATGTATATTTATATAAATAGAAATAGAAATTCTAGTATTTTCTTCCCGCACCCCAGTGGATGGTCTTGTGCACCCCCTGGGGTGTGCATACCCCACTTTTGGAGACCACTGCTTCAGAGGACTGGTGATTGACCAGCCCACCTTTTCAATAGCAGTTGCTCATTGCAAGAGGCATATACCCTTCTCCATGGCTTTTTCTTTCCCTTTTGAGCAAGCTCGGTATTATTAATACCATATTTACTCAAGTATAAGATGACCCTGAATATAAGACAACCCCCCCATACTTAGCTTCCATGTATAGTAAATTTAATAAATTTGGTATAATTTTCCAGAATCTGAGTATTAGAGGGGTGTCTTGACTCTTCCTCTCTGCCCTACCGCTTCCCCTTCCCACTGCTACAGCAGGAGAAGCTGTGGCTGGGAGGGGAGGGGTCAGGTGGTCCCCTGCCCTCTACTCAACCCACTTCTTCCCACTGCAGCCTTCCTACCACCTCTGCACCCCCCACACCCAGCTCCCCACAGCCTCTACCTCTTCCCTTCCCACACCCCTTTACTATCAGACACTGCTTGGGTTGCTCCTTAATGGAGCGCAGCATGTGGAAGCTCAGCCCTTCCTTGGCCATGCAGCAGTGTAGGGGCTGTTGATTGGCCAGACTGGGGGGGGAAGCATTTTCATGAGCTGAGCTGTGCCTGACAGCAATGGGGAGGGAAAGGTTGGGGGGGGGGGGCGGCGGCAGAAGCTGTAAAGTGGAATTGGAGTGGGGGGTAGGAAGTTTCTGTGGGTCTGATTCTGGCCCCAACCCAGACTCAGGGCCAGAATCAGAGCCACAGCAGCTACCTGCTTCCCCCTCCTCTTTGCATTCACCTGTAAGACAAGGGGCACCCCCCCCCCCAGCATGCTGATTGCGGGGTACAATCTTGTCTTATATTTGAGTCAATACACTATTACTACTTAGCTTTCTCTCTTCTCCCCCTCCTCCTCCAAACCACCAAGACTTCAGAATCGGAGGTCCTGTGATTGCCTTGGAGGATTCCTGAGCTAACTGCAATGCATGGTTGGGGTGTGATAGGTCTGAAGGAAAGAGAGAGTGGTATATGTTTTGACAAGACTTAGCTTCTGGAAAATGAAGTTGTCTCTTTAAATTTCACTCCACCCTTTCCATTCCTGCCTTGGAAGTGTGGGCATTGGTCAGGGATTAAAAGGGAGGAAAGAGCATTATCTTGCAACCTAATAATGTTGTTAATCACAACTTCCTCTTGTGATCTCTGACTTCAAAGCATTTGCTTGTCACTTGACAAGCTTCTAGAAGGGGTGGTATGTGGCTGTTCTGTGTAGGTCATAAAGCCGTGCTTTCCTATTGAGTATCTTTAACGGTATCCATGAAACTAGCCAGATAGGCATATAGATATAATTCCTGCTCCCTCATCCCATTTTCCCCTCCATCTGGAGGATGAACCTGAGGAGCAGAGCTGTTGAATTGGCCAAGGTCACACAGCACAGCTAGAAATATTGCTTAATGGCTGCTTAAAAGCTTTAATACTGTAGAAGTATTGGTTTGTTGTATGGAAGGGGTATGTATGCCTGTGTAGAGGCATGTTAAAGGGGTCTGTGCCTTTGCCTGTGTTTTCAGTGTCTGTATGAATGCCTGCCTATCTTGACATACTGCCCTTGCCTGACAGAGTCTATAGTAGTAGGGGGAGAACAGTTCAATGTTACAAATAGCTACCTGCCCATGGCTTTGGTCTGCAATGTTCTAGTAACTGTCATTTTAATATAATTGCACGCTGTCACCATCTGTTTTCTTACCTGCTAATTTTTGTCAGCAGGGTGAACACACCAAGGTTGTCATTAATAAAAGAAGCAAATAAACATTCTGATATTCTCCAGGCCCAGATCCCCCAAAGACTTGAGAACAAATTTTTCTTCTCAGGTTTTGCCCTTGAGTCTCAGCAATAGAGAGCCCATGTTTGGGGTGTGTTTGTCATATAGGATCTTTATTTAAACTCCATGAAAAGCTTTTCTGGCCTCGTACCAGAAAAATTCTAAGCTGCAGGCAGAAGCAGCCAGCAGTGCATTACAATTTTCATTGGATTTATTCTCTCGCCCCATCTCACCCCTGCCAAAGATATCTTTTTTTTTATTGATGTCAAGCCAGCATCAGATTAAAATCTTTCTCTGGTGTACCTGAGCTAATCTCATCAGGGAGGTTTGTATTGAACTGCTTTTTAATACAATTTTCACTCTTCTGAAAGGTGTTTTAAAAACAACTGAAATCTGGTACAAAAAATGTTCCCTTTACTCAGATGTGCAGCATAATTGTTAAGGCTTGCTTATTGATTTGGTTCATTGTGTAAATATTTAATAAAAGTTACAGCCAGAGGATACTGGAACATTTTCAGTGATGAAATGAGTTTGGAGAGTCAGTCTACTTCCTTGTGGAGACGAATACATGTGTATTCACATATGGACACACTCCCACACACCCACCCACCTTCCGACTAGGCCTGGCTGACAGCTTGGAGCCTAGAAGTAAGGGGAATGAATTGGAGAGTGCAAACCTTCTTATATACCAAATACCACTTCACAATTGTTCAAACTGAAGAGACAGTACTGCCGTGGTACGGATGAAACGGAGGCTTACCAGGCTAGCAGCCCAGCAGTCATCACTGGCATTACATTCATCCAAGGAGTAAGAACAAAAGGAACTAATAAAGTCGGTTGAGGTGGTCTCGATAGTTAGTGTTCCAGCTCTTGTTGTGAATGTGCCTAAGCTCTTTCTTGTTGCATCTATTCAGATGATTTCCAAGCCAACCACTAATTTTGTGTTTCTCCTCTCTCTCTCTCTCTCTCTCTCTCTCTCCACTTTAGATGAATTACCATGCTTTGGTCCACGTGCTCTGAAGAAGATTCTGCTGTCAGGGTCTTGGTTTTCAGCTAAAGACATCTGGGCCTAACAGCTGCCATGGAAACAGGCTGCACAGAGGAGACAGGCAGAACCAGTGCTCCATCTGTGGTCTGTAGGCACCTTGAGGGAGGTGACCCCCTGCAGCAGGAGGAGAACGGAGCAGCTGACTGTCTGTCTGAGCAGAGTGATGCTTCTGCAGCAGCTCAGGAACAACTTCTTCAGCAGCAAGCACCCTCTGGCAAGCTGAAAAAGACTGCTTTCAAGCTGTTTGGGGGGAAGAGGAGCATATGCACCCTACCAAGCTTCTTTGGGGGAAAAACCAAAGGCCAAGGGAAGGGAGCTTCCAAAAAGGGTCTCAGTAAGAGTAAGACGCACGATGGGATCAGCGATGTTGCATGTGAAGAGGGCAGAGGGGGGCATTTGGAGGGTCCTTTGAATGGGAGCACAAGCTCACACCTGTGCCAGCTGCCGAGCTCTCAAAGTGCTCATACAGCAATAGATGCTGGCTTCAGGTTTGATTTCAGCAGGCGGGAGAGCTCTCCACCAGGGAGCACAGAAGGTTTTGAGAAAAAGTCCAACGGGGACAAATCATTGTCTTTGCCTAGGCCCAAGAAAGGATTGAAGGGGCTTTTTAACAGCATCCGGCGCCACAGAAAGAACAAAACTGCTGAGCCTGAAAAGGTGGGACCGCATGAGTGGGTTGCAGAGGTTAGAGATGGAGAGCAAACCAGCAAAACACGAGGAACAGGAGCTGAACCCCAGCAAGCCTCTGAGGTGGAGAGTCTAAGGGGAGATCCTCTTTCTGCAGCATGCACTGGAAACTTGGTGGAAAACTGCTGCCTGGCATCCAGCCTTAGAGAAGCCACTGAGTCAGAGTGGCTGGTAGCTGAGAAATGTAGCTTGGAAGGGAACGGAGCAGTAGCGCCTATGAGCAAAGACTGTGTTCTAGATATGAAATGTGAGGCAGAGGCTATTGTTTGTGCAGAGCCAGGCTACAGCAGCCTTCCTGATGTCCTCCATTTAGATTACATAGAAAATTATCCTCCATCTGAACACTCAGGAGATCAGCTCAGCTTGATGTTTGGGGATGTCACTTCCCTTAAAAGTTTCGATTCACTCACTGGGTGTGGAGACATCATTGCCGAGCCAGATATTGAGAGCATTGCTGAGAGCACGATCTCTGTGGAGCGCAGCAGAGATGCTGCCAAGAGGAGTTCATGTCTTGTCACGTACCAAGGAGGAGGGGAGGAGATGGCCATGCCTGAGGAGATAGAGGAGTACATCCATCAGATGTGGGAAGGAACCACTGAGGCGGACAGTAGCTATGAAGCCAATCTTCCTCATCTCATGAACAGTCATGAGCCACAGGGAGTGAATAACAAGCTGGAAGGTCATGGCTTGTGCATGGAGGGAGCCCACCCATACACTGGTGGGGTGGTAGACGATGTAGAGCTCTTAACACCACAGAGTGACCAGCAGGAATCTGCCCCTAATAGCGATGAGGGTTATTATGACTCTACCACGCCTGGTCCAGAGGATGAAGCTGGGGATGGGCTTGGTGAAGGCAAGAAGGACCGTCTCCCAAGAGACAGTTATAGCGGTGATGCACTTTATGAGTTTTACGAGCCTGATGACACCTTGATGAGCCCATCCCAGGGGGATGAATCCTTATTCGAGGGCAAAGCACCTCATCCAGACATCTTCAGCTGCTTCTTAGACTTCACTCTCCCTGCTGAGAAGAACCTGATGCAACTGGCAGGGCAGAAAAACAGAGTGATGGAAACTGAGGAAGAGAGGCTGGCTGCCATTCAGAAAGAGCTGTTGTATTGGGAGCTGCAGAGGGAGCCGGTCTTGAAACGGCTGGATGTTCCAAGCAAAGATAAATGTGCCAGGGAAAAGCAATATATTGAATGTAAAACTAGAGCAGCCAACTTAATTGGCAAAAATCAGAGTTGCCTTGGAAGTGAACAAGTTGGTCCTCAAGCCTCAAACAGAAGTGTAAACAGTGGGGTTTCTCTGTCCAGACTTGAAAATTCAGAGTGGAGGGATTTTCAAGGGACACTATATCCAGAGAAGTATTGCAATGGCCAAAAAGCACAAGGAAGTTGCCTTATTGAGCTCATGAAAAACAGTTCTGTATTTGATTCTGATCTGGATCATACAGTGTTTGGAGGACTTGTCCACAGTGGGTTAGCCCCAACCAAAACGGTGACCTACCCCAGCTATAGAAAACATGACCATGATGGCTGCTTGCAAAATGAGAACCACAGTGGTGTGGAAAATAGCCCCAGAGAGCCCCAGACAGAAAGTGAATGTGAACCTGAGCATGCTGTTAACTTTTCTCAAGCTCTGGTGGAGTTCACCAGCAGCGGGACTCTGTTTTCTAGCCTTTCTGAAAGCCTTGGTAGCTCTGACTCTGGTTCTTCCTTCACTCAGAACCTTCCTGTCCTTCCAACCATGGTCACTTTTGATATTGTCGATGTGGAGCAGGAAGGCGAGGGGGAATGTGAGCAGCACCTGGAGATGAACACAGATGAGGACATTGCTGCATCCTTTGAGGCTTTTGATGACAGCTATGTGCAGAAGGAGTCCTTTGCTGAATGTGACGAGAGAATGTTCCCAGGGTATCCCCACGGCTCTTTCCAGAGCTGCAACTGGGGAGTAGCCAGCCTTCCCCGTCACCTGCGCCTTCATGGATTGAGCCCTTCCATGCCGGCACCTCTCTCCATCAACAGAAGGAGCAGGTCGCTTGACACCGAGAGCTTGGAGTTTGAACTTGCAGACTTGCAACTCTCCAAAAATGGCCTTAAGCCTTGTCAGCTCTGGTCTAAAAGGGACAGCAGCAAAAAGGACTTTGATGGATCCCTGCTGATCAGAAGCAAGGAGAGCACTCCTCCCTCTCCTTCAGATGGAAGAGAAGCTGATGGTGTTCTGGCATGGCCAGCTTTGCAGTGTGTGCAGTACAATGCTGAGTGTTCCTCTGGTGGGGTGACAGAATGGGGCTGTGCTCCAGCTATTGTAGAAAGCAGCTGGGATACATCTGAGCAGTCAGAAGTGGATTCTCCATTTGTGTCCCTTGCACGGAGCAATGCCTTGGAGACTCTGGACAGGAGGCCCCAGGATATGGAACCCAATAACCCAATGCTTCAGTCCCCCAGACACATGGTCAGGCCATCCAGTTTACCTCTGCAGATTGATACGAGACAGTCCCAAGTGGTATGTAGCTCCTATAGGTACCATGGGGAAAACATGGCCAAAAAGCTTGCTCATGTGTTACCTTTGGGAGAAAAAGGGGCTGACTTACCTCAGAGCTTCAGTTTCACTCAGTCCCCTGAGAAACCAGCAAAGTGCAAACCTGTTGGTGTTACTCAAGGAATACCCCAGCTTCACGATGACAACACTGAGACCTTAAAACTCCCAGCCTGTTTTGCTGAGCATTATGGAAGCCCCAGTGCCGACCTGCTGAAAGGGAGAGCTTCGCATGGGAACCCGCTGCCCATTAGCTGTAAAAGCACTACAGTGAATGTAACGGTAGCCAAATAGCCAACAACACAGGGGTGAGGGGGGTAGGGTTTAGGGTTCACTTTTCAGGGAGGGAGAAGGCAAACTTCCAGGAGTGATTTTTAATTTAGAATTGGGCCAACAAAGATGAACTCTTTTCTTGCGGCTGAAGTAGGGTGCAGCAAAGTGGCAGTGCTGCTAGCACTCTGCACGGCTTTGGGTGCTTTATTTGTGTTTTGTACAAGCAAGCTCCTAGACTCCTAGACTACCACTGAGACACCCTGGTTCAGCATGTACCACTCTTCGGTTGAATATAATACACAATGCAGAATGTATACTAGTCTTAGTACATAATATTGTCACTGCTGGAATAAAAATCTGGAAGCAGACAAATCTTTAGTACATCGGGCTAGTTTTTGGCAGCTTTTAATTAAAGGGATACCATCAGCTTCTAAAAATCAAAGCTTTTTTTCCCCTGAATTTTCTTTAAAATATGAAGCTGCCTTAACAGAAAAGTAAGAAAGAGGAGTAATAAATAATATTCAATTTGTTTATTTGCTTTGAGCATTGGGCAGCACTTGATATTCTCTGTTTTATCCGCGGTGGAGTCATTTCTCTCTGATTATGTGGCTCTTATACAGTGATGAGGATGAGAGAGGAAAAATAGGTAGACATGGTAGTAAAATCACAGGTCATTCTGAGACTTACTTCATAGACCCGGAATGACTTAATTGGAGATAGTCAAGAAAAGGGAAATATATTCTCTGAAAATGTCCATTAAGAGAAAAGGGTGTGTGGGGGGGAGGGATTGGAATTCTTTTGGCAAGGTTTGATTTCCTTTCCAGTGGAGAAAGGAAAGTATGGGAGGCGAAGGGAATTTCAACCAAAATGAGAATGTTCCTGTAAATGTTTTCATTTTGGTTTAAAAAAAATAATCCTCCAACCCCTCGCTCCAACTCCCCCTGCTGTGAGGAGCTTTGATTTTTTTTTTCAGGCAGCTCTACTTTTTATTGATTGGATTCCATGTTGATGATGTCCCTTTAAGAACAAAATGTTCACCCATTTATTCCTTTTGAAGTGATCACACTTCATAAAGTAGAACCTTCCCTGTGTGCATTCCCTGCCCCAGCCTCCTCTCCCCCACCTTAACGTGAATATTTGTTTTTTAAATAAGCTAAATTGACTCATGCCTGTAGCTGTTTAGTTGCAGATGCTGTTACTTTTCTTCAAAAGGAAGTTTTGTGTTAGGGATTTTTATTTTCTTGCATAAATGCATACAAGGAGAGTATTCTGTTAATTGGAATACGAGGTGTAACACAGCCTAAATTAGGCTTCAGAATTTCTCTTCCTCACACCTGGAGGAAATGAAAAAGCTGGATATACTGCCACTCTTCTTCATCTGTTGTTTTTCTAGGTTTTTTGCTCCTACACCTTGCAGGAAAGGTTGAGGAATGAAAGCAAGCTGTGGAGAGATGCACTTTGCTCTGAGGAGGTCTTTGGTTGCATGGATGAGAGCTCTCTGAGGCACGTGCGTCAGGCTCTTGGAGCACAGACTCCAAGGAGTCTTCTGTGTCCTTGTCAGTCTTGAATGACATGATTTTGGTTTCGTAAAATAGATTTCTCTTCTTCCTAACTGACTTTCTAAGTGTCCCTATGCTTCTATCAGTGTTACATGCTTTGACTTAATTTGGTTAATGGTGAACTGCAGAGCATTTAAAAATGCCCTTTTCTGCTTCTGTCATGCAAAAATACTTTCTTTAATGGCTTAAAACTAACTGCCATTTTTTAAATTGGGTCTTCCTTTGCCTGGAGGCTTTTGCAAAATGTTTTGGAGGATCTGAATAGTGGGATTACACAGCTGTCACATTCTCTTATATACCAACTTCATCTGATACCCATTTTCAAGCCCTGTGTAGATGCCGGTCAGAATGGATAACCTGGCTACAGTTCTTCTGGCCCATAACCAGATTACAACCGGGTTCCAAATTGCAGTGTAGACTGGGTCTTAATGTTTCTTCCTAACTGGGCTATAAGTTATTCCCATACTGATTTAGAGTTGCACTCTTCACTGGCTTAGCAAACAGCCGAGAACATCTCTGCAATCATTGCATTGGTACTAGTTAGGCATGAAATACAGACTCCCTGGTGAAAGAGGCACGTGAGGGTCTAATATGTCATATGGAAAAGACACCTTCATGGGGCTGCTGCTGTGCATATGTGAAGGAGCACTGAAGGACAGAACAACAGCTGTGCTCTTGTTTGGCTCTTCGCTTTTAAAAAAACAAAAAAGCTAAGAACAGAGAACACCTACTTCTGTATTTGTACGTTGTATTGTATCTTAATTCTTCAGTGTTACCGTGTTGGTTGCACTGCTGAGCATTACCCTCTAGGACCCATTGTGTCCCATTCTTCAGTGCACACTGCACAACTATACAACCCCACTGTAATAAACAAGATTGCATGGGACAAATTCAACCCTGAGAGAATGGGCAGACAGATTATTACTGCCAGGTTAAAAGGTGCAGGAATTTACTGTATGAAGGCCAAGCTCTCTCTAGCTTTCTACAGGGCAAGAGTATTCACACTGGTACAGCAAAGCCTCTTTTTTTATATCTTGCAGTAATTAATTCATTTGCTGATGTCCTTAAACTGGCCATCTGTAACTGAGAACTTAGTCGTTACTGCGCTAAATCAGCGTCCTTGGTGCGTTACAATCTGACAGTCTTACATGAAAAGGCAAAGAATTAGCAAAGGGAGCGACCTTGGCTTCAGGCTCATTCCTTTTCTGAACTGGGAATAAAATCCTATTGAAGGCAGCCTTTAAGTTTTCCTAAATCAGGGCCTGGAGTATCAGTCAAATTTGGGGCATATTCCAAACCAGATCCTAACTTCATAGATCTGATCCACTTTTCTCTACCTGCTGTAGGTCACAAATAAATTACTGTTAACAAGAGCAAAGAGAATACAGGCAAGCATTCCCAATAGTCACCTTTTTGTCTTGGTTAAAGCAACAGCCTCTTACTGAATTCTTTTTTTGAGCATGTCACCAAAGGCATCTTGTGGGGATGGGGTTTTGTTTTGTGTTTTTGTTTATCAATGATGTGGCCTTTGCCAAAGTTTGGGTGAAACATAAAAGTGTCTCAGTGCTAAAAAGAATGTTCAGTTACAGATGCATGTCTCTAATAAGCATTTTGGTTGTAGGTACGTAATGGAAAGACTTAATGCAGGTGGTTTCAATACACTAATGTGTGAAAGCAATACAGCTAGGACTTGATCATCTGACTTCATACCAAAGGTTTTCTTCTTAATGTGATTTAGACTCTAACAGAGAAAATATGTGACATTGATATACATTGACTAAAGTTATGCATTTTGGAAATATGCAAGCGTTAATTAATTTGCAGGATTATTGAAATATTCTGCTCCTTGGGCCCAAAGATAAAAGAAAAGTAAGGTTTTTTTAATTTGAATTGGGAAGAAGGTGTTACACAATGAGATCTCCTAACGCTACTAAAATTTTTGTCCGTCAAGGGATAAATAAGACCAGGTTTTCCATAATGATGATACACTTTTTGATGTTTCTACTAAAATCGTAAAAAGGGTCATGGATTTTATTTGAAGGTAAAAAAGCTTGTGGTAGGTGGAAGTGACAAGCAGCAATTTCTTAAGTGCTTGTTCATAAAGCAAATGGCATTTCTGAACTGAGTTTCAAATTCTGACTTATTTCCTTAATAACCCTTTAAGTTCTGTTGTAAAACTTAAGAGGAATTAAGTGAGAGGAATTAAATCCATTATGGAATCTCAAGATCTCCTATTTCATTGTGGGTGTGGGAGCCTGCTACAGGTTTTCAGAGTATGCTTTTGCTCCTGACTTCATTCAGTGTCAGAGCAGACTATGGGTATGAGCTGGTGGGTCTTGCCATTTTCCTGAGGGAGACTGCTCTAACCGCAGAGTTGAAGCAGTTGGTGGTCCTATTACAAATCTGTCTCTCCCCATCCCCCCATTTCCAAAGGTTTAAAACCAATTTGCCCTTTTCCTTTCTTCTTCCTTCCCACTTCCATGAGAAAAGAGATCTTGGCATGATGAAGTAGATTGAGACTCATCCCTTACACTTAATTAATTGGTAGTATAATTGATCACTTATCAGGCATAGTAGCCACTCTTTTAAAGTAAGACTTAAAAACTTAAGGATTTTTTAATCCAGTTAATATTGGCCAAATGCATGTCAGATTGGAGGGATGGACCCTGCGGGGTACATCTGCTTTTCTATGCATAGGATCTGCAACATCCCAAAAAGCTCTTCTGGGGCTTGGGTTTCTGGTGTGGGCTCTTAAACCTACAGCATTTACCAGTTTGAATTAAGCCCTTTGGCCAGCACTTTTGACCTGGGTTCCCAGTAAAATGCAGCTTAGAGCTGTTAGTATTCAACACATTGCAGAATCAAAATCTTGTCTTTACCTGGTTAAATGTGGAGTCACGTTTAGGCACCAAGTTGCTAAGTATCAGTTTAGGTTTTAGTAACAGTAGGGTCTACGGAGCCAGTCATCAACTGTCAGAAGTCAGGAATTGTCCAGCCAAGGCATTTAAAATAGCAGGATTGTACCAAGCAGTGGCACTTGCACAAAATGTTTTGCTATCACATGGCTAACCATGGCAGTTTTAAACCACTGACATTCAGGTCAGACTACCAAGTTGTGCTGTATTGCATTTTTATATGCATATGAAAACGGTCAATTTTATCTATTTTTGTATAGTTTTGCATTTTATATTCATGGAGAAATTTTATGGACTATTGTTTTACTTGTGTATTTTATGTTAAAATGGTGCGGTTTACAGTTTCGATGGAGAAAAAGCAAATGCTGCTGCTACCACTGCCACCACCTGTGCAATGAAGAAACCATCTTGCTTCTAAAATCCCTGTGTCATGTGCTATTCCACTTTTATACTGAAGGTTTATTCTGAAGATCAGAAGCCTGCCAACCCCCACACACCTTCTGTGGCTACTACTAAAATGTTTGTTTAATACTGGTTTGTCACTCTTGTCAAGTGCCGTCTTAGTTTTGTTTTGAATCTGGGTTTGTGGGCTGTATTGATCACTTTCCAAGAGTATTGTTGACTTTTTTTAAATTTAGAAATCAGGGGGGGTTGTTTTTGTGTATGTGGGTTTTTTGCCTTTGAACCCTTTTATAGCTGATTTCTGAAAGGGAATTCTATTAAGTAACTGCCTGTCTTGGAGTGGAAATCATGTTCTTTGTTGCCCTGTGATATTTTAATTGAAACTGTTGGGAAAAGCTCCTACCAAAGTCTGGTTTCAGTTGGGTCAGTCTTGGGATTTTGAATATTCATCTGGGGCCTAGTTAGATGCCATCAGTGTAGTACTGCTGCTTGCGGCCCTCTCCCCTCTGGAAAGGATACGATGGGGTAGCTAGCTGCCAGCCGGTTTACTGGAGAAGAGAAAACCACAGAATAGAGTAGGTAGGTCTTTCCCTCACCGGAGCAAAGCTGCTACTACAGGAAGAGGAAGTGAAGGAGGCAGCAGCTGCTGCATCTACACAGTCCTGTTCTTTCTGCCGGGCTGAGCTACAAGGGTATTGCCAGCCCTGCTTTAGCCCATCAGGAGTAACAATCTTGGTGCCTGCTTTTTACCTAGTGCAAAAAATTTTTCCTGTTCCCTGCTCCTATAGGGTAGCCTCTTTCATCTGGTCCCCAATCAAAATTGTACTAGAGGGATTTCCTGACCGCTGCTTCTGCTCTATCAACTCCTGAACTAGTCTCATACCTCAGCAGCCCCAGAGGTCTGCTGTCTTTTCAGCACTGTTCTAGGAAAACCTTTACCAGTTATAGTTAGGGACTCACTTCATTTGCAGTTTTGTGGATTTCGTGGAATATGTGAAAACGACAACAAAATTAAAAATAAAATGCTGTCTCCCAAGTGGAAGCCAGCAGAGAGCAAGTGCCGGCTGGTGGGGTAGCATGACAGCTCCCTCCCTTGTCTCCCTCCCTGCTGGCACCTTTTTGCCAGTCAGTGCCAAGGGATGGGATGACAAAGGGCAGCCAGTAATCAAGGTGGCAGTCACCTCCTCGTCCCTCCCCACTCCCCCAGGCCCTCTGCCAATCAGCACCAAGGGGTGGAACCACTGAAATAATTGGCTCTCTGTGCCAGGTGTGGACCGTAAAAAACCCTTAGTCTTCCTGTGATTTAAGTAGGTCCCTAATTATGGTAACTATGCTGTTTATTTTAAGAGCCCCAGAATCTTTCACTTAGCAGCTGCTCTTAGTTGAAAGGAGCACTGCCAGTAGGGAGGGGTGTTGAATTTTAGGGTTTTTTGTTTTTATTGAGGTTTTCTTATAAGTGCACCCCTGTCAGGTTTTGGAAACCCACTCTCAGTAGCAGCAGAACGGTGTATGAGAATCAGAAAGTGAAGCGAGTTTTCAAACAGGAAGTGAAATTGACTCACTTCTGTTCAGTCTCCAAGCTGAGTGCAAAAGGTGAAGTGGTGAAAGCTAAATTATGAAAAAGGGAAAGCAGTGATTCAGCCATAGACACTTGCTGTGCATGAGGGTTTTTGGTGTCTTCTAATTAAATGACTCCTTAAGCAGACAGTGTTCCTTTTCATTATTTTTTTTTTAAATGGGTTTTGCTTCTGTTTCTGAAGTGCAAAGTGGGCAGAAATCTAATTTGCAAACATTCCTGGAGTGTTTTGACCAACACTTCATTTTAACATTCCCTGAACTTAATTTTGAAGCTGTGTAATCTCATGCAGCTAAGTGTTTGCTGAGATCACTCTCCTCTGCACTGCTGTATTCTCCTGCAAGTTAGGGAAGGAGAAGACCCATCAACATATCCAAATAGTCTCCCTGCCAGTGCAGGATAGTTCCTTCCAAAGCATCATCGAGTGCCCTCTTTTCTGTAACATTCCAGCAGGGTGCCAAGTCACTTGCTCCTCTTCCTTGCATCCTCCACACTCTTCTATCTCATCTAGCAGCAAATAAATGAACAAAACTCAGCTGGGGTAAAGCTAGGGCTAGAGGGATGCATATGTCCATTACAGAGAAGTGAACCATTGGCCAAGTCTTCCTCAGCTCTCCTTGATGCCAGTTGCAGAATCAAATCTGTTTCTACAAATAATTTCGGTACAACTTGGAACCTTTGAAGGCTATGCACAGTTTGATCCACTCAAGGGCAGTTGGTTTCTCCCTTGCCCCTTTTAGATATTTTAGTTGAGTCACACTTTCTTTTCTTTTTGCCCCTTTCTTGTTCTCATGGCTACTGGTTCTTAAACTTTTTAATGTATTTACTGTGTTTTAAAATGAATGTTCCTTTCACTGAATTCTAATGAATAAACTTCAGGTTTCTAGAGAACATCTTAAAATGTCTTGGTGTGGTTTTTTTTGTTGTTGGTGTCTCTCTCTTTTCCCAGTGCTCAGTACATTGGACTTGTTTCCCTCTCTCTTAGCTGAAGAGTAGAGGGAAAGTTGCTTTTAAGAATCAAATGAAATGGGGAGTGGAACGGGAAGAATATTTCAGAAAGCACAGTCTGAGACCAGCTGGATTTTGGCTAGTTCTATACTTGCTATACCCAGCTAAAGTATTTGCTGTTAAATTAGCTCTACAGAATAACAGTCAGTCAAGAGACTGGACCCAAGAGTCAGATTTTCATTTTTAGGAGCATGTTCCACTGTTGCTTTGTGCAAACAATAAGTAGGAATTTCATTTATCTGTGAAGTGGGGAACATATCTCTTGGTACCATCAACAGATTCACTGAGTTCATGAAAAATTCCCTATGTGTACATCTTATGGCAAACAGAAGCACAAAGATATTTAAAAACAGAGCTAAATTGCTCTGACTTCATGGCAGAATAAGAATGAACAAATGTTTGTGCAGTTGCTCATCTGCTATCAGGAATAGGGAGAGCATAGTGAATCTGCCTGTGCTAACGCAGCTCCTTTAGAGCAATGATGACATGTTATTTTTGCAGTTTTTCTTTGCTGATTAGAAGGCACAGAATGGGACAGGAATGACTTGAAGGAATTTTTTTAATTTGTGTTGGAAGAGGCACTTGTGTCCCATGAGTTGTACACTCTGTAATAATATTTTTGGAATATTCTTGCTCCCTAAAAACCTTTGGGTTTACTTCCCTGGCCAGCTGTCTAAAAACTTGTCTCCAAGGGGTGGAATTTAACAGCATAACTGTAGCATAATCATACTGGTGTTACTCATGTGGATGTTCTTATTCTGAAATAAGAATTTCCACATGGGGAGTTATGCTGGTTTGATTACAGCTGTATACATTTCTTACTGTAGGCCTATCATCTAGCTGGGGTCAGCGCAAACTACAATTCCTTTTTCTGCCCAGGCAAAATAGTGGTCCAGAATGGATCTCAATTCCTGTTGAATTGATGGGGTCTGCAAATCACCAGAGCTAGGAGTTGAGGCAAGTATTTAGGTTAAATCCTGAACTTTAAATAGTAGAACTTACTGTGTTGTTGAGAATAGAAAATGCTAAAGCTGTGTGCTTGAATCTTGGGTTGGGCGTAGAAGAACAGAGCAGAACAGTGGTTCTCGGGTTTCCTGTTCAGTGCCTAATAGCTGGTTAAAAGGGCCACATCTATTTTTTAGTGCAGAAGAACACCAAACAATTGCACTAACTGGGACTTGTACACAGTTGTCATAACATGCAGTCAATAGGCAACTATGTGTGCAAACTCTAGTTGCAATTTAAGTGCAGCAAAACTGTAACATCTTCAACTCCGTTTCATTTAATATAGAACTTGTAGTGGTTTAGCTCATTTTGGCCACTGCAGAATCATGGCAGAGGAAACAGCCACAGCATAACAGCTAGTACGTGCTCCTAAGGGGTGGCAGCTCCTCTTTCGGAACAGTTTTATGTTACCACTGTCCATAGCCAGCAATTGCATTTTAAAGTACTCCTAACAAACTTCTAGATCAGGGGATATAGAATGGTGTTTCTCCCCACCCAAGCTTTCACAAACAGCAAGAGACTTCCTGATCAAAGAGGAGCAAGAGCTCTGTATAGACCCTTGAGAGGAGAGAAAGGACGCTAGAAATAACATACAGTTGATTGGAGTGGGGATGCTTGGCATTACTGTCACTGCACCACACTGTTCTGTGTGTCTTCATTCTTCAGTCTGGTTGTGGCCCTTATGTCTGTGTCCAAGGGGAAGTTCACTGAGTGGGATACAATTTGCTACAACTCCCAGATGAGCATGGACATGCAGTACGTGGTGCTGCAGACCCATCTACAGCACCACACACTGCACGTGCAGGTGTTCCCTGTGCTGATACGTTGCAGTGTGTGTGTGTGGGTGGGTTTGACCCCAAGAGATCCGGGAGTAAAAAACAAACAAACCCCCATGCCAAAAAAAGTGGAGTGGCACACTTACCAGCACTGTGCGCCACTTAAAGTGAGCCTGGCTGGCCAGAGCCATGCTCCAGCTGCTAGCCAGGCTTCCTGCTGTGGCTGCAGCTCCCAGAGGCCCCCAGGTACGGTTGCTGGGGGCAGCATGGTTGCTGGCCGTAGCCTCCCCTACTCCATGTGTGGTAATCTGATGTACGTCAGCACACGTAGCATGGGCAGTCTCCAGGGAAACAAACTTTTCTGCTCATCTGGACAGACCCCCTGAGTCCAGACAAGGTAATACAAGGTGGGTGGTGGCAGTGAGTCAGGTTAATCTGTGATTCCATGAAATGATACTGGGGTCCTTTTACAGTCAGTGGCATATAGGGTCCATTGTAATAAGCCAAACCATACTGTAAGAGAATTAGGGAGAGGCTGAGTTTTAGTACATGGTCAGGTACTCAAGGGGAACAGTAAAATGGAGATGGACCTTAGCAGCAACAGGTTACGGGAATCTAGACCTTGGCCTGAGTCAGCAAACTTTCAAATCTATTACAAAAATGGTGCTTGAAGGGTGTATAGACTTGAGCCAGGACAGAAAATTTTACTTCAGACAGAGTACTTCTGGTGTCTAAGGTCCGGTCTTTGATCCCTATGGACAATTCCTGATTGGGGGACACAATGCAGATCTGTAGTTATATGATCTATGACCTTCAACAAGAGGACTTGAGTACAAATCAAAGGGTAGTTCAAGCATAATGACTATCCCCATTGGGCTAGCATAGTTAAGGCCCTCAGGTTTCTATAGCCCATGGCATGCAAAAGAGCAACATGGCTAGAATGACCTCTAGCCACTTATGACCCCCTAGCCTGAATGACCATGTAACTGCATATGGATGGGTTGAAGTAGTGGGGGTAGCTTTCAGTATGAGCCTGAAGCAGGGCTTACAACTCTGGAGTCAAAGCAAAATGCCTTAACTTCTCTGCCATTAAGACCAGCTCTTGAGTTCAAAAGGGTTCCCAACACCCCAGAGAGCTTGTGTGGGAGCCTACCTGTAACTTTCCTGTTCTTTAGGGGTTTTGCTAAACCTTGTGATCATTTTAAAAAGCAATAAACCAACTAAAAGAACAATCCTCACCTTACAGGAGAGAAATTGAATTTGCAAAGAGATATAATTATCTGTAATGTATGACAAACTGATACATTAGTGTCTCCAGAGCCGTTCTCAAAAGATTCTGTCTTCTATGCCCAGCACCCTGGGGAGGGTTTATCATTGCCGATTCGACCCACTGGAAATCCATGAGTATTGATTATGCTAAAGGAAAGTTTCAACCTTCATCTGAGTGTGAATCTAATCTCTGCTTCTCCTTGTGCTTCTCTCTTGCTGTCCAGTACCTTCTCCCTGCAGAACTGGAAATTGTGCCTTTCCTACACTTTGGGCATGATTAAAGATTCTTTTAGGTTGTGCTTGCCCTTTGCTGTTCTTGGCTAGCCACCAAAAGAACTGAATCATTTATGGATTCACACCAAACAGAAATAAAATTGGAGAGGGACTTTTAAGTCAATCCTAGGGCCCATGTTGCAGTAGCATTTGCCTGTTTATCTAGGGCTCACATGCTGATCTGGATAGTTTATTCCTTAGCAGACTTTTGAAAGTCAAATTTAGAAAGGTTCCCCTTTTTGGGGAGTGTATAGTGGTCATTGATTTTGATTACAGACCACTAGATTGTGCATTATGATTGGTTACAGGTGAAACTGCTCAGTATTGGATTAGCAGATGCTCTGCTGTCCCACCATCTGTTACATTTTTGTTGTCCATTGCCCAGCTCCCTGGAGCGTGTGTTTGTAACCAATTAAAAGCTTTTGTGTGCACACAATCAAAATATTTCCACCTCCACAGAGATTGGTCATATTTGCACTTGATCTCTGCAATGAGAGGCAGTTGGAAAATATCAATGAGACAAGCTGTTAAAAATACCATTTTATTTTAATAGTCTTGTAGGGAAGTAGCACTCATGATGATGTATTTTATGGTCAGAAATAATTGCTGACTGATTCCTTTCTGTTTCTTGGTATTCCTACCTTTCTGCATTTACAGTGGGGGCTTTCTGTTTTTGTATTATGTTGCATTAAATGCATTAGGCACAAGGTGGGGAAAGGTCACACCAGAGCAGTAGCATAAATCAGGGGAGCAAGAGAGGTACCAGCCCTGCTTGCCACTTCATAGGAGGTGCCAGAATGGCAGCCCCCAGCTCAAGCTGTCACCACAACTCAACTGCAGCAGCCCCTGCCCTGCTCCACACTGCCCAGAGCACCAAGAGTTCAAGTTATTCCTCTGCCTTGGAGACTAACTGGTTCAGCGAGGGCCAGACTTTTGTACAAAACAACCTACTTTGTCACATGCTACGAATGGACACCTTGCAGTAGTGTAATGAGGGGTGGTCAGTTGGGGCATTCAGGGCACGCAGACCATGGTAATTATGCCTCTGCCCTACCTTCCTCCTGACTTCCAACTAATGTGGCTATCCATCTTTGTGCTTATTTGAATTTCACTAAGCTTTGCCTATGGTTTTGACTTCTGAAGAAGCACTTGAGTGGAGCTGTACAAATGCCTTTGTGACTTTGGCTTGGACATAGCAGAAATGCTTTCTAGTTGTGCCCTGCTAAGGCTTTAACAAGATCCTGTTCCATAAACTTGTTGCTAGCCTGTGAATCGATCCTTTTTTCAAGGGTTGCAGAGAGGAAGGGGTATTTAAACCTCTTTAATATGTTTTGCCATTTAAACAAAAATGCTTTCTCAATACTACAGATCAGGAGCTTTGAGCAAACAAATTCTCATTAACTTTTTGCTAATAAAAATACTGAATAAAATTCTGGCCTCACTGAAGCTAATGAGAGTTTTGTCATCTACTTGCATCTTTTGTTCAGCATCTTTAGCAACAAATGGGAAAAGGGGTAGGAATGGCAAGAACTAACTTCTTCCTCTAAGAAATATCTTTTTTTAATTACTGGTGCTTTGTGCGATTTAGCCATTTCTAAGGCAAAGCCAAAATTGCACAAACACCTGCAAAAGAATGTGGATGAACTTGAGGTACGTCCTCTAGCAGCAGGGATGAAGCTGAATGGAGGCAGGAGCTTTCCATTTTAAGAAGACTCTCCACATGGGTCCTTTGGAGGCTTGGTTGTCTTTGTTCATATATATCAACAGAATGAGTAGACTGGCCTCATATAACAGCTGGTAGTGATCCTGGAGGCATGAGGCTGAGAATTAGCCCTGGATGTGGAGCTTGAGCCTCTTGAGTTATACAGCTGCTGCAGGCACTAAAACAAGGATGCCAGGTTCCCTTGCCCTTCCTGGGTCTTCAAGACTTCTCAGGGAGAGTGCTTATAAAGGGAGGGATTGCTAAATTGAAGGAGCAGTGAAAGCACTGTAGGAAAAGCAGCATCCGTTAGCTTATTGAATGTGTTGCTGATACTGGTGAGAAACAGATGCCAACAGCTGTGTAATTTAAGTTTACCATAGAAATACAGAAGTTCATTGGCTTTTCTTGTTGTCTCAGAGGAGACTAGCTGGTTCAGGCCAAGGTCTGAAAATGAGATAAGAGATTTGTAGAGAGACAGGCTTGTTCTGAGCACAGGTGCGAGACTTGGAGCTGTTTCCTCGTCAAACTGGGCCAGTGCTTCATGTCTCAGAGGGGAGCTGAGAGGATTAATTTGCTAATATATGCAAGTGCTTTCCAAGGGAGAAGCACCATATTATAATGATGATGAGGCTTTGAAATTGAACCAGCCTCATGACCTTTCCCTAAAGAGCATCAAGATGGCAATTTACAAAAGAAACATCTGAGACCGGGTCTTCAGGAAAAAACCCAGGGCCACTCAAATCTGTGGGACCACAGGGAGCAGGTTAGGCCATCAGACTGGTATTTATCCTTTGAGACCAATGAAACTGAAAAGCAGCCTGTGCCTAGTTATGCTTAATTGAATTAGGAAGAAAAAACACAACAAGAGAAAAAGTAGAGGGCAGAGGGCAGGCAGTAACCGGCATTGATTGATGAGGTACAATTATGATACTTTATTTTAAAGCAGGGCAAAGAGCTGAAATGTAATCAGTTGTGAAAATGAAACACTAAGCTGAGGTAGGTGGGACACTGGTGACAGCTTCTCCATCTTGCCAGGGTAGGGATGATATAAACCTCTTCTGAAACTAAGATCATCAGGCAAAAAGCCATCCCTACTTCTGAGGAAATCACAAGCTCCCTTGTTCAATAGATCTGTTCAGCTGTCTACATTTTCTTTTATCACAGGGGGAAAGGAGGGAAACTGCCAGAGGAGCTTGGTGCTTCTAATCTTTTCAGAGAGAATCAGAAAATGCAGTAACTGGGAATGCATGGGGCAGTCTGCTTTGCTTACATTAATCTCCACCAGAAAACAACCTAGGTTTGACCTTTAATCGCTTTTCCTGATCAGTTTTCTGTTGGAATGGCTCAGGTGAGCTGTTTCAGTTCATTTAACAGCAAAAAGAAGCAGAATGCTAAGCATCTCCTTAGTATACCAAGCAGTCTTTTTAACTTTGTGGAGACTGGGGGTCTTCCATGCTGGCTCTTATTCACACCTCCATATCCAAGATCTTTTGATGCCTCAGATAACACTTTCAAAGTATTGAGTTCCCATTTGCAAAAGCAACTTATTTAAACCCAAAAGCTTGCTAAGAATTTTTCCAACCATTTGAGTTGGTCTAATAAAAGATGTCAGATTTACCCAAAGAACTTTGTCTGCCTATGTCCTTAGACCAACATGGCTACAACCTGCACCCCTGCAAAAGCAACGTAGGCATTTAGGAGCATAACTTCAAAGTTCTTACAGCTTAGGGACTGGAAGTGAATGGGCTCTTGAACTGCAGCAGGATGTTAGCTGAGATGTATATCTCATGTCAGCTCACTTCTTCTATATCTATAAAAAGGGCTATTTTTCCATACTGAAGCAAGTGGAGCAGAATCCCAAAGCTCATCTGGCCCACCGAGCACTACCCTATGCTCCTTATCCATGTGCTCATGAATGACACAGTTTGGAGCAATCCCAGCCAGGTCATGACAGGCTACAGGGCTCTGGGAGCAGGGCTTAGGGTGTTGGGGGTGCAGGTGGTGTTTTCCTCTATTCTCCCGGTTTTAGGTTATGGGCTGAGGAGGGAGAGGAGGATTGAGGTAGTTAACCAAAGACATGGCGCTGGTGTCATCATGAAGGCTTTGGCTTCTATGATCTCTGTCCATTCTTTGGTGAGAGAGGCAATGGTCTGCTGGGAAGAGATGGCCTCCACCTCACTGCTCTGGAAAGGAGGCTCTTCTCAGCCAGAATGGCTGATCTGCTCGACCAGGCTTTAAACTAAGCCTACCAGAGAATGGAGGGATTACTGCCCACTGGGCAACTTTTGCAAATCCAGCAGGCTAAGGCACTTAAGGGAACCCATCCCTACCCCAGCCCCAGAATGATGTGTAGGGAGGACTAGGGCCTCCAATGGGACACTTACATGCCTATACACCAATGCCAGGAGCCTGGGGAATAAACAGGAGGAAATGGTCCTCCTACTAAACAAGAATGACTATGATTTCATACGGATAATGGAGACCTGGTGGGACTCCTCCTGTGACTGGGCCACTGGTATAGATGGCTATACCTTGCACAGGAGACATCATGTAGACAAAAGGGGTGGGGGTGTAGCTCTCTTATGTCAAGGAAAGCTACACGTCCCTGCAAGCTGACATTGGCGTCCAGGGTGGATGACAAGACTCTCTGGGTTAAAATCCATGGTGAACATGGCACAGGGGACATAATGGTAAGAGACTACTACAGACCTCTTAATCAGGATCAAGAGCTCGACCAGGAATTCACCAAGGAACTGGCTGAGGCTGCACGCTCCCTGTGCATGGTTGTCATGGGAGACTTCAACTACCCAGACATCTTGTGGGAAGAGCACTTGGCCAAATCCAAACAGTTGCAAAACGTCCTTACGTGCGTGGACAAACTCTATCTGATACAAGAAGTCTATGGACCGACAAGAGGCAAAGCACTGCTTGACCTGGTATTGGCAACGGGGGATGATTTTGTCAGTGACCTAATGATCGAAGGGAAGCTGGGAGACAGTGACCATGAGCTGATCACTTTCACTATTCACTGTAAAGGTGGCAAGTCAGTCAGCAATGCTGAAGTCCTCGACTTCAGGTCGTGGAGGCTTGTTGGTGAGGCCCTAAGGGACAATGACCCAAAGGGGAGGGGAGTTTGGGGTGAATGGTTACTCCTCAAGGGAATGATCCTGAAAGCACAAGCAATGTCTATCTCATCTCAGAGGAAAGACAGCAAAAGGGCACAGCTGCCCCCTTGGCTCTGCAGGGAACTTCTGGACCTCTTGCATCTAAAAAGAAAGACCTACAAAGGATGGAGGACTGGAACCACCTCAAAGGAGGAATATTCTGCACTGGTCTGGATGTGTTGGGAGTGAACCAGGAAAGCCAAGGTTGCTACTGAACTCCAGCTAGCTACATGTATCAAAGACAATCCCCTTTTTTAGGTATGTGGTGAGCCGGAGGAAAAGCAAGGGTAACTTTGGACCCCTGCTATACCAAATGGGGCAATTTACAACCAATGCCCAGGAAAAAGCAAACCTGCATAATGGGTATTTTGCATCAGTTTTTCAGCAGCCCCAAGAGACAGCCCTGCTCAATATGGTACAGGATGGCCAGGGTGAAAGAGAATATTTACCTTACATCAATGTTGACCATGTGAGGAACACCTTGAGAGGCTAGACACATTCAAGTCAGCTGGCCCTAACTGTTTACACCCAGGGTATTTAAGGAGCTGTAAGGCATCATAACTCTGCTACTGGCACAGATCTTCAAGAACTTGTGGCATTCAGGTGTTGTGCCCGAATATTGGAAAAAGGCCAATGTGTGGTGCCTATCTTCAAGAAAGGGAGGAAAGTAGATCTGGAGAATTACAGGCCCATCAGCCTGACCTCTATTCTGGAGAAGATCTTGGAAAAAATTATCGAAGAGACTTTTCTTAACAAGCTGTCTGATGGCAACATCCTTAGGGATAGCCAGCATGGGTTTGTTGTGGGTAGGTCTTGCTTGACCGATCTCATCTCCTATGACCAGGTGACCTATCACCTGGACAAGGGAGAAGAGATTGATGTCATATACCTTGATTTAAAAAAAAGCCTTTGATCTGGTGTCCCATGATCTCCTCAAGGAAAAATTGGCCCACTGTGACCTTGGCTACATCACAGTCCGATGGCTGGGGAGTTGGCTCCGAGGTTGGACCCACAGAGTGATAATAGACAGAACTGAATCATCATGGCACTCTGTGACCAGTGGAGTCCCCCAAGGCTCTGTCCTTGGGCCTATACTCTTTAACACCTTTATTAATGATGTAGACATTGGTATCAGAAGAGGACTGGCCAAGTTTGTTGATGACACCAAACCTTGGGGTACAGCGTCCATGCCTGAGGATAGGATGGTGATCCAGGCTGACCTAGATAGGCTCAGAAAATGGGCAGATGAAAACCTGATGGTGCTGAACACCGAAAAATGCAAGGTACTCCACCTTGGGAAAAAAATCTATGAAATTTATGAAGTGCTGGTAGTTCACTAGAGGCATTTCACAAATGCTAACACAGGCTGTTGTGGAAAGTGAAAGATACTTGCATCTTCAGAAATATGGGATATTCTCCTTGACTGCCATCTTTCTAATGATGATGTTAAAATGCCATCAATAATTTTGGGGGATCCAATCTATTTTTTCCTGACCTGGGTCATGAACCTATACACTGGCATTTGGACAGCAGCATGGAAAGATGGAGCTACTGTCCAATCAGCACAGAATGACCACTGAGTACACTTTTGAAAGGTCACTGGCAATACTTCGTGATTAGGCTGGATCTCAAGGAGGAAAATATTCCACCTTGATTGCTGCATGCTGTGCATTGTGTAGTGCTTGAGGGAAACTTTGTCAGCAGAGTGGTAGAAGATTTTGAGCAGCTCAGATACATGAGCAATTAGAGCCCATTAAGCAGCTCTTTGGCTCAGGGATGCCCTATGGGCTCACTGTGCCTTAAAAGCATGTTGCTTTCTTTTCTTTTCTATTGTGGGTGTGTCTTGAATACTGATTAACAACAGCATGTAAGTTACTGCTATAAATCCTTTCCAAGGCAAGGGTGAATGGTGCTGTGGTACCGACCATTTCACAATAAAGCCTTTTGTATCTTAAATAATTTATTGCATGCAATAAAAACAGAATTAAAATGGAGTTGCACACAGAAAACAATGCCCATGTTGGTCCAATCTGAGTGCCAAAAACACATGGAGAGCATTTTGTCTGTGTTCAGAATTCATTAAATGTATTTTTTTCAGGGATTGAAAAAACAAAATGAAAACATTTCACCATTGAGGAAAGTGCAAGCTGTTTGCAGAGACTGTGACCCTTGGAGGCCAGTGCGTGTGGGTGTAGTCAGAGGTTTCTTTGTTGTCTGCAGGCCTGGAATGGAAGGAGCCTCCCAATGGCTTCAGTGTAAAGGTTGTTCCTCACAAGGTCATTCCAGCTGAGGACACCGGTAAAGGAAGACAGAGAGATTGTTGGCTTTACAATGGCAGTGGTAAGAGTAGGATTAGACTAACTTATCCACCATTCTGGACAGTTTTCCTCTGGACTGCGATGCAGCTGCAGGAATGTGTTGCTTGGGGTTTCTGTAAGGCCATAACTGCAGGGTGAGCTGGTGGTTGAGATCCCGGACTGTGAGCATGGGAACACTGTTGATAAGCTTATTATATGCAGTGATGGTTGTAGTTGAAATATCATTATGTAATGTATCACATAGCCCCCAAAACTCAGGATTGCCTGGGCATCTTTGCTGCCCAGCTGTCTGAGGTGATGGTCTCACCCAAATTTACCACAGAGTGGTATTTGATCATGGTTGAGGAATAAAGCTGCCAGTCCTAGAAACATTAATGAAAGAATCAAAGAGCATCTGGTAGAAAATAGGGTAGAGAGGACAAAAGTGACATCCGGGCTCAGGTCAACAAGATATTTTGCAAGAAAAGAAGGCTTTCTCCTGGTGCCTAATGTCACCAGCTAAAGGAAAGCTCATCCATGAGGCAGGTATATCGCTTCTGCTCCCTTCTACCTCTACCTGAGCGCAGATGTGTTTGATTCATTCTGGAGTAAGGCATTGCCTTTCACTTGCACCTAGTGAATACACCTCATCTCTTCTGGGTCTGGCTCCAGGAGGGGTGTTTCAAAGAGGTCCTTGGTCTGTATTGGAGGGTCCACATGATCTTTAGTGTCTCCTTCCTATCCATCTTCCTCTTTGTTGTACAGCATCAGAAGTTGCTTCTTCTTTTTCACATGAGGTGTCTGCATTAAGAACCCGCAGAAGTCTGGAGAAGAGAAGACTGAGGGAGGATTTAATAACCTTCAACTATCTGAAGTGTGGTTACAGAGAGGATGGAGCTGGACTGTTCTGAGTGGTGGCAGATGACAGAACAAGGAGCAGTGATCTCAAATTACAGCAAGGCACGTTTAGGTTAGATATTAGGAAAAAATTTTCTTGTGAGTAAAGCACTGGAACAGGCTACCCAGAGAGGTTGTGGACATTTTTAAGACTGGCTAGACAGAGCCTTGACTAGGGTGATATAGTTGGGGCTGGTCCTGCTTTGAGCAGGGGGTTGGACTAGATGACCTCCTGAGGTCCCTTCCAACCCTCATTTTCTACAATTCTACCGAGAGTGGGCTCCTCACTGTACGCTATGATGCTTTTTGTAGAAAGGTCCAGTTCTTAGGACAGCTCTACTTCTTCCCCTACCGCTGCTTATGGTAGACCTTATGGTAGGTCTGTGGCAGAACTATCACCTTTGCTTGACTTTGCTTCTCTTCCCTTTCATAGCCCTTGGCCCACATCCTCAGTGTCCACGCAAATGCTCCTGTGGTGATTGTGGTTGCCTTGCAGTGCACCTGTGCACTTCCACTGCTCTAAGCAAAGGTTAAATTGGTTTAAATGCATCTCCACTAGTGGGCTTGCACCCATTTAATTAGACTGATTGTTTAATAGTTTAAGCTAAACCAATTAAACTAATCTGGACACGGCCATAGTTAAACAGCAGCCTCCATTTTAACCCAATTGGAACTTTACTTTTTTGCCCTGCAGTTTTCCAGGGCTGACCTCTGCCTGAAAGTTTATTATTAAATCTGTGCAAAGTATGGTAGATAAGACTTATTGATGCATTTTTTCCATATGTTTCACCTTTTATATTTCTAACAAATATAAAGGCAACTGGTGTCAGCAAAGAATTTAATGGGCCAGAAAAACAGAAGTCCAATTTCTTTTGCGGTACTGCTGTGCATCAGACCCATCCTCTCTACAGTTAACAAATGCATAAAAGTGAATCATTTCAGCCACTTCCAGGAGGAAACACAGTGTCTGTTTAATAGCATGTAGCACCCCACAGTAGTCTAGGGCCTTAATTCAGGAAAACATGCACATTCTGAAAGCTGAGCACGTGCTGTCCCAAACCAGAACGTAGGGCATGAAGTGAAAAATAACAATCCCATTGAAATTGCAGAGGGAATGTAAGGGTAAAAACAACAGAGACAAGAGTTTTGTCTACTCTGACAAAAATATGTTGGGGTCTTAACAACACAAGTATTGAAGACCACTGCTTTGAGCTGACCTGAAAAAAGAAATTATCCAGTATCAGAGCAGTTCAGCAGTGACTTGGAGGATGGAGCACTAGGGCTCATGTACATATATTCATGGAGTCATAAGTTGTAAGGACTGGAAGGGACCCCCTCCCCCTTGCACTAGGCAGGAAAGACAACTGGAGTCAGGTGACCCCAGCAGGGTGACCATCCAGTCTCCTCTTGAAGATTTCCAGGGTAGGTGATTGCACCACCTCTGGAGGGAACTTATTCCACAGTCTGGACACCGTGACTGTGAGGAAGTTTTTCCTAATGTTAAACCTAAAATGGTTTTCCAGGAGTTTGTGGCCATTACTCCTGGTTTTTCCCCAAGGGTGCCTTGGTGAACAGTTGTTCGCTGAGCCCTTGATGTATTTCCCTGATGTAGCGGTAAGCTGCTACCAAGTCCAAGTCCCCTCTCAGCCTTCTCTTTTTTAGGTTGAAGAGTCCTAAGTCCCTCAGCCTTTCCTTATATGGCTTGCCTTGCAAGTCTCTGTTCATATGGGTGGCTCTTCTCTGGTCTCTCTCAAGCTTTTCTACATCCTTGTTGAAGTGTGGCACCCAGAACTAGACACAGTATTCCAGCTGCAGGCTCACCGATGCTGAGTCAAGTGGAAGAATCACTTCCTTGGTTTTGCTTGAGATCCATTGGTTGATGCATGCCAGAGCATTGTGTGCCCTGCTGGCTACAGCATCGCACTGATGGCTCATATTCATACTATGGTCTGTTATTACCCCTAGGTCCCTTTCAGTCATGATGCTAGTCAGTTTGGTGTCACTGAGCGTATGAGTATGTTGGGGATTGTTCATCCCCAGATGGAGCACTTTACACTTCTCAATGTTGAACTTCATCTGGTTCCAATCCGCCCAACTTGCTAACCTGTCTAGGTCCGCCTGTATCTGCAGCCTCCCATAACTTGGTGTCATCTGTGAACTTGGCCAGTTAGCTCTTTACCCCCACATCCAAGTCATTGATAAAGATGTTGAAAAGCACGGACCAAGCTCCGACCACTGAGGGACACCACTGGCCACTTCTCACCAGGACGACACAGATCCATTCATGAGAACTCTCTGGGTCCTACCCCACAGCCAGCTTCCTACCCACCTAACTGTTCATCAGTTAAGCCCGCAATCCTCCAGTTTTCACCATGAGAACATCATGGGATGCTGGATCAAAGGCTTTTCGGAAGTCTAGGTATACAATGTCAACCTTCTCCCTCCTATCCAGGTGGTGAGTTACCTGGCTGTAGAAGGAGATGAGATGGGCAAGACAAGACTTGCCTGTGACAAAGCCATGCTGGCTGTCATTCAGAATCCTACTTTCTGTAAGCCTATCACACATAGGTTCCTTGACGAAATTTTCCAGGATTTTCCCTGGGATGGAAGTTAGGCTAATTGACCTAGAGTTGCCTGGGTCCTCTCTCCTCTCCTTCTTGAAGATGGGCACAACACTGGCCCTCTTTCAGTCTTCAGGGACCTCCCCCAGGTACCACAAGTTTTGGAAGAGTTTTGCCAGAGGTCCCACGATGACTTTGGCCAGCTCCTTCAGTACTCTTGGATGAAGTTCATCCAGTCCTGCCGACTTATAAATGTTTAACTTTTCTAACTCATTATGCACCAGCTCAACATCAACAGTAGGAAGGAGGTCATTCCCACCATACCCATTCTGTACCCTGTCTAACATGATTTTCCCCTTAATCTGGTGAAATACCGAAGCAAAGTAGTCATTCAGGAGTTCAGTTTTCTTCTGAGTGTCAGTAACCAGCTGTCCTGAGTTGTTAAGCAATGGCCCCATGCTTCCATGTGTTTTCCTCCTGTTCCCTACATGCCTAAAGAAGGACTTTTTATTGTCCTTGATTTCTGTTGCTAGTTTAAATTCAGTTGCCACCTTAGTCTTTCTAATCTGGTCCCTACAAGTGCAGGCCATTGTTGTATAGTCCTCCTTAGGGACTGTCCCTAGCTTCCACTGCCTGTATAACTCTTTTTTCTTTTTCAAGAGGACCATGATATCCCTATTAAGCCAAGAGATCTTGCCGGCCCTTTTGCTACCTATCCTCCACACAGGAATGGTCTTCTTTTGTGCTTCGAGGATCGTGTCCTTGAGAATGACCACTCTTCATGTTTTTCTTTCACCTTCGGTCCCTGGTCCTGCATCACTTCCCCTACTATTGCCCAGAGCTTGTTGAAATTTGCTTTTTTGAAGTCCAGAATTTCAACCGTGCTAACTGATTGCCTGCCTTGCAACGGACAGTAAACGTGATGGTTTTGTGGTCACTGTCATCCAGGTTACTCTCTATATTCAAGTTGTTCAACAGACCATCTCCTTTGGCCAAGACTGAGTCTATTAGAGTGTTACCTCTGGTTGGCCCATGTACCTCCTGAGTGAGGTTGAGCTCTTCGATACAGGACAGGAAGCAATGCAACCCATCTGACTTTGCCGAGTGTTCCTCCCAAGAGTTGTCTGGATAATTGAAGTCGCCCATGATGACCATGTTCCATGCACGTATGGCCTCTGCTAGTTCTTGAGAGAACTCCAGATCAGACTCCTCCTTCTGGTTTGGTGATCTGTAGTATACAACTACAGTTAGGTCTCTCTCACTGTGCCCCGCTCCCCCACAGCAGTTTGATCCAGAGGGTTTTGAGCCACTCACCTTTGGAGCCAATGTTGGCCTCCAATGAGGTGTACTTCTCCTTCACATAGAAAGCTACACCTCCACCACCTCCATCACCACCACCTTGCATCTCCTCTTGGGGGGTGGCAGCTCGCTGTTTACCCTTCTTCTCCTCCGGTGTCTCCATTGGACCTTCCTCATGTGTGGTGAGGGGAGCATACCTGTTGTGTAGTGCCAGGGGAGGAGCAACCCTAGCCCTGCATGTCCTGAGACAACTGTCTTCCAGGTAGCTCTGGGTGGGTCATTTTGGCCAGTCTTTTTGTTGGCCACCTTCTCTATCTTCTCTTCTTCTGGAGAAGGGCCCGGCAGTAACTATTGATGTAGTCTTTGTGGGCCCTGATGGTACATAGCTGACATTCCTGCTCCTTGAGCTTCCACACCCAGCCCTCAAGAGACTCCACTAGGGAGCACACCCCACAAGTGGAGGTGCTCTCATCCCCAGATGCCAGCAGCTGTGCTCGGCAGTCCCCACATCCCAGATCCAGGGGCTCTGTTTGGGCGGGGGCCAGAGCCATGGGCTCCGTCTGGGTAGAGATCTCAGCGGTGCCAGGAAGCCTGTGGGCACGATGAGTCTCCACCATGGCTGAGAGTGAGTCCATGCCCCCACCTAGTCCCACGTGATGGGGTTTTAGTCCTTTGGTTGCATTTTATTCCCCCTAAATTGAAACAGTGAATTTTTAATTGAAACAGTGGGTTTTATTTTTCCATCACTGCATATATGTTATTGTTGTCCTGGTGGCTGCAGGTGCCTGCTGAAGGCAAAAGTGGTGAGGGGTCCAAGTCATTTTTTGTTTTTTGGAGGAGCCTTCCCACCTCTCTGGTGGCTGGGGGCAGGGGCATTAATCTGTCAGCTCACCCCTCCCAGCCGTGGGAGAGGCAGGCAAGCTCCATAGAAAAAAAAGGATTGGACCCTCGCCACTTTTTTCTTCAGCAGACTCCTGCAGCTGGCAGGACGTCTGGGGCTGCCCAGGAACAGGCTGGCTTGCCCCTAAGGCAGCACGGGGAAGTGGCAAGAGGGTGTCTGGGTGTGCTGGCAGCCAGCGAAGGTGGCGGGGATGATGCATGGGTCACACGGCTGCCCACTGCCAGCTTCCTTGAGCCGCCCAGGCTTCCAGTGCCCCGTGCACCATTCCCACTGCTTTCTCAGGCTGTCAGCCCACCCAGCTCCCCTTCTGTCACCTCTCTGCACTGCCCCAGGGGCAAGCCAGCCTGTTCCTAGACAACCCCAGGTGTCCTGCCGGCTGCAGGAGCCTGCTGAAGGCAGAAGCGGCAGGGGGCCCAATCGTTTTTTTTGGAGAAGCATGCCCACCTCTCCCATGGCTGGGGGGTGCGATCTGACTAATAGCTGCAATGTTCCAAGTTGCAATGTTGCAAACTACATCCCAATGTAGTTTAGTTTGCAATGATGGAAACTCATTTAAAACCCCCAAAACCCACATACATGTAATGTGTAATGCCAGTAAGCCACACAAAGGGAAATTTTCATTACATGTATATCATGACATTATCATGGGTACAAGCACCCTACAGCATCTAAATATTTCCCACTGGTCTCCTTCCAAGCTGAGTCCTAACTCTGTGAGATCTGATGAGATCACAGCTGGAATCAAGTGGTTGCAGCTGCTAAACAAAGCACAGGCTTTCACAATTTCTTAAGTAAGCTAGTAGCCATAATTAGTTCCCAGCCCATTAATCAACACAGTTTTCAGAGGTTTGGTTTTATTAAGACATTCTCTTTGATTCAGGTTTTGCCCCGAGCTCTGGTCTAACAAAGCTCATTATATATTTATTCTGATCTTTGTTTCTCCCAATCCTCGCTTTAAATAGGATCCTTTATACTCAAGGGCACTGGCTGTGAAAGAGAGAACTGCAGATGAACTCCATTAAAGGTAAATACGATTTAAAGATATCTTTGTACAAAGCCTAGAGCAATTGTGCAGGGTAGTAATGTATGAATCAGCGAGGACCTATTTAACATTATTAGTATTACAGAGGGAAATATTTCAATCAAAAACCCTCCTAAAGCTTCTGAAGTTGGCAAAGATGAGACACTAATTGAAACTGGTTTGAAAATGTTCTCACTCCTAACGTCAACTTGGAGTTTAAAATAATTCATCATCTCTGAAATGGGTAAATCAAAATGGCCTTTATGACTGTCCAGTCTTTGTGCTTGAAAGGAAGAAATGGCTTTCTGTTCATTTGTAGTGTTTGAAGTTGATGTTGTCTTTCACATAATTCCTGGACCATCATGACTACAAGGATTTTTATGGGTGATATCTTTTATTGGGCCAACTTGCTGTTTAATCAAGTAGGACTATTACAACCCTAGAATATCCTCTTATGGGGCAAAATGCCACAGGGCACAGCTTGGTCTAGTCTTGAGAAATGACGCATGCTTTTAGACCAGTGTTTCCTTCTGTTCCATTTGGACCCCAAATCTTCTCTTGTTATTTACCATGATCAGCCTTTGACATCAGAACTGATGGATGAGGAAAAGGAGGTAATCATTGAGGTTAGAGCCTGCAGGCCCAGGCTGAAGCCTACTGCACTGTTGAGATTTCTGGAATTTGCTCATTTTAGGTTTTCAGCTTGCTTTTATCCCTATAGTTCAAATTAAACCTCACAAAGCAGAGTATATTGTAAAGGGCAATCCTCTATTGGCTGAAAGGTGGGAGTTAAGCAGTGACATGCTATTTTTTCCAGTTACGCTTTTCCATAGACAAAGAGCAAATAGGTGCTTGAGTTGAAGCCTGAATGACTTTTCTTGTACGTTAAGAAAGAGCTGACCAAGAAAAATTAAATGTAAGGGCTCTTCAGGAAAGCACAGCATGAATGTGTACCCCCTTTAACAGCTAACAATAAATCCACTATGAAAGGGCTAGCGATAAAACATTACAGCTATGAAATCGTCATGGCCTCCCCCAGGGTCTTGCATCCGGATGTGATTAGAAGGAGATCCTAATATGGGGCAAAATCTCCTGGCCAGCCAGCCAGATTCGTTACTTCCTGGGGGTGTTTGACAATTTAGTGTGTGTGTGTGTGCTCACTCATGCATATTCAGTAACTTTTCTTCTGAAGCTATGAGTGAGGCCTCATTGTCTGTGATTGCAAGGGATGGGAGGCAGGTGCACTGGTAGCCCTTGAGCTCTGATACCTTCTTTTGTGTTCCTGTTGAATTAGTTCAGGGAGGGGAACCCTAAAAGGGAGTCAGTCATGGAGCATCTGTTTTTTTCCCCCCTTCTCTCTCATGGATCATGAGAAGAAAGAAAGAACAGGCAAACCAAACCCCCAGTATCATAAACTCCCAGGTAGCAGTCTACTCTTTTCTCTTTGGCCCCCACAAGCTGGGCATTAGTTAGAAAATATGCCAGCCCAGCCAGTGATTTTACTGAACCTATTTTTTACAGCAGTCCCGGGAGTGTTTTTATTCCAAGTCATCTTCATACAAACAAAATCATAAGTCTAGGAACTTAAGGTGCAGAACAAATGACTGAAAATGTGTCTCCTGCTGCTTTACTTGAAAGCTGTTGCCTGCATCAGATGGTAAGATGGGTACGTTCAGACCTCAGGTCACTGAAACGCTCCCTTTATGTCATGGCAACATTTTTGGAGAGTTATTAGAAAAGTGTAACTTGCTGTTTGTTTGTTTTTAAATGAACTTATGTCCTTCCCCCACATCTTTGTCATGTCCAGTTCCCTGCAGTGAGTGCTAAACATGGGAGCATTTCAGGTGTGAAGAAGAGAACTCGGCAAGATGACTTGGGGACGGCAAAATGGAGTTTTGGGGAGGTCCATGAGCCACATAATTAGCTCTCATGCTGATTGAACTGGAGCTGTATGGCCTCTGCGCTAACTTGATTAAGTCTCCCCTAACAATAGTCCCTTCTCCATCTGCTTCTGAACCCATGTGTCATGCAAGGCAGTTTAATACCCTAAGGATTATACTGCTGAAATGGTTAATTTAATTTTCTCCAGATTGCTATGGGCTCTGTAGCCTTTTGCTCCATTCCTTTCGGACACGGATTGACGTACCACATCCTGCTTCAGGCTGGGGAAGGGTCTGGGGGGCAGCATAGGGCTGGAGCCCCACCTATTTGCTTGGCAGCAGCTAAAAGGCAGCTCAAGCAGCAATGTTAGGGGGCTGTGCCACAGCCCTGCCTTCTCACGGCAGGCAAATGGGGTAGCTCCGGTCAGAAAGCAACCTGCCCATATTCCCCGTTCCACTGGGTACCAGGCCAGGAGATGTCTTGTCCTAACTATCTCTTTCATCAACCACTCCTGGGGAACAGAGGGGTACGTGACTGAGGTTGTCATGGCGACCAGATCTAAGCCTCTAGCATCGCTTCTCATGAGCTGGGTTTCTATAGATGTCTCGCTCCGTTCCCTGCTGCCATCTACAGGACAGCAGCAAAATCTCCATGTACCTCTCACTGGGAAGTACTGCATTCCCGAGATTTATTTTTAATCTTTCTATTTTTAGTACGATGCTGAGAGCTTGGCCTTGTTTTGAGTCAGAAGGGTTTTTGAAGGAAAAAAAAAAGAAGCAGCTGTCTTTGTGATGCACAAGCTATGGCTGAGGGTCTTTCTGAAGCCCTATTGCCTGTTAGCAAGCAAACGGTGGGAAATGAAAATGCAGCTGGAAGGAAAATGAATGGAACTAACACCACCCACTGCTAAACTGCACTTGCATCCGGGCTGTAGCACAGCAAAATGTTTACAGCTCCTAGCAGTGCTGTGCAGTAGCTTGGAGTGGGAATTGGAGGCAAATCTTGTAATTCTAATGCACGCTCGGGAGATGGGGAGTGATTGCATCTACAGGCAGTCCTCAGGCTTAGGATAGGATGGGTTCCGAGTTACAGTGTTTCGACTTGAGACGCTGTTTCCAGGAACCAATTTTCCCATAAGAAACAATGTTATACGTGGGGGATTGCTTGCTGAACCAAAGCCCCGTACCCTATTTTCACCAAAAATAACCCCAAATTTTGTACTCCTCAATTATAGATGAGTAATATAGCTACATTAATGTATTTATATTGTAAATAGTAATCAGATCGATTTGGAAGGACTTCTTTGAGGTGATTTTGTTGGACCTTTTGAAGGGTTCTTGGCTGAAGCCTTCTCAGGAGTCTCGGCTGCAGGCTTTTCTGGAGTCTTGTCTGCTTTCTTAAAGAAAGTGTCCAAGGCAGTTTGGACAGGTGTTCTCCAGGGAGATGGGTGACACAGCAAACTTGTTCGCTGGCATGGTATGGCATTGGATCAAGCATTGTAGAGTCAAAATTAACATCAGAAAGTTGAAACAGGGTGTCAATTTATAAATGTTGTAAGTGCGAAACAGTGTAACTCGAAACATTGTAAGTTGAAGACTGCCTGTACTGGAACTGGCTCTGAAAACTATCCTTAACAGTTGCTTGCAAGGAGTACCGTGGAGCGTCTAAGAACGTTATCATCCCAAAGCACCTTCAACAGCACTGTACCCCATCCAACACCATAACTGTATGTAACAACCATAGGCTAGATAATTACCTGGCTGGAGTTGTTTGACCCCAGCTTGCTTGCTTTCCTGCCCATGGCAGGGGGTTGGACTTGATGATCTGTTCAGGTCCCTTCCAACCCTACTATGAAACTATGAAACAACCATCATAGTTGTTTAGTGGGGACACAACCTCAGACCACCAGTACTAAAAGCACAAACTTTCTACCCCTTGAATTAAGCTTCCTTGGCTCACAGTAGTTGTAGGCTCATGTCCTCTCTGGACCACTGGGCTTCAGGTCTTCTCCAGATCCACTAGAGAGGGACATGTAACACACAACTACTTGTTATGTACATTAGCTTAGCACCAATGATTTGCAGGGAAGGATAGTACCTCCTGAGTCGCCAGCACAAACTTGTGGTAGTGGCCTTGATTCTCCCATTCTAGCAAGGACTTTGGCAAAGCCTAATTGTTTTGTGAGCTCATACATTGAGGTGATGGCCATGGACTACTTTGGTTGTTGGAGTTCAAAAAATGAAAGATATAAAAGATCAGCAGGGGAATCATTTATACTCTGAATCTTCTTCTTTGGCAGTCCCTTATAGTTGAGGATGATTGTCTTCCATAATTGTCTTATATGTGTGTCTGAAGATGGCTGTCCAAGGATAGCTGATGCGGCCTACCTGGGACTGACAGACTCTACTGCAGCCTGGACGTGTTTCCGTGCGGGGTGGGTTGCACTGGATTCTTGATTTGGTCCACAACATGCTGTTCCTGCCGCTTCCGCCTTTCCATCTTCTGCTGTCATCGTGAGGTTTCGAAGTAAGTCTGATTTAATCTGACTAAGGAGGACTAATTCGGCCTTTCTGCAAGATACGATCCCACTATACGGCAGGATCTTTTTGTCTAGCTGCCCTCACTCTTTATCGCTTTTTTAATTGCCAGAGGTTTCCAATGAACTTTATTATGAGGTAAATCAAGAATGACTGGGAAGCTAAATAGATTGCAATACCTGGGAGCTCTTGTCTGGCCAGAATGATGGATTCTGTTTATTACAGCCTGACATGGGTCAATCTTTTTTTTTTTTTTTAAAAAGGTTACATTGTTAGTGACTCTTCCCCTCTCCCCCCAGGTGAAAGGTGCTGGACTGACAGTTCTGGGGACTGAAATCTCCAATTGGTTTGCAGATTCAGTATGGGGCAGGCTGATAAACAAGTCTTTTGACAAGACTCATAAAGGATTCAGATGATTGCCATCACTGGAGATAACACCTACAACAACACATGCCAGGCTTGAAAATGGCAAGGGGATGAAATTACCCCATCCAAGGGAAAACAGTAGTACTGTTGGTCATGTTATAAGAGGATTTTTACTTTTTCTCTGAAACATTTTGCAGTGGCCTTGAGTAGAGGGGGCATATTGCCCTCGATCACTGGTTCTCACTTTTTTAGACTCAAAGCACCCATCAAAAATTGCCAGTTTAATTTTCACTCTTTTTTTTTTTTTTTTTTAACTACAGAAAAACAGTACAGCAATTATCCTCTTGCAGAGAACTCAGACCACAACAGGTCAGAATGCTTTTAACATTATGGATTTCTATTTGAAATGTCTGGGTTTATCTTGTGAATCAGGTTTGCACACATAACTGCTAACATGGTGTCATACCCCACAGCACCATTAAAAGCCACTCCCAGAATCAATGCCCTGGATCAGTGGTTCTCAAACTTCCTTTTTTCATGGATCACTTGAAAATTGCTGAGCATCTCAGCAGACCACTTAATAAACTTGTTTTTGTTCTACAAATCAAAGCACACAACTCATATTTTAGTATCAGTAGTCTTGCCTTACAAGTACAGATATTCTTGATTCTTCCTCAGCCTTTCTGTGGACACCTGAATGGAGCTTGTGGGCCAGTGGTGGTCCATGAACCACAGTTTGAGAACCTGTGCCCTAGGTGGATCCTTGGCCTGGTCAGGTAATTCTTGTTTGTCTGACATTTTCACCTGCCTTAACACATTATCATCTATTCATCCTCAAACATCAATAGACAAGGTTAGCTAAGGTTTCTAACAATTCATTCTGGACTTTAAGCTTGGTGCAAACCAGCTGTTTGAAGTCATGAGCATGGTACAGGACTTTCATGGACTTGGTAGCAAGAATTCATCCCTTCCTCTCCTTCCACTACTTTGTGAATGAGGTTAACACTACATTATCCACCCCTGGAGCAACTTAACCTTATCAACCAGTACTGATTAGACCCTTTTGTGAAAGCACCATGACTATACTGCTTTCCTGATTAGTTATTCATTGTTCCCCACCCCCACCCCCAGTCACCCCTATATAAAGTATTGTTTTATAAGTTCATAGAAATAGGGTCGGAAGGGACCTTGTAGATCTTCAAGTCCGACCCCCGCACCTGGGCGGGAGAAAAACTGGACTCAAATGAGTCCAGCCAGGTAGGCATCAAGCCTCCTCTTAAAGGCCCCCAGGGTAGGAGCCAGCACCACTTCCCTTGGAAGTTGGTTCCAACTCCTAGCCACCCTGAGAAGATCTGCCCTGTTGTCCCCAGATCATGTGGGTGGCCCTCCTCTGGACCCTTTCAATGTTGTCCACATCCCTCCTGAAGTGTGGCACAGAACTGGACATGGTACCCCAGCTGTGGCCTGACCAGTGTCATGTAGAGGGGGAGGATCACCTCCTTGGCCCTGCTTTAGATGCACCTGTGGATGCACGACAAGGTGCGGTTAGCCCTCCAACCGTGATCTCGCATTGTTGGCCCATGTTCATATTGGAGTCAATAATAACCCCAAGATCCCTTTCTGCCTCCATGCTCTCAAGAAGGGCATTTCCCATCTTATAAGTGTGCTGCTGGTTACTACTGCCCAAGTGCAGCACCCTGCACTTGTCAGTATTGAAACATATCCTGTTTTTGTTAGCCCACCCCTGTAACCTATCCAGGTCTTGCTGCAGTCTTTCCCCCCCTACTAGCATGCTCACCTCACCCCAAATTTTGGTATCATCAGCGAATTTAAACAGGTTGCTTTTCACTCCATCGTTCAAATTGCTGATGAAGAAATTGAACAGTGTGGGCCCAAGGACCGAGGCCAGGGGGACTCCGCTGCCCACTTCCCCCCAGGTCGAATATGACTGGTCCATCACCACCCTCCGAGTACGACCCTTCAGCCAATCTGCAATCCATCTGACTGTGTAGGCATCAATGCCACAGTCGCCCAATGTTTTAATGAGGGTGGGTTGGGAGGCGGTGTCAAAGGCCTTGCTGAAGTCTAGAAAGACTACATCCACAACAACACTTGCATCCATTGCCTTTGTGACCTGATCATAAAAGGCAATCAGAAACTGGAGGGCTGTGGTGTAGACACCCACACAGTCAAATGGGTTGCCAACTGGCTGGAGGGTCGCACCCAGAGGGTGGTAGTGGATGGGTCCTTCTCAACCTGGAGGGATGCGGGCAGTGGGGCCCCCCAGGGCTCGGTCCTCGGGCCTGCACTGTTCAACATCTTCATCAGTGATTTGGAGGAGGGGGTAAAAAGCATCCTGTTCAAATTTGCTGATGACACTAAGATGTGGGGGGACGTGGGAACATTGGAAGGATGCAACAGGCTACAATCTGACCTAGACAGGTTACAGGGGTGGGCAGACGAGAATAGGATGGGTTTCAACACAGACAAGTGCAAGGTGATGCACCTCGGGAGGAACAACCGGCACCATACCTACAGGTTGGGGAACTCCCCTCTTGTCAGCACGGAGGCAGAAAGGGATCTGGGGGTCATCATTGACTCCAAGATGAACATGGGCCGGCAGTGTGGGGAGGCAGTAAGGAAGGCCAACTGCACCTTGGCATGCATCCACAGATGCATCTCAAGCAGGTCCAAGGAGGTGATCCTCCCCCTCTATGCGGCACTGGTCAGGCCGCAGCTGGAGTACTGTGTCCAGTTCTGGGCGCCGCACTTCAAGAGGGATGTCGACAGCATCGAGAGGGTCCAGAGGAGGCCACTTGTATGATCAGGGGACAACAGGGCAGGCCCTATGAGGAGAGGCTACGGGACCTGAACCTGTTCAGCCTCCACAAGAGAAGGCTGTTATAAACTAGTCAGGGGAGACCAGCAGGCATTGGGGAAGTCACTGTTTCCCTGAGCATCGCCAGGAGTGACCAGGAATAACGGTCACAAGCTGACAGAGGGTAGGTTTAAGTTAGATATCAGAAGGCGCTATTTCACAGTCAGGGTGGCTAGGGTCTGGAACCAGCTTCCAGGAGAAGTGGTGCAGGCTCCTACCCTGAGGGTGTTTAAGAGGAGGTTAGATGAACATCTAGCTGGGGTCATTTGACCCCAGTACTCTTTCCTGCCATGGCAGGGGGGCGGACTATATGATCTGCTCAGGTCCCTTCCAACCCTACAAACTATGAAACTATGGTCTGACATGACCTGCCCCTAATGAAACCATGCTGGTTGCCCTTGAGCATCATCCCTGAAGCCAGCTCATCACTGATGTGCTCCTTGAGGGTCTTCTCAAAGAGTTTCCCTAGGATTGAGGTAAGACTGATGGGCCTATAGTTGCCTGGGTCCTCTCTCTTCCCTTTTTTGAAGATGGGGACCACATTAGCTATCTTACAATCATCTGGCACCTGGCTCGAGCACCATGAGCGCCCGTAAAGCCGTGCCAAGGACCCTGCAGTAACCCCAGCCAGCTCCCTCAACACCCTGGGGTGGAGAGCATCTGGACACACTGACTTGAACAAGTCCAGCCCCTCCAGAAGCTCTCTAATCCAGTCCTCCCCAACCTGAGGTCTGGAGGCATTCTCCTCAAGTCTGTCGTGCATCACAGTGGGGAAGTCCTGGTCCCTGCACAAGAAAACGGAGGTGAAGAATTGGTTAAAGAGGTCTGCTTTCTCCTCTGGCACAACCACCAGATTGCCCCGCCTATTTTGCAGGGGCCCCACATTACCCGGTGCCATCTTCATCCTCCCTATATATTTGAAAAAAGACTTTTTATTATCCTTGATTTTGGACGCTAGTCCTAGTTCTATGTCCGCTTTAGCTTTCCTGACAGCCCCCCTACAGGCCTGAGCAGAGGAGGTATACTCCTCTTTGGAGATACACCCGGTGGAAGGGGGTGTATGCTGCCTTTTTGGCAATCAGGCATTCCTGGACGCCCTTGGTGAGCCAGGGGGACTTTCAGGCACTCTTGCCCCCCTTGCTTCTTGTTGGGATGGACACCCCTTGGGCCCTGAGTATCGTCTCATTAAGGAACGACCACTCATCTTGGACACTGAATTCCCCTGCTCTCACAACTGGAGAGTTTTGAATGCTCTCTAGTTGTAGTTCAAGTTGTGGTGCTTCTTTATATAGGAAGCTGCTTCTGGATACACTAGCAACAATCCTTACCAGGAAGTTGGGGTAGTCTGTTTTGCTGAGTGAACCACAAAACCTGGTAGCAGAAAAATTAAAGTCTCACAAGTCTATTCAACAATCTCTCTTTAGGTCCCTCAAAACAATGCTTCGTTACTCCTCGCTTAGGAATCACTTTTGTTTCAGGCCTGTGGAATTGCCGACACCTTTATTCACTTAGTATGGCAGTGGCATTCACTGAGCTCTGCTTCCAGTAGACACAGCTCCTGGGAATAGCACCATTTTAAGCATGCAAGTGGCAAGTCCTTTGTCTGAAGGTTTTAAAGCTGCTTGCAAAGATTGAGTGTAACATTATTTCCTGTTGTAGAAATGGGGAAATTGAATTACAAAGAATGAATGGCATGCCCAAAGTCAGCAAGAGAACCCAGGACTTCCGCCTCTATACCTTATATGCTGCAGGATAAAGTGAATATGTCAGAAACATAACAACCATAGGTGATGTTGTCTTAAGCACCTGCTTAAATGAGAAATTGGTCATTCTCCTCTGCGATGCAGCTTGGTTTTGACTTAGAGAAGTCTTAGCTTGCTTTGTTTGACTGGGTTTGTTGAACACCTGATCCAAACCCCATTTCAGCTGGAAAGACAGATTCAAGCCAGAACCCCTTCGGGTTTTTTAGCTTGCACCCAGCTTTTGAGGAACAAGTGGCTTGAGCTCCAATATCTCAAAGTGGAGTCCTATAGGCAGGGGCTAACTTCAAGACTGCTCCATTTCTAATTGGGAGCCAGTGGCCTGGCCAGACTGGCTGGCTCTCTCCTTCATGCCCCACCTCGTGCCGAAGCAGAGAAGATGAATTGCTTTGGGAACATCCTCTGGCTAAACAGGCAAATAGCTCTGAATGAGTCTTGTCTCTGAGCCCCTCTGTCTCTTCCAGGAGACTATCATGTTAGGCTGGCAGGGGCAATCTGTTCTTTTTGTAATGTGTTTTGTTTAGCAGCCACTTGTCTGTGGGCAGGGAAGAATAAAATTACATTTCATTGGCTGGGCTTTAGTTTAGCTTTGTGGTGAAACAAGCCCAACTAATGGATTATACATCCTCCAAGTATGTTATGGTTTGATTTAAATGAGACATTATGAGAGTTTGGGATGGAAAGACAGTTTGTCAGATGCAATCGTTGTTTGTTAGTATGGAAGCGGCTCTGATTCTCGTCTCCCACATGTGCTATCTTAGTAAATGTCTAAGCTATAAAAGTGCTCCTTTGTATCCCGCTCATCGTTATCAGCCTAGGACTTCACAGCTGTCATTGTTCTGCACATTTGGTGCTCGCTATGTTTTGGTTATAGCAGGGATCAAACTCAGACCATCTTGTTCTTGGAGCAGCTGACCACTGGAGGTGGAGGAGACCCTCTGTTTGCTGGTGAGAATTATAACAAACAGGGAAGCGGCCCACAATCCATCACTACAGGGGCAGTTCTCAACCTTTTTTATATCACATCTTAACAATGGCAAAGTGATCTGCATAACCCCTGGAGGTGGCCTACCCAGAGCCAGAAGTAGTGTGGTATAGCCAGGTTAGTGGGGAGCTGTGTTTGGTGCAAGGCAGTGTCGTGTACAGTAGCATGATGCTAGTTAGCGCTGTGCACTCTACTTCTGGAGTCAGGGGGGCGGTGGTGACACAGCACCACACCCAAGTAGCTCTGCCTCCCAGCACAGCTGAATTGCCTACCTGCAGGCATTTGCATTAGCATGGCTCTGTGTTCCTGTTCTGGAGGCAGCATGCATGAAGTGGCATGTTTTCAGACCTGTGCTGCCTGGCTCTACAAAATATTTGTGGGAGTCTGGCTGGTCCCCTTGTTCCCACTTGTAGCATCTGTATGACTCACTGGTGGACCATGGGCTGAGGGTTTGGGAACTCTTGCATTACAAGACATTGGTTCACATGCTCAGTAGCTAACATATATACACTGATATAGCGTTCACCCTTCATATATATAAATATGAAGGGTGAAAGCTGTATCAATGTTATGTACATCAATCTTTCTCTTCCAGCTAAGAGGGAACAATTTTGCAGGAACAAAATAAGGTGAAGTTATTGCATCTTTGCATACGCTCTTCCAAAATCGCTGCCGCCTTTCTCTTTCAATGTATTGGTGAAGCACTATTCAGTCTCTCCATTCTGTTAAAAAGGGGTTAACCAAGATAATGCTACTTTCTGCCCTTAGATTCTGTTTGCTGGTTCAAATGCAGACCAGATTAGTAGTGACCAAAAGTAGCTGCTATCTGACAGCTGTTTTGTGACTGCTTACAGAATATATAGCAGGCCTCAAGCCTCAGTCCAGTTGCTAGTGGGCAGGTGTCCGCATGACAAGCACAGCATCACAAATGGCACTAATCAGGCTTCCTGTGGTCTCAGGAGAAAAGACCACGTGGGCTGAGATGACTGATTACCTTATCTCTCGCAGTCAGTCCATCCACACCAAAGGGAGAGCAGCATGTGGGGAAAGTTGGGGCTGTTGTTATCTGCACCATACCTGTTCTATAGACACAGAGAAACTTCAATCTTCAGTGTCAACCTGGTACTTGCATTAACTCTAAAACTATGCATGTGTGTGCATGCACATACTCATTCTCTCTCTCTCTCTCTCTCCCTCCCTCCCCCTGGCCAATATCCTCTCATTTCGAAATACCCAGCATGCTGTGTCTCTCGGCAGGAGAGAGAGACAGAGAGAGAGAGAGAGTAGGCTGGAAGTGGGCTTTTAAAACTCACATTCTGTAACCAGCACAGTTGACCAAGTGCTTGGAAATGACCAGGATGAGAACCATAAACCCCTTGTTGGCGTGCATTTTATGGTAGAGTGACAGGTGGTTTCATACAAGTTTTGAATGATCTAAAACCCTGAGCCCCTCCTGTGAGATGAAAGAGCTAGGATTGTTGTTATGAAAGCCGTATCTGGCTCATAAGCCCTCTGGTCCAACTACACAGCTAGTTTGTTCTGGGTTTAAGTAACCGTGTGCAAACCCCTGCCTTCCTACAGATCTAAAGGGCTCCGTCACTTGGACGGCTATGTAGGCACTGAGCCGAGGGATGGATCTGTTGCTGTGAAGGCAGTGCTCAATCAATGAAGTCTGTGAACAAATCCCTCTCTGCAGCAGCAGCTACTGTTCTTGACATGTAAATCCCTCTCTGGGGAAAGAGCCATACTCTTCGTAATGGGATCCCAGTTTTTATGCTAGGCTGACCTCTAAGGGGGACTATGAGTTACTGCAGTTTGTCCTTTCCCGGCTTCTGACAAAAGTAGGTTGCTGTCTAGGAAAGCTTGTGTGTCTCAGAATCAGTTAGTCTCTAAGGGTGCAGACAGATATAATGCTTGAACCTTTCCAAGAATACCATGGATCGGAAACCATTTGCAATTGTCCCTGGACAGAAGTGTCCATGCATATATCGCAAAGGGATTGTGGATTGCATTGTTGCCCAAATGCCACCCGGAGTGGTAGACTAACTAGACCATCATGCTTCCAGGGGTCAGTGCTCAGAGTTTCCCCAGGATTGCTTTAGAGGCGGGGGGGAGACCTGGATTGGGGCATGGGGATTGGAGTGGAGGGGTAGCCAGGTGCTGGGGGACCTGTGTGGCCCCCAGTGCTCTGCCCTGCCCCCTCCAAGAACTCCCTGCCTTTTCCAGCCACTTGCGTTGCCAGCGATTGCATCAAGATGTGTATGCAGGGTGAAACCTGCAGAGGCTGACTCTGGTCTCTATAGGCGATAGCTCTTTGGGCAGTAGAGTCCTGGTTGCATCCCAGAGCAGCCCCCCTGTTGGAGTTTTAGAGGAAGGACTGAACAGACAGTAGGCATGGCATGGCCTGTGTGTGCACAATACATTAAACTGGCTCCAGAAGAGCCAGCTCAAAATAGTACTTGATTTTCCTGCTGTACTTCTGAAATGTTCTGGGAAGTATAAACCAGTCTAAAGTGACCTGCATGTCTAGATTCCTGGGGTTTAAAGTGTATTTGGAGTAGGCATGGGAAATTATTTTGGTTGGAGGGCCACTTAAGGAATTTGGGTGAGCTGCCGGGGGGAGGATGCTGAGTTGACCCAGCACAGAGGTGGGGAGGAGGAGAGACTGATATTATTTGTCCTGGGCCCATCCACCCAGCACCAGATGGAGCAGGCAGGCGGGGTCTCCATGCAGACCAGCCAGGACCCCTGCAGACAGGGTGTGCTTTACTGGGCAGATGGGGTGGGGCTGTGGGCTGGTGGGGAGTGGTGTCTGGGAGCAGGGCGGGCAGATGGGGCCTGGGGAAGAGCCACAGTCTGCTCCCCACATGGCAGGGAGATATGGGGAATGGATTGCAGCTCTGCCCCAGACCCTGGCCCCACACGTTTACTGCCCTGTGATCCTGGCGGTGGCCCTGCTCACCCATCCCATACCACATCCTATCCACCCGGCTGAGTGTGCCCTGCCTGCAGGGGTCACGGCTGATCTTCATGTAGACCCTGCCCACCCGCTCGCCTGGTGCCTCCAGCAGTGGCTGTAGGGAGGACAGGCCAGAGTGCCCAGGCAGTAGGGCCAGGTCTGGCAGTGGCAGCAACACCAGCAGCCAGAAGGAGCTGCTGCTGGGAAGCGGAGTCCAGCTGCTGTGTCCCCCCTCCCAGCTGCACGCCTGGGGGTGGCAGGACCAGTCACGTATGTCATGGCCCAGACTGGTGGCCATCTCTGGGCTGGGTATGGCTGAAGGACCTACCACAGGCTAGATAAAATCCCTTGGTGGACTGGTACCAGCCCGTGGCTGTTCTTTGCCCACCCCGATATAGAACAATCTGTTGCATTAGTCCATACCGCATGGTGCCACTCTGCCCAGCTTTCTGCCTGCTTCTCTTTTGCTACTCCTATTAAACAATAACTATTTGCTTAGAAGGGTGAACCATTTGGAAGGACCCATGCTGAACAGATGAGCTCTCAAAAGTACAGCATCTATTCATTCAACCAGTGGTGCTCGTCTGGATCCGGCCCATGAAGCCATGTCATCCAGCCTACAGGGCTCCCCACAAGTCTGGAAATTTGACAGTGGGGGAGCAGTTGTAATGAATATTGCCACGGTTTCCCTGCTGCCTAATTTCCAAGCCCTTCAGGCCAGATGATGTGGTCCTGTGAATGGGGCCAGGGCTGTGGGTGTAATCTGGTTTGGGCTCATATTGGTGCACAGGGCAGGGGGCCACACACTGAGCTGGGTTTGCAAGCCAGATCAGGCTCAGAGACCAGACCCATCCTGTTAGGGGGCAAAGGTTAGGCACTGCCACTTAGTACTGTAATTAGGGGTGGGCAATTGGGGCACCAGTTTTGGGTACCAAGTAGAAGGGGCACCAGAATTGCCCCCCTGCTCTTGCAGAGTCTGTGCCCCAGCAGCAGAAGCAGCCCCGTGATTACTCCTGCAAGCTGCAACAGCAGCCACATGCATGAACACCGCACAACTGCTATTAGAACAAGAGCTGGGGTGGGCAGACCATGTTGTGACTCTGGCAGCAGCAGCAAGGGGCTGTTTTCCCTGACACAGGTAAGACACCTGCAGCCCTTCCTTCCCCCCCTGACTTTGGAGCCCTTGCCCCTCCGGTGCTCAATGTACCTCCCCACCCCTTCCCCCATTCACTCTCTCGCAGGGTTTGCCCAGGGCTTTGGCCAATACCTCTGTACTGCATTAAACCATTTGGCCATTAACATAAACTGAAGCTCATTTCCCTCCAAACTGCAGAGTATGTTATGACAACATGTGCATTAATGTAAGCCTGTCAAAGCACACTAACCTTTCAAAGGGACTTTCTACTGCGGCCCTGTCAGACACCCTTTTAAGACCATCTTTCCATTAACTCACCTTTTTTTTTCTGGCTATTCACCTCATGCCAATTGCTTTACTCAGCTGAACTGTAGCATGTGTTTATGGCCTTGGGGGACTGCTTAAAAAGAAGGTGGCAGTAAGTTCATCTGTAGATTCCCTGAAATGAGCTGCTTTTCCGCATGTCTAGTTCCTCAACGTGACAAGCAGCTTTTTACATGCTCTCATGTAGCAGCTGAATGGGAATTGGGGCTTCAGCTGCTATGAATAATATATTGATTTAGTTTGAATGTGGGTCAGTAGGTCTGACTCCTAATCCTGCGGTAGTCTTGGCCATCAACTGGCAGCTTGATCTATTCAGTTGGTGTAGGATCTGGGAAGGGGCTTGTAGTTGTCCTCCCTAATGATTTCTCTTCCTCCTTCTGTTAATTAACCCTGAGCTCTCTTTTGGGTCTTTCCAAGAAGAAACCCCTGGGAACTGAATTTTTCCAACTATTTAAGTTGGTCTAATAAAAGATTCATAGATGTTAGGGGATGGAAGGGTCCAGCCCCCCTGCACTTGGGCAGGAAAGACTGCTGTGGTCGGATGTTCCCAGCAAGGTGTGTGTCAAGTCGTTTTTTAAAGATCTCCAGGATAAGTGATTGTACCACCTCTGCGGGGAATCTGTTCCAGACCCTAGAACAGGGGTTTTCAACCTTTTTAACAAGTGTACCCCTTCTGCCTCAAAGTTTCACTTCATGTACCCATTTATGTTTTGTTCTTGTTTTTTAAAGGGAAGGGGGAGATCGAGACCCTGTCAGTGGGGGGAGGGAGGGGGGCTGGGGCTATTGGATTTACCCAAAGAACCTTGACTGCCCGTGTCCTCAGGCCGACACTGCTACAGCCCACACCCCCAGAAACTGCTATGCATTTTCTTGGTACAAACTAGCCTGAGTTGCAAAAGGCTCCAAAGATCAGAGCCTTGTCTCCTTCATTGTGTGAGTATGTGTTAAAGGAGCTCTGCACTCCATGTTCATAGTTTCATAGTTTGTAGGGTCAGAAGGGACCTGAGCAGATCACCAAGTCTGACCCCCTGCCATGGCAGGAAAGAGTACTGGGGTCAAATGACCCCGGCTAGGTGTACTTCCAGCCTCCTCTTAAAGACCCCCAGGGTAGGAGCCTGCACCACTTCTCTTGGAAGCTGGTTCCAGATCCTAGCCGCCCTGACCATGAAGTAGCGCCTCCTGATATCTAGTTTAAACCTACCCTCTGCCAGCTTGTGACCGTTATTCCTGGTCACTCCTGGCAGTGCTCAGGGGAACAGGGACTCCCCCAATGCCTGCTGGTCCCCCTGACTAGTTTGTAAATGGCCACCGGATCCCCCCTCAGCCTTTTCTTGTGGAGACTGAACAGGTTCAGGTCCCGTAGCTTCTCGTCGTAGGGCTGTCCTGCCCTGACCATGTGAGTGGCCTCCTCTGGACCCTCTCCATGAATGAACTGGGATCCACCAGCCCAGCAAAGTCACCTGCAAATGACTGAAAGCCTTCAACAAAGAAAATGGGACTCAGCCACCCCACTTTTCTAGTCCAGGTGCCTAGACATCGTGTTTGCTGTTGTGTGAATGGGTTCTTTCCTCCTAGCCCAAGCACAGATTCTCCATAGAAAGCTGGGTGCGTCATGCCCTGAGGGCCTAATTTACTGATCAGTTCCATAGAAGCAATGGAAAGGATCCCATTGGTTTCAGTAGTCTTTGGATAAGCCTCACTCTGGAATGACAGTGAATTTTATTGTGTAATAAAACAGGTTCTGTGTCCACGTCGGTAGATGAAGAACCAGCAGAGTATCTGCAGGACGGGAAATGACAAGATAAATACATTGCATAAAGTTGTCCAGCAGCATTAATGTTGCACGTAAACGAGACTTAAAACCTATTTAATAATCAGAAAAGGTTTTGACATTCCACAAGAGCTTTGCAATACAAGTGCAGGATTATTTCTTAAACATGTGGGCTTGGATTTCCAAAGGAGCTGACGGAGGGGTTTGGCACCCAGCTCCCACTGAATTTAGTTTGAAAATCCTGTGACTTGACCATTCCTGCATTGGAAAACTAGTGCGTATGAGAAGAGAATCAGACCATAGGAGTGCACGGGATTTTCCCTGTTGGTTTATAACTGTGTTAAGATGTTGTATAAATATGACTCAAGCCCTGATGTTAGCTTTTGTCACATTCCAATTCCTGGAACTTGGCAGCAGAGCTTCAGGACTCAGTTCTGTAAACAGAGCCCTCTCTTTTTAACATCCACTTTCCACCTGGCTAATTGGATCTTACAGACTCCAGTAGACAGGTGGCGAGGTGAGCATTCAATCAGCCCTCGTGCTTTTGATGGTACAGCAAATCTTCCTGTAATTAATGGATGCATGTCATCCTGACTTCATTAATGCTCAGCAAGCTGCCTCTGCAGGAGAAGGACAAAGTAAGAAAGCTGACTCCCCCCTGACATGCAAATGCCCTACCAATTAGCTTCATAAGTCCTTCAGCTCCTCATTGCTCCATGTCAGAATGCTGTAATGTGGAGGGTTTCAGTAGTAGGTGTTGTTTGAAAGGGCCCTGCTAAAGTAAAAGCCTTCCCTTAATATCATTGATAAACCTGTAATTTTATTGACCAGGAAAGAATGCTGACACTCAAAAGCAGGTTTTTCCTCTTGCATTTCAGTCCGTAGGTGGCCCTGACCTCCTGGATGGCATGGGCTGGGCACAGGTCTCTTGGGCCTTGATTCTGTTTGCCATTTGCATTGTCCAAAAGCCTCTAATAGGAGCTTCTGTCTCCTATTGACCTCAGTAAAACATTTCACTACTGAGTCCTGATACGAGACCCTGAGCCACAGGTGAGGATTTTGGCTTTGACTTCAATGGCAGTTGTGCTTACTTCTGCCAGGGCTGGATTTGGCTCCAATTAGCCTGTGTTCCTTAAGGGAAGCCTCCAGAATTTCACCTTTTTCAGCAATGGCAGAACAACAAATTTCAGTATTTCTGCCAGTGACACAGCTCCAGGGCTTAAACCCATCTCAGTGGGGTTTCATGGGGTCTCCATTCTTCTTCATGGATCCTGCAGGGCAGAAGCAGTCACATCATATGTTCTGGCCTCCGGAGTACCAGCAGGTTCAGGGCAGTTGTCCAGTGGATTTGAGAGTAGAATTTAGCCCTGCGGTTAAAATATAGTAAACCACATTATTGAGGATGAGCAAGCAAAGATACAATCCAACTTGCCCTCCTGTAGGTTTGTTGGCTTTGCAGTGAGAACTAATTTTAATCTGCAAAGTCAGCAGATATGACTCTGAATACACATAGGAAGATCAGCGGAGTGAGAGAGAGTGCAATTTTACATTGTCTTGTTGGGGTTTTTTCCTGCGGAGAAAATCTATAATCTGCCTGGCTGCCCAAGCATAAATGTTACTAGGTCATTTTTAAAACTTACCTCTTCATCTTCTAGTGGATTCCCCAAATAATGTTATTTATAGGAGCCAGGAATGGTAGCTCTTTGTCCCTTCAGCTCTGCTGAATGTCTGGTTGGTATATCTGGTTGGTATATCAACTGCCCTGTTTGAAGTGACTGTTTCATTTGGAAAACAGAAGAGACAGGGCACTGGGAGTGTCAGCAGCTCTGCTAGGGACTACGAGAAACCGGAGACTGTGTGGGAGGAACACTTCAGATTGATGCTACCATGTAGTACCATGGGAAGCAGAATGAGAATGTAATACAGGCAGTCCTGGACTTACAACATTTTGAGTTACAGTGTTTCGCACTTACAGCTTTTACAAATTGACACCCTGTTTCAACTTTCTGACATCAGTTTCGACTTCACAATGCTTGATTCGATGTGACGCCACGCCAGTGAACAAGTTTGCTTTGTCGCCCGTCTCCCTGGAGAACATCTGTCCAAACTTCCTTGCACACTTTCTTTAAGAAAGCAGACAAGACTCCAGAAAAGCCTGCAGCCAAGACTCCTGAGAAGACTCCAGCCAAGAACCCTTCAAAAAGTCCAGCAAAGTCACCTCAAAGAAGTCCTTCCAAATTGATGATTGCTGTTTACAATATAAATACACTAATGTAGCTATATTACTCATCTATAATTGATCAAGTACAAAATTTGGGGTTATTTTCGGTGAAAATAGGGTATCAGGCCTTGGTTCAGGAATGAATCCCCCATTTATAACATTGTTTCTTCTGAGGAAATTGGTTCTGAGTTATGACATTTCGACTTGAGATGTGGTTTTCAGGAACCAATTGTGTCCTAAGTCCAAGGGCTGCATGTAATATAACCCAAAGTAAAAGCCTGCAGGTTGCAAATGCACAGGTGAACGTTACGGAAGGCACGTGGAAATGATTCCCCCCCCTTTTTTAAATAGAGGAATTTTCAGCCATTTTGTGCAAAATGATCATTGGCCTTAAATAGGCACTGGAGCTGGTCAGCACAAGGTCTGGCCCCAATGGTGCAATGCTACATGGAAGGTAAGATTGGGAGGAAATATTTCTTCCTGATCCCTTGCAGGCAGTTGGCAGATGTGTGAGATTTGGTTACTCATGTATCCTGACTTGCATGCATGCAACTGACATTATCAGTATTGGTTCTCAAAAGAATTTGGCGGTAGTGTTTCTCTCTATGGCCTCTGCACAGACTGCTCAGTTTCTGGTGCCTTTGGGAGGTAGGCACCAAGCTCCTTGCAATCCTGAAACTCCCAACCAACAAGCTGTTTGTCCACTATACTGCGCTGTGTGCGCTGTAATATAACCTGGGCCCCCTTCCTGCTTCAGGGTATGCATCCTTAGGAAGCTATTACTTCACTTCTCCTTTCTTTCTGAAGGATCAGAGGTGGTGTTTGACCATTGCCAAAGGAGCTGTTCCTTCCACCTGGCAGCTGGCTAGAGCCCTCCCTTGGAAAACAGGAGTGACCTCATCTCTGAGTGGCACGGATATGCGAAGGCTCCAGCTTGTTGGTGGACATAGTAAAAAAGAACAGCTCTCATGGCCAGGAACAGCTGATAAATCATACATGAGACATGGAAAGTTAGCATGAAGATGGCACTTGCCTGGGAAGAAGTCAGGGAAAACTGGCAAAAAACACTTGGGCTTTTCAGAGCTCATTGTTATAAAAGGGGAAGTGAGTCAGAATGTAGTGAGGGGCTGTTTTTCTGGCTAAATACAGTAATTAGTTTACATCCTGTAAGGACATTAGAAATACCCAGGAAAGGTCTGACTTCCAGCCTCCTTGCTGGGACAGCTCTCCCTGTCTGGCTTGGATGCCTTCTTGCCTAGGCTTCTCTCCTCAGGTTCCAAGATTAATTTTTTCCTTGGCTTCCTGGAGTCCTTTGTGCTAGCACATCGTCTCCTCCAGGGCTTGCCAGTGTTAGAAAGCTATTTTAATAGAGACATTTGGAGGCAACAAAGGCTGCAGATGTACCTTTTAAATCCAGTGGAGGGCAGGAGACTTATAAGGATCATTGGGAGAAGGAGGTTGAAAAAAAATGCTAATTCTTTTACTGAAAATTAGGGCTAGTCTCTAGGTTAATAATAATCAATAATTCTGTTGCTCCCAATGCATAGCTTATTATCAAAGTCCAACCCTGCCAGGCTTTCCATACAGCTGTGTGAAGGTCCAGAGATGTTGCCTGCCTGGACCTTAGTGAAAGATCAAGGACTTAGTTTATAAGCTCTTTGGAGCAGGATCCTCTGCTATTTTGGGGGCTTTTCTCTGTGACCTTAGGGGACAGGACAAGAAGCAATGGCTTCCAGCTTCACTAGGGGAAACTGGGTTTGAGATTAGGAGAAACTGTTTGACTCTAAAAAGCGGTCAAAGCACTGGAATGGGCTACTTGGAGAAAATGTGGAATTCTTGGCAGTTTTCAAGAGCGGTTTAGACAGACACTTGGCTGGGGTGGTTTAGTAAGAGATGACCTTGCCTTGAGCAGGGGATGGACTAGATGACCTTGTGAGGTGCCTTCCAGCCCTACTTTCCTATGGGCTGTAGAAGTATTCAGCTTGCCGTGCTTCTGCACAGATGATATTTGCCTAGAATCCTTCCAAAAACACCGATAATGAATCTCAGAGAGCGGGATTTTTCCTGGTGTTTTGTTGAAGCTCTTTCTGATCATGGTTCGGGGGTGCAGGTTGTAGCCATGTTGGTCTAAGGCAGGGGTTGTCACCAGGGATATGCATACCCCTGGGGGTACTTGAGAAGCCCCTAGGGGACGGAGCACTGCCATGCACAATGCTGTACTACTGTGCAGGTGCCATCTGCCTGGACAGACATGGGGTGGGGGGGGAAGCTCACACACAGCGGCTGCCACTGCTCCACATCCGACTACACGACACCCCCCCCCCCGCTTGGCATCTGGGTGCAATACCACTCAGCGTATGCCCATGTGCCACTTCTCCCCCCCTCCCTGCTTGGCGGCCAGGGGTACGCTGCCCCACATCCAGCCACTGGGGGGGTACAATAAACCGAAAATGTTGAAAACCCCAAGTCTAAGGGCATAGGCAGACAAGGTTCTTTGGATAAATCCAAAATCTTTTATATTAGACCAACTAAAATCGTTGGAAAAATACTTCTTTGCAAGCTTTTGGGTACAAACACCCTTCATCAGGCTGAGGAAGCATCAGTATCCAAAAGCTTGCAAACAAGAATATTTCCAACTATTTTAGTTGGTCTAATAAAAGATATCAGATTTACCCAAAAAACCTTGTCTGCCTTTCTGATCATGGAGCTTTTTTATTTTATCACACATGAATTTTGTTCTATTTTTTAAAATTTCCCTACAGACAAAGGATGAAGCATGTTTAGTCACGCTTTATTTTAGATGAAAAGTGTGCAAGTTACATTTCCAGAGGAAAGCATGGTGTCTGCACTGAGCAGGGAGAACAAAATGGCAGCTGAGCTTGGTGCACGCAGGGTGAATGCTTAGCAAGATAAAAGTGCAGTATACAGAAAATAAAAGGCAGCACCACTTCAAAGCTTCATGCGCCATCTCTGTTACCATTCCTGATAAAAGACACACAAAGGAAAAATCCGTCTGGGATTTTCTACCATTTACATTTTGCTTTGAAATAATCCCCTGGGGTCTGCTGCTTTTTTCAGGTTTCCTTAAACATCCTCAAGTCCTCCTAGTCAAAAGGAATGGCCCACAGCAATGCAGCCTGTAGTACAGACTTGCTGCTGCCAGAGAGGCAGGTAAGGGTCAAACCCGACACTTGTGTACACAGCATGTGGGTTTATTTCACTCTGAATTGAAGCATTGTTTTTAAAGACTGACCGCTTCAAGTTAAAATTGGTTCTGAGTTATGACATTTCGACTTCAAGTTAGGGAGGATTAAACCGAAGTAAACCGCCGTGGCGTGTACAAATGCCCCTAGCTGCCAATTACCTTTCATTAGCTACTGGAATAGCAAATGCCCCTTTTCATTTCTTTTGCCTGATGCAGAGTGAATTCATCTCCTAACATTGATCTTATTGATTTCATTGGTCTATTGTTACCTGAAGAATGAAAATCATGGGCAAGAAATTTCTATGGCTGCAAAATGGAAACCAGGGTTTTTGCTATGTCTTACTTTTGACTGATTTATTTACAGGGTGGAGAACAGGGGGCACATTCCACTTTCTTTTCCAAAGGAGAGATGATACTTGTCATCAGAAAGATAACTTGTCATCAGGCTACAATCAGATCTAGACAGGTTACAAGGGTGGGTAGATGTGAATAGGATGGGATTCAACACAGACAAGTGCAAGGTGATGCACCTGGGGAGGAACAACTGGCACCATACCCTACAGGTTGGGGAACTCCCCTCTTCTCAGCACGGAGGTGGAAAAGGATCTTGGAGTCAGCATTGACTCCAAGATGAACATGGGCCGGCAGTGTGGGGAGGCAGTCAGGAAGGCCAACCGCACCTTGTCATGCATCCACAGATGTACTTAGAGCAGGTCCAAAGAGGTGATCCTCCCTCTCTATGCAGCACTGGTCAGGCCGCAGCTGGAGTACTGCGTCCAGTTCTGGGCGCCGCACTTCAAGAGGGGTGTGGACAGCATGGAGAGGGTCCAGAGGAGGCCACTCGCATGATCAGGGGACAACAGAGCAGGCCCTATGAGGACAGGCTGTGGGACCTGAACCTGTTCAGCCTCCATAAGAGAAGGCTGAGGGGGGATCTTGTGGCCTGTTATAAACTAGTCAGGGGGGACCAGCAGGCATTGGGGGAGTCCCTGTTCCCCAGAGCACCGCCAGGAGTGACCAGGAATAACGGTCACAAGCTGGCAGAGGGCAGGTTTAGGCTAGATATCAGGAGGCGCTACTTCACGGTCAGGACAGCTAGGATCTGGAACCAACTTCCAAGAGAGGTGGTGCTGGCTCCTACCCTGGGGGTTTTTAAGAGGAGATTGGATGAACATCTTGCTGGGGTCGTTTGACCCCAGTATTATTTCCTGCCATGGCAGGGGGTCGGACTAGATCATCTACTCAGGTCCCTTCCGACCCTAGAAACTATGAAACTATAACAGAAGTAGGCCCAGTAACCCTGGCTGTGGAGTCCTGACTGTCCCTAAGGTGTTGCCCTCTCTCTCTCTTTCTCAGAAAGCCCTTCATACAACTCTTCTGCTGTCAGTCCTGCTAGATGAGAGAGAAGCTGCCTTGGAAGCCAGGTGTCCCTGTACACCACTACAGTAACATGGTGGTTACCGCATGGTTTTCATCTGTAGCCCCCTGTCCAGATAAGTGATGTGGTGGCTAGCAATCAGTGACACTGGGCTCTCAAAACTGGCATTTAAAACATGTTGCCCTTGTTAGGGAAATGCTAGGCCAGCAGCTCTCCTCGAGTGACCTCAGATTTCATCCTGTGCGCTCTGCCGCGCTGTAAATCAGCCTAGTAAAATTCTCTCATTCACTGGCCCTGGGCAAGGCATTTCTGTTTGTTTTGACCAGCAAGTGAAATCTCATCCATCATCACTGGGACAAGGCCACTTCCAAGACCGCTGTGTCTCGCTGCTGTAGGTACTGAGCAGCATTTAGGATGATGCAGTCCTGCACTAATTTGCATGCTCCCAACACAGAGCTACAATCCTACACTGGAGATTTTAAGGTGATGAATTAATTTAACAGGACAGCAACTAAATCTCTCTTCAGAATACCCCAAAGGAACGTTAGCCTCTGGAGACCTGAGGTCTGATCCTTTAGCTAGATCACAAGCGAAACGAGTTTATAGGTTTCACGTAGCCCCCACACAAGCACGTTGCCCTGTGTCAAAGCAGGGAGCCAAGGCTCAAATACCTCTGGTGCCCCTGTCAAGTTGGAGACGCGCTGACAAAGCCGAGTGGTGATGCTCACACCATGCCTGGATCAAACCAGGGTTGTCAGTACCTCTCTCTGACCAGTGCATTCCCTGACGCATGGAAAAGCCTCAGGTGGGACCTATATGTGGTTTTCAAATACGGTGTTCGGGATGAAGTTGCCCGGAAGGGATCACTCTAAAATAACAGGAGGCAAACTACCTGCACAATCACCTTTAATGAGCACAGACTTGTAGTCAATCTCTGTCTGCTAAAGCCCTGCTGTTTCAATGCTTAGCCGCCAGAGGGCATCAATAATAAGTCCAGACTTACAGTTCTGCTCTGTTATCTGGTGCCTGCAGAGAGCACCAGCAGCAATAACATCCTGTATTCTCCAGGGATCAGCCAGGGAAAGGATTTCATTAATTTTGCTCCTGAGGAAGATGTTAAAGCCTGAAAATTTGGTACAATTTAAAGAGCTATTTGTAGGTGAAAATAAATGGAGGTTAGAGAACGTGTCAGAAGGATGCATTGCAGATGATTTATTTTTTTTAAGTGCCTTAAAATATTTTGGCTATTCTTTAGCTATTTAAAGGTTCTCAGCAAAAGGCCTTATTGCTGCCGTCCAGCTCCCTGGGGTCTAAGGCTCGGCTTCTGGCAGCAGCAAAAGTTCTCGTGCGCTAGTCCCGGGTTGGCACAGACGGTGCGTAGCCAGAGCTTCAGCTCGCCTGCTGCTTCCTGCCGGAGCGAACGGCAAGCGCCTTGCCCTCTCTGTGCCCCTTCAAAATTGGGATAACACTTGCTTCGCCCAGCCATGTTTTGCTTAGGAAATATCTATACAGCATCTGGAGGATTTGAAAAGAAAAATGCCAGCTATTGTGTTATTAGAAATACCGGTAAATTCACTTCTCATTTACCTAAATACAACCCATGGACTGCTGAGGAGATTGTGGGGTTTTTTCCAATTCTGTTCCATTGAAAACATTCCTGGCTGAAAACTAGATAGGCCAAAACGATCTGTTGGGTCACTGAGCATGGACCTGAGCTATCTGCTATATTATGTGTTAAGCACATTTTGGTGTTTTCCCACTGGTACCATCTATGCTAGGAGACCATCATTTGAGTGAAAACAGGATCATTTTCATTCGGGATGTGTTTTTGAGAGAGCCCTTTCAAACATTTTTCCTCTCCAAAATTGCACCAATTTGATGAATTCTTGAGGGGGTCACAGAGCTGTGATTTCTGGGCTGTCGCAGCTACAACATCACTCTAACGCTACTACTATTTCTAGGGGTTGGGATTTTGCTGGTGATATTAAGCATGGTCCCCATCTGCTGCTCAGAGACAAAGATCACTTCAATATGAAAAACATCTGGTCATGGAGATTAGCTCAGTGCAGTTAGCTGATCTCACCTTTCTGCCAAGGAATTTCTACGATTTCAGTGTATCTTGATAAAGCTGTTTGTATTCAGTGTCTGGTGCTGGCAGAGTTGCTTGGGTGTCTGCTTTATGCTGCAGAAAGATAAATGGCATTTTATTTCCCTGACCGCTCCTTTGTGTCCCTCGGGAAGTTTTAGTGCATCTCGGAGGACGGCTGGGGGTAAGGCTGATTGGAAGAAGGAATGGGGAAGATGCTGGGAGTTGAGGCACCTGAGACTGCGGAGGGAAATGAGGAAAATGCAAAGCTCAGTCAGGCAAATTAATCACTCTTCACTAGGGAGGCTCCTTTCATCCAGCCCCAGGGGAGCCGTAGACCAGTGTCTGACGGACAGAATGGAAACAGGACAGAGGTTGCAGTCTCCTAGGCACCAGCTTTTTATATATTTCCTCCTGCTCTTGTTTGTTTGGTTTGTCTAGCTATGAATTGGGAATGGGATGTGTGAAGCCTTTTGCCTCCAGGTCATGAGTTCAAACCCAGCTAGGGCTGTAGTGACTGTAAGCCCTTCTCAGTGAATGGGCACCTAGCAGTCTATATGAAATTACCAATGACTTCTCATCCAATTTCTAGCCTGTCTCTTGTAATCTATCATCCCAGCTAGCTCTTGACAGCAGTCTGTAACCTTTACCCAGGGGATAGGTGTCCATATTGGAGACTTTGTCCCATTATACACAGACCACTTACTGGAAGTATCAGAAGAGAGAGCAGCGACTGAATGCCTACCAAGATGGAACTGTCCTCCCAGCCACCTCCTTCAGTACAGACAGAAAGAGACTCTTTGGAGGTATCTACATGTGCGCTTTACTGCAGTTGACTAATTGGCTCCATAGTAAAGCATCACCATTAATATGTGTGGTGCTATTAAGCTGGAGTAAACTGATTAACTCCACTGCAGGATAGCGCTGCCCAACATATGTACTATCCTACAGGGGAGTTATTTACTCCATTGAAATGCACATGTAGACACTAGACAGTAACTGGGGCTGTCTGGGGCATGAGGGTGCTACAATGTAGAAGCTGCTTGTCAGCTAGCCCCACACTAGAGCACCCTCATGCCTTAGCCAGGCCCTCTGCAGCACATTGAGCCAGGGCAGAGTATCCCTATGCTGGCAGAGTGGCCCTTTGAGCCCCCTGCCAGCCAGGCCTGTGCTGTCCTGGCTCAATATATTGCAGTTCTGGGTGCAAATGTAAACACTGCTCCCAGGAGCAATAAACTCCAGCATGAACTGCACCAGCATTTATTCAGCCATGCTAATTGCACAAGTAGATGCCCCTTGAGGAGTTCACAGTTGTTTGCCAAGGCATCGTGCTACATATACAAGGTGAGAGATACTGGGCACGTCTATATGAGACATGACTGTGTAGTGGTTACTGCACATTTATTTAGTTCTTGTATAATCAAATACTAAATAAACACACAGTAACCAGAGTTACTGGCGAATGGCAGTAGTGCTGGCAAATGCCTTTTAAGTGGCACTACTGTGCAGTAGCCTTCTAATACAGCGCTGTAGCCTATTAGCACTGTCAGTGCTGTGACGTGCTACTGTACAGTATTATTCGGCTACTGTGCACTTAGCGTCTCATGTAGATGCACCCACTGAGTCAAGGACCTCAGGTGGATTAGGATTATGTCAAAAGAGACTTTTAAAACTTCAGAGGAGCAATTTTGATTTTGTTCTCCAGTCAATGAGAAACTGGTGGGTCTGTCTACGGAGGATCCCAGTAGATGCTGCACTGAGCTTATCTCCACTTGTCTCCCTGATGCCTGTCACAGGTAAGGGGAAAATTGGCTGAGACATTGCCATGCTTTCTTCTGGCTCATCTTGATGTATTTGTAGCCTAATAAGCCAAGACAAATATCTCTCTCTGAAGGTGACAGTTCCCTCACCACTGATTTCTTAGTCTCACCAAAAAGTCCTTTTTCTTCTGCATAAATCCTGGCTTTTAGGGGTGTTTTTACATAGCTGCCTCTCACATTCAGTTATTGTTCTTCTAATTTGCTGTCTGGAAAATACCAAGAGTGAGTAGTCAATCAGGGCCTTAATGGGAGACACTTGTTTCCTGTTCATTAGTATAAATGAATTGCCACCATAAATCTGAGCTAAATAAAGAGGAGGATTTAAGTGTGGTCATAGATCAAGGAGAAGGATAATGCAGTTGATGTTGGTTAATGTTGATGTTGGTGTTGTTCGGTACAGTACGGTACAGTAGCAGGTAAGTCTTTTCTTACATCTCTCCAAGTTCCTATAAATGGAGGTCTTCCTTGGCTGATGCCCATTTCAGGAATGTACAGATATTTTTTGGATGAAGTGTAAAATGTTGGCTCAGCCAACTTGGTCTATAATAATCACACAGTCCATTGCACATGAGTTAGGTTATATTGATCCTAGTGCCCTCAGGACATTTTAGCCTGGATAAATACATATTTCTCACTTAGCTCTTTCTTAGATGGGATTTCAACTGAACACAGCAGTCTTTACTACCTGTCCTACCACATTGCAGTATTTGCTACATTTTGCCCTTAGAAATAGTTGTATTTCTTTTGGGAGTGAAGCAATTCCTTAAGAGATAGAATCCAATTGTGCCCTCAGTTACACCCAGGCAAGACCACTTTATCACAGGGCATAATTCAGTTTCTAATCCGCTCAGAAGCTTTGCTGAGGATTTTAGGAACCCTCTGGATGAGAGACACCAAGTAAATGGAATACCTTTTGCAGGTGCCAAAGACTTAAGGTTGCCCAATCTACTTGTGTAGTCATCCAGACCTGTTGAAGCAGATTGTCTTGGCTATTTCTGCTTTAGGAGATAGTAAAAGGAGCAATTAGGAACGTTGCAAAACCTAAAGTTGTGTTGAATATTAGCACTTGCTTATAATAAAGTACAAAGAAGGTCTCTGTAGCTCAGGGGTGATTATCTGGTCCTAGGAGTGGTGAGGTCCCTTGGGGCAGCCAAAGCATGAGGGGAAGTGTTCAAAGGATGGAAAAGTGCCCAGTTCTTACTTAAAGTCAGTGGGAGTTGCCCACCTACCTTCAGAAATCTCCCTTGATGGCTGGGAGAAGCAGTAGTCCATGATGTTGTCTGTTTTTAGCTAGGCAGAAGAAGGTGGCAGTGTGATGGAGAGGAGAACCAACAAGAGATGTGGAAGGAATGGGTTCTTCCTAAGTAGTTATTGCTCTTCTGCTTGAAGCATGCCAGACTGACCCTGGCAAAGTGAAAGTGCTGCCTCAGGCCAGCCCCTGGAGTGAACACATGCCAGAGATGCTGTTATTTTGGCTCTTTCCTAATACATCCCAGTTGTGTGAATATAAGTGTTCCCCTTCTAGGGGTGCCCCTAATCATAGCCCTGCATGTTTGTCTCCTGCTTGCTAGTTGAGTGTCTTTATAGAAACCATAAGGTCCTCAATGGCCTTCCTTCTGCAAGGTGACCCCGCCCACGCTGTGCATCCATATCTTATGGGCTGGACTCTGTCAGTGCAACATGAAGTGAGAAATAAGCAGTAGCTGTAGGTGATCAAAGGAAGATCCTGTTTTCCCTGGGGGTTTCCGGCACCGAGACACTGCATCCCTTTTTAATAATGCACCGAGACACTGCATCTCTTTTTAATAATGTCCAGCTTTGTGCAATGTTCTTTAATAGTGGAGGATTTTTAAATAGACCCTCAGTTCCCAGTTCAAAAAGAAGTTTAGGGCTTCTTTCTCTTGCAAGTAGAGTAAAATTATGCTTTGTGTTCGATCACTCAGCGTAGTGTTGTATTACAGTAGCAGGCACAAAGCTGGACATAATTAAAAAGGGATGCAGTGTCTCGGTGCTTTTTTGGTCTGGGCAACTTGCTTAATAAACAAAGGTTGTCCTCCTCAGAAACAGTATGGACTGGAAACAGGCCCTGAAGGGGAATCAATTGAATGAAAGAAACCGAGCTGCATTTTCCTCCAAGACTTCTCTTTTGGCTGCTTTGGCTTGTTGAGTGCCAATCACAAACCCAACAGCAATAATGAACATCTCCCTCCTATCTTCAGGGCCAGAGGATTCAAGCTGCATCAAGGGCAGGCTGACCTGCAGCCTGCCTTGGAGGGATGAAAGGCAGGGCCCTGTTATTGGCAGCATCTTTGGGATTAGGAAATGCCAAAAGCTAGAAAGCATCAAATATGATTAAAAAGTGATTACGGCTGACTTTAAAGAGCAGGACTCAAGCAAGCAAATCCTGCGATGAAGATGGGGATTTCTCTGCTTGCTTTCTGTGGTGAAATCGCTAGAGGTGGGAAAGACAATGACAGATACTATCTATATTACCCAGATCTTGGGGACTCTACCTGATATAATTTACCTCCAATTTATTTGAAATGAAATTAGTCTCGCTGAAAAGGATTGGACTAAGAGCAATAGAAATCCCACCCAGCCCAGGCAGCATGGAAAAAGCAGGGATAAGGCTGGCTTCCTCCACATTGGTGGTTGCCTGTAAGTCTCCGCACTCATTGGGTGGGATGCCTCTTTAAGAATGAAGCCAATACACTTTAAAACTCATTTTAAATCAGGGCTAGTTTTGCTTTGTCAGCTTCAGCCTAACTTCTTGTTATTTCCGTAGCTGTTTTAGGCCTTGGTAACTGTTCTGTAGGTCAGATTCTGTGCTTTGCTACAGGACAGTCAGCCTGATCCAGGGGAATGAGGCAAAGCTGTAGACTATCTTTGAATTCTCTAGATTCTGGGTTGAAATAACTCTTGAGGTAAATTAGGGTAGTGCTAGCGATGGGCTACAGGTCCAGGCCAGATTCCCCGGCACATTGAGCACTATAACTTCTTCTCTTTGTGAAACCATCAGGTTCACTCCAGCCCAGCCACCGTTGGCATCTGCCTTCACTACACCTGCACTGTCGACCCTTAATTAGTTTCTATTGTCTTGACAACATCTTCAGGATGGGGTTGTGATGACTGTGTGGCTTGTTCCCTCCTGTTTGAGTTTCATTTCCAAAGAGAAACTCAAGTCCTAGAGTGTGGTGCTATTCAGCGCAGCAATGGCCCATGATAAAGAGCAAGGAAATGCTGCGGAGAAAATGGAACAAATCAGGGCCGAGTTGCCTGGCTCAGAGATTGGTGAATGCACAGGGGTGGGGTGCGAGGCACTCCCCTGTGTGCTGAACATAGAAGTCATGAAGGCGGAGTGGCAGATATGTGCTAACACGTCACTAAGCCGACCGTTTATTAAACCGAGTGATGGAATAAACACAATAAGTCTCTCTGGGAGGGGTGGCTATTGAGGATACTCTATTCTCTTCTCTGAGTTTGGGAAATGCATGGGAAAGGTTCCAAAGTGTTACACAGTGTTTTGATGATGGAGTTTAATTTACTGTGGCATTACTGCAGATTTATACCCATGCGACCTCTGATAAAACTGGAACAACACAATGGAAAGTCATGGGCATGGGCTTCAGGCCTGCTTCAGCCATCTCTGGGAGAAGTGCGTCTCCTTTTGAAATGCTACTCTGAAAACAATTAGGCTTGTGTTTTCAGAAACAGCAGGTATGTGGACACCGCTAGTTGGGACAACTCTAAAAGTTGCCCTCAACTACCCCAGACTATACCAACTGTTTCTCATTTGCTTACCTTGCTGCTCTGCACAAGGAAACCACTAAAGGAAAGAGCAGTAGTGGATGAACTGATTCCAAAAAAGGTTCCACAAGGGAGTAATAGGAACCCAAATGGAGCTCTTCAAGGAATCACACACCCAACTTGTCTCATTTTCCATGCTTTGCTTTTACTGTAGGCAATAGACACAGGCAGTCGGGTGCAGAAAGGCAGCTGCCAGACTTCCTGTGATTCCATCTTGCTTGGCTCAGGGCAGTTCTGGACACACAGCTGGGAAAAAAGGGTGGAGGAAAGCTAAGCCTTGAGATGTGATGCTCAGCAGAGCTTTTAGAGCAGGGATGGCCAGGGAAGCTGATCAAGCAGGGAGCACAGGGCATGAAGCAGAAAGCGGAGCAGCAGATTGAGCAGAGGAAGGGAATCAGAGTGGCACTTGGAGACGGTACAGGTCTAATTTGCCGCACAGCTGCCAAAAATATTGGCCCCCACTGTTCTAGAGTAAACGTGTTCAACCATAGGCCCACATGCCAGATCTGGCTCCTGATGCCATGTCACTTGGCCTGCAGGATTCCCCACAGGTCTGTGGAGAGCCGTGGGCCATGGCCCTTCCTGCTAGATAGGGCATGCAGGGAGGCACCGGGCCTAATCCCAGCATGTGGGACCACGCAGAGGCAGTGCAGGGCCCCCAGGGCCTGATCCTGGCAGGCAGAGGTAGCACAAGGCCCCCAGGGCCCAATCCTAGCATGCAGGGTCCATGACCTGCCCTGAGCTTCTCATTGGCCTGGAGAGCCAGAAGGTTAGGTGCCGCTATTCTAGAGAATGGCTGGATGGCTGCCAGAACCCAGCTTTCAGGGCTTTAATGTAGACGGTCAGTGGGTTAGTGCTAGACAGCAAGCCTGGGGGTGGGCCTAATTAGCAGTGTAACATACCCTGGGATGGGGCTTCATGCTTGTGTGTGCTGGTAGGCAAGGGACACATACCAACTTTGATATTCTTCATGATAGTATATCATAGCTGAGATATTCATGGGATCATAGACATCAAAGACCCCATAAGCTCTCTCATCATTCCTCTGCTCAGCATAGTACTATTTAGTCTCATTCCAAATGATGCAGGGGGAGGATTTCAGTATTTCCCTTGGGAGGTTATTTCACAACCTAACCAGTGTCAATCGGAAAACAATTTTTTTTTTATATCCAGCCTCAACATTTCTTTGCTTATTTCCACCCAGTTCCTCCTTACAATGCTCTTCAGACTCACTGTGAGCCACTGAAATAACTTAGTTCTTCATCTTCACACAGACATAGCTTCACCTTGGTATTGCACCCCATGATCTTCTTAGAATAAACACCGCCAGTGCGTTCAGATGGGAATCTCACGTGATTTTAGAATTGGGATGGTACAGCTCTAAGAGGGCTGAGGAATGCTTTACCAAGAAAAGGCTGGCATTCACATGCTAATGCCCGCATCCCTCCCCAGTGTACAAAATACAAACCTGTTTTTTTTTCTGCTCTAGATTGTTACTGTTCCCTTGGAACACACAAGGTTCCTTTAACTTTGATCAGGATGTTTCCGTCTGGTTTGATATTTCCCACTCACGCTCAAAAGAAGCATTCTTTTTTCATTCTTTGCCAACTTAAGGAAGTAAATTATATATTTGTGTTGCAGTGTTGTGACGAGAAGATAAAATGCCCACTTGCACCCTTGTATTCCACCTTGGGAATATAGTCAGTTGCTTCCAGAAACAAAGTGCACTTGGTTCGAAGCAGGAAAAAGGTGAAATGTAGAATTAAGCCAACATTTTGATTGTTTGTTTTTTTTTAGAAAAATGGAGCTGTGAAAGACTGTCTGGAATGCTTCTGAGGATTATGCATTACAATAATATTATCCACTGCAATGGAAATAGCTGAAGATGACTGTGTGGAACATCTGGTATTTAGAAGTTCAATGTGACGCCTGCTTTTCATGTTTTCATTCAGCACCCAAAACCCCTCTTCAGTTCTCCCATATTTTGGGACAGCACTGGGGTTTGAACCACAGCAGCGGAGTGGGGGTTGGAGGATGCTGTTGCATTTGTGCAATGAGCTGCTTTGTAGAGTGTGCTTTTCCAAGGATACTAGGAATAGCTCTTCCTGGCTTTCACTCCCTGTAACTGGGTTCAGTTAGGGATTCTTAAGCTTCATAGATGCCCACTGGGTATAAGAGATAACAATGTAAAGCTCATTACTTACTGCTGCTGAAGCAAATTGCTGAGGTTAGACTGAGCACTCTGCTGACCACAGTGGTGGGTGAGAGGTAAATAAAGAAACATTAGAGTTTGTAAGGAAAGATTCATACCTACAAATTTATACTGGTATAAACACCATTGACTCCAGTTGACTTTACAGTAGGGGTGAGTGGGGCTGCCTCCAATTTATTATTTTTTAGACAAAACTATTGAAGTCTTCTTTACAAGCAGCAGCTTTTCCTTATGTTTTTCTCACTCGTCTCCAAATCTACTGTTGTTTTAGTCATCCTGGTATTTCTAGCCACTGCATGATGAGGACAACCTCTGCTTGTGGTGCTTTCTGGCCCCGAGATGACTGGGATGTGCAACCTCCAATTGGACTCTATTGTGCATCTTACATGACCATTAGAGCAGTCTTGAACCCTCTGCCAAAGCAGCTGGTACTGGTTAGCGCTGGAGAAAAGGATGTCCCTTCTGGAATCCACTGGCTTCGAGGGGTAATTCATCTGTTCCTACGTTCTCTATCATCTGGTGCAGGCTTGGGCTGGACAAATCTTTCCATGAGGATGCTGGGAAGAATGTGTCTCAGTTGGCATTTCTGGCCTTTGTGTTCCACTTAAGTGAAGCAAACAAGGACATGGTCTCAGCTTGAATCAGTGTGATGTACTTTAGAGATGGACTGAGGTATGGAAGGGGTTTTGTCAGCTCTGTGGTTGGAAGCAAGTGGATTGGAAACAAATCAGCTGTGTAGGTGTTTGGGGGCACAAAGGTCGGGTTTAAATCTCTCATTGAAAAGCAATGAGATCCACAGGCTGGAAGCTGAGGCTGGATAAACTCCAATTAGAAGTAAGACGCACATTTTTAAGCACGCATAATTAACCACTGGTACAACATAGCTGGAAATAAAGTGGGTTCTTCATCACTTTGAAGTCTTTAATTCAAAATTAGTTGTCTTTCTAAAATACATATTTTAGCTCACCTCCGCCTTATGGGCTTGCAGAAATCACTGGGTGATTTCTAGGCTCTGCATGAATCATGAGGTCAGACTGGATGGGCTTAATAATGGTCCCTTCTGGCCTTACAGTCTGTTGGTCTATTTTGTTAAGCCCTTCAGAACCCAGAGTAATGAATCCCGCACAGGCCTCTTCTCTCCCCTTCTTCTCTGTCTAATGGCAAATTGTGTCCATCTTATTAAGGAGAAAGGTATGAAGATTAAGGTTATATAGTACCTTATGGCTCCAGGGGTGTGGATTTGAGTCTGCTCTGGATTTGTGCCAAGGGCTTTCCTCAGTTGACCCAGCTGTAAATGGACACTTGGTCATTTAGCCTGAGAAGTCGAAAGCAGCTGGTCATGATGGCAGCCACCTCACCCCCTGGTACGCTGTTGGCTACACAAGTCAGTGTACCTTTTAACCTCGCTAGGCTTGGGAGAACTTTTGGTCCATTAAGGAGGAAGGGTTTGTTCCTCCCAGGATTTATTTCAGTGGAAAGGAAGGAGTCTTCTAGACCACTGTTTCTCAGTCCATGGGTCACAACCCAAAAGTGGGTTGCAAGAATATATGAAAGGGTGGCAAACTTAAAAAATGGAGTCTCCTTTAAAGGGGAAAAAGTGGGAAACTGTGGCTTTTCCCCCACAGGCTGGCAGATTTCCAGGCTGCAAGGGGCTGCTTGGGGCCCCCTCTGCCCCATATACCCCCTGACCCACAGACTGGGGGGCTGGGGGCAGAGGGCAGTGGGTTGGCAGTGAGGGGCACTGGGTTGGGACTGACCATTGAAGTTTACAAATGGGTCCTGGTACAAAAAAGGTTGAGAACCACTGTTGTAGACTTTCCAGATTTCCCCCTTCATCCTTTCCTCCTAAAGCCTCCCTTAGTGTGACCAGTTGCTTTAACTGAGGAAGCTTAGATTTTGCTCTAAAACCCATTGGCATCAGTACCGCCTCAAGAGGACTTCCCTTCCTATGTGAGAGAACGGGGTCTGATGCCTCTGTGACGGGACTGGGGTTCCCTATGCTGGGTGCAGCCTGTCTCTGGGTGAGCTCTTGATCAGTGTGTGATGCTGTCTGGAAAATTCTCCTCCGGGCTGTTTCTGAATTGCAGTTTTGGAAATTACACTGTTTCTAAGTGCACGTTTGAACTGGTAGCCGTGCTGTTTAAATAGGTTAATGGCTTGGCAGAACCTGAAGGATGTGTGACAAGCGGGAGGGTGGGAGCACTCTTCTAAAGCTAAGGGAACAAGGGAAAAGCCCCAAATCCTCTCTTCTCTCCAGTTGCTGCCAACTCGGGCTCATCACCTCCTGGTTTCTACTCTCTTCCACAGCAGGAACAAACACCTTGAGCTCACAGACACTTCCTGGCGTGGTATTAGAGGTGCCTGGTGGGGGGCATAGCTTTGGGAGTGGAACAGCACCCCTGTGTATCGCACCTTTATTACAGGGAGATTACCAACAAATAATCCAAGCTGCTCAGCTGCTTACAGAGCACCCGACCTGTGTACAAGAAGGCGGCAAAAAAGGCAGTGATGTAATTGAGGCCTCTTTCCTTGTATTGTCAATGAAAGCAGCACTTCTCCCCACCTTTACGCCTGTAGCTACTGGCTACCTCCCTTTGCCTGTTGTGTAATACATCAAAGGGTATTGATCAGAGTCACTGCTGAGATGAACACCAGTCAAACAAGACTGAAAACCTCTTCATTTCAGGTTTAAGGTTTGCTAAACATATCATTGTTCCTCCTTGCTGCTTGCCTAAAGGGACATCACCAAGTTAGAAGGAATCATAGTAGACTTTAAAGAAGTCCAAATGGTCTTGCCTGGGTTAGCAGCAAGGGTTGAAGTAATTGCAAATGGTTCTACAAAAAAATCACATTGCTCTCAGCTTGGCCTGTAAAATTAGATTAATCCGTTTTGGTTTATAATCACGTTCTGCTTCTCATGCACTAGCCTAACGCTAACATTTGGGTTGCAAACACAGTCAAGGAAAACTTAACTGTGAACCAGTTCCCATTTTCATGGAATACAAAATAACTATACTGCTGGAAACATTTCTAGTTTGATCTTTAACATTTGCTTTCCAGCTTCCGTCCTGCAGCAGCAGAAACTGCTTAAGTATTTGTGTTTCCCAAGTCCTCACTTGATGACATTTAATTATAAATAATTTACATTTTGTGAAAAGTGAATATTATACGTGCTGTTTATTGTATGCTTTTTTTTTTCTACAGAAGCAAGCGCTGCTATTGTTAGCTAAATCAGGAAGCTGGAGGAAGAACTGACCAATCAGAACTCCCCTTGTGTTCTTCAGAGGGGCACAGAGGTCAGGACTCTGGGGACTCCTGAATGGCTGCTGACCAGGAGGTAATGCATGATATCATCTTAGAAAAACATGTGCAAGAGAATCCAGACTCGGTGCCGTACTATGGGCTAGCTCCAGTCGCTGTGTTCAGTGTGCTATTAATAGCCACGTCCACCGCAATTTGGTAAAGTCGTTAAAACTACAAGGAAATGAAGTTAATACAAGGGAATGTTTCCTTGTTTACTGCTCTGCACTTCTGGACCTGATTTTTGCCTCTGCTTTCCCCCATCCCAACGTACAGCCATCCTCAGACCAGAGCTCTGCGGGTGTTGAGTTTTGGTGTCAGGGTCTGGATGGATCCTGGGGGTGGAAAGGAGACTTTTAGCTTTGCATGAAGGATGCAGAGCTGTTTGGAGGAAGAGAGAGGCAGTTTCTTGAGGGAAGGGAGAAGAAAGAAGCAAGCATCTTAGTGGAGGGAGAGGAAGAGACTTATTTGGGCAAGGTGGAGAGAGACAATATAGTCCCTTACTGTATGACAGCTCCTTATTGGAAGTGATCAGAGAAGGAGGCAAGTTTTTAGACCTCAGATAATGAGAGGGGATATTCTGGAGGCAAGGGGATAGAAGGAAGGGAAATGAAGACCTTCAGTGGGAGGCAGAAAAGGGTGCACACTGGTGAAAGGGGGTCCTTGGTGTGGGTGTAGGGGAAGGGAAGGTTCTTCAGTGGAGTGGGAAAAGGCTGGTTGCCTAATAGGGTGGAGAAACTCTGCCTAGGCACAATGGAAGGCATACAGCCCAATACCTTTGCGTTCCCTGAGGGGAAGGGCTGATGGTTTCCCTGCAAGGCCTGAGTTTAATGCATTTATTTCTGAGAGGTTTTCCACTTTAATTTCCTGTTTGGAAACTGAAAAGCAGTTTACACCCAAAGGATTTGGGTGTGTTGGGCCCACACTGATTCTGGGACTGCCCAAAGAGCTCTCCTGAGTCAGAGACCCAAGTGCTTTCTCTGCCAGCTTCCCACACCAAAGAGTGTTTCTTAAACAAGTTAATTCCTGCAATCCTACCTAGGTTAAAATGGCAGAGGCTCTCACTCTACCTGCTTCAGGGCACAAACTGTTCCTCAGCTGGATAATCCTTCCCTACCACACCACTGCCAGTCTGACAATGACCATAATGTATGAGAGGTTTTGCTTTCCTTCAAAGCATCTAACATTAGCCATTTCTGGACAGAAGAATAAAGTTGGGCTAGATGAACTAATAGTCTATTCTCTATGCAACACAAACTCAGAATTGTTAAACATGCTTTTTAGTGGAAAAACTGGGAAATGAATTCCTTCAGGCTTTTTTTTAAAATGTAGAGATATGCTTAGAGAGAGAGAGAGATGTTGCTAAGATGGTTCTTATGAAAAACACCAAGCTGGTGGGGGGAAAGCATACATTTCAAATTGCATTTGATCCCAAGTTTAAACAGACTCTTTCTGACATTAATATTCACGTGCACAGCAAGCTCTGTCTTGCGTCAGAGGAAACATCTTTACACTGCTCCCCTGTGGTTTTGGAACGTGCATATTCCAAATGGGATCAGAGAAGGATCTTCTCGTCTCTTGTCTCAAACCAGGGATGAGTAGGAGGCATTGGCACCATGTCTTACTGTGGGAGGATTTGTTTGAATATCAGGGGACCTTAAAATCCTCCTCCTTGACCTTGCTCAAGGTTCTGGACCCCTTCTCCAAGCTGTGTCTCCTTGGTGTGAAATAAAGGCCCTGCACATCCACTGTCCTCTCTTTGGACACATGTACAACCTTAAGAACCCACAATGTGTCCTCTCCTTGATCCCCTGAAGCTCTCTGGCCACAAGCTCCTACTGCCTGATGGTTAAATCATCTAAACACTTGTAAACAAAAGGTTTCCATCTGACTGCACACCATATCCACACAACTGCTTCCTTCAACCCATACAATCTCAAGTAAGTCCCCCATTCACTCAGGACCCAATTCATCAAGGTGCATAATCACGTCAGTGCTTAAAACTAGGCCCTCTGCTGAACCATGGGCTCAAATCCTTCTTTTCCACACAGATAGCTACAGGTCCTTTAAGCTGACTGTTGCAAATGTCTTTCCTGGTGGTGCCACACAGAGAAGGCTCCTCGCTACACTGTACTCCTGTCAGCTGCTGCACTCCAGATTTACATGCTCGCTTTCTTGAGTCAGAGCTGCCCTAGAGTGCATGGCCCTCACCCTGATGCTGGGAGGATTTTACACTACATGAAAGTGTCAGCTAGTTCAGCAAGACACCCTGGAACATCAGTGCGGTGTCCCTCCCTGCAGTGTGGGAGGAGCTCTTCTAGTATCAAGTGGTGAGGAAAGAGTTGACTAAAAGCAAAGTATGAGCCATGCATGCATGAAGCATCTGAATCTACCCTACTTCATTTTATCCACCAAGGCATTGGCTTGGAGTCATGGTCCAGTGGATAGTGCACCAGATCTGGAGTTCTATTTTGAGACCTGTCACTTGCTCACAGTATGACTTTGGGCAGATTCACTGATTTCTGTGGCCCAAAGGGAGCATTGTGATTAATTGTGGACCAAAGTTTTCAAAAGTGTAGGCCTTGATCTTGGTGCCTCAAGTTTTTGGTGGCCATACATAAGGCCTCTTGGGCACAACCTTCAACTGGAGTTCCAGGTGCTCAGCACTACCGAGGATCATGGTTTGGAAACCTGGTTGGGCATCCAAAAATTCAGGGACCCAAAGTCACAGGCAACTTTTTACCATTCGGGCCTAATACCTCTCTCCATGCTCCATTATTAGCTGTCTTTTAAAAGAATGCTAATTATATTTAGCAGCCTTTGTGAAGTGTTTGACGATGCAAAAATGCCAAGTATTATTCAAGTGCTCACTCCTATTGTTGTTGTTTATTTGTCTCCCTGCAGGTCTATTTCTTGTTGAGACAAGTTCCTGCTTACAACTGTATTCTCAAAGCAGGCCCTTCTGTGAGTCACGGAAGGGTGAAGCTGCTGGAAGGGAAAGGTGTACCACAAGGATAGAGCATGACGTGTTGATGTGAGCAGAAGCAGGTCACACAGGACCGTGTGGGTGAAATAGAAGAAAGTGCTGTGTTAGAGATACTGCCCATGAGTGACACAGTCGGTTCTATGGCCAGGTGTAGTAAGTATCTCAGTCGTAAATCTTTAAATATTGGCCCACACAATGCAAACTCACCGTCAAGCAAGGGGAAATCAGCCATGAATATACAAAAAAAATTTTCAACAGGCAGAAAGTATTAGATTGTGAATTAGTGCCAGTGACATGCTCCTCTTTTAAGAATCTGGTCCATTCTCCCAAGTTATCTCCTCCTTAATCATTTTGCCTTTCTAATGGCTCTTCAGGGGTTGTTAGGAAGGAAGGAAGGAAGGGTCTCCCTGGGACACTTTCAGTGCTGTTACTTTTCTGTGTGCCAAGAACACCATTCTACAGTTTTTTCCCTGACATAAACCTGCATCATGGAAAAGAAGTAATTGAAGCTGAGAGCAGGAATTATAGTGTTACTTCTGGCCAAACAGAAAATGTACTCTGATTATTGAAAGGGGTAACACACGCAAATGAAAAAGCCAGGGTGACTTGTTAATTGTCATGAATAGGTGAGATATTTCAAAGCAGCATGTTTTTCCACTCCACCCTTGAAACTTACCCCCCCCTCCTTCTGTCAATAAATGGACCATCAGGATTTGGCTATTCAATAGAAACCTAAATTAGAGCAACCAGCGCCCTAACTCCAGGGTGAAGTTCTACACCATGCCAGCAGGCAAAAGGTCTGCTAGCATGTAAATAATCAAAACCAAAGTCTTGTGCCATAGCAAGCTATTGGTGCATGTTTTAATGAAAAGGTTAAAATGCATGGTTCTCATAGATATTGGGTTATGGCCTGCATGAACGGTTTTGTAATACAGCAAAATACTGGACCTGTATACTTTAAGCCAGTGGTACCCAATCTTTTGCCCCTGCAGACTGGATGGGTAGGGCACGATCCAGTCGCACAGCGAGAGAGGGCAAGTGGGGATGACCCAGCCCCAGTGAGGCTGCATGGGGCGGGGAGGGCATGACTTAGCACCGAACTGGCCATGTGGGAGTGAGGGGGCCACCCAGGTCCAGTCCAGCTGTGTGTGGCTTGGGAACTTGGCAGTGGTGTGGGGGTGGCAGTATTGATTGCCACTGCTTCCCTGCCACCAAATTTCCTGGCCTGTAGGGAGCCCCACTGGCTGGATGCCATGGCTCCATGGGCTGGATTTGGTCTGTGGACTGGGAGTTAAGCACCCCTGCTTTTAAGCAATTTGCTAGTAAGATATTCCCTCACTCATGTACTTGTACCAAGTCATTTGTTTAAGCACCGTGCTGAATTGCGATCCTACAAAAGAATCTGATCTAGCCAATGGGTCGAATAAAGGATTCATTTGGAGACTTCTCCTTGCTCCTTGACTTCAGTGAAATTGCAAGGTGAGAAAACAATGGGGACTAGGGAGGAGTCAGGTTTTGGTATTGGGGATAGAGGAAAAAGGACAGCTATAGGCTATTGGAACTGCGACTATAAATCCAAACCCTCTTGGACATCAGTGAGGTCCTGGCCTGAGAAAGGTACCTTACTCAACCTTTACTCACAGGGAAAGCTTGGCTGGGAACAAGTTTTTGCATTGCTATAGGCTGGTCCTCCCTACAGGCACTTAAGCAGCAAACAGGAAGCAATAAGGCTGTTTAATTATAGAAGTGCAGACACTTCTCTGATGCCTGAGCTGCTCTAGACAGCTTGTTTGGGTTTCTAAATGCTGTTAATTCCTTATCTGCTTTACTTTTTTCTTACTTCAGGGATATCAAAGGAGCTGTGTTTACAAGGCTCCAGAACAGTATATGTCCTACAATGCAATTTTAAGAGATGCATCTGCCTGGGAAAGAGTGGAGGGGTGAAAGAAAAATGAGACTAGGGAAAGGGTGGGAGAAAAAATAACCATGTCTGTTAAACAAACCTCTTGCAGATTCAAAACACTGAAGGGAGGTGGAAAGGGGTCTATCCTGCTAGATTTCTGGGATGCTACAATAAAAAGACTGGGAATAGGGAAGATGGTTGTGTTTGGAACATATTAGCTAACACATTATAATTAACAGCATTTTGCACCTAGTGTACAGAGGGCAAAATAGGTTTAAGAAAAGGCTGGAAGAACAAGGATTATTTAGTCTGGAGAAGAGACTGAGGAGGGATCTGATACCAGTCTTCACATTCCTGAAGGGTGGTTATAAAGAGGATGGTGATAGAATATTCTCTGTGGTTGCAGGAGACAGGACAAGGAGCAATGGCCTCAAATTGGATCAAGAGTCATTTACTTTGGATATTAGGAAGCACTTCTTTGCCCTAAAGGTGGTTAAGCGTTGCAACGGGCTACCTAGAAAGGTTGTGGAATTGCCACCCTTGGAAGGTTTTAAGTGCAGGTTAGACCTTCTGAGGTCCTTTCCAGCCCTGCTTTTCTATGTTTCTATGTGATGGCTGGTTGTGTTCAACCCCAGACTCCACCCTCAGTCCCATGGCAGCTTCAAGTTTTGGGAAACTTTCAGAGTAAATGGGGAACCACAGGAGTTTTAGGAAGGCCTCTTGTCAGGGATGCTGAGCAGGCAGACCAGCCTGAGCCAAGTAACTCAGCAACCACACCTGCAATATGCCTCAGATGATGAACTCTGCCCCAGCTCAGGAGCAGTGAGCATCCTGACTGTCTGCTGGGGATGCTGCCTATCCATTAGGCACTAGCTGGGGCCCTGGGCTTGCAGGCCAGTCAACAGTGCTGCTGTGGCAAGTCTCCCAATTCCTGGCCCTGGTTTTTGGCTTATTTCTGGACTTCAGCTTTGGATTTCCCTGCAGATCTGTTTCCTGGATCCTGACCCAGTTTGGCTCTGTTTTTGGATTTTGCCTTGTGGATTGCCTGGTACTCAGTATTTGACCCCCAGATCCTGACCCTGGACTGTGTTGCAGACTCTGCTTCTGGATTTTCCTCTGGTTTTGGTATAGGGCCCTGCTCAGTGGTCTAACCCCTTACACCCTTCATTTCACTTGCAGAGAACCATCAAGCTTCATTTAAACTCACATCAGAGCCACCTGAAATCACCAGTTTTCCCAGCTTTTGAAGTAATGTGACAAATTAAAATTAGGCCTGGGTTCACCCTAAAGCAGACATTATGCTCACTCACAAGACTTGATACTCTTTTGATGAAACTAAGGTGAACATGTTTTATTTCCCACACAAGGCCCATAATTCTTTGTCTGAGAGAAAAAGAATTGCTAGCATTAATGGAACAGTCTGGCTATAAATCCTGTAGCATAGTGCTCTGTATGGCATTGGAAAAGAAATCCAGGGGAACTTTCACATTATATCGATTTAGGGTCTCTCTCCTGACATTTTCCAATGTTTTCTGAAGGTTTTAAGGTTTCATTAGAACTAACAAAGTATGTGTCTGTTCCTTTTGATTCTAAAGAAAACCTCTGGAGTAGGAGTCAATGGACTGCTTGTTTCAGAGGCTACTCTTGTAAGTAGGAACTATATATGTTAGTTAAAATTGGCCCAAATCCTGCTTGTCTTACTTGAGTCAGAAGGACTTTAAAAGCAAGTGGGATTTGACTCATAGGTTGTAAAGTGTTTGGAATAAAAGACATCTCATCTGATTTTTGCAAAAATTTACTTATCTTAGTAGTCCCATTGGTCTCCGTGGGTAAGGATCACTCATGGGTAAGGATCACTCACATAAGTAAGGATTTCCAGTACTCATTCGTAACTGATATATATAGATCTTGGTTGGATAAACATTTACAAGCAGTGATAGTACACACAGTACAGTTATAGGTGACCACAGTTATTTCCATTTCAAAGGATAGAGAATGTGTTATTAACTTAGTAACCATGGTAAGTCAGCTGTTGATAAATGAACCTGATCCCATCTCCACTGTAGAAATAAATCCCATTGACTTTAGTGGAAGCAAAATTGGACCCTTACTTCTGAAGAGTCACTTGCAAGTGAATAAATTCAGTGTTACAGATGGCTTTTCATGAGGCATGAGCTCATTTTCATTGAGTGATAAGCAGAGACCCTGGTTTTCTCTGTTTAAAAAATCACAAATTCTCTGATAAAACACAAATTCACTGATTTAAAAACCCCAAATCTGTGTTTTTCAGAAACTAACATGAAACACCCGTGTGTGTGTGTGTGTGTGTGTGTAGGGGTATCAGTTGGGCACAATGTTTTATTGCTATATTTACAATTTTAAAGACATTTGGAAGGCTACTAGTGCCTCAGTTACTATAATAACAAAATTAACCTATAATTATTAAAATTAATAATAAAATTGATAAAAATATAATAAGTACTAGAATAATAAAATTAATTCTAAATACCTATAAATATTGGCATTTGATTTGGGGGGTTTTATCACGGAAAATCAGAGCTTTTGCTGCCCCCTTCACTCACCAGGAAATGGGTCCTGCTGCAACTGTCCCTCCCTCCTGCTTTATGGTGCTGAGCAGGCATGATATACCATGCCCTGTCCATGCCGTTGTCCCTCACTGCCAAGCCATAGCCCCCTGGCCTGGCAAGTGCCCCTCACTCCCCACTCACACTACCTAGCCCTGACAGAAAGGGCCTCCAACTGCCAAGGCTATGGGGCCAGGGACCTGGGTCTGCAGCCCCCTGCCCTCTGCCCCCAGCAGCACCCAAGCCCTGGTTGCCACCCGTGGAAGGCAACAGCTGCTTTGTGCAGAGCAGATCACAGAGCTTGGTTCCTCCTCTCCTGCAGGTGGTATGGCTGGAGTGGAGCCCATGGGTGGGGACAGGTATGGACTACCTGCTGTGGGCGCAGGGCTCCCCACCCTGCTATCCTCCCCTTGAGGCATCTGCAGCTCAGTGGGCAGAACTCAGTGAAGCAGGGCAGGGGAGATGGGGGGTGCAGTGTGGTCGCTGGGAGCCTCAAGCACGAGGGGCACAACCCTGTGCCACCACCCACACTGCTGCTGAATGGGCAGGGGGCACCTTGCCTTGGTGCTGCAGGGCTCGTGGTAGCGGCAGCAAGGCTTCCTGCTCTGCTATGCCCTGCTACACCAGGTCCCACCCACTGGGCCACGGAGGCCAGTAGGGCAAGGGCACCTGGGCAGGGAGCCCCAAGCTTGCAGCGGGCAGTCCGCATCCACCCCTACCCTGTGTACAAATCTGAGGGGCGTGTGCCCTCTATGCCCCCCCCCCGGGAGTGCACGCAGTGGTGGGAAGCCAGGCCTCCCCTCCCGCTGCCCCTGGACAAGCCACCCATGGCTCCCTACCACTCCTCACCTAGCCCCTGCAGGATGCATTTGAGCCCCAAGCCCCATGCACCATACAGGCGGCCAGCGGCCCCAGCCTCAGCCTTGCCCAACTTCCTCCCTCCCCTAAGAGTGACAACTAAGAGCTGGCATTTCCCAAGGGGGAGCCTGAGTTATCCAGGGGTGCCTGGAGTCTAAAAAGGGTGAGCACCGCTGTGCTAGAATGTGAGAGACTGAAACTGAAATTGTCTGCTACTAAGTTTAAGCAGCTCTGAAAGCAGTGGGCAGATTTTCTTTGATCAAAATGTGAGACGTATAAAATTGCTTTTCACCAAGCTACATTTTAAAAGTTTTTTCCTGGTTTTAATAATCTCAGCTATTGCCTATAATACAAGGAAAGATAATTGTGTTTTTTGAAAGTATATTATTTTTAATCCAACTTTGTCACTTTAAAAGATTATGCTGCGTGTATGTATGATTACAGATCAAACAGTGCCTCTGCAGAAAGATGGCATCCCCCATGAAGAAAGTAAATTCCTCTGTTTCCCACTCTATGGGCAAATGGTCATAGTTCTGTTACATCTTTACTTTATCTATGCAGCAACCTTACAACATTTTCTTGTAAAGAATCAAATCCTGCTGCGCTCAGGATTTTATATGGTTTCTCCAAGAAAAAAATTACTTTACACAAAATTACTTTACACAAAACCCCCCAATGTTTCTGCCTTGCTCTGCATGGCAGTGACTTGCTTGGGCAATTCTACTCATATAAGTAGGTCTACCGATTTAAAGGGAGCCAGAATAGTCCAGTGGATTGTGCCCTAAACTCAGGTTCTGGAGATCCTGGTCCTAGTGTCAGCTTGCCAGTGGCATGCAATACGACACTGGCAAATCATTTAACCTGTCTATGTCTCCATTTACCCATCAATAAAATGAGGCAATAGTGCCTCTCATATATTGAAACCTACTGATGAAAAGTGTTGTGCTTATATGCACTAGGAATGATTATTATATGGAATTACACCTGAGCTTTTTTGTCAGTATAGTTGAGAGAGATCAGGCCCAGTACATGTATTATACAACTTTACCAGTGTTATTAGGATAATATAAAAGCACTTGTGGAAGAATGGTGGAGTTTTTCTTTATATTTTTTACCTAAAGGATACTATGAAGTTGTGACAGGAATACCTTTACTTTTCTTGGACTCTCAGGGATACTGAAGGGGTGTGGGGCACTCACTGAAGAGTCCTGGGGGCCTCCTGGGGCTTCAGCAGTCATGATCTTGCTACTTAGAGCCTGGCCGGCAGCTGAAGCATGCTGGCCAGGCTCCAGTTTTGAGTGGCATGTGCTGCCTCCATGTGTGCTGCTCCACTTTTTTTTTGCACAGGTTTTTTTGACCTCTGGATATCCAGGGGTCAAAGAAAGCCCCCATGCTGCTTCATTGTAGTGCAGAGAACAGCTGAATGTGTGGTATGTGATTTGTATGGTTTATCTTTCTAGGCATTTATTTGGTAGTATTTTTCAGCAAAAGATTAAGCCTCGCTTCTCCTCATGCACCAACATGCAAACAAAGGTGAAGGTTCTGTAATGTTATTTTGTAGTAGGTGCAGTTTTTGTAAGGCTTTAAAAAACATCTTGGTGTTTGTATAAACACCAGTAATAGAAACTGGTCAGCCATGCATACTGTTTTTGAACCAGTATGGGGGGAAATTGAGGGGGGAGGAGGCCAAGCATGTCAGAACAGCATATGAATCCATCTTTTGCTTTGGTGCACTCAGCTGTTCGCTACTCCAGCTAGGTCAGAGAAAGGGCTGGGACTGAAAATACTCATCAGTAAGGCAATAAGAAGAGGGAAAGGGGCTGCTTTTGGCAGGGAGGAGGAGGGAACACGATTGCCTAAGGCAAGTGATTTGACAGGGTAGCTCATGGGAACTGCAGCTGGTGCCACCTGGCTAGAAGCACCAAAGCTGCTGGGAAAACACTGGCTTTCAGCCAGTTCCATCAAATGAAGCAAAATGGGGCTGAATAATGAAAGACAGGATGCTCCATGTCCAATTAAGCAATACTCTTTAAACAGATGATATGTGTAAATCATGTTAACGCTCTTAAGTGTGAAGTATTGCTCTTACTAATGGCCCGGATTTAAACAAAACATTTAGCATGTCCTACAGCCCGCTGACTTCAGTGACTGAATTGGGAGGCTGGTTACTTCTATGCCAGTTCTGTGATGCAGCAGGACTGAAAGGCAAGGGAGGATAGCCAGGGCTAGGAGAAGTGCAAGGAAGGGCAGACCTGCATGGAGGACCTGTGTGAGGGGCTCAGGACTAGAGTGACAAAGGGTGCAGTACAATGGATAAGGCAGCACAGTGGTGAGGCTGGGGACAGTAAGTCAAGGCAAAACCTGACTGAGGTGCAGTGTCAGAGTGTCTGAAGCTTCAAGATGGGAACAGAAGGTTTTCTGGAGGTCAGGCTTCAGGTATAGCAGTCCAGCATGAGGGATATTGTTAAGTACTTGTTACCAGTGCAGTCATTATAGGCCGTTCTCCCAAACTATCATCCCTTCCTGAAGGCAAACCAAATGATTCTTGTGTGTACTCTGCCACCTCTCAAAACTTTTGACTGGATGCACATTTTCAGTACCAGTCTCCTTTCCTGGTCATACTTCCTTCTCTACCAAATGGATGGATACTGCAAACTCTGCCGATCTGATGAATAGCAGTGTCCTCAGTCATAACCTAAGTCCAACACTAAAGGAGAATAGGAGCTAATAAATGGATAACCACTCTGTCTCCTATGGCTAATTTTTAATTCTTAGAAAAGTCTTTCATATAATTTTGATGGTGTAAAAAGTCTGGCTAAAGCCTTGCACCCTGTCTACAGGACATAGCCAAATGAAGCATTTAAAATCCATGGAAGCAATCAAAAAGCAGGGTAAAAAACACAGCAGGCTTTGCTACTTTGGGAATGATTGAAGAGATGATCCTAATTTTATTTAATCATGATTATCTTATTAATTATCCCAAGAATATATTATTTCTATGGTACCCACCTGGCTCTTCACATTTACATTCAATGAAAGGCAGCAATTAAAATTAATCTTTGCCTAAATAATACTTTCATTCTCCCCATTATTTTTTGAAGTTATAAAGAAAGATGTTTTTTGAAAACAAAATTTTGTTATTTCTCGTTTCCTCTAGGATCATTTATTTCTCAATGCAAACACACACCAACAGAAATACAGGTAAAAGCAGGATTGATAACCTTTGGGGATTTTGCGTTTGCTCCCAAAAGGCCTGCCTTGGTGTGCAGTGAGAGATTTCAGCATTATCTTCATAAAATATAACATGTGGCTCTGTTTACCAGTTTAATCTTATGCTGCCTGTTACCTGAATTCAAGGAGTTAACATCTCTGGAAGGAAGATGACTCCTTTCTAAAGACACTGGTTGGAGGCAGAAATAGGAAATCAGTTTGTGTGCGATATAGCCCTGAGTGGACTGTTAAGACTCATTGACATTTTAATAGATCTGCCTGGGCCAGTTAATAGATATGTTAAAGGTGGTGGCATAACCAAGAAAACTGCGTGTGCTAAGATGAGCTGCTGTGAAACGGTGCATCACCTGCTGAGGAACTCTGGTCAAAGGGGGAATATGTCATCTGCAAAAGAGGTGGGAAGTTATGCAAGCAAAACTCCTTCCTCGGAGACAGGGGAAGTCAGAGAGAGGCCCTGGCTCAAGCTGCAGGCTAGGAGCAGAAGCTGTCGTGTGGTTGTCAGAATAAGAGCCTATGATTTGGAGAAGGCAGAGCTTCAGGAAGGGAACCCTGAATGCCCTCCAGCGCTCTACCCCAAACCCAACACATGCTTCCGAGGGATGCGGTATCCAGGTTGTAGCTACATTGGTCTAGAGGAAAAAGCAGTCTGGGCTTGTAGTAGAGACGATATGTTTTATTAGACCGACATTTTTACAAAAAGATGTCTCTAATTACAAGCTTTGGGGCACAAGCACCCTTCATCAGGCATTGGAGAAAAGATTGTAAAGTTCTCCCGAGTAGAAATGAAAGTTCGTATTTCGTAGGATTTCCCAGAGGAGTCAATAGATGGAAAACTCCTCTGGGCAGGCGGTCCATAGCTGGTATGGAGCCTCTCACCCCTGTGTGAGGTGTTGAGTGGTGAGGGAACTGAGGCAGGAAAATGCCCATTTATCTGTTTGTCTAATCTGTGTGTTTCTTTTGCTACTGTGAGTAAGGAGGGACTGGTTTGGGAGGCCTTTACGGAGCCTGTGTGTTTGCTGCTGCTGTCCTGTCACTGAAGAAATGAAGCGGGAGCCTGGAATAAATATGCTCAGGGGACAGTCCAGGAGAAGGCTTGTTGAAAGTAGCGGGCAGTCTCCGCAAAGCACTTGGCTTGAGGCTGCTGGGCCGTGCTTCCCTAAAGAGATAACAGAAGAAACTGTGTGTGTGTGTGCGTGGTAAATATAAGGTTATATATATCCACACTCCAAGTATCACTCCACAAAGAAAACCTTCACCTGTTATAAAAACAGCACCCGTGCATCCTGCGTACCCATTCAAAGGCCCACTGGCCACCTGGACCCGTTACAATAGCTGCCTCGTGAGCTACACGCACAACCAACCTCTGGTCTTTCAGACCAGGCGACCCTTCCTTTCATCCCCGCCCGCTGGCGGGGTCACGTCCTCGGTTCACCCCAGCTCCCGCCAGGCCTGTCCTCAGTTCCACTTGTCCCTTCCTCTCCCCGCTGGGGCAAGTTGGGGCATCTCTGTGCCCAGTGGCTTTGGCCGTGTCCTCGCTCCCCCCTCCGCCAGGCAGTCGGTCTGGAGCGCGCTCGGAGCCACGGTCACCCGGCCGGGACGCCAGAAACACTGCCCCAGGGGCGCCGGGCCCACACCAGAGCCCGCTGCGGGGCACCCAGCCCCGCAGCGCCGGGGGTGCGACCCTGCGGGTGCGCGCCCGAGCCGCCGGGGCCGTGACTCAGTTTCCCCCGCGAAGCCGCGCTCGGGAGGCAGCGGCGGCGGCCGGCGCGGCGCTTCCTCCCATTGTCTGCGCGGCGCGGCGGCGCGGGGCAGGCGGCACCCCGCGTCCAGCCTGCGGGGCCCCGGCTCCTCCCCCGCCTCCGCGGCAGCCCCGCGCCGCCCGCGCCCGCGCCCGCCGCGCAGCCCGCGGAGGTGTGGCCGGGAGAGCCCGAGCGCCGCGCGCGGGCAGGTGAGTCTCGGCGGCCCCGCGGGGCTTTCCCAAACTCCCCCGGGCTGGGGCTCGGGGCAGCGACTTCCCCTGCCGCCCTGCCCTGGGCCCGCGGACCGCCCCCGCCCCCTTGTGCTCCCGCGTGGGGCAGGAGCGGGCTCGTGGGTTACGGACCCGCTGCCTTTGGCTGTGTACCTGCCGCTAGGGTGCCCCTGTGACTGGGGCTTTTAAGATCTGGGGATTTTTATTTTTTTCAGGGGAGGGAGATGTTTAATCTGCTCTGCACACATGTAGTCAGGGAATGAAACCCACCAGGAATACCCCACTCCTGCGGCACGTCCTACAGGCTTGACTAACCCCAGTAATCCCCAGGTGGGCTACTTGGATGGCTGGAGTTTGTGGACTGGCGTGTAGGCATCAGCATCACTGCAGTTCAGTCGTTTAAAGGAACGCTTGCGAAGGAATGGCTTTCGCTGCATGTCTGCCAGGGAATAAGGGATGCGTCCTGCCAGCCTCTGGAACAGGTAACTGCAAGCCAAGAAAGTTTTAGCGCTCTGTAATTTGGATTTTCAGCCAACCCACTCTGAGCAGAATTTGTATCTGTCTGCAGAAAGCAGTGTAGCACAGAGACACTTTACGTTCATAACTGAGAAATGTATTTCTTTTTTCACTGGAAAAGGTGCTTCCTAGATGGGCTAGATCCTGCGTTAAATCTCTTTGTCTTTGTAGAGCTCTACAGGCTGAAATGGGGCTCGTTGTGAGCGACACGGATGTAGAATCAGGACTTGTGTTAAGCGCTGAGGATTTGGTCTGAAGTCCAGGGCAGCATTTCAACAGACTTTTGGATTTGTGTCTTGGGGCTGAAACCCTACCGTCCTTACTCCTATTACTCGTCCCAATTAAAATCGATGGGACCACTTGCTTGAGTAGGATTGACTCATGTGAGTAATGTTTATAGGATTAGGTCCCTGTTGGATATGCTCGGACCTCTAGATCTGTGCTTTGGTTTTGTACCTTTTATACTTTGATCTTTCAAAGCATAACTACTAAACCTGGGAAGAACTGGTATTTTTAAGACCAGGCTTACTAATTTCCCTCCAGGAATGACTGACGCTCTTTCTTGACTTATTTACCAGTTTTTGCAAGGAAGTCAGCAAGTTCCTATTTTTAAACCAGGCTGGTCTGCAGGACAAACATTAATGCTTCACAGATCTGAGAGGTGGTTGATTGCAGGCGATTAAAACTTGTATGCTTGATAATGGCGAACTAGGTCTAAACTTGCTGCAAGTGTTAAATCAAGTATTCATGGAATGTTGGTCACTCCCTCCCCGATATCTTGAGTGATTGGCTCTAGGGAAATGGAGAGAGATTTGGCATTTTTTTTTAATCTCAATTAAAATAAGCCAACAAGGCTCAGCTGTGGCTAGAGACTTATGGGGGGAGGGACCCATTTTGCAGTTCTGCCTGCATGGAATCTGACCAAAGTTGGTGGGATTCATGGGTGGATCTAGAATTTTGAAAAGGGGGTGCAGAGGCCAAGGCGCAACATCACATATAAAACAGCACACATTGTTTTGCAAGTTAAAAATCAACCAAAAACTTTACTAACATGCTCAGGGCATAGGGCTGTGTTATTCCGATTAAGACTGAAGCAAAAACAAATGTAACTTTTATTGGAATGCATTTTAAAAACAGTCTGCAGGGCTGTGAAATAGGAGTTTCGACATCAGGAGCAGTGAACACACAGCAGAATTACAGAACAAAGGCTAGCTTGATTGCTGGAACTTCAAGACCATTAAAAAGAAGAGAGGGTCATTAATACTTGTGGGATGAGGAGTTTGCAAGGGACCAGGTAGATTACAATGAGCCATGAAGTCAATTGACTTCCTTAGCGTTGCCTGATTAGAAATTCAGGTTTGTTGCCACTGTCAGGCAGTTGGTTTTAAACTTTGGATGAAGCAGGAATCGAAGTGGGGTAAGTGCGCTAACGCAGCCCCGCTGGATAGACCCCTGGTGGGACTGCTCACCTGACTGGAATTCAACCATCAAATGAATGCATAGATTTGGGTTGTAATACTGAATCTTTGCTTTCCTGGGCTTTCTTCCTTATTGCAATATAATGCTAAAACATTCTGATATTCCCGAATCCAGTAAATTAATTTAAAGGATTGGATGGCTGGAGAGTTTATCTTGAAGTGGGACATTTTCCTGCTTGAAATAATCTAGTAGTTGGGTGATGGAGCTCCCAACACTCCCAAGACCTGTAAAACCAGACTAGATAATGCAGTGGGGAATATACTGTGAGCAGCAATTCTTGGGGTTGGGGGAAGGGTAATCAATTGAGCAGAGAGCTCTCTCCAATGTACTGCTCTGATTCTGAATTGTGTTGCTTTGCTGTTTGGAGGTCTTGTTTTATTGCTTCTCATTAGCTGGGGTGGAGATAGCAGCTTTCTTGACTATAACATTTCCAAGCAGTGCTTTTCTGGGAGGTCAATAATTTCTGAAAAGTTGCCCTAATGGATGGCATTTATTTTGGGTCCTTTGCTGTTGTGCCGTCTTATTGGAACAAATACCTGCTTTGAAGTCCCATCGCAAGCACTCCAGACTACTGCTGCTTTCACGCCGTTTGCACAAAGTGGTGGTGGTTGCTGGCAGTTGTTCACTAGACAGAATACCACCAACCCATCAGCCTGAACCACCAAGAAAAGCTGTCTATAAGGAGGAAGAAGCAGGTACATGTGACAAGTATGTGTGCATTGGGCATGTGTGTGTAGAGAGGAGGAGCAAAGGAAAAGAAAGCATTGTTTCATGCAAGGAAATTGCACCTAGAAGTGTTGAGAGTTTAAAAATGCTGAGTGAGTCTAGATCTGTTGAAATCAATGGGAGATTGGCCATTGTCTCCAGTTGGATCAAAATTTCATCTGCTGGCTGTGCAGTAGGAAGCTGATCTTGTGAAGCAGATCACGAGTGGACGAGAATGTCTGTGGTAGTATTACCTGTGGAGCTATTTGATGCAGCTTGCAGACATGGACTTTGGCAGCATTTGAGTGGGGGCTTCAGCAGCAGTCATTTTCTCCCTGCTGCCACTGGGAAAAGTCCTAGCACCTGCCTTTCTCCTCCTACCCAGACTGGGTCCGTTTGGGCTGCAGCCTTAAAAAGTTGCCAGCTGATGCCCTAGTCCTAGGCATTTACTAAACTTGATTCTCATTTACATCTAATCTTTTGGAAAGAAAAAGGGGGCAAGTAAAAAGAGCAATCCATGAAAAATGGAATTTAGCCTCAAATAAAAATTCCTGCAATAATATGACAGACGGGGTAGGGCTTTTTCCATGTTTGAGCGGCTCTGGCACTAAGTATCTTTGACCCTCTTTGCAGTAGGATGTGGCACTTAGCACCTCCCAGTGTCGGCACCCTAATTCGTTTCTCTATTCTGTGTCCATGTAGTGCCATTCTCTTTATTCAGGGAATATCTGTGATTCCAAAAGTCCCCTATAAGACACCGTCATCACAGAGAAATTGTAGCACTCGTTGCTTGCTATTTCCTAATAGAAAGTCTGAACGTGCTGGATAATTGCCTTTTGATTGTCTGTACCTTGGCAGGGGGTAGACACAGAAAATGACCTTAGCATAGAGCTCAGTTAATGCTGCCCCTGGTCGGCCAGCTGGATGTCCGTTATTTCCCCCTGAGAGCTGAAAGAGCTGCTTCTGCGGTGTCCTCCCCGATGTACCAGATCCCTGCCAACCCAAGCAGGGAGAAACAAAGGCTGGAATTTGAATGTAGATCTCCCATAAGGTGGCCAAGAAAGCGTGGCAAAGCTTTAGATTTTGCTCTTTAGGACTTGTCATGTTTCTCTGGACTTTCTGGGTCAGAGGGGTCCTGCAGGTGCACGGAGATGCATGGATCTATTGGGGAGCTGAGGACATGAGTATTTTTTTCATCCTCTTTTTTTTTTAAATGGGGCTCCTTCTTACAGGCCGAAAACCAGAAGCTTATCTCTGCTCATTCTTGAAATTTTGGACACTGGCATTATAAGAGAAAGCCTTTAATTTTCTTGTAATTAATAGATTTACTGTAGCTTTGCTCATTTAACGTAAGGCCCATAAACTCCAGTTATCACTGTAAGGGAGCATTTTACAAACATTGCAAAGCATGTCAGCTGCAGATGAAAACATTTTGTTGGTCTCCGTTTGATGATTAACAGGCAGCAATCCAGATATAGAAACCACCATGCTTCTCTGTGATGAATGCCTGCAGGCTTCTGCTTAGGGGAGTTTTTCAGTTGCATGAAATGTAGTAAACTTACTTTTCCTCTTTCAGGCAAAATGACCCCCTTAGGCTATTGTCCAGGAAGGAACAATAGTCTGTGGAGCCTTCTGATCGGAAGGCACCGGCCAGTGAATCCAGAAGTGCCAGTTACCATTCAACGCCTTACAGTTCACCCTCTGCCCATAAACAATAAAGAAACTAAGTGATATTTACTTTTTATCATAGATTCATAGAAGTAGGGTTGGAAGGGACCTTGTAGATCTTCAAGTTTGAGCCCCCGCCTGGGCAGGAGAAAAAACTGGGCTCAAATGAGTCCAGCCAGGTAGGCATCAAGCCTCTTCTTAAAGACGCCCAGGGTAGGAGCCATCACTACTTCCCTTGGAAGTTGGTTCCAGATCCTCGCCACCCTGACCGTGAAGTAGTTCTTACCGATGTCTGCTCTAAACCTCCTCTCCAACAACTTGTGGCCGTTATTCCTTGTTATGCCAGGGGGCGCTCGGGGAAACAAGGTGTCTCCCAAACCCTTCTGGTCCCTCCTGGTGCGTTTATAGACGGTCACCAGGTCCCCCCTCAGCCTTCTCTTGTGAAGACTGATCAGGTTCAGGTCCCACAGTCTCTCATTGTAGTGTCTGCCCTGTTGTCCCCGGATCATGCGGGTGGCCCTCCTCTGGACCCTCTCCATGCTGTCCACATCCCTCCTGAAGTGCGGCACACAGAACTGGACGCAGTACTCCAGCTGCGGCCTGACCAGTGCCGCATAGAGGGGGAGGGTCACCTCCTTGGACCTGCTTGAGATGCATCTGTGGATGCACGACAAGGTCCGGTTAGCCCCGCCAAGTGTGACCTTGCATTGTCGGCCCATGTTCATATTGGAGTCAATAATGACTCCAAGATCCCTTTCTGCCTCCGTGCTCTCAAGAAGAGAGTTTCCCATCTTATAAGCGTGCTGCTGGTTACTACTGCCCAAGTGCAGCACCCTGCACTTGTCAGTGTTGAAACACATCCTGTTTTTGTTAGCCCACCCCTGCAACCTATTCAGGTCTTGCTGCAGTCTTTCCCTCCCTACTAGTATGCTCACCTCACCCCAAATTTTGGTATCATCAGCGAATTTAAACAGGTTGCTTTTCACCCCATCGTCCAAATCGCTGATAAAGAAATTGAACAGCGTGGGCCCAAGGACCGAGCCCAGGGGGACTCCGCTGCCCATTTCTCCCCAGGTCGAATATGACCCATCCACCGCCACCCTCTGAGTACGACCCTTCAGCTAATCTGCAATCCATCTGACTGTGTAGGCATCAATGCCACAGTCACCCAATTTTTTAATGAGGATGGGGTAGGAGATGGTGCCAAAGGCCTTGCTGAAGTCCAGAAAGATTACATCCATGGCGACACCTGCATCCAATACTTTTGTGACCTGATCATAAAAGGCAATCAGGTTGGTCTGACATGACCTGCCCCTAATGAAACCGTGCTGGTTGCCCCTGAGCATCATCTCTGAGGCTAGCTCATGTCAGATGTGCTCCATGATGATCTTCTCAAAGAGTTTCCCTAGGATTGAGGTAAGACTGACGGGCCTATAGTTGCCCAGGTCCCCCCTCCTCCCTTTTTTAAAGATGGGGACCACATTAGCTATCTTCCAATCCTCTGGCACCTGCCCCGAGCACCACGAGCACTTGTAAAGCCTTGCCAAGGGCCCTGCAATAACCCCTGCTAGCTCCCTGAACACCCTGGGGTGGAGAGCATCTGGACCCACTGATTTGAACACGTCCAGCCCCTCCAGAAGCAATCTAACCCGGTCTTCCCCAACCTGAGGTCTGAAGGTGTTCCCCTCGAGCCTGTCATGCATCACAGTGGGGAAGTCCCATTCCCTGCCCAAGAAAGCCATTTAAAATGGCTTATATAATGTATTTTATGAAGCCATTTAAAATGCATTTCCCAGATGCCTGCCAGTGAATGGCTGCTTTGATCAAGGTTTTGTTCACAGATCTTTATGTAGTGCTGCAATGTCCTTACCAATAGCTTCTCTTTGCTCTTGGCCCATGAAAGAGGATGTGGCACAAGCTGCATACAGAGGCTCCACAGATCTCCTGGCAGTTCTGGTCAGGGTTCTTCCATTTGAAACGCCTCCTGAGAACTTTGCCTGTGGCCCATCCTGACCCAAGCCGGGAACGAATGGTTAAGCAAATGCTGCCTTTGCCCTTAGCAAACAGCACAGACTTTGTTGTTCCTTTTGGGGTTTTGTCCCCTGAAATCCTTCCTTGGCCCATTTCCTACCCGCTCTAGGGCTTCCACTGTGGTGATCTACCCTGTGCTTACAGATGGCTGGATGTGACTCTCATTGGTGCTGCTTTGTTTTTTTAGGCAGGAGGAATTTGCTTTATTTTTCCAGTCCCTGAAATTCTCCCAGGTTCTGAAGGGTTTGGGGAGAAAAGGACCAAATGCCAACCCTTTGAGTGTGGTTTAACTGTATGGTACCCCTAGCCTTTTTACCTGGGAGCCACCTACATGGTCTGATTGCAGTGCCTATACTGTACTTAAGTGGTATAATGCAGTTTAACACCAGTGAGACTTTTCAGGGTCAGGCTTGTGCCAAACTGTAGTGATGATCTAGGGGGACTTTAAACGTCATGAAACAAAACAGCAGGGAACATCTGGCGCACACATCTGGAATGTTGCTACTGCCAAGTGCACAGCCCCACTCAGGGTAAGGCATGCTCTTCTCTTCTTGGGGAGCGCTATGAGGTGAGAGTAGAACAGGCTGCTGCTAAGCTGTTCTTTTATCACAGAATCTTTCTGGATTCTGACGGCGAGCTACAAAATCTGATCCTGTCAAGAACGTGGCTGGAGCTAGTTGCACTCTGTCTGGACCTTGTGGGACTGAGGATCTGTGCCCAAAGCATGCATGCAGTGGGGAACCTATAGGTCAGTGTCTTCAACCTTTTGGCCTTGCAGGTAAGATTTATAGATTGTAAGGGGCTGGAAGGGACTTTGCAAGATCCTCGGGTTCAGCCCCCCTGCACTAGGCAGGAAAGACGGCTGGGGTCAGGTGACCCCAGTGAGTTGACCGTCCAGTCTCTTCTGGAAGATTTCCAGGGTAGGTGACTGCACCACCTCTGTAGGGAGTTTCTTACACAGTCCGGGAACTCTGACTGTGAAGAAGTTTTTCCTAGTGTTAAGCCTGAAACGGTCTATAATCTTAGTTGTGTGTTAACTCCTTATGGATGACCCTAGGCTCCCCCTAGCACTGATATACTGATCCCTTCAAAATCAGTGGCTCCACTTCACATTCAGTGAAAAAAGTTGATAGCACTTTTGTCCAGAGTTGCACATAAGTTATAAAAGGCATTTGTGGTCCAGGAGGTACAATTTCAGTAATATCAATTTTGACAGTGTTGATTCCTGGTCAATATTCTCTCTCTTCTGAAGATTTTCAGTTCTGTAATATATCAGTTATAAGCTGGGGGCAGTGGCAGAAGGTGTCCATGCTCTCAACAGCCTGTCTGACCTGGTTCAAAAACACTTGGGCTCTCCAGCCACTTTTAAATCAATTGCTGAATATAGTGATGAATGATTTAAACTGGGTTGGTTCCAGGAGCTCTGACCTGAACTCACAAGGCTGCAGGGGTGGTATGGATGTGTTGCTAAGCCAAGTTCAGGAGGATGGGGCCTTATTCTTCCTGATAAGAGCACTGAGGTCTCTGCAAGTCCAGAGAGTGATGACCTAGGCTACTGGGGAAGTGATTACCATGCTAGAGGAACCCTCTGATGCCCTTTGCAATCAGTCATTCACGAATCCCATCCCATCCTCATCAATAAATTAAGTGACTGTGGCATTGATGCCTACACAGTTCAATGGGTAAAAAATTGCCTGATAGGGAGCACCCAGAGAGTAGTGGTGGACGGGTTGTACTCAACCTGGTGAGATGTGAGCAGTGGGGTACCCCAGGGCTCGGTCCTCGGGCCTGCACTGTTTAACACCTTCATCAGCGACTTGGACAAGGGAGTGGAAAGCATGCTGTCCAAGTTTGCTGATGACACTAAGATGTGGGGCGAGGTGGATGCACTTGAAGGGAGAGAGAGGCTGCAAATAGATTTAGACAGACTACAAAAGTAGGCGGATGAGAATAGGATGGGGTTCGACATAGACAAATGCAGGTTGCTGCACCTGGGGGAAGGAATCCACAGCATACATACAGGCTGGGGAGTTAGTTCCCTTCTTGAAAGCACAGAGGTGGAATGGGATCTTGGAGTCATTACTGACTCCAAGATGAACATGAGCCACCAGTGCCAGACCGCAGCCAGCAAGGCCAGCCATACTTTGTCATGCATCCAAAGATGCATCTCAAGCCGGTCCAGAGAAGTGATACTCCCCACTCTATGTGACTTTGGTCAGGCCGCAGTTGGAGTACTTCAAGAGGGATGTGGCCAGCCTGGAGAGGGATCAGAGGAGGGCAGCAGGACAGGCCCTATGAGGAGAGACTGAGGGACCTGAACCTGTTCAGCCTCAGCAAGAAGAGGCTGAGGGGGGACCTGGTGGCTGCCTACAAACTCATCAGGAGAGATCAATAGCAAATAGGTAGAGCCCTTTTCTCCCCGGCACCACCTGGGGTGACCAGGAACAATGGTAATAAGCTGATGGAAAATAGGTTTTGGTTAGAGATCAGAAGGCAATTTTTTACAGTTAGGGTGGCCAAAATCTGGAACCAGCTTCCCAAGGAAGTGGTCCTCGCCCCTACCTTGGGCAAATTCAAGAGGAGGTTGGATGATCACCTGTTTGGGGTCTTGTGAACCCAGCATTTATTCCTGCCTGTGGCAGGGGGTCAGGCTAGATGATCTGTTCAGGTCTTTCCTGACCCTAGCTACTATGAAACTATGAATCTAAGCTGAGAGGCGTTTCCCATCTTATAAGTGTGCTGCTGGTTACTACTGCCCGAGTGCAGCACCCTTAATGAGGATGGGGTGGGAGACAGTGTCTAAGGCCTTGCTGAAGTCCAGAAAGACTACATCCACAGCGGCACCTGCATCCAATGCTTTTGTGACCTGATCATAAAAGGCAATCAGGTTGGTCTGACATGACCTTCCCCTAATGAAACCATGCTGGTTGCCCTTGAGCATCATCCCTGAAGCCGGCCCATTGCAGATGTGCTCCATGATGATCTTCTCAAAGAGTTTCCCTGGGATTGAGGTAAGCCTGATGGGTCTATAATTGCCCGGGTCCTCCCTCCTCCCTTTTTTAAAGATGGGACCATGTTGGCTATCTACCAATCATCTGGCACCTGGCCCGAGCACCACGAGCGCTCGTAAAGCCGTGCCAAATGCCCTGCAATAACCCCTGCTAGCTCCCTGAACACCGTGGGGTGGAGAGCATCTGGACCCACTGATTTGAACACGTCCAGCCCGTCCAGAAGCTCTCTCACCTGGTCCTCCCCAACCTGAGGTCTGAAGGCATTCCCCTCGAGTTCGTTGTGCATCACGATGGGGAAGTCCCGGTCCATGTCCAAGAAAACGGAGGTGAAAAATTTGTTAAAGAGGTCTGCTTTCTCCTCTGGTGCAACCACCAGATTGCCCAGAGGTTCTTGCAGGGGCCCCACATTTCCTGGTGTCTTCTTCATCCTCCCTAAATATTTGAAAAAGGACTTCTTATTATTTTTGATCTTGGATGCAAGTCCTAGCTCTGTGTCCGCCTTAGCTTTCCTGACAGCCCCCCTACAGGCCCGAGCAGAGGAGGTATACTCCTCTTTGGAGATAGCACCCCTTTACTGGTTGTACACCTCCTTTTTGGTTATCAGGCATTCCCAGACACCCTTGGTGAGCCAGGGGGGCTTTCAGGTACTCCTATTCCCCTTGTTTCTTGTTGGGATGGTCACCCCTTGGGCCCTGAGTATCATCTCATTAAGGAACGACCACTCATCGTGGGCACTGAGTTCCCCTGCCCTTGAGAACCCCAGTGCCTCTCCCACTAATCTCAACTTGTTGAAGTTGTCCCTCTTGAAGTCTAGGGCTACCACCTTGCTGTAGGCCCTTGATGCCCTGCACTGGATGGTGAATTCCAGCGAGTGATGATTGCTATCATCCAGGTGGTCACGAAACTGGAGGCCCCTTGCCAGGTTGTCACTTGTGGCCAGGACCAGGTCCAACAGGGCCTTTCCTCTGGTGGGACCATGCCCCTCCTGAATTAAGTGAGAGGTCCTGTATCTCGGCTAGGAACCTCCAGGAACGGTCTGACCTGGCTGACTGTTTCTCCCAGCAGATGTCTGGGTAATTTGAATCGCCCATGACAACTACATCCCTTGCCTTGCGTGCCTCTGCAAGCTGGCCCGAAAATTCCCAGTCCAGCTCCTCCCATTTTTTGGGGGGTCTGTAGTAGACCCCCACCATTGGATCCCTCTCCCACGGCCCCCTTGTATCTTGACCCAGAGCACTTCAGCTTGCCTCTCCTCTGACCCCATTCTGCTGGCAGAGGATGTGTATTGCTCAGAGCGCCACACGCCCGCCTTTCCTTCCTTCTCTATCCCGCCTGTAAAGCCTATAGCCCCTAATGCTAACTGCCCAGTCGTGGGATGAATCCCACCATGTTTCTGTAAGCCCTATTACATCTGGGTCTGAACTGGTTATTCTGAGGGCGAGTTCCTCCTGTTTATTCCCCATACTATGAGCATTGGTATATAGGCATTTAAGGTCTTGCCTAGCTGCGTGTGCCGCCCCCTAATTTGGGAGTCTGTACAGACCCCTGTTTCCTACCTGGGCACTCCTTGCTTTTGTCACCTGTCTTGCTCGGGTGGTATCTCCTTGTCTTCCTGTGGCCCCCTTCCCCTGCGAGGCTAGTTTAAAGCTCACCATACAAGATGTATGTAAATATAGTAGCACATCAAACAGCGAAATACTCTGCTTCATGATTTTTCCCCCTTTCAGACTGGAGGTGGGTGCTGGCATGCCTAATAGGTCTCTTCTTCTCTAACTTTTTTGCATTGTAAAGACAGAGCTGAGAGGTGGCTTTTGTGGGATGGCTGCTAAATCCATCAGTGAACACTGATCGATCCATGGTATAAATCAACTGTGAGCAGTTCTGCCGAACTGCCTGCTGGAGAGCTGGGAAAATATATGCAGGGTAAACTTAGTGATGGGCCAGAGCTCAGAATGGCTGTATTCAGAGTAATTTGGCAGAGGTACAGACACACATTACCTTGGACGGTCATGCACATGAGCTACAGAACTGTGGAAACACCTACTTACTGTAGGAGGGGCCTGTCGCGGACTAGCAAGAAAAGGGAGTTGAATATTGGTGGGATGTGTGATGCCTGTTAGGCTTACTGGTATAATGATTTTCGTTTGCTCACGGGTCTCAGATGGTGCTGTAACAGGCAGAATATAAAACCCTAGATGTGGGAGGAATTGGCCCATATTTCATGGAAAGATACAGCAAGAATTAATCCCTATTTTGTGGTGGTGTCAGAGGGTGACAGACTGCAGAACTGCATCATGCACTTTCATAGCTCAAAGGCCCTTAGTTCAGGACTCTTCTGCTAAAATAGTACAGTAGGGTGGTATTGGAGAAAGCTCCCCAGACAGCATGGAGCTTGGAGCAGGGCTTGGCAATATCGAAACCTTGTTGTTAACTTACATCTTTTCCAATTTTACTATTAATGCCTTACATTTCCAAACTGGAGATCTTTAAACATCAAACTCAGTCTTGATGCCTAAAGGGTTTTGAAAGGGGTTTTGTTTTCTTTCCTACTCAGCTTGGACAGTGAAACAAAGCCCACTCCCCTTTCTGCTCATAGTCTTTATGATTCTTGTGCTGCTGGTGTAGTGGGGTTACTAGTGTTTAAAGCACTCCCCACCCACTCATTTGATCTGGCTTGAATCGTGATGGAACTTTACATGCCTGGACCTGCATTGTCCCTAGGTCTGCCTATGTATTATGCCCAAGGATGGTACATTGGGTGTTTGTCCTTAACTTACAAAGAGGGCCCTAGTTCTGATCTCAGGGTCATGAAAGAAAGCAATGGGGTTAATCCAGTTTTACACAAGTGTGGCTGAGATTAGGGTCTGCCTGATTGTGTTCATAGAGATGTTCCCCACTGGCTATGACAGGGATACTATAAAAGAATCAAAATATGGCTTCTCCTGCCAAATGTTTTCACAAAGATTGTGTTAAGTAGTGGAATATCCGTGAGAGAGTGCCACATCCAGATGTTCCAAAATGCTGAGTGCGGTAATTAATTATCCACACATTTCCAGCCTGAATGGCTTTTGTTTTTATCTACCAGAGCAGTTTATTCCAGACTGGACTTCATCATAGAGCCCCTCTCCTCTTTGACATCTATAGCTATAGAACTGGTGTCTCCGGGAATCTTGCAGTTACCCTGCCTCGCTGTAATGCTGCCTTTCTTGTCACCGAAAAATTACTAATACAGTTTCTCACTGACTCTGGCATGCTTTGTTGTACAGGAAATTGTAGTTGTGTAGAGTTCATTATTACAACAGCTCTATTGTGCAGGGCAGACTTTCAAGAGTAGGGTACAGCTTTTGCTTTTACTGTGAAAATGTTTTGCACTTTGACAGGATGCTGTGAAGTCCTTGGACTAAGGTTGGCATGCAATTCTGAATGACCCCAGACTCCAGAGGTGTCTGGATCTGCGGTCTGGTTCTGGCCCAGCTTTGAGTTAGAGTAGATTTGTGCGCATCAGATGTTTGCAATGAAGCCCTGAATCCCCCAGTTTAAGTATAAATTTGACATGCTTCCTCAAAGGAATCTTCCAGGCTCACAGAAAGTTGAAGGGAAACTGGAACCAGTTTATGGTCTGAAATTAGAATCCTGTGGCTTCTGCAACTTTGTATGGTCCTGCGTGAGCCTTGATACAGGGCAGCCAAACCAGACTAAGAGAAGAACAGTGGTCACACAAGCACCAATGCAATGAATTCTCCATGTTTGGCTTTAAGTATAAAGACACCTACCTTTGAATGTCATAACATTGTAGAGATTATATCCTGGATTGCAAGGGCAAAATTCTCCAGTTGAATCCAAACGGAAGTCTTCTCAGATATATTCTGCACTTGGTCCTTAGACAGTTGAATTCCAGCACTAGGCAAAGAGGGGAGTCAGTGCACTCTTGTTAAAGCATGTGACTGGGAGTCAGCACTTGGCTCTGCTACTGACTTACTGCATGACTTTGAGGAAATATTGTTACTTTGCCTGTGCCTCAGTTTACTCTAAGATGAGGGGTAATATTTACATTGCAGGACTGTAATGGAGCTAAGAGGAAGATTGTAACATATCTTGATATATCCTGGAGAGAGATTCTATATAAATTCATGTGATTTATTCTCTATTGACTGGGATTGTAAAAAGTCTAGATTGAATAGCTGACACTGATTACTATAGCACTGTTTCCACAACTTTTCAGGTGAGGGACAGACATTCACAAAGCCTGAGCCTGAATTGATTCAATCTCTGCAGGTTAGTCTAACCTAGCTAAGCTAAACCAGTTTGTAACAATACAGACATCCCCTCTGGACTGAGGAAATGCAGGTGCATGCTTCCAGTGACTGGGTGGGTGCTAAAGCAGCCCTCTTTTCCCTTCTACAGTGCTGAGTTGATGATGTGTGGGGTGTGGGGGGGTCATGGCCAGGCCCCACAGGATGCTCTGATTAAGGAAGGGGTGCCCCCTTGTTGCTTATGACCAGGAGGGAGCCAGCAGGCAGTTGATAACACGGCATTTAGTTACACAGCAGGGAGTTCACAGGGCATGTTAACATTTATCAGCCCATCAACAAAACCAAAGCCTCTCTCATTAGTTCAAGCTCTTCTTAAGCAACTCTTTCCAAGGAAGGAACGGAGGGACGTTACCAGCTACCTGTTGATTAGCTCCAAAAAGCCCTAAGCCAACAATGTCTTGTCTGCCTTTGTCCTGTCTCCCACAGCATGGACCATAGCCAGCATGTGATATGCTAGCTAATGCTGAGAGTGTCTGTGTAAGGCAGAGGGGAGGGGGAATCCCTGCTTGAGCAGGGAGTGGTGGTGGGGAGGGAGCAGGAGGAAGCCAGGCAGACCCCCCCACCCCCCCACCCCGTACCTGTAGTCTCTGCCAGAGCTTCAGCCAGGGAAAAGAGGGGCAGGGCCAGCCCTGTTGGGCTGGAGCAGAGCCCCGCCCAGGGTTGCAAAGCAACTGGGATGCTGGGGTACTCTGGTTTAACTTAAAACAAGAAGGGGTCTGGGACAGACATTGCATAAACCGGTTTGACCCAAATCAATTAAGTCTGATACGACATTCAACCAGATTTATCTCAAACTGCTTTCAGCTATTTTCAAACTGGCTTATGTGCACTGAACGTCTGTTTTGTTACAGATTTAAACCAGTTTCTGATCACTTAAACCAGTTTATATGTAATGTCTGTCCCTAGCCGAGACGCTGTCCTGTTATTCAAATATTCAGCAGTCCTTCTGGTTAGCCTGATGTATGGCTTTTGGGATATTGCTTATGCATTGGCTAAAACAGAGGTTTGTCTCTGCTGAGGATCTGATAATATGTCTACCTTTGTTTCAGGAGCCTGCTCTCAGTCCTGTTCTGATTTCCCTGTCTTCTGGGACTTTCATTTTTTTTTGGCTGGTGTCCCAAACTAGAGAAGGCACCAATGCAGGGCAGGTGGAACAAGTGAAAGCTGCGTGCATGACATTCCTCAGCTGGTGTCACACCAGGGCAGCATATTTCCCAGGGCTTTCTCAAACTCTGAGTCCAAGTTATGTGTCATCACTGCTCTGTGAAAGCCCCAGAGAATTCCTCTCAGCAGTCTGGCTCCATGACGATGAATTGTGCGGAAAGGGGCAGACTGCAGCCATTATAATCCAGTAGTGGAAGCTTCCAAGATAAACTGATGCAGCATCTGTGTGTAGATACTATTACATTGGTTTAAAACTGGCTTCTTTATGTATTCATTAATTTGAATTGCTTATGCTTGTAAAATTACTAGCATTTTTGTTTAAATTTACATTCATACTCAAAGCAGCATCCATTTAACTAAACTGAGGTAAAATAAATTATTTTAGTCACTTAGTGGAACTGATGCAATTGGCTATACCTATTTTGCAGGCTTTTCTTAACTAGATTATAACTCAACTACCCACGGGCCTTTCACAAAGCTGTTATGCCTTTGATTAGGTGTTTTGAGCCAGGTTTGGCATGCTTATCCACCTGTTGTGGGTATAGGATAGAGTGTAAGTTTCTCTTTAAGGCAGGTTCTGACCTGATCAAAATGAAGTGAAAATACAGGTAAAACCTGGGTAGTATAACCACTACCATTTTGTTATTACTTGCACATCTACGCATGTGCTTTAATGCGCATTAGCCTATTATAATGCACATTAAAACTTCACTAAGAAAAACCCCTTGCTATTTAGTTAGTGTGCATTAAAATAGACTAAGTATTTAAGTATCACTGAAAACACATGCTCTTTAGTTGATGTGCATTAAGACTCTAATGCACATTTTAGTACCTCACAATGAGGGTGCCTATAGAGGTGCAGTGAGGCTACTCCAATGTGCTGTAATTACAAAGTGTTGGAGCAGACTCAGTTAATGGACTCTGCTGGAGCATGGTAATTACCGGACTTCAGCAGACTCCAGTGTTGTGTGTATCAGTGTGGCTGAAAAATGGCAGCAAGGATGCTTTAACTAAAGCTTGTTGAATGAACTTTAGTTAAAGTGCCCCTGCTGCCATTTTTCAACATGGGGACGCTGATATGCGTGATGCTCTGGGCACTTTAATTAGAGTGGCTCTTGAAGTTGCTCCAGTTAAAGTGCCCTCCCCTCCCACTCCTGGAGCACATCTATAAATGCCCTTAGGTACTAGATTTAATGCTCATTAACTAAAGTCCATTAACGCATGTGTAGACATGCCCTGTATGTAAGGTAATCTTCTACCAAGCACTCTGATATTGGGATTAGGCTTCATGAACCAGGACAGAAGAGCATAAGCAGGATCCTGAAAGGTAATAGTGAGCACAGATGTCCTATTAACTTACTTGGAAGGAATAAGGTCAATGGTGTCCAGTTCCTTCAGCACCCTGGTATCTTTTACTTTCCCAGTGTATTCCACTCTGGTTCTTCTGCATCTGCTTTGATAGTCAGCCAGTGTTAGCAGGACAACTGTAGTTGACTCATGTTTCCTTTGTTGTGGGCGTATTATGAGTATGAGTGTCTGGTGGCCCCAATGCACATAAAGGGGCCTATTCTTTGTGTCAGTGCAGGACAGCTGTATGGGCATGGGTTGCGTGCAGCTCTGCAGAGTGGATACTTGTAGGTGGGTTTTGCAAGCATTTGCAGCACAGTGTCATCATGTATGTGTATAGATTAGGCTTGAGAGGGAAGTCTAATAGTTCTGTGGTTGGAGACAGTGGTGCATATATGTTGGTATTGTATCATTTCCAAGGAAAATACTGTCGTACAATGAATGAGAAGAACTAAGCACAATTTACTGTAGAGCAGAAGGCAACCTCTGCAGGCCCTTTCTCTCTCTTTTACTAACAACTGTTACCAAATCTTCTACATTAGGGAATGTCTCTAAATTCTAACGTTTATCACTACAGTAAGTACTGCCTAAACACGTACTGTACAGACATACAATTGATCTCCACCTTCTGTCCCTACCTCACTGGAACACATTCCTTTCCATCTGTGTTACTATCCATTATCCATGTGACTCTGAGCTTATCACTTGCTTTCCTTTTTTTCTTTCCCTAATTTCTAGTTCCTTCCATGTATCCCTCACTGGGCTGAAAGAATAAATAAATTATCACTTTTGAATTTCACCTTTGCTAGCAGAATCTTTGGTTTCCTCTCTGCCTGTATAAACTGCTGTAATCCAGGCTCTGAATGGGGCTTTGCACTATTTGGAATGGCAGTGCCATATACCTGTAAGCTGCATGTCATTTCAATAGCAAAAAAATGGCTTCTGAAAGGTAACAGTAACCTACAACCACATAGATGCCCTGTCTCTGATCTACTTAATAAGAATACTAGTTCTAAAGAGACCAGCTGAGGACAGGGTGGTGGTGGAAATAAAGCAGGTGATGTCTGCTTTGTGTTGCTCCATAGGCAACACAGACATATACCTATGTTAGCTATTCTGAAGCATTTTTTCATGAAATATGTCTTTGGTTACTGAAGGAAATACAGTAGAATCCTGATTCTTTGGGGATATGTTCCTTATCTGCCCTGCAAAGATTGGGGTTTGGTAAATAATTGGAGGTATGGCTTGCAAACAGCTGTGTAGGATTACTGCAGTGCTCTGGCTATTTACTGCAGCCATTCTTTCAATGTACATCTGATTTAGTCTATAAAGGTACAAATCTACCCAGCCCTCTTCCATTTCTCTAATCAGTGGCTTGGGTCCACTGATATGCTCCAGTTGAACAGAGAGGTGGCACCCTCTGATGTAGAAAAGAGATGGAGCAAAGAACTGGGAGGCTTGTGCTTAATTTGGCAACTTGCTGCCAAGTAGGTTGTGAGCCACCTGCATATAAATTATCTCTACTGTAGATGGGAGGACCGAAGTCCTTTGACTTAGAAGCAGTTTCTTTGAGGGGCCATGTTAAGATAGAAGATCCTATATGTCTGCTAGAAGCTGAGTACCCTATGGTTTTATTCCACTCCTTTTAAAGCCAGTGGCAGGTTTTCAGTTGGCAGAGGGCTTAGGCCTTAAGGATGCTCATACTGTCCCCTCTTAGGCTGTTTTCTTCTCTGAGTCGATGTGCTATCTTTTATTAGACCTACTGAGTAGTTGGAAAAAGTTCTTAGCAGGCTTTCAGAAGCAGTCACCCTTCTTCAGGCATAGGAAGTCTCTGCTGTTCTGAGACTGCAAGGAATGAGAGAAGCTAAAAGTATAGCAGGATGTCAGTAAGAATGTAAATGGGTAGAGATTAGGAAAAGAAAAGGTAAAACAGGGAAGAGAGGGGGGAAAAAGCCAAAGACGCTTAAGAGAGACAGTGTAGTAGTAGTAATTCGAAGTAGTAAAGAGGATGTCTGTGAAAAAGGAAATAGCTGGAAATTAGGAAGACAAAGGGCAGAAAAGTAGGAGGGAGGAGGGGACAAATGGGGAGGGAAGAAAAATGTAAAAAGTTGCGTCTGGCAGGTACCTGGAGAATCAGATGTTAGGCAGGTTGTAATGTCATAAATCCAATGTCTTTATTGAGCGCATGATTTTCTGTATCCAGTAGAACTATGAAGTGCAGTTTGTGGGCTTGTCTATAAAAGATGTTTTGTGAGTTCCCTTTGACAATTAGAAGTGAGAGGTTGGGAAGAGAGTTATTGTCTTGTGAGAAGTGTGCCCTCACAGGTGGTTAGGTATTCTTGTCTTCGATAAATTTTCAGTGTGCATTCATGCTGGTGGGCCATTGTTTAGGTTCTCCGACATTTTCCATTAGGTCATTTGGTGCATTGGATGAGAGAGATACCATTCCTGGAGGTGCAGGTGTAAGATCCAGGAATGGTGATGGTTCTGTTCTGGGGTGTACTTATTGTATGGGTGGTGGAGATGTGTTGTCAGGTTTTGCATTTCTTGTCCTGGCATGCTCTGGATCCATTTGGTGCAGTTTGGGTCATAGGGAGGTTGCCTCTGGTGATGAGGTTAGCAAGGTTCAGTGCTTGTGTAAAGGATAGGATGGGTGGTTCTGGAAAGATCTCTATAAGAAATGGGTCGTCTTCTTCTAGTGTGGGTTGCAATTGTTTGAGGATTTTCTGTGTTTCAGGGAGGGGTGGTATGCCATAACTAATGGTGTGTGATTTGTGGGGATTTTCTTTTTGTAGTGCAGCAAATCTTCACATGGTAGCTGGGTGGCTCTTTTAAAAGTGCAATCTATCTCTCTGGAGGAGAGTCCTTGTTGGCTGAAGGCCATTTTGAGATTTGTGAGATGGCGATCACAGGTATTCTCCTTGGTGCATCTTACACCTGCACCTTTAGAAATGTAATATCTCACCCAGTGTGCCAAATGCCCTGATGAAAAATATGTAGGAGAAACCAAACAACAGCTGCACACGAGAATGAACGCAAACCGGATTTATGACGCATTGCAACCCGCCTGACGTGATTCTCCAGGTACCTGCCAGACCTGACCTCTTACATTTCTCTTCCCCCTCTCCCCCATTTCTCCCCTCCCCACCCCTACTTTTCTGCCCTTTGTCTTCCTGATTTCCAGCTATTTCCCTTTTCACAGACATCTTCTTTTCTACCTTGAATTACTACTACTGCACTGCCTCCCTTACTCATCTTTGGCTTCTCCCACCCTCCCTTCCCTACTTTACCTTTCCTTTTCCTAATTTCTACCTATTTACATTCTCACTGACATCCTGCTACACTTTTAGCTTCTCTTATTCCTTGCAGTCTCAGAACAGCAGAGACTTCCTATGCCTGAAGAAGGGTGATTGCTCCCGAAAGCTTGCTAGGAACATTTTTCCAACGACTCAGTTAGTCTAAAAGATACATCACATTTACACAAAGAACCTTGCCTCCCAATGCTTTGCTTTTGATCATAGTACTATATGTGTACCAGTGCTTCATAGGAGGCAAGGCAAATCCTTACTCCCTATACAAATGGTACAGTACAAGACTACCAGACCTGGATGGAGCTTTTCATAACCAAAATGCTTTACAGACTAGGCTAGTTTTTTGAAAGGGCAGATTTGCTTGGATTATATTTGATAAGAATGTGACATGTATCTTCTATTACTTTTCATCAGCTCTGTTATCACTTAGTTGTTTTGCCATTTCTTGGCAGATGGAGCTTGGTAGACGGGAGCGCCAGAGAGTCACAGTATACATGAGTAGAAAGGCATACCTCTACTATCCCCAAAAGGAACAAGGGCATAAGCTGTGAGGGTAACTGTTCTTACTGATTTTTTTTTTTTTGACACTGATTTGATTGCTGAGTGCTATTACTCCTGATTTCTAATTATCTAAAGGATAAATTCCTTATTTTTTTTACACTTAAGCTTATTCAATTGTACTAAATTAACACCCTGAGGTTCCTGGTCTAGCATTGATGGTGGCTTTTATTATATTTTCTACAAAATTTGCACTTTATTCCATGATTTAATCAGCTTCATTTTTATTTGTAATCAAGTTTCCTTTCCATTCACTGAGACAATGCTACTGTATTTTGGTTTCCAGCTCTTCTGGGAAAGATTTTAAATCCAAACTCAGAATACTTTAATTTTATATAAAAACAAGCCTTGGAAATATGTTTGTTTGTTTTTTCTATTGGGGTTTGCCACATTCCCCTTTAATTTGAGGCCTACCTTTTGAGATCTAAATGAACTGTCCTTTTTTAGTATGTGACCCTTGTCACAGAAAATGTCCCTGTATATGTTTGTGTATGAGTAATTTTGGTCAGTTGTGGGGTTGGGGGGAGGGTGATGGTAGAATAAACCTCTCTTTATTCAATCTGCCAGCCTTATAAATAGTTTGGGAGCAAAGTCGAGATGGATTCTTGAGTCATGCCTGGTTAAAATTCTGCTAACCATATGCTAGAGCAGAATTTATTCTCTGAATTGTGTAGATGGCTGATGGGCAAAAATCAAGAAATGCTTTCCTTTTATATATGTATACCTTATATACTATCTTCTGTATTGCATATACACACTCATGTTCAAAGTAACGCAGGGCAGATATGTGGTGAAAGAAGCTTCCATTTTTATGTAGTTTAATTCAGGGTAGAGCCATGCTTTTAACCAGAGGGTCTAGTGATATGAGGTACCTTGGAAGCTGCTCTAAGTAGGTTTGGTCATCTCTCTACAGACTGCTTGGATTACACACCTCTTGTTTACAGGGCTCTGTAATAAGAGTGTTTGGCTGCATGGTGATACTGGTTTTTGTTGCCTAATTGCTACATATGACAGCAGCACTACAAGAATCTCCTGCCCTTTTCATAATTTCATTACCCCTGCTAGTACTTCTGTCTTGAGTGACACTTCATCCCTGGGGGTCTTGACAGCCAGCCAGCAATTTCCAAGGAAAACACTTGCTGCCTGTTGGGATGGAGGCAGCTGAAGGTGGGGAAAAAGGAAAGGGGAATATGAAAGCAAAGAAAGGAAGAATAAAATCAATTAATAAAAATCCAACTGTGCAGATAATTTGCAAGCAGGAAGAGGGCTGAATTCCTCCAGACATTGTTCATTTTGAATAGCTTGCTCACATCTATTGCCGTAAACTGTGCAAAGCAATTTAGTGCCTGTAAACAAAATAATTCTGGAGTAGAGAACTCTTAGTTCAGCAACAAAGGCTTTGGCTTTGAATCTTCAATTGTTTGATGCCTTTCATGCTCGGTTGCAGGGACTTTAAAGCTAATTCAGCGTAAGCAGTGTCCAGCTGGTCCTTTCCTTTGTGCTTTTTGACACAGTGTAGAATTAACTCATAACTCACTGCTACAAAATGTTTAGGCCAAGAGCCATATTCCCAAAATGATTGGAAGTTTGTATAGATAAGGAATGAAAACCAACCTGCATCTGCGTATGAGACAGCCTCTGTCTGAGAGGACAAGGAAGATGTTTCTGTTATGGGCAGGCTATTCCATAATTGTCTGTTATTGAGCTTTTTGTATCATTCTTTGAAACTTTTAGAACAGCAGCAGACAGGATGGTGGAGTAGATGCACCTGGGGTCTGATCTAAGCTATGACTTATGTTCCAGCATTGGAAGAAAATTAGGGTCATGCTGCTTTAAATTATCCCCAGTACAGGAACATGCGGTCTTATCCTTGAAGCTTGCTAGTAATGGCTATTCTGCAAGCTATCCAGGCAGGTTATATTGATTGTTGCAATTTCTCCTTTCATTTAACTTGAATTTTGGTTGCTACAGCTTAAGTTCATTTCATGAAACAGTAGACCCTGAAGCACCACCAATAGCTTAAATGAATGGACTTGTTAAAAGATGCGACACGGCAACTTTGCTTTGGGTTTGTACAGCACTATATAGAAAGGGACAAAGAGACAGGTGCTGTTAGATTTTACACTGGAAAATGTAAGGGTTGTAAAGTTGCAGACAAATGCTCCCAAACGTAGGAAGGAATAACGATTTGTCTCAGCCCTCTTAAGTGAACGTGAGCCTAAGCAGTGAGCGTTGCCAGTCAGGGGGTGCACTCATTGCAAGCCTTGGTACCTCCTTTACGAAGCAGGGGTAACTCCTCCTTTCTGGGGGCGCTGCAAAGATAATATATTTCATAGACATTTGGGCTGGAAGGGACCCCAGAGGATCATCGAGTCCAGCCCCCCGCCCAAAGGGTAGAAGTCGGCAGGAATCGTAGGATCCCAGCAAGATAAGCATCCAAATGTGTCTTGAAGGCATTTGAAGTGGGTGCTTTAACTGCCTCTGGCGGCAGTCTATTCCAAACCTTGGGGGCTCGGACAGTAAAGAAGCTCTTCTTTATGTCCAGCCTGAATCAGTTGCGGTGGAGTTTGTGACTATTTGATCTTGTCATCCCTTGGGGTGCTCTGGTGAACAGATGTTCCCCCAGATCCTGATGAGCACCCCTGATAAACTTATAGGTGGCCACCAGATCACCCCTGAGCCTGCACTTTTCCAAGCTAAAGAGCCCCATGGCTCTCGGCCTGTCATCGTAAGGTCTGTTTTCCTGAGCTCTGATCATGTGCGTGGCTCTCCTCTGGACTCTCTCAAGCTTCTCCGCATCCTTTTTGAATTGTGGAGCCCAAAACTGGATGCAGTACTCCAGCTGCGGCCTCACCAAGGCCGAGTACAAGGGGAGAATGACGTCCTGGGATTTACTTGAGAAACATCTATGGTTGCTATACTAGCCACAGCATCACATTGAAGGCTCATGTTCAACTTGTGGTCAACAATGACCCCCAAGTCCCTTTGGTCCATAGTGCTAGCCAGCGTAGCACTGCTGAGCCTATAAGCATGCTGCAGGTTTCTCCTCCCAAGGTGGAGAACCTTGCATTTTTCAGTGCTGAAAACCATCAGGTTCTCACTTGCTCATTTCATGAGCCTGTGAAGATCTACCTGGATCGCCCTCCTGTCCTCAGGTGTGGATGCTTTACCCCAGAGTTTGGTGTCATTGGCAAACTTGGCCAGTCCGCTTCTGACACCAACGTCCACGTTGTTGCTGAAGATGTTAAACAGTATAGGCCCTAGGACAGGCCTTGTGGGACCCCATTGGTGACCGCGCACGAAGATGATTGGCTTCCGTAAACCATTACCCTCTGGGTCCTGCCACGGAGCCAACTCCCCAGCCAGTGGATCGTGGTGAGGTCAAGGCCGCAGTTAGCCAGTTTTGCCAAGAGGTGATCATGGGATACCAGATCGAAGGCTTTTTTTTGAAGTCAAGATATATGACATCAATCTCTTCCCCCTTGTCCAGGTGATAGGTCAGCTGGTCGTAAAAGGAAATAAGATTGGTCAAGTAAGATCTACCTGCAACAAACCCATGCTGGGTATCCCTCAGTATACTGCCGTCAGCTAGTCTGTTAAGGATGGCCTCTTGAGTCTGATTTTTTTCATAGATGCAGGACACTTGCAGGTACCACTGATTTTTTGGCGGGGGGGATTTGCAGGTGCTTGACTCCTCTAATTTGGGTTGTGGTTGTTCTGTAGGTGTGGTGATAGGGGGGTATTCCTCTAAGAGCAAGACAGGCTGGGAACCCTCTCCGGGTTCACCAAGGGGACCAATAAGGGGGAGACTCTACAGAAGGGTGTCCAGTAGGGAATGTACTTCAGTCATGGCTTATACTTGCTTTTCTCCTTATTTCCATTTTACTGTTGCTAAGCTGGGATTTGTCCTTTTACCCCTGAAGTCCTTGCAGTTCCTAGACTTGAAACTTTGAGATGCTGATTGAATCCCCATCATAGATTCCTCTGTAAGGATTTAAGTATCTGCATTGTAGTACTGTACTTGTATATACAAATGTTGGTTTGCACTAGATAAGACGCTGAGTTCTAGTCAGAGACAAATGATCAAAAAACCCCGTAAACTTCTATAAAATTAGCTTCCCCCTTGAGCTTCCTTATTCTCGCTTACTGAGCCCAAACTAGCTCTGAAAAAAAATATTTTAAAGTTTCAGACTCAAATTATCTTCTTGTTTTCTGGTAGTGGGATGGTGGATGGTGATGAAAGCTCTATATGTGGTAGTTCAGAGGAAAAGCATAAAGCCTAGATGTGAGTGTATGCCATCTCTGTACCTAAGGGGGTCAGAAAAGCTGAATTTAACTGGGTATGCAGGAGCCTCCTTTACCAGTTTCAGATTTTCCTGTGCTTGTTTGCATCATCCATGCAGGGCCTTGAATTTCCCTAGGACTGAGGAGCCACCAGTAATGTGCATGTCTGCGTAGAGTCAACCAGGTGGCTACAGTCAGGACCAAAGAACTCCCGTGATCTATGCACTGCACAGTTCTTCCAGTTGTTGTGTTTCAGAAAGGTCCTTTTTTTGGCACAGATTATAACTGATCTTAGTTTGGTTTTTGCCAATAGTAATAAAATGGCCAGAACTCTGTTCACTTCAGTGCAAATATCTTAATTTTATTTTCTTCTTTGCGTTTTGTTGAGATGATCAATATTGTTCTTTATATGTGCTGTTGTGGTGTGTGATACATAAAAACATAAGAGGCAAAATCCTGGCTTTATTGAAGTCAGTGGGAGTTCTGTTATGGGCTTCAGTAGGTTCACAACTTTCACCTAATTTGCCTGCTCTGTTGGTGGTTGGGAACTATCTGCCTGAGGTAGGGACTATACTTTAGAGAGAGCCTTTCCCAGACCCTCTGGTCTGCAGCAGGAGTATGCAAATTGGCCAGACTGAAGCTGTAGAGAGTCTCTGGGAGGCTTTTTCCAGTGGGGCTTTCATCCTTTCCAGCTGTGGAAATGAAGCCTGATTGCACTGCTGTGAATAATAATACTGTTGCATAATGTGCTAAGATGTAATTCAAATAATGAGACTGCTAGCCTTGCCAGAATATTTTTGCCTTATCCTGAAAGCCTATTCAGTCATTTAGCAGTCTGTTGCTGGTTGTCTTGGGCTAGTTAAGTATGACTGAGGGTTTGTTTAAAACCTTTTTTCTGATTCTAGAGTGAGACAAACTGATGTAATTATATACACTTTATTTTGAGAGAGGAGAGAACATCTAAGTATGGGATTGCTAATGAATTTTACTAAAGGAAGTAAACCAGTCACAACTGTCTTAGGCATCCAGCATCTCTCCCACAAACCAAAGGGATCTTTCCTGAGTTGTGAGTACTAATTCCCCTAGATTAGAAAATGCAGTGTAGAAACAACAGCCCCAAACCTCACATTAGCGGCAGTGCAGCTGAGTAGGAGCCAGCTCCTGTCCTGTGCTACATGTATGGACAAGTGAAGGAGGAGGGTGAAGGAGCTGCTTAAACCCTTGTGCTAGCTGAGCAGAATCTGAACCCAGTGGTAAAGTGATGGCCATTGGCTGGTATCCCATTGCCTTTTGTGGGGAGTGGGCAGTTGGCCAAGTGACATGACTAGCTCTTCAGAAGCTGAGTGTTCAGGCTACCACCAGCAGCACATGCTACAGAAAAGGATGCTGCTTCTTTCCAAAGCTGGAAATGTTCTCCTTCATGTCTGCAGGGGAGGTTCTTGTAGCCTCTGTTGGGGTAAGTACAAGAACACTGTACATGTAGCCTGTAGTATGCAGGGTTTCACCCTCTGAGCTGTGACTGAGGCTTCTAGAAATGTATATTTGACAGGTAAATACTATAGTGCACCAAGTTCTGTGCCTGTATGTCTGTAAGACATGGAAGCAACATATCTTGGTCTTACCTATGAAGGGTGAGAGAGCCAATGAGTAAAGTATACATCTGCAGACCATATGAGGGCCAATGCATACTGGTTGTATATATCCCCAAATTATTAGTGCTGTTCTTACTTGGGTGGGTGGGGGGGCAAAGACTAATGTCAGTGGGATTTATGGACATTCCTTTAGCAGACAATGTAATGGGGCATAGAGAAAATGGAAACTGGTGTAATAGCTTACATGGTGCTTCACAGTCAGTGCACTTTACCATGGTAGACAATATAGATGTTTTGAGCTAGTATATTAGTCTCTTCCCTCTGTAGATGTGGCTTAAAAGGGAATTTGGTGGTGTCTCTTGGCTGCTTTTGCAAACAGATGGATGATGTGCCACTGCTAACATTTTTGTTCACGGGAGTTGTAGACTTGGAGGTGTCTGTAGAGTACTAAGACAGATCTGATATGCATTGGCAAAACTATTGGTATGGGGTTGGACAGTAATGGCAGTGCTATGTGGAGTGTTGAAGTAGAATATTAGAGGAGTTATGGATAAAGTCTTCAGGAAGGGGAGGCTTAAATGGTTAGCCATGGTTTGCCATTACACTATACATGCCTTTAGCTGTTACCCTCACACTTTCCTCAATGATACATTCACTCGCTGCATCTAATTTGAAAGACAAATCTTGAAGACACTTAGCAAAAAACAGCAAAGTGCAGATTTAAACCCCCAGATTTAAACCCCAACCCTGGCCTGCAGGAACCCAAGCCAAAATGTGCCTGGAGGGGGAAGGAAGAACAACAGCCCCTGACAGGTATTTCCCACCCCTGCTCTCGATGCTTAAGTGGCAGGGGGCATGGGCAGCTCCAACAGCAGCATGAAGTGAATGGAAACAGAGGGGGGTTTAATCCTCCATCCCCTGTCCCACCAGCATGGACCCAAGTGAGGGTCTGCCTACCTGGGGCAAAGAAGCCCATGACAGTGTCCCATCCCCTCTTGCTGCTGCAGCCAGATGCTGGTCCAGATACATGGCTGGATGCTGGCTCAGCATGGCCCCCTGAGGCAAAGGGGAAGGGAGGGGGTTTATTTCCCCCCTCCCTCCCCCTGGGCCCCCAGCTGGGGTCTGCCTGGCTGTGGCAGAGCAGTCCCCATCAGGCATTCTCCCCCCGACCCCCGCTTGCTGCTGCAGGAATGGCAGGGGTTGTGGCCAGCCCCAGCAGTAGCCTGAAGGGAACCGCGGAGGGGGAAGGTTTAATTGCCCTGTCTGAGTGACATGGACCCAAGCCAGGGTCTGGCTGGCTGGGGCGGAGCAGCCTGTGTCAGGGTGTCCCCTGTCCCCTGTCTCGCTGCTGCAGCAGCAAGGGTAGGGAGGGAGTTTATTTCCCTTCCATTCCCTCTCCCAGCAGGGGACTGCAGCTGGGGTCTGCTAGCCATGGCCACCACCTCTACCACTTGCACCCATCTAGGCAGATCCTGACTGGGGTTCCCTTAGGGGAGAGGGGACGGAGGTGGGAATAACCCCCCTCCCTGCCCCCCTTGTCTCAGGGGGTCATGCTAGCTAGTATCTGGCCATGCCCCCATCCCTGCTGGAGCAGCAAGGCAGGGGGGACCCTGACACGGGCTGTTCCGCCCTGGCCAGGCAGATCCTGGCTCGGGCCCATGCCAGTGGGACAGGGCAGGGAGGGGGGACTTAAACCCTCTTCCTCTCCCGTGTGCTTGAGGCTGCTGCTGGGACAGGCCATGCCCCCCACTGCTCCAGCGGTGAGGCAGGGTAGAAATGCCTGATAGGGACTGCTCTACCTTAGCCAGGCAGCCCCTGGCTTGGGTCTGTGCCTATGGGACGGGGGACAGAGGCAGAAATTAAACCCCTCGCCATCTCCATTTGCTTCACAATGCTGCCGGGGCTGGCCATGCCCCCTGCTGCTCAAGCAGCGAGTGGGGTGATATGGCTGCCAAGGGCTGCTGCACCCCTGCCTGGCAGCCCCCAGTTGGGGTCTGTGCTGGTGGGACAGGGGAAGGAGAGGGAATAAACCTCTTCCCTGCCCCCTTCACCTTAGGTGGGCCAGCATGTAGCCATACCCCCGCCCCTACTCCAGATAGGGCTGGCCCTGCCACTCTGCTCTGCCCTGCTGGAGCAGACAGCACCGCCCAGCCCAGGGCTGCAGAGCATGTTTGACCTCAGTCAGTTAAGTCTGAGACTACATTCAACCAGGTTTATCTCAAACCGGTTTTGGCCATTTTGACACTGGTTTGTGTGTGCTGAACTTCTGTTCTGTTACAGGTTTAAACCAGTTTTTGAGCACTTAAACTGGATTATGTGCAACTGCTGTCCCTATCCATTGTGGCTGTGTTGACTGGGAGATGTTACTTCCAAGATTTTCTTCCTGGCCTGCTGTTGTCTTACATTTCCAACCCTTAATCAGGAACAGATGAGTACTTTACACCATATCTTGTCAGTACATGTTTCCAGTTAGTCAGAGCAGGGCGTGGGGAAGGGAAGGGAGAAGCAGAGAGATGGAAGAAGCCTGCCTGTAGTGATGCTAATTGAGTTTGATGTTGTTTCTTTATGTGCAGACACAGATTCTGTCTCGGTCACCCAGCTGAGTGTGGCTGCTTTGAGCAGGGCTCTGATGTATGAAGAATTTGAACTGACAGGCCCCTTTTTATAGGGTATAGTCCCAGCTATGAGGGTATATAGTGGGCTGGAGTAGGGATCCATTCCCAAACCCTCTGCAGGAAGCTTAAAGATCCCTTTATTTTGTTTAGCATCATCATCAGGTTGGCATAGTGGTTTTGACTCAAGGAAAGAGCAAGATTTCCCTCTTGTCTTGGGTGGTGTGAGCATGTGTGTAGAATGGCACCACTTAATGGCAATGTTATGAATTTCATTGAACTACACAGGCGTGGGGTGGCATTTCATGTGGCTTTATTTATTGGCGTTATTGTGGACTAACCGTGGTAAAAAAGTTGTTACAACAGAGATGCCACAGCTTCCACATGTACAATCAACCACTTCCCAAAACTCCTTCACTGCAGTGTCAATCACTGGTGTGTGGTGCCCAGAGGCGAAAATAGGCTGTTTAAATGGTGAATAATGGTTGCCCTGGAACACTAAGACAGAGGCAGAAAACACTGGTGGTGTTTGGTGGTTTTATTGCTCACTTCCTCCCATTGGTGAAGGAAGGCAGACAACATAATTCGATGTTGTCATCTTTGTCAGTTCTCTAGTACAGGAGGAGCCTTATGCCTTGTTGGGGATTAAGAAAAGGCATATGTTTTGGAGGTATGTTTTGGATTATTACTCTTACACAATTGCATCTTCAAAATACAAAGGTCAACACATGTTTACAAGCCTACTGTAACTCTTTGGTGGACACGTCCATTGTAGCTGATAAATCCTTCCCGTGTCCAAATGTTGTGACATCATAGTACATGTTTCTGTATTTGGCCTTGAATTTAACAGACTAAGCATAAACTAACATTTTCTCCCTCCTCCTATTGGATCCTAAAGGTTGTATCTCCTGTTTTTAGCCACTTACTATCACTGGTGCCAAAATCAGCTGGGACTGTATCAGTTTCATAGTTTCATAGTTTATCAGTGTAATTTGTGACTGCACTACATTTGCTATCAGCACAGTTAAACCATTGGTTAATGCTTCAGTTAAGACCAGGCCCTTGCGGCCAAATTTGTAAAGGCATTTTGGCACTTACGATGATCTCCTTTATATCTCTAAATACCTCTGACCTAGTGGGATTTTCAGAAGGAATTTGCTGCTCAGCTCAAAAATACCTATCTGAATCATTAAGTGTTTAAACATCTTTAAAAATCTTGTCCCAGTTTCTATACTGATGTTGCTAAGCTGCCGTGTGAGGTGGTAGAGTTACTTTCCATGCTAGTGGTTCCATGTTGCGGGGGAAATATAAATAAACTCCAGAAACAAAAGGAGCAAGGAAAAAATAATTCTTTCAAACAGTTGAGCAGAAACAATAGGATAGGATATGCCTCCTCTGGGGAAAACGAATGGCTGAAGTGGATAGGAGCACAGAGCCTGCCTTATGGTGCACCATGCACAGCACAAACGTTTGCTAAATGGAGTATTAATAGCAAACGTTATGGCAGAAGCATATGCAACCCCTAGGCTGCCTGCTGGGGAGGGAGAAGCAGAGGGAAGAGTTTTTCCTGTGCTGTCTGTTTTGGATACAATGGACAATTATTTGGACATCTCCATTGTCTCAGGATATAAACAGCACAAAATGCTACACAACAGTTATTGTTTTGCTCTCATGCTAAACTGTGGGGTGTTGCTCACTGTGTGTCCCAAATCATGTAAGGGAAAGTGTTTCATGATTGTAGATTCATTTATGAGCTAAGTGATGGATGGATGGCTCAGCAGATAAGGCAGAGATGCCTTCAGGGTGGGGACATAGTAATGAGTTAGACATGTTCTTCTCCCCTTTTTACCATCCTCTTTATATAGTTGTTCGAGTTGCTAAAGCATTTCACTGTCAATCTCCCCTTCCTCTCTACAAATGTTTTAAAAATGCCACTGTTCTCTGCAGTGAAACCATGATGGTAGGGATCTTGGCATCCTAAACTTCCATTAAATAGAGATCATCTGTTAGGATGAGACAAATATATTCCATGTGGTTAGTTTTGTGTGGTCGTTGAGGGATGAAATTAGCAATAGCCATGCAATCTACTGCTCATCTTATGTTTCCCTTTTGAAATTAAGGCCCCTGCACAATGCTTTTCCTTCTCTAGTAGAGATTGCTATATATAAATGCTGGCTCCTTAAAATGAAGCAGCTGGTTATGCCGCATCAGAGAGTCATGATGCAAAATATTGTAACATGAACAGCACAGAGTCATGCTGGAGAAGTATGGTTCAAAGAGACCTTCGCAAGAGATGATGAGCACCTGCCTTACATTAAATTTATACTTGATCCAGCCTCTTGAGTCACTGAGATAAGGATCCCAAAGTCACTCCAGACATTTGCACCAAGGCTTCAGAGTGCCTAAACAACACAGATATTGCATAATAATTAAATGTCACTTTGTGTCCTGATCCAATCAGTGAAATGTAGTGAACATTTTTAATAACTATTTAAGAACTTAAATGGCCCAGCTGTAACTGTACATGTAACTATTGTGTGATAGACATCATCACTGGTGTCTGGTAACTAATATAGGGAAGAAAGTGAAATGATTTAAGTCTAATCATTCTGTTGTTTTGCAACACAATGATGCTGGATCCCTTGTTTCCCATGGAACCTTTTACTATCCTGGAAGCCAAAGGTGAAATGATCCCTTCAGATCCACAGAGTTCATCTAAAACTATGCTCTACTGAATATGTATGAAGATGACGAGTATAGCTGAAGATGTAACAGAAAAGATGGGAAACTTGAACTCTGAAAGGAATGCAAGCCCTTTGCAGCTGCTGTCTAGCTTATGGGCATTAGATAGATTCTTCCATACAGGCCTATTGCAGGGTATTCTTCCTTTTCTTCTGAAGTTACTGGTGCCATTGACTGTCATAGATTGGATGCTAGGCTAAATGCACTACTAGCATCTTTCAGACTGGCAGCTCCTATGCCTCAGTATGCAACTTTGCAAAGCATCATGTTAGGGTGGGGAGCATGATCCAAAGCCATATACCACATCATAGATCTAGGAAAAATGTTTTGCCGTAGGATGTTGCATCACTGGTTGAAATGGGGTCCATCAATTAGAGACCCTCCTGATGGTAGGGTTTCAGCTGCCAGGGACCGTTCATAGCCTTAATCATCTGTTCTTGATTTTATTTTGGTCTGTCTTTGCATTCCCCACCCCGCCCATCTCACACCCTTTTCATGGTATACCTGCAACACCTTGGGTCCACTTCCCACTCGCACAGGGCCTCATTGCAAATAAAGTTCTTCCTGATTGGTAATAGGGTTTAAAACTCAATTGTGCTATGTAGATTTACTTGTTGAGGACTTGCTCATCTTTGCCATGAGTCTGCCCCATTCCCAGAGTCCAGTTTAGCTGACAAATGCATTAGTCTCATACTTGTGGGGAAAATGATTCTCCTCCTCTAACATCATTGTGCTTAGCCTGTACATGCTCGGCTTCCTGGAAGTGGAAAGAAATAAGATTTAAATTATACATGAGTGAACTAATTTACTTGAACTGCAGTCTCGAGTCGCATCTTTGAACACCCAGTTTTAGCTTTTTCTGTGCAGTCATTCACCCTCACATGATACTGAATTAGCAGGCAAGCCAAGGACCGCATGTCATGTAGGCTCTGACTTAAAGTAGCACAAGCCTGGCACGACAGGTGCACGCCTGCCACTGCAAATTCAGCTCACCCTGGTCTGTGTCTGTATCACTGTGTTAGGGTGCCCTGTTTCATGCTGCAACCAATAAGGATCCAACTGCAGCAAATGTTGGAGAATAAAACAGGCTACACTGCCAGCACCTGAAGTCTGTAAGGCTGAAAAAGCTCTCTGAGAGAACAGAATATCTCTTTTCTCCCCTCCTACATTCTCAGAGCCCATCTCTCACGAACACATGTGTTTGGGGAATGATTTTAACCATGCCAGTTTGAAGTCAGGCAGAAGGCAAAGCAGGGGGCACTTTAGAGGCTAACTGTTCATTAACCCTCTAATTCTTAGGAAAGGATGGGGTGTAGGCTGCACTACCTCAAACAGTCCCTGAACTAGGTGGAGACAAGCAGCAACCCTGTTGCTGGTAGCAAATTCTCACTTATACCATGCCAGCTCAGTTGTGCTAACTGGCAAGTTGGGGTTTGGGAGGATCCAAGGGTTGCCTCCAGGGAAGCTGCTTTAACTAGTCTGTCATTGCTATGCCAAATCTTGACCAAAGAAATCAATGTTTGTTGCAGAAATAACTTAAGCACCAAGTATCTGTGGTACGGTACTTGATTTTGCGGTTTCTGATGAATTGAGACTACCACTCCAAATACACACAAGTCACCAAAGCACCTTGGATAATGACTTTAGGCCCATTACTGCAGGAATGCGATTTGACCTGGTGACCTGGAGTTGAAGGACTCTTTTTTTCCTGATCTCCAGTCTGTCCAACTGGCATCAGCTGCTTTTGTCACTGAGAGATTTTATCTTCCTATGCAATGCATTTTTCAGCATGTGCAAAATAATGGGTAAATGCTAGGGTTTTTTCCTGTGGTACTTGCTCGTCTCTCCTCAGGGACCTAGCTCTGGAAGCTTGCTATAAGAGATCACTTTACCAGATGTTTCATATAATTCTCTCTGCTCTCCCCCACCCTTAAAGCAAGCCTAAAAAATAAATAACGTATGGGTTAGGGGACAGACATTCAACAACCTGAATTGATTCAATCTTTGCAGGTTAGTCTAACCTTCTTAGATTGAACTAGCTTGCAACTGAACAGACATTCCCTTTGGACTGGGGAAATGCAAGCACATGCCTGCAGTTGCTCAGGCCAGGAGCTGGAGGGCGCTAGAGCACACCATCAGCTACAGGAAGCTGTGCTGGGGGCATGGCCAGCCCCAGCAGTAGCTTGGAGTGAACTGGCCAGGGATGGTGTCTGGGAAGCATGAGCCTCCTCCTGGCAGGGGGGCTGTGAGTGGGGGTCAGAGCTGCCATGGTCTGCACAGTGTAAGAGGTGGCACTGGGGCTCAGACGGAGCCATAACTCTCCAAACCCCTCTAGTGCCACTGCTGCTGCTCCCTCTGCACAGTCTGTGGCAGCTTTGCCCACCTGCAGCGTGGCCCCCCTGCTGGGAAGAGGCTCGTGATCCGGGACATCATGACAGGGGGTGGTGCCAACCCTCCAGGATTACCCTGCGATCTCCAGGAATTAGAGAGAAATCTCCAGGAGACTGCTGAGAGTCACCCGGAAGATAAATGATAGGGTATTCATTAAAATAAATATTAGATGTTGAATCTGATTTATACAGATGTCCCGTGGGCTTTTAAAATGTAATAGTAATGTGCATTTGCCGCCTTGATGTAAAGTCATTAATGTCATTACATCATGTGATGAAACCTCCCGGAATAGATTCAGACAGAGTTGGCAACCCTATGCTGTCCCCATCATGGTTGATCCCCCTCGCTGCTCCTGTGGCACGGTGGGGCCCTGCCAGAGTCTGGGCCCCTTAGGCAGGGGTAGGTGGGGTGGCTCTGCCCTCCAGGGGATGCTGCCAGATATTATTCCCACTGCCAGGGTGTTATTCCCCAACTCTACCCTCCGCCAGATGCCAGAGGGAAGGGGAAATAACCCCCCTCCCTTGCCTAAGGGGCTGTACCAGCCTGCCTCTGGCTGGGCCCCACCCTGCTGCTGGAGTGGTGAGGGGGGGTGACCATGATGAGGGCAGCAGCCCCTGTCATGGTGTCATGGAGCACGAGCCTCTTCCTGATGGTGGGGTGCACTGCAGGCAGGGGCCCCACTGCGGGGTGGAGAAAGCTGTCACAGACTGTGCAGGGTGCTGGGGGAAACTTGTGGGGGCTGTAGCCCTCTCTGAGCCCTGGTGTTGCTGCTTGCCTCATGCAGTCTGTGGCAGCTCTGACCCTGCTTGCAACCTCCCCCACGGCCGGGAGAGGCTCGCGCTCCCTGAACACCACGGCAGGGGACGCTGCCCCCATCAAGGGCCCTGCCCCCTCACCACTCCAGTGGCAGGGTCAGGGCATGACCAGAGCCCAGCCAGTAGCACCCCTTGGGCGAGGGGCAGGGAGAGGGGTTATCCTGCCACTTGCCCCACACAGGTAGCGAGTGGCAGTGGTCGGGGCAGCAGAACCTACTGTGCTGCCCCGCCAGGGGCAGAGGGGGTGGAGTGGGGAATAACCCTCCCTCTACCCCCCTCCCCCACTTCAGGGGGCCATATCGGCCGGCCTCTGGCTATGCCCCCACCACTGCAGCAGTGAGCGGGGAGCACCTGGCAGACCCCAGCTCAGGTCTGTGCCAGTAGAACAGGGAGAGGGATGTTAAACCGCCTCCCTGGACAGTTTACTGTAGGCTATTGCCAGGGCTGGCCATGGCCCTGTCGCCAGAGCAGTGAGTGGAGAAATGCAGGTCATGCTGGTGGGACGAGGAAGGAATGAACCTCTTCCTTGCTCCCTTCTAGGCCCGGGTCAGGCCGGCTCCTGTCCCTGCCCTGTCAGGGGAGCAGAGGGGCAGGGCCAGTCCTGCTGGCCTGGAGCAGAGAGCCCAGCCCAGAGAGCATGCTGGGATACTGGAGGGCTCTGGTTTAATTTAAACTGGGAAGGGGTCTGGGACAGAAGTTGCCTAACCTGGTTTGACCCAAATTGATTAAGTCTGATACTGCATTCAACCAGGTTTATCTTAATCCAGTTGCGGCCATTTTGAAACTAGTTTATATGCACAGAACTCCTGTTCTGAAAGAGGTTTAAGCCAGTTTCTGATCATTTAAAGTGGTTTGTGTGTAATGTCTGTCCCTAGCCACAGTGTCTTATACAACATAGTGCAGGTTTTCCAGAAAAACACCTGACTGAAATCTGCCTGGGCATTTATGGGAGGCACCGAGAAGAAAATGCACTAGTAGGAATCCATCCTGGAGATGACTTTCTAATTGAAATCTTCAGTTCCTTTTACTCCGTTGATTCTCTTACTGTACTACAACTCCTCCTCTGTCTGAATGTACAACATGGAAAAAAACCCACCCAGGTTTTGTCTAGCATGTTCAGAGAGGCACTGAGGGTGACTGAAGAGATGTCTGGGGAGAGAGAGAGAAGTCATGTGTTCCTTACTATTTATTTGACCTAAATACATTGAGGTAACCATACCATGAAAGAGAATTTCCTGACACTATAGAGCTAAACATCTGTTTCCTCCCATTTTTTCCAGTGACAGAACATGGTAACGGAAGAACTGGCAGGGTTTTCTTTCCTTTTTTTCTTTTGTATCACAGGAGGCTCTATGTTCTGGAGCTAAATAAGTTCTCCTAGAGCAGACGGGTTTCTCTCAAGGGTTACATGATCATTTGTTCTCTATTTTCTCTCCTTCCTGTCTCCCCCCACCCCTCCTGGAGAGAAGCGGATATGCTGAAGCTCAGGCAGGACTTCCTCAGCTAAGCCATGCCTGCTGGCAAACTCAGCTGTATACCCTGTCCCTTTCTATGCACTCCCCTTTTCTCTGATAAAACAATGGACCAAATACTCCTTGTTGTTTGTTATTTTATGTTCTGCAGAGGAAGAACTGAATGCAAGTTTTCATCCCCAGGGGCTTCGCTGCATTCCACATTTTACAAGTCTTTCAAAAACGGGGTTATTCAGTACGGTCCTGTAGGATTCCCTTTTGTTCACAAGTCTGAATCCTTCAGTGGGAAATGCTACATACTCAGATTGTGATAAACAGCTGCTGTTCTTCAGGCCGATCATTTTTCGAGTGAATTTGGCACTGATGACAAATTGACGGCTTTGGAGATTTGTGCAAATTAAAAAAAAAAAGACGCAAGTCAGCAGTTGTATACGTGACATACTCACAGACACGTCTGTCTGATTTGTATGAGAGCTCCCCCAGGGATTCTTATGCACAGGAGATAATGGCTTGGACAGATGGTCACTTGCACGTGCTAGTTGCACACACAGTTGTAATAATGATGTGTGTATCTAATCACTGAACAAAATACAGCCCTTTCTAAGCTAGTACCACGTGGCAGAGCAAATACCCTGCACAAGCATCGTCTGCCAGCGTGCCTCAACTCTGCACTGGAGGAGCCTGCTTTAGGCTTAAGAGTAAGTCAGATTTTGGCCCTCCACAACTCCTTACCCTTCTGCTAAAACTACCTACAGGAGTCCCACATAGCCCTGGCTGTGGATCCATTATTGTGTTATGGATACCTGGCTGGAAGGGACTGAGTTGTCAGCTGCTGCACATAAAGCTTTGCTGTTCTGAACTTTCTTCCCTAGTGAACCAGGCTGCAAGGACTTGCTCCTATTGCAGCTATATCCACTCCATTTAGGTACTGCCCTGCTGTTGCCATGTGATACTGACATTCAAAGTGATAGATTCCAAAGCTTAAGTTATAGGAAACTGCATTTTTTCCCTGCAAGCTTTTTCCATCTTTTGCTGCTTTATTTGCTAAGTACCCAAATGCTTTAGGCATTTTTGGTGTGATTTGTACATGCTAAGAAAATTCACCTGTATTTTCTGTGCTACTCCCCAGTCTCTCTGTCTAGTGTAATGTCATCCAGGAGCGCATTCGTGCTTCATTTTTCACCTTAGGATATTAACTAGTGATGGCCAGTCAGGATGGAGTGACCATACATCCGGTTTGCGGAAGGTTTGGAGCTGTGCAATGTTTGTGCTGGAAATTACATGGTGGGCTTCTGTATTTATTCTTGCTCCGTACTTCCAAAATCTGACCCTCGGTGTAAAAGCCAAAAGATGCACGTTACTGTCTCCCAGCGAACTCCACCTGGTATATGAAAATGAACCAGGGTCTCCTCTCTATTGAGGCTGTGGCACTACAGAAACTGGGCATCTGATCTTTGCTTCTGCATCTCCATCTTCATGTACCAGTATAAAATGGATACAAAATGTGCAACCTTTTTGGTTTGGGTATGTTGCACTCGCATTGCACTGGCCTAAGACAGAACTCCATTTCTAGTTCAACAGAGGATCTTAGGACTAGTCTACCCAGGGCCGACCCTAGAGGGGTGCAGGGCCCCATTAAGAGAGATGGGCTACAGAGCGGGATAGAGGTGGCAGCCTTGGCCCTGACCCTGGCCCTGGTGCTGAGGGAACTGCTGCTGGCACAGCCCACCCTGGTGGGCCTTTTGCAGTGCAGAGCAACTGAGGTTTCATAGTTTCTAGGGTTGGAAGGGACCTGAGTAGATCATCTAGTCTGACCCCTTGCCATAGCAGGGAAGATTACTGGGGTCAAACGACCCCAGCAAGGTGTTCATCTAACCTCCTCTTAAAGACCCCCAGGGTAGGAGCCAGCACCACTTCTCTTGGAAGCTGGTTCCAGATCCTAGCCGCCCTGACTGTGAAGTAGCGCCTCCTGATATCTAGCCTAAATCTTCCCTCTACCAGCTTGTGACCATTATTCCTGGTCACTCCTGGCAGTGCTTGGGGGAGCAGTGACTCCCCCAATGCCTGCTGATCCCCCCTGACTAGTTTGTAACAGGCCACTAGATCCCCCCTCAGCCTTCTCTTGTGGAGGCTGAACAGGTTCAGGTCCCACAGCCTCTCCTCATAGGGCCTGCCCTGCTGCCCCCTGATCATGCGAGTGGCCTTCTCTGGACCCTCTCCATGTTGTCCACATCCCTCTTGAAGTGCGGCACCCAGACCTGGACGCAGTAGTCCAGGTGCAGCTTGACCAGTGCTGCACAGAGGGGGAGGATCACCTCCTTGGCCCTGCTTGAGCTGCATCTGTGGATGCGTGACAAGGTGCGGTTGGCCTTCCTGACTGCATCCCCACGCTGCCGTCCCATGTCCGTCTTGGAGTCGATGATGACTCCAAGATCCTTTTCTGCCTCTGCACTTATGAGAAGGGAGTTTCCCAGCCTGTAGGTATGGCGCCGGTTGTTCCTTCCCAGGTGCATCACTTTGCACTTGTCAGTATTGAATCCCATCCTATTTTCATCCACCCACCCTTGTAACCTGTGTAGGTCTGATTGTAGCCTATTCCTCCCTTCTAGCATGCCCACATCCCCACACATCTTGGTGTCATCAGCAAATTTGAACAGGGTGCTTTTTACCCCCTCGTCCAAGTCACTGATGAAGATGTTGAACAGTGCGGGCCCGAGGACCGAGCCCTGGGGGGCCCCACTGCCCGCATCCCTCCAGGTTGAAAATGACCACCACCACCACCACCACTATCTGGGTGCGGCCCTCCAGCCAGTCGGCGACCCAATTGACTGTGTGGGTGTCAACACCACAGTCCCCAGTTTCTTAATGAGAACGGGGTGAAAGACAATGTCGAAGGCCTTCCGAAAGTCCAGGAAGACTATATCCACTGCTACCCCTGCATCTAAGGATATGGTGATCTGATCATAGAAGGCCACCAGGTTGGTCTGACAGGACCTGCCTCTAATGAACCCTTGTTAGTTGCCCCTAAGCATGAAATCCCCTGCTGGCCCCTCGTGGATGTGTGCCAGCGTAATTTTCTCGAACAGCTTGCCTAGGATCCAAGTAAGGCTAATTGGCCTACAGTTTCCCGGGTCCTCCTTTTTCCCCTTTTTGAAGATGGGAACCACGTTGGCCCTCTTCCAGTCCTCTGGCGCCACACCAGGTGAAGGCCATAGTGGGCTGGGTTGGGGATACACTTGTGGCAGAGGGCCCTGAGCTGAGCCAAGCCACGGTGCCCGGCAGCACCTCTGCCGCAACCCTCAGATGTCAAAGTTCAGAGCCCCCCAAGCGCAGGGCACAGGGGCAGTTGCCCCAATTCACCATACCCTAGGGACAGCCCTGAGTCTACCCACAGTTTTTTGCATTGTTGTGGCTAATCCCAAGACAAGGAAACCCTATCCAAAACCTGGATGTAGAACTGGCTTTCTGGTCCGAGCGTAGACCTGGCGGCTCTACTCTGATGCCCAGCACAAATCTTGAAAGTTTTTGGTGATTCCGTTGATGCCTTTCTACAATGAGGGTGATGATATATACCTGCTAGCAGGCATGTGGGCAGGGTTTCTGAGTTAGTATTTGCTTAGCACTTTGTAGACATAACATGCAATCTCACTGCCATGTGTTACTATTGTAATAATCAGCACATCACTCATGACGAGTCTACAATTAAAACATAGCTGCTAGTTTTGCTTATGATGCCTGGTTAGAACTCAACTCTGATTCCTGAGTTGTTTGTAAGTTTAAAACCGAAGGAAAAAACCTTTTGTTCTGAAAAGAGACAGCTGTGACTGAAAGTTGGATCTGCTGAGGAGTAAGTTTTTAGGTTTTTTTAAGATGATTTTTCCATACAAACCACTGAATATAACCATCCTGTTTTCTATACAGGATTAACCACTGAATATAACCATTTTTTTAAAAAAAGAAGATAAACTGTACCATTAAGGTATTAGATCTGAAAAGCAGAACCAAGAAAGATTACATGCATTTTGGCCTGGTGACCTGGTTTACTGTAAGCAGTAGTTATGCATGTTTCTACCTTTAGATAAAATTGGAGAGCACAGGGTTGTTCAAAATGAAGAACAATAGGTAGGGGTTTACCAAATTTGAGGGCAGATCCCAGGGCTGGCTGCAACTTTTTTTTTCTGGGCTGAGTACAACCCTGTCCCTGCCCCTCCCACCCCCAGCTTCTGTTTGGCTAATGGGCCCCAGCAGTTCTGCCCCTCCCTGCAGCTTGCCAGATGGACCGAAACTGTAGCTTAATTTCCATGATTAAGTCCAGGGAAGCTATTAATCCATGCATTAAGTTTGGAATAATGGCTTCCCTGGGTTTAATCAGGTTAATTAAACTGTAGTTTCAGGCCATCCCCAAGCAGGGAGGCTGCAGGCAGCTACACGGGGTCCTGGACTGGTTGTGTCAGGCAGCTGGGAGGCTGCAAGCAGCTTTGCTGGGGTCCGTGGAGCCCCAGCTTGGCTCTTTGCTGGCAGCAGGTGCATGCATGCAGGGAGCTGGGGTATGGCTCTGTGGGCCTCAGTGCAGCCACTTGCAACCTCCCGGCTGCCTACCGTGGCCAGCCCCAGACCTCGGTGCAACTGCCTGCAGCCTCCCTGCCTCCTGCTAGGAGCAGCCCCACCCTGCCCCCTGTTTCCCCCCACCATGCTTTCTTCTTTTTGGTAAATTGTGCCTTCTGTTTGTTTGTGTTGCAGTGAGCCTGCCATTTTTCATGGACCTCGCCTGATTTTACGTTTTCCGCAACTCCCCCCCCCATCACCATTTTGGTAGGTCCCTAACATTAGGACTAAGAGATCTGAAAGAAATGTATGTGTGTATGGGGAAGAGTATCTGTTCCTATCCAAATTCTTTTACCTAGTTGTTTAAAACAGCTTTGGGGTGCTGTCAAACCAAAGGAGTGACTTGTTAAAGCCAAACCTGATGATTCAGTTGGAAACATAAGGCTCCTCGATTTTGACTGTAAGGCCCAGCTCTGCCTTAGGGGTACTTTTGAAGTTGCTTTTTAGCCTGAGGAAATGCTAGGAGAGACCCTTTGTTAGCTCTGGTGACCAGTCATGTACCTGAATGGAGGAAAGAGGAACTTATTGGAGCAATCTAACCACTGAATACTTTTTGTCTGAGCAGTCTTCCTCCTATAATGAAGATGAGATGTTTCTGAGGTGCTAGGTAGAGGGCATGAACAAGGTGTGTGGCTTTTAATCCTTATAAAACCTTTAAAGTCTTTCCAAGGGGGGAAAAAGAACACATGGGCTGTATTCATTTTTATCCAATTAGGCAGAAGACCTCCGACATGTTACAAGGCAGGCCTGAACTTGTTCTCTGTTTTTGGTGAAGTTGCTACAAGACTATTTATCTCACGTCCTCAGGGCTGTGTTGTGTTGCTCAGCTCTGGTGCTGCTAAAAGGGAATTTTACTACTGAAAGAACTGCTCTAGTTCAGGGGCTGCAAACCCTCGTTGAGGGCAGTAGACATGTTGCATCCTTTCATGAGGCAGCTCTTAAAACCTGAGCTTAGTTCTTAGGAGCTGCTAAATAATCCCACTAGAGATATGGTCTCTGCAGGTGACGTTCTCCTTTCTGTACCTGTGTGGAAGTCCACCATTGGAAGACAAAGATGATTCAAAAGCTGTGTATGGGACACGGTATGTTCAAGTGGGCTACCAGGTCATTTAGGATTAGAATGGGTTGTCCATGAAAAAAGAAAAAGCACTTGTATAGCAGTCTGTAAACCCAAAGATCTTAGGAAATACTACAAGCTTTACACATACGCGCTCTGGAATCACTTCACTATTGCTGTTGTGCATTCATCTTGGGGTGATACACAGAAGCCTATTTAACAGCACATCGCCATGCTATTTTACAAACTAAAAAGGAATGTTGCTTCCTATTAAATCTCACAAAGAATTTTAGGTAGGCATAAAATACCATATGCAGGTAGCCAAAATAATTATTACCATACCAATTTATATATGTGGTAATAAGAATTACCATACCAAATAATTGCCATACCAATTTAGACAAAATAACAGGGCCGTCATCTTATTCTTGTGAATGTTGTTAAGAGATTTTTAAATGCTCCAAGCAGTTGGACTTTGAATTTACCTTTTTTCCTGGAACACCAAACATTCCTCACAACATGGAGTCACATTGCATCAGTACCAAGTTAGAACAAAAGTGCCACCTATTGACACTTGGGATTTGGGATGTTCTGTGGGCCTGTCCCTTCCAGGTACTGATAGGCCCCTGTTTGGGTGACGATGAGATCCCCCAGCTCCGTATGAAGGCCAGTATATAGCTACTTGGGGTATCCAGTCTGGTCTGGGCGTTTTGCAAGACTTCTGTGCAATGCCACCATTTACTGTATTAACCAAACTGGGCTCTGCAGCTTGTTTTGCCAGTTTCTTGGACACTTCCCTTGGCAGTCTATTTTTTGTGTGAAGATAATTTCATTGGATGAAACTCTCTCCTTCAGAGAGGACCAGCATGAAGCATGCGTACTTCTTAAGCCCTGTTTTACAGGCTTTGTGCTGGCCCTGATGAATCTCACCCACTGAAGAGAATTTTTCCTCAAAGTTTGCCTTAACTTTTACTTTGATATCTTCTTCCACTCAGTGGAGCTACAGTTCAGGTGAAGTGTTAATGTTCTGGTAGCTTTGAAAATCTTTCACAATATGAAAACATGAAAAGTTTCTGCAGATTTCCATTTTAGATGGAAGCTCTACATGTTAAACATGTTATCATTTTGGGTTTCCCTCTGCCCCCCTCACAAGCAACAGGGCAGCTTTACAGCATCACATCTTTAATAAAAGTACTTTTTGCTTCTTGCCCAGGAGCTGTGACAGCAAAATATTGTTCTGAAACTGTTTTCTGCCAGCCTTGGAGTCATTGCAAGCCACCAAATGTTAAGTGAGTTTTCTTCTCTATCCCTGGAATCTCTTGAGAGAATCCAACCCCCCCCCCCCCCCCCCGGGGCCAATACATCTTTTAAATCAGAGCTTTTTCAACAATTGCTCTCCTAGGCTTCCTCGGGATCCTGGAGTACCCTGATTTTGCATAGGCTGGAAAAATAGACAGTGAGCTTGGCTGGCTCTGGAGGGTGTAAGTTTACAGCAAGGTAGGGCAATAGTTCCTGAGCACTGGGATTGTGGAGCATGTCAAATACCTGAGGAGAGCTGGTCTGTAACTTGGGCTGGATCCAGGACCTCTTAAGTCTGCGTGATCTTTTTGCTGGCTTAATTAGACAGAGAATTGAACCCTGGTTGGTATTTGTGCTTCTTGCTTCCACTTCATAAATCACACTATAACAAAAGCAAAAATCTATCTATTAAATACGACTTGCTTTAAGAAATCTCTGTAGCCACCCCAGGAATATGTGCTGATTAGAAATAAGGGCAGGTGCCCTTTGGTTATTTCTGTAGGATGTGGTTCAGGCTGACAAAATGAGAATCATGAGGTAGGCCGTGTCATGATGGCAACCCAATTGAGGGGTTTGCTCTTTTACGTGTAACCTGGGTGCACACGAGTATGTGCTCCCCTCTCCAAATAGAAGAGACGAGTGGCCAGCCAGGAGTGCTGTGGGAGGGATCTGTTCTCTATAAAGTCAGGCCAGGACACAAAAAGCTTAACTATATACAGGTTTATTAATATACATATAATCCAACAAGTGATATTAATAAATGCATACAATATATAGTTTTACATATAAGGCTATATTCTATAATTGATGACTAGGAAATTATACCACAACTAATGGGCTCAAACCCAGCACAGGTTAGTAACTGATCTGAAACAGGTAAGTATAGGTAAGTGTGCGCACACATGCACACGCACACATGCACACGCATGTTAAGCAACTCACATTAGAAATAACAAAATATAAGGCGCTGCCTACAAAATATGAGGCGCCTGCACACCCTTCAGGGTATCATCATCACTGTGAGTACTGGAGACTCCCCTTTGATGCCAGGGGCCTTGGCACAGCTCCAGAAGGGGAGGAAGAAGGGGCCTCAGTACCTCTCAGCCCCTCATGGGCTTGCTGGGGACCCTTTCCCCACAGGGCCCTCTGCTAGACCCCCTTCCACAGGCTTACCCCAGTAACTTACAGCCCCAATGGGCGATGTGGGGTCCCTGTCACCCCAGCCAGGGTTTCTTTCAGCAGAAGCAGGCTCCCAGCTCCTGTGGGGCCTTCGAGCCCCTCGCAGCCCTGTGCCCCACTTTGGGCACTGAGGGCTCTGCCCGCTGCTCGTGGCCGGGGGTCAGGCTGCCTTCTGCAGGTCCAAGGCCCAGGTCCCTGCCTGGGACCTGCTGCGCACCGAGCATGCACATGAGTCATGGCCACATGCCTGGAAATGGGGGACCGAGCCACCTAAAGCGATAGCCAGGGTTGGGGTCCCACCAGACTGTGCTGCACTGCACTGCCAGCTCCAGGTTCCCGGGCTCACGCTGCGGGTTGCAGACCTGAGCTGCCTCACGCAGCTCCAGGGTCTGAGGCTCTGTGCATTGAGTGGCTGGAGACCTGAGCTCCTGCACAGCTCCCAGGGTCACGGCCCGTGCGCTGCCCTTCACACCAACTGGAGCCGAAGCCATCCTCTGTTCCTGTCTGGTGAGAGGTGTCTTCAGGGGCTCTTCAGGGCAACAGCATTCACCTGCTGGGCTGCTCTTCCCCAGCTTTCTTTTCCGTCCCTTGGCACATCCGCTGTGTGCCGGGCACGCTGCTCCTCTTATGCTCTCTGGAGGCTCCGCCCCCAGAGTGCGGTCAGACCTGCAAGAAGCAGGCTTCAATCAGGTCGGGGGCTCTTCTCCCCTCCTCCCCCACTCCAGGCAGGGGTGGGGCTAGCCCCTCAGCAATTACCTGATTGGTAGACATGCTCCACCAATAGCAATGAAGCTTCTCCAAGCCCTGGTATGCCGGGCCGTCAGTAAGTCTGCCACATATGAACAACACTTCGGGGAATAATATGAGTTGTGAGTGGTCAGGTTTTATGGTAATTCACACTGTGGTGAGAGGACTCTTGCCCTAGGGTGTTTTTAACTAGAAAGTTGCATGAAAGTAGCGTATTATCTTGAGCGGTTGTGTTAACCCTGTATTGACCACAGTTTTGCATTCTGGATCATATACAGTTCAACATCATTGTATATGAAACTTGTAGGGCTAAAAGCAAGGCTTTATAATGCTAAAAGTGAGGCCATTTCTTTGTCCTTTCTCCTCTATTTCATAAAAGCGGACACAGCACTTACGAGATGGCTGGGAGGGAAGAGAGGTACTGGTACTGTGTGAGGGTTACTGATAAGATATGAAGCCAGCTGAATCCAGTCAACCGGGGAGTCTCGTCAACAGGGAAACCTTGAAAGTCGGCATGGATTGTGTTTGTAAGATAAAGAAACATCTTGAGACAAAATATATGAGGCAAATAATTCACGAGAGTTCAACTTCAGTGTTCACGCTCACAGTGCCGCTTGATTGGATAGAATAGTGATTTAGTTAATAGATGATTGGGTATTTTTACGAGCATGAGGTAATCACGAACTAACGCTGTCACCTTGAAAAGTATAAAAAAGTATGATAACTAGTAGGCGGGGTCCGTCTCCCAAAAAGGCACTGCGCTCGAGCGAATAAAGATTCTGTATTTGATTTTGGATACTTGCTCTGCCTGATTATTGCCCCAGCCTAGAGTGAACTGCACGTGGCTTTAAGAGCATAATTTGTAACAACATCATGCCATCAGATCTGTGCATAAGTCATTATAAGACCAGAGTTTATTCACGGTTAGATGAAATGATGTCAGTCACAGATTGTCCCAGTCAATACTATTTACAAGGGCTTGGTTGACATCTTGTCACTTAGCTGAACTCGTTTGGGTAGTATTAAAACTTGGCTTCATTAGCAAGATTACATCAAGTACCTAGCAATGAGTAAATGATTGCTTATTGCTTTACCCTTTGATAGGGCATTGTCTTCACAGTTTTGGCTTTGTTCAGATATATCCAAAATATTTAAGGACACAGCAAGTCCAGAGGCCTCTTAGGAGTTCCTTTTGGTGAGATGGGTGCTAGCCATCTTTGGGCTCAAGCAAAGCAACCTGAGTCCCATATCGCCTGCAAGTTCTGGAGCTTGGTAGTTGAGCCTGTTTAAGTGTCCTTACCTTGTGAAGGGATTGTCAAGGGGTTGGAGACAATTTATAACTGCCCCAGCACTGAGGAGCAGTAGTGTAACTAGGGGTGGGCAAACAGGACATCAGTCCCTGATGTCACATCAGGATGGGCACAAGCATGGCAGCGGCAGCAGCAACTGCTAGCTTAGCCACCACTGCACCCCAGGGAGCAGAAATTGCTTGTTACAGCTTCTCCGGAAGAGAATTCCTATGCCTGCAGGCTGGGCCCCTAGAAAGCAACATTAACACACACGTCTTGGGGTTGGGAATCTCTCAAGGACCTAAGGTTGCTCTGCAAGGAGCTGTGGTGTTTGTCGCTGTTCATCTCATCTGACCTCTCTTGCCTGTGACTTCCCTTCTGCTCTCTTTGGCCTGTTCAACCTGTAGGCCCAATGGGGAATTATCTGCTCCTGTGTTTGTACCATGCTTAGCACAGTGGGTTCCACATTTCATTTGTGGCCTCTGGGCAATCCTGGAATTATTTTCCTTGTTTGGATTTCATTAAAATCAAGTGAAGTTTAGCCATTAGCTTTCAGTGGGTGCATCTACTTGAGAGACTTACTGTGCATTATCTTAATAACACTGCTCAGTAGCATGTCATAGCAAAAAGTGTGCGAATAGCCTACTGTGCAGTATTATTAGGCTAATGCGCAAGTAAGTGTCACTAAATAACCATGCGCTGGCACTACTGTGCAGTAGCTCTAGGTACTGTGTATTTAGTTAGTACTTTATTAAGGAAGAACTAAACTAAATGCGCAGTATCTAAGACACATTAATGAATGTGTAGATGCACCCTGTAAGGAGCAAAGTCAGGCCTTTAATGCAGAGCTCCCCATTTGTTTTACTTCGCAAGAACTGTGCAAAGATTGAACAGACCACAGCACCTTAATTTGCTACCCACCACTGAACTTTTTTTGTTGTTGTTTTAGAAGCTTTGGATGCAGATTATGCAAAATTACAATTTTTTCACTTGGATTGAAAGCCTGGGAGAGCTGAATGCTTATTACACAGGTGGTTCATACAAGCCCAGGTGCTTAAGTAATTGCATGGAGCTGGCTGCCAAACATACAGGCTCTTCTCTAGAGGAGGGTTGAGTTTCATGTGCACAAGGAGAAAGGCCAGCAGCTGCCAAATATGCATAGCATGGGAAAGGGAGAGATATGATGAATGTAAAAAGTCCCACATGCTTAATTGGTGAGAAACGGACAAAAATAAGCTTGGCTTCCTGCTTGGAGTATTTGACAGTGGCCTGTTGACCTTTTAAACACTCCCATAGTTCTGCTTCGATGCCAGCCTGTGGTGGGGTGGCTGTAGGAGCTGTGTGGCTTCTGTTGTGTGAGTGATTTGCAAATGGGGTTGCAAATGGAGCTTTAATTTCTTTTCAGGTTTTAAAATGTATTTTAATAGATCCTGCTTCTGTTTTTCCAGTGAGTCCATGTGAGTCAATGGAGAGCCTGTGAGACTGACCAAACTGGCATACTGAAGTCCTCTGTTCCCAAAACCACTGTCACCTGGGGAGCAACATGGCACCATAACTGTACTTCAGTTAGCTGGATCATGGATTTCAATTCAAGTCTTGGCTTCCTTCAGGGAAACAAAGGTGCCTTTTTGTGCATGTGGTGGTGGGTAGGGAAGGGGCCACTGGGAACAAAACAGAGACTATCAAACTCATCTTGTGCAGGGTGCTTTGCAACAGCAGCAACTTGGCAGGGATTGGAATTGGTAATTTGAAGGCAAGAGGTTCCATATTATCAAATCTCTGATCCACCCATTTATCCTTAAAATAGATTGTCTCCTTAAATCCCCATCCTTGGCACAGAAGCAACTAAATTGCATGCTGTTCAGAGGGTCAGGCAAAGGTGTGGTAGGAGGGAACACAAAGGGGCACTATCTCAATGCTGGTCTTCAAAAGTAATACATCTCTGAAGTGGACACAGTGCCCTCACTGCACTTAGAGCTGGCTCTGTAGAGGTGGTTTGTACCCTGCTTTTCTGAGAGCTCATTAGCTGCCACTCATGATCTGGCTTTGCTGCTACTTGTTTTCCCATGGTGGACAAATGAGAATTGGTTCCTTGTTTTCTTTATAAGCATCTCTCAAGTGTTTGTGCCTAATCATGTTCCCTTTCACTCTTGTTTTCCTCAAATGGTATCCAGTAAAACAAAAACTAGACGAAAAAGTAGCTCTTTTGAATTTGCCTTTGATCATACTATACGCAGTTGTCTTGTAACTTTAAATTTTAAAAACTCTCCCTTTCCAGCTAAAAATCCATTTTGTTACATTCTTCTTTCCCTAATGATTACAGTCACTGACAATAATTTGTGCTAAATGATTTGAGCAGCCCTGGGAGTTGGAGTGTTTGGCTAGTTCTGGAGCTTCTAACAGATGAACAGGCCCATTTGGCAAGGTGTATTTAAAAAAACCCCCACACAAAACAAAGTGTGATTTCTTTATTTTATTTTCCCCCATTTAGTAGGGCTGTGGGAAGCTTCAGGTGGTGATTTGATTAGGAGGAGATTTGGCCCAATTCGGTGGCTGAATCTCCGAATCCAAATCGAATCAGGGGACCAATTAAAAGGTCCGAATCGGTTCGGAGCTCTCTGAATCTTCAGAAAAGATTTGGAGAGCTTTGGTGATTTGGGTAGTCCCTGGTGGCTGCAGCAGGGACCTGCAGTTGGACTCGGAGCTGGTAAGTAGGGGGCGGGGGAGGAGGGGCTGAAGGAAGGGGGAGGGAACCATGGAGGGACCCCTGCCAGGCCCCATCCCCCACCCACTCCCCCAGCCCCCCACGGCTGCCCTGCCTGCCCCAGCTCCTGGTGCTGTAAAACCCCCCAGCTGAGCAGGTGCTGCTGGGCAGGGGGAGATTACCGCTGCCCACAACTGCCCCATGCTATGTGGGGGGCTCTGCGCAATTCCTGCCCCCACTGCGGCTGCCCTGTCTGCCCCAGCTCTGGCCCATTAAGAAGAAAAACACTGAACACCCTCCCCCTGCCCAGACTCACCAGCTTCTGCAGGGGCCTCGGGGCTTTGGGGGGCTTGTGGAAGAGCTCCCAGTGTGTTGCAGGGAAGTGGGGGGCAGCATCCAGTGAGTGGAATTTTTTATTTATTTATTTTTCCTTAAAGGGCCCGAGCTGGGGCAGGTGAGGCAGCCCTGGTGGGTCTGGGAGAGCAGGGAGGGTTGGGGGAATTTTGGCAGAGCCCCCCATGCAGTGTGGGGCAGTGGGGATCACCCCCCACCTGGCAGCATCCTCTGAGTTGGGGCTTTTTGTTTTCCAAGTGCCGGGAGCAGGGATGGGCAGGGCAGCCATTGCCGGGTTGAGGATGGCTCTGGGTGATTTGGAGATTCAGCAACAGCCAAATCTTCAAATCAGATTTGGCCAGATCAATTCGGGACAGTAATTCGAATCACTGAACCAAATTTCTGTCCCCCGAATTGGCCGAATCTGAAGCAAATACTAGCTGCTTCACACAGACCTACTATATAGCTCCAAGCCAAGTCAGCAGAAACTACCTGGGTCTTCAAACTAGAGCTGTAAGTAGGTTTTAATTGGCATATAAAACACCAATGTTAAGCAGAGACAAATCATAAAGGGTGAAATCAATTCCCAAGCAAATGCTTAAGTTGCCAAAGAGCAGTGGACAGGTCTGCAGAGTCCAAAAAATCTTCGGGCTGGCAAAACCAGGACCGTACTGTGTTACAGCCAGATCCTGTGACGGGCAATCACTTTGCCTGGAAGTTTCTACATTTTTTATATGCTGGGGTTCATTCATTAGTCTTGTCTATGACAGCATTTGTTTTTATATGAAGTTCATCTCTGGCCATTTCCATTATTGTTTCCAGAGCCAAAAATGTTTTCACTGGCCCAAGTGACTTGGTGGAAACTAAAGAAGAGGACAGAAGTGAAATTCATGTAAAAAGAAATACTGTCTTGAGGATCTGCGGGCTCATAGGTCACATACCAGCTCTTATAAACATCTGAGTTCCTGGTGCTTCTACAAATGTGAGAGGTTCCCTGGTCTGTTTGTGAACAATCACCCAACTGATGCAGATTTTGATTTTATGTACAGCAGAGGAAAGACTACATGCTACCTTCTGTCCATGCATTATTTAGGATGAGAGATCAGGTTGGACCTTAGGCCACCATTGATGTAAAAATCACGGTTTGTTTCTTTGGAGGCTCATGAATATTAATGAACCTTTAGGCACACATTGTTGGTAATACAAAAGGTATATATTTGCAAATAGGGTCAGAGAGAGAAGACAAAAGACCAAACTCTCTGCCCGCGGGGAACACTTCTTAGCAGGCTTTTATCCCCCTCTCCTGAGCACGTGTACAGAAGCAGGAACTCTTACAACTCATTTCTGGTTCATACAAACATATATGAAATGGCGTCACGTCATACTTCGCATGTGTATTATAATTAACTACTTAAGTATGCGGGGCGGATAGGCTTATATGTATTAGCTAATTGCGCTTGCTCAGAAAGTACTTTAGGTTACAAGAAGTTCAAACCCAAGGACAAGATGGCAATTATTCTTATCTACCCTGAGAAATGTAGGGGGCATGAAAGGAAGTGTGATTTAGTGTAACAAAGAGATAGTAAATTTGCAGAACAAAGAGAGAGAGTGATACCTTAATACAAAGAGCCCTTAGTAGCTTTTTTTTTCAATCTCCAACCCCCCTTCTTTCATGGAGGGAGACAGGGAGAGCTGGCAGCTGTGTTGTTCTAACAACACTATTGATAATGCATTTTTAATAATATTTCTAACACCATAATCATGATTATTAAAAATAATGTAATGACCAATTGCACAGTCCAGGGGTGGGATGTTGTCTAGAGAGATACAAAATTACAAGCAATGAGCCCCACAGAAAGGGAACACAGAAAGCACTGCTGTGCTATTCCTTGCTTTTCCACCCTTGTAGCAGGAGTGGGGGGTGGGAAGGGGCCACATGTCCATTTACTGTTAAGTCTGTATCTTTTCCAGTGCTCCCTTTCTTTGCCCATGTTCACTTGAGAGAGAGGGAATGTGGGGCTTTTGTCTGCTCAGTGCTGCTTAGCCTTACTGATGTGTACCTGTAGGCTTTTCAGGCTGTTTCACTGATATGCACAGCTATTACCCCATGTAAGGAATTTCAGGATCATTGCTTTAGCAAGGAGTCCTGGTTTGTTTGGTGTGGCTAAACTGGGATGACCAGCCAAAGGGGTGCAGCTGTGAAAGGAGAGTTGGGATGTAGCCTCGCTCTGGGCCTATCTACATATGCATTTATGTTGCATTAAATTTACTTTTAGCAGGAATAGTCTGACATTTACACCTGCAGAGAGATGACTTGGGACTAGATTTAGTCCCATCAGAGCAGCCTGCCATGTGCCCCTGTGGCCCCTGGGGGGAGCTCTAGCCTCTGTTTACATGCTGAGGCCAGAGGCTGCTGCCAGCAGTTGGCAGCCATCTTAAAATCACACCCCTGCCCTCTGATCCCAGCCACCCCCCCTTCCCGGGAGCTGTGTGCCAAGCATAGGAGCAGCATGCTGCAGCTCCCTCCCTGCACCACAGCTGCTCCAGCTCCAGCTCCTGCCCCTGCCAGCAGTGGTTATTGTCCCACTGCTCCAGCTTGGCCCTGTCAGCAATGACCAGAGCCCTGCGCTGCTGCTGGTCATGGTGCTGGCCATGCTGGCTCCACCAGGCCCCCCTGCCCAGGCCCCAGGGCAGCCACGCGCCCACCAGCCGGGCCTAAGGCACTGACTGCAGGAAGCTCTGGCAGACCCCTTCCTCCTGCACTCCCCAGGCCAGCCTGCCTGCCCTGCCATCCACACCCCACAACTCCTTGCCCACCTCCAGCACCACTCCAGGGCACAGATTTAGGAGAAACCATGCAAACTTTATTAATAAAACAAACCCCCCCATCCCTCCTCCCTCCCCCCTCAACGAACAAAGCCCCCTTTCCCCTCCCCCCACATGCAGTGCTTCTCCATCATGCTCCCCACCAACCAAAAATAAAAACCCCATTCCCCAAATTTGAAAGACACATCAGGTGTCTGACCCCACCCCTTAGTCCACCTGTAAAGGGTGAAAAGTGGGGCCACTCAGGGTGGAGAGCCTAGCAGCAGGCAGCCACCACCTGAGCTGCAGACAGTTCCCCTGTGGGTCTGGGGGCTGCGGTGAAGCCAAGGGATGTCTATGGCCAGCAGGTGCTGCAGGACCTTCTCCAGGGTGCTGCCAAGGGCCTGCTGTGGGGTGGTGGGTGGTACCCAGGGGCCAGGGTGAGGGGCATGGCACGGCTTCCCCTGGGTGGTGAGCTGCTGCTCCACCAGCTCTACATGCTGCCACTCCAGGGCCATGAGCTCGGCTCAGTGGGTATGGCATACCTGTAGCTGCACCTCCTCCTGGGTGAGGTCCACCACCCAGACCTCCACTGTGACCACCAGCTGCTGGAGTGGGTGGGTCTGATCCTGGCTATGGCTCCAGCGGCAGGTGGCAGCGGTCCTGCAGGCGCCTGTGGCTACTTCCCCACATGCACATGTTGGCACTGCAGAGGCAAGAGACAGAAGGCTTTTGTGAGCATTTGCAACATTTGAGAGCTAAGTTGATATGCTGCAGGGGCCCTGAAGGGTCTGGTCTCATATTGGAGGTGAGCCATGTGTGGGTGCCCAGGGACCATGGTAAGCTGATCAGGCAGGCCTGGGCCCAGGTTGGTGCTGCCTGAGTCCCTGCCCCGACTTGCTCCCTGCAGGCTGGCTGCAAACCACCTGCCTCCCCTACCCCCTTCTCAGGGCAGCCCAGGACAGGCTGCTGGCCCTCCACCACACTGCCACTGTGCCCCGAGTGTGCCCCTGCTGCGTGTGCTGCAGGAGGTGCACAATGGGCTGTTTGTGCAGGCAGAGGGCTGCCTGAGCCACTACTCCTGCTTCTGCTGATCCTTCTGATGCCTCAAGCACACCTGCACTCCTGGATTGGGACCCTGAGCTACAACAATGTCAGGGGCAAGCCCAGCCTGCTCTGTGACTGCTGTTGCCACCTGGAGGGGTATCTGTTGCAGTGCTACACATTCCTACCCCTGGCTGCCAAGGAGGAGTTTGCAGCCAGGATTGATGCCTGCCTTGGCATGAGAGAGGCCCGTGCCCACTCAGCTGTGGGGATTCAGGCTGCTTAATAAAGTTCTGACTTGTGTCTCACCTCTCTGCATGCTGTGAGGAGGAATATGGGGCCAGGGTACTGTGGGTAGGCTGGGCAAGGAGGAGGGGCTGGGGCCAGGTGAAGGGCCAGTGGTGGGGTTGGGGACTGGGGCGGGGAGGGCCTTTCCTGTCCCACAGTGTGGGATTTACCGTGGGTCTGGGGTCAGCAAGACTGGCAGGTCAGCCCAGGGCTCCCTGGACCAGGGAGGATCTGGCTATGCCTGGTGTCTGTGGCCTCTGGTGGCTGGGGGCCAGTGCCCAGCTACGGGTCCCCCTGGGGAGGAGCTGGTGCTGCTGGCAGCCAGCAGTGGTATGGCTCGCCACTTCTTTTGGGTGGCTGTAGGGAAGGGCTGAGGCAGCTACTGGCCAGGGCTCCCCAGGCTGCTAGTGGGTGCAGAAGCCAGGAAGGAGTTCAGGGCAGGGCACTGAAGGACCATGGCCCCCTCCGCTGCTGACATGTCACTGGAGGTGCTAGGGTGAGGTGCAGGCACAGGCTCCCAGGGCACCAGAATGCAGGTCAGCTGCTGCATGAAGGGCATGGTCCTGGGGTCCCCACCAGACCGATGGTTGTGGCCAGTCACAGCCATCCACAGGTCCTTGGCTTTCACATGGCACTGCTGCACTGACCGGGAGTGGACACGTTCATGCATCTCAGCCACCAGGGCCTCATAAATGTGGGTGTTTGAGTGCCCACTCTGAATGAACTGCCTCAGGACATCCTCCTTGCCCCACAGTGCACCTCCTTCCAGGTCCAGTCCACACCCCTGTGGCTTCAGACAGATAGGCACACACAGACAGTGCTGGGGCTGGACATGGGAGAGGAGGAGGACATCCAGCTCTATGCCAGCTGACTGGGCTCCTGCACAGTTGGCCCTGTGATGCTGGCCCTGGAAGGCTGGGAGGAGCACCCTGACAGGGGCGTGGCTAGGGAATTGTGGCCAAGTTGCTTCACCACAGGCTTGCAAAGAGAGAGCGGTGGAGGGTGAGCAGCAGTGGGGAGCACATGCTGGTCCGGGTGGTACAGCCAGCAGCACGGGGCTGGGTGAGGGGTGTGGCAAACTGCAGTCCTTTGCAGCACTCGCCTGTGGCCCAGCAGCAGCTCTGGAGAGGGACAGATCCAGCAAATGCAGCTTGCAGGATGTCCAGGGGGGCACATGGGGTCTGCTGGGGTGCAGCCACAAGCAGCTCCTGCTGGCAGCTAGAATGTGTGCCCCAAGGCATAAAATGGCTGCAAGCTTTTATACCCTGCAGCTAGGGACTGCCAGAGAGCAGCTCAGCCCAGCCCAGCAGCAAAAGAGGGGGCCAGGCAGGAGCCCTGGGATGGGCTCTGGCTGGCCCCTTAGTTGCTGGGCAGACCAGCCAGGAAGCTCCCACATTACTGTGCAGTAAGGCATCTACATGTGCATTACTGCACAGTAACTAATTGGGCATAAATTTGATACCTACATCATGCAGGTATTGAAATTAAGCCCAAGTTGGCATAAATTGCCATAGTTGCTGTGTAGTGAGGGCATGCACATATAGCTACACATCTGTACTGCACAGTAATTTATGTTACTGCACCGTAAATGTGCACATGTTAATGCACCCTCTATGTATGAAAAAGATTCTACCATATGCCCAGAAGGTGACCTGAGCTGCTGACACTGATTTCTTTCTGTGCTGTGTTCCCACCATGGATATTGGTGTTTTGATCTCATTTCAAATAAACCTATGTACATTGGGATGCATTACAGTGGTGGCTATGGAGTCTGCATTTGGCACGCTCTTTTGGATGCTAAGTCCCTGATGCTGCTCATACACTATGGTATTAAGATCTAAAGATGAATTAGGCATGCCATCAGTTATCGGTATTTTACCAGGTAAGGGAACAATGCAGAGTTTCTTGGATCACTGTCCAGGAGAGATTTTGATTTCTTCATGGGCAATACCCTGTTGCTTCCTGACAAATAAAGTCAGGAAGGATATAATTCAATGGCTCCCCCATGTCAGGGGGTTTTTTAAGTCTTCCTCAGAGGCATTGGGTATTGACTGCAGCCAAACTGGTGATCTGGGCTGAGGTGTGCCAGTGCTCGTGTTGGATCTTAAAGCTGGAGGTACCTGCCTATAGAGGGTCTTGCCCCTCCTCTTAGGGTCAGACCTATCTGTATAGTCGGGGTCTGGAAGGAATTTTACCCCATGATCAGGTTGGTCTGGATTGTGGCGGGGTTTGCCATCTTTAGTGGGGGTCACGGCTCTCTACTTGTGATTTCTTAAGCATATATCAGTGACCTTTACAGAAGCAAGACATTGGCTGTCGTGGTCTGCTGACATTACCTGTGGCAGGTTAGGGTGTCATGCCTTGTGTTTGTGCCATGGTTGACTGTGTAGTTTTACTAAGAGGTTAAATTATGGATTTATATAGGACGATTTAGATAGGGATGATCCTGCCTCAGGGAGGGGGTTGGACTGGGTGACCTACGGCGATCTCTTCCAGCCCTGCTTCTCAGTGATGATTCTATAAGAGATGTGCCCTTAAGGAGAATTTTTCTGAAATTCCCCCACATATGCATTCGTGCATGTTTGGTGCCACCAGATAAGGAGTGATGCATATTAAGCTAAATACTTTTTTGTGATGGCTTCTATTAATGTTTGGAAGCCCATTTTCAGTCAATGCAATCTATATTTAAGCTTCTTTAAATTTTGTACATGTTTGTGGCAAAAACAACCTTGTTGAAATCAGTGAGAAAATCTCTGTTGATGTCAGTAGAACTAGGATTTGCCACAGATGCTTTTAGAAATGTATTTTTAAAAATACATTAGTGTTGCTAATTGTTTTCTTTTATTCTCTTTCCCTAAGCCCCATGAAGAAAATCATCTGAAGACAATGGTGCTGTGACAGTTTCTAATTGGAACTATGGAAATTGTAGAGGGCTGCCGACATTCTCACCCTCAGCTGGTGTCCAATGGATACATGAAAAAGGTTTTTCAAGCAAATCCAGAGAGGAGCACCGAAGTATTAAAGATTTGTGATATTGAGCCATGCAACTTTAGTGGCAACTACCAAAATGAAAAGGAAGAGGCAGCCAGGTATAAAAAGAAAACCAAGGGTAGCCGGCTATGGAATTTTGTTAGCCGAAAAAAAGGTTCCTCCATGAATAACAAAAGGCCCCAGTCCATGATCTTGTTAGGAGATACCTCAGAGACCTTAGAGGAAAAACACAAGCTGTCTTTTATGGAGAGGGTTAGATCCTTTAAAAAACTGAGATCTTCCAGCATGCCTAAGAATGTGGATTTGAGAGCATCCAAAGCAAAAGTTGCCTGCATTCCTGAAGAGGACCAACTAGACAATGGGCAAAGAGCAATCTACAGGATTAAGAAACTGTCTGACAGTCAGAGGCCTTTCCGTCATTCATATGCAGGGTACATTGAAGATTTGGATTCCTCTTTTGAAGACGTAGAGTTAAACATCAGCATTCCAGAAATTAATGCCAATGAAAATAAATGGCTCAGGGATATCAATGTCAGAATACACGGTGCAGATAGTGACAATAACTGCCATAAGATGAGAGCTAGAAGAAACGAGTCTCTGAATTTTGAAAACTTTAAGAGTCCTGTGATTACAGAAGGGGACAATCAAAAGAGGTGTCTTATGCTCTCACAGGAGAGCAGAAAAGGAAAAAGCTCTGATGTCTGGAACTATCTGAAAGGAATTTCATTAACCAGCAGAGATAATTCAAAGCTACTAGATCAAAGGGTTGAAACCAATTTCCAGAACTTAGAAAATATAACTGATAATTCTACTTCTCATTTTGACTTTGATATGAGATGTGAGCAGAATCTTAGCCAGCCTAAAAAATCAAATAACGCAATGAAAGCGGGTCATTTTGGTGGCGTCCTAAAGTTCTTTAACAGCATGGCTGATGCTGCTAGAAAGTGGCGAGCCTCTTCAAAGCCGTTTTCCCAGGAGGAGAAAAGATCTCAGTCAAATTTCAGAAGCCAGAGGCAGGACGCCTCCTCCCACAAAGAGTCTTTGGTTTTTGAGAATGAAAATGCCAGGGAATTCTCTTCAACCGGAATACCTTTATGGTCTGTGGATGCTGAGGTCTGGGATCATCATAATTCTGAAAGTTCAACGCAGAAACAACTACCCCAGTTGGATGTACATGCAGGAGTATCCCAAGAAGTTAGCTGCTCTGCTCCAGACAGTCAGAATGATACTTTTACTGAAATATCCCTCTCTCACCTTGAGCCAGTTTCACCTACCTCCCCCTTGCCTGAACTTATGGATGACTGTTGTACCTCACTCAACATGCAAGGCCTAACTATGCCTCTGGCTAAATTAGATGCTAAGGACCTTGGCAGCTCTCCAGCAGATGTTCAAGATCCTTGCCATAAAAACTTAGGCACCCAGGATTTGGGAAATACTGAGGTATGCCTGAAAGACTTGTCTGAAACTGTCCTGGGTGCCCAGGAATTAAGTAGTGCTTCAGAGGATGCCTGGGAGCCAAGCAATCATGAGGATTCTCCAGTGCCAAGTGATAATGAACTTGCCTTGGGGCTGATCAGTGATGAGGATGTCTATGAGCCAAGTAGTGTTCCAGATGATGTGCAGGATCTTTCCAAGAGTAATCTGGATGCTCAAGACCTGGGCAGTGCTATGTGGGATCTCTCGACACCTACTCTTTTAAAATATGGAAAAGGCAATGAGCAAGTGGTAGAACCAGAGGACACCCCTACCAGAGAGCGTGAAACAGTTTCAGCTGGAGAACGAAATTCCACTGAGGGACCAGACAGAGCGGACCACTTTGAGTGCGATGAAACGTGCCATCAGCTCAAACTGAACCTTTGTACAATTGTCTCCTTTGGTGAACTCAATAATGGAAAGGTATGACCAATTTCTACCATAATGCTGCAGCAATAAGAAGTTATACAATTATAATTACACAGTCCTTCCTTTGGCCTAGAAGGTTTGCAGATAAAATTGGTTTTGATGTAGCTCATTTGGGCTTTCAGGTGAATTAGACCATTGCATCATTCACAGATAATGGCAATAGTTTGTATCTTTTAAAGCCACCCAGAAGGCTTTAAAGGAAGCAGTTGGCTTATGTTATATCTGAGCTATGAATACAAATCCTGAGAGCTGTTAACTTAAAAACCATTTGGCCACATCACTAACATCCATGTGCCCAAGGAAAGAGCAACTGCAGCAAAAACAGCTCCAGTGCAGAGAGAAGCAAGAATTCTTGTGGGTGTGTAGCACATCAGAGTCCTGAGGCGGCTGTGATGCCCCCTGGTGGCTCCACAAATGTGCCTCCCTCTGCATCTAGGGTGCCTTCCTTTCTGTCATGCCTGCCATGCCTTGATATAATAATAAGATTAAAAGGGAGGCTGCCCACAGGCTTTAGCGTGGGCCCCAGTCCAGCTGTATCCCCACTGCCGTTCCCTGGCACACTACTGGCTGCAGCTACACTACTCCTGGGCCCCTTGCTGGGCCTTACTACTTCCAGGCCCCTTGCTGGGCCTCTCTTAACTGTGCCACTGCAGGGCACCTATAGCCTTAAGGGCTAATTACATGGCTCCATTCCTTCCCTACAACATGCCCCAAGCCTCGCAGGTGTTGCTAGATCATCACTGTCTCCTACTGAGGCTTCAGTGCCCTCAGCTGCCATCCCTTTCCTCTAGCTAGGCCTTCTAGCCTGGGCCAACTGAATTGGACCTGGGTTTGAGGCACTGGCTCTGGTCTAGCCCTCTCATGTGCTGGGCCCCTTACCCTCGTCTGGCTCTGTGGCCCCATGCACTTGCCCAGGCCTTGAGCTTGCCCCTGGCAGGGCTCAAGGTGAATGCATTCCCCTTGGGCACTAGGGGTGGACCGCTGTATACCATCCCTTACAGCAGGGGTGGGCAAAATCTGGCCCATTGGCTAGATCCAGCTGGCAGTGGACTCCATTTCCTAGCAGCCCCTGGCCATGTGGCTAGGGCTGGTTTCCATGGAGACCCCAGCAGCAGCCATGCTGTGATAATGTGAAGCTAGGGTTTTCAGAGACCGGCCCCAGCAGTAATGGCGCCAGTATCTTCCTGATGGGGGGATTAAGGAGAGGCTATGCTGCAAGCGGGAGTGGGGAGGGCTCAGCTGCTGCCTCCTGTACAGGGTGGGCAGCAGTGAGACCTCTGGGAGGGGTGGCTACAGGGGGTTATGGGGAATTTTTGGGGTGGCTATAGCTCCCCCCAAACCTCCTAGTGCTGCCTCTGCTGGTAGGGTGTGCGGCAGGGCAGGGAGCTGCTCCAGAGCCCAGCTGGGAACTTGCGGCAGTGACAGTGTGATCCAGAGCTAGGGCAGAGCCTTGAGCTGCAAGAAGCTGGGGTAGAGCCATGATCAGCTACCTGCATGTCCCTGCCTGGGGTGTGAAGGCTGCAGATCATGGCTCTGCCCTGGCTCTGAACCATGCTGTCACTGCCACGAGATCCCAGCCCAGCTGCAGAGCAGCTCTGCACCCTGCTGCATGCCCTGCCAGTGGTGCTGGGGCTGGTCTCCATGGAAACCCCAGCCTCACACTATCACAGTGCAGCTGCTGCTGGGGTCTCCATGAAAACTGGTCCCAGCCACACAGGCAGAGGCTGCTGGGAAATGGAGTCTGGCCAAATGCACTATTTTGCCCACCCCTTCCTTAGTCATAACCCAAACTGCCAGTGCTAAGCTGCAGCTCAGACAATAAGCTCCCAGACTGTAATATAAACAGTCCCCTCTGGGCCCACCAACATTAACACAGAAGGAGAAGCAGTCCTCTGCCCCTTTAATTGGGAAACCTTCCCTCATCTCTCATGCTGGCATAGCTCCTGGCTCTGGGCTCCTTGTGAGCTCCCTGAGCCTCACTGGGTATCTGCAAGCAGCAGAACAGTCAGTCTAGCGTCCCCTGGTAGCTGTCTTGGGGAAGAGTGCCTACCCCTGTGGTTTGCGCGGCTAGACTAACTTGATAGCTCAGGCACTGGGCTCATATGCTTGATTCCAGGGCCCTGCCCCTTTCGGTCAGGAGGCTACCCTGAGCAGCCTGCAGGTGCCTGCTAATTGGCTTCATTGCCTGATTGCTATGACACCCTACAGCTGCTGCACCCTGCCTGGCCTGCAGCACTCCCTCTCTGGGCTGCTTCTTTCTTAAAGGAACAGAGAGCTCGTGGCCCCAGGGTCTCTGTTACAGGGTGATGTCTTTTATTGGGCCAACTGCACCGCTGGGATAGACACATGTGAGCTTTTATAGTACCCGTCCTCAGGTCTCCGGGAGAGAAACAGAGCAAAGTAGCAGATGGAACGAAGCTTGTGGACCATCATGGTAACAACATCACGTCAACATTACTCCAACATAGAGAAAAGCTTGTATTATTTTCAATAAAGTATTGTTTACTTCTTTTCATTCAAAATGAAGTTTGCTTAAGCTATTAAGTGGATGTCAGTGGATAAATTGTATTCGGGACCTTACTTTTCACCTTAACTCTTGGCATTTCCTGGAGACCTAAGAGAGCTTCTGCTCTGCACAGAGCAAAAGGGTGGACTCTGTCTCTAAGAGATTATAGTCTGAGAGGTGTCTACCTCCATCTGAAAGCTAGTGTGTGTTGGGTGCATGAATCATTTAGCCCCCTTTTGAAAGTCTTGGCTCTAACCTGACTCTTGATAGGGCATGTTTAAAAATGTTTTCTAACTCATTTTGAAAAAACCAAAAAAACCAACCCAAGATATTTAGAAACAACTGAGTTCCTATGTATCTTCCTATTTATTATAGAGATGAGCAAGAGCAGTAGTGTGAGCTTGCCCTTCATTGTTACATGATGATGTCCCTCAACCTTTCCTTGAGCAGTCAGCTTTTAAGTTGAGAAGGATGACCAATGTATGTGATCCATTCAGTCACGAGCTCCTTTGTTGAGTTTTCCATAAAGCATTGCAGTCTAGGAACTGGGCTGAGTCAACCACTTCACAAGGCCAATACTAGTCTACCTGAGCCAGGAAGGATGACATTTTTTGACATGCCAGGTTGGGAACTCTGGCCAATTCAACTTTCTCTTCTGCAGGGTTTGTAGAGACCATAGATTGTGGAGGTGGTGTGTTTAGACTGTGGAAAAGGGAGTTGTGATACTCTCAGCCAGGAAGGGAAGTGTTAGTAATGGATGGCAGATTTGAAATAATAAGGCAGAAACCTCTGGCTTTGTGAGCCCAGGCTGAAATGGGTATGGCCTTTATATTTGGTCCTGTATTAATTCTTTAATGCTGTCAGTGTGTACATTGCTATACAATACATGGAATTAAGGCTGGCTTGATGTCTTATTACAGACACTTAAAAAGGGATGCATTGGGTAATCCAACAATAGAGAGCAATCCATTAATTGTTGAATAACTCACTTCTTATGGCCCGTGAGTGAAATGAGGGCAGTGGCTTGGTAAATAATGTTCTGATGGGGAAATATGCTGGAGTAGAGCAAGGAAGTTAACATTATCTACCAGGTGACCAGAATATTTTTTTTCTGGGAAAAGCAAAGATGAAAAATTGGCATTACATTTCTTGTGTGGCTTCATCTCTTAAAATGCAGAGCTAGCTGTTTGCCATGGCTGAATGTCTAAACACAGGGCTCTTATAGTGAAATCTAAATGATTTCCCAGGTCAGCTGCCTGAACAGGATACATGGCAAGTCCTCTGATCGAGGCTAACCTCCTGTAGCTTACAAATATTACCAACAAACTTAATCAAACATGGCACCAGAGATAATTGGACAGGAAGCTCCCTCTGGAATTCCTGTAGCATCTGCTGCTCTGCTGATAATAGTAACAACCTATTGACTCTTGTGTCTTCCGGACTCAGGCTTCTCTGGGCCTCACATTTTGTTGAAAGAATATCAGGGGTGAAAGGGAAAATATTTGGCTTATGTTACTTTGCAATCAGGTTTTCAAACCTAGATAGGCAGCTGCTGAGGGCTGGAAGTAATTATAGTTATCCAGTGTGCTAGCAGGAGCAGAACAGAGGCCAGAGCAATTAACAATCGGGCCAAAGGAGGAAGAGGCTGGAAGGCAGCGGCAGTGTGTGCTGGACCTGAAGGGTGTACACAGCCTGTCTGACATTCCTATGCAAAATACTTTTTTGCATCTGGGGGTTCTCCTGCCGGGGAGTGGCAATTGGAAATGTCCTTTTCCAAAATAAGTGCACAACGGAAATGGTTAAACTGAAACATCACATTAGCAGAGGACTCTGTTCTGTCAGCACCCACTCTTCACTCTTCTTGGTACATAAAATTGTGTTCACTACCACTTCAGTGGTGTCTGTTCCTTTAAAGAAGGGGCTAGATGCAAGATGAAACTCTTGGGCAGCATGTTGGGGGGAGCAGGGAGGGAAGGGTTGGTAGGATCCAACTTCAGTCCTGCTACTGTAAAGACAGGAAGTAAGAAATACTGTGGGAAGCCTGCCAATGACCTTCCAGACCTCTCTGAAGATGAACTACACAGAGCAAATATCCACAAAGCAACTTATTTAAACATCCAAACATGCACAAAGGCCCTGGACCTCCATAGCAGAGCTGGCCTCTCCCCTCTGCTCCCAGGCCAGAGGTCCAGCAGAGACGTGCAGGCCCAGAGCACCTGCCTGGCTTCTCCCAGATAAGCGGAGATTATTCCCCCCTCCCCTCTGCCTTACACAGAAGCCTCAGCGTTAGCTAGCATACCACCTGCTGGCTACAGTCCATGCTGTGGGAGAGGACAGGCAGACAGGCTTTTTGGAGTTCATCAATAGGTAGATTAATGTTCTTCCTTGGAAGAGCTGTTTAAGAAGAGCTCCATTCATTAATGGAGAGAGGCTTTGTTTTCTTAACGAGTTGATAAACACTGAGTTAGGGGTGATAAACATTCCCTGCTAGGCTGTTGGGGGGGTGCAGAGCATTCTGCCTGTGACTGGCTATGCCCCCCTCAGCTCAGCCCTGTAGAAGGGAAGGGAGGGCTGCTCTAGCACCCCCTAGCTTGTAGCCTGAGCCACTGCAGGTATGTGTCTGCATTTCTGGGATGTCTGTCTGGTTACAAAACTGATTTAGTTTAGCCATGTTAGACTAATCTGCAAACAGTGAATCAATTCAGGCTCAGACTTTTTGAACGTAACCAAGATTAATGTAAGCCAAGTCTGTACTTGTTGCAAAAAAAGCCAACAGCATCCTGGTTGTATTTACAGGGGTGTCGCTTGCAAATAAAGAGAAGTTATTTGTCCATCCTGTTCAGCACTGGTGAGGCCTCACCTGCCATGCTGTGTGGGTTCCACACTTCAGGAAGCATGTGGACAAGTTGGGAAGAATCCATTATAGAGTGACAAAATGATTAAAGCCTGGGAAGTAAGACTTATAAGGAAAAACTAGGGTTAGTTAGTCTGGAGAAGAGAGACTGCAGTGGGGAGGGTGTGGAGATTTGATAACAGCCAACTACAATGGGGATGGAGATAAAATATTCTCTATGGCCATAGGGAACAGGACTAGGAGCAATGGTCTTAAAATGAGCAGGGGGAATTTGTTTGGAGATTAGGAAGACCTTTCCAGCCATGAGGGTGGTCAAGCATTGGAACAGGCTACCTAGAGAAACTGTGGAATCCTTGGATGTTTTCAAGGGCAGGTTAGATAGACACTTAGCTGGGATGCCTTTCGTCATGGGTGATCCTGCCTTGGGGTGAGGGCTGGAGTAGATGACCTCACAAGATCCCTTCCAACCTTACTTTCCTGTGATGCTATGATCTCATTTTGAGGACCTGCAAACTTATGAAAGCTGCCATCTTCAGCAAAGAAACTCACTTTACCCACCCCAAACTAGCTTTAATGGAAGAAGCAATGCCTTCTGGTGGCAGCCACACCCAGCAGTTTGGTTCTCCAGCAACTTAAGGTGGTGGCTGGGTGGGAAGAGGCAGTACCTCAGTGTCATGGCTGTAGAATAGTGTAGAGCAGACATAAGCTCAAAACCTGCAGAATTCCCCTCAGGATATCAAACCAATTTAGCTTCTGGGGGAAATAGGGTGAGTTTATAGCTCAGTAATATCGGTTCTTCTCTATTTACATGGGGAGCCACTGAAAAATTGATGTGTGCACTTATAAGGCCAACACCAGTCCAGGGGCGTTTGGATCTGACACTTTGGTTTAGGTTCATTTCTGCTCTACAGACCTAATCTAATCCTGGGTTCTGCTGGGAATTGAATACTTCAGCCCAACTCTCGTTTTGTAGCAAACGCCGCTCTTACACAAAGTGCGGCGGCTCTTCACTGTGATCCTTTTGTGCCCTCTGCTGGCTGTTGCTGTAATCAGTGCATTTTGCTTTTAGGGAACTACAAGACCATGCTTTTTTCCCAGCTACTGAGAGTTTGAATTCTCACTCCAAAGAGTTTGACTCCCTTTAGTGGAAAATTCTTGCTCCACACAGTAAATAAGGAGCTGTTGTCTCTTGCATATGTCCAGTGGGATGTGTCAGCCAGAACTGTGAAAGCCAGGTTCTCTCAGGGTGCAGACTGGTCTGTAAAGTCTTCAGCCCAGGACTAGGTGCCTGGTTAAGGTGACACTATGCGTGTCATAAAAAATCACACACTAACATATCTTCTGACTTTTCTGCCATTGGGTGCAAGAACCTAGCACTCTCTTAATCAGATTAGCGTCTGAATACTGCTTAAGGCTGTTGGTGGGAGTCATCTTGTCAGGCCCAAGATTGCTATGGAGTAGTTCCTCATTTTGTGTTGGATGCTGCTAAGGTCATCAGGGAAACAGCCTCTCCTTCAACTCAGTGCTGGTGAATGTTGGGTATGGGACAGACTTACCTTTCTGCCACAATAGATGTCACAGACAGCAGCCTGCATTGGCAGGTAGATTCAGCAGTAGTGCCCCCTGCCCATCTACCCGTGTGCTACATTCTGGGGGCATGGGCAATGCAAGCAAACATTACTTATCAGGTAATATTTTAATTCCTGAGTGGCGCATGTAACTCCTGTTCAAAAATGCCTTGTTGAAGTACCCGGAAAATTCACAGGCGCAGGAAGGTCTCTATCCCTGCAAATACCTGATCCATCTGATGCCTGGTCTGGTAGGTTCTGTACAGTAGCAGGTACATAGCCAGGTAGTTAAAGCACTGAACTTGGAGTGTGGAGTTCTGGGTTCTGCCACAATCTTGTAGCTTTGCTTATCTTTGCTTTTTAGTAGCTAGTGCAATTTGCTTTTCACAGCAGGCAGAGGCTGCTGCTTTCTCTTAAATCTGACAAGAAACCACTGGTAATGTACAGCAAGTTCTGATAGTGGTCCTCATTTTGCACTGTCTTGTTATCCTGCATGTAACGTTGCTCAGATTGCTACAGCGACTAGCAATAGCTTCTCACTCCCCTTTCTCATTCTGCCTGCAACATGCAGGCTGAATCACAGTAGCTAGAAACAAGGTACTTATCCAAGAGTCGGTCTTCAGTTAGCTCATGCTAAATGGCAGCAAACTGGCTCATTCTCTGTTTGAGTACCACTAATTATTCTTTGATTATACAAAAAAAAAACAACTTGAGACATTTCAAATCAAGATATGATATTCACTTCCTTTTGTTTCTGAACCCTGCTGGCGCCAGCCTTTATGTTATGCTTTATTCCATTTCAGTGGCAGGAAATTGATCTGGCCAAGGCCAAATCCTGACTTTTGATGTTGGCAGGTGACCTTTCTTATCTTACTTAAAAAAAGAATTAAAACTCCAAGCTGTTCTGATTTTCAGATAGTCGGCATGTTTAATAACCACAAGGCACTAACAAAATCTTAAATTAAAAACCATCTATTAAGTGTCTTCTCTGGGAATACTCTTATTATGTTGTCAGTTGGTGCCTAGGCTTTGTATGCAAAGGCTGGTTGAGTATTTGAAGGCTAATCCATGTAACTGTGTGTGCTTCTGTCTTGTCTTTGAGCTAGTTCCCTGCTCCAGAAAGCTGACAAAATTTCATCTCTTATATATTTGTAAAGTGTTCAACACAAGACAATGAGGTCCTGATCCCAAACATGACCTCCGGTCATTACAAGACCAAAAACAGTGATGAACTATAAAATGTCAATACTCTCTTCCTATTAATCTTTCTTATTATTGGGCTATACAAGTCCCCTTGCATTCACAGTATGTGTATGAGGCTGTAAAGGCTGGTAAATTTACTTTGAAATTAAACCTACCTGCCTCTCATTCTGCCCCCTCCCACTCCCCGCAATCAGGAAAGGAATAGTGGTCCGGTATGTGTGTAACCTTGAACTTTGAAGATGTGGATTTAACTGTGTGGCCTGTGCCTCAGTTCCCTATGTGTAAAACAGGGATCAGACTTTTCTATGACAGATGGGTGTTCCTGCCACAGAAGGGTGTCACAAAACCGCTGCAGCATCCCATTGTTATGCTATATAAGATGACAGATGACCATTTCTCATTTACTTCAAAAACTTTTAGTGGGAAGATCTCCTGTTCATTTCTGACTATTGTTCACTGAAATTCTGCCAATTTCCTGGCTCACAGATTATATCTGAGACCAGCAATTTATCAGAATGAAAATAAAAGCTTGATTTTTTTGAATTGTGAAATACTGAAAATGAACTCATTCTTCAACATGTCACTTCACACTTGGCTGTTTCAAGATATATTTCTTAACTAAGATAATCAAAGTTAGTCCCTAGCTGGGAGAGTAAGAGTTATAACTGTTCCTCCTATTCGTTTTAAAAGATTAATTCTTACTTTGTCTGGATCAGCATTGCCTTGACTGAGGCATAACCAGAATACTTTTCCATGTTAGGGGTACTTCAGTCAATGGCATAGACACTTTTTGTTTCAAGTTGTTCTTCACAGACAGTAGGCATATCCACGTCTACATGTGCATTAACACAGTTTAATTAATGTGCATTAAATCTAGTACCTCTAGGGCATTTTTACACATACTCTGAGGGTGGGGAGTCAGGTAGTGCTTCAATTAGAGTGGCTCCAAGAGCTGCTGTAAAGTGCCACCAGGCCTTGTGTATCAGCATCCCCACACTAAGTGGCATCAGGGGTGCTTGAACTAAAGTTTGACAAGCTTTAGTTCAAGTGGCTGCACCATCATTTTTAGGTATGGGGACACTGATACACAAGATGTAGGAGGCTGCTGGAGTGTGATAACCAGCTAATGAAGTCTGCTCTGACACCCTCTAATTACGGCATATTGGAGCAGTCTCCACACTTACGAAAATGCACATTAGCTTGTCTTAATGCGTATTAACTAAAGAGCACAGTTTTTAAGTGATGCTTGTTGCACATTAGCCTATTGTAATGTGCATTAACTGAATAGCACTTTTTAAGTGATGCTTTAATATGCATTAAAATAGGCTAATGCATGTTCAAGTGCACATGTAGACATGCCCTTAGTGCATGTGACTGGTTATGACTCAAATTTCAAGGATACTGCTGGTGTTACCTTTGCTCTACCTGTGTGATCCCTTCAGTCAAAATTGACAATCTGAAATTAGTTTGGTAAGAGAGACTACACAGATGTCTGGGATGAAAATCTAGAGAGAGATCCTAAATTACATTCACATTTTCTTCATCCCTAAATTTTGAACTGTTGGAATCTGACTCTGGATCTAAATTTATGGCCCATCTCAAATGTATAAACATAACCCAGAACCAGAACCTGGGAAATGCACTGAATACACTAAGCATAATTATGAGAAATATTATCAATAACTTGTTCCAATGACGGTTACTCCCGAAAAAGTGTAAACCATAATCCAGCTAATCGTGCTGACAAATATATCTGGGTCCTGTTTCTATAATACTCCACCTCGCGCAGAACCTCTAAAGAAGTGTTTCCATTGAGAACTGAACTTTGTAAAGCTCACAAAAATAAACTGGGGGGCCTTTCTAATCAGTGGTGAATCTGACCTCAGAAAGAAGCTAATTGACATTTCAGACAAAAACATAAAACTCTTTGGAGGAGCCCCCTGTTCTGAATGAGGGGATTTGCATGGCTGGGGAAGCTGTAGGCAATTAACTCATTATTGCAGTCATACTAGAGGCAATATGTGAGCAGTATGGTATGAAGTAAGAATCTCTGAGAAAAGGAAAGCAGTCATGCTTGTAGTGAGATGCATTGGCAATGCATAGGGGGTACATGCACACCCCGAGTATGGCAATGCATCCCCTGCGAAAAGGCTCTTCCCCCCCTTGTTGCTGACACTGCCAGTGGCGTCTGTGGATGATCCATGATTGCCACTGTCCACCACCAACACTGCTGGTGGTGTCTGCAGGTGGTCGCTGACTGCTGGTTGGCGCTTGCCACTCCCCCCCCCCCCCCAGTGACAGCACGGCAGCTGCCTGCGGGAGCTCCCTGCTTGCTGCCGCCATGCTCCTGCCACCAACAGTGATGCCACTGCCTGCACGAGCTCTCTGTGCCCCCCACCCCAGCCTCCGTGGTGCCCCCCACCCCAACCTCTGGGGGTATGCAGCATTCATGGTGAGACTTGACTGAGGCAAAAGCTACTGGATTTGATTCTTAAAGGAGTAGGATAGTCTACAACTGCAACATATGTTTACAAACTTGTTGGATGAGCTTTAGTTCACATGTCCCCACCCCCATTTTGAAGCATGGGGATGCTGATACATGAGACACTGTGGCACTTTAATTAGAGTGGGTCTTGGAGCCACTCTAATTAAAGCACCTCAGCTCCCCACAACCCCTGGAGCATGTATCACAATGCCCTCCAATGTGAGGTACTAAATGAATGCACGTTAGGCTGCCCTAATGCGCATTAGCACAAGCGATGCTTTTTAGGTGACATTAAATGCTCAGTAGCCTATTTTACTGTACATTAGCATAATAGTATGTTTTTTACGCACCGCTTTAATGAGCTGTAGAATAGGTTACTGCACATTAAAGCATATGTGTAGATGCACCCAGTTTGTTGTATTTGAAAAGATCTAATATGGCCCTCACAAATGACTGGCAAGGGCGCTGTGGTTGTAAGATTTTTAGAACTCAGGGGATGAGATTCTACTACTAACATAATTCACTTTTATATAGGTGTTATATTAACATGATACACAACACCTCAAATATTGCTAACGTTTAGATAGGGTTTTATTGGCACTGGGTTTGTTTGTTTTTTGCCTGTAAATCCTAGTTCCCTTAGTTTTTGGCTTGGTCCTTGGTTTGTTAGCAATATTAAATTATGTTTGTAGTTGATACTTGTAATGTTAGATACTATTAGCCAGGACCAGGGAGTATTGTTTTTTCTTTCACTGTGGCTGAAACAAAGACAGTACAAAATGTACATTGTTCCTTAGTTGTGTGTGTCTTCCAAACTTAGAAGGGACCAGTCCAAAGGGCATTATAGTTCCATTCAATTACCATTCATTAATTAACCTGTCTTTTCAAGGTGGCCATTAACACTGATTGTGGGTGATTGCTAAGATTTATCAGCAGGACTGAATGAACAACTACTTGTTTCATGTTGGCCAACAAAGAGGTGCTGAGAAGGAACAATGTTTGTTCATTATTAACTCTTTTGGCTTTTAGAAATGCCTGGGAGGCCATGCAGCCTAAATTCCATTGGAAGTCGATAGAACTTATGTGCCTTTGAAAATTTTGCATCTCTGTCTGAATTCAAGTACCGTATTAGAAATGACCTACTAGAGGAAAGTCTCTATTTTCTTATCAATTGCTTGGGCCAGAAAATCTAATCTTTCTATTTCAAGCAATTAAGAGGTCACTGCTTTGTTTGGAAACTGCAGGGGGATAGTAAAATGGATCCAATATCTTGAAAAATGTGCACGCCTTCACATTCCAGTCAAAGGACTGATTTTTTGATGTTTCTCAAGCACTGGTGTGAGTAATTTTTTCTTCCTTGCCTCCCAATCTGTTTCTTTCCAGCCTCTGTGTCATCCTCTTCATCCATCACCACAAGCACCTCCTTTTAAAATCTTGTTGGACAGATGTCGCTCTTTACCCCTTTCCCAGAGTACACCTATGGGGTTGGATCAGCTGGGCTGGAGGCGACGTCTATTACTGAGCACTGGTGGTAAGTACTGCTTTGTTTGACTGTTTTTGTTGTCAGATCTGTCTTCTAACCATAACAGCCACTTAAAAAGGTAAGGACAGCACTGGTGTTGAGACTAGTAGATATGGTTTGGAAATGCATCTGGGGTCATTGTAAATCTAGAACTTGAGGAAGGAGGTTGCAACAGCTACAGATGTTCAGGGCTCAGCTCTGACTAGTGAGGATCTTCCTGTGTGTAACGTGTTCTGAAAGAAAGGCTATTTTCCTTCTTTAATTTCCATGAACCCCATATCTGGGGTGCTGAAGAAGAAAATGGCTGTGCAGAGTAAAAACCTTTTAACAACCTATGGGCAAGTTTTCACATCCCCCTGCCATGCAGGGTAATTTCTGCTCCATTCTCTCCCTCACTATTTCTTAGTCTTTTGTGAATACTGCCATGTAAGAAGTAAACTAAGATATAAACATACTCAGATCTTAACCAAATGAGACATTTATCTGGGAACATCACATTAGAAGGAAAAATTCCCATCTATCCAACACCTGCTTTCTTATTGAAAAAAGAAAGAATATCAGGGAATTGATAGAGCAATAGACTCTGCTGTAAAACAGTGGATGGAAAGGGAAGCTATAGAAGCTCCTGTCTCTGGGGATGTTCAAAACTGCATTGGACAAAACACTATAGAATGCATTTGTGGGACCAGAACTCCACTGATGGGGAGAGGGGCAGATAATTCAGTATATAAACTCTGAGTAAAAAGATTGAGGTGTAGAGGACGGAGGTTCTTTTCTAACACCAAGAATGTGGAAGGTGATGTAGAGAGGCACTAGCCATGCTGCTGGACTCGCCTGGTACATCCAGATATACCACTGATTGCACCAAAGTGCTAGACCAGTTGCTCTTAACCTTTTTAGACTTAAGACATCCCTTGTTAGATTTAAGGCGTCCCTCAATATTTATTTATTTTGCATATATGGTTTCATATATTGTTTCAGCCATCTTAAAGCAATGTCATCACCAGTGAGAAGAGCCTGAAGGTCACCAGGTAGGATAGTAAAGGGACACAAGTCAGCAATGTGGGACGTGGTTTGGACTTGTCCACAAGGGCATATGTTGTCATTGCGAAGGCCCCATTGGTATAGGTTTGAGGCACAGTGACCCTATTGAGTTAAAAAATGGTTGAAAAGTATCCACTAGCTGCGTGGCCAGTTAAATCTTGGTTGACTGACTGTAGGTTCAGAGATGATGTGATGATTGATTGGTGCTTGTGCTGACTATTCTTTGTGGCCCCCCACAGTAAGTGCTAGTTCTTGGTTTTCATTCATTTGTTGACTTTGGAAAAATAATAGAGCAGTTCTTCTATTTCAAAGACCTCAGAAAGACCGCTACTGTGGATTCCGATCTGAAATCTCTGGGTTGAGCTTGTGAATCACGTGTAGGTGTTTGCACACCTAACAGCACTAATATTGCACATCACTCCAGGCTAGACCTTAAAAGGGTGTTACCCTGGTTGACAATCACTGTGTTAGAGAATGGTCGCAACACAACCGGATATGAGAAGCATTGGTAGTGAATGGATGAAGCAGCAGCTTAATATAATTGTTCTTTTGTATTGAAACAGGCTTCTCTAGCATGCGTGGGGGCGGGGGTGGGGATCTCTTTAAGAATGCAAGTGTTGCTGTGGCTGCATGTTGCGTTTTAAGCCTGTTATCCTTCAGCTTTAATCAACGCTTGCACTACAGCTTGATTTTCTGAGAGCTTAGAAAGAGAAACGCAAGCAGCTAAAAATAATAGCAGACTGACTACGTCAAGAGAGTGTTTAGGAAATAGGTTCTAGTGTTATCATTCTCCTGGTAACACTGGTAAAATATTGGGTTCCCTGCTTTAGCAGCCTGAAATAAGCCATTCCCCTGAAACAGAACTCCAGATCTCTTCTTCCCCTTACCTTGGGATTCCCCTCCACCACTGACTTCACAGGGCAGCTAGATTAGACCCATGGCACTGAATTTCATAGTTAAAAAGCCAAAGCCCTATGTCCTAGCACCCCTGAGCACTGATGAACAGTACTGTAGGGTATGTACAAGCATTACATTTAAATTGACGTAACCAGGATTAGGTCGATGTAAATGCCCACTCATGCAGGAATTCACAGGGTTTAAATCACCCAGAAATGGTGTGCCCATCCTAAGTTAGTTCACCTCAGGAGGTGCACTAATTTAGGTCAAGAACGAGTTAACCTGGTCTAGCTAATGCTGCACACAGCGCTGGGGCTGGGAGAGCCCAGCCACTCACCCCAGCCCCATACCCCCAACTCTGACTAGGCTATTTTTATCACCCTGGTCCCCCACCCCCAGACTGGGCAACCTTCCCCTTCCCCCCCATGAACTCACCAGACCCTTCCCTCCCAGTCTCACCAGTTCCTCCTCCTACTCCAGGTTACTTATGTCCGGCTGTTTTGAATGCCTGCACATGCCACTCCCGGTTAAGGTAAACTGCCTAAACCTAGGCTGGGTGTGCTGAACATTTGTACATAACCATTGAAGCACAGCGCAGGACTACTGTTAAGAGACCTGTTAAATCAAGGTTCATTGAACTGTGCTTCAGATTTTAAAGACAATCCTTGTCCCCGCTTCCCACCATAGAGGGGAAATGGGTCCTTTTCTGTGGCTGTTTACTAAGGTCTGGCTGATTCAGTTGGTAGGTCCTACTGAAATGCACACCACACAGAGAGCGTGCCACCCCACTGCAAGGCAGAGCTGAGCTGGGCTGCCAAGTTGAGATTTTGACTCCTATCTCTACTCTTCCAGAGTTCAGAACTGCTTGGACTCAGGGGTTTCAGTCTATCTGGTCATTGGCCCATTCCACTGTCCCTATCTGACCTTTGAAGGTCAGAGCAGCATTGTGATCTGATGTTCTGTTTGCAAGCCTGAGTCAAATGACCATCATGGAGTAGCATCTGGTACAACTGTGGTCTGGATGTGTTACAATGGGCTGGGAGGAGGGAAATCAGTGATGCACATCTCAGACAAAATTTCCCTAATTCAGCCACTCTCTGTAGATGCTTTTCTCCCTGAAAGGGATGGTAGGTCCCAAGGGAAGCAAACACACACGCACTACATGCTGCTAGTGCTCTGCTCAAGCTGCATGCGGCCTGCTGACTCAGGAGCCTGCGCTGGCAGCAGCTGTGGACCTACACATAGTGTCTTTCTACAGCTTCTCTCTCCCGGTGGGTGTCACTCCAGGCCGCTGCTTTGTGGAAGGTGGACTGGAGGAAATGATTCAAACTGATCCGTGGCAAAAAGAGAGGGGGAAATACCTGCTTCTCATGGCTTCAGAGTGCTTTGCCAAATCTGGCAGAACAGGCAGGGGAGGGGGAGTTTGCTTCCTGGTTGAGTAGTAAAAATAGAACTGATTTTAAAGCAGGTAAGTTATTCTTTAGACCAGCTTACCCCTTGTTTAGGGAAGAATGCCCTGGGGACCACTGGTCTTTCTAAGCACAAATTCGGGTTTGGTGTAAGTGATGCAACTACCCTAAAATTGCAGGGGAATAGCACTCTTGGGTGGACTGGTCCAAAAAGCTTAGGGTGGTGAAAGCCCCCTGACTTCTCTAGCAGACAGTATGGCCTGTTTCCCTTTTGCATAGACCAAAGGAACAGTTTTATCTTTCAGCTTGTCACTTCTTGTAGATCACAAGGGCTGAGGACTTCAGATTGCCAGGGACCTGGAAGAAATACTTTGGAGCACTTCTGATTCATGAGCTATCATGCCATCAGTACAAATACATTCAGATTATACTTCTGCATTGTGCTGCGTTTTAAACTACTTGCTTACCCTACTGCCCCTACCCACTTACATCTTTCTGAATTTGGCCCTCAGCTCTTGATTTACACCTGAGTTTCTGCAGTATCCAAAGTGGGATAGGCAGGGACATACTCTGCTTTTTCTAAAAACAATAAAGTAAAGCTTGAATAAGTGTCTTGCAAACAGTTTGGTTTCTTTCATTTAGATGGAACAGCCTCCACCCACAGACTGAGCCAGAACACAGTGTTTATCTTTTATGATTCCTTCTTTATCCTGTGGATTTTGTCTTGGCAGCTGAGAACGACCTGGGTTCAAAGACTTTGGAGGTGCGCAGAGATTGCAGGAATGGTGGAAGGAGATGGAAGCCCCTGAAGCCTGGAGCTGAGCAGCTGCTAGTCGATAAAGTAAGGCATTGTTTAAAAAATCTCTCTATCTGCTTCAGGGGTGGCATTTATCTACTGCATACTTAGCCAGGGAAACTAACAACACGCATTAGTAAAAGCTTCTAGCAGCCAGAACAGTTTCTTTAGCGGCAGTTTTTTTTTCAATTAGTTTGAGTTATTTTATTGCAATATAAAAAATGGAGCATTAACCTTGTCCCCCCAGATTAGTTTCCCTCCGATATAAATCAGAGGTTTTATGACCTAACATAGGCAATGGGCCTTCCTTCCCTTTGGCTAAGTGTTTCTCACAGATGGGGGAAACTGTGAAATTTCAAATCATCTGTAGTTTTGCTCTGCTTTTTATTACCATATGTCCTTTGGGTTCATTACTGTCATTGAAGCTATCTCTGAGACATATTTATGTGACTACTGCTTTCCAAAGTGTTTTGCAAAGACAGAAAAAATCCAAGTACTTTTTTCTTTTAGAGAAGGTATTCTCCATCTTTGCAAGTGAAACCTCCTGGGTTTGGGAGCGGAGACTTTATCTCCATTTGTGTAGAGCGTTTACTCTGAGCTCTGAATTGTCCTAATGCCATCAGTGATCTCATGCCATGTGCTTGCCAGAAGTTGGGGTTATTGCATGTTATTCTTCAGGACTTTTGTCCTGTGTGAGCATGACCCTTTGAGAGAGATCCCTAGTTTCTATCATGATAGGAGTCTGAATTGCCTTCATCATGACAGATATACCAGCTACCTCGCTGATTTTTCTATATATTGAGGGGAGTCTCAGAAACAGCTGTGCTACTTGCCTTTAATGAGCAAAGCAATTTAGGACCAGATTCAGCATTGCCCTTATTTAGTTGCCAACATGGCAAACTGGGGGAGGGAAGACCTTTCCTCCACAAGCTTTCGGGTGGTGTGTTTAGGTAGGATGTGCCTCAATTGCTATATTGTTGACTGTGCTATATATATGCTAAGTCTCATCGATCTGATGCTAATGTGGATGGCATTAGCACGGAAGAGTTATTGGAGAATGAGCAAAAAAAGAGATGATGTTATTTCTTGAATAACTGCTGTCATGCCTCTTTAGCATCAGGGTGAGGGAAGAATGGGCAAGCAACCATGAATTCTGAAGTTCCCTGTTGGGATCAGCAATGGACCATGATATGAGGCAACTGGCTTAAATGAGATTAGCAGCCCAAATTCACTGAGGGAGAATGAGTTTGGCCTGTAGTGACAGAACCCAAAAAGGTGGCAAGCAGTCTTGTACTGCTGTTGGTTAAACAGCTCTGCGAGATCAGAATTCTAGGCCTGGCTCACCGGCTGTGCCTGCGGTTACAGCACATTAATTCTCTACACCCAGGAGTTCAGATATTCAAGTCAACATCTGAATATTCAGGTGCTTATCCAAACCGAGACTATTTTAATGCTTCTCCTGTTGCTGCTTTCTTCAGTGGCTGCCTCACTTTGTATAATTTTATACAATCAGCTGCCTTTCCAGAATATGAGTTTCAGAAAGGACTTGGCAGCTGTAGGTTTGTTTGTCATGACAGAAATAGTTGCTAGGGCTGTGCGAAACAGCACCATTCTGTTTTGACTTCCGTGTCACTGTTTCGAAGGGACAGCATTTCATTTCGCTGTTTTGAAGCACTGTTCCATTTTGTTTCGTCAAAACTGTTTCGCTGTTTCAACACGTTACGTTTCGCCCATAGGCTATAATGGGGGATCACGAAAATGCCTATAACTTTGTCATTTCTTGCCTAATTCAGGTGAAAATTGCAGGGTTGGTAGCATGATGCCTGCCAAGTTTCAAGGAGGTAGGTACAGGGGCTTTTGTGAAACTGCATCTCAAACTGTTCAAAGCAAAACTAGTATCATTTGCCAGCAGCATGCTCCATCCTGTGTGCAGATCCAGGGGGCTGTGGGGCTGTGCCAGACACCTCCTGGGGGGCGCAGGCCCCTGGATCTCCCTGCGGGATGACAACAGGCTGCCGCTGCTGGCTGGGGCCAGTGCCTGCATAGGATTCTTCCCAGCACTTAGCGTGGGCTGCGTGAGGCAGACTCGGGTGCTGGTGCTGGCCCCAGCTGGCAGCAACAGCCTGCTTTCATCTGCGTGCTCCACAGCTGGTGTGCAGAATTAAAAAAAAAAAAGCAAAAAAAAGCAATGCACTCACTGGCTCTGGCAGCGGTGACTGGGGCCTTTGGGTGCTCATGGCAGAACCCCCCTTGCACGCAGTGTGGGGCAGTGGGGATCGCTCCCCCCCTCCCGCTCCTGCCTGGCACCCATGCAGCAGCTGCACCATGGCATGGGTGTGCTGCAGGTTGGCAGGCTGCTGCACACTGTCCTGGAGCTGGGGCAGATCCACCTGTCAGCTGGAGCTCCTGGTTCGATTCTCCAGCTCACTGTTCATTCCCTCAGCTCTTCCCTTGGGAGTGCAGTTTCAAAGCCAGGCTTGTTTGCAGATAAACAGGAATTAAGGAGAGGGAGAGAAAAGAGTGGGGACGAGGGGGGAAGGACTGCTCTGATATTGACATCTAGCTCCCGGTTTGATTCCCCAGCTCTCTGATCATTTCCCTAGCTCTTTGTGGGGGGCACAGGCCCCTGGATCTGCGTGCCAGGTTTCAGCAGGCTGCTGCTGCAAGGTGGGGCCAGTGGCAGCAGTACAGTCTTCCTGGCGCTCAGCGCGAGCTCCGCCAAGCATCTGCTGCTGGCCCTAGCCTGCAGCAGCAGCCTGCTGAAACCCTGTGTGCAGATCGGGGGCTGCACCTCCCCCGGGAAAAGCTGAGGAAATGATCAGAGAGCTGGGGGAAGCGATCAGAGAGCAGGGGAATCAAACCGGGAGCTAGATGTCAATATCAGAGCAGTCCTTCCCCCCTCGTCCCCACTCTTTCCTCTCCCTCTCCTTAGTTTCTGTCTTTGTCTTAGCCTGGCTTTGAAACCCAAAATGTTTCAAAACTTTTGAAATGTTTCGAGTGCCCTGGTTTTGTTTCAAAGCCGTTTCAAAGCCTTTTGTTTCATTTTGATTTTGCTGTTTCGAGCTCAAAATGCATCAAAAGAGCTTCAAATCAAAACACCTATCAAAATTTTTCATGGTCCTAATAGTTACGCACCCATACATGATGTTGACCTCTGATTGGATGGATCTTATCTTGCAACTGTCACTGAAGGTTTGCAGGGGAAGACTTGTGAGCACTCAGGAGACATTTTTAATGTTCTGCCTTCCATTCCACCTTTATTTATTTCTCATTTTATTATTGATGTAAAGTACTGAAATAAAATCCCTGAGGAAGAATTTCATTAATTTATCCAAGGGTCAGGTACAGAGGGTGAGTCCTCCATTTTTGTCCCTTCCTTCTAAGGCAGAAATGCTTCATGTAGGGGTAATTCCACAGCAAAATCCTCTTCTGTCTGTGTTTCTATGGGTAGTGAACAAGCTGTTCCATCAGTGAATCACCTGGGATGGCTGTTTTGGTAATTAGCCTCTGGATTGCGTTGCTAACTATTTGCCATCTTGATAAACATGAACCAAAACCAGCAGAGAGATTGTTTGTGCTCAGGAGACAACCAAGAAAACAACAACATTATTCAAGGTGAATTGTTATTATAGACTACATTGTAACCTGTTGTACAGTATTCAAGGCGTATCTTGGAATGCCATCAGCTGTATTATATCAAAGGCAATATTACCATATTCAGGAGCTGGCTTTGTGATGCAGAGCTATGGTCAGCCAAGTTTAATAAATCAAATTCTTAATCTATTAAGAATAATCCTACACTTAACAACTTTAGTATTTTTCACACTTGTGATGATAAAACACGTTCCTAGTGTGACGTGGAGAGTCCATGGCTATTTGTTAGCTGTAACACACATAGCATGAAACTTTATGGGGAGTGTTAGGCCTCATTCTTTAAAATAACTCTGATAAACATCACTACTGTTCTCCAGGACCAGAGCCCCATTTTGCAAGGCACCATAGATCCAAAAAGTAAGGGAGTCTATACTCCAAATGATTTGTATAAAGAAATCTTTCTTACTGAAGTGTAGGTAGGTCACTCAAGGGGCCAGACAAAGGCCGGTTAAAACAAAGTCCAGAGCATCTTCTCCAGCTCATTTCAGACCTGTCCCCTCAAGCCAAGCCCAAGCTATGTCTGGGGGAAGAATCTTTCCTATCGAATTAAATGGCAAAAAGATGAGGTCCCAGGGTTAATGGGCTTCTACACTGTCTCCTGATGAGCAAAGAGACCTGGATGCTGGGGTTAGGAGCAGAAGCAGAAGTGCCAAAATGTTGTGCATCGTGTGAACTGCTGGAGATAATTCTGAGAAATGGCTTTTGGGCACTGATCAAGACTTCCTCTGAGGTTTGCTCATTGCTGCCATTAGGCAGGTTGTCGCTCAGTCTGAATTACAGAGGACAGCCAGGTGTGCAAAAGCTGATCAGAGTTTATAAATCAGATGTGCTGAGTTAAACAATGCAAGAATGGGATTTACAAATGTGGATCACAATAGCAGCCTTTGAAAACCCCATTTGTCACCTGTGTCCCAAGGTGAGTTAAGATCTTTGGATCTGTAAATCACCTCTGTGCTAGCCAGAAATCCCTGGCAAGATTTGTAAACGAAAGGTAAGATTTGTGGGCTGTCTCTTATCAATCCATTTATTTGCTGCCGTGGACCAAGCTGATGGTTTTAGAAGGAACATAGCTGAATCCAGGAGATCGAAACCACAGTCCCAGCTCTGGGAGAAGCAAGGCCCAGTTTTCATGCTGTGAATGATAATGCCTGAGATACAGAATGAGGGTCAGGGGCTGACCTAGCTTTGGTGATCGTAGCACCAGTGTTACCTTCAGTGCCTGAAAATCCTCGCATATCATGCACACCCTGGAGAACACAGAACTGCTGGTGAGCAGCCTCCCTGGGAGCCCCAGGAGGTGACTTCTTGTTCACTGGGCCCAGGGTACTGCTTCTGGAAATACCACTGCACGTCCCTGTGTTTCTGAACCACTGAACATGTGTTCTGGGCAGAGGAATGATGTTTTCTGATCACCCTGTGACCCAGAGGTAGGTGCGAAGAGTCACTGAACTCAACAAGGGGTTCCCATTGCCATGCCAAGGACATGTCATGTCCAGCAGCACTGTCAATCATATTGCAGCCCAGATGGGCCTTAATGCATCTGCGCTCACTATACAGAGACCTTTGTCATCCTCCAGCAGGCAAGTGGTCTCCTCTCTCACTGCTCCCATTAAGTTTGAGCAGGAAAAGGGGAGTAGGCAGCACTCAGTGGAAGAGGTTTTGACAGCTGGTAGGACTGGAAGATAAGGTGTCTAGTTCTCTTTCTAACCTGCTTTCATCCTGCCCTAGCTATATTTTTCCAGGAGCTCTTGGTAGTTAGTACCTTTCCACCTTGCCCACAAACAGACTGCCAGAGAGAGTGAATGTTTACAAAGCTAGACTTAAGTCTTAGCAATCCACTGCAAGGTAGCTAAGGATGAGTTGTGCAGGTTTCCCAGACAGGGGTGGGAAGCTAGGGCTCCAGGGTGCATCAAGTGTGGGAACTTCACTGGTAATTGAATATTTTGTTCCCCCAGCAATTCTGAAACATCAGAAAAATAAAGTCATTTCTGGGTGAATGCAATGATCTGGTGTCCCAACTTCTAAAAATGCTTCTAGAAGCTTGTTTTTCTTTAACTTAATGGAATTGAAGAACATTTTGGACAGTCATTTGGGATCAAAACTGTATTTAGAAAATGTTGACATGGGAAGTTTTGACTTTTCTGAAGTTCTTTTTTTTTTTTTTTGGAGGTGTGTAAGGGAGGTTGACATATGCCATTCAGCAAAATGGAGATGAATTTTCAAAATGTTTCATTGCCATCACAACTGCATTTTGGGTTGAAAAATTTTAGCAAGCTCTAATTAATGGTCTTGCCTGGGTGTGGTAGAGCTGGGAATGGTATCCAGGGTACTCTTATGCCTGCTTCTGCATTGCTTCCATGAGGGCTGTCTAGCTGCGTGAATGGAACTGGGGAGAGTGGAAGTGAAGGTAACTCCCCTTTTCTACCCCTCTAAAAATAAGTGTGAGATTTGCTCCCTGAGCTCCTTCTGGGTAGAGCTGTGGCTCTGGTTCTTTGTTGGAAAGGCTTCCTCCCAAACTGAATGGCCGACTTCAGTTGTATTTTAGTATCCAAGATTTGCCTGCTGCCTCATCCCCAGTCCTTCCTGCCTTCTTGTTATGAATCCTGTTAAATTGTCTTTTATGCCAAGCAAGCCCTGGTCTGATTACGTAGGATGGAAGTTTTGCATCCACACTGAGGACCAGTTTCACTAACATGCCCTCTGCTAATAGCAGGGATCATGCAGACCTGCTGCAGAAAGGTGATGAATATTCACAGAAAAACAACCTCCCCTCCCAGCCCTTTGCTTCTCTCTGAGATGCAGCCTATTTCTGGAGGCAGGAGGGGGGCTGTAATTGCAGTACTGATAGCTACGTGAGCTAGGTTCCTTATATGCGGTAATCCCAAGCTCCCCAAAGTTAATTCTATTCCAGCACATTTATAAGGGACAAAAATTCAACCAACATGCTGCCTGCAGGAGAGGGGAATGAAGGGAAAGTTGCTCTGGGTTTTTTCCCCTGTTGATGCCATGCTGTAATGAGCAGGCAGCTCTGTTTGGTATTCCGCGCTAGCTCTGTCACTTTCTATTTTTATCCTGTAGTACGATGCTGAGTGAGCATTTCATTTTGTGGGGATATTTTTCTATTTGAAATGTCCTGCACTGTGTTTCTCGTACCGTACTACTTCAGGGGGAGGGGGGAGATGAGCTTGTCAACTACTGCATTTTCAGACGTGAGCTGTATTTAATCACAGTGATTTTCGGTCCTTCCATCCGTATGAACAGGCTGACAGAGAAGCATAGGCCTATGGATTTATTTTTGCTAATTAGTTTAAATATCAGTGCACTGATGATCAGAGGTTTATTTATATGTGGGGAAGGCAGCCAGGAAAATGCATCCTCTCTAATCTCTTTCTTTCCCAATAATTTTGCTGCTAGGGACTGTCTGCTCTCTCTCTCTTTCCATACTTTGCTTTTTCACTTGCTAAACTCATTGTATCTAGTACAGTCCTCCTCATCCCACTCCAGGAGCTCCTTAAATATATCCGTGGCTACCTTGGCTTTCCAGCTCTGGAAAACCTGTGAGTGTGTGTGAATCCTGTATCATTGAACCCGTGAGCCTGTTAACCCATTTGCTGCTGTCAGATGCTGGCCATGAGTCTGAGCAAAAAGTAGTTTGAAGATTCCTACTGACCAGCAAGATTTGCAACACTGTACACTCTTCTGAGGTGTTTCAGGTTGGATGCTTCTGACCTCCTTCTGTATGTGTATTAGGCAGAATACTCTGTATGAACATAACCATCTTGCCATGACCTTGTTCATTCCAAGCCACCTCTGAATGGAGTTATTGTAACTATGCTACTCCTCTGTTGGGTTGCTTCCACTATCAGCACATCAGTGCCTACAAACTCTGCTTTCTCTGGGTATTTAACATGTAAATTTAAACAAGACAGTTCCTAAAGGAGTGTTAGGTTTCTGCTATCAGTAGTAGGTAGCACTATGCTGGAGCCGGTACCTTGACCACTCTAATATTACTATTGGCAGAGCGGTGCCAAGTGGTAATTCAGTGGTGGGGGATTTTATCATTGTGGATGAGGATCAAGTTGAATTCTTACTTAAATGACATGCAGTCTGTGGTTTGTCTCGAAAAGCAATAGAAGACTGTTTGAAGTTCCAAGCTTAGAACAAGAGATTCTTGGCTTCCAAAGGGTGATCTTCAAAATATGCTAGAAGTCTATATGCTCCCTGAGAAACTACACATGGAACTGCCTTCTGCATAGACCATAAACATGAGTTTATGATGATCTTCCCTCAGCCCTCCTGTATTTCAGAGCAACGTGTCCTTCCTTCCTGCTTTCCAGGCGATATTGTTTGTTGTGGGAAGTTTACAGCTTGCATTATCTGGCATAACCTTTCTACATATCTCCAAATTGCCAGCATTCAATCTCATATTGGACATCAGCTGAACACTGATCTTGTGTTTACCCCTCTCCACCCTGTCTGCCCATTCTTGCTTAGTTTCTCTTTGCTTCTTCTTTAATTCCTTATTTAACTGTGTCACCATATTCTTTTGCTCTGGGATACAGTTTGTATGAGGAGAGTATCTAAACCTCTCTTAGTTACCAAGGCTTTTTTACAAAAGAATCTTGAGGTTGGGGGATATAGATATTTGTAACTTCTCTTAAGTCACGAGCCTCAAAGTCCCCTTAAGGTGACTGTTGAGACCTCATCTGGAAGTGTATCCTCCATACCCAGATGCTTCTGAAGTCAAAGGGCATTATGTACATAGTACGGTACAACTGTTTCTGTGATGCTTTGATTGGATGCAGTATTCCCTATGGTGGTGACTTCAAGATGGCCTTGAATCCACAACTATATTTCCGTGTGACAGGGGGCCATTCTGGGCCAGTCATAATATTGGCCCACCCACCTTCTAAGGCAGTCTGCCCCAAGTCATCTGCCATGCCTTGGTATATCAAAACCAGATGGAAGAATGCAGGAGGCTACCCATTTAATGCCCAGAAGCCAGGGGCATAATACATGGCTCCAACCTACCCTTTACTGTGTCCCATGCCTTGCAGATGGCCTCCGTCACTGCCAGTTCTAATCAGGGCTTGCCCAGCCCCTCAGTTGGGCCATGCTCACTAAGCCCCTTTCCCAATCTGGCCTTGCTCTCCTTAGACCCATCGCCATTTCCTCAGGGCTTGGGATCCCCCCGGGTCCCTAAGAGCATCCTCCTTCCCCCATAGTTCCTCCTTGACCCCCAGAGGCTCTTAGGAGCAGAAGCTCTCCTGCAGGGCAGCGTTACCGCAGCAGCATCCCTGCAGTAACTGCCGGCTCTGCTCCTCAGTGCCGGCTCTTATACTGAGGCTGCTCTGCCCTGCTCCAATCAGGTGGCCTCCTGGTTGTCATGTGACCACCTGATTGGCTCTGCCCTCACCTGCAGGCTGCCTCACAGGTGCTCCGTTGCATTTTGCTTGAGGGGAGGTCTGTAACCAGATTAATGAAAATTGCCTGACTGGGGAGATCCATTACAGATTAGAAATTTAGGTCAGGTGTATCACCAGGGGTGATACCAGGGGTCTGGCATGAGTTCTGAATGAGCTTTAGCAATGAACTGTGGTACAAAGCATGTGAGAATCTGTGGTTTCACAGAAGTCATTGAGTGGCTTTAGTTGCATTTTCGGTCCCTAACGCTGACCTGAAACTTGGTTTGAATACTTTCACTCTCACGTAATACCCGTGCTTTAAAATATTCTGTGTTTTACCCTGGGAACAACAGATCGTCACTAGTATAACCCATGAGAAACCCAGGGTTTTTACATTAAACTGTACTTCACTATCAACCTCAAATACACAGCTAGCACAAGGTGGAGTATTAACCATATGTAGGGTACCTGGACTTGAAAGATGTAAATGCTCATGAAGGAGAAAGTATAAGTAATGAGGTGAAATTACAAAGGAAAACTTTGGTTAGATGTCAGGAAAACTTTATTTAATAGTGAAATTTAACAACTTGGAATGACCTCCCAAGTGAAATGATAGCAACACCATCACTTAAGCCACTCATAAATTAACTGAATAGAACGAAGGAAATTTCCCCAATAAGTTACACTCAATTTCTAAAATCTAGGAGTTTGTACACTGGCCAAAAATCAAGAGTTTTCTCATGAAGAGAGCTTTCAGGGCTGTGTGCAGATGGTTAGAAGTTAAATAATAGCCTACTGCAGTCCAATATAATCCTTTAGTCTTAATCAACAATGCCACCTGGGTATCTTCACCAGGATGCAAAGAAATGTTCCTGATCTACCTTCTTGAGAGGAATGGTGAAATGTTTTAAATGGGGAAGAAAAGCACAACTGTTTCAAGATGTCAGGCTGTATTCATGTCCATTAATTCAAAGAGCTCCAGGGGAATGCATTCAGGAGAGGTGCGCAAAAGCAAGCAGAAAGAACCAGTTGGTGGGTAGCTGTTGTGATGGCCTGAGTCTTCCAGTACGAAGCAGGGGAGGGATTTCCTGGCACAGAGGGAGTAATATGAAGAGGGAATCTGGAAAGTAGCTTCTGCATCTGAGTCTTGGCTAACTTCCTGGCTGTTCTTCCCATGACATTCCCCTGTAATACCCAGTCACAGTTTCACTTTGGCTACTGTAAAACTCTTCCTCTGCTTTCAGAGGATGAACTCCAGGTCTGTATACCACTTCGGACCCTAATCTGAGAGTTTGGTGGTATTTAGTTTGTGCATGATCCTCTTCTAATGAAAAAAAGGAAAAATATAGGAATGGATGAGCGTTATAGTAGGGAGTCTATAAATAATGAAATACATGTAAATTTATATGCATATTAGGTGTATGCCTTGTGTGTCCAGCCATTTGTCTTATTGCTTTATTTGTTGTCTTCAAAGTTAGGATGTTCCCCAAGTGAAGTTGTCCAGTACTATGTTTGACGTGGTGAGTGAGTGAGAGAAGGTAGTGCAAAATAATTGCTGTTAGGTGAAATAGTTCCTGAGTCAAATGCAATTTTGTGCTGAGTTTGTAGAGCCCTGGGTGCCAGGAGAAGTACTTTCACAGGAAACAGGCTGCTTAGTACTAAATGATTTTCCCCACCTTATCACAAAAAACCTTCTGTAGCTGAGAACAAATGCTTCCACCAATAGTCTTTGCATTCTGAGTACCTTTTTCTCTTTTTAAATGTAAAGTCCCTTTTGCAGATCTTTTAAGTAAGGTTAGTCCTTGAATGAGAAATAAGTGGACACCTATCGAGACCAGGCTGAAGTTATGCAGCTTTGTCTCCTGAGGTTGACTTGACATGCTGTCGATTGTTCTTGATCTCTCTAACACATTTGCATAGGAAAGTGGCTTGGTCAAGTCAGAGCCAGCATAATGATGGGAAGTGACTGTACTGAATTGTAAACAGTATGCTGCAGGTATATTTTCAGTGTAGGCTAGATGAGTGGCTGCCCTGTTGTAATAGCTTTTTCTTTAACTAGGTAGACTATAGCCAGACTGTGGCCTAATTTGGCATATCACCCCTAAAACCAAGAGAAAGGAATTGAAAGGAGAATGTGGCTTGCATTTTTCACTTATCACTTAATAGTCTGACCCTTGCTTCTCCCTGCCACTAGCCTCTCTATCTAGCACTGTATACCTGACTAAAATATGCAGTGTTTTTTTGTGTGTGAGAATTCCTGACATCTTTGATAACTGGCCTTTGCAAAGGGGAGTTGGGGTCCATGGTGAATTTTCATAGCTGGGGATGAATTTTTATAGTCATTTAAGAGATGAGAAAAGAATAGTTGTTTTAAAGCAAACCAAAGATTTCCCTCTGGCAGAGACAGTAATGAAGATGCCATCATCAATGTATACTGACCATACCCAGGACCATACAAAAGAAAAACGGATTTGCCGTTGTCTTCCTGTCTTGATACCAAAATACAGGAACAGCTATTAGCTAGTCTCAGCTTTCCTGGCAGGATGACCCAGGCTTGGCCACTGGGAAGCTTCCAAATCTATATCAGCACCTTGCATCGCAATGGAAATACTATGTTTGAGGAGCCAGTTCTGATCTATGATAGCCTTTCCATTAGAGCTTCTGAGCAGCATGTCAGGTGTTTGACCTGTAATTGAATAGTACAGCACTTGAGCCCCTTGCTGCCCCATTACCCTGTAAGCAAACAACCAAAATTGTAAGTAAGGAACCTAGTGCATACTGTCTTGGTGAAGTATAAGAACAGAGCCATTTCTAGAATCGCCTTCTATCTTCTGACAAACTAGTTCTGGGAGCAGGTGAGAAATGTTTTTCTTGGAGTAGAGTTAATCTTCACATTGTGCATCTCTGGAGTTTTTTGTGCCTGCTGCAGGTGCGTTTTGAAAAGAGCCTTGTGGGATAACAGCAGGTAGTGTTCTTGAATCAGTCACCCAGGAGGCTTCGCAAAGACCTAAGCATGAACTCCAGTGAAACCTGGCAACTCCTTTTTGTGTGCAGGGATGGGTGGGCAGACAGGATGAATGGAGATCAGCGAAGGAGGTGTTCTACCTCTCCATCTTAAGGTTTTTAATAGGAGTCTGAATGAACATTTATTAGGGAGGATTTAGGAGCAGCATTCCTACATTCATGGAGGGGAGTGGGCCAGATCACCTTTGAGGTCCCTTCCAACCCTATGCATCTATATCAAGTGTGCGGGGCAGAATGTTTTCCCTCCCCTCTCCACACTGTCCAAGGCCTTGAGAACAAAGGTCTTGCATGAGGTCATTAATGGCAAGTTAAATCAATGGAAGGAAATACCATTAGAAATAGCTTGGAGGAAGTATCTGCCAGGAGTTGTGTCAAATTATAGGGCTGCATTTTAAGAACTACAAACAAGAAAAAGCCCACTTGGATCTTGACGTCTTACTCAGAATTATCAAAGCCTAACCTTTGGATTAAACAAGGATTTGGTAAAGGTTAAGGATTAAACAAGAATCTGAAGGCTTGACTCATTTTAGGTAAGTATACATGGAGGTAAAACTAGTCAAAACTAGTCATGCTTCTGGGCATAGGTGGAGATAATCACAGGAATCGAGAACCATTGCACAATTGTGAAGTTGCCTTAGAATAGGCTGGATCACCTTCCTCTGGAAGCATCTGATATTAACTTCTGCCAAGTTGCTGGGTTAAATTAGCTGATAGCCAGATCCACTAAAATACAACTTGTCCTCCTAAGTGATTTTCTCTTCCTGGCTTCATTGTGTATCTCTGCTGCACAGCCTTATTCTTTTTGCATCCAAAAAATATAAAGCCTTCTTCAGGAGTGGTCTGTGGCTACAACTCAGCAACTCAGTTTTTCATCTGAAGCAGTGCTGCTCTAAGCTTTTCTGACAGGGCATTTCCACAGCGCGTTTCCCCACAAATTGTAGTTTTTAAAAACTGAATTTTTAGAAACCAGGCCTGGCTTACATTGAACTTAGGCACCTGCACATAAATACTTGCTATGTCAAATAGTCATCTTGCTAGATGACCTGTATTTTTTTACATCTCTGTTTTGCTAATCCTGGAGCAAAAACACAGTAGAATTAAATCCCCACAACCCAGTTGATCATCAGGTGTGTGTTGCTGTCTTGCTTTTTGCTGTAGCGTGTTTTACACCCTTGTTCAGGGAGATTAATTTATGCTTTTGCTCTGGGATAGGAGGAGAGCTGATTTGGGGAGCTGCACATTTTTCCAGCTATTACTTTGCAGTGTATTAGAGTGACAGATCATGAGGTGGGAACTCAGTTATGCAAACAAAGCTGCGTCACTCCTGCACAGAAATAGCTACAGTACATGTGCATTAAGTGGAAACAGAGCTCTTTGGTATGCATACAGCAAACAGGGATGGGAGAGAGGAGAGAGGGGGGCAGCAGCTTTTTGTTCATTCTCTTTTGGTTGGGAGATATTTTGAGAACACATTCTTTCCAGAGACAAGCAGAGTGTTACCAGGTGGCAGTTCAGCAGGGTGGGAGTACTTGTTGCCTTTCTCATGGAAAAGGAGGGACCAGGGTTTTAAGAGAGGTTCTGTCATTCTCAGGGATTAACAGGGGTTAAAGCAGGAGAGGTGTGGTCACACCCATTCCCCCCCCCACCCCCCCCACCCCCCCGGAGCCATTACCCCCCTCCCAGAGCCACTCTTTTTCTGCTCTAGCCATGGGATATGGCACTGCAGGGTGCCAGGCTCAGCAGAGGACAATGGCAACAGCACTCGGGTTCCTCCTTCCAGCACCTGCTTTCTGCCCACCCCTCCCCTGGAGATGTTTCCAGCTGGCCAGGAGCAGATGCTGGAAGGAGGAACCCACGTGTCAGTTGCTATTGTCCCCAGCTGACAGAGGCATGGGGGAGTCCCAGAGCTACTCCTGCTCTGCACTGCTGGGAGCAACTGCGCAAGTTGCTGGGCTCAGCCAGGGACAATGGCAGTGATGCACAGCTTCCTCCTTCCAGAACTTGCTCCCAGCTGGTGGAGGACATTGTGGGGCAGGGAGCAGAGGCTAGAAGGAGGAAACATCACACTACTACCACGGTCCCCAGCCAAGTCTGACTCCCTACAACCCCCAGCTGGGGCAGAGTAGGAGCAGCTCTGGCCCCTCACCCCCCATCCCTTGGCCAGCTGGGGACAGTAGTAGTGGCGATGGCAGGGTGCTCCCACCCCTTCATATGCCTGCTCCCTGCCCAGCTCTCCAATGTCTCCCACTGGCCCAGGGGTTCCAGCCATGCCTTGGTCCCATCTCCCCGTGGTCTGAGGGGCAGTGTGCTGCACCACCTTTTAGGAAATCCTGGATCTGCCCATGGGCATTGAGCATTTTTAACAGCAGTTTCTTCTATGAAGCATGTAGAAATAACAGTATGAGATAATGGCAGACTTGCTTTCTTTTTCTGGTTTTTATTTTTTCTCTCCTTTCCCTTTGGTTTCACTTAGTAAACTGCAAACCAGTGCAAGTTTTCGACCTCCTATGTGTTTTCTGAGGCATTGCTTAATCTAGGTCTCAAAGTCCAAAATGACAAGTCTGTCACTCTTTCACATGAAGACTCTTCTGTATCTTGCTGTTGGGAAGTTTGTCCTGACAGTCACCTTACAGTCTTCTCTTAGCTTCCTCTCAGCCTGTCTAGTTCTGTCCTTGAATCAGCCTATATGATGTTGAAAGAGAAAGCTAACACTTGACAATAAATCTGCATGCTTTGTACATACAGATATTATGATGGTTAGATGCACCATATGTTTGCATCATGAGAGAGAACACTCAACCCTTCCACTTGCCTGTATGTTAGGGTCTCTGCTAAGCTAAATAAAAGCATTATCTATAATACCACTACAATAGTTTGTCACTCTGATAGATCTACTTGCAGCACATTGTTGAGCTATTAGGCAGCTTTGTATACTGCACAGTTCCAGACCAAGGTATTGTTCATAGTATACAAAGGAGACAAGGTTGGAACTGGAGCTGTAGGAAAGTTTCTTTGTGCCTGTAGGTATAGTATCTTCTTTTAAAAATACCCCCTTCCTGTTTAAGGAGGCTTGTTATTTTCTGAACCATGGATGACCAAGTCCAATACAACTGAATTAGTGTATGACATTTAAGGCATTGGTGCTCAGACACTCATCATTACTTATTTCCATGATATTTCTCTGCCAGTTATATATACTCCAAAATTTAATATCATTTGGACAAAATTTACTTAAGCATCCAGAATTTGGATGTTTTAGGAAACATCTACCACAGCTTTTTGGATTTCCCATTCCTTTCCCCACGTCCAAAAATCTATCAGAATAATGTAAAAAAAATTATCTCAAAGAAGTCCCCAAATTAGCCATCAGTTTCTCTCTTACAGGCTTCTGTCATATGTACAAATTCTGGGAAGTGATAGGCTGGGGATAAGTGAACCTCTGAGAATGAAAAGGGTGTTTGACCCACTACAAACTAGGGCTGTGCGAAGCTTCGGGTGGTGATTTGATTAGGAGGAGATTTGGCCTGATTCAGCAGCCAAATCTCCGAATCTGAATTGAATCAGGGGACCGATTTAAAGGTCCAAATCGATTCAAAGCTCTCCGAAGCGTTGGCAAAGATTTGGAGAGCTTTGATGATTTGGGCAGTTCCTGGTGGCTGCAGCTCCCACTGGTAAGTACTAGGAGCCGGGGAGGGGACCATGGGGGGACCCCTGCCAGCTCCCCTGATCCCCCCAGCCCCTCCCCATGGCTGCCTTGCCCACCCTAGCTTGGTACTTTAAAAAGAAGGCCCGGTGGTCACCGGGTGCTGCTGGGAGTGGGGTGATCCCCACTGCCCCATGCTGCATGGGGGGCTCTGTATGAGCCTCCCCAGCCCCCCTCACTCCCCCAGCCATGTGGTGTGGGGCAGCTGGGATTGCACCCCACTGGCAGGAACAGTCTGGGGTTTTTTCAGGCTTTTTTTCTTTCCTTAAAGGGCTGGAGCTGGCCTGGGCAGGGCATCTGTGGGGGGAGCGGAGGAAGGCTGGGGAGCAACAGGGGTGTTGAAAGCAGCTGAATTTCCAAATCAGATTTGGCCAGATTGAGTTGGGACAGTGATTCGAATCACCAAATCGAATCACTGTCCCCTGAATTGGCTGAATCTGAACTGAATACTAGCCACTTTGCACAGGCCTACTACAAACTGAGCATTTTATAACTGGAATTTCCATCCAGCAGGGTGGGTGGGGCCATGCCAGCTGGAGCACTGCGGTTTCTTTAAATAGCTGACCTCAGCTGAAAATCAGCATACATAACTAGATATAAAAAGGAGGGGATTAGTGCTGATTTATTGGCCTGTCAGTTAAATGAGTGTGTCAGGTGTATGTATGAGAGGAGAAGTACTGTGATGACAGCAAAAGATTACAGGAAACCTGTGCCTTAAATGCAGCTGCTAGTTTCTATATAAGTGTTTAATTAAATAATCAGACATCCTGCACCCTTCAACATCCACGTGGAGGCTTTATCATGAAGGATTGTCGGTGGAAAACATTGTTATGGCTTCCGTTTTCCACATCCATTAGCAGGAAATGGCTAATTGAGGTCATCCCACACAGATTTAATTGGATGCTGTGGGCAGGAGGATGTGTGGGGAGATGTGGAACACAAAATAAAGGCAGAAGCTGGGTGGTGGGTAACTTGGCCTTGACCCTGAACAGCTGAGCTGAATGGAAGTGTGTAAGGGAATTTAGGACCTGCTGCAAATCAGAATGAGCTGGGTAATTAATAGGAGTTTCCTACTGTGACATGCATAAGCTGCCCCATATAGACTGGCACAGGCACAAGTGTTCCACATTTTGCAAGGTGTAGTTCAGCTGCTAGTAGAAAGTGAAAAGAGAGCTACTGACTTATTGTGGCCTTGTATGACATCTGCAAAGACTGTGGGATGGCTCTTGTCTCTGGCTTGTAGTCTGGGAGGTTAGAAGGGATCTGTGAAAGCTAAGGCGCTTCCTACTGCTCCAGGAGAGAAACAGAACAGGCTAAAATTGGTCAGAGGGAGAAGAACTGGGGAGGCCGTTTGAAGTCACTTTTGGTCATAAGGACCAGGTATAGGCATCCAAAAGCCTGAAGAAGAATTGATTTAAATGACAGGGTTTTCTGTAAGTGACATAGTTTGGATCAGTAATGAACATAACACACATTTGCCTTTTTTTTGAGGGGTGGGGGCGCATATCTTAGACTGGTTCTGCCATTTTTAAACTAGGCTATATGTGCTGAACTTCTGTTCTGTTATGGGTATAGAGCAGTTTCTGATCACTTATACCAGTAAAAGTGTAATGTCCGTACCTGGCCAAGGGGAAAATCTGTTGGTACCAGCTTGTGCCCTTGGCCCATCTGCCAAAGGGTCCAGTGGGATGATGCCTTTTCCAGCACATCAAAGAGTTACAGCTGTTCCAGCCTTAAGGCTGTAATAGCCCTTGTACGTCAGGCTCAGGGAGGTCAGGATGGTCAGCATTTTGCTCCTTCCGCTCTTGCTGTTTGCACCGTGGGGCACAATGTGCTAGGGCTCTCGCAGAGCTGAACTGCAAGCCCCTCAGAGGGAGCGTTCATTTCCCTGCAGCTCGGCCAGCCTGTCCCCTTGCTCAGTGGAATCGCAGCACTTCTGCTGTCAGTGAAGTCTCTGCAGCTTTGGAGGCAGGGCCAGGATTTGCCTCAAATGATGATGCTATTATTTGGTTTTGCTTTGACACAGCTGCAGCATGTGGCACAGTTCTGCAAGTCTGCTCCAAGGGCTCCTTTAACTGATTCTTCTCTCTCTGTCTGTTTAGATTTCAGATGCACCATAGGTTAAGCTCCAGATGTAAAACACTCATTAATCTTCCTGTCCCACTGGCATGGACCCAAGCCAGGGTCTGCCTGGCACTCCCTCCTCACTACTGCAGTGGCGGGGCCAGGATACAGCTAGCAGCTGGCTGGCATGACCCCTGAGGCAGAGGGGGCAGGGAGGGGGGTTATTTTCTTCTCTACCCCCACTGTCCCTGGGAGACTGCAACCGGGGTCTGCCTGCCCCAGCTGCCACTGCTGCCACTCTCTCCTTGTGCAGGGCGAGCAGCGAGATAAGCCCCTTCCTACCCCCTCCACCAGATGTTGGAGGGAGTGGGGAATAACCCCCCTCCCTGCCCGCTTGTCTAAGGGGGTGTGCTGGCCAGCCGCTGGCTGGGCCCTCAACCCTGCCACTGGAACGGTGAGGAGGCAGGGCCCTGATGGGGCAGCAGCCCCTGTCCTGGTGTCCGGGGAGCAAGAGCTTCTTCCCAGTGGGGGGCCACGAGCGGGAGGTCAGAGCTGCCACAGACTGCATGGGGTGAGTGGCGGCACTGGGGCTTGAAGGGCACAATAGACCCCCGAGCCCCCCCCAGCATTGCTGCCACTCACCCCATGCAGTCTACAGCAGCTTTCCCTACCCCAGTGGGGAATAAACCCCCACCCTGCCCCTTCTGCCTCAGGGGCCACGCTGACCAGCATTTGGCCTCACCTCGGACCTGCTGCTGCAGCAGTGAGGGGGGAGTGCCCAGGGGACCCCAGCTTGGGTCTTTGCTGGTGGGACAGGGAGGGGGGAATTAAACCCCCTCTCTGGCCAGTTCACTCCAAGCTACGGCAGGGGCTGGCCGTGCCCCCACTGCTGGAGCATTTAGCGGAGACATGCGGGTCTGTGCTGGTGGGACAGGGGAGGGAGTAAGGGGAATAAATCTCTTTGTTGCTCCCCTCCAGGGCCAGCGTCTGGCCAGGCCCCTACCCCTGTCTGCCTCCGAGGAGCAGAGGGGTGGGGCCAGCCCTGCTCCCTAGAGCTGAGAGCCCAGCCCAGAAAGCCTGCTGTGATGCTGGAGGACTCTGGTTTAACTTAAACCAAGAAGGGGCCTGGGACAGAAGTTACATAAACCGGTATGAGCTCAGTCGCTTAAGTCTGATTCTACATTCAGCCAGGTTTATCTCAAACCGGTTTCAGCCATTTTGAAACTGGTTTAGGTGCACTGAACATCTGTTCTGTTACAGGTTTAAATCAGTTTCTGATTACTTAAACTGGTGTATGTGTAACTTCTGCCCCTAGCCATGCAGTTACATTCTCTCCTTCAGGGCTATCAAAATATTTTGGCAGCAAAATTTTCTTAGGATGCTATTCTGTTGTCTGATTAGCAAGAATTTCTAGTCTAGTGGTTACACTCTTGGGTTGTATACTGTTTGGGACAGACTGCCCTTGTACAGTATCTAGCACAGTGTGGCCTTGATCCATGACTGGAGTTTTAAGGCAGTACAACACAATAATAATAATAATACACTACTCAATTCTGTTCCTACATCTACTACTGATGCACTGTATGGCTTTAGCTGAGGTTTCTCACCCTTCTCTGCCAGTTTTCTCAGGTCTAAGATGAAGATCATTGTAACATCCTCCTCAGAGGCTGGTGGTATGACTTACTCCTTAGGTGTCCGGCAAGCTCTCCTTTGTTTCTCAGCTGCAAGAAGCCATAGAAGCCATAGCTTTGAAAAGCATTTGGTTTGGTTTTGTGTGTTAGTTCTTCGGATTCTGTTCTCTAAAGTATGGAGCAGTTGGTTTCATTTTAGCAATTTCATGGCTTGAGAAAGATAGGGTAAGTGGATGGTTCTGTTATGTTAAGTAAAATACAGCAGAGGGTGCTAGTATTATTACACACCATGAACCATAGATTTTGATATCTGGGATCCCAACATCACAGGAAGTATCCTTAGGGTTAATGAGTGAATTTTGTCTGTGGAATTATTTGGTGCTTCTGATGGGAGAACAAGCAACATGTGACACATGTCAGTCACTTTGCTTGCAGCTCTACTAGAAGGCACTTGGATGCTATAGCAATACGTACAGTGTAAAAATCTGTGTGGAATAGAATTAGACTGAACTTTTCTCTGTTCCTAGGCAGGGGGATAGGATGGTCCTGTTTGGCTAAAACAGGAGCTCTGTTTTGCTGTGACTTGTCACTTTCCCAGGCCCAGACATTTGCTGGGAGCTGTGGGTGGGATGTCATATGTCAGAGTGGAGTCAGCCCAGTGGTGTGTGTCTCCAGGCTTGGAAGCAGAATGAAGTGAGAGATGATGTTAATGAGGGTTTCATGTGCAGTAATGCCCAGTGCCCTCAGTCAGGATTAAGGCTTTGCCCTATACAAGACGAAAGAAGAAACCCCTGCCTTGAACAGCTCAAGATCCAAGTAAAGACACAGGAAGAGTAATAGAGAAACAATATTTGCTTATTTAATATTTTTTGTTGTTAATTTTCCCATGCCTTTCTGCCATTAGCAGAGCTAGCTCCAACCATTCAAGAGTTATGAATCTGGTTTAAGAATCCAGGCCATTTTTTGAAAAGCCTATGAGTCAGCTTATGGGTTTTTGAACCCTTAAGGTGCCACTTTTCAAGTTTTTCTGCCTAGTAACACAAACAGGGAACTTTCTCTGCTTTCGTTAAACTCATGTTTTCATGTAATCACATGACTTCATGAGCTGGGGCTTAAAAAACACCAACTATCCTAGGATTCGTTGTCAAGCCACAGAAGTTGGCAGCAATGCCCTGTTCTCTCTTTCACATCTAGGCATCCTAGCCAAGCTGCTCTGCCTTTGCTGATCTGAAGTGCCATCCTTTTTAGCCTATTCATCTCACAGGCATGGTTTCTTTACTTGGAAGGAATAAATCGACATCTGGGTAGGGAGCACATAAATCTCTGAAGGTAGTTTCCCTTTCCTCACTACTACCGCACATTTGATAAGCCATTTCAGCCCTTGTGAAGTGGTGGGGCTCACCATCTTTGCCCTGCTAGAGAGGTATGGATCAGTGCCTAGGTTCCAACATGTTAGTCCCCAGCCCACTACAAGTGCTCTGCCTAGAGCTCAATTCCTTTCCTTTAATGACACACGTTAAAGCAGAGGCTCCTGAACACCTCATCAAACCCATTTGGGTGCCACAGAAATTGGTTCCCTGTGAGATGTTTCATACTTTTTAGATGTTTCCAGAAATAGATATTGCACCACATCTGCTGGGGGGATTCTCTATTATCTTTGCTTTTCTGTTCATGCAGGTTTTCTGGAAGCAAAGCCTAAATTTCCCCTTTCTTAACTTTAGCCCTTTAGTTCTGTTTATGCAGTGATGTCTATTATCCTAGATAATTCCTCTGTCTCCTTTCAGCCTGTTGCAGGCTAGTATCCTGTCCTTCCATGACAGAAATTGTATCATCAAGTTATGCATATCTAGTTCTTTTCTTCTAAGCAAGTCCTCATTGTCCTTTAATTTTTTTTTGCTTGCACTTCTTCCTCTAGTTTCTCTTGTTTCTGCTATAGTGAGGTGCCCAGGATTGCACCAACCTGGATCTCTAGCAGAGGCAGAGAGACTGATACTGCTGCCTTCCTGTTCAATGATGTAATGCCTCTGAGCATGCCATCTTATCCCATGAGCTTGTGTACAGTTTATAGTCCATCATCACTCTGATTTCTTCATCATCACTGCGTTCCAGGATCTGTTTCCACTGAAGATGCAAATTCTAGGGGATAAGTTTCCCCATTGTGTTGGCTTTACATTTTTTTCAAGATGAGTCTCTCTGTTGGATTTTGCTTGTCAGGGACTGTGGCAGGCACACCATCTTGTACAAGACAGCTCTCGAAGAAGTGGCCTTGCGCATACTGACAGGTGGTCTGAGAGCAGAGACTGGAAAAGGTCTCATTCTCCAGCAGTCCTTTTTCTCTAAGTGCATTCAAGAGAGAGGCAAAAAAAGTATATTCTGCTAAATCTAAGTTAAGAAGCTTGTTCAATTTTTAAACAGTTACATAAAACCATCAAAGTCTGACAGCACGAAGATGCAAGTTTGTAGAAAAAAGGGAGAAGGGAGGAAAAAAGCTGAAATGGAATGTTAAAGCTAATTCCTCCAGGCTTACACCTAAAACAGCTTCAAATCACAGAAAAATCCTCTCTGTTCCCCCCGCCCCTTCCTTGACAAAAGGCTTCATGTTGTCAAACAGGCAACTCCTCCTGGGTGAGCATGGAAACTTTTTATTTCAAGGCTCAGGCTGGCTTTTGCCAAGCCTTGTTTGGTTTTTCTTCTGAATGAGTGCCTCAGAACAGCTCCTGTAGGCATGAGCAATGGAGGCTGGGGCTGTCTGCTCAAATCCAGGTGTTCATTAGGGGGACCAGAACTGAGGATTTTCTGCTCAGGAAGCCCAACTTCTCTGCAGCCCAATCTGTACAAGGGTCTCTGCTTTGTGTCACCAGTGCTTGAATTTTTATAGTGACTTTGCAGGTGTTCAGCTTTGGAAGAGCACCGGAACTGCACAATGCTTAAAATGGGGTGTCAGGAGGGATCTGCCTTTTTGTCAGGCATGCCACGAGTTAGCCCTGAACCCTCCCTGGATGCAACAACGATCCCCTTCCTCTGCCTGATCTACTGCTCTGCTTTATCTCTGTGCCCTGTGTTCCTTGCCCAAAGTGCAGCTTTGCTTTCTGGTTGTTACCCGCTGCTCCCTGCCTGATCTCCTGCTCTGTTTTCTGTTCCCTGCCTTTGCTGCTGCTGTGCTGCCTGTCCCTCCTATGATGTGTGGTGTGCTACACAGTGGCTGCCTGTGCCACTTGTGGCACATGTTTTGTAGGTTAGTCACCCATGACTTTAAGGTGAGATGTTCACCTGCCACAGCATATCTCCTTTCCCCAGCTCTGTACACATGCTTGCATGAATGGTAGATCTGACACGTGCCCTCTAACGAAGGGTGGGGGGTCCATGCATTCCTGCACATATGCTGTGCTGGAAGCTCCAGGTTCCTGACATACTTTTTCCTCATGGTGAAAATTGGTTTAAGAAGAACCTAGGCAGGGAACAGTAATCATTTCAGGCATGGTGATTCCCATCGAAGAACATCTTACTTAGCAACTACCCTGCCTTTCCTCTGCCATTTTTAAAAGGTACCAGGGATTTTTGTTGCAAACAGGGCCCTCAAAAACATCTTAATTGTTGCTATATGGATTTAGTGATTTTGTAATGAGTTAAATTGTCTCTTATAGACAGAAATTCTGTATTCAGGCTGTTCTGGACCAGAAGCTGCCCAACGCTGCTTTGTCACCATGACTCCAGCCTTAGCTTTGACTCACTTCTCTAGGGCTGTGAAAGTGTCCAAGGTCCGCTTAACCTGTGGACTCTTAGCTCTGTTAAGCAAGAAAAATGCCAGTTTCTGATGGTGGCTTTTCTCATGTACTTGTACATTGGAATTTGTCTGCGATTTGCCAGGCTCGTTTCAGATACCTTTGCAGTTTCTTTGATGCTCAGTCTGTTCCCTACTTCTGCTTGCCAGTCATCTAAGTTCAAAACTTTGTCTGTGGCATTGTAGACCTCTTCAATGTGACTAATTGTGAAGTAACAAATGGGATCGTTCTGCCCGATTATAGCAATGATCCTTTTCACATGCAAGTTTTCAAAAGAGCAGTAGGATGGGGCAGGGGAGGGGGCAGAGATGTCATAAAGATTTGATGTTTGATCAGAACTGCTCAACTCCGTGTTTGAACATTTTCAAAAATATTTAATGAATAAAAGACTGAATTCCTATTGGTTTTGCTCCCTCAAATATCCCGGTGAGCTCACAGGCAGCCATGTTCTCAAAAAACCCAGCAGATCTTATATTTTTATGTTAGAGACTTTTCATGGCAAGCGGGCTTTGAACTTGTCAACACACGTGTTTGCATGTGCTGCTGGGTTCTCGCCATCCCTTTCATCACTGAAGCTGTAATTAAGGTCCTTAATCATGTGTATTATTTTAGGCAGTTGAGTAGCACAGGATCAGTGAGACTATTTATGTCTCTAAAGTTAAGAACATTCTTAAGAAACTTACTGAGTTAGGGCTCTGTTGAGGGAACATGAATAAGAAGAGGGAAAAGTGGACAGGGAGGCAAAATGGCCTGTGATATGGGTCTGTGATACTAAACCTGTGCAATAGTACCCAAACCATTTTGTAGAGAAGAAACTATGGTGACTGTTCAGTTTTGAATGTGTGCAAGGTTTAGGAAGTTACAGTTTCTCTGTCTGACACTCATAGCCCTTGTCCCACTTGCTTGGGGGTTTCTTTTTCTAATCAGTACCAGATTCAGTAGTATTGATCTCCGGAGGCTGTAACCCAAAGGCGGTTTGTGATCAACCCTAGGTTCAGCAGATGAATCAAAGTCCATTAACGTTGAAAAGCTCTATTTTTCTTTTTTTGGGGGGATATTGACTGTTATGGATGGAATTGATTTTAAGTTTAAAATCAGTCCAGAAAAGTTTCTTCTGCTTGTGGCTGAGTGAGATGCCGCAGTTTGATTCCTGGCAGTGACTGCATTGCATCTTAATGAGCTGGGTGAGAATTGCTGTCCTTTAGAGAGGGATTAACTTCTATTTTTTTTTTTTGGCGGGGGGGTAGGGGAGTGCATAGTGGAAAGGAGGAAGAAAGGAATTAAGCCCTTGATACAGTGAGCTTGATGCATAACTATACTGGCTCATAGATCAACCCTAGTAGTACCTAGGATTCAGGGAAAGCTTCATAACACCAGCACAGTCTCACAGAAAATAAGTCACTGTATAACACTCTGAATAAAGAAGAGGGGAGAGGGCCTGGGTAGAGAACTTTGCTGTAACTACAATAGTCCTGAATGGTGGGCAAGGATCGTTGTTACTGACGGACTCCCAAGTGCCAACAGAGCCAGAAATAAAGTCCCTGGACACTTCAGCTAATGTAGTCAAAAGTTGTAACATCACCCTGCATTTAACAAGCATAATAGTGCTTTCATCTCCTAAACATTTGGGGCCAAATTCATCCTTGACATAATACTGCTGTTCTCAAAGACATCTGGGTCTGCTGAGTTCATTGGATAGCTGAATTTCAGATCACCATCTTTCCAAAGGGTCCTGGCTGTAGCCTGGATGGCAAACTGCTTCCTGAGAGGACAAGGGGAGTCATCTTTTGTCTTGTGCGGTCCATCAGACAGCCAGCAGGGATTCCAGTATAAAGCCATGGAGTTAAGACCCAGATTTTGCTTTCTATCTGAACCCTTCCAAGGTCAGCAATGCTTTAGTCAGTTATAGACCAAGGCCTTGGGGTTTGTATCTTTTGGTAAGATGGCTGGTGTAGTTTGGATCCAGTGTTCTGCCTAGCAGGAGCCAGACTGACACCCATCTGTTTGTGTCAGATGGTTGCCAAACAGCCAATGGGGGTAACTTTTCATCCTTACTCAGCTGAGATGGATTTGAAGTGGTGACCTGAGATGAAAGCCAAATGGATCCTATTAAAATAAAAGATCAGGCTTTTTCACGAGAGTGTATCACAGCAATCCATCTAACCCAAAAGGAATTTTCTTTATGGAGGATTTTTCTGTCTTACTGGGATAAGATTAGGTTTCCTTCCATGTGTGCTTTTATATCTTAAGTAACTAAAGCTCTTGGAATACCAGCTCTAGAATGTTTTTGATACTGAAAACTAAAGGGAGCTGAGAGTATGTCTTTGATTATGTCCTGACAGGAGAGGTGCAATAGATTTTCAGATGTAAACACCAATGGGTTAATACTTGGATTGTTAGGAACGTCTCTGTTCATTACCTAGAGATGAGTAAATCTGGCAGCACATTCTCCTGCAAAGAGCTTGTTGTTTAATGAAAAGTGTTCTCTCCAGCTCCCAGGTCTTTCTATTTGCTAATTACCTGGAGAAAAGTGGGTCAAATAGCAATAAGAGGAAATTGTAGTAGCTTCATCTGTTTGAAACGAAGCAGATGCAGTGATGGTTTCTGACATGAGTTAGCAAGATAAAGGGCTTGTGATATGGAGACTGGGGTATAGAAACAAATAATGAATTGAACTTATAATATCCTTCAAATCTTTCAGGATCTCTAGGTTCTCTGTAAGCATCACTCTCCATTGCTTTGTTTGGTTTCATTATCTTCCAATGCAGGGCTTGTGTATTTGTTTTAAGGGACCTAGCACTCTGTATTGCACGTAGGTCTCAAGGCTTCATCTCCAGCCTTCTGGATTATATATAGATAAACACACACACAAACACATTTTGTGTGTGAGTATCTATAGTTACAGGTGTATATGCATGTTTGTATGTGTGTGGGTGTCTATATATATAGACACCCACACACACACGCACGTACATACATACACATATATATGTATCTATATGTTTGTGTGTACATTTACATATGTATGTATGTATACGTGTGTGTGCATATGCATGTATGCATATATATAATATGGCAGTAGCACACATAGGAGTTTGTGGGGGGCAGTAGCATATATATATGTACAGGGGGCTATTGCCCCATAAAAATCTGTTTGGGAAATTAGCAGAGCATGACCACTCTTAAATAGTCTCTTCCTTGCCTGCCTGAGAAGCCATCTGTTGGTGGTTTTATAATAGTGTTGTCCTGAAGATGTATGATGACTTTGTCTTCTTATTTGGGCTGGTCTCAGTGCTGTGAATAAATTCCAGTGGTTTCTTATCTCATATTTCCTGCCTTGTCTCATTGGTTCTGGTGGAAGAAACTCAGTCTTCCCTTTCTTGTTCAAAAGCACCATGCAAGCTGCTAAGCAGCTACTTTGTTTTGTTTCAGAGGTATTGTACTTCAGTGAGTAAAGAGATTCCCACTCTTTAAAGAGCTTTGGGATTCTTTGAGATGATGGGCATTATATATATGCAAGTAATTATCATTGTCTTTAGAAAAGCCTCAAAATATTTCTGTTCACATAGCCTCAGGAGAAGCACTGTTAAAGAAGATGGGCCACAAGGGAACCAACTTGGATAATTAAACCCACCAGTGTTTGTGTGACAGAGACAACAGAAATATCATCTCAGCATGTTACCAGTTGGGACTCACTGAGGTGTGCTGTGCTCTTTCCCAAACCCTTTAGGAAAAACAGAGACCATAAAAGTGCATCATGAAGCAATGCAGAGAGATTATTTTAAAGTTGAAAAATGGGGGCTGAGGGGAACAGTATTCCTTAGTACAGGTGTGGCCAAGTAGGCTTGACTCCACTAGAATGAATCCTACAATGTACCTATACAGGGTTTGAGGAAGGTTTGGAAGATGGGTCTGGAAGTTTGGGCAGTGAGGAGAACCATTGTGCTGGATAAGGTAAAAGTTGAAAAAGGATCCAGGTGCACCCCAGAGGCCTTTGCGTAAATGAAGTGTGTGCTTTGTTGCTTAATTCTGGAGACAAGGGCTTGGGCACAACGAATGTATGGCAGAAGATGAGACGGACAAGCTTCCAAAATTAATCTACAAAGATATAGGAAGCTTTGGAAATTGTTAAAAGGGAATAACTTGGTGAGAGTGGTAGAAGATGACAATGACAGCTGGGAGTAGTGTAGTAAGGAGGAGAAGGCGCTAGGGTAATCTGACTCAAGTTGACTAACTAAATCAAAGCATACAAATGAACCTCAGAAGAAAGGATATAACTTTCGTACCGATGCCTGTATTGGTCAGCAATTGAGGAAAACGTTTATAAACCAATAGCAAAGGTATTTCAACCACTGTGGCCTTTGGCCTCGTTAAGAATGAGGCACCCTGAACTGGCAATGTAATGTGTACACTATCTTCTGAAATTGCTACAAATTCGGTACTTACACTAATATATTCCAGCACTTTTTCAGTGAGTGCTTGCAAAGCATTATACTCATTTAGTCCTGGAAAAAATGGATTTGTGGAAGTGAAGTGGCCTTTGCTTTTTGGCCACTTCCTGAGATCTCTAGCAGTACACCTAGTCCTCTCTGGCCTTTTGTGCCTGTTATAGCACAAAGCATCCTTTGAAACATGGGATTGCAAAGTAAAACCTAATGAAACTTTATGAGGTTAACATTCATTCAACTTCTGGGCGAGGCTTAGGTCAATTCTTACTTTGTCAGAATGGTTTGTCCCTGTCCCTGCAGAGCAACTTTTCTGTATCAGTTCATTCATCAGCATGATATCTGAAACCGTCCATAGTGCATTAAGCACCATGACTAATTTTGCTCGCCTGTTTGTTCTTTCATTCTGTCCCTACAGGGAGGAGTGCATGCAGGGGAGTGTTGTGTTTTGGAAGACTTTTAAAAATGTGAATATTGGTAGGTTTGTGTGTTTGAGAAGGCAAAGTCAAAAGAATGCATTTTGTCCTTGGAGCAGAGGAAGGTGGTGAGATTTCTGATGGTCTTTCTTGCCTGGGAGGGCTCACTCCAGTCTCAGACCAGCCCCAAGGGAGTTCTTTCTGCCTCACAGGCAAGATTTACTTTCACTGAGGAGAGGTCCATTATGTCAGAGGAGCCCAGATGTCAGTCATGGCCCAGAGCTGTAGGCAGTTTTTTAGTTACCTTGGGCCTAGGCTGCTGAATGCTTCGAAGGGCTGAGATAATGAACTTAATTTGAAATTCAGCAGGAGCCAGTAGAGAGAATGGAGGACAGGTTTCATGTACTTGCTGCAACCTGTGTTGCTGGAGGGATGTGCTACAACATCCAATACCCAATGGAGTTTCCTAAGTTTTGAATGCGTCCTGGCCAGCTACCTTTCATGGCTTTAAACCAGCCAAAAAACAGAAATTTGAATACCAAAGCCAGCTCATTAACTGCCAGTTTGGGACAGAGCCACTTAGCATCATCAGGGAATTCAAGACAGTTCCTAACTACAGACTATATTGACCAGTTATGGATATGTGCCATCACTCAAAAAAGATCGTGAACTCTACTGAATGCTCCCCTCTTCCCACCAACATCCCCTCCATTTTGCACAGATTTGGCTTCAGCTAGCCATTTTTCTTCTATCTAGTGGGCCCTCTTGGTGATAACAGTTAGATGTTGTAAAAGCTGGATGTGAGGTGTATGTCATCTGTTTATAGCTGGTACTTGAATCAGTTGTCTGACTAGTTCAGCCAGTGGCTGCATGTAAACTGAAAATAAGTGGAAAGCCAGACGCTCCACAGCTGAGGGGTTCTAGCATTGGAGAGATACTGATTGGGTACATCTCAGTGCTGCAGTGTTGACTCCTATCACCTGGCAAGACAAAAGTATCCCCATAGTCAGAAGTGTCCAGGGTTTCAGAGATGTTCAGGTGGATGAAAATGGATCTGCCTTTATTTATTGACAGGAGGTGATCGTTGGTGCCATACAGGTCATTCCAGTTCCCTTTCCTGGCCTGGATCCACTGTTCTAGATCTAGACTGTTAACTTCAGTTGGAGGGACAGGTAGTTGGCATGTGTGACAAGATTTTCTATGAGCTTGCTTAGGAATAGGAAGGTTGATGTAAGAGGAAGATGCATCTTGTGATATATTGACTGCAGACTGTATGGTGATTGATGTCCAGCGGCTGAAAGTTCTTACCTTGGGTAGTTCATGGTAATAATAGTGATTAGTAATGGCATACCTCTATTTAATATTGATAACTTTTCAGTATTGAAAAATCAATTAAAATGTCTATAAAAAGCGTCTAGTTCCCTTATATAGTGCTTGACAGTTCATATCCTTTGCGATTCAGGAGCCATAATCATGACAGAAACACCAAGGTAACCCTCCAGATAAGATCAGCACATTATCCTCCATCCTGAATGTATTGTGTAGATGAGTGGCTGAAAGCGATGGATGGGGAAGGAGCTGGGTGTCAGCAGTGGAATAACCAGAGAGAGGTGCTGAACTGCAGGCAAAAGCAATACAGTACTAATCCCAAACCTATCTAGCAGCCTGATCCTCGGAAGTCCTGAAAACATTTTCCAGGGTAAGGAATACTGTCCAGTCCCACTGAAGTCACTGGGAGCTGAAGATGCACTTTGGCTTTCAAAAAACAGCTCAGACTTTAATTCTTAATTGAGCACACTGCACATTGATTTCCAGGTTCTGGAAGTCTCCAAACAGCATTTCTGCATTTCACCACCTGACACCACGTGTCCCAACTTGCACGTTTTTAAGCTTTCCATCATTTCCATTTTTAAGCTTTGCACTGGGGTTCAAGATGAGTGACTTCTGCTTATGCCCAAAAATCCTCATGTAGGATTACTGAGAATCTGCTTTTTATTAATCATGCCATACACTTGAAAAGCCTCTCTATGAACTTTTTGGCTCTCCCTTCCTCCCTTTTAGCCTGTTGTTTAAAAGAAAAATGAAGAGCAATTTTCCAGCCAATAGGGGTTTCCCTGGCACCAGTAATGATGTCAAAATGCCAGCAGTTGCAAGAAACAAGTAAGAAATGAAATCTCCCTTTTCCTCCTCCTAGTACAGTTCAGTTTATCCATCATGTCCTGTGAGCTCACAAGTATCCATCACTCAAGAAAGGATGGAGATTTGCATAATTAGTATGTGATGTACCAACAATAAAGCAGAAGGAGAAGGTACTCAGACAAATCTGAGCTCTTATCTAATGAAGTGCTGACACAGAGGTATCCATGGAGACATCTAGGATAAACCACTGCTCCAGTCATTTATTTCTAATACATGTTATAATGCCAAGGGGTTTTCTGAAGAATAATTTTCTACCTGTTTGGTGGCCCAGCCCTAAATAAAAGTAATCACTTTTGTAATGCAGATTGAACCATCCTTTCTGAAAAGAAGTTTCAGGTTCTTAAGAAAAATGGACAAACCTGAATTTGGAATAAAGGTGCTCTGATCTTAAAGGCAACCCAAAGGTTCAGCTGATACCCAGAGTTACTGTCTGAAATAGGTCTGAAAGCCAGGCAGCCCCCCTTGCCTCATTATCAGAAGGGCTGAGCCCCATTGGCTGCCACATATCCAAGATAAGAGAAAAAATTTAGCTTTTCATTGTAGGGAAAGGAAAGTACTGTGCCTACAGCTGCTTTTGATATTTAGTCCCCAGGTACTTGTATGTGATAGCTCCTGTATAGGAAGAATAGGAAATGTTAGGAACAGCACTGATTACAGAGAGGATCTTCATGGCTTGAAGGCCTGGAGGGAGATTAATGCTTGTGAAATGTTTTGCAGTAGGTTGACAGGTCTGGAGAATGAGCTCTTGTTCTGGGTGCGAGATGTATACAGTATAGACTTGTGCTTCTTGCTTACTGCACCCCATATCTGAGTTTGAGGGACCATCTGCATCTTCACTCACCTCTCAGAGTGTTTATCTTAATAACCACATCCAGCCTTCACCCCACAGCTTCTCCCAAGATTGGTAACACTGTCCTTTGCAGTGTCATAGTCTCCTTGCAGCTAGGAGAAAATTCTTCAGGGAAATGTTGCAGCTATAGCTGGTCATGAATTTTTTGGCTAAACAGATTTCATTAGAAAATGCTGAATTATGAAAACTACAACTTTTATTGGGAATGTGCCATTTTTTATTTTTGGTGAAACTTTAGTGAGGAAGTTTCTCAACTCTAGGCTAGTACTGCTGGTCAAGAATAGGGTCTCTGTATATGTGCATGTTTCTTAAAGAACGTTTAATTATACAAAGCATGACAATTCCAACAGCGGAAATTTGAAGGAGACCCACCAGCAGATACTCAAGAGTGGCTAGGGAAGAGTGGATTCAGACAGAGCAGGAACTTGAACCAGGGTCTCCCATACACTGTGAGTGTCACAACCAGCCAGCAACTGACTACTCATGTCTTTTGGTTTTTCACTGAAAAATTTTGGAGGGTTTCATTCTTATAGGGGCCCAGTAGATTCAATGACCTGAAAGTTGGTATGGAGTGCACCGCAGCAAGTTTGCAGATGACACCAAGCTGGAGGGAGTAGTGGATACACTGGAGGGTAGATTCAGAGAAACCTTAACAAATTGGAGGATTGATCAAAAAGAAATCTCATGAGGTTCAATAAGGAGAAGTGCAAAGTCCTACACTTGGGGCAGAACAATCCCATGCACCGGTACAGGCTGGGGACCAACTGGCTAAGCAGCAGCTCTGCAGAAAAGGACCTGGGGGGTCATGGTGGACGATAAGTTGAATATGAGCCAACCATGTGGCCTTGTTCTTGCCAAGAAGGCTAACAGCATACTGGGCTGCATTACTAGGAGCACTGCCAGCAGATCGAGGGAAGTGATTATTCCCCTCTGTTCAGCACTGGTAAGGCCACATCTGGAGTACTGTGTCCAGTTTTGGGGATTCCCACTACAGAAATGGTGTAGACTAATTGGAGAGAATCCAGCAGAGGGCAATGAAAATGGTTTGGGGGCTGGAGCACATGACTTCTGGGGAGGGAACTGGGTTTATTTAGTCTGGAGAAGAGAAGACTGCAAGGAGATTTAATAGCAGCCTTTAGCTTCCTGAAAGTGAAGTGGGGTTTGAAAGAGGGTGGAGCTGGACTCTTCTCAGTGGTGGCAGATGACAGAACAAGAAGCAAAGGTCTCAAGTTGCAGCGGGGGAAATTTAGGTTAGATATCGGGAAAAACTTTTTTACTAGGAGGTTAGTAAAGCACTGGAACAGGCTACCCAGAGAGGTTGTGGACTCTATCCTTAGAGGTTTTTAAGATCCGGCTAGACAAAGCCTTGGCTGGGATCATCTGGTTGGGGCTGGTCCTGCTTTGATTTGGGGGTTGGACTAGGTGACCTCCTGAGGTCCCCTCCAACCTTCATTTTCTCTGAGTCCTAGGAGTCTTTGTCATGGAAGTGGCAGCTTGCAGTGCTTCTGCCCACCCACAGGAGCTGGGCAGCACCACACTGAGCAGTGCATCGAGGCAGTAGGGGGTGAGGGGAGTAATTGAAAGGGTGCTCCCCCCCTGCCCCACCCCAGGGTGCCTTGCAGCCCTACACCCACTCTGTATGTATGGAGGAGGTGGGGTAGAGGGAGGAAACAGGGCACCGACTTTCAAGGAGCCCAGCCACAGAGCTGCTGCTGCTGGAGCAAAGCTGGCACTTACCCACATGCATCTGTTTTTCACTCCAGCCCCTTGCCCCGTGCTGTGCCATGGTAGGCTTACTGCTGGGCATTCAGTGAGCTGGCTATGCCTCTGCCACGTGAAACGGACATTTTTGAACTGTCAAATCTTGATGGCACAAGAAAAGTACTTCCCTCTTGTCTAGTTTGAAGCCCTTTACATATTAACTGACTCTACAAACACTTTTTCTTAGCTCATAGAGAAAGAAGCATCAGATCATCCAGGGAACAAGGACTTTCCTAATTCTAGGAGAGGAGCAGGCTGAGCTATTGCATTGCCATCTACATGATGTGACTTTCCTCCTCCAAGGTGTGAGTTCGCACCTTTCTTTAAAGATTCCATGGCTGGAGGCTATTTCTGCATCTCCGCTGAGCAGATTTGACCTGTGTTCTTGTTTCACAGGCCCTCAGTTCATGTCAAGGTGCTTTTTGTGATCCGAACTCATGCAGAACTTACGTAAGCATTTGTGTTGTTATAGTGATGTGCTTTACAAAGGAAAGATGGCTCCTAATTCTACCCACTCCTCTTAGCTTTCCCCCTCCCTTGTCTACCTAGTACAGACAGTCAAAAAGTCTGAGCCTGAATTGGTTTAATTTTCGCAGGTTATTTAGGCTGCGTAGATTGAATTGATGAACAAGTGAACAGACATTCACTTTTGATTCCAAACATGCAGCTGCGTGCCTGCAGGCCCAGTCCAGAAGCCAGAGGGTGCTAGAACAAGCCTCCCTGCTTGGCTGGAGCAGAAAGCTTGGGCCAAGTCTAGCCTGCCCATCCTGTGAGCGGGGCATTTGTGGGGGAGGTGCAAAGTATCCTGGGATGCTGGGGGAGTGAGTTAACTTGCATCTGGAGGGGATCTGAAACAAAAGTTCAATAAACAGATTTAACCTACATCAGTTAAGTCTGATATTACATCCATCCAGGTTTACCTAAAACTGTTTCTGGCTATTTTGAAAGTTTGAAGGTTTATGTGCACTGAACTTCTGTTGTGTTACAGATTTGAACCAGTTTCCAATCACTTATACTGGTTGATGTTTAATATCCATCCTTAGCACCTGTGCTTAAACCCGAAGATCTACAGAATCTAGCATACCTGACTGTATTTGTGGCTTCTAGCTATTCTGGGTTTATTTTAGGGTTGAGGTAACAGATTTATCTTTATCTGAACTGAGGAAAGAGTGAAGGGAAAAAACTCTTTTCCAGGTATTGATTAGAATTCAGAGAGAAATTATGATTCAGGCACGTTTGCTACCCTTTCCTGGTCTTTTCCTATGACTGTTTGAGCTTTGATAGTCTAACTGTTCTTAAAAAAATAATATTAAGATTTCATGCAGGAATATTCCCTAGAGGAAGATGTGAACTGTGTGTTCGACTGCAATATTTGACATTTGCAATTCACACTGCATTAGTTAGTTACATAAGTCATCCAGTTTGGAAACATCACCATGTGACTTGTTGGGAGGCTGGAGACCTGGTTCTATTCTAGTCTCTCTTGATGGCCCATCTGCAACCTGGAAAAAATTACATTACTACTACTGTGCATCTCAGTCTCTTTGCTGCAGTGGGAATCTTAGGACAACATCCTCTTTGTTACAGCATGTCAAGGGAACAAGTTGATTTCTATGGATAGTGCTAAGTAGATGTGACTGTTCATTATGGAATAGCCAACACAGTGGGAAATTTACATCTTTGTCACAAATTGTTGGTGAACTATTTACACGGGGGGAAAAGAACGCAACTAATTCCCAGTAAATTATGCACCCAAGAATGCCAGTTTGCAAATGGGAAGAGATGATTGCATGCAAGTTATTAATGATATTTTTGTGAATGACTCACTTCAATTGTTCTTAACTGAGAACCCTCCCCTCTGAAATCAAGAAAGGAGGCAACACCACTTGAAAAATCAGAGCCTAAAAGTCTGCACTGTTCTGACTCGAGGGCATTCTTTTTGACTGAGCTTTAGATGGATGGAGAGCTCTGGAGGGGTGTGCAGAATTGCCCAGTTGTTTGTGGCTGAGGGGTGATTCCCTCAGAACAGAAATGCTTTGGTATAGGGACTTCATGATGGACATTTGCACTGCTTTACCCAGGCTTTATGGCTGTTACTCAAATACATTCTACCCATACTAAAGAGTCTTGAAGGAAAAACCAAACGGACCTGCACCTTACTTCTAATGTAAAGTGAATATTGATCTTTCAATCCAACCAGGAAGTAGTGACCCCAGTACTTTTCCTCGGGATGGTGGATTAAACCATTAAAACTGCTGCAAGGACCCTACTTAGCTATTCTCATTTACTCTGGATCCTGACTGTGCACTTAGTAGCTGCAGTCTAATATTCTTAGTAATTGCATGGAAGGGGGAAAAGAAGCAAAAAAGGACTCAGCTGCTGAAGAAACTAAAATGATGCAAGCTTTTCAGGGCATTTGAAAGGGGCTGGCTCCTCTCTCTTGACAGCCTCATTTTAACACATACTGGAGGCATCATTTTCTGTTATCTGTGATATCTGAATATTCAAGTCACTGTGGATAATGCAGACCTAGATGGAGGGGAGGGAGGGTATGGGGGACCCAGCAGCTTCCAGTCTGACATCAGTCTCCAGCTGACACTTTGTTTGAATTGCAGGAAGGGGTGTTGGGGGAGGGAGGAGGGTAGGTGAAGCCTGTTTCCATGCTGAGCTGGAATTATTAAAAGCGCAGAGGAACTGCTGCCTCACAGATCTTTAAATACACCATTACTAAAATCTCAACAGGGAGCACCCCCTACGCAAGCCACTCCCCACCACCACCACTACCACTGCCTCCCCGCCCTCCCTCTGTCCCTGTAGATGCTGTGGCTGCAAGTTCTTTGATGTGCAGATAGAATGACGCATGTTTCATTCCCTAATCAGAGCCCTAATGGTTATAGAATAGGGAGGATATTTAGGGCACCAGCATCTACACAGCGCTGTGAAGGAATGGAGGGGGAGGGGGACTGGAGCAGACAGGAGAATCTGACATTGCTATTTCTGTAAGAGAAGGCAGCGAGATGGCATTGGGGAAACCCTATAGGTTTTTCACTTCTTCAACAGCCTTTTGATTTTCTATAGTCTTGCAAACATTTTGCAAGGGATCAAAGGAAAAGAAAGGTGGTTAGCACTGGCTTCATACATCTCTTGTTGTATTGCTAACCCCAAGTGCTCAAAAATCCTGGGTCAGACCCCTCCCCCATATTATACTATTGGTTTAAAAATCCCTTCTTTTGAAACATTATGTATTTGGGGTTCTTTTAACTGGTCTTGTTATTTGAACTTTTACAGTGCCACATCTTCAAGCTTTTATCCTTGACTGTGAGGGTTAGAAACTTCCTCTAACAAAGACTTTTATGCTTCTGTAACCCCCACAACTCTAAGAATTGGGACTTTCAGAAAAGTATTTGGAGAGCCTGAAAAAAGATGAGTGTTGCCAACATCTGTCAGGAAAGTCCAAAAATAAAGGGCGTGGAGGAGCAAGATTCACATCTGGGTTTCAAACTAGATTTTTGTTAATGAACTGTGGCTTGATCTAGACCCACTTAGGGGTACACCGATATACATGTTGGGGGCCGATACTAATAAACGATTTTTAAGGAGGCATATTGGCTAATACCGATCCAATGTCTGATACAGCTGAGTCCAGCTCTTGTGGTGAAGGGGAAGGGGTGTGGGGGGGCAGATCAATGACCCCCATGGTGGGGGAGGGAGTGGGGCAGGAGCTGGGGCAGGTGCTGTCAAGCTGGGGCAGGGCGGGCATGGGACGGAGCCGTGGCTCATCCAGGGGTATGCGGGGGAGGGGGGGGGGGGGGGGGGGGGGGGGGGGAAAGGAGGCAGCTCCTGCCACAGCACGCCACTCATCCAGAGACTTGTCCAGTGGCTCCCACTGCTGTTCCTGCTGCTTGTCCGGGAGGGCACGACGGGGGCAGGGGGCATGGACCTCCAGATCTGTGTGGGGTAGGCTGCAGCTGGAGGCTGGGGCCGAGCGGCAGGAGCAGCGGTGGGACAAGCCCCCAGACAAGTAGTGCACGGCTGCAGGAGCTGCGCCCACCCTCCCCCCTGCACCCTCCAGATGAGCTGCGGCTCTGTCCTGCACCTGCCCCACTCTGGCAGGGCAGCGCCTACATCATTCCTAGCCCCACTCCCTCCCTCACCATGGGGGCATTGATCTGCCCCCCCCTTATTCCCCCTCCCCTTCCACCACACTAGACTTACCAGCTGTACGCAGCTCTCCAAGCTGCTGAGCTGTGCTTCTTGCTGCCTGCAAGCTGCGATGTGGCTGAGTGCACACACGAACATTTATTGGCCAAATTATGAGGTACTTCAGGCCAATTTCTGATACAGTCAATTTTCTTTATATCTGTGCTGATCCAATATCAGACCTATGTATCAGTGCACCTCTAGACCCATCCTATACGACATGTCGTATTCATCACTGGGGTAACTCTCATTGACTTCTGTAGGGCTCAACTGCAGTGATTTTGGACCACTTGAATCAAGACAGGAGAATTCAATTTTAGTTCCGTCCTGTAAGATATCTCAGGATGGAAACTGAGTCCCATGGGATGGAGAAGGTGGGAAGTGCTTAGAAAGGAAATGTAACCTCCCCAAAAAAGAGAATCCTGTAAAGCTGTTGGGTGGAGAAGTGATGAAGGCTGAGCCATCAAGCTGAGGAGTGGAGATCTAATAAGTATTTATAGCACCCTCTGTTCTGCAGCATCCAAACATCTGAGATTTCCTTTCCCATCTGGTCTGCAAAATTGATAAGACATTTTCTATCATAGTTGTGGTTAGCATCAATTTGTAAATGTATATGCCACTCCTCCTCTGTTATTACTTCTGCTTTGGAAGAGGTGCTAGTTTTACTTAGCATGACTTAAAGAGTGCATGCATGTGCTTGGCAGGGAGTGTGGGAGAATATTGTAGGTAGCTCTTACTATCATGGAGGAGGAGAGGGCCTTTGTGAAAGCTGAAAATTTCTTTTGCTTTCAAAACAGGCTTCTAACCGCAAAATAGCAGCAGCTGATAGCTCAGTTTCTCCCTGTTTATTAGCAGCAGATGCTCCTAATAGATGAGGAGAGCTATCGGGAGGAGTGGTATGTGTGCAGGATACCAGGGTGAAGTGAAGCAGCCTTGCTGCTTACTGTTCCCAAATTCAGGGTCCTTACTTCACCACACCATCTAAGTACTCACTGTGGGATTTCCAAGCCATTCCTATTGCAAGGAAAACAGTGGCAACCATAACCTAAATCCTCCTAGCGACCCAAATCAGCAATCCTGCTGCTCAAGAAAGCAGGTGGCTACCAACTTCATGCCTGCCCAGGCAGAATTTCCCTCTCCGTGTTTGGACACACAGTCTCAGGAAGGATTGTAGACCTGGCGCTGCCATTCTGGGGATTTACTTATGAATACAAGTGCTCATGGGGTGTTCTGGCTGGGTAAGCCCTAAATGAATAAGCCAGAAGAGTGATGTTTAGTGTGATAATAAATAGGACAATTTGGGCGTGTCTGCACGAGATGTGTTAATGCGCATTAACCTAATTTAATGCACATTGCAGGCATGTGTTTACTTATGTGCTCCCTTAATGAGCATTTAAAATGATGAAGTTAGGCTAATCACACCTAAATTTGATACCTGCAAATGCAGGTGTCAAATTTAAGCGTGATTAGTTAAAGCACATTGATGCACATGTAGATGCAACCCAGCACTAACTTTAGTGCTGGGTCTGCCCAGCCACTAGGGGCACATGGCAGGGCTGCAGGGACTTGTGCCAAGTCTCTGCATGTGTAGATACACACCTACCAAAAATTGCTTAATGTGCATTAGCTTAATGCACATTAAATTTATTTGCACTTGTAGATGCGCCCTTTATGAAACAATTGCACAGGATATTTTGTATGCATCTATCCCTTGCCCCAGTGTGTGATGGGGTCCTTTTCTCTCAAAGCATGCTGTGTATATATGTGAGTGAGTTTCATATATTCCAGAGTCTAGGCCACTGGCAGTTTGACGCCTGACTCTTGTAATTCTCTGGATACGAGCTCTCACTGTACTCTGTAGGAATGTTGTCATAGATTACAAGAAATTACAAGAAATGGACCATTGGATTTTCAACTCTGTTACTCACATGAATGCCATTTTGTCTATACCTATGTTGTTGTGTGATTGAGAGTCCAAAGCTGCCATTGGCTGCTTTTTCAAACTTGATTTCCTGCCAACAGTGGCTCTTTGTACTATTTTACACGTTTTCTAGAGAAACTCATTTATGTCCAGGGATATGTGCAACCCCTCCTTCTTTTTCTTTTTCTTTTTTTTTAAGTATAAAAAAAGGCTCTTGCTGAATGCCAATAATTATAGTCATCTAGGCAGGCACATTCATGGTAGGCTTAGCATGGCGCCAGGATGTCAACCCTTTGTTTCTGAAGCATAAAAAATAACAACAAAGCCTGTTACTGCTGTACAGTATCTCCAGTAAAATGCCACTGAGCTTGCCTGCATATTATTTGCAAGCTGTTAAACAAGGGGCTGATAGTGGTCCAGAAAGGCAAAATGCAGTCACAAAAATGAGCACTTACTGCTCTGTTCCCCACAGCTACTAATCTCAGGATATAGAGAGTTGGACAACCTGGAAGAGTGGTAAAGCCTCAGCTGGTCATAGTTTCCAGTGCTGTAATTTTGCTCCTCTGTCGTCTTGGCAAAGCAAGAAGGACCCAATCTGGGTTAAATTTCTTGAGGAATAGCCTCTTTTCTTTATCAGGGTATGTTTAAGCCACAAAAAGACTTTGTGTTACAGAGTGAAAGTTGATCTCGGTGACATATGGTTCTCCTGGACATTCATATGAGTGGCAATTTACATGCTCTGAGAGGGTATGTCCTCCAAAGCAGCATTTCCCAACCAATGGGTCATGACCCAAGTGGGTTGCAAGAATATATGAAAGGTCATGGGCAAACTTTAAAAATGGATTCTTCTTTAAAGGAGAAAAAATGTGGGAAACTGTGGCTTTCCTCTTTCAGGCTGGCAGATTTCCAGGCTGCAAGGGGCTGCTTAGGCCCCCCCGCTCCACAGACCCACCCCCTGACCCACACATGTGGAGGTCTGGGGGTGGGGGATAGTGGGTTTGGAGTGAGGGCACTGGGTCAGGGCTGGCCATCAATATTTACAAATGGGTCCTGGAACAAAAAAATTTGAGAACTACTGGTCTAAGCAGCAGGAGGTACTAGTGAATGCAGGTTAAGCTAAAAAGAATTGTGTTCTTGAGAATTCCCACCGCTTGGCCCCATCTGGCTGGTTGTTCCAGCACCCTAGGTCTTCCTAATAAGTTTGAATTGTGTAGCATGCAAGGTGGAAGGGAAGAGCATGTTGGGTCAGCAGTATCAGAGTAGATTGATTGAGATACCTAGATATAGAAGAAGGAGAAAGGGAAGTGACTATTAGGAGGAATGTGTGTGGGGAGAATATAGACAGTACCTAATGAAGCATATGCCTAATAGGGCTGTGCGAAGCTTTGGTCCCTGATTCAATCTGGAGGAGATTCAGCCTGATTCGGTGGCTGAATCTCCAAATCCATAATGAATCAGAACACCCTTTAATCTCTCTGAATCAAATCAGAACCCTCTGAATTGATTCAGAGAGATTCGGAAAGATCCGGAGATTCGGACATAGACACAACTTTAAATGTTTTTTCTACATACCTCTAGGTAGCAGGAGCTGTGAGTGCTGCAAGGGTGGGGCGCATGGAGCATCCCACAGAAGTGCAGGGGGCTCCCCGGCACGCTGGGGAGCAGACCTAGAAGTGGACCAGAAGCACTTCTGGTTCACTTCTGGGCCTGCCAGGGAGTGCACAGAGGGTCCCCCCACACCTCTCCGACTCGGTGACTGGTGCCTCCTGGGTCTGGGTGGGGAGCATGCTTGGGGTCCCCCTGCGGCCAATCACTGAGCCGGGGGGGGAGGGCCCGGTGCACTCCCCAGCAGACCCGGAAGCGGATCAGAAGTACTTCCAGTCCACTTCTGGGTTCATCCCCAGGCACGTGGAGGGCCCCCACACTCCTGTGGCATGCTCCACATGCCCCAGCATTGCAGTGTTCATGAGCTGCGCCTGCTACCTGAAGGTATGTAGAAAAACTTTTAAACCTGTGTCTATATGTAAACCACTGATCCTCTGAATCAGCATTGAATCTTCAGATTTGGATTTGGCTGAATTGAATCAGGGACAGTGATCCAAATCAATGAATTGAATCACTGTCCCCGATTCGGGCCGAATCTGAATTCGAATCAAATTGGGCCTGCTTCACACACCCCTAAATCCTTGAAAATATTTTTCATGCTATTTGTTTATGGTTGGCTTGTCTCGTCTGGTTGACTTGTAAGGACTTTGAGGCATGTTTGGATGTCACATGCCACGTTGTGGATGCCACCGCAAAACTGCATTAAAATAACATTATGAAGGCTGCCAATCAAGTGCTGAAAAGTTAAAAAAAACCCCAAAACCCCCAAAGAACAAGAGTTATGTAATCTGACCCCGTTAGGCATATGTATGAGCATTCAGATATAGCCTTTTAATTATGTGACCGCTTACTCTTTTACTCACAGGACCCCTACCTCATTCAGTACATGGGATGGCTCTATTCTGATGATGAACAAGAGATAAGGAGTCTGTAAGCCTTCTGCTTCAATATTTTACAGAAATTGGAAGGTGTATTTTGAATGAGATAGGAAATGCAGGAAGAGAAATGACAGTCTCGTGGTTGAAGTAGGCCAGTGCTGGACTGGAGATTTTTCTTTTGTCTGCCTCTGTCAAAGATTTCCTAACTGATTTAAACCAGGTGGTTCACAAATAGTCACTAATTTTGTGTCCCACATTTTTCTGGGCATATGGCTTATTTCCTAGGGCCTGATTACCAGCAGTACTGAATATTTATTGTTCCAGCAGAGGTCAATGGAAGTTGTACTTTGTCCTGGCTTGAATATGCCTGTTTTGCATGGAAACATGAGGGAATTTAACTGCTATATTCAAAGTCTCAGCTTACCATGTGTGAACTGAGAATATTCAAAGGCTTCTAACTTTACCACATTTAAGCAGATTTCCATAGTGATGACCAAAGAGGCATATCCTTGTCCCAGCCACATTTCAAGTCTCCACTACTAATGATGAAGAAAAGGTCAGCAGAATTTTTTAGCAGAGGCAAAGTAACATCTGCTCCCTCTCCCCATCCAGATTTCTTGCTGAAGAAATAACTGAACTGTGGTAGATAGATAGCTGGCAATTAAAATTTCAGTCCCAGTGATTAAAGTTTTGCAAAGTTATAAGCAACTGTTGTAAGAAACAGGATCTTATAACAGGAGTGTCAGGCAGTATTAATAATAGGCTGCTCTACCAGCCCACTATAATAATAGTAGTTAGAGCAAGTGACGGGGAGTCTGGAGGCCTGGCTTCTCTTCTCACATCTGCCATTGACTAGCTCTGTGATCTTAATCAAAACCTTCTTCGTGTCTAGTTGTTATATCCATCTAAGATAAGGAAGCTGTAAAGCATGTAGTCTTTACCTAAAACACTTTGGGATTCTACCACAAGGGGTTTTGTATAAACACAAAGTATTTTTGACATTGTTCTTTATTACCAATAGCGACTAATCTGATATTTTAGATAGGATGAGCCACCCCAGGTGTTCTGTCACCTACCTGTACCCAGGATCATGCTTGCCCTTGCAACGTATTTGTGCAAGACCACAGGCCTCCAGTGGCATTAGCCTTAACTGAGGAGCCCTATACTCTTTTGCTGGTAAATATTTGAGTACTGACCCAGGTGTGCTATCCAGGCAGTCTATCAAATGAGAACAAAGGGCAGAGGCTGTAGAGCAGTGATTTTCAACCGGTGGTCCGCAGACTAATGCAGTACTTCCCAAACTTTTCCTCAGCATGACCCCATTTATGACTCCATTTCCTCAGCAGAGCCCCTCACTTGTGACTTGCAGCCCTCTGTCATCCCAAGCTCTGCTGGAGGGGGGGCCCCAGCTGTCAGAGCTGTTGGACCAGGACCCCCTGTCCCCCCAGCAGCTGAGCCCTGGCTGCTGCCCAGGGAAGGTGGTGGCTGCTGGGGCTGAAGCAGAGCATGGAGCTCTGCTTCCCTCCCACCCTGCCCGCCCTCCCATGGGCGGCACAGCTGGAGTGGAGCCCATGCTAGGGCTGCCTGCTGTGGGCTCAGGGCTCCCTGCCATGCTGCCCTTCCCCCTGAGGCCTCCATGGCCCAGCAGGTGGGACCCAGTGCAGGAGGGAGGGGAGGCTTTGTGCCACTGCCAGGAGCCCCATGCCAGCTGCACTGCCATGGCGAGGCGCCCCCTGCCCACCTGGCAGCAGTGGCAGCAGCATGGGGTTGTTTTCCTCACTGCTGCCAGCTGGGTAAGAGGCACCTCACCATGGTGGTGTGGCCAGCGTGGAGCTTCCAGCATTGGCACCGAGTCTCCCTACCCCACTGTGCTTGTGGAGGCCCCAGGGCAAGGGCAGTAGGGTGGGAAGCCCCAAGCCCACAGTGGGCAGCCTGCATCTGCCCCCACCCAGTGCACAAATCTGTGGGGTGCATGGCTCCCATGCCTCCTTCCCCAGGAGTGCATGGCTCCATTTTTATCATTGCAACCCCAAATAGGGTTGCAACCACAAGATTGGGAACTGCTGGTCTAAGGGGTCCATGAAAGATGACTATAATCAATCTAAAGTATGTAAATACCCACACTTACAATTCAAAGGGATCTGTACCTCCATTCACAATTTCCCAAGGGCTCTGCATCCCCATTTGAAATATTGTAGGGGTCTAAACCAAAAAAAAAAGGTTGAAAACCATGGCTGTGGAGGATAATAACAAGCTGGCAGAAGGAATGAAATCCTTTTCTATGGCTGCTTCAGCCTGTACCTATTCCATCACCTTTGTTCTCTTAATAGCTACAAAGGTATTCCTGGAAGAGCTAATATTAGCTCCCTCATGTCTGTCTGTTTCTTAGAAGTTGGGGAAACAAAAATCCAATTGAGTACCCTGTTTCTAATGCCTGAGTTCTGCAAAGTCCCATTCTCAAAACCCAGATAAGACGTTTGTTCTTGTTAAAGTTAGGCATTGAAACAGGTGGTTGTGGAGATGATGGCATCAGAGGCTGAAAGGTATTCAATGCTAAAAATAGATTCCCTGTGAGTTTAACTTTAGCAGCATGCTCAGAGGCTTCTGGTTGGTATATGTTTCCTTTGACTTCCAGTGGAATGATGAAAAATGTGTGTAGTCATGGGAGGAGGAGGGGACACCTACTACTTGAAACTGTAGAGAATAGATCTAGATATAATTTTAGTTAAGGTTGAAGACCAGAATTAAAATTTAGGCGGGATTTTAGTCCAAGGTTTAGTAGTGCATTGTGTCCTAACACAATGCCTCTGCATCACAGTCAGGATTCCTAAGGCTAGATTATAGTCAAGAAAATCACTATGGAAATGGTGTGTGATTTCATGTTTACTGTGTGAGCAATATCCATAGCAAATTTGCTCCAATTACAAGGAAAGGAAATTTGCTCTAGTTACATTCTAATAGCCATTCTCCGAATTTCAACTGGTATCTTACAGTTATGCTGTTCTTTTTGCATTTATGATCATTACTGGTATTAAAAAATCTGCAGCTGGAACTCAAGTAACAATGCTGCCAGTGATTTGCAAGTCAGAATAAACTCCAGCTCATTTTCTTATTCCTGTCTGGGCTCTGTAGCACTAAGAGGAACAAGCACCTGATATTCCTTGTGAAGAGCCTTCTCCTGACCCAAGCAAATTTGCAAAATGGAGATGATAAGGTGCAGTATGCTTCATGCAGGATAGGGACCGTGCAAGGATAACCTCAGCATATATACTAGCATCTACAAATGAACAAGATGGTTGGTGAGAGAGATGGGATGGGATGGGATGGGATGGGATGGGATGGGATGACACTCCATCCTGCCCCTGGCTGAGCTGGCTTCACAAATCACCATGTGATTTAAAACAACGTAGCAGAAACAGCTGGGACTCCTGGACTCCTGCTTCCCCAGAATCACTGGAATGGGCCCAGTCTTGATCTCTGAGGAAAAGCAAGGGTCAACCCATTGATATCAATAGAGTCCCACTGGGGTCATGTCAGAATTGAACTCAACATATCAGAGCAATGCCTCTCCATGTACATGCCCCAACCAGATCTCAAGGACACCAGGTGCTAGGCCATCAGTTAAAACAGGCCAATTTTACATAGGTATTTATCTTCTAGTCACTGCATTTCAGTATTTGAGTAATTCTTTCCCATCTCTGAAGCAGAGTCAAATCTGAAATGTTCTTAAAGTCCAATCCCATTCTGTGAAAAGCAGACTTCTTGCTAGCTCTTGTTGTATCCTTGAAGGACTGAGAGGAAAATACTATCTGTTTTGCCTTTCCCAGATGTCTAAAAGCTCAAAAAATAAGTGATTTCCAACCATTGCTAAAACATAATATAAAGCTGGGATCAGAGGTTTTTAATTATAATGGCCATTTTTGAGTCAGAAGGCAGGATAGATATGCACCTTAAAGACTAACTATGAGTGAATAAGATTATAGAAAGAGCATAAGCTTTTGTGAACTTGATCTCACTTCATCAGCAGCTGTGAAAAGACACACATAAAGCACTATATAAAGTAGAGTGAGTGATTTGAATACAAAAGATGGGAAAGGAAAAGGGAGAGCAAGAGTGTGGAAGGATGCAATAAACAAAAAGTGAACCCATAGGAACAAAGAAGTGCAGAGGCAGAAAAGGATCTTGGAGTCATTATTGAGGCCAATATGAAAATGGGCTGGCAGTGTGGGGAAGCAGGCAGGAAGATCAACCTCACCTTGTCCTACATCCACAGATGCATCTCAAGCAGGTCCAAGGAGGTGATCCTCCCCCTGTATGTGACACTGGTCAGGCTGCAGCTGGAGTACTGCAACCAGTTCTGGGCGCCGCACTTCAAGAGGGATGTGGACAACATGGAGAGGGTCCAGAGGAGGCCACTCACATGATCCAGGGACAGCAGGGCAGGCCCTACCAGGAGAAGCTACGGGACCTGAACCTGTGCAGCCTCCACAAGAGAAGGCTGAGGGGGGATCTGGTGGCCATTTACAAACTAGTCAAAGGGGATCAGCAGGCACTGGGGGAGTCCCTGTTCCCCCAAGCACTACCAGGAGTGACTAGACATAACGGTCACAAGCTGGCAGAGGGTAGATTTAGGCTAGATATCAGGAGGCGCTACTTCATGATCCGGGTGGCTAGGATCTGGAACCAGCTTCCAAGAGAAGTGGTGCAGGCTCCTATCCTGGGGGTCTTTAAGAGGAGGCTAGATGTACACCTTGCTGGGGTCATTTGACCCCAGTACTCTTTCCTGCCATGGCAGGGGGTTGGACTCGATCTGCTCAGGTCCCTTCTGACCCTACAAACAATGAAACTATGAAGAAGCTAATCCAAGTAATGAGATAAGAATCCATAGTTTTTATTTATACCTTACTTAACACAGTCCAGTTTGTGGATGATCTTTTGTTCTGCAGTTTTCCATTCAAATTGGTTTTTAAAATTTTGCTGCTTAAAAACAGCAAACCTGAGGTCAACGAAAAATGTTGGGGGAGGTTCAAGTGTTCTGTGACAGGCCTTGGTTTTTTTCTGCAGCTGGTGTCAAATCAGCATTCAACAGTTCTTACATGTAGAAATCACCCTGTCTCCCTGATGCAGACAGCAGATGGGCACTGGAGCAGGTGATGGCATCTATTGTTGGTAGAGCTGTAGGTGAAAGAACCTTAGGGCGAAGTACAGACATTTGGGGAGGTTAAAACAGGTTCAAAATGGCCACCCGATTTAAACTTAGCTCATCCTGGTGCTGATTTTACACTTACAGACCCGGTCTCAGTGATTGGCAATCAGTCTGAACCTGTAACGGAACAGAAGTTCCATACACACAAACTGCTTTAAACATTGCAGAACCTAGTTTAAGATAAACTTGGATCTATTTCAGGGTTGGGCAAAATACGGCCCAGGGGCTGGATGTGGCCCGCTAGGCCATTCTATCCGGCCTGCAGTGCCCCTAAAAAATCCAGAAAATTAATATTAATCTGCCCTGAGCTGCCTGTCATGCAGCCCTTGATGCCATGCCAAAACTCAGTAAACGGCCCTCTGCCCAAAATAATTGCCCGCCCCTGGTCTATCTAGTATCAAACTGATTTGATTTGAGTCGAACCGGGGCATGGAACTTCTCTATGCTTTCCCTACATTGCCCTGGGGCTGGGAAAATCCAGCCACTGGCCCCAGCCCCGAGGCTGCTCTTTCTCCCCCAGCCCTTCCCCTGCACTGGGCTATTTTTTCCCACCCCCCTGGCCTCTTGCTCCCCTCCGCCCAGCAGCCAGGCCTCTCAACCCACACCTCACAAGCTACTCAGGGTGCAGCCACTTTAATCAGCGTTTGCCACTGCTAGAGCTGAGCAAGTAAGTCCTAGTGGAGGAGAGTGGCAGGAGGGATGGGGATGTATATTCACTGGGGGTGGATGGGACAGGATGGACCCCACCCCATCCGCAGATCATGCTGTCCTCCCCATCCCATACGCAAGTTGTGCTAGCTCGCCCATCCCACCTGTGGGTCGGGCCAGCCCCATCCACCCCATCTGCAGGTTGTGCTGGCCCCCCCATATCACTCATGAGTCATGCCAGCCCTGTCTGCCCCCCTCACCGCACCTGTGGGTCGTGTCTGCTCCCCATCCCTCCGCAGAGCCCCAATCCCCTCCAACCTGCTGGACCTCCAACCTCCCCCCTGTCCCCTCTGGCCCCTCCATCCTGAGTTACCTGATATCAGGCAGCCATTTTGATCTGATTTAACCTCCCCCTAATCCCCCCAGATGTCTGTACTTAGCCCAGATGTTATAGTCCCTGTTATTCATCCAGGGATGACGTAGTCTATATTGCTGTGGGAGAACGGCAGGCCTTTGGGTCCATTGCAAGGCCTGGTACTTGGAGGTAGCCATATTGCAAAATGTGTGTGATACCACTTGGAGCACTGTCCACCCAGAGATGGAAGAAGTTTTCAGTGTGGCTTAAAAACTGCCTAAATAATTTAAAATAAGAGCTAACAACTTTTTAGGTTTAAAAATTCAACATTTTGATTAAATATTAAATACAAATTATTTTTTTCAATTGTTGAGCTGGCACTAATTATCTAGATGCTACAGGTATGTCTCTACACATTTATAGTTGTAATGTGTTATTAGTTTCATTAATAAATTTGCTAGATAGGCCCTAATCCAGTGAAACACTTAAATGCAGGCTTAACTTTAAGTACTGGAATAGCTTCCTGGAAGGCAATGGAGCAAGTGCCTTACTATTTAGGGCCTTAATGTCCTAGATGTCTAAATATTTAACTGTATGGCCAAAATCGTAGTGCCACGTAATGGCTTGGGGCATTTCATACATACAAAATAAGATAAAAGTTGTGCTCTGGGGATCTTACGTGCTATCAGAAATACATCTCCACTGAGGGAGGTGTCATCAAGATGCAGATTAGGTGAGTGGTCAAGCAAGATGAGGGGTGGGGGGGAAAGTGGCTTAGGAAATCATTTGTTTCTCATATTCTCTGTGCAATTTTAGGTTATGACTAATAGTTTTGTTACATGAGCTCTTTTATTTAATACATTAAATATAACACTTGCATGCTGAATGGGCAGCTGTGCAGTGCAAGGGGATGCTCCATCTGTATGTGCATTTTGTGTAAATATAAAAATGACATTGGCTTCCCCTCCCGTTGCTTTCACTTTTAGGACTATGGGCACCAAGAGCGGGAGTCTAAGACATGCCAGTTGAATAATGCACTTTTTGCAGCCTCATTTGAGAGAACTGTCTGCCCATCTCAGCCAGTTTTCCCCACGCCCAACTATGATTTTTTTAAAGCAGACACTTCACAATATAAATGTAGTTGTTTATTGCAAACTGTGGGAACCTGCTATAAATTCAGAGCCTTTATTTTCTATTTGTTCTTGGCAAGAGGAACACAGGGGCTGCTCCACAGGATCAGGAGCAAGGTCACCTAGCCCATTTCCTCCATCAAGGGTTCCACTGCCCTCCCCAGGCACTCATCTGCCTCAAGCCATTGGCACTTCCTGGGGTTTCCAGGTTAATTAACCACTACCCAGCGCTTGGCATTGACCAGTACACGTTGTACCACTTATGGTCATAGTGGTAGCAGGCTTTCAGTCTTGACCTGACCACAAACACATGCACATGTATCTCAGAATAACATTTGCAGACATTTGCAAGATTTGATAGAAGATACACAGGTGAAGAGGATGTGGCCTCCTGCTGCTGTAGAGGGTGCTCAAGGAGATGGATAAGACTGGAGGTAGCAGTTAGAGGAAGGGGTTTGGAATGAAAGAATCGGGAGCTGGCCACCATGCTTGAAGTGACTCTGTGAAGGAAGCCATGTGTTTTCCTCTTCTTAATGCTAAACATGTCACTTTTACATCACTTTCATTCTTGCTGGAATGTCCTTAGGACTGGGGCTAAGAATTGAACCCAGGCTTCCCATTTGATGGCACACAGTGTAAGAAATTATTAATTTGCATCCAAAAAGAGTGTAGCAGTCCTCCTGTAGCTTGCCCAGGTGGAGACTGAATATTGCCTCATCTGGTATACTTGTCACTAGTAGCCTGTGAGACCTGCCTCCTATGTTTTGATGATGGTAGCATGGAGGATTCATGTGCCCAGTAAACCAACCACCAACTGGAGGACACCTTTAAATGGGCATGTCCATTATGGTGTTTGGTTGTGAAAATAGCACGTGGGGATGAACTGGCTCATTCAGAAAATCTGCTTTCAAAAGAATGAAGAGATAGGCATGAGAAAGAGACAGGCAGTTAAGGAGATTTGGTACTGAGAATGGGCCCTTGAGGGCGTTAATGGATCTTGTGCAAGTTGGTAGTATGAGACACTGTCTAGGTTTTGGCTGGCCCCAAGCCTCCCTGCTTTTGAAACAGAGAATATTGCACAGTGTACGGACCTTAATCCAAATTCCACTAAAATCGCTGTAAAGAAAGATTACAGTTGACTTCAGTGGCAGATGGCCTAAAATGAGGCAGAAATAGGCCCTATTTTGATGGCTTCACGATGGGTCAAGGAATGGCTAGGACTTTCTTCCTCTTGGAGAGGTGGCCCCTTCAGGTCACATTTTAAGGACAACATAGTGCAGCTGGGACTGCTGCTGCCCATCCTTTTTACCTGTTCTGGAGTTTCCAGGCCTGTTAATCCATCACTTTTCATCAGCAAATTCACTTAAAATAACTTTTAAAAAGCCAAAACAATTATCAGTCTCTCTGGGAGAAGGGCTTTCAGGGGGAAGCAATTTAATGGACTGAAAGACTTCATATGCAACCTAATCAATGTGCTGTTCTGTACAAACGCACCAGGACTGGTTTTCCAGTGAGACTTACGTATGCTGATTTTCAAGGTTTTCCTAAACTTGAAGAAGTACTAAGTGCTTCCAAGGAACAAATAGATCATGTAGACAAAGATGGCAAGGATAAATTGGACCTATTGTTCACTGGTATGTTGACAGGAATAGCTATAGGCTTAGTTAGAGCTTTTGTTACCTCTGATTCATATAGCGCCAGGTGTAGCAGATATCATAGGTTAGGTTCCTTAGGCAGGTCAGACCCAGACCCAGACCCAGACCCAGAATCCCTCTGCTTTCCTCAATTACAGCTCTTTTCAGTGAAATAATATACTACTTTAGAACATGTCCAAAGTTTGTCTGGACTAGAGATAAAAGCTTGTTCAAGTGGGTCCTGTCAGTCAGCAATGCCAGTAAATGTGCCTGCCTTTTTAAGACAAGCCTTGATAATGCCACCAACTGTGCAGATTCAAGGCATGCTTGGGAAGTGCTCACAAGCATCATGATTGTATCATTTGTTTTTCATAGCTCATCGTCGAAGCTGCGTTCCACAGTTCTTTTCAGTGACTTCTCTACACTGAGTCCACTTTCTGTTCTCACTTCCTGTGGAGCAGAGCGGCTGCTGAGTCCTGAATTTGTCTCAGTTCTGCAAAACACTCTCCTCTGAATATCAATGCAGGCATGTGTTTATCTAAGGCTGATGCTGGAAATATATGTTCCACTATCTCCATATTTCTTTGAGGTCCAGCTTCCGTTAAATAAGAATGTGCTGCCAACCAGGCAGTGGGAACACTGCCTTTTGACCTACATGATCGATCTTTATCTTTCAGGGCTTTCTCTAAACTCTGAAAGCTTGCAATGGTACCATTACTGGATATCACCAGAGCAGAGGTTGAACGGGTTGTAGTTGTTTTTTACCCTAAGACGGGTCCTATATGGGCTGGAGTGGTTTCTGGAACAGATCCTGTAGAACTGGGCTACCAACTTTTCATATAGTGGGAATTTTCAACCTCTAAGGGAATCCTGAGCTGCCACTTTTGGACATCTTTACAAAAAATACAAATAGATCCCAAAAGGAGCCTGAATCTGGCACTGTTTTAAGAGATGACATTTGAATAGGAATAAGTCACAGGTTGGTGAGTGGGCGTGATAGAATCTATATAAATCTGCATTTGTGTGACTTCCTGCTAAGGAGCACAAAGAGGGAAGTGGCAGGAAAAGCAAGTAATAGCTGGCATAAGAAGGTGTAAGTTAATGCATCTCTCACCTCTCCATTATCATTATTTTGGGCTCCTTAGGGTGGGTCAGTTTGCCACTGACTCTTTTGTGCTTCTTGCTGGGTGTGCATTGAGGAGTCTGAGAGATATCCGTAAGCAGAGTGTTCCTCCTGCATGTGTCTCGGTGTCTGTATCACGTGGTAACCCTGTCCATGGGTATAATGCCATGCCCTCAGAGATGTAGTTAGTCATGTTAGTCTGAAGTCAAGTAGATGGCAGGTTAGTTTTGTACCTTATAAACTAATCAAAATAGGTAGGGTGTGAGTGTGTGAGAAGTACAAGCTTCCATGGGCTGAGCTCACTTAATTAGATGGTGTGCTGGCCAGCCCAGTAGGCCCCAAGCTCATCAAGTGGAACAGGCTGGACTATGCTAAAGTATTATCTGGGCACTTGTACACGTGACAAAAATTGGCCATTTTGCGGTTTACTTGTGGCACGCTGTACATGTGTGCGGGGTTTTATGAGTCAAATGAGTTTGCTACGTTGCAGACTAAATCACATCTGCATATAGTTTAGTTTGCAACATAGCTATTTGTAACTTTGCAGCCTTTGACAGGCACCGCCCTCCCCACCTGCCATGGGAGGAGTGGGCTGAAGGCAGAAGCAGTGAGGGCCCTGTTTTCTTTTTCTTTTCACAGAGCCTACCTGCGTCTCCAACAGCTGGGGGCAAGCTGCCAGTGAGCTGAGCAGCCCCGGAGCTGCAGAGGCCCCAGTCCTTCTTTCCTTCCATGGTGGTGGCTGCCCGGGCGGGCTGCTAGCAGACGGGTGCTGCCCTAGCTCAGGCTCAGGAAACAGTTGGATCGGGCTGGGTGCTGCCTGTGAGCTGCCCCACTAGCTGCCCAGCCAGGTAGCCGTGCGGCGGCACTGCCACTGTGGAGGGAAGGTCTGGGGCCATTTCAGGGCCTGCCGGCAACTTACTCCCTGGCCATGGAAGAGGCGGGCAAGCTCCATGGGGGGGAAAAAAAAGGATCAGGCCCCTCATCATTTTTTTTTCCTTAATGGAGCTTGCCCACCCAGGGAGCAGTGTCCAGCGGGCTTCTAGCATGTGGACTCTGGGAAGAGTTGGAGCTGATGGGTACTGCCTGCAAGGTCAAAACCCCTAGCAGCTTGGAGCAGTACCAGCACTGGTGCCTGTGTGGTAGAGTTTCTGCCTACCACATGGGAGAGCCATATTCAAGTCCCAGCTGGGATGAATCGGGGTGAGTGAAGTGACAGGGAGAAATACTTGTTGCAGTGGAAAGGGGTCATTGTGTTTTCCCTCTTTCCCCACCTCCAGGTACCTAGGTCCTATAATTCTTGTTATTTGACATTTTGTATTTTGTGCATTTTATATTTTGCCAACCAGTATTGTTTGTTCTGTCGTTTATGTTTTATATTTTTGTTAAACCTATCTTTTGTCAACTGGATGAATATGTCTATGATTGTAAGTGCCTAACCTTTATTGAATCCTGCCACCTCAGGGTATTGTAGTATCCCCTATGCCCCCTGGTTTATACATGTGATGTTCCCACTACTGTTTTTCTCATTAAAAGGTATATGGTTAAGTCCACATTGGTGGTCTGGCTCTGCTCTATAGGGCAAGGAGGGTCCCTACACCTCTCACAGCGCTTATGCATGTGCTCTGTTCCCTTCAGTTGGAGAGGGGGTACCTCTTGGAGTACCACCTGGGTTACATGTGTACATGCAGCCTCTGTACTGGGCAGCTTGAGGAAGGATTCTGTGCATCTTTAACCCTGCTGGGCAATGAAGTGTTACACCACCTTAAACTTAGGGCTGCCTCTTCACACCAGAACCTAGCTTTATTCACCTAAAATTATACCAAGTAGGGCTGTGCAAACTTCGGTCTCTGATTCGATTCAGCAGAGATTTGGCCCAATTTGGTGGCTGAATCTCCAAATCTCTGAAACTGAATTGAATTAGGAGACCCTTTAATCTCTCCAAATCAAATTGGAAACTTCCAAATTGATTTGGAGAGATTCAGAAAGAGTATTTGATTCAGACATAGGCACAGCTTTAAATGTTTTTTTTATATACCTCAAGGTACCAGGCCCATTTTGCACACCACTAATACCAACTGAGGTGCCATTAGACTGCCTCAGACTGCCATTCCCACCAGCACAGAATCTGGCCCTCTGGCCAAAAGTGTGCATATCTGGGAAAATAACTCTGTGTGCCTATATATGCACACCCCCCCAATCCGCTTTGTTACTACCAAAATTATTTGGTCAGTTCAACCAGTTTGAACTGACCAAATAATAAGCTTTGTTTGACAAGTGAAAGTTTTCTACTTCTTTTATTCCCTGACATCCTCACCATGATGTGTGTTTGTGTGTGTATATCTATGTATATAAATGCATGTGTATGTGTGTGTGTACAGGTGTGTCTGTGTATGTCGGCACACAGAAAATTTATGTGATATATATATATGAATGCTGCATGCCCCTGGAGGCTGGGGGGGGGTATGGCGAACGCCCACAAGCGGCGGCAGCACTGTTGACAGTGGGAGCATGGTGGCAGCAAGCAGGGAGCTCCCACAGCTAGCCACGGCGGTGTCTGTGGCGGGGGGGGGGGGGGGGGGGGGGTCGGCAAGCGCTGACCAGTGGTTGGCAACCACCTGCAGATGCCACAAGTGGCAGCCAGTGGCGATCCTGGACCACCCACAGATGCTGCTGGCGGTGTTGGCAGTGAAGTGGGGAAGTGGTGAGTGGTGATTGCCCACAGGTGCCACCATCAGTGTCAGCAGCGCCTTTTCATAGAGAGTGCACCACCATGCCCAGGGAGTGCATATGCACTCTCTTGCACCCCCTCCGCATTGCCACTGTTTATATAACATCTTTCCCAACAAAGGCTCATGGGAGGGATAAGAAAGCACCCTACCCTGGGTACCTTAGTTCCATGCAGTGTTCCTGTCACATGCTTCCCTTTGCTCACAAACACAATCTCTCACCCACTTTTGAATGCATTCTTTTGAGGCTCATTCTTAATCCAGAGGGGAACACCGCAGGGAGATGCAACAGCACAATCGATGGCTGTCAGCAGTATCCAGGAAATGCAACTGTGCATCTGCTTGGAATCATTGCAGTGGAAAACTCAAGCTGGGCTCTCTGTCTGCTCCCTGGAAATTAGGGGCTAGAGGGAGGATATTTGGCTCGGAGCCAGACTAGTGCCATCTGTGTGTGTTCAGAGTTCACTCTCTAATGGAAGGATGGAGAGCAGCACCTGTTCTTGTGCCTTGCCTTTCCATCCAAAATGCACTGTTTCTTCATTATTTGTTCTTCCCCATTACATAACAAGTTTATATAATCCTTGCTCATTCACGGAACTGTTTCCTGACAGAGAAACTGCAGGGCTGGCAAAGTTTGCTTTGCTTCACTGTATCTCAGGCTCTCTCTCTCTCTTTCTCTCTCTCTCTCTCTCAATCTCTCATTCCTGTTGTCATGGAAAGATTTTGAAGTAAGGCTGTTTGCAGTGAATAACAATGCCTTGACAGTTACTGGATGGATGACTAGGCAATGCTAGCACAGTGTCAGCTGCTGCATTGAGTCTAAGATGCTACTGTGGGATGTTGCAGAGGGAGGGGAGAGCCATGTTTTGTGGTCAGCTGTTAGCTACTGGATGCATGGGATCAGAGGGGGTTCCTCTTCTGCTCAAGGAAGATTTAGAGATACTAGGGCTGATTCTGATCTCTTGCATGCTGCTATAATTTCACTGAGTTCACTGGAGTTTACTGTAGGGTTAGAAGGAAATTGGGATCATAATCAAGCTTGTGGCATAAGTTAATTTTATGGCTATGGGAACTAAGGCTGTGTACACACATTCAGATAATCTGGGAGCATTCTCCCAGGTTTGTTCCCCTGGTAGAGAAACTTACCTAGAGCAGGATGTACAGACATTTGAATGCTAAGCCCTGAATAGTGCAGAGTTTGCACTGCTGACGCTATGAAGCCAAGTGATGCCCCTTTGCACACATCTCGGTGTGCTCTGCAAGCTCACTTAGTCTGCCTGGCAATAGATGGTAGCAGTGCGCAGGGCAGCCTTGACTGGCTGACCCAGACTGCCCATGGTCATCCTGCATTTCCCTGCAGCACAGTGTGGGGATTGTAAAATGTGTATGCGTTCTGCTCTCTGCTGGAACGGCAGCAGATTCAAGCAAGAAACACACCGCCTCCCAAGGGGAGAAACGGGTTGCTGGAGGACTGTGTTCTCTTCTGAGAGAAGCCACAGCATGTACAGACAATTGCTCTCTCAGGAGAAACTCCTGGCAGTGATTTAACCTTGGTTGTTCCCAACTTGTTTTTCTCCAGGAGCACCAATTTTTACTATAAGAGAAAAAAGTTGACCAACTGTATATTCATGGTTTCTCCTGGGAAAGCAGCAACTCTTACATTACCAAGGATAGACAGTAGTGCTGTGTGAAGCTTCAGTTGTTCATTCGATTCAAAGGAGATTCCGAATTGAATTGGGAGACCAATTGAAAGGTCTGAATCGATTTGCATATTCTAAGATGAGTTACTCTTAATGAAGATAGGATTATTCTGCAGAAGCTCTAGACCTAATTAGTGCATGCGTAATATTTACTGTTAGATCAACTGGTTTAAATCCTGTGCTTAGATCAGTGATGACTGCACCTGAATTTGAGGTTGCAGAGGTACATGGGCATAAATGACAGCTAAATTTGTCACAGTAGTTCCAAAGATCAGGAATACTTTACCATGTACCCAGTTTTGTTTTTGATTTTTTGGGTTTGTTTTTTTTAAATGATAATGAAAATTGGCTCTATGGCAATGGACACATGCTGATGCATAGGTCACTTATTCTGAACTTGTGTAATATTGCTCTGTACCATTAGTCACTATTTGTGTTCCATCCCAGGAGTGGCTTCATTGCAGTGCTGGAAGAAATCTCTGTGGTATTTGTATACAACTTTATAAGGGCTTTGAAATGGAAAGGCCCAGGCCCTTATAAACATGAGATGATACTCATTCAATGATGCCATGGTAGCATTTACCATTTTGATCCAGAGAACAGTGGAGGATTGATGTATACTTAACAGAGAAGTTTGCATAAAATTTAGTCAAATTCTCTTTATGATGTAGCTGATGTCTAAACATCACTATCCATTGAAGGTAATAACATTAAGTATTTATGTGCCAAAAAGTTTGTGCCAGTCATGCTTATCCAGACACAGAGTGAAAAATGGCAGAGTTCCTAGCTATTAATAGAACACAGCAGCCAACATATGGCTGCATAAGGGAAGCAAAGTAAAACATATGCCATGCATTTCTTTTTAAGAATATATATTTCACACCTTTTCATTTCCTACAAGAATATTTGTACAAAGCCTTCACATAGTTAGTCTGCCATCCCAGAAAGGTTATTTTGATATTTCCACAACATGGTTTCATTAAGAAAAATCATGTTTTGTAAACAATTCATGTGCATCTCAGATCCATCCCTTTTTGAACAGACCAGCAGGATCCAGGTAGCAAACTGCAAGATGACTCTTCTGCTCCCCAAACTCATTGGGTGGTTTTCTGGCAAACTTTGTAGCTTTTCTGACATCATGCTGGGATTCTGGTTCATTACATGTGGTGGGGGGTTTATATTCCAGGCTGGCTGAGGTCCCAGACATGCACAAACTCACTGCAGGAAAGAGCCAACCTGTCCAGTGTTAACTGTAAAATCATTTCTGAAAATTGTAGCTTCCTCTATATGTATCTTCATTTTCCATCATTTGGCTTGGAAGAATCTGCTGTGTATTTCTTTTTGAAACTTGCCTTTTGCAGCAGTGTGCTTCTTTGGTGTACAAGACATTAGATTTTTCTGGATGAATCTGAAAATTGATCTTTCATGCTTGCCTGCATTGCATGTGTAACCTTGAACACTTGCTTGCTTTTGACATGGGACTACATGCTGCTTGGTTTGGTGAAAACCTGAGATGAAACATAAAAATCTGCTTTTTTTGTGTCTGTGAATGTGTGTTGGAAATGAACAGTTTTACTGCCTCTTTCATTTAGTGAATGCATACAAGTTGGCTCACATTCTGGACCCAAACAAACTTTTTTAAAATCAGCAATTTATTGGGATTACGACAATGTAGGAGTTAGGACATGAAGCCAGTTTGAAGCGATTGATTTCTGTGAATTTGCACAGATTATTTTATGATGTAAAATAAATCCCTTGCTGAGGTTTATAGTGATGGGAAGGCATATGCATAATTTGTCTACGGAGTTGTTTTAACAACACAAAAATGTTTAGCATATGCATACAATAACCAATGGGCTTTCCTAGCGAGGAAAATTAATCTAAAGTGATGAGTAAAATCCTTTTAGTGCTGATCCAGACGGTTCTATAGAGGCAGAGGCAGCATCGTTTGTGACAAAATATTGGTAAATTTAGTGTACACATAAGCACAGACAAGTGCTGTGAACATCTAGAGTTCTGCTTTGACCCATCTTATATAGCTGTATAGTCTCATTGTACATAAACAGCATTTCATAGATGCAATTATGACCACAATTACAATCAAATAATGCAAATGTTTCTAACACAGAGATGTACCAAATGCCAAGAGGCATTTGGGGGAGGGTTGGATTTCTTACCTGTGGCAGTGAGTGCTGGGTGACCAGCACTGGATTTAGACAGGGAATGAACTAGGCTGGGGGTAGGCAATTATTTCGGGTGGAGGGCCACTTAATGAGTTTTGCGGAGCAATCAAGGGCTGAGTGGGTAGCCCCACCCCTTGACCACTACCCCACCCCCTGGCTGCCATCTTCGGACCAGAAGTCCCACCCCCTAGCCCCTGGTCTTTGCCACAGGAAGTCCTTACCCTTGCCCTCCAAAAATATTCCTTTTGGAGGGGTTGCCATCATAGCACCAGGAAATAAAACAGCCAAATTATACAGTAAAAGTCAAACACCTACTTGAACATATTTTTATTGCAAAAGTATTTTGTCATGATTTGTATTTGTGTAGTGTATATAGAGGGGATTGAACAATAACTCAAAAATGAATAATTAGTCTTGTATATTGTGATGTGTGTGTGTGTGTGTATGGTGGGGTGTGGGAAGTGAGTGTGTGTGTGTGTATGGTAGGGTGTGGCTGTGTATGGTGGGGTGTGGAGGGGGTGTGGGTATAGGTGTATGGTGTGGGTGTGTGTGGGGGGATTTGTGAGGGGTGTGGCTGTGTGGGGGCATAGAGTATGTTGGGGGGTTGTGTATATGTTGGGGGTTGTGGGGGGTGTGAGTGTGTGAGGTTTGTGGGGTGTAAGGGAGGGTGAGGGTTGTGGAGACCCCTGCTTTCCCCCTATGGTTCAGCAGCAACAGGCAGGGTGCTCAGGGCTTTGGTGCCTGGCTCCAGCGTGCGGGACTTCCCTCGCATGCTGCATAAGTGCATGGAGCACCAGCAATACAGACTGCCCAGCAGGCGGCTGCATGCCTCACCACAATGTGCAGCGCTGGTCAGAGCCACGCCCCATGCCCCACCAAGTACCAGAGCCCTGAGTGGCCCGCTTGCTGCTGCTGCACCTTTGGAGGAGAGTGGGGGGCTTCCACACCCTCCCACCCTCCTCCCTCATACCCACACGCTGCCCACCCAAGCACCGCACTCCTGTGCAGCTGCAGCTCTGCTCCTGCCACTTCCCTGGCCTCCTGCTTGCTTCAGGAAGGAAGTAGGGAAGCACAGCAGGTCCTTGGGGGCCGCAGCAGCAGTAGCCCTGCCCAGAAGCTGTGTGCTGGCCAGGCCAGGCCCTCCTGCCCACGAGGGTGGAAGTGAGGTGCAATACAGTGTGTTTGGGGGGGGGGGGCTGTACACATGGGCATCTTGCTCCCACCCTTGTGGGCAGAAGGTCTGGGTGGGGTGCAATTTGTTGTGGGGTGCATGGGCCAGATAAAAGTACTTGGCAGACCATATCTGGCTCACGTGGTGGGATGATTTTAAAGAAGAAATCTTTACCAGGCATGTGCATCATACAAAAATAATGATGGAGAAGGAAATACAAGAGAAGCATGTGATAGTTTTTAATGAGATTTTAGAATAAGTGTGATTTAATGGGATTAGGAGCATATATGGTTCTGAAAATTTATTGTTCTTTTTCAGTGTTTCTTTCAGGCACCTGCTTTCATATAATAATGTTATTAAGTAATAAATTAAAAAAATATTTTAGTGATGTAAGAAGACTTGAGTGGCTGGTAATGCAAAGCCATGGACATAATGGTTAGGGCTGTGCGAAGCTTCGGGTGTTGATTTGATTCGGAAAAGATCTGGCCCAATTTAGTGGCCGAATCTCTGAATTCAAATCAAATCATGGAACCAGTTAAAAGGTCTGAATCGATTTCAAGTTCTCCAAATCTTTGGGAGAGCAGGCAGGGGATGGGACTGGGTGATTCAGAGATTGGGCCGAATCGATTCAGGGCAGTGATTCGAAACACTGAATCAAATCACTGTCCCCTGAATTGGATGAATCCGAATCCAAAGCGAATACTAGCTGCTTTGCACAGGCCTAATAATGGTTACATTAAATTTCCTGGGAATGAATGGGAAGGAGGGATCTGGTCTAGTGATGAGTGCACAAGTCCATGTGCATCACAGATGTCTGTGGAGAGCTATACAAACCTTAGAAATATGTGAAATATGAATTTTCATTTCTACCTAGGAGCAATTTTACAATCCTTGCATTCTCCTGTGCCTGAGGAAGGGTGTGTGCACCTGAAAGTTTGCAAATAAAGAATTTTTTTTGCAGATATCTGGTTGGTCTTATAAAAGATATCACTTCTGCCTCAAGTTGTGATACAAACCTTTGGGCACTTTTACACATGCTCCAATGTATTGGAGCAGATTCAATTAATCGAGCATTCTAATCAGAACACTCCAGTGTGCTGCATCATCTCGTGTATTCAGTATCCCTGCATTTCAAAATGGCAGTGGGGGTATTTTAACCAAAGCTTGTCAAACGAACTTTGGTTAAAGCACTCCCGCCACCATTTTGAAATGTGGGACACTGAATACCTGAGACACTATGGGTGTTTTAATTAGAGCAGCTTCCAAGAGCCACTCTAATGAAAGCACCCCTCACTGCCACCCCAGAAACTGCCACCCCGGACCTTTTGAGTCCAGTTTGAAACAGCTTTGCCATTTGTGTGTTACATGGAGTTTCAAATCTGACCCCAGTTGTCTTTCCTGCTTTCCTTGTGCAGGGGGCTGGACCCAGTGGTCTTCCAAGGTCCCTTCCAGCCTTACAATCAAAGGAAACTGGAATTAGAGACCCCCCTCCCTTTCTAACTGGCCTGTTCTCCCAAGACTGACTCTTGTTTAGAAGAAACAGATTTAAGGTTGGCATGAAAGCCTGGAGAAAAAAAATTCCTCCCCCCCCCCAAAAAAAAGAAAAGAAAAAAAAGTGAGCATTTGGTTGAGTCAAAAGCCACCAGCCCACTTTCTGATAGCATCTCTGACCTTTTATAATCTTCTCCAGACTCTTCTTATGAGTCACAAATGTCTCTAAAGCCTAATCTATACATGGGATTTGGATTGATTTAACAGTCTCCATAATCAAAGTATTTGCCAAGATTATTAAATTGATGCAACCCTAGTAAGGAATTGGTAGGAGCAGTATGAAGGTACCTAGTGCAGATATTTCTTACAGGAATAATTTATTGCTATTTAGGAATATTTGAAGCACAGGGTTGTAGCATTTTAACTAGCATTTTATAGTAGCATTTTAACTACTATCCCAGTGTAGTTACATGTAGCACATTTTTGTTGTGTATACAAACTGCAGTACTACCACATAAAGACAGGGCTTTTGAACAAGAGCTGGGTGCATAACTTCAGACTCCTCTAGGCTAGGTACAGACATTACACAGAAACCAGTATAAGTGATCAGAAACTGTTTTAAACCGGTAACAGAACAGAAGTTCAGTGCATGGAGACCATCATAGGGCCAGTCCAGCTGGCGGGGGGGGGGGCTGGGATTGGGGCTGGGGCCTCCACTTTCTCCCCCTCCTTCTGCTGATAGTTAGCAGTGGGGGTGGGGAGGGTCTCTAGAGAAAAAGCTGGCCAGGGAGGGGAAGTACCTGCTGCACAGATCTGGATCCGGTCCCCCCCAGACTGAGCAGAATAGCTGGGGAGGGGGTCACACAGTAACCTGGCAGGGGCCTTCCCCCTCCACCCCCCCGCTGCCACTGGGGGGTGGGGGAAGGGGAGGGATGCTGGGGAGTGATTCTGTACTAGTCCCCCCACCACTGTGGCTGCTAGCAGGGGGTTGGGGGTATGTACATGACAGCCAGTTAGGGTTGGCCCCCACTTGGCTGCCCCCAGCTATCACCAGCAAGCTGGGAGGTGTGTGGGAGCACCCCCTGCCTTCTGGCTTCAGCCAGTGCAAGCATCTGCATGCCCTGCCCCACTGAAGGGAAAACATGCGTTCTGTTTGCTTTCAGTCCAGTCTACGCAGCTTGGAGAAACCCGCAAATGTTGGATCGATTCTGCCTCGGGCTTTTTGAATATCTGTAATTAGCCCTAACTATTATCTGATGTAAAAAGGTGCTGAGCTGTGGAAATGCTATATTATACTTGCATCATCTACAGTATATTGCCTCTATACCATCATCACTGTGACTAGTAAGAATGTGGCACTGTAGAATCAAATTTTGCCCTTCACATCTCAACTTGTCCAGGAAAAAGAATGTGACCCTTAAGTAGTCACAGGTTTTTAATGCTTTGACTTTTATTTACAATAGGTAGAATTAAATAGTAGCATTAAGACCCAGGTTAAGAAATGCAGTGGCAGTTCATTTTGGAGCATTTCAGATTGTATGATTTCTGTTTACTCATGTGGTTTACCCCATTCCAGTGCTCTTGTTAAATTCATTCTCTTATGGTACATCTTTAATACATTACACTTAACTACATGCAAACTACATCATAGCAAGTGAGTGGATCTGGCTGATTATTGGGTGCTTGGTCATACAGTGGAATGAGCACAGATTTGCTCCCAAAAGTTTTTGGCATTTGCAAATTAATACATTTTAGTCTTTGAAGGGTAAAATGATATTGTGAAAGAAAAAAACCCTTAATTCCAAGCAAAATGTACTGGTAAGTGATGCTGAATGAACATGGCAGTCCAATGAAAGCAGGCTGGATTTCAGATTTCAGCTGGTTGCATTATCATCCTTATCGCTCTTCAGAACGCTGATGGGAAACGGTGTTCACTAAGACTATAGTCCCACCTCTTTGTTTCAGTCTTGGCCCCTACTGGTAAGTCTGTGCTTGCAGAGACTACAACAGGGATCGTGAGATGGCAAAGCATCAGGAGAATACTAGTAGTTTCCAGGAACTGCAATAACCTTTCTGTCCATTTTGTATCCAAGCCTCCACCACTAGAGGGTGAGAAGGCTATATATTTATGGATTCATATGCTAGCAGAGATGCTCACTTAATCAAGTACATAATTGCTTTTCTGTAACAGCATTTTCCAGGCATTACTGTATCTATTTTTAATCCTCCTTCATTTATTTGACCATAATTTTCTATTCAGTCACCACCATAAAGTGGAACGGACCCCTCAAGACTTCTTTCTGCTCACAGCCAGGCATCTCAAAGGCTTCAGGGGGTGATGGGTAGAGAGGAGGTCAGGGGTTGTGAAGGTTTCCAACATAAGATAGTCGTATGTTACCCTAGCTGCCACTGTGGTGTATGCCCCCATACGCTGGAAGGCTGGTTGTGGCACTGGGTTCCCTGGGGACTGCCATTCTAGTACCCCTTCTAAATCAGCACCCAAAGCTGGTACCGTGTCTGCCTACTCCTGGTTAAGCTACTGACATTATCTCACTTGATGTTGCACTAGTATTACATAACAAAGCATGTGGAGATATGCAGTAATGAAATGAAAGACATGGAGACACAAAGAGAATCATTTGCCTTCCTGCTGCCTTTTTCTTAGCATGCTTGAGACATTTTTGGTCCAAGAGCTTGATTCCCTTTGCAATAATAACAGTAACATCTCCCTCCCTAGAGGAAAATGGAGGGATATTGCCCAGTTGTGATTAAAACAACTCTAAACAGATGAATGGGTAATCATTTCTAGGGATTCCAGCAAAAGGTGAAGGACCCAAACATTGGCATAGGCGGGGAAAATAGGGAAGAACGTTAAAAAAAAAAAAAGACCAAAAAATAGCAACAGAAACTGAATTTTAAATACTTTAAAACATGAAACCCATTTAATTCAATTACAGCAGAAAGCGGGATAGATTTGCACCTAACAGACTAAATCCAAGATGCATAGCATAAGTTTTCATAAGCGGAGCTCAGTGGAGTGTGACCTCATCCACTAACAACACTCTTGGAAATTCAGTAGAGGTTATGAGGTTGATGTGGTGTCAGAAAATGCAATGCCATAATTGAGGCTCAGTGGTGCTGGGAAGGAAACAGGCCTCTGTTTGTGGTAGTGGGAGGGGGGAGGATGTCTAGGTTTCTGTAAAGAAAATGCAGTGTGCCCTCCCCTTATGGGCTCTGAGTGAAAAAGCATATCTCTGCCTGGCTCTCAACTTTTGAGGGGTGACTTATGTCATTTTAGTGCTATGCTTCCTTTTACAAAATGACAGCATCGTATTGCCAGGGCCACTTAGGCTGGAAACAGATGTTGACTTTGGGCCACTGTAAAACTATAACTACAAAAGCCCCATATTGTGGCTATGACAATTTGGTTACGACAATTTGGTATAAATTTATGCTGCTTTTTTGTGACAGGCGTCTGTTTGCTTTATGATGGGAGAGTGATGTGCTGCCGGCAGGCACTCCCAGGGCTTCTGGGGCCTAATCCTGTGTGCCTCAGGAATTCCCATGCGTGGGGTGCATAGGATTGGGGCCCTGAAGACCAGGAGCCCCTACCTAGGTTCCCCACTAGCAGATGTGTGCCCCACAAATCCCCTGGCAGGGGATTGTCGTCCCAGGGTTCCCCCATTTGTAGGGGGATCAGGCCCTTGAAGCCCTGGGAGCAGCAGGGACCTGACCCTCCATGATAAGTGGTGACGTCTGTGTAACCCAGTGAAGCAGATCAGCCATGCAGTGGTCACATCCCAGCATAGCTAGTTTGCTTCATTTGCTGATCTCTGTTAATAGCCTCAGAGAATAAGGAGAGAGTTTGTCTTTAACTTTTCTAGTGTAAGCTGACAAAAGGGATTCCTCAGTGTTGCTTGTGGTACACACTTCTTTCTCCAGAGAAAGAAGAGCTTGTCATATCACTGGGGCTCGTCCTAGCTGTTCTTGTTTGTCTGGCTGTTCACTGGCTACTGTGTCTCATGTCGGAAATGAACTTGAATTGTTGGGGAAAAAGTGCAGGGAAGGGTTAGAAACCAGCAGAGTGACGAAATAAGGCATGTTAAGAAATGCAAACATAGCAGATATACAAAGTCCTACAGAAAGAGTCAAAAACACTCTGCATTGTACTTGCCCTGTTGAGTCATGTATGAGGACTAATTTCTTCCCGTTGTGAGTCCTGTGAGTATCAGACTATACAATAAAGCATATCTTTTTGCCCCACCACAGTCTACGCAGTGTGGATATTGTTAAAACCTTTGTCTCTGGGTGAATGTGCAGCATGCACTAGATGACATAGTGTTTGAATGCTTTGTGATGGTGCTTTTACCCTTGTCTGAACTTTAAGCTCAGTTACTAGAGTAACATTTTCAGAAGCAAGCACATGGTTCATCTGACCGTATTTCCAGAGGTTGATGGGAGAAATGACTGTGGGGTGAGTCTTTCCCCTCTTCTTTCTTTTCCCTAGTAAAGTTCAAACCTGCTGGTATTTTCTTGCTTACTAAGTATGTCTAATTGCATCATAATTTTTGAGTCTGCACATGTGGCTGCATTAACTGATCTTGGAGACAGCATGTTACTGAGGGCACTGAAGGCTGGATTCTGAGTCCATGTATTTACTGATGTAAATGCCAAGTAATGCTTGCTGCAATGGACTGTCTGGCTCTGCACCCATCAGCTGGGTAATTGAGATCAGAATCTGCTCCTTTGGGCTTTTAGCTGCTTTTCTCTATTTAAAAAAAAAAGAGAAAGAAAAAAAAAACCAACACCGAAAAAGCAGTCAGCTGACACCGTACTTCACTGTTAAAAAATGACACTGCTGAGCCTCTTCACTAGGGAGCAAAGTAGTGGTGTCACTGCGAGGCCTCAGCTCAAAACCCAAATGTACACCCTTCCAAACTAATGGTGAGCGGACTACCTAGTGAGGCTTCTCAATGCTTCCATGATTGCCCTTCTTTATTGTCTTAAAGGTGACCTTGCTTCTTATTAAGACTCAGGCTGATGGGCAATCTGTGCTAAGGGAAGTTGGGTGCATATAATAAAAAAAAAATGGGAAAAAAACGTGGAGCAGTGAATGCACGGGCAGTGCACGCTTGCAGCAGAGAGAACTCCGGACTGTGCGGTATGTGGTGCTGCAAGCAGGTTTGCAGCACCACATACCTCATGACCCTGCTTGTCTAGATGGACCTACTAAAGCTATTTGTATGGGTGGATGTTCAGTGCCCTTATGGTGATCTCTGGGCAGGAATGCAAGGGAATATGGAGCCCTCTTTGACTCGCTTTTTTCTGCCCAGAATCTCTTGCTGCTCAGCACACCTGACTGTTAAAAGATTCTCCTGCAACCTACTCTAAGTTCAGATTGACTGTTGGAGACCCAGAAATCATGGTTCTGCACTGTGTTGCTTACAGCCAGCCTTTAAGGCCCACAGGTTGCATCATTTAGTACATAATTCAACTAGGTGTGAGATCACTAAATACGAAAGACTTCTCAGCATTGCTCTGTGGCCTTCGATCATTTCCACTTTATAGCCATGACCTTATAAATATGAGCTGCTCAGTGCTTGTTGACTTCCAGCAAGCATACATCTGGGTAATCAAGATGTAGGAGTTTTGAGGCTAATCCGCTTGCCTCCTACAATAACTTCGCTACTGCTCATCATGAGTCAAATCCTAAAATCCCTATTCAGACAAAACTCCTGTGGATTTCAACAGGAGCTTTACCTCAGCAGGAAGAGACCCACTACTTCCGCGGTCCAAACAGTGCAATTTGGAAAGCATGATTTCCCTGCCTTACAAGGTGTGACATACGGTGACACAGGTACAGTGCCAGGTGACAACACCCTATGTGGGTTAGTACCTCACTTCTGAAGGTATCCCATTGGAATGAATGGGGGTCCTTGAGGAGTAAGGTACTACTCAATGCGAGTAGAGTGATCAGCATCTGGACCATCAGGCCTATGCATCCTGATCACCAGGGCGCGCCTAGATTTTCAGTTCCCGATCCCTGTGCCGAAAAGGCCTCTCCAGAGCAGTGGGGAAAATCCCATTTCAGACTTCACAACTGCAGTGATTTCTTCTGGCCTTAAAATCTATAAGTCGGGGTGCTAAATATTTGTCTGCATATACCGATTTGCGTGCATGTGTATATATATGTGGCCTGCACTTCAAAAATCTTTGGAAGCTGCAAAGTCCCTCCATAAATAAACAAAATGAAATTAAAATAAATTGGGATATTTGTTCAAATTCTCTATTTTTAGTTATTTTATGTCTTTACTACTTCCCCACAAAATAACACACAGAGGCCACCTTCATCCTGAAGAATCTTTCCAAAGGGGTTTTTGGTTCTCAATTGGGGTGACTGCTTCTTCATTCCACAAGTTTAATTTTCTTGCAGGTTATTAACTTTCGCCTCCGAAACAGGGGCCTTAGCAACAGATCGCTTTCCTTGGCAACGGACTTCCACGGTTTAATTAAAGCAGGTGTGGGAGTATTAAAAATGCCACTGTTGGAAAAAGTTGAAGGATATTAGCAAATCAAATGGGCTGAGGCATGAGTTGTCTTGTCAGTTAGACGGAGGTGGAAGTAAAAAAGAATAGTAAACAAGATACAAGCTGTGAGGATGTGGCAGGGTAGTTCTGGCTTCTCAGGTCTTCTGGGTATAGCTTGACCCAGCTGTTTTTCACAATTTGTACTGGAGAAGGAGGGTAGAAATGTGTGTGAGGGTATAGGTATTGGTGGGATGGAAGGGGAAATATACTGTCTCTCTGGAATGTTTTGTTTTGAAATTACCTTTTTTGCAAGTTTCCAGGTCGATGAGAATCATATTTGCCTTAGTTTTTACAGAAGGAAGGGCTTCGCCTCCCTTCATAAATGAAAACTTGTCATTTTGACTTGAAAAGTGTATTGTAACCTCCACCTTTAAGCCCTCCCCCCCGACCTAGAGGCAACATCTCTAGAGCACGTGGTCCATAGCCCATGTAGTCCCTGATCTCTCTGTCACCATAGGGGTCAGTTGTGTGATGGCTGCTTTTTTGTGGCATGGTCACACATCTGCTAGAAACTGGACTGAAGTGTCTCCCTCACAGGGTGATCACTTTGAATGTCTAACAGTGAACGGGTCCAAACCAAACTCTTGAGCTGACATCTCCCTTCACACTCTTCCAGTTGAAGGACTTCAAGCAGAGTAGTCAAACTCAATCAGAATCTCATGGCAGTCCCTTCTGTTTGCTGACCCAAATTCCCAAGTCTAACTACCCTCAAATTGTAGGGTGTGTGGGTGTGGAAGAGAAGCGTGTGAGGAGAAATCCTATTTTGCAACCAAGTGTCACCACTTGAGCAAACTATAAACCTGATGGTGTGGTTGGGTTGAGCTGCTAGCTTATATCTGAAAGTTTCATATTCCCTTGGCTATCTAGAATCTGGAACTTTGCTAAAACATTCTTAATAATAATAAATAATAAATGTTCGATACATTCAAAGTAATTATAATGCATGCCAGCAGATACTGAGTTTTTCAGGAAACTGTTCCAAATCAGGGAGGCAGTGCTAGCTGTTTTAGAGGAGAACATGGAGAGCCTGGGCTCCTCATAGTCTCTACCACTGATTTGCTATGTGACCTTGGCATTACTCTGTACTTCAGTTTCTCAATTTGTAAAAGGGAGATGATAAAAATAATTGACTGTGGAGTGATATGGGGTGATAGGGCACTTGTCTTGATGAGCTATCAAATCTATCGTCATCCCAACAGTACTGCTAAATCTACTGATATCCTTGTATAAAAGTATGAGAGCAAATTATTCATAGGAGTCTCTTGAAGTGAGGGAACCCAGTGCTGTATTCAAAACAAAACTGTTCAGAAGGCTACTAAAGGCTGGAAAGTCTACTGATACACATCTCAACTTCTACTTAAAAAAACACCTGATCCCACCCTTTAATATATTGTAAAACAATGCAAATTCTCATTATTATTACCCAAAGTATTGCAAGTATTGCTACGCTGATCTGAGAAGTCCTGGTCATTAGCAAAGCCATTTATTTTGCCTAGGGAAAGCACTCATTTCCCAGACATACAGCTTGGTTGATTTGTTTACAAAAGCAAGCTGTACAAATTGGAGCAGAGGTTAGACAAATTCTCCTTCCTACCCATTAATTAACCTATAGGTCTGGTGCCTTCTCTTTGCAGTTCAATAGAGACAATGGCTCTGAGAGCATTTTTGTGCTTTCTAGTAGGCAGTGAAGACCATCTGCCCTCTGCGGCAATGGAATACAATTATGTGAGAAGGCCCTCCATAAAGTGTTGTCATGCTCCCCCTCAAATGAGACAATTCAAGCTTGGGATATCAATGGGAATGTGTTTTCTGGGTCCTTCAAAGGGATGTCCTGAAAAGAAATTTGGGGGGGAACAGGTGTGTCCTTCAGTAAGGAAAACCCCTCCTTTGTACATACAGGGATGGGGAAAGAAAGAAACTGCTCGGGAATACTCTTCACAAGCACGCTGTCTGTATCATTCCTCATTGGATGGGAGTGAGGGAGGGAGACCATGGAAAGTCTGTGAGCCTCACCTCTCACTGGCACTAGTATATCAGGATCAGGTGTAACTAAGAAAAAAAGTTGTCCAAACTGCAGGAAAGCATCAGAGGTGGCAGAACCTGTAATCCAGCCACTCCCCTGCCTGTTCTCTTCAGACTCAGAGCTTCAATCCAGAGCAGGAACTAAATGTTGTTTTTTTGGACCTATCTCAGACCAGGAATCCAGACCTAAATACTGCCGAGGGGGTCTATGTCTGGGTTCTGCAGCAGGAATAATCTTGAATATAGGGAGGAGGAGATTCAATTTGTTAATGCATCAGAGTCAGGGAACAGGCATATCACCCTGAGAAGGGAACTGTGTTTCGATGCTTCATTATGTCACTATTTTGGCTTCAGATGTGCTCTCAAAGAAACACTGATGAGAAGAGGGTATAAAGATCCAGATTTGTTTGTGAATTTTAAGCGACAAGGTCTTAAAATGTTCTTCTTATGCACATGTGATCTGCTTTTCAATCAGTCTCTACAGCTGCAAGTAATTTTTTTAAAGTCATGCCAATTTGCACAGGAAAGTGGCATTAATCTAATAATTATAGCACTTGTACCAGTCACAACGGCATCTGTAAAGTAGCATCTAGTCTAACCTCTTCCTTTTTCTTTATGTGCTTCTAACCACCCAACATGTTGTCATTCATTGTTAATGCAAATCAAACAGGAGGGGAGGGCAAAATGATCTGAAGTATATTTTATATCAAAGGAAAGACTTCACCATGAATTTAACTTCAAATTATCTTGTATTGAGTGTGAGGTGCTACACAACAGCCCCCAAAAGCTATGGCTGGCTAGAGAGGGAAAGCATTCATGCTTTTGAAATTGTTGCCCACCAGTTTTTAACTAAGAATAAGAGGCCTGAGTTTTATTAAGAAGAAGGGAGGTGGAGAGAAGATGTCAGTCCCAAACCAAGAGGGTAGACTGGCTGTGGGCTACTCAGTGATTTTAGGCCAATTATCTGCCACTGCAGCAGGAACCTGAGAAAGTGATTCAGTAGTGTGGGGAGTGTGGTTTTTCTGGAGAGTGTGTAGCTGGCTTGATGTGGGAACTGTGGCAGAGAATTTTTATCCAGAGAGGTGGGAGTGATTCAGGAGCTGTCTCAGAGGGGTGGATCCTGAGAGTGGTTGAATACAGCCAAAAGATTCAGACCAGACTAGGAGCAGTAGGGAAGGACAGTCCAGGCAACAAGAATCAGAACCCAGCCATCAACAAAGCATTGTGGACTTCAGGAAAATTTTGGTCCTTACCCTACTGGATCGAGGTTGGGCATATGCTATTGCAACTATTAATCAACGTTAATATAGATGCACTGGGAATTTGGTATTATTGCTGTGGAATGTGGATGTGTAGTTTCCCACAGGGCACCCATCTGGTGGGATCCCTGACACACATTGAGGGCTTGCCACCTTTAAATGAATGTACTGTTTTACTGTTGACAACTGTGCATGTTTCTAGGGCTACTTCCTGTCTTCAGAGGAAAGCTGGCCCTGGTCAAAGGGAAGACAGTTGTCTCAGGTATGTGGACAATGATAAGGGATCTCTTCAGCCAACCTCCAGGAGGTCCTCATCTGGCAGGAACATGTCCAGAAAAACATCTGATTTGGTAGTTGCCATGTGCCTGGTATTGGAAGCCTGGCCAAGTTCCTACTTAAGTCTTTCACAGCCAGCAGCATTTACAGACTAGGTGACATCTTGATTGTATGCCTATCGGGGATCAATAGAAGGGTCTTTTCATGCTCGTTCCAAACAATATTGACTTGTTCCTAAGTATTGCTATCAGAGATTTGGAATATACTATGGAAGGGGAGGTGGGCCAGTCCTGAGATGCCAGTCATCTTTTGAAGGCCAAATATTACACATCTAAAGTTGATTGCTTACTTCCCCACAAGGCAATATGGATTTTACTAAGAGCATGGCGCCCTAGTCCAACCCCTTGCTCAAAGCAGGACCAGCCCCAACTAGATCATCGCAGCCAATGCTTTCTTGAGCCAGGCCTTAAATGCAGTGCCACAGGAGGGTAAAAAGCAGGGAGGAGCATTTTCTGGCAATGCAGTTGGTGTAATTTAGATGTCGTTCTGAGATTTCATTTGCTATTGAGGGTTCCAGGCCCAGCAATTTGGGGTGGGGGGGTGGGGGGAAAGACACAGACTCATATTCAGACTGAATCCAATTCAGGGATTTGGCCAGTCCCTCATCCCCCATGGCTTTTTGTCTCCTTCTTGTGGAATGAAAATGTTAACCTTGAAAGCCTTTGATTTACACGTTCCCAAATCAGCTCAGAATAAACAAGAGAGAGAAAATTAAACAATAAATTATTGACCTTATTGACAAGCCTAATCAATAACAGAAGGGAGGAGGGGAGAAGAAAAATCAGGACAATTTCTGCTTGTGTGTAGCAAATCCTCAGTGACAAAAGCCTTCCTCCCCCACACTTCATCAAATTGGGAGAAACTGGCTGGAGTCTGAGAACCTGTGTCTCCTACCGTTTACACAATTGCATGCATATCTGGAGTAAATTCAGTTCAGTCCGTGCAACTGCAGGTATGAATGAAGGCGAAATTTGGCTCTGGCTGAGAAATTATTCATAATTCAAAAGTCACCTCTGTGTTTCTCATTTCATCCTCTTCCCTGACCATATTTTTTCTTCTTCCTTCCTCTATTTTTCCTCCCCCCCTGGCAAAATCAAGCATAGCAATCATAGCCAACAGCAGTGTAAAGAAGAAAAGGATAAAATACAATAGATACCCCACTGTACACAGTGCATAGATTCAGTCAGGAAAATGAGACATGCCAGGGAGTAAGGCTGGTTGGAAGGCGGACACAGACAAACCAAAGCAGCTTCTGTGTTGCCATAGCATTTAATTTGCAATCTGGGTGAGGAGGTGTTTATGAAAGAGAACTTGGAATGCAAATTCCCTGATTGAAAATGAGCATGCATAAGTGTGTGCGCTTTCTTGGTTTCATTGCATGTTCAATGTGATAGACCATCCTGGCATGCGAGTCATATGCCCAGTGTCCTGTGGCCTCCAGCAGTTCAGAAAGTTACAGTACTTATTTTGGGGAAAGTTTTCTTGTGATATATTAGCGTCCTGCATCTTAATCCATAGCTGGTCATCCCTTACTATGAGAATACTTGAAGAGGCATTAGCTCCTAGAATATATTCAATACAGTGTTGCCAGTTCTCTTATCATGAGTCTTGTGCTGGTAAATAGTCTCTTAAAGCTGGAGTCGTAGGGTCAGGATATCATCTCAATTTTCATTTTTTAAAGAAAGAATGTTTCTCATCCTTATGGTTGCAAAGAAGAGCGTGGAAACTTGAGCAGAGCACTCCTAAAAGTTCTGAAACCTGAAAGTAGAGAACAACAAGCCCAGAAAGCATATTATTTGCAAAACAGCCTCATGATTTTGGGGGTTTACTGTGTCTTTTTTTTTTCAACACGCTTGGTCAACAGTGCTGCAGATAATGTGATTACTTGTGAGGTTGCCCCACAACTCCAGAACTAACACCTAAAACTTCTTCCCTTTTATCTTTTGATTTACTCCTTTGGCCCTTGTTCAAAAGTCTAGTCCTGGAGAGCTGCATGTTCAAAGCTGCTCCTAGCTCTACAGGAGTGTGATATTATGTCTATAGCTCTCAGTTGAATAGGATGGGTTCATGCCCCACTTTTGTCAGAGCCTGGATGGCAGCCTGGTCTCCCAGCTGGTGCCAAGTGTGTGAGGGCATTTTGAGAGGTCCTTTAGGAACTGGGTGGAGAACAGCCATTTGCACACTGGGTGTTGAAAAGCTTTTACTTATTTCCAGCCTGCTTAGAATGCAAGAGCCCTTTTGGGCGAAGACAATACAAAAAAAGAAAAAAGGAAATGAATGTATTGATGGCCATTTTCTCCTTATTTGTCCCTTTTCCAACATTGTCCTTCAGCTTAAATACTTCTTCTCCCTCCCTGGTGTCCCCCGAATCCTACCCTGAAATGTAATTAAAGCTAGCAGTCCTATCCTCTCTTACATCTGATTTGCTAGTCTAAATACTCTGTGCACTTTTATTTGTACATCGTTACTAGGTTCTCTCTGATCCCTGATTATAGGAAAGGAAACTGAGACAAGATCTTGAGGATCAAATATATCTCTCTTTCAAGCATATCCCATAGGGAAAAAAACCCTATAGAATTGGACAGAGGTGGTGAGAACTTTATATATAGATTTTAGAGGCTACCTTTTATGACGAGAGAATTGTATCCATGCTTTAGAATTGTGTATTGAGAGCAGAGAGCAGGGAGCCAGCATTCAGGTGCCATGCTGTCACCTTCCCCTCCAGCACGCTTTCTCCCATCACTTCTGTCTCTCCCCCTCTGCCTCTGAAGTAGTTTATAGTACATCAAGGTAGATTTCTGTTTCATCAGTTGGCATGAATGGGAGCAGAGGACCTGACAGTGGCAGCAGCAAGAAGAATGATACTTCCTGGTGTTTCTTTGGCTACTAAGAGGAAAAAAGATATATCTATAAAATATCACAATGAGATGATATTTCTGTTTTATTTAAAGACATGCCCTTCCAGCGTTGGATCATCCTACCCTCTTGGGATGCAGATAGGTCTACAGGAAGAAACAACTGGGTTGGGATCTGAATTTCTACTTCCGGCCATGCCACTGACTCTTTACATGGCCAGAGACAAGTTGTTTAGTTCCCAGGGCTTCACCTGTAAAATCAATCAATCCATAAATAAAATAAAGGGCTCATGGGGACTGATATTAAGCTCTCTCCCTCAGCAGGAAATGCTGTGAAGTTTCCTTCTGATGATAGTTCATATAAAACTTTTGCTGTGAGGGTGCAAAATTTAACCTTTGCCTTCCTCACCCAGCACGGGATGGGCTGATTCGATACGTTCTGATGATAGGAAATTATGCCATTCAGTGTGGATGTCCTCACTGGTGGAAAAAAACCCTCGCTGGGTGTCATTCCCTTTCAGTCATGCAGGGGTCTGTGGTTTGCTCTTCTGGTCAGACAACCTGGAAACAGAATGACGGGAGGAGGGATCTAAAAACTCAGGAGAGAGAAGAGCCCAAGCGGATGGGGCAGGTGTGGGGAAGAGCAAAACATGAGGGCAGGCGAATCGGCGCGGGGGTATGCTCTGGAGGGGCCGATGAGTTGGGTTGTTCGGTTTCAGTCAAAAGGGGGCTTTGCTGAGGGCTAAAAAGAGGCGAGAGCTAACTTAGCTCCTTCCTGAATGTCAGCAGAAACCCAAGCGACTAACTCTGAGCACAAATGGATTTGCTGAGTTGGCAGATTTGCGAATCCCACAGCGAAGGGGGACGAGGGGGGACGGGAGCTTGGAGGCAGCCGAGGAGGGGGGCGAGGGGGCATCATTGTGAGTTCTGCTGGGTTCTCTCACCCCTTCCCGCCCCCCGACCTCCCTGGTCTTTTTTTTTCTTTCCTTGACTCCCTGCTTCAACACATACAATTTTCAAAGCACAGGTTAAAAAAAAAAAAAGCTTTAAAAAAAAGAGAGAGAAAAGAAAAAGCCTCTGCCTGTGATTAGAATAAATAAATAAAATCCCAGGTAGTGAGAAGGCTGCTATTAATGTGCTCTTGACAGGCACGGGATTGCTGGGCTGAGGGCTGTCTAACTGAAGGGTTAGGGTGAGGGTGGGGGTGGGGGGCTTCTCTTTTCTTTCAGCTCTTGCCAAGCAGTGCATGTGTGTGTGTGTGTTTTTTCTCCCTTTCCTGATAATAAGGACATCATCAGAAGCAAGATGCAGTGGCTAAGGGATGGATCAGGAATGGTGAGTTCAGGTAGCTATGTCTTTCTCTTTTCTTCCTATTGCAGTACTTTGAAGGGGAAATCAGCCTCAATCCTTTCTTTGGGCTCTCTCTTTACTCCCTGTCCTTGAAATCATTGATCACACTGTAGCCATTTTATGGACCCCGTGTTCCAAACCTGCTGAACAAAAGAAGAAATTTTAAAAGAAAGAAGGGGAGGGAAGAAGGGAAGCAAGAAAAACGAGGGAGAAATTTGGCAGCTGGTGCTGGGGGGTGGGGGGTGCTCTGTAGAAGTGCATGTGTGTGTGCTGAGGGGAGGATTATCATTTTTCAGGAGTTAGCGTGTGTTGTCTGGTGAAGCAGCTGGGGGAGAAGGATTACGGAGACAGACACGAGTCCTAGAAATGGGGCTGTTGGCTGGCAAGTGCATATTGCAAGTGGAACCTCTCAGATCTGCTCCTGCCGTGGTAGAGGAGTTGGGGTGCATGGGTGTTATTTGTTACTATGCTGGAGCATTGCCGTTGCTCGGGTCTGTACTGTAAAGCACTCCTCTTCAGAGTGGAGGCTTCAAGAAGGCAGTGTTAAATGATGACAGCTCTGCTTAAAAATAGATGCTGCCCGTTTACAGACGTCCTCGCTGCTTCTGCCTGGAAAGCAGCTTTGCAGTGATTTATCTGTGGTGGGGGGGCTCCAGGGACGTTCCCCCACCTAGGCTAAGGCTATCCATTTCCTGGCTGCGAATGTTTAATAACTTCTGAGCTAAGAGACACCATGCCTCTTTCTTTCCCCGCTCCTCTGCCTCCAGTTGAACTGCCTTTGGTTTGTAATGTCTTTTGGCTAAGCCTTTTTTTTTTTCTTTAGGCACTGGGCTTTTCTTCAGCAGAATTTCCCATAGATGCTAGCACCAGTGCCTCTTGGACGGCAGGGCAAACCTGTTCTGAGCAGGTTTGGGCAAATGTGGTGCATAAAAGGTGGCTGGTCACCTAGTGCCCCATTTACACATTGGTGGACTCGAACCTGTGTTGGCAGAGGTGGGGAACATTTCATAGCAAAGCCAGTGGAAGAACAGCCTCGTGTTACCTATTGATCCCTGTCACAGCTTCAAGACCATTTATTTGGCTTCCTTTCCTACCTTCCACCCCTTTTTAATGTACCCCAATGAATAGCACTTAAGTGCTGAAGCCCACAATCGAGGCTTAGCATGGGGGTAGTAGCAGCAGCCCCTGCATCAGACACCGTGGTCTTTCGGTTCACATGTACCATTTGTCAAACGCACTACACTGATGGTTTTTAAGCCTCCCAGCTTTTTATTCTCCCCTTTTAGCCCAGCTCTCACATAACTCCCCCATCCATACAAGTGTGATTCTCCAATAACGGCACTTTTCCCTTGCCCCATGGTGTCCAAGCAACACACAGCGCCCTGCATCAATTTGCTTATTTACATGGTTAGAGATTATCAAGTTGAAAGAAAGTGGTGGAGAAAAGCCCAATGTCTTTCTTTCCTCTTTTATTTTACCTCCTAGGCAACTGCTAAGCTTAGATGGAGGAGCCAGGGCTGGAGGAGCAGAGTGGGGAGTTCAGCTTTTCTGACTGACACAGCACAAGGGGAAGCACTTTGTTTCCCCTCTTATCTTTCCAGCTTTCATTCTTTCTATTTGTCACAGAAGAGGGGCACTTTGTTATTTTGCACTGATTAGCTCAAGCCTCTGTCTCTACAACCCCTTTCTTAAAGATATAGTGACCGTTATTATTTTTTAAATTAATACTGGATGCTTTTTTTTAAGTTAGCCAGGTGACTGGTTCTGAATTAAATTATCTTCAGGAATTACCAGATGCTGTTAATTTTTTTTTTTTGGGGGGGGGGGCAGGGAGTGAACCCAGCACCATGGTTTCTGAAGGGTGAAGACTCAGTGGTGTTTGGAATTATTCTGTGTATCGATATACATCAAAAAACAGAGCAGCAAATTGATAAAAAACAAGTCACATTAATATAGGAGAGATTTATGTAAGAACTTATTAGAAGTTTTGCTGCAGCAAGTACCAAGGATCTTAATGCAGGTCTAAATAGTAGGACTTAAGAGGTGTCACTCCAGCATTTTTGGTAAGGGGCGCTGTGCTGTTGGTAGCTGTCTTGTGGCTGAGCTGCAAAGTCAAGGTCTTGGATAACTAGTGATCATTAAAAAATTCTGCACAGTATTTCTGCAAGACAAGGAATGCTAGCCCAGATGTCCAGGCTAAATGCCAATTCAAATAATTATATTCCATCCTACTTAGACTCCACCTGCATTTCCCAGTGGGTAAGTTACTTTTCACTTTCTGTCCTTAAACTGTTGGGTCACATTGCTGTGCTCCATTGAACTGTTGACACATTCCACACCAGTGATGGCTGTACTTCACGGAAGGGTGAAGTGATCTGAATATAGATAGTCTGGAAATCATCATCTGCGTCTTCTGGATAAAGAGCACTGTGCAGTTGTAAAGTGATTTTATTACTCCTCCTCCTCAAGTGAGGTTCACTGTCCTACTTTCATATGCTACACTGCTGTGGTCTATCATCAGATAAAGAACTTTAGCTCTCATCCATTTGAAACTAGACTTGCTTTCATGAACAGCAATTCTCAATAGTAAAACTGTACTTATTTTATGCATAGCTATTAAAGACCTTGCAGGAAGTATGCCTTAGTTGAAGTTGCAGGGCCAGATTCTGCTTAGTTCCAATGGTTTGAATCTAGAGGAACTTCGCTGATTTATAGCATGCTAAATAAATGCTGCTCTCTACTGTCCTCCTCAGTGGATCAAGTCAGAGTCAGACTCTTTCTTTTTCAGTACTAAGTCATACCTGTCTGAGAAATAGGCACATAAATTTTGCAACTGGTCAGAGCTTTCATGCTGCTGATGTAGATTGTTTTTTATTTCTAAATCAGCTACTTAACCCTTCTCCTGTTCTGTAATATTAAATTGTTGGGGTTTTTTGCACGTGCTGCTTTCCATTTTTTAAACAATTAATCTTTTGCCAATTATGCTGGCTTCCCGGGAGGGGATTTTATATGCTTCGCTGGTAGTAAGTCGCTAACTTCTGCAAGTATCTGTTTCTAACCCTGAAAGCTGAAACCAACTGTCATTGCTAGTGATGAGCATAAATATACACATCTGATCAGCAGATCAGAATATTGATCCATCATTTTAATCAAATGAGGGTTTTTTAAGTTATACATGCAATACAGTATTTTCTGAACCACTTTTTTATTTGAAAAAGGCACATATATTTCCCAAGTCATAGCCATAATTATTACATTTTTTAAAAAGCTTTTAATTATGTTGTCTTTGTTTTTCCTCTCAAGGTCTCACCGTAGGTTTAGTCTTGTGGTCACCAAAGTCAATGCGAGTGTTGCCGTTGTCTTCTATGGGAAAAGAATCAGGTTCTGTGAAGGCAAGATAGAAGTTCACTATATAGACTAACTGAAAGCAGCACACTTATTCTTTGAAAGCTAATTATTGGCACCAAGCCTTCTTTTGTGCATTTCCCCTCTTAATTTTCAAATCGCTGATAACTAGCAATTGATCTTTTTTTTTTCCCAACTGAAAAACCCCATGTAGAGAAAATGCAACTGAAATGCAGAAAACAAGTCTATGTATAAAAATACAAAATCTTGCTGGTAATGGAGATGCCATGAACAGTGCCGTTTATCACCCAGTCTGTTATACCATCTTATCATGCTGGTTCTTTCTCATTTAGCTGTTTGTAAATCAAGCTTGCCGTCCACGTTTCAAGCAGCTTCAAGATAGGTGGAGAAGTTGGCTGAGGATTTGGATGATTTTCCTTGTTTAAAAGATAATGTTGGCAAGAGAAATAAAAGCCTTCCAAGCACAAGCATGGGGGGCAACAGGACTCATTCTGTGGGGCACTGAGCACTCTCAACTCCAGCTGAAATCAGAGGGTGCTGAGGATGTTCCAGGGTCACACCTGTGTAAGGAGGGTCACCAAGAAAATCCCCAGGAACCTGCAGAATGCATTGGGAAGCATAGAGAACAACACAGTGCCATGCTGATCTTTTTCACCTAACCTAACCTAGAAAGGCCTCTTCTCTATAGAGAGAATGGGTTATTTCAAGTTTATTCCCATTTGGCTTGGGCTTGGTTGCCATAGGAGAGTGATGCTTTGAGTGAAGGGGACCAAATGTGCCTTGGATTTTCTGTGCTATTGTTGTAGTTCCCAAAGGAGTAAGCTGGTACCATGAAGCACATTTCATTACAGAATTGTAGCACCCACATCCTGCTCTTTACCTCCATTGGGACTTACATATTTCAGTGTTAGCTGCCCACTGATTTTATTCATGGAAAAGTGCACACATGAGATAATAAATACATGGTATTGGGAGGAAAACTATGTTGTGACTGAATCATCTGTTTGGGAATCAATAAACCTAGGTTCCATTTCTTTCTCTGCAACAAGAGTCGATGCATGAACGGGAGAAAATCATAGGCAAAAATCTTTTGCCTTAGTTCTTCCATCTGTAAAATAGACACAACGGTAACTTTTTTACCTCAACAAACTATTGTGATGATTGAGTCATTAATGACTGGATGCCCCCTGCTGATATTTGGAGGGAAGGTGCTGTAGCAGCACAAAGTACCTGTGTGACCTCAAGCAATCAGCACCTGCTATGAAACTAAAAGTGCCTTGTGGTCTGTTGTTCCATCTGTCCAGCTTTTGTGCATCATTGCAGTATTTGAGCAGTGCAGGATTTAAACATCATTGTCGTTCCTGGTATGTAGGCATGTTAAAAAAAAAGTCGTCTTGAGAAATCTCAAAACTGCTTCACACTAAGATCTTAATATGTTTATGACATTAGCTGCTTCTGCTCCAAAATAGTTGCTTTGGAGATCTTTGTGGCTGGCTGTTATTTTGAATATGACTAATTCCTCAAGTGACTAAGCTATTAGATAATGGAAAAACTCATCAAGTTATCTCAGCCTCCAATGGTTTGTATCATTATGAAAAGATGTCAGAAAAAAGCAGCCTATTATATAATGTATTTAAGTAATGGAAAGGTAAGTGCCATAAGTCTTGAGATCCACATTTTGGAAGCAGCGCCACTTTCTGATATCCCTAAAATGTGAATATGTTGAGATCTTGGCATCTGATTATGCCCAGCATAAAGACAGGGATCATGGAAAGTCTGCATCCTGGTCAGACCCCAATGAAACAAAACACCTAATAACTTACTCTTTTCCTATTGATTCCAATGTGTTTGTAACCACATGTTCAAATGCTTTCCTGAAATGGTGCCTCACTTTCTGAACACCTGTGACACAATTCTGGAACTGGGGAGATAAGGGGGGAGCTAAAGTTTCAGCAAATAATATAATATCAAACATTTTCTTAGTATTATACTTTTAGGATTGTGTAGTTAAACATTCAAAAAGTCTGAAAAGTCAAAGTGGATGCTTCATGCTTAACCTGAATTTCACATCATTGTATACTATACATATTTTGCTGTACATGTTTTAATTATGTGGTTGTAAACTGTTTCCCAGCTAATCTTACCTAGAATCATAGAATTTTCCCCTACACTTACAGATCAGTTTGATGCATTTACAGTACTGGTGTCCTACTCCCTGTACGACAGGCTACATGTGGGTCACAAGGACTATGGTGTTTTTTGTGACCTTGACGCTGCCCCGAATTCCCCAGTTTACTGTAGTCAGTGTCATCTTTGCAAGTAGAAGATTGTGAATTTTTTCTGATGTGGAGGATCTTCTTTGTTCATGGGACTATAGGAAAGTAGGGCTGGAAGGGACCCCATAAAATCTAGTTCAGGCCCCTGCTCAAGGCAGGATCATCCCTGACTAAATCATCCCATCCAAGTGTCTGTCTAACCTGCTCTTGAACATTTCCAGGGATGGAGATTCCACAGCTTCTCTAGGTAGCCTGTTCCAGTGCTTGGGCACCCTCACAGTTAGAAAATTTCTCCTTACCTCCAACTTAGATTTCCTCTGCTGCAGCTTGAGTCCATTGTTCCTAGTCCTGCCCCCTATGGCTACAGAGAAAAGCCCATTTCCATCCTTTCTATAACTGCCCTTCATATTTGAAGGGTGTTATTAAACCCCACCCCCAACCCCCAGTCTTCTCTTCTCCAGACTAAATAACCCTCGTTCTTTTGCAGTTCCTCATAAGTCTTGTTTCCCAGGCCTCTAATTATTTTTGTTTTCTGCTGAGTTTTTTTCACATCCTTCATCTTTCTTAATGTGTGGGGCCCAACACTGGACACAGTACCCCAAGTGAGACCTCACCAGTACTGAATAGGAAGGACGAGTCACTTCCCTTGATTTACAAATTATACTCTTGTTAATACAACCCAGTATGTGGTTGGCTTTTTTTTGCAACAAGAACACACTGCTGACTCATATTCAGTTTTTGGTCTCCTATAACCCCCAGGTCCTTCTCTGCAGTACTGCAGCCCAGACAAACATTCATTTGTTCCTGTATTTTTATAGGCATATGATTATAATGTACAACATGGAAGACCACAGTGCTATCCATTTGAAGTTACTATTTTCCTAGTATACTGGGGTTGCCTCTTTCATGAAACAAGTCCTGTTCACTTGTCTTTACCTTTGCTGAAAATGTTGGCGGGAGGTGTTTCGAATGCTCTTGGTTCATTTATATAAAATTCACATCAGTGGATTCACATCTTAACATGAGTTCATCCGCTCTCCGTTTGACCTCTTGACAAGTGGAAACTAAGGCCAAATATAACCAAGCAGGCCCCTGAAGAGGGCAGGTGGAAACATTCAGGGACCTGGTAGGGGAATTTTTAGTCTGTTCTCATAGTTCTTTGTGTGTTTTCTAGGAGTGGGAGCAGGAAAATTTGAGGCAGGACCTTAGATTCTTTTCCCACTGACTGACTGTGACCCTGAGCAAGTTGCGGGGCTTTCCTTGTGCTCCATTTTTCTCACGTGCAAAATTGATGTTAGTACTTTCCTATCCCAAAGGTTGAGGCTCAAATAATGACCACTAGTAACATTTTTAAAGGGTTCCTAGGATAAGAATCACTTGAGGAGTATACTACATTGTTGTTGGTAGGACTTTCAAATTCCCAGGTCTTTGACAAAGGGCCAATGTGAATTTCTTATGCCACATCCAGCAGGGTTCCTGAATTGGACATACACTTGAGCAGATTTGTTTATAATCTATGCTGTGAAGATGGGAAACTTTGTGCTGTGAAAGGTCTAATTAAACCATCTATTTCTGTCAGGTGAGTCAACAACCACTCACAGCTGAACAGAAAACTTTCTTGCCTGCCCTTACCTATGCAAGGCTTGTGGCGTGGCTATTTAGTATGTATATCATGGTTCGTACTGTTTTCATTCTATCCAGCAGGTTAGCCTTGTGCTGTTAATTGATGGACCTCCACAGACTTAGATAGGTGAAAATACTCCAATAGATTTGCTATTTATCTGCAGAGGAAAGGTGATGCATTGGATTTCAGAGAATCTTACTGCATGGAGGCAACACTAAAATGATTCTTGGTTCTTATGTGAAAAGCAGACTTCTTTCTACATTTTGAGCAGCCTTGACTCTTTGATCCTCATGGGCATCATCAAGGATCCTGCCATATGGATGCTGCCTATGGTTTGCTCCTAGAGAGTGAAAATCTTTTCCACTTGTAGCCAATAGGCATAATGTGGGGGTCTTTGCAAGCTTGTGAGAGGAAGTAGAATTTGCACCCCCAGCATAAGGGGGGAGGATAGTTACCGCTGCCCCCTGAAAACCACAGAGTTCATCTAGTTAAGGCACCAAAAGCCCCATTCCTGGACTATATATTCCCAAAGCATTAAATATGCCAGCCTTCTTGGACACTTAAGGCTGGCACAGAAATCTCCATCCATGACATGCAGGTGTGTAAAGACTTCAGTCCTGCCAAATCATGGATGTATCAATAGTCTTGTGCACATTCTCCACATCATCTGCAAATATCTCCTACCAAGAATATTGGGTATGTGATGTTTCCAGACTCTTAAAGCCTCAGTGGGAGGCAAGGGAAAGCAGCTGCTGTGGTGCCTGCTGAGCATACAGCCACCTCTGACTGCTCGCTATTCCTCTGCTCTTCTTGGCCAGGTAAGGCAATTGGGAAAGTAGGACTAGGCACTGGCTGCCTTAGAGACTTCTGTGCACCCGAGCTGTAGGGCCACTGGGACTATTAGGGAAATGGACCACTCTGGAGGAATATGGGCAGGCTTATTGAAGAACTGGAGTTGGTAAACATGCAGAGTAGGAGTGCAAAAGATGAACTGAGCACCAAAATGGACCCTGAAACCATGTCTGTTCAAGCTTCCACCAGTAACTCAGGGGAGGAAAAAGAGAAGCAGGTGGGCAATTGCACCCTGCTCCTTTCATGAGAACAGGACAAAGATATTTCTGTTTGCCCATAAGAAACAAGATACCAGCAATTCAAAGAGTGTCTTTTTCGACAAAAGATGATATCCTTATTTTCATGCAAGTGCCTGCTGTAAGATGCGTGTCAGGTGATCCTTTGAAATTTAAGTCAGGGGACAACTAATGTCTTCATATAAACCAAAAATGCACTAGCATCTTTGCACAGCATCTGAAACCAACAGTTGAATGCACCAAAATTCCAGACATCCTGAAAACAAGCTATTTTTGTTTTGTTTAGTCTTGTTTCCAGACTCAACTGGGAGCCGGAAGTATGGGAACCTCACCGAAAAGTCATTTCCCGTGCATTTTTCCTAGTCTAGTTTTGTAGGCTCAGTAGTTTCAGAGTTCAGCTGAGATCAGAACATGCCTCTAGACTTGGTGGCTTATCTTCCCAACTGATCCTCTCAATCCTTTGAGTCTTCTCTGGTGATAATTCCTGGTCTTTTTGATTATTTCTGATCTCAAGCTCAAGCTTTGGAGTTTGGAAGCCTTTTTAGTGTTCAAAAGGAAGTGAACGGGGATGTTTCTATCATGAACTAGATGACAGACAGGCTGGAACATGCAGAAGATGAGAGCGTGTAAGAAAAACAATTGAAACATGCTGGTTACTAGAGGTTTGGATTATTCTTTTCTTTTTTCTTTCACTGTTTTAAAATGATTTTTCCTATTTCGCACTGTAACTAAAACAAAAGAAAAAAAAATCCAAGTTTTGTTCTTTCCCCAGTAAAGAGAGGCACTACCTTAAACTAGGTGAGAGGTATCATCTCTGCCTCTGTCTTTTGAGGATTGATTGGAATACTACCTGGTCTAATCCCCAGGGAATTGTAGGTTAATATACCTGAAGGGATCTGCTCCATGCTCCCTTGAAATAGAGATGCCTTTGAAGTGGAACTACATAACTGTTGAAGTGTAGCGCTGTGCAGCACTGTTGAGCAGGGAAGAAAACACAGGTTACAATAACCAACTGAAACAGAAATAGAGATCTTGGTGGCCAGAATGTAATGCCCTCTCCTGGATCTCTTGGTCTGTGCACTTTGGGAGATGCTGTTGGGACATTTTAAATGACCAGAAATGGTAAGGGCTTTGGTTGCATTTTGTTTCAGAAAGATCCAGAGGTGCTGTGCTGCTTTCCTCTCTGGTATTATGCAAGCGCATTAACTCACTGATGGAAAGAAGGCACTGAGAGCCATTCTTTTTGAAGTCATTTTTAAGATTTTATGAGAGATCTCCTTTTTAGCTACTGATCAGGCAAACTTTGCTTATCCTAAAATGGACAGAGATTTCAGGTGCTGTTGTTATAGCTGGCAGCTGAAAATCTTTCTTTGCTCAAGACTTGTGTATCCAGAACATATTTTCTATTTAGTATGCAGAGGACTGAAACCATAGATCCTTGTGACTTTCCTGACCATGTGACCATTAATATTCGAGGAAATGCTTAAAAATAGGCAGACCCCCATGTGTTTGTGGATATTTCTAAGGTATGTTCTGACTTGGATGTCATCCTCTGAGGGGAGATTAGGAATGGCTATGAAGAAGAAAGGTCTCATCTTACAGAGCTTTCTACAGAACCCTTCACTTAACACAGATTAATCTACAAAGGTAGGTGTGAGGCTTTTTATTTTTTTGCTCAGACCCCATAAAACAGGGATGTCAAACTCACCTGGTTCCGTGGGCTGGATTGACCCCATAGACCCTCTCTCCTTCCCCTTTCCCCATCATACCAGATCTGGCACCCACTCCAGCCAGTTTGGGACCCACACTGTGTGCGTCATAGATCCCAGAGCAGCTCGAAAAAGTGCCACATGCTGGACTGTGCCACATGCAGTGTCCACTCTGGGGACTGTGCTGTGCATGGTGCCTGCTCCTGTTGGTCTGGGCCCTGCACTGCATGTGGCGTTTGCAGGCGCTGTATGTAGCATGGGTCCTGGACTGCCTGGAGCAGGTACTGCATGAAGCACATATCCCTTACCAGCCGCAGTGACTGCCACTTGTGGAATATGTCCCAGAAAGGGCCAGGTAACCAAGGCAGGCCCCATGTGTAGTGTGGCATCCACTCTGGCTGGTCCGGGATCCGTGCTGCATGATCCTGGCCAGACTGTGCTGCAGGCGGAGCTCATTCCACCCCTCCAAGATCTGCACCACACGTGCCCAGCTGTGCCATACAGCCCTGGTATGGCTGGGGCAGACACTGCTTGCAGTGCTCATCTCAAGTCCTGCTCACAGAGCTGATTGGATGTGGACCATGCTTATGCCCTATGTGGGTCTGTTCAGACCCAGGGGCAGCACCAGGGGTGGATGACAGGGCTCTGCAGGCCGCATCTGCTCCATGGGCTGCATGTTTGACACCCCTGCCATAGAAGTGATAGCAGTGACCTAGAAAAGCTCTGGTCAGTCAGCCACCTTTATATCGTCTGCCATTCCACCCAACTTAGCCTTTCCGCTGATTCAGGATGATGTAGTCTAGTTCCTCACACACGCTCGGAAGAGTCATTCTGAAAGTGTACTGCCAGTGACTAGTAAATTGACTATTAGGGCTTGGAAGCCTGGTGTCTTCATCCCCATTCTCCACATTTCAGTAAGGCCATGGATTCACCAAATGTTCCAAGGCCCCATTTAAAATCTTACTTCTTGGGTTTCTCATCTCCCCCCGGTCTTGCTCCAAGCACAGCCTGCTTTGTGGATTTTGCCATGCTTTGCTCTTGTCACCGCCCATGTGGCATTTGCTTCTTTTCTCTTCTTTCCCACAATCTCACCATTCCTCAGAATAATACCTTCTTCTGGAAACACCCTTCTGCTGGCTCCCATCCCATTTCAAATCCCATAATTTTACCTTTGCCTACATCTCTGTTTTCTCTAATTGTATTGTATAATATTAAGTCTTTAAAAATATTATCTACTTCCCTAACTAGTCTGTTAGTTTGGTAATGCACCTTGTGCCATTAGTATGTAGGATGCTGTATGAAGTTAAGCTTATTAATCCACTGCTTTTGTAGTCACATTGACATTTTACATTCACGTCTGATAAAGGACACTCAAGTTGTTGTAAGGTGGCAATTTGGGACAGAGGAAGAGGTGAAGGGAAATTTTTTATGGAAGAGATTTGGAACATCTGAAAGAAAAAGAACTAGGGTAAGTGAAAAGGAAGAACTAATAAAGTGAGCACTGGAAGAAAGAGTCGGGTTCATAGGAATTGTAAAAATAGGGCCTGATGGGATCTTGAGGAGTTATCTAGCCTATTCCTCCATCCCAAGACAACAAAAGGACTTTCTATTTAGAAGATAGGGACTATGAACAGGGGCAGGGTATGACTGGAATAGATAATTTAACTGCTGGAGCCAAATCTTCAGAAGTATTCAGCAATGTTTTGCACGCTTCCCAGTTTTGGTATCTGACTCAAGCTGTTTTGAGCTTGACTTTGAATTGAAGTCAGCCTTTGAGCTTATAAAATTATAGTTGAAAAAAACAGAACTTTGGCTGACCGTCTCTCTTCCCACCAGCAGGACTGGAGAAAACAACTCCTTGTGAGATTTGCATGTCTCCTCCACTGAACAGTGGAGTAGGAAGGCAATTTTAGCCTGACTTTATCCACCATTCTGGACATTTGGCAAATCATAAACCTGTCCCCACTATCCTCAACAGCTTTACATATCTGAGTTTAATTTCTGGCTGTACTTAAATATGCTGTGAAGTTCCTGGTGGTCTCAACCTAATTTATAAAAGATATTTGCCCATATTAAAGAAGCAGTTTCACTCTCTGGCTCTAGCATCCTTGCTCAGGAAGGTTCTTGCAACACCTGCCTGTATTATTCGTTGTTATAGCAAGGCTGCAGCTTGCTTCCTTGCTTCCACGAGCAATATAAATTCACTCAAATTAAAAAGGGAAGTTTCAAAGCCTTATCATGCAGCTACATTAGTGCCCTATGGGCAGGACTTCAAGATGGATGGGTCCTCAAAAATGCTGCGTAAAAGAAAGAGTAGGCAAGTTACAGGGCTGGTGACAATAATTTTTCTCTCAATCTTGTCTACCTATAGTCCTGACCAGACCAGTAGTGACTGAAAGCTCCTACTATTTGGTTTCCAGATAAAACTATAAACCGGGCTCAACATTTGTGTGAAAATTGGCCCACATTCACCAAAAGGTTCACCAACTTTCACTGATTAATGAGCAGACTGTTCTGGATTGTTGTAGCTGTGACATGAGCCAAACCTGAGAAACAAGTCCTGAAAGCAGGTGAATCTTGCCTCGCTTTTCGGACATAGAAAAAGTTTTTCTTTGTAATTCTATATGTATGTAATTTTTTATGTAATTTTGTCATAATTTGCTGGGTCTACTTAGAGTGCTTTATTCTCTCAGTGACTAGGAAATGGAGCTAACCTTTAATTAGGCAAACAAAACAGCCTAAAACTTTCAGAAAAGTTGCCCTGATGTAGTCTTCTTTTTTACCTCTCTCACACCTGCAATATATCAATAGCTAACAACAAACAGGAGGCTTAAACCAGTGAGCATCATCTGTAATTTGGATCTGTGAACCAGATTATGAAAGATAAACCCAGAATAAAAATACCTTTAGTAAAAGCCAATACCCTAGTATAAGCTACTTTAAGATGTAGTTCTTGAGGAAGGAACTAGATGTGAAATTTTTTGAAATTTGGCAGTTTCCTCAGCTATTGGGGGAGGGGAGGAAAGAATGAGATTTTGGACTTCTTTGTGAGCATCCAGTACCATTCACAGACATGCACTAATGCCACAATTGCCAGCCAGTCTGGGCTAAAAACAGTCGTGTTCTAGCTAACATTTTTAGGTACTTGTACGGCCAATTATTAGACAGCTGAGTGCTTCATAATCTTTAAAGTGTTTATCCTCACAATACACATCTAAGATAGGAAACTGCTCTTAGCTTGAATTTATTGACAGGGGAACTGAGACATGGAGAGACTGAACAACTTGCCTAAGGTCTTGAAGGAAACCTGTCACAGAATAGGGAATTGAGCCCATGTCTCTGAAGTGTCAGATCCTAAACATTGGACTAGCCTTCTTGTCTCTGCTGGCACGTGCAAAGACAGCATGACTCCCAGCATTCAAAGCATGACTCCTGACTCTTGAGTTAAGGGAATATTTGACTGAGCTGTAAGTAGTAGGCTTTTATAGTCACTAGTGCCATCCACCAGAAGGAGGCAGGCTCACATGCCTCAAAGCAGCGTATTGAAAAGGCTCATCATGGAGAACAGCAGCTTGAAATCTTCTGCTTCAAAGATGTGGCTCAGAATTAACATTATTACAGTTCCTCTGTATTCAGTGGTTCCTCTGTTTTCTGTCTTGGGAGCCTAGTCCATTAAAAACAAAAAGAATGTATTAGTGGCAGCTGCCTGAATCAGCCCTTATTGACTTGTGTGGGTGCAACAGAGTAAGGGTTGCTGAAACAATAGTTTGTATAACTCTGTTAGACTCCTTTCCAGATCTCATCTTTACATTTTGCTGAAGCGCATGCCACAGTTTTGGCCTTTCCAGGACTTTTCAGAGTTTGTTACCCAACATTGAGACCTCAGTGTTATTGCATATAGAACACTGATAAATTAGGTGTTAATATTGCTGAGTAAGTGTTTTGATGGACTACCACACTGTTTTTAATAAAATAGATATTTAATGCAAGCAGAAGACATTGCAAATAATATAAAACATGGTAAATGTTATTGGAAATACTATAAATACATGTTAGACAAAGGCTATCGCATATTGCTATTGCCTGTTAGAAGCAGTAGCAATACGCAAAAGCTACTGCATATTGCTATGGCCTGTTAGGCAAAGGCTATTGCATAGTAATTAGCTGCATATTTAAATATAAATGCAAAGTTTTAGCGTACCATTTCCACTTGCGTCTGTCAGTGTGCACACCAATACATTCCCGTCTGATCTTTCAGAGGTGATTTCTGAGTTTGTGTATTATATCCACATCCTTTTGTATGTGAGAATTGGAGTAAAAGGGCACAAAGGGTTGATTTTAGACACTTCAGTGTGCTGTCAGCAGTCAGCCAGGTTGTGGTCTCCGCTGACAATGCCTTCTAGCCCTGGGGTTACTAGTTGTCTGGTCCATAGTTGCCAGTGAAACAGAAATCTACAGTCTGTATCCAAAGTATTACAGGTATCAGGACCCTGCCCTCATAGCTGACAGAGCTCTCAGTCCTGCATCACCTGGTCAGTGATGCCACAGAGCTGTTTTTAACTTCTCTATTTATAACCTTTCTCTCCACCTGTGCTCTCAGTGCCTCAGCTCCTGGAGGGTGACCAGGTGTGACCTGCCAGGCAGATTGCCCATAATGAAATCTTTTACAGCTTCAGAAGTATCTACTGAACATGTCAAACCACTGTTGCACAGTATTTCTAGATATTTCTAAGCAATTCTGTCTGAGTTGCCTTGGCCTATCTTCTGCCTTGATGTAAAAATACAAATTCCAGCTTAAATGCAAGAGTCCTCCCTGCTGCCTTCCCTTTCTTTGGGCCCACAAGTCAAAGCATATGGATTGCAGCTGTATAGTAACATTATCATGTGGATGGCCTGGAGCAGTTCAGGTTTAGGTTCTGGTGTTTGGCTTAGAAAATGGCAAACATGAATCTCTCCTCTTGCCCAGGCTCCCTCACATTTTGATTCTCCTGATAAGTATTTTGCTGAACTTTAATGTGCTGAGCCACCTAGTGGCAGTTACAGGCCACCATGTTTGTCACATTAACAGACAGAAAAAACCTCCACTTGATTGTTTTCAAAGGAAGCAGCAATGAACCAGAGACACAAGGTTAGGTTCCAGATCCAAACTTCCTTGCCATTTATCCTATTTTAGAGATAAGGGCCAGGTATAGGATTTGGGTACCCCTAAGTTCATGAGGCCAACTGCAGATATCAGAGGAACTGCTCATACAGTTTTGACCCAACCTGGAATTTCCTTAAAGTACAAGGGTGTTCAGAAGTGGAGTTTTGGAACAGGCTTATTGATGGCATGAATGCAGAGAAATGAATCTATTTAGAAAATAAGAATAATAAATATTCTGCACATTTTCATTTGACCTTCTGGATAGTTTGGCCTTCCAGAAGATGTGTAGTAGGCCAAAAAACCTTAAAAACAGTCCCTTAAATTAGTTATAGAGAATATAAGTTCAGAGGAGAATTCTCCAGCAGCCCTGCAGTCTCACCAGTGTGTTAACAATGAAGTTGTGTTGCCCTGAGCAGGTTTAAAGAAGCTTCTTGTAAATATACAGGTGAAAAATCTCCCTTCACTCTCACCTCCTGAATGAGAGAGATTCTGTTTGATCTGGGCTGGGAATCTCAGGCATTTGGGACAGCTTTGGGCTTTTAGAAGCAGAAGACTCCATTTTACAATCATCCATAACCCAGCCCACACTTACTTCTAACATAGTTTAACACAGCACAATCCCCACTTATTCTGAAGCTTGTTAGATTTTGTGTTCTCAGTCTAATTCCCAATAAGCAGATGTTCACACCACAAACTACTAACAGCCTAAGCAGAGCCCAAGGAATGAATGATCCATAAAGACTGAGCTTCCCTCCCACGCCCAGGTATATTCCTTTCTGTAAATAACTTGAGGGAGAGCAGGAAGGTTGCACTGTTACTTCCTAGGCATACTTGTTCCCTGGAGAAATGACTTCTGTTATCTGGATCAAAGATCTAGCACCTTTCCCCAACACTGACTGTGACAGATGGGCAAAGTGTATGCAATATTCCCCTCTGGTGGAATAGAGGGCTATTACTGATCTAAGGCACAGGGAGATACTCATTTAGGTTGAGGGGTTGAAGCTGTGCTTCAAATCCTTTTGAACACCTGTGGAGGGGGGTGAGATATACACTCACCATAAGAGAATGTGGAAGAACCTGGGTCCAAGAGGAAGCATCTATCTTTTGTATTTACCAGAAGCCCCTGATTCTGATTCCCGCACTGGTGCTACTCCATCAAGTTCAGGGGTGTGGGATCAAGCTCAGATCCCTACCGATCCGAACGCTCACAGGTACTGCGTTCTGCTGTCCTGATTCTTTGTAACTGTCCCTAATCTGTCCTGGGCTTTCTTCCTGCTTAGTGACAGGACCACATAGGCCACAGGTAGCCAACCTGTAGGGCAGCCTCTTTGTGTGGCATGTAGCAGGCCAGGAAGGGGACAAGTAGCACAGAAGCAGATAGGGAAGACAGCAGAAAACAAAGCAGCCAGATTGGGCAGGGAGCACAGGGCAGGGAACAGAAAACAGAGCAGCAGATTGGGTGAGGGAAAGGGATCAGGGTGACACCCAGGGAGGGTGCAGGGCTAATTAGTGGTGCACTTGCTAAAAAGGTTGGGATTGTGAGTTTACTTCTGTCTTTGTCCGAAGAGAGCTGGTTCTTCAGCACAAGCAACAGTCCTGTGGTTTTTAGACCCAAAGTTCCTGGGTTCAGCCTCTGGACAGCTCCACTGAAGGGAACAATATCACCAGGGCATTAGAAGTAACCAGCCAGCTCAACTATGTAATGATTAGGCACGTGTAATCAGAGAGGATGGATTGGGACTACAATTCATTTGAGATAAAAGATCCTAAAATCCTTCTGAATTCTTGACAGTTTTCTCACCAAAAAAAAGAAAAGTCTGCTCATTTTTTGCATGTTCTCCTGGTCTCTGGACACACATTTTCTAAGTACGTTGTAAGGAGCAGATTTCCTGGAATGCACTGAAGATCAGCCCTGGTATTCATATTTCGGCATGTAATGCATGTGCATTGGCAGCATTTCTACATTCATCTTCCTGTTGCTGCCATAAATCATTTGCTTTTCAGAATCCTTCCAACCAAGAAAATCTCTGTTTTTAACTCATGATACATTTCCAAAGCAAGTGTGGGTGCTGGGATTTGAGGAGTGGGGCAGGGGCTGTAACTAGGAATCTTGGCATTGTGTATTTTGCTGTTAAGGACTTAAATGACCCATGTGTGAGCATTTAATGGACGATTTAACATCCTGGATTGTTAAATAAAGATGCTACCCCTCATTTCCTAATTCTACTTCTACATCCAAGAGATCAGGGTACAATTTAGTTCTCTGTGGGTATGTCTACACATGCACATTTACTGCACAGTAACTGAAATGACTGCACAGTACGGGCACACGTCGACACATGCACGTCCATACTGCACAGTAAATATGGTGACTTACACTGACTGGAGCATAAATTTGAAATCTGAATCATGCAGGTATAAATTTATGCCCAACTAGTTACTGTGCAGTAATGCACATGTAGATGCCTTACTGCAAAGTAAAACTGCGTGTGTAGACTGACTTGGGACTAACTTTCATCCCAAGTCAGTCTACACACAACGTTAATGTCTTTAATGCTTGCACATGTAGATGCCCGCTTGCTGCACAGTAAATTATTGCACAGTAACTTTAAGCCAGAGTAAATGCACATGTAGATATGCCCTGTATGGCAAAATGGATCTTGTGCAGTGCTGAGAGATTGATTGATGTATTTGTTATTTGAGAGACTGAATCATAATGTACAGAACTGAGATGAAGAGAGAGTCATTTGCCTTGCAAAATGTCTGTTTAGACCAGGGTGGGCAAAATGCAGCCCACAGGCTGGATGTGGCCCATTAGGCCATTCTAGCCGGCCCACAGGGCCCCTAAAAAATTTAGAAAATTAATATTTATCTGCCCCTGCCTGCCTGTCATGAGGCCCTCGATGGCTTGCCAAAATGCAGTAAGCAGCCCTGCACCTAAAATAATTGCCCACTCCTCGTTTAGACCCATCCTGACTTTTCAGATTACTCTGTGTGACTGCCTCTTCTTACTAGATACATAACAAATGCTCAGCTCTTCCTTTACACTCTTTCTCATACTAAGCAGATTCACAGAAATATTAATTCTTTTTAAATGCCCCCCCCCCACTTTTCTTTAGCACTTTCCATACAACAATTTCTCCACTCCTCTTCTCCCTGGCATAGGCTGATAGAGCCCCTCATTTTACAGAGAAGTTAAATGACTTCATCATGGCCACACAAAAAGTCAGTGGCAGAGCATGGGAGAGAGCTCATCAGGCCTGTGCCCCCACCACTTGGTTATGCTCTTCTTCCCCCCAGAGCACTCTGTTTTCTTAACTGCTATAAAAGTAGGAGAAGAAACATGCCTGCATGCTGCTCACTGCCACAGTAAATGGAAGACTCCCTTATTTATGGTTCCAGCTCTTCCTTTTGCTTTTGAATGACAGCCAAGTTCCCTCTGCTGCCTGGTCACTGGAGCTGATTAGTATGCGAAAGGGTCCGCCTCGCATCGAGAGATGCAGCAGCAGCAGCAGCAGCAGCTTGCAGAGCTGTCACACTCACACAAGCTTCTTATCTGCACTGGCTTGACGAATTAAAAAGCAAGCCAGCCAGCAAGAGAGAGACCGAAAGAGAGAGAGAGACAGAGGGGGGAAGAGAAAGAGAGAGAACCTCACAGACAGCGCCTGCTTCCTCTTTTTTTTTTTTTTTTTTTAAAGGAAGGATTTTGCCTCTTAAGTGATCACTGATTGTGATGATGCTTCACTTAGCAGACTCCAGAATGAGCTAGAGGCAGCAGCTAGGGGGATAAACCAAAAAAGCAGACCAAAACCAAATACCAACAAAAACAAAACCAGGAACAGTTTTCTCCTTTATTCTAGCATGGTGGATGTATGGACAGTCTTACAGAGCAGAGGTTGACATCTCCAAATCTACCAGCCCCACATCTTGAACACTACAGTGTTCTGCATTGCACCATGACCTTGGATGTTCAAACGGTGGTCGTTTTTGCAGTGATCGTAGTGCTATTGCTTGTGAATGTCATACTCATGTTCTTCCTGGGCACTCGTTAAATGGATTTTTTCTCCTGAGCTGTTGGGGGCTACTACCACTAGCAATTCAACAAGAGAGCGAGAGAGAGAGAGAGAGAGAAAGGAGAGAGAGAGAGAGAGAGAGAAAGAGAGAGAGATTTCTTACTGAGGGGGGAAAACGCACTGAGCTTCAACATGGCCTCGCTGTGATATGTATGACGTTGGTATATTATCTCTCCCTAAATCTTTTGTCATGTCTTGTCTTTTAAGTATGCCTGTAAGTGTAGCTGCTTATTGCCTGGGTTTTAAATGTGATGATAATAATCCATTCAGCTGTCTCTTGATTATTAGATTGATACAGTTTTACATTCCTAGGTAGAAGCAGAGTAAAAATATCTTTACGTAATAAGCACTGGTTATGTTATTTTGATTTGTTTTTTTAAAAAAATACAGTCTTGGATTAATCAAAGAAGGGTCATTTTTTTGCCGAAATTTCTAGTAAGCAATTAATGTCTGGTGTCTCTGGGAGTAACCATATAGGTGCCAGGTGAGATGCGGTGTGTGTTTATCGTGAATCTAGTACTGAACATCTTTGAAACGGGACAAGAAATCCTATTAAAGGATTAAATCTTTGCTAAAATAACATTCAGCCACAAAAGGAGAGAGAAATTCTGATGGATTGATTGATTTCTGTGGCAGGATAGTGTGACTTGCATTCTCAGTATTCAGCTGAAAAAAGCCTCCAAATTCTGTCTCCACGCTGGATTACTATAGCTCCTTTCTTTAAAAGTATAGTATGAATTGAAACATAATTGGGCTTTATTCTGTTTGTGTGTGTTTCATATCTTTGTAAATTGGGAAGATGAGATCAGAGAGAAAAAGAATTGCATGCTTTTCTTTTCCTTTGCTAAAGCAACAGATGGGGGGGGGTTGGCTTTGTTTTGATTTTTTTTAAAATGACATTTCAAGTTTCCTTTTTCGTATATACAAAAGAAAAATCTTTGCCCACCTCAGGGATAACAGGATTCCATTATGGGTAGTTTTCAGTGACTTCATTTACATTGATTTTCTTGAAAATGAAGTGCTAAGATGCATATTATGGGCTCGATGAAAAAGTGTCCACTAGTTTGAGGTCCTCCTGTTGTTAAGAGATGTCTGGAACAAAGTGAAATTGTTTGAAACTCGGGGAATGGATTTTGGGGGGCAATTCTAGTGCATGAAGTTTAGTAGGAATAGAAGAGGAATGACTGGAAAGAGTAATAGCTTTTCTCCATGAAAATGTCATGTACAGAAGCAGTGTTTTGGATCTGAAATCTTATCCACTCTTTATTAATTATTCCCCCTAAAGGAAAATATTCAGACTTACTCAACTTTCTGCCCCCCCCCCCCCCCCGCAGCATATTTTGGAACTGTTTACATCTCATGGTAATATTAATAGTAATTGTATATTTCCAAGGATAATTTTAGGCAGCTCAAACTAGTTCGATCTGTCTACTTTATTTTTCCTAGGTACTCTGCTACCTGGACTAATATATCAATTCATATGCCACCAGTGGCAATATGCATATAGACCTTCAGTTATATTCATGTGAGCATGTGTTTGCTACAAGTTAAATGTTCAGTTATAGTTAAAAATATAATTATAGAAGCTAGGTGTCAGGGTTTGATATTGAGTGAAATGCTGCAAATACGATATTTTCCAACCTGGCTTTAAGCACAAATATAGGGGAGAAAAAAATTCACTGGGGCCAAGTGCTGCAGCATTCAGCCACATAAACCGACCAGAAATGTTTGATGGGTACAGCTAGTTTTAATACCTATATTAACTCCATAAATTGTGAGACAAATCCATAGCAGTGCAGTGGCTGCCGGCTGTTTTTATCTTATTCACTTGTAGCTACCTATGGAACAGGTGATTGCTGCACTTGATAAAAGACTGAGTGGATCTTCTTTTTAAAAATCGTAATGACAAAGAAGAAGATTTAGATTGCTGAACAATAAGGTTTTGTGTTATTTCTATGTTAGCCATCGCATGTCAGTATTCTCAGGGGTTGGAGAGCCTTTTGGAAGCATGACTGAACATAGGTCTCTATAAAATGGGGATCAATCTAAGACCAACCAAAATAATCCTTTTGACTGAACTGTTTTCAGTGGTAGAGTTATTTGGAGGAGTGAGTGGGGGATTAAAAAGAAAGGGAGCAGAAAAAGAGACCAAACAGTGTCTGAATGTTTATTTTTTTAAAGTTAGATTTTGGCATGAAGGTTTATCTTTCAATAAGATTTCTACAAGGAATGCTTGGTAACTATTGTATATCTGTGTTTAACTCAATCCATTCCTTGATACAGAGGTTTTGCCTGAGAGTTTGTGCTCTGAAACGGTGTGTGTCTGGCGGTGTATGTTGCAGCATGTGTGAGAGGGGTTGTCTATGAAGTGTCTGTGTTTGAGTCTGGTAGCTCAGACAGTCTGATTTTGATTCCACCAGTGATGCAGATTTTGTATTTTATGTTGCCAGGGGATTAAAGTGTGGTGGGGTATGTTGGAATAAGGGATGCCCAATGCTATATTCAACTCTGCTCATTGTAGATCGCACATTGGCCATTGACTTAGTTTATTATTATTATCGTCATTATTGTTGCTGTTGTTGTTGTTTAGATTGAATGCAAAACTTGGGAATTATAAAGTGGTTTTGACTCAAATCTGCTTGTTTTTTATTTTCCTGAAGGCTGGTGGAATCAAATAAGTCACATTTATGTGTAATAATGTGAATATGAAAGTCCGAGAGGAGAAAAGTTTGATTGCCATTTTAAAAATATTGTTCTTGTGGGATAGAGCTTTCCCATGGACTTTTGGGGGAAAGAAAGGAAATGGGCATTTAACAGTGCACCCATATTTTACATCCTGTTCCCACTTGTCAGTGGCCACTGTTTCAGACAGGCCTTCATCTGGCTACTAAAATCACATCCGGATAATAATGCACCTGTCATTCAGTAACCTAGAAGTACAGGATTGAGCTAGCTAACTTCCTCCTTTGCAGAAGCAATCAGTGAGACACCTTTATTAAAAAGCACTGGGTCCCACAGAGTTCTGCAGTAATTCAAGTTATGGCAGCCCACAGTAGCAAAGTGGCATCATTTTGACCCGACATGGGCAAATATCTACATTTTATGACTTCCACTCGCAACATTTCAGGTGTATTCTTAGGGCTCGACCATACAGACACATATGCATAGGAATTCCTTTCTTTACATGTATCGAATGCGGCGGGGACTGTTCAAGCCACTCATGTGAATAGGTGTTTGAAGAGTCAGGGTCTTGGAAGTTTGCCCCTTTAATTCTCTCTTCCTTTGTATATAAATATGTGGGGCTCTTTATCTTTGGGAGGAGACATAAGCCAGAAGACAGGGAGATAGAAAGGGAAGTTAATTTTTAAGGAAAAATTATATTGCCCCTCCCCATCAGCTGCCCCTTAAAAATGCCCCATAATAGTAATAAAAATAAATAAAGAAAAGCTTTCTGGTGACTGCCACAATGTATATGTTATAGCTGGGTGATGGGAGACCTAGCTCACTGTTTGTCTGCTTAAGCAGGATTCAATGTTATTTGCCACAGGATTCAAGCAAATGCCTCTGACTGTATCATAGCAACCCCTGTATCACACAGTACATAAAACGTCCATTCCTTCTGAGCTGCAATCCACCTTCTTAAAGATTCGGGCACCTTTCTAGATAAGGGGAAACACTGGTGCATTTTTTCCCCTACTGGCGCTTCAGAAAAAGCATGTATGACCATTATCAACACGAGACCTATTATTCTTTCCAGTATGGAACTGACTTCTGTTGCTTTAAGGCTAAAAAAGGGATTTATTAAGGGGGAAAAAAAGACTTTCACTGCCCTCTCCCCCGACCCGCCTTCGCTATTTTCTCCCCCTCAGTTTTAAATCTCACATGACAAGTAAAAGGGGGACGGGACAGCTCAGAGGTCTCTGACGTGATTGTTTTATTCTGTCCTGCCATTTGGATTGTACCCTAGGATGGCATCAGTACAGCATTTGCTTATGCTTTATGGTGAATGAAGAGCTGAGTAGAATCCTTCTGTGGGAATGCAGAGGTGCTTTCTCATCCCATAGATGAATGTTGTTAAAAGCTGCATGTTCACCTGACTCCTACCCCCATCTGTGTGCATAATGTGGTTATATTTCTTTTTGGATCAGGTATTCAGTACACAGCCCAACTGCTGTGTATAATGTCTGAAGGAAAATTGCCAAAAATCCATGTAAGTTTTTTTTTTTTAATTGTTAAAGTAATAGAACCCACCTCTTCTTTGTGGTTCACTTCATTTTCTTGTTGTTTCTTCATTTTTATATAATGAATGCCGGTGGTTACTGGAGATGTAGTTTTTAATTCTCTTCCTGTACAGTGCTTGCTTGCATGTTTGTTTGTACCTATGCCTGTGCTGTGCTGGTGTGTGCTATATATGTTGTTAATAATGCATTTTTGTGTGGCAGGGAGGTGGGGTCTGTGTTTTGCATTCACAATGTATATCTTTCTGAACTTGGGGCGATAATTGTATTCAATGTATATCTCATCTAATGGGATGTTATCAGGGCTATTTTATAAATTGTATCACTTGGTCTCTTTTATCTGAAATATCCCCAAGCATCAGAGAACGTTGAAGAGGACAAACTAATAATGATGGTAGCTTACAGCTATATTTGTTGTGGAGAGGATGAGGTTCCCCCTTCCTTCCCACCTCCTCTCCTTCCCCGCACAGGTAGAGCAGGTGACTGAAGGATAGATCTCCTGGCACCCATTCCCTGTTCTGCCACTGATCCACTGTATGGCCTTGGGCAATTCACTTTACCTTTTTTGAGTCTCTTTCCCCAGCAGTAAAATGGAAATAATGGCATGTCACGGAGGTTTAGTAAGGACTGTTAAATTAATGTTCTATCCTAACTTGGCATTTGAATGTAAAATACTATTATTCCAGCCCAAGGACTTAGAAATGCGGTGAATTAGGTATATAGCATGTGTAGCCCAGTGCCTGCTACACTATACACAGTGGGATTTAGCATTCTTTTTGAGGGGAATCCTGGTTTTGATGTCAAGCTGTAGTGATTTGTGTTTCTGACTAAAAATAGATCCTCCTGGAGGAAGAGCTGCTGAAGAAACCCTGAAAGCTTTTTTTGTGCGTGTGTGTGTATGTTCAGTCCACTCCGGCTGAATTTCATGTGAACATGAGTTTTCCTCCTGAGAAAAGGGTTTTATTTTTAATCACAGAGAACCTGCAGACAACTGGGTTGTTTCTAACCCTTTCTATGATTGTTGCTCTCAAAGCATCATGCAGCCCATACTATTCTTCTCCCTTTGAGAGTCTCCCTGTCCACATTGTCTGAAATACCATATTACTGGGGTGTCCATCAGAAAGAAACTAACAGAAGCAGAAATCGTCTCAGAGGATTGATGAGCATGCCTGCTAGAGTCAGTAGACTTGGTCAGTGCAGAATAGACAAAATTAAAGTGGGCCTGAAAGAATGTTGCTGGCAAGTCATTTACAGAGAATAGATCTGGATTTGGGCTGGCTGTATTTAGCATAGTTGATCCGTACTCAAGATCTTAGAGCTGTACACAGAGCTGCTCAGCAATCGTTATCCCTAAGCAGAGATAAGGAAACTGATGTGTGGAGTGCCAAGTGCTGGCCACATGGTGAGATTATGGCAGAGCTGGGAACAGAACAAGGCTTCCTGACTCCCAGGCTCTGGCCAATCAGCTAGGCCATACTGACCCTCAGGGAGCAGAGGTCCACTTACACCAACCGTACACAAGTGAGGAGTCCTGCTTGAAGCCCATATTCATTTCCCTGAAGCTTGGCACTGGGAAATGTCATGTCAACAGCCTTGATTTGTGATCTGTTTCCAGCCCAGTAAAGAATACTGTTCTTACTGTGGGATTTCTGCTGCCACTCCCTCTGCATCCAAGAGCCACCAACCAGGATATGAACAAAGTCTGCATATGTCCAGGCTGGTTATGGATACCACATCAGGATGGAGAAAGGACTTGTCCAACCTTAGCATACCATAAAAAAACACATCAACCCCTCGCTGCAATTGTCTAGTTTCTATTCTTAGCAGAAGCCTCTGGCTAGCTAAACAGATAGGAATGCACTGTCAGCTAATCCTACTTTTCTTGCTTAATTGTCTATGGTTATAAATATTGTTGTAGCCTTGCTGCCCTGTGCTGTGGTCATATCAGAACTGAGGTGCCGAAGAGAAATAGCTCTGATCGATACTTGGACGGGAGACTGCAAAAGGAAACATTGAAGCATTAAAACAGTGGTATTGTTAAGTCAGTAGGTGGTGCTAAGTCAGAAGTGAAGCAGTATGTACTTCTACCTGGTTTCAGGAGACCCTGAGCTGCTGGATTTTTCTGTTTTTCTGACAATGTGTAAACTTAAGTTCCTGATAATTTCTGGTCATTAGATGTCTCATTGCACTTCTCACTAGAGCACTATGTGCTGAGAAGATTTCAGTTTGTATTTTGCCTGCATCAATTTCTCCTTTAAATTTCAGCGTGCTCTGGTATACTGTGCTCCTTCTGCTGAGCTGCCATGTAGGTGTTGCTGTGCACTGCTTAGTAGCTGTCCCAATCCACTCCAGAGAGAGCTGCATTTTTACAGTGGATAAAATAATTCCTTGTACCTAATTTGTTCATCTCTTCAAGGTGAAAAGCACTATTTCATCTGATTTTCTACTGGGAGTTGCAGCCCATATTTTCCACCTTCATTTTCATATCCTGCTGACAGCTTCACATGTTGACCTTTATAAAGAGATATCTTACTCATAATGATGAGGATAATTGTCACTGGGTTTATGATATGATAGTCAGGGATGTATCAGACTCTTCTGAATTCCTGATGCTGCTAAATAGCCAAGGCAGAGTATCCAGTTATTTAAGTCAATTTCTGTTGATGTGGTTTATGTTTTCTTCTCATGTTCCAACTTGCCCTTTTTAAATATTTGGGGCATTTGCATGAAAGCAAGACTCTGTTACTAAGGAGATATTTTCTCTTGTGGCTGTTTTTTTTTAATCCATAATCCTCTGTTTGAGACATCATAACTGATTGCTGCAAAACTGACTGAGAGATCATAATCCAAAGACTTTAGAACTGGACTCATCAGCAGAAATATGCATTTTTAAGGAGCAAAGTTCCAAGGTTTGGGAAAGATGAATGAATGAATAAATAAATAAATACTTCAAAAAATAACAGCATAGAAATTGGTCATTATCGTCTAAACTGTAGGTTCATTTGCAGAATGACTGTGGCAGAAAAGTTTTGATAACAAAGAAGAAAACTGGGAAAGTGGAATGAAGATTTCCTTGTGTTTTTAGGGATTTTTAAAACTAATACCAACAGGCTTGATTGCCTGTGTTAATCCTGATGATACTGGTCTCTTTTCTTTTATTCAGTTCAATGCATCTGTCAAGATTTAGTCAGTGTGTTGTTTGTGGTGGCTTCTGCTCTAACACAGAATTGCTATTAGGTAATGCTCATTATTCCTTCACTGTGACTTGATAAGCTACTGATCAGATTCAGTGCAGTTCTCCTTTCTTACCTAGCTGAGGTGTAGTGATTTTTGTTTTGAGCTTGCAAAAGAGTAATTACTCTTCGATGGTTGCTTTTTAACATCTATTTCAAGGCATGTAGTGATGCAGTTGCTTTGATTTTTGTAAGCGGCTATAAAAATGCAATTTAAAAATAACATAGGCATAAACCAGTCCCCAAAACTGACTAGAATGCATTTGAAAGGTTCCATGAAGCAAGCGTCAGCTTCTTTTAAATGGCAATGGGAGTTCTTTTAAACCCATCAGATCTAGAATTGTGCATTAAATTGCAGCTTCACTGTCTAAAAATAGTTCTATAGAAATAGAAGCACCCTCGAGTGTCTGGGTGTTTGTATTCCTCTGATGTGTAAAATATGAGAGAGACTCAGCATATGTGACTAAGATGGAGGAAAGAGCAGCATGAGTAGTCTTCCCTCATTTTTCCCATGGGTAGGACTAGCCGCTGTGGTGGTGGCGGCGACAGCAATGGCTGTTGCCAATGGAGGCGCTGCTCTCTTCGAAGCGGAAAGCAAGGAGGGTGGAATTTGGGCAGGGCCACCTCCTGCACTGGCCCCTGGCACTGATCGGTGGGTTAGCAGTGTGTACTCCTTGTGCCCTTTCAGAGACACGGTGACTGTCATCCCAACCTCTGTTCCCCTGCAGCCCCATGAAAATTTCAGCCAAATGAGGTGTCAACCAAATTTTTTCCAGAGCTTCCTGCTGCCTTTTCTCTGCCTCTCCAACCCAGCCTGTAGCTGAACACTTTGACATGGCCTGATTTAATCCGGTGCTGGGGGAGGTAGGAGTTATAAGCCATAAAGGCCTTAAAATGACATACATGCTCGGTCTGGTTGTACATTTGCCATCCCCGTGTGCTGGCATCACACCTCTGCCTCAGGAAATGGGCCATCCCTCCTTTAGTCTTTAGTGAAGGTAACTCCTTGCCTGCATCAAGCTCATTGAAATAGGGGCTCAAGTCTAAAGTATTGAGCAGAGTCAGCTGTAATTACTAGAAATAATTCAGCAGTGTTTAGATGACAGCTGGATAGATTTTCAGTCTTTGTGGTCAAGGCTAGATAAATCTTTAATCCGATAGTGTCCAGCACCAGATTGCGCCAATCTGTTGGAGATCCAGGATTTTACAGAGGCATCTGGACATCTTTCCTACTGATTAAAAAGAAAGAGAGGCGGAGAAGTATGTCTGTGTGCAGCGGGGGGGAGGAGGGAGGAATGTAGGAGCAGACCTGGAACGAGTGGGCTGGCTTTTTACATAAGGGCTAAGCGCAGGATCTGCCATTAGGAATAAATCTGAAAATATAAGATTGTTGTCTTCCTGAATGTTCAGTGTCAGGAAATGCACTTCAGGGTTGATAAATGAAATGAGGCGTCTTTAGGAACCTCTCCTTTTCTCTCCTCGACATGTCTAAAGGCTGCAAGAGGTGGTATGCAAGAGGCAAGGATCTTTGTAGGTATCTTTTATTGGATGAACTGCCTGGCTGGGAGAAAGTTAGACAAGCTTTGAATGCAAGGCATTCTTCAGCAGATTTCCCCTTCATCAGGAGGTACTACGCCTGGCCCAGCAGGGCTCTGAGTCAGCACTGACCCATTAGTCTGGCATGATTTTACAGAACAGTATTCTGGGCTCAGAGGTCATGTTTCTGACCAGGCATTAAATACCTGATGCAATTGCATCTATTCTGTAAGGATCAGGAACCTGGGGGTGTTGTGGGGGTGTTTGTTTCAGTGTCCTTCTTATCTTCTGTCCTCCTGGGAGGTTGCTTGTTTACTGGAGGCCACTGGTATGCGGCTATGCACTGATAAACAGTTGCTGTGTTTCACCCCAGAAGTGTCTACCTGTCACTAATGCTTAAGGAATCTCTCTTATCTGCTTTTCATGAGAATTTGCTGGGTTGCCTCTCTTTCCCTCACACAGAAGCACACATATCAAACCGTATCTGGGACTACATGTAAGTGTGAGTCAGTAGCAAGGCAGCAGCATGTTACATAATCTCTGGGAGTGAAGAAAACGTTGCGGTTCATTAGGAGGAAGGGCTTCTGCAAGCAGTATTTGTTAGCATCATTTAACCATTGATGTGTGCAGGTCTGTCAACTGGCTGTGTTTTTGTCTTATACATTTGGGTCTGATTTGCAAATCCAGTTCCACCAGCCTTTGATTTTGTTATATTTTTAATGCAAATAATAGCAGTGAAAAATTCAAGACAACAGTGTTTTTTTTTTCTTTTGTTATTTATGCTTTTGCCTGCAAGGATCCTGCTTCTTCCTCTCCCCACCCCAGCTCTGTTTTCTTTAAAATCACAGTACTTTGAGAAATCACACATGAATGCAGCTGGAAATAACTATTGCACCCATCCCCCTGTCTTTCACACACTCCCACCCACCCATCCACCTACACACAAATGGGAGAATGAAATCAACAGCTACTTTTAGCCAGAGCCTTATGGTCTTCGTGTTTTTCTCTCTCCAAGCTGATTTTAGACTCCCTTCTCTACCACTTCTTGTTGCTGTGTCTATGAATGGTAAAATAGGAGAGGATTCAAGTACAGTATTAATTGGCTCTGCTGCCTTAAAACTATTTGTCTAGTCCCGCAGGGGGTCATGCAATCATCCACATCAAACAGAAGGATATTCAGAGAGGACAGGCTGTTTCTTCTTGCTTGCTAATCATCCTAAGCAGGGGGAAGCAAGTGATTTGAAGGAAACAGGGGATCAGGAACAGATAACAAATAAGATGGTTCTAGACTGACCCAACAAGGAGTTCTTCTTCCTGTCTTCCTATTTCACAGATGAGAAAAGAAGGCACAGAGGGATGAAGTGGCTGGGCATTAATTTCCAGCCTGTAAAATGGGAATAAAGACACTTGGCTTTCTTCATAATGTGCTTTGAGATTGGCTGCTGAAAGCACTATGGAAGAACTAAGCAACATTTTTAGCATAAACTATGAACTGCCCAGGAATGTCTCCACTTCATCCACCTTCTCTCAGCAGCAGCCTGAGATGAGAGGACAAAAGAGTAAGCTTTGCAGTGAGCCCTGAAGGCTGACAAATCCTTTGCTCTCGTAGATGGAGGCTCCCCTCACAGAGGATGCTTTCTTCTTTCTGTTGAGGGAGCTGCCTCTTGTGCACCTCTGCTGGCACTCTGTTGTAGGAAGGCAGGCAGCAACACCTGGAATTCCACTTGGCACCCAACTAAAGGATTAGGGATTAAATTCACCCCGATGTAACTCTGCTGATTTCAGTGGAGTCAGAATAGGGATAAATTTGGCCCCAATTGTTCTGTAGGTATACCATCTGTATGTAAATATTAGGTAATATATGTGGGAGAGGAGTAATATACACAATGTGTTTTAAACACCATTGATCTTTATCATCTCAATTTATACCTTTTTAAAGTCTTCAATCCATACTCAACTAATTCAGGATCTTATGTTTTAACATTGAGAATTAATAAAATTATTAATTTTGGGGGACTCTGGTTTAATTGATCAAAAGGAGCAGCTTGGCATTTTTCTAATGCCTTTCAATATGCTTCCCAAACAGCATTGAATTAAGCTGCATCATGCATTTATATATACTTAAAAGAAGAGCTTTTCAGTTCTCATGTCTTGTGCTGTGTAAAATGGACTCCAACACAGTGCTCTTCAGGATGACCAACAAAGCTATTTATTCATATATATCAGTAAAATATGAGTTGAGCTCAGGCTTTGAGTTGCACAGCCCCAAAATGACTCAACCCAGCATGTCCCTGCTCTGAACTGTTAGTAAACTCTTGTGTTCTGTACCATGGAGCTTGTGACAGTCACCTGATCTTACAAAGTGCTGAGTAGCTCCCTGTGGCTGTTAATTCTTCTGGAAGGTCCATGGGAACTCAGCAACTAGGGACAGACATTCAAAAAGCCTGAATCTGAATTGATTCAATTTTTGTAGGTTAGTCTAACTTGGCTAGGCTGAATCAGTTTGTAACCCTTCAGACATCCCCTCTGGACTGAGGAAATGCAGGTACATGCCTGCAGTGGCTCAGGCTAGAAGCCAGGGGGTGCTAGAGCAGCCCTCCCATCCCTTCTACAGTGCTGAGCTGAGCTGAGCTGAGGGGGGTGTAGCCAGGCCCAGCAGAACACTCTGATTAGTGAGGGTCTCCACCCCGGCCCCCTGGCTGCTCCTCTGACCAGCCACAATGCCAGCAGGGGGTTATGCAGTGTTTATTGGCCCATCAGCAAAACAAAGCCTCTCTCATTAGTTCAAGCTCTTCTTAAACAACTTTTTTTTTCCAAGGAAGAAAGGGAGGGACATTACTAGCTAACCTGCTGATTAGTTCCAAAAAGCCCTAGGCGGTCGTGTCCTGTCTGCCTTTATCCTGTCTGCCTTACACAGACACCTCTCAGCATTAGCTAGAAGACCACATGCTGGCTATGGTCTGTGCTGTGGGAGAGAGGAGGGAGAGATCCCTGCTTGAGCAGCAAGTGGCGAGGGGGGTGGGGTAAGGGGAAGCCAGGCAGACCCTGCTGTGCCTGCAAGTCTCTGCCAGAGCTTCTGGTAGGGAACGGGAGGAAGGGGGAGCAGGTCTGCTGTGGACCAGAGAGCCCCGCCAAGGGCTGCAAAGCATCTGGGATGCTGGGGGACTCTGGTTTAAGTTAAGCCAGGAAGGGGTCTGGGACAAACATTGCATAAACTGGTTTGACCCAACTCAGTTAAGTCTGATACTACATTCAACCAGGTTTATCTCAAACCAGTTTCGGCCATTTTCAAACTGGTTTATGTGCACTGAATGTCTGTTCTGTTACAGGTTGAAACCAGTCTCTGATCACTTAAACTGGTTTATGTGTAATGTCTGTCCCTAGCCAGGGTGGTCATCAGCTCCTAAATGTTCATCAACACCTTGCAAATTCAAGGCCCAAACCTCTCAGACCTTCTTCATCTTCTCTAAGGTTTATCTTCACAGTGCAGAAAGTAGAGAGACAGAATGATGTCACTCCTTCTGGATAAAATACCCTTTGTGATAGAAAACACCCATCCCAGCCCTGTACATCTCTTCAAGGAGAAGAAATTGCAACAGCCAAGGGAAAGTAAGTTAGACACGTACATAAAAAATAGCATCAACACAGCTGTTAAGTGTAAGGGGAGTTGGGTTTTTCCCCCCCTCTTTTAAAGTCTGCATAATTTTAATTGCGTAATGAGAAGGAATATTTCTAACATCACCCATTCGCTCAATGCCTGATTATATCCTTGCATAAGGACTGAATAAGAGTAGTCATAAGTAGTTTGGGCTATGCCATATACTGCGGTTAGTACAATATTCCAGGTATCCTCCCTCACATATTTCTTCATGGTAAATCTCAAAGAAATGTTCATCTAATCATAGGCATGAGAGCTTGAAAAGGCTGGAAAGATCAGATGCCGCTCAGCTTTTTTTTTGTTCTGTAAGCAGTTTCATGAAGAGGAGCCCATATACCACTCTAGCCGCTCAACAGCCTGGTCTGGGCATTCAAAATGTTTCATGTTGGCCAGTGATAGTTCACATACCACAAGCTGGTGTTTTGTGGACCAGCCCCTAGAACTTCATTCCATCTCCACCCGAAGCAAGATTGTTCCCTACAGCCCATTACTTAATGCTTTGCCAAATCTAATTGTAAAAAGCTGGGACTGCTACCACTTCCCTTGGATAACTATCCTGGGCCCTAAAATGCCTCCTGGCTATTAGGGACATTGCACTTTTGTTCAGATTCCCCTTTTTTATCCCCCTTTCATCCCCACTGCAATTAATTTTACTTACATTTTTTTTCTAGCTCATGCTAAAATTACAGAGCCGCTCTGGTGATGATAATACTCAAAGCTTTTCATTCAAATAATACTTAATTATTCAAATAATAATTATCTACAAATGTTTTATCAAGATGAGTTAATTAAAAGGCTGTGAGGTAGATAAATACTGTCGCATTTCCCCGATGCCAGGGATGGGGAGACAGGGGCACAAAACAATGTCAGTGGCATGCAGAAGGTCACCTTGGGACTTGCTGTGGATGGGTTGAGCATCTCCAGACAGTTTCTCTAAATGACCTCAAGCCCAGAGGAGAGTCGGCCTGTTTGCAGAAGTCAGAACCTCGGGTTTCAAATCAAGCCAACCTGACTATCTGTCTTATGTCTTTGCTGTGAGAGCTGACAGGAGGGGTTATAAGGGAAAGACTTATGGAATTTCAGATAGGAACACTGGGAATCTGTAGAACTGAAGCTGCCCACGAGGACGGGTTTTCTGGGCTGATGTCTGACATTTCTGCTGGTAGTCCCGGTCAAAAATCCCACGTGACTAGGGATCTACTCAACTTGAGGAAGCAGCCTGCTGATTCATGGGGAGCTTGTGGGGCCAGTCACCTTTTGCATGGGCTGATCACAGCAGGTCTTCCCCAAGTCTCTGGCCAAGGGCCCCTGGTATCCCCACCCCTCACTGCTGATTGGCAGAGGGCCATCCATCATGCAGCCCTGCCCCTTCCCATTGATTGGTAGAGAGGGGCGGGGCCACATGACAGGCAGCCCTCTAAGCCAGTTAGCAGTGAAGGACAGGAGCAGCAGCCATCTTTGGCTCTCCTTAGTGCTAGTAGCCCCCCTCTCCCTTTTTGCCCGGGTGGGGTGTAGAGCCAGGCCGCATCACTGTGAAGACTGCTGGTTCCCTCTGGGTCACCATTTTATTTTCAGTAAGTTTTCGTAGACACTGCTTGCTTTTGCAGGTAATTCCAGATTTTGTGATTTCCGTGAAATTGTAATTTCAGTAGGTCCCTACATATAACCAACCATTTTTTACAATTTTTCTCCTATTGACCAAGGAGGGAGAAAGACAAGAATTGTGCATGAGGTGCTCTTGGGGTATCAGTTATACTGTGTTCCATACGCAGAGTTCATAGAAAGGCATCAAAGGCATAATCTAGTCCTTAGTTACTTCAGACAAAGACTGAGGTAGAAGAACCCTTATGAGCAGGATTCTGCTCCCTGCACTCATCCTAAGAGGTGACTGGCACTGCAAGCTGCCACAATGAACCACTCTTAGATTAATGTACTCTTTGGTTGGAGTGAGGAGGTCCAGTATGGATTCATTATGCTTTCAGCTTGATAGTGTCCATGCAACCTTTTTAGAAAACCCAAAGCTGTTCCTATGGTGTTCATTGGGGGCCTACATATTTGATGTCCTGGTTTTTTATTAGCTGGAATCTGACACTAGATACAGTTGATTTCTTTGCAAGAGCATGTGACACTGGCATCATTGGGGTACAGGTTGACTCAGCAAGCAGATGCCTCAATGGATAAAGGCATAAACAGTGCTCTGAGCCTTCTCTGAAGCCATTTTCAGTGCTTGCCACTGGAATTTTTACCACTGGCAAACTATAAATAGGGAAATGTAATAAGGGAGTATGATCTACCCACAGCATATTCCTTGTATTAATAAAACATAAAGATGGATGAGTGCAGTACAGTTTGGCTTGAGTAAGAGGACAGCAGAAAAGAAAAGAAAGATCACTATAAACCATGGGCTAGCTGATAATATTTAAAAGCATAAAAGGATCCAGAAAGCCAAGAAACATGAAAAAAACCTGAAATGAAAACGCGTAACCTTTTAATGGCACCATATAATTCATTTTAATTGCAATTCATCTAGAAATCTATTTGAGGCAAGAAATCAATTCAGGACTGTAAAGTGGAGCACCGGGGTCAGTGAATAAGACTGAATTCCAAATGTTTAAGACTTTCTGGCTCTGTGTTTTTAATCTACGTTCTTGTGTTAGCTTCTTCCTTTTGCTTCTCCTGTGTATGTTAGGGATGGTGCAAAAGGATGGAAGATCAGATGCCTTCTTCAGGTATGATCTCTTATATACATTTGTGGTGCTAGCATGTGCCATGGATTCTGAACAGAGATCCTTATGGTGATCACAGACTTTGCTTTGCAGAAGTATGTGACTGAGAAGCAATGTATGCAAAGGCTACCTGGTGATGTCCTACTTAGGTAGAGTGCTACTCATGCAAGTCTTTAAGAGGGAATCCTACTTTAGAGCAGGTTAACGTGCATCTTGCGAACTAGGCAGCTGTGGTCAAGCTGGAGCGCTGGGATGCAGTAGCATACCTGATGTTTCCCCAAGTTGTCTGGTCCTTGTGAAGGAGATTAGACTGGGCTTCTCTCTGTTGTTATCTGTCACGTGCATTCAAAGCTGCCACACATGATTCCCTTCCATCCAGTCCATTGGCCACCGTGGTGCACTGAGTGGCACAGGCCAGAAATCGGGGCTGCCATGAGGAGGTGTGAAAAGGGCCCTGTCAGGCAGAGTCTGTCTCACCGCACATCTCAAAAGTCTTTATGATGAAGATGTTCTTGTGGTCTATTGTTTTCCTAAATAGAAAAGCTTTGGAGGGTCACATTGGTGTTGGGTTTACATGGCATTCTAGCTAAGCGTATTTCTATTGACTTTCAGGAGACTAGCAGAGCTAAAAGCCCAAGCTCTGCTCTGCAAGTGTCCCTTGACGTATTGTATCTCTCTGCCTCGTGCTGTTTGCCTCTACTAGTAGATTGCTCTCAAATGACAGCACAATGAGAGAGAGTAAGACTCCATTCCTACTTCCAACCATATCCCCACTCTATCCTTCCCTCCCAGGTGCCATCCCCTTTTTCTAGACTAAATCCAACTGTCCCCACTCCTATCCCATTTGGGGAAAGTTGGTGCTCCTCATTATTACTTTGAGTGTGAGGGAAGCCAAGCTCCACAGTCAGGCTTGAAAGCAATTTCTCTCAGGGGATAGCAAAGTTTTTCAGGTGAGCCTTTTTCATGCCAGTGAAAGTTGCAGCCTATATTCCATATTGCTGGTTATAGGGGGACTGCATTCAATGCATTCAGTTCCAACTACTGTTCTATCAGAAAGATACAGGACACTGGAAGGAGAGATTCAGAGAAGAGTTTATGAAGACAGTCAAGGGTCTCAAGCGACTGAGTTGCATGAAAATGCTAGGGGAGCTAAATAGGTTAGAGGGACATGAAGTGCACAGATGTAATAGGCTACAAGTAGCTGGATCATGTGACAGTAAAGGAAAGAGAGAAATTATCTGAAGTGACGCAAAGGTGTAAGAAGGGGTAATAGACTGAAAGTAAAAAGGAGAAACTGCGTGTATCTACAGTAGTTATTAATGAACCTGCATAAACTCAGGTGCAGTTTACACTGGAGTCAGCTGCTTCCTGGGCGCAGCATTTTCACGTGCACCCAGGACCACAGCAATTTAAGCCAGAGCAGAGCAGAGTGGGCTGGAATGGGGCAGAGCAGTCATGGACAGGCAGCCCCTGTACTGTAGCATCCTTGTGCCCCAGCCAGCCCTAGTCACAGTCTACACATGCGTTTGAGCACACATAATTACTCTGCTGTAGGATAGTACTTGTCCCAGACAGTAGTATCCTACAGCAGAGTTAATTAGTTTACTGTGCCTAATATGGGTGCACATGTAAACAGTGATGCTTTACTGCATACCTAATTAGTCAGGTGCAGTACAGCGCACATGTAGATGCACGCCCTGAGGCTAGTCAGCAGGAAAAATAGCACTCAGTGTGATAGATCAGGCTGTGATCCCTACATCTTTGTTGGAGCCTAACCACTTGGGTCATTTTAAACTGATCTGGACAAATGTATTGTAGAGAAGAGCTCCTCATTGTCCCCTAAGAAGCAGAGAAGGGGTGATTTTAATCAGTTCTCTCCAGCTCTTCATTTACTGTCCATGGCAACATAGTTAATCAGTGTTGCTCAGAGTCCCTGTGATCCCCTCAGGTAGGCATAGCCGTGGTGAGGTATATCTTTCCTAAGGCAAAGCACCAGCAAGAGCTGCAGGTAGATAAAGCTTATTCTGGAGCAGCGGAAGCAGCAGCAGATGGTCGCACGGACAGAAGCATTCCCAAGCAGCATCTCTGGAAAATGGTCATTCAGTAATGGTTGGGGCACAGGGATAGGGAACGTTTTTATTAGTATTACCTGGAAGTGATTCAAGTCTTGTACCTCTGAATAACTATGGGATGCTTCATTTCAATTGCACTGGCAAGCAGGGCCCTTGGGTCTCAGAAGATAGTGTGCCATGCTGCCTCATCAGTCATTACAAACACCATGTAATGTATACCCTTCTGCTTTTTTAACCAAAGCAAGGCTGTTGTAAGCCCATTCCGAGCACCTTTGATTCTTGGCATGGTGCAGTTTAATGTGCCTTGCAAGCCAGAATTGGGAGGCATTTTAGAATAGCGTTGGCTTTGCCTCAAGAGTTGCTTTCTCCTGTTTTACTGTGGGGTGATAGATCTGGGTTACATTTCAAAACTGGAGGAACATGCAATCTAAAGACAACCTGTGGAGTTCGCTTGCCAGTTGGTTCTCATTCACCTTTGCCAAGCTTTAATTCAGTCTTTGTCGTAGGCTATAAGAGAGATGTACCATGTGAGGGATGCACAGAGACAGGCTTCCCTTGTTCCTCATTCTTGTCCTGCTCCCTGAGTGTAGTCTGCATCCGTAATCTTCTGTCTGGGGAAAAAATCATTTACAAGATGTTCTTTACTGAATGTTTTTGTCCTCCAAGTGAGCGGACACTGCTGAGCAACTTCTAGATTTCGAGCTTGTTCAGAAACACGTGGCCTACAAAAGTCAACATGGGCATTTCACTGAGAAGTTCTTTCCTTAACATCTGCTCACAGTGGATGCTGATAAGATTTGTGTATGTTTAGTAGTGATCGAAAGAAGACAGCCTTCTCCTAAAGTATCCCAGCTTGCAATGTTAGTTTACTGGTAGGCTTAGCTGGGGCTAACTTCAGTGGAGGTCTCAGATGTTGTCAGCTGAGCAAGATTTTTTTTTTGTGTGGTATCATGATGCCATCGGAAGGGTTGTCTTCTAGAAAGTCATGACCATTAAAAAACCCTTTTTGCAAGAGTAAAATGATGACTTAGAATGTCTTGGCAAAATGTTGCTCTTAGTAACTGCCTTAAAACATATGGCTCTGATTTTCAGAGGTGCTTAAAAGAGTCAGCAGCCAAGCTCTCATTGAATTTAAATGGGATTTAGGTGCCTGACTCAATTAGGCTCCTTTTTAATTCTAAGCCAAAATTGGCTACTGTAGTCTGCCTAGCTTCCCCACCCTTTCCTGACTCACCTCTTTATTATGGGCCCTTAGGTGATTCCTGTGTTTGACCTGAGTGGTGAGACACATGATTTCTGATGGCAAAGTATACAATGAGCTTTGGCATCAGAAGTTTCACATACACATGTATAATTATACTATTACTTATTAACAGGAGCATTTGTCCCCACCCTTATATACACCTTAAAATGCTTCCTGGTTTTTTTCTTCAATTTATGTTTATTTCACCTCTGACAAATTCCATTTTTTTTTGTTCTTCAAATAAAATACAGTCCTGGGGCTTTTGAAAATAGTTTGCATCTGCCTAGAAAATAATTGGATCACTGAAGCTAGTGAGTGATTAGATCATCCAGTTCATCTCCCTACCATTGCAGGATTGTGCCCATGCTCCCTGCTAGCATTTTGCCTGGTCTGATTTCATATGTACCAAACAGGGATTAAGTTTGTTACAAAACAGAGGGTTTGATCCTTCTCTTCCTTTTCTCTTGATGAGTAGGGTACTTACATGCTGCCAATCCAGTTTTGTGTGAGACATTAAATTGTTATTGTGAACTCATCACGCTCTAACTGGCTTTAGACTTTGCTATATGAGATACTGTCTCCCCATCTGATAGGACTGTAGCTGCTGTCACTCAGGAGAGGGTGGCAGGAGGGGGCTGAAACCGTAGTCTGTTCGCTATAAAAGGAAGGAACTTGCCACCAAGGCATTCTCAATGGGGATTGCTTGGCACTGGCTTCCTACTTTGGTCTGAAATAGTCCAAATCTATTGAGCTTTAGGGTATTCTGCAAAAACCATGTGTTTGCGTGAGCTGTGCAGAGAAGTTGAATGTATAGGGGGCGGGCAGAGTATCTCTGTCTTAAATGTCAGGCTTGTTAAGGTAATGTTCCTGTGCTGCTGATTGGTTATGCTTCTTTGAATTGTTATTCTAGTTGTCTGGCTCCTACAGCTGTGGATAGGGGTTCTTCAGCGTATGTAAGTCTAGGTAAATAGAAGTAGATAGGTGGGATGTTTGCATTTACTAAGCCACGTTTTGTTAACCTGTTTACTACTGCCCCTTGCCCAGGTTGCATTTGGTCAACCTGTAAATTAGAGAGGAAGGGGAATTACAGGGTCTATCAGCCTCAATAAATGCTGTTTTAAAAAAATGTCCCTTTTTATATTTATCACTGGGGCATCCTGTCTTTCCCATCACATCTGTGTTTATGTACTACACCTTTTTCACATTCATTGGCTTTTAAATAGACAACAGGCTTGCTTACCATTTGTTTTAGCAGCAGCCATCTTGCTAACTGCAAGCTGAAAATCCCAGGTTTGTGCTAATCCAAATGGACCTAACGGGGAGAAATACTGAAAAAAAGGAGTGTAGGAAGTTGGATGTGAATCCAAGACATTGGCAGTTGTGTGCTGGGTTCTTCTCCAGTTCAGGCATACCTGTTGGGATGCTAGAACTTCAGCTTTTGGGCTTTTTCTCTTTCTTCCATAAATCCAATTTTAGGATGATCATTGCTAGTGCAGATGCAGTTTCCCTCCTTCCTCCCTACCCTCATCTTGGCCTATCGAATATTGGGATGAGAAATTAATAATGTATAACTCATCCTATTTTAAGGAGAGTTCTTGTTCAATACTAATAAAGATGCAAGTGAGGTCTGGACAGAAATGAAAAGTTTGAGCTCTCTTTGAGTGGGAATTTGTACCAACAAATAATCAGGTGTCAGCGTATCCCCTCAGCATTTGCAAAGTTTTTTCTGAGTGGGTTCATAACACAGCTAACCTAGAGAACATGCTGTTTGTAAAATTTGATCTGGCAAAATGCAAAGAAAACATCAATGCTATCAAGCTTGGTATCACATGCCCACACAAGCCCACAGTCACGGCATCATCCACACACATTTGGACATTTATATGCAGCCAAAAGAAAATAGGTATACCTTATATGCATGTATGCTCAGCTATTGAATGGATGTATGAACAATTGGACTTATAATTGCAAACAGACAAGTAATCCCAGGTGTGCACCCACAAAATCCCAGCTACGTACTGATGTATATATTTGCATGGATGTGAGCATGGACATATAGATAAACACACTGTGTTTCTCTCCTGCACATGCATTCTCTCTCTCTCACAGACATACCTGATTACTAGGGCTGTGCAAAGGTTCAGTCGCTGATTCAATTCAGCAGAGATTTGGCTTGATTCAGTGGCTGAATCTCCGAATCTGAATTGAATCAGAGGACCCTTTAATCTCTCCAAATCGAATCGGAACCCTCTGAATCAATTCGGAAAGATTCGGCGATTCGGACATAGACACAGCTTTAAATGGTTTTTCTGCATACGTCTAGGTAGCAGGCAGCTTATCAATGTTGCAATGCTGGGGCTCATGGAGTGTCTCACAGGAGCACGGGGGGGTTCCCCAGTGCACTTGGCAGAAGACCCAGAAGTGGACCAGAAGCACTTCTGGATCCACTGGGAAGCATGAGGGGGCCCCCCCTGCATCCCCACCCCTGCTTGGCAACTGGTGCCTCCTGGGTCTGGGAACTGCTTCCAGTCCACTTTCAGGTTTGCAACCGAGCACATATGGGCCCCCCTTGCACTCCTGTGGGATGCTCCATGCACTCCAGCATCGCAGCATTCACAAGTTGCACTGGTACCTTGAGGTATGTAGAAAAAACATTTAAAGCTGTGGCTGTATCCAAATTGCTGATTGTCAAATCAGCATCAAACCTTCAGATATGGATTCGATTGAATCGGGGACAGTGATCCGAATCAACGAATTGAATCACTGTTCCCAATCCGGGAGGAATCTGAATCTGAAACAAATAGGGCCTGCTTCACACACCCCTACTGCTTACATGCATATGCAAATATATTGTATATAGATTCACTCTCTGAGTCTTACTCCCAGCATTTTATTGTCAGTTTGAAGAGCCTCCATAAAAATCTCCTGGCACTTTTCCCAAAAGACTGCCAATAGCATAAAAGTCAACTCATTTCCTTTAAACCAAATCATGGAACTCAACAATATCAATCTCAACATCCAAGAAGAAACATGAAAGCACTTTGGATTTGACGCTCTCCATTGTCTACTGGTAGATAGGTCATTTAGACTAATTCCATACCGGTAATAAACTGTGATGTATGAATTTTGAGAGTGAGGAGCAATGACCAGTTGTGTTTGATGTGATCTTGGTTCTGTGGTGCTGGTTATTGTTGTGAGTGCCAACCAAGTGTTGAATAACTCCCAGTTGTTATTATATAGAGTTGGAGAGCAATGTCTTATCATGGCAGGGCTTTGTTTGGAAAGTGACAAATAGATGGTGGTTTAGTGCCTCTTGCAGTCACTTTTATTAATGGCTGGCTGCGTCAAAGATAACTGGATACCCATGTGATTGCTACTGCTGCTAGGATGGTCATCTCAACTAGTGCTAATCAGTTCTTAGGTAGCTTTTCATATAAAGTTACTTTCCATGCTCCTTGTTTTTTTCTGAAGTGTTTCATGTGTGAAACAGGCACAAGAAGCAGGATGAACTAGCACTCCTGGTTGCACTAAACGCCTATGACTTAGTGGGGCTGACGGAAACCTGGTGGGATTCATCCCATGACTGGGCGGTACATATCGAGGGCTATAGATTGTACAGAAAGGACAGGGTGGGGAAAAAGGGGGGAGGGGTTGCGCTCTATGTTAAGGAGCAATATACATCAACCCTCATCAAGACAGAATCAAAGGATGAGGAAGTAGAAGGACTGTGGGTTAGGCTAAATGGGGGGCAAGGAGAAAAGGATTTGGTGGTAGGGGTCTGCTACAGACCCCCACATCAAGGGGAAGAAATAGATTTGGGGCTCCTGAGGCAACTCTCGGAGACCATAAAAGCTAAAGAGGCGGTGGTCATGGGGGACCTAAACTACCCAGACATCTGTTGGGAGACACAGACAGCAAAGTCCCACCGCTCACGCAGGTTTCTAACCTGTGTACAGGACCTCCACCTGACGCAGGAGGTACACGGTCCCACTAGGGGGAATGCCTTACTGGATCTGGTATTGGCAACGGGGGATGACATAGTAGGGGACCTACAGATCGGTAGCCATCTGGGGGACAGTGATCACCTAAAAATACAATTCAACATAAGGCGTCGAGTGGGTAAGGTAACTAGTAGGGTGAACGTGCTGGACTTTAGGAAAGCTGATTTCAGTGAACTCAGGCGATTAGTGAAGGATGCACTACAGAGTAGTAGTTTTGAAATGATGGGAGCCCAAGAAGGGTGGCTGTGCCTTAAGGAAACTATCCTTCGAGCACAAAGCGAGACGATCCCCGTGAGAGGTAAAAGAGGGAAAGGGGCCAGGAGGCTTCCCTGGCTGACCAGAGAAATCCAGGGCAGACTAAGGGCCAAAAGGGGAGCACATAAAAAGTGGAAACAGGGAGAGATCACCAAAGAGGAATATACCTCTTCTGCTCGTGCTTGTAGGGAGGCAGTTAGACAGGCCAAAGCTACCATGGAGCTGAGGATGGCAACCCAAGTAAAAGACAATAAGAAATTGTTTTTTAGATATATAGGGAGTAAAAAGAAGGCCCAGGGAGGAATAGGACCCCTGCTAAATGGGCAGAAACAATTGGTGACGGACAGAGGGGACAAGGCTGAACTCCGCAACGAGTTCTTCGCCTCAGTGTTCCTAAGCGAGAGGCATGACAAGTCTCTCACTGGGAGTGTAGGGAGGCAGCAGCAAGGCACCAGACTTCCATGCGTGGACCCTGAGGTGGTGCAGGGTCACTTGGAAGGAACTGGATGCCTTTAAGTCGGCAGGCCCGGATGAGCTCCATCCGAGGGTACTGAAGGCACTGGCCGACATCATTGCAGAGCCACTGGCGGGAATATTTGAACGCTCGTGGCGCACGGGTCAAGTCCCGGAGGACTGGAAAAGGGCCAATGTGGTTCCCATTTTCAAGAAGGGGAGGAAGGAGGACCCGGGCAACTATAGGCCAGTTAGTCTCACCTCCATCCTTGGCAAAGTCTTTGAAAAAATTATCAAGGCTCACATTTGTGAGAGCCCGGCAGGGCAAGTTATGCTGAGGGGAAACCAGCATGGGTTCGTGGCAGGCAGATCGTGCCTGACCAATCTAGTCTCTTTTTATGACCAGGTTACAAAATTCCTCGACGCAGGAGGAGGGGTGGACGTCGTATACTTGGACTTCAGGAAGGCCTTTGATACGGTATCCCACCCCATACTGGTGAACAAGTTAAGGGGCTGTGACTTGGATGACTGCACAGTCCGGTGGGTGGAGAATTGGCTGGAGGGTCGCACCCAGAGAGTCGTGGAGAGTCGGTTTCGACCTGGAGGGGTGTGGGCAGTGGGGTCCCGCAGGGCTCAGTCCTTGGACCGATATTCTTTAATGTCTTCATCAGCGACTTGGATGAGGGAGTGAAATGTACTCTGTCCAAGTTTGCAGATGACACTAAGCTATGGGGCAAAGTGGACACGCCGGAGGGCAGGGAGCAGCTGCAAGCAGACCTGGACAGGTTAGACAAGTGGGCAGAAAACAACAGAATGCAGTTCAACAAGGAGAAATGCAAAGTGCTGCATCTAGGGAGGAAAAATGTCCAGCACACCTACAGCCTAGGAAATGACCTGCTGGGTGGCACGGAAGTGGAAAGGGATCTTGGAGTCCTAGTGGACTCCAAGATGAACATGAGTCGGCAGTGTGACGAAACCATCAGAAAAGCTAATGGCACTTTATCGTGCATCAGCAGATGCATGACAAATAGGTCCAAGGAGGTGATACTTCCCCTCTATCGGGCGCTGGTCAGACCGCGGCTGGAGTACTGCGTGCAATTCTGGGCGCTGCACTTCACGAAGGATGCGGATAATCTGGAGAGGGTCCAGAGAAGGGCCACTCTTATGGTTAAGGACCTGCAGGCCAAGCCCTACGAGGAGAGACTAGAGAAACTGGACCTTTTCAGCCTCCGCAAGAGAAGGTTGAGAGGCGACCTGGTGGCTGCCTATAAGTTCATCAGGGGGGCACAGAAGGGAATTGGTGAGTATTTATTCACCAAGACCCCCCCGGAGGTTACAAGAAATAATGGCCACAAGCTAGAGGAGAGCAGATTTAGATTGGATATTAGGAGGAACTTCTTCACAGTTCGAGTGGCCAAGGTCTGGAACGGGCTCCCAAGGGAGGTGGTGCTCTCCCCTACCCTGGGGGTCTTCAAGCGAAGGCTGGATGTGTATCTAGCTGGGGTAATGTAGGCTCAGCACTCTTTCCTGCTTATGCAGGGGGTCGGACTCGATGATCTATTGAGGTCCCTTCTGACCCTAGCATCTATGAATCTATGAATCTATGAATAAGAAGCCAGTCCTATCTTTAAAGTCTTGTCTAACTTCTTTCATTAAAAAAAAAAATGGTTCTGACAGTTTGTCACATTGGCTTACCCTGCCATGTCGTGGGCAGTGAGGTGTTAGGAAGGAAAAGCTAAAGTATTTTGATGAAAGATCAAGTCAACTCATTAAATGGTTTTTGAATATCTCCTGTGTTGACTTCAGTTCATGCAGATATCACACTGCTAATCCAGCTCTGTTGTCTTAAGGAGAGATTTTGGAAGTGCCAGGAGAATTGGAGGTTTTCAGTGCAAGCTCTGAAGTAGATCTGCTGGATGTTTGTTTTTGCTGTGAAGACATTTTGTCAGTTTTGCTTGAATCAAGGTCTTTAGTGCATATGGGTTTTTTTAATCTCTGTGGAGGAGGGGAGTGTTTGTCAGCATTTTCATAGTTATATTCATGGGGAGAAGATGGAGGGAAAAATTAGAACTGGAGCCACTGCACCACAAAGCATTCTGTGCTGCATGTTGTTTGGCTTAAAAATAAAATGCATAGAGGGCTGACTTCAGATGTGTCCTCTTTTTGTGTTTCCTTTTACCAGACAAATACTTAATTCTTTTACCTTCTTGCTGCTGACAGATCAGCTGTGAGAGCAACAAGATAATGTGCTTCTATTTTTATATCACATGCTAATGAGGCTGAGGCTAAAATCAGCTCCTGCATGATTGGCCAAAGCAGGGTAGGATACATACTGACAAGGAACAGAGGGAGGAAGGGAGGATGAGATGCTGAATGGTTTGCAGCATATGCGTGCAAATCAGAAGAGATGTTTTGTGCAATTAAGGCCCTCTTGAAATGCAAGAAATCCAGAGGAAAAAGAAGGATTTTTCAGGTGAGGTCATCTCTAGAGAGCGGTCTGGTTCTCTGAGGAGCTGAGAGCATGCAGGAGTAAGCGCTCTGCTGGTTCTGTGGACCTCTGAATCAGGCCCCAGGTTTTGGTATGTAGTTTCTTGATTCTTGACTTCTCAGAATAGCCATTGAGTAGGGTGTTGTGCAACAGACTCCTACCCTGCATGGTTCCTGTTCATGAATATCCACAGAGTCTGCCCAGTTGTCTGTAGTGTGGCCTGTCAGAGTTGGCAGAATTGTGCATAACCGCAATCACAATCTGACATAGTCATCTATAGAGATGTGGTCACATTCAGCCTGCAAATGATGCTATGGTGATAAGCATGGTCCAAGAACTGGAGTAGCACAAGGGAACTGAGGATTTGTAAATGCTGTAGTAGTCGGGAAGCTGCCCTGGCAGCGGGGATGCTCAGGGGAGAGCAGACAATAGTATGTGACTGAGATCTAGTCCATATTGAAGCCTTAATCATAGACATTGTATTTGGAACCCAGATGCTACAGTGATTGACCATTCAGAAATACCTTAATGGATGCAGTGAGTGAGCTAAGGACTTATTCAGAATCAGCTAAGGCTGGTGTTTATGGTGCAGATGAAATCAAAACTTAGAGCTTTTCTGAATGAGTTAGTCTCTCAGGTGCTACCGTGCTCTGCCTTCTGCCAGACTTGATGGGATGTTTTCAAGCAATTTTAGCCCCAGACAGCAAAAAACTTGGTCTTGTGAAATTTCGACTAATTGGGGCCAGATTGCCCTGACAGTTGGCCTTGCAAAATTTTGTTTGCAGCTGAAGTGGAATAGATAGATACATTTTGGATCCAGTGTGGAAAAACCACATAAAGCAGGTCGGCTCAAATGTGAACTGACTCAATTCTAAGGAACTCCTTGATTTGAGGTTTTGCTCACTCACTTCTATATAATGGAAAGAGAATGTCCAGCATCTGGTACTGCTGGGTGGCTTTGCTAATTTACTGAGTTGTGGTGCTGTGGTTCACTGGATATATAAAAGATCTTGATTTTATTGGTGGAACCACAGGAAGGGAAAAGTGCTGTGTAACTTATAAATAGAATGGCTTTCAATTTGGACAAGCTTTTCACAGCTAATGCAGCCTAATCCAAAGGGACATCTTGGTTTTGACTAACCTGATGGATTTACTACCTGTGGAGCAGGAATACCCTAGTTTGTATTTTAGCTATGATTATGTATAGGATGCACATCCAAGAGAATCCAGTAGCCATATGGATGCTGTTGAGTGTACCACTGATGAAGAGACAAAAAATCTGGGAGACCAATGAGAAAAGTCACTGAAAAGCAGTGTGCACGATTGCAAAGTGACCCTTATAATAAAAAAGGTCTGTGTAGCTTTTTGTAAGTAGTGAATCCTCCTATCACAAAGAACCCAACTGCAGAACAAAATGGCTAGGAGAAGGATGCTTCATAGCAGACATCTAGGTGGGTTGGTCAAAAAGGTTCAGGATGGGAAGTGAAATACAGAACTTTTCCATCATAATGTCCACGGTGAGTCTAAATGCATCCCTGTTTGATGGTTGCTGGAAATTGCTAACATCTGTGTAACCCTTCTGCCAGGCACTGGACAGCAGTAACAAGGGCTAGGTTCAAATTTAGGGGTTTTACACCAACTTTTCAAATGGAGCTCCAGCCCCCACCCAAAATGCACTGAGAGAATGCATTTTTACTGGTTGTTCCAACGGCAGCAGATTTCCCCATTTGCAAGCAAATCTTAAACTAAAACAGGGGGGAGGGGCACTGGTAAGCAATGCTAGGATGCAATGCTAGGGAGTGATGGTCTGGCTAGCACCTCCATGAATGACCACCACTCCCCTGCACCACAAGCGGTCACAGCTGTTCCTTTACCAGTCCTGTAGGTTTCTCTGCAATCCTTGCTCTTTTAGGTGATGACTTCAGTGTTAGGTTCAGAGATATTCATCACTTTTTAGCAGTAGGAAGCATCAGACTTTCTCTAACTCACCGTGGGGGTTATGCTTATAAGTACTTCCCTTTGAGTTGATGAGCCACACGATCATCTGGGAAACACCTTCTGACTGGAATCTCTCCTATTCCTCATACACACCAACTTTCGCCTAAGGCTGAGGGCCACCCCACTGCAGACCCCTGCACAGCTCAGTGGGGGTTGCCCCATCAGTGACTGTTGTATTATTTTGTATTAACACCATTTGTATGCCTACAAAGTTCATAGATTTAGAAGGGACGGCTGGTAGACACAAAGGTGACCTACCTGTCTTTGTCAGTGGCACACTTGAACCCCAGACAGTGAACCCAGGCCCACAAACAGTGAAAATAGGTGCAAGTAGCCTCCCCACCCCCCCAACATGCATACAAAGGAGGGTATGGAGATAAAGAAAACACACAGGTACCATGATAGAACACAGCTATAGTCAAACATGCAGAACATAAGCAGGGTTACATCTGCTTGGTGGCCTGTGGACCTACATCTCAGCTAAGTTCCCACTGGATAGGTACCCACACCACCAAAATCGTCATCATTAGAAGTCACAGTATTCACACAGTCACCACCAAAGTGTGAATGACCACGGAGACTAAGCTGTCCCTGATCCCAAGAGGAGGGCCTGTTAGGGCAGCTTGTAGGTTGGCATGGAGGGAGGCTTGTTCTGTTTCTGTCCAGGCTGCTGTAGATGTTAGAGGACTTCATTGTCTAGGATGGACAATCCAGCATGACATAAATGATGGAAATAGAAGGAAAAATTCAAAGTATGCTGCAGCAATCAAAACCACTCAGGTCAAATGCATGCTTCCCATACAGGAAGTCTGGGTGTACCAAACATGAAGCCTATGTGTTGAACGTTAAAAGAAAGGGACAAGTAGGCAGGATGCACAAAATGCATTGTGGTTATTTTCCTCATCACACTTATGTTAGATTTTTCAAGAACTAATAGGACTTGTGGCAGGTCACTTTAGCTTCCCAGAAGAAGTAGCTGCATCCAAAGAGTGGAAATGTCATAGAACAAGGGGAAAGTAGAAAAGAATGATGGCATAAAGGAGTTATTCTTCATTCCTTAATAGAATAAATGGTGAACTCCTCACACAAAAAAACATTTAGCCTGACAACTGGAAAAAATACTTAGCAGTAGAAGTCGGCTGAAAGTTAATGGCTGAAGCTTTGTTAGTTCACTGTGAGCATATCCACACATGCCCCTCCCTGACTGCACATCTGGTACTGCGCAGTCATTTAGTATTTGTACTAAATGACTGTGCAGTACCCTCCAGTACCCTGCGCAGTCCTGGTGGCACATGGTTATTTTTAGACACTATGTCGCCATAGCGATGAGCTGTGGCAACATAGCTCATTGCTGTGGTGGCATAGCATTGGCATCACAGTTTGTGCCCTCCAATGCTATGTTGCCATAGAGATGAGCTACCTCACTGTAGCTCATCGCTATGGCAATGCAGCATCTCATGTAGATGCATCCAGTGAACTGAAATTTAAACCTAATACACTGGAAATCCCTGATTATGGCTGTCTAAAAGGATTATAATGAAACATGTAAGAACAGACATTTTTTTCTATAAGTTTTTCGGTTAGTCTATAGAATGAATAGAAATGTATTTCCCTGTTCTAGAATTCTGTACGATATTTCAAAGAAGTTGGAAAAATATCGACTTCAGGTATTGATTTCTGTGAGGTTTAGATTAATTTCTTCAGAGACTTATTACATTTTATACAATCTTAATGGTTCAGTAATATAAAAGTTTATAGGTTGGGGGCTTTTTGGGGAGGAGGGGGTTGGAAAGTCAGAAATCTCACGGGAAAATTGTGTTCATAGTAGTCCTACATTTTTACTTGAGGTATTATTAGAGCCTGTACGCTCATAGTGATGTAACTAAGTTGTTGAGGTTTTTTTCCTTCTTGACCTTCAAAAAGATTCAGTTTGAGTCTGCGGAGAAAGTAGAGAAGGATTCTTATTTTGTCTAAACTAGTTGTCCAGAGCTGTGACAAGAGTGTGAAATGTGTGAACTCCCTTAGTAAAAATATCATACTGGCATTATTTTGGTTTTGTAAAGGTTTGGCGCAGTCTAGTTTACAGTGCAGTTATAAACATGTTTGGAGCCATTATACCAGGGCTGCAAACAGATGTCACATTTATCCTAGGACAAAATGCAAGTGTACAGCCATTCATGTCCATTGTCCTGAGATAAATCCTAAAACACTTTCCCAAATAAGAAGGAGTAGCAGTTTATCTTAGGATATTCTGAAGTGTATCTATACACTTATCCTGGGATTGCATCTTTGAATCAATGGCATGAAAGCATCACTGATTTCAGTTGCTCACTAAACTCTGATTAGAAGGATGATATGTGTACATGCTAATCCCAGGATATTTTTGTTCCAGGACAAACACAGGCACAACTTATCTAGGGACGAATGTGACATCTGTTCCTAGCCTAGAATACAGTAGAATCCTAATTACTGAAGAGCTTTAAAGGCTACCAAAAAACTCTTTGGATAACTAGAAGTGCCTCTTAGCCACTTCTGCCAGGTATAAGTAGCCAGCTGGGATCCACAAGACCAGCCAGTTCAGTAGGACAAAAATGCATTGTGCTGCTCTAAAGTGAAGACTCGGTACTAAAGCATTCTAGCTGAGACGCCGAAGTCTAAATCTAGGGAAACCAACTGTCTTTCTTAAATTAAAGAGAAAATAATCATGGTTAAGATAGAGGTCCAACAAATATAGAGTCTTTAGCATAGTAGTGTTTTCCCCTCCTAAGAACAAACACAGCATTTTTATTCCCAAACAAAATTCCCTCAATTTGCTGTACCAGGTCACCAGTTCCATGGCATCTGAAACACTGATTTGGGTGTGTATTCAGACTTTGTATAAGGTGTTGCTAAATCTCTGTGGGTTCCTCTAGGCTGCTCCCAGGAGCACTGCTCTTGATCATGCCTCTCTCACCTTGCTCCCACTCTACACATGCCAGCCCTAGAAATGATGGAGTGAAACTGAGCTGAGGAATGCCACCTTACCACCACTTAAAGGCCTGCCAGGGACAAAGATTTCAGAAGGAGTGGGGAAGGGTGCTCCCAGAATAGCTTTGCTATCTCATAGCTGGGCTTGGCATGTGTGGCGTAGGAGTGGGTAAGCAGGATGTGCTTGAGAAACAGCACCCTGGAGAGTGTCATGAAGGCGGTACAGACCTCCCCCGTGTTTTGCAGCGTAAGGGCAGTTCCTTGTATATGCACATCTCAGTGGCATTTGGCGAAGTGGTCAGAAGAAATGTTAACACGCATCTTTAATGAGTGGAGTTTCACTGGCAAAATAAGAACACGGCTGCCCTTCAGAGAGATCAGATGGACTTTTTGAGAAGATGGAACACAAGTTCCTTAGAGAGCCTGCCATGTGATTTGATTCCCTCCAAGGCCACCCAGCACTGAGGCATTACCCCTTGTGTGCAAAAGCGTGACAGTGCAGTGGTCACCTGGGGCATCTGCTGTACATGGGGGCAGTGGCGACTTCTGGTTGCCATCATGTCGCTGCTTGATTGTGCAGCTGTGGTAGCAGCAATCTTCCCTCTCTCCCCAAGATGGTGCCCAGGACACCTGCCCCTGTCATCCCACCCTAGTTACACTGCAGCTTGTGGGTATTTAGCTAGTACTGAGCATCCCTCAAGATCATACTAGTAATGACAACTCAGTAGTGAGAACTTTGTCAAGGAAGGACTATAGAAATCCATTTTTTTTACTCTGCAAATGAGAGATATTGCCGTTCAGAACTGGAATCTTGTTATCGCCTCTCAGCAACTTCTAAGACAGTGTATAAAACAATTGCAGAATGGGAGTTAGTTGGTCAAACCTTCCTTCCTGGTAGAGGCACCTATATAGGGCATGTATTGTGAGGGATTCACATGGTCTTGAGAGGTGAGGAGGAAAGGTGAGATCACCTATGAAGTCTGTGATTCTAATGCTTTTGCCAGATAAGCATCAAAATACATGACCTGACATGTTGCCTTTATATTGGAACTAGAAGTGTTGCTCTGAGAGGGGTCATTAGAACCACCCTGTGCCCCCAGGTAAATCGTCCTAGCTGGCAAATTGGTTCTTTTTGTGGATCCTGCAGATCAGCAGAACAAACTCTAAATGCCAGATCATGATGTGGAGACGGATTCTTAGCCTTTTGGATGGGAATTTTCCTGGGCATTTGCAAATGAAGAGAAAAAAGTTTTAAAAAAATGATCTGCTCATCTGGCTGTTTGTGCAGTTGTTTGAGTTAGTGGGCAGCAAAAGGGAACTTGGGCAGCCTTCAGAGAACTAACAGATGAGATTATTAGTGCAGTGGACTCCTCAGGATGGTGATGGAAAAGGGAGGAAGATGGAGGTGAAGATCAAACTATCCTGAAGCTGGTCTCAGTCAAATTACACTGAATTCCTTTTGTCTTTGTGGATGTGCTTTTGGACTCTGGCATATTAAGTCAAGGAGATGCTAACGTGTTTGCCAAGCAACATGCCTCTCAACTGTCCACCTGAACTTTTCCCAACCTTGTCACCTTCTCTCTGTCCTCCCCACCCTTTTTTTTTGGCTTTTTCATGGTATTTTCCTAGTTCAATAATATGTTAGTCCTTCTTGTATGCTGCACTATTCCCTAGTCTCTCCACTGGTGGTGGCTAAGACCAGTCTTTTCTCCCAAAGATAAACTGTTTGCTATACTGTATTATTAGCATAGCAAAAGGAGGCAAACAAAGAAGATTGCTTTGATTTTACTGAGGAGCTGAAGTCCCGCCCTCTAACTCCTTACCCTTGCCACCAGAAGTCCCTCTCCTTGACCCCAGAAGTACTCCTTTCAGCAAAGGGTTTTGCTCTCTTGGAAGCAGAAAAATACCAAATTATATTCTAAAAATCGAACATCTACAACATTCATTCATTTGATTTCAAAAAATATTTTTGTCCTGGTTTACATGTGTTTGTGTAGTGTACATACAGGTGATTGAACAATAGCTTAAAATGAAGTCTTATTTTTATATATTGTTGGGGGGAGCATGGGGGCAGGTATAGGTTGGGAGGGGCTGTGGGTATGTGAGTATGAGGGTGTGTGGGGGGAGTTTGGGAGGTGGATAGGTGTGGGGGGGTGGGATGAGGGACCATGTGAGTGTGTGTGGATATGTGGGGTGTGTGTGGATATGGAGTTAGTGGGGAATGGTGTAGGGGGAGGCTGGCTGGGGTGTGGGGGGTGTGGGTATGGGGGTCTGTGTGCATGGTAGTGCGAGGTGGGGTGTGGGTGCATGTACATGGTGGGGTGTGCATGTGGGACTTGCCCTACGAACACACACACACACACACACTCTGTTCTTCCTTCCCTCATTGCATGCATATGTGCGCATGCACACAAACACACACACACACACACACACACATATACCCCTGCCTCCCTCCCGTACCCTTACTTGAATTTCTCTCTGGTGCAGGGAGGCAGCAACAGCCCTAGAGTTCTAGGCCACAAGGCTCTACTGGGAAGAGACTTCCAGTTGGAGGTGGAGGGGGCTGGAGGTAGGGCAGGGCTGGGTCGGACTTCCTGCTGGGTCCTGCCAGCTTCTTCTGGGCCCTTCTGATGCTGGCTCCTGTCATCTTTGACAGGCAGCCAGGAGCAGATAAATATTAATTTTCTAAAATTTTTAGGGGTCCTGTGGGCTGGATGGAATGGCCTGGTGGACTGGATCTGGCCTGAAGGCTGCATTTTGTCCACCCCGGGATTGATTCATAGATTCATAGACATTAGGGGCTGGAAGGGACCTCACTAGATCATTGAGTCCAGCCCCCTGCCATAGGCAGGAAGTCTGCTGGGGTCAAATGACCCCCAAAAGATAAGCTTCCAAATGCCATTTGAATGAGTCCAGAGTAGGTGCTTGTACCACCTCTGGGGTGAGTCTGTTCCAGACCCTGCACGCTCGCACTGTAAAGAAGCTTTTCCTTATGTCCAGTCTAAATCGACCTTCCAGAAGTTTGTGGCTGTTAGATCTTGTTATCCCTTGGGGGACCCTAGTGCACAACTGTGCTCCCAGATCCTGATACACCCCCCTTATGTACTTACAGGCTACCACCAAGTCCCCCATGAGCCTCCTCTTCTTCAGGCTGAAAAGTACCATGTCCCTCAGTCTCTCCTCGTAAGGCTTGCTATCTTGGCCTTTGATCATGTGGGTGGCTCTCCTGTGGACTCTCTCAAGCTTATACACATCCCTCTTGAAGTGGGGGGTCCAAAACTGGACACAATACTCAAGCTGAGACCTCACTAGGACCAAGTAGAGTGGAAGGATGGTGTCCCTGGTTTTGCTTGAGATGCATCGGTGGATGCATGCTAGAGTTTGGTTTGCTTTGCTGACCATGGCATCACATTGGTAGTTTATTTCATAGATTTCATAGACATTAGGGCTGGAAGGGACCTCGGGAGATCATCGAGTCCAGCCCCCTGCCCAAAGGGCAGGAAGTCAGCTGGGGTCATAGGATCCCAGCAAGATAAGCATCCAATTTACTCTTGAAGGTGTTCAATGTAGGTGCTTGAACCACCTCCGCTGGCAGACTGTTCCAGACCTTGGGGGCTCGGACAGTAAAGAAATTCTTCCTTATGTCCAGCCTGAAACGGTCTTGCAGGAGTTTGTGACCGTTCGACCTCGTCATCCCTTGGGGCGCTCTGGTGAACAGACGTTCCCCCAGATCCTGGTGTTCACCCCAATAAACTTATAGGTGGCCATCAGATCACCCCTGAGCCTACGCTTTTCCAGGCTAAAAAGTCCCATGGCTCTCAGCCTGTCACCGTAAGATCTGTTTTCCTGACCTCTGATCATGCGCGTGGCTCTCCTCTGGACTCTCTCAAGCTTCTCCACATCCTTTTTGAATTGTGGAGCCCAAAACTGGATGCAGTTTATGTTCATTTTGTGGTCAATCAAGACTCTCAAGTCTCTTTCAGTCATGGTACTAGTGAGCGTAGCACTGCCAAGCCTATAAGTATGATGCTGTTTTTTCTTCTCAAGGTGGAGCACCCTGCACTTCTCTGCATTAAATGCCATCAGGTTTAGGTCCACCCACCTTGTGAGCCTGTCCAGGTCAGCCTGTATCCTTAACCTGTTCTCCAGTGTGACCACCTTCCCCCATAGTTTAGCGTTGTCCATGAACTTTGCCAGTCTACATCTTATGCCCAAATCCAGATCATTAATGAAAATGTTGAAGATTACTGACCTGAGTACTGAGCCCTAAGGGACACCACAAGTCACCTTCCGCCATGTTGATTTGCTCCCATCAACCAGTACACTTTGGGTCTGACCCCAGAGCCAGTTCCTCAGCCACTGGACCATGAGATGGATGAGGCTTCAGTTTTCTAGCTTAGCCATGAGGGCATCCTGGGAGACCAAGTCAAAGGCCTTCTTGAAATCCAGATATATGACATCAACCTCATCTCCCTTGTCTAGGCAATGCGTCACCTGGTCATAGAAGGAGATGAGGTTGGTCAGGCAAGACCTTCCAGCAACAAAGCCATATTGGCTGGCACTCAGAAAGTTGGCTTCCATTAGCCTGCTGCTGATGGAACCCTTGATAATTTTCTCCAGGATCTTTCCAGAGATGGATGTCAGACTCATTGGTCTATAATTCCCTGTGTCTTCCTTTCTTCCCTTCTTGAAGATTGGGACCAAATTGGCTCTTTTCCAAACCTCCGGTACCTCTCCCAAGCACAACGAGTCCTCAAATATCTTCACCATAAGACATGCTTTGAAGTCCGCCAGCTCCTTCAGGACTCTTGGGTATATACCATCCAGGCCCACAGACTTGTGGATGTTGAGTGTTTTGAAGTGTTCCCTCATTTGATCTATGTCAGTTGTGGACCCATCTCCCACCCCCTAGATGCTTTGCTTCCCATCTGACAGAGTGACCCCTTTGGACAGGTGGAAAACCGACACAAAGTAATCATTTAGGAGTTTTGCCTTTTCCTGAGCATCAGTTGTCAGCTGCCCCATTTGATTTAGAAGGGGGTCAATGTTGCCTTTGTTCTTCCTCCAACTTCCCACATATCTGAAGAAGGACTTTTTGTTGTCCTTGATTCCCATGGCTAGCCTGAGTTCAATGTCTGCCTTAGTTTTTCTGGTACAGCTCTCTACAGCTGTGGGCTAGTGCTGCATAGACCTTCTTGGTGATGACTCCCATTTTCCATCTAGCGTACGCTTCTCTTTTTAGCTTCAGGAGGTCCAAAAGTTCCCTACTGAGCCAAAGGGGCACCCCAGCTCACAGTCTGCACGTCCTTGGGGATGGGGATGGTGATCAAGCCATTATTTCTTCTTGTACACACTCACACATACACATAGATATGCATGCACATATAAAGCCTAATACACATTTTTCATAATAATTCTGCTTGGAAATTATTGAAGCAACAAAAGCTACAGCTGTTACAGCAAAATGTAGCCACTAAAGGAATTTTACATGTGCTCTGGGAGGCCTGCTAATTAAAAGCACCCCATCATTACATGTATCATTACCTGCACTGAAAAATGGTGGTGGGGCACTTTGAACCAAAGCTTGTTTGACAAACCTTAGTTCATAACACCCTGCCATCATTTTTCAGTGTGGGGATGCTGATACACGTGATGCTGGAGTCGTTAATTTCTGCACCCCAGCAGACTTGATTAATCGAGCCTGTTTTGACACGCTGGATTTCCTGTGCATCAGGCTCCCTGCATGTGTATAGGAGCCATAACATTTTCTAGTGTTATCACTGAGGAGGGAAGAATTTGACACAGGACTTAAAAGGAGGAGTAAACTCTCCACAGGTTTTAATAATAGAATTATCCTGATGTATAACCCTCAGCCACCCCTAGTTTTGAATGTAAAATGTCCCTTGGGCCTGGCTCAATCTGTTGCTGTTTCCAGCAGTAAGAACTGGGAAGGAAGAGGTAGCAAACTGAGCTATCATTCCTACAATAGCTGTTGTGCTCTGCAGCAGCAGAACCAGAAGCATGGTAGCTTTGGGAAGTAGTATTGCTCTGATTTCACTGCTCTTGTGCTTGATTAGAAAGGACAAAAATCCGTCTGGCAGAGAGCTGATAGATCTGCTCCAGTGTTTGCAGAGGCTGTAATCATTAGTAGCAATGGGCAATGGTGCTTAAAAATAATCAGAAGAAATCTCCCCGGTGCAGAGTCCAACAGAAGGAAGACTGTTGAGATAAAAATAACATAATTGAAAAAACCTTGTGACCACCTCTACACGTGCGCTTAACTATGAAGTAAACTAATTAGCTGCTGAATAAAGTGTCACCATCTACACATGCAACATTATTAGGCCACAGTATCTTACAGCATAGTAATTAACTGCACATGTAGATGCTGCACCAGGAAGTAGTTTACTATATCTCAAATTACTCCAGAGTTTAATGCTTTGAATGAATTGTATGTGTAGATGCAGTGTTTCCAACAGCAACTTCATGAACTCAGCTTGAAAGTATTTTTAAAATTTACCGTGTTTACCACTGTTTATGGTGTGTGCTTGCCTTTTTTGTATTTCACTAGGCTCGGAGAGTGCAGCTACTTGTAGCCAATTTCATTTGCTGTTTTTTAGTTTCACTTTTAAGTTAAATTCCTTAATATCTGTCTGAGAAACAAAGGATTTTTATGTGCAGTATGTCAGAGCAAGGAACCAGGATTTTTAATGCTCTGTATGTAACTTTAAACAATACATTTGATTTTTCTCTGTTGCTTAGTTTGCCCATATGTACAAGAAGCATAATATTTCATAGATACCTGTATTTCTTTCAAAGTCTATAACTACTACAGTGTGCCTTACTTAATTAGGTTGATGTCTTCAGTGGTCTGCTCTGGTACATATGTTAATTACATTTGACTCCTTAAATGGTAAGAGGTAAATTTGGAATCAGATGTACTGTTTTAAGAACATTTTTACTATAGCAAAGAGTCATACATAGCTAAGCATGAAAAACAGATAATTTTAGGCTGTGCTGAGCTTGTGGAGCAATCTGTTTTAGACCATAAGGCAGCATTTTTCAAAATGTTGATACCAGGGGCACACTTCTTTTCTGGATTAAAGTTAGTAGCACACTTCAGTCACTGGTCTGTGAATCAGATCTAGTCCTTGGATCCAGTCCAGCCCAACCAGAACCCCATCCCACTGCCAAGGGTCAGCCTAGCTGGGGCCCAAACCAGCCCACGTTTAGCAGCACACTTTCTCCAGTCTCACAGCACACTCTTTGGGCATCACTGTCCTAAGGGTATTTTATTAAATATTGCCAGTGCACCCATTTCCTGCACTCCTTCAGAATGAATATGCACAAAGATCCTTTTGCTTTTTCAAGTGAAAGTGAGTGCATGAAAATGAATGCATGAAAATGCAGCATTTTGCACTAGCAAAATGGTGTTTAAATGATAACCTCCAAGAGAAAAAGCTTTTAGAAAGAACAATAAATAGAGAGGGGAGATAAGGAGGCAATTTGGCTACAATGTAATCAGTATGCAGCTGACACACCAAGTCTCATTTTCTTCAGACTTGGGTGGTATGATGCCTGGGCTTCACTGTGGCTGCCTGAGACTAGGATTTGGGTGAGAATGAGCTAGCTCAGCCTCATACAAGACAGAAAATGGACTACACTTTGGGGCAGGGTCATGAGGTATTTATGGACCCTTAATCTAGGAGGTTTGCAAGCCGGCTATGGTCTAGCACAGTTCCTGTTCTCAGCTACTCCAGTGTAAAACTGGGGAACTTCTTTCTGTAGCACAGAACCAGCAGACGTGCTCCAGGTTTATCCTTATGTTGCTGGGAGCTGAGTGTGCCTATACCCTAAACCCTACATGCCTCTTACCTGCTTCATCCTCTAGCATCTGTGACTTTTTCTTTTAGGTGCTGGACAAGAAAGGCACTTTTTACAGATCTGTGTAATATAAATGTCAATGGATGCAAATAGGAGGTGGAGGATTAAATGAAACGGCCATTCTGCTTGACACCTGCTTAATTTTCTTCTACCGTTCCATTATCACCTGGCTTGTTCCATGTCTCTGACAAATGCTTGTGTTCCTTGTCTCCCTCAGTTGTTTGGTGCTGGGCAGTGGAGGAAACTGTCAAATTACAGTATTGACTGAGAACTGCTTTTCAGATCAGGTATGGGATGAAAATTCCCTACTACTGAATAAGGGTACATCAATTCTTTCCAACTTAAGTGCTTTCTAGAATTGCCTCAATGGCATGAAAATGGAAGAGCTAAGAGAAGTGCTACATATTTGGAGCGCTAAGCTGGTTTTGTAATGAGGTTTTTTATTAGGCAAGAAAGAAAGCATCTTTATTGATGCAGATCCAGGAAACTCAACCTAGAAGCCTAGAGAGACCAGAGCAGTGTCTGAGCCAGGTTATTAAATTGGATTGAGTGTCAAAATGCAATTTTAAACCTTATCACAGTCTCTGTTTAGAATAACAAATGTGTTTCTTTGTTTTAACCCCTGTCTCTCTTTTCCCCAACTCTTTGTTTAGGCTAGTACCTGCTCTCAGCCCCTCCAAGGTAAACCTGGGTAACTTCCTGTAGCACAGAGCCAATAGACCTGCTCCAGATTGATCCTTGTGTTGCTGAGATCTGAGTCTGCCCTGTAGATACTTTCAGACTCTGCAGCTAATTTATCTCTTACCAGGAGGAACCATATATTTCTTTTTATTTGTGAAAACCACTAGGCAAAGTTATTATTGGAAATAAAAGGGGAGTAAAAACAATGCCACTGTATTTTAGTTATGAGCAAATGAATTATAACAATATGCCCACACACATGCCTATGCTCATACTGTGCGCCACCAATACTATATATACAAACCTATGCAAACACCTATACTCAAAAACACACAGCAGGCAAGCTATGTTTTGCCTGAGTATATAAGCATGGGCATAAGCATGTGTGTAGGCATACTGTTATAATTTATTTGCTCATAACTAAAATACAGTGGCATTGTTTTTACTCTCCTTTTATTTGCAATGGGAGAATATAGTTTAGATTGGACACACATTAGGTGGTTACCTAAGCACAAATCTTCCTTAGACTCCAAATGGCCTCCCCCACCTTCCTCCATTCTCTATCCCTTTAGTCTACCTCGCAAGAGGGGAAGAGAGCCCAGCCTCACCCTGGGACAAGACGGCTGGATTCCAGTATTACACTGGTATAAATCAGAAATAATTCCATTAAGGTTTATGATGTTACACTGGTTTCCAGTGGTGCAAATAGGAAAAGAAAGCTTTTGAAAGCAACAACATACAAGGCATTTTGGAAAAAAGTGAAGTCCTTTGTGATACAGTAGCTCAGACATTTCATATGTTTTCTATGCATCTCTCTTCTTTTAATGACTTGTTTAGTTTATAGAATTTTGTGGTGCTGGATTTTAACAAGCCAGACAGTTTTCAGCCTAGAGCTGTATATTTAATTATTTATTTAGCATTGCAGATGTATGTCGTGTGTTAGAAAACATAGACTAAGATGAAACATCTGCCCCAAAGATCTGAGGGTTTAATTCAGACTAAGGCAAGGAACAAATGGGGTACACGGTTCTTATACCTGAGTAACCTATCTCTGAGTTTAAGGAATTCTCATAGGAAGTTCTGGCTTTCTCACGGTTGCTTCCACAGTTCTTCTTGGATCATGTCTGCAGACAAGTTAAGAGGAAAAAGTTGCCAGATTTTGTTTTATGGGGATATCAGACTACAAGGCACCAGATGGGTGATCAAAATCTTGTGAATCCATGGGGCTGTAATGAGAATTTTAGATTAATTCTAGATTCGTGATTGCAGATTCGTTCTAGTACAATGTAGTAAAGTAAATATTTATGATTACAAATTGTTATAAAGCCCAGGGAAGGCCAGTTGTCCTATCTAATTTTGATCATTTGAGGACCACAATGAACAGTGTGCCCGTCCTATGCGCACATGAGGAAGTTTGAGTAGTATAGTCCTCTTTCCAAGGCCATTGCCTTTCAATTCACCAGGAATTTTGTGGGTTTTCAACCCAAGCAAAGTATGGAGTGCAGTGGGGGAGATATTTTATCTCAGATATATCAGAAGTGATTCTGTCTAGCAGAAAGGCAGTGGAGACTCAGTCTTTAGAAGCAGAACTGTTCTCTCTGTTCAGAAGACAAACGTTCTGAGAGCTCTTGGGGAAGCAGTTCAAGCTCCTCTGTCAAGTTCTTGGCAGCATGTCTGTACCTGTGCTGAAAGACAAATTCCTACCAGTAAAATGAGAGTTTATTGCCTACCCTATGTCCATTCATTCAGTGGCCTCTTTGCTGAATGGTGCCAATGAGAGAAGCAATTATGATGGTTGTTTTTGGACAGCCTCCTAATTGGAAGCAGACTGAGAGCCATCAATTCACTGAGTAGCTTGTGACTGTCTCCAAGCTGGGCTTGGTTTGGATTTATTGCATCAGTCTCAGTTGGTGCTAACTGGCGTAGTGGTGAGAGAATCTCCTACTCCAACCATCAACCCCCTTGATCTGTCTATTCCCATATTTCAAAAGTTTTAAGGGGAAAAAATGTTACATTTTCATCTTGCGTGAAATAAAAAGGAGTGTGGTTTTGGTAATCATGCCTTTGAAGGATCAGTAGTTCACCATAGAGTCAAAAAACCTCCAACGAAATCAATACTCATTTTTGGCTGACAGCATCCTATGCTATTCCAGTCCTGAGCAGAGGCTGCCAGTCATGATTCAAATGCTTGGTTCTAACACAAACCAATATCCATTGGGACACAAGGTGCGATCCGGCAGTTCACTATCCCTTGTGACTAGAAATAGTCTTCTTCACACCCGAGTCTCTCTAATTTCAGTTGCTCTTTACAATTCACAGGAGCCTTAAAGTCTAGATCACCCTGATGTCCAATCTTGACTCAACTCTTGTTCTTGTTATGCTTATGACCTTTCCAGAAGCTCTGAATTATTTAACAGTAAAAAGGAATCACTTGAAAAGCATCAGCCTGTGAAGGAAAGTTTCTCAAGCTTTTAGCACTAGTCACAAGCATGTTCCCTAGAGCTTGGAGGATATTTTGGGAAGAATGCTCCCATACTATGAAAGGGGTTTTAAAAGGTGTAAAAAATGTTTCCATCCTGTTTTAAAGACAAAGTTAATAAGAAGTTTATATCAGATAAGGAAAAGATGTAGGATTATTGATAGAACCGTGGCAAGTCAGATAGTTGTCTGGCAGCAGGTTCTTGTACAAGCTTTCATTTTACACCAGTTTTTGTAGGCTCAGTCAGCTCAATAATGAATCGCTGTTAACGTCATTAAACTCACCACAGATGTACAATGATGCAATCCTGGGAGTCTTCTGCAGGTCAAAATTGAGGTGGACTGAGATAGAGAATTAAAGTTGTTTCAGTCTGAATATCAAGGGGAGAGCTCTTGGTATGTGGACTCTGCCCTGGAACAGTAGGGCAGGCTATAAATCGGGACTAAGGTGTTTCCCTATAGTTATGTAGAAAAGCTTTCTGCCACAGTAGGTATGACTTCCATTAAAGCCATTTGAGGATTTGCATTGTATTCATGAGAAACAGGTTTATGTCTTTCTCCACCCAGTTGTGTCATAAGGACCACACTTTTAGGAAGGAAAGCAAAGGGGAAGAAAGGCAAAACAAAACTGATGGCTACAACTATTAGAACCAAAAGCTTTAACAGGCAACATCATTGTGGCTGTATTCAGCACAATCCATTCAACTGGTTGCATCTGAACTTTTGATCTCTTATTTCTTTTTGTGTTTTACAGTTCCAAAATGTTCTCTCTCTGCTATTTTAGAGGTATAGCTGGAAAACAGATATGGCTCAAGGGATTGGTTTGGGAATATGGTAAATAAGGAATTGGTCGTGCTGGTGAGGATTTGATCCTACCTTTTTGAGTCTTAATGCTGAGATGCAAAGCAAAGGTTTGCCTTGGTGTCATAGTGAGGGGGCATAGTGGTCATGCCTTTGTTTGACCAATGTTGGAGAGAAGGAATTGGCTAGTTACTCTTTAGTGCATTGTTATTTGTTATCATACCTCAAGATTTCTATGGCGTGCAGTAATTATTGGAGATAGATATGTACGTTTTGATATCTCACATGAACTTTAGCCCCAAATCCCAGACAAGCCTGATTCAGTTTGGTTCTTTCTATTGTCCAGGAATGGAAGCTACTGTAGGATTTCTGCAAACCAGCCTGCCTGGAAACTACTGAACTATCATGAAAATGGCAGCTGTCTCTAGGAATGATTTACAAAACAGCCAACTCTAATGGCATATTCAACTGGTTCTGTGTCAGAAGGGTCTGGGTTGGAGGAACGTTGGAAACTCCTGGGAACACCCCTGTATCTACATCTGAACTGAACTGCCTAATAGGGGTGTGCAAAGCAGGCCCTATTTGATTCAGATTCAGAAGCGGCCCGATTCAAGGACAGTGATTTGATTCATTGATTTGGATCACTGTCCCTGATTTGATTTGGCCAAATCCGAATCTGAAGATTCAATGGTGATTTGACAATCAGCAGTTTGGACACAGACACAGCTTTAAATGCTTTTTCTACATACCTCAAGGTACCAGCACGGCTCATGAATGCTGCAATGCTGGGGAACATGGAGCATCCCACAGGAATGTCAGGGGGGCCCCCCATGTGCTCGGCGGTGAACCCAAAAGTGGACTGGAAGTAGTTCCCAGACCCAGGAGGCACCAGTCGCCAAGCTGGGGTGGGGATGCAAGGGGGGCTCCTCACGGAAGTGCTTCTGGTCCACCTCTGGGCCTGCTGCCGAGCGTGCTGGGGAGGCCCCCGCGCTTCTGTGGGACACTCCATGCACCTAAGCATCACAGCATTCATGAGTCCTGCTACCTAGAGGTATGTAGAAAAAGCATTTAAAGCTGTGTCTATGTCTGAATCGCTGAATCTTTCCGAATCTCTCCAAATTGATTCTGAGGGTTCTGATTCAATTTGGAGAGATTAAAGGGTCTTCCGATTCGATTTGGATTTGGAGATGTGGCCACCAAATTGGGCCAAATCTCCGCCAAATCGAATCAGGGACCAAAGCTTTGCACAGCCGTACTGCCTAACCTTCTAAGGTTCTCTCTTATCACTTAAACATTCTTCAAATCTGTGCTCAATAAAAGCATGTTTTGCTTCAGTCAAGACCTTAGGAATTGGCAACTACCATTCCACTTGCTGTACTGATCCAGGCTGTGGTTTACCAGTAGAGCTAATTCTGTCATGTTCACTAGTGTTGCTTAGTTTCCATAACAAAAATTTGGCTATATGACACACAGGAGGGAAAAAAACTATAATTATTGATACATTAACCTGGCATTGTATGAAATATTCTGAATATGTTCCCTGAAAGTACATAACATCAAAGTACATAACATCAATCTCAGTTACTCACATGTAGAACTAGTAAGGAAAAAAGATATTTCTAAATTATTTCCACTCAAAATGGATCCATTGTTAGCTATATAAAAAGTGTTTGCATTATTTTAAATATAACTTGTAAAGAATTTTAATTAAGCCATTATCAAAATGATTAAGAACTATTTTGGTTTGTGTTTGATAAATTAAACATTTTCATAGCCATTTCAGTATTCTCAGTAACAATTATAACAATGTAAATGAAATCAAAAGGCATAGGATGTTAAAGTTTTAAACTTAAAAAAACCCAGAAAACAAAGCTCCCCTTAAAAAATCCAGCCAGATGTTTTGCTTGTATTTGCTAAAAAATTCATTGTATGCAGGAGAGATACAAAACTCTAAAACTCTTGGTTCAGAGGTGATACCTTTTATTAGACCAACTAAAAAGTAGAAAAATTTATTTTTTGCAAGCTTTTGGGCACATACACCCTTCTTCAGACTTCTTGTACAAAGTTTGTACAAGTCCTCTTGGGTAGAAAATAAATAGTATGACTATATGCAGGAAATAGTAACAGCAAGAGATGGCCAGAATATGAAATCCTAGGTTTTGACCCATTCTCAGTAGGTTTCAGAGAATGTTCAAAACAGGATCCAAATTTCACAGCTTGGCCCTGTTCATATTGTGAATGTGGCCATGGAAACACTAATAGAAGTAAATCAGGAGTGTGAAAAATGGCAGTTTTCCTATCTCTGCTAGGGATGAGTCACAAAACTAAGATTCTGATAAGATGTGGTAATTAAACATCCCTTAGCACTTTGGCTGGGAGTCTGGGTGTTAAGTTGCAGTGTCCTGGCCAAATTCTTACTCTGGAATTACATTTCACCTCCCTGAATTCCCCCTCCTGCAGGTTTAATTGGATGTAGCCATGGTTAGCAAACTTTTTCATAGCATGAACCACAACCTAATGGAATCTGTTGGATCTGTGATTATGAGACCTGCCTCTCCTCCCATTGAGAGCCACATAATATTTCTGGAATACATGCCACAATTACTTACATACAAATGCAGCATTAGGGATATCACAAATATATTTTAGATGTCTTTTAATGAGATTTCACTGCTGGAAACAGGAAGAGTCAGTGCCATGTGACCTGCCATCTCTCTGCAGAGTACCACCAAGTGCTCTGAGCACTGGCCATGTTCCAGAGCTGGCTATGTGAGAACTACTGATACCTCTGATTCCTGCCTCAGACCTTTGTGCAGCATTGCTGTGAGCTGTTAAAGAGTTGCTGTGTTCTGTCTCAGAGGGGGGTGCATTTTAGTGAAGAGAAGAAATACAATTCAGGGCTGATCCTGCTGTTAGCAAAATTCCTGGTGAAGCCAGTGGGAATTCTGCTTGTGTGAAGACTGCAGGGTGATACTGCAAAGCACTTTGGGTTGAACGTGCTCGATAACTATCAGATGTTATCATGGATGTGACTATCCTCTGCTGATATTACTGCCCTTTTTAAGTGCTACGTGTGTTTCATCACACAAAGGGCCCACCATTCTTGGCTATTGAATAGATTATTGTTGTTGTTATTTTTATATTTGAAGCAGATTAATGTTACATTTAATTCCTTCTCCATTTAATGTTCTTGCTCTGTCAGTGCCACACTTCAGGGCAATGGAGTTATCACACAGCTGTAAGGGTTGCTGGAGAGTAGGGCTATATGAAGCTTCAGGTGCTGATTCAATTCGGGGGAGACTCAGCCTGATTTAGTGGTAGAATCTCTGAATCTGAATCGAACTGGGAGACCAATAAAAAGGTCAGAATCAATTCAGAGCTCTCCAAATATTTCAGAAAAGATTCAGAGACCTTTGGAGATTCAGGCAGTCCCCACTTGCTGCCGCAGGGAACTGGACCCGGACTCCATGCTGGTAAGTAGGGAGCAGGGAGTTGGGGGGGCTGGAGGAGGGAGGGGACCGTGGGGGGGACCCCCACCAGGCCGCATCCCCTGCTTGCTCTCCCAGCTCCTCCCCATGGCTGCCCTGCCCAGCCACATCCCAGCTCTTTAAAAAAAAAAAAAATGCCTAGGCTCACTGGCTGTTGTAGTAGCCATTGGGACTTCTGTGGACTCGTGGCAGAGCCCCCCATGCAGTGCAGGGCAGTGGGGATCACCCGCCACCCCCAACCTGGCAGCAGCTGGTGAGTGTGAGCTTTTTTTTTTTTTTAAGAGCTGGGAGCTGGGGCCAGGCAGGGCAGCCATTGACGAGGCTTGGAGAATGGGCAGGGGATGGAGCCTGTCTGATTTGGAGATTCGGCCGATTCAGGACAGTGATTCCAATCAAATGGAACCACTGTCCCTGGAATCAGCCAAATCTGAAGTGAATACTAGCCGCTTCACACAGGCCTACTGGAGAGGACTGTTCGAGTTAAGGCATACAGAGTTATCAGTGCAATAGTGAGGTTCAGTGCCCACATTTGGGGGGAGGGATAGTATAAGTATCTGTCCTGAATATCATGTGCTGGCCATCCAGAGATCACAGAACCATTATAGGAGCCAATACCCTCACAAATGCATTTGCCAACCCCCAGTCCTAAACAAGTAAAAATGCTCCTAGGACCTGGCATTGGCGCTTCCCTACACTCACACATGCCCTCCTGATGTGTTAAAAAAATGTCTTGGGATAATTTTAAAAGCAAAGGTCCAATCTGCATTCCCTTTAAGTGAAATTCTCAAGTTCAAAAGGGCCAAAACAATCAAAATGCTTTTGCCAACGTGCCCAGAATAGCACTGAGATAAACAGAAAGCAGCAGCAAGAGGGAGAGAGGGATTTGGAAAAAGGGAGGACAGGGTGGATTGAGAAAGCAAATGCAGCAAAATGAAGACGGTGCAGTTCACACACTGCAGAGCACCTCAACCAGCTAAACCTGTAGGAGAGCAAGATCCTCAAAGGTAGAAAAAGGAAAAAAAGGTGATTTCTTCTGGGTCAGTCCAGAAAGGGAAATTACTTCTGGGTCAGTCCAGAGTGCAGAGATCTTCAGTTTGGCTCTGATAAGGTTCCAAAATCTCAGGGTTCCCTGGCATTAGGCCCTGATTCAGGAAACCAACCCTAGGTTATAGGTATCATTTAATTAAATTATTTCCTGACAAGAGGTAGACTTCAGCATATGTTTCCTTAATTTTGGAGCCACTGTTTCTGTTTGGGTGAAGATCAAGATGAAGAAATATTAAGAACATATTTTCTTTTGAAATTTCTAATATATCCTGTTTCTGCTGATGCCTGAATATTCTTTTCTCTGTAACAAATCTGTGCTCCCCTAGGAGTTTCACCATTGCAGCTGTGTTGCACAGCAAGGCCACTCAGAAATTCACAGTGACAGGAAGGAGAGATCTATCATGTTGTTTCTTCAAAGCACAGTGTGGGCAAAGGACCCATAGGGAGAATCTCTATTTGCCATTTACCCTAGTACAAGGCCTATGACACACTTTTGAGCAGGTCTGATTCCATCCAGTAGAGAGCAGCAGTGAATATGTAGGTAGAGGGGGAAAAGGGAAGGAGAGCACATGCATGCATCCCCACACATGGAAGTAAATATATTACTGTGATTTGCTCAACCTCTGCTTTTCAGCCGGACTGAAACCAGCAAAACGAGAAGCAGAAAATTGTGGTGGGGGGAGGGAAGGGGAGCCCCAAGCTTTCTAAATCATGCCTTTAAAAAAAAATTGCATGGGACAAATTACTGCTGAAGTCAGAAAAGTATTGGGATGGAGTCTGAGGTTTAAAGCAGTTAAGCAATTTGGTTGGTATGCCAAAAAAGCCTCAACTTTCATAGTCACTATGTAGCAATGTTTCCGCTACTGGGATTTATCTGGCAGAAGGATAAAGAAGCTGGGACTTTTACTGGCTTTCCTGAAGCCTACGAATTATATGACAAAGCTTCTCTTCTGTGGGCTCTGGGGATCAGAGTTTCTATTGCGGAAAGTCAGCCTAGCAAGAAACCTATGGCAAACAGGACCATGAATTATGTCTAAGAACACCAACAGTAAAGTGATAGGCTGAATGAGAGGTCAGCATTTGAGAAATGATTGCCATTCTCCAAAAATTCACCTATAAGCTGTTTTCTCAAAGAAGCATGCCAGTGTGTGCTTGGCTCTTTATTTGGCAGCTGCAGTTATTCATCTTAAGCCTGCAAATGCATGTTGCTCCCCAAGATACATGCAGAAGGGTGCAAAGCTACAAATTTCACTGGTGCTTATATTTAGGCTTCCTTCCCCTAGTGTTCATGAGCCATGCACTAATGGAATGAGGGTCATTATCTGGATGGACATAGCATTGCTGTCCTCTTTTCAGCTAGGCAACAGATGATCTGGGAAACAGTTTACCTCCACATTAGGCTTAGAACACCAGGTCAGACTATTTCTGTTCCATTGTGCAGCCATTACCATGCCACCCCAGCCCAACCAGAGCCCCAACAACAGATGATGCATGTATTAAATTTAGAAAAGAGCATTTCCACAAGAAATGAACAACTTATTCCATTACTGCTGTGTGTGGTGCAAAGGGCTTTCCCACAAGTTCTGCTAATGAACAAACAATGACTAAAGTTGCAGTGGGTTATACTGCAGACTCCTTTTTGTGGATATACTGTAAAATTTGACTGTATATTTTCAACTAATGTTACTTACGGGCCTGATCTTATAATATATATAAGATCCAATATCAATAGGAGTAAGACCAATATTTCCATAATTTGCAATATTCCCATTGGCTTAAATGGCTCCTGAGACAAGACCTAAAACGTTATTTGTGGAGCTACATTTCTAAGGCCTGTAAATAAGTAATGGAAAACTGATTACTTTTTGTCTTTTAGAGAAGGAACGATTCTTGATGTATTTCAGAAGCAATGAGTGCTAAGTAAGAAGGATGGAAAAATCTGAGATCCACTTGCAAAAATAGCAGGAAGACAAAAGCACTTCAGCGTAGTGACCTGGAAGGAAACTAGGGAGTTATTGTGGAAAACTGCCCTGAGCTTTTATCTGCACTGTGTGTACTTTCAGTAAAGAAAGCACACAGGAAGCTCTTGGTGCCAGGAGAGATGAGAAATGGAGGGAAGGTGGTATCTTTATTACTAGAGCGGTAGGCTTGGCTGTACTTCCGCAGTGTGCTTTGTATACAAAAGTGTTGTGACAAAAGAACTGTGCTTCAGACCACTCTGCATACCACAGGATTGTGATCTGAGAAAGTCTGGATGATGCAGAACAGGGAGCACTGAGTGTTTGTATACTGAAATAACTCTCTGCCACAGTGGGCATGTCTGCACATGCATTTACTGTGCAGCAACTTACAGCTCAGTAAGCAGTTTTTAGATCAGCGTCTACACGTCTAGTGCTACCGCACAGTAATACTGTGTGTGCACCACCTTGGGAGTAAGGTTACTCCCAAGTCAATCCACACAAACAGCGTTACTGCACAGTAAGGCATCTACACATGTTGTACTGCGCAGTAGGTACTCAAGAGTAAATTTGTTTCCTGCATCATGCAGGTACCAAATTTACTCCCAAGCCACATAAGTCACCATATTTATTATGCTGTATGGGTGCACATGTGTAGACACACGCCCATCCTGCACAGTAATTTTTGGTTACGATGTAGTAACGGTGCATGTGTAGACACACCCAGTCATCGTTTCTTGTTTCATACGTGTATGAGCATGTACAGCTCTTATAACAAGAAGACTTATTCTTCTCTCAGAGTCCATGATGCAGTGTACATTAGTAATACAGTGTTACTGATAGCCTTTGCTATGCGTATTTTACAGAATTATTCAGTCCTGGTTTGAACTCCCCATTTTGGTTCTCTAACCGTTACTCCAGAGAGACTGTTCTCCAGCCTATGCTTAAATTAGAGTGCACGTCCTTTGGAGAAAGGCTTGCTATTGTGACACACTGTTAGTAAAGCACCTACCACCTCTTCTGATTGCAGCCTTTAGTGCTGCTGAAATACAAATAAAAACTGCTACTACCTATCTTGCTGTCGTTTTTTTCCCCTGGATAGTCCATTTAAATTCTTTCCTTCCTTCATTTTATGCCATCATTACACCTTCAGTGCTGCCCTAAACAATACCTCTTCTCTGCATACATTCCTAGCCTAATATCACCTCCCTCATAATTGTAGTGAGCCAGTTTTTTAGCACTGCCCTCATATAATAATCCCTCCAGGCCTCCAGTCAGATTTATTGCACTTCTGTTTCCCCTCCACACTGTCAATGTTTGTCAGAAATGAGGCTTGCAAACCTGAATATAGGTTTAGTGTCAGTCAAGCAATGCAGGAAGGAGGATTATCTCCCTCTGCAGCAGCATGTTGCCTCATTGTAGGCAACCTGGGAAACCTCACTGGATTTTGTTGGTTTTGTTGCCCTGTTGCATTTTAGACTTGTACCTGATCTGCTGTCCAGCATTGTACTTATGCCAACTTCAGCACTTCTGCTCTCTCTGCTGTTAGGTGCAGATTTTGGGATGTATTAATTCGCTTGTCTTTTGCCTCTGGTTTCTGAGGCTTCCCTTTTGTCTAATGTCTGTGTCCTCAGCAATGTTGGCAGTTTTTCCTTGTTTAGTGTCATCTGCAAGTACTATTAATGAGTTACTTCCCCCCTCTCCCAGATCATTAATGAAGATGTAAAGAAGGACAGCAATTAGCTCCAGCCCCTATCTTAATTTGCTGGGCAGCTTCTCCCAATTGGATGTGCCGTTGTTTATCCTTGCCGTTAGTTTTTGGTTCTTCTTTGTTTTTGGTTCAGCTGAACCTGTGATTAAAATCACCTAATAGTGTTTTTGCTTGGAAGGGAGTGATGTCTTTTGCTCCTTCACATTACTGCAGACATGACACTATCCCGCCAGACAGTAGCACTGTTTAGGCACCTTGTTTGTACTATATTGGGTGTGAAGAAACAGGGCTGCAGACTTCAAATGAGCAAGTTTTCTCTCAGGATTTCTCACATTTCCAAAACTGAGTTTGAGCACCCGTGAACTTGCATTCAAATATTATGGCTTAGCTCCCTGTCAGTTATTTTATTCTTTTAAGAGTGCCCAAAGCATCCTAGATGCTTTATGTCCTGGTATGCTTTATGGTGAGTCAAACCAAAGCCTCAGAACCAAACTGGATACTCCCATCTGGATCTGAATTTCACATCTAAGCTTTTCTTTGGTCAAACATATAAAGGTCCTTCGGAAGTTGGCAGGGAAGAGAAGAGGGGTTCAGTTTCATAGTAGTTTGACCTAATATGAAGGCAGTAGCAGGGTAAAGGGCTTTCTTCCCTTGAATTTAATTCTTCAGCTGTTGCAGTGGTATTTGCACTGTGAATGTCCCAACATTCATATGAGAATCGATAGTTATCCTATTAAAATTCCTGCTCAGTTATAACTCTTTTCTTTTTACTATTATTTCCTTTTGAATAAACCAAATTTGAGGATGTCAAGAGACTTCTTCACCATATAGAGGAAGAAATAATTCATTAGTAGATACTTTGTTTTTCTTATGATTGATCTCCACAATACTGCATAGTTCTTGGGATGGAAAAAATGGATAAAGCAGGATGACAGGAGATTAAAAACAATGTGTGGGAGAACAGAGTCAAATGCTGAAGCCTGACAACGTTCCTGCCACATCAGCAATACAGCCCTCAGAAGGTATCTTCTGCCCTTGGGAGATGTATCCATCAAGTCACTGGAAAATCTTTATGAGATCATAGGGCAATGAAATACTGAGGCCAAGTGAAGGAGAAGCAATGCGATGCAAGCACTGCAAGAAGAAGAGAAATCCATAAGAAAAAATGGAGATTGTATATATCTCTATTCCAATTCTCAAAACCATAAAACAAATATAAATGATCCCATTTGAAATCATATCCCATTTTCACAGGGGTTGTTTAAATGTAGATTTACTCACTGGGCTATAACCGCTCCTTAAGAACCACTTATTTCTTTTTGGGAACACAGGCAGTCCTTGATTTACAGTGTTTCACACTTACAGCGTTTCTAAACTGACACCCTGTTTCAGCTTTCTGACGTCAATTTTGACTTTACAACGCTTGGTTCGATGTGACGCCCTGACAGCAAACAAGTCGCTGTGTCACCCATCTCCCTGGAGAACATCTGTCCAAACCTCCTTGGACACTTTCTTTAAGAAAGCAGCCAAGACTCCTGAGAAGACTTCAGCCAAGAACCCTTCAAAAAGTCCAACCAAGAGCCCTTCAAAATTTCCAGCAAAGTCACCTCAAAGAAGTCCTTCCAAATCAATATGATTGCTATTTACAATATAATGTAGCTATCTTACTCATCTATAATTGATTGAGTACATTATTAGGTATTTTTAATGAAAACAGCATATCGGGCCTTGGTTCGGGAACCAGTCCCCCATTTATAACATTTTTGCCTATGGGAAAATTAGTTCTGAGTTACAATGTTTCGACTTAAGAGGCCATTTTCAGGAACCAATTGTGTCGTTAAGTCCAAGGACTGCCTGTATATATTTAGGCCCATAGCAAAAATTCTTCCCAAAATTTACTGGGTATATTCATCGACCATTACTCCAAAATTAAAGTCGCAGATGTTTCCAGCAATTTATATTAGTTCTTTAAGTTACCAAATTATGTTGGAATGGATAATATAAGCGTGGCTTGGCATATCTCCTTTTAAACTTTTGTGCAAGATGTATCGATGGGGGAAGGATTAATTAACTAAAACTTAAACAAGCAAAAATGAAGCGAGCAGGACATTCAGCTCTGGTGGAATTATTTTTTGTGTATAGTTCCATAGAGTTATGCTGTACTATAGTCAATTTTAAATCCTAGTCTGTGATTGCAGGATCTAGCCGGATTGCAGTCTATGGCAGGATCTAGCAAAACCCTGTGTGATGACACTGTACAGAACAGGATGGGTTAATCAATGAAACAAGAAGGGAGGGAGAACAATGGCATCTGTCATTATCCAGCTGTTTCAGTAAAGAATGCCTGGCATTTTAATTTCTGTTTCTTCAGTACCAGAAGGGATATTACAGTGTTTTTATGTGAGGATGCATGTGAGTGGTCAAGAGTAAGAATGACTCTAGATAGGTGAGCTGTCTTCTCTCCTTCCTTATGGGATATACACAATCTTACCTTCAGTGATTAGTCAGAGTATCTCTTGCTAAGGTTTCAGTTTATTTTGGTGCTTTTGGCCAGAGCTTTACTGTGAAATAGTCTATTTTAGCTTGTCAATTTTTTTAATTGAGGAAACTGTATTTGCTGATTCCATTTGACAGAGCTGGGAGTGATTGTGGCTGCCTCCTGTGTTCAAGTTACCTCCACCATCTCCAAATATATAATATAGTCTAGGTATGGATATGTAGGGATGTATACCTATATTATATATACTGGCCATGTGGATCTGCATACATTTCCCACTGTGTGCGTGAAAGAACCATGGTATAGTGTGATCACTGATACAGACCTAAGTGTCATTTGTTTCCCATTTATAGTCACTGGAGTTCATCAGTATTATTATTTGTCATGCTTGCCAGATCTTTGATCACCAGCCAGTTTATCTGCTTGAAATCCATTAAAACAGATTCAATTACTTTGGTTGAAAGGATCACTGGGAAGAACTTGCTGTCTTTTCTTTAGAGAAGTACCCCACAACATTAGAATGTGGCACATTTTCTGCAAATACCGAAATAGGGACCCATATTCCTGAATGGATTCTCTACTTGGCTTTCAAATTTATGAAAATAATAATTACATACTAAGTATATTATGTATCAATAGTTAACCCAGGTTTGAATGTGGCGATAACATGCAGTATGACTAATGGCAGGCCCGGGCAAAACCTGAGATTACAACTCTCCTGTGAGAAAGTTGCAATCCAAACAACTCTGAGCTTTGAGGAAGGTTCTATCTAAATCTACACTTGACTTTCATATCACAAATTTACCTTTGCACGTCACACTGGGCATATCTACATGGGATGCTTAATGCACAGAAGACTAATTCTACCGTGTATTAGTGTGGCTGGCAAAAATCGTGCTAATGCACAGTAGATTTAATTTAATGCATATTCACATCATTTAAAAAGCATTCATCTGCACTAATGTTATTACAGGTACCAAACTTAATGCACCATAATTATGGCATATTAATGAACATATAGATGCGCCCACATGTTGATATAAGCTTCAGGATTTTATGTACCTTTTTTCACTATCCTTGCTCTGCAAAGCCCTTACTGACATCCATGACCTGATGCTTCAGAACCTTGAGTTATGAATTTCTTGAAGCAAGAGCCACAGTTTGTTTTATGATGGAAGAGACCTGCTACACATTCAAATTAAAGCTGGATAGAAACCAGCTATAAAGTTGCTGCACATTTTCAAGCACTGACTTTCTACCTGGTTAGCCCTTTTTATAGCTTGACAGTCATTTTTATCATGTGTGTAATTACTTTGCATATGTGGCTGGTCTAAGTTTATTGCATGATTAACCCATTAGTTGCATACTATATGTATGTGTAGCAGGGGCCAGAATATTATTAGTTGCATGAGTGGGCTCTACAAGTGTAAATCAGACTGTCCACGTGCAACAGAGAATCATGGAAGACTGAGATGTTGTAAAGTAGTGAGAAATAGCAACCTTCAGGCTTAGCTTTCTTTAAAGGTCTGCACTGTACAGCTGTTTAGCTGCCACTGGGACATGAGCTGGGGAATCTGTGTTCCTTGTGCTCCATTGAGTAAACTATCAAATCCCGTCAGCTAAGGCAGGAGCTGCATCCTTCACACTGCCTCAAGTGATAGCTGTGACAGGCAGCATATGAGTCCTTATCCAGAGGACTTGTTTTAAAAAGCATTGTCGTGTTATTCTTATCCCAGAAGCACAGGTCCCAAGTGGGACCCCTTTGCAGCTAGGGAGTGAATATGGAGTGATGAACTCCATACCAGCTTCACACAATGGAGCTGGACTTGATGGTGGGTGTATGGAGACCAGCAAGCTGAGGAAGGGAGACAGGCAAGAGGGACAGAGACAGGCAAGAGGGACAGAGATAGTCCCAGCCAGTCCAGTGCCTACAAACCCACCATATATGACAGTGCAGGGACTGAAGCTCCTGTTCCAGCCAGAGTTTGAAAGGGCAGCTAGAAGAAGGCTGCCAAGTTGCCCTTTACACTGTGGTGGATTCTGTCCCCCTGCCAGCTTGTGTGTTGTCTCTGTGAGTTACAGGTGTGAGTTTTACTCCTAGCGATCCAATTTTTTTCTATCTTTGCTTTCTAAAAGTAACATTTTGGTTCACCTTTAAAGTTGCCACTTAACTTCATTGTCATAGCAAGTCCTGTCTGATAAATGATTAATTGAAGAGAACATGTTCTGACTCCAGACCACATCCTGGGAGGCTTGTCTCAGCAGTGATTCACTAGGTGATTATTCACTCCTCTTAACCTGACAGCTGCATGTTTTCTTTTAACGGGCTAATGACTTTGTCCAGGTGTGTTGATGTAGGACTTTGGGGCTGGGTCAGCCTCTCTTTGGATGTGTGACATGCTTTCCATTTTGTCCAGATGAAAAATTATCTATACAATGGAACAAATGGAGGACTGTCTCTCAAGGTGGGTGAATAGTGCAAAACTTGATTCATTCATGACCCATACACCTAGAGTCCCATGAGCTGTGCCATGTTTGCCTTAAGGTAGCATCGCACATCCTAATGCAAGTACTCAGTCCAGCCATGCTGAAAGCTCTTTAGATCTCAATAATCATCCAATCCGTAAGCAGAAACAGAGGCACATGACTTCAGTAACTAATTACATGACCCAAATAGCAAATTATGAATAGTTAAAATCTTAAGCAATAAGCTGATATAATTAGCTTGTGAAGAAACCATAGGCTGCTGGATTAAAATATTTGTTGAATCGTTATGAACAACAAACAGTTATGTAACAATGAGTCTGCTCATGGATAATTCACAGAAAGAGAAAGCAGCCAGAAATTGTCAAATGATTTGTTCACTGAAGATAGTTCACTCAGCTCTCGTTATCCCTTAATGAATCATAAATCAAACCAGTTAACCAGAGAAAACATAATTTTGCCATGAAAACAAATCATCTTTGCATGCTGGCTTTCAATGTACTTGGGCCCATTTAAACGTGAATACACTAATTATTCCAATGAGATGACTTTGTTATGAGAGTGGTGAAACTGAGTTGGAAGCTGAAACTATTCACATGTGAAATACTAAAATGTGTGTGAGGAGAAATGAGTTTTTATCTTAATTCATATGTACTTCTCAGTATTTGTAGCCACAGGTTTTTATCAGTCGCAGTGCTTTTTCTAGTGTTTCTGTTCTCTTCGGTTTGGGGGCAAGGAGGCCAGGCTTGCAGGCCTCATGCTCTCGGCTTCCATTACTGTAATAGTCATAGAGAAGTAGACCTCCAGAGGAGGGGCATCTAGGGGAACCTCCAGAGGTCCAACCTCCTGCTGAGGTCCATAGCCTGTGAGCCCGTAGCATATTATAAGCACAGACATTAGCAGTGTAGTACATTCCTATGATTCATGAGGTGCTTATTGGTGTGCAGGGAGCAGTATAAGCTACATTGTATCATCTATGGCCTTTTTTCTGTTGGGAATTATGCTTTTTAATTAAACTTTGGAAGCTTGTTACAGTGTCAATGGGCACATTTAAGTACCGAGAGTGTTCACCGTGAAATTGGGTGATTGTTATTAAATAATCAGCATTTGCCAGCAGATGCCACCCAGTTGTAACTGAAATAGGGTGGTTTTCCCCTCTGCTTTCAAGAGATGGGTTGGTTTATCTGTCTGTCTGTGTGGTGCGTGTGTTAATTTTGCTATGTCAGATAGCCGAGGTTACTATTTCATGGATTCTTTTGCCGACAGAATACATGGAAGGGAAAGGCGAAAGATCTGTGCACATGTTGTACTTTTTGTCCTAGTGTTAGATGCTTGTTTCAAGTACGCAGCAAGGAGGGATCAGGACATTACCCTTGGTACTGTGGAGTTGATAATATGGCACATTTCTTCTGATGCTTTTATGAGGCACCATTATGTTTGACTGCACTTTGAACTAGAAAAAAAGCAGCACACATTGAAATTGCTCAGCCCACCTGTCTAGAAGTTCACTTGCTAATAGACATGTTCTCTCCATGAATAGTCCAGGAAGTGTTTGTGAAAGAAAATGATATTTCAGTTTATAATAGGCATGTTTGAATTACTTGCTATTGCTGATTGTTAACAACTAAAATGTGCATTATTTATGATCCTGACAGTGACAATGGCCTGTAGGCTTTTTCCATCCTATTTTAATTAGGGATTGTCCTCATCCTGCAAAGTTTGGAACCAAAAATTGGTCTAAACCTCTCCTAGCTTGAATAGTAGGACTCGGCAGGCTTTATCTATTTTTTCTCCTATTTGAGATTGATTTGGGTTGAGATCATTTGATGGATCTGAACACCTTCAAAGCCCACCGTCATTCAGACTTACTATGATTCTGATGAGATATCTGTGATTCTATGTCAATTTGCTAAATGAAAAATAACTTTTGTATTTAAAAATGTAACATATGGTTGCAATTTTCAAGAGTAGAGTTTCTTATTCAAAAGCTTGGTCAGGAGTAAAACTATATGAATAGTGAGAACAGCATTTGCAAACAAGATTGTTAAATCTAAATTGTGAATTGCGATGAATTCTGGGTTTGTTGCTTCCTTTTTCATTTTGTTTTTCTGCAGGTATTTCTGCAGTGTAATTTTGTTCACATGCAAGTTTAGGTGATATTTTCCTTTGTGTCAATATCTGTGCAATGAAGATCCTTAGTGCTGCTAAACAGAAAACTGAAATCATACCATCTGTCTGAGTCACCCAGTTACCCAGTCCAGACGCTGAATTGCAAGCATCATCCAACAAATGCATTGTGAACCCCTATGAGCCGTCTTTGACGTATGCACTTTGTCAACCAACAAGCAGTCCAGATGTATTTGTAGAGATACTTTACTGAACAATTTGAAACAGTGACTTATCTTTGTGAATAGAGAGAAAGGCTAAATTCCAAGAATAAACCATTCACCATGCACCATTTGAATCTTGTGAGCAGAGCTGCTTTCCCTTCTGAACTTCCTGACTGCTGGCCCTGAATAAGAAGTTTGGACAAAGGGTTCATAAGGAGTCAAGCTCAGTGAAATTATATCTGAAATTATTCAATTTTTCCACTGCACTGGAACCATCCAGCTATAATGCTGGAGTCCTCATTATTCTAGACCAAATTAAATAGTTTTTTTTCATAGTTCCCTTTCTTTTCTAACTTCAATTTAAAAAAAACAAAACCCCCAATTCATCCACTGCACTCTGCCAAGAGTTTATTTTGCTTCTGCTAATATACAAAGTCCTTTCCCAGAAGTGAGGAAAGAATCTGTAGGATCTGTAGGATCAGATTAATTGTCATTGCACCTGTTCAATATATTTTCAAAAGAAAGCAACAGACCAACTGTAGTACCTGGATCAGCGTGTCTCACAGAGCACATAGGATTGGAAGGGACAGATTGGATCATCACGTTCAGTCCCCTGCCATTGCAGTTTACCATGTCATAAACTGATCAAGCTTAACACTTATTATGTTTTTTCACTTCTGCTTCTCCTAGTAGAGCATTAGTATGGTTCTCCTTTCTACCCCGTCCACAAAATATGTGAATCTATGACATCCCCATGGGAGAGTTTGGCCCCAAAGGTAGGGCTGTGGAGACTCCTACTTTTTAGGTGTGGAGGTTCTTGGTTCAGTTTTGAGGTTGGCCAACGGACTGTTTAGTCAGACCAGGTTCCAGCTCATGTGTGAGATCAGTGGCTACTGGGTATTCCCCAGAACAAAACCCCTAACGCTCAGGACCATACAGTCACTATAGTTTACCACTCCGGCTTTGTAAACAATCCTTAAAAGAACCATGAATTTATTAAATTGGTTCCCTTGTTTTCTTTTTCAGTTTTATATAGGGTTTGTTTTCATTGTCTGCCTTACTGTCTTGTGTGGTGTAATTACATGTTGTTCAAGCAGAGGTGCATGACAGGTAGATGCATTTCATTTTGAGAAATATAATCTGTGCGCCACTTGGGCCTAGTTTCTGAGGTAGACATGCTGGCAGGGAGGAGGATGCGGGAAGTATAAGTAATATGAGCCCTCAAGACCCCGCTAGGAAGGATTCCTGGCTCCCATACTGGTGAAGGCAACATTGCCTCAGAGGGTAAGGTCTGTAGGATATGGAGTGTGTGGAACCCTCTGGGCTAAGTACAGACAGTCAGAAACCCTGAAGCTGAATTGATTCAATCTTTGCAAGTTAGTCTCAACTGCACAGATTAAATTGAAACCGGAGTGAACAGACATTTACCTTTGATTCAGGAAATGCAGCCACATGCCTGCAGTGGCTCAGGCCAGAAGCTGGGGGTGCTAGAGCACAGCTCTTTGGCTGTGTGTTCACTTCCTCCTTCTGCTGCCCCCAAAGGTCTCTGGGATTTGCAATCAGATTTACAGCAGCAGGACTCTGCAGGGTTGCTCATCACTTCCTCTTCCTGCTTCCAACTGCCTCTGGGATATGTAGTTCATAGCCACAGCCAACAGTAAGTTTGAGCAGGGAATGGGGTGTTTAACTCTCCCCCCCCACACACACCCCAGACCTCAGCTGGGGTTTGCTTGGAGGGGGCAGTCTAGATTGGGCTGCATCCCCAGCCGGGCTTGCCCACCCCCACCCCGTTGTCAGCCAGCTCTCACTGCTCCAGCTAGAGAGCGGAGGAGCAGAGCCAGCCCTGCTCTCTGGAGCAGACAGCACAGCCCAGCCCAGCCCAGCCCAGGGCTGGAAAGCATGCTGGGATGCTGGGGGACTGTGATTTAACTTGAACCAGGAAGGAGTCTGGGACAGAAGTTTCATAAATCGGTTTGACCCAAGTCAGATAAGATTGATACTACATTCAATCAGGTTATCTTAAACCAGTTTCAGCAGGGGTGTCAAACATAAGGCGTGTGAGCTAGATTTGGTCCTTTGATCCAGGCGATCAACCTGGCAGACTTTTGCCCTGGCTCTGGCTGTGGTGGTGGGACTTCCCACAGCGGCATCTGTTATCCAAGGGAGAGCAGCAGCAAGCAGCTCTGGTCAGGCTGCTGGCTACCATCATAGGAAGCCCCAGCACTGGGGGCAGAGTTTCTGCCTCTGGCACTGCTGAGGCTGCCAGGGCAAGAGCTGGGGTATGGTCTGCAGGCACCTGAAAAGGAAGGAGTGCAGTCTTCCAACTGATTTGAGTTTGACACCCTGCTCTAAAGTGTAACAAAGCATATCATACCATACAACTCCTGTGGAGCCCATGGGATCCTGCACTGTTGGCATTCCTTCTCCCCTGTGGGTCCTGGTCTCAGCAGGACCTGCAACATAGGCTGCAGAAAGTTTTTGGAACCATCTGGATAGAGTGGTGTATTTAGCAATCCTTTCTGTACTGTTTAGTCCAAGCCAAGACAAGAAAGATGACTCTAGACAGCAAAGGCATTAATTAGTCTGGGAACTAGAGAAGCAGAGGGTACCATAGAGTTTGCTTATGTCCACCAGCCTAAATTGAAAAGTCTCATGTGTACATCTGGGTTGGCACCAATGAAGGGGCCTATGGAACAAATACAAGATCTAATTGATACAAAGACATGAATTTGGTCTGCTGTGTATATGTTGCTTTATTTACTGGGACAATCATGGACTGGGACACCTGATCCTAGGGGTTATTAAGTCTCTTATTGGCTTTTGGGCCCAAGTGCTACAACACTGAGAGATTGGGCTCATATCCAAACGCCTCTAAATTTGAATGGAAGGAATCAAGTTCTGTATAAAAATTTGGGAGCTTACACTTGCTTCTCCCCACTTTTCTTCTGGGGGCCTGTCCAGTTTTTTTGCTATCTACGGCTGCAAATGTGACATTTTTCCTGGATGTCCCTTCATTTGCAAAAGGACAAGTTGGCAGGCTCTGCTTTCCATTGGTTCAGCTGGCAGCTAGCCAATTAGCCAAGGTCTATTATTAACCCTGCAAAGTCATCAGAAACCTGAGGTGGCATGTGGAGGAATATGTCCTTTCCTAAGCCTATCAGTTACTCCAGGGTCACATCTAATTAAACTGTAGAGCACCTTCTTAGCTGGGTTTGGGGCCTGCAAAGCAGTCACTAAATGGTCCTGTCCTTCTCATGCTCATCTGCAAATGAGCTACTGCCTGACATTATTAGAAGTAAACTGCAGAGTGACTTATCCTAAGGAATCAGGAGATGAGAGTATTGGATAAAAAGCCTGAGCAGCGACTGTAATCAGTGTAATTCAGGCATCTGAATTTTTATCTGTCCCAAGCAGCAATGTGCACTAATAACAGTGAAACTCCCAGCCTTATCTCTGCACTAAAAATATCAGTGTTTTTTAAACTTTACCATTTTATTCTTACAGCATGCAGAAATTGGCAGTATTAAGTCTCCATCTATGCAGGGTTTCAGTTACTTTGGGCCTAGCCTGTGAATTAATATGATACAACCTATGTCTTTTGCTGCATTTTAAGCCTGTTTAAAATGAAGTGCAGCAATTAATATCTTCTGAGGGGCTCTTGCCCCAGTTCTTGTACCTGGGGTCTCCAGGAGGGGTACCCCAGCTGAGAATCTTCTTTTCAATTTCCTCAGCTTCCTGGTCTTCCAGATTATGCCTGACTTTGACAGCTTTTATATCGCAAGGAGTCTATTTTCTTCGGGTTTAATTTGTTTTTGCTTTTTCAGTTTTTTTTCAAATGTTATTCCAGGCAATCAAGTTGCTGCATTTTATTAGGTAGCAACAGCAATTGATTTATGTGACTACAGTGTGTGCATGTGTTTCTGTCTACCTCTGCCCTTTTCTAGATGCAATTAAACTTCTTAGGTATGTGTCAAAAACCCATATTCCTCAGAGCTAATGTAGCGTCTCATTTAGTGACGCCTTGAGTTTTGGAGTAGGAAAAATTGTGTTCTCTATGTGCTTTTGCCACTGCAAGTAGCTATGTTGTGTTGAATAATGCAACCCATTATGATCAGTCTACATAATTTGCCTGTTTTAGTTTTTCCATGTAAGACCCAGTTAACCATGGTAATACATGTGATACCCATTTCTGAAGAGAAAAGTATTTCACTGCATTAGTCTGAAGTCAAGTAAAAAATAGAGTATCTGATTAATTGAACTCTTGAGCTCATGAAAGCTTATGCATCTCTGATTCAGGTAGTCTATAAGATGCACCTCAAATATCCTGACTTCTGCAATATATTTCTAAAATACATAAGTAGATCAAGTAAAAATCCCTCCAGCCTCTGAGCAATTATAGTGAAATCTTTCTGTACCACAAAAGATGCTATGTGGCTGAAAACAACTTGCTTTCATAACTATAAGTAGAATTCAGCCTTCCAGATCCCTGGGGGGCAGATTCCTATTCTCCGCCATTCCTAGAGAAAGACAGCACTTAGGACAAAATGTTAAATGGACATAGGTTTTATTATTCCTGATCCAGCCATTTTTCCATCTAATCTGTAGTGTTCAGTACCTGGTGATGTTTCTGATGATATCTGTAACAGCATTTCATATTGTATAGACATTTTATTAATATTTGAAACACTTATTCCGCATATTTTTTATAACACTGGAAGTCCTATGTTTCTTGCCCTACCCTCACAGCAGACTCACTAAAATCAATGAGATTCAACTGGGCATAAGTCAAGGCAGAATATAGCTATATACTTACACAAGCATTTTCAATAAGGCCCCAGCTCATCAAAGGCGGCTAACCGGACTTTAAGTATGTGTTCGATCCTATCTCTGTTCAGGAAACAAGGACTTAGATTAATGCTGAGATCCTCTGGAGTATTTAGGAACCTAACTCCCACTCATTTCTGTGAGTTAGGTGCCAACTAACCTTTAAGGATCTGAGGTTTAAAGCTTTACTGTATCAGGGTCCAGGTTTGTAGACTGCTCTGTACAGACTCCTTTTGGAGAGACTCTGAGCAGTTCTAGTTCTAAGCTTGCCATGCCCACAAGATAATTTACCCTTGCTAAGAGAAAGTGTTCTGTAGATATTTGTAATTACTTCATGTGAAAGTTGCTATGCCACCAAGCAAGCAAGGCTAAATGTGCCTTCTGCACAAAAGGGAACTGAAAAGTAAATATGGGAACATATGTACCGTCAAAGGAGAGTACTTGCCAAGGCTTCAGAGCCAATTAAAACCCACATTAGCAGGTCACATTGGAGTAACTCCATTTGAGTGCCAACTCTTTTCTTTATTACTGCCTTGATTTTAAAGGCATTTACTCCTTTCCAGGTATGTATGCATCTCTGGGTTGCTGCTGTTAGTATTAATGAGAGCTATGTGGACTCATTAAGATGGGAATCATCAGGACTGTATCCCGGAGTCTACTAAATGTAAAATATATTACACCAAGTGATTTCTCTTGTGTCAGGCTATGTCTCTTTAAGAAAAGCAAATTAATGAAGAAAGTAACCTACCCTAAATTAACCCTCAAATCTGCACTGATTTCTCACTTTTATATGTAAAGCATCTATCCCACTGCACCAACCATTCAGTAACCCAAGAATATCAGAGGCACTGTTATTCCAATCAGGCCTTTTCAGTTGAAATCTGTCTATTAGTCAGATTCATCGAAGGGCTTGAATGCAAAAAAGAGAAATTCTTTGCCTTATGCTTAACCTTTGTATGATTGTGCCTCTTCAGAGAATAAGCAAATTGAGTGCAAATGCCCTCCCATTTGAGTTATGAATGAGCCATGCAGATTATCCACTATGATTTAGCTTTATTCAGTTTGTATAATTTCTTTTTTAAAAAGAAATAAACCAGCAAGCCTCTGGGGAAATTATACATGAGCTAATGCACAGTGCTTGGCTTCAGTGGCATTTTCATATATGTTCTGTTCTTTGTGTTTCAAGTTTATCCTGATCATTAAGACCAGAAATATATTAGACTGAAATACACAGGCCTGATTTCTGCTGTATGTTCTGCTCTGGTGCCCATCCTGAAGAGTCAGTCCAGTGGCTGCGCTGTAGTTTGTTTTGGTGATAGAGATGCATGGGTATATCTTACCAGAGTTATGAATTCTTTCCCCTGAACCCCCCTGAGATGACGGCATGGTTACTGCAGGAAATGGTCTCATGAGTAACGGTCCCATCAGTCCATGCTGTAAATGTTACCAGTGAAAGAAAAATGCAGTTTGAACACAGGAGGGTAAGCCAGCATGGGATGCGTGTCTGTCTTATGGGAGTATATGAATCAAATGGTGGTATTCTTATTTGGCTGGGAATTTCCAGGTCATTTTTGTCTCTGATTCTCTTGCTTTTGCTTTTAATAATGACTTTTTTTTCCTGAGTGCCAGTTTCCTATATAGATTTGTTTGAAAGCATTTCAGAATTTCAGATGCTGCCCTTGTGGAAAAGGTCTATTGAGTATAATAACAAATGATAGTTATTTTATAGCCTGCAAGTCCTTGTCTACAAAGCAAAGTGTTTTCAACCTAAGATGTGAATTTAAATGGATATAACTATTCTGGCATAGCCCCTAGCTCCTTCTACTCCCTTTCCTACCCCATGGACACGTGTATTCCGTATAAAATAATCTTTATCAGTTTAGCTTCTAGTACTTGGAAAGAAGTTTACTTTAGACAAAATGATCCAGTCTTATCCTGGAAAAAGAGCATCCAACCAGAAAATATGCTGGTATAATTATATCAATATACTGTTAACAGATCTGACAAAGAAGTATGCCTGAATTATAAGATCATTCAAACTGCATAGAGAAAATAGATCATCCTCCTAGAAATTATGCAGGTGTTTACAGGACATTCGCTAGACCCTTATTTATTTGATCCCTATTCAGTTGTACAGGACTTTTCTGTACAGGTTAGGGTAAATAACTGTCTTGTTTGCCATGTTTTCCCATGAACATCTGTCATCTAATGAAATGGAGCTCTTTGGGTAGATTTGAGGGTGTGTGGAATTTTCCATATTTCATATTTAGTATATCTATGTTTTATAAGTGAATTTAGTCTGGTAAAATGTTCTGGATTGAAAACTGGGATCTGACACGAGTAATTTATCCCCAAAGATACACACAGGGAGAAAGGATACATCCCCGCCCCCCACCTTTATGTGTCCCACTCCTCATCTGAGGAGACCACCCTGAATGACTTCTAGCCTTTATACATTTTGGTCTCCGTGGCCCAGCCAACTGGGAAGCTAGTTAGTGCCGATTAGCAGTAAATGCTTAGCAAAATTTTGCAGCAGCAGCTGATCTTACCACCTAAAACATGTGGTTCCTACTTGTCTGCTCCACTGTGGAGTTTGGAAATAGTTTTTGTATGAAGTTATTCATTTGGAAATCAAGTAAGGAAGGGTGGTTTCTGGGATGGTGCAGACGGGACCCTTTAACTAAATCCTGACTTTATAGATCTGAATCAGAAGCTGGCATCTCAAAGGAAAATTCAGCCTGACGGGACCAAGACCAAGGTTCACTCATTCACAGTGCCCCCTTCTCATTCACCTACCACTCTAGTTCAACCTAGAAAAATGTGGAAACCTCATGCTTGGGCAATACTACTGTTGGGTGCTTTGGAAAAACCCAGGAGCCTGATCCTTCCACTATTTAGGTCAGTGGTTCCTGGTCCTGACTGGCTCAGAAGCCGTATAAGCAGTCAGCATGAACTAAAGTGCCACAACAGTTATCTACAAGCTGAGGTGAATTGTGGCAAACACGGCACTGTTAAGGAAGAAAACCTATAATACATTAGTTAAACTTTGCTCAACCTGTGTTGCATTATTCATGACTGGAGAAAGAATGGACCTAGTGCATGCAATAATTGATGAAAGGACTCTTTGCTAATATTTTCTGCATAGTGATGTAGGTGATAAGCTGAAGAGTACTTACGTGTTTTAGGAGCTATAGTTAGTATCACAGATTTAATTAGTCCATGCTAGATTTACTTGCAGTCTATTAGGAAGATGATGAATGAAACATGTGGAACTGTGTCATCATGAGAAATCCCTTCAGGCCATCCCCTCTGAATCTCTCATCTCTGCACAGTCATGTACAACTACGTTCCCTAGAAAGTGATTGGGTTTGGGGGCTGCTTCCATCCTAGAGCACATCTTCCTCTTGTGGTGCTGTCACAACAGAACCTTTCGGCGTTCCTTTCCCCATGGTTGTCCCTTGTTTCTCCTTTAATCTGAGCACAGGCCACTTTTATCTGAGTGTGGCAACACAAAGCCATCGACAGAGGGAAGCTTGCAGATCCCAGAGCCAAGCCACCACCTCCGGGTTTTTGAGTTTCTCTTTTCATTTGCTTGGAGGTTTTCCTTTTGGCTTTAACAATTATCCCTCCCCTTTGGCTGGGGCATTCGGAAAGCTTTAATAAAAATAAAGCAAGCAGGACTGCATGCCAAGCGGGAGTTTCAAAGCTTTCATAACATTAGTCATTAGGAACCTGGCTGAGTGAGCTCTGCAATCTGCAGTGGTGTTACGATAGCACACCACAACAAGTCTACTGAAGCACTGCTTGTAACAGTCTTGCCTTGCCAGTGTCAGGAGCTCCTCCCTGGCTCATCCTGATGTTGCTGGAAAGCTGGTCTGACTTTTAGCATCTTCATGTGCAAACACATAGAACCCGTCTTCATTATTGCTTTTGAGAGCATTATTTTTGGCAGCCTCCCTAACATTGTTAAATATCCACTTACGATGGTTCTGCCCTGGCCTGGAAACTAGATCAGAGTAGGATAGAAAAGAAAGTACATGAGAGCAGTGTGCTGTAATGGGAGGCTGGGTGCTCTGTTGAAAAGAACACTGGACCGGGACTCCGGAGAGGTGAGCTCCATTCGCGGCACAGTCACAGATCTGATGCGTGACCTCAGGCAAGGCACTCTCCCTCCCTCTGGGCCTCTGTGTCTCCTCACACCATGGGTCTCTCTTGTCTGTTTATCCTGAAACCTCCTTAAGGCAGGCTGCTTACTGCTGTCTGGTTTCATAGTACCTGGCACAACGGGGCTATAATCTTGTTTGGAGTTTCTAGGTACTACTGTAATGATCAGTTCCTACTAAGGCACAGCGAAATGCCGTGTGGTACTGAGCATCTGGTAAATCCATGGGATGTGTTGGTAACTCCAGTGAAAGAGCATTGTTTGAATATTAAATCCTCTGTGCATCATGTCATTCTGGCAGCTGGAGCTCAAAGGCTCCAGGAGTTTTAATCAAGTGGCAGTATATCCTACCTGTCACCTGGGCTAGGGACAAATGTTGGACATAAACTGGTTTAAGTGATCAAAAACTGGTTTAAACCTGTAACAGAACAGAAGCTCAGTGCACATAAAATAGTTTCAAAATGACTGAAACTATTTTAAGGAAAAGCCTGGTTGAATGTAGTATCAGACTCAACTGATTTAGGTCAAACCGGTTTATGAAACTTCTGTCACAGAGCCCTTCCTGGTTCAAGTTAAATCAGAGTCCCCCAGCATCCCAGCATGCTTTCCAGCCCTGAGCAGGGCTGGGCTGTGCTGTCTGCTCCAGAGAGCAGGGCTGGCCCCACCCCTCCGCTCCCTAGTTGGATGATTGGCTGGCTCACTGTCTCCCCCTGGCAAACCCTGTCTGGAGTCTGGGGCCAGGGAGGGAAGTTAAACTTCCCTTCCTCCACTCAAACCTACTGCTGGCTGCAACTGTGGACTACAAATCCCAGAGATACCTGAAAGCAGGAAGAGGAAGTTATGAACAACCCTCCAGAGTCCTGCTGCTGAGATACTGGACTGCAAATCCCAGAGACCTTGGGAGCAGCAGGAAGAGGAAGTGAAAACACAGCCCATGTTGGCTATGTACCAGAGAGCCATGCTGTAGCACCCTCTGGCTTCTGACCTTAGCAACTGCAGTCATGTGGCTGCATTACCTGAATCAAAGGTAAATGTCTGACCAGTTGTTTTTCAGTTTAATCTCTGCAGCTTAGACTAACCTGCAAAGACTGAATCGATTCACCCTTGGGCTTTCTGACTGTCTGTACTTAGCCCAGGTGCATTGTGTGCACTCCAGGGTTCTACTGCTTCAAAGGCCCATTGGAGTCAGAGGGCTCCTGCAGACCTCAGTGGGCACATCTACACATTTATTAATGTACTATAGTTACGGTACATTAAATTTAGTACTCGTATAACTGAGTATTAAATCAATGTGCAGGAACTGGCAGTATACACAATAGCACTGGCACACGCCTTTTTAGTGGCGTTAACTGCACAGTAGCCTAATACTACTGCGCAGTAGCGTATTAGCACAGTTTTTGCCATGGCACATCTACTGCACAGTAGTATTAGGCTACTATGTAATAAACATCTTGTGTAGATGCTCCCAGTGAGAGCTCTGTTATGTCCAAGAGTAACAGGACCAGGACCAGAGGCAGTCTTTGTTCTGGTTCACTAGTCCCATTTGTTCTCCCATTCACCCTTTCGGTTACTTGTTGTTAACACTCTTCCTCTCAGATTTTCTAAGTTTAGGTGAAAGTTCTAAAATATTATAATCTTCAAATTAGGCTGGATGTCAGGAGAAGTTAACTCATAGTGAGGTCAATGTAATTGTGGAACAGGGCTATCAGATATATGTTGACAAAACATTTCTTCATTTGGAAATGCCTATATTAGAGATGAGATGTATTGTGGAAATATGTTGGTTTCACTGGGAGAAGGCTGGGATGGAATTTCTGGCCAAAATAAGAGAAAGAGAGAGGACCACCCATGCCAGAATAGTGAAGAGCCCAGTGATTAAGGATACTCACTGCAGAGGTAGAAGATTACTCTGAATCAGGCAGAGGAAAGATAGGCACCTGGGTCTTCCATCTCTGAGGAGTGCTTTAATCACTGAACTGCTGGTTACTCTGCAGTCTTGGATTTCAGGAGAATGGGAAAACCATTTCCTTTCCCACCCCACTATGGAGCAGTTTCCCCTGAGGCAGGGCTGGAAGTCCTCCTTATTTGCTTGGGAGAGATTGGATAAAGCATTAGAATGTGTTCTGTAAGTCAGTCCTGCCCTGACTGTTGGGAGATGGTGCAGCTGAGATGTGAGAGGCAATTTCTCTCTCTCAGTCTTTGTAAAAACCCTCCCCATACAGCCACTTGCTTTGCAACAAGTCCTTACTACAAAAGATGTTTGTCTTGACCCAGAAGAGGCTGGTGCTGGGAGTCTAGATCTATAGCTTCTAATCACATCAGGCACTGACTTGCTCTCTGTGCTCAAATAAATCATTAAGTTTTTATATTCTGGATCAATCCATCAGCTACTAGGATGAGTCTAACCGTACTCCCTATCATAGTTGAGTGATGTGAAGCTGAATTTTCTAGATACATGGAAAATGATCTAGGATCCTGCAGTGAAAGGTGTTAGAAAAGCTGCAGTGGCACCAAGTGCAGTCAATGTATGTTCAGAAACAGGTCAGTTGTGAACTTGAGTTGAGGAGAGTCCCCCTCTCTCCTTCTCCTTACTAACTGGATTCTTTGTCTAATGATAGTGAAACATAAGAATTATAGTTTCATAGTAGGGTCAGAAGGGACCTCAGTAGATCACTGAGCCTGACCCCCTGCCCTGGGCAGGAAAGAGCACTGGGATCATATGACCCCAGCCAGGTGCTTGTCCAGTCTCCTTTTAAAGACGCCCAAGGTATGAGAGAGCACCACCTCCCTTGGAAACCCGTTCCAGATTCTAGCCACCTTTACTGTGAAGAAGTTCTTCCTGATATCCAACCTAAATCTGCTCTCTGTCAGTTTGTGGCTGTTGTTCCTGGTTATTCCAAGGGGTGCCCTGGTAGTTAGAGTATCTCCTGTTTCTTGCTGCCCCTCCCTGATGAATTTGTAAATGGCCACAAGATCACCTCTCCGCCTTCTCTTGTGGAGGCCGACGAGATCCAGGTCCCTCAGTCTCTCTTTGTAGGGCCTTACCTGCAGGCCCCTAAACATATGAGTGGCCCTCCTCTGGACCTTCTCAAGGTTATAAATATCCTTCTTGAAGTGCAGTGCCCAGAACTGGACGCAGTACTCCAGCTGCAGCCTGACCAGTGCTGCATAGATGGGAAGTATCACCTCCCTGGACCTGTTTGTGATGCACTTGCTAATGCATGATAGAGTGTGGTTAGCTTTACTGATCACTTTGTCACTGACGGCTCATATTCATCTTGGAGTCAACTATGACTCTGAGATCCCTTTCTGCTGCTAAGAAGGTCATCCCCTAGCCTATAGGTGTTTTGGTGATTCCTTCTCCCTAGATGCAGAACTTTGCGCTTGTCTTTGTTGAACTGCATCCTATTCTTTTCTGCCCACTTTTCCAACCTGTCCAGGTTTGCCTGGATTCAATCCCTTCCCACTAGTGTGTTTACCGTACCCCGTAATTTTGTGTCATCCAGATTTGGACAGAGTGCTCTCCGTGCCCCCATCCAAGTCGCTGATGAAGACATTGAATAGCACAGATCCAAAGACTGAGCCTTGCGGGATCCCAGTGCCCACATCTTTCCAGGTTGATACTGACCCATCCACTACTGCTCTCTGGATGCGACCCTTAAGCCAATTTGCCACCCAACTGACCATGTAATCATCTATGTCACAGCCACTCCACTGCCAGACTGAATTAGACCAATCGTCTAACTAGCCTGGTATACTAGCTCTAGCAGTAGCCAATACCAGATGCTTGACAGGCAGGTGGAATGAGCCTCATAATGGCTAATCATTCTGTTTTATTGAGATTCCGGTTCCAGGGCCATCACCCTGGAAGCTGAGGACCTGTAACCTGCCCACAGGAAAAATTGTTTCCTAACACCAGACAACTAGTGGTTGACTTATGCCCTGAAGCACAGTGAAAATTAAACAGCAAAAATTAAACCCAATGCTCCTGCTAAAAAATGGATTCTGCCCCAAGGCATTTGTCTTGTACTGTCAGTGCACGGTGAAAGTGCTGAGAGGAAGAAGTCTTTTACACCAAGTAGCTTGTGTTCTTTTTGGCTCTCCATTTCAACACAATGAGCTGACAAGTAGAATTGGTTTTAATGGGATCTGTGCTTTTGGTCTACAGGGCATGCAGAATTTACTGTGCCTTAGTCATAAATGCAAATGATCATCTACTGTGTTTTCCTAATGGGAAAAGTACCTGTCTCTAAAGTTTATCGCAGTCCCCACTGTCTGCCTGATGACAAGTGAATTTTCAAAAGCTGGGGGAAGCATTAAATCTATTTCATAAAAGGCAGATTCAAATTTCACTTCCCCAGTTACACACACACACACACACACACACCCCCTACCTGTCAATGCAACCCACCCAACCCTTTTTTGGCTCAATATTTGATGGGCTCATAAGATTCTCACTAATTCCTAGCATTATCCTGGATCAAAGTGCCACAAGAACAGCCTTATATTGTTGTCTAACATATATGGAGACAATGATGGGTAGTGGCATGTGGGATTAAATGGAAAGAATTTGTTTATTGATGTCTTTAGGCCTCATAATATCCTTCATAGGATCATAAGAGTTGTAAATCTGGAAGGGACTTCATCTAGCCCAGTTCCTTGTTCTTAGGAAGGATGAAGTACACCAAGACCATTCCTGGTGGACATTGTTTCAGGCTTCTTTTCAACCTGTTCAGAAAGGGCAGTTCTGTAGCTTTCCTAAGTAATCTGTGTCAGTGCTTTACGGTCCTTATACTTAGAAAGTTTCCTCTAATATTTAACCTAATTTTTTTGCTCCAAAGATTTGAAGCCAATAACTACTTCTCATACACTTGGTAGACAAGTGAATGCCTGCCTCTCTATAACAACCTTTTAGATAGTGGAAGACTATTGTCATGCATTGGTGTGTTTCATTTTTGTTATCAGACAGGAAGCTCTTTCTCTTTCCAGCTACTTATATTGCAGGGATCATTATCAAGTTTGAATCAGTTGTTTTAGACTAACTAGTTGGTAATCTCTGCTCTTATGAGTCACAGGTTATCTGCAGCCATAAGGTCCCTTTGTGGAGCTGTGGCTAAGCCATAGTGTTAGGACCCTGGTTTGAAACTCCTCATAGTTTAGGCATGTCCTAACCAGGTTCTAGTCTGGCTCAGGAGCTCCAGATACAGGGGCTTCCCAGAATGTTCAGTTCTTCAACTGGATTTTCTTAGAAGTTTTACTATTGATTTCTGGCCCTTCTCTAGTTCACTGTATCCTGCTGCTGCTGCAGGTGTCAAGCCCTGTCTCTCTAACCCTGCCCTGTGATTGTTGGGATGTTTTGTGGATGCGACGTGATGTCTCACAGCATGAAACGTGGGTAGAATTGGAGCTTGTGGAAGCTTGAAAATTCCCATCCTATCAACATCCTCTTTTGTTTTAGACAGTGCTTCGTTCTGTGTCCTAGAAGGCATTGCAGCCCTTGCTGAAGGCCTGTACAATGAGACCCTCATTCCTTTGCTAACATGTCAGGCTGAGGGTAGGAAGGAAAACTAGATAAAGAATCATGTGGCCTTTCTTCCGTCCTGTGGCAGTGAAAATTAAAGGTGAAGGAACTCCAGGCTTGCCTGTTTGCAAATGCCTTACAAAGTCACTTCAGAAACATCTAGTAAAAGAATCATTCAGATCCTTCCAGTGTTAAAGAAAGGAAAACGTTAGAGGAGTACCCGTCCTTATCTGGCTCATAGCAGGTGTTTTCATCTACCCCAGCTGCCCAAGTTACAGTTCTTAGTGCTGGAATTGTTTGCATGGGGCTCAAGTCACTGTACCCTGAAAAAGCGATAAAATAGCTCAAATTCAACTCCTCTGAAGTTCTGAATTCAATGCACTGGCATCTGTACACATGGAAGGACAGTGGATGGATACAAATTGTAGAAGGAAGGTGGAATTAAACCCTTTCTACAATAACTGTGTTCATGGGTCATCTTGAATGGAAAAATGAGATGAGACACAACATGAGATTACCAAAGGTAGAGCATGCCAGACTAACCTGGCATCTTTCTTTAGTAAAACAGCTAATTTTGTAGTCAAAGAAAATGCACACATTCATCCATGCCCGTGCCCTCATACAGACCATGGCCATAAAGTACCCTATGGAGCATACCACAGATAAAGAATAGGAAGGTCAAGGGCATGATCAGTGTCATGCTGCTGTGGTGCTTGGGGGATTTGCTGTCTATGCTCAGATGATCCAAGAAAGAGAACCAAAAGGTGAAAGTCTGTGATCCTTTGCAGTCTGACCTAGGGAGAAAACAGTACTTTTCTGACCCCAAATCTGGAGTGAGAGCACACTTGGATCATTTGACTTCTGATGTTCAAAGCAAATTAGTTCAAAATAGACCAGATACGTGCTGCTAGGATGATCCAAGCCTGATTTTCAGGATGAGATTTCAAGGATTTGGCTTGAGTACTCTGGTAAACTGAAGGTTGAGAGGGGATATGATTGTTTTCTATAAACACAGGGAGGTAAACATTGAAAGAAAGGAAAAGAGCTATTTCATATACAAAGACCATTGGCACAAAAGCAAATGGGTGTAGTTTAGCTGTAAATAAATGTAGGTGGAAATAAGGAAGTTTCTAATCATCAGAGGAGTGAATTTCTAGAACAGCCTCCCAGTAGTAGTGAGGTGAAAAAACCTATCAGTGTTAACGTGGAGCTTGATCACTTTGTGAAAGGTGTTATATGACTTGGTGTCCGAGACAGCAGAAGGCTGGACTTAATGACCCATAAGGTCCCTTCTTGTTCTCTGCTCCAGAGAAAAGTAGGATCCAATTTAATATTTGGTTGAGTTAGCAGTGGGTAGGTTTTACTTTGCTTAAGATTTTAGAACTGGAAAGAGCTAACAGTACAATAGTGTGTCCTGAGGAGATACTGTCCGTGATTCAGCATGATGATGATCTTAATGTACCCAAGAAATGTACATAAAGGGGGAAGTGAGATAAACCACAGACTTGGGAGTTAGATCTAGATTCCTTTCCAGTGCTGGCATTAACTTGTGTGGCACTGGTCATTTCACTTCATCTCTTCAGTACCTTGGTCCCCCCATATGTAGGGAGGGCTACTCCTTGATTCATCTTAAGGCTCATGCCTCTGAAAGCCTTCGGGAGTCTCAGATGTGTTAGGGAAGTGCAAAGTATTAGTATAAGGAAGCACTGCACTAGTTCTCATCCCAGCTCAAGGCATAGGCAAACAGTCAGTCATTTAAATGAAACATGTCATACAATTTATCCAAAACATTATTTGTAAGTATGAGTTGAGTTTCTTCAGCATTTCAGTTTTGTGAGTAAGATTTAAAAACATTGAATGAATGAATTAAGGAAAACAGCATGGAATTCATTTAAGAAATTATTCAATAAATATTATGTTTACTATCTCTAAGGCTTCTGAAGGACATGCCTGTAAGACATGCACTGTAGACCCCTAGGCCCAACAATCAATCACCATAACCCTTCACCACTTCTCCAGACCAATTATTGCTTAGCTACCACAGTGCAGTTTCTAAGCCTGGGCCAATGATGTGCTGAGGATCTGTATGGTACTAAATATTTTCAACTCTGATTCAATTTATTGGGACCTGAGGATTTTCAACCCCTTGCAGAGGGAGCTCTGCACCACATACACAGGCTTATAACATCTGCTTTTAAATTAAATACATTTTAATGCTTGAAGTTGCCCTTCACATGGGTACATTAAGTTCAATGCCACCCTACTGAAGGCTTGATATCGATGTCCCCTTATCAAGGGATTCCCTTATTTCTCTTTCTTTTTTTCTCCTGTTATGAGATTGCAGACAATCTGTCTTTGACAAGTGTATTGTGAGGCCTAGAAGGGCCTATACCTCAGAGTTTTGTAGGCAGAATATTTTTTCTTCACTTGGCTCTTGATTTAAAATAGATGAGTTGTTTTTATTAGCAGTGTGTTTAGGTTTACTAGTCCATTGAGGCTGGATGTATTTCAGGAACCTGTAACTCCATTATGAGAAGATACTACTAGCTATTGGTCTTCTGCCTTTAGAAAGAGGCAGAAGTGTGGTCAAGTGATCTGAATATAGGACACAGAGAGAGTCAGACTTCTGACTATATGCCCTGTCTCTGACTGACTTCTTCTTCAACTTTGGGCATGTCTCCTTCAATTTCCTCATCTGTAGAAAGTGAATAAATGATCTTACCTTATTTTGCGGGGATGTGAAGAGGGAGAAATAGTTAATGATTGTATTGTGCTTTGCAGATGAAAAGCACGGTAGAACAGGATCACATTTAGCTGTATAGATCAAGTTAGGGTGCCTAATAGGTAAAACAAGATCAGGCCCAATTGGCTTCATTTTCCATGTACATTGACTCTGGTAACAGATGGGTTGAAATGCCAAGTCTTCATTACAAGTCTGTGGCGTTTGGCCTCAAGCAAGGGTGTAAATAAGGTCCTAAAATCTATTGACTGAACTGTCTGTGGTGACCTGAATGCTCATGTATCCTTGCGGTGAGAACCTATGCAGTGGTTGTAAAAGATTTACTGCAAAAGCACTTACCACACAGGCAACTTTTTATTAGACATTTTTTACAGGATGAACTTGTAAAAGTGGAGTCAGAATCTTGTAACAGTTACCAGTCCCTGTGCTCTTACATAGTTTCTATGATGGGTTGTTTTCTCTCTGCCTTGCACTGTTAACTTAAATGGAGTGGTTGCAGAATCAGGTCTCTTGCCGGGTCTCTTGCCTTCCAAGCTGACATTGGGATTTGGAAGTGAACCCATATCAGCCATATCTAAAAATGGCTCAGGCTGGTGAATTAAAGAGTGGGGTTTGAAAAGGAGCTCCAAGAAGAAACTAATTGGTGCATGTGAAGTTATCCCTTCCTAGCATGGTCACTGAATTCAGTTCGCTCATCCTGTCTTATTGCTTGGTGCTGCATTCATTCAGTGGACAAAGAATAAGCACACCTTATTACCCCATTAAAAACATCAATATTCTCATTTAGATGTGCAGGGATTATGTTTTATGTGATTAGTTCTTGTGGACATTAATTAACGGGTTGTGGGAGATTCAGTAACTCAAAAGACTACTAATGGAAAGAAGCACCTTTCACCTCTAAGTCACTGTGGTGGCCCAGTTCAAAAGAAACTGAGTGCTTCATATAAGGGATATCCACTGGGGCCTGTAGAAAATGAGCCTGGTTACCTTAGTCTGATTTCTAGTGAATAGGTGCCTGGATCATGAAACCCATCACCACAATCAGCACTAAACTGGAACTCTCAGTAGACAGAGCAAGGACTGAATTAGCTATCGAGACAGATGCTCCCCTTCAGGTCTGGGTTGGGACGAATTGGTAACGTGATACAGTTCCATGCTTCACTTGCAGTGTGGACAGAAAATTGCAGAATCCAGCGGTGGTCCATTTGTCACAAGCAATAAATTCATGTCACGCACCATGTTAATTGGAAAGCTTACAAAAATTACAATCTGGACTTGTATGCGAATTCAATACACCATTAAGATATCCTTTTTTTGCTGAGTGAGCTGTGGTATTGTACTGTAGCTAAAATTCTTCAGCAAGAGGCCATAAATACAGTATGACATGGATAGGGACTCCAGGTCATATGCTCTGCTATCTAAAGTATACATGAAAGCCTAGTCTTTTGGAAAGCATGTGTGTGCATACGTGTGGTGTAGAAGTGATGTGGTGGTGTGGCTTATTATATGTGTTGGGTCTGATCCTGAGAGATGCTGAGCCCCTGCAAATACTGTGTACTTCAGCACCTCTCAGCATTAAGCCCACAGTGATCACAAACAGTATATTCTGTCTGTGTAAATCACTGCAGTTTGGATTAATGTATGATTACTGCATATGGGGGGAGGCAGTTATAATGATACTGAATGGGGAAGAATTGTTTTATTCTTGCTGAGTTTCTTTTTTGTTTTTATATATGAATGTGTCTATGTCCATGGACAGACCTCTGCTGACTGTCTCTTGTTCTGTTTTTTAAAGCTGATCAGTGGTGGTTCTATTGTCAGTGCTGAGGCAGTATGGGATCACGTCACCATGGCCAACCGGGAGTTGGCATTTAAAGCAGGAGACGTTATCAAGGTCCTGGATGCTTCCAACAAGGACTGGTGGTGGGGTCAGATTGATGATGAAGAAGGATGGTTTCCCGCCAGCTTTGTAAGGGTGAGCTATTCTCCTTTTCTTATCTTACTCTACTGGATTGTTACTGTTGGTGGTGATCTATGGGCCTGACCCTGCATTCCTCGCTCATTAAAAACTCCTGTTGTCTTCAGGGGGAGGTTGAGTTGTGCAGTGAATGTAGGACCCAGCCTTAGAGGTTAAATCCTGGGCATTTCTTCCAAAAACACAGCAAAACTCTATAACCTCCTCCCAAGTGGGGCGGGCCAGAAAACAGGAATTCTGCTCCTCAAATAAATTAGAGGTTATGAAATTTGTTTTCATTCTACATTAAGAAGAAAAGACAATGTTTAGAAATGTTTTGATGAAACCTGAAAAAGCAGGGAAAGACAGAGCAAGAGAGAGATGCACCTTGGGGCACTGGCCTGTGATGTGGGAGACCCAGAGAGTCAGACTTTGTCCTTCTGGAGCTGTTCTGCCTTCTAGAATTCATTAAGCATTTGCATTTATTGAAAGAAGGACTGACTTAAGGCAGTCGTGGTATGTAGGACACCTAGACTCAAGCCCCTAGTCTTCTTGATTGAGAATAGGGACTTACAAAAACTGTTATGTTCCCACAAACATGGTTTGGTTTTGATGCATTGTTCTTGTGTGCTTTAAAATAGAAAAGACAAAAAATCTACCAGCTGTACTCACAGACAGTCATCCTTTCAAAGGGACGTGGAATGATCTTTCGTTGTTTCCTGTCCTATACTGAAGCAGATTTTTTGCTACATTCATCCAGCTCTCACAGGGGCTAGAAGAACCCACTGTAGCAACACAATGCTTTTCATACATAGGAAAGCTACCAGAACCCACTTAATTTATTTATTTAGTCTTTAAGAGCAAGAGCATGAGAGGACACCTTCTTAGCTATTGTCACTGCCTGCTGTCTTAATAGGATTGTTTCACAGGCTTCTTCAGGGAGTCAGGAGCCAGCTGCCAACTTAAACGCCTCTCCTCCTCACTCTTTCTTTCTGTGATCTGATGGCAGTAATCAGGATCAGAGCAGGCACAGCCCTGCTCCCATTATGTATAGATTGGAGGGAGATAGGGAACAAACAGGGCAACAGGATTGGCTCCCAGGGATCCTAACCATAGGGCTGCATCTGCTAGAGCAAAGCTGACATTGCTACAGCAGCAGTGGTAGTTTGGGGAGGTAAGCCTTCACTTCATGTCCCCCTCCAGCCTTACCCTCATGTACAGTGGCTGGCATACCCCTACATTCCTCCATCCCTGCCCTAGGTGATCAGTAAGCTGGCTACATCTCTGATTGGTAGGAGTTTAGGAGACATGGTGCAGGTATGCACAATATTTCTCCCCCATTAAGTTATCTGAAGTGGCCTCTTTCCTTTAACTTCTCAGGCAAATTGACAAGTTCATGGAAGGAGAAGCTGCTCAAATGAAATGTGGCGAAGCCCATGCAACATCCAGAAGTTGTGCTCTGTCCCTCTGGATTCAGTCCACTTTCTTGCCTTTCCTTTTCTTTTTTTTGGGGGGGGTGGAGGGCCTCAGGATCAGCAAGACTTTCTTGCATTGAACAATTACTTCTTGGTGATCTATAGGAGGCAATGTTCAGCAACACCTGACCTACGTGCCCTTTCTCCCTCTCCCCCTGCCCCAGTCCTCACTCAGCCTTTTGTTTATGGGACCTGAATGTGCTCCTGTCAGTCCTGATGAGCACTAAGAGCTAGAGATCTGTAATTGGCATGAAAACGTGGCCACCTGAATGGTCATGTCCAGCCTGACGGCCAAACTAAATTTCCATTCTCTCATTTTGTGTAGTTCTGCTTCCAATGAAACCATTAAGAGTTCTGAAAATTGATTTTTCTGTCACTTTGTCAAAATAATGATCCAGTCTGGGAGCATATTCCCCATCTGTGCTGCAAAGAGCACCTTCAATTAGAAAAGTTGAGTTTTAAAAATCTAATTTTCTTTATTTACATCTGTTTAACATTTCATTCAACTCAGTGAGTAAAATTAGTTTGGTAGTATCACTTTGTCAGTCGCAGTCACTAAACCAGTACTGTTGTACATGGGTTGCAGGGGGAAATGTTTAATTAAAGTTTTATGTAATCATGTACATGTTTCTGTTCATACTAGGTTTTATAAACAGTCCCATCATCCACCATTCTGCCCTCTTTTAAGCATACAGACACAAATCCATTTACTTTGGGCCCTGAACTCATTGATCATTTGGATCAAGCCTCTTAATAATTTAGCTGCCCCTGAATCTATTCAAATGGTAGAAAGATGACTTTAGAAAACAAAAAAGACAAAGCAGATTGGAAAAATGCATCAGATTTTGGATTCATTACAGCTTAATAAAATGGATTCACACTGCAAGTAACCCTGGTGTGCCAAGGGAAGTGGTGACCTTTAAGTGCAAGTTACTTGCAATGTCATTTAGTGTTACAGCCTCGTGGCCTGACATTTCCCTACTGACATCAACTTTCCTATTACCTTCCTTGGGGGAGGATCAGTTCCTCTGATTGTGAGACACTTGTTCAATGGGCTTTGAACCCAGAGTCCCAACCTAGAAGTGAACCATGGGCAGTTGACAAGGGAGGCCAGTCTTCCCTGCTGTCACCACACTCTGATAATTAAGATTTAAAGATGGATACAAGGCATTTCGAAAAGACACAAGCAGAAGACTGCCAAGGGGCAGCTCTGCAAGAGAAGCCACAGGGGAAATCCCAACATTTCAGTTTACAAAACAGAGATGTGTCTTCCCTGAAGTAAATCTAGCTGTAAGCTGCCACATGCCAAACCATCTTGCCGTTGTTTTTGAACTGTGAAAACTGATGCTATTTGGGCTGTAAAGTTCCCCTCTTCTGGACTGGCTGAGGTTGCTACTAATCTCTGGCTTCTTCATTTCTATTCTTGCAAATTCTTTTTTCTTCTTCTTTGTTTACTAAGAAAATCTTCAAGCCTGTTTCTTACCAGGTGACTGCTACAACTTCAGGGGGTCATCTGGTCCAATTGCTGTATCATTTCATCAGCTTATAGAAGAAGCACTACCTTCTTTAGGTTTCTGTGGGCTTGAGAGTCTACATGCACATCTCTTCATTCACCCATCAAGAGCCCTTAATCCAGTGCAGATTTAGTTTTTCCTGCTCCTCCATCCTCTTCCTTCACTGTGTACTGTATAAGAAACTGACTATTTAACAGAAGGGATTATACTTTTTCCATCTATTTATTTTGAGCTATATATTTTCTCGGTGATTGCTGTACTTTGTGGCCACCCAGAGCTGTTCTGATTTTACTTAGATGTAAAACATTGGTGGTTTCTTTTTTATATTCTTAGTTTTAATCAAGCCATTATATGAAGGACAAAACTATAGAGTAAGCAGAGGATCAAAAGCAATATGACAAATACAAACCCAGATCGCAGAGGGACAAGACTGATTGGAGTACTTAGAAACACTCTGGGAAGAATTTCATGAGGGCACTGTTTTAGAAAGAAGGAATTTCACAAGGCAGACATGGTACATGGTGTTAGTAACAGGCAGATCTTAAGGTTTGGAATTTCACTATGGGGATCGAAAATGTCGATCCTTATCAGAACCATTTGAATATTTTCTGCCCTAAAAACCCCTGTAACTCTTAATTTCCATTAACATTTCTGGTGCCTCTTGACTCCTCTGAGACCAGGTGGGCAGTAGCTGGGGGAAAAAAGAAGCCAGAAATAGGGGAGGGGAAGCCCTGTACCATAGTGTGTAATAGGTAGTGCTTCCTGGAGGTAACCATCCTATTCTCATGGAGAGGAGAGACAGCTGAAACTTCTGAAATCATTAGAAGCAGACATGTACTCCACAGTTCTTCAGATTGTTGTCTAGATAATGTGTGTGGTTTGGATCAGACTGAAATATCTACCACATAGGTAACTGCATGCTGACAATTAAACATCCCAGAAGAGAGTGCAGAAGAGTGCAGGAGTGATCTGATAGGGTGCAAGTGTCAGCCTTGTTTTAGCTGCATGCTGTCGAGAGAGTTTCACGTGAACTGACTGGGATCTGACACAGCAGGACTTAGGTGTGGAAAAGCAGGATGAATTTTAGTAGCGATTCCATAGTTTTACAGCAGCAGTATAGTTGGCCATTGGTGCCTCTTCTACACTGTAGAGGGAGGTGTTCCTTCACTTCTAGCATTCGTACAATAGCATATGCATGAATGAGCCTGCTGCTGTATTTGCATGGTATTCCCTGGCTGGCTCCACCACAGGCCAGTATGTCCAGATCCTATTTGTGACCTCAGAAACGTAAGGTGAGCAGAAACATATGTGGGCAGAAACATTCAGGTACTGCAGAATTGATGATCACCATGCAGTAGGCTTCCTCCAAGGGTACCACAAGCTCCAGACCCAAACTGTTCTCTCTGCTCCATTGCTGAGGAGGACTTCTAAGCCAGACGGATGAAGCCCTGCAGCTGAAGTACTTGTCTTGCTGAGCCAGAAAAGAAGGGGTTGATTGATTTATAAAACATTCCAAGAAAACAGGGTGTGTTTGGGGATATATTTCCCAGTACCTAAACTTCAGTGATTCTCAGTTATAGCTCTTGAGGAGAGGTGGGGAGTGATGTGTAGCCCTCGAAGCACTGAACCAGGACTATGTAGAGACTCCACATGATCAGTTTCCTACATTTATGGTGAACACGTGGAAGTGCATTGATCACCCTTGTTCCACCTTGTCATTCTCAAGGTTTCCCTGGCTGTTGCTGTTCTAGGCTGACGTACTTGCTAAAATGCTGCCTTGACCCACTTTACTCGTCTTCTAGTGAAGAGGAAGCGCTAGATAAATCCTTGCAAGCTTTTAAAGTACTGTTTATAGAGACATACTAAATCGAAGTCTTGTTTAAGTGCTTAACAGTTCATATGCTCTACTTGGTAGGTGTGTTTAACTTTTATTAATGGGAGTTATGATTCTTCTTTCTATTGTACAAATATTATTCCAAGGGTCATGCCTGGCTGGTTTTTTCTTTCCATCTTTTTTCCCCTCTGAGCTTTATCGTATGTAGACAACTTGTGAGGGTAGCCAATCAACTTTCTGTTTTTCAGTCTCTGATTGTTATTAGAACATTTAGCATTGGTCACTATAGTACATGGGTGAGTTTTCAGAAGGTAAAGGAAGGGGAATAACATGTAGGGCACATTCACCTGCTTGAGAAATAAAATGATCCATGCTGCAGTGTCTTCTCTACAATCCATGTGTTGTAAAGCATGTATGACTTTCCTATGGCAAATCTACCAAAAGTGTAGCTTTTATCATTCTATACAAGTGTGAATGGCACCAAGGCATCATGACAGCTCGAAGCAGATGATGGATTTTTAAAACCAGGTTGCCTTTCAGCAACCATGTATTACAGATGCAGTTAATGCACTTGAACATTCAGCTTGGTTCAGTTGGATAGCTGAAGTGATGTGGTGGTGTGGTTATATAGATAACGGTTGACAGAAAGGGTTGCAAAGTGATATGTCCTAAAATCAAGCCCAGAAAACACAAGTCCATTGAGCCCAGGCCATCTCTTCTGCAACATGTGTACACAGTAGGAAGGAAGATCCCATGTCTATTTATTAGGGTGGGAACTTTTCTTCACCTGTCTGTTTTGCTGCATTTTTGCAGTGCTCCACATGATGTAACTGCCTGTATGTAATTGCCTGTATTAACTTTCTCCCATGCTATGCTGAAACATCACACACCAAAGGATGCTGGCTTTTAGGAGCTTGATGGGCTAAGTTGCACTGCAGTGTCACTAATGTGGAATACAACTGGAGGGTGTCATAATTTCTACTGCAAGTGGAGCTAGCAGTGCTGCAATCTTGAGCCACTCACTATGGGGTGATCTGCAGCAAGCATGGATTGATCCAGTGCCCTTTGAAGTCAATGGAGGCCTCTCCATTGACTCCACTGAGTTTTGTCTTGGGCCTTTAGCCTACAGGAAGCAGAAGGAGGAATCCCAGAGCAGAGAATACAAGCTTATTTGGGGGGAGATCTATACATTCAAAGATATATATAGTACATGGTCACTATGGTACATGGGCAAGTTTTCACCCATATATCATAGTGACCAAACATACAGAGAGAGAGAGAGAGATTTCACCACACAAATGTGGAGTACAAAGTTGCCTGCCTAGGCTTCCTGCTGCCTGCTTCTGCTTTTTCAGACCCCAGTAGGGGGTATTTCTGAGCTCAGGAAAGGGGACTTTTGACCCTAGTAGTGAAATAATTAGGAAGTGAGGAGGAATCTGAGATGGTTTATGAGGCTTGAAGGGCTGCACTGCAGGAGGGGGAGCCTTGGGTAAAAGATCAGAGCTCAGAGAGATGATTTTGAGCTAGGAAAAAGGTTGGATTCCTAGCCTGGAGAAAAAGCATGGAGGAGGCTGTATTGAAGAGAGCTGAGGGGGCCTGGGAGGCCCTAGGCAAGACTGAGACTGGTAGGACTGAGAAGAGAGGAAAGGATGGAGTCAGGCGACGGTGTGCATGGGAAAAGGCAGACTATACAGACCTGGAAGGGAGGGTGGGGAAAAGTTGGAACTGAGAGAGAACAGGGAAGGGGTCACAGAGAAAGATGCATTGATTTTTTCCACAGTACCCTCTACTGTCAAGTGTCCCAGTTTATCATTCTGAAACCCTTTGTCCCATTGCCTCTTGTTTTTACTTTGTAAATATAATCTGCCATCAGAGAGGGGGAAATGCTACAGTATTTGTCTGTCTGAATGGCAGCTTCTCCCCTCCATTTCCAGAGCCAGGAAAAGGTAAAGAACTTTAGTTTCTGTCTGGCCCCCACCATCAGACAGCTTCTCCCAAGCAGCATCTTCTTGACCCAGCAATTTGTACTGGATATGATGATGTATGCCCTAGGGAGCAGGGTCTATCTACATGCCCTTCTAATCAGTGTAGCAAATCCTACGGCAAGAATATTTTCTTTGTTATTTGCCTGCACACTGCCTCCCACGTTAGGGCTCTGATCCTCTCTTGAGGTTTTTTAGGTGCTGCTGTAAAACAAATAAGCAATAATTATCAGGTTAAAGCAGAAGAGTCATAAAACTGGAGCTCTTACAGAAATGCACAACATGTAACTGCAGCTGTATGGGCAGCCTGATCATGGCAAAGGCTAACCACAGGCTTGTGGCTTGAGGAAAACAGTTCATACCCTGAAGTTCAAGGCATTGCTTAGTGAGCTAGAGGATTATAGGGTAAACTAATTAGACTTAGCTGAATACGCTAGCTTGCTTATGTACAGTTTGCAAAGTATTATACCAGGCCTCTGAGTTTTGTGCTGCTGATGTGCACAGAACTGTGACACTAGTTAGTTGTTAACAGAAATGTTCATAAAAGTTGGGCTGCTTCCACTAGTTGTAGTTATAGGGTCACCAGTGAGTGGTGTTTCAGTTATTTGGCAGCAATGCTTTGAAAGGGCCTTCTTATATCATTAATCCATCATATTACTCAATTGTGTGCTAGAATCCAAATGACGCATTATCTTTTATTTGTGTCTTTGCATATCTCTGACAGAAGGTGATTAATAATCTTGGTGGCTGGTAATATGCTGGTTTTACCACATACTCAGGCTATTATGAGACCTAGTGTGCATTCAGGAAAATGCTTTTCTATGTAGCATATGCATTCATTAGTTAAAATATGTAATAATTACAGGTCAGCTACTGTTGGAACCATGCCACTTGGTTATTTCATACAGCATTTGGGAATAGCTGCAAATTAGTAAGTCCCATTTATATAGGTTTTATGCAAATTGCATGTAATATTAACCAGCACAATGAAACAATTGCGTAGCCTCGACTCAAAGCTGGGATCTTAAGTTGAAATACATATTTATCATTGGATTCTGTGGATTTTTTTTTCTTTTTTCCTGCCTCTCTGAGCATTGTTGTATTCCAGTACAGGTCATAGGTTCTTAATTAAAGTTGTGTTTTAAAATGAGCATAATGTGGGGCACACAGTTCTGTTCCTCTTTATGTAGGGGGCCTTTCAGCGTGAAATTTCACTTAATGTTAGTTTTTATGAACTCTGAATTTTCTCTGTAGCTTTTTGTTCAGATTCTTTTAATAAATTCGTAACAAGGAGTGTTTGAAATGGTCCAGGGCTGGAATTCTGCAGAACAGACTCAATTTGTTTTGGCAAGGGGTACCTCGGAAACAATGGATGGCATACAGTGCCTTTTTACTTCAAAGGAGCGCTTTGCTTATTGTTTTTCCATGGCAGAGGTGTTTCTGAAAGTATTCCATGCTGCTTTAAGGCTGTAGGGCTACAGATACATCCTGGATACCTACTGGGTTTTCTTCAAGGTGAAGCAATTCAAGCTGGTGATCCCAACTTAGGTCCTGCTCCTTGCCACAGTGACAGCCTTCCAGTGACAGTAAGGGGCAGTCTCTATAGAGCTTCTAAGATCAGAATAACTGGCAGCAATGACAGCTCTCAAGGCGATTGTCCCCCAGATGTCCTCCTTTGAGTGGAAGGCACCACAGCAGAGCATTACTTCCAAAAAATGCAGCTAGGGAAAAATAGGGATCCCAGGTAGAACTGGAAAAAGAAAGCAGAGGAGTTTGAAAATGTTCATTTGAAACTTCTTTGGCCTTCATCACCAGGTGCTGTGAGCCCAGCCTTGCTGTAGCTGAAGCCAGTGAGTGTTGTGCTTCTAACTTCCATGGAAGCAAGTCCAGACTTCCTCTGAGAAACTGCTTCGCCCTGTGCTCTGCCACGGTAGCTAAGATCAGCTAAGGTGCATTTGCTGAGAGTCCTTAGATTTCAACACCTGGGGGATACCAGTCCTGTGCTCTCAGCAGGTTCTTTGCTTCTGGACTTTGCCACTCCTAGCCCAACAGTGATGGAGCCTTTGGGCACATAGGATGTGGTGCATGGTCCAGCTGTTCACACAGGCTTCTGTGGGATGAGACAAGGTCCTTTCATGTTTTATTATGCAGTTGAAGTTACTTCAGCTCTCTTACTGTCATCACCTGCAGACTGAGACTTCTGCATTGTGGCTTTTATTCTTGTACCCTGTGACCATCTGTTTGCACCTTTTAATCTAATTCTCCTTCTTTCCCTCCTGGTTGCCTGTCACACTTCTTATCTGTGTCTGTCTGTCTTTCTGTCTACACATCCATTAAATTCCCAATCCCCAGGATGATAACAGACTGCCAGAGAAAACACATTTCTATCAACCAAATGATACGCAAGCTGAAAGGCAGGTCAAGCTTTATGCCAAATCCAATTTCCATTACAGCTTGCAGCCAATTAAAAATGGCAGAAAAATGGTCCATGAGGATGGGATCAGAGGAACAGCATGGTTTTGCTCAGTGCACTCAGTCTACAGCATTCATGAACAACTTTCAAACTTCTGAGATGTACATATATTCCCAACCTCACAGTTCCTGATTAGAAGGGTCTCCAAGATGCATGTGGTTTTGTGAATTATTAATGCTTCAGTTTTCTGTTGGGAACTCCTGAAAATCTGACCACTCATTTCCACTCGGGCTGCTTGCTCAGTCGTAGGGGAAAGCTCAGTCATCTTTCCCCTCGACTCAGTTGCGGGGAAAGAGATTTAACAGTGGGGGTCTACTACAGACCACCCAACCAAGGGGAAGAGCTAAACCAGGAATTCTGAAGTCAGCTCACAGAGGTAGTTAGGTCAAAGGACATGGTCATCATGGGTGACCTGAACTTTCCAGGCATCTTGTGGGAAGAGCAGTCAGCCAGGTCTGACCGCTCATGTAGGTGCCTAGCCAAAATGCAGGACTTCCATCTAACCCAGGAGGTGCACAGCCCCACCAGGGGAGACGCCTTGTTGGACCTGGTGCTGGCCACAGGCGACGACCTGGTGAGGGGGCTGCGGGTGCTTGACCATGTGGGCGACAGCGATCATCGCCAGCTGGAATTCACCATCCAGTGCAAGGTGGCAAAGGCATGCAGCAAGGCAGCAGCCCTAGATTTCAGGAGAGCGGACTTCAGTGAGCTAAGGAGACTAGTTGGGGAAGCACTGAGGTCCCAGAGGGGAGGGGAGCCAGGTGTCCAAGAAGAATGGTTGCTCCTTAAGGAGACGATCCTCCAAGCCCAAAGGGAGGCAATCTCAACACGGATCAAAGGGAGCAGGAGGGTGCAAAAGCCCCCATGGCTCAGCAAAAGCATCCGGGAATGCCTTCTAGCTAAAAGGGAGATGCACACCCAATGGAAAGGAGGGAGGATTATACTGCAGTTGCTCAGGGATGCAGGGGGGCAGTCAGGAAGGCCAAGGCGGAGATGGAACTGGGACTGGTTTCCCGGATCAAGGACAACAAGAAGTCCTTTTTTAAATACATAGGGGGCAAAATGAAGGTACTGGGTAACGTGGGGCCCCTGGAAGACACGCTAGGAAATTTGGTCATCGCACCAGGTGACAAAGCTAACCTATTTAACAACTTCTTTGCCTCCATTTTCCTGAGCAGGGGCCAGATCAGTGCCCCCACCAGGCCCCCCTCAGGCCCCAGGGGAGGCGCACCTAGGCCAAGGGTCAGTGAGGATCTAGTCAGGGAACTTCTGGAGGGACTGGATGTATTCAAATCAGCTGGTCCGGACGATCTCCACCCTAGAGTACTAAGGGAATTAGCTGAGGTCATTGCGGGACCCCTGGCATGGCTGTACGAGCACTCGTGCTGCTCTGATGTGGTGCCAGAGGACTGGAAGAGGGCCAGTGTGGTTCCCATCTTCAAAAAAGGGAGGAAGGAGGACCCAGGGAACTATAGGCCAGTTAGTCTTATCTCAATTCTGGGTACGTTTTTGAAAGAATTATCCTGGCCCATGTCCATGAGGGGCCAGCAGGGGAGATTATGCTTAGGGGCAACCAACACGGGTTCATTACAGGCAGGTCCTGTCAGGCCAACCTGGTGACCTTCTTCGACCAGGTCACCAAATCCTTAGATGCAGGGGTAGCAGTGGACAGAGTCTTCCTGGACTTTCGGAAGCCCTTCGACATTGTCTCTCACACCATTCTCATTAAGAAACTGGGGGACTGTGGTGTCGACACCTACACAGTCAAATGGGTCGCCAACTGGCTGGAGGGCCGCACCCAGAGTGTGGTGGTGGATGGGTCATTTTTAACCTGGAGGGATGTGGGCAGTGGGGTCCCCCAGGGCTCGGTCCTTGGGCCCGCACTGTTCAATATCATCAGTGACATGGACGAGGGGGTAAAAAGTACTCTGTTCAAATTTGCTGATGACGCTAAGATGTGGGGAGATGTGGGCACATTAGAAGGGAGGAATAGGCTGCAGTCGGACCTAGACAGGCTACAGGGGTGGGTGGATGAGAACAGGATGGGTTTCAACACCAACAAGTGCAAGGTGCTGCACCTGGGGAGGGAGAACTGGCACCGTACCTACAGGCTGGGGAACTCCCTTCTTGTCAGTACAGAGGCAGAAAAGGATCTTGGAGTCATCCTTGATGCCAAGATGAACGTGGGCCGGCAGTGTGGGGATATGGTCAGGAAGGTCAACCGCACCTTGTCATGCATCCACAGATGCATCTCAGGCAGGTCCAAGGAGGTGATCCTCCCCCTCTATGCGGCACGGGTCAGGCCGCAGCTGGAATACTGCGTCCAGTTCTAGGCGCCGCACTTCAAGAGGGATGTGGACAACATGGAGAGGGTCCAGAGGAGGCCACTCGCATGATCAGGGGGCAGCAGGGCAGGCTCTATGAGGACAGGCTGCGGGACCTGAACCTGTTCAGCCTCCATAAGAGAAAGCTGAGGGGGGATCTAGTGGCCGTTTACAAACTAGTCAGGGGGGACCAGCAGGCATTGGGGGAGTCCCTGTTCCCCCGTGCACTACCTGGAGCGACCAGGAATAACGGTCACAAGCTGGCAGAGGGTAGATTTAGGTTAGATATCAGGAGGTGCTACTTCACGGTCAGGGCGGCTAGGATCTGGAACCAGCTTCCAAGCGAAGTGGCTCCTACCCTGGGGGTCTTTAAGACAAGGCTAGACAATCATCTTGCTAGGGTCGTTTGACCCCACTACTCTTTCCCGCCCTGGAAGGGGGTTGGACTTGATGATCTGCTCAGGTCCCTTCTGACCCTACTGACTATGAAACTATGAATTTGATGCATCCATATAAATTTAAGAGAGAAACTTTAGGCTGATTTTTTCAGTCAGAAGTTTGATTTTGAAATGAATCCTTTTATGTTTTGGGGAGTTGCATCTGACTAAATCCCAGAGCAAATGCACTCACTGACTTTAATGGCTATTATGGATTGAGCTAAAAAAGAACACAAATGGGAGCATTAATGCAGTATCTAGATTAAGTGAATACAATGTATAATAAAGTACCAGAAAAAATAGCGTCATCCACAATTTGCCTTTTTCACCTCTGTCGCCTACAGCAAACCATCAACTAGGTTTGAGCGAGCAAGTCAGTGAAGCATAGAAGAGCTGGTTTGCGCTGTTGTTATTGGGTCAGAGGGCACAATTAGCACTGTAAGAAGTGAAACTCTCCCAAGCCTAAATGCTGCACTGCCACTTCTCAGCAATAACATCCAGCTGAGAAGGTACCAGAATATATGAGGGCTCATCTAAGGGCCATGCAAGCCTAAAAACTGAAGTCTAATATCTAAAGTCTTTTCTTGGCTCCTTTTGCCATAGCACCTGAGCCCCTTGGACACAATAAACAACTTTATGGCAAGGTCTAGTTGTAAACCCATTTTATAGGCAAGAAACCAGGCTCATGGAGATGAAGTGTTTCCAAAACAATACAGGAAATCCTTGGCAAATCAGGGAATCTGACTCAGATTTCCAGCATCCCAGTCCAGGCCAGACAGTGATCCTTCCTCTCTTAACAGCTAGCTACTCTTGTCAGAATACCTGAAATCTGACAAGTATCAGGAGAGAATCAGGTTTTAAGCTGCAATAGGTGATTTTAAGAGGTTTGGACAGTTTGGATCAGTTGAGATCCAAGATCTAAACTAACCTCGTTTTTTGGTACTTTTGGCTTCTGGCTGAAACTGGTATCTAAAACCAAAAAGAATAACAACTATCACCACACCAAATTGCGGTCATGTCAATCAAATGTTCTCAATATACAGGAATCTGCAGAGATCAAGACAGAAATGTCCAAATTCTGTTGGGTGGGGGTTGTACTAATAAACAGTTCAGGCTGGAGCATATGAAAGTGAAGGACACATTCTGCTTTCTCTCTACTGGACATGTAGTAATTGTTCTTTATTATTTGTTCCTTGAATTTAAAGTAGAGGCCACCGAGACTGAAAATCACCTTTTGTACTTTGCATGGTGAAAATTCTAATGGGAAACAGCAAAAATCTGCTGCATGAGGGTCCCAAACTGGTTCTGACTGCATGCATCCAAATTCCGTGACTCAAACCCCCAAAATCATAAAAATGGCTTAAAAAATATAAACTTTTCAAAACTAATGAATTGTGGACTCTTTTTATTTCTCTCTTGGTTTCTGAGCCTTGAGAGGTCATACTTTCCACCACCATGAAAACTAAGAGGGTCTTACCTAATCACCTGACTCCAGGAGCTGGGACTTTAAAAAAAAATTAAAAACCACTGTATGACAAGGTATGGGATAACATCATGAGAACTGGCAATGCAGTCTACCAGGCCATTCTATCTGGTCTGCGAGGCCCCTAAAAAATTTAGAAAATTAATATTTATCTACTCCTGGCAGCAGGCATGTCATGTGGCCCTTGACGGCTTGCCAAAACTCAGTAAGCAGCCCTCCACCTGAAATAATTGCCTGCCCCTGAGTTAGAAAGAACTTTCATTAGGGCAGGAAGATGGGATGAAAAAAATCATTTAAATTTAGCTGACATGAGCAGAGGGTTTAATATGAACATTGGCCCTATTTGATTTCAAACGTATATTTGATTTTTCAGTAATGATAAAGTTATCACTAGGTTTTATCTCCCAGTGGATTCTTTGTGTAATTCATTCTTCTACAGTTTTAGCCAGGTTACTATTCCAGGTGTGGCCCCTAGGATTTCAAAGCTTCCTCCCCAGTAAAATCAGTAACATCCATGTAGCTAAACCAGGCCCCCGAGAGCTCTTTGAAAGCCTAATCCATTGTGTCAGAGTTATTTACAATAAGCTTTCTCAGAATATATCATATTACTTGGCTTATGCAGTCACAATATCATCCAGTTGCAACAAGGAGCTCTTATGCAGAGGGGATGTTCTGTTCACACTGCTGGAGAAATATCCCTTCACTGAAGAACTAGATGAAACCTGCAAAACACTTGTGATTAAATTTTTATTGCAAAAGTATTTCTTTAAATATAGGATTTTTACTTATTCTTTGACCGAATACTGTAACGGAATCAAAACTTCTCAACCTCAAAAAGGCTACATAAAGCTGTCCATGTGTAAACACAGGCTTAGGAATGTTCTATCAGATTCACATTCACTAGCTGGACTTCTTAGTCTTCTAGACATGTCAAATTTTCTTTCTAGATATCTTCTTATTCCAAAATTCTAAATTTTTCTATTATAATAACATGCTTATTCTCTCTAGGTAATCATTGTGATAGGCTGCCAAGAATTGATAGTCTACTGCGATCTGTTACTGGCGGGGATGGTGCATGGGGCGCTGGAAGGCTTCCAAGACCGAGCTTCCCCGAGCACACCTGGGCTTCCAGCACCCCATGCACTGTTGGATCCAGTGGGTGCTGCCTGCAAGCTGCGGCTGCACCTGCACAGCTAGCACCCTGCCCAGGGGCACCAGTGCTGTGGAAAGAAGCACTGGGCCCCCTGCAGCTCAGGGGCTGTGCAACCCGGTGGCAGCTTGAATGGGCAGGCTCCACCAAGGAAAAAAAAAAGCAGTTACACAACCCCTGAGCTGTGGCTTACCCTCGTGCTTCCCTCCGCGGCGGTGGCATCCCCCGGGCATCACCCACCCACTGGCCCCCCTTCAGCAGCTTGTTTCAGTAAGCATTGTGATTGGCTGCCAAGACAATGAAACAGAATAAGCCTATTATTATTATAGCTAGATTGGTTTGTAACCAGCTGTCAGGTGTTCCTGTGGACACCGTAATGGAGCTGTTTTCCCCCAACCCATTTTCAGGTCCTGGGAGGCCTGCTCTGTTTAGCCCAGTGCTGTATCTTTGTAGACAGCACCTAGCCCCAAGAAAAAGCTTCAGCCCAATCTTCCAGGGCTTATGGTTGACAGGAATCCTAAAAAATGCCCTTTCTAGGGTTATTACTGCCTTCCTTTGCCAGGAATGCTGGGCAGCTCAAGAAGTGGGCCGTACAGGCAACGAAATGCTGCCAGTGGGGAAATGGAATAATTCAGGTCCAATAGTTTCAGCAGCTTCTACTGTGGCCGAGAGCTGTGGAAGCTGCCCCACCTAGCAGGAGATCCCCAAAGATAAGAAGGCAATGGTATGACTACTTGCTTTCATCCTGCCAGAGGGTGAGAAAGGGATTGGAGGCTGGCAGTTAGGAGGGCATCCAGGTATGCTTAATAGTTCCCTGCACTAGCATGGGTGAATCTGGCTCATCTTCTTTAATTTGCATCTGTTTAGGTCTGTCACTCAGCCCATTTCCTAAAACACAAGGCTCATAGGTAAACACTGCCTTTTATAAGAACCATTGTGTTTAACACCAGCAATGCCACCGCTGGAACTGTCGGCACCATGGCAGTGTGTGACAGTTCGGTGGCCATCCTCAGCCGTTCCATCTTAGATGCACTTGGACATAAAAAACAGGAACCGACAGCCCTATTCACTGTGTTTCATTTCTGCTCCATCACACAAGACATTAAATTGACTCTCAGCTGTATCGTCTTGGGGAAAGGTGCAGAGCATTAGCAGTAGGTGGATGATTCTTTTATGTAACAAGAAAAGAAAGGCATTGCTTTCTTAGGAGGGGAGGAGTGTTTTCACCTCACTTTCAAGTCTCCAAAGCTCCCTTGTCCTCCGTCATTCTGAAGAGCAGGAACAGCTTCAATGTCTGGAGGGAGAATCAGGAAGATCCATGGTACTGAGTCAGGGTTATTACAGAGGGGGTGTCATTGGTTGTAGTTAGTACCATCATGCCACCTGGTTCCCACGCCTGGTGACCCCACCTCAGTTCAGTCCAAGGCTACAAATGCTGTTGTCTAGTTTCGTACTCTCCACAGTAATGGCAGGGCCTTTAGCCTTGAGTGAGCTTAAAACTGGCCCTCTCTCCCACCTCTAGTCTGCAAAGCGTGGGCTCTGCTCCTAGCTCTGCTGCTGACCCACTAGGGCCTCTGCTGGGGATAATCACGCTGGGTAGATTGTTTCATTCAGCACAGCACTGAGCAAATTGCATCTAGCTAGGTGTGACGCTGGGAGGTGCTGTAACTGAGAAAACTCTCCGAGGAATAACTCTTTCCCTTTGGTCTCAGGGGCAAGAAGTACCAGTACATTTTAGTTTGTTCAAGGACCAGGTAGCCCAAACAAGGGGTCTTACTGCTCAACAAGAAAGCCTAGTCCACTACACCCACTTGCCTTGTATAGCATCTGGTTCTTTCATCACCAGATTTCAGAGTGCTTTACTATGGAGGTGAGTATCATTGACCTCATTTCACAGACAGAAAAGTTTCCTAACCCATCTCCTATAGAAAAGGGAAGCAACTTGCTTAAGGTCACCGAGCAGAACAGGGGCAAAGCCACAAGTAAAAACCGAGTGTTGGTCCCAGTCCAAGTCCCAAGCCATTTGGCTATACCAGAGCCCTCATAATGTATGTCAAGAGGGTACATTTTATTCATGTTTGCCGAGTGCTTTATAATTCTTGGATCCAAATTGGTTTATTTTCAGTGACTTGAGTGAGGACAGGATTAGGCCATACAGAAGTATAAGGTTTCTTTGTCTTGAAAAAGTGATCTTGTCACATTGCTTTGGGCTCTCAGTTCAGGTTTTTAAAATCCCTGATAATCCATAGAATTCCTTTTTTTTTTTTTTAACAATAACTAAAACCAGATTTTTTTTTAAATGTAAACATTCCTCTGCAGTGTCCCGGAAAAAGTTATGCTGACACATATTTGTCTGTATACCTCTCCAGATGTTTGGACCATAGTCAGAACGGTATTCCACTGCTTGAAAAGTAGAAACTGAGATGTAGTTAGCGTTTTGTTAGTCTGAAGTCAAGATAGATTTGCACTTTCTGGACTAATCCAGCAGTTCCCAAACTCTGACAGATTGCGCACCACCAATTTAAAATGGTACAACTTTGAAGCAATTTTTTTCAGTTCAACCTTAAGTACCACTAGCAAAATTTTGTCATATAAAGTAACTATAATAAATTTGTTAACATGTACCACTGACAGCTTGTCTGTGCACCACTGATGGTACGCATACCACAGATTGGGAACCACTGGGCTAATCAAAGCATGCTCACATCTATGTGTGCATGTGTATAGATATAGATGTAGATATATAGATACAGATACAACATGAGCTTTTGTGAGCTGAAGCTCACTTCATCAGAGGCAATGAATTACAAATTACAAATTGAAATGGGCTGGAACAAATTAATCGATTTTTGCTCTCGATGTAAGTGCAACAGTGGTGAAAAGCGAGGCTGCCTCTTGCATGTTTAAGCTCTGTTCTTTGCTGTGTCATTTTCTGTGTTGTCATTCACTCATCCAGGACAAAATTCGGGTGCGTGTTCCCCTCATCTCTTGTCTGTGATGAAGATCTCTATTGCCTATTCTGTGGTTGAAAAATCTGATGTGTATAGTGGGAAGGATAACTTTTTCCTTTGCCGTTGAAAGAACATTTTTTCCCTTTGTGTTTACTGTCTCATTAAAACTGCTGGTAGAAAAGAGGCGGGTTTTCTCCAAAAATCTCCACTTCTTGACCTTTCAAACTCACTGGAGAAAGACAAAACATTGGAACTGTAATAAAAGGGACATTGTTTTATGGAAAAAGTAATTATCAGTTTGAAAGACAGAAACAAGCTAGAAAAAGGCTGTTAGGCTTTTCCTTCTGGCAATGTAAAGGGATACAGTCCATTTAAAAAACATATTTTGGAAGCAAATAAAATTTCTCAGCCTATTAATTTATATTGTAAAAAGGGAAAGAATATTAAAAATAAAGTTTTCTCTTAAATTTTTATGTTGTTTCCTTATTTTGTTTCCTCACAGTTTAGACAATGGCTAGTAATAGAGTTAGTTGAATGTTTGCTTTTAAGTAGAGTTCTTTCAGATTTTCAGTGCTGCAATATTTGAGTTGCTGATTCTAAAAAAGGAATATGTTTATTTTAAAACAACTTTCTCTTAGAAAGTTTTTAAAACCACATGACTATTTCTGTCAGTCTTCATAAAAAAAATTATTTGTTTGTAAGCTGAACATTGAGCTCAATTTGCCTTGCTAATGTTTTTTAACCACTTTCTATTTGGGGACAGATGTAACAAATGGAGGAATTGTATTAACAGCAAGACCCACATACTTGCAAACACATTAAGAGCTTTGCTAAAACAGAAATAGCCAGCAGCTAATGGTATTTTTTAGTTTCTAAGCTGTGGATGTTTTATTTATTTGGTGAAGGAAAGAAAAATTGTGAATGTAGCAGCTCCTATTTATTGCATTTTGGGGCAAGCAGTGTAAATTCAGAATGTTTGCTGGCTAGTCCAAATCCTTCTAGATCAGTGGTGCCCCCCCCCCAGTGTTTGAACTCCATGGACTGGAAGAATGGCACAGGGTCACTCCACGGGCTGGATTTGACCCCATGCACTGGGACTGGGTCCTGTACTGCCCCTGCTGTCTGGATCAAGCCCTGGGGCCCCACACCACCCCTGCCTGACCCCATGCACTGGGATTGGGCCTCACGCCAAGTCCGCTTGGTCCTATGTGCTGGGATCAAGGCTGTTCTTGCCCTCACTCAGCCCCACACACCAGGATTGAGGTTCTGGGGCTCCAAGTGTTGGAATCTGTCTCCAGGGCCCCTTATAACCACCAAGTGGCCCCATGTGCCAGGATCAGGCCCTGATGGTACCTCCACCCAACCCTGTATGCTGGAATGGGGGCTCTGCATTGCCCCCCTGCAGCCCCATGTTCTGGTATTGGGGCCTTGAGTCCTCCCGCACCAGGATTGGGCCCTGCATGCCCAGTTAAGCCCACAAGGCCCCCATGCACCCAGATGACCCAGCACTGAGGCCTGGGTCTGGCCCGCAGGCTAGGGGCTGAGCCCCCTGTTTTACATTGTTCACCAAACTCGCACCCATTCAAACAATTTTTGGATGATTTCTTAATTCTGTCAGCTGTCTGTGTAGCAGAGGACAGCTCACAGAGTCTCTCCATGTGGAGGTAAGTGTTTTGTCCAGCTAAGGAACATTTCAGGCAAGGAAAACTTGTCATGTGAAATAAGAGAGATCACAGAAAAAAAGCATTCCTTTACACATCATATACTGTGAAGTTTATGAAAACCTCAGTGTCCTAACAAGGCTTAGACTAAGGTGAAGTTCAGCTTCATTCAGATTTTTGAACCAGACCTATGTTGCCCTTCTTAAATCATTCACCTGGGATAAAAGGAAACAGTTTATCTCTTCTTCAAAGGATGTTTTCCTTCCACATGAAGCCCTGACTGGTGTTATGTGAGACATGGGAAGGTTAATAGTATATCTTTGCAACAGATATTTCTCTAAGGTGGTTGATAATACATACGGCCACGTGTGCTACCGAACATGCCCTGTCCTAATAGTTATCTTCATTTTATTACGTAAGTATTATTTTCTTTGGGGTCAAAACTGACACAATTTAAATTCCATCTACCTGCGAGGGGAATTCAGCTGTATTCCATGGCCACTGTGAGCCAGCTAGGCTGTTTCAAAACTGACTTCAGAGGACCTGGAAGGTCCCCAGGGAAAGACCCTGGTACAAAGCTCCATCCTGTTCTGCATGGGATTGGCCACAAAGGCTCTTTATTCCTTCAGTGAGAGCTCCCCATGCAATGCGCATGCTGTGATCAGGAGGTGGAGCTAAGGGACATCCCTAGCTATTTTCCTTGCAGCCACATAGCCCAATTGGTCATGGCAACCTGAATGCAATTTAGGGTGGCCCTAGTGCCTGCTACAATGATCCCAAATTTCTCTTTCCTCCCTTCCCCACTGGGAACCTCAAGATACAGATGATATGTATGAGCTGTCCTCCAACATCCCTATGTTGGGCTCTGCAGTAACACAAGCATGGGTTCAGATCTGTTTATTAATCAGAATTGTAACCTTTCCCATTAAAAATCTGCACTGCACACCTGGAAGGGAAGCCAGTCCTGAGCATCAGGCACAGCTGAAGTGTGTTCCCACTAGCTATCTCTTCTCAGAAATAAAGATTAATAAATTAACTGAGATGTAATTAGCCATGCTAGACTGAACATACACAGAAGGGAGAACAGGGTGGCACCTTATTGATTAATTCACTCAGAGAGGCACGAACTTTCATGGGTTACAGCCTTCTTCATCAGATGCTAGTCCATTCGTAGCATGCCAAAATAGACTGTAGCCTATGAAAACTCATACCTTTTTGAATGAGTTAGTCTATAAGATGCTACCCTGCTCTGCTTTCTGACATATTAATAGAATTAAAGGACACCTATACACATGCCAGTCATTTGCTCTGATTTGTGCTATTTAGCATGCGTTGGAGCAGACTCAATTAATCAAGTCCGCTGGAGCGTGCTAAATAGTATGCTCCAGTAGCCTCCATGTTGCATGTATTCAGTGTCCCCTCCCTGCACTTCAAAATAGCAGCAAGGGTGCTTTAACTGATGCTTGTCGAATGAGCTTTAGTTAAACCAAGCCCCCTGGTTCTTTATAATGTGGGATACTAAATACATGTGATGCTGTGTTTGCTTTAATTAGAGCAACTCTTGGAGCCACTTTAATTAAAGCATGCTTCCCCCCTGCATCCTGGAGCATATGTAAAGACACCCGAAGTGGCCTTCTATATTGTATCCAGGCAAAGAGCACTGCAGTAGTATTGTGTAGATGAAAAAATGTAGATGTCTATGACTGTGGAGGGTGCCACCTCTGAGAAGACAAGTTGCGACCTGCTGTCATCCTTTGTTTCTCCTCCAGCATCTCTCTGTTAACTTTTCTATTGTTGCCATGGATGTCTTGATTAATAAGGCTCCTGATGCTTCCACTAATAAACATGTTGCCATTCCCTTTTCTTCCTCACAGCTATGGGTGAACCAAGAAGACGGAGTAGAGGAAGGAACCAGTGAAGTACAGAATGGCCATTTGGATCCAAGTGCCGACTGCCTCTGTCTTGGCAGAACCCTTCAGAACCGAGACCAGATGAGAGCTAATGTGATCAATGAAATCATGAGCACAGAGCGCCACTATATCAAGCACCTCAAGGACATTTGTGAGGTACGTTGGGATTGTGTTAAAGGTTCATGATAGCAATCCTCAAATATCTGAAAGGCTGCAATAAAGAAGAAGGGCAGTATACAATAGCTTTGATTTTCAGCAAAGCAGATTTAGATTAGATATGCAGTGCTTTACCAATGCGCCATAATCCTGTGTCTTCAATACCTCTTGATTCCAGACTCCTCACATGCTTCTGACGGTGCAACACAATGCTGAAATGAAGCACAAACTGCTGTCCCCAGTCCTGGACTTCTGTGAAGCTTTATCAGTTTACCTTAGTCCTGCCTTGAAGTCCCCACTGCTGTGTGTGGTACTGCCCCCTCACACCATTCATGATGTGGATCAGGCTGCAGGCCTTCCTCGTGCCATTGTACCCCTTTTGAATTCACTTTCACCCTGATTTTGACCTTCTCCTGCTGATGGGAAGTTCTCAAACTCTCCTACCTACGTTCTTAACAGAGACAGGCATCTGTACCAAATTGCCCTATGCTTGTCACTGTTGTGCGTAAAAACTTAAACTGAGGGCTCTCCAATGTTTTCAGCTGGTAAAGTGAGGGTCTATTTCTTTTGAATTAGATGGATTAGGTTCCAGAAAGTTTAATGTGTGGAAAACATTCAGATGAATCCTTAAAAACCAAGGTGTTGTTGACTATGTGTGGTCATTAGAAATCCTAGGATAATGTTTTATGCGGGTTAATTTTTGGATTACTCTTTCCATTGATCATGCATTCCTCTCCTCTCACTACTGTCCAGCTGTGCAATGCTTGCCTCTCCATTCCTGCAGAGGTTGAGTGGCTGCCTTTCTTCCATTGTGTGCGTATCCATGTGCTTATGCGTGTGTAATAGCGAAGCAGTATCTCTAAGTAAGGATTGAAGTTTCTGAGCATTTTCAGCTAAATCTGCTACTTAATTTGAGTTTATAATAACTGGACAATAGGACCTTTAAGAAAATGTTCCAATCATTTTTATTTTGACTAACAAATGCCTGGATTGTTATCCTTCAAACATGCCCTATAATTAAAACTCATTGCCAGCTACTTCTGAATGTGCGTTTGAAGAAATGAGGTTGTAATTAAGCAAAGTTAGTAGCAATTTTTTTTCACCATTTTCCCTATTATGTTCACAATATTTCCTTATTCAAAATGGCTGCTGTTTCTCCTTGTAAAGGTACTGAAGTGACTCATGCCCTGACTGCCCACAGAGTTTTCTCACTGTTTGAATTAAATGAATTATTTAATTATACTATGTACAACTTGAAGAAAATTGCAGGCAGATTATCTTTAGGGGTTCAAGCTGGACCTTTAGATTCTCAGCCTGGCCCTCCTTCATGGAGTTACAGTGGCTGTTGTCTTCCATGTGGAATATTACACACAGCTCATTAACCTTCTTCATTATATAACACGGAGCCATAACTCGAACCTCAGGAATGTTAGTAAATATGCAAAATTAGACACAGGCCCAAGTTAAGTGTCTCAAGTGTAGTGTGTTTATGGAGGAAAGTGTGATGGTGCAATTAACCTTTTGGGTGATACTGCTGGGAGGTTAATGTTTTGGGTACCACGTATATGTTTAACAGTGAGAAGCAGAAGGAAACTTGTGGTGATGAAATGGAGTTGTTATTGTTGGAAGAACTGTTATTTAGCAGGCAATTAAGATATGCTTAGGAGGCGTCCTGTAACTTGCCATTTCCTTCTCTTTAGCAATTGTTTTGGGAGGCTTGGAGGATGACAAGTAGATTGAGGCTGCCTGTTAAACCCTTCTTAAAAGGAGTCTGTCTGTGGAGTTAAAATTCATGCTTTCTCTTATATATCACCATATCCTTGCATGATGTAACTGGGGTAGCTGCACTGAGCTGTTTGTTTATCCCAAGCTGAGAATCCAACACATACTTTCTCAGGTGTATTGAGATCAGTCAGGATAAAGGCACTATACAAATGCATTGATACTATGAACTTTGGTACCTTGGTACAGTCTGACAGATGGTTGGTGAATCATGCTAAAATTGAGATCGGGTTCCTAGAAATTGAAATTGGCTTCCTGTTGTCTACTAGAAGTTTAATAACAATAGCTTTCCTTTCCAACAGAAAAAATTCTTCATTTTAAAAAGTTAATTTGTCTTAATTTGGGATAAAAAAAGGTTGTAATCACAAAATTTTGGTAGCAGAAACTAAGTAAAATTAGGAATTATCAAAGTAGTTTATGCTGGTAATTGCATATATTTTGTTCTGATTTTACCCACCTTTATATTTTCATTATTTTATTATAATCAGCATATATTTCTACAGAGGAAGTATTTTTGAACCAGAACATTACGTTGACATTTAGCATTTTGACAGTATGAAATTTTTAAAACTTTTTTTCAAGTTGAGAAATTTGTTGAAACTGACTTCTTTCCATGACAAGCTTCAAGTTTGAATTCTACCACAAAAACATACTGGCAAAAATAACGAACTCTTCTCTCTAAGCCAAACGTAGCCTTTTCTTCTGACATTTTGGGAAAAGCATGCAATGCCATTGAGGGATCATGTTTTTATCACATGATTCATGGGCTCTTTTTTTCTCTTCACCACCCTCCTTCAGAGGATAGCGTTCTTCAGAGCTTGATTTGCTCCTTACTCTTAATGATCTCCAGTGAAGTCTACTACTATGAACTCAGGCCACTGACAATTTTAAACATAAAATCACGTGTCCGGTCTTTGCAGAATTAATACTTTATGCCCATAAGGACTTTGAGTTATTTGATGTCTTCATTTACTTTAACCTGGCCTTGTCTTGGTGAGAAAGCAAAAATCCATCAAAATGGGAAATGGGAATTTCTGAAAGGGTGGAAGAGTTGTGAAATCTCAGTTAGAAGCCAATGAGTTTGATTCAGTTCTTGTTCTAGTCAGAAGTATTTGCATTGAAGAAGTGAAGTATTGTAACAGTTTTTGTATATATTATTTCTTTACCTCCACTGGTATTTTTTTATCTGATAAACCATGAATTTACTACTAGACAGCCTCTAATTAGGTCTTTTATTGGGCCAGATTGTCAACTGGTTCAAGCAGACATCGCTCCACTGACTTTAGTGGACCTACACTGATTAAGGATCTGGTCCACTACATGGGAAGATGTGTGTCACCAAAACTCATATCTTGCTGTGCATTGCACTAAGTGGAATTGAAGGATAAATCTTACCAGAAGGTGGAGTACTAAAAAGTGATACCAATGCTTTTTTTAAACCAGGGAAGACTGAAATGAGCATTTTCATTTGCACAGTGATGGGCCATCCGTTGCTGGAGAGAAGCTCATCTTGCTTGAATTAAGGAGACAAATCAGAGCAATCTGTTTGCCCTGAGAAGGCTTTGAAACAGCTTGATCACTCCAGGCTGTATCCAAATAAGTTGACTTGACTGTGTGTTTTTGTGCTTTAGCAGAGTGTAGCTCGAGTTAAGAGCTAAGCAAGACAGCTTGATTTCCTATCTGTGCTACAGGGTGAACACAGGCAGAGGTGCTAACCTGTGCTGGGGAACAAACCTCCTTCTGACAACAAACTGACAAGGCACTGAAGTGTTGTTGACACTGCAAGTTTTATAAATTCCCCCTCATCCTTATTTACGGGACTGGAGGAAAAGCACAGCCTTGTTATAAATCAGGTAACATGAAAGCAAAAACCTGCCTGGCAGATGAAGGCTACACATGCATTGGGACTGGGTATATCAGCATGAGCCAGGTCTCATTTCTCATATATAACCAAAAACTTCTTGTAGAGTTGTTGAAACATCTCAAGATGTGCATTTGTACTAGACTGCTGTTTGATTTAAGTGATTAAGGGCATTCAGCCTGTGGTGTCCTCTCTTGGAACATACCCAATGTCCAATAATGTATTATTATGCACTGTTATTATTATTACATTGAACGTACCACATTGAAAGAACATGAAGGTCACTCAGTCAAGAACTCAAAAGCTAGGGAGTGCCAGAATTAAAATTGCCTGCTGCCTGAGCAGACTGAGATTTGTCAGAGGCGTGTAACAAGGCCGAGTTTGGATGAATCTTCACAGGAACAGCAAAAGATACATCACGGACACCTTTGTCAAATATCATGCCCTTGCTGTAAAGCATGGTGGCACTAGCACTTCTCAGTTGAAGCATTGTAGGAATGTTTTAACACAGACAAAATAATGTATTTTCCTTACCTACATTATCAGAAATGCCTGAATCATTTTTTTTTTAAATGTCACAAAAAATTTTAGCCTGAAGCAGACACCCAGCATGGAAAATTTCTGCTCAAACAGCTAGAGTTTGGCAAAGTAATAAGCAACTGAAAACAGGGTCTTCTAATGGGAAGTGTCAGGTAACCTTAACTGTAGGCGGCATTGCTAGCTCCACCTATGATACAACTCCATAGATGTGCACAGTATTAAAAAGATATTAAAAATGTAGTCCTTGCTTCCTAGTCTAAGGTTTTGATAGTGTAAATGTGCTGAGCACCTTCAGCTCTCGCTGATTTAAAGGGTAGTGATGTAGGAGGAATCACACTATATACAGCATTGAGCATTAAGAGGAAAACTCCAAACTAAATGCAGAGAAACACTGGAAAGCCAGTGCAGGGATTCAAACAGTGGAGGTTATATCATGAGAGCAATGGGCAAGGGAGGTGGTTTTAACTGTGACATTGTCTGCACTGAAGATGGAAGAGTGAGCTGTAGGATAGTCAAAATGGAGAAGGTATGCTGGAGTTGAAAAGAGATGACTGATTACCCAAGGCAGGATTTTACACATCAGGGTGCAGAATACAAATCAGATTAAACAAAGGTAGTTAGGAGAAGTGATAAAGCTTGGATAGGAAGACAGAAGAAAAGAATTTTTTTTTTTAAGATAGCCCATGTTATGAGTGACTTGGATGGATGGCCTTTTCTCTGTCCTGAAGTCCTCACCCTAAAATTTTGCTCAAATCCAAGCACAGGAAAGCTCCAGGACACAGACGATTTTCTTTTTTCTTTATAAAGCAACAGCTTTCTAGCATTCATCCGAGCGTTATCAAGGCACTAGGACAGCTCTGAGCATTTTGTGGGAAATTCCAAATGTGAATGTAGACTGTCACGCTGAGTTTATTGTTCAGGGCCGGTCATATGAGTCCCCCCAAACGGACGGGAGCCCACTGGGGTAACAAGCTGACATTATTTTGACTCATTCTGTCAGAAAGTAGGTCTATATTTTGCATGCTGCCTCTGAGCCAACCAGCATAATGTGCTGGTAACTGTGAGGGCCCTTGGTGCGGCATATAAGGCAAAAGTGTTACTTATCATCTATCTTCCTCAAAAGCCCATCAAATATCTGAGGAGATATTAGCCCTTCCTTAGGGCCTCTTCTGTCCTCAGACAATACGAGACTGGACAGTGATGCATCCACAAAAAATGTCAAGGGGAAAACCGTGGGCCATGGATCCTTCCCTATTAAAAAACACAGACCAGGGGTGTCAAAAAGGACGTATGGGGAATTGACTCTATGGGAACCGTACCAGCAGGGTGATCCATCTGTATGTTCATGAAGCTTCAAGTAATAATCAAGCCCAGCATGTTTTCACTTTTCCCACCCCAAGGTTTGTACCCGTAGTGTACAGTCTGCTGGTGCATGAAGTCTTTCTGTACTGGAGCTGCTTACAGTGTCCTTTTTACCTGTACTTTTGCTGGGGTGATACTCTTCTACTGTGTGCTCCTTCATGAACTTGACTACCTTTGTGCTAGGCATCGTGTATTTTAGACCGCATCTCCTTGTGGTTATGATGTCTGTTTCAAAAATCAGTTCTGCTGATGAGAATCATCAGTACAGCTATACTTGTTTTATATATACCTCATGCATGATACTAGGCATATTCAGATATGTTTTAGAATAATAACAGCCTGGAAACAGAGACAGCCCAATTTTTTCCTTGCATTTAAGGCAACATGAGCTTCATTCCTGTGGTTGCTGCTGATGCATATGCATATCAAAATGGCTCTCAAACTAGGCCTATAGGTCACTAGGAGCAGTGGGCCCTACCATGATGCCCTACAGAAGGAGATATTTTGAGAACTGGGCGGTGGTCAGAGCTGAGGGATTTATCCATACAGGGAATCTCACTCTGAACTGGTCCATAGATATGAAGAAGTCAGAGAGCCATAAAATCACAGAATGATAGAGCTGGAAGGAACCTCCTGAGGTCATCCACTCCAACACACTGCTCATGGCAGTCACTCCTACCCTGTCACATAACTTCAAGGCAGATTGCCCCCAAAATACCAAGAGCACCCTAACCTGCCACAGGTAAAGCAGGAGGATGAGGACTGTCAGTGTCTTGCCACAGCCAAGGTTACTAAAATGCGCTTGAAAGATCCAACAAAGAGGCCCTTGTCCCATGATACAAGGGAAGGCAAACCCCAGAATCCATACCAATCTCACCCTGGGGTAATGCCGCCTTATGACTTCCCATCCCATCTTCTTTTTTTTTCATTTCAACCTCCCACTCAGTTGAAGAAAAGAGAATGGGTCACAGTCCATGTTTCTCTGTGCACCAACCCCAGAGCTTAGAAAACTTAGCACTTACCCTCCTGCAAATACTCTCCAACTTTGGCCTACACCTTGGGGACTACATGAAAAAGTACTTTAGAAGGAGACAGTTTGTCAGCTATTTTTAGCTCTTCATTGAGCAAAGCATTCTCCAACATCTGCCCATCAGTCAGTTATCCTCTGTCACTGAGCAAACCTGATGGAAGGAGCAGGAGAAAGATGACATTGTTTTATGTAACAGAAGCAAATTTACTGGAAAAACTATGCAGCAGCCTTCTAGCTGATGCTTGCTGTGTGTTTATATATAATCTTCTGGCTCTTCCATTTGCTCACTCACATTGGAAACCAACCAACCAAATGCACAAACTGAATACAAAGCAAAGGCTTGGGAAGTTAGGATACGTATTTGTTTATTTTCCTTACAGTTTCATAGACATCTATGTGGAAATGTGCTGCTTCAGCTTCCGAGTAGCATGTGACTTAGGCAAGCTGTGTGAGAGGGAATATTCAGGATGGTAGCAAACAGCAATCCCAAGCCTGAACCTCATTTGCATATCTCTCCATGAAATGGTTTAAAAAATCAAAGTTTGTAAAGGAGGGGTGGTAGGTGAGCCTCTCCACAGATAATTTGCAAACAAACAAAAGAGTTTAATTTTTTGACTGTTTTGCAACAAATAATGCACTAAGGCCTGCCAACCATGGTGCAAAAGCCAGAAAAACCCACTTAGACTTAGATGTCAGGCTGAAGTTTATTTCCCTTTAACGTGTGGGGATAGCATCGAAACGCCTCAGCCATCTTGAGCCTCCTCAGCTAAGTACAGACAGTCAAAAAGCCTGAGGCTGAATTAATTCAATCTTTGCAGATTAGTCTAAAATGCATAGATTGAACTGACAAGCAAGTGCACAGACATTCACTTTTGATTCTGGAAATGCAGCCACATGTCTGCAGTCGTGCAGGCCAGAAGCCGGTGGGTGGAGGGGGGCTATAGAGCATGCTTCCCTGCTTGGCTGGAGAGACAGCTTCAGCCAAGGGTTAGCCCACCCATCCTAGGAGGAGGGGATTTGTAGGGGAGGTGCAAAACATCTTGGGATGCTGGGAGACTGTGAGTTAACTTGAATATGGAGACCGTGTGGGACAGAAGTTCAAAAAACTGATTTAGCTTAAATTAAATCTGATACTACATCAATTAAATCTGATACTACATTCATCCAGGTTTATCTTAAACCAGTTTTGGCCATTTTGAAAGTGGTTTATGTTCACTGAAATTCTGTTGTGTTACAGATTTGAACTAGTTTCTGATTGCTTATATTGATTTATGTGTAATTTCTATCCCTACCTCTTGTGCTTGGGAACATGCATAGAATAAATGATGGTCTCTGTCCCAGAGACTTTGTAGCACCAGCAGTTAGATAAGCTGCCTTTACTAGTAACCTGAGGAAATGTGTTCTTTTATCAGTGAAAGGCATTTTGCATAGGACCTGTCTCCTCATGCTGTCTTGCCTACAGTCATTTATCCTAGACAAGAGGACCATCCTTGGAAGGGCTTTAACCTGAAACATTGAGGAAAACGCTCTATTCAGGGACATTTCTGTCAAAATGTGAACTTGTTTCTGAGTTATTTGCTGCTTTACACATTTTATTTCTAGAAACTTTTACACCCTAAAGCAGTTAAATGGAAAACTGACAGGTCAGTTCCCCACAGCTCAGCTCCCTGTGGATATTCAGCATCACAGATGCAGTAGTGGCAATGTGAGATTTGACTGCTTTTTACTCCTGTTAACACTGCAGAGCCAGCGTGGCTAATGTCGGGCAAGATGGAATCTATTCCCTCTTCTGCATCTGCAGCCAAGTTGTTGATTAATTTCCAATCAGTTGAACCTCTGCAAGCCTGCTGGAGACGAGGGGGCTACCCAGAGGTCACTGAAGATATAATTTAGCCTCCTGAACTTGTATTACTGGTGATGGTGCGTGGGATGGGAATAACTGCTGGGCAAACAAGATACTGAAATCACTGAGACACAATACACTTGGAATTCAGCAGTGCTATTTTTTACAGTTGTTTTTCAGTCAAGGACCATTCTTAGGAGTTCATCAGCTCTTGATGCTTATTCATCACAGGACTGTGATAGGTTGTGACACCTCAGCATTTGCTATATTAACCAGTTTTGATGTTGCAGATCACATTAGAGCGCAGCTAGTGTGTGTGCCCAGGTACCAGGCCAAAGACCAAATTTCTTCATGCACCACAGAAGTCACAGCATGCAGACAGCAATGCATGCGCAGCTGCATACACAGCTGCTCTAAAGTGAAACAAGATAAGGGAAGGTCAGATCTGGTAGTTAGAATACAGGTCTGCGAGTTAGGTCATTTAGGTTTGATTTCTGGCTCTGACATGGGCTCATTATGTTACCCTGGAAGAGTTACTTAACTTTTCTGTGCCTCAGCCTCCATCTCTAAAACAAGGATCACAACGTGTTTGTATTTCACAAGAGTCAGGGGAAGGTGCAAACATGAGCTGTCATTTGCAAAGTGTTTTACATTCTTCTGATGGGAGGCAAAATATTATTACAAAAAATGCCTTGATTTCTATCTGACTAATATTATTTATTTGCTGAGCAAGTACTGTATTTTTAAAATTGCAGGACTGCAGATCAGGATGTTCCTTATCATGCCTTTTAAAATTAGAATAAGAGGGGTAAATCCAAGATACGAATCATCAAGGAATTCCAAAGGAGGCACCTGAAAGAGTAGAAGCCCAGATTCGTTAACTATATTGGGGATTCTATAATAAAACCCTCCTAGGCTAAGAAAGAGAAACAAGATCCTTGCAAAAGACTGATTTGGTATTAGTTAAACTGGACTGTCAGGAAATTGGTCACTAATCATCAGTGTGGCCAGAAATAAGTTACAAATTTGATTATCTGTTTAAAGGCTTCCACCGAGGAGCTGCATGGTGAACCTTAAGAGTGCTATATTATATCTTTTGAATATTTTGTATTGTTTAACAATAGCTGGGGGCGACTCAGCAGCCACAGTTCCCAAAGTGAGCTGTTCCAGTGGAACTTCTAGGATTTCATTCTCTTGATTTTCACCCTTTGTGAAGTAAAGAACAATACAATCACCTTGTGAGGTCCTAATATTATTGTTGTTGGAGGCTTCATTGATGTTGAGGTGCCATTGTGTTATATATTGTGGCCTGCAGATTTTAGAGTCTAAACAGACAAGAGAGAAAGAATGATGGAGGAAAAATAGACACAATGAGGCAAAGGGATGTGCCCACGGTCATAGAGTAGGGTCAGAAAAAATAGACGTCTCCTGGCTCAAGCTTAACTGCCCTGAACTCTAGAGAAGACTGTTCTAGGCAATTATTTGGATTTGATTGTGCTTCAGAAGAAACTAAAAGGTTAATTTAGTGGATTGGGAAAAAAGAAAGATCTGCAAGTAGGGAGGCAAATAGAGACTAGTACACTGCATCCTTTCCCAAACCTTTTGTCCAGCTTGTCTATTTATATTGTAAGCTCTTTGGGACATAGACAGTGTCTAGGCCCCGGTCTCAAGCAGTCATTAAGTACTACCTATTTTTATTGTTGCTGTTGTTGTTGCTATGTGGCTACTGATGATGATGGTGATGAATAGGAACAGGGAAAAGATGAAGGGATGATTTTGTAGATGTACTGGTTTGAAACTCAAGGGATTTGGGTTCAGTTTCCCACTCTGTATCCCAGTCTCAGTCTCTGATTTAGGAAAGCCATTTACATTCCCTCCACCACAATTCCCCATCTAAGAACACAATTATTCCTTTTTTGTCCACCCTTTTCCTGTCTTGTGTAATTAAGTTGTACGTTCTTCAGTGTGGAGACTATCTTAGCATATGTATGTATAGTGGGATGCATGATGGGACCCAACAACAACTAGGAGTCTAGGCAATACTATAACAATAATACTAATACTATAACACATATAATAAACAATTGTTTACTAATAAGACAATAATTGAGAAACTAGAGAACAAAATCCCCCTATCAGTTATAGTGATGCCTCCCCGGTAGTTTAAAGTACTGATATAACTGGGGCAATAGGGGAAAGAGAAACGAAAGTGGGAGACAAAGTAGAACGGTGCTGTTTTGCTTTTCTTCTATGACATTTAATCAATGGCCTTAGACTTTAACCACTGTCGTTCCTAAGTCAGGCATCCAGTAAACCAAGACTGCCTGGAACCTGTTTTTTAGCATTCAGAATTGCCGCACAATGACATTTTTAGAGCAGCCAGACCAGACCACCTGCTTTTATTGCTGATACATCAGCAAATAAATAATTGTGTGTTACACCATGTATCATTTGGGACTGGGGAAGCTTCACGAGATTTGGAAAGGTGGCCCATTGCCTTTGGCCGCCCACAGTTTTTTGCTGCCTTCGCTCAGTATTGGGACAACAGGAAATACAGCTGTGTAGTGCGCTCTTCTGCCCCCACTCAAGAAAAAGGTTATGTGATCAGACAGTCATCAAGCATTCTGCCGCTCGATTGGCAACTTCCTCATGCTGAACTTGTACATTTTTGAGCTACAAAAAGGAATAAGACTGGCCGGTCAATCAAACACACCATTGTGATCATCATGGTAACACGGTGCGCCCATTGAAGTGGAAGCACGGGGATCCATTCCTCAGGTCAAGTGTTCACAACAAGGATACAAAGATTATGGATTTGTTTGCACCGCAGTGATTTTTGAGGGCTGAGACAGTGGCAGAAAGGCGTAGCCAGATCTCTTTACTGTGAAGGACCAAATGTGGCTCTGTTCCCCGCTGCAGCACTAATAAAGACAGAAAAGTGCTGAGTTAAGATGATTGGTTTGCTCTGAGGAATGCTTCCTTCATGCAGTGAGTGCAGGAAAATGTGCAGGGGCTGAGAGGGGAGTTCCCTGTGGCCTTCCTTACACTTATTTATGTATGGAACAGCAGACACTGTACGGCGCCACCTGACCAAGACTCGGAAGCCCGTCTGGGTGGTATAATGCTCGCCATGTTCCAAAACAGGCTTTCTGTACCCCCAGGGGGCCACAGAGTTTCAAGGGTCCACTTGGTGTGTCTTGCATCTAGCTCATGCATGGGGGTAGTAGAAGGAGAAAGTCAGGGAGCACAGGTGGATTTTGCCCTCAGGACTAAGTCCTGACTCAGGTTTTTTTTCATGCTTTGCTCACCCAAGGGGTCTTTTTTTCTTATTCTTACCATAGCAAGATGTATTTTTCTGCCAGTTGCTATTTCCAGTGTCTTGAGACTGTAAGTATTTGAGTAATGTTATTAATTCCTTTTCCTTCTTTCTGCAGGGTTATTTAAAGCAGTGCCGGAAAAGGAGAGACATGTTCAGCGATGAGCAGTTGAAGGTCATATTTGGCAACATTGAAGATATCTATAGGTTTCAAATGGGTTTTGTCCGGGACTTGGAGAAACAGTATAACAATGAGGACCCCCACCTCAGTGAAATTGGACCTTGCTTCCTGGAACATGTAAGTTTTTGAGGCAGAAGGAAAGGAAAGGCAAGGGCAATCAGAAATTAATTGGTGTTCATTGTTTTGGGTGGCAAGTTTCTCAGGTTACAGTCTGCAGACTACTTGATATTGTGAGATATGGGTATGGGGCAAACCCAGAAGTGAAGCATAAGATTATAAGTGACCTCTTACAATCAGATCTCATCAGTCTATTTCCATTCATAAAACTGAGTGTAAGGTCACTAATTGGTCACTAATCATCAGCATGGCCAGAAATAATAGTCTAAATTGATCTTACACTGCATGCACCTTGCTGAAAGAAAAAACAGATGCATTCTCTGGGTCCTTAGGCTATAATTTACACCAAGAGGGACTCCATTCACTCATCATGATATAGACATCATAGGAAATAAGGAAGATCAAGTTAATGCAAGGAGGTGTAACTTACTGCCCCTTTGCATCATTTCTGAATGTGGCCCTGTTGGTCAGGATCTTTGAGTAAAGCTGTTCAGAAATGGAATTTTTTTGTGAAGCAATTATAAATGTCTGAAGACATTTTAATTCTTCATATTTAACCAAAGGAATGATTTTAAACAAGTTTTAATTGTAAATTTTTACTTTAGAAAAGTTTGAGTTCTCACTTTGGGGGGGGGGGTTTCTTTCCTTCACTTCCACCTTTTTCCTTCCTCTTCTTTTCTCATTTTGCTACTGAAGCAAGACAAGGGTGAAAAGAAGGAAAAGTAGTAACCTGAGCGAGAGAAAGGAGCAAAAATAATTCCATTATCTAGTTTTATTTAAAAAATCAAACAAAAACCAACAGCAGCAACAACCCAAATCACACGACCTGAGAACTGTGGGGAGAATGCTCCATCCGCCAACTGTTTCTGAGTTTGGAAAAAAGATGTTTTTGTTTGATAAAATTGATATCTCAGACCCTACACTGTTTCTTTTTCTGTTCCTTGGTTTTGTTTATCCCTATGAGGTTATGTATCCCCTTGTGTTTCAGCTTCCCTTTCTACAAAATGGAGACAATACTTATCTGGGGAGAAGGTTGGCAAGATTGGACTAGCTAATCTTCATAGAGTGAATTGGGTTATATATAAATCAAAATATCCTGTATAACTGCAACAACAGACAATATTGATATCCCTCTTGGAGAGGTATAAGCCAATCTAATAAGCTTTCAGGGTCACACAGATATAGAGTATGGCTTTATAAAAACTATTCTTAAGGAATTTGATAAAGTATGAGATCTTTCCTACTTTTAAAACCATCCAGGGGGTATAATTTTTCATTATTAAATTTTATAGCATGGTTTGGAAATGTTAACCCCCACATTTTCTTTGTCTGTTGAATTGTTATAGAACTTTGCCATAAGAGAGGTATTATTTTATCATATGCACTGATGATGGTGGCCATGATATAATTACACAAAAACCTCCATGCTTGACACCTTGATAATGATAGTAAAACTAATTAGAGCAGTAAAAAAATAACAAAGATTTCTTGGAGAGGGTAGAAACCCTCAAACTTTGGAGCATTAGCTGGCATATATCTACTAGGAGTCAGGAAAAAAAACCTTTATAAGGCATGTTATTCCATACTGGTCTTCTACACAGTGTTTCTTGCACTGTCATCTGAAGCAGCTTGTCCTGGCCACAGTTGGAGATGAACTCTTGATCTGATCATAACTGGCAATTCCTATGTCTCTGTTCCTCAAGTTATGGGACACCTGAGATTTAGCTTTGTGGAAGGAATTTGCAAATATCTGGCTCATCATATTATAGGTTGTTTTCAAAGGATGGTTTTAAAAATAACTCTTAAGCTGCTCTCAAACCCATGTATGACAAGAGCACCAGTTGTTTGGTTAAACAGGAAAAAAAATCACCATCATCTGGCATTTCTAACTGCCTGCCAACTGAGTAGAAAGCACACATCCTTGACTAGCAGCAAGGTATATTAGTAAGGAATAAAAACCCAGCCAAATGTATCCCCACCCTCAGCCGCTCCTCTTGTGACTTTGCTTCTCTGCTGGATGGGAGGGTACAAGGCAATGCTTCACGCTGCCTGAATGACAGCAAGGCAGCAGATAGCTTACTCATGCTAAACACACACTGAATAGGACATTTTAGCTGACAGTATAGCCTTGGAGCGTTTAACCCACCCCATCTTGCCAGTTACATAAGCCATGTATTATGGGAGCTGATAAATTGGCCAGTGTTGTAAATATGTCAGGAAATGTCAAAAAAATTACAGTTCTGCTTTTTTAGGCTTTCCTTTAGGGAGAATGAAGTGCTAAATCGGAGCTTATGTAAGAGGTGCTGTGATCCAGGATGCAGATCCGTTTATGTATAACTTCATTACTTACAGTCATGGCTGGGCTGAGCTACATTTCACATTAGCAACACTTCAGTTATTATTAGAGAAACTCATTGTAGACAGTAATAAAACTTCATGGGATATCATTAAAACCACTCACCACTCACTTCCCTTAACTGCCACTGGTCTTTTAATCAAAGAGCATCCTTATTTTTGAGGAGCTATATTGTAATAGCATCATCCCTCATTATATTTTTAGGCCTGGGGCCTAGATGTTACAGGGAATCTGCAGATAAAGAAGCAGATTGGATAACCCATACCACAGAACAGTAGGCTCTCCCTTGGGCTGCCAAGCTAGTCTGCTCCTGAAAGCCTCCCCACATGATATGACGGGAGGAGTTTGGCTTCCAACTGGGACGTAGGTCCCTTGAACTCACATGCTCTTCAAGAGCCCTTGAAAGAGAAGTGATTCTCAGTCAGCTTGCTGAAGCACTGTAAGGTAGTAATCCAATACTAGGCCTCCCTGTGGTTGCTGGGGTATCTTTCTTTTATTTGTTTTAATTTATTCTTGTTAGCAAGTTGAGCAGTTGATTGTTCCCAGTGTTTGTCTGATGTGCTCTCCTGTCTTCTCTCTGTGTGTCTCTGCATGCATTCTTCCCTCCCGCCTCTCACAGCAAGACGGGTTCTGGATCTACTCAGAGTACTGTAACAATCACTTGGATGCATGCATGGAGCTCTCCAAGCTGATGAAAGATGGCAGGTACCAGCATTTCTTTGAAGCGTGTCGTCTGTTGCAGCAGATGATTGATATTGCCATAGATGGTTTCCTTTTGACACCAGTGCAGAAGATCTGCAAATACCCCTTGCAGCTGGCAGAGTTACTGAAGTACACCGCACAGGATCACAGGTATAGAGAGCTTTATCGCTAAGTTTGTGTTTCAAAAGCTTTTACTAATTAGGCACTTGGGTAGGCTTTTCTGTATATAGCATTTACACACAGTAAATAGCAAGTGGTTTCCTCTCTTTCCAGTTCTTGTATCCAGCTACTCCTCTTCAGGATAACTTGTTAAAATGAAAGCAGGACAAAGCTGTAGCAACCTAGTTAGAAAGTGTGTTTGAAGTATTTGCCGTCTCTGGAACCAAACTGAACTTTAATGTAGCCAGAGACCCAAACTAATTATATGTAGCTGTGATTTTTGATGCTACCTGCTGGCTCAGGTGAATTATTGATTCAGATAGGTGGTTAGGATGCATTAGTCAAAAAGGTTCATTTCCCTCTTGTGACAATCCATTCCTTACATAAGGACCTCTAAGATATGAACAGAAATGGGTGAGGGTAGCAATTCAGATCTGAAAATACACAAATTTAAGGAAAATGCAGATCCTGATCTGATTTTTCCAGCTTGGTTCTTTCCCTGGTTGTGAAACATGAGTTTGGTTCTGAGAAGCACCTGAGAAATGGAATACTTCTCCCTACTACCAGGATCTGCCAATCCTACATGACTTCTGATGTCTCTTGCTATTTTCTGAGGTTTACTTCAGGACAGAAGTATCATGGGTCTGATTACTTAAACTGGTGTAGATCTGGAGTAACTCTGGTGAAATCGGTGGCGTTCAAGTGGTGAGACACTTTTTTAAGTAAGAGGAGAATCAAGTCCTATAAGAATCTCTGTCTCCTGGCAGAAAGAGGTTAAAGGAAAGGGTTAAAAAAAAAAGCTACATGTCTCAGAAATATCTCTAAAGATTTTTACCAGTTTGTGAATTGGTTCTGGGAATGGACAAAATAGTAACAAGAGTAAAGGGTTATGCTGGTTTGATCTGGTTCACAAATCTCTAATTTACGTTAGCCAGACTGAATGCAAAACTCTGAATATAAATGCCTCTACAGATTTGAGAGGCAAGGATTTCTCAGGGTGATATCTTTCAAAGCAGGTCTGCTGATGAAGAATGTCTTGCATTCAATAGTTTATCTAACTCTATCTCTACTATGCAGCTGGTCCAATAAAAGATTTTGCCCTAAAAAATCCTTGCCTCCAACATAATTTCTGAACCATCACAGCTACAACATTACTCTTAAGCTACCATCTTCAGATTTGGATATTGGATTTGCAGTCCCAGATCTCAATCCAAATTTTCTCTCTACCTTTATCCTAGAGCCAAATCAAACCCTGCGTTCTGAACTTCATGAATTCTAGGGCACTTGTGCTCCACTGATCTGGAGCACAAATCTTGCGGCTTCTTCTCTTTTACAATCCCAAACCATTGTCACGTAATTGCTGTTTTGTGGTGCAAATGTGGTTTGTGGTTTCACAGAGCTTACAAAAAGGCAGCCTTAGAAAAGACAGCCTCAAATATATGTCATTAAAAGCATCCTTCTCTTAGTTAATTAGTAATAATATCAAATGGGACATTTACAGTATGATTACACCAAGAGTAAATTACATTTTTGGGATCCAGCTTAGTTTAAAACATTCATTTTGCATTGAAAATTAATACGCAAATTAATTTCAGCATCACCTGTGAGTGGATACTGGTAGGTCTTTTTCTTAGACGTTTCTCTTAGAGCTTTGTGTCTGTTATACACAAGCGTAAGACAATGGGCCTGAATCCAAATTCCTGTATCGTTCTATTTTAAGTTAGCACATGGCAATTTGACAAAAGTCCACACTTACATCTTGATGGAGCCCTGAAAGGAAACCATTGTATCCCAAATATAGTCGGCAAGCAATTTATTGACCTTTAATTTTATTTTTAATGTTATCCTAATATTAATCCACAAGCCAAAAGCTTTGCTTCTGCCATATTTCTTCCAGGTTCTTTATCGGCTCAGCCGCAGACATGGGCTGAGAGCCCAAAACGTTCAATCAGTGATTCTTGCTTTATTAATGCATGGAAGGAAAAATACACATGTTGGTTCCTCTTCAAAAAGAACATTAGAATTAGTGAATTAGCATTACCAGAATAAAGCCCAGTTCAATTGGCACCAGCCCCCTCCACATGGGTGCAGGAGTAGGAATAGTTTCAAAACTTGGCTCTGTTCAGTTGTTCATTGTCTCTGGGCTGATTCATCTGAATTTTTCACAAAGGCACATCTGTTCAGCTTCTCAAGATTTACACCATTTAATACGAATGGAATATTTGAAGGTTTAAGTGCAACATTGCCTTCTGAGCACCTGGCCTTGCAAAGGCCACTGACTAGCAGTTTCATCAGGTTCCTCAGTGAGGAGTTTAAAAATAGATGAGATTTAAGAGAGGGAGTTGGCTTGGGATAAAAGGTGCCCTGAGGTTTTCCTGTCCCTTTGACATTAAGAGCCCTTTTAAAATTTTGTATTTGTTTGTTTTGTTTTTTAATAAAAATGTAATATCTTTTCATTGTACAGGTAATACCTAGTGCCTGACCCAACCTCATCTGTCATCTGTGTCTGTTGTCAGGTTATTGGCAATGTTGTCAGCTTGCTTTAAAAAATTAATTTCTACACTGGTAATGTCATGTTGTTGAGAGACCAGTGCCTGAGATCTGAGTCTGAGTTTAGTGGGAGACTGTTCTAATCTATGCACCCAAGTTAGTTACCCTTATGGCCATGCATCACTTTTCCATGAATATAACTGCCAAAGGCGCAACTATGACCTTGTTTGCATAAGCCATGCACCGTTCCTTATCTTTACTGCTCTCTCAGTCCTCATGTAAGCAATTTTCTATGATCAGAATGCACAAATATTTAAAAGACTATATAACTGTCTCCATTATAGCATGGCTTCCCCTCTGTTCACACACCCACACACACACATTCATGATAAATACCAAAAGGTCCTCAAGAGCATTAGCTCAGCAACTTTTCACCATCTACCTACACATATTCCCCTCCTGAAAGCATCATCTCCATCCACCATCTCTTTGTAGTAAAAGACCAAAACCGTTCACTCGCTAGGTTTGGAATCAGTAGGGGCCTTGTGGAGTTGGCCAGGGTATTGCCTAGATTCATAGATTGTAAGGCTGGAAGGGACCGCGGAAGATCATCAGGTCCAGTTCCCTGCACCAAGCAGGAAAGACAAGTGGGGGTCAGGTGACCCCCCCAAGGTGAACGTCCAGACTCCTCTTGAAGATTTCCAGGGTAAGTGATTGCACCACCTCTGGAGGGAGCTTATTTCACAGTCTGGACACCCTGACTATGAAGAAGTTTTTCCTAATGTTGAGCCTGAATCGATCTTCCAGGAGTTTTTGGCTATTACTCCTGGTTTTCCCCTTGGATGCCTTAGTGAATGATTGCTCACTGAGCCCTTGATGTACTCCCCTAGTGTAGTGGTAAGCTGCTACCAGGTCCCCTCTCAGTCTTCTTTTCTTCAGGCTGAAGAGTCCCAGATCCCTCAGCCTTTCCTCATATGGCTTGCCTTTTAAGACTCTGACCATATTAGGTGGCTCTTCTTTGGACTCTCTCAAGCTTGTCCACATCCTTGTTAAAGTGTGGTGCCCCGAATTGGACACAGTACTCCAGTTGTGGTCTCACCAGTGCTGACTAAAGTGGAACAATCACGCCCTTGGTTTTGCTGGCAGTGCATCGATTTATGCATGCTAGAGTATTATTTGCCCTACTGGCTACAGCATCGCGCTGCCGGCTTAGTGCTGCCAAGCCCATAGGTGTGTTGGGAGTTGCTCATCCTGAGGGGGAGCATTTTACAGTTTTCAACTTTTCAGTTCATCAGGTTCCAATCCGTCCAACTTGCCAACCTGTCTAGGTCCGCCTGTATCTGCAGCCTGTTGTCAGTTATTTCAGTCACTTGCAGACCTGTAGGACACCGCTTGCCAGCTGACTAGGGTGGGACCATTTCTAATTGGAGATCTACATGCCCACGTTTCACCTGCCATGACTTGATGTTAAAGGAGTTAGGTCAGTACTTGTACATGTAGTCCCATTAGTAGTCTCACCGTCGTCCTGAGAAGGTCCTACGTTCCTGAGGGCTCCGCCACCCCACACCTTTGCCCGTTCCACCGGGTTCTGTTCAGCCAGTTGGTCTTTCGACGTGACCTCAATTCCAAACAAAACAGGAAAAACAAGAAAACAAAACCAGGCACTCTTGGCCTGGGTTATTATTCCAGCTGCTTTTAGCTGAGAGAAAAAACAAAATTGACTTTTGTGAAGACAGTCCCTGTTTTCTGCCCCTTTCCTCTCTTTAGTGGCTCTCTCTGAGCTTCTTGCTGAGGTTGCCAGGATTCCCTTTATCACATTAGGTTCATCGGTGACACCATTTTTGGGCTGTGCCACTTCTACATGCTTTACAGTACCGCATAGCTAAAGTGCCCCTCTATTAGGGACATTACGGTAGAAAACTCTCCCGGGCTCCTCCTGCCGGGTCAGCAGGCTTCGCTCCAAGTTCCCTCAGTGGGGCTTACTCTCTCCTGCTGGCTCTCCACGTGGCTCTCAGGGTTCCCTGCAGCGTGTGTCGCCTCGCTCCTCCTCCTCCTTCCTGTTCTGCGGTCCCCGCTCTTGCCTGTTCCCGGCTCGTCTTTATACCTGCGATGGAGCTCCCTGCCCCTCCCCCCCAGAAACACCTGGGTAAGGGAGATTTCTGCCGGGCTCTTTGGGGCTGTGGACCTGGGGTCACCGAGCCTTTGTTTAGCCCTTGTGATTTGGAGCCGTGGGACTCTTTCTCGCACCTATCTTCAAGCATGACCACACTCCCTATAACTTGGTTTCATCCACAAACTTGGCCAGTGAGCTCTTCACCCCCACTTCCAATTCGTTAATAAAGATGTTACAAAGTACTGGACCGAGCCTCGACCCCTGCGGGACACCGCTGCCCACTTCTTGCCAGGATGACACAGATCCATTCACTAAGACTCTCTGGGTCCTACCCTGCAGCCAGTTGCTCGCCCACCTGACTGCCTCGGAGTTAAGCTCACGATCCTCCAATTTTCTCATGAGGACATTTTGGGATACTAGATCAAAGGCCTTTTGGAAGTCTATGTATACAATGTCAACCTGCTCTCTTGTGTTCAGGTGGCGAGTTACCTACTTGGCCAAGCAAGCACTGAAAAAGGACCTTAAGATTTGATGCTATAATAATGTTAAAATAAAACATAAAATGATGCAATGTAATATATTGCAATAACTTCTAAATTTCTTCCCTACCTAGGTTACCTATTAAGAGGGTATGATAGCTTCTCTCTCTGGGAGTGTCAGATGAGAGAAACTGTGAACTATAAGTGGATTGGTATTTTTCATTATCCAGTATTGAGGTATTTATTGCTCTAAACTTACAAGTCTGCAGATCTTGAAGAAAATCCTATCACAAAAATTCCTAGTGTAGTATATTACAGCAATAACAGTGGAGTTGGCTTAAATTGACAGGCTATTTCTTTAATGTAATGAACAGCATGATGACACCAGGGAGAGTAGAAGCTAGTCTTGGTCCATAAATGACTCTCCTTATATGGGGTATGCTTTGTGTAGGCCAGAGAATAAGAATATAGAGATCTACTAGAACACAAAGTTTTTATGGTCTGTTCAAAACACCACAAGTGGGATCTTGAGCAATAACCAATAGAGCCATTTCCTCTGCAGCTGCCGACGATCTCCATTTTTCTCATTAGTCAGCAGTCAATATCAACCCTTAAGTTAATCATAAATTATGGCAACATTATGGCAGCTGGCCTTGTCTGTCTTTCCAAATTAAATGAGCATTAAGGTCTCCTGAAAAGGAAAATAAGGCACAAGGTGGAAATCAATACCATTGATTTTAGCATCATTTTTTGAAAAGACCGATCATCATCCTTGCTGGCCCTGATGGGAGGCTATTTTCACTCTGTGTTATTAAACTTACACACATGCATGTCCAGGAAGGAAAAAAGAATTGCTCTGATTTGCTCACATAGCATCTGCAGTATGAGCAAATGCTACAGGATAAATGTTGTGCACCGCTCTTTTGAGTGTCTCTGTGGTCGGGAAGGAGCCTGTCACAGCCGAACAAATTAGGTTCCAGCCTTATGTCTTAAGGATTGTAAGATCTATTACTTATTGTGTATTCTTTCCTGACCAAGTTAGTTATATCTGCACTCAATCCTGATATAATGAATTATGAGACTGCAGCCTTATAGTGACAGACTATTCTTTTGGGGCTCCAGTAAACACATACTTCGTTTTATTATTCAAAGCCAAGCATAGGCAAACATTAAGGCCAGTAAGGTCCTTAGCCAGGACTTGCAAGAATAGACTGAGAGGAGAGATCATTACATTCCCAATATTTTGTCCTGACTTTACAGGCATCAAGAACAGTGATATGCCAGGAGGAGATAGTCAGAAGTCTCATTTGGAGCTATAAAAATGTAGGTGTGCACCGATAGATAGATAGATAGATAGATAGATAGATAGATAGATCTATCTATATTTCATAGACATTTGGGCTAGAAGGGACCCCGGAGGATCATTGAGCCCAGCCCCCTGCCCCAGGGGCAGGAAGTCAGCAGGGATCATAGGATCCCAGCAAGATAAGCATCCAAATGTGTCTTGAAGGAGTTCAAAGTGAGTGCTTGAACCACTTCCGGCGGCAGTCTGTTCCAAACCTTGGGGGCTCGAACAGTGAAAAAGTTCTTTCTTATGTCCAGCCTGAATTGGTCGCGGTGGAGTTTGTGACCGTTTGATCTTGTCATCCCTTGGGGCACTTTGGTGAGCAGACATTCCCCTAGATCTTGGTGAGCACCCCTGATAAATTTATAGGTGGCCACCAGATCACCCCTGAGCCTGCGCTTTTCCAGGCTGAAGAGTCCCATGGCTCTCGGCCTGTCATTGTAAGGTCTGTTTTCCTGACCTCTGATCATGCGCATGGCTCTCCTCTGCACCCTCTCAAGCTTCTCCACATCCTTTTTGAATTGTGGAGCCCAAAACTGGGTGCAGTACTCCAGCTGCAGCCTCACCAAGGCTGAGTACAATGGGAGAATGACGTCCCAGGATTTGCTATATATAGATATATACACACACATATATCCACAGAGAGAAAAAAAAATTGCTTATATTACTCATCCATATAATTTGATTTTAGAACTAACCCATTCTATCCCAGATGACCTGAGAAAGATGTGTCCAGAAGTGTCTTTGGGGCATAATATTCGTTCCTTATAAATCAACATGATAGGGAAACAAGTTTTATTAAGGAATAAAGTTTTTAAAAAATTTAAAAATTCAACTCTTCTTTAAAAAGTGGAAAACCCAGGAGCACAGCTTGAGGTCTCCCAGCATCTGTTGGAATTAGGAATGTTTAGATGGCCCAGGAACCTTTAGCACTTACAGGGGGAGACCTATGCCTGCTGTCGATGGGTACAGCTCCCCTGACACCAATGGATCTGCACTAATATACAGGAGCTAAGTTGCTGTGTTACTGACCAGTTAATATTACTCATGTTTCTGTCACTTTCTCTCTCTCTGTCATTCAACCTTAGTCTGAAATAAGGTAATTTTGGGGGACACTAGAAAAAAAGCCAATGGTGGAGGAAGAGCTGTATCAGTAGTAGCAACAGGTGCCAAATCCTGATGATGTTTTCCAACTGGTCTTTCAATAATCCTGTTAATGTTGACAGACTCCTGTACATGTTCACTGCATGCCAGGTGTCACTTCATGTGCTCCTTTTTGTCTTTTCCAGTGACTACAGGTACGTGGCTGCTGCACTTGCAGTCATGAGAAACGTGACTCAACAGATCAATGAGCGGAAACGGAGACTGGAGAACATTGACAAGATAGCTCAGTGGCAGGCCTCAGTCCTGGACTGGGAGGTACAGTATACATTTGGCAGTGTTGGGCTCTAGTACTTTCCAGAACAGGGTGCAAGGTGTCATTGCATCATATCAGTCTTATGCTTTTTATTTAAATGTACGTAAGATAGTTGCAGCTACTCATTTTATAAACCTTATATGTGGAGGATGTAGCTGAATATTCCATATAGCTTTCTGTGTTGTGTAATGCAGGCAGCTGGTTTCCTGCCTTCTTTCTTGGATAATGATCTTTGGGAGAAAGTGAAAGAACCAGGGTGCCTGAATTAAACACAGGGCAGAAAGATACCCTTTGTCTACAGAAGGCAAGAATATCAGTGATTGATTCTAATGGATACTCCATCCAGAATCTGATCCTGATTTCATTTGCATCCATGAAAATCACTTTTGTGTGATCTGTTCTATATAATAGTAGACCTTCCTTCTGCTGAAGTCAGTGGAATTACGTGGGAGAACTTGAGATGTGACTCAAGTTCCTAATTTTTATTCTGGTCCTTTAAACTTTATCAGGGGACAAAAGGGAAAATTGTCCTAAACAGAGGTGTAGGATGTAACTGTGCTAACAAGGCAGTTAAAACCCCTGTGGTAATCCTTTAGTGAATGCTATGTTTTTGTTATTTATTGATTAAATGCCAAAAATACACAGTGCTGTACAGCTATATACATTAAAATAATTATCAGAATAATTAAAATGAGAAATACTTCTTGTCCCAAGGAGATTATGCTCTTATGCCCCAATTCAGTAAGGTCATCAATTGCATGTGTTGACTTGAAATCAATAGCACCACATGCTTTATTATGCTCAAGCATTTTCTTGAATCAAGACCTAACTGTAATCACGTTGTAAGAAATAAGCATAGTGAGGCAGACTGCGTCAGGGAGGCAGAGGGATTCTGCACACAAGGTGTTCAAGCTGATTCTGGTTTGCCATGGCCTTATTTTGGAGTTTTCGGAAATTCTTCGTTTTGCTTGCTTTTTCCCCCCTGCTGCTTTATAGGAGAGTGGATAGGGCACTGGCCAAAACAGGCTTGATCAGGCCTTAGAGGCTCAAGGCCCTGCTAACTCCAGTTTTTGGCACCTCAAACCAAAAGTGCAATCTTCAGAACTCAAGTTCAGCTGATGCTTGATCCCAAAAGTACCCCAAATCCTTAGGGACCTCAGCTTTTGCCAGTTCTGTGCAAACTTCCTGGAATGTCCTATAGTGTCTCAGTCTGAGCAGTGCTGAGCAGCTGAGCACTCATCTCATGCTCTGAGATGCCCAATCTTCTGTCTTGTCTGCAGGGCCAAATATAACATACATTTTCAGAGCATGTCTGCATGATCAAACTCTGCACAAAAGCAGCCAGAGGAGGTGATGATCCATTTTCCCCTAATAACTTGCTGGTTGGAGTACATAATCAGGATGTGGGAGTCTTAGATTCTTACTTGAAAGGATTCCAACCTACATTTGCTCCCCACCAGCAAAGTGCCCGTACCACAGGATCATAGGCTGGGTTATGTTTTGGGGAGGGGGAAGGATGATTTTATCCCTCCTGGTAAAACTTTTCCAGCCAACATGGAATAACTGCTCTAGGGTGAGCAGAGACCATGACTGTATCCTAGTGGTTAGGGCTCTCCTAGCAAGTGTGGATTTGAAACATCCCACACACAGAAAGAAGTTGAATCCAGATCTCCCAGGTCCTGAAGTGAGATCTCTTGTCACTTTGCTACTGCATAAAAAGAGAAACTGCCCCCTCCACCCACCTTTTTTTAAAGAAAGGACTTGCCTGTCCTTTGAAAGAAAGGGCTATGATGTTCAGCGGGATGACAGAGTTTGAGCATATGCAGGTCACTCCATCTTTCTTTCAAATCAAATGGTGAGCTCTTTTCAGGCATAGATTCTCTTTCACTGTGTTTATTTAGTGCATAGTACAGTGATTTTCTTATCTCAGCTGGGCCTCTAGATGGAACCATAATACAAATAAGTAATTATAATAGAGGTTCAGTGTATGCCAAAAGACTCTAAGAGAGGTCCAGGACAAAAGAATAATTGGAAACATGAGTCAGGTGGAAAACTAGTAGGTTCAGTTTCTCTGATCCGAAAGTCAGATAGAATACAGGATAGAGGGATATCAGCCATAGTTTAAAATAGGTGAAAGTTTTCAGCAAATAATATATTCACTCTTTTAAAAAAAGCAGTATTGGGAGGACTGAAGCTATTTGAAAATTTGATTCAAAACTGGCAAATCATTTGAGCCTAAAAATGAAATTTATATTTCAAAAAATAGTATTAGGGTTGGAGTGTTGTTGTAGTTGGGATGGTCCAGGAATTGTGTACAAGAGGCAAGGATTTTCATGGTATCTTTTACTGAACTATGTTTATCATTTTGGGAGTGGTTGAACAAGCTTTTGGACATCAAGGGCACGTCCACACGTGCAGGCATGTGCGCTTACAGCAGCTCAAATAACAGCATTGCAAATTTGAGCTGGGGCTTTTTGCCTCAGCGCATGTGCCTGGACATGCACTTTGGTGTAAAGCAAATTGTGCCACTCGGGGCAAAATGACCCTGCCTGGCTCCTCCCAGATCTGCAGCCAGGGGGAGCTAGAGCCCAGGGCCCGCACCTATGTTGTCCCCAGCAGTATAAAAAACTGCCCTGTCCTGGCCTCAGCAATACAAAAAGCTGGCCTGGCAAGCAGCTCAGGGCTGCTAGCTCTCAAGAGCTTCTGGGGCCCTTGAGCCAATTGGTACCTGGGGACACTACCCCTTGTGCCAGCTGGACTGCTGAAGCAACCCTGAGAGTTTTCTGCACCCTCTACTCACTGCAGAAGTCTAGCAGTAGGGGCTGCTGCCTGGCTGTGACTTGCTACACACCTGCCAGATCTTATGGGAACTGCACAGCCAGTAGAGGCATTTGCCTCTCTGGGCCAGCTGCCAGTGGGCTGTGGCTGCAGGGTTGGCCTTTTGTGTAGCACTACTACCATGTGTGTCCCTGCCCAGCCATCTGGGCAGCTGTCATCTGGAAGATGTTCCGGGTGTGGTGGCCTGCTTTGAACTGTCAAAGCATGTCTTCCTGGCCCCAGTTGGCCAGGAGGTCAGCCACAGCCAGCTGGGTCCAACATGCCAGCTCTGAGCAGGATCCTCTGCCTGGGTCCTGCCACTTGCCTCCATAGCAGGAATTCTGGTGTTCCCTATTTGAAAACTGAAAAACCCTTGATAAAAAAAAATCCCAAAGTCACTCTGTAAAATACCCTAAAATCCACATTCCTCCACAATTAAAACAAAAGACCACCATAGAGAGAGAGTGAGTGAGAGGCAGAGAGACAGCCGTCAGCTGGGCAATGTTTTATTGATATTTCTACAGTGTTAAAGCAATTTAGAAGCCTACCAGTGTCTCTATCATCATAATAAAATGAATTCTAAATACCTATATGTTTTGCTGTTTGCCTTTGGCTAGAGCTCCCCCTAACCCCTGCACTAACCAGGATGTGGGGACAGCTGCCCATGCAGCCACAGCTTCTGCCAGCAGGCCTCATCCCGTCTGGCAACTGGGCATGCAGGGTATGTGCTAGGGGAATGTGGAGTTTGCAGGACAGGGGTGGGAATGGGGGTGGGGAGATGTGGGTGGCTGTGGAGGGCTCTGGGGCCATGGGGCAGAGCCCCCTGTGCAGCCCCTGCTCCCTGATTGCCCCTCCCACCCAGCCCCGCCCCTAATGCCCACCCCCCTGCCCAGCCCCAGCAGTCCAGGACTCACAAAAAAAAAAAAAAAGCCCCACACTTACCAATAATAGCAGCTGCTGTTCGGGTCTCTGGGGCCTCGTGGCAGAGCCCCCTGCACAGCACAGAGCAACAGGGGCACTACCACTGCTCCATTGCGTGTGGCCAGAGTTGGCAGGGCACTGTGCAGGTCCATGCGGTGTTGGGCAGCTGGGGTCACTGCAGCTGTAACCCAGGCCCCGTGTTGCGTGGGAGGGGCTCTGCCACAAGGCTGCAGTGACCCCAATGGCAGCTGCTACTGCCAATGAGTGTGGGGCTTTTTTTTTTAATTGCCAGGATGCTGGGGCCAGGTGGGACAGTGATCTGGGGGCACAGGGGGCAGGCGGGGGCTGGGGCTGGGCGGGACAGTTATCAGAAGTTCAGGGGGCAGGCGGGGGATGGGGCCAGGTGGGGCAGTTATCTGGGGGGGGCTGGAGGAGCAGACAGGGGATGGGGCCAGGTGGGGCAGCGATTGGGGGGGTGGGGGAGTGGGTGGGAGATGGGGCTGGACAGGCCAGTGATAAGGGGCTGGGGGGAGCAGGCGGGGCTGGCGGGGGTCCCCCCATAGTCCAGCCCCCCCACCTCTTACTTACCAGCACGGAGCCAGGGTCAAGCTCCCTGTGGCTAGCATGCTACCTGCCCTGCATGGGTAGGCAGCGTGCTTCAGCCCTGGGGCGAGGGCCAGCCATAGTCCCACTACCAGAACATCTCTGTGGAGGATGGAGCCTCCAGTTGACCTGCTTTTTTCCCCCATGCATTTTTTTGACTCCTGGATATTCAAGGGTTTAATTTTGCCTATTTTGTTTTTATTCCCACACATCTCTCTTGCAGTGTTTCAGAGGGCTTTGAGAAGCTGCAAGATGCACGTACGCTCTCGTGTAGATGCCCCCCAAGTGTTCTTCCTCAGGTCACAAGGAACCTGAGGAAGGGCACTTAAGGCCCAAAAGTTTTGTTCAGTTACTCTCCCAATAATATGCTTGGTCCAATAAACAATATCACAAAAAATCTTTGCCTCAAAAAATGGTGAAATAGTGCATTAAAAAAATGTCAAAATGTTTTCTTTTGACATTCTTCAAACCAAACATTTTAACTTCCCCTCTCAAAGTGGCAATTTGATTTCTAAATTTACCTAAATTTAAAAAAAAGAGTGAAGAGGTGGGAAAAAGACTGAAAGGGGAAAAACAGATAGATTTTTGGTCATCTCAAAGAAAAAAACCCCCAAGTGTTCACTTCAGCTGTTGAACCAAAAAATCCATTATTCACACAGCTCTAATTTAAACTACTTTCAGGCATACATCTTTATTTATCAGTCTGAGAAGACTATTAAGGGAAGAGAAATCTTGAATTCTATTCCTTGATTTTGATACTTTTTTTCCTCTGCAGCCGTGGTCAGGTTATTTACTTCTCCATGCCCTGATTTTCCTACATGTAAAATAAGGATGGCAACACTTTTCTTTCTCTCTCATGTATCTGAAGTCAAGATTCTGCAGGGCTCGGTCCTCAGGCCCGCACTGTTCAACATCTTTATCAGTGACTTGGACGAGGGGGTAAATAAGACGCTGTTCAAATTTGCTGATGACACTAAGACGTGGGGGGATGTGGGCATGCTAGAAGGGAGCAATAGGCTGCAATCAGACCTAGACAGGTTACAGGGGTGGGCGGATGAGCATAGGATGGGATTCAACACCAACAAGTGCAAAGTGATGCACCTGGGGAGGAACAACCGGCACCACACCTACAGGCTGGGGAACTCCCTTCTTGTCAGTACAGAGGCAGAAAAGGATCTTGGAGTCATCATTGATGCCAAGATGAACATGGGCCGGCAGTGTGGGGATGCAGTTAGGAAATCCAACCACACCTTGTCATGCATCCACAGATGCATCTCAAGCAGATCCAAGGAGGTGATCCTCCCCCTCTATGTGGCACGGGTCAGGCCGCAGCTGGAGTACTGCGTCCAGTTCTGGGCACCGCACTTCAGAAGGGATGTGGACATCATGATCAGGGGGCAGCAGGGCAAGCCCTACGAGGAGAGGCTATGTGACTTGAACCTGTTCAGCCTCCACAGGAGAAGGCTGAGGGGGGATCAAGTGGCCTGTTACTAGTCAGAGGGGACCAGGAATAGATGTACACCTTGCTGGGGTCATTTGACCCCAGTACTTTCCTGCCATGGCAGGGGGTCAGACTCGATGATCTGCTCAGGTCTCTTCCAACCATAGAAACTATGAAAGTATAAGTTTAACTAGTTAATGTTTGAGAAGACCTAATATATAGATTATCACAAACCTATATGCACTTTATCATCAGGAATATAGAGACATGTTGATCGACATTGGTGATCCTTGTTTCTTTAGGAAGTAAGAAACATAACTTAGAATGTGCACAGTTCTTTTAAAAATATATACATATAAAATCCTTAGACTCTCAGGGAGAAGGTTGCATATATAAGAAACATGTAAGTGGCTGATTCTAAAAAAAAAAGAAAAACAGAGGGCCCAATTCACAGCTGACTTAAGTGACAGCAATTCTGCCAGCAGTGAATTTATTCCTTAAGATTTTCCAAATGATTCCGTGCTGAAGGTTAACTTAAGGGTCAACATGTAAAAAATGTAAATGTCCCTTAGTTGAACAGGGCCTGATTTTAAATCAGATGGGTCACCGAGGTCCTACATTGCTTTATTTCATTCAGCATTAGCTCATTGGTCCTATAACACTGTGTAGTATATAAATGATGTAGGTGAAGTTTTAATGATATGAGCTGAAAAGGGAAACTGAGAAAAGATGACTTGTCTTTGTTGATAACTGTGCTGCATAGAGTCCTTGGAATTGATGTCAGTGGGAGCTTTACTTGAGTAATGATTGAGGAAAAACGGAGGGGTGAGAGTTTAATCTCAACTACTGTGGTCTAAAACAGGACCAATTCCAGTGGTTTGGATGAGGCAACTTCAGACACCTATGTGAATCTCTGGATCTGACTGTTGCCACATGTCACCTGATTTTCTGTCATTTGAATTACAAATTTATAAATAAACCTGGAACAAAGTTGTTTCTACCCACATCAGACTCTCTACTGTGCTTTGTCCAGTTCACTTATTAATGGTTTAGAACATAAAGTTTCCACTGTTTCCCTTGAGAGGCCATTTGTCAGTTGGATGGGTCTTGCTGTCACAAAATGTTTCCAGATATTCAGCCTGTATTCATAGTATCATAGAAAGCTGGGGTTGGAAGGGACCTCAGGAGGTCAACTAGTCCAACCCCCTGCTCAAAGCAGGACCAGCCCATTACCAGCTCAGTGTCATCCCATTACCTGTAGTTAAATACCCTCAGATCAGCTGGTGACCTTTGAAAATGGATAGACAAAATGGGCATGTTAAAATAACTTTGAGGTAGTTCACAGCACCATGCCTAGACTCATCTGGACTGTACTCAAAACATGCTCGGGCAATGCTCACCCTAAGCAGCCATTGCATCCTCAGTAACCAGTTGTCCCAGTGCTTTCTGCAAAGTAGTCCTGGATTTCTGTGGTTAGTGAATACAAGAGTAAAGAGATTGTTCCCATAAGGCCAGTTGTCTTCCCAAATGGTTAAAACATAAAAGCAGCCCCCTACATAGGACTGTTACCATTATTTAAACAGTCAAGGAACTTTGGGTAAAGAAAGGCGATCCATTGGTTAGGGTACTCAAGACATGAATTTAGCTCCTTGCTGTGTTGCAGGCTTCCCATGTGACCATAGACATGCCCCTTAGACTATGAACAGATGTTGCATTTGTCCCAAGACAATCCATTTTCTCCCAGGACAAATTGTAATAAGTCAGAATGTGCACTTCCATTGTCCTGGGATAGACCCTGAAAAGGCTTATGGCATGAAATCCACTAACAGTTTGTCCTGGCATATCATGAAGTGCATCTTAATGGGTGTCCTAGGAGTGCATCATTGGATCCTTGGCACAAAAGCAGCAGTGCATTCAGCTGCCCACTAAACCCCAACTGGAAAAGCAACATGCACATGCAGATCCTGCACTTTTCTGTTCCAAGACAAATGCGGTGTCTGCTCGTTCCCTCAGTCTCTTTATGCCTCATTAAAAGCAGTATATTCAAGACTGGAATATGCTCAAATGCATAATAGGAGGAACTCTAGATCTTAAATTGTTACGTTCTAATGAGAAATTATGAGTGTCTGTCCTACTTTATAGTAGTAGTTGTCCCAACAAATAGTTGTCCCTACTTTAGTGATAATGCCTAACACAGAACATTTCAAACTCCTGCTCTTTCTGTGGTAGCAGATCATTATGACCCCCTTTTCTTCTCCAGCCTGTAAGCCCCTGAGTGGAAGAAAGGGCAAATAGCAAAGCCATACTTTGCTGTGCTAGGCTTCCACTGGCACAAACTCCAGGAAGGACCCTGAGCCAGGGCAGAAGGTCTGGCACAGGAGAGAACCCAGGTCCACTTCCTGGAGGACATTTGAATTACCACTGCCCATGCCATAGGCAGACTTCTAGACATGTCTATCACTTATTCTCTAGGATTGTCAATGTGGCAGTTTCCAAGAGTATTAAGCTCCCATAAATAACAAAGGAAAAAAAGAAGGGAAAATTTAATCAACTAGGTCCTTTTATGTTTCTTCTCGCTCTTGTTCTTTATGGATTCTTTAATGCAGAACTCAGTGCCCTTAATTATGTAATATACAATCGTTGGCTTCAGCTTAATATTTGCATTATTAAATCCAAAGACTGGCATGAAAAAAAAAAGATGCATGCAACAAATGTACTGTTTTCAAAGCTAGGACAGCTTGATGAGAAAACCTCCTGGGAAAAATCAAATCTGGGATTGAAACAGATCTTTTTCCCCAGCAACAGAAGGCATCAAAAATGAGCCTGATGAAAAGGACGACATTTCACTCGCTACTCGTTTTCTGATCTTTCCATCGCCCAGAGCGTTAATCAGACGATCAGTCTCTAATTAGAGCAGAGCACCGTCAGTCAGGAAAGTATGTCAGGAGGTGGGCTGGTGCACCCTGTTTCTTGTAATGTTAAAAAATGCATGCAGCATAACCACCTTGGAATACAACCATGGGCTGGTAGTACTGGGCACTAGTGACAGTACTGTTTTCAGGAGCTGACCATTTTTCAAAAGCCTTTGGTAATGTTTATTGAAACTGCTTCTTGGTCAGCTTCTGTTATCCACACTGGAATGTTGTTTCCCACACCTTTTCTTTTCTGGGCATTTGTTGAAGCCGTATTTTTGGCCCCTCACAATTTCCCTCCTATGCCTCATTGTAGGAAGCAGTGGTTACTTACAGCATAGCTGGGAAGCTGATGATTGACAGCTTTCAGCAGCAGCAGAGGCACTGACCCTTCACTGCAGCGCTGGCAACTGGCCCTCAGGACCTTTACATGTCACATCTCTGATGCTAGCTCCTCCAGGGAGCATGAAGCACAAGCTCAGCCTAGAACTGGTTGACCTTCTGGTCTCTACTGCTGTGCGCTAAGTTATCAGGCAGTGCATGTGCCTCCTTGAAGGAAAGATGAGAATGCAGCTTTTATTTATTTAATTATTTATTTTTCTATGTCACACTCCATGTATATGCACTTTGTCAGCGGTGTATGGTTCCTACTCCGTATGGAGCACTATCACACTTTAGGCTGCCTGTATGTAGATCAAATCTGGACTGTTTTCGAATAGTCGTGTTATTGATTCAGGGTAGCAAAGTGGATGGTTTAGCAGGGCCTGTAGACTATGCAGATTAGTGTCTGAGCTCTAACTCTAACTACAAGGGTCAAATTTCTCAGAATATTCATGGGCAAAATTAAATGTTAAAAAATGCGTGAGGCATAACCACCCTGGAATACAACCATGGGACTAGCATGCACAGCCATGCACCTAAAACTCCGTGCATGTGCATTTTGTGCACTCCCGTGGCCCTGACTGACCTCTGATGTCCAGCGGCTCAACCCCACCCTTGTCCTTGGGCTGATTACTGTACTGAGCCAGATCCTCAGCTGCCCTGTGTCACTGAGGTCTGGAGAGTTATGCTGGTTCAAGGCAGCTGAGAATTTTATCCCCATTCTGTTTAACCTTGTTTCTCAATCTACAAAACCAGCTTCACTGAGGAAGAGGAGATCCCAGCCCTTCCAAGGTAGATGCAAGCCGGTACGCGGAAAAAGAGAAGACAATTAATCGTCTCTCTTGATTTTGCTCATGTTAGGAGAAATGAGGCCCTGGGATTGACTACCCAGGGCTGTATACTAAATAATCAAGAGAGTTTCTCGTTGGTAGGCTGCCTCCACCCAAATGCACATTCCATTACGCCGAGTCCTCCAGGTGAATTTTGTCGGGTGAGGCCCAAGTGTCTTGGCTGTGCTTGGAAAAGGAATAGGCATGGGGGCCGTCCAGGGAAAGCATGCCCTACGGCAGATGTAATGGAAACTGGTCAGTTGTACTTTAATATAAAACTATCTGCAGGATGTTCCCAAACACACAAACAAAGCCTCAGATTGCATCTATTTATAGCCCAGATACTGTATATTTAAATTGTTTTCACAGGATACAAGATGTGATAAAAACCCTATTATTTTTTTTTTATCTCATTTTTACATCCCTTGCAGGAACTACGCAGTTTGGGCTCAGTTAATCAAGTAGAAGTGTTTACAGAGTCCTCTGCATGTCCTCAGGCCTTCGATGCTACCACAGGAGTAAAACAGTCACACAAAGCTCGCCTGCTATTTTTAGCAAGCAGCCTTTTCCAGCCCTTCCCCTTCCCTTGTAAGGAAAAATAGCAGCCCCAAAGCTGGAGGAGTCCTGCCTCCCAGCATCACTTTGTGTTGTGTAAAGGGCAGGGGTTTCTAGAGCCCCCGTGCTCTCGGGAGGCTCTTCGTCCGGCAATACCTGTACGGACCCAACAAAGTGCAATTCATGGCCTCTAGGAAGAGCAGGGTCAGACCAGGAGATGAGCCAGCCTAATTCCTGACTCTTCATGGGGGCTCTTTGGTGAGGTGCCGGGAAACGTGTGGCCAGCTATGCCTCTTGCTATGTGCGAGTGTGAAGAGCTCAGCTATCTCTAATGAGGTTTTCGACTCACAATTGACAGATAGATACTAGCTACAAACCTACCAGCCCCCCGCTACTAAAGCTATTTGAGAGTTTCTGTGCTGCAGTTGCTATGGCAGTGGAGACTGCAAACGCATTCACTGTGACTCAATAAAGTTTCCTTTGTCACCGGTCCCATAGGTTTGTGTAGAATAAATGAGAGTTTAATTACAGATTCACCTCAGCAGGAGTCTCAGAAACCCAGCCCTAGAAATTGGGACTGAAGGGTGACTTTTCATTCACATGCACATACAGACCCAGGATCTGGTTTTGATGGCGAGGAAATGACAGCAGAAGGGCTGCGCCCTTAAAATGTCTCCTGTCTCCAGCCAAACCTTTGCCAGCTGTTCACTGAGGTTTCAAAATCATCTTATCCTTAACTTATGCCTACTTCAGCCTCAAAGCCAGGACCTAATCTGGATTCAGATCCAAAAACCTGTCTTTTCTCATTTTAACTATGGCTCCTAAATTTGGTCCCCTGCCTTGAGCCAGAAACCATCGGATTCTGCCTGTGAGTCTTCAGTGCTAGATGCATGCAGTGCTCACAGAGTAAGACACACACATGGTGCAGGTGGTGGAGAATTCGCCTGATTTAATAAATAGATTTTAATTAACTTTCAAAAAAAAAAAAACTCGTCCCAATTAGTGAAGGGTGATGCATTTGTTCTCTCTGAGAGTGGGAGATGAGCTGTGTTTGCAGGACCATCTGCTCATGAATCCTTAAAAAATGTGGGAGAGGAAAACAAGCTTTAGCCCAAGGCAGAGGAAGGGGTGAGGGCACTCTGGCAGCCTGTGGTGGGGGCGTTACCAGCCTGTGGGGACGGACTCTGGCAGCATGAACTGAGGTGGTCCTGAAAGCCTGCTGGAGATGAGAGAGTGCAAATAGCCCGTAGGACAATGGCCTCTGCGTGCTGGGAGAGGTGGGGTAGGCAGTCTATAGAGATAAGTTTTGCCAGCCTCAAGAGGTACCAAATTGACAGCCTGCTGTGTAATACTTTGATGCCCGGGAAGAGTGGGGGGAGGGGGGCACTGTAAAACTCAGGGAAGGTCTTCTGACAGTCAGATGTGATGACTGAGGGATGTGGCAGGGAACGTGCTCTGGTGCTCTGAGTGTGGGGCTCTGCAAGGCCACCCGGGGCATTGCTTTGATGATCGGCATGTGAAGAACTCTAAAATCCTGAAAAAGAGAGAGGACTGCCCCTTGCTGCCCTGCTTGATGAGGAGCCTGAAGTCCAGGTTTCTCCTGAGATTCTGTCGCCAAGAATCTGGACTGCGGAGCAGGGGGTGGCACAGGCGACTGGCGGGTGAAGGTGGGGCACTGAGATAAGGAAGAGGAGACTTTTGTTGGAAGAGCAAAGGTAGCTCTGGCCACATGTAGGAGCACTATGAGAGCTTGCAGCCTGTGAATGGAGGGGGGCTTGGGCCAGCTGAGAGGAAAGCCCCCAGTGGTGAGGAGTGAGGGGAGTCCTCTGGCAACCCAAGTGTAGGTTTTTGGCTGCCTCTTTTTCCACTTTCAGTTTGAATCAAAGGATAGAAACAAAAACTCTGTTCTTGTTGTTGTTTATTTTATTGTTTTCCAGGCCAGTTTTATTTCTTCCCTTCCGTGTTCTGCTTAAAAATAAGCAGAACCTCCTGTCATTCCTCCCCTTCCACCTACCTCGCACACAAGAAAGTCACCTCCCAGTGCCCAAGGTTGGCCTAGTGGCTTACCCTGCCTCCTTCTCTGTGCCCCACCAGGGAGATGACATCCTGGATCGGAGCTCCGAGTTGATTTACACAGGGGAGATGTCCTGGATTTACCAGCCTTATGGACGGAACCAGCAGCGCGTTTTCTTCCTCTTCGATCACCAGCTGGTTCTCTGCAAAAAGGTACTGAAACCCAGGGGGAAATCAGCACTGTGCTGGGCATGCTGCAAACATAGGAAGGAGGGCACACTTGGTACAGACTATAAGCAGAGAGATCATCCCAAACTCCTTTCTGGGGCTCACACAGACAGAGAGGGAAATGACAGATACTAAGAGCAGTGATGGAGGGACAGAGGTGAAAGTTAGAACAGGAAGAGATCATTCTTCAACACTGGTTACGACCGGAGGAGGAGTAAAAGGAAGAGGATGGCCTCCTGCATTGAGCTCTGTTGGACCATCCCAATTTTAATAAGAGGAGCCTGCCTATTCACAGGTTGCAAAGCCAAACCTCAAAGCCATGAAACATGATAACTTGCTGACACTGCATCAGAGCTTGAAGACATTTTATCATAACCTGAGGATGATGGGCTATTATGGGGGGAGAACTTAACTGAATCATCTAAAAAAATGGGAGTTTGAGGTGGTAGCAATGCAGAGGAAGGTGGGTGGGAATGATAGTTCCAGTAAAGGACAAAAGGAAGCTGAAATACCAGAGAAGAATAGTCGTGGGTGAGGATATCCCAGTGAGCAGGAAACAGAATAAGCAGAAATGGTGAATGTTATAGTGAGGAATGGATGGGGGCAATTAGGGCAAGTTACAGTGAATGTGATAGATGGTGTTCTTCCCACTTAACAGATATTTCTGTTACGAGTCATTTTCTGAGACCTACAGCTGTGTTCTTGCAAATTCTATAACTTTCCGAAATAAATGTGAAAATTCTGGCTGCGTCCTGCAGGCATTCCCCCAAGGCCCATGGCAAGCACCAAGCACCCACATGCATACACCAGAAGGTGACTGTCAAAACACCGAAAAACTGAAAAGCCAATTCTCATCATGGGATGGCTTGACAACCTGAGCTGAGATGCAATGAGTTGTTGTTCCACATTTAAGGATCTGGAGGAAGGGAGAACAGTGGCTCAAACTGCTGAGCTTTCCTCAACAAGAAGCGTCCTCATCCATTTTAAGGCTCAGATTTCCCTGGCCTACCCACGCATGTGTAATATAATCATGGTTGCATATCTACCTGGCCACCTTTCCCCCACATACCATTGGTAGACACCAGGAAGGCAGACTGACTGTGGTTATGATACGCTGGAAAGTTTCTAGACTAGGGGTAAATCCAACATCTTTTTGTTAGCTTGATGCTTTGTTGATTTTTCTTGCTTGTTTCTTATGTTGGCTCTTGTTCACATCCACTTTTAGCCTTCAGCTGTGGTGCATGATTTGGAAACAGGTAGCCCAAACATTTCTATATGAACTGTGGAACCTGGCTTTTGAGCAGGCTATTTGATTACTGTAATAAAATGGTGCTTTCTGCTTCTAGAGCAGTGGCTTTTCAACCTGTGGTCTGTGGACCCTTGGGGATCCGCAGACTATGCCTAAGGGAGCCGCAGAAATGACTACGATCAGTCAAAAGTATGTGAATACCCACACTTACAAGTCAAAGGGGTCCACACCTCCATTCAAAATTTTTTAGGGGTCCACAAATGAAAAAAGTTTGAAAACCACTGCTCTAGAGGTAACACCAGGCAGAGTCCTAGGATATGCCAGCCAGTGCTTACTGCCTATAATTTACTGGAGTGTGCTCTAAACCTGATCCTCATGAAACCCACATCACAAGCTCCATAGTAACTTATGAAGTACATATCTGAATTGAGGTTCATCATTAAGCTAGGGAAAGGTAATAAAGAATACCAGTTGTGTAGTCTTACTGAATTAGTATCTGCATACATACCAGTAGGAGGAAGCAACTCTGTCAAACATCTCTGAAAAAGAGCGCTCTGCCCAACAGGTAGTTCTGTTGCTCTGCTTTTGCTAATGTGCTGTCAACTCATCTTTATTAAGAAAGATTGAAGAAAGCATCAGCTTTTGAAGTGACAGAATTCATAAGGCCCAGGATATTTCTGTCTTCTGAAATATCTGGATTTGTTGCCATTTTTGCTGTAGAGACACACGCACACACACACGTGTTTGCATGTATATAGCTATGCAGAGTCCCTTGGATCAGCTTCAAGCATGAATGAAAACAAGCCACAGATGTCAGCATCCATACTCACCCAGCCTATTTTCCTGTCAAATATCATATGCTAAGTGAGTGTTAAGTAGGTTCAGCACTTGCATAGGTGCCCTCCAAAGAATGCCCCAGTGCTGCAGGAAGTGTTGAGGGTGATACAATGGGTCCTTCAGTCACTGTGAAAACACTGCCCCAGCAGTAAAGCAGTGGTGTGAGCAATTCAGTGGGTGGTACTTTCCTTCTGAGTCATAGCTGAATTGTCCTTCCTAGAGATTTTCTTCTCAGTGCTTCATTCCTTTGGCACTGTTTTAAAAAAACCACACATCCTATGGTCAGAGAAGGGACATGCTTGAGAGTGCATAAGGCACTTGGTTTAAACATTAACCTTCAGGTCCTAAACTTCTCCTGTGGCATTCTGGATTTACAGTTTCATAAAGCAAAATTTAGTTAACATTGAGGCTCATCTGGGAAAGCACTGAGCTCTTCCTGCAGCCTATCAAGTACCTCCAGCTCCCACAGAAACTTTCATGGGCTTTTAGTAGAGTCCTTGGGATCTGAGCCATACAATTCTTTGCAGTAGACAGGCATCCCCTTGAAAAAAAAATGGATCTGGTATATACAGAGTGTCCATGCTCCTTTCATTCATTCATCCTGGCATTTGCTGTTGTTCATCTATATTAGCTCCTGCTCTCACTAGGGTTAGGAGGGTACTCTGCTCCATGCATTTCTTACCCAAGGAATCCTCTCCACTTCCATCTGTGAAACTACCCCTCAGGTCAGGCTCGACAAAAAAATTAGAAGCCCTGCCTGTCTCTGCAGCAGTTATTGCCCTTGTGGTGTCAGTCTGGCATCTTTACCAACACTAAATTCCAGGTTTTATTTTTAAACGTAGTATATTATTTTTCATTAAATGGGTCTTCCTTTCCTTGCAGCATTTCCTTGAGTATTACTAAGAAAGATTGCCTGAATAAAGGGATTTATAATAGAGTTAGCCTGAGTTTGGGGTTCACAAACACTATAGACTTAAATCAGTGATTTACAGCATGCGATGTCTTGACACTGGGTCAGACTCTGCTACTGTGGATGACAGAAGGCAGCTGATTAGTGAGCTAACCTCCACTTTAGACAGAGATGGCTACCCTCTGTTGGCTGAGGGGCTGTATGCTTTTATGTAGCATTTTCCGAGATCATCACAGATCAGTATTGTCTGCATGCCGTAACAGGGAGGGAAGGAGCTTCGTCCTTGGTTTCCAGGAAGATATGGACAAATTGAGATTACTACAGCACTATTTCCACACCTGTGTTCAGGGAAAAAAAAACAAAGGGCTCCCCAAGGTGCAGATTATATAGATCTCCTCTTCTACATCAAGAAAACAACATAACCAGTGCAGAGACTGCTCCCAAAGAAACTCATCTGGGTTTGGCAAGAGATAACTTGCTTGTTGGCCCAGGACCACCAGAGGTTTAAATAAATGATGTGGTCACATTAGCTATATCAGTACAGCTACTAATTCCTTCTTTCAGTAAGGCCCATAGGATCAAAACTCTGCCCCCTGGTACATTTGCATTGAGCTACTGCTACTGATGATAGAGGCCAGGGCTGAGGAGCATTGGCAGAGATCTTAGAGCAGGAACAGAATGTGGATAACTGTGACTGAGGTTCAGTGGTAGAGAGACGCTCAGTTCTTTGCAAGACCAGGTAGCTTTGGACTATTGGATTAACTCCTCATTTTTCTGATGAACTTTTATGCTGATATAACCTATATCAGTGCATTTTTCCTGCTGTATTTTCTCAGGATAATCCTGCACTCTAGTAAAGCATACTGATGTACAGCTATTTGCTGTGTGTCCGCATCTTTTTTACACCAATGTGTAAAGGGACATAAATGAGTTGTGTGTCCAGATCCTGTGGTAGAAGTGATAGAAGTTATGCTTAAACAGGATGTAGGTTTTGTAGAGGGATGCTGGGTCAGTTTTCTTAAACCATGCAGGAGACAAGCACTGGCCTCTGCTCAATTTACCATATGTCTGTGATGAGAAGATGACTTCCCCAATATATTCCAGTACAGTAACCTTAATTACCAAGAAATAAAGTCAATCCTAACTGATGTCAGCATTAAAAGATATTGCCTTAAAGGCACAGGATCTCCTTTCCTGTCCTCCCTGAAGTTGCAAGAGTTTGACACAGAGATACTTTAAATTTGCAAATCATACTGCTTACCATCCAGCATTTTGACAGTGGGCATTAATTATGATCTTAGCTTGTTATGTCGTGGGGTGCTTGTGATGCATATCATGTAACAGATGGCAGATCTGCAATTTTTCCTCCTCTTGCTTATATCTTTGATTGCCCAGATGGGCATAGACATATCCTATCATCAATTGGAAGTGATATTAGACTGTGAAAAGGTTAAAAATGTTTCTTTATTAAATTAGGACTTTCTTTTGCCAAATGATTGAACAGCTCTTGCTGGAGCTCTCTATTAAGCACTTCTTGACAGAGTGGCCACATGAAACGTATTTAGATTTTATTTGCACTTATAGAGAGCATCCAGATGCGTGTGGATGTATGCAGCACCGCAGACCCATCTGTAGCACCACATGCTGCACACACTACGTATGCAGGTGTTTCCCACACTGCTACTTTGCAGCCAAGAGGTTTTTTTGACCTGGGGAGATCCCACACCTAAAAAAAACAGGGCGGTGCACTTGGTGGCAGTGTGTGCCACCCAAAACCAGGGACTGGCTGGCTGCACCCACACTTGAGCTACCAGCAGGCTCTCTGCTGCAGGAGCACCATGGCTACAGTTGCTGGCCCCAGCCTCCCACCCCACAAGCTGCATGCCAGGGCATGTGTGTCACGGGCATTCCCTGGGGACAAGTAGCAGCGGCACAAGGCGTGCCACTGCTACTTGTCCCTAGGGAAATGCATGTTCCCGCTTCTGGGGACGCGCCCTCAATATGTCTCTTGACATCAAGATGTAATGTAAATTGTGGTTTATTTCTACTGCCTATCTTGTCTTTGAGCTCCTTGAGCAAAGCATACTGAGTAAGGAGCAAAATGAGAGGTAACAGTTCTGCTTATTTTAGGTACTAATTACACAACATGTCCCAGGGGATTAGGAGGCTCAATCCACTCTGTTGGCGTAGTTGGTGAAGTTCTCCTGACTCATTGTGGCAGTGTGGGTTTTTAGCTGCACTGAAGATGTCAGAAAAGTGGGCATTGGGCTTTATAGAGGTGGCTAAGGCCCCGTTCTACATGTTACAGGTATAATGCGATTACCCAGTTAAATGCACAATTACCTTAAGACCAGCTACACATGCAAAGTAACTATCCCACAATAAAAAGCTCCAATCAGCTATAATTTAGACCTTGAAAATATGTACTTACTTTATAGCTGGTTGTGGTCGAGCTTTCATGTGCACAGGTAGCAGGGCCTCCCCTGTGGCTCAGAGCCTCATCAGCTGACAAGGTTCCCAACCACAGGGATGCACCATGCCCAGCATGAAAACCCTAGGCTTGGGGGAATCAAAGGAGCTGTGATCCCCAAAGCTCAGGGATGCATGAAACCCCTGGGCTCACGTGTGCAGCCGGGACCAAGAGTCCCACACCTGACAGGGCTCTCAGTCCTGGCTGCCCATGTGGCAAAGCCAAGACTGAAAGCCCTGTCAGGTGCAGGACTCTTGGTGCTGGTTGCACCACATGGGCAGCTGGAGCCGAGAGCCCCATCAGGCATGGGAACTTTAGTCCTGGCTCTTTGTAGTCCCTGTGGCTGGGGGCCTCTCAGCTCCAGGAACCTGCTTCTTGCCAGTGTAAGGGGAGCCCAGGGTCAGGCAATAAGGCATAACTGGATCTAATGCACAATCACACAATCACACCTCCTGCTGTGCATGTGAGTAAAGGGGGCCTAAGACATGAAGTCCTGGTGGGAAGAAGCTGACACTAGCATCAGTGAAAGGTAAAAAGTTATTTTTCCATAGTTAACCCAGGAATGGTCTGAATCCAGATCCTTAGTCAGGCACTGGTGTGGATGAAAGGAGGACTAAGCTCGTTTATAGAAACATGGACATGTGCAAAGTGTTTTACAAAACACCCAGTTTCAAATTCACACTGGTATAATTGTAGCAGGTACAAATTTGGCCCCCCAAGAGCTGAAAACCCAGTGTGCAGTATTTGCCCATCGCCATCATTTGAGAATTAAATGAGGAGATGCACTTCAAGAGGGATGCGGAGACTCTTGAGAGGGTTCAAAGGAGGGCCACTCATGTGGTCAGAGGCCTGCAGGAAAGTCCCTACAAGGAGAGACCAAGAGACCTAGATCTCTTCAGCCTTCACAAGAGAAGGCTGAGAGGTGATCTTGTGGCTGCCTATAAATCCATCAGAGAGGGCAGCAGGGAATAGGAGATGCTCTATTTATGAGGGTACCCCCTGGAGTAACTAGGAACAATGGCTACAAATTGATGGAGAGCAGATTTAGGTTGGACATTAGTAAGAACTTCTTCACAATAAGGGTTGCCAGAATCTGGAATGGGCTTCCAAGGGAAATGGTGCTCTTCCCAACCTTGGGGGTCTTCAAGAGGAGACTGGACAAGCATCTAGCTAGGGTCATCTGACCCCAGCGCTCTTTCCTGCCCAGGGCAGGGGGTCAGACTTGATGACCTACTGAGGTCCCTTCTGACCCTACCATCTATGAATCTATGAGGAAAACAGAAAAGCAAACTGATGTGTCTGTGGAAGGCTTTCCTATCTCTTCCTATTATTAATTCCTTGGAAACACCATCATCCTCACTTCACTGCTTTGAACAAAGTGTGACTGGACTTTAGATTGATGGAGACACCAAAATCCCTCTGAGGTTCCACTAAATACATTGAGTAAAATGGCACTTCTGCACAAATGTGTTTGGTTCCAGTCCCTCCACCATCCCCGATACACATCTCCCCTCCACTCCCCCCACCCCAAACACACACATAAATACTTATAACCATACAGCTGATTCATGGAACAGGAAAGGATGAATCAAATGTATTTCTTCAGAATCCCTAGGTGGTCAGGACTGAATATTTTGGCAAGAGGTTAGTGACCTCTCCAATACAGCTGGCCTTCTGAGGGAATTGATTATATAAATAGCTCTCATGGATATGGATTCCCTTCTTTACGGGTCAGACATTAAGGACATAACTAATCAGCATTTCACCTCTTCATAGAGACTGTGTGGCAGGAGCTGAGTGGCTGGTGTGCTGTCCAGGGGGTTCATGCTGTATTTCAGTGCTGGTCATGTGAGGCAGCTCTCACTGATGCATTCTACAGACTGCATCACCTGCATGCTCAGATAAGGCTCACTGTACACTGCTGTTCACCAGAGTGTAGGAGCAAATTGCATAGCTGCTGACATTCTTTGTCTCTTGTTGAGTTAATACATGAGAAGAGCAGGAGATTGACCTTGAGCAAAGCGGAGCAATAAAAAGTTCCGTTCTAAAAAAATGAGGGAGTCATAAGAGGTACAACAAATTTGATGCCAAAAAAAGGAGAATCCAGACAATGAAAATTACACATCTGAGGCCCATGATTTTCTGTCTTGGATGGCCTTGGCCCATGGTTTAACCCAGTGGGGGCCAACCTTTTTGGCAGGCATGCTACAAGTTAATCCGGCATCCCCCTCTGATGTCTATCTCCAGCCTGATCTGCTGCTCTGGTTTCTGCTCCCTGGCCTATCTCCCAGTGTGCTGCCTGTCCCCTCCCCAATCTGCCATGTGCCATATACGGAGACTGCCTATGCTACAGGTTGGCCACCCTGGTATAAGTCCACTGACCCCAGAAGAGGTAGTGTGGATGGATGCAGTCCCTTGAGTCTTAGATTAAGTACTACTGTACTAGAGGACCTGTTGCAGCTCTAAATCAGATGTCATCCTTCTAGGTTCAGTGCTAGAAACAAATATTAGTGGATCATCGCATGTCAGATAGGTTCGTGCACCTAACTGGTTAGAAACCAACTGTTTCTCAGTAATAGGTGTTTATGCAATGCTTTTCATACCAAAGGAGCTCAAAGCACCTTACCACCACTCAGTGCCACAGGAATGTGGCCAGTTCTGGGTGTGAATAGCAGTGCTGACATACAACATAGATGAACAGAGAATATTGTCATGTCTTTGTGTCTAGGATTTCATGATGCTCATTACCTCCGTATTTGAGCACCTCTTATCATCAGAAAAGGTACTCATGTATTCATATCCTTCTCTCCCCTCCAGTCAACAGCTCCTAGCTTTGTTTTCTGATATCAAAGATGCTTCCTTGGTAAATTTAGGTAAAAAAAATTAGAATGGGGAGTCATTCATTTTTAGGTTTCCATCTTGTTACAAAGAGAGTTCCAAAATCTCCAGCAGGAATCAGTGAGAACCTAGGATGCACCTTTCGTTCCAGTTAGCTGAATTAAATGAGCAGACACTTTAGAAAATGCTTTTCTTGTGGTCCATGCAAAGACTTGCTTTTTGACAGAGTCACTGTAAGGTGTAAATTAGGTTAAAAAGTTAGATCCTTGGATCTCTTTCTTTTAACAAAATTGAGTAGTGCTGAAAGAAATATGAATAAAAATCCCCTAAAACATGGTAACAGAGCATAGTGTACCACCCTGCTATGTCATAGGACTATGGGAGGTGGAGGGGAAAGGGAAGCAGAAGAACAAGGACCAATTTGAGGACAAAATTGAAAATGATTTTCATTTTTTAGTTTGACTGCATCCAAATGGGACATTAAAAAGACATTGGCCTGATCCAGTGTTCAGATCCAGAATGAGACCTGACTTTTCCCAAAACTGGGGTGTTTAGGTCTGTGGTTCTTTTCTGGGCCTGGGACCCAGTAAAGCCCTAATTTAAGCGTTCTGCCTGCCAACTGTCCCAAGATGGCTTCAAAACACTTGACAGAGACAAGGCAAATGGTATACTGCAACTGCTGCTTAACCCACTAATCACACAATCATCTCCCCCTTCCCATGTGTCCTCCTCCAGTTGTTGTATCCACCTATGCCTTATTCTTAAGTTATTAGCTCTTTAGAGCAGGCACGGTCTTTTCATTACAATACCAAAAGCAACTGGGCTTAAAAGTCTGATGCAGCTTATTGGCATTACTGGAGTACCAAAGCCACTACTGTATAACAATAATGATACATAGTTCCAAGTAGAAAGTTCACCTTTTGCTTTGCAGTCAAAGAACAGCATGACATTTTCAAATGGTTTGTGCTGAGTGAAGAATGTAGAAAGCAGGTGAAAGATTCCCCAGATCCCTTGAACTTCCCTTATAAGAAAAAATCCAGCTGAGTTAGTATTTGCCAATCTCCTTCATTTCTCCCTTTCTTCTAAACTTGCTAAGCAATACCTCAGAAGCTCAGAGTGCCGATTAAAGTACTGCATCATCTTACATGGAAGAGGAGTGATTGGACCTCTTAAATGGCATGCTTGGTTAGGAAAAGGGGAACATAACCATAAATAGAAACATGCTGAATCCAGAAAGGGGAGTCAGTTCAATTATTCTGAGTGGATATGGCTCAGGCAGGAGCCCCTGTTACTATGGTAGCGATGGGAGCGGGTAGTTATAGATAGCACCTTTACACAGGTAAAGGGAGTTGCACACCGGGGAAACATCAGGTCAATTAGCCCACTGTGAATGAATGCACTTCGCCCTCGGGTACTGGAGAAAGAAGAGCGGACCGCGGTGAAGAGAGAGAGGGAGAGAGAAGTGTGATCAACAGCCAAGGAGAGCCAGCAGCTGGCCGGCAAGGTGGCAGAGTACTCACCCAAGGCCCATAACCAATGCAGATCGCCCAGGGAAGAGTTGGGGCTCTGGGGGATCAACACACTGAGGAAAACCCCGAGGTAGAGGGTGGTGCACAGGCAGCAAAAGTGGCACGGAGCCATCTGCTCCACCGGACAGCTGAGAGCTGAACTGGGTTCAGAGTCAGATGCAGGAGGATAATGGTAGAGGCACCTCCCTGCTCACTACTGGCAGAGACACTGAGAATGCGCTCCGCTAATGAGTTAATTAGTGGGGAAGTTACAGCCCGAACTGAGATAGTCTAAAGCATCCGGGACACTCCCTGATTGAAAGAGATACCTGATCCACCGAATGGTTCTCCCTGCTAATGAGGTAATTAGCAAGATGGATGTGACAATGTAACCCACTGCTAAGAATAAAATCAGCACCGCACAAGTTTACCACCTGGGTGGTCTGTGGTGTTTTCTCACCTTAACGTGTAACACTGAACCTTTCTTCTTTTCAATCAAAGTCGTGGAAGGCGAGTTCAGAGGGAGACTGAGATAGACCCAGCAACCCTCTCACAAGGGGAAAATGTTTGTTTTTTTCATATTTCATATTATTCCAGGCACATAAACACCAGTGACCCCAGCACACACAGGACAGTGCATGCTCACACACCAACACTGACACCCCCTTACACAGCTCTTCTTTGACATGTCAGAAAGGCAATAAGCAACTATGGCTGTGATACTTTACTCACCCCATATATCGCTGTCTGACTTACAGCATTACTAAACCCACCATTTATAACTTCTTACCTATTTATTAGGGGCCGAGAGGTACGAATGGAAGAAAATAAATTGTCCTTCAAAAGTTGTTTTGTGAGTCGCACTTAACCAATGTCAAACAGAACTCAGGTCTCAGAAACCTGTTTTGGAGAACAAATCTGTAATAGGTCACCTGTCTTTCCCCAAACCAGCAGTGTCATTCTCCTTGTACAGGCAGGGGAAGGATGTTTGGAATTGTTTAGGAAACTCTGCTCGTGTGTCATTTTTGCAGCCTAGGAGGCTTTCTGTGTGACAATTTGATATTCAGATTCTAAAGATGTTAAGATCGTAGCGGTCCAGTGCCAAAATCCTGTTGTTATACTTTGATATTTTAAAGTACTGTCCTGTGGAAGATTCCAGTGTGTCTTTCACAAGTGCCTTAAACAACCCTGTGAAATAGGCAAATATCTCATCCACATTTTAAAGTTGGGGAAACAGAAGTAGAGAAGAGTTGCAGTGCACCCACCATTAGTGGGGGTGTGCAAAGCAGGCCCTATTCGATTTGGATTCAGATTTGGACTGAATCAGGGACAGTGATTCGATTTGTTGATTCAGATCACTGTCTCTGATTCGATTCAGCCAATTCCAAATCTGAAGATTCGATGCTGATTCGGAGAATCAGCAATTCAGACATAGACCGTTTTAAAAGTTTTTTTCTACATACCTTGAGGTAGCAGGCCATGGATCGTGATCGTTGTGGTGCTGGGGTGCATGGAGCATCTCACAGGAGTGAGGGGGGGGGCCCTCCATGTGTTCGGCAATGACCAGAAGTACTTCAGGTCCACTTCTGGGTCTACCAGGGAGTGTGCTGCCCACCCCCCACCCCACACCACTCCCCTCTGGCTTGGCTATCAGCCTCAGGGGGTCCCTAGGTGCCCCCCCCACCCCAGACCCAGGAGGCACCAGTCACCAAACCATGGAGGCGCAAAGGGAGGCCCCCGTGCACTTCCCAGCAGACCTGGAAGTGGACCGAAAATGCTTCTGATCTACTTCTGGGTCTGCTTCTAACTGCACTGGGGAGCCCCCTGCGCTTCTGTGGGACACTCCATGCACCATAGCATCGCAGCACTCAGAAGCCCCTGCTACCTAGAGGTATGTAGAAACAATACTTAAAGCTGTGTCTATGTCTGAATCTCTGAATCTTTCCGAATGTCCCCATATCGATTCAGAGGGTTCTGATTTGATTTGGAGAGATTAAAGGGTCTCCTGATTCGATTCGGATCAGGAGATTTGGCCACCAGATCAGGCCAAATCTCTGCCAGATTGAATGAGGGACAGCCCTAATAGTCAGTGCTTGCTTTGGGACTGGAACTCAAGATATCTGCTACCTCTCCTTCTGCCTGAAGCCTGCATAATATTTCCTCTTTCTGTAACCTTTTATATTGGCTTTGCATCAGGACCTGCAGGAACGTGGTAAGCAGATTGATAACTTACACATGGAACAAAATATCAGTAACACATGTTACTTCTGTCAGTAGCATCTTTGTAGAAGAGTTCTAGTGACTCATCTGAAGAAGCAAACCTTTCTGTATGTCAGTTTTAGAGGTATTTTATTTAAAGTAGACCTCATAGCAGATGACCTAACATACAATAAAACATATGATACTTTAAAACTTCTATATATCAAATGCCATCTGTAAAAGCATAACCCTTGTTAGCCCCTGTGAGATACAAGATAATCCCCCCAGAAACTTCACACGCACATAATATATATGTTGACTTTTCTGAAATGTATAACGCAGACCACACACAAAGATAACATATACAAAATATGTGGTGTGTTGTCTAGGCCAGATTCCCTCTAGAGGGCTGGAGAATTATATATTTATATCCCAATTTGGAAGATAGATTTTAATTTTTCAGGCTCAGTTTTGTGCTTGCAGCTGGTGGCATGTGTAAACTGTTATCATTGTTATTTGGATTTCTACTGCAGTAGCACCTGATGATCCCAACAAGGGATCAGGGTCTTACTCTACAACCACATAACACAAGGAGAGTCCATGGTCCAGAGAGTTCACAAGCTAAGATACTGACAACCCAAAACAGGGGAATAATGAGAGAAAGGAGTGGAGAGGTAAGAGGAGAAGACAACACCAAAGGCAGGTGCACTTGTAGAAGTCAGATTAGTAATAAGCTTTCTTCAGTTACATGATTCACGGGCAGAATTGTTTTGTTAAAATTATAAGTGGGGATAGCTTTTTGCAGATACAATATTGTCCCCATCTAGGGGTAGGTCCAGGGGGAGTGTACTGGTGCAGCTGCATCCCTTCTCCCTACTTTGATTCCTGTTGCACCCTAAATTTAAAACCAACTGGCTGGCAGGGGCAGCAGCTTTTCTATTCATGCAGCAATGAGAGCATCAATTGAATTCATGGCTCATTAAAATCTACCTGATTCCTTCTAAACTCTTCATGCCACAGATGTTAACAACTCTCTCTTCTTTTTTTAATGGGCTTAATGTTGTATTAATCAAGCCAGCCTTTCTTCTGCAATTTTTCTGTCTGATAGCTACTCCTGGTAATGTAGCTCTTATTTCACTGCCCTGCAGATAATTTTTAACTCATTCTAATACAGTTATATTTGGGGGTTTTTTGCTTCTATTTTAAACTGAATAATGTAGATTTAGGCCCCTAGCGTATTAGTAAAGCTTCTAGTTTATTTTTCGTGGAGAAGAATATGTGTTGTGTTGCATGGGATAATACACCATACCATCTGCACTCCCTTTCCCCCTTTTCAAAATCCTAGATCTTCACCAGTTGAATTTTCCTAGGCAAAGCTGCTACCCTATGTAGGAGTGCCCTGATATATTGAGCCATATACCACCAATGAAGCAAATGCAAACAGCAGGATGGTGGTGGGTTTATATAATTTGTCAAAACTTAATTTTGTGCTACTGTAAAACATTTTTGGCTTCATCTTTTCTCTGTGAATCCCTAGTACAAATTACGTGAACAGACTGCCAAGCATCTTATTCAGAAGGGCTTAATTAATCTCAGGGAGAGAAGGAGAGAGAAACTGCTGAGGCTGTATAAAACCATCACATTTAAACAAGTGTGTGCAAATGACCTAAATGCATTAGTTCTCTGAAGAGCTGGGCCATGCCGTCTGGACACAGAATGGAGAGCCTGTGCTCTTCCTAGACCTTGCACTTCACAGCTTCTTGTCTGTCTTCTCCTAGTCTGTGATTTGTACGTTCTGGCATGCTTCCATATACACTTAACAGTAGCCCGTAAACACCCTTCATTTCTACTTGCACATTCCTCCTTCATCACAGAAATCATGGAAATGTAGGGCTGGAAGTGTCCTCAAGAGGAATTCAGTGCATGTGTCTGTGCTGAGACAGGTTAAATATACCTTGACCATCCTGAGAGACAACTGTCTCATCTGTTCTTTAAAACCTCCGGTGAAAAGAATTCCACTACTTCCCTAGGTAGTCTGTTCCAGTGCTCCACTGCCCTTCTAGTATAAAGTTATTCAGAATATCCACCCTACGTCTTTTATTGCTGTGACCCAAGCTGATCACTTTTTGCTTTGGGGCATGGGAAACGCTTGATCACTCTTCTAATATTACAAAAGCCCAAGTCTCGGCAGCCTGTCAGAGTGCCCTACACAGACAGGGACAGACAGCGGAGTGCCTCCATGACAGTGGGGACTGAGTGTCCGGAGGGGAATGGGACAAGGCTCTCTGCTGCTCCTTGGAGGCAGAGCGGGATGACAGGGACCGGAGTGCTGCCATAATGAAGGGGACAGAGTGAGGGAGTCTGCTCCTTGGAGCCAGGGGCCAGTGCCCCGCACCCTAACACCAGCCAGCAGGGAGGGGAGGTGGCGGGAAATGGGAGGGAAGGGAGCAGAAAGGGAAGGGGGAGTTCATGGTGGCTGTGCCCCACTGCAACCGTCGCCGCAGTCTCAGGCCCCGGCCCCGGCCCGAAGCAGAGCGGGGGAGGCGGGGAGCGGCCCTGGCCCTGACCCAAAGTGGCGGGGGCAGGTGGGGAATGGTCCAGGCCCCAGCCCCAGCCCAGAGCAGCAGGGGGATGGGGGGAATGGCCCAGGCCCCAGCCCAAAGCACCAGGGGGCAGATGGGGAGCAGCCCAGGTCCCAGCCCTGGCCCAAAGCAGCAGGGGGAAGGGGAAGAATGGCTCTTGCCCAAAGCGGCCGGGGGGGGTGGCAACAGCCCACACCCCATGCCCAGCCATGGCTGGAACCAGCAGGGGGAAGCAGGGAGTGGCCCCGGCGCTGGCCCCAGCCCCGGCCTGAGGTGGGGCAGGGGAAGGGACACAGGCCTCTGTCTCTCCCGCATCCCCCCACCCTGTCATTCTTGACAGACAATTTGCTAGTCCTGTTTACAACCGTCTTTCACATATTAGAAGGCTGTTATCATGTTCTCCCCTCCGTCCTCGCTTGTCTGGATGGAACAAATCCAGTTCTTTCAACCTTTCCTCATAGGTCATGTTTTCTAAACCTCTTCTCATTCTTCGTGTTGTTCTCTGGACTCTTCTTTTTGTCTACATCCTTCTTACAGTGTGGTGGATATAGTACTCCAACAGGTCTCGCCCACAGTGTGGAACAATTCCCTCTCGTGTCCTGCATGTGACAGTCCTGTTAATACATCCCAGAATGAGATGAGTCTTCCTACAACAGTGTCATATTGTTGAATGGTGCTCAGTGTGCAGTCCACCATAATCCTTGGATCCTTTTCTTCAGTACTGTTGCCCAGCCAGCTACTTCCTATTTTGTGTTTGTGTGTTTTATTTTTCTTTCCTTATAATGCTTACATCCTTCTTCAAACCGTCCCTTTTCCTCAGTCTCCAAGCACACATTTTCCTTTGTCTTGTGTTCACTATTCTGATTTAGATTGTGAGTTTGCCGAAAGCAAGTAGAGTCTCGTGTTAAAGACCTTGAATTGGTGTGCGGAAGACCTTGGTTCGTGTCTTAGCTGTGCCACAGACTTCTCATCTGATTCTGAGCAGGTTACATGCCATATTTTCTCACATATGGTGAAGCCCATAATAAAATATGCATTTTTTTTGAAAGGCGGAATGAAGAAAATCAAGACCTTTCCTTGTAATAGTGACTCAGTAACAGCAACTAGGGACCTGAGCCTGCTCATTGTTCTGCGCCCTGTGGATTGGGTGCAGATTTTCCTTTCATTTTGGCCTGGTAAGCAGCAGGGACTGCTCTTACCATGTTTCTTTGCATATAACGCACGCTCCAATTTCCAACAGGTGGGAGTTGTTGTTTTTTTAAGTTATGTGTTGTATGCAAGTAAATACAGTGATTTTTTACTCTCTTTTTTTCTCTTCACACTGTATTTCTCTTGTCAACATATATTAGAAACTTCTCAAAAGAGGGACTGTGCTTTACTATGGGAAATGTACAGCATGTAGTATGATTGAATTACCAATCTTTTTGAGAGCCTGTGGGTTCTCTGGTAATCTAAATACTAAAAAGCTCTCTTGGGCACTTTTTGGGATGCCTAAATCTGTGTTTCATTTACAGATGAAGCAATTCCTGTTTATAATTTTTAAAGGTTTTGGGAACCTTGGGGAGAAAATACATATTGTATAGACATGCATTAGATTTCAGTCTTTAATAATATGTATTCATTGCTGAATACATGTGTATATGTATTGCTATGTATATCTTGCTACCTGTGAATACTGTGGTTAGATATTGATGATGGGAAGTTTTGTACATTGGGTTAGTTATAGAGACAATTTGCATTTTGAGAGTTGCTATTTGTTTCATGGGAGGATAGGTAGGCCTTTTGTTAGAGATAGTTAATTCTAGGTTTGTGTTCTTCTCATATATACAAGCTTGTAGCGCTGTGGAAAGAGGACTTAAAATCCAGTTGATCAATACACAATATCCATCTTTCAAGGCGTGTGTGGGAAGCAGTGATGGCAGGGAATGACTAATCTAGGAACCAGTTAGAAAATGATATCATCTTGTTCTAGGTCCCACATCTTCCGGTATGGATTGAACTTTCTGGGAAATCAGTAGGATTGTGATGGTTATTTCAGCCCTAAATGCTTTTTCTGTGGTTTCATACTTGTTCTAACACTGCATGAAAGTCAAGAATCTCTAAAACACAGGGCTCTGATCATTGTGTTGGAATATGTGGCTAATCAGTAGGGCAGTGTTCCTCCTCCCTTCTTCCAGCAGGAATAAAAAAGGAATTTATCTCATGCTCAGAGCTGTTAGCGCAGGTTCCTGATGCACTTCATTTGAAATCTGCAGCTGTACTGTCCCATTTTGAATGATTTCATCTTTTGTCGATTTCAATATGTTTCCATAACTTGAAAACATTGGAAACTTATTCCTAGCAGCCTTACATGTTTGCCTGGCATCACTCAGATGGCGAGTTCCACACCTAAAAATTCTTGTTACGATAGAAGCTAAAGACTGGGTAGTCTGGTAGGAAAAAAAATAAGAGATTTGGCTATCCTGGATTGGGATTCTTCAAAAAATCACAATATGCAATTCTAATGGTCTTTCAAAATTATAGCATGTTAAAATGGCAGTGAGGGGCTTCAGGCCTTCTGCTAATTTCCACATCAGGTTTTTTTTTTCATTTGAACCCACCTACTCTGCGAGCACAGCCTGGGTGGGATCTGGCACTCAAGTAAGGTTCTTTTATTAGTTCATCTTCACATGCCATTGCATTTGACCCCAACAATAGCTGTACAGTCCTATTGCCACCATATCATTCCCTCAGTAACGCTGATGCATCCCCTTTATCTTAATATATACTTCCAATTACATCCACGAAACTCTGTTGTCTTTTGCATGGGCTCCATGGGCTTAACTGAAGGCCAGATTTTAAGGCATTTGGATTGTTACACTATTGTCCTTGCAGCTGAAATTTACTTAACAATTCTACAGGAGATGTCCAGCTAAGACAGGACTCCAACTCACTATCCCCAATCTGTGTTGTCTGTGAAGAGGCACAGAAGCAAAATGTCAATTTGATACTAATATGAAGAGACTGATTCATAATTTCCTAAATTAAAATAGAGAAGATGCAGGAATTAAAAATTGTCATCCAACATGCACAAAAAATACTAACTGGAAGGAAAAAAATCACAGATGCATATGAATGGAGCCAAGTTAGAAGAAACATTGCTGTTATTCAGTCCAATAGTGCCTTATTTGTGCTATATAACTGCTGAGAGCATACTATACTAAAAATACTGTTTTATTTTTCATGAAGCATACTACATGAAAAAGTATGGTCGAACTACTCCATCTAGATCAGCTCACATTTTGTTTTTTTTCATGTAATATCTAAAGTATTTTGATCAGGTAATTGTCTCAGATGGCACATGTGTTTCTATCCCCTTTTTGAGAAATTATCTCACAGTTTAATATATCTCATAGTAAAATTTTACCACTATATATTTAGCCAGAAATTTCCTTTATCCATACATAGGGTTAGATCAGAATAGAAAGCCACATTGTACTCCAGGAAGCTACTCACATAGCATATTGCTTAATAAACTGTTTCATAGGGAGTTTTAGGGTGAAGAACAGGCTATTTAAGACTTAACATTTTTAAACATTGTCTTCACCCATATTCATTAATACTGTTAAGCAAATTAATGGAAAAGCTCTTCTGAGACCCTGTGATGAGTTAATTTATTTTGTGCATTTAAGGAGTTTTAATGAGAGACATTACTTACCATAATTTACCATTTGCTTTCAGTCTAGTTCAACTGAATGAGTATTGTGCATTGATTTTCAGTTTTTGATCATTCCTTTGATACTTTTAGATTATCCTTTTGATCTGGTATTTGATCTTCATAACACTTGAAAAGTGTTCTTATAGAGAAAAAAAGCAGCTTGCTATTTAAATGGTCAAGTTACATGCATTTTATGCCTTTGAGTATTGGTTTATAACTCCTGGTAAAAGGACATAGTTTTAATTTTGTTTTGTTAAAAGTGGCTATTTAAATATGAATGCCTTATAACTGTTCTCCTTATAACATCATGCCTCTGAATGATCAATTTCCTATTTTTGATGACTTGGCTTTTTATGCTCGGTTTGTATAAACAAATATGTTATTCAGGGAGCCTGACTCTCCTCTTAGTTACATCCATGTGAATCAGAAATAGCTCCATTACACACCATTGCAAATGTTACTTACAACTAATGCAAGAGAAATGAGATCTCCAAGGTATCTATTTTCTGTCTTCTAATGTGGAAGCAACCAGAGGGGAGAGGGTGAGAGAAGAATGTCTGAATATTATTTTTTGCCACAATTCATCAAAACCTACATTTCATACCTATGTTTGAGCAGTGAACATAACAGCTCTCAAAATACCTATTTAATGACATGTGCCTGCAACTCTGTCAAGCAACTGCACTGAGCCCATTGCATGGCTCAGTCAAAGGAAGTGGAGCAGCTGATGTAGATCACAGTGACAAAGGTAGCAGGAGGAATGAGGCTTGGGATCTGCTAGACCCATCAAGTGGGTCAGCAAACTGTGGAGGAAGTAGATTTAGCCTGATGCTAAAGGTACTAGCCTGGAAAGTGGGCGGCTTGAGTTCCATGTCATGCCACTGACATCTTACGTCAATCTTAAGGTTAAGTCCCTTAGGGCCACATCCTATTTGCTCTTCACGTGCCTGAATAGCAGGTGGAGCTCCACCAAGCTGCAGTTTTGGGAAACTGGACATTTTTGCACAGTTTGGGACCCTGTTTCCTCCTAGTGGAAATAGAATCACACTGCCTAAAAGAGGGGTGGGCAAAATACAGCTTGCAGGCACAGTCTAGCCCACCAAGGGATTTTATCCAGCCTGTAGCAGCCCAGCCTGGCCCAGGTGCGGGGAGCAGCCCAGGCCATGGTGAGTGCACCTAGTCCTGCCACTCCTGGGCACGCAGTGGGGCTGGGTTGGCATGGTGGCCAGAGTCATTTCCCAGCAGCCCCTGCACTGGGAGCTCCATTGAGGCTGCCAGACCCAGTCCTGCTGCTGGAGTACCTTGGCCCCGACCGCCCTGCACCCACAACAACTGGAGAGACACTTAAAGAGTTTTAGTGAGCTGATGCAGGCCAAGGGGAGGGGGCCAAGGGAAAGGGGTGCTGACCAAGTCCATGATAACTCACCAAAACTGCTTAAGTGTCCCTCTAGGCCAAATAATTGCCCACCCCTGGCCTAGGACACTCCACCCTGGACACTCTTACCTCAGCCCGGTAATGCAGTGGCTGAGGCCATTACCCAGAAAGTAAAAAATCAAGGTTCTAGATCCTCTGTCCCAGAGGAGGCTGAAACTTCTCTCTAACCACAAAGCCACAGGCTAGACCAGTGCTTCTCAACCAGGGTGCCACAGCATCCTGGGATGCCTTGAGATTCTTTCAAGGATGCCCAGGTTGCCACACAATATCAGGACTGCTTGATTTACAAACATAGTTCCCCAGATAAACCCAGAGATTAAAAAAGAATTCCATTGTTGTGGTCTTTCTGACTTATTTACAACAGAAAAACTGCTCTATTTTTTTGGAGTAAAAAAAAGGGTGAAAATTGATAGTTGGAATGTACTGACAGGTGCTTTGAGTCTATCCATAGGTGCTTTGAGTGTTAAAAGGTTGAGAACACCTGGGTTTGACATTGCCTGGACCTCTCTCTCAAAGTTGGCTTGCTTTTATTTTCCAATTAATATCAATTTGATAAAAAATACTGGGTAGGTTTCTTCCCCACTGGGAAGATGGACCGAACTCAGAGCCCCAGATCCTTTCCAGGGCAGCATCCAGCTCACTGGGCCACAAATGCTCTGGAACACATCTTCTCTTGGCTGCAGCTTAATGGCCCAGATCCAAGAGGACATCTGGAGAGGGGACCACGTCTAATGCCTAGCTTGTGGCCTGGTGGGTAGAGTACTTTACTGAGAAGCAGGACAAGAAGGTTCAAACCCCCTCTGGATGAGGGGTGCTTAAAATGAGAGTTCTCTATTTCCTGGGCAAGAGACCTAACCACTGGGCTAAAAGGTAGGAGGATCCTCCCACATGGGGACTTGTTTAGCCTTACATGTCTGCCCAGGTTTTCCCTGGGCAACTGCTTGGCTGTAGCACAGCCCAGCTGACCATGCTCAGGAGACTTCCATGAACATTACTGAATCCTAAACTATGTGTAAGTGCCAAAACACTGAAGTTATGCAGCTACAAACCTGACACTATGCATATGAAGGATAAATAGGATCTGGCCCATAGTCTTCTTCTGGGGGACCCATAGAGGAAGCCTGCTTATCTTGGGCTCCATCAAATTATTTGTACTCCACAATTTTGCTATCACCAGGGTACATATAGGATTCAGTATGAAGTTGGCATAAAGGACACAAAAGGAATAAATTAGTGAGGTGTGGACATCAATATATAAATAATGATGGCTTTTTTTCCTACCTCCAACATAGTAAAGAGAGGTTAAAGGGCCATAGACAAGTAAAGGGTTAGAGGAATGCCACAGAGGCTTATATGTGTGCAGGGATGCTCCGTATTGCTCCAATGCTCTGTAATTACAGCACTGGAGTGGTAATTACCACACTCTGGGAGACTCCAGATTCACATGTATCAGCATACTTGTGCTGAAAAATGGTGGCGGGGCACTTTAAACTAAAGCTTGTTTGATAAGCTTCAGTTCAAAGCACCATGCTGCCATTTTTCATTGCAGAGGCACTGATGCACATGATGCTCTGGGGGCTTTTAATTAGTTCAGCTCTCGGAGCACCCCCCCCAACACACACACACCTCTGGATCACATCTGTAAATGCCCACAATGATCAAATATGGTAGTGGGGACTAAACACCAGTGAGTAAAAAGAAAGGTATGAAGAGTCCAGCAGGTTAGGAATATTTGGATGGAGTTGAGCTAAGGATAATTTGGAGTGAACATGAAGATAATTTTCCCAGCAGGGAAGTTTGTATGAGGAAAGTGATGGAAACCCCACTTCTTGTGACATTTAGAACTGGTTTGATCATCTGCCTTGGATTTCTTGAGCAACAAACTGTTTCTGTCCCTGCAGTGGTAGAGCATGACAGTGCCCTGGCTCCCCTACTTTTTCTGTGGTAAGCTGAAGGGTAGTTTTGATGTTTTGGCCAGTTTGCCTAATAGCCATGTGTGAGGGTTGGTTCCAAAAATTTTAAGAACATGTTAGACAAATACTTGTTTAGAATGGTTTAGGGATGAGCCTGCCTTGAGGTCCCAATCAACCCTACTTTTCTATGATTCTATGATAGTTAGGGATGGACCTGCTCTGAGCAAGGGGCTGGACTAGATCACCACCTGAAGTCCCTTCCAACACTAATTTTCTATGATTCTATGATTTTGCATTCTCAGTTCTGCATTACTGGGGACATTTGTACAAAATGTCCATAAGATTTCCTCATCAATATCTCTTCTTGAGGAGCATATGAACTGGATTAGCCAGTGGCCTATGTTGTCCAGTTATCTGTGCAACAGGGACAGTGAGAAGATGCAAACCCCATATAATCATGATGGATTAAGTTAAATCAAAACAGTTCAAGTAATCTAATTTCAATCCCCAGCCTCAATTAAAATGATTGCTTTAAATGCATTTATTCCATTTGTTCTTCAGTTGATTTCTTAAGAAAAGGCATTATTCTTGGTTGATATAACTATTAAAGTGTGTAGAATAACATGTAAATAGGGCCTTTGCACTAGATTTGGTACATCTTTTTGCCACTTAGGAAGGCATTTTATATGCTTGAAGGGTACACTCTAACTATAAACATTTATTTAAGCAGTTATATAGCTTAATATTTCATATACTTACTGATTCCACATTTTACTATGTTAGAAAATGGTGTTTGATTATTGCTTATTTACTGGATAACTTGCCTTTTGCTCATGATTTGTGTCAAGCAGCTGCATTACGATGGTAACTGGAATTTAATTAAACATGCAAAACAGCCTATAAAATTTATTGTTCTTGAACAAACCCACTGAAGTGTTTTGGAGGCATCAACTTTTCTTATCAAAACAAGTTTCACACTTACAGCTAAATGATTTATTGAACAGAAAGATTAACTGTAGCCGGGGAATTGCACCATTTAATTTAGGCTAGCCTGGGAAATTTTTCAAATATGCCTAAATTAAAGTGACAAACTCCTATTGCTATTTGCCTGAGGCTTGGGAAAATCAGAAGATTTCCCAGCTTATTTCCTAAGTTAGTCCTAAACTATTTATCCTTCAGACATTTAAAATGAATAGATTTCATCCCCTCCCTTTTGTTTTTATTCATACTGAATTCGAATGGATTCTGCATGTTTTTTTTATTTACATTTTTAAGACATTATAACATCTTTTTATTTAATTTAGATTTCATTTTAATAGCTTTTAATAGAAGAAACATGTATTATAATTTAATAACATTTTTAAAATGTTTTTTACTTTTAAAAAAATCATTCTTTTTTTTTATGAACCCTCCATGCAATGGACACTTACAGAATAAACAACTCAGTTGGGGCAGTTAATTCCTAAGTGCAAGCAAATTATATTTTTTCTCCTAAAGTTTAAGGAATATACCTGTTTCACATTCTATCCTCTGTAGCCTTTGTCTATCCTGTTCATTTAGCCAGCAGTACAATTCTCTACAGCAAATTAAGTTGTAAGAATTAGATCATATTTTGAGAATTAACTCTTTCAGTTCAACACTTCAAGAAATGTCAACTGAACTAAGACTTAGTGTGTACCTCATGAGACAGACTTCAGTCTACTTAGAAGTAAACCCATCCCTCTTTTTCACCTAGGACCTGATACGAAGAGATATCCTATACTACAAAGGTCGCATTGACATGGATAAATATGAGGTGGTGGATATAGAAGATGGGAGAGATGATGATTTCAATGTCAGCATGAAGAATGCCTTTAAACTTCATAACAAGGAGACTGATGAAATACACTTATTCTTTGCCAAGAAGCTGGAAGAGAAATTGCGATGGCTGAGAGCTTTCAGAGAAGAAAGGAAGATGGTACAAGAAGATGAAAAGATAGGTAAGGGATTCAAAATGAATGGCTGGGTGCTGATGGCATTTGGTTTATCTCTTTCTGAAGGAGAAGGGTGAATTATTGTGCATTAGAACTACCAGTAAATTTCATTCTAACATCCTTGGCTTATCTCACTGTCAGGGAATAGGTACCAGCTGATCATGCTTGGTCCTGACCATTCTTCCATTCAGTTACTAGTATTGCATCTCTGTTTGCTTAGGAGCAAATCCTACCCTTAGCATCAAGCCTCTGTCCAGATGTAGGAGAGAGGAATCAGGAAGTCCTGTGCCCTGAGAGGCATCAAGGCCTCCTGGCTATATAATTTCTGCCCTAGTTAGGCACCTCCTGAGTAGGGAGAAAGGCAAAAGATATTGCTGATCTGCTAGCCTTACCCTTCTTTCTGCATCAGCACATATGGCTGCTACAACAAAGATTACAATCAGTCCCATTATCCATAAAGCACTGCTTACATTTATGGTACAGTATAACACTACTTAGAGGCAGGAAGGTTGCTTTCCATGCAGCTCCTCCCACTGTCCCCTCCCCCCAGCCTTCCAGTTGATGTTATAAGGAGGCTTCATTTTAAAATAAGATCTGTTTTTTGTTCAAATGTTTCTCCATGTGGGCAGCCACACCAGGTAGTGCTTTGTCCCTCAAGGGTTAGTTGTGTGATAAATGGTGCATGAAGAAATATTCCAGAGAGGCCGAGTAGTAAGCAATTTTCTGAATCGTTTGCCATGTTCCCTTTTCCAGGCTTTGAAATTTCTGAAAATCAAAAGCGACAAGCGGCAATGACAGTAAGGAAAGTCAGTAAGCAAAAAGGTAACCAGCAGCATATGCCATGATAGGTGCCGTGAGGGTTTGGTGGGGCTTTATGCTGGGCTAGAGTCCAGATTTCCTGGTTTTTTCCCCCCTTTCTTTTTCTTTTTTAATACCATGTTTGTGGTTCATATACTGCGAAGATGTCTCCTTGGGTCAAATTAGTCTCTGATGTGACTCTGTTGACGCCAGTGGAGTTAGACCAGTCCAGTCTCCAGAAGTTGTCTTGTGGGCATTTTATCTTAAACCATATGGAACGTATAGATGCACTAGCTCACTCCAGACTGAATTGGGAATGACTGGGAAAATGCGTAGGAGCATTGCTAACTCCCCGAGTCTCCCACTTGAAAGGAATTAAGATGGCTGTCTTTGGATATGGTGAGTTCCTATCACTCCACCTCTTTTTCTTCTTGAAGTGGGACACTCATGGATCTTGTATGTGTACTTCTGGGAGCTACACGCAACATAGCATCAGCTCTCACAAAAATAACATGCCCTGGTAAATGCATGATATACCTATAAAATTAGATTCATCCCCCTGCCTCAGCAGAGTATAGTCAACTAATAAACAGATATTAAACTGATACACAACTGGCTGAAAGTTCACTACTAATCATCTTCTGTAAATTGTATCATGGTAGATGTAGGAAAAGTTCAGAGAGAAATTGTAGTACAAATGTTTTAAGTTGTCCAAAGCTTCAGGAACAATTTGAGACATCATGGACATGCTGTCTAGCTACTGAAATATGTTAGCATAGTCAGGTCCCCCAAGAGCTTCAAAGTTTTGAGAACAGAGCTTCATTTCTTGGGTGCCTGATGTCCCCAGCTGGCTTGTCCCTGTTCTGTAGCTGCTGGGAGGTAAATACTTGGATTTTTCAACTCTTCAAGCGAGGTCTTAGTTCTCTTGCCTGCTTGCTCATCCCCATATTGCTCTGGTGATCCAGTAGTGGTTTACTAAGCTCAGTGTGACTCTGCAGCTTTCCTTTATCCCTGCACTGTTATTGAAGATGTTCTACTCCCTCATCACTTCCTAGCTTGTCTCCTCAGCTGCTTTCTAAAGAGTTTTGAGGACAGATTTTCTAAACATGGGATAAAAAAAGTATTTTTCATTTAAATACCAAATATATACAGCTGATTTTGGCAACAGTGCACCCCATACTACACTATCAATAGACAATTTTTGGAACTTAGTAACTCCTCATACATGCAAAGTTCTGTAGACTTGTCCCTGCCCTATCTGCCTGCACACACCCATTAAAAACCATGCAGAGATTGCTAAAATTGCAGCCACTGGAAAAAAAAAAACCAAAAAAAAAAACCCGCCTGTACAATCTGTGACTCTCATGACAACTGTGCCAAATCCAGTTTTAATTATTCCTAACCAAACTGACTCAGCTCAAGTGTGCTTGAGCGTACATATGAATATTTCCAATTAAACTCCCAGCCTTGCATTTTGACAAACTCAATGTACTTAACTGTATTTATTTCTTACACCACAATTGCTCTCTTATTCTCTCTCTCTGTGGGACAAAAAATGGGGATTTTATTAGCCCAGGCTCTTTTGACTATAAAATTAATTAGTTCATACTTTCGTTGAACATCAGTCAGCACTTTGCATATGCAGAGTGAGCCGATACTGTAATACTGGGAATTCTTTTTATGATCTGAGGTCCTTGAGTCTGACAGAAACTCGTTCTGACTCTAAGCATCAAGTGAAGCAAAGCCCAATCATTTTACCTCAGACATTAATTCTGAAATAACAACAAGCCCCTTTCCATAATATCATTAAATTAGCAAGTCTGCCTCTCTTGTGCCGTCTTGTGCTTGTGTTATCTCAACCCAGTCTAAAGTTAATTGAATTAAGTGCTGGTACTGTACATTCTGTTAAAGTCAAGCCATTGCTAAGCACCATCAAAGCAGATTGATTTTATTACCCCATGGGCAGGGGGTTGTGTTCTGCACAGTACTTCAAAGGTTGGCCCTGGCACAGATGATTGCACTCAGCAACGGGGTCCTATGTGCCTGCTAAGAAAGCAGGTCTTAATACAAAGGAGGGGACCAGAACTATCCCCAAACTGATTCCAGCTTGAGGTGCTTTTCTTGACTGCTTCTGTGACATTGTCATAGGTATGTTACACATTTCACCAGTAAGGTTTTACCAGAGACATTGCCATGTGCTTGGAGACTAGTATTGGTACTGACTGGTTGTAGCTATTCGTGCTGAGAGAAGAATAACCAACTCTCAGGCTTCAGGATTATGGTAGACAGGAGGCACTTCCGTTTCCCTCCACGTACAGCATCACACAGTTAAATATATGTTTTGTTGGTAGGCTTTGGTTGCCTTCGAAGCATCTTTTAAACCTTGAAACTAGTAAAGCACTTAAGTATATGCTTAAGTTAAAATGTGCAATAACTTCCATTCACATCACTTGGACTGTTTGCATATTTTAAGTAAAAGACCAGGATTCTGCAGCTGTAGAAGGACTCTGTGTAATAGTCTGTAATAACCTGCTTTGAAGTCTCAGGATCTCTGTTCTGGTGCTACAGGCCAATGCATGTCTATCACAACCCCACTTCTACCAGCCCCTACACTATCTCAGTTGTTCCCTTCTGTCTCTCAGATGGGAAACAGGAATAATATTCTTGCTCAAGGAAGAGATGGAAGCTGTTAAGGAGATGAAATGGAAAATCCAATATCCCTGTTAGAGCTGAACCAGAAGAATGTTTTCCAGTAATATAAACTGTGGCTTATTTCATGAACTGTCATAAAGCTCTTCCCTGAAGCATTACTCTGGGGCTGGGGCTAGCCTGTTTATTAAAAGGCAGCATTTAAACCACCACAGGCTGCCATACAGCAAGAACAGAAAGTGAGGAAGAATATGCAAAGAGAAAAGAAGCCTCAAAACTTGATGAAAAGTTAAGGAAATGATTAGGAACTGACCTAAATCTTTGCATTTTTAGACCTTTATCCTTAAATCATAAGGGCATACTCCATAATATATAAATCATTTCAGTTGGAAACAGTCTGCCTTTCACACATCTGTGTACACCAAAACTCACGTGCACATGCACAGTGCCAAGATTCCTCCAAAATTGGCTTGATGATGAGCTAGATCAGATTTCAGCAACATGCCAGGATTTGCACTGGATTGTGGAAAACTTGATATTCGATCAGGTGGCTTAAGTCAACTTTATGTATATTCTCTTATCTTCTTTATATTAATTAATCACAGAGTGAATAAGTAGTGTTTGCCATGCCTCTTCCCATTGGTCAGGGCAGTTCACCTCTGTTTCTTCATTTTAAAAACACCTCTAGTTCCTAGGTCCAGTTACAGCCATGGATGTCAGTGACGGTAGAATTCTGCCTAAGGTCTCCTAGGAACACTAAAGTGAGAGCTAGAAACATCATATTTATTTGATTTTTTTTAAAAAGCAGTCCACAGCCCTTATAACTCACAGTCCATTGGGGCTGTAGCCATGTTGCAAATAATGTGGAAGCTGCCAATGACATTCAGAATCTTCTTGGCTGCACTCAAAAATCAGGCAGTTGGACAGTTAAATGGCATCAATTGTGCCTGAAGAATTGCATTTGTAACTGACTGCAGGTGCTAAATTGGAGGCTAGATTAAGGTGCCTTTGAAAACCAGGCCCATTAGGTCATCCAGTCCATCTTGAATGCCAGTATAGGATTGTTCACTAACCATTTTCCATGTCTTTGTCTGTTCCAGTTAAGGGACTCCAAGAACAGGCTTTCAGCTCTCCCTTACTTACTCAGACTATGAGGAATTTCTTTCGCAATACCTAAGTTTAACTTTCCTGAGTTTAATTTAAGCTCATTACTCCTGCCTCATCATGCCTTCCTCCAGTTAATGCTCCAGATGGATATCAAATCCCCTGTTTCATCCTCTTCTGTCCCCTCGTCTGGCTGTTTGTAACACATCTCTTTTTGCATTCAGTTTGGCATATGTTCCTAGAAGCTATCGGCCAAGATTTGCAAAGATCACTAGAGATTCTTTGTGCATTGAGTTTTAGGTGCCCAACTGGAGTATCCCCATGCTGGTTCTGTACTTCTTTTAATCACTGTTTAATGTGAAATATAGAAACAGTCCTGGAAACAAAGACCAGGACTCTCCCCCTGCTAAGCAAGTATCATAACCACTAAGCAGCAGAGTCCTGCTCCCTCTGGCCCAAATAACTTTAAATCTTTTTCTGTATAGTGCACAGCTTCAACAGCAAAGGTGGAAGATGCACACCCCCAACACAATGTAGCCCACAGCCTTGTGGTTAGAGTACTCACCTGACGGGGGGTCAGAGATGTGGGTTTGATCCCCTTCAGTCTTAAAAGACCACTGAACCTGGATCTCCTACTTTCTTTGTAAGTGGTCTAAGCAACAGTCTATTATCTAAAAGGTAGTGGGCACCAATAGCTTAAAAAGAAAAGGAGCTGCCACATAATTTCATGAGGGTCCCAGGCCAGAGGGTGTGTGTTAGGCAAGTTCTTAGAATGGCTTTCTGTCTCAGGAAAGTGTGACACACACAGGGCCCTTCAAAGCCACCTTGGGTGCTTAATTTTCAGCCTTGGGCAAAAGCAAGTGGGCAGGGCTTGGTTCTCAGCAACAGTCCCAAACTCAGCAGGGACACAGTATAGTCATGGCCTAAGTGACCCCAACCTTTCACAGGTAAACACCCACCTGCTCAAAAAATTATGATGTGTTGAAAATTCAGCATACCTCCCCCAGATAAGGTCCCAGCCCTGCCGTGCAACCTCTTCCAAGCTGCCAAGCCTACCTATTACTCCCTTTCCCATCAAATGACTCCTCCCCTCCCCCGCCCAAACCTAGATAATATCACCCCCACCAGGAACCTTTAATTCTCTCAGGTTAAATTGGTCTATATTCCCATCACATCTCACATTTCTGCAGTTGCTATGCAGTTCCTATGCCAACACTTCCACGATATATCTGCACTGCAAAATGAAGGTGCAGTTGTATCATGTGTGACATATTGGTGCTGCCTTAATCTAGCCAACTTGCATAAGAAGAGCAATGAAAACACATCAACATGGGCTTTAGCAGAGGAGCACACTCTGGACACCTTGGGTTTCTACTGTACAAGCTAGTGCATGCAGAGGTCTTTGCTACTCCTTCTCAGTCACTTCTGTTACTCCTGCTAGCTAGCTTAAGCTAGCACCTGCTAGCTGTCCCTCCTTCATTTTGGTGTGTAGATGTAGCCCCGGTGTCATTCAGCAGTGTTAAGGTACATACCAGCTAAACTCTAAAATAAAGGGGTTACTTATATTTTTAGGCATAATCAACATCATTTCCCTTTTCTTCACGAAGCTTTCTACACCACAAATGAAACACTATCATTACTAGGTGTATTCACATTATCAATACCACTTCCCAACATATACAGAAAAGACACAGCACAAATCTCTTTGTACATAAATTACATTGACCATAAACTGAACCTTCTAAAAAATGAATGCTGAATATGCACTGACAATAGTATTTCTGGATGTAGTCTTTCTGGACTTTCGGAAGGCCTTCGACACTGTCTCTCACCCCGTTCTCATTAAAAAACTAGAGGACTGTGACATTGACCTACACAGTCAAATAGGTCGCCAACTGGCTGGAGGGCCGCACCCAAAGAGTGGTGGTGGATGGGTCATTTTCGACCTGGAGGGATGTGGGCAGTGGGGTCCCCCAGGGCTCGGAACTTGGGCCTGCACTGTTCAACATCTTCATCAATGACTTGGACGAGGGGGTAAAAAGCACCTGCAGATGAAAGCTGTGGGGGGGGATGTGGGCATGCTAGAAGGGAGGAATAGGCTGCAATCAGACGTAGACCGGCTACAGGGGTGGGTGGATGAGAACAGGATGGGATTCAACACCAACAAGTGCAAGGTAAGGTGATGCACCTGGGGAGGAACAACCGGCACCGTACCTACAGGCTGGGGAACTCCCTTCTTGTCAGTGCAGAGGCAGAAAAGGATCTTGGAGTCATCATTGATGCCAAGATGAACGTGGGCCGGCAGTGTGGGGACACAGTCAGGAAGGCCAACCGCACCTTGTCATGCATCCACAGATGCATCTCAAACAGGCCAGGGAGGTGATCCTCCTCCTCTATGTGGCACAGGTCAGGCCGCAGCTGGAGTACTGCGTCCAGTTCTGGGCGCCGCACTTCAAGAGGGATGTGGACAACATGGAGAGGGTCCAGAGGAGGGCCACTCACATGGTCAGGGGGCAGCAGGGCAGGCCCTGTGAGGAGAGGCTACGGGACCTGAACCTGTTCAGCCTCCACAAGAGAAGGCTGAAGGGGGATCTAGTGGCCTGTTACAAACTAGTCAGAGGGGACCAGCAGGCACTGGGGGAGTCACTGTTCCCCCGTGCACTACCTGGAGTGACCAGGAATAACGGTCACAAGCTGGCAGAGGGTAGATTTAGGCTAGATATCAGGAGGCTCTACTTCACGGTCAGGGTGGCTAGGATCTGGAACCAACTTCCAAGAGAAGTGGTGCTGGCTCCTACCCTGGGGGACTTTAAGAGGAGGCTAGATGGACACCTTGCTGGGGTCATTTGACCCTAGTACTCTTTCCTGCCATGGCAGGGGGTCAGACTTGGTGATCTGCTCAGGTCCCTTCCAACCCTACCAACTATGAAACTATGAAACAATCTGGAATTTGCCCTGATCATTTATCAGTGTTTCTGATCCAAAAGTATTGATTTTGATTAGGATTTTCATAATATAGATGTAACTGGCTCCTCACTACTCATTGTAATTATGGATCCAATTCAAGTCAGCAGCTTTGGTTATATGTATTTGATTAGATTTCACAAACTAAGAAAGGGTAGGTAAAATAAATACCTGGAGAGGAGACCTCCAAGAATACCTATGTGCACAAGCATGTGGCAATAGTACCTCTGTGTTAAGGAGAAGTGGTCTTTCTTCCAAGCCATTTTTAAACAAATGGTCCAACAGAGTACAGGGAGAACATCTTTTGGCTGAGATACAAAACTGACCTCTTATGTTACTTAGGGATCGCAGAGTACTGTTTAAGGAATTAAAATGTTTAGTTTTACATGGTGACTTTAAGCAGGGTTATGGTGTCAACTTACATACTCCCTGCCATATCATCTAGATATGGCATTTTTCTTCCTTTCTTGTCCTAAACTGTCATTTGAGTTGCTGTGTGCTTTTATAGACCTCCCATGTTTCACCCTAGCCCTAAACAGCTGTATGTCAGTAAATCGGCGAGTCAAGTAATTTGTGTAACTCAATAAAGTGGTTAATCTCTGTACAGCACTTTATAAACTACTTGAGCATGAGGAATTATGTAAGTACTTGGATAATGCACTCTTTACCTGGCTTTGTCTGATAAGGCAGGTAAAGTATTACTCATTGTTTCAGTGCTAAAGTCTCTTGATGTTAGTTTGCAGTAATGGACTCATTTGCACAGAAGGTAGAATTGCCTTGCCCTGTGTAGAGACTGCTGGAGAACTGATTACAGAGTAGCTGAAGGACTCTTACCTTTCTCAAGCAGGAGCCTAGAATGATAGCAACTAACTCTTTCCCCGCCTTCATCCTACAAAATAAAAAGTTTTGTCTAATGGGTAGAGAAGGGAGCGAGGATTCACATAGGATTCCTATTCCTATGTAGCATTTCTAATAATACCAAACTCTACAAGCATGTGAAGTTCTCTGCTCTGTTCTACATTAATGCAGAACCTCAAGCTGGGTGAGCATGGCAAAGTAATGGCAATCTCCTTGGGCAGATAAAGACTTTTGCTCATGACTTGTTACTTGCATCTGTATCTATGAAAGCAATGTCTATCCTACCTGAGAGCAGAAGCAAGACCTGTGCTAGTTTTGTGACTAAAATATTGGGAAAAAAACCAAAACAGTTCAGTAACTGGCAACAAAACAGAAGTTTTTTGTTGGACAGTGGCAAACATGCAATTCATTTCTCAGCAAATCACAGCTTGCTTTTGGGCAGTTTGAGAGCCAGATTTTGACCACTCAAAACATGAGAGCAAATAAATGAAAAATTGTGTCGTGTTTTGAGAGCCTGTGCTCAGAAAAGGCCAAAGGTCACCCACAACTGCACCTAATTCTCCCTTTAACTGAATTGTACCATTGTTCTCTGGGTGTGTAACCACATAGAGAGTCATACTTTAATAGGGCACACTCCCTAGCACCCCACAGAAATGCACTATGCATGTAGGAAGGTAAACTTGTGAGGCTGTGTGCCTCCTAGGAAGTGTGTTCCCTCAGTTAACCCCAAGACCAATAATAATTGAGGGCTCCTAACCTAGCATCTTCTCCACTCCCCAGCACTGTCACAGTTTCAGCCCCTAGAGAAATGGAAGGCACTTATATTTCACCACTCATCTTTTAAAGCTAGCTAATGGACAGCACAGTATCTAGATGGAAATACAGGGATAAGAAACATGAAACAGCTGTTTATCAAGGCATGAGGTGAGAATGGAATAAGCACAGAGGGACACTAGATAGTTACTGCTCTCTCCTAATTCTTCCAATGCCAGGGAGATGCTTCTTTCTGTAGAAGTTGGAAAGAGAAGTAGAAATGGGTTTAAATCCCTTCAAATTTGTTTCTGTGCTGAGAGATCCAAATGATTTGAACTGACATTGCTGGATGCTGAAGTACTGCTCTGTTTCAACTGACAGTGCATCTTTCTCTACCCATTGTTTCTGTCCTAAGCTTTTCTTTTGCTCATGCCATACAGAATCCACCCCCCCCCCAATTCCAGTCATACTGAACAGTCTCTCTGCAGCTGCAACCCGTGTGTGGTGCAGAATTATGCATGAACCAGCAGAAGGAGCTCCAGTTCCGATCATGGTGTATAACTGGTTCCCTGTGCCTGGGAAAAGCAGCACAACAGCTGTGCCTGGAAATCTTTTCTTATCTATCAATTCCCCTCCTCTCCCTCCTCCCCAACTTTGCATTTTGAATTCTGTTCGCTAAGGCAGTGAGAGATTACGGCCTTCTCTGTTGGAAAAGAGCTTTGCTCATTTGTTCAGATGAATTGCAGGGGAGTTATGGTTTTGCATATTAAAAAAAATCCCTAGAGAGAAAATCTTGCACAACTGCTTGAGGTTCTCGTGAGGGAGCAAAGCAGTTGGTTCAGATACAAATATATCAATTCCTTGTTCATTTGGAGAACTGTTCTTTTTTTGAGGTTCTGAAAGTAAGTGGATTTCCTTCCCCATTTCTGATAGTTCACTTTGGCCAGGAACACCCAGATACCAGTCAAGAAAAGCTGTGGCATTCCCAGCTAAAACTCACAACAGAAGCCTGTTTGACCCCCAAGTGCTTCATTTAAATTAGAGCAATCTCAAGGCTTCTTCTCTAGCTTAGCAAACTGTCATGGCCCTTTGAATGCAACATGATGTGGCCACCATCCTTTCCTGTCATAAAAACATGGGTATAAAACATATGAGATGCCATAGTGGGCCAGACCACAAGTCCAGCTAACTCGGCATCCAGTATCTAACAGTAACACCAAATAGATGCTAAAGGGAAGAGTATTTATTATGCAGGACATATTCAGACTGATCTGCCTGCTGCTCCTCTCCCCTTAAAGCCTCAAGCTTGTAGAGGCCTGAGAAGTCCTAATTTGGAATTTGCACCCAGAACTATAATATCTAATACCCACTGATGGACACATCCTGCAGGGATTTGTCTAGTCCTTTTGAACCTGGTTTAATTGTCAGGTTCAGCAACGACTTCTGGCATTGAGTTGCACAAGGCAAGTTATGTCCCATTTTGGCCCACTACATCAAACAAGCCAACAAGAGTTTGTAAAGAGCTGACCTTCCAGGTTCCAGGTTGCACCAAGTAGATGCAACAAGAATAATCAGATGCTAGGTTAGGACAATTTTGAGCTGCCTGAGCAATCTAATTGGAGAAGGGGATCTGGCCTGTGGTCTTTAGCGAATCCTGATGCCAAAACCTTTAGTGTTTAGCCCATCTCTGTAATAAAGACTCCATACAACTAGCATTCTACTGCACAGACATCTTGCCCAGATTTGTGCCTTTGGGGTGGGTACTAACAGCAACTTTGGAAATTTGTGAAATGAGTCTGCTTAAGTATCTAAGAACCTACTGGGAAGGTGTAGGAATCCTGCAGAAGACCATTATCCCATACACTGAACTGCATGGGCTGGATCATGCCCTTCTTCAGTGAAAAACCAAGGGTGGACGTCTCCATGAGGTTTCTTCCCTTTGCAGGTCTTGGTCATCTTTATTCAGGGGGGAGGTTCCTGCCCTACCCACAACCGAATAGTGAGTTCTGCCTCCAGCTGAAAGGATCCACAGAAGGAAGAAGACCTCACTACACCTACTTCAAAGCCCTCCAGCCTATACCTTTTTGCTTATGGGGGTTCTGTGTGCCCACCTTGCTTAAAGAGGGGTTATGTTTTGTGGATGGCATCTCAGGAAGGGAAATACAGCAAATAGCTATACTACCTTTGCCTGATACTCTTTAATATAGTACCGATGCACATCTCTTCAGTTCCAACCTCAGCAACTCAGGGCACCCCTTCTTCACCTCCTCATGACTGTGAATCTAGGTTCCCACTCTGCAGAGCACCTTCTTTGCATTCAGTGAAGGTGTCTTAAAGACAGTACCCCTCGCAACCCCTGCTGCATGCTGAGGAGGGGCTATCTGACTCACAGTGATCCTGGTTCACTCCATGTTACATCACAGCAGTACAGGGTGTTACATGTACAGCGCCATTAATAGACCCTCTCACTCCCATAGCCCAGTCACAAGAGTATTCCTTCTTTGAAACACTTTGCACTGGAATTTAACAAGAACATTCTGCCTTGTGAGATACCCACTATTCCCAGGTTTGGGTTGACCAGAAAGAGCCCATCAGTGGCATTATATCGCTTCCATATCGAGATGAAATCTGGCTGTTAAATTTAAGGCAAACCTTCTGGAAAAGTCCTACAGACTGTACCAAAAAAAACAACAACCTCATGCCTAGGGGCTTTTTAAACCAGCAAATGGACTTCAGTAGAAAACATACAGTTCCCTACAGTGCAACATCTCTACTGCTATTCAGTTCTATTTGCCCATTTCTAGAAAGCCCTGTTTAATGGTTCTGTGGAGCTTTTTGCCCTTGTTTTCTAACCATCAAGGGAAGGAGGTTCTGGAACAGCCTTGCAATAGGAATAGTGGAGAAAAAAACCAAACGAGTAATAAGAAGGAGCTTGATAAACTTATAAATGCGCTTATGGACTCTAACACAAGAGATCCTTCCCATTTTTATGTTTCATCCCAATTTCATAGCATAGAACTTGTCTATAAGGAAAGCCAAAGTAATTGACCCTTTTCAGATCTCCAACTAGGTGTCTGATTTAGGTGGCATTTGAGGTGAGAGTTTTGGACAGTTGCTGTTTTCTTCCCTAAAACTGCTTTTTCTTGTATATGTCCCCATTGTTTGGGGCCTTGGTTTTTAGAGATATAAAAATATATAGCATGAGTAAGACTTTTGACCCAGCCGCACTCTGACTGACCTCTTTCTTTTCCCCCCAACCGTCGATGCAGGTGTCAGCTACTCCAGGTCGGTTCCTCCAGCCTACCCGCCACCCCAGGATCCATTAAATCAGGGACAATACATGGTGACAGATGGCATATCCCAGTCCCAGGTCTTCGAGTTCACCGAACCCAAACGCAGTCAGTCACCATTCTGGCAAAACTTCAGCAGGTTAACGCCATTCAAAAAATAATACGTAGAGTGAGATGGAGAATTTTAAAATAAAAATTTTAAAAATTTAAAAATAAAAAGAAATAAAATTATATTTATAGATGGACCTTTTTTCGGAGAAGCACTGTTGCAACTAAAAATTATATATATATATACATATATATATATACATATATATATAGAAGGACCAAAAACTTTTTTTGTTGTTTTTGGGAAACAATCTGCTACTAGATTCTAGGAAGCACCAATGACGTCTAATCACGTGACCTATTTTATTTTATTCCATTGGTCAAACAACACATCATTTTTTCACTTCATTTCTGTATTTTTCCCCCCATTGTCATTCAGGATTGTCTTTGTCTCTCCAGAAGGATTTCTTGTTCGTTGTGAGTCCATCTCTGAAGTTCTTCACAGGCTACATTGATGTATATTTTATGTTATTTTATTTATGCCTTTTCCCCACCCCCCTTTTTAGATCCCTGCTCCCTCTCCCTTTCCCTTCCCCTCTCCCGAGTTATTGGCTGTCCCCAGAATTATAGTTAAAGTGAGCAGCCCTCCCCCCAGCATCGCCATTCTGAGTTGTGCCAGTCTGGGTGTGCTCTGTTGTGCACTGTGACCCGCTGCTCAGTATTCCTATTGCTTTTACTGTTTTATAGGTGTTCTTGCAGGGGAAGTGGGGAGGGGGCATAAACAAACACAAGGGTTATCAGCGCTTTATCGTGAGATGACTTCTGTTCATTTCATTTGTTGCATTTTTTTAGACGATGTTTTCCTCAGAGCGTTGTGTTAGATCACCCTCCATTCCCAGTAATGCCAAGAAGGAACCTCCAGAGCTTTTGTTGTTTTCAATTTTTTTGTCTTGCTTTATTTTCCTCAGGTTATTTTTTCCTGCTGAGAACTTTCTCTGTGAAATGCCCGCTACTGTCCTTTTCCTACACAAAAGACAACAGATGGCTAAAAAATTGGTTAATGGCTTCGTGCCCTCTATTCTAGCTAGGGGAAAACTGGCCATTGAGCTGCAATGAATGGCCAGTTCTCCTTCTGCAAAAACTAACTTTAAGGACTCCTTCCTGCCACACACACACACACACACATCCCCACACCCACAATATTCCTGTCATGAACCACTGATTGCCATTTACAGAAGCAATGATCCTAAATATAAATGGCCATTACTGTACTCTCTGTCTGGTCTATTATGTTTTGTTTAAGCATCTCTAGCTCTGCCATGAGCCCTGAGTGACCAAACAGCACATTAGCTACAAATAATGACCTATTAGCTTAAGGATCTTTGCCTAAGTAATCAGAAGTATTTACCTGATGTCTAATGCATCCCAGCTGTGGAGGAGGTTGAAAATCGCCTTTCAGAAAAGATTGTATTGAAATTGATGTGACCTGAGAAGTCCAGCATGTGACCATGATTATACAACCAAATCGAGATTAGTGAGCAGTCTAGTCTAAATTGTAGCAATGGTTCAGCAAAAATGTCCCACAGTCAGTAGGCTGCATAATAATTAGCTAACCATTCTGTCTTTCTCTCTCTTTCTCACTCCATAAATGTGAGAGTGCATTTTCAAAGACACCTCCTACAATGGCACCTGCAGATTTTCACATTCAAGCACACGGTTTGCGGTGTGCAGTTGCTGACATTTGGCCTTGCAAAACAGATCTTTGCATACACACACAAATGACTTTTGCATGGGTAAATGTGAGAATTTAAATTGCATAGAAGAGTGTATTTTCACATTTTGCAGATGCAATTTTATAGGATCCTTTGAAAATGTCAGATGAGGTGATCCAAACCCTTATTTGTATTGATTCTTAACTACCACCCAAGCAAAGCAACCCAACTAGGAACAAAATGCACGGGCACAGATTTTATTTTTAAACAAGAACCTGGGACGACCACTAGCAAATGTGATTTCAGCATTCCAACCTGTTCTCTTTCAGGAGTGGAAAAAGCATGGACATAAAACTGACAAATCGTGCTGGAAGGAGTAACTGTATTTTTCATTAAAGCACAAAAATACTCTTGGCATTCCGTTGGTAGTCCAACAAGTATAAATAAGCATCAATGACAGACAAGCATTTTAGAAAAAAGCAGGGTCACCCCAAGATATGAGGGATACTGAGCAGGCAAAAGAAAAAAGGACATCTAAATAGGAAACAACACTATTTTATATTGGAGAATATTTGTTTTTAATCCTCTTTTGTATCACTGCATTTTTTATGATTAACATCTTAGATGTGAATACAGAATATGTGGCAATTATTATTTGTCTTTGTTTAACAGGATGGGCATTTAGAGACACAAATTGGATTATTCCTCAAAAGGTTCCCATAGAGGATGAAATGAAATATCTTGCTTTTTCTGAATGGTTGGAAAGAGACAGGACAAAGAGAGAGAGAGAGAGAAAGGAAGAGACAGAGGGAAAGAGAGAGAGAGAAAGATGAGAACCTACTTGTCAATATGATGGAAATTTCACTTATTCCTTTGCCTTTTTAATTGCTTAGGGGAGAAAAGTAACAAGCACATTAGTTAAGCCTGTTCATTTACTGTTTTGTGCCTCAGAGAGTGAGAATGAAACATCCATTATTTTTATGAGAAGATGCTTCCTAAATATTCAGCAGTAGAAAAAAGAACCACCACTACCATACCATTATTTGCATCATAAATCAAGACTCGCTTGATCTGACAAGGCCACTTGTTGGACTCACAGCTTCTTTCTTAAGTGGAAAGCCAAAATGAGATAGCTTTGCTAACAATAAATGATCTGCGTCAAAGCCAGGCAACAGGCAAAACAGATGCAGGTGCTTGTTTGGTTCTCAGTAATGGCATTCAAGAAAGCTCTTTCCCTCCATAAGTTGCAAAGTTGCTGCAAGAAATGAAGCACTAATACAAAGAAGAACCAGCACCGGGACCCACTTTTACTACCTGCTCTTGATTTTCCAACAGGGAGCAGGGTTGGGCTGTCTTGCGTGTTTGAAAACTCTGGAAACAGATTAGATCTGACCAAATAAGGGGTATTTTTTACTGAGTATGTTATAGAGGCTTTCATTTCCATGCCAGACAGGAGGAACCCCCATAACATTCCATGTGTGATGCAACAAGAGCGTTGTAACAAACCTAAATGTAAACAGGATTTCTCCGGCTGAAACTATAAAACCTATATAAAAAAAATCCCTCTTCCCTAAGTAAATGATGCTCATTACCCCTTGACCTGGCAGATACTACAGCAAAGGATCTAAGTTCAAGACTTCCACCTCCCTACCCTCTCCAGATAAGATCAAACAAGAACCAACCTAGGTGCATCTTACAGTTGTAAATAGAAAATAATACATAGAAAAATATATTTGAAAATTGTTTCAGTTCTTGGATGGGCACCAGCCATCCAGTGCAATGTTATTGATAGTACACTGTGGTGCTTTGGGTTTCTGGTTTTGTTCTCTTTATGCTCTGTCATCTTCTCATTGCAGCTACATTTCAGGGAACATGTATATTTAGTAGCTATTGTAAGTTCTGCATGGCATCACCAAGCTTATTTTTCCTTGAGAAGAAAAGAAGTGTCCGTAAGAGTTTAAAGGCACTATGATGATGGGGATTTGTAGCAGAGAATTTAAAAAAAAAAAAAAATGGTTTTTAAAATTCTAGTTTGAAGCCAAATACTGATATTTTAGTGCTTTTGGGGTTTTAACAGTAAGAGCAAAAAAGAAAAAAAAGGGGATTTTGGTAACCCAGCTGATCCGCTGATCCGCACTTGCCAGTTTTATTATTTTGTTTATATTGGACTGTTTGACCCTGTCAAACAAGTGTCAAAGTTGTGTGTATAAAACAAAAAAGTGTTTAAAAAGTGTTGTAAAGACACTGAGCCTTATGAAAATATTTATGGAGTTAAATAAAAAGAAGTGAAAAGGCATCTGAAGGCATTTTTAAATCATTTTCCTACTCAGAGTGGTCTTACTCTTTTTCCCAAGGACATGCAAGAATTGTCTGGATGGGGCGCCAGTATGTCAGGATAGCAGACAGTAAGTGATTCATACGGGATCAGAAAGGGGGCATATCCTGAGAAATATCCCTTCTTTCCCTGCCTGTGCCCTCCACCTGTACTGAGCTGAAACAACCGATTAATGGTTAGAGGTCCAACTCACATAAAATACTGGATTTCAAGTGCTGTCTGATGCTGCGTTAGAGTTTGGGAGAAAACTCCCTCCTGGTTTAAAAGGGGCATTCTCTGTTACCAAATTCTGCTTCACTTTACAACGTAAAAGAAAGGTGACAGAATTCCATAAGCAGATGTCAGATTGCTGAGATATTGCTGCCAACACAAGAAACATTACTGCACATATAGATAGGGTAAGAGCAGATAGTGATTTTCCAAATAAGGAACCAGTGGCCACACGTGAGTCATTGCAATAGTCTTGGCTTAAGAAGATGAACAGATTCTCACCTTGGTGTTCCCTTGAAGTGAAAGCACAAGGGGACATTCATGAAGAAAGGAGGGTGGTATTGCACCATCTGAATGTCACAGTGCCCACTTCAGAGTCTCATTAATGTTTTCCAAGAGAAGACAATGGAGGAAAATAGATCTGAGGTAGTACTAACATTAGTTTGGAATGAAAACAGCCATCAGTATTAAACCATGGTGTCCAGTGTCCACATCCCTTAGAAACCAAGGCAATTTCCATTCTTATTTCACTCTATCTGGAGTGCGCGGACACACATACACACGTTCCAAGCATGCAGACATAGCTGTAGTCTGGATGCTTTTCTCAGCAACTGATTGCCACACTGCTAGCATGCTGAGTGAGTGGATGTTTAACCACTTGTCCATTAAGAAAAAATCAGCAATAGTAATAAATAGAAAAGCATCCCTGCAGTAAAAGTTAGAGAGAGGCCACATCAGCATGGCAAACAGGGTTTGCTTCAGAATTTTACCAAGCTAAGAAATGGAATCAGTGGCATCAAAGAACAATTTCCCACCATTTCATTCAGTGCGTTGACACAGCTTCATGTTATTGCCGAACTTTTACTTTCAGTGGAGAGACAGGCAAACACTGTTACAGTATCAAATACAGTGACTTCATTTCTGCTATACCACGTGGCCAGTGTGGACTATTATAGGGTTTTCATTTTTTTTTTTTTACCGAAGGGAAGTTGCTGAAATCGAGCAGCAGCTGCTGAGGATTGTAGCATTTTCAAGCAACTCTGTCAGGAAGTTTAGGTTTGAAATTTTGCCCTTGTCTTCCAAAAGGAGGTTTTAGTTTTTTAAAAAACAACTTATGAAAATAGCTACACAGATATATTCTGTGTGTCAGGGGAAAAAAGTTTGTCAGATTATCTACATTTCTCTGCTGTGCTTATAACCCAAACTGGAGAGGTGTCCCAGCACGTGCCAACTGATAGGTGAATCTGATCAATCAGGTTTTGTGGTGCAAAATGAGTGAAATCCCAGCTTTTATCAGTTATTTCAGTTTCCACACACAAGGGTATTTTAGTAACAGCTCAGGCTGCCAGTTGTGTGTATGTGTGCCTGCCTGCTTTTTTTAAATACTTTTTTATATTCTTAAACTGAGCCAATCATTAGCATCCTTTTTTTTCTATTTATCCAGTACAGGTTTTATTCATTTTTTGTTTCTTTGGTCTTCCTTCAACCAGCCAGCATTCAGACAGCTTCCATTTGATATAATCCATCCCAGATTCCACAGAGGACAAATTTTAAATTGATACACACCTTCTTATGTTGTCATTCATACCGATATACATTACCAGTCTCTTCATGATGCCACTGGAGAGACTTCTAATTGACATTAGCGTAAGAGACCTGAATCTGATCCTGGTACCTTAGGTAACATGGGGTGCAAAGCAGGGCAGAGTTTACCTTACCATCTTTAAGCCCATCACTTGTCACCAAAGCATTTACACACACACTGAAGTAGTGTGCTAATCCGTGTAAGTTTGTGAAATCATAAATGTAAGGAAATGCCCTGAAAAATGAATTTACCTCTATTAACTATGCCTGTTTAGGTTGTTCATATTACATCTGCTAACCAAAGCATTTCCTTAGCTACATCTCTGTAAACCACTGTATCATGCAAAACACATATGGAATGCAGCATACACCTGCAGGCTCACGGTCAGGTGGAAGGCACCAGCTCCAGCCCGAGAGCTTTTGAGCAAGGCAGTAGAGCCTTGAAATTGTGGGGTAAGATATATACAGCATGATAACTGACATGATACGAGTACACTGTACATCAGAATGCTTCATGTTCTACCAATGTGTACTTGCTTATGATATTGCATGCAAGCTCTTTTAGGAAGCAGTCTTTGAATCTGACTAATGAAGCTGGACTGTCTATCCAAGTACAGCCCAGTCACAAGAGTTCCCTATTCTTCTGTATTTGCTGCCTACAGCACCAGAATCAGCACCAGCCTCTACAGTCCCAGTTCAACATCCTCCAATGCAAAACAATGCATGTAAGTGCACCATCTCTGCAAGATTATTCAAGATTGACATTGAATGTATGCTGGTGGGGCACAAATGAAGTAATTCATAACTGACAGGGTATCACTAATCCCTGACCTATACATTGACCTTTGAGGATTCTGTACTAAGAGAGGTGACTAGGAGTGGACCCACAAATGTGACCTACCCAAAACGTGTAAGCCCAGACTGTGCATACAAGAGTTTAACTACTAAGGGTATCTTTGCCTTTGCTCCAGAAAAGTGCTTCAGGCTTTTTCAAGGCTAAATTCATCCTTGTAAGTGTGCAGAGTTCCACATTTTGGATCAGAAAGAGGTCCTTAGCATGCAATGACCCAAAAGCTGCTGAGGCCCTGAGTGAAGCAATTATTTGACGGGCACTATTGCTAATTTTGCTGCTTGGCCTAGTCAGTCAAGGGCTAGTGCTCTGCACTATTACCACACTCTTGAGAGCATCGTTAAGAATATTTCTCCATTTTCAGTTGCTTTCCATTCCCAAAATGATTGGATTCCCCCTTATATCACCAAACCTAGCAGATAAAATCTAGTTGCATGCAAGTCACTTGATCAATATGGATGTTTAGCTCTTCTTTCAATATTAGTTACAACAGCCGCAGCTATAAAAAGCTTTAAGCCACAATCATGCTGTTTGTTTTAATTTTTCATAAAGGAGAATATATAAAAAAATTAAACTCTTGCAGGAGCGATTACTTCATAAAGAAAACATAAGAGTCCTGAAGAGGTGCTTCGACCATGGACATCTGGTTCTGAAGTAGACATCACTCCCTGCCACCCCACCCCCTGCCCTCCTGCCAGAGAAGAAAGTTGTTAAAAGGATTTTGGGAAAAGAGAAAAAAAGGGATACATGTGGCTCTAATTCTTATTCTGTCTGTGGTCCCAATTGTTGTAGTGTACTAGTGCCTCACAATTTTCTATTCATTATCCTCACAACCCCTGTGAGGCAGGGATTCTCTGTTCTCTCTGTTTTACAGAATGGGAACTAAAGGGCAGATTTTCAAAGGCATTTAGGCACCTGGCAAGACTTTTGGAAGAGTCTAGGTGCCTAGTTCTCATTTAACTCGATGGGAGTTGGATTTCAATGGAAATTAATTGCCTTTGAGAATCTGCATTCAAGTGACTTGACCAAGGTCACACAGAAGGTCCATAGAAGAGCAAGGAATTGAGTGCTCCACCCTGGTTTTCTAAGTTGCAAATTAACATCCTAATCATTCTGTTATCCTTGCTCCATTACTGTTAGGACAATCACTTCTATAATGGATTTTATGGGTACATCTTGGCTTTATTTACCTTTATAACAGTTGAAAAGCATTTCTTTGGATATGATTTGTCAAGCTATGCAGTAGAACATGTACTGATATGGTGTTGTGTATAAACAAACTGATCTGCACAGCACTGAGGTTCACGGGAGCTTTTCCATTGGTTTCAAAGGGAGAGGGATTGTGCCTTTAGCAAAATCTGCCCTAACCAGTCATGCATAAAGGTCTAGGGAAAAAAATGTCTTATGGTAGCAGGGTGGGAACCCCTAACTCACATAGAATGGGACAGAAGAATGTTTTGCAATGAGTTGTCTCATTTTAATCAATGGGACTTCACAAAACTAGGTAGTCAGTACAACTAGAGCATGCAGTGACAGAATCAAGCCCATGGTGAAGATTGGGCCAGATTCTTCTTTCAGGTGCAACTAGTATAAACTGGAGAAACTCCCTTGAATACACCAGTGTTACTCCAGATTTATACCAGATATAACTGAACACAGATTTTGACTCATGCTTTAACTAATGCTTGGAACAACAACATTGGTACAGTGACCTAGTAAATACTCGAAGGTACTTTGATGTGGTCATTTTAAGCCTAGGACTTTTCTACTGAAGATACCATTATTGGTGCAGGGTGGATTGGTTAATGCTACACTGTGTTTTCTGTAGATAGTATTTTCCTTAACTTCAACGGGAGTGGTAGTCCATTACAGAATTTGCCATTTCCATCTGAATGTTGGATTGCTCCAAACAGATGGTAGGGCTCCCTTATGTATAGCGATGGAAGAAAAGGTTTAGCTTTCCCTTTCTCATGGCAGATTTCAAACGGAAAGGTTGAAAATGAGATGGGTTTACCTGTTCTACTTCAGCTGATCCTGCTTATTGCGTCTGCTACAAGGTGTTTAATTCTGGAGTTGATTTAATCAGGAATGGTGCTTGACACTGGAAAAACAGAGTAGCCTAGCAAAATATGAGAAATCCAGAGATCGTATGGACAAGTATCATACCTGGAGAGACAGAATTTAGTTTGAAACAGGACTGTACAAATAAGAGAATTAAAAGAAAACAGTGCCAAATTAACTCTCTGATGGAGCCCTGGCAAGCTGATTTGGAAAGACTTTTTATCTCACCAGACTCCATGGAATAAAATAAACGTTCCCTCACAGGATTCATCAGACAAGCTCTATTCATCCCACAATAGGAAGTTTTTGAGAGTTGTGGAGTTTCTTTGGACACGTGGTCTGAGGAGTCTAAGGATAGAAGAACATCTTCAACAAATTACCTCAAAAAAAGTCATGATCATTACCTGGGTGAATATACACTGAAAATATTCAAATTCTTGGGAACGTGATCAACAAGGAAATTATTTCTGCTTTGAAACCTGCCAAGAGGTATCCTGTTACACTTGACTGCATCCGAGCCATCAGTAAACAAGAGCAAATGCCACTGATTGTTAGATCTGTTTCTGTGGAAGACGCAACGGAAACCAGGCAGAGATACAATCCAAAAACACTTTGGTTTTTGAGCATGACATACTCCACTGACAGTACAATGACAGAACCTCTCCTTGAACAGTCAAAAGAAATGGAAATTTCATTCAGTGATTTGAGTGGTCAAGGCTATGGTAGTGGGACAATTATGAAAGGCAAACAGTGGAGAGAATCTGGGGCAAGAGAGCATTTTTTTTTGGTCCTGAACAAAGCACTTTCTTTTAATCTTGTATTCAGCAATGGTGCAAGTTATTGCATTAAAGCTGCAGTACTTTTTTATATGGATCAAAGCATTTGGGGGGTTTTCCACAGCCTCACAGCAACTTTAGGATGTTATGCACCAACATGCGATTAACCTCTTTCCAAAACCTTTAAGTGAAACAACAAGGGATAGCCTAATTGGTGGGATCCATGCATTTTGGTGCCAACTTTAAGAAGTCTATGATACTTAAGTATCCATTGCCAAGAGTTTAAACCTAAAGGGACCCACAGCAGCCAAAACTCAAAGCAATACTGCATTGTTAGCTCACAAAATCTGTGGTTTGAAGTGTTTGCACAGTGTGGTACTTCAGTATGATATGCCCTATGAAGGCAGCACCACCCATAAAATGCTTTAAGACAGCAATGTAGATTCTGATCAAACTATGGCTTGAAGGATTTCCTTGTAAACTACCACTGTGATAAAGGACTCACATGCATCCTTACTGATGCTAAGAAACTGGTCAATGAGCTGGAAATTGAAGCTTTCCACAAGAAAAAATCAAACAGAGTATGAACCCAAAAAAGCAAACGTTTGATTATGAGGCCAGAGATGAACCACTAACAAATCTAGGAAACAACTGTGAAGCCATTTTTCTTATGTTATGTTTGAGATACTGTCATTGGTCACTTGAAGAGCACCACAAGCTGCTTGCCAATGTGAGGGAGAGGGTTGCTATTATTTCTCTAAAACATCAAAGGTGCCCTGCAAAGGATTGCAACAGCCATGCTTTGTTTTAAGAAGGGCATTAGACGATGATCAGCTTGGTGCAGCAACATCCTTTCACATTAATGCCGATCTTTGCAGTGGATTTCAAGGTCTTGGCAGACAGCTGAAACCTAGAATATGCCCAAAAGTCACATTGGAGTTTCTATGCAAAAATAAGCTTTTGTCCTCATTTCCAAAGATATCTATTGCCATCAAGATTCTGAGATCATTGGCTGCGTCTGTCTGAAGTGGAGAGCAGCTTTCAGAAACATAGAAAGATATACGTGCATTCTGTGATGGCTCGGTCTTGCCTCGTGTGCCTTGCTTTAATTTCAATTGAAAGCCAGACTTCAGGGAGTAGTTTCCTGTGCGGACATCCCTTTACACATCTTTGTGTTCTCCCAATTCTGGACCAGCAGGTTTAACCTCTAGCTTATTTTAATATCATCTAAGAACTACTCTAAACATATGTCTGTGTGGCAAAATGAAAGTTGATCACAACATGTGGTAATATATCTAGCTAGCCCGGGTAAGCACAGCAGTAAAGACCCAGCAACATGTGCTTTAGCACAAGTTAGCAGCCACAGGGTCCCTGACGAGCTTATAACCTGGTACTAGCACATATTTAAAGTCTATGCTGCTGCATCCTCACTGCTATGTTACTCATGCTAGCTTGGTAGGTAAGTACAAGCTATGGTCAGGTCATGCTTCATTTTGCTGTGTAGACATCCTATAAACTGTTTCACTGACTAGTGGTCACCAAATGCCCTGCTCCACATGCCCAACTGTGTCCAACTGTGGCTGTAGGTGATGAAGATGAAGTGCCAAAAGGCCATTTAAGAATTCCTACATGAGGGAAAGTCTGGAAGAGAAGAAGGGGTGTCTGAACCAAATGAGCTGGACAGGTGGGGAAGGCAGAAGAATCTGAGAGAAAACTAAAGAAATGAGCAGGGAAGAGAGACTAGTTAAGCAAGAGGAGAAGACAGATGTGAGGAATGGCAAGCTGACTTGTCCGTGGTCTGGGTGGGCAAATTTGCTATTAGGCAAAGCTTGATTCGAATCTCACACTTCTGTATATCCAGTTACTCCAGTGAGAGAAGCCTAGTTCAACCACTACAAAAATCCTAGTGCAACTAGAGTTGAGTGAGCTGAGAACTGAATTTGCAGCACTGCTACACAAACCAAGCTCAAAACTCCCATGGACATGAATGGAAGCAGTGCGGGGGGTGGGGGGCATGTGCAGAACAAGCCTGTGAGATCTGCACCGTACTTCAATTACTAGACCCAGGAAAGGACATCAGGGCTCCTAGCTACTATTCGCAGGCCTGCCACTAGCTTGCATGATGACCCTGGGCAAGTCATCTAAGGCCTCATGCTAGATTAAAGAATGACTCCAGCTCCCACCGGCAGAACGACAAGTTGTGATGCTCACTTCCTCTGCCAATAGGCCATGAGTATTTTTTCCTGCCTCTGTTTACATTATCTGCCCTCCCTTCTCCCCCCTCCCCACCAGCCCCTGGCTCCAATACCTACCTCATGGGAAAGTCAAGAGGCTTTAAGAAATGACACATCAAATTTGACAATGGATATATCCATTTTTAAGACCCTCAAAAATCCCCTGGATGAGTTGATTTGGACCCATTTGCTTTGTCTGGCCTCTGCAGAGTAATAGGAGAGATGAAAGTACCAAATCATAGAAGTGCATTGTTGGGAAGGGCTTCGTGAGCCAGCTAATCCACCCACCTGCACAAGTGTAGGATTCACTTTCAATTAACTGGAATGCCAAGACATCTTTATTTAAACTTAGAGCTGCTGCTTGGAAGAAGGAATGAGTTGGCTGAAATGTGGATTTCTTTTGCAACATTAAATAATTGACAGTGCTGACAGTGTGGGGCACCCTGCATTGTGCTAAAATCAACAGAAATAATTGAGAGTTTGTATGCACAAGAGTTTTACCAAATCTGTGACCATTGGAAATATCTTTATGGATTAGCTTTCTGCTAGTGGAGCAGATGTTTTAAATAAATAACCATTTCCCAGCAGTGTTTGCACTCAAATATTGCAACACTGAGGACCTTCGTATGAAGCTGAATCGAAATACACAAAACAAGAAACTAATCGTGGTTATTTTTGATTGTCCAACCAAACTGAAGTGTGAGAAATAAACAGCAGGAATACGCTGCAGAGTAATGTTTTCAATACGCTAAGGTGGCAGTAATGCTACAAAGGTGTTTGTATAAAATATATCTAATTGATGCCCCTTTAGGACTGTTTCTATCCGCAGATTAAAGCTGCTCATGGAGAAGTAATTATTACTATTGGGACTCTGAGGTCAGTGTTTGGGGAGTCCAGGATGCTATATTAGCGGGAAGAAACAATTAGCATCTTAACAGAAAGACAAGGTCAGAGGTTTAAAGAATTAACGAAAAGGCAATAAGTGATCAAAGAGACTCCAGAATGCAGGCACCCAGGGCTCCAGGGTGGGATGGGCTCAAGCTTGTCTTTGGTTCCTGTTTACATGATGTACCTTCTTGCTCCATGGTCCCTGATAGCCATCCTGAATAGCAGTCTGTGCATGCACTGATAACACAACATTTATGAGTTCCAACCCATCACGGGGAGCTCCACAGCTACTGCACGTCTGGGAGCCTGCTGCAAAACAGGCCCTCAACAAGCTGAGGCTTGAAGTCAGGCAACATGCCTCCCAGACCAGAGTTTCTGCAGAGCCCCTGCACATCAGCCTAGCAGGTATGGCCACACATTTCGTACGCAAAACACAGTGAATGATATTCATGGCAACGCAGGCAAGGCCACGAGGGAGCTTTTGTCTGGGAACGCAGAAAAGTAGCATCAGCTCTAATGAGACTAAATGACAGCCTCCTGCTTTGCTACTTTCCCTTTTAGGCATGTCCCTTAACTTGATGCAGCTCTTGTTTGTTTGTTTGTTTCCTATTTAGTTTCAAGCTACCGTACCTCCCGTTTCTGTTCAGTTATTGCCTTTCCGCAGCTCAGATATGTGTCAGGAGTGCATCTTGCCCAGACAGTTCCCTAAGCTACTTCCACCAACTCCCTGTACTTGCCCTCTAGGTCCAGAACTGAGAATTACTAATCCTTGATCATAAGAGGTGGATTTGTAAGAGGCTCTGATCTCTGCTTGTTCGTCTGCATGTTGCATGCGAAGGGCAGAATTCTCCTTTCAGATGTACGTAGCAATTCTCACCTCTGTTGCCTATTTTTGATCCCTGCCCAGAGCTCTGGGAATCAAGATTCACCGCACAGATTTGAGGGGGGGATATCCCTGTGGGAGATTGAGGCCTCAAACCTACCAAGATTAAGGTGTGTGCTTAATTTGATGCATGGTAGCATGTCAGAAGGGCCCAGAGTGTATATAAAGTTGAGCATGTGCGTGTGTCTTTGCACCATCAGGTCCTTATGTTCCTACAATTCATGTGGCTCCCCAGAGTGACACACATCAGTCCTTTACTATTCACCCTCACTCTTTTGCCTTTGTTGGTGTCCTCCGTGTGCTCTTCTAGCAAATACGTGGATGCATAAAATCTCCGTCTTACAAAAAAAAATCAAACAATTTCTTCAACCTCTTTTCTATCCTAAAAGGGTCAGTTACTGCACTGTGGATACCCATACAGTCTGCTTGATAATGACATGTACATAAAATCTCATATGTCTCTGTGATGTTATACTGTTGCACAAATAAACTTTGCTTTTGTGTATTCATTTTAGAGAGGTACATTGTTATCACTTTAGTGACTGGTTATTGGTCCTGTAAAGTGAAACCAATAATATTTTGATTTCTTTCCAGAATCAGCCTCTGGGTCTAGTTATTTCATCAGCAGTGTGTGCTTGAGTGCAGTTAGTATTAATTATAGTGCAAAAGCACCACAGTCAGGGACCAGGAGTCCTTTGTGCTAGGTGCTGCCCATAATTCATTTCAGTTGCCTGAATATTCTGTCTGCAACGCAGAAGTGACTTCATTTGACTTCCCTGCACTAACAGCAATTGATTATAGCCAGGGTAGCCAATCTCAAAGGCAAGTACATTCTCAGACCCCAAGAAATGTCCTTCATATTCACTGCACGTCATAATTTAAAACATCCAGAGCTGTATCAGTTACTATTAAGGATATGGTTGTGTGCATTAAGTTGTATGTATAAGGTTGTTGTATGCATTAGTTTGGGAGTGACAAGTGATGGGGAGCAGAAGCTATACTATCTTATCAATTCAGCTTACAGATACTTTTTTTCCCTTTCATTTCAGTCTTCAGTCCCTTGTGACCCTGTTTACGGGGAAGGTGTGAACAGCTGATGTAGAGCTGCACAGAAAAGCCACTTGCACAACGCATTTTTTATCCTATAAAATGTACCTATTTTACTGTAGGTCCTTGAGGCTCACATCTCTAAGCATCAGCTCCTAGCACTTTATCTATTGCCTAAGGACTAGATCCAAAAAAAGGCTTAGGCACCTAGAAGTGGCTGGGCAGGAGTTTTGTGGGCTGCAATTCAGACATCCCTCTTTCACCCTAAGTGCAGCTTGGGCATCTGAGAGGCCCAAATTCTCTGGTGAAAATTTACTTAGGGCCCCAACGTTTAGCTTCTGCACATGCTTAGAATTTATCACCATGTTGTTTGTGCCAAACATTCAGGAGTTGAAACCCTGCATAACTGTCCAGTGGGACCTGGTGGGGTAGATATGCTTGGAGCACACCGAACCTGACCTCATTGCGCCCATGACCACCCATCCTAGAACATGGGCTGTGGTGGTACCTATGCTGACCCTCTGCACGATCACCTTAGGACTCACTTGCTCACAAAATGGAAGACCTGAGTTCTGGTCCCTGTTCTCAAAGCTGTTTATGCCTCTTACCCAGTGACAGCTGCATGCAAAGTACTGTGCGCACCTAGGAGCAGGGCCTGGCACTCAGGCCCCACTCTGGCCCAAGAGTGTTGTAATGGGCACCTCGCTGGGCTACTGAATGGTGCTCCCTCTTGTTCTCTCTTTGGCTCCTTATTCTTCCACTTGTTTCATAGATTTCATCGACATTAGGGCTGGAAGGGACCTCGGAAGATCATCGAGTCCAGCCCCTGTTTCATGGAAGTCCATTTTGGCTTAGCCCGTTGCTTGGTGGTTAGGGCATTATCCTGGGAGAGGTGGACTTGAACTCCTTCAGACTATTCAGGACCTAAAATCCAGGTGCCTCACTTCCAGGTAGAGTGCCCTAAGCAACAGATCATTAGGCAAAAGGAGGTGCCGTCACCACTGGCCCTCCTTGAAAAGAAGGAAGCCAGAGAGTTGCCCATACCTGAAAGGATAAAGGAGGTGCCTACGTTTAGGGGCAGGTTTCAAACTGCCAAGTCTAGACTCAGTCATTGCTGAAGTCCAGGAGAGATGAGAGACTCCAGATACATCCCTCTTCTCCAGGATATCTTATCAATGGGCTGCTTTAGGTATTTCTCTTCTCAGTGCTCTGGGGCTATGAAACCCAATCCAAGGCATCTAACGCTCTCTATTTAAAATGTAAGTTGCTTAGGTGCCTAACCTGGGTCTGTGGATTCACTGTCCCAGAACAAGGCATGTGAATGTTAGGCATAGTGATCCTGAGCCTGCCTGTGCCTAAATTCTTATTTGGATTTGGCCCTAATGTCACATATGAAGGCACCCAGAACATCCTGGAAACAGGAAAGGGAGCAAGATCGTAGCACGCCACAGTGAAGGAGCAGAGTAGGTGTGAGTGCAGTAGGTGTGAGTGCTGCAATGCAGGGGTGTGAATAAGTGCAGGAGGGAAGAGGCTGGGGAGTAGACTATATACTAAATATACTGTATCTACCCCCTCTCTCTAACCTACTGCACCTCCCTGACTTAGGCAGCAGTGCCTTGGCATTACAGTGCACAAAGTTTAGACAACGAGCTCCTTCATTTTTTTTCAGTGTAGGTCCAGGAACTCATTCAAGAACTGGGTTAGAGGGGCTCAGCTCCAAACCAGGGGCTTGGATTTTTGGCAGGCTTTGCTCCAGGGTTTGAAGACATTTGGATCTGATTTCCCAGGCCTAGCCCAGGAGCTACCTCCTTATGCTAATCTCTTTCAGAAGTGATTAAGTGAGGTAAGGACAGAGCAGCCAATTTCATGTATTTCCTGATTTTTTAATGGCTTTAACCATTTTTTGTCAGGTTATTTCAGCATGTTCCTTTGGGGTTCTGTTTCTTTAAATTTAGGGTTATACCAAAGCCACTGCTGTGTATACATGTCTGTATTTGCTGTGGCATGTGGCAGCCTTGCTACACTATGTCAGGGCCTGTTTTTACTGCTACCTTGCCATGCCAGGTGATGCCATGCTGAAACACGCTACGCATTCATGTTCTTGGGACCTTGGATTTCATTTTCAAAGCCCTTTCCAGCTTCTCATCTTGCCTACTGTCCCAGCAGGTTGATTTATACCTCCAACCAGCGCCAGGGTGCCAGTTCCCATCACCCACTTGTCCCATCTTTCCCATCACTTCCCACAAATACCTGCAAAGCTTCCTCAGTATCCTCCTTCAAATCTCTGTTATCTTGATGCCTAGAAAAAAACTTCATGGCACTTAGGTTGCCCATGTGCTATGATCACTGCCTCTTGCACTGACTTGTGCAACACTTTTCCTTGTGCTCCACCTGTTTCTTATAGATCAAATCGTAAAGCCACTGGACAGAGATCGCCCCTTTGTTATCCGTCCAGCACTGAGCACCATGGACCCCCGGTTCAGGAACAGAACTTGTAGGGCCTGTTTATACCGCTAGCTTGCCATGCCAGGTGGTGCCAGGCTGAAACGTGCCATTCTGATCTGCATAATGAACTGGAACCAGATTAGCTGTCTTAGTGCAGCGCTGAGGCAGGCTAACTAGCCCTGCTGAGATACAGACGTAATTAGCAAGGCACTGCACAAACACATGAGAGGAAGCATGTGTGAAGCAGCATGGCCCATCTTATCCCATTGCCACCTGGAACACCAAGGTAGCTGAGCAGCCATACCCCTGCATGCTCCAGTACCGCGCATGACAAGCCACTAGTAAACAGAACGAATGTTGGGTTAAGGACAGTAGTGGGATGCTGTTCATTCCTTTTATAAGGAATAATCCTTTTAGCACCAGAGACAGGCCTGAGCCAACACTCTGATTAGATCCAGATGTTGTTCCTCTGGCTCACTTCTGCTCACTCCCGTGGATTACAGCAGAAGCAGGAGGTATTTGTTTTAACTGCCGAGGGTCCTACTGAAGGAGTTCTAGGTGGAGCTCTAAGTGTATAGCAAATCAGTGCCCTGATCCAAAGTCCTTGAAAGTTACAGGAGTCGTACATTGACTTCAATTGTCTTTGGATCACATTTGGAACTTCATACTACTTTTATTAACACCTGATTTCTATTATTGAATCCTGTGCACAAGCAGCTCAGCATTCTCCTCTCAGATATACATCACAGCACTCTCCCTTGCCTAGTTACTGGAAGGTCACCACCAGTACAGTATCTAAGTGTTCCCCAGCTGCAAACCCCTGCTCCAGTATGTGATGTTGGCAACATCCCTAAACTCAGGAATTGGGCCTAGTTTCACATCATGGACATAATCTATGCTTCCATCATAAAAGCACCCCTCAGCTCACTGGGGGAATGAATTGAACATCAAGAACTGAGCAGGCCAGGCCTGATTTTTCACTTGTCAAGTTCTGTATAGAGTAAGAGACTGGGACTCGCTTTCACAGCACCTGTATTCACTATACTTGCCTCTTGCTAGTGCCATCAAGGCAGTTTTCTGTAGCACTAAACCCATTCAAGTTAATGAGAATTTTGCTCAGGACTTCAGCTAAGCCAAGGCTCTCCTCTAAATTTTATGTGCATGGGATTTTTTGTTTGTTTTTGGGGGGTTATTATCAGATACAAAGTTCTTACTGAAACAGTCATTGCAAAACCCTTATTTATTCCAATGGAACTTCACTACTTACTGAAAACCTATAAAATTCCCCAAATAACATTGTTACTTAAGCAACAGCAAAGCTACCTTGGAGCACTGGCATCTTAAAAGTAGTTTGCAGGACCAAAAGTCATTTTATTCAAGGAAAATGAAAGCTCTGTGCAACAGGGCTTGTACCAGCCTAACAAGAAAAGTAGGATTCAAACTGGCAATGAGATGAGGCAACAACAACTAGGAAAATAAAGTACAATCTGTAACTGCCAGGGACTCGGTGTGTTGCTGCTACCCAAAAATAGAAGGTGTGTGGGAAACTATCCTTGAACAGGCGCCAATGCTCACTGAAACGGGCACTGGCCCAAGTTTATTTTAATTAAAAATAAAACTAAGGGATCCATGAGGTGAACCTTACATTTGCAGTAAGCACTTACATGCCTAAGTAAGGTCTTTGACATGGGCCCTTGCACTAGTGAACACTTACAAGTTGTAGTAGCAATTTGAACTTTTATGTGCACTGGCGAGCACTTGTTGTAGTCATCATGCCCATGGGGCAACTATGTGTGTAAATGCTCACCATCCTGGGTTCTTACAGAATCGCAGTCTGGCCATCAGTGGTCCAGTTAATGAGCTGATGCTTTATGCTACCTGAAAGACTTTAGTTCTTATTTGAATGTTAGGATCATAAGAGAGAGAAGGACAGGAAGGGACCTCACCAGGTCATCTAGTCCAGGCCCCTGCTCAAGACAGGATCATCCCTGATTAAACAGGTCCAAAAGTCAACAGAAAAAATTACACAAAGCCCTGAAATGTCATTCTGCGTGCCAGTCTCAAAATGGAGAGTGCTGGATAAATACCTGAATAATTTGTGATTGATTAAAAAAAAACAAAACACCATTTTTTAATAAATAACTTTCCACCTGGACTGACCTCCTTACCAACTGTTAGCACAACAGCCCTGGAACAATCATTTCTTGCGTGAGGTGATCTTTAAATATAATTGGCCCCTCAAGGGGCTGCAATCGTATATCAACATGGTACCTTCCTCCTTCTGTCTTGAATCCATTTCTTTGTTTATTGATTGAGGCTGTTCCTGCTCCCAGTCTGGCACGCTCCTCCTAGATACCCAAGTAGGGTTGCACTCTTAAATGACTGTAAAAAAAAAAGTACATGCTCCAATGTTTATTATTCCCATTCCAAATGTGTTCAGCTAGCAAATTAAAGGATGTCTCTTAATGGGATACCCAGCCTGTCCTAACAGGCAATCTGAGGGTCTTTCCTTAAAAGTCCTTCCATTCCAATAATAAATGTCCAGAAAGCAAAATTAGGCCATCACGGACATCCATACAGCGCAGAGGCCTTGGGCAAGTTAGCACACATATAGCAAATTCAAACATAGCAATCAGCTACCGTGCTACCGCAGGAGCCAGAGACAGCTCCTCCCTTCAGTTCTGGCTCTGCAGAGCTAAAGGGAGGGAAATGCAGTAAAAAAATGGGGAGCGTGATTAAAGTGAGCAGAAATAAAGTAGATCACACACTAGGCAGTGAAGGAGAAGCTGCTGTTTTTCCAACTCACATTTCTAAATGTCCTTGAAACTAAAGTGATAGTTCCTGGCATTTAAAGGAAAGAATGGCAGCTAAACAGACCATGTGGATATTTCTGTTTTAAAAAAAAAAAAAAGTCTTATTTACCCAACCAAAATGAAATTTTTGTGGGGGAAAAAAAAATCTTTTTGGCCAAGATACCTTTTTCTTTTCTTTTTTAAAAGAAAATATATCTTCCCCCCAAAGATGTGGCATTTCATTGAGTAGAAAACACTGCATCTTTTGACTTAACTTCCTGTTCCACATTTTTCCATCAAAAAGTTAAAAAAAGAAAGGCTATCTTTTGCTATCATTTTTTTTGTTTTGTTTTTCCTGAAAATATAAAATTCATTTTAAGTGAAACTTCTTCATTTCTGTTTGTAAAACAGGTTTGCTTCCCTTTATCAGCCAAGTCTATTTATAATCTTGCGGATTATATAATCTTGTGGATTATACCTTGTGAGCAAAGGTTCAGATCCTACGCTGATTGAAGATTTTTCCTGAAGTGTACAGTAATAGGAGGCAAGACAACAGGGCCAAAAATTGTTAGAATGCGGTTAATGTTTGAAGAGGCTCCCTTTGTTCACATCTCTGATTTGATTTCACAGTTAAATATCTGTTCCCACAAAAGCACAGCTGGGGAGGATTTGCAAGAAAAGTGTTCACTCCAGACCAGATGTGTAATGTAGTTATTGGTTGCTGAAATCAGTGCAAAAGATAAATAACATGAGAAATGTTTCGTAAGGCAGTTGTGCGCATAGTTTGTATTTTCTAAGTCATGATTCTTTCACTAGCATTATTTGCTTCTATGAAAATAGATCCTTTCTAGAAAAGAGGCTGGCTACTGCTTTTCTGTTCTGATTGCTGCTTAGGTGTTTTTTATTTATGTCAAATATGAAGAATGCATTTTTCAGTGTAATTCTGTTGCTCTGTTAATATAGAAAGGTATTTTTCTGTGTTTCTAATTGGGGGGGGAGGCAACTGATGTGGCATCATTATTTGAGTTTACTTTTGCAAATGGCTACATTACCCTTTGTAGTTACATTTTGTATTTGTAGTTAAAAAAGGATAAGTATGGAAAATAAAATGCTTTAAGCTATTTGAAACCTTGTGTGTCTGTTAAAGGAATTAGTAATAAATAAGACAGGGCAAGTGTTGCGTTTCTCATTTTTCTGCTCAATAATGACAAATTGTTGAATTTGATGGTGTAGGTTACCATTCTGTCTTCACTGCTGCCAGGTACACTAATTTATCTCTATTGTGTCATTATTTGAGGAAATGCCCATGAAATAACAGCAGGAAAAGAACATTTATAAATTGGTGCTCAGATGCATGGGAGACTATTGAATAGTATAGAATAGCACCGGGCACACCATAGAGGTAAAATGGTTTAGTGGGCTAAGCCTTGCTAGGAATCAGCCCCCTTAGAATCACTGATCATAGAAAATGAGGGAAGGGACCTCAGGAGGTCACATCTAGTCCAAACCCCTGCTCAAAGCAGGACCAGCCCCAACTAGATCATCCCAGCCAAAATTTTGTCTAGCTAGGTTTTGAAAACCTCCAAGCATGGAGCTTCCACCCCCTCTCCGGTATCCTGTTCCAGTGTTTTACTACTGTCCTAGTGAGAAAATTCTTCCTAATATCTAACCTAAACTTCCCTTGCTGCAACTTGAGACCATTTCTCCTTGTTCTGTCATCGGCCACCACTGAGAACAGTCCAGCTCCATCCTTTTTTCATTTCCGTGTAGGTAGTTGAAGGCTGCTATTAAACCCCCTCAGTCTCCTCTTCTCCAGACTAAATAAACACAGTTCTCTCAGTCTTTCCTCATAAGTCATATCCCGCACCCCCCTCACCATTTTTGTTGCCCTCCTCCGGACTCTCCAATTTGTCCACATCCTTTCTGTAGTGGGGAGCCCAAAACTGGACACAGTGCTCCAGATGTGGCCTCACCAGTGCTGACTAGAGGGGAATAATCCCTTCCCTTGATCTGCTGGCAACACTCCTACCAGTGCAGCCCAGGATGCCATTAGCTTTCTTGGCAACAAGGGCACGCTGTTGGCTCACATTCAGCTTATTGCTCACTGTAACTCCAAGGTCCTTTTCTGCAGGGCTGCTGCCTAGCCAGTCAACCCCCAGCCTGTACTGGTATGTGGGATTTTTCCATCCTAAATGTAGGACTTTGCACTTGTCGTTGTTGAACTTTATGAGATTTCTTTTTGGTCCATTCCTCCTATTTGTCTAGGTGCCTCTGAATCCTAGTCCCACCCTCCACTGTATCTACTACTCCCCCCAGCTTGGTGTCATCTGTAAACTTGCTGATGGTGCACTCCATCCCATCTTCCAGGTCGTTGATAAAAATATTGAACAAAATTGGCTCCAGGACCAATCCCTTGGACACTCCACTTGATACTGGCTGCCAACTAGACATTGAGTCATTGACTACTACCCTCTGAACCCGTTTTCTGTCCACCTTATAGTCCATTCATCCAACCCATACTTCCATAGCTTGTCTGTAAAAATGTTATGGGAGACTGTATCAAAAGCCTGGCTAAAGTCAAGGTATACCAGATTCATAGGTCTTCCTGCATCCACAGAGCTGGTCATCTCATCACAGAAGGCAATTAGGTTGGCCAGGTATGACCTTTTCCTTGGTGAATCCTTGCTGACTGTTCCTAATCATCTTCTTCTCCAAGTGCTTAGAAATGCATTCTTTGGGGACCTGGTCCATGACTTTTCCAGCTACTGACTAATCTGTAGTTCCCTCCTTTTTCCCTTTCTTAAATATGGACACTATATTTGCTAGCTTCCAATTGCCCAGGACCTCTCCTGATCACCATGAGTTTTCAAAAATGACCAGTGGCTCTGCAATCACATTGGCCAACTCCCTTAGCAGCCTTGGGTGCATCCCATGCAGCCTCATGGATTTGCATACATCCAGATTTTCTAAATAGTCCCCAACCTGTTCTTTTGCCACTGTTGGCTGTTCATCTCCTCTTCTAATCCCATCATGGCCAGTGACTAGTTTTTTTCAGTACTGAAAGTTGAAAATGCTGGAAAATATTATGTGAATATTTTTTCTCTTCCATTTCTACTTGCCCCTGCACTTTCTCTGTGTATTTCAATGTTTTCAGTGTTGGGTGGCAAAAAACGAGACTAGGTGACTCATTCATCTCTTTCTGTGTTGCATTTCTTGCCTGGGCTTTTCTGGTGGAATTTCTGCTTTGCATGAAATCAGGAATGAATGGAAAAGTTGGGAAAGACCCTCTTCTAGCAAGATTTCCTAATTAAGCAGGCACAGCTGAGCGTCCAAAAACACTGCCTCTCAAAAGTAAGAACAGAACAGAATATCTTATATTTCTAGGGACATTTCAACCCAACACAGATGATAATTTGCCATCTCAGTGAACACACATGCACAAAGGAGGATATCCCATTCTCTACTATGTTTAAGAGGATTCACGATCTATGTGGGCTGCTAGAAAGACCTTACTGGACTTGGACTGGGTAGACTTGGCCAAGCCTCTACCCTTCCTGCCCTGCCTGCATAAGTCCCTGTGTTTCACTTAAGAAATGCCTAGACTAGAGAAACAACCCAGAGAAATGACAAAAACGGGCCTTTGTTCCACAAATGATCAAGAAGTCTTCTACCAATCGGGGTATCACCAGCCCTGGTGAGACAATGGTTACTGTTCCCATGCTCAAATTGTGCATTATTTCTTCAGGTACAAAATCCAAGGATTGTCAGCCCATATGGATAAGCATTTCAGTCCCTAGAGGTCTCTAAAAGGATGAAACACATTTCAAGGAGGCCTTTCTTAACAGACCAGCTGATGGCAACACCCTAAGGGACAGCCAGCCCAGATTTGTTGCGGGTAGGTCATGCTTGACCAATCTCATTTCCTTTTATGACCATGTGACCTATCACCTGGACAAGGGAGAAGAGATTGATGTCATATATCTTAACTTTAAAAAAGCCTTCGATCCGGTATCCCATGATCACCTTTTGGCAAAACTGGCTAACTGCGGCCTTCAGTCCACCATGATCTTCTGGCTGGGGAATTGGCTCCGTGGTCGGACCCAGAGGGTGGTAGTTGACGGAAGTCACTCATCATGGTGTCCTGTGACCAGTGAGGCCCCCCCAAGGCTCTGTCCTTAGACTTATTTTGTTCAACCTCTTCATTAATGATGTGGACATTGGATTCAGAAGCAGCCTGGCCAAGGTTGCCGATGACACCAAACTTTGGGGCAAAGCATCCACACCAGAAGACAGGTGGGTGATCCAGGCTGACCTGGACAGGCTCAGCAAATCGGCAGATGAGAACCTGATGGTGTTTAACACCGAAAAATGCAAGGTTCTCCACCTTGGGAAGAAAAACCTACAGCATGCCTATAGGCTTGGCAGTGCTACGCTGACTAGCACTACAGACAAGAGGGACTTGGGGGTCATCATTGACCACAAGATGAACAAGAGCCTGCAATGCAATGCTGCAGCTAGTAATGTGAGCAAAACACTGGCTTGCATCCATAGATGCTTCTCAAGCAAATACCAAGACATCATTTTCCTGTTGTACTCGCCTTGGTGAGGCCACAGCTGGAGTACTGCATCTAATTTTTGGCTCCACAATTCAAAAAGGATGTGGAGAAGCATGATAGAGTCCAGAGAAGAGCCACACACATGATCAGAGGTCAGGAAAACAGATCTTATGATGAGAGGCTGAGAGCTATGGACTTTTCAGCCTGGAAAAGCGCAGGCTCAGGGGTAATCTGCTGGCCACCTATAAGTTTCTAAGGGGTGGTCTCCAGGCCCTGGGGGAACATTTGTTCACCAGAGCACCCCAAGGGTTTACAAGGTTGAATGGTTATAAACTCCTGCAAGACCATTTCAGGCTGGACATAAGGAAGAACTTCTTTACTGTCCAAGCCCCCAAGGTCTGGAATGGCCTGCCGCTGGAGGTGGTTCAAGCACCTACTTTGAACACCTTCAAGAGAAACCTGAATGTTTTTCTTGCTGAGATCCCATGACCCCAGCTGACTTCCTGCCCCTGGGCCAGGGGGCTGGACTCAATGATCTTCCAAGGTCCCTTCCAGCCCTCATATCTAGGAAATCTATGAAATCAAACACGCAAACCAGGAGCATACAAAAGCACACAGGTAGATCATGTTTGTCTTAAACATAAGTAAGAGCTCCTGGAGTTACTGCTCAACAACCTGCCCTCATTTGTTTCCTGAACAAGGACAGGAACTCTCTACATCACATAGCGGTCAGAGATGATTTCATGAAGGCTGTTTCACTTGTTACCATCTCTTCCCTTATCCCAGTCATACCCTGGGGCAAGATGCAACACCACAGGGAATTTCTCATAAAAATACCTATCTAGTTTGTTCCCCATCTGGATAACCTGCATTTCCCATTGGCCCTGAAAGACATTAGACTGGGTTATTTTTCTTGAAGAGCCTGGCCATTCATTACATGTATAAAATGATTTGAACGTGAACTGCAGTGCAAGCTACTGTGAAGGCTTTCAAGCCATGTCACTATTCTCCAGTAAATGCTCATTCTCAAACCAAGGTACTTTTGGCTCACTGCTCCCAAGCATCGCCAGCACAGACAGAATGTAATTACAATAAATGTTCGCCATGCAGATCCTTTTAAAATGAACACAGCCAGCACTAGACGAATGATCTTGGCTTTGGCTGGGGAAGGCTTTAAAAAAGCCACCCAGATACTGCAGCATTCCTGCTGCTAGAAAGGGCAGACTTTGAAACTATCCTCCGCTTCCTCCAGCGGAAAGGCTAAGTGCTGGGAAGGGTTGTGTGGTTTGTCCTGAAGTGGCTGTATCCACAGGAAGAATGAAAGACCCAGCAGTTTTAGCTCAAGTGATTTAAAGCTAAAGGGCTAGACTTAGTGCCCTAGGGCAGTGGTTTTCAACCTGTGGTCCACAGAGCCCTGGAGGTCCACAAAAGATAACTATGATCAATCAAGACTCTGTGAACACCCACACTTACAATTCAAAGGGGTCTGCACCTTCAATCAAAATTTCTTAGCAGTCTGCAAATGAAAAAAAAGGTTGAAAACTACTGCCCTAAGGGACGTGTATGGGTTATATAGCAGGTAGGTCTGCAGAACTAACATTTGTTTCACAGGGGGGTAAGTCCAATAGGGTATGTGGAAGCTCACAGAACTTAAAACTGTGGCTATGTCAAGAATGCAAGAATCATTGCTATCCCACTCGTAATCTACTGAGACATCTAGTCCTTCCTGTATACACTACTGCTCTACCCAGAACACTCTGTACCCATGCACACGCGCACGCACAAAAGGCAAACACAGACAGGCATACAAGAGCTTGTAAAATCTATTTCCCATCCAAGCAGAACATCAGGTTGCACTGATCAACAACCAGGAAGATGAGAAAGACTATTTAGACCCATCAAATTTTCTACTAAAAATCCCCTGTAACTTGCTCCTATACCAGAAAATGAAAATGGCTCATTTCTAGCCATTTATTCATAGATTATGACTCACATGGAGCAGTCCTTGAGTTATTAAAACATTTGCATGGCCAATACAGCAAGTTGAAAGACAATTAACAAGAAATGAAAGATAATCTATAGGATGCCATCACAGCAAGACCTGTGGAAATGAGGATAAGCTGGTCAAGTCACAAAGAAATTGCTCAGATTCGCTTGGCCATGCTGACAGCTTTTGCAAGTCTTGCCATATATTCGATGTTCCTCTTAAAGCTCTTACTCCTGGAGTTATTCGATTACATGAGACTCTCACCTTTCTTTTAAAAAAGCAAAGTATTTTTCTGGCCCTGTTGCTTGTGGAGAAAAGTATGAGTCAGGAAAAAAATAGAGGCAGAGACTGAAGATGTGCAGCCACATCTTCCCATTCTGTCTCCTGGCATTAAGCTTATACCACTATTTATACCCACTCTCAGTTTGACCCATGGTTTGCAGCTTGTTGCCAAGCTAGGTCAAAATGCAGCTTTTCTATAGCAATGATGGGTCCCAAAAACTGAACTAGCTGTCAACCCTCAATGAAAAGTCACCACGGACATGAAGCTGTTCTGTGGCTCAGGGTACAGAGAATACTATACTGGTCAGACACCTCATAACTCTAATTAAATGATGCGCTGAGATTTGGTATACATTACTGCCAAGCACAGTCCACTCAGATCAGCACACTAACTCGAGGACTTCCAAATGGGCTTCCTTCCTAAACTATTTATTCCCTTTCTACAAACACAATTGATTTTTCATGGTTGATGCCATTCTGGAGCTGTTGGAGTATGAGGCCAAAGGCAATGACTGCCTACTAATATCTTTTGTGAGTCTCATTCATTTCAGAACTGCCCACATTTTTAAATTATATCTTAAGGAAGTTGGACATGCACACAAAATTCCTTGTTTGCTTAGTCTGATCTGCCCATGTATGCATGCATGGACACCCACACACACATACACACTCTGCGTTTAGTGCTGCTAAAGAATTCTGGCTTGGATTTTCTGGAGACTGAAGGAAAATGGACAAAGCCAAAGTCTGTTTGTGGATGCCTTAGCTTTACATGCTTAACCTGCCATCCCCATGTGTCTCAAGTTGGGCGCCCAAAATCAGTGACCATGTGCAAAAGAAATGGTTGTTGTTAGACCCCAACTCCATGTGGCGCCCAACAACTAGGAAGACGACGGTCCAATTGCTCATGGATCCTGGTCCTTATTAGCCAGAGCAAGCAGGGAGCAAACACCAGCACACATTGCTTGCAACAGCTTTATTCAGAATGGAGACAGCTTCGGGTGAGCTCCCTCACAGACACCCAGTCCATGAACATGGGGAGCAGCCCTGAACAACAGTTTTTTCTAACATTTATACACCTTGGTTCATACATATCAACATTTGTTCTGCCCTCATTCTACCTTCGGTTCCACCCATTTCTCTTCCTATCTCAAGCTCTACCTCTGTTTACTGTTTGCTTCCTTAGCATGGTCTTGCCTATGCATTTCATTCATTTGCATGCCTCTCCGCTAAGCGTGCAGGCGTAAGACTTTGACCCCTCTCTTTTCTCAGTCACCAGCGGTTTCTCGTTGGTTCGTCCTAGTTTTCTTGCTGACTTCCTCATCTCCAAGGCTGTATTTCTGCTTTTGTCTCCTGATGTTACTTGGTGCACTATTCTATTTTTAACACATCATGCACTTTGCACCCTACCCTTTTGTTAAGAATCCACTTCCTTAAGCATTAGCTAAGTTAGTTGCTTTTAATATCTCAGCTAGCCATGTGACCAGCAGCTTTTTGCTGAGACACAGGCAAAAACCTTCATTCAGCTGCACACTCAGCACCCCCAGATTCCATATTGTTACCCCAACATCCAAAATCCATATTGTTCCCCTAACAGTTGTCACAAGCCAGACAAAGTAGCTGGAAGCAGTGCAAGATTCCTACTCCTCCATCACTTGTGTATCACCCCAACCTTTCTGGAGATAGGAGAGATCACCTGGGGAAGGAGGCCAAGTGTGAGCCAACAGCAATAGCACTTTCTGTGGCAGAGACTCTCTAGGAATGTGCATGAGACTCTTAGCTCACTGTGTGCAAGGCCAATGAGTCCTTGCCATTGCCCTTGATGTTTTAACCATGTGCATGTTTGTCTTATGGGGATAACATATTGTTTCACATTTGCTGTTATCCCAAGAGAACGTGACAGATATGAAGACGGCCTAATGAATGGGCAGCATAAGTGAATGACACATGGCCAGCATCATTATCACACTGGGCTCTTGCACAACTGCTGCAGTGATTCTGTTCCCACTCCCATGACCAGCCTCATAGATCTCCTGCTGCTTTTATTACAACATAGGCAGCACATTGGTTGCCAGCTCCTTTATAATTGTGTGCCCAGGCAGATAATTTTCCTCACTGATGAAGTCGTCGTGCCAGCTTTCCAAAGTGACGATGATTGTATGTGGGAAGGGAAGGGGAGGTACCCATCTTTGCATCTATCTCTGTTTTCTTGAGTAACATTTCTACATGGGAGGAAAAAAGGGGCTGAGGAGGGCTCCCCCACCCACAGCTATTTTGATGAAAAAGGCAAATGAAGAAGATAAGACATGTTGTACTTTTACAGGTAGCACAATGAAGCAATAATAGGATGGGTGTTGGCCTGATTTAAACTGGTTTGGGACTGGATAAACAAGGATGAAGATCAAGTCCTGTTCTTCATTTTAGCTGGGCAACTGAGTTAACTCTTCAAGCAATTAGAAGGGACCAGATTTCTAGGCAGGTAAATGTTTAAGGAAATTGGTGCCTCTCCACCTGCAGCCTCCAGAGGCATAATGCTCAGACTCAGCACTTGGCCCACTTTGCTACACGTAACAAAAAGTGAATAAAGAGACAACTCTGCAAGCACGTTTTAAATGACTGGAAAGCGAAGGGGATGGAGCAGCCACAGAGGAATGGAGGGAGGCAGTTGTCAGGCAGTGCCTCCCTGGGGCTCTCAGCAGAGCTACATTTTAGCAGCCAGCCAGAAGCTACATATTAAGCTAAGGAAAGAAGAAATGTTGTCCTTAAGTGAGAGCTCAGCTTGTGGTTGAGTGGAAAGCCCTTCATTTTCCCAGGTTTCCCATTTTGGCAATTCGGTGAGAACAGGACACCAAACACACAGATGAACTCGTCACCACATGGGAGAGCGCAGTGGCCTTTCTTTTGCAACAACACCCCATGCAACATCTGGTCCTGTTAATAAATGTGCCAGACAACCTCAGGCTAAACCTGAGCTCTGAAGTGTTTGCATTTGAAATAAGACAACACCTGAAGCACAGAGGACAAGAGACTCATTTGATAATGATGTGCACTTTTATATTTATTTATTCCATATCTACCTCTGTATCTATATATTCACACACACACACACACACACACACACACACAGGTCTCCTTGATTTATTAATTTTTTTTTATGCCAGCACTGAATATTCAAATAAAATAACATGTAATAGAACAAACTCCTTAAAACATAGCCCCTGCCTGCTGACAGTGTGCCCGACTTGAAAAAGGAACAATTGCCACAAGCCAGACAAAGAAGCTCTTACAACATTTCTGCCAGAAGATGTCTGGACTTGCTCTCTGCAGACAACAAGCTGGGGAATTCCAGAGCAGACAAGTGACTACCATGAATAACCTCCCATACACTCACAAAATGGACTTGACCTGCAGATAGTATTTGCAGCGGTTGCTCCCAACTGACCTTGGGGATTGACACACCCACACGCCCACCATCTTGTTCCAGTTACAAGTTTATTCATCTCTGTTTCCCCAAACCCAAGGTGACCCCCGTCCAATAATTAGATTCTATACATGGGAAATGATGGATTCGTTTTCATTTTCTATGTGTAGACTCTAATTATGGATCACCTTAAAGTCATGCACCCCATGGCCATGGTGGGGGAAGCGGTGGAATGGAGGCAAGTAATGGGGAAAGCAGTGGTGGGAGGAAGGATGGCTTAAGCCCTGATCCCAGTTGATCCCCCACCCTACCTGTCCCCCTGCCATTTGCCCACCTTGGCACCTGCCCCTCTGCTACCTGTCTTCCCTGCCACTTGCCATCCTCTGCTGCCTGTCTCCTGCCCAGTATCTGCCCCCTGCTGTCCCCCCCACCACTTGGCCCTTCCCTGCCTGCCCTTCTGCTGCCTGCCCCCCCATACCACTTGCCACACCAGTGCCTGCCCCCACACCTCGCCATTTGCCCACCCTGCAGCATGTCTGGTTCTGGCTCTGGTTCTGGTCCAGTAACTGTGCCAGTGGTGGCAGCAGCAGTGGCAATGTTTGTGGCTCCAACTCCAGCCCCTGGCTGGGTTGGGGCTGAGGCTGGAGCTACAGCAGTTCCCCTGCCATTATGTGGTCACCTCCATGCTCCCCTCCCTGCACAAGCCACCCCAACCCACTGTGTGGTTCCAGCAGCAGCTCTGGCCCCAGCTCTGGTACTTGAATCCAAGATGAAGTTTCCCCCATGTTAACTTCACCTGGGGAACAAAACCTCATCTTGGATCAGTGACCACTCATCCCCAGAATACAGGACATCTCCTGGGTGAGAGGCAGGGCCACCAGCCCCCTTGGCCAATCAGCAGTGAGAGGGCAGGGCTGCCACCTCCTCAGCCAGTCAGCAGCAAGGGGTGGGGCCACCAGGCCCCTTGGCCAATCAACAGCAAGGGGTGAGTCAACCACAAAAAGGCCATCTCCCTACCGCCCTGGCTAACTCAGAGCCTTGTTCCTCCTGGCTGTGCACCGCCCTACCTCTAGGCACAGCCAATAGAACCGCAAGAATAAATGATTGACATATATTTCCACCAATAAATGAACTGAAAAACAGGACATGTTGCAGTCCATTCTTCATTTAGAAACCAACAGGGGACAAAGGGTTTGAAAAACAGGACGGTCCAGTACAAAACAAGACCAATGGCCACCCTTTCTTGGATTCAAGTGAATACAAGAAGTCAACCTCACAATTTCAGGTTCAATTTTAAAAAAAGCCGCGTTTGTTTCCCCTGTCAATAATTACAGTTAAAGCTGTTGCAGGGCTATTGCCCTAACAAACTTACACCACGCAAACGACCCATGGGGTTTATGTACTAAAATATATTTTTTTTAAAGCATGGTTTGTTATATTTACTACAATTACAAAAAGTCAAGGCTGTAGGGGGCTGCTTATTGGTCACCCACTGTATAAATCAAGTGCGAATTGTTTTTAATTCTTTTGGAGAAAAAGAAAGGTGGACATAATCAGAAAAATATAGGATGATATTAAATATTTGTGTGTGTAATTATATATATAATCAAAAGTGCTCAATCTCCAACCCAGGGCCAAATGTGGCTCGCCGAGCCATTGCATCTGGCCTGCAGGACTCCCCATGAGTCAGGAAATTTGACAGTTAGGGAATAGTGGCCATTAATATGACCATCCTCCTCCCTGCCAAATCCCCAAACCCCAAGCCCTGAGTGGCCAGTCAGGATTGGACAGGCCAGGCTGGGACAGCTTCCTCTGCGAGGCTGGGCTACTCCCTCCCCTCCCAGCTTCTGAATCAGGGCTGGGCCATGCCCCCTTCCCCCCATGGAGTCAGGTTGGGGTCTGGCCATGTCCCTTCCCTAGAGTGACCACCCATCCCTAATTGGGTAGGACAGTCCCAAAATCAAGTCCCAGTCCTGGGGCTAAATGACTCTGGGACAGCGTTTGCCATTCACCGTGGAAAAATGCAGGAAATGGCATGTTCCCCTTGCAGGTTAGCAGGGTTAGAGCCTGCAAGGGGCTGGGGGGAGCAGGACACATGGGATGCCATGTGCATGTGTGCATGCACATGCATGCACGTGGCCAGGAATACAGCCCCAGCTGCCTGCAGGTACATCTAGGGGGGTGGGGGGGAATTGAGGCCCCCATGGTAAGGGAGAGGCATGGGGTACTGCCCAGCTGGGGCAGTGCATGGGTCCTGGGGCTGGGGTGAGGAGTGGAATGGAGCCATGGGAAGCTCATCCAGGGGGCAGCGGGGAGTAGGGAACAGTCCTCTTCCACTGTGAGCACTCCCCAGGAAGAGAGCATGGCGGGGGGACGACATGTGCCACCCATATTTGTGTGGGGGATGGAGGCAGATGCAGGCTTCCCATTGCAGCCTCATGGCTTCCCACCCTGCTGCCCTCCCCGCAAGAGCCCCACACCAGCTGCACCACCATGATGAGGTACTCCCTGCCCACCTGGCAGCAGTGTGGGGCACAACTCCATGTTGCTGCTCCTGCTCCTGCTCCTGCTCCTGCTCCTGCTCCTGCTGGGTGAGCAGGAGGCACCTCACCATGGCAGAAGGGCAGGGAGCTCTAAGCCCACAGTGGGCAGCCCACATCCTCTCCTGCCTCCAACAGGCTTTGCTCAGCTCTGCTCCGGCCATGTCGTTGAGGGTGGGGGGCGGGCAGGGGGGAAGGAGGGCATGTGTCCTGCCTCTCCATTTTGAAAAGGTGGTCACCCTCCCCCTCCCCCATGCCCCATAGGGCCAAGCTATGCCCCCTTCCTTCCCTGTGGGGCTGGGTTGGTGCCTGGCCATGTCCCCTTCCCTCCCACTGGGGCGGGGCCATGCCCCCTTCCTCCATGGGGTCAGGTTGGGGCCTGGCCTTGTCTCCAGGGGGCTGGGGCAAACTCCTTTCTTCTGAAGGGCTACAGTAGGGCTGGCCTGGCCCCCTGCCCCCTCCACGGAGCCAGATGGTGCCTGCTCTGCCCACCTGGGCACCAGATCAGGAGCACCAGCTGGATCCAGCCCATGGATGGACTGGGCACTGCCAATCCAGCCTGCCAGGCAAAGAAGTTGAGCACCACTGATATATATTATACATATGCATATGTGTATGTGGGTATGCATCCACGCGCCTCTAGGAAGGGAAAGCTAAAAGAAACTAAAAGAAATTATCATTCCCTTGTCATCAGTGCCTGAGCATGAGGGAAAATCACCTTGCTACTATCCTTCACCCATCCCAAGAAAGAGTATAATGCTCTGATCACATATCTCAGCTGTTAATTTTTTTTAGCTTGTTCAGGGAGGAAAAAATGATTGAGGAGGAAACAGTTAATTCAATTTGAATGTATTTAAATCAGGATTAGTGATAAGACAAAATTGTGTCAATTTTCTCTCCATCCTCAGGAGAGTAAGCACAGAGATAATGGATGACTTCACAAAGTAGGAGCAAGACCTCATTGGAACCTGTGATTACAGGTCACATCCTTTCCTTTACTGCACCAAATTGCTAAGAGTCTTTACCCATGTGTATGCAGAGAGCATAGGAGAGTCAGATTTCTATCTTGCATAAGGAAAAGACCCAAAATGAACCATCTTGGGTAGCTCTCAACACCTTGCAGCCCTATCAGCTACGAGATGTGGCTAACCTCTTCTTTGGCTAGCATGACAAAGTCTGGCAGTGTGTGCTGGCTGAGGAGACCAGACTGATCCAAATTTGCACAGTACCCCCGAATGGGCAACCAAATGGCTTCCACTTCAAGTACTGGGCTCTGAAAAAAAAGGAAAGTTAAACAGTGGCAGGGACTGCTGGAGAGACCTGATTCTCAGAAATCAGTCACTTTGAACGGCATTTTACAGGAAAACTGATACTTGTTTCTTAGGACTTTGACTCAGGCTGGCAAGCCATGCCACTCCCAGAATCCAATGGTCCCACAGCAGAAAGTGAGTTCTGTCTACAAAGCGTCAACTGCAGCACAGCACAAAGCAGACCGGGTTGCAAAGACAGCTTTTTGCTTTGCTTCTGTATGTGTGTGCCTTACTTGCACTCTTATCCCTCGAGACATAAAGGAGCCTTGTTGTCCATTGTGGTACATCCTGACCACATTCCTACAGAGACTGAACAGTGACAAGGGGTGCTGTTTACTAGGGCTGTGCGAAACAGCACCATTTCATTTCGACTTCCATTTTCCCGTTTTGCTGGGACAGTGTTTTGTTTCGAGTTTTGTTTTGTTTTGAAACCGCTGTTCCATTTCAGCATCAAGGGGTGAGGAACAGGCTGGGGTAAGGGAGGGATGTAGTAGGGGAGGGAAGTAACAGTGCAGGTAGAAGTGCAGAGGTACCTGGGGAGTCAGACATCCAGCAGGTTGCAGTGTGTCAGAATTCCACTGTCTATATTGAGTCCAGGAGTTTCTGAGTGCCCTGATGGAAAATACGTGGAGATACCAAGCAACAACTGCGCACCAGAATGAGCGCACACCAAAACTATCAAAGACAACAACAGGACACCACCTGTCTCCAATCTCTCAGGCCTTATCCTCAAAGGGAACTTACAAACCACTTTTTACAGACTAGTCTATGAACTGCACTTCATCAACCTCCTAGGTACAGGAAATCATGGACTCAATATAGACCGTGGAATTCTGACACACTGCGACCTGCCGGACATCTGACATCTGATACCTAATATGCCACAAGGTATAAATGTATAGAAATAAAATATAAATGTATCTGCCTTCCTATATAAATTCTATAGTATAATATGCTGCCAGATATACATGTGTAGAAATAAAGATACATGTATCTGCCTTCCTATAAAATTCTATAGTTTAATATCCAATATAATTATGAAATTGAAAAGAATAAATCAATGAATATAGTAATAAAATAAAAGGGTCTAAAAGAAAGCAAAAGATATTGTGGAATCCCACTTGCTAGGCTAGCAAGTAGGAAATCATTCAAATCAATGGTAGTAGCCACCTTTGTTGTCTAACACTCCTGAGCTGCTGGAAGCAGACCCCAAGGCAGAAAGCAGGGCAGTTCAAACAGTGCTGCCTTTTATATTGTTTTTCTATGTCTCCCCCAGAGCACTGGGCTTGGAAGGGACCTCAGGGAAGGATCACACTCACTGGCCATGTACAAAATTAATATGAGAACAGTCCTTCCCCCTTCTTCCTCCTCCCTCTCCTTACTTTCTGTTTCCCTGCAGGCAAACCCAGCTTGAGCTTTGAAACTCAAAACATTTTGAAAGTTTTGAAATGTTTTGACTGCCCTTGTTTCATTTCGAGGCTGTTTCAAAGCCCTTCATTTCATTTTGATTTTGCTGTTTCGAGCTCAAAATGAGTCAAAACAGCACCAAAACGAAACAACCAGCAAAATTTTGCACAGCCCTACTGTTTACACACACATGCGCACACACAAAGGACTACACAGATAGACCTTAGAGCAGCCATTGGAACAAATTACTTAAAGTCTGGTCCAAAGTCTTCTACCCAAGGATAACTCCTAGGTGCTGTTTTAGGGTACCTTTAATACTTCTTACCATCCTTGGGGATAATAATAAAGAACTAAGGATGAGGCCCCACATATTGTTATAATCCTTGAAATCCAGAGAAATTGGATTAGCTCTGTGTTGATCCATGTTTACACTATTTTAACTCTGTTAAAATCAAGTTGTTAAGACCATGGAGATCCCAGAGCTTTCCCTCCACAGTGCTGATAACACAGGTTGTCACTCCTAGTTTTTTAAATCTCCTCGCTGGTTCCATGTGAAATTCCATGTGTTCTCTAAAACATCTTTGCTTATTATTAAAACTACCGCACTTTGTGACTTCAAGCTAGTTTGTGCATCTCATCTTTTATTATCCGGAGTTCCCCTGTGGGTCTGAATTAGTTGACTGCCCATGGCCCTAATTAACATCCTGGATCTCTGGGAACCAGCCAGGGCCTTTTGTACTGTTGCTCCTCACCTACAGCAGCAGCTCCCTTCTGAGGTTCATAGCTTGCAATCTACGATGGGTTTAAAACTAACTCAGAAAGGTAGTTATCCCCCACAACTGCTTTCAACTGTTTTTAATTATTATTTATTGTAATGTCTAAACCAACCAAGGCTTGTGGGGAAGACACTACAAAGAGACACTGTTGTTGGTTTCAAAAGCTGTTCTCATCCTAAACAATAAAAGAATATGGACGAACACCTTCGACCTATGGTCTAATCATCATGGTACAAAATAAGGACATTTGTAACAGATAAAATGAAGGAAGCAGCCATGCTGCATGACCTACCAAGGAAGTAATGCTTTTTTTGACTCACCTCTTCTCATCAGGGCAGAACTAGTGAAGGCTACTAGTGTAAACTGAAGTAGCTCCTTCCACATCAAGTGAATTAAGAGGATTCACGCTAGCTAAGGCTCTAGTCCAAAGTGTTTATGAGGCATGAGGTCATTTTAATCAGAGCTGGAAGAAAACACTGTCTTTCCACGTAAAAAAAAAAGGTCAACGAAATTGGAAAAAACCTCATTTGCATAGACATTTTTCACAGGAACTTTTGACTTTCATTAAAAACCAAATGTCAGAAAAAATTTTAGTTTTCAAACAAAAATGTTTCAGTTTGGTGGGTTTTGGTTTTTCTGATGAAAATGTTTTCATTTAGATCAACAGCCAAATTTCCAACCAAAAAGCTTTGAAGGAATATTTTGACTAGCCGTAGTTACGAGCTGTCAATTGCAAATATTTCCAATATACACTTCACCAGCTCATCTAGGCCTCCGTAGTTGAACCATAAGACTGGGAGTCAGTCTAGGATGGACACCCAGGTTTACCTGTGTGGCTTTTGGTATGCGACTTTTAACATCTCTGGGTCCCAGCTCCGTTATTAGAAAAATGAGGCCAAGAGCACATCAGCCCTAACACAGCAGTTGTTCTCCCTAACATGACTTTATTGCAAAGATGAACTCATTCATGTTTGTGAATCATTCTGTTATCCCCAGATAAAAGTTTTTATACACAAGAACTTCAAAGTGCTACTACCTTTCCAACCTTTCATTTCTAGGCAAGCATGAGAAATATATCCAATGATCTTTACAGCACAGAGGGTTACCAGGAGCTGATAACTGCTACAAATAAAATGAAACAAATGCATCTGTGATGTGCACTTTGGCTATCTGGAGACACACACCAGTTTCCTAGAAAGTGGCAGGTACTGATGTAAGTAGGATTTCCAGAACGCTTGTGGTACTGATAAAATGAAAAAGAGGAGATACAGATGTTATCCAGATATCCTAGGCACTTTTTATTGAGCACTTTTCAGGGTTCTAATGTTGCTGTGGAAAACTATTTCTCACTGCTTGCACAAAGGTAATAAGCTCACAAGATGATAACCTTAAGGGGAAAAAATAGCCGTCCCACACAACACCTACTTGGTCTGGAAGGAAGAGAATTTCTTACTGGAAATATTGAACTGTGCCAATAATAGAATTCCCACTAGTTCTCTAAAGTAAAATACCAAGTTTGGCTCACAATTTAAACCATGAGATCAGTGTCACGGATTTCCTGTGCTACCATGGAGACAGAAACACAATGAGTCTGATCAATGGCTGAGTTAGAAAAAGGAACAATAACCTGAGAAGGCAAAGTGCAGTGTGCAGTGGGTATTGCTAACCCAGGGGTGACCCATTTGGGTAATTGGTACTTTTACCTTTCAGGATATAACAGGCTCCCAGGATCTTTAAGCTGCACACATGGATGCCAGGCTAATGACTGCTCACTATAAAAACTGGTGGAAATGCAGCCATGAACAGGCCTGGGCTATGCTATATTTATTAATTTGGATATTTAAACTTTCCACTCTCTCTAACATCATTGCTGCAAGCAGTGACCTCATGGAAGAGTCGACAGCCATCCAACAGTCGTAATTCAGCTTTGTTAAGGAGCGGTAGATCATTAGTGAAATGACAAGCTCCTGCTTTCTGTGCAGCAATGAGTGGAGCTGCATTCTGTGACAGGTTCTTATTGATCATTAAGAAAAGCAGCCTACATATTAAAATGCCTGCCAGGCTTGCAATGATAATGGCATTTAAATGCTACAGATCTTCTAGCGCAGCGAGTCTGGAAAATGATGCAGCTTCATAACTGAACAGCACTAAGAGCTTACCTATCATTTCTAACGTAGAACCTGTGGACATGGAGAAACGTGCCACATGCAGAAACCCATCAAAGCAGAAAGGCCATCAAGTCATAAGAGCTTCCCACATGCCTTCTCTGAGTGAGAGAATGGGTTTAAACCAGAAGTCTGGATCCTCTCCCCCATTTGAAGCTGCTCACCCTTTTTTATAGTATGTGAAACCAACTATCTCCCTTGCTATCACTCCCCAAGCTTTGTGAGACTGTCGAGCTGGGGACTTTTCCTTTCAATAGTTATCATGTCTCACACGCATGGACGTTGCCTGAGTATTGACACAGCACAACACCCCAGAACAGCATCTGGGATTCTGCCTCTTTCTACTGATATGTATTTATCTCAGCAGTCTCCTTAGTAAGGAGCTAGCCTTAAAAATGCACTTCTGGAAGGAGTGACATCACACTCCATAATGAGTTTCACACATATGCACGGAGACTTGGGAGGATAACTTCACCATTCCTGAAACTCATGTTCTTTTCTAGATGAGATTTCCTGAGGCAGTGTCATTCACATTTGAAAATGTCATGCTGCGTATACAGTATCATTTCTAATGTGACTGCCCTGTACTAATACTGCAAAAGCAATACCTACACGGACCCATTCTGAGCTTGCGTAGTTGGAACACCAGCCTGCTAGCTAACCAGGACAATGCCTGGGTTTCTATCCTTCTTCCCAGAGCTGTCTTGCTCAAACCAGTGAAGGGCTGCGATACATCTGACTCAAGGTTTCAAGAAATATGCTCCCTCATTGCTTTTCTTTGATTTGCATAATACTTATAGGAGGTGAAGAATATAAGCTCTTGCTGGTGAGTTCTCTGTGAAAGCCTAGATAAAGAGGATCTAGTCCACTCATCGTCTTCCTTTTACCCCCAAGTAGTCAATAAATGCTGGGACTGTCCTATTGCGCATTTTCAATTATTTTACCTCACCTATTCGTCTACAAGAAAAGTTTCCACTCCTTAGGGAAGTTAGCTCCCATTGTGAGTAGTTCTTAGTGCATGGGGGTTTGTCCTGAAATCCAGTCTAAACATTATTTTAAGGGAGCACAGGAGTCAAGTGAAATTTTACTACAGATCACAGACTTTTAAAACAAACATATAAACTTTTAAATCCACGAAAATGTCTCCTGGAAATAAATGTAAAACAAACACCCCTCTGCAGCTGTGGTAATCCTGAACAATGCAACACTGGACTAAGGCAGGAGAACCTGAAATTAAAATGGCTGGGAAGCTGAACTGAATTGTAAAGGACAGAAAGTGCAGAGCTAACCGGAATAGTTATATTAGCTCCATTTTACTTCCTGCATTTTTAACTTGACAGCATCAGCTAATGTCATTGCATCACTCCCCGATACCCCATGTGCTATTTCAGCAAGCAGAGCGGCACTGGAAACACTAGCATGGCAGAAACTACCTTTAATATCCTTACGATCTATTCTCCCTCCTGGGTTGTCCATGAGAAGCACCTCCTAGGGACGAGTACAGCCAGAATGGAGTCTCAAATGAAAGAAAAAATGCTTTACTCCCAGTTGGCTTCCCATTGCTCTAAGGCCCAGCACACCTTCTCACCGTCTTCCACTCACTACTAGAATAGTGCTGTTTTCTCAACGGTGGAGATACAGACAGACCTCTGAAACTCTGTTTGCCACACATGAAACAATGCCCAATGAAAGCACTGCTGCTCAAAATATTTTCCTTGCCCATCCCCTTCCTTTCAGTGTTTCTGTCTGTCCTTCCTTTTTACTGACAGTGCCCAAACTATCATTTCTTAGCCGTTTGCCTATAAGCAGGGCCCTCCATGCACTCTAAGATGAATCTAACCAGAAGTGTTGCCTGCTAAGTCCTGACTCGTTTTCAGTGTCAAGATGGTTCAGTTGATTCTGTACATGAGAAAGCTTTCTGGAGTTGGGCTTGCCTGGAGAAGAGGCATAGCTCCCGACACAAGCATCCTGCTCACAGGCAAACGGGCTGTTATGATGTGGTTGGGTGGAAGGACAGAGAGGTTGTCAGGAATACCGGAGCCCTGGTGAAATATTCAGGGGGGGGGCTGTAATTTGGGAATTATAAGGGAATGAGAAGCAGTAGGATGTAGTGAGTAAGAGCCAAAAAGTAAGTGCAGGGCAATGCAAAAAGACAAGGGAAACTGGAGAAGGAGCCAAGGGATAGTGTGGACCTTCAGGGAATTGAGCTAGGTGGGCTGGGAGAACCCTGGGTTAATGGAAGATAAGGGAAACCTCTCTAAGCAGCCTTAGGAAAGGCCACAGTTTTACATGTACTTCTTTAAGACTAGGTTTGGACCTTTAAGCATTTGTGCATACTTTGGAGGCCGATAATTTCCCTTTAAAGCATCAAAACCCAGAAAACAAGTCATTGTGCCAAAATAATTACCTTAGACTAACATGATTTTTAACTCAGCTCATAGGGAGGGCTCAGCTTGTGGTTTTGGATGATTTGGAGCTGGTAACAGGTACAATAATAAACAACGTGTAAAGACCCAGAACCATCATGTGGACCACAAATCAAGGAGTCTTAGCTAAACAACAAAGACTATTTTCATCACCCTGTGCTATATATTTATCACAAATACACAAATCAGTCAAGGCTTGTCCCTTTGCAGAAATATATTCAGGTTCCAGCAGTCACGAAAATAACTCTCAAACATGTGCCACTACATAGATTATATCAATTTGATCTTTCATTCCCCACAGTGACACACCTCAAAGGGTACACATTTAACATCCCTCCTGACAAATAAGTTTTTTCCAAGTGTTTCCTCCTCTTAATCCTTTAGTTTCTGCCCTGATCATTTTAAATGTGCTACAGTTTGCTTATCTGATTGCAATATATGCTTTACAATAAGAATATGTCATTTTACATATTGTGTCTTGCCTAGGTCCTTGATGTAAGTTTTGAGTTTTCAAAATGTGCCCTGCTTCATTGAGCAAACAGCAGCAGAGCTCTCCCATGATGCCTATAATACTGACTGTAAACAGAACTGCTTTTATTTTATTTTCAGAGGGTAAGTGATATATTGGTATATGTTCCTGCCCTCTTTTGGCTGGAGTCAGAAGAACTGACATAGATTCTCCATAGCCAAAGGAGGCTGTCCTTGAACTCAGGTGTTAAGAGCTTGTTATTCTGTAGTAGGAAAATGCTCCTTTCTTGTTGCCATGCAGTTCTATCCCAAGGTAACCATGTCAAAGGTAGCTAAGCCACAGTCAGTGAAATTACTTTTGATTTACACTGGTTTAATTTTGAGCAGACACTGGCCTATAAACATCTTTAGTTGCTTTAAATACATCATATATCAATATTCCCTGGAATACCAAATGACCTGAGATGTATCTATAAATACAGATTGTTCCTCCCCCACATCATAAGGATACATAAATCTATTTATTGATAGCCCAGTCTGCAATCTAGCCATGAGGCCATGAGCTTTTTTTCTTTCTGGTGTTAGCTATGGCTTCTTTTTGGAATATGGCCCTGTTCCTATGCCTAGCTGATTTTAAACATGGAGGGTTAGGAATCAAGCTAGCCTAGTTTCGTTATATTTTTTTTTCATTGTCTCAATTTTTACCCATTCTCAACAATACTCTGTGGGAATGGCCCTGCACTGAAAGCTGAATTAAACCTGTCTTCTTCCAAGTGGGCTGAGGTCAGCTGTTCAATGTGTAATTAATTAATGAAGATGCTTTCACACATCTCTGTGAACTTCTTTTCTTAGCAAGGGTAAAGTTACAGTTGTATGGGGATGGATATTTCAGGTTATGATTATTACTCATGGGTTCTCAATGCCTGATTCATTTAGACAGAGCCTCGGTTGACTTTGCCTTTATTTAAAGGCACAGTAGAATAAGTTGCTTTCTTTCTCCTGGCATCTGTTCTGCAGCCTGTGATAGAGTACCTGTATAGCCCATTATGTGCTAGTGGCCTGATTCTTTCCCAGATGTATATCAGTCAAGCATGTTCGTTGTTTTTTTTTACCAAAATGTACTTGGAAAACAGAAATGGGACCCAGATCTAAAGTTCAGATTTAAGGCTGAATTTGTCAAAAGTCCACAACTTTTGGATCCAGTGATTTGGTTTGTCCCCACTGTAGAAAAAATGGCCAGCCATGAAGCCTGTCTCTGGATCTTGACTTTTCAGATTTCAGAACCTGGTTCACAATTCACTTCTCAGAACCTCACTTTTTGGTTCTTGGCCTTTTACACTTGAAGTCATGAACTCCAGAGACACAGCAGTCCTGAGAGAAGATTCATCATTGCAGACCAGTCCCAGGAGACCATTCCTTAACTTTCGTTATTAGTGCACTTTGATCTGACCTCGTATTCATCATTCCTGTGGAACATTACTGGGCCCTGAGCTCCGTAGGCCAGCATCTAGCCAGAGAAACCTGGCCGTGTCCAGTTTTCTAATAAATTAAATCTGTTCACTCTTGCCCAGGACACTTTGTGGTGTGCTCAAAAGTCCATTCCCAACACAACCACTCCTGAAGACGACAATCAGCCTGAATCTAATGAAAGTTATAATGGGCAGTTCACTAAGCCAAAGGACAGTGTTTCAGCTGAGCTAATATACAGACTCTGCCACACAGCCACTGAACAACATGGCTATTTTAAACCAGCTTTAAATAAATGCATAATGTGACATATGAAAAGAAAAACCCATCAAGGAGAAAATACTAAAAAGCAGTAAAAAAGACTACTGCATTTAGTGCTTAATGAGGGCAACAAAAACATGACCTGCTAATGGTAATCAGATGAATAGCAGCAGTTTCTCCAGTGAACTTAGGAACCATCTCCATTCGGATTTTGATTATGTTGCTTTAGGAAGGCAGCTGTTGCTTTGCAGTTGTGATAATCCAGCTGCAACTGTATATTTATTCAGTTCCCTTTTTACTATTTAAATAAACTAACTTTCTACTTTGACTGTCTCAAGAGACGAGCTGAGAGCACTCAGTGAGGAGTCATAAATCTGGGACTCTATTCCTAGATTTGCTACTCATTTGCTCAGTGACCCTAAACTAATCCCTTCACCATTTTTAAATTTAATTTTCAAGATTTTGCTTTTTGGAGGAAAAACAGAGGGTTTGTTGGTTTTTATTTATTTATTTTTTTTGGTGGTGGTGGCTGGGGGCGGCGGTTAGCTTAAGATCAGGGCACTAGTTCCAACGCTTCAAAAAAACCGACGGATTGATGCTCCTCTTACTTTTATAAGTGGACATCTAAAGCTAATAAGTCAATGAAGTTATCCCCAGAAAAAATCCCATGCAAGAAGAAAACCATTCATACTATCAAGCCAATAAGTGTTAAGAGCCCTGAGCAATGAATGTCATGGTCAACCTGAATTAAATTACTATTTTAAAGTGTACACTACTACTGGGAAACTTCAGGCTGGAGACTTTTGGCTTTAAAAATTCCACCCCCAGTCCCTCCAGCGTTTCATGGAATAAAACTACCTTAACAAACTGCATGATCTAAATTACCATTATATCAGAGCATTTCACCTTTTTAATGCGTTTAGCTTTATAGCACCCCACTAATGGAGGAAGTCCAACTGCCCATGTTACAGATGAGGAATTGAGGCCTGGGAAGACTAGCTGACCTGCCTGAAGCCACACAGTACATTTGTGACAGAATAGAAAATTAAACCCAGGGTCCAAATGTACACCCTTGCCCTTAGACCATCATTTTTTTCTAAAGTTACTGGACTTCGGGGGGAAAAGGCAGTAAAGAAGTCCTGACCATGATAACCCTGCCTGAGAAAGATGCTAATTGTGCAAGGCTCGTAGTTCCGATGGTGACATTCTACACCATGCCTGAAACCAGAAGTGGAGTCTTATGGTCACAGTCCCTTGATACACAGGGCACGGCCTTCCAGTAAATGGCAGAGTCGTCGGTGAGTCCATAAATGATTGAGGAGGTCAAAATGAGATCTGGATGCTGACTGCACACGTAGCAAATAATTCCCAGAGGAAGGAGTAGATCCTGATGGTGTCAGGTTCCACTTCCATAGTGGAGCAAGTTTGCTTAAAATGAGCAATGCCTTATCATATATCACAGTGCTTTAGGGGAAAATTCAGTGCTTGAGTCTCCCAGGTACTGTACTGCTTTAGATTGGCCTTCAAGGTGTCCTTGAATCTCTTTTTTTGCCCATCTCTAGAGTGGAGACCATCAGTGAAGATGTATACTGTATAAGAAATAGTTTCTAGTTGACTCTATGAGACTGCTGAAGATAATAGCAGTACATTGTATCATGGTTTACAACTATCTAGATTACTGCAAGTCATATACTTGTCCTGTGGTGTAAACACAAGCAATAACAATAAGGATACTTCATCTTTTTGGCTTTGCAAGTGTCATCCGAAGTGACATGCCCACCCCCACACAGTGACACAGTGCCAGAATCAGAATTATTACTCAAAACCACATGCCCATCTCACCAGACCATGGCATCTTTCAGTCATCACTGGTGGAATGCAAACATAAGCCCTCAGGATAATGCCAACGATTATTCTTGCAGGTCAACTGGCTTCGTTCATAGCACTTTGTTTAAACAGATGCCTGGTTTCCCTCTGTAGAGAACATGGAGAACCAGAGGTAAAATTATAAAGTATCTTGTTTTTCACAAAGTGAATAGGGACGTGATAAAAAAAGAAGCAGCCCTGAATGGCTCTTTTCTTTACACTCCTTATTTGTTGAACTTAGAGGGAGGTACCCAGGATTAGATACTCAGCGTCCAAATTGGGTAGCTCACATAGTGGATTCAGGCAACCTCCTGCAGAGAAGTATATTCATCACACAGAGCACATGACATATCTGGGGCGTAGCTTTTGATATGGAAGGATTTGCTGATACCAGCTGGAACTCTGAATAATATCAGAAAACCTCCCAAGCAGTAACATTTCATTTTCCAAAGACTTATAATTCATTTCTTAATACCTTGTATCAGGAAATGGGTTTAAATGACATAGTACAGCCCTTCCCCGTGCAGTGGGGTCTCTCTCCAGATACACACAAAATGGGTATGCTACCCCCCCAGTAATGGGAAACCACAACACGAGAGAGAATTATAAAACAAAAAACACCATGGAAAATAGGTTGCAAATCTCATAATAAATTTTTGTCTACAAGTGGTGCGTTAGAAAACATAGTTCTTTTGGCAATGAGGAGGTTGAGTATTAGGCTCATGCGAGTTTTTCCTGTGTTCCTTTATTTTTTGCAGGTATTGTAAAGTCTAAATAATAACAAACAAAACAAAACTGTCGGTAAATGGTTTTTTTAAGCTTCTTGGAATTTCCCTGTTTGACTTCGCATGCAGACCCCTGGTGTACAAATGATATTTCTGGAACTCTCCTATATGCTATTTTCATTTAGTATGAGTTACTGAAGGCCACTGAATAAAAGGAAATACTGTGTGTGATTCATACGGATGAACTGAGACATCAGCAAAATACCTTTGTCTTCATGTAAAATAGTACTTGTTTTCTAGCGCTTGTCCCTAAGAGGGTTTTTTTTTTCCTAATTATGAACAAATAGCACAACTGTCCACATGAATTCTTCAGACTACAAGTCAAAGGGATGACTCAATACCAAATAGAACAGGAACTTGTCAAGTCACACTAACATTTGAGAGGTTTGCTGAACTAGCACTGGACTGCACGTATGAATAATCAAAGGCTATGGAAAAGCAGGCATGGTGCATCACAGAATTGCTTTGACAATTGCAGTTTGCTTTTATTTATTGAAGATAAATCTTCATGTATTTCATAAATACACAAATAGTATGCTTTCAAAAAATAGTCACAGCTATACATCAAACTAGACACTTAGGCTGCAGTCTAAACCACAGTTTTATATGTGACATATCACTGCACCATTTGCACAAACAAATGTAGGCACCTCAAAAGGGAGGGAAAGTGGGCCTCCACCTTTGAAAACATAAATCCTGAATTCCTACATTCTCTGTAGAGCCCTAAATCTACTCCAAGCTGACACTGAATTGGAACCAGTTTGCAGGCAACTGTTGACTCCATAATACATTATAGTGTCTGTCACTTGCCTTAATTTGTGTTCATCATAATAGGGGCACATGACTGGCGCATACCAGTCTTAATCATATTAAATATATTGGAAGGGTTGTATAATCCTTCTACAGGGAGACTGAAGAGCCCAACCCAGATCCCAACTTTGCATCCCTGGGCCAATTCTTACAGATAAGAAGTAAATATTCAAGCATCTGATTTTTCTTTGTCAAGACCAGTTTTATATCAAAAACAGGGGTTTTGGCTGAAACTTTTTTTCATTAAAAGTATCTGCTTTCCACTGAAAAATTCCACTTTGGATTTTAAAAACAAACACCAAAAAAAAAGTTTTGATTCAGAAATACCAGTGCAGTACTGTTATTCAGTTGCCTTGCTTCCTTTTCACCTCTGGGGCTGACTCCCCAGTGAACTTGGTCTGCCAGGATGCATCCCAGCTGGGTTCTTGCATGATGCAGCACAGCGGCTCAGCAAGAAGGAAGACCATTGTGCATTATGGGAGGTGTAGTTCAGTCTAGGACCCCAGCCAATAATGGAGCATAGGATGTAAGGTACTCAAACTACATTTCCCCCGGGCACCACAGCAACTTTTCAGATTCAAATTTTAGCTGATATCTGAAAGCTTCTGATTTGGGGCCAAAAATGTCATCTTTAGATATTTTGCTGAAAATTATTAATTTCCCGCAGGAAATTTTTCCAGCCTCCTCAGTATTCATTCCTTGTCTAAAACACATCTGTTGGAGATGGTGTAATGCATATGCCAACAGTGAAATTAGGCCTGGAAGGACAAATATCACATAACATATCTGCATTATTGGCACAAAAAAAAATACTGAATTCACTTGGTATTTGTTCCCTTTCCTTTTGTGTTCATTTAGAGTGAATATTCTAGCAGGCAAGTTTATCAGTGAGAATGCTTGTAAAAACAGTGATGCTTAGTGAATATGTTAAGCAAGCAAATTTTTAACTTGTAGCCACACACATTTGTGATGGAGTCTGATAGTTACACATCTTTAGTTAGGGGACAGAAACAGTAGCAAGTGGCTTAGATGCATAATCAAAATTATCATGGAAGTTGAATAAGGAGTAGGGTAAGGGACCACTAAAAAGTACGAATAATTAAAAAAAACTAGTATATCTGGGAAAATTTTAAGTTACTGGAACATAATCTACAGGCAGATAAAGGAAGCTAAATTAACAAAATTACTTGCTCAATTTTGATTATATTACTGCTTGAAGTAAAGCAAATATTTTGAGGAAGTATTAATTGTTTCCTATTTCCTAGCCTCACCTTTGGTTTGGCTATGAAATTGAATGTCTGAATATCTTAGAATGTATTTTATGAGAAATGAGGCACTGAAGATGCCTCTGAAATGACTAATCTTATGACAATTAAATATTATTCCTTGAATTGAAGGAATAATGTAATGAAATACAGTGTACTTGAGGGTGACATCAAAAGTGTCTATTTCTCCAATCTCATCTTTTATCAAATCAATTTTATATTCCACACTATCCTTTTGTCATTGGCAACTTGTCGGAGGGAGATAAAGGAGGGGCACTCACCCCCCCACCTCAATTTAACGTGCATTGATTTTATTGATAAACATAAATGAGGTCATGGGGAAAGGGACTTGGTGGTGAGGGTCTGCTAAAGACCTCCACACCAAGAAGAAAAGCTAGACTTGGAATTCTTGAGGCAGCTCTCAGAGGCCATACAGTTGAGGGACGTGGTTGTCATGGGGGACCTAAACTACCCTGACAACTGCTGGGAGGAGCAGTCGGCCAAATCCAACCGTTCACATAGATTCTTAACCTGTGTGCAGGACCTTCACCCAGCGCAGGGGGTATACAGTCCCACTAAGGGGAATGCCTTACTGGACTTGGTCTTCACTACAGGGGAGGACCTGGTAGGGGAGCTGCAGATTCATGGTCACCTTGGGGACAGTGACGCCCAATCAAGCGAATTCACCATATGGTATAATGTGGGTAAGATAACTAGTAGGGTGGAAGTGCTTGACTTTAAGATGGCTAACTTCAGTGTGCTTAGGAGTCTAGTCAGCAATGCACTGCAGGAAAATCGTATTGGTGAGATGGGAGTCCAGGAAGGGCAGTCGTTTCTAAAGGAAGCGATCCTTCGGGCACAGAGGGAAACTATCCCAGTATGAGGGAAAGGGGGGAAAGGAGCCAAAAAACTTCCTTGGCTAAACAGAGAAATCCAGGGGAGCACTAAGGGCAAAAAGGAAGGCATATAGGTTGTAGAAGTAGGAGGAAGCTACCAAGGAGGAGTATACCTACTTGGCCCACACATGCAGGGAGGCAATTAGAAAGGCCAAAGCAACTACAGAGCTGAGGCTGGCAACACAAATTAAAGACAACAAAAAGTCATTTTTTAGGTATGTAGGGAATAAAAGGAAAGTTCAGGGCAGCATAGGCCTCTACTGAACAAGAAGGAGCAATTAGTGACAGAGAGGGGGGACAAGGCTGAACTATTCAATGAGTTTTTTGCCTCAGTGTTCGAGATAAGTCTCCTAATGGGTTCTTAGATGGGCATCAGAGGGACACCAGCTCACCAACTGTTGACGCTGACTCAGTGCAAAGTCACTTGTATGGACTGGATGTGTTCAAGTCGGCAAGCCCGGATGGGCTGCATCAGAGAGTACTGAAGGAATTGGCTGGTGTCATAGCAGAACCACTGGCATGGCTGTTTGAGCACTTGTGGCACTTGGGTAAGGCCCCAGAGGACTGGAAAAAAGCCAATGTAGTCCCTAGTTTCAAAAAGGAAGGAGGATCCGAGTAATTATAGGCCAGTCAGTCTCACCTCCATCCTTGGAAGGGTCTTTGAAAAGATTATTAAGGATCATATTTGTGGGAGTCCAGCAGGAAAAATAATGCAGCAGGGAAACCAGCATGGATTTGTAGCAGGTAGATAATGCCTGACCAATCTGGTTTTGTTTAATGACAGGGTCACAAAATGCTTAGATGCAGGAATAGAGGTGGATGTCGTTTTCTTGGACTTTAGCAAGGCCTTCGATATGTTATCTCATGCTATTCTCATGAATAAATTAAGAGGCTGTGACATAGATGTTTAAACGGTCCAGTTGGTGGGAAATTGGCTTAGCGGTTGCACCCAGAGAGTGGTATTAGACAGGTCGGTATTGAACTGGAAGGATGTGGGTACTGGGGTCCCACAGGGCTCGGTCCTTGGACCTGTACTCTTCAATATCTTCATCAGTGCCTTGGATATGGGTGGGTGTGAAGTGTACTCTGTCCAAGTTTGCAGACAATACTATATTGTGGGGTGAAGTACACACTCCAGAGGGTAGGGAATGATTGCTGGCAGACCTGGATTCCTATGGGGACTTTCAGGCACCAGGTCTACGCCATGCATTCCTATGGGCACACAGCCTTCATGGCGTGGAGCGGATCTTGGCACATGGCCCCAAAGGAGCAGAGAGGGTCTGGATCATCAGGGGCCAATCTCTGGAGAGTCTGGACCAGCCCTGAGGGCAGGGGCCAAGCTCTGGAAATCCTGGACCAACCCCTGTGCCGCTGGGGCAGCAGCCAAGCTCTGGCAGTGCACAATGAGTGGACACACTCTGTGAAAGCCACTGGGTCCCACACCCACAGCCCCTGGAGCACATGTGCCCTTCAAGCACACACAACCCCCCACCCCATACATACATACCCCCCACACCGAGCCCCACCATACATCTCCTTCCCCCACCACACACCCTTCTCCACACAACTACCCCTTGCCCATGTATTAAGACAATTTCCTTGTTAAGATTTTTAAGGTACATAAATCATGGCCACCATTTTCTTCATGTGTAGCTCTTTTAGAACAGTCTCCATCTGCTATTACATGCATAATATCCTAAAACATGACATTAAAAATGGCTCTAGAATAGAAATCAAAACTCTTTTGTCTCTTGAATACCCGCCCTGACCCCTCCTGCATACCACCAGAACCTTTAAATTGTGCCCCACCACTATTAAGGGACACCAGTTGCCTATGCCTCTTGGGATGCTGAAAGTTCATCCTTTTAACTCTTGTAAACTTTAGTCAGCAAGCAGTCTTGAAGAGTACTACTGGCTCTGCTTCTTGATCAATTGGCAGCATCTGAGACATCCCCCCAGATATAATTGCATGAACTAGAGCAGTAGTTCTCAACCTTTTTGGACTCAAGGTACTCTTCACTGGATTTGAGGCATACCTCCATAACTTTTGTGAACTGAATGGCACCCAATTTTTAAAAACTACCTTATATTACAGTGCGTACCTCCTTGCAGAGAGGCTGGGCAGTGTGCATGGGTGATCATTCAGGTAGGGACAAGTCTGAACTTGTGTTTCTCTATTTAGCTTATCTCCTCGCAGCCTGCAGCAACCTTCAAAGGATCTGGCAGCATCACAGGTACCCTGGTTGACAATCACTGAACTAGAGAATCCAGTGTATGTTTTTAACCATGTCCTTGGGCATGTGTACATCTTCATTTCATCTTCAGAATGCATAGGTTGAAAATGTCAGACTATTTTTTTCAGCATTGCTACTTGTCTATGCACTCAGGATTGATCTAAACCAAATGCATATTGGGCGTCTGCTTAGGATGCCACACTATATAGGACCCTATATCCCAAGCAAGCTCCACAGCTTACAAACTCTTTCACTTTCTCAGCAGAGATATTCATCTCCTAGCCTGGAAGCCTGAAGCGAAGCTTTAGCTTAAGAGCTGATCCCGTGTGTTCTGATGTATGTATTTTTAATACACTAAGCAGTGCAATAGCATTTCTTTAACACCATGTCTCTTCTAAACTTTGCATTTCCACAGTATCTGTCATTTCTCAGACTCCAGGTGCTTTAGAAACATCAAGGACCCTGCACAGCATCCCTGTCAGGTACAGATAAACGTAGGACACTGTATACTGGTCCCATTGAAATATAAACAGTTCTAGGTTGAAATAATAGCATATTAGCAGTACCAGTCAACACTGACTAGCTAATTAGAGAAGTGAGTGGAAGGGTACCAGTTAAAACTGCAGGAGAAACAGGGTAGGCACTCAGCGAAGCATTGGCATCTGCTTAAATCCTGAAGCAAGCTGATATCTTTCACCACTTAGAACACATTTGGAAATACAGAACACATCTGAGAGAAGATCTCCTGAATGATTGTACTTTAAGCCTCTTGCTATTTAGTGCTACACCTTAGAAATCAATAGAGCTAACATTTACAGATAGCTATTGGGTGTGTGCAAAGAAATGGTACTCATTGGGGAGTTAAAGTTGCAGTAATAAAGCAGTATGTTATGCACACAGTAGTGTGCTTTTTTTTTGGAAAGATAACTAGTGAATGCTATAAGAATTGTAGCTATGGGCCATTAGGCAACAGAAAAGAAATGCGCTTTATGAATTCCTTCATTAGGCACTTTCCCACTTGTTCTTATGTCTCATCAGCCAGGAAAGTCACTTCATGTAAGGATAACAGTTTTCTAGGGAAAACATCTGCTAATCTGTATAATTTTTCTGTTGGGATCAAGGTAATAATTAAGTGTAACACCACATGCTGCCCATGTTAGTTATATCTACTCCCCATCTGATCAAAGAACCTGATAAAAACCAGTAATAAAATTACATTGAGGATGCTTAATTGCTAAGGTGACAAATGAGGGATACAATCTTGCTGGCTCTCAAAAGTTAAATAGCTGATCAGAATATCACGCAGGTGGAAGAATCCAAGGAGACCCCCAGGGTTCTGGCATTTTAGCTCTTTTCTAAAGAAAAAGAGTTCTATAGTGTTTGCCCCTGCAATTATATGCAATATAATAATACTGCTTCTGTGGTATTGTTAAACACTGGAGCCATTTTTTACAAGCATCAATGTACTCTTCTCTCTGTGTCAACCAATATCCAACCAATAACATGGTGCAGTGCCTATCTAACGTTGATGCAGGCAGTGCTATCTGCTGGATATGACACTGCATGAAAGCAAGGCCAATGCCACCTGTGTCTATTAAGCTCCTAGTCTTTTGGATTTGGGTTTGGTGTTTGTATTGAAAAAGGTGTTACCAAGAGTGTTTAATACCTATTTGGAGAGATTAAATCAGAAAACAAAACATTGCACTGAAAAAAAATGCACCTTGCTTTGGTTGATGATCAAATGGCTATTCCCTACAACTGGTGACCACTTCCTGCCTTTCTGCAGGGTTCGCTTCTGGTTTGCATGTTGTTTTTTCTTTATATAGCATGAGCAAAATCCTGTAAGTCTTACTGACTCCCATGAACATTGCATATACTTAGCAGTCCCCATCATCTGACCCCAAGTTAACAGAACAATTCAGGAACCTGCTGTGTTTGTCCTTTGTGGCAGCTGGTGGTACTCTCTCAGAGCACTGAGTGTTTATCAGTCCATACATTGTTGATCCATTTCCTAATACCATTCTTATTAAAATTTAAAATATCCACCATGATCCACCATGAACTGCCCAGCTGAGAGAGTTGGGAACAGTTGTTCAAAGGCATAACTAATGATTTTTGTGCCCTGGACAGAAATGGAGGGTGGGGGGGAGGAGGGTGACAGTGGGTGTTACTGCTGGGGCTGGGTCCTCATGCTCTGCCTGGCTGTGGCTGTTGGGGGGCAGGCTCCCCTGAGGTTGCCATTCTGGTGCCCCCTCTAAATTGGCAACCAGGGTGGGTGATCTGCGCCCCTGCCCCCACCCTCCTACCATGTTCACTTCTGTGGTTGCTCCTGAGCCATTCCTAAAATACTGCACAGCTGAATAATCACATTTGATTTTCTTAGAAAAGAGTTTTGCATGAAAAGACATTCCCTTTTTGATCACTCTGTTTATTTAAGTTTGAAAATTAACCACCGAAGACACGTTCAACAATCTGCCTCTAGCAACACAGCCTCACCCTCTGCTTGTTGTCCTCCCTCTCCTGTTTACAGGATCAAAGCATTAAGTATCAGAGACCAGGCCAATGTTCCCACTTCAGGCACTCCAGAAGAGCAATACAGCAATTACTTCTAACCCAATTTACCTCTTAAACCCTCTATTTCAATGAAGTGAAGACATTCCTCAGTTCATATGCCAAGCCAGCTGCTTTGCAGGATAGCTCTGTGGAAGAAGGTGCTTTGAGTTTCTCACTAGGCTATACAACTGTCACTGTTTTGTGGAGACAGATCCTTTTCTCCATGGGACCTGTGTCACGTGTGTCAGCTGTTCAGTACATCATGGACACCCTTTGTCCCATACACCAAGACCACATGGCTTTGTGGGCACCTGCTGCTCTACACACTGTGGCTGTATAGGCCTCGAGGACATCAGTTGTTTCTTGCACCTTTGACCCTCTCACAACTACTTCTCCCTCAGAGCAATCTCCAGCTGCTTTGCTTGGGTGACTCTTCATCCCTATTGTACTGGCAGCATCCGCACACTCTTGTGCAGTGTTGTTGGGGCTTATTTAGCAGTTGCTGTGTTCCACCCCACACCGGTCCTTGCGTGTCTGTAATGGGGGCGGTGGGGTGAAGGCTACATTGTAATTCAACAACAGCAGCATTTCATGTTGCTAGAACTTAAAATGCTTCATAATGGTAGGAGATTCTTTCCACATATGAGGAAGTTGAAGGCTTGTATGCTGGGGGAGTAAGTATCCTGTGCTTGAGGGCCTGAGCAGCACCCCTTGCACACACACACAGACATCCACAGGTGCACTTCAAGCATGCAAGGCTTCTCTGGGCTTGTCCTTAGCATTTGTTCTCAAGCCCTTAGTCTCCAGTAGTTGAGGGCAACAGCTGGAGATTAACCCAGAAAAGGTGGTGAGCCTCAGTGGTGAACTTCTGCATCTGGAGGGTACCAACAGACTTGCATGAGTGAGGCATGGGCATTGCAGGCTTAGTACCACCCTGCCCATGCCAGGATATCTGCTGTTGTGGTACAGACAAGCTCTCGGGATAGAGGACTTAAGTGACTTGACCAGGATCTTGGAGAGAGTCAACGTTGGTGCCAAAAGGGGAACCCAGGTCTTGTGATTGAAAAGTTCAGTGCCCACACCAGTAACATAACGACCATTGGCTAGAGCAGCGCAGATGCAGGGGTGCAGAAGATCAGTAAAAAGCTGTTGCTTAATGATTTGTGGCCTCTGTGACACAGAACATTCATGCCGTGCCAGTAGGTGAGACCGGTAGCAGTAGCATCAATTCCATTAGTGGCTGGTAATGCTAAAGTGCCAGTTCTGCACTCTCCATTGTAATGAATTAACAGGGGAGGGGAATCTCAGACATAGCAGACAAAGTACTTCCGAAGCATTTGGAATGAAAGGCACTCGAGACAGAGAGCCCAGTGTGATTAATTGGATGATTATCTCATTCCGGTTTTTCATACTATTACCATCATGCTCTCATTGCATATTTGCATGATGTGTTTCAATTTTTTTGAGAAAAAAGGAACATGGCACTTTACTGACCCACCACAGCAAACTGTACAAAACCCTCTGCTCTGCATCCTCCTCTTCATACCACTGCACCAATGCAAAAATGACCTAACACTGCTCTCTGCAGGACAGTCAGTGTCGACAGCCAGCCAGAAGTGGTATAGAAGGTCCAGCTCCACCTCTTCAGCCGGGGGGCCCAGTCTGGGTTAGGGGATGTGGCCAGGGCACCGCTGTGTCCCAGTGATCCCTGGTGGCTCTAAGGACCCTCTGGGGGAAACAAGCCCCTCAGATAAATTAGAGCAGCCCTCAGGGCAGTGAAACAAAATAGCCCCAGGATTGGAAGAATGCAAAGGTGGCTTTATTATTATTTACTGTTCTTATTTAACAGCAATGCTGCAGTAACACTTGCAGCCACAAACCCTCCCCTGGTGATCCCATCCTCCCTCAGAGGTGCCAAGTGCTCCAGACTTCAACACTTCGACAATATTTTCTCCAATGCCTGATGAAGGGTGTTTGTGCCTGAAAGCTTGCAATTAAAGAATTTTTTCTGCAAAAATCTTGTTGGTCTAATAAAAGATATCAGCTCTACTATGAGACCTGATTGCCAGACTTTAAGCACTTGTCTCCGTCCAGTAGGAAAAAGAAAACCCCAAGTGCTTTCCCCAAGAGGATTTTACCCATAAAATGTTGCACATGGCTCTGTCTGAAGATTCATCATTTCTTCCAGTGAGAGAAAGCACCTCTCCCCTGGGCCTTGAAAGGAAGTTGGCAGCTTCACAATGATACTTATCAACCTCCTCATGCAAATTACTTCTCAGGAACAAGTTCACCTGCTGTCAGTTCCTGGCACTGAAGCTGCCTGGGCTCTGAGCTGCACTGTACCACACCCTGTGTTCAAGGAGGCGCTCTGGGATTGTCATTCCAAGAAAAGGCACTTGAGCAAAATGGAGCAGTATGGTGCATTGTACTGGCCACAGCTGCTGAACCGCTTTGAGCACCCACCTGTGCAGCTCCTACTGAAGCACGATTCACTAAAAGCTCTGGCATTAGCTGGCCTGTGATGTTCTAAATAGGGCCCCTACGCAGTGTTTTCTGTAATCCTTTTTGCTCAGTTCAGAAAGCAAACATAGCTCTATGATCCTCTCCACCAGGACCAGTGCAGGTAAAGCCTTTGTAGAGTCAGGCAAATAAAGCCACTGACAAGAATATGAGGGGTCTAGCCTGCGTCTGTTTTTAAAGAATTCAGCTCTATCAAGAAGGGTCAGGGCAGATGGGTAAGTCCCCGCTTTTAGCTGTTCTATTTTTAAAAGGGCTTTTTTCCCCCAGAAAAAATGGTTAAGGGGAGAGGGGAGTGAGTTCAGGGAAAATTGTTTCGGTCACTTTTAAACAACCTGCGAACCCATCCGAAAGGGATCTGGCTGGTGCATAAGAACGGAGAAATGAAACTGGCCACTAACAGTGGAACAGAGCAACCTGGTTTCATTGCCCAAGGTGAGCAAGAGGCAAGAAAGTAAAGAAATGCAACCGAGGAGGAAAGGCCAAGGAAAGTTTAGAGATTCATACAGTGGGTCTGGGTACAGGGGCAGGAGCCAGGAACTCTGGGATGTTAACCTCAGCTCTACTGCTGACAGCTTCTGTGGCCTCCTAGGGTTGGTGTACATCATTTCCACATTGGTGCCTTAGTTTGTAAAATGGGGATGAAATGACTGACCTGCCTACACTTCTCAACCTATGCATGCAGACATGCTCACTGCCACACTGCCAAGCGAGTACTTCACTGAGATGTGGTAGGGATTACTTGCTTCTTGTTCACAGTGCTTTGAAGATGAAAAGTGTGAGACAAATGGAAGTTGCAACAAATAGGAACACTCCTTGTTATTTGAAAGATCTCACACACTGTTTAGGAGCACAGGAGTAGATATTGCTAAGATGTCCCTCAATGGCAAAATGGAAATGTCAAAAACTTTGTTTTTCCTGACGCTAGGCAGCAAAAAATGAGGCTATCAGGATTCCTTGGCTAAAGTTGTGATTTTCATCAGAAGCTTAATTACATTAATTACATTTCAATAAGAAATATAACAATAACGCATTTACTGCAGAAGAGGCAGGAAGCGCTAGTCCAGCAAACAGGGTCCCTCTGGGCTTAGCATTGGGTTCATATGTAATGAGAAGAGCTGAGAAGAAAAAGGACAAAAAGAGATGGGGGCGGGGAGGGGAAGAACAAGGTTACTAATTACTAAACTAATTACTGTGATGAGAACTCGCAGCGTACCAACTACCTAGATAATGCTGGTGGCACCTCACATTACTATTGTCTGACTGGCACGCACCGTACTGATGAGAAGGCCAAAGTTGTTACTGTCCTATTTTATCTTCTGTTTCTTCCCTTGAATGGCAAAAAGCCAGTCCCACAGGTTGGCCGGGAGAAAGGGCCATGCCAAAGGGTGGCACTGTGGCCATCATAGAGGACATTCTGGTTTTCTGCTACTCTGTCCTCTGTCCTCTATTGATACAAAACCCAATGCCTTTATGTCCTCCATTTTTCTTTTCAACAGAAAAATGGAGGACATAAAGGTGTCCAGTTTCGTATCAATAGGGGACAGAGGACAACAGGACTGTCCTCTATGATGGCCACTCCAGGCGCACACTGACAACCCAGCTGACACTAACGTTAATAGCACACTTCCGGGAGAGGAGACAAGATTTACACTGAAGTGAAGCCAGTCTGGCTGTGACTAGCAGCTCATGGTAGCCCAGGCCAGGGACTTCTTGGTTGCACCTTGTTTGTTTTTCTTTCTTTGCTCGGTTCATTTCTGTGGCTCACTCATTTCTGTGGCTCACTCAGTCATTAAGAGCTAAACAGTTTTGGAGGTGATTTCTGAATGCTCTGCTCAGTGTTTTGCATTTGTTAAATTGCTTCTGTGGCTTTTGCCACTGGCATCCTCCCCAGACACTGTCTCTTCTCTCCCAGATGCATACAATATTCTGTTTTCTGCTTCCACACCAGCCTTACTCCACAGCTTCAGCTTCAGATTCATCAAAACAATTCGTCTCCTTCTAAGAAACGGGTAGAAGACTGGGAGCCATGCAAACCTTCCCTCTAAAATAGGTTTGGACCAGACAGGCTTGATGTAGCCACTAAGGATCTCCTGCATTTAAGAATGGAAATGAAAAGGAGAGGGGACATTCCCATCCTGTAGTGCTGGTGCAGCCCTGCTCCTTCTCTGAGCAATCCCATGTCTTCTTCTCATAGCTACTTTTTCCTGTCAGCATCCTGCCTGGCATAGCTCAACCTGCAATAGCTGGCAGTGCCTGTTTCTAGCTATTCTGCCTGCCATCTGTTCATCCTTTTAATGGTTCTTAATGCATCTTTCCTTGATCTTAACATTTATCATTTGAGGGCTCTCCTAGACAAGCATACCAATGGGGAAATGTATCATTTGTGGCTATTACCTAGTCCTCTAGTTTTACATTGCCTCAAAAAAGGATGATTCTTTTGCATTTGTTCTTTTCACCAAAAGACTCATAAATCGTTCAGCAGAACTCACTCACCTCTTGCAAAACAACCACCTTTGACAGGAAAGCTGGCTGTGTCTTAACCTACAGCCATGCTGCTCTAGCTGTTTGGCACCAGGAGCAAAACTAATTCTCCCTCGCCCTACACAAAAGCAAAGGTGATTATTTTTTATTGCAAACTGAGTGGAAAATTAGACCCAGCTGTGTCCAGCTGAAGCTGCTCGAGCAGGTTCAGGCAGGGGCAAGGACATTATTGCCTGGATTGGAACTGGGGGCTAGCATCTCCTTTTGTAAGGAGGATCTTCACTGACCATGTACCCTCACAACCTCACTTTCATGACTTGTACAACATGATGTAGTGTCACATTGGGCATTTACGTGTTCCACACAAGCTCCAAGAAAAATGTCCCCTAGCCAAATGTTGGCCCATCACTCAGCAAGCTATAGACCAAGCCCAGTTCTGCTTAGCCGGCAAGTGCTGTTGCACACACAGGCCAAGCTCCTGACAGTACAAGTTGCAGGACAGCATTACTTTTCTTCCCTTTTAGTTGACTCAACCACAGATCTATGAAACTTTGCTCCTCAGTAGAGATGGAAGCCTGCTATCCCAGTTCTTATATTTTGTACATTTGTAGATGCAGGAAAAGAGCCTTTGACTGTCTGCGAGTGCTCTGTTCTTTTCATTACATATGCTTACACTGGTGATCTTGGTCACTCTAAGCAACTTGTTCCCACAGTTGTTTGCAGCTACTGTTCACTTTCAGGTGCATGGGAAAATACTTAACTCATCTGGGCATGACCTTGCTTTCCACTGGGTGCGGTATCTCTTCTAGACAATATACAAGGCAATCCCTGTTAAAGTCCTAATTTCCTAGACTGTTCCTCTAAATAACTCCTTGGACCTGGGTCAGGCTGGCTCCAAAGGTTCCCATGCCCTTTTTTACTTCTGACGGATAAAGGAGGTTCTGGTTCGCAAGCACAATTGCCAGACTGTCCAGGAATCCCATCCACAGCTTGTACCGCTTCACCCTGCTGACATGCAAACAAAAATACAATTATTTATAAATAACGCAAGAATCTTTAGCTGGTTTTAGCTGTTCATGTTTCTATTTGCAATGGTTGTTGACGAATCAACACTTCCCATCCTTCCCCTCCTAGTACGTTCCTTATCTAAGGACATGCTGCCCTTCCTGCTGGAAATCCTGCTTTGCCTTCGGAGACCTTCTCCTTGTCCTGGTCTTGGCTACTAATACTATATGGAACATTCTGGAAAATAGGATTTGTGCCCTTTCCTTGGTCCCCTGATACCCTGGTAGTGGAGGTAATTTTCTCCTTTCTGGTTAATTGCAAAGAAAATTTGCATTAAAAAGGTAGGTAAACTATTAAAAATTTACCCTCCAGCTTAGAGTCTATGGTGAGCCACGATAGGCCAGAAAGATAAAGATAAAACATTTTATTTTGGGACCTGTAGTGTAGCATCATCTCAAATAGCACTGGGCACCCAGATGAGGCACGCTGAGGGACCCAGGACTCCTCTTGGGCTACCATCATTGCTTAATTTCAAGCAAAGCATTGCATCCCAGGACCTCTTGTCTCCACGGATTGCCTTACATCACAGATCAAGATGTAGCATTAGTTGCAGGGACACACAAATGCCACTTCCATCTTCATCTTGGGGAAAACTATGGACTGTTTCATAAAATGCAAATTAGCCTCATTGCCAAAGTGGCCACCAATTGGGCAAATTTCAGGTTCCCCAGGAATCTGATGCTGACATAGAAATAACTGCTCCTGTTCCAGCATCACTTGTTTTGTGTGATTCCCTTGAAGAGGTTGTTGACACACAACGTGTTGTGACAGAATTTGGCAGAAAGTAGGGAAAGAAAATCAAATTTTTCAGAATAGCTCATCTTGCTTAGCTTCAGTCGAAGAATTTGTGCAAATGCCTGCGCTGTTATTACCATAAATAGCTATCTGAAGGCAAGGCTTTTCTGAGAGGCTTCACTGGCACATTTTATATTTCCATCAAAAACCGCATCATGTTGATTGTAGCATTATTGAAAGATTCCCCTGGGAATTGCAGATAGACGGTAACTTGGTTTCACAAGCCAAAACCCGATTACAAAAAAGTAAATGTGATGCAGTCAAAACGGAGAGTAAACACACAGGTGATTTCAGGCCTACAGCAAAGGGCATAGCTCTGATGTAATGACCCAGAAGCTGAAGTTGGCTCTAGCACGCGTCTTTCATCAGGAAAATCCTGAGTACTTTGCAATACCACAAATAAGAAAAGGTGCCTCTGTAAGGGCCTTGTTACACACTGCACTTTGAGCTTCTCAAATGTTGCTTGGTGTTAGTGCTAGCTCGAGTTTGGAGCTGTCACAACTTAGGGCTAAAAGCCTTCTCTGACTGTCTCCCACCTGCACAGCTGTGACCTGCCACTGAAGGGCTGGTGGGCAGGAGCAGAACTAGGAGCTAAGCCCACTTGCCACTGCAGGGCTGGTGAGCCAGGACAGGTTTCTATCCCTGCTCCAGTGGCGGGGGTGAGAGAGGGGTTGGGGTGTGGGGGTGGGAACATGAGCTGGGCAGTGCATAGTTAACAGGATGGGGGTGGGTAATGAAATGGGAGGTGGAAAAGCTATGGCGATGGGGGAAGGGGTGGTGAAATGAACCAAGTAGGCACTGAAGGATAAAATAAAAAGAAGTAAAAGAATTTTAAAAGAAATAAAGAGGAAGTAAGTTAAAGAAGGTCTCGTGGTTATATAAAAGTCTGAAGTTTCCAGTTAAATACAGCACCCAATTCCTTTGCCTATAGTGATCTGTAAAACTATTATATTGTATTTTGTTGTAGTTATCAGGAATATATGTTCAGTTTGCTTTTATGAAGAAGACATCAGGTGAGTATCCAACTTGAGTACTGGTTCTGTTTGTCCTTCCTTCTTTGGGCACAGCTTTGTCTTGTGTCCTGTCTGAGATTGTTGATGACAGGTATTTAGCAGAATTTGCAGATTCATTAGAGTCTGACAGGGCCATGATGTGAGCACGTCTGCTATGGCTATTGCAGCAGTTGGAACTGGAACTGAAAACTATTAAATGTTCAAGGGAAAAGGGACAGCAATAAAATGGCAGCTTCTATCACAAAAGGCTATCAGCCTTTTAAGGCTAAGGTACTATTCGCAGTCCATTTCTTTTCAGTAATAATTTATTAGTAAAGATGAACAGAAATGACTTACACATTATTGGATGCTATGTTCTACAGTTCTGTAAAGAAGTGTAAAAATGACACACTCCAATTGACAATTGGTTTTAGTACAAGTGCTTTAATGTCTAGTGCTTATTACTGCATGTGTTAAAATCCTCTATATATTTAACTCATGCCTATTTATCTCATACAGAATATTCATTTGAGAACCCCAGAAGTAATCTACTCAAGATAATACATGTTTCTGGCATACAAAATCTGCTCACAGATGTTAACCAAAAAAGAAAACCCACTGAGAAGCAACAGCTGAATTTGGCCTCTGAGGCACACTTGCTTTACGAGTGTGTCTCTAAACAGGTGTTTAAATGGATTAGACCTATACCAGTACTTGTGTGTCTTCATTTTGCTCGTTTTGGGTTGGTGCAAATAATTCTACACAATGTCTTTTCTTCACCGCTGTCTCATTGTTCGATTAGCCTTCTTCCTGTGATCTCAGAAACAGCACACTTTGAAAGACCATCCTAACATCCATACAAACATTATGGTGGAAGGGACCTCAGAGGGCATCGGCTTCAAGCTCTGGCTCAAAGCAGGATCACACCTGTGTAAATCATCTCATCCAAGGGTTTCTGTAAACTGCTTTTAAAAACTTACCGTGCAGATTCTCAAACCTCTCAGGTAATGATTGATACTTTACATCTCCATAGTAAACTCGATCTGTAGATATGCAAGCACTACTCCTTTAAGCTTTAGAAGCCTCCTGTGAGGCAGGCAAGCATCCTGTGCCTATATGTGCACCCATCAGGAACAAACTGACTTCTGACAGGAGCAGTTCTGTGCAGGGCTACGCCTGCCCTGCTTTGCCCCCCTACCACAGCCAGGGGGAGCTCCAAGTGCAAGCCACAAGTTGTTGCCCCACCTCCAAAGCAGCTGCCACCCCCAACAAGAGCTTGGGGCACAGGGCTGGGAAACAGCTGCTTGGGGGAGGGGACAGTTCACCTACCCTCTGCTGCCTGGGCTGACCAGGAGCAAACTGCTCCTGGTCAGAGGTCTACACATGCACTACTGCACAGTAGCTACTGTGTAGTTAATCTAATACCTGTATCTACAGGTAGTAACCAACCATGTAGTAGACTAATCTACTGTGCAGTAAATGCTGTGCATGTGTATAGATTGCACCTACAGTAGAAACAGAAACAGAAGGTAGGTCCTGGTGGCACCTTTGAGATTAACTGGTTCAGAGCAGCATGAGCTTATGGAGGCAACAAACTAGTTCATGAAGTCTTAGCCTCTCATAAGCCCATGCCTGTCTGAATCAGTTAGTCTGTAAGGTGCCATTCTCTCCTACCCTCTGCTGCCTTCAGACTAGCATAGGTAACAACCTCAGTAAAAACATAACAGAACTATGTATTGCCCCTTCCTCCTGTTTTGTGAAGGCCCCGTTCTTTAGTTACACTTAGTCTCTGATATTAGTTGACCATTTCCCTTAGCTGCCTTTCCCCCACATTTAGGGACTGCTATTCTTGCTAAATATTTTTAAATTAAGATATTAATACAGCTAGCAGATGGATTCTGGGCTGGAAGCCCTGATTATTCCCCTACCTTATGCCATGGCACTAGCGGGAATTTGCAACTAGATAATATTCATTCAGTAACCCCAAAATCTAGGTTGCCACCTTTAATTCTTTTTTTAACTTGAATATCCAAAGAGACCAGACACATGAGGTTTGTGGACAGACATAAGATGAGACAATGATGAGAGATGTTATACATGAATCATAGGATCATAGAGAAGTAGGGCTGGAAGGGACCTACCTCTATAGGTCATCTAATTCAATCCCCTGACCAAGGCAGGATCATTCATATTCAAACCATCCTAAACAAATCCATTGTCTAACCTCTTAGCAAAACTACACAGTTAACCCTAACACAACACCAAACATTAATGCTCTAACCTGCCATAAGTAAAGCGGGGGATCATGGCAGTCTGACACCAACAAAGCCATGTAACACAGGCCCTGTTCTTCTGCCCTCTTGAAGTCCATTTGGATTGGGTCAGCAGCTCACGCAGGAACAAAGGCAAGGTGGATTCTCATCCTAGAGAGGCATGCCAGCATGCAGTACATTTGCTGGTTTGTGCCAACTCTATAAATATCTCATTATCAAACTTGCCAACTCATACACCACACCCTGCCTCTGGCCAAAACAACCTGCTTCACAAAGGCACTGGTTAACCCTCAGCTTCAGAATATCTGATAATCAGCAGTAGCACAATGCATCAAGTCAGCTGCCAAGGGCCTTCCCTTTACACAAGACAAATAAGCGAAGAATCCTCCGTAAGGGCAAACTTGACCCCTGTATACTCTGGCCTATGTATACACCAGGTCCTTCCCTACAGCAACCATGTGGGCTCCTGCAAGATAACTGCCCTTTGGCACACTAGTTTTGTTTTGTAACAAAGTCCATGAGTAACATATAATTACACCTTTACTCAGGCCCTGCCTTCTCCCTGCTCCACCTTTTCCAGAGTTTGCAGTGACTAGTACACAGCCTCTGCTCACTCCCTATCCCGCCTCTTCGTGCTTCTAATTTATTGAGTGCTTGTCCAACTAGAGGGCAAAGAGCTCTCCTTTCCAAAAACTGTTTATGTAGTTTCATGTAATGCCCAAGACGAGTTCTAGGGATAGAGATGAGACAAAATATTTTTCCTCTGTCTTTTCCCCTCCAGGTTTGCCTTGTGTGCTATGACACTGCATAATCTGTCACCGTTTTCCATGTAGCGAGGGTTTGGCTGCTCCCCCTGCTGTGTGGGGTACTCACAAGATAGCAGGAGAGAGAATGGAGACAAATGCGGTTGTCAGAATACAGACATTGGCAGGGACGGGGGGGTGCTCAGGCATTGTATCTCGGGGGTCATACCAGAAACTACCCAGCTTCAGCCCTGGCACTGCAGACACTAGTTTTTGACTAGGCTCCAGTTCTCAGGTCTGGCTATGTCCTGCTCAGCGCTGGAAATGAAGCTGGGGGCAAGGTATTTTTATTTGCACAGCTCATCGATTCTGAGGCTGAGAAAGACATTAGCATAAGTTTCAGCACCTGGATATGGTTATCAAAGATATTTCTGCATGATATCTCTATGAGGACCTGCCTTCTTCCTCTGGGAAGACCCACTACTCTCCTGTCAGGAGGAGAGGCCACAGAGCTGCTCTCCAAGGATTTCTCCTGCACAGGAGGGAGTCCTAGCTAGCCTGCTTTTCCAGGTTTTGGTCTAGAGCAGGGGCAGGTAATTATTTTGGGCAGAGGGCCGCTTACTGAGCTTTGGCAAGCCATCGAGGGCTGCATGACAGGCAGCCCAAGGCAGATAAATATTAATTTTCTAAATGTTTTTCGGGGCCCTGAAGGCTGGATTGAATGGCCTGGAGGGCCACATCCAGCCCCCGGGCCACATTTTGCCCTGGTCTAGAGAGTGGGGCAAGGGAACCATTATCTGATACAGAAGCAGGCCCCTAATCTTCCCACCCTATCTATTCTGACTATACATTGGTCTTTGAGGTGGCTTTAGCAGGGATTTACGAGTTTAGGCACTGTAAGATCCTGTGACAATACTGCTCTGGTATGTCTTTTCAGGAGAAATCAGGTCTGCACATCATCTGACCATATGTTGCATGCTTATTTTGCATTAAGACAATTGCCAAGTTCAAAACCTAGGGTTTCATATCCTATATAAAATTAATTCTCCCATCCCATCCCATCCCATCCCATCCCATCCTATTCATCATCAGTGCACTCAGAGTGAAAGAAAAAAAAATCATATCATGGGACTCTTTGTTTTTTTGTTTGTTTGGGTTTTTTTGTTCGTTTTTTTTTGTTTGTTTGTTTTTGGAGGGGGTGGGATTTGGAGGGAAGGAAGACAAGAGATTCCTAGCTGTGTCCCCCAGATCAAATGCCTTCCTGTCCACCACTCCATTTGTTTAGCTCCCAGAAGGCTGAGGTTTTTTTTTTTTCCTGGATGATCTGTTTGGCACCGACAGATCCTGGTTGTGATAGACCACAGAATGAACATGAGCCCTCAATGGGATGCCATAGCAGCTGGTAGTGCGAATAAAACACTGGCATGCGTCTACCGACGCATATCAAGCAAGACTAAGGATGTCATCTTCCCGCCGTACTTGGCTTTGGTGATGCTGCGTCCAGTTATGGGCACCGCACTCCAAGAAGGATGTGGAGAAACTTGAGTGAGTCCAAAGGAGGGCCACGTGTATGATTAGAGGGCTGGGGAGCAGGCCGTAAGAGAAGCTGAAAGACATGGGGCTGTTTAGCTCGGAGAAGAGAAGAATGAGAGAGGACTTGTTAGCAGCCTACAATTATGTAAGTGGTGTACATTAAGGCCTTGGGGAGCATCTGTTCACCAAGGCACCCCAGGGGAAGACGAGAAACAATAGACACAAACTGCTAACAGATTGCTTCAGGTTGGGCATAAAGGAAAAAATGTTTATGATCTGAATGTCCAGGGTCTGGAACAGACTCCCTCCAGAGGTGGTACAATCATCTCTCCTTGAGATCTTCAAAAAATGACTGGATGTACACCTCGCTGGGGTCATCTGACCCCAGCAGTTTTTCCTGCTCAAGTGCAGGGGGGCTGGACCTGATAATCTTGTAAGGTCCCTTCTGGCCCCTAACATCTATGAATCTATGAATCCTGCAGACTGTGGATTGCCCAATTCAAGCACCCTGGAATGTTAAACTGGAGCTAGTTATCTCAAAACTGGGAAGTTGCTTCATCTGTTCAAGAGAGGATGTGGGATATATTTACAATGGCCCACTGAGACAGATATTCCTACCCTCTTCCCATCAGCAGACAAGAAGCAGACAGACTCCCAGACAGACTCCCACTCAGGACCTTGCTGCATCTGCCAAAAAACAGCAGCAATAAGGAACTTGTGTTTTTATTTCAGTAAGTTACCAGCACAGACTTAAACCACAACCCTGCCTGGACTTCTCTGATGGCTCCTTTGTGCTCCTCTGCAGATAGGGGTGAAGCAGAATCGAGATCCTGAGAATTCCTCTAGCGGCATAGTGTGGCATGTCTGGCCCTATGTTATCTCCCTCCAACCCCCACCCCCAACACGGGACTGCTGGAGACAGGACTGGCCTCATGTTGGAAGCAGGTGGCGAGTACCCAGCATCCTCTGCTTTCTGGAATATACGGACTTCGGTGGAGACCACAGGCACCTGTATCAGACTGCAGTAAATGGGAGCATCCCTGAGGGCTGCTGTAGTTTATGTCAAGGGTTTGCGTCCACGGTCAACAATTTAGGGTTCTTTCAGACCAAATGATTCTTGTGTTTCTACACAGCCCCTGCCAAAGCAGAATCTCATATTGCATTAACAGGAATTAGGTATCTCATTAGCAGCTTTAAAATTCAGTCTGAAGTCTCTGGCTCCATCTGGCTGGGGCAAAACACAGTACTTACCTAAAGCTGTATTTTATTTTATTGCATTTGAAATATTTTTTCCTCTCTATCTCAGGGAAGTTGCCAACTCAGCTTATCCAAACATGCACGCATTATCTAAAATGACTGACTTGTCATGTTCAGCCCATTTTGAAGGAACCTAATCAGCTAATGTAGCTAACTGAAATGTAGTTAACATATCAGCTAATGTATACAGTGTAGCGCTCCTAGGTATTAATAGAGGTTGATAAGCTGGTTTGTTCTGTGTGTGCTTATCATGAGACTGTTTAAGGTGAAGCCAAAGTTAGGCCTCAATCTCTCCAAGAAAACAACGGAGACATATCCCTCCTTCCACCCTCCAGAGTTGAAGGCTGAGGCTCTTTGGAGTAGAAGACAGGCCCCTGCTGCCATAAACTTCAGTGAATACGTTACTGTAGCATCTTGTGAGGAATGATGGTGCATATGATGCTTCCAAGGTGAATCCTGGTTTTTTTTTTTGTGCTGATTCATGGGAACTGAAGAAACAGAGGGATGACCGAGTCCAGCACAGATGGTGACTTACAGGATTCCCTTCTGCATCTGTAAATAGTTAATAAATTCACCATCAGTGGATGGTGCTTAATAATGTGCAATATAATTTTGGGGTTTTGTAGGACCAATGAAAATCGTTATGCAAGGCAAAGGACTTCTTCCAGCTGGTCTTGTACATCTCTACTTTAGGTCTTATTAAATTTTAGGTCTTATTAATGAGACAGAGTCTAGCGAGACAGAGAGAGAGGTTGGGAGAAGATGGACAACAGGTTAATGAACTAATCCAAACCCCCCACGTAGGTGAGTACTTCCAGCTCAGGGAGAGAGTTCAGGTGTCTACAGCTGGTCCTGTGAGTCAGCTCCCAAAAGATATTTTCATTTGCCTCCTGGACTTTACAGCATTTTGGATGGTCAAGCAGAAGCAGAAGGACAAGAAAACTGTAAGAGCTGGCAACACAGCAGCCTGGGAAGGGCAGCAGCATCTCTGTTCAGGCAGCACTGGAGACAGTCAATTGACTTTATGGCTCCTGCTAATCTCTCTCCACTGCACAAGTGCTAATGACTTTCTATCCTCTTTAATGGTCTTGATGTTTCATTATTCAAACTGTTTTCTCTTCTGCGATTTTGCTGTCATTCTTTTTTTTTTTTTGCGATTTTTGCTGCCATTCCTGGTAATGTCTCTCTCCTTTTTCACAGCCCTGCAGACTGTTTTTAACTCTAGCTAAAAACCTTAACTCAGGTGTTGTAATACTAAATTTAGGTGTAGAAATGAGTGACTGTGAAGTATTGCGGGTACTGGCAAGATGCTCAAGAATGCTAGATTTTGTTTTGTGACTAGTAAAAAGAGACCTACATTTAACTATAATGACTACAGGAATTACACTATGTCTTGTGACTGTTTTAGCTAATTTTGCCTAGTTTGTTGTGGATTGTTTTAACTTTTTCACTTCTTGGCCTCTTGAAAGCTCAGCTCAAGTGCATTATCTAGCAAATTAGTGCACTTTCCAATAGTCATATTTGTTTTTGCTTTGATCTTAAAATGGGCTAATAATATATTGTTAGCCCCTAGTATATTGGTAAAGGTTCTTGTTTCTCTTTAAATGGAGAAAAAAATGTGTTATATGTGATAATGTGCCCTATTCCCTGCACCCCCCTTTTTAAAAATCCTAGATCCACCCATGCCTACGCCAAACCCATTTACCAGGGGCCTGGCAAAGAGAATGAGAATTTTGTCTTTACATCCCAAACTCTACTCTAAGCTGATTCTGCAATGTGTTTTCTTCTAACTCAGACTAATACTGCAGCTCAGAGGTTACAATGTCTGGGTTGAAGCTGTAGCCACTATTTATCACTACTGTAAATAAAGGAAATATGGAATTTTCTCCCACAAAATATCATCCAAGCCCAGAGTTTAGTAGTAGAGGGAAAAAAAAGCTTTGGATATTTCTGTGCATAATGGGAGGATCCACAGTTACAGAAAGCAGGTAAATATGTATAAGGGCAAGGCCATTAGTTCGTTGTTTATTGCCCCTGGGCGTCCTCAATCCAGAAGCAGCGCAGACACACCCATGCTGTGATTCAGGTGGATAATTAGCATGGCTGTGGCACTACCTGTAGTACCACACAGCCATGGTTACACTGTTCCTGCTTTAGGACAGCCTGTTGAAAGAAGCATGGTGTTCTTTAGGGTTCTGCTGCTGGGCACAGTAATTTTACCAAGCAGAAACACCCTAAAAGTCTCATGTCCAATGGTGTAAATCGATCAGAAACTGCCATCTTATAGGTGAGTCCATCACCATCCCATATGGGATATGCTTCACTTTCCCATAAAACAGCTAATACAGGACCCTATCATAGCCAGGATCCTGGTCTGATCCATTACAGAAATCCCTAGGCATGTCTATACAAAGCACTTCATTGTGCATTAGACTACTCTAATGCACAGTAAAACGTCACCATCTACATATGCATGGGACTTACTGCATACTAAATTAGGCTAATGCACCATTTGCTAGTACCTGGAAATACAGGTACTAGATTAATGGTGCATTAGCTATTGTTCAGTAGCACACATGTAAATGCTGACTGGGACCCCCTGCTGCCTGGGCTCAGCAATTTGCTCCCAGTAGCCCAGGCAGCAGGGGTCCAGTGCTGCCTGCCTGGCTAAGCCCTGATGCAGGTGGGAGCTGTAACAGCTGCAGGGGCAACTGTCTCCCTGCCACATGGGGACTGGGACCTGTCCTGATCCCCACGTGATCAGGAGAGCTGTCCCAGCAGCCAGGACTAGTGTGTCCCAGCCACATGGAGACTGGATTGGGACCTGATTCCCATGCGGCCAGGAGAACCATCCCTGCTGGGTAGGGACGCTGCCTGTCAGCCACATGAGATCAGGAGGGTCCCGATCCTCATGAGGCCGGGAGGGCTGTTCCTGCTAGCAGCGATGCTGCTTGCCAGTCACATGCAAATCCCAATTCCCACATGGCTAGCAGGCAACATCCCCACCCAGTGGGGATGACTCTCTAACAATATGGGGATCAGGGCTGGTCCCCATGTTGCCTGCCAGACCCCGGGCTGGCACCTAGGAGAGCCTGGAGCTCCCCCTGGGGCAGAGCAGGGAAGGTACAGCCCTGGACTGGGCTGCTCCTGTCAGGTGCAATTTGCTCCCGAGGGGGTTGCACATGTAGACTTGTGCCCAAGAGCACTTTAATGAGCCTAATTTTCTGTGAAGAAAATTCAGGCACATTAATTGCATGTGTAGACGCATCCCTTGTTTCCATATCCTAGTCATCTCTCCCCACTCAAACCACAGTGCAAATTGCAGTAAGAACATCTGACCCCACTACATTTTTCTAGTCTCTATTGGCATAAGAACTGTATTCTTCAGTACATTAAATTAATCCTCGCCTATGTATGATTAATCCCCCATGAGGAAGTGGCAGAACAACTTAAACTGCTACAGCCATAGTGAAGCCTCACATCTTCAGAGGCCAAAAGTTGCATATGTTACAAAACCACTAGCCATGCAACTAAAACCCAAACAAACCAAACAAACCAAGCAATACACAAAACCCAAGCTAAAACCATCTCAGTCATGGTAATTGCCCTTACACAAAAGAAAATAAACAGACATCCTGTCTGTACTTGGAGTTTGGTTCCCTCTGGGCCTCTACAGTTTTGCAGAGCCTCAAACATGCAGGCCCATAATTAAGAAATGCTGTAACTGGTCATAAGAAGCCCTTGACAGCATGTATCTAGAGCACTATACTTAATGACTTCAATAACATACAAGATTAAAGAGGGGCATAAACCCAGACATCTGTGTCATACCTTGTATAAATCAAAGGGGCTGCATAGCTTAGTGCAGGGGGTGACAACCTAAAGACCTTGGGTTAGATTCAGTGTCTGGAGACACTGGATATAGCCCAAAACCAGTGGGGTTTGGCAGCATTCATCAGTGGAGAGTGCCACCTGCGCTGTACTGTGGCGAGCTAGGGGCAGTTTTGCCCGTGCTGTGTTGTGGCCAGGCACCAGGTGGCAGTGGCCAGGTCATAGTGCTGACCCACCTCGGACCTCCCTAAGTCATTCCAGCCCAGTGCCAGAAAAATGTTGCTGACCACTGGCTTAGTGGACTGAGAGATATACACTAGAGCTGTGCAAAGCTTCGGATGCTGATTCGATTCAGAGGAGATTTGGCCCAATTCGGTGGCCGAATCGCCGACTCCAACTGGAATTGGGGACCAATAAAAAGGTCCAAATCAATTTGAAGCTCTCTGAATCTTTTCTGAATCTTTGACAATTTGGGCAGTCCCCACTCACTGCAGCAGGGAGCTGGAGATGGACTCGGAGCTGGTAAGTAGGGTGTGGAGGAGAGGGGACTCGGGGAGGGGGGACAGGACCATGAGGGGACCCCTGCCAGCCCCCATCCCTTGCCTGCTTCCCCCAGCCATCCCCACGACTCCCACCCACTCCCCAACCCCCTCCCCCCACCATGGCTGCCCTTGCCCAGCCCAGCTCCTGGTGTTTTACAAAAAAGCCCCGACTCACTGGGTGCTGCCGGGCTGGGGGCTGGGGCGGGCAGGGCAGCCATGGGGGGGTTGGGGCAGTGAAGGGGGAGTTGGGGGCCTCATGCAAAGCCCCCCATGCAGCGTGGGGCAGTGGGGGAGCGGGCATCGCCCCCTGCCTGGCAGCACCCACTGAATCGGGGCTTTTTTCCCCCCAAATGCCGGGAGCAGGGGTGGGCAGGGCACCCATAGTCGGGCTGGGAGAGGGTCGGGGGATGAGCCTGGCTGATTCGGAGATGAGCAGCAGCCAAATCAATTCGGGACAGTAATTTGAATCACTGAATCGAATCACTGTCCCCCAAATCAGCCGAATCTGAATCCGAAGCAAATACTAGCCACTGCGCACAGGCCTAATATACACAGGCCTTTGCTGATTTCCTAGAGGTCTTTCCATCAGAGGGCTATAATGGGCCAAGGTCATGCTTTCCCAAACCCGCAGACCCCCATTTCTCCAGAAAATTAGGCCACCTATGCTAATTTTCAGACCCTCTTTGGCCACTGCAGTGACATTAAACATTAATGCTGGTTGTATCAGCATCACATTAGAGACAGATAGTAATTGCCTCTGACAGGGAGACTTGCAAACAGCATCTGTGACCCCACCCAACCCTAGCCCCATTTCCAAAGAGCATCCTCAGATAGACTTTCCCTGGACACGGACAAAGACCCAGTACATCCTGGAGCTTCCCCTCTTCCCAGTCCCACAGCAACAGCTTTGCTGAAACTATATCCCTTCCCTCTGAAAAAGCAGAAGGGAGTCTGAGGCTAAAGTGAGGATTTGCTGCCTTGCCACTCTGAGGCTTTCCAGTTTGGTCACACTCTATCCTTTTGCTTATTCAAGAGCCTCTTAAGATATGACCCTAAATAATTTCTGTGAAGTACTGTCAGATTCCTACAGAACTCTATTGGCTTGAGGCCTATTAATTTCCAAAAGGACTCCTAAAGTTGTCAAAGGATTCCCTCTGAAACAAACTCTTTCTTACCTCCTGTACCTGTACCTGTACCTGCTTCCATAGACTGGCTTCAAAAAACCATTTTGAATAGCTCCTTTCTCCTTAAGTCCCAATTAATGGGATTGCTGAGCCTAATTATAAAGACCAGTAATGCAAGGATCAAACTGTAGAGTGAAGTAATCAATTTAGCTGTAGAAGCAGAAGATGCACTGAAATTTGTCCCAAAGGGTGCATGAACACAACATCGCTTCTCCCAATTGCAGTTCAGACACTTACATCTTAAGTCCAGAATCTTGCTTCTTTCCACATGAGCGAAGCAAGTATGAGGTTATAATTATTATACAAAACATGTACCTCTGGTTTGGCCACACACGGTCTGATCCATGTCTTTGGAAGATGTGCCCAACATCTAACGTTACATCACTCTATAGCAATAAAGTGAATTCAATACTTCAGCTGGATGCAATTAATCAAAATGGGCTTCAAAGCGGTAATATGATAGCTCAGCTCTGGGAGATGCCAACAGGGCACTGGGCAGCATTGAAAAATAAAGTGGATGGGAAGGAATGTGATGGGATAACACGGTCCACAATACAGCAAGGAGGGGCAGGAAGTGCAATCATAGGAGAAGGGGAATGGGATAAATTGGTGCAATGGGATAGCTTAGTTCTGTGCTACACCAGAAAAGCAATGGAAGAGCATGGCACAGTGAAACACCAAGAATGCCATGGAATGGCTTGGTGCCACATGGCTCACTGCAAAGCAAGATGGCAATGGAACAGCCTTGTGCCAGATGATGCCAAGAGTGGTACAACGACACAGAGCAGTGCAACATGCCATGGAAAGCCAGAACAGGTTGAAGCACTGCCAGACAGCATGGCACAATGAGAGCTGAGGAATTTGATGCTACACTACAGAAAAACACATGAAAAAATCCCCAAAAGTCAAGTTTAGAGGGGAATAGAACATTTGTTTTACTGGTTGGCAAAAAAAGCCTTACATCTTCTAAATGACCTCCAGAGAGCAGAAACAGTTCTAGGGTTGCCATTATCTGAGCTGAACAACTGTGCTACACCCAAACCCTCATTCCAAAATGAATGATTTCCTAAAGCTGATTATTGCCAATGATTTGTTTTTAAGGTAGCCAGAAGTTGAGTCTCTTATGGCCTAAAGGTGCAGCCTCTTGCTGGTGCAGTGCTGGTATGCGACCAGAAAACAGGTCTGTGAAGTCTGGTCCTTTAAAGGAGTCATTATAGTCCCAGAGGGATGTTGCCCAACTGAGCAGTGGAGTGGAGAAAGGGTGACACACTGTGTGAACAGAGGGAAGTGCAATTCCTTCACCCTAAGTACTGGCTCCTGTTGAGGTAGGTTGGTGGGGGGTTTTTCATCCCATCTTTTTTTGAATTTTTAAGTTTTGTGTGTTTTGGCAAGCTAAAGAATAAACCTTCTCTGTGGGATTTGCTTACGGTTCCCTTCCTTGTAATGCCTGAATCATCATGGACAGTCTTCTACCCACAGCATTTCCCATGCGTCCATGGCACAATCAGCCTTCACACCAAATGCTCTCATGTGTTTTATTAAGCCACCTCTCCTTGCCAATGTAAAACATTTCCTTCCAGAACCAGCAACCAGTCACCTTGGCATCTGTTCAGCCAAGAAAACAATTCTTCAAACATCGGATCCATAGCACTCTTGACATGAAAGCGAGAAAGGCCTTATGTGCCTTGCCAAATGCACTCCTTAATCCCTTAGCAGCATGATACAGGGCAGTGAAGGAGGAGATATTTAGAGTCTGAGTAAGTGTTCAAAATGGGTTTTTTTTCTGAAATGGAGTTTCTAAATAACAGTAAAAGCCTGCATATAGTAAGGCTGGGTTTAAAGCAGGACTCAATCATCAAGCTTTTCTCAACATGATGGGCTGCAAATTAATTCTTAGGTAGATTCCATTCTGTGACATCAATGTTTCATAAACACTGAAGTATCTCAGCTGGCATGGGTTTGCAGTGACATTAAGTTATTATGTAGAGAATCCATACCCAAGCAGAGAAGCTCAACTGATTTTTAATTTGCAATTAGACTCAAGTCATGGAGTTTATATCCGGATCTAACAAGTACATAAGGAGTGTGCATCAGGATCTGGCACCTGTTCACCACAGCACCCCAGGGGATGACAAGGTCCAACAGTCACAAACTTCTGCAAGACCGTTTTAGGCTGGACACAGGGAAAAACTTCTTTACAAGGTCTGGAACAGATTCCCCCCAGAAGTCATGTAAGCACCTACCCTGGACGCTTTCAAGAAACGTTTGGACATCTAACTTGCTGCGATCCCTTGACCCTAGCTGACTTCCTGCCCCTTGGGGATTGGACCTGATGATCTTATGAGGTCCCTTCCAGCCCTAATGTCTATGAAAAGCTCAGCAGTTCTATAGCTTAAGATGGTGCCACAGTCAGATCTCCTGGTGTTCAGTATATTCTATATAAATAGTACGGGACTACTCCTGTCCTTACCTTCACACAACATTGAACCACAAGCCAGCTGTATTCTAGTGGTGACACTGGTTTTCTGTGGATCTTCAAAGTATTGGTCCCTGCAAGAAGCAGGATGCAAGTCTTGGTGGATCAGTGGTCTTGTCCATTGTAGTTTATTTAGTGTAGGAATTGTTTATCTATGGTAATGAGGGTGTTTGTGTGTTCATAAATCCCTAGAATAAGCTTTGCCCAAAAATAACCAGTAAAGGCAGGCAATTTCCTAAGTTGCATATGTTGACTTTCAAAAGTATTTATTCATTTGCCATCTACAGTACAATTTCTAAACAGGCAGATGAAATCTGATTCATACTTTTCTGAAGCCAGTTACCAAGAGATCATAATTTATGTCGCATCCATTGTCTGCAGTGTGCTCCATGGACATCCAGGAAGATTCCTGCCCAAAGAGTTTATGCTTAACACAGACAAATTTCAAATCAGGGAGGGAAGAGGTGCAACAAAAAAGTGAGTGACTTCCCTGAGATGCTGAGCACTCCTTTTACAGCTCCGTGTTTTTGACTGACTTTTTACCCCTTATCTGAAAGGAGGACTTGAGTTTATGTACCTGGTGGAAGAGAGGTGCTTTGAGCAGATGCTTGCATCCTAATTGTAAGCCATAATAAATAAGAAACCGGCAAAAAAGGAATTAGGCAATGAAATGCAAAAAACTCTTGCGAACATACCACAGCTCAGATGCTCAGAAATCAAGGCTGTCCCACCTCTGAAATCCCCTGAGTGCTTTTTATTTTTGTGATTGGCCAGAAAGTTCAGACCCCTCTGTGCACAACAGCCACAGGTTACTGCCAAGAAAATTTATGTTTTCAGAAAAATATGCTTGAATGAGCATTGGAATGTGTAGCAAATAGCCTAGCACATGAGGGGGGTTTACCCTACAAAACATGAAGGGAAGAAAAATGAACAGCAGCATTTTGCTTCATACCTGGGTGATTTCTGTGAATTTTGTCATTTGGGTTTGGTTTGGGGCCTGACACATTTATATTGTGATTCTGCACCACATTTAACTTTGTGTTTGTTTTTATCATTGATAACAGTAATAGCATTCACAATTTCAATATTCATATCATTACTAATAATGCAAACCTCATCTATAATACCTTCAGTCTGCAGCTCATTCAAACAAAGCTAGGCGCTTCTCTTTTGCTGTCTTTACCATAGAAGGTGACCAGGGTGGAGATCAAATAAAAATAACTGATTCTGGGGTTCAAAAGCTTGCATGAACTGAGGGAGAACAAAACCAAAGGTCCCCTGTCAAGTGAAGTCAATAAGTAGGCCTAGATCTATAAATAAATAAGTGATAATAAATACATAGGAGAGTCAGCCAGACAGGTGACTGCCTTTATTCACAGGGAGTAGAGTGGCAGAATCAGACCTGAACTACAGAGGAGCCCAATTCTGTATCACCCTGTACCCTTGAAGAAAGCCACTTGACCTTTATTAACAGAATGTTTAAACAAGTGGCTTTTTCATATACTACATTACTTTTGTAGTAATACTTTTGTAGTACACCACATAACATACTATTGCTTAATAACCTTATGGACACAGGCAGGTAGAACTGATCTGCCAGGCCACTGAACATAAACTTTATACTCACGAGTACCAGTTCTTAATGCACAAGATCAAGTGACACCCACTTTTCATGTACTAAATTAGTGCCCTTCCCACAAGATCATCCTTCCTGTCCATGCCAGGCCTGCTCTGACACCCTATTTCATTCAGAAGAGTGTAGTCAACAGTGGTCACCTCACAAGCCTGGAGACTGGCCAACAGGAGAAGGGTAATTTTATTAAATATGACTCAAGATCAAAATGGCTGAGCATCCAAAGGTACTGAACATGCCCCCAGGGCAGTGCTGAGTGCCCCCAGAGAACTGCAGCCTTTCATCAGTTTTTACAGCACAAGACTTCCAAAGGGTTGTGTTCTTAGTCCCGCATATCCAGAGGCTGGAGTGTGCAGAAATAAATTCATAAATAGAGATACATACCAAAAAAATGGTGACTTACGAAGAACCAAGGACATTTTATATTGCTTAGAACAGGGCTCCTGGATCCTATTCCTGGCCTGGTGACTGACTCACTGCTGAGAATCTGTAAGCTTCAGGTCTCCCAGCTGTAACAGCCATCAAGATTTCCCAAGCATTTCTCTAGCTTAAGTGCATGGTATTACTATAAAGTATTATTCACAAAAAATTTCCCTTAACTTGCCTGTGCACAGACCGGCTTGATCAGAGGAAGCTGTCTTACCACCTTTCCATAACCTTTCTTGGCCCCTTCTTCCATTTCACAATTACTTTTGTTAATGAGCTATTGTATTATTTATATCATGCCATAGGGCTACGTTTCATAAAAGAGACATAGCCCCTGCCAGACAAACTTATTGTCTTGAAGATCCTTGTGTTGTAACCTGTGCTGACTCAATGCCCAGCACTCTGTTTTCTGGGAATATTTAGGAAATACAGGGCATGTCTATACATGCTGATTCAAGGCGTATTAGTCATTTTTAAGGTGCATTAAGCATGTGGGTCTACATGTGCGTGCCCTTAATGTGCTTTAAAAATGGTGGTTTTAGATTATTCACACCTGCAAAAGCAGGTATCAAATTTAGGTGCAAATAGCTAAAGCACCTTAACACATTTGTAGATGGGCTAAGGCACATAAATGCTGTGTATGTTGACTGACATAAGACTAACTTGAGTCCCAAGTCGGTCTGCACACTTCATTAATGTGCCTTACCGTGTGCACATGTAGACATGTGCCTATGTTGCCTTAATGTACATTAGGCAAATGTGCATTAAATTTAGGCATGAATAAAAGCACATGTAAACATGCCCTTATAGAGGTTGATAAATCTGCTGCAGCTTAGGCTCCCAGAATTGGGTCTTTCAGCACAGTTAGTAAATGCTTATGTTTTTTAGGACCAGAGAGCTCATCATGTTCAATACCTGCTGCTATGACCTGAATAGAGGCACAGTGATGCATGTATTTTAAAGTGCATGTATTTTAAGGTGGGATACTGCCCTCTTAAACATCACAGTCTAAACAAATGCCTCTAAGTTATTGATGCTACCTTAGATTGTTAAAGCAGTATGGGAGTTTTATCATTTACTTTGTTTATTACTGTTTGCATTTCTTTCTTCCACAGGCTTCAGCAGGCTTTAAATCAAGCCCTTATTGGCAACATCTTAGCTTGGGCAATAAAAAGCAGTGAAGTCAGGGTCATAAGCCGAGTCTTTGTGAAACCACATGTGTACTCCAAGCACTGCAGGCCGATGCTGGCTTGTTCAAAAGCAACTGTTTTCCTCCAAATTACAAAACAAGGAAATAACCCTTTTTTGCCTTGCAGTTCACTGAATGCTCATGTTGTCATTCTGGCTGACAGTGTCTCTTTGATTCTTTCCACCATCTCTGTATGCTTGACTGTTATTTTTACCATACAGGCTTAGCTACACTTAGTCATGTGGCTCTGGTTTACTTTGGAGCTAGTATAACTGGCAATCATTTCAATGCCCAGTCTGTGGAAATGAAGCATTTACACGTGAAATTTAACAGAAAGATGGAAGACTGAGGAAGGGAAAACTGAACATATTCTTTTATCGTGGGCAGTGGTAAGAAAAGACAGTAACGCTGTAATGCAGTGACTCTCACCTTAATGTGAGATAAGACCATACTCTGGCCCTCCTCACCAGCAGGGCACTACTCACCAGCCAGTTGCTTGACAGACGTGGTGGGGCTGAGGAGTACTATAGGTGCAAAGAGGATGTCTACACAGCCAAAGGACTGCACTAGGGAGAATGACAGTAAGGCAGCCCATACCCCAGGGTATGCACAGCATCCCAACATCCCCGCAAAGTAGTGCCTTCCTGAGGCATGGGCACACATCACCAAGCCCTCCTGAGAGACTGAGGTGACGGCTCCCCAACCTACACCCCAGCCCTAGATTACTGGGTTGTATTACACCTGTGTGGCGTGTAACACATACAGGTGGGCAGACTGCTTCACTATGGCCCTTCCTGGAGCAGTCCTTTGACATCCTTGTGGATTGCCTCACAGTTCTCAAAGTGCTTGGCTGATGGGAGGCTTGAGTGTAACGTAGACTTCTGGGTCCAGAGCTGGCCCCTCTAGGTCAGAGTTGAGTAGAGGATTTGATGTAGCCCTTGCCTCTATGCTACCTATTCAGTGGATAAATGCAGTACACTATAGCCTCCAGTGCTGTCAGACTAGCACCTTTCATTAGGGTTATAGCCACTTAAAGGAAGTAAACAATGTTCAAGCCAATGGGCAGGTTAGACTGGTTAGAAACCAGGCTTCATTTCCGTGAGGGGGTGGTAAGCAAAGAGCAGAAGGTATTGCAGTGGCTATGACTTATTTAGATTTTAACCCCTGGACTAACTGCCTTGAAAGGGTAATGTGGAAAACTGGGTTTTTTGCCACCAAGAAGGAGCCGGAGAGAAGTCCAGTTAAGCAGAGGCTGCAGTAACTAATAGGTTCTCAAAGCATTTTACCCTTTAATGCACATGAGGAGAATGAAGCAGAGAGAGAATTTAATGAATCACCCAAGGCCACAAAAGAAGTCAGGAGCAAAATCCTTGGGCTCCTGACTTCCACATCCTCCGCTATCACATTTATAGCAACATTGTGCCATTTAATAGAGTTTTTAAAAGCAGGATAAGAAAAACAATGCCACCCTGTAGGCTATTATACTTAAAGGAATGAGAAGAAATCCCTGTCTGGTACCCATTCCAGCCTCTCCCTTTCTAGCTTGTTACTCATCTCAGCTCTTGCCCGTCACTGCTTGCATTCATTCCAGCCTAACTCCATCACTGCTTGGTTTCAACCCAACCTGTTTTCAATCCTTCAGCCAACTGAGCTTATGTTACTACTCAACTGATGAATACAACACAAGGGCTGTGACTGAGAATACCTCTTCACATATGTGATAAAGCAACATGTTTGCTCATTCTGATGGAGACCACATAAATTAAAAACAAAAATTGTTGTCCTCCTCTTACTTTGTGGCTATATTGCTTTTGATCTCTTTCTTGTTTTTAAATTGCAATATGGAAGAAATGCAGGACATTCCAGATCTTTGTATTGCCTCTTAGAGATTGTTTTCTGAGAGTACCTTTTTGGAAATTGTGGCAGGGCACTATGTGTGCCTGCCACTTTACTGCCCTGCAGCTGGCAGCCTCCAGGTGCCTAATGAGGGCAGCCATTTTAGGCTCGGTGCTGCCTATATAAACAAGGCAGTTTGGTTACTGGAGAAGAGGCAATAACATTGCCTAACCTAAGAGCTGCCAAGTTTCATCTGGAGGTAAGGGAGGAGCTGTAGGGGATGGTAGGAGGTCCTGGGTCTGACTGGAAGCTACATCCTGCTGGGAGTGGGTGGCCTGGTGGGGCTCCCAGTGGCATGGGAGCCCCCAGGAAATGCCAGGCCAGTGATCACCCCGGTGAAAGGCAAGTCAGGGTGCCTTAACCCCTAGCCCTTGCCTTAGGGTGGGATGCATATACTGGAGGTAGTTGTGGGGGTGCAAGCCCCAAGGAGGAGAGTTAGAGGCCAGGAGTAGCCAAGGCCACCTGAGCCCTGCGGGGGTTTGAGACTTGGAGGAGGAGAGATGGGGCCAGGCATGGCTATGGCCAGCTGAGCCCACCTGTGGAGGGAAGCCCCAAGACCCCAAGTAAAGGGGGTGTTATGAGCATGTGGAGCCCCTAGTGTGAGGGGGAGCTCAGCCAGAGAGAGCTGAGTCCTGACCCCAGTAAGTCTTCCAATGCTGGGAGCCAGAGTTTGGGTCAAACATAACATCTGAGCCCCAGTTGAGAGGGGGCTGTGCTGTGGAACCACAGTGAGAGGGGGCAGTGATCAGCAGCCCCAGAGATGGGGTGATGTGGAGCCCTGTGAAGAGAAGGGGAGCCAGAGAGCAAGAGCTGAGCCCTTGCCCCAAGAAGTCCTCCACTGTCAGGAGGCAGAGTATGGGTCAAAGATAACACTGGTCATAGCACCACAACCTGCTGGCCAGGGCAGGTAATGAGAGTCCCCTGTGAGGCCCTGAGGCACCAGTCATGGTGTGAGGTACCCCAGCTCCCCATGTCTGTAAAAGGGGAAGCTCTGGCAGGCCCTGATGTATGACCCATACTCTTATCCTGGGGTCCCCCGACTGGCCCAGGTGGGGGCCAAGACCAGGAAGGTCAGAAGAGCAAGGAGGCCCACTGAGAGGGATACCCAAGAGCCTGGGGTCCTAACTGGCCTGGAGTGGGGCTGGGGCTAGTGTGAGTCGAAGGTCCCAGTGAGGGGACCACACCCAAAGGGGAACTGATGGCAGGAAGATGTATTGCCTGGTATGGTGGTGACAGCAGGCCTCGCAGAAGTAGGCCTGGTAGCTTTCCCCTCCCCCCCCCACCCCCGTTACAGAGATGACTGACATAATTCTTTAAGAAGTCAGAGTGCCCAGGAAGATACCTGCAGCTTATAAATATAACCTAGCCTTAGGTCCATATGGGTCTAAGAAAGAATTAACTTGCTTGAAGCTCTAGAGTCTTGAGAGCCAAGTGACTAAAAGAAGAAGAAAGTTGGAGTAAAAGATAATTAGCTATAACCAGAAGCAGCCCAGGCAAGGGGCATTATTTTAGGTTAACTTTTTTTCTGTTACAAATTAGCGATAGCAAGAAAAGACGAAGATGGAGCACTTCAAGAACTGGGTCCATAAATACACATTATTTAAGAAAGGAAAAACATCTTGTCCTTTTGATGCCACTTTGTCCAGATCTTCACAATGTATTGACTTTCCTCAGCCAGAACTTAGACCTCAAATACAGACTAGCTGAGGAAGCCCCTTTATCTCAGAGTAAAAGAAATGGGATTCTTTCAGTTGTTGCCTTCACACTGAACAATCAAACAATGCAGTCTTATTCTAATTAGGATTTTGACCTCGAGATCCTTCTTTCTTTGGGGTAAGAGAGGATTTCCTTGCTACTAGAGCCAAAAATGACAGATGCTCTTCTCCCTACCACCTCAGCAGGATCCCTCAGACACTTTTCTGGAAGTGGAGGCACCTGTTCACATTTAACGCACATGCATGCACAAAATTAAAACTATCCAAGACCCTGGGAGGAGGAAGCCCTTGACAGAAAGAAAAGAAACTTCAGCAAGGTGCAGATAGAAGTGCAGCTCCCAGGTCTAACTCATGGTGCGTCACAGCACCTTCTGACCCAACAGACATTAGCTGTTGGGTTGGGAGGGTGGGACACCAAGCTCCAATTTGGAGCCTATCCAGGGAGAGAGGTAGTGTCTCTTCAGCTTCTTCCCCCAGCTCTGCCCCCTATCTCCCAGTTCCCATTCTGTCTCAAGATGGGAAGGGGAGAAAGCAGGGGAGGGAGGTCCACTTTGGAGTGCCTTCATTTGAGGCTTCATGTAATGAGGGTTCAGACTGTTGACTCTCATGGGATCAGGCCCTTTTAAAGCACTCTGCAGCTGTGCACTGGTATTTGGTCATGGGTGCAGAGCACTTTCAGGGGCCAGATGAGGTGAAAATTCTCAGTTTTGTCTACGGAAAAGTAAGCCCATAGTCCCAGCCAGTATTATAATTGTTGGCTAATGGCTGCTCTTCTGTGGCAGGACAGCTGCTACTAGCAGAACTCTGTGCCTCTTGTATGTATACACACGTCAAATGTAGAATGGAACTGGTGATGGTGAACAAGATGGGGAAGGTACACTGGAAGGGAAAGGGTGTGTTTCCATCTAGCATAGCTAAGAGATGCACATACTGCAGAGGGTTTTTTGCTCTGCTACTTAAGTCTAGGAGTCACCCCAGAGGCAAAGTCCTAACTCTGCCACCTGCAGGAGTAGCACACATCTAACATCAGCCCCCTATTTGGGACATTAATCTATCATACACCTCATGTCAAATAAATAGGACTGGAATTAATGCGATATTCTATAGCCAGGCATATTGAGCAGGGACCAGGACATCTCTCTTCCCGCCCCCCCCCGGCATTCTGGATGGACCCAGGAGAGGTGCAGCCAGGCCCAGGGTCAGTGAGGACCTAGTCAGGGAACTTCTGGTGGGACTAGATGTGTTCAAATCAGCATGTCCAGATGATCTCCACCCCAAGGTGCTGAGGGAATTGGCAGAGGTCATTGTGAGACCCCTGGCATGGCTTTATGAGCACTCATGATACTCTGGCAATGTGCCAGAGGACTGGAAAAGGGCCAATGTGGTCCCCATTTTCAAAAAAGGGAGGAAGGAGAACCCAGGGAACTATAGGCCTGTTAGTCTTACCTTGGTCCTAGGAAAGCTCTTTGAGAAAATTATCCAGGAGCACATCTGTGAGGGACCAGCAGAGAAGATTATGCTTAGAGGAAGCCAACACAGATTCATTAGAGGCAGGTCCTATCAGACCAACCTGGTGGCCTTCTACAACCAGGTCACAAAAGCCTTGGATGCAGGTGTTGTGGTGGACATAGCCTTTCTGGATTTTAGGTAGGCCTTTGACACTGTCTCTCACTCCGTTCTCATTAAAAAGTTAGGTGACTGTTGATGCCCACACAGTCAGATGGGTTGCAAATTGTCCAGAGGATTGCACCCAGAGAGTGGTGGTGGACGGGCCATTTTCGACCTGGAGGGATGTGGGCAGTGGGGTCCCCCAGGGCTCAGTCCTCAGGCCCACACTGTTCAACATCTTTACCAGTGACTTGGACAAGGGGGTAAAAAGCACCTTGTTCAAACTCGCAGATGACACTAAGATGTGGGGAGAAGTGGGCATGCTGGAGGAGAAGGACAGGCTACAACTAGCTCTGGACAGGTTACAGGGGTGGGCAGATGAGAACAGGATGGTTTCAACACTGACAAGTGCAAGGTACTGCACCTGGGGAGGAAGAAGCAGCACCATACCTACAGGCTGGGGAACTCCCTTCTCATCAGCACAGAGGCAGAAAAAGATCTTGGAGTCACTATTGATTCCAAGATGAACACGGGCTGCCAGTGTGGGAAGGCTTAACCACACCTTGTCCTGCGTCCACAGATGCATCACAAGCAGGTCCAAGGAGGAGATGGTCTCCCTCTATGTGACACTGGTCAGGCTGCAGTTGGAGTACCATGTTCAGTTCTGGGTGCCACACTTCAGGAGGGATGTGGGCAGCATTGAGAGGGTCCAAAAGATGGCCACTTGCATGATTGGGGGCAGCAGGGCAGGCCCTACGAGGAAAGGCTACAGGACCTGAACCTGTTCAGCCTTCACAAGAGAAGGCTGAGGGGGGATCTAGTGGCCATCTATAAATTTACCAGGGGAGACCAGAGGGGAATGGGTGAGACCCTGTTCCCCTGAGCACTACCGGGAGTAACAAAGAATAACAGCCACAAGTTGACTGAGAGTAGATTCAGGCTAGACATCAGGAAGCACTACTTCCCTTGGAAGTTAGTCCCAGATCCTAGCCACTCTGACTGTGAAGTGGTGCTTGCCCCTACCCTGGGTGTTTTCAAAAGGAGGCTAGACAATCACCTAGCCAGGGTCGTTTGACCCCAGCATATTTTCCTGTCCATGGCAGGGGGTCAGACTTGATGATCTGCTCAGGTCCCTTCTGACCCTGCCAGCTATGAAACTATGACATCCATTGGCTTATGTCAGGGTAGTGGGGTAGAATGTATATTTGCAGCATCGTACCTATTTGTTATCATCTGTTTTGTGACCTCTGATTTAGATGGTATGATATTGAAAGAGGGCTCTGAATCTTCACCTGAAAATGACATGGCTCCTAAACACTGGCACAAATAAGGCAGTAAAACAGGTCATTCCAGGTCATAGTGCTCATGGTATTCACCACCCCATTTCTCACTCATGGCCTCATATACCAGGGACCTTGAGCATGCAAACATGTCTTTCATATGACATTCTATAGCCAGGGATATTGGTTATTACACCAACTTTCATGTTTTCAGATACAGGCCTTGTTCTAAAGCAGACAACAGTTGCTAGCCTAGCATGCAGCTTTCCCACTTTGTGAATCTGGTAGATATGCAGCACGATCTGGAAGGCCACAAAGCAGGTTTGGAGACTCTGAGGGTGTTGAAGTAAGTCACACTAGTGACTCAATGTAAAATGCCTCTCCATCCAAGACAGCATTGTTTTAGATGGTGCTGTCTTTCCGGTGAAGGACTGACTAATTTAAAATGTAAGTCCCAGACCCTTTGGCTATGAACAGGATACAAGGCAAAATGCCAAGGCAGGTTGGCACAGTTGGATAATTGTCTTCTCCCCATGTCAATGTCCTAGCAGTTTCAGTTAGACACAGCTTCCTTTATGTCCTCGTTACTGTTTGATTTCTTTGATGGGCCAACAGCTTCAGTTGATAGGTTCTATCCCAAAAATGGCTGCATTTCATTAATGAAACAATCCTCTAGTCTTAATTCACAAAGGGAGTGAGAGGCTGAATTAGTTTTGATTTTAATATTTATAAAACACCCTAAATCCTTGGACACACTATTTTTGCTGCAAAATAATGATATGAATAATTAAATATTACTCCAGGTAGTAAATTGCTTTTTCTCTTTCCATGGATGGAACTTTTGACTGTGTTCTGTAAATCTGCTATACTCTATGAAAGCTTTAATAGTATTGCTGTTCGTGCAATAATATGATCAGGAACTCTTATGCTATCATTACTTGTTTATATCAATTTCAAAGAAGAAAGTAAAGAATCTGAATTTTCCAATAACTTGACTATACCAGCACGTGTCCAAATTACTAGGCCTGTGCAAAAGCGGCTAGTATTCGCTTCAGATTCGGATTTCTCTGATTCGGGAGAGAGTGATTTGATTTGGTAATTTGAATCACCGTACTGAATCAATTCAGCCAAATCTGATTCAGAAATTTGACTGCTGCCGAATCTCCGAATCACCCAGGCCAGGCCCATCCCCTGCCCACTCTCCCAGCCCTGGCAATAGCTGTCCCACCTGCCCCAGCTCCTGGCACTTGAAAAAAGAAATCCCAATTCACCGGGTGGGAGGGCAATCCCCACTGCATGGGGGGGCTCTGTCATGAGCCCCCCAACCCCCTCCCCGCTGGCCCAAGCCCTCCCCCCATGGCTGCCCCACCTGCCCCAGCTTTGGCCCTTTAAAGAAAAAATCCCCCCCAAACCCCAGACTCACTGGTTCCTGCCCAGTGGGGGGAATCCCCACTGCCCTGTGCCATGTGGGGGGCTCTTCCATGAGCTCCTAGAAGCCCTGAGGCTGTTGCAGGAGCCAGTGAGCCCAGGGTTTCTTCATGGGTTTTTTTTCTGAAAGGGCCAGAGTTGGGGCAGGCAGCACAGCCATGGTAGGGCTGGGAGAGTGCAGGGGTGGATCAGGGGGCTCATACAGAGCACCCCATGCAGCACAGGGCAGTGGGGGGCAGCAGGGATTGTCCCCTGCTGTCTGGCAGCACCTGATGAGTTGGGGCTTTTTTTTTTTTTAAAGCCCCAAGAGCTGGAGTGGATGGGGCAGGCATGGGGGGGGTCTGGGGGAGTGGGTAGGACTCTGGGAGGGGGGGCTGGGGGAGCAAGCAGGGGCTGGGGCCTGGCAGGGGTCCCCCCATGGTCCTCTCCCCCCTCTTTTTTGAAGATTCGGAGAGCTTCGAATTGATTTGGACCTTTTTATTGGTCCCCCGATTCAATTCAGATTTGGAGATTCAGCCCCGACTCTCCCTTCAATATTTATAAATTTGAAGCATAAGAGAGAGAATGGTTAATAGTGGTGATCTCACTCAGTCCCCTAGGCTAAGCATAGACGGTTTAAAAAGCTCAAGGCTGAATCAATTCAATCTTCACAGGCTGAATTGACTGCTAAGAATTGATTTCACTAAGCTGCATAGACTGAACTGATAAGTAAGTGAACAGACATTTACTTTTGATTCTGGAAATGCAGCCACATACCTGCAGTGACTCAGGCCAGAAGCTGCAGGGTGCTAAAGCACACCTCCTTGTTCAGCTGGAGCAAACAGCTTGGGCCAAAGCATCCTGGGATGCTGTGAGACTGAGTTAACTTGAATCTAGAAAGGATTTGAGACAGAAGTTCAATAACCTGATTTAACCTAAATCAGTTAAGTCTGATACTACATCCATCCAGGTTTATCTTAAACCAGTTTTGGCCATTTTGAAAGTAGTTTATGTGCACTGGACTTCTGTTGTGTTACAGATTTGAACCAGTTTCTGATCACATATACTGGTTTATGTATAATTTCTGTCCCTAGCCCTAGTGGTGCACCTACAAACTTTATCATCAACAACAGCATGGATGAGTATTTCTGGAATAGTGCATTCAGCAGCCAAGTCTTAGCTTCTGCTTGAAGACTTGGAAAATTAGATGAGGAACTGATTTAAAAGTACAATGTACTCCCAAACAGTGGGAAAAGGACTCTGGATTGTGAATATAAAATTAGTAGGAGGGCAGCAAAGTCATAGCTTATACATGATAAGATATCGCATGGAATTTAATGGACTCCGAAGAGCCTGGAAAGATGTAGCTTTTATGTGTAGAAAGAATTTGGCCCATATGACATATTACAATCATGGTATAAAATTTGCAGTCATGATTCCAAAGTGCTAGACACTGTAAATTTGAACTTTAATTTTTATTTCCTTTGTAGAGCACAGTTAAGTCTCCTACTATTGTTATCCACTACTGTAAAACTTGAAAACAACTGTCCACAGCTTTCTAACAGGAAGAAAAAATTTCAGTCCCACCCCATCACTCCAAATTGTGCCACTAATTTATACAGAGATGGAGATTCTGAAATGAATTAATGAAGTACAAAAGGAGAGAGACATTTCTTATATCAGCTTCAAAGTGGCATGAATACTTACAGGCACACTGATATCATCCCAATATCCTTTTGAGATGTTGAGAGTCTAGGGTCCTAACTGTACAGTATGCATTGCTCAGTGAAAAGATGCATTAGACTCTTGACATTCAGACTTGTACTATAATATTTTATAATTAGCATGTGTGACTTTTGCATATCAGCTCTGATCACTGTGAGCTGGTCTACTTTCATACTGGTTAGAATCTGTACCTATAAATCCACTCTTTATTTAAGTCTTGTTATGCTCTGACTCCATTACCGTGCTGCTTGTATATTACTTGCATGCATCAAAATTAATAAGAGAATCTGTGCAGAGGAACAGGAAGCTCTAGTGTCTGGACTACACCCCCTATTGTATCAAATTCCAAGTGGCCAGTGCACACATTTCCACTTCATCCTCTGAGGACTAAATACCAGAGTATGGGGTAAAATCAAAGCTACTTTCCTTAGAATTTCAGCATTTCCAGAGAGCTGCAATTTGACCTTGGAGAATCCATTCAACATGTGTCACATTTTCCCCATCAAGGAAACAGGAGTAACAGTCTAGTCCAGTAGTTCTCAATCTTTTTAGACTTGAGGAATCCCTCCTTATACTCAAGGCACCCCTCAGAACATGCCTGGTCTTCGTTTTCACCTTTTTTTTTTTTTTTTTTTGGCAATAGAGCAGTTTTTTCTGTTGCAAAGGATTCCGAAAGACCACAAAAGTTTAGAACATATATAACACTATGCAACCCTATTTGAAATCTCTGTCCCTGTCCCCACATGCAGGTATGTGCAGTTTGTGGAGGACTTTCTGGTAGGAAGAAAAAAGCTGCACAGGACATACCACAATAGCATGCACCAAAACAAACAGAGGTTTGGTCTTCCAGGGAGACATTCTGGCTGCTGGTCAGAGTGTCTCTACTCTTCCAATTGTCCTGGGAGCCAGGAGGAGCCAGGCAAGGGCGGTTTGCCCAAAAACGGGACACAGTGGGCACGGCTACACGAGACACGACTGCACAGCCATTACTGTGCATTTATTTAGTGCTTGTATTATCAAGTACTGCACACTAATTTAGTAACCAGAGTTACTGTGCGGTGGTGCCAGCGAGTGTCTTTTAGGTGACGCTACTGCTCAGTAGCCTAATACTACTGCACAGTAGTGTATTAGCACTGTCCATGCTGTGACTTGTTATTGCACAGTATTTTTCAGCTACTGTGCAATCAGCATCTCGTGTAGACGTGCCCAGTGTTCCACAAGAAAGCGCACGTGCAGGGGCGTGCACTGCAGCACAAAGTAGCAGCTACAAATTTGTGCCCCTATTATCTGTGCTGCTGCAGGAGCACCCCCCTGCACATCTGGACCAGGCCTCTGGGTTTAACTTGCAAATCATATTTGCATACCTAGCATGGAAGCCTGGAGCACCCTTGAAAGAATCACAAGGGACCCTGAGGGTACCAGAGCACCCTAGCTGAGAATCATTGGTCTAGCCTATCCATCCATGGTCTCCCTCACCCTAGTATCTGGACCTCTACGTACATACTTGACTGAGAGAGAAGTTGTAGAGGTTAACTAGCTCAGGATTGTGAAATGCTTTATAAATATAACTGATCTGTAACTTGCTGGTATTGAGTAATGCCAAACAATTCTTTTCTGTACTCTCAGAGATGGGTACATGGCCATGCTGGGTGAGTGATTCTGCCATATAAGGAGTATAAAATCCTTTTGGAATGCAAGGCGCCAGGTACATGTCAGCTTTGTTACTATTGGCAGCTGGGCAGACCACAGGCAGCTACATTCACTCTTTTGAGGTACCTGGATCTAGGGGGAACTGCCTGCTTCCTTTCCCCTGGGAAATCAGCAGCATCTTGGAGAGGCTGTGTTTGTTCAGGGCAGGGTGGGAAGGAACTCAATCTACATCCATTTTATGGAATCCACACTACTTTGGCATCCAGTGAGAACTACGCTGTGCCCACTGCTCTCCTACGCTGTTGGAGTAATGGCAAAGGTACATGGACAGGTTGACAGAATCAAAAGCATGGGTGGCACCATCTACACCCAAATGAATAAATTTGCTCTAAATATTTCCTTTCCAATGAGGCCATTGCCCTCTTTACATGCAGAAAGGAGGGCTATCTGCATAGATTGCAGCAGCAAAGGAAGGGCCAAGCTAGGAAAAATGTTATCCCTGAAGGCATTTTGGTGTCTCCTGATTGTACGCACAGGGCCCTGGTGAAATTCAACCCCAAGCTAAAGCAAAACTGGGCTTTTCTGTGATGCTCCATTTGCATCAGCTGTTCCTTCAGGCCACTCACAGACCCAGCCAACCCACAAGCTTTTATTTTTAATATATGTTTTCATTCATCGGCAAACAACTGTATCCCTCAAGATCAAAACTAGGAGTTTAAGAGTGGTTTTAAAATTGCACTCTGCTAAAACACCAATTAGATTCCAAAAGGACACGATCAAGCTGACATCAGGAAACCAACACGCCTGCTTTGTTAAATACATATATTCCGCTCGCATAACTTTGGTTGGCAGGGGTGGGGAAGAAGCAAAACGATAGATTCAAATGCCTCGAAGTAGCTCACCCTAGGAGGTGGAGGGTCCCAGTCCTTTGCAGTCCCCAAAGAGGGGGGCTGAGAGCAGGTTCCCCCTCCTCTCCTCTCCCTGGTGTATCTCAGGGGCTTGGTGCACAAGGGGGTGGGTGGCACTGAGCGCAAGGATGCATCTGGGCTCCAGGTATCCCAAAGCCCTTCACTCTCCTTGAAGGGATCCATGGAAATGGATCAGAGAGCACTTTATTGCCTTGATGACTGACCTCGAGGGTTTTACTTCGGGGCATTCCCGTTCCCCACTAAAGCCTGATCCTGCTTTCACCTGGCTGCCCTGATCAGCTCTGCCCTTCCTGGGACAGGCAAACACCAATGCAAGGGCTTGGCGAGTTGGAAAGCCCTGCAGTTTTGCCTCTTCTCAGCAGCAGCAGCAGCAACCAAAAAAAACTCAAGAAGCCTCGCCTGGAAAAGTGACCGGAGAGGGGAAGGGGGGTGGGGGGGAGGAAGAGTCCCCCTGGCTCTGCTGCTGACGTCTCTCCTTCCTCTTTTCCCTTCCCTATAAAGAATCCCAGGCTTGCATCAAACTTCCTAGCAAAAGCAAATCAAACTGGGAGGGGTGGGGGAAGGAAGAGAGCGAGAAATACCTAAACTCTGATCAGTCCCTGCAGGAAGCAGAGCTGCTCGCCTTCTGGACTGAGCCCTCCAGAGCAGCATGTAGCAGGGATCCCGTGGGCTGTGGGAGCTGCTGCCACAGCTGCCGAGACGCGAAGTTTCTCTTTCCCCCTTCCCGCCTCGCCAAACCCGAGAAAGTTTAGCCTCCTTCCCCAGATCCCTGCAGCACCTGCGCCTCCCTGGAGACACGCATCTCACGGGAGGCTCTTCAGGTGCAGGCACCTGAAACAAAACCCCAGCCTAGGGCAAGCCGCCGAGAGGCAGCAGCTGAGCGACTTGGTGCAAACCTCCGCAACCGACTGCTCTCGGGGCTTGGCTGCCTTTTGACCCCTCGGGCTGGTGCTGGAGCTCCTGCCTGGCACGGGGGTCTTTCTACTGACTTGTTGGCAAGGGGGGACCCCCTCAGTTCGGCCCGGGGCAGGAGGAGCGCGCTGCCGGAGCACCCGCTCGCGCCTGGCGGAGCGGAGCCGCGGCCGCGGGGCGATCAACAAGTGCGCCGCCGCCCCCTCCAGCCAGGGCCGGCTTTGAAACTTGCTGCTGGAAAGAAATTGCCCCGTTCAGAGACCTCCCTTCTCGCCCGTGTCTAAAGGATATAACCATAGCTCGCGTCTGCCGGAGCAATGCTCCCCAAGCCTCGCACCGCCCTGGCTGTTTGTGTCCTGCACGGACTGCTCTGGCTACAAGGTAAGAGCAGTTTCCACGTGGGTTTCTCTCCGCTCGGTTCTTTTCTTCTTCTTCTTCTCCCCTTCCTGCAGGCGGGTGCTGCTGCTCCCCCTTCCCCGCCCGAGGGGCTGGGGGCCACGCCGCCTGCGGGCAGCCCGACGGCAGCAGTGAGCGGTGCCCCTGGCGCTGGCTCCTGCGTTTCTCGCCTGGCTCCCCCCCGGTCCACAGTCAGCTCCGGGGGTGCTGCTGGCTGCACCTTCCCTTTCCTCTGAGCCAGGGCCATGTGGGGCTTTGCCCTCTGCTGGGTGCAAGTCCCTGCTCGGCTGCGACAACCGCAGCCGGGCTAATGCTGGAGCTCTTGGGAGTGAGACAGCTAGCCTGAGATGCGACATCCACCCCAGCGATCTGCCTAACGGGCCGGCACTTGCTGGCGGGGACATTGCAGCCCTGCTCTGACCCCCGAGAGGGATACCCAAAGCCTGGCTTGTCACAGGGCTCAAGCTGGTTTCCTTTATGGATGCAACTATTTCAAATATGCTGGTTTGTTGTTGTAATTGCCTGGGCTAGTCTCCCCCGAATATGGTTTCAATTACTTCTCTGGTTGGGACATCACAAGTAGGCAAGTGCTCTGGGGGAGCAGCTTTGGGCAGCTGCCGCTAGATGGCAGCTGCGAATAGATATTGCTGACCCTTGGACAGGGCTGCCCATGCACTGCAGGATGAGCCCTGGGAGTGCCATGGGCACAGGCTCTCCCCCTGCCTGTCAGCCGTGAAGGGCAACCTTAAGAGAGCATTGCTGCAGAGCCCTGAGGGTGCTCTGCCTACCCTGGCCCACGTACACCAGACCTCCGAATACCACCCTGTCGCACATTTTTCCTCCGGCCCTCATGTTTATTTGGGACTAACTGTTTAATTCCATTTGTTTCATCCCCGGCAGACCCGTTTGGGGTCTTTGCTTCTCAGACGTTAACTGAGCTTTGTTGAACGTCCTCCATGAATTCAACTCCTCTCTGCAGCTCTGAGCTGCCACTGTGCAAGGAACCAGCGTTGTAGGTACCTCTGCACCAGCTCCCTGCCCTTGGCCATGGGTTTCTTCTGGCAGACCCACCCTCTCTTGCCTATGTGGTACATCCAACAAAATCCTACACAAGAAACCTAAATTCACTCGGCACCTAATGGGCCTGGAGTCCCCCATGCTGAGTCCGCAAGAGCTGGCTATGGCAAGGTCAGGCCTCTTGCCAACAGCAATGGCAACTCAAGTTTGGACGCTTCAATGGGGTCACTGTCTCATGCAAAGAAATTTGGCAATAGAAAAAACTATCTTTAGGAAAATCTTTCTGGAGATCGGTGCACATGAAGGGTAGATTTTTTTTTTTCCCAGCTAACGCATCAGATCTCGTTGAAGTTAAAAACAGCAACTTGCAAGCCCTAGTATCCTTGTCTCTCTTCTATGTGGGAACATTTCTAATCCCTAATTGATCATCTGAAATGCAACTAAAGAAGAAGATGCTTCAAAAGCCAAGATTGTCGTATGTGTGAGCGCAGTGTGTTGGGGTGCGCAAGCCCTGTGAATGGCGGGGGGATGAAATCCAGGCACCTCTTTCATCTCCTAGAAGGGGAAATGATTATATCAATCTAATTTGAGGATATAATTCTTAAGGTCTTTAGGTAAAAAAGTCATGACTATCTTCTGCTTTCTAGTTGGAATTTCCCCTTTTTTGCTTGTTGTTGTGTTTCAGTGCTGTGTTATCTTTCTAAACATGGGTATGTTGGATCTGATTCATCTCTCATACCTGTTTTACACTGGTGGAACTCCAATATCTGAGTTATTCTGGATTTATACCAGTAAGAGAAGGATAAGGCTAATGAGATTTAGAAGAGCTGTTCCATATGTGCCATATGGGCTTTCATTAGGCATACGGATTACCGTGCTATTCAGCCGTAGTACAGAGATTTGCATAAGGGAAATGAAGGGTTAGTTGCTCTAGATTGTGTTCAGTCAGTAGTGTTCTGTGGTTTTCCTTGAGTACGGGGTGTATTTCAAAACACACGATTTGTTGATTTGTTAACATATGGTCCTTTTTCAGGGTTTCCCTAGACGCTAGGAGTATTGTTAGTTTCCCGCAGTAATCGTGGATGGCCATGCACATCCAGACTACAGGTCAGCTGAAAGATTCTGGTAATACTGTAAACCATCAGCGCTCACCAATTTTTGTTTGGTTTATTCAGATATTTATTAAATGACCCCATTGTACAGAATCTGGTGTGTGTACCAATCCAGTAAAAACTTCTTGGCAAGTGTCATCCAAGACAAAGAGTGAAACTTCATACATTCCCCACTGTCACAACTGGACTAAACACATGAGCCTTAAATCAAGTCCTAAAAGACTAGTTTGATTTTTGCTGACTCAAGAATGGAAGTGAATTTTATGCTGTCAAAAGTCCCCTGCTATCAAGTATGAGGGACCAGTAATAGCAGTACGGCAGCTAGAGAGAGCACATGTAGAGACATGATTCTGTACCAGACTGGAAATCAGTATCAACATTTTGAGTTGCACCTGGAAGCAACTGAGAAGCCAGGGCAGTTCTCAGGGAATAGCAGTGAGGTGCTCCATCTGGCTGGCACATGCAAAGAAGCAACCAGCTGTATTTTGCATTAACCATAACTTCTGCATGTGTTGTGAAGGCTTGTCCATGAAGGGTAGACTACAGCCATCCTTTCTGAAAGTCACAGAGGCATGGATTGCCATGGAAATCTTGGTATCAGTGAACTGGTAATAATTCCCCGACCAAGCACAGATGATAGGAAGCATCTCTGACCACCAGTTCTTCCTAGGAATCCAAAACAAGCTGGGCATCCAGAAGCACATTGAAGCTGTTACTGAAAAGGGTAGATGAACTCCTACAAAAATGGGCAAGGTGGAGAATGTTGATATCATGCCCCTTGCATGATACCTTTAAATTGTTTTCTGACCTAAAAGCTGTACTTCTGGCCCGTGTGTTTTAGAGAGAGTTTCATCCAGGCTCGTTTTCACATATTAGCAATCTGAGCCAGACAGCGAGAAAGCAACTAATGATAATATAGAGAGAGGCAGAGCTGCCTGTGATTCATATACTGATGTTGCTGCAGCACCAAATACACCATGGCCTATATATTAAAAAGAAGGCATCACAATACTGTATAGGAAAGTGCTTGAGGACAATGAACAATGTATTTATTCATAATGTACTTTTTGATTATAAAAATGGCATCTGTGGCATAATATCGCCCCTGAATGGAACAAATCGGGCCAAAGAAATGTCATTGTGTCCATGCCCAGTCAAACACTGGCACATAACCACAGATCTTGCAGTCCCTGTTAGCAAAGACTAAGGGTGGATGTGAACATATTCTCTTCGCCCATCATTAGGAAGAGATGCTCATCAACTAGCACAGTGTAGTGCCTGTATACTCTAATCAGGCTAATAGCCAGCTGGAAATGGCACTAGAAGTCAGAGGACTCTAATGCCAGTCTGTTTAGACATCCGTTCCTCACTTCCTCAGAGCTTAGGCCTGGGTAGCTAGTCAGTTCAGTGACCTGTTTCTTGGGTATTGCCTTGTTAATATTCTAAATGGAGCACAGGGCTCTCTCTGAAGGAAGATGTTTCTTTTCTGCATTATCAGACTTCATACAATGCCATTTGAATTCATCAGTCACAGAGGTATCTTCCACGCTGTGACTGCAATAAATTAGTCAGAGATGTACCAAAGACACCGAATTTCACAATTCACAAATCCAGTCGTGATTCCCTGCAAAACAGATAGCAGATGTCCCCAAATGAACCACATTCCTCTCTGTTTCTGGGTAAATATGACCTGCTCTCCTGCTTAGGACTTCACAGGTCTCCTAGGAAAAGGAAACTTTCTCAGATGACACCAGAGGACTTCGTGTACTCTCTCAGTTACAGCTGACTGAAACGGCAATGGGCTGACTGCCACCAGTACTCTGCCCCTGCACTCTCCAATCCCTGCAAGTCACAGGGAAGTAAACTAGCAGGTGACCTATATACCAGTAGGTGACCTGTAGGGAAAGCTGAGAACAGTCAGGAGTTCCTGTACTGATGGTGGAGGATTAGAAGTTAATCACAGTGCCATACTAGCCCCTTGATAAAGAATGAGACCGATACAATCCATCATTTACTATGAGCAGGCAGGCAGTGGACCAGGTCCTGCATCCTGATCAAAACAAAGCCAAATCTTGATTTCAGGTGGAAGGGATAATGATCAGGCCATGAAAAACAGTGGACTGTATCTGAACCACTTCCAGCCTTGCTTCACAAAAAACAGTTCCTTTATGGAGATCTTGAAATCACCTTAGGCCATCCCATTTTTGTCAGGCTTGTCCTTCTGGTTTTATATTTATATTATGTGTTTTAACACTGATTCTTAATAGTGCAAAGTTAAAAAATGTGTCTGAGTTCTTTCCATTTACACTTTTTCTTCTCCAAATACTTTGAGTTATTGGGGGGGGGAGGGTTACAAAAAGTTATTTTTAATTTTTTTCCCAAAAACACAATTTTGCATGGTGCTGGAATTGATAAAAATGGTGGGTTACATAAATATGAGTATTTTTTTGGATTATTTTTTTTCCCCCTGTCATTTTGATCAAAAACACTTTTTGATGTAGGAAACATCACGATAACTTTTCAGGGCCCTTGATAAACAGGTTTAAAGAAAACAAATCATGACAGCTTTTAAACAATGAAATAGGGATCCATCTGGAGGTCTTTGAAATGAAAATAACTTTGAAATTTAAAATGTTTTTGTGAAAAAACAAGTTTTCATTATTCAGCCAGCTTTTTCATACTGTCTGTGTTTCAAAGACATCATAACATCAGTGGCTAATACCCCATTGAAAGGGATATCAATCATCATAGCTCTACGCAGCATAAAATAATACTGCCTAGGGTCAGGAAGAAAGTTTTGCTTCTTTGAATAATATTGCAATATTTAGAATATTGTGGGTATTTTTCCCTTTTTCTGCAGCATCCAGTGCTGGTCACTGCTGGGAGCTACTAGACAAAAAAGGACTGTTGTTCTGTTCTTGTAAAGCAAGTCTATGTCCTGTTGCTAAACTAATTTTCTAATTGTCTCCTCCTTTGTGAGTTAGGTATTATAACCAATATAGACCATCTTTTTAAAGAGTGGGAAATACTAGTTCTCTTGCTGAATTTGTCACCTTCAAAATTTAAACAAATAGTTTTATATTGGTTCATAGATTCAAGAAGGGAAAATGAAAAGTATTTTTGAGCAATCACATACTTTCTAGAAAGCAAAATTAGACGAAAAGGAGAGTGAGTGCACAGAACAGGTGATTTGCTCAGGAGCTCTCTCTGGGAAACTGTTTTTAAAACACTTGTTTAATTGAAAATATAACACACACATATATATGAGAGAGAGATTTTCTCCATTCCTATCCTTTGAATATCTAAATCTAAGGGAGAGTATTAAGTGTAAGGTTGCGCTACTTATTAAAAAATAAGTGTTATTTTCCTTTTTGTTTCTCTAACTGGTCTGAACTCGTTTCATGATTAAACTGTCTTTCATCCAGTTTAGCATTGTGGGCATCCATTACAATGCCAGTAGATTCATCCATGACTAAAACAAGATTCCTGAAAGCAATGCATAAGTTCCTGTCAGTCATAGGATATTTGGGGCTCTCACAAGGACTCTTAGTCTGTCTTCCAGTCACTGTTTAGGTAGAAGACGGGAAATCTGCAATGTGCTGTGTGCACGCATTGGGTTAAACTGAACACCTTGTGCTTCTTACAGTTCCATCCCATGGTATTTCACAAAGTATATGTAACTGGAGTTATTTGATTCATCAACAAAAAGTAGATGGAATGAGGAAGCTTTTCTCAGCTCCTGTTGCAAAACAGTTTTCAGGCCAGCAGTATAATGTTGCGGTTTAAAACCTGCATGGGGAATTTCAGGTAGGCAGATTTTGCTGGCCAGATGAAAGGCTAGGCCTGACTCTGGTATAATTCATAATTCATTTGACATTTTCTACCTTCTCATACATGACTGTGCCTTTTCTTTCTCCTGCAGCCTACCTAAATCTTTCTAGTGATACTGAGATAGGAATTTCAACTGGAAGTAATTAAAAGTGTTTTAAACATGCAAACTGGCGAAGAGCAAGAGGCCACAGTTCCTAGCATTTTCCTTCACTGCCCATAGCAAATAGCTGGCCGGACATAAAGCTTTCCTAAGGCTAATCAAGGTGTTCTTGTTCCCCTACACCTCATCATATGGGAGGGAAATAGGGCTGAGAGCTTACCCTTGTATTCAGACACACTGTCCAAAACGATAGGCTGCCTTAATAAATGACACTATGACATACATTTACCTACATTTCAATAGAATACATTATTTCTCTCTTCCCTGGGTGAGGCACTTATTTTCTTTTTTGTAAGTCAATAGGGAAAATAGCAGACTTGCCAAAATTAACTGGTCCAGACTATTATCTGGGAATGCCATTCAATAGAAATGCATGGTGGAAGTTTACCATGGGAGCAGTGTTGCAGCAGCTAACAGCTTATGATCATAGGGAGCAGGGCTATATTAGAGCAAACCATATGGAGATATTCTTTTGTACAACAGATGGAATGCTGAAAACGCAGCCGGGCTCGTTTTCCCTTAAAGGAGGCAAGGAGAAAGGTTGGGAGGACTGAAGGATAGTGGGGATCATCAGAGGTAAAAAGTGAACAGCCCGTGTTTTCAAGGCACACAGTGGCTACTGTCCGAATACAGTCGAGCACATCTGAAAGTAATGCCCTGTCTGTCCTTAGAGTGACATTTCTAGTCCATTGCAGAAAAGGCTGTCTATAGGATTTGGTCTGAGCTCAAGTGGGTGGTCATGCTGGTGGCAGGGTCGCAGACGCTGTTCCCAGAGAAGCAAAAGGTGTTTGAGCAGCTTGAGAATGCACTGGGGAAAAGTTTCCCCTTCTGTATCTCCAGAAGCACCCACAGGTGCTCCAGGCAGAGCTGCAAGGTTTGGGAGCTATGCTGGAGCTGAGAGGGTGGGTGCTTACTGGCACCATACAGCCCTTAGGATTTGCACTTGAGTAACTACCTGAGGGAGACCTTTCTAAAATCTTACGGAGAATTATGAATACAATTTACATTCCGAACCTGTGAGGGCACAATGTGTGATGCTCGTTTTGTGGAGATGATACAGCATCTCTGTGCACTAAACGCATCTCGCCTAAAACCATCAAATAATTAGCCAAAACAGATGGTATCATCCAATGTCTTGATCCAGGCTGCTTTACCTCTATTAAACCTGACTTTTATTTGATGAGAGCACAGGACAGAAGGGACGTTCTGAGTCAAATCCATTCCTTTGTTAGCACAAGCATCAGAGTCTAACCCCATGGCCACCAACCAGTGGACGTCAATCCACCGGTACATCTCGGAGCCTCTTGGAGTCGATCTGAGGCTTGGGTGGGGGACTGAGCACCCGCATGCCCCAGCCCAGCAAGTCAGTCTGTAGGGGAGGGAAGGAGCGGGGGCTAGATTGAGGCCCCTGCAGTGAGGGACAGTGCCGCAGAGGCGGGAGCAGGCATGAGTTGGGTGGGGCCCCAGCCAGGTGGGATTTACCTGCTTGGAAGGCATGCCCCCAAATTTTTTTTTTCTTCCTCTGCCTCAATCTGCTTCCCCCCCTCCCCTCCCCACAGACTTGCCTGCTGGGTGGGGAGAGCTGTGCGTGTGGGGGAGGTGGCAGTGCACGGTAGATCTTGGGTTGCTTTTAAATGCCAAAGGTGATTTCCTACTTTAAAAAGGTTGGAGGCCACTGGTCTAATCCCATGCAGCAGTGCCTTCCAGTTGTCTGTGCCCTATGTGGGCCTGATACTCCAATGAAATGTACCCAGAGCAGATGCAGGTGGTCTTAGTTATGCTTTTACACCCAGAAAACTTCTAGCACCGTGAAGTAATTATTTAACCTCCTGGACTAGTTGTCAGAATGTCACTGATACGAAGCATAAAGAACGATCAGATTCAAGCCCTGTATTTTCAAGCACTCTGCAAATGGTAAGAGATTAATTCATTAAGTAGTGAATGCAGTCATGGATCTCTTGATCCTTGAGAACGCTGCAGTCATTCTAACGGCGTAATGAAAGCCGCACACTCTGCTGAGCTCTCTAGGGGACAGCGCGTGGGATGCCGAGCAGTTCTGAGGGATACTGCGCTACCCTCGTGTGCAAATCCTCAGATTACTTTGCTCTTACAGAACCTACTTGCTGCCCTCACTAAATCCTCCTCCTCCTCCTCCTCCCCTGTTTGGACATTTCCCAATCCACCCTCAGGTTTCAGGATTCCTAAAATTATTACATTTTGAAAGGCTGAAAGGAATTTTTCAGACCTGCTGTGATCAGAGGTCTGGACAGTTTCTCTTCCTTGTGCCCAAATTAATTTTGCCTTTTCCCTTTAAAGTTGGGACTAATGCAGAAACCGGGCATGCCCAGGTGGGATTGCCCAAGGTCTGAAGTTGAATTGTGTTGGCTTTCTGCAGATGGGTGCAGTAAGTTTTCATCCTATGCTGAACTTTATGAGATGTGACTTCTGCAAGCTCCCCTAATATGTACAAATGCAGGGGGATTCACGGTTAACTGGTGGTGAGCACAGAGCCAAAGCAGAGGCCTTTGTTGTGGTTCTAACACAGTGAAGCTGTTAGCATGGAGTAGGATTTTTTTAAGTTACTGGGCAAAAGGAAAACAGACTTGTCTAATCCTTTAAGTGATAAAGAGCTGAACAAGTCAGTTTCCCTTTGTACCCTACAGGGAATGGCAAAAGCATATGGTCCCAGAGATTTCAAAATTCAGCCAAAAACTAGACTCGGATCCAGTATGTAAAGGAAATATATGGACTTGCCTTCTATTTTCAGATCCCGTGCCTTTTGTCTTTTGCGTTTCCACATAGGTTTCCTTAGATCTTCCTGTGTTTTTCTTAACTGTGGGAAAGAGATTACCAAGGAAGTAGAGAAGGGAGTTTGCAGGGTCTCTTGAATTGTTCTTGATTTGGAGGTCAAGGAAGGTTGACCTAGCCATTACCTGTATCTTTTTTTTTTTTTTTTTTTTTTTTTTTTTTTTTAAATCACCCTGGGTCCAAAATATCTCAGCCAAAATGTTTGCTTCCTTGGTGCCTGGAGTTAGCAAGTTTCACCTCTCTGGTCAAATTCTGCCTCATAGTTACACTTGTGTGAAGTCAGAGGATGAACGCTGATTTCCATGGGCAACTTTGGCTTACCATTGTAAACAGAATATGGCAGCAGATAGGCAGAGATGCTGTTGTTTCAGGATCCAATTGTTTCAGGACCCAATTCTGCGTGGTGCTAAGCATCATCACATCCCACTGATTTAACATTAGAGCTGAGCACAACAATTTTAACATTTTGACAAAAAAAACAGGAACCCATTTCCTGGTCCGCACATTTCAGGCTTGGGAGCTAACCTGTGGATCAGAACTAGTGATACACAAAACAGATTCCCACTTCCTTCCCGATTTTGATAGTGAGGTTTCATTTGGGCCCCGTAGATATAGGGACTGTCTACAAAAATTAAGCCTGAATCTGAACATCCTCAGTGTTTGGGCTTGGTCAGATCTGGGACTGTAATTCAGGCCCGTTTACAACAGACAGAATTGTATCAAATGTATGTACCAGAAGTTATAAAAGGGTTTTTCTCTGGCTTTGTCAGGTGGTGTTCCACCTACTTGGAACGGCTCCCAGTGGGGCTGCAATAGGTGCCCACGCTGTAGTATTTGGAAAGTCTTCTAGTGGTATTCTTCTTACAGGAAATGCCTGTTGGAAGTAATTGCCCAGAATCCTTAACAGGAAGCAGTGTGCGCCTGTGTAAAGAAGAGAATAAAGCCTGGTGGTTTGTTAGTAGCAAACTTCAAGGTCTCTGTCTTTCCTGACAGAAAAATAAACCCCACACGTGTATATTGTCAGCAGTTGGGTTTTTTTGGCCCACTGTTGCTAGCCTCCCACTCTTTAAAAAAAAACACCGACCAATTCTCTCCCCTGCCATATCTCTCCTGAAATCACACTTCTTCTGTGATGTCTTTCCTCACTAATCCACCTTACAAAGAATGGTAGAGTGGACTTACTAATTACTTGAAAAGAAGATCCCATGTCAATTTGTAATGCAATTGTCCTCAGATTATTTTGTACGCTACAGGCCATAGTTTCCTTTCATTTGCGATGATGCAACTCTGTTGGGCCAGATTCAGCTCGCCATCACTGCTGTGTAATCTGGATTAATGCTATTGCGTTCAGTGGTAATACTCCAGATTCACATCAGTGGGAAGTGGGTGGAGAATCAAGCTCGGTGTTTCTGCACTGTCTTTACACGTCTGTTCAGTTTGTGATCGTTTTGCAGCAATGGGTCAGATTCATCACTGACATAAATAAGTACAGCTCTGTTGAATTTGTCCTCCTATTTTTCTGGCTGTTTTCTGCAACTCTTAACAAACACTATGGTGATAACAAATAATAATTGTAACCAAGCTTGTAGCCAACACTGTTGGGTATGTAGATTGAAACCTGCTGCCCCAATCTAGCTACTTGCTGTGAGTTCTCCCAGGGAAGCAGACTAATGGGTCCACTTACTTGAGTTGGGATGAATTGCTAAAGTAAAAGTTGCAGGAGGAAGCCTATAGCTTCAAGAGACGTTCTTATTTCAGAATGAGCAAATTTAGTTTTGAACTCCAAAGTCCAAATGGAGCAATTCTTAGTCCATGGCAGCATGTACAGCCTAGCGACCATTAAACACTTAAATATCTTTGCACCCATTGCAGACATCTTAACTGCTGGTTTTCAGTCATTAGTAGACTGATCAAAGCACTGCAGGAGAGGATTCTGTCCTGGTACTTCCTGGCATGTTAAACCTGGACCTGAAATCACCCTGAGGAAGAGCCTGATTTGGCTCAACATCTAGAACAAAGAGAATAAAGCCTCCACGCTGCATTTCCAAGCATTGTGCTCTATTGCCAGTTGTCATCACATTGAGAAAAGGAATATGTCTAGAATAATTCTGTTACGTCTTGGAATATGTCTACGAACTCTCAAAGGATTTAGGTCTCCATTCAATGCAGTATCCTGGGAGGCTTCTTTTGAAAGACTGTGATTGCCAAAGAAGCGACTCACTCCATCCCACATGTCTTGAGCTTCTGTGCAGGTGGAGACAAGCTTCCTGCATCTTTAAGCCCCATTGCCACATCTTGGAGGGAGAACAGGTAGTGCTTTGTTTCCCATCCTATCACGAATATCCAGATGAAATGATAATGCAATACCTGAGGGTGGGGGAACACTTCATCTAGATCCATCTCTAGATGATACAAAACAAGTAAATTCATTAGGCTTCAGTTGCAGGAGATAACAACCAGGAATCACTTAATAGATTTTTCTGCTGTTACAATTAAATGATTGAACTGAATGTAAACAACGATGGGAACATTTTTTAACACAATTTAAGCTATTACTATGTGAGAGGGAGAGCAGATCTTCTAACCTATTTCTCTCTGCCCATTTTCCTTTACAGTTGGATGTGATCTGAGTTGTTTTTATTTCATTTTTATGCCTGGGGGCTGGATTCTGTCCTCAGTTACATTGGTGTAAAATGCTTTAACTTGGCTAAGAACAGTGGGGCAGCTTTGGGTTTACTTTAGTGCAACTGAGATCAATCTTTAGGTTACAATTGATGCTACATTTCTAGGCATAAATGGATGAGAGAGGAGCTCAAATGGAAACAAAGGTTTTGGCTTTAAAAAAGAGCTCCCAAGTGGGGTAACAAAATGATGATTTTCATCAGGCATGCCTGCATTGATCATGTCTGATGTGCTTATGTAACAGGCTTGTAAAGTGTATCATGTCCTCCGTTTAGTGACTAGTCCACATCAAGGATAACAACCTACTAGTTGCCATTAGTTAATGGAGTTATTCTTTGAGCTCATCCCTGTTCTAGTACTGAAAGTCCCACACTCAATCCTTGCTCTAACACAATTTCCACCAAGTAAGGACTGAGTAATAAGGTCAGTTTTGGGCCCTGTCAGACTATCCAGAGGTGCACTAGATGCCCAAGTCTTACTTCAGCATATACTGAGCTCTGTATGCAACATGTGAGGAATTCCCTTGGGGCAACATCTCCATCTGATTAGCCCATCTTGCTTGGAAAGCTAGTTGAATTGTTATCACCAGTCATCATCTCAGCCTGATGACAACTTTTTAAGGTATAATGACACTGCATGTCTCTTGGAATGGAAGGGCCTATTACCATGAAGTTGCTAATTACGACTTTTAATGACTTGATCCACCGGTATTTTGAGCTCTGGTTTTATCCAGTAGAGAGACAAACTAGACCTTAGATGGTTTGTTTATGATTGGGAATTCCTTTTGGTATTTTAGGTTGTTCTGATGTTTGGGCTGTTTCCGCATGGCATTCCCATTAAGACAAATGAAAAGAGTTGGTATCACTCTTCAGTGTACTGAGGTTCTGTAGGTTTCACCTCCCTCCCCGCTTTCAGACACAAAACATCTTTGTGTTAATGAGAGAAGTGAGGGTCAAAGGGAGAGACTGTAGGTGTGACACATTCCAGGCAGAGTTCACAGGAATCAACCTGGGGCAAGAAGAGGGAATTTGAAAGGGTTTTTCAGGTCTTTTTTTCCTTACAAATAAGGGGTCAGCCTGTGTTGCAAGCCCCCATCCTCCTCACCAGCCGTTATCATTAGGCTGGAGGGAGGATGGGTACAAGGCCTTCTCCCTTCTCTTTCCCTTTACCTATGGAAAAGCATCCAATTAGCTATTGCGATTTTTCTGACCCAAATGCACTTGTAGTGACCATGACCATCTGGAATAGAGTCCGGTACTTTGTTATTTATGTCCTTGGACGTATATCTCTTAAGATGTTGTTAGGAAGCCTTCCGTCCAATAAAGATTAAAGTGTGCTTTACAACAGCTTAAATCAGTGTTTTTCAACCTTTTTTTCATTTGCGGACACCTAAAAATTTTCAAATGGAGGTGTGGATCCCTTTGGAAATTTCAAAAGGAGATGCAGACCCCTTTGAATTGTAGTGTGGGTGTTCACATACTTTTGATTGATCGGAGTCATCTTTCACAGACTGCTTAGACATAGTCTGTTGACCCCTAGTTCAAAACCACTAGCTTAAACCATGAATTAAACCATGGATAAAACATCCCAGATTGTTCTGTCTTAAACATAAGCTTTAGTACTGCTGTACTTGATTTACTAGAAATATAGATATTTCAGCAGTTTTCATTCCAGAGTCAGTTTCTTCTGCTTGATAAATGAAACCAAGAAGGAGACCACGGTTTGTCTCCTGCTGCTGCTGTAGCTGACTCCTTTTTGGAGTTGTGCAAACAGGCGTAACTAGCAGGGTTGGTGCCCTGGTCCTGAGCAAACCCTGTGGGAGAAGTGAGGAGTTGGGTTGGAGCAGGGAGGGTGTCAGAGCCAGCTGGTTTTCAGAGCAGAGGAGGAGAGGGTACAAGGGCCTTAGCTATGCAGGGGATTTGAAAACAATCCTGGCTTCTGCAGCTAGTGCTGCATAGTCTGCACATCGCAGCTGTTGCTCTCACAACAGCAGCATGGTGTCCACACACCTGGCTGTTGCTGCAAGAACAATGCCATAAGGCTGCTTTTGCTGCCAGGGCTTCGACTTCATGGGGGGCCGGGGGGGTAGTGATTCTGGAGCCCCTCCTAAGTTGGTGCCCAGGGCTGGTGTCATAGATTCATAGATGCTAGGGTCAAAAGAGACCTCAACAGATCATCGAGTCTGACCCCTGCCTAGGCAGGAAAGAGTGCTGGGGCCAGATGACCCCAGCCAGATGCCTATCCAGTCTCCTCTTAAAGACCCCCAAGGTAGGGGAGAGCACCACCTCCCTTGGAAGCCCAGTCCAGATTTTGGCCACCCTTACCATGAAGAAGCTTTTCCTGATATCTAGCCTAAATCTGCTGTCTGTCAGTTTGTGACCATTGTTCCTTGTTACCCAAAGAGGTGCCCTGGTGAACAGAGCATCTCCGATCCCTTGCTGCATCTCCCTAATGAATTTGTAGGTGGCCACATGATCACCTCTCAGCCTTCTCTTGTGGAGGCTGAAGAGGTCCAGGTCCCTCAGGCTCTCCTCGCAGGGCTTGTCCTGTAAGCCCCTAACCATATGAGTGGCCCTCCTCTGGACCTTCTCAAATCTATTAACATCCTTCTTGAAGTGCGGCGCCCAAAACTGGACGCGGTACTTCAACTGTGGTCTGACCAGAGCCACACAGAGGGGGAGTATTGCCTCCTTGGTTCTGTTTGTCATGCATCTTCTGATGCATGATAAAGTGCAGTTAGCTTTGCTGATGATTTTGTCACGCTAGCAACGCGTTCATCTTGGAATCCACTATGACTCTGAGATCCCTTTCTGCTTCTGTGCTGCTGAGAGGGTCTCTTCCCAGCCAGTAGATGTGCTGGATATTTTTGCGTGCTAGGTGCAGCACTCTGCACTTGTCCTTGTACTGCATCCTATTGTGTAGTGCCCACTTTTCTAACCTGTGCAGGTCTGCCTGCAGTCATTCCCTACCCTCCAGAGTGTGCATTTCACCCCACAATTTAGTATCATCTGCAAACTTGGACAGAGTACACTTCACACCCACATCCAGGTCACCATAAAGATATTGAAGAGTACAGCTCCAAGGACCAAACCCTGTGGGACCCCAGTACCCACAGCCTTTCAGGTTGATACGACTTGTCTGCCACCACTTTCTGGGTGTGACCGCTAAGCCAATTTGCCACCCACTGAACTGTGTAGACATCCGTGTCACACACAGCCTCTTAATTTATTTATGAGAATGGGATGAGATACTGTATCAAAGGCCTTGCTAAAATCTAAGAAAATGACATCCACCTCTACTCCTGCATGTAAGTGTTTTTGTGGCTCTGTCATAAAACGAAACCAGATTGGTCAGGCATGATCTATCTGCTACAAATCCATGCTGGTTTCCCTGCTGCATTATTTTTCCTGCTGGACTCCCACAAATATGATCCTTCATAATCTTTTCAAAGGATGGAGGTGAGACCTGACTGGCCTATAATTACTTGGATCGTCCTTCTGCCCCTTCTTGAAAATAGGGACCACATCGGCCCTTTTCCAGTCCTCTGGACTGTCCTGCTCACTCAGCCCTGCTTACGCTATGTATGTGTGTGTGTCTTATTATTCTCATAAGTATTGGCTGCTTTCTGCTCTGTTGTGCTGTCCAACATGTCAGAATAAGTTGCTGCCTTTCTTAGAGCTGTAATACACAGTGCCATCACAGGCAGACAACCAGACAGAGAGAAACCATGAGAGATTCCACTAGCCCAACAGCCCCACTACCCCAATACCCTTTGGAAATACGATCTCCTGTGATCCTCCCAAGAGTCCCAAGAATGTGCACCACGTTTCTTTTTCCTTGTAACATCCTTTATGTCTGAATCCTCATGGCCTGAGACTTTCTGGAGATTTTCTGTTGGGAGAGTGAGGGAAGGAAAAAAGGGTCTATTTTCTGCTTATAACCCATTGCTGTCATTTGCAAAAAGTGCTCGAGATTTCAAACCCAAGTTAGGTCAGGTAGAAAAAATGAAAAATTAGTCAGTATGGGATTTTGTGTAGAAATGTTTGAATAGCTCCTGTTCAGATTCATGTACTCTTCCACATTACATCGCCAGCAAGCTTTAAAAAATCCCTCTTGAAGTTTTGCATGGATTTGTCAACTGTTTTTAATCAATGTAAGTTTGATACCAAAAGGGCAAATTTCATCCAACCATCTTTCTATCCATCTGTCATTGTAGTGTCCTTCAAAGTACTCCCTTGAATTGAGAATTTTGGACCAAACATATTCATCTCAAGGCAATTTACATTCATACAACAAAGGCATCTTTCAGAAATAGGTAGCATATTGCTTGGAAAATGATGGATGATGATGACCAATCATTGTCAGAGAAATGATTTAAACTGAATTGTTTAAACAAGTCAGAAGGTGAGGTCTAATGCTGGCAGCATGAATGTCTCATCAATATAAATCGAGCCCATTTGTTTACTAGAGCTGTGCCTGGGAGAAGTTCAGTAATCTGAAATGGCATTGGATAGGTGTGTGCTGCAGTAACCAGTATATGCTGCAAATGCAATTCTGCTGGGTGTCCACCAGGCACTGTTGTCTAAAAAGCAGCTGCAGCAGTGGTTCTTCTTTTCATACTCGAGGCACCCCTTGATAGACTCAAAGGTCCCCTCAGAAAACACCAGCTCTTTTTTTGACTACAGAAAAATAATAGAGCACGTCTCCTGTTGCCGACAGACCACAACAAGTCGGAATGGTTTCAACATGGTGGATTCCTATTTGGGAATTCTGGGTTAATCTATCCTGCCTCTGTTTATCTTACGACTCATGTTTGCACACCTAATGGTGCTAACATTGCAGGGCACCGTGCAGCACCCCTGAAAGGACCTCTCAGTTAGGGTGTCCAGGCTGTGGAATAAGATTCCTCCAGAGGTGCTGCAGTCACCTACCCTGGAAATCTTCAAGAGGAGACTGGATGGTCCACCTCACTGGGGTCACCTGACCCTACTTGTCTTTCCTGCCTGGTGCAGGGGGGGCTGGACCTGATGATCTTGCAAAATCCTTTCCAGCCTTACAATCCAAGAAACATTGCACCCTGGCTGAGGTTTACTGACCTAGACTCTTTCTGCTGTCCTAAAATAATTTAAGTCTTAGGAGAATGTATAAAGGAACAGACCTTCCAGTGCGGAGATGCTGCCATTTCCATGTCTGCAGTATTTGGCACCAAATCAGCCCCTTTCTCTTCCCTATCCCATGTAATGAGCAGTGGCGAGTCCAGCAGAACTGAGCACCCATCCTTTGATTAATGAAAGGACAGATCATAGTATTCAGATTATAATCTACTGCAGAATGTTGCTTATTAGAAAAAACCCAGTGGGCTGAGGGAAAGGCACTGTGGCTTCTACTTGGGCTCAGGAAATCTCTGTAGCATACTGCTGCCCTCAGCAAAAGGAGAATAACTGGAGAGTGCAAGTAGTAGTTGGACTCCTGCCCCTGTACTTAAGGCACAACCTCTCCCCAGGTCATGGAACGGAGACCGTTCAGTACTGGCAGGGCAACCTATGTTGTCATTCCTGCTGCTGTACCAAACAAGATACTAATGCTGTCTATGCTGCTGATGTAAGTAGGAATTTCACTGTAGGGTGAAAAGTACTGATATAGGTACTTTTCTGTGCTTGTCTATATTCACAAACCAAGCTCATCCACCAGAAATGCCAAATCAAGATGCAACTCATAGCAGTTCATAATAGGATTCTCTCTTTCCCTTAATGCATATGTTGACCAGCAGTTAAGCAGCTGCAAGGACAGCATTAACATTTCCAGCATTAGGGTTCAGAGTTAACATTTTGTTGCAAAGAATCCAGCAATTAAGCTGCAGCCCACCTTTACTATGGTGCTCCGCTCCCATCAAGGGGAGGCTGGTGATCCTGCGGCAGCCTTGGCCAACACAGAGCTCAACCTTTTGGTAGACAGTAGAGGTTGATGCATTTAGAGAGGGGAATTCTCACGCTCCATTCTGCCCGCCAGTGATCTACCCAGAGATGTCATGCCACATCTGCAGGCTTGTGCAGGCATCCTTGCACTGCCTTACAGCTGGCTCATATTTTGAAGCCTTGCTTTGCAATTGCAAGGAATGGAGACTAATTTTTTTTTTATTAAAGCTTAGATTTTTCCAACGCAATATTTCATTTGCCCAAAAATAAAATAGCAGATTGCTGAGCTCTTGTAAGTAAATCCAGTTCAGCCCTGTGTACAAATGAACACTTTGCTTTGTAGATTTACTATAATTATATAAATGTACGTGAAGCAATAATTAGTGAAAAGTAATACACTCTCAAATATATCCTATTCACAGTGAATACACATTATTCCTTGAATACAAGTGGAAATTTCTTTTAGTCTGCACTGAATTAATAAAGAAAGGCCAATTAAAATATTAATATAAATGTTAATGCATGTGAATGTAAAATAAAACCTTAAAAAACACCAACTAGGTTAAGAGCAGTAAATTATAGGTTTAATGACAGGTTGTTGTTTTGTTTTGTTTTTACATGGGGGGGGGGGGGTGCAAAGAGGATTCAGGAAAAACTTGCCTGTGTCTGAAGGAGCTTTTAAAAACAAGATGATCTTGAAAGCTGGATTACAAGCCAAGGGGGAATAGCATTCTCAGGGAAGAATGTGATGAATGTAACTGGTCCCTCGTGTCTGGTTTGATGCTGCGTGCCTGCCCCAAAGCACAACAGCACTATTACTTTGCATGTTGTGGATTTAATTTTGTCATAGCCTTGAGATTGGTGTCTGTCATGGCAAAGATGGGGTGCGACTAGGCTGGATATATAGAATATAGAGAAGATGCTTTAGTCAGGCTGCTGGTAACAAACTTTGTGGTTCTCTCTGGTTCGTTATTTCCCAGATTGACTATTGTAGTTGTTGGTGCCTTGTGGCAACACAGCTTCTCCTGAAATTCTGGTTTACAATGAGAAAAGCTGCTTTACTGTATTAGCATGGGCACAGGAAAATTAATTCCCCAAAGTGGCTAGAGATTTTTTAGGATGACTCTTGAGTCATGAGAATGCCACATAAGCTATCCTAAATCTCTCCACCCTTCTGAAAATACTGTTCTATGTGACTTGGCTTGTGTAACAAGGGAAGTGACAAAAAGCCATAAGTAGAATCCCGAACATCTTAATCTCCAAATTGTCTTTCCTTCCTATCGTCGTGCTATCCATTGGGTTCTTCTGGGGTCTGGAAGCCAAATGGAGCTTGCTGTATGACACTGCAGGTGTGGCTGGGTGTGGAAGAGGATATCTAATAGGATGCTTCCATTGACAGTGTACATGGCAAGAGAAGTGGTAGGAAAATTAGCACAGCTCTCTCTCTCACATATCTGAGGTTTGAAGTGGTGTCCTCTGAGTGGGGCCTAATGCTAATTTTTGAAAGTCTGCCTTTTTATGTTCTTCATTGTTCTAATTTAAATAGCAGGAAAGGAGCATACTAACACCACAACACTGTCTTCTATAGGCCTATTCATTACAGGTCATGAGAGGAAACTGAGAGCTCCCCCAGTTAATGTACTGACTGCCCAATAATAGTATTCCAGGGCATCACACATCCAGGGACACGGGTTTAGAGACAATTTATCTATTCACAAATTAAATGAGTTTGATATGCTCCATTCAGGCCAGCCTCTCGCTGAACATATTCATGTTAACCAGGCAGGAGGGGCCCTGAGTAGAAAAGGTGCTACAGTCCAAGCCAGAAGTGCAGTGGGATGAGTGGGAGAAGAGCAAGGACTACAAGAGCAGGGGCTGCTGTATGATGTGGATTGACATGCATTGGCAGAACTGTGCGAGGGAAGCTAGCTCAATTCCTGGCCATAGATAGTGCTACAAGATACCGGTTACTGGTGTACCTTGGTTCAGTTTTGCTTGCGAGAGGTCACTGAGGCCCTGTAAAATGGGGTAATAGCCCATCACTATCACACTGGAGTGTGGAACGACACTGAAAACTGAGCAGAGCCCAAATATAACAGTGATAGGGGATGCAAAAGTGCTTTACCTAGGGGCCAAAAGGATGAAAAACCATTAGCTGAGATGTGTCGTGGCTATCTCCTCTCTTCTATAAATAGCTTTGTGATGATTATAAAATGCACAATGCCTTTTATAAAATGCCACACGAACCAGCCATAGGTTATGTATGTGCTCCCACCATTGACTGTTATCCTGTCAACATGTCAGGTGCAGGGATCCTGGTTTTGGGGTAGCATGGGGTTGTGTGTCTCACTACAACCTTGCGCAAGCACTGGCTGCATCGCCAGAGCACCACAGAGCTTGCAGCAGCAAGCAGCTTTCCTGAGCAGCCCCTCTCTGCCCTGTAGCTCTGGGTCGCACCCACCAGGAAGGCAGCAGGGCAGGAGCTTGAGCCCACAGTGGGCAGCCTGCCTCTGCCCTGCACAAAGATCTGGGGGACGCAGGTCCCCCCTGCCTCCTGGAGTCTGTGCACCAGCAGGGAGCCGGCTCTACCCCCCCCCCCCCCCCCCCAAGCCCTGGACAAGCCACCCATGGCCCCGGCCCGCTCCCTGCAGCCGTGCATTATGGCCCCGGGCCCCAAGCTCCACACACTGCCTGGCTGGGCAGCAGTCCCAGCCCCACCCCACCCCCTACCCTGGGGGCCTCAATTCCCTCCCCCACACCAGGCTTATCTGCAGGAGCTGCTCTCTCCAGGCTGCCTGGGACCATGGCACACCATGTCTGACTGCCCTCTTCCTGCTCCCTCCCAGCCTCCTGCAGGCTGGAACTTTGCTGCCTGCAGAGGGCTCATTGCAAAACTGCAAAATCCACCAGTTTCTCTGCTAAAATGAGAGAGCTTCATTTTACTCTGGTAAGTTAGGGGGAGGGAATCTGCATTTTATTCCAATAGGGTGGGGAGGGGGAGGAAATCTCCATTTTATACCGTTTTCCTGTGGGAAACGGAAAACCCAGATTCCTGGTCATGTGCTGCACCACGTGCCTGGCAGTGATGCCCACAGTTTGCACAACTGAGGACTTTTTAAATTTATTTTTACCCAAAGCTCTAGGATCCCTGCCTGTAGATACAATGCTGTTTGCTAATTTCCTAGTGGAGACAATAAGCATTGTGTTTCACAGGTTGCCTGAATGGATTCATGGGGACATGCAGTCCCTGCAACTGGGAGCTTGTTTGAAAAGACTTCATTTTGAACATGTTTCTAAACACGGGGAAGTTCACAGTCCTAATTTCTAGCTCTTTCTAATGGGTTTTTCCTTCTGAGTATCAGCTAGAGCTAAAGGACTCCACCTGGAGAGCTGTTTTATTCATCCCCACACACTTCTGTACCCAAGTGCTTCATGAAGAGCTATCAAATGATGCTGGAGTGTGATCAACTTGTTCTGGCTACCCCTGGAATAGGATTCCCATAGTGCCTTCAGAAGATGGCCCAGGCCTTCCCATCTCTATAGTCCCCTGCTGTTTAATGTATTAATCCTAACAGAAAAAACCTTAGTGGTTTATTGATGTCTGACTACTCAACAAGTTTGTAAAGTGATAGCATATTTACTACAATTGAGGAAACAAAAGAAGAAAATCATTTTCACCTTGAACCTGCATGTCTTTTGGCGCAGTAGGAATTGTAGCCAATCATTATGCAACTTTCATTTGCTCCTTTTTTATGACCTCTCTTTACCCTGTGTAACTGCACATGTGGATGCCAGCAAAATATGAGCATGCCATGTCAGGGTCTTAGGCTCCAGTGTTAGCTCAATAGAAGTCCCATAAGAGACAGACATTCAAAAGCTTGAGCCTGAATTGATTCAATCTTTGCAGGTTAGTCTAACCTGGATAAATTTAAACCACTTTGTAACTAAACATGCCTGCAGTGGCCTAAGCTAGAAGCTGGGTGGGGAGTGGGTGCTACAGCAGCCCTCCTTTCCCTTCTACAGTACTGAGCTGAGGGGGATCATGGCCAGGCCCTGGCAAGATGCTTTGATTAACCCATCAGGGAATGATCACCCCTAAGTCAGTGTTTATCACCCTATTAAGAAAACAACAGAGCAACATTACCAGCCACCTGTTGATTCTGTCTGCTGATTCTACCTTTTGATGCAGCAGGGACCATAGCCAGCATGTGGGCTGCTAGCTAATACACAGACACCCCCTCAGCAAGGCAGAGGGGAGGGGAGAATTTTTGCTTGGCAGGGAGTGGTGAGGGGAAGGGAGGGAACCGCCTGCAGTCTCTGCTGGAACTGCAGCCAGGGAGCAGAGGGAAGGGGCTGGCCTTGCTGTGGAGCAGAGAGCCCCACCCAGCCAAGAGAGCATGCAGGATGCTGGGGGAGTCTGGTTTATCTTAAACCAGCAAGGGGTCTGGGGCAGATATGGCATAAACCACTTTGACCCAAATCAGTTAAGTCTGATACTACATTCAACCAGGTTTATCTCAGACTGGTTTCAGCCATTTTCAAACTGGCTTATGTGTACTGAACATCTGTTCTGTCACAGGTTTAAACCAGTTTGTAAGGCACTTTGCAACTGATCCTTGACTGGAAGGTGTACAAATTATTATATTTCTCATTGTCATGTTAGGATTGTATTTTTGCCAGTACATTCATTCCGATCTGACAGAAGCACCTTTGCCAAACTACACTGATAATTGGCCCATGATTTTAGGTTTCATTTTCATAAAAGACCCTCTAACTTTGCAGATACAATGTACTGGAATTCTACATGCATCGTAGGGAACTTAGGATATGAAGGTAGGCGTTTAGACAAAGGAATGAATGTATGGCCCACATTCATACATGAGCCAGCTTACTTTATGCAGCTGCTGTAACTGGATGCTAAACCACACTTACTTTCTACTAGGTTGAGCCAATTTGTTTGAGAGTCAATTTGTCTCAGATTTCTGGGATCTTCTAGACGAGGGCTGACCAACTGGCAGCCCGTGGGATGCACGTGATCCACAAGTGGTTAAATCGCAGCCCACTGGACTTATTGGAGCCGTGAATAGTTAAATTGCAGCCTGTGGCTTGTCTGTGCAGCTGCCAGAGTCACTGCATTGGCATGGCTCCCGAACCCCAGACATACACCACCACACCACTGACCCCCCTGCAGCTTCCTTGCCTGCCACTAGATTTGGGGTCTTCAGTCACTGTTGGCAACTAAAATCAACAACATGGGAAAGCAGAAGTGGGGGTGAGGTGGGGGTGAGTGGCAGCAGAGTTTCATATCTGGTCCAAAGTGCCAAATGTTAGACAACCCTTCTAGACTATCAGGCAGACAGATGCTTACGGGTTAGGCATTTCTGTTGGCCGTCTCCACTAGATACATTAGATACGTTGGTGAGCCTCATTCTCTAGCGGCAGATACCCACATTACAGAATTATCACCGCAAACCACTGCCTTCTCCGTTGTATCAGCAGAAAGGCTAAGGACTGAATAGGCAGTAGATAATGAAATCCTTTGAAGCAATATGGTCTTCCCCAATAGATGGGAGATATGTTGGTAGAGGGAGTTGGGAGAAGCCTGCAGTAGCTCAGTCAACCACTCCTTGGATAAAGCTGTCTGATAATCTGGCACTTTCCATAGGCTGTGAAGTCATCTAAAAAGATCAAATTGTTTTAGAAAGCAGATTTTTGCCTCCAGACTAAGCTAGGATTTCATTTGTTAAAGTTCTTACTAAGCAGTCATATGCTCGAGAGGGAAATAGCATAAATGAGTGTTCCTTGGATCACCCTCTTCTGGCACCTAATTAAGAGGAAAAAAATAGCTGGGCATTATCGGTTTTCATGGCTCTTCTTCCACCTATCAGACATGGTGATCCATTTGCTGTGTGAACTGTAGTTCTAAAGGTTCAGTATCTTTGTGCTCAGGAGCAGCATATTCCCAAGCTTGTTGTTTTTGGCACAGTCATTATTTTATCTGCCAGAGCCAATGTTAATGAAAAATTCCTGAAAAATTCCACTTTTCAACACAGCGATAATTCTCCAGGGTACAACAATCTGTTCTGGCCCCTTTTAAAATCTGAGTTTGGTCAGGATAAAAAAAAAAAAGCAGGTATTTCTGAACCCCTCTGCCCGGGGCTTTGGGTACTTTGTGATAAATATTTCTGGAGCTTGCCAGCCTTGTCAAGTCATCTAAACATTACCAGGTTTTAGACTCTGCATAGTAGCAGCATCTGAAGCCAGCATTTCATAGAGTGATCGGGAGTGCCATGAGAGCTGTCAGCTTGCTGATGTGGCAGTGCTTTTCTTGGTAGAGCCATCTTCTGGTTTGTACCATCGCAGTGTAGTCTCTTTGGCATGTTCAAAGGGATATAGCTTTTTTACAGCAATGCTGAACCCCGCTTTCTAATGAGCCTTTTTCAACCAGATTATCTCCTTTCTGTTGTTTCCTAAACTGTTGCAATGCTAGTGCGGTACAAAATCTCCTCTCCCATAGAAAGCAGGAGCATTTATGAATCCGTATGGATAATAGGACCCAAGCTTTTTTTAGTGTATGGATTTGTCTGCACAGAGACAGGAAAGTTAAAGCAAACTAGACCATAGGTGCATAATCAAAGCATTTAACTGAAAGTGAATTTATCCTTTTGGGATACTCTTATTCTGTAGAAAAGTGGCCTCCAATTGCCATAGCTTAAAGAGGTCTTTGAGCTCTACAGCTCACTCCTGAATGGGAACATCACATAAGGGAAACCATGCTTTCACAGAAGAACATTAACTTACAGGTGATTTGCCTTCATAATGCTGAACATCCCTGTGTATACAGACCTTGGTTTGAGTTGAACATGTTCTGGGAATTAATCTCACACTGATGCAAATAATGAGAAACCTCACTGATGCATTAGTATAAGGGAGAAGGGAAACAGGTCCTAGGTGTTACGCTTCCTGTATTTGGAAATGGGGTTGGCATTTGAGTCTCAAACAAGGAGCACTGGAGTGAAAATGAAGGGACCTTTCCTGTTATTCTCAGTAACCAGCAGTCTGCATTGTATGGTGTCCCCAAGTTTGCAGAATTGTGCATGCAAAATCTCTGTGCAGTATAACTGTGGCCATGTGTGTGCACAGCCTTGGCACGGGGGTGTGTTTATGGCCAGTGAAATGTCCAGCTGCCTTGCAATAATCATGAGCATTTAATGGAACTGCAATACAATATACCAACTAGGGATGAAACAGTCTTACTCTGCTTAAATGCTCTTGAGGTTCAAATAATCTTGGCTAGTTATTTCAAAGCTATTTTCTGTTGTCTCCCTGCTCTGTAGGGGGGCGCCTGCACTGATCACTGCCGTGTTAACTAACCAAGGTTACATAATACGAACGAACCAGAACTCTGAGAGGATCTTGCAGAGATTTTTAGCAAGAGAAAGAAAGACTCATTTAATAAATCTCAGGGAGAAAAAGCTGCATTACAACTCCTCATATAGATGATATGGGAGAACAACCTTTGTGAATGGAGGGGCTGAGTAAGCTTATGTGGAAATGGCAAATGCATTTATACCCTCTTCTTACTCCCAGATAGGATGTCAAGGCTGCAACATTTGTTTTGTACATGGTTTAGAGAGACAGATACAGAGGGTGAGGAAAAAGGGCTCAGATAAATTGGAGTTTCTGCTAGATTTGTGCCCCCCACGTGTAAGCAGGCAGGACAGGCACTGTATGTATTCTGCCTTCTGTCAGGGTCTCTGGTAACTTTTTGCCTCTGCTGTCAAAATAGGCTTGGCCTTGCCTTTTATGCATTAAGGAGAGAAAATTTAAGTGACTTTAGGCAGATAAGTGCAAGGAATTAATTAGATGCCACTGTGCAATGTGGCACAGGCAGCATTGTATACGTGATCCAAGATGTAACTTCTGATTTGGAGGCTTTTTAGATGACTGCCACTGTGTTGCATTTTTAGTGAAAGCACACCAAGTTTTCCCAGGGCAGGTGAGGCCTCTGATGTTTGTGCACTCCAAGCTGTTACCATTTTCCAGTTTAAGGCCATCTACATTACACTTGTACTGGTATAAGCAATCAGAAACTGGTCTATACCCATAACAGAAGTTCGGCACACACAGACTGGTTTAAAAATGGTGGAACCTGGTCTAAAATTTGCAAGCCTGCGCCAAAGGGTGAAGGTGTGTGTTCTGTTCACTACTGATCTAAACTATACCGCTTACAGAAAACCCTGTAACTTAGATTGATTCTGTCTCCGGCTTTTTCAATGTCTGTCCCTAGTTTAAAAGGGGGAAAAGCCCGTCTCAATGTCAGACTTACTTAAATATTTAGCTCTGTGTTCCTGCTTCTAAAAACAGCTCCATTTCTGGATTCAGCCCAGGGTTGATTCTGATGAGGGACATCAAACAAGACATACATGAGTCAGGGACAGCACATCTGGCATTGCCTGTGTGCAGCTAAAGGATAAATAAAAGGGGCAGTAAACTCCAGCTGGTGAGCTATTTTCACGCAACGTTCTTGTCCTTCTGTTGTTATCGGCCAGAGGGAAGAGGGTGCCACTAAAGACCTTAAGACTGGAAATTGGCATTTCTCTATGACCAGCTCACTGGGAAGCAGGTATTTTTGTACACAAGGAACTAAAAAGTGAAAGATCATTAGATCTTTCGTTCTTAAAAATGAACTTTCAGAAAATGGGTCTCAGTGAAGAGTGCCTGACAGTGCTGCCAGTATTTTAAACAGTGCTCTGACATTGGTGGTTTATATTTGGAAGCATCTGGCACATCACTTCTGTTCTTGGAAAGACTCTCCCTCTACTCATAGTTTTTAATGTCAGGAGATCTGTTGCAACTTCCTTCTTCTCAAGAACTTCCCAATTTAAATCCCTCAGTTTGATAGCCCAAGCTGCTGCCACCATCCTGAGAATGAAGGTTGTCATTGTCTCTGTCCTTAATCTACTGGGAGGGCTGACAGTCAGCAATTACTGTGCTCTTGCTCTTCATGCACACCACTTCAGGAACATCATAGCAAGTTATGACTCTTTGGCTAGAGACAGCAGTTACCTATAAACCAGTTTAAGTGATCAGAAACTGATTTAAACCTGTAACAAAACAGAAGTTCAGTGTACATAATCCAGTTTCACAATGTCTGAAACTGGTTTAAGATAAACCTGGTTGGATGTAGTATCAGACTTAACTGATTTTGGTCAAACCGGTTTATGAAACTTCTGTCTCAGACCTCTTCCTGGTTCAAGTTAAATCACAGTCCGCCAGCATCCCAGCATGCTTTCCAGCCCTGGGCTACGCTGTGCTGTCTGCTGCAGCAGAGAAGGGTTGGCGGTGGTGGGTGGCGGCGCAGGAACCGCTCTTCCAGTGCAAACCCCAGCTGGGGTCTGGAGCCAGGGAGGGGGGTTAAACCTACCTTTCCCCCAAGTTCAGAGCTGCTCTGCTCTACTAAACGTACTGAAACTTACTGCTGGCTGCAACTGTGGACTACAAATCCCCGAAGCACCTGGAAGCAGGTGGAAGAAGTGATGAGCAACCCTGCACAGAGTCCTGCTGATGTGATTCTAGCCTGAAAATCCCAGAGACAGGGAATCTGGGGGCAGCAAGATGAGGAAGCAAACACACAATCCATGCCAGCTACGTGCCAGAGAGCCTTGCTGTAGCACCCTGTGCTTCTGGTCTGAGCCACTGCAGGCATGTGGCTGCACTTCCTGAATCAAAAGTAAATGTGTGTCCAGTTGTTTCTCAGTTTAATCTCTGCAGTTTAGACTAACTTGCAAAGACTGAATCAATTCAGCCTTGGGCTTTTTGACTGACTGTATGTCCAAGGCAGTTTGAAAAATGAGAAGCGGTAGCTAACCAACATAGACAGTTTGTCCTACGTGGTAATACTATTCTCATATAGACACTATGGGCCAAGTTGTATTCTGCCTATTAGGCATGTAAATGGACTGAAGAACCTAAGTGTGATTCTGCTGAAGTCTTTGAAAATCCACTAATGCAACTACTCTTGTAACACCTGCCATCTTACCCTTAAAGACCGTGTCTTAAAAAGGCAGCAAGGAGAAAGGGGTCCCACCCATTTCTTGTATTAACAATTTTTCTGACAGTTGTGCAAAGTGGAATAATCATACTTCACACCTAATAGGCTGTAAGAGAACTTAACACTGCATTTTGAAATGATCAGCATTCTCTCCTAAAGAAAGTGCTGGGGCTCAGAGAGTCTGGTTTTGCAAGTCAGGGCTGTAATGCAGCAACACAACTTTGTGTGTGTGCTCACACGCGTATGCCAGGAATATACTTGCACAATGCCCACTTAAATTAAATGCAGCATTACAACTTTGCCAGTAAACACTTGCATCCAGATTGAATCTGGGATGCCAGTACTGAGAGCGGTGTGAGAGTACTTACAAGCTATTCCATCACTGTACGGATCTGGTGTGATCCCTGGCAACCAGCATATCTCTTACCACCAGCTGAGCAAAACTTGCTATAGAGAAGCTTGCCTAAACCTAAAGGTCTTGAGTAGAAATAAAGAAATACATTCAATTCCCCAAAAAACAGCCTTTTTGTCAGAGCACTTTCAAACAACATCACTGTAAAGAGCAATGAGAGAGGCAGACTCATTAGAGTATTTCTCTGATAGCTTTTAGGTACAAAGGAGGTCAAATTTACTATGGAGGGCAAAGACCAGTGATTCATTTTTCCTTATTCTTTATTGTTACTTTTCACCTTGAACAATAAAAAATGGCCTGAAGACCGAAAACGTTTGCTCTTGACTCCTGCCAAGCCAATTTTTTTTCTCTTTAATAAGCCATCATTAAAAGCTGGGCCTGTCGCCTTAACAAAAGGAAAAGAATACATTTGTGTATACTTAAGAGACGGGAAGGGGCCTGTGAGCCAGGCCTGGTCACAGATAAAGGAATTCCGGACATTATTCCTTGTGCTCCTAGGGGTTGTGACATGGGATTTCCTTTCAATGCGGTAAATAGACTGAAGGTTGTTGTGCAATAGGGTGGGGTGAGAGCTAATTTCTTTTAAAAAAGAGAAGAGCTGAAAACGCATCTCAAGAGAAGCCAATTGTATCTGGAAAATGAGTCACGGTGAGACATCAGTGAAGGTTACATTCAGCCGTAGGCAGAAGACTGGAGCAAGGCATAAGCGGTACAGAGAGGCCTCAGGTCAACTCTGTACAGGAGCCAAATGCATTGTCCTTCATGGATTAGAGGTTCAGTTCTGAGAGGCAGCCAAAAATTCAGAGGTTTGGCAGAACCTTAACGCAGGTGTCTGGATCTACAGCATGGGTGGGATTCCTGAAGCTTCCCACTTCTGATAGAAACCAGGAAAATGAGAACAAACCTCACTCTCTGTCCCTGTGTTCCCTGGGACATGTGTTTCCCAGGATGGAGTAGGAGACATGCAGAACATGGGTGATGATAGTTTAGAAAGTCAAGAAAGGGTTTGGTACATACTTTGTTTCGTGCTTGGGACTAAGATCTGGGTAGGTGAGGAGCAAACAAGTTCATATATAGATGAAAGACTTTCTTCTGTCCCTTATTGAATCCTGCAAGGGTAAGATGTTCAGAAGAACCAGAGCTGCAGCTTGCAACCACTCTGCATCCTAACTGGAAAAGCCCTCCAAGTTGCAGCCCTTGGATTAGAACGTGACATAAGAACTGAGGCAGACGAGGTTCTTTGAGTGGGAACTGATGCACTTTGCATTAATGACTCTCAAACGTGCACCCAGGTGTGGGGTGGAAGGACTGGAGATGGCCTGAAATCAGGAGAAATTAACGCTTCAGCCTAAATTACATTTGCATCCGAATGCAAAGGGGTATCTCCTCCTCCCCCCCCCCCCGCCCATTGTCTAACTAGACAGTAAGCAAACAATGCAGATCAGTCCTTGCAGATAAAATCAGGGGTCAGTGAGGAGTGAAAAGGAGGCTTGCCTGTCATTAATCTTCACCAAATCCTAGAATTCAGGTTTTCCATATTATGGTCCTTTAGTGTAACATTATTGGAATAATAAAGTTATTAGACACAGGAGTCTGAAATGGGGAAACTGACACCCAAACTTCCTCCATAAGCCTTAATTCTGCCTTTTCTTATTTTGCTATGGATATACGAGTTACAGCACTATCATGTCTATTATAAATGCTTATGAATCGCACCTAGACTTCCCTAGTGTGTCCTTGACAGGGAGATCCCAGTTCAGAATGATAAGGATATGTCCAGTATTGGGGTTGTAAATCTTATGGCACCTGGTAGGCACGTACTCATAGCTTGTGATCAGGTGGGAGGCTGCTGGCCATTATGGCTAAGGTCAGACAGTCAAAAAGCCTGAGGAAGAATTGATTCCATCTTTGTAGGTTTCTCTAAACTTCATAGATTGAACTGATAATGAACCGAACTCGCATTCAGTTTTCAGTTGGGAAAGGCAGCCAGATGCCTGCACTGCCTAGGCCAGAAGGTTAGCGCATACCTTCCACCCTGCTGGCCATTGCTAAGTCAGGCTGAGCCCAGCCAAGCTGGGGCCATCCCTGATTGGCTGCCCAGCACATGCCCCCAACTCTGCTTTCCCCCACAGGGAGAGAAGGGGTCCTCATCATGGTGCCAAGGGGTACAAAGCATCCTGGGATGCTTGGGGACTGTAACCTAACTTGAGTCTGGGGATCTGGGACAGAAATTTAATAGACTGGTTTAGCTATAGCAGGTAAGTCTGACCCTACATCCACCCAGGTTTATCTTAAACCAGATTTAGCTATCTTGAAACCAGTCTGTGTGCACAGGCCTTCTGTTCTGTTACAGCTTTAAATCCATTTCTGATCACTTATACTAGGTTATGTGTAATGTCTGTCCCTGGCCTATTGGCTACCGCTGCCTGTCCTACTAGAATCAGTGCGGACATTCTGTAGGGCCAAACCGGTGGAGTGACACGGGAGGGCTGGAGAGGTGCCATACAAAACTGCCTGGAAGTCCCGGACAGGAGTTCTCAGGCTTTATAGATCCTTCCAGAAGGCATTCAATGGTTAAAAAGTCAGTGTGAAAATTACTAAATAGCTTCAGAATGAGGGACCCCAAAAATGAAAAACACAGGATTGTTTTCTTCCTCATTCCCATTCAAACCCAACATTTATTTTCAGAAAGGTAAGTCAACTGGAGAAGAGAAGCCCTCTTGCTGCTCAATAGTAATGGAGCAAGAGGGGAAATATGTGTTCAAGAGAAAGTCTGGTGAGCCCTGTGGAACTGCCAAAGAGCATGTGTAAATGACTCACACAGAGTATGACTAATTAATGAACAAATTGGAAGTGCATGAGAGCCAGGCTTAGTATGGTGACCCTGTAGGTGCGTTAGAAATGTAAAAGCTGATTCCCCTCTTTCTCACACCAGGGATAACTCTGCTGATGCCAACAATGAAACCAAGGCAACAGTGATCAGAACCATGCCACAAACTAGAGCCGGGGCGGGCAATTATTTTGGCTGGCAGGTCACTTACTAAGTTTTGGTGAGCTTTCAAGGGCCACACACAAACCCTTTCAGAAGATATAATTTTAACAAATTATAAATAAAAAACAAATCGTATGCTAACAATCAAACATCTGCTATAGCGTATCTTAATTTTATTTCGGAAAATAATTTTGTCCTGATTTATGGTTTTTTGAGTAGTCAGTGTAGAGGTGATTGCATAATAGCTCAAAATAAAGTCTTATTGTGTGGAACATGTGGGGTGTATATTGGGGTGAAGGTGTGTGTTGCAGTGGGAGGGTGGGTGCAGGGGTGTCTACACTTATGTGGTGGGCTGCTCACACGTTAGGGTCCCAGGAGCCAGCTGGGGGTGGGGGGAGAGGGCAGACAGGGGGTACATGCAGCAGAGCTTGCCCGGGTGGTATGGTGCTGGTGCAGGTGCACTCCGCCTCACCCATCCAGCCTACAGAGCGCTGCATGGGGTCAAGCCCCACCCGCTTCAACCCGGATCAGCCCACACCGCACTCCCGCTCACACCTGCCCGGGCCCTAGCCCCAGCCCCAGACAGTGCTTGCCATGCCAGGTGGGCAGAGAGGGTAGAAGGTAGCTAGTAGCTGCAGCTGGAGCCCCAGGCACTGGGGCAGGAGCCACCCAGGTGCCACTTCCCCCACACCTCACTGGGCATATTGTGTCTGGACTGCATCCCCATGGCTGCCATTATTTCCCCACACTAACTCCTCCCAGAAAGGCACAGCAGGGGCAGAAGAAAGAGCAGCTGCTGGAGGTGGGGGAAACCAAGTAGCATCTGAGCACTTGCAGCAGCAAAAGCATGCTTGCTGGGAAGCTGTGCATGCTGGCTGGGGCCAGGGCTGGGGCAGTGCTGTCAGAGGATGCAGGGGAGGTGCAGGAGGAAGCGCAGTGCAGGCTGCCCCAGGTGAGAGCAGGGAGGGCTCAGCCGCAGGCCGGATACAATCAGTTAGCAATCTGGACCCAGCCCACGGGCTGTCGTTTGCCCACACCTGAACTAGAGTCATACAGCACATCTGCTGTTTTAGCCCGAAGATTTATAGTAGCTGTGGCATGAATATAGAGCCACCACACACAAACAACATGGATCTTGCTTTCTTTAGCTGAGTAACAGGCTTTTTGTAAAGGGATTATACTTTATGATATCCTAGTAAAAGCTTGTTAAAGCCTTTAAAGTGAGACGCTTTATAATAGCCACGAACAAACAACCGAAGAAACAAAACAACCCCCCCCAGTTGTTACACATTAGAATAACTGAAAAGCTCCAATGACATTTTCTAAGACCCATAACTTGAGAACAGCAAGTCTAATTAACCACAACGTCTGTTAAAGAGCACAAACACTTCCCCCTCCTCTGTCACTGTGTACATGTGGCATGCATACGGTTTTGCCTGCAGAAACTAACCCTTAATTACGGAGTTGCTGGCCCAGTCCTTACTCGACCCATCTCCTTTATTTTGGACTCTATGCTGGTGTCAACTGTTTGGCAGGACTGATAATTAAACTCAGTCCACTCCCTGCTGGGCTGGCATGTTGTCTTCTGTTTTCAGTTCTTCAGAGCCCGATTCTGCAACCCTAACATATGTAAGCGGTTCCAGGCAACACCAGCAATCTTGTTGGCCTGAAGACTGGATCCTGGTTTGACAACTCTCTTTATTTTCAGAAGGAACTTTTTTTAGGTTCCCTTGATATCTCACATCCCATTACCTCCCAGTAAAACCAGAATGAAATGCCCCACCCATCCCTAACTGCTGCTTTTATCGTTACAGTTCCTGCACAAGCCATGCTCTGCAGTTAATGCCATGCAAATGTTTCTACTCCAGATCTTTTAGTCAGGGATTTAAATCTTGGCATCTAAGTCCATGGCTTGGGAACCCACCCTAATCAAGAATGTTTTAAATTGATATAAACATTTCCAGAGTCCTGAAAGTGCAAGAAAATAATTGAACATCCTTTTTTTGTCTAGAAAACAAGTGTTGCCTCTCTTTAAACAAAAATGTTGCAGGTCATTGGCCCAGAAGTGGGTGGTGGTAGCCAGTCACAGCTTGGCATGGTCATGAGGCTCTAAGTTGCTGGATCAGATAGGACCAACTCTGAGAAGACCCCCCCCCCCCCAACAAACAAACAAATGAAAAAACAGCGTTCCCGCGATACAGAATACTTGTTCTTTTAGTGTGTATTTTTTCTTTCCAATGGGCCCTGGTTTTTTCCACTTAAGTTTTTATCACATACTGAAAAACATATTCAGTAAGAGACAATAAGGAACCTGTTTGTTTTCCCTCCTCATGCATAAATGCTCAAACACAGCAGGCAGCTTGTGCCAGGACAAAGCTTATTTGCTGTATGAAGAATTTTATTGTCTAATCAAGCCTAAGAGAAAACAGACCTTCAAGGAGATCAAATAAATGACCCCATATTTGATGCTTGCTCTGGCTCACCGAGTTGTTTGGTTACACTACAAGCGTGTCTTAGATCTGTTTTCTGTTATCAGGATTAGTTCTTTGGAGTCTTAATGAAGCATCTTACGGACATATTCGGCGTGGCGCATCTGGGATTCTTATTAATTACTTCTGTACACTCGAATCATTCTTTCATCTGCTGTCCTGGCCCCTCACGTTGGAAGCTGTCTCTCCACTAGACACAATAGATCAAATTTTTCTTCCACACCAGAGCCCGCATTCAGGTTTCACCTTTTGCTCATTTAATTTTGATGATTCCTTTTCTTTTGATGCTTAACAAAATATTACAGTTCTTCCTAGTGCCTCTGTTCATAACACAAACTGTAACTATGATAAAAAAAAAAAATCCTAAAAAATACAGGCTGTTTTTGCCAGTAATTTGTTCATAGAGTCATTTCTGTTGACTTTATTAACAAACCAAGGTAAGGATTAATCAAATCCCAGGTGTAGGGCTTGAAAACCACAGGGACTGTGCCTGAACCATCATGACACACGTGCTTTATCTTGTTACAGGCATTGCAATGAACACAGGGGTTGTGAAGATGAGATCACTAGTTGGGCAATATTGCAGGAAGCTTGTTTCAGTTCTTGTTGGGGACAATCTTAAAAGTAGAGCTGGTGAGCAATTTCCCAGAGAAGCAGCTGATCATCAGAAGATTTCATTATGGCAAAACTGAAAAGTTTTGAGGAAATTTGCTGAAGTCACAGTAAGGCTTATAAGGAACATGCAGCTATTTCAGAAGCAGAAAACCAGCTGCAACTTTTTTCAGAAGCGGAAAATGAGAACACACCTCCCCGGAATAGGCATCTACTTATGTGGCAGGGGAAACACCATGCGTCTGGATCCAAGAAGGCAGTTTTCCTTAAGCCCTCTCTGGGATAACTGTTCTTCTGGCATGGTTTAGTACCTGTTGAGGTGTTGGGGCTTAAAGCCCATTTTATGGAAATGGGAGGCTCCTCCCTAGCTTGCTCCTGTGGCCACATCACTGAGGGCAGGCAAAAATTGGCAGCATCCAAACAGCAAGCCTCTGGGCTTGGGCCTGCACGTAGGATGCCTGCCAAAAGACATTGGAACCATCTGAAGCTCCTGGTAGGAGTGGAGGATGTTTGCTGGTCGTAAGGCCACGTACAGTTCTGGACTGACTCATGGACTTGGACTTGATTTGGCTTGGAACACAAAAAATTTCTATTAATTTTTTTTTTAAATAGCCTGGAAGAAAGGCAGTCGCCTCGTAAGTAGGAGGCCAGTGTTCAAGTAGGAACAGTGTAGCAAGACCTTAAAGCTGAGGTTTCTACATTCCAGCAGAGCACCTCAATTACTGGACATTTTGGGGTGAATCTATCTCTGTTCCTCCATGAAAACACAACCTGGAAAGGTTTGGATTTCATCCTCAGGTGAAACTGGAAGATGCTGAAACTCTCTCAGGATTGGGAAGATGTTGCTAAAAGGCTACATTGACTCCAAAGGAAGCAGGGTCAGGTAGTGGGCACCTGGAAACATTTTTGTTTCATGAGTGCTTTTGCAACAAAACACATTTGGAAAGAAGGATCCCATTGAGCAAATCCTCTGTGCCTTCTGGGGCTTTGGAAGTTATTGACTATAGCAGAATGGCTGGAAACAGGATACAAAGCTCAGACAGAGGTCTAGATGCCTCCTTTTTCATTGGGTCCCCAAACCTGTGAGTCTCTCTGCTGCTTCTGTGCCTGAAAAGCCTTCCATGAGGGTGGCTTGGCCAAACTGACCTAGAGAGGCCACAGCAGCTGTTGAAGCCAAAGTGACTCAGGATTCACCCATGTTCAGAGCAGCACCGGGACAGGGAAGAGTCCCTCTACCTGCTCCCGTCTCAAACCCCTTGCAATGACGACCCCCAGCTCAGGATTGAGCACTATGGAAGCAGGCCTGTATTTGGCTTCCAGGCTGAGCACGCCACCCATCCAAAGCCGTGTTTCTGGGGAAATGTCAAGCTTTGTTCCAATAACGGATGGCCCAGTTACCTGCTCCTCCTCTCAGTGTTCCCACGCAAGGTTAGCCAGTTTGGGTATCAGCGAGGGAATAGGACTTTTGTCAACAAGCAGCCGTGCTGCATAGAGACTCAGTAAATATGTGCAGTGCTAATGCGAAGCAGATTCCTGCCTTGCCAGAAGCAGAATTCCTCTGGACCCTGCCATCAAAAACATTATGTCACAAGCCTAACAAACTGGGGAGACATCGGGGTCATGTAAGGGTAACGTTGCGGCTGCGGCAACAAGGAAACAGTTGAAGCACAGCTCTGTGGCATAGTGGAGCTTGTCATTAGGAAAGATTTTGAAAATGATTTGCAGCCATCTCCAGTGTTTGACTGGCACTTGCCAGCTTAATGCAAACCAGGGAAGAGACCAAGCAATGTACTGCAAGCAATGTACTGCAACTTCAAGCAACAGATAACGCACAGAGCCTGCAGCTCAGGAGCTGTAATTGAAAAGGTGACAGTACTTTAAGAATATTGTTAGGTCCTTGCTCTCTCTCCATTTCAGACAAACAACTTTTATCTTGTCTTTTTAAAATAGCAATCTCCCGTCCCTTTAAAAAAAAGAAAGAACCCTTGTTTGAGACGGTCACAGATGAGGCAAACATAAAAGGAGCAGAGATTTGATCGAAAACAGATTTTGGTGTCAGGTCAACCGGGATTTCTTCTTAAAGCCTGGTCTTCTTAATAGGTATATTAAAAAAGAAAGAATTACCCACTGGGCGGATTTTATCCTATGCTTAGAATTTTCCCACTTCCGACAAAGATGATCCAGGCAGTTTGATCAAATACGTCTCAGTTTAGTGTGCAGAATTAATAGCAGTGATCCCAGGAGGGCTTGGCTCATCTGCTTCTGTTTTTATAACTTGAAGAATGATAACAACAACAGTGGTCGAAAGTTGATTGAGGGTGCATTATCATTTGGTTTCTATGTAACACTTCATGGCCTGAGTCATAATTCCTTCTAGCTTTTCTCCTCCTTTGCCTGCTACTTTTCCAGGCCAGTTAGCAAGGGCATAGAGGGAACTCAGAGGGTTCGTTCCTTACTGAACTTGTATCAACTAACCGTATTGTCTGGAAAGAGATCCGGAGAATGGGGAAATGTGTTGCAGATGCAGAAAGGGCAGAGCTCCATGTTACCTAACCATCAGTGCTGCATGTGTGGTAGGTTTTTATGCAGCCCACTCCAGTACAGGCACAAAGAGCTAAAGAAGGAGCCTTTGCTCCTTCCTTTCCTAGTGGGAGCTATTTGGCTGTGGTCCAGCACTGCACGGAGGGAGGGCTCTGAAGAACAACACAAAAAATCCCAGATAGTGAAAAACTCCAGGTAAGTATCCCTGGGCCTTTTTGCTCTAGAGAGAACAGCAAATTCTTCCCAGAGGTCCTGGCAGGCAGAAGGTCTGGAGCTGGTACAGGACTTCTGGTTTTCCTGGTGAATTTGCCACAAAAGCAAGGACACAGCAGATATCCATCTCTTGATACACTCTGCTGCTTAGACCAGTGGTCTCCAAACTTTTTTGATTGCGCACCCCTGTCAGTAAAAAATTTTTGAGCACGCAGCCCCAATATATGTCGCAATACACTGAAAGCGAATGAACGAGTGAGGGCGCCACTGTCAACCCCTCCGCATTGTGGAACTCCCACTCTTCCCTCGGGATACCGCGCGTACCGCACGTGACACGTGACCATCTGACATGCAGACCGAGTGAGGGCGCCAGTGTCAAGCCATATATTAAGTATTAGTAAAGCTTAATTTCCTTTTTTTTCAATATAAATAGAAGCTCTAATATTTCTCCCTGCACCCCAGTGGATTGTCTTGCGCACGCCACTTTGGAGACCACTGCCTTAGACAGTCCCATCAGATTTGAGAGAAGAGACTCCTTCCTGACATCTGGGTTTCCCAAATTCACTGAGCACACCAGAAAGTCCATCCTGTTTTTGAATCAGCCACATAATACAGAAGGCAGAGACAGAAGAGATGCAATAGGCCAGTTCCTTCTCTGCGCTCTGACACCGAAAGGTTATCTGAGGTACGAAGAGGCCATGAAACTACCCTCAGTGGGACTCCTGAGACATGTGAGACTCTCTAGATAGATCCCTGTAAATCATTTAGGGCCAGCATATGGATGCTCCCCAAAGGCTACCTTTGTTCAGTCTAATTTTAAATATCCCTAATGACAGGGCTGGACCACTTCCTTTGGGAGATACTGATACAGCTCGGCTTTGGAGAGATTTTCTCCTGGCTCTGAATAATCGTACAGTTTGCAACAGTAAAAGCAGGTGAATGTCTGCCTGTGGTCAGAATCCTGAGGCCTCTGGAGAAAAATCTGAATGACATGATTCCTACTCAGACTATTACTTGTATAGTAAGATCCAGGTACCCTGTCACAGAAGGTACTGCTTGACAAAATAATAGTCTGAAGAGATGTCATCTAAGATTTAGACAAAATGGCAATGTTAGGTAAATAAGGAAACTAGTAGCAGAGGGAATAGAGGACAAATGCATTGCTATATTTACTTAAATCTTAAGAAACTTGACAAAACTATCACACTGGGCATGAAGTAAAATCCTACTAGGAAACATCCCTCATGCTTGAGGTGTTGGAAATCTGGATTCAAACTTTGCATCTTGGGTGCATCTACACATGCGCTTTAATGCACAGTAGACTATTTTACTGTGCAGTAAAGTGCCATGTAAAAAGCTGTGATATTACCCTAATGCATAGTAAAATATTCCACTGCGCATTAAGCATCGCTAAAAATAATGGGAATGCACTACTGTGCATTAGCACAGTCTGATGAGAATTAATATAGTACCTCACACTGGAGGTACTACATTTAATGTGCATTAGAAAAGGTGCATTCATGCGCATCTAAATGCGCCCCTTGAGCCTATCTGAGTGTTTCCTTCCTTCACATCAACCTATCAGTCTCCACATTAACATCAAAGAATCCAGAAAAAGAGAGATACTTTTTAATAGTTTGCGACAGGCAAATGAGCTTAGAGGTGTTGTTTTCTCTTTAAACAAGCTTAATCTGGAGGGTTGTCATTGTTCAAAAGGTTTGAACTTTGGCTTCCTTTACTTATTGTCTTAGTCAGCCTTGTGCTCCTGCTGAAATCTGGCATTAGCAAGGGTAATACTTTGTTGGCTTACCAAGCTATCAAGGCAGAATTTTCACACACCATTAGCAAACTATAGGTCCATGTTCCTCTTACTCCGTATCTGGTTCTACCGATTTGAACCCTACTATAAACAACTAATTTCAGTAGTTGAAGTTTTCTAGGAAGAAGAGGCATCCATGTTGCATGGATCCATGTTGCATGGGTGCTCCTGATCAAGCCACCTTCCAAAGACTGAACTAGTGATGTCTCATAATCCAAAACCATTAAACACCATTCCCATTTGGGACTCAGTTGTGCTTTGTTTAGGGGCTCCCCAGTGATAATGCATGAACCTGATATGTGTGAGACACATTCCCCGCCCCACTCCACCCCCGATATTTCAGGAATGTGGTATGTGAAGCAATAAACTTTGGGAGGCACTGTATGGGAGCCCATCAGTAGTCTGAAGGCTCAGTGTGAAAAGATGCCTCTCTCTCTCTCCTTTTTCATACCCATGGCAGGACTGAACAGGCAGTGCCTTTGCATTTTTATTACCCTGATGCATTTTTGCCTAAGGACAGCTAAATCAGGTTCTTAATTTTCCCTGCCATCCCTCCAACTTCACTTTAGGGTCTCAGTGCTTCATTTCTTCTTCCAAACTACTGTTTAACGTCTATAATATGAATATGTATAGCACTTTGTTACGTTCTGCTGTTAAATGAGTCCAGTGAGAGTACAGTATCTTATTATATTCTATTTACTTAGTTATTGTGTTGCACATTACTGTATTTTATATGCAGAACCTGAATGAATGCAGTGCTCCAGCTAAGTATGTAAACGCCCCAAACTGATTCAGTTTGAAAGTCCTTCAGCAGTAGCCATTTATGGACTATTCTAAATAAATGTTGAACAATGCTTTAATCTACATAATGGCCGAGTCAGGCTTTCCAACTTTCTGAGTTGTGCACCTCAAATTTTTAATCCTAACATTTTTTTTTCCCCAGTTCCCTTGAATATTTATTTCTTCTGGACCAAGTAAAAATCTCAGTCTTTTTTTAAAACAAGATCAACCAGATATAATTTTTTTCCATAATTACACAGTACTTTGGAGATGATGTGCAATTCTATGAGATTTATACCTATATCATTATCTTTTTCTTCTTCTTTTGTATATGGCAATTAAAGATACCTGGCCAGATTTTCAGTCCATGAGAACTGGCATAACTTTATTGACTTGGGTGCAGCTATGTTGATTTGTACAAACTGAGGATCTGGACCATTAACCTGCTTCCAAGAGAAAACTTTCCTTAGTGTTTGATGTTGTTAATATAAAGTCTGACCTCTGCTGGCTGCAGGTGACTTATTCACTGCTTCTGATAAGGACTAAGAAAGTCTGCCAGTTCTTTAAAAACAGATTCCCTTTTTAAAAAAGATGACATGAATCAGTTCCCCTCTACCTTGCCTTTCTAGCAGGGCAATATGCAGGTAATGTGCACTGCCACTATTCTCTAACCCCGTGGTGCCCAGTAGAGGGCATCACAACCCTCTGAGAACCACTGGTATAACTGTATATACTGATATTTAGGAAACTTCTAAACCTGTTGATGAGTCAAGAGTGATATATAGCGTAGGATATGAAAAGTTTTTCCAAGTGTCTCAAATAAGAAACATATAATGGTAGGAAATCCATTGCTCTTTTTTGGAAGGTAGTGATTTTTGCTACTATAACAGAAATAAAATTTAAAAGGTGTAACCTCTGCAATACACAATTGGAGCCTAATATTAATATAAGCAGCCTTTCCTGATAATGCTTTTCCTTTTGAAAACAAACAAACCAGCCATTCTTCTTAAAGAAACAGTAAAGTGTAAAAATCCGATATAAATACTAACCTTAGGAAGGAAATAGAGAGAAATAATTTCTTGGACAGGTACAGATTTACTTCTTATCTGTTTTGTTTTGTTTTGTTTTGGGGGGGGGGAATCCTGTCTTATATCAAGATATGTTTCATTAAAGTCTTATTCTTTTTTTGTACATATTAGCAGGTTGGGAAATATTTCTTGGACTAGAGTCAGCACAACTATTGCTTTCATTATTTGCAGCTTTATAAAACAAACAAGTCTGAAAGAAATATAAAGAGGTGCCAAGTTTAATCCCAGTGATGTGTGAGTGAACACAGCATTTAGTGCTACAATAAATGACACACATGAAATTCACAAGTTACTGCTGTTGACTTTTCAGGCTGGCATGTCACCTTTGATAAATGAGCTAATCTGCTGATAGGTACTCAAAATAATAGAGTAATTTAATTAAAGGGGTTTTAAAATATTCTTTCCTTTGCATCCAAAACTTTCTTAAGTAACTCTGCATGGCGTACAAATGATTCTGTGTGGAGCAATTCTGATTAGATTAATACAAATTGAATACAGCATTTTTGGCAGGGTAGACAACCTAATATGCTATGCAGGTTTTAATATGTCAGACTAATATGCAGTAGAAATGATTTATCCATCAATGTGCAAACCCCCCCCCCCCAAGAGCTCATCTCTGGGGAGAATTTATTTGACGGTAACACAGGGATGTGGGACTTTCGATGGAGAATCAGGCCATAGGACACCTGTCAAGTCCTCTGTCCTGCATTTGTTAGTGGCTAACACCCACTGCTTCAAGGGAAAGAAAGAAATCATGGTCCAAATCTACTCTTGCCTCTGGCAGACTATGGCAGAGCCTCTTCCCTGCTCCAGTTGGGACAATTCCAGTGAGGTGAGGTTAAGACAGCAGCATCCTTTGAGGGTGCTCTGTGAAATGCCCTTTACTACCTTAGCTGTGGCCATTGCTGGCTGGAGAGAGTCATTTCTATGGTACTGAGAGGACAGAGTCTGAAGTCCTGCTTCCCCTGTAGTGGTGTTTTTGCTCCACGCTATTACTGAAGTCCAACAGTAGGTGCACTAAGGGGAAATACTCACATTGACGTCCATGGACTTTGGGGCAAGGCCATTGGCAGGACTGTAGGGTAAGATCCCACTCTACTGCTGCCCATACACTATACACTCTAGAGATGAACACTAGTCCTGTCTCTGGCACTAAACTCCTGGGCCTAGAAAATGTGCTCCTCACACGATTGTATCTGGAGTTCAGATTTAGCTATAGTGTCTAGGGAGCGTATGAAACCTTTAAGCTTCCTCTAGGAGGGGGATAAGGGTGGGGAGGCCTCAGGCTCCTCCAGGCCCATGCCTGTTTTTGGCTTTTTCTAGATAGACCCTCCTACCTCCAATCAACATGGCCTCTGCTCTCCCTCCTTCTGGTGCTGCATATTTGTACAGCATGGAGGCATGCCAGGTCTTCTCTTTCCCAGAGGACTTTCCATTAGTTTGGCCATGAAATAACATTCCCAGCCTTTTTTTCCATAGACATGAGATTACTGCATTTCCCAAATACTTTTAAGCCACGCTAGAGTGCATATCACGTTGCAGCCGATTGCAGATGGTGTCACCTCCTTTCCCAGATCTCATGTTTATTTTATGTCTGTAGTTCTAAATCGTAGACTTGTCATACCGTTCGAAAGAAAGGACACTCCTGTGCTCCTTCCATAATTCAAACCGGGCATTGGGCAGTGATATCCCTGTCATTATTTAGCACTCTACACTTCATGTCAAGGAGAAAACAATGGCTCTGATTAATGAGTTGCTGCAGTTAAAGACCAAACAGTCTTGACCTAATGCTGCCTTCTGCAGCCCCTTTCCATAAATCTGCAATTGATACAGTGATCTGGAAGATGGAGAGCCAGGAAAATGTATGGCGTTGTTTGCTCTGGGAACCTTCTGCGAGTAGGTGTGGTCAGAACATGAAGGTTATGCTTTTAATTCAGAAAAACAAAGGCCGGTGGGTCCTGGTCATTAACTCAGAGGTGCCAAATATCAACACACCAGGCGGTGGGTGACCCTTCTGAAGGGCTTCTGTTGATTAGAGGAGGAAGTCAGAGTGACCCCGTGGCACTTCATCAGAAAATGCCATTTGTGGACAAGACAGTGTTAGAGGAAGTCTCGGTAATAAATCCCAGGAAAATCTATGGAGTCTTATCTTATCTTTAAATGGTGGCTGTATTTCACAGCTGTTTTTACTGTGATAGGATAGATCTCCCAGCCATTCGGCACTAATAATTTTATTTGTGTTGACACTAGTGGTGGGCACGCCCAAACTACTGTCTGTGGCTTGAGCTGTGTGGAAAACAAAAATGGGGCAAACTGGGCCACTTTCTTGTGAATCAGGTAAACAAACACTAGCTCCTCCTGCTTGGAAAATCAACAGAGGCCTGCAGTTTGGTGGTATTGTGGTTTAATGCTACCATTAGAATATTTATGAAAGCTCAACAGAAGGGCTCTTGATGTTTCCATCTTGGGTGGAATTAACTTATTAACCGTTCCTAGGGACTGGATCCACAACTTGAGGCTGCCAATGCTGTGCCAACACAGAACTCTCCCTTTGACACCCCTGAGCATTTCTAGGTATGAGTGAGCAAGGAACATGTGACTCTGTGTTGCTCTTTAAAAAAAAAAAAGAAAAAGCCTTCTTTATATTTTAATATTATCAGATATTTTCCTTCAGCGTCATTCACTTTTCAGCTTGTAGAACAACAATGGCACCATTGGCAGGAAAACGATGAGGGGGAAAAGGAGTCTTTAGCAATTTACCAAATGGCAATTCAGCAAACCTGGGTTTAGGGCTGTGCAAAGCTTCGGTCTCTGATTCGATTCAGTAGAGATTTTGCCTGATTTGGTGGCCAAATCTCTGAATCCAAATTGAATCAGAAGACCCTTTAATCTCTCCAAATCAAATCAGAACCCTCTGAATCAATTCGGAAAGATTCGGAGATTCGGACATAGACACAGCTTTAAATGTTTTTTCTACATACCTCTAGGTAGCAGGTGGCTCATGAATGCTGCAATGCTGGGGCGCATGGAGTGTCCCACAGGAGCGCGGGGGGCTCCCCAGGGCACTTAGCAGCAGACCTAGAAGTGGACCAGAAGTACTTCTGGTCCACCATGGGTCCACTGAAGAGCGTGCTGAGGGCCCTCCTCTCCCCCCACCCCCCCAGCTTGGCAACTGGTGCCTTCTGGGTCTGGGGGGGCACACATGGTCCCCCCGTGGCCAACCACCGAGCCATAGGGGGGCCCTGCACACTCCTTGGCAGACTCGGAAGCGGACTGGAAGTACTTCCGATCCACTTCTGGGTTCACTGTCACATGGAGAGCTTCCCGCACTCCTGTGGGACATTCCATGCGCCCCAGCTTCACAACGATCACAAGCCATGCTGGTACCGCGAGGTACATAGAAAAAACTTCTAAAGCTGTATCTATGTCTGAACACTGATTCTCCAAATCAGCGTCGAATCTTCAGATTTGGATTTGGCCAGATCAAATGAGGGACAGTGATCCAAATCAACAAATCAAATCCCTGTCTCTGATTCAGGCCGAATACGAATCCAAATCGAATAGGGCCCGCTTCGCACACCCCTACCTGGGTTCAGCTCCTGGTTCTGCTACAGACTCTCTGTGATCTCTGATCCAAGGCATTGATATGTCATCTCCATTTCTCCTACCCATTTCCAGTCTTTACTCTCTAAATTGTAATTTTTCCAGGGCAAGGGCTCTGTTGTTATGTGTGTCTATACGGTACAGACATTGGATGGGGCCTGTGGGCAGTATTGTAATAGAAACAATAAGAACAGAATTGCTGTGTAGGGACACAATGGATATAATGTCTATTGCTTATAGTTATATAGTGATTTTAACTCTCAGTCTCAGTGCTCTAAAACCTCTATAGTGTTCAGGGGATTTCCTGTTGAGCACTGCCAGCTTCCACTTACTTCTCATTGAGATGTGAGAACTTATCACTTGGGAAAATTCAGTACATAGTGCAGTGGTTGGTTTAAAATCCTTGCTACCAGTGTGGGTATATAAGACTTTCTTTCCAGTAAATGAAGTGTGCAATGATGAAAATGCAGTTTTTTATATTCTGTAACAAAGAGAAACTGTCCATTGCAAATCATCTACTGCATGACTTAGATCCTCTCACAAATCTCTCAGGTACTTTACCTCTTCCTTGCTAATCGTCATCTTGGTTTGGTGTGTGGCCATCATCCACTTAACATTGCACTGAAATCAGTGGGTTGTCAGGTACCTGCGATTTTCAGCAGCAGGACAGGTGCATTTTAACTCTTCATCCCTGGAATACTAAATAGCAACATGGGGATTAATTTAATCTGTGGTTAAGAGAAAGGTTTAATCACTGCCCTTTCCACTGTTGCCACAATGACATTCCCTTCTGCTTTCAATCCTAGTTCTTGGTGGGAGTTCTCCCAAAAAGACAGAGACACCGATTTGTTTGGCAGTCTCTGGCTTTGTGGTGTGGCAGTAGCCCTGATTTTTCCTGCTGTCCCAGACAGTAGCAAAGAGAACAAGTAGTGCAGTGTTAAGATAATAATATGAACAGAGCTGTGCAGGCAGTGGCAGTAAAGAAGCAGACTGCATTGAGCCTGTACAGGATTCCAGGGATGGCTTGTAGAAGTGGCTTTGGGCCTGATATCAACTGATATAGTTCGAAGATCCACACCCATTTCCCTGGCAAATTTATATTGACAGACTTATCAGCAATATTTTTTGTCTTTTGAATCCTTACTTCACAGCCAGGGCCTCCTTTTTGGAGGCCATTAAATATCTTGCCTCTGTTGTATTTGGCACAGGGTTTCTGTCTAAACTTTCCACTGTTCCAACAATCTTATAAACAAGTGTGCCTGAAACATCTCTTCCTGGGGCTGATGGTTTGGCAGGTGGCTGCTGACCTGCTCTTGCAGTATTAAGGAGCTTTGTTTTCTCAAGGAAGGTGGCTTGAGGAGTCTTTCATTTATTTTTACATCAAGTTTCGGTGGATTTTTTTTTCCAGCAGTGCAATTATCCTGGAAGGATTGTGTAACTCAAGATAAGCCCAGTTCAGACACGTGGGGAATGGTGCGAGTGCCAGCACAAGCACAGAGGGCACTGTTATTCTGGCATCACTGGCTCTCATAAAATGAATTAAGATAAGTCTTAGCCACTTGTTAAGCTCCATCTCTACCACCTCTGTGTATGGCAGCTTTTATCACAAGCTTTTAATGTGCATCCAAGTCCTTAATATAAACAGAGGCATTCAGCACAGCAATATGTACATCAACTAACATTATGATGATTATTTATACAATGGTAGCCCCTCCAGGTCTCAGCTGGAATGAGGGCTTCATTGCAGTAAGCACTGTACACATACAATACAGGGCAGCCCTTGCTCTAATAGAGTGTTTCTCTTCCCAGTATATGGGGCACGGAGATACAGGGAGATGAAGTGACTTCCCCAGCATCATTAAGGAAGTCTGTGCCCTAGCAAGGAATTAAACCCAGTTTTCCTACATTGCAGTCCAGGATCCTTGTAGTTATGGCGCCTGTGTGTTCCAAATGGAGCAAACACGGCGTCTCACCTAACTGTATGTCTGTCTCTACTATCAGTATTGTTAGCTGTTGGGATTCCAAAAATCACTTCTCACTGTGCACCAAAATAGTGTAATTAAGAAAAAAATTAGACAAGATGTCTATTTCCATTCTGGTGGTTTTCAGCACGTCTGGGTCATATGTCTGAGCCTCTTTCACAAGCAAAAGTGCTAGAAATTGATTTTTGTCTAAAGCAATGAAAGCTGAGATTCTGTCATCATCACATACATCCAGGAGCAGGGGATTTAATAAATGCACCAAATATTGCAAAAGCTGTACTAACCTCAAAAGAGCTGTTAACACTGCTGGTTCTTTTCTCCTGCCAAGGGTGACCTCTACCCTAAACCTTCAAATGATTACAGGCTTGTGGTTACTCACTGACTAGCTAGACTTAACATCTTCTGATTCATCCAGTGAGCTCCTTCCATGGGCTCCAAATTGGATCTGCTGAATTTTCTGACAAAAATATACTGCATTGCATTTTATTTCAGTGAGCCCTGCAAAGGGAAAGCTGCTATGGGAAAAGAAGCTGGGGTTGATTTTTGTCTCTTGCCTCAGCTATACAATTATTAACTATGCTTTTAGTTGCAGAATTGCTATCCTCAGTGACGATGCTCAAGTCGGAACCAAGTGTGTTATCTTTGCTAGCTGAGGGCATTGTATTTGCAGTCCTCTGTCAATGCAGAGCCACATATCTAATCTATGCTGTAACTCGGAAAAAACCCTTTCTGATTTGTGCAAAATATTCAGTCCTTTCAGAGTAAAATCTCTTAGTGTCAGAAAGGCTTTCTGCTTGCTTGTTAATTGTCCTTGGCATCTGATGCCATCTTGGATATCATTTTACAGCTTCCTTTCCTCACTGCACTCGACTGTGTGAAAGGGATATACAGGCCCTCACTTCAGTTTTTGCACTGACATTTGCTGTCAGTGTGCAACAGATACGCGTAGTCTGTCTCGCCAGGCACGTCGGGGTGTTCCTTTCAGGGAATCACTGTAGTTACACCACGTGGATGATGCTTAAAGGGAGGTTGTCACGGTAAAGTCTATAGATAGAAAATCGGTTCTATCAGTGCTGCAAATGATGCTAGGGATTATTACAAGCAAAAGAGTTGTAAACCTACTCCTCCCCCTCTCTCCCACATTATAATTCCCAAATCAGCCCTTGCAATACACTCAGCTTGGTCCCCAGGCGTTGTCATGATTGGGTTGCTACATCACAGAGGAAGGAGGGTGGGGAGGAGGGAGCAATTCATGAATTTTGAGCTCTTGTACCCATTAAGGCCTAGTAGCCAGGGAAATGGATACAGAATCAAGGGAGACATCATTTTATTCCTGCCTTTGTCACTGGCCACCTGTGTGACCTTGGGCAAAGCCCTTACAGCCCTTAGTGCCTCTGTTGTTTGAGTCCACTGGAGCCTTTGATCGTACCTATGTGTCCCTCTCATACAAATAATGCCATTTTCTGATTTTAAAAAAACCTCTGAAATCTGAGTGTGGACACAGTTGCCCAAAGCAGATGTTGTGCACAGATCTGACTCTAATCATTCAGAAGGCCACAGGGGCACAGCTAATTCTGCAGCCACGTGCTTCCTTACTCCAATCCTAGACCTGCTGCGGGAGCACTCTGGGCCCAGGGAGCGTGATCCTGAGTCAGGAAAGCATGGACCCCCGCCACCCACGGCTTCCCAGAAATTCCTCTCAGCACCACATCCTTACCATTGATGTAAGGAAGAGAAAATGGAAGGCGTAGACGCCAGCACAGATGCCAGTTTCCTGTTGCCTTTATGTATCGTTTTGCAGAGAGGAGATTGCTTTCCTGCTTACCCAGCGCTGTAGGTTTGCTATGGTAATGAGGTGGTTGGCACCAGCACTTGTTTTCAATTTTATGACCCTCATAGCCTGAGAAGCAGGATGAGAATGATTTACTGGGGGAGAGGAGAATGTTGTTCTAGGCCCAAAGTCTGCCACCAAAGCTGGATGGATGGAGCCCATTGACCTCAACAGGGCGCCTTGGTCTGCCCAGAGCAGATCAGATTTTGGAATCAGAGCCTCCACTGGGGAGGCACGACAGAGCCTCTCAAGTGTCTACTGGGGTCTTATCTCTTGGCCTCTTGTCAATGGTGGTGCATGGGCAGTATTAATGGTCTTGCTTAGTGCCAAGAGATGTACTGGTCAAGCCACAAACACTAAGGAACTTGCCTGAATACAGGAGAACATTAGATTTAATCATGCTAAGTCTACATCAGCCCCAGAAGGGGTCTGTTCTCCTAGTCTGCCTCAAGTTTGCTCAGGGGGCAGGATATTTCCCTCCCTTGAGCAGGGGGCTGGACCACCTGACCTTCTGAATCCCGTCCTAGCCTGTTTTATGATTTTCTATGAGTCCAAACTATGTGGTGCCTTGCTTCCATGGGCAGAGCCACTGACAGTGTTGTTCAGCCTGAATATGAGTGGCAAAACCCAGCCGTGAGGAAATGCTGGGATGCAGGATCTGTGGAGGAGGATGGCATGTTTTTGTTAAGGATGATTTAGCTTATTTGCCTGTCACTCTCTGCGGGAAGTTGCTTTCAGAATAACACGAACTTCTCAGCCCCCTGAGCTGCCTCCAACAAATAAAACAAATATGAAAATAGGGTAACTCCCTTTCTTGTTTCCCATCACATCCCGGGGCAGCCCCTGACCTCACCTCTAAGAAAAACAATCTCAGGGCCAACGGCACAGTGATCTGGCATGTGAACAAAGTCAGGCCCTGGTGGGACCCTGGGAGGCATCTAATGTCCCCCCATCTGGTGACTGGTACCTGGCAATCAGAAATCAGAGCAGCCTCCTTTCCCCGCCCCCCCATCTCTCCATTACACTCTCACTTTCTCCTCCTGTCCTTACTACTATAACTCTGGCACACAGACGAGGACACACGCTGTGTTTATAATACCCCCCATCACCTGGCTGCAGCCATGAAGTGTGTGTGTGGTAGGGATTCCTGCCCCCAGCCCCACATGGGACAGAAAAGCATTGAAGTTACACAGTGTTTGTTCTTTTTATTCAGTTTCCTGAGGCCAAAGCAAACTTGGTAAAAGAAGTAGCTCAGAAATATAAACACTGGGACTGAAAAGCACTGCCCCCCACCCGTCTACAAAAACACTTTCAAATATAAAAGCCAAAGGACTCCTTTTGCTCTCCTGTTACAACAGTCACTTGGATCTAACCAGCCAGTGCCAGCTCCTCCATATTATGCTACTGATCTGGTGGGACGATGCTGCCCCATGTGCCAAGCCAGCATAATGCACCCCTGAAACCCCATATAAGCACTGCAGGCACCAAGCGCAGGGTTATTACAAACTCCAGTAGAGTCAAGGTCTCAAGTCCAAGCAGCACCTGGTTGAAGCCAGAACATAAACAGCTAGAAATGAGTCATGGTAGTGGTTGTTTCTTAAGAAAAAGCCAGCCATGTACACAACAGGACTGAAATAAACTGCAGATGGCTAACAAAATGACACCAAGAAGTGTTTCCAGTGCTATCGGCTACTTACAGGTTGTTATTGCCACAATAAACGTGCTGTCTTAGAGGTCCTAAAATAGCTGAAACGCTTAGTAGCCAGATTAATATGAAGGCTATGTTGTTCTGGGCCTCTGCATTAAATGTCAGGGCATGCTTGGTGTGAGCTGCTTGCAGAAGACTAAGCTGAATGCTTGTGTCCTTAGTAAAAAGTTCTGGATGTGACCCCCCTTTTCCCTCTGAGTTCTTACTAAATATGTTAATGCACAGCCCATTACTGTTCAGGAATCACTTGCATCTATACCCTGCCTTCTGCCTGATTTGAGACTAATGCAGCTAACTACCTCTCTTTCCTTGCTATTAAAATGCAGCCATCTCTGGAGTGGAACACAGTAGTTTATTCTGGCCCTGTCACATTACATACAGTAACAATTTTTAGAGAAAGAGCAGGGACAATCACCACACTTGAAACTGGAGAGCACATTTGATGTTGGCCTGATACAAAATTTGACTGACACTGATAAAATATCTGTAGTGGTACAAAAAGTTCCAGGGCATCTCTAGCAACAGCCAAAAGTGGCTAAGACAGGCTTAGAAGCTTGTCTGGAGAAGAGAGATTTCAGGCCAGGAAATATCAGTGCCACCTTCTGAGGATTTCTAGCAAAACACTTTTAAGTGGAGCCCTGTTTAGAAAGCCCACCAGTGATTAGCTGGTGTCTGCTGGGTTTGTGAAGGGAGGCTGAACGGCTCACATAGGAACACAGATTGTTCTAAGTGGGAGTGATTCAGTTTGCTCCTTTTGCAGAGAGAACATGCAGCGCTGAGAACACGTTGCATGTATCTTGTAAAAGGAAAAGGAGGGGCGTGGGGTGGAAGCAAATCACTTTTCCATCCAGTTGAAAAGTTAAACCCCAGTGCATATTTTTCTTTAGTTAGATATGTTATCATTGCTATTCTGCTGAGTAAAATGCCTTTGTTATAAGCCCAGCTAAGGCTTTCTGACTTATCGAGTTCAATGTGAGGGGGAAGATAAAGATTTGAAGTGCATGAAGGGAAAGAAAACCTAAGACTTTAATGTCCTAGCCCTGGAAAGTGAGAAACGTATCTAAGTATATCTGTGGTTTCACTGATTACGCTATGTTTGGACAGGACAAGTAGTCTGGCCAGTTTCACTTTTGTTTCTTGTCACTTTCACTTTCTGCTGTTGTGTTTGGCTTCACCGCATAATAGGGTGAGACATCAATTTTTTTAGAATTGTATTTTTTTAAATTCACCATGGAGACCATTTCCAGCGAGGAAGTTTTGTCAAACACTGAAAAAAAAAAAAAATCTAAACTCAGGATCCTGAAACCAGTTGACAGAATCATTTTAAAAGCAAGATTCAGTGTTGCCAGAAAGGGAGAAGCAGTGACTCTCCCTGAACAGAGCTCCACACTAGGAGTCAGCAAGAGTGGACTGATCTCTGTGCTCTGTCCACTGTGTGCCTGTGAGCACATCTCTTTTCCATCCCTAAGAGAGGGGTAACAGCATTCAGCAATCCCATGTAAAATGCTTGGAGATCAACAGGTGAAAAAGGCTAAGTGATGTTTATTAATCAAGTGATTTACTGAGAGAGCAAAACACAGCATATTGGCATCCTCTCTCTCTTGTGGTATTACAGTCATAGGAAATTTGACTGATTGGAAGAGAGGATGACAGCTCTTCTGTGGAAAAACCTCCGCCCACTAAACCGTGTCACCGAGTGACAGTGGTAAGGGAGCGCAAAACACAGCTGCAAATTTTCCTTGTGAAACATTATTACAGCATGCAATTAGAGAGTCCCCAACAAAAGAGCTTGCTAGAAATATATGGCAGTGTTTGTACCTATTGCTCTGGAGTACAGCTGGGGGGCGGTTATATATAGTGTATATTTCAGACTTGTGAAGGAAAGAAAGGTGCTCCTTAGAAGTTTTCTTGTTTCTCTACTTCATGAAAGGAAAATACACATTTCCCAAGCTGTATCTTATCTGTCAATTTGGATTATTTGCTGGGGATCTGATTCACCCCACTTTTCTGCTAGTGTAAGCCCTGTGAAATAAATGGATTTACTGTACCCTCAACCAACAGTACACATAGGGGGAACCAGCTTCAGATGAAATAGGAATAGAGAGAAAATCAACAGGGAAAAATGTGATTTGCAGACAGAAAAACAAATCTAAAGGGCCAAAATCTGCTGTCACTTAACACCATGTAATCCCAGGCTTCAGCAGCATCACATCATATAAATGAAAGAGAAATGTACTCCCAGCAGTACCTGAGCTTTGGAAAGACTGCCTTGAATCCAGCTGTGTCTGATGTAAATGTACACACTGAGTATCCTGCCTAAATGCACATTTTCTCCTTTGTTTTGGCCCAGGTCTTGCTGAGGAGTCAACTGTACGGAAACCAGAGTTAAGCATTGCAAAAGATCAGATTATAATCAAAGCAGGAGATCCTTTCACTGTAACATGCAGGTAAGGCTTGCTGTAGCAGTGTCAGATTTTTCTGATAATTACTGGCTCCCTAAGCACCAAAGTATCTCAGGATGGAGAAATGAAAAGGGCACTACTCAGCCATAGCTGGGAAGCTGCACTACGTTTCCCCTCCCATGCACTTCCGTATGGACTAGTATCTTACCAACTCTAATGAAACAGGGAGGAGAGAGCACAAATCTTTTGCAGCTTTACATTGCAGAGGAGCTTCATTCAGCTCCCAAAGAATCAAATGGGAAGGCATCCATAATTTTAGCTGGAGACGTCACAGGTCACATTCAGATAAGTATTTACCCAGCCAAGGTTCAGTTCTGCTGAATACAGATTCTCTCTTTCACTCCCCTTGTGTAGGGAACTGACAGCTAGATAGCCACAGCAGGTAATCAGCCCCCTTTTTATCTGTGCCCTTTCATTTTGCAACCCTAAATACTGTTCAGCCTATAGATGACAATTAAATAAACAGCAGGCAGTTTGTGTATATTTAAAGGCCCATCCTGCTGGAATAGATCTTACCCTTTAAATCAAAGGTAGCAAGGCCTCATAAAAGTGAGTCTCTTGATCATAAATTATAGAGGCTCTTTATCCACTGCCACAGTGCATAAAACTAGCTCTGCAGGGATAGTGCCAAATTTGGGATCAGGGCTTGTGGTTATGGGAAGATGATCCTCTAAAAATCTGAATTGTAAAATGTCTGGGTGCTCTGAGTGGCGGGTCATTGGAGCAGCAAATCCAACTGGAGCAAGGGAATTCGCAGCTGTATGGAAGCATAATGGCAGGGCAGACAGGAGGCCTGGAGATGGTGGTGTGAATGGGCATAAATCATTGTGATTGTGATCTACTTGCCAAGGCAGTAGCAAAAAAAACACCTCACTCAGACGAAAGCGTAAGAAGACTGGAGGGCTTTGCCCAAGGGGCAGGAAGTGTTAAGCAAGCCACGCACAATCTTTCTTTTCAATCTTCTTGCTGATTGTTTTGCCACCTACTGCCCAGAGACCCAACAAGCAGTTTCTGTGCCCTGGGTGGTGGCTGCGGCCACCACCATTCTTTTGGCCCCTCAAAATCAGTGCTGAGGGCTGGTGCCTTTGTCACCCACCTCTAGCTCTACTCCCTCCCGCACCAGCCCATCCTCTAGGGTGCAAGTTACTGCCAGCTCAGATTCACTTTGCCATGTCATTATCTTGCAAACTTGGAATTTACACGGAGACATCGGTCCCCTCTGACTTTGTCCCTGTCAGTCCATCTCACCCAGTATTGCCCTTTCTGCCATGGAAGGACACAATGTTTAAAACTGTAACACTCATCCGCCATAAAATGCAGCTTTTATATAGTTCAGGAAGATTTTTTTCCTGCTACCTGCAGCTGGCACTGTGGCTCCAAAGGTCAGAATAACCTTATTGGGATATTTTTAGCTTGGCAAGCCACAGACATGAGTGATGGCTGTAAAGTCTAAACTGTCCTTTAAAAATCTAGCCACATGATTTCTTTCAAGCACAGCATGCAGACATGAATTCCACGTAGCGCTGTATGCTCATGAAAGAGAGAGCCTCGGTTTTGTTGTTTTAAACTCGTTGCCCTTCAGTTTAACAGAGTGGAGCTGTGTTTTGGCATTGTCAGATGAAGGAATAAATACACGATTATGTGCTTAGCACGTCTGTAGCACCTACCATGATCTCAAGCTGCCCCACAAACATTAGTAATACATCTCCACAACATGTCTGTGATGGAGAGAAGTATAACTCACCACATCCATGTGGGAAACTGAGGCAGGGGGGAGGGAAGTTGCTTGCCAAAAGCCATGAGACAACTCTCTTCCCCAGCTGAGAACAGAAGCCCAAATTCTGATTCCTTGGCTTGAAATATGAAATCCTGCGTGTCAGGATAGCAGCAGGCACAAATTGGCCCCTTTTGCATACACATACATGCCCGCCATGCAAGAGCTCCTGAAAGCTGGCATAAAATATACCTTTGGAAATCATTCCTGCTTCACAGGGGAGAGCTAGACAGGGGCAGACTGGGGCAATGGAGAGAAGAAAGGTTTGTTTAGTAGTACCTACAGAGGCTGCAAGATGTGAGAGGAGAGCAAACTTCCCTTCCTGCTGAAATTAGGTCTCCCACTCTGCAGCCATCACCTTGTGTCTGTGCACTGGGCCGGGACAGGCACCTAAAGCTTATGACTGATCTCTGCAGTAACCATTAGATGTGACTGCCTCTGGGATTTGGAGCCACTCCTCCAGTGTCCCAACCTTATAGTGAAAACATTTCCCTGAGAGCAGGGTGACCACTGGGGGTGGAGAGCATTACATGTTGCTTGGCAGTGCCCTGGGGTGCAGAGGAATGCTGTTGTGCGCTGTCAGAAATCCCTCCGTTGCTAATTAATCAAGGAGAGGAAGAGCTCACGATTGCAGTCTCCTGACCAAGAAAAAAAAAATGGCTGGACAGTAAGTCTGCACTGCCCTGTTGAATCACAGGAAGCTGGTGGGATGAGTCAGGCTGGGGCCTCCACCCTCACTGCAGTGCTCGGTAGCGATGTGGGAGAGGCTGCACTTCAAAGAGGACAGGCATGTATTTCCCAGCACCCTCCTTCTCAGGCCTGCTGGGAACCGCCTCAAGGCCTCAGCCCTGCACCAGCATCATCAGGAAGGCGACAGAAGGACAGACAGAGCTGAGAGCCGAGAGGATGTCTGTGCTAAGGATTCTTGGGTGCGTGATGGCAGTCATATCCACTCTTTTCGCACCCATTATGCAGGCAGGAAGTTCCTGGCACTGACTCACTGAAGGAGAAATTAGCTGCGCAAAGTCCCAGCAGGATGCGCTAAGGAGTACAGTAAATCACATTTTCTGAATGGACACAGGATGATTGGAATTTGTCTCCGCTGCTGTTCTCAGTGAGAAAAATCCAGAGTTTTTTACTCATTCCTTCATGGGGTAGAAACCATCACAGGTCAATAGAGTCCCTCTGACTCATGCCTGGGTGAACTGAGTGTACTTTCTAAAATGTGCAAGCCGGAACGCCATGTCTTGAGCGGGGGTGAAGGAGAGGGAAGGAGCATAAGTAGTTTTCCACCTGGCCCAAGCAGCCAGGGGGTAGGGGAGCAGCATCAGGTTAGCTCTGCCTTCCCCAAAGGTCTCCAGGGGAGGTTAGGTCCATTGTTTTGCCCTCCACACTGACCCAAGGAGAACATAGGCTACAACCTATAAAAGCGCATCGGTGGAGTGACACTAGCCTGAGTTTCTTCCAGAAGTCCTGGAGTGCCTCCCTAAGATGCAATGCCTCTTGGAGCTCTCACCGGGGCAGTCGCTGGACAGTAGGGACCCTGACGCAAAGCCAAATAAAGTTAATGGAAAGACTCCCATTGGCTGCAGGAGGCTTTGGATCGAGTTATAGCAAAGCCCATTGTATTCATGTGCGCTGTGTGGGGCGTATCTAACATTAGTTACCATCATAGACGGGACACAAGATTAAACAGAGGATATGATGCATCTGCCCTGCATTGGTAGCTCCTGCGTCTGATAGCAGGGAAGAGCCAAGTGGAAATCTTGAGTCTTTCTCAAGCACGAGATCTGAAATCCAGTTTGTTCCAGAAGCTTCCCATAATTGAGATGCAGTTGCTGCTGATTAAACAAGACTCGTGATTCAGAGTTACATGAGCAGTCTTTTTTCTCCTTCCAGACTCAAGAGTGGAAGGAAAATCTATTGCAGTTTAACTGGCAGAATATGCAAAGTGCCCCAATTCAGGAGAAATTTATAGGTTTACCTGGTGCCTTCTAATGTTTTTGTAGCAATAAATTTAGCCACTTCAAAAAAGCTCACATTCAAAAGTTGTTCCTTCACAGGGAAAAAAACTATTTTTTTACAGGAATTGGGCTTGCATTTCTTTAGCCTCTCTCAGGAAACCTGCCCTACATGGGAGAGGGGTGGAGGGTAATCCCATCTTACGCTTAACTCCCTGAAGGTGCTGGAAACCCAAGCAGGTCATAAAATACACCACAAAAGCCTTTATCATTCATCACCAGCTTTATGAAAGTTGGTATCACCTACAGCAGTTGGCCACAGAGAACCAAGGCCAAAACCAAGATTATGCTGCCTGAAGCCATGACAGAAACTTTTGTTTCAATGTGTCCTGCTTACAGGGGAGCAGCCGCCTTGACCTGGCTGCGAGGAAATGAACCACACAAAGATGACAACAGATGGCGCGTATCTAGCTATGAATGCCCAGGCACCCCAGGGGAAACCTGCAGCACGCTTACAACCAGCAAAGCCATCGCCAATGACACCGGTTACTTCACCTGTGGTTACAGCAGCTTCTCTTCTAGCAAAGGCCCGGTGGTCAAGATATATGTGTTTGTTAAAGGTAAGAGCTTCCTTCTTTTGGAGCTTCTGCTCACCTTGCCATATTAACAGTGTCCGCTAAAATTTAACCATTGGCTACCTACCAGCCAAATCACACCAGTCAGGTGCATTAACAACTCCCTTTTACCTCCAAGCCAAGGGTGCAGCAAATAAATTGTTGCATAAAGTTTCTGAGGAGGTTTGATTTTGTGGGGGCCTCTTGGCATCATGGGATCACAGGAGTTGCAGAAGGAAAAGACCTACCTTGTCCAATTCTTTCCAGCTCTGGTACTTAGATGTTTGTAGACTTTTCTTTGCCTTCTGCTTATGCTTCCCCATAAAGCATCACTTAACTAAGCCATATCAATGTTGCTTTTAAAACCTGTCTCTCAAATGCATGTCCTTCCAGCCCAGTGCCCATTTTTTGTTGTTCTTCCCTTAACTTCCCTCAGTTTCTGTACCACTCTTGGTTTGGGTCAGCATATGAAAATAACACTGGAAGATAACACATGTTATTCTCTAGAGCTAAATGAATAATCCATGATATGCAGTGTGATCAATTAGATTAGCCTTTTTCCAATAATGGAATAGCCATGAGAAAATTATGACTTTTTCAAATTCATATGACACTTACATTTTCATCCACTTACGGGTGAATCATAGATATTCTGAATGCAGGCCATGTTGCTGAGTTGGATACAGGTTGTGGTATTGTTCTTGAACCTTGTTTGGGCAAGAGCACCTAGTACCAACGCTGCAGATAATTATACTGATTTATTTATCTTTCAGTTCTCACAAATATGCATGCAGTTATTGAAATCCACTTCTCACTTGGTTGCTCGAATATTCATGGCAAGTGAATGCTAACAGGCATAAGAGTGGCAGTTCAGTTAAAAATTCAAACATTCACAGAAAATATTTTGCAATAGCTGCCCACTTCTGATCATCTCATGTATTTTGTATTCTGCTGAAATATAGGAGTCCCAAAAGGCCTGAATTCCAGCCAGAAAGGATTGTGATGTACATAAATTTCCAAGCCCTAGTTCTGAACTCTTTGACTTATAATAGCTTGATGCACTTGAATTGTTCTTGCCTCTGTTTTCTCTACTAAAAAGTCATCTTCTACCCTTTCAAGAGTCCAAAAGTAGCTTTCTTTGCATTACTTGTTTAGTTCCTATGTTCATTTTCTTTTTCCCTTTGTGTTTCCCTTACAGCTCAGTCAGGGATTCTTTTCCATTGCTGGCCTATGCCCTGGTTTCTTTATCTGCCCTGATTCTTGTGCTGAGCTGTTTCCTTTTCTCATTATACATTGCTCAGATGCCCCCATATAATATTGTTGACCCGACCCAATGGCTGAACGGCAGGAAGCAGTGCATTGAAAACACAATTCTCTGTTCTGATTCAGTGCCTTTGCTGGCTTACCGGGACTTCATCAATGCAAAATGCTTTAATGGCAACACGTGCAGGAAATCTTATGCACCCTTCTGGGACTGCCTGAGTTCTCTCCTTAAGAAAATATCTACAGTTATGAAACTCCTGCCTGCGATGGAAGCAATCAGCACAGAGCTAATCTGTAAAAGCTGCAGGATGTCTTTTTGCACTGCTCAAAACTGGCTGTGCTGGCACCCCCTATGAAATCAACATTTGATTACCGTTGTATCCAAATCACCCAAAAACTGTCTCCACACTCAGATATAATTTACTTGTGTCATTCCCCCTCTTCACTCTACAAGCCCTCATCCAAAATTCACCCACACTATCAAAAGGAAATGAAGCCATAAAGTATATAGAGAACTCATACTTTGCATTACGCAGATGCATTAATTAGGGAAATTTCATAGATTTCATAGATTTCATAGACGTTAGGGCTGGAAGGGACCTCAGGAGATCATCGAGTCCAGCCCCCTGCCCAAAGGGCAGGAAGTCAGCTGGGGTCATAGGATCCCAGCAATATAAGCATCCAATTTACTCTTGAAGGTGTTCAATGTAGGTGCTTGAACCACCTCCGCTGGCAGGCTGTTCCAGGCCTTGGGGGCTCGGACAGTAAAGAAATTCTTCCTTATGTCCAGCCTGAAACGGTCTTGCAGGAGTTTGTGACCGTTCGACCTCATCATCCCTTGGGGCGCTCTGGTGAACAGACGTTCCCCCAGATCCTGGTGGTCACCCCTGATAAACTTATATCAGAAGAGTATTAGGGAAGTCTTTACAGTCCCCAGGTCCTACAGTACCTGACAGAGCAAGATTCCCATCTACCAGTGAACACGGCCCAAGCTCAGCCACTCTCGAAATGTGCACAGCAGTAGCATAACATGGGGTGGGCTAATGGGGCACTAGCTCCAAGCGCCCAGAATGGCAGCTCCTAGAGAGCCTGTGCCACTTCTGTGGCCACCCAGGTTCAGGGAGCTCATGCTGATGCAGCACCCACTACCCTGCACAATGGCAGTGACCCATGTGTGAAGAGGTATGCGTTCGTTTCCCCCCACCCAGGTGCCAGAACTTCAAGTCGTGTCTCTGGTGCCCATTACTGCCCCCCAGGGTCTGGCCTGCCAGGCTGGGGGGCTGCTGAGACCCCCAGCTTCTGCACTGGGCTGTCTGATGCTATCCACTTCTCTGCTTCAGACTCCCCAACTCCCTGGTTGGGAGCCTCCACCTCACCATAGGAACATGTATTCTTAAAGCACTCGGCCCTGCTGTACCCGTGCACGATTGCTTCAGACGCAGATCAGTTACTTCCAAGTAAAGGAACAAAGCTTCCCACAATAGCTACCCAACAGAGGCTCTGACTCCCGATGCCTGACTGGCAGTCTCTGTGCAGAGAGTCCACATGCAGCAGGGATGTTTATGGGGCCGCGCCAGGTGGGGTGAAAAAACTTTGAGACGGACCCTGGAGGCTGGAGGTTCCTCTGAAATTATAAAACCATTATTACCAGAGAGGAAGGGGAACGGTATTTTTTCCCCTTGTTCCTGGCCTGCTGCTTGACACTGAAATGAGAGCACGATTGTATCGGAAGCCCTGCTTATTGCCTATTATTTCCTGCGCTCGCTTCTGTTTTTACAGCCTCCCTGGTGGAGTCCCACATCGCTGCTAGGATCTGGCATTCGGCAGCTCTCCCCTCCTCCTCCTGCAATGGAGCCTTGACCTCCACACATCAGTCAGGTTGAAGGGGACCTGGCAATAGCGGGGGGGTCAGCCTCCGTGCCTCTTGCAGGGGCTGTGCACTTATAAGCGGGATGGATTGGCTTGGTATTCCGGATGTTTCTTTCTGAATCCCCGGCTGCTTTGAGCTGCAGCTGCAGACACTAGGAAGAGTAATTGTAGTAAATGACTACAAAAAAACACTCCCCAAACAGTTGCCTCATGCTACCATTTTTGCTGGAGCTAACAGTTAGCTAAGGATTAGGACATGAATAGTCTGTCCTCATGACACCCTGTAACAGTATTAATAGGCAGGTCCCTGTGGCCAGTCTAAGCACATCACTGGTGTAATACGCTAAAAGATGCAATCTCCAGACAAAGGTGCAGCCTCTGGGGGCAAGGGGAGTGCAGCAGCTACAGCACTGAAACACAAGGGTTAAGGGATTTAGGATGCTGTGTGGGAATCTCATCCTTAGCCCACTAAGGAAACACCTGAGCCCCAGCCCAAGATGTGAGTGCAGGATAGGTTGGATATCAACCGGCCAGGACTTCAGTGCAGGTCACCTGCCAGCGCTAGGACCTAGGGCCCCAGATGGGCTTGTACAGGCAGGGCTGAAACCCACACCATTGTGGCCTCCCTGTTGTTAGTGCCTGAACTAAGCAGATTAAATTAGCATGGGTGTGCTTGCTCTGGCAATGTAAACATGGTCTGATCTATGCTGCCTCCTAAGAAGAAATGGATCCTACCATACATTCAAATTAAAGTTTGGATAGAAACCAGCTATAAAGTAGCTACACGTTTTAAAGCACTAACTTTGTAGCCAGTTGGCTCTTTTTAGAGTTGGATGGACTTTTTTATGGAAGGATAATTACTTTGCATGTGTGACCGGTCTACATTTATTGTGTGATTAACCAGTAATGTGTAATATATGTAATGTGCAGTGGGGGCCTTAGTCCCACACTCAGAGTCTGTCTCTGGACATTAGTCTGGGAAGAGAATTTATCCAAGACTCACCTTCCTCTTAATGGGTTTTCCTGCATGCAAACAGAGGGTACTGCGGGAGTTTGAGTGGGGAATACACAGTGGGAGCAGATGACCTCATATGAGACACTTATCCTGCCATGCAGACATTACTATGGACAGTGAGGTAAATGTAGACCTCAAAGGGTATCTTGAACAGATTCTGGTTTATAAAGAGCTGATGGCTTGGTCTCCAGGATCATGACTAAAATTATCCTGACATAATAATCAAAGCACAAGCCTTTCAGCTTCCTTCAGCCTCCCAAATCACCCAGCCTATCATCAACCCAAGCAAGGGATGGGTTTTGCATTTGGAATATAGTGGCTTTGTTCAAACAACAGGACTGGGTCTCATCTGACGTCAGCCAATGAAGCTCTTTGTAACATCAGAGATGCCACCCCAAAGTCATGGTAGAAGAGACCAGTTCTGCTGTCAGTCCCCAGTTTTAGTTATGCTAGTGGCACAAAAGACTGTTGTATGGGCGCCATGCAATGCCAGTGCGAAAACTTGATTACTAGTGATAATCAGAGCTGGTAAAATACAACCAACCAGTGGTTTGTTCAGCTTAGACTGAATCAAACCAGAATATACACAAAACAAAAATTGTATTCTTGAACTAAACTGGTACATTTAAAGGGAGGCAACACACAGTTGGGGACCCACTTAAGGTACTTATACCAGCATAGCTCATTCCTGTAAATGCTACACTAATATTAACTGCATTTATTTTATACTGTAGTGCTTTGCCTCTTCTGTTAAAGAAATCACTTCCCCTCCCTACCAAAATAGTTAAATCAGCATGAATGGCATGTAGATCCGGGCTCACATAGAAGAGAGCTGGGCACCACATGGGAAACTAAGTAGAAAAGCATGGAATAGAATAGCCCCTGGTCATGCCCCTTTGTTATTTCCCCTCCATGAACAATTACTTGAATGGGTTTTTAAGCAAGGTCTGCACTACACGCAAGCACACCTCTCCTTTTGCAGGAATTAGGGCAATTACGCTGAGCAACAACTTGCGTTGTTCCCTATTCATTGTTCTCCTATTTAAAAGGTTTCCAACATCTAATCAGGGAGCAAAAACCTATTTCATGTCATGAGGTAACCAGTCACTGATCATGAAAAGTGAGTGGCTGAATAGAACCCATTCGTGCAAACAACTCACTGACAACTCACAAAAAATTGTTCATTCAAACTGCCTGGTGAATCTTGATAAATATTGAAGACATTCACAGTGGCAGAATTGCCTTGAGAATGGGGACAAGGCAGAGTGGAAGGGCTAAACGCACAAGGAAGATCATTCACAAGACAAAATTTGACCAATGGCATTGATAATCCATGAATCATAGGGAGCCCCACGTGGCTTTCAGAGACTAGGGCAAGCTTTTTAAGGTTGCCAGGACCAGGTGCTAGATAAATCAGCCTTTAATTTTTGAGCAAAATGGATCTGGAAGTAAGAACAGAGAGGATCAATATGTGGCCTCTTGTTGCCCCTTTTCCAAAGCCCCCCTTGGTTTTCATTCCCCTTACACAGAAGTGCCTATTATTCAGATCAGTGGCTGAGACAGCATGTTAAAAGCTTGGTGTCCTACCTGCCCTGCTCATCTCAGGTCTGCAGTCCCACTGGACTCATAATCAAAGTGACACCCTATATTGCATGCTGTGAGGACATGGACCCCCTGTAAAAAGCCTCCTAGGGATTGTACAACCATTTCTTCTCCCTTCCAGATAAAGGAGAAGGGAAGCACCCAGACAGCACTGCTTGCTACCAAACCAGGTCTCACCTCTGCTGTTGCTCAGGATCTGAGATAGCAAGGACTGGCCAGTTGGTCAGAGGAGCAATTTCTCACTGAAGCAAGCACCTGGAGGTGGGGGCAGCTGCAAACACAAAACTAGGGCAACCCTGTCTCCTATCTGTCCTTCGTCTCTTCTGTATCTGCTAAATCTCAGATGATTTCAGGTCCCAAATGGAATCTGCCTCCTTTCTCACTCCCTCCCCACTGAAAGAAGTCTGGGGAGGATGGGAGAGCAGGACAGTGACGGTCACATGAGCTCATCTTTGCTTCTGACATTCTCTGACACAGATCTCTGCCTCCCTAATTCCCTTGACAGCTCACAGTGATAATCCAAATGTGAGAAGCAGACAAAGATGACAAGACTGACTTTGGCTTTCACTTGCTCTCCAGCACATTCCACCAACAAGAGCAGTGTTTGGGAGCTGGATTCCTTCTCTCTCTCTTTAAAACAATTTTTTTTTTTGCTGTCTGTTTTGGAAACTACGAGACAGCTGCACTTTCTGTCAGACACTCAGCCAGCCAAGATAGGCTGAGCACTCAGCCCATCCTGCTCACTCAGTCCTGAGTGGAGCCGATAAGTAGCTGGTTCTCAGGCAGGGATGGAAGGGTTTGGCAGGCGCGTTCTGCTCAGGGATGATGAGATCCACCCAGAGTAAGGGTGCGGCTTCCATCGTGCAGGTCCCAGTATGTTTTCTCTTCTGCCCTTCGGGGTCTGATCAGGAAAAAGCAGAGCACCTTTGATTCTGAATGAAATCGCTCTTAGAATCGTGCCCTAAAGCAGCTCTGACAAGTTGGGTTGCTTGTCTGCTCAGCACAGCATGAGCTCCTGGCACTAAGTCAGTGCGCTGAGTTGAAGAAACAGCAGGAGCTTCTCAGTGAAGTCCTAAGTGACACCCCATATCCCTTCCACAGTTCCCTTATCTGTCCATGAAGTAATTAGCAATTTCTATAGCTTATCTAGGTCCAGAGGTGGTCGGGCTGCTGCTGAGTAGTTCTTCCTGATGGGATTTCAAGTAGAGCTGGGAGAGGTAGTTTAGCTGTGTTAGACTGAAGTCAGGCAGAAAGCAGGGCAGGTGGCAGTTTAGAGGCATGAGTTTTTGTAGGCGACAGCGTCCTTCATCGGGTGCTATTTCATCTACTAGTGTAGCTGGCATTTTCCTTAAAAAAAAAACCCTTCCAGAATCTTTTAACTAAAATAGTGTTTAACTACAAATCGATATATTGGCAGAAGGGAAATGTCTCCGTATTTCTGGCCCTGAACACAGCAAGGTTAAAAGGAGTGATCTTGAAAAGACAAGTTCAAAGTTTGTATGCAAAGAATTCAAAGACACCTGTGAAATTCTGATCCTATTGATTGTCCCCTTAGCCTCCTGTTTAAGTGTACCTGAACCGTGTTGGTAAGAGATCTGTCATTAACAGGAAGACAATCAGATGAAATGAGGCCATTGCAGAGTGGACTATAACTAGCAAATCAGATGCATGGCCTCAGGACCAGTGTAGCATTTAACATCAGCATAGCATGATGGAGGGCAATTGAAGGTAAGATGCAGTGTTATCCCTGTTGCTTTAAATGTGGCATAACTATCACAAGACAACCTGTGTGATACGTGCAGCCTGAGCAGAAACAGAGAGTACCAGCAATCTTGCAGAGAAGCCTGTGTGTGCTTCTAAAAGGAAGCTTTGAAACCACTGTGCCTGCAGTTAATTTGTAACTGTTAGGGACTGTGCAAGACACTAACACAAAGGTTCTGCTGTGAAACGTTACCTGTGTTCAAGCCCTATGGCCTTCATCAGCTGGCAAGATTTGGCTGAGAGTCCTCCAGAAATGGAGATTCCAGTTCTGCTTTAAGCATTAAGTGATACAGAGCTCACTGTAGATTTACTCTGGTCCCCTTTCACCTCCATTTGGTGCAAATGCCACCAAACACCTGCACCAAACACCAGAATAAATATCACTGATGGGCGGAGGGGGATTCCTCCACCACATCTCATGCCTTGTTGCATGCTAGAGGCTTGAACTGGGAACATTTGGGTTCCCTAGGCAATAGGCTGTTCTACCAAATGAGCTAAAAAGGACCTTGCTCAAACTCATCTTGAGTAGTCGTTAATCTCTCATTAGACACAATGACTTTGAACACTAAAGGCTTCAGTGATTTAAGGTAAATAAGCAACTTGTAAGCACTTGACCTTTGATTTTTTTTGTGTGTACAACCTGTTGGACTTCAATGCCTGGCTCTGTGACTAGAGCTGGACTCCAGGCTCCTTTCCCTTCAGCTCTCCTGCTGTCTTGCTTCCTTAGCTCTTCTGTTTGTGTTCCTCCTTGAGCCATATTGGGTAAACAGTAACACCCTGGCCTGACAGCAGCTTCCTGCAAACTTCCACTGACCTGGAGAACTAGACAGCCAGTCTGCGGGACCCAGGGGAAGGGGCCTTTCCCTCTCCTTGAGGCTGCTGCAGCAGCTGATAAGTCGCCGTTCTGATGCGTTTGTCTTTCTTCACATTCAAAGAGCTTTGGAGCCCGCAGTAAATTATTTTTTTCTTTTACAATCCTGTAGGATTTGAAGGGTGTTTTTGTAGGATGGGATCCACATTGCAAATCACCTTCCCAGCCCAAAGGAAGCTGACATGCCAAGCTCCAAGGAAAAACATTCCCTGTTGACAGAAAAGACAAAGCACTTATTCTCTCCATGAGCTTAATCATAGAGCGCGCAGGGGTCATTCCACTACCAGGTATTTCTGTGTGTAGCTGGTCCCAGGGCTAGATGGGTGAGGAAGCACAGATGCCTCCATTATTGCTCTAAAAGGGCACAATACACTTGCCTCTGGTCTGCAAGTGGTATCAGTTAAGATTGGCAGCCATAGGTTTAAGATGGAGCTCCTTCTTTAGGGCATGTATTATTTTGGAGGAAGGTGTCTTTACCTTCTATACTTCAAGAAGGTACATCTCCACTGGACTTTTTTATGTGGAGATAGCTGATTGCCAGTCAAGTTGAGGTGGTTCACATTTTTTGTAAAGGCTGGAATGGACATACTATACGTTCCAAGCTGCAAACACACCGTGAGTACCACTCCTAGCCTTTAGAAAGGCACGCGCTATCTTGAGTTCATTAGCACCATGCAAAAAATAAAGGCAAATGCAGACAGATCTAAAACTTCCCAACTCTGCTGAACTGTACAGTGAAAAATCTGCCTTCCAGCTTTCTGCAAGGGGTTCACCACTGAAATGCAGAGGGAGTCTGTTTTCCCACTGTTTCATAGAAAGAGCTTTTCCCAGGAATGAAAAAATCAGAAGCCAGTGCAAGAGAAGACAGATGGGCACCTGACACGATGGAGGTTTGCCTTGTTGTCCCTTTATTCAATTATTCTCCAGGGCTTAAGGATCTGAACTGATTTTTCCTCTTCTGCTTTAAAGAGAGATTTTCACACTTGGAAAATTAAGGCTTTGTGCACTGGCTTGCTAGCTCCATTTGCACTTCGCAGTACTACTATACTACTAGTGCCTGATTTCATGCCTGTAATTATTTTCTTCTCCATTCCCAGCTGACCTTTCCTCTGCTGGTCAGACTGAAGCTGTACAATGCATGTTTAAGGTTTCAGGTTATACAAGGAATAGTCTGGCCCTGATTGTCAGCTGTATCCACACTGGTATCCTCTACTCAAGAGTAATCCCTCAGGCTCCCATGAGCCAATGCATGATTAAGAATTGGGACTGGGTCCTGTGAACATATAGCAGTGTGAGACAAGGGGGAAAGGAGTGCTATGATGGAGGGAAACCTCTTCATAGGCTGATTGAAGTACTCATCTATAGAAACCCCAGCAGTCTGGGGACTGTGCTGTGTGCCAGCAGTCTCATTGTTTTATATGCTCTATTCTGCAGAGCACGTGAAATAGAATCACCCTTAAAAAAGCAACACCCTAACTTTTCAGTTTCTAATGACTGCACAAATTATGATCCAGAGACAAGGCATGCTCTGAGGATTAACAGCCTCTTGCAACTCGGGCCATAAATGCTTTTCGGGACTGAATCATCAATCATAAGCCAGAAATTGTCTTTTGGCCAAAGTAGCTATTGCTTAATTGCAAAGACATTTTTAACCACTCTATGCAGATTTCCAACAGTGATCATAAGAGAATAGCTTAATATATCTCAGCTTCAAATTAAGGCTGAAACTCATGCTCAGAGATAGTGTAATTGTAGCCACTGGCTTGAATTATATGAATTGGCAATTCAGGTGAGGACTGCCATTAAAAATCAATTAGAAATCAGATGCAATTTTTAGACTATACTATATAGATTCCTATACCATACTCATTATTTGAGCCTCTGAGCACAATGCATTAAGCAACCTAACTAACATCTATCACCTAAGCAAATAATGGAGTTTTTTCAGTTCAGTGTCTGAATAATAAAAAAGGCAAGATAATTCAGTTTGGTTTAAACAGAATCAGCAACTTGTTTTTCCTTGTGAAAAGAAAGAATTCCCTCTGGGTTGTATTTGACCAGCCATAATGAAGTGGATTATTTCAGTTTGGGGTTATTTCATTTTTTTAAACCTTTTTTCTGTCTATTATGCCAATTTTAAATGCATGCAGCTCTGAAACAAACTGTTGGAACATTCATTTAAAAAATGAGAAAAAAATCTATTGTTTTTGGCTCAAACTGTTCACTAGTTTTAGTTTTAATTTATAAATAGTTTCAATCCCCTCAAAATTCCTTTTTCTCAGTTAATTTGCTATTTGACAAATACAATGTATCACCCACCAGAGTTCTTGCCTATTGCATGTTTCCTGAAACTCCTGGTAACATCACTTCAGCAGTGGCAAAGAAATTCAACTGGCCCCACTTGCATGTTTTTGTGCTATCATCCTCTTTGCAAAGGTGCTAATTCCTTCCTCCATAACTCAGCCGTGTCCCTTTTCCCCCTTTTAATGCAAATGCTTATGAATTAATTTCCTTTTGTTTTCATCGCAGCTAATATGTCCAAGAGCAAGGTTTTCCAGTGAGTGGAAACTAGCCAAGTTCCACAACTAGCTTAACTAGGTCTTTGCTTTTAAACCATTATTGTATTTTATACTCCCTATAGTATGGATTAGCCAGAGTTCGACATTGCAGAAGAGTCAAACAGGATTAGCACCCACAGACAATTATTGAAACATAGTATATGAATGCAGCAATGGACAAAATGGACTATGAGTCTTTAAAACTTATTGTTACAACCTTTCGTGCTGTGCTACAAGAGCTAACTGTGCTTTTCTTAATATTAGTTTAGCACAAGCCCTAAGAGTTCTGATCTGGACCTCAAATTCCTCAGGATTTATGGTAGAGGGTTGATTAGAACCAGTGTAGTGTGATAAAAGCTAATGAGAAATTCAGGTGTGTATCTAAAATTTTCAGATGTCAGGGGCCTTCTGAGCTTAGTTTTTGGCTCTGATTAATAGCCTTTCCTTAAGACTTCTTTCAGCCTCCCAACTCCAAAGTACATATCTCCTTATAGACCAGCACTGAGGATGGATCAGTCATTTCCATTGTTGTCATAGAACAGAAGCTGAAATTAAATGATTTGAATTGAAAAGACTCCTTTATGGTTTTTTGGTCTTTGCTTCCTATTCTGATGCCTCATATAAGCCACAGCTTACTGTGGCTCAGAAAGCATGCAGATGGGGCTTTAGAGTGCTTCCGATTAGCTGTTTGTGGTGGCTCCCTATACGTGAATTTTGCATCATTTGCCTTTGCCCAGTGACCCAAGTGCCTTTTACAAAGCTTTATCATTATGTTTCTGGCCTTTCTTGATACACACAAATTGCTGTGTCAGCATATTTTCTGCTTGTGTATTCAGGTGACTGACTCAGATACTCCTTGTGGTCCTCTAGGAATCCTGCTGGCAGTTCAGCAAGCTAAAAACTTAAACTAAGTAATCTGTAAAAAAAAAAAAAAAAAAAATCCACTTTGCTGCATAACCCTTAATCCTTGCTCTCTCACACAGACACCCACGCTCATATTCTTGGGAGTGAAACTCTTTCCAGTGGTAGGTGGAAGGAATTCTGCCTGCAGAAGAGATCTGGTTTTTATTTGAAGATTAATTCCCTAGAGCCACAGTAGCACTTGTGTTTTTCAATGACATGCTAAGCAAAGATTAATTGCACTGGCCAAGAAGCCAATATTGATATTCCCAAATGAATTCATACTCATATGAGAAAAAACCCAAACCAGGTGAAAAAATATAAGACCATGCTTGGGAGCTCTTTTGCCACCTGAATTTCGCTTTTGGAAAGAAAAGAGAAGCCCAAGCCTTATTTCCTACGTGCTCAGTGTTTTTTGTACTGCTCTGAAGGTCATAAATGACCAACACCAAGCATCAGCAGGAGAAGTAAGTATCTGGATCTAATAAATATCATGATGAGGAATATACTAACCAGATTCTTGAAAGAAAAATGATAAATATGCAATCTCTTCCAATCTTAAGAAGTATCCAGCTTTAAAAACATCCATGAAATATGCTGGAATACTAGAAACTAAAAGCGAAAATACAGAGAAGACCTACCCACATCATACTCATCTAGCATTGATTAACTAAAATATTCAACATGACAGTCCCTTCTCCCATGATTTAATTTCAGCCCATTCTAAGGCAATAGTTGTTAGTAGTGCACAACAGTGCAGTGGTTGGATATTAGTTTTAAGTTCACAGAATTGATCTGTGCAGTTTTGAGCAAAATGAATCTCCCAAGAGAACCAAAGAGCTGTGTGCTTGGGACAGGGTACCTAGGGGGATGGCTCTGGGGCTTTTTATCCTAAGCTTACCTCATCAAATCCTCCTCAGTATTAGTGGAACTGGTCAAAAATGAAAGGGAAAACATGGAGCATGTTATTCCATCTGTCATTTTTTTCTGACTTCCCTGAACAGCTGCCTGTATACTGGAGGGAAAAGTGTCTGCTTCTTATTGAAACCTCCATTTTTACAATTTTCTAAACAAAGCCAACAAGTGTTGCCATCATGATCAAGGACCACTGTAGGGCCTTAAGAAATGAGCTCCTGGGATCAGTCCATTAAATGCCTTTCTGCCAAAACCTAGACTATTTCACAGTTCCAAACCTTTCAAAATTAGACCCTAATCATGTTTCTTGCATTTGAGATTGGACCAAGGTGAGGGTGAAAAAGAACAGGTGCAGTCTTTGCGCATTGCAGTACAACTCTGCAGTCTGCAACTAGACTGTAATAAACAAAGCACACAGTTTATTGCAGGGATATTAACTCATGTCACTGGGAATTCTGCTACAAAGGATGTGTTGAGTACTATAATCTCAACCAAAGTCAATGAAGGTGGGTTAACTGCGATCCTGTCGTTGGGGAACTGTCCAACAAAAGCACCTCCTGAAAAAACATTGCAGCCTCAACACTGCAAGCCTTCCAGGGGAGCAACTACACCCAGGGCCAGAATATAATTTTTCTTCTCCCCTCAAAATGTTTCTACTCATGAAAGTAGGAAGAGGCCCCAGAAGTCCATTAATAACGTTGCCATCTTGATTTGATAACTGTGTACAGGGTTATTTCATGCAATACTCTAGAACTCTTGGTTTAGAGATGATACCTTTTATTACACCAACTACAAAAACTGCACCAAAAAAAAAAGTTATATTTTGCTACAAACTTTTGGGAACAGATGCCCTTCCTCAGGTTCAGGGAAAATTAAAGATGGTAAAAGGTCCCCATAGGTAGAAAAACTTCATTTTTGCACAGAGGAAACTGAAGGTGGATGGCTGTTCTTCTGGGTCCATGAGAGTGTCTTTGTGAGTTGCTTATGCGTTTATGCAGAACCATGGGGTTGTAGAGGATGGTATAGACAAACGGCATTGGTAGAACTTCAAATGAAATGCATATATATTTGCTTTCCAAAGCATCTAATTAACATTTCAACTGCAAAAGGAGAAGAAAGCAGAGCCTTAAAGGTTAAAGAAACCCTATGTTTTAGGATATGCATAAATGAACTGAAGGGGTTCAGGAAGGAATATACAGCATGGGACAACAGTATTCATTTTTACTGGTCACAAAGAATTTGGCCACTGCTAAAGGCCAAACTATAGTGATCCATGTGTTGGTAATTACAAATAATATTCATCTCAGATTTAGCCCATTTTGGGTAGCAAAGTATTTATTTGAAGAATGATCTCATTTTCCCTTGAGAAAATTCGTCATTCATAAGCATTTTCAGAATGCTTTGGGAGCAGGAGTTTCAAACTGCTGTGGGTTATTCCCAGGCTCTTTGTGTCAGCTATTCACTGTTCATCAGATGTGGCACTTAATATTAATTTGTAGCAAGAGATCCCAGCCAAAGATGGGGGAACGCAGGTTGCTATGCTGTGTGCAAATGCATAGCAAAAACACGGTTTCTGCCCCACAGACTTTACAATTCAAGTCAAGCATGTTTGCTCATCTAAGTTACGTAGTGCAGTATTGGCTGAGTAGTTTCTGAACCTGCTTAGCAGGAAAATAAAAGCAGTGAAAAATTAACACCCTAATTCCAATAGAAATTTAGTAGATAAATGGATGTTCTAAGAGAAATAAAATATATTTTCGTGGCCCTCTGGTGGTTATCAAAATACCTTCAGTTCATAAACCATAAAGCCCCAACCAGCTCAGAACTCAGAAGAATAGAAGCTAAACGTGTTTATTGTTATTTTTGAGTTAACTTTTGCTGGAGCAATTGCAGCAAATGCAGAGAAAATCATGCAGATATGCAAGGTCAGCAGACCCATCCCTTTGTCAGTGTTAAACAGATCCTTCTAGTCTGTTTTGGAATATCTCAGGTCTTGAGACTTCTTTCACAACCTTTGAAGGGTATCCCTGTATGCCATAGCTCTGAAAAATTGTGGTACATGAGCATTTTCCCTTTGGCAAGTTAATCCGGGTGAAGCAAATCACTAGTTAGCTGGGTAATTATACACAGTCCTTTTAGGATGCTGGTGAAAGTATAACCAGCTTTGAAGTTTGGGTCAGTATACTACTTTCCAACTCGGTATGACAAAGCAGCCTTCAAATACAAGGTACCACCACCATCCTGGAACAGGGTTTTACTGATGGGAAATGCTGGAGCAGAGTGCCCTGCCTGATGCCACACAGCAAATATATAACAGACACTATTAGTGGCTGGGAGATGTGATTAGAGGCCATAGCCTCTGACCTATGCTGCCTCCCAGGAATGACTGATATTAATGGTGGGCAGCTCCTCACGTGCCTAAGGAAGGGATACCACAGTGTGGGCTTGTTGTACCAACTCAGGTAGGCTCCTGCAACACAACACCAGATCATTGAACAAGTTATTTCTTTCCACTGATGGGACAAGTCCACAACATCTCAATCTATTACTGTCTCTTGCAGATATCAGGAGCCCGTTTGTTAAGATTTTCCATGAGCATCCCGACGTGATCTATGTACTGAATGTTACAGAAGTGGTGGTTGTGCCCTGCCGAGTCACTTCACCAGATATCAGGCCCAAGCTTTTCCAGGTAAGTGGAAATTCCAGATCAGCCGAACTCTTTAGAGATGTAGATAGCCAACACAAGGTGGCAAACATGCTGGGCCAACTAACTTCCAGGAAAAGGGCAGCAGGGACAAAAGAATAGCGATCCATCTTAATCTGCCTACATTCTTCACATAGCTGTATTACTGAACCCCACATGTGGCCTGTCTTTGTTAGGATGGGTTTATAAATATTAGTTTCTTTCCCTTACTGGCTAACTATTCTAAGTATTTTGGCAAAGAGAGATGATAAGAAGTCATTTCTCTTGAAAGAAAATATCCTGTGAAGGGTTTTTCTATCTCAATGAAAATTGTTCACTTTATAGCCTGCTCCTTCTTGACTGTCTTTCTGTTTTATTGCACATTTTGCAATCAACTGAAATGAAACTGTTTCCATGGATCACAGGAGTACTTTCACCTGCTTATGCCAAGATTAAATTTGGTGCAAGGATCCTGAAACCTTTTCCACAAGAAATATAGAGGTGAAGGTTTAAGGCCATTCAGGCCTAATGGAGTCTCTCCATTCAACTTCAGGGGACTTTAGATTGAGTCCATAGAGAAGTCTGTAGCAGAGCGAGCGATAGTACACAGAGCATCTGTCTCCTGTACTCTAAATATTAGCATGTGCGTCTGTCTTACTATCCACTGAAAACATACAGTGCTATTCCCCTGGCTTTACCCCTCTCAGTCTTCTGCAGCCTGCCCTAAAGGGACCTCTCTTTGGCACAAGAGAGGAGTTATTTTTCCAAGTCTTTGCCCTCTCCTGAGATGGTGCCCACCAGGGGCCAATCGATCCTGGCCTGCATGGTGGCTTTATTGATACAAATGCCTGCCTTGATGTTGCTGCATTGATTGCATCTGTTCAGAAAGCAGAATATAGACATAGACTCCAACTCTAGGGCATCTTGGTGGGGGAGGGTGTCCTGAGTGCCTGTTAATTGCCACGTGCTTCCTATTTCTAGAAGGCAGCCACCACCTGAAATGAAGGTGATGCTCTGATTCTTTCCACCAGAATCAATGGCAGACCTCAGGTGTTGTTAGTGGGAGCAACGCTCTTGTTCCATACTTGGTGGGTAGAGATTAAAATGAAGGAGTGTAGAATTGGGGGTTGATCTTTCTCACTTATGCCTTTAGAGCTCCCCCCTCACTACCCTGACTCAGAAAAACTTCCCCAGTTGCTCCCTCTTGGCTAGGGAACTGTCCTATTTCGGTTCACTTAACCTGTGGATTAGAAAGCCAGAGTTGTCCCTGGAGTATCTCTACTGATTTTAGTTGGATTGCTCCAGGCTGAATACAGCCCTATAACCCTGGCCCAAACAGACTTCAGGCTTCGTGCCCCTGTTTATGGAGTATTATCCCATTTGAGGCAGTCTGTCTCTGCCAGTTATTTCTAGGTTCAGAAATGCGTATCCTTCATCTTGCTACAAGCTGGGGACAAAGGAGATGAATGAAATTGCAGTGTGCTTCCTTGAATGGCAAAGGAGTCTCACCCAAGGATTTTCCCTCTTTAGGGCAGGGCGGATGGGTGTGGGGAAGTGGAATTTATAGCCCAGAAGGAAGGTGCCGGCAGGTCAGGGAGACGTTGCTGTCAGAGAGGATGCATCCACTTATGTAGGTGTGTGTTTACCTAGGGAGCACATCATACCATCCCAAAGCACCTTATATGGAAGCCCGGCTCGTTGTTTTTCCTTGTCTGGGAAATTCAGACTGCCGTGTGGAGCCACAGTGGCTGCTTCCTGCACAGAGAGGAAGCTATGGGGTGGAGGTTGGGGCAGGGGATCTGAATAAAGCGACCAGACAAATTTAGAACATCCTTTTCCAAATTTAATCTCCGATAGGCAATAAACTTCAAAGAACGGAAAAATATGGCAATTCCCCTTCATGTGGCAGGGAAACTTTTTGTTTGGTTGTTTAAATATATTTTTTGAATATTTTATGAAGAAATGTAATATATGTGCACTGCTGAAAGGCATCTCTGGAGCAGGACTATTTTTTTCTCCCCATCTCTTAGCCATGAGGGACCAGAGCTGCCAAACCATGAAATTCAGCTTTATCACATTTTATTATTCTTGTAGCAAATGTCCTTTTTTCCACCATAAATTAAGTTTCTTATGTTACTATTATACTTTAAAATGATTGCACTCTCTGCCCTTTAAATATTTATGGGAAAGGGTACAGTTTGCAAATACTAAACAGATTCTGGTTAGCTCTACATATTATCTTAGCCATAAGGACCCCGGGGTAGGGCTTGCAGTTTAAGCTTTTATTTTTCCTTATGTGCCTTTCCTGCTGGGCAAGAGGGTTGTCACTTCTAGAACTGTTTAATCACTGAACAGGGACAGCATGAGGAGTGGCTATGTCTGTTTGTCATGGACGGTCCTAACCTTTGCGGACATGAATTCCTGAAGGTTTCAGATCGGCCCCTGTAATGATCCTGAACCTATTCACCAAATCTGAATGTCTTCCAGGGAGCTCTGAAGTCTAACTGGAACCACTTTTTTGAAAGGGAGCTCTTGTCTAGCCTGTCTCTCGTGCTCCCCACTGAAATTGCTACATTGCAATGACAGGATGTGTCTTCGTGCAAAGTCTGTGTCTTGCCATGAAGAATATTTCATAGCAAGTGATCTAAAATGAGGCCAGCTAGCTCAACACCTCAGTTTCATCTCCAGTATTATTTAATAACAGCTCTAATGGCTTGGAGCTGGGATTTGTTCAAAGCAGGAGGATTCCTCGCATATGCTGTGAACTCTCACCCTGCACAGGAGCATCCTTTGTTTGGTGAAGAGCACTAAAGTGAGCACAGTCTAATCATGAAAATAATACCAGGACTGGTGATGTCACTGATGATGTTCCCACTTCCTGGCTTGCAAAGCTCCGTAAGTCTTCCTTGGTGAAGCCTTCATCTTGATTCAGTTTTGAAAGACTTGTAAAAAAACACTAGTTCACTTCTTTTCTCCAGAGGACATGCTGACAGTAAGCGGGAGGAAGGAGTTCTCTTTAAGAAGAGGTTAGTTATCATTTAGCACCTGTAGGTGCTCTTTGGTTGTCCCAGAGCTTTGAGTATATATGCCATCTGCTGGAGCTCCCATCTACCCAAATCCTGCCTGTGAACAGTTTTAGGCAAGTAGTATTGGGGCTGGTGTCTTGTTGCAGCCATAATGGCCCAGAAAAGCAATGAGAAACAAGTTTTTTTTTGGTGGTATCTTTTATTGGACCAACTGTATATTTTGGAGAGGTGTTAGACAAGCTCCTGTGCACAAAGCACCCTTCCTTGGGTTAGTTGGTGGAGCACAGGATGAAAAGGGACCTTTACAGGTAGCCACTGACCCAGTGATTCCCTGGTATTGTGACTGCCTGCTCTCAGAGGTTGCATCTTAAATGTGTCTATTGGCTGGAGCTGGAAATTGGAGTCTGGCCTCCTGGAAGCTATTTCCAGTTCTGTCAGAGACCCCTGATTTCAGACTCAGCAACCCAGTTTAGTCACTCGGTGTCTCTGTTTCCCTGTCTGTAAACTAGGCTGGAATTATGCAGCCCTCTCAGATGTACCAGAACATTTAAAGTTAGGGATTTCTTTATTGTGGGTATTTTTGCTATTTAAATCCAAGAATTTTTGAGGCTGGCTAAAAAATAAATCTCATTTTTCCCCTAGCTAGTGCAAAGCTGGTCTTGTGCTTGAATAGTAACAAATTAATCTTCTCCAACCAAAAAGGATTCCTTTTGCCTAAATGGGTGCTGTGCAGCATATGCAACCTGCAAATGCAGCATACATATTGGGTTCGTTTTTTTCATTAGATTTTCTTTCGTTATTTTTAACTGAATTTTTCTCTTTTCCCACTCCTTTGTCAGGCCAGTGGAACAAGCTGTGATAGCATTCAAGGCAAATTTTTGAGACTGCAATATCTGGGATAGTTCCGAATGTAGAATTTAGCTATCTTTAACACTGGCAAGTCATAACAACAGTGAATTAACCCTAAAAATCAGAGAGGGGTTGGCAAAGAGTGTTTGTCAAAGGAAGTATTATTGAAGCGATGCAAGGAAGCCTAAAACTCTTTGGTCTGTATTTTGTACCTAGCTCCAAGGTGCTAATGATAATATTTTGCACTCAAATGTGTATCTTTTTCCCTAAACATCTCAGAACACTTTGCAAACAGAAATGTATTAAAGACACGTATTTCCAAAGCACATAGGTCAGAGGGCATCAATATATGGCTCACAGGCCAGATGCAGCCCATGTTGCTGGGGGGCTTTACCTGAATCCACACTTGGCCCGGACAGCTTACAGCTGCATCCATGCCACTGCTGCTTCTCCCCATCCTCCTGGCTCTGGTTCAACACAGCCCAGGTGGTTTTGGCAGCATGTCAGCAGCAGGGTGCCATGCCAGGCAGCTGGGATTTGTACGCATGCCACTTCTGCTTCTCTTAGCCCTCTGCTCCCTGGTACAGCATGGACACAGCTTCCAGGCAGCAGAGAGCTGCACCAGGGCCTGGCATCTCCAAACTGCATCTGTGATGCTGCTGTTGCTTCTCTCCCATCCTGCACAGCATGGGTGCAGTTTTCAGCCAGCGGGGAGCTATGTTGGAGCCAGAAAGCTTCCAGCTGTTCCCACACTGCAGCCAGAGGCAGGGGAGGGGGAGCAGAGGGAAGCAGCAGCAGTGCAGACACTGTTTCCAGTTGCCTGGCACCTCCACACTGGCTGGAAGCTGTGCCTGGGCCACAGCTGGAGGGCTGGGAGAAGCGGCAATGCTAGTGCAGCTTCCAACTGCCCGGCTCCAGAGTGGGCATGGAGGAAGCCTTTCTGTGCCACTGAAGTCACCTGGCTTATGCTGGACTGAAGCTGAGTTGTTCCGTGTGGCCTGTGATGCGGAGGAATGTTTCAGTGGTCTCCTCTTTTTCAGGACCCTTTGTCAGTAGAATTCAGATATGAGAAGATGACCTGGGACCCCAAAAAAGGATTTATCATCCCCTCTCCTCCTTTCCACTTCTTCAATGGCCTGCTCAAGTGCATTGCCACAGTAAATGGAAATGTGTCCACATCCTACTACATGCCACAGAAAGTGGGTGAGTAACCACTGTGTGCTGACAAGTGATAGCTATGTTTCTGTTACATAACTAAAGGTTCTGGTACATTATTCCTTGGTTAGCCTAATTCCCAGTTTCATCTTGGTATGTATAACTGGTGTGTATTAGCCATAGGCCCAAAACTGGAACTTTTTGTGTAAACGCCCTCCCCCTGCTTGAGCTTTGGTGGTTCACATCACATGGAATTTGGCTCTGATCCACCCTTGGTTTTGAAAACTTGCCAGGTGTGACAGAACTATAATATTTTACCCAAACCTCTCCAAAGCTTCATTGGTTTGGATAAAGTGGGACCTCAATTCAAACAACCGCTAGTTTGGAATTTGCAAACCCAAACAGTGGCCTCCTTTACCCATTAATGGTATTTACTGAACATGCAAGATCATGGTATAAAATCTCATGAAAATGCTCATTTGCAAACCTCGCTGTTTTTGTTTGGTTTCGGCTGGCACTCTCCCACATACTTTTTCTTCATTACATCTAGAGCTGGGCTCCAGATGTAGAGTTCACATCTGGATTTTGAGGACCCCAAAGATGAGAGCTTTTGGGGCTATGGGTTTTGTCCAAATGCTTTTCTAATAATTTCCCTTTTGTTTTGTATATAGAAGATTTTTTTTGCCTACTCATAAATTCCAAATTTTAATAAGGAAAGTTCATTCTGACATCATTTCTCTCGGGTCATGACATCCTGCTAAACAATTAGCATGTGGCTCAGAACAACAGCCTGGCAAATTTGTCTGGCAGCCAAGTAGAAGTTTTGGAGATCTTTTTTCCCATCACTTAGAGTAATTATTTGTTACTTAACTCACAGAATCAAAGACAGAAAAAACTTTTTAGGTCACCTAGCCCATAAGGGCAACACAAGTCCCTTCTTTTTATTGTTATTATCTTATAGTCTCCTCGATGCCTTACACTCGACATAAGAGTCGTTACTCCTATCCAATGGTGCTCAATGACTTCATTTCAGATAGGGAGCAATAAGGCTGTATTTTCAAAAAGACACGAGACGTTAGAGCTCAGTTTAAAGGAAAGCTGGTTCTCAGAAAGTAGATGTCCTGTGCTTCCTGGAAGTTGGCTCCTTTTTATTTATAAATACTAAGGCCTTCAAAAGCACCAGACTTAAAAAAATCTCCTTCTGCATAGGAATTAAGAAAGGATGGACCTGGGCCATCTCTGTATGTGGTTAATGACTGAGGGCTGGAGCCCAGCAAGACAGAGGAAAGAAAGTTAACTAAATTAATAAAGTCATAGATTTTAAATCCAGATGGGACTGAAGTCTGGCCCCCCACCTCCTACATGCAGCACAGAGAATAGGCTACTCCCTATTTAGGCATTTCAGTAAGTAACCTCATTTTTTTCCAAATGCCGTATCACTCAAGAGCTCCGTAAAGGTCAGTTAATAAATGTAATTTCTTGCCAACTTTGGGGAAACAGCAGATCTTGAAATTTGGGTCTCATCTTACATTTGAAGAGATGTGGCATTAAATTTTACCTTTGACACTTTTTGTTTCAGAGGGTAGAGTACAGGGCCTGGCTCTGAAAGCAAATCCCAGAAGGCTGCTGGTGGGAGAAGCCCTCAGTCTGGAATGCACCGCAGAGACCTTTCCCAATGGACGGATTGAGTTTCAGTGGCAGTATCCCAGAAGGAGTGTGAGTAGATGACAATTCCAGGCTGTCTTTCATTCAATACTGGAGTCAGGCTGGTGGAAATGAAAGATCTGTGATTATGGCTCATTGGACCCCGATGTTATTCTCATTCATCATTCTTAAAACAATCCACAAATGGTTGTGTTTTCAGTTCAAACCAAATAAGAATCTGGATGCTTACATGATATATATATCTGGCTCTCTGGGCTCTTCAAAACTGACCTGCAAAATATCATACTAAATGGGTTCCTGCAAGATGACAATGAATAATAGTTTCTTAAGGGAAAGAATAGCCTTTCCCATGGCAGGACAACCTCTCCTCTTCCCAGCTGACAATGGGATATTCCCAGAGGCAGCCACAAACTTGGCAGATTCTCCAGTTCGCTACCACCCATGTTGGTATTTATGTGGCACGTAACAGTGAAACAGGAGTAAACTGGACTTCCCAAAGTTCACTACTCATCTAGTTCAAGTTTTAAGTGAAAGGTCCTGGGGTCTGTTTATGGCATATAATACGGGGAGGATTCATTTGTGATTTGATTCAGTGAAGTGCTGAGACTTCCTGAGATGCCCTAAACTCCATCAGTCTAAGGCTCAGAAGTTATTAGGTGCTCACTGCACTTTAGGACTGGGCCCTGCCTTTGCTGTGTGTTAAAAAGAGGAGGAAAAGGCATTTCTAAGACATGCCTAAACCTTCTGAAGAAAGAGGAGGATATGAACGAAAACATACTGTAGCCCCCTAAAGTTGATTGATTGGTCAGATTTTGAGGTCTCTTGGTGAAATCAGTAAAAAAAAGCAACAGTAATATAAAATATGCAACCCAAAACCTTGTTTTACAGAATTGTTTTCTTTAAAACCTAGATAAAATATGAGAATATAATCTTCTTTCTATCATTTTTCTTGGAGTCATCCTTTAGAACTCTATGCAGTGGGGATAACGTTCCCTCATAACGTCTAGAGAATCCAAATTCTGTCAAAAGCTTATCAATCTGTAGGAAATTCTGGAGGGCCTTTGTCATTGAGGAGTGGTTGCCAAAGAGATCTTTTTCCTGTTTTCAAGTATTAGTCTTTCTTCTCCAGTCAGCCTGAAATTAAGGAAGAATGAAAATAAATCCTTGTTGGGGAAGTTGAATACCATAGCTGAAAATGTTACAAGCTGTGAATGGGACTGGCTTTGTGGTATGACTACTTATTACCCATCTGCCTAGGCATTAATGAGGGAACTTTCGAATTGTATTAGGTTATGTGTATGCATATCTCCTAATAGACTGCACACTGGAAACTTAGAGAGAGGGCTTGTCATTAGCTTATTTTATAGTATATATAATGCTTTTATAACTCATATGTCTTAACTGAGAGGCTGTTAGAAAGAGTGAACAGGATAAGCAAAAAACTGATTGTACATTTTCCCTTTTCTGATTCCCAGAAGGATTATAAGCCTGTATCAGCATTGGACAGAAGTTCATTGGTGTATAAATGCTCCAGCAATCTGACTATCCCGCATGTTACCATGGAAGACAAAGGCCTCTACATCTGCCGAGTGGTCAATGTAACAGGCCTGGAGACCAGTGCAATGGGGCTGGAAAAAAATGTCACAGTCACAGTGTATGGTAAGGTCCACATCTGCATGACAGCAGTGTCTGGGAACTAGCACTGTTAAGTGTAGGCACATTTAATCTGTCTGAGTAAAAATGGAATCAGCAATGCTACTGGCTAGGATGCAGTCACAAGATTGTGAAGCTGTAGGGCATATACATTGATCACCAGGCAGTCAGGAAGAAATGTCTTCCTCAAAATATGCTATGTAATTATGGGAAGGTCATGTCCTCTGCTTAAACAAATGGTGTTTGTCCCTATCAGAGAAGAGGCACGGCATGTAGAAATACCTTAGCTTGTCCTGGTTTGGTAGTTATGTTTTAACTGTCTCTGAAAAGGCAGTACATTTAGGAAACCCATGGAAGCTGGCATTCAGCTGCTTGGTTGTGAGTTGGTTATATTTGAGGAGGTGGGGACTGAGGGGCAGCATCTTTGTACAACTGCACCAACATTTTGTAAACGGCCCAGCACCCACCAATGCAGCCAAGCTTTCAGTCACACTCAGATAGTTGGGATCTGAACACTTGGGAAAACATGGCTAAACTGGGGTCCTATTTATCCCCTTGATAGTTGGGCCCTTTCAGAGTTCAGGTAGAGATCAGAATTTGCTAATGGCATTGCCCATTAAAGCAAGGCATCTTCGAGTACTGCTGTGTGTTCTCTGAAGCTAGGTGCCACCAGATGCAGCATGATACTGTCTTCTGCTTATTTATACCCCTTTGTATATGTACAAAATTGCAAAGAGAACCACGGCTGCACAGTTATGCAATAAAGCCGTGAGCTTATCACTCCCTCTGACTGTCTGCAGCTTCCCCTCAGCTGTGCTGCTAAAACCCAATCGTCCAGGGCAGCAACCATTTGTAGTCTGGCAATCTTCTATTGTTTGATTTGTCTTTTATCGTCTCTTATAGACAAAGCTTTCCTCCGGGTTTCCTCTAAGAAAAGCACCTACTATGAAGTGACAGCAGGACACAAGTTACTGAAACTGGCTGTGAAGGTGGAAGCCTTTCCCCGCCCAAATATTACCTGGTGAGTCTCATCCAGTCACATGTGATCAGGAATGCAGGACCTTTCTTTCTCAGCTTGCAAAACTGGGGTGGTCTACTCTAAATAATGAAGCTGACACTACTGATATCCAAGTGCTATACTCTACACTTCCACAGACCCCTTGAATGGTCTTGGGCAGGCCTCTTCCCTGCTCTGTGCCTGACTTTCCTTCTCTAGTTACGCAAAGCAATGTGGGAATATAGTCATTCATTCAGTTGTGTGTGCAGAAAACACCTGAGAAGCACCGAACAGGATTGCCATTGGCATCAGCACTGCTGGGGAACATCTTCAAAGGAGCCAGTGCCTCCAAGAAAGCTGTAAGGAACACTCTCTGCACAAAGAGTTCTTCCTCCTTACCTGATATTTTTTTCCTCCCTGCCTCAGATATTAGTAGGGACATTGGCATGCCAGATGGATCTGTTTTTCATGACGGTTTGTCTGCTGCTGCTTTCCCACCTGAAGTCCTAATACACACATAAGTGTTTTCTGTCACAGCCAGCTGGGAGGGATTTGGACTTTAGCTCTGGACAGGAAGACAAGAGCCTAGCAACCCAGAAGATCCTGTTTTCATGCAGTAATAACAAAGTAATAGCAAAGTGAAGGGAATACCAATGTGTGAACAGAATCACTGATGTGTGACACAAAACGTTGCTCAAGCTTTCCTAGGGTATTTCATAAAATCAAACATGCAAATCTCTTAGACTTTCTAATCTGTTCCTTCCTACTAAAAGATAATTCCCAATGTCCAGTGCTGTCTGTAGCAAGAACAAACCCTATTTCTGGCATGTTGCTTCCCATGCATTTCAATCATGAACTCAGGCAATGTTTTCAGAGTTACCCACCTTGGACAGTGGTGGACCATCCTTGGTCCAGTGTCACGTCTATGTCCACATCTCAAACCATTACACACACATAGCATCCTAGCACACAAAGGAGGGAATGGCAGATTGGTCTTAAATATTTGGCTGTAGAGTAACAGAAAAGGGGGGATTTCTTGTCAATCAATCATTGGCTACTCCAACATAACTGTAACAAACCACAGTTTAATAGCCCATGCAGTACTTCAGCAGCCACAGGAAGTAAAGGTAGGCGTGGTCTCCCTTCTCCTTCTCCCTCCTCTTTCTCCATGTTTCTTTGGATAAAAAGGAGAAATAGGGCCCAAGACCACCAGTATTGTGTCCCCTGCTCCATTCCCCGTTCCTCAGTGTTCAGAATATCCCCAACATGCATTGGAGGCCACACTTAATATTATCCTACACTTCGCTTCTTCTGTGCAGAGATTGGGCTGTGTTGGCAGTTCTGTGATGCACTTCCCATTGGCTGAGTCAATAAAGGAGGTCTGAGTTAGAGTCACTGGGCAGCGGGATTGGTGAGCACCAGTGGCTAGTGGTTAGCCTGATTTTGGGGGATTAAATTCAAGGGGAACACAGCCATCTGATTCTGTTTTTTAGAGCTAAAATAGCGACTGTGCCCCTTTTCACCCTCACTATGCTTTGCCCTTTTGGGTCATTCTTTGTGCAGATGGTGGGAGAGGAAATTGCCATTCCTGGTAGCAGTCTGAGACCACCAAAGTTGTCTTCCCCGGGTGTTCTAGGGATGTTGATGTTGGAGGCTTTGCCAGTGGAGTTGTTTGAACTGCTGTACAGGAGACTTCTAAAACTCCCAGAATGAACACAGTCTTGTTTCCTTGGCTGTTTCCTGCACTGAGTCCATTCCGTGCATCCCCTTCAGTAGCACTGACCTGGTGAAGATAGTATCTTGCCCATTAAATAGTTGAAGTTCAGAAGTATCCAATCAGTATTGCATGCTATTTGCAGGTGCCTTTTTCTGTGAGGAGGGGGGAGATTATCCAGGTTCTTCTGCCCTATTCTTTGTCATTTTAAGATCACAGATGCTTCATGGGGAGGAAACAAAGGTTTTCAAAGTGCTTGTCTTAACAGAATAACAATGGGCTCCTATACATGTGCAGGGAGCCAGCTCCGATACTCTCGTAATTCAGCGCATTGGATCAGACTCAATTAATCAAGTCTGCTAGAGGGTTAAAATTAACACGCTCCAGCAGACTATAGCATTACATGTATCAATATACCCATGCTACAAATGGTGGTAGGGCACTTTGAACTAAAGCTTGTTCAATGAGTTTTAGTTCAAAGAGCCCCGCTACCATTTTCAGCACAGGAACACTGATGCACATGATGCTCAGGTGCTTTTAATTAGTGTGGTTTGCTAATTAAAGCACCACCCACCATACCTCCTGGAGCACATGTAGGATGCCCAATGTCTCCCATCCACCGACAGAATTAAATTTTCAAAATGGGCTCAGTTGTTGTAAATTCTTCAGGGCACTACCTTTACCTTATTCTGCAGCTGTGAAGGGTCATGTGTACCTATGGTTATTGTTTGTATATTCACTTAATTTGTTGGTTCCAAAACTAGAGGCTCAAGTTCAGGCCAACCTGTAATTTACTGTGCCTGTTGCAAGGCTTATGCAAAGTACGTACCCCGCTTGTTGGCTTGTTTGTGAACTACTCAATCTGCACTTGCAGATGGTGGTAATTTGTGTCCATCTCAGTTGAGGGAGACAAACTGACTTGTACACTGCAAGTGGCTTATAACTTGCACTTTAAAATTGCTGTTGCTGGTCCAGATCTACAACTGAGATCTGGTCTAGTTCTACAACTGAGAGCGCTCCAAATGCATACCATTCCCATCTCCTCTTTTCATAGTTGCTGGCTGAAAAATGGAAAGCATCTTACAGGATGGTCAGTTCCCCCCCAATGTGGTGGAAATATATATTGTGTATTTTTTATCCAGTCCAAGTCTTAATCTCAGACATTCTCCAAGGCTAATATCTATCTGTTTTCCTGCTGAAAACCAGAAGCTAAAAGCAATTTGCCCTTCTGCCATATACAAAGGCTTGCCTGCATGCATAGCTGACAGCCTTTGATGGGACTTTCCAAACAGGTACAAAGATGGCAAGCCAGTCAAGGAGAACCATACTTGCTACGAACTTGATCCAATGAAGTACAAGCTAGGCATAAGAGATGTGAGACCGAAGCATGCTGGTAATTACACCATAGTCCTGAGCAATGCTAAGCATGGCCTATATGAGAACTTCACTCTCCAACTGGTCGTGACAGGTAAGCACCTGATGTTCCTAAGTATTTCTATTGCTCTCTTGCATTTCTTTTGTGATGCTGCCTTGCCAGGCCAGTAGGCACATTGAATTGTCTGTGGTATTTCTTTCTGCTGATGGATATGATGTTATGCATAGCACTGAAACAGACTGATCAGGTTTTACAGGGTTCAGGCTGGGGCAAGGCAGTACCAGCAAAGGGGTGGTGTGAGGTTCATGAGAAGTGGGAAGGTGAGTATTACTAAATGCAGCCCCAGGCACGGAGGTCCTTTCCCCAGCTGAGTGCATTCCTGAGTGCTCTCCTATGGCTCCCTGCCTTAGGTAAAGCGAGAGAGGCTCTTTGGGCAGAGGAGCACGTGCCTCCAGCCACACCAAGCATTGTGGGGGAAGGACACTGCTGTACGAGGGGCCAAAAGCTAGGTTGAGTGCTCCTCGCTCTGCCTCCATTCCAGCGCCTCCTGTTACTGAGTGCCCAGGGCTCAAATATCACATGCACCAGCTGTTCATGCTACTTGTGACAAGTATGCCATGGGCTGGCCACCTCTCTTCTAAGGAATAGGCCAGATGATCTTTTCACTTGCTGTGGAGCAGCACTGTAATATTGTGTGGGGGGCAGCAATAGTCTGACAGCACACAAAGGAAAAAAAATAAGGAAAATATCTAAAAGCAAACAATTAATCTGGGGAATATACCATCAAGGAGAATGGTGGAAGTTCCATCCAGTGGGATTAAAACCAGTTTAGAGGAAGCATTCCCAGAAGGAAGAGGGAAGAGGGACTGCATTAGCTGAGGGAGCAGAATTAGATGGGTCACTCAGCCTTTCTGTCTCTGACGCCTATTAATTATCCTTCATAGAAATACTTAGCAGATCTGTATGTTATTTATCTAATGGGGCATTTGAGATAAACTCATTTTCAAGAGTCTTGGAAAAACTGCAAACTATGTGACTTGATGTAGGTTAATTTGAGACTGATGGAGAGAGATTCAAACCACACTTAGTCACCATATCTGTGATGTTTTGAAAGAAAGGCCCTCTCATCACACTGTTGCCTACTGCCTCATCACCTCATTCCTGATCCTTTCAGTTCAGTAGCAGAGAGACCAAATCATGAAGCAGAATAGGAGTTTAGTGAGAGTTCACCCTGGTTTCTTTTGGGCTTCCTGAGTTTCAGTCAGGCAGTAAAAAAGATAAAGTTATCAATGCTGGTTTGTTTTCTTTTCAATAGTGAATGGGCTTTTCTCCCCCTTCTCTTTATATTCTTTATACCTAAAAATATTCCCCATTGTGCTGTATAGCATTGCCTGTATGCTGCTGTGCCATGCAACTTCCAGTCATTGTGCACGTTTCATTTCACCTTGCACACGCAGAGCATTGCCTCACAAGCAGGGGAAAAAATGAGGAGACGCCAAGAGTAATCTTGACACCATTGCTGTCAATGGCAAAACTCCCACTGATTTAAGGTGGGCCAGGATTTTACCTTAAATCTTTGTCCCTAAAACTATTTAGGCTGCTCTATCCCAATGACTTCCTTGGCTGAGGCAAACACACCTGCATTGGCAGTGGACTAGGTCTTTCCCACCTCTGATTTCTGTTCTTTTTTGTCATTATGAAGTGCATCATTTGGGTATCAATCCTCGTTGCACAGTTCTAGTTATGAGCTAATTCATCTGGACAAGTTTTGGTTTATATGTTGTTCAGGATGCATTCGCTATGACTGTCTGCAACACTGGGTACTCTGTGGGTGTGGTATGAGTTGCATTGCACTACTTGTTCTGTCTGGATGACTGGAATATTTTAAAGAGGAGAAAATTAGGGATGACAAATAGCAATTGTTGTTGTTGTTGCTGCAAATATGATTGTTTGCATGTGAAAAGGGAATTCAGATACAGAACAGCCATTCCCCAAACATTTACGTAAACAAAAACCTGTTTGCGTGAATGCTTGTGAGAAGCCAAGGACAGGATTTTATTGCAGGTTTCTATTAACTGCTTTGCACGTTTTTCATCTCTTTGTTTCATAAACAACCATTCTCCATCTTGCACTCACATGCAGATCGTGCTTGTTGTTAGCCCTTGTCACAGTTCCACACAACAGAAGGCAGAAGGAATTAATCACAAGTAATTCTTGTGTTGTAAAAAATGCTATTAGCAAACTACACAAAGTCTGACAGCTGCAGGGATGCTCCTAATTGGTAAAGTGCAGACACAAAGATGCAGAGAAATGCATGGGAAAAACAAACAGTAAGTGGGGGTTTTTTGGTAGCCAAAGATTGCCCTAGAAATGTTCGCAAAAATATATGCCCAAAAGTCCAGTTGTCCATAACTGAGTGTCTGAACTTAATGAAGAAATTTGCTCTGCCCTTGGTTTGAATGACACCGCAAATCATCCCTGCCTTTACCCATTGCCTTTGGCTAGTGCTCCTGTCTTGTGCACTTCCACAGCTCATTTTAGCTGAAGTACTGAATTAAAGGGGAGGATTTTTGTGGGCAGAAGTAGATCAAGAAAGACTTTATTCTTGAAGCGTGCTCAGCAGCATCTCCGTGCCTGTCCTTTATTTTCAGACCTGGGCACTTACTGCTTAATCTCCAAAAAATTAAGTGTATTTTTTTTTGTATCTTGCATCTTAATCATGCTGCATTTAAGCTCATAAACCAGTACCCTGATTCTGTCTCTCTAACCATTAATCACCTGGGAAGGTCATGAGCACAAGAATTGGAGAGATTGCCAAGAGCTGCAGTAAATATTCATACTTTGGGCCTCTCCGCCAATATTGTGGCCTGTCCCTAAATTGCAGCCATCACTGGATGGCTAGAAATGGCCATGTTTAGGGAAGGGGCTGCAGGCAGATGTATTGTCCTGCACTTGTAATTTGGACCCAGGAGTTAATACGCTTTGCGAAATTCTTCTTGGATCAGCAGCGAATGCAGTGATCAGAGCTTCAGTTTTACATCACATCTGAAAAACAGCATCTTTAGCCATGCATCATGCTGGGGCACTGGTTCAGGAAAGGATGCCCCCTACTGAGTCCTAATAGCTTTTCCTGTAGGCTTCCCTTAGAGGCATCTTCCATATATAGCAGATACCATAGCAATCAGTATAATTATGGCATGGACTGCACACAGCACATAGAGAAAACACGGTGGTGACAAGTGCACAAACAGGAGCTATTTCCTCCAAGTTGGAGGTGGGTAATGCAGAACATAGCTCCCTATTAGATGTCAGCTCATCACAGGCAGGCACAAGAGGACTGCAGCATGGTTCCCACTGCCTATGTCTAGGAGCCTGTAGGGGCAGTACCTGTTGGTAGGTGTAAGTACCAGCCTGGCTGCAGGTAGGGACTTCATGGGCGAAGAGCAATGGCTGACTGCCGTATAGATGACTGACCACTGGGATTCCACTAGAAACGTCCCTTCAGAAAACAGCTCAGCCCATGCTTCTGGCCTCCCATAATCCTAACACCCCTGGCGTCAGATGGTATCGAATCTCACAGGACGCACACATCCCTTGCGGTCTTGTTGGCTCATTGTGGGACTCTTAGGTCTCTGGGAGGGAGCCCATTGCATTTTCGAGCCACTCCTTCTTTACATATTTACACATCAAACACTGTCCGTGAAGCGGCGGGTTGCTGTGTTTTTGTTTTGTTTGATTAAATTCTTATTAAGAGCCAAAGCTTCAACAGAATAATGTCCTGAAGAATTCAGAGGGGAGGGAGCAAAGAGAAGGGGTGATCCTAGCAAACAGCTGGTGACTGCACATCCAAGCCAGCCAAGAATGAAAAACGTGGGAGAAATGGAGTTATTCCAGGCGAGAGTACAAAGCAATTTTTTTAAAAAACAAAATCTATTTATGGTCAAGCAGGCTGTGTTTCATTCTCAGCTGTGCACTAATAATCTGGATGTATCTGAGCTCTTGCTGAGCTCTTTATGCAGCAGTCAGCAGGCTCTTAAACCATTATATTTTCATGGACGATTGTAGTGGAGACAAAACAAACTCATAAAATGGGACAAAATGACCTTCCGCCATCTTGCCTCTCTCTTCCCTGTCCCTAAGCTCCTTTCCTAGGTTCCTTCTGCTGTTTATTAGTAGGCATTGCATTTTCTTACTGCTGCTGTAGGCAGTTGGAATTACATCCATCATACAGTCTGCCAAGCTACAAGCTGTGGGGTGGTGATAATGCAGTAGGGAATGTGGCTGGAGTAAAGACTGCATGTAAATGCAACATTAAGCACTAGGAATAATCTCATGCGTGTTAGTGTCAGGTCACAAGCTCCTAGTCCACCCACGTGGTGAAAGGTGAAGGGTAAAATAAGGAATGGGTCATGGGAGGAGAATGCATAGGTGTGCACAGATGCACATCAGTGCTATGCTTGCTATGCTCAGTTGTGCATTGCTTAAATGTCACTTCTGCTACAAGGTAGGAGCAGTTTAGCAGCCATGCATAAGGTTATTTCCCAGTCTAGAGTCAACCTGGCTCCCCAACCCCACAGCCCCTTATTGTTGTTGGTTCCAAGTCAGAGATGATGCATGCCTGTGTTTGCCAGTGATGCCTGATGAGCTGCTAAGCACAACACTCTGCACCTGCATCAAGATCAATAAACTCAGGCTGTGCTGGACAACCCTCTCCCCTGCCCCTTGCTCTCTTTGCATCATACAAATGGCACTCCTTAGAGTGAAACGAGGGCCTCAGCCCAGCTACAAGCCCTGCAGGCAATGGTCTGGGGAAAGAGATGAGTCTTCCGGACAACATCAACAAAGTTAGACAGTGCCAGACCCCAGGGGGAGTGAACTCCAGGGTGAAGAGCCTCATTCAGAGCTCTTGGAAGTCACTGAAAAGACTCCCATTGACTTTAATTAGCTTTTAAATCAGGACACATTACATGCTGCTGAAGTCCCTGAGCTTTGACGTTGTTGGAGTGCATTACCAGGCCTGTAGAAACACACATTTTCTCAGTATTGTTGCTCCATTCCAACTAATGATTGGATTGTGTGGACTGTGCCAAATATGTGAAAGCAGGATCACCTCCAATGAAACTACCTATGTCTCCCCTATGTGTCTCTGTCTGCCTACCTGATATCCCTTCCCGCAGTATTGGAGTTACTTGAAAAAAACATCTCTTCTTTGTCCTTTGGGGAAAGCATCCATGCAGGCAAAGCAGAAACAGAATTGGTTGTTTTCCATCACTTGGGCCGGTGAAGCAAACCAGAAACACAGAAGTAAACAATAGTGCTGGGCCCCATCCAAGGGCTGTTTCTGACGACCTGCCATCCGAGTCCACTGCATGGCTTTCTCCTTGTGCACTGTCTGTCCCATACCTTGTTGGGTGGTGTGGGGGGATGTGAGTCAGGGTTATTTATTGAGTCGGGGTTGAGAGGACATTTGGTTTAAAATACAGAACCTCAGTAAAGAAATCATCACAAGTGATTTCTGTCCATCTTTTCCCTTAGAAGAAAATATCAATCCCCAGACAGAGCAGGGAGGGGTGGCTACTGAGTTTACATGAACTCTGTGAAAGAAGCAACAAGTGGGCTACACTAATGATTCACAAATCTTGAGTAATTTTCTCACTAACATGACGTGTTCTCCACATGCTTCTAGCCCCAGCCCTCCACTTAGCCCCGTGCCCTCCCTGGGGAGGCCATAATGAAAAAGTCATCTGAGCTCTTTTCATTTTGTTGGATGTAGCCAAAGCAACTTTAGGAAGCGGGGGCGGGGGGGAGGGGGGGACAGGAAGGCCAGTCAGCTTCTGCCAAAAAATCCTAAGCATTCACCTCAGGTCTTGACTGGAGGCAGCGTCTCGCCAAAACCTTTTTTAAAGCAGAGAGGTAAGGGGAAATAAGGCAGCAGCATGTTGTTTGCATGCTGTCTGCCGCTCAAGCCTGCAGGTAGATTAGCTGGTGCCTTTTTCCTTTAAAAAAGCAGGCAGAGAGGGCAGACACACCCTGGGAAAACAGATCTAAAATGGCCTGTTCTGGTAGCAATTAGGCAGATCAGCATTAAGCAGTTTGCTGTTGAACTGAGAAAGAAAAAAAATCCTTTTGCTAGAGAGTTGGCTCTGCTGATCAGGGCTGGACAGCAGAGCTGTTCAACTGGGGTGCGGGAAGTGGGGAAGCCTGGGCGGGACGTTCTCTTACTGGGGAGGTTAGGGAGAGACATGTCTAACCAGGATCTGAAAAAGCAGACCCCTCCCCACACACACCCAAAGTTATGCTGTGGTTTTAACCACAGAACTCCCTGTGGGTGGTTCAGAGCCCCTACAACTTTTTATATATTTGGCGGTAGAGTAACAGAAAAGGGGGGATTTATAGTCCAGTGATTCTGCCTTCCCAGCCTTCATGTTACATAGGAGGGAGTGTGCTCCAGCCTAGAGGATCAGCGGAGGGAAGGGGCTGGCAATCAGTGCCCAGGGATCCTGCCAGCTGTGTTACTGACCCCCCGTGCAACTCCATCTCCGCCTCTGTTTGTACCCATGGGGGTGATGATACAGACCTGCTCTGCAGGCAGGTACAAATTGGGCAACTAGAAAACACGTTCTGAAAAACAAAACCTCAAAACGAAAAAAAAGACACAACAACAAAAACAACCAAAAAACCCCAAAAGCAAAACTAGAAATAGTCATATGGGGTAGAATGAGATGTTTCTTTCCAGCTGAACCAAAATGTTTTGTTCTCAGTTTATTTAACCCCTTTTTAATCTGTCCCTTTTTTAAAAAATTGAGATCAATCGCAAAATGACAGTTTTAAAAAACGGAAGGGGGTTTTTCTCCCCTTTTCCCTTTGTCCAAAATTCTCCTCCAAATTTGACTTGAATTTTGTGAGTAGTTTTGATCAAACATGCTTCATAGTGAATTTTCTGTTTGCTAAGAAAAGTTCACAAGTTTCTCCTTGTCATGTTAAGCATCCATTGGCTATCTGATCATTTCTTTTCTGTCCTGTTTTTCTTTACACAAGCCTTTGTTCCATCTGCTACTGAGCTCTGTTGTGCCTGCTTCCCCACCCCTCCCCACCCAAAGATCCGAGGAAGGCTGCTATGATACCTGAAAGTTTATCCAAATCTATTCCAACCATGTAGTTGGTCCAACAGAAGATATCACCCGCAAAAACTCTAGCCTCTTGCATAAAATACTGTGAGCTCCTCAGATGGATGATGGCTGTGAAGTATAAATTATATCCTTCATTTTCACTCCTTCCAAGTCAGTCAATTCAAAATGGTTTTGATTTTTTTTGTGCCTGTTTGACATATCCAGGGAAATGTTTAGACACAGGGGTTTGCACTTGTGTGTGTGTTGTGGAGGATTAGAGAGGCAATCCAAGTGAAAGTGTCAGGGTGGCCAAGTGGTCTATGGTGCCAGACTCAAGGCATAGCTGCCTTCTGTAGTGGGAAGGTGCTCTGGTCTCTGTGTGGAGGTGTGGGTTTGGATCCCACTGCTAACACTAACATTTTGACTTCAGGAGGCAGTACTTCACAGTCAGGGCGGCTAGGATCTGGAACCAACTTCCAAAGGAAGTGCTGCTTGCTCCTACCCTGGGGAGTCATCAAAAGGAGGCTAGATAATCACCTAGCCAGGGTCATTTGACCCCAGCATCCTTTCCTGCAAATGGCAGGGGGTCAGACTTGATGATCTGCTTAGGTCCCTTCTGACCCTACCAACTATGAAACTATGAAAGTTGTAAGTGTTCCTTTGAAAGAAATGAATAAGCAACTGTTGAAATGCTTTGCTGGATCAGACCTATCATTAATATCAGTGGCCAGTGGAAGAAGCTGCCCACCTCTGCCCATCACGCAAGCATATGAGTATCATTTCAGTCAGAGGTCATTGAAAATAAAGCAGTGTCCATATATTCTACTATTAAAGAGAAGTTATCCTTTGTCATCTTCTCAGACTTGGAGAAAGGCAAACTTAAAGGTGATAGGCAGAGCATGTGGCCCCCACAGCAGCAGTCTTAGTGTGAATGCCGGTATAAAGCACAGAAAATCTTTTCTATCAGTTGGGGAATGATTGTGGTCAATGCCCCAAATCCCTGTACAGATTGTTTTCCTTTAATACAAAGGCTTAAACATGGCACTTGAAAGGAGGGTAAAATTAACAGAACTTTGATCAATTTGAAATGAACAGTAAGTGGAACTGTTTCTGATTGCTTTCAGCCATGCAGCAGCGTGGGGGTCTTTCGATATTCAGGTCAGCTCTTATTCTAACAACAGCATCTCAATAAAGAGGGGCTGCAGATGCAGTGAAGAGAAAAACCCAATTTAATGCACTCTGAACCCAGTGGAAGAGAGCTGGTTTGAAACATGGCCCCAGAACAGAGAGTTCGTCTGGTCTGGGTGACTTTTGCTTGAGCTAAGGAAACAAGTAATGGAAGGGAAGTGGCTAGGGGAGCAGAAGGAGAAGCTTCATGGGCACTGAAAGAGGGAGGTGATGGTGTGAGATAGCAGGTCAGGTGCCAGGCTTCCGGTCTTGCCCTAGGCTGAGGACTTGTATGGTTCCCAGGGCTGCAGGTCGCCTCTGAGGAACATTACCTGATGGAGCAACACATTCTTCTTGCAAAGGGGCTGCAGGTCAGCTGTGTGCTGCAGGGGGAGGGAGGGGATTCAGCGCTGCAGGCTGTGTGGGGCCCTGGAGAGCTCCATGCAGAGCGGCATAAGAACATCAGAATTGCCATTTACCGGGTCAAGTCATAGGTCCATCTTGCTCCATGTCCTGTGTCACACAGTGGCAGAGAGTATTGTGGAGCCCAGGACACTTCCTTAGCTTTTGTCAGCACTGCCAGTCTGTCACTTTCACAAGGTCTAAATTCATGCCAATTAATTATTTCCTATGGTTTAAAAAGCCCACACGCAGTCCAGCCTGATTACATCCATATTGGAGATGCATAATTTAAAGTGTGACCAGAAATATATGTGGATCCTGGCAGTTAAAAATGAATTCCTGCCCCTTGCCGTCCCTCATACATACCAATGAGCAGAGCTGTATGCAGTGCCAGAAGATAAAACACTGCGCAGTAAAGCAAATGTGAAGAACACAACAATGGGTATGTCCACACGTGCTCACAATTTGAGGCAATAAACCCTGGTGCAGTTTGTGCCAGAGTTTACTGCTCCTGGGTGCCACATTTGCACGTGCACCTTCAGACCACAGTACGTTGAACCGGGTTGGGACAGCCTCGGCTGGCAGAAGGCTTGGGGGTCAGCCTGCCAGCTGCTCTGACCTGGCTCAGTGTGCTGCGGAGGGGCTGGCTGGGGCACGAGGGTGCTCCAGTGTGGGGCTAGCCAGCCAGCAGCCCCCACACCTTTGTGCTGTGGCCAGCCCCATCAGTGTCTACACATGCGTTATGGAGCACTAAATAATGTCACTTGTAGGGTAGCACTTGTATTGACACTGTACTTATGGAGGCCTTTAATTAGTTTACTGTGATCTAATAGGGCTGCACGTGTAGACACGGAGACTTTATTGAGGAGCTAATTAGTCAGTTCCATAGTAAACATCTCATGTAGACACACCAGATATGTGTTAATGGGGAGGGGGTTACTGGAGAAAATATATTGTTTGTCTACACTGAGGTATTCAGTAAAAATGTCCCTCTGTTGCTAGGGTAGACAAGACATGGGTTGTCACTATTCTTCTTAATGTTGATTTATCTAATTCTGGTCAGAGCAGGTCTGGCTGAGAAGCATCAGTAGCCGCATAAGCCTTGGCTACACTTGAGCTCTTGGGATTGAAACCACTGATAGAGGTTCTTAGCAAGAGCGGGGTTTCTGACGCAGTGCCCACTCAGCTGAACAGAGAAGGGTTCTGTTGGAGTCAGTGGGCACTTCATTAAGTAAATGAGAGTGGCTTATAGGGGTTTAGAAGTCTGGATCCGGTCAGTGAAGAACTTCTCCAATACAGGAACTGAAAATGATGACTACAGACTGTCCCCCGAGGACCCCTTCCATGCCCTGGTGCAGGGCAGATACTGGGTTCAGACGAGATCTGTAAGGGTGTGTCAGAGTAGGACAACATCACATGGTGCTTTGGAGATTCAAGGCAACCCTATAAGCCACAGAGCAGCTAAGCAAGTCTGCAGTAGTGCCTTAAAGGCACCTTGGTTTTCCTCCAGGACACTGAGGATTTAGGCCTGTCAGTTATTAGAGACACCCATGCCCCTTTGCTCCTAAGAAAATCTAAGTCATCAGACCCCCCGCTCATCAACCAGCCGCCAAGGGACTCCCCGCTTCTCACTGGCCGCCAGGGGGTACCCTGACCAAAAAAGGTTGAAAGCCCCTGCATTAGACTATTTACGCAGTTTTTTTATGCAATGCTTTAATACCCAGAAAATAGTCTACTGCACATTAAAATTCACATGTCGATGCACCCAGTGAGATGCCAAAAATGCAGATAAATGCTTAGTAGAATTCTGCTAAGTGCCCGAGTGTTTGAATCTAGTTGAGTTAAACAAATAAAAGTCATCTGAAAACAAAGTAATGCCTAAAGATATTAAGCTCCCAGGAGAGCGGGGGGAGAAGTCTTTTCTAAAACTTGTTTTAACTTTTGATTGTCATTCCCATAACTAATTGCTATCTCTACAATAACTGTTATGTAGCACTGTGAAGAAAAACAACGGGAGGTATTTTCAGCAAACCCCTTTAGTTTTAAGTAAATAATTGGTTTAGCCTCATAAATAATTACTTCATTTAATGAATCATTTCAACTCATTTTAGGTTTCAGTAATATTTAATAGTCCCATACAGTAAAGTAATTGTGGAATTAGGAATTCATTTGTCACTCATGTAACTTATTATTTTAATTAGATCAAGTAAAAAAAAAAAAGCTCTCTTTTTTAGAAAGATAATTTAAGTGACATTTAATATGTTCATCATTTCAGCAAGGGTACAGCAAATTGTCTTAATATCCAAATGCATTACCAGAGTGTACGTACATGCACATGCAGACACTTAACATCTGAGCCCCCAACCAAAAGGCCATGATATTTTTGTAACAATGACCTTGACGCCTTTTTTCTTTGATGGAAATTGCATACAACTTCTGTCCAGACATGCTGAATGAAAGAGTTGAAACTGAAGAAAAAAATGTTCTCAGGTCATGGAAAATAGGTTTCTGTCCACCAGGGATCAGTAATGAACTCTATGACTGCAAATAATTTGGTGATAGGAAATGAGACGCCAGGTAAAAATGGCCTTTCCTGGCAAAATATGAGTCACTAGTTCCCAATGCTTTGCCCTTATGAATGGCATTGTACATCCAAGTATCTCAAAGCACTTGCCTAGCAATGTGGAATTAGCCTGCCTAGCCCCTCTGCTGAATAGGTATCTTTCCCTCCATTTTACAGATGGGGGAGTACAGGGTACAGAGAATTGAAGTAGTTTGTCCAGTTTCACACAGTGGGACGCACTCAGAAGACCCAGCTCTTCCCCAGCCCTGTGCTTAGTAGTCTCTGATTCAGTGCCAGAAAGGGGAACACAGTACAACCTACAGTACAGACATCTGAAAGCCAAGAGAAGTCAACCACTTTTTACCTTAAACTCTAATCAGAGACTAATGATGGGTATTTACACCAGCTAATGTTTCACTATCGCATGAGACTTGGGGCATTGCTAAAGCCTCTATAGTCAACGTCCCACTTTTTATCTCATTGAAGAGGAGGCTTATATATTTTCAGGCTGAGATGAGGTCAGCAGACCTTTCAGAGTCTGACCTGGCAGCCATGAGAAGTGAAAAATGAGGATCCCATGGAGACATGGAATTGGAGCTAAAAAGCAAGGCCGGTCAGTTCCCCAGTTCCCAAAGAGGGCTGAGGGGGAAGAAGGGCAAGGGTTGAAGATTGATGAGGTGGGCAATAGCTCATATTTACATATCTGGGGCCAGTTTGACAGGAGAAAAAATAAGTTAACCCAAAAAAATAGAAATCTAATCTACTGTAGGCTTGCCGACTTGTCAGAAGTCTTCGAGCAAAGCAGCCACACTCAGCTATGCAGAGGTGTTCCAACGAAGCACCCTGGCCAATAAATCTGTGTGATTTCCTGTTCGGAGAGACAGACAGAGAGATATGGCTAGGGATGGGCAGAGCTGTCTGCATAAAGGAAGAGTCCGTATTTTCACCCCAAACCCAAACCCAACCTCTCCAAGTTTAGGAAAAGTTCAGTTCACTTGGTGGGGGGTGGGGGACTTTATTTTTCACTGTTGTATTTTTTTCTGAGAGAGCTGGAAATTAGAGAGACAAATTGTTCCTTACCAGTGGCAACCAGAAGTAGTGGAAATGTCTCACAAAAGCCTTTTTTCATGAGATTTCCAACCCAAAAGGTTTGGGTGTACAGTTTCTGGCCCCAGATAACAAGTGGCTTTGTTTAATAGTTCTGCTTGTGGTGAGAATTGCTTCACACAACCCCGCTATTTCCTCACCCCTCTGTGTGCCCCTTGCTTTGCAACCCCTGCCCTGCTTTCCTCTTTTTCTGCAGCACATAGTGCAAGATAACAGAGGAGGAAAGCAGTTTCCAAGTCAAAGAGGCTTTGTTGTAAGGTCTCAGGAGAGACCATGCACAATGATAACAATGTTCCAGGGCTCCAGCTGTTAGATAAGAGTCTTCTAAGCCAACTACACTTTTTGGGGGAAATACAGGCATCAAAGAATAGGAATTAGGAGAGAGTTTCAGTTTTTACCTATAGGGGGTGCATCTACATGTTCATTAACGTGCGATGGTTACTGCACATTTAATTTAGTACGTGTATAATCAAGTACTAAATAAATGTGCAGTAACTAGAGTTACCTTGCAGTGGTGCCAGCGAATGCCTTTTTAGTAACACTACTGCGCAGTAGCCTAACAATACTGCGCAGCAGTGTCTTAGCATGGTTTGTGCTGTGACGCACTACTGCACATTGTTATTAGGCTACTGCACATTAAGCATCTCATGTAGACACACCCAGGATAGACCTAATCCTTGAATGTTTTGCTGCTTAGATTTATCCAGGAATAGTCAACATTTGAAGACCGCTAGAATGAACGTGGTGGAGCTCACATAGTTTTAAAAATCCCACAAAATACCCAGGCTAATGACTGTACAAGGGGTGTCCTTTCAGTATCACCATCAACTTGCAATCATCATTTCACCCCTGATGCTCCTCTTAATGTTTGGGCCTCCTCAACTCATACAGCCTCAAGCAAGCCTGTAAAGACTGGGCATGCCAAGCTCATGGCTCTTCTCCAGCTTTGAATGGCCAGTATTTATCATGTCACTTCATTCACTGGGTATGTTTCTTTTACAGAGAGGCCGAAAATCTATGAAAAGGAGACTGATTTTGAGAAGGTTGAGCGGGTGGAACTGGGAAGTAAACACAGACTTCAGTGCACTGCAAGTGGCAACCCTGAGCCTGAGATCCACTGGGAGTGGCAACCATGCAACCAGGCAGGACTTCAGTAAGTGGTTATGCATGGGGCTGTCTTCGAAGGAGAAGTTCAGCATGAGCAGCTCGAGACATCCTTTTTCTAAGACACTGTGTCCTCATTATGCTCGGGTACCTGCAAATTGAAAGAGTTCAAGGGTTGGGTGCAGCATTCATTTCAAAGAGCAAGTCCCCTGCCCACAGCATGGACAGCAGAAGTGTTCTGAATCGATCCCAACCCAGAGAGGTCCCCTTTGGCTAATGTTATTCAGCCCTTATCCCCTCTGCTAACAGTGTTGACAGAATTCTTCATCTCTGTTGAAATCAGTGGGGGTTTAGCCATTGAATTTATTAGCAGCAGGGCAAGATCTTTAGGGCCAGGTGTGAAGGTGGTTTGTGCATTGTGAATGTCTGTCCACAGTCCTGTTCCAAGACTAAGGAGCTCATTTGACACAGCAGATAGTTACCCTGAAGCTACAGTAGATTCAGAAAAGTGATCAAGAATGGAAAGGTTGTATCACCCCATTGCAGCTTCTGTGAGAAATAATAATGATGCATTGTAGGATAAGGATCTTAAGAGGTTTTTGTTTTTTTAAGGCAGATGTTACTGGTTGTTTTAAGGAGGCATTCATAATTCTCACTTGACTTAAAATTTAGATTTGGTAAAAAAATAAACTTCTACAAAGACCTGTGACCCACGGAGAAATTTCCAAATCTTTGCATTCCAACAGAAGCGGCTACTTCGAAAACAAACAGACTTCCCCCCGCAGAATTTGCAGCCACGACTGCAGGTTTCATACATTCCTAGCTTGTTAGGGCCAAACTGTAATAATCAACCAGTCTGACTTTAGCCAGGTTCTGAAGTGTAACAACAGAAACAAAACCGGCTCCATTGATTTTCATTATACGAGCTGAGAAATAAAAAAAAAGAAAGAAAGAAAATGAGCAGGAGGCAAAGAGTGAAAAGAAAATTGGATTTTCAAAATCAATCCAGCTGCAGTAGTCTAAGGAGTAGCAGAACCATGGAAATGTACTTGTTTAAAGCAGAAGCTCTGATTCTCACTTAAACTAATCACCATGTTTATGCTGTTCTGACAATAAACAACACCCACCTGATGGCTCCTTTGTGTTGTCAGAACGGTGCCCAGGCCCCCTCTTGTTACCAGGATCAGGTGGGGGCTGTTTTTACCTGACAGCATCCCTTTCATTTATCTGTTTGCTTCTGTATATTTTCTGGTGTGCTTTGGGTATAGACCAAGGAAGCCACGGATTTGTGTGAGAAACCCCCAAGGGCAGATCTGAAGGAAGAACGTACCCTCTAGTGTAGAAAAGGCAGCCTTCTTATCACTGCAGGGGCTATCGATGGGCAAAGCCTTTGAGGTTCAGGCTCAGTGTGAAGTCTAAGCAGATGCTCACCCACACCAGCTCCACATGTGCAGGTGGGATCCTAGGGGCCTTCTTCATTGATTTCTTCTGAGCGGCTGCCCACCCACGCCAAGCTCCTGTGTCGTAGAGTGGATGGAAGGGGCAGCATGAACCAAGTGCTTGGCTGTGAACATGTCTTTGCTAAAAAACTGGCAGCAGCAGGAGGGTTGATAGAAGCAGATGAAATCCACCAAGCCTGGATCTGTCAAACAGGAACTCAGCGAGTTAAAGTGAGGTGCTTCGTGATGTTTCTTTCGTACATAGAAGTTCCTTTGTTCCTGTGGAGATGTTAGCAGAGCGGCCTACAGGGAGAGGCCTTAGTGCAGACCTAAAAGGGGAGGGCTTCGCTCGGTGAGCTCCCATGGGAAATAAGGGAGCCAAACCTAACAACACTGCTTGCAGTTTAACTCTCTTCTGCCATGAGAAGCCTGAAGTCAGATTTTCCTTCCACAGGCAGATGTGGGAATACAGGGAGAAACATGCTGTTTGGTTCCTCCCCGCCCCCTCCTTTTACTCTTTCATTTGCAAAATAGTAGTGGAAAATATTTGAAGCTCAGGTTGCAGTTTCAACTCTTTTTCAAGGTCTTGTTTGATGACAGGCTGCTGGACACAGACAGGCTGCAAAGAGCAGCTCCCAGACAAAGCTAGCTTAGTGCAGCTGCTTCCCCAAAAAGTTATGTCCCCTTACGCCTACCTGGTTCTGTAGCTCTACGTATCCCAAACTTTCAGTCTCAGCAATGGTACTGTGTCAACCCAAGTGGTAAAAGAAAGAGTAGCCCAGTAATTGGCCTTGAGCTGGTTCACAGATGCACTTACCCTCCCTTCTCCCCGTACATGTACACAGAAAAAAGCAGCTGAGGATTTGTAGACCTTTGTTAGTCTTTGCACTGGCTTCTTTGCAAGGGACTATCACTAAAGGGCTTTAGATTAAACCAGAATGGAAATACTATAGGGCAACATCTCAGGAAGAGGGCTGGACTGGGTGACTTCAGTTATCTGTCAGTCCCTTCCATCCAGGGTGGAATAGTAGACTCTGCGCTGGAAGTACAATAGCCCCGTCCCTGTGTTAGCAACACACATGGTATGGGCATAAACACTGAGCCAATTCAGACTCAAATACTTGACCAGGCAGCAAAGGACCTTGCATAACCCTGTTCTCTGTGCTCCCTGAGCCATCCAGTCTCTGATGTTATCACTTTAAATACAATTGCAGAGTGGTGTCTACTTCTGCTAGCCTCCGGGACAGCCTTATCTCTCTCAAGCAGAAGCTGTAGGAGGATTCCTGTGGGAAATGACACACTCCACACCCTCCCCCCATTTCCTCCTGTTGTTTCATTTCCTCTCCTCCTCTCTCTCCCTTTCTTTCTCCATGTACTCAAGAGCCCCACCATGCTATCATTGTTCATTCTCCGTGTAGCTGTAATGTGATTTGCTTCCTTTGAGGTCTGGCCCTCATGGCCATAAAGTGGAATTGCTTATAGGCAACTGTGAAGGGCACTTTGTGATCACACTGCTCCAAAGGGCACTAATGCTGATGAAGCCTTTGCTGATTCAGAGTTCAGCACATGCCCTTTGGTGGTATGGCAAAACCACAACTGCTCCAGCAGGTGCAGTACCACAGGGACTTTCCATATTAAGGGCCTGGTTGTCGTAAGTGCAGCTACCACAACTCTTGAGGAAATCAGCAGGATTTGTGGGTGCTCTGTGCCTCTGAAAATTAGGATGTATACACTGTGGTTTAAATTTACCTTCTCTAATCCTGTTTGGATGCAAGGTTGAACTCCTCTGGGAAGTTCAGACTCCCTCCTTTCCTGCCCAACTCATTGAAACTTTGGCACCTCTACCAAAACTGCAGTCATGTGTGCTGGGGATGTTGTGATCAGAGCACATCACTTTTTGCCGGCTGAATTCCATTTACTAACCCACCATCACATGGTAATAACCAACCTGGGCTGGATTTGAACTGACAGCTTTTAAATGAAATACACCATAGTCCGGCACAGACAGGCATTTCCTGAGCTATCAGACCCTTTAGGGGGGCTAGAGATGAAACTTAAGTGCTATTATGCTCTGTAAAGTGTGTGTTCAACTCTGCCTAATGTGCAGGGCTGTAGTTAGGCAAGCCAGAAAGTCACTTGTCTTAAATAAAGCAAATTTTCCCTTTATGATTACAGGACATCATGTTCTCTCTTCATTATCTAGCCTCAGTTTTAATTCTTGAATGTATGCAAAATACTGAATTAATTTTCAGTGAATATGCATTATTATTATTCATGGACTTTTCCACTTCTCCCTCCTCCACTCTCCTCAGAGGCTCTTCTCCCTCCTCCACTCTCCAAACCCTTCTCCTGCAATTACCTTGACTGCTTGGCTTTTCTAGGCTGAGATACAGACAGTCTCACCATTTGCTCCCTGCTGTTCAAGCGACTGGGGTTCTGAATTTCAGAACGTACAGGAAGGCTCTGATATGTTTAATGAGCAGCGGCTGTAATGATCTGCAGGTGTAACTCCTGTTCTGTGACTCACACTTGTGTGGTTTGATGCAACTACCCAAGACTGCTGTATCTTTAGTTATTTTGTAGGAGTGCCTGCAACAACAAAGCATGAACCGGTCAGTGGTTTGGGCATTAACCTGCACATGGCTGCAGTTCCCTCCTTCTCCAGGAGGTCAAATCATAAAATCTCTGTGTACTGTAATTCCCTATTCATAATGTGAATAACAATGTTTCCTCGTTTCTGGGATACTTTAGTGGGCGCACGTTCAAGATTGTAAGGCGCTCAGCTACTGCAGCAGTGTGGCCATACAAGCATCTCAGACAGTAGCACAGGAATGTTCAATAAGCCGAAGATCTCGGCTTGCAGGCTCACCACATGCATTCATCAGAGAGCCGGGGATTTTTCATTGCTGTTGGAGTGCTGACCTCTGTCTCTCCCATGTGAAACATCTCGGCATAACCACCCAGTCTGCAATGGTCTTTACACTGAGTTAAAGCTAAATGAGTTCCTCACACAGTTTGAGTAACCAGTATGGCTAGAACCAACCCACATTAGAATGCCTGTTAACTGCTTATACATGCTATTAATAAAACTCATTGTGTTCTCATTGTTTGCTAACTTGGGGACTGCAGTTTAGATGCAATCTGGCAGGTTTAACCACATTTGAAAAATCATTTTTCTAGATAAAAGCTGAAACCGGATTTTAAAATAGTTTTCCAAATCAGTCTGAAATGCTATGTCCACCAGAAGGCGGACATTTTTATCACTCAGTTGTCATCGGTGCTTTCCAAAGAGCCCAGGGGTATTGCCACAGAAAGAGGCCACCTCTATTTGAATGTTGCCTATTTCTGCCTCCTACAATGAATCGTGCTTTTCAATACCATCCTCCTTTTTCAACCTCCAGATGCAGACCCCATCAGCAAAGAGTCGTGGTTCGGGAAAACATCACTGAGGAAGACGGGTCCATGGGCAACAAAATAAAGAGCATTGAAACCATGTCTGTGATACACGGAGAGAGAAAAAAGGTATGTTTCTGGGAGCACTGATATCATGGACAAAGAATGGAAGAGATGATGCATTCAAGTAAAGATGCAGGCCCCATGTTTCTCAGGCACTGATTTCCCTTTCACTGCTAACTGTTAACATGCTTTACATTCCACAGCCCTGGGATCATTTTGAGCTCTTGACTGTTTATGAATGTTTAGGACTCTGGCAATGATGTCATTTTTGTTTCTTGAAGCTTCCCAAAGACCTGGGGGTCAAAAACCTTTTGGTCTTACTCAGCCTTGAGAAAATGTAAGGCAGGCATTGCATAAGGGGGCAAGGTGGAGCGTAAGAGCACAGAGGCAATAATGGCCCTAAGCTGTTAGTACTTTCCATGTGCAAAGTGCTCTATGATGGGCTGAACAGCTAGGTTACCAATACCATTGTGACCGGGGAAAGCATTATCATTCCAATAACAGTAGCTCAGGATCTACATTATTAAAGGATCCCACTAAGTTTGGGTACCTCCAATTTTTGGGTGCTCAATTTGAGGCAGATTGGCCTCATTTGCTGAAGTTCCAAGTGCTGCAGGTCCCCTCCCTGCATTGTGGCTGTTCATTACCCCTGGGGCACCAGCCACCCCGCGGTGGATTGTAAGAGTAAGGCTCTATCCTGTCTCCTTCTGCCCTGGCTGGCTGTGTTAGCTAGCCACAGAAGGCCTCCTGCAGACTCCAAAGAAGGGGCACAGTGAGTATACTCCCTCTGTGTACCAGCTGATGCAGCGTCTTACAGAGCTTTACCTAGGCGCATGCCTTAGTTGAACAAACATGTGCATTTCAAAGACCAAGATGATGCCATTTATCAATGTCCATTCCAATCAGTGGTAACTGAGTCTGTGAGTATTTGGCTCTAGGTATACAGATTTCAGATCGTGCCCCAAGAAGGTTTGTGTTTTGGCTGAGGCAGTTGTTTAACCCATAGTCCTTGTACTTACTGGGGTTACTGGTCTTGGGGTGCTGTCACAGTTCCAAGATATATATATGCACATGCCTGGGAAAAGGAGCAGAGAAGCCTTGGATGTTGGGGGGCTTGATCCTTCCTGGTACTGAATGCTTTGGTCCTGATCCCACAAAGCACTTAAGCATGTGGTCCTCTTTATGGGCTACTCACATACTTAAGCGCATGCTGATGTGCTTCCTTGGTTCAGGTCCAGTACAATCAGCACCTGGCAGGATCGAGTCCGTGGCCATCTGGTCTTTCTCATGGCGACTTCCCAGTGATCAACATAATCTAAAGCGCAGCTCTGAAATGTGCATGTGGGGGAGAAAACCACAATAGCCATTTAATTCCCAAAGTTGTCTCTGTACCATGGCTACCCTATGTTTATGGATGTGTTTAAGTGTTTAAGTAAGACAGTGTCCTTTACGCTTTGTCTTTACCTACTCCCTCAGTCCCATAATTTTAGATAAGACACAATCAGTTGCCTCTAAAGAATCTCAGCAATTGCTGTTGAGAAGGGGCCATTGGCTCAGCCTTTAATGGGACAGAGAACATAACGAACCATTCCAAACCTGAGATACAGGGTTTTATCTTTAAAAAGGCCACAGAAACCCTTTCTGGGCGGAAAGGTAAGCTGTTCTGGCAGCTCATGGTGATCTCTTTCAGTTGGGATGAAAGCAACTTGTACCCACGAAGCTGCTTCCTTTGCTTGGTACATGTGTAAAATAGAGACAATTGTGGTTCTAAGGGCGGCTGCGTATTTCAGGTCTGCTGATCTCCTGCTAATAAGCCCAGGTGTCTAGTGTCTTTTCATGTCCGTGGAAGCCAGGAGTAGCACCAGCAATGCATGTGGCACTGCAGCAGTGTGAAACCAGCCTGAGAGGAAAACCAGGCTCCCTGTGTCTGTGAGTAGGTCACAGGCCCTTATGTGTCCAGGGACTTCTTTATGTTTGAGAACGAATTTAAAACATTGAATTGGTCCCACAGTGCAAATTGATGTAATGGTTACAAAACCTCCTCTCCAATAGTTTTTCAGTTGTGACTCAGGCCTGGATGGCAGAGACACAGCAGCAAAAAAAAAAAGTGTAAGACTCACCATTTAATTTTGTTTAACACAACACACCCGTGCACAAACACACACAGTCACTCCCTCCAACTCAAAAAAAAAAAGTTTTTTTGTGCAATGTCTCACATGGGGCAGGTGTGTGACAGTTTGTGTCCAGGGTGGGATTTCAGTCTCGCTCACTGGGAATTTGGGGCCTGAATACAGGTGGGTGCTGTGAGAAGAGACCCATAAAGGAGCATGAGGTGCTCAGAGACTGTGGCATTGTGACCATGTAGTCTCCCAAAATAGAGAGCTCCAGCACCTTCCACCCAGATTTCTCTCTCTCCTCTCTGGCCCTCCACGAGGTATTTCTTTCTCTGGCAGGTCCTTGTGGGGGTGAATGAAGCAATTTTGTAGCAGACATTGGATCCTAGTCTTCAGTCCCCTTCTCCTTCCTTTGTTCTTCTTTCTAGATTTCAGTCTTGAGTTTGTGTCTTTGTTCATTTCCAGAGGCTCAGCACACACCCTTTGTACTTCAATGGTTAAATGTTTCATTATGAAGCTGCCATAAAAAGATACTGCCATGAATTATATCATCTTGCAATTTATGAAGCCTTCATTATTTTCCTCTTCCCCTGACCCGTTGGTTGGAAGTGCACTCTGGTGTCTCTCCTAATAACTGTGCATCTTGATTAAGATTTATTCCTATTAATAAAACTGGATTCTATGCATCTCAGATTTCAGCACTCTGTCTGCCTGTTTATGTTACTGGGCAGTCCCCTCCCCCAGCTTTATGAAGTCTAAACCTATCTGTGCGAAGTTTAGTGGAGATAATAGCATGTAAAGTAAGGAGCACACTGATCAACTCTTGTAGCCTTCAGACTCTTCCTTGTGTTTTATCAGTAGTCCTTCCCACCAGAACTGAAACATGCAGGAAATAAACCAATCCTTTCCCACCATGTCCTAACAAGTAATTCATCTTCATTTGACTAGCCAAATGAAATAATAAAGATGTTGGAGACTGGGTTAGCCTGGCTTTTATTGACTGTGTTATGAAGCTGGGATCAGTGGAGATTGGTTATTTTTTCCTTTGTGACTTGAGCCTGTCCTGTTTTTGCTGAGGGCCTGCAGAAAGGAGGGTGACATTTTCCTTGGTCTCTAGAATGTCCGTCATGTCGTTCCCAGTCTCTCTGCATTTCAGTCTCAGAGAGCTCCGGCAATGCAGCTTTGTGTAGCAACATTTAAAAAAATAATGGAGTACCATATTTCATGAAGTGTAGGTTGTGTTTTGAAGCCCTATTTTGGGAGGCGTAAAAATCTAACTCAACTCATACACTGTGGCACATCAAAAAAATGGGGCATGAGGCTGGGCTTAGCACTCAGCTGGGATGACCCCATCCCCTGTGAGCGGCACTGCCTGGGCCACACCAGCACTACTTGCAGGGGAAGAGGCCAGACCAGCTAAGCATCAAGCCTGGCCCAAACTTATCCGTGCCTATAAAAATACTTACCTTTTTGATCAGAAAGCCAGGGGTTGATCTATATGCTGTGTCAACCTATACACCATGAAATACGGTAACCCTTTTAGTTCTGTGAAAGAGAAAGACTTGTAAACTGAGACCCCCCACAATGCAATCTCGCGGAGTGAGGAGCTGCTGCCTAGAGCCAGAATTTTGCTGTCCACTGAGTGCACTGTGTTTTGAAGTTTCTTGTAGACCCTGTATTTTTCAAGCCTTGAGTTTGCCATGGGTCAGTAGTCAACCAAGAGCTGTTATGCTACTAGTGATGATTTTACTCAGCTGACACATGTGGCCACTTTATAACGATGACATACTAGGGTCCTGAAGCGTCATTTACACATTAAACTACATTATCCTTGCAGGGTAAAGGAGGATTAGATTTATTATTATGAATTTAATTTCTCCCTCCTTCCTCTGTGAAGTTCTCTGCCTAAGACTAAGGACTCAAGAGTGAATTTCATTTTTAAGGCAAAGCATGTGGTTATCATTGATAACACAACATTCTTTATGAGAAGCAGGGTGTTAACTCTGTTCTGGCCAAAACTCTGGTTTCAGCAATTATGTTCTACCCACCTAATTTCTCCCAGCCATTCTGGGTGGACACTGTAGTCTCCAATTCTTATTTTTGAAGTGCTATGCAGCTGCCAGAGATAGCTTCGTTCCAGGGCCAAGTGAAGCCTCCACTAGTGTGTTGGTTGCTTTGGGATCTCCCCTTCAGGCATGCTCCCCATCCAGCTTATGGATCAGGAGCTCACTTGGAAGAGGCAGTCTTGGGTTTTAGTTCCTGCTTTGTGTATTTTATCCAATGTTTTCATGAAGAATCCCCTCAGACAAAAGCGATCATATCTAGGTAGATGATATCACACTGGACTGTGAATGCCAAGTGGAGGGAGTGCCTTTGAGTAGTGCTGAGTAAGGCACCTAAAACCCAGAGAGGGCAGGGATTGATCAAAGTACAACCCAACCTTCAGCCTTACCTAGGACAAGCTCTAGACAGCTCCCTATTCAGCATGGCTGGGTGGAGGCACCAAAGCCAGGTCTACACATCAAGCACATTGTGCCAGGCAGCAGTACCCTCAGACATGCCACACTGCTCCGTGCAAGCTGCCTACCAAATCGGAAGCAGCACGGCAACATCCACAAGGCCCTGTGAGCAGGCCAGTTGGCCCTGTCACTCACCAGCACTGACTGGATCACCCAAAGTGGCACATGGACGTGGCTATGCCACTTCTGCTTTAGGAGGTAGCCCACGCAGAGCCATGAGGCATGTTGAAGAGCACTGTGAGTGGACCATACATATTTGCCTTGCCTCTCACCTTGCATTTATTAGGGAGCCTCGAGAACTACTTCATGGCTCTGGATTCCACACTGGCATTGGGTGGGTACCTCCCAGCTAGGCATTGCAGTGTTCAGCACTGTGGCAGCTAATTGCTACTTCGAATCTGGGCCTCTGTGCCTGAAAGGATCATATCGTGGATGGAGCGGGAAGCGCTAGCTCCCTTGCATCTCTGACAGGATGAGGAGATTCCAAACGCTGGCTAGGTTTTAAATGTTGACGTGATGCTTCACCCTTCGGGCCCTTTTTTCAATTGAAACATGATCTACCACTCCCGGTGAGCACGAGCAGTGGGTGGCGAGTGGATGGAAGCTTTCAGTGCAGAGCATTTTAGAGCAAAAGAAGCACTGAAGGTAAACCAAATTACAGCACAAAAGAGACAGCTCCAGCAAGGTTTGTTTAATTCATTGTTTACAGACAGCTTTAATCATTTTGTTCTTATTCAGCACCTTTCAGCTGAAGTCCTCATAATCTTTGCAATCAACAAACCTCCCTACGCCCCTGTGAGATAGGGAAACTGAGGCATGGAAAACTTAAATGACCTGTCCAGGGACAACCAGTGGTGTTGCAGTATGTGAACTAAGATCAGGCTGGAGGCTGTCAGGCCTAGATAGACAGTGAGAGAGAAATGTGATGCAGTTGCCATTCAAGGGGAGGCATTAGGAGCTAATTGAATGTATTTGCAGGGTTGCTAGTGACATTCCAAATACTTGTGTCCTCCTCCAGCCACCTGCTTCCAAGCTCTGCCAGAGTTAGACATCTGATCGCTTTTCCACCCACCACTTCTCCTCCTCATCCTCGCCCACATGTTGCTAACAAAGTGGAAGAATTGTTAACCGGAGCCAGGAGAGGGAGAGATGAGACCTAGGAACTGAACAGCAAAGAGTAGCAAAACATAGTTATTTGTGCAAGCTCCAACTTAACTGCAGCTTAAAGAAACGGCTTTGCTGCACTGTGCTTGCTATAAAACATCTTCGAACACTCACGCAGGCCGGTGGTGGAATGCAGGCTGGCAGCCTCTAAACCAGCCCTCTTTATCAGCCCAGGCATGTTACACGGTTAGACATATGGACTTCATTGAACTATTCCACTGTATCTTTTTCTAGCAATAACAATCTTTGTATCTGCCATCACTATTCTTTAGAGATTACTGTCATTTCATTGCTTTCATTTTCAACCTTTAAACTTTGTTTATTCTTTTATTGCAATTCTTTACTAGCTAATTATTCTTGGACTGGAGGGGTTGGAAGGCCCAGGGCTTAAGTAATAGGCAATGGAGACTTTAGTTCCAAATCCAGCCTAGACAGTGTAAAATTGTTACCTTCCAAAGGGCATTTGGTGGCCTCTGTGTATCAAGCTGGCAGGCTATTACTACAGTTCCTGTTAGATAAGGTGGCAAATGCCACCACCATATGTTGACACTAATTGCCACTACTTAGCAGCAGCATCTGCATAAAAGCAAAGGACCAAACAGGCTTATTGGCTGAACTACACACAAAGAGCAAGCTTTCCAGGCACCGGTCTGCCACCATTCATGGGAGCTATCACTATAACTGTTATGGTCACTGCAGGCCATACTGCAGTCCCATTGTTAGAGCTCAGCAGAAAGTGATTCAGTCTAGTTTTTTTTAAGTAAAATGGGATGAGTTTACATCTGATAAACACTGACATATCTACAACTGTTTTACTCCTGGTCCAAATTTCCATATATGCCTATGCTTGTTGCATGCATTAAGTACTAAAATTAAGAAGATAGAGAGGACTTACTGGATCATATGGCTCTTCCTCACAGTACTTTTTCTTCTTCCCTCTTAAGGATTACATGTCCCAAATGATGGGGACATTAAACTTCACTTGAGAGATGATGACTCTAATCCAGTGGTTATCAGCCAGGGTACCATGGCACTTTGGGTGCTGTGAGAGAGGATTTTGTAGGGTGCTGCTCAATATTAGCACCATTAGATGTTCAAACATGTCTACATGATTTACAAGATAAACCCAGAAACTTAATATAGGAACACAGAGGAAACCTTCTGGTCTATTGTGGTCTTTTCAAGTTGTTTGCGATAGAAAAAAATGCTCTATTATTTTTCTGTGGTCAAAAAACAAGTGAAAGATGACAGCTGGCATTTTGTGAAGGGTTTCTTGAATCTTAAAAGGTTAAAAATCACTACTCTGACCCAGCAGTATTTGCTGGTAGGAATCTCTTCCCTTTGTTCTCCTTACATTTTCAGTTGCTTAGTTTCATCCCACTCACCACATTCATCCTCCTCTTGCACATTTTTTCTTAAAACTCATGCATTAAAATAACTTCAACAAGGGATGGGATTTACAAGACCAATCCTCTAATTTCCACCTGCAGTCTGGGGCAAAGCACAGACATATTTCATGTGGGTGAAGTTTATTCAGACTTTGGATCTTTAACCATCTAGTCTAACAGACGATGAACATCTGTGGAAACATCTGTATCACGTAGGCAATGATTTTTTTTCCCACCATCTGGGTTAACAGAGGTTACTTGTCAATGGAATCTGCTTACTTGGTATGTCTATGATACTTCAAAATGCAGAGACCGTCACTGGACCATCACTTCCTGACCACTTTGTTCAGAGTCAATTCTGGTTTATTTTTCTGAACAGCAGAGAAAAAAACTGCCTAGTTTTGCTGGGAGTGGGACTGGGAGATTTGTGCAAACTTGTTAACCCTCCCCCCGATGTAACATTTGTGTGTTCCAAGGCCTCGTTTTATTGGAAACTGAAACAAGATTAGGGCAGTCTGGCAACTGAGAACTTTATTTAAGATGCTGCAAAAATAATTGGACTCCTGATCTTGGGGATTTACTCAAGGAGTGAACAGCTAGAGCAAAAGGCTGGTGCATAATAGTTTCAAGGGATTCATCTTATTAAAAGAGAATCACTCCAAATCCTTCATTTCCCCTTGGACAATTCCATGCACTTCTCAGCTGAAAAATTCTGTTGTGAAAATCACTTTTTGGAGGGCTTCTGTAGGTACTGTTTCTGAGCTAGGACAATAAACTGAAAGCTGTCTGTTGTATCCAAGTGTGTACACTCTGCACAGCCACCTGGCATCTGAGTGCACAACACTGTTGTCTTAAATTCTGCAGGCAAGAAAATCTGTTATTTTTTTCCTTCCTGCAGTAAGCTTTTTCCAGTAAATTACCCCCAAATAAAGCTTGTTCTAATGCATTATTCTACCAAGCTCCTCACCTTCACATGCAGGCACTTTTGAGATCAGGTAAGCTAAGGTCTCTGATTAACTTAATATAATCTGCTCTTCTCTCTTTCCTGCTATGAGGGACTCTTCTAGGTAGTTCCACACTCATGGATCTTATTATATATATTTGACTGGCAAGTGAACATTTAAGAGATCTCCAGGCTGTATTCCTAAGAGTTGGGTTTTTACCTTTAAAGTTCTGGCCAAATTCCTGAGTGAGAAATTACACTGTGTGCCTGTCCAAATTCCACCCCTTGCCATTTTAACAGGATATACAATATTCTTCTTGACTCCCTGTCCAGAATCGTCACCTACTGAGTCTTTGAGTTGTAAGCAGCTGTCCAGTTTCATCCCTTTCAGTCCTGGAGAAGGCAGTTCTAGTACATATAGTTTTATGATTTAGGAATGAAAAATCCTATAGAAGATGTAAGAACCAAGCATTGGGATGAGGAAAATGAGATTGGTCCTGATCCAGAAGGGTACTCAAATGCAAAGTCAAAGGTATTACTGAGATGCTTAACACGATACCTGACTATGTTGCTGAATTGGGGCCATTATTAAATGTAATAGCAGAGAGGAAATGCTGAGGAAAAAAATAGAAGGTAATGCTTGACTTTGGGGATATTGTACTCCCAAGAGCTAGCTATTTTCACATCAGAAATGAAGTGTGATGACACTGGAGGGGTTCTTTGGGTCCCTGTTCTGTAGTCTCACCTATTACCCGTTTTATTCCCTGTTGTTTAACTGCAGCACTAGATGTCCCTGAGAAATGTGTTCAACCTTGGCCCTTACTTGTTACCTTACTGAGGTGAAAGAGAAAATCATCCCCATTAAAATAGAGAATTCATATAGGATCAAACCTCTGAAACTCATTTCCCCATAAGATTTAAAGCACCAAAGCTCAGAAGGTCTTAAATAACTCACTGAAAATACATCCCTCCCTGCTCTAAACACGTTCAAGGTGAAACTTTATGAGGAGCAAAGGAATGCCTCATGTGCATTTAGTTTAGAATATTAAACAAAAATCCAGGGATGCTTTTCTACACATCAAAGCACTCCCAGAGATAAAGATAAAGGACCAAAAGGTGCTTTAAGTTTTGACCCTCAAACTCCTTGCAAATGACTACAAGGAAAACTATTTGTTCCAAATGCATTTGCGTTGAGATCTTCAGGTGAAGGGCTCCACAGAAATGCTAAGTATCTTATAGAAGTTTTGACAGGTGGTGTCCTAGCATCTTGCTAGCTGCATCAGGTCCTCACGAGTCTCAGTGTTTTCATCACAGTTAGAGGATGCATCTAATGAGTTTAGGAGACCACCAACCCAAGAAATCCCCAGCATTCACTAAAGCCAAGCTAAACTGCAGAGATAGGCATTATATCTTGGAAGAATATCCCTGTAGAATATAACTCTAAAACCTCTCTCACTTCAAGGGACATCACTCATGCTAACTTTCAAGTCACTCACTTTCCACACAAATCTTTGTGTCCTGTCACCTTCCTTTGGGAAAATTGTTTATCTCAGAAATAGCAGCCACGCATCTGAGGCTGTGAAAAAGGGTTCTTTACGCTGCATAAATTACTCATGATGCATTTTTAGTTTTGTATATGAATCTGTGGTCTTGCATTTTGATTTTTGTCGTATAGTGTGTTTATTAGGTGTTGGCAGGATGAGAGATGCACTGAAAAGGGAGGAGGTTGTCAAGAGAAGGTGCAGGCCTGTTAGAGGTGGGAAAGGAGAGTGAACTCTGGTCTGCAATGAGGGAACAATGAGTGACTACAGGAGCTGGGGAGAAGCATCTGACTGCTGCTTGGCTTCATTCATTACTGGAACCAACTCTTTTTCTATTGCATGACAGAGTACCTTTACCTAGAGGGTTTACTGACTCCTGCTAAGGGCACACTCAAAACCCTTTCTTTCGCATCCCATGTTTGGCAGATTGTGAGCACACTGACTACAGAGAGCAGCAGTGCATCAGGGATCTATTACTGTGTGGCTTCAAACAAGATTGACACAGAGAAGAGGAGCATCAGGTTCTATGTGTCAGGTAAGCAACAAACACTGCAGATGATGGGCACACTTCCTGTCTTAAGGTTTCATATTGCTGAACATCTGCTCTGTCACCTCTTCCTAAGTATTAAATTCTGCCCTACCTTATGGCAGTGCTTTCCCACTGAAGTCAAGGGAGCATGTGCAAGTAAGCAAGGGCAATATTGAGACCTGATCCAATCCCACCAAAGTCAATGCAGGTCTTTTTGTTGACTTCAGTAGATGTTGGATCAAGGCCAAGTAATTAACCTTTACAGAGCTCTTTAAAAAGGAATGGGGTCAACATGTTATTCCTCCAGATAACAACAAATCCAACAAATATCAGCTTAACCTTTTAATGCTGAACCCTGTTGCAGTGAAATCACATCTCATAAGCTGCTTTTAATAGAAATAAAAAAAGAAAGAGTCCAGGAATATTTGATCAAATGTTTAACCAAATTAACCTTAACAGTACCCATTCCTTCTACCCATTTTCTAGATATATGCTATCCAAGGAAGTTTCCTATCAGAATGACCATTGAAATAGCATGTTTAAAAACAAGCTGACTGGAAAGTAAATGTCACAATCCATAAAAATTTGCAATGGGAAGTGAAGTTGAAGAAAAAGCTAGCACCACAGTGACTCTGTAATATTCTCTATCATCTAGAACCATGACTGAAGTATTTCAGTACAGTATAATAATGGTGTATCATGTAGTCATTTTTGTTACCTAAAACTGACAATGAAAAATGTCACCAAATGATAATGAAGACGGTGCAGTTTTGGTGCCAGCTTATATCCTGAATCAGACCTTTTATGCCATATTTAGAACCTGGTATGTAGAAGAGAGGGAGGGACAGGTACAGCTGGAGGGGAGCTTGTCCAATGCAAAAAAAGTATTGGACCAGATATATATATGAGCCACCATGGTGGGGAGTGCAGAGATAGGTTGTGGGATCAGAGGAGGAGAGTACAGAGTGCTCTGTACTTCAACAGTGCTGGTCTGGAGAATATAATCTCTTCCTCTTACAATGCAGTTCTGAGAGACAGCACCGATCTCTGAGGTCCTTGAGACAGCCCAAGCAAACAGGAGATCCATTATGAATTATACACTTCCCACTACTATATGTGAGCCTTCATAAAGGTTTCCTTCTGCAGTGAACAATGCCAGATATTATATTTCGATAGGTTCCTCAATGATCAAATCCACTATTCCAACCACAAGACTTTATAATACCTTCCATCTTCCCTTACTAAACCCAACACTATAACATGTTAGTGTGGGAATACAACTGGAGCAAAATGAGGTTCAAAGAGTGGTACCCAACTATAGGCCTTTTAGTGCTAAAATACCCTTTTGCCCACTAAGAAAGATGAGCCCTTTTTTGCATTGAGATACTTGATATCAGAGTTGACACAAGTGGTGTTTTTCCACACAATTAATTGGAAGTTTAATACCTCAAATATTTCATTTTTTGAAGGCCGATATGTTTTGACATATGTGTATGATGCAAATGTGCAAGGCATACTTTTCCAACAGTATGAGTAATTACTGTAATTAACCATTGCAACAACTTGCCAAGGGCTGTGGATTCTCTATCACTGGAAAGTTTTTAAAACAAGACTGAATGTTTTTCTAAAAAGGTATGCTCTAGTTCAACCATAATTGTCACACTTCAAGTATACGTTAATTGAGGGAAGTCCTGCAGCCTGTGGGCACGTCTACATGTGCATTAATGAGCCTTTCTAATGTGCATTAAATTTAGTGCCTCCAGTGTGAGGCAATAAATTAATGCACATTAAGCTACACTAATGCACAGTAGTAGTGCATTTGCACACTTTTCTAGTGACACTTAATGTGCAGTAGACTATTTTACTGCACATAAGCATAATGTCACAGGGTTTTTTACATGATGCTTTAATGCAAAGTAAAATAGTCTACTGCACATTAAAATGCACATATAGATGCTCCAAGTGTTATGTAGCTGTTCAAACTAAATTATTACAATGGTCCTTTTTGGTATTAAAAGATATGAAAGGTGAAGTTTGATTTTTATACTACCATGAGTTTGCCTTCACAAGTTTTTCTCCAGACAGTGGAAAAAAGGGGAGGAGAGAGAGAGAGAGAAAGAGAACAGTTTGTAAGGCAGTGTATTAACATTCCTGGGACCATGTGCCATGAGATCTCCTTATCCATGCTGCTACTTATCTTAAGCCATGTAAGGTTATTCCCATATCACACAAAATTACTTTCTTTCCATCTGAGATAGACCAGATCGTGAACAAACCTAGGGAAAACATTGTCAGCCCTGAAACGGAAGTGAGTTCCATCCCATCCTAAGAGAAGGACAAGCATTAAATGATAGCATAAATCACATGTTTAAGGAAGAACAGTGGCATTTATGGATGAGGAAACTGAATTGTTCTAAATGTAGACATCACAGTCCCTGAGGCAGAATTGTTTAGATTCCACTGATAAAATATCCCCAGGCTGACCTGCTACTTTGTCTCTTCATGTGATGGTCCTTGCTGAGTGGTACGTGTTACTCCAGCCAAGTGGCCAGTTCCTTTGTAGACCTCACAGGAGCAGCAGCTCTTGGACTGGTTCACAACTGGGATACCATTATCTACCTTGCACTCAGTATGAGATTGGTGAAGAGCCACCCATACCATCTTGTCAACCTTTTGTGGAGTAGACGTGGCTGAGCTTATTATCTTCAGAGCACCCAGGTGATTCCCATGGAAGTTTCTTCCTTCTCTCTTGCTGGGCAAACATGGCTTTTGGGTTGCCTGCTGTGCATGCGGTGTCCTAACGCATAGACGGCCAAGCAGTTTGGCCCTGATTACAGAAGCTGGACTGCAAGTGACTAAAGGGAAAGCATCTTATACAGCAAGTATGAACAGGATGCCCTAGGAAAATAGGTCAGATCCTACCTCAAAGTGCAAGTTTCCTAGTCTGTCCAATATTCCACAGCAGCTGATAGCTTGGGGGCTGAACAGTGAGACCGAGGACAGAAGAAGACATTCATGTTACAACTGTAAGGCTGATGAGCTTCATTCAGGTGAATCTTAGAATTGACTTGGGTTGAATACAGGATTGAAAAGTAAACACGCAACCTTTGGGACCACTTCTGGCAAATCTTTCCTGCCTTTCATAACCACCCAACTGTGCTCTGAAAGTCACCTTCTGCTGGTGGGACCCTGCACTTCACACAGAAGCTGTCAGGAAAATTCTGATCTCGCCTCATCTCCTTCTGTCCTATGTGAAATGATCTATGTCTCATGTCACTTCTAAAGCATCCCTCGGAGCTGGTCCCCTTGTTGAGTCTGTGCCAAGAAACCCAGTGCTGAAAGGGCCTGAGAGGCTAAATTCTCCTCTTTCCCAGGAGACTGACCCTTTAGGTCAGGACTGAGATGATATAGAGGAGCACTGAATGGGGAGTAAAGTGGGAAACCTATGCTGTCACTACCCAGGCTGCACCTGTTCTGTGGGAAAATACAGCTCCTGAGTCCCTGGGGCTCCCAGCATGGCACATTTGCCAGCATTAAGTTGCTTTCTGGAAAGCACTCTTTGTCCCAGTGGAATATCAGCACAAGCCATGTTCTGTTCTACATGGCAGCTCTTCAGGATCCTCTACGAGACACTGGAAATAGCACCAAAAGCTATTTTAAAACATTTCAGTGCCAGCAGGACACATTTGGAGATTACTCTGAAACCAAACCATATAACGGCTGTATCTAGATGGAAAGTGATAGTGTTAGATGGACGCTTTAAAGCTTTGTTCAGTTCTTCCTGCAGATGTTCTCTCTGCTCATAGCCTACTACAACCCCCACAGTACTTTAGACAAGCTAGGTGTGTTATCCCTGCTGTTCTGGCCAGACACCTGCTCCAGTATTTTGATTCCAGCTAACTAAACCCCAAACCCTCTTTACAGGGTCAGCTACAGATCAGTTGTTTCAGTGTGTACTGTCTGTCCCAATTTTGACACCCACAAGCCCATGTAAATCATAGCCGGCAGGAGCCAAGTGGTCAGCCCATCTTTGGAACTGACTCATGTCTTTGCCAACCACAGATTGATGACAAACGCCAAAGAACACACATTGGAGCCAACTACATTTGAATCCATTTTAACAAAAGCTGAGCAAATACCCACTCCTGAGGAATTTCCAGCTTTGAGCAAATATTAGTCAGAATTTGGTCTCTGATCTGCTCCACAGACAGTACAGCTGCACATCAGACCAATGCAGCTACACATCACTGGGCATCCACTGTACAGTTCCAATCTACCTCTATGTGTTTGCGAAGCACCCAACAATGAAGACTCCTGTCATACACAATAATCATAATAATTATAATAGCAAACAACAATAGCGCCTTCACAACCCTTCTCTGGTTGAAACAAGAGCTCAGCAAAATTCAGTGAAATGCCTTGCTTGAGAAGAAAATATTCTATTTCAGACATCAGATAACAAACAAACAAATCTGCTGTCAAAAGCTGTAATGTTTTATGAATTTAACATTTCTACCACTGTTTGCCACCATCAGTTTGCTCCTTTCTGACAAGTTTATGGGACACATGAAAGGGCTGGTGTTGTTTCAGACTGTCAAGCATGCCCTCACTCTGCCTGCATCTGACTTGCTAGGTCTGACATGGGGAGACTGTCACCTTGATGGACTCTGACATGGATTTCAGGAAAGAGCTAAATTTTAAATTATACCAATTACTGTGCAAAACACAGGAAATTAAAAACAATTAATTCCTTGTAAGTACAAATGGAATCAGACTTCCCTTTTGTTTTTTTTCTGATGTCCTATCTTCCCCCAAAGGCTCATTTTCCTATTTTGTTGGGGAATCCTTATGGTCTTGAATGACTATTGCTGCTACTAGGCTGTAATACAGTAAAAAAGACAAATGCATAAGGCCTGCTGGTAAAGGAGAAAAGGCCACATAGTGTATTCATATGGAGCATTTATTAGGAATCTCACGACATACTGCATCTGTTCAGGGAGGGGAAGTTAATCACTTCTCAGGGTCAAGACTGTAAGAAAAGTAGTCTAAGAGATGGGCTAAGCTAAGCCATAACATGCTCTCAGAGGTTCAGTTGCTCTCCAGACACAGTAGGAGGAGGATAAAGGAGAAACAGAGAGAGAAAGATAGAGGAAGAGAGACTGAGTTTCCCTACCACTGTTACTAAAATCAATGAATATTCTATCAGAGCATAAAGATTTTGAAAGGCTAACAAGATGGAAGAAAATAGCTCAAGTCCTAGCTAAAAATATTCAAAATGCTAAATAAGAAATATCAGTCGAAGGAATGGATAAGAAAAACAGCCCGGTCCTGCATTCTGCAGAATGTTAAGATGAGAGAAAAACATGCACATAAAAAGTTCAGAAGAGAAGCTGGATGCAGTGCACCCGAGGGTGCTAGGGGAGTTGGCTGTGATTGCAGAGCTGCTGGCCATTATCTTTGAAAACTTGTGCCAATTGGGGGAGGTCCCAAACAATTGAAAAATAGCAAATATAGTTCCCATTTTTAAGAAATGGAAGAAGGAGAATCCAGGGAACTACAGACTAGTCAGCCTCACCCTCAGTCCCTGGAAAAATCATGGAGCAGATCCTCAAGAAATCCATTTCTAAGCACTTGGAGGAGAAGAAGGTGATTAGGAACAGTCAGTATGGATTCACCAAGGGCACGTCATGTCTGACCAACCTGATTGCCTCTGTGATGAGATCACTGGCTCTGTGGATGTGGGGAAGGCAGTGGATGTGATATACCTTGACTTTAGCAAGGCTTTTGATACAGACTCCCACAGGATTCTTGCAAACGAGCTAAGGAAGTATGGGTTAGAACAGGGGTGGGGAAAATGCCGCCTGCGGGCCAGATGTGGCTCGCCAGGCCATTCTATCTGGCCCACAGGACCCCTGAAAAATTTAGAAAATTAATATTTATCTGTTCCTGGCTGCCTGTCATGCAGCCCTTGATGGCTTGCTAAAACTCAGTAAGTGGCCCTCTGCCTGAAATAATTGCCCGCCCCGGGTCAGATGAATGGACTGTAAGGTGGATAAAAAGCTGGTTAGATTGTTAGGCTCAATGGTTTGTGATCTACATGCCCCAGAGGCTGGTCCTGGGGCTGGTTTTGTTCAATATCTTCATTAACTATCTGAAAGATGGGATGGATTGCACCCTAAGCAAGTTCAGAGATAACACCAAGATGAGGGGTGTAGCAGATGAGCTGGAGGGTAGGGCTAGGAATCAGAGTGACATAGACAAATTGGAGGATTAGGCCAAAAGAAATCTCATGAGGTTCAACAAGGACGAGTGAAAAGTCCTTCACCTACGATGGAACAATCCCATGCACCAATACAGACTAGGGGCTGACTGGCTGGGCAACAGCTCTGCAGAAAAGGATCTGGAGGTTGCATTAGACAGTGAGCTGATATGAGCCAACAGTGTGGCATTGTTGCAAAGAAAGCTAACAGCATACTGAGCTGCATTAGAAGGAGCGCTGCCAACATGTTGAGGGAAGTAATTATTCCCCTCTAGTCTGCCCTGGTGAGGCCACATCTGGAGTACTGTGTCCAGTTCTGGTCCCACACAATAGAAAGGATGTGGACAAGTTGGACAATCCAGCAGAGGGCAATGAACATGGTTTGGGGGCCGGAGCACATGACTTCTGAGGAGAGGCTGAGGGAGCTGGGCTTATTTAGTCTGCAGACGAGAAGGCTGAGAGGGGATTTAATAACAGCCTTTAACTACCTGAAGGGTGGTTCCAAAAAGGATGGAGCAAGACCAGGGATAGGCAAAGTCCAGCCTGTGGGCTGAATTTGGCCTATGGCAGACTTCATTTCACAGCAGCCCCCACCTGCATCGCTCTAGGTAGTTGCCATGGAGACCCAGCAGCAGCAGTGCCGTGACAGCACAGGGCTGCGTTTTCCGTGGAGAGCGGCCCAGGCAGTGCTGGCAGGGCGTGCGGCTGGGCAGCGAGCTGCTCCAGGGCTTGTGGTGGTGATAGCGTGGTCTGGAGCTGGAGCACAGCCATGATCTGTAGCCTGCATGCCCTGGCCAGGGGGCATGCAGGCAGTGGATCATGGCTCTGTCCCACTCCAGACCACACTGTCACCACTGCAAGCTCCCTGCCCAGCCATGTGCCGTACCAGTGCTGCTGGGGCCAGTCTGTGTGGAAACCCTGGCCCCCCGCTGTCACAGCACTGCTGCTGCTGGGGTTTCCATGGAAACTGGCTGCAGCAATGTGTGCGGGGGCTGCTGGGAAATGGAGTCCAGCTGCCAGCTGGATCTGCCATTTTGCCCACCCCTGAACTAGACTGTTCTCAGCGGTAGAAGATGGCAGACCAAGGAGCAACAGTTTCAAGTTGCTGGAAGGAAAGTTTAGGTTGGATATTAGGAAAAACTTTTTCACTAGGAGGGTGGAAAGCCCTGGAACAAGTTACCTCTCCATCCATGAAGGTTGTTAAGGCCCAGCGCGACAAAGCCTTGGCTACAATGATCCATTTGGGGATGGCCCTGCTTTGAGCAGAGGGTTGGACTAGACGACCTCCTAAGGTCCCTTGTAACTCTAATTTTCTATGATTCACACCAATTAGTATCAAAGCCCCATACAGGAGTTTTAACTGGACCCAGTTTCTCTCCACCAAGGAAAACTGCTGGCCTCAGCCTTTTCTAATTATTTTTATTCACCTGATCAAGTGAAGCATTCTGCTGACATCTTGGAAACACAGGATACAAGATGCGAAGAACAGAAATAGTACCAAAATCAATTTACACCTCATCAAACCACTGGCCTGCTCACAGTAAGCAAAAGAAAGCAGACTTGAGCCTAACAAAATAGTGCATGAAATAGGAAAAGAATTCCATAAAAAAGAAAGCAGAGAAAACTATCATTTTCAATAGTGGTGGCCAGAGGGTACTTGACTCTTTTCAAATCTTTCATAAAATAGCACTGGTGCCAATCTCTAGAAACCATGAAGCAAGGCTGACTGATTTCACTCTAGATGAGCTGTGAAAGAGAGATTCAAATCATATGTATGAACCCTGTAGGAGGCTCTGTATTACATGCAATACATATTGTGTTCTTAGGCAAAGTGAGTATTTCTCAACACTCTAACGACTTGTGAGCAATAAAAGCTTCCACTGCACTTTTGCAGGAGTTTGCAGTGTTTGTCCCTGTCCTCGGGCCACATTTCAGCTCCCAGGTGGCACTTGTCAGACTCTGCGGGCAGTGCCTGACTACTTGCTTCTCCTACCCTGAGTGCCGTCATTCCACAAAGATCTGTCTGTTACATCCTAATTTGCAGACAGCCTTTAATTAATCATTAAAACTCAGCATGGAGCATTACTCCTGGCCAGAGGACTACATCAAACTGATACTCTCAAAGGTCTCATCTGCCACACGCTGGGTCTGGAATAAAACCCAGACTGGATTCTTCATAGATGCTTGCCTTTGTTGCTCCAAAATCTTGATCTGGTGGATAGACGGAAACAGCTCCAGGGCACAGGGATTTTATTATTGGTATTGATGACGGAGTTTGTTATTAGAAGTGACGAAACCTAATCATGAAATTCGGGTCCTTGTGGGGAGGGGGGTGTCATTGAAAATAACAGAATGGAAGGAAGGAAAGGAGACGGTGTTTCCTTCCGTTCTGATGCTCGGAGGGCTTAGGCTGTAGTGGCAGGCCTGAAGCCCGATCTGATCTGAGGGTCATTACTCAGGTATAATTTTTCTCAACTTCCAGGCGATTCACACAGACATATCAGGTAAACGATGTTTTGATTGGACGAAAGCTGTTGGGGACATCAATCAGGCAGGCCAGCCTGAGTCAAGTACCTTGGCAGTCAGGCTTGCAGTAAGCCTCAGCTCATGAGCTCTTGCCCAGTTCAGGAGCAACGGGCATCCTGCTTGGCTGCTGGGGACACTGCCTATCCATTGCGCACCAGCTGGGTCCCTGGGTTTGCAGGCCACTCAACAGTGCTAGTTCCTGACTCTGTTTTTTGGCTTATTTCTGGACTTTGGCTTTCGCTGCGTATCTATTTCCTGGCTCCTGCCCCCAATTTGGCTCTGTTTTCAGACTTTGCCTTTTGGATTGCCCCTCAAACCAGACCCTGAACTGTGTTGGGGACTCTGCTTCCGAATTTTCCTTTAGTTTTGGTACATGGCTCCTGCTCTTTGACCCAGCCCCAGACCCTGCTTTCTGTCTTTAGGCCAGGGTGCCTACAACCAGGTCCCTTGTAAAACAGTTGGTAAAAACAATGTAGGAACCCTAAGATTCTCATGTAAATGGAACAGACTTGTGCTTCCTGCTATTGCTTTATCTGAATCTATTAAAAGTTAAGAGCACTAGGATTTCTAAATCGTTGGATCAATTAATCCATTCAGTGATCAAATAAATATCCATTGTGACAGACGTGAGGAAGACAAATATTGGCGTAGTAGAAATAAGATTGGGAGAATGTAGAACTGTAGAAGAAAGCAATGTTACCTGTGAATAACAAAATGAGGGCGTTTCTTTACTCCTATATAATATCTCAAGGCTTTTGTTGCAGACAGAAGGAAGACAACCCATGAACACACATCAGTCTGTTTGGATATCTGTCTCCCTTGATTCTGAGTTAGCATCATTAACCACAACCTATTAACGAATTGTACAGATAGCTTTCAATTACTTACTGGTAGCTTATTCATAAAAACATTCATGGGCAAACAGCTTAAGGCAGCGATTCTCAACCAACTTGCCATAGCACCCTGGGATGCCATGAAGTATTAGCACCGCTAGGTGTTTAATGGTGGCAAACCAAAGGGTGCCATGAAGTATTAGCACTGCTAGGTGTGCAAGCATCTCCATGTGATTCGTAAGATAAAGATTTCAAATAGGAGTCCATAGTGTCAAAAACATTCTGTTGCAGCCTTGTGAAGCTGTTTGCAACAGAAGAATTAACCTATTATTTTTCCATAGTCAAAAAAGTTTCAAAAGCTAAGAGCTGACATTTCTAAGGGGTGCCCAGAGTGTAAAAGAGTTAAGAAGCACTGGCTTCAGGTGTAGTGGCAAGTAGTGCATGTAGAGTTATCCAGTTTGCAAGCACAAATAGTTGTTCACACATGGCTTTCTGAGGGCACTCTTTAGCAGCCCATTCCATGATGAAGGTCTGGGAAATTTGGCCACCAGGTTACAGAAGATCAGCCAAATATATTTTTCATTGTGCTTTAATTCTAACCTGCTTTTTCTCTTCCACCTAGATGTGCCATTTGGTCTGCAGACAGAGTCCCAGATCACTGCCATTGTGGGAAGTGACATTCAACTGACCTGCAAAGCCTCCAAGTACATCTACAACCACCTGGACTGGTATTACCCCTCCTCAGAGGTTGTCCCCAGTGCCTTTAGAAATAAGAGCATTGACAACTACTCCATCTCCTTGATGCTGGTCATTACTAACATCACACAAGAGCATGCCGGGTTGTACAAGTGCCAAGCTCAGAATCAGCATAATTCCACTGACATGCTGGAGCAAACTACGCAGCTTGTTGTCAAAGGTAGGTTTTGCCAATGGACAAAGGTAAAGGTGATGTAAAGGTGCTATAAGCAGAGGTGCTGAATATCACTCCCACTGATGTCCTAGGATGTGGTGGGTGCTCAGCACTTCCTAGATCAGTCCTAATATGCATGTATATGCTCTAGTATTTAGCTTTCCGTCACATAAGCAGTGAGAACATTGAAACATTTTTATAAGTGTAGTCTGTAATGGTTTCAGATGCCCCTGGTCTGTAAAAAGTGTCAGGGGACCTTAAGCATCCTATGCAGAAAGGAAGGAATTCCAGTAATATTTTATGCTCCTGACACCCTACTGGGACCCTGGTTTAGTGCTGACTCAGAGGACATAGCCCCACTGGCTATATTACCAACAATACCCCAGCATATTCCTTAGGATGGCCCACCCCAGTTCTGCGAGTAAAACATCCAATGAGATTACATCCCAGGAGACTGCCATGGTTGTGTGTAATGTTATTTAGCTTTGGACTAGTTAAATACATTTGCAGGAACATATAATCAAATGGCATTTCCTATGTACATGCTGTGATCAGTGGACAGCTTAGATCAAAAGCAATTTTATCTATACCTGGACTCCAAGAACCTGTTTTTTCCCTTTTAATCTTATATCAGTACTATTGCATGGCCCAGCATCCCTGGTACCTCTGAATATTGAAACACAAAAGACTCTCTTCTTCTCTCTGCTGCCGAGGCTAGGGCCAGTCCACTCTGTTTTGATCACAGTTGTGCTTGTATGAAGTAGTTGCTAACATTGTTCCAGTGCAGTGGCCCTGACCAGGGCAGACAGAAAAGTTATTGTGATCCCACCTACCCACTCACACAGAAAATTGCCACCCAAACTGTAGCTGTAGCTGCCAGGGTTTTGTTAGCTGTGTGGGTGGTGACATTAAGTCAGTTAATTCTCTGTGTTTCCAAAGACGAAAGGTAGGGAAACAGAGTCCAACTCCTCCTATTATACCCAGACCTCATGCCTGTTCTGGCCTTGTACTGATAACTAGTTTCATAACTAGTTTCCAGAACAGCTAGACTTTGAAACACTGGGCCCTTTTCTGCACACTGCATCCAAACGATTCACTTGCTTTTCCCCCTGCAGATATTTTTATTCACTTAATCAGTTTTCCACCTACACAGACACCTACACACAGTGGCTAAGGGAAAAAATGCATCTAAGCTGTTAGTACATGTATGAAAGAACTCAAATTTTGAATGTCCCTTCTGTGACTTATTACTTAGTTTCTGTCGTTGGCTTCTAGTGCCTGAGGAGAAATTCTCCTTGAAAACATGCTACATGAAATGCCACTCAAAAACTTTCTCTGTGTAAAACTAGCCATGTGGATCTTTCAGGATCCCTTTCATACTATGCACACAGCTTTTCCTCTTCCTTGACTGCCCTGCACATTTTGAACTGGATTTGTTGGCTGGTTAATTGGTCGGGTTTTTTAAATGATATAATCTGAGGTGTATTCACATTTGTTCTGCCCTATGCTAATCATTCACACCAGGTCTGCTGAGGAAACCTTGCCATCCTGAGCTTTGCAGGAGCATACACGACAAGGGGAGAAGCATACATAGCAAGGTGCAGGGCCACAGAAAAGCCTTAGAATTTCTCCATTTTCCTACTTTCCTCACTCTCCTTCTATATTTGCTCTGCCCACTCTGTTTGCTTATGATTCAGCTCTGTATCAAACTTAAGCCAAGCGTTGTTCCCCCAACAACAGCAAACCTTTGCTGCCTCCAGGCTGCTAAGACAAGGCCTGTATTTGGAGATGCTTAGGTAGATCTGTAAAAGAGGCATTCCTAATGCTGACTGTGAATTGTTTTCCTTTGTGAATGCAGCAAAGGCGGTGCCATATATTATTCAAAACCTCACGGACCTGGAGGTTAACATCAGCGGCAAGATCGTGCTGGAGTGCAAAGCAAATGGAACCCCGACACCTCACATTACGTGGTGGAAAAATGGCTATCTCATTTCACCTGCTTCAGGTGAGCCTGGGGAATGCTGCAGTGCTGTATGTGAGAAAAGAGAGATGGTGGTGATGAGAAAGGTCTCACAGGTTTGCAACATACTTATGGCCCAGTTTTCCACTGCCTGGTACTTTGGGCAGTCATTTACAATGATGCAAATAACCATACAAAAGGTCCCAGCAGGTGGAAGACCTTTACAGACTGCTGATGTGGTCTGCATATGGGATTTTAAGGGCCCACAATGGCAGCCAGGGCCTGATCTATATTTCTCCGGTGCCACTGATTGTGCCCACAACATTGGCTATGTGCTTTCTCAACATACACAAAACTGACTCTTGCAAGATGCTGAACCCCTTGCTACCCAAGATGAATGCTTGTGTGTACTAAGGTGATCAGGACAGGGGGATCCTTTTGCTAAAGTGTTTAGGCCATGATCCAGAGTCTGCTGGAGTCAGTGCTGATCTCTTCTCTAAGAGTCAGACCCTTAGTCTGCTGTCCAGTATAATTACTGTGTTTCTTTATTTCCCTCAGGCTAACAGTCCAGAGGAGTGGCTGTTAGATCACACAGTGCACAGCAGCACAGGGCTGCTGCAAGCCCTGGACTCCCTTGTCTGAGCTTGGAAGTCTTTCCAAGTGTCCCTACCCTGAGGTTTCCTTCGTGTCACGGAGAAGCTGGTATCAGTAGCCAGTCCTCTGACTTTAATTCTGCATCTTGGGTAGGAAGGAAATCTAGGATCATCCATAATTCAGATCAGACTGTTCCAAGCAGAAACTCTTTACAGCTACTGAAATTTCATAAATAATTCTAGAGGGACAAGCATGTAACTCATCCAACCAATGGAAACATAAATAAAATATCTGAAAAAAAACACCTCAGGGTAAATATTTCAGCACCGTGCATGGCGAGTTATGTGTACAGCTCTTGTTAACAACAACAGGATTCATGGGCAGAACACACTGCACACTCCCCTTTGGATTCAAGGCCCAGCATAATTCCCTTGCTCTGCTAATTGCATCTTCTTAGCAAGCCGGTTAGCTTGGAATCCCATTTACAGAGTCAGAGGAATGAAAACTAGAAGTGGCTGGTAGGTCTCAACTAGGTAATCTCTCCTCCCTATGAGTGCCGGATGGTTTTAGACAGTTAGTAGTTCAGGGCTTTGCCCAGACACCCCATTTTAATTACCCAAGATGATGTGGCTTCCATTGTTTCTTTTTGGAGGCTGTTCCACAGTTCATAAACTTTGCTCTTTCTCTTATATTTTTCCTCAGGCTTCCTTTGCTGCATCCAATTTAACACAGTGGTTGTAGCACCTCAGATCACTTAAAAAAAAATCCCTTCTTGCTGTGCCCTTTCCAATGTCATCTTCAAAGCCTTTTTGTCTAACCACAGAGCTGTGATGAATACATTTTAATGACCTTTCCCTCGTATCATGTTAAGTTTGGGGTTGGGATCAAATCTTGCTGTGAGTTATGCAGGTGTAAAAAGAGCCCATACAGTGCCCAGTCTTGTCCCCCACTGCTGTTGATTAGATATTCCCCACTGACTCCCATGAGAGCAGTCTCAGGCTCCACATTTAAAATAAATGAATAAATATATTTGTTATACAGAGGCTGCTAAGTGATCTCCATGAAATTTGCATGACAAATATGTTAAGAGTACATGACAAGGAATGTGTTTGCATCATATCTGCATAAACAAAGGCGCATGTAATATGTACACTGTTCAAAATTGTCTTCTGGCTGCTACCAGCAGTACTGTACCAGGTCTGCAGGGACCTGGGAAGTCATTTGTAACAGATTTCCATTTAGAAATTATGTATTACAAATACCTTATGTACTGAAATGAAACTATCCCCCAATGCAGGAATTTCCATGGAAAATAATACCCTGATCATTGAGCGAGTGAAAAAAGATGATGAAGGCCTCTACGAGTGCAGGGTTTCTAATGAAATGGGCCGTGACAGTACAATGGCATTCATTAAAATAGAAGGTGAGGCTGCAAGCAAATGCACAAATTTGGTGATACGGGCATGGTTTGAATGACATCCTTCTACTATCCCAAGGCAAGAATTGTTTCAAGTGTGGGGGAGTACATTTTAAAATAATAAACACACACACACACATGCACAACAGGTTTGTTAAAAGTAAAAATTAAAAATTAAATTGAACTTCTTTTTGGTCCTGGAAGCTTATAGTTCCATGATGATGAAGAGCCTGAAGCATCTCATTAGCGCTTCATGTCTAGAACACCTTGATGGGAACCCTACCCAAGACTCAGTGTGGTCTTCATGCAAGGAGTTGTGTAATGCATAGGTTCTCAACCTTTGAGATTTCCTTAAGTTTCCCTCCTATTTAGCCAGGATCTAGCTGGGACCATCTCCCGTTCAGCCAACTAAGAAGAGCAAGATGGCTGGAACCTCCTGGCCTCAGTTTATGATTTCCATGTTTAGAACCCCTCACTTAATGCCTTGAGCACTTGGCATTGATACTATAAAATAATACCTTTTAACCATGAGCCTATTCACACATTGTTCCCCATATTTGATCCATGGTTACCTATGGAGATCTACTAAGTACTGCCTACTGCTGGTGAATAAAAAGACACCAGCACAGTTCATTGATTTAATGTCTACCTCTTTTGTGAAATAAAGCATGCTTTGTGGAATTGCAATTATTTTATCAATGCAATTAATTTAGAATTTGTTCTTATGTTTAACTTCCAGGTTCTGAAGAGAAATCCAATATTGAAGTTATCATTTTGGTCTGCACTGGTCTAGCAGCTACTCTCTTTTGGCTGCTTCTGACCCTTTTCATTCGGAAACTTAGAAAAGTAAGAGGTCTTCCATACTGTGGAAATGGGACACAATTGGCCTCCGAGCTCAACTCCAATTCAAGCCAAGCCTCAGAGTTCAGAACTGAGGTCGAGCTGGGACTAGGGCTGAGGACAGATGGTGAAAAACTGTATGAGCTGTTCTTGTAAAATTTCAGGCAAAGATTTCTGTTAATTAATTACTTGTAATCTCAGGAGATTAGTTCTACTTATAATAATTTTACCCTCTTGCTTAGCATCCAGGGAGATCAGGAAAAACAGGTTGCTTCCACCTTTAGATTCAGACTGAACCCAAGAGCATTAAAGCAGGTTTGGAGACAGGCTTTCAATCTAAAGGCCCTAAAATGAAGTTCTGGTTTCACCCTACCTCTAATAAGGTTTTCCCTAAAACATAGGCAGTGGAGGGAATGCTGCTTTAAAGATGTTAGAATCTGTTTGCTCTAGAGAAGGGCCCAAACCACAATGTACATCTTGTTTTCATGCTTCGTTACTCCTTGGCCTCTTCATGAGGCTCCAAAGAGTAGGGTAAGTCCTCAACTAGTCCTGAAGAATATTTGATAAAGTAAATCAAACTTAGATTTGTTCTTTCTTATACAAACAATAAATAGGATCTGAGAGGCTAGGACTCTAGCCTGGCCACAGCCCAAACCACGGTCCTAATGTTAATCTCCTGTAACTCGAATGACTGACTATTCCTACTCCTCTTATAAATGTGAACCCATAAGGTTCATGTGTTCCCAGTGTGTTACCAGGACAGCAGAGGTGCCAGACCCTCTGAATCTTATGCCATCTTTTACACTTGCTCAAAGAGGGCAGATGGTGACACCAGATGACAATTCTATGCACAGTGTCATGAGGTTTTCATTCATTGTGTGTTAGAATACATAGCAATATGAGGTATAGGGGTGTAGAGACTGAGGCTCCAAGTTGTTCCAGAATTTAAAAGCCATTCAAACACGTTGCTAATTCATAAAACAAAGGATGCCTTGATGAGCATCCCTTAAAGGGCATTTCTCATCTGAAGGATTTTCTAGAAGCAGTGCTGAATTCCTTAAAGGAGTGCAGGTTGAGAATAATAATAGCAGGGGCTTTACATCATCAAAGTGCTTTCAAACATTCACTAATTCAATTCTCTCAACACCCCCAAAAGATACACATGTGTAAGTTTTCTTTTCCCCATGCTTCATATGTGCAAATTAAGGCAAGATATCAAAATTATAGGTCCAAGCACTACAGATGGAAATGGGTGTTGGGGCCAGGATCAAAATGCAGGGGGTGCTGGTTCCCAGGCCTGTGTTCATTCTACTATGTCATACTTCTCTCTCAAGTTAGAGCTGCACAGCAAATACTTTGACTCATTTTTCCCCATTTGCAGCCTGACGCCACAGATATTAAAACAGGATACCTGTCCATTATAATGGATCCAGAGGAAATGCCTCTTGACGAGCAATGTGACCGGCTCCCATATGACAGCAGTAAATGGGAGTTCCCAAGAGACAGGTTGCGGCTGGGTAAGTGATATAGTCATCAATCATATAAAGAACAGAAATATCCTATGGTCCAGAATTTCTGTGGAGGTGTAGCATAGTCCATTAGCTCTAGTGCCAGTACACTTTCATCTTTGGACAGTGGGTCTCATTGGGAGGGATGCTGAAGGGGTATTTAGAAAAGCCATCTTTTGAAATGGCTACCACCTCCCAAAAGAAGTGAAGGAAGACTGCTCCCAGTACCTTCCAGGGACACCATTTGAGTATCTTACATCACTTGCACAGAGAACAATGGAAATGGAAGCAGGTCTGAAAGAGGACGGTTCTCCATGTAATTCCCTGTACAAGAACACTGTCCAACTTTCAATTATGAAAAAAAAGGGCAAAAATGACTTTCCACTCCAGAAACACTGTTCAATAGGTAACAAGGACCAACTGAAAAAAAATTACTCAACAGGGAAAGCGTGGGAGGTGAACAGGGGAATTTACAGAATAAAGAGGAGGGGGCATGTAGAGACTGGGTCAGGCAGGAATGTTGCACTGGTTAGGTGTGGGCTTGTAGGGATTGTGGGTCAGGAAGAAATGATAACTAAGGTGCTTGTATGCAGGGAGCTGTGAATTTTCCAAGTTTGGAAGGCTTGGTGTTCAGATAATTAAACGTAATATTTTTACACTGCAGTTGCTAATATGCATTCAACTTGAACTCCAGTTTAATGCTGTTTTATCTATCCTATCACATACTGCCTCACTGAAATTATATGTATATAAACTATATTCTGTATATACATATATGGAAAGTATGTGATACAGGCTTCTATGGACTGTCAGGCCGTGCTGCGCCTAGGCTCCGGTGTCTTGTATTTCTTGCACAGCTGAGAAAGCATGTTTCTCTCTTATCTGATGCAGACTGTCATAAGTCCCCTCTGGCTCATTCTTGACTCTTTGCTTCTCTAGGTAAAACACTGGGTCACGGTGCTTTTGGGAAGGTGGTGGAGGCGTCCGCTTTTGGCATAGATAAATCTTCAACCTGCAAAACAGTTGCCGTTAAAATGCTTAAAGGTACATTTCTCTCTGAGACTCTCATGAGACTCTGCTGGGACCACATGGGCAATGAGGTTTCCAGTTCTCAGCTCTGAGGCAACCCCCTTCCCCTTCTCCCTCATTCATTGCATTCAGAAGGGAGTGAGCTTGCCATATGGGAGCAATTAGCTGCTGTACGGTGGATGTTAACGTGTAGGAAATGACAAGTGGGCTCCACACTGTGCTGCTGATTAAGCCTTGTATTCCTAGTGGACAAAAACAGCAGCCTCCAGGTCTGTGGGGTTAGGAGGGAAACAGATTACAGAATGTAATTGCATTACGATGGTCTGAAATTGGATCTAAACCCTCGATCCTAGCCCTTCCAGATGCAGAAAGGTTCACGCAGTTGAAAAGAGCTGTGCCAAGGGAGTGAATTAGGGACAACTCTCTGGCAATTACTGAAATGAGGGAATGCTTTTACCAGCCCAGTGGGGAGAAGGGGAACTTGAAGCCTAAGATGCTTCCAAATGGCATTTACATACAAAGCCTCTACAGACAGCTTATGAATAAAGTTCTCCTATGCCTTGCTGGTTGCTTGGGTTTGGGTTTTTCAACTGTTTGCATGTTTTCCACACCCTTCCCCCGCAGTAGACTAGTGATTTTTGTTGGATGGGTCTCCACTCCCTGGCCCACACTGCTATGGATTGTTGCTGGGTGATGGCATTAACCCCTGCCACTCCAAAATCCAGGATGTGCTTGGAGAGCACAGCACTTGGGTTTTGTTGCCCGCTGCCTCTTCTGCTACGCCCCTCACTGCCACTTCCCCCAGTGCCAAATACTCTCTGCTTGCCAGCACCACCGTTATGCACCTCTTCTGGACCTGCTCTTCCTCCTATGCATATCCCTCCTCCCTATGCTGCTAGTTTTTCCATGCCATGCCCCAGAAAGTTCCCAAAGGCTCCTGATCAATCCAGAGCTCCCCTACTCCCTCCATCCAACTCCTGCAGCAGCCACAGTACTTAATCACACCTATCTCCACCCTGTGCCTCCCAGGTTGCCTTCCCACCTCCTCACTGTTCAATAAGTGCCTTGGTAGTACCTCCATCTAATATTCCACCTTACTCCCAGAGGAAGCAGATGGAAGTCTCTGGTGTGGGACAGTTCATTCAAGGAATAAAAGGGCCTGGATTACATAGACTATGTTGCATTGGTTCTGCCATCTTACTCACTTCCATAAAGCACATTAATGTCGGCTTCTGAGTAGAAGGCAGCATCTAAGCACAACAGATAATTGTGAAGATTTTCAGAAAATGTTCAATTTAGATATGATTAGGCATGGGACTTGTATCATTATAGATCAGTGGTAGATCTACTGAAGTCCATAAAGTTATTAATTATGTTAACTGAAGGCACCTGGGACTCAGAGCAGTTTACAAGACCTGAAACTGCAAAAGTGATCAGACATCTGTTTGGGGGACAATTCTACAACTCTTCCAAAAGAAGCAAAAGTTTAGCGCAAGAAATTACCTGCTACATGAATATTCATGCAGCTTTAATGCATTAAACCTTGCATTTGGGGCATATCTGTTCATTTGTTATATTGGCAATATTCAGTCCTTCACAAAGGTTCCCCTGTATGTACATGAACCAGTGAAGTTCTACTGCAGGACATTAATACTTTGTAAGTCACGAAAAAGAAAGGAAGAGAGTTCTAAAGGGCAAAGCATTACTCTGTTTCATACGGGTCAAGAGACAGCAAGACGGATGAGTTCTTATCCATTTAGAAGGCTGAAAGGCAGAGATACCACAAGGAACCCGGGTGGGTTTGGTTTTCAAGTGTAAACAGGATTTTCTGTGTCTTAAAAATATCCTGTTGTGGAAAGATGGCCTTGTCCTGTTTATCTTAAGCAGAATGTGCAACTACTAATGAGTGCAAAGCTTTAATGTCGGAACTGAAGATCCTCATCCACATAGGACACCACCTCAACGTGGTCAACCTCCTGGGCGCCTGCACCAAAGCAGGAGGTAAGAAACTGGCATCCCATAAAGTACTTGGCAAATTCACATGCACTGCTTGCTCTTAACTGCTGTGCGAATTTGGCAGCTATGTTGACCTTGCTACCATTGGCAGGAATCAGGAAAAGGGTGTTCTGGTCCAGAAACATGCCCATCTGGCCCAGGAGCAAACACAAGGGTCTCTCAATACCTGTAACAGTATTAGGGTTTGTGCTGTGTGGAGGTGAACCACCCCTTGGGGTGTCATGACTGCGCACATGGGATATTTCTGGCTCTCCTTTCAGCAGAAGGCGACACTGTAAAGAAATCAGCCAGCACACTATATATTACACAGAACACCATGCAGCTTCCATCAGCATAGGGATAGGACTTGGTCACCCTCTGAACATTTTCAAAGCTGCCACCTGATTCTTTATGCTCCAGAGTTGCCCAGGCACCTTAGTTCCCACAGTCACCTAAGCACTGGCCTACTAGTAATGATCTACTAGAGATTTACCTCAAGCCTGAGTCCCAGGTATCTCAAAACAGGGCTGTCTAATGAGGTGGAGGAATGACTTCCTGGCCTGTGATGCCTCAGGTGTGTTCAGAGCATGCCTAACACTTTGTACCTGCACCAGAAGGTAAAGGCATAGGGCAACAGCTACACAAAAGCCAGCTGTGCCACAGGGAAGCTTAGGGTGAGTGTAAAACAGCACAAGGAGGAGATGGAGAAAGAGTATCAGCCACTAGGTCTGGGCTACCCAAGTGGCTGGTTGGGCTTGGGTGCCTAATGCCAGGAAAGCACTATGGATCCAGAGCAGAGGAAAATACCACCTATCTCTGGCCTGTCAACGGGTCAGCTGCTTCAGTACTACAGCACCTGAAAGTACCTCTCTTAGGATCTGGAATCTGCCTGTGCATTTTGTAGGGAGGCTGGGCCCTCATTTGCGTCTGAAAATTCAACTGGGTGCCAGGGCATCTATGAGTTAGGCAATGGAAAACCAAGGGGGGACAATACCTCAGGCATTTTGAGTATCTGGGCCAAAGTGAGCTCTCTAGGGCAGTGGTCTCCAAACTTTTTTGATTGCACACACCTATCAGTAAAAAATTTTTGAGCACGCACCCCCAATGTATGTCGCAATACGCTGAAAGCGAATGAACGAGTGAGGGCGCCACTGTCAACCCCTCCGCATTGTGGAACTCCCACTCTTCCCTCGGGATACCGCGCGTACCGTACGTGACACGTGACCATCTGACATACAGACCGAGTGAGGGCGTCAGTGTCAATCCGTATATTAAATATTGGTAAAGCTTAATTTCTTTTTTTTAAGGTAAAAAATAAATACAAATAGAAGCTCTAATATTTCTTCCGTCACCCCAGTGCATCGTCTTGCACACCCCACTTTGGAGACCGCTGCTCTAGGGCCGTATACACACAGTCTGTGGCAGAGCAGGGATTTGAACCAAGGACTGCAAAATCCTGGCACTCAAGTGATGTTCCCTGTCACAGAAACCTTGTTCCTCGTCTCATCATCCCATTTAAAACATCCTTGTCTCCCTTGCCCTGCAGTTAAAACCATAATGGAATAATCTGTTTATCTGCTGTCTTTATGTTGAATCTTAACAACAGTCTAGGAGGGAGGATGGAGGAGGGCTGAGGGCAAAGAAACCAGGATAAATATTAAGGGGGGAGGGGGGAGAGAGAGAGATGGTGCAGACATTTGTCATTCCCTGAGACATTAAAGCTATCATTTTCTCAAGGAACATGTAGTTGCCAAGTAAAAGAAGAAAGAAATTTTATTAAGGCAAATTTGTCAGAATGACAGGATATAAATTCTCCCCCAAATTAGACATTCACAACTCCCAGGGGAGAGGTACACATGTGGAATCTGCAGAATGCTGAGGCGAGACTGGAAGCTGTGCAACAGCTACTAGTCTGATCTGCTGGGCAGCCACATTTGTATGGCTTTCTAGGGCAGTGGTGCTTAACCTTTTTTGTACCAGGACCCATTTGTAAACATTGATGGCCAGTCCCGACCCAGAACCCATCATCCCCGGGCCCGAGCCTCCCAGTGTGTGGGGCAGAGGGTGGGTATATAGGGTGGGGGGAGAGGCCCTGAACAGCCCCAAGGAGCCCCTTGCAGACTGGAACTCTGCCAGCCTGCATGGGAAAACCCACGGTTTCCCAAGTTTTTCTCCTTTAAAGGAGAGTCCTTTTTTAAAGTTTGTTGATCTTGCCGGATTGTTGGTTGTAGCCATGTTGGTCTGAGGGCATAGGCAAGCAAGGTTCTTTGGGTAGATGTGATACCTTTTATTAGTTGGTCTGATAAAAGATATCACATCTATTGATCCATTCTTAAAGCTTGTTCACAACCCTTTCATATATTCTTGTGACCCACTTCCGGGTTGCAGTCCATGGGTTGGAAAATGTTGTTCTAGGGCTCAGAGGAATGAGCAAGGAGGATACTGCCCTGTAACTGGGGAAGGAAGGTATCACCTCCTACCAGATAGCACTAAGAGCAGGGCCATCCCTGGTGGGGGGCAAATCAGGGAGACAGTCCCGGGCCCCGCTCTTTGGGGGGCCCTGCAGACAGTGCCATATAGGCACTGCTGGCAGCTTCTGCAAGCGGTCACCACCCCCACTCCCCTGCCACCACCACCAGTTTCTGCAGGCAGGTGCCGCCCCCACCCCCTGGCCCCGCACAGGCCAATATGCCCCAGGCCCCACACACCTCTAGGGACGGCTCTGACTGAGAGAACTGGGAAATAGTACTGCATAGTACATCAGAGTGGTGACCTGCATGTGGATGCCCAGAACAGTCCAGAGCTACTTTAAGATCACTATCCCTTAACCAGGGCAAAAATATGGCCAGAACATTTGCACATGAAGGCCTAATCATGTAGCAAAGTCTGTCTGAATATATGTGCTCAACTTTGCCTTTTGTGAGTGCCCATTGCTTGAATGTACACTTCTCTATGGCAGTGGTTCTCAACCTTTTCAGACTCAAGGTACTGTCCACAACTTCTATGAATTTAGTGGCACCCCATTTCAAAAACTAATTTCATTTGTTTTTTTAACTGGGGAAAATAGTTGAGCAATTCTTTTGTTGCAAAGAACTCAGAAAGACCACAGCAGGTCTCCTGACACAAGGGATTCCTATTTGAAATCTCTGGGTTTATCTTCTGAATCATGTGCAGGTGTTTGCATACTTGGCAGTGCTAATATTGCATGGTACCCTACAGCCACTTTAAAGCACTCTAGGGTGCTGCAGTGCCCTGGTTAAGAATCACTGCTGGAGCCTTCCAGTCTCCTTCCCCATCTTACACTGCCCTGAACATCCTTCTGGGAGAAGAGGACTTTTGAGTTCTTCCTGACTAGGTACCCAAAGGAGTCACTGTTAAAGCCAGTAGTGGGAAATATGTTGTGGAACCCAGGTTTCCCAAAAGGCATTGCAGAACATTAGCTAAGTAGTCTCCAGCTAGGCTCTGATTTGTTTGCTTTTGAACAACACTACAGGAGACTGAAGTAGGGAAGCGCAGAGCTCACAAACTAGACGTTGGAATAAGACTTACCATTAAAATGTCATTTCTTAGCACAGCTCCTTGTTAAGTTTTATGCAGCCCATAATATTATGTTGGCTAATGACTGATATTAAGCATGCACATACATTATTTTAACAATATCTGCTTCTTGTAACTTTGCTTTGGAACACCCTGTCACTGTGTCTGATGTTAGGCAGCACTAATGCATACTATCCTGTGCTTTAAAATAAGGAAATAAAATATGAAGAGATTGGGTCTAGGAAACATTTCAGAAGCGTGAATAAAGCACTTAGGGGTACTTTAAAGTAGTGCTGGAATCTGCATTTCCTTGGAGAATCCACTAGACACATTTGACTTCAGTTTCTTCAGAAAATGTTCCATTTGATCTCTTCTTCGCACTGTCAGAAGCCAGCACAAGTTTCAGGAAGTAACTTAGTGATGTGGAGGATTGGTAGTAGATACAGCATGATGATATGCATGCAAATAATGGGAACTAGTAACAGGATCAGAGGGGAACTCACTATCTCTCTAGCCTCCCATCCTGCAGGCTCCCTAGCAGCTTGCCTAGCTCTAAGTGGCTTGCTGCTGCATGCTGGTCCCCGTTTCAGCCCCTACACAGGGTGACAGCCCAGCACCTCCTTTAGATAGGCTGAGGCAGGGGTATTGGGAGCCACAGCGGATCAGTTGTCACCTTCACCTCAGGGAGCTCTATACTGAGTACTGTTGAACCATGAGCTTGTTTCAGAGGTACTGAGCATCTCTGACCACAACTGTAGTCAATGGACACTGCAGGTACTGAGCAGACCTGTTGCACATGCTATATCCATAGTCGGACTTCAAGATCCTTAGAATGAACTGGGGTTACAGAAATACACGGTGTTATTATAGGTCAGTAAATAAGACTCTTCTTCCCTTTTGCCTGTGATGGCCACTTCCAAGTGCTCATTTCCACCCACTTTGTTATTTTGAGCCAGGACACAGCAAGCAAATACAAACTCTCTTCCCTCCTTTACTTCTCCCACTTCCAGCCCTGTGTTTACAAAATTATTTATGTCAGACTGAGTCAAATGGGCAGACGACAGCACAAGCCTGGGTGTTTGTTTCTGACATGTAGATAAGAGTTTGTTGCTTAGGATTTCCCTTTGTTGAATGGCCTGGTTCAGCTCTTGGCATTTTTCCTTTGAAGTTGGAGCTCACGAGTCTGAATTTGAAGTTTCCAGACAGGACAGGGTTTATAGACATAAAAGGCTGACCACTTTGGATGGGTAATAATAGGTGTTTACATGCATTCTAGTCCTATGACTTCACCTTCTTCTACATCTGAGACATTTTATATGCTGCTTTTTAAAACCTGGTGATGGTACAGTGCAGGCTAATGGCTCAGAGTGCAGTTTTGTCACGCTGCACCTTGAGATCCAAAAACGTTTCCAAATACGTCTAAAAAAAATCACCTGTGGTTATGAAAAAGCATCTCTGTGGAATGGAACAAAATGCTACAGAGGAACAAGAAAGGACGGAACTGACATGTCCCTCTGTGATTTCAATACTCTTAGACTAAATGTTTTTGAAGACTTTGGGATCCAGCTGGTATCATAGACAGAGCTGACTGTTTGTTACCTCCGCTGGGATGAAGCCCTGGATTACACAAACAGACTCACAGACAGACTGGAGAAGCTAGGGGGTTGCTCTCTAAAATGTGTCCATGCAGATATAAAAGGATGACTAGTATGGGGGATGGACTCTTCTGTCATCTTGGACTTTCCTTTTTTTGGAAAAAAGGAATCGATTCCTAATAACTGAGGAAGCTTAGGACCCAAGACTCCTAGGTTCAATTGCCAACTTCCTACCTCTGCTACAGATTTGTTGTGTGTGCATCACCTCTCTATTACCCACTTTCATCTTCTGTATCAGGGAAATGATGTTAAGCACTTTGCCCGGCTCTAAAGCCTTTCTGCAGCAGGAATGCTGCACTGTACAGTGTTGCACTTTTACATTTCTGAAGACTCCTTTGGTTTCATTCTCTTTGCAGGTCCTTTGATGGTTATAGTTGAATATTGCAAGTATGGAAATCTGTCCAATTACTTAAGAGGCAAACGTGGGGATTTCATTGCATACAAGGTAAAGCAACTAGATTTTCATGAAGTTATGAGATAGCTAATTTGTGATCATATGACAGCAGCTACTTAGAATTAGGTTTTATTCTCTACTTGCTACAAGGGGTCTAAGTTTTATCTGAGATCCCAACTTCTTCTTTGATCCAATTCCAATCTGTCCAGGGTGGAAGGGGGAGAATGGACCTTTTTCTCTGAAGGATCCCATTCTAGTTCCTTCCTTTCACTTACCTCCAACCTCTACTGTGTAATCTATTACAAATGCTCATATAAACTTCAAGAGCTGAAATGGGACACATTAGGGTGCTACCTTGCCACCAGCAGGCAGAAAGGAAGAAAGAAGAACAGTGAACAACTGGTCAAAACCACTGTGAAAGGAGATACAAAGCCAGCCATCTCTACCAAAGGTCAACGCACAGCAGATAACACCTTTGGGAGCCCAAAGTTTCTAAAACTTATAGACCACTGATTTAGATCCTACCAGGAATCTGGATCCTTCCCAGGTACCACACAAGTCTCAGCATGTGGGTTTCGAGACAACTCTAACAAGTGTTGTTTCATCTGCTCTGCATGTACAATAAAACACAGGTGGTGCCTTTGTGAGAGGAGGGGATTTTCCTCATTACCTTCCCCTGAGATTCCTCTCTCACTCTTATTTTTCATTGGCTCCAGTGACTGGTTGTACCTTCCTTTCCTAGATGTGGCTGCACTTCAGTGCTCTTGCAAAATCCTTGTTATAATGATCCCATCGCAAGGTCCTTTTCCAAATTCCAGCATGTCATTCCATTAAATACCTGTGAGTCCTCATGGCACCCAAAGATCATTTCTTATTCTCTTTTTGAAATTTTTAGTCCCAGGAAAACTCGGACCAAGGAGAGAAGAGTCTGGATGAGTCCAACAGTGATTTAACAGAGCTGATCAAGAGACGCCTTGAGAGTGTAGCCAGCACAGGAAGCTCTGCTAGCTCAGGGTTCATTGAAGACAAGAGTTACAGTGACTCTGAGGAGGATGAAGAGGGTAATTGAAACTCACTACTCCCATGTCCTTTCTTACAGATTTCTGTTGTTTCTGACTGTTTCTGCAAGGCACACCTGTTTTAGAGAGAACCCTTGCTTTAGTTGTGGGCGGATCCCATAAGTCAGGGCTGATTCCTTTTTTTACGTGTACCCCTACCCCAGGCTCAGTAGAGTAGAACTGCAGTAGCATGCATTCAGACCATCTGCTTCTTCCATGTAGGAGGGATATTAGCAATATTTTGGCAGAATGTTTTTGTGGCCAAGGTGTCCTCCCAGAAAGTAATCTTCACACAGCTGAGTTAAAAAGGGCGCCCATACTTTTCTCCCCAAATGTCACTTTTATAGGCTCTCCAGAACTGGGAGATATGGTTTACACAAGAGCTTTCCAAAGTAAATGACCTGCATCCTCTAGGTTTTGACATTTCCGTGGTTTCTTCTAGATACCGAGGATCTGTACAAGCGACCTCTGACCTTGGAGGATCTGATTTGCTATAGTTTCCAAGTGGCAAAAGGCATGGAATTCCTGGCCTCCAGAAAAGTAAGCTTTCCTTCTGCTCCATCCTTCTTCTTTATGCCTTTGTGGTTCATTCATTAAGACATTAGGACTAAGTTTCTTTCATATAGTATGGAGATGAAGGAATTGGAACATACTATTAAGCCTGATTTCTCCTCTCACTTTCTCTTATCTTGCATTATTGTACCGCCACCAACTTTTCTGGCTGAACTGAATAAATTAGTAATATTGATAGGACTACAAAGAGAGTTCCCATCTGGTGCATGGTTGGATAGACAGCATTCGTGACCTGAGGCCTTAGCTGGAAGACAAGGGGAAAAAAAAAAGGCATCATCCACATTTGAGATGAAGAAACCTGTCCTGGGGAGAGAGAGGAAGACAGAGTGGAGGGACATGGGGGCAGGGAAAAGAGAGAAAAAGAAAGAGAGAGAGAGAGCTTCTGCATGAAGAAAAGGATTTCTGAAAGTTTAATGGGAGTGTATATGTTTATAAGTGTGTAAGTTTAACTTGCCAGTATTTAATTGTTGGTGAATGACAGCCAAATGAATTCCTTATTGTCGTGTCACTGTGTTTATGTCCATAGTCTGTACGAAACATTTTTAAAGATGGTAAAATAGGATGCAGGTGCAAACCTATCTACAGACTTGTTGGCTTGTATGTATGCACGTGGTTACTAAAACACCGCACTCAGACATTGAATTCTGTGCACAGCTTTGCCTATGTGCAGTTGTCCAACTTCACGTACGCACGTGGTAATTGTATTTGCAAATGTAGCTGCATTGGCTTTTGGCCCATAAGATTTAACAATTAACTGGGGAGCTACAATTCTATTCAGATCCTAGCTGTTTGAGTAGGAGTATGAGAAATAACAGTCATTCTCAGTTTTTTCCCCTCTGATGAGTTATTTTCCTCTGTATCACAAACCAGTATGTTTATGGTAGATTCCCACACACATCTTCCCTCTCCAGCCTGGTCATTTTTCTTTCAGTTTTCAAAGAGGCCCAATGCTTTTCTTGTCAGTAACAGCCTGTTGTCCAAGCAAACCCTGTGATCTCACTTGTTCTCATTTCTTCATAGTGCATTCATCGGGACTTGGCAGCAAGGAACATCCTTTTGTCTGAAAACAATGTAGTTAAGATCTGTGACTTTGGCCTAGCACGGGACATTTACAAAGATCCTGACTACGTCCGGAAAGGAGATGTAAGTGAAGGGGCCTGGCAGGGTCAAGCTAGAACTCCACTCCCCGAAAGGACTGGGCAAATTAATAATAATGATTCTGGCTATGTGTCTTTTTCATTCCTAGGCAAGACTTCCTCTTAAATGGATGGCTCCAGAAGCTATTTTTGATAAGATTTATACAACCCAGAGTGATGTATGGTCTTTTGGAGTGTTACTGTGGGAAATATTCTCACTAGGTAAGATTACAACTTTTTTCATATATATGGAACAGTTGTTGCACAGAGTTTTAACAGAAAAGCAAAGGGCACTGAGGCACACTCTGATTTCAGCCAACAGTGGCTCTGATTGGCAAAATTTGACCTATAATGAATGTTAAAAAAAAAAAAGATCTTGGATTTGAAATTTGTAATAATTGAAACCAGAAGAGCAGGCAGCAAATATAAACCACTACTGCCCTGAACTAAAATGTTTTTAAAATGGTTGAAGGTTCCCTTTCAAACCCTATTTTTCCACAAGAAGTCTGCCTTCAAATCAGAAACCACACCACTTATAGGTTGCAGAGAATTATACCACTGTTGACACAGTGGTCTGATATTCCTAGTGGAAGTCCATAAACCACAAAGGAGTCTGTGGGCATGAGTTAACAATTGTAATGGCTGGCTTTTACCTTTGGCTTGATTATGCCTTTCCATGCAATGCTTGTAAGAAAAAAAAAGGCCATGATGCCACATGTTGGATGCAGGCATTATAGTGCTGACGGGAGAACCAGTGTTTGTTCTATGTGCAAGTCATTCTGGCAGCAATGCATAGGTTGCATCCTCCTATGGCTGCACTGTTTTCAGGCCACAGCTTGTGTTGAATAAGGACATTAGTGCTTGAGTTGCTTCATCCTGTATTTAGAGGGCACAAGACTTCTTTGAAAGCTTAATCCATTTTGATAATCCAATGGATGATCCTTTCTTAATCCAACAGATAAAGCCTCTGAACTCAAACAAGCAATCTCACTTTTAGGCAGTGGAATCCTGCTGTTCAATCAACTCTCCCCTCCACCCTCCTACAGAGTGGCATATTCTTTTTCCTCAAAAAGTATAGGGATTGTAGTGAGTGGCTTCCTCATAAACATTTTAAGGGCAAACAACTAGCCCATGCATTTATGCTTCTGGGTTCTGAACAGCCCTATGTGATCCTCCAAATGCTTCTGGTTTACGGAGTCAATTATGTGACTAAGGTGTCCAGCCCAGAATGGTGCAGACTGCAGGATTTGCCAAAGTCTATGGTTAAGCTAATTATGGAAATTATAGGGTGGGGGAAGAGAGATCAGAACCTGATTTGAATTGCTTCAGATCTCAGGGTTGCTTGGCTACTCAAAAGCCTTTGGTTTGGGTTCATCTCCAGTTTATCCCAGCTACACCAAAGAGAGACCTTATGGTACAACACAGGACAGGGAATCACAGCTTTCTCCAGTTTTGCTATTTCTCTGGCCTTAGATCCAAGTATCTATTTACACTGATGGGATTCTAGTGTAACACGTACATGGCTGCCAAAAGGCTTCACAGTAGTGGGGGATGCCCTTGGGTTCAGACACTCTGGCAATGTGGAGCAAGACAAAAACTAGAATTCAGAACTTCTAGCTCGAAAAGCTTCAGCAGTGGCCCCATGCCAGCATATCATTAAGGGAAGTATATTGGCATGCAGAGAGGTACTTAATGGGACAGTCCCTCTGTGGAAGCGTCTGCAAGGAACCAGTGAACTGAACATGTGTGGATAACAACAAATGCTTCAGGAACCAAAAGTGTTGCTGTGTGGGAAAATAACTAGCCATTCCCCAAAGGCTGAGTGGTGCTTAACCAGCATGAAATTCTGAGCACTTGGCCTTTTAATACTGAAGATGCCAAATAAAAGTTAAAAGATTAAGATGAAATTCAGTGGGTATATATTTTAGTTATTTTGTTTTATTGCTCTGGATCTTTTTTTAAAATCATTCTAAGTTACTTTCTGATTTTTTGTTTTGTTTTGAATGCCCCCTTTTATTAATGAAACTTCTTAATTGGGAAAAGAGACCGTCTTTTCTGAGCTCAGAGGAATCCACTAAATTACTGCAAGGTTCACCATGCAGAGAGTTTCCTCTGCCCTTGTTATGATGTAGATCACAAACCACTTTTTTCAATCCATGGCACTGATTCAAAAACCAGTCATTTTCCCTAAGAGGGTTTTTCATAAGGATCATCCAGGCATGTCTGTGGTTTGGCACCACTCGTATCTGCAGTTCACATGATAAATATTTAATTAAGGATTTGTGTCACTGATTGAACTTCTTATATAAAAGTTTTACAGATCATTGAGAGTCGGAGTACGGAAAGTTATTTGTCTTTGCTACAGGGTATGTTTTGGCTCTGTTCCACAATCACTGCTTTTTCTGGGTCCCAAAGATGCAGTACCTTTAAAAAAGGAAGAGAGATTGACTAGAAAAATGCACAGTTTGGTTTGGACATGGGTCCTGTCAGGGCCAAAAGTTGAATCTGGAAAGGGAGCACTACAAGCTTCCTCTGAAAGCTTTTGGCAGACTGGACCAATGCTGCTGATGAACAGGGAAACCTGGACAGTAGGGACTGCTAATCTTGATTTTGTGGTTGGTTCTGCATTGGGCTTTGCTACTAATTATGTAAATGGGGTCAACACGCTTGGTGGGACAGAAAGCCAGCAATTTTAAATGCATTTTGAAATCAATTACATGGCACATTACAGAATGTCAGTCTCTCCTGGAATTTAAGTTTGCAGTGTTTCAAAAGGCAATCAAAGGTAATTATGTAAACAACCAGTGCCTGGTAGTGCAATATCAGCATCGTATTATCCCAGTAGAATAAAAGTGAGATCAAAAAGCGTTATTTAATATCCAGCACATGCCACATCTTTGAGCATTTTGCAGGAGAATTCCTCTAAAGAAAATGTCATGTATTGACCTTTCTTATACATTTGAACCCACTTTTCTCTCAGTCTGTCTGAAGAGCAAAAATCCAAAATTCATTATGCAGGTGCCACGGTTCAGATGATCTACAGTGGTGAAGAGGGGGCTTTAACACTGAGTGCCAAAAGGTTTGCAGTCAAGAATCATATCTCTCCACCTTCCCTCTACTCTCCTTCTCACCGGTGTATTGTAGCAGGGTCTCAAGGATAGCAGCCTCTCAAATGCTGATGTCTTAGGTACATACTATAAGCAAGTGGAGCAAGCTCAAATTTCCAACCCAACTATCTGCCACATACCATGCTCTTCACATCAACGTATGTCAATCATCACTAGAAAATGCTGCCAAATAATCTAAGATACTCTGAGTTAAGTGTCTCCAGCCATCATTTTCCAGGCTATAGCTCTAGTACTTAACTGAAGCCTACTTAACTGAAGCCTAGTTTTTAATATCAAACTCAGCTGTGGAAGGCAGGAACACGAGCAACCAGCACAATTCAGCAAGGGAGATCTAAGTATGGAGAGAATGTGCAGTGTAGAGCAGCCAGAGTAACCCTTCAGCTTCTCCACATGGAGATCTATTGGCTTCACAGTCCTCTGCTTGTGACACAGAAATCATTTGGCAAAGAACTGGAAATGTTAGGCAATCTGCATTAACTACTGCCAGCTACTGGCCAGGTAAGCACTAACTGTCCCAAGTCGTGAGCTTCTACCCACCTCTGCTGGCAACTTAATAGATATAGGAGGCTGGATGCAATCACTGGGGAATCAATGGATCCAATCAGTTCTGCCCACAGTGCAAATTACAGGGGAGCTTGAGAGGGGCTCAGCCTGCCCATAAAAAACAAGAGCCCCCCTGTAAGATTTGAAAATCATAACCTGGGGAGTCTCTGATTTTATTAAGACATTGTGAAGGGCAGCACAATTTTTTTTGCAGACCCCCTTCCCCAAAAGTCAAAGTGTAGGAGGAGGTCAACACTATATACCTAGACTTCCAAAAGGCTTTTGATCTAGTATCACGCAATATCCTTGTGGAAAAATTGGAAGATTATGGGCTTAACTGCTGAACAGTTCAGTGGGTGGAAAACTGGCTGCAGGGTAGGACCCAGAGAGTTCTCATGAATGGATCTGTGTCATCCTGGCAAGAAGTGGCCAGTGGTGTCCCCCTGGGGTGTGTGCTTGGTCCAGTGCTTTTCAACATCTTTATCAATGATTTGGATGTAGGGGTGAAAAGTTCACTGACCAGGTTTGCAGACAACACCAAGTTATGTGGGAGCATGGCCATGCCAGAAGATAGGCTGCAGATAAAAGCAGACCTGGACAGGCTGGAGAGTTGGGCGGACCAGAACCATATGAACTCCAACACTCAGAAGTGTAAGGTGCTCTATCTGGGGGCAAACAATCCCCCACATACCTACAGGCTTGGTGGCAACAATTTGACTTGCATCACAGCCAAAAGGGACCTGGGGTAGTGATCGACCATCGCATGAACATGAGCCGGCAGTGCGATGCTGTGGCCAGCTGGTCAAACAACACGCTGACATGCATTAACCATTGCATCTCATACACAACTAAATAAGTGATACTCCCACTGTACTCCATGCTGGTGAGGGCACAGCTGGAGTACTGCATCCAGTTCTGGGCACCACACTTCAACAAGGATGTGGAAAAACTTGAGAGGGTCCTGAGAAGAGCCACTTATATGATGAGAGACTTGCAAGGCAAGCCATACAAGGAAAGGCTTGGGTCTCTTCAGCCTAAAAAAGAGAAGGCTGAGAGGGGACTTGGTAGCAGCTTCCCACTACATCAGGGGCATACATTAAGGGCTCACAATTGTTCACCAGGTCACCCTTGGGGAAAACCAGGAGTATTTCAAAAGGACTTTATGAACTGACTGAGTCTGTTCATGAAAGCCTGTAAAGACTACATGGATCTGAGCCTCTGACTGCCTTCTGAGCCTATTTGCTGAACTGATATACCCCTTTATCAAACAGTTAGGATTCCTACATCCCAAACTAAGATTTGGGGGAATCAAGTGGCAAAACCCATGCAACTCAATGATTTGAGGAACTCCCAGTGCTTGGTGCCCTCTTCATTTCTTTCATACGACTGTTTCTGCAAGGCCTGTTTTGCCCCTAAGTGCAGAGCACATAGTGGCAATCCTGAGCCAGAGAGCAGGAAATCAGACAGAAATGTTATAGAAAGTAAATAAACTATATACAGATTCCTCAAGAGTTGGACCCCTATTTGGATTCCATTAAATCCCCTTTGTTAAGACTAGATTAGATGTTCTTCCAAACTCATCATCCAGCCTCAGGGATGCCAAATTATGAAAGGAAAGAGCTGTGTATTATAGTCTTTGCTGGAGCAGGGGGAACCCAGAGGTGCCAGAGGAGCAGGAATTTATGTCATTTTTTGCAGTAAAAAGATAAACACAAGCTCTCACTCACTTATGCTTTTCTCCCTTGCTCCAACTGGAGGAATACCAGAGAGGCCCCTGAAGAGGCCTGGGTTGTAGAAACCGATATCCTGAAAGGCTCTTAGCTTCTGATCCCCTATGAGTTTGTCTTCACTGCCTTGTTATAAGGTACAACACAAGTTCTGCTCCTCACTCAGTTCCCATCCACACAGACCTCCGGTTTGAGTCAAATCATGCCTGGCCAGCTGGCCAGAGTGGGTGGGCTAAAGCCTGAGGGCTGCTGACTTGGAAGCTAGGAATGTAGTGGGTATGCAGTGGCTCAAGTTACAACAACTCATCAGATGCTAAGCAGTCTGTGAGGTTTACCATATAGCTCTGGGCAGCTCAAGCATTGCTTCAGTATTCATTAACGCCTGTAAAAACTATATAGCTGTCAAGCTAGCTTGGGAAGACCTGGTGTTCTAACTCCAGATAACTGTTGCAGTGCAGACAAGCAGTTCCTTTGCCTTTGCTCCAATACTTAGACTATATTATCTACACAAAGTCAGGGGGGTGATTGTAGCTTGTGTATTGGTAGAATTGGAGTGAGGTTGTAGCTGTGATGGTCCAAGGATTGTGTGGGAAGCAAGGATCTTTGTTGGTGACATCTTTTATGGGACCAACTTCATGGTTGAGATAGAAAAGCATTCAAATGAAAGACATTCTTCATCAGATGCCTTGTATTTGACAGCTTGTCTAACTCTATCCCACCATGCAGTTGGTACAATAAAAGATATGACCCACAAAGATCTTTCCCTGTAGGTTGTATAGACAGACTTGAGCAAGCTTTAAACTAGCTAGCTTTGGTATCAATAGCATGGCAGTATGGAGGTTAGTGCAGTCTACAAAATCGAAGAATCTGGGTAAATGCTGAAGCAGTTTGCCTGTCCTGAACTCCAAGCTGCTGATTTCTACACTGCTGGTTTAAAGATAGCCTGGTTCATCTATATAGGCAATAGTGATGTCTTTGACTGTAGTGTGAAAATACCCTTAGTTTCACCCATCTGGGCAGGATCTGTAATAATGAAAGAGGAATCTTCTTAGAGCCACAGACCCACTTGAAAATAAGCAGGCACAAATTGACTTCAGTAGGAGTAAAACCCACTTATTTTCAGTCCTCTTCTCTTTTAAAGGCCTCAAAACCTTTGTATAAACTCTCTATTCCTCCAGTCTTGTGCTGTAATAAAAGTGGCAAATGCTGCACAACATGGCTAGAGATCTCCAATCTGACTGTATATCTAAGTATATAAAATTCCCTGAGTCTTTCCTGTCCACATTTGTGTGTAATGGAATAGCACTGAAGATGGCTATTTATTATATGGAACTAGGTGAAATGAGGCTTACTCTTTCCATTTGATGACTGCTGGGCAAGCTACTATGCAAATTGAGATGATGGTGCCAGTCTAGTTCCTAGAGTGACTAAAAAACAATCGGAATTGGCACTAATTCACCCCTGGATGCAAGCTTAGGATTGAATGAGCCTTTTGACAGAGCTCTCTTAGATGTGGTCCCTTGAGGATACATTTGGGGTACATTAAACAAGAGAGAGTAATAGGGTGGGGTAGAGAGCTGGCCCTGATGCTGCTTTCTCCATTCCATCTCTGGGACAGATAATCATTAATCAGCAGATGTAACCATCATTAAATTGATGGTTAAAAAAGAAAGCAAGGCTGAGAAGGGAGGTACTGTTCAAAAGGTAATCGGATTTCTCAGTCAAAGCAGAAGAGTGTCTTTGTTGTGCCTGATGCTCCAAAGTAGAATTAATTTCTAAAGGAGAAGGCGGGGCTGTAACAGGGCTGCTCATTTCCATTAGCGTGTCCAGATTGTTGTATTAGTATGAATTTTTGTGTGCTGAAATGCCATTGTTGTATTGGTTGAGAAGTCATTGCTGGAAGCACTGCTTCACAAGAATAAGGCAAGTGTGGGGGGCTGACCCACCTGGGCTTCCAGATATTTTGTCTATTTCGTCTTTTGAACAATCAGAACTTAATGACATAAGAGTTTGGGCCTGGCCCATGAGCCTTGCTGTAGCTTTTGTTCCTTCACTAAAAATGCATTTGGTACACAAAGTGTCAACGTGAGAGTCGGGCACCTAACCTGCTTAAGGGCTTTTGAAACTCCCACTAGGCATTTCATTACCTTTGTTCATCTGGTCCACTGTATCATTTCTGCAAAGGGCCTGATTCTGAGATGCAACATGCCTACAGTTTCCATTGCTGCAGCACCTTTTGGGATCCGGCTTCCCATTTCCACCTGAACTGGAATAATCGGCCATTACCTTGGGTATTATTTTGATTTCACTGATTTAGCAGAGAAGACAAAGCCTCTCTTCATCTATCCCAACAGGTGCCTCACCATACCCGGGGGTGCAGATTGATGAGGATTTTTGCCGCCGCCTCAAAGAAGGAACTCGGATGAGATCGCCAGAGTATTCTACCCCAGAAATGTGAGCAATCCCACCTTTCTGGGACAACTGCTAGGGTTTAACCCATATAAGAGGGACTTCTAGTAGAATGCTGAACTGGAGGTAGAAAGAGGGATTGCTTACACTGCCACCATCTGTTTTCTAAATTTTGTTTGTTAAATATGGCGGGTGCATTAATACCACAGTCAAATAACAAAAAACACCAAGTCAGCTACAGGGCCAAGCCATTGTTCATGTAAAAGGTTAATGGATTGTTCAAGGGTGGCTGTAGTGTATGAAATGTCTGTTTAAGGAGCTGTCAGGTCTTGTAAGATCTCCATAACCTTGACCTTCTTTCAGTGACCCAGTCAGGTCTGCAACTTATAGTTAATCTAGCTGAGTGTCAGCAACCCAGAGGGGTACTTGAAACATAGCAACAAATAGTAAAGATACGCAACCTGGAGGTCAAAGTCCTTCAGCACACTGGAATTCATTCAAACAATCATCTTCACTGGAGCTAGTGGGTGGGCAGTCATCTAAATAAGGAGACAGATGGCACCAAAAAAATGTTGGGAAGAGAAATCTAAGGCTCTTGCAATTCCTCTGCTTTCCCATAGTTATCAGACTATGCTGGACTGTTGGCATGGAGTACCTACGGAGAGGCCCACCTTCACAGAGCTGGTTGAACGCTTAGGAGACCTCCTCCAGGCAAATGTTCAGCAGGTATGCCAGTTTATGAGGCGATTTATGTTTAGAAGCTGCACATGTGTCTGGGTATATGTGTACATGCATATGCAGACTGTAACCAGCTATGTCAAGCAATGATATTAGATGTGACCTGGTAATGAAGCACAATGAAAATGCCTATTTGGGTGCGGGTGGGCAAGGGAAATGCTACATATTCAAAGGGAATTGTGTTTCAAAAATGAGATGTTTATCCACCCATAACAAACAGAAACTTACAGTACATTAATTAAAATGAGGCTCAGTTGCCCCCTAGAGGAACAATAGCTCTTTATCTCACAAACATTTTTAATTAGTTTCCAACATTGCAACCTGCCAATAGTTTGGCTTGTTGCATACAGCAAGTTTGAACTTTCTCTCTCCCTCATTTTCTCCCCGTGTTTGTTCATTGTTGCTTTTAGAAGCTTTAAAATGAAGCAGTTTAAGGCTCAAAGAGTCAATTGCATAATTGTCAATTTCATAATAGTTGAATCAACCTCTTTTTTCTCTGTTCAAGACAAAAAAGATCCCACAGATCTGTTATGTAACTGCCAAATTCATGAGGAGAAGAAATCAAGGTTTCTCTTCATGCCCCTTCTGTTGTGGAAACTAATGAGTTAGGGAAGCTCAGGAAAGGGAGGGCAAGTTTGCAATGTGAAGAACTTGCGAGGCTTATAGTCCAAGCAAAGGAAATCAAAGAGAATGTAGGGATTGTGATCAGGGACAGAGCAGTTAATTGAGTCTCAGAAGAGAAATCAAGCGAAGGAAATTTTGATAAATGCTTTTCAGAAGTTAAACAAAGGGCTATTTCTAGATGCAACTGTAATAATTAGGGCTTGCTGATGACATTTCATAGCTTATTATGATAGATGCTGACTATTAAGGTTGCAGTGGCTTCTGTTGTAATGAGGAAAGAAAAGTGCTTTAAGGAGGCAGTATGAAGGAACATCTTGCTAAGCACAAGTTGCACGTAAGCACATTGGCTAGAAAATAAGCACCGTCCATTTCAAATTCCCAGCACAGCTACAGCATTGCTAACCACAGGTGTTCTAGGATTCTCTGTCCCTGTTTTCCCACAGCTAAAACATGGAGATTTGGATGTCCTCAGCTCCATAACAGGAGCCCTAGAGAATCCCCCAAAATGGCAGTGCAATGCAAATGTAGTTGAACGTTTAACTGAGTGCCCATCAGTGGACTCATTCTGTGTAATGAAGGCTCACTGGCTGCTCATTTAGGCCATAGGAATAATAATAAGTGGCTGCAGACTTGTTAAGGATGCAGCATTAGGAGCCTGTAAAGGCCAGCTGCTTGCAGCTATTTCAGATAAACACCATGGTGTCTCCAAAGCAGAAACCAGTCCCTGATACCACATGCTCAGGATTGCTTGGTCTTCTCAGCTGGCACGAGCAGAACTGTCAGAACTCCTGCTACATCTAGAAGCATGGTGCTCGATCTTGTAGCCCTGTGGGCCCAGTGAGTGGTGTGGGGCCGGTCCCTGGGCTGGATTGGGCTCTGGGGCTTCTCACAGGGTTCAGAAATTTGGTAGCAGGGGAGTGGTGCCACTGTCCCACCATCACCAAATTTTCAGGCCTGTGGGGACCCAAGCAGGCCTGGGGTTGAGCATCCCTTTTCTAGAATATGGGGGGATCTGGAGGTCCCACACCCTACTGCCAAGATTTATAATGCTCTCAACCATTCTTCTTAGAAGATCTCCCAAAGTGAAAGAAAAGCCCTGTGCAAAAACTACAGGGTAGTAAATGTTGGAGTAAGGCCATTAATTCTGGCTTTAGCATATTGCAGCTATACTAAAGAAACAATCAGACACAGAACCAATATCTACTGGTTTTCCTGGTACAGAGCCCTGTTTGGGAAATGGTTCCTATGGCATATAGCAGCCATTAATATACCAGCTGTAACACAGGAAGAGCTGATCCTCACCAAGTGTATTCCTTCTGTATTATGATACATGTAGGATGGCAAAGACTATATTCCACTGAACATCACATTATGCCCTGATGGAGAATCTAACCCAAAAACCTGCCCAGTGGAAGACAATTTGAGCAGCCGCATTAACCGCTGGAGTGCAGTGGAAGCAAGGTGAGGAAAATGCTTTCTTATGTTGGTTTAAGTTAAGAATCTAGATAATTCAGAGTCCATGCTGGGAAATAAGTCATATATCACTTGGGAAGATGATCTTTGTGAGTAGCTTCAGGGTAGTGTCGTATTTTATGACTCATATGACTCTGCTTGTCAAGGTTCAGCTTATTGGTTACAGCAAAGGTATCAGACTCAAATCGGTTGGAGGGCTGCATTTCCTGTTTTTCAGGTACCCATAAGCTACACCACCCATAATTCTGCCTGCTGCTGCAGGAAGCCCCACCACCATAGGTAGAGCCAAGGCTCTGACTGCAGAAGCAGGCAAAAGTCCATGAGCCGGATGACCCAGCTCCACAGGCTAGATCTGGTCCACAGCGCAGATGTTTAACCCCCTTGGGTAACAGGACATAGAAGAAAATTCAATGAAAGATGCTGAATTTGAGCTACAGAGGAGTCACTTGGGAAAGAAGGATGATGACAGAATCATGCTTGGCTATACACCGGGGTGGGCAAAGTGAGGCCCAGGGGCTGGATGCGGCCTGCCAGGCCATTCTATCCAGCCTGTGGGACCCCTGAAAATTTAGAAAATTAATATTTATCTGCCCCAGGCTGCCTGTCATGTGGCCCTCAATAGCTTCTGAAAACTCAGTAAGCGGCCCTCCACCCAAACTAATTGCCCGCCCCTGCTATACACTAATGTCTTGCCCTTCTGGTTTTCAGTATTAATAGTAAGAAGCGACCACTGAGTGTGAAGACATTTGATGAGGTGCCAGTGGAGAAGGAGAAAGTTATGCATGAGGTAAGTGAGGGGACCATGTCTCTTTCCACCAGTGTTCATGAGGCCCATAAAGAGTTTCTGGAGCATGTGTATACTTCATTCAGGGAGATGGAAGTTTGGCCTGGGAGCTGCATGCCAGCGAATAGAGGTCTGCACATTGCTTAATAGAACAATTCAAAGAGAGTCTAAGGGCTGGTTTTCCCAGGTGTGCTCAGTGCGAGGCACTTAGTCATATTGCTGCTTGGGAATTCCTTCCCCCTGGTCCCCTAGAAAAAGGCTGGGGAGGAACCCCTGAAAGATCTTGCTTTCATTTCAATATGGAAAAAAAAACAAAAATTTGGAACCTCAACATCTTTCAAAATGTGGCATTCCAGTTTTTCATCCAGCTTTGTGCTTTGTGTGGCCACTTCTAAAATCATAGGTTTCTCAGGTCCTGGATGGCTTCTGTTTGTCTTCCTTACAAAATAATTCAGGGGCTGTGTTTGTGTTTCAGCTTCTTGAAGGCATATCCCTGTATGGTGCTTGCTACAGAGATAGATTCACTAGCACTAAAGTGGTAGCCTTTCCACTCAAAATCTACATAGCAAGAAGCCTGGGGAGGCATGAAGCCATTAAGAGACCTTCTGGTTGAGGAAGAGAATGAGCACCTATATGCTGTAGTGCAGCAAAAGGAAAGTAGGATGCACACAGTTTTGCCTCACACTGCAATCCCAAAGCAGGGAACTCTCTCACTCTTTGACCTGCACGGGGAACCTCTTGTCTAGCCAGCAGATATATATTCCACATCAGACAATGTCTGTGACTATTGCTTATTGTAGGAAACAGATCTCTTTTTCATTCTTTTGCCCATGCAGAATTGATGCCTATTATTATCTCAATGCTTTGTCATGCTTAGTTTATACAGCTTTATCTCTAGTCTACAATCTGTTTTGCTAATAGTTGTGCCATTTTGCACACCTGTTTTGCAATTGCTTGTGCCTGTACATCATGTTCCAAAGATTTCATTATTAGAGGCCTTTCTAAAATAACTACATGCATGGTAGGGGTATTTTCCCAAAGTTTTGGAAAGGGGTAACACTTTGAAATATTGGTAGCATCTCAGTGCCAGATTGCAGTAGAAACCTTGCATAAATATAATCCTTACTTGCAGTGTAAGTGCATCACGATGACTATCATTACCTTAAATGCCAATGGACTGTTTAGGTTCCAGTTTCAAAGGGCTACTCAGGAACATTCAAAAGATAGCATTACCCCATTCTCATATTTGTGCTAATTATTTGTAATGTTTTGATGAGTTGTTAACAGGTTTTTTTTCTTTAAATAATTTCAAGACACTATGAAAGCAGAAGTACAGGTCATTTATTTCTTGGCCAGCTTTCTAAAGAGACAGTGTAAAGAAAATCCAAGTCCTGTAAAATTAATGGGAGTTTTGCAGTGACTTTAGTGGAGCCAGGACTTCACTGTGTGTATTTATAAACAAGCTCCCTAACAGGAGCCTGTTCACACCAGGGATTATTAAAATATTTAAGAATGCGAATTTTCCTTTTATTCTTCAAGCTTTTTCCATAGTACCTGGTTTGGATGGCAAGATAAGACCGATCACAGTTTCATTTCCTACATCTCCTTTATTTTTCCTGTTATGCCCTATACAGTTGCTATTTTGCTTCTTTTGAACTCTCCTGAGGAGCAATTAAGACACAAAAGGAATTCCCCAAATCCCTCATTTGATTTTGTTGTCTTTAAAGGTACTTAGAGCAGGGACAGTTTACCTGCGAGTCTGTGCAGCACCCAGCACAGAGGCAGCCTGGTTCTGCTCATAGCCACCAGACATGACCTCAAAGCAAATAATGAACAGCAATTTTATCAGTGTTGAATCACTAGGCCCCCTTTTTAACACTTAAATAGGGTAAACCTAAGCTACCTAACTCAGCAGGATGGTTGAAAGGGTTTTCTTATATTAAGGGAGTTCAAAGATAGAGCCAGGAAGACACATGAATGATGACACTTTCCTTGCAAAGTGATTGAATGAGTCTTTCAAGATAACTTTCACTTTCCTAAAACATCAGTAACTGCTAAATACTGGATATTTCAAAGAAGTCCAATACTGAGTATTTCATAGAAATCATAGGGTTGAAAGGGACCTCAGGAGGTCACATCTAATCTAACCCCCTGCTCAAAGCAGGACCAGCCCCAGCTAGAACATCTCAGCCAAAGCTTTGTCTATCCAGGTCTTGATAAACTCCAAGGATGGAGCTTCCGCCACCTCTCTGGGTAACCTGTTCCAATGTTTTACTACCCTCCTGGTGAGAAAATTCTTCCTAATATCTAACCTAAACTTCCCTTGCTGCAACTTGAGACTGTTGCTTCTTGTGCTGTCAGCTGCAGACACTGAGAACAGTCCAGCTCCATCCTCTTTTGAACCACCCTTCAGGTAGTTGAAGTCTGCTATTAAAACCCCTCTCGGTTTTCTCTTCTCTAAACTAAATAAACCCAGTTCCCTCAGCCTCTCCTCAGAAGTCACATCCCCCAGCCCCCGCGCCATTTTTGTTGCCCTCTTCTGGACTCTCCAATTTGTTCACATCCTTTCCATAGTGGGGAGCCCAAAACTGGACACAGTACTCCAGATGTGGCCTCACTGGTGCTGAATAGAGGGGAATAATCACTTCCCTTGATGTACTGGCAGCACGCCTACCAATGCAGCCCAGTGTGCCATTAACTATCTTGGCAACAAGGGCACACTGCTGGCTCATGGACAGTTTATTGTCCACTGTAACCACCAGGTTCATTTCTGCAATGCTGCTGCCCAGCTAGTCGGCCCCCTGCCCGCACGGGTGCAGAAGATTTTTCCATCCTAAGTGCTGGACCTTGCACTTGTCCTTGTTGAATATCATGAGATTCTTTTTGGCCCAATCCTCCAATTTATCTAGGTCACTCTGAATCCTAGCCCTACCCTTCAGCTTGGTGTCATATGCAAACTTGCTGAGGGTGCACTCTATGCCATCTTCCAGGACGTTGATGAAGAAACGGAATAAAACCAGCTCCAAGACCAACCCCTGGAGCACTCCACTTGATACCGGCTCCCAGCTACACATTGAACCATTGATTCCTACTCTCTAAGCCCAATGCTCCAGCCAGTTTTCTGTCTACCTTACAGTCCATTCATCCAGCCCATACTTCCTTAGCTTTCCTGTGAGAGAGTTGTGGGAGACCATATCAAAAGCCTTGTTTAAATCAAGATACACCACATCCACCAGTCTCCCCACCAAGTATTTTAGGTAACATTTTATCTCATGAATGCAACCCTACAATTGTGTATGTTCTCCCTGTATCTCTATCCGTTCAGATTGCAGCTATGCCATTTAGATCAGTAGGGATGAACTTTATGGCAGGTGTACCATGAATTAGCTTCACACTGGGCATGTCTACATGTGCCTTTACACCAGCTTAAATTTACTGCTCGTGATGCAGGTGTCAAATTTACATTCAAGTCAGCGTAAGTCGTCACATTTACTGAACTGTACAGGCGTGCATGTGTAGATGTACTCCCGTACTGTGCAGTAGTTTTGGTTACTGCACAATAAATGTGCACGTGTAGGCACACCTACTGTCCCTGAATGCCACTCCTATCTCCTTTTCCTGCCCAATCTGCTGCTCTGCTTCTGCTTCCTGCCCTTTCTGCCGCTGTATTACACACCTACCTCAGGTCTGCCACAGAAGCTGCTTATGCCACTTGTGGCACTCAGGCCACAGGTTGGCCATCCTGAGTTACCTAATATCCCTTTGTCAGGTTTAACAACTGATTTCAAGCTCTACTGTGCTAAAAAACTCCTGCTTATACATGCAACCAGAATTTCTCCTTAAAAATTGGAGAAAACCAAAGAAAGGCAAAATCGTCAGCATTACTTTTGTGGTTTCACAGTCTTCCAACTGTGTACATGTTTTGATCCCTGCACTTCCCATGGTATCTTAATATTAATTTTAAAGCAGCTCAAAACTTTCATCTCCATAAAACCAGCAAGGCAGTTTTCACAGGGAAAATAAAAGCACCAGGGAGACAGGCTGGCTAAAGGGATTGGTAATATAAGCCATGATTCAACAAAACATACAAATTTAAACTTAACTTCTAAATTGATGAGAGTTATATATGTTCTGAAAGTGGTTTGCTATGCGGCAGTTGATTTAGATGGTCAAGTGACTTGCCAAATCAGGACTGCAAAGCAAACCTTTGCTCTAGGATCTAGGTTGTCAGCATTCCTAAAGTTACACAACCCTTTTATATTACTTCTTCTGCCATGGAACCCCTACCCCTAGCTCCATGGGCCATGAATTGAAACAAAGCTGGGCAACCTCCTGGCCTGCTCCACCATCACCCCCAATCTCTTTGGAGAACCCCTGATGACCTATTGCAGAACCCCAGTTTAAAAACCACTGCCAAGGCTGTTTGAAGTCCAATTCTGCTTGTTAATGCCCAGCTGAGTCACTTTGGGGCTTGTGTGGAATAGGTCAGTAGATCTCACCCTTGTTCTAATAAAGAAGCCTCTAGATTAAAAATGAACTGCCACTATGGAGGGATTCCTTGTTGGCTTGCTTAACTTGAAACCCATAGCTGAATCACCATGGAGCCTCAACCCTACCTAATGGTGGCCACTTCATGCCAGGGTTAGGGAAAGCTTGAACTGATCTTGCCTGTGTTTTACCTGCTCTGTGAAGAAAGAGAAGACTTCAGTCTGGAGTCAGCCTATTCTGTGTTATAGCACAAAACGTGCTTTAGAAAAGGAGGAGGAAGAAGGACAGACGCCATCTGGAATTTACTGTTTGAACCATCCCCTTTGTTCTTCTTTCTTTCTCATCTTTAATTGCTGCCCAGCTCAACTCCTGCATCACACACTCTCCCCCGGCTGTGGTGTTTCTAACTTGAGAAATCTGCAGTGCTGTATATTCAGTTAACATGTTGCTGATGTCCTGTTTCTTTTGCTGTACAGGAAAGTGAGTCGGACAGCGGGATGGTGCTGACTTCTGATGAGATGAAAAGCCTGAAGAGGCTGGAAATCCGCTCCTGGCCCTACGGGATTATGGCTCTGGCGTGAGTACTTTGAGTACATTTCTTTGGAGTTGGTGTTGTGTCAAAAAAAGCTCATGAAGAAAATAAGCGGGTTTTGATTCCAAATGACACACTTTAGTCTGAACAAGCAGACCATATGCAGCTCGGATTTTCAAGATTACAGTAGCGTGGCCATGGTTACTAAATTTCAGATTAATAGAAACAATCTAGCTTTGGTCAGAAGAGAGAAAAGCCATGCCAGTTGGCATATAATAAGGTAGACATAAAACACAATCCTAGACCTCTGAAAGAAATGTTGTGCTTACAAATGGGCGTGTGCGTCTCTCCCCACAGCCTGGATAATAATTAATTCATCAGCCTTAGAACTGGATGCATCAGTGTCAAACGAGAAGTGGTCTCGTGCTTTGGAACTGTCATATCAAAGAGGAGCAAAGACTCTGACCTAGCATTGGCTTGTTTGTACAGATGTGGAAAACATAGCATAGGAACAAAAGGACTGAGGATGCATATAGACTATGTTTGGTTTATCCTGTCTGCCTCTTTTTGAAGTTCTTATTGAGGGGTGCAACAATTTCAAGAAATAAGAAAACTTTATAAATCAAGAGACTAGTAGAGGAAGAGCCCACCCATATTGATACATACCAGACATGCATCAGCCTATTTCCAACATAATGGGCAAGAGGGACTTTCCAGGTGAATAGCAGAGGAAGAACTTAAGAAGATGGGATAGGTACTAAAAGGCCTGTAAGCACCCAGAAGATCTCTAAACTTTCTTTTGTATAACTTCTATGATTTTCTTCTCTCTAACTTCTGACAGCCTCTCTCTGCCTGACCCCTTCCTACCCTCAACAGACGTCCAACACTTCTTAACGCTCTCTCCAGTCTGAGGAACCAATTGATCCATCTTTTCAGACTGTGGTTCCACATAGGCATTGTGCCAATGCTGAGTTTGTGCTTAGTCATACATAGCACAGGCCACCAAAACAGATCACAGTAAAAGACACAGTCATCAGAAAGCAAATGGAGTTTGGCTTCCAGAGTTTCATGTTCTTTTAGCAATCTGTAAAGAACAATCAGACAATGGCAGAAAGAGGGAGATGGCTTTGATGATGGAGTGTGTCTTTTCCATGTGTATCCTTACAGAAAAATCCTCTAGAACATACTAAAAAATGGTAACCCTTTTATAGGGGTTCGGGAATCAACCTGTAGAATCTCATAGAGATTACTGGCCCAGAACTCTTCAAAAAACTTTACAGGAAAGATTTTCAGTTCAGCTAATTAGATTTTTAGAGTTCTTTCTCTCTCAGAGGTTTTTTTCTCTGTAGTATGCAAGACAGATATAGTTCTATTGGCTTCTACCCTATTAAATTCAGTATGGATTTTCACAAGGGTAATTTCTATCATTCCTGACAGAACACACTGAACTTTTTGTTGAAGAGTGATATCTTGGAAAAAGACTGCACTGAACAGTGTTTTAACACTGTGCACAATCAGTACTTGAGAAGGGCTATCTGTTTCTGACGGGCAGGGAGAGGAAAGATGGGAGAAGTCGACTTCATCTCTATGAATTCCTACAGTTTTTGGAGTACATTCAATATGCAGTATTTAGTGACAAAAGCTAGAGATCAGACTCATGTTGGCCTTGTTGCAGGAGGGTGCAGCTTTCAAATTCCACCGAGTCTATAGAAAAGGAGTATATTTCTGGGAGCAGTGTTGTCCAATAACATCCCCTCAGCAAGGTAGTTTACATGCACTGCCCCCGTACTAAAAACACAGAGATCCACCAAGGTCTGTATCACTCCTCCATCATGTATGAAACTTACACTCCGTGCAGTCCTGTGTAGAGAGATTCAACTTCATGCAGGTACCACATGCAGTATAGTTGCATTAGCACAGCAGTCTGCTAGAACTGATTTACCCTGCTTCTGTACACTGGGCCATGTATACATATCCTGAGCCACAAGTACATAATTTCTCTAGGGACAGATGAATTGAAAATAAAAATACAACAATCTTCCTGTGGATATTTGTTCCTTTTTAAGATTTTAAAAATCACATTTGCAGCATCTATTTTCCCCCTTCTAAGATTCAGAAGTGTTGAAATAAGTAGTTTCTGGGTTGTTTTTCAACTCCCCATCCCTCTTCAAGTTTTTAGCGAGAACCAAAAGACCAAAATCTCACCAGACAGGGGATCTAACGGCATTTCTATCTAGAAGCAGAAATGTAGACATTCCATGACATAGCCTGTTCTCTGCAAAAGATAAAGCCTCAAATAAACCTTCTGAGCTGGACATTGGGAGTTTAGCTCAGAGTTTAAATTGGCGGAGCTCCACTGACTTCAGTGAAGTTATGCCATGATTTACATCCATTAAGCCTGCTAAGTTCAAATGTTCTTTGCTATTCCACTCCCTGCTCTGCACCTGGTTCTTCCTGGGGCAGTCAGTCCACCAAAGGGCATCTGTCTAGAAATCTAATGTAGGCACAAGCCCTGGAGAAACAACGTCCATCTCATTCTTTTTCCCAGGACCTTAGTGACTACAGGGTAGAACAGGGGCGTGTTTTTGCTTGGTCAGTTTTTCCACTCAGTGTTTGAAGTCCAGCTGAGCAGTTGGCTTCCTTTTTAAATGATCTTGCAGAATTTCTGTGGCCCAAGAACATATTTATTTAAATATTAATTGCAGAGGGTCTTGCTATCCTTTCTGTTGAGGACATGTCATCCCTTGGCCTCCCCTACCCGTAACTTGAAAAACAGCCCCAAGAAACACATGTGATAGTCTCTAAATGGCTTGGAGAGGTCAGAAAAGAGTGTTGGTTTAGTAGGGGAGATAAAGTCATCCTTGTTAATTGTATATCTCTCTCTATCAAAAACATTTACCCTGGACCTGTTTCAAATAGTCGTTTTCTTCTTACACAAAACCTTTCAAAGGCTTAGCGTGTTTTCTAAACCAGGGTGGCTGAGTTTATTATTTTTCGCCAAAATCTCGCTATTTATTTATCTTGCATTTGCTTTCTCCATTGAGTTTAAAAGTTGGCAACACTACACACCAGCGAATGCCAGTGTCAAGAGTTTATTGAAGATGAATCTGATACCCTGGGACTGGGAGTTCTATTAGACAAGTAATAACCATTTTTGAAGTCAAAGCATTATACGCTGCCATAGCAAGGAGAGAGAACAGAGGCAACGTGTGCATGTGGGACATAACAGTGAACACTCCAGTGTCAGATTTCATCTTGTAATGTTAACAGACCACTGCAAAGCCAAGTTTTAAACTCCTCTTGGAGAATCTCTAATCAAGTCACTATTTAATATCTATAATAAATTTGGCATTCTTTTTCTTGTCTGACTTGATGATGCTTAGCTGATCTCCAATGATTTGGCTAATTTTGGCTGAGTGCCCTGACCCCAGCTGACTGGGGCTCAGCAGATGTACTGCAGGCTCCATGATGCTGCACTGGGATTGCGTTGCTGAGAGCCATCCATTTAAGTCTAAGGCAGCCTAGGTGCACAAGAGTGAAAGCAAAACAATTGCACTTAGCAGCATCTGGCATTCCAGTTCAAATACAAAGTGTCTGGGGAAAATGCAGGGAATAGTAGCTGCTAGAGGAATAGCTGTACAACTTGCATCTTCATAATTTACCTGTGGGATCTTCTGTGCTATACAGACACCCAGGGAAAATGGATCAGCGTTCCTGCTGCAGCCTCCTATTTCCATATGAATGGGATTTGGAGATAAAATCTCCATACACATACTCAAATGATTTGGGAGAATTCTCCTGGTTTTGTTTTCCTGGTAGAAAAACCTACCCAGAGACCCTGGAACAGACATTTGAATGGTGAGCCCCTGAAGAGCAGAGAACTCGCACTGTGATGCCGCATAGCCAGAGGCCCTGTGTACACATCTCAGAGTACTCTGCAGGCTCCCTCAGTCTACCTAGAGACAGATGGCAGCAGTGCACAGGGAAGCCCTGATTGGTTGATCCAGACTGTTCAGAGTCAGCCTGTGGCTCCCTGCAGCACAATGTGGTGATTGTGAAGGGGCATGTTCTGCTTCCCACTCAGCTGGAGCAGTAGACTCCAACCCAGGCAACATACTGTCTCTTGGCAGGAGAGGGGAGCAATGCACCCTGGGATTCTGGAGAACTGTGCTGTGGCTTCTCTCAGAAGGGAATGTGTACAGACATTTGATCTCCTAGGGAAATCTTTCCCAGGATTGAATTACCCCTAGTTGTTCCCAGGTTATTTTTCTCCTGGAGTGGCTATTTTTGCTCTGGAAGAAAAATTCTCAACATCTGTACAATCATATTTTCTCCTGGGAGGATGGAAGACATTCTTTTTTGTTGCTAGCCACCTTGGACTAGTGACATTTTCCTCTATGATCCTGTACCAGAGGAATCTAGATTGGAACGACCCCAAATTTAAGGCATTAGTAAACAGCTTCTGAAAATCTTGTGTAAGTAACTTTCCAGGGTCACCCAGTGATGCAATGACAAGACCCCAGATGAGAAAAGGAATACTTGGTCCCCAAGCTCATTCTTTCAGGCTCTCTGCCTCACAGTCCGCTGTTCCATGCGTTTATTGAGAATTGCCCGTTGCTGGTGGTGCTGCAGTTTTCTGCCAGAGCCTTTCATTTGGCTTGGCTGCATATCTGAGATGTTTGGTCCGAAGTTATCACTGGTGTCAGCAGGAACAAGTCCACTGAAGCCCTAATGGTTGCAGTCACTTACTCCCATGGTAGGCTAGTCCTGACGGTGAATTGAATTTAGCTTTGTTTTGTGTTTAGAAGCGTTTCAAAGCAAAAAGATCTTTTGACCCTAACTTTTGAGGTCCCTGTGTCAGCAGACATTGAGATGCATTGAGCTTGCCAGAGGGGAAAGCAATATTGGCTTCTCACTTTCCTGTGTTCATTGCCAATTCACTGAGGCAAACAGAATTACAGTCATAACTATTAGAGAAGAACCAGGGGTTAGTATGTAATATTTAATCGGGGGAAAAATATAGTAGCCTTAATCACTCTTACTCTGAAAAAGTGCTTCATTAAACACCTCATGAAAGCTGTTCTGAGGCCCTGAAGCTCACTTTCCCTTACTGTTACAAGATGTAGGCATAAGGCACAAATTGCTGTACCTGACACTACAGAACCCAGTTGCTCCCTTCTTACATGCAGCTTTTTAAATGCAGCCTCTGAACATGTCCCAGCTTTTTAAATGACTCCAGACACCTGTCTGAACCCCTCTGCTTAGGGCAAGGTGGCTGGGCAGCAGTGTGCGGCTGTGTTCTGCCTTGCACTTCAGAACTCACTGATCAGAGCAGAACTGCCTCCGCTCCTGTTTCCCTCCCCTAAGACATATGCTTACAGTCATCGCTCCACTTGCACATTCCTCTTCATGTCATCTGACTTTTAAGCCGTTAGAAACTAGCTCCCTTATACAGGAAAATAAACAGCCCCAGCAATGAGTTCCCAGTTCTTGGGGTGTTGATTTTGATATTTCTCTTACTGTAAGCCAAAAATCAATGATTAATGGAGTGAGAGGGAAAAGACCAATTATGTCATCCAGTCTGTTTCCTTCTAACTGATTCAAATGATCCCTTCCAGCATCTTCTGCCTAGCTTCTACTCCCTCTCCAGGGTACTCATTCTGGCAGTCTATATATATTTCCTGATACTTAACCTATTTTTTCCTTTGCTGGTCTCAAGACCTGTCTGTATCATGCTGGGAGACCTGGGCAAAGCACTTGAAGAATTTGAAAATGGCATGGTGAGACTTCGCTGTAGGTTTAACCAGGTCTCATTACCAGGCTAAAATTCTCTGTCTTTAGCCAGATCCCATGACCCATTAACCGTGTTCATGCTGATCCATGCCATAGATTTTAACTGTACTGTAACTGGGACAGGCAGACGTGTGTTGGTAGCTACTCTAATTCCAATTTATAGACTAAACAGGCCTTTGAGTATACCGACTTGGTCCTTACCAATCAATCCCTCAGCCTCCTGTGGCATTTACATCTGGCGTATAGGTTCAGAGCTGGGGGAACTGTAGAACAAAAACCACAGACATTTGTAGATTATTATTATTATATCCCCATTAGTCACCAGTTAGCCAGGCTCAGATTGGTTCTTTTCATTCCCTCACCAGTTAATCCCTCCAACACCTCAGCCATTTTTTTGGTTCTGTTTTCAAATTTCCCTCGTTTGCAGCCATACTAAAATAGATTTTTCCAATAATATTTAATGTGCAAACTGCAGTGTTCAGACCCCCCTAAGAAGGGTACAAGGTCATGTGGAAACTAATTCAAGGATTTCTGAATTATTATCACTGCCTTGGAACAATTTCTCAATGTATTTTAGGTGTCTCACTCTCCCCCTCTTTCTCCATAATTTCAAGTGATAACACGAGTTATGCAGGAATTAATGGAGACATGAATAATTATGAAGGGTGTTGTGACATTGATCAGGGCCTCCTTTCTACCTTTTCCCATCACATGTGAACAACAGATTATTTGAAAATGAAGGTTAGTGAAAGAAGAATCAATACAGGGAATATTTATTTAGATAGCATAAGTTCAACTTGGAAATTCATTGAGTCAAATATTATGGCTGGATTTTAAATAGGATTAGGTCACAATATATTTATTAACATTTGTAGCTCTGTAATGCCATGAGTAATAAAATCATGTGTTTTGGGCCATAAACTATTTTCCTGTGGGGCTCAGGCTTGTTTCTCCTAATATACAGTATTACAGCAGTTGGCTTTGAATGCGGTACTAAAGGAGGGGTTGCTTTCATTTGAAGCACTAAGTACTAGTTGCTGTTGAAAGGAGGATACCAAAGTAGATGGACCAGTGATACTTGACAAAGTGTGGCTGTATCTGTAGCAAATGAGATTACAAGTCAGAACAAGAAGGCCTTAGCCTTGCCTTCTGATATCTTCCAAACATATGAGCTTTCCCTGCTACGGAGACAAAAAAAAAAAAAAGGGTAGAATGAAGCATCAGTAAAGACAGAACATTAAAAAGGTAAAAATACAAAGAGCCTAAGGTTGTTTTAATTTTGGAAATGCATTTTGGATTAAAGGTATGTTTTCAAAAGTTAATTGCATTTCAGTCTGCTATACGTGGTGAATCAAACAACTTGCTTCTGACCTACCTCATCATCTCTCGGGCTTTGGAGCAAATATTAAATGTCACTGTTTTAGAATCTCTTCAAACATCAGTGTGATTTAGGTGATAGACAGAGCCATTCCCAGATCCAATCTCCTGACCTAGAGGGGACACAAATGTAACAAGAACATTTTCTGGGAGCCAACAAGGGTCTGAAAGTTTCTCATTGTGTGGCCTCCCTAAACCCTAATAACATTTCTTTTATCCAGAACTCTAAGACACACAGGCTGGGGGCCAAGTTACACAGATACTTTTGTGCTTCTCCCAGTCTCCATTGACAACTTTAATACCTGGCAAATTAAAAGCCAGAGCATCCATGGAATCAGCTGACAAGTGTCAACAGGAGTGGGTAATAAAAAGAGAAATACGTAAACAAACAGTGAGGCAGAAAGGTGGCTCTGTTGCTTCTGTCAGATGTAGAATTTATCTAAAGACCATGGAGGGAGTGGGGATACAGGGTCAGCTGCCAACTGTGTGGTATTTAGAAGCAACTCCCACTGATATTTTTCTCTGGACCAGGGAAAAAGAAAATAATTTAGATTTTGACATTAAAAGTTTACCACCGTGCTGGAACTCTCAAGGTTGTAGCTTATTTTAGTCTTCAGAGGCAACCTAGCAATTAGTGACCTGCACTGCCAAACAAGAGATTGGGTTCAACTCCAGTCTGGATTTACAGGGCCAACACAGTGGAGTTTATGTAAGCGGCTGTGGATTGGAGTTCATTTCAGAGATGCAAGAGGCAGCCTAACAGTTAGCTACCTCCATCACCAGGCAGGAATCCTGGAGTCATTTTCTCAGTCCAGGGATGAGCAGGAGGGACCAATAGTATAGTGACCACTACAGTGAATTGAAAATCAGCCCTGGTGTGAAAATGGTGCATCTCCCAAACTTGGTAGGAATTGTACCTTTCTGTATTGTGGTAGAATTTGCCTCAAGATATCAGGATTAAATAAATGGCTTAATAGATTAAGATCTCCAAAATATAATTTAACACACACTGACTCATCACACTATAGACAATGACATAGGGGCATGACTATGTCGCAGTGCACACAGACACAAGCCAATACGTTGCCACAGCAAATACATATGCCCTGGTAGCCTTCTAGAGCTACTAGAGCAATGTCATTGAGTCAGATTGAAATTATGGATTATTGCAGAAAGATGCTGGTTAAAAAGGTGTAAACCCAGTAGAGAAGTTCAGAGAGCCACCATCAAGGTCTGATTTCTTATCAAAACCATTTCCATATCAACCAAAACTCTTTTGCAAAAGCGCTTTGAATTCCTCAAGTAGGGGGATGTTTCAGGGTAGTCTACAACAATATAGCTACCTTGTTTGTAAACAGGTGAACTTCTTTTCAAGACCAACTTGTGAATGTACCTAACAAGAGGATACTCACACTCCCTTAGGATTCTGCATGTCTGCTTTACCCAATAGGGGTGCTATGGGGTAACAGTGCCTCTTCTCCCCATCAGCCCCTACAGTAAAAGAAGACTTAGCTGACAGACTTCTCAACTCTTAGCTGACAGACTTCTCAATAACGTGGTAAGCAAGGGAGATTTGCCTACAGTGCATACAAGGTGCACTCTTGCTTCCCATATAGTTACAAATTGAAGTCCATCATAGATTATTCATTAATCTCATCTTTTACTGACTTAAAGAAAAATCATAGCCCATGGTTCTGATTTCAGAAAAAGTCAGATCACACTGAGCTGGTGTCAGAGCAAGGAGAAGAAATATCATCACCTGTACATGACAGGAGCATTTGTAGCTAGGATACATTCAGTGCACTGAAGGGTGGTTGGGGAAAAAGACAGAGCATTGGGTCTCCTCTGGGTTTTATCTTTAGACACATTCCTGAGCACCTCTGGGTATCTCACTAACTCACGTTTTCAGCACCCCATCTGTAAAATGTTACCTATGTTATAGGGATACTCTGAAGTTGTATTCATTAATAGGTGTAATGTACCTTGGAGATTAGAGAATGACCAACATGAAGCTATTGAAAGAAAAGGGCAAAATCCTATACGGAAAGTGTCTATATATTGTATTGTTTGCCTTTGTGTTCAAACAGGAGGAGAGCTGTCAGCAAGAGCAAAGAGTCCATTCTAGCTGATCACGAGCGTGAAGCTGTGAAATACCAGCCAACAGTGCAGGTCGAAGAGGACGCCTTGGATTTCACACTGGAAGACTCAGTTCTTCTGCCAATGGATCCAAACCTGGAATGTCACAGTCCACCACCAGATTACAACTCTGTCATCCACTACTCCACCCCTCCAGTGTAACGAGTCCAGTCCAAGCCAGGTCCTGTTGCAGCTCTTTCTACAATGCTGGATTCTAACGTTCTTCCACACTTGTACAGATTGTTTAAAGGGACCAGAGTTAAAGGGGAGAAGGGAAATCACTCAGCACATGGGTTGATATGTCCCTTGTTGATGCATCCCTTTGTGAATGGAAACACTTTAAAAGCAGTTACAGCACTACCTTAAAGGCATATTTCAGTTTAGCCAGTCAATTAACATTCTACATACTAAAAGAAAAAAATAGAAGCTACGGCCCCTGCTCCTTCCTCTCCTCCCAGGATTTCTCACTGGCAAATGCAGATATGCACGTCACTTCAGGAGCATTCTGCTCGTTCCATATGAACCACTGAGGAGAGCAAAGTTGAATACAATGTTGAATCAGCCATGCCTGTGCCCTGAAAGGATTACACAATAGGTGCTGTTAGGGGATCACTAAAGAACTGCAGCTACAAACTTTGATTTGGATTTGGGGAACAAATGAAAAATTCAAGATTATTGTTTTAAAAAGTGATGGGGATTTTATTGTCCCTCCCCAAATGCATGTGAAATAGGCATACATGTTTTCCTTAAAGCTGGTAATCTAATATTGTGTACGTGCTATGACATCATGTTTCTGTTTACCTTCTGAATACCAGTCTCTCTAAAAGGAAGCACTCCCTCCAGGTTTAATGGCTGATGCCAAGCACAGTTTGATCTCTGGAATGCCAACCTGTACCAAACTGTGATACTTCAGTGTGTGCCCAGGGAACAGCCTGGTCCCCTTGCCAAGGTAAACATCAGTGTGGCATACAATGCCCCCTGCACCCAAACTCTGCGTGTGCCAGTCAGAGCTCTTAGAAGTCTAATCGTCAGAGCCCAACTGGATCACAGATCTACAGAGCTAACATCTGAAAGAGAGCTTCCCCTCTTCCCCCCCACACCAGACCTGTGTGCAGCAGGGTTTGAAGGTTTGTGAGCACGCGTACCCAAGTCCTTGCAGCAGCCTCACAAGCACAAAAATAATCCTTGCCATTTGAATGTCCTGTGAAGTAATCTCAGCTGACGTTAGAAATTGAGGAAGGGATGAAACATCTAGGATGTCAAATCTAAAACGCAGCTGAGGGAGATGCTCATTGACAGTCAAGCCTGTAACCTTTTAAAATTATAGCTCTGTGCAGGGGATCTGTATGCATGTTCTCTTTGTGGGAGAACCTACACAGCCCTTCCCCTCCCACAGGTTTGAAGCTGTGTTTTGACTTCTTCAGAGGGAGAGAGTTTTTTCAATGAACATAAGCCAAGGGAAATTTAAAAAAAACCAAACTTGGCAAACAATATGGTCATGTCCCCCTAACATATTCTACATTATAAAAACAACCCAGACTGCCTCATAACATTACAAATGCTTAGGCAGAACTGATTACATTGAAATAAATAGGAAAGAAGCCTCAGGTATTATCACAGGGGAAATGACAGGCCCAGCACCACGTTAACTGTGAATGGCAAAGCATCTGAAAATGGGGTTCTTGGGAACTGAGGTCCTGGTTCTCTTTTATTTTTATATAGATTAACTCTAAAGCTAAAGATAAGAGATATGAAGTAACTCACAATCCCCTTGTTTGCAGCAGACCTGCCAGAGAGTTGTGGTCTGTAGTTGCTTTATGCTCATTTTTGCACTTCTTTGTATTTTAGTTGCTATGCATTAACTAGAGCTGGTCAAATAATGAGAGAAAATTGGTGAGGAAAAATGTATCTACAGAGCTTTCTGTTGCTTGTTAGATCAGTTGTTCGGTGAATATTAAATTAACCAGCCATGGGTCCATTTGAATAATAAAATACTTGGCTTACAAATTATTTATTCTCAAGACAAATGGAAAAAAAAATGTGCCCATACATAATTTGGCTAGCTCTAGCATTAATGGTGTTGATGTGAGGTGGTTTGATGTTGTGCCTTGCTCTGTAGCTTGTGAGAAATTATGGTGTGTAGAAGCTTTTGCTTGTGAAATCTAAATATAAGGAAGCATCAGGAAAAAAAATAACAGCTGCAAGTATATAAATGTACTCTCCATTTTTAAAAGAAAATTGGAAACACTGCTGTGCTAATTAGCTGCTTCCAAGAAAGTTCAACATATTTTCCCCTTCCTTTTTCTTAAGAACGCAATCTGCAGGGCCTTATCTGAAACTAAAGGCATGGGGAGGGTGCTACCCAAGTAGAACCCAAGGGGCACTTTTATTTAAGGAAACTGTGCACGTAGAGAGTCTCTTTATGGCTGTTGGCCAGCATCCCTCAGGGCTGCTCTTGCGTCACATGAAGTTGTCTAACAACACAGAAGTACAACCCCATGCACTGGGGAACCCCAGTTTAATCACCGACAGGCCTGTTAAAATGGAGGGTCTCTTTGTAGTCCCAGGGTCAGGAGCTTTCTAGGGCTTGCCATGCCTAGGATGCCAAAGATCAGTTCTTCAGCGACCCATTCATCTCAGGCAGTGGGTGGAAGGTTTTGGTTTAATCCTGCCAGCCCCACAGCATTTAGAAAATGCTTCCAAGAAGCTGCAAATGACATGTTCACGCAGACGTGTTTCCAATTTTTGCATGGGGAAATTATTTCCCCTTGTTGGTAAATGCAACCAGCAAAAACATTGCCTGAAAAGTATTATTGAACATATGTGTCTTGTATTTTATTTACTAATATTTTGTTTGTCCTTTCCTCATCCCCCTTTATTTAATTATTGTTCTGTCCTTACGTTGGTGTATATAATTTACCCAGTAGAGGCAAATATAGCGATTCATTTATATGGTAATGTATGTAAGGTCTTAGTCAAAAGAGAAAAGGAGATTCTCTGATGTAACAGAGTTAAGCATCTTTACTAAACATTTCACTAATGCTTGCAGGACAGGCTTCCCTTTAAAGCACCTTCCTAGCCCCATTTTATAGAGACTCTCCTTTTGGCTGTTTGCATTTTGGACTCTTGTTTATGCCCTTTGTTATTTAGCTTCAGTTGGAAAACAGGGGCTGGATTCCTTCAGGAGGAATCCAGTGGGCTTGTCGCATTCCTCGAGGTGGCAGCCATGCAGCTCCAGGTAAAGAGGAGAGATTTTCACTGACTTTATTCTAACTCAAGGCTGACCTACTGGCTGGAAGAAGAGAGGGAGCCAAATTGTTAAGTGATGTAGTGTTTGATATTTTTCAGATTTCTCAGGGATTCCTATTTGACTCCAGAGGGCAGCCAGCCACCTGCCTTGCCAATCTGATTCAGCTCAGTTACATTGGCTATTTTACATGGTGCTTTCCCCTTCTCTTTTTCTCCTGCAACTCTGCAATTTGAGGGCAAAGGGACTCAGAGCTCTCAGGGGCAAGGATCATCTTTTCCCCTGACGACTGCTGGAGTCAGCTCAGAGGTCAGGGGCATGCCGCTTCCACACCTACCTCAGTACAGTATTCCAGATGGTGTTTCTTGACCCTAATGTTTTCTTGCCCCCATCCCTTTTCCTCACTCTCCATTTACCCATGAACATAGAAGGTTCCTGTCACTGCCTCCCTTCATGGACCCTCCCAAAGACTTCTGGCTAAGGTCAAGTGTAGAACCATTTTCACTCAGTCACCTCCTCTATACCTTGACCTTGCTGGGAATTAAGTAGACCATTTAAACAGGATTTAAATAGGCCTTTTCCATCTTGATTTTTCCTTTCCTTGAAAAAAGTCCCTTTGTTCTATATTACCTAGAAATCTCACTGTATCTCCTTTTTGAACAACATAAGCTTCCTTCTTTTCAGAGTGTTTAAGCATTCAGTATCCAGTACGCCAAAGTCCAGTGGATTTGTCCCTGAATCCCATCCATCTCCATGCTTTCACTCAGACAGTGTGATTGTTCTCTGGCCCTTTTGCTGTCTCTTAGTCTGAAGTGGGGTGTCAAGTGAGATCTTGGGTCTGCTCCCAACTCCCAGCCCACCACAGGCAATGAGGAAGATCAGATTGAAGTGGAAATCTCATGTCCTAAGGTATTTCTCTAGAGTGGGCCCAAACATGGGAAATAAAATCTGAACCCCCCAGTAGCTTTTGAGACATTTAGATTTGAATCTCAATATGGATCCAGACTCCACAGTTATCATCTTTAGTTTGAGCACAACTCTGTCCTGCTGCTCCCATGGGAGCTGTGTGGAAGACTATGGAAGGCCTTGGCACTTCCTGCCTCATGGCAGAGGGGAAGCTGGCATTTAAGCCTGCAACCATGCAGCCAAACCTTATCTGCCTTTAATGCAGTTACCAAGGTGGAAGCTTGGATTGATGTTTTCTAGGTCCCAAGCCTCAGCTGGAGGATTACAGGGAGTGAAATGTCTAGCAAACAGTTACTAGCAAGACACGAGGCACCGGGCCTTTGCAAGATGAGATTCTGAGCTCAAACACAGGTCTTTTGTCTATGAAAAATCAGGAGGGAAAGTACACACAGGGAGGCATGTATTACCCTTGAAATAATGGCTAAATCTTGGGGGCCCTTCTGGGTTTTCATTTTGATCTTTATTCAGGCAAGATCTTTGTCATTCAGTGCAGTAATGACTGAGTAAGGACTCATTAAAAATTGAGTGTGGCCTTCAGGAACTGAGTCTAACAAAAAAGTATCAGACTGTAGAAGTGTGTTGCCTCAGTTCTGGCCTGTTTGCTACAAATGTCTGTTTGGAACCCCAAGCCAAGTCTATACAGGCTGTGGTTATAGGAAGACTGATGCAGTGAGAAGAGTCCCATTGTCCTGCTGAATAATCCTAAGTGCTGGCTCCATTGTTATCCCTCAGTCAGTCTTTCCTTAGACCTTGAGCTGTCCAAGTCATTAATCAAAGCTGGGAATGCCCAATAACTGTGCAATTATGGACAATAAACTAAATAAGTGCCATGTATTACTCAACTCACCATGGAATGTATGTGTGCCCAGTCCCTGTTTGTCTGAAGAATGTATGCACTGAAAACTCTGCTTTCTTATGTAGTCAAAATTTGTATTGTATCTATTAACCAAAAAATAAAAAGATTCTATATTTATACAGCCCAGGGCTGCTGTGTGTCATCTGTTGTCTTGTGTGGAGTTGTCCTTGGAGAAGGATATAAATAAAAATGTGACAGTGTTGAGAGACTCTACAGAGAGTGGAATTTATATTAATTGATTTGTGGCTTTCAAAGTTTGGGATGTAAACTTTTCACATTGTGGCAGCTTGAAAATGCCTATCCACTGCATTCACTTAAAGAGCTCATACGGCTAAGAAAATGCCAGTCTGATTACGCTGGTGTATATCCATAGATCTGACCTGATCACATGGAACAAGCTGGATTATGAATCTAGCTGCCACTAAAATCTAGCCAATGAGACCCACAGGCCCCAGTCCTCCAAACAAATCAAATCAGTATGGCCACTCATGCTCAAGTTAAATGTCTGCAGGATAAAAAACTGTGCTCAATGCAGTAAGACCTAATGTTAAGCTTCAAAACTGTGCTGAAGAGAGGCCTGCCCCTGCATGCATTATTCTCAACTCTACAGGGCCTAAATACGTGGCAGTGGGCAAAGTGACAAAGACAACGGGAATGGGAACTGCAGGGTAGGCTGACATTTGGTGTCTTATGAGAGGGCTTTTTAAAGTTTCAAAAGAATACCTTGTCCCATCATTTAAAAACAACTGTTTTGCAAGCCGATTTAATTCCAAACGATATCATCCCATAGTTGTGCAGAGATCCTCACTGGATTCTCATGCGCAACTAAAGTACTGAACTCCTTCCTAAATCGAGAACTCCCCAGGTTATGTGGAGCAGTGCAGTAGGTCTAAAAATGTAGAAAAGTAGGAGAAAGGGGAATATTTTACTTGAATTATAATTTTTCATGATGAGGGGCTCTTTTTAATATTTGGGAAGACCCCTGTAATCATGGTTTGAAAGAACTCCTTTCCAGTGGCATAGTTAATCATAGTTAATGATTGCTGGCCATGCCGTCTATGAGATCTTTTCAGTTTATTGCAGACTGACAGAGATTCATTTCTATTTATTTTTCCAGGGAGAAGGTTTCATTAGAAAAATCATTGTGTTATGGTGTTCCAGAGACATTTCCCCATTAGCACAATCTAAAAGTTTTTGGCATGGGTCTTGAGCTAATCGCAGGGGTTTGAAAAACGTCAGAGCACTCGGTCACTTGGAACCTTTTAAAATTTCTCCTCAGCTCGCACTCCAGATAGTCCTGGAAACAAGTGTCTACATTATACATGTCATTTGAAATGCTGCAGTCTCCTTGCATTCACATAATGAGCAAGAACATTCTTCCCTTTAAACTATGAAATGCTTTAGTGATTTATATAATGCATCACTCACGTATAATTTTGCTAGGCAGTACGGAGCCTCCTCCTTTATGATGAGGCTAATATATCAAACAGCAGAAAGAAAATGCAGAAAATTAACTCCGATTTGCTTTAAGCTGCTACTGTAAATTAGCGATTGCCCACAGCCGTGCATGTCTTTAGTTGCAAGGTGCCCAATTTTGCCTTGCCTTTGCTAAGAATGGTTTCTTAGAAAAGCACAGGATTAGGAAGACATCTCCACAGTACACTGCCACATAGAAATACCCAAGCTCATTCAAGTACCAGAAACAGTAGGCCTGTGTTAGCACAGCCCTGCACCCTCTAATATGCTTTCCAGCTCTCCTGGTTCTGGTCTGAGAGCTAGCTCAGACGTCTCTAGCCAGTGCTGCATCGTTCTGCGAAAATGTGCACGGGGGTCAAGACAGCTAAGACCTTCTCCTGTTTCCAAGAGTAACCTCAGCAAGATCAAGTAACCTTGTTGTGCCTCAGTCTTGCTACCTGTAAATGTGAGACAAGTTTGTATGTTATTTTTACTACTGTAGACCCTCCAGGCTCCAGACAATATCAGGGCACCGAACTGTAAGATATGTAGATGTGTGGCCCTGAAGATCATACAGCAGAATAAACTGAAACAGGCTTTTGTTTGTTTGTTTGTCAGGCTTGAGCAAAGGAGATATGAGGACAGACATACCTTTATCTGAGGCCCCTCTGCAGTGAAATACTACTGGTTTGTTCACCCAGAAAGAACTATCATCTTTTGCCTCAGTGAAGCAAGATACAAGAAAAGAAGTCCTCTTTCCATGACCTCAGTGGGACATGCCCTAAGGAAGAGTATTTTCTTCATGAAACACAAACAGGGCAGCCCCAAGAAGACGTGGAAGGGAATTGCTTAGCTCCTGCAGAGTTGTTTAGCCCCTGCCTAACTAATAAGCAGCTCAAAACAGGGGCATGCTGCTGTCTTCTGTTATGGATTGCATGTAGCATGTAAAAAAATAATAATAATACTAAAGTATATGTCAACTCAGCTAACTGAGAATGCCTCTTTGTTTCCTCTTAGTAGCTGGTCCTGGTGGGAGGAATCTGCCTGCTACTACTTCCTGCTATCAAATTTACTCTTTTAGTTCAAGCATTAGAGCAGTGGTTCAATTCAATCTTTTTTAGACTTGAGGCACCCCACAATAGACTTGAAACACCCATCGGTAGATTCGAGGCAGCCCTCGAAAAATGCTGGCGCTTAACTTTGACACTTTTTTTTTACTAGAGAAAAATAATGAAGTAATTATTCTGTTGCAAAGAACTCAGAAAAACCACAATAGGTCAGAATGTTTTTAATGCTACAGAGTCCTATGTGAAATGTATGGGAATTGTAGATGACACTTAAAAGCAGGTTTAAAGCAGGTTAAATGCCTTTTGCACTGCTTTAATGGCATTGCTGTTTGCACATTCGGCGGCATATTGCACATTAATTCCAAACGCTGTAGCACATTTGGTGGCATAATGCGCCTTCAATGACTTTGGGATGCAGCAAATGGCTTTGGGGTGCTGCAAAGTAAAACAGCTCCGAGGAGTTTTAGTTTCCTACACTACAGCCAGGGAGGGAAGCACCGGAGTCCGTGCGGCTCAGGGGCTGTGCAGGCAGACCGTGCAGGCAGCCCAGGAAGGCAGGCTCCATAGAAGGAGAAAAAAAAAAAGCAGCAAGCCTGATCTTTTTTTTTCCCCAGGAGCCTGACAGCCTGCCTGCCTGAGCTGAGGGGGCCCAGTGCTTCCCTCCACGGCTGCAGTGGCCCCTGGGACTGCCCGAGTCAGGTGTCTGTGGGCAGGTGCCGCCTGGGGGCTGCCGCTGCCATGGAGGGAAGCACCAGTCCAACCCTGTAGCTCACGGGCTGCTCTGCACACCAGCAGCTCGCTCTCCCCTCCCCACCACTGGAGAGGCAAGTAACGATCAGGCTCCAACACGGGTTTACTTCGCCCTAAATTGAAGCGGCGTTTTTAAAAAAAAGGCTAGATATCAGGAAGTGCTACTTCACGGTCAGGGCGGCTAGGATCTGGAACCAATTTCCAAGAGAAGTGGTGCTGGGTCCTACCCTGGGGGTCTTTAAGAGGAGGTTGGATGAATATCTTGCTGAGGTCTTTTGACCCCAGTATTATTTCCTGCCATGGTGGGGGTCGGACTAGATGATCTACTCAGGTCCTTTCCAACCCTAGAAACTATGAAACTATGAAACTGCTTCAATTTAGGGAGAATTAACGCCCCCCGTGTCATGTACAAACCCCCTATGGGATTATCTTGCGAATTATGTTTGCACACCTAACAGTGCTAAAACCATGCCACATCCCATGGTGTCCTTGACACAATCTCAAGGCACCCCAGGATGCCACAACACCCTGGTTGAGAATCGCTGCTTTAGAGGCTCATGATGGTTTAAAACCAGCCCATGAAGAATCAATTTAAATAGAAACTATATCTATATATATCTATCTCTAGAGAGATAGATATATGGCACCTGGAGGGTTCATGAAAGAAATCCCACTCCCTTTACAATGCCTAGGCTTTAGTTACCCTGGAAGAAGTTGAACCAGAAGAGCAAAGTTTTCAAGCAGGTCATCAGAATTTAGGATGCAACTGCGCTCTGTTTATTCTTCTTTTGCTTTGCACTGTTATTGATTTCACCAGATTGAGTTGAGTTGAAAGTCCAAAGAAGACTGCGCAGTTGTTTCAAAACAGAGGGGAAACAAAATCAAAAAGCAGAGGCCAGAAGGACAGGCAGGCACTCTGCAGTTCTGCTAGGACAGCAGGAGTGAAATCTGCTGGGGACGTTTGAAAGGGCTCGCCCGCTCAAGTGGCCATTGCAGCAGGAAGGACCAGGCATATACAGCATGGTGGGCTGTTTCAGAAAGCATGACTCCATCCCCAGGTACACAGGACAGGCACACAGGGGCTGATACTGCTTCCAAAGCCCAATGGTGATGCTCCGAATGGGCCAGTTCCCTCCTATATGTAATTCCACTCGGCTCGGTAGAGCTCTAGAAGCAAATGATTTAGTCCACCCAGTCTAGCGGGAGCTAGGCAGAGCCTACACGACTGGTTCTCGTTTTCAAACAAAACGTGTCCGTTTCAAAATATCATGAGTGAACCCAAGACAGGCTCTTTTCCCATTTATAGTCAGGTCTAACACATCCCCCCGTTTGTATAAGCTACTCTTGCCACAGTCACCATTATATAATATTCACCCTCACTCAGAAAATCACCTCCAGTCATGTAGAGCTAACTGGGCAGCTCTAACCAGCTTGGCGTGCTTCACCAGCAGCCATCATGATATGCTATGCAGTTAGTATTAGTGCCTTGCATGACGGCACCTTGACTGCCTGCATTTCGACACCTGGCAAGCTTCTGGTATCAGGGACGCCTGTGACGCAGATGGAGTTGTTCTGGACTCTGCCTGGTATGAACGATGGCCGAGGTCGGCTGCTGTAAGTGGGCTCTGAGAAGCCTTAGCTTCCATCTCCTGTTGGCAGTTTCCTCTTCTTTTTACCCTGCTCCTTCTTCCTTTTGCACATAAACTACATCATTCATTTAAATGACAGGTGCTCAACTCCCAGCCTGTGGGCCAGAGCTGGGCCCTGGCACCATGTCATCTGGCCCACAGGGCTCCCCATGGGTCCAAAAATTTGGCAGCAAGAGCGTGGTGGTGCCTCTCCCTTGCTGCCGAATTTCCAGACCTGTGAGGAGTCCCACGGGCTGGAGAACATAGCCTGATGCATGGAGACAGTGGGGGGGTCCCAGTGCCTAACCCCAGTTCACAGGGCCCCATCCTGGCATGTGGAGGTGGTGCAGGGACCTGATTCCCTGATCCCAGTGTTCAGGGCTGGGCAGGGGGGGCAACATAGGGTCACAAAGACCTATCCTGGTGAGCAGGGTCAGGCAGGAGTGGTATGGGGCCTGATTCTGGCACATGGGGGTGGCATGGAGCCCCAGGACCCAACCCCAGTGCCTGGGGCAGCACCAAGCCCCAGGCCTCATCCTGGCATGCCGGGCCCAATCTGGCCCACCAACTGGCCCCCTGCCACTCACCTGGCCCTCGGGGCCAACAGGACCACTGACTTAATCATGTAGCCACTCACGTTACCTCAGTGACACTAACTGAAGTAGCAGCAAACTGTCCCATGTACTGCTAATCCTAATGACCATTCTCCAAAGTTTTCATCAAGGATCCTGTTGCAGTGGCCTTGAAGGCTAAGTCCTTGTTGTCAACTTTCCGTAATCTTTATGCCAAGACTTAAACCTAGGAAACAGCTGCCCCCTCCCACCCTTGCAGTCATGGTGCTGAGTCCATGGGGGCCCACGGGCCCCGACCTGCCTTGGGAAGAGGGCTTTCACCTGAAATGTGTAAAACCTTCCACAGGTCCCTCATTTTAACTCCCCCCACCCCAGCAAAATAAAATTTGTGCCTATGCTTGCAGTGGATGCAGGGATTTACTCTGCATCATACCAGCTGCAGTCAAAGGAAAAGCCAATGCATCTGTTAATGACACACCAGCCCTGAGCTGGGTCAGGCATGGAAAAAAATGCCCGTCTTTTTGGGCTGCCACAAATATTTTATTTTCTCACTGCTTTGTTTCCCCTCACAGAATAACACTGCAGGAGGAGTCCAAAGCTGACAGCAGATTTAGGATGAAAGAAACCAATAGCAAAAAGCAGCCCTCGTTTGCCCGATGAAATAAGTAGACAATTTCACCTCACAAGCTTCCCTGCATAGCGCAATGCCCTCTGCCCCTTAAGGCTGCTATGGCTAAACAATATCAGCATGACTTTTATAAGCCAAGACTATAGACTCTGTGATCTTCGGGGTCAAGGACTGGATCAGTAGAAGAATAAAGTGGGACATCCTCGGACACACAGCTTGGCGTAGCGTGTGTTTATTTTTAAGCTGTGCTATTGTCAGAATGAATTCTTCAAGCATCCAAAGGTTAATTTGCTTTTCATAACTATGCATTTTAAAAAAAGCTGAGAACTTTATTCTTTCCTGGGAGAGTTTTGACCTTTTATTCATGTATATTTTTCAAATCCTGTCTTCCACTGTTTATGCCCCAAGCAAGAATGTCACAAGCCATCTTAGCAAAGAGCACAGCTACAAAGACAATGCAGGGGTAAGGCAAGGAGAGCAGGTGGGGGTGGGAAGCACTGATGTGTTGGATCGAGGTAACGGGTTTCCTGCTTGTCTCTAATAGATCATCTGTGCTATGCAGAATTAGCTCCCCTCACCCCTAAGCTCCTTAGGCAAGCAGCAACGCCTGAGATGTTGTGATGCTGAGATAAAAGAGTAATGCAGCTTTGCACCGTTGTGTCAGGAATGCAGCGAGGTGGACTGAGACAAAAACACCACTTCCCCAAACACTGGGGTAGGTCAGATCATAATGTCCTGAGTGACTTGCAGTCTTTAAAAAGGACCGGCTCTAAACCTGGCATTGGAGTCGCTGGTGCATACTGAGAGTTTCTTATACGTGCCATGATGATGCACTGATGAATCAGGTGGCACTGAAATGGCCGACTGACTCAGCCTCATCCTGAGCTGATGTAGCACTGCTGAATGATACTTTGTCAGGGCAGACATCATACTGGCTTGCCATGGGGCTCTTCCATGAGGACCTGTAGACATTCAGGAAGTTTTACATGCACTATAGCAATGGGAGAGGCCAGCAGATTTCAAGGGTAAGAACAGCAATGTGACATGCAGAAGCAGAGTATATTGCCTTGGTGGAGTCCCCAGTTCCTGTCAGGTCACAAAGGGACAACCTATGAATAGGGGCCCGCTTAAATCATGGAGAGACAAGGGGGGGGTTGCTGCCCACTTGGGGCATGCAGAACCAATTTGATGGGCATTTTGTGGTGATCCCACCCCTTGTCACTGGCCCGTGGAAAGCCCCGCCCCTTGGTGCTGACTGGCAGGGAGACCCCGCACGGGGAGGAGAGACGAGGGCACAGGCGTCGTCTTGTCCGCTGCCCTTCATGCCGTCCCGCCAGCCAGCGCTTTCCCCTACTGGCAGCAAGGACCACTGGCTCCCACCGGGGAGCCAGCATTTAATTTGAATCAAGGTCTTTTTTTGTTGATTTCATAGATTTCACAGATTTAGCAGAAAATCCTGGATTTCACGGTTACGAAATCTGCAAAACTGCAAATTAAGTCCTTACTTATGAATTGAGAAAGAAAGCAAGCTGAGTCCCCGTCACGTGGCCCTGCAGACCTCAGTTGGAGCCAGCCCTAGTACTTTCAATCCAGTGCAGTTGCCAGCTATTACTACTACTCCTACTCCTACTCCAGCCATTATTATGATTTTGTTGTTTTGTGGGTAAGACAGTATGACTGCTTTCTGGCACCCAATCCTCCACTGCTGCGTTATATCCCTGGGACAGTACCAGGAACCCAGAGGGAAATGGCAAGTCAGCCAGGGAAAGACACTAACTTTTCAGTGTCCTCCGCAGTATGCCTGTTTATCCTTGGTTACATGCCCAAGGGAAGCAAGAACATCAATGACTGATGTAATAGGAAGCCTGTTTGTGGAGAAGATAACAAGAACAAGCCATTCCTATTTAAAGAGCAGCCAGTCATTTTCCCTGGGTTTGTGCAGGCTACACCTGCCCCAGACCATCATACATTTAACTGTTTAAGGGCCATGCTGCACCACCCTAGCATATATTGAGTAGTTCCTTCCTCTTCAACTTATCCCACTGATTTCAAGGGTAGCACGAGCTGTTCCAGAAATCTCCAGTTTGCTGTTAGGCGCTCACAATTCCACCCATTTTCCAGGTTCCTCCGGCCCCCCCGCAAGGGGGTTTCTATGATAGGTTTATTTGTTACTGGTTAACAACATACACAGCACAATCACCTACAAGATGCTGCTGATTTTGGTAAAGACAGTAAAGAGTGCTTCTCTGCATCTATCTTATGTTTCAAAAATCAATTCCCCCCGTAACATAAGGCAGGAATCAGGACAGATAGGTTTTTGGGTTTGATTGATATGGCAGGAATTGAACAGGTCTTGTATGAAGTAGAAGGACTCAGAGGGACTAGCAGAGCTTGAACAAGGATATTTGTCCCAGAGAGCAATTGCCACTGAGACATCTCTGTCTCTGAGGCAGGGGTAAAATTCCCTAGCACAGAGTTAAACAAAAGCTTACATGATACTGCAGAGGATGGACACATTTAAATGCTGTGCTTCTTGCTTGTAGACAGGGGCCTAAATTCATTGCCTGCTTTAAAGACCAGGATGCAATGCCCTGCAAAAGTGGCTTCAGGAGTTTCTTCCTCTGCTAGATGAGGAGCCTCTATTACAGATTCGGGGGTTGCACCTCATGCAAGCTACCTCACATACTCTGTGACTGCAGAGAGGGTCCCTAAACACTAGTGGAAAGAGGCATTCATGCTGCCTTACTGAGTTTTCTTTTTCTCTATACAGAGCACAACCTAATACTGAGGTGTCAGATCCTCTGCGTATCTTCAGATGGACTTCACCCACCAGAAGGGAATGTGACAGCAGTGGAAACATGAAAGATGGACTAAGAAAAATTGAAGAAGGGCCTTGGGCAAGCATGGAGAACATGAAGGCTAAAAGCAAAAAAGATCTCAAATAGGGCAGAATAGAAATACAATGGTGCCCCAGAACCCCCATAGCAGAGAGAAGGGACAGAGGGTATGGGGAGAGCAAGGGAAGCTAATAAGAAACAGAGGTAAAAGAAGCAGGGAACAGGAAAATGGAAACGATCTGGGTAAACAGAGGAATGGTCATTTCAGGAGGAAACAAGGGGCAAACACTGGGATTAGGAAGCATCACAGACTGCTGTGTGATTACTGAAGATGGATAGGAAGCCTACAAAAGCTACAGGGACCAGAAGAAGACTGAGAGGGAATATGGAAAATGGTGAATCTGGCCTGCAGCCGGGCTCCACTTTCCAGTAGCCCTGGCACAAGCAGCAGCCATGCCTTTGGCTGCCATTGCAGCCAAAGGAACTTGGAGCGGTGACAGCATGGGGCCAGAGCTGGGGCCAGGGCCAAGCCATGATCCACTGGCTTTATGCCCTTATGATGGGCATGGGTTTCACGGGCGGGGGCATGCAGGGAGTAGATCACATCTCTGCCCCAGCCCCACGATGTCATCGCCCCAAGATCCCAGGGTCCTGTGTGGCTGGGTGGGGAGCTGCGTCCAAGGCTGGGGCCGGGGCCAGGATCTTGTGGCAGTGACAGCACAGGGCCTGGGCCTGGGCCGAAGCAGCGCTGTGATCTGCTCCCTGCATGCCTGTCTGCAGACCCTGCACCCATCTCAGGGGCATGCAGACAACAGATCGTGGCTCTGCCCTGGCCTCGGCCCCAGCCCTAGCTTTGGCCCCACGCTGTCACTGCCCCAAGATCCTAGGCAGTCCTACCTGCCTGTCTCACTCCCACCCGTAGCCCCATCCCAGCCATCTAGCTGCACTCACTGCCCGTGCAGGTCCCACCCCACCAGTGGGTGTGGAGCTGATGGGCCAGGGTGCCCCAGCAGCATGGCTGGGTCCGGCAGCAGCAGCTGAAGAAGCCGCCATCACAGGGGCTGCTGGGGAATGGAGTCCACCATGAGCCAGATCCAGGCCGTGGGCCGTATTTTGCCCACCCCTGCCTTATTCAATATTCACCAGGAACCAACAGGAGACTGTAAAAGGGGGAAAAAATCAATACTACAGGTTCCATTAACAACACTTGTGAAACTAAATCTGGACAAAAAAAGCCACATGTGACCTAGTGCTGAGTGTGCTACACTGAACAAGGCTGAAGAGGATGAAGCACACCAAAGGGCAGCCTACAAGACATTTCTGTCCTTCAAAAGGCTGCCAAAAGAAAATGGAGCCTGACATGATGGGGAGGGAAAACCTCATTCACACTTCTCGATTACCGTTTGTAAGCATGGGAATTCCCCTGAAGCCCACAAAAGATGTCTAGGAAGAGAGACTCAGAAAGGGCCAGGGGGAAACATCAGCATGGGACAGATCTAATTCAGCTAAATTCTCTCAAGTGCTTCACCAGATGGGTTCTTTGCTAATGCTAATGCTCACTGAACAGAGCAGCAGGGAGTAGTTGTAGTGTCCAGGGCAGCGGTTCTCAACCTTTTTGTGCAAGGCACCCCTTATGATACTCAAGGCACCCCACAGAAAATGCCAACTCTTAGTTTTCCCTCGTTTTTTGAATACTGAAAAATAATAGAGCATGTTTTCTGTTGCAAAGAACAAAGAAAGTCCTCAGCATGTCAAAATGTTTTTAACACTATGGATTTCTATTTGAAATCTCTGGGTTTATCTTAAGATCATGTTGGCACACCTAATGGTGCTAGCATCGTGTGGCACCCCATGGCACCCTTGAAAGAAACTCAAGGCACCCCAGGGTGCTGTGGCCCCTTGGTTTTGAATTACTGCTCTGTGGGAAGATTAGCAGAGGGATCATGGAGCAAAGAGCCTCAGCATGGTGGAGTCATTGCACGTTGTGACTTTGCTTGCATCCAGGAACCAGTCCGGTCCTATTGGCATCAGATGGAATGCTTTCTTCCTGAATGCTACCTCAGTCTGGGGTTGCGGCATGGTACATCACCTCCCTTTGCCTACAGCGTGTTCCAAAATTTACCCTGAAATAAATTCACCATTCCAGTCTTCCTTCTACACCTCATGCAACAGCGCTAATACAGCTGAAGAGAAGCTGACATGAGACACAGGAATGTCTGTCATTCAGTGGCTTAGCTGGTTATTTCCTTCCAAGTCTGGTTCCTCCTTTCCCAGTTTGCTTTAGCAACTTCTTTAACTTCGAGAGGAGGCAGAAAGCTCCTGTCCTGCAGTGTCTTTCTTGGATTTCATGGCATTAGTACATGTGAGACTGAAATGTACTTAAAAGATAGGGGGGGAAAAGTGTACATGAGCATGCAGGCTGGAGCGTTGCTACTCTCAGACTGGAAGAGATTAACTGGAAGAGAAAAGAAATGCATTACTGCAGCCCCATAGTTACAGCATGGAGTAAAAGCCCCAAAGCTGGCTCAATCCTACTATTAATTTATGCCTTGCCAAGAAATGTGCTTCATGCAATAAAAGAAAGGGTGTTGAAACTGGGTCTTGCTGGGTCTTGCTTTGTGACAAAAGCAAGCCCAGATTCAACACCTTTTCTTTTATTGCATAAAGCACAAAAGTTTGGTGCCTCTAGTTTACAGACAACAATAATTGTAGACAATCAATATGCCAGAATGTAGCTACAGATCTAGCTTCATATGAACTCAATATTCCCCACAGGCACATCCTGTACCTGTGGTTATGTAAGTGATGTAGCAAAGGCTGAGCGAGCAACTGTGGTAGTTGCCCCAGAGGCCAACTTGACAGGGGTGAGGGGGAGGGAAAAGAAAATCTGCCTCACCACTGTACCCACACCAGCTATGGCAACTGGAAGTCACCACCGTCCCGTGTGTGCCCTAGGCACCCAGCCATGTTTTCACACCTCTGGGTTATGTGGACCTACAAAATCTGGGAGGTTCAACTGGGGCCCTAGTGTAACACCACTATCTCCTGGTTCAGACACCTAGAACGACACAGCAGGAAGAAGACTACAAGAGTAAACAGGCCACTGGGCCATTCTATAGGTTGGCTCCCATCGTGACTCTGGAGTTTCAATGACTCAAACCAAATGACTATGCAGAACGTGTATGTAATTTGCTTTAAAAGGAGACAAATGCTGTGAGTCTTTTTTTTTTAAATCATAACAGAAATTATGACAAAACGATGTCAAAAATGTCTAGCAAAGGACCATGTAAATCCCAAGAGAGAACCAAGAACCTCTCTCTGTTTGTGAAGATCTTGAAATCTGGGAACAGCTCCTTCCAAAGCTGCGTTCCAGGGGAGGGTATTTGGGTGATGTTTATATTCCCACACATTAGACAGCGTCTCACCATCCCAGCTATTCCCTTGGGTTAAGCTATTTTTTGTGGTGGACATAGTTTTGTTTTTACTAATAACTAAATAATTCACTTCTGAACTTTGCTAATAGCTTAAGCAAATGGACAATGTTTGATATGTAATAGACAACAAATAGACAACAAATGGGCCGTCCTAGAAGGCTACTCTATAGACGCCCCCTCCCTTGTTCAGGAAGACCAGGAGGCTTGAACAGAGGAGGGTTGAGGATTTCATAGATTTCATAGACCTAGGGCTGGAAGGGACGTCCAAAGATCATCGAGTCCAGCCCCCCACCCAAAGGGCAGGAAGTCAGCTGGGGTCATAGGATCCCAGCAAGATAAGCATCCAATTTGCTCTTGAAGGTGTTCAATGTAGGTGCTTGAACCACCTCCGCTGGCAGACTGTTCCAGACCTTGGGGGCTCGGACAGTAAAGAAATTCTTCCTTATGTTCAGCCTGAAACGGTCTTGCAGGAGTTTGTGACCATTCGACCTCGTCATCCCTTGGGGCGCTCTGGTGAACAGACATTCCCTCAGATCCTGGTGGTCACCCCTGATAAACTTATAGGTGGCCATCAGATCACCCCTGAGCCTACGCTTTTCCAGGCTAAAGAGTCCCGTGGCTCTCAGCCTGTCGTTGTAAGGTCTGTTTTCCTGACCTCTGATCATGTGCATGGCTCTCCTCTGGACTCTCTCAAGCTTCTCCACATCCTTTTTGAATTGTGGAGCCCAAAACTGGATGCAGTACTCCAGCTGCGGCCTCACCAAGGCCAAGTACAAGGGGAGAATGACGTCCTGGGATTTGCTCGAGAAACATCTATGGATGCCAGCCAGCGTTTTGGTTGCTTTATTAGCCGCAGCATCGCATTGCAGGCTCGTGTTCATCTTGTGGTCAATGATGACCCCCAAGTCTTTTTCTTCTGTAGTGCTAACCAACGTAGCACTGCCGAGCCTATAAGGGTGCTGCAGGTTTTTCCTCCCAGGGTGGAGAACCTTGCACTTTTTGGTGTTAAAGACCATCAGGTTCTCATCTGCCCATTTGCTGAGCTTGTCCAGGTCAGCCTGGATCACCCGCCTGTCCTCTGGCGTGGATGCTTTGCCCCAAAGTTTGGTGTCATCGGCGAACTTGGCCAGTCCACTCCTGACTCCAATGTCCAGATCATTAATGAAGATGTTGAACAGTATGGGTCCAAGGACAGAGCCTTGAGGGACCCCACTGGTCACAGGGCACCACGATGAGTGACTGCCATCAATTACAACCCTCTGGGTCCGACCATGGAGCCAATTTCCCGGCCAGTGGATCATGGTGGAGCCAAGGCCACAACTGGCCAGTTTGGCCCAGAGGTGATCATGGGATACCAGATCAAAAGCTTTTTTGAAGTCAAGATATATGACATCAATCTCTTCTCCCTCATCCAGGTGATAGGTCCCACCATGGCACGTCAAGTGTTCAGAAGTAGCAGCAACCACTGCTTAAAAATAATGGCAGTATGTACAGAAATGAAAATATCTAAGAATTAAAATAAATCTAACAAACAATCTCCAAAATTAAAACAACTTCAGTCAGTCAGAGGCAGTGGCAAAAAACATAGATTGTGTCACCGCTGGCCAGCATTATATTCTGTATATAATACAGCAACACAGCAGAGCTCAGCTAAGCCCTCGTCTGATTCTGTGAGACCAACTTAAAACACACATTGTCTTTTTCTGAATGGAGCCAATAATTATCATCATAATCAAAATGTTATTTAGTAAGCATAGCACATGAACCAAAATAGGAAGGTGGCACTGCAAAGGGAGAATGTAAGCAGCTCAGGATGACCAGCTGTGGTTTATAGAAAGAAAATGTTTCAGACCAGTGTGCTTGGTACATAACACTACAGCTTTATAGTAAAAGTTCAGTTTAGAGAAGGATTTTATACTGATGCTTTAAAAACAAATTATCCCATCAGATCTGTTGTGAGACCCTGTTTTCTGTCTAAAAGCAGCAACTCACAAAAATGTAAGACAATGGTGAAAGCAACATGCAAAACATCCTGACAAATGGTTCACAAGGAAAAACAAAGAGGACACTAGGGAGGGTTAAGGAAAGGTACTGTGATACCCTGACGCTTGTTTATGCCTATCCCAACCTACTGCAGTGGTCCAAGAAAAGATATCAACAAGAATTCTTGCCTCTCACAAGGAAAAGTCTTTTTCACATAGTGAATAAAATAGCGAGGGAATCTGTTGCATAATGTGCTCCAAAAAAGCTGCCAAAGTATTGACTGAGTGGAAACTTCACATAATACAATAATGAGAAGGATTTAGGAGGTGTCCAGTGATGCATCAGCACAGATTACATTTTCAACTCCTGCATATAAATTTTTTTCCGTGACTGATGCGGCATGGTCAGATATTGTTGTTCACTGCATGCATGGGACTGTTGGTATAACAGGAACTGGCTGACTTCTGCCTACTCCATTCTACGACCACTGACTCTTAGTTGCCCAAAGAATTAAGGACAATGCAACAATAAAAATGGTAAACTCAGTATGTTTGACTTAGACAGCATTTATACCAGAGATGGGAAAAATACGGCCCGTAGGCAAGATCCAGCCCACCAGGGGATTTTGTGTGTAGCATCAGGTCCGTCAGTCCCACCTGGCCCAGGCACAGGGGCAGCCTGGGCCATGGCGTGTGCAGCCAGTCCCACCACCCCAGGAACGCAGCAGGGCTGGGGCAGCATGGCGGCCAGACTTGCTTCCTGGCAGCCCCAGTGGCAGTGGTTCTTTCCAGCTGCCACCACCACCAAATCCAGCCCCACTGCCAGGGCACCCCAGCCCATTCACCCTGCACTCACTGCTGGGGACAAGACCTGAACAGGCAGGGCATGCAGCAGATGGGATAGGGCTGCAAGTGGGCAAGGAGCAGCATCTAGGAGCAGGATGGACAGGCAGACCCAAGATCACGGGTGGTAATAGTGTATGGCTGGGACCCAGGGCAAAGCCACAGTCTGCTGCCCATACGTCCCTACAATGGCCACTGGTTCCAAGATCCTGGGCCCAGCCCTGCCGACCCGTCCTGCTCCCAGATGCTGCTCCCTGCCCGCCTGTGGCTCTGTCCCATCCACCTGGCTGCATGCTCTGTCCATGCGAGTCTTGTCCATGGAGACCCCAAGATTGTGGGACAGTGATAGTGCAGGGTCAGGGCAGAGCCGCAGTCCACCCCCTGCAGACCCCTGCTCGCAGAACCGGTGCCCGTTGCAGGGGCACACATGCTCTGTCCTGGGCCCTGGCCCCACTGTCACAGCCCCGTGATCCCAGGCCCAGCCCTGCCCACCTGTCCCGCTCACAGATGCCACTCCCTGCCCACCCACAGCCCCATCCCAGCTGCCCGGGCCAAGCATGGAGCAGAGCCACTCGGGGAGTTCTGGTGAACTGTTGTGGAGGTTGGGCTTGCTGACCTGCCCTGGTGGGGACAGCTGGGGGCTCTGGCCCATGACAGCCCACCAAAACTCCCTAAGTAGCCCTCAGGTCCAAAAAATTGCCCATTCCTGATGTATACAGACAGGGGTGCCGGGTAGTACTAGTGAAGAAGAATGGTTCTGTTGCTTTCCTAGGTTTATGCCAGAGAGAGCTCTTCTACAATCTCTTGTCCACTGTATCAACAAAAGACACATACCTGCTCTAAACCACTGAGCATTTCATAATTTATTAGGTGAAAATAAAGCGCAGGGGGAGCTCTTTGCTGCTATAATTTGTTGGCTGTCAGAGGGAATGGCCCTCAACAAAGGGGTTTTGAAACTAGAGGAACCAGTGCTATGGTTCATGGACAACTATAAGCTGTTTAAAGACAAGGATTGGATAAGTGACCTGGCTTTCCTTACAGACGTTTCATGTCATCTCAGCAACCTCAATACTTGTCTACAAGCGAAAGACTGCCTCTGCTACAATGTTTAATTTAATTGTCTCCCATGTCAAAACTGAAACTCTTTTAAAACAATTTCTAACATAATAGTTTGGACCATTTCATTGGCTTAAAAAATAGCTCACATGTGATAATGAAAGGGATATAGAGAATGAGAAAAATCACAGTGCAATTTCTTCATTGTTAAGCTCATTTGAGTGTTGATTTGAAGACTACGAGGCAGAAAAGAACACTCTGGCCCTTTCTACTAATCCTTTCACTGTTTCTGATACTGCTGTTAACAATTATCTTCTGAATTTATAGTTAGAGCTTAAAAACATAATTCATTCTGCACTTCAGAGTTCACTCAGATAACTGTATTTCCAGGGAACTAGGACTTAGCATCTTCAGGAAATGTATTTTGGGTCATTTTCTTGTGATATATGACTTTCTTCTTAAAATGAGTGCACTGATTTGGATCAACATCTGTTTACAAACAGACATTCCCAATTCTGCACTTCATTAAAAATAAATATCATCCCAAGGTCACCAGTTCTCCTGGGAGCTCACTTAGTTCACTGGCATCGGCAAAGCAATCAAAGCATTGATGAAAACATGGAGAAACAGGACTTTCAGAAATCCCCTTAGATTGTCATCACAATGCCCCAATTACAGCCAGTTTTAATTCTGTGTTAATTATAATGAATACAGATTTAAGTCTCGTTATCTTTGTAGACATTTTAATAAATAAGTGTGGCACTTGGGATACATTTTATGTTTCTATTCAGACATGTGTGGCAAAAAAAGTGGCTGCCCTAGCATGGAAAATTAGAGCAAGTTAGTACAATGCTGTAAAATGAGATCTCAGATGAGGCAAAAAGCTGGTAGCCACCACTGCAAGTGATCTTGATTTTAACTGTGAACTAGAGGGGAAGCCAGGATTAAAGATTTATGAGGAGGACAAGAGAGAGACTACATTCAAGGTTATGTACATACTTCATCTAGTCATAATGCTTTTATCCAGAGTAGCATCACAAGCCCAACACTGTCCTCACCTTACTTATTTCTTCCTTAACATTTGTATGGATTTTGTGGCCTAAAAAGGACCGAATGCATAAATTAGCAAAAAATCATAAAGTCAAAATCACCATAGCAGATTAAATGTATAACCTCAGCTGCACCACAGGTTGAATATGAGCATCTCATGAGTGAAGTCATTGTCATACTGCCTCAGCATACACAACTAGTTGCTTGGTGTTTTGACTAGATCATTATTTACTTCCCTGGCTGTCATACAGTGCTCTGACATATAAACCAGCACCGCAGTGTTCAGAACCTAGAAAGTCCAAAGTCAGAAACTTTGAAGAAATCTGGCCCCTGCTCTGGATCTCCATCTACCTCCATATACATCAGACCTCCCTACAACAGATTTGGAAAAAAGATTTGGAAAGGACCAAGAGGAATATGAGAAGGGAAGAAGGGAAGAGAGCAGCAAGTGGAAGCAGCTGTGTCTCCCTCACATGGGAAAGCTCTTAGACTCACGAGTTTCTCAGCTGCACCTGCTTTCCTCCACCCCGTTTCAAGGCCCCCACATCATGGTGTCCATTCATCCAGCTGAGGACACCCCGATCCTATCTACACCGCACACTCACACCCTGCTCACACTAGAGTGAGGACCTGATCTTGGATTTCCTACACACGTGTACCGCAAGGGCACTGCCACTGGGCTCCAGTCTTAAGGGGGAGGCATGGGTTTCTGAAGCTTACCCAGACTGGGCCTCAGTACATTACAAAACAAAAACATAGGGAAGAAATGGCCCCTCTTCATGTGCAGATAAAAGTGCGATAGGATCTAACGCATGATCCACAAATCGTGATGCCTGTCATCATGCTACACCTGAATGGCAGGAGGTGTGATTATGAGATTCAGCATATGATTATCACACCTTATTGGCAGTACCCCTGCACCAGCAAATAGGGGACTTGCAGCCCTGGCTGCACCCCACATGCAGCCAGGATTGTGAGTCCTAGCAGTTGTGGGGACTGCAATCTCCCAGCCGTGGGAAGTGTAGTAGGCTAGGAGATCACAGCTACTGCACCACAACTCCCCAGGGCTGTGAGATCACAGCTGTGCCCCACAGCTTCCAGGACCCAAAGTCCTGCACCTGCCAGGCATTGCAGGGGCTGAGAGTCCTCTCAGCTGCAGGACTCCCAGGGCCAGCTGGGCATGGTGTACCATTGTGGTGGGGAGCCTGGTCAGCTGGCAGGCTGCAGGGAGACCCTGCCACATGTGCAAATTAAAGCTGGATGTAACCAGCTATAAAGTTAATACACATTTCTGAGGTCTAGCTTTATAGCTGGTCGGACCCTTTTATAGTGTATACTTTGCATATGTAGCTGATTTCAGTTCAATTGCACAAGAGCTACAACGTGCAGAGAGGGGCAACAAAAATGGAGATGCTTCAAATATCTGCTTCCCCATTGCCACTGGTTAAGACAGGTATGCGCTCCTATAAACATTCACGGTAAATATACATGCCAAATGTAATCTCCCATGCGAGTTTTGTTTTTTTTTAAAGGAGAAATATCCTTGCATAGGGAATTCTTCCAGATTTTACACTGGAAACTTGCTGACACGTGTTAAATAAGGCTCAAAGTTAGATGCCACACAGGCAAGACTTAGGGCTTTATTTCATGGAGTTCTCAGTAACCTGCAACATCAGCGGTAATAGAAAATGAGTCCTTCAGGTCTTGAATCAGGATGTCCTTGCCAACAAGGAAGAATCAGTAATGACTTTGAAGAAAACAGACCAGGAAGAAGGCACAATTCCAAACCCTTTAGGATGACGTGCTTAAAGGAAAAAATACAGTTTGAGGCTACCAGATGACTTTGAACACCGTTCCCTGGAAAGGTGAAGCACAGCCACCAGCTGAGATTGCACAGTCCAAAGGACATAGCAACCACAGCCTGCCGAGGTTTAGTGGTGCATACAGGAAGCTACAAACTTCACCACTCCAGATGTGAGAGGAAGAGCAAAGAGCTGAGAAAAGGGGCACATTTAGTCTGTATTAGGATACAGAATATCCTACTGGGATGCAATCCAGTCAATGCTAAGGCTCATTTCAGTCTCCCTCTGAGGAGCTCCGGTAAACGGACGTCTGTGCACCCCGCACACCAGCCAAGAATAAGGCTAACGGAGAGCTATCCAGCCACCTGTGGGAACACATTGATACAGTGCCAAAAATCAATATGGAAGTGACTGCTGGAGATTTCATTGATACTGGAGGTAGAAAGGGAGCTGATCAGAATGCAGAGACACAGAAGAGATTCCTAGCTCCTATTTCACAACTCTCATTGCATTTTTAGAAAGCAAAGCAATGATGGACATGAGACTGATATATGATCTGTAAAGCACCCTATCCACAAAAGAGGGAACACAAGGCAGAAGTATTAGATAACATAATGATTGTGTGGACAGGTACAGCTCAGCCACAGCTTATGCACAACTTCCTTTATGCCACAGGACACTGTAAATATCCCCTACAATTTGTTTTAATGCCAAGACATCTTTTAGCTCCCATATGCACAGATACTACAGTGAGAAGCCTCGATTGTTCCCACATCTCAAATAAAGAGACAAAACCTGCAGCAATTCACTCCGGTATGGTCTAGCTCACCAACATCACAGAAGATACCCTCTGAAGTTCCCAGAACAACCCTATTAACATTCTAGTGAAGTCGTACAATGATGGAAAAATCAACCAGACTCAGCCAAGATCTACTATCAATCAACTACAACAACAAAGAGCTGTTTTACTCTGTCGCTTGAAGGTGTTGTACAGCTTCAGCTTTCTCTTACTGGGCGCCTTGCCCCCAAGTGACGTCAGGGTGGGGTTCGAGCTTGGATGCCACCTGGGTGGTATGGGTGCTGCCCTTATTTTCCTGCCATGACTTCCATGTTCTAGTCGGGGAGGCAGTTCCCATCAGGTGGCTCCCCCCCAAGGATGAAGATGCTTCAGTCCCTGTTCTTGCTTTGTGGGGCTCCAAACCTCCCCTTTGCCCCATCCTTACCACATCCACAGCTAGGATGAATATTATCTTCTGCCGGCAACCCCTGGGACAGCCTTTCCTCCTCACCCAGCTTACCTGCCCCTAATTTGGGTCGGGTCTTCCTGGTGAGTCTGCCCTTCACTGTACCTAGTTCCCTGGCTTCAGGCTGACTAGTGTATCTAAGCTGGCCCTGTCTCAAACTAGCCAGGGCCTTCAACAAAACTTAACACCCGGTTTTCACTGGAGGGTTCCCCCTGGGATCTCGCCTCCTAGTGCCCTTTTCAGAATCCAAAGTAAAGGAGGAACTTGGAGGAGTGGATGAGAGACCCACGCATCCCTGTGCCCTGGGTGACTATGGGAGTGGACTGCCGTTCCGTGCCCCACTCTGGTCCAACTCCTCAGTTTGGCCAGCACTGGCCCCCAGCTAACCTGGAGTTGCTCCCCATCTTGCTCGGTTTGGGAGAGTGCATGGTTCCCACGCTGGGTTGCTTGTGCCTTCCCTGCCATGCCCACCGTGTGGGATGCCTGCTCCTGCCAGTGCCTCCTGCCTCCTGTGCCTGGGCCCTTGGCTTCCCATCTCTTGCCTGCAACTGGGTAAGCGTCTCTGGGTCACCGTCTGTTCTCCCTCCACCGGCATCCCTGGATCGGTGCTCTCTTCTTCCTCCAGCAGTATCTCTAGGTCAGCATCCCCTTCTTCCTCCTTCCCCAGTGTCCTCTTCTCTCTTCCCCAGTGTCCTCTTCTCCCTTCCCCAGCGTCTCTGGGTCAGCATCTTCTTCTCCCTTCCCCAGCATCTCTGGATCGGTGTCCCCTTCTCCCTCCATTTGCTGCCCAGCTGTTTTTCTGGCTGCCATTTGAGCAGCCCACAGTTTCCAGAGGCTCCGTCTCCTTCCCTCGCCAATCCGCAGCTGTAGGCAGCTCCAGAACCGCAGCACCACCACTCACACTGCCTCCCGGCTGCCACTCTCCAGATCCCTAGGGTGAGTCCCGGGGTGCATGGCGTGGGGGTTCACAGACCCCTCTCACATACTCAAAACTTGAGATTAGCTACCAAGGCAAAGCAGATCTGCCTGCCATCCAGCTAGGCTCATTTGGAAACCTGAAAAGGATGTAAAAAGGAAGGAGGCAAGGAGGATGCAAGTGGCTTCATAATTTAAGGAGAATGAAAAAAACAACCCTAAACAGAATATGGAGGAGAGTACAGAAAACATTTTACATTTTTATAGCATCCCAAACCCAAAGGATCTCAAAGCATTTTTAACACAGTAAGTAATTTAACCTCATAGCAGCCCTCAGGTAGGAAGGGTAAGAATGAACATTCATAGTGAAAGTCCATTATCTATCATTAGTTATCACCTTCTGTTGGATCATGCAGTCATCTCTCCAAGGATCAGGAACAATGGCACATGTCTTAGGCAACGAGCCATGCAACATGAATATCAAGCACTGAATAGCAAAATTCAGTACATCACAAGCTGTCAGGCTGAGTCCATTGACAGCACTTTGCAGAGAATACTCAGTGCAGAAATTCTCAGAATCACGGTTAGCTCCTGAACCATTTGTTAACTCCGTAACTGGCAATGAGCTGCATTCCCTGTTCCTGAAAAGGAATAGGCACAGAGTGAAGGAAAGGTCACCTATACTTGCTCCATATTCTTAGGCTATCCAATGGTCTCTTTGGCTCTAAGATAAGTTAACAAAGGCTCAGAGTCACTACATGCTCATTCTAACGGTGCCTTAAGGGCCATTCCTTTGCCTAGAATACCTGAGAACAGAACCTGACATGTCCACCATCTCACCCCTCCCCAGCACGACAGCGGGTGTGAGGTAGGACTATTCGTGTTACTCTCTACAAATGCTAGAACCCCTTATGCTAATGGTTATCCCCTGAGAGCTGCTTCGGTACCCCCAGGTCAAATGCAACAGAGAACCCCACCCCCTTCATAAATGTGAAGGAGACTGCTACAGATTTGTCGAAAGTGTATGTAGGGTGCTTATATTCTTTGTTATATTCAAGGTTCAAAAGCCTGCTCCTTGTTTGCAATCACATTTTCAGTATTTATGTTAGACTGTTTAGAAGCCTCTGGGCACGAAACAGCAGCAGCAGCAGCATGTCATTTTAGCATTGACTTTGCAGATTATAAAAATCCAACACTTCTTTTGAATGAGAAATGAAATGTATTCTACAGCAAACCCTAAAACTGCTCATGTTGCTGGCAGCTACATTAAAACAATGTGTTCAAATAAAATTCCTATTTTAAAAAAATTGAATCAAACTTTTCAATAGAATTAAGTTTTCCTGAAAATTTTATTAGTTGAGTTGGCAGGTTCATAAACTACAGCAGAGAAGCAGGAGGGAAAAACTAATCACCCTGAACAGAGTATGAAAAGGAAGAAAGTAGGAGGGGACTAAAAGAACATTTTAAAAAAATATTAAGTCTACAAATGATAAAATTATCTCCCTCGGCAAATATGCAGCTCCTACAGACGTGCTGAGGTTATTAGCTCATAAAATGCCAAGGGAAATTAATCCCAACTAACCCTCCAATCTATCCTTATCATGGCCACAACAGCAACAACAAAAATATTACTGCCACAGAGGGGACTTACTCCCACCAAACCTCAGAGTGCCTACAGAAGGAGTGCGTGTCAACAGTGAACTGGGTTGTTGCTGGCTGAGTCTACGGCAGAAGGAAGGCCATACAACTTTCATAGCAACTCCTCCTTCAGGAGTGTTGGTGACAGGTTCTCAAGGAACCAGTTTCCTTGCATGCTCCTTTGCTTAAAAGATTATAACTCTCTTGTCCTGACAATTTCCAGGTTTAGGCTCCAATCCTACAATTAATTGCACATGGCAGACCACCGCACCTGCAAATTCTATGATCTGTATTACACAGGAGGTCGGGTTAGATGATTGAATGGTCCCTTTTGGCCTTAAAAATTTATGAATAATCATGGAAGTCTGTTGACTTGAAAGACCTTCCTGTCAGCCCATTGTAGGATCAAGATACAAGAGACTACATTCTGTCTAAAACTCCCTCTGCCCTGTTAATTAGAAACATTTCCCTTCAACTCCTTTCCTTAAATATCTGCCACACAGCGTTAGTGGATGAGGTTTCTCCCAGCCCCCCAAAAGTGGCTGCATCCCAGCATTTAGCAAGTGATACATGTATAGTTATAAAGAAAGATCCTTGAGAACAAAAAGCATGTGAGCAACATCCAGCTATCAAAGATTAAACTAAAACTATGCCCCAAAGGGAAATAACCGATACACCATCTCCTTCACACTAAGTGCCTTCAGTGCCAGGCTTGAGCCTGTAGCCCTGAAACTTGAGCGTAGAATGGAAACCATTTCAATCGCTGTTCAGCTTCTTCAAATGAATCCCTCTGAACAAGCGTTTACAGTTACAGTACTTCAGTATCGTCACAATGTGCCATACTTACTTCCTGGCATATCTGAAAGTTGATAGAGTGTCTCAGCAGAACAATGAAATCCTTTACTGTCGGCAAGCCTTTTTCCTTAGGGAACTGGTTGCCATAGATGAGACAGAGAAAAACAGAGAACTCCCCGGCCTGGGGTTCATCCAGTCATTTGCCAGAGGGCAACATCCCGACCATTGCCAAAAGCCAAACTTCTAGCTACCTGCCATTCAGAGAGCTCCGACTGAAATTTCCCCTCCCCCTTCAAACATCTTTTTTGAAAAATTTCCATATTTTTACATCAAGCTGTTCATAGCCACACCGAATATCTGCATGCTCCAACAGGGTCCAACAGGAAGTAGTATGCCATGATAAAAAAAAAAGAAGAGTATTCATTATTACGTCTTTCTTATTTCTGTGGACTTAAAAGACTCACTGACAGCCCTGAAGACTGATGTCCCTTTTTTGTCCACAGTACAGCAGACAGCAGCAGTTCAAGCTTCCCTCGCACACCAGCACATCACAAACATCATGTCAGAAGTTAACATGAACTGACGCCCTGGTTGGCAATCTGAGCAGAGATGCTAACCCCTCTGCTCTTCAGAAGTCCTTTGTTACAGGGCGATTCAGGAGAAGCACGTACCACCTATTGCTGCCTGCAGTTATGCCTGTTCAGCTGCCATCACTCCAGAAAGATATTCACTTCCTTACCAAATATGTTAGCAAAAAGAAAACATGCCTGGAATTTCAAATATCAGGTTGATACATTTCAAACCCTGTTCTTTATGGATATTCCCGTGAAGTCATCACTCTGAAATGATTGGAACAGTCCTGGTCTGGAAACTTAGGAGGTTTGGTGCCAACCCCAGGCATTTGATTATGTTCGCCAGTGACTCATGAAAGGATGAGCCATAGCTGGCAACCTGCGCGAGCACAGTGAGAGTCAAAAGAGAATAAGAGGTTTCAATGGATAATTAGAACATCCACAATTATATTAGACAGGGAAAATGACTACAATGGGATAACTGAAAGGGATGTTAATTGCATGTACTTCAAAGCATGAGCCATCATCCAACTGATAGAGCATACGATGAAAGTTTCCTTAAGACAAGTTATTACATCACTGCCCACTCATGTGGGTTTTTTGCCCTTCTTTTGAAATAATCGGCATGAGCTACCACTCATCACTAGAGGAGCCAGTGGCCTGTTCCAGAGTAGGAAATCTGGGGCTCCTACGTATACGAGTTATTCCAGCACTGACATTCTTTCTGAAATGAGGATTAGCAGGTACCTCATCTACACAAACTGATTCAAATCTTTGGTAAGAACCCTATAGTCTCCATAGCAGTTTCTCTAGCATCTGAAGCACAATACTTGGGATAGCTTCTCATTTGTCATGGGCCTGGGGTATTGAAGGGGCATGGGACAGATGAACCCTATTTTTGAGCAGTCCTAGACAGTCTTTGCTCTTGCTTGCTTGGGGCTGAGCAGACATGCAGGTCTTCCTGTTTTCCAAGCAAATTTAGCACTGCTGAAAAATGATCCAACTGAAAGCCTTCAAGACTCAAGCCCTTTTCTACCACACAGGAAATACAGCACTGGCAGCAGCAATTCATCCTCAACAATTTCCTTACAATATGAGGCCCACCTGGCAGCAAAGGGCATTCTCTAGTGAAAACTAGATCTTGATGTTCCTCTTTCTCCTCATCTTTCTTTTCAGGCTAGCCACATAAGAATGAGAGCAGGCAGTAGTGTTACTAGGGACATCAATGCTGGACGCCAACTGAGGAGAGGGCCAGAATCTCCCCTTGCCCCGGGGAGTCTGCAGCCCAGCAACAGAAGCAGCCCGACAGAGTTGCTGTTGCTGCTGCAGCACTCAGGTACACACAGGCTACAGTACTACCATTAGAGCAGCAACTAGAGCGGACAGACAATACTGTGGGAGTGGGAGCAGCAAGGAACTATGCAGGCAAACCCTGGCTGGGGGCTGGGGCCAGGGAGGGGGGTCAAACCCCCTTTCCCCCAAGTACAGAGCTGCACTGCCCTGCCCTCCTCTCCTAAACTTACTGAAAGTTACTGCTTGATGTGACTGCAGACTACAAATTCCAGAGTCACCTGGAAGCAGGAAGAGGAAGTGATGAGCAACCCTGCAGAGCCTGCGGCTGTGATTCTGGACTACAAATCCCAGAGATCTCTGGGGCAGAAAATAGAGGAAGCGAACACACAGCCCATGTTGGCTACATGCCAGAGAGCTGTACTTTAGCACCCCCCAGCTTCTGACCTTAGCCACTGCAGGCATGTGGCTGCATATCCTGAATCAAAGGTAAATGTGTGTCCAGTTGTTTCTCAGTTTAATATCTGCAGTTTGGACTAACCTGCAAGGACTGAATCAATTCAGCATCAGACTTTTTGACTGCCTGTACTTATCCTTAATGTTAAACTCAGATAGAATCATCTATCCACTGGTCTACCAAACCCATTCACCCACTGTCTCTGCACCATGCATGTATTATTCTTCCACTATGATTTGGATTCAGCTAGATTCTATGTAGCACAGATTAGTCTTCAGATGTGTATGTAGGCTAACAGGCATCCTGTCTTGTTCATTCAGCATTGACAGGCCTCCTTCCTAGGATTTGAGACTTCCATGTGAGAGATTGCCTGATAATATCATGGGGCAAGATTTTAGTAGCCATCTGCCTACCCTTTCTGAGATGCCACATATATTTCATCTCCAGTGCAAGAACAGAAATTGATGCACCCATCTTTGACATGACTTCATCAATTACCCAATAATGCTCAAATACATCAAATATAACACATGAATACATTTATAGATTGTAAGGGGCTGGAAGGGACCTCACAAGATCATTGGGTGCAGCCCTCCTGCTGCACTAGGCAGGAAAGACAACAGGGGCCAGGTGACCCCAGTGAGGTGACCGTCCAGTCTCCTATTGAAGATTTCCAGCATAGGTGATTGCAGCACCTCTGGAGCTTATTCCACAGTCTGGACACCTTAACTATGAAGAAGTTTTTCCTAGTGTTAAGCCTGAAATGGTCTTCCAGGAGTTTGTGGCCATCACTCCTGGTTTTCCCCAATGGTGAAAACCATTGGGGAAAACATTGGGGAAAACATTGTTCACTGAGCCCTTGATGCATTCCCCCAATATAGTGGTAAATTGCTACCAAGTGCCCTCTCAGCCTTCTATTTTTTAGGCTGAAGAGATCCAGGTCCCTCAGCCTTTCCTTGTATGGCTTGCCTTACAAGTCTCTGATCATACAGGTGGCTCATCTCTGGACTCTCTCAAGCTTTTCCACATCCTTGCTGAAGTGTGGCACCCAGACCTGGATGCAGTACTCCAGCTGCAGTCTCACCAATGCTGAGTAAAGCAGAAGAATAACTTCCTTGGTTTTGCTTCAGATGCATCAGTTGATGCATGCCAAAGTATTGTTTGCCCTGCTGGCTACAGCATCTCACCGACAGCTCATGCTCATACTATGGTCTGTTATTACCCCTACATCCCTTTCAGTAGTGGTGCTAGTCAGTTTGGCACCACCAAGCCTGTAAGTATGCTGGAGATTGTTCATCCCCAGATGGAGCATTTAACACTTTTCAATGTTGAACTTCATCTAGTTCTGATCCACCCAACTTGCCAGCCTATCCAGGTCCACCTGTATCTTCAGCCTATTTTCAAGTGTGACCATACTTCCCCAAAATTTGGTGTTGCCCACAAGTTTGTCCAGTGAGCTCTTCACTTCCACGTCCAAATCATTGATAAAGATGTTGAAAAGCACTGGACTAAGCACGGACCCCTCACAGATGCCACTGGCCACTTCTCACCAGGATGATACCTATCCGTTCATTAGAACTCTCTGGGTCCTACCCCACAGCCAGCTTCCTACCCACCTACCTGAAAAGCAGTTAAGCCTGCAATCCTCCAATTTTCCTATGAAACATCATGGATACCAGATCAAAGACCTTTTGAAAGTCTAGGTATATTCTCTTATCCAGGTAACAAGTTACCCAGTCATAGAAGGAGATGAGACTGGTAAGACAAGACCTGCCCGCAGTGAAGCCATTCTGGCTGTCATTCAGAATCCTACCTCTTCAAGCATATCACACATAGACTCCTTGATGAATTTTTCCAGGATTTTTCCTAGGATACAACTTAGGTTAATTGGCCTATAGTTGCCCGTGTCCTTTCTCCTCCCCTTCTTGAAGATGGGCACAACATTGGCCCTCTTCCAGTCTTCAGGGACCTCCCCTGAGTACCATGAATTCTGGAAGAGTTTTGGCAGAGGTCCTGTGATGACTTTGGCCAGTTCCTTCAGCACTCTCAGATTAAGTTTATCCAGTCCTGCTGACTTATTAATGGCTAACTTTTCTAACTGATCACACACCAGCTCAATGTCAACAGTAGGAAGGTGGTCATTCCCACCATGCCCATTCTGAACCTTATCTACTATGATTTTCCCCATAGTCCAGTGAAATACTAAAGCAAAGTAGTCATTCAGGAGTTCAGTTTTCTCCTGAGTGTTTGTAACCAGCTGTCCCAAGTTGTTAAGCAACAGCCCTATGCTTTCATCTGTTTTCCTCCTGTTCCCTAGTCATTCTTGTGATGGAATGACATCACATTCCCTATCATTCTTGTGATGGATTAAAATCAAAATATCCTGTAGTGGGTAAAAAAACAATAGCTGAAAACTATGGCATGTTTGTTACCTCCATCTCCATATTGTAAATTATGTGATTTTTCCACCCTTCTAATAGATTAGTTTATTTTGAAAGAGACAGGAGTGAAACTGTCTTGTTGAGTCCATCACAGCAAAATGCCTAATAGTGACAATATTCTTGATGACATATTAGGTAATAAGCTGAATAAGTATTATGCCATGATTCTTCTGATTTTCATAAGAAAAAGGCTATATTCTGATTTATTTGGTATAAACAGAATTTTCATCCATAATAATATTCTAGCTATCTGTATATGTGTATGCATGTGTGTATCTATACACACACACATATAATTTAAAAATATAATTAATAGTTTTCTAAAGATTTCCACTCCCATCTCTTTTGATACTTCTTTATGTGTTTATATCCCATTTCATTGGCCTGAAATATAAAATTAAGAGAATTGTTGTAATTACTGATCACACGGTACTCTTGTTCCCAAGAGTTAAACCTATGGCCTAAATTTTTAGTCTGAAAAAAATAAAGTGTTTAAGGACTTTTTAAGATAAAAGTTTCTCTTTGAATTTAGGCAATTTGAAGGGGAGGTTGGTTTTCTAACACATCATTTTTGAAGTGCCCAGATACGGATTTTGATGCCTAACTTCAGGTACCCTAGTTTGAAAATGTTGCCTTTACATTTTTTCTAGCCTCAAAATACATTCTCAAAAAAAATCTTTAAAGAGAGCAATGATGCTTATTAATGCAAGAACTGCTGTGTAGAACTTAACTGCAGTTTGTATCATACATTTAAAAATAGGGATAATTGCATTTTTGGTTTTTTTTAAAAAAGGGATATTAATACTACCCTACCTCACTGGCATGTTTTGAGATTTATTTCATTAGCATTGGAAAGAACCTTGAGATCAATAGATGGAAGGTGTTATAGAGTTGTAAAAGGAGTTTTATTCACCAGTTCATTTGGGAATGTAGATGCTTTTCCAATGGAGCTGTGTCAGTGTGTTGTAGAGCATAAGGTAAATAATTCATCTTTCATAAATTCTCATATCCCCTCCAACAAAGAGTGTTTCCCTGGTTTCTTTCTTCTTTTTCTGAAAACAAAGTATAAAGTATCATTTAATTGAATAAACTTACTCATTTAAAATAGAGTTAAGGATTAGTTTCAATCAGCCAAAACCAAGCCCTAATTCTCCTTTCAGATTCACCAGTGTAAATAGCTCCCCAGAAGTCAGTGTTAATTGCAGAGAAATGTCCTCCTGTTGGAAATCTGAATAAGCTACTCAGTCCTGCTTTCACCCTATTTCTATCCTAGATGGGTCTACAGTGTAGATTTTATCCAACCTGACAAAGGAAGCTCAGTAGAACTCTTTGGAATCCTTCTAAGTCCTTTAATAAGATGGAGCAATCACTGCCAAGAAATATGCAACCCTTATCCCCTCATGGGGCATGTCCACACATACAGGCATGTGCACTTGCAGCAACTCAAGTATCAGCGGCACAAATTTGTGCCTCAGCACATGTGCTTGAACGTGCACTTTGGTGTGGGGCAAACTGTGCCCCTCGGGGCAAACTGACCCCACCCAGCTCCTCCCAGATCTTCAGCCAGGGGAAGCTAGAGGCTGGGGCCAGCAGTATAGAAAGCTGCCTTTGTGAGCAGCACAAAGCTACTTGCTTTCAGGAGCTTCTGAGGCTCAGCCAGTTGGTATCTGGGAACACTAGCCCCTTGTGCCAGCTGGACTGCTGAAGCAGCCCTATCCTAGAGTGGCTCCTGCACCCTCTTCCCGCTGCAGCAGTCTGCCTGGCTGTGACCTGATGCCACCTGCGGCAGTATCCACCCCCTTAGACCTGCAACCCCATGGCTGCACGCCTGCCAGACATGGACAGGGACCACATGACTACCAGGGCTGTGATATGGGCACTGGAGTAGAGCCACCTGCACCTCTGAGCCAGCTGCTAATGGGCTGTGGCTGCACATTTGGCCTTTGCATGCTGTCATGTCTCCCGGTGCCCCAGCTCTGCCATCTGGGCAACTATCACCTGGAAGATGTGGTCATTGCAGTGGCCCACTTTGAACTGTTGAAGCATGTCCTCCTGGCCCCAGATGGTCAGCCACCTCATCTGCCCTCCAGCTGGGTCCCCGGTGCTGGCCATGGGCAGACTCTTCTGTCCGGGTCCTGCCATTTGCCTCACCAGCAGGGATCCTTGTGTTCCCTGTTTAAAAATTGCAAATTCTCTAATAAAAAAACCCCAAATTCTTTCACTAAAATACACAAAATCACACACACACACACACACCCTGCTGCCACCTCAATTCCCGCCCTGCCCATCACCCACCCCTGCTGCCACCTCCCTCCCTCCCCCCAGGCCATCACCCCCCCAATGGTTCCTGGGACCAGGAGCCCCCCCAGACTGGGGTCATATGTCCCAGGACCAGTGTAGGCACAAGGCAGGGCTGCAGTGTGGTAGTTGCCCCTGCCAATAAATCTGTACATATACTCCTGATAAATCTGTAGCAACCTCCTTCACATTTATTGTGTTTGGGGGGGGGTTGGGGGTGTGTTCATTGGTGGGGCTTGTGGGTGGGTTGTGGGGAGGTTCGTGGGAGGGTTTGTGGGTGTGGGGTTTACGGCAGGGGGCCACCAATCCCTGTGCCCACCACATGGAAGCAGGAGATGGCCTAGCCCGATGGTGCATGGCTCCTGCCTTCAGTGCCAGGAGCCCTGGATGGCAGCAGAAGCTGGCCTGGTCCTATTTGAAGGTGGATGCCAGTGGGCCGGGCTGGCTCCATGCATCACATGTAGCCCCTGGGACTTGGGTGGTGCTGCAGTGGGCCATAATCATCTTGAGGGCCCAGTTCTGGTTGTTGCCACTACTGGCAAGGACTGTGCACTGTGGGAGGGCAGCAAGCTGGGGACCCATCCTCCCACACTGTTACCCCTACCCATACAGTTCCCATCCCCACACAGTCCCCCCACCCCCACAGCCCTGCTTATCAGGGAATAAGCCTGGATGCGAGCCACTGCTGCCAGGCGTGCCCTGCTTGTCTTTCCTCCAGCACACTGAGGCAGCATGCTGGAGCAGCAGGGGCATGTGGCAGGCATAGAGACACTGGCCAGGTGCTTGAGCATCTCCTTGGAGGACCCACAGCCTCCAGTTGCTTTGGGGCATGCTCCAGGAGTGCACCCTGCACCACTTTTTTTCTGGCATGTTTTCTTTTGATACCAGGATTCCCCGGTATCAAACTTAGAGTCTGCACTGCAAGTACACAGTGCAGGGAAAAAAATTTAGTTCATGGCATGCCTCTTGCAGTGTGTCAAACTGCTTTGAGATACCACAACAGACACATGCTTGCTCACGTGCATGCAGCCATGGAGGTTAAGCATAGAGTCATTTCAACATCCTCACCTGGGTGAATTAAAAATGATACAGTAGGTTTAGTTGTTCCACGCATCAGTCTATTGAGGAGTACTGCTTATAGGCCAATGTCAGGTCAAGTGTTTTCCAGAATTAAATAGCCCACACCATTGATATTTTTATACTCAGAAAAATTCCATTGAACCAGATTAGATGTTCTGTTTCCTCTCCAATTTTCTGAGCAGTCATTTCATATGGCCTTCCTGTGGTAAGGGGATTCAATAATGCTTGCCTGAAGAGTTTATGAAAACATGTTATCCATTATTATCTCTCCTTCTCTGCCTTTGCCTCACCACAATTAAACACTATGTATAAAAGAAAGAAAGAAATATCCACTAGGGACCGCTAAGTAAAAAAAAATCACTTCTGAGTTCTTTCTTAGATAAAACAATTATATAGGTGATACAAAGCTAGTTTTTAGCTGAACAACAGTAATGGGTTGAAAAGCATGTTTTCCTTTAATTTACGCCTTATAAAAATCTTACTTGAAGTAAGTACCAGTGTGGGCCCACTGTCTATAATAAGATACTGATTCCACCCTGAGTTGTTGCTTGACAATCATATCACGCCAAAGAGCTCCCCTGGCTTTGCTGTCTGTGTAATCAGATCTGGGACAACTAAAACATTTAAGCAATCTCTGGTTTTGTTTGGATGCAAATTTGATTTTCTAACAAAGCTTTAGATATTTCAGCTCTTCTGAGATAATGTTTATTTAATTCAGAATGCTTCTACACCTCAAGAAAGAATAAATTGGCCTACAGACTAAATTCATAGTAGCCAAACAATCTCATCTTCTATCACCAATGAAGGATAATCTCATGAGGAAATACTCAGAAAAGCAAATCAATATCTGATGGACCAAAGCAGTCCTGGTTACAACATGACCCAGCTACATGGAGGACAGAATAAATCTGCCATGACATGTAATCTAGCAATTCTGATGTGCTGTACAGACAATGAAATTACTCTGCAATTCTTTGAACTCTGTGTGTGTGTGGGGGTGTGTGTGTGTGGGGGTGTGTGTGTGTGGGGGTGTATCCACACATGTACATATATATATTTTTGAACAATCTCTCAAGAAAAAAAGTTGTATAAAGTAGTATGGGTAGTTCAGTAGCAAGCACTCTCCTTGGAACCAGCACTCTTCATTAAAAAAAGATTAGGATATGACCATGTGATTTACAGAGGAGATAAATGGAAGTAGAACATTATAGAGGGATATAAAAGAATGAATAATATTAATAAGGAAAATTTGTTACTTTGATTTACTCTTCTCATAATGAAATGAAGCTGCGCACAACAAATCTAGCACTAGGAAAAGGAAATATGTTTTCCATACAGTGCAACTATAACCTTCAAAAACCAATGTCTCATCATATTATTGAGAGCCAAAACTTAGTAGGAATCGAAGAGGACATTTATGTGACTTTCTGCAGTTATTTAAGTAAGAATATTACACCTTATACTCAATGGTATAAGCTACCCACTAACTGTCTGCAATTAATAATACCACTCCTTTTATGAGTACATTGGCACATACTAGTTACTTCCTTGCCCTTCTCAAATATCTGCTCTGGTCCTCTTCAGTGACAAGATGTTGGACAGGTGAACCATTGCTCTGATCTGGGGTAGACATACTTATATTCCCCACAGTGTTAAGCAGTGTTATGTTTCAAATAAGATTTAAAAATCAAGGCTTGATCTGTTGCAGCAAAAATCATATCGCTGTTTTGGGTAGAAGAGGGTGCTAGACTTTATGTCTTGACCAAGCTCCTACTTGCATAATAGGATTTGACTTCCTCAGACTTCCCCCAAGATTTTAACTGAAGACAGCATCCTTCCTCACTTCCTACTGCAACCTGCTGAATAGTGTCACTGTAACATTTTCAAAAGCTCCTATGTTCCACTTCATAATAATACGCAGTTCTCACATAGCCCTTTCATCTATAGATGGCCTCACTTCAGTAGTGGATAAAATTACTCCTCATGGTAAAAAAAAAAATCTGTGAAGTTAAAACTCCCTAAGCCTTATAAAAATTAGGGCTATGTCAAAACGAAACTGCAGCTGACATTTCTACTTAAAGTCTGGTTGTGTAATGATGACATTGGCACAAAAAAGAGTGTATACTCCCAGGTGAGATTTCACTGGAAAGAGAAAAACAGATTATTGATTACTCTATCAGACAAAGGTTTGACCTGCTACTTTTAGTTCAGGAACTAAATTATTCCAAAGGTTGGGAATATTCTATTTCAAGGGTTTGGTTTGGACCAATTTATGTATTATGAAGCTCCCACTTGGCTGGCAATTTAGTGAAGGCTATTTTTCCCAGGGCACAATAAAAACCCTGCTCAAAAAATCAACCTCTTCTAGCACTAGAGATCATATAGCCATGCCTGTACATTTTTGGGAGCCCTACTATATTGGATTTAAAATCTCAGAAGAGAAAATGAACTTCAGACACATTCTTGGCAACAAAATAACAATGTGTAAGTTTACCTCGATGTTTCAGAGTCCACTGAGCAAATACAGGCTTAATAATCTCATTAGCCATAAATTCCATGGAGCGACCATTCTGGCAATGACTTCATTGATAAACCATTTCAGCTACTTTGAACTGACTTGCACTGTAGTTTAGGGAGGAAGACTGGATAAAAAATACAATAGGCTCAAATTACAGTGTCCTAAGTTTAAATTCTAACCAAAGTAATCCCTAGCTCTACGCTATTTTTATACCACCAAAGTCTTCTATTTTATTCCTCCAAAGTGAATGGTACAACAGCATATGGTACAAAATAAATTTGCCTCTTTTGGACAATGCTATCATGTTATTGCATCAGCTGAACAACAGACCTCATCTTCTACACAGCAAATCTTTTTCTCAAATTATTCTATAAAATACTGTGTATGCATATGAGTATATATACAAATGCATGAATGCAAACATATGCCATCTTATCTAAAGAGCCAGGTTTCAATGAAAATACATGAAAGCAAGAAAATGAAGAGCAAAGAAAATATAACCATAGTTATTAAGGAGCACAAGTAAGATTACAGTAAGATTTAAATTTAATCAGCCTTATTTAATTATTTTGGTAACTTCTTAGCTGTTTCTCAAAATTATTTAAAGTAAATGTGAATTTGTTTTTTGCACCTGGCCATAGTATAAAAAGGTGCTGCAAATACCTGACTGACATTGTTGTTAACTCGTTATCAATGCACAAATTCTGTAACTAACGTGCCACTGTTGGGATGGATGCTTATCCATAGCAAACATGTTGGCATTGATGTATATGTGACTGTATAACTGATACGATACTACTTAAAAATCCAAATTGGTAAATATGTATGTTAGCTCTAGGATCATGCTTGTTTTAATTTACCTTTTACTTCATTGCAGTACCATATCACTAATATATTAGTGAGTAGTTTTCATTTAGAAGGGATCCAGCTGCCTTTATACACTAGCTGGTTTACCATATACATGTATTTATATGCATGAGACATTCATAGGAGTCAAGATGTCACATGCTATTGTTGTTGCTACCTTTGAGTAGTTGTATAGGATTAAAACCTGTGATGTGAGAATCATGAATTTGGAGTTGTATTGCCAACTCTGCCCTGGGTATTATGAAACATACCTTACAGGCATATGGTGGAGTTGAAATTCCTATATTTATAGTACTTTTCAGGCTGTTGGGGTGGGGTATGTATAGGAATATGAGTATTAACATCCTTATTAGTTACCTCTGTCATTGAAATGCTGGTGCCTCAAGGGTAAAAGATGGATACTTATGTAACTGAATGTTAAAAGGGAAAATGACAGCTGTAATAATATAATTCCTGGGATACAATCCCTCTCAGAATTTCCCTAAAAAGAGAAGGAAGGTCTTCACTATCCTATCCACAAGGTAATGACAAAATGCAGCAAAGTTAGCCAAAACATATTGGGATTTTAGAGGCAGAGGGACAATTGGCTTCAATCAGCAGCAGAGTCATTACTTGATGAGTTCAAAGTACCATGCAGACATTCACCCATAAGCAAAAGGAGACCAAAAGCAGCTTCTCAAGAGCAATATTTGGTAGCATTTGGGATCGACAGACTTGTTTGCCAGTCTCCTGAGCTGCACTCTGCCTCTCCCATTATGTTAGGGAAGGAAACACTTAACAAATCCACCTGCCTTGGCCCACTCTACAGAGAACCATCTACCCTCTCATCATTTCTGAAATGCATGCCCCGCAGTGCTGTGTGCAGCTATGCTTCTAAAAGGAATATGTGCCAGTGCAATGATTAGCTCAAACCTCCTCACCAAGTAAAGCCATGATCAGTAAGACCGTGTAACAGAGACACCTAATGGTGAAGTTAGGGAAGTAACAGCATTTCTTCACTTCACCTAGCAGGGCTATCTTGAAGACGAGAGGTCTGCAATTAAAAATAGAGCTCATCTCCTCATATTGGCTTTACTTCACCGCTCTGAGACAGCACATGGAGAGTTACAGCCCTTTTCAGACTGTTTGGGTGGGAACTCCATTTCCTAGATATTAGCCAAGCAAAACAGAAATCCTATTAGGATGCAACTCCACACCCCAGCCACTGCAGAAGTGCTTTTATGGCAGGTTTTAGAAGAGGTGTTCATTCCTAAACAATGAAACAAACAGCATTTCCCCTGGATATGCCAGTGCCTCCCGAGCACACCAGAGCAACCATTTACCTGTCACTAGGTCTAGATGTGCTAGTTTAATTTCATTAATCCCTTAGACCACCTTAAATAGTTGTCTTCAGGCTTGCTCCTCAACAAGGTAATACTGGTCTTCTACCCAACTTGGTTGCTGTTTAGGCAAACTACACAAAAGTGTTATGTCATCCCTCACCAGGAGTCAGTGTACTGTAGAACAGAGATCAATGCTTGACATTTCAAAGGAGTTAGAGACCCTTAGTAAAAGGGGAGAACTTGTTAACTAAATGAGAAAGATACCAGAGGAGTCATAGAAAAGAGGCTAGTAAGTGATCCATCTCCTCTCCCCAGCTACCAGAAAACTACTTTAAGTTATCATTGGCAAGGATACTGCTAAGTAAAAGACAAAAAGAAACAAAAAAGACTTGTCTCTACGCTCAGCAATACAGCATCAAAAAGCCCTGCCCTTTCCTCAATCCTTCCCCCTCATCTCATCCGACTTCCAACCCTCCTGATGCAGGAGCTTTTATAATTACCACCTCCCATCAGGCTTTGTAGCACAGACAAGCAAATGATATAACTATATATGCATCATGTTTTTAACCAGGAGGGTTTATTCTCTTTCTAATTTCCCACACTATAACTATTCTTCTCAAAATTGTCAATAAAGAAGAAGGGGGACTGAGTACAAATCCCCTTTTCCATTTTCAGCTGAGTCAACAATGTCCCCCCAACCCCTTAATGAGCACACTTCTGGTGGCTGGCCTTAAAAGCAAGGGCATCCAGTAGGTAGGCTTCAATTAGGACATTCTGGAGGCTGTTTCCAAATGCAGCCTGACTTGGCTCAGGAGTTCTCAAGAAAGCCAAGTGAATGCTTTCTTCAGTGTGGAATTAATTCTAGCAGCCCTTTTTCTACCTGACATCATAGCCAGCTTAGAAAATGCTTAATTATTATGTAACTAAAGAAGAGGAGTCTCAGAAATCATCTTGTCAAACATCTGTTAATCTTTGGGGTTCTTGCTCCTCTTTCTCATAGAAAGGGTGACTATTTGCTGATGTTGTGTGTTTGTAGGTTGGGCTGTTAAATTTAAAGCACCTGAAAGAGTCCAGATTTGCAGAGGGACAGTAATCATCCCTTTCTCAAAATCAGGCCCCTGTAAGTTGTTCCAGTTTAGGCAACAGAAAACTGACTTACTGACACTCACTAGTTACTTTTCAGTCTCTTGATCTAAAGTTAAGGGAAAAAAACCTCTAGCTTAGCATTTGCCACGTTTTTGGGCAGAGTGCCAAAAACACCCACAACCTTGACTTGTAAGCTGTTGGTGTGCCAGGGGCAGATGGCAGGGGAGCCACAAGAGGCCCAATCCTTGTTGTGGCCGTGCAGCTCCAGCCCCTTCCCCACCATCCACCCCAAGGTGCGCATGCCAAGCAAAATGCCTTCACATGCCACGCTCTGGCACTTGTGCCAGAGGTTGCCTACCCCTGCTCTAGCACATGCAGAGGGAAAAGTAAAATTGCACACCACATCCTTTAGCTTCCTTAGCTTTGCAATACCAGCACAACTGCTGTGGCAAGAAGAATGGAGCTCAGAAAAACTTGTTCAAGTTTATGTACAAACAGCTTTTGTAATTCTAAACTTGTTGGGGTGTCTACCCACTCCATTCTGTATTCATGACAGAGGCCTGGAAGATTTTTAAATTATTTTATGCCTTTTTAGGCTCAAACACTTTACACATCAATTCCTGTCCCTTTGAGCTCTGGAACATTGTGTAGAGTAGGACTTAAAGTGTAATATTGTCCTAGTGAGTTTGATCTAACTAAGGATGTTAGTCTAATCAAAGCAAGTTGTACTTCAATACCTACTAAGCTAATTGAGTTAGAGCCTAGGTTTAGCACATATCAAACTACAATTTGCCATGTGCCTTGACTTGAATACAGTTATAGGAAGTGGTGTGTTAGAGTGAACTAACAGTATGTCTTGCACATTTAAATCCTAGCCTAGATGAAGCCTGGGAGAGGAGGTCTTAGGGCTGTTTATGGTAAGTGGTAATTCCATACAGAGGAATGAATTTTTAGCTGAATTCTTTCATCTAGATGTTAATTAGCCACTAAAGTTAGAGGTGTTAACAATGAAAGGCTACACATCTTACAAGCAATTTAACTATAAATTGCTTTCCTCCTTAATAGCTCAGCTTTCACTTTCTTGGCTCTTAGAATGGACTGTTTTGCTGGTCCTCTAGTCTTTGTGGTGTTTTCCCACAAAGCCTGAACTTATACTTTTGGTTGATTTGGAGAAGGGGACAGAGGGAGGTGACAATACCTCTTTGCAGAATGGCTTTAAAAAAAACCTGTTAGAGGATCTAATGCTTTCTATGGCAGCCTATAGATATTTAGAATAATTGTAATATGTCCATTAAAGTCTATCATCCCTGTTGAATTCTATAGGACTTTCTCAAGTATAGCCTCACTTAATAAAGAATCCTCTGCCTCTATTGGAAATCTGAGCCCCTGAGTCGTGTGGGGGTTTGTCTGGGATTTTGAACCACTGTGGATCTCTGACATTTGAAATGAGCTTTCTCTGCCCAGAGGGTAGGAACGAGCTCATTTGGATGTGACGAGTATCTTCCAGCTCCTGGCTAGAGTGATTTTTAGCTCAAGCTGTAAAAGCAATGAGCATCTTTCTCTGGAAGATCCTGCCTTAAATCTCAGGTGCCTGCCAAAGTGGCAGCTAACACAAGCTATCAGTTTCCTCCACATCACCAGCCAGATAAGATCCCACCTAATACACCTGAGCTGATTGCTATCCAACTTCCTTCAGGTTGAGATTCAAGTGCTGTAGTTCTCATTCTGACTTTTATCCTTGACCTTTCTTAAAACACAAACTGAAAGGTTTGTCAAATTTCCTGCTAATCTACCAAAGGGGAGCTGACGTGATCGTCTTAGAGCTCCTTTCACTTAGTGCTACATTGTGTTAAGTGAACCATGCTCCTAGAAGTGAAAGACCTATTAGGATGATTGTGCTACTTTGCCTGTTTAGATCAATTCCCCTTAGTCTTCCTTGTTAGTAAGTGGACAGTGTTATTCCAGGCTGCCTTGCCCCTAAGAGAGAATTTGAAGTCTTTTGTATGCTAAGAGGCAACAGAGGACATGTGGTAGCAGGACTTCTTATGTTTTAATGAGGAATGTTAACACACATTTTGCAATCTAGTACTAGATGATCTACCCCGGCTTAGGGTATGTGTGTAAATAGGGCAGAAGATACAGAATGGGAGTGCTTATTTATACCAACACTGTTAAACCATATCACTACAATCTTTATAAACCAGCTAGTAAACTCAATTTATTAGTATGCTGTAGTGTAAACAAACATGAGTATTTCCAAGGTCATCCATCGCTTGCCAACTTCTTTATCAGTGCTCTATGCATGGAGACTGAATTCATTTTCTGTGTTGGCCAAATAGCACATCTTCCAGCTATGATGCTCCAATAGCACTGAATAATCCTGGACGTGACATTTGTTATTGTACTCTTCCCTATGGCATCCCAGGGCTTCAGATACTTCTGTTACAAAAGCATAGCCTCCTAACAAATAAGGAGAATCTTCTTTAGTTGTTAGCATGTGGGGTCTGTGACACACCCAGTGGTAACTTTGATTTCATTTGAGAGAGATTCACAGTGACTGTACACATATACACAAGTGCCTTTTTTTTTTTTTGGCAGATTTGGAGGATCAGCATCATGAAAAACTGCATCTAGACTGTAAAACATGAATGCACCCAATATGTCTGCAGTCTTAGTCATTAATCCTTCACAGAGAAACAGAGGCAGAAATGCAAAAAACTAGGTCACCTAACATAAACCCCTAGGGTCAAGTACAAGATGGCTCCTTTAGGACACAGTATTTTATTTACAGCTGGTAAATGATATCTGACCGAAAGCACTATGCACTGAATTACCTTGCCACAGAATACATAAAATGGGCAGTATTTATTTCTGTCAAGGTGCCTCAGCCACTTTCCATGCCTGTCTGAGGGTGAGAGGAGAGGCTGATTCTCTATGTTACATCATTTGTACCTCAGCTGATACTGCCAATTAGTGACAGCTGTGATGGCAGCTTTATGTTGCGGATGATTTTCCACCCTCCCAGAAACTGGCATTTTACAGTGAACCAAGAGGAAACTACCATCTCAGTACCTTGCCATTTTGCCCATCTTGCAGGAAGGGTCTTTTGTACAGAAATTTGGTACTATTCAATGGAATTCACTCATGGTGAATTTAAAGGGTTGAGGACTTCAAGTCACAAGATAGCACCTTATGCATTTTGAAGGGTGGACACCCTTTTATTAAAGAGCAAACCTGGTCCGACTGCAGAAAGTTATGGACCACTGTACTATGCACATACCATACAGGATATGTGTTATCTTTTATTTCAAGCTACTGTACTACATTTCAAATGGGGAAAACAGGCAAGCTGGCTCAAACTCCTCCAGACAGAGAGCAAGAGAGAACCTCAGCTGATGTATGTTATGGACAACTAACATTTAAAGGAAACTAGAGGAGCGTAGCAGCTTCCTTCTCCACTGAAATCAAAGTAGGTCACCTGTGTCATTGCTAAATGCTCTTTGGTGCAAACTTAGGGTTCAGCAAGGTTTTTATGAGCATTACTTCCATGCAACTAACAAAATACTAACAAGAGCAGTTTGTCTCTTTCAAGATAAAGGCATTCACAGGTGATGGTCCTCTAGGCTAGTGGTTCTCAACCTTTTTTGTACCAGGACCCATTTGTAAGCATCAACGGCCAGTCCCAACCCAGTGCCCCTCACTCCCGCCCCGCTGCCCCTACAGGCCTGAGCCCCACAGTGTGTGAGGGGAATGGAGGATCCCAAGCAGCCCCTCACAGGCTGCAGCTCTGCCAGCCCGCAAGGGAAAATGATGGTTTTTCTCCTTTAAAGGAGAATCCATTTTTAAAGTTTGTTAGCAATCTTTTCATCTATTCTTGTGACCCACTTTGAGATTCATGTGGCCTGGGTTGAAAAATGATGCTCTAGGCCAGGGTTTTTCACCATCGCTGCACTTAAGCTGGGATGAGCTCTAGATTCAAGGCCCTGTGTTGCGTGACTGGGAGTTATTTGATGATGAGAGAGTTATGATGAAAAATCCACTCTGAGTCGAGCACAACCTGGAACTCTCCTGAGTCAGCGCCCGGACTGAGAGGCTATCACCAGTCAGTCGATGTGCCTTCTCTAAAATGTCCTTTGTGGGAAAGCTGTGCACTGGATTTAGGGTATAACCTTTCCAGCTAGGTACAAAAGGTTGTCAGGCTTTTTTGCCATTTGATTTCTGTATCATGAATACCGATTATTTTAAAAACACCAGAAGGGTGATACCACTCTGGAAATTGCAGATTGTGCTGGGTACAATGAATGTGATCTGGAAACAGAAAGAAGCTTATTCAACATGCAAGCAACCTAAGGCTCAGTGCTAGCTCTTCAAACTCAACCTGGGATCGCAGTCAAGCAGCATTCCTCCAGATGAGAAACAGATTTTGAAGCCAAATAAAGTTTGATACGTACGCTTGTGTTTCTCCGTCATTGTCAAGAGAGGGAGACAAGTTGAGGGCAGTCTTTGGCGTAACAGCTGAACTTAACACCTCTACTAATGTGTGAGCCAGGTAAGGAACCCTGCTCCCTTTTCCAGAGCTGTGTGTAAAAGACACACTTTGCTGGATTCAAAGAAGGACCTGCTTATTAAAGTACATGCAAGGAGTGCATCTGTTGGGTAAAAAGAGCTCATTTTCACACAGGCAGTCTTCCGAATGTGACAGCGCTTCCAGACAGCGCCTGTGCTGGTGGCTTTCTTGTGTTATTATCACCTCAGACTGCCTCAATATACACACAGGACCAGTGACTATATGTGCTCGCTTTCACACCAGACTGACTGATTAAAACACCTAAAGGGACAATTCTCTAAAAGTAGTCTTCGGTGCTGTTAAATCACACAGGTAAGGAAAACAAAAAGTGACTGTTATGTTTAACCAGTGTGAAGCACATTGCCAGATTAACAAAATGTGTGCTTACCTGTGCTACTAAAGATAATCTTATCAAAACAATTTACAAGTATAATTTAATACTTTTACAATGTTATGCTGTGGGTCAGATGCAAGAGGAATTTGTATGTAAAAAATTAAGATGGAAAACTTGGCTTCTTTCTTGCAGTCTTTCCTGGCACCTGCCCTAGCCCAGTGCTGCCAAGCATTACAATATCTGCCTTACATTTTTTCCCAATTCTTTTTTTTTTCCAATTTATATTGTTTATATGAACCCTTAGAACCCTGTATTTGGGTCCAGAACTACTAGAAAATATGATTTACACATTTTAAAGCTTCAACTTTACATCTGATTTTCAGGAGCGCTTCTTTCCTGCAATGAAATATCTACAGAAAATTTAAAAAATCCAGACAACCTGACCTCCTTTCCTGAGAATGAGGAATAGTGTGTGTTAACAATCAAGCCTAATCTTCTTGTAAGGCAAGACCAGGATGGCCCCAACACTGATGCCTTGTTTGGATCTGCTGAACTGGTTTGATAAACAATGCAAGCTTCCCCTACTAAGGCTCCCAGTGAGACCTGTAAGTATATACCAACTTGACACTGAGCCTCAATTCTCTATCCCTGTCCACTTTGCAACAGCTCTGCTCTGACTTCCAGCAAACTGGAGGATAACAACTTATTGTGGAGGCACCTATCTTCCAATCAGCAGACTGGATCCCACTGCTTTCTACAGTTACTCACTCGGGCTACATTTAAAAGCATGACAAAGGGCCAAAAGGCTTTGCAGCCCCTTCTAGCAGTTTGCACATGACTCACCAGGATAAAATGAGATATCTAAAGGGCACAAGGGGTGTAGATAAAAAGCAGATTGTCCCTGCATCATCTAAACACTCCAGGCAAAACAGGATAAGGGAAAGTTATTTAAAGGTTCCTCCTAGTAAACTTTACAGGAGTTTCCTATTGAACAGACTCCAGCTGGCACACCTGATCACCTGTACAACAGCTCTAGAGGTGCTAGGTGACGTGCAGCACAGCAGGCTTCTCTAGTTGACCTGCCAGCAATAGAAACAAACATTGCTCCCATGCATTGCTCCAACTTCCACACTATGCCGCCCCTTGCTAACAGTAACCACAGGAAACTAAGCATGTCCAAAATTAGACAGAACAACTTCAACATCCCTGGGAGGCGCTGCAGTCCCTTCCTGTGCTCATTCAGCATCAGTACAGCAGGGCGTTTTCTCAAGTCCTATTATGAGTCCCAGCCTATGTCCCTGTCGTATGTCTGGATGCATTTACATGAAAAATGCATGTTTGAGAAGGTCAGACAAGCTCTCCCCTTTGCTTTATGTTTTAAAACAACTCCTCTGTTTCAGCTTCATTACTTCATTGTAAAGGAGCAGTTGTAAATGTTTCAGGCTGAACAGCAAAGGGTTCAGTGGGCTGGGATCCATGTGACTTCCTGTTAAAACATTTTTTTAAATGGATATACAGGAAGAAAGTTGTGTGGGTGCAGCCCACATGACACATTGTGAACTGCAAAAGTGGGCCAGTAAGGAAAATAGGTTGAGAACTAGGGGTGCACAAATAAAGATTTTTTGGGCCAATACCAATGGCTGATTATTAATGAGCCATATCAGCCAATACTGATCCGACTGCTGATATGCAGCCTGGCAGCACAGAGAGCAGCGTCCGGCTGGTAAGTCTGTTGGGAGGAAGGGGAATGGTGGGAGGGGTGGCCTATCAAGGTCCCTGCAGTGAGGCAGGGAGTGGGGCTAGGACAGGGGCAGAAGCAGGCACTGCCCAGCTGGGGCGGAGCAGGGAGGGGTGAGGTGCAGGACAGCTCCAAGCAACTCATCCAGGGGTGTGCAGAGAGGGAGGGCAGCTCCCCCAGGGGAGGCATGGTGGGGCATGTGTCCCCAGTCAGTGTGTGGGGCACGGGCAGGCTGCCACTACGGGCTGGGACTGGAGGCAGCACCAGGTTCTTCCTGGTGGGGGAGCTCAGCTAGGGCTGCCCTCAGGGTGGGCAGTGGCAGCGGTGGGAGTGGGGGGGGCTTTGGGGTGGGCTACAGCCACCCAAAAATTCACCATAGCCCCCCCAACCCCTCCTCCCAGCACTGCCACCACCCACCCCAAGCACAGCCCCGGCCCAGCTCCCCTGCCAGGAAGAGCCCAGTTCCACCCCCCACCCCAGCCTGCAGTGGCAGCCTGCCCTCACCCCACACACAGATCAAGGGGCACATGCCTCCCCCGGAGGTGCACACAATGGTGGGAGCCGACCCCACTCCTTCCCACACCCACCCTCAGATAAGCTGCTCAGAGCCATCCCACACCCTGCCCCAGCTGGGCAGCACCTGCCCCTGGCCCAGCCCCACTCCCTCCCTCACCGCAGGGGCCTCAATATGCGCCCACATGCCCCTTCCCCCCAACCACCTTACCAGCTGGACACTGCTCTCCACATTGCCAGGCTGGCCATGTGCATGCTGTGGCTTTACCCATGCACAGCATTTACTGGTGACATTATTAGCCATATCAGACAAAAAAACCTAATTGCCGATATTGTCAATTTTCCTTTTATCAGTGCTGCTATGATATGGATCAATGTATCAGTGCACCTCTATTGAGAACCACTGAGCTAGAGACTACTGGCTGCCCCCAGAAAGGACTGGTTCAAAGTCGGAATCAGGGCTTTGTTTATTACCAGTATTCACAGTCCACAGTTCAACATATAAACCCTGACCCAAGGTCTTTTTCAACCAGCTGCTTGCCTGTGCCTCCTTGTCCCAGAACATGTTGTTGTTGTTCCTTATAACTCCTGACCATTAGACTTCTCGGCAGCTTTCTTCCCAAGCTGAGCTACTTATATACCTGATCAGCAGGGATCCTGATTTTCTCTGATAAAAGAAAAATCACAAATTCTCTGATAAAAACCCCAAAATCCATGACTAAAATGAAAGGCCACTATAAATATATATATATGTATCAATTAAACACAATGTTTTATTGACATATTTGCAACTTCAAAGCAATTTTGAAACCTACCAGTGCCTCAATCATTATAATAAAATTAATTCTAAATACGTATAAATTTTGGCATTTCATTTTAGGTTTTTTATCATGGAAAATCACAGCTTCTTCTGCCCCCTTTTAGCTCACAGAACACAGATCCATGCCTTTCACTCCCCTCCGCCCCCCAGCTTCCCAGCCCTGCTGGTGCTCTTCACCCCCTGCCACCTACAACCCCCTACCCCCCAGCCCTGCTGGAAGGGGCCCGCAGCTGCCAGGGACCCAGGTCTGCAGCCCCCCACCCCTCACGGTAGCACCCGAGCCCCAGCTGCCACCCACAGGAGGCTGTGGCTGCTGCAGTGGAGCACAGCACAGAGCTGGCTTCCCCCCCACCCCCCACCATGGGCAGCATAGCCAGTATGGAGCCCGTGATGGGGCAAGTGTGGGCTGCCTGCTGTGGGCTCAGGTTGCGAGGCAGCTCCCCATTGCTGCACTTACTCTTGGGGGGGCAGAGGGATCCATGTCCCCCCAGATCTGTGTGTGGGGCAGGGGTAGAGGCAGGCTGCGGGCTCAGGCTGCCCACCCTGCTGCCTTCCCCTGGGACTTCTGCAGCCCAGTGGGTGTGACCTGGCATGGCAGGGCAGAGCAGGGCCAGGTGGGGAAGCTCCTTGCCACAATGAGCTCCACACTGCCCTGGCAACATGCCTGCCATCTGCCTGCCCCAAGCAGCGAGGGGCACAACCCCATGTTACCACACCTGTTGCTGCCGGGCAAACAGGGGCGCCTCACCAGGGTGACGTGGGGCTCGAAGCAGCAAGGAGATTTCCTGCCCAGCCCTGCCACGCCCAAGGGAAGGCAGCAGGGCAGGGACACTGAGCCCACAGTGGGCAGCCTGCCCCTGCCCCATGCACTGATCTGGGGGACACAGATCCCCCATGCACCCCTGGGAGTGCATGCAGTGGCAGGGAGCTGGTCCCATCACTCCCACCCACCAGACAAGCCGCCTGCACCCCATCCAGCTCCCCATCAGTGCCCCGAGGCCAGGCGTTCTGGCCGTGGCAGTAGTTTGGCAGACTCAGGGGCTAGGTGCCACTGCTCAGCTTGGGGTATTGCCCATGGCAGCGGGGGTAATTAAATTAAAAAAAAAAAAAAAAGCATACCACTGCTGGGCCTGGGAGCCTACTCTGTTAGCAACCCCTTGATTTTTAATACCCGAGGAAGCTGGGGATAATTTATTCAAGAAAAGGCACTATCAGCCAGAGGGGAGACACAGAAAGTCCAGGCCTTAAACCCAGGACCTCAGTCTTCAAAAACTAGCAAGCTGCCCCCACAAGACCACAGCAAATAGCTCAGCCAGGTGATCAGCTGCAGAACCAAGCTAATACTTCCTCCTGGCAAGGCATGGGAGAAAAAAGCATTGAACTCTCAGCAAGCCATCAACTAGCAGGCCTGCAGCTGAAGGGCATAGCTCCAAAGGGCCTGAGGGTAGGAACCCTCTCTGTGGGACTTCCCAGTGGGTACTGCCTCTGGGAGCTGGAGAAATTAAATTAAAAACAAAACAAAACTGGTTGGGAGGGAGATACTGCCAAGCCAGACTGGGATCTCGAACACAGCATTTCATCCTTAGGAGACTGGGACCACACTCAAGAAAAATGTCTTCACTGTCTAATGTATCTGTCCCTATGGCTGCCTGTGCTATTGTCAAGTACTTATTAGTGTGTGTGTGTATGGTAACCTTTGACTCTTTCTGGCACATCAAAATACTGTAACTCCAGAGTGCTATAAGCCCTATATTGCCATTCTCCTGCTATTCCCATGATGGATCCTGTGCCTTTGAAGCAAAAAGGTCATGTTACCCTTGTCCTTGCAGTGAAATTCCAAGTGCCCACCCTGTACAATATTGTTGCAGCTGCGAAGTTCCCAGGCAAAACGTTTCCTTGGTCACACCAGCTATTCCACTTTAGGAAGGATGGCAGACAGATTCCAAAAGGACTGACCTGTGACTTGTCTGCTTGTGACCAATGTCTGTGTGGTCCTGGTGAAATAAAGTTTAAAGGCAGACAGTAAGCAGCCCTCACAAATGGGATTCCCATCTTTCAGACAAGCGAGAGAGAATTTGATCCAGAACACTCCAAGTAGTGGCCCTGCTACAAGTGAGACAGATAAATCATGCCAGGCTTTGGAAGTCACATGCTTGACCAGGGTTGGTATTCAGCCAGAACTGGTTTCACCAAAACCATTTCTATAAGACATAGATTTTGCAAGGTCCATTTTAAAAGAAGAGAGTGGACACTCCTTTCACTGCTCTTGTTATGATTTGTGGCCTCTCTTTGCAGTCCATAATGAAACGGAGCAAGCTTCTACTGGGAGCTTCCTAAGCTATCCTATGTTCTTCCTGTGTTTCAGGACAGTATTCTTCCAGCATTATTTCTCACTTAAGGGGAAACTGGACAATTCACATAATTTTAAACATACTTCTATAGACATGTATAAATCTTCATTACATACATGGCTATAAAAGAGTACATTTACACAGATGCCATTAAGGCTAGAAGTTAGTCCAATATGTTGTTCAACCTGAGAGGAAACCATATGCTACTGAAAAAGAGATGGAGCCATAATTAGACTGGCGCTACCTGAAGGCAAACTGAAGCTACTCCATTTAATTTATTCAGAATCAGACCCTCCAGAACCCACTGGAAAATAACTCAGTCCTAGTTTTTGCTCCGGTTGCACAGCTAGACCTGGGAATCTGAATTGTGTGCATTCTGCGGCATGCTTCCTTCTTTTTGTATGTCCCTCGGTAGACCTGCCACTACCCAAAGTGTGTTCTGTGCTGATGCATCAATAGTACAGTGAGCTCAGTGAAGCATATTGATGAAGGCCTGCTTAAAAAATTACCTGTCAGTTGCCATAAGTAACACTTCCCTAGGACCTAGCTGTCCATTTCAGTCTTCAAATCAAAGGCAGACGTGGTGATACGTGTGACATAAGCCTGACTTGGGTCAAATATATTTAGAGATTAAATTTTCACTTGTCCCTTAAAATAGATTTGCCTGATGCTGCAAAATACAACCTTTTTCTTTCATCGTGCTTGGGTTTTCAGTGCTGGGACTAAGCCTGTATTTGTAAGGGCATCAGAATTCTGCAGAGAAACGTGGTCCTGGTTTTCAATATAACAGACTTCAAAGATAACAATAAAAACTGTGTGGATTTTCAGTCTTTCAGCATTTCTACAAACCAAAAGTTGGCTTTATAAGCGCTGCATTACTAGCAGCTTGTTCAGTTCATTAAGCCCAAGTGTGTGATCTGTTCTGTACAGAGCACTACGGAAAGACAAGTCCTTGTCTTGAGATCTTCAGGTTCTAGGGCCCCAATTTTACAATAATATGTAGGTGGGTCCCTATATTAAAAATCAACAAAGTATATAGGTGTCTATGTGTACTACTGCTGCCTAAGAAACAAACTCATAATGCAGAAGCAACTGGGTGACCCAACAGAGGGGTGCCTGCTGTGCATAAAAAAACAGCTACATCCTTCCAAAGTGAATGACTAGAGGAAACAATAAAACAAGCATAAAAGGAGTCCCCCCTCAAGAGGGAACACAGAGTCTCCCTTCTGTAGCATGCTGTGTTAACTCTTCAGGCAACACAGTAGCTGCAAATACAAAGACTCCCTAAGGTAAAACTGCAGGAAGTCACAAAAAGAGAGCCCCATGTTACCAGCCACGTGTACCACAGTTAGACCTGGTGTTGGTTTGTGTGGGCCAAGATGGATTAACGTTTTTGGACAGTGGGAAACAAGTGGCTCTTTAGGAAGAACATGAATTGAGAGCTCACGCAGACAAGTACTACAAGAGAAGGCAGAAGCATGCCAGAATGAAGTTGGGAGGGTTGACTGAGCAGTGGGTACAAAAGGATCATGCACTGAGAACATAAACCTGAGCTGTTTATAGGCATGTAGTTGTATATGGCCTTAAAGATACCAAAACAAATATTTAAAAGATGGCATGAAGAAGATACTACAATATCACTGATAGTCCTATAACATTGCCACTGGACTGTTACTGCAGTATTTATTTCGTAAAGAAACCCCCCCCCCCAAAACAATGGTTAGTCAATGCTACTTCCAATTTGTTTAAGCTTAAACAGGCAACATGCTTTGAAGGAACGAGCCAAATGTTTGTATGTACTGCAAGTTGCATTCACCAAGCTGCCTGATGCGTATTATGCCATCTGCCTATGTGGTCCCGGGACCTAAATATGGATTCATCAGATAAGCCATAAAAATGAGGTAAACAAGGATTACGTCATTCTGAAATGTACAGTTTATCTTCTTCCTCTTGCTTAGTGGATAGCAAAAACAGAGGAAATTTACTAACCAAAATATACCTTAATGAGCTTTAATGTTGTCCTACAAAGTAATACAAGCAAGGAAGCAAACAGAAAAGTCTGTTAGCAGACGCCAGCCACATGCAGGGATGGAACTTCCTTGCCACCATAATGTCCTCTCTTCTGTCCCAGAGTTAAGCTCATGGTCCAAGATTGGTCACGTAACGCACATGGACTGCAGATGTGAGTAGTTCAAACCACTGGTCACTCAAAAGTTTAGTGGAAGTGCTTCTCTTGAAGAAAGATTTACCAGGTTCCTTCGCTGGTCAGACATCTATAAGCAGTACCAGTAAAGTTCCTAGCTTAGGTCTGGGTAATCTTATATGCTTTTCCTATCCCAGGAACCAAGGACTCAGCAGCTAAGGGGAAGAGAAGCTCCAAATCAAGTACTTCCTTGGCATTAACCTCCTGCTGTGGAAGGATGAAGCAAAACCCTTCCTCTGTGCTGGAAATGCTGTTGCTCATTGCTACACTGAATATACCTGAGCGCCAAACGTACGTTTCTGCAGAATTGACAGAATCCTTGTGGGAACATGCATTCTCACTGACGACTGCTCATCCACACTCCAAATGTTCTTGTTCCTTTACACAAGTATCAAAATTAATTATGCCTTGCTGTCTGAACCAAGTTTTCCCATGAAGCATGATGCTTGAAAAATTGAAAAGAAGGCACTGGGTGGAGGAGAGGGGCTTTGAAGGCCAAGCTGCATGCCAGACTAGTATTTCTGGGTACCCACATGAGTCTCTTCCACATACATTACTATAATGTTAAAGCACCTCACTGTTAATATGTGCTATCCCATCTGTGAAAAAATTTCCCAAAAAAGAAAGAAAAAATTGCCTCTACTCCTGGCTATTTTGCATATAAACTGAGATGTATCAGTTTGATACCAACGAAATAAGGGAAGAGGAGGACTAGAATGGAAATTTAGTGTCATCTTTATTGGTGAGGTGTCCTGTCTCTATGTCCTATCTACATAAACATGTGCACAGACAGGCTGTGTGTGCACTGGCAATTTTTCTTCAGATTTCCAGTTTCATAGTTTCATAGCTGGTAGGGTCGAAAGGGACTGAATCAGATCATCAAGTCCGACCCCCTGCCAAGGGCAGGAAAGGATGCTGGGGTCAAACAACCTTGGCTAGGTGATTGTCTAGCCTGCTTTTGAAGACCCCCAGGGTAGGAGCGAGCACCGCTTCCCTTGGAAGTTGGTTCCAGCTCCTAGCCGCCCTGACCATGAAGTAGTGCTTCCTGATATCCAGCCTGAATCTACTATCAGTCAATTTGTGGCTGTTATTCCTAGTTACTCCTGGTAGTGCTTGGGGGAACAGGGATTCCTGTTCTCCACTGATCCCCCCAGTAAGTTTGTAGAAGGCCACCAGATCCCCTCTCAGACTTCTCTTGTGGAGGCTGAACAGGTCCCGTAGCCTCTCCTTGTAGGGCCTGCCCTGCTGCCCCCTGATCATGCGAGTGGCCCTCCTCTGGACCCTCTCCATGCTGTCCACATCCCTCTTGAAGTGCAGTGCCCAGAACTGGATGCAGTACTCCAGCTGCGGCCTGACCAGTGTTACATAGAGGGGGAGGATCGCTTCCTTGGATTTGCTCATGATGCATCTGTGGATGCATGACAAGGTGTGGTTGGCCTTCCTGACCATGTCCCCACACTGCCAGCCCATATTCATCTTGACATCAGTGATGACTCCAAGATCTTTTTCTGCCTCTGCGCTGACGAGAAGGGAGTTCCCCAGCCTGTAGGTACGCTGCTGGTTCTTCCTCCCCGAGGTGCATCACCTTGCACTTGTCAGTGCTGAAACCCATCCTGTTCTCATCCACCCACCCCTGTAACCTGTCTCGATCTAGTTGTAGCCTGTCCCTCCCTTCTAGCATCCCCACCTCTCCCCACTTCTTAGTGTCATCCACAGATTTGAACAAGGTGCTTTTCACCCCCTCGTCCAAGTTGCTGATGAAGATTTTAAACAGTGCAGGCCCATGGACCGAGCCCTGGTGGACCCCACTGCCCACATCCCTCCAGGTCGAAAATGACCTGTCCACCACCACTCTCTGGGTGCGGCCCTCCAGCCAATTTGCGACCCATCTGACTGTGTAAGCATCAACACCACAGTTGCCTAATTTTTTAACAAGAATGGAGAGACAGTGTCGAAGGCTTTCCTAAAGTCCAGAAGACTACATCCACCGTGACACCTGCATCTAAAGACTTTGTGACCTGGTCGCAGAAGGCAACAGGACCTGCCCCTAATGAACCCATGTTGGTTGCCCCTAAGCATAATCTCCCCTTCTAGTCCCTCCCAGATGTGTTCCTGGGTAATTTTCTCAAAGAGCTTCCCCAGAACCAAGATAAGACTAACGGGCTTATAGTTACCTAGGTCCTCCTTCCTCCCCTTTTTGAAAGTGGGGACCACATTGGCCCTCTTCCAGTCATCCAGCACCTGGCCAGAGCACTACAAGTGCTTGTAAAGCCGTGCCAGGGGTCCCACAATGACCTTTGCCAATTCCCTCAGCACCTTGGGATGGAGATCATCTGGACTTGCTGACTTGAACACATCCAGCCCCACCAGAAGTTCCCTAACTAGGTCCTCACTGACCCTAGGCCTGGTGGGGCCTCTGAGTCCTTGTCCCTGCTCAGAAAAATGGAGGCAAAGAAATTGTTAAAGAGGTTAGCTTTATCATCTGGTGCAACCACCAGATTGCCAAGCATGTCCTGCAGGAGCCCCGTGTTACCTGGTGCTTTCTTTTTACTCCCTATGTATTTAAAAAAAGGACTTCTTGTTATCTTTGATCCTGGTCGCTAGTCCTAGTTCTGCCTTAGCCTTCCTGACAGCCCCCCTACAGTCCCAAGCAATGGAGGTACAATCCTCCTTGGTGATGGCGCCTCCCTTCTATCGGGTGTACACCTCCTTTTTGGCTTTCAGATGTTCCTGAATGCCTTTGGTGAGCCATATGGGCTTTTGAGCACTCTTGCCCCCTTTGACTCATGTTGGGACTGTCACCCTTTGGATTTGGAGGATCATCTCCTTAAGAAATGACCTCTCATCTTGGATTCCCAACTCCCCTACCCTCTGGGACCTCGGTGCCTCCCTGACTAATTTCCTTAACTCATTGAAATCCACCCTCCTGAAGTCAAAGGCTGCTGCCTTGCTGCAGGCCTTTGACACCCTGTGCTGGATGGTGAATCCCAGCAGGCGATGATCACTGTCACTCACGTGGTCAAGAACCCGCAGCCCCCTCATCAAGTCATCGCTCATGGCCGGGACCAGGTCCAGCAAGGCATTCCCCCTGGTGGGACTGTGCGTCTCCTGGGTTAAATGGAGGTCCTGTATCTCGGCTAGGAACCTACATGAGCAGTCAGACCTGGCTGACTGCTCCTCCCAGCAGATGTCTGGGTAGTTTAGGTCACCCATGATGACCACGTCCCTTGACCTAACTGCTTCCACAGGCTGACCTGGGAATTCCTGGTCCAGCTCATCCCCCTGGTTGGGTGGTCGACAGTCGTCATTACATATGTTCTAATGCAGGACTAGGCATGCCCTTGGAGGCTGTAACCTGGCATTTGAACCAATTCATTGTCTAGACATGCTCAGAGCCAGTCAGTAAAAAATGCTGGCAGCCTGTCTGTTATTGAAGGAGCTGCATGGATATGAAGGTATTTGAAAGAAAAAGTCCACATTGCAAGAGAATGAGCAATTTCTGATCTGAAGGGGTTAGGCCCTGGAATGGCGCTAAGAACAGTGCAGGCCTTGAGGGAAGATGGCTTTTACCTACCTACCTATTTTGGGCCCGCTTCATCTCCAGAGCCCTCTGCTGACCCTTATGGACCATTGCACTGCTGAGAAATAAACCGGGTATGATACTTCCTCAGGCAAAGCTGACATTAACCTACCCATGGGACTCTTCACAGGAGCCTTGAATTTGCTTTGCTGCCACCTTGCTGCTGTACCAGAGTAAAATGGCTGAAGCACAGCCAAGCACTTCCTGTCAGTCTCTACAAGCCATTTTCCTGGAGTTGCAGTGAAATTATTTGTGAATGTAGTAAATGATCTTGGGAGGTTAGCTCCTGGGCTTGGATACCATGGAGCTTTTCTCACTGAGGAAATTCCAAAAGGAAAAGAAAAAGGAAGCTGAGGTCCTGTCAAACTGCATAAAAATATAAACGCCAAACTCTTCAAACACAACAATCTTGGCTATTAGTTTTTTTTGACCTGAACGTTATCATGCTGCTATTATGCAGCTGATCATAAACAGAAGTCATGAGTGACATGGGCCTTTACAACCCCGACATACAAACTTCCATTATGTAGTCTGGATGCCACCCCGAGTTTATTTTTACAAGCCTTCTGTAAGCACTGGGGCTACCACTGGTGACACGCTTCATGATTTAGGGACATTTATGTTGGAAAGGACTTCTGGAGTCATCACTCATAATCCTGTCCATGAATTTATCAAGCTCTTCTTAAAATGAGTTGTTTGCTATGTCTCCTCTTCCTGGAAGGCTGGTCATTAACTTTGCTCCTGGTCTCAACAGAAGATGTACTCCATAGCACACCCCTCCACCCTCAGATAACACTATGTTAGTGTTCTGTGCAGAACAGCAAGCCCCTCGGGCATCTCACAGTGCTGAACACAAAGCCATACTCTGAGGAATAGCACATTACCTCCCAAAGCAGGGATGGCGCAGTTGGCTAAATGTGGTAGTTGCAAGCCTTCTCACCAAAGCCTTAGCCATTCTATTCATCACTATGAAGAAGATTCTCTCTCCTAGGTCTGCAAAGAAAGATAGTCCCCTCTCTATAGATATGGACTTTCCCACATAGAATGGGGGTGGCATGTGTAGCTGTGGGAGGTTAGACTCTCTTTTGTGTAGAAAGCCCCACATGATATAGCAAATCTATATCCTATATGCAGAAGTACAAGGAAGAAGGCTAAAAGAGGGGATTTGTACCATCTCCTTGATAGTAATGCTACTTTAAAAGTTAAAGCCATATTAGGCTTCCTTTCACACCTTTTCTGGCCTTGGACTGACCTGGATGATCAAGGCTCTTGGCTAGATGTACACCTAGCCAAGAGCCTTGAGTGCGTGGTTTGAAAAGCAGGGGGTGTTGGAGGGGCATGCTCCGAGTAGGTCCAGAGCTACAAGCTACAGAGATTCTGTTCAGCATTTCTGCTGAAAGGCAACTAAAGAAAGGCTGCTGTAATTCAGACACCCCCCTGCCCAAGACTGTCAGAGTATGTCAAGGATCACTCTGGCCTGCAGACCTGCCCAGGGTCAGAGGATGCATAAACAAGAGTTAAAGCCACCTTTGGTATCTCTGCAGCTGGATCTTGTATTCTGTACTCTACTTAGAAGAGCAACACACTTCACCCCCATCTTGTGACTGGGGGGCAATAATGGCCTACAGTAGAGGCAATAACAACTTTGGCTTCGCTCCCAATTCTACTACTGCCCTGTTATGCCATACCGGATGTGTCACTTCCTCTTAAAGTCTATTTTTCTTCTTCCACTCTTTGCCTGCCTTGTCAATAGACTGCAAACCTCTTTGATGGAAGGAACCCTTCAGTACCTAAGTCCTCATTAGATATGAAATAGAAACAAGGCCTGCCTGTGCCTGACAAGGGAGGAACATGAAGATGGTGAAGACTGACTGTATGGTGCTGTGATGTTTTGAGACTGAGCCAGATTAAGACAGGCAGTAATCATAGGGCTGGCTCAGAATCTCAATTTTTCTTTAAAAAAAAAACTCTTGGACACAGAGATAATCATGAAAATATGAACATGGCATAACTGATGGAGTGACATATGTCTGAGTCTGCAGGCAGCCTGAAACAATAGCTCTGAGAAGAGAACTGCCTCATTCATTTAACTAGCCTGTTAACTCCCAAACCCACAGCTCTAGGGGACACTGTCCACACCTCTACAACAAAGGACTTCCTATAGCAGCAGGGTTACAAATGCTGCCTAGTTACCCAAAGGAATACGCCCTAACTACTAGGATAAATATTGTGGTCATGCTGCTGCTTCTCACCTCTCTGGAGATTGGAAGGGATCTTTCTGCTGCTCTTGGGGACTAAGAGAACCCCATGCCATGCCATTGAGCTGCAGGGTTGACACTACAAGCAGCCCTGTGGTCTGGCATGCCCAGGGCTCTGGACTGTCTTCATTTACTCTGGTCTGAATAGCAATATTGGAACTTATGTGGTGGGTTATATATCCCAGTGGGACAGAAGACGCCTTTTAGCTAGGAATGAGAACTCTGTTTTCTACTTGCTTCAGAGGTGTTGTATCTGCTTCTTCTAGACCTGCCTTTAATAAAAAGTTTGCAATGTTAATGTTACAACATGACTGGCTTGGAGAAAGCTTGATGCCCAGTGAGCATGGTGGGGTCACCCTTCCTCAGTGACGTCCCAAGGTAGAAAAGCAGTACAAAGGAATTCCCAAGGCTCATTATAAGCCCTTCCTCCTCCTTTGCTAAAGGATGACAGTAAAGCTAGCAGGGGTGTAGAAACTTTGCAGCAGGTGGTCCAGGCACCACCTAGCTAATTCCAGTAACAACCATCTGCCACCCAGCTGTGGAGAGAGGAGGAAAGGATATGGAGGTGACTCAGAGCTGAGGGGGAGAGTGAGCAGTTTCGGCTGAAACTGCCAAGATAGCAATGTTGGAGGAGACCGATTTTTCTTTAAAGGGCCATTCCCAGGTTTAAATCACAGCCTTCAAGGTATTGCTTTGGAAGCTTAAATGTGTCTGCAAACCAGAGTTTGTTTTTTTCCATTTAGGGGCATTCGTTTGTTGTTAGTGGTTGTGCCTGTGGAAGAAAATTGTGTTTGTTCCTAGCTCACCAGCATGTGGATGAGCTTACAGTCCTGTTTTGGAAATCATTACATTGGGGTGTTCTTTCCCTTCTCCACCTTCAAGGAACAGCATGTTTTTTGTGGCTGCTACATCTTTAGCAAAGATGTGGCAGTAAAAAATATATTTCATGGGCGTAGTCTGAATTCTTCTTTTTGTTACTATTCTACTTTTTTCTTAGACACACTAATAAAGCAAACTGTTTGAACTTATATAACCCTTGTCATTCAAAGATCTCAATGAGTTGTACAGAGGAGAGAAAATATCTGCCCCACCTGCTGAAAAAAATGTAAATGCCCAACAAGGGCCCTGGCTTTATTCCCCTGATTTTGTCCACTAAACTTTCTATTACCTGAAAGCCACCAAAACAGCCTTTTTGATCTCACTGCTACTAGCCATGTTGTAGCCACTTACTATATGGTAACCCAAAGGTAGCAAATTGACCAGGAACATGAAACAATTGCCATACTAGGGGTGCATCTACATGTTGCCCTAAAGCAGGGGTAGGCAATATTTTTTGGCCAGAGTACCAAAAAAACCACAATGTCTACCTTGGAAGGTGCTGGAGTGCCCAGAGCAGCTTTGGGCAGCCTCCCAGCTGCAGCCGGTCCATGGAGCCTGGTCTGCTTGCAGCCTCCCAGCCACCTGCTAGGAGCAGCTTGGGCTTTATGGCTGGCAACAGCTGCTTACAGCCCGGGCTGGCGGTGGTGTGCTGAGCAAAACGGCCTTGCGTGCCATGCTCAGCACACGTACCGGGGTTGCTGACCTCTGCCTAAAGTGATATTGCTACTGTGCTGTGCTTTACTACACAGTGCAGTAGCCACCCATACTGTACCATATGCATGGCACATGGTTATTTTTAGCAGCTACCTCGCCATAGCAGAGCACTTTAATGGAGAAGAACACCACTATAGCAAAGTAGCTTCTGGTCACAGATGGACACCCATGGATGCTACGTCATTGTAGCACATCACTACAGTGATATAACGTCACGTGTAGGTACTCCCTAGGAGAGGCTAACAAAGCTAGGACTACAGTTTGGAAAAGAGAAGGCTGAGGTGGGATATGATACGTCTCTATAGAATCATGAAGGTGTGGACAAGATGAATAGGGAATTGTTATTTAGACAAGCCCCAGAATACCAGACCTAGATTACTAGAAGTCAGTAGAAGACAGGGTTAAAAGTAACAAGAGAAAGTACTTTTTTCGCAGCACATAGTTAACTTGTGGACCTCAGGAGGTTGCAGAGGCAGATATTATAGCCAGGTTCAAAAGGGGCTTGGCAAATTCATGGACAACAGATCTATGAATAACTGTTAAGCAGAAAAGTCACAGATGTATCCTCTGGCATCTCAGAACTAATGATGGTGGATACCAGGGTAGGTAATGAATAGGGGATAGATCACTCTAAATACATCCAGCTCACTGCTGTCCCTCTCACGCATCCACTCCTGCCATGGTCAGAGACAGGACACTGGGCTAGATTTGGCTGACCCATTATGGCACTTCTTATGTTCTTATTATAATGAACCTAGTGTGATCCCTCTCATGCAGGCAGAATCTGTGTTGGAAGACCTACACCAGGTCAGCAGCGTAAGGCCAAGTCTCTTTGGTCATCAAGAGCGTGAAAAAGTCACATCCTAACCAACAATGCAGCACTGGCAAAAACTCTAATGTAAATATAGGTATTATCAGCAAAACAATCCTTTTTCTGGTATAGCTTCTTCCATTTGGGGACCTGGTTCAAGCTACACCACTTCCATAAGCCATGTGTGTGCTGCAGAGATTTTCCAGGATAACAACACTGATAAACCCTAAAGCGTAGGCATGCTCACAGCCAGAACTTGCTGCTTCTGTATGTTACAGTGACTGTAAGAGACTGACAAGGGCATGCCTTCCTATGTACAGAAATTCAGACTCATTCCTCATATTATCACTAGAGGAAAGCAAAAATAACTCCTTTATCTTACATGATATATCAAGTATGCAAGGAAATAAATTCTAGCCTATCCTCACCCCACTACTAAATTCCTTTCACTACGGAGGCTGGGGGCCTTTCCAAAAGGGCATGAGAGCTTGCCTCCGCTGTCGTTGATGATCTTAAGACTAAGTTCTCGTCCAAAGAATTTTGAGAATCTTTCTTCTTTGCAGATTGCCACACATGCATCCCAACCAAAAATAGACATGGTAAAAGCATCAAGATTAAAAAATAGCCTGTTCACATGATGAAGTTTTTCTTTCTCTCTCTCACTTCCCAAACACCATCTGTATCAGCTAAAAAAAGGAAATGTGCAGCTTAAAGCATCTCCAACTATTTTATTATATTTTTTCAAGGGGAAGGCCTTCAAGTTTAAAAAAAAATATTGTAAAACTCTTCGCATTGGCTGTTCCATTTAAGTGATTAACAATGAAAGACTTTTAAAATCAGATTTACCAGCCCCCAACTGCGCTGTCTTTAGAAGAGTTCACTGGTTAGTTTTACTTTTGTTCCTAATCTGCTTCCATATTGAGTTGAGTGGCCTACACAGGCTGTATACTAGTGATTCTCAACCATGATATCCTTTTAAGGGTGTTGCAGGGTGTTGTTACACAACATTAGGTATACAGACATTTAAATATGGTTCACAAGATAAACCCAGAGATTTCAAGTAGGAATCCTTTTCTCAAAAAGATTATGACTTGCTGGGTCTTTCTGACTTCTTTGCAGCAGCAGATTTGCTCTATTTTTTTCTGTAGGCAAGAAACAAGTGAAAGCTAAGAACTAGCATTTTCATAGTTTCATAGTTTCTAGGTTGGAAGGGACCTTAGTAGATCATCTAGTCCGACCCCCTGCCATGGCAGGAAAAAGTACTGGGGTCAATCGACCCCAGCAAGGTGTACATCTAGCCAAGAGCCTTGAGTCTAACAAGGGGTAACTTGGTTCTAAAACGTTGAGAACCACTCCTATATTTATACAGGAGAATGGCCTATTTTTAAAACACCCTCCTGTATTGATATATTTTTTTCAATTTCATGATAACATTTCAATTCACATAATGAAACCTAGTTGCAAGGGCTGAATCTGATCAGTCAACTTTCTTTGGTGTTTGAACCTCACCTGATTAGAAATAATGCATCGTTGGTTCTTTCTGTAGTTCAAATGAAGTTGGTGTGGAAGGGGGGAAGGCTCAACAGACCCAAGCTTACTATTTAGTGATGCTGTCATCAGATGCGTCTCCATAATATACATTTTACCTATAGAACTAGCCATTGCACAACATTTATTCATTCTGATTTGTTCACAATGCTGCACAGACCAATGTAACATCCACAGAACTGTATAGAGATGACATTTCAAACGCAATGTCCCAAACCCCATACAACCACTATTATGAAGGTGAGAATGCAGAAAGTACAAACACTGTATTGCAGAGGGCTTAATAATGATGCAGCATAAAATTCTACATTGTTATAATAGAGGCACAAGTCAGTCTTGCTGTTCGCTTGGATATCCAGTTGATCAAACTAGTAATGACAACAGGAAATGTTCCAGCTCTTAATGACACTAACACTTGCTAAGCCTGGAAGGAAATAATGAGACAATGTAAAGATATATTTTGTGGATGAAAGCATCTTTCTCGGGAATATAAGAATAAAGTAGACTGGCTCGTGGAGCTCACAGTATGCATCCCACAGCAAATCCCAGTTGCTCTAAGATCAAATGCTGGGTGTAGTTTTGAGACTGGAAAACTCAGTGGTAATCTGCAGAAGCATAGCTGGGCAGTAGGCCTGTGCAAAGCGGCAAGTATTCACTTCAGATTCAGATTTGGCCTATTTGGATGACAGTGATTCGATTCAGAGATTTGAATCACTGTCCTGATTTGATTCAGCTGAATCAGATCCGAACTGCTACTGGTAATCTTGAAGGTAATTTATCCAACAGTGGGCAAGCTCTGTGATTGTACATGAGACCTGAACAAAAAAACAAAATGAAAAACACAAGCAAGACCATTACCAAGTACCAACCAGATAATGTAATAAGAAAAATGGTTAATGTCCAGTGTCATGGGAGCTACTGTCAAAACATTGAAAAATAAAACTAGAGTAGAACGTCAGTGAATACTAGGGGTGTGCAAAAAGGGCTATATTCAATTCGGACTCAGATTTGGCTCGAATCGGGGACAGTGATTTGATTAGTTGATCCCCAGTTCGATTCGGCCAAATCCAAATCTGAAGAATTGATGCTGATTCGGAGAAACAGCAATTCAGCAATAGACACAGCTTTAAATGTTTTATCTACATACCTCAAGGTACCAGGCATGGCTCATGAACGCTTCGATGCTGGGGCAGATGGAGCGTCCCACAGGAGTGCAGTAGGCCCCCCACATGCTCAGCAGCATACCTAGAAGTGGACCAGAAGTGCTTCCAGTCCACTTCCGCATCCACTGCCGAGCACACTGGGGGGGCTGCCCCATACCTTCCCACCCCAGCAATCGGCCACAGAGGGACCCTGGGCACCCCCCAAACCCAGGAGACACCAGTCGCCAAGCCAGTGGGGGGAGGGAGGCCCACGTGCTCCCCGGTGGATCCAGAAGTGAACCGGAAGTGCTTCTGGTCCACTTCTGGGTCTGCTGTCGAGTGGTCTGGGTAGCCCCCTGCATTCCTGTGGGACGCTGCATCTGCCCCAGCATCTCAGCATTCACAAGCCTCCTGGTACCTAGAGGTATGTAGAAAAACATTTAAAGCTGTATCTATATCTGAATCGCCGAATCTTTCCGAATCTCTCCAAATTGATTCGGAGGGTTCTGAGTTGATTCAGAGAGATTAAAGGGTCTCCTGATGCAATTCAGATTCAGAGACTCGGCCACTGAATCAGGCTGAATCTCCGTCTAATCGAATCAGGGACCAAAGCTTTTCACAGCCCTAGTGAATACCAACTCCAATACCTCACAAAGAAGATCAGAAAACATGTGCCAGAATGCATGCAGTTGCAGCAACTGTGGATGAAAAGCTGGAAGATTAAATTCTCAGCTACCTGTTCTATCAGGACACGTCAATATGGTGCCTATGGAGCAATTATACTTTTCTCCGAAGCATCCATTACTGGCCAAAGTTGGAGACAAGATGAACAACATGAGATTTCTTTGGTTTTTTTATGTCACATACAGGGTTTCCATGGAGTCCTTTAGAAATACCAGAAAATCTCTTTGGTTCATGACTCTAAGGTCTTGCACGCAGACTCCTTTAACTCAGCATCATGAAGTATGCAGGTAGAGCTGTCTCTGCTCCTTGGGACACTCTGCTGTGCACAGTTTGCTCAGTCACTTTCAAGAGAATCCTTTATTCTGTCATTCACAAGTATATGTCTTTTCTCATGCTTCCACATTGACAGGTAAGGCCTGTTCTTTCCATTTCCACCAAGACTGCAGTGGAAGAAAAATTACACAAATAAGTCTTCAACAGGTGCTGTCAGCACTCTGACACTTGCTGATACTCTTGGGGGGTGCCAAATTGCAAGGACAAACCTACTCTTCTGGATTTTGATTGAATTGTGTCAATGTGATGAGCACAGATTCCCTGATGTCTTTCACAGTGGCAGGATTGTCTGCTGAAAAAGCAGCAAAGGTTGCCAGCTGGAACGGCTGGTGGTTTTTTGTCACTTATTCATCAGACAAATCCAAAATGCTTTCAGCCATCTCAGAACATCACTCTGGCATGTCCTGCAATGTAACTACATGCATTTGCATCCATGTGTTAATAAATCAGTTGGTCTTTAGGAACAGGAGAAAGACTTCATACTTTAGTCACATTTATTTTTGCTAGGATCAGTATTATTTGTTGCATTGATCCACAAAAAAGCAGCTGCACTTTTTCATTAGGATTCCTCATGATTTCCCAGTCTTTCCAAAGCATCTTTGCTGTTGTCTTTTCATTAGTTTTTTGACCAGAGGAAAACTCTCCTCAGTGGAAATGTGTGATATGTTGTGCCCAGAGAATAAAAATTAGAGAGTTTTGCCTAAAACTCAAATTGGGAATGCCTAATAATAGTGTGAAAAGATTGCCTCTCAAAAACTATGATATTTGTGAATAATGTACTTCAGTCTGAGTCTTGTAAAGACTCCTCACCAATTGCTCATCTGAATTTTGCTGATGTTTTTTGAAGAAAGACCTTTCCTCTCTCCCCAAATATTATTTTTCACCAAGGATAAAACCCAGGATATTTTGCCCTTGATGGAAATCATACTAGGCTGTCTCCTGTAAGGGCATATCTTCTATCTCAGTTTTCACAATCAAGCCTCCTAGTATCATTTAGATTTGTGTTAGGGCTGCCAGAATATTAGGTTAGATTAGATTAGTCAACCATAAAGACAGATATATAGACAGGCAGGCAGGCAGGCAGGCAGGCAGGCAGCCTCCACTTCTCAGTCTTGTGCAAGATCTAAGTATGGGGTTGGGCAGGAACACTTCAGGGGAGGAGAATAAAATACCATCTACCCATACCTACAGTCTTGTGCAGAGTATCTGGGCATGTGCTCTACTGGCATGGGAATGAAACTGGGTCCAGAGATAACTTCATCCTATGGATCTGTGCACTGCCCGATCCACTTAGTGCTTCTTCTCCAGACCTTTCCTCTGAATGTCCCTTGTGCAGAAAACAGACTGTAATCCTTGAGTAGCCTCCTCTTGTATTCTCCTTCTTTGACACTCAGAAAATTGACCCTGAAGGTCTGGAGGGGATTTGAAATTAAAAGATGCTTAATACAAGACATGTTTTTGGAAGAGCTCCTGGGAAAGTTCTAGGAGTTGGAAATGGTTCTTAAAAATATTTTGTGCAGAGAAGATTCATAAAACAAGGCTTTATGTGCCATGTGCCAGCTACAAATGAAGGTATTCAGATTTCATCATCTTCATAGCCATTAGAGCTGGAAGGGACCTCAGGAGATCATTGAGATACTACTGTATAAAAATAAGTGGATGAGATGGAGCAGTTTTTATGAGTTATAAACCTCCTGTGAAATAAGAATGACAAGGGATATCCGCACAGATCTCTACTCCTGCCAGGTGAAAAAATGCAACTGATTCTATTACAATATTACAGTCAGATATAATTGTTACTGTCTGCTCCCAGTCTGTGAATGTGTCTGAACTGTGATATAGCTATTCTGGTGAGAAAGGAAGCAAGTACCGCTTGGCAGTGTGCGTGTCGCTTTGCCTTTAGCTGACTGGGGACTCTAACTATGTGAATGCATTAAGTCAATGGAATGTGCTGCTAAAATCCAGTGCAACTCTTTTGAAAACGTTTCCTTATAAGGCCCAACCTTGCAGCCCTTCCCTTGGTGAAACTCCCAATGGAATCCTAGAGTCAGACAAGGACTTATTCTGATATCACTTGTTTCATTTACCCTTAAATCTTAAAAGTGAAATTCTGCTCTGAAAAGTGATTCTATTAAAACAGCATTAGCCCAAATGTTCTCATCTTAGGAGTGAAAGTCTCCTATAAGAGCTCCTATCCTGAGACCTGAAAGTCAAGCTGTTCTTTAGCAAGTACTTAAACATCCACCACTAACAAGGATTTTGCAGAGCTACGTTCTGCCCTTCACTAGACCCATGAAACCCTGTGACACTGGCAGGGCTGCACAGGTGTGGCTGAAGGCAGAGTGTGTCCCTGTGATTGGGACCTCGTTAGCAATTCCATCCGCTGCGAAGGAGAGAATGGAATCCAGCCCCTTTTTTCAATGGTTGTGCAAAGCAGAAGGGAAAAAAGTAGTACAACCTGATTCATGTCAGCAACATGAGCAGATATGACCCTGAACACATACAGGGAGCAACTCTCTTGAGTAAGAAGCTGCTTTTTTCACAATCAGTTTTCAGAGAAGAACTGTGCTTTCGCATATGCCTGCAACTTGACAGACCCACCAACCGCCGGTACTATGAGCTAGAAATGGCTCGTTACATTTTTGCACTGATTCAGCAGTAGATTTTTTTTTAAAATAAGATTTATTTATCTTGTGAATCAGGATCAAGACATATGGATTGCTTGCTGTGTAATGAAAACTTTTGTTTGTATTTGTGCATCAGTCAGCAGAGCTAATATCCAAAAACTGTGTTTATAAAAAGAATGTTTGTGATGCTTAGAACTGTTATTTGAAGCGGCGCTGTTTGTGAATGATAAGATAAATCCATAGACAAAGGACTGAAAGCAAATTCCATTTAACGTTTCCTGCTAGGGCTTCCTTTTCTTACAGACCTTCAAAAGAGAAGGCTTACGGTTTTGTTACATCCAGTTTTTGCTAACATTTCAGATCCAGGTTTGGAAATCTGAGCAACTATCTTTATTGCCATCCATTCCATGGTCTGCCCTTCCTGTTTTCCAAAAACAAAATGTTATATTTATTTTGAAAGATGGGATATCCTGTTTGAAGACTTAAAAAAAAATAAGACCCACACAGAGATTGGGACCTCAAATGCTACTTCCTGTCTCCTCGATGAAATAAAGAAACTGTTCTAAGTAAAGAAGGAAATATGGCAGGAAAAAAATGTTCAAAAGTAAAGGTCAATGCAGTTCTTGAAAAAGAATAGTACGTGTTATTTTTTTTAAAGGGAAGTTTCCAAGTAGTGTATGTAAGAGCACCTTTTCAATATTAGACCTATTTTACTAGACCTATTCTGAGTATTGTAGTACTCAGTCTTAGTCGGAGACCAGGAACCCATTGTGCTGGGAACTGTATAAACACAGAATGAAACATGTTCTTACTCCACATCCCTCACATAATTTTTTTAAAACTTTTTAAATATGAAAAATATACTGATCCCTAATGGTGATCTTCTCAGATAGGGGTCTTTTAAGCATGGTGTCACAAGAAACTCTAAATTTTAAATTATTGTGAAGTTGTCATATGTCACTAGATTTTAATAGTCTACAACTAGTAGCTTCTGAGTGAGAAGTCTAATAAGTCTTGAGACCATAAAGGAAAGGCTAAAAGAAAATTTCTTCTCTCAAAATCTCTTCAGAAAATGGCATTACAGATGCTATGTCCATCCCTGAATGTTTTCCATATTAGATGTGGTTAGTTTAAAAAAAAGACAGAAAGATGTGAGGCAAAGATCTTTATGGGTATTGGTGATTTTTTTGGGGGGGGACCAACTGCTTGGTTGGTATCGACTTATACAAGCTTTTGCATGTAGTGCATGTCTAAGTCCACCCCAAGTATGTAGTTAGCCAATAAAAGATATCACCCACAAAAATCTAGCCTATTTTCTGGACCATCACAGCTACAACATCACTCAGCCACTACTAAAAAGAGAATTTCTTTTCTGACTGACAGCCCTGCAAACTTAGCCTTCACTCATAAAGGAAATGGTCATTGTCTTCTTACTCTATCATCACCAGCAGTGGAAATTCTGAAGGAAAAATAAGCTCCTTAGTTGTATCTATGGACTCCCTCTATTCTCAGATTAGACCAACAGTTCCACCTCTTTAGCTCCACATTGATTCACCTATGGATCACACCTGGTGCAGGTGAAGTTTTCAGAATACATCAGGGACCCCATTGTGCAAGGCACTGTACACATAAAAAAATACTTTCTCTGCCTCAAAGAGCTTGCAGTGCAAATAGGGACAGAACATGAAAGTGGGGAGAAAGAGGCAGATGAGGGAGGTGGTACACGGAACAGAAAGCCATACGTATTAGAGCCATGTTTGACTTGTGGGCTTCCTGATCTTTGAGGAAATAAATTAGGTTAATGAAAGCAGACTTATACTAGCTCATCCTGCAATGAGTGAAACGTAATTTAGCTGTATAAAAGCAGTTACTGTGGAGTAGCTGATGTGCCGTAAATCCTCACCCTTGTTTGCCTTGAGGTATCTTGTTTATGTGTCCATGGCCTCAGTACAAAAACTACACTTGAAGGTTGCAACCTGGTGACAGCAGGTTGTAATATCAAATATCAGGCTCTGCTAAGGCTTCTGCCTTGGATGTTCAAGAAAGAGTTTGGTAGATGATGTGGAGCCAGACCACAGAAAAAAACCTTTGGAGCTGACAAAAAATTCTTTAACTCGCTGAGCTCATCTGCACAAGATGCGTTACTGCATGGTTGCCTAATTTACTGTGCAGTAAGCACGTGCATCTGCATGTGTGTGCAGTTACTACACAGTAAATTCCCTTAATCGCACTTAAATTCATTACCTGTAAATGCACGTAGCAAATTTAAGCATTAGTTAATGTGCAGTAACACACATGTAGACGTGACCCAGCAGCAAGTTTGCTGCCAGATCTGCCCAGTCATTAGGGGGCCAGTCAGAGGCCAGCCCCAAGGCTAGTGGCAGGGAGTCTCCCCTGCTCCAGGGCTGGACTGCCTCTCTGGCAGCCCCTGTCTGCAGGCTATAAAAGCCAGCAGACATTTTCTGCCCTGAGGCACATACCACAGGAGTCTGAGGGAACCGCAAGCCTTGTGTGTCCCCCTGAGCAGGCCATAGCCTTGCTAAACCTTCCTCCCATCACCACAGATGGCTGTGGCTGCTGCCTGCAGCTTGCAGCAGCCTCTGGTCAGGCCTGCCAGCCCCCAGGGCCACCTGCAGCCAGGTCAGTGCAGGTCATCTCCCTGCTGCAGGGCATAGTCTCAGGCACATGGCTCCCAGTCCCATGCCGTGCCCCTGTGCTGGGCACTACTGGCAGCTGCCCATGGCCAGCAGCAGTGGGACAGCCAGGCAAGGCACCAGAGAGCTGACACAGGACCCACCATGTCTTCCTCATCCTCCCTGTCCAGGCCTGCTCCCACCTGCATGTGCACGTCTGTGCCATCCACCCCAACTGGACCCAGGAAAAGGTTGGTGACCATGTGGTACTCTGAAGCAACATGGAGGTGCAGAGGCAGTTTGAGCAGGGTGGGCACTCGAATGCCCACATTTATGAGGCCTTATCTGCTGGGGTGCTGGAGTGTGGGCACTCCCAACTGGTGTGGCAGTACCACGTGAAGGCCTTGCGGACACAGCAGGTGGCCATGACTGACCACAATCATCAGTCCAGCTGTGCCCACAAGACCATGTCCTTGATGCAGCAGTTGAGCAATATTTTGGAACCTTGGGACCCAGGCCACAGCTGTGCGATTTACACCAACATGGGCGGCTGGCCCAAGCCCCTGCCTTGCCCTGACCCTTCTGGTGACACATCACCAGAGGAGGGACCCTTGGGCTTGAGTGTCCTGCCCCAATCAGCACTCTGGCTGCTTGATCCATTAGCAGCTTGGGGAGCCCTGGCCAATGGCTTCCTCTCCAGCTCTGCAGCCCCAGACCTCACAACAAGTGGCCAGCCATGACACTGCTGGCCATCAGCTGACCAGCTCCTCCCCAGGGGGGAGTGGGGGGTGCTGGCCGGTCACCTGCACAATGTGAACTGCAGGCCAAAGACACCAGACGCAGCTGGACAACTTCACCAAGGGGAAGGACTGCGCCGAGCCACCAGCCTCACTAGCCTTTGACATGTGGTAAGCCCCACACTAGCAAGGGGGCCCTCCCCACCCCTGCCCCTGTCCCCACTCCCTGCCTGGCCTGTCTGTACTCCCCCAGCCCTGGGCTCCCCCCCACAGCATGCAGAGAGTCGGGACACAATGCAAAACTTTATTGTGCAGCCTGTGCCCCTGCAGCTGGGTGACCACAGGCATCTCACACCCCAAGGGAGGCATCAATGTCAGCAGTGATATCTTCCTCAGCAGCAGGGGGCAGGGACATGTAGTGCTGCCACAGGTAGTCCTCCAGGTGGTAGCAAAGGTTGGGGGGCAGCCTGAGCTTGCTCCCCATGCTATCATAGTTCATGGTCCCATACTAGGTGTCCAGGTTCACCTGGGGTACCAGGAGGATCAGCAGAAGCAGGGCAGAGTGGGTTGGGCACCCCTCAGCCTGCACAAACAGCTCATTGAGCCCCGGCTGGGGCACACACAGCAGGAGCATGCTCAGGGCGCAGCAGTGGCACAGGAAGGAGCCAGCCCTGGGGCACCTCCTCAGATAACACCCCTGCAGGGAGGGTGGGGGCACAGCCAGTTCCTCATCCCAGTTGTCCAGGAGCCCTGCATGCCCTGAGCCCAGGCACTGTAGGCTAGCAGCAGTGAAGGTGGGTGGATGGCTTGCAGGTGAAGAGGGAGGGAGCAGGGTCTGGAGCCGCAGCAGGAGGTGCTGCTGGAAGCCTGGCCTGTCCCACCCTGGGAACAGTTCCGGGGAGCAGGCTTCCTGCGGCCAGCACCCAGCAGGCCACCGGCCCAGGGGAGTATGCAGGGGTGGGGCTTACCTGGCGACTGCCTAACCCAACTTACCATGGTCCCTAGACACCCATGTATGACCAACCCCAGATCTGAAGCTGGACAGCACACGGCCCCTGGTGCAGAGCGTCTTATCTCTGAAATTATCCAAACTCTCACAAAAGACTTCCGTCTTCTGACTCTGCAGGGTCTGCATCTGAACATGGGGGAGATGCTGCAGCAGACAGCGGGGATGCTGGATCAGGGACACTGCCGCAGGGCATCAGGGCCCTCTGGATGTGCCAGCTGCACCAGATATGCCAGCTGCACCAGATGTTCACTCAAAACCAGACCGTCCTCCTGCAGCAGCTGATGGAGGTGGCTGCAGAGAGAGTGATGGATGCATGGGCCTGGAGCCAGGAGGAACTGGCCCTCCAGGAGAGGTGGTACCAGGAGTACATTGCCTGGGAGACTGCCTGGGAGGAGGCATGGGACCAGGCAGAGTGCAAGTACCAGGCTGAGCTCCTAGGAAGGGCCAAGTGCATGCCAGTGTCCTGGTGCTCCAGGTGGGGCCGGAGCTGGTGAAGCAGGTCTGCAAAGGCGTCGATCCTCATCCTAAAGGCATCAATCCACTGCTCATCATTTCAGTTATGGTGCACCAGGTGCTGCCACCAGTGCTGACTGCCGTGGTAGGCTTAGAAGCAGTGGGGCAAGAGCCCCTGGAGGGTGATGATGGCCCCAGCAATGGCCTCCTGGAGCACCTTGTTGGCATCACTGGCAGTGCACTAATGGTAGGGGCCCTGGGAGGGCACGCAGCAGGCAGGCAAGTGGTCACTGCATGAGAGGGAAACTGGTGGTGTGAGGCATTGGTCAGAATGGCAGGCCAGCAAGGTGAGCGAGACAGCCAGCAGGACTGAGGGACCCTGTTCCTCACTGCCAGGGCCAGAGGCTGGGGGAGCCATAGTGCAGGAACACAGAGCAGACACAAACACAGCTGCCATGTGCTCCCTCTGTGTGTGCCACGCCCTCCTCTGTGCTCAGGAACTGGCTACCCAGGAAGCACAGAGCAGGGCTGGGTTTCAAAGACAGCTTCCAAGTGCTGGAAGCTAGAGCTGGGCTCAAAAATGGCTGCCAGGGTGCTGGCAGCTTCAACCAGAGCCTGAAGCTCACTCCAGTGGCCACTGGAGCACATGGCAGGGCGGGAGAGACCTGACAGCAAATTTTCTGCCACATCTCTGCACGTGTAGACACCTAGCAAAAATCATTTATCGCACAGTAGCTTACTGCACAGTAAATCTAGTCACACCTCAATGCATGTGTAGACGTGCCCAATGAGAAGGAAGGTGGTCTTAAAAAGAGTCTGTTTACTTGGGCAACTGAATTCCAGTATTCCATCATGCACTTGTCAATGTTCAGTGTCCTTCCAACCCCAACCCTAGCTCTAAAAATTTTGTGTGAAGGCTGGAAGCAGAAGCTATCTATGAGAGACAGAGTATGAGACAGAGAGAAGATATTAAATTGCATCTCATCATTAACTGAAGCAGTTTAGTCTGAGACAAAGAAAGGAAAAAAATGCATAATTCGTTGTAACGTAGTAGGAATGAACACTGCAAATGTGACCCTTCCCACACTGTGAATTCATCCAGCCTGTTTAGGTCTTAAACAGGCCTCAAGCAGCTCTTTAGTCTGGGCTGGATCACTATGAAGATTCGAAATATTCTTGCCAGAGAAGGAATGACTTCTGGCTATGTCAGATTAAACTATTGTGGACTGCAATATGCTGGTTTCCTAATACAAAACAACTGGGTTATATTCACAAGCTGGGGCCTAAGAACTTCTGAGGAGAGAACTAGCTATGATATCCATCAGATGGGAATGGAAGAACCTTTAATAGTTGCTTAATGTCTGAATAGCTGTGTAAGCAAGAACACAGAAACAGCCTAGTGGTTAGAGAGAGTAGGGGGTCATAACTCCTGAGCTACACTCCTGGCACAGGTACCAATTAACTCTGTGACCTTAGGTAAATCCATAGGCCTCCACTTTCCCATTTGCAAAATCTCGTGTTGTAATGCTAGACTTACTCATGCCTGGAAATCTCTATGGGGGTTCTTGGATCCAAGATACTATGGAAGAGTCTGAAAGTTGATTGTGTTGTGTATTTAACACTCTGAGAGGTTGACAATATGCACATGGCCTCTTCCACATGCTTGTAAAGTACTTCATGGTGCCTGCATTTAAGGTGCTATAAGGAGTGCAAAGTAGAAGCAGTATTACCTGCGCAGTTAACCCTTGGGAGCCTTCAGATGCATATGTATTGTTTTATACATGCAAATATCTGACCCAGTACAAGAAAGCAACAGAGTCTTCCTGATGCATGGTCTGTATTTATAAAAATAACATAGAATTACATGTTTGTGTTCAAACCACTGTGCTATTATCTACATTCATGCTCTGGTTTCTGTACTTACCACCAAGGGCTAAAATCCATAAACATCCAAGAACACATCTGGAGAAAAAATTATGATTGGAAGAGCCAGAGGTCTTCATTGGAATCTCTAAGCTTGTTTTGGGAAAGCTATATGGGTTTACTGACAACCAGCTTTTAACCCTAACTCCATTCTGAGCTGTGATGACTCCTCACTATCTGACACAGACTGAGATTTGATCTGTCCCACAGATGGGCACCATCTACCAACTCACTGGATCTGGCCCACAGGTGGCCCACAGCCAGAGCCACCATGTGGTGCCAGGCAGCCAAGACTGATTCAGGCAGTAGCTTTGGGCCCAGGCGGGGCTTTTGCTGCAGTGGTCATGCAGCTGTGGATGCTGTGGGCAGGGAGTCCTCATCTGGATACATAGCTGAGTGTTGGAGTTCCTGGCGAACTACAGCTTTGGCCAGGTTCTAGAGGGAGAGGCGAGGGAAAAAACAGAGATGGATATGGCCCTCAACAGGTCCCCAAAACTCATTAAATGGCCCTCCACCTAAAATAATTGCCCACTCCTGCTCTAAGGTAAATGGCTCATTGCTAAGTGTATCACAGAGGGTATCTCATGAACTGAGACCGCTATCCACCAGAAACAGCCCTTTCACCCCAGACACTGCAAAGAACTAACAGTGCTGACACAATAACTCTTTTTACTCCATGGTAGTCATGACATTTCCTCCAGATAATGATGGCTCTTAAGAAATGTCTGCCATAGCAGCATTGAGTGCAGCTCACTTGAGTGTGGCTCCAGCTATAAGTGGCATAGATGGCAGAGCCTAAACAGACTGAGTGTGGGTCTCAGAAGATGCAACTTTCTCATGAAATCACGGGGCCTCTATGCAACCGACCAATGTGTTTGTCAGGAGAAGCAAACCATGGATCATCTTCTGAGATGCCCTGTAGCACCACAATGCACCCCACAAGATCTGGCAACACCAACAGCAGAAGCGGTGGCCACCAGCTCATGTGCAAAATATTGGGAACAGATGATACAGAAAGATTGGATTGAAGACTTGATGAAGAAGTCACACAATGCCTTCTGATCTACTGCCACACTGGCAAAAGCTATATTATGCTGGTTACAGACTTGAAACAACTATTACTTGACAAAGGACTGAGCGAGGTTGGGGCTATACTGTTTAATGTTAAACCTTCTGTGGCAAGGAAGCATCAGAGCAGACACGTACACCAGGAAAAAATGAACCTATTGCAAAGTCACTTTGTGCTGTCTAGCTAGCTTCTGTGATGCCTAAAAAGCACCTTCTAAAACCTATATCTAGATGTGCATCTAAACTGGTGTGCAACATTACATCCATATGTATTCTACATTTTTATCCACCAGGCTTTCCATATATATTATGCCAGCTTAGTTGTTCTCAAACATCCAAAGACCAGTCTGAACCCACTGAGTCTAAAGGCATCTAAACTGATACTATTTACATACTGAAAGGGGCTGGGAGAAGAATGACACCATTTTAGCCTGGCCCATGATTTTGATTTCTATATCTTCTGGAAATCTCTCCATTTGTGCACTGCCAAGGGTAAACCATTTGCTCTCAAAGCAAAATTCCACAGTCCCTGTTCTGGAATCTAAGCATACATACACCAGGATTGTGACGTCCACTCAATCAAAAGGGTTAGCAGCAAAATAAAGACTGAACACAATGGAGCCATTCTCACATTATCTTTCTTCTTACAGTGCTGATGCTGCCACTGATGGCTTTCTTTCCTGCACATCATGGCCACATACCCATTAATGATTTAGCAAAGAAATACAAGGGAGTGGGGCTACTCAAGGTGGGGTAGCTCCTACAAAATACCACAATGTTGCAAACTCCAGAGTAAGATGACAAGTCTAGGGTGCCTCAAAACCTTAGCCCCCACTGCCTTGTGGGTGCTCTTTGGTTGGAGAAATGCTAAGGGACATCACCCTGACAGAAACCCACCCTCTCTGAGGCATTAGGCAGCCAACAGCACTTCTTATCTGTTGCTCTCTGACAGAAGCATGCTTGCTCAGAAGCAAGCATTAAGCTGGATTCGGTCTGGCCTTTGGATTCTGCCTCAGTGGTCTAAAGGAGGATGGTAGGTCTTGGGCAGCCTCCACTCCTCCATAATCTTGTCTAGGCATACGCATCAAAGGTCTTGGTGTGATGGTCCCAGGAATCTGTACAAATGGATTCATCTGGCATCTAACAAGACCTCTTACCTGCAGACCACTATCCAGACTGTTACCGACTACAAGGGAGGAAGATGGATGTTGCTGCAACAAAGGCGCTAGACTGGGACTCAAGACATTTAGTTCTATTCCCTACTTGGTCACTGACTTCTTGCTAGTGAATTTCACTGCGCATAAGGTCCCTAGCCACAAAAAATGAATATCTTCATACCTGGGAGGCATTGTGAAGAAAAAATAATTTGTTTTTAAGATGTGCATCTGCTTCAGTAATGGGAGCCATGTGAGTCACTAGACAGTGCTGAGTACATTCAACATACCTTTGTTCTATATGTGTATGCCAAGTCATTTATAGAGATTGCCTGTAGATATGTTTGTGCAGGTAACTGTAAACCACATGCTTAATTCATCAGCCCTGGTAATGGTTGGGTAACAAATTAGGGTTGAGCAAAATACTTACATGAGTGATGGAAGTGTAAGAACAGAAATACGTATAATATAGTTTTGTATCCTTGAATGTCACATGCTAGAAAAAGTGTGACATATTTTTGCATAGACTACAAATAGTGGACACAAGGACTGCCTTTCAAAACCAGATCACTAGTGCCCCATGTCAAGTACCTCATCCTTCAGACTAGGCAAAACCCAGAACCAGATGCTTCAGAGGAAGGTGTAATAAGAAAACCTGTTCTTCCTAACCCCAGGCAAGTTACACCCTAAAGACTGAGAGACTTCCATCCCTTAAGCCCTTGTTATCCTATCTAATGTAACGATGAATATTATAACTATCAAATCATTTTCTGGATCCTTCATAGCTATTTGGTCAGATGAATACTTATGGCAGAGTTTCACATGCTAAGTGCTCCTATATATAAAAGCCAGAGCCCCTTTGAAACAAAGCAGAGAGCCTTCTGAAAAAATGTCTTCCCCAAAAAGCACAAGGTATTACAACTGTATATTTTTTTGCTTCCATCTCAATCCTAATGATGTGAGGAACATATGCTCGTTACCTGAATATCTAACTACCAGCTACTAGTAAATTACTAACCTGAGACCACAACAAAATAGACACTCGCTGCTGACTGCAGAAGGGTATGGTACCTTCCATGAGAGGCAGATTTTTGTTTCACTACCCACACATTTCTATTTTTAAATCAGGCTTTTACTTCATTTTGCAGATGCTGTGTGCTTTAAGCAACAGCTGTACATTTACAAACCACCTACACAAGACACTTCAGAGCCTCTTTCAAGGTGACTGTGGTTTTCACTGCAGCACTAAACTCACATATGCCACCAGCTCATGGATTTACAGTGGGATTGGCAGTAGTATATTCAACAGATCAGAACAAATGAAGCAAAAGCATCTGATATATTTTTAATCACCCTATCCCATTCAAAGTGAATTTTAAACCCTGCTAATTATTAGCCTACTAACTTTGAATGGCTTCCTTCAAATAAGACACCGTCAAGCTAAATAGCTTAAAGGCTTTTTGTGGGTTTAACCAAATTTTTGGCTCCTAAAATGGACTGCTCAGGAAGAAGAACATGAGCAAAGCCTTAGGATCAAAAAAGCTTCAAAGTTTAAGCAGATAATGTGTTTCTCCCTGTAACTGGGGCTTGTTAGAAGAGCTATAACAAAGCTTAGTCTTCTTTGACTATTGTGTAGTGCTCTGGGTAGAGTTTATCTATCTGGATACTTCACTGGCCTCACCACTGTAGTCACTGGGCACCTCACAATGGATTGTATTCTCACAACACGTCTTCAAAGTACCAAGTTGCTGTCCCTACCATACTGATGGGAACTGAGACAAAGGGGAGGTCAAGGTCTTGACCAAAATCAAACTGAAGTCTGTGGGATGACCCTTGGAACTAGAACCCAGTTCATCTGTATTGCTATTCAGTGCCTTAACCACCAGAAGACCACCTTGTCCTCACTATTACCCTAGTGAAATAAGGATTTTTGGGTCCTGAGACTCATTCTTGCAATAGTAATGTAGCATATTTACTGACTGACTTGAGGTGATAGCTAAACCCACCTCAGTGCAACCCAGTTCTCAGTCAAAGATGGAAGCTCAGTGTTTTGTCCAGTGTGTCTTCCAGTCCTCAATAGTTTTCATACTGGTAAGCTGTCATAGTATGATAGACAAACAGCTTTGTTCAGGATCTGCTCATTCCTTACAAGAATATATACCACAGTTTGAACCATGTTTACATTGATCTTTCTCTTAAAATTTCCCACCAGTGTAGTTCCAGTGACTAGAGGAGGCAGAGAACTGGACTTTGAAGATTACTGGGTTCTCTGGCATGTGTCTTGGGTTGAATTAGCCTATTTCTCAGTTCTACCCATGCATTGAAGTTATATAATACATGCCTCTTTCATAACTAAAGTGCTTTGCAGAGTGAATCCATTAGTAAAGTGCAAAATACTATTTTCTCAGTATGGGTGTTATTACTGTGGGTTTCCTACCTATCGGAGATGTCTACACATCACCCTACACCACCATAGTGATGTGCTATGTCACTGTACAATGCTTACATGAGTCTATACATGTTTGGCAGCTACTTCACTGTAGTGTCGCACTCCCCCATTTTAGCATGCTGCTATGGCAAAGCAGCGGTGAAAACTAGCCGTGCACTGCACACACTACGCAGTACAGGCAGTTACTGCGCCATGCTTTAATATGTCCAAAAGGAAGTATTAAAGCACTGTGCTGTACTTTAGTACTTCAGAAAGGAAGCGTGATCCATCACAGTTCAGGAACTCACCAACCATGAAGAATCTCAGACCTCCATCCTGGTTACTGCTTGGACACTTTGAGCAGAAAGTCTGTTCTTTAAACATTATAACAATGTGGGGGAGGGTAGGTGCCAATTGTTTTTTTTCCCCTTTCAGGACGATTTTTAATGTAAATTTTGAGTCGGTTCACCTTTATGCAAAGGCGGGTGCAGAGGTTTAACTAGTGATTTATATAAAAGATGCCAGGAAGGCAAAAGCTGCTGCAGAGCAGCAGTGAATTGAACTTCCTTTATTTTGGTCACTTGCTGACTGTAATCAACTTAATTCTAATAGCAGGTGATTTGAGGCCCTATAAGTGCAGAGTTTGCCTGTGCTGCGTACTAAAAGTGCCATCTAGTGGAGAACTTCAGATTAAGGCAAGGTTGTTTCTGTGAGTGCCCTTTAATTCATTAATTACTCCATGACATGGAACTTACTTGCAGTTTGTCCTTTAATCAGATTCTCCTATTCTGGGACACTCCCCTAGCCCCCTGCAAAAATAATATGGGCACACAGCAAGTGTGAAGGGAATGATCTCTGGGAACAAGGATCTAATGATCCCTGGACAACACAAGCACTGCCTGTTGGCACATGTGGCCCACAGAGCAACATTCACAACTGAAGAGAATCATGGTCAATAGAGCTCTCTTTGGAGTATAAAGAATTTCAACCACCAGGAAGAGGATGAAAGGTAAAGAGGTTTCTTTGTCCTATACAGAAAGAAAAGCTGGCTTTATACCAATTTGACAAACTGGTGAAATTGGAGATGGAGGCAGGAGACATCCCAGCTGGTGGAGGGAAGCGTTACGCACTCATGTCAGTTCATCATAATGAGTGCTTATATTTTTCCCAGCTTCTACGGTCATGCAGTTCATTCACAAATCCACCACAACTCAAGTGGATTCTTGGCAGGGATGAAAACTCTTCCTTTTTGCGTCAGAACTGTTGGCACATTGGATACGAAGTGACCTCAATGGGATTTTTGCCCATGGGCTTGGCTTTTCCTCCTTTTCCTCTGGGCAACCAATGGATTGGCTGAGGGCTTGAAGGCCTGGAGGTGCACAAACAAGACACACAGAGCAGTGATCAAGAATCTGTCTGGACTTTGTTCTGGAAAGTTTGCCAGTCACAGCCCTTTGTTTTCGTGTTGCACTGCGTAGTGATTTATCATGTTCAGTTGCCTGACTTTTGTCACTTTCAATCACATCACAGAAGTAAGTAGCATGACTCACACAGCCCGAGGAGATCTAGCTCATTGTGGGGTGTCAAAAATTCAAGGAATAGAGTATCCTGAAAATAGCAGTTAAGGAAAGAGATTTTCCCTTAAGGAAATGGTGACATGATGTATGTTGTTACATGGTTGATTTTTTTTTTCTTAACTTCTCTATCCTGTCTGCAACAGCAGAAAATATTTTTGTTGTCTAAATAGTACTGTTTTCACATGTAGTCAAAAAAGGAATTGCTAACCCTAATACTTCTACACCACTTTTCATCCAAGGATCAACAAGATCTTTACAAATACTCCTTGTACCATACCACATTCCTCAGAAATGCCAGTCTAACCACCAAACTATGGACAACTATTTTGAGGAATGGAAATTAAATGAGCAGCTCAAGATCACAGAACACATCAGTGGCAGAGATGGATAAAAGAGAACCCAGGAATCATGATACTCGTTTGTGTTTTGAATGGATTCCACCATGCTGGTTATCCTCTCAGAGATTTCAGCTTTTCCTTGATAAGATGGAAAGCTAGAAAGATAATCTTGAAAGCCAGCATCATTCATATAGCAGCAGTAGAACCACTCGTACCGCTTAATAGGAGGCATGTTAAAAGCAGAACTGCTTGTTAAAGAAGCATCAGTGCATAAAGATTGTGCTCCTTGCCCTCCATGGCTCTGCCCTCTTACTTATACCAAAGTATAAGGGGCATAAAATGACCATCCTTGTTTGCTCTGGTGTGACTGACCACACTGGGCATGTCCTCACGAGCAGGAATGTGTGCTTCCCTGGGGACAAACAGCAGCTGCACAATGTGTGCCACTGCTACTTGTCCCTGGGGAACACCCATGCCACATGCATTCTGGCACACTGCATGTTGCCCTGGGCAGGGGAGGGGAGGCTGAGGCCACCAACTGTGCTTGCCCCAGAAGCCTTACCTGGGGTCCTGAGGCCTCTGGGAACTGCAGCCATGGCAATCATGCAGCAAGGACCCTCGTCATCAGCCAGAATATGGCTCCCACTGGTGATGCTCCAGTTTTGGGTGGCAAGGACTGCCTCTCTTTTTTTTTTTTTTTTTTTTTTTTTTTAGGCATAGAATTTTTTTGACCCCAGGATCTCCCAGGGTTAAAAAAAACAAAACCCACACTGCAAAGTAGCAGTGCAAAGGACATTTTCATGTGTGGCACCACATACTTCATGTCTGCGTTCATCTGGATGTGCCCACTGAGGGCAAAGTAACAGAAAGTCAGGCCTATATGTCTACCACCCTATCCTACATCCCATATAGCAGCTGTCTAGAGTTCAGAAAGCTGGATGGTAGGGAATCCACCTTGGTACATTTCCTACACAATAATATTAGGTGGAATACAAAATTGCCTGTTGAAGCAAACTTTTAAAAGCCTGCTATGCTCTGTGAATGCACCATTTCAGATTGACAGTGGATGTGTTCTGCTTTGCTCAAGTAAAATTACAAAAACCAACAACTATTGCAATCCAAATAAAAATTTAAAAATAAAACATTCTACTGCATACGCTTCTCTCCTTGGGGAGACGATGAGCAAATAAACACGTGACAGATATTAATTACATTGTTTAATGCAGTGATTCTGAACCAGGGTGCCACAGCACCTGGGGTGCCTTGAGATCCTCTCAGGAGTGCTACGGGGTGCCAAGCAATCTTAGCATTGTTACAGTGGTGACATGTAGGGGGTGCATGTGCACCCCCTGAGAGCGGTGGTGCACCCCTTGACAGGCAGCACTCCCCAGTTAGGCGATGCACGGGGGGGCAGGCAGGAGTGCTGATGCCCACCCTGTGAGTGCCGGCCAGGGAGTGGGAGCACCAGGAGAAGCACCGCTGACACTTTGGAAGCACTACTGGCACTTCTGGGAGCACTGCTCATGCTTCCCAGTCGGCAAGAGCGGCCATGGGGGGGGAACATTGCTGACTGGCTGCTGATGGGGCATGTGCCCCCCCAGCCAAGGAGGCACCAGTCACTCATACGCTGTTAGATGTGCAAAATAAGTAAAAGATAAAATAAACAAAAGATTTCAAATAGAAATCCATAGCGTTGGAAACATTCTGATCTGCTGTAGAATCTCAGTTCATTGCAACAGGAGAATTGCTCTATTATTATTTCTATTCAAAGAATGAATGAAAACTAAGGGCTGGCATTTTCCAAAGGGTACCTCAAACCTAAAAAGGTTGAGAAGCATTGGTTTAATGAATAACTAGAAGGAACCAATTCCTGTGTGATTGGAGTGGAATCAGAACATACACAGAAAAGAATAGAAGACAATGACTGTGCCAAAAGCTTTAAACTGTAAAATAAGATACAAAAAAAAATGCTTTGGGGCCTTCCTCTGTTGCAGGGGCCATGGAATCTCTTGAGCATATTTAACAAGTACCTTGGAGTGACAGGAATAAAACATCTATATGCCTCCATAGATAGACAGCTAAACAGATAGATAGATAGATCAATCCATCCATCGATCCAACCATCCCAGTCCACACTTCCAAGTTCTTGGCAAGGTCATTCTATTCTGGTCTATTCTGCATAGGTTCTGTTACCACGCTGATCACATAGCAACTGGTTCCTAGTTCTGTGAGTTGAAACATGATTAATCTGTCAGGTACTTATGTGTATGTAAATGTAGAATGAGAGAGATATATGTATCTGTTTCAAGACTGTGGAATATAATGATATGTATATTCTTTTTATATACATATATATATATAAAATTCTATTCCATAGATGTGGAGCTGATACATATATATACATCTGTCTCATTCTACAGTTTCATACATTCAAAGACATGACAGGTATTAGTCACATTATTTAGAATCATGTAACAAGGAGTCAGTTACTATGTGATCAGAGTGGTAATTGAACCTATGCAGAATAGTATAAAATAGAGAAGTCAACAATGGCCTTGGCTTCTACTCCATAAACATGAAATTGAAATATACATGTATCTATCTTAATGTACAGTTCTAAGTTTTTGGCAAAGTCATTGTCTTTTATTCTCCATAGGTTCTGATACCACTCCAAGCACTGGCTCCTTCTAGTTATATTTTATATTTTAGTTTATATTTAGTTCCTTCTAGTTATATTTTATTTTTCTAGTTATATTTTATATATTGTCCCAGGGGATGATCCTGGGGCCAGTTTTGTTCAGTGTCTTCATCAGTGACCTGGAAGATGGCATAAAGTGTACCCTGAGCAAGTCTGCAGATGACACCAAGCTGGGGGGAATAGTAGGTATGCTGGAGGGTAGGGCCAGGATTCAGAGTAACTTAGACAAATTGGAGGATTGGGCCAAAAGGAATCTCATAAGGTTCAACAAGGACAAGTACGAAGTCCTGCACTTAGGACAGAACAATCCCATGCACCAGTACAGGATGGGGGCTGACTGGTTGGGCAGCAGCTCTGCAGAAAAGGACCTGGGGGTTACAGTGGACAATAAGGTGCATATGAAGCAGCAATGTGCTTGTTGCAAAGAAGGCTAACGGCATCCTGGGCTGCATTGGTAGGTGTGTTACCAGTAGGTCAAAGGAAGTGATTATTCCCCCCTATTCAGCACTGGTGAGGTCACATCTAGAGTACTGTGTTCAGTTTTGGGTCCCCCACGACAGAAAGGATGTGGACAAATTGGAGAGAGTCCAGAGGAGGGCAACAAAATGGTGAGGCGGCTCGGGGACATGACTTATGAGGAAAGACTGAGGGAACTGGGCTTATTTAGTCTGGAGAAGAGAAGACTGAGGGGGATTTAATAGCAGCCATCAGCTACCTGAAGGAGGGCTCAAAAGAAGATAAAGCTGAACTGTTCTCAGTGGTGGCAGATGACAGAACAAGGAGAAATGGTCTCAAGTTGCAGCAACAGAAGTTTAGGTTAGATATTAGGAAGAATTTTCTCACTAGAAGGGTAGTAAAACACTGGAACAGGTTACCCAGAGAGGTGGTGGAAGCTCCATCCTTGGAGGTTTTCAGAACCCAGACAGACAAAGCTTTGGCTGGGATGATCTAGTTGGGGATGGTTTTGCTTTGAGCAGAGGGTTAGATTAGATGACCTCCTGAGGTCCCCTCTTTCTGTGATTTTAGATCTATGTCTCTTGAAAATATATATAATATGTGTATTTCTATAATATATATTATATACATATTATTTTAAATGTGTAACGCACACACACGCACACACATACATACATGCATATATACACATACAGACACACATATACACAAACAATCCCTTGAAAATTTTATGACAAATCTCACCCTGTAATTCAGCCAACTGGCCACTAGCTGTCCCCATTGCTTCACACAAGCAAAAAGACCAACATTTTATAGTTAAAAGATACCCTCTGTTTTCAGATGAAACATCCATCTCCGAATGTGTAAGTTGCTGCTCCTGAGAGAAAGTGAATAACTCATAAAAGATAAAAAGGAGCTATCCCATGGTTGATTTTTCTCCCACCAGCACAATCTGTAACTATTTTCCTCTCTATTATTCCCTTAAAAATAAAATTATAAGCACTATTCCTTTCAAGGACCACTATAAAATATTTTATGGACCATGAGGCTAAATCCAGAGCCTTCACAGTTCTGTTTATTTATGCTCCTGTTATATTTAGCCCTCAAGTTTCCAAAATGAAACTAAGAAAGGTTTTGCTAACTGACATTGGTTTTATTTTACTAGAGCTGTATCAGTGTCCTTCCTTGTGTTAGAAAGGGCAAAAAACTAAAATGGAGTAGAGACCAAGGTATCCAGATAACAGAATCCCAGTGGAAATCAGCAGTTCGCAATATCTGAAAGGCTTTGTCTTATACAACAAAAAATCATTGTTTGTCTGCACTGAGCTCCCTCTAAAACTTAAAAAATGTAATATGCTGCCAGTTGGAGATATGATGCACTGGAGGTAATGCTTGATCACATGCTTTGGTTATGCCCTATTATTAATTCTTTTTAGAAAGAAATTATAACTAGAGTTAACATGACTTTGAACACAGCACTGATACCCTTGGCAATTGTGTGTGCAGTTGGATATATCCTCAAGGAATTCAAACTGAATCCTTCCAGATAGCACTCTTACAGTGGGACTTATTAGTAACATGCAGGATTATGTTGCTGCATTGGAAAAAGTAGGACATCGCCAAAGGTTGAAATCTGATACAACAAGATGGCACAGCTGACATCTATGACAGGTTGCTAAAGGTTAACTGCTTCAAAAGTTTTGGGAAAATTTAGAAGGAATTCTTGGAAAACTTTGATAGCTGGATTCTTGCTCATGCTTCTTTTTTCTTCTCTCCCTCCTTTCTTCCCCCTTTTTTTCTTTTATTGCTTATTTTTGTGACAGTTCAATTTTACATGTACAGCTATATATGTTTTATCAATAAAAAAAATGTTTAAAGGGGCAAGAAATCACAGAATCAGAAGAGAGATCAAGAGGTCATGTAGTCCAACTTTAGATCATCCCTGGCTAAAAACCATCCTGGACCAGTGTTGTCTAATCCATTCTTAAAAACTTAATGAACAACCCTCTTGCACAACTACCAGCCACAATCCTCAAAACATCAAATATTCCCCAACTTGACATAAGTAAAGTAAGGGAATTAGGATACTGCCAATGTCCTGCCACTGCAGAGAGGAAGCACTTGTTAAATATGTTCAAGAAATGGTTTCTTGAACTATTACCCTGATAAGAGGGGATGGCATCAACCCCCACGGTCCATGTCAATTTGACTGTAGGTAAAATGCTTTCCTTTAGGCAGTTGGTCTAGCTGGTGTAATAAAAGGTATCATCTCTGAACCAAGAGTTCTAGATTTTTGTAGTCCTTTAGCCAGGAACCCCTGGGTTTTTTAAGTCCCAGCAGAAGCACAAGAAGAAGTACATAATTCCCCCCCAGCCCCTCTTGACAAAGAGCAAAGGCCAAGAACGTGGGATAACCAAATATCCTCCACTCTGCACTTCAACCTGGGGACCACAAACACAAGTCCGTACATCACACTAACTGGAGAATCAGAGCTCTCCAAGAAAGAATAAGCCAACTCTAAACTATACATAGGACCAGCTATACAAATAAATATTTACTCCTTAACCCCTGTTATGCCCCCAGTTTCTAGCTATACAAACAGATGCTTAGGACAACATAGGAAATATGGCTGCATTCTCCAGTGCCTTTCATGTAGTTAGTGAATTGGAACAGATCAGCTTCAGAGGTCAAAAAGTGACTTCTTGAGCTCTCTTACACTGAAGAATAGCTAAAGAAAGTAATGGAAGCCCAGGCATTTAGAAACATAGGAACTGTCAGACCAGATCAGACCAGTGCAATTATCTCATCCTATCTTTGATAGTGGACAGGACCAAATGCCAGAGAGGAAGGTGTAAAACTTCCACAATTTCCTTTTTTCCCCCTAAAAATGCCTATTGAGAAAATTTCTCTTGCCCCCAGGCTATTAAAACTATTAGAACAATGCACTGAAAAATGCCCTTCATGGAAGCCACTGCCTTGAAGAGGAGAGGAGATGGACTGAGTTAACAAGACAAATGAGCAAGCTGTAAAGTTAGGATTTTAGACATTACAGGATTTTGGCAGACCATGAATCTGGGGACTTGGGTTCATCTCAAAACTTAACAATTCTCTCATGCTTTCATTTTCTATGACTGTGTCTTGTTTTCACTTGGGCTTTGGCTTCTTCACAGAATGCATCCAAAACACAGACCTGCTATCCACTTAATCAGATCCACAAGGCTTTGGTTTTGCTTTCTGTATCAACAGAGTCTTCTCAGAGAAATCCACTGTGTCCCTAATTATGCTGGAAAATATCCATTTTATCCTAAAATAATTACAAATGTCTTATAATGCCTTCATAGGTTAAGGCTTTTTCTTGCTGCTATGCAAAAAAAAAATCATCCAAGAGTATTCAGAGAATACAACATTTGATGAATTTGACCTTATTTGGGGCCTTTACTGAGCATTCCTAAATCAGTTTTCTATTATGCCTCTATTTAATATTCGAAAATGATGAACAAGTATCAAAACCATGCTGGTATCAGTGTCTAAATATTTTAGGTCCTGGAAAGGATGTATCCAATGTCCTAGAACAGGAATGGCCAACCTGCAGCACATCTGCCACAAGCAGCATGGGTAGCTGCTGTGTGTGGCACATAAGACCTGGATGCTGAGTAAACTGGAATCAAGGGGGCTCAGGATGCTGTTGCAAGAAGGTGTTAGGCATCACCACCAAAAGCCAGGTTCACCCTTCCTCAGCTCTGCAGCTGCTACTAAATTCAGAGCTTTGGATCCTTGTTTGCTTTATAAAATTGCAGCAGTTGCAAGGCCAAGGAAAGATTAACCTGGTTCTTGACAGCAACACTTCTCTCTCAGCAGTGATCTATCCCTATATACAGTTGGAGGCTCCAGCTCCCCTGCCTTTATACTGGCACCCCAGGGCACCCACTCTGCCTTCCTTGATGGACAGATCAGAGGACAGGGGTCAGAGAGGCACTCAGAAAAGAGGCAAGGCTTAACTAGTGGTAAGCCACCAAAAAGTTTGCCACCGCTGATCTAGAATTTCTCAAACGCCATGTACAGACATTATACTTTCACCAGTATAAGTGAATTGGAAATGGTTGGAAACTGGTCTATACCCATAACAGAACTGAAGTTCAGCACATGCAGACTGATTTTAAAATGGTAGAACCTGGTCTAAGATTTCCCTCCACCACCAAAGGGCGAATGTGTGTCCTGTTCACTACCAATCAAAACTATCCTAGTTACAGAAAACTGCGTAACTTAGATTGATTCCGCCCTGGGCTTTTTGAACGTCTGTACCTAGCCAAAACGTTTGTAAATTTTCTCTCCTTTCCACAGGTCCTATGCATGGCCTTTTCCACCCTGATACAATTAGTACCTGTGATTCACAACTAACACAGCCCCAATATGCTTTTAGCAACAAAGGAACCTCCATGTAACAACCCAAGACAGGATTCTGATGCTCTCCGAAAAACTGAAACCACTACAGTACAGTTTTGAAAGGCAGACATCATATAGCTGTCTATCTATCACTGTAGTCAACAAAATTATCCAAATCAGAATTCACTCCTTTGTCTTGGAAAGACCAGAGCTGTCATCTCTTTCAAAGGTAAGGAGAGGAAGAAGGGCCTGTTCTACAAAAGGCTAAATTTCTTTGACTCCCATTCTAATGGAAATATGCCCTACTCAAGGACTCCGAGGGATTCAAGTCTTTAAACCGGTACAAATTATATTCTCAGAAATTAACTCATACAATCTCAGTCCCTTTCTCCTTTCAGATACTATGTATCTCTCCAACACCCCCTCAATGTCTTTCTCTGTATCAGTCACTTTGGTGTCCACTAGAGTGGCCATTGGTCCTATTTTGTATCAGGCCATCCATCCTGTTTTTAAATCCTTTGTCCCTTGTCCATTTCTGAATAAGGGATGGACAGCAAAAAGTCCTGTTTTTCAGTTCACTGGTGGAAATACATGTCAATCATTTGTCCTCATGATTTTACTGGCGGTGCCTAGAGGTAGGGCACTGCACAGCCAGGAAGAGAGGGGTTCCAAGCCAGCCAGGGATGGAGAGAGGGAGGGAGGTGGTGGCTCCACACCTTTCTGCTGATTGGCCAAGGGATCTGGTGGCCCCACCCTCACTGCTGATTGGCTAAGGAGGTAGCACGTCCATTCCTCACTGCTAATTGGCCTGGGACTCACCAAGGAGCTGTCCTGTATTTTGGGGATATGTCAGTGGCCACCCCAGTGTCCACACAAGGAGGTTATTTTAATGTTATATCCTCATCAGACTTAAGCATGACTTTGGAGAAGAAGGAGATTAATGACATGTGGCCATGAGTAGTTGGAAAGGTCACCATGCTAACCAGTAGCTCCTCCTTCACTTGAGAAAACAGGAAATGTTGTGTTTTACTAGATTTAACAATGCCCACGTCATACTGAGTAGACAAATGAATCTTCACTGTCTTGTGTCCTGAATGTAGAAGTCCCAAAGATATCTAGAAGAGCTTTGCACAGTGATAGAGGGTAAAACACCTCAGATGATTTAAGTTTGAGTTCCAAATTCATTACTTGTAGCAGTAGCATGATTTGATGCAAGAACATTTCCCATGTCTCAAGCTGCAGGTGCCTCAGAAACTAAATGGAGCTCCAAAACAAATCATGGTTATCTTTTGGTTGGAAAGTAAGTTGCACTGTATTTACTTCCCTTAAGGAATCCCTTCCTGGAACATGCTCCAAGCTCCTGCCATAAATGAATAAGTAGAAGAAACTTCACAATGCACCAAGCATGGATTTTCAATATTTGTATGAAGGTTGGGGTCTTCTGCTAAGAGGCCACAGGGAATAGTCTTTTCTATTTCCAAGCCAAGATACTGAAGCAACACCCACAGTGGGCACATCTACACATGCACTTTAATGTGCAATAGCCTATTTTACTGTGCATTGAAGTGTCACGTAAAGAAAATTCAAATATGCTAATGCACAGTAAAACAAGCTACTGTGCATTAAGCATCACTTTAAAAAACCTCACATTGGAAGTACTTCATTTAATATGCATTTAGGAAAACTGCATTAATGTACATGTAGATGTGCCTACTATTGCACGGAGAAATTTAGTAGCGAGTTGCTTGACTAACTGGTTTATTTTGGGCTAAGTCACATGTGTAGCAGGCAGGAAGCACATCCCATCCCTTTGGACCAGTCACAGTAAAAACATGGCACCCACTAACTCACGAATCCAAAGTACAATGATGGGTTTCCAAGGGGTTGGTAGTGTAAGAGGGGAGATACTTATTGTGAGAAGACTCAGGACTGAAACACAGCCTCTGGTATTTGACACCCAACAATATAAAAGTCACTGCAATAAAATAATACTGGATGCAAACAATCCTAAATCCAGAGGGGAGTTCATAGTTCACACCTAAATATGATACTTGAAAATGGTCTGAACTAAAACCCTAAACTCAAAAGCTCCCCAAACTGCAATGTTAAATATCCAGATCTAAGTTTTGAAATTTGTTCTAAATAATAATGGAAAGTTAGCAGAAGGGCTGGTAAGTCCTCTTGACTTAATAGGGATATCATGATCCTCTTGAAAAAGAAGAAAGAGGTATACAAACAATGGAACAGTCCCCAAGGAGGACTATACAGCAACGGCCCACACTTCTAGGGAGCAGATTAGAAAGGCTAAGGTGGCGACTAAATTTAAACTAGCAACATAGAAACATAAACCAAGGACAATAAAAAGTCCTTCTTTAGGTATGTAGAGAACAGGAGGAAAACAAACTCAAGCAAAACCAAGGAAGTTATTCTTCCTCTTGACTCAGCATTGGTGAGACTGCAGCTGGAGTACTGCATCCAGGTCTGGGCACCGTAATTCAACAAGGATGTGGAAAAACTTGAAGGAGTCCAGAGAAGAATCACCTGTATGATCAGCGACTTGCAAGGCAAGCCATAAGAGGAAAGGCTGAGCCATATGAGGAAAGGCTTGGGTCTCTTCAGCCTAAAAAAGAGAAGACTGAGAGGGGACTTGGTAGCAACTTACTGCTATAATCGGAAGAATGTATCAAGTGCTCAGCGAACAACTGTCCACCAGGGCACCCTTGGGGAAAACCGGGGGTAACGGCCACAAACTCCTGGAAGACCATTTCAGGCTCAAGACTAGGAAAAACTTCTTCACAGTTAGGGTGTCCAGACTGTGAAATAAACTCCCTCCAGAGGTGGTACAATCATCTACGCTGAAATCTTCAAGGGGAGTACTGGATGGTCACCTCGCTGAGGTCATCTGACCCTAGTTGTCTTTCCTGCCGAGTACAGGGGTGCTGGACCTGATGATCTTGTGAGGTCCCTTGCAGCCCCTTACAATTTATGAATCTATGAAGATCAAGTCACAGAAATGCTGATACCTCAAGTGTTCCAGAAAACCTTTATCTGTTGATTCTCTCTGGGTAACTCTCACACAGTCACATCCCACATGCGCATTCTTATCCCATGGTAAGTGGAAGTTAAACCATGGTAGTTAAACCATCATTGAAAAAGCACAGGAAGTGACTGTTGAATAACTGTGGTGCAGCAAAGTCTTATCCTATTTTACCCCAGGGTAAATTGTGCATGTCTATAACCTGTGTGCAGTGAAGTATAGTCTCACTGTTGTGAATGCATTCTAATAGTTCTCACTGTTATGAATGTATTCTAATAATATTGTAGAATTATTGTAGAAATTGTAGAATAATATAAACTCTACAAATACACAATTTTGTTTTATACACAGTCCATGGAGTACAAGTGAGTTCCTACAAAGGAAGAGCTGATTCAATTTCCTGCTCAATTATCTTCACTTTTTTTTGTTTTCCCTTTGCTGACAAATATTAGTAGTTTTAAACTTAGTCTTAAATCAAACCTTTCCCAATATAGCATATTTTCAAAAAATGCCACATTAAGTGATTTTTGCTAATCCATAGCTATGTCTACACATCACCTGAGAGATTAATATCTCTAACACAAAATGAAAGAATAAGTGTTAGACACAACAAAGAAACAGAAAAAAAAAGACTTAAGTCGATGTATTTGTCAATATAAGCTGTTTTCCATGTTTGATACCAAGAGTTCTGTTGTAAAACCATATCAGAAAGTAGAAACGACCATTACTCCCACCAAGTAAAATGGGCAGTTATATTCATAATAGCAAAAAGCATTGATTTGAGGAGAAAATGTGTGATACAGAGAAGGCAGATCCAGGTACTGCATAGATTAAGCATATGAAGCATAAATTAAGCAGATGAAGACCTCTTATCAATTTTTCCTGCTAAGTTTCCTCAGAAGAGAAACTGACTGAAGAATTACTATGTTTTTGTATTCATCCAAATGATGATAACAATTAGCAAGCCACCCATGCCATCACCACTATATCTTTAAGCAGAGAGCTGTAGTTAGCTCCATTTATCTGATGTCAGCATCTGATAAAGTGAACTCCATCTATGAAAACTTATGCATCTCTGATTTAGCCTGTAATATGCATCTCTACATTGCCTTATAGCTTTAGGATGACAGCAAAGCTATAATAAAAACAAGATACTGGTTATAAACATAATTCTTTCAAGGGCTGTGCAAGGCTGCGGTTGCTGATTCGATTTGGAGGAGATTTGAATCGAATCGAATTGGGAGACCAATAAAAAGGTCCGAATTGATTCGAAGTCTCCGAATGGATTCAGAAAAGCTTCAGAGAAGATTCAGAGATTTGGTGATTCGGGCAGTCCCCACTTGCTGCTCCAAGGAGCTGGACCCGGACTCCGTGCCGATAAGTAGGGGGAGAGGGGGTGGAGGGGATCATGGAGAGACCCATGCCTGCTCCCCCAGCCCCCCTGAGCGCCCGCTCTCCCTGCCCCATCAATGGCTGCCTCACCTGGTCCCAGTATCCTGGCACTTAAAAAAAATAAAATAATAAGCCCCACACTCACAGGGCAGTGGGGGGCAGCAGGGATCACTCCCCCACTGGGCAGGAGATGGTGAATGCAGGGCTTTTTTTTTTTTTTTTTTAAGTGCCGGGATCCTGGGGCTGTACGGGGCAGCCATTGACAGGGCTGGGACAGTGGGTGGAGGATGTGGCCTGTTCAATTAGAAGATTCGGCGGTGGCCAAATCTCTGAATCAGATTCGGCTGCATCAATTTGGGACAATGATTTCAGCCACCGAATTGAATCACTGCCCCCCAAATCAGCTGAATCCAAATCCAAAGTTAATACTAGCCACCTTGCATAGGCCTAATTGTTTCTGGAAAATATGAAGAGCAACTCAATTCTAAATCACTAGTATGCGACCCTGGATCAGACTCTACAATAACATTTTGATTTTTATTTATCTAAAATGTTCCATGTCAAAGAAACAAAGTGACACCCCCATGTCTGGAGATGGTATAGAACAATAGGGGCAGATTCAAGTAATGATAACAATAGTTGGATTAATAGGATCCCAAGTATCCAAAGGTTCCCTAGCCAGCCTCACAATATGTTGTCCAAGGGAGTTATAGTATTAAAGGGATAGTGTCAGCTCAGAAGTCATATGTTGTATACCACTTCCTTTACCTACTATAACAATACCAATTCCATAAGTAATGTGGAAATAGTCTCCTTACACACCAGGATAGCAAGTGATCCACCGGTAGCATTTAAGTCAACGTTAACCAAAATAATCAAAGGGCATGTCTACATACACACATTTACTTTACAGTAACCAAAAATTACTGAGCAGTATGGGCGGCATCTACACATGCAAGCCCATACTGCTCAGTAAATATGGTGACTTACACCACTTGGGTATAATATTTACACCCAATTAGTTATTGTGCAGTAATGCACATGTAGACACCTTACTGCACAGTAACACTGCATGTGTGGATTGACTTGGGACTAACTTGAATCCCAAGTTGGTCCACATACAGCGTTACTGCGTTTTAATGCCTGCACGTGTAGACACCAGCATAAACCTGCTTACTGTGCAGTAAATTTAATCTGATGTAAATGCACATGTAGATGCATCCAAAGTGTACCAATTCAAGGAGTATTATTATTTATTACATGCCAGTAAAACTTCATCCTACAAACATTCATAAGAAGCAAAGAGTAAAGCGACAAAGTGAATCACTGAAAAATTTTGAAACATATTCATGGAAAATAGTTTGCACCTTGCACCCAGCTCTATTATCATGTCTTTATTTAGTATTCTAGGAGACTTTACTAAAAGAATGATTTAATAAGTACCATCTAGGCACAATGTTGTCTTCTTCCAGCACAAATGCAAAAGATTTCTCTGCAGAAAAGCATACCATATTATTAAATAATAAGGGTGAAAGCTAGCTCCCTCTCACAGTAGTGTTATGACTGTGTTGAGAATTGTCGTGTTGGTAGAGAGCAGTGATCCAAACATTCCTGAACACTAAGGCTCAGCGGATCAAGATGCAAATTATGCTGCCAAGTCCCATCATGCCTACTATATTTTGGGCCATTACTGCACTATATTCCTACGGGTTACAAGGCTGTAACGTTGAACAAACTTAATGAAAGCAGTTTCCAGATTGCTGGAGGGCTAGGACTGGTGGTACTGTAAATGAGTTCCACAACAACTGCGACTTCTTCCTGTGAGTGATTTATAGTTACATCTGCATTTGAGGGAGTTTGTGTGTGTGTGGTTTTATAAGGAGATAAGTTTTGGAGCAAATTAGTATTTTAAAAGTAGGTAACTAAAATAAAATTACTACAATGAGTGATAAGTCTTTTCTATTACAACCATCTCACTCCAGGTCTGGCAGCTGTTAAGCACCCACAATTATAACACATCAGGTTTGTTTCCATGGTGCAGTAAGGGTGAATAAAATGTATTGGGAAACTCTATGAAAGGAGTTGTGGGTTTAAACCACAGAGAAGAGTAACTACAGTGATGGACACTTCAAAAAAAAAAAAAACCCGAGAGAGAAGTAATTATAAAGAAAGATCAATATGGATTCATCTTGCTAGTACAGACAAAAATCAAATTGAATTTTAAACATATTCTGTATAGATGAATGACTTCCATGGAGCTGCATTATGCTAGAACACCAAAGAATTTAACATCACAGCTATAGAATGGCTTCAGTCATCTAATACAAGCAGGTCTAAAACCATGGTCCCAATTCATGCAGCGAGTTCTGACACCAATGTGACATCTCATTGATATGCCTGTCCTCCTGGGTCAGAAGTTGTATCGTCACATGATCAGGCAGCTGCCACATGTACACGTTAGTGGTCCTTAAAGCATCTGTATTACATTTACTTCAATTATGTGCATTATTCAAAAGCTTACGTAATTTTATTTTAATTCTGGATTGACTAAGAACAACTATTTAGCGTGTGAAAGGTACTGGTCTGTTTTGATTAGTAAGATAAGCTACAGGGCTGCAAATAATGACTGACTGAACTTACAAGCACATCAGGCACTAAATCCTTGCTTGTGCAAATGCAAGCTTCAGGTTCTGCAAACATTCCCTTGATGGTTGAAAGGGTCCTTTTAAACCAATACATGCCAGTAAAACTGCATCCAGCAAACATTCATGGGAAGTATAGAGCAAAGAAGCAAAGAAAACCACTGGAAAACATTAACAGATATTGATGCAAAAAAAGTCTGCACCTTTTCCCCAGCTTTAATATCATGTCCTAAAACAATTCCCACAAATACAGCTACTAGCCCTAATGTGACCAGGACATAAGGACGTTCCCGTCTCAGGAGAGGAAACAGAATAGTGTTGTCAGGTGTGTGAAGAGACTCCTTCCTTCTGGGAACCAGGATGAGGGGCCTGGTTAAATGGTGTCAAAGTGCAAAAGACCCTTAAAGAAAAAATGCACCTCTGAACAAAGAAAGAGATCATTATACTTTGCACCTGTTTAACAAAAATATCCATTCAACTTGTCAGCTCATTAATAAAGGTGCAGTTAAGTATCACATTATTATAAGGATTTTCTCAAAATCTGAAATAGGGCAGTTACATGCCAAGCCAGTGCCAAGGTGTCTACCTCATTAAAAAAAATACCCTCTCTCCCTCACTATTGATTATAAGCCCTCTAGAAATTAAAAGTGGAATTTTTATTGCATGTTTTATCTCCATTAATCCCAGGGTGGTTTGTTCATGAACAGGAAGCAGCTACCACTTTTTTCTTAAAGATAAAAAGCTGGATTCTGCTTTACTTTATATATGCTCATGGGGTAAGGCACTACTCAGTAGGCATGTCTACACCTACATATTCATGCCAGAGTTTATTGCTCTTGGGCACCACGTTTACACGTGTACCCAGGACCACAGCTTGTTGACCTAGTCAGAGCAGCCCCAGCTGACAGGGGACTGGGGGGAGGGAGGGCATCCTGCCAATCCAGGACTGCTCCAATGCACCTTGTGCTGCAGAGGGACAGGGTGGGTCACAAGGATGCTCCACTGCAGGGCTAGCTGACAGGTAACCCTCACAGTGAAGCACCCTTGTACCCCAGCCAGCCACATCAGTGTCTACACATGTAGTACTGCAGAGGAAAAATCTCTGCAACAGGATAGTACTTATATTTACACGTACTAACCTGCTATAGAGTTTAGTAGTTTCCTGCAGCCTAATAGGGTTGCACATATAAACAGAGACATTTACTGCAGAGTTAGTCTACTCCAGAGTAAACATTTCATGTAGATGTGCCCAGTGAGAGTAAAGGTAGCTGGATCTGATCCCCAAAGAGAATTAAAACTGAATTTGTTCAGGGTCATTACAGATAAGATAGTTCCATTTAGCATAAGGAGGGAGGGAATTAACCATTTTTGGGGTCCTCAATCAGAACAGACTCTCTTTCAATTAAACTTCAAAGATAATTGCAGAATCCTGATTCATTTTGACAAGTACTTACCCCCACCAGTATACTCATTAATGCTGAGCCTTCCCCTGTAAGTAGATGCTTGCTATAGGATGGAGACATCTTGTGTATGCCCTTGATAATATAAATATAGCTTAAAATTAATAGGTCTGCTGTGGTTTGTAGGTGCTCACCAATATAAAGATGGGTTGAAGTCAATAGGGCTGCTTGTGTTAGCAAGTGCTTAATCACCCTGCATCAGAACTGCATAATCTCCTTTTCAGTTTTCAGTATGAAAATATTTTTAATATTGAAAATTTTGGCTCTGCCAGAACATAAAAATGGCTCTGGACCTGGCAGGTATCAAGTATAAGACAAACAGAATGTGAAACCTGAACAGATTCTGACCAAGCTCCTTGAAGCACAGACCTATATTCCTATATTCCTCTCTAAAGAATGCTTAGCACAGTACAGGCACAAAAGAAATAAGGAATGATAAGATGAGTTGGGGTGGTGTTTCCTTGATGCTATTTTTCTATATTTTTCAGTGTTTCCATGTAAAATTTCCCTTAGGAGCTACTTACTGCTCAACTAACTTATTTTGTTAGCTTTCTAAACCATTACTGGTTGTGTGTGTGACATGGCGCCAAAACCAAGGCAGGTCAGAGTGCATTTAAAGAGGATAGGACCAGGATGGCATACATAAAGAATCTGTGAGAAAGGAAGCACCAGAACTAGCAGCAAGGTGGGGTTGCCTGCATGGTCAGCCCTTCATTTGAATGCAAATGTAATTTTGGGGCAGGCAGTTATCTGTGACATCAGGCAGAACCTTAGTAAACTGTTACCACCAGCACCTGGTAACACCATTGTTAATCATGTGTAGTAAAGGGACATCAGGGCTAGCATGAGTCATTTATAGAGCCAGTCAGGACTAGAAAAGAGAGAGAGAAAGAAAGAGGAGGGGGAAGAGATCAAACAACCACTGCAAGGAGCAGGATGTCCTGGCAAGACACAGCCGGGCTATGAGCATCATGTATGTGAGTTATCTCTTGGATAAAGAAGCCAGCATGTATCCAGGATCTGCAAGGTGCAACAATAACAACCTGCCAGTGCAAAACTTTGTCTCCACGCCGCCCTACTCAGATTATGTGGGATATCATCATGTGCCAAGTATGGACAACCATGGACAGACTTCAGGAACCTGGGGATCTCACTACGGCCCACAAAGAGAGGATTGGAATGCCTATGGGCCCGGACCCTCCAGCACAGTTACTGCTGCACAGATCAATGGCTCCTCTCCTGGGCAGGTCTCCTACAGTTCTGCTGATTACAACTCTCTCCATCCTACTGGATCTGGGGTTTTACCTCCTGTAGATACAATTAACACGGAGCAAATCTCTCCCAACCCTCAAAGGCACAGCTCTTATGAATGGATGAGGAAAACGGTGCAATCTACTTCCACAGGTATGTGGGCACTGAGGGTTAGGGAGAATGAGAATCCTGATTTTTCTTACAGATTTTCTTGCTATCCGTTAAGTCATGATTCTACTCCTGTATGATATCTTTGATCACATGGTTTATTACATTGCCATTCCTGATATCTGATACGGGGGCAAAATAAAAGTCAGCTTCTAAAGAAAAAGAAAATGCTCAGTGCACTGAAGTGACCCCACTTGTTATGAAATGTGCAACATCTTGGCTGAATTTCTGAATTGTATGATTTAAATGAGATTTGCCGGTGTATTTCCAGGGGAAAAAAACAACAAAAAATAGTGTTAAAGCCCTGATTTTTTTACTTTCCTCATTAACTATCCTCCAGTTTTAAAGTAAGCATGACAAAATGCAAACCAAAATATACATTTAGCATAGATGCCAAAACCAAGGCTTTACACTGAAAATGATTTCTTCAAACCTGAAGATCTTTCTCAGGTAGGAAGACAAATTCAAGTTAATTGAGCAAGGATAAGGATCATGCCTCCAGAAGAGAGTCAACACCATAGCTCCTTTTTAAAGTATTAATGTTTTAAAAGTGAATAGATAAGGAAAGGTTTGCTTCAGTTGTCTTATCACAGGAAGGAACACTAGAACCCCTAGTTACACAACCAATCAAAAACCTTAGCAGGTCAATCCGATTCGTAAAACTGAGCAGGTAAAAGTAATAGGCAACAATAACCATGTAACAGGTAAAAATTAATCCCCAAACCCTAGGAAAAGGATATGTTTGATGACGGAATGAAACAAGGCAGCAAAATTAGCACTGTTTGCCAATTAAATATCCCTAAATCAAAACACAGCCATCAGGGGAGAGGAAACAAAACCAAAAGGCTGCCTGGGAAGAACTGAGGCAAAACTGTGTGTGAAAGCAGCAAGCCCTGTGAGGTGCTGAGTATCCTCTGCTCCCATTTTGCCCACTAGGAATCAAGGGCTCTCAGTACCTGTTTGGTGCTCAAGTCTTTCAGCTACACTGCAGGGGATTTCTTTCCTCCCCTTTCCCAGCCTTTGTCTTTTGCACTCTGTAAGCAATGCTTTAAATTTAAGCAGGATTTGAATTTCTGAAGGGAAAATAAAACCAAACAATATCCTAAATAATCAAATGAAAGAAATACAGAAAACCCTACATTAAAATGGTGCATCTGATCTTCTAGGGCCAAACTGCAGCAGACCTACCCAGGCTGAATAGTCTTTTTTTATTATGTTTAAGACACCTGAAATCAATGGGAGAATTTATGGAGTAGGGGACTAATCTGGGTGTGAGAGAATATCACCATTTAAGTCCTTAAAACATGAAGTTATGCACCAGGTGTTTTTAAAATCAGCTCCTTCACTTCCAGCACTCTCCAGCTACCAAAGCACAGACCCTCACATCTAAAAGAGACGCTATGTCTTCCAAGTAACAATCCATCCTCTTTTAAATGTGAAGAAATACACATCAAGGATACACAGCACAAAGATTTGGAGCTCATGAGCCAAATGGCAGAAAACCTCCTCCAAATAAAATGCCCCACTCCTCCTCCCTGCTTTTCAGCTCTTATCCTCCATTCCTCCTACATTTTCATACCTATCATTTTGGACTACAAACTCTTCTGGGCAGCCTTCATCTCCTAAGCAGCTCCCATCTCCTTACCTGCCCGTGCAGCCTTCTCACCTGGTGGGCACTGTATTACACGTGTAAAGAACAAGAACCTTGTCACTGCCCACCTAATAGCATGACCTGGGCTCTTCCATATTAGCCCTGACAGCTCTCAGTCATGCAAGGTGCAGAGCCTGCAGCAGGAAGCACGGGTGTGAAGTGCTCACACCTTTCCATTCTGTACTGCCTGCTCCAATGAGGCCCTCAACTTTTAGGAGCTCAAAAGGAGCTGAAGGTGCTCAGCATCTCATAGGATCAGACCCCACAAAGGTGATTCTTATTCAAATGCCTAAAAGTCAACCAAAGGGGCACTGAATGCCCTGGGAGCTTTTCCACTGACTTAACTGGGTATTGGATCAGGCCTAATAAGAGAAATCCTTCCTTCTGAGCAATAATATCAAAACAGCAAGTTTTTCCTATTGCCTGTTCTCTCTGCTAATTAATTTTTAATTCTGGAAAGCTCAGCTCAGCCACAACAGCCATTTCACTAGGGAGGGTCCAGCTCCTAGCCCTCATTCTCTTCCAGCTTCTTGTCCTGCTTTTAAAAGGAACAAATTGTTCTCAAGTTTTCCATCATGGTTAAACTTGTTTAACTACCATCCTTAACATTCATAGGTCCTACGCATGTAAGTGTGAGTTCAAGTGAGATATAGGAGTATTTTCCATTTAGTAAGCCAGTTGCAAATGCTTAAATGTTTGCCAGGCCATGGCGCACACCATTCTTTAGGAGGAAACCCACTGCAGTTTACACCTTCCGAGCCCTGTACAAATATTAAGTCTGATCCATCACTATTTTGTTTGTTCAGCACAACTACCAGCAATTTCAGTAAAAGCTTGCCTATATAAGGACCCCAGAATCAAGCCCATTATCAAATTAGCTGTCCCAAGTACTGTTGCCCCTTTTTTACAGAGGAAAAAAACTGAAGCTCAAGAGCCAACTTGCCCATAGTCGCTCAGCCAGAAGCCAAAATAAATTAGATTAACTGAATACAGTCAATGAATATTAATGCAAGATAATCTTGCAAGTCTACAAGGATTGCTCCCATTAATAATTCCCTGGGAACTCAGCAGAGCTGCTTGCATTAGGATTACTCACAGGAGCCGTCTTGCCTGTGAATAAGGACTACAGGCAGGAGCCCTAATATGGAACAAATTCTCCACCTACAATGATTTTTACAGTGGGCTTCTCTCACTATCGTTTTCTGCCCTCTTGACCTCACAAGTGCTGAAGGACAACCTATTACCCATTCTCTATTAGTGTCTTATTCCCTGGATGTCTTTCCACCACTGTTCTTCTTTCTTGTGGTTACAGTTTACATGTAAAGAAAAGAGAAAAAAAAAGAGTGCAGTTAAGACCAGGTTCTTAGGTGGGAAAAGGTGAAATCAACTGAATTATTCCAGTTTACACCAGTGGAAAAGATGTTTCTCAGGATGCAACATCAGGGACTGGCCTGTCAGTTTGGTGGTGCTACTTTAGTAACACATTACTTTAGTCCATCATTTGCAGGTTGAAGGAGATATTTTCTTGGGTTTATAACCCCCTCTCCTAGGTGCTTTGGCATTGGAGCAGGGTGGGGCCCAGATTTATACCCACTGGCAACATTTGGATTGAGTGCTTGGTCATTGCGCTGTTTAAGGGGTTGAACAAAGAAAAGAAAGCAAAATATGTTAGGACTTCAGAGAAGGGCTCAGAGGAGACTTTTAGGAGGAAAATGTTTGAGCATTAAACAGTCAGGTTTTTTTACCCCAGGATATAGTTGGGGCTATGCCCTTCTCTCTCACAGTTGCCCCTTCCCGCTCCAAAGTTACCACACAAAGGGGCAAAGACAGACAAGGCGACTGTCCACTACCAAAAGGGTCACCTTAAAGCCCTGGCAAAGATCCCAGTACATCCTTCAGTTTTCCTCACGTTTTCAAAAGAATTCAAAGGGAAAATTTTCAGGGGAAACTGAAAAAATGTAGTTTGGACCATACCAAAATTCACCCCGTTTGGGTTTCATTGCTACTGACTTCCTGCCCCTGGGGCAGGGGGCTGGACTCGATGAAGGTCCCTGCCGGCCCGAATGTCTATGACATCTACCAGGAAGAGAGCGCACCCTTGTATTTTCGCAGAAGAGACAGAAATGTGACTTTCCGGTTTTGTGAGAGAGCAGCAGTGGTGTTTTCTCACAAACTGAGGTGAAGCCATAACAAAACCAAGGCTTTGAGACACTGGTGACAATTCACTTCGCCGGCAGTGTCACTAACAATGTGAATTTAGTCACAGAGCTGTGGGGCAGAAGAAAAGAGGTGGCTCTTTCTTATCATAAAGTAGAAAAGAGGCACAGGGTTTTATGATGGGATAAGAAAGGGGATGGAGGGAAAGTGATTAAAAGCAGAGCGAGACACTTCCTGTACACAATGACTCCGATATCATCCTTGTCCAATGACAGTTTTATTCTGAAAAGACAGGTCACACACCGGTTATGACAAGTATCCTACATGTCAAGCTCACATCGCTGACGCTTGCCAAAGGACACTACTTAGCCTTTGAAGAGCACAGCAACTCCATTCCTTGCATCTTCAGAAAGAGAAAAAATGCCATGGGAAGGAACTGCCCTCCTCCTAAAGGCCCATACTGACCAGGTGCTGAATGCCTACAGGGTATTTGTGGGGATTTCAATTCATCCCTTGTTCTCTTGACTTACAGTCATGAAGGAGGGAGCACATTAAGAGAAATCCCTTTTTCAGCAGTTTACACACTTCTGCTATCCAAAATCTACATGTTGAGCAGGGGACCCATCCAATCAGCAGTGGAAAGTGAGAAAAGATGGAGAGAAATTCTGCTATGGATCCAGTGGATTTGATGTGGCTTACTTCAGTGTGGTATCTCCAAGTTTATACTAGGAAAACCAAGAACAGAATTGGGCCAGTGAGTTCTAGCACAAAACATCAGAAGAGATCCCGAGTAGAAAATCCTGGTCAGACAAGTCAACATAACTGGGAGCAAAATCCTGCACTTAAAGTCACATAACACGTCTCAACTCAAATATTATGCTTTTTCCCTTCAAGCATGGATCTTCCCAAATATATACAGTGATAATATATTATTAGAGACAAGCGTTACCTTCAGAACAGAGAAAGAATGTTTCACATAGTATGCAGACACATAGAACATGATCCTGGAAGCATTTATGCACGTCATTTTATTCATGGGTAGTACTATTCAATTCAAAAGGTCTTCTTTGTGGAGCCTGAGTTACTCACAAGCATATATGCCAGACTGGGCCCATATAACGCTTCTGAAATAAAAGGAAGCTGAATTTTCATTGTAACTATTTCAGAATATCCACTTTGGATTCATTCTGACCTTTCTATCATTACTTATTAAAGAAACTCCAGGCATATCTAATTAGAGGGCTGTGAAAGAGACCCTTGATTCTAATCTGAAGATATGCAAAATCAAAATTGTGTCTATATATGAGTTTTGCAGATACCCCGTTTGTGTGCAATGGATGGATCCAGACACTAACCCCAGTACTGAAATTATGCACATTTGAACTCTGTAGCTCAGACCCACTGGCAGGCCAGAATTTGTCCTTTATTCTATCATTGACTTCAGGTGCCCTCAGATCAGCACAATTTTCATTCACGTAACTGTGGCATCTACATAGGTATCTATATGAGCATAGGTAGATCCAAGATTTTTTTGAGTGATGTTAGCATACATGAGGCAGGAGGACACTCCTGAACAGTTAAGAATGGAGGATGAAAAAGAGGCCAGAGCCAGTTCTAATGCTAATTTATTTTGCTTTGTAAACTAGTTGTGAGGTCTGAGGGTATTTTTTTTCCTTCCCTGAGCTACATTGTCTTAGGTTTTGAGGTCTATCTGTCATACTGAGGCAACAGACCCTTTTAACACTTCTTTTTGCTTTGATATGCAGTCCTGTCTCTTCCTTCTCCCTCTTTTCTTCAGGAGTTATATTGCCGGAAAGGGTGATGATTTTCACAGCAAATAAAGGGGCCTTCTCCTAGCTTTATTGTCTTCAGAAGAAATGCTCTGTGAATTTTATGACCAATGGGAAAGCTGTTCCCTTCCCCCCACTCAACCCTGGCCAGTCACAAAGATTGCTAGGGTAAGTGGGGGTCCCACAAAAGAACTGTTACAAACCCCTTTGCAAGGTGTAGAGTAAACCATGAATGTCAGGTGAAGCCCATTATTCCATTAGCACTTTCAGATTATCATAATTTGTAAAAATGAATCTTGGGCAAAATTCCCTGTTCTCAAACTGCTTCTCAGAACCAGCCAATCCAGGCATTACTGCTTGGAGGGTACATTACAATGTAGGTTAAGACCTTTCCCACCTCTGACTTCTGGTAGCTTCTAGTAAACTTCTGGTAGTTCAAGTGAAGAAAAACAATTTACATAATACAGTCCCTCCAACAGAGAATGTCTTCAGTAAAAACTGGTCCTACAGGCTGGTTACAATGAGACCAGCCAGGCCAGAATTAGACCAGGGGAAGTCCACTAACAAAAGGCTGAATCCAGGGACACTGAGTACGGTGAGCAAGATTTGTCTAAAGCATTGAATTTAAAGTTTCTTTTTCACCTTTTAAGTGATAAATCATAATTCTTATCCCCCGGAAGGCTGTGAGAGGCCACTGACATTGAAAAGATTCCAACTAGTTCTAATGAACATCGGATCGAGCCTTAATAAAACAGATTTTTACACAACTACTGCAAACATTTTCTTAGATGTCCTGGCAGATCTCAGTACTGATAGTTTGGTAGGCATCATTCTGAACATGTAAGAAAGCAACAATATTCAAGCGAAGATCCACCATATAAGTCAGAATTTCGTTCTTACTTTTTAATTTTTTTGTAAAGCAACCTTCTTAACTAGATTTGAAAACTGCATTTCTTGAAAACAGAACCATACTGTATTATCACAGCTACAATGAAATCAGAAAGGTACTTGTATAATAATAAGTAAGTTGTATGGGGAAGTAAGCACCCTTGTTTTGCAAATATACTTAGTTTCTGCTTCAGTTCCAAAAGCAAAGGAAAATTCCTCCCCAGATAATTAAAATCAGAAACTGAAAGGTGTCTCTTTGGCTTACTTCTTGTTTTTGGAGATAAAAGGAAGATCTGATATTTGTTTATGGCTTCTGAATGTGAATAGAGTCCATGATAAGATCACCTTGTAGCTCTTTTGTGTACTTCATCTTAACACCACAATAGAGAGTTTAGGGAAACATTTTAGGCATTCTGTTCCAGGGAATGACCCCAAATTCACATTTAAAGGGGAGAAACCCCTAAGCAAAACACAGGCTAGAGAGATCAAAAGAAGTTAAAAAATATCAAGTAAGGCATTAAAGCACCACAGGTGACCATATGTTAAACAAACAATTTACACTTCCAATGAATGAAAACAAATGCACTGATACCTATGTGGGCTACACTGAATAACCACTCTTGTTCAGGACCTCTCATGTTTTTACCATAGTATTTTAAAATTAACAGAGCTTCTAACTTGGCTATTCATATAAGCAAAGTTTGATTCTGTTCCTGATGCAGTTTGACACTGTTTTTACTGTGATGACTTCAGAGTAGCTAGGAGTTGGAATCCTTTCCAGGGAAGGGTACAAATTTGACATACAGTACAGCTAACTTTGTGGGGAAAAAATTAAGCACAGCAAATACAAATACAGACAAAAATATTTTTCCTCACCAGAAAGAGTCTGGCCTGACTCCAAACTATACAAATTCAGTGGCTCAAGAAAGCTGAGAGATGCCACTCAAATGCCATTATTAATACTTACAGGGGATAGGTTGTTGTCTGCCATTATTAATACTTAGTTCTTGCCCAAGGACCCAGCTTGAGAGAATGTGCAGATTAATGGACCAAATATATAAAATATGGAACCTTGTTCTTCAGGCTGGGAAACAGGAAGATCACAGAAAGCATGTCTGACATACTGGTTGGATCAGTGTCATCCATAGCCAGAGGCAGAATATTATCTATTCTCTGCAGTGAACTATTATTTGCCTAAGATCTCCCTGTCATGGAGCAGGATGCTACAAACACAGGTCAACAAGAAAATCTCTGCTGCAAAGGGGTCACGTTCTAAAGACCAGCTTGATGGGCCAAAAATTACCAGTCAGGGCAACACTGATTTTCAGATGTTGAAAGAAGGGGAAAATACATTGCTCATATGCTGCTCCTCTGCGTGGACAGATTTGAGGTGCAAGGGATCGGGGGATGCTATTCACTCTGGAATCTTTGATTGTATTTATCAGGGCCAAACCCTCCCTCTTCTTCCAGAGCTGGGGAAAGCTCTCTCTCGGCAGAACCAGTGAGGACATGCCCCAGAAATAAAGGATAAAGTATTTCAGGAACCTGCTTGATTTGTGGTCCACAGATTTCTCTTCTGTGGGAACCTTTTCAATTCAAAATTGTAGGGGAGTTAAAAGGGGGTGGGTGGAGGGGAAATGTGGAGCAGGAGTTACAAGCCATTCAGCTTCATGGAGAAGAAGAGTGCCAGCTGTGAGACTACGCACCTGAAATTCAGGTATGTTCACAACTGTTAAGTGCAAATCAATTACAGGTTTCCCTCGCCAGCCACAGGGGTTAAGTTCCTGAAAGTTCCCGTGGTTGGCAAAACCGACAGGACTGGGGGAGCAGGGGCTGTGGGTTGGGGGTGAGGGGCACCAGCAAGGCTGTGGGGGCAGTGAGAGGCATGAGCAGGGCCAGGGAGGCCATGCAGGCTATTTTGAGATTGTACCCCCTTCTTTCTCTGAAGCGTGGATACTCAAAACCGTGGTTGGCGAGGGAAACTTGAACATATCTCTCTGCCCTTTCACATGCATCCCCAGCTGGTGCTTACATCAAGATTATGACTCCATAAAAGAAGACTAGTTACCTCCTTCAACAGTTGTGCACCTGTTAGTTTGGTAGTTAGTTCTCCCAAAATCACAGTTTGGTGGAAGTCCTAGCAAATAAGGATAGGAACACCTAATAAGGCCAGGAGGTAGCCCAGATGCAGGCTGTTCTAGATTGCAGGCTAGAGCAGGCCTTCAGAATAATGCAGGACATTAGTTTCAAGGGAGCTGTTTGGTTATTATTTTTATTACTATAGCACCTAGAAGACCCAATCATGGCCTGGGACCCACTGTCCTGGGGGCTGTGCAAACAAAAAACAATGATGTTCCCTACTCTGGAGAGTTTTCAATTTAAGCATAGGACAAGAGACAACAGAGGGTCACAGTCAGACAGAGGAGTGCAAGAAAGCAATGAGATGCTGCTGGTCAGCAGGATACACAATAGTCCTAGAAGGCTTGTGACATACCCTCTGTCAACTTTTTAGCAAACCTTGGAGAAAGGGAGGCTCTGACACACCTTTTGTTTAAGGTGGCTGTTAAGCCCTTGCAGACCTTGGCAGATTCTGATCAGGGCTTTTCACTGCTAGCCTGAGAAGTTAGGCAGACAAGATTCTTTGGCTAAATCCGATATCTTTTATTAGACCAACTAATATAGTTGGAAAAAATCTTCTTTGCAAGCTTTTGGGTATGTTTGCTTTCTGGGTCTAAAACGGGTGACAAATCATAATTTATGAGGGAGACAGACTATGGACATTAGTGCAAGGAATTAAAAAAACAACATATTTTCTCTGAGGGTGTTTATACATGAAAGCTTGCAAAGAAGACTTTTTCTCCTCCGTTTTTTAATATAGTTGGAAAAAAATCTTCACCCAAATATTCACCCTTATGTTTTTGTACCCGAAAGCCTGCAAAGAAGATTTTTTTCCAACTATATTAGTTGGTCTAATAAAAGATACCGGATTTACCCAAAGAACCCTGTCTGCCTGTCCTTAGACCAACATGGCTACAACTGATAGCTCTGAGAAGTTACCAGTTATGGGATTAATAAGCTTTCTGACCAGAAATTCCACATAGTTGCATCTGTCCTCACTGCTTTTTGCCATTCACAATTACCTCCTCAGCATCCCTCATCCTGCTGAACCATGTCAGCTCCATCCTTCCATCCAGATTTGATGTACTAATGGAATCAGTGAAAGAGACATTGGTACTAGGATTTGACACTGACCATTACCCTACATCAAGCATTATTTGTCTCTCATTCTCTCTCTGCTTATTATTACATGAAAAGCCATTGCTTTTTTTTAAATTCCTCACACTGATGTCCATAGTTTATCTCCCTCATAATTTGTCTCTCTTTTCTAATCCAGGAAGAAAAGAGATACCTATTAAATTGAAATAATAATACTGTGTCTCTCTATAACCCTTACTGCTATTGCCTTCATAACATTAATAGTGCAGGAGATTTTGGAGGACTGCAGCCAGTGAAATAGGCCCCACCATTCCCCTTTGATACAGGTATCAGCGTCTCAATTTTAGAACAAGGAACTGAGCAGTAAAAATGTTCCATGGATCATCTGTGGTCATGCAGGAAGTCTGCGCTGGAACCAGGAACAAAATCCAGATTTCCTGACTCCCAGTTCTTAACCCCATCTTCCCCTCAAAATGATAATGCAAGGGATGATAAAGAAGTCAGAACATCAGCTTGTCATCTGTTTGTTTAAGAACAAAACTAAATGCTGGTGGCCTAAGTCTCCTGTGCTGTAAATCAAGAACAACTCTCCTCATGTCAGTGGTTACCCTGGGGTAGGTGAGAGAAGAATCAGGCACAAAATGTCCAGGAACATTTTTTTCCCAAATGCAAAAGAAAGTGTTTTGTGCTGCTGAAATTAAAAACTGTAGCTCAAAGCTGTATGTCTTTTTTCTTTTAAAACAGGTAAAACAAGAACAAGAGAGAAGTACCGGGTGGTTTATACAGATCATCAGAGATTAGAATTAGAGAAGGAATTTCATTACAACAGATACATTACTATCAGGAGGAAGTCTGAACTTGCTGCAAACCTAAGACTTTCCGAGAGACAGGTAGAGTATGGGTCACACATTCAGCATTTCCTATGCATTTATTATTACTGCTCAGGAGACAAGAAAACTGGTTAAAAGCATGACTATCCTAATGTCCCTAAGTATGGAGCAGTGCAGCTGGACTATTATAATGCAGACCACTGACCTGTTCAGCTGTATGAGATCTGTTGCACTGTACTTGTCTACAAGATCAGGGACAGAAGTTCAATAAACCTATTTAACCTAAATCCGTTCAGTTTAATAGTACATCCATCAGGTTTATCTTAAACTGGTTTTACCATTTTGAAAGCAATTTATGAGCACTGAACTTCTGTTGTGTTACAGATTTGAACTAGTTTCCAAACACATACACCAGTTCATGTGTAATTTCTGTCCCTAGCCTAACAAGGCATTATTTCTATATTTCACAGCATCACTGCCAAGACTGGTGCAAGCTCTACCTGCAATAACAATGGTGCACACACAAGTCCAGATTAGGTACAGGCAGCTGCCAGCATCTTAAGCAAAATGCTGTTTAGATATGCTCCAAGAAAGGATAGCTGACGAGGTCTTAAAACACCAGCAGATAAGGTTCTTTGGATAGATGTGATATTTTTTATTAGACCACTAAATAGTTGGAAAAATTGTTTTTTTGCAAGCTTTTGGGCACAATTTTTCCAACTATTTAAAAGAACAATTTCTTCCAACTATTTAGTTGGTCTAATAAAAGATATCACATCTACCCAAAGAACCATCCCTGCCTAGGTCTTTAAACCAACATGACTACAACCAACAACCCTTAAAACACCAGCAGCATCTTGGAGCCTTGTCTACACTGATGGAGCTAAACCAGTGGGAACAGTGGTGGAAAATTTTCGCCAAAAAGCCCAGGGAAAAATCCTGACCTGACTTCATTCCAGGGTTTTGTTATAGATTTAAGCGGGGCCAGAACTTCAACCTAGCAGAAACAGAGCTACTGACTCCAACTGACAAATGGACATATATTAAGAAAAAATACTTACTTGTCCCTCCAGTTCCCCTTCACATTTACTGGAGGACTCTGTCCCCATTTCATATTTGCCCCATTTTTTTCTCTATTCATGAGGCCCTACAAGACCACCATCCTGTCCAAGACCTGAATACATGTTGCTCTGGAACCCATCAATGTCACACTCCTCAATCAGCTAATTGCAATGTCTGTACATTGCTCCTGCAGCACTCACAGCCTGTGTGCCTCCTCCTCCTCTCAAAGGGCCTGGGCACATGGCCTCTGGCTCTAAAACACTTCCAAGCCCAGCTGGCCCCGGAAGCAAGCAAGTGAGATAAGAAGTCAAGCTAGATCTCCCACAGAGCAGTACAAATAATTATTTCATGGTTAGCATTTGTTCTGTACCATTTTAGGTGGGGGGTTCCTTCAATCAATGCACTGAACACAGGCAGTGGAGTAAAAATTGATGAGTATTATTGATGGAGATCAATGGATAATTCCCACTGGGTTATATCATTAGCAATTTCCACTTTTGCTGTTTTCATACTATGCAGCCATGCCACAATTTTCTCAAGTATGATTCAAAATTATTACCTGAATAACATGCCTAATTCTCCAATCAGATGCACTTTTTAGAGTTAACCATCTGTAAAAAGCCACCAAATTGGAAAAGTAGCATTTTATCACTAGGATGAACTCCCTTCCTCTGGGTACAAATGACAAACAAGGTGTAAGGAAATGGAGAAACAGACCCAAGTGTCAAAAATATTTCTTGATCTTCAGCAAAGAGTTCATTGCAAGTGGTTGATTATTGAACAGTCAGGTTTTTTTAACTGGTTAGTAGGTCAAATGATACGTGTATTATCTCTTATTATATAATTGAACTCCTGGTATCTGCATTTTATTATGCTCTTAACTATACACTTAAGATTTGTTTCTATGAACATTCTGCAATATTCACTTGAAACTCACTGATCTGATGATCATTCCTGCAAATTAACCTTTTTATGATAACAGTTGAAGAAAACTATTTGACACAATCTTCAATTTCTATAAGAAATTTGTTCAAATATCCATGGCAATGTGTTTGCAGTACTTGCTTTGCTCTCATTGATCAACTATACCCCTGTGTCCAAAATCAGAACAACATCTATGCATCACTTAAAATAGTGGTTCTTCAACTTTTTAGATATAACGCACTCCCTGGTAGAGTATCAAAAGTATCAAGACACCCCATCAGAAAATGCCAGCTCTTAGTTTTCAGTTGTTTTTTGAAAAACAGTGCAATTCCTCTGTTGCAAAAAAATTCAGAAAGACCAGAATAGGTCAGGATGTTTTTAACACTATTGATTCCTACTTTATATCTCTGGGTTTAGCTTGTGTATCTTGTGTATCTTATGTATGCACACCTAACAGTGCTAACAACTATGTATCACTCCATAACATCCTTGAAAGAATCTCAAGGCACCCTGGTTGAGAATCACTGACTTAAGCCATTCCTAAGCAGGGCTAGACACAGGCATAGGAGAACTGGGCAGCCACCTGGGGCCCAGACAGGGGGCCTAAAAATGGTAATTGTATTATTATTATCATTATCTCTAATGAAGGGGGGACAGGTACTAAAAGTTCGCCCAGGGCTGCCAGGAGTCTAGGTACGATGCTGATTACTAGGCAAACTCAGGCTTACATGGCACCTAAATGATGCATAGGATTTCAGCCTATACAACTTTCACTAGACTTCTATAGTGCATTAATGAAGAAGATTAATTACTTAGCTCGGGGTGAAAGCCTGAAATGATTCTCTGGGAAAGCCTCTTCACTAACTGTTTCAAAGTGCTGAACAGGAAGTAGGAGAGAATGTTCTCCAGATAATGTAAATGAAAAATGTTTCATATCAACTTAAAACTGAAAAATATTTCCAGAACTTTAGACAGTGAGTGTTGATCTGTTCAAAAGATCTGTGGTTAGAAATAAACCTGTACATGTTTGATGCAGTAATCCATTGAGAGGGCCTCATTCTAATCTGAAATATATTGCCATGTACCTTGACAAACAATGTGAATAGATACACAAATTCAGTCATAAACCATTTGAATTATTTGTGCCCCTCTACATGTGCAGGTAAAGGTGCATTAGGATCAAAGCATGATCCACAAAATCATGCTTCCTGTCACATCATGTGTATGGCAGGAGGTGTGATTGTGGGACTGTGCATTAGATCTCATCTAACCTTATCACTGGTGCAGGAATCATGATCCCAGGCTTCCCCAGAACTGGCTCCTGTGACTTTAAGCCCCACACCCAGCGGGACTCACAATGGGGACGATGTTCTCTATGCTGCCCCCACTGCGAGCCCCACAGCTGATGTGCTCTGCAGGGTTTGCAGCCGAGGCTACAGGGAGCATGCTGCCGCTGCTGTGAGCCCCAAAGCTGAGGATGCTGCCACCACTGTGAGCCTTGTCAGTGCAGGGCTAGAAGGGAGTGGTGCACCCCTATGGCTAACGGTCCCCCAGTTGATGGGGCTCCCAGCTACAGGGGAGCACTAGGCCACACGTTCAATTAATGACATGATTAGAACAAGCTACAGAGTTATTACACATTTTTGTGGAATAACCCTATAGTTTATTGCTTGTTTTATCATGCCATTAATTGGTTGAAGGTGTAATTGCATCAAAACTTGAGGAGTGATTACTTGGTTAATTGTGCCTGGACTGTAATGTATAGAGGGGGCCTAAGTTTCATATTTTAACTTTCTTTTTACAAAATACTTGTATACACTCCTCTAACTATACCAGTAGGATTAGCTACCTCTCTCAACCCCCACTGCCAGGATGGATTTCTCATGCTGATGCAGTTTATTCCCATATGAAATATAATGTTATATTGGTATATGACCACTTTATACTAAAATAACTTGATCCACACTGAGGATTGTACCAGGTATAACTATATCAGTAAAAAACAAACAAAAGGGAAAAAAACTTCAAAAACTCTTAACCATCTTAGTTATGCCCGTAGATTAGAGTTAGTAATTACATGGATGATACTTGGGTCAGTCTCAGTACCAAGTAGAAGCACATGCATAGATGGTACCAGATATAGTAAGATTTTGTGGTTCTGGCAGAGTAAATGGACATAATTGATGGGGCAGGGAAATGCCAGAGATACTAGGAGATATGGGTCCACTTATTTCTCCAAAAGTATCTGCATAGCATAGATGGCAGGAGAAGTTCTTTAGTGAAAATGAAAAGTTAAGACAAAGGTGTGTGACTGATTGAAGATCCTACTAACAGTGCACAGTTATGGGTAACCACAGTTTTCCATGGCCATGCATCAGCCCAGCACCTGCCGTTTTTCCCATAAGCCTTTTGTCTTGCCAACCACAGTTTTGCCAACCACAGGAACTTTCAGGAACCTAACCTCAGCAGCTGGCAAGGAAAACCTGTATATGTATAGCAACATTTTACCTAGGGGGTCCCAGAATACTTCATGAATGTTACAAGACCTGTATTTCAGCCACCACTAAAATGCAGGCACCGCTGAACTGAAACAAAAGAGTTGTTTCATGGAACATGGACAAAGCAACACTATAGAACACACTGTTGGGACAAAAAAAAAAAATTAAGGATGCTATGACTAATCAAATTAACCTATGGGAAACCTAAAAGGCAAAATGCAAGCCTGTTGTTACAGGGGCTGAATACAGACAGTCAAAAAGCCTGAGGCTAAATCCATTCAGTCTTTGTAGGTTAGTCTAAGCTATACAGATTAAATTGAAACAGGAGTGAACAGACATTTATCGTTGATTCAGGAAATGCAGCCATATGCCTGCAGTGGCCCAGGCCGGAAGCTGTCAGGTGCTAGAGCACAGCTCTCTGGCTGTGTGCTCACTTCCTCTTCCTGCTGCTCCCAAGGCCTTTGGGATTTGCAGTCCACAATAACATCAGCAGGACTCTGCAGGGTTGTTCATCACTTCCTCTTCCTGCTTCCAGGTGCCCATGCGATTTGTAGTCCACAGTTGCAGCCAGCAGTAAGTTTGAGTGGAGGAAGGTGTGTTTATCCCTCCTCCCTAGTACCAGACCCCAGCTGGGGTTTGTTGGGGCTGGGACATCCCCAGCCGAGCTTGCCCCTTCCCCATCACCTTGTCAGCCAGCCCTCACCGCTCTAGCTTCAGAGCAGAGGGGTGGGGCCAGCCCTGATCTCTGAAGCAGGCAGCGCAGCCCAGCCCAGCCCAGCCCAATCCAGGGCTGGAAAGCATGCTGGGGTCCTCTGATTTCACTTGAACCAGGAAGGGGGTCTAGGACAGAAGTTTCATAAGCCAGTTTGACCCAAATCAGTTAAGTCTGATACTATATTCAACCAGGTTTATCTTAAACCAGTTTCAGCCATTTTGAAACTGGTTTATGTGCACTGAACTTCTGTTCTGTTACAGGTTTAAACCACTTAAACTGGTTTATGTGTAACTTATGTCCCTAGCCAGGGAGGCAGAAATAAGGGGAGGAGCTAAAAGTGGAGGGTGGAGAGAGTATTAGAGTGTGGACAAGGAAGTTATTTGTAGGGCAGCTCAGAAAAAGGGGGGAAACAAAGAACAAGGGAGTCAGGCAAAGAAGGAAGGAACATCAGGAGAAACATGAGAATACATCTGAGAGAGAGAGACAGTGAATTACATCCTTTTGTTGTGCTATAAAAAGTTCTTTGCCTGCCTTTGTTCAAAAGTCATACTTTTGCATATACTTGCATGTACTGAAAAACTGGCACATGGCCATAGGCTCTGGCAGGGTTTGGGCTCTGGCAGAATTTGGCCCAACCTGAATTACCACTGCATCTCTTTTCAATGTAGAAAAACTCTTACACCACCATTTGCATTAAAATGTACAAGCATTTACATTACATTTTGTACTTAGTACCAATACATTAACAGACAAGGAAGCCAAAAAATGCCAAAAATCCTGCAATACTAAAAAACTCACTCCATTTAATACATTAAAATGTGTGTTAAAGTTTTTCAGAAAGGAACTGGCTGTTACACAGCTTCCTATTTCCCTCCTAAATGATCAATACATGTTTGATTTTCACTGTGCTAGTGATTAGGTAACTGCTCAGCCTACATTCTGTTTGCTGTTGACACACCTCTTTCTTTGCTTCTCTGCAGGTAAAAATCTGGTTCCAGAACCGCAGAGCCAAAGAGAGAAAATTAATGAAGAAGAAAATGACTCATTTTGATGGCAGCAATCTCAGCTCTATGCAGAGTGACTCTGGCTCAGTGAGCCCCATGCCCGTTCCTGACCCACAAACTCATTCAGAAATGTCCAATTCTTTATTCCCCCCTCCACCTCCTCCACCTGCTCTTTCCATGAATGGCTTACAGCACAATGGCAACCTTCAACAGGTCGTAGCCTCTCAGTAAGGCTGTTCAAAGAGTTGTTTTATACAGAACTTTATAAACAAACAGTACATGGAGCACTACAGTTCAACAGGACAGTTGTAGCTGGCAAAATACCCCAACACCATAATGGTCTTGTGCACACAGGCTCCAATTCTCAGGTCTACAGAAGGCAGAAGCAGATGTCAAACACAATGGAACTGTTGTGTGCAAGGGGTCCTGATTGTGGAGAGATCTTGGAAGGGGATGCCAGGAGGCTGTGTCACTAAGCAGGCACTGCCTGGAGTAACACAGAGGTTGGGAAGGGGTGGGGAAGTTGGACGAGAGACAAGGAAGTGGTCATTTGTTCTGCTACTATGCAGCTCCACTAGCCAAAAGATATATGAAATAGGCCACAGACAGTGCTGCATCCCTGCGGCTATTTTAAGGCCTCTGCAAGCACTATGGGTCTTGATAAGAAAGTATATTCTTCCCCCTACTTTTCCTCATATAGGTTTCATGTGTGAATCTCTTTCTTGGACTTTGCACATGGCTCTGATAAAAATGAAGTTCTTTGGCCTATGCAACTGAAAGCCTGGAACACGTTGGCTATAGACTGTTGAGGTTTTTGGGATGAGGTCCAGTTTATCTCCTCCACTACTCTAACAGAAATTACTTCCAAGGCTAAGTAATACTGGCATCTACTCTTCAAAACTTGGTATAAATGTTTCCAGAGAAAAGAATTTGGGAATTGTGAATCTCAGCCCAGGTTTGCTCTTGGTGGGAAAAAAAAGATAATTTCAGTTCATTTTGTTTCTTAGAGAAGTAGCAGAGGAAAATAACCCCTAAGATGTTAGAGATGTTTAAGGGAACAATCACATTTAATGAGACCATGAAACCTATGGAAAAAGGTACAGCTAACGCATCTACATATTATGTGGATTACTTGGTTTTCACACATTCTGTAGTATAAAAAAGTTGAAAGGCCAAATGAATAGATGAGAAGAGAAAACCAACATTCTGCTTGAGCATAACCCGTTTTTTAAATGGGTACCTAATAGTGATCTGCTAAATCCACATATAGGCTTGATATGTACATATATATATGTAAGTCTAACATTCAGACATGCTGATTGCTCATTAACTGCAGCACAACACATATTTAGGAGCTTAACTATGTATTTAGGTGTCTAGGTTGGCACCAAGGATAACATTTCAAAAGCACCTACAGCCTAGATCTCAAGCTTAACATGCCAACAGCAGCACCCCCAACCAGGCTGTGATGAAAACTCTACACCAGGCAGAAGCACTGCAGCTACAGCTATATGAGGCTAGAGGCAGCCTAACTCCACAGTGCTAATTAGTCTTCCCTTGGTGCCATGTGAACATAGCTGCACTGCTTTCACTTGAGAAGGGTTATCACGTGCAGAGCAAGGAGTATATCTAAGGGAGCCAGGCACAATAGGTCTGTAGTCTAGATGTGAGTGACATGATGACAAAGATCCTAAAGGTGACTTCAGCATTTAGAACCCAAGGTGCTATTGACTTTCACCAAGAGTTGGCCTCCTAAATATCCAAGCCAGTTTTGAATTGGAATTTAGGAGCCTAAGGGCATGTCTACACTGCCTCCTGAGTGCCTAGGAGTGCTACTTTGAAGCATGCCCTTCATCCTTCCTCTCACTAAGCATAGGCCAACTCCGCCAAAACAGGCAGGGCAGCTAGTTTAGTGTGGACCTGTGCACATGCAAAGAAGCTGACTTGATAGACAGCCTGGAAGCAGCTCTGGGCATATGCTCAGGTCCCAGCCTTTGACATACCCCAAGTTCGAGCAAGCGGGTGGAACAGGCTTCTGAGCAGTTCTCCTGGGCTTTTCACACAGGCAATGTAGATAGACATGTCCTTTGTTACTTTTGTGCATTGGAAAAATTTACCCCAAAACTTAGTCTAAGGGTGGATACATTCTTGTTTTTCCCCCTAAATATATCATATAATATTATTTTGATGATTAAGGTGGAGTTATGAAAAATCACTTTGTATATAAAAGAACTTTAAAATAAATGACTTTTCCATAAGTGTTTCCAACACAGTATAGACCTACTACCAAAAGCTGCAATGCAGGAACGATTTTTGGAGACTGTTTTTAATCATGATATAAAGCTTAAATATATAAAATGGGGGAAGATGGGATGGTTAAAACAGAAAAACTCAGAATTTCACTACTAAATAACCAATTTTACTGCAGTTCACACATCTAAGGATGCATTTTAATTTTTACCATCTTGTGGTTATTTGATGACCTGTGTGAAATATAATTAGTGTATCCAATCCTGCTCCAAATGTGCTTGTGTCTCCATCATATACTTTCACTCTCCCACACTGAAAAGAAGTCCTCTTCTTACTGGCAGTAGCAGCTTGCAGCATTGAGATTAAGCACCCATATGAGTCTTGGAGTGGTCCTTCCATACAAGGTTTAAGAAGATCAGTTAAACATGACGATGGAAGTCTCTCCTGCTGCTATCTCTGTTGTGCCTATTTTGAGAAGTAGTACATACAAAGGGAGACATCATTCACCACAGCACTTTATCAGACAGTTTTAGCTGGAAATTCCGTCATGCTTCTTCCTATTGTCAGGTGGAGTGTTTTGGAGAAAGGCCCTTGATTAACAGCATTTGGGCATCAAAGTAATTTGGCATTTGCAAGGCTAACAAACTCAGGCATCTCAAAGCATTCTATCTTCCAGATAAGTCCATCAGAAATGCATATAATGGCCTTCAAGTGGAAGGAAACCGTATAGATGCTTTGGGTATAGAGCAACACTAAGCAAAGATTTCTATTTTCAGGTCAATCCTACTTGACTTCAATTCAATTCAATTTATTATTAAGGATTCTGGCTAAAAGCCTCGCTCCTGAAAACAACATGACAAACATGCAACCATAATATAAATAAATGTAGGCAAAAATAACGGACATACAAATATAATAATAAAATTAAGCCAACCATTATAAAAACATTGTTCCTTTTTCTAGAATTAACATAAGTATAAATATAGTATAAATGGTTATAGTATAAATATAGTGATAAATCAGATCATGAATCTATAAAAATATTGTACATAGGTCCACAACTGACACAGTAAAATCAAATATAGTGATAACATTTATCAACCATATCAACAATAAAGGATGTTTATCTCTAATTGCTTCAGCCTTATAAGCAAAAATTCCAAGACAGTTCACTAATTATGAATCTGATGAAAGAGACAGATTAATTTCTCTCTGTTTGAAAAGTATATCAATTTCTGCAAGAACAGTGATAAATATTTCTCATGTCGTTATATAAAAAACATTCTAAAACATAATGTATAGTGTCTTGCAGAACTCCTAGACAAGCTGGGCAACATATTGTAGCCCTTGGAATGATAAGTCTACGTCCAGCCAAAACAGCTGTAGGCATCTGTTCGGTCCTAGTCAAGGAGGATCACCATTTATTGTTGAGATCCAGCTATAAATACCTTTCCGCCCTCCACAATCTAATTTCCAAAGAGTATATAAAGGGGCAATACAAGTAGCCCTGGCCACTGCAAAATCATTCTGCCTGGCAATATCTCGTAACCTCTGGAAAACCCGAACCTTTTCTATGGGAGAGAAAAGTCTTTCATTCTTTGACATAGTAACCCATCCCAGAAAATGCAAAAGTCTGGGAAAGAAAAGCTAACCAGGGAGATTGAAGAGAAGGGGGATTATTGATGTCTTTTATATAGCACAATTTAAGCAGATAAGACGGTAGAAGAGGCAGGATCTGAAACCAAAATCCTGCCATTCTGATAATATTAGTTAAGTTAGAATCTAATCAAAATCTCTGATCTCAAAAAAGATGTGGGAGTTGAAGGAGAAAGACCCAGAAGAGCCTTATGAAACTTGTTCTGAGGCAATGTTCCCGCTAAGGAGCAGAGGTCCGTGAGCACACTGCTTTGGTCCCACCTCCCCTTTTCGGCGCGGTCCACCAGTAAATGTCCCGCAGTGAGTGTCTAGGTAGGAGCGGGCAGGGTTCAGCCCTATGTGGAGCACTGTGGGCCCCACCCACCCCCCTGCTCCATGCTAACTGCTGCCCAGAGCAGCACAGTGGAGTGCTGTGGGGCAAAACGGGAAGGAAGGCACTGGGGCCGGCGTGGGACACTTACCAAAGGTAAGCTCCTCAGTCCTCACGCGAGGCAGGCAGTGCCTCCTCCCTGAGGCGAGGCAAGGCAGGGATGGGGACCGGTGCTGGTGCAGGCTCTGCTGGCTCCAGGGAACTGCTCCACCCCCCAGCCCTGACACCATGTGCTTCCTTGCTCCCAGAGGTGATACGGGGGTGCAGAGCAGTTCTCCAGAACCGGTAGAGCCTGAGCCAGCCCCAATCCCTGCCTTGCCATGCCTCTAGGAGTGAGGAGGCACATGGTGTCAGAGCTGGGAAGTGGAGCAGTTTCCCGGCCCTGGTAAAGCCCACGCTAGCCCACACCTCACCTCCAGGAGCAAAGCAGTTTCTCGGCCCCAGCCCCTGCCTCGCCTCCAGGAGCAAGGAGGCACATGGCATTGGGGCTGAGAAGCAAAGCAGTTCCCCGATGCCAGTCCCCAGGTCCTGTCCTCACTTCACTTCCAGGAGCACATGGCCTTGGGGAGCAGCCACTGCCTAAGCTTACCTCCAGTAAGTGTTCTGCACTGGCCCCTGTGTCTCCACCGTGCTCTGCGCCCGGCTCATTGCTCATCTCCTCTCTGGATGGGTGCACGGCATTCGTAAGTTTGTGTGCGGCATGGTTTTAAAGCATGCACGGCCACGCGTGGGTGCAGCTTGGAGGCAACCTTGTTCTGAAGTATGTCTACATCATTACTGGTGGCATAACCCCATACTTCAGCGCCATATAGAATCTGAGGATATGCTGATATAAGAGCTTGGACTGATCATCCGGCTGTGGTCACATAACATTTCTTTATAGCCACAGCCAATTGGACTGCCTTAGTTTTAACTCATTGAATGTGGTATTTCCATGATGGAAAAGCTGTGAACATCACACCCAAGTACCTATAGGTTTTAATAACTTTGAGTTTACTTCCATGGATATTTCATCAAATGGCTTCCCCCACACATTATTTTGGATTTATCATAATTAATCTTTAAATTGTTTTGTCCACACAGATACTCAAAAGTTGTAATTGCTCTTTATAATTCAATAGGGGTTCTTGACAGTATAACGGTGTCATCTACCTACATTAAAATAGGGATCAGCGTTGCTAATAATTATGAGGAATGAAAATGAGCATCCTGCATGTTTCTGATAATGTCATTCATGTAAAGATTAAATAACGAAGAAGCCAAGATGCATCTTTGTCTAACCCCTTTTTGTATCTGAAATTTCTGTATGAGTTCACCCCTCAGATTCCCCCTAACTTGGCCCTACTTGACTTCTGAGAGAAGGGATACAAATTTAAGCCAAGTTCTCCTTTCACTCACCCCCATCCATCCACATGCACACACACAAAATCAAGATGATAAAAGAATCCTCAGATTTAGATTGTCCAAATGTAAGATGTGAACAAAACTAAATCTGCATCTAGTGCTTCCATTAATTAATTTAGGACCATTCCTGCAACATGCTTAACTACTTAGACAAGCCAGTGGTTCTCAACTTTTTGAGACTCAAGGTATCCCTGGATAGGCTCAAGGCACTCCTTGGAAAATGCCAGTTCTAAGTTTTCACTCTTTTTTTTACTACTGAAAAATAATAGAGCATTTTTCTGTTGCAAAGCACTCAGCCCACAACTATGGATTTGAAATTTCAGGCTTTATCTTGTAAACCTTGTTTGCAAACCTTGTTGGAACGTGACAGCATTCTTGAAACAGTCTCAAGGCATCCCAGGGTGCTGTGGTACCCTGCTTGAAAATCACTGTGCTAAGCACTCCCAAACTACTTCTGATTCCAGAAGATGAAGCTCCTAAGCACCCTGCAAAACATGTCCAGCTCTTTGCAGGATCAAGCTCAAAGTTGCCTGCTTTTCTCTCATCCCACCTTGATACCACCATTCTTGAGTGTGAAGGATATACTAGGATGAAGACATTTCTGTACATTGCCCTAAAATGCTTTAAAATTCTACCTTAAGATTAACAGGAGAGACATCTAAGCCCCTTAACTCAAGGGCCACTGTATGAAAGAGAAAAAAATATGATTGTGCTCAAGTATTTGTTCTTTAAAACTAGGCAAACATGTCATTCAGAAAATGAGGAATCTGGCAAAATGGCCTGTCTTATCTTGTTTACATGCAGAAGAGTTATTGAGGAAGATAAGTGATCACTTTGAAGATTTGACTCATTTCTATCCTAGTTTGCTGAATACTTACTTGCTATAGGTTGCTATGTGTTTCCAATCAGAGGTTGTTAAGTACACAAAATAAGGCTGAATTTTATTTGCAGAAGCAAATGTTCAAAGGTTAAATTTTATTGCTCCAAAAGCAGTATCTATAAACTAGGATAATACTTTAGGGATCATTAACTTAGTAGTTATGCCAGTGACTTTAAAAAAAAAATAGTTCAGACATTTTGTAAAACACGCAAGGTAAAATATTGAACTAAATACCTTAAGCATGCTTTCATTCTTATAACATATTTAGCCATAAATGTGTAGGGAATAATATTTTTCTCATGGAAAAAGAAATATATGGGGTATGTTTCCCTACATACTATAGTGAAGTGGATGATTAAAAATATATAGAAAGAAACATTTGGAGCCAATTAACAATAAAATGGTTTGAAATCAAATGGTATTGCAATCAAATGGTTTGAAAACAGGACAATGAGTCAGAAATTCTGGCACTAGTCTTAACACTGACAAACTTCCTTCCTGGTTTTGGCAGATCATTTAACCTGTCTCTCTTTTCCCTCGTATTTGTAAAAAAACAAACAAACAATGGCAATAACTCAGAGATATTGTGAAAAATAAATACCTGTTAGTAAGGTACAGTGAAGAAGAAAAGCACAACAAAGGCACTGAAATAATCACATATACCTACTATATCACAAGGGTATCAAAGGCCTTATTACAATTAGACCTGAAACCTGTATAAGTTCTATTTTCAGAATGCTTCACTAAACTTTGAATTCTCAATGCCAACATGGACAATCAAAATGGTTTTAACGGATTGAGGAGAACACATCAAGCAGACACAAATTAACATGTACAAATACAAAGGCATATCATTTCAAAGGTTTTTAGAAACTCTTATGTGCAGCATCTACCACTAACTGAACAATATCCAGTGTGCAAATACTGTTGAGTCCCAGTCACCTACTCAGTCACCTTCAGCAAATATATTTACTATTGACATTGAGGCCCCTTTATTCAACTGTGAAAGATTTCATGTTCCATACTACAGTCCCCACATTTGGAATTTTACAGCAAAATGCTGCAGTCCCATTTGTTCTGAATGGTCACGTAATGACCTGTACCAGTACTCATCCTCTGGGGGTCTTGAAATAAGCTGTCACCATCTGGGCACAGAGTCATATGTGCCTCACTGCTTGACAGCCTGAGTGGGCATCAGCACCAACACCAGTGACACGAACCAGAAACAAAGATAGCAGAAGCAGAGATGAGCAACATGACAAAATGCAACAGCAGCTTCACTCTTATGCTTAAAGGATGAAAACAGCTTCTTGTGCACTCTGCAGGAAAAGAGACTCCAACAGACAACAGATGCAGGTGGATGCTGGGGGTAAAAGGTCTTAGCTCCACACAGTAAACATATGAACTATTCTCTATCTTGAAAGGCCTTAAAATCAGGCATTTCTTACAACTAATTTCCCATCATTTGCAGTTTAAATCATTGCTTTGACATCTTATCAAATGTAAAGAATAAAGGATACAAAATTACAACCTTGACAACTGTTGTCTGTGGACAGGTGACATTCTATCTCCACTCTCATGACAAATATTTTACATGAAAATTTCCTATTGTGCATTATTGTATCAGCTAATGCTTCCTGTTATTTTCTACAGGGGTTTACTGTGAATTCAGACACCACAGGACATTCTAGTCTTTCAGCCTGTGTAACGAACAAGGGAAGCAAGGTTGTATTCTTATTTGTGCTACGTGCCCTAAATCTGAGCTATAACTGGAGCTTTGGGCATTGAATCAGCACGTTGCAATGAGGTCATGAGGAGCTGATATTTTGAATGGCATTTAGAATACCATTCTTCCTTCCTGAAAAGAAATGCATCTGTGGCACATGCCTGTTACAAATTTCTCTTAGCTCTGGATTTATAAGAGCTCTTGTTCAGACCCTCTGAAAGTAGATAAGCCTGCAGAGATTTTGCATCTAATAAAGGGTTAATAATAACTTCATAATACTGTCAGCCCACTAGAAAAAGATGGTACATCAGTAAAGTTCACAACCACCCATTCTGTCAGGAATCCCACACAGATACTTAAAGAAATATAAGTAAGAAACACTATTAAGCCTGAAGTTAGTAATGTTTTTTGACTGGTCACTTCTGAAGGCAAGGAAACAAATCTTCTTCCCCCATCATTTTAGCCTAGATGCCAAGCTCATCTGCATTATTTTCCTTCAGTAAAGAGAAAAAGAACCATATCATTTTGCAGTTTTCAAAGCCAATTTTCTTCTTGCTTTCTTCTTCTTATGCTGCAACAACTGTAACCTCCTTCTGAGTCAGAGACAGATATTAATGTATTTATAAAAATACACTCATGCATAAATGCCATTAATTAGAGGATCAAGTATTTATAGCATATGCCAATTTTAATCTATCACATCCCTACAATTCTACTTACAATAGTTGCTATCAAAACATTTATCTGTGCCTTTACAGTTATAATATTACCCCAGTATCAGAGATATCTCTTATGTGAATTAAAAGAAATAGTGCAGATATTATGATACTGTCGCCAATTCTACATGTACAGGCAAACTGTAATAATGTCAATGGTATCAATGGTACCTATAGGGGATTACACGTAACACTTCTTCATAGGCTGATAATGAGTATACTGCCATACTAAAAGTTTTAATTTCCAATGTTTACCTAATGAAGCTCAAAACACACTGCATTAGCTATGTACATATAAGAGCCACTTCCCCTCAATATAAGGGCAGTTTTTGGACAGATGGGCATACCCTGCACTATAAAATAACAGGACAGAAATTTCAGGTTGTTTTTTATAGTCAACCTATCCTGATTTTGCTAATAGGTGTAACAAAGCCACTGCCCAAATACCATAGGCCTGTCCTGTTCTATGGCCCTAATAATGAGGGTTAAGAGCCCCATTTCTCTCAGATGGGAGCTCATTTCCCTGCTCCTTATCCCAGTATGCAAGGGTGAGAAACAGGTCAGCATGTGACCCATTGTAAGCATGTGACCCATTGTAGGACATTACTGTACTTCACTGATAACTGACATGGCTTTGTGGCCTTAACCACTGCAGACCAAATACTAAGCTGGTGCAACAGAGCTTCACCAAAGGTTTACCTATGTACATTCTGGATGGACCTGTGCTGATAAGAGAGAGGCAGTTAGTGGTGTGAACACAAATTCCCATTGCAGACACCATGAGTTAGCCAACAACTCAGCCAGCTACAGGACAGTCTGCCCTGTGCCTCTGGCAAAGGCAGTTGTTTCATCAAGGAAGATGACAAGGAAATGACTCATGGGGGAAGGGCAGAGAAGCAATTTACTATGCACAATATAAATTAATAGCAAGCTTATTCTCTAGTGAAGACAAACTTTGGTACTATACTGTTTGCCCAAGCCTTTCCTTTTTTTTCTCTATATCCTTATCACTCTGCTGTTGGAGACACAAGAGCCAGAGTGTTGAAGAAGGTTGGTACGTTGCCATTTTTGTTATCTTATTCTCACACTGATGCTAAAAATTTGCAGTCCTGCCCAAAAATCTTATCCTTTATGTAAATCTATTTAAAAAAAAACCCTTATCCAAACCTACCATTGTTAGCTGATACCAAATCAGTACAACAATATGCCATAGGCATATCTTGATCTAATTATGTTCTGGAGAGAACTAAAATAGATCTGAAGAAAATGTAGATAACAGAAGAGACAAAACAAGAAAGGGAAAGGAAGAACATAAACAAGAGATAAAAGAAGAACAGAGAAAGAAGGATAAACTTCTGTGATATAAAAATACAGGATTAGCTGATAGTGAAATTGTTGGGGAGGGTAGAGGGCACCACCCAAGAAGAAAAAGGCCATTGGTGAAAAATCTAATAATACAGTTAACCTGAAATAGAGTAACTTTGTGCTCAGAAGCTTATCTAAAATCTATCCTTACCATATCACCTTCCCAAAAAAATTATCCCTGCCTCGTGAAAATAAACGTCACTGAGGAAGAATGTGAATGTGCAAATAGTACTTTTATAAGTAGGGGCAAGCTTCAAATAATGTACTTGACTTGAACTGTATAAACAGTTAAGAATAATTTACATAGTATCTATGGCTTTCAAGTAATGCTGGTGAATATGAAACTTCACCTATTTAATTCCATAAATTTGTCTACAACTGACAGTATTGCAATGCTTCATTATGTTGTAGTATATAGCAATCAGGCATTGTGCTTGCAAATAAAGCATAATGTAGATGATTATATTCCCAATTTACTCAACAATTGCTTTTTAACGTGTATATTGCTCACAAGAATTGATGTGAATCCCTCCACTCCCACATCAGAAGCACCCATCATTACTGACTTGGGCATGCTCACAAAAACTATGTTGCAGTACTTTTCCTGCAATCAAAGACAACTGGGTCCCCTTTTAATTCCTCTTGTAACTCCAGGCCTTGGTTTCCCCACACCTACTTCCATTACACAGCTTTCCAGTCTTCTCAGTCATTCCTGGTCTGAGAAACACATAACAATACAAGTTTTAAAAAAACACTTAAAAAGGAGGGAAGACTTTTCCCCACTAATCCCTTAACTTCCTTAATTCTCTTTCATTTGTGCAAAAATCTCCCCTCACATACACATTTAGGTTTCTTCAGTGCTGGAATTAGAAGAGATGTGTGAATATGTCAAAGTGCAAAGGGCTCTGAATGAAAAGCCACACCTCTGAAAAGAGAAAGATCTCATTATGATTTACACCTCTTTTGCAAGCATATCCACTGACAAATAGCTCACTGCCTACACATGCATTTGAACTAAAACATTAAATGGAATCCACTACACAAAATTTAACAAGGCAAATGTACAATGGTCATCTATTGCAAGGCATGGATAGTTTAAGATCATGCTCACAACAATGCCTTCTGCAAGCGTTTTTAAACTACCTTTTCTCCTTCTTTACATTATTTACCCTTTTAGCACCTAAGTGTCTTACAGACAGGTATGAAATCAGTTCTGGATCCAGACAATTTACAATACAGATCTGTCTCACCCATTTCACTTTACTAAGCTAATGTAACTGAAAAGAGATTGTGCTCAGATGTGGAAGTAAACAGCCTGAAAAATCACCTTTCTCCTTGAAAAATTCATATCTCCTATAGCTACAATTAGCTTCAAGAAGATATGAACTGGAAGCAGCTAATAAAAACAATTATTTTCCTTCTTTTTTTCCAGTTTATTTCCATTGTACTTTTGGCACTGTCCTTGCCAGTGCACTGCTTATCCCATAAAGTTAGTCAATAATGGACTCCACATAGCTAGACCCCCATGAGCCCCAGTAAAGTCTATGGACAGCCATTGGATGTAAGGGTTTGCCCACACTCATTGCAGGGTCAGGGTTTTAACTTCTCCCATTCTAAAAGACTTTGATAAATATCAACAGAAAAGAAAGAAGGAAAAAGGGGGAGGGAGGCGAATGAGATACAAAACACAGGGCCCCAGGTTTTTTGGGTTGTTTTTTTTTTTGGGGGGGTGGGTATTTAGTGCTTCTTACTTTAAGTCCTTGCAGCTCTGCAAAAACTTCAGTTCTTTAAAATTCATCCATTACACAATATTCAGGGTGAGAGTATCTCTTTAACCAAGATAAACACGTAGTTTATGAAGTTGCAAATGTATGGATTTAATAAACACATTTACCAATACACTTATCCACTTGAAAATTAAATAAACTTCTTGGATAAATATCCTCATTTTAAAAGAGTTGTGGGGGGAAAAAAAGTTGTGCCAAATGTTTTAGTAACATTTATGTCACAGTTACTTTTATAGATTAAAAAGAAATAAGTCAAATGCTTTTGATTAGAAGCCCAAAAAAATTCAGGTATCACTTTTCTGACGTGGAATTGTTTTAAAAGAGTGGGAAAGGGACTAGAACACATAAAAGATCTGTGAGAAAGGAAGCACCAGAACTAGCAGCAAGGTGGGGTTGCCTGCATGGTCAGCCCTTCATTTGAATGCAAATGTAATTATGAAAGCAGGCAGTTACCCTGACGTCAGGCAAGATCTTGGTAAACCATTACCACCAGCACCTGGTAATGCAGTTGTTGATATTACAGGATGAGGTAGAAGAAGCAAAGAAGTGTGTCAATTTTTAGGAAGATTAGGAATAGCTAAAACAAAAAATTAAAAGGTGAAGGGGAAAAAATGGCAAGCAGAATATCATAGCAACTACTTCTACCCGTTTTGACCATAATGTATGTGAGTTATCTCTTGGATAAAGAAGCCAGCATGTATCCGGGATCTGCAAGGTGCAACAACAACCTGCCGGTGCAAAACTTTGTCTCCACGCCGCCCTACTCAGATTATATGGGATATCATCATGTGCCAAGTATGGACAACCATGGACAGACTTCAGGAACCTGGGGATCTCACTACGGCCCACAAAGAGAGGATTGGAATGCCTATGGGCCCGGACCCTCCAGCACAGTTACTGCTGCACAGATCAATGGCTCCTCTCCTGGGCAGGTCTCCTACAGTTCTGCTGATTACAACTCTCTTCATCCTGCTGGATCTGGGATTTTACCTCCTGTAGATACAGTTAATACGGAGCAAATCTCTCCCAACCCTCAAAGGCACAGCTCTTATGAATGGATGCGGAAAACAGTGCAATCTAACGCTGCAGGTAAGTGTACACTAAACTTTCAACTTCTTAAAATATCTTTATCTTTCTCTACCCTTTTTTGATAAAGGGCCTTATACGGATCACCTGTATCGCTGGTTTGCTCATGAGAGTTAATCTTACTTACATTTTATAATTACAGTTTGAAATAACCTAGCTCTAGTTTCACTTTTCCTCCTAGACTTGCTCTGTGATATTATTCATACAGAATGGCCAGTGTGTCCTACCTTAGATGTGGTTGCGTGTTGTTAACATATACAGTGATTCTTGCATATACGCTCTGGAAAGTGCTTCAAGGCATGTGGGATGCTACTGAAACAAACAAGTAGTCTTTTTGATTAAATGTGTTTTCATATGAGCATTTTACATATGTAACTATTGGACTTTAACCAAGAAGATTTAAACAAAAAATCAGGAAAATGTATTAAATGCAGTTACTGGAATGAGTTGTGTCTGTATCTTACACATTGTTTAGTAATAAGCATCTTAACAACTTCAAGCTGACTTTATTCCTTGCAAAAATTCTTTAAAAATATTTTAATTCAGTTCCCCAAAACTGTAATGATGAAGCCATTTTCTTCTGAAATTACTTTATCCCCTGTTTCATTTAAATGCTTTATCATCAATTGAGTGGATACTTTTCCAGGAAAGCTAGTTGCTTCATTTATGATTTTATTGATGTGATTTATGACCTTTATAGTAGAAGGCAGGGTAGAGTTGCACCTTATTTTTCCACAGCTATAAAGTCTCAATCAAAAGGAAGATCCCTGAACATTTTCATTTAATTTGAAGTATATTCTTAAGATATCGCCTTCCTGTATGGCAGGATTTTGCTATTTTTTACGATCAGACTTTTAAAAATCATTTTGTTCCAACTGTCACAGCCTGATGTGCCTGTTTTTTGTGGCAAGCTACATGCCAGAAGAACTTTTCTATGTAGCTCATTTGGGTGTAGATGAGGTGTAGCAAGGGCTGTCAGTTGCTAAATCTATTGTTACGGTTAAAAATAGTAAGTGTGTGTTACAGAGCATCAAAGAAAAAGGCCTAAGGAAAGAAGGATAATTACGGTTGGAACAATCTTACCAGATAAAGAAATTGAGTATGTTGACTTCAAACAGCTATTATCACTTAAAAGTGAGATTTTAAAAAATAATTTCTCAATGAATATGGTAATATATTATGTTATTTTCCATTGCTGCTAAAAATACAAATAAATTCTAGATAATCTTAGGCTATCATTTCTTGTCCTTTTGGGAGCCTAAACAAGGTGTGTCAAACCTGACAGATTGACTGGGCCTGGTTTCCCCTTATATACCCTTGTGTAAGACAGAAATAACTCCGTTGAAATAAATGGCCTTTCAAAGGTGTCAGAGTTGAATGCAGCTCCCCAAAACTGCGGGGACTGAATTAAATGGTAAGGGGACAAAAATGTCCTTGGTATAACTCTACTGAACTGAAATAATACATTTCAAGTAAGTAGAATATACATGAACCCTTGTTCCATATAGCACCTACTGTACAGAGATGAGAAGACACTTAGGCCTGGATCCTGGAAAGACTTGTGTACGTGGTTGCTTAACTGTGGCCCCATAGAGCAAAGCGTTTAAGAAAATGCTTACGTACCTCTTTATTCAGGAAAGCACATAAGCCTATGCTTACATTAATGCACATGCTTAGGTGCTTCGCGCGCCACTAAAAAGGATAGCTGAGTAGGGGCCTACATTTTTGCAATTGCAGGGACACAATAGCAGGTAAAACTTTATAGGGCTTTAGATGCTGAGGATCCAATCCCTTGAGGTGCTCAAAACACTCAATTCCCAAGGACCATGTACAATATGGTTTGATCCTACTAAAAATAAAAGTAAAATTACATTTAGAAAAATAAAACGTAAACATGAAATGTAACGTGTTTTAATCCTCAGACCTAGGGACACACCAAAGAATGGTCTTTTTTTTTAAATTAAAACATTGAATGAGAGTGTTTTACATCCCATTGGTCACAAGCAATTGCTCCAGTGAAAACAGAGTTTTAATAATCTGTGTGTGCAGGTGGTGGGGGAGAACTTTGGTGTCTGTTTTGTTTTTTGAAAACGAAAATTCAAAAACAAAGGATATACATGTAAAAAATGGGTGTTGTATACGACAATTGATTGATATATTCTCCAGGACACAACACAGTAAGAATGGCTTCAGGCATTGTATGCTTTACGGAATAATAATTAAAAAAAAAAATCAGAAGTGGAAAAAGAAAATCAATTGGATCACCGTATCCACTCTTACCAATGTAGGTCTGTGCTCTGTATGCATTATACACAGCTCCACTCACTCTATCTTTACATGACTTTAAAATACGGTTTCCAGCACTTTCCTTTCAAGAATACTTCATTGTCTGATAACACTTACTGTTCAGAAATTAATTATATGCCCTGCAATGATTTCTTATGTGCTTAATTTCGTCCATTCTAAGTAGTTCCACTGAGGTCAATTTTAGTTAAGCAGGTGGGTAAATATTCTGGGATTAAAACATATAAATTTGGAAGAGGGAACTTTCCTTAATACAGTCCGGAAGACACCAGTGTGAATTACAAATTATTTTATATAAAATTCAGTTCCATCTGAAGCAAAAACATTAACAATTTTAAGATGCCAATCAGGAAGAAAATGGTATATAGAGGCATAGCATTCTTTTTTGTCTTTTCAATAGTCTGTGTTCATGCTGAAATGCAATTCTTTTATAATATATTCTTTTGCAAATAAAGTATATTGAGTATGCCTTTTTAACAGCAAATGTTAACATTCCAGCCTTCCAAAGATACAGTATAATTATGCTGGGTTTTTAAAAATAAGTAGCATACTTATTATGCAACAAGAAATTTAAAAAATGTAAATGAAGTTTAGCAGGATATCTTTCGAGACTAATTGTCACAAACAGAAAGGAACATACATCCATGTTTCCTGTGCCTGATCTATTAAAGTCAAAGAACATTCCCATTGATTTTAAGGGTGTAGAGTCAGAACCTAAATCAAAGTAATTTCTAAATCAATTAAAGTGATAGTATAAACTGAAGATTGAGGTTTCCTTCTTTTATATTCCACAATGTGTGGGATGGAATGAAGGAAGGAAGAAGTGTTCGAATAGAGGTCTGGAGTTCAAACCTGCTAATAATTGCATGTGAAAATCACAGGAGTGAACAACCCAGTCAGTCTGACTCACAAGGATATCAACAGAGAGTTTGGTGAGAAGGGGTAAAAGAATAAAGATTTCCCCTGGCATAGGGATGGAGAACCTTTAACGCATACATGTATTTATTTTTCCCTGTATTACATCTACATATCCACACATATACATATATGGTTTTAGATTGACAGTGCTATACAAATAGGTCAGATGTGTTACCAAAAGAGAACTACAGCTAGAAAGTAAAGTAGGAAAGCAACTATGGGGGAAAAGGGCCTGGTCCCAGTTCTAATGCTAATTTATTTCACTTTGTAAACCAGTTGTGACATTTATTTTTTCCCTGAGCTACATTGTCTTGGGTTTTGAGGCCTATCTGTCATATTGAGGCAACAGACCCTTTTAACACCTCTCTTTGCTTTGATATGCAGTCCTGTCTCTTCCCTCTCCCTCTTTTCTTCAGGAGTTATATTGCCGGAAAGGGTGATAATTTTCACAGCAAATAAAGAGGCCTTTTCCTCGCTTTATTGTCTTCAGAAGAAATGCTCTGTGAATTTTATGACCAAGGGGAATAGGCTAAACTGTCCCTCCTACTCACTCCCTTGAATCTTGGTTATATTTACTGATTATGGAGAAGTTGGAATAACCCTGTTGAATTTTAACTCTTGTTTTCAAAGGTTACACTTTAGGCCATCAGTCTAATTGGAACCTGAATATCTGAGACACTGTTAGCATAACTATCATTAAAGGCAAATATTTCAAAGCCAGGGACTTAGCCACCTTAATAAAAACAGAATATGGTCAAAACATTAATCAAACACTAATTTCACCTAAAAATGTAACTTTTCGCAGTAAGGGACTTCCCTATTTAAAACTGAGATTTAGGAAATTGCCCTTGATTTTGCATAGGTTAAAATTCATTCAGCACATGTGGTTTGGGGCTCAGATAAAACTGCCTGGAGTAATCTGCTGGGTTGTATGCTAAAAATTAAAAAAAACATGAACAAAAGAAATATTCCTTCATCTATTCCTGTCCTTTTCTTTTCTTCCCTAAGATGAAAGGAAGTCTGACATTTGTTTAGGGCTTGTAAATTCCAAACCAATTGGCTTGTGTTTCTGAATGTGAAAGGAGTTCTTGATAAAATCTTCTTGTAGCTCTTTTGTGTGGCGTGTGCTTCATCTTAACACCTCCATGGAGTTTAGGGAACCACTTTAAAGGAGTCTTTGTCCTACAGTTTGTCCCAGAAAAACACATCAAAAACAGCCTGGGAAGATCAGAAGAATTTAAGCAAAAAACAGAAAACAAAAACAAAAAAATGCCAGCTACCCAATCAACTTTGAAAAGTGTGAAAGAGAACAAGTAAATTACAATATGATCTCCTGGATTAATGTCAGATGAAGAACTGTTTAATAATCTCCCAGGAATGAAAATGTGTATTTCTCAACATCAAGTAGTGTTGCCATTGATATTATTATTAATCCAGTGCTAAGAACACGTTTTTTCCCAAAAAAATTAAATTGAAAAAATGAGGCTATTTAACAAGAATTTTAGCACCTGATCTTGGGAAATGAGTATGCTTAGCACCCCAAAGGTTTAGGTCCAAAAGGCATTCATGACCTTGCATGAGGGTAAACCATTCTAAGTAAATGTTACTGAACTGGTATATCCTAGAATCAAGCTGATAAACTATGTTTCTGCTCTGTTTTTAGTGGAATATTTCCTCAGTCATATGTTTGGTTTTACAGTTAACACTAATATCTTGGTTCTAAATTTCATCAATATATGGAAAGTTTCTAGTCAAAAGATATAATGGCTGAATTTCAGTACTGGGTGAATCCTTCCTGAATGGCAGAAGGTAGGACAGAGTGGCACTTTAGGGACTACCAGATTCAGAGACATAAGCTTTCATAAGTGACAGCCTATTTTGTTGGATACTACTCTGCCCTGCCTTCTGCCAGACTTCAGATTAACATAGATAATTACTTCTCTCTTCCTAGGTTGTCTACATCTGCAAACACATACTGACAGAGCACAAAATCACTCAGCAATAAAATGCAGCTATCTCTGGGTGTATATATATGGATGTGTACATGGATACAACCTAATTAAAAAAACTCCAAACATTTTAGAAGGCCATTAGCTCAGAAGTGAAAACAGCATATATATTCTGAAAAATAATGGAGTTGCTCATATTTTTAATGCATCCGTTACAAGGAAAAATAATTAGGAAAAATTACTAAAAACTAACCCAAATAGCAGCAATAGGAGAATGAAGCATTAGTTAAAGCATGAAAGTTAGGAGATCTAAATTCAGTTCATAGCTGTGCCATAAATACACGGTGTGACCCTGGCTAAATCACTTACTTTCTCTGCATTTCAGTTTTCCTATCTATTTTCTGCACAGAAAATAATCCCATATAGGTCCTGTGAAAGTATATGTATGACTGTAAAGTTCTTTGATATCTGCAGATGAAAAATGCTACATAACATTAGAGTATTAAAATATTATATTTTTCCTAAACAGGTAAAACAAGAACAAAAGAAAAGTACCGGGTTGTTTACACAGATCATCAAAGACTAGAATTAGAGAAGGAATTTCATTGCAACAGATACATTACAATACGGAGAAAGTCTGAACTTGCAGCTAACCTGGGACTATCTGAGAGACAGGTACATGGAGAATAAAGTTTTCCCACCTATTCATTTTTAAAAGCCAGGTCTTGTAAACTCTAGTGTCAGAGATGACAAGAAGCTAAATTCAGTACTGAAACTTTATCTATAGCATGCTATCAAGGCCCAAGTGATAAACTGTATGAATGCCATGGTGACAAACATAGGAACTATATACAGAATTAAACCAAGTCAACATATAAAGAATCTGCACTCATGTATTTTCTGGTTACTCTGAGGGCAAAGTTTGAATGACTGAATCAAAATACAGGTTTAGAAAAGCACTTTTTCTTGATTATATGACAGCTTAACAAACCACAGTATTCTGTTAGTTCCATCCATCATAACAATGGGATTCTGCATTTTGCTTCATTTACAAAGTGGTAGGTAGCCCAGAAGAGAAGTACAGTCACACAGTTCAGCTCTCAGCAAACACTGTCAAAATGAAAAACACAAATACCAATAAAACTAAATACCTGTGCATTTTGGTATTGATTTTATCATTTTTTCTGTGAGATATCCTTCTTTGATCACTGTGAGCTGAGTACATGAACTGAGGGTCTTCTTTAGCTTCAATAAGTTTTTTTTTTCTATTGCTTTACAGTCCACTGCATATGCACTTACTTATTAGATGCAGGCTGCTTTAAGGCAGACATTTTAAGACCAAATTCTTATTTCTATGCACTGCTCATAGCTCTGACTTAAGAAAACATTCAATAGATGCATTACATTTACTGTTAATCAAGGACATCATCTGAGCATATGCCCAAGTTAAGCTAGTACTTAAATGTTACCCTGAAGAATGCTGTTTTCTGAATTGGAACCCAAGTAACCCGGCTGTGTTCAGGGGAAATCTGTAGGAACTCAAGGTGAAGAATTCCTCACTGCAATGCTAGGAGGAGAGATCACTCGTGGAAAACAACTCAAGGAGAATAACAGTGGTATGAACTGTTGCATGCAGACCCAGGCCCCCATCCCTACTTTCACAACTAAAATTCACTGGTTCTGTTGTGGAAAGTAGAGAAGAGGGGACTTGGCATTATTGAACAAATTATCATCTTTCTAATATACCTCATATATTCTTTATATATACCTCATATATTGTTCCCCTCCTGGAATAAGCATATTTTGGCAGAATGCAGGTCACAGTGAAACCTTAACAAATCCATTCAGAAATGCATAAGCTTTTGTAGGTAGCAGCCCACTTCGTCAGATGTTTGAACATTCCCCCTCTTTAGATGTCACCTCCTCATCCATGTGCACTCTGTGAAAGAACATGGAGTTAAAGAAAACCAATATATTAAAATAAAGCATTAGGATGCATAAATATGCAATGATAGTTTATGGTCAGGCAATGGATTTTTAGAAATACATATCCTAGTGTGAATCAACTGTATTAAGTTACACTAACGGTATTCCTGAAATAACTAATGTCAGTACCTAGATTTAGCATTTAATTCTCTTTTTCTGTAAAGTTGCTTTACATGAACTAGACTTATTTTTGACCATGCCTTTTATTAATATTTCCTTATTTTTCATCAAGTAAAGCTTAGATAAGATATGCAATTATCTGTCACCATTCCTACAGAACACATCCCCAACCAAGCTAACTATTGCTTGTCATCCTATACACAGAACAATGGAAAGGATAGGCTGTACAAAGAAGACCATAGAAAATAATGCTGAACTATGTTAATGCTGTTATATAGCTAAAACTACATCCTCACAAGCAATACTGTGTTTAGTCCTGGTCCCCCAACCTAAAACAATTCAGGAAAATTATAAGAGATTCAGAGCTGAAATGGAGATGGTTTCAGAACAAGGTGGACAACCATCTGCTGGGAATGGTTTGGGTAGATCCTGCCTTAGTTGCTGATTTCTATGATCCCGCGAGAGAGACTGGGAACAGAGTAAGATGATGAATAACACTGGCTTATATAAAGGAATATGGGGCTCCTATGTACTCTCTCATAAGAAAAAATGGTGGGATGCTCCATCAGATGGTAAGGCACCAGACTGAAAACTGATCACAGTAAACACTTTTCCATATGCATGAAAGTTCCTAGTTTGTGGAAGTTCCCATTACTAAGTATCACTGATCTTGAAAGCTTAGCAAGATTCCAAAAAAGGATTAACCATTTCTACAGATAACAAGAATAATCACAAGCATGTTAAATATGATGTTTTTAACATGTGGAAAGGAATAATGCCTCATGATTCAGGGCATAAACCAACCTTTAACAGGGCTTAGGAAGTAATTTATAGGCCACTTAACTCCCCAGAATCATCTTGTACTACTGCCTATAAAGGCTAGATACTGGAACAGATGGATCTTTGGTCTGATCCAGTAAGGGAATTCCTAAATTGCTATTAAAAAGAAAAATCTATAATAGAGATTTGATATGAAAAACTAATAACGTTTCCACAGATTACAATATAAAATGCAGTTGTGTAACAACAAACAAGCACAACTTTTTCACTGCTTCAAGCTAGTTTTTCCTCCCCTTTTATATCACTGTTAGTATTGTATACCGGCTGTTACTATTTCTTAGAAATAAATGTTGTTCATAATGTTTCAGGTGAAAATCTGGTTTCAGAATCGCCGAGCCAAGGAGAGGAAAATGATCAAGAAGAAAATCTCGCAGTTTGATGGCAGTGGGGGCTCAGTTCAGAGTGACTCCGGCTCAGTCAGCCCAGCTGAAATGTCCCACTCCCTCTTTCCACCCCCACATGCAATAAATGGATTACAGCCCATTGAGATACAGCAGGTCATCGTTTCAGAATGAACAGGGCGGGAAAAATGTGAAAAGGATTTTTCTTTTCTCTGTGACATGTCAGTTTTGTGAAGGACCATGCTCATTCGGGTCTCTTCAGAGTGCTGGCTGCCCTGCACAGGAACCAGGACTGTTTCCAAAATATTTTAATTACTGCAGAAATCTCAGGGAACCCTTGCTGCTAAAATCCATCACTCATAAAGCTTTGAGTAGGATGTAATTTTGTTGCAGATATTGCCAGGAAGAGTGAAACAACTGAAGACTAGGGGGAAGGTAGTTCTAATCAGTTTATATTTTGCAGAAACTTGTTGGTGAACAGTACAATACAAGGAAATGTGGGATGCTGGCTTTATTTGTGTGCATTACATTTTTATATAATTAGAGTTACCTGTAGATGTTTATAAACATTCATATTTAGAATACTGAAGAGTATGCCACCTTTTAAAAAAAGACGCAACAAAAATATTTTAAATACATCAAGAAAAAATGGGACATAATGTTACAATAACAACATATTGCATCTAGTCAAATTAAAGGTATCTTTTTTTGTCCTACATTACTGTACACAGTATGTTCAGGGCTTCTAAATACAATAAATTTACAAACCTATAGTATCTTACACCAAACCTGTCAAGATTTGTTTGATGGTAAGAGCTTTAGTAATTAGTAAATACCAAATGGCTCAAAGCATATAAACATTACTTCATTTTTTGATTACTGCATACTTTATTGTTTAATAAAAAGAGGATTGACAGAAAAATCTGTTATTTTTAACAAAGTCTCTATGCATTTGCCCCATGACCTGAAGGATTGAAGTAAAAAAAAAAATTTTTTTTAAATCAGCCTTTGGCTAGTTGCAAGCATTTCCCATTGATTGTAAATAGGGTTTAGTACTGGCTGACAGGCAGAATGCAAGTCCTTCTGATTCACTTAGCATCAGGTGTAGAGTGCTAACACCAGTGCCAGACTATAGTGAGTAATCAGTGCCAGCAACTCAGCATTCATGAACACTTCCATAACTTCACTTCACCAATGACGAAGAAACAAAAAGTTTTTTCCTGGAGAAAGAAACAAGAGTTGGGGCTGAGGTTTGGGCAGCAAGAAGTGGGTGGCAGAAAAGATAACAAAAGAAAAAGCTATAAGTTGACACCCAGAAGATTTTTACATGTCTTAAATGTATTCTTTATCTCAACAAGGTCAAAGTCTTATGCTCAGAAATAAACAGCCAAACCAATGCACCTGGCAGCATGGATAAAACTAAATAGGGGACTCTGATTCTATAAAGCCAACTGCTTGTTTTGAAGACATGTGACAATGCTTTTCCCAGTTTATTTGAAGATTCCCTATTCCTATCACACTGCCATTCATTAGTTGCTAATGCTATAGAATAACACACAGTTTAGCATTGGTTGCCAATATTATAGCATAAAATACTCCAGCACTCTATACAAGAGTTACAATGCTTTACAATGCAAGAAGTATAGTTGAAGCAGAGCTACTCTCTTATTACCCATAGCTCCCACACCAGTCAACACTGGGAGGCCAGTTATCACAGAGAGGCAAGCTAGAGCTTTTCTGAAGTTATTGTTCACGGGTGAATGATATACCCAATGTGTTATTCCTCCTAAAGTCTTCAGCTACTAGCATACTTCTATCTTCCTTCACTGATGCTTTTCTGGCCCCCAAAACTGAACTGAGTCACAAATATAACTTGTTAAACAATAGTGTAAGACTTTTCTAATGAACAATGTCTACAAATACATCAGGAAATGTGCATGCTTCTTGTATTCTATTAAACTGCTGCTTCAGTGACTTTCATATGATTTCAGAAAATTGTATGTACCAAAGGATTCTTCAAGGGATCCTTGCTAAGTAATTAGCTTTTAGTAACTTTTAGGTTAAAGGGAAACCCTTGAAGGAAATCACATTAAAATATTACCATTCACAGCATTATTTGGATTTTTTTAAATTAACCCATGCAAGTGTACAAATTCCATTTTATGCTTCTGGCATGTGGCTAACATGTCATTGGGGATCTTTTAATTGGCTGTTAAAAGATTAACTGAATAAATATACTAAAAGTTAACATTCAAATAGCAGTCTGTATTGCCAAAGCACTATGTGAATATTAACAAATCAATCCTCAATACATTTGAGTAGAGAGCAGTAGTTAGCTGTTAGTCTGAAGTCAAGCAGAAGGCAGGACAGGGTGGCACCTTTGAGACTGATAGGTTTAGAGAGCCATGAGCTTTGGTAGGTAACACTTGTTTCATCAGATGTATTTTCCCATTTTACAGATAAGGAGAATGAGACTAACTGGTTTATCCCGATGTCACACAGGCAGTCTGGGTTAGAACTGGGATTCATATGCCTCCTCTGTAGTCATGCTGCCTTCAAGTCAAGAAGCGGGATGGCATGAAAGATAGAGCTGCAAAGTCTTTGTAAATCTGTCACAGATTATTCCCTGTATATATGCACGGTCAGGAATGTGTGTGAACTTAGGGGGGCTCTGTTTCCAACAAATACACTGCACAAATTCAAAACAGGTTCAAATTTGAGATCATTTAAAACTAGCATGCTGAGCTATCCTCACCCAACCTGTGGTTTGCCCACTAGCTGTTCTGAGTTGCCAGGCTGCCAGGAAGTGTCCTGCTGTTCTGAGAGAGAGTGACAGAGCCGCTGAAAGCGTAAGGTTGAATTACAGAGCAACAGCCATCGTTCTTGGGGGGGCGGGGTAGGAAGAGGCTAGCTAAAATGTGTGCCAAGTGAAATCCGGTGAAGGAGCTAGAGAGAAAAGGGGAATGGAGCACTTGTTTAACCCTTCCAGGATATTTTAAAGTGGATGTGGCTGGGAAATGTTTCCCCTCACAACAAATGAATGGAATAAAGAAAGTTCTTTCAGTTTATTCCTTTAATTTTGTAAGAACTGATGTGTTTGTGCTAAGAAAACAAAAAGGGTTTCAGCAATGAAAATAAAAATCTTCAACCGACTGAGACAATTCCTGCAAAATTAAAAAAAATATGTATTAAACACTTCCACTCCAAACTTCAGAAGCCAGCCAAGCAAGTCAATTCCTCTGCAAAGCTGAGAAATCCTTTGACAAAGGATATGAGGCCTCATCAACTGAGCCTCCTTTTCTGCACTGGCTCTAAGCCAAAGCCACCTTTGCCACCTGTACTGTGGAGTGGGACCAGAACAACCTAGAGCTGCTTGACATTGGAGCATTTTTTACTAGTCTCTTATGGCATGTTATACCAGGACAAGATATCCCAGTAGCATGGCACCCTGCTCCTATACCCTACCATGCCTACCTTGTCCTTTAGACCATGGACTAAGATATGAGGTCAACACAGAACTGTTATACCAGGCTAACCCCTGCAGTGTGATTATTTTATAGGGTGTTTAAGACTCCATTGTGACCTTTTTTTGCTGCTTGTGCAGAGTAAAAGTTCTGCTTCATCATATACAACCTGGTCTGTTCATTTACATTTTATATCTATAAGGTTAAAAAGAAAAAATGAAAGATACAAAAAACATTTTCCAGTATTTATCCTTCCTCTGTTGAAGACTTCTCCACTGACTTTAATTAGAGTCTCTCTCTGCACCATAAGGCAATTTAAAAAATGATAAATCAAACAAGACCTTTCTTGCCCAATGGGTATATTCCCCAAGCTCTCATACTTCTTGTCTTTTTCACTTCATGCAAATATAAAGCCATTAGAGTGCAGATCACTATGTTTAAATTCAGCTGTTTGATTGGTTTTTATAGGGTTGCAGAGCACTGAGGCACTTTAACACCATGCTGATATCAAAAAGAAACTCTGCATCACAAAATTGCCTAATTCCAGCAGCAAGCAAATCCCTTCTGACACATTTCTATGAATCTTTATTCTTTGGAGGATATGGTAGATCAGTCAATAGTTTGATGTAACTGCCTCTCTTAGGTCCATCTTCTATAAATACTTAATTAAGCAGTGTTTTTGCCATAATAGGAAAGTACAGAATTTTACTACAAGTTGCATGGTGATGTGCAACAATGCACTCCTAAGAGGTAGCTTCATAAATGCATCCCTAAATATTGATCTGTTAAAAAAGTAAGTAAAAATAGCTTAGACTAAAGATTATAAAGGAACTTTAGCACACAAGTTTTAAAGGAAAGGGCAGAATCCAAACCAAGATTTTGATACTAAGTCAGGGGTAGGCAAAATATGGCTCATGAACTAGATCCAGCCCTACAGTTGATTGTATCCAGCCTGTTGCTGCCCTCACAGCACTCCACATGGGGCTGAGCCTGCTGCTGCCTGGGGCAGCCTGTGCTGTGCTTCAGCCCACCCCACCCCATGCCTGCTGACAGCACCGCCCTGGCTTTGGCCCCAGCCCCAACTAGTGTGCACAGCACTGCCGCTGCAGCCACCTGGGTTTTGCCTGGCTCCCCCAATTTCTAATGACTCCTCCTCCTGCTGCCTCTGTTGCCTCACTCCAGGCCAGGGCAAGCTGTAACCCCAGCTGGATCCTGTCCCAACATATAGGGCTCTACCTCCACCCACCTTCCACTCACTGCACCTTCCCATTGTGATGAGCAGCCACATGCAGGAGGCTAAGTGGATGAAAGGTGGCTGGAAGCCGGAGCTAGAGCCTTACACACTGGGGCAGGAGCCGCTCTGCTGCAACTTCCCCCACACCTGGAGTAGCACAGCAGGGGCAGGAGGAGAAGGAGGAGGTGAGGGGAGCCAACAAGTACTGGGTGGCTGCAGCAGTCCCGCGAGCAGCCCCTGTGGAAAGCAGTGCACAGTGTGCAGGGCTGAGGCTGAGGCTATTGGTGGGCATGGGGTGGATGCAGGTAAAAGCAAGGCTGGGGCTGCCCTCGGTGGAAACAGGTAGGGTTCAGCCCCATGCAGAGCTATATAGGAGCAGCAATGAACCATATTGGGGGGGAGGGGGGAACAAATACACCTGCACCACACCACCTGAGCGAGCTCTGCTGCACAAGCCCTGGGCCCCACATCCCTACCACACACCTACCCCATCCACCCTCCACACAATGTACAAGAGTAACACTTTAGAGCTTTTATGCAATTGCTTCTATATACACTACTCAAAAACCCATGAATCAGGACAAAAATATTTTTTTAATAAAATTTAAATATGTTATAGTAGATATTTTATTTTTAGCACGTTTTGCTTGTAATCAATAATTTGTTAAACTGATACCTTGTGGAAAATGTTATGGGTGGGGCCCTCAACAGCTCACCAAAACTTAAGTGGCCAGCCAGCTGAAATAACTGCCCACCCTTGCACTAAGTCCTCTCCACAGAATGGGTCAAATCAAAACCTTACGTCAGAACAGTTCAGGACTTCTCCGGGTCAGAAACAAAGAGTATTTTTGCAGCTTGAACTCAATCTAATTTTGTACAGCTCTATGTTATACATTAATTGTCACTGAGGAGCACAAAAGCAAATATCTTTCTGACTCTTATTAACTCTTCATATTTACTTATACATTTAGTATTTATACATTTAGTACATAGTATATAATACATAGTATTTATACATTTAGTATTATTAAAAATGTCAGCCTTCTCAGCCCTCATTGCTGATAGCCTGACTTCCCCCATGCAGCTAAATTCAGTCAAATTAGCCTGTGAAAATTTTCCAATGGGTTATATATGTTAATCAGTCCTATAAAAAGTGCCTAAAGTAACTGCAAAGACATATGGGATATATACATGGAGGGAGAAGTATCATTAAAAGTCGGCAAGCAAAAGAAGTACACACAAAAGAATTTTTGCAATCTATTATGAGAACCACAGTTATCCCTTTGTATGCAGTTTCTGGTCATAATAACCCAAACAGGAAAGACTGAGTACTGTTAACCTTTCTTTTCAAAGAGATCAGTTTAAAACTTGGATTGTTGTTGGACAATACTAAATGAATTTTACCATACTTAACTCTTAGGATTTAGGTTTCTTTTTTTGATCCTTTATTTCAAGAGATAACAATTTGGATTAACATTAAGAAACAAATTCTGATCCCCTGACTCATATTTAGTGGCACCACTAGTCACATTGATTTTAATGGAGGTACTTGCGGAGTTGGCATGAGTGAAGATATTATAATCTCACCATCAAAGAGAACAGGGGACTGTGCAGAGGACAGAAACTAGGACCAACACTTGAGACTTCTAAGCAATTCATTTAGGCCAGAAATTTTCAAAATGCTAATTTATTTTTTGCAGACTTAATATTTAAGTCCTTAGGGGTTGGTTAGCAACACTACTCAGTAAATATAATTCCAGCTGAACTTACTAGAGCTGCAAGAGCTCAGCATCTTTGGAAAGTAGGTCCAAGGTATTTGAAGTGGAGCAAGAAAAAAAACCCTGAGGGCTGCAGATTTAATGGAGGCTTAAAATGTTGGCTCTAACATCCTGTTTCAGCTTGCCTGCAAGAAGAAGCTAATAATGATATGACACCTTAGTGAGGTGCTCTTTAACCCCTATGCAATTTTTCCAGCTTTTACAATATTTAGTGCTTTTCTTAAAGCCTCAACTGCTAGAATGATGGGAAGAAGCAACTTCAACTTTGTACCCTACAAATGAGTGTTTTAAATGCTCAGTGTTAATGGCATAAACTTATAAAGTATCCATAAGGTTCTTCTGTAACAGCTATAGAATCAATTTTTTTTTTTTCAAGATCCTTCATCCTTACACTTTTCTGGCAGGCCTTTGACAGTCAGTGAGGGAAGAAACTCTTGGACTAGAGAAGTGCTTGTTCTTTTTTTTGTGAAATTTTATTGAGTTTTAGCTGAATTTAAAGCTGTAAACAGTTCATTTCCATTCCCTTTTTTGCAAACAAACCAAAATAACAACTAACCTTTAAAAGTCTAAAGGTTCTAACCTGGGTGGGTCAGTGCCAAAATGATGCAAACAGAGGCATGAACTATACCCGAACATCAGCACAAAGCAAGGTTTTTTTGAGTGATATATTTCATTGGACCAACTGTATAGTTGGGAGAGATGTTGGTGTCCTTACCAGGAACCTGTGACATTGCTGTGATGGCAGGGATGGGGAAGAGACACTGCTCCCTCCCCACCATACCTCTTTAGTTCCTTCTCTAAGGGCACCTCAGCCACAAGGCAGATATTCCCTTAAACCCCTGTGGAATAAGTGAGAGGGCTCCTTTCCCTCTGTAAACTCTCAGGATAGACCCAATACATGGCCTGTACAGAACATTCTGGGATAAGAGCTTTCTGCTGCCAATTAACATACCATGATTAGTTGAGTAGTTCAAGTAGTAGTACTCAGTGCTACGATACTGCAGTTTCAGCATTCAAACCTTGCTGTAGATGCATGATAGGGGGGTTGTTTTAAATTTTTTATATACAACTTGGTAAAGTGGATCTAAAACAAGCTATTAAAAGAAAAGGTCTTAGATGGCAAAATCTGCCACTTGAAAGAAAGACCCGAATTTAGGTTGCTCATGCAATATATATGTGAACATAAATATATTCGACAGAAAACCTACCTTACTGCACGCTCAAGACTGGCACACACAGAGGCAGAATTAAGATACTATGGGCAACTATAAATCTGACATTTCCTAACCTTAAAGGCTAGTACAGACATTCAGAGGAGTTAGGGGTAGGTTAGATCACATTCAAAATGGCCACCTGATCTAACTTAGTTTGTCCGGGTATGGCCCTTACACTTAGATCCCTAGTTAGGTTGATCTAAGTGTGAACAATCCAGAAAGTCCAGTAAGGTTAGATCAGTCTAAAAATGGCTGACATGATCTAAATTAACTGTACCTTGGAGGTATTTTAATTTGGATTGAGTATGGTGAGACTGAACCAACTGAACTTCCAAACAGTTCTCAGTGCAGCCCCATGGCTAGAAAAACCCAGCCACTGGCCCCAGCCCTGGGGCTATGCTTTTCCTAGAACCCCTGCCTTCTTCTGCCCCTCCCCCCCCGTACTGATGCAATTGAACGTCTGTACACTGCTCAGCCCCTCCGGCCATCTTCAGATGGACAACTCCCCCCATGGATCAGCTGGAGCCCAAACCACTCTGGTGCCAGTTTTAGTAGCATTTCTGAGTGGCAGAAGCCGATGGAAGTAAGCTGGGGCGGGGAAAGGAGCGGGCAGGTTCGGGGGGGAGGGGTTGTTCATCTGGGTATGGGAGGAGGGGTCAGGGGGATAAAACAGCTTTTGGTCTGGGGTGTAGGAAAGAAATCCCTGGTGAAGAGGAAGGTATGACAGAATGATACCACACTTACACCATTCTAGAAACAGGCTTCTTGAACTCCTAGAGTTTTCCTGGGAACTATAATAGACAAGTTAGGAATACAATACCATTCTCATTCACTTCCATGTTGAGAATGAAATGGTTAAATGCCTGTGCAACATTCTGCAAACTCCCCCTTTAAACATATAGTACTGGCTTTGTGGTACAGTTTCTTCTACCATTCAAAATATTCCATGTTAATCTATATTCTAAAGACAGAAAAATTGCTCTCTCGTGTCCACTTTGATCCTTGTGAAAACCAATGAAGTGGTAGAGAAATATACTGAAGTGAATTATCTATGGCTTTGACATTCCCTGATAGTCTTGTTCAGTTCCCAGTAATTACCAGAAAGGGTGCTGAGAAAAATAAACATATTCCCTTTTTTATTGGTTTACCAGTGAGGGTTTTTATGACTGCTATAAACTAAACAGTGAAAAGGAAAATATGCTGTCAATCCTTCTATCAAGATTAAAAAGTTAAATTAAAGAAAAAGTCACTCCCTACTCAGAACTTCCTCATTTTAAGAACACACCATAACATCAGCTCTTCTTTCCCTATTAAGTAGTCAATCCAGTTTTCTGAATATCTTTGTCTGTGACTCTCTCAGCACTCCTGCCTATACTACCCCATTAGGCTCCTTGCAGTTCAGTTCAATGATTCTACTTGTAAATGAATCTCTTCTGTAATTAATAACAACCCAGGCTCCCTTTGATTGGATAGTGAATTCCAGATCTGAGTGCTCACCTTCCTATAGTGGCGCTCAAGGTATTTTTAAAATTTTTATTTCAGATTTATTCCTGTCAGGCCTATGTACAGAACTGGGATACTCCTTAATGGAAAGGTCTCTCAAAGCATCACCTAAAGTGGAGAGAATCCTTTGAGATATAACTTGTCTTCCATTTTCACTTAAAGAAACCCTGTAAAAGAGGAGTAGCTAACCTGACCTCCCATATACCCCAGAAGCAAATCTCTGCTAAGTTTCTTGCGTTCCTTTTTGTTCCTTTCCAATTTGCAATTTCTGTTTGCAGTAGTCTGTACTGCTGCATTATGTCAGGCAATAAACACCATTTTCCCTTAGGTAAAGGAGGTATTTTTGTTGGATTTTAGCAAAAACTTGAGAAAATATTTCAACAGGACTGAAATGAAAGGAACTAGTGAGGAGCCAGTCTAGAGTTTCCCACTGATATATTAAGTCTGTGCCCACAACAGTTTGATCTGATGGAATAGAGAAACATAAAAACTCACAGGGCTTTTTTCTCCATGACTCCTCTGGGAGTGAACTTTCAAGACAGAACAGATCAGCCAAAGTATTACTCTTGTCTATGGGTAAGAAAGAAATCATTTGTGCCTTTCCCCCCACCCTTTATTAAATTATCCTTGTTTGAAAAATGTTAATTGACTTGTCTGTACAAGGGAATGAAATTCCTTTCTATTAAGGGGTGAAAGAAGTCTTAAAAAACCTATCTTATAATTCGTTACCAGTCACTGCTTCCAAAGGAGGTGGGATTTCCTCCAAAGTATGCACTCAGCATGAGGGGTGGGTGTTCCACATCATTCTGTGCTGCTGGGCTGAGTACCATAGGACTCTTCCTACAGTGCTAGGTGACATATAGCAGAAAGTAGCTACATCTATCCTAAAAGATGTTATGCTTCCTGTACTTTCAGTTCTGCCACTCCTAGATGATAAAGCCCTGGATCTCAGCACAAGACCACCTGGAATCATGACAATCAGGCATGGTACAAGGGCAGCTGTAAAATATGAAATTATGCTAGCAAGTTATGTTGACACTAGAGCATGTGATTATTACAAAACAGAAAGTGGATGCATGCCAGAGTTTAAACAGGGTGGTGACATCCAGTCACCCTTTATCTGAGAGCAATAGAAGGTAAACCAAGAGCTAGTACAAAGCACTGAAGGAATACAGATGCTCAACCACCAAAATAATCCAGAGCACAACATGCACACAGATATCACTACACCATAAGTGGCTCCAGTGTAAAACTACCTCATCCCAGCAGGAGTAAAATCTCCAGAGCAACTCATTAGTTCCACAGATGAAAAAAGCTGCATTCACTGAGATGCAACTTATTTTTAAATCTATGTAACTAGATTTACATCAGCATGTAAATATACTACATATATTTACATGCTGTAAATATACTAGTACATTTACATGCTGATACATGTAAATGTATTTACATGCTAGTACATATACTAACCAGCACACCCAACAAGTATCTTTCCCCAAATATTTTCAGAGTCAGTATCTTCTCCTGAACAGTTTCAGTGCAGTGAAAGACCAAAGGGCCTTTCACTTCAGGGATTAAGAAAGCAAGGCCAGAAGACAAGAGTTACTTTCTGTTCTTGCATCTGAAAGGAAAATGATTTGTTTTCAATCAAAGCTTGCAGAAAATATTAGGGCATAGCCAGATATATATGTCTAAGAATTTTTATATTGCCTGCTACTTTGAAAAAGTCTGTTTTAAAATTAAAATTAAGAAGTCTGCTGCATTATAATTCCTATGATGCCATGTAGCCTATACTCTTCCTGCAAAGAGATCACGAAGCAGCCAATGCTTTATCCATCAAGCTGAAAATATGTACTCCTGGTCTAAAGAATATGATCCCGTTGCTTTAGCATTATAGATGTGTTTGGAGGTGTACAGCCACTCTGAGATAGACTAAACTAAAGATTTTGCAGTTCACTTTCTTTTCTCTGAACGTTAAGATGTGGTTATGAATTCCTCCTTCTGAATGATGATTGCATGCAGATGCTTTTTTGATAGCATGGTTTAAAAAAATGCAATAATGAAAAAGTAATTTCATAGATTTCATAGACATTAGGGCTGGAAGGGACCTCAGAAGATCATCGAGTCCAGCCCCCCCACCCAAAGGACAGGAAGTCAGTTGGGGTCATAGGATCCCAGCGAGATAAGCATCCAGTTTGCTCTTGAAGGTGCTCGATGTAGGTGCTTGAACCACCTCTGATGGCAGGCTGTTCCAGACCTTGGGGGCTCGGACAGTAAAGAAATTCTTCCTTATGTCCAACCTGAAACGGTCTTGCAGGAGTTTGTGACCGTTCGACCTCGTCATCCCTTGGGGCGCTCTGGTGAACAAATGTTCCCCCAGATCCTGGTGGTCACCCCTGATAAACTTATAGGTGGCCATCAGATCACCCCTGAGCCTGCGCTTTTCCAGGCTAAAGAGCCCCACGGCTCTCAGCCTGTCGTCATAAGGTCTGCTTTCCTGACCTCTGATCATGCGCGTGGCTCTTCTCTGGACTCTGTCAAGCTTCTCCACATCCTTTTTGAATTGTGGAGCCCAAAACTGGACGCAGTACTCCAGCTGCCTCACCAAGGCCAAGTACAAGGGGAGAATGATGTCCCGGGATTTGCTCGAGAAGCATCTATGGATGCAAGCCAGCGTTTTGGTCGCTTTACTAGCTGCAGCATCACGTGGCAGGCTCATATTCATCTTGTGGTCAATGATGACCCCCAAGTCTCTTTCTTCCGTAGTGCTAGCCAGCACAGCACTGCCGAGCCTGTAAGGATGCTGCAGGTTTTGCCTCCCGAGGTGGAGAACCTTGCATTTTTCAGTGTTAAACACCAACAGGTTCTCATCCGCCCGTTTCCTGAGCCTGTCCAGGTCAGCCTGGATCTCCCTCTTGTCTTCAGGTGTGAATGCTTTGCCCCAAAGTTTGGTGTCATCACCGAACTTGGCCAGTCCACTTCTGACTCCAATGTCACCCTGCCACCACCTGGCACCTGTGTGGCAGCTGCCCGGGTGCAGCATGGTTCAACGGGCACTGTGTGCTGTCTGGGAGCTGTGGCTGCTGGGGCTGAGTGGTGCCAGGCTCTGTCTGACATGTGGAGCCACCCCAGCTCCCAAACAGCACACAGCGCCCTGCTGAGCCATGCTGCACTTGCACCATGGGGCAGCTGCCGCTTAGGTGCCAGGCAGGGGGTTCATCCCTGCTGGCCCCCACTGCCCACGCTGCATGAGGGGGCACTGCCACGACCCCGCAGAGGCCCTGATCGTTGCTGCTGAAGCCGGTGAGTGTGGGGTTTTGGGGTTTTTTTAAGTGCCAGGAGGCTGGGACTGGGCAGGGGATGGGGCTGGACAGGGAAGCCATGGGGGCTTCTCCCATGGTTCCCCACACTGGGGCAGAGGCAGGCACAGCCAGAGGATCCACGGGAGAACCTGCAGCCACTCGTCTGTCCCTGCCTCTCTCCTGCTGATCCAAATCTCTGAAACAGCATTGAAACTCTGAAACAGATTAGGTCAAATCAAAACAGAACAGTGATCTGAAACACCAAAACGAAACACTGTCCTCCAAAATGGCCGAATCCAAAACCAAAATGAAACACAGCCGCTTCACACAGCCCTAATAAATTGCAATATTACATACTCTCTATCAATCAGTAGCTACAATGAAACACTAAGGAAGCCTTTTCAAAACATGTACCTTGGATAGTAGCATGAAGGGTGCTGACTGTCACCTTGAGATGACATGGAGTTATATTATTCAACCTATATGCTCTGAACTTTTAATATCAGTGGTGGTTACTTATCCCAAGAAAGAGGGAAGAGTAAGGGAAATTCCATTGACTCTTGAACTGGACTTTTACTTTAATTTACTAAAGCATAAAGCATTAAGTAAAGAGCGTTTTAAATTACTTTTTTTCACTAGAAAGACTTTGCTTCCTATATAAAACTCAAAGAATGATACATAGACTGTAAACAGCACTTTTGCATTGTTGTGTTTGTACAGGGCCAAGTCAAATGAGGCTATGGCCTCTGGAAACCAGCATAATGCAAACAACAATATAATCAATGATCCTCCCCCATTCAAGTGGCCTACCTGCCTTTCTTTCACTTTAAATAATCCCCTGAATCTTTCCCAAATAGGTAAAAAATATAAAAATAACAATACTTCCAAATACAGAGTACACTAAACTAGAGTTTAAGGATGAACAAGGTACTTAAAAAGTAAACACATTACAATCCTAGGAAGTTGAGTTGAAGTTTAGTTAAAAAAACAAACACATCCTCCATATAGGTCTGAAAATACATAGTTAAGGAATATAAACTACCTTCATTATATCCTGTGGTGAGGCCATGCAATAACCATGTAATTGTAGTGTTTGTAGTGCCAGATTAGAATAGCCTGATTTAAAAAAGGATTAACTTGCTTTCTGGTGTCACTGATGAGAAGAGCACAGGGTTTTTCAGTACCTTAGCATGTCTGCTTGTTTATAAACTCTAATCTGCATATCTAAACTATAGAAGTATGCAGAATATGTACACCTGCCATATATAAATATATATATATTACACATTTCAATATACTACACCAGGGATCGGCAACCCCCCAGCACACATGCCGAGCATGGCACGAGAGGCCATTTTGTTTGTCACACCAAGGCCAGCCCAACTCTGAGTAGCTGCTGCCAGCGACAGAGCCTGGGCTGCTCCTAGCACGGCTTTCAGCATCTCAGCTGCCTGCTGGGAGCAGCTCGCGCTCCCAGCTGGCAGCAGCTGACCAGAGCCGGGTTTGCAGCCAGCCTGGGCTCTGGGAAGCTGCAGCAAGCAGCAGACAGGCTGCAAACAGCTGCGCCGGGCTCCACAGCCCTGGCAGCAGCTCTTTGCTGGCGGTGACTACACAGGCACCTTGGGGCGGGCTGCACTGTCCCACTGTCTGCCCTGAGGTGTGCATGCAGTTGCTGCCAGCACGGAGCTGATGCCAGAGCTGTGGAGCCCAGCGCAGCTGTTTGCAGCCTGCCCGCTGCTTGCTGCAGCTGCCTAGAGCTCAGGCTGGCTGCAAACAGCTGCGCAGGGCTCTGGAACCTGCCATCACCTCTGTGCCAGGAGTGGAGGAGAGACTAGGGCTGCGCTGCCTCATGACCCTCCCCCACTGCCCGCTCCAATGCGCGGCTACACGCGCCGGTATGGAGCTGATGCCGGAGGCCAGCACAGCTATTCGGAGCGTCCCTGCTGCAGTTGGCCCCAGCTCTAGGGAGCTGCTGCCAGCCGGGAACCCAGGCTGCTCCCTGCAGTTAGCTGGGATGCTGCAAGCCCTGCTGGGAGCATCCAGGGCTCGAGCAGCTACCCAGAGCTGGAGTAACTGCTGACAGCCACACAACCCGTGCTGGGGGGGGGGCAGGGGCTTTGGGTGGGGCAAGGGGCACAAGCAGGGCATCCTGCCATGTACCCTTTGCCCTTTGTTTTTCTGCCATGCTGGCACTCCGCCACCTTCCGAGGTAGGCATTGTGGTGTTTTTTGGCACTTCAGCCAAAAAACGTTGCCTACGCCTGTACTGTACACTGCAGTGTAATATTGCAATATTAGGTAGGCGTTGTCAGCTGTCAAGTGGGAATAAGAAATTAGTGATGTTACAGACCTTCTGACCTGGGAAATACTTCTGTCAATCCTGCCATAAAACACTCATCTACTGGTTCAAAGTAATATCAGAGACAGAAACACCACTGCAAGATGGGCAATATCAACAGAGTATCTAATTATGTACAGTCTTGACAAAGTCAAGCAATGCATAGCAAGCATTGCAGTGAAGTGAACCAAGGGAGAAAACAATTAGTTTCCTTTAACTTAATTAGCAGTCTGCAGGTACTGGGCTGGAAACATAACTAAGGACAGCATTTTTAAACTGTTTCACTGATTGTCTTGAAACACTTCCAAAGCTTTTTCTTCTGCTAAGCAATAGCTTACATACAAGCTGGGACAGCAATGCCAGCTCTTTTCTTCCAGAGGGGGCATGGTGGCCAAAAAGACAGCAGGGTTACATCACATGCAGTTATATTTTCAATAGCACCACAAGTCCTTCACTTCCTTGCAAACAGTCCACAAGAGCTGCCAAAGACCTAATCCTATAGTACAAATGCATTGTACCAGCTTTCCTCATTTTTTCCCTGGGCAGTGCTTTTTGTGCTATGACTAACAGATAGTTATTTGTGTCTTTTGACTTTGGGGCTAGCTAACAGACAAAAAAGTTTGTCTTGAGCTCACCTTATTTTATTATAACTTTGACCTCATTGTGCAGCTGGTACTAAAATAAAGGTCAGTATCTTACCAGCATTCCTGGATATCACACCTTTGTTACAAAACTATTTCAAGGTTTCTTTCAAAGGACTGCGATAGTAAGGTAGGATAAGTAAAATACACAAAACCCTACCCCTAGAAACTTCACTGCTTGTACACGTGGGCACATGCGCAATTTGCATTGCTACAAACCTGCCTGTGGGGCTGCAAACCACAAGTGCCACACATGCATGCATTCGCTGTGCTGCTAATTTGCAGTGCCACAGGTTTTTTTGACACTGGGAGATCTTGGTGTAAAAAAAAGCGCAACAAAAAAAGCAGCACAGCATACATGACTGCAGCATGCACTGCCAGTAACTGGAGCCTGGATGTCCAGAGTCATGCTCTGGTTGTCAGCCAGGCTCCACATGCCTGGATTGTCACCACTGCAGCCCCAGGAGGCCCATAGGGCCCCAGGCAAAGCTCTGGGGCCAGCCCAGGTGCTGGCCCCAGCCTTCCCTACCCCACCCAGGACAATTTGCTGCATGCCAGAGCACGGTGCAGGAGCATGGCCACACTGTTTTAATTTAGTTTTTGTAGCATTCATTTTTAAACAGGACATATCTCTTTCATCTTCAACAAAAGTTAGTTGATATCACCTGCCATACAAAGCGTTTCTTTCTGGTTTGTCTGTGCCAAATATCCATTACTTGCCTGTGAGAAGAAGAAATCTGGCAAGAGTGGGAGATCAATTGATCAACCAATCCAAAACATAAAACTTTCAGTGTTTTTTAAAAAAATACATCCTTCTAGAAATAATTTTATGTATGAAGAAAACTTTCCAAACATGAATGATTACAGCACTGTTTTCATGAACAAGCAGTGAGACAGCTCAACACCTTTGCTTCTACGAAGGCAGGGCTGTGTGGCACCTTGTAGGCTAGGGACTGGCAAATCTCAGCACACATGCTGGAGCATGGCATGTGAAGACATTGATGCTTAAAAGCAGTTCGTTTCTCTGGAGGCCACTAAAATCACAGACACACACTCATTAGATGGCACAAAAGGTGTATTTGCAAATAGGGTCAGAGCAGAGTCAAAAACTCAGATTACTCTGAACCCACCAAGGAATTTTGCAGGCTGTATTTATCTTTTTCCTCCTGGGCACGTGTGCAGAAACAGGAACTCTTACAGCTCACTTCAGTTTCATACAAGCATACATGTGTTTACATCACTACATACATCACATGTATATTATAATTAACTACTTAAGTATGCAGGGCGGAGAGGTAAATATGCATCAGCTAATTAAGCATGCTCAGAGACTACTATAGGTCACCAAGAGTTTAAACCCCCCCCCTTTCAAGGACACAGTCAGTTGAATTCCAGCTTCTGTAATCTGCATGAGAAAGGCTAGGGAGAAGCTGGGGGAGAGTCTGCGATTTAGTATAAGAAAAGCTGTGGCAAGGCTGGGCAAGAAAAAAAGTCCTTGACAGTGTTTCTTTCTTACCGGTGTTGCAAAAATGTTGCGGTTCGTTTCTCGGAGGCGAAGAACTCTCAGACACACACTATTAGCAACACAAAAGGTATATTTGCAAATAGGGTCAGAGTGAAGACAAAAGACCACACTCTGCCCCCGAGGAAAACTCTCAGCTGGGTTTTATTCCTTCCCTCCTGGGCACGTGTGCAGAAGCAGGAACTCTTACAACTCATTTCCGGTTCATACAAACATACATGAAATGATGTCACGTCATCTGTTGCATGTGCATTATAATTAACTACTTAAGTATGCGGGGCGGATAGGCATATATGCATTAGCTAATTACGCATGCTTAGAAAGCTCTCCAGGTTACCAAAAGTTCAAACCCCTCTCTTTCCCAAGGACACAGCCAATTAAATCACAGCCTTTGTAGTTTACAAGAGTAGAGGCAGAGGAGTTTGAAGGTATGTGTGATTTAGTGTTACAAAGAGATAGTAAATTAGCGAGATGTCCTTGGTGGTGTTTCTGCTTATCAGGTACGAGATACAAACTGTACAGTTCTAACAACACTCTATTCACTATACATTTTTAATAATATTTCTAACACCGGGTACAAGATGCAAGCTGTGCATTTCTAACAATACTCCATTTCTAACAATATTCCATTTCTAACAACATTTTGCTTGTCACTCCAGCACTCAGGGTGGATGGTGGGGGAGCCACAAGGGGCCCAATCCCTTTTCCGTCTCATCTGTTTCCAGCAACGAGTCAGGTGAGGGTTCTGCGGACACTGGTGCAGCTGCTTGCAGCCTCCACGCCACCTGCTGCAAGCAGCCCAGGCTCTATGGCAGGCTCCAGGGGCCTGTCCAGAGCCCAAGCCGGCTGTGATAGGCAGCCAGGGCAAGCGCTGCACCGGGGTCTGTGGAGCCTCAGCCCAGCTCGGTATTGGTGATGGGTGCATTCGCATCTTGGGGCAGGGGGCAAGGAAGGAGCCAAGGCTACACTGCCACAAGAAGAATCAGGCCTTTTGCAGCTCCCCTGCCATTTGCCTGTGGCACACCAACCTCTTACAAGTAGACCTTGTGGGAGGTTTTGGCACTTCGACAAAAAATGTTGCAAGCCCATTACAGACTAAGTTGTTCAGAGAGGTATGAGCTTTTGTAGGCTATAGCCTACTTCATCAGCAGGCCATAGCCCAGGGCAGGCAAAATGCAGCCTGCGGGCTGGATGTGGCCTGCCAGGCCATTCTATCCAGCCCACAGGGGCCCTAAAAAACTTAGAAAATTCATATTTATTTGCCCCTGGCTGCCTGTCATACAGCCCTCTATGGCTTGCCAAAACTCAGTAAGCGGTCCTCCAGCTGAAATAATTGCCTGCCCCTGCCACAGCATATAGATTACCTCATGCCTTTCTGAACAAGTTAGTCTATAAGAGGATGGGCAAAATGGCAGATTTGCCCAGCAGCTAGACTCCATTTCCCAGCAGCCTCTGCCCACATCACTCGGGTCAGTTACCCTGGAGACCTGGGGAGTGGCAGGACCCTGACACCATGTAGCCAGGGTTTCCACAAGAGATAGGCCCCAGCAGTGCTGGCAGAGCACCCAGCTGGGTGGGAAGCTACTCCAGGGCTGGGGTCTTGCAGTGCTGACAGTGTGGTCCAGAGCCAGGGCAGAGCCATGATCCACTGCCTGCATGCCCCTGCCCAGGGCATGCATTTCTGATTCATTTAGTCTGTAAAGTGCATCTCTACCCTGCTTTCTACCCAGATCTTGTCACTTCTACCTGTGCTGCCTGGGAAAACTCCCAAGAGGAAAGGACAGCCAGCCGATCTAATTCAGTGAGAATAAAACTTTTCACTAACTGTTGCTACCAAGGGCTCCTTCTTTTTATATATTAGCCTCTGGTTTGCCACAGGTATCTAGTGAACTGATCAAGTCCTGCATTCTTCAATTCACAAATTACATGCTGTGATGCATTTGGCTGGGAACAACTACTCATGCTCCTTTTTAGACTCTTTCCTCTGTATCTTTCATCTCCTCTGAACTCTGCCTTGCCCTGCAAACTCCTTCTCTCAGCTCACCCTTAAAGTTATCCCAACAGATGTTCTGCTTCCATAGAGCTTCTGCAAGCTTTAGCTTCTCTCCTTTGGATAAACCGTCTTGCTGGCAATCTGTTACCGATCCTTGCTGTGGCCCTTTCTCCTCCTGACCATTGCCATTTAGCCAGACTCTGTCTAAACATTTCAGTCTATGCAAGTAAAAGTGGTGGTTTAAAGGAAATATGTAGCACACCTGGACTCTCTTGGATGTAGCACACTCAAATCTCTCTAATCAAGACAGCCACTCTCATTAAGTAGGGAACTTACTGGCAAATGTACCTTGAAAAAAGTAAGAATAAGCTATATTAGTGGTTCTCAAGCTGTTTAGGCTTAAGGCACTCCTCGTTAGCTCAAAATCTTCTTGGAAAATGCCAGCTCTTAGTTCTGTTTGCTTGGAGAAAATGAAGAGCGCAACTCTTCTGTTGCGAAGGACTCAGAAAGACCACAGCAGGACAGAAGGGGTATAAAGCTGTGCATCCCTCTTTGAAATCTTTAGGTTCACTTTGCAAATTATTTGCACCCCTCACAGTGCTCCTGTTGTGGCACTCTTGAAAGCCTCTCAAGGCACCCTGCAGTGCTGCAGCCCCTGGCTGAGAATCATGGAGCTTTACACACGTTACCCACGGCCGAGACCTGAACTGCTGCAGGAAAAGCCCTGGCTGCGCCATTACCTGCTCAGTAACTTCCCAAAGGCCTGTAAAGGGCTACGCTTTGGCTCTTGGCGGGGACATGAAGCAACCCATGGGCCAGTACCAGATTATGACACGCTGAGGCCCTAAACATTTTAAGAAGCCGTATGTGATAAAAATAATCCAATGTATTATATTTTTGTCATATTAGAACTAAAATGTCCATACAGGCAACCTCTACTTAACTGGCATTAAGCAAAAGTATTTAACGATCCAAGATGATGACTGCAGGCATTTTCAATGACCCAAGACGCAGACTGCAAGTGTAATAACAAAACTCGCTAAGTGCTAAGTGAAATCAGGTATCTGTTTAAAACAAGCGTTACAGCACTAAGCGGGGGTTGCCTGTATTGAGCCATTTCCCCATATCTCCTTTATCTACCAACTGATTACAGGCAGTCCTCGGACACAACTGGTTCCTGAAAACCTCATCTCAAGTCAAAATGTTGTAACTTGGAACCAATTTTCCCCATAGGAAACCATGTTATAAATGTAGGATCGGTTCCTGAACCAGAGTCTGATACCCTATTTTCATCAAAAATAATCTAGAATTTTGTACTCAATGAATTACAGATGAGTAATATAGCCATATTAATGTATTTATATGGTAAATAGCAATTGCACTGATTTGGAAGGACTTCTTTGAGGTGACTTTGCTGGACTTCTTGAAAGGCTCTTGGTTGGACTTTTTGAAGGGTTCTTGGCTGGAGTCTTCTCAGGAGTCTTGTCTGCTTTCTTAAAAAAGTGGCCAAGGAAGTTTGGACAGGTGTTCTCCAGGGAGACGGACAATGCAGAAAACTTGTTCACTGACACGGCATTGCGTTGGATCAAGCGTTGTAAAGTCAAAACTGACATCATAAAGTTGAAACAGGGTGTCAGTTTATAAACGTTGTAAATGGGAAAACTTGTAACTCAAAACATTTAAGTAGAGGACTGCCTGTATTATAAAACTTGATATTAAGGTGGGGGGGGGGTTTCTTATTTAGACGCCTCCTCATATTGTGAGGCCCTGAGCTGTTGCTTTAGTAGCTTAAGCCTAAACCCAGCACAATGTCTGGTGCTGCTGCTGGATGCCCCTGAGGTGCAAGGGCTGCCCCAGGCTGCCAAGAGAGGGGTGAAGCCTCCTGCTCCCCAGAGTCAGCCCTCAGCCTGCCACAGGCACCCCTACCCTGGGAGACTGTGAGGAAGGAGTAGGGGCTCTCTCTAGCTAATGCTCCAAGAAAGTAATCGCTTAACCTGCCCGTTCCTGTCCCTCCACTGAGAGAAACTAAGATAGCCCCCCCCCCAGCGCATGCGCCACCCCACTGCGCATGCGCGGCATCGTCTCCCGCCCCCCTCCTCCTCCTCCGCCCCTCTCGCTCCCCAGCCGCGCCTGCGCACTGGGGGCTCGGCGGGGTGGGGGGCATGAGCGTGTTGCTCCCCAACATGGCGGACTTCGACACGATCTACGAGCTGGAGGAGGAGGAGGAGCCCGAGCCCGAGCCCGTGGTGAGGAGCCAGGAGCTGCCGCGGCCCCGCGACGCGCCGGATCCCGTGGCGGTGCGGGGCGCCGGGCACATCACTGTGTAAGGAGTGCGGGGCGCCGGTGCGGGGCGGGCGGGACAGCCGAGCCGCCCTCTGCCTCCGCGGCGCTGCTGGGGCCACCCCGGGAGGCGGTGGCTGCGGGGGGAGGCAGCGGGAGCCCGAGCAGCGCTGGGCCCCTCCCCGCCGGTGCCAGGTCGCCCCCCGAGGGCCTGTCCATCCCTGTGCTTCTCCTCCCCGTGCCTTTCCAAACGAGAGAGGAATCCCACCCCCGTGGGACGTAGCTGAAAAAAGGGATGCAACAGACATCTCCTCAAGGTGGGAACGGGCTCTGCCCACATCTTGGGAGCTCTCCTGAAGCAGTGCCAGCCTTTCCCTGAAGGGACTTTCTTCCCTCCAACCCGCTCGGCGGGATCCACCTCTGATGTCTGGGCAATAAGAAATCTGCCCCCCCTGCATAGTGTGATTGGGGTGATTCTTGACAAGTATTTGTCTTCCCAGTCCATCTCCTCGAGTTGTGTATGTAACCTGCGTGCGCGCGTTTATCACGACGGTGTGGGAAAGGGGATTGGTGGTAGGAGAATAGCCTTGACGTCGTCGTCGAGTCACGTGAGGTGTGGCAGGAGCCACTGATTTTTAGCCGGTGTTCTTGCATCTTGACACACCTCCTCAAACCAATGCAGAGAGCTAAGGAATAATACTGTAATAGCAGGCCATTGAATGAGAAGACCGAGTCGATGATTCTGATGTCCTAGTAAATGAGGACTTACTCTGCTTTTTACATCAATGTATCAGTTCTGGATTTCTGTCCCTTTCTGATCAGATGGCCGCTTGTTCTGAAAGCTGTTCCTTTTGAAAATGACCTGCAAAGGTTGCCAAGAGAGCACATGTCACCCTGGGACTTGTTTGTTTTGGATAGATGCCTCAAATGTGGTGGGAAGCATTCAGACCCCAGCAGAGTAATGCATACTCACCTCATCAGTGAAATCTGAGGGAGAAACAGAGGTGTTGGGTTTTGCTTGGATGTCTTTTGTGTTTCTTCCTGATATGATCTTGGTACAAAAGGCAGATTGCCAGCCACACCTCTTTGCGGTGATGGAAGGCGGTATTCATCCTTGTTCCCATCTAGGCTTCCAGTCTAGATTATTTATGTATTGTTTTCTTATAACTACTTCAGAGTTAATGTGCTTAAAAATCTTATAGCAGACTTGTTTTTCTGCATGTGAAAGCTGGGCTAATAAGGTTGTGTTGCAGTCTCCATTGCTAAATATGGATTCTAGGAAACCACCCAAACTTTTTAAGCAAGCGTTTTGCTATTTCTACTGATCAGTCTACTAACCTTTTGCTTGTCACGTCAAACTTATTTACAATGCATGTTTTCCATGGTGACAGCAGGGGAATGACAGGTGGCAATACTTATGTTTAGATTGAGTAACATTTTCCATTTGTAAAGGGCTCCTGATAACTTTTTTGAATATTGTTATAGCCATTGTTTTCAGCAGGCCTTTGAAATTTAGCACAGAGAAATCATTGGTGCTGAAAAATACCGTCTGCTTTGTTTCCTGAAATTCCATTTAGGATTGTTTCTGGTGTAGTCAGCAAAACTCTGGTGCAGATGCATCATAACGTTCATATTTTAGTTAAGATTGGATCACTGGCTACCAGCAGTGCTTGGAACTGCGGAGCAGTTGTCAGAGCAGCTGTGTTAAGTGTAGAAAGGAACATTTAGTTTGGGCTCAGCCAGTGGGTTCCTGTGATCCATGTCTCAGGCATGTCTCCTTTCCTGCCCCTTTGCAAGGAAGAAAGGCGGGGGGCAGGAGGAACTGCTCACAGAAGCCGTCTGAATCCAGCACATGGACTCATCACTCCCACTTCTGTCAGTACATCAACAGGGGTCCCCCATATCTTGATGAAAAAGAGATCAAGCCCACCAGGTGGCCCTACCATCTTATCATTTCCCCCTTCCACCTTCAGTGTAAGAAATGTCTCTTCTTGATAACCACCAGCTAATGATATAGCTCAAGTGGTAGCAGTCTGTTACTGCAACAGTGGTGTGTTAAAGCCTATTGAAGCCAATGGAAGCGACCCAGTGGACATGAGACAACCCTAAATCTCGTCCCTAGCAGTCAAACACTGCTGATATGTGATGGCAGTGGCTATTAGAGGGCTATTTGAGTTGCATATAAGAGAATTACTCTTATCTTTTTCTTTAAAAAGAGAAATAATTTTAGAAAGTTGTGTACAAAAACTAGATTAAAAGTAAGCTAGTTAGCCAAGCATTTGAAAGATAGGAAATAATAGAATTGATTACAGTATTGTCAAGAACAGGTCCCTGTTATGATGGGTACTGTGCAGACACAGAGTACTAAAACCTACCTGCCTTTTGTGTGCTTTATGTCATATTTTTTAATGTCAAGACATGGTATTTTTTTCAACAGGACCCTGCATCATTACATACACAAGATGGACTGTGATCAGGAAATAATTAAGTTATTTAGTTATTTCCCTGCCTTATTTTCTGCAAGCCATCCTTTCCTGATTATATAGTCAACTTATTCCTCATGGTGGCTTCTATAGTGCTTGCTGTTGTAGTATCCAAGTGCTTCACAAATATATTAATGCATTGTGTTGCCACGTACATTACCCATGAGAGAAGTATTTGTTTCAGTTTCTCCAGCTATAAGATAGTGATGAAAAGACTTGTTTGAGGTCACACGCTGAATTAGTAGCAGAAGCAGAGCTACAACTTGTTCCTCTGACTCCCAATCATGGGCACATGCCTCCAGACCATGGTGTTTTTACTGTCAGAAGCACTGAACATCTACGGATATCTTTGACTTCAGTTACAAGTTGCGAGTGCTCACTATTTCTGTACATCACACCCCAAATGTTTGACATCCACAGAAATAACAGTTAGTGGCTATCTAATAAAATTTTGATTTTAGTGAGTTGAAGGAAAAATACTTGGGTTTGTTTCCCTTGCTAATTTTTAGAGTAGCTAAAGGAGATGGAAGTTATCAACTCTTTTGGCTGAAAAAGTAGGTGAGTAGGTGTTAGAGCTATTATTGCAATTGATTATCATCTTGCATGAGGCAATATGTCAGCTTCTCTTAGCCTGATTACTTGCCCTTTAATCAAGGTGCTGTCCCCTGAAGCTGACAGCTTGTGAGCTACTGCTGTATTAATACAGTTGTATCATATAGGTCTGGTTTGGGCAATACTACAGGAGTTTCATCTGTAAAAGTGGGTAAGAAATTGTGCTTAAAAAAAAAGTGCTTAACAGCTACAACTAAAAGTACTAACTTGCTTTTTAATTTATTGAGGTCAGTTGTGTTAAGAGATATCAGATCAGTATATGAGTAGTAAGTACTGCAGAGCTCTGTGCTATTGTTGCCTGAACTTTCATAGTAGGGTAGTTGTATGCAATTAGATTGTGTATTATTAGTCATGTTTTACAAACTGATTAGGTCCTGCAACAAAGACTGGAAATCCCACAGTAATTCCTCAAGAACAGGCCTGTTTAGTTGCCAGTTGCTATAAGTTATGCTTATGTATGCTATATGTTATTCTTCCTGTACTCCTTAAGGCTGAATAGACTTTTAAAAAGCTCTTGTAGCTTTTTAAAATTTTACTCTTTCTCTTCAAAGTGAAACTCTTTATTTTTAATAGATTTGTATCAGAAAACAAAGGAAAAATTCTGAGTCTGATTTGTCATACTATGTTGCCAGAAAATGGAAATCCATTTATTTTAGTAACTGTTGTTTGCCTAAAAGTTTATTAAAATAAACAAGAGTTTAATTTAAGGATTGGTGCTTGTAGTAAAGATTGGTTAAAAATCAGTCATTTATATATCATGAGAGAAGAACACCTGCTTATGAGTCTACTATTTCCTCTTTCTGTTAGTAGATTACAGCACTAATTTGTCACCATGGTTTTTCAACAATTTCTGCAAGACTGATCCTGGGTTGCTAATGATGTGCCTAAAAAGTTAGTGCTCATAATGAATAAATGACTGTATTACAATTAGCATAGTATATATGACATTTAAAAAATACAGAGGCTGAGAAAGCAAGATGAAATGGTCAAAAGCAGTTCTGTTAGACAGTCCATTGACCAGACATAGATAGGGAAGAACAACAAAACCCTAGTGCTGTTTATCTAAGCAGCTAACTTCTAGAATTTAGGAATGCATACAAGGCTCTTCATTTACACTTCTTGCATGACAATAAATTGACCACCTTCTTGTATGTTTAAAAGGTCCAGCCTCAGCTATACTTCAGTGTGTGTTCATTTTTCTTTACCATGTATTTCATGCACATCCTGCTTTAATATGCTGTTCTCTGCTTATATCAATTAGTAACTGGAGTTCTTAATTAAACTTTGCTAGCACTGTTGACAAACATTTTAATGGGCTTAGTTATAGCATTGTAGTTTAAAGCAGCATCAGTTTTCTTTGTTGTGTTTTACTTTTCTTTAAAGTTAATTATATGCTAGTCTGTACTTCTAAACTTGCGTTAAATTGTCAAGTTAGCGCAGTTAACACATCTGTGTTAGCACAGTATTCAGAATGGTAGCAAATGTCATATTTTAGCACTACTGGCATTTGTATGGATGACTGATAAAACTTTGGGGCAAAGAAATGGTGTTGTTACATATTACTCATTGCTATTCTTTCCCCCTCCCTCCTCCAAAAAAAAAAATCCTCGGCTAAAGTTATCATAGTAAGTATAACTACAAAACTTGCCTCAGGACAGTGACAATAAAAAGGAATCAAATAAGAATTCATACAGAATGGAAATAACCAGGAATGAGAATTCAAAGTAGTTTACAGTGTAGTGCTTAATTTGGTGAACAGCAAACAGCTTTATTCAAACCAAAAACTGTGTAGCTCATAAGACTGGCCTACAGCTGTATTATAGCATCCTGTAAAGGCTAAAGCTTAATTGGGGAGCAAGAGGTGAAGAGGGAAGGAAGTACCTTGGGGACTGTGCAATTATAGCAAAGCCACAGGGCACAGGGTACCAGGATTAGCTTAGGAATCTTTTTAAGTTATTGGCTTTTTTTTCTTAGCAAAAATAAGGCTAGCCGATGGCTTACGAAAAGCATGTTTAAATGCTAACTTGAAGATTTACAGGCAGGTTCACTGAATATTATAATTAGTTCCATCTTTTGGAATGTATTCCTAGTTTAAATTCCCTTGCTAAGGTACCAAGTTCTACAAAATACCTAGCTCCTTTCAGGCTTCACTGCCTGATGTCTCTAGTGCAGTTATTGTATAAAGGTTTTATTCTCTGTCCATAGATAACGCATGGTAAAATGCTCTGCTTCAGATTCATAGTTTTCAAAAATACTCTTAATGATTTTTTATGGATACTGCTTGGGTGAATTTGCTTTAGCCAAAAGCAACAATTTTTTTCCAAAAATAGGTGATAATGAATTTCATATAAGGAAAAGAAACTTGTTTTATCTTAGGAATTATATCCGTGGTATATGAATAAATTAGTAGACAAGTACAAACTAGTAATTCCAATGAAATGGTTGGTACTACTTTGTGTCAAACTAAGATTGGAGTCTAATATCAATAGTATTTTTTATTTAAAGAGGGAATGATTTACATTTGAATACTCTTGTTTTAGAATACAATTTGCTTTGCTAACTGTTTAAAGATACCCTTTAAAGAAGGCCACAAGCTACGCTTCTAGTTTCTTTCTTCTTTTTTTTTGTAGGATAGTTTACAAACTTTTTGAATTGAGGAAGTCTTGGAAAATACTAACACATACATAAAAATTCTGTTTATTGCACTTTTTAAGTAGCAGATTGATTATTACAAAATACTGTTTTTTAAAGGGGAAACAAATACAGTAAGTTAGGTGGAATATATTTTGTTTGTCTCTTTTGTCTTCAAGGTTTGGCTTGAGCAACAAGTTTGACACAGAATTTCCTTCTGTTCTGACAGGGAAGGTAAGTCTGAGTTTGCACTAAAATTTTAAATTTGAGGGGTGTACTTCATTCAATAGTTTGGGTGTTATCCATGTCTAGAAGCATGTTTTTGGGTTCAGATAAAATCAGTTTCAAGTAAATTGTGACAAAAGGTGATTAACAACTGTCTACTGCTGTGTCCTGTATGAAATGAGTTGGTGTTTGCCAACCAGTTCCTACTGTACATGTCTGCATCAGAAAAACTGCTTGCTGCAGTTTGTGTCATTGACAGTCTTGGCACAGAAAGCCCCAGGACTAGCCCAAGGTACATAAGCAGTCCACATCAAACTAGGACTGGCCCCGGGCATCCGGAATCCAGAAAACTGCCTGTTGTGTAAATTAAATAACTCAACGTTAGCGGGGCTTTCTGCCCAATTCATTTTTGGACAATTTGTGGAAAGAAAAGTCTGTTTCTTAAATATAGTGAGAAGGAGTGGAAAGCAAGCCATCTTGCAGCTTTTTACGTAAGCCTGAAAACGGAAGTGCTTTGAATTATTTTCTAAATACTGTATAGCACCAGTTTTTTAGTTATTGTTTGTTAGTGATGTTCTTTCACAGAAAGCAAATCAGAAAGAGGTTACTGCTGTGTTGAAGGAAATTTCCTCACTTTTCCTAGCATACTGTCCCTAAGATTAGTTAGAACCGTTTTTTCAAATGGTAGCCATCTGTTAATGAAATGTGGAGGTAGCTTTCTTTATTCTTCCTTTAAATGCTTTTATTTGTGTGTTCCTCTGCTTCGGACTTATGATTCTTTACTCCAGCTTTCTGGATTATTCTCCCTTTTGTTCCTCCTTATTGTTGAAATGTTTCACTTTCCCAGTTTTCACCCCATATCATTCCTCATCTCTCTTTTCCAAAACTGATGCAGAGGAAAAATTTCAGGATTTGTTATTTTCCGTAATCACATAGCATGCAGTTAAGGCTTCACACTGCCTCTGCAGTCTCTTGCAGTCACTGTTGAGTCATATTAACGTAGTACTGAAATGCATCTAGATGGCATCCTCTGTCTGGTTCTGATAGATCCATCTGTTTTTTCCCCTTAGTATTTTTTTTCCCCTTAACCACAGCGATTACGATACTTGAGCTAAAATCTGTCCAACGTTGTTTGGCAATCTAATTAAAATGATAAAGAAACAGATTACACCCTCCCTGCTCCCCCCACCAATGTGTTAAAAGGCAACCTGGTAATTCTGGGCCTGATCCAAGATCCCACTAAAGTCAAAGGAAAGGATATTATTGTCTTTATTGGGCTTTGAATTAGAACCTATAGCTGGACTTTTGTCACCTTTTTTGTCAAGGGTTCTCTTCCATCTTGAGGCAAATGTTCAGGATCAGCTCTTTGAGGTAAAGCCACAAATTAAACATGATTTTAAAAAGAGTGTGAACATTCAATGGATGTTTCAAAGAAGTATAATTTTCTATAAATGAAGCTGCAATTGTAGAAGGTATCTCCTAAGTAATAAATATGAGTATTAAAGCAGAATTCAATAACTTTAAATTTTGAATTTAAAAAAAAACCTTATAGAAACCTTAATTTCTCTTACTTTCCCCTTCAGTGAGGTTTCCAGCACTGTTTGGCCAGTGAGCATTTGATTTTTTTTTTTTTCCTATGGGTTTTCATCTTCACTCAACGATCTTGCTATAGGATTTTGTGGCTAAATTCTAAATATGGTACTTTGTAGATTTGCTTGGTTTGATTTTCAGTACTTTATTTAAACATCTTTTAAGTAATCTTGTCAAAATGCAATCTAAGTCCTAGGTCTATAGGTTTAGGGAACAGGAGGTTTCTTGATTATCAAGAAGACTAAACCAAGCTAGAAAAGTACCATTCATGATATATGGCCCAATGGCATGCACAGCTCCAGGTGACAAGAAAATGACAGAGCCAGTGAACCTTAAGGAAGAAAGTGGAGCTTCCTGCCCTGATCTTAAAACAATACGGAGATTAGTGTGTAAGGCAGGGAAGTGTAAGTCATAAAATGTACCCTTGGTATTGTGATCCAACAGGACATGTGATGGATAGAGTTTGTGATCATGATGATTGAAGGAGGCAGATCAGGCCTGCTGGGCTTTGCTTGCTCTCTTCCTCTGTTTGCAGATTCTCTTGCATCCTGTTGTAAAGTATTATGACACCCTCCTCCTTTTATGTTTTTTTTAAGGCCTAAAAGGAACTAATGTCTTTTTACAATGTGTACTGCACGGCCAGAAGCTGTGTACTTATCTTTCTTTTCAAGACACAAACAAACTCTTCAAGTAACTTTCCAAATATCTCAGACCCAGAGTTTCTTAATTAAGTTTTGTCTGCAGGCGAGAGCTGGTGAATTCTGTATTGGGAATTAACTAGAATCTTTCAGATTAATGTTTCAAAGCTGCAGGTTTAGATGGGGAAAAAGATTTAAGACTGTGGAAATAACTTGAGGAAGATCCACTAAGAAGTGTATGTTCTGAAGGCCACCTTACCAATAATTTGGTACTAGATTGTTTATCTTGCTGAAATATGGCCGTTATTGATTTCTTGATGTAAAAAATGCCAAGTCTTGGTAGGGTTATAAAAGGATCTCAGATATGTAGTGGCTTTTAACAAATTCCTCTGTCAGCTCAAAATAGCTTGGTGTGAGTACTCAGGATAAAATTGGACTTTAAATTCATGCCCTTCCTGTTAACAAGTATTGTGTTCTTAATTGAAGAATTTGTGGCTGTGTTGGCTGAGCTGTTGTTAAGGTATAAACAGGACTTTCTAATAAAGATGAGCTAATGCTCATCAAGACTTAAGTGTTTTGATTGGAGGAGGGGGGGGGAAAATATCACAGATCTACAGGAATATTTTGTCATTTCTTGGTTTTGCAAACTGGTGGTTGTCATCCTTATTGTACAGTCATTTTAACACAACAAATTGAAACTGAAGTATGTTCCACAACATTTAATTTTGGTGTATTAGAAGCAAGCAACAGTTAGTTTCAGTTCCATAGTACAAGAGTGAACTGCTAGAAGTCTAGCTCATGTATTTTCTGTTAGGGCATTATTTGGTGTCCTTTCTCCTGTGCAATCCAGAAAGAGCAGACTGATCTGTCTAGCTGTTTATACTATGTCTTTTCCCATGGCATCTGAGCTCATCAGGGCCACTTCACATGAATAATATTAAGATCTCATTTTATTCAGAAAATCAACTTTCATAGAAATGCCACAGAAATACTGGAATCCTGTGATTCTGATGTATTCTTTATTAGATGCCTTCAGTTTTCCCATCTGATTTATTTTTCTTCTTGCTCTGCAAAATCAACCTGCAGTCTCAGGAGCAAGCCAAGTCCTTGTTTCCCTCTTGGGTATTATTGCTACAATTAATAATAATAAACCTTCCAGGCATACGTTAGTTCCACAATGTAAATGTTTTCAATAGGTTTGCACACTCATATCTGCTAGAACTGGGTAAACAATTTTGCGGATGATGCAGAAGAGAATACCATCTGTTTTTCTTCCTGCAGCAGAGTTGGCTGCACAGTGCTAGGAAAAGCAAGTAAAGTAAATTTTTTTTTTGTCATCAAAGTTGCCAGATGTGACTCTGTATACACAACCATCATGCATCTGGTAAAAGATGGTACCATTTGTGTCCACTCAGATGTCAAAACTGAGCCACAATTTGAGGAACTTCAATTTTTTTAGGGAAATTAAATTTAGAACAGTAACTCAGTAATATGCTGAGCTTCAGCCTGCCTAGAAAGTAAACACCTGACATTTGTGACTCTAAAATTGTGAATTATTAACCTGTGCAGCATACCATTAAGACTTGTTTCTTTTAATACAAAATTTACATTGAGCGCAGATAAAGCGTTCTTGTTGAAGTGCAGCTACTTTCACAATATCATAAATATTGAAATGGATCTCTTCCCCATCTCAGCTATTCTGCTCCAAACTTGTATCAGTGCAGAATTGCTCTCTAGACTGTTACAGTTTTTTTTTTTTTACTTTACTGCAGCTCCAGGTCAAAAAAAGTGTATGTTTAATGTTTGTTTCAGTTGCTACACAAAGTGATTGGAATTGGTCCACTTGTTAAAAAAAAAAAAATTGTTAATTGAAGAAATTATTGTGAAATCTACTCCATATATGGAGGGAATGCATTTGTCAGAGAATACAAGCTTATTTCCTTAGTCAAAAAGTAAACACTTCTCTGAAATATTTGCTATGTACTTACTTGCCTGTTCATAGTACCCAAAACACTGCCCTGATTGATGGTCTTGTGTTAAATGACTGTAGCCCTGGCTTATGTACAAATCCAGATCACCACTGCCTCTAATGAGCAATGACCCAAATGGCCAGGAAACAGCTGTTGCACTTTCTGGCACTCACTATTGCAGTCCTTCCATGGGCATAGCTCTTACATGTAGAAGAGGATAGCAGAATCAAGTCTTCAGTATTTCCTGGCCCCCTTTCTGTAGAAGTGAAAGACTACCAGTGAAACCAATGCATTTCAGCTGCACAGAAACTTCAGCATGAAGTGGAGCAGTGTGTGGGGATACTGAAGAAGTTGCCTATGCCTGGCCTATTTCCTGATTCTTTGTGGGGTACTTCAGGTGTTACTAGCATTTGATTGTCCAACCCCCCTGATCCTTTCCCACCGGTCAGGATTCCACCTTAAAGTTTCCGCCTTAGGTCCAGCCTTAAAGTTTTTTCATGTACTGTGTATTTCTCAGAAATCCTTGTTAGGGTAATAGTAGTTCTCTTCCATTCTCTTCATCAAAAAAATTGGTTGTTGTATTGTAAGAGTTAATTTATGCAAGAATCAATCACAGACTTACCAGTGGTTACCATTTAAGAAAACATTTGTGTGGCGTGTAAATAAAGTTAAATTTCTCAGCACAATATTAAAATGAAGTAATTGTAAAATATTTTCTTAGTCAAGACGATGGGCAAATAAAACTTTTTTTTCCTGAAAAAGTAAAACAGCAATTGTATAACTTACTGTTCCCACTGTTATGGCACTGTTGAACTTCACAAAGGAGAAAGAAATGGATAAGTTGTAAAAGTTTTAATATGAAGTACCCTAAGTTAGCCTTCCTTGGGAGTTTTTTGTTTGCTTGAGTCGAGCTGAAACAGAAAAGTGCATGTACTGTGATGCACATTCAGGAAAGCACAATTTATGTTTAAATACCTGGCCTGCACAGCAGTGGAACCTATTTTCCAGTGCACCCTTTGGGTAAGAGCTCATAATGTCCCTGTCCTGGCATCCTAACATTTGGGTTTAAGGTCTTTCCTTCATCTCACATGTTCATCCAGTCATGTTGCTCTTTTTTTTTTTATCTTTGCTCTGTGACTTCAATTAAGTTGGTATATGTTTTGTTGATAAATATTTGTTTAGGAAGACTCTAGCGCATTTGTGTGCATGCGTGCGTGGACTCTTAGTCTGATTTTCTTTGCAGGTGGAGATGGTTAAAATTCAGGCTTTGTGCCCTGAGTAAACTTCCCTACATTGGCAGCTTCATGAAAGAAGTCTTGAGGGCTTTGACATGTAACATTCTTGTAAGAGGTGTGGTACAAGTGTTGTGTAATGTCAAGTAGCGCTTCTGGGTCTTTGTCCAAGAAGCCATAATATCAGTTGGAGAAATGTGTGGTCATTCAGTTTTGGAAGGGTTTTTTTAGGATCTTAGCCTGACTGCAGAAGAAACATTTGCATTTATCAGCAGTAGTGGTTTTCATGTCCTTTGCATATAAGACCAATGGCAAGGTACTCTTAGGTGTGTTTACAAGGTTGTCATTTGGATTTTAAGGTACTCAGCTCTTGTGTGCAGGAAGAGCCTGTGGAGCTGGATTCCTTTGACTAGTGCTTAATGGAAAACTGTCAGGAGTGAGCTTAAAGTTCCCATAATTGAAGTCCCACAGTTCTCCGAGGTAATGGGGGGGTTGTTTCTCTTTACTTAGTTCTCCTTTGTTCCTAATCTCAGTTTCCTTGGACCCAACAGAAGGGTGGTTCCAAAGAAGGATTCAGAAAGGATGTCTTTGTCAGCATCTTTCTCAGGTTACTTTGCTGTGGTTTCTTGCTTGAACCAAAGCAAGGGCCTGCTCTCCTTTTACTGTTGCTCTCCTCTGTTTTGTTTTATCCACTTTTTTCTTTCATAGAACAGGCTGTCAGAACACCTTCACAAGCTAGCATCCAGCTCCTGTGCTTTTGTATCTGTCAAACCATGTTTGTTTTTAGGAAAACGTGGACTTCAGACTGAAAACTTTGTCAATGTAGTCAAGTCAGAAAGACACTGCTTGAAGTCTACAGTTTTGTGTCGGATTCTAGCTAGATCACTGGTGGCGGCTGGCTGTATAATTCTGTGACCACGTTAACAGCACAGTTAATGCAGCTGGGAAGCAACAGAAGCTGCCCTTTTAATTGAGTATTTTCAAGTTCTGTATTGTTTTGTTGACCAGGAAAGGGGTGAGGGGACATCACAGAAACAGATGCCCATCTGTCAAGAATCCATTAACTGCTTCAGTGATTCCAGTGAAGTGGTTATTTTACTTGGGGATCTAGAATTCATTTTAATTTAATCACTGTTAATAGAGGGTTTTTTCCAACTATTACAAAATATCCTTTTCAGATCAAGGAATTCTTGAATGGAAATAAGACCTTGTGAGTATAGTTAACCTTAACATGCAGTTCTTCTCACAATAGACTGGTAGATGTTAAATTTTTCTTTTGTGTAAACAGCCACTACACAAACAGTGCTGTGCCAGAGCTTTATCACATCTTCAAGTAGCATGATTCCTATTTTAGACTCAAAAGATAGCCAGGATTCGTACTTCTGTGTCTTGAGAAGCTGGAAATATAGGAAGGGCTTTGAGTTCAATGAGGGACACCGCTTTAATCAGCAGATATTCTTTGGGTAAACTGTAAACTCCAAGGGTGTACTATTGTCTAGAAGTCTCAGCTTCTGTTTTCATCATTGGGGTTTGAAGTTGGTCCTCTAGTTGGCTTTTTGGCTTGTAAGGGTAAGGCACAACTTATTTTTTTTTCCCCTCCTAAAGATTTCCTGTTCTGTCCCTCACAAAGTTGAGTGGATGTGGGAAATTTCAGTCCGGGTGTAGTTAACATTCTAACAATTTAAATAAAACGATTCTGAATTTCTGGAAAGTATTATTTTGCCTCCTACACCTGAACTGTGCCTGAAAGTTAACCCACTTTTGAAAGTCTTCCACAGTGAAGTTCCATCTGTGAGTGTTCAAAACTGCCAGTCATTTGAAAATCTTAGCCAAAATTTTACTATGGATTTCTTCCAGAATAAGCCAGTTCTCAAGAAAGAAAACTTGTCAAAATAGGAAGGCTTAGGAACACCAACCTACTGTACAGATTGGTAGGGACCTACGTAATTCATGGGGGCTGCTCCCCAATTTTACAGACAGAACACAGGCCCAGGAAGCCATTTCGTGGGCAAAGCATGGCAGGCCTCCCATGCCTCTGGCCGAGAGCCCCCATAGCTCTGCCCCTCATTGCTTTTGGGCTGTGGGAGCTGTCTGGCATGTGGTCCCACCCCTTGCTAGTGATTGACTGGGGGCTGTCCATCATGAAGCTCCCACCCCTCACCACTGATTGATGGAGAAGGGGTGGAGGTATGACAGGCAGTCCTCACAGCCAGTCAGTGGTAAGGGGTAGGGATGCCAGTCATCTTGCAGGCAGTCCCTCTTCCCCCTGCCCTGGTAAGCTGCCACAGCACACTAGTGCCCCCCCCCACCCCGTTGGTTGTCCCCCCCCCCATCCCCCCCACCCCTCCTCCAGATTTTGTAGACATTGTGGTATTTTGCAAAATTCCAAATTCATTAGGTTCCTACAGATAGGCATGTCTTGTACTTCTGTGCAAGATGCGTTTCCTGTAGTCTTCCTTCTGCCTTCTAGGTTGCTCTTAGCAGGAAGCCATTGCTAGAGTTGTTGGATCATATTATTTGGAAGCATTTCAGCAATTTGTTCCATTTCCATTAATAATGCAGCTTTTTGCTCCAAAGGTCCAACTTCATCCTAGGCAAACTGTAGGCTTTCACTAGGGAAAAAACTAGCACTTTCTTTCTGTGTGAAATGGCAGTTTTTACCTACAAACTGAACGAACTCTTGTTTCCATGGAAGCCAAATATCTTTCATTCTTGCCAACCTCACCAATTTTATGTGCTGCACAGCTCTAGTCCTAATCTAATTTTATAGGGGACAGGGGTATTATTAACAGGACTGATTTATTAATCATTGCCAGATAACATGGAGGATCAACTATTAGAACCCTTCCCCCACCCAAGCCTTCAAGGTAAAATGGGCTTGTTCTAAGAAAGTGACCTTATGCTAAGCAGTACGAGCAGTGTTGTGGATTTGAATTGGGGGGTTGATTGAGGTGGCTTTGTTTCACGCCTGATAATTGTATCCTTGGTGTCACTTATATGTAGAGACAATTAGAATGAAAGCAGTTCTGTAATGGCTTCCAGTTAAAGTTCACCATCTCTGTTGCAGGTTGCTCCGGAAGAATTCAAGACCAGTATCAGCCGAGTGAATGCGTGCTTAAAGAAGAATCTCCCTGTCAATGTAAAATGGCTGCTTTGTGGCTGTCTGTGCTGCTGCTGCACATTGGGTTGCAGTCTGTGGCCTGTTATCTGTCTTAATAAAAGAGTAAGTGCACATTTCAAAGTGGCATTGTCGCTATGGTTTGCAATTACTGTTACCATTAAATAACCTTAAGTAAGTAACAATGCCCTTCTTTATTTGAAACCTTTTTTTCTATATCCCAGCTGCAGCTATAAGTCTCCTCTTTAAAATACATATGCATGTAATCTTTAGCTTATAACTATGTCTTGGACATTAGTAAAATACATAATTTATTAAAGTAAGCGCCTTTGAATTATCTGGGTAGACTTTGTTGGATCTCTGAACAGTGGGTTTGATTAGCTGATGTCTGGGAATTCCTTCCAGCTCTACAGTTCTATGATATTATGTGTTGCTTTAGTAGAGTGCTGCTAGAGCAGCAGTTGGTCCCAGAGACTGTCCTAAGTAGAGTGAAATGTTCCAGCTGCTCTTCTTTTCATCCAGGTGTAAATTTTTGAAAGATGAAAATGATTTTGCTTCCTAAACAATGGCTTTGTACTGCAGATATTCTGGACTATTGATTCAGCTAATTACATTTCATAATGTCGTAGGAGCAGCAGAATTTTACTTTTTATATTTGAATATTGCAAGACTCCCTTTCTTTCCTGTATAATCTCTTAACAACATAGAGCTGGACAACAGTAACATCTTTGCAATCAGTGTTCAAAAAGTATTCCTTCAAAAAAGAGGGAAAAAAAATCTAGGAAAGATTAAAGAAATGTAGTCCTGGTTGTATATTTAGAACTTACATGCTTCACAAGTACAGCCCAGCCTAGACTGACAAGCAGAACATATACACAGGTAAGCAACAGGGGCCAGGGCAGTGCTGTGATTAGGGGGCCAGTGCACACATCCACAGGAGGCCTTAAGTGCCTCTACACAAACGCTCGCAGTATGGAAAACGAGCAGGAGGAACTTACCCTCCTGCTAGCTGAGACCAACCCAGACATAGTGGGGCTCACTGAAACATGGTGGGACCCAACGCATGACTGGGCGATGAATATCAAAGGCTATAGGCTGTACAGGAGGGACAGGACAGGGAGGAAAGGCGGGGGTGTGGTGCTCTACGCTGAGGAGGAATACACATCCTCACCAGGTAGCACAGAGTCAGAGGAGGAGCACATGGAAGTGATCTGGGTTAGAATACAAGGCAGTCGAGGGGAAAGAGACTTAATGGTGGGGGTCTACTATAGACCACCCAATGAAGGGGAAGAGCTAGACCAGGAATTCTGAAGTCAGCTCATGGAGGTAGTTAAGTCAAAGGACATGGTCGTCATGGGTGACCTGAACTTTCCAGACATCTGCTGGGAAGAGCAGTCAGCCAGGTCTGAACGCTCACATAGGTTCCTAATCTAAATGCAGGACCTCCATCTAACCCAGGAGGTGCACAGCCCCACCAGGGGAGACGCCTTGTTGGACCTGGTGCTGGCCACGGGTGACGACCTGGTGAGGGGGCTGCGGGTGCTTGACCATGTGGACAACAGTGATTATCACCTGCTGGAATTCACCATCCAGCGCAAGGTGGCAAAGGCATGCAGCAAGGCAGCAGCCCTAGATTTCAGGAGGGCGGACTTCAGTGAGCTAAGGCGAATAGTTGGGGAAGCAGTGAGGTCCTGGAGGGGAGGGGAGGCAGGTGTCCAAGAAGAGTGGTTGCTCCTTAAGGAGACGATCCTCCAAGTCCAAAGGGAGGTAATCCCAACACAGATCAAAGGGAGCAGGAGGGCACAAAAGCCCCCATTGCTCACCAAAACCATCCGGGAATGTCTTCTAGCTGAAGGGGAGGAGTACACCCAATGGAAGGGAGGGGGCCATCACCAGGGAGGATTATACTGTGGCTGCTCAGGGATGCAGGGGGGCAGTCAGGAAGGCCAAGGCGGAGATGGAACTGGGACTAGTTTCCTGGATCGAGGGCAACAAGAAGTCCTTTTTTAAATACATAGGGGGCAAAAAGAAGGTACCGGGTAATGTGGGGCCCCTGCAGGACACGCTAGGAAATTTGGTCATCACACCAGATGACAAAGCTAACCTATTTAATGACTTCTTTGCCTCCATTTTCCTGAGCAGGGACCAGATCAGTTCCCCTCCCCCCACGGGCCCCTCTCAGGCCCCAGGGGAGGCGCACCTAGGCCAAGGGTAAGTGAGGATCTAGTCAGGGAATTTCCGGAGGGACTGGATGTATTTAAATCAGCTGGTCCGGACGATCTCCACCCCAGAGTGCTGAGGGAATTAGCTGAGGTCATTGCAGGACCCCTGGCTTGACTTCACGAGCACTAGTGCTGCTCTGGTGTGGTGTCAGAGGACTGGAAGAGGGCCAGTGTGGGTCCCATCTTCAAAAAAGGGAGGAAAGAGGACCCGGGGAACTATAGGCCAGTTAGTCTTACCTCGATCTTGGGTAAGCTTTTTGAGAGAATTATTCTGGCACATGTCCATGAGGGGCCAGCAGGGGAGATCATGCTTAGGGGCAACCAACATGGGTTCATTAGAGGCAGGTCCTGTCAGGCCAACCTGGTGGCCTTCTGCGACCAGGTCACCAAATCCTTAGATGCAGGAGTAGCAGTGGACATAGCCTTTCTGGACTTTAGGAAAGCCTTTGACACTGTCTCTCACCCCATGCTCATTAAGAAACTGGAGGACTGTGGTGTCAACACCTATACAGTCAAATGGGTTGCCAACTGGCTGGAGCGCACCACCCAGAGAGTGGTGGCGGACGGGTCATTTTCGACCTGGAGGGATGTGGGCAGTGGGGTTCTGCAGGGCTCGGTCCTTGGGCCTGCACTGTTCAACATCTTCATCAGTGACTTGGATGAGGGGGTAAAAAGCATCCTGTTCAAATTTGCTGATGACACTAAGATGTTGGGGGATGTGGTATGCTAGAAGGGAGGAATAGGCTTCAGTCAGACCTAGACAGGTTACAGGGGTGGGCGGATGAGAACAGGTTGGTGACAAGTGCAAGGTGCTGCACCTGGGGAGGGAGAACCAGCAGCGTACCTACAGGCTGGGGAACTCCCTTCTTGTCAGTACAGAGGCAGAAAAGGATCTTGGAGTCGTCATTGATGTCAAGATGAACATGGGCCGGCAGTGGGGATGCAGTCAGGAAGGCCAACCGCACCTTGTCATGCATCCACAGATGCATCTCAAGCAGGTCCAAGGAGGTGATCCTCCCCCTGTATGTGACACTGGTCAGGCTGCAGCTGGAGTACTGCAACCAGTTCTGGGTGCCACACTTCAAGGGGGATGTGGACAACATAGAGAGGGTCCAGAGGAGGGCCACCCGCATGATCAGGGGACAGCAGGGCAGGCCCTACGAGGAGAGGCTAAGGGACCTGAACCTGTTAATCTTCCACAAGAGAAGGCTGAGAGGGTGGCCATCTGTAAACTTATCAAGGGAGACCAGTGGGGAATGGGAGAGACCCTCTTCCCCCAAGCAGTACCTGCAGAACTAGGAATAACGGCCGTGAGTTGACTGACAGCAGGTTCAGGCTGGACATCAGGAAGCACTACTTCAGTCAAGGCGGCTGGGATCTGGAACCAACTTTCAAGGGAAATGGTGCTCGCTTCTACCCTGGGGGTCTTCAAAAGAAGGCTAGATAATCACCTAGCCGGGGTCATTTGACCCCAGTACTCTTTCCTGCCCATGACAGGGGGTTGGACTTGATGATCTGCTCAGGTCCCTTCTGACCCTACCAACTATGAAATTATGTGATGGACACAAGGGAAGTTCTGAAATTTGACATTATGCTTTGTACTGTACTTTTTGAAGTATCAGTGATTGGAAAGCCATAGAATTTGTCTCTAAATTAAAGCAGTTACAGTCTGAAAATGTGTCAGGACAATGTAGAAAAACTTTAGATCATAATTAAGAGTACAAAAACCTGGAATAAGACCTATCCTCAGCAAGGTGCATGAGTTATGTGGCAGAAAGATGTATTAAATCCTAAAACTGCTGAGCCACAAGTTGTTCTTTGAACTGTTAACTGCTTTCATCAGATTGTTGCATGAAAACAATTAAGAGGCAAAACTTGAATTGGAAAAATATAAACAACATGTTGTTTTACTAAGCATAGTGTTTGGGGGGAGCTGTAAGAGGGGATCATAAACCAGCCTGTATGTATCCAATAATAAAATAATTGTAGATCAATTTTAAAACAATGCCTGATTAAAGTTGTTTAAGGAATGAAACTCATTACACCCTGATATAAAATATAAAATAGGTTTTGTAAGTTTTTGCAAAATTAACTACTCCCAATTTTTAGTTTTAATTTCTTTCAAGAAGAGCCATTTACCCAGCCTTAGTTATATCAGAAATAATTTTAATAAAAGTATAGAAATTCCCAAAATATTTTGAATGGCTGTACACATTTGTCTGGTTCTATGTGACGTTAATATGGATACAGAAAAAAAGTTACTTCTTCTAAATAAGAGTTGTTTTGTGTTAATATTTAGTCAGACGTAAATGCAGTTCATTTTATAACACCTGGCAACAGATTTAGAAAATCAGATTTAAGTATGCTGATTAATTTGTCTTAAATGTTTAAGATTTATAGATTGTAAGGGGCTGGAAGGAACCTCATGTGATCATCAGGTCCAGCCCCCTGCACTAGGCAAAAAGGACAATTGGGGTCAGGTGACCCCAGTGTGGTGACCGTCCAGTCTCCTCTTGAAGATTTCCAGCATAGGTAACTCCACCACCTCTGGAGAGAATTTATTCCACGGTCTGGATACCCTAACTGTGAAGACATTTTTCCTAGTGTAAAGCCTGAAATGGTCTTCCAGGAGTTTGTGCCCATTACTCCTGGTTTTCCCCCAAGGGTGCCTTGGTAAACAGTTGTTCACCGAGCCCTTGATATATTCCCCTGATGTAGCAGTAAGCTGCTCCCAGCCTTCAGCCTTTTCTTTTTCGGGCTGAAGAGCCCCAAGCCCCTCAGCCTTTCCTTGTATGTCTTTGATCATATGGGTGGCTCTTCTCTGGACTGTCTCAAGCTTTTTCACATCCTTGTTGAAGTGTGGCGCCCAGAACTGGACACACTACTCCAGCTGCAGTCTCACCACCACTGAATAAAGCGGAAGAATCACTTCCTTGGTTTTGCTTGAGATGCGTCGGTTGATGCATGCCGTAATATTGTTTGTCGTTTTGTCGTGGTGACCACCCTCCTCTACTACAGTGAAACCTGGGCTGTCTACTGATGCCACATTAAGACCCTCGAGAGCTTTCACCAGCAGTGCTTGTGTCAAATCCTGAGGATCAAATGGGAGGACCGCCAGACCAGTGTGAGCATCCTCCATGAAGCTGTGTCCACCAGTATCAAAGCCTTCCTCTTGAGAAATCAACTCCAATAGATGGGCTGCTGCATCCGGATGTCCGAGAATCGCCTCTCTTGCCAGATTCTCTTTTCCCAGCTCTCTGTTGGCCGGTGCTCAAAGGGCCAAAGGAAACAGTACAAAGACACACTCAAGGTCGCCCTTAAGCACAGAGGCATTGACATGAATGGCTGGGAGGAGCAAGCTGCTGACCGTTTGGTGTTGTGGCTCCACCTAGTCCACCAAAGCATGCACTACTTCAAGGCCCAACAACTTGGTACTGAGATGGAACGGTGGAGGAAGGAGGAGACGACCAACCCAGGGCTATGAATCCCACTCTCCCACGCAACAACATGCCCCCATTGTCGAAGAATGTGTGTATCCAGAATTGGTCTCCTTAGTTACCTGAGGACCCTTCAAGCCTGATGGATGTCATCCTTGACTCTGAGGGACTGCCGCTGCCAAAGTATTGTTTGCTCTGCTGGCTACAGCATTGCACTGATGGCTCATGTCCATTATTACTCCTAGGTCCCTTTCAGTCATGATTTCATAGATTTCATAGACATTAGGGTTGGAAGGGACCTCGGGAGATTATCGATGCTAGTCAGTTTGGCGCCACCGAGCCTGTAAATATGTTAGGGTTTGTTCGTCCCCAGATGGAGCACTTTACACTTCTCAGTGTTGAATTTCATCTGGTTCCAATCCACCCAACTTCCAGCCTGTCTAGGTCCACCTGTATTTGTAGCCTATCTTCAAGCGTAATCATGCTTCTCCTTAACTTGCTGTCATCCGTGACTTTGGCCGGTGAACTCTTCACCCCCACATCCAAATCATTGATAAAGATGTTGAAAAGCACTGGATCAAGCACAGACCTCTGGGGGTAACTGCTAGCCACTTCTCACCAGGATGACAGATCTGTTCATTAGAACTCTCTTGGTCCTACCCCATAGCCAGCTTCCTACCCACCTAGCTGTCAAGCAGTTAAGCCTGCAATCCTCCAGTTTTCGTATGAGAACATCATGGGATACCAAATCATAGGTCTTTCGGAAGTCTAGGTATACAAGGTCGACCTCCTCTCTCTTATCCAGTTGGTGAGTTACCTGGTCATAAAAGGTGAGGAGATTGGTAAGATAAGACCTGACCGCAACCAAGTCTTGCTGGCTCTTGTTCAGGATCCTACCTTCTGCAAGCGTATCACACAGACTCCTTGATGAATTTTTCCAGGATTTTGCCTGGGATATGAGTTAGGCTAATTGGCCTATAGTTCCCTGGGTCCTCTCTTCTCCCTTTCTTGAAGGTGGGCACAACATTGGCCCTCTTCCAAGTCTTCATGTACCTCCCCTGAGTGCTATGAGTTTTGGAAGAGTTTTGCCAAAGTTCCTACGATGACTTCGGCCAGCTCCTTCAGCACTCATGGATAAAGTTCATTTAGTCCTGCTGACTTTTAAATGTCTAATTTTTCTAACTGATCATGCACCTATTTGATTTACACAAGTCAAAAATGGTAAGACCATCATATCCTTACCCCATCCTCTTTGTAAGTCTGTATTAATCATGCAACTTCTTAAAGGAGAAAAGAGCACATTCTTTCTGTTTGGTTTTCCTGGTTTCAGGTCTGGACTTATAGCCTTTCTGAATTTAGGATGATAGTATAGGCAGTCAAAAGATGAGGCCTTTCTCTTGTTTTGTAGGTTTGTTCCCACTTCTAATACCTGGAAGAAGATTGCACTAAATTTTACCAGAATAAATGTATGGGTTATATCACATGTAGGAAAATGTAATGCACTCTCTCCAACTTTTTAATACCTTTTTTTTTTTTTTGTAATAGAGTAGCTTGGAGTTAAGGGTGATGCTCACAGTTGTGTATACAAGTCATATGGTTCATACCAGCTCTGCCTTGCAATATCTCTTCTATAATGTTCTTGGGCCTTCTGTAAGTGTAAATGACCAAAACAGGTGATTGTTTTTGTGATGGGGGGCAAAGCTTTATAGGACAATACAAGGATACTATGAAACATATTTCATATTTGACCTCACATAAGGCTTCAGAACCTGATCTTGGAATTGAAAATCATTATATTTTAACCTGCTAGACTACTAACTGTTGGAAGTCTAGATCTTGCAAAGAATGGGACTTTTTCACTGACTATAAAGGCACTCTCCAGCTGATGGCTGCTTTTGTTCTCTCCCCTTCTCCCTCTCCCTTTTCCCTCTCCCTTCTTCTCCCCCCATGTTTTGCCAGAGCACCTCCACTAATTAGATAAATATACTAATTTACCCAGCACCTATTCGCTTATCAAAGGCCTCATTTTAGTATGTTGACAAATGCCTTGTTCAGGCAGAACATAACTCCCATGGAAAGCCTGAGCATGGTTGCTGAAAGAAGCAATCTCTTGCATAAGTGTGGTCAGTCTCTTGATGGGTTATTGAATAATGGAGTAAAGACTTTGAATTTAATTATACTATAAGGGGGCCAGTGCAGAAGGAGAATACCAGGGCAATCAGTTTAGATCCCATGGTTGCTAGCATATAGATGCTTAGTTTTGTCCTAACAGGACCTTTCGGAAGGCATACCTGCTTTTCTAAACAAGAGATGCAGTAAGGAATGCTAGGGGTCAAGTGTTTGGATCACCATGACCAAACTGAATAGGGTACAACGTTTTGGCAAAAAACAAATGGAAGACGCTATATGCTCCACCAAAAATACTAAATCTAAAAAGAATCCCAACACTATGGTTGGGAAGGGGAGGAGGACAGTTGAAAATCTTCCCCATAGGCACAGGGAAACGAACCATTTTCTTGACTTTCTGGGGCTCCCACTTTTCTATACATAAAAGTAGGGGTGCACCGATAGAGATTTTTGGGGATGATACAGATTTTTAAGGAGGCGTATCAGCTGATACTGATCGGATTTCTGCTACAGCTGCGTGCAGCTGGTAAGTCTGTTGTGGTAGAGGGAACGGGGGAAGATCAATGCCCCCCATGGTGAGGGACGAGTGGGGCAGGGGCTGGGGTAGGTGCTGCCCAGCCAGAGCCACCAAACAAACTGCTTCTGGACCAGCGGCACACAGTGGTGGGAGCCACCGCTCCATGGACAAGACACAGCTCTGTCCCACGCCTGCTCCAGCCCCTGCCCCACTCCTCCACCATGGGGGGCATTGATCTGCCCCTCCACCCCCCCACAGCCCTTCACTTCCCCTTCCCCTTTCACCACAACAGCTCTCCATGCTGCTGGGCTCTGCACCTCGCTACATGTGTGCTCCGCTGTGGCTGCGCACAGGCATGTGCATTTATTGGCCTAATTATTGGCCGCATCAGGCTGATTTCCAACATAGTCAGTTTTCTTTGTATTGGTGCCGATCCGATATCGGACCAATGTATTGGCGCACCTCTACACAAAAGGATTATAGTTGGAAAGGCAAGCTTTTTCCAAGGTGTAATTCTTCCTTAGTTCTCATTTCTTAACACACATTTATAATTTTGATTTATGTTTCTTGAATTGCAAATATAATTTTAAGATTTATGTGAGAGCTTGGTAGCTAAGCCACATCTAATGCTATTCTGGTGTTCTTTCCTAGACTAGAAGATCAATTCAGAAGTTGTTAGAATGGGAAAATAACAGACTATATCATAAGGTAAATAAGATTATGGATCTCTTGTTGTTCCATTTTTATTTACAAATAAGATTTTCCACAGCTGGAATATGGGAACTTTATTACTTTGCTTTAGGACTGGAGCTGAAGTTCTTAATTCATTTTGCACTTTGTGTGTGAAATGCCCTAGATGTTAAATAACATAATCTTTAGCAATATTTAACTATGTCACTAAAGATAATGTCATTGTATGTATTAATCTTACAATAATTATTGTCTTAGCTGGGTTTGCACTGGAAGCTGAGTAAAAGGAAATGTGAAACTAGCAATATGATGGAATATGTAAGTATTTTTGTTACTTTTAATATCTGATATCAGTGTGATTTTTAATGTTTAATTGAATTACCTATTAAATATCACTCCCCATGGAAATCTTTTGGCTACCAAAACAGCCTGGACAAACGCAAGATAGAAACTTAGCACAGGCAGCTGCTGCACATAGTGGAATTCATAAATTGTCACTGATAAACGTTTTCTCTTTGGTAATACTGCCTGCACAGACAGAGCCCTGCATAGGAGACATGGTAGAAATTGCATTTGGTAGTTAAGGAGCCTTGACCTCTAGCTACCATTACACATCCTCTGAACTCTTAAACAGTCCATAAGTTTCTTTCAATACACCTGTTGGGAAGTCCCTGTCAAAACTTTCTTCATAGTTTGTAGCTGTGTAATGAAAACTAATCCCTAAAGAATTGATATAGTATAGTATAGGCTTAGAAGTCTTTTAACTTTATGTTTTGTTTAGTTAATGGAATTTTGGTTTGTTTTGGGCTTTGTAGGTAATTATTAAAGTAATAGATCCACCTTAAGAGAATGCATTTGTTATGTCCATGTTGTCCAAGTACCTTCTCAGGGTTGCCAGGCTGAGAAAAAAACGTATATATCTTATCTTTTCTTTCCTTCACACCTTGCAAAATTTTTATTGATAAACAGGGATCCTTGTTTTTCTCTGTTTAAAAATCCCAAATTCTGATAAACTCAAAATCTGTGTTTTTCCTCAATTAAAATGAAACACAACTATTTATATAGTTATCAATTGAACACAATGTTTTATTAATGCATTTACAATTTTAAAGCAATTTGGAAGCCTGCCAGTGCCTCAGTCAGTATAATTAAACTAATACTAAATACCTATATATTTTGGCATTTGATTTTGGTTTTATCATGGAAAGTCAAAGCTCCCTCTGTCCCCTTTGCTCACCAATATCCCATCCAGCTGTGGCTGTCCCCCCTGCCGCTTTGTTGCATTGAGCAGCCCTAATATGCTGGTTCCATGCCCCTGTTGTTACCTTTCACTCCCAACCCACAGCCCTCCAGCTCTGCCAGTGCCCCTCACTCCCAATCTACAGCCTCTTGGCCCTGCCAGTGCCCCTTGCTCCTGACCCAGTGCCCCCTGCCCCCAGGCTGCAGCTCCCCAGTGTATGGAGAAGGGGTGGGTGTGTGAGGAAGGGGGAATGTAGGCACAGGTGACACATTGCGGGGGAGCACAGGTGACACATCATGGCTGGAGCCAGGCTGGATCAGCTTTGGGCAGAAGCTGCCTTCATGGCCCAGTGGGCAGAACCCAGTGTGGGAGAGAGTGCTGTGCTACCATGGCTGCTAATGTGAGGTGTGGTAGAAGCGCAGCGTTGTACCCCCTGCTGCTGCCAGATGGGCAGGGGGCACCTCACCTTGGTGGCCATGGCAGTGCGGAGCTCCCTCCCACACCAGCTCCAGCCCAGAGGTGGTTCAGCCTGGCTGCAGCCCCACACCCTGCTGTGGGTGCAGAAATCTGGGGGGCCACACATCCTGCTGTGCCCCCCACTGCCTATAGACTTACCCAGAGGAAGCTGCAGGAGCTGCTCTCCACCATATTCCCTGGCTGCCACATGCATGTGGCGTCCTCTGTGTCCCACTCTCCCCAGCCCCAAGCAGCTCATTGCAGGCTGGAACTCTGTAAGCCTACAAGGGGAAACCAGCAGTTTCCCAGGTTTTTCTCCTCCAAAGGAGAAAATCTCTGTCTTTCCATGGCAAATGGAAAACCTGAATCCTTGCTGATAACTCTTTTACTGACATGTTACATACTGTAAATGTAATCTTTTTGCCAGGCCCTGGATGGCAGTAACAAGGGCTGGATTCGGATTGAGGGGTTTACACCAGATTTTAACACAGTCTTACTTGACTGCAGCAGTGGGTTTACACTGTGCTGCACTCACTCCCACCTATTCCTCTCTCCTTGCCCTGCAGCTCCATCCCAGCCACACCACCTCCCTCCCTATCTGACCTGGTAGCTCAGACTGTCCAGGCCCACACAGCCTGGCCTGTCTTTGAGGCAAGCAGCTGTTACAAGTTGGTAACAATCTGGGATGCAGCAGCAGCAGGTGGGTTCCAGTGGGGGGGCTACAGAGGGTCCCGTGGGCCAAAAGCCCTGACAGCTTCGTGCAGAGTGCTGCGCTGTGCTCCAACTCAGACACAAGATGTCACTGCTCTGCTCTGTCTGCCCATCAACACTTGCATCTGGATCTTCAGTCAAACTCATGGTTTCTTGGTTTCTTATGGACAGCTGATTGTTTAAAAATAAACTATACAAATGAGTGTGTTTAGCCTTGTTTTTAGAGACTGTTCAGAAATTTACAGACAGTTGGCAGCCCTGCTTCTGCTCTTCAGATGGGCATGAAGATTGCCTCTTATTCTGTGGGGAAGCCACTCAGCCAAAAACTTGATGCCTACAAGGTCCACTTCAGACTGACGTGTCTTAAGTCCTGAACCTGTTAGCCCCCAAGTCTGAAAAAAAGACTGCCTTCCTCTCTCCTGCCCCCTTATCTTCCCTCTTCCCCTTCCCCCAAATGAGAAAGTTGTTATCAATATAAATTAGAGGAGTCGAAGATTTCAAGTCCTGTAGCATGTGGGCATTAGCATATTCAGCACTGGTTGGAAATTATGCTAAAGAGTGTAAGTACTTGGTTAATATGTTCTGTGCTTTTTTCTTTTTTTTCTTCTACAGGTAATATTGATAGAATTCTTACCAAAATATCCCATATTTCGACCTGACTGAGAAGCAGTATTCAGTCTTTCATGTTACCTGTCATTTCCTACCCTTAGTGCCTTGTAGATGATTTTGGAAAGAAGATGGTCTACTTTGCTGTGATTTAGAAATGGTCTTTGGTAGAATATCTTCCTCGTGATGTTATTTTCTTTTGTTTAAGAAGAAAACAATTTGCACATTTTTTATGTTAAACAAGGCTTCTATGTTGCACTCTGAATTTTTAACGTTAACGAACTGATATAGTTGCCACTAAGGATCTAACATCAGTGCTGCTTAAAACTTGTTCTGAGCATGCTGCCTTATTCATTTCTATACTTGCTGTTTCTAAATGTACGTCCTAACTCCATATCATACTGTATTTCATCCGAAGCATCACACTCCTATAAATCCTCTGTAGAAACATCTAGCTAAGCTTTTGGTAGTTACTGATAATTTTACTATAACTTGCTTGCATAGGACTTGCAATTAACAGCACTGGTTTTGTCCTGCACTTTGCAAAATCATAATTTACATTAGAGGGTTAATTATTTTACCCACTATAGATTTGTAAATATTGATTATTTGCATAACATGAAGTGTGGTATGCCAAGGTTTACAGAATGTAATATAGCTCTTAATATTGTATTGCCAACAGTTCTACAGATTTATTAACGTCTGTTAGCATCCTTCTAATTGTATGGACCCATTTACATACCATTATTATGGTGAAGCCATAATGAGTTTGTACATACTATCAGGTGTAGGGTTCAGTTGCACTTTGCTTTAGTAAGTGGATTAAAAATGTTTAGTGTTTCAGGTGTCTTGGTTAGCACCTGAAATAGATTCAAGCTATTTTAAGGTTCTTTTTGGAAAACTTGCATTCATGGAGCAAACTGCAACAGTTATTACTATCAGAATATCCTAAAAACCTATTTTTAAAACAAGAATATGTTTAAATCTTTTTTTTTTTTAATTTAAGCAAAGAAACATTTTCAGTAATTGAACACCTCTGTTACAGCTAAAGGCAACTACTTGGGACAGTTAAATCAATACTACAGAAACATTTAACTTATTTTTATAACACAACAATACCAGATGGTATGTTTAAGCAGTTAACTAAACTGGCTTTCTTTGTAGACCATACTATTAAAAGCAAAGAAATTCCACCGCAAGCCTGAGACTCATTTGAGAATACTCAGTTGGGTGGATGTGAGTCAGTTTAAAGAGTTTATCTAAAAATGTTGGTTGATTGTACTCAGTCAATGGCTGAAGAACCAAAATGCTTTGCCTGATTGGTTGCAAGAGCTCTCCCCAGACTCTGGCCTGTAGAAGATCAGATTGGGAGCAAATGGAGAATAACTGCAAGGCCCTTTGCCATTTCTAGTTAGGGGTAATTGAGAAGAACAGATGTTGTCAAATAGTATATGGGGAACCACAAAAGGTATTTTTTTGAGTGGCAGTGAATTTTATTTTTCTCATCACCATAACTTAGAGTTCAGGCATTGCTTTGCAATTATTTTGGCTCCTTTTAACACCTAAACAGCTTCTTATATTCAGTTTGTTTTCCTTTTAATGTATCTCTACCCTTCCAGTTTGGATTTATGAACCCTAAAAAAGTATTTGTTAAAGAAGTATTTGTTAAACCATTGCATTTTCGTAGCTGCAGTTGGCAAAAGTTCTAACAGACTCTTTTGTCATTTGTGAGGGATAACAGGCCAGTTGCAGGCATATTGTCCATTAGGAGTCAAATTCCTCACCATATTGGTTGTCTCACAGCCAAGAAGCAAGAAACGTTTATGCATGTGGTACAGCTTCCATTCATCACTGCCAAAAATGATGTGTTAGGCTGTGAAACTTGAACACTAAAGTTAGTTCTTTCTTAGCTTTGTACACAGTTCCGTTAACGGATCAGCTTCATTTCTATTAATGGATCAGTGGCAACTAACTGTCCAACTACATTTTACATGTTAAATTTTAAGTACAAAAACCTCTCCTAAATAGTATCAGAATACAGTGTTGGCTATAGTATGCAGCTCCAACTTTCATTGAGTCCCCAAAACAATACATACTGTTATATTTTGTTTCTTTGACGTATCTGTAAGAGGTGGGATTTGGAGAGCATGCAGAGACTAACCATGCATAACAACTGGAATAGCATGCTTAAGTCTGTATTTATTTAACTTTGAATTAGGGTTCTGAACAGTGAGTGTTGCCAAAAAAGAATAACTATAAGATTTTGATAGCTTAAAATCCCAAATTGTATAAGATTTAATATCATGCTAGAGCATGTTAATTGTTCTTGCCTTCTCTTCCTCCTCCCTCCCTTTTGTTTAAGTCATATTTCAGAAACCCCAGTCACCTTTCATGTGAGTGATTTTTATATTTTCAAACATTCCTTTTCAGCTGAGGGGACAGGCAAGCCAAGGAGAGTTTGTGATGTTGCCAGTGGTAGTAAATGCCGAGCACTCCTCCGTATTGTGGCCAATAATGTTCCCATCATCCCCCATTAGGAGCCAAGTCTCTTCTTGACTTCAGGAGATGGAGCTCAAAATATTTCCATCTGACTTGCAGTGCATTTTTATGAAACCATGCCAGGCTGAGAGAGAATATCATGAGCTTCCCTAGTTAATATATTGAATATTAATAAGCCTTGTGTTTAAGTGCATAAATTCTATAGATTTTTCTGCATGTCAGGTTATTTTGAATTTTTATCTTCTCCCCATAAAAAGTTAAGTGAAAATGGACACCTAAGTAATGCCTGACCTTTTGGCTATATTAGCAACTTGTCAGGAGCATGACAGCCAAAACAGCATTTTACAGAAAACCTCATCTTTTGGTCAGTAGGATTGATTGCAGCATGCAGTATTCTTTTGAATCTATAAATCATAGATCCCATTTCTTATCTTAAGATGCAGTCACCTGTCAGTGGTGCTGCAGATTCTGTACTGCATTCTGCCTACCAGTCCTCTCTTGACTACATTTGGCATGAACAGGAACATTCAACTGACAGTTTTCAGTCTTACAAAATAGTATTATATTACAAGCTAAAACTAAGGTATTCAAATATGAAATTATAAAACCTATTCATGGCAGGCAGTTTAGAGGAGAGGTCTGTAGCAACAAAGTGATTACACAATGTAGTAAAACGGAAAAGAAAGTGCCTTGACTTGTTTGAACAAGAATTGATGATACTGTGCATAAGGGAAAAAAGAACTAGAAGTTATCTGAGGTCTGAGTTTCAAAAAAAGCAGGTCTGGAAACACTGTTTACCGAAGTCTTGTTTATTTCTGTATGACTAGTTTGATCCTCATTTCTTTTTTCAGATTTGTTGTGTATTAGGGAGTGTTACAGTATTATAGGATATTGGCAGAGCAGGAAAACCCTTCGTCTGCTGATTTCAGAAATTAATTTCACCCTGACCTAAAGAAATGTTTAAGACCAATGTAAACATACATAGAACGTTTAGATTTGGTTATGTATGAGAGACTAGGAAACAGGATTCATTTTTGCTGAATTTAGTGTAGCCTTGATAAATACGAAAGTTCATATGCTTCTCTTACTAAGTACAAGAATTCATATGCAAAAACATGGATATGTGTGTAATAGTGTCCCATGATGACCGTTTACTACAGTTACTTGTAAACACACTAGCATTTGAGCAATAAAAATGTCAAACTGTTAATATTCAATGTAAATAATTTTGACCAGTTTAGTAAAGAATGTTGTGTGATACTCTTGTTCTACAATATTTTTGTTTTGTTTTTCTGTTTTGGTGTTTTTATATAGTTGTAACATTATTTGTGTCGCATTTTTTTAAAAATGGTTTTGTTTTAAGTTGTACAAAAAGCATTTTTTAAATTCAGTCCTTAACATTTTTATTCTGTTTACAAGTAAATTGCCACTTTTTTTTAATAGGACCTTGCCTTGAAGTTTGTTTGTTTGGGTTTTTTTTAAATAAACTCCAAAATAAGTATTGTCTCTACAATTTACTGAATTCATCTGTGCCATTCAAGAAGCTGGGATTTGGATCTGGTTAATCTGAATCACTTTTCAAAATGTTTTTTTTTCATCTGAATTAAATTTCAAAGTGGAAAAATATGTAACTAGTGCAGTGTGTGTGTGTGTGGAATTGGATAACACCTTTTTGCGCCTGTTGCTGCAGTTGTATTTATATTTATTTTTGATTTTAAGAGGTATGTCGTCTTTCTGATCTAGCTAGCTCAGCTCGGTCACTTCTTCCCTACCAAGTTTGACTGTCCAAATTACCAGGAGTTAGCCCACTCCAAAGGCTTTGTTGCAGCGAAGAAGATGCAGGCTGTGGAATCAAATTCATCAGGGTTGAACCTGTATTTCTTGATGGAAGCTGTTCAATTGGTATAGAGAGCGTTTTTTTAAAGAACAGCTTTACTCTTGGCCCAGAGAGCTTTTTCTACCATGCTTGTGTTGGAGCAAGCTACAATCCTCTTTTCATTTCTAAGGTATCTGTGAAGCCTGCTGCATTTTGAGCTGTGTTGTGAAGTTCTTAAAACTGAGAAAAGTGTGGTATTTCCCTTCTGCTACAGTTCCACTTTCAGGGAAGACTTAATTGATCATGAGAACATGTTTGTCAAATGTAACACCACTTTTCCTACATGCCAGCTGCATATGCAGTACAATACCAGATCCCATATAGGTTGATAGACTGTTAAAAATAATATTTCATATACTGAGTCATCTTGGCTTTCTACATAATGGAAAAGGTGCGTCTTTGAAAGAGGTATGTGTACACACATTGCTGAAAGGGAGAGCACTGGTCCCTAGGGCACTTTCTCCCTGCCCCAATATTTGGGTAAATACAGAAGCATTCCAACAGTATTTGCACTCACTAGTTGCCAAAATATTAATATTTAATTGCTGCAAACCTAATACTCAAATCTCTACTAAACAACACACTGCTTACTGGGCCAAGTATAGGAATGTGATGACCCAGGAGGTCTCATCCAGTCCCCTACTATCACAGAAAATTATGTCATTCAGTCACTTTGTCAAAGTGATTAAGCCCCATCTTAATGTTCAGGTTTTTTGCCCCATCTCAAGATGTCCCAGAACTTCACTGTTGTGTTAAAAGGTCTTTTGATTTCTAGTTTATATCTATTTGTGGTCAGTTAGACCCATTTGTTCTTGTCCCAATATTCTCCTTAACTTAAGTAATTATTTCCCCTCCTTGGTATTTATTTTCTTGCATGTATCACGAGAAAGTAGTTGCATCCCATTTGTCTTCACACTGCTGAACAACTAAATTATTTCAGTGTTCTCAATCCCTTGATCATCTGAGTTACCCTTTGTTTGGTTTTGATGACAACTTTTTATAAACATGGGTGATCAGACCTGTGTGCAGTATTCCAAATGATGTTTTATTAGTGCCTCATACACAGAGCCATCCCTAGGGGTGTGCGGGGCCTGGGGCATAACCTGTGGGGGGGGTAGAGGGAGGGGGAAGTTGCGAGCGGTGGGGGTGGTGAGCAGCAGGAGGGCGAGTGGGGGAGGGGGTGGTGAGTGGGCAGAGCCAGCAGTGGTGCATGCCAGCCATGGTGGGGCCTATACTGCAGTGACCGCAGGGCCTTGGGCAGTTACCTTGATTCTCCCCTGACCCCCCACCCCCGCGATGGCCCTGCTCATACAGTAGTATTAAAGCTTCCCTTTCCCTAACTAAAATGCTTTGACTGATTAACACATCCAAGAATAGCATTTTCCTTTCTACTTTATGTTAGGAGCTTCTTAGTTGAAAATAACTAAGTTTTTTTATTAGTTCCTAGGCCAGGGGTGGGCAAAACATGGATCACCAGGCCATTCTGTCTGGCCCATGGGACCCCTAAAAAGTTTAGAAAATTAACTTTTATCTACCCCTGGCTGCCTGTCAAAGATGACTGGTCGCTGACTGGAAGTACATCCCCCCGCCCCCCAACTCGAGGCACCAGTCACCCCTGCACCCCACCCACCATAACCCCACACCCTCCCACAGCCCCCCCACCTCAACTGCATACCCCATGCCCCTCCACACCCACCATACTTGCATCCCAACCACACTCTGCCACAAACACCCCCTTACCACCCACACTGTATATGGTAGGACTGTATTTTGAACTGTTATGCAGTCACCTCTAGATACACTTTATAAACACACAAATCAGTACAAAAATATTTTAATTAAGTTATAGTAGAAGTTTTATTTTTTTGGATATGATTTCAGTTTTTTTTCCCAGTTTCAAGATTATAGCACCCTACCTCTCAAAAGGAGTACTTCTGGGGCAAGGGGAGGGACTTCATAGTTTCATAGTTGGTAGGGTCGGAAGGGACCTGAGCAGATCATCGAGTCCGACCCCCTGCCATGGCAGGAAAAAGTACTGCGGTCAAATGACCCCAGCAAGGTGTTTGTCTAGCCTCCTCTTAAAGACCCCCAGGACAGGAGCCAGCACCACTTCGCTTGGAAGTTGGTTCCAGATCCTAGCCACCCTGACCGTGAAGTAGCGCCTCCTGATGTCTAATCTGAATCTACCCTTTGCCAGCTTGAGACCATTATTCCTAGTCACTCCTGGTGGTGCTCAGGGGAACAGGGACTCCCCCAATGCCTGCTGATCCCCCCTGACTAGTTTGTAACAAGCCACTAGATCCCCGCCTCAGCCTTCTCTTGTGGAGACTGAACAGGTTCAGGTCCCATAGCCTCTCCTTGTAGGGCCTGCCCTGCTGCCCCCTGATCATGCGGGTGGCCCTCCTCAACCCTCTCCATGTTGTCCACATCCCTCTTGAAGTGCAGCGCCCAGAACTGGATGCAGTACTCCAACTGCGGCCTGACCAGTGTCGCATACAGGGGGAGGATCACCTCCTTGGACCTGCTTGATCTGCTGCTCCTTGGACCTGCTGTATCTGTGGATGCATGACAAGGTGTGGTTGGCCTTCCTGACTGCATCCCCACACTGCCGGCCCATGTTCATCTTGGCATCATTGATGACTCCAAATGACCCCAGCAAGAAGGGAGTTCCCCAGCCTGTTGGTACGGTGCTGGTTCTCCCTCCCCAGGTGCAGCACCTTGCACTTGTCAGTGTTGAAACCCATTCTGTTCTCATCCGCCCACCCCTGTAACCTGTCTAGGTCTGATTGTAGCCTGTTCCTCCCTTGTAGAATACCCACATCCCCCCACATCTTCGTGTCATCAGCAAATTTGGACAGGATGCTTTTTACCCCCTCGTCCAAGTCACTGATGAAGATGTTGAACAGTGCAGGCCTGAGGACCGAGCCCTGGGGGACCCCACTGCCCACATCCCTCCAGGTCGAAAATGACCCATCCACCACCACTCTCTGGGTGCGGCCCTCCGGCCAGTTGGCGACCCAGTTGACACCATAGTCCCCCAGTTTCTTAATGAGAACGGGGTGAGAGACAGTGTCGAAGGCCTTCCGAAAGTCCAGGAAGTCTATGTCCACTGCTACCCCTGCATCCAAGGATTTGATGACCTGTTCATAGAAGGCCACCAGGTTGGTCTGACAGGACCTGCCTCTAATGAACCCGTGTTGGTTGCCCCTAAGCGTGATCTCCCCTGCTGGCTCCTCATGGATGTGTGCCAGAATAATTCTCTCAAAAAGCTTGCCCAGGATCGAGGTAAGACTACAGGATCGAGGTAAGACTAACTGGCCTATAGTTTCCTGGGTCCTCCTTCCTCCCCTTTTTGTAGATGGGAACCACATTGGCCCTCTTCCAGTCCTCTGGCACCACACCAGAGCACCACATGTGCTTGTAAAGTCGTGCCAGAGGTTCCACAATGACCTCAGCTAATTCCCTTAGCACTCTGGGGTGAAGATCGTCTGGACCAGCTGATTTAAATATATCCAGTCCCTCCAGAAGACTTCTGGTGACAAAGGTTGGCAGGAGGGCAGGATTTCCAGTCCAAATATGGGGACCGGGGATGGGACAACTGTCAAGGGACAGGGTTACCCATGCAGTCCTGAACAGCTCACCAAAACTCAGTAAGCAGCCCTCCGCCCAAAATAATTGTCCACCCCTGCCCTAACTTTACATTTTTATGTCATTGAATTTCTTTCCATTTTTGTTACCCTAGCCCTCAAGCTAGTCTATAAGATTTCAATCTAACCTCCTTTCTGATGGACTGAAGCCCTGCCATGAAGCATATACTTACGGACATGATGAGAACAGACCTGGGGGGAGGGTGGCTGGGGAAGCAAGTGAGGGACTGCCTTGGCTCTAGATTGCCTTGAGACAGCCTTGGGTGGCCAGATGCTGCTCGCACAACAAACTGACAGTAACATATGCAGCCATTAGCATCTCTCTCTGTCCGTTCTCAAGACATCTGAGGCCTTATGAATGGACATCTAAGCTCTTTAAAGTAAAGTCTGTCAAAAATAAAGCAAGGTTTTGAAGACTTCCATGTGCAGTTAAAGATCACAGTATTGTCAGTATTGTTGGTTATGTCCCTCAGGCAAAATGTGCGTGGCATGGACAGACTGATTAATGGCTGGGAGTTTCTCCAGCCATCCAACTGTTACTGTTTGTCACTACAGAACAAACTCAATTTGTCCTTTGTGTACAAAGCCATGGAAGAGGTCTGGGAAGACAGGAGACTGGTCTGCACCAATCCCTAAGCTGCCATTCACTGTTCAATCACTTTACACCCCAGCAGTGCATACAATGCCTCTTTAGTCATTTGAATGCTGCATTTCTACAACACTGGGATGCAGATGAGTAAGAGTTGGAATAAGCTCACTGTCACTACCAAGACAGCCATCAGAGATCTTACTATCCCTGTAACTAGGCCTTACATAGCTCAAGTAACTCTGCATTCCCTGTACTCACAACAGAGTAAGACTGCAATTTACAGCCTCCCTTGACCTAGACATATGCCAAGTCCTTTCCGCTGCCAACTGAGACGAGATTTTGTCTTCTGAAGGGTTGGGCATTAATCGTGTTGACTAATTCAGTTCAGGAATAAATTAAATACATCATGCAGGGCTTCGGTTCATCAGAAGGCAGGTTAGATTTACATCTTATGGACTACCTAAATCAGAGATGTATGCATAAGTTTTCATAAGCAGAGGGCTTGCTTCATCAGATGCTGTGAAGGGACCTGCAAGAAGCAGAGCTGCTAAACAGAAAGTGATTAGAATATGAAGGGTAGGGAAGGAGGGAGGAAAGAAGAGGGGACACTGCTGAGACAGGCAAGGGGGGTAGGAGAGAGGAAAACACAGCAGTTAGCCCATGGGTTAACTGGTTGGCTTAAACGACTTAAGAAGTTCAGTAGACATTTCCCTTAAGACATTTCAACACTGCCTGGTATGGATCTCATTCCAGAGGGCTCAGAAGGAGGATAAAAGTCTGAGTGTGAGACATCTCTAAAGGTCATCTCTGGCTTACTGCATAGGACAATACACCAGGATTCAGGAGTCCTTGGTTCTTTTCCTGTAGGGCTATGAGAAATTTCAACAAGTGTTTTGTTTCAAAGCTGTTTTGATACGTTTCGAGCTTGAAACAGTGAAACCGAAATGAAACAAAAGGCTTCAAAACAGCTTTGAAACATAATGAGGGCACTTGAAACTTTTCAAAATGTTTAGGGTTTCAAGCGGCTCTGCCAGCCCCACTGAGCTCAGCCCAGTGGTGGAGCCGCTCCAAGTGCAGCCCTGGCCAATGGCTCTCCCCTGCCTCCCGCTGCCGGGCTGTGCTCACCAGGGCTGCACTTGGAGCGGCTCCACCACTGGCTCTCCCGCCACGTCCTACTGCCAGGCTGAGCTCCGTGGGGCTGGTGCTTGGACTGCAGCCCGGCGGTGGGAGGCGGGGAGAGCCAGGGCTGCTCCGCCAGCCCCACAGAGCTCAACCTGCCCTCCCAGCTATGCCGGACTCCTCCCCGGGGCGCAGGCCCACAGATCTGCATGCAGGATGACAGGAGGCTGCCACTGCTGCCTAGGGCCAACAGCAGTACCAGTTTTCCTGGTGCATGGCATGGGCTGTGCCCAGTGCCTGTCCCAGGTGGCAGCAGCAGCCTCCTGTCATCCTGAGCAGACCCAAGGGCCCACAGCCCTGGGAGGAGTCTGGCATAGCCCTCTCAGAGGTGTGGGCCCCCAGATCTGCACACGGGGTAACAGGAGGCTACCACTGCCGGCAAGTGACACGAGTTTTGTTTTTTGCAGTTTGAGATGCAGTTTCCCAGAAACTGCCAGACCTATTTCCTTGAAACTTGGCAGGCTTTGTACCCTCAGAAGGGGCTACCATCCCTGCAATTTTCATCCAAATCAGGCAAGAAATGACAAAGTTACAGACATTTTCATGATTCCCCATTTATAGCCTATGGGCAAAATGTTGAAATGCATCAAAACAGCAAAACAGTTTTGATGAAACAAAATGGAAAGGTGCTTCGAAATGAAACAAAACGATGAAACTAAACACTGTCCCTTTGAAACAGCAAAACAGAAGCTGAAATGAAACAGTGCTGTTTCACACAGCCCTATTTTCCTGGTTCTGCTACTAGCTGGCTGGGTGATTTGGTTTCCCTGTCTGTAAATGGGGATAATAAATATTGACCTCCTTTACAGAGTACTTAATGGATGTGTGGATGAAAAGTGCTATGCACCTTGGCAGTGGAGGTATTCTAAATACTGGGAATTTATAGTGGATTTGTTTCTAAATGAAAAGAAGATACCTAAAATAGAAAATGTACTGATTGTTCCATGCTGTCTGGTAATGATGAAATGCCAGTGCCGTTAAGGCCCTGAATGTTGGGGTTTCCCAGAATTAAACATCTTTAAGGTGTTAGATCTTTGTAAAATGAAGATGCCTAAAGCTCCTGTAGGTTAGAAGCTGTAGGATGTTAAGCCTATCCTTAGTCATGATGTGCATAGCCAGAGCCATCCCTAGGGGTGTGTGGGACCTGGGGCATTTCAGCCTGTGTGGAGCCAGGGGGTGGCAAGCAGCTGGAGTGTGGAGCTGGTGGTGCTTGGCGGGGCCTGTACAGCACTGTCTGTGGGATCCCGCAAAGCATGGGGCCTGGAGCTACTGCCCCAATTCACCCCCCAACCCCACCCAGGGACAGCGCTGTGCATAGCAGACCTATGTAAATCAGGGAGGAATATTTCAAGTTTAGAGGACAAGCAGGAAATTAATCAATTAATATAGCAAGAACTTGAAGTTGTTCGACGATTTGAAATGTTAGGAGAAATCGAGGCAGCAACAGTTAGTGGACAGAGAGCAGGCAAGGTGATACAGGTGAGCAATACAGCTAATGCTACTGCTTGCAATTCCACACTCAGTGCCTAACATGAACAAAGAATAGAGGAAATGGAGAGCAGCCCCAGGCAAGCGTTCATCCGGTGGCTAGAAAAACTGAGTACTGAGAGCCAGAGGATACAGTTTGGGGAATTATTCCAGGATTCTTACTAGGTACAATACTACTACTACTACTAATAAAGGCAAAATGCACACTTAAAACACTGAATGCACACTGAATTTGTTTTCCTTGCCCCTTATGAAGCCATTGACCTCAGCACAAAGTACAAACACAACCACTAGCGTTCAGATTCAATAAACCCGTTTGCTCGTATCCTTCGGAAGTTTTTCTTTTTTAAATGAAAAATGATTTTAAAGCCACCATGATTTCAGCGCTGGGCACTTCCAGATGTCAGTAACTTCTTTGGGGCGTTTTGGTTGTAGCCATGTTGGTCTAAGGACATAGGCAGGCAAGGTTCTTTGAGTAGCTGGGATATCTTTTTATCTTTTATGAGATATCTTTTATTAACTTATGAAACATTTACAAACTTATGAAGCATATCTTTTAACTTCTTATGAAACAGCCTAACATGCATAGCAAACTAATCCTTAGAAGGCTGTTACGTTTAGGACCCATTTAAGGGGGCGCTGCAGTGTCACCACCCCACAATTGCATTGCGAGTTTTGTGATGTTTGAAGCGAGGCCTGGGCGTCCTACGTAAGAATCCACTTTGCGTCCTCTTCGAACCAACTTAAGTTTCTCGCCCTCGTGGTTGAGAAAACTGTGAATCTGACGAATCTCTAACGTATCTGGGAAGCTCAGGAGTCCTAAACCAGGGAAACGAGTAGCACCGGGACTGGATGACTGAAAGAAAGGCATCAGGGATGCATTTCGAGTCTGAGCCCCACGGGCAGTGCCAGGGTTCCTGCAGGAGGGGTCCGCGGATCCCCCAAGGAGCCCCTGCAAGGACGTGGCTCTTGCGGTGGCAGCTGCAGAGCCGCAGCGCCAACACGACGAGCCCAGCGCCCACGTGCCGCCAACAACCCCAACCCCAACCCCATTCCCCGCAGTGGGCCCGGGCGCTGGCAGCGCTTTGTTGCCTCGCCCCGCCCACAAGGGCGAAGGGCAGGCGCCGCGCCGAGGCTTCGCCGCTCCCGCTGCGCCTGCGCACGACCCCGCGCATGCTCCATGGGAAGCGGGCCGCGGGCCGCCCATGCGCGGTAGCGGGCGCGGCGCCGTTTTTCACGCGCGGGGGGACCTGTGTGGCGCCCACCCCGCGCGGCTCTAGGACCTGGTGGCTCCCGCCCACTCCTCCGGGAGCCCAAATAAAGAGCAATGGCGGCCCGTTAGCCGGGCATCCGCGGCGCGGCGCGGCGACAGCACCGATCGCGCCGCGGGTATGGCCGGGCCGCCCCGCCCCGCGTGAGGCGCAGCGGGCCCGGCGAGTGCGGCGGTGGGCGCTGCGCAGGCCGCGGCACAGGCCGCGGACATGGCCACCGAGCTGGAGCCGCCCGCGGCGGGCGCAGGGCCGGGCGCGGCGCCGCTGGAAGCGGAGGAGGACGAGGAGCACTGGCTCTACGGGGGTAGGTGCGGGCTCGGCGCACGCGCAGTCGCGTCCCCTGGCGGCGGCGCTGGCGCGGGCCGTGTACACGCGGGGCTGTCTCGGGGCAGCCGAGCCGCCCCAGCGCCCCCCGGCCCGGCCTGACCCCGGGCTGTCGGTCTCCGTGAGGGGTGAGGCCGGCGGTGTCTCCTGGTCCTTGTCCGAGGTGTGCACAGCCTTCCCGGGGCACAGGGGCAGACGGGTATGGGCAAACCACACTGGCGCCCAGGACCAGGACAAAAAGGGGAGCCCAGAAATGGCTGTTGTTGATTATTACTAATGTCTGGCGAAGGAGGACCTGATACTAAAAGCTCGCCCAGGGCCACTAGGATTTCTAAGTCGGACGGGATGTATTGGATCGCCGAGTCTGACCCCTGCCCTGGGCAGGAAAGAGCACCCGGGTCAAGTGACCCCAGCCAGGTGCTTGTCTAATCTCGTCTTGAACACATCCGAGGTGGGGAAAAGCACCGCCTCCCTTGGAAGCCTGTTCCAGACTTTAGCAACCTTCGCCATAAAAAAAGTTCTTCCCAAAGTGCAGTCTAAATCTGCTGTCCATCAGTTTATGGCCGTTGTTTCTAATAACCCCGAGGGGTGCCCTAGTAAACAGAGTGTTCTCTATTCCCTGCTGTCCCCCCCACCCGATGAGTTTGTAGATGGCCACAAGATCGCATCTCAGCCTTCTCTTGCAGAGGCTGAAGAGATTGAGTTGCCTCAGTCTGTCTTCACCTGCAGGCCCTCAACCATACAAATATAGCCCTTCTCTGAACCTTTTCCAGGTTATCTACATCCCTCTTGAAGTGCAGCGCCCAAAACTGAATGCAGTACTCCATCTGCAGCCTCACCAATACTGCATAGAGGGGAAGTATCACCTCCCTGGACCTGTTCATGGTGCACCTGCTAGTGCAAGACAGAGTGTGGTTAGCCTTGCTTATTGCCATATCACATTGGCAACTCATGTTCATTTTTGTGTCGACTATGACTCTGAGATCCCTTTCCACTGCTGTGCTGCTTGGAATGGTACTTCCCAGTCAATAGGTGTATTGGTGATTCTTGCTCCCCAGGTGTGCAGGTGCAATGCTGCCCAGAGTCCCCAGCCACACGTGGAGGCCCTCGTCTGTGCAGGACATGGGAATGGCTGCCGGGTGCCATGGGTGGAGCGATGGGTGCGTCTTCATGAGTCTTGGGGGCCTTGGCTGTCGGAGCCCTGCAGGTCCTTGACCAAGGGGCTGTGGCTCCCTGGGGTGCCGTGAAATCCTTCCCAGGTTATTGTGGTGAGGTGTGCAAGCACAATTTGCAAGGCGTGTCCAGAGACTTGATGGCAGCTCGAGAGGTGGTTTGGTAGCAGCTTTCCGCTACGTCAGGAGCATACATCAAGGGGTCAGTGAACAGCTGTTCACCTGGGCACCCAAGAGGAAAACCGGGAGTAATGGTCATAAATTCCTGGAACATTAGGAAAAACTTCTTCGCAGTCAGGATGTCCAGACAGTGGAATAAGCTTCCTCCAGAGGTGGTGCAATCACCTACCCTGGAAATCTTCAAGAGGAGACTGGATGCTCACCTCCCTAGGGTCACTTCACCCCAGTTGTCTTTCCTGCCTGGTGCACGAGGCTAGACCCAATGATTCCCCCCCAAAGTCTCTTCCAGCCTCACAATCCTATGAATCCAAACAGGAACCCATTGTGTCACAAACATGGGGATCTGCTCTGCTGTCTTGCGTGGTTGGCCATGGGAGGTGATGGTGCCTCTTTCTCACAATGTCCCTTCCAGCCCTAAACGTCTGTGGATCTGTGTATGCTCCTCGCTGGCTAGTTCTCACCGGGGCTACTGTATGCAGTGCTGGGCTCCACGTTTTAAAAAGGACGTGGAGAAGTGAGAGAGGGTCCAGAGGCAGGTGACAAAGATGATAAAAGGCAAGTCTCAGGGGGAGAGGCTGAAGGAGCTAGGTGTGTTCGGCTTGTGGAAAAGGTGCGTGAGAGGAGACATGATACCAGTCTTCAAATACGTGAAGGGATCCCATGAAGAAGAAGGGAAAGCACCTTTTTCTCTCTTGCTGGAGAGAGGATGATGCAGACAAATGGTTGGAAGTTGCAGCAGAGTAAGTTTAGATTGGATGTCCTGAAAAATGACACTGTTAGAGTAGCGAGGCAGTGGAATAGGCTGCTAACAGGTAGACAGGTCTTCAAGAAGAGATTGGACAGCCACTGGTCAGGGATGAAGTAGGCGTAGCTATGCCTGTCTTTGACTAGAAGTATTTCCCGTGCTTCTGGGCCTTTCTTCCTCTTTACACGTGTGAGGTGTGTTTAAACCTTCCCCAGAGGCATTGGGTATTCATTACAGCCAAGGCTTGGGACTTTGACTCAGGTGTGCCCGTGCTCCTGCTGGGACTGAAGGTGGAGATTCCTGGCAAGAGGGTCTTGCCCCTCTGCTCAGGGTCTGACCAGTCACCCTACCTGAGGTCAGGAAGGAATTCTACCCCATGGTCAGATTGGTATGGTTGGGGGTGGGCGGTTGTCTTCCTCTGTAGTGGGGGGCATGGCCCTCTGCCCAGGATCTCTTGAGCATATATTGACAACCTTTCATAGCCAGTGAATGCCTTGCTTCTGTCTGCTTTACCTGTGGCAGGTTGGGGTGTCGGGTCTGTGTTGCGTCAGGATTGGTAATAGTCTTACATACAGTTTAGATTGTCGGTGGGCAAAACACAGGCCAAATCCCACTGGCCTTATCTGGCCTGCAGCACCCCACAATGAATTGCACTTCATACAGCCCTTCTGCCCACCAGGGTGGGAGCAAGGTGCCCATGTGTACAACCCTTTAACATACCCTGTTGGGCCTTGCTCCCACCCTCTTGCGTGGAAGGACTCTGCCTAGCCAGCAGCTTCTGGGTGAGGCTTCTGCTGCAACCAGAACCTGCTTGCTCTGGGCAGCAGGTAGGGAAGTAATGGGGCTGGTGGGGGAGGTAGAGTTGCAGCTGGATGGAAGCAGGAATGCAACACGGAGCCTGCGCCCAGAGGGGCAGTGGAAGTGCGGAGCTCACTGGGCAGGGTGTGGGTGAGGGTGGGGGGTATAGGGCCAACTCCCCCCCCCCCCCCCCCCATGGTGTGCAGTCCCAGCTGCCAGCAGCAGCAGGTGGGGAGGTCAGGGCACTTGTGCAGACGCCCAGTGGGGCATGGCTCCGGCCATCACTGTGCAAGGGGAGGGAACATAGCCTGCCTGGCTACCTCTATTGCTGAGGCTCTGCGCCACATGCCTGCACTTCCCCACTTGCAGTGGGGGAAGCCCTGTGCTGGAGCCTGCTGCCTCCCCTGCTCCCTGCTGTGCAGGTCCCAGCACTCTGCTGGGAGTGGAGGGAGTCCCACCCCTGCTTCCACAGAGTCCAGCATGGGGCTTCACTGTTGTAAATGTGGAGCTGCAGGTGTGGGGCACAGAGCCCCTGCGATCGAGGCAGTTGGGCAGGCTGTGTGGGGGTGCACTCCTTGTCCCTCCCTAGTGCAATGCTGATCGCCTTGATCGCAGGGGCTCCATGCCCCCCACCTGCAGCTCCACACTCGGAGTGGGGAAGCCCCGTGCTGGACTCTGCAGGGGAGGGAGTGCAGTGCTGGCCGGAGCCACGCCACACTGGGTGGCTGTGCCAGGGACAAGTGCCCTGACCTCCCCACCTGCTGCTGCTGGCAGCTGGGGCTGCACACCAAGCAGGGGTGGGGGGAGCAACTGTCAACTGGTGGGGCTAGCTATGTGGCCCCCGAAAACTTGTTAAGCAGCCACCCCTGGTTTAGATGATGGTTTGGATGGGAATGATTCTGCCTCAAGCAAAGGAGGGGGTTGGAGTAAGTGAGCTCTAGAGGTCCCTCCCAGCCCTATTTCCCTAGGATTCTGGTAGTTCTTTGCAACAGGAGAATTGCTCTGTCTTCTATATTTGGGGGGAAAAAAAGAATAAACTAAGAGCTGGCATTTTCCAAGGGGGTCCTTGAGTCTAGACAGGGGTGCCTCGAGTCTGAAAATGGTGAGAACCACTGCCTTGAATATTTGTTCCATGAGCCCTTAGGCATTTGTTTCTTTGTTCTCATTGGTATGTTTTCTGGTACCTTGAAATTTCCTCCTCCTCTGCCATGTTTTAACATATAGGTAAAGACTGTTTATGGAGAGGAAATAAACATTCCTGACTCCTGTTCCATCCTTTGTCCTGGCACAAGGGTTGTTAACCAGGGGTGCACGTACCTTTGGGGTACTTGGATCAGTCCTAGGGGGTACATGCAGGTGGGCGGGGACAGAGCACCACCACCTCCCAGGAGCAGGCCCCAGGGCAGGGTGAGGGCAGTGGTGGCCTGTGGGGCAGGGAAGCTTGCATGCAGTGGCCATCACTACCACATACCAGCCTGGTGAACTTCCCCAGCCCTGCTCCTAGGAAGTGACGGTGATCCATCCCTGCCCACCTGTGTACCCACCTCCCTGCTCAGCGTCCAGCCATGCACACACCCCTCGTTGTCCCGTTTCTTCCCCCCCCCCCCGCTCAGTGTTTGGCCACTCAGGGTACTTAAACTAAAGATGGTTGAAAACCCCAGTCCTAGCATTTGAAGGCCTTTCCTGAATTAGTGATGCATATTTTCACTTCTGCTTGCTCTGTTTAATCTTGTGCTTTGTTTGGGAACAAAAGTGTTATGGCATTTGGGTTATCGCTTCCCTTCATCAGGTAGTCTGGATCACACAGCTTTTTGGGAAAAATCTTTTGTCGTCTTATTTCTTTTTTAGTTTTAACATGTGGTGTTTGTTCTATTTGCAGATGACACCACTGGTAAGCAAGAAGATGGACCAATTGCTGGGTAAGTCCAAAAACTACTCATTCATGATGATTAGACTTCTCCAACAGCAGTTTCTGTCTCAGACTGAAGGGTAATACCCAGGTTAAAATGTCAGCAACATCAACTCCATTGTTTTGTGTTGGAACTAATTGAGTTGTATGGAGTCTATTGTTTGAGCATCTTTATGGTTGTGACCTTTACATACAAGCTCTGTAGAGATGCTAAGGATCCAGCATCCTTTCAGGAATAGAGCACTGTCTCAGTATCCTAAGATAGAATTTTACTTTCTCTACTACCCTGTGCCAGCTATCCCTCCCTGTAAAAATTTCCGCATGCGAATGGGGTGGGAGAAGGGGAGGAGGTGTGTAAGCTGCACAACTGTCCTTAGCTGGATGGGTACTCATCACCTTGGAAAACTAAGCAGTGTTTTGCACAGCTTTGAAATGACATGATATGATATTTTTCACTTTGTTTGCACATACACACACAAAATAAAATTCTCATTCAGTAGATGTGAACACACAAACCTTTTAGATGGTGTACTTGCCTAGTAGCAAGGGACATCCTTTGGGTTTTTTTAATATAAGTTTACCACTGACCTAATTACATAAAACTAGCACTCTTGTCTCTTTTTAACTATGACTATTAACATTGCACAAACAGAATAGTAAGCAATTTGCAGACAAATGCTTGGTGATTATGAAGTAGCAAATCCTGTATCTTTCAGTCTTTTAATGTTTGCAAGTCACTTTAAAGCCCTCAAAGGCTAAGTATTATTAGCTGCTTGCTCTTATTTTTAAGTCCCTCATTTTGGGTCCCAGTTCCTCATATAGAATCTGTGTAGGTTGTGAGATGCCATATGTCAACAAGATGATTGATTGTTTGCTAGTCTGTTATCTATGGGAATTCCAGTGAGACATTCCCTTTGCCTACAGCTGACTTCCCTAATGATACTATACAAAGGTAATACAGAGTGCAGTATCTCTTGTCATTTCTGCAGTACACAGGGTTTTATTGATTTTTAAGCACTACTCTACAGAAGAGAGTTTTATCAGTAGCACAAAGGATTTACATTGGTATTCAGGGGAATGGAAATTAAATGGCCAGCACTTTATTAAGTGTATATAGATGCTAGTGGCCCCATCAAAGTGCAGTTTATCTACTCTGTAGCAGTGAAGTTATAGAGACAGATGATTGCTTTATGTGGATGTGTATTTCAACTTACATTCACACATTTTTAATACGCATCCACAGATCCTTCGTGTGATATGAAGCTGAAGGTAATACTTGTTGCTGTTTCTCACTTCAGTAATCTTGGTGACTAAGACGATTCTGGGGTTGGGGTCAATGTTGTGAATTACTCTGATTTGCTGAACAGCATAGGAAAGGTCATAGGGAGCCATCTGTGGCAATTTCCTCTAGTGGTTCTTCTTTCTCTCCATATAATGACCTGATGTCCATGACCTTGGAGTCGGATCTTCTTTTGGATGCCTGTTATGCTAATTTTTATAACTGAAGTGCTTTTGCTGCAGCATTAGGAATTTGGCCAGACTGGGCTCTGTGCTTTGTCGGCCAGCTCTTGAAATAAATGTCTGTCTGTCTGTCTGTCTGTCTGTCTGTCTGTCTGTCTGTCTGTCTGTCTGTCTGTCTGTCTGTCTGTCTGTCTGTCTGTCTGTCTGTCTGTCTGTCTGTCTGTCTGTCTGTCTGTCTGTCTGTCTGTCTTTGATTACTGCAATTCTTTCTTTGTGGGGCTTTCCACTACCATGCTCTGGCTGCAGCTGGGGAGCCAATATGGAATTCAGCTAGCCTGCTTGTCCAGATTTCTCTTCACAATCTTGCTTTCCCACTCTCCTAATAAGAGAGATTTAATTGACTTCTCTTGTTTTGTTTTGTTTTGTTTTGTTTTGTTTTGTTTTTTATAGGGCAGTGTTGGGCAATATACTGCCCACAGGCCAGATCTGGCTCACCAACTGATTGGATCCAGCCTGCAGGCAGGCACCTACCAATTGATTGGAAGTAGCCTGGGGCTGCCCCTGCAACACTGCATGGGACCAAGCCCTGCCCGCTTCTGCCTCGGGCAGCCTGTGTTGCCCCAGCCAGTGTTCACAGCTTCCCAGTGGGGTGCTCCCAAATGAAGCTTCTCCCACCTGCAGTGGCTCCTCTTCCTCCTGCCCCTCCAGGCAGCAAGGGGAGCAGGAGCCATCCAGTTGTAGTACTTCCCTGAAACAGTATAGCAGGGGGAGGAGGAGCTGCTGGAGGCTGGGGGAGCCAAGCAGTATCTGGGTTACTGCAGCTGCACTGAGAGCAGCTCCACTAGTGCACTGGCCAGGGCTAGGGCTGGGTGTGAGCAGGAGCACAGCATGGGCTGCCCCAGGCAGGAGGGGATGGGGCTTGGCCCCTGTGGAGCACTGTGGAGGCAGCTGTGGGCCACACCTGCACTGCCTGGGTGAGCTCTGCTGCACATGTCCCCTACTGCCCTCTTTCTCCTTCTCCCCAGCTGGCTCCCAGGACCTAGTGAGGGGGCAGCCCTCCACATGCCACCCCCCACTCCAAGACTACAATTTTATATTGAGCAATTCTGCAATTGCTTCTATATACACTAAAACAAATCGGGACAAAATTATTTTTTGAAATAAAATTGAAGTATGTTATGGTAGACGTTTTGATTTTTTAGTATATGATTTGCCTTTTGTCTGTCACGTGTTAAAATGATATCTTTTAAAAGATTTTATGTATGTAACCCCTGACAGCTCACCAGAACGCATTAAGTGGTCCTCTAGCCAAGGTCATTGCCCACCCCTGATCTAGGGTTTGCGTTGTGGGGCTCCATTTCATCAGGGTGATCTCTGATGTCCTTGTTTGCAAGGTGTCTTCCTTTATGCCGTACCTGAAATGGCTTTAATATCCTGCATATGCAGACTCTGTTCTGGCTCTTATGCACTTTGTTCCCCTTGGGGTGCAGACCTTCAAGCACCTGCTCCCAGCCATGGTTCTCTTCCCTGATTTTTACTCCCTATTTCACTAAGGAGTTTTCCTAGAATTAAAGTGTTGGCAGGGTGGGGCCCCCCAGATCATGGGCTATATAAATCCTTTGTATAAAAAAGGAACTTGTGAGTACTTTTCTAGTTCAAATGGGTAAATATAAACCCTGTCTCGTTAAATTTGGGTTCTGTAATATGTCATGTGTGTTTAGTGCAACAAGCGGTACTTCATCAGTGACTTGGATGAGGGTGTGGAGAGAACTCCGTTTAAATTTGCGGACAACACCAAATTATGGGGCAAAGTAAACACACAGGTGGGCAGGGAATGGATTCAGGCAGATTTTGACAGGTTGGAAAAGTGGGCAGAACAGAACAGGATGCGGTTTAACAAAGATAAGTGCAAAGTGTTGCATCTAGGGGGGGAAAAAGGGTCATCTCCCAATCTGTGTGTCTTGGCAATTTTAAGTAGCGCAGCAGCAGAAAGGGATCTCGGAGTCATAGTGGGCTTCAAAATTAACATGAGGAGTCCGTGTGACGAAGTGATAAGTAAAGTCAACCACACTCTATCAGGTACATCACAAACAGGTCCAAGAAAGTAGTGCTTCCCCTCTGTGGCATTGGTAAGGCTGCAGCTGGAGTACTGTGTCCAGTTTTGGGCGCTGCACTTCAAGGACATGGATAACCTTGAGATGGTCCAGAGGAGGGCTACTCATATGGTTAGGGGCCTATAGGCCTATGAGGAGAGATTTGAGGGACCTGGATCTCCTTCAGCCTTTGCAAGAGAAGGCTGAGGTGATCTTGTGGCTGTCTACAAATTCATTGGGGGTGGGGGGGGACCAAGGAATAGGAGATGTTTCTAGTTACCCTAAGGGGTGCCCTGGTAAACAAAGCAACGGCCACAAACTGACAGAGCAGATTTAGGTTGGACATCAGGAAGAACTTCTTCACAATAAGGGTTGCCAGAATCTAGAATGGGTTTCCAAAGGAAGTGGTGCTCTCCCGTACCTTTGGGTCTTCAAGAGGAGACTGGACAAGCACCTGGCTGGGTTTATTGACCCCAGAGCACTTTCCTACCCAGGGCAGGAAATCGGACTCAATCTACTGAGGCCCCTTCTGACCCTAAAAATCTATGAAATCTCTGACACTTGCTTCAGAATCTTTAGTTAACAAATTTTACCTCTAATGTCTATTGTTGCAATCTCAGACTTATCTGTAATGACTGATGAGCAGGGATCTTGCCTTTTTTTACTCTAACTCCCAAAATCCATGATTAAAATTAAAGGTCCCTCAACCCCCCTCCCAGCCCTGCCAGAGAGGGCCCCCAGCTGCCGGGGCTATGGGGCCAGGGACCCAGGGCTGCAGCTTCCTGTCTCTAACAAAAGGCAGTGGCTGCTGCAGCAGAAGGAGTACGGAGCTGGCTTCCACACCACTGCAGCAGGCTTGGGTGGGGCCAGGTCCTGGCGGTAGTGCGGACTCCTGGGGGGCAGGGGGGACACCCACATCCCCCAGATCTGGACAGGGGGGTGTGCACTGCGCAGCTTCCCTGAAGGGCTGATAGCACACCGCTCTGGGTCCATGTGCTGCCAGCCAGGCAGGCATTTCATGTGGGGCTTCCCCCAACAACTTCCAACTCCCTCAGCCACCAGCTAGCTTCCCGCAACAGTGCCCGCCCAGCTGGCAGCATATGGACCCAGAGGGGCATGCTATCAGCCCTTTGGGAAAGCTGCACATGGAGGTGCACTCGGTCTGATACTGCGCCGCTTGTGGTCCACGTGCTGCTGGCCGGATGAGCACTCTGTGTCTTTCCTTAACACCTCCCCGCTCCCTCAGCCCACAGCAAGCTTCCTTCCCAGCCCTGCCAATGCCCCCCAGCTCCCTACAAGCCCCACTTACCTTACAGGCTCCAGGAAGGAAAGTGAGCCTGAGCCCAGCCTTGGGTGAGTGAGAGTCTCAGGCCCGCCCTTCCCTCTTCTTCCTGCTCCAGGCAGGGTTGGGGGGTTTCTGCCCTTCTTGCAGTTAGCTCTTGCAGGCTGGAACTCAGCTTGCCTGCAGAGTTCTTTGCAAAAGCGGGAAATCCGCAGATTTCTCTGCTAAAAAGTTAGGTTTTTTTTTCTATGATTTTGAAAATGGGGAAATCCATGGTTTTCTCTCTCTCTCTCTTTTTTTTTTTTTTTCTGCCATGGGAAATGGAAAACCTGGATTCCCTGCTGATGAGATGGAAGGAATGGTTTAGGTCAGGGGTAGGCAGAATTTACCATGGGCTGGATTTGGCTTTTCAGGCACTTCTTTTTTTCATCCAGCCCGCAACACCCACCAGCAAATTGCACCCCACCCAGCCTTTCCACCTGGAAGGGCAGGAGCAAGGTGCTCATGTATACGCATGCCCCAACATATCGTATTGCTCCTCGCTCCCACCCTTATGGGTAGAAGAGCTCAGCCTGCCCAGCACACAGCTCCCAGGCAGGGCTGCTGCTACCAGGCAGCAGGTAGGGAAATGGTGGGGCGAAGGCAGAGCTGCATCTGGGCAAGAACACAGAGTGTAGGGCTGGTGGCAACGCAGAGCCTATGCCCAGGGTAGTGGCAGCAGTGCGGGGCTTGTGTGGGTGTGAGGGAGGGTGACAGGGTGTCGGGACTCCCCCCACTCCATGGTGCACAGCCCTTGCAGACAATGGGAGCAGCAGGCACAGGTACTGGGGCACTGGTGCCTGGTGGCATGCAGTGCTGGCCAGAGCCACACATCACAGTGAGGAACACAGCCCCTACCAGGCTGTCTCTATCACCAGTGCCCCCCGCCATGTACACTCAGCCCCCGCACTTGTGCAGCATGGGAGGGAAGCCCCATGTGTTGGAACTGGCTGCCTTCCCCCCTGCTCCTGCTATATAGGTCCTGCAGCTGGGGGTGATGAAGATGGCTCTCTCCAGTGCATGGGGCTTCCCTCCAATGCCACACAAGTGTGAGGGCTGCGTGTGCACAATGGGAAGTGCCAGTGATTAGAGGTGGCTCACCAGGGGCTGTGCTCTTTGCTGTAGTGTGCATTGCTGGCCGGAGCTGCGTGCTGCTGGGCATGAGTGCCCCCACCTGGTGATGTGCCATGGAGGGAGTGGGGGGTCCACACCCCTGCCACACACCCTACCATCCACATACAGCCCCCCACATATGCACATACCCCCAAACAATATACAAGACAAAAATAAATTCTTAGAGTTATTATGCAATCTCTTCTATATACAGTATGAAAACACAAATCGTGACATTTTTTGTAATAAAATTAAAGTATGTTCTAGTAGGTGTTTGACTTTTTAGTGTATGATTTTGGCTCTTAGGTTGTTTTAGTTCTAAGATGGCACCCCCTGCCTTCCCAAAAGGAGAGTTTGGAGGGGCGCAAGGGGAGGGACTTTTGGTGGCAAAGGTTAGGGGGTGGGATTTCTGGTCCCAAGATGGTGGCCAAGCGGCAGGGCCTCTATCAAGGGGTGGGGCTACCCACGCAGCCCTTGAAAGCTCAGCAACCCTCATTAAGTGGCCCTCCACCTGAAATAATTGCCCACCCCTGGGTTAGGTGATTGTTTATGTTCTGCCTTGTCATCGCCAAGTGACTGATGTAACATATAGCCCAAATTTTGAATGCAGTGTTCTCCGGGGGCTTGTAGGAAAGGAATTAGTTGATGTTAATCTAATCCCTACTATTCGAGTGTCCTCGTCGCCTAAATACTTGCGTAGCTGGCTCTTCTGTTGGCAGTCTCTGGGAAGAGCAAGGATTTACTGGGCCATGGAGCATGAACAACTTTATCCAAAAGATGGTATGTGTAGATCAGAACTGAAGCACGTGTAAAGGTGTGGCATCATTTGCTTATATGTTATCTGTTCATCGATAAAAAGAAATGTCTAGGCAAAGCTGCCTATGGGGCATCTTGCAGGAATGCTAACCTGTTTACAGTTAAACAAGCCTGCAAAGGATGAGTAATTGCACACCCAGCCTCCCAAATCCAGTATTTCTTTTTGATAGAACTGTGATGCGAAAGTCACCTTGATGCTGTATTGTTGGACACTTTAGAAATATTTATAGGAAGGGATCTCTGGGTTCAGACTGTCTATTTTATTTATGTCTCTTAAATTTGCCAGACATGCAGAATCTTCTCATCCTTTGCAAGATGCCCCTCAGGAGAGCCGGTCTGTCAGCAATGAAGACCGGGAGATGTCCCAGCACGTATGTGTTACAACTACAACTGGTAGATGTGGCTTTTCTGTGCAGTACACATTCATTACTTGAAAATATCCATGCATAACAAGGCTAAAGTGAAATGTTGCTAGTATTTTCTTTGTTGAAATATAGCATATTACATTTGTACCGTAACAACCAACTTATTGGAGATTTTCCCCCCCCCTTCTCCTCACACTAATTGCAACATGTAGTGTCTCTAACCTTAATGGTTGGAGAGCACTGGAAGCCAGGTATGCTAGGGTCTTTCTGACTCAGCCATGACTCTTGGGATGACTAGATGTCACAGACAGTTAATCCCTCTATCTTGGTTTCTGTGGTCCAAGGATTTCACTTGCACCTAGGGATGAATCTATTGTAATACCTAGCAAGCACATGGGTTATTGTAAATGGGGAAATATTGTTTATAAGCAGTACTGAGATCATGGGAAGAAAGGTGAAAAATGTATTTGAGGTGAGAAATATTGACGATTATTTGCTAAGAGGGGGGAAAAGTGGTGCTTATGTGGTGCAGTTTTTCTGCCTAACATGCACATTACATGAGGCTTTCCAGAGTTGCATCACTGCGAATTTTTGGCTTTAAATTTTAACGAGTCCCTATCAACTTCTACTACTGTTAGGCCCTTCCAAGTGGTGAGGATGACGAGGAAGACAGCGATAGTGACAGTGATGATGATGACGTGAAAGTTACCATTGGCAACATTAAAACAGGAGCACCATCCTACATGTATGTTTTCTGAGTCAAAGGATCTGCCTCTTTATTTTAACACTTAACTATATCTATAGCACTTTGGGGGAAGCTGTGCAGAAGGGAGGGAAGAGAGCATTTGACCTCACCAGCAGACTACAATGGGTAGAACACCAGCTTGGAAGTTGGGTTGGTTTCCGTTGGCTCAAGTTGGCTTCTTTTCATGTCTCACTCAAGCTTCCTAGGGAGCCTGTCTGTAAAGTGAGGATAATTCCCACATCTGTTGTTATGAGTCTGAATGGACTCATACTGGGGACATGCTTGACTGAGTGAATTTCAGGTTGGGATGTTGTGTAAGTTCTTAATACCAGTTTAGTGTTCAAGGTTTTTCTGGAATCAAATGAAACAGTAGGTAAATTGAACGGAAGGAAGCCTTAAAGTCGCTACAGTTTTCACTTGTCTGATTCTTCACAGTATGGGAACAATGAGGCCCAATTTGCAAATCAACCACTTACTGTCACTAAGCTAGTAAACCCTGACTAGCACTCAGCAGCTAGGCTGTTTTGGAGGTAGCATCTCTAGTTGCTATTGGCAACCATCATCTTAAAGAATTATGCCTGTTCTTTGCAGCATATTTTAATCCTTCATTTTAAGGATAATTCCATTCTCCATTAGCAGGGAAGGTTGTAGTTGATGGGGATTGAAGGGTAGTATACTACCATTTAAAATGATCCATTTAATTAATTTTTGAGGACCTTCTGCGTGTAGTTTGCTGTTTCACTGTAAATTTAAATCCCTCCTTCCTTTCCTTCCTCACATTCAGTGGCATACATGTTGTCACTGTTTTCTCCTATGGCTCAGGTACATCCTGATTATCATAAATTTGTTTTCAAGACAGGGTGGTACCTTCCAACCTGTGAGAGTCCTCGTCTGATTCCAGCCAATGCTATCAACCTGCTGCTGGACTTCCATTCCAGTGAGCTGTACAGTGCCTTGTAGTCTTACCTGTACAGAAGAGTTGTGTTTTAAAGTCACTCAAGTTAAATAATACAGTGCAGAGAAGCCTAAATAGACTGAATTGCTGGCTGACCTAAGAATTTTTGTCTTTTTAATCTCCTGCAGTATATTGAGGCTAGAATGTATTTGGGTTTTAATTTTTGACTCGGGACATTCTGTGGAAATGTCAACGCATATGTATTCTGATTCTTTTCTCTGTAGGGGGACTCCAATGAATCTAAACCTAAAAACGGGTAGAGGCTATGGAGCATCTGCTTCAGGTATCCTTTTTTTTTACCCTCTGTATCTTGACCTATTTTCTTCTTCTTTACCAGGCTTTTCATTGAGGTCACTGATGCAAATAGATGAATAAGCTGCAAATGTTTTTATATTTTCCCTTATTTATGGGGAGCTTGCATAAAATTTGAGCATCTTTAAAGCAAGAGCCACCTGCATCTTTCATAGAGATTGGTAACTGTCGGGGGGGGGGGTTGATGCCTGGAGATGTAACTCAGGAATGATCAGCTGGTCCCAAATAATCTGGAAATACCAGACGACCAGGTTATTGCTACTTTAGATTGAAAACGGGGGGGTGGGGAAGTGGCATTTATTTGTGACAGTTTCCATTGTTAAGTACAGGATGTTACTTGGGCCCAGGTTCCAGTTTCCTGACCCACACTCACTGGTACTTGCCTCCAGGAGTAGACATGCTGAGGTCACTGTGGCAACTTGCACTGTAAAGTACTAACCACTGGGCATGAAGGTAACAGAATCTGGTCTTGAAAGTGAGCTAAACATATTCCAATATGGCGCTCAGTTTATTTTGCATTTGTGTGATGAGAGGCCAAATACCTCTGGAATACTCTCTTCTCCTATTTGGGGGGACTGTCCCTTCTCCAGTCTCCATTTTCCCCCTTTCCATTACTCCCTTCTCATGATCTTTTCTATAGCTGAGAACTGGATGTAGCTGCCTCTAAAGCAGGAGTGGGCAAAATGTGGCCCACAGGGCCCCTAAAAATTTTAGAAAATTTTATATTCATCTGCTCCTGGCTGACTGTCAAAGGTGACCAGGAGCCAGGGACAGTACGACCCAGGGGAACTGGCAGGACTTGGTAGCAAGGCCAGCCTGAACCTGCCCTCCCCTCCTTCCTCCTAACCATAAGCCTCTGCCTGCCCCAGCTTTCACTGCTTCCCTGTGCACCGGCCAGCAGCTCCAGCACCACATGGTCCCTGGCTGCATCACCAGACTGCAGGAGAAGAGGGCCCATGCTGGTACCCCAGGGCCAGAAGCAGGGAGGGGGAAAGGGGGGGGGTACACGCATGCACAACCCTGCAGGGAGGGAAGGGGAGAGAGAGAGAGGCAGAAAGAACAATGAGGGAGTGTGTGTGTGTGTGTGTGTGTGTGTGTGTGTGTGTGTTCGTAGGGCAAGTCCCATACATGTGCACCCCTGACCACACAGTGCCATGCATGCAGGCCTGCAGACCCACACCCCTTCACACAGTCCAGCCACCTTTCCCTCCCTCCACTCCACATATCCAAATACATCACCCACATGTTCTCATACCCACATACCAACAGCCCCCCACAATATACAAGAGTAGGACTTCATTTTAAGGTATTGTGCAATCACCTCTGTACACTGCACAAACAGATGTAAATCAGGACAAAAATATTTTTTGAAATCAAATTAATGTATGTTGTAGATCTGGGGTCAGTAACCCCTGGCACATGTACCATTAGTGGCATGTGGAGACATTTTTCTTGGCATGCAAAGAAATTGTGTGTGTGTGTTTAGTTGCTGCTCTGGCCTCTCCTGTGCAGCCAGCCACAAGTCCCAGTGCTGGGGCAGGCACTGGGGTAGAGCCAGAAGAACACAGGCAGGGAGGCTGTCTGTATTCTACTGCCCTGCCCCTTGCTCCTAGGTTGCACCCTCCAGCCTGGCTGGCCCCTGGGGCTGGGGGAGGTGCTGCTCAGGGTTGCTGCCCTGGAGGCTTCCAGCGGGTGGCAGAGCCCTAGGCCCAGGCAGGCAGATACCCTATCCCACCCGGGGCAGCACTGGGGTGCTGAGTGCTGGGGCCAGGTTCTTGGGACAGGGTTTGGGTGGCATGCGGGGAGGTGTCATGGGCAAGCCAGCGTGGTCAGGCTGTTAGGAAGGCAGGGGCTGGGTAGGAAGTGGGGGGCAGCCCTGGGGTTCTGCGGGCTTGAGCTATGGTGGGCGGGCAGGTGGGGGTGCCCAGCAGCACCCATGGTGGGGTCTGGCCTGGCCCACAGTTTCTCAGGGATGGACCACAGCCACCCTGTGCACATGAGGATCCTGCCTGGTTGGGGCAGGCCACTGGGCTCAGGGGGCTTCCCTCTCCAGGATCAGCCTCCCTACGCAGTGCAAGCAGGGCAGAGCTGACCCCAGTGCAAGGGCCTACCTGTGGGAGACCCCTGGAGCCTGGGAACAGGTACCACGGCTGCCTCAGCCTGCCCGGGTCCCAGCCTTGCCCACCTGCTGCTCCCCTCAAGGAGCCAGGGCTGGGGGCAGGCACTGCACAGAGCCGCTGTGCTGCAGGCTCCCAGCCAGCTTGGCCCTGAGCACCGGCTGCAGCGGCTGTTTCCAGAGCCCGGGGAACAGCCTGCGGCTGCAGCTTCTACTCGCACAGTACCCAGTGTGCACAGACACCAAGCAAGGAGCTCCCTGAGCCCAGAGTCCTGCCCCAGCCAGGCAACATCCCTTTGTGGGCAGGGTGGCTGCGCCCCATCCCTGCGGACGTTTGTGGGCTGGGTGGGCCCCACCTCCAGTGCTGCTGGGCTCCACGCTATAGCCCAAGTCTCTGGAGTCCTGGGGCAGCTCCTGCTTCCTGCCTGACCCCAGCTCTCCTCTGGCTGCAGCCTTCCCAAGGACCTGGCCAGGCCAGGCAGCAACTCCCCTGGTGCCTGCTGCTCTCTGCTCCTCTCTCCCTCTCTTCCCCCTCTCATCACAACATGCTTAACAAGAAAAAAAAAATCACAAAGAAAAAGGCAGTACACGATGTTATTTATTGTCATCAGGTTTTGAATTTTTAGAAAGCCTGGTATTTGCTGTAATTAAAGCAACATTAATTTATTTATTTTAACTGTATTAAATATGCAGTGCATCCTGCCATGTATCCCCTCACCCCAGTTTTGTTTTTGTGGTGTACTGGCACTCTAGCACTTTACAAGGTAGACATTGTGGGGGTTTTGGCACTCTGGCCAAAAAATGTTGCCTACCCTTGTAGATGTTTTATTTTTAATTGTATATGTATAACAACATTTACTATACAGATTACTGGTAGTGTTTTTACTAGAAAGCGAGACAGTTACGTTTAGAAATAGATGTTGTAGAAGCATTATTTAAATTTGTAGCTGATAGTAGCTCTCTGTTTTTAAGATCAAATAATTTGCTCATCAGATTAGTGGATTAGAAGCATTGCATTAAAAGTGGTAACGTTTTATTTTCCTTTCTTCAAAGCCAAGTTGCAGCCCAAAGGTATTGATTTGGATGCCCCAGGGAATATAAATGGATTGCCTGTTATAGAAGTGGATTTAGATTCATTTGAAGACAAACCATGGAGGAAACCAGGTGGGGCCTCAAAGTTTCTTGTGGTAAATATTTTCTGCTGTTTTAAGTGGGTTTTTTGGTTCACTTTTTTTCATTCATAATTTATGTCAAGTTGGTGCTGGCTGGGCTGGGAAAGTCTGGACAGTCCAACTCCTGTCTGAGCTGCCAGTGACCCATTTATTGGCCTGAGTTATTGAGCCATGTGCAAACTTAAGTGGTGATTAGAAGAAATTGGACTGCATCTACCTGTATCTGTTAATCTAGGAAGAGCAGATAACTTTTTATTTTATATTTTATTCATATTCTGCTTCCAAAAATACACGATTCTAGTATTGGTGCAGTAGCATTCAATCCCAAAGTCAGTTGAACTTCTTAATCTTGACTTCACTGGACTATTGACGTGTGACTCATTATGAGATGTGGTCTCCTCTTCATGCACAGCAGCTTGCATGCTCTGTCCCCTCATGACCAAACCCAAAGGCACACCAGGTGCAGCTTTATAATGTCAGCATTCATGTAGGGAAGTGTCAGATGCTGAGGGAGTGATGAATTTGCTTTTGGTAAGTTAGCACTCAACCATGTAACTCCTCTGGGAATTAACTCTTGTTTGAGCTTTATATGGGTTTGTGAAGCTAGTGATAGAAAAATCATCTGTCCAGAGCCTTGTTAGGAACAGATTTAGTATTAGTTGGGAGGAAAAAAAACTTCAGAGAAAAAAAGAACCTCACCAAAGCACCTCTGAGGAAAAAACACTTGAATTTTAGTGTCAGAAAAAGGTTACCTCTTCCAAAAAAAAAAAAAAAAAGAGGCAGAATTGTATAACGGACCCTGAGACTAGATAACCTTGGGTAGGCCATCCTCTGTGTCTCCGCGTATCCTTCTGTACCATGGCAATATATTGACCCCTACCTTTACACAACACCAAGTTCTCCAGAGAGTATTTCACACAGCAGTTTTTAAGCTATTTAATGCGTGGGATGCTTTTTATCTTCCCTACCTGTATGGGGGGTGGGGGTGAGTTTTCTCCAGCAAAATGACTCTTACAGGCAAACTATGAACTGCTTTAAATTCTTTCAGTTCTTCGGATGAATTTGACTCGAAACTAATTGTAAAGACAGAGATCCAAATGCATATCCTCCCACAAATCTGTCAACCCAAGCATAAAATCCACCTGCACTTTGTCATAATGAGGAAGGAAGAAAGCTAACGATTTTTACTTACCTTTTCAAAAATACTACTAGGCCAAGTAAGTAGTATCTTTTGTAAGGCTGCCTGTGATATGCATTTGTGTCCTGCCCACCTGAAGTGGAAGGGCAGTGGGATACACAGAGAAACATGTGTTGCTCTATCAAGGTATCAGACACGAAGCACTCTGATATGGAGGGGAGTTAGACCAGATGTAAATAGAAAACACATTTCTTTTTCTTCAGCAGATCTGTCGCTGACTACAGAGAGAGAAGCTAGGGGGAAAAGCAAAATTTAAGCAGTGAGGCCAGTTAAGTTCAGAGCTACAACTGTGGGAATCGTTACTGTTCTGCTGGCTCTGGACCAAGAGTGATCCATGTATCTAAAATGTAATATTGATTTCATGTATGAATTGGAGAAAAATTAATGGAAAAATTTGGCCCATGTTTCATATTGGATGGTTCCGTATGCTACTCTAGTAGCCTGTCCCTAGAGAACCTTTTTGGGCTACACCCTAGGTGTAGACTCCACTAGCTAGTCACTCTCATTAAGTCGGGGAAGGCAAGCGGAAATGTTGTGTTTATTGAAATACTGATAAAAAGCCTAAATATGTGCTGGTAAAGCAGATCTGTGAATTGCATGTTGCTAAATTTGAGTGGGTTGAATTTGCATACCCAGGGGATGGGGCAGGAAGAGCAACTACCAGGAGAGAGAATATATGTCTTCTTGCAAAGACCCAGTGGTGGTGTGACCAGTCTGTCTAAGCCCTAATGTTCTGTAACTGGTTAAACCAAAAATGTTTCTGTAGCTGGAATGGTGAGGGTGTTCAGTGGTGCTAGGAGGCACTGCTGTAGTCAGTCCCCTTTGCTGTGAAGTCCCATCTGCACTTGTCCCTCTCCACCTTCATTTCCTTTGGCAGGAATTCCTGGCCACTTCTATTTAACTGACTGCAGTCCATGCTGAAGTAGCACATTAAACATCACAGTGAGTTGATGCTTCTTGGATGACCACAGCTCGGATCACAGCCGAACAGTGAGGCTCTGTGTGGTCCCAGTTGTACCAATAAGGCACATTCCAGCTTATCTTGGCTTAACACCATGGGCAGGCCCTAAGCAGTGAATCTGACTGAAAAAAAGCATAGGCAGTGCAGGACAGAATAGAAATGCACTTGCAAAGCTGTGGAAGGGGGAAAGCCTCTATCACCAACCTGCTTGGTCCCTTACTTCCATTAGCGCTTGACTCGGCTTCAGAATTATAGATAAAATAGCTAAGGACCCTGTGGAAAACGGAGGCAGTGAATAATTGCCTGCGAGCAGCGGCCATAACCCTGTAATATCCTGCCTTTGTGTTGAACCTTTTTCCCAGAAAACTTCAGATTTAAGTAAGATGCTGCCATCTCTAGGAAGGAACCCAGCAACAACGTTCAATGCCACTAAACAGCATTAAATGAAGAACAAATCTAATTCTGTAGAAGAATAATTATAAATGCTCTGTTTTAAGCATTTTTCGGCTCAATCTGAATGTGCAGACATCTTCACCCAGACTTGCCCTGTTAATTTGTGGCGCTGCTTCTAGGTGCTGACCTTTCTGATTACTTTAATTATGGATTCAATGAAGAAACTTGGAAAGCTTATTGTGAGAAACAGCGACGACTTCAGCTTGGATTGGACCCCTCCCCTCCTATCAGCACAGAGAATAAGATCACGGTAAGATCAACCTTCTGTGCAGCATGTAGCTGTAATTCAAGCATCTGGCTGTTTTTTTGAGTAAGGGTATAAGAGTGGAAGCTGGCTAAAAGGATTGCCCTTTTAATGTTGTTTCAGGAAAAGTAGACCTAAAAATATAACTTCATTCTTACAGTCTCTCTGCTTATGTATGGGCATGTCTACCTGAGACATTTACCACAGAGTTGCCAAATTAGCTCCCCAGTAAATGTCTCTACACGTGTTCCTAATAGGCTGCAGGAAACTAATAAACTCTGCAGCAGATTAATACTTGTATTTACAAATGCTGTGCTTCTGCGGAGTTCTTTGGTGTGTAGCAACGCACATGTAGATACTGACGGAGCTGGCTGGGGCACAAAGGTGCTTCAGTGTGGGGGCTACCTTCTGGCTAGTCGTGTACTAGAGCACACTCGTGCCCCAGCCAGCCCCTCCGCAGCATGTTGAGCTGGGTTAGAGCAGCCCCATGCTGGCAGGCTGACTCCCCTGGGTCCCTTGCCAGCCAGGGTTGCTCTGATTCAGCTCAGCATGATGTGGTCCCAGGCACATGTAAGTGGCACAGCGGGGAGCAATAAACCCTGGCAAAATATGTATAGGTGGTAGACACACCCAGTCACTCCTGTTGAAGGAAGAACTCCAGCCTTTGACAGGCTAGTATGAACCCCTATGGGATAGCAAGACTTGGGTGACTCCCCAGAGAAGCCTGTGTCTTTTGTGGGGTGTTGAGGGTGGGATGGTAATACTGCTAAGGTCCTTTGGTTAGGAGATCCTGTATTTGAGGTCGGTGTTGGGGAGACTTAACTTGTTCAGAAGTCCTGTGTCCTGCTTGACAGGATATAGGACTACAGGATAAGGACGATCATATGCCTAGAAGTGTCAAAGATCTTGTGAGAGAACAGCTTAAGAGGCTGGACATCCACAAATCAGCTGGCCCAGATGGAATGCACCCAAGAGTGCTAAAAGAGTTGGCTGATATCATACCATGACCAATGGCAAGGATATTTGAGAACTCATGGTGCTCGGGAGAGGTCCCTGAAGATTGGAAGAGGGCCAACATAGTGCCTGACTTGAAGGAAGGAAGATCCAGGAAACTACAGGCCAATCAGTTTGACGTTAATCCGTGGAATGATCTTGGAAAAAATTCATCAAAGAAACCATCAACAACAGGCTAACGGAAGGCAACATCCTGAGAGAGAGCCAACACGGCTTCATTGTGGGTAGGTCTTGCCTGACCAACCTCATTTCCTTCTGTAACCAGGTGACGCATCACCTGGACAAAGGAGAAGAGGTTGATGTTATGTATTTAGATTTCAGAAAAGCCTTTGACTTGGTCTCCCATGATGTACTCATGGTAAAATTGGGGAACTGCGGTCTTGACAACCTTATGGTCTGATGGCTGGGGAGCTGGCTTCTTGGTCAGACCCAGAGAGTGATAGTTGATGGAACAGAGTCAACATGGACAGTTTTGCAAGGTGGGCAGATGAAAACCTGATGACCTTCAACGTGGAGAAATGCAAGGTGCTTCACCTCTGGAGAAAACCTACATCATACTTACAGGCTTGGCAGTGCTACGCTCACTAGCACCATGACCAAAAGACTTGCGGGGGGGGGGAGGGGTCATGATTGACCACAAGATGAACATGAGCCACTAATGGGATGCCGCAGCTGGCAAGCCCAAATAAAATTCTGGCTTGCATCTACTGATGCATCTCAAGCAAACCCCAAGAAGTCATCCTCCCGCTTTACTCGGCCTTGGTGAGGCCACAGCTGAAGTACTGCATCCAATTCTGGGCTCCACACTTTAGAAAGGATGTGGAGAAGCTTGAGAGAGTCCAGAAAAGAACCATGCACATGATTAGAGATCAAGAGAACAGGCCTTATGAAGAGAAACTGAGAGGCATGGGACTCTTCAGCCTGGAAAAGTGAAGGCTCAGGGGTGACTTGGTGGCAGCTTATAAGTATATGAGTGTGCATCGGGAACCGGGAGAGCATCTGTTCACCAGGGCACCCCAAGGGAAGACTAGGTCTAGCGGTCAGAAACTGCTGGAACACCATTTTTTAAACTGGACATAAGGAAAAACTTCTTTACCATCAGAGTCTTCAGTCTGGAATAGACTCCCCCCTCTCCCTTCCTCCCCCCCCCAAGTGGTGCAAGCACCCACTCTGGATACCTTTTTAAGAAATACTTGGATGCTTATCTTGCTGGAGTGATTGGACCCCAGCGGACTTCCTGCCCCTTAGGCAGGGGGTTGGACCCAGTGATCTCGCAAGGTCCCTTCTAGCCCTAATGTCTATGAAATTTATGATTTAAGGCTGATCTGTGGGGCAATTCTAACCTGGAGGGGAGCCATAGCCTATTCACTCCTTGGCATCTCTCCTGAGACTGTATCAGTTGTGTTGGTGACTTTTGTGGTGCCCACCAGCATCACCAAGCAGAAACGGGATAGTAACATTTCCCTGGGTAGGATTTGCCCTGGTGAGGTAGAGGCTGAAGTCTCCACATCCCTCTTTCAGTTCTGCAAGATAGAACTGAATAAAAACAGGACCATACTCAGGTTAATTTAAACCATAGTGTTTCAAATGTACATTGAAAATAGAGAGGCCATCCAGTTTGCATCTCCATATCTGTTTGGCAACCATGGTTTCAGTTAGATCACTACAGTGGTGTTCTGCTTTCTATGTTGGAGATGCTTCTATTATCAAGAGTGAATCTGTGTTGCTTTTAATGCAGTTGGTAACTGAAGGCACCAAATGCAATTTCCCCTCCTCGTACCCTCTCAGGTTCAGCAAGGAAGGACAGGAAATGCAGAGAAGGAAGTGGAGAACAGCATCATCAAAACAGAATTCAAAACCGGACTTTGTGGCTCTCGTGGGAGGGCGCATGAAGGCTGGGCCTCCCCCAAACAGGTGAGGACATTTCCAGGCACCATTTCGGAGCCAGCAGCTATCATGTATTGCACACTGGACAAGTTGGGATTCAGCAGGTTCACCTCTGAATTTCTCTCATGCAGACCTTGCTCAGAATTGGCCATGTTTCTGGGAATGCTTGTTCCAGTTCCTTACCCAGTTGGCATCCTCACTGTAGCGCTCTGGGTGGGTCCAGCCTGTTGCTTAGTTCAGGCATTCTAGCTTGTCTGTGCTAGGGGAGGGATGAAATAAGACACGTCCCTCCTTTTTAGTTTTTGGGCTGTTGCCTCATCATCATAGGCCTGATCCAATTCCCTTTTAGCTGGCCTTTGCAATGCCTTGCTCACAGATGGGTCCAGTGCTTGGCAACTGCCAAAAGGAACTACTTGATCTCAGAACTGCCTGCTGAACAATTAGTATGAGATCAACTGGACACTTGGTGATTTTTTTTTTCCTGAGGAAATGGTCCAAGGAGGGTGGACAGTGTTTAATGCTGATCCTGGTTGGCAGCCTGTGCTGGGCAAGTCACCTTACTGGCAGTATGAAACTGACTGTTTTCTGTAAGGAGTTTGGGAAGCTTGGTTATGTGAAAGCAAATGAAGTTTTTGCTCCATGTTATCCAGGACTTTGCACAATTCTGTCTACATCCAGGGACAAATCCAGTACTCTCATCCCACCCTTTACAATAAGGATTTCATCACACCTAGAGAGAGTGCTTCAAGGGCCAAATCTAGATCATTCAAACAAAAGCCTTTAATATCTACCCCTTTCCATTTAAGCGGTTCACTTACTTTTTCATGCTTCTTAACAGTGAAATGAGACCTGTCAGTTCTGTTTTTTTCTTGCTCACATGTGATACCCTTCTGCTGAGCTTTTCCAAAGTCTTTACAATCCAGAGTAACCTGCTCCTACAAAGATTGCTCCCTAGCATGGCAAATATGCAACAGGGGGAGATTAGGTTCAGGAGCAGCAATGGACCTGTGCTTCTTCCTTGTCTGTCTCTTTCACCAGTTTAGAGTCTGGTCCCCTGTTTCTGTGCAGAGACACTTTATTGTGGGGCCCAGTAGAGCTCTCACAGTAGTATCCTTTCTATGGAAGGAGCACTAGGCCCAGGGATGGAGAGACAAATCTGTCTGAGGATCAGAGCTGTCACTAAAATAGCCGTGGGCCCTAAGGTGTCTGCAGCTCTTGGGGAGTCGGTTATGAAGTAGTGCAGAGTCTGAGATGCCTCTGAACCAAGGGCTTTGGGTGATTAAGCACTCGCCACTCTTGTTGGGTTTGATCCTGTATCCCCTGCAGTAGTTCCATTGACATCTGCTGAATAAACAGCGTTTTGAAACACTCGGGGTATTCATGGTCTTAGCAGCTCTCAGTGGCAGTAGTGTGTGCGATACCTCTTGATCATGTGCTGCTGATGATTTAAGGAAACCAGGTCATTCCCAGCAAGCAGAACTCGGTTTATGCTTGTGTGAAACTGCCACTTCTAATGTTTTTGTGGAATCTTAGAAGAGATGTACCTATTTTGTACCAGGAAGCTGGGTGGGACGATCGACGTGATTGGTGGACAGGCAGGTACAATTAGGAGAGTAGAAGGAAGACGTCGTGATAAACATGCCTCGGAGGAAAATCCCATCCAGGTAAATGGTTTGGATCTGTCTTCACAAACGTTTGATGTTGCATGTGCTTCAGTGAACTCTCGGCAACTGTCTGTCCCATAAGTGCTGGACTTGGTCCCTCAGTGTGGGATGAAGGATGTCTGTAACATAACAGACAGTCAGTCCAGACATTCAGTGATAATTTGGTCATTCCCCTGGGGTGTGGGACCATCTCCTAGGGAAACGGGTTTGAACCTAGCTTGGCTCTTATCACAGGCTGGAATTTGTGTTTAGAGAAGATGTCTGTGTCAGGGTATTCCTTTGCATACTGGCCTGGTGCCATCTCCCCCAGAGTAAAGGATAAAATGCTGAGAGAGTCTCCTGATTTATTTATTTTTAATCCCTTCTCTATAATGCTGGGGTTGCAGGCCACAGGACATGCACCAGCAGCACATGTCAGTGTGTTAGAATTGCAAGTTATCTGTTTTGTTTTCATGTTAAGGTCCTTGGAGATCATGGAAATAAGCCACAACCCCCGCAGCAGCCCCAGCAACCATCGCAGCCCCAGCAGCCACCCCAGCAGCAGCCATTTGCACCACCAGCGGGCCCCCCGCCACCTCCACTTGCTGGACCACCTCCACCACACTTTCTGCACCCTCCTCCTCCAGTTACTTCTGTCCCTCCACCTCTGCACCCTCCAGGTAGGTATTTTCATGTGGCGGTCTTGCTCATCCTGTTGTCTCTGGGGGCATTCAGTTTGCAGTTTAGGGAAACCAAAGGGCTCCCCAGTATTATTAATGGTTGTAGCAGGTCACTGAAGTTTGATTTTTAGATGGAGGTGCCATGTATGATTGCCTCTCCCAACCTCTACCTCCATGTGCCCAAGATCTGTGTGTTTTTTAATAAGAGCTTCTTTTCCTTGCAGCACTTTACTTTTTGTGAGTTGCTGATGACACCTGAGCCTTGGATACCAGGGTGGTAGTATATAGGAAAGTGATTAGGATGGGTCTTTGAAGGAACCTGGGAGTGGAGGGATTGCCCTTCTGGATCAGACCAGTGGACCCTCTATTCTAGGATCCTATCTGATGATAGCTAATGCTAGATACTTCAGAGGCGGGGTGCCAGAACCTCCATGTTGGACAGTCCTGGGGTAATGTGCCTATTGGACCTTTTTTCTTAGTCCAGGTCAGTTAGTGGTTGGATTAGGTCCTGAAGTAGGAGAGCATATGGATTTAATAGACATGAGACGCATCTTTTTGTTGCACTGGAGGTCTCCGAATATTCTTAGAACTTAAATATCCTCAAATTTAAATGGATATTAGACCTGTACTCTTTTTGTGTTTAAGAAAAGTAGTGCAAATGAGGTAACTAGTGGGCTTCTGGCAACTAGTGAATGTCTCCACAGTATCCTTGAGTTGTGCACCCTTAAGTCTTTAGGTGGGTATGGAGACTCCACAATACTTCAAGGTGACATCAACTTAAACTGTGTATCCACCCGAACACTCCACCTGCTGAGGCTGTTAAACCTAGGATGTCAAACATGATGAGATGGGAGGGGAGAGTTATTTTGGTCTAAGTAGGTGACATTTTGCATATGAGCAGTTCCACTGCTTCTTCTTTGTATTGAATCACTTGGCATGCTCTGTATCCCATGACTCTTGCACAGCAGGGAGAGATGCTTTGATGGTAAAAGTATATACTCATAAAGCTGCTCATATTGGCAGGAGAAGCTGGGTATTTGCAGAAGCTGAAACTATTTTAAATTCACTTTTAGAATATGAGTCCATTTCCAATCCATATAATGCATGTGGTCAGGATAAACCTGTATACTTCCCACCTAACTTTAAAAGGCGACTGCTTGGAGGAAAGGATCACAGGGTACTACTTGGAATAGGCCTCTGGACTTTGGAAGGCTTAGGTTCGACACTCAGGGCTCTTGATGCATGGTGTTTCCATCTCTAAAAGATTATGCAGGGAGACTTAACATTAATGTTTTGAGAACTTTGAGCTGGAGATGGGCAACTTGGGAGAGGAGAATCAGTTCAGTGCATGTCGTATCTTTTTACAAGTGGGCCTGTTGAGAAGACTGATGACTGACTGTGGCTGACTATAAGCTGTAGTCTGTCTTATCCAGGGTAGCAGAAGCACAACATAAGCTTTGGAGCACAAGTTCATGTTACACACGTACTTTTTCTCCAGACAAAAAAAATCCTTTCTCAAAAAAAAAACAAAACCCTGCCACTCCTGGTTCTTCTGTTGTGTGTTGATGCAGGCCCAGATTAGATCTCCTGAAAAACTATTTACTCTGAACAGCCAGTTTCATTCATTTTTTCTTTTGACCCAGTGTTTCACGAACCAGTCTCCTAGAGGAAAGCCAAGTCATCTTTAAATGCTGGTGCCTTTTCACCAGCAGGTGTGCAAGACCACTAGTTTTTAGTCAGTCTTCTACATTTTAAGGAGAAGGTTAGGGCCAGATGATCCAAAATTGCAGCAAGGTAATTGAAAGCTGCAAGTTCCAGTTCCGATTCCTTTCTTCCCTCCCATGTGTGCCTGCTTCTTTCAACTGACCTTTCCTTTTATAAACCAAGCAGTCTGCTTCTGATTCCTACCCTGTCAGCACCTTTGAGGCATGAACTACTCTGCATTTCTGTTCCCTGAATCTCCTTGCTCAGGTTCCTGCCCCACCTTGGGAGGGGTGGAAGAAAAGAGGTGCTGTCTGGCTTACAGGGTGATCATTCTAACAGAAGATAGATCCTTGAAGGAATCCACCATTGCTGTCAGATAACAGCCTCCTGCTGCTGCAGAAATGCCCTGGATTCTAGGAGAGGGTTCTGGTTTTCCCTCTTATTCAAACCAAACCAAACCAAGGATGTTATTTTTTCAAAGCAAAAGAAGCTGATTCTGTGATGCTGTTGGTGACCATGACTTGTTGCCCCAAACATTTGATTGGTTTGTTGGATGTTGCCGGAGAAGTGGTATTTTGTTGCCGGAGAAGTGGTAGGTGCTTACAAACTGCTGCCAATCACCAGTATAGTCTTGATGCCTAGCAAAACTAGAGCATGATAGTAGAAAGAATGAGGAGCTTTGACAAACACCGAGGCCACTTTTCTTGTCCCTGCAGTTTGTCGGTGGGATGTATGCTGTCAGTTTTGGATTCCTTTAACTAGGCACAGAAATATCAGCCATCTCCTGAAACACTTCCCCTCCCCTTCATCAGCTGCTAGCAAATCTGTCTCTCTTCCCCTTGAACGTGAGCCTTGCCATGGTGATCAATGTCTTTTTCACTTTGGGCTGGAATGCTGCCATGCTGCCAGCTGAAAGCAAAGAGCTTTGTGGGGTTTTACGCGGTCTAACATGGAAGCTGGTCCTCTGACAGGAAGAAGTCGGCAAAAGTACGTTGAACTAATACTGCACTCTCTTCACTGGCTCCTTATTGTGAAGGTCCAGAGTAAATACACTTTCAGGACATCTAATCCATAGGGACACATTGCTCCTGTGTGCTGATGAATAATGGACAGCCTTATAGCCTGCTTGGTCTCCTTTTAGCGCTTGATTCTGTGATAGCTAAGAAGAGGAAGGGAACATTTTGACAGACTTTGCTCGTATATGCCTGGCCTCAGCAGAAGGATGCCAGTGAGCTGGGCTCTAACCTTGGGTTCATTAAGGATGTGCTTTTCTTATTGTCTTCACTAGGTTTGTTTTCTTGTCTCCATAGGTTTACCACCACCAGGTCCCATTCCAGGTAGGCTCTTGATTTGCTTAGTTTTAAGTGGCAGTGATTCTCATGAACGCACATAAACGTCCGGCCTTGAGCCCTCAGTTTAGTATGAAATGGAGCGAAGATGAGGCCTGTTGTGCTCAGTCAGGCTTAGCCTTATAAATGCTGAAAAGCCTTGCCATCTTGGACCACTCCAGCTGCTTCAGTAATATTGCCTGTGGTGACTTAAAACAGTCTTTTTTTGTCTCTGAAGACTTTCTCAGAAATAGAACTGGAGAATTTTAACACAGGAGTCCTTTTGCCAGTCAAGTTTTGAGAGACCTAACCTCTTGTCACTGCAGGATCTTGCATAGGGACAAGTCTCCTGCCTTAAGTGACAGATGGATGCATCCTGTAAGATTTTTGCAGAGTATGGAGAATGAGGTGCGGCCACAGCCATTCTCATTGGACATCCTCTCTCCCTTGATGGGCAGAGCTGGTGAATGTTAATGAGCAAATGAAACAAATGGAAACCTTGCAATCTGGAACACTCCCAAACTGAGAGTAAGTTCAGAACCGGATAACTTCTCATTGTATGCTTGTTTCATTGCAGTCTTGCTGCAAGTCTGGTTCTTTTTCTCTTATTGAATCAACCTCACTTGTAGTGAGCTTGGATCTAGCAAAACTCACCTGTAGCAAAACCAAGTGCAGATCCCAGCCTGTTTCAGGACCCCGCACTTGCCCCGTGCAGTTCTGGTTTATTTAGATTGCAGCTATGTTCTGGAAATAAAGGAGGTGAGGTTTATCTTGGTTGAAGGGGCTGCTACAGCAGCTAATTAGACTGAAAAGGGAAAATGCATGGAAAATACCCAGTGAGAATTTTCAGCTCTGTTGTAGTTAGAGAAAGGTGCATGACACATACCTGTAGTCATCGGCCTTTTTGCTCAACAATAGTAAGTGCTCCTGAACAAGTGTCACAAGCATTATTACTTGCTCTGATTTGTATCTTTCCAAAAAAAAAAAAGGAATTTTCCAGAAAAGGAGAATACTGACTTAAAATGTCAGATTGCTTTCTTTAAACGTGATTTTTAAACAGTTGGCAGAGGAATTTCTGAGCTGCTTCAAGCCAACATTTTACTCATCAATGGCAATGACGTCATGTTAGCAGCCTATAATTTTGTTACACAAAACTATGGGTAATGCTTTCAAGAGCACATAGGGCACCATTTTCAGAAGTGACTTAGCTACTTGGAAGTTCTACGTGACTTAATTTTCTAAATTACTCTGGTTTTGAAAATGTTGTCTCCATCTCTCAAGTTGCCTGTTCTTGTAACTGAAATTTGGCTGCTTTTTCAGGTGGAAAGCAGTCCTAGGGCCCTCAAAAATCCCACCTCTGAGTTCAGTTAGTGCTATACCCTACCATGTTTTCTGCCTCCTTGCAGGGTAGTTCTGCTTAAAAAGAAACTTTTTTCCCCAGTGAACATAATAGGCTTCCCTGCTGTGTTGAGCTCAGTGTACAACTAAACCATCCTTCCAGTTGTAATCAGCTGGCATCCTGATAGTCAAGCTCTTTGTTTCTCTGTTTTCATTGTGACTTGAAGGGTTAATGGAGGGGAAAATCTGAGTCTTAATTTTTTGTTGATGCCAAATGAGCCAGGATTTAAGTTAATTCATACTCCTGTAGCTGTGGTGGTTCTGTAGGGCTACTAGAAGTAAGAACAGTAGAAGTTTTAATTCTGGTAAAGGGATACAGTACTATATACACTCAAACTAGACTAGAGTAAAATGTTGCTGTTTGTGTTGTGCAGTGCAGAACTGTAGTTTCACTGCCTAATTGTGAATGTTAATAAAGTCTTGGCAGCTGACTACGATCTCTTTGTGACCACTTCTGCTTTTATTTGTAGGGTTGTTTCCTCCCCCACTGGCTCCTCCACCAGCCCTCCTCATTCCAACACTCGATGGGTAAGAGAGAATCTTTCCAGGCTTGTTCTGTGTAACCAGATGTTGCTTGCTAGAGTGGAGCAAAATTACAGGGGGCGGGAAGCTTGCTAAGGAAGTAGGATATGTTGCGTTTCTCTTACAGGCTTGAGAGCACTGATGTTAGGAGTTAAGTCTGCTTAACTCCTAACATCAGTGGTAGGATGTGTGGATGCTATCTGTGGTCACATATATCTAGGTATACTAGACAGATGACCGCACAGGTGCAAAGAATGCTGAAGTTTGGGTGTAGAAAAGCTTCCAGACTGGCCCTAAATTGGAAGGAAAAAGTGAAATGACCAGATAGATTAAAGCTATCTGAGAAAGTTAACCTGTTATGGCAAGGCTTGCACCAAGCTTGCTGGTGCCTTTTGCATATCCAACTTTGTGGATACATTCAGGACTGCGCCATATTTCTCTAGCATTTTTTGTTAGGAATCTCCACAAACACTCTGTTGCCACTAATTATTTTTCCAGAAGCATTATTAGATCCACCTTGCAAAGGTCCTAGAGAGAAGCTAATGCACAAAAGCATGAAATGTGTTTATTTATATGCCCAAGCCTATGTACAGATCCAGGAACAGAACTTGAATTGCAGGGCTCTTGGTACTAAGTTTTCATGCCCACATCACATTCTCTTAATGCCCCAGGGAGTCATGTAGGAGATGAAATGATGTAATGTCAGTTGTCTTGCTGCCCTACTATTCCCAGATGATAAAAACAATATGACCTGTTACCGAGGCTTAATAATTCTTACATGAAACATGCTGAAGGCAAAGTATGGCAATTTTTGCCATGTGTGCTGAAGTATACCATCATGTCTGGCTTTGTGTTCTGGTGCATTGAATTCTCTCTAGTAACTGGTTTCTTGGTTGTCTGCCACCATTTGTTATGATGGAAAACCAGTCCCAACAACACAAGAACCAGAACAAGCAGGTGTCGTCATCCCGTTTCCCTACCCCCAACATGATTAAACCAAAGCAAAACTTTTTCATGGATTCTGAACGGTTTTGGTATCTCAACATTACATTCCATTTTTCCACTTCCATGCTGCCTCCCCCAGTTTGACATGTAAATACTCTTTTGCCTCACTGACTCTTAAAGAAGCAGGTATTTGTACCTTCATGTGAGGTCATTTTTCTTGCATTAGGATGTTGCCAGTGTGGGGGGAGGGTGGGGCTCATGCTGAATAATCTGTGCCCAGGGGAGGATGATGTTAGTCAGGACTTCTGGCCATAGAGCATATCCCCACCCTGGTGGCCTTTTCCTGCCCTTCCCAGCAAGACCTCCAGGTCTGCCCAGCCTCCCCCTGTGGTAAGGTCTGATACCCATTACTGAACCAGTATGAAGGAGCCAGTCTGCAGCAGTCAGGAGTGGGGGATATGCTGGTATAGTGACCAAGCTTGGGAAGGAATCACAACTTGGACTTATGTGGGTCCAGCCATGTCTATCCTGATGTGCCCTGCATGTTAAGCTAATGGCAGGTACCTGACCTTAGTAACTCATATCCTTGTGCTCTTTCCAAAGTCAGCCAGCCAGCTACAATAACAGACAACCACCTCCGTTTGGCTACAACTCTGCAGGTGAGTACTGGAGCGATGAGTGGATGATATTTTTTGTTTCCCAGTGGACAGTGGTTGGCAGCTTACCCTTCTGCGAGGATGACTTGAATCTATGTTGAGGTGACTTTGGAAAGCCTTGCTGTTACTTAGAAACATCCCAGCTGCATTCAGTGGGTGTTTGACAGTGGGGAAAGCAGGAAGCACTCAAGCTGGTCTTGGACCAGTGATGTTTTCTGAAAGAGTGCCATGTTCTGGGTGTGGTATTGCTCAGGGGAATCCTTACAGTTGCAATTCTCAGCCCTGGTTTAGCTGCTTTTGATGCTGATATCTGTCAGCCATACAGAAATCCCCCTGCACTCTCAGCAGCAGTCCTGGCTCTGTTGGGAAGAGCATGTTTCTCCTCCATAAATCTTTGACTCTGTTGCAAATGTCCCCTCCCCAACTCTATCCTCCTTTCCCACCTCTTTGCCTATGCATATACTCTGTCTACTTCTGCTCACAAGCATCTGCCTCCTTTTGCCCACCCGTGAAAGAGGCAGGGACAAGGTTTTGGCAGATGTTTGCCAGTGATGCCTGTGCCCTCTCCCATTTCTTCAGTGACCAGCTGTCTTTGGAGGCATTGCCACAGGATTGCAGATGCTGACATCTACCGCCTCCTCTATGTGGGGATGGATTTAGGGACCAGACAGTGTGAGCATTCCTTCAGATAAACTTCTCTTCAGCAACTGGTCTAGTCCAAGGCAGTATCTCAGTGGTGCTCCCAAGCAGCAGGCTAGCACTTAGGTGGCAGACCTCAAGAGAGCTTATTGGTGGGGCTAGGCTCACCACCGAGTCTTCTCTGGTCGATCTTATACTATAAAGGATTCTTTCATTCCAATCCTTACTAATAGGAAACTTCAGTTTTCCTGGCAGCAACCACTGATCTTACCATAAGAAAGTTAGGCCTAGTAGGGATGTCTGTGAGTCTCCAAGGCTGAACTGTACCAGGCTGTGGGATTATCAGAAGGGAAGGGCTTCAAATGACCTTTGTTTGTTGTCTGGTTTAGAGTGCTGCAGTGGAGGAAGGGGAATTGAGGGTGTGTTTTTTTTTCTCAGTGGGGAATGCTACGGTTCCTCTGACTTGGAGCGACTGTCAAAGGGCAAGAGCTGGGGAGCAGTCTGTGTAGCCCCAACTTTAGTATCCTAGGTCAGTGACTGCAGCATCCTCTGCTGATACCTGGCCCAGTGCAGCCATGCTTACGTCATGCCGTACACGGGGAGAGGGGGAAGGCTTCTTGGTAAAGAGGTGGGGTGGATCAGCAGTCACTCGGCGAACCATCCTTTCCTGACTTCCCAGCACCTCTGTGCTACTGGGATGTCTCTCATCCAAAGGGAGACCTAGCCCAAGCCTGCTTAGCTGGCAGGCTCTGACAAATATGTTACCCATATCAGATGCAGAGAAGCACCTTTCCTGGGCTGGGTGGTATCGTTTGGACAAACAGGTTCGCTCTCTTGCTGCAGATTCTGGTTTCATCAGCTATCCGCCCATCTCAACGTCCCACACACCCTGGGTGACAACAGTGGACAAGGGCACAAGCAGTTCCAGCAGCAGCCACTGGGAGTACTCGGGCTCAAGACGTGAGAGGGAAAGGGAGCGTGAACGCGAGAGAGAGCGGGAGAGAGACCGTGACAGGACTCCGACCACAAGTGAATACAACAAGTAAGAGCTATGCTCCATTGGACTCTTCCTGATAGCTTCCCAGCCAGGGGTGAGGCTCTGCCTACTGGGGGCAGGATGGGTGTTACCCTACATGCCACACTGATCATTGCCACTTTAAATAATATGGGACTCCCAACTTGCAGCTCTGATCCTTTCTGGGAATAGGCAAAGGACAAGCCCAGGAGTTGGGACTCCTGGGTTCTTTCCCCTTCAACCTTTAACTCGCAACTTTAATCTTTTCAAGACACTCTGCCTGAGTTTCTTCATCTGTAATAGCATTCAAGTCCAGTTAGGTACCTCCCTGGTAAGGGTCTGTGCAGGTTCTGGAGGTTTTGTGTCAATGCATCCATTGCAGTTCTGTATGCTTAAGATAACACAAGGGAAGAACTACTGTATTTTCTTGAATTTAAGATGAGGTGACCCCTGTCCCTCCTGATTCTGTCAGCATTGGGGGTAGGGGGGGCCTTGTCTTTAAATTCACGCACGAAACAGGGGAAGCAGGCAGGCAGGTGAGGGCCAGAGTTGGGCCCACAGCAGCCTCCTGCCCCTCACCCTGCTGGCCCTATGTAGCTTCACCTCCTGCCCACATTACTGTCAGGCACAACTTAGCTCTAGCTTAGGTTGGAGTCCCTCCTAGGCACCGAGCACATAAAGACTGTGTTCCCTGCACAGTGAAGCCTCAGGCAATACAGCAGTGTTGGCACTGCCTGGCCAGTTGGAACCACCACTGCTGTTGTGTGGCCCACTGAGGGTTGAGCTTCCATGCACTGTGCCTTGGGAGGGGGGCAGAGCCCAAGCAGCATCTGGCAGTAAGGGAGGAAAGAGGCAAAGCCTGCAGGGCGGGGGAGGCAGAGTTGGGGGTGGTAAAGGCTATGGGGAGCTGGGGTTGTGGGGTGCCAGTGGCAGGGAGGACAGGAAGGCTGCAGGGGGCAAAAGTAGGGAAAGGACAGAGGCAAGGGGGCCACCTAACTTTTTTTTTCTCTTGCCCCCGCCACTATCTTCCCTGCTGTAGCAGTGGGAGGGTGAGGAATTTAAGACTGCCCTCTGAGAATTGGATCCTGTACCTGGAAAGTTTGGGGGGTTTTTTTTATAACAAACGTATAAATTATCTGTATGTAGAATCTAACTATTGGGGGATCATCTTTAAATTGAGGGTCAGTTTAGATTTAAGTAAATACAGTACCAAACACAACCCTTACTGCTTAGCAAAATGGGGCCCCACTGTAAAAGCACAGAGGTGAGGAGTGTCCTTCACCATGAATGAGCCATGGAGTAGAAACCCTTATCAATGCCTGGCATTTCTGAGCAGAGGACCAGAACCTGATGTGATTTAAAGGTGGTAGGAGCAGTGTGGCGGGTATGTACCAGCCTTCCTTCGTGTCTGTTAGGGAAAATGAAACCATCAGAGTTCTTTGCAGTCCACTGCTCTACACTCTGCCTCGAGGGCTTTTGTCACGTGACTATCACCAGCAGCATCACTATTCTACCAGGGCTGGGCTCCAAAATGCCAACAGCCATTGGAAACATCACCATAGAGTGTGCTTCTGCCCGAGGGGTGCTGCTTGCCTGGGAACTTCTAGGCCCCTGGGCTCAGCAAACATGGGGACATTTTTCTTGCAACAGACCTTTTTAAAAAAGCTGCAAGCATCTTGGATGGGACAAGAGAAGTGGAAGATACAGATGTGCTGCAGTATGAAAGGTTCCCAATTCCTCAGTTGTTGGCAAGTTTTGGACTGCAGCAGGGCAAGCAGGACAGGGGCAGGAGTTGGATGATCTGCCCAGAGGGCGTGCCAGTATCAGTTTCATGTTCCTAAGTGTATGTGTTGGCCTCTAGGAGCTTGGCATTGAATTTGTTGAGTCCTCTGTAGAGCTACCTCCCAGGTGATAAATCTGCCTTCTGATTCTGTCTGATCACTGATATTTTGGAAGATTGCTTGTCTAACTCATTTCTATCAGTCAAAGGTTCTCAAACTGTGGGATGTGACACCCCCCCTCCTCCCCCTCCCACCCCCCGGGAGTTGTGAGCAACTTAAAAGGGGGCTGCAAACCTCCCAGGGGGTATATGCAGTGGCGCAGGAAAATGGTGCGTGGTGACAGCACTGAGTGGTGGATGGTGGCGGCGGCTGCTATGTGCAAGCTCCCTGTCCTCCACCACCGCCACCCAGCGCTTGCAGTCGCAGTTTCACAAAGTTTGAGAATCTCTGCCATAAGCCTTAAAGCAGCCTTTTGGGATTTGTCTCCCACCATGAGATGTGGGAACTACTTTTTGGACTAGAGGTCAGTGGTTTTTATGGGGGAAAAACAATTGTAAGGCAGGCAGGGAAGCAGGGAACACAGAATGTGTCTGAATTTTTGGATTCCCATGTGCTTTAATTTTATAAAGGGGTGAGTTTCCTTAGGTTGGAGGAAAATCATAGAGGATCAGCTTCTTCTTACCCTGCTCACTAATTAGTTTGCATGCAGGGCTGGATTATGACAAGTTGGGGTCCTAAACTAGGGGTTCCCAACCTTTCTATGCTGTAGCCTGGCAAACTGGACCAGCACTGGCCATAGCCCAGCAAACTGTGTGGACCACTGCGCAGAGCCCTGTGGCCATAGTTTGTAGCTGGAACACAGGTGAAGATACCTCCATCCCCAAGGCAGTGGGGTGGGCCCAAGCCTCAATCGCAGCTGCTGTGTGTCCTGTGGAAGGAGTCACAGCCTCTCTGCCTGCCTCTGCGGGGCCACAGCTTGCTGGTCCATGGTCCAGCAGCCAATGCTTAGAGGCCCCTCATAATGTGAGGCCCTAAGCTGCAGCGTTCTTAGCTTGTGCCTAAATCCGGCAGTGCTTGCGTAGTTTGTGTTTCTTAAATACTGAGGGTGGTGGGGTGCAAGGGAATAGTTCCATTTTGCTGCAGGAAGAAGCTTTATCATGGGTGTTACTTAAAACAAGGCTGAGCAGTAACACAGTAGAGGCAAGAGTCTACAAATGCACTCCCTTCTGAACAGTGGTGGCACTGTGTATCACAAATTATGTCGCAGAGACCATGAGGCCAAAGGCCTGTGGCCACTGTCTCCTGCCAGATGTCCAGTGCTAATCATTTGTCTTCTGTTGCATGGGTTTTTTTCTAGAAAGCCTGACAAACCATTTTGTTTTGTGACACAGGGCTGAACACACGTCTGTGTTGGTATAGGAGGGGCTGTAGCTGGGCTCTGTGTGGCAGAGGAATTGGGATTGTAGCAGGGGGTGGAAGAGGGGTTGGGGCAAAGTGGGAGTGTGAATAGGGAGAGGATACAGTTTATTTCCTGGCTTACAGCATGAATATTGGTTGGAGCGTGAGAGCTTATAGCTCTGAATTCTGTCATCGCGTCCGAGTTCTGACCAGTGAAAAACCTGAAACTCATGGTCGTGTGGTGGCTCTTCTTTTAACTAGGGGTCTGGTTTATGCCAGTGGGAAATGATTCTCAGTTTAGAAGCAATGTAACCCATGGATATTTCCCCCAAGAGAGGGGTGTTTTCTCTTGGAGGAGGGAAACGGCTTGTTGGCAGATATTTCCACCTAGAGATACTTACTAGCATGAGGCCCTTTGAGAATCTGGGGTTTTTATCCGGAGCCATTGATCCCAAACATGCTGTAGAAGGCGGCAGACATGAGCATCAGTGAAGGTCATATCCTCTGCCTTACTGTCCCTTCCTCCGCCCCAAAGTGATGATGAACGATATCGCTACTACAGTCGAGAGCGGAGCTATGACTTTGAGCGGGATTACCGTCGCAGCCGAGACCGCAGCCGGGAGCGGGAGGATCGCCATCGTGAGCGCCGGCACCGAGATAAGGAGGAGAGCAGCAAACACAAGTCTTCAAGACGGTAAGAGTCCTCCTTGGTGGAGCTGCTGGGAGCTGATGTTGGCCCAAGATGGGATGGCTAGGGCTCCGGAGCAGACAAACTCTATCTGTACTAGCACAGACAAGGACACTGTCCAGTGCATTGTGCTCCATCAGTGATGCCCCTGGCCAGAAGTTGGATCTTTCTGTTACAGAGGAGAGCTGCTTTGTTTTTGTAGGCTCTCTGTAGGGGCAACTGATGGGATCTCGGCACTGTCCCAGGTCGCACTGTTTGATTCCCAGTGAGATCTGACCAATATTGGATTTAGCACCAGAAGCCTCTAAAAAAAACGTGTAATGCTTTAGCTATCCTAGGAAAGCATAGCTTTGTTCTGCTAGAAGCTTCAGCCCCAAGATTTGGCTTGGTTGTGCAGAAAATGAAGCTGCCTGAGTTCCCAAATGGGGTGCAATGCATGACTACTGGGCCACTGCCCTAGTCACATGATCAGGGTCCATTCTGAGCTCTGTCATTCTGGGCCTGAACGGACAAAGCTCTGACACTGATGTCATTGGTTTGAACATCAATATAAATTCCACCAGGATCCATAGTAGACAGATGAGCTGCTAGTTGGGTTAGTTTTGCACAGTAGGTGCTATTATAATGCCTCACAACTAGGTGGCAGGAAGTAGTGAATAATAGCCTACTTGCTTTTGAGCAAATGGCAACCCAAAGATAAGCTGCACATAGGACACATGCACCAGTAGAGTTTGTTTTGTTTTGTTTTACCCTTGATTTCTCCTAGCATAGTTCTGTGCCAGGTTTGAATAAGTATCAGTGCAGGTTATATGTTATACCACCTTTTTTACATGCTGGTATGACATCCTTCGTGATGTTGTTTTTGTGCTTTAGTTTACCTACTAATACACTGTAGATGAGGATGCCTTAGCATTCATAAAAGTGGCTTCCTAGTTCTAGAGAAACAGGACATCACCTGGTTGTCCAGGCTGTCTGGCCTAGTCTCAGTGGATTCCAGAAGCTATTAGAGGGAGATGCTGGAGAACTTGGCCACAAAGTGCTGGGCAAAGGAAGCCATGTGGAGATTTTTCCTTTGGCCCTCTCTAATGGCAAACAAAAGAAATGCTCCTTTTATCCTTCAGCCCAGAATGCTTGGACAAGACGTGCCCATTAACCCCCATGGTAGAATGCATGGTGGCTTTTAAAAAGTGGCTTGTATTATAATTATTACATTTCAGAGCCTAGTGCTTGAGGTCTCACCTTAGTGCCACTTGTGTTGGGAGGAGGTGTGTGCTGCAGTCCCCCAACTGGCTTTTGGTTGGGTTGCCCCAGTCCTAGAGAAAATCTGATTTGTTTCTTGAAAAAGCCCCTTGTTTATGTTTCCCAAGTATTTAAGAGAAAGGGTAGTTAGATAGTACAAGCTAGGAGGTCTTGGTTCTGGCTGTGCAGATGGTCAGTTCCAGTATGGACAGTACCTTACATTTTGAGGTGTTTGGCAAGCTCATGTCAGTGCCTAGGAAATGCTTTGAGATGCTCAGAGTGGTAGTATTTGGCCATTAACTTGCCAGAAATATTGGTTTGGCTTATGATTATACCATTAATGAAAAAGAAGGTTAGAAACAGATTTACAGCCTGTGGGTTTTCATCCAGGGCTTTAGCAGCTTGGCAAGATGAGCACCTGGGCTGCTAGCCTGGGATGTCAGTTGTAATAAGACATGTCACACCTCATAAACAATGTTTAAATCTCATTTGCCTTCTCCTACAAGTACAACCCTACTGCATTGATGTGACCACTTTGACCCTCACCCAGTAAATCCAAAGAGTTCAGTTTGGGCATGTCTGTACCCCCAGTCCTGGACCAGGGATGCCACAGTGAAGTATGCCATGCCCACCTAGCCATGGCTTCTTGTTTTCAGAAGCAGTGCATATCTCGGTAGTGCTGGGCAGATGCCAGCAAGCACATCCCCTCAGGAGCATGGCTTGCCTCCTGCCATTAAGGCAGCTACATTGCATCTATTTCAGGAGGCGGCACATTCGGTGTGGGTGTCCCACACTTTCCTGTGGTGGTCCTTGTGCTGAGAGAGATGTTTCCATTGTGTTCTGTATTTCAAACCTGCCTATAGAGACACTTGAAGTAGGAAAGAACCACCCCAACCCTATTTCCTGCAGACTAAGAGGCAAAGCTCAGTCCTGGTGCAAAGCCAGGTTTACCTCCTTAGTAGGCTGAGGTAGAAATGGGACCTTTCATCTCTAGGAAGGAAATGCTTCTGGGCAGCTAGATTAGTTTTTCCTTTTCAGTCTGAGATAAAATACCATAGGTAGATTTTTTCCATGGGGTCTTAAACCTTTTAACTTTGCGGACTGACCACTAAGCAGGAGTAGCGCACAGTATGCACTCTCTCTGTTTCCAGTAATTACTACCAGCTCCAGCAAGAGGAGGAAAGCCAAATTAGTCCTAATGGAAACTTCTATAAACCACTCCTTCAGTCTCCTTCAAACACATGGTACTGGCCCATTATGTGATGGTGCAGTGTGGCATAATAGATGCTGTTACCCATGTAGGGTGAGCTGCATAACCTATCCCCAGTTCTGACACTCATGAGTAATTAAACCACCCCAAACAAGGGGTGGGAGAAGTTTTGGCACATGGTGAAAGGGGGGTGTACAATCTTTCCTATTTTATTCCAGATTTCACACACGCCACCCATACTGGTACCTCTGGAATTTATTTTAGTCTTTTTCTGTGGCAATCAACTTGTCCCTGGTTTCTTCACCTTCCCTTTTTTTCATTCCCACTACAGTAAGCAGCATGAGAGCGAAGAGGGTGAAAGTCACCGGCGCCACAAGCACAAAAAGAACAAGCGTAGCAAAGAGGAGAAGGAGACCAGTGAAGATGGTGTCCCAGAGGGGGACGAACAGGATGCCAAGGAGTAGAAGACCCACGGCCGGCCGTCGGGAGGGACTTGCTCCTCTGTCACCTGTGTGGTGTCTGCATTGTTTTTTACTATATTCCGAGGGAAACAGCGAGGACTCTCGCCAGCTATTGAAGCATGTCATGACAACTCGAGCCTACGGGATGCACATGCAGTTAGACTTTTTTGATATGGGACAAAAGTACGGCAGTAATAGCATACGAAGCACTGAGCTACTCTACTTGTCAATGTTCTTTCATCGTATCAGATCCTATGGTTTCTGATGGAAGATGGCTTCAGCTGAAACTAATGCATTTATGTGATAGGCTTTTTTCTTTTCTTGCAACCATCGTTCCTTTTTTAAGAAGTAGGACAGTAACTGCAACTTGAAACTTCTTGTCCAAAGAAAAGTGTGATTTTTAGGTCCTCTTGAGAGTCAGCTTAGAGTCTGGCTTCTATTAGTAAAGTCCCATCCCCCAAGTCAATTTCTTTATAGCTACTAAAGTATCTATAATTTCTTTGTGGCAGGATTGGCAGCATGCGGGGAGGAACTACTTCATTGGTTGGTTAGTTTGAACCTGCTTTTGTCTAATGGCTCTTAAAAGCTGTTAGGTGCGTTTACAAAGGGCATTCAAAGACTTCAAATCCAGCTTCTTTTTTCTTTTTTTCAAGTCCATTGCAAGCCTAGTTCTACCATGTCACACCTGTAAATGGGAAGTCCCATTCTGTGGAAGACTGTAGTGAGAGCATGAGTTTCTTTTTGATTAGAATTGATTAACTTCACCTATTTTTTTTTGTGGGGGGGGGGGAGAGGGGTAACAATTTAAGATGACTTATCTAGCACGTTAGGGAACATGAAGCCTTATCCAGCAGTTTGCCATTGTTGGATTGGCTTGCATATATTCAGACATCACCAACACTCCTGTGCAATGTATCTTCCCCCTCCTCCCCACACCATAGATTTCAGAATAAATGCAGTCAAATTCCACATTTGGTTTTGATTTAGTTTTTTGGGGGTCTTTTTAAATAGAAAAAAATTTCAGTGGAAAAGGGGTGGGACTCTGGGGGTTTTTTGGTACATCTTATTAAACTGAACACTGCATTTCTGTTTGTGTGAATTGCAGGCATTTCATTTTTAAGTACCTTCCATTTGTATTGACTGTTATTTAAAAGTGTCTACAATCCCTTCCTCAAAATAAGCTAGTTCTGAAATTTTACATTTTTTTTGTATCGTATTCATGCAAGTCTGAGTACTGTGCAAAGCTTACAACCTTTGAAACGTGAGCCAGTAGAGCATTGTGATATTGGTTTATATACTATGACCATGCATTTGATGGGTCAATAAGTACAAAACCTACAAGGAGGAGAATAAAGCAATTTTTTGGTAAATGTGACCTTTAAAACTTTCTTAAATATATTCTCATTGTCTTGAAGCAGCAGAGGCCTTGCATGCAATGAATTCTGAGACCACGATCCAAGGGGAAAGGCTAAAACCACATTTCACTGTTTTTTGTTTTGTTGTTTCATCTTTTTTAGTGCCCTATGCAGCCATTTCTTTAGCAGACCAATTTGTTTGATATTTTTACCAGGAGCCAGACTATGGCAATAGTGACCAGCTGTTCTGACGATGTCAGCAAAGATTTGGCATCTGTTCAGTTAAGGTAATAGGGCCATAAATATTATTGTGGTTGGCTCCTCTGGCAAGGCAGGCCAGGACATGGCTGAGAGAGAACATAGGGAAAGCTTTTTTTCCAGTAGCATTATTCCTGACTAAAATAAGCGTTTTGTTTTCCAGCCATGTTCGTGAGCCCAAAAGGAATTTGCTTTTGGAACAAGGAATTAAAAAAGTGGGGATGGAGGGCAAGTTTAGAAGGATCAAAGAAGGATTCACAATGTCTTACATGCATTGAAGTTTGCGTCGTCCGGGAATACCTGAAAACCATGTTTTAGCAACCAGTGCTGCAGACCTGATTGTGTACACCCTTCAGTTCTCAAATCTCAGCTGGGGGGTGGGGGGGTTCCAAGTTGCTTGCTCCCTCAACAGCTTTGATATTTTACAGCTCTGTTTGATTTGTTTCTCATAATACTGTATCTGACAGATAGCACTCACATCTCCTATCCCATGGCTCAAGACCCCAGGCCACATCCTTGCACTCGCTAGTGGAAATAAGGCTGAAATCTTACCCTGGTTTCAGAATCTTCCTTTAGCTGTCATCACACCCTCCTGTCCCTGTGTTCAGACTGCAGTGACTCTGGGGATGAGTGGGCTGCTATGATTTACAGGGGTCTGGCCCACTTTTTCCCCTCACCTTCCTGCAGGTGCAGGTCATGTCTGTATACGTGCTGAATTCCTTTTCCACACACCTACTTCATCATGGTTACTTAGTATACAGGGGAAGAGATATGAAATCTTGTTACAGCACCAGTCTTTGCACTCCTGTATCTTGATCTTTCCTGCCTGCTTTTAGCTGTTGCTATTAGTGGATCTACAGTATCGGTTGGCAATGAGAGGCAGAACAAATAGATTAGCTTATATTTGTCTTATCTGTAATAACTTGGCAATGGGGAAGGAAAATCTGGCTTATAGCTGGAGGATACTTTACTGGAGAAATGTTTTGCTACAAGTGAGCTATTTGTTCATAAGCAGTTTGCACCTGTTTTTACAAACATTTTCTAGAAATTGTCAGAGCTTTGACCAGCTTTAGCTGGATGCAGTCCCGGTGCCAGGGACAATCCTATTGTGAAACTGGTATAAGGCAATTGTTGGGTCCATTATATACAACTAGGTGTATAGCACATACAGGACTAAGTACATACCGTAAGCAAAAGGATGAGTTTAACACTTGAAAGTGGATACGTATACACATTCTTATAGCTTCATAGATGGTTGGGTTGGAAGGGACCTTAGCAGATAATCGAGTCCAAGCCCCTGCCCTGAGCAGGAAAGAGCGCTGGAGTAAGACAACCTCAGCCAGGTGCATGTCTAACCTCTTAAAGACCCCTATGGTAGGGGAGAGCACCACCTCCCTTGGAAGCCCATTCCAGATTCTGGCAACCCTTACCATGAAGAAGTTCTTACTAATGTCTAACTCATATCTGCTCTCCAATCAGTTCGTGACTTGTTCCTAGTTACTCCAAGGGGTGCCCTGGTAAACAGCATCTCCTATTCCTTGCTCCCCCCCCCCCCCCCCAATTAATTTGTAGGCGGCCACAAAATCACCTCTCAGCCTTCTCTTGTGGAGGCTGAAGAGAGCCAGGGCCCTCAATCTCTCCTCATAGGGCTGTGCCTGCAAGTCCCTAACCATACAAGTGGCCCTCCTCTGGACCCTCAAGGTTGTCCATATCCCTCTTGAACTGTGATGCCCAAAACTTAATGCAGTACTCCAACTGTGGCCTGACCAATGCTGCATAGATGGGAAGTATCACCTCCCTGAACCTATGCGTCATGCACCTGCTAATGCATGATAAAGAGCAGTTAGCTTTACTGATTGCTTTGTCATATGAACATGAGCTGTTGATCTTGGTGTCGACAATGAGATCCCTTTGTGCTGCTGAGAAGGTCAGCCCCCAGCCTGCACACATGCTGGTGATTCCCTCTCCCTAGGTGTAGCACCTTGTACTTGTCCTTGTTGAACTGTATCTTATTCTGTTCCTTTCACTTTTTTCCAACCTGTCCAGGTCCACTTAGATTCATTCCCTACCCTCTAGTGTGTTAACTTTGTCCAAATTTGAAGATGATACCAAATTGTGGGGTAGAGTGCTTTCTACACCCTCAAAGTCACTGATGAAGACCTTGAACAGCACAGCTCCAAGGACTGAGCCTTGTGGGACTCCACTGCCCATATCTTTCCAAGTCAATACCAACCCATCCACCACCACTCTCTGGGTGCAACTCCCTAAGCCAATTTGCCACCCACCTGACAGTGTAATCATCTGTATCACAGCCACTCAGTTTATCTGTGAGAATAATAATAAAATACAGAAGCTTGATTCTGGGTATGCAGAGAGCTAGGAAAGGCTTACAGCAATGGTGCCTAACCTTTTCAGGCTAAATGAGTGGTGCCAGATCAATCCATGGGCTGGATCTGATCCAGGGGGTCCCATCTGGTATGCAGTGCTGGACCAGCTAGGGCTCAGTGCAGCTGTACATGAATAACTAGGCTGGGGCCTGATGTCATACAGCTGCATCAGACCCTGGCTCAAACCAGTTGCATGGGAACAGGGCCCAATCCCTCTGTATGGGGCCAGTCCATCCAGGGCTGATCCAATCAGCGTAATTTGGCAGCAGGGGAACAATAACAGTGGTAATGGCCACTGCCAAACTTCCAAATCTGTGGAAGGATTGTGCGACTCTACAGGCCACAGGCTAGATTTTGTGATTCTGCAGGCCATATCTGGCCCATAGGCAAGAGGTTGATAGCTTCTGTGGGACAGGTCCCTTGTGACTCCCATTTCCCTGTTTACAACATGGTAAGAGGAGGATACCACAGCAGTGAATGGCTAAAGGTGCTGATTAGGGAGTGTTTCTAAGACTAATTGCATTGCACTAATCATTACAAAAGGCTGAAGTAAATAAAGCAGCAGGTTCAACTCCTTACAGGAGAGAAACCAAGTTTTCCTCCTGCTAGTAGCATAGGACATTCCTGTCCGGGTCTGGCAATGGTGGAATATTTTGGACTGATGAACAGAACACACACAGGCCAGCTGTCTCTGCTAGTCATATTAAAATAATTTATAAAGGCATCCAAACAATTCAACACTTAAACAAGATTCAATAAATCCTTGTGATGCAAACAATATGTAGTTGCTTGGATTTTTTTGGTGATGCTAAAGGCACCTTGAAACGAGATGGAGCAATAGTAAAACCATGCTGCCTTTTTGCAGCATCCCCTTCATTTAAAAGTACAGCCAACTGCCCACTGCATTGCTGCTTACAAGGCAAAAAAATGTTGCAACAATAGGAGATTATTTTCAGCAATAAATGCCCACCTTTTAAGTACCCAGCCAATAGATCTTTGAACTATCTAGTGTTGCCTGCAGAACTCGCTTTAAGTAACTTTTGTATGGAAGAGTCAAAAATTAAGTTCTGCATTTCCTTCACTTCAGAGGGAGGCTGATTGATTTGTTTTACCACAAACACCTGGCTGACTTCTGAATTATTTTAATCTTGTGATTTGCTGAAGAATGTCAGGAATCAGTGTCTGAAGGTGCAGCTAGTCTAAGACAACTCCTGCAGTCCAAATCCATAGGCATGGATATCGGCTAAACCAGTTATTCTCAACCAGGGTGCCAAGACACCTGGGGTGCTATGAGATCCTTTGAAAGGTGCTACAGGAAGTGTGAAGAGATAAGCAGACAATGGCAGGCTCTGGCTCTCTTTGCCTAGCCATTCCCCTGCCTCCAGTGGCCCGGCTCCTCTGCAAGGAGGTAAGTGCTATGATTTAGTTTTTGAAATGTGGTGCTGCTCAACTTACAAAAGTAATGAAGGGGAACCTTAAGTCTAAAGAGGCTGAGAACTGCTGAGTTAAACAATGTTTCATGAGCACTAGAACCTAAACTATTTGTTTTGAATAGGCCTTGATAACAGTCCTTGCATACAGCTTTTAGCTAACAGCCATAAGACAGCAAAGTCACATTGTGTGTAAACAATTCACAGTTTAGCAAGGACCAGAACTCTGTTCTGCTGTAATAGCAAACTGAAAAAGTCCGTCCCGCACTGCTTGCTTTACAGAACGGACCCCTCTAGTCCACTGCACTTAAAGAATCGGACAAGGAAATGGAGTTCTTCTGCTTTCTGCTATAGCCCAAGCCACTCCTGACAGCTAGAGAAATCATAGCATATCTTGTTTTAAATTGAGCCTGATGTAAGAGACCCCTCAGTCATTTCTACTAATGATTAAGCTTCCATAGAAAATGAGAAATTCCTATATATCCTGAATGTTTCAAATAGTCTATTATTAATGTGTCATAGTCAGAATAACGCCTTGGCTTCCTACCTTAAGTTTTATAATTCTGCCTTATAGTGCATCAATCTGCCCAAACCAGCTCCTCTGTCATTTTAGAAGTAGGTTTTTCAGCATTCACTGGGTAAAAGTGTAGCTGGAGATGCTGGTACAAAGTGTGAGCATGCTCTACCTGACTCAGGGAAAAGGGGTTGAATAGGAAAGGCAGCTAATCATCTCCTTCAACCTACTGGGAAACTAAGGTCAAGGAACAAGATGTTGCTTGGGAGCAACCCGGTCCATTTTATGTAGGCAGCCCTGTGTCTACATGACCAGCCCTGGTGGGTTCATTATCAAGGAGAGAGGAGTTGCAGGAGTTCTTGAATTCGTATCCCTTCAACTGACACTAGGACGGGGATTTTCACACAAGCCAACGCAGTATGTTAGGGTGGCTCAGTAATTCAATTTACCTAGCACCAGAAGGGTTGCATCTTACTGAACTCGTGCTAGAAATGTGAACACCGTTAGCTATGAACCATTTCATTGGTCCATGTCCTTATTTTTATTAGCAACTTTTAAAAACCAAGACAATGAATTGAATAAAGTGTCCAAGAATGCCAGCCAATGTCAGCTTGCTAGGTTACTTGATTTTTCTTATGGACACTGGTTTGACCAGGAATTAAAACAACACCTGAAAAAGGTTGACAACTATAGCTCAAGAAACAGATGGACAACTCCTCTTGGACCACGGGAAAAATAACTGTCCCTAGAATCATGATGAGTTCTAATCAGTACAAGAAGCTAGTGAAGATACGGCTCCAAGCTACTAGCATATTGTACCTAAAAAAATAAAATAAAATAAAAATCAGATGCATCCACAAGTTGCATTAACTTTCTGAACAGTATGGAAATGTTTTCTTCAAAGAGGAAGTGAAAGTCTAGTGCACACCATGCCAGGAGCTCATGGTTTCCTTAGTAAGTGTCACATGATGGGCTGTCAAATCAAGCAAACTAGCATCAGAGGGGCTCACAGATTTCGTGAATACACATGTTTGGTTTGGTGTTTACACAAGACTTCCAGGCCAGGACACCACAGTAAGAATGACTTTGTTCCTTTGTTCTTTCAGCATGGGGATCAGCTCTGAATTGCTCATTCCTATGGCAGGTACTCCATTTACTGCCACAATTTCATCTCCACACCTAGGTAGAAAAGAGAAGGCACTGCTGTCAGGATGCAACTTTTGTATAGTTCATTACTTGTAGCTCTACAGTGCCTATAAGCCTCAAGTGAGACAAGGGACTCTTTCTTAGTGTGAGGCACTGTAGACAGTGGTAGTCCCTCATACCAGAAAAAGGTTGAGGGAAGGAAATAACATGCAAGCAGAATGAACAATGTGATTGTTCTACAACTCTCATACTACTGCAACTACAACTTCTTGCCTAAACATACAGGGGTAAAGGGGACGTGGGAAAGAGAAGGGACATGCACGGTACTGGAAGCAAGTGAGGACAGGCGTAGCTGAGGCTTCAAGCAAGCATTCAGCTGAGGGGAAGACAGACTGGAGAATTGACAGCGATGGATTCAGTCTGTCAAGGCCCTTCTGCAGCTGTTTCTCTAGCCACAGCAGAGGTGAAGTGCTAGTTTCAACACAACTTGGGTTTGAGTCTGCCTCAGCTGCCAGGATGGGGCACACCCAAACTGTTTAACAGAATGGGGAGTAACTGCCTCGGCAGCAGCACTGCTGAGAGGCAAGGTGAGTCAGCACCAGCATGCTGAAGGAAGAAAAGCAAATGCAGCTTGGTATTGACAGAAGTGCTGCAGGCAAAACATGGGAGGAGATTAGGACTCCCCCAGTCAGTGCTGGCTGGGTCTTGGCTCAAGTGTTTTGTGCTGTTTGAGACACTACTTTAAGAAGTATGCAGAGAAACAGGAGAGGATTCAGAGGCAAGCAGTGGAAGTGAAAATGGGGTAGGAATGCAAGGCAGATAAGGAAGGATTGAGGGAGCTGGGCTAGGTGCACTTAGGTTGGAGAAAAGCAGAGTAAGGGGACCGTTCTTTTTTTGGCAGCCTTTCAAATATTAGAGAACAGGAAGAAAAATAGTCCTGTCACAGAGGCACCAGTTTGGACAACAGCAAAGCAGATTCAGATTAAACCTCAGGGGAAAAAAAGACTTCCTAACTGGAGAGTACTGGAACAAACTGCCTAGAGAGGTTGTAGATTCTTCCTTGTTAGGAGGTTGGTTGGGTTTTTTTTTTTTTTTTTTTTTTTTTTTTTTTTTTTTTTGAAGAGGCTGGATATCACTGTCTGCAGAAGCTGGATATGCATCTGCCTGGGATGATTTGGAAATAATCACTTTGCCATCGCTTCCAGCCCTACGTTTCCATAGTGTGTGAAGGCCCTTATGGGCTATGGAGTAGGCAGAGTACAGAATAGCCTACAGCAAAAGCATCTTTCAGGAAGATGAATTCCTCCTAGCTTGCCTGAGAAGGAATGAGCTAAGGCACCAACATCAGTTCCTTGACCACTGTTTTGAATTCTTCTTGGCTGGATAATCTTTTCATTGCACAAGGAATTTTATCTTCTAGGGAACAGAGCCAGGTCCCCATCCTTACACTACCCTTAGCAGGGATGCTGAAAGGGCAACACTGACCTTTGCATTACTGTAAGTGGAGTGGAAGATTCTGCAGAGAAGCTTTACAGGAAAAGATGGTCGGTCATATGTCACTCTGCCCATTTCCCACTCAGTGCACTAACTTTGTTACCTAGACAAGCCAAAAGCTGCTACGCTTCTCTTGCAAGTACTCTGGCACAGAGTCTCACCACTGGGAACCTTCTTGGGAGAGAAGGATGTTCAGGATGACCCTGCTCCATGCTGTTATTCCTCATTATAAGTTTTAACACCCCTCAGAGTATCTTTACTCATTCTCTCCCATGTGGTAGCTACATCCTTGCAGAGATGAAGTGTCAAATCTACTCATGCCAAGGCACTGATTTTTTTTTTTTTATGCTGTAGCACATTAAGGGCTGGAGTGAAAGGTACTTGGATAAGTCCCTATATTTTGTTCTGACTCATTTGAATTAGATAAAAAGCAAGATACCTCCACACAAAAAAAAAAAAAATCAAAACACTGCTGTAAAGCTCAACGCTTGTGAACTGGATACCAGTAATTAAAGAGAGAACCATACATACTTCAGTCTCCTGTCTCGGAAAGCAGGAGTTCCAGGCACAATGGTTTTAATGAAGAACGGCTGGTTTCCTTTGCTTTCTTCAAAGCCTCCAACAATGCTGAATCCCCAGCTTTCTGAATTACTCTTACGCAGGATAATATCTTGACAGCAGTGGAGGTTACTGGAAAGAGAGGCATAGAGTGGTTTTCTCAGTTTCCACGCATAATTGCAATTAATCTATCCAGATTACCTGTATGTGGGGGAATGGGGAATATACCATAGGTTGTGAGAAGGGAAGGAAGCCAAGTGTGGGGGGGTGGGGAGAGGGAGGAGGGGTCAAGGTTGTCAATGGGTTGCCTTAAAGAATCATTCAGAAAAAAAAAAAAAAAGAGAGAATTGTAAGCACAACTGCTGCAGCCCCTGCAGTCAACCTGGAATCGCATTTCTGCTTTTGTATTGTCACTACTTGGTACAATGGCTGCATTCAGGCACTAGGTCTCGCTGATGAAAAGTAAATGTTAAATTAGGTAAAGCAACCAGCCTTCAGTCAAAACAACTGAATCCATCAGGGTTTGCTCATGAAAAACATCTCTTGTTGTACCCTGTGCTTTTTGGAATGTTATAATCCCATGACAAGAAGAGAAAGATTGTTTATAAGACAGTAGATCCAAAACAGCACGGGGGATCTCCCTCAATATCTAGAAGGTTTAAAAATCTTGAGTGTCTTACTGCCTGCTAGTTGAAGAAGGTGGCAAGGGAGTGAAACATGCAACTGTCAATGTCACCTGCCTCTCCCCATGCCCAGCCTTAGTGCGGGCAGCTTGCTATTGGCTTGCCAGGAGGCAGCGCCTTCCCTTCCTCCTCCCCTTCTTCCCACCACCAGTGCCACCAGGCTGCTAAGTGTTCCCACCAGCCGTGGCTTGATGCTGCAGGAGGAAACCAGTAGGGTGGTGTAGTGCAATGCTCCCAGGCCATGCAGCCCGAGTCGGGCAGAGCCAGTGCTAGGTCCTCCTGTGCCACCTTACACGGTTTTCCTTTCACTTGTGCTGGGCCACACTCTGCCCACCGCTTAGAAACACCACATGGGGGAGGGGCTACTGCATCCTGGGATACCGTAACATATAATCAATGCTTTAAGCCACTTAAAAGTGTTTGTGTGTAGCAAATCCATGGGTTAAGAACTTCAGGAGCCTAAAATTACTGTGTAACAAGGCTTAAAGTCAGCAGTGTTAGTCTAAAGTCAGGCAGGAAGCAGGGCAGTGTCATAGCACCTGACAAAGTACTGTCATCTACAAAAGCTTATGCATTTTTAATGAGTTGGGCCCTAAGGTTTCTCCCACGCTTATAAAGTCAGTATTCACACTAACATGTAACTACTGCAACCAGACCCAGCTCTAGTTTGCTGAGAAAAGTACTCCAACTAGTTTTGGTATCTCCATAGTTATGTTGTGCTGTTTTGGGTGAGCAAGGTAATTTACAACAGATGAGCTGAAAATGAAGTACAACTGATAATAGACAGCAACACGCAGCTACACCATAGCCAAAGATAGTGAATGTGCTAGGCACAATTTAAGCCTGAGCTTCATGTGGAAGGCACAGTTCTTATGTGGCAGTGGGCTCTTTAATGTGCATTAGCTCATTTTAATGTATATTAAAGTCACTAAAAATGCACACTTTAGATAATGCACATTAAAATAGGCTAATGTGCATTAAGCATCACTTAAACCATGTTCTTTAGTTAATGCACATTTTTCTAGTACTTCAGGGTGCCTGTAGACATGTTGGAAGGTTGCTCCAGTACACTGTAATAACAATTAATTGGGCATTTATACACATACCTTTTTGTCCCACGACATGCCAAAGATCTGTCACTTCATGCGAGCTGACGCACACCTTGCTGCACCACGTGCAGTTGTATAAGTGGTGAAAAAAGCACACAGAAAATGGTGTGGTGCGCTTTTCAACCAAAGCAGTTCCAATGTATTTTAGTTCAAAAGTGCACCGTTGCCATTTTCTCAGTGCTGACACACAATTTGCCACTTATACAACTGCAAGTGTTGCAGCACCTGGCGCTGTGGTGTTTACATGTATAAAAATGCCCATTGGGTCTGCTGGAGTGCAGTAATTAGCACATCTTCTGCATCAGCATCCCCACACTTCAATATGGTGGTGGGGGTGCTTTAACAATAGCTTTTCGAATGAGCTTAGTTCAAGCACCCTTGCTGCCATTTTGAAGCACAGGAACACTTGATACATGAGACTCTGTGGCACTTTAACTTGAGTGGCTCTCTGAGCCACTCCGATTAAAGCACCCTGCCCCCTACCCCTGACACATGTGTAAAACTGCCCTCACAATGGAGGTACTAGATTTAATGCACGTTAATTAAAGTGCATTAATGCACCTGTAGAGGTGCCCAGTGACTGCAAGTTGTTACTTCTACTAATCCTAGTATATACCAAAGGCCTGTCAGTTCTCTATGGCAAGCAGTTTTGCCTGTGCAATTTTTTGGGGATGCTGGGGAAAGCTTAGAACATTTTCCATAAAGGCTGCCAGGTTGATTTATGATTTTGACAGAAACGTTGTTACTTTCGAGTGTTCACATTTTCTTCGAAGAAAAGGGTGATGTGCTGTCCATGGCAGGGGCGGGGATGGGATTCTCTTAGTTCCTGAAGCTGAATGTTGAAACGGCTCAGATTTCATGGAGGTGGGTACTGTGTGACCACCCCAGAAGAAAAATGTAATACTGCAGCAGAAAAAAGGAGGACTTAGGTGGACAACAAAAATACCCACAGCTATATTAGGAGGATTGTGTGTGGGGGACATCCAGTGCCATAATCCAAATAGCCAATCACTATGTGTCTGAGATTAGGGGAAAAACACCATGTTATAGCATAACTATCCGTTGGCTAAGGATCTTAAGAGCCTCAACAGGAACATTGATCTGATCTATGATTTATGCTAAATCCTGTGTTTTTTAAAATGGGATATGAATTTTTAAGACCAGAACTTGTTCTAACTGTGATGAGTTGTCTAGTCATGACATTTGGGCTATCCCCTATTTTAACTTCTCTTCTTAGGCAGTACCGTATCAGAACAGTGTGAACAGCCAAGTCCAGTGGTCGGTAGGCAGTATGCTGCCAGGTAAGCCAGGCTGACAAGTGCCAGATGAGACAAGCGGGAGGCCACAAGTACAAGAGCTTAGTATACAAAGGCTGGAATTCAGCATCATGGACAGAAGTGTTGAAAAGGACAGAGAATGCCCCTAGTGAGCCTTGAGCACAACCTCTTTGGATTCTGCTTTTTCATCAAACAACTGCTCTCTCAGGGTAGACACACACACACACACACACACACACGCGGCCTACTTCCAACAAATGTGAGAGATTAAGTAGCACAGGAGCCATCTGTTGGATCATGTATACCTGGGGGGCGGGAAACCAGCACGTGATGCCAAACCGCTGAAAAACATTTTAACTGTTGGTGAACATTGCAAGAAGGCTATGCTGAATAATGGGGCTCTCTCAGTCCAATGATTTCCCAACAGGGGAAAAAACTTATGCTGCACATACTGGTCAATGCGTTTAAGATTACAAACACTGGTGCTCAGTAGAGGACAGCAATAAGAACAATAAGCCAATCAAAGAAGAACAGAAGCAATTGCTAGAGAGTGGAAGATAGTCATCTCAATCGTATTTCACTGGGAAGAACTGGAAGTGATCATCTGGAACCCTGTGCATGAAGCAGAGACTCCAAAACTGCTCTCTAAGTATCCAAAGTGCTGTCATAAAGGAAAAACCCCTTCTCCCACTGCAGAGAGCAGGGCATTGAGGTGGGATAGGGTTGATGGAGGGGATACAGAAAGGGGAGTTCTGGCTGTCCACCAAGAGGGTGGGATGGCTGGAATTATGCTTACTGTCCCCAGGTGCAGAACAGAAAAGGAGGGTGTTCTACATTCCCAGCACTTCTGGTTTTGCTGGTTGCTACATGGGACCAAGAAGGATCTCCACCACCCTCCCACCCCCTTTCTGTTGCTGCGTGTATCAGAGTTTGTGTGGGTTTTTTTCTTTTTTTTTCACCTCCTTAAGATGCACTGGTGTTGACTGCAGTCAAGACTGGGAATTTTGACTGGGGTATGCCAATGCTCATGCTGGGACTAAAACTCAGAGGCTCTTGGCTAGAGGGTCTTTCCCCTCCTCTCAGGGCATGACTGATTGCCATATTTGGGGTCAAGAATGAATTTTAGCCCATGTTCAGACTGACATGGGCTGTGGGGGTGGCCCACTTGGATCTCTCGAATAGTTTAACAACTCTTGCAGAAGCAGGACACTGACCACCATTGTCCCCCTGTTTTACCTGTGGCAGGTTACAGTGCTATACCTTGTAGTTAGTTGTGTGACAAGGGCGACGTGTGTGGTTTTAGTAATAGGTTAGACAGGTATTTGTATGGGATGATTTAAACAGAAAAACATTTAGCCTCCACAATCTGTACCAGAACCTGCCTCAGGCAAGGGCTTGAACTGGACCTTCAGAGGCCCCTTTTGGCCTTATTTTTCTACAATTTTAAAATGAGGATCTTTTTATAATCAACTTTCACGCTGCAGAAATTGGAGACTTAACTTTTGAACACAACTCGTAGTCTCTTGTTACACAAGGGTGTGAGTGAAACCACAAGCCCTAAGAAAGGTCCAGCAAGGGAATAATGTGGACAATGTTGGCTTAAGGCCCAAACTTGAAACTAAGGAAGATGACTGGAAAGCAAGAAACCCAACATCATGGAGACAGAACTCTGGAAAAAGCAGAGCCTCCGTAGCTGGGAAATCTTCTGTAACTGTATCCTTCACCTCCATCCTCCCTTGTGTGCAAGACTGGGCATGCAAAGGGTTGTTTCCCCGCAGTGCTGTGCCCCGTATGGCTCCTCTGGAGAAACTGTTAGGATTTGGGAGTCAAAGCCCAGCCTCCTGTATGAGCATGAGTTGATCTGGTGCAGCAGAGGCTACTTAGTCTCAGCACTTTAAAGAACTGGGTTGCTTTTAGGGAAAGGGTGAAAAGATATTAGTAGGGCTTTGCTGAGCACAAGAATGAACACGCTGCCTTCAGTGAGCTGCTCTTGCTGGGCTTGTTAGCTTGGTGTTTACAGGTTGCTAAACTGGAGGAAGGGAAGGTAGTCAGAGGCTTTGTTTGGTTGGTTGCACCAGGATACAAGCCTATAAATCACCTGAAACCCCTGGCTGGAGGCTCTATTTCTTTTTTTCCAGCCTGTGCCTCCTGCAAGCTCCCTTTTCAGCAGCTTGGATGTTAGCCCTGCCACAGCCCACACTGCCCCCCTGGGTGAACTTATTCTAATTTGAACTTTGAACAAATCACCAAGTTAGTGGAGTACCACTTGCATCTCTCTGGAAAGGAGATGGAAGTTCAAACCTTAAAGGGTCCCCTCTCAAATCTGCCACCTGGACTTCAGCAGGCTAGTTCCCACTGCTTTTGGCACCAGCACATGGCAAGTCTCTATCCCAGTGCTCTTTGGCAGGGAAACTAATTATTAGCATCATTTTTCCTAATATTACAAGTTATATAGCTGAGACTAACAAGAGACAGATACCCAGAGGAAGGCTCGTCTCTGCACAAAATGACAAACTAGCAATGTCAGAGCACTGATCTCCATCGGACAGCTCAGAGCAACCAGAGAGTTTCGGCTTCGTGATGTTTCCGGGCAAATTGTTTGCAGTGTGCACGCTGCCACCAAAACATACAGCGCAATAAAATAGCTCCTGTACAAAACATGTGCTTGCTTTTGTCCCCATCTCCTGCAGCAGATGCAGTTGGAGAAAGCATTCGGTGAACTCTGGCAATATTCCCAAGTGATGGGGGGCAGAAATACCAAAGGGCGGGGGGAGCCTCTTAAGTTAATTTGTTTTACAAAGACTAAACAGACAAGTAAGGATTCTTCCTGCTTTCTGTTAAGAGGGCATGTTGGCAAGTTTGACTGTTCAAAGGTAACTGATGATTCACTTTACTGAAGTGTCAGTTGAGGCAAAATAGAGACAGACCAAACAAACATACCTAGGTAGTCCAAGCCACATGGTCCAAAGGGGAGACCAGCTGAATCCTTGTTCCCTTTTCTCAGACGATGGGTCTGTGGGTTCTGGTACAAGGATCTCCAGGGCTTTCAGTACCAGTACGTGGGAAGCAGCATTGGATTTAAGTGCTGACACAGCTTCATAGTAGTTCATATGAGTCAAATCAATGCCATTTATACTCAAGAGCACATCTCCTGTTGATGATATGAATAGATTAGGGGGAGTTAGCCAAGTGAATTTACTAACCTTCCATGATGGTTAGTAAATGCACATCTGCCCCAGGTCCTCACGCAGGACCTGCTGCCAACTTACACTTGCACTCTAAATCTCATTCACTGAGTGAAGGTAAAGAGAGCAGGGTATGGAGGCTGTGGAAAGCTACCTTACCTCTCTTGATCCTGCCATCCCTGAAGAGGCATCCAATGGGCTGCACACTTGTCACATAAACAGGCAGCTTGTTCTTATTATCCCTTCCGCCTCCAATAGTTATTCCCAAAGATTCCTTTGGTTCCTTTTTTATGGTAACAGTCTTTTCCTGGCTAGCATATCCCTGAGGTAGCTCCTACAAAGTGAGGAAAACGTATACGTGGTTTCATCAGTGCACAGACCCTATGGACACCCCAACTTTGGGGCAGGATTAGAACAGCCTATAAATGCAATGCTGGAGAAAGCCCCAACATGACTGGACAGCAAAGCTCTCTGCACAGAACAGACAAAGGCTATCACAGAGTTGCCAAGATGATTCAGCCATAAGTCTGAGGATCTGTCTCCACAACTATTCAACCCTTTATTCCTACTAGAAGCTCACTACTGGGAGAAAATGGAGACTCAAAGTGGAAAGCAACTAACATCTGTCACAACATCTATCGAACATATAAAGTGCTACCAGCTTTTGATCAGGTCTTTAATTGGGATGGATTTCAACTAGTGACACACAGAGTGAAGTTGAACTCCCACATATCATTACCAATCCTAAACACTTATTGCTTGTGCGTCTCATGTGAACTTTAGTATTTATTCAGTCAGAGGAGCTCAGATCTGCAAGCCTTCTGTTTTGCCAGACTCAATATACCATAAGGCACATCATGGAAAGAAAAGGTGGAGGCTTATTTTTTATATTTGGCATTGCTGCATGGGATAAAAGGACAGTTTCTACTAACTTAACTGTTTTAAATGAAAACCAAAGGAAGGGATTTTTCAAAACAGCTTAGCATTGCCCTAAATCTACTTTCTTTCAACTGTGAAGTCAGCTGCAAAACTCCCACTGACTCCGATTAGGCCATTGGCAAGTTATTTTGAAAATCCCTCTTCCAACACTTGCTAAAAAGCACAGCGCTTGCTTTATGGATCTTAGAGTAAGCGAGGGTTTAGACTGAGAGCATGTATGTGTGCATGCATGGGAAATGGAAGGAAGATACTAGAATACAATTTATACAGCAAAGAGCTACCAGACTCAAATTACTTCTGGCAGCCACCAATTCAGAACCTGCGAACTCAGAATCTTAACACAACAGGCCGGGCAGTAAGTGTTTCAGGAAAAACATCTTTATACAACTGGTAGTTTTAAATAATGAACAAACTGTCAGAGGCAGCAACACAACAACCAACCTGTTCAAGCTCTGAGTTTTCTAGAATAGGGAACAGGAAGGTAAAAAACTAGGGCTGTCAAACAATTAAAAAAATTGTTTGTGATTAAAAAAAAAAAAAAATAGTAGTCACAATTCATCGCAATTTTAATTGCACAGCTAAAAACTCAAAATTATAAGTAGAAAAACTCAAAATTACGCAGGTACTTTGTATGTTTGGGTGTGAGTGGGGGGGGGGGTGGATGGGGTTTAGAGCCTGGAATGGGGGGTTGCCCACAGGGGGGTCTGGAGCCTGGGGAAGACAGACCCCCACATATCCTTGCAGGATGCCCAATCTGAGTGGGGTCTCCATGGAGCTGCCCCAAGCCTAGAGCTTGCCCCCAACCCCAGTGGTGGCTCACCCCAGCAGTGGTGGCTACAGACCAGGCTGTGGGCAGCTGCTCCAGCCCTGCCCTGGCCTGAGCCTGAACTTCTCTCCTTACTTGCTCAGCAGGTGCCAGGTGGTCCCAACCTGCCCTGGTGCTGAGGATGCCAAGCAGCCCCGCTGCAGCCCAGCACCACCTTCCCTGAACCCCCAGTGTTGCCAGCCTGACTGCTCAGCGCCCTGGATGAGGGTTGTGGGTAGGTGCCTGGGTGTAACCCCTCCCCACCTTCCTGCTGCAGCTGCCCAGAGCCCACATCCAGACTGCCTTATGGCTCTTATTGCCACCGCTGCTTCACGGGGCGGCCCAGAGGCAGCAGTGCAGCTGCAGGGCAGGGCAGCCCAGGTGCAGGCTCCAAAACCACATGCATGATTAACATGTTAATCGGTTCTTGTGTTAATTGTGCACATTAATGGAGAATAATTGACAGCCCTATAAAAAGCAAATTACGTTGGTGGAGTAAAGCTGCACAAGCATCATGCTTCAGCTTTGGTGGCTGAGCTTTCACTGCAGGCCACAAGGCTACCTAATCCCAAATGGTGGTGGTTGTTTCTCCACTTCACAAGGGGAGAGCAGTCCTACAGACAGAGAAGTGCACTGAGTGATAAATGTACTGGCTTTGGTGCTGTTAAATATCCAGAGGTCCCTTCCAAAAACTGAGTTGACCTTGCAGTCTTGGCCAACAATTTTTCTTCCGTTAAAATAGGCTTCCATCTCAATGTCCACTGAGGGTTACTGCAGTACTCGCTAGGTAGTGGATCTTCCATGCACTTGTACACAACTCACTGCACTGCCAGTCACCAGCACCTACTGTTTGCAACACTTGAAGGAGGAAAAGTGCCCTGGAACCAAACTCTGCTCCTCATACAGCTGTAGTAAGCTTCATATTTTCAGTGTGCTCAGGGAAAATGAATAGACCTGAGAAACAGACCATTGGACCTACAGAAAACACTGATTATGACAGCACTTGCCTTCTGGTAGTTAGGTTTGCGGCGGTAGTAAGTTTGCTCAGGCCTCCTTCGATGGTGCACTGGGCTCTCTCCATTGCTGCTGCTGCTGCTGCTGGGTGTGCTGCCATCATCAACAGTATCTACCAGCTGTGTGCCAGATTGCCGGAGGACCACAAAGTTCACTCTCGTCTCACTGGCCTGCCAGAAAAGCAAAAGGGATAAGTTTGAAACTGTTGCAGTGTCCCTGGAAAATCAAGTCTCTCTATGGGTGTGGCAGGGCACTGCTGGGGCCTGCCATGGTAAGGACTTAGCCAGCCAGCTGGCAGGTGCTTGATTGCAGCAGCCACTGTAGATCTCTGGCCACCTATATAAACAGAGCAGTTCAGTGCCGGCAGGCCAGGCAGAGACCTTGCCTGGCTGCAGGGCTGCTTGGCACATCCTTGGAGGTAAGAGCAGGAGCTGTAGAGGATGGCTAGGAGGCTCCTGGTCCTGGGCATGACCTAAAACTGCACCCTGCCATGTGGCCTGGTGGGGCTCTCAGTGGTGCGGGAGCCCCCAGGAAATGCCAGGCCAGTTACCACCTTGGTAAAAGGTGTGTCGGGGCGCCTTAATAACCCCCGCTCCCACAACTGGGTCAGTTACCTGTTAGTAGGGTCTGGAAGGTGGACCCTGGAGAGACAGTGGGGCTATAGACTTGGAACCTGTCTTGAAATCCCCCGACTGTCAATGCTGGGACCAGGACCAGAAGGGTCGAAGGGCCAGGGGCCCACTGCGAGAGACGCCTAGAGCTCAGAGACCGGGGCTCTGACTGGCCTGGAGGTGAGGCCCGGGCCTGTGTAGCAAAAGGTCTTGGGGGGGACCACACCTGTAAGGGGGAACAGCTCAGGGAGTTAGGCAGCTTGAATGAAGGTGGAGTGGGCTGCCTGAGTGGAAGGATCCAGGTGGGGTCCAGACTGGAGGATTCTGGGGCCCAGAGTGGGGCCGGAGAGATTAACAACTAGCGGATGCCATCTGCAAGGCCTGGGCTGCAGTGTAGGGGAGGAACGGAGCTGCAGATGGCGCCCCCTGGCATCGGGGCAAGAAATGGGCAGCCTCCCACCTAATTAACATCTTAATTTAATTATCATCAAGGTGGGCGGGTCAAAGGCAAATCGGCCTCAAGAAGGCCCCCCTGTTACAGTGGGCCATGGAGGGTGGAAGCTGGTAACTTTTACTGACTGCTGCGACAGCAGTATGACAGAGCTTGTGCCACTGAACAATACGTGTAACAAGTGCACACCCTCTTCCAGGCCCAGGCAAACCAACAGCAGAAGGTGACTGAAAGTCAGGTGTCAGTGATGGGGATGACTCTCCTGACCAGACTTGACTTTCTACACACTTTCCAGGCTCCAGTATCACGTATAAGTTTAAGATACTCAAGAGGTACGAGTATCACTTATAAATTCAGCCTCCAATCTCAAGAGGGACTGACGCTTTACCCTTTAAGCCAGTGATTCTCCAGCAGGGGCCTTGAGATCCTTTCAAGGGTGCCACACAATGTTAGCACTGTTAGGTGTACATGATTCGCAAGATAAACCCAGAAATTTCATCTAGGAATCCATAGTGTTAAAAACATCCTGTCCTGTTGTGATCTTACTGGGTTCTTTGCAACAGAAAAAGTGCTCTATTATTTCTCCATATTCCAAAAACAAACAAGTGAAAACCAAGGAGCTAAGTCTAATGAGGGGTACCTCAACACTTCAGAGGTTTAGAGCCACAGGTGTTCTTTGTGATTTTTCTTCGAACACCCACCTATCTGCTGCAACAGCTGAAACTAGGTAAAAGAATTCCAGTTACTGCTCTTGTTTAATGTGTGGTCCTACTGAGTAGTTCTGGTGCCAGAACATATGCTTGATGTCGCTGTAACAGAAGCAAATCTTATGACCTCCTGTAAGGACTAACAGTTTGGAATTTCTACTTGAATAAAAGAGTCCTGACATCCCAGGGAAATCTTGAACAACCATACTTCCAGGGTTGCTTCAGAAGGCATTAGTTACATTCTAGAAATGGTCTTCTTCACAAGCTGCAGTATTTCATGGGGATTCTCACGCCTCCATCCTCAAGAAGCCAAGTTATTTATACATGCAACATGGGTGTACATAGCATCTTACAGAAAGAATCCTTTCTCCAAGGAATGTGCCATATGAAGTGCAGCAAGTCTCAACTGAAAATCAAATTAGATCCCAGAAAAGCTGAGCCGCCTAAAAAATTCTATAGGATATCCCTTTAAGGTCAATCCTGACTTGGATCCAGTTAGCCCACTGAAGTCATTTAGGGACTCTTCTCACTGCTTTTAGTGGGAGCTAGATAAAGTCCCATACCTGAGATTTAAATCTGCACTCAGGAGTCACAATTTAAACTCTTGTCAGGAGTTCAACCAACATACTGGATTTGTGATCTATATGTAGCGGTCTTAGAACCAGTGCTTTGACACTTGCTGACTTTAACAGTATGATCTCAGGCCTTGCAGTTAGTCCTTCATCTCAGTACATCTTTTCTGTCCCCTTCTGAAATATAGCTTGCTCGGGGAATTTTACAACCAGCTTCACAAATATAAACATCAGTTTGTGTTGCTTCTGTTCTGTGCCGTCAGCCTCGGAGACCTCTCTGCAGATCATTCTCTCCATCAAGTATCAAGCAGCGACAGAGGCTTCATTTCACAGCCCTGGCCCTTCTCTGTCACACGCATATGCACTGTGTCTAAACAGTCTATCTGCAGAAAGGCTACGTGTAACCCTTTACAAAGAGACCAGGTCACCATGGGTGCACTAAACCACCATAGAAAACTGACTCATCACAACCCCGTCAGAGCTGACTCAGGGTAGGTTCCCACCCTGCATTTTTATCAGCGTTAGAACACGGTAATCCCTACATCTGCAGGGAAGCCACTCTCCCAAAAATAGTTACTCAGGAGTATCCAGGTTGCTCAAGCACTTTTCATTAGCCCCTGGGTCAGAAACAAAGTGCTGTACTGGTGGTGCAAATAGGCAGTTACGAGACCAACCACTCCTCCACACTGTAAATTACCTGGATTATCTGTGCAGCAGTCTCGGGTGTTCCTTGCCTCAGGTCCTGGCCGTTTATAGAAAGGACTCTGTCGTTCCGACTCAGCTTCCCATTTTTGGCTGCCAAGCCTCCATCCAGCAAATCTAGAATAAAAATTCCCGGCTCATCTGTTTTCCTAATCAGTTTGATTCCCAGGGGCTCTGATCGGTCTCTCTTCATCAGGGTAACATGAATCACTTCCCGGTTTACAGCAGGGCTGGAGTCCTGCTGGACAGTCCTGGGGGAAAACCCCTTCTCCTGTAGGATCACGAAGTGGAGAACAGAACCTGGATGGCACAGCAAAGAGACCGCTTGGCAGTGAGTCACATTGCTGATGTTGACACCGTTCACCTACGGGAGAGAACCCATTGTTTGGAATCTATACACAACCCGAGAGACAGACAGTCCTACATGGCTAGTAGCATACAGAGTGCATGTAACCCTCCATGGTAGAAGAGCCATCCTGTGCACTATGCACTCTGGTGCACAATCAGCTACTCTTGATGCAAGTGCAGAGGACAGAATTCTCTAATGGGGAATGCAGAAGATCAGCAGCAGGTGGGGCAAGATACAGCCGCTGCAACAGGACAGCCCCCAGACAGAGGACAGAAATCAGAGAATAGAAAACATCACAGCCAACTCCAAGCCATTGCATAAATGGTCTCTACCTTGTACCTTCTGGTACCTACTGCAGTAAAAGCCTTAAGGTACAGAACATCCATCCTCACCCCATTTCCCTTGAGAGACTACTCCACAGTCTGGAAAATGGATAGGATCTTCAGGATCTTCTTAAGATTGTTTGGGGTAATTTTCTTCCTTCCAGTGGTGCTGTGTTATAGGGTTCTAGTCTGTTGCCACTTAGTGTGAATGTGGGGTTCAAGGAGACATGGGTGGCATCCTCGTCGGTACTCCAAGACCCAGCGCAAGCTGGGCTGAAGGAGTATGAGGTGTTGAATAATTTAATCACTGCCCAGGTAAGACTAGGAGGTACACGACCCTCAGTCAGACGAGATGGAAGTTACGTTGGTCGGCTGGGGTGGGGAAGCGACTTGATTATGTCTGCCACTCCCGGTGCACTCAGCCAGTCATTGCTCAATTTGTAATCCAACACGCACTGATTATATTTCCACTGGTTGTCAGAGAATCAACTAGTAGCAACAGTAATGCTGGCTGGGAACAAGGTAATAGCAGTTTCGTTTGCATTCAGGCTTTAGTAGCATACTACTTGCCTACTACCTCAATTAGACTACTTCAATGCACCCTGTGTAGAGCTTTTTATTTATTTAGAAGCTGATATAGAATGTGGCAACTTATTTGTTCAGCAGGTTATAGCGCCATGTGCCTTGTGTCCTATGCTCCATTCTGGCTGCCTACTAGATTCAAGTTGTATTTAATTTATTTATGCTGATAATACGACTTGTGGCATATTTAATTTATGCTGGGTTTCACCTACAAGGCTTTAAATAGCTTATGATGAATCCGCTTGAGAGAATGCAACTGCAGCAATATTGCATGGAGAAAGACAACAAGGTGAGTAAGGCCTTCTAGCTGGACTGCTCTCTGTTTGAGGGAGCTGGAGTTGTTGGAAGAGGATTCTCACTGGTGAGGAGTCTTCATAATTCCCTTGCCCACCCTAATCTAAAACACCCTACAACTATCTAATGCACACAGCCAAAAATATCTAGAATAATATTTTAAACCACTTTAAGTTTGATGAATCAGAACTATTTCTCCAACAATGGGGAGTAAAGTGAGTTTTGGACAGAAGTAGGGGTTTTTAAGTCAATGGGATGAACTTAAAAGGACTGCTCTTCTGAATTGTACCCCTTTTGAACCACCCTAAGTAAATCCTCATTCCTACATCTGCACCCTTAAATGTCTGGTCAGGTCAAAAATAAGAACAAAGACAGAACTTAAACCAATCCAACCTCTCAAGGGGTAGAAACGTGCTCAGATTCTACTTTATAAATGTCACTTGGTGCATCTTGGTTCCAGTAACCTCAAAAGCAATTGAACACTGTCAGGAAACCTGTTCTTGTCAGGTCACAAATTCCACAAAGGAAGAAGGGTCACCAAGTCACGAGACAGCTTTTTCTTGTAAGACTGCAACCCAGCAAAGAAGAGTCAAGTTATATGGAGCAACTTTGGGTTTCACAACCACATCTTCTCAGCTTTGCCAAGTGCTGTAAGCTTCTCTTAGGTCAGGGGTTTCAAACATAAGGCCTGGGGCCAAGATGCATCATCCAGCTCCCAGTGCTGGCCCTGGGTCTCAAGTGGACCCGCATGCCACAAGTGCATGCTGGACTGGCCTTGGGCACAGGGCCTGGGAGATGCAACTTGGGTCCCAGAGTAGATGTGTGTGGCAATCCTGCTCCCAACCTCTCCACCCCCACTTCCCCAATGCTGGATCCAATGCCCTCTCTGGCTGGTCCAGAATGCGAGCCATACATCATGCCCACTCCAGCGGGTCCAGGGCAGGCACCGTATGTACCACAGGTCCTAGACAGGATGCTGCATCTGGCACAGTCCAGCTAGATCAGATGCTGGATTCAGCATGCTGGGCACGGGGGTCTGAGGGTTCCCCACATGCCAGATCCAGGACCGGATCTGGCAGGTCTGAGACTGTGCCACATGTGGTGTCTGCCCTGGACTGGCTGGAGCAGTCGCTACGTGCAGTTTACGTTTCAGACTGGCCAGAGCAAGCACTCCTGGCGCAGTCTCAGACCAGCTGGAACAGGTGCCATGGCACTGGATTGGGCAGGCTGGGGAGCAGGAATCCTACTATCAACAGACAAGCCTACCTCAAGAATGTGGTCTCCAGGTGCTATTCGTCCATCCATAGCAACAACAGAATCCCGAAGGATTTCCTGAACCACAATGTTCCCCAGAGGGGTATCTTTACCCCCAACTATCCTCATTCCAAGTTCTTCCTCTGGATCTTCTCGTTGAATTTCAATGGTGCTGGTTTCGGCCACAAGGCTAGCTCTCTGAGGCAGGTCTGGTTGTGAAAATTGGAGGAAAGAAAGCAACATGAATGTACATAATACTTCTGAGTCTATTCATATAATTTCACATAATTCAGGATTTTCAATGCGGTTAGGACTTGCTTTGCTTACGTGCTCAAAGATGGTTGTGGGGGAGCAGACAGTGGAGTAGGCAGAGGGCACTTAGAAGAAAGAATAGTTAATAAGCTAGCTTCCTAGATGTTCCCCTACCACTTGCCAACTTGTGCTCACTTACTACAAAGACAATTGTCACAAGGTGCAGCAAGACCGGGAACATAGCTTTAGCAAACAGATACGTAAATTGCCATTTTGAGATGTTTCTTCTTCATGTCAGTTGGGTTACTAAAAGTCTAATTGATTAGGCCTAGCAGCCAAAAGGTCCTAAATTCCACGCTCGGGCCATTAGAGAAAGGGACTTGGTCTCAGTCTCAGGGGAAAGGAAGCAGTCTGGGAGCTCAGCACTCCTGAGTTTATAATCAGAGATCTGACCGTGCACTGGCATATGATTTTAAGCATGTAATTTAATCTCCCTGCTTCAACTTGCCTTTCTTTTCTCTCTAAAATAGGAGTAACATGTACTGCTTCATAGGAGTACTGAGGATTAATTAATGCTTCCAAAGAATTCTGATGATGAAAATTGTTAGGTCTCCCTGCATTTTGGCAAATTATGTTGAAGCTGTCATCACAGCAGCCGGCGCGCACAAGCCAGATGCTTTGTATGTAGCAATGAAAGCAATCTCAATGGCAGCCAAGTACAGCTGTAGTTCTCTCGCACAATGGTGTAAACAGGGAGCCTTGGGGATACTTGGGGAAACTCCAATGCAGAGCCAAGCTAACCTACATGTTACCTAGGTTTGTCAGCAGACAGATTCCCGCTTCCCTCTTTGTCCAGCCCAATCTTGTCTAGGCAAACAGAAGTTTAAGGAAAGGATTCTGCAATGTGCTGTCAAGCGTTCTAGAGGTTTAGTCAAGCAGTGCTGTTTTTAAGCTGCGATAGCTACCAGCAGCACAACAAGCCTTCTCCTCCAATGATTAATCCAAGCATTAGTATAGGCCATAAACTTCGTTCGGTTTGTTATAAGTAGAGAAGAAATATTAATTCATAAATCTGTAATAAATAGACAATTGCCTCTTCAAAGGGGCAAACATAATATCAAGATGAGATTGGAGCCAATTCCTTGTAGTAATTGTTTGGCCTGTTTAAATGCTTAGTGGCCATTAGGGAGAGGCATGCACTTTGTGTCCTTGCAGTACAGCAAGGAGGTGATTTTTGAGCTCCTAACCTGTCATTTTAATTGGTGCAGTGCACATGGCTTATGCATGGATAACTGTGCGCTAGCAGGGCTGAATTTCCCTAGTGTCAAAATGGGATAACCTGAAAAGCATTGATGGGAGCACTGTCTAAGTTGCTCCAGCATCCTGCAGCACTCCACTTCCCACACCTGCTCTCCAGCACACTCATCTGTCTCCAAGTCCCTGTCTCGGCTGATCATGCCAGAGAGTGCCTGCGCACGCATGTGTATACACAATGGAGTGCAGAACTGTAGGATGCTAAAGGACCGGCAAGCCCTTATTGTACTCCCTGGCTGGAGACTGAAGGTGTCTGAAAATGGGACAAAAAATCATTCATTTGAAGAAACAAATAGGATGCGTGTGACAGGTGCTTTTAAAACAGGACTGTCCTGGTGACAGTAGGACATATGCCACCCTACCTTGGGCCTGCAAAATGATTTTGCTGTACACACACATCTCTCTAATGGAGAAACAGAGAGGGGATAAGGAACATTACCACTGTTAGCGTCAATGGCCCAAGACAGGGAGCTGAAAGACCACGCATGTGTGCATATAGGAACTGTCAGTACCAGCCAGTGTGGTGACAAGCTCATTGGAAGAAAAACATCTGAAACGGAATCGGATTTCATACCAAGCAAAGCCATACAAGTGAGACATTATAAATATTTGCAGAGAAAGTCCCACCTTCTTCACCCTCCTCAAATGCTGGATTAACCAGTCCAGGCTCTGCTGTCCCTAGAGATACACCAGCTGCCATAGAGCTTTCTGCCACCAATGATGACCCTCCATTTGAAAGCTCTGGCTCTTTGGCAGTACTTGTGTCCACAATGACAACAGGCTCTTCCTTCCCTTTGGAGTGGGGATTCTTTCTTCTTTCTAGTTCAGATCTGTATTTCTTGAAGCCAAGACACCTAGAGAGGAATTGGAGATCAGCCATTCAACACAAGCCATGACAATCCCTGTTTACACTACAAACCTATCACACAAGCGTGTGTGTGTGTGTGTGTGTAAGGGGGGGTGACGGTGTTTCCAGACAGAGCCTGGAAGTTGTGTCAGCCACTCAATTTCCAACAGTTGGTGCAAACAGAGATTCTTTCACGTTGGGGCCTCAAATTGATACTGAAAAGACAGAGGTGTGGAAAATTGGAGCGCAGATTTCCTCATCAAATTGTTTTAATAAATCTGAGGAAGGGGCAGTAGGAAGGGGCGTTCTTCTTTTCAAATATTTACCATCCAAGCCCTACAGCTCCCAGTGAAGGCGAGAATACATTTTCTAAGGATAAGCAAGTACTTCCATTGGCTCCAAAAGAGCAGAAGGATTGAGTGCATGAACTACACCTTTGAGTAACAATAGTCATGATTCTACCATTCAAGGCTTCACTGGGAACTACGGTTCCTACGAAACCCAAAACACGCAAGAGGATTGAGTTTGCAGAGACTGATGTGTGGCATGATGATGTGTCAGGGGGCTGGGGGGGATACAGATGATACTGCCTGCCACCCCACCTCCTCTCCAGGGTAGAGCTGTGATGCGAGGGCAGTGGCAGCAGAAGCTACGGCAGCAAGGCAGAGCTGCAGCCCAGCTCACAAGCAGCTGGTGGTGGGAGAAGGCGAGAGCAGTGTGCCCCACCTCACCCCCCGTGTTCATTAGTGAACTCCTTGCACTGCTGGTGGCATGGCTGGCATAGGGGGTTCCAGTGGTAGTGGCAGTAATGAGTCTCACCCCCCTGCTCTGCCCTCCCACGCCAAGTCCTGCCTGCAAGGCCACGGAAGTGGCTTCTGCCTGTGCCAATCCAACCTGCAGCCCCATGACCTCTGTGGGTGCACAAATCCGGGGGGGGCAACATGCCTTCCCATGCCCCACCCTACTCACCACACACACCGGCTTTGGGGTGAGGGGCATTGGCAGGGTCAGGGGGCTGTTATCTACTTAAACTATTTACTGGCTCGGGACTGGCCATCAATGTTTACAAATGGGTCCTGGTACAATAAAAGTTGAGAACCACTGACCTAAAGAACCTTTTAATATCCCCTTTATTCACAGAGAGGCCAAAGATTGCTTGAGCAAGGCAATTTTCCTTAAGTGCCTGAAAGCAGAGCCTCCAAATAAGCAAGGCATACTAAGCCTGCTGCCTGAAAAAGCTTGCTCCGGTTCTGCTGTCCTCACGTTATAGCAAACAGGACATCTCTTGCCTTTCTGCTCCTTTTATGAGCACGGAGCTCAATACAAAACAAAAAGCAAACCTAGCCTGCAGCCACACAATAGCCAAGCCATCAGAACAGTACTGAAGCAGCAAGTGCTGGAGAACAAACTGCTTTTACCATCCTTAATAAGAAACAGGGTTGCACGGGTGAGTTCAGAAGCATCGGATTCTGTTTACTGCTCACCTGATCAAAAGCCACTAGGAAGGCTGGCTGGCAAAAGCCTCAGTAGTAGCTTTTCCATTCTGACCTGTTAAACTGGCCTGTGCTGCTTAGCCCAGCTGTGCTGCCCTTTGCAATGATGCAATAAATGAGTCTTCAGACGTATATTTATGTTCCACCACATATTTCTTCCTCACTCTGACCTTTGAGTTTCAGCTCCTTCCTCTTGTTTGTTAAAGACCAAACCACAATGAAACTCGAGTCTGACTGTGAGCTAGGACTGCATTTAAAGACAGCCTTGCAGGGAACAGCTAACTACTGCAGAAGGTGTTGGTGGCTTAGCAGAAGACTCTCCCCCTTGAGTCAGTGATATCGTTATGTCACTGCCCAACATAATGATATCCTCCCAAATAATCAAGTATCCTGTATCATTCAGGGCATGGTCACTGTAGAGGTGTTTACTGAAGTATCCTGCTCTAATTCCACTTTGCATATTGCATTCTGGCTCCTTCAGTTGCTTTGGAGTTTCACCTCCGCTCATATTTCTTCCTGATTGCTCTAGTCCCCTGTGCAAGGTGACTCCTCCCTGAAGTAAAAGCCAATCAAGTTGCTGATTTGCATGCACTTTATATAAACCCAGTTTCCACCACACGTTTTCTAACAAACTGTACGTGCAGCAATAGCCCTTTTGGCCATTTTATTATGACTAATATCTAGGCAGCTGATCTACTACACTCCTAATACTTCTGAAGCCAGACTGCAGAGACTTGCATTCACATCCTTTCTCCTCCACTCAGGGTCAGACAAAGCTGGCGTCAGGGAAGAATTTTACCCTGTGGTTGGATTTTGGGGGGTTTGCCTTCCTCTGCAGCAAGGGGTATGGCATTCTTCCTGGGATCTCTCTTAACAACCTTTTCAGAAAAAGGACATTGCCTGCCTTGCCATGGTCTCCCTGTTCTACCTGTGGCAGGTTAGGGTATTATGTCTTGTGTTGTGTCAGGGTTGACTAGTTTTGCTAAGGGGTTAGACAATGGATTTGCATATGATGATGTGGATAGGGATGATCATGCCTCATGCAGGGAGTTGGACAAGATAACCTATGGAGGTCCCTTCAGCCCTATGATCTTACAAAATGCAAAGACAAAGGTCAGGAGTCTCTAGGGCTTCACGGTTTGCTCTCAAATGCACAGTGGTAGCTTAGGACAAGATCCATAAGGGCACTGTATGAAGCTAAATGTGGACTTAGGTAGAATCTAGACACTTAAGTCCACCAGGCAATCCATGGGCTGCCAAACCCATTAGGCACCAAATTCACTCTACATTTTGCTCCTGACAAGTTTCTTTGGCATCTCAAACTTCAGCCCCTGCCTGTGTGAAGGAGCACCCTGCTTTGAGCAGCTGAGCACCAAACTCCATGCACCGTAGTCCAAAACTGAGATGGATCAGCTCGTAGGCAGTTCTCTGAGTTACTTAAAAAAAATAAAAATAAAAAATATATCCAATGACTCATACAAGATGCATCAAAAACAGGGCTCAGAACCCAGGTCCTCCTTCTTCTAGCCTTAACAGTCTCCCTCTTGCTTGTTTTCATTCTGGCCGTTGGACTTTTGCACTTTTGGTAGATAATGAGACTAGATTTGAATACCTCTTATGCAGCTGAAGGAATGCTATGGAAGGCACAAGCAGTCCTAGTCTTCCAAAAGCAAAGGACAGATGCTGCTTTATAAACTCTGAAATCTCAAGTTGTTGGTGTTTAAACATCTATAGTGCCTATTAAAATGCTCTCTCCAGATTCTAGGGATGAACATTGAAGTCCTTAATGAAGGGATAAAAAACCGTAGCTGTCATAGCTACGAGGGTCTAGGGAATATACAAGCAGCAAGAATTTCGGGCAATAGCTGGGACAGGCATTAGTTAAGCTTTCAGACACAAAATGTCCTTCTGCAGGCTTATGCAAGAAACCAATCTTCATCTTCTAAAACTCTCCCTCCCTCTTGCCCTCAGTGACACTACCAGCTAAGCAGGATGATGTCAGAAGAACTGAGAAGTCACCTCCTCTGGAGCAGGGTAGGCAAAAGGGATTAACTTAAATAAGAAATTATGATATCTCCAAAAAATCCAAAAGAAACAAACCCAGAGACACACTTAGCGCTATAGAGCAGTCAAAACTACCATATTAAAAAAAGGCTTGGATAAAATGGGAAAGATTTGCCTAGCACAGTCATTACCTTACAAGGCTCCCATTTCTTTTTCCCCCTTTGGTATTGTTATAGACCAACAAGATGTTTCAAATCTACGTGTTACCTGCTAACAAAAGACGCTGCCACCACAACTCTGCCTTTGTTTACAGGAAGGCTTGTACCTGGCTCCGTTCAGAACAATCATTAACGAGGAACAAAGGTTACTTCCAACAGCAGGTAAAGAACCCTTTGTTGTGCACACTTTTCTAAAACCACAAAGTTTTGTCTGCTATGAGCCAAGCTACTTGGCAGTGAAAACACCATACACCTGTGCTGAGAAATCCAATGAAAAGCCAAATTCTCTTTCCCTGAAAAAGAGTCACTTCTATCCCCAGGAAAGAGGGAGGGAAGATGACAGAATTATAAATTGGTGGCTTAGTGACTGCATAATGAGCAGGTTGGAGGGACTTCCTGTCTTTGGTTCAGACTTGTGCATTGCACATCTTACTTGGATCAGTTCAATTTACAGAATTACCCAATCCCTTTTCTCTCTGCTACAAGACAATACTCAGGAGACCGCCACTGTGAATCTGGCATGTTTATAATGACTTCCAAAGTAGCTAGTGCCCAAGATCAGCGCTATAAAAGGATCCCTGTGTTCACCCACATTCAGCTGCTTCTGGCTACATCTCCAACAAATAGTTCAACCTTCTTATCCTTGATATAGTCACTAGCCTCCCAAACTATGCTTCCTAATTATGTAGTCAACACCAGAGACCTGGGTTTTCCCTGATAAAAAAAATTGCAAATTCTCCGATTAAACCCCCAAAATCTGTGATTAAAATAAAAGGCCACTATATGTATATGTACACCCACAGTCCCCTGCCTGCCCCAGCTGCCAGGGACCCAAGTCTCCCTACCCCCCTGCAGCGGATGAACCCCGGCTGCTGCCCACAGGAGGCAGCAGCTGCTGCAGCAGAGCAGAGCATGGAGTCTGTCCTCCGTGCCCCCCCCCTCCCCCCCGGCTTGGGTAGGGGGTGCTCCCGTGCCCCCAGATCTGTGCGTGAGGCAGGCTGCTCGCTGTGACTCAGGCTCCCCGCCCTGCTGCCCTCCCCCAGGGCCTCTGCAGCCCAGCAGGTGCAACCCAGTGCTGCAGGGCAGAGTGGGGCCAGGCAGGGAAGCTCCTCGCCATTGCAAGCTCTGTGCTGCCCTGGCAACACGCCCCCCGCCCGCACTACAGGAGCGGGGGCAGCGATGTGGGGTTGTGCCCTTTGCTGCTGCCACACGGGCAGGGGAAATGTCACCAGGGCAGCACGGAGCTCGCAGCATCAAGGAGCTTCCCTGTGCGGCCCCGCTCTGCCCAGCAGTGCTGGGTTGCACCTAGTGGGCTGCACAGGCCCTGCTGGTGGGGGGCAGCAGGGCGGGGAGCCCAAGCCCACAGTGGAAAGCCTGCCCTGGCCTCGCCCCGTGCACAGATCTGGAGGGCACAGGTCCCCCATCTCCTCGGGAGTGCGCACAGCAGTGGGGAGCCAGCCCCACCCGTGGCCCTGTCCCACTCCCCACTGGGGCCCTGCGGCCACACTTCCAGCCACAAACCCCCAAGCCCCACACCCCCCTGGCTGGGCAGCAGCCCCAGCCTGCTGAACTTACTCTCTCCCTCCTTATAGAGGCCTCAATTCCCCTCGCACTGCCAGACTTACCTGCAGGAGCTGCTCTCCAGGCTACCTGGCCATGTGCATGTACATGCACACGGTGCCCCCCGTCTGACTGCCCTCCTCCTGCTCCCCCAGCCCATTGTAGCCTGCAACTCTACCAGCCTGTAGAGAGCTCCTTGCAAAACTGCAATATCCATGGGTTTCTGTGTTAAAATCAAACATCTGCATTTTCCTCAGGTAAAGGTAGAAATCCACATTTTTCTCCATTCTTCCATGGGAAACAGAAAACCCAGATCCCTGGTCATCACCCTCCTCACTTTTGGACCCCCCCCCCCCTTTTTCATTTCCATCTGGTATTCCCATTTTAATTTAATTTAACTCTTTCAAGAACTAGTCTCTCTCTGTCTCCAGCAATATGGGAGTCAATTTATATAAGCAGTTGGTGGTAACATTACATAAACACACATGCACCTGTTCTGTAGATGAGCTTCTAGCTGACACCTCTGCATGGTCTCCTGGCACAGCGTGTGGAAAGGACAGAGGACAATCAGCTTATCCAACAGGTTCCTTACTAGAAGGCTGGACTTTCGACAATGCTGGAAGCACAGTTTTTTGCGATCCATGGGACAAAAATTATGCTCCTGCATGAAGTTCTCAAGGCACCTGAAACAGTATGTGTGTCCACATGGGGTATCCATAGGGTGAAGCAAAGGCTGAAGGCAAATATGGCAAATCAATTCATCATCCACTTCATCCTGGAAATTATAAAGATGATTTTCTGATAACAGGTGAAACTGGCCACATTCAGGACAAAGTTCACTCATTTTGGAGACCTGTTCTTCTCCTGTAGGGTCAGCCATGATGTCCAGCATAAAGCAGCAGTGAGGCAGGAGAAAGAAATTTGCCAATTTAAAGAGTGGGGCCGGTGATGTTACAGGATTCCTCTAATGAGAAAGGGAGAGAGAGAGACTTAATCAGTCAGCTATCTAAGATGCAAGCTTAAAAGGCCAATGTCTATCTAGTTAATTAAAAATAAATGTAATATCAAGTTGTACATCTGTCCCAAGTTCCCCTGCCAACTTCTGTGACGCCCCTTCCTCCGTAACTATGGGAAAGACCTACTCAGATAATAAGAGAACAGAAGGCTCTGACACAGCAAAGCACTCAAGCGCATATTTAAGAACTTTGCTGAATTGAAACCTGAACGACTACACAAGGAAAATGCGAACACCGACTAGATAGCATTCTGTCAGATGCATCAATTCAACAGACTCTACATATACCATATATTAGCTGTACTGAGTGTTGCTGGCCATAACGCAGGACTATAAAAGGTAAAATGCTGAGACAGTAACTTAAGAGTGACCATTTTCTTGTCCGGCATTCTGGACGCCACCGAACGTACTGGTTTTAAATGGCAGGTCTGGGAGGTACTGGGGTGGTGAAAAGAAGAGTAAAAGGAAAAATATTTCCTTCCTGCTAGTTCTGGCAAGACGCAGGGCTTGTGGTTGCAGCAGTGTTCCCCCATGCTGCCCCCACAGTGCGCCCCACAGCTGCAGTCCTTGCCGGGCCTGCAATGGGGACAACGCTGGCCCGCTGAAAGTCCTGCAGCTCACAAGGCTCATGGCAGTGGCAGTTGTCCCTGCTGCCCTGGCTGCCAGCCCTGCAGCGGGGCTGCATTTCCAGGGCTGCCCCTGCGGTGAGCCTCACAGACCACGGGCTCACAGTGGGGGCAGTGCAGGCAACTGCTGCAGGCAACACTGTCCCTGCTGCTAGCCCCATCAGCTGTGAGGCTTGAAGCCGCAGGGGCCTGGGATCATCATCCCAGGCTCGTTTTGGAGACCTGTCCCAGGCTGGATCCCAGGCTCCCCCTGCACCGGTGACAAAGTGCAGTGGGATCCAATGTGTGATCCCATGATCACACTGCCTGCCGTGTACGTGTGGCACGGCAGGAGGCACAGTTGTGTGGATTGTGTGTTACAGTCCATTGTGCTTTTACCTGCATGTGGCCCTAGGAGGTCATTTTCCCCCTCCCTCCCCTGCCAGCAACCATTACAACCAGATAGCTCATTTCATAATTCAATGTAATGTCTCTGAAGTGTTTAGTGGCATTCTTTATTCTCCTTTACTCTGAGACCGATTCAGCTAATGGGTCAAACTTTAGAAATCACTGGAGCTGAAGCTCCCCAAGACTAATGGAAATGCACCTATTTATGCTCATTTTTTAATGCTGCCCATTACAGCTACCTTTGAGATTGTTCTGAGCCTGTCAACAGATTTATTGCTTGGCAAGCAAGGATCAAGTTCTCTCTCTAAAGAACCATCTGGCAATTTGCACAATACAACAAGCCATACAGTGCTGCACGAGGCTGGAATCCTATCTAATGCAATTCGTTAAAATATTCATTTAAGAATAATAATAAGGCATGAGATTTCCAATATTAATGACAAATGTGAGGGGGAGGGAAATGAAAGGATGCAAGTGGTTCTGTATTTGGAAAAGATGTCACTAAGCAATTCCTATCCCAGGAGGCAGGAAAAAAATTTAAGAGAGGGTGAGGTGCTGGCCCGGACCCTTGCCCGAATGATATAGCTAACAAGAAGAGTCATGCTCAGAAATGATCCACAACTGGCATCCAAAATTGGTCAGGGTTTCTTGCACACCACCCCAATTAATTGTCAAGCCTGCAGTCAGCTATTTAGTTAAAGAGCTAATGTATCACAAAAAGAAAAAAAAAATCAGTCTTTTTGTTTCTATTTTTACCTTGGAATGCCAACTGATTCACTTCAAAAAGGCCAGCAGCATTCCCGTCAGGGTGCCAGGTTCCTGGTAGTTGCAAGGTAGGAGTGTTTTCCTCCTCCTGCTGTCTGGCAATCAGGCAGTGTCTACCCACTGAATGATGCTTACGTGCAGTTCAAGTGTTTGTTAAGGTCTTTTCTTTACTTTGGGAAGGGTTAAGTCACCCGAGGAGGACAGCATAACTCTAGACAAAATCAGAAGCATACTTCAGATAACAACAGAAAGTTAACAAGACACAAGTAGATGCAAGGCAACTCAAGGCTCTGGCATTCCCACGCCCCAGCATTTTAGAAATGTTCCTTCACTTACAGCAGGAGGCACATATCTGAAGCAGAGGTTTTTTTGCCATAGCTTATTTAACAAAGCACAATTATCTTAAGCTAAAAAGGCAGTGTTTCAACCCAACCACAAAGGCTAACAAAACTAAATAAATAAATTTCTCAAAGCTAAACAACTGTCAAATTAAACACCCTTGGGGTTTGTAAGATATGTTGTATAATAGTTGCATAAAATATGTTGGTAGGTGATCAAACATTTAATTTCTCCCTGCTAGTTTTCCTGATAAACTACTTGATACCAGGCCTTTCCATTATTTATCCTACCATCTTCATTCTTTGCTCTTTGTGCTGGAAGCTTAGGAGAGGAATCCCATGTCACTTCAAGACTATCACAAGATAAAAATATCACATTATTTCTTTTCAGTTCGGATACTGAAGTGTAGTCATTTAGAATCCCTGTGTTAATCTCAAACCCATGTTTTTTTAAGGTTTCAGATTTAAAAATAGACAAGTCTGGCGTCAAGTTGCCCAAGAACACCAAGTGTTGAAATAAGATCTGTTATGTCATTGTCTCCTCAACGAAGAGGAAGTTGCTGCAAACTTCTGAGAACTTCAGCTTGACACGTTAGTGATGAAGCCTGGTCCACACCCATCAGCAAGACAGTCGTTTGTGAACAACACTCGTGAAGGCAGCAGGCCAGAACAAGCTTGCCATTTGTTCAGTGATTCGCTCAAAAAGATGTTCGTTATAAGGAAAATGGCTAACAGGTTATTCAGCAGATATAATTGAGTTTTTTGCTTCACTAAAAATGTCTGGACAGTGGGCGATTTCAGCACGGTGAGCCTGAGTCTGCTCTTGAACTAATTTAAATACATTGGCTGAAATGGAGTTAATCAAGGATATAAATCAGTCAGGCTCTGTCATCTTAGATTCTGGTTCTCCAGATATAATAGTCTGTAAGTATGTCTAGTCATTATGGGCTCTATCCAGTTTAAACAGTTTGCCCTACGAGCTGAGCCACCTCCATCTCACACCACTTCATCTGGTTTCTGATACCATTCCTCCTGTCCTGCTTCACCCCAACAATTCCACCTTCAGCCCCCCCGCCCCCTTCACCTTCACCTCCTCCCCAGGCTTTGACTCTTTTGGCTCCCTCAGTTTATACCTAAAGCTAGTATGTCAACCTCAGCATTATTCACATCTCTTCTTAGGACTTACTCTTCCCCCAGATGATAACTACAGCTGTCAAGTGTCTTCACCTCAACATAAGGAAGGTGTCCTATTTTTCTATACAACACATATTGAGGAAACCACACAGATGCAGCTGGGTCCCAAATATATCCACAGCTAAGTTAAGACCTAGCATAGGTACTGCTGTTCGGACTGGTTTCTGACTGCTGCTAATGGTGTTCACTATGTCCTCTACTACAATTAAGGTGATATTGCCCTATACACTACTATAGGGCAATATCACATTAATCCTTCCTCTAGCTTTCCCATCTAGTGTTTTCCTAGAGCATGAGGTCTCCAGAAAGGATCTTTATCTTTAAAGAATCAAATACACTCTTAAAGAACTGATATGTCTATTTTCTGTATTGTAACAATGAGGAAAAGAAAAAGAAGAGTACAAGTTTTCTTTGATTATCAGGCTGTCCATCTGTCCAACAAAGCAAAACTATTGTTAGCAGTGCATCTGCCAAGTGACAGCTCTTCAGGCATTCTGTGTACAAGACATACACCCACTCTCTGGACATATCTACAGTATTATAATGCTATTAGTCTTTATGTAGTATGCCAAATACCACAGACAATGAAACTCCAGTACTGTCTCTGAGCAATTCAATTCAAACTCCAATAAACCCTTAAACTTAACACGTATTGACTAAATACCTCTCATGATTTGGGTGTCTACTATACTTTTAAAAGGTAGGCTAGCATGTGACCCCTTTCCAGTGTTTTAAAGCAGACAGAACTATTCTTATCTAAAAAGAAACCACAGTAATCATAGTAAAAGCCTCCACAGTGGTTGTTCATGAAATTTCCAGATATTAAAGCATCATTGTCTGCAACCTGTTACCCAGATGACAGGTAACCTTGTGGGTAGGTTACAGAAAAAAAAGCAGAAAGAGGTCTACAGCCTAACATTTTATTTGCTGGCTCTCTAAAACATAAAACCAAACATTTATCCCAAAGTCTGTCTGGCTACCTATGACAACACAACATAGATTCTCACCTATACCAGCTGGGGAGACTTGAAAGATAGGAGAAAGGCGGCATACAGATTAGCCGCAGGTCTTGTATTTCTTGAGTTTTCCAAGTTTTGCTCCAGCCTATGCCTAAAAATGTATAGATGGCTAGTTCTAATATTCTAATAAATGATCTTTGATTGGTTTTATTTGAATGTCTTTGTTTCACTGAATTTTTTGGAAGTGGACTGAACCAGATCTCTTGTGGACTTGGAAGGTGTCTATTAGTTAGGATGTATATCCTTGGGAGAGTAAAAGGGTAGTTTTCTTATCTCCTTTCCTTCCCCAGTGTAGTATGCTGTTCAACACTGGCCTGTTTCTTCTTTACCTTAGCTCATGGTCTTCTCTGACAAGACTGCTTTTGTTTTTACAAATGATCTAAGCATCTTATCAAAACTATATCTATTATAGCAAAATAACATCCCTACTACTAATATTGTAAGATAAAGTTAAGACATAGTGTATTTGGATTATTTAATGTATAGTCTTCCCTTATCATTTGAAATGAAATGCTGACTTTTTCAGTATAACCCATGCTCCCTATAGGTTAATTTACAGGACCAGAAGGGCAAAATACACATCTATCAACAGTGTTTATAAGGCCTCATTTATCATGGTATGAGCACCTGTCAATCACCAAATGATACTGCAGTCCTAATCACAACATCCCTGTGTGATCATTACTTCTTATAGGTTACAAAGTTACCTGTAATCTGGGTAACTGGTTGCAGACAATGATGCTTTAAGCCAGCGGTTCCCAAACTCTGGGTCGCAACCCCAAATGGGGTCACAACATCAGCAGATGGGATTGTGGGGGTGGGAGGCTATGGGTTGGGAGTTAGGGGCCATGTTGAGGAAGTGGGGCCAAAAATGGGGAAAAGTTTTGGAAGCACTGCTCCATGTTAGAGATGCAGAAGTCAGGCACAGAAAGGCTACAAGGCTTGCCCAAGGTCAAACAGGAAGTCCGTTGCAGAGAAAGGAGTGGGGCCCATCTCTTCCAAGATCCAGGGCTGAGAATCTATCCAAAAAACCCTCCAACAATTGCTGCATAACTATGCTGTTTAGAGCAAGCACAAGCATGGTGAGGCTCTATACCACCTTATGTTACAAAATGAAGGAATGTATTGTATTGTTCATCTTCAGTGAGATAAAGCCATAAAAAAAAAGAAGTTAATTACTTCAGCGTTATACCTACATAATGTCTATAGCATTTTACACTTCAGAACTCTCCCACCAAGGGAAAGGTGGACAGAATGATGACTACTTTATAAAAGATTAAATTACAGTACTTTTTATATGATGAGAAAATATTTTGGTAGCTTTGAAGTATTATGTTGCTGTGTACCTACCGGGATGTGCTTACATGTTATATTGATTGGCGTCATGGAAAGCCCCAAGCTAAACGTTAATTTGGAGATTTCTAACTACACACAACATATGCCTCAATTACATAAGCTGTGGAATACTTTACTGCACTAATTATGCCACTGATTATGTTTCTGAGTAAGTTTTCCCCGGGAGACTGGAAATACAACATTCCAAATGAGAGCTACAACAATTAATCCAGTTCCTTGGGTGGACCCAAGGAAACCCAAAACATGATGGGCTGGTTGAAATCATGGATATGTGTATGAAGTTTTTGGAAGGGTCAGAATTTTACTGTCGGTTCATGTCAAAGAGACAAGGAAAGCAGCACGCGCAACTAAAAATGATGAAACCAATGCCCCAAGTACAAAAGGATGGAGAAAAAAAGATAGTTATGAAATAATTCTGAAATCAGTTTGTACAAAAATGTCTTTAAAAAGATGAATATGGTGGCAGGGAGGGGAAGTCAGAACCATATACATTTTCACACTTAGCACAAATGTAGCAAATACCTCTCTCCATTTCAAATTAAATTTTCACATTCAGAAAAAGGGACTGGTTTCATGTAAAATGCAGTTATCACTCAGGACTAAATGTTTTAAATATTGTGGCAAAGCTATGTCACAACCCTGGCTAAGTTATAGTTGTCCTGTTCAGGGAAATTTAAAAAGTAAGTTTGGCCAGCCAGGAGTAAGGGCTGAGGATCAAACCCAAGACCAGTTTCTCCATTAATTCTGTTGCTCTTGAATATTCTGTTTGACACTGCCAGAATTTAAACTACCAGAAGTAAATGCACAAGGCAAAGTTGCTGTAAATTGTGTGTGTTTGTAGAGCTAAATAAAAAGGTGACCTTTCAATAATTAACATCTCCTTCATACCATCTGACTAGATGACTGGGCTGCTCTGTTTTAAGTCTGGGTGTTCCAATCAAAGAAATCAAAGTTAGCATTAGTATGCTAGCTGAAAGGGACACTTTCCATTCAACAATCTGATATCTGTCCCAACCATTTTTATCACTTATATATCTACTAGGATTTCAGTAAATAAATGAGATTTACAAAAAAAGGTGATTTTCTCTAGCTTTTCAATCTATTCATTTGGCAGAATAGACTTTGGGTATGTTTGTTTTCCACTGTTCGGGGATCTTTAACACCGCAACAAGTCATTATTTTCTCTACCAGACTATTAAGAAAATGCGACTGAAATACCATAAAAATGCTGGGGGGAAATAGGGACACATGTAATACCTACAATCACTATTCTCTTATATTTAAAATCTGTTGAGACTTCAGAATTAGTGTGTCCGTAGCCTGGTACAACTGGCTAATGCAAACAAAAGAGTTTACAGGAACAAAGTTGGAAAGCAAGAGTCTGACAGGTTAGAGTAGAAGGCAAGGTAGATTTGCCACAGTCTAGTCTAGGGCTCCAGTTCATGATTACACACAAATGCTTTGCACAGAATAAGGATGGAATTAAGTGCTAAAGGTGGAGGTATAGGCTTCTTCCCTGCTTTAATTATATAAATGCAGCAAAATGGTTGGAAATTTGTGAAGGGAATGAAATTAAGCCAAAGGGATGATTTTTTTTCCTTTCACAGGCTCTGATGTTATAGTAAATGTAGTTCTACTGATTCAGTGAAGTTACTCCTCACTTACACCAATGCATGTGAAAGGTGAATTACATCTCATCTACAATACTGAATAGTTAAGTCATTTACGTGAGCATCTTGCTTGCCAGTATTATGCCAATTTTATAAAATCCAGTACATTCCTTTAGGCAGTTCCAAAGAACAAAAAATGGGACCCGATCTAACTCAGCACGGTTGTAGCACAGCCAAAGTAACTCCCTTGACTTCACTGGGTTTAGTTAGTAATGGCATTCGTATAACAGACCAGAAACTGGCTCAGGCTCCTTCAATGCCCCGTGTTATAAAAAAGTGCTGAAACTGTGTCACCGCTTCTGTTGTATACATCCTCCTCCCACATTTAGACTGTTCAATGAATATACTCCCTAGAATGAGCTGTGCAACATGAATCCCCTCAAATGACGCATGATTTTGTTCAATGTGAGTTGCACACTTTTTCTTTTCTTTTTTATGGCCTGTAACAAATTTAAAATCTGTGCAAAAGAAAGACCTCTGACTTGTAGGACTGGATTCTACATAAATGACTAGTGCCTCTGCCTTCCTAGAAAAGAAACAAACTGGAGATGGCAGATAACGGAAGGCTTAGAAGCTGGCAACTGCACTTTGTTTCTTTCGTTGCCATGGTTTTCTTAATGTCCAGTTCTTGGACTAGTTAACGGCACTGAGGCACAATAACTGGAACCAGACAATCCAGTGACCTAATATTCGAAAGCAGGACACAACACCTGATTTTCATCTTAATGAAGTCAGTCATGTTACAGTGACTTCTATATGCTCCCAGTTTACATCCGTGTAACACCCTACCTTCAAATTAATGCATCCAGATGGATCCCCTCCCATTTCAGCTTTTCACAACAGAGAGAAATACATACTTACACACACCTAAATACATTCACCCCAAAGATATAATAGGTTCCTCATGGGCCTAATTCAAAAGAATTCCTTTGTAGTATAAAAGCATTAGAAGGAATGGATGGGTGGGAATGCAGTTTAACTTGTGACAGCTTTAATTTGGTGGGTGTGCAAAATGAATGCAAGTTAAATGCCAGCTAAATAGAAGTGGGTGTAAGTGTAGCAGGAAAACCAGCTAGCAGGTTGCTGTATCATACTCCCACTTTACACCAAAGCACCTTGTCCTATGTCCTGCTTCAGTACTTTTTCTGTTGGGCCCACCCTGACTGTGCCCCATCAGCACACAAGGGACTTGTGTTCATACCAGTGAAATGCCAAATTTGTGTAGCCCCTTAAAAATAAAACTGATGTCACTGCTCAGTTTGGCTCAGAGACTCCAGCGGGAATCCCATCCGGTGACAGCAGGTACCAGCCATCCTGTGTGTAAGAGTTAGCTTTTCTCTTCCATCTGCTAATCTTTTCTCCTCTATCTCCTGGAAATTAAACATCACCTGAGGCTGCCATTCCAACCTTAAATTGATGTTTGTGCAAGTAAGTGGTTTTGTACAGGGGAAAAAGAAAAGGAATCCAATGGTATAATTTTAGGATCAAGGGTCTAATCTGTGATTAATAATTAAGGCTTTTCCTGCAATTAAAGCACAAAAGCCAAACCCCAAACAAAGGGAAACTAGAAGATCTGAAGTTAAGTCTCACATTTCATCCAAGTAACTGGCAGAGTAGCTACCTTCCAAGGATCTGGCATGCTTTTGAGAAGAGGTGGAGACCAGTATAGGAACAACAGACATTCCTAATGCACAACATCCTGTGCATCTGTCCACAAATTCCTTGTTTATAAAAGGGAGATAATTCTCAGTCAGTGCCACAGTTGGTAGGATCATACATAGCATGCAGTGTGCTGAGGCAAGTCTCTGGCATGTGCCTTCATACCAGACCAACTTTATATGGTTTTTCCCCAGGTGACTGCAATAGTTCTAAATTCAGATCTGGGTGCTCCCTATACAATCCCAGTAAGAAGAAAGCATTGCTTTCCATTTACATAATCATTCTTGAGGCCTGCATGACCTCCTCATATTATACAACTGTACTGGAAGTTAAGGATTTTTGAATGATGCATTTTATTACCTAACTATAATCCACTGTAATAAATCAGGGAAAGTACAGAGTTCTGGGTGAGGGGGTAGTTAGAGAAAGCAGCACAGTGAAGTTCAAGAGGGCAATTCCCATCCTGGTTTAAAAGAATTTTTCATTACGGAGAACTTTAAAAAGAACCCATCAAACCATTAATCTATGCCCAATCATTACCAAATGTTGCTTCTGCTAATTATATGGCAATGCTGTAATCAACTCCTTGCATCTCATAGGGAAATCCTAATAGAACTTAATAGGGTTGATAGAGCTTGATAGCTTAATTTAAAAAATATATATATATTTTCTGTAGGCTTTTTAAAATAGAAATCCTGTAATACTATTCTATAGGAAAGTAAAGGATATGGGTTAAACTACCCATAGAAGGTTTATTTCCTATAGCACTTTTCCCATAGGGATTCATTTCTCAGCACAAGTGAGCCAGCCATGAAATTACATGGATTGTCTCTGTCCTAGCTTTGAATACCATGCACATGAAGGGGAACTTACCCTGTACAGCATTATGAAACATTTTCCAGTTAATTTTATGGCTGTGTATAGAGATGTCACCTGCTAGATTATCCTGCAGTAAAGTCATAAAGCAGTGAAGGAAGTTGAAAGTCAAATTTTGGTTTGGCTGCACCCATGCAAAATCTTGATTATCAGAGAACCAGCAGTTTGGCCGGAGGTACATTCTTGGATGCATTAAGGACCAAATCCAAACTCAAAACAAATAGCCAAATAATAATCCAAGAATGCATGATACATTTGACAAAAGAGGTTACAAAGGTGTCCTCTAGGCTCCCTCCAGCCAAGGTGCTCTTTTCATTAAATCAATCCTTCGGGCTGCTCTAAAGCTGTATGCTGCCATCAACGGCAATTGTTAGCTGTGCCTAATTGATAAAACCTCTGATGGCAGATTTATGCCACCTGCTAATGCCCCTACATCTAGGATGTTCCATCAGGGGTAGGGTTTTTGGAGATGAAGGCCTGTGCCTGTGGTGTAAAGCAGCTGGAGAAAAATTTGGCACTATAATTTTCACATATCACCTAAAATCTATCTGTCTAAAAATATTTTGGTAGCATTGAAGTGATGCTGTAGCTGTGATGGTCCAGAAAATATGCAAGAGGTTTTTTATATATATATATATATGCTACTCTCCTCAAAAAAAGAAGGGGAAAACGAGCAGCTTTTGTTTTTAAAAAAAGACAAAATCCTAATACAGCAGGTACAGAAAAGACCTGTAGATGATCCAAACTGCCTTCCCTTGCATATTTACAGGCTGAAGAGCACAGTGGTTACTTGCTTAAATATGCTGGGTCCTATTCTGTTCCCAGGTACACCTCTGCCATCTCACTTGCTCCTACATGGTAAGATTTTTCCTGTTTCTTACTGACGTGTCAGTTCATGAGCACAGACACCCCCTACCTTAAGTTTCCTCTTACTATGTTTATTTCAGCTGTAAACTTTCTTGATCTTATCCTAATTTAAAGCTGTGCCAGGTGATCTCAGAAACAGCTTTTCTAAGAAGCATTGTTATCCTACACTGTGTGCATATATTTACACTCTAAGCCAAATATTTATCTTTAACTTCTCCTCCTTAAAAAAAAAAAAGCTATAGGGCTTTCTTACCAGTTAAATGGTGAAATGATCATCCTGGAAACCGAAGTCCTCTCTTTATCCAGAAGTCAGGGGAGAAATAGAACTTCCAGACCTTCACCTGCAAAGCCCAACTCACTAGAGCAGATGTCAGGATGAGAGGATAAACTTTCTTTAGGTCTACTAGGTCATTCATGACCCTTTCTACCAGGACTGCTAATCAGGTAGCCAAATGGTGACAACTGTGTTTATGAGGTTTTGGTCAGAGACTCCTGTCCATTAAATTTATTTCAGCTTGGCCACAGAATGGACATCAAATGGTAGCTTGGAATCCAGGTAATGATTTAAACTAAGAGATTTCTTATACTAAAGTTCACAAGGCAGGCACTGACTTCAGTAGTTCTGTACAAAGAGCAAATACCAACCCTCTCCTTTTATCTATTAAGATGCAATCTTTTTAATGTGTGAGAGCCTTTTACAACCTGGGCTGATATCATTTGATCAGGTTCACGCAATCAGTGCAGATGATTTGAAGTCTAGCAAACAAATTTAACTCCAAACACAAAAAGGAGCTCAACATTACTCTTTCCTAAAACCAAAAAAACTACATTAATCCATTTAAAGAACAATCAGCCAGCCACAATTTGCTTTTAAATGACAAGTCTGCTCTAGAGGTCAGGACAAACAGGTCTCAAATGGACATGCAATATCTCGATCTGAGACGGTAAAGCTAACTGGGACATTCTGGATCACAGGCTTCAACCCCGCAGACAGTTCCTTGTTTGGACCCTGATCCTACAAATGTCTCCCCTGGGCAGTTCCTCAAGGTTACAAAAGCAGAAGCCCACTGAACTCAGCAGAGCTCTGCACAGGTACATGGGGCCCTTACAGAGCCAGCTGCAAAATCAAGGACTCTGAAATCAAACTTTGGTTCACTTCCAATTTTTTGTCCAAGCTTCACCTTCATTTATCTTCTAAATATTGCCCTCAGTCCTCTCTCTCAGCCACATTAGCAATGCCTTCTATTCATGACTTCACAGATCATCCCTAGCACCTGTTTCTAGTGCTTTCATGCTTGACTCTGGTCATTCCTCTAGCCCTCCTATGAATTCCTTGAATGTTTACAGTATGAAAAGAAAACTTGCCAGATATTTCCATATTTTTGTGAACTGAGACAAAACTTCTTGTGCCAAGCTTCAATCTAGGGTAACACTTGTTTTATCAGTTAGAAACCCCAGAACATAAGCTGATGTGGGACTGTCAAAAATTAAGCAGCACTTCCTGCACAGACGCAACAATAAATAGATGAGAGAGAAAAGTCAAATGAAGATTTTGTTATTGTTTTTACAATATTTGGGCAAGACATAAGCACACCTGAGAGACCACAGCTGCAAACTCGTTGGCAAAGCAGAGAAATCAGAATAAAATTATGCCTTTAATTTTCTGCAACTCCTAACTTAAAAAAAAACAGAAAACAGTGCAGCTATTAGAAAAGCTGAAAGAAAAGATACTAGAGTTCTGTGAAAATCCACAATAGTTGACACATTACAAACTACAGACATTTCAAATCATTTTTGCAACCTGCTATTAAAATGAGAAGTCTACTACCTTAAATTTGTAAATGTTTACCTTGTATTTAGGAAGCTTAGCAAACAACTCAGTCTTGTATGCCCCACAATTTTTAATACCACTGGAACCATTATAGTGTCAAAATGTTTAGTTTTAAGCCACTGAGCTCTTCATTTTAATAATATGTTGCACAGAATTCATCTTAATCCATTTCATCAAGTTAAGCATGAACATTGTGATTAAGAGTCTGAAATTGGAGAGGCCTCATGTTATCAGGCTCATTTGAGGCAATATCTAGCCAACTTTCAAAAGTGTTTTTTTTTTTCTCCCCACCCTTCAGTTCTCATTTTTAGGTGTATTTTTAACTCTTCTACTCTCCATCTGTTTGAAGCTAAAATCCATTTTCCTTACAAGCTGTCCCTCATTGTATCCAGTGGGTCTAATTCTCCACCCCATTACACTGGTTTTATGCCACTGTAACTGCATTATTTTCAGCTGAGTTATTTGTGTGCAATGGAGTGGAGAAACTGATTCACTGTGTATACATACACGTGTATATAGACAGGGTTTGCTTTTTCCTTTTATTGTAGGACTGTTTATTAACTCTGACACAGCACAGAACTAGCCGCTCAAGGGAATATGGGACCTTGAGCTACTTTTGTGACATGCAGAACTTTTCCAGGACCTGCAGAGACTACAGCATGTTTATGCAACCCTGAGTTATGGCAGGCTTTCCTAGGTCGTCCAGCATCTCCACAGCACTCCACTCTACCCTGCTCCTGGCTTATCCCTACATGAGGGCTTGTGGGAAATCCTTGGAAGGTTATTTTAAGGCTGTTTTATAGTCTCTGCACCAGGGAAATCCTCCCACAACTGGATACACGGTGCTACTTTATGCAGCTCTGGTCCTCTTGCCTGACAGAAAGGGCCAGAATGAGGGAGGGTGTGAACATCTCACCCCATTTTTCTAGCTTGTTTGTTTAAATAATGCCAAATATTTCACTTCATCTTGCAGAGACAGGCAGATATCACAAGGAAATGCACAACTGAAACACAGTAAGGTTATTCCAACTAAACAACCACACTTAGACATCTTGCACCTGAAAAACACTTTTGATCTCTACAGATATAAAGTATTCTTTCTTGACTTCTTCAAGACTCCTCTGAAGTGAGCACACAATCATGTTGCCATCTCCCAATTTATTTATAGGCTCTTCTATGATACTTATCTTCACAGCATCTGAAAATGCCATCCACACTGCCTTGCTCTAGGGTAAAGCGGCATTTTGGTAGCAGCTACTTGATCTGAGTTCAGTGGGGTCAGCACAGACCCAAGCAGCAATTTTCACTTTGCTTTAAAGCAGTGGTTTCAAACTTTTAAGACTCAAAGCACCCCTCATGAGGCCCCCCTCAGAAAATGCTGGCTCTTAGTTTTCACTCTTTTTCTAAGCTACAGAAGCATAACAGAGCAATCCTTCTGTAGCAAAAAAACTCAGACCCTCCCGCCCCCTGCAACATTTGGTTAATACCTTGATGCTACTGGATGCCTGTACTGAAGGGGATTTAGTCCTTGGATTTCTGTTTGAAATCTCTGGGTTGATCTTGTGAATCACCTTTGCACACCCTAAGAGTGATAACATTACATGGCACCCTTAAAAAGAGCTCAAGATCTCCCCTAGGAGTGCTAGCATGGTGTGGCACCCTTAAAAGGATCTCAAGGCCCTCTGGGGTGCCACAGGCCCCCTGGTGACGCGCTTAAAAGGATCTCAAGGTCTCCCCAGCAGTGCACAGCACCGTTGAAAGAAGCTCAGGGCTCCAGGTCTCTGGTGGCACCCTGAAAAGGATCTCACGCCCCCCCCCCAGCAGTGCGATCATTGTGTCACCCCACAACACCCCAAAAAGTACCTCAAGGTCTCTCCAGCAGTGCTAACATTGCAGGGCACCCTCAGACAGAGCTCAAGCCCCCCGGGGGGCTGCAGGTCTCTGGTGGCACCCTGAGAAGGATTCCCCCCTGCAGCACTAGCACCTTTAATTAGCGCTCAAGGTCCCCCGGGGGGCTGCAGGTCTCCGGCGACGCCTCGAAAAGGATCCCACTGCCTCCGGGGTGCCGCAGGCCCCGAGGCGGCGCGGTGCGGGGAAGCCGCAGCCGCGGGGGTCGCGGGGCGGGGCGGGGCTCCTCGCCCGCCCGCAGACGTCACCTGCTCCCCGGCGCCTCATGTCCCCGGGGGGGGGAGGGGCGCAAGCGGGTCCCCCCGGGAGCTCACCTGGGCCGGGGGCCGGCGCGGGGGCGGCCCGGGCTCGGCTCGGCTCCGCTCCGCTCCGGCGGCTCCTCCGGCAAGTTTCCGGGCGGGGGAAGAAAGTCGAAACCAGCGCGAGGGGGAGGAGGCAGCGCAGCCGCCCAGGTGCCTGCCCGAGCCCGCCCGCCCGCACCTGGCGCCGGGGCCCCCCGCCCCGGGCGGCCGCACCCGCCCCGCCCCGCCCCGCCTGGGGGTCCCCAGCCCCTGCCCTCAGTGCCCGGGTGGGGGCACCGGGTCCCGCTCAGCGCCCTCAGGCGCACCCCACCTGCGCGGGGGGCTGCCCCGGCCATCCCTGCGCCCAGGACGCGTCCCGGTGAGCGGCACAAGCTCCAGGCCGAGGAGGTCCCAGCCCAAGCCGGGCCGGAGTTCAGGGATGCGCTGAGACCCAAGCCGGGGGTGGGAGGAGGTGGCTGGCAGCACTCTCCTTCTGCGGGGCTGGGCGGCCACTCCGCGTCCTTCCCTTCTCCTGGCAGATGGCGGCCAGATGGATGGGGATGGCCTGTATTTCATCCGAGCCGGATCCCTGTCTGTTTACTGAGGTGAGCCTATGCAAATGCCAAGCTGTCAAGTCTCCCATTTCCATCCCGCGGGAGGTTTCCTCTGCACTTAACAGAGGACGTCCTCACGCTTCCGTCTTGCCAGCAAATGTTTTGCCTCTTTTATAAGGGATGGGAAGAGAATAGATCAGAGACCCTGTTAGACCATATGAACTTCCACTGCCAGTAGTCAATAATTGCTGGGCAGGTTGAGAAGCCTGTTGTCAGATTACCCACACGCATCTCAGGCCAACTTCTATAAATCTGGTCAAAGGTAAATAAAAATTGTCTGTATTTTAATGGTATCCCTCTCCACTTCCTTTTCACATTGCTTACCTTCTTAGGGCCCTATCTATTCAATGGCCCTGCCCATTATCATTCAAATTTCAGCACATGTCAAGTACTTTGCAGGACTGGGACCTTTGACTGCATGCTTACTGGTGTGTAGAGCATTTAGTACAGTTTAAGTGCCACCAGAATGCAAAATAATTCATCAAATGGGAGAAACTACAGATAATTCAGGTGCCTACTACTGACCCAATTAACTGCCATCTAATTCCTAAATTTGACTCAGATAATTAGACTATGCATAGTAAAAAGACTATCCATAGCTATTCTAAATGGGGATTCTTTTTTTTAATTTTGTAGAAAAAACAGTAACCATTCAAACAATGTCACCCAGATCTTATGCTGCTTTGTGTCTCAATGCAAATATTAAAATGTTTTGCTAATGCTAGCCATAGACCTCATTCTTCAGCTCTAAGGAAACTGTACCTTTGTTAATGACAGTGGATGTGCTCATATAGACTGGGTTCGGGGGTCTTAAGCACTTTGTCCTGGCAGATGACAGGGGAAGACATGCTGTCAATACTAAGGCTCTGTCTGCACTAAGACTGAAAAACTGGCGCTAAATTTGCTAGAGTAAACCCAGCCGAAGCAACTCATACTTTAATCACCATGACTACAACTGTGTTGTATGGCTGTCTATGACAACTGTCTATGGCATTACCTTAATCATGACAGGAAGGAAGAAGGCCCTGGAAGAACTTTTGCTACAAAGGAAAGGGATATCCTCCTTATTAAGGCAGGATGCACAATTCAAATGTTATTGAAGGCCCTTGCACGGTACAACTTTCCAACCAGGCAGGGTCACCATTAGCAGGATCCACTCTGATTGTGTCACCCTGCAGCATGTAAAAAAATGGGAAACTGTATTGGGCTGTAACTGCATACTGCCATGTAAGAGGCAATGGGTTTTTTGGGGTGATATCTTTTATTGGACCAACACTATAGTTGGGAGAGATCTTAGATAAGTGTTCAGGCATAAGGTGCTCTTCCTCAGGCCTGGGCTATATCTCTTTGTTCAGTTGAGTAAGTATGTACTGTTTAAATTGATCCTTAATGGCAGGGGTGCCAAATATGTGGCTTGTAGACTGGATCCAGCCCTTGGAGCTCAGTTGTCTGGTCTGCAGGGCTCCCAGAGGGTCTGGGAATTTAGGAGTGGGGCAAGCAAGAGCAGGGCCTACAGCTGAAATCCAGGGTATAGAGCCCTGTTGGGACATGTGTCAGCAGTGGGGAGTGAGTGATGGCAACTGCTATGGCTGTGACTGCCACATACCCTGACAGGACCACTGCCTACCCTGCTGCCAATGCTGCTGAATCCACATCCAGCCCAGGGGCCCCAATAACTTTGAAACCCTTGCTTTATGGAGCAGGTTAACTAAAAAATGTTTCTCAGTTTTTCTGGGGTTCTGCATAGTTGTGCTGTATAGTTGGAATTGTGTGCATTAGCCAGATGGTAAGTCCTCTGGAGATGATGTTACAAAATTATGTTTCTTGCACAAGCTTGGAAAGAAGATGTCACTATGCAGCCTGGCTTTTTTTTTCTTTATGTTGTGGATTTTCCATTGTAAGTGCCAAATGTCAATATCTTCCACATTGTGGTAGTTTTGGAGTGATGCAGCAGCTATGATGGTCCAGGAAATATGCCACCTGAGGGAAAGCTGCAAAGCTCTCCAAACAGTGTAGTTGGTCCAATAAAATATATCAGCCCAAAAATCCTTGCCTCATGTATTTCCTGAATCATCACTCCACCACTACTAGTGCAGTGTAAGCCAGAAAGGGATGCAGGTGCTGCAGAGACACAGGGCTTCTGTATGGATTATCCTGGTTTTCATGGACCTTGGGCAATTTCTGCAGTTGTTTGAAGGTAGGCTTGGAAATTTAGGAAAAAGAAATCCCTTGGAAATTCCAAGCGGAAGCACATCTTTAGAATCAGTCCACTGGAAATCTCCCTTAGTGGACACTCCCCAAAGATTTTTATCATCTACCAGGACCCGTGTTCCATAAATTGGACAATCTTGAACATGTATAATTTAAGATGTGGTAAAAATTAATTATATAATTGTACTGGAATGTTGTTTGGTTTAGCCTTGCAAAAGAGGAGTCAGACTGAGTCATGACTGCTAATAGTCTCAGTCTGTTCACTGTAGGCTAAAGGTCTTGTCACTCTAGCTATGTTTTCACTGCAGAGTTAATATAAATGTGGGTAACTCAAATTAACACCTCTCAAGTCTGCTCAGCTTGGGTGAAAATAGCTAAACTGTAAAATGGAAAACTTGACAGAGTGTTTATGTTAACAGGTGATGAGTTGTTCATACTTGACCTGTAGCGGTAATCTATGATGGGCCAGTTAACAGGAGGTGAAAGCACCATCACATCTGAGTTAAGCAGTTTTGTGTCTGGTAACTCTGAAGTTACAATTTGAGTTAAACCTTCAAGCTCTGTATCACCCAGCTGTTCTGTCCCTGTCTCAGTCAGATGTAAATATTTTTTCATTAGCATTGCTTGCTGCCCCTCACAGCCATTGGTCTTTATTTCTTTCTACCATCAACTTTCTTAAAAAAAAAAAAGTTCTTATACTAGAGAATTTTATTTCTAGATAGACTAGTTTATCTTCACTTCTTTGATTTATCTGCCTTTTTTCAGAGAAAATAGAATGATTTTCACTTGAATTCTTATCTGCTCTGGCTGCTGATTCCCTTATCTTAAGTCATGATCCCCTGTTAATGATGTCACAGTCATGGCAAAAGAAACAGAAAGGCCATGTCCACCCAAGCAGGGCCATGTCTTTGCAGCAACACAAATAGTAGTGGCACAGATTTGCGCTGTTACTTTGTGCTGCAGTGCATGCCCCTGCTCATGCAGTTTGCAGCAGGGCACATTGTCCCACTCCTCCATGTGCTGCAGGGGGACTGGCTAGGGTACGTGATGCCTCGGCATGGGGCTGCTCAGCTGGCCCCAACCATCTGGAGAGTGGCATGTGGAGAAGTGCCCATCTTGAGGTACACTACACCCCAGCAAGCCAGTGAGCAGCTGGTTGGGGTGCAGGATGCCTTGAGACGGGCTCTGCAGCACACGGAAACAGGGGAGTAAGCAGCTCTGGGCTACCTGCTGCTCCCCCTTCACCAGGTGTCGCTCTCTGGCTGGCTAGGGCACAGGGTGCCTCAGTGTTGGGGCTCCACAGTGCACAGCGATGGGGGAGCAAGCAGTCCTGGGCTGCCTGCCCCCCCCCGCTCTGCATCTGTCCCAGCACATGGTACTTTGGCATGCTTTGAGCTGCCTTTATCTGGGGGGGGGTTGCTACCAGTAAATCCCAGAAGCAAATTTTGCCTCAGTGCTGTAAATTAGCAGCATGGGACACAGTTTAACATGTAACACATGCAGTTTGTGGCACTGCAAAGAGGTTTGTGCCACAAGCCACGTGTCTGCACATCTGGATCTGGCCCAAGGACGTGAACCAAATTCAGTCCTGGTACATGACTACCTGCTGACCCCTGGACTGAGTTTGGCAAATACAAGAACAACATATATTTCATTGGAAGTACAATATGTTTAATAAACATGCAGATAGAGAAAATATTTCACAGGGAGATATAAAAAGCAAATTTGTAAATTCCAAAAAAGGAAATAAAATAGGTAGGCACATTGCAATTGAAGTAAATAACAGATTGAAGGGAGAAGCAAAATCAAATCACACAAAAACTTAAAGGTCAGTTTAATATTGTTAATGTAAATGCAAAGCCGTGTTAACCTAAAGTTTTCCATGTACAACAAATATATGGCAGGGTTCCAACCTTGAAGCTTCATCACAAAGAAACACAAACATCCATCTCACACAGCAAGAATGTAAGTAACCTTCAAAGATAAATGATTCTCACAAGTAAGGAGAGGGAGTCATCTCAGCAAACTACGATTAGATAGGTGTGGAATCTCTTTTGCAGGAAGTTGTGAAAACAATTCCAGAAGAAAGCTCACATGCATGTAGACGCTGCTGATTTTGGTGAATCCAGTCATGTAAATGCCAGTCACATTAATTCTTACAGCTGCCACTGCATCTCTGTTTGTTATGCCCTCTTCTAATATGGGATTGACATATTATTATCCCTTTGTATGATGCATACACAGGTTCTAGGAAACGCATCAATTTCTGGGTAATAGAAATGGTGGAAGACCCAAATCTTGAAACATCTGTTTTAAGTAGATTAGACAATATGCTAGAACAGTGGTTCCCAACCTTTTTAGACCATGGACCAGCAAACCACAGACCAGAAGTGACCATGGACCAGCATACTGCAGACCAGAAGTGACTATACTGAGTATAAAGAAAAGATTGGCCGCTGATCCGCAGTATGCCGGTCACTTCCGGACTTCTGGTCCGGCAGCCAAGCCTTTTGCGGACTGGCAGCCAACCCTTTGTAACCTGGTACCAGCCACGGCCCAGGGGTTGGGGACCTCTGTGCTACAATATCTAACGCTGGCCATTGATGACTTGATCCGTCTTTCCTATAATATTCTTTATAGTCCATTAATCATTCGTAGTGTCAGAGTATTTGGATGGATAGGTCTTTAAAATGTTTTCATTATAAATAAGTAGAATGACCCTCTCTTTATAAATAAATACATTTGTGCTGGATAAAAAAGGACATCTGGCTTTTCGTAGCAAAGGGTAATACATCTGTCTTTTCTCAGGAAAGGAGGAACCTTCAGTATTTTCTATTAAAGCTGTGAGCCTAAAATAAATAGTTTGTGTTAGTAATCCTTCCTTGGGTTACTCCATGAATGACTGTGATGGCTAGTTTGTAATTTTTAAGTGATATTTACTCTTCAAATGTAGTAGGTGATTTTTAATTAATATTTTTATTTCTCTGGCAGTCTATCCAGGTTGGCATTTTTTCAATGAGATTTTGTTGCAACATAGTATCTATTAGAGTGAAAGCTATTTTAGTAACATGAAAATACTACTTGAAGGAAATCTGGATTTGGCCTCAGAAGAAATAAAGTCTGTGATCTGATATTTCGTTGACCTCCTGTAATGTTATTTTATATTAGAACATTACCCTGTGAGCTGCCGAGCTCACCCAACTTCCCTTAAAGGGATATTTAGAATATGATATTGTTAAAGTCATAGAAAATAGTGTTATAGATAAATCATGGTTTTGAATTTACCTCACCGGTTTAGTTTCACCATCTTTCCTATTTACATACAAACTGAAAGCTGATATTAACTATTTCCAAACCACATACAGGAATGTAATCTGTGCAATGTGACAAGGTTCTACTCTTATCCAATATTGCTTATTATAAGCTTATCTCATTTCTGACTCAGATGATGGCTTGAATGCATGAAGGACTAAGAATTTGTTTTTGAGATGCTGAGCTACGTATTTCTCCTTGACTTATGGAGCTGGGAATGCCTAGCACATTTGAAAACTAGGGGCCAACCAATTTTCTTGCTGTCCCTTCAGATTTAGCTATTTTTCTTAAAAGATGGATACATGTGGTTCTTTGGTGTAAGTTCTACCTACTTTCTGTGCATTTCTTTATGCCCCCAAAGTGATGGATGCTGACATTTCTGTATAGTTTTCATAGCTGAACATGCTTCTAAATTGCTGGTGGCTAGGTTTTTCATGTTTGACATGACAAAAAAAATTATGAAAGGAGTTTATAGGCTATAAATTCAGAAATAATTTGACCCTGGCTCTAGCTGCCTCTGTTCTAAATCATACAAGACTAAGTATGTTAACATTTTTTAAATGAGTGTTTTGACTTTATTAGATCTCAGATCACTGACCCAGTGAATAATTTTGTCACTTAGCCTGAAATCACTACATGAAACCAGCTGCCAGAATTGACCTAAATACAAGCGAAGCCAGAGACTAGTTGGGTTCCTGCTTTTTTTCTGGAGGCCCTTTCTACTTCTCTGACAGCTGGGCTGGTGGGAAAGGCTACTTTTGTCATAATTTCCTTCTTCCATCCCATCTCTTCTCGACCAGGGTCCCACAGATCACAAGTGTTGCCAGCCCACTTTGAAGCTGTGCTACTTGGCTGCTACAGTCCCTCCCAATGGAGCAGGAATTTCAGGCAGTTTGCAAACTTATCCTTCCTTGGGTCCAGCAACATCTACGTAGTGTGTCCAGGTCATCGATTTGAGAATACAGAGTGATGTTTCCAGTGCATGTTCAGATCTTCTTCATTACTTCAGGATATTGATAGGTCAGTTCTGTTCTCAAGCAGGCCAGTGTAAATGTAAGGCATGCCATTGACTTCTGTTCATGTTTTTGCAGCTACCTTTTGCACTGAGCTCTTTAAAAATGTTATTCAATACCCTTCTGGCAACCTGAATGCCAGCCACTTTCCTCTGCCACAGGATATGCTGCTTGGGTGATTTGAACTTCAGCAAAACAGAACAAAGGATGTCTGTTTGTTCTTGGCTACATGCAGTGATTTGCTTAAAAGATTAAAGGATCGGTTGATATACCTTCTTACAAGAACCATATCTTCCTATTAACTGTGCTTTCTGACTCAATTCTAGAGACCTCCAGTTACTTAAATATGGCATTCTCCTCAATCCCAATAATTACTTTGTCAAGTCTTAGGAAGGAAAGTGAGCAATAATGAAGGGAATGTTGAATTTTGATAGCTACGTAAGTTATAATTACAGAACAAAAGTGAAGATTGAAGAAACCACAAAGGGGCTTATTCTTCCTGGAACTGGCAGGATACGCCCACTAGTTTTTTAGCAACAGTTTTGGGGAAGTGGTAGCTAGACCCTTCCGTCCAGCACATCCCAAAGCATTTCAGACACAGAAACTGCACTCATAGAGATTGCCCCACTATCCCTTGAAATACAACTACTTCTGAGGTGGGAGAGGACAGTAATTTCACAATTATTCAACAGCATACAAGATTTTAGTGACTGAGCAGTTCTGCACATTGGGTGACAGTGGTACAGGGCAGCAGCTACAGCTGGATTACTGGTAGCAGCAGTGATGGCAGCTGAGCTAGGAGCACTGTGGCTGCTTTTTTGGACCCCCTCCCTCCACTAGATCGGTACCCAGGACTAATGCTCCAGTCATCCCACCTTAGTGACTAAGCAGCACAGATTAGAGAGGTTTGAAAAGAAGAATATGAGATGGTTGCAAGAATCATCTTGAAAAGATTTAACATAGACTTGGACCCCTATTAGGTTGGTTACACTTTATTATCCCTCAAATCATTGTTTAGGAAAAGAGACATATTTCTGATCAGGTTATACACCCTGTAACTAGAGGGAAAAATCATGTCCTGAGGAAAACTGAGATCTAGGGTTCAGCACGTGCATACACCCATACTGCCTCTCTCAGCATTCCTAGCTGAATGGGTGGGAGGCAATTTCCTTGCAGCAAAGATATCCAGTAAATAGGATTATCTATTAACAAGATAATCCACTGAAAGTTTATTCTGTAACAACCCAGAGAGAGAGCAGAGGTATAAGCCATGTAGCCAAGGTGCAGGTATACTCTTAAAAGTAATTATCTGAAGCACCACTGTGGGGTTCAATATTAATTCACTCTCATTGATTCCTGATCCAGGTCACTTTGTTTCTAAATCTGAAGATTAATTTTTCCAGCTGGCATTTGGGACAGTTTGCAGAGCTCCAGAGAGATGTAGAACTTAAGCTGTTGTCCTTCTGACCCTCAGCATCACTAGTGATTATGGTAAAGGCATGGTGTGGTGACTAAACCCTAGGACTGGGAAATTAGGGTTCTAATCCCAGTTTTGGCAGAGACCTTGCATGGCCTGGGTCAAGCCACTGAAGTATTTGTGCACTAGATGATGTACAGTGGGATGATGGCAGTTCTATGCCTATATCATCCTGCAGGGTATTTGCAAAACACTTTTTAAGTCTTGGATGGAAGGTATGATACTGGTATAAAGCATAGCTGTGGTTTTTAGATTTGGGAAAAACAAAGCAAACCATTCCTGTGAGCATTTACTCAGTTTTTTAATTAATTATATAATAGCCCACTCCTGTCTCCCTCTATATAGACACCATCCTGTTGTAGGTAGACCCAGCTGCAGGATCCCACATGCGTCTCAGCCTGCTTGGTCTGGACAGAACCTGATTGTTTTTTCTGAGTCTGTAACACAGTGTCCCAGTCTCAAGGATCCTTTGCATGAGGTTTTGTTTGGGAAGTGAAATACTGCAGTCCTAGGGCCCCTGTATTGCAGAATCAGTGTCTCATCTTCCCCACTCCCTTCATTGCTTACGCAAGCTCTATCAATGTCACCTTGGTTATTTTCAACTCCAAGGTTTAGTGTAACCCCTCCTGGGACTCTGCTACAAGAAGCTAAGAACTCAGCTTTGGTGCAAAAGATAGTCTTAACCTTAGTGACAGACTGCAGTAGAATAACAAAAGTTCTCAGTTGTTTCTTCCCCTCTTTGCTAAACTTACTTACCCTCTTCTGTCAGTGTAAGGCTATGTCAGCCCTTCAGACTGTGAAGAGTCCCTCATGCCTTCTCTCTCAACCCAGTTCTTCTTGCATGCAGTGAAAGATAATTTTCCCCTCCACAGAAAGCACCTCTCACCTTTTAATATTGTCAGTCTTCTTTTTTTGATTATATTTCCAGGCCCCATTATTCCATGAAGCTGGGTAAGCAGTTGCAAAAATCGAAGTTGACGAATCTAGATGAACCTCTTATGGCTTCTGGTCATAATCATTCAATAAGGTGACAAGCACCTTTCCTGGGTTAGGCATTTTCTTGGAATACATTACAGTAGTCTCAGGCAAAGTTAGACATGTGCTGAATTCCTAATACAAAGTGGATGTTTGAATCTGAAATTGAGGTTTTGGTACAAAATGGAGCCCACAACTGCTGGTCACATTGTCTTTATAGCATTTTAGATTCATTTTTCATTAACATTTACATAACCAAGTTTTACTGCTGTTAACACACCTGTAGCAATTGAAATTTACACTTGAATAGGTAAAGCATCAAGCAATACATAGTCAGTCATAAGGTGGTCCTTTGATTTAACTGGCATAAGTTTAAAAGATTCATGAAATCCGATGAAGAATTGTGTTAAGTAAATGTAGTTCATTTGAGGAAATAGCTACTTCCTTTAGTGTTCTTCTGTCAGGAAAAAAAGTTCGGTTTGGTTATTAAGATTCTGCATTTAGAACTGAGGAAACAATTCAGACAATACATGGACTCCAGCTTAGTGACCCACGTCTCTGTAGGCTCTGCAAGAGTTGACAGGAGTCCTCTTATTTTTTTGGCCAGTGACTTGAGCAGATAGAACTTTAAGAAGTAGCGCACATTTCTGACTGTAATAAAAAAACTTTAAATGGCCATACTCTGGTTCATACTCTTACCCTTTTCACAATATGTTCATGATGGAACAGGTTCTGAAAGGGGTCTGAACATCTTCCATACTCGTTGACAATGTGAGTACTTTTCTTTTGGATTCTATTATTCATGTGACGCTCTTATTGATATTGCACTAATATGAATATTGATAGAAGGTGATACTAAACTGAGGTTTCTAAGGGGGTATTTGCTGAAGACAAACTAAAACTGCTTCCTGGGTCACGGTATGTAGTCACTTACTCCAGTGAAATCTTGGCCTGCATCATTAGAGTGCTATTGGTACTGTTAATACTCTGAGAACAGGGGGTTCAAACGCATCTGGCCCTGCAAGTTGGATGAATGGCATGGCCTGTCCATGAGCTGGATCAGGTCTACAGGTACCCCCTCCTTGCCTCCCCCTCCCCCCCAGCATGCCTAATCCAGCATACATGGAATCTATGTGGGCCAGTCAAGGACACTGGCCAAAGCAGGCACCATGGGTGGCAGGCCCAGGACCCAGCCCAAGCAACCATCATGGGTGGCGCACTTCTTGGGCATTGCATGTTGGGATGGTCCAACACAGCAAAAGGGGCAGCACCAGAGGCCAGATTATGGGGCTCTTCAGGCAAGATCCAGCCCCCAAGCCATATGTTTGACATCCCTGTCTTACAGCCTATGTACCGGATCACTGTGTGCTTTGGACATGTTGTCCAATGGTAAATTTACTTCAAATTGTATTCTTGGGGTTTTTTTAATAGACTTAGTGTACTGCTACTGAGAACAGAATTTAGCCTTTACCCCCATTGCTGCTATCTGAACTGCTAAAGATTTTTAGATCTGCACATTTCAGAGTAATGATCCTTGTAAAAAAAAAACTACAGTTCAATACTCATCCACCGTTTAGGCTGCTTCTCAAACTTTTGTGTGAACAAGAAGGTTCCAGTGCATTCGGTGATGTCAGAGGACATAGTACAGAGAACTGAACTGTGGCTAACAGGATTTGAGTTACTTTTTCAGTTAATAGGATTTACTTTATTATTACAGTGAAATATATTTATAAGAAAGAAAGGAGCCTTTCAAAAAGAGTAGCATCCCTCATAGGTACAGCTTTACACATATGTACAAGCTCCTCTCTCAGACAAACTCTTCTGTGTTTTGAAGCTACTTTTTGTTCAGCCTCGCAGCCTAGTGGACACATTCAAATCCTGTCTAACTACATTCCTCCTCTTCTTGAAAGTTTCTTTTGGCTGACAAGTTCCCTCCCCTATTTATAGCATTTGCTTCTTCTCTTTTCCTTGTATTTAAGCATCTAAAAGTACTTCAGAGACATTAAACCTTTCAAATCCTCCAAAGTTTATAATTTTCATCTTCAGACTACATATATAGACCAAGTGACTTCTCCAGCACCATGCAAATGCTGCGACAGTCAGGAACAGAACTCAAAGGGCTGTTTTGGCTCTCATTTACACTGAGTCTATAGATTTTTTTGAGACGTATGATAGAGGAGAGGATTAACCTGATTCAATTTGCTTCAAGAAGCAATTTCTTTAGAGAAGGTGATTTTCCTGAAGTATCTTATCACTGATGGTGAAAGGTGCTTGTCTGGGGAAGTTTTTGAACAGTTTTCAAGAAAGCTCTGCAGCTTAAGACATCTGGGTCTAATTCATATGTGAAACGACTCTACTGAAGTTGCAGTAAAAATGACTTTGGCATTCCGATTTCAAAATTTAGCACAAGTACGTAAGAGACAATATGCTAGTTATCGGGAAAAGCAGCAGGCGCCAATATGAATATTAAACTCCTGGATATGCGCATGCGCATAGTTTCATTTGGGGGGGGGCATAGCAAGCGCCACTCTGTCACTGCGTCAGTCAGACTGACTCAGTCTCATTTTGGCAGCTGGTGCATATAGCCTGTGGAAAAAATATTGAAGTGTTGCTGTTCTGAGTTCAGTCAGCAGTGACAGAATTTTTTGTTGGAATAATTATTTTTACGGATTGTGAAAATGCATGTGGGCACACCTCGGGTGTGAGGGAGGAGTGCCATGGTGTCAGTGGGCACCGCGTTGAAAACTGCAGTTATAGGGCCAATTTTCCTTTGTGATTGATTCGTGATGTGATGATGCATATTCAGGCCCAAGAGTATCAATTACATCATACGTTTTTGCCCCATTCAGAGGAGACCTAATAAATGGTGAGAACTTGAGTTGGGGTCAAGAAAGATAATGATGTAGCAAAATAGGACAGATTTCTAAAATAAAGGACCACTGGATACTCCTAAAAGGTATATGAGATGCATCTTCATGGACTGCTCTAATAAGCTCTGCTGGCTTCAGCTAATGTTTGATTTAAAGTTGTTTCAGAGTAGTGCTGCGTCATCTCTAAAGTACACCTTCTCTGCCTGCCCAAAACAGCCTCACAGTTCAGTCTGGGCACCAAAGTGCCACAGGATAAGGAGATCAGGCATTTGTCCTAATTCATGGTTAAAAAAAATAATGAAAAGTTGGCTCTTCTGTGCATCATGGATCATTTGTAAATTAAAGTGAAATTTTTCCATTTCTAGGAACTAAAATCCAGCCTGGCTGCAAAGATGTACCATGTGGAATAGCTGCAGTGTGTGTTCTTCACACTGTCAACTCTGTCCCAGCTTTGATTAGTAATCAGTGATACCTGCACTTAATTACCATTTTTCCATAGGATATTGCATCCATAATACTGAAGGTCAGTGTCCCCTGAGCCTAAGAGCTGGTCCAAACACATACCTATTGTATTGATGGTAACACTGTTTCACTTGCAGCTTTGTCTTTAGGGCTACACCACTGCATTGTGTGGCCGCAGGCATACTAGCATAAAATCTGTTTACACTATAACTTATTTCCCATCCCACACAGAAATAACCCACATTAATATAAAAATATTTATACCTAATAAATATATCCATGATATTGCATTCTGTCTGTGGAAGATCTTAGGGAAATTCCTTCCAGGTCTCCTCCTCTCTAGGGACCTGTCAATGGAGCTGACCCAAACTGAGGTTTCAGTAGATGAGGTTGTCGAGGAAATCGATAAACTAAACAGTAGCAAATCACCAGTAAGTAGTAAGTTTAAAAGTCACGAAAGGAGTTTTTTTCACACTACATGTCATTATAGTGCAGAACTCATTGCCACAAGATATTGTGAAAGCTGACAAGCTAGCCAGATTCAAAAAGATTGGACACATTCTTGGAAGAAAGGGGAATCAGTAGATATTAATTATGGGAGTTAGGGTTGCAGCTTCTGAACAGAATTAGAACTTCCTAGACCTGAAATGTTGGAGTCTGCAAGTGAGAGAAGAACAGTGGGAAAATAACCCTGGTCATACCCAGTTCACTCTTCCTTTCAGCATCCATTGTCTGCCACTGTGTGACGTGGGGTAAGATGGACCTCTGGTCTGACCCAGTAAATGGCAATTCGTATGTTCTTCGTTTTATCTCATATACTTCATTTCCCCCTCTACACATCATTAATGTGGCAGAGCCACACAACTGCTTTATCATTGACACTTGCCCAGTCCTCATGCTGGGTGCACGGGTGCGAGGAGGTGGTCAGATCAGACTGTCCTTTAAGCCAGTCTTAGAGAGTGTGACATTAAAGCATGCAGCTCCAGAGCAAATCCTGTTTAGTTTATTCCATAAGTTGTTGGGGAGCTCGCACCCAGGTGGATAGGGCGTTAGGTTGCTCTTGATTTGTGGTGGTGTGCAAGTGCTATAGGACACTGCTCCCATCTCCGCACTGTTGCAACAGTACCTGTGTCTCGCATCTAAATGAGTTTCTTGCCTTTAGTCACTTATGTACTGGTTTGTGTTCATATTTTATTGTGCCAGTTTGGCCAAAGTGGTACAACAGCCAAACTGGTACACCTGATATTTTTAAGATAGTTTAGTCAGTGCTTTTCACTTACAATGATCATAGTGACAGCCGGCCAAAGACTAGTTGTAACTGCTAATGCAGCCCATGTGTAACATGTGGTTTTATTTTCCTTCTTATTTCATTTACTGATAGGTGCCTCCATGGAACCTCTTCAGGGACAGCAGAGTCAAAATAAAATGATTTATTCTTTTACTGTACCTTACCTCATTTCCTCCCCCTCTTTATAGACTATTTCATTTTTACATTTGCTGATCCCTAAAAGTCCACCTACTCTTGTTAATTATATGTCCTTCAAAAAGTAGAAGTCAGTTTTGGTGTATTCCTGATAGATCAGCTCAGGGGAAGTTCAAAGTAAGGGTGTCCTCTGCTGGAATTTTTGTGTACTAACCTCTTGTCCTAGGGTTAAGGAAACAGCTGTGGTTCTCATACACATCCTGATAGCACATTTCCTTGTTTTCTTTGGCTAGGAACAGACATTGCATTTATCCTGGGACTAGTTATGCCTGTGTTTGTCCCTGACAAGAAAAGTCCTGGCATTGATGCATCCCAATCCACCCTTCCAATTGGGGTTTAGTGAGCAGCTGATTACACTGCTGCTTTTCTGCTATTGACTGAATAGATGCAATCCCAGGACAGCCATTCAGATGCACTTTGCAATGCTCCAAGTCAGACTTAGCGCTTCTTACCTTTTTAGGGTTTGTCCCAGAATAACAGACACGGATGTCTGAATAATCTCTCTTTATCCCAGGAGAAGATGGTTTCTCCCAGGACAAATATGACTTCTGTTCATAGACTTTCTGTCTATATAAATATTTGCCTTGGAAAATCTTTCCATCAATTGTTTCAACACGGAGTTTGATTTCTCTTTTTATAATCTACAAATTACTTCATGGGCTTCACAATACCAGTTCACAGAGGCTTAAGGAAATTACGTTCATACTTCAGAATAAGGGCGCTCTTCCAAATGAAAGAAGACCTAGAGGCTGGGAGGGTTACAGTTAGCACTTTTCATTCTAGAAGACCTTTATCCAAATCCTGATACACATCATAACAAAATCAGTCTTGTGGCATCATAGAAACGACTGCCAGAGAAGATCCATTATGTTACATTTTGAGCACACACTACTTCTTCCAACTACTTTGGGACTGTTCCCTATGCCCATATTCTCAGGTGTTCAGTGCCTGAAACCATGGGGCACCTTCACTTCCATTTGGAAACTGTTCCATAGTTTAGTAATCTTTACCCTTAGGGTAGGAAGGTTTTCCTGCCAGCGTTCCTGTTTCATGTCCTCCTCTCCTTGTTTATGTCCACACAGACCATTCTAACCAATTTATCTCCCTCCCTAGTATTATTTGTAGTTATTTCCTCAAATTGGAACTGATTGATCAAATTCTACATGATTTGTCATGAGGCACTGAGATGGTAGGTGCTGTATAACATATCCCAAGAGACATTTATACTCAGTTTTGAAAAGCCTGGTTTTGCTCTAAAACAACTCAAGGCTTTGTTCCATAGTCATGACTTTATTCAGTTTAGGGTTGTCTTGGACTGGAGTGACAGGGTGCTGCAAGTTAAGAGTGAGGAGCACTTGCAGAGCTATATAGAGACCCAACCCAGGACTGGAATAGAGAGAGGATTCCCTGGGATCCTGGTTCTCCTAGCAGAAGAGTCTGAACATAGTAGTGAGGCAGAAGGAGAACAATATACTTCGAGGCTTGCCACAGCTGAAGGATATTATGAGCCAGATTCCTACACGGGTATGCTCAAGTGACCTGTGTGGTAGGAAGGTCAAGGATGCAGGAATGTAAGTTCATCTTGAGAGGCTGAGATGAAGAATCTGGCCTCAGAGAAATGTAAGGGATGGATGAGAATAGTCTTGCAGTCTGGGGGAAGGGTAGAAAGACGGAGAATGGGAATTTGTCTTACAGAGAAAAGATTTAAAAGAAAAATATGTCGTATATGAGAGGGGATGTAAGGCGGGTGGCCCTGTTTAACTTTAATCCACTCTTGACTGGGGATCAGCCAGGATCTGCTGTGTTCCAGGCGCTGAAGTGAGTTGTGTCTTGAATACAAAGGGAATTGGAGGTAGAGCAAAAGCCTGGAAGAGTGGGAAAAAATAGGGAGGCTGCAAGTTCACACTGGGATTCCTTGCCACAGCTCTAGGATGGGGTTGGAAATTGTCTGGGCCCCTGCTTGCACTAGGTCTGGCCCTAATCATTTACTTGCATAAATTCTGTGCTACATTTTAAGAGCGAGAAATGTCCCAGTTCCCTTGGGCAGCTAATTACTCTGCTGTTTATCACTTCCCGGCTGTCTGTGCATCTGTGGCATATAGGAAGCAATTGTGTCCATTGGGGCCTGGCACAGATGTTTTGTAGGCTGCTCTATAACTGGACAGCTGTTGGGGGTCATAAAATTCCACATAAAACTATGATGGGGGTTTTAAAACCACTTTAGCAATGATTGTGTGGAGTAAGACCTGGCCTCCTGTGGGGTCCATCAATCATCAGGCCCATCCAATATGATCAAGCCATTGCTGAGCCAGCACTGCAGTAAACAGACCTCAAATGAGGCAGACTATATGAAGACAGGGGTTAAATTCATCCATCTGCTTTTCATCCTACATATTCTCTAGGAGGCCTGACACATTGGCAAGGCTGTATGTTCACGTGCTCATATTCTTGAGGACCTTTCAGTAGCCTCAGAAGCTACTGTGGGTATGAATGGCTATGCAAATGGAAAGATTTCCCAGCCTGTCCTTGCAGCTTAGTGCTCTGGGAATCATTAGCTTGTCTCTGTTTGTGTTCACCCTGCGCAGTTCATGCCATAAAAACCCCACATTAGGTTTGTGCTCTGCACAGGGAATTAATTCAGCAATGAAAAGGTTTGTGGCTTTGGAGAGTAACTCTTATGAGGGCCAAATCAGTGAATTCACACTATAGATGAATTGGGCCCAACCTGGGTAGGCTTCTGTTGGTGAGAGCTGGCTTGAATGCATGTACACAACAGGTTTGCAATTCATGTTCTAACCTGCACCTGTGTTGCTGACAGCTGAACAGCTCTTCCATTACTTCACACTGGGGGGATCCAGGCTTTTGGGGGTGTAAGATGTTTGGTCTCTGAGATGTGATAAGATTCAGTGCACTGATTGCTGTGTAATGCTACATGGCTGCAAACCTCTTACAGTGTAAAATTTTTCCAGTCAGCTGTTCCTGTGTTACCTGTGTGATTACCAGTGTCAATGAATGCCCATTCCACCAATAAGTGGCTTGTATTTTTTCACAGCTCAGTCTTTGGAGGAAAGTTGATTGCTTTGGTGTGCATTATTTCAAGCCAGCTTGTATGGTTTCTATTTGTAGCCAGTCAGTCTTTCAGCAAAGGTGTACTTGGGTTCAGCAAGAACTTGGGCAACAATATTATAGGCTTCTTATTTAGGCTCACTGGGCAGAACAAGGCTTGTTGTTTTCCAGGATAGCAGTTGGTCTAATCTGACTAATTTAATTTGTTTTCCAAATTCTGAGGTTTTATCCTTCTTTAATTACGCTTTGTAAACCCAGTGGTCAGTTCCAGCAGAGATCAAAAGGTTCCCATCAGATTAAGGGGTCTAGGTAAACAGCCTGGGGGCAGCAGTCTTTGTCGGGATTCAGGGACACAAAGCCCTGTCATTAGCCAAGCAGACAGTCACCAGGACGTCTCTTCTCAGCTCCAACGCCACCTCCTTCACACTTGCATGTTGATGTCCAACACAGGCCTTGTACCTTATTCTGATGCTAATATCTGCTCCAGTGTCCTGCTCTCAATGAAACTGGACAATTCCAGGATTTTGTAGAACCGAGTCCTTGGAATCATAAAAATTAGAGACTGGAAAAGACCTGTTTGGTTAACAGTCTAAGCAGGGTTATTATTTATAATACATCTTCCAGTGATTTGAATGGAGGTGATGAACAACCGCTGGAATTTTTTAACAGGAAAAAAAATTAAACATATGTCTTCTGCCCCAAATGTTTCCCATAGAATGGTTTGGATATTTTCATAAAAATCCAGGTGTAAATTTGAAAACCTGTTTTGATTAGGGAAAAAACTTCAGTGTTTTAATGTTAATTTTTTGGCAAATCACAATACAACTTAGAACAAGACATAATCTTTTCTCCTTCCAAAAGAAAAGCATATTTTTAGGAATGAAACAGTCCATGGAGCCCCTGCAGTTTCTCTTGGAGCCTGGAGAGATGGCATGACCTTGCCTGGTCCGTGGTTGCTGACAACCACAGAATGAATAGCACAAGCAATATTTCTACTCTGTTCGCTGTTGTCATACATTGAACATTTATGTTACAGCCTGCTGCATCTCAGCTTCACCCTCTGGCCATAGGGGATAACAGTGCTAATGCCTCTTTTTTTTTTTTTTTTTTAATGCTTTGACATTTGGATGATAAATATTTAATCACCTCTTTTGATTGACTATTTGTTAATTTTAGGAGCACTTGACAGTTCTATGTAGTGTCTAAGAGCTCTGGAAAATTGCCCATAAATCCTTTACAATAAATTCAAGTGTCACCCCCAAGACAGCAAGGGAGCACGTGTGTCTGAGGGAGGGCCTGGTGGAATATTCACCAGGTTGAAAAGATCCATGTTGGTGGTTACAGCTACATTAACCTCTGTCAAGAGTCATGACCTTGTGCTGACCCTGGCTGGTAAGCAGCAGATCTCTGAAGTCCAGAACATGAAAGTGTGGGAGGTTTAAGAGGCAGAAGAGGAGAAAGGAGTGGCTCTTCATGGAGGAACCTCCAAACCCATTCAAACAAGGTGCCTAACAATAGCTGCAGAGAGGTAGTGCATAGGCCATCTCCACCCAGTCACTCAGTCACCATTGAAGCATTTTCATGCTGTTCTGGGAAAGCCTTTCATATCCAGCTGCAGACTGGCCTGACCTTTAAACCGCACAATTCCTTTTCAAGTTAAACACTGCTAAAGAAAAAGGAAGAGGTTTGAGCTTATACAGACAGAGCCTTTAGATCTCTGTTTCTATAGGTCTTTCCTCCCTCTGCCCAAGGCCTTGTTTGCCCGAGTCTGTATGGTTGGAACATCCTGAAATCAGCAGCCAACCCCAGTTAAATTTTAAAAGCCGGATAGATTATAGTTTTTAATAGGTTAAATCCTGAATAAAATTATCCATGCCTGATTTATTATAAGTGAAAGGGGGTATCAAAGATGACAGAAACCTCTGGAGAGCAGTAGATCTAACATTACTTCCATCCTTTTGGGCTGAATTCTTAGGAGGGTGGTTTGCAAGCTTTCACGGCCTTGACCCTAAAGTCAGTTATAAACATAAGTTAGCTCCTCATTCAAACTTTCTTCCTCATTCCCTCTCCACTGACAAGCCACACTCTCCCCCAAGCCCCATCCCATGCCCTTTCCCATGCTAGGGTGGCATGTTACATCCATATTACACTGTTCCATTACATCAAACAGTGAGCCAGTCCTAATGTTGAGCTGTGGGCTTGTGACTAGACACAGCAAGGATAATGTAAGATAACCAGTTTTATAGGACAATTGTAATCACTTTTTGCTGGATTCATTTAGCAAATAAAACTCTCCACATTTTCAGCAAAAATGATATTATAATTGGGTAAGATCACAGCATGGGAAAATGTATTCCAATAAAATAGGAACAACTTGGATTCTTGTCCCAAACTCAGGATGAAGCTGTTTCAAACAGACTTTGAGATTCTAAGGCAAAGATAACAGTCCATCTTCACATAGCCCTTTGCCTTTCCTGGTTTCTAGCAATAAAACAAGCCCTTAAAGAAAGTCAGAAATTATCTTCTTGTAAGCAGTAGCATAACTGAACGTGAACAACTGGGGCCAGAGCCTTGGGCACTGCCTTTGTGGGCGCCTGCATAAAAACAGCCACCGTTGCAGTGGCAGCTGGCCCTGCCCCGTGCATTGTAGCTGCCCTGAGTGTGAAGCTGCCTTGCTAATACCTCTGCTGGTGAGATTTCCAGCATGGTTTCTAAGACCCAGTTTGGAATAATTTGAAGCTATTCCATGTAAACAGGAAAATGTGACTGTTTATATAAGTTTGTAGGACCCCCCTCCCCCCAGCTGGCATCTGTTTTTAATTGGCTAATAAAAAGCTACACTTAAACTGAGCTGTCTGTGCTTGTTGGGATGGTCACAGGGATTTACAGGAAGGCGCCTAGCTTGGCAATTCTGGGCCCTAAATGAGTTCCTCTCCTGTCCATTTTTCACCCTACCATTCCCCCTAAGAAAGTGTTTCATATACCAGTAGCTATTCTCATGAGTGCATCCAAGTCAGAGAGTCTGAGTGGTGCTGGGTTCATCCTGTCTGCATGTCAAAAATTGGCAAGGCCAGGGGTAGATGCACCTCAGTATAGTTCTGGTTGCACTCCTTGGCTCATTATCTTTTGCCTTAATTTTCTTTAAAGCTAAGAACTTGCTGTGCAGGCTGTGCACAGGATTTGGATGTGGATTTTGTAGGTAGTGGGTAGGCTTCTTGTCTCTACATTCTTTTGAAAGGGGAACCCCAGTGTCAGAACGGGGGCTGGGTTAACTGGCACAGTTATTTCTCATTTTCTGTGCAGAAAGAAAACAGGATCAGTACAAGCTTTTAAAAAGAAGCTTCAAGCAATCTCTGTAACAAACATTTATAAAATAACTGTCTTAATAATAAGTTTCTTCATCTCCATCTATAGGTAGTGATTGACTTATGCCCTGAAGGACCAGGGTTTATGAATTGCACTGGTAAATAATGACCAGCTTGTCATCCCCAACCATTAAATATGAGTCAGGCACCAAACAATTATGAAATGTATTTAAAACCCTGTTGAGGGTTTTAAAAATTATTATTTACCTTCTGACTTTTGGACCTTAAGGGCAATTAGAATTTTTTAAGATTTTTCCTTGTACTGCTAAAATGTGGGTTTTGCATATGAAAATTGAGATTTTTCAGGTACTTACAGGACTCCAGGAGACGGAACAACACTAAGTGCAAGATTTTTTTTAAAAATGAATAAAATAAAGGTATTATGGTGACTAATTCCTATTTAGGTATTTGAATCATGACAGCTGGCAGCAATGTAACGAAGAAGACTGAAATGATCTCCTGTGTTGTATCCTTGTACCAGGCCAGGAAGTAACCAGCAGTATATATCCATGGGTTCTCAAAAAAGCTGTATCTTTTGTTTGATCTGAAGAGGTCAACACAAGAGAGGCCTCCTCTGTGAGAACAGACAGGGCCAGCTGTGATTGCACCTGCCCCCGCCTTCCTCCAGCAGCCCATGCATTCAACTCAGGACTGGTGACCCAGTGCTCTGTTTGCCTCTTCCCAAATTCAGGGAGGAAGAGTGAATATCAAACAGGCCTGTACTCTTTTGATGTAGCCAAGGGATGCTATCAGGTCTGGCTAGGGGGTGGGGGTTTGTTTCTTGGAGGCTTGTTTGCATTCCCCTGGCTCTTCTGTACCTTTAACCAACCACCCAAATCTTCAAAGAGTCTCTGCACCCAAAGGTGCAGCTTCCTTTGAGCTGGCCCTATTACCAGCCTCTTGATAGGGTGTGTGTATGTGAGAGGGAAAGAAGAAACAGAGAACATGTGGTTCTTTTTTCCTCCAGCCTGCTCAGGTCATGCTTAGTGGGGCTGTGTGAAACGGCACCGCTCCATTTCGACTTGAGTTTTGAGGTTTCAACGGAACAGCATTTCATTTTGATTCAAAACTGCTGTTCTGTTTCATTTTGTCTAAACAGCAACACTGTTTCGACGTTTCGCCCATACGCTATAATGGGGAAGCTTGAAACAGCCTCTCTCATCTGGCAGGCAGATAGGGGCCTGCAACCCTGGGAGGGCTGTGGGGGCTGTGTTAGTCCTCCTGGGGCTGTGGGTTCCCATCTGCCTGCCAGATGAGGGAGGGAAGCCGGGTGCTGCCGCCTGGGACTCAGGAGCTGGGCAAGGCAACTGAGCTCAATGGCTGGGGAAGGGAATTCAGCTCAGCTGTCTGGTGCTGGGGATGAGCTGGGTCACGTTCCTTTCCCAGCCCGATCGTAGCTGCGCTGTGATCCCCTGCACGGTGATCGGCTTCCTGCAGCCCGGTTGTGGGAGGCAGGGAGAGCCAAAGCTGAGCTCCCGGCTGAGCCGCATGGGGCTGGCTGCTTCGAAACATTTCGAAACTTTCAAAACATTTTGACTAGCCTCATTTTGTTTCGAGGCTCTTTCGAAGCCCTTGATTTCGATTCGATTTCACTGTTTCAAGCTCAAAATGAGTCGAAACAGTGTCGAATCGAAACTGCCACTGAAATGTTGTGCAACCTTAATGTAGCCTTCTGTTCATGGAGGTTTCCTTCACCTTTTGAAACCAACACAATGTGGCTGGAAGTAGTAACAGTCCAACTAGGAAAAAGGAAGGGTTTTTTGTTTTGTTTTGTTTTGTCCTTGAAGTGGGAGAGCTGGTGTGGGTTGGTTCTTCCTCCAACTGTAAGATTTCTCCTTGAAGCATGCTTACAACCAGCCTCCTCTTTCTTCCAATGGGACTTGTCCACAGAGGTGTGTGAATGGCGTTGCTGGCAAACGATAGTTGCACTGCATGCAGTTTTGTGGTAGGAAGAGCAACTGGAAAAGGCTTTCATATTTCTGAGAAGATGCTTCTGCACAGAGAAATGCGTTGTCCCATTGGGATAGCTACCCAGATGTGGTAGCTTAGGTACTGGAAGCAGTATGGAAGCCTGTTCGGGGCTAGCTCAGTTATCTCTGCATGGCACTTACAGGCTGGACGTACCCGGAAGTCAGTTAGGGCTGTGCTTTTTTCCTGCACTTACATACTACTGTTTGGGGTGAGTTTATCATTCCTCAATCAAATTGTTTTAGATTCTGTTCCCGTAATTTCCAAACTCTTTCTTCTCATCCACACAAGTGCCATACTGAGATGCATGCACGTTGTAAAAGCAGCAGAGGTTAGGTGACTGAGTTTAGGGCTGAGTGTTGGTTCTGAGGTTTATTAATCCCAGGTCTTCCTAACTGGCCGTAGGTAAATTATTTGGAATTGCCATCAATTTGCAATGTAGTCAGATCCTTATGACTCTGCTATCTTGGTTCTCTTCATCTGAAATTAGTCTTTTTTTAAAAAAAAAATCTGTATTTAGAGACTTTGCATAAATAACCTTGTTATAAAGGATACTAGGCACTTCAAGCAGTCCTTCATGTCTCCCAGATACCCACAACTTGAGAAACACAGATAGACAGGATTTGTCAGGGGAAAGTGTGTATATCAGTTCATTAGAATGACTGCTATTACCAAGGTCTTATCATGTTTAGATATGAGTAAGAGATGCTTTTGAAATACACTGTTCTCCTCCTCTTCCTAATGTTAATACTTGCATTAAGGCAAAACCTACCCAATGCTTTTATTGCTCCATTCCCAAATTACTGTCATTTTCTGCCCTCTACAGTTAAGCAGTTGCAATTGCTATCAAAAGAATGAAACTGTGGTGAATGGAAAAAAATATTCAGACTCAGATATTCAAATACTCAAACTTCAAATATTCGGGGAGTTTTTGCATTTTTTCTGTCCAAGTAAGCATTTCCATGCTCTGTTGATTTGTTTTTCAATTCTTCTATGAAGAACGGGTCTCTCTTCAGGTGAAAACAAGGTGATCACTAAGTAAAAACAGAAAGAAGTGAAAGACTAAAACTCAGCATGTGATGATGGAAGTATTAATTGTTTTAATTGTCAGGATTTCAAAACATTCAGAGTAAAAAAAAATAATTGACAAACCTTTTACAAAGCTCGTCAGGGTTTCATGATTTTATAGTTGTTCTAAGACAACTAGTGAAGTCAGTTTGGTATCATCTGTTATTAGGCTGTTCTAGATTAAACGTTACCCACAAAAGAAAAAAAATCCAACATGTTCTGATGTGCCAAGAAGGGTTCTTGAGTCCAGTTTAGTTTTGTTAAGTTTTCTTTTTCCTGCTTGTTTTTTGCCTCAGGCATATCAGAAATGTCAGCTGTATCTATCTCAGGTGTTGTGGGAGTTTCACTCACGTAGAACTGATGGTTCCTTTCCATCATGTGTTTCTCTGTTTGCCATGGCCCAGGTGGGAAAGACAAGAAACTTGCAGTTCCAGCCTAATTCTTTTTTGTAGTCAGTAACCCCAGGCAACCAGGCAAGCTTCAGATTGCTCTCTTGAACCAAAAAACAACTCAATGTTTTTAGTCCAAATTAGAGCAGGAGTGGACAACCTGAGAAGCAGCCCTGCTGGGGTGGCGACGAAGGAGGCACTATGCCAGCTTTTTGCTTTCTGAATTCTAGGGCAGACGACCGGCTCTAGCAACTCAGAACGGTCCCTAAGGTGCTAAGTTATAGCAGTTTAAAGGACCACAGGCCACTTCAAGCACAAAAGGCTGCTCTAGCCAAGCCTCCTCACGTCTTGGGTAAGTCCCTATGCTGCAGGCTACTTGGGAATGTGCAGTGCTGCACAGGTACAAAAAAGCTACCGGGGAGCAGCATTTGGGGACTAGAACCTGACCCAGAACTGAGGTCTTTGCATTTAGCAAATGACTGGGGCATATACGGTGTCCTGTGTGTGGTGGGATCTTTATAACAGAAGCTGGGACTTGTCTTTCTCTTCACATGTCAAAAGACTTGCACACAAATGTAGGGATTCAAATACAGCAATGGGACAGAAACATGGACATGTTTCTCTTCTCTGCTAAAAGCTCTGTCTAGCTTAGGCAAGCAGCACTCCCACACTTCCTTGCCTGGTGTGCTTGTTTCTATTGTCTATATAAGGCCAGAGCCCTACAAGTCACAAAACACAGCCAGACCTTTAATAAGTGGGGCTCTGTGGTGATAGCAGGCTCAACACAGGAAGTAACTTGCAGGACTAAGTCATAATCAATCACATCAATGTACTCTTAGAGTATAGTCTGTCCTGCCTTGGTGCCACACCCAGGACCACCCTGTCTGAGAAGCGAGGCAACGGACCCCCTGAGAGTAGCACTGAGCATGCACCAGTGACTGCATTGAAAACAGAGGCTAAGAGCAGGTCTGGGCATGTGCTCACTGCCATCCTAAAGCAGCTATGCTGTCCCATTTCTGAGATTAGGTGCACATGCTGCTTCAGAGGCTGGTGCAGCACAAAGGCAGTGCAGGCATGGCCTTAGTCTTCTTAGGTGCTTAGCTGCCAGCCAGACTTTGATGCATGCCACTGGGGCTAGGGACAGACATTCAAAAAGCTGGAGCCTGAATTGATTCGATCTTTGCTGGTTAGTCTAACCTGCCTGGGTTGAACCAATTTGTAACTACATAGACAGTCCCTCTGGACTGAGGAAATGCAGGCACATGCCTGCAGTTGCTCAGGCCAGGCACTAGGGGGTGCTAGGGCATGTCCTCCGCTGCAAGGGAAGCTTTGCTGGATGGGGGGAACATGGCCAGCCTGGCAGTAGCCTCAAGTGAACTGACCAGAAGGGGGTTTAATTCTCCACTCCCTGTCCCGCTGGCAGGGACCCAAGCCGGGTCTGATGGGAGCTCCTCCCTTGCTGCTGCAGCAGTAGGCTGGCATGGCCCCTGAGGCAGGGGGGACGGGAAGTGGGGTTGTTCCCCTGCCACACCTGCTGCCTGCTTGGGGCAAGTGGTGGAATAAACCCCGTACTACATCCTCTGCTGGGGTCCAGAGGGAGGGGGGAATAACTCCCCTCCCTGCCTCCCATCTAAGGGGCCGTGCTGGCCGTCATCTGGCTGCACTCCTGCCCTGCCACTGCTGTGGTGAGGGGGCAGGGCTCTTGATGGGGGCAACAGCCCGTCACATTGCCAGAGAGTGCAAGCCCCTTCCCTGGGGAAAGGGGGAGGACCCGCTGCAGGGCAAGCAGGGCTGTGGAAGACCGTGTGTGGCAGCACCAGGGCTTGACAGGGGCCATAGCCCCTCCCAGTGCCACCGCCATGGTCTGCAACAGCTTTCCCCACCCCAGACCGAGAGTCCCCCAGCTAGGAAGGGGCTTGCGCTCCAAGAAACCATGACAGGGGCTGCTTCCCCCATCATGGTCACTCCCCACATTGCTGCTCCAGTGGCTGGGTGGGGGCAGGGCCCCTTAGGTGGGGGCAGGGAGCAGGGTTATTTCACCGCTTGCCCTGGGCACAGAGTGAATGGTGGCGGCAGTGGTTGGGGCAGGCAGACCCCACTGCAGTCCCCCAGGGGCAGAAAAGGGAATAGCCCCATTCCCTGCCCCCCGCCTAGGGGCCCTGCTGGCCAATGTCTGGCCATGACCCTGCCCGGCCACTGGAGCGCTGAGGGGGAAGCAGCTGTGCAGGAGCTGTGCTGCAGAGTAGGGAAAGCTGCTGAGGACCACGGGAGCGGTAGTGTTGGAGGGGGCTCTGACCCCCTCTAAGCCCTGGTGCTACCATGTATAGTTTACCACAGCTCTACCCACCCCGCAGTGCGGCTCCTCACCGGGAAGTGGCTCACGCTCCCCAGCGTCATGACATGGGCTGCTGCCCCCATCAAGAGCCCTGCCTTCTTGCTGCTCCAGCCGCAGGGCCGAGGCATGACCAGACCCCTTTGGCAGTGGGGGCAAGAAGGGAGATTATTCTCCCCTTCCTCTGGCGTCCAGTAGAGGGGGCAGGAGGGGGCTTATTTCACCACTTGCTACAAGGGAGCAAGTGACAGTGATGGTTAGGGCAGGCAGACTCAACTGAGGTTCCCCAGAGGCAGTGGCGGGGGGATAGCCCCCCTCCCTGCCCCCTCTGCCTCAGGAGCCATGCTGGCTGGCCTCTGGCCATGCCCAGCCTCGCTGCTGCAGCAGTTGGGTGGGGAGAGCACCTGGCAGACCTGGCTCAGGTCTCTGCTGGTGGGACAGGGAGGGAAGTGGAGAATAAAACTTTTTCCCTGCTCCCTTCCAGGGCCAGCATCTGGCCAGACCCCCTCCCCTGCCTGTCCCTGCTCCAGCTGGGGAACAGAGAGGCAGGGCCAGCCCTGCTACCTGGAGCAGAAAGCACAGCCCAGAGAGCATAGGTGACTAGTAGGGGAGGCATGTGCCCCCCTGATAGGACTGTCCCTAACGCCACCAGTGTCTGTGGGTGCTCACCAGCCCTGTCCCTGCTGTCAACACCACCGCCAGCTTCTGCGGGTGCCCCCAAGACTCAGGAGGCACCAGTCACCCATGCCAGAGAGCATGCTGGGGGACTTTGGTTTAATTTAAACCAGGAAGGGGTAAAATGTTGGGGTAGTTTGAAGCAAGTTGTCCACTCCTGCCCAGATTTCATGGCAGCACTGCTCTGGCCTGCTCTCTACAGTTAAGTGACTGCAATTGCTATCAGAGGGATGAAATCATGGTGAAAGGAAAAAATATTCAAAATGTCCAGGGAGTTTTTGCTTCTGAATCCTGAAAGAACTTTTCTGTTAGTGTGATACTAGATCTGCATGTCTGCTTAGGCTTAGAGTATGGCCAGACCTTCAGGTATAAAATCCTTACTTGGATGCCATTAAAAGTGCTAAAATGCTCTCTGAAATTTGTATTTTCCTCTTTCCAGACATTTGCAAATATTGCTTTATGCCAGTGGTTAGCAATCTCCAGCATGTGTGATAGACCATGGCATGTTAAACCATGTTGCTCGGCACACCCTGGTTCTGGGCAGGCCCCTGCTGCCTACCATGCAGCCTAGGCTGCTCACGGCAGGCGGCAGGGTCCTACCCAGAGCCCAGGCTGCTTGTAGCAGGTAGCTGTGAGGCTGCAAGCGGCTGCACTGGGGTCCAGAGCCTCAGCCCAGCTCATTGCTGGCGGTGGCTACACACACACCTCAGGGCAGACGGTGGAGAAGAGGCTGGGGCTGCACAAGTATTGAGCCCCTTGTGGCTCCCCCACCATCTGCCCCTGGCATGCCAACATCTTCCAAGTCAAGGTTGCAGGGGGTTTTGGCACTTGGCCCAAAAATGTTGCTAACCCATGCCTTATGCCAATGCTCTCTGCTGCCCTGTTTTCTGCTGTTTGTCATAAAATGGTTATTCTGTACTTAGGGATGTGGTGATAATTTCCATGACAACACAGACAGATTCTGGAAACAAAGAACTCTGCCTGCATTGTGTGACGAGGCACAAACACTGAACTCTTATCTGCCCACAATCTCTAGCAGAGGCTGGGTTTTTACATTGATCCCCTACAATGTGACCCTCCAGTTCCTTGAACATTCAGGGTTTGTTGACTTCAGGAGTCTGTGGACTACATTTCCAGTGCAGTGCTAGGAAATGCACACCAATATCCAGTTAGTAAAGCCTCTTTCCACTGAATGAGTATTTCTTTAACTAACGGCTATATACCTGGAATTAGTAGGAGACCCACAGAATACAGCTTCTTATCATCCTCCTAATCAGATCCTACTCAGACCTAAAAAATAGATACCAAAAATGCTTGGGAATTTTAACAAGATGAGTGAGAATATTAGAGATGGGTCTGAACCAAAAGCCTAACCCAGGCTTAAAATCCAGGCTAAGATCCAAATTTGTAATTTGAATCTATGATGGGCCTAACACTATGAGTTGGGATGTGATTGGTGAGATGTTCTGCCCCAGATTTGGAGTTTGGCTTAGACTTACCTATGGGGGAAATACCAAGAGGCATCCTGATACTTCTGAGGCTAATGGGAGTTTTTCTCCTCCCACTATTTATTATTCTTTATTTCCAGGATTTTACTCATTAGAATGTATTATTTAAGTACCAACATTGTGTTCAATGGATTACAAGCTACAGATAAAGACAGTCCCTGGCTGGAATATCAGCAGCCTAAAGAAGGGAATTCACTTGGCCAGGTATTGAACCAGGATTGATTACATGCAAGACACCTCAGTTTGCCCCTACAGCTCCAACGCTGGCTAAGGAACCACCTTATTAATAAATCAGTTGGTAGGTATGAAGAGGCTCTCAGTAAAAGTGATCTTGATTATTCTCAGCCTCCTTCACCCACCTACCACTGTGAGTAATAAGAGCTCATAATTTATACTAATAGGCTTTCAAAGGAAAAAGGAAATCGTTGGCTCTTTCTGCTGCGTTGCTCTTTTGTTGAGGCCTCTCTTTCTATATTATCAAGCCTTGCAATTAACCTGCTGTGCATTGTTCTTTGCAGAGAATCTGCTGTTCCTAGCTCTCTGCTGGGGGGATAGACCTTCCATTTGCAATGATAAAAAATGCTATTTGTAGAATTTTTACAGATTGTAGGGTCACTTATTTCTCACTGGACGCACATTGATGTTGTTTTTGCTTGATGACAAGTAAAAAGCCTGAGAAGGGTTTATACTTGCTCCTTCCTTGGCTTTGTATGATTCACTTGGGGCACAAATGGAGCCCAATCCATTTGACTGGAACTCTTGGGCACTGCATATAAATAGTAAAGAATATAAAATGAATGAAGAATACCAAATTAATATAGAAGAAACAACAACAGTAATAAGTCATGCATATCTGTGTCCCCTGAGTGTAATGGCTTCAGCTCATCACTGATGACCTTACTCTTCTCCCTTTTGATAGGTCATAGACATAAATAAATAATTTGAGAATAAACGATGTTAGATTAAATGCTTAGGCTGTGTAGCGCCCAGTACTCAGGATAAGGGATGCGGTTCTTTGCTCCTAAACCCATTCTATAGCTATTCACTCCAGTGTGTAAAGGCTGCATTCTGATTCAGTAGTGTTTCGTATCCACTTTGCAGTAACTCTGCCCTGGTATAAATGATGCCCCAGGGTGCAAAATAAAGAAGAATAAGGCCTTTTGGGTATGTGTAGATCAGGGGCGGGCAATTATTTTGGGCAGAGAGCTGCTTACTGAGTTTTGGCAAGCTGTTGAGGGCCACAAGGGTAGCCCCACCCCTTGACAGGTACCCTGCCCCCTGGTCGCCATCTTGTAAAATCCCACCCCCTAACCCCTGACTTTTGCCACCAGAAGTCCCTCCCCTTGCCCCTGCAAGCACTCCTTTCAGCAAGGGGTTTTGCCATCTTGGAACCAGAAAAATATCAAATTATATTCTAAAAAGCAAACATATAAAACATTACGTGGGTGCATGCATGTGTGTGGGATTTACCCTACAAACACACACACTGGGGTACCAGTGCAAGCCCCATGCTCCCATGGTCCAGCAACGTAGCCAGGAGCGAGGTGGTGCTGGAGAGGTGCGGGGGCAGGGAAATGGCTGGTGGTAGGGCAGGACTGGGCTGCTGCATCCTGCTGCCATCTCCCCCAGGGTCCTACTGCCCCTAGCTTCTGTCGTCTTCCCCCCAGGGCAGATAGAATGGCCCAGTGGGCTGGATCCAGGCAAAACCTTTTAAGCCTGTCTGCATTTCAGCCTCTACATTCGATGAACCAATGTGAGCTTCCACATAACCCCCCTGCAATCCAAGCGATGTCCTCTTGGGTCTGCAGAAGCCTCCCCTGCAGTATTGCAGTGCATATTTGTTCCTGTTGGCATTGAATCTTTGATGCCTAGAGCAAGAAAAGATGAAACACGATGCGGAGAGGAAAAGTGTTATTAGGAACTTTTTTTCCCTCTCAGAAACCAATTTGGTTCAATTTGGCTTTTGGATGAAAGTCTTGCAACAGTTCTTGCCTCAGCTCTCCTGAAAATTAACGAACATCTTTTCTCTGTTCTTTTGGACGGTAGGAATGAGTGGAGACAGACTGATGTGGCCAGTGCTCAGGCTCAGCTCCAAGTATTCTCTCAGTTTGGTCTTAGTAAGAATTATGCCCTTTATTATGGAAAAAGTGGGCCTTATTTTATTCCTGTTCCCATGTAACTCAGAAGTAATTACACTGGAGTGAGGGGGGGCACACCAGAGCACCTGGGCACAACACAGCCAGAGGGAGCATGGCCAAGGCAATCCACCTCAGGGCTCAGACAGAAAGTGCTCCTGCTGGGCAGACCAGCTCAGGAGCCAACAGGCCAGGTCACAGGGACAAGGAGAGCAGTCCTGACTGACTGAGCTGCAGGAGGGCACTTGGGTGGGGTGTAGAAAGGGAAAGAGCAGGAAACTCTTGGATTGATCTGTTGACTGCATTTGAGATCCTTTCTGTGCACCCTGGAGCATGCCCTGCAGGACTCCCTGCAGAGTCATCTCACCTCTCAGGGAACAACATTCAAGCAGTGACCCAGCCTCTCTCGCCTTTCAGCGTGTGTTGGTTGTCCCTTTCAGCAAGCATAGATTTCCCTCCATGTTCACTAGCACTGACAGGCACAAACAGTTCTCTATGGCTCAGGTCCCTGCTTTGTCGAGTCATGTTGGAAGTTTCATGTTAAATGCCATTTACCCATTTAAAATGCCTATTTGCAGCTGCTTCTAATTCTTGGAGAGGCACCGTGGGTCAGGCCCTAGACTCTGAGTCGGGAGACCTGAGTTTTGTTCCTGGCTTTTTGCTGCCCTCCTTTGTGACCTTGGGAAGGAGCAGAACCAGAAGGGGTGTGATGGCACAGTCCGCAATCCTCTTGCTCTCCTCAGGAGCCAAGGGCCCAATCCAGCTGGCAATAGACTTCCCAGTCCCTCTTCTCTTGGGAGGGCATTTGAGGGCCCAATCTGATCTGCAAAATCCTGGATCTGTCCCTAGCCACCCTTGGCCTTGCTGCCTGTTTCTTCTCCCTATCTTCACCTGCCTTGCCTGTTCAGACTGGGAACTATTTGGGAGCACAGCCGGCCTTTGGGGAAACAGTGCCATGGGCAAACCTGTATTTTGGTGCCAGTGCCCTCCCCACCACAGCACCACCTCCTGCTGTCCCCCTGGTCACCCCACTCAAGTCACCAGTGCTGCTGCAGGCAGAAGCAGGTGGGCAGGGGTGCAGGGTGCAGTCTGGTGGGGAAGCAGAGCCATCTGCACTGCCTAGCCAGGCTCCTCCTGAGCAGCGCCTGGGGTGAGGTGGGGCAAGCTGGGCTGGGCACTGTTCCCCTTCCTGAAGCAAGGATTGGGGGGGGGTGCCCCCAGAACATGGCACCCTAGGTGGTCGCCGACCCTTAAGGCCGGCTCTGTTTGGGAGGGAAGCCTGTCCTTTACTATGTCTGTCTGTCAGTGCTGCCATTTTTGCTGCCTTTTTTGTCTGCTTCTCCCCCCGGTTGTTTCTGTGCCTACTTTCACACCAGTCCCAACATGGGGAGCACTCATTTGGAGCTGGTCCATCTGACCTCTGCACTTTTCCCGTTTTCCAGTCACCCACCATGACACGCACAAAAAGGAGCCAGTGACCTTGATTTGGTTTTATGGCTGACTCTTAACTTTAGGGGGCATTTTTGTATATGAAACCTCCTTCCTCAGAGGTTTAGATTAGCAAAATTATTGGATTATTTATTAATGAGTCACTATAACACAACTTGTTGCCTTCCTGCTACTCAACTAGTTGGAGCATCAGCAGCCCTCAGACATCAGGCCAGGAGGCTCCAGCTAATTCAATCACTCCATGTCACTTGAGTGTTTGCAGTGTGGCCACTGTTGGCTAAAGACAGGCTAATCGGCAAGGTGAAGGTCGGATCTCAAATCATGGCAACTCAAGAAGGTATGATGCCAGGTATTGTTCTTCTACCTTCCAAGATGCCACAGTGTTCTGCAGCTAAGAGAATTTGATGCCAGCATGAAAGCCCATCACTGTTTTGGAAAGCCTTCTCTCTTCAACTGGAGCAGCTTCCAGGGTTTGCTGAGCTCTAGAGATCCTCAGCTTAGACTCCTGGCTCATTTTCGTTCCATCACAACATCTGGAATTGGAGATATGGAACTGCAGAGAGTCTTGTTGTTGCTTTTGTCAAGGATATATTAGGGAGTAGGGTCCTCTGCCAAGGAGTGGGTTCACTCTGGGGCACACACTATGGCCTCTAAGTGTGGTGGAATTCCCTGGGACCCAAATGCAGTAAGAAAAAAATGTTCTCAAGTGGAAAAATGTATGGGGGGGGCTCTCTAATTTGATTATATCAGTGAGGAAACAATGTAGTATAAATAAAGCAATTTCAAGAACAAACAGATTGTACTTAGTTCTCATTAGAGGGGGATTTTATATTGCCTCTACTATGTAAATAGTTTATTGGCTCTTGAATTGTCCATTAGTTTCCAAGTGGGCTGATCTGTAAGTAAACAGTAATATGTTGTTTACTTAATCTATGTAAAATGATAACCTGTCTTGTGTGGGGTTCAGCGTAAAAAGGTTTGTAAGAGAGGTGTACAGAAACCTATGCGATGCCAGAAAAAAGCTAAGAAAAAAAATTTTGGATTTTAGATAATACTTGTAATTAAGATGGTTTTTCTTTGGTTTTGACTGTGCTTACTTTTTCTTAACATTGATATTTGACTGTGTAAGTCAGTCTATGGGCCAACAAAGAGTGGAGGAAAGATTATCACAAGCTGCCTATGGCCTGAAAACAGCAGCTACAAGTCTTTCTCCTTTTTGGGTCCTGGATATGAAACCAACTCTTACATTGGGACGGGGCCAGATTGATACAGGTGCTGAGCACTTGCATCTCTACTTGACCTAACTGGAAGTAGCTGCTCAGCACTTCTTAAAGTCATGCCCACAGAGAGAGTGTCTCAGTTCAGGTCCAAGGGGTGAGCTCTCCGGGTTGCATGGAAGGTGTCTCAGCATGGCCACATTTGGAAATGGACCAGCAAATGGAGGGGACTGGAAGAAGCAGCTAATGCCTGTTCTGCCTCCTGCTGCCCTTACTCTTGTACATTAGGGGTGTTTATGGATCAGGCCTCTTGTTCACAGAAAGAAATGTTACATTGTAGCCAAAGGGTTGTAAGGTTCTGTCCAATGATGCCACCTAGGTAACAGTGATTGGTCAGGGTGGCATCAGGGTTTATGACACTCTCATGGCAATTGTGCCAAATAGACCTTACCTTTAAGCCACATATTAAAGGAAAGGGTGGTACATGTGGTCCTGCATAGGCTCTGCTCTGAGAGGATTTTCCTCTCAGTAAAGAGCCTAATCCATCCCTTAAGCAGTTCTCTGCTTACATAAAGGAAAGGAGATATCCTTTTAAAACTTGTCCTAAATACTTCTAAAGGAAGCAGACTTTGCTCCTAGTACTACAAAGCCTGTGCATCATGGAGACTGTTACTAAACAGTGATCTGGTATGAACTGAAAATGATAAAGGTGACACAGGCAGTACGGGCCTTAGCAACTATAGGACTTTACTGCATACCGTTGATGGCATTTTGCTGACACATCACAATATAACGGAGTCTGATTCCATTTGGATACCAGATTCCATGGAAGTCATTGTGGGCTTTGGGTGCCCTCTTATGGACAGTTTATTATCATGCATGAACTGTACCAAGCTCTTGAGCCGGAGACATGAATAATAGTAAGAACTCAAGGACTAGGGTTAGATATTCCCTCTTAATTAGAGAAGTGAAGGCAAAGTATATTGGGCAATAAGATCACCAGATATAAAAAGACAATATACCCTGCCATAGGGCATGAGGGAATTCTGGTTTGCATTCCTCTAGCAAATGTAAAATAGGGATCAAAACCCCCTACAGAAGCATTATAAGGCTAGCTGATTAAGCCTTATATTACCTCATGTTAGAAAAGGTTCATGATATATGGTGTAAGGAACAGCATAGTAGAAGCTGTTTGCATTACACAAGAAGTTTTATTAGTCTTACGCAATCCAGACATGTATTTCTAAGAGCCATGAATAACTGGGTATTTAGCTATACACGCATGTCAAACTTCCTTATAACATCTTTCTAACCAGAAATGGAAGGATATCAATTAACTGTAACAGTCTTTGAAATGATCAAGCAACTCTAACTTACGCTACAGATCTCCTAAGAAGTGAACAATACAATGGCAAGCTGAACATGGTATTTGAGAAAAAGAAAGAAGGGGCAAATTTAAATTTTGGTCAAATCCACTGGAATTCAATGAGGCAATCTAAGGAAATGTGCAGTTGGCTTAAGCTGTTTTGCATATATTGTTTCCTATTTGTTACGGTAGAGTGGGTCAAATGGATTAATTAAAAAAAACACTCTTGCCCAAGAACAGGACAAACAAGATACATGCTGAGTGTTTCCATTCATCCATAGCCCTCCACAGTATGTCCCATTCCCCTTCCTCCAACTCTTTCCTGTTAGCTCTTTGGAGTAGGGGTCTTTACCCCATGTCTGGACAGAGGCTATTCAATTGTCCTTTTTCTTGCTTGTAATGTGCGTAGAATATTGCCAGCTCTACACAGTGATATTTTTTGTCAACAAAAAGGATCTCAACAGATTGGAAAGCTGGGCTGAAGCTAGCAGGGTGAAGTTCAATACTGATGCATGCAAAATGCTATATTTTGGGAAGAATAATCAAAATTATGACTACAAAATAGGTGCAGTTTTGGGCTTCACATTTTTAAAAGGACATGGAGAAGTTAGAAAGGATCAAGAAATGGGCAAAAACAATGATAAAGGGCTTGGAAAATAAGTCATATGAGGAGAGGCAGAAGGAACGCAGCATGTTCAGCTTGTGAAAAAGGTGAAAGCATGGTAGCAGTCTTTGAATACTTGAAGAGCTGCCATAAAGAAGAGGGGAAACACCTTCTCTGTCTTGCTTTAGAGAGGAGGATGGGGATAGATGGCTTGATGTTGCAGCAAAGTAAGTTTAGATTGGATAACAGAAAAAACTTCTTTGCTGTTACAGCAGTGGAATAGACTGCCTAGGGAAGCTGTGTACTCTCCATCATTGGAGGTATTCAAGAAGAGGTTGGACAGCCACTGGTTGGGGATGATAAATAACTTTGTCTGTATTCTTTTCTAGGTATTTCCCATGCTTCTTGTCTTTGCTGGTTGTTGCATGGGGCTGGGAAGGAATTCTCTTCCCTCCCCTCCCCTCCTCTGCTACATGTGTGAGGGGTTTTTTAAACCTTCCTCAGAGTCACTGAGTGTTGGTTGTGGCCAAGACTGGGAATTTTGGCTGGGGTGTGCTCCTGCTAGGACTTAAAGTCAAAGGTTCCTGGACAGAGGGTCTTGCCCCTCCACTCAGGGTCAGACTTCGATGTCAGGAAAGAATTTCACGCCATGTTCAGATCAGAATGGGCTATGGGGGTTTTTGCCTTTCTCTTTAGCCAGGGGAGGAGTGGGGCACGGTCCTCTTCGTGGGATCTCTTGAGCATATATTAACAACCTTTACAGGTTCAAGATATTGGCTGTCGTGCTTCCCCAGCTTTATCTGTGGCCAGTTTGAGTGTGTTGTGTTGTGTTGTGTTGTGTCAGGGTTGAATGTAGTTTTGCTAAAAGGTTAGACAATGGATTTGTAAAGGATGGTTTGAATAGGGCTGATCCTACCTCATACAGAGGGTTGGACCAGATGACCTATGGAGGTCACTTTTAGCCCTACTTCTCTATGATTCTATAAACATTTTCTATTCCTTTTCTTGTATTTAACAAGAAGAGGCTATTAGAATTAAATGAATGTTTTTATTTCCTTTGGTACCTTTCAATGGAAAAATGTTCTAAAACAAAATTTTAATTTTGAACTAAAACTTATCATCTTGGTTTTCAGGATTTCAGGTCTTTCTCTTCCTTTTTTGTATTTACTTTCTTTCCCCCAAAATGAAACAAACTGTTAGTTTCCTTCTGAAGTTTTCACAGATATTCCTATTATTTGTCTAAGTGTAGAACTAAATCCTCACTATCCCACTGTCACTGAGTTTGAGAGCAGAACTCAAGATGGTGACTGTAACACTAGCTTTCCTTGTCCAATGGGTTGATAGGTAAGGGGAGGCGGAGATCATGTAAATCTGACTTAAGCTTGACTCTAAGTCATGGCCAACCAAAGTGGGTTTGGTGATCCATGAAAAATAATGCTATGGACCAATTGCTTCTGTACCCAGACTACATTCAATCATTTGGTTGCTCCCCTGAGGGGGTAAAAAGATCATGTTCAGAGGTCTTCAGCAGGTAGCCTAATATATTAACTGGATATAATGAAATCCAGTTGGAGCCCAATTCTAGTCCTGTGTGATGTGGCAGCTACTAGGTTGGCACCATAAAAAACAGTTCAGCAAGAAAGGTGCAGGCTCTACAGCTAATTAGGCTGGCTCTGGAAGAAGGAAACAGAATGGCTCATGAAATCTGTGAGCATCAGGCACACAAGCTAAAGATCTCCAGCCCCGAGGTAGCATGCAGAGGATGAAGGCTGCTTGGATTGCTCGTCTACCTTAAGTGAGAGAGAATTGATTTGGGGCTGATGTGTGCTAGGCCCTGATAAAACACACTAGGCAGATCTCAGCTGCTTGAAGTAGGATATAGTGAAACATCCTTCATTGATTCCCTTGATGATGAAAGCCATAGTAGAAAAATAGAAACCTTTTAAGTCTATTTCAGGCCAATAAGCAAGCAGACTGGATTTTCAGACCTGAGACATCTCCCTTTGATTACTCTTTGCTTGCCAGTAGGTGTCATTGCAGATTTGCAGACAGCGGGGTTTATTGTGGTCTGAAGAACAGTATTGATTTTGACAGACATGCCCCCCCCATCTACTCTCCATGCAGACGCACTCTCACACATACAAACAGAAGCCTGCATGATGTAGCTTTATCCTGGTATCTGCTGTGTGGGATAGAGGGGGATCCTGTTGTTTCACTCAAATGTGATTTTGCGGTGGCTTTTCTGCTGTTGAAGATCTGTATCATCTGAATTGCAGCCTCTTTTTCAGAGCTGGGCAGTTCTACTTCTCTGTGCATTATAAACACTGACTGCAGTGTTTGCATCCTCTTTTCCTAGGATGGGGCTCCTGGGTCATAGAAACAGAGTATTTTTGATACAAAAACCCCCAGCTATGGAAAGGCCTAAAGCCAAAAATTAGTGTCAGCTGGTCCCTCACTAATTTGAGGGCCTGCTTTTGCTCTTTTGAAGACAATGGCAGAGCTCCTGTCAAGTTCTGTGCACCAAAACGAATGCACACTGGAAAAATATCGAAGACAAAAACACCCAATTACCCGTGCGGGCATATTTCTCATAAGTAAACCACTCTGTCTGCAATCTCTCAGTTCTACTCCTCAAAGGGAATTTACAAAATTTACCTTTCACAGACAAACCTATGAACTTCACTTCATTAACCCACTAGATACAAAAAATCATGGACTAAATATAGACATTGGATTTATGATGCATTGTAACCTGCCTAACATTTGACTCCCCAGGTGCCTCTCCACTAGTTACCAGCTACATTCATTCCCCTTCCCACCACACCTGTCTCTCACCCCTGAACCCTCAATTTATACCTTCACTGACTGCCTGTCTTGCATGTATGCCAGCCTCTGGCTTCTTTACTATTCATTTCATCGAGGAAGAGCATACACCAACTGCAGATGCTTCCTCAGCCTGACTAAGGGTATTTATACCTGAAAGCTTGCAAAGAAGAATTTTTCCAACTATTTGAGTTGGTCTAATAAAAGATATCAAATTAACCCAAAGAACCTTGTCTGCCTCTGTCCTTAGACCAACACGGCTACAGGCTATACCCCTGTTGAGTCTATAGGCTTTCACATGAAGGGACATGGTGTTTCACTGTACCTTGCATTGCATTCTAAAGCCACAGTTTTCAAAATGGTCCTCCTTCCTAGGAACATTGGACCAGAAGGGACCTCCTGGGCTATCAAGTCCAGTGCTGTGCTATTGTAGACTATTGCATAATTTAATTCTTTTCATAAACTACTTGAGTTCCATTTAAAAACTAGTTCCATGTGCTCTTCATAGATGACTGTTCCAAGATTGGAGGAATTCCACTAGTAAACTCCCTCCAACCCAATAATTCTGTTTCAGCCTAATCTTTTGTTATCTCCACTCTGGCTGATTCCTTACCCATTCCTTATAATTAATGTACCAGTCTTGTCCTCTTCAGCTTCAATAACAACCTTCAGTATGGTACCTTCAGTGTGGGTCTTGCTGAATTCCAGAAAGACTAGGTCTCCTGATTTGTCCGTTTGCAGACACCTGATTGTCAAGCTGGCAAACACCCTCTCCCATTGAAGTCACTCACTTAAGTGCCTGAACTTGGGTTTCAGAACCTAATTTTAGACATTCATTTTAGAAATCATTAAGCTTAGAGATTAATTTAAGAAAATCTCCTTTTTCATAGGCCTTCTCCTAGGAAAGCTATTTCAGTGTGCCTGCTCTGTTTTAGCTTAAAGTGAAGTGAATAGACAAGTTATAGCTATCTTTGCTCCCATTCCTGTGCTGTAATGAACTGCACTGAAATCAAGTGGGAATTCTCAGAGACTGGGTTAGAAAAGGCATGACACAAAACTGGAAAAGCTAAAAAATGTGGTGGAAATGTCAGAGAAGGAGGTTTTCACAAGACAAAGCAATGAGGTTGTATTTCACCTTGTCTACAGCATGTTCCACATTCTCACAATTTATTTTGCTTTGATTGCATTGCTGCTGGTTTTATGCTATTTAATTTCCTTTGCAGCACTGTGCACACCTGGACCTGTGCAACTTGACTAATCAGTTACACTTCCTGTTTATACCTGATTTCACTTTCTGGTTCTTCCCTCCTACAGGGCAATGGCATCCTAAGCTGAGAACAGTACTGTCAGCTTGGGCATTAGTAGCGAGAAGGAAAAACTCCTAAGAATCAAAGATCTTTTTATGCAGCTGCCATTGTTCTTAGAAACAGCAGTAAAGCACAAGGAGAGAAACATACACTAAAGAGGGAACATGGAAGCAGTAATGATCTTAAATAATATGACCTAAGTTTTCCATGACTAGTTTCCTTGGTATCTTTTCAGTTGCTTTTATGCCCTATTAAATAACTGGACTATAGACACCTGTTTATTTTCATATATTACCTCTTTTAGATTTCTGGGCGCACACAGTCCTCTTGTTGACACTGGTGTTATGATAAATTAGCATGCTCTGGTGAGCTTAGCTGTTTACAGAACAGTATGCCTGTCAGTTCTCCAATTTACAGAACAGTCAGTTACTAGCAATTGCAGAGGCTATCTACACTCAAAAAAGGCTTTAATTAAGCCGTGTTTGACTAGTAGATGATTTAGCTGATGAATTTAGGCTTTATTTTGCCTATTGGGTATCCATTCTGAGAGTATTTCCTCTACGTTCCTTGCCATTCAAAAACATAAGGCACTCTTAATTATTTTGCAGTCTCTTTCTTGACTGATGCTGAATAAATTGGGATTATGTTTGGTTAATTATGAATGGCTCAAGAATACATCACTCTGTTGCTGTTCAACAAGCAGTTGAGTATACAAGCCCTACCACCACAAATAGACAGGCCTCTGAATCTAACGCTCTCTGCCCAGTTACTTGTGCACTGCTGTGGTGGTAGTGGTGGTTACCTGTATCGTGGTATCAGCCTAGCTGTGCAGTGATGGGCCCAGAGACCATTGTTTCGGCTTTGATTCAAATACAGAAGAAAAAAGATGATCCAGGCCTCAAAGAGCTTACAACCTGACCTTTCCAGGAACCTTTGAAGCCCAATCTCTCAGCTGTTCCTGGGAAGTGAAAGTAACAAACGTCCCCCTTTTCCCTGCCTGCATGATGCTCAACCCCAGAGATACAACGCAAGCCTCCAAGGCTGCTGGCTTTCTCACTGCTCGGCTCTCAACGGTCTTGGGTGCCCCAAAATTGAAAAAAAAACCCCAAACAAAAGATTTTGGCTGCACCCACTTCCCCTTCCTCAGAGGCACTCTGAGTGCTCCGACTGAAGCATGGGCCAAAAACGTGGCACTTGTCCTGCAGCTTTTAGCCCTGGAGCCCGAGCGCTTACCAAATAGCTTCTCAGGTCCATTGCATCTTGCCATATGTCAGGGTGAAAAAAGGTTTTCTTTATGCCTAGGTGAGTCTCTAAGCCCATAACCAGACCTGAACTCACAACCTGCCCACCAGCAGTGGGGCATACAAACCCCAGAGCCCCACGGCAAGACCGGTTTTGGGTCTTTCCACCCTCCATGTCTAGGCCACTACCACACACACACACATATGTATACCACCTCCTGACACTTAAGAAAAAAAAATTAATGCTCTGAGAGCCGGCTCTGTGCCCCATGAAAAGAAGCCACAGGCATCCCCCTTTCCCATGCTAGCATGATGCTCAGCCCCAGGGATACAACACAAGCCTCCAGGGCTACTGGCTTCCTCATTGCTTGGGTCTCAATGGTCTTGGGTGCACCAAAATTGAAAAAGAAAAAAAATACATTTTGGCTGCACCTACTTCCCCTTCCTCAGAGACACTCTGATTGCTCTGATTGAAGCACAAGTCGAAAATCTGGGACTAGGCATAGCTTTCAGCATGCCATGGTAAGCCCTTCAGCTTTTAGCTCTGGAGCCTGGGTACTGGTCAGATGGTTTCTTGGGCCCATCATATCTTTCCATGCATCAGGGTAAAAAAAAAAATTCCTCAGTGAGGCCAAACATTCAGACTTTTTGTTTCAGTATTTAGCTAACTCTATTAAAAATATGCTGGGATACCCTCTTTGATTGCTAGACACAGAGATTGCTCCTCCAGTGTGTTTTGTGCTCTTTGAAAAAGATGACTGATCTGGTTTGACTGGGAGGGTAAACTGCTTTCATAGTCCTGACATGATTTCACTTTGAATGGAGTATTACGAAGTTTACGTGGGATCCTCGGTTGTTGTAAACTGAAAGTAGAAGTCCCTTGGCTTGCGTGGTGCCAGTGCAGCTATGTGAGTTAAGAATACATCTCAGACCCACATTAAACCTCTGCTGGGTTGTGTGGAGTCTGGACAGGGCCCGAGCGAGAGGAACCTGTGTCAAAAGTAATGTTGCATACCAGGCCAGTGGAGAGTGCTCTCAAGGTGAAGAAGTGGCAGGCTGCCAAGTTGCCCATTGTTTTTATGAATCCCTAGGAGGCATCAATTTGGATTTCTCCTCCTGCGCCTCACTTTCTTGAGAAACACTGTACATTCCTAGGTTTGCCCATGAGCTCCCTGTTTCTGTGTGCTTGAAGGGTAAAGTCCAGTCCTCGCCCTATGCTTAAGGGAGGCCAGGGGTTGTTCAGTTTGTATTTCAGAAGCACTGGAATCCAAGTACAGTGTCATTACAATCACATTCCCACTTGTCCATCTGCCCACGGAAGAACTGCTTTCATTGAGCTTCTCTGCCTGTGCTATTCTTCAGCCTAGCACTCGTACTCATAGATGTCAAAGGTAGCTCTGGTTGTTTAAATCTCTCTCTTTCCTGGTGAGAAACTGGCTTGAGAAGTCATAAGGATTTCCTACTGGGAGCTTGTTTACTTCATGCAACTTGTCTGAGCAGGATTTTCCTATGCAACGACTGGGGATCAAGAGCAAAAGGAAATGCATGAAAAGTCCCTCTTGACATTTGTTTTTGTGTGCTGAGAAGAGGCCACGTTTAATAATACTCTCACGGGCAGAGTGGCGAGAATATACCCACACCGTACTAAAAGTAGAGTTTATTTATCTCTGTACTGGGAACTCTAATTGCATGAGGAAATAGATGAGGAAATAGGAAGACTCCAAAAGAAAAGCAGGACCATGAACACACTTGGTGCTGAAATGTCAGCCTGTGATTTGGCCTATGAAATGACTGTGATTGGCATGGCTGATTGATTACTTCCTGTAGCAGAGAGGCTTTCAATTAAAAATAGTTGAATGCCCCTTTATCAGGAGCAACCCAAGATCAGGTTTGTTTTCAAAATCAAATTGAATTTGTGATTTCACGGCCGCACTTTGCTGAGTTTTTTGTTTCACGCCAGAAGCCATTTGGAGAAGGAAATGGATCTGACAGGCTAGCAATGAGCCACACATGCAAGAAAAGCAAGAATAATCAACAGTGACCCCAGCCACCCACTCTCCTGAATTTGCAGCATGCAGAAAAGATCAGGGCCACAGTTTGTCTGGGCAGAAGCACTGTGAGAAACTCAAGGAGTTATTTTGTAATGTAGCGTGGGAACAGTGCCCAGAGAAGGAGCAAGCACACAAGGGGATGTGGAGCCAGCTCCAAGCCGGAAGTTCTTAAAGCGACACACACACACTGTTTGCTGCTCTACCCCCATCTCCTTCAGCAAGGCAGAAATTATTATTTGAGCAACTGGCCTTTGGATTTGTGTCTGTGAATTTATATTAGCTTACTAGCATCCTCACTCTTTGACCTTATGTCTGAAACTAGTGTAGCAAGGAGACATTCCAAGCTGAAACATGAATTTCACATTATATGATTCTTGATTAAACGGCGCAGGCAGGAAGTACTTGACTCTCCAACAACCCTCCCCACCCCACCCCTGTGAATTCCAGGCAACTCTCATTCTCAGATCAGTGGCAAACTTTATGTAAGTGAATAATGAACATGGGTCCATAGGCACAAATAGCTAACTAGTACCATAACTGATAGTCAAGAGGTTGTGAGGATTGACATGGAGATTGGCTGTACTCTCTCAGCTCTAGTGATGATTCTTCTAAGTAGGGGTTAGGGAATGTTCATGGTATGGAGGAAGTCTGCATTGTCAAGTAAGAAATGACTGCAAGCTAACATCCTTGCATCATTCACCAGCACAAAGGTTCATGATGGAAAAAAGGCTAACACTTAAAAATAACAGACAGAGAACAGCATTTGCACAGCCAGGGCTTACACAACCCTCCCACTTTAAAGCAAAAGACAAGGAAATCTGCAAACGCTCATGGGCCTAATTAAAACAGGACATAAATCAGAGTGGTCTCCTTTACAGATGTGGAGCAGAATGGAAGTTGGTACTTTAGGAGATTTTTTGGAAGGGTCACTTAAAAAAAGAGAGTTGCCAAAGGAAGGGTGGCCAATAGTACTGGTTGCTCTGTTTAAGTTTCTACTTTGGCAACTTGCAGAATTATTTTTCTCCTGACTCCTGAAAGGGTCAGTGGCATTTTCAGCCTCCCATAGAACCAGTATCATCAATCTTAGATCTATTTGAAGATGACAGTGATATTAGTTCTTGTAGAAATGTTAAACTCTTGTACTTGGGTGTCTGCAGTTAAAGGAGTATGTAGGAATTGTTTCCTTGGTGTACTTACACCTCAGATTACTAGAACAATGGAGCCATATAATTGTGTAGACAGGAAATGGTAATGCTACCACATTCTTTTTGCACAAGAAGAGATGAATACTTTAGCATAGACAGAATGAAACTGTCTGATGTGGCATGCAGATAGGATGCAATACAGTTGGATGTTGGTGTCACATTTTATCAGGACCTTCAAGGTCCCCAAGAACAGAGCACTTCCTGGTACAGTGCTGAGACATTGCCTCAGCAGTAATTCAGAAGAAACATTTATTCACCGAGTCCCTTTATTCTGCACTTTGATCCATTCTCTTTCACAACTGACTTTACCCAACACCCAGCCAGAGTGCAGAAAGTTTAGCTACAGCCAAACCACGGATTTTCTCGGAATCTGCATTGACAGTTTCAAGATGGGCTTTCTTGGTCTTCAGTACAGACATCTGCTTCTTTTTCAGAGGTTTTAGGGAAAGTTTGACAGTATTCATTAATAAAAAATGCATATAAAATGAAAATGGACATGGCATTATGCTGCAGTAAACATACGTACATGCTCATGTTCATCTGTGTGTGCGTCTGTGTGGCCCTGAGCGTTACTGGATGGAAGCAGAACTGCTCACTAGGGCTGTGCGAAGCTTCAGCTTCTGATTCATTTTGGCAGAGATTTAGCCTGATTCAGTGGCCAAATCTCTGAATCCGAATCAAATCAAAGGACCCTTTAATCTCTCTGAATCAAATTGGAACCTTCCGAATCGATTTGGAGAGATTCAGAAAGATTCGGTGATTCGGACACAGACACAGCTTTAAATGTTTTTTCTACATACCTCGAGGTACCAGCATGGCTTGTGAATGCTGCGATGCTGGGGTGGATGGAGTGTCCCACAGGAGCATGGGGGGGCTCCCCAGCGCGCTTGGCAGCAAACTCGGAAGTGGACCAGAAGCACTTCCGGTGCACTTCTGAGTCTGCCGGAGAGCATGTGGGGGGCCCCCACACTCCTGTGGGACACTCCATCCGCCCCAGCATCTCAGCGTTCACGAGCCACGGTAGTACCTCGAGGTATGTAGAAAAAACATATAAAGCTGTGTCTGTGTCTGAATTGCTGATTCTCCAAATCAGCATCAAATCTTCACATTCAGATTCAGCCGAATCAAATCAGGGACAGTGATCCGAGTCAACTAATGGAATCGCTGTCCCCAATTCAGGCCAAATCCGAATCTGAATTGAATAGGGCCTGCTTCGCACACCCCTACTGCTCACCTTTGTTATACATCCTCTTTTGCTGATAAATAATGGAGACTCTCTTTCAATTAAAGAGATAGGGCGTATGTTTACAGAGCTGGAATATCTGAGTTCTATCCCAGCAGAGCCAATCAAGTACTGAACTGGCCCTGATGGGATATATAGAGATAACCCTGGCCTTTTTAGGTAGCCACAGTTTTTTTTTGCAACTTTAATTAAAAACAGCAGGAAAGCGGGTCAGTCCACTTTACTGTGATATGCCAAAAATCTCTCTCCTTTTTCGGTTTGGTATAACAGGATCTTGGGAATTTTAAAGTGAAATAACAGTGTGGAACATAATGTGATCCCTGGTGTCTTTAGTAAATGTCTGGAAACCTGGATCACAGTCAAGAGTGACATAATTCAGTTCTCTTTGTGAGAGTTCAAAGGCTGTGTCTGAAAAGGCACAACCCCCATTTATCTAGTGAGCTTTCTAACCAACAGAGAAAGTACAGTTTGTCCTCTCGACCCAGCAAGTGAAAGCCACGTCTCTCCAAAATGACCAGTTACTGATTGCTAGCATGCTGCAGTATTGCCTAGAATGAAGAAAAACATTGTCCTTAGGAACAGTCTCCACAATCATTTATAATAACAACAGAAGGCATGTGCACTTTTCACCCATCAAATTTGGAAAATGTGCACCTTCTTCTTGACCTGCTGCAGAGGAGACAGTAAGTGTTGACAAGATGAGATCCAGAGGTTTTGCCTTGAAAGTTGCTTGGATTATATGGAAAATGTAAAAAATGTATCTCCTAGAGAAAGGCAGGTTGATGGTTCAGTTCCCAAACAAATCGCTTTAGAGGTGTTTACAGAACTTGTCAGTTCACCCGCCTACTTTGAATGGGTTTTATTTCCCTTCCCCCCCCAACCCACATTGATACCCTATCATTTAAGATAAATTTTGCCTGCTTCATAATGGATTGCTTGTGCTGTTGTCACTAAGGTGAATGGCTGATAAATCAATAGAACTGAATTTTCTGCAGCCTTTTTAGGTAATCTGGCAATCCCAAAACCTTCAATGATAAGTGAATATCTGTCAAAGCAGAGACTGCAGACAATTCACAACAGCTGCTCTGCACTTCTCCATACCTTGCATAGAGGCTTGGAAAAGAGAACTTGCTGGATTGAATTAGAGGGAGTTTACAGAGGAACAGCCAAAATGACTGAGGTCTGAAAACTAAATGGGTTTGGATAAACAGTGACTAAGCAAGGAGTGTGAACATTACTGAGTTGAATGGTGCAAGCACAAAGCAGAGGGAGAACTATCTGGCTGATCCCTGAGGCTAAGTACAGACAGTCAAAAAGCCCAAGGCTGAATTGATTCAGTCTTTGCAAGCTAGTCTAAGCTGCAGAGATTGAACCAATAATCAAATGAACAGACATTCACTTGTGATTCAGGAAATACAGCCACATGCCTGCAGTGGCTCAAGCCAGAAGCCAGGGGGTGCTAGAACATGGCTCTCTGGGATGTAGCCAGTATGGGCTGTGTGTTTTCTCCCTCTTCCTGCTGCCCCCAAAGTATCTGGGATTTGCAGTCCACAGTCACAGGAGCAGGACTCTGCAGGGTTGCTCATCACTTCCTCTTCCTGCTTCCAGGTACCTCTGGGAATTGTAGTCCACAGTGACAGCCAACAGTAAGCCAGCAGGGCAGAGCAAGGCAGCTCTGTGTTCAGGGGAAGATCAGTTTAACCCCTCTCCTTGGCCCCAGACCAGAGCTGGGGTTTTCCTGGAGAGGGGGTGGGGAGCGGCAGTAAGCCAGTCAGTGAGGCCAATGAGGCAGCCCTCACTGCTCCAGCTAGGGAGCAGAAGTTCAGGGCCAGCCCTGCTCTCTGGAGCAGACAGCCCAGCCCAGGGCTGAGAAACATGTTGGGGGACTGTGATTTAACTTGATTCAGGAAGAGGTCAGGACAGAAGTTTCATAAACTGGTTTGACCTAAATCAGTTAAGTCTGATACTACATCCAACCAGATTTATCTTAAACCAGTTTCAGCCATTTTGAAACTGGTTTATGTGCACTGAACTTCTGTTCTGTTACAGGTTTAAACCAGTTTCTGATCACTTAAACCAGTTTATGTGTAACTTCTGTTCCTAGTCTAGGAGCAAAAGCAGCTAGGAAAAATGGGGATGAATCTAAAGGCTTGTCTTAACACAAAGCTGCACTCATTTAACTTGTGATTTGAGACCAATATAGTTAAATCAGGACTGGAAGTAGAGTGGACTGCTGTATTTTAGTTTAAGCCAGGCTTGGGTAGAACTAATGTCCTGTAATGACAGACTTGAAACTAAACTGCACTAAGCAACTGCCAACCTGAAATGAGTCCCTGTACAAGGGGGCTGTACGGGTTTAACTAAACTGGTGTATGTATGTGAATGTATGAAGAAGGCCAAGGAAGGGAACAGTTAATCTTAAATGTTGGTAAAAATTACTGGAAATTTGGTATCAGTCTGTGAATACTGTCTTGGAAAAGCTGTAAGTTTCCATTTCTGTTGGACTTTAAAGCTAATGGGAACAAAGGACTAGGAAAAATGCTTGAAGGAGCTGCCTTACTTTGGCCCTGGATGAGATGGACTGGATAGCCATTTCTAGCTCCAGCACCCACCAGTCTGTTTTTGCAGTGAGTCATGGCGTATTTAATTTCTAATGGGATAGCTCCCCTGTGTCATCTCAAAAATAGAAATCAATGAATGTAGGAAGAACTGCTTAGAAATGCGTGGGAGGCTAGATGTACATCACATCCACATTCAGCATGCTCAGGAGCCAAATTCAGGCATTGCAGAGATAGCTATAACTCTAGTGAAGTCAGAGGAGTTGCAGTGACTTGTAGCACATCTGAATTTGATCCATTCAGCTCCATTCTTGGCCTTGAATGTACAGAAATTCAATTCTGGGGGCTAGGCTCAGCAACCTTTCAAATGTACTTCCTTGACATTCTAGGATTTATATGAGGTATCTCTTGGGTATCTCAGAAATGGACCCTTTCCCTCTAACTGCCCACTCAGCATCTATTGCAAGGTGAGGGAGAGAATCTGGGATCTTCCCCTTCTTAGTATAGCTGATATACCTTTAAGAGAGATTTTCAATCCATTATGGGGCCTGTGCAAACAAAGCCTTCCTAGCAGGTTCATCCAGTATCAGTTCCAATTCACATTACAACTGTGACTAAGCCCAAAGCTCAGAAAATTCAGTATACCTACTATAAATTAGTAATTGTCCTAAACAAAAATCCTGGGTAGGGGCAGTGTATGTGTGTGTATGTGCATGGTGGTGGTTGAAATCAAGATCTCACTTTTCTCCTTTGCTTCCACCATTAGCATATTCCAAGTACGGTATGTATGGTACATTGCCAGGGTACAGGAGCTGGACCCAGGTGTTGTGGTTTAAGCCCATCTCAATCATAAATGCAGGAATTGCTCAAGATTTTATAATGCCTACTACTTTTAATCAGAAATGCCAAAGCATATGTAAAGGAAGGGTAAAGAAATCTTATTCTTATTTTACTGAAAGGGTAAGAGAGGCAGAGAGAAATGTAGAGGTGTTCCCTAGGTCACATAACAAGTCTGAGGCAGATTTGGGAGTAGGGCCCAGCTTGACCCATGCACTGAACCCACTGTTTTGCAAAGGAATCTACCAGAATTGCAACTGAAAACCACAACAGCGACATCTGTTTGCAGCAACACCAAAGAAGAGCAATAGCTGCTTCCTAGCAACATTTTGCTGGGAACAATTTTCCCTATCTTGTATTCATATGACACTCCCCATAACAACAACATTTGCTTACAGGGTACAAAGCCACAGAGTGCCAACATGCTGCTAAGAACAGATATTGACTGTACAGAAAATTCAGTTGTGTCCCAAATACCTGTACAGCCTGTACAGCCCAAGGCCCAATCCTGGAATCATTGCAGCTGTGCATAGTGCTAACAGGAGCATTTTGCTTAGTCATTTTCTGACCAAGGTACTTGTTTGGGCAAGTTTCTCCTTTTGAATGATCTTCAGTTCCTGCATAACTCATTTTACTATGAACAATGTGAGCACTGGGGAAGATACTGGAGTTTGGGGGTTGCTGCAAAAGGCTGGAAATTAATTACAAAGGATACAGTTTGAAAACCCCCCTGAACCACTTGCCCAGCTGTGCAACCTTGGGACAAGTCATGGGACTGCTTTGTGCCCAAGTGTGGCCAGCTGCAGCCCCATGGGCTCTGTGCACTGTGCTCCAAACCAGCTCTGCGTGCTTCATGCAGTACATGGGGCGGGGGCTAGCACATGTTGCATGCGGCATGCAGGCCTGTGTGGTGTACGCTGAATGTGGTGTATGGATCCACTCCAAGACCCACAGGCAGCACCACACGGTGGCTTAACAAGTAGAGTCGCTGCCTGGAGCAAACCTTGCAGGGGAGTGAGGGGCACGGGTTCCAGCTGGAGTGAGGAAGGAACAGGATCTCATAGCAGGGGTGGTTGAGGGAATAGGTTCCCAGAGCAGGCAAGGGGCATGGGATCTGAGAGTGAGGAGAGGGTGCAGGTTCAGAGAGGCTGCAGGGCAACAGTCTTACCCATGGTGGAAATGCCACAGTCCTGGCTGCTGCTGCTGCTGCTGCTGTCACACATGCTTTGCTCACCCCAGCTGCTGTCCTTAAAGCATTAGCAGCCAGGGCTTGCCAGGGTGCAAACTCTGTCACTGTTTCTGACTCTTCCCCCACCCCTCCCATCATACTACTGGCACCCTGGGCTTCATGGGCCAGATCTGGCCTGCAGGCCATGTCCTTGACACCCCTGGATTATATCAACAGGGTTCAGCTGGCTTTACCCTAGTATTACTGAGTGCAGGATTTGGTCCAATGGCCCCAGTCTGTTCCCTTGTGGACTAAGCACCTACTCTCATTCAATCTTCTTAAAACAGACCACTTCTTTGCAGCCTACTGACACTAATCCATGACTGGGCTCTGAATAACATCTTTGATATTTTATATTAACACTTTCAGAAATTTATTTTTTTGGTGAAGCTGGAACTTCTTATCTGTATTGTCCCTTTTCGCCATCCTTAAACAGTCCACTTTGCTTCATCATCCATTTTGTTCTCAGTACTGCTCGGGACCGATGAGACGGCGGCCTGTTTCATGTATTTTAGTACTTAAGAACTACATCACTAATAAAAATGTTCTGTTCTATTGTCTTCAGCATACGGTATGTACTGGCTCACAACCAGTACTCAAGCTACTGCAGGGTTTCATGTCATCGTTGGTCAATGAACAAAGGAAATCCTATGCCCAATTTTCTGTGACAGAACTAACATTTGCCACATGTTGCTACTTAGGAGATGACTTAATCATTTCAGGGTTTTGGGGGGTGTTATCTACAGTTAGGCTTTCCCCTGCCATTCGTGTTGTTTTATATGTAGTAATAATGATGATCTCAAGAGAAGGAATTAGATTATAAGATTATAAGAAATGGAAAAAATGTCAGTTGTTTAAGCATGCACAGAAGCAAGTCCTGATTAGGATATAAAAGCATGAAATATATGGAGTCTGTTGTGAAAACCCTTACTTTTACTGACCCATTTTGAAAATGGGACTTAGGTTCCTAAGTCACTTCAGCTCTTTGGAAAATGTTAGCCCTAACTACCAAATAACACATGATTAGAGCTAAGAGAACAATTTGTAACGCAATTTAATGGGATTTGACACCTAGCTCCTTTAGGCTTTTTTGAAAATCCCAGGCAGCATCTAAAATTTAGCCCTTTTTTTTTTGCAAACTGGAAACAGTTACTATCCACCAGTAAGAGCATCATGTTTGTTTACTGTTCAGAAGTGTGGGCCAATGCATTTCTGTAATCTGATTCATTTGTGGGTCTGTATGCTGGATTTTATGTTAGAGATTCAATATCTGAGCTGTTATTTAAGGCATTTAAGTAACTGTACTAATGGACACATCATTGAAATGCCTGCAATGAACCAACAAAAAGCTCAATATCAAACTGTTAATGAGCCATGGGGCAAAGAAGAAGTAGTGTGGTATTAGTTACAATCCAGGATTGGATGACCTAAACTTTATAGATGTTTTCTTTTCTGTGTCCATGCAGAATTCACTCTTTCCTTTTGCCCACAAAACTTATTTCCTTACTGTGATAAGAAACTCATTTATGGACTTAAAACTAATTTGAATACAAAATTGCCCAGATGAGCAGCCATGCAAAACAAATTAAACAGGATGTAAATGTGGGCGAAGGTGAATCTTGGTGCCTAGCCAACTTAGTCAGTGCTTTCCTTAAATAGGGAAGCAAAATAAATGGCAGCTTTTTCAAGCACTGCACTTTGTTAATACTTATACATGCCAAACTAAACTGATATTCTTGCTGCTTGTTGTATGTAAAAGCCATTGATTTAGCTCAGCATTATAATTATAGTTCTATGGATATGAATGCATATATACACACACACATACATACACCCCACATAAGCTGTGTGTCTCAATATAATTCACTGAGGTTTATTTCATTTAATGGTCCTGCACATTTCTGGGGCAGCCTGTTAAAAAAAAATTATTACATCTTGGCTTGATGCCTATGCCTGGTTGTTTTTCACTCTGCCTTAAGAATGGCATGATGGATGCCTCTGAGTTGTCAATGCTGCCATAAAATTGGCCAGACCTCACTTATAGCCTCAAATAGCTTTGTTTACTAAAAAAAGGGCTTTGGTTTATATACACTTTCACCCCTGGCCACCCTAGCATGACTGCTTGTCAGTTAATCTCCTCTGCTTCAAAGATGCCCATAAGAAGCTGTGCACTGACCAAAAATGGAGCCATGGTTTTCTTAGGCAAGTAATTTTTAACTCAGTAATATTGTAAAAGCAGCTGAGGCTGCCAAGCCTTCACTGATACTTTCTTTGAAAAATGCAACATAAATCCCTTCTTTCATATCTTCCTGTGAAGCACTAGAGAGAGATGGGACCATGCTTTCATTGCAGGTGAGGCATTGCTCTCTTGGATTAACTCACAAATTTGCTTCAAATCATTCATTCCTGGGCAGCTCTGTGCATGCCAAAGCATCAGGATTATGTTGGATCAGATAAAGATATCTACATAGTTACTTAATTTACCCAGAATACAAACCAGTCACCCAACGCTAGAGACTCTGGAGTTCTCTGGAAGTTCGTATTTGCTTTGGATTCCTGTGGTTTGATCCATCTCTTCGCTCATAAGCCTTCTCTGCATAAAGTGCATGGATAATAGAGCAGCTCCTCTATGGCTCTGCAGATTTACCTTGTTTACACACACATACACGCAGACTTATAGTCAGGCTAATGGCACGTAACAGGCTTGGCTCCTGCTGCTTGGGAAGGAGGCTGAGGATGAATTAACTTTATTTACATGTAACTGGATTTTCTACAAACAATGCTAAGAAAACTAAATCCTATTTTAAAAAAAATCATGTGATGAAAGCTACACTGTAAGATGTCCACTCCAAGAAACAAGATGGTAAGATGCTGACAGTGAAGTGTGCATTGAAGGACTGGTAATGCGGATGCCTCTGAAAGTATTAAGTACAGTCTATTCTTGAGCAGATTGGTCTGCATTTGAGTTTCTGTTAATGCTTGATGGAGGAATTCAGTGTTTCAGAAGCAATCACAGAATCATAGAGAAGTGGGGCTGGAAAGGACTTCCAGAGGTCATTTAGTCAAACACCCTTCTTGGGGCAGGATCATACTTATCCAAACCATCCCATAAAAACCACAATCTAAACTCTACATAAGACTATCATCAACCCTGACACAGCACAGACCTAACATCATAACGTGCCACAAATAAAGCAGAGGAACTGTGGAAGCCAGTGTCCTGCTTCTATGAAATGTTGTCATATATGCTCAAAGGATCCTGGATAGAGGGCCATGCCCTCTGCTACAGAGGAAGGCAAAAACCCCCATGGTCTGACTCCATCTAAAAATCTAAAAGTTCATTGGCAAATTTGGGGCCAAGAAAATAGTGATAAATTCTTCCAACCACAAAAACTGAACAAAGCAATTTATTTTAATTTGTAAAAGTAATCTTATGAATGAAATGTGATCTGTGGGAAGGGCTTGTTTCTCTTTTTTTTAAGGGATGTCATCAACATAAAATCTATTCCCTTAATGTGTTCCCCCCCCCCATATTAGAATAGTTTCAGGTACTATGCCTGCCCTGGAATCCCCAGCCCAGTTTTATGATTGTTTTACAACCATACCTTCTTCATGGTTTTTTTTTTCCTTTTTTGCTATCATTTAGAAGAATCCCGTTTCACTTGGGTCTCACAGAAGAGGAAAGTAGTCAGGTAAGTTTCACTTCCTGAATATAGTCTATTTCATTCTCCTGGGGTTTTGCTTTAAATCACTAGTTGTGTTTGGGAATATTTACATCCCAAAACAACTCCCTCCCCCCACAAACTCTTCTTTTAATATTAGGAATTAATTGTTTAAGTTTAGGCTACTTTTAAAAAGTCCTTTTTAAAAATTGTGTAAGAGTGATGTTGTAGTCATGATGGTCCAGAAATCATGCAAGAGGCAAAGAGATGCAAGACATTCGAAAAATTGTCTAACTGTATACCAGCTCCACAGCTGGTCCAATAAAAGATATCATCCTAGCAAATCCTTGCTTCTCATGCCTTTTTTTTTTTAAAGGAGATAGCTTCTGACCTGCTAACAGTACTTTTTTAAACAACATTTCTAAGCTTTTGCCCATCGAAGCTCATTCTATAAGTATTGAAGGAATGAAGGATTGTTATCAAGACCTTTAAAAGCCCAATGAACTTGTGGAGTTACGGCCCAGAAATATACAAATACTAGCTTTCTTGCTGGCTTCTCTGAACTACTGTCAGTGCTGTCAAAGGGTGGTGGCAGATTTCCCTTTGGAAGTGAGAGCCTGCTTCAAACGTCTTTTTAAGTCCTGCATATTTGGAGACTTGGGTCGGATGAGGTGGAGCCCTCTTCGTTTCTCCCCATTGCAGCTCCCGATCATCCTGCTGAGCTCCTGGCAAAGATGCTGGAAGGCCTCCTGCACTCCTTCACAGTTCTCCCGAGCAGACACCTCACTGTAAGTGCCCCCCAGCTCGCTGGCCAGCTGGAGGCCTTCTTTGGAGGACACCTGCCTAGCTCGCAACAGGTCCCCTTTGTTTGCCATCAGAAGCAGAGGAATGTTGGCATTGGGGTGGATCTTGCGGATGTGCTGGTACAAGGGCCGGATGAGCCGGTAGCTGTTGTAGTCCGTGATGGAGTACACAAACACGAAGCCGTCTGCCCAGTAGATTGAGCGGTTTATTTGCTCCTGGCAGCAGATGTTGTCATTGTCATCCTGCCACCAAAACAGAGAGGAGAGGTTAGAAAACAGAGTGGAGGAAGAGATAGAAACAAGTGATCATCCAGCACTGGTAGCAGGCAATTGCTCCGCTTCACCCTGTGGCTGCTGCTTCATATAGGGACAAAGGCATCTCCGGATGCATCAGCTACAGAACAAATTTCTTTGGTGTGTCAGTAGATTGATTAATACAATGGAGCAGCACAGATACTAAGGCAGAGACTGGGCAGATGTTAAGCAGTTAAAAATGGTCAAAGCATTGATTTTTTTTTTAAGATGTTTTTTGTTCTGTGCTGTTCTTGTGCTAATCAGTATTCAGCAGCTGCCCTGCTATCAGGGCTGATAAATGGAATCATAAAGGTTAGAACGAGAGCCTCCCCTCCCAAAACTGTTAGGTCAGCTATTCTAAACCCACTTATCTAAGTGAAGGATTGTCCCCTACAGGACTTTTCCTAGTGCTTTTTTTCAGTCCAGTGTTTAATGTTTCTAACAAGGGGATTTTACAGATTCCCTTGGGAGGTTCTTTCCCTGTCTACTAGATCTTGCTGTCAGTACGTTTCTTGTGCTATTTGGGCTCAAATTTACTTTGGAATGGATTACTTTTTCACGTGACTGATTACTGGAACTGAAAATAAACAGGGCCCTGTTGCTGCTTACTCTCTCTGAGAAGTAACAGAGCTCCTAATTCCTGTTACCTGCCTTTTGTGTCATATATTTCACTGTCCAGTTGTACCCATAGCTGCATCATTGTTCCTAATCAGATACAAACAGGAATCACCAATACATAGGAATTCAGTGTGTTGGGAGACGAGATCAAGTCCCTACTCAAGATGAGATCTTTTGAATTAATCCATTGCTTTGTATATCCTCCTCGGGCTGTGACTCCATCAGCTTCATGGATTATTGTCTGGTATGCTTGGATTGATAAAATGTTCCTGCTCATATTACAGCAGAAATTCTTAACCCAGGGTGCTGCAAGAGCCTTTGAAAGGTGCCCCAAAAAGTGTGATGAGATAAGTGAGAAGGTAAGCAGACAATGGCGGGCCAGGATCTCTTTGTCTGGCCCTTCCCCTGCCCTCCCCCCCCCCCACCTAACCTGGCCCCTCTGCAAGGAGTTAAGCACTATAACAAATGAGCTTTTGAAATGGGGGGTGCCACTCAGTTCACAAAAGTAATGGAGGGGAGCCTTGAGTCTAGTGAGGCTGAGAACCACTGTATTACAGGCTCTTTGGAAACAATATGCAAGTCCTTGTAATGTCTTTCAATGCTAGGCACACTCAGGTGTTACTGAAGCCAAAGGAAATTAAAAGCCCTTGGAGCCTTGCCTGCAGTATCCAGCCACATCATTTTATTACTGGCTAATTCTATTCTGGAAACCTTACACAACAGCAGCTGGACATAGGGCAGGCATTTTGAGTCTGGTCCAAAGCCCATCAGTGTTTGTGGGCCAATATGAATAACTTTCTCTGTACAAAATGGTGTTGAAGATACTCAGCCAGCAAATTGGCTGGAAGGAAGTAGGACTTGTAGGCCAGACCCAGCCTAACAGGCTGGATGGGCTTTTCCTGAAGGGAAAAAAAAAGAAATCTCTCCAAAATAAAGCAGAACCCTAATGATCCTCCTTGCCAGTAAGGGCATGCCTGTGCTGTGTCCATGGGGCTCCTGAGGGTGTTGTAGAGAAACATGTGCGATCCACCCTCTGCAGCTTTCAAAGGTGGAGACAAGGCAGTGAAGCTGCCTTGAGAGTGTTTGTTGCTGCTTTTGAGATCTCTGTCTCCAACAAGCGTGAGAGCAGGGGTGGCCCAGGGTGCTCTCAGGACAGCTTTGCTACCTTAGCTGTGGATGTTTGGTATGCATGGAGCAGGAGCAGGTGGGCTGGACATGGTTCTCAATAGTTTTCGCAAGCGTGCTGGGGAAGTGGTATAGACATAAACCACTCTCCTGTCCTATCTGTCACTCAGGTGGTTGCTCTCTTTCTCTTTCCCTCCTGCATGAAACACCTGGAAAAACACTGACACTTGTGCTTACAGATACTGTCAAATGAAAGAGCAAAGCATTGTCAGAAATGTTCAGACTTGGCTGAACAAAGTTAAGACCCTTCACCCTCCCTGCAGCTTCCCTTGACTTCAGTCAGATATGTTTGTGCTCAGCACTTGCCCAAAACAGTGCACCTAATCTTATTTAGGCACCTAAATATGGATTTAGGCAGCCCAACTCCGGGCACTTGGGGTGCAAATTGATGGGTAAAATGCATTATGTCACAGCTGATCACTCGGGCAGTAAGAGAAGAGAAAGCCGTGCTTCAGAGGGAGAGTTTTTCCAGACCCATAAATAGTTAGAGGCCCAGTGTCAATGGGAGTTCAGTACCTAAGTGTCCTTTGTGCCTGTGAAAACTTTCCTATGGGTTTCAAACCCTGTGAGCTTGGAGGCTGACTCAGAAAATGTATTAGCCCTCTGCCGCTTTCAGCTCATATGGCCGTCATGCTGGAGCCCAAATTATCTTTGGATGTCTCTAGTGCTGGAGTCACAGGTTGCCCAGAACAATATCACCAGCCCAGTGGTGCCCTGGTACTTTCTTCCCTGTGTACTAGGGGTTATTGGATTTATGGACCACCTCTACATGGAATAAAACTTTCAGGTTATTAGAACAGGTCCCTACTTATGACTCAGAAATGAGTTTCTGGGTCTAAATTCAGTTTCTAGGGAACAGGAAAACCACACCTAGAATGAATAGATCCTGACTCTGGCCATTTCACTTGAGATGAAAAGAAGTGCTATCTCCCCTGATGCTTCAGAGCAGCCCACTGGCCTGGCATGGTACGGGGAGAGGGGGGCCTTGTATTACTGTCTGTATTAATTTATCATCCTTTTATGTCCCTTTGCTCCCCTTCCACCATCAAATTATTTTTTGGGGGGGAAATAACCTAATTGCTATAAACAAATATTTGAAAATGGCCTTAGAAAAAAAAATGCACGCAGAACACTTCAACAAGCAGAAGTTCTCAGTTGCTACAGCTGGGCCCAGACAGCAGGGAGATGGATGTGATAATCCTCAGTGGAATGCTTTATTCAGGAAAATCAAAGAGTAACAAGCTATATTTCTGTTTTATGAGAATGTCTCCTAAAAAAAATGAGTTTTGAAACATGCACTGTTACCAGCCTTGTGTGGTTCAGGCTGCAATTAATCATCGAACAAGCCCAGTTATCTATTTGCTTCTGGTGTTTTTAAACATTAACATTTCCGGTGTGGTTAGAATCCTGAGTAAATGCAGAAATCACTGCACCCCGCTCCCAAAGTGCAAGCAGCTCACTGCTGCTTAAGGATCTAATCAGAGAACACATAAGCACAGCCTAGTCCAACACATTCTCATGCTTTTGATGGCTCAGTTCAGCTACAAACCCTTAAAATCACTTCATAGACATCAGTTGATGCAAACAAGATATTCAAGATAAGCAGCTTCTGTGGGAACTGTTGAAACAGGGCAGGCCTTTAACTGGGACAAAGGACCTGAAGCTCCCCCTAATGATATTAAAAACAGGGTTGGATGAGGTGCCGGGGATCACAGTTGAACTTTGGAGAGTCGAGACCTGCTTCCAGGGTCTGGATCTGGTTAAAATATGGAAATCTGAAAATGTATCTTACATCTGAGGAGAAAGGGAGAAGTAAATGTGCCTCATTCCTCTGTTGTGGGGAGGGAGTGAAAGAGGGATTCTCTTTACAAGGTGCTTATCATGCTTTCCTGGTGACATTACCTAATTCCTGTCAATAGCGTCAATAGACTCACCTCCACACCCAGGTAATGCAAATTCTACTAGTTAAATCTACTTATTTTGAGGTTAAGTGGGGCAGAAGAAGTTTGACAGACTCCTACATAGTCATGAATTACATTCTCTGAAAATATGAGAAGCTAGATTTGTTTTATAATATTTTTAGTAAACCTAAAAATAGGTTTACTTGGTGGAGGTGTTAGACATGTCTTTGGGCACGAAATGCCCTTCCTCCAGTCTGGGAAAGAAGCAGACACTACCTAAGCTTAAATACCAGTGAAAGCTGTTTAACTCCATTAACTTTGTGTGATAAGTACCTTCTGGCTTGGATAGGATAGCTCTTTCATGCCCACTGGAAAATCATGGGTTCAACTGAACTCAAAACTCTTCAAGTTCAGGCTCTGTTTATCTCTGGCAGAAAGGAAAGGTGCATGCATTTTTATTCTTGTTTTGCTCACTCAGGAGCTCTAGGAGTAGAGCAAGAATTCCTTTCAAAATCAAATACTGTTTTATAGTGCAGGCTTCTGCCTCATTAGAAAAATACACGCTTTTAAAATTATATTTCTCTGGGGAAAATGCTGGTTTAACCATTCGATGATTTTGCTCCCCCCCAAAACCTGACAAAGCCTCTAGCATGCTTTTGGAGGTTTCATGAAACATAAGACATGGCTGGTTCCACTTTTGCTTGCTTTTTGGCAGGGTAAATAATGTCTTATGTAAAATGACTGGCAGACACCTCCCCCCTCACGTGCTACAAGGCATCAGAGAACAACGAATATGATTAGGGCTTTTGGCTTTTCATTTAAACCAACTTTTAGCCATCAAAGAAAATGAAAATGGAAACCCAGGGTGCATGAGGTTTCCTTTTCCAGTTCTAGAAATTTCAGGTGGGCATGTGCAAATTTATCAGGATCTTTAGGTGCTTGACTTGATACAGAATGCGGCAGAGAATGAGCATTTCTGGGGGGCCAGATCTGTGTTCATTTAAACCTGAGTTTTGAGTGGGTTTGAGGCCAAACCAAAGTTATGGCTTTTGTCTGACAATGATGAAAAGACACATAATTTTGACCCAAAATCTCATGAGATATGTATCATTCAAGGAAAGAAAATCTCACTGAATTAGCAGGTTCTGTGAAAACGTTACCATCCTGTTCTGCCTCCAGATTGGATCCCCTAGAACAGAACCCCAGAACCTCTTTTGGATCTGCTTAGAAATTCACTTGTAGGGACATGATTATAGCCACAAATTATATCTGTTATTTCCTGAAATCTTGTGGGGAAGTGCCCGTGAAGAGGATTATACACCCCCAGCGCCTGACTAGAAAAAGAGGGATGAATACAGACATTAGAAGCGCCCCGCTAGCACTTAGTATAGTTGCTATAAAGGCTTTTCCGTCAGAAAAAAGAGGGCTGCCTGCAGAAAAGAGATTCTCCTTGGAAGACGAGAAGGGTCTGACCTGAGCATCCGGGTCAGGCACTGGGCTGTTGAGAACTTTCTGCTCATTCAGAGACAGGAGTGCCTGGGCAGCAAATAGATCAAGCCAGCAATTTTGTGTCTATTCAAACTTGGGCTGCACAAAACCATTTATTATACACTTGTTGTGGCTCCCTGAAGGGGTGATTTTTGGTAAGAGAGAGGTCATCCCAGTGGGAAAGGTCACACTTAGAGCTGAGTTTCTGGCTCAGACATATCTCTTCTCACAGTGCGTTACACATTGAAGAGACACAAATGTTGGCAATGTTGAATGCAGACATTAACTGTGTTCTAAAGCTGGACTGTCCAACTTCTAAGCCCCAGGGGGCCACATCAGTCGTGGGGGGCACCTGCTACACAAGCTACCAGCCAAGGCTCAGGCCACCGGGTTGTGTACCACATGGACACTCCTCCTATTCTCTGCTGTACCCTGTGCCCAGGCTGATACCTTCCTTGCATCACTGTACTGTGTGGACACAATCCCCCCCTACACCCCCATACTGCCCTGCTCCTTGGAGCAGAGGCAGGAATCAGCAGCCAGAGGAAGGATGGGGAACCCAGATACTCAGTCTGTGTTGCAGCTGGAGCAGTGTGGGAAGCAGTGGCCTGGCAGGAGCCCAGAGGGTGCAACTTAACCCCTTGCGGTCCACATGGGTCAGACAACACCTGTTCTAAAGTACAGATACATCAAGCAGAGTTTTTACCTCCAGTGAGACAAAAGGGGTATCCTGCACCTGTAAGGAGATCTGCTCTCCGTCTATGTTGAATTTTCTTGAATACAAGGCTCCTGGTAGAAAAATAAGATGATGAGAGGCAGCACATATAAAGAGTCAGTCCAATCAACATCTACTATTTCAGCTTCTAAAGACGTAAATGGGATTTAGGCACATGCTAGGCCTTTGCAGGGAGATAAGTTTCCTCCTGTGTTGTGTGAATTGTTATCACAGTAACATCATATCATAACTGTTCCTTCACTGGACATTCATCGCCCTGGGCTGTATCAGTTTTTTTCTTTGTGAGCTATTTTATGGATGGAACAATCAGACCAGACTATTTCAGGGGAGATGTTAAAAAAGCTATAAAATTATTTTAAATGCAGAATCTATTCCTGATAGCAGCAAACACTGGCCTACAGTTTCTCGGGCAACTTACATTATGGCCTGCTCTGTGCCTGCTATGGTCTGGTAGATGCCTCTTTCCCCAGGTCTATTATTCCTTTTGGAACAAGAGAAACCCAAGTGAAATATTTGTGCCTACTTTAAATTGGTCATCAATCCAACAGAGTGTCACCTTTTTGCAGTGGTGCTAGGTTGTATTTTTAATTGCCATCCAAAATATCAAGGAAGATATGTTAGTTTTCTATGCATTTCCACTGGAAGTGAAAGAGAAAGTAAGTCCGATACACAGAGTACTGGAAATGGAGCACATGACTAGATTTTAAGGTGGCAGAGCTGAGGTTTTGGTGTTGGTATCTGCAGAACTTGAGCAGTCAGAGTTTGGTTTGAATGCCCCCCAAGCAGGAGTGACTACAGGTCCATGTTCTTCCATTTTATCTGAGCCACTTTGGCTCTGGGAGCAATACCTGGATACAAGTTTGCCAGCCTGGCAAAGCTCTTATCAAGACCATTAATATTTGGGGCAGAGGTGTAAGAAGCAGGGCTGCACCCTGGGCAAACCCTGTAGGGTGGCAGGGAGCAGGGCATGGTTCTGAGAGTTGGGAGTGGCGTGCACAGGTCTGACATGAGGAGGGAGGGGGTCTCCCCATGTGGGGAACTCCAAAACAGTCCCCAGCTGCTCTGCGGCTGCCACTGCTTGTTCTGCCCTCCCTAGCTCTTGCTCTTAGCAGCATCAGGGTCTCAGTGCACTGGTTGGTGCTGCTGCAAGAGCAATGCTGTGGGGTGTCTCTTACTACTGGGCCGCAGACTCCATGGGGCTGGGGATAATGTTTGTGCCCCTTCTAAGTGAGCACCTGGTGCTGGTGTCCTGCTCCTCCACCCTTAGTTATGCTGCTGATTCAGGGTTTGAACTGCAGGTGCAAAAAAGGCAAGGAAAGCTTAGGTTCTGGCTGTGTGACACATTCATGGCTGTCAGGATGACAGCTTTGGAGACTGAAGCCTCTTTGATGATCTTTAGAACAGTGTGGACCAAACTTTTTGGCAGATGTGCCATATACTAGCCCTGCACCTTCCCCAGTTGCCACTCTGACCCCTTTCCCATACTGAATCTGTTGTTCTTTCTGCTCTCTGCCTTGTGCTCTCTGCCTGATTTGCTACTCTGCTTTCTTCTCTCTGCCCTATCCACTACTGTGCTGCCTGTTCCCTCACTGGTATGCTTCATGTCACACACAGAGGCTACCCATGCCACTTGTGGTACTCCTGCTGCAGGTTGGCTATCCCTGTTTTAGAACATAACACTAGGTACATTGATATAAAGAGGACTGAAGCCACCACATTGAGTCTGGAACACTTTGCACTGACCCAATACAAGTGCCTTAGTGGTTTGTTTCAGCCCAGACCTGGAGGTGTCCCCTTGCCAGGAAAGGAGGGAGTTCAGTCTTAGAAACACAGACTCATAGAAAATGAGGGTTGGAAGGAACCTCAGGAAGTCATCTAGTCCAACCCCCTGCTCAAAAAAGGACCATTCCTAAGTAGATCTCCCAGCCAAGGCTTTGTCTAACCAGGTCTTAAAAGCCTCCAAGGATGGAGAATCTACAGCCTCTCTGGGTAACCTGTTCCAGTGTTTTATTACCCTCTTCCTAATATCTAACCTAAACTTCCCTTGCTGCAACTAGAGACAGTTGCTCCTTGTTCTGTCCCCTGCCCCCACTCAGAACAGTCTCTAGCTCCATCCTCTTTCAGCCCCCCCTTCAGGTAGTTGAAGGCTGCTATTAAATCCCACCACAGTCTTCTCTTCTCTGAACTAAATAAGCCCAGTTCCCTCAGCCTCTCCTCAGAAGTCATCGGGGCTCATTCAGTTCTTGGCCTCAGTTCAGACCACTAACAAAGAGACTAATTAGGGCCACCGGTATATCGCCCCTGTAAGAATCATCTCTTAACATTTGGTTCACAGAAACAGGTGGTTTTGTTTCAATGGAAAAAAAAAAGCTGAGCTCACAGAAATGTCCATGATGTAAGGAAATCTGCCAGGGCAAAGTTCAGTGCATCTGGTCCAACATTAAAACTCTACCTTTTGAAACGGTGTTGGACGAGTAGCCTCTCTGTGAGCACTTCAGAAATAGAGCAGATGTTAAGGTGGAATTGTACTCTATGGGAAGAGGCCTTCCCCAAAACCAAACATACTATTTCCGCTCTGTCATGCATAGACAAAAATGGGGAGGGTGCTTCCAGAAAGTGACTGTGTTCTGCCTTATATCCAGTTACAGGAGAACAGTCACATGGTTACAGATATATTACCACCCACTTCAGATCCTTGTTTCCGCTGCAGGATGACTGTTTGGCTGGTAACTTAATGGGAAAAGCATGGAGTTCTCAGCACTATCTCTGATAAAGATCTTGCAAATTCCAGGGGTCTAACTCCATTGACACTGTCTTGTAAAAAAGTGAAGGAAAACATAAAGTAGCAGTTCAAACACTGAGCTATCAAGGCTCCTTAGGGTCAGCGGAAAAGGGCAGTCACTCGTCCAAGGGATCAAAAGCTTCTGGTTTTGCCATCCTTATATCTGACTCATCCCTCTGAACTCAAGATACATCTCCAAAACAAAACATTTACAAAGCCTTTAGTATGAATCCAGCCTCACCCAGTAACTTACCCAATGCTGACTGGCCTGTGTGTGAGCAGTGCTAGTGGATCTTGTATTGCACAGGTCTCTGGCCCTTACAGGGTTCAATAGGTTTGAGATGTTTCCTGCAGGTTATGCTTGAACAACCTAGCTAGCAGACCCAGGACAGCTTGCACTGCTACTGTACTAGCATTTGGGCAGAGGACTCTAATTTAGCCGTTCCTCCCCTCACCCTCCCAGCCCAGCACTGACATACCCAGCCCACGGTATAAAACAATTGGCTTGCTTACACACCCTGTGTGATCCCACTGACTTCAGTGGGGTGTATAAGCAGGGTAGTATCCAGCCTCCATTGTTCAGTCAATTTATAAAGCATTCTTTAAATTCTGCTTTTCAATAAAGGTGTGTCCCCATGTGAATCTTTTTTTCTCTGATCCTTTTCCATCAGGGTGGGAAAAAATTTAGGCTAAAAGGATCATAAATAATGAGACTTTGATTTATTGTTTTCATAGCCGGAGGCAATTAAGTGAAAATATGTGCCTCGTGGACATCTGACAGTGCTTGGTTTTTCTGTAATATGCAGCAGTTGCAAAATACAGTAGTTTGAAATGGAATCCATCTGTAATGCTGCAGGAGGAAGCAGACTCACCAGTATTGGGCTCGTAGTCTCCAATAAATCTTTTAGTGAGAAAGCGCACCACCAGGGCTGCAAAACAAGGTAAAAAGATGGGCCTTTAATCTAAGTTGAGATGGATCGTTGCAAAATGCATATAATGCCTTCCTGGCAGACCTGCTACAGGATCAGGCTTAACTTTTGTCACTTGCTTAAATACTACCCTGAATAGACTTGTCTTTATCAATCTAGAAAATGATTTGGACCAGGCTCCAATGCATGACACCACCTTGCACCACAAGCTGTCTCTTGGGTGTCAAGGGGTGAGATTGATAGAGTAAAACTATAAGGCTATCTCAATTTGCCACTTGGATTGAAGATAAGAAATTAAAAGAGAGAAAACTCTTACAATACTCTGACTACTTACAATGCCACATGTAAGATCTAGATTGTGCTATATCAGAGGCCAGACTGATCTAAGGATTCCTTCTGGCCTTAAAAATCTATGAATCTATTAATGTCATCCACTGAACAAATTGCTTGTGGAGTGCACAAAATGATCATTTTGCAGCGAATTAGGACTTCTCACTCATCTTAATTTGTGAGGGCTTCATGCAGCCTTGGGTGAGAAAGCTGGAAGAAACATTTTTGTCTCTTTTGATCTCCCTTTCAAGAAGTACAATCTCTTTTATCCTAATAGTAATTTACATTTCCATATTGCCCTTCATGCCCACAGATCACAAATTAGTTGGTGAAATTAATCTACTGGTCTGTAAATGAGAAGTCTGATACTGCAAATAGCATTGTCTCAGACTTCATTTATAACAGTCATTTCTGTCACTTTTGATATGCTGATTAACTTGGTTATGGTACTATCTTTGATGAGTTGATTCCTATTTCTATACAAAAGTGGTTTCTTCAAATCCAAATCAACTACAGACTTTACTGAGGGCTAGTAAGTATTCATACAGTAAAACAAAGTCTGGCCCTACAAAATGTGGCTTTGTTAAGAAATCACAAAACCCATGCTCAGAAATTACAACTCAAGTTTCTCTCACTTATTTTCCCAATCTCCCTGTGGAAAGCAATGTTGAAAATGTCAAGTCTTTTTAAAGTACAATTTCTCCATAGACCTCCAAGCGCTTTACAACAGGAGGAGGAACGGTATTACTTCTGTCTACGTCAAAGGGAAGCTGCGGCACAGAGCAGTGTAGTGACTTGTACAAGGTCACACAGTAGATCATTTGCAGAGCTGAGAACTGTGAGCAGTGTCCTGACACCTAGCTCAGCACCTTGTCCACTAGACACAACGCACCACCTCACCTTTGATCTTTCTCTGATCATCTGACCTGCTACCAAAAAGAGCATTTTTCAAATTGCAATTAAAAGCTTATCAGCTATTATGTGTGAAGTATATACAGCTTTGGATGAATCTGACCATAAAATATAAACCCAGGGGTATTGCAAATACAGCAGAAAGCAGGATTACTCCGTGGACTTACCTGTCTTGCCAACGTTGCTGCCACCCAGTACAACGAGCTTGATGATTTTGTTGGGCACACAGTCCAAAACAGGATACTCTGGTATGGGAAGCAAGATGAAGTTAGCAGAATACTGTGACATAGTACTCTGAGAGGTGAGACGCATGCCAGAAACAAGAGCCGATCAAGTCTAGTGGGAGTTGGGGGAGAAGAGAGGGAAAATAGCTTCTTTCCTTCTTTTGGCAGTCAATCCTTGGAAAAAGAAGTCCTCTCATTTCATTTAAGTAGCTTTGCAGAAGGATATCCCAGCAGCTGGCCTCCTCTTTCCAACGACTGCTCAGACAGCAACTTTGCAAAGCAGAGGGAAACTTTTTGATCACCCCCAGTGAAAACTGACTCCTACATTCCTCAGCCAATCAGAAGTCAAAACATGACATTCCACTAGATGGGGTAGAAAGTGTGCGCCTCACATGAACCACACGCCCTCCCCTGCTTTATCTTTCTTCACTGCCTGTTTTACATGCTAGTCTGTAGCTCTTTGCTGAGAAGACATCCTTCTGCATTTTCAGTCTTCATGGTGCTTGTTTCCAGCAAGATAGAGTCGGTGGTGTTTGGGCAATTTCCATTCAGGATAATTCTACCTTGTCTGTTGAAACACCCTCTGGATTTTCAACTGGATCCAGTATTCTCTGTTGCTCTCACAGACTGTTTTATCCAGATTGTGAGCTTGGATCCTTTAAAGCGGATGGACTCTTTTTTTGCATGGCAAGAAGTACTGAAGCGTAAATACCTAGGGTTGGTATCCTGCAAGTTTTCCAAGAGGAGCAGCTTTAGATCTTAATAAATTACTTGATCTAAAAAACAATAGGAATGATTTTTCATTCTTATCATCTAAGGACAGCCTCATTTTGCTGATAAAGATACTTTTTTAACAGGCTCTAGTCCACGGTGGAACATTGCAATGAGAATTTTGTCCCATTGGAATATAAGCCACTATTATGCTGTGGCCCAGCTATTTTTATGAAGATTTTAAAGTGAATTTAGTGGTGGCGATGGATTACCAACCTTAGAATCAAAATGGGCCTAAGCATAGCTGTATGCTGGTGCTGAGCCCAGACTGGGGGATGAGGAAGGAAGCAATGAACCAGGGAAGCCCAGTGCAGCTTGGGGAAGCCCAAACTTTCTGGCTACAAAGGTCTGTTTGGATGGTGATGGAGCCAAGAAATAGCCAGAGTGTGAGCCTACAGCAGCCACTAGCCTCTCCTGTCCCTGTAAGAGAAGAGGGGGCTAAAACCTGCTATGCCAGATCTATCTGCCAAAAAGGCCTCCACGGCCAGGAGCATTCCCCAGCTTGCAGCTTCCTTCAGTCACAGCCTCTATATGAATGCTACCTAGAGTAGACTCAGGGGTGTGACTTTGGAGCAGAGTGCAAAATCAGGCCTCAGCCTTGGATGCTAGTGATTTTCTCAGTGCAGCATGTGTCAGATTTCCAAAGGGCTCTGTGGCAGGGCACTAGGGTGCCTGCTACTGGCAACAGGAACATGGGCTCAGCTGCCACGCACCAGGGTGGCACAGGTGAGGGTTGCTAAGACAACCGGTTGGGTCAGCTGACCAGAAGGGGGCAGGGCCTGGCCTTTATAAACAGCGAGGCTGAGGCCATAGTCAGTTCCCCTCTGGCAGCCTAAGAGCAGGACCAAGTAGGGTGAGCAGAGCTCCATGGGTATAGTAAGGAAGCTGGATGGCTTGAGCAGTGTTGGTTTGATGATACAGGGTGGAGAGGACCCTGACAGGGATATGAAGGAAGGTTAGCCAGGCTGGCTGGGAATTTACGTTGTAGCCAGGGGCTTTGTGTTTTCTGTTTTTGGTTGTGTAAGACCGGAGGACTGGGCGAGGCTATAGAGGTGGAGGAGGCCTCAAGGGAGCTCCCTAGTAGAAAGGGGGGTTTCTTGTGCTGGAGAGGGTGCTGTGTTTTGGGGTGTCCCAGCCCCAGTGTGGGTGATTATTGGGAGGAGCCCAGTGTGGGTGTAGATGAAAGGCCCCAGTGGGGCACAGGGCCCAAGAAGGGGTCTGGGGCCCAGGTAAGGCTGAGGCTGCCTGAGCCCCAATTGGGAGAAGCCTTAGTGGGGCGTAAGACCCTGAGAAGCAGGTCTGGGGCCAGGTAAGGCCGAGGCCACCTGAGCCCCAATTACGGGAGCGTGGGGCACAGGCCCCAGTTGGGGGCAGGGAGCACGAGAGAAGCGAGGGGGCTCCCATGAGGGCATAGGCGGGCAGTTGGATAGAGTCCCAGTACAGCAAGGCAGGCACCATGCCAAGGAGGGCAGGAAGGCAGCCTCCCTTTTGATATTTACCAGCAAGACGTGGTGGGCGAGAGAGAGGGTGCATTCGGGACCTGATTTGGCACGGTAGGTAAAGGGCGCTAGGGGAGGTCACGGCACCCCTAGAGGCCGTCCTGCCACAGGCTCCCTTTCCACTGAGATGCTGCAATACACAGTGAGGTTTTCAAAAGCACCCAGCATGCTAGGGGCCTACTGCATACAGAATTCTTGAAGATCCAGCTGTGGTTCACAGCGGTCCTATAAAGTAAGGACAGGAATGAAGAGATGCGTGGGCCGGGCACTTACCTCAGCTGAGCCTCAGTTTTTATGCTTTTAGTGACTTACTAAATAATATTTGCACTAAATTGCTATGCCAGCACCACATATTATTGTTTCTTAATCTGCCATTGACTAAACGCTCACCCACTCCAGATCTCTGACTGTGAATTTGCTTTCAGATCCTCACAAACCTCTAATTTCACAAGAAACTTTCCAACACAGTTGATTTAATTAGTCTAAGATGGAAGTGTAGTGATACTCAAGCCAAAGGCACTAGGGCAGTCATTTATTTGTATGGAATACAGCAACCAAATGACAAAATGAGCCATAAACAATGTATAGACAACCTATAAAAGATGGCACTAAGAGATAAGGCTTGAGTGACAATTTTAGATTTGATATCCATTGCAAAGCATCATCAGTAGCCTGGTGCCAGTCTTTAATGCAACCATTAAAATGATAAATAGCACACTCCTCCATGATGTGTGCTACAGTTTGGATTTCACCATGCTCACTAGGGCAGTGATTCTCAACCATGGTGCCACAGCACCTTGGAGGACCTTAAGATCCTCTAAGGGTGCCCTGGGATACTATGTAATGTTAACACTGTTAAGGTGTGCAAATATGATTCCCAATATAAGCCCAAAGATTTCGAATAAAGCAGAAATCCAGAGTGTCAAAAGCATTCTCACCTGCTGTGGTTTTTCCATGTTCTTTGCAACAACATAATTTATCTGTTTTTTTTCTCTAGTGACTAAAACAGTGAAAACTAAGAGCAGGCATTTTCTGCAAGGGCACCTCAAGTCTAGCAAAGGGAGCCTCAAGTCTAAAAAGGTTGAGAACCGCTGTACTAAGGGGAAAGGTCTGAATACTTTGATCAACTAATAAGTCTGTTTTAAAAGTCATATTGAGTCAAACAACTTTGACTATCTAGCAAAGCTCTCCTTGGGTACCTGCTTTGAACTGGAATATGTGGGGACTTTTGTCTTCAGTAGCTATTGAAAGCATTTGCCAATGAATAACATAAACATATTTCTATTTCAGAATAAAAATGAAACAATGGAAATATGTTTATTTTTAAAATGTGGATGACCTAAATAAAAATGAAACAATAACTAGCTTTGCTAGTTAACTACACGAGTCTCAAAATCTTGTTTTTTTAATGTATTCTGTGTTTGACTCGATATGGAATACAGCAACCAAATGACAAATGACTCAAACTTCCAAAAAAGCATCAAGAACAGGGAAATAGCCAAATATATAAGAATGTCACAAGGAATATTGTACACAAGCAAAAGTGCTGGAAGAGATGAATATGCATCTATTTAAAGGACGATTGATACCAATATATAGTGGCACAAATGCAACAGGTCTTGGAATGGAAATGCCAGTGGATATGACTAAAATGTTTCTTTTCCCCTTATTTCACTTGTCCTGTTCTCGCGCTTATATAAGTCTCCGGAGGAAAGACATCAAGACAAAATTATGCACATAAAAATAAATGTGGCTTTGCTATCTTTGTACAGTTGCGTAATAGCCCAGAATCTGGCCAGGAGTTCCTTTCTTCTACTGATACTCCATTTTACTCGGCCTGGATTTTGGAGCTATTCTCAGATATTTCTGTCATCTCTTCAAGTCATATTTTGTTTCCTCTGCACTAGCACAAATATCTAACACACAGTATGCTTACAATTTTATGTTTGCAATCAATAAAAGATCACACCCTGTACAACATCTTGCCTAGTTTGTTGACATTCAAACATTTTTTTTTAAAACCCCCACACCTCTATTCTCTGTAGGTTTTAAAAGTTCAGTAGTCTTTCACATTTCTTATTTTCTTTAAAAAAAAAACAAAACAAAGAACAAAAAACCCCCAAAAAACTGAGCTCGGATTTTAGGCTTACACTTTCTCAGAGAGTTCTTTTTAAGTGTAAAAGCCAGAAACTTTCTAAGCTTATTTCTGTTTTCCGTCATAGACTGTCAAAATAGCGTTTCACTGAGGGAGAGCATGCAAAGGGATCACACTATTTGGGTTTGTATAACTCTTGGCATGTGGAGTGAGAATTGTTTTTAAAAGGGATCATTATTGTTTGCGTACAATAGGCTTATATTTAGCAACAAAAACATGTTCTTCATTCAAATTTCTGTAAAAACAAAACAAAACAAAACAAAAAACCCAGTAGCTTCAATTAAGGGGAAAGTTTCTGCAAAATTAAGTTTGTCAAGCTGAAAACCTTTTTGGGAAAATTCTAGCAGTTTCAACCCACCACCCACAGTGTTGTCTCAGTCCTTGTGTGTGCCTAATGAGAAGAGACTGCATGATTTGTTTCTGCACCAACTTTAAGACCAGTTTCATATATTAGTCCATGTTGCTTTAGATTCTGGCTTTAAAGGTTTTTCTAGTAATATATTTTCATACAGCACCTTAAAAATAAAGGCATTTGGCATGTCTACAGTGTCTTCTCCCTGTGTGTGTCAAAGTGCTTTTCAAGCTTGGATGAACTAATCCTCAAGCACTGTGTAAAGGAAGAAACTGATGAACAGAAAGGTGAAGTGACCTGCTTAGCATATGGCCAGTCAGTGTCAAGGCAAGAAGAAGGCCCTTGATCACGAGACTCCTGGTCTTACATTACAGTGATAGACTGTTCTTTCTCACCAGGAAGTTCGTTTATAATGATCACTGTTATTACCACAAAATCTCTTGCCTGGTATATTGAGAGGGAGAGAAGCTTCTTGTTACAGTCTATAGCTGGTGCCCTGACCAGAGTTGTGGCTGGCAGTTTGTGTACATCTCCCCTAACACCAAATACATGTAAAACAACAACAACAGAAGCTTACTCTTTGCAGCCTTGTTTAACTTTCTTTGTTCTTTGTCTCCGGCCGACCTGTGACCCCAAGGCTGGTTCTCACGCTATACAGAGCTGTTGCACTAAACAAAAGTGGCATTTTTGCCATCTCTCATTGTAGCTAAACATGATCAGGGTTGGGAAAGGCAACCAAAAATAGGCTTGCAATAGATAAGAAAATGTTACAAGAGAACAGTATTACTCACAGTTTGTCCAAGAAACAAACCTTCCGTTGTCTTGTTATCCTCCCCCCTTGCTGTGGGCTGAAACCTAGTGAAGAGAGCTGCTATTTTATAGCAGGGGTGTCAAACTCACCTGTGGCCCCAGATTTTGGACCATGTGGCTCCTTGTGGGCCATATCCAGACTGCAATGAGATCTGGACCTGGCATCAGGAAAGCACTGAACATGTAGCCCTTGCTCACCATACCCTACTCCTACTGCTAACACTGCATTACTGGGAATTTGGGCCCTGCTTCCTCCTCCTCCCCATGAACTGATTGAAATAGGTCTGCAGGCTATACCTGGCTTGCAGGCCATATGCTTAACACTGCTGTTTTATACCAAAAAATAGAGTGTGGCCAACCAGTTACGCCTGAGGGATGGACTTTCCCTATGACTCCAGGCTTCTCTCTGGAAAAAGGGATTCTGATCCTTTCTCAGGTGGCCAGATACTGCTGGAAGAGCCATAATAAATGTTTTTTCTCAGGTTTATAATATATGCCACAATGAAAGAGTAGAAGGTTTTGTTCCAGCCCACTATCTCCAGATTTTTAGTTTCTAATTTAGCTGCTTCACTGCCAGTGGGGACCACTGAAGGAGCACTGCGCATTCTTTTTGTCCAGTGCATTTCTTAGTTTTCACATTCAAAGCCTTTAGAGGCTCTCCCATGGGATCAAGCTGCAGATGACATGGGGAAGTGCTGTGTATACAAGGGCACATCTCTGCAGGCAAGCAGCCCACAGAGAACTGAAAACAGGTTGGCTTTGTAAAACAGCACTGGACACCAAGCTACCCCCCTTGTCCCAGAGGTGTTCCCACAAGGACAAAGGTAAGGCCTGACAGTGGGGGAGTCTGCTCATGAGCTCCCTCTTTTGCAAAATAAACCCAAGGACTGCAGCCCTTGGTAGTGTCAGTAAGCACCTCCCGACAGTGCCCAGCTTATAGTGCCATTTCTCACAAACCGGGGAGGTTTGACACTTGGTGTAAATCTTTATTGTCCAGACACCATGCTGCTGGTTGGGATTTTCAGGCCTTTTTTTGAAAAAAAAAAAATGTGTGTGCATTTCATGCACTGTGTAAAAAGCTGTCAGGACAAACAAGGGAGCTTCCTCTTGCTTTCTTGCCTCATTTCCTCTTGCCCGCCGGTCTGTGGACGAAGACAGGCTGGCTTGGTGCTCAGGTGCTGCTAGGCTTCCTCATGACCGACTGCCTGCTGAGCGCCAGTGGCAGCCACCTCGTCTCCCCCAGCATCATGAGGGGGGAAAAATATGGGGGTTCCTAAAAAAGGAAGGCACATTTCAGCACGGTCCTTTGTGCCTCCCTGGGGAGCCCAGGCCAAAGCTGCCTGCCACGGCCCGCAGCTGTGCCCCGGGTCCGCCTCCTCTGCTCAGTCACTGCTTGGGGACATTGGGATACCCCAAAGCAAAAGGAAAGAGGGAAAATATTCCCCTCCTCACAGAGCCCTCTCTGTGCAGGAGTCCCAGAGTGCTGCACACCTCCCAGCAGCATTGCCAGGTCTTAGGGGACAACGACAAAACTGGATCCGGAGACAGCGAGGAAGACAGCAACAGGATCAGCAGCAGTGGAAGTGACAGCGACAGCAAGAAGGACAGTGAATGAACTGAGAATGTAAACCCCATATGCAGGCTAGGACTAAGGGCCTGCGATAGGGTTAGGGAAAGGGCAGCGGGGGGGGGGGGGGGTGCAGGGGCACAGGGGCCTGGGTGCATTTATTGTATTGAGTGCGTGGTTTCTTAATGTGGTTTGAGGTGTGTGAGGGAAAGTTTATGCTAGATGCTGTATATATATACATAACTATACAGAAATATATTTTTACAAAAAAAACACCCATTGTGAGGTCTTAAATATGTAATTATTGTATTGGAAGCTCAAAATTATTGCCTTTGCTGAAATACTATCGTACACTGAAAAACATGCAAATACATATGCAAATAAATATACAAATCAATCTTATTTACTTTCTATCGCTCACTGTAGACCCCAGTGAGCGAGTGAGAACTGGGTCATCATGGTCGAAGCATCTCTTTATTTTGGGGCAAGCTCTGGTGGAAGTGCTGACTACAAACCCCAAATTTGGTGTGGGGGAATGACTGTGCAGGTTTCTTTATGCAGCTTAAGGTTGTGATGGAAAGTTGGTGACAGAGGATATGTGTGTGTATACATATATATCTACATAGACGTATTTGAATAATTAAAAAAACCCACCAAAATTGGCAGATACTCTTCTGGGTGTTGCATTTGCTGCATGAATGAGCTGCCTCAAAGGTCATCGTGCACGTTGGACACTTTTACCCTGAATGCATCGTGCACGTTGGATGCTGTTACTGTCACGCACGCTCGTGTCCCGGAGCCCGACACGCGGGCTCACACGCCGCAGCCCCCGCAGCGTGGACAGAGCCCAGGCCCCGCTGTCACTCGTGGGGCCGCGGCCAATCAGAGCGGAGGGGGCGGGGAGAGGGGCGGGGCCGCCGCGGGCGCACCCGGCGCCATTTCGGCGCTGCACCGGCCGCGCCCGGCGCCCTTTGGCGGTTGCGCCACCTGCGGCCCCGGCTGCCGCTGTCAGTCGGGTCCCAACATGGCGGCGGCGGCAGCGGGGGTGGCCGCGGGCTGCGGGGCCGGCTCGGGCGGATGGAAATGCTGATGACGGTCCGGAGACTCGCCTCCATCTGTACCATGGTGAGCGCCCGGCTTGTCCGTGGCCTCCACGGCAGCGGGCCCCCTGCCCCTGTGCGGCGTGCGCGGGGTGCCCATAACGGGCAGTGCGGGTGCATCAGCCCCTCCTGGGGCCAGGGCTGTGCCCAAGGGGGTGAGGGGCAGCGGCCCAACTTTAAACAGACAATTGCCAGGCTTTGAGAGTGCCCCACCCCCGCTCCCCAGCCCTGATCCCGTAAGAAGCTTTGCAGGAGCCTGGAGCAGTGCGAATGAAAGGCCATAGGCAGTGACTGCTTTTCACGAGCAAAGGAGAATAGTGGGGCTAAGTACTGCCGGGACTATCGAGCGCTGCCCTTACTTTTACTCACATGAAACGAGTATTATTATGGTCAATAAATGTAAGTCATCTCCCAGCAGTTGAATATGTGCAATAAGGACCGCGTGGGTTTCACACGATGGCATCGTGGCTCTTGGGTTCATGGGGCCGTGGTGCTTGGCAAGCTTGTCTTTATGCCGGGTTGTGAGTCTAGAAAAGACTGAGCAGTTAGTTTGTTGCTTCGCTAAGGTATGGTTGCCTCAGAAGCAGCATATTGCATCTTGTCAGCAGTGTGGAAACACTGCAGTAATTTGAGAGATCTTGTTAATGAAAGGCCGTTGCTTATCCAGTACAATTATACCTGGACTTTAAGGTGGCAGGACTGGTTGTTCTGGTTGGACTTGGACTTTACCTCACTCTTCATATAATCCAAAGGGATCTGAATTACCATCAGCAGTCCAACTTCTGTTTTACTTCTTCCAGAAAGATTTCTGTCTAGCAATGTATCTACACAGCTCAGTGGGCTGCAGTGTCAGTTCAGTATGGAGTTGAAAAGAAAGTGCTGTTCCTGATTTTTCAGGGCTTCTACCCACTGTCTAGAGGGGTTTTTTTGTTTGGAGGGGGGCTCTAATATAAAATGCTGACCAACCGTTTTTGATTAACTTGAAATCATTGCTGGACCACACGATGTGGTTGGGTGCAGTGTTTAAAGTGCATAGAACCTATTTTAATACAAAATATGAATACGTTTGACTAATCTTTGCTACTGAATGCCTCCCTGATCTCAGTGCTTTCAGGTTAACTGCAATGGAAAATGTAACATGTCTGTAACTTTCTGGGTTCGTGAAGTTTTTCTGTAGTGAGCTAACTGCAGTTTCATATCCTCCTCTCACACCCCTTTGAAAGTGTTTGCTTATATTTGTACCTGCACTTTCCCACCACAACAGCAAGTGAAATTAAACTCATAGGAAGTGGGTGGACAGCTGCAGAGCACTCCATTTAAGTGGATAGCCTTGGGACTGACAAAATGCTCTGCCTGATGTGCACTTACTCCAGTTCAATGTAAACAGCACTCGTGAACAGCAGGAACAGTCTGCTAAACTTTTTTCCCTTCATTTGGGCTGGTGACTTTTTCTTATTTATTTCTATATACTTCTAATGGCAGTCTTGAAACTGACTGGACCTGGTCAGTTCAAGGCTGTTTGAGAAACCTTATAATTGACAGTTCCTAATCTCTTTCACAAGTTATGCAGTTAAGTATATAAAATTATCTTATAAAGTAGGCAGTGGGGCCAAAAAAGGTACTGTTAACAGACATGTCTGGTACAGCGTAAGCCAGGGATGGGCAATTGTTTGGGGTGCAGGGCCATTTAAGAAGCTTCTGTGAGCTGCTGCAGGCTGGCAGAGTGGGTGGGGGTGTTTCTAGCCCAGTGGGTGGGGGAAGGAAGGGCAGTTGATCTTATCCAGCCCATCTACCCTGCACCCAGGGCTGGGAGTGCCAGGCAGGCAGGCAGGGTCTCCATGGAGACCAGCCCAAGACCCCTGCAGGCAGGCAGATGGGATTCATAGATTCATAGGGACCATGGACAGGTGCGGAGCGGCATCTGAAGTGGGACAGGTGAGCGGGCCAGGTTTGCAGAGTGGTGACACTACAGGACTGGCAGCAGAGCTGCAGTCCTCTCTGCATGTCCCTGCCACAGGCATCAGTTCTGTGGGCAGGGGTCTGTGGGGAGTGGATTGTGGCTGCACCCCAGGCTGTGGCCTCACTCCTGCACTGTCATTGCCCTGTGATCCTGGCTCTAACCCCGCCCACCCATTCCATTCCCAGACAATGCCCACCACCCATCTGTGGTCCCATCCCATCTGCCTGGCTAAGTGTGTCCCGTCTGTGGGGGGTCCTGGCTAGTCTCCATAGGGACCCTTCACAGGCGAGAGAGAATCCTTTGGTGGGCCGGATCTGGCTGACCCCTGGTGTAAGCAAAAGGCTTAAAACTGGGGCTGGTGTCATGTTATGCAGTTACAAGAATTGTGAACCTCTGCCATAAGTAAATGCACTGTAGTAGCTGCAGAATTCCCTGACCAAAGGCAGCTAATGTTTTGGACACATTCCCTAACCCAGGTAGCCAATTATCTGATTAAAAAGGCACATGTAAAGCAGTGCATTTCCTGTGCTCATATCACAAAGGCTTCCTTGCAGTGTTCAATGGCTTTTTCATAGCAGCATTTTCTTAGTGGCTATTAAATGTTAGCTTTGGATTGTTTCTCTTCCTGTCCTGATATTGCAGTAGATGAACAAGTAGCGGATGATATCCATGTTGAATCAGCACTCAGCTTGAAAGTCAACTTTGTGCAAGAGTGAAGGTAGTTACTCCTGGTTATCTTACCAAATTACAACTTTATGGAACCAGGTTTTAGTTATATACTATATACTTGGTTCAAGGGGAGGAGTTATTTATTACTTTTGGCAAAAACTGTTTGTGCCTCTGGCAGCAAAGAATAACAGCCTTTACTCCAAAGAAAATTCTCCCCAATTTATGCACTTCAGAGGTTGTAACAGCATTTGCTAGGATGAATGTCCCTACAAAAATATAAAGTTATTTAATTTAGTGTGACTGAGTTTACTGTAAAGCTCACCCATAGTTTTATTTTCAAGTAATACAGAACTTTGGTCTGCTGTTTGTAGTAGTTTTAAGCAAAACTATCATAGTTTATACCCACTTTGAAGATTAATGACTAGTAAGAAAAAAAAACCTCCCAGTGTATTCACTTTTACCATAATATGAAAATGGATTGCTTGGCAGAAAAAAACATCATTTATTAAACTAAATAATTTATTTACTTTAATAAGGTGTATTGAGATGGTTTGTTTTTTAAAGGATTTTATTAACATGTGGTTCCTACTGCAGCACATAACATCATATAGGCAGTTCTTACAATATGTCGTCTTGAGAAAACTAAAGCACAGGAGGTTATTCTCTGACTCCCAGGATGAGTTACAAGTAGACACAGAATTCTTACATTTTGGAAACTACGTCTCCCAATTTCAGTCTCGTGATTGTCCTGCTAGACAGTGATGCCTCTTTAAATTATTAGTTGTATTCTGTTTATTTTGAATTCCATCTCCCTACTAGGGAAGGTAGCATGTAACCAAGCTTCCTATCCTAAAAGGGTTTCCAAACTTCTTGGAGCTTGAATCATGAAACTGTCTCCCAAATACTCTGTTTTGTGTACATGACCATGTCTCTTGTGTTGGTGATTACATAATAACCTGTGGTAACTGCACCAGTGACAAGCAGTGGAAACGCATAAGAAAATATTTAGTGTGTTTTAGCTGCCTGCTGGAAAGGAAAGTCAACATCATATGACTAGACACATCCTTACAAACTACGAGCCAGTTCTGCGTAGACTAATATTGCCTGAGTATTTGTCAGATTTGTCTGACTTTTTTTTTCCTTTCTGACCAACAATTATCTTTGTCAAATGCTTCAAGAATGTTTCTGTCTTTGGTAAATGACTGTGAGACTAGTCAAGAGTTTGTCTTAGAGAGAATATTGGTGACATTTCATTTTATCTTATGCCACCAAGACAAACACCAACATATTTTCCCCGATGTTATTCAGCATCTGATGGTTTTGCAGGGGTGTTCCTCTGTGCGTCCATAGCAATTGCAGTAATTAAAATGATGTTCAGTTTGGTTGCTGCAGTTTTCCTGGGAAGGAGAGGAGAAAGGGCACTATCTTTCATAATGGTAGGGCTTTTTTTCTGTGTAGTTTCTCCCTCGGCTTCAGACTTACCCTCAGAAACATTTTAGTCAGAAGTCACCTTTTAATTTTTTTCTTTTCATTATCAATAGCACAGGAACACAACCAATGCTTTTACAGCTGTTAGCAGTAAAGCACTAATCTGGTCATTCTCCTCCTTCAGAAAATGCAACAGCAAGTAGCTAACTAAAGTAATAGTACATTTTAGTAAGTAATTAAAGCCACTTCCCACTAGGTCCTTGTCTAATTGCTCTGCAAAACTAGCAACGCATGCCTGGAGAACCCTCATTCAGCATTTGCATTGATGGCAATCCTATTTTTGTTCTCCATTTAAGTACAGCATGGACCTAATTATTAATTTCAGTTCTGGAAGGGGGAGGGAGGGGAACTGAGTCATTTGCAGATAAACTCCAGTACTAGCTACATACACCAAGAAAATTATGTTATGTCAAGGATGGTTTTGCAAATGCATTTTACACCTCTTTTAAAAACAAAATTATGCAAGTGAGATGGCACCATCTTATTGTTAAATATTTTCAAAATCCATCCTCCATACTGAACTGTGTTCTACTTCTTGATTTAAGATTAAATTAAAGGAGGTCTCTTCAGTGAGAGTTTGTTGATGAACACTAGCAAACTACATTTTGGGGGAAGATACGCAACTGTCTGCAGCCTTGGCAAGCCATCTGCTAAATTACTTTCTACAAGATTCATTCACTAGCTTTTAATACTCCAGTTTAATGCAGGGCATAGGTTAGCAGTGACGGGGGGGGGGCGGCGTGGAGATGTTCCAGGTTGGTAACAGTTCTGAGACTTAAAATTAAGATGCAAGATTTAATAAGCAAATGGAGACTGTACATGCTTTCCTGAAGGGTCACTTCTGCCTTGTCTTCCTCCATGTCTGTGGAGGGCCTCTTTGTTACTGAATTAGTGTGGTTTTATTTTCCGTTGGTAGTGCTCTCTAACTTTTATCTCTCTCCAGATATCTGCTGCCTCACTTTCTAATGGCTAGCCCTGCAAGGGCATAAGGGACCAGCCGAGGAGAACCCTTTTAGCTTAAATGAAAGTGTTAATTTTGGAGTTGGGGTTTTTAGTCCCAGCTGGATGGGGTTATTATGTGATTTGTCTAGTAATTTCCAGTTGGCATCACATAGGTTTATTACAATGGAGTGGAATTTGGCAAGCTTATATAGGGGCTGTTCACGCCTGTAGCTGTGTGTGTGTCTGCTTAATACGCTTCAGTGGGGATTTGCTTGCGAGGCCAGTGGCCGTACTTCATGGCTATACTGATGTAGTGTATTGTAGAAGACATCCTACAGTTGCTTATCTGGGTGTGGGGGGGACATTTGGCTATCACCATAGACTGCTCTGAAGGGAGGTTTGAATCTCAGATAAGGTCCTAGGTCAGCCCCTTCCTCCAGTTCCAGTGCCCTCCCTGCATCCAGCAGTGAGGACTAGGCTGTGCTTCTTGATAATCATTTCTAGTTCTGGTGTACGCTGGTGGTTTTCACCTGTCTCTTGACTTGGTCTCTAGGTGGTAGGTAGCTGGTAAATTATTCCAGGTCAGGTTCTGATAGTATTGCACACTTAACAGTTCTTTGCTTGCAGGTAAGACCACTTGTCTCATGGAGCAGTGGCATACCCATAGGCTTTTTCAGCATACCTACAAAAGAAAGAAACATATGACTTCTCAACCAAAATCAAAATAAATGAGAACTGAGTGTCCTGCTTTTGTAGTTTAATAGGTCATATCATTGGGTATCATGCTGTCCTTCACTGTGAAGCACAGACTGTAGCAAGCAGAGGCTGTTCTCGCATGCAAAGGAGAGCAGCAGCTGTTACTTCTGTCTTTCCTCCAGACACTTCAGAAGTCTCAGGGGGCCATAGAGCTCAATGCAGAGGTAGTGAAGAACATGGTATAGCTGTTCTCTTTGGTGAGGTGGGTGCATTTCTGACTCTAGGTACTGCTTTGCAGTGCGCCGTATAGGTGGTAGAGTTTTTGAATGTGTGTCAATAGGCAGTGCATAGTAAGGTAACTTCTGAGGGAGCCTCTGAAGGTGTAGGTCTCCATATGGAAACTTTTGTGGGCAGTGGTGTCCTGATGTGCACCTTGTTTTAAGGATCTCCAAAGGTTTAAAGACCCAGGCTCATGGCTGTTCATGCAGTGGGAGACCTGTAATCTCCTTCCTGTGAAACCATAAGGAGACTGTGGGAAATGTGCAGCCATCCCAGGGAAGCTATGATGCATTATTTATTCGAAATAATACCTCAGTGTTAAAAGCCCTTCTGCCATTTTTTCTAGGACTACTTAAAGCAGCGATCCTCAACTTTGCTCCACTTGTTCTTAGCTTTTACTCATTTCACATAAAGAGAATAGAGTAGTTCTCCAGTTCCAAACAAATCAGACCACCACAACAGGTCAGAATGCTTTTGACACTGCTGATTCCTTTTTGAAATCTCTGGGCTTTATCTTTGAAATCCTGTGCAAACACCTACACACCTTGTATTCTATAGCATCCTGTGGCACCCTTAAAAAGGACCTCAAGGTCCTGTGTCACCCTGGTTGAGAATCACCGGCTTAAACAATAGGGTATATAAGTAGTTAAGGAAAGTCAATGAAGTAGCAGAACAGATCAGTTAATTCAAGTGAATTGCCTGTATTATTCCATTTTCCATGGCTGGTACAAGAATCAGGTTTTAGGAAAAATAATGTAAATGCATACACAGCCCTGATGCCTTTATATATCTTTTGTATGCCCTTCTGCAAAAGCATACCAGACTCCAGTCTCCCATCTCGCAGATGTCAGTATGGGAGGTCTGTCATTTTGTGGTCAAGATAATGCATTGTGTTGTAAACAATCATTTTGTGTTGCCTTCTCTGCTCCTTCCTGCTGCTAAGTTTTTGACTCCATGTCCGATGACTTGCCCACTTAAGCCCTCATGCATCCGGGTGTGACTGCAGCTACTGATAGGTCTTGGGACTGAATTTCTGTACCCCTCCATTTCTGTGCCAGCTTAATCTGTAAGCATTTAATATCTGAAGCTTCATCCCTAGCATTAGGCTTTACCTTTCATCACCACCTGTTTCCTTTATATCATTGCTCCCTTTGGTCATTGTGTTGGATTGATGCGTGAAGATCAGTCTGTGTTTTTATTTATGGTTTGCAAAATACTTGCTGATAATCTGTATCTGGGTCCAGGGACCCAAATGTGTTTTAGCGAGCTCGTTTTATCCAGAAATATTGCCCTTTAAATCGGTAAATTGTACTGGGAGGACACATGCCTGCTCTGTCTCTTCAGCGCTGGGTCAGACAGTGGGAACCCAGAGACAGGGAGTGATCTTTGAAGGGACTCTCTACCTTTTGCATATACCTGGAGGGAGCAGCAGTTGTCTGACAGAAAGCCTCAGCTTCAAGAGGCTATAGAAACCTGGAGATGACTAAAGCCAAGAGACCCAGGAAGGAAGCAGGACTGTTGGTTCTTTTGTTTCAGGTTTTAATCTTTACTAATACAGAAAACTTTTAGGGGAGAACTGGAACCATCTCATAGTTTGGAGTTTACCTGCACCTCCCTTGGCTGGTGGATCTGTTCATCAGTAATTACAATTGGAAAAAGGTTCCAAGCAACTTGTTCAGGCTCTCAGCTGCTTCAGTTGGTTTTGTATCTCCTACCCTTCTAAATCTCCTACCCCCTACGTCTTTTCATATCTCCTTTCTAACTGGATGCTTTGCAGCCTCATTTTGACTACATACATTATCACCGGAGTGCATGAATTACAGCAGTCCCATGCTGAATTACTACCTTCTATATGAGTAATTAAGGACCAGATCCTGGGAAGTTACAAAAAGCCTTCTGCTCATTTTCTTTTCCGTGCCTTATTGAATAATCAGATTAAATTAAAATGGATTACCAAACAGATGCTACTGATTTAGTTAAAAAGTTTAGTTTCAGGTAGTACGCCGTAGGAGTAAATTGACTTTGCACTATTTTGTAGTTTTCAGTGAGGCCTGTGTACATTGAAAATTAACTATGGCACCGTGCAGTTTACATTCTTAAGGTGTTGGCAAAGATGGTCATTTTTTTTCACTCAGTTTGTAAAGCCTGTAGATTAGTGAGGTGCACTTTAGTGAGAATCTGTTGTATTTACCAGTCCTGCCAGATCTTTGATTCTGTTATGCTGATTCATTTTACCTGTCTAATAATAGTGTTGAAATCAGAAGTTCAAGTTACTGTAACTTACTATGCCTATTTGAAGCTTTATTTGACTAAAGCAAAGGAGATCACTTTAAAACATAAATCATAGCTAGACAGGCTGAATGGACATTTTTTTTTTCATATCTGCATTTGAGTCTGTTGCACTGTAGCATCACAACTCAAGAAGTTAAGGTTTGGAAATGAAAATCTCATTTTTAAAGGCCAGTTTTGGTGTACAAGTCCTATTTCTGAAACAAAATGTGGGGAAGGGTACATATTCTACAAATTGTCTGAGATCATGTTGAAGAAAAAAATACAAATACACTTTAAAACAAAAAATGACTGTTTCATTGCTCAGGAAATAGGAGCAGCTGCTTGTGGCTAGTCTAGCAATGTGAAGGCTGCTAGACCTGATGAAACTCCTCACTTCATTCCGTTTCCTTGTTTCTACTCAAAAAGTTCTAACTGCTTCTGTTTTGCCTGCATCTCGTTTTTCATCTTGGCTCATTTCTTTACTCATGCTGCAAGTGTACCCAGTTGGTGGGGCCCCATTTTAAAGCCCACATCCTCTCATTTATCTATCCTTAAAGCCTAAAACTTGTGCCAACTTCTGAAAAGAATTCTTCAGATAAAACAAATGATTAGCCAGAGACACCACCAGCAAGACTTATTAGGCAAGTACTAGATTTTATGTACTGAACTGTACTTATTAGGCATATACCACATTTTATGTACCATTTTGACTGTTTTGCCGCCTCATTCTTGAAGATGCAAGCTCTTCGTGATGGGGGAGCATCTTGAATGTCTCTGCAGCCTTGGCTGCTAGTTCAGTGCAGTGAGGTCAAGAGCTGAAGCATCAGCAGTGTCCAGGCTAGTATCTCATATGACATTTGTTTATTTTAATACATACCAATTCTCTAGTTACTTTGTGGTTTCCATTTGATTTCATAAGGTTCCTCTGAAATGCTGCAGAGCCTTAGCAGACCAAAACATATGGTATAAATAAGCATCTGGTTGAAAGCTACTTGCAGAGCCTCTGTCAACTATAACTTGCTTAATTTAATTGTACTGGCATGTATTAACTGTAATGGGATAGGGAGCATTCAGTGACACTCTGCTTTGCTATGAAATATGTGATGATGGACTAAATATTCTGCACTGAATTTGAATATTATTGTAACCAAATTATTGTGACAGAAAGATGTGTGGTCAGATTTCCCTGCTATATATGAAATTGTCTATCAAGGCACCATTTTAAATGAGCCAATGGAACTTCCGTCTCTTAAGAATAACATTAGAAGAAGTATTAAGGGTCGGCAGTGTTTTTGGGCAGAGTGCCAAAAACACCCCAACCTTGACTTGTAAGATGTTGGCATGCCAGGGGCAGATGGCGGGGGAGCCGTGAGGGGCACTCATTGTGGCAGTGCAGCCCCAGCTCCTTCCCTGCCATCCACCCTGAGGTGCATGTGCCCAGCAAAATGCTTTTGGATGCCATGCTCTGGCAAGTGTGCCAAGGGTTGCTGACCCCTATATTATGGTATAGTCTTCGAATATATTCTAAATAAGGTAGTGATTAATTAAATTTGGGGTAACTTTAACTGTGCATAGTTTTAAAATAATATATGCTGTAGGGATTGTTTCTGTGGTTCTGAGAACATTTGTACAATACATTCTGTTGAATGGTACTGCTGATTTAAGTCATTCATGTGAAAACGTCCTGTCTCCATGTGAGTTGTTCTGAAGGTAGTGTCTGAAAAGGTAGAATATCCTAAAATATGCACATCCATACATTAGCCAGATATTGTCAGGATGATTTACACAAAATCGTTGCAAGAATCTGAGTAAGCAAACTCATACTAGCAGACCAGCTGTACTTTGCAGTAACAAACCATCCAGATATGCAGGAAGACTAGCAAATATGGTAGAAAGTCAGCTTGGCTTAGCAGGGAACTCTTCAGTGGGCTAAAACAAAAAGGAAGCTAATAAGAAATGGACACTTGGGCAAACTGCTAGGGAGGAGTGTGTGAGTATTGCTTGGGCATGCAGGGATGAAATCAGGAAGGTCAAAGTGCAATTGGAGTTTCAGCTAGCAAGGGATGTGAAGGTTAACAAGAACGGCTACTACAAGTATGTCAGCAACAAAAGGAAGAACAGTGTGCATCCTTTACTAAATGGGTGAGGCAACCCAGTGACAAATAATGCAGAAAAAGCTGAAATACTCAATTCCTTTTTCATCACAGTCTTCACAGACAAGGTCAGCTCCCAGATTACAGCACCTGGCAGAACAGTTTGGGGAGGAGGTGAGCAGCCAACAGTGGCAAAAGAACAGGTTAGGGACTATTCAGACAAGCTGGATGTATACAAGCCCATGGGGTTGGATGGGATGCACCTGAGGCTGCTGAGGGAATTGCCTGTTGTGATTGTAGAGCTGACGGCCATCATCTTTGAAAACTCATGGCAATTGAGAGAGGTCCCAGATGATTGGAAAAGGGCAAATATAGTTCCCATCTAGATTCATCAAGGACAAGTCATGTTTGACTGACCTGATTACCTTCTATGACAAGATGACTGGCTCTGTGGATGCAGGAAGAGCGGTGGGCTTGATATATGTTAACTTTAGCGAGACTTTTGATATGGTCTCCCACAGCATTCTTGCAAGCAAACTAAGGATGTATGGGTTGGAGGAATGGACTGTAAGGTGGGTAGCAAACTGGCTGGATCATTAGGTTCAAAGGGTAGTAAGTAGTCAATGGCTCAATATCTAGCTGGCAGCAGGTATCAAGTGGAGTGTCCGAGGGGTTGGTCCTGTGTCCAGTTTTGTTCAATATTTTCATCGGTGACCTGGAAGATGAGATGGAGTGCACCCTCAGCAGGTTTGTAGATGACACCAAGCTGGGGGCAGTAATAGATATGCTGGAGGGTAGGGCTGGGATTCAGAGACATCTTGACAAATTGGAGGATTGGACCAAAAGAAATCTCATGAGATTCAACAAGGACAAGTGCAAAGTCCTGCACTTAGGAAGGAACAATTCCCTGTGCAGGCTGGGGACTGACTGGCTGGGCAGCAGCTCTGCAGAAAAGGATCTGGGGTTGATAGAGGACAATAAACTGAATATGAGCCAGCAGTGTGTCCTTGTTGTGAAGAAGGCTAATGGCATACTGGGCTGTATTAGTAGGAGTGTTGCCAGCAGATTTTGAGTAGTGATTATTCCCCTCTGTTCAGTATTGTTGAGATCACATCTGGAGTACTGTGTCCAGTTTAGGACCCCCCCCCCCCACAGAAATGATGTACATGAATTGGAGAGAGTCCAGCAGAGGGCAGAGAAAATGGTTAGGGGAGCTGGGGCACATGACTTATGAGGAGAGGCTGAGGGAACTGGGCTTATTAAGTCTGGAGAAGAGAAGACTGAGGGGGAATTTAATAGCAGCCATCAAGTAATTGCAGGGAGGTTCCAAAGGGGATGGAGCTGGACTGTTCTCAGTAGTGACAGATGACAGAACAAAGCGCAATGGTCTCAAGGTGCAGCAAGAGAAGTTTGGGTTGGATATTAAGAAGAACTTTCTCACTGGAAGGGTTGGAAGCATTGGAACAGATTATCCAGAGACGTGGTCGAACCTCCATCCTTGGAGTCTTTTTAAGACCTGGCTAGACAAAGCTTTGGTCAAAGTGACCTAGCTGGGGACACTCCTGCTTAAAGAAGGAGTTGGATTAGATGACTTCCTGAGGTCCCTCCCTAATTTTCTATGATTCTATGACCAGTATTTTGGTTGGAAAATGAGGAGAGATTTGTTCTAAGGCTTAGTGGGTTTTGTTTTCCTTTTTCTTTTCTTTTTTTTTACTTTCATGTTTTTTTTTCCCCTCCAAGAAAAAATCATTGCGGAAAATATTTGGCAAGATTAGTGTCTTTTTGGCACTTATAATTCCTACATTCTTTCAAAATAAATCTTTAATTTGTCTCATTAGATTGAGTTATGGTTATTTCAACAGCAGGAAAGTCAGGTATAAACTTGTTGACTGCTCATGCTTTTGCATATCTTTTTAAATGTAATATCAAGAAAGCTGTGTAACTTGAGCATCTTAGAAATACCTCCTCTACTGAGTTAATGCATACATTTCAAAATTATGTTTCATCTTATGAATAATGATATTAGAATTTCTCAGGGTTGCACGTGAGAACAAAAAAATAAAGTGCTTTAATTATTACTGTCAGAAGAAACATATGAAGTGAAAAATAAATGCCTCAAAGGAAAGTAACCACCACATCCAGATATATAATATCTGTTTTGGATACACAGCTTTGTAATCATTAAAAGTAAAACAAATGAACAGATGTGGCAGTAGCTCATCTCACCTGTTTTCTTTAATGTTTGGTCAGGTGGATACAGTCAGATGGGGGGGGGCATGTTTTGAGACAGTTTAGCTGAAAGAGGGGCAGGGGGGAAAGCAAAGGATCATTCAGCTAATCAGGATGGAAAAGACTTCTTCTGCCTCACCCCTTGCAGTTGAAAAGAATAAACCAGTTATTCACCATATACTTTCTTTTATTTTAAGAATGTCTATTAACTCTCTTTTGAGTTCCTTTTAAAAATGCAGCTTGGTTACTTTGTCATTTGCTTTTGTCTTCCCTTCCTTCTATTTTTTCTTTTAAAAATTGGGTAACTATGACCTACATGGTTGTGTCACACATTCATACATACGCCTCTTCTCTGCCTCACTTCTCTACAGACTTTTCTCTCTCAAATTTTTGTCCCACTCCTCTCAACCTCAGCTGCTTCTTTTCTTGATACACACCTTATTTTCCTTTTGTGCCATTATATCTGAGTGTCCACCCCAATCAGACAAAACTCTTGGACTAGATGTGATATCTTTTATTAGACCAACTAAATAGTAGCAAAAAAAAAATCTTTCTTTGCAAGCTTATGGGTCCAAACACCCTTCATCAGGCAGAGAAGAGTTCAAAGACTGTAAAAGTTCTCAGTTGGTCTAATAAAAGGTATCACATCTACTCAAAGAACCTTGCTTGCCCGTGTAGAAAAGAAACTTCATTTTGCACAGGGGAGGTAAAGGATGGTGAGGTTCCCCTGAGTTTCAAAGTCCATTTGTGAAAAAGTTGTTCTGTGAATATGCAGATTAGGCAGACAGACAACTCCACCAGGTTTCTTCCCTGAAGGTGGCAGATGTCAGGCAGGGAGTTGAGTTTTGTTTATTTCCTGTTCAGCAATGAAGTTTACATTTCCAAATGGCTAATTATAATATCTTCCCTGTTTCAGGGATATGGCTTGTAGCAGTGTTAGACAAACACAGCTGGCTACAAGCTATATCCTTGAAACATGGAAGATACTCTTACGCCATTAGGATATGTTAAATAATGTATCAGGTACTTAATAGCCAGTGACCTCTACTAAGATCCAAGCAACAACCAGAGGAGGAGCGTGCATGATTCTGAAAAGCAGCCCTGAGACTGGCCAGATTGTTCATTTCACTCTCTTTAACTTTAGTAAAGTTATCAGCAGCAGCATACGCACTGGTGCAGCCTGCCTCCAAATTTGGGAATGTAACATTGTATCAGTTTTATAGCAGTTTCATATTTATAAAGATGCCTTTGTAATGGCAAAGAAGTTTAAATAAAAGCTTGCATTATGCGAAAATTTACATCATTCTTCCAGAAGGGAAAAACCTTTTCATGCTATGTGTGAGAAATTTTTTCAAGCCCTACCTATACGTGAAGTTAATCTTCTCTGGCTCAATACTGCAGGAGTTGTGTAGGACTGTAGACTTGAGGCTCTCACCAATATTCCAGTAGTGGTACATCACAGTTCTGCCGTGGGTTGTGGAAGACTAAACTTGTAATAGGATTTGGACTTCAGTGCAAGTTGAATGTATTTATAATTGATAGTACTTAAAAGACACAATTATAACTTAAAGCTTAAGTTTTTATATGGACACAGATGATTCTCATCCCTAGACCGTAATTCTCTCTTTGCACTGTGCATTCATTCTAAGCTACTCACTCCTGTTCTTCTGTTTGTATGAAGCCTGAAGAGCCCCTCAGGTACTACGGGATTGGCAAAGTTAATAACCTCTTTCCAAAATCCACCTGTGATCTTTTTTAGCTTCCTTTCCTCCAGACTTCTGGACAGGTGATGGTCTATAATCCATCCAGCTGTAGAAAACAAATAGTAGCTGTGAATTTCAAAGAAGTTAAGACCTGTATCAATCTCTAATCTCTTGAGAAAACTACTGTATCCACGTCTGAATCATTTAAATCTGGCCTAAGCAAGGCATTCAGGATATGCTGTTGGAATAATCTTGCACCGGGGAAGCAGTTTGACTTGCTACATCTCTTCCTCCAGTTTCAGCAGTTCTGAGAGCTGGCAACATAATCGGGCTGGAATGTGGGTGTATACTCTTCAATTTTTCACTTGCATGAAGTGTTGCTCAGTAAATAAATCCTTCAGACTTCATCAAGGAAAAATGATTCACTGCTCGCAGAGTACCAGATATGAGTTCTCAGTTCCACACTTGATTTCCAGTCAAAACTGGAGTCAGCTGTAGGGCTTTTTCAGGTAGCTTGTGAAGGACTTGCTCAGCTAGTGCCTCAGGTTGAGTGTTTTTGAAAACTGGTCTCTTCACCTCACCAAAGTAAATACAAGCCGCTTTAAAATACTTTTGTTTGGGGTTCTTTGGCTCAGTGTTGCTCCATGTTATTCAGTCACTTCCATTCTGCCTTTTTTATTTGTTTGAAGCAAATATTGGCTTGTCTCTTCATTGAATCAGTGTGGGAGATGAAAGATGAACTCAAAGTTTGTCTGTAATTAACTGTTTTCTGTACCTAGGGCTCACTAGGCAAGGTAACAGTTTCTAGATATAAAATCTTTTAAATTACTTTAAAAATCATAACTAGATCACTTTGCCTTTAATATCTTGTGTCTTGCTTCATTATCTCCAGCCAAATTTATTTTAACTTAGTTTGTACCCTTTAAAAGGATATTCTTTGAGTCTGATGCTGGTTGGCAGGGAATGAAGTACAGTTATTCTTGGAAAGTTCTCCCTAATGAGGATACATGCATGAAGCAGTGCTTTTTGGGAGAGTCATTTCAAGAACTACTGTAGAAAATACATCCTCTACAGATGTTGATTTTTGGTCACAGTTTAACAGCTGGCAGTATTTCTGCTACTTGGATGAAAAAAAGAGCAATAGATGCTTTAAATATGCATGGTTATACTTACTTTGCAAGAATCCTTAAGGTAGGCTGACATATCATCATTTTAGGTGGAATAAAGTGCAGGGTGGAGATTTTGTCACCTGTCAAAAATTGCAGAAAAAGTTAGTACCAGAGCTCTGAAGGTGCAGTTGAAGCTGTTAATCCTGTCCAGAGGTAGCCAATCATTTGGGACAGGGGTTTTGAACCTTTTTAAATCAGTGTACCCCTGGCAGCTGGATGCAGAGCCGGGAGGGAGAAGAGGGAATGGTGTGCAGCCAGACACAGAGCAGCAGCAGCAGCAGCATCTAGGTAGGGGTGGTGGGTGGCAGTGGTGGCCGCTGCATGTGATCTCCCCTCCCAATCTTTTCCCTCCCCCCCACCCCGTGGCCGGCTGGTTGGCCAGCTCCTGTGTGGCCCAGAGAGGGAAATGGGCTGTCCTTGCCCACTCCCCCAGCCCTGCTCCTGGGAGGTGGTGTTCTGTCCCCGCCTGCCTGCACATACCCCCTAGGGCTCTCCCAAGTACTTCTGGGGGTATGTGTACCCCTGGTTGACAACCCCTGATTGGGATATTTCCATGGACCTCAGTGGCCTTTGTAGCAGTTCTAAGATATTGGCGCTGTTAGGAAAAGAACACACAAGGTATCTATCAGAACAGATGGTTGTTATTTCTTGAAGCCAAATAAGGTGTGTAATTTGCTAGAATTTATTAATGTCAAATATTAAAATTTCAGTAGTGAAAATGGTTCAGGGGCTGGGGCACATGACTTTGAGAGAACTGTACTTGTTTAGTCTGGACAAGAGAAGACTGAGAGGGGATTTAATACCAGCCTTCAAGTACCTGAAGGGAGGTTCAAATAGGGCAGAGCTGGACTGTTCTCAGCAGTGGCAGATGACAGAACAAGACACAACTGTCTCAGGTTGCAGCAAGGGAAGTTTAGGTTAGATGCAGTATAAGGAAAAACTTTCTTACATGGCAGGTAGAAAAGCGCTGGAACAGGTTAACCAGAGAGTTTGTGCACTCTCCATCTGTGGAGGTTTTTAAAACTCAGCTGCTTTGGAATACAGCCTGTGTACAAATGTGTATCTTGTACAAATCTAGTGCAAAGACAAATAATGTCTTTATAAACTATAAAATGGGACTGGAAGTTCTGTCTTGCGACTCCATTGTTAACAATGCACCACAAGACTTCCCTGAATTCCTGTTTTGATTACTAGAATGTATCTTTTTAGGGGGAAAAATCTAGTCTTGGTTTGAAAATTTCCTGTGATATCAAGAACCACAGTGCCTGGTCCAAGTTGTTCCAAGGGCTAATTATCCACATTATTAAACAAGAACTTATTTTTTTCCAGTCAGTATTTGTCTAGCTGTCAGTGCTTGATACACCTTTATCTGTTGCTTTGAAATCTCTGTTCCCTGTACAGGTACTTAGACTTATTAAATTCCACCCCTAAGCTTTGCTTTTATTAAGCTAAATGGATTGAGTCTTTTGGCACTGGGTTTGTTTTCCAATCTATGTCAACTGTATGGCTCTTTTCTTATCTCTTTCCAATTTCTCAACATACTTTTTGATTTGTGACACCATAACTGGGCACAGTATTCCAGTAGGAGTTATACCAGTGCCAAATACCCTGATAGAAAATATGTGGAAGAAACCAAAAAACAACTGCACACCAGAATGAACGCACAAACTTATCCAATTACCTGTGGGTGCACACTTCACACATGTCAATCACTCCCTGTCCAATCCCTCACTTCTAATCCTCAAAGGAATTTACAAAACACCTTCCGTAGACAAACCTATAAACTTCATAAATCTACTGGATACAAAAAATCACGGCTTCAATATCAGGGGCAATGCGTAGGGGGGGTGCATGCAGGTGCATGTGCGCCCCCAGCACGTGGCGGTGAACCCCCTGCAAAAAGGCACTGCTGGCGGTTCTGGCGTCTGTGGGAGCTCCCCGCTCAGTGCCACCGGGCTTCTACCAGCGCTGCTGTGCCCCCTCAGCCGCTGGGGTCATTTCATGCTCAATGTAGACATTGGATTTATAATACATTACAACCTGCCTGATATCTGATTCACTGGGTACCTGCCTGACCTTACCATTTACACTTTTCTTCCCGCAGCTTCCTTCCCTCCCCTCCTTTTCTACCATTTGTCTTCCTAATTTCTGGCTATTTACTGTTTTCACAGACTGCCTCTCTTTTATCTTGGAGAACTCAACTACAGTAGAGTCTCCCTTACTTGCCTTTGGCATTATTTCCTCCTCGTTTCCCCCCCCCCTTTTACTTCTCTACACGTTGTATTCCTAATTTCCACCTATTTACATTCTCACTGAAATCCTATCACACCTTTAGCTTCTTGCATTTCTTGGAGATCTCAGAACAGCAAAGACTCCCAGTACCTGAAGAAGGGTGCTTGTGCCTGAAAGTCTGCAAAGAGCTTCTTCCCAACTACTCAGTTGGTCTGATAAAAGAGATCACATCAACCCAAAGAAGCTTGCCTGCCCCGTGTGTGTGGATTTTTTTTTAACATAATGCGAGAATTAAATGTGTGTATGCATGGTTTTTTGGATTTTTTTTTTTTAAGAATATAATTGAGCAATTAATTGAATCGCTGTATTGCTTAAGAGCATTTCGTGTCCTGCAGTATAATGGTGAGAACAGTTTTAAAATATGTTGCTACTTGGGAAATTTTATAATTGCTTGTGCAGAGATTTTGTTCCTCATTTCTGCAGGCTAGAGTACAGTGGGTGCCTGCGCCATCACTACAGTTTTGTCTCTCATGTTATCAGGGTTTACTGATTTGTTTCTCCAGTGTTAAACACCTGACACAGGATCATAGGGAGGATAAGAGGAAGTTCCTGCAGTCATTTAAACAGTTTTACATGTCTGAACAGTGTTGATCTTTCTTCCTGCACCGTGTGAAGACAGGCATATCTTTAGGCTGTTCTCAGCCTGTTTTATAGACTCAGTAATAAACTCTTCAGAGCATTTCTTCCCATGTGTTTCCACATTATTTAGCAAAATAAGGTTCTAGTTCTTATTGTGGCCATTCCATGTTATTGTAAGATAACATTAATATGTTGTTGTTCGTCTGAAGCCCCATTTAAAGAGGTGGGTTATAATACTAATGTTTCTTTCTGATAGTTCCTTATCCCTGGTGTCATTAGTAACTGTTTTTGTCTGCCTAAATTCCCACTGCTATTTCGATTGCATTCGAAGTTGTTCATTTTCTTCCTTGACCTTTGCAGAGTATTGCCGTGTGCATTTAAGTAGTTGTTGATTATCAGGTGTAATAGAACTAATTCATGTTTGTATTACACTAGTGTATGGAAGATTTTCCTATGAGTAGTTGATGTGTGTTCTTTGAAAAGCTATTTGTGATGAAAGGCATGATGTAAATGTAACAAAATAAAACAGTTTGAGATGGTGGGAAAGATGGTATTGAAGGTGACATCTCACTCCAATTAAGAGGATATAGCTTGTAACCTTAGCAAGGAAGTTTTCCCAAGGGATTATATACATGAAGAAACAGTCTTTCAGCTTTGAAATCTTGTTGTGTAATGATTTACTTTACTCAGAAATATGCCTTTGTTAAGTATGGTGGGGGGTTTTCTCATGTTTATATTTAATTCATGTTAGTGCTAAGGAGCTACATAAATCTCAAGGTGAGAATAAATCTTCTAAATGTTAATTTGGTTCTTAGTGTTTGGGATGCTCTGAATTTTTCCTCAAGAAATTCATAACTGTTACAGCCTGTGGCCCTCAGCAAGACGCGAGTACACTTCAGGTCCCTCATATCTCATTTTGAGCAGACAGAGCTTCAGAGACACTAGTACATGGTAGGAAAAATGCAAATGCATCAAAAGCAGTATCTTCCAAGAAAACTATTGTGAGACAAGCACGTTTGAGTGATGGCATGTTGTTTTTAATCAAATGTGAAGACTGAACCAACTGTTTATTAAAAGTAATCTGAGATCTTCAAACCAATAATAGAGTAAATATGAATTAAAACATTACAAATGTAGCAAACATTATCAATTGCACACATGCTTTTGAAACTTTTACCCTTAGGAGCTTAAGTCCCATTTTCAAAAGTGAGGTAGGCTGTTAAAAGTATATGCTAAGTGAAGGGGTCTTAGGTTCTTACGTTAGTTCTGAAAATCTCTGAAGTTCTTAGTTTTAATATGGAGTTTTAAATTGTTTTACCAGCAGATTATAGGAAAGAAAGGACGTGTGGGTATTTTTTTTGGAAAGGACCCATAACATACTTGGTTTCAGTTCTTTTCTTTCTCCTCATAGGTAGAACTGCGTTCTGTACAACTAAAATCAGGTTTGTGTTTTCTCCATGTTACTGATAAAGGTCCTTTTCCTGTTAGGATTATATCATCTTTGTTGATAAGTAGAGCTTGATGAAAAATCAATAACACAAGATGCTAAAAATATTTTAAAGTACTGCTAAGATTTCTAACCTCATCTAAGGATAGTCTGTAAGCAAGGATCATGGAAATGTTTGTGAGTTGTTGGGGTTTGGTTTTTTTGCGGGGGGAGTTGTTTTTTGCTCCAAACTTGGGAGGAGGGATAAAGATTGAATATGAAATGGCACTTTTTAAACAAGCAAACAAAAAATTGCCAAAAAATACTCTGTTCTTCACTCCTGTTAGACCCATACATTGTATTTGGGCCATGTGTGGATCTACCATTTAATGTCAGTGAGTGTGGGGGAGAAATAATGTAGAATATTCTGCTTGCCAGCTTCACTAATCAGCTAAGAGAATAATTGTACCTTTAGTCTAGCTAATATTTTCCTTTAATGTTGGTTGAGTTGATTAATGATAAATGAAGAACAATGCCCTGCCATCTGAGGCTTCCCAAATGAGAGCAAAGAGAATATGGGACATAAAAGTAACTAGGCCAGTGATTAAATGAAATAAAAATTATCATTACAGTAACACAAACTGATCTGTAAATTGTTGAATCATTACAGCCGTAAAAACAAGGTTATGCAATGTTAGCATATTGTTCAGTGTAAGACCAAGAAAATCACCTGGGAGTGCTGTTGATGGGAGAAAAATATCTATCTTTTTGCATATTTTAGAGCAGGGGCAAGCAATTATTTCAGCTGGAGGGCTGCGTAATGAGTTTTGGTGAGCTGTCAAGGACTGCAAGAGTAGCCCCACCCCTTGACAGGCGCCCTGCCCACAGTCATTATCTAGGGACCAGAAGTCCCTCCCCTTGCCTCCAGAAGTACTCCTTTTGGGAAGAGGATTTGCTGTCTTGGAAGTAGGAAAAAAGCAAATTATATACTAAAAATCAAACATTGACAATAACATATTTTAATTTTTTGTTTAAAAAAATATTTTGTCCTGATTTATGTGTATTTGTGTTGCGTATATGGAGGTGATTGCATAATACCTCAAAATGACGTCTTACTCTTATATATTGCGGGGAGTGTGGTGGGGGAGGTGTGAATGGATATAGGATTTGTTGGGGGCAGTGTGTGGGGGTGGGTGGGTTTGTGGGGTTTGTGGGAGTGGTTGGTGGGAATGTGTGGGTGGGAATGGTGTTTGTAGGGTGTGTGCGGAGGGGAGGGAGGCTGCATGTGTGTGGGGGAGGTGCATGTGTGTGGGGGAGGTGCGTGTGTGGGGGAGGTGTATGCTCATAGTTGTGAGTAGAACTTCCCCCCCAGAGATACATGGATATGTGTTTCGGAAGGAGGGTGTGAGTGGGTGTGGTGTTTGTGGGGTGTGTGATTGTGTGGGGGAGGTTGTGGTTGTGAAGTTTGTGGGGGAGGGTTTGTGGGTATGGTGGGGTCTGCATGGGAACTCTCTGTGTGCATCCCCCTGAGCTGGTCAGCACCCACCCCTCAAAAGCCCAGAGCCTGCACACCCTGTGGCGCCTCCCCACCACTGCCAACAGCGCAGTCTCAGCCCTGCCCCATGTCCGCTCTGGACCGACCCTGGCAGGAGTGGATCAGTTGGACCATCTGTGCGCACAGTCCTGACCCCAGCCTGCTGCGCTCCTGTTCTGCACTGCCTGCCTGTGGCGTGTCCTGCCTCCCCATGGGCACAAAGCGGGGCTGGGATGTCTCTGCGGCTGGACTGCCTTTCCTAGGCAGCCCAGGCAGCAGTGGCTCCTTCCAACTGCCACTGCTGGTCCCGGCCCTGCAGTACTGGTGGGGATCTGCACTCATAGTCCCAACCTGGTCCATCCTGCACCTGCCTCAGACTCACCTGTGCTGAGCAACAGTGACAGCTGGGTAGAAACTGTTGCTCATTGTTGGGGAAAAGTGCCCCCTCCCCCTCGCCCCTGTTGGGCTCTTCCTGCTGCAGCCACCCAGAGCCCATGCAGGGTTGCCCTCCGGCTGTTCTGCACTGTCACCACTGTCCCACTGAGCAGCCCAGAGGCAGCAGTGATGGTGGCGGAGATGCAGGGCAGCCTGGCATGGGCTCTGGGCGGCTGCAGCACTAAGGGCTCGGCAGCGACAAAGGTGAAGGGCTGCTTTTCCCCCATGCTAAGTAACAGTTTCTGCCTGGCTGCCGCTGCTGCTCAGCTCAGGTGAGTCCAGAGTAGGCTTGGGGCAGGGCGGACCTATGCACAGGGGTCCCCACTGGTACCATGGGGCTGGGGCCAGGGGTGGCGGCAGCCAGAAAGAGCCACCACTGCCTGGGCTGCCTAGAAAGGCATTCTCGCTGCAGAGCCCCCCAGCCCCACCGCATGCCCAGGGGGTGGCAGGATGCACTATGGCTGGATGGTGCCTGGGCCAGGTGGTACCAAGGGCCCCACTGCAGGCCAGACAAAGACCCTCAGGCCATATTTTGCCCACCCTTGTTCTAGGGGATTAGATGTGTCCTTAGATGTCAAATCTGTTTATTTGGTAAATTGGGTTAATTTAATGAACAGTTTAAAAAAGAGAGAAGATCACTTGAGAGCACTTTTTTCTTTACTGTGTAAAATTTTAAAAAAACCCAACCCAAAACAGTCCACTCATTTCTCTCTCGAATATGGAACTGAGTTCTGTATTCTGTCTTAATGCCATGATCAGTTGAAACTGTGATCAACAGTAATCCCATGGTACTAACCACACAAATGTTTTAGAAAGAAGTAACATTAAATCAAGATGTTTCCCATGTTGTCTTAACACTCTCTAATGTACTTAGGTATTTTCCAGCACTTAGTTAATACTTGCAGCTAATTCCCTGGGGGTCAGATATGGCCAAGGGAAATATGCTGTGGTTGCACTGCTGCAGTGCTTCTGGCTGCTGTCAGTTATTGATTTTATTGAATGCATACAGTTGTCTGTATGCTTTAAAAAAACACTGTGCAAACTCTGACTCATTTAACATTGCAGTAAAATTCCATAGTTGTCACAATGTGGAATGAATCTGTCTTGGGAATTTATGTTATTAGAAAAGAAAGAAAATCTCCAAATTTCACAATGGAAGACATGGAGACAATGTAGAAAAATAATGAAATACCCTGTTGAGCAATATCTTTATTCTTAGCAAATATCCTTCTTTGTGAGCACTGTTACACACATTCGAATTGCAGTCCATATTAAAATGGAGACTGTGATTACGTGCAAAGACCTATATTACGGTCCTGTAGTAAGCCATCAATCTCATAAAAGCAAGGGTACTCCTCATAAAAGCTGCTTGTTTTAAGCCTATCATATTTAAATACTTAAGGGTTCCCTGTTTTCTTGGTTAGCAAGCGTTTACATTATTTCTTTTCATAGTTTGCTATAGGGATGCACCAATTAAAGATTTTCTTGGCCAATACCGATATCTGATTATTAACCAACCATATTGTCCAATGCCAATCTGATAACCGCCGTACAAACCAAACATAAATGTTTTGGAGGGTTTTTTTGCTGTGCTTCAGCAGCCTCCTGTCACATTAGTCAATGTCGCAGCAGCAGGTGTGCTTGAACTAAAAGCTCATTGAATGAGTTTTAGTTCAAGCACTGCTGCCACCATTTTTAAGTATGGAGATGCATTTAAACAGAGCAGACCCAGGTGGGGCGAGGGAGGATGCGAGCTGTTCTCTGTGGGCTCAGGGCTCTCAGCTCTGCTCCCTTTGCCCTGGGAGCCCCAAGCCAGCTGCATGCCCCCTGCCCGCCCAGCAGTGGGGGGGGGAACAACTTGCTGCCCCCACTGCCGCTAGGTGGGCAGGAGATGCATGGCCAGTGTGGGGCTCCTGAGGCAAAGGCAGCAGAGCAGATAGCCCCGAGCCCACAGTGAGCAGCCCGCATTTGTCCTGTGCACAAATCTGGGGGGGAGCATACTCCCCATCCCATGCATCCCCCGGGGTATTTGCACAGTAGGGTTGAGCAAAGCTACGGTAGCTGATTAGATTTGGAGGAGATTTGGCCCGAATCAGTGGCTGAATCTCTGAATCTGAATCGAATCAGGAGACCCCTTAATCTTTCTGAGTTGAATCAGAAGCCTCCGAATCAATTTGGAGATTCAGCCATAGACTACACATGCAGGCACTAGCCAGTGCCGGTGGAGCAGTTGAGGGAGCAGCCAGACAAGCCCCAGCTTGAGCCAGCAGCCCCAGGAGAAGCTGCAGCTTGTTTGGCTGCTCATTCAGCTGCCCTCCTTCCCCCCCTGCCAGGGCAAGGCAGGCAGTGCTGGCAGCCCCGGGAGAAGCCATGCAGGCTGAGGGGGAGTGATTGGGAGCTGGAGGAAACGAACAGGGGCTTCTCCCAGTTCAATCCCCCAGCTCCCTGATTGTTCTTCCCAGTCCCTGAGGCTTCTCCTGGGGCTGCCAGCACTGCCTGCCTCACCCTGGCAGTGGAGGAGTTGAACAAGCTACCTTTTTTTCTGAGACTGCTGGCTCAAGCTGAGGTTCGTCCGGCTGCTCCCACCGACACTGCCTACCTGTATAGTCTATGGCCAAATAAGATTTGGTGCCAAATATCTTTAGATTCATCAGAATCAAATTGGGACAGTGATTCGAATCACCAAATCGAATCACTGTCCTTCCAAATCGCTGAATCTGAAGCAAATACTTTCCACTTCGCACAGGCCTAGTGCACAGTGGTTGGGAGCCACCCCCTCCCCACATCTCTTGGATGAGCTGCCCATGACTTCATCCTGCCCCTCACCGCAGCCCTGAGTCCCACGCACACCCTGGCTGGGTGGTGTCCCCAGACCTTGCCCCACTCCTTCCCTTGCTGTGGGGGCGTCGATCTGTCCCACCACCCCCTGCCCCTTCCCTTCCCCATGCCCCTTCTCCTCCTCAGACTTACCTGCAGGGAGCTGCTCTCCACGGTGCTCAACTGTATTCCTGGCCACATGCATGCATGTGGCGTCACACGTGCACATGGAGCCCCCTGTGTCTTACTCCCAGCAGCCCCAAGCAGGACCCCTTGCAGGCTAGAAATGCTGCCTGGGTTCCCTTTTCAGGTGGGCATCTGGGAGCCCTGTCCCCATAGGGAAGAGGGAACCCAGGTGTCCTGGGCTCTGGCCAGAAGGCATAATTATCAGTAAACATTTCAACTACAATGGCCAAAAAAGGCTAGTAGTCAATAATGTCATTTCCTCATTTACCAGTGTCAGTTTGATAGGCAACTGATATATCGGTGCACCTCTAGTTTCCTCTTATGTAAAAAATAAAATTTGGTGAAATTCTGTGATTTATCAAAATGGGTATTGGTGCCACTGAATGGTCAGAAATGGTTGAATAAATGTGTAGTGAATGTTGTGAAAGTATAAAGCTGCTAGCTAGTATAAGTACATCGCCATTTGGGGAGCACATCTTCCAGGAATGTACGTGCCTTGCGGAAAGGCATCCCACTTACAGGGCACTGAGCAATAATTCTCCTTTTTTGGTGAAAAAATCTGCAGCTATCAAGCTTGATCTTCACTTAGCACTATCCACTCCTATTCCTTCCTCTGTTGTATCTCACTGCCATAGGCCTGTCCCTCAAGTCAAATCCATATGGCAGACTCAAATCATTTCACTGAAACGATTGACATAAACCAACTGTACAGTTGGGATAGACAACCATGTCTGTTCCAGCCATACGGTTGGTCCAGTAACAGTACCCACAAGAATTCTTGCCTCTCATTTTAAATGAGCTTTTTAAATCTGTTCCACATCAGAGATTTTTAAAAATATAAATCGTATATACCACAAAACTTGATGTATCGGATGTCCGGTATTTGGAATCTTACTGTGCCAGGTGATGTGATTCATCAGGCTTACAGCTGCCATACCAAATAGCATTAGTTAAGAGCTGATCTTAAACAAATATATAGGAGCTGACAATGTAGGGGTATAACATTGTTTGCAAGATGGTCTGAACAAGTAGAGTATGTTTTGTTAGTTCTCCCTTTGCATTGGTATTGTTTTTCCATTGCCTGATTTTTAGAAATATTCTAGCTTTTGCCAGTACATATCCTTGTCCTGTCTCTTTAATTACACTTGATCTTATTTTACTTTTTTTTTTGGTATGTTCTTGCTTAACATTTCATGGTACAGTTTTAAATTTCTGGATACCTTTAGTTTTTCTAGTGTGTGGGGGAGAGGGGAATCTCTGCCTACTCCTTTAACTGACACTGAACATGAGTATCTCTGCTCCTTCAGATCAGATCAATTTTTTAAAGCTGATTAATATAGTGGGATGATGGCAGCAATATGTGGCATTTCAATTTGTTATCCACTCATGTTAAAGAGCATTTATTCAAATTTATAACATTGTTACACTAATTTAGGTTAATTACGCCACAAACAATATGAGCAGGAGCAATTGGGCTATTTTTAAGCAATCTGAAATGTCATTTGACAATAGAATTAATTTGCGAACTTTGAAGTAATGGCAACAATCTCTGCACTCAAAGCCTAATGTCATGGGGGCAGACTGTTACTATCATCTTGATCTTTCGGAAGCAATGTGTTTTAATAACACAGTTTTCTTGCACCTGCTTGTTTACTGTGCATAGTTATATATCCTAACATGCTGAAATGTTTAGTGTAAACATCTTGGCATCTTGTACAACCCTGTTTCACTCATGACTGTTGCAGATTAGTTTTTGGAACAAAATGCTGGGCTTTGACACATTTGCTCAGCAATACCTTATTTAATTTTCTCTGTTTCAATGACAGGAACACAGGCTAAAGATCTTCTCTCTGTTGGCCACACACATGAGCAGGGAGAATCACTTATAAATCTCTCAATGCTTAGCTTTCTTAGCTATTTATCAGCTAAATTACAGAAGATCATCTGCTGCTCCGGTCTCATGATTCCTTTCTGTCTTTTTATCTAGGTCGTTCCCTAGGTCATTGAGTGCAGAGAACAAGATCTGACTACAGAGCTTCTATTCCTCCAGTTAAATTAGGGCCTTTTCTAGTATGCTTTCTATTTTTTATAACAAGCTGCATCAGCCCAACTACAAAATCTTCTTGCCTTTCATTTATCCTAGTGATTGATAATAAAAATGTTTATGTTATCTACTCATTCATCCCAAAACATTACAAGCTGGAGGGAAAGAGATGGGGAGAACTTTGCAATGCTGAACAACAGTGAACTTAAGTTACTAGGCACTCATACTCCAAATGACATGACATGACATGAAGATATGGCTGTACAAGAGACAGGTAGATGGTCCAGTGAAAGATATAGGGGAGAAGGAACCAACAGATGGAGAAGAGAGGCTAGAGACATGCAAGATGTCATGAGAAAAAACTTGAAGCAGAGAATGAGGACACAGTAACAAGGCATTGGAGTATGGAGAAAATTACAACAAATATATAGTGAGAGACAGTTGTGAAGTGGGGAAAATGCTTTTTTGATATTTTAGGACTTGCGTATAAAGCCTAAAAATGAGGGAGCTAAGAGGGGGTTTTCCTTTTTTTTTACCATTAGAAATTTTGGATCATCTCTAGACTGGAAGTCTTCAGCAATTGAAGAATCAGTGAAATGGTGACCAGAGCAAGTGTTGCAACTGAACAACTGGCTATTTATAGTCAGATTTAATTTTAAACTTGACTAAAACAATATTTTGTTGAAGTTAGAGAAGCTCTTTAAAAAGTCTGTCATGTTGGATAAAGTCTTAGTACTCTTCATCCATGAATTGAATATTAAGAGCTGTCTATCTTTATGATTTCCTCAGAGGTTGCAGAGCAAAGCCAGGAAGAAAGAGCAGATATAATGTCTCTGACATTTCAGAATTTCTGAGTGAGAGCAAACAGGAAACCACTTCAGGTTTCTCTCTAGATGGTACAGAACCCAATCAAATGAAAAAATTCTTCCCAGGTCACCTTGACAGGTGAGCTTCCACTGAAAGCAATGGGTTGTGTAGTGTGTTTGCTGCTTTTTGATATATCAGTAAGGCCTAAGGAGATGTGTGGGGCATTATTTTAACTTGGGAATAATAAGAAGTGCAAGTCTACTCTTTGTGGTTTTACTGGAGGATTTGTATCATGCCTGTAGGGACGTAATGTGTATAAACTTTCTTTCCCTTATATGAGGAGTAAGTTAACACAACCAAAGGCTGTTTTAAGCAGTCCAGATAATAGTAACTTCTACCAGTAATGTTTTTCTGACCTAGTCTGTTTGTTTTAATCTTGCCCATTTTCCAATTGCCTATACTACTTGCCAGGAAAAATAACAATTAACATATAAACATAAGCAGAAAATATAAGCTTGGATAAGGGCAAGCCTCTGTCATGTAACATACAGGTGCAAAAGATGTACAACCCTATTTTTTTTCTCTGCCCACCTGTCTTGCTTACAGTTTGCCCTATGTCATGCATTTTCAAGAAAACCATGAGCAAAACTGACCAAATAGGTATTTGTGTGGAAACATCAACTTTTGCAGTTCCTGATTTCTTGTATGTGATTAGTCAGTTGTGCAGCTGTTAAAATATTGTCTAGAAAGCCAAAAGTTTTAATTAATTTTTTTGAACTGGTGCAGCAGTGAAAAGATGTAAAGAGACTTTTATGAGTCCTCAAGGCCTGTTGGAAGTGTCTTTATATTTTAAAAAGAGATGGGTAAAATACTTTTTTTTAGTGATTCAGATGCCTTAAAAATGCTAAAGCTATAAATAGGCTGTTCACACAAGACTTGAAATGGGTCCTTGGCAACTGACAGGAGCAGTTTTAGACTATCAGTGCTTTACATATGTTTTCATGGATAATATACTCTAGGAATTCATATTTTTTGTAATTTGACTTCTGGCAAATGTCAGACACACTTCCCGTTCCTGCAAGGCCTACTCCTTTACTTAAAGAACTGTTTTCTCTCTTGGCATCCTTTTTTGCCTAGATGTCTTCCTGTCCTGAAGTCTGTTTTTAATGCATCTACAAGCTAATTTATTTTGGGTTCCTTGTTTGTTTTTCTAGCCCATGCGTCACTAAATTTAAATGACATTCTTAGGTGACATCGGTTAGTCTGAGATCCCCTTAATTCAGTGGTTCTCAACCTTTTTAGACTCAAGACATCCCTGGATATACTTGAGGCACCCCTCAGCAAATACCCACTCTTAGTTTTTACCCTTAGTTTTTGTAATTTACAAAAGAAAAACACTTTTATTTTTTAAGAATTCAGAAAGACTACAACAATGGTTTCTATTTGAAATCTGTTTATCTTATGAATTATGCGTATAAGCCTAATAGTGCTAATGTGTGGCATCCCATAGCATCTCTCAGTTCTTTGAGATTCCCCAAAAATCTTAAGGCACCCCAGTTCTGGAGTATACTTCCCCCTTCCCCCCCCAAATAAATATCAAAATCCCTTAGTTTGACTAGTATGTGTAGACTTCATCTCATGCGAAATGTATCTTTTAGTGCAACATTGGGCTGTGTTTATAAAATTGAGTCTTTAACCGGAAACAAGATGAATTAAAAATAGAACGTTGTACTACATTGCTCTGTTGGGAGTTGGACAACTAACTGCTAATAGTGTCTTAGGCCCTAAACCCACATAAAGTGCCATATAGGTACTGTTGTATACTTATTCACATGGATACACTGTTTGGTAATACTGTTGAAACTTTCAGATTTCTCAAATAATTTTTTCCATGTCAGCTTAAAATGTCAGCTACAGCTGTTGCATTTTAAAATGGTAACTTGTACAAAGAGCTCTCATGAGTTTAATGCTACAACAAATCATGCAATAACTTGGAAATGCTCAAAATGAGCATTTTAAAAAGTTGCTAAAGGAATAACACTTTCCTGTTTGCTTTTTCAATTCTTCTCTTATTTATGAACTATTATTTGTTTTTGTGCATCAGAGCAGTAGTCCTGGTAACTTACCCTACTGGAGTTGGCTGCCACATCATAGATGTCTGGGTTTTATGTATTAATATTACATTATTTCCAACAACTCCTATCTGAACCAAAATGTTTGTTGTTACTGATTTTCATTCCTCCTACCACACATCACTGTGCACTAAATCAGTGTTTGAATTAGTATTCAGGAGTCTACCAAGTTCTCTGTACTGTTCAAATTTGTCACAGTTCAATTTTTGACATTCTAGCAGATGGTAATATCGTTCAATTTATTTGTCTGTAAAAGCACATACTCAGTTACTTTCCTATTCTCCTTTGAACCTGGTAAAGAAACAGTGAAATGAATTTTTGATAAATGGGGACTTGCTAATTAGATAAATAATGGCACTAGATTAATGGCTAGCTCTTACTTAATTTAAAATACTATGTAGTAAAACAACTATCTCTCTGTGGTATCACTGAAGGTTGAAATCCAATCTCCAGGCTGAAGAACTCTTTTATTTTTTTTAAAAAGTGCTCTGCATCTACCATTATTAAATATTATGACTGTCTTATGCAGACTATAAAATTGTAGAATGAATATGAATAGTCATGTTCCCACTTTCTTTGTAGGGTTTTTTTAAGATATTTTTCCTTGTCGTCACATAAGTTTTTTCTTCCTAGGGCGCCAATGCCTCTGCTTTGGAGAAAGAGATTGGTCCGGAACAGTTTCCTGTGAATGAACATTATTTTGGCTTGGTAAACGTGAGTGACTTTTTACTTTTTTGTGCACTATTTTCTGTTTTGGTCCTTCAGAAAATGACTGGATTTTCTTTGAGAACCTTATCTGTGGGTAGGTTTGGCACAAAGTGAGAATCTACTTAAACATATCTGTAATCTGCTTGCAACATTTTATATTTTCATTATTAAAATATTTATTTTAAGTTCTTATTTTGCTGTATTTTGAGTAAAAAGTCTAAGAGAAGGACTCAGACTTGAGCATGTTTTAAATATAGGATCATAGTAATCAGAACTGGAAAAGGTCCATTAAATTATGTATTAAATGTGATTTGAGATCTATCTTGGACATTAAAAATTGCCTAACTTACAATATAGCCACTAAATTAAGAATTCTGAAGCAAATGCAACATTATAATAGTCCTGTTGTTTAGGACAGGGGTTGGTGACACACAGCTCACAGGCCACTGGATCTGGCCAGCAGAGTGCTCTGGCTCTGCCCAGTCTGGGGCTGGGTAACGAGAGGCTGTGACTGCACTGCTGCCATTTCTCTGTCTGCAGCATGGGTGCAGTTTCCAGCCAGTGGGGAACTGAGCTGAGGCTGGCTGTGCCTGGGCTACAGCTGGGGAGGAGGGAAGGGTGGCAGCAGTGTAGACAGCTGCCTGGCCTGGATGCATCTTCCCACTGGCTGGAAGCTGCAGTCACTCCTCAGCCAAGGAACAGGGGGTTTGGGAAAAGTGGTGATGGCACTGGTGCAGCTCCCAGCTGCCTGGCTGTGATGTGGGTGCAGGCAAACCCTACTTGCTGCTGACGTGCCAGCAAAGCCACCTGATCTGTGCTGGACTGCATCCTGGTTGCTCCAGTCCGTGGCTTGAAAGGTTGCCAGCCCCTGGCTTAGGACGTCAGACTAGTGCTTTCAGATTGAGAAAGCAAGTATTGTACCTGATCTGTAGCATCCTTTTATTAATGACAGGACATAGGAAATGAAAACACATATAATCATCACTAGGTGTAATTCATTTTTAAGGCAGAAGTACCCCTTCTGCCACTAATGGGTATTTCACATCAAAACTGAAGAACAAACTGAAAGTATTTTTGAATACAGTTAATGGACCTATTAAAATACAGTTTGTATAGGGCTCCATGTCTACAACCAAGTTTGATTTAATTGATTTTCATTTCGTCTCTAGAAGATCATGTTCTCAGAAACTAAACAGTCTAAACACACTGACTCATCTTCCTTACGTGTCATATTAACTGCTGTCCCAAGCCTGCTGAGATTTGTCTCGTAATGGGAAAAATGGAAGGCATGTTCAATTACAACATAAATAGCAAAGCTATGGATAGTTTGAAGAAAAAATAGCATTCTAAAAATAACAACAAAAATAATGGTTTCACACACACACACACACAGTTCACAAGGACACAGATGGCCAATATTACTATACTTAATTTCCTGTCATAAATTCTTTGGGCTCTCACTTTTCCATCCAACTCCATTGCCAGTACCCTAATTTTCTTCCTCCCAGGCTATTCCCAGCCCTCACAATATACTTTGAAATCAGCCAGATCAGCAAAGAGATACAGATCAGTTTTAGCCCCCTTTCTAAAACATAACATTTTCAATTTTAAAAACTTTTGTCTTGAAAATGCAGCCTATGAGAACCCTTTGATGGTGGGAAATGTAAAAGTACTTTAAACTGAATTAAATTTCAAGAAGGTGAGAGCTAAATATCTTTACAAATTTTGTTTCAGTGAAAGAGTTGTGTGGTTTTTTTGGGGGGGAGGATTGTTTCTTTTTTTCTTTTTTTAATAGTTAAAATAATTTCAAGCTATTTACTAGCCTGAGTTCTCCCATCACATTTGCCTACATTTTAAAAAACTCTCTGTGCTGTCACTTCGTAAAAACATTTTTCTATAGTGAAAGAAGAAACATTGAAATTTGGATACAGAGTGCTGGTAGCTGTCAACCTGGCCAAACAGTAGAAACCCAGCTAATTTGTAATATATAAATGTTGGTTTTGGAGAGTGCTAGTCTGTAATACAGATAAGTACAAAGTCGGTAGCTGTGGGTCTTGGACCCTGGGGTGATATTCTGGCTCTGCTGAAGTCAGTAGGTGTTTTGTCGGTGACTTCTGTGGAGCCAAGATTTCATTCTTGGTTTTACTTTTGGCTTTGAGGCTTCAATATAATATTTGAGGTATGTATGTCTTGCTTTAATGAAGTATCCAGCATGTTTTTAGATGCAATATAATTAAACTACAAACAAAAGGCAGATAAGTGATTGGAGGAAAAATATCTCATATGTTAATATCCAATAATCATCTTAAGTAGTTGCTAGTAACAGAGCGTATTTTTAAAAGTAGGAACATGTAGGTTTGTTCAGTTTTGGTTTGGTTTGGTTTTAAGTTGATTGTTTCATCGTATTCCTTAGGAGACTATTACAGTTACACAACCCTTTACATCCTGCTCATACAAAGCTTCTTTGTTAGTTTTTCCTTATTGTGCTTTTTGGTTTTGGATCTCTCAGTTCAACTCATTCTTTCTGTCCTGGATATTTATATCCTTTAAATGTTTGCAGACCTGTATAAGGTGTTTTTGTGTTTCTCTCCTAACTACACTGCATATTTTTACTCTTTCCCCAATCTCCTATCATTCTTGTTTCTCTTTGTTGAACAATTTCTCTTCCTTTCACCTTCATGCCTTGGAAATGTGCGTCAAATTGAGGCAGTATGCTCATGGTAGTGGTCTATTTATTCCATTCTCTTGTGAGTCCTGTGGGTGAACCGTCCAAAATCCAAGTTGCATATTTGCTTTCTTGTTGTAACACAAACTTTAGTGCCTACTATATCATGTCTCCATTCAGCAAAGCTCATTTCTAGGTTTCCACTTTCCATTAAATTAATCCGAGTTTTCTTTTCTTCTGAAAGTATTACTCACCTGTTCTGCTAAGAGGAGTCTTGTTTTTTTTTCTCTGCCAGTGTTTTTAATTACTCCAGGTCCTATTTCTCTGTTCTTACTGGTGCTGGCAACTCTTGCCAGTTGTATCTTCCACAAATTATGCTAATGTGATGTATTTTCAGTCTTGTGTATCAGTTAATAAAGATGTGGCTTAGCCTGACTTGCACATTTGTTTTGGTCATGTAAACAGCAGTTCTAAACATTGTTTCCTTTTTTTATTTGCATAAGCTTCAGTTTGAATAAAGTATATAAGGCTGTAACCTTTTGAGCTGTATGAATTAAACTCTGATTTTGTATTTGCCTACTCAGCAAGTTGGCTATCAGTGTTCAATCCCCTGCTACAGTAATTATATAAAATTCTGGTGAGCACTGGTAGCCATGTTCTCAGAGTACCACTTAATGCCATTATCAGTATTCTACACTCAGATCATCTGTATGTTAATTTTGTATGTTAAAATATTTCCCTCAGAATGCTCTTGAGATGCAGCATCTTATTACAGGAGGATGCTGGGGAATGGCAGACCTGGAATCACGCTGGCTCCTTTGCAGTAGCAGTATTGTACAATCTAGCCATTGTAAAATAATGGCATGTGCTACCATAAACATAAGAATCCAAAGCAACAAAAACCGGCTTTTTCATGTGGCTGTATAAAAGCATCCAATTTTCATGGGTTAAACATTTCTCCTTGTTAGGCAATCTGGGATCTTTTACATCTGAGACATTGCTTACCATCATTACTGTCCTTTTCTCTGTAATGACATATGGCCTTCAGATAAGGCAAATGTAAACCAGCTGCTTTCTAGATAGTTCCACATAATACTTCTGCCAGTGTTTCACTGCAAAAGGATGCATGTACTGTGACATATTGTACAATAGTATTAAAAGAGGTTTTGGTGTCCAGTGAAGGCAAGACAAAGCTCTCTGAGTAAATCTTTTATTAGATCAACTCAAATAGTTAGAAAAAAATCTTCTTAGCAAGTTTTCGGGCACAAACACCTTTCTTCAGGCTGAGGAAGCATCTGCAGATGGTCTGTGCTCTTCCTGCTAAGAAGGATTTTTCGAACCATTTGAGTTGGTCTAATAAAAGATTTACGCAAAGAACCTTGTCTACCAATGTCTTTAGACCAGGGGTGTCCAGTCTTTTTGAATATGGGGCCGGATCACGAACTTTTTATCACCCAGTGGGCTGGCAAGAGCGGGAGTTCACGCAGCCTGTCCAGTCTGGGTTCAGGGGTCAGGGGTTGCTGCCTGACCCCACCATGTCCTCCCTGCCACCTAGGCGGCCTTGAGGATGCTCCCACGCCTGTGCACCTGGGCTCAGCAGCCAGGGGGATGTGTGGGGACTCTACAGGGGGTGCGGGATGTGCAGGAACACCCCTACTTTCTCTCTCCGAGGGCAGCACGAGCCCAAGCGGCAGGGGTCCCTCCCTCCCCGAGGCCTGCGACTCACCACCCCAGCACGATGTCTGCGGGTGCAGGGGGATGCGGGGAGGCCTGAGCAGCACCAGCTTCCCACCCTGACAGCCACAGCAGCAGCAGCAGCATCTCACGCAGGCCTGGCTGCAGCTTCCCTCCAGGCCAGCATCCATGCCCCCTGCACCCGCCTGCCCACTGCACTGCAACCTGCTGCAGCCGGCAGGGACTGACTGGTGAAGGGCGGGGCTGGTATGCAAATGAGGAAGGGAGAAACAGGGCTAGGAACAAACCCTGCAGTGTGGGGGAGGGGAGGAGCTGGCATGCAAATGAGGGAGGGAGGGGTGGGGTGAGGAAGGGGCACCATGAAATGAGGGGGGAGGGGAGGAGCTGCACCGCATCGGCAATGTCAGGCTGACGCGGTGCGTGTGGGAACCTTGTCCCTTCCGCAGCCATTAGGAAGCTGCTGAGGGGCTGGGGGAGGGACAAGGGGTGGGAACGAAAGTAAACAGGGTTTACTTCCATTTCCCGTCGCAGCACTGCGGGCCACAGACAGTGGCTTGGTGGGCTGCATAGCGGCCTGCAGGCCATATGTTGGACAAGCCTGCTTTAGACCAACATGGCTACAACCTAAACCCCAGAAACAGTGAAGGCAAATCATTTCACAGTTTTATCTGTGAACATTTTTTATTTTAGTATAGCTGATATGAAGGAACATGGTGATGCTTTCAGTTCCCATCTTGTCATTTTGTTTGTTTGGCTTGTGCTACCCTCCAGGAACTCAATGGCCCCTCTTCGTATCGACCGCAGCAGCCTCCGCCCTGCCTAGGACAAATGCCTGTATCCCATGCTGTCCCTTGCCAGTCTTACCTGCCTGGGCTAAGTTTGGAAACAGTCATAACTTGAGCCAGATATTAGGATTCTTTCAAGAAACTAACTGTATTACAGTTCATTTAATTCACCAAACAAATTAATTTTACTACCACCTACACTACAGAAGAAAACCCCTGCAGATAATAAAAGTGGCAACGGTAGTATCCATCTTCCACAGCTTTGAGAAAGGTATTACTAGTATGTCCTACCTCAGCTCTCATAATGAAGAAGGCTTACTTCTTAATTTCCCAGCCTGCTGGAAACTGTGACCATAATTTGAAACTAGCAGTGATTTTTTTTTTCTTCTTTTGTCTGCCCACACCAAGCCACCATCCCGGGGCTTCTTTTCCAAGACTCTTTTTTTGAGTGGGTGGCTGGGGAATGAGGAGATGTAGGGGGAGGAGGGGAGAAGCCTTTTGAGGTATATTGAATTGGGACCCAAAATGTTGCTTTATAAAAATCTTGGTCTGTGAATTTTGCCTGTTCATTTGATTCTCAGTGGGTGTCCATTCAGTGTTCTTTTCTTTCTATCTCTAGTTTGGTTTGGTTTGGTTTTTTACTTTTGGGTAAACTATTAATAGCACGATTGGCATTCCCCACTCAAACTTGACGATATCTGCTGATATTAGTAGTAATTTTTTTTAAGCAATATAAAAAACTCTTTAGCTTTTAATTAACAGCTGCCAGATAAGCTTTTGGGGATAGAGAGGGGAATGTTTTGTTGTTTGTTTTGTTTTTTAATTTAGAGCTGCCCACAAGAGCATCTCCCATAAAAAATAAACCACCTCTTCTCAAATTAATATTAATGTATTTATTTGGGGGGGGAATCAATAGTCTTATGTTTTACCAGTAATACCAATATTGTGCTTCTAAATTAATAATTGCTCAGAATGCCAAATTTCATAAATACAGTTAGTATTACAAATGGCACTATGAAGCTAAATGTATGCAGAAAATATTTTTGTAAATACCAGATACAATTGATATAGTATGTTAAATATCTGAAATCTGTCTCTCACTTGCTTCTAATAATTTGTGCTGTTTTGTTTCTTTCAATTTTCTGTCTTTGGACAGAGAACTTGTCACTTTCTCTTGAGGTTTCTCACACTATTGTGTTAGGTTTCCAGTATTTAAGATGTAATATCTTGATTAAAAAGTCAATTTTTAGTTCTATAACTGTTTCTTTATCTATTAGTCTTTGCAAAGACAGAAGGAGTTACAGTAGCAATCTTAATGTTCTCTTGTTACTTTGTAATAGACATAATGTGAAAATGTGTATTTGTTTCTTTCTTGGTTTGTTTTAATCAGTTTGGCAATACCTGCTACTGCAACTCAGTCCTACAGGCACTTTATTTTTGTCGTCCATTTCGGGAAAAAGTTTTGGCATACAAGGTCCAGCCCCGGAAGAAGGAAAGCCTACTTACGTGCCTCTCCGATCTCTTCAATAGCATTGCAACGCAAAAGAAGAAGGTGGGGGTCATCCCACCCAAGAAATTTATTTCTCGATTGAGGAAAGAAAATGGTAAATGAATAAATGAAGTACTTGCAAATTTCCATATTGGCTATTTAAACTGCATATTGATATGTGACAATAACTTCCTTTTCAAGCATATCTAAATTGACTGACTTTGACAAGCTTTAGCAACCAGATGTTGAAAGGTTCTGGTCCCAATTTGTGACACAAGTTTTCCCCACTTTTGTGTTATAAGGAGAGAGATTCTTTAGGACCTGATGTCCTTGTAGGTGGGTTTTCCGCTTGCATCCATTTTAGTACAGGTCAAACACATGGTAGAATATATGCCAAGAACTCACAGTACTGCGTGTCCAGACTTCCTCTTCTTCCTCTCTGCCCAAAAGTAGTTACCGAGGGTAACCTTTTGCATTTTTGGCAGTCAGCACCCATTAAACTGGAGAGCTGAATTAACTTTTATAAACTTGCCTTTCTTGAAAAGCTGAGAATTAGGAGGAGTAATCTAGAGTGCATAAACACCACTGTTAGAGTGGTATCATGCAGGGTTTTTTATAGCAACTTCAGTCATATATCCCAAAATGATCTGAAGAGTTCAATAATAGCTGTGGCTTAGAAAAATTCATGATTATAGATGAGAGTAGTACCCATGCAGTGATTCCCAAGAGCAGTTTAACATGGCATTGTTAGTTTTAGCATATTATGCTCTTTCATTCTCCCAAACCTCTTCTTTCCAGAGTTGTTTGATAATTATATGCAGCAAGATGCACATGAATTCCTAAACTACCTACTAAACACTATTGCTGACTTGCTCCAAGAAGAGAAAAAGCAGGAGAAACAGAATGGGAAACTCCAGAATGGCAGCATTGAGAGCGAAGAAGGGGACAAAACTGATCTAACGTGGGTCCATGAAATCTTCCAAGGAACACTAACTAACGAAACCAGATGTCTTAACTGTGAAGCTGTACGTTTAAAAACCAAACTGAAAAAAAACCTTTTTTATTTGATTTTCAAAGGTCTTCGACCCTTTTCCCTTAAGTCTAAGCACAGTTTTTCATTTATGAAGGTAGATTAAAATAAAACAATGTGTATTCTAATTAAAACATAGAAGCTAACCTATTTTATGACTGTATCAGCTGTTCATTGAAACTAATACTCATTAAGGTATGTTTCATCCATCATCCCCTTCCTGCTTTCCCTACAGCAATCTGTGCCTGGCTGACATGCGTTGGTTTTTTGTCTTCACATATTTTTTTGGCAAAGTGATGGATAGTGTACATTGTTTTTATATGAGGGTAACTCACCATTATTTTACCTGTTGCAATAGCTGAATATAATAGTGTCTTGATTTAAAAGACTGAATTTCTGGGAGTTGATCAGTACTCATTTGAAAACAAAAAACATGCCAGAAAGACTAAAACTAGAAGAACCAAATGACCTTTAGGCCAAAAGTGTTGTAGTTAGCCACATAGTCATGAAATCCTAGCAGAGGAGAGAAAAGAGGAATTATAAAAATGTCTGGCACTAATGCTTTCAAGTAGCTCTCAATGTTAAAAGTGTTTCTAAGTCTAAAATTATGGCTATATTCTGAAACAAGACTTTGTATAAATTCCATTATGGGGTTATTACAGACTTTGAGCCAAATTGTAATTAATGCACAGATCAGAAGATGGTTTTCCCTACTGCCAGTATTACTAACTTTTCTCAGGAGCTGAATGAAAATCCATCCTACTTTCTGCTTTTATACCCTCTCCATATTAGAGAAATATAGCAGATAATTTCCCAACATGCAAAATAGGTTGGCATCCATTTTAAGTCTCTCCAAGAGAACTCGCTGGTAAAAAATTGCCAGTAAAGTAAGCAGAAGTGTTTAAGACAATGTCTGTTTCCCTTCTGGGTCAAATCTAGGACTACTGGATAGATAGTGTAGCTAACTGAGTATGGCCCTGAGCACACACCAAATATGCCTGAGTTGGAGCACAGCCCCGGGGGTATGCAGTCTGGAGTTCTCTGAGCCAGTTACACTGCCTAATTTTCAAGTTCTGGTGCACATCAAGTAGGTGCCTGTGGGCAGGTGCCATACACATCAGATAGGTGCCATAGTGGTAGTCCCAGGCTTGTACACAAGCCCCTGAAGGTACAAGGGAGATGGAAATTTTGTGCGGAGAGGAAGGAACCTTTTCTTATATAGTCTTTTTGGGGACTGTTATGATTCAGGGTATATCTATTTCTAGAATTGTTCAAAAAAAAAGCCCCTGAGTGCATTCATCAAATGATGAGATGTTCTCATTTCTCTCAGGACCTGTGCCTTTTCAGGTGTGTTAAACCATTCTAAATCTGCCAGATTACAAGCTGCTATGATTTATTTCTCCTTATTTTTTCAAGGTTAGTAGCAAAGATGAGGACTTTCTGGACCTTTCGGTTGATGTGGAACAAAATACATCAATTACTCACTGCCTAAGGTAAATGAAAGAGAGACTCTGTGGGTATATGGAAAGGACACCAGTGCACACATTCAGAGCAGAATGCCTGGTTTAACTATCAAATTGTGCAACAGTTAATGTCCACAGCTTACTGTAAAATATTTCTGCTCACATAACAATCCTGTTATGTGTCACTTTGTCAATGCTGTAAGAAAGTATCCATTTAGTCAGATCTAATAAAGCTGCTGATTTCTAAGTATTCTTGGGTACATCAACACTTGCACTTTACCGCGGAGTAGACTAATGAGCTGCACAGGAAAACGTCACTGTCTACACACACACCAGTATTAGGGGGCACTATGCTAATTAACTCCACAGTCAGGGACAGTACTATCTTATGGCAGAGTAATTAACTGTGCTGAAAGACTTGTAGAAGATAACTGGGCAGGGGTCAGACCCCTGGCTGCTGCCTAGCCACACAGCTCCACAGGTTATGGACCCTCGTGCCCCAGTCGGCGCCAACACCACCATCTGTAGCCTGGAACTGACTTCCTGTACTCCCCAACCCCCCACCAACCTGGGCCTGCTCCATCTAGGCTCAAATTGCTGCCATCTCAGGCACACAAATAGGTGCTGTGCTTGGGAGCGATCTGTTCTGGCTCAAGCAGCTCCTCAGTTTATTGCTTCACCTTACATCCATGTGTAGATGCACCCAGAGTGTGTTTCTTAGTGGGAAGTCAGAATAGGATGCATCTTTTTGATGGGGATTTGAAGGGCTACTTGATTGTATAAGTTTTAGCAAAGTTAACTCCATGTATTCAGAATATTTTCCCCTTCATTTTGCTGAAATGCTTTTGCTCTTTGCCAGGAGAGGGTTAAATTTCTTGGGTTAGGTGTTGTTAGAATTCACTGCTCTAGAATTCACTCTTTTTTGGGGGTTGTCTGCCAATGCCTGTGCTTATCAACTGTAAGGATGCTTTGCAAGATGCACATTGAACCTAGGTTTTTAATACCGGGTATGGGTTGTAATGATGACTGAAGGTTGGGGAGTGGTTTGATCATGTGGCCAAATGATAGCTAAAGATCATGGGTTTTAATTTTTGCACCAGTACCTGAATAGAAATGTGAAATAGATAATGTTACAAGCAGTCATGGTCAGATACCAACCAGTTTATATATGCAAAGAAGCCACATTCCAGAAAGAAACAGATACCATAGGTGGACAGATGAAAGTAATAGTTGTGGCTTGGAGATGCCCTAGTTTGAAAGAGGGGACTTTTCATCATTTCTCATACAGGTTTCTTTTGCCTGATGTTAGTAGGGTAGTGGCTGATAACTAGATGGAGATGACTGAGTTTTCCTGGATTTTCTGAGATTGACTGAGTGTTCTAGTTCAGTATTTTTTGCATTTAATTTCCACAGGGGGTTCAGTAATACTGAGACTCTATGCAGTGAATACAAATACTACTGTGAGCAGTGTCGCAGTAAACAGGAAGCACAGAAAAGGTAAGGTTAGGTTACCCTGGAACATGATGATGTTTTCTTGGTGCCGGCAGGCACCTACATAAATATACATTGTTAATCTAGTGGTGTTTCTGAGCACTTTCTGATTGAGGGTGTTGGGCTTTCTTTTCTCTCTCATAATGAAAGAAGAAATCAGTAGGTCAGTTTCACATTTCTCCTCTGTCTTTCTTACCCAGCATACTGTTGTAAATCCATATTTTACACTTCTTAGTTAATAGCAGTTTGGATACAAGGGCAGAGGTTTCTTCCCTTTCACTTTCATGATGTTGATGTAGATTGTGTCTAGCACTGGCAAACATCTGTCTTGCATCCAAATGTCAGTTGTATTATAAATCTTCCCCACTCTTCCTAGAGTGAAATTGACTAGACTTACTTTTTTTTGTGGCAGGAACCTTTGAAACATGCCTTCTAGCTAGATTAATTTTGGGGGTGGGGGGAAAATTCAAGGGCTGCCTTGTAACATGTTTTCTCTTATGTTTTTTATGGTCCAGAATGAGAGTGAAAAAGTTGCCCATGATTCTAGCTCTGCACTTAAAGAGGTTCAAATACATGGACCAGCTGCATCGATATACCAAACTCTCCTACCGTGTAGTCTTTCCCTTAGAGCTTCGGCTTTTTAATACTTCAGGCGATGCTACAAACCCAGACAGAATGTACGACCTTGTGGCTGTAGTTGTTCACTGTGGCAGGTATGTCTCGTGCTTTTAGAGATTTAGGTTAATTTTTATGAGAATTGCACTGAATTGGTCTTTCGTGTCCTATTCTATGCCACTGCAGGAGCACTCTTAGTAACTCAGCTAATTTATTGAAAGGATAAAAAGTGGTTCAATAGTTTTAAGTCTGACACTTTTTGGAAATTGTTTTATACTACTTATGCATTTTCATAGTTTCGTGCTTGCTGGGCTTTTTATTTATTTATTTTTATTCAGCTTAAAATATGCTGAAATTTCATTCATATAGGCCTTGTCCCAGCAAAACAGGAGAGGGATCAAAAACTACAAGTGAGCAAAAGAATATAAAAGCAACTCGTTGAAAACTGTTACTAAAATGGAATTTGTACATCCCATCTTGGTACTTGATAAAAATTTCTTTAAAAAAATGGTGCCACCAAGTGGCTAAATTACATACTTCTGATATATATATTTTTTTTTTTTTAAAAACAGCTACATAATGTTGACCTCACCAGTTTGAAACTGATTTAAAACCGTTGCAAGTAATATTTTGTTTTTTTTAAAAACAGTACACATAGGGAAAAGCACTTAAAACATAGATTTGTCAGGAAAAGTCTTACACTTTTAAGAGAAGCCAGAAAAAAAGTGTTTAAACCTGAAATACCTCTTGAAAGGTAAATCTTAAAATAACTAGAAGTCTGGTGCAGTGTCTTTAGAAATATTTGAAAAGCATCCATTTGGAAAGCAGAGAATCAAAAAAATCAATACACTGGTGTTGAAAGTATTAATGGTAAATCTGTGCTATACCTAATTCTGATCTGGATAATATTGTGAAACCACTCTGCTGAGGTCACATTATTGCAGTGGCAATTTGCTCAGATCCCAACCTTGCAGGTTTTTAATGCAGAAGCTAAACCTACCCTCTAACATTATACTTGTGTTCATTGTAATAACCTTCAACCATGGCGCACACAAATGGATATAGGGAGGATTTTTGTTTTGCCAAATGGCTCGGGAGCTCTGCAAAGCTGCTGTCTTGTAAACCTGGGGCTTTTTCAGCGAGTCAGCAGTTTTTGCTATTTTTAACACTTGTGTCAAATTTATTTTCTGATATTTTAGATTTTTCAATACATCTGTTAAAATACTTTTATTTCTATGGTTTCACTCATTTATTTACTTAGACAAGCTTTTATTTAAAAGTAGGGAAAGCATTAGGCAAACATAAAATAGCTGTTGTTGTCTGGAATATTATATAATTTTCCTTTGAGGAGAAAAGTTTAACACATCATTGGTCTCCCCTTTTTTTGGCAGTGGTCCAAACCGTGGACATTATATCACCATTGTGAAGAGTCATGGCTTTTGGTTGCTGTTTGATGATGACATTGTGGAGGTAGGCATGCAGGCTACTTTTTATGTCCTGAAATCTATGTAGATAGCATGATTTTTTGGCTATATGCAAGGGTTCCTTTTTTAATTTCTAAGATATTACTTTGTATCTGTAAAAGGATTTTTAGCAGTGGCTGTACAGAAGGTTCTCAAAGTTCTGACTTCCTCAAAAGTAAGTTTGTGTTTTACAGAGAGGCTTCTTGTATGAATTGCCTGGAGAAACCCAAACCTGAGGGCTGCATTGATGACTTGGCAGAAGCCCTCAAGATTATGGCTCTACAGTCTAAAATACCCTATACAAGCTATAACTTCAACTTTAGGGGTGTAAAACACTAGTTCAATTTTTCTCCACCTCTTTTTTGCTCTATCTCAGGACCAATAACTGTACCATCATGCTGATTTTGACAGCATTTTGCTTTTATGTTGTAAAAGGGATTTAAGAACCATAGAAAGTGAAAAACATTTTTGGCATATAACTAATATAGATACCGAATTACCCATATCATGTTTGGACTTTTAGCTGTAGTGTATGTAAACATGTTGGTAAAACAAGTATTCTGTACTTTACAGAATACTTGACCCATAAATAATGTGCGTCTAAAATGTACACGCTTCAGATAGAAACACCATCTTACACCTGACTCCTACTTATCATGTGGGAGTTTTTCTTTCTGCCTGGAGATAAACTTGTCTATAATCTTTAAAAGTAGATGTACAATAGCCTTCTTACTGTTTTCTTTCATTTATTCTCAATCAGTGACTTCCACGTTATCTTTGTCTCTGGACAGAGTAAAAATTCTCATTATCTGCAAGTACTGACATTTTTTTTGGATCTCTCCAAGTGGAGAACAGTTTGAGCTTTTGTATGTATGCTGTTGTGTTTCAGGCAGTAAACTTGAGGAGTTATGATTTGTTTGAGAGATGCCCCTTTTTTCCTAATCTCTTTCTTACCTTAGTTATGGTTTAAAGTAACTTATGACATTTTATTGTTACAGTACCACCTAATTGATTTGAAAACAGCACACCCCTTGTGTAAGGGATTCCCTTGAGTCTGTGCCACTTCTGGGTTAGAAATCTAGTTTTTCATGTTGCGAGTAAGGGAGAACTTTTCCCCTTACATATGCAAGTCAGTTTCTGTAGAACTAGTTTTCATTTCAGAATGATTTCTTTCCCATGTAGCTCTGAAGGCAAAAGCTTGAAAACCTGAGGGTTGAGGGGGTTTAACACAGTCTGGTTCAATCTGCTGTGAAGAAGGTAACGATTCCTACCAGACTTTGTCCCTGACCAGGGCCATCCCTACAGGGAAGCGAATCGAGGCGACCACCCCAGGCCTGCACTATGGGGGGCCTGTGGACAGTGCCATACAGGCCCCACTGCCACCAGTGGCCATCCCCACCCCTCAGCCCTGCACAGGCTGATATGCCTCATGCCCTGCATGACCCTAGGAACAGCTCTGTGCCTGACCTCTTCTCACATTTGTCTTCATATTTGCATTTGTCTGATAAATACCTGACTTGGAAGCAGTTCTCTCTTCTGTCCCCCATACAGCACCCCATATGTGCTTATGGGAATCATCCTAGCTATGGAGATATAATGGTCTCTGCTACTCTGCTTGCTCACATTTCAGGCTGCTAGAATAAGGATGCCTTTGAAGCTTTGTCTATTCTACCCCTCCCCACCCCCTCATCCCTTCTTTGGTCACTTTATATGAAGTAGCTCAGCTCCCTGCTGCTGCTTTAGCTTTTCTAAGCAACAGCAGAGTAAAATTGAACAGACTCCTCTCAGGTTCACAGGACTTTAGATATCAGCTCTGAAGCTGACCCAAGTAGTTGCACTTTCATGCTACTGCTGCTTGACATCATAGGGCTGCTTCAGGAAATAGCCCTGCATCAGGGAGCAATTCTCTTCCCAACTGTGAGACCTAGGAAAGTAACTTAAACATGAAGATTGGATTCTGTAGTTGTCATCATAGGACTTTCCATTTGCCAAAGGGAACTTTCTACTTACCAGAGCAGAACATGCAGAAGGATTTGTACATGCTCTAGAGAGTGTCTTCTACATGTGAACCAAACACAAAGTGAAACAGATAATCTGTCAGTACACTCCTGAAGTCGGGTCCAAAACTTCTGTGCTTGCTCATATTTTTTTGAAGCAGCAGCAGAGCAATGGGGAAAACTTTTATCCCTTACAGTTTTACAGTAAACCAGAAGCTTTATTGCACATTTGTTATAAATACTATGATTAAATACGTCTGAAATGTATATAGGGAGCTGTTTACTTTTACTTGCCTGAAGTTATGCCACATGCCTGTGAAAGGGTGAAGGATCAAATTTTAGGCAAAATGTAAAGTTGGTAAACATTTAAATATATGTAAAACTGTGTATGGCAGTATGCAACAAATTATCACATCAAATGCAGAATGCAAATTGTTCAAATGAAAAAGCATGCAAAGCCATCTGGCTTGAAAGAGCTGTAGGTAAATGTTTGTTTCCTGTACTGGTAGCTGTATAAACTATCAGGTCAGAGGAACAGTATTGTACCACAGTGGCAACTTCTGTTTGGAATGGAAGGAAAAGTATCTATCCAAATTGGGTTTCCCAAATTATGATGGAAAAGTCAAAAGAATGAATGTATAGCCTAGTAAAGTATGCTTGGGTAAGAGAGAGCTATTACTTGGAGGTTGGAAGTGGTATCAAAGAAAAGGAATTGTTTGTTGTGGACTAAATATAATAGTGTGAAAACAAGCAAAGAAATACTTGAGCTCAATAATAAAAATATCCCTTATGTCAGGTCAGTTAGGTATAGAACAGTCTCCAAGAGAAACCTCAACCAGTTTTCACTTTAAAACTAGACTGGACAAAACTCTTGAGTGTGCTGTGGGGAGCAGTCCTGCTATGGAAGGGGGAACAAAAAAAAGGTAATCATAGTTCTTTTCCATCTCCAATTTGTTGTTCTGTGAATAGTGAAAGTCAAAAAGAGTTAAGAGATGCAGCTATGCTACTGAAGAAACTAAAGAGCAACTGTGGGATAAATGAATCTTTAAGAACATTTCTGAGTTCTGTTTAAAATGCTAAGTTGTGAAAATAGATTTGATTGCATGGTAAGTTAGTTAGCAGTTAAATTTAAATAGTGGTAAATATTTACAGAACTGCCTGACGTGAAGTCTGGAGAATAAACTGTTGTGATTAGTTTTTTGGGGGGGGGTTTCTCTCATGAATCCTTCTCTGCAGTAGTTTTGTACAAGGCTCTGAGAGAGTGTTTTGGAAAAATAGACTTTTTTATATACCTCTTCCCAGGACTTCAGAGCACTTTGAAATGCCTGCATCGAGGACTTTTGGATTTTCACACCATTTAGTGTCATGCATGTCCTTGTTTCAACTTGCATAATGTGTGATTCCATGTTGCATATGATGCATCTTTCTGGTGACTTATTGTATGTATGTGCGTGCGTGCACATGTGTATGATGCCCCTTCCCCATAATGCTTAAACAAGCAGGTTACATTACACATTCTCTTCAAAACTGAGGACACTGATGCTTTGGTTTATATAACCAGCACTTTCCACAGGTCATGAAAACAGTTGATGACATTATGGACCTGTGTGGGCAATGTTCAAAGAGCCACTGAATTCATTCCTCCTGTGTGTTAACACAGGAAGGAACAAGTTGGTTCTTTCTGAGTCTTATGCACACATCCACACTCCTAGATTCACCTGTGCACTCTGCATTTCCTATACTGAAACCTCCTGGAAACTGGTTGTGGTTAGTATTGTGCTGGACAGTCAACCTCAGTATTGTATGTGAAGCCTCATTTTTACCCAGTGGTTCTAAGAGGAAGGGCTTTGGGAGTCCCCTTAGCTTTCTTGAGTTGCTTTTCTGTTGGCCACATTTTCATTTGTGTTGAACACTCCTGTTTGCTGGTACACTGTAGTTGTGACTTAGGTTGCCCTTTTTTATTTTCATTGGGCCACCTCTATTGCCTTAGAATGGCTGGCAAGCTAATAACCTTCAGGTGACAGTCTCTGTAACGTGAAGATATTCTTGACAGTCCTACATTTGTAATGCTGCTTGTGCCTTGTTATGGTATACCTACTCAGGCATGTTCTGTGCCACTTTAAATTTTGAAGGCTTCCCAAGGACCTGAGGCATCTGGCCTTGGACAGACCCCTCAAAGTAGGTAAAATGCAGTTGAGTTGGCATTGAGCTTTTATCCTTTAACATCAAATTTGTACGATTCCCCAGGAACTTCTGGTATGAGAGAGCAAACATAATCCAGGTAGTCTAAGCCCTGTGTACCAGTGCTGCCTGCGTACCACTGCATGCTTTTTCTCAAACTGAGCAGAAAAGATGGGAAGAGAAGAAATGGCAATCTTTTATCCTAAATATTTGACTTCATGGCACTTTGGGTTTAGAATGAAGATGGTATTGATGCTGACACTCAGTCATATGAAATACTGTGCCCTTTTGTTGCTGAGGAAGCTCCTTGGCTGAATCCTAGTGTGGTGCTTTCCTTTCCCTTCTTTGTTTAAACAGAGAATGTTCCTTGCTAATCCCCATACCATCCAAGGCAGAATTTCTTCTTTGGATAAGAACATGGGCTCTGTGGCACCTCAAGGTCATTTCTGCTGCCATTTGGATTATCATTAAAGGTCACCAAGCTTTTTTAATGTCCTGTATTTGTCTGGTTTCTAAATCTTTTGAGGGGGGGCATAGTAAAGGAGACTATGACATCACTGGTAGTAAGTAGTCTGTCGTCCACTCGCATTCGGGCCACTTCAGCCCATTGCCTCTTATCTCTGTAGATTCAGTACCCTGTGACCTTACTGATATTTTAAAATACTAAAGGAGATGTATTGCCCACTGAACAGCACGAGTCTCATCACAACCACTTCATTTCAGTGATTCAGCCATGGCCACTGAAGTGAGAATCAAATTCAAGGTCCCTTCATATTCAGTCTTGCATGGGATTAGGTAACCAGTTCTTCCTGACTGTCACTTCCCAGTGCAGCTGCGTACCAATTAGCAATGGGAAACAGATCATTGTCAGAAGAATCTCTTAGCCCCGGGAGATAATGATCCTGCAGCCTTGCCCTGCTGAGTATAACTTGAAATGCTCAGTTCATTTTTCTCTGCAAGTTTTTCACAACTTAATTTTATGTTTGTTTAGGCAAGAAATTATACCTTTTGCATTGGAAAAAAAAAAATCATTTCACTATTAAAAGAAAAAATTCCTTGAGGTCCCTCATATGTTCTGCTGCATTGTACCAAAATGTCCCAGAAAAAACAGTGAAGTACAGACAGTCAAAAAGCCTTGGCTGAATTGATTCAGTCTTCACAGGTTAATCTAAACTTTGTAGACTGAACCAATAAGTAAGTGAACAGACATTTGCTTTTCATTCTGGAAATGCAGTCGCTTGCTTGCAGTGGCCCAGGCCAGAACTTGAGGGCCACTGGAACATACCTCTCTGCTCCTCTGGAGTGGACAGCTTGGACCAAGGCTAGCCTACCTGCCCTGTGAGGGGGGGTTAGCAAAGGTGGTGCAAAGCATCCTGGGATGCTGGGGGCCTGTGAGTTGACTTGAATCTGGAAGGGGTCAGGGACAGGAGTTCAGTAAACCAATTTAACCTAAATCGGTTAAGTCTGATGCTTCATCCATCCTGATTTATCTTAAACTGGTTTCAGCCACTTTGAAAGCAGTTTATGTGCACTGAACTTCTGTTGTGTTACATATTAAGTTACATACATAAGTGTTTCTGGTCACTTATACTGATTAATGTGTAACTTCTGTCCCTAGCCAACAAGCCCAATGCTGACATTCTCGTGCAGATCACAGAAAAAATAGAGATTGAAGGTTGTAAGCCATAGATGAGTAAAATCTATGTATTTTTAAACCTCCAGTAACTATCTTGTGTACAGCAAACACCTTACTTAGGCTGCATGTTGAATTTGAGAACTTTTTCTCTGCACTACCAGTTATACACTGGATATATTTCCTTCAGTCAAAAGCTGAATGCTTTTCATCCCCATACGCCATGTGTTTGGGTAGGGGAAGGTAACTGCACTGAGTATAAAGGGCTGAAGGGTGAAAATATGTTGAACTTTTTTAAGAATAGGTCTTCACAGATCCTCTCTTTGTGTGGTATTACAACGCGTAATTTATTGTTTTGTTTTGTCCTGTAGGCTTATAATTTATCCTCATTTTCTTTTACTTTTCAAAGTGAAGTAGGTGAATAATCTATTGAAAAAAGTGCTAGGCATCATAGTGTATTAATGCCAGGTAGCAATCCTTTCTTGTAACTGGCTGAAGGTGGCAGTTAAGTTGGGTAAGGGATGCATGCTAAGTGTATGTGTTTTAGTGTTTCTAATTTTAATGCTTTTGTTGATTTACAGAAGATCGATGCCCAGGCCATTGAAGAATTCTATGGGTTAACATCAGACATTTCCAAAAACTCAGAATCTGGATATATCCTCTTCTATCAGTCAAGAGACTAAGATGAAAATGATAAATGTGTACAAATAAAAAAGGGATCAAGGTTATGTCCAAATAGGACATCATGGCGACAGCAGAAACAATTCCTCATCGTTGCTGTAGGATCATGAGAGATCCAGCAGGGAGAAGAAAGGTTTACCTCTGCCATTTCTTGGAGGATTAGTGCTGACTGCCATAACAAGCAGAGCTTTTGCTCCACTTTTCTTTCTGGGCTTTTTTTTTACGTGCTATCTTCCAAAATCTGTGTTACCTCGACTTGAAACCAGGCTGCTTATTTTGTTTGAGAACTGAAGAAAGATTTTTAAAGTAGCATCATAGAATTCTTTTTTTCCATTCAATGTTGGCCTGAAGCCATACTTTGGTTTCTATCATCATCGTTTTTCTGTATTTTAGCAGAATGATTTCAATATTCAGTGTCAGCTGAAGACATATTTTAGAATATGGGCTGCAGCTGATTGCTGGATATTTTTGGTGACTCAGACATGAGAAACAGTACAATGCTAAGACATATGAGAAATACTGAGTATGTAATTTTTAAACACTTAGACAAGAGATCTCTGCAGCACTGTAAATTCCTCAGTATGTATCATTTTGGTTTTAGATAACACTAATAGCACCCTGTTTTATATATTTTTAATTCCTTCCTGCAGAAGATGTAAATGTTTTTTCCATATTCAGACTAATCTTATTGTACTTTTTACTTTTTTTAAAGTGGAAGTTTGTGAATTAAAGCTACATTGCTGCAGATTCAACAGGAGAAAAACAACAAACAAAAAATGGTCCAACTTTTAAAAGTGCATGTCTGGCAGCCAGTTGTAGAAAGTTTAACATTGCAGTATTTCTTGGAGCTATGACACAAGCCAAAAGTGCCCTCTTCTGAAACAGCTGTTCAGCATTTCATTCAGTGTATAGTAAACTGAAGCAACTAGGATGGGATCTATGCTAATACCCTGAAGCAGCACTAATTGTGAAGGGTTAACCAAGGGAAGCATTTATTGACATAACTAATCCAGTTGTTCTTAGTCTTTTGAAATAATGGATGTTTAAGGAAGGAAAAAAAAAGATATACCCACATTTCCTTGCCAAGTGTTCCCTCCTCATCTGTTGGTAATGTTAGTTGTGACATGGGAATCATTGCCCCTGAAAATGCTCTCTGGTTTGTTGTGTTTCTATAGATCTTGCTTAACAGGGGGAAAGTACATTAGTCTTATGAAGACTGAATGGAGGTAATTATCTGTTATGTGTCTGTGTATATGTGTTATAATCTCAAGGATAACTAGACAGAAAAGATTAAATGGAATTTATAAGAGATCTGTGAAAACCTTATGTAACTTCTTTTCTTTTCTGTTAACTGTGCCAAAGCTTGTCACAGCTGGCTCTAAACCATGAGTAGAAACTGATATTTTCCTTTCTTCGTCTTGTTAGGTAACATAAAAGCTGTCTTCTACCTTGTTGGTCCTGGTACAGACATCTGTAGTACGTACCTGTGATTGTTATTCATTGAGGACATTTAACTTATGCAATCTGTGGCTTGTACAGGATTTAGAATATTTTACCAAAATACTGTCCTCATGATGACAACACATCAGATGCACACCATTATTTTTGATGGCTGTACTCCTTCTCTGTTCCCTTTTGCAACCAGAAACATCCTGCTAGCCATGCATTCCTCTCTTCAAAGTGAAAATTAGTAAACCATGTTGTACTCCAATTGAGGACAAGTTCCATTCTCTCCGCACACCTCCTCCCGAAGATAAAATATAGACATCTGACTGTTGATTTTTAGTATAAGAAGTGGTGTCACTTTCAGAAGCATTATCCGTGACAGCAGAACCTTCTTGTCTTTTTGTCCCTACGTGTGTGAAGATTGCTCTTGGTTGGGAATCTTCTTCCCCTTGTTGGCACACAAACCCAGCGCCCCCCTTGTGGTGGCACTAACAGAAGTCTGTCATTAGTGAATCAAGCAAAAAAAGAGAGCACACTGAGTTTAAAAAAAAAAATCTCAACAATAAATACAAACAAATAACATTAGGACATTAGACATGTATTTTGTATATCTGGCGATACATTTTTACAAATGAAATACCTGATTGAGAGAGAATATTGAAAGATATATACTATAGATTAAAAAGACCTGTTAAAAGTGCACTTTTGCTACAGATTTATAAGGAAACTAAATGGAATTAAATTGGAAGAAAATGGTGTGATGTAATTCTGTATAATAAATGACCCCAGCTGTCTCCAATAAAAGTAATGTATGGTCAAATGCACAAGGTGTTTTTCTTTTAAGGGAGTGAATCTTGCTCAAAGGTGAAAAATAAAGTAATTGGTTTGTTTCACCCTAGTTGGGGGCCTTTCTGTTTTATTCTCTTTGTGTTGGCTGGTTTAGATCTTACTGGTGGTGACTTATAACTAAGAAGCTCTCCGTTTCCCTGGTCCTTTAATTGTCAGATTTGAATCCTGTTGACTGCGAGTTGTTGGAAAGGCTGTACGAGTAAAGGGGCTATGAAAGTCCTCTTAGCCCTTTCCATGAAGACTCTGTAAGACATGGCTACTGGAATATTTTGTTTTGCTCATCTGGTGTAAATCCAGATGAAAAATTGATAAAATACATGGCACAATGCACGTACTTCACTCCTTTCCAGACAAAAATACAAAGGTCCCTCCTTGATCAGTTTATACAAGTTAACCACTTTATTTGATGGGAACCCTTGATAAAGGATTACTCAGATGAGTAAAAGTTTATAGAACCACAGCAGACAAAATTTGAGTACAATGTAAGCAAATGCAACTTCGGAAATGTCATCTCTCTTTTAAGATGCCTTTAAAATCCGAAGTGCACATTAACTGTAACCATAACCATGTAACCGTGTATTTTACACTGGGAAGAATGAGTTCAGCTATTATTGGCTTCAGTGGGAAATTTAGCTCATTTGTACATGCAATGAATCAGTTCCATTTTGGTGTCAAATTAATATGGAATGTTTATATCTGATCACGATAGGTTCATGTCTTGATTCACAGCATGTTTCTTCTGGAATAACTCCTAGCAAGATTCTGCCACCTTAACTTGCACTTGGTAGATTGGTTGAGAACTAAGCCACTTCCATGAGACCACTCTAGAAGAAGAGTACCACTCAATGGGCACATCTACGCATGCTATTACTATGCATGAATAAACTCTGGAAGAATAAGCTCCAGAGTTTATTCATATGTAGCATGTGGAGGCAGGTCAGAACAACCCTGGCTGGCAGGGGTCGGCCTCCCCCTCAGCTCAATGTGCTGCAGAGAGGCTGGTTGGGGCATGAGGGAGCTTCAGTAAGGGGCTAGCCAATAGGCAGCCCCTCCCTAAAGCACCCTTGTGCCACAGCTATCCCCTCCAGTGTCTACATGTGTGCTTCTGTGGTATTTTTTATTTCACGGCAGGATAGAACTTTTATTTACAAGTATTATCTTGCTGCAGAGTAAATTAGTTTATTCCAGCCTACTAGGGGTGCGTGTGCTGACGCTGAGATGTTTACTGCACAGCTAATTGGTCAACTGTGCAGTTAATCCTTGTGTAGACTCACCCACTGAGAGCAAGAGTGGGAGACCCTAATCCTGTATTTGCTATTCCTCATTTATCACTGCCAAATGTGACAGAAAATTCCCCTCACTTCCATCGAACTTATAGTCCCACACTCAGGGAAGCGTCAATGCTGGTAGTGACATCCTTCTCAGCAGCACTATACATCCCAGCCCTGCGTGGCCACAGGCAGCCCTCCCGGTGGTGGAAATGTTTGCGGGGCAGGCCAGGCTTGCTCCCCACACCATGTAGCTGAGGGTCCTGTGCCAGGTGCACAGGTTTGCCTTGGGCACCATTGCCAAGAGCAGCAGCAGGGCAATGGTGGGTTGGACACCCCTCGGTCTGCGCAAACATCTCCTTGCACAGTGCTGAGGACACATGCAGCAGGGGCATGAGTGGGGGCGTCTACCTGAAGACTCCTGCAGGGCAGGCAGGGGTACAGGCAGCTCCTCCTTCCAGTCATCCAGGAGCCCTACACCTGAGCCCAGGTGCCATGATCTGGGTGGCAGCGCAGGAGACAGGCTGGCCTGCAGGAGGAGTCAGGGGCAGCAGGGTCTGCATCTGCAGCAGCAGGTACTGGCAGGAACCTGGCCTATCCTGCCCTGGGAATGGGTCGGGGGAGGCAGGCTACCTGCAGCCGGAATCCAAAAGCCTGCCGACCGTTGGAGTGAGTGGGGACAGGAAATTTAGCTGGCAGCCACCTGGGCCCAAGCCTGCCCACCTGACTTACCATGGTTCCTGGGCACCTGTGCATGCCTGACCCCTGATCTGAGGCCAAGCAGTGCACAGCCCTTGATATAGAGCATCTTATCTCCAAAGTGTTGCAAGTGAACACAAACAGCTTCTTTCTCATGTTTTTACAGGGCCTGCAGCTGCACATGAGGAAGAGGCCACACTTGGCAGCTGGGATGTACCTCAGAGTTGCTGAGACCCTGTGGATTCACCAGCTCTGCCAAAAGAGGACCTTGGACTGGATCCTCTTCCTGGACCGTCTGGTCATGACATCGGAGGAGCAGCTGGTGGATGCTCAGTGGGCAGAGGACATAGCCTGCAAGGACAGGTGGCAGTTGGAGGATGTGGCCTACAAGGGTGCATGGGACTGGCGCAAGGAGGTGTGGGACCAGGTGGACTGGGAATTGTGTGTGCAGCTCCTGGCTCTGGAGCATGAGCAAGTGGAGGCTCTGTGGGAGCAGACCACAGTGATGGGTGGGGCAGTGCCGACTATGGATGATGACCACTGGGTGCCAGACACCATTCTGACCTTGGCAGTTGCCTTCATGCTGCTTGCTTCCTGGCCCCCAACCCTAGCCCTGCCTGCCCCCTGGCAGCCACCCATCACCCAGCAGCAGCCAGGAATCCCTGGCCCTAACCCCACTCCTGGACCTGTACCACCCATCCCTGCTGCTCACCCTGGCTCCATGCAGGCATGAAGCCAGAGCTGCCTGAAGTGGGACCAGGACTGCACACTGGCCCTGCTGTCCCTAGACACTCTGCTAGAGGAGAAGCTACCTGCACTGAGAAACCACTGGCCACCGTCACCCCTGAATGAGCCCCTTGTCTGCCGCACCTGCTGCAGTGTGCACATCAGTGGGGGAATGGCTAGAGGCTTGGGTGCTGGTCACCTGTCCCAAGGCTCTACCCTCTAGGCACTCCCACCCCTTGGTCCCCCTCCCAGGGACATCACATAAAGGATATTGTACATAGTTTTCACAGAGAAGGTTTTTTATTGTTTGGGGGAATGGAGGGGCTCTTTGTCGAGCAGGGGCTCTGTTGGGGAGGGAGTGGGAAGAGGGCCTCTGGTTGATGTGAGGGGATTAAAAACTTGTTTTTCTGAGATGTGTCTGCAGTGAGCATGTTGCAAGAGGGGTGGGGGGTCCATGGGCAGTGATGCAGGGAGTGCTGGAGGAGGTGGACAGCCAGGGCCTCCGGCACCCAGTGCCCTGGCCCCTGCTGGCAGGTGTGCAGCTGTCCTGGGGCCTTGGGGGGGTGAGGGGGGGGTGCTGCTGCTGCCTCAGGTGTTTTTTCCACTGCCAGGCATCCTCCACACATTGCATTTCCTGTGCCCAGGCCTCACAGAACAGCTCCCCCCGGCAGGGGAGGTTGTTCGCGATGAACTCAAGGTGGGCGGTGAGGGTGTGCCAGTGGCCCTTGAGACGGCCGAAGGCAAACTCCAGCCCAGGCAGTGGTTACAGTGGGCCTGGCAGGAGTCCAGGTGGCTGGTGCAGGGCCACGTGATCCATGCCAGAAGCAGGTAGGCAGGATCCCAGATGTGGAGGGGCGGGACCACCACAGCACCCAGCTGCATGTCCAGCACCTCCAGCACGAAGCGCCCGCTCTCCACCAGGCCCAGCAGGCCACAGTTCCTGAAGACATGGGCATCTTAGGCACTGCCCACCCAGCTGGCACTTATGTGCATACAGCCCCATGGTGGTCCATGATGGCCTGCAGCACCACGGAGTGAAAGCCCCTCCAGCTGTAGTAGGAGCAGTCTCCATGGGGTGGGAAGGTGATGGAGATGTGGGTCCCATCCAGGGCCCTGATGCACTGGGGGAGTCCCAGAGCACAGAACCCCACCACCACTGCCAGGGGGTCGTGCATGTGGAGCATGGTGTCCCCCAGCACGTCCTGGAGAGTGCTGCACATCTCCAGGATGGCCTTCCTAGCAGTGGCCTTGCCCACGCCAAACAGGTGACTGACACTGCAGGCTGGTAGGCATGGCTAGCTTGAGCAGGATGAAGGACTTGGTGGTCTGTGGGGAGGGACAGCCACATGGCAGTGTCCTGCTGTTCCAGATGTTGCCAGAGCTGCTCCAGGAGATCCTGGAAGGTGGTCTGGGTCATCCTGAGGGCCTCCAGCCACTGTTGGTTGTCCCAAGCGTGCTGGACGACCTGCTGCCGCTGGTCCTGGCTGGCCTAGCAGGCCCATAAATGGAGGGTCTGGAGGCCCAGGAGGGTGAGGAAGGCCCCGGCAGTGGCATTGTGCAGCCTTGTCATCTGTGCACCAGCCAGTTGGACAGGGTTGAGGTGTCAGGTGTGCAGCAGCAGCCCTAAGACAGCATGCAGCAGTTGGAAAGGCGGCTGCTGCACGTGGGGGAGCTGGGAGGTGGCGGTTGGCACGGCGGGCCAACAGGGTGAGGGCGTTGGCCAGCAAGAGCCTGGGGTGCTGATCATTGCTGCCAGGGGTAGGGGCAGGGACAGGTGCAGCCATGGTGTGGCGAGGAGAGTGCTGTCACGTGCTGTCCCTGCATTGCGTACACTGCTCCTAGCAGCAAGCGGGCTAGCTTTTGAAAAGGGCTGGAGCATGGAGCTCCCCCAGTGATGGCCACGGCCCATTGCAGGGGCCCCAGGAAGCAGGAGCAGGCCGTCAGCCAACCCGCTCCTGCTTTCCTGCGTGTGTAGATGCCTGCCCGACACCGCTTACTCATGAGTAATTTACTCACGAGTAAACTGGTGCTGCAGCAAATGCATTTGTAGATGCACCCACTAGCACTTACTAATGAAACAATTGCACAGAGTATAGATATTATGGGTTATACTCTGCATTCTTTTGGTCTTTTTAATAGGCTGTTCACAAAAATGAAAAAAACATACTTTATTGCAAGAAGCAGTGCGTTACTTTGACCCAGCTCTGTAGTATCTTTAAAGATTGGGTGCTTCAGCAGGGCTTTTTGATGCTTTTAGCTAAAACTGGGTCAATCTGCTATTAGATAAAAGCACCAAAAAAGCCCCACTGAAGCGCCCAATCTATACAGATGTCAGGTGAGCTGGGTCCAACTAAGATGCTGCCTCTTCTGAGCATGTGCTGGGCTTGGCGCTAGAATGCTCTGAGTTTGAAGTGCCACCTTTTTTTTTAACATCTGCAAGCAGCCTAAAGATCAGGTGCGGCTGGTGAACTTGGAGACAGGTGGAGCAGGTGGAGCATCACACTATCCTCCAGTTTCAAAATTTTTTAAAATTTTATTTATTCAATGTTTGTTTGTTTATGAAAACAGTGCTACAAAACATAACATGTAATATTTTATGTTTATCAAAACTAAACCCCCCAGCTCCCTGGCTGCAACCCCCCACTTCCCCATCCGGTGTTTCTACTGCTCATGTGCCACTTGGGTGGTAAGGAGAACACCTCAAGGTGCTTACTGCGCATACTCAACTTTTTGTTGTGTATGCGTAGTAGACAAGAATAATCACTGATTATGTTACTAGCAGACAGAAGCAAGAAAAAATTATCACTTTTGTTTATATTGTTAATTCAGCTGACACTGTTTTAGATCCTTCCAATTAATGATACCATTATTTTCATTTATTTATTTAGCTGACGCAGCTTTTGTGTGTCTTTTTGGAACTGGTGGGGCAGTGCCCGAGCACCCCCCGTTGTCCAGCTGCCACTGCTAAAGATCAAACACTTCTGCAAATTAAAATACAAGGTTTATATTTTATCCTTAGCCATTTATTTTTACCCACTCATCTTGCAGGGGAGCGTGCTGCAAACAGAAGTACATTAAGCCTACTCCACAAGATTACACTTAACTTGTACTGCAGTAGCAGTGCGTCTCGTAGCTCAAACTCCACTGTGCTAGGTGCTGTATAAACATGACACAGTACATGACTGTTAGACACTTTCACACCACTTCTAACCTGTCTGCATGAACTGTGAGGCAACTGTAGACTAGAGCTGATGCAGTCATTTATAAGCTTTGTTATTTGTGATATGATAGCACTGAAAGGCTATAGTCAGGAGGGAGGCTCTGCTGTGCTATCCAGGTGAAAACTGTCTTCCTCTATACAACTGCTGATAGAGAGGGTGTGTGTGCAGCCAGAGTAGGCATACCGGAGCTTGCCATCATCTAACAGTGAAGATATAGCAACATAACCTGTACAGGGTCATGGAGACACTGAGCCATGTTCTCTGCTTACTAATTGCACGGAAGGACATGTTACGGCAGCTTTGCTGAGTTTGTTACCCGTGCTAGCTGTATGGCTATGTTAGGGTCCATGTACCTTAATCACACTTTTGTTTGGCTGTGTGGGCCTTCCCTCAGAGAACAGGGGGAGAGAAGATGAGCATAATATAAAGGAAGTGTCATTACTCAAGCTACTAGCGCTGTGCCTCTTTTGGTGCTTCTGAGTCATGTATAAAAGCTTTTTTAACAGAAAAGATCTAACTAGAGTGGATGTCAGCAATTCCCACCAGGTGCTAGCATAGTTTCTAGTCATAAATTAAAAAAAGAAAAAATAGCTATTAAACCTTGTCCAGGAACTGCTACAAACTGAGCAAAAACTGGGCTTAAAAGATATTATCACACAGAACTTCGGGCAAATCTTACTTGACGGCTGGGGCTAGAGCACGTGGAAGAGGCAGTTGATACTACTAAGGAGTTTGGGGAAGTTGTGATACCTCTAAGGAGCTGCGAAGACTGAGACCAGTCAGCCCTGTTCCACGGCTCCTTTAAGGGAATGAGTATTCAAGAAAGCAGCAGATTAGCTGTGGCATAGGGGTCAGGTAGTAATTAGGTACTTACCTCCTGAACATGCTGTTGTGGGAGGAAGGGAGAACAGGGCAGCATGAGGAGATGCTTGCCAGAGTAGCTCAGCCCTGAGGAGGATGCCATGTTGGGTCCCTCCTTCAGAGGGAAGGAGCGCGCGAGTGTTTGGTGGAGGGGGCTGGAACTTGGATGCTGCTGGGCTGGAGCAGTTGTAAGACGGGGGGGAGGAGGATGCTGAACCTGAAGCCATGAGAGGAAGGAGTTGGGTCAGGAAAGAGACCGTTTGTAAAGGATTTCAAGAACAGACATGAGAGGTGCTCTGGGGCCTGAAGATATTACTGGAAGAACTAAGGGAGACCTGAGGGCAGAGAGCCTGCAAGGTTACACTGGACTATGGGGGAACATGGTTTGGGACAGAGCTTCTGTTATAGACCACAAGGCTGGCAATATATTTTTCAATAGAGTTTGCATGGATTTGGTAATTGTTACTATAAGTCAACAAGGTTCTTTGGGTAAATGTGATATCTTTTATTAGACCAAGTAAATAGTTGGAAAAATTGTTCTTTGCAAGCTTTCGGGCACAAACACCCTTTTTAAGGCATAGGGAGAGTCTGCTGTTGTTTTGCATTCTCCTGGATGGAATAGAAACCAATACGCAAAGTGCAGGTCTGTGAAAATGCAAATGCATGGCAGTGAGGATCAGAGGCCAAGGTAGACAGTAGGTGTGAGATGAGGAGGGGAGAAGTGGGGATGTTGAGATATAGAGAGGTTACTTGGGGTTATTGATGGCAGGCAGGTTATAATGTGGCATAAATCCAACATCTATATTTAGCTTGTGATTTTGTGTATCCAGTAAATCTATGAAGTGAAGTTCATAGATTCATCTACAAAAGGTATTTTGTAAATTCCTTTTGAGGATTAGAAGTGAGAGATGGGAAAGAGAGTGGTTGTCTTGTGAGAAGTAGGCCCCCACAAGTAATTGGGTAACTGGGTATTTCTGTCTTTGATAGATTTCTGGTGTGTGTTCATTCTGGTGTGCAGTTTGTTGTTTGGTTTCTCATACATATTTTCCAGCAAGACATTTAGCGCACTGGATGAGATGTATTACATTTCTGGAGGTGCAGGTGTTAAGATCCAGGAATGGTGACAGTTGTGGGATGTAGTTATTGTGGGAGTGGTGGAGATGTGTTGGCAGGTTTTACATTTCTTGCCCCAGCATAGTCTCGATATATTCAGTGTGTTTTGGGCCATAGGAAGTTTGCTTCTGGTGATGAGACTGTTGAGGTTCGGTGCTTGTTTAAAGGCTAGGATGGGTGGTTCTGGTGATACTATATATATACACATAATATTCTTTAAAAGTAGTAGTAGTAGTATTTACTATAAGTCTGTATGTACAGACCATTTTTGAGAGAGCTCAGTTCCATGGGGCTTACTAACTAATTCAGACAAATCATCTAGGGTTCAAAGACCGCAGAACAGAGCAGCCGGGGGCTGAGTTATGTGAGTAGGTGAACACACATGTACATGCACGTGCACATGTGTGTACAGCCACTTTGTATTTAGATGTTAAAGTGTGTTGATGGGATTTCCAAGGGAGGGAAAGTCACTCCGGCTCAGGAACAGGGAAAGGAGGAGTAACCTGAGATGGAGGCAGCGAGATCATGAGAGCAGTGAGGATTTTTTCAGCCTCAGGAACTGGGGAATAGAGGCTTCAATTGGGCCATAGCTGAGAGATTCAGTCACCAGCTGGGGCTGAGCAGCAGACACCAAAGAAAATGGAATCTGATGTCTCTTCAGTTGCTTCCCTCCGCCCTTTAAAAATGCAGATGCAAAAAAGAGAAAACAGGCCATTTTTATTAGGAGTTGGAGATAATTATCTAATAATTAACAAGCTCCTAATAATTAACAAGCTCTAATAGAGTATTAATTAGGCAGCTGTTTGCTTTGGTGAGAAACAGCCTGCCCATGTGGCAATAACATGATGAGTTAGCAGAGGCAAGGAGGTGATGAGCCACAAGGTGAAACAATGCATCTGCCATCCTTGATTACCTGCTCTGACCTCTGGGAGCCTTGTGGAAGCAGGTGATTTCCAAGGAAGACATGCTCAGGAGCAGAGGAGGGTTCACTGGGGATTTCCTTCAGTTTATACCGATTGTTTTCCCACCTACTGTGTCTTTACTGAGAACTGGGGGCTGGCCAGCAGGCACAGGACTGGAATGTACTTTGGGACTTTTCTGGTGTGCCTCAAAGCCGTCAGAAACCACAGGGCTCGATCTACAATGATGTACTCCATTTCACCACCCTGCAGTGCAAGCAGTAAGCATCCTAATGTGATGGTGAAATCCCCTAGGTGAGGGGTGGGCAATTATTTGGATGCAACGGCCATATAAGGTGTTTTGAGGAGCTGTCATGGGTTGGGTCTGCTCCCACCCTCACCCCCAGGCAACTCCCTAAAACTTCCTATGAGACTTTGGGTTGGTGGGGAGCAGCATTCAGGAGCAGGATAGATGTGATCCTCTCCCTGCATGCCCTGGCCTGTGAGAGGAGGGTGTATGGGGCTGCCTGGGAGTTGGCTGCAGATGAAGGGAGGGAAGGGGAGGCAGGGGTGTATGGGAGGGGCGGGGGGGGGGGGGGGGTTAGCGGGCCTGCCTGGGAGCCTGCTGGTGGTGGAGGTGGGAGGCACATGCAGCAGAGCTTGCCTGGTCCCAGCTGTTCCTGCAGCACCCCACATGGGGCTGAGCTCCTCCCAGGACAGCCAGTGCTGTGCTCCCACCCATACCCATCTGCCTGGCCCTAGCCCAGGCTTCGGCCAATGTGCAGCTTCTGGCAGGGCTGCTCCCCGAGTGGCTGCAGCCAGTCAGGGTTGCATTATCCCCGGGAGGCAAGGGGAGCAAAGCAGCACCAGGCCAGCTGCAGCCACACCAGAAACGGCTTGCTGGCTGGGGCCGCCGGGGCTCTTCTGCTTCCCTCGCCTCCAACTGTGGCTGCTGCTCCTGCCCCCTCCATGTCGCTCTGGGTGGACGAGTGGGAGGCTCCTGCCACCTTCCACCCGCCCTGCCCACAGGGTGGGATGAGCAGCCCCTGTGGGTGGGTGGAGTAGGTGGAAGGCTCCCGGGAGCTGGAGCCAGACCCCCATGTGCTCAGCAGGAGCTGCCTAGCTGAAGCTTCCCCCTGCCTGAAGCGATGCAGCATGGCAAGAGCTGCAGCTGGAGGTGAGGGGAACAGAGCAGCCCCACTGGCCCTGGCCAGCGTGCAGCTTCTGGTAGGGCTCTTCCCAGTGCACCTGGAGGAGCTGGATGCTACTTTATCCTGCTTGCCTCCAGTGGCCACTCTCCCACTCCTGCTCCTGCTGTATTGTTTTGGGTGGGGGGAAGCTTCAGCCTGGCTGCTCCTGCTGCACGTGAGCGGAGCAGAGGAGCAACCGTCCAGCTGCAGCCACAATGGTACCACCCCGCCAAAAGCTGCATGCTGGCTGGGGCTGGGGCTGGGGCTGGGGCTGGGGCTGGTGGGAGTGTGGCGCAGGCAGCCTCAGTGGGAGCAGGTGGTGCTCCATCCCACGTGGAGCAGTGCAGGGGCAGCCGCAGGCTGGATACAGCCAGTTGGTGGGCTGGATGCAGCCCACGGGCCATATTTTGCCCACCCCTGCCCTAAGCCCACTTGTGAGCTTTGCATCATTTGAACTTCACTCAGGCAGGCAGCAGAGCAGTGACATCGGGGAGTCTGTTTTTCATGAGTGTTTGTAACTGTGTGAGTTTATTTATAAGGCCCCGATCAGCAGAAGGCATGAATCTGTTACAGCCCTGGGTAAAGGCATGTGGCTCTTAGCTCATGCAAAAGGGCCTCATGCTGGTCTGTCTGCAGGTCCTCAGTTCATTTCTATGATGTGTGACTCTACTATGGCCACTTAATCAAATCTGGGTGTTTGACAGCATGCTTACAGAGAGAGTCTGCAATGGGGTCAGATCAAAGAATGCTGCACCATAACTGAAGACACACTTTTTCCTCATCTATTCAAACTAAATTAAAAGTCAGGATGGTTGAGTGGTTTAAAGCACTAGGCTCCCAGGCCTGGCTGCTTTCCTGGGTGGGTGTTTTGGTCTCTGTATGGAGGTGTGGGTTCAAGTCTCACTTATGACGTGTTTTTATCCAAGTTTGCAAACAACACTAAACTGTGGGGTGCACAAACTAGAGGGCAGAGAGTGAACCCAGGCAGATTTGGACAGGCTGGGGAAGTGGGCAGAACAGAATAGGATGCAGTTTAACAAAGATAAGTGCCATGTGTGGCACCTGGGGAGGAAGAATCATCAACACTCCTATAGCCTGGGAGGTACCTTTCTGGTATTATCACTGCGGAAAGGGATCTTGGACTCATAGCCGACTCCAAAATGAACATGAGTCACCAGTGCGATGAAGTAATAAGTAAAGCTAACCACACTCTTTCTTGCATAAGTAGGTGCAACACAAACAGGTCTAAGAAGGTGACACTTGCCTTCTATGCAGCACTGGTGAGGCCACAGTTGGAGTACTGCGTCCAGTTTTGAATGCCTCACTTCAAAAGGGATGTAGATAACCTGGACAGAGTTCAGAGGAGGGCCATCTGTGTGCTTAACGTGTTGACGGGACAGTGTTTTGTTTTGAGTTTTGTTTCATTTTGAAACTGCTGTTCCATTGCGTTGTGTCGAAATTGTTTTGCTGTTTTGACCTTTCTCCCATAGGCTATAATGGGGAAGCATGAAACTGCCTATAACTTTGTCATTTCTTCCCTGATTCAGTTGAAACTTTTAGGGCTGGTAGCCCTTTCTGCGGCCAGGAAGCCTGCCAAATTTCAAGGAGATAGATGCGGGGGTTCTGGGAAACAGCACCTCAAGCTGCTGACACACAAAACTTATGAGTGTGTGTGTGTGTGTGTATTAAGGCACAGCTGTTTTTCCGTCCCTCCCCCAGAGCACTGGGATTGGAAGGGACCTCAGGGAAGGATCACAGTCACTGGCCAGCTACACAGTCCATATGAGAGCAGTCCTTCCCCCCCTTCCCCCCTCCCTCTCCTTACTTTCTGGTTCCCTGCAAGCACGCCCAGCTTCAAAACTCAAAATGTTTCAAAACTTTTGAAACATTTGACTGGTCTCATTTTATTTCAAGGCTGTTTCCAAAGTCTTTTGTTTTGTTTTGAGCTTGAAATGAAACAGCCAGCAAAATTTCGCACAGCCCTATTGGACAGCAGGAAAAAAATTCTTTACAGTGAGGGTTGCCAAAATATGGAATACATTGCCAAGGGAGGTGGTGCTATCCTCGTCCTTGGAGGTATTTAAGAGGAGCTTGGACAAACACCTGGCTGGGGTCATCTGACCCCAGCACCCTTTCCTGCCCATGGCAGGGGGTCAGACTCGATGATCTAATAGGTCTCTTCCGACCCTAAAATCTATGGAATCTATGAAAATAAATCAGTGATCAAGCATATTGTTAAGCATGAAGCTTTTCCAGCTCTTCCTTTCCATCTTCACCCCACCAGCCTCTCATTTTCAATGCAATAATGGTTTCACTAATTGCATGAGATTGGAACATGCTGCCAAGAATACTACTATTTCCCCCCACCAGTCCTATTCCATTTTTATTTTTTGAACTGTTCATTTTCAGTTCTTGAGTCACAATATTTCTCAAAGAGAAAGAGCAGCATCTTGGGCAAAATCCAGTTCATTTCTTACATTTTATTTGGAATTGCTTCAATCCAGAGCAAAAATGAAAGTGTCAAACCACTCGGGCAGCTGTTCTGCATATAGATCTAAAAACCCTGGCAGGCTTACTCAGCATTGCTCATCTGACTAATGCAGGATAAAGGACTGAAGCATTGCTTTCCCTGCTGTGGGCTTTCAGCTGCCACGATATTTAATCCCCATCTTGTCCTTCCTATGCAAAAAAAGGATGAAAGAAGTCTGGAATGGCCTGAGTATTGAGGTGGTAATTGCAAGTGTGGGGACCAATTTATTCCAAGTAATGAGGATAAAGCATGAAGTTAGGGCAATCAAATACAGCAAGGGCAATTTAGGTTAAATGCGGTGGGCAAAGCTGGTGACTATAACCTGGCAATAAAACAAGTTATGAAAATGCCCTTATTCAAAACTAAACATTAAGGGTGTTGAATGAATTTGTTTAGAATGAAGGGGTTGGGAGTAAGTGCAAGTGTCCTAATAAACATAAAGGCTAGAATGAAAGAAAGATATGGGCAACCTTATACTATATAATGGTCTGTGTTCCAGCCATGCACAATTCAGAGCTTCGGATTTAGTCTTACATGGACAACAGGAGACCGGATTGGAGGGGAAGTTGCTGGTGTGTCATTATTCAGTGCTACAGAGCACTCGTGCATGCTGTAACATATTCTGTTCCCTGTGATCAGAGCTGGCTCCCCACACAGAGAAGTGGGTAAAAGAACTAGGTGTCATCTCACTTCTAATGAGGTGTAAATAGAATAATGTGAGAGATAAATGTGAATGGAAAACTCAAGAGGTGGAGATGGATGGCCAGCTTTAGATAGGCTGATCCCATGTCTTTAGCCAATGGCAAGGAAAGTTAGAGTAAAGCCAGATGGGGGCAGGGAGGCTTTGGAGATTAGCAGCAGAGAGGACTTTCAGGACTGAACGAGGTGACAGGTTCCATGACATGGGAAATGCCCAGGCAGAACAAAATGTGAATATGCTGATTAAGTTAACCTGAGCATGAGGTTTAGTGAGAGGATAGATTGAGCTTTTGCCCAAATTTTGTATTTTGTTATGGAGAAAAAACTTGATATAAATATACTTAAGAGGGTCTTTTCCCACTTGAATGAGTCAATTCCACCTAGCTTAGTACCATCTACCATATCTCAAGCCCTCTGCAATTTAAAAAATAAGCCAACAATGTTGAAGAGATCTCATGTGTTTGAGAGTTGATCATGTTATTTCACCTTTTCAGGCTTCAATTTTTATGGCAAAACAAAAACCTTTCCTAAATAACAAGCCTGAAACCTAGGGGTCTAGTTTAGTGCTCTCTAGAGACCATGGTTCAATTCCTGGCTGCTGTTCTGTGGGTTGGGAGCCACAATTAAAAGGGCAGTAATTAGAATGATGCCGTTCCTTTATCCCCGAGGCGTGTCCCTACTCAAAGGAAGTGCTGGCAATGAGACAAGGCAGAAGAAACCTGTTGCATTAAAAGGCTTGTGCTTGAAGATCTTTGCATGCAGTAGCAGCATTGCAGCCTTCTTTAGGAACACTGTGCACAGCCATGGTATAAAAGAGCAAAAGGGCTAAGGAAGATAGATGAGGACTTCAAAACCGGTGGGCAAGAAAACTTCCCACTGTGATCTTGCCTGCAGTGAATACATCCTGGATACATCAGTGCTTATGGCATGTAACCAAAAGACCAGCAAGACCCTTTGGTTGCTCTCTATGGGTACAATGCTCTGCAAATGAGATACATGGGAAACCAGCTGATTTCTGTGTGTGCCCCTTGTGTCCCAAGTAGGTCTAGAAGGGCATTGTGGTTACAGGATTAAGTGTGTCCCCTGCCTGTGGTCACCTGTGGCTTCAGAGATCACGCCCAGGAGACCATCTTAATTGTTTTTACAACAGCAAATGGACATCAGACCTGCTGGGAATTTTGTTGGCTGTTTTGCTGTGGCTGTTTGTTTTCATTGCATTTATCAGTCACCTGTGGATTATTAATGCTGGGAATCCTCTTCTGGGAAGAGAGTGTAAAGAGGCTTGAAATCTTTGGGAAGGGGGAGAAATGATGTGGGGTTGTTTCTGCAGTGCTTCACTTCCAGAGGGACACCAAAGAGTCTGCTGAGAAAGCTGCCTGTATTAACACCCATGGCAGCTGACTGGTGCCAAAGAGGTCTGTGGTTATTTGTCTAGTTATTGAGATAGTGATTGTTTCTGGTATCCAGACCTTCACTGCTGAGCAGTGACATCTGAAGTGATGGAAACAGATTGAGGCAATCATGGGATAAATCCAGGACTTGCTGTCTGGGCCCCTTTGGTAACATGGATGATAGCACTGGGCAGGGCACTTTGATTAGTCACTTCTTTAACAGCCTCCTTCCCCCCTCCCCAGTTCCCCAAAAGCTCCTTTTCCCAATCAAACCACACTATCACTACATCTTTGTGTCACATCTTTCCTTTCAACCTGCTACCATACACGGCCCTCACTTTTATGTCCACACCCTCAGCAACATCCCTGGTCACCATTCACTTCCATGTTTTTCCCTTGTTCTTGTGCCAAGGTGTTTTTTAAATGATTCCCCAGTCAGGTCTCTGTCCCCTTGGATCCTGGCTGAGGGAGAACACTGGAGAGACTATAACTCCTCCCGGGTCAGGCATTAGAGAGATGAGCTGGATGCAGGAGGCAAAGGGGATTTCGGGTGGAGTCAATACACACGATAGAGCCTTCTTCCGGCATAATGGAAAGAGAAGTGGTCCCAAAAAAGCACACCCTCCCTACTTGTTCTTACACCACACACACCAAGACCTGAAAATGAAGCGATGCAGCCACCTTGAAGTGGCCCAGCACTGAGCTCAGGCTCTGTTTTAGGTACACACTGAAGTGGCAGCATGGCCTTCCTTCTACGATTGGGAGATAATGGAGCAGGAGTCAGTGGATAGAGCCTGTGTCATGGCAGTGCTGAGGAGGTGAGCTGGGATTGGCTGGTACAAGCTGCCACATGAGCCGGTGTCTCTTCACCTCCTGTTCAGAGGACTAGGTATTTTGCCTTGTACCTGCATGTCAAGAGAAAAGCTGGTGCCTTTGGACTGTGCAGCAATTGCTGGTGTGCCCAGGGGCTGCCAGGCATGAGTCATGCATGGATCACAAACTGCTTCTTAAACACTGTCAAAGTTTGTGTTTTGTGTGAAATGAGAGGTGGCTTCTCAAGCTCTTCTCAGCTGAACACCCGCCCTCCCCCTCAATCCATTTAATCATTTGCAAATTAGTCATATGCCTAAGAAAAGAAAATGCAGCAGGATGGTGAATGACAGTTACTAAAGAACTGTAACTAATTATATTCCGGCACAGTGAAAAATAGCATGAAAAGCTGGAGTAGTTTTCTGGAAGGAAGCCCAGCAATTCCTCTTTGAACAACTGTCTTCAAGTCCAGGGATTTCCGGTTTCATAAAATGACGGTAAAAGCTTGAGATTCCCCATTAGTGGTGTGTCTTCTGGTCACATGCATCCGCTTTCCTGGCATCACAACCACAATGCTGACCGTCAGTTTAGGAAGAGAGGTGATTCATACAAACTCCACCTCAGATTTTCCACGGGAGCCCGTGTTTCTGAGATGGAGTCGGTCAGGAGCGTTCAGTGAAGCTTCTGTAGACCTCCACCTGAGTCTTATTCATTCAATAAAGCTGCATTACCATAACAAGTTGCTATCTGCACAGTGGTATTGGAATATGCTGCTCATAATTACCTCAATAACTCTCATATCAACTTTGTTTAGTTTACCAGTTAAAAAAAGGACTTTTTCTCACTTGCTGCAGACTCACTCATTTACTCATGTTGCCATGAACTCACTCTGGGTTCAGAAATATGAGCTGGGCATCTTCCGGTATAACCCAGTTTTGCTACTAGTGGCAGCTACTCTAGTATAATACTGCCAATGTAGCCCAGTCCTGCAGGTATCACATTTTGCTCAGGTATAAAAGTGAGAAGGGCCTTCAGTGTGCCACCTGTAGCTATTTTCTGTGAGGCTCAGTAACAGGCAGGATGTCAGTGTTGCCTCCAGTGACTGAGAAAGGAGACAGAAGAGAGGGGTGATGGGGGAGATTAAGAGCTCTCTCTTGCCCCTGTTGAGCTGGCAGCTGGATTCTAGGTTAAACAGCAAGAGATGGGGCTGTCGCAGAGAAGACTGACACATGAGTTTGTATGTATAGATACGACGGCCCAGGGATAGGGCGTAGATGGAACAGAGAAGGGAACCAAGGGCAAAACCCTAAGGAATCTCCAGAGGAAGCTGGTAATCAGAGGGTGCATCTACACAAGACACTACGGTGATGTAGCATTGGCAGGCATGAACTGTGATGCCAGTGCTTGTTGCTACTGTGCAGTAGGGTCAGAAGTGACTTGTGTGCCACCGGGACTGTGCAGTAATGGCAGTTACTGTGCTGTCATTTCATACTTGCTTTAGCAACTGCACACTCAGGTGCAAGTGTAGATGCACCCAGAGAGAGGTTGAGGAACACAAAGGTGAATAAGTGCCTGGCTGAGCGGTTCTTCAGGGACATCTGGATTCTGCTGTGTCACTTTGAATATTGACTGATCCTCCAGCCCTCTCCTGATGCTTCAGCCTCCAATCTGGGGCTTGTCTCTTCTCCCGGCACTGTCTATAAGTAGTTATCTCCTGAGTCTCTCTCACTTAGCATGTGTCAGGCTCCCCTATTTCCTGAGATGGCAGAACTCTTGGGTACATGGTCTGGAAGGAGAAGGGCTGTTGGTAGAGATGTTGTGACCATGCACCTGAGAAGCTGTCGAAAGCCCCAGCTGCACAAGAGAACCATGTCCTTCTGCCCGAGAGGAGATGTTTTGCTGTTTCATAGTTTCTAGGGTCGGAAGGGACCTGAGAAGATCATCCAGTCCGACCCCCTGCCATGGCAGGAAAGAGTACTGGGGTCAAATGACCCCAGCAAGATGTTCATCTAGCCTTCTCTTAAAGACCCCCAGGATATGAGCCAGCACCACTTCTCTTGGAAGTTGGTTCCAGATCCTAGCTGCCCTGACCGTGAAGTAGCACCTCCTGATATCTTACCTAAACCTACCCTCTGCCCGCTTGTGACCGTTATTCCTGGTCACTCCTGGCGGTGCTCGGGGGAACAGGGACTCCCCCAATGCCTACTGGTCCCCCTTGGCCAGTTTGTAGACGACCACTAGATCCCCGCCTCAGCCTTCTCTTGTGGAGGCTGAATAGGTTCAGGTCCCGTAACCTCTCGTCGTCAGGCCTGTCCTGCTGCCCCCTGATCATGCGAGTGGCCCTCCTCTGGACCCTCTCCATGCTGTCCACATCCCTCTTGAAGTGCGGCGCCCAGAACTGGACACAGTACTCCAGCTGCGGCCTGACCAGTGCTGCATAGAGGGGAGGATCACCTCCTTGGACCTGCTTGTGAGATGCATCTGTGGATGCATGACAAGGTGCGGTTGGCCTTCCTGACTGCATCCCCACACTGCCGGCCCATGTTCATCTTTGGCATCAACGATGACTCCAAGATCCTTTTCTGCCTCTGCACTGACGAGAAGGGAGTTCCCCAGCCTGTCGGTGCGCTGCTGGTTCTCCCTCCCCAGGTGCAGCACCTTGCACTTGTCAGTGTTGAATCCCATCCTGTTCTCATCCACCCACCCCTGTAACCTGTCTAGGTCTGATTGCAGCCTAACCTGTCTGACCCTAGCTGCTTTCTCTAATCCAGACGCTAGCCTCCACATAGCTGAGGAGGTGGCAAATTTCACACTGCAGAAAAAAGATCAGTGATGACAGTGAATTGAAGGGATATGAAATCGGAGTGTTAGAGACCACTCAGTCAGGTCGGGGCAGTGTATGGAATTGATAGGGCCAGATTTCAAGATCACAATTACTTGTAAATCACCAGTGACTGATGAACTGAATGGGCTTAATTGGGATTTTATAGTGACCCAAGTTGGATCAGATCAGGTCAAAAACACAACCTTCCCCTCCATAAGAATTGCTTTACTGGATCAGCCCCACAGTCCAGCTGGTCCACTAGCCTGTGCCCAAGAGCGGTCAGCGCGAGCTAGCAAGAAGCCCATAGCAGGCAGGTATGAGATAGTGTCCCCACACTGTGGGGCTTTTCCTGATTTCCATCCATTAGACATGGCCCTGAATACAGATTTGGGAGAGACAAAATTTAAATATTTAAAACACTGGATCTTCTTGTCACCCATATAAATATCCAGTCCATTTTTACACCCTTTCCCTCTCTGAATCAGAGCAGGGTGTGATATATGTCGCTTGCACCCACGCTGTGCAAGAGGCTGTTAGAGGAAGAGTGCTGCATGGAGAAGCTCTTGTGTTGTACGGGTAGGAGCACACGTGATGTGGAGTTTAAGGTGCCTGCCACGGTTTGCTGGTGACTAGGAAGGGCACAGCAATGAAAGTTAACGAAGAGTTGTTTTTAGGGATCTCTTTCCTTTCTCAGGTTTAATTAGTGGGTGGTCTGACAGGGCTCACAAACCTGTCCCAATACACAAACATCATTCCAAGATTTCTTATTTGGCTGTTTCACTTCACTTATTTTATGATACTACACTACTCATGTGAGGGGGTCTGGGAGCCTGGGATGTGACTCCCAACTCTGCTCCTTATCTGACACATGGTGTTCCTTAATGAAACATCACTCCTCTTCCACAAAGGGAGGTTTTCACCAGATGTTAATCCCTTAATGACCACAGTCATCAACCAAAATGCATCAAGGAGAGGGCAAACCCAGCAGACTCAAGTTGGGTATTCAGGGCTTGGGAGGACTGTCTGAGGGGTCTAAATCACAGCAAGGTCAAAGGAAAAATGGATCAAATTGTGGTCCAAAGACCAGATTCTTCCCTATTACGGTGGCTTAAATCTGGAATAAATCCACTGAAATCAATGGAATCACTGCAGACTTCATTTTCTGTGACTGGAGCCTTTAAGTTTATCTTCAGACATGGCATTTGTACTGTTTCCTCCTTTTTATCAAACATGGCAGAACCTGTATTGTATCCATCCCCCTCTGTCCTGTAGGCAGCTAAGATGCCACTTGTTGAATGACCACCTGTCCACTGGAGTTTAGTGCTTTTATACTGGGGAGGAAGCTATAGTGAAATGCCTTATAAAGAAAGGACATTGTATTATCTTGAGCACAATCTCCTTCCGCTATCTCAAGGACCTGTATGTTAGTCATGCACAGCAATATTTGGCTGCCTGAAATAATGGATTTGTCATCACTTTCATGATAAAGCCCTATGAGTCAAACCTTTCTATATATACAGATGTATAGAGGCTAATGTTAAGTATTAAATTTACCAGAAGGGAGAAAATTCAAGGGCTTTAAATCTATTTTCACCAAACTTAAAAATACTATCTGTTCGGTTCCTGTGCAGCTTTGGGCAGAAATTTCTATGTTTTAAGGCCCAGGGTTTATGACCACTGGGTCAACTAGTATTATGTCCTGCATAATACAGGCCATAGAGGTTCATTTATTTATTTTCTTGTAGTGACCTCACTAACTAGTGTTGGACAACTGCAAATAGCCATCCAGTCTTGTGAGACAGCAACAGGGAGATGTGCAAAGTTTCAGTGGCTTCTTGTGAGCACATCAAATGCCTTTGCTTTGAATAATAGATTGAAAAAGTGATGAATGAACAGGGCTGTGTGTGGTAGACTCATGTGGGGTGTAAACTGAGTGCCAGTGGAAAGGGCAGACTGACAGGGGCTGCTTCTAGTCTGAAGGTGACCACCTTTGTGAGGGGAGGAGGGTATTTTCAGGCTCCACAGACTGAAAACTGCCAAAACGTTAGCTTCTGCTGAGCCAGGCATGAGGCAGGCCAAGGGGGTCTGACCATGGATGTGTATCTATTGGGTAGGGGTGCCACCAGATTCATTTGACGTACGGCACGTAGCAGCCATCAAACAGCAACTGCTACTTTCCTATCCCAGTGTCTGAACAGTGAAAGCCTCTCTGTCCATCAACAACTGCCTGAACATCCTGGTCTTTGTGAAATACAGGAAGTCCTTGACTTACAATGTTTTGAGTAACAACATATCGCACTTACAACGTTTACAAATTGACACCCTGCTTCAACTTTCTGACATCAGTTTCGACTTTACAATGCTTGATCCAATGCAACACCATGCCCATCGCCCGTCTCCCTGGAGAACATCTGTCCAAACTTCCTTGGACACTTTCTTTAAGAAGGCAGACAAGACTCCAGAAAAACCTGCAGCCAAGACTCCTGAGAAGACTTCAGCCAAGAGCCCTTCAAAAAGTCCAGCAAAGTCATCTCAAAGAGGTCCTTCCAAATCAATAGGATTGCTGTTTACAATATAAATACACTGATGTAGTTATATTACTCATCTATCATTGATTGAGTACAAGATTTTGAGTTATATCTGGTGAAAATAGGGTATTGGGTCTTGGTTCAGGAACCAGTCCCCCATTTATAACATTGTTTCCTATTGGAAAAATCAGCTCTGAGTTACAGTGTTTCGACTTAAGATGCATTTTTCAGGAACCAGTTGTGTCGTAAGTCTGAGGACTGCCTGTACATGCATTGCTTTAAATAATTCCTTTTCCCCCAGTGACATGAATCAAGGTAGAAGTGACAGCTTCAGCTCTGAATTTCAAGTAAGTTGTAGCTTTTAAAATGCAATTTTGTTGTCTTTTAATTTCTTACCATTTATTGGTCTTGCTTTGGGATTTAGTTTAGGCACACACCAACTTACATAAGGTATCAATTATTCCCAGAACTAGGCCTGAGACACCATCCCCAACTGAGACTCTGTGGTACAACTCAGAGCATTTATTTCACTATTTATAGTAAGCAGTGACCAATAAAATAGAATCCAATATTAAGAAAAACATTTGGGTGAAATCCTGGCTCCTTTGAAGTCAATGGCAAAACCATCAGTGACTTCAGGAGGACTGGGATTTCTTCTTTGGTGAACTCTGTTATAGCCAAAGATCCAGTAAGGTGATCCCCTACGAATCTGAACATAGAAACATAGAATCATAGAAAATTAGGGTTGGAAGGGACTTCAGGCAGTCATATAGTCCAACCCCCTGCTCAAGGCAGGACCAGCCCCTGCTAGATCATCTCAGCCAAAGCTTTGGCTGGGTTTTAAAACCTCCAAGGAAGGAGCTTCCACCACCTCTCTGGTATCCTGTTCCAGTGTTTTACTACCCTCCTAGTGAGAAAATTCTTCCTAATATCTAACCTAAACTTCCACTGCTGCAACTTGAGACCATTACTCCTGGTTCTCCCATTTGCCACCACTGAGGACAGCCCAGCTCCATCCTCTTTCGAACCTCCCTTCAGGTACTTGAAGGCTGCTATTAAATTCCCTCTCAATCTCCTCTTCTCTAGACTAAATAAGCCCACTTCCCTCAGTCTTTCCTCATAAGTCATGTCCCCCACCCCGCTCACCATTTTTGTTGACCTCTGCTGGACTCTCTGTAGTTTGTCCACATCCTTTCTGTAGTGGGGGCCCAAAACTGAGGTGGCCCCCACTACAAATGTGGCCTCACCAGTGCTGAATAGAGGGGAATAGTCACTTCCTTTGACTATTAGTAGTAGTAGTAGGCAACACTGCTACCAATGCAGCCCAGGATGCTGTTAGCCTTCTTGGCAACAAGAGCACAGTGCTGACTCACATCCAGCTTATTGTCCACTGTAACCCCCAGGTCCTTTCCTGCAGAGCTGCTGCCCAGCCAATCAGGCCCCAGCCTGTACAACTGCATGAACCTCATGAGATTTCTCTTGGCCCAATCCTCCAATTTATCAAAGTCACTCTGAATCCTAGCCCTACCCTCCAATGTATCTACTACTCCCCCCAGCTTGGTGTCATCTGCAAACCTGCAGAGGGTGTGCTGTATGCCATCTTCCAGGTTCTTGATGAAGACAATGAACAAAACCAGCCCCAAGACCAACCCATGGGGCCTTCCACTTCACATTGGCTGCCAACTAGACATCGAGCCATTAATTACTACTTCCTGAGCCCAATGCTCCAGGCAGTTTTCTATCCACCTTACAGTCCATTCATCCAGCCCATACTTCCTTAGCTTGCCTGTGAGAATGTGGTGGGAGACTCTGTCAAAAACCTTGTTTTGTGACTGTACTATGAGAAATACCCTGACACTCATCTTGGAAAGGGACATACTATGATGCACTGGCTGCCACAGTAAGCACCGCTACCGGGCTTCACCCCAGGCGAAGGGAGCCCATAATATCCTGTTTGCATTGCCCATTTATAGCATCTAATAAGCTGTCACTTATGAAAGCTTATGCCTTTCTGAACAAGTTAGCCTCTGCCTGCCTTGCCTTCTGCCTAACTTCAGACTAACATGGCTAAGTACATATCTCTGTTTGTCCTGAGCAAGCTGCTATACAATTATACCTCCACTGGTGTAACTTACACCAATATCTTTCTACCCCTGAGTCTTCCCAGGGCAACTCTACACCAGATGTCTGTGCCATGTGTCTGCTCCCTGTTTAGACCAAGGTAAGGGGCAGTTATGTCACGGCAAATGTGTCATGTGTCCAGGCCTTTAGAAAGGATCAGATTGAATGGGAGGCTGTCTAGTTTTCCACTCTTGAAGAAAGATAAATACTGCAGTGGATACAGACAGATCACACAGGATAGAGCTCTGTACCCTGCTCTTATGATCCAGATCTGTCCCAGCCCTTGAGTGCTGGTATCATCAAGCCAGGGCTGCAAACCTCAGCCAGTCCTGTGTGTATCTGCTGCAGTAGCTGTAATGACAATAATGGCATGTGGTGCAGAGAACACAAATGAAATGTACCTTTCCCTGTAAAGGGTGACGAGCTGTAATAAATGCACTGAAACCCTTCCACATTGCCCTGGGGTTGGGAGTTACATACAGTGGGGCTGTTTTCCTGCCAGCCAGGCTCAAGCTGGCTCTGCATCAAGGGGAATTACGCTGTGCGTTTCTTCCTGGCATGTCTCCCTGCTGTTCTCATGGTGAATCAGGGAGATTTTAAGCTGAGCTGTTTTTATTTGATGATGCTACAGGTTCAACATTGTGGGTTTGCAACAAAAGAGCGGGTTGTATGCAATTAATTTGCATCTGGTCCTCAGACAGCACCATTATAAATAAACCAGCTTAGCTATTAATCAGAGCATCATGGAAACACTCACATCCACCTCCTGCTAGTTCAGGACTGAACCTGAGAATAGGGAAGATACTAATGGGTGGTTGTCAGGAATATTGTGAGTGCTCCCAGGAAGGAGGAGTGGATATAACTACATCTGGGGAAGTTGAACATGCTCAAGGAATGCGGTTCATCACATGGCTCTGCAGTTTATTCTATGGACATAATTACTACATTATTAGCATCATCATTATAATTTATTGAACCTTGTCACTAAACATGACAAGGTTGGAGATACAATCTTTGTGCTGAGGGCCATGCCATAGCAATATGGGTCAGTACAGGTTTCCCTCACTTTATGCGGGTTCTGTATGTGCAAATTTATTCTTTTGCAATGATCCTTTTTATACCAAAATTTCATTATATGTGAGGTAAATTCACTCTTAATGCGATCAGTGTGGTGAAAGCCCACAGCCAGCTGCTTTGCGTGGTGCATTGCACGAGTGACGCGCATCAAAACATAGTCTCCTATGTGGATCTGTGCTCCTCGCTCGTTGTCTGCAACTTGTGTTTCTGTAGTTGCTGTCCCAAATATGACAGTGCCCTGTGCTTGTGTGTACTGTCTACTGTTGGTGAATACCAAAATTGTCTTGTAAAAGTGGTAGAAATGGGTTTGGGGGTCAGTATAGTCGAGGTCTTGGAACGTATCCTTATTTGTTACATTGTAAAGCAGGTTCCCTTTATGCAAATCCAAGTTATGTGCCATTTTTCAGAAACGTGTACAGCATAAAGCGAGGGACCCCTGTACAGAAATGCGCTAGTTGATCTCATAAGGGTATCACATATATGTTGTTGTGGTATTTGACCAAGCTGAGAACCTCCCACTCATCTCGCACATGATTAAGGATTAGCCATCACTCCACAGTTTCCAAATGCTCTGGTTTGTTTGGGCTGAGGCTGTTGGTCTGGGCTTCTTTTCCTTGCTGTCTGCCAGCTTTTGCACTGCTTTCCTGTCTTTGGCCCAGCAGCTGCAGTGTAACCAATACATCCTGCTGTGCTTTGTTGCATCCTGTAGGACTAAATTCAGAAAGTTCCCTTGATACTGCTGGGGAAACAGGTTTGGAGAGGAGGGTCTTGGTCCCTGTGGACTCATTTCATTTGGTGACACAGCAGAGTAGGAAGAGATGTTTTTCTTTTTTTTTTTCTTTTATACAAAATATCTGAAGGGTTGGTCTTTTTTAAAGGGCTTGGCGACTAAAAATAGATGTTTGCTTGTCTGGAATATTAGTGTGAATCTCCAGCAGGCTACTAATTCAGCGCTGACCTTCAATGCCGAAAAGCCAGCTGTGTTGTTTGTTGCTTCCTGCTTTCACCTTTGTGAATTGACTGGTGACTGCCTCCTGCACAGGGCTATTTAAAGGGGATATTTGCCTCTTGTACACTGCAGAAAGAGCCAGCTGATAGAAACTGTGCTTGCTCCTTCAAGTGGCCAGCATTTTTACACAGAAGAACCCAAACTGACAGATCTGGGGCTCAATCCAAATCAGTCCAGGCAGCATTTTCTGAGACAAACTCCTCCATTGAGAAATTATTGCAGCTGCAAAACAGTCTTTAAGGACAAGAACACGTACTGTTTTTTCCCCACTGGGGCCCTGCTTCATTCAACGCATGGGATGACCCTGCTCTGGTCCACAGATCAGAGTTGTGTAGGAAAAGAGACTAGTGTCTGTAAGACCCCTGCTTCATCGGTTCCAGAAGCTGCAAGGTGTGGCATGGCTGGGGTGGGGGGCTGCGGGAAGAGGGGTGCTGGCTTTACGGCTCAGGTAGTGGAAGCCTGCCCTCGAGAAGAAGATTCTTGTCCAGGGTCACACGGGGACGGCGTGGTGGAGGCAAGTCACCTGAACCAAACTTTCCTTGGATGGTCATTTGCTGCATGTTCCCCACGCCTGACCTGAAGGCTCTGATTTGCCATAGTGTTGAGCATCCATAGCTGTGCCTGAAGTCAGTGACAGCTGTGTTAAACAAATAACATCCTAAACTTATAATGCTCAATACTCTCAAAAATCACATCCTGTGTGTCTAGGTTTGGGAAGCCAAATTGACCTCCCTTTCTGTCTGGCTCAGGGTGAGATGTGTAAAAGGACCTGAGCTGTGAGGCTCTCCCACACCCCTACTTACGTTCAAAAGTGCCATCCTCGGAGCCCTCCTCAGCTGCTACCTAACCCTTGTGGCAACTCCAATTCGTCTTACTCAATGGGGCAGGGACTGGAAGCCTAGTTTTCCTCCGCCCTGGGGAGTGTCACCCATCTAATGTGGCTAGGGTAGAGAGCCATCCTCTTCCTTTGGCCAGCGACTCTCTACAGGCAGTGTTTAAAGAGGAACAGCTTCAACAAGACACGCTGAGAAGGAACCACCCCAGACACTCTGCTGAGAGGTACATTTGAATCCCTTCCCTTCCTTTCACCAGGATAGATCTGGTTTCAACTGATGCTGGGATCACTTGTCTTTTGCTTATCCAGATATGTCCTGGGCAGGGGCAACACATCTGCCTTTGGTGCTGTCAATATGGCAGCTCTGGCCAGCGTGGCATTCACTTGGATGGGTCCAGGAAGCTGTGCACTAATTACTTGAGCAGATTTTGTTATCGCCTCCTTAATACCTGCCACACTGTCACTGCAGAAAGTCTTTATGATTCAAATGTTATTAGTGCACTCATGAATCTGCCCCCAGAGACCGATTACATTGAAGCGCTGGCATAGACACCTCATAAATCAGCACGAGGACACCTACAGCTGATCATGCTATTAATGCATTCACTGGTTTTATTTTCATTTTTAAGAACAATAAATCAGGGAAATGAGGCCCCAGGTTTCATTCCTTGTCAGCGGGGAAATCACATGGAGTGTCAGAGATGACAAGGGAATGAGTGAAATGATGACAAGAGAGGGGCAGAGGAGCATGGCTCTTCCTTCCCCCCTACTCCTCCCTCATTCCTGGAATCAACTAAAGAGCAAGCTCCTATCTGCTCCTTCTCCAGCATGCTCAAGCATTCCTCACGCTTCCCTTTGGGATTGAATTTTCCCTTTTCTACGAAGGGGTGAAAGGCAACTCTCATGAGGCTAATAGGACAGAGGCTACAAAACAGGAAAAAGCTAAATTCCTAGATCCAGCGCTCACATAGCCAAACTCGTTTATGACGCATGCATTTCTCTTGGAGAGTCCAAATTCTGCTGGATCCTGCCAAGAGATGGCCATTTTCTCCCCCAGAAGACTCCAATCTGAATTTGACATGACACAACAATTGGGGGCTGTCTATCCACTCTGGTTAGTACTGCTGTCATCCTAATATTGTAGGGTCAGGTTTCTAAAATGTTTGGTGGTACCGAGTAAGATCTTCAGCAGATTCCAGGAGTTTACATCCCGTTACAATTAGTAGAAATTAGGCACCTAGACCCTTGTGAAAATCCCACTTGGCCCCACTCTGCTTGTTTTAGAAATACCTGCAAAACCCAGGCTGTTAGCAAGGTCCATTGCAGTCTTCATGGAGCCTCTGGTTCTTTTCCTTATCCATCAAAAAAAAAAAAAGAGTGGAGTGCAAAGTAAGGATAAGAAGTAAGTAAGGACAATAATTACCATAGTGAGACCATGACTATCAGGAACATGGGAACCCATGAGAGAGACCCAACACATGGCTTACCTAGTGATCCTCAGATACAGGAGCCCATCTCAGGGCTTCCTGGTTCTGGGTGTTACCTCACAACGGGGAGCCAAGAAGCTCTGACCAAAACAGGCTCCCAGCCCTGGGGCAATTTGCAAGAATTCAGGCTGGATCACACCAGAACCAGGCCTTGGGTTGGGCAAGAGTTCATCAGACCAGAAAAGTTTTGAAGTAAACCTTTCAGGTTCAAAGAATGGGCATTTTCTGGTAGAACTTCATCGAAGAATTTCCACCAAGTTCTACTGAAAACAGGCACAGAGGAAATGTGTTGAGGAAATGATTTCCTGTGAAATACCGTATTTTCTTGCATACAACATGCCACCAAATAAAACATGCACCTTGTATTCGGAAGACAGAACATAGGAAAAACACATTTTTTTCCCAGAGTCACACCTGTCTGTGTGCCATTAAGTAAGTCTTCCTGGGAATATAAAGTGTCCAGGAAGGATGACATGCCAGGAGACAGTCTGCATGAGGAAGTTCCTGGTGCCAGCTGCCTCACCCAGACAGTCTCCTGAGAGGCCACATTTGCTGGACACTGTTTCCAGAAAAACTTACTTGATGCCTCACAAGGTTAGGTCCCAGACCCTTGCAATGGCAGTAGCAATAGTGTTGGTTCATATAACTGAAGCGCTGTTTCCACATCACAAGCTTCATCAAGATAACTGCCAGAAGTTCACTTGTTAGTTCAAGCCAAAGCTACCATGCTCAGCCAATAGCTATAACTGTAACAGGGTTAACACAGGACTTCACCCTTTCAGCTTCCCAAGCCAGACAAGTGTCAGACATCTTTGAAGCTGCATGGCATGCACAGTGTCTCTAGGCTTGCTTCCTTTCCAGTGAGGAAAACAGCTTCCCTGCTTAAAACATGCACCCCAGCTTTGGTGGGCTTGATTGGAGGGAAATGGTATATGCTGTATGTGAGAAAATACAGTATTTGGTCAGCTCAGTGTATAACCAATAGGGGTGTGCAAAGTGGGCCCTATTTAATTCAGATTTGGTCTAAATCAGGGACCGTGATTCGATTTGTTGATTCGGATCGCTGTCCCTGATTCAATTTGGCTGAATCTGAATGTGAAGATATGATGCTGATTTGGAGAATCAGCGATTCGGACACAGACACAGCTTTAAAAGTTTTTTCTGCATACCTCGAGGTACCAGCATGGCTCATGATCACTGCAATGCTGGGGCACATGGAGCATCCCACAAGAGTGCGGGGGGCCCTCCACGTGCTTGGCAGTGAACCTGGAAGTGGACCAGAAGTACTTCCAGTCCACTGCTGGGTCTGCTGGGGAGCATGCTGGGTCCCTCCCCCCGTACCCCTTCATGTCAGTGATCAGCTGCAGGGGGACCCCAGGCACCCCCCCCCCAACCCTGGAGGCACCAGTCACCAAGCCAGGAAGGGCGCAAGGCGGGGTGTCCCCTGTGTGCTGCCCAGTGGACCCAGAAGTGGACCGGAAGTGCTTCTGGTCCACTTCCAGGTCTGCTGCTGAGCGCACTGGGGAGCCCCCCATGCTCCCGTGGGATGCTGCATCTGCCCCAGCACCACAGTGTTCAGAGCCCCTGCTACCTAAAGGTACGTAGAAAAAAACATTTAAAGCTGTCTCTATGTCCAAACCTTTTTGAATCTCTCCAAATAGATTTGGAGGGTTCCAACATGATTTGGAGAGATTAGGGTCCTCCGATTTGATTCAGATTCAGAGATTCAGCGACCAAACTGGGCCAAATCTCTGCTGAATCAAATTGGGGTCCGAAGCTTTGCACAGCCCTAATAACCAACAATTACTGTCTGCACAATTACACGTTGCTGAGGGCAGCCCTACTGCTTTGTTACTTGGGTTGGTGCCGGTGGAGCAGGACGGGATAGGTGGGGCTTATTCACTTGGTGGCACAACTGAGCTCTGTTTCTGCAGTACAAACACACCAGGAGGGACCCTCGCTGTGCTGGGAAAGGTTTGAAGCTCTTTGTTTTACTCATTTTTGCAATCTAACCTCAAAGCTATTCTGTTATAAACAGAGAACAAATGATTCAGGCTGTTGGCCATGCAGCGCATCTGGCTATACACCTCAGAGAAAAAGGATCAATGTTTCGTTGTAGCTACATGCATCAATGACCTTTACTCTAAGCATCAGCAACTGAGCACTGACACTGTCATATCTAACCACTGAAATACAACCGCTCATTCCGTTCTTCAACACATTGAAATTAGGCCTGTGCAAAGCAGCTAGTATTCACTTTGGATTTGGCTGATTCAGAGGACAGTGATTCAATTTGGTGATTCGAATTACTGTCCCAAATCGATTCGGCCAAATCTGATTCAGAGGTTCCTGTGCTTCTCTTGGTGTCTATTTGACAGGTGCCAGTTGTCCTCTAGGCTTGCAAAGACAAATGACTTGGTCTCACTGACTTGCCTTATCAACTGTTATTTCAGCTAGATGATATTTTAAAGGTTTTCCCCCTCATGAGTTTTGTGTGTGATTCTAGGATATGGTTTTTGTTTGGTTGTGTTTGGTTTTTTGATTGGGTGGGAGGGAGAATAGAGGGGAGTCTACTTTTACAATACAACCAGACCAGATGTGCTTATTCACAACTGTATATGAACTAGTTTATTTCATTATTCTTATCAGTTTATGTTACTGTGTTGGACTGTAGCTCCCAGCTACAATATTTTTTGTCTAAAAAATTGTCCATGAGAGTAAATGTGAATAGAAAATCAAAATCCATCATCATAAACTCTGAAAAACTAAAGTCCAAGTGACTGTAGGTTAAGGTACCCATCCAGGATTTTGATATAAACATAAACTATTACGTAAATATTACTTTTATTTTTTACAGAGCAGAAATGCTAGTGATGTTGAAAACAGCACAGTAAAGCCCAATGTCCAGAACTGGTATAAGTTTTGACTCGGAAGAAAGTATGCATACTGAATTGTTAAGGTCATTTTTGTGAAAGTTAGACTGTCCTTGAAGGACCTCTGTCTTTGCTCAGTCAACCTGGCTGCTTTCCAGAAGCCCTTCTGGAGGCTAGGCTGGGTCGTGGGAGGTGATAAAAGGTGGGACCTTTCTCTCTGTGTATGCTGGTCTCTGCAGTGGTGAGGCCACCAGACCCCCAGTCGCTCTTAGAGGGCAGGCCTACAGTCAGTGCAACCCCCACGAGCCCTGAAAAGCCACTCGGACCCACTCAGTGCTTACCAAAGCAATGAAGATGCTGTGAAGTGGCCCTGAGCATGTTTGAGGACATACACTTGAGAGAGAGACACAAAGAGCAGTTCAGGGCACTGCCTCAAACCTCCCTTTATCTTTGGGGGCTGGCACACACTGAGCAGGAGCAGGAACAGGTGGGTGGGGAGGTCCAACTGGCATTGCACAGAGAGGGGGTAGACCCTCCTGGAGTGGTTCAAACTCCCTGCAGAAGGAGATGTAATTTTGCAAGAACTTTGTGAACTGTCGTGTTACCCCTTTTTCTCTTCCTACTTCCAATAGAAAAAAGTTTCCATCTTTTTTTTTCTTTTTTTTTAATAGGCTGCTCCTTCTCCAGTTAGTGTTCCTGGGGCTGTCTAGTCCTGTGTTGTCCCAAGCAGAAGCCTCCCTGGTTGGCCTCTTGGGGTTTCTACATTCTTCTGTCTCTGAGCATTCGAGAAACGAGGGCTGAGGGCTCTGCTAGTCATCAGTTGTAGCCCTTTGGTAGAGATCCCTAGATGCTCGGACAAGAAGTGGGGGTTACACCTCTTGGTAGAGATGGAAGGATGACAGAATGAAAAAGGCAGTTCATCCAGGTGACAGCAGTTATCTAAGAAGAAGGAGCAGGAGAATGGGATCTGAGGAACTACAGATGGGTTTAAGGTTAAATAACTGGTTCCCCCTTCTAACTCCTATGAATTCTCTGACATACACTCTGATGTGATCAGAGAGCTTTTACTGTCAAGGAGAGGTGGTATGAAGAAAATGTGTACTGTGTCTGCCTGAGCTGTTCCTGTCTGTAGTTAAAAAGAGGGCTTCATAATCCTGGGTTGTCTATCTGCTATCTTTTGGCAACACCAGGTAAAACAATTTACATGACAGTAAAAGCACTCTGATTGCATCTTAATATACACCAGGGAATCATAAAACAGAGAATTCCCTGGCTTAAGAAGAATGACGTGGGTTCAATAACCACATGACTGAAAGAGCTGAAGGAACTGTCTGGTATGTGGTTTATCCTAGCTCCTTGAGTGAATTTTTATATGTACTGGTTAAGAGCTGACGCAGGAGAGTGTGTAGTGAAATGGTGAATGTAGGTTTGGTAGCGTTGTCAGTAAGATGCACCTTGTTATCTTGCCTCTGGTCAACGGTGTGGAAATCTCACATGGGCTTATTCCTTGATGGAAAGGACTTTATCTGGCTGAACTTGCTCCTGCCTCCTAGATTTCACCTCCTCAGAAGTTAGTAATAAACTTCCCTTAGACTCAGGATCAAGTTACATGTACACAAAGGGTTAGGTTTTATTCTACCAAATAGGCATCTAAATTCATAGTTTCATAGTTGGCAGGGTTGGAAGGGATCATCGAGTCCGACCCCTCTGTTCTGCTGCAGAAACAGAGCTCAGTTGTGCCACCAAGTGAATAAGCCCCACCTATCCAGTCCTGCTCCACCGACACCAACCCAAGTAACAAGGCAGTAGGGCTGCCCTCAGCAGATCATTGAGTCCGACCCCCTGCCATGGGCAGGAAAAATTACTGGGGGTCAAACAAGGAGGGTAGATGTACACCTTGCTCGGGTCATTTGACCCCAGTACTCTTTCCTGCCATGGCAGGGGGTCGGACTTCATGATCTGCTCAGGTCCCTTCCGACCCTAGAAACTATGAAACTATGACCCCAGCAAGGTGTACATCTAACCTCCTCTTAAAGACCCCCAGGGCAGGAGCCAGCACCACTTCGCTTGGAAGTTGGTTCCAGACCCTAGCCGCCCTGACCGTGAAGTAGCGCCTCCTGATATCTAACCTAAATCTACCCTCTGCCAGCTTGTGACCATTATTCCTGGTCACTCCTGGTCATGCTTGGGGGAACAGTGACTCCCCCAATGCCTGCTGATCCCCCCTGACTAGTTTGTAACAGGCCACAAGATCCCCCCTCAGCCTTCTCTTGTGGAGGCTGAACAGGTTCAGGTCCCGTAGCCTTTCCTCGTAGGGTCTGCCCTGCTGCCCCCGATTATGCGAGTGCCCCTCCTCTGGACCCTCTCCATGCTGTCCACATCCCTCCTGAAGTGCGGCGCCCAGAACTGGACACAGTACTCCAGCTGCAGCCTGACCAGTGCCGCATAGAGGGGGAGGATCACCTCCTTGGAGCTGCCTGAGATGCATCTGTGGATGCATGACAAGGTGCAGTTGGCCTTCCTGACTGCATCCCCACACTGCCGGCCCATGTTCATCTTGGCATCAGTGATGACTCCAAGATCCTTTTCCGCCTCTGTACTGACACGAAGGGAGTTCCCCAGCCTGTAGGTATGGTGCCGGTTGTTCCTCCCCAGGTGCATCACCTTGCACTTGTCAGTGTTAAAACCCATCCTGTTCTCATCTGCCCACCCCTGTAACCTGTCTTGGTCCAATTTCAGCCTATTCCTCCCTTCTAGCATGCCCACATCCCCCCACATCTTAGTGTCATCAGCAAATTTGAACAGGATGCTTTTTACCCCGTCGTCCAAGTCGCTGATGAAGATGTTGAACAGTGCGGGCCCGAGGACCGAGCCCTGCAGAACCCCACTGCCCACATCCCTCCAGGTTGAAAATGACCCATCCACCACCACTCTCTGGATGCGGCCCTCCAGCCAGTCGGCGACCCATTTGACTGTGTAGGTGTCAACACCACAGTCCCCCAGTTTCTTAATGAGAATGGGGTGAAAGACAGTGTTGAAGGCCTTCCAAAAGTCCAGAAAGATTACGTCCACCGCAACACCTGCATCCAAGGATTTGGTGACCTGGTCGTAGAAGGCCACCAGGTTGGTCTGACAGGACCTGCCTCTAATGAACCCATGTTGGTTGCCCCTAAGTATAATCTCCCCTGCTGGCCCCTCATGAACATGCACCAGGATAATTCTCTCAAAAAGCTTACCCAGGATCGAGGTAAAACTAACAGGCCTATAGTTTCCTGGGTCCTCCTTCCTCCCTTTTTTGAAAATGGGAACCACATTGGCCCTTAGGTAAGTGTGATTGACTTAGGTAAGTGTGATCCTATTCTATTCCACCTTGTTCAAGTCTTGAAAATCCAGTAGTGCATCTACTTTAAGTAACATGGCATTATCTTACTCTTAGACTGAGTCACAAAAAAACAATGAGGAGGAGGAGGGTCCACCCACCTTTTGCATTAATGGATTTTTAGGGACTTGAGCGAAATGGAATAGAAACACTTAGTTTACTTACACCCCTAATAGGGTGGAATAGGATCTGGTCTATAGTCTCCATTAATGCTTTGAACAAGCATGGACACAGCAACAAAACTTAGACACATGCAGTTACCCTGATGACACTCCAGCAAGCTGCAGCTCTGTTTACTAGCTCCACTCAAGTGCTCCTAATACAGAAACCAGCTTCTAGGTACTGCGGCAAATCTGTGCCACAGTTCCATATCAAACGTACCGCAGCGCCTTGCTATGAACAGGTGCCTGCCTACTTGCTAGTAGGTTTAGTGTTACCTTGTCCTTGCCCCACATTCCCCATAAGCCCCTTAGTGCACTGAGGGTATTTGTTATTCATTAGTACGGTTCAGATCCTTGAGTGATGGCTCTGGGCACTGTTCAGTGCAAACAGTAAATCATTATTTTCACTGAGTCCAAATCACCTTGGTAGACCTCACTGGCGAGCAAGTTTTAACAGCAATGCCCAAAATGGTGCAGAGGACAGCTTGTCTTTCTCTACACTAGCATCTCATGCTTTGCTCTTTCATACCAGTTCAACTGCTCCCATCCCTGATACCCACTCTCAGAGACAGGTAATGTTTGTCGTGTAGATAAGACTGAAGCGTCTTAAGCACTGAGTCATTCAGCAGAGCTTGTGCAGAGATGAAGTCACCTCAAATACATGTTCAGTTAATGAATGTGTTATTTCCATATCTTCCCCACTCTTGTCACAATCATTTCCCTCTCTCTCGTATTCTAGAGACTCTTGAAGGTGTCAGCTGAAAAGTTATCAGGTAAATAAAGTATCTTTCCTCTACTGCAAGTAAGCATGATGCTTCGGGGAGCTTAGCTGTGCTGCCCCCACACCTTTCACAGTACACACTAGTCACTTGGCCATAGCTAAAGGGACTACACAAAGCTAGAGCGCCCTCAGAGGTAGCATTAAAAGAATGGGCCAGTGCAGCAGTGGCTGTAACTACCAGGGTCCGTGCTTTCAGTGGCAGAAAAACAGCAGTGGCAATGGTGGAGGCTGAACTGGCTGCAACAGCAGTGGTGGCTGGGTTGTCAGAAGCAGTGGCTGCCATTCTTGTTCCCCAACTAAGTGGATGCCCAAGTTGCCCCTGCTCCCCACTTCATTATGCTACTAGACTGTGGAAATGGGAGGTTCCAGTATACCGGGATGCCACTGCTACACCTGAACTTACTTAGGAGGACAGGCCGAGTCGGGTGGATTTCACGTGAGATCCTTTCCCTGACATCAGTGAGAGTTGGCTGAGACTGTTACTTGGTGAGAAATGGCTTATGAGTTTAGAGGAACGTACAACACAGGCAAGGCAAAATCATTTCCATGCCATCCACAGACTCTAACTCCCTGTGACTTGTAGGGATCCCTGATCAATCCTCCACAAGGAAAAGCATTCCTTTGGGGCCCTCGGCGGGTTTTGAACAGTTGGTTTAGCCTGTAAATTTATGAAATCAGGGGGGTATTTTCTGTGTTTTTGCGAGAATGGACCCCATAGGTCTCTAGCCAGGTAGAGACATGGAAATATATTGAAAGGTTCTTTCAATTCATTCCATTTACTATGTTGTTGAGATGATTGTTGTGTGAAAGCACTGAAACTGGTGATTCCCTGGCTCAACAACCATGTGACAAGTAGTAAATAAAAACAATGACTAATGTTGTCTTGAAATCAATGCCTGTTTCTTTCTTGTATTCCTTTCGCTGGTTTTATTTTTAGCATTTTAGGGTTTATGAACTAAAAGGATGCTACTTTCAGGCGCACACACCATATGGCACTGTTTAGAGTCAATTAGAGTAGTTATTAAAACCGAGCTAGTACAAGATGAGACCAAACACAAATATTCCCAAATATCAAGACTAAAGATTATAGGCCAGGCTCACTGTAAACATAAAATGAACGTGAGCTGGTAGGACAGCCTCAGTAATGTCCATCCAGAATTATGGAAGGGTGAGCAACATAGCAATGTAAAAGGGTTCAGAAAAGTTAGCCCCCCAGTGACAGACGATGCACTGAATTCTGATCGTAGTAGAAAGAATAATCATTCGAAGCATTTAACTGAATGGAATTAGCTGAAATGAGTGTGTTTATACAAAACAAGGCACTGTGGCTAAAAGGCGTCAATGAGCAATACTATTTCTCTAATGAGGAACTCTAAAGCCAGGGTTTCCCAGAAGGAGGGAGAAGAACTAGAGTCAAAATCACACGCTGATGCTCTGTTCTTCTGGGGTCACCGTGCAGCCACGTGGCGCCATGGAGCCATGACTGAACTGCGCGCAAACTGAAATCCGATTACCAAATAATTCCACAGAGCTCTGGGAAAACAGGAGAGGGCAAAATTAAGTCAATACGATTTTAAAAAAGCAACAAAACAAAAAAAAATGCTGGAAAGCATATTGGTAAAACTGTGGGATTATAACAGATAGTATAAAACAATGGAAAACCCATGGCAGAAAGTAGTCTGGTCTGGTACTAGCAAGGGAGTAGCTACTTCAGGTGTTTTCCAATCCTAACTTCCCTGACACAGTGGGCTAATTTGCAAAGGCGATGAATAACCACAGGACTTTCAGCTCCGGAAGCTTATTGTCTTGACAAGCTAGGCCAGTCAAATACTTTCTCATGAACTAAATTTTTGTCTCATCTGAAAGCAAATCTGATGCTGCAATGCTGAACAAAGACCTGTTCTCCAGCTACTTTACCCCACATGGAATTGGGCCCCGAGCTAAGAGGATACAAAAGACAAACCCACATGCAGTGCTAGTCAGAGCACCTGCACAGGTTACAAGCACCCTGAGCACCCCCATCTGCTGCTGGTAATGGGGGCTGCGTGCCTTGTGGGGGGGAGCGTGTCGGGGGTCCCCCCACCCTCCCTTACACCCGCACCCTGCCCAACCAAGCTCTGTGCTCCTGCCACCCCCCTGGGCATAGGCTCCACACTGCTGCTAGCCCCAGCCCCATGCTCCCTGCCCCCACCCAGCTGCAGTTCCCCCCCACCCCACTCCAGTCCTGCCCCTTCCCTAGCTGCTGCCCTGAGCAAGCAGGACTCCAGGGAAGCCTGCCTGGAAGCTGTGTGCTGGCGCGGCTGTGTCCTTCCACCCATGAGGGCGTGAGGTGCAACAGGGTATGTTGAGGGGGGTGAATATGTGGGTGCCTTGCTCCCACCCTTGTGGGAGTACAATTTGTTGGTGGGTGCCCATGGGCTGGATGAAAGAGCCTGGTGGGCCGTATTTTGCCCGCCCCTCTGCTAATTGTACATCTGCAATCAATTCCCCAAGAATCTCTCCCTCCATATCTCTTCAGCCTCCTGCAGACCCCCTTTGAAAGGCCTAATGTGTAGGTAGAACAGCCCATATTTTTCACCCTTCCCGTCCAAAGAGTTTCCACTGAAGTCAAACAGTGCTGTGAAGAGGGGATTTGCAAGTTTCTGCTTTTTAGTTGGTAGCCACGAAATAAAGCCACATCTGGTAAAGCTGGTTGGGTGTGAAGCGTCTCTTAAAAGTTGTGGTTAACTAGAGTTTAGCTGACAGCTCCTTGGGATTGTAATTGTTTGTGGTTGTGTTTTCTCCATCATAGAAAGCCATTAGTATAATTAAGGTATTTCTCTCTCACTCTCCAAGGAGAACTCACTGAAGAATCGCTATAGCAACGAGCAGTCTGTTCCTGTTAAACAAGTGAGTCATCAAACACAATTACACTGATATCGGTGAGATGATCATGACATGCATCTCTGACGAGAGCAGATCTTCTGGGCAAACAAGCAGCACAAAAATAATGACCAAAAATGTGACTGGAACAGCAGCAGTTGACAGAGGTCTTTTTCATCTGCCCTGGCAGAGTCGCAGCATTTTTTTGGTCGGTGACTCCCAGAAGAGGGCCCTATTTACCAGCAGATTATTTTGGTTCAAGCACAGCTACTCAACAGGTTCTGATATAATCATGTGCCCTCTGTCTCTGCTGCTATCGCTTAAGGCCTGATACACAGACATAAACTTCAACAGTTGCGGGGCTCCAGCCCTGTTTGCAGGTGTCTGAGATCCCATGGTGTTCATGCAGGGTGAAGCCAAGAGGCAGTGACGCAGCTTGTTCCAAATATGAGCCAACATCCTCCTTCTGCCGCTCCACTGAATCATGCCTTTTGTACACGGCGCCACAGGTACGATACTCCCCGCTCACCAATGGTCCCTACTTTAGAGGTGAGCAAGAAAAGAGATTTAAAGATACCCTAAAGGCCAATTTGAAGAAATGCAATATTAATGTAATTACATGGGCAATTCAAGCACTGAATTGTCCCCAAAGGCACCATGAGGTATGATAAGCATTGATTATTTTTCATAAGTCTGCCTCACTGTGGAGGGGGGTAGATAAGAGAGACCAAGAGAAAGAGCCACGGCCTGACATCACCAGGATCCACTCCTGGAACTACAGTATTTGCCACATCTGCAATTCAACATGCAGATCTTGGATCAGCCTCCTCAAATCATTGTTGGATGCACTAACGAATCCCCTATTCACTGGAGGACTGTTCTCTTTGTATCGAGGGACTGCCATTGACTGTGATGACAGTGACAATGCTGAACGTGTATTTTAAAGCAAGATCTCTCGTTATTCTCCAGAAAACACTATGGGCCTCATGTACTGCTATAGACCATATAGCCATATGTTAATATAAGGATTTTGCCTGGTGCTGTATTTCCTTTCTCCTCTCTCAGACTGTCTTTGTTCCACAAATCTTAACTATCCAGACCTAAGAAGGACTAATAAACTTCCCAGGAGACCTGTACTGTTTTTATCCACTGGAAGATCAAGATGCTAAGGTCAGTGATCCCAGACCCCACCAAGGTGAGAAGCAAACGCCTTGCCCCTATTAATAAAGCCCTAAGAAGTCACAGGATGTTGGATTTTATACATGTCACTGGATGAGGCCTGAGTTTGCCCTGGGCCATAGGCCAGGGTAATTTGGAGGACAAATTGCATAGGTGGCAAAGAAGGAAATATTTCCTTGGCAGATTGAGTTTTAAAATGGCAGCTGTTAGGAGCCAGTTAGGGGTGGAGAATATGGACGGTGTTCCTGCTGAGAAGGACCAGTGCCTTGAATGCAGCACAGGTGCACAATATACTCCATGTGTCATGTGGATAAGGTAATATTAAGCAAACAGTTGCAAGCCAGGTTTGTGAGGGCTGGGGGAGGCAGAGACCACTCTGCTGGGAAGCGTTCGGCTCAGACTCAACACTCAGGCTTCCAGAAATGTCTCCTTTTTCACAGAGGGGTGTTGTGTCAGGATTGACAGTAGTCTTATACAGAGTTTAAATTATGGTTTGGATGGGATGGTTTAGATAGGGATGATCCTGCCTCAGGCAGAGGGTTGGAGTAGGTGACCTCTGGAGATCCCTTCCAGCCCTACTTCTCTGTGACTGTATGAGAAAAAGCTACTCCCCGCGGGGAGAGAGCACAGCGCTCGCCGCAGCCTGGCCCTGCCTGTGTGCATGTGTGTGTACATGTATTCTGTTCCACGGGACTCCCTGGCTGAAAGAGAAACTTCCACCCATAGATGTACACTATATGCATGCTTCAGGTTCAAGGCTTTACAGTGTCACCCGGCTGCACTGCCCCCGAAGGGCTCCTACAGTAAATATGGACTGGTATCAGGCACAGCAGTGGGGCTAATGCTCAGAAGAGGTGGGGGATCTCTGCAGTGAAAGATGAGTTTGCTTGTTTGAAAGTCAGGAAGCCTTTGCCATTGCTCTTCAAATATTCATGGCTAGAAAGAGTGCTTCCTGCATAATTGATCAGGACATGAATTCACATATATACACTGAGCTACCAGATGGAATTGTACATTTTTCAGTGTTAAATATGCAGGCCTCACTATCTAAGCTGAATTACTTCTGCCCCTTTTTCCTGCGGTAGCAAACACGTGGTCCTTACTGTGTGGAATTGTTCTGTGGATTTTCATAGGGATTAAATCAAGTGTTTCCCATGGACAGCAATCAGATCTGGTTCTCACCATTTTTCAGATGCAAGGCACCCCTCATTATACTCAAGGCAGACCTCAGAAAATTCCAGCTCTCAGCTTTCACTCATTTTTTGACTATAGAAAAATAACAGAGCAATTATTCTATTGCAAAGGACTCAGAAAGGCTACAACAGGTCACTATGGGTTTATATCTAAGTTGTGAATCATGAGACGCCTCCTACAACACCCTTAAAAGGATCTCACCATGTCCCTGGGTGCCATGGCATCCTGGTTGGGAACCACTGATCTAAACAATTATCTTTGTGCATGATGTCTTGGACATCTGCAGCTCTCACAAGGCTCTTATGGTGTATTTACACATGCTTCAGGGTGGGGGTGGGGGCATTTTAATTAGAGCATCTTTCAGGAACCTTTCTAATTGAAGCTCCTGCAGCATCTCATATTTATCATCCCACACTTCAAAATGGCAGTGGGGGCACTTTAATTAAACCTCATTTGATAGGCTTTAGTTAAAGTGCCCCCGCACCATTCTGAAATGTGGGGATGCTGAATACACATGATGCTGAGGCTGCTGGAGCGCACGAATTAGATTAATTGAGTCTGCTCTGATTAAGAAGTCATCGGAGCAAGTGTCAGGCATGTTTATAGGTGCTGGTCAATGCAGCCTCATGGCGAGCAGTAAAAATTAAACTTATAAAAGCCCTGATCTCCCCAGTCACAGATCAAGTGTCTAAGGGTGTTGTTACATGTTACAAATCGCACACGCTAATTCTAAGTTGGCATGTGTGGTGAACAGTTGCACATTGAGGGTTAATATCTTGTATAATGTGCATAGCTCTGACATGCCACTAGATGGCTGGCGAGCAGGGGCATGCCTAGGAGCTGCCAAGTCTGCTCCACGCTCCCCAGCTGCTCACCTGTCCCCCTGCCCCATGGCTCCTGGAAGCTCCCCATTCGTCCCCACAACTACTCCCTATTCATCCATCCCTGTGTGTCTCTCTCTGGGTCTCTTGTGCGTGTGGGGGTAGGAGGCTGGGACCAGTGTATCTTCAGATACTAGAGGACCACAAATTGGCGGTCTGTCCTGTGGAGCAAACTGACATTATTGCAACATGAGCTGCCTAACACCAGCTGGAGAGACTCCCCACCCAAAGAGGTGCAGCTCTGAGATGCTTCAAACCCGCTTAGCTCATCTTTTTCTGCCATAACATGCAGACACTCCTGTCTTAAGAGCATTTAAGGCATAGGAAAGGTAATGTCTAACAACATCCTCACAAGATCTCAGGCCAGCTCTGGTGTTAAGACATTTATTGCTTTCACGTCTATCCTCCAACCCCAATGCCTCTCCCAGCAGAAAAAGAGCACATTAAACATACCCTTTCAAATTGTGTCCTGTAGGTTTGGCAATCAAGCAAACAGTGGAGCTGTTAAAAATTCATAGAAAAATGTCTATGTCATTTTCAGGACATTCCAAATTTATTAATAATAAATTATAATATATTGCACATGCATGGATCCTTTTCTATACAGACTGCAAAGCAATTTGCAGACTTTAATTACTCAGGCCTCATAACACATCAGTGTGGGAAGTGTTGTTTTTCCTATTCTACTGTATGGAAGATGAAAAGGAGGCAGGGCAAAGTGACAGCAAATCCTTAGAAGACCTGGGAGGTCTCTCATGCCACTAGATTTTGAGAGAGACAAAGGTCCTTGTGGGTATCATCTTGAATTTGCGAAGTTCTTCAAAATAATTATGCTTAGAACCTCAGATTTCAATGAGATCAAGTTGGCCGCACAGCCTAACTGTATAGAAAGGGGAAATTCTGTCATTTTAAATGTCCTATAATGGTTGGTGAAGTGGAAGTAGCCCACAGTGACTAGAGAGTCTTTACCAGCAATTGGTTTCACAGGTGCCTAAAACCAATTTATATCTGTGCTTCTACTGTATTAGTGTTGTCTAATTGTTCACTGCGTGCAGCTCCATTACCACTAGTGGGAACTGGGCATGTGCATTAATTAATTCTTCCTGGCCTAACTGTAGGATCCTTAGATAGAATAGCTAATAAACATGCAATATATTTCTAATAGTGATTTGGTGCAGGCATTGCCCTACTAGGAAATGCACTGAGATGTTCCGAGTTTCACATAGGGCAGCTCTAAAAATAGTCATGCTGAGTGCATTGTACATGGACCTGTGGCCTAGAGTTAAAAGCCTTCAAGACTTCTTACAATGCCCTCAGATATTTATTTCCTGTATCTTTCACTTTTGGGTAGTTGTTTAAACTTTCCCTTATGTTTTTGTCAGATCCCATTTTAGATGATGGAAGCAGAAGGCTTGAATTGGTAGTCCTTATTCTTGGGATAAGTCCATTTGACTTTAGTTGAAATACTTAAATGAGTAAGGTCTACAAAACCCACTCCAAAATCTTGTTAATTCTCTTCCCCTTATTTGTTCAAACATTGGAGGGCCTAAATAAAGAACATCTACAGTTTGGCTTGATTAGGTTTTTTTAATCATCCAGAGATAAAGTAGTGTTGAAATGTCATTACGGCATCAATCCCAATCACATCCTTCCCCCATGGTGTTGTACCTCAAAGTTACAGTCCCGTCCCATGAATTTTCAAGCCAATTCTCACCAAAGGCAGACTAGACACATGGTGATTTCAGTGACCAGGCAGCAGGAGACAAGTGCTGCAGTCTTCACAACCCTAAAAAGACTCGGCTGAAAGGGCAACCTGGGGTATGTTAATTTATGTGCTTGCTGCTATGGAGTGTATTCTTCTCGCTGGGATGACAGCTGTACCATCTTAGCTTCCAGTCCTACTGTGAGCTCTCTGTATGTGAAACCTTTAGGTATGCACGAAGTCCCACTGATTTCAATTCAGGCACTGCCCCACAGGAAGCTCCTTGTAGATCAAGGCCTCAGTACCCAACGATTGCACTGCTTATTATGAAAGTCATCCGACACTTCTCATTGTGATGTCCTGTTTATACCTGCTTCTAAGCTTTGACTGTTAGGGATGACATTTTCATGCTAGGTGTCCATTCCAGACTGGTTTGGGTTTAGGTTGAATACCAGCCAAGATGTTTCTGCCATTTCAGAGGAAGTGATTAAGAAAAAAATCCAGTGTTTTTGCCCCGGTAAATAAAAAATGTTGATGATATCTGCTTCAAAGGCTTTGCAACAGGGAATGAGTGGTGTTACCTGTCAGCTCTGTGTTCCTGAGGAAGCCCTGGCACCCAGCTTGCTGGACTTCAAATGGACTTTTTCTATTCCCCTCCCCGCCCCCCCAACACACACACACATACCTCATCTACCCAGAACTAAGCAGAAGATAAATGTAATAGGCATCTCAGGCCATACACTCCCCAATCCCAGAATGGAAGGCCTATTTAAACTTGATTGACTAAAACTCAGTTGCCAGGTCAGGGAATGCTGAGGCAAGAGATCAAGTCAGAGGGGGTATGGGCAACATTTGAACAATGGTTAAGGGTTCGTCACAGCGTCCAGCCCGTTGGAGCCCTGACCGCAAATGCTGTCATACTTTTCCTGGGATGACTGGTGGAAGTCCTCCTCACAAAGTTTATGAACATTTCAAGTAATCCCCTTAAGTCTGTTAAAAGACTACAGTAAAATCTGAAAGTCATGCTAAGCTTAGGCCTATTCACAACAGGTAAAATACAAAACACTGATGCTGACTTCACAGTGCAAGCATATCTAGGCCATCTGAGAAGAAACAATGTGGTTTCCCTTCCCGTATATCTTCTATATTCATAATAATTTCAAGCTGGCTCCTAGGTGTTTGGTTACTCCTTAAAACTTGATGTTTTTCCTGGTCATTAATCAGTTTCTTGAGATGTTCCAAACCAGATAACCCCTTGTCACTGAAAAAGGTAATTCATTTAAATGTAAACTGTTTATATAACAGGATTTTCCCTGTCAATTATGGCTTGGGACCCTCTTGATTTACACAGTTAAAAGAATGCTTTAAACAGGCTGGACTAAGGGTATAAGAAAGCTGTAAAGCAGCAAACAGTGTGCTTCAAGAGGGAGAAATCTCTCCGACACCATCCGCTGTTGTTCTTGAGAAGCTCAGAGAAACACATCGACTCCCTTCAAGGATCATGCTGGGAACTTTGCTTGTCAACAAATCACCCAAGTGCTTTGAAACGGGGAGATCCCAACTCTCGCTCACTCTCTCTTTCTCTTTCTCTCTCTATTTTTCTTTTTCTCTCTAGGCATAGCTTTCTGAACGTGAATTTTCTTAGTTAAGCTTGAGGTAGGGTTCCCCAAATACTCAATTAAACTAGGGTAATATTGTAATTGTTTCTGTTTGTTTTCCCTTGCATGGCTATTACTACTAGTACCATTATAAATTTCATATACTTAATAAATAACTTTTATAGTCAAACTGGTGGTAACCGGGTGTATTTTTCCTTCTCTACTTCCCCTTTCCCACCTGCTATGCAGCAACGCTTCTTTTACCTAAGCCAAAGATCCCTGTGAAGCCCAGAACTACTGTGGGGTCTGCTCGTCAAGTGGCTACCACTACTAGGACATTTAGGGCAAAAGATTGGGACAAGCTGAATTTGAGACACATAAGGGGATCAGCTTGTATAGGCTGATTGACCCAGTTTGGCTCAGATGTGTCCTAATGAACTGAATGCTGGCCCATGGGGGTGTCTGATGGATACCCAGCCGGGTTCAGAGGTCTTCTGTTCATCTGTGTGCCTGTCTGACTGCATTTTATTGTTACCTTAATGAACTGATTCCTGGCATATGAGGGTGTCAGCCTGTACATGCTGATGAACCCAGCCAGGTCAGGCATGTCCCATTAATCTGTGTGTGTGTATTTGACTGGTTTGGTGGCTGCAGGAACCCAGCCCCACTAAAACTGAGTCCTGCAATATAGCTCCATGGCGGGTGAGGACTTGCAGAAGGGAGATATACAGCTCCGTATAGAAACACAAGTAACACAAGCAGCACTTCGATAGAATTACCAAGTCCTTAGAAACATATCCCTAATAAATGAGCACACCCCAAAGTGATGGGCAAATCTGATAACAGTGGGAATGTCTCAACAAGGGAGCTAGGGCTAGAAACTAGTGTGGGGAGATATACTTGATAAGGATGCAGGGATGTTAGGGAAGAGCTGAGATGGTCTGGGCTAGCAAACTGAGACAAAATGCCAGGGAGGGTAGGAGTGAGGGAGGCTAAGACTACATGAGAAATCAAAGTTGGGGGAAAAGTACATTGCTGAAAAACCTCTCAAAGGCTTATAACTGAGTCAGTTCTGCACAGATTGTCACAGAAAAGGAAAAGGCACATTCCTTACACTTACCTGCCAAATTTCATGTCCCTGCTCCAGACCCTCAGAGCAAAGACCCTTTCCATGAAAAAGTCCTAGAACGTTTTAACATTGACAACAACTTCCCCCTCCCCTGCTGCCACCTTGGCAGAGGGGGGAAATGTAAAAGGGGGATGAATTAAGGTTGCAAAGGAAAACTTAATTCTGGTGCTTCCTAACTTCTGATTCCTGGCTCTACAATTTCAATACTGTTCTTAATGTTTGAATTAGAACAACAAGCTGTTGTAAGAGAAGAGGGGAATGAACTACATTCTTGTAAAAGAAGTGAGAAGCGGAGCTTAGTAACCCCTTCTATGCCAGTCCGTGCACCTGTGTGAATGCAATCAGTCCGTAGTGATGTGTGACATTCTCTGTCCTTATACTCTGCTTTCTGCATGTCCTTTCACAGCATGTTGAAATGACCTCGGGTTCATGAAAGCTTGTGCTCCATATAGACATACCTCTTAGTCTCTAAAGGTGCATATCCATCCTGCCTTCTGGAGAACTGTTTGCCATAGAAGAGCAGAAGAGCAATGCTGTGTCTGGAAAAGGAACCTTGAAACTCAGCTGCATTTCCCAACCAAATAGCTGTTAGGGCTGTGCAAAACAGCACCATTCCCTTTCGACTTGCATTTCGATGGAACAGCATTTTGTTTCGAATTTTGTTTCGATTAGAAACCACTGGTCTGTTTTGTTTCGTCGAAACAGTTTCACTGTTTCCCCCATAAGCTCAGAACAGCCTATACCTTTGTCATTTCTAGCCTACTTTGGATGAAACTCGCAGGAATGGTAGCCCCTTCTGAGGGCATGAAGTCTGCCAAGTTTCAAGGTGATAGGTGCAGGGGTTTCAGAGAAACTGCACCTCAATGTCTTGAAAGCAAAAAGCTCATGTTAAGCCACAGTGGGGTGAAAACTGCAGGCCTGCTAGCCCCTGCTGCAGCCCCGAAGCCTGCCAGCTGTCAAGGAAATAGGTGCCGGGGCTTCTGGGTTCTGGGGCCCTGCACCTCTGGCGACTGACAGGCAAAACTCGTGACATGAGTGGGTGACACTGGGTGTGTGTTAAGGTGTGCCCTCACTCAGCTGACACCAAGGCAGAAAGCAGGGCAGTTCAAACAATGCTGCCTTTTCTGCAGCTTTTCCATCCCTCCCGCAGAGCACTGGGATTGGAAGGGACCTCAGGGAAGGGTGACAGTCAATAATGAGAGCAGCACCCCCCATTCCTACCTCTCCTTACTTTAGTTTCTGTTTCCCTGCAGGCAAGCCCAGCTTCAGCTTCAAAACTCAAAAGGTTTTGAAATTTTTGAAATGTTTCGACTTGCCTCGTTTCGTTTTGAGGCTGTTTCAAAGCTCTCTGTTTCATTTCGATTTTGCTCTTTCGAGCTCAGAATGGATCGAAACAAAACTCCCGGTGAAATTTCTATTAAGCTGTGTCTCGCTGCTGTGCCATTGACTGAACAGCTGATCTGAAAACAAACAGCTCTCCTGCTCCCCAGACAACAGCGTGTCCCTCTCGGCTAGAGTGAAAGCACTAGCTTTGCTCCATAACCTGGCTGTCTTTGATGTACGACCCAAGATGACGACATGGCACTAACACCTCCATCAGCACAGTTTCTGGGTGAATACATGACTTAAGGGGACAAGCAGTGTGAAGATCTGTATTGCCCACTCTGTCCTTGCCTTTCTCTGGGCAGTATGATCCTTGGGGAGCTGCATGTTTGGGGTTACTTCTAATTAGTGTTCCACATTTTCAGTTTTTACTGATTTTCACCAATAAATTCCCTGATTTTTTTATTGATGTTATTTGGGTTTTACTGATTTACACCTATTTTTCAGTTCACTCAATTGTACTGGGTACAGTAAAATCCCTGTTAACTGGCATGAGTGGGGAATGGCTAGGGGTGCCGGTAAGCTAAAAGTGCCGGTTACCTGAGGCACAGGTTTCCAGCCAGACGCGGGGGGCAGGGGGAAGCAACCACACACAGAGAAGGGGGCAGTGGCCGCATGGGGCCCAGGGGAAGATGGCTGGAGCTGCTACCTGGGGGTGTGGGCTCCCGGCCCTGACCCCAGGTGGGGCGGGAGGGGCCACAGGAATTGCTCCCAGGGCAGGTGGGTCCCAGCTGCACCCCGGCAGCTTCAGATCACACCCTGTCCTTAGCACTGGGAGCAATTCCTATGGGGGCAGGCAGGAGAGCCTGCCACTGTGGGGGCAGGCAGGAGAGCCTGGCCCCTTCCTTGCAGCAGGCGCTGCACCCAGCTGCTCTGCATGGGCCCACAGGGCTCCCAGCTCTGACTCTGGGTGAGGTGGGAGGTGCTGGTGCTGGTGTTGGGGTCAGGATCACCCCCTCCCACTGCGTCCGGCCACGTACCACTCCCCCCAGCCCCGGGGCTGTGCCATGCCATGGTGCAGGCGGGTGGTGTCGGCTGCTCGTGGGACCGCTGCAGCAGGGGCTGGGGCGAGTCCAGGGGGCATGGGGTGTGGGAGCTGCCTGCACCACAGCATGGCGCAGCCCAGGGGCTGGGGGGAGTAGGGACAAGTGGAGCCTCGGGGGGGTTCGGGGCACGGTGCAGTCCAGCAGCTGCAGGCAGCTGGCATTGGCAGCTCCTGGAGCCACTGCAGCAGGGGCTGGGGTGAGTGAGGACAAGCTGTGTCATGCCCTGTGCCCCCCAGGGCTCCGCTTGTTCCCACTCACCCCAGGCCCTGCTGCAGCAGCCCCGGGAACAGCTGATGCCAGCTGTGGAGGGAAGTGTAAGTCAGTAGGTGTGGGGCACGGGGTGGGGGCCATGGCTCTTGCTGCTACATGCACCCCAGGAGGGCCACAGGCTGGGGGACTGCACTGGGCTCTTCCTGGGGGGTGCAAGACCCCAGATCTGCAAGACAGATGAGAGCAGGCTACCACCCACCCTGAGTACTGGGAAGACCCCGGTGCTGCTGCCGGCCCCAGCATGTAGCAGCAGCTTGCTCTCGTCCTGAGCACAGATCCCGGGGCATGCACCCCCCAGGAATAGCCTGGCACAGTCCCCAGCCTGAAGCCCTCCCGGGATGCACATAGCAGCAAGAGCCGTGTCCCCCTGCCCCACACCCACTAACAGTTCCCTCTGCTTTGCTCCCAGCTGCAGCCCTGGGAGCCCCTGGTGGGCTGCACTGCCCCCTCCCCCTGCCCCTTCCCTAGTCCCAGCCCCTTCACTGCCATGGGAATGTATTATTATTTTCCCAGATTTAAACCGATTTCTTTTCTTTTCTTCCTCTTATCCCAATTTTAGCTTGGTTTTATGTTTGGAAAATAAACCCTGAAAAATTCCTGGATTTTTTTTTTTTTAATAAAAACTGAAAATGCAGAAAAGTACTTCTAATTCAGGGGTAAGTCCCATTCTCTGACCAGCTAAAAGCATGATTAGGTATTCTAGCAATTGTTCTGCAAACATGTGTTTGCCATGGAAAGACCCATCCCAATTCCCATTGCACTTGCTTTCCTCTAGGAAGATGTATATGGGTTGCTGACACTCCAGTGCTGTGACACAACTTGTGATTAATGGATGAAAGGCCCTGCAGGGTACCTCAGAGTATGTGCTTTCAGTCAAAAGCACACACTCCATTACCAACAGCAGCTCACACTTCCAAGGCTTGAAAAAGATACTGGGATATTTAATTTACAGGCTTTCAAGAGATGCTTAGGAAACCAGCTACCGCTGCCTGGGCATATTTAAAATGCTGACCTGGATTCCAGCCACTTGAGTGTGAAACTACTGAAGAGAAGGTAGGTAGGTGTGAATACCTTCCCTCTAGCCTGTCTGGCTGAGGAAAAACAGCTGAGTTTCATTAAGGGCAGGTGGCCTCTTTACCATTAAGCAACCCAATAAAGGCAGCCTGATAAAGTCACCTAGTCTCCATAGCTGAAAGGGTGTGGAGTGGGAAGGTGTGAGTTCTGGGTCAAAATAGTGAGGACTAGAAGTCTGATCTAAGGGGGGGGGGGGTAAATATATGAGGACAAATAGAGCTAGGTAGTCTGCACTGAACGCTTAATCTCTGTTTTATCTTACCATCCTGTCAAAATTCACTCAGGATAGTGCTCTTATGATAGCATGCTAAATAGCTGCCTTCCTAGGACACTTATGTGAAATACTTGCGCACCAGACAGAGGGCAAGGAGAGCTTGCCTAGGATACATGCACACCAGACAGAAGAGAGGGTGAGGAGGCTTCCTAGGACACTTACTTGAAATACATGTAGACCAGACAGAGGGCAGGAAGAGAACCTAGACCAAGGAAAGAGAGCTTGTGACCAGGTGCAGTTCCTGTTTTAAGGTCAAAGGCCATGATTTGAAATGCACAGAAAGCCCAAGTATTTTTGGGTGAGGTGAGCTCCTGCTGCTCTGTTTTGCTTGACTTCAAAAGCAGGGCGTTTGCTCCTCTGTACGTCTCCCAAATCACCTAGCAGGAAATGAATTGGGAGACTTGAGGTCCTCTTGCTACTGCTTCACACTAACTCTACATGCTCTTGGAGGTGCAGCCTGCAGCTTTCCCCTGTCACAATGCAAAGCTACCCCATGCTGTCTTTCCAACTGAACGTTTTGGAAGGTGACAGTCCTACTCCTGGCTGCTTTCTCTGCATTCCTCTTTTACTTTGGGAAAATGACTGTGCCTGCAAATATTGCTTCTGTTCTTTGCACTGAGCTGTGCACTAAAGATGGCCTTGAAATCTCTGCCCGGCCGGGAATCTAAATTCAGAGTTAGAGCTTGGGAACAGCCCTTCCCGAGATCACCTTATTCCTCTGAATAATAGAGCCCTAGAAAACATTCTCCAAATAATGCAGCTTTCTGTTTGTATATGACCAAATGTGCACTGTTGTGGTCTTCTGCTTCTGAGATCTTGCAGGCTAAGCTAGAGGTAGCCCAGCTCCACCTTGTTGATAAGCACGCAGTATTACTAGCCTCAGTTTTACTGATAGGGATTGCCTCTATCTGTTAAAGGCCAGGCAGATGAGCCCTTTGATCCCATTCCACAGGCTCAGACGTTGCCCAGACCATGTAATCCCACTGCACCGACCAGCTTCTGCCACAGTTCGGAATTCACTGATCGTTCTTTAAGGGATGTTTCTCATTCACTATTAGTACAGAAGATGGAAGTGTCTTTGGCCCATGGGAACTCCCTGGGGGAGTGGAGGCAGCAGTCTATGTTGTTGCTGAAACAGCATGGGCTAATGGCAATGCACGTCCTATCATATTCCAGAGATCATAGTTAATAGTATATGTTAGGATGCCCTATTACAGGCTGGGGAGAAGAAGACAGGCAGGGGGTGCAGTAATCTGAAGGCAAGCGTGGGAGCTGGTTATCAAGATTCGAGTCAAGCTTTCCCCATCTGTAAAATGAAGACTGATTCTTCACTGCTTCACAGCAGGTAGTGAGCTAGCTAATATCTGTCAGTATCCTGATACCTTGGTCACAAGAGCAGGGAGAAACAAATGCAAAGGGGCTTTCTCCTTGCCTGTGAGGTGCAATTTTTGCTTTCAAAGAGATTGAGACAGATCACTTCTCCAGCAGTCACATTCTGGACCCGCACACCCCCTTGCAGTGCCCAAAGCCCTGGGTGGGAAGAGACCTTTTACAGAAAAGTGCTTGAAGAAGAAAGGAAAGGCCATGTAGCTCCTGACTTTGACTCATCTGCTGATATGTGGTGCCCTGCCTTTGAATGGACTAAATACTCCATAGTGTCCACGCAATGTACTTGCATGCAAGTGCTGCCAGGTGTCACTACCCCTTCCTAGCTCTAAATAACACTGTCTATTCCCAGATGAGAGTTGATTGAGAATCTGTGTAGTTGTAAGGCAAAGCTTATCCAGTAATCTTATTCAGACCTACATTCCCTCCTTTTCTTTTTGTTCCTTTTTTTAACCTTTGCTTTATTCTTCATTGTTTCTGCCTTTTCCCAGCCCTACATGTCACCTGTTGATGCCTAACAAAAGTCTGACTTGCCCATCGGTTCAGGTCCACAATCGGTCGTATCTTTTTTTTTAATCTCTAACACCACATGGCTGATTTATTCAACGGTCCCTGGGATTTGGGTACCCAAATTTAGACTTCTTGAAGGAAACTAATTTTTAGAAACACTCAGCGCATAGCCTGTAATCATGAACCCCTTTCATGCCCCAGTGCACAACCCTCCTAGTCACTTTTGACACCATTGGAGGTGCCATGCATTTAGAAATGTGTACTCCATTTGTGCTGTTAGGGGGTGGAAATGTGTTATTATTACCGTATTCTATTTTCAAACATAAAATTGCACAAATTACCATCGATTACTGTTATTATGTCTTTTGCTTACTCTAATGTGTATTTGCATGCAGTGCTTACTGAAAAGTAGTTAAGGCAAAAGCAGCTCATTGCTAGAGAAGAACTGTGCTGAATGGGCTGAATGAGTAGCATGAATAGCTGCTCTCAAGAACACCACCTTTTTTTTCTTTCCTTTTATAACTGTGCTGCCATTGAACCACAGCCATTCAGCTCATGCAGAAGCAGACCTATTTTTTTTTTTAAAGGAAGGTAGTGAACAAAGGGAGATTTTCACTCCCAAGGATGGGCTATTGTTCTGAGAGCCCAGAGAGACTGTGGCATCTGAAGCAGTGACTCAAATGCCTGCTTTGCAGTTGTAGCAGGTTCAGTGAAAGCCTGGCTCTGGAGAGTCCTTCCCCGCAGAGTCTGTAGGTCAGCTTTCTGAGTTTTATGAATCACCCATCTGTAGTACGGCTTGCAGGCAGATTGGATGGCTCTCCAAGAATAAATTCCTTAAAGGCCTCATTCTCTCTGAGATGTCTGACATTATGCCTGACCCTTTATTAGGAAGCAGGATTCCTCTGACAGATTGTTTGTTTTCATGGTATACCTCAAGTCTGTCATCTTACAAGTTAATTGGTAGTGAATTTAGCACTTGTGAAAAAAGGACTGTTAATGTTGATTGACACAGGCACAGCATGGACACATTCCTCCCCACATACTGTAACACTGCCAGATACCTTTCACTCTTGACCTGCAGCATCTCATGCTAATCTGGCTCTGGATTTTGCTGTAGCTTGGCTAATAATGTGTTCATTCCTGACATAGCCCCACACTATTCTTGGGTTCAAATACCATGTTGTTAATATACCCGAGTTCCAACCAGCACTATCCTCTGCTATTCTATAATCTCTGATTCTGGTACAGATTTGCTACTACACTTCGTGCTTCTGTCCCAGCATATGGGAACCCGCTCACAATCACCACCACCGCAAACACAACAAGCCAATACACAGCTCTGCCGTACTGACCTACAGCCTGCCCAGCTATTCTAGTCCTGATCCATCTTTACAAGGCAGCCAGTTATGTCAGGCTGTGCCAAACTGTGCCAGAGCTGAATGACAGGGAAAAACTCCCTACCAAGACCAGACTGTTTCCAAAATAATTGCTCAGTCTGAGTACACACAGAAATCTCTGTATCTGCACCCAGTCACTGGAAAACAAAACCACCTACTATTGTTTGGAGAAGCGTCTGTCAACCATTTATTTCACAATTAGTTTTTATTTTTCAGTTGAGGTTTCAAGAATCTGTATTGCCTAACCACAGAGGGTGTGAACGGGGTGGCGAGGCTCCTCTAGAATCCTAAGTATTCCTAACTAATGTAGCATATGCAGCAACCTCCTCCAGGACTACCCAGGCCAAGTCTGAAACCAGCAATGACCCTGTCTGCTAACAGCAAACATCTCTAGACTGTGCTCACTTAGTTCAGAGCAGTGATTCTCAGCCAGGGTGCCAGAGCACCCTGAGCTGGCACAAGATCTGTCAAAGAGTGCCCAAGGTGTGAAGAGATAAGTGCAGACTCAGGCCCTTCCCTGCCTGGCCGCTGCCCTGTCTCCACTGCCTGCTCCCTCTGCAAGGAAGTAAGCCCTATAACAAATGTGTTAGCTTTTGAAATGGGGTGCTGCTCAATTCAGAAAAGTTATGGAGGGGAAAGCCTCAATTTAAAGAAGTGGCGCATTGAGTTTGAAAAGGTTGGGAACCACTGGGCTAGGAGATAAAAGAACACTGAGTAAACAATATCCTGTATTGATTGTCAAAGACATTTAGGCTCCTAAAGAGGATTCTTTTCTGAGGCTCATTTTCTCCCAGTCTTTCCCATTAGTCCATTATGTTAAAGAACTAATTGTTGGAAATTTGCTTTAAATACCACCCAGCCCCATGAAGGATCCCAAAGCACTTTATACCGATGCATATTAGGGCTGTGCGAGGCTCTGGACAGAGCTTCAGATCCGGAGGAGCTTCAGACGCTTCGGAGTCCGAAGCAGCACTTCCGGGTTGAAGCACTGCCTTGTTCGGCTTCCCGAAGCGGTTCGGAGCTTCCAAAGAGCTTCAGAGCCACCTTGGAGATCTGGCCATAGGGTATAATGGGGACACAATAAAATATCCATAACTTTGTTGTTTTTTTGTCCACTTTGGATGAGATTTTCAGGGGTGGTAGACTCTCCAGAGAGCATGAAGGCTGCCAAGTTTCAAGAAGATCAGTGCAGGGCTTTGGGGGGAACTTCACCCCAAATTCTTGAAAGAAAAACTCTTGTCATGTCTATGTGTTACACCACAGGGGGGTCAAACCTGCAGGGGTGGTAGCTCTTGCTGAGGCCATGAAGCCTGCGAAGTTTCAAGAAGATCAGTGCAGGGGTTTGGGGGGAACTGCCCCTCAAGCTGTGGACAAGCAAAACTCATGACATGGGTGACACTGCATGTGTTAAGGCACAGTGTGGTGACAGCTGCAGGGATGGTGGCCCCTGCTGCAGCCGCGATGCCCGCCAGCTGTCGAGGAGATCGGTGCAGGGGATTCTGGGGCCCTGTGCCCCTAGCAGCTGACAGGCAAAACTCATGCCATGGGTGCTTGTGGGACTGACGGTGTCTGTCTTGGGGCCTGGGAGACACTGCTGCAGGCTTGACTGCTAAGCTGCTGTGTTACCAGTTGCCAGTCAGTCATGATTCACTCAGGGACCAGCTAATGTAATACACAGGACCTAGCTAATGTAGCCAGGTAATTGCCATCAATTACCACCTACAAAACCAGGCTAAGGAGAGGAAAGAATCAATACAGACAATCAACTGCCCCAAGACAGTCAGTCCCACAAGCACCCATGGCACGAGTTTTCCCTGTCAGCTGCAAGGGGTGCAGGGCCCCAGAACCCCCTGCACCGATCTCCTCGACAGCTGGCACGTGTCGTGGCCTCAGCAGGGGCTACCATCCCTGCAGTTTTCACCCTGCTGCACCTTAACACACACAGGGTCACCCATGGCACTTGTTTTGCTTGTCCACAGCTTGAGGGGCAGTTCCCCCCAAACCCCTGCACCGATCTTCTTGAAACTTGGCAGACTTTGTGGCCTCAGTAAGAGCTACCACCCTGCTGTTTTGACCCACCTGTGGTGTAACACATAGATGTGACAGGAGTTTGGCTTTCAAGAATTTGGGGCACAGTTTCCCCAAAATCCCTGCACTGATCTTCTTGAAACTTGGCAAATTTCCTGCTCTCAGCAGAGGTTATCATCTCTGCAAGTTTCATCTGAATCAGACAAAAAACAATGAAGTTATAGATATTTAATTGATTTCCCCCATTATTCCCTATGGGAAGCTTCAGAGCCGCTTCGCCTGGATTGAGGTGGAAACCTGGTTCGGAGGTCTGGATGAGATCCCTGCCATCTGAAGCGGCCGGATCTGAAGCTGGATCAGATCACTACCGACTTGCACAGGCCTAATGCACACCACAACATGACCAACACACAGCTACCTCTGAGTTGGAGTGCTGCAGCCAGCCAGTGCATAGGATACTGTACAGTGACAGGAGAGGGCAAATTTCAGGCCAGGAAAGCAAGCCCCATCTTTTCCAAAACCTCCCCAAAAAAACTCTACATTGGGATCTTTACTATCTGTGCAGAGCAGACAGGACCTCAGCCCTTCAATCTTACACACCAATGGTGCTATCCAAGCTTAAGTTAATGAACCCTAGGGAATAATTGCTCAAAAATAACCAACTCCCTTTAGTTAAAAGGAACCGTGGACCATAATAAATCTCAACCATTTGGAAGGCATCATCCAAATGGTGGAAGGATAAGAATATCAACCTGGAGTTCCTTTGGAAGTGGAGTAAGTGGGTCTCTCCAAGTGCAATCCTAGGAATACAGGGCTAATTCTCACCTTACAAGTGTTGTTTTGCCCCCCTTGGGACTCCATGGACGAAAGGGATCCACCCCACTCTAAAGGAAGTACCAGGTCTGCTTTACTGATTGCTGATCTGTATATAAGCATAGGCATGGGCATTTCAACAGGCAGTGCCAAAGCTGGACTTCACTAAGTGGTATGAACATCCATGTGCCATGCAGGGGAAGTCTTAGAGATGTTGCTCACTGCTAAGCACAGTTGTAACAGGCACCACTGGGACGTTTGGTTGATCAGGAAGCCACTGCCACTCCTCACCTCCTATTACTGTGTCAGTTGCTCAAAAACCACTGGTGTCTTTAGGCAGCTCAGCTGCACATACCAAAGTCCAGATTTTGCTGGTGCCTGGATGTGCAAATACCATGTAATGAGGAACTGGTGTGAATCATTCTGCCCCTTTTCCTGATCACTAATTGTTGTCAGGCAGGTCACAATATGATCTATTATTTACAATGATTTGCCAAACAATGTTCTTGCTCAGTAGATGAAGTGCAAGCTACTTGCTTTGACATGGTGCCTGTAAATAACTGCACGTACAATTAAATGCAAGAGCACTTTACACAAGCTGGCTGTCTAACTGCAACTGTTTGGTGTTATACTGTGCTTCCTCCATCTGCATCTACCTGTAATGTCTCATTTATACTCTTACCCATGGTAAGAAGGGAATATCTTTTATAAGTGCGTCTGTGGTGCCTGGCACTCAGGGGACTTTTATTGCTCTGCTGCAATTCAGGAAAAATAGCAATCAAGTACCTGTTTGTCTGAAGCTATGAAAATGCTCCTCTAGTTATTACTATGATGTTTTGGGTGAAACAGCAAAGGCCAGTCCTGCAAACTGTCACTAATTTTGTCCATAACAAGAAGATTTGCTTTTACTCTAAAGCAGTTGGTGCTGGCTGCTGCCAGGCAGGATGCTCGAGTCACTGAATTTCCACTAGGATCTGGTTTACCGAATTCTCCATTCCTCTGTTACTAGCAGGGCTTTTAGCCTAAGCTCAGCAACATAGATTTTAACAAATGAAGAAAACCCTGTTTCTTCATTATGTCATTAGAGGGGGCTGAAGCATTCAACTTAAACAGATTTGCTAGTGAAAAGGACAGAGCCGGGACAGCCTTCTGCTCCCCAGAGGCAGCTGTGACAGGAACGTGGCCTCATTTTTTTCAGTGCTGTTTCTGTGTAGATTATGCAAAGCTCTTTAATGCAGAACTTCACACAGTTTCCAGCTGAAAACAAACAGACCTGAGAGCTCCCATTTGGGAAGGCTTGCAGGCCCAGCGCTGTTTTTTGCCACCTGATTATTCAGCACTGCTAATTATAGCCATGCTCAACTTATAATTTCAAGCACCAGTGGAGTAATAGAGAATAACAGAGGCAGCCAAAATGAGGCCGCATCCATGTGCCTCATAAAAGGCTCAATCTCTGATATAAGATGTAGGGTAGATATTTGGAATATTTCCCTGACGTTTATTCACTTATATAAGATATTTTAGGGTCCTTTCTACACTGGCTGAAGCAAAATTGGCATCAGGTATTGAGACCACATCATACAAACATTAACCCCCACCCTTCCCTGCCCAGTGGAAAAGCCCATGGAAAAGAGCCAGGGAAGAGGAACACTTTGTGTGATTCCTGTTTAAGGCTAACTACAGACAGACAAAAATCTTGAGGCTGAATCCATTCAATTTTTGCAGGTTAGTCTAAACTGCAGAGATTAAATTGCAACAGAAATGAACAGACATTCAGGAAATATAGCCGCATGCCTACAGTGGATCAGGCCAGAAGCCAGGGAGCATTAGAACATGGCTCTCTGGCATGTCTAGTATGGACTGTGTATTTGCTACTTCTTCCTGCTGCCTCCGAGATCTCTGGGATTTGCAGTCCAAAATCACAGCAGCAAGACTCTGCAGGGTTGCTTATTACTTCCTCTTCCTGCTTCCAGGTACTTCTGGGATTTGTAGTCCACAGTTGCAGCCAGCACTAAGTTTGAGCTGGTGAAGGGGTGTTTAACTCTCTCCCCCCAGCCCAACTGGTCCCAGAGCCAGCCAGGGTTTGCCTGGGGGGCCAATCTATTTCTCTACTTGCAGACTGGTCTGCATCTCCAGCCAGGCTTGCCCCCCTACACCTTGTCAGCCCTCTCTCACTGCTCCAGCTAGGGAGCTGAAGGGCAGAGCCAGCCCTGTTCTCTGGAGCAGACAGCATAGCCCAACCCAGGGGTGCAAAGCATGCTGGGATACTGGGGGACTGTGTTTTAACTTGAACCAGGAAGGGGTCTGGGACAGAAGTTTCATAAACCAGTTTGACCCAAATCAGTTAAGTCTGATATTGCATTCAACCAGATTTATTTTAAACCAATTTCAGCCATTTTGAAACTGGTTTGTGTGCACTGAGCTTCTGTTCTGTTAGAGGTTTAAACCAGTTTCTGATCACTTAAACTGGTTTATATGTAACTTCTGTCCCTAGCCTACGAGTTCCTGGCTCGTTGATCCATATGGGGGAAGTCAGAGGCAAGGCAGGTTTGTGAAGCTGAAAATTTGTGATTTGGCCTTGTTCTAGATGTTATTTTCAGTCCTATTTTTAATGGCAAGAACCACTGAACTTCAGCTGATAGAGGCTGTAAATGTGGTGACACCAAACATGGAAAGAAGGGTTCTGCGGATGTCAGTCTGGAGTCAGAAAAGCTTATATCAAGATGCGTATGTGCCAATTCTGTTCTTTGGCATCCTTTTAATTACCATAAAACATACTATGACCTGTCTACACAGGGTGTGTTCTAGATTCCTCAGTGCTGGTATTCAGTCACATTTACAAATGGGGGGGGAAGCGGGGCTGTAGGTGAGTTGGTTACCCATATTTGTGTTCTCAACCTGCCATGTCTTCATGCTCAAGGCAAACAAATTAGCTTTCAGGTGAGTTGATGCCTGCACAAAAAACCTACTTGTGGGTGTGTATGTACCCAAGTTCCATGCAGTCATAGAAACAGGATGTACATGATGTGTACAATTGTGCCCACAGCTTTGCATGTTTGACCTCTGGGCAATTGTCTCTAGTAATTTGCCCCTATTATCTTCCAGCTGCCACACTGGCAAGTGGTAATGCTAAGGTCTTACTGCATTTCTAGACAATTATGTTTTCAAGCACAAAGGGCAAACAGGGACTCTCTATCTGAAATGACTTTCATATTTAAATCAAGAATCCTCCACCAAGAAAAAAAATGAAATATTCTTTCCATGAGAAAGCCCAGAGTGTTATTTTTTCACAAGCTGCTTTCACTCTGGCACAAGATCTGACTGAAAAACACATTTTGAACTTTACAGGTGCTGCACCTAGCAGACCAAAGGCACCCCGGTTTCATTGCTACATAAACCACATGATGCCCACTCTGTCCAAAGAAGTTTTTACAAACTGCTTTCCAAAAGAATAACCAAATTAGGCAATCCTCACATGAGCAGAAGCTTTATTTCTCTTAGGGTTCAACTCCCACTTCAAAGTTTTTGAGGACCATCAGAGTCTGATATATGAAGAGAAAGTTACATTCCCTAGGTGGGGCATATAAGTTTTTATTAGTCTTTTCACTTTTTCAGTGCCTGTTTCAGTATATGATGAAAAAGCATGGAAGAAACAATTGCATGCTTGGCTGACAGCCAACTTTAATTCAATAACTACTATGGGGAAATGCACAATAGCCCATGTGACCCAGAGAAAGATTATGATGCCTTGCCTTAAAATAATAAATGAAGTCAATGCTTATGCTTTATAGTAAAAAAAATTAATAGAGGATTAAATAAGCTTTTATATTTATTGGAGCAAATGTGTCTGGCCTATGTTTTTATAACCGCACATGGCAAATAGCAATGGTTATATGGGAAAAACTGCAGTACTGTAGGTTTATAGAAGAACCTGTCAAAGGCTTAAAAATAATCATAGTAATTAATAATAATACATAGTACTGAGCTGCCTGAGTCACAGAAACAGCCACTTACAAAATATTTTTCAAGTTTGGTTTGCTTTGATTCACAGGGTCTTAATATTTGGTATTTGTCAGCTGCTGTCCAAATATTGCAGCTCCCCATAGTTTTTCAGTTTATTATTTAGTATTTGTATGTGCAGTATTAGTATTTAGTACTTGTACCATAATGTTGCCAGGCACTCCAAGCAGATGAGGCCTCACTGTGGAGGGTACTAAGCAAACGCAGACTAAAAGATAATGGAATCAAGAAAAACCTGCATGTAACATGACCATTTGTTACAGATAGGAGATGAATACACTATGATTGCTTAGGTCTGAAGGCTGGCCCAAGTCCTCCTTTATTCACAGGGTTCTGTTTTGCTTATTCAGTCAGAGGACAGAAATGATATCAGGAGTGACTTAGGTAACCAGTTACACGCACTGAAATGAACTGTTCATGAACAATCTAGCCGATGAAATTCCTCTGAAACATGGAAACAATGTGGAAGGGACCAGGCGAACCTGTCTATCCCAGCCCTCTGCTCGGGGCAGGATCATCCCTGTCTCAGTTATCCCAATCAAATGGTTATCTTACCTGCACCTAAAAGCTTCCAACAGTGGAGTTACCACTGCCTCGCTAGGTCACCCATTCCAGTGCCTGAATACCCCCACAGGTCTTCCTAATCCCCAGCATCTTACATTTCCCTTTGTTGCAGTCCAAATTCATTATTTCTTGTCCTGCCCTCTGTGGATACAGAAAACAATTGTTTGCCATGGCCTTTTTCACAGCCAGGTTTGTAATGGCAGGCTGATATTAAATCCCACCTTAGTTTTTTCTTATAATCCCAATATTTCCAACCTTCCTACAGCTCTCGTGTTTTCTCAGCCCCTAGTCATTTATGCTGCTCTCCTCTTCACTTTTTCTGATTTATCCATATTTGTGCACCTTGATGCCTATAACATATTTGCTGAATACTCACAAATACTCACTTATGATTAACAAACTGTTGCTGAATGGGGAGACTCATCATGACTTGGTGCTTCCATAGCATGTTTCAGCTGAGGATCTCAAAATGTTATATAAACTGGAATTGTGGTAAGAATCAAAACATATGTATTAGGCAGGCACAATAAATATTCAATAATGAGCAAATGTAGGTACAAAAAGGTTTAGTGACTTGTTCAAGGTTATATAGTAAGTCAAGGTTATATAGAGATGGGATTAGAAAATATTTTTCTTGACTTGCATTCTAACTACCAGACCACCATGCATGCCAAACACTTCTGTGTCTCAGCCAATTTCTGAGCCACACTAAGAAAGACAGATCATTATTGTGTTGTAGACAAGCCCTTAATCATGATCAAATAGCACTGGGCCAACATTTCACTTACATTTTCTAGTGATGTACCCTATTCTGGTCAGTCCCAGAGAGAGGATAATAGACTAGATTAACCCTTTGATCTATGCTTTTGTGGCAAATTTTAAGACCCTATGAAAACGTTAAATTAAATGAAAGGCATAGGAGTTTTAAAAACCTATTCTTGTTCACGAATGATACTGATGGTCTGTCAACACACACTTGTATAGTTAGGCATGCTCTAGTGACACTTACTAGCTTTTACGCTTTGGTATAAATGCTGTAGTTTGATTACACAGGAAGATTCTTCTAATATAATAAAGGGCTTAGTCCATCTGTCTGTCTGTCCATAACACTCCTGGAGCACTCTGATTGGTTACTGAAGTAACCAATCGGAGTGTTCTAAGAGTGCTGCAGACAGGAGGCGGTGGTGGCAGCATGGAGGAGCGCCGCCATGATGGCAGGGATGGAGGGGGCTGGTCTCATCCCCTCACCACCTGCCCTGCTCCCTGGAGGCAGCAGCAATGGAGGGGACAGAGCAGGGGGGCCAAGCCAGCAACACTGGTCTCATCCCCCTCTCTCCTTGGCCCTGCTCTCTGGAGGCAGCGGCGATGCAGGGGATGGAGTGGGGGCAAGGCCAGTGCCACTGGTCTTACCCCCCTTGGCCCTGCTCCCTGGGGGTGGTAGCGGCACGGGGTGCTGGCCGAGGGGGATGGAGGATGGCGGGACAAGCTTCCCTCCCCTGTGCCCCCTGGTCCTGGGAGGCGGCGCAGGGTGGTGGGTGCGGTGCACCATCCCTGCCTCCCCCCACTATCATTCCTGATGGGCGATTGGCTAGTTCAATATATAATATAAAACATTCTTATTAATTTAATTGAAGTGCAGTTCTTAAAAAAGCATCCCTAAGAAACCTGTAGTCACTCCCCCAGAGTACATGGGGGCCCGAGGGCTCTGGCCCCACTCAGGAAGAGGACAGTCATCTGCAATGCATAAAACTTTCCACGTGTCCATCATTTAAGCTCCCCACCCCCGGCAAAAACAAAAGTCAGTGCCTATACCCCAAGAGTGTAGTGTAAATCGCAGTCTGCCCTGAAAGGTGCAGCAACGTTTGAATTATTGGTGGTTATTCCTGTTTTGTTCATGTGCTCTGCTGAAATTGGTTAGAGTCTGATTGTTGCCATCACAGCATTAATTAACCAACCTATCTGATGCTAGATGATCAGCTGCTCCAAGCAAGCTTACAGCTGACTTCTCTTGCTACATTGGAATTCCAGCTGCGCAAGAGGATACGTCACCTGGGCTGGGGCCAGAAGAGCCAGGGCCTGGAGGACTGTCACAGGGAGAGGATGTTTGGAGTGGTCCTCCTTATGTTGTTTGTCCAGTGCCTAGCACTCGCAGGGGCCTCTAGACTCTTCCTGTCACCCCAACATTTAAGAATTGCCTGGGCCACTGATTTAGCTAAGTGCCTGTCCCAAGACGTTAGTTGATCTCGAACTTCCACCTGGGCTTTTAAGCACAGATAAGCAGAATAGACTTTCATTTAGGGTCTCCTCTGGAAGTATGTGAGAGCAATGAAATAATGAACCCTCTGGCATCTATGGGCAACCACATTAGTAAAAACAAGGGTGGGCGATATTTAATAAATCAGTCTGCAGTGTACAGAACCAAAGCAAAGGCATCTTTAACACAGCAACCAGGTCAATGAGACATACGGCAGATGTATCCTGTATGACAAGATCGGAGTCTTTGCTTCCCAGAGATGAGGTGCTCTGACAGAATTGATCACAGAAGAGCTAATAAGATGTGGCCTTTGCGTTCTCAAAAACATCACCTTGGATACACTGGAGCTGCACGGCCAATTTGTGGTCTCTGCCATCACAATAAGAAACATTCTTGAACCAAACAGGTGCTGATGTGATTGACAGCAGGGAGGACGAAGCAAAGGAAGGTTGATTTATTCTCCCAGGAGCCACAGGTGTGTTTGGCATCTTAATGAATCATAAATCTTCTTGATACAATGCAATCTTCCTAGAAGGGAAAAGAGCTGTGACTGCCCAGCAGCTTAATGTAATCACACAGGATATTCCTTAGAAATCGCCAGAGGAACCGTCATAGGGGAAATTGTTATTCTTGCAGAGCTTTTGGCAACAAGAGATGCTGTGCAACAGCAGTTCAGTGATGCCATGTGAACATGTGTGGATGTAAGCGTGTGTGGGGATGGAAGATGAGCCAGGAGCTGCATCAGAACATGGAATGGGCATTTCTTTCTGCAATGGGCCTGGATTTTGGCACGTCCAGATCCAGACTCTGAATCTTGAGTTTATCTTTAGGGGGTGAGGTGACATGTTGGGGCTTGTCTACCCATGCAGTGTAGTGCTGGTAGGCAGAAGAAAAGTGGCACAGCCCATGCACACATAGCAGCAGGGGGAAAAGATGCAGCCTAGGGGCACATAGGTCACACCAGTGTGGTCCATGGGGCTCACAGTTCCTGCTGGTGCAGCCTGTACAGCATCTGGCCCCCTGCCACTTAGAAGCTGGGCATCCCTAAACTAAATCCTACCAATCCCCCACTGACAAATGCTCTTGTCTACGAAGAGTTAAAAAGTAGCATTGATTCTGAAATGTCAGACATGATGATCTAGGGACGGACTCGATGATCTGCTTAGGTCCCTTCTAACTCTAATATCTATGAATCAATGAATCTACAAAAGCAGACAAAACACTACCACATTTGTGGAGAAATATTTTCATAATTCATTCATCTCTGATTTCTGTACAGCTCGAGAAATGGCCAATTAACCTGCTGCAGCTACTACTCAGGATGGTATTTGCCATTAGGCGTCTTGTGAGAAGTGCCACTGCACACACAAAATTACTGTTTCATCATTATCATCAATGGTGTTGATTGACCAGCTTGATTGACCTGTGTTGAGCTACACCACAGCCTGGGCTTTCCAGTTCTTCACCCATTCAACATAAAATGAAAGGAAAAGTCCTGAGGTAGAGACTAGGCTGTAGTCATAATAGTATATCCAGGTCTTCTTTTCCAGCTACCTCCAGTTCATTAGTTCAAATTGAATTAAAGCCTCATGCCAGCCTGTACTCACTAGAGCACAGGCTGTACAGCACACTGAGAGCTCATCTCATAAATCAGTGTGATGCCAGTCTAGATGCCAAGCTGACCACAGCAGTCAAAACACAGAGCGTCCCCCTTCCTCTCACACCACTAGTCAAGCTGGAAAATGGCCAAACCTGGTGGTCAGTATTAGAAGAATGACGGGCTTGCAACTACCAGAATGGGAGGCATTGATTCCAGTGTGAAGACAATCAAAATAATCTCCCATTTATTCACAGGCCCAAGGCAGCGATGAGCAAACTTCATAGCCGTACTGAAAAATTTGCTTCCTTGGGTCTAGCAGGAAAGGGAGTGACAGAAGTAAACACTGGGTGCATCTACACGAGATGCTATGTCACTGTAGCGACAAGCTATGGTGACATAGCTCATTGCTACGGCGATGTAGCATCAGCAGGCATGAACCATGACACCAATGCTACTGTGCAAGTAGCTTGTTGCTACTGTGCAGTAGTGTTGGAAATAACCCGTGCGCTGCCAGGACTGCACAGTAACACCGGTTACTGCATAGTCATTTAGTACTTACTAAAGCAAGTACTAAATGACTGCAGTAACAACTGCGCAGTCGGACACACGTGTAGACGTGCCCACTGGGAAGTGTGATTCTCAGACTGCTTTTCTACATGACGTCAGGACAGTTCTATGTGGGCAGGGTTCGGTAGCCTCAACTAAGGCTGGTAGGGAGGTTCCCTTGGCTGGAAATACTGTCTTAGCACAGGTTTGGAAAAATGTGATAAGCCTCTATTAGGTTTCTTTCTTGTGATAAGCCTCTATTAGCCTCTTTGCTTTCTGCTATTGCTGCTTGAGTCCCCCCCACCTTCTCTCTTCACTGGGCACAGAATGTCAGAAAACCAAGGGGTTTTGTCTTTGCAGCAGGGACGATGGGGCTACTTGGAAACCAGAATCCCAGTGGCTGAGGATGAGGTACCATGAGAAGGACCCACTGGGCTGTTGACTCCTCATCCTTTTTGTAGAAAACAGTTGTCTTTTAGCAAGCTTTGCAATTGGGTGCAGCCATGAGTCTGTAGTTAATTCAGATCATTTGTCTTTCTAGCAGCCTGGGAGCTGAACAGCTCCTGCTCACTGTCTGAATGAGGAGATGGTGCCAGTGACCTCTAAGTCAATTTACTTGAAATGCCTCTGTTGCTGTTAATTGTTGGATCCTGGTAATTTAAAAATAAGGGCTCAATCTGATGCACTTTCCTCCATCACTACTGGTTGAGGAAGCAGACACTGAGACAAGGGACAGTGGCTTGCTGTCCATACTTGCTGAGCTGAGGAATGAGTAAATCAACCTCTTGGCTCCCAGACTGAAAACATGTTTAGTCTTGCCTTTGGGAGAGAATGCAGGAGATGCTGTCTCCTCCAAAGCCAGTCTCACCTCACATGGTTCCTAGTTGGCAAAGATCATTCCCACAACTTCTTGGAAGCCAGAAGTTCCAGCTGTCCCTTATGCAGCTGTCTAACCCTGACAATCTCGATAGCTCAGCTATGGGTTTTCAACACAGAAATCTACAGTGCTTTGAAGACTTTGTGGGTAGCCTGAAATGAATTGATTTGCATAAAAAAATGAACCTGGGATGTGGAATTGACTGTACTCTGTCAAACAGAAAGAGAGGAGCACTTGGACACTGCTGTATTCACATAATTCTGGGGTAACATTTAGCTTGCCCGTAGCCCATAGCATAGAAGATCTTAGCAGTGGGTGTAATATCAGATGCATTAATAAACTATGTGCTATACCTACCCAGCATTTGTGACACTGTTCACTGTCCACTGTATAGAAACTCTCATTGATCACAGTAACATTTTTCCCCACTTATATTCTAATAGTGTCATTAAATGTTTTCATCATGATTATAATTAACCTGGGCAGTATTAACCAGTTTTTGAGGGACTGTGAATTTTAACAAGCCTGATTTGGACATTGGATCTAACTAACAGGGGCATAGGGTTACTGATTAGTTATTTTTCTCAACAGCCAGGGGCAGGGGAAATGGAAAATAAAAATGTATGCTTGTATGCATTTCCCCTGGATGGATTGGCTGCATCTTTTCTCAGCAAAGTCTATGTTTATATATGTGTGTGCATATAATATAAGTCAGGCAGATTTATGGATCTGATAGATAATTTCAAATAAGGGCCAGAAAGTCGCTGTTGTTTCAGGGGATGTTCTAAGCAAATACACAAGTCTTACCAATGACTCAGGGATTGAACGGTATTCACCAATGACCAGCCAAAGCGTCCATCAGTATGTTGCATACACCCCTTACTGATAGTAGTAATAGTACTAGTAACGTACATGGGCAGACCTATGATTTTGAAAAGTGGGGTGCAGATGTTGTGATGCATCTTCATATATAACACAACACTTTTTTTTTCCTCTAGTTAAAAAGCTAAGGGATTTATTCATATGCTAGGAGCCTAGGGCTGTAGTATTCAGCTTAAGATCAAAGCAAACACAAATATAAAGTTGTAGGAATGTGCACTAATTTGTTATGTCATATATTGTGTATAAAACACAACCAACTAGGCAAAAATATAATCAAAAAGATGTTTCATTAGTTCAGTAGTCATTAGAATAAAATGTATATCTGTTATAGATACATAAAACAAAAGCTAGCCTTCTTGACCATATTAGCAGTGTATCCAGTGCCTCATTAAAAGTTATTTGTGCACCTGGGTTATTGTTTTTAGCTAGAGTTAAAAACAGTCCACAGGGCTGTGAATTAGCTGGATTACCAGGAACAGCTAACAGACATCAGAATTGTAGAAGAAAGAATAAATTAATTAGTGGAACATTAAGACCATTAGAAAGGAGAGTGTCATTAACACTTCTGGAATGAAGAGTCTAGAAGGAATCTGGTAGACTGTAATGAGCCGTGAAGTCAGTAGACACCCTCCCCTCCCTACACTGGTGCCTGAATAGAGATGCTGCTGCTGCTGCCAGGCAGTTGGTTTTAAATTTTATGCAGGGTAGGAATCAAAGGTGGGGAGGGGTGTAACTGCACCCCCTGGAATCCACGCTGATAATAGTCAACATTCATTGTGCAGGCCCTCAGGGATAACTCATTTCCCTGCAGCGTATCAGTCATTACTACAAAATGTTGTAGTGAGTCTTATTAAAGGCAGGCAGTAGCCATGCCTTTACCCTGCCTTCATTATGGTGGTATCAAAGTTCCTGGGTGCTCCTGGGTATTATAGAGAATACAGTGGCCTCTGTGTAACCCATTAACATGGGTGCCCCAGATACCACTCTCCCTCCTGTTCTTTGCAGGTACCCTTGCCGGCCACTGCGCCCATTGATATCATGTGACAAAGTGCAATAGCTGGATCTTCAGCCTGACATCTGGGTGAAGTGATTCCTCTTTGTGATCTGCCCCGGCCCTAAGCCAGATTGGTTTGCAAGTTTGCATAGGGAGACCTTCCCCTACCCCCCCAATCTGATCAGCACAGTGACATCTTAATAGGGCAACAGGGATACACTATAAGGGCAAGTTGTACAGGCTGGGGAAATGTCGCATCCATTCCTAACCCCCAAGATGATTGATATACATGCCACAATCTACATCTAGTAGTATCCAGGGCATACCTTGCTGCTGCTTAAAGGAGCAGCTCATGCACTCTCACTGCGCACATGATCCCTATCTGCTGTGGGGACAGGTTCCCTTTTCTGCACAGTATAGAGTCTCCACTCCTCCATGCTTCAAAAGCCAAGGCAGCAGCAGCTTTAGCTGTGTGTCAGCACATAGGACCAGAAGGGGCCTACTGTGCACAATCAAGTCTAATTGCCTGCATTTTCAGTCAAGCTTTAGCTAAAGGATCCCCTGGGCCCTCAAAGCACAGGAAGTTTGCAGAAGACCTAGTCTCAAATGATCCCAAAGAGGAAATTCAGTGTGGGTGCATCTACATGAGATGCTACATGGCCGTAGCAATGAGCTATGGTGACATAGCTCAACACTATGGTGATGTAGTACTGGTGGGCACAAATCATGACGCTGACACTACTGCGCAGTAACAATGAGCTAGTGCACAGTAGCTCGTTGCTACTGTGCAGTAGGGTTGAAAACGACCCATGCACTGCCGAGACTGAGCAATAACGGTTGTTACGGCACAGTCATTTAGTATTTGCCAAAACAAGTACTAAATGACTGTGCTGTAACAACTACACAGTTGGGCACATGTGTAGACATGCCTACAGTGCATAACCAAGAGAGGGAATAATTGCTCAGGTCCCCTGAATAGGGGGAGGCAGAACCAGCAAAGCAAAGATAACTGGTATATATAGAATATGGCCCTGAAATACAGCGAGGTTAGGAATGAGGGGCTCTGGAGAACTCAGGCCTGAATGGCTGATAGTCTTATTTGCCTTGCCGTGATTCCATGGTTGCTGGGAACACAGGGTTTTTGTATCACTTCAGTCAGTTGTATGAGTTGACACTACTTTGGTGCAACTGCTGTATGCATCTAGGTCCATGTGGGTTTTTTTTGTTTTGTCTTTTTTTGGTTTTTTTTACTGCTTCTTTTTTCACTTTTACAGAATTTACAATCAGCCACTTAAAATATGAAAACAAAGCCTCCATTCCCAGGAGAGGAAATGCAGGGAGTTCAGGGTCCTGTACATGAACACCTTAAAGTTATCCAGGAATGCAACCCCCCCACACACACACCCACACACATGCCCACACACACAATCTACAAAAGGGGAACACAACACCGTTGAACAACAGTTTGGTTCCTCTGGCCTCTCTAGGATCTACTTAGTGACACCAGGGAGCAGATTCTAAGGTCCAGTCTTGGTTTCTCCTGACATGGGAAACCCACAGGGGAGTCAAGAGAGGGAAAGTGCCCCTCCTGGAGGTTATCTCTGTGTTTTACCTCTGGGAGGGGGAGAAGGCAGTTTTCTCAGTAGCTCCCTGACAAAAAGAATTGGCCAATAACATAGCAGAACCACTGGCACAACTGTTTGAGCACTCGTGGCACTTGGGACAGGTCCCAGAGGACTGGAAAGGGGCCAACATGGTCCCTATTTTCAAGAAGGGGAAGAAGGACCCAGGTAATTATAGGCCAGTTAGCCTCAACTCTATTCTCAGCAAGACCTTAGAAAAAATCATAAAGGATCACATTTGCAGGGGAGCCAGTGGGTAGCATAATATTAAGGGGCAACCAGCATGGGTTTATAGCAGACAGATCCTGCCTGACCAACCTGGTCTCTTTTTATGACCGGGTCACAAAAAGCTTAGATGCAGGAGCAGAAGTAGATACTGTGTAACTGGATTTTAAAAAGGCTTTTGACACAGTGTCGCACCCAATCCCTATGAGCAAACTGAATAGCTGTGATGTGGATTTTCTCGCAGTAGGGTGGGTGAAAAACTGGCTTATGGGACGCACCCAGAGAGTGGTGTTGGATGGGTCTGTTTCTTCCTGGGAGATGTAGGCAGTGGTGTCCCACAAAGCTCTGTCCTTGGACCAGTACTGTTTGATATCTTAATCAGTGATTTGGATGAAGGTGTTGAAAGCACCTGGTCCAAATTCGCAGATGATACTAAACTATGGGGTATAGTAAACACATTAGAGGGCAGGGAGCGAATTCAGGCAGAATTGGATAGACTGTGGGAGTTGGCAGATCAGAATAGGATGCAGTTTAACAAGGATAAGTGCAAGGTGCTGCACCTGGGGAGAGAGAATCTCCAACGCATCTATAGACTGGGGGTCCCGTTCTGAGCACCACAGCAGTGGAAAGAGATCTTGGAGTCCTGGCTGATGCAAAAATTAACATGTGCTGCCAGTGTGACAAGGCAATAAGCAGGGCTAACCGCACTCTTTCTTGCATCAGCAGGTGCATCATGAGCAGGTCTAGGGAAGTGATAATTCCCCTCTATGCAGCACTGGGGAGGCCAGAAATGGAGTACTGTGTCCAATTTTGAATGCTTCACTTCAAGAGGGATGTGGATAACCTTGAGAGGGTCCAGAGAAGGGCTACTCGTATGGCCTGCAGGTAAGACCCTATGAAGACAGACTGAGGGACCTGAATCTCTTCATCCTCTGCAAAAGAAGGCTGAGAGGCGATCTGGTGGCTGTCTACAGACTCACTGGGGGGGGTCAGCAGGGAATAGGGGACACTCTGTTTACCAGGGCACCCCTCGGGTTACCAGAAATAAAGGCCACAAACTGAAGGAGAATAGATTTAGATTGGACATAAGGAAGAAATTCTTTACGGTAAGGGTTGCCAAAATACGGAATGGGCTTCCAAGAGAGGTGGGGTTTTTTGTTTTTTTTTTCTGTTTTTTTTTGCACCGGTCCTGGAAGCACTGCAATACCAGGTCAATGCATGGAGTGGATGGAGCACGCTCCGGTTCCACCACTCAATACCAAAAAGAATCTGCTCAATATAGACCTCCTATGGAGGACATATCAGAGACAATTACCCTGGGGAGCTCGCCTACGTGGTCACGCTGCTTCGCTTTCCCCTACCTTGGAGGCATTCAAGAGGAGATGAGCTGGGCGTCTGGCTGGGGTTACTTAGCCCCAGCGCTCTTTCCTGCCTGGAGCAGGGGGTCGGACCCGATGATCTACCAGGTCCCTTCCGGCCCTAGAAATCTATGAAATCTATGAAAAATCTCCAAGAGGGAAGACAAGGACTTCATGTCCAGCCCTGTGGGGCCTGCTCAAAAGCTTTGGGGTCTCCTATTTCCCTCTGCTTCCCTGGATAGCCTCTTCACTGCCCCTGATCACCCATTCCCTTCCCGGGTGGAAACATCTGCATACACTCCTCCCTCATTCAAATCCTCCCCTATTTCTTCTTTCCTAAATGTATAGGGTGGGATGAGAATGAAATCATAGAAACTCCTGAGCAGACATTGTCTTTTTGTTATATATTTGTACAGCATCTGACACACAATTTCTGATGGATCAAAGCCTCTAGATGTAGTAGTAGTAGTAATAATTTGGACCTTAATCTTCTATTAAATTGCTGAGGCAAATTCTGTCCAAAATTCTTTTACATCTTATCCTTCTGGAGCTCCAATTACTGTTAGCTTGCATGTGCTCATTCAGCTTGCTCCTTACGACTTCCTCTTTTCTATGCTCCGTGTCATTCCGTCTCTTTTTCACACACCAACTGTGTAACCACATGTCCAAAAACTCCAGGCAAGAGACTATTAAATCCATCTCAGCTACTACAGAGACAGGCCTGACATGAGAACTTAGATATGTAGATGGCTTCTTGTATGTGAAGACAAATTTTACCTACATTTAACTCGCATCTAAATCCTGACATAAACTGAATTATATTTGCAAGCAACTTTCTGTAAATCCAATTTAGCATCATTTTATTGCATTATGTAGCTGTAATCTGTATTTTTGAAAAGGAAGGCACATTAATTAATAGTCATTTAAATTACTAGTTTATTTGGCACATGTGATGTGGTTAGATCCTGTAAAAAGGACTATCAGTGGGATCGCAAGGTTTTTTGTGATACACAAGATAATTAAGAACCTGCATATTTTACCTCACATATTGTTGATTTAGCGTCCTCTTATTCTAAAAATGCTACCTAACGAATGATTAACCCACTGTATCAACTCAAGAAATTACGCCTTTTGGGGGTTTTCTCTCTCAGATCAGTCCCATCCACCTCCACAGAATCCCAAGGCGAGAAATGCATTCATCTGGAGTAGCAAGCAAGCAAAATGGTGTTGGGGGACACTGCAGATGTAGTATGTCACTGTGCACAGTCGCCCACCGCTGGAATACAAAGGAATAAGAGAACTAGAAGAAGCAAATGAAGCGCAAGTGATTCCTCCAGTGTTCCCTTATTACAGCGTGTGCCAATCTGTCTCTGCAATCTACCAACATCATTCACAGCTCACGCCAAGGGGGGCAGGCTGAGACAGGTCAGATTTGAGAGCCTCCTCCTTTTTTTTTTTCAAGCAGGAAAAAGATATTAGACCCCAAATCCTGCTGGTCTTAAAGGGGAGGAGGCTGCAGCTTGCTGAGGTCCAGACCGCAGCTTTGGCTCCCTATGGAACAAAGCAAATGGCATGTTGATCAGGTGTGTCCCGGCACAGAGAAGCATGGCTGGGTGAGCCCTGATTTTCCTGCTTCTTCTAGGCAAGACCCTCCCCACACGCAAGCACACCCCCCAAACACGCATCCCTATGCTTTCTCAGCTGCTCTCAGAGGCTGATTTCAGAAAAAGCACATTTCTAACTGAGCTCCCAGCTCCATTGTTCACATTGCCCTTGAACTGATCTCTGGGGGAAAAGGGTCTGAACTGCACCGCCCCCGGGGTCTTACGGTGCAGCAGACAGGGGTGCTGACAGCCACAGCCCAGCAGCAAGCCCGAGCGTGTGCTGGCTTAGGTGGGGAGAAAGAAATCTTCCGCTTTTATTTCTGTGGCTTGATCTCTGCGCTGCCACCCCGCCGCAAGGTGGAGGTGGCAAAGCTGTCACCTCGTGGGAGGGGTGTCCCTGCGCCTCAGAAATCTTATGAATGAAATTCCTGGGGGGGAGCTTCACGCGTATGTCCGTGCGTGTGTGTGTGTTGGGGGAGTATGTGCCCATGGGAGGGGTTATGTGTGTGCGTGGAGGGAGAGTACATGTATGCAGGAGGGGTTGTGTGTGTGGGCAGGGGGAGCATGTGTGCATAGGAGGGGTTGTGTGTGTGCAGGGGGAGTATGTGTGTGCAGCAGGGGTTGTGTGTGTGCAGGGGGAGTATGTGTGCGTAGGAGGGGTTGTGTGTGTGTGCAGGGGGAGTATGTGTGCGCAGGAGGGGTTGTGTGTGTGCGTAGGAGGGGTTGTGTGTGTGTGCAGGGGGAGTATGTGTGCGTAGGAGGGGTTGTGTGTGTGTGTGCATAGGAGGGGTTGTGTGTGTGTGCAGGGGGAGTATGTGTGCATAGGAGGGGTTGTGTGTGTGTGCAGGGGGAGTATGTGTGTGTAGGAGGGGTTGTGTGTATGTGTGCATAGGAGGGGTTGTGTGTATGTGTGCATAGGAGGGGTTGTGTGTGTGTGTGCAGGGGGAGTATGTGTGCATAGGAGGGGTTGTGTGTGTGTGCAGGGGGAGTATGTGTGTGTAGGAGGGGTTGTGTGTATGTGTGCATAGGAGGGGTTGTGTGTATGTGTGCATAGGAGGGGTTGTGTGTGTAGGAGGGGCCGCGTGTCGTGTCCCCCCCGCGCGTGCGCGTGCCCGCGTGCGGGGCCGGGCGGCCGCCGGAGCTCGTTGCTATTCCGCTCACACGCGTGTGATGCAGCCCGGAGCCCATCATGAGCAGGAGCGAGGACTTTGACGTCAGAGCGGAGATTTATCAGCAGACCCAATGGGGCAGGAATATTAAGCGCGAGCCGCTGCCCGCGAGCCGCCGCCTGCCGAGCGCCGCCGGCCGCGCCATGCAGCTCGGGGGCCGGGGCCGGGGCCGGGGCCGGGGCCGGGACTGAGCGAGGCCAGGTACCTGCTCGCCTGCGGGGGGGCGCGTGCGTGCCGGGGGCGGCGGGGGCGCGGGGCAGGGGCCGAGTCCAACCGCGCCTGTCTCCCTCCAGCCATGCTGCAGCCGGCCGCCGCGGAGCAGCTGAACGGCTCGGCCGGGCCGCCGCTGCCCACGGGCCCGGGCTCGGCCAACGCGTCGTCGCCGTCGCCGTCGCCGTCGCCGGGGGGCGGCGTGAGCCCGTGGGACATCGCGCTGTGCGCCACGGGCGCGGCGGCCGCCGGCGAGAACGGGCTGGTGCTGGGCGTGCTGCTGTCGGCGCCGGGGCCGCGGGCGCCCGCGCTGCTGCTCATCGGCTCGCTGGCGCTGGCCGACCTGCTGGCCGGGCTGGGGCTGGTGCTCAACTTCGCCGTGCGCTACGCGCTGCGGCCGCCCAGCGAGGCGTGGGCGCTGGGCGCCGCGGGGCTGCTGCTCGGCGCCTTCTCGGCCTCGGCCGGCAGCCTGCTGGCCATCACGCTGGACCGCTACCTGTCGCTGCGCCACGCGCTGACCTACCACGCGGAGCGCACGCGGCCGTCCACCTGCGCGCTGCTGCTGCTGCTGTGGCTGGCGTGCGCGGCCGCGGCGCTGCCGCCGGCGCTGGGCTGGCACTGCCTGCGGCGGCCGGCCGGCTGCAGCGTGCTGCGGCCCGTCACGCGGCCCCACGCGGCGGCGCTGGCGGGCGCCGTGCTGCTGCTCTACGCGCTCATGCTGCAGCTGTACGCGCGCATGGTGCGCGTGGCGCGGCGGCACGCGCAGCAGATCGCGGTGCAGCGCCGCTGCCTGCCGCCCGCCCGGCCCCGCGGGCTCTGCGCCGCCGCGCTGGTGCTGGGCGCGCTGGCGCTGTGCTGGCTGCCCTTCGCCGTCTACGCGCTGGTGGCCGACGCCCGCGCGCCCGCCCTCTACACCTACTGCCTGGCGCTGCCCGCCGCCGCGCACTCGCTGCTCAACCCGCTGCTCTACGCCTTCCGCCACCCCGAGGTGCAGCGCGCCCTGGGCCCGGCCTGCTGCGCGCCCGCCGCCGCCAGCGACGTGTGAGCCCGCGGCCGGGGCCCTCCCCTATGCAATACCAGCGCCGCGGAGGCAGGGCGGGATGCGAAGCCAGAAGCACAAGGGGGGTGGGAAGGGGGGCCCAGCAGGCCTGGGGCTCGGTCCCGCCTGCTTGTGAGGCCTGAGGGGGGGGGGGCGGGGGGCGGGGGGGTGCCTGTAGATTTCTACAGGGGTCCGAAGCACTTTGAGAGCCTGCAGGCTGAGGCACTTTAGGGCATCGTCCCCCACCGCGCTGTGATTGAGGGCAGGGACCTCCTTTCCCAGAGCCGGGCTCAGAAGGGAAAGCTCCTTTAGGTGGTTTCATAGCCCCCACCCCACCCCCCTTGCCGGGCCAAGGCAATCCAGGGAAGAGAGGCGCAGCTGGGCTGTGCTCTGCACCCCCCGGAGCCGGGGACCTGCTTTGCTCACTCCGTGGCAGCACTGACACTGCCATCCTGGCAGGGGTGACGTCAGCTTTAACAGTGTTACGTTTCTAGGGCACGCGGATGTGTTACGGGGGGTGGGGGGCTAACCCAAAGACTGGTACCCGGGGCTGGGTTGGGTGCCCCAAGGGGACCTCATGTGATCATGCGGTTGCTGTTCCTACCGCTAGAGCGACTTGCTTCAGCAGAGAAGCTGCAGCAGCTGCCCCCCCGCCCCGCTTTGTGGCGGCAGTGAGAAGGCGATGAAGTGCCCTTTCCCTAGTGCGTTGTTTGGGCCAAGCAGACCAGTCAGTGCATCCTTTTGAAAGCACGCTGCCCTTCAGAGCCGGATCCAGGCCGTGCTGGGGGTTCAGCCCACTGCTTCATCAAGGCACTGCATGGGAATTGCTTTTTGGACCCAAGAGCAAGCAGCTCTCCATGGGAGACGGGTGTTGCAAGGGTGTTGCTCTCCTCTAGAAAAGAAGAGAGCCGGCACACTTGCAAGCAGTAGCTCACCCCTGCAGGACGAGTGGCAAACCTGACCTGGGTTTCTATCAAAAAAAGCAGGGGAAGCCCTAACAAAAACGAAACACAGAAAGAACGTAGCTTGTATATACCATAGTGACATGAAGGACAACATGTTCCTGCTTTATTATACAGTAGTCGATATGAGGTCACTTTGTCCGAATACAGGTGCCACCATAGTCCATCTCTGGAACGTGCAATGAATTTCTCTTTCTAGCTCATCAGAAGCTCAGCGCACAAGGCAAAACTGTGAATCTCAAATGTGTGCGTTGGGCTTGGACTTGTTTTCTAACTCCTGAAGGCGTCCTCTCCTTTTTTTTTTTTTTTTTATGAGCAATCTCCAGCATGCACAGATGTCACTCGATAGTTTTTTTTAAAATTCTTTTGTTTCACATTTTGTCCCTTCATTTATTTATTCTTCTGTTTCTGTGACTACAGACAATCTCTGGCAGTTCATAAATGTGAAGACTCAAGGCAGAGTTAATGGAAAAACATTTTGAATTTGTGTTTTTATACAACCTGACCTAGAGGGGCAGGTATTTATGTTTCTCTGGGCAGCTTATTTTGTATTTTTCAGTAAAATGTAGCATTTCAAAATCAGCTCTGGGCACACATCTAAATTGAACATTCTGCATTTCTCCTTGATTTCCAGTTGATCCCTGTTATCAAAGACTTTTCCTCCTACAAAGTTAAATTGTGCAAATGAAATGTATTCACATGCAGGCAGTCTGTAGATTAGAGCTGACACAGGTGTGTTATGATCAAAGCCAAATAATTTTCCTTTGTGGCCCTCAGTGTTTGGCAACAGAAGGGGGAGTATTATTAGATCTGATTAGCTAAAATTAGCAAGTCGCTGATTATAAACCAGCCAAATCCAAGATGATAGAAGCATCTCAAATGTTCACTACCTGGCCAAATCCGTTCCTTGTGTAGCGTCACTGAAGCCTAGGTTCAGATGCTCATATGAAATAGTAACTTACTGTACTCTATTGATACCAGTCATAGGGGAAAAGGCTATTGGAGTCTGGCCTGGAGAGGTTACACCAGAACTGTATGTGGCCTGTGCTGCAGTGAATACAAACTGTGATCATCTTGTTCTTTCCTTGTGATTGTCAGTGAGGCTTAAAGGGAGCGCTTCATTTGGCAGAGCTTGTGCTGTTTAGAAATGCTTACCAGGCTTGAGGAAGACTTTCTAAAGCTCTTTCTTTAAGAAAACCAGCAGAATACCAATCGTTTTCCTTAAACAATTTTCTTTAAAAAAAGAAAATACAGTTTATTACTTATCATTTTCATTAGCTTGCACCTACCACCTCCTCAGCCTCTTTATTGGTAGAAAATGGACAAGGGACAACAATGAGCAGAAGGAAGGGCCTAGAAATGGGAAGACCATAAAAACGGGGGAACCATGGGGTTTCTTATGCTGTGGAAATATTTCAAAATGTTTTGACTTGAAAAAAACCTTTATTTTTCATGGGATAAATTAAATGAAATTTCAAATGGGATATGTTGACCACATTCCAATACTATACATCAATGTCAGTTTGGAAGAGTTAGGTTAATTATTGGAGATAACTACCGAGTTACTGATGTTCTTTGCCAGATGACCGTTGGCGGCTGTCCTGCTGCCTTTTCAGTCGGAGGGCACTGAATGTCTCACTGGGGCTGGTTCTCTTCACACTCACTCCAGTGTAAATCAGAAGTATCTTCACTGAAGTCAATAGAGTGGAACATGAAGCAAGAGGAGGGTGAGGACCATGGATATTGGCTTACCAGTACAGGGGGCACTTTGCATCATTCGGATTATGCAAAACACCTGCAGACACAGTTTAAGTAGCCAGCACGCCAGGTTTATGGCTGCTTTGCGTCAGAGGAATGACACAAAGCAATTGGAGCACAGCTGTGAATTTGGCCAATGGTTTTCTATTTTCTGTTATAGAATTTATTGGCAAGCATCCTCCTGTCGGGAAGCTTGTGACAGGCTGGTTGGAATCCTGGGCTATAAAGAAGTCATCTTCGATTCAATTGCTGCTGTCTCAAGAAGCAGAGACCGGTGGCTGTAGAGAGCACGTGAGGACAGGTTCTCGGCTGATGCGCATTAGCGCAGACCCTTTGACTTTGACAGAGCTCTGCTGATTCACACCGGCTGCCGATCTGGCTTCCATGGGAAGGCTGGCTCAGTGTTTAGTTGTAAAGGTTATGTATCCATAAAGGCATAGAAGCAGCGATCTTCAGACACTTTGCATATCAGAAGGAATAGAAAACAGAGCTGCAAGTATTACAGTCGAATGATTAAGCTCAGGCTAGGTTTGATCTCTTTACGGACCAAATCTTAAGTTTCCATTCACACCATGTCCAGCAACCCACAGATTCTTGTTTTGCTCTTACTTAAATTGCCACCTTTTCTAGACCAAATGAGTTGAGCCTGGCTCACTGAAAACTACAGATGACAACATCCCTGATATTTCTCCTGTGGGATGGGCAGACAGATCTACCACAGCTCAGTGATGTGTAGGAGCCCACCAAATCAACCACCTGCCTGGTGGACAGAGCAATGCCAGCAAACTTTGCATACAGCTGTGGCTCCCCTATAGTCAAGTGCATCATGGTGCTATTCTCCTTCTCCACCACTCCCAGGGCCACACACTGCCCCCTTCCCTGCATGAGGCTAATATTGCTGTGAGGGGAGCAGAGCTGCTCAGATCAGCATGCACTCCTGTACCACTTTGTCACAGAGGTTTGCTCCCTGCCTGTGGGCAGTGTGGCACGTGGAGCCGCAGCTCTCTGCTTCCTGAGCACATCTCTCACAAGCTGTGGAGTGCCAAACTCTCACTATCTTGGTGTGCTTTTGCCTCTTCCTTCAGTGCCTCAAGATACCGGTTCCACCTACTTCTCCCCTTTGCCAGCAGAGGCAGGAAGGATCTGGGGTTAAAACTTGATCTTTGGTTCTTTCTCCCTCATTGAAAAGCAAGATGCTTACAGGAAGCAAAAGGCTTTCCGCTGACACTGTCAGGCCAGATCCTCATCTTAGTTACTCCAAGGTAATTCCAGCAACTTAGGTGGACTTAGGTTAAGCTTATGGAAGTTTAGTTGCATGGGGAATTGGTCTGAAGCAATGGCACAAAGTATTGAGCCCCACGTAAAGCAAAGCCAGAATTCTTCCAGCACAACCAGAGAAACATGAATCTGCTTTTTACTATTTTTCCACTTCCAGGTGTTTTTGTTTTGGGGTGGTTTTTTTGCCCCTTTCTTGCCCAATGCCCATTGCATGTGTTAGGCAGCAGTGGATTGGTAGGAAATGCTAATTGAGTAGGTATTTCCTGTTTTTGCTGAGGAAAGAGGAAATGAAGGAGAAGAGAAGAGAAGACGTTCCTCAGAAAGCACAGTCTCTGAAAACTTGGGAAGTGGCTCTACTTGAGGAACTGTCAAAAGCCAAATTGAGTTACTCCAAGGCTGGACCTCATTCCATGTATTTAACACTTCATTCTTATCTGTGTCTTTTTGACTATTGAAACAGGAGGTTTTTTAAAAATTGAATTTATTTGCTACCATTAAAGTTCCTTGTTTACAGTTCAGCTCAATGTGGTCAGCATAATGATAACTGTCGGTTTCACTTTCTGTTTCTAGACCGTTTCATTTGACTAGCAGGAAGTTATCCCCTGTGGGTCTGTCAAAATGTCACGTCAGTTTTTCCATCACCAACTGAAAGTTTTCATTGAGTTGCATTTTTATATTAAGTTATAAGCTGGCCCCCCCCTTTTTTTTTTTAACAAAAACCTTATTTTAGGAGAGCTAAATCTGATTGAGAGTGAGTCTTTCATTTCCATAGTTATTTAAATTGTAGCAATACATGTTATTAACAGTATCCACAATATACTGTTAATTGCCAAGAAAAATGGTATGCTACCTATATAGTACTTTTCCTGCAGTTCTTCTCATGAGAGCCAGGCCTTTTCTCTTGGTGAGGTAGCAGTATTTGAGATTTGCTTATATTCATCTATGGCCTCTGGGATATGTAGGTAACAGAACTTGGCTATAAAACCACCACTGGGTTTTGCAAAACAAAATCCTACTGGCAAAACTGTCTGAAAGTGCCCATCTCTGTTCGCAACTATTATAATGCAGAAGAGGGAGGAAATCCAGACAGCAGTCTTGAGATCAAGGGAAGCATACTAGCGTGAAACCACATAGGAAAAATCAGACAGGCAATCAGCTATTTTGCCAACAGGAAAGGTTAAGGAGAGTAACAGTTGTCTTCAGAAATTCTGCTTGATGTCAAGTATAATTGAGTTTGAACAACGGCGCCCCCCTTGCAAGCTATGTGTCCTGCGGCGGTCAGGAAGCTGGGTGTCTGACAGGGCTTTACCACATCGATAGTTTCTGTAGTCCTAGAGCTTTATGATTCTATTGTAGGATCAGGTGATGGAAACACCTGGGTTCCCAGCTCTAATCTCAATGCACAATGTTTCAGGAGTGATCAGCTCTGTACGCAAATGCAGGTAATTCCTGGCAAAATAAACATTATTAGGTTGAAGCTTCTTGTCCAGCGCATAGGGCCTGCTTCTCCTCTCCTTCAGGACAGTTTTACAGTGGCGTCAATCAGTTTGTTTCGATAAGAGTCCCTCCTGATTTATGTTGACATGAGGTCATAATCAGGCTGACAGACTAGAGTGCACTGTGGGTAGAAATCGAGTCTTAAAACTCTGATGGTTGGTTTCTGGCTTTAGCAACAGCCCTGCTATAAGCGGGGGTAGGAGGGAGGGGAGTGGAACAAATACCAATTAAATTTGCTGAAGAACAGAAGGTGCAGCTGGATTTTACAAATGAATTGGGAGAGATGGCCAAATTTCAGATCTCCGGGGCCAGATTCTGCTGGGTTTGTCTGGTGAACGTCTAGAGTAACTCCTCTGAAGCCAATGAATCAACCATGTTGCATAGGTGAAATCAGAATCTGGCCTGTGGTATTTAAAGATGTAGGACAGTTTCTGCCCTCCAGGCCAAGTTTTCTTTTGGAAGCACATGCACAACCCCAACTAAAGGTCAGTGGCTGACAGAGTCTGTTTTCAGATACGCGCAGGCAGGGTCCACTGGAGTTGATGGGAAATGCAGCTATCTGAAGGGAGAATATAGCTGCCAACATCTGGTTGATAGCAAATGTGTTCTCTTTGTTTGTAAGATGATCCTGAACCCATCATGTCTTTTGGATTGTCTTTGCACTCATTGACTAGTCTTCTGCCTGGGTTTGGGTCTTATCCTGCCAAATTCTAAGTGACCTCAGACCCCAGCGGCTTCAGGAGGGTGTTGGAGGCACTCAGCTTCTTACAAGAGCTGACGTGAGGTCATGTGAGCTTGGAACCTCATCTGACTGGGTTCTCTAGTCTTGGTCCTGCACCCACTGGGGTCAACAGGAGTGCTGTGAGCGTGTGCAGGCTCAGGCTCCAGGGGTGGAAATCTCCCCGGGGTGCAGGGCAGACACAAGGCCTATACACCCCTGGAGAGAGGCCCTCAGCCCTCATAAGGGTGAATGCCTGAGTTGGCAGTCTATCCCTGTTCAATAAACCTTCACACACCTGCTTAAAGCTAAGCACAGGTTCAGAGAGCCTGGCTGGGCAGGGATGGACGCAAGTATGTGCCTAAATGCTTGGCTGGGACATAAGTGGTATTGAACCCTTGTGCTGAATCTCTGCTCAGGGCAATGCTTGACTCTCCACAGTGGTGAAAGCAGTGTAAAAGAAGGCAGCCTTGTAAAGAAACCATCCTTTCTTACAGCTCTAAAGCACCGTAAAGCCAGCAGAGGTCTCTCTGCAGTCAAGGGACTTGGAGGAACTTGTGAGCTTGGAGGCATCATAGTTTTTTCTGCCATAAATGCCTCAATTACTCTTCTGGGAAATAATATGAACAATCAGGACAGCAAATTATTTTCACATAACTGTTTTCATTAATCTTTTAACTTGAATGGGTGAGTCAGTCTCAAAGGAAAAATGTATAGTTGTCCTTCAGTTGTGATTAAATCCAGCCCCTGCAACGCACTTTATGAACAAGTGAAAACAAATCAATGCTGTTATTGCACTGTATCTCTATTGTGTATAATACTATACATTCATCTGGTAAGAGTAATTTATTTTTATTACTGTAAATAAAAATGTTAAAGTGATTTGTCAAGAGAATATCAAAACTGAGGAGAAAAAAAATCAAAATTAAAATGTTTTAAATCTGGGCTCTTGTCCCAGGTATGTGCCATATTATTTGTGTCTGTGTTTTTATTCCAGATAAATGAGTCTAGCAAATAGTATATAAAGCCAGGTATTCAAAAGAGCTGTTCACTGACCTCTGTTAATTAAGCAAGTGGCTGTCAGACATACTGGCCTGATTCTACACCCTTTTATTTATGACAATCCCAATGAGGTCTGTTGGGCTACTTGATGAATAAAGATGGCTTGCATAGGTGCTGAACATTCCCAACTCATGTTGACATCATCTGGATCAGACCCTATCTGCTCACTATGACAACTTATTTTTTGTCAGTCTGTCCGTCTCCCTTCTTACCTCCCACCTCCTTTGGCATGATCGCTAAACAGGCAGTGACATACAGCAAACACAACAATATTCCATAATAACAATCCAAGATAATGGCAGTGTATTTGATCTGAACTTGAGGGGCTGGGATCATTAATGAAGTATATTCTTTCCCTTTCTTTTAAATAACTAAAGGGGATGTGGTGATAAAACTATACTTCCCTCTTAGAAGTGATCCAGCTAAGTGAATGATCAGGTAGTAGGAAAGGCTGGGGTCTTGATAGTGGGTCTAATGAAACTGTACTGTTACTGTATGTACTGGATCTATTATGGGATAATAGAGCTTTTCAGCCTCCAGGGCTGTCGAACCACTATTTCATCAGCAGTGAATTCTCATAGGAAAGACAAGACTAAGAGCATGTTAGAGGCCTCTGACAAGGGCTGATGGGTTTAGTGCTGTATGTCAATCCCAACAACCCAAATCTTGGGGGGAAATCCAGGCCCATCTTTGTGGATGGCTCAGGCCTACAAGCATTGTTCAGTACAAAGGATATAAGACTTCTGTAGCTGAGGAGCCTATATTCAGCTCACCACCCTCTCTAGCAGGGAGAGAGATGATATATAACCCATCTACAGATATATATAACAAATCTGGAGATCTGTTGCCCAGGTGTGGTCCCCTCCCTTAGCCTCTAGTCTTTAAGCTAACAAGGACACACAGCTTGGCTTATGCAGGGAGGCTGCCTGTGATAGAATTTTCTCTGCAGCTCCGTGCACAAGCTAACTGCATGTGCCTGAGTTTTATTTGGTATCAAGGTACTCTGTTTCCATTATACTTCTATGGAAATAGGCACTGGCTTTGAATTGTTTCACCCCTTTTCTTGTTAGTAATCTCAACCAGTCACATAAACAAGAGTCACTTTCTCTGAGGATGCATTTGCTTCCCATGGTACTATTAAGGTAGCACATGGACAGAGTGGTTCAGGTGTCTTCTGACAGCCTGCTGTGGGCTTATACCAAAGCCTGTCCCCAGTTGACTCAGCTGTAAATGAGTACTTGGTCATTCAGCTTGGGAAATCAAAGGTGGGTAGACATGAGGCTAGGCACATTGCTCTTGTGTGCCACTAGCTAAGAAACTGGTGTGCCTTACCCACAGTAGCCTTATGGGCTGTTAGGCTCAGGTGAACTACCTACTAGGGCTGTGTGGAATGGCACCATTCTGTTTCGCCTTGTATTTCAGAGTTTCAATGGAACAGCGCTTCATATCACATTTCATGTTGATTTGAAACAGCTGTTCCATTTTGTTTCATTGAAACAGGGAGGCTTTTTTGACTGTTTTGGCATTTCACTAGATTGGCCAGGGACAGGGAGTCAGCCCAGCTGACTGAGGACTCCCTGGCCTTGCCCAATCCAGCACCGGGGATGGGAAGTCAGCCCAGCTGGGCTGACTACCTGGCCTGATCTCATGCTGGGGATGGGAACTCAGCCCAGCTGGACCGACTTCCCATCCCCAGCACTATGGTCAAAACATTTAGACTTTCAAAATGTTTCACCTAGCCTTGTTTTGTTTCAAGGCTATTTCAAAACAGTGTCAAAACAAAATGGCTGGTGAAATTTCACACAGCCCTACTATCTACCATCTAACATGGTTTCATGAGCATGATGGTAAAATGCATGATTTCAGCTGCAGTGTAGCTAGTGGATTGTGGATTTGATGAACAAATGCCATAAGCAAGGCCAATGCAGAGCAGCTACTCCTGCCAGTTCTATTCCTTAGTATTTATAGTATAGTTATTTCCAGTCAGGCCAGGTGCTGGACATACAGGCTCCTATCCATGTGCAGCAAGGCTGTTTCGATGCGTTATAATTACAGCACATCACAGCATGATAATTATTGCGCTCTGGCAAATTCCAGTGTCACATGTATCAGCGTTCCCACACTGAAAAATGGTGGTGTAGGCACTTTAAAGCTCATTGAATGAGTTAAAGCACCCCTGCTGCCATTTTTCAGCACAGCTCTCGGAGCCACTGTAATTAAAATGCCCCCCCCCCAACTCTCAGAGCAGGCGTATAAATGCCCATACAGTGGCAGAAAATAAACCTGCCTCAGGTTTCTTGGGGGACAACAGCTTGCAAAGCGAGAAGGCTTTGTAGACTCTACTCAGCCCATGCTGTAGAAGCAACAAGGTTAAGGGGCAGGGTTTAAATGTTAACATCCACAACCTGTCGTAAGAGCAAGGTGCTGCCAACCTACAGGAGATTCCTAACAAGGACCGTGGAACAAAGAAGAAATTAGCTCTCACCAGAGAATCCTTCCAAGATTTTACATTGAGCACAAGCAAGGTTATAGCAAGTCAGAGACAGCTGGATGGCACAAATATGGTCAATAAAACTCAACCTGACTCCAAGTGTCCCTTTAAGAAGCTCACAACAAATGAGGACACTACTTTCCTGTGCAGAATAATCTTGATGTGACTGGAGGAGATGGCCTGTAGATGCTCCAAGTTTAAAAACTGCTGTAACAAACACTGCCATTCCAGTGCATGTACATCTTGAGGAGTTGGGGGCTGGGAAGGATGATGGTTATATGCAGGCACCTGGAAGAATCGGCCCCCATATGCTATTGCTAGGCAGTCTTGTGTTCCAAGCTGGTGGCTTGGTTAATCCTTCATTCATCATTAACCCTTCATTCAAAGTCATTATATCACTAGAACACCCATCTCCATAGGTCAGGAGGATTGACATGCTTGTGTACATCTGTGCTGTGGACATATGTGTTCTGCTTTTTGGAACCACTTAGGTGCCCATCAGCTTGGTATCTAAGCATCATTTTGCTTGTGTCGAGTTTGCCACTGAAGAGAAGGGAAGGGATGGCATCCAACAAAATGAGAGATCCAGGGAGGTCAATCAAGAGTGATAAAGAGAGGTTGCAATAGCTACATCTGCCTTGTTTAGCTAAGTAACAACTAAGTGGGGAAATGCCACAAAGTGCAGCTCTGGGGCATAGTTGGACAATCTGGGAGGAAAGTTAATATTCTGGTTGATCAGGAGGAAAAGCAGAACGTGCTAATTGAGCTGCTTTTTGACTCCTCCCTGGGGAAAGTGGTGCAATTCCTGGTGCACGGGGAACTTCAGACTGGAATGGGAAAGGCAGTGGGATAATTGTTCCCAGAATCGATGGAACTGGTGGAGCCGTTTCCAACACCAGTTTCTATTGTTCCACTCTATCACAAGAAGCCGGTTGATCTAACTAAGCACTTGAGTCTCTAATAGCATACAAAGCAGCCCGGAAAGAAAAGACACAGAGCTGAATGTGAACATAACTGGACTTTCTTGTCCTGTTACTCAGTTTTTTGCTTCTGGGCCTATAATGAGGGCAACAGACTAATGAGCTGTGCTCATTGCAGGTGCAGTTACAAGGCAGCCTCAACCACTGCTAAATATCTGTGCTTTTCCATTCATTTACTGCTTTCTCACTTTAATGAGCAAAGTAATTCTTAAGTGGGGCTCTGTGTTAGGTGACTCATCACACACACACTATTCAGTCCAGTTGTATTCCTTCAGATGCCACTAATCACCATGTGACCAGATTGGTCAAATTAAGAGGAGCTACAGTTTCCAGCTAGGTCTTTCTCAGAGACTAAGCTGAATTCTGACCTGTTGTAACTCCACTGATGTTGATGGAGTTAATTGGGGTGATTATGGCTCGCTGTGATTTCTACCCTAACTTTGCAGGGAGGAGTCTGACCTAGGGATGATTTTTCAGCCTCACACATTAATCATGTGAATGCTGTAGTTCAGAGGTGTTCAATCTTTTGGCCAAATGGGTCGGATGAGTGGCACGGGGTCAGGCCTTATGTGCCCCAATTAGGCCCCACGCACCCAGATTCAGCCTTATACCCCCAGGTTGGGCCTCATGCCACCCTGATCAGGCCCTGTGCACCTGAATTCCCCCTCACACTACCTGGATCCTATATCAGACTGCCCAGAGAGGGTCCTGCTCTGCCCAGATCAGGTCCTGTGCCATTCCAGCCATGCACACCTGATCTAGCGTTCGCAGCTATGCTCTTTGCCTATACGGCTCCTCACACATGGGTCCAGAAATCTGGCAGCTGGGTAGCAGCAATTTACTCTGCCATGGCTCCCTGGTGCCACATGTTTGGACTTGCAGGGAGCTCCGCAGGCCAGATCTGGACTAGCGGCCAGGGGTTGAGCACCCCTATCGTAGTCTTTATACTGGGGGGGAGCATGTGGACAGCTTGCACTCTTGCTTTGTAGCGAGGAGGGAATTCCACAGAAAAAACACCAGCAGGCAGCCTCTCTTCTATGTTCTTCTGAACACAATTACCAGGTGAACCCAGCAGCCCACTTCCCATACATCAGTGAGACTTGTAATAGACTTACTTCAGTTGCACCTCAGAAGAGAACAGAATCAGTCTAAGCAACGACCTTAGGACAGCTCTGAAAAATATTTTCCTTAAACACAGCCCAATTTAGAAAGCTTCAAGTCTCTCCAGTTACTGGTCAATATATTTATGACAAAAGAGTGTATAAGTAAAAAACAAAAACAAACCCCCCCACCACCTTTTTCTGTATTTTTCCCAAAAGTTTTCAAAATAAAATGCCATGAAAATACTAGTTAAGTATCTTTTGGCCTCCTGAATGGGTGGGGGGATAGAAATTATAACTCTTTTGGGAATACTTTGAAAGAAATAATTTTTAAAATAGTATGAAAAATGATGGAACACCCCCCTCACCCCGCCCCAGAGGTTCCATTTCCAACAGTTCAGAAATAAAAATACATTTCAGTTCTCAAATATACTCAAACTTAATGACTGATTCATGCAATATGATAAAAGCCTCAACAATCTAACTATTTTAATTACTAAAATTAAACTGGTAAGGATATAGAAAACTTCTCTTGCTTTCAGGTTGCTGGTATGCTCCCAGATGAAGTTCAGAGTGACCAAAAGTCATAGAATCATAGGAAAATAGGGCTGGATGGGACCTCAGGAGGTCAGCTAGTCCAACTCTGCTCAAAAAAAGTCCATCCCTCTCTAAACCCACACAGCCAAGTCTACCACCTACAGGTAGGTTAGAGCAGGGCAGGATTCATGCACAGGCAAACTAGGCACATGCCTAGGGCCCAAAATGAAGGGGCCCAGTTGTGCTTATTTTACATATTATAAGTATTGAATTAAAAAAGTAATATATACAGGATTAAGTAGGGCCCCACAAGTTTGTTTGCCTAGGGCCCACTAAAGGGTTAATCTGGCCCTGTGTTAGAGGCTATGTAGACTGAATTGGTGCATCTCCTTATGAATAAGCATCAACAGCACTAAAATGCCTCCAGAACTGGCATTAATTGGTAATTTCATTCTTATTTTCTGCAGATACACTAAAGATTGAAAACAGAAAATAAACTATACATTGAAAATGATTCATCTATCCAAGGGTGATGTGATGTCATTTTGCTGCTCATACCATAGCTTTATTGCAGTTATAAATAGACTCCATTTCTCAACACTGTTAATTCTTCAGATGGTACAGAAGGTAAATGCACATTTCCATATCTATCAAAAAAGAAAGAACTCACCAAGGGGAAACTGATAGCCAGACACAAAAACCAGACAACCCATTAACCTCTTAAAACCTTTATTTTTCTTTTTAGTACCACATGCATAAAGTGTCAGCAGTTTGGGATTATGTTGTTCAACATTTTTTAACAAATGTAGTTACAAGCAGTTTTCAGATCTTTACAGTTTTCCCCTATAGACTGTACAGAAGAAAGTTCATTTTGCAACCAGATAGCTCTTACCTTTCTTTGACAGGGTCAAGGCAGGTAGAACCCACAACACTGGGAAAAATACACTTGTTTACGTTTAGCAACTGTGAACAGTAGATAGATACAAGCAGCAACATACACTGATCTATTGACTAAGTGCACATGGTTAGAAGACCCCATTAGACAGTGGCCATCTTTTTCATGTCAATTATACAGTCATGTCAACTACGAATCAAGTAGTATTTCGAGGTGTGTGCAAACTCACAAGGTGGAGACATCTGTCTGACCGGCCAATCAATTTTACCAAATGGAAATTCACTTTAAATAATAATACTGAAATGTAAGAAAACAAACCTTTATCTGAGTGCAGTGTCATTTTGCTGGCTATTTTTCTGCTCTATATTTTTGGAGTACCCATCACCCAATATCTACAGAACCAGTGTAGGGTCACAGGCTCGCATGCACCCTGTCACGGATTCCCTGCCCCACTGTTCTTTCTCTCACTGATACCATACTAAGAGCCTCTCTTGAGGACACAAGTGAAAAGCCTCATTTGGCAGAAGATCTACTATGACAGGCCCGTGTACAGCAAGTGAGAAGGACACAGGCCTCTCCCCTTCCTTTGCATACACCACAATGGCTAGCCTGGTGCGCCCCTATTTCCTGAACACTGTTAGGCTCCTTACCCCCTCCATGCTGCCAGAGGAGGCAGTCTCTTGCAGGGGATAGGAAAAAGCAGTGCTCCCATTCCCCAGGCAGGCTGAGGTCTTCAGCTCCAGCTAGGGCAGTGCAATGTTGTCTTGACCCTCTCTGTACTGTCCAGCTTCCAGAGACAATTTCCCTTTAAAGGGGAATTCTACTTCAGAGTCCAAAGGCCTGGACATGCCCTCAGTCCTCTTGTCTCAGGACAGGTGGAAGGTGGAGAGGCAGACTGGGTGACAGGATCACAGGTAGCGACCAGTCAGAGCACCAGACTAGTAACTGATGGGGAGATCAGTTCCTGATCTGTAACTAAGGCCCAAATCATTGCTCCATTACTTGCTTGACCCTTTCACAGGTCAAATTCCTTTTGAGAACACAAGAAATTTTGTTCATGTCTAAACTGAATAAGAATCAAGTGAGGAAGACCCCAGGATCAAACACTATCGGGGGATTAAACTCAGTTCTGGGAATGAAACTGTTTCTTAAAGGTGACCTGCAAAGCTTTGGGGAGAAATAGAAAAGATGGAAAATCTCTTAAAATCCACAGCTTATCACCCTAATTTAGATCCCAAACACACGCATTTTAATACAAATACCTGCCCTTCCAGGCCGCTCTCCCTGCCCTGCTGTGAGACAGAGTTCCCCTCTGACCCCTGCCGACATGAGGTCCTCTGCTTGAGGTACCTGAGGTGCCATCAACCCTGAGAGGGGAAGAGCTGGCCACTTGGTGGATAAAGGAAGCAGATGATTTTCACATGGTTTACTGTCACAGATTGAGTTCATGGTTCTATCTGCAACCGCCGGGTCTTTATGAATTATTAACATATATACAGTGCCATGAGAATAAAGAACAGTCCCAGTCCTAAGGAGCTGATTATTCTCATTTAACATTATTGGGTTGGAGCAGTGCTAGCAGCTCTGGCTGTAATTGCAGCTCCATTGTGCGGTGTCACATTGTGAGACTGTCCCTTATAGCAGAGGAACATAAAGATCCCCTCCTGCTTCACCTTACTCACCTGAGTCATGCTTGAGGCCCACTGAAGCCAACAAAATTACTTGTGAATGCAAGAGGAGCAAGATCTGGTCTCATACTACCACCCCCGCTTTGTCATCAGGGCACATGACAGCAGTGTCCTTAAGTGCCATGGAACACACATCCCAGTGGATTATCTGTGCTTGGGAACGATGGGGCCAGCACACAGGCAGCACCAGCCGTGTATTGTGCCCCATGTGCCGTGTGCATCACTAAACAGGCAAGTTGTGGCAATAGGCTGTTCACTTCCTCATTTAACAAAATTTTTGCAGTTCCCTTTTGACACTGACTGTTGCAATGAAGCCCAGTCTGCATAGGAGTAACACTGTGTGTGGAACCGTGCAGGGGGAGTGGCAATTTGGAGTGGATTTGCAGGTTCAGTGTGGGATCTGTGTGTCTTGTGTAGAACTCCAGATTTTCAACTGAATGTCACAGATCAAACTTGGGCTTGTCCAGTGCCTAGAAAACCAGCGCCCGCTTACCACAACAGTCACATGGCGCAAGGTGGCAGCTCCTGTTCTTGCTCTCCTTAAATACTGCCTGGAGAAATACGAAGTCACAAGGCTCAAAGAGAAAAGGTGTCACAGAGGCCCATAATGTGGCCACAGGGGCAGGCAGCATGGGCACTCACAATTGTACACATCTACAGATGTGGCTGATCCAGTGGTTCCAGTGTACCATGCAATTTGTTCTGGTATTGAGAATGTCAAGGGCTTGCCTTGTATTGGCTGCAGCCAGAGTACAGGTCACACTACAAAGTTTTGCCCCTATACTCCGCTGCCAACAGCACTATGCTGACAATGCCCCTGTCTAGACACTTCTAGGCTGACAAGAAGACTTGCACCATCTTGGCTCGTATTTGGGGTGTAACTATGCCAGCAAAAACACCTTCTGCCAGCATCAGCCATCTCTACTACAGGGTTCTGCAGACATAGTTAGGTCAGGGTGGCTATAGAAGCAGCAGCTCTATAATGTAGCCAAGCCCTTATGGGAGTGCTGTTTTGCAAGGCAAAGTTTTCTCCACTAGCTGCAGTGTTGTGTAGACATGCTTCTCCCGGAGACTTCTTTGCTGGACTCTGTACAGAAAAACCACCACTGAAAATAACAACGTCCTCTTTCCTATGCAGGAACAAAGCCTGATATAACCCAAGTGGCAAAATATGGCTTTGTCCTGCTAGTGGCTGAACCATGTACAAAGGCTTGTGAGTCTTGTATTGCCATTGAGCTACTAGATTTGGTCCTGTTGCTCAGGCAGTAAAGACTGAGGCTGTTAGATACAGAGGTCCCCAGGTTCCATCCTTGCAGACAACCCATCTGGGGACATCATTAAACTGGGCTAATTCTGTCTAGGTTAAGGGGCAAAACAGCTCAAGAACCAAATGCAGCTCTCCAACTCTCCTCAGCCACAGAGCACCCTACTCAGAATACAACACACACCTTCATCGCAAGGGATGCTCTTCACAGCCACAGCAGATCCCCAGCTAACAGCTGTTTGCTTCTGTTGTCGCCCATATTCATGGGTCCGGCAGGAGATGGACATGGGGCAAGGCAAAAAGAACGAAATGTCTCCAGCAAGCTGAAATCAAGGTAGGTTAACAAGGGCCCAGAACCTGGGAGCTATACACAATTGCCATGTACCATTTGCCTCAGTAGTAGCAAGAGGGGGCTCTGAAATTGCTCACAGCCAAAAGCAGCTCTGTAGGGAGCTGTAAATCTTCCTCTACACTGACTTTGAGGAGCCCCCTGCTTAGAAGCATCTTCAGGCTACATGAACAGCCCCACTGTCCCAGGCACATGAGCTAAGAAAGCTACAACACCAGGCACGCATGTGCCATGGAAAGGTTTTGCATCTCAAACTCTGTGTCTCTGGGAAATGGAATGGAGATTTTCATAAAAGGCACTTGTATAAAAAGTGAATTTTGATAAAGCAGCACTTCCAGCTTCTTTCTACAAAAATAACATGAAACAAGATTTATAGCAACTATATATATGACATAGTGAAGCCTTTTCATTACTAGGAAAGCTGTAGGAAAATATGTTTCATAAGCAATTCAGACTAGCGCCACGGGAATATTTCATTCTAGAATTTCCCTAAGCACGTCAAACTGCTTAAAATGGAGAAATTTGGGGAACCATCCAACTTGAAAAAAAACAGTCCTAGAAAAGACATTTCAGGAAAGGTAAGAGAACTTCTATTTGGGATGATTTGGCCAGAATGAAATGCTGAACTTAAAAATAACTTGAACAAAAAATCAGTGACTGCAACAACAGTCTCCTCAGAGACACTGAAGCTTTCTGCCAAAGATGGACTCCCCAGCACAACCCACTGGCCTGTTACTAAATTTAACAAGAGAAAGAAATGAGACTAAGGAGGGTGCACCCCCATCCTAGAAGAGCAAACAGGAGAGGCTGGGTTCTGCCTCTGTGCAGAGGGATGACGCATGTCATATTGCATCACCAAAACCCACTGAAACCCTAATCTGAGATCTGAATAGGCCATAAATGGTGCATGGGAGCTTTGTGCTGGGCTTCAGCACAGGAGAGACTTTAACGTGTGGAAGCAGAGCATGGGTCCAAAGAGGGTACTTTCCTTTCCCGCTAGCCGTGAAATTCTCAAAGGGAGGGGAAAAGGCATCAGAATGTAAATGCAATAAGAAAAGAGGTTTCAAAGTTATACTCCTTATCTTCTCTGCTATCCAGGAATTTTGCTTCCTTTTATGAAGGTGTTGAGCACGTGGGCAGCTTGTTGTGGGTTTCACTCTAGGTGGAGAAAGTGTCAGACATCATTTGCAAGTATTGCCTTGAAAATTGCACATTGTTTACTTCTCTAAATTTCACAGGATCCACTCTCACACAAACACGCACACTCTCTCGCTCTCTCTGTTTGTTTTCTACAGTTTATATCAACTCTTGTTTAGTGGAAACCAGGGCCAGAATACTGTTGCCATCTCCCGGTAGGTATTCACATGGCCAGCTCCTGAATCAACAGTGACCAGTGCATAGGAAAGGCTACCAAGACTCCTGTCCTTTTCTAAGGAGCAATAAAAACAGTTCAGGCTGGCTGAGCATACATTGAGTCCCTGGCACTGCAGTAGCACTGCTCTCTCTCACTGATGTGCTGTGATAACAGATGTTTTTGTTTCTTGGATTGTTAACATGCACCAAGGAAAGGACAACAGTCATATGCAGCTCGGATAAAAAAAGGTCTGGCACAAATTACAGGGACCTCTCTGCTGACAGGCACCACAGGTCAGATCCTGTCATTGGACGCTGAATGGACGGAAGCTTTTGATCCCACTATGTCAATAGTCACCTGCTTCCTTCTCTGTGAACAGTTCCTCACAGTGGCTCTGACCCTGCCATACATCCATGTGTACCTGTGAGGAGTTCCACCCGACTCCAGCCTCCAGCAGGGCTTCCCCGGGGCTGGGTTGCATGGATCTCACGGCAGGATGTAGGCAAAATTCCTCTCTCTGCAGAGCTGCCTGTTATGCCTCTGGGAGGGTACAAGGGCTTGAGAGAATACCACCACTTCTCAACCTGTCTCTGGCATTCATTCATCCAGATCCCACCCTCTCTTGAAGCAGCACTAGCACAACACCTCTAAAACTCTTGGTGGTAAGCAAAAATTATGTTTCTACCTTTAAAAGCGCTTTTAAAATATGATTAATTCCCATCTCATTGTTTTAACCAGCAGAAAAATGCTCAGAGCTAAAATGCTCGTGAAATGCTATCACACAGCTGTAAGAACACACCTATAGCATAGGGGATAGAACCAAGAAAAATATGTAGGCCACATAAAGGCTTTGGCCTGCCTCAGTTTGCAAGGGCAAAGAGGAGAGTTTCATACTGCAGTGTTTCTGGCTTCAGAACTTTGGACTTTGTATAGCACCTTTCATCCGAGAATCTCAGAGCACCCTAGAAAGACTGATTATCCCTCAGATCCCCTCTTCCAGGCAGGTAAGCATTATACCCATCTTCCAGATTGGTACACTTAGGCATGCAGAAGTTAAATGAATTGCCTAAGATTATACAGTATTGAATCAGTCAGTGGCAGAGCCACAAATAGAAATCAGGAATAATGATTCCCAGTCATCTATGCTGGAACCATTAGGTCACATTCCACAAAAGAAATTAAAATGCCCTCAGTCTTTCCTCATGGCAACTTCATTAGGCTTAGTCTTGGCCAGCTTTGTTTTCAGTCCAGTTCTCTGATGACCAGTTTTGCATATCAAGTGTCTCCCTTTGTGTCCAGTTTAGCTAGTGCAGTTATCAGGCATCTACAACATGGATTACAAGCTAAAACATCATTGTTAGTAACTTAGGGTCACCCAAAACCAGGCCTTTAGAAATATAACATTTCCTACCATGGCTGTGGACAGATTTCTTTCCTGAATCACAATTTCTTATGATATCTGCTCAACTCCCTCAGTTCTTCTATCCCCATTATCTACAGCTCAGTTGTCAAATGTGGTCACTGATTATGAGTGCTCCTATTTTTGGGTGGTGAACTTCAGAAGAATATTGGCCTTGATTTTCATAAGTGCTGTAGACTTTCGACTTCAGCTGTAAGCAGTGGGAACCCAGCCATCCAAAATTAGTGCCTGTTTTTTTACAAGGTTGGCCTTAAAATAGTGGTTTTCAAACTGTGGTATGATGACCACTGATGGTCAATGATGAATTTCTGAAAGGTCCACAGAAGAGCCTACTGAAACACTTCTAAGGCTTCAAGCAGGAGCATTTATCACTATCTGGAGCCCCATCCAGAACTCTTTTTAAACTTGTTTTGGTGTTATACTGACTTTTCCCTATCAGATCCCCTAACAGAGTGACCACACGGAATGAAAATGCTCAAGAAAAAGGGTTCACTGATAAAATTTTACACACAAATTATACAAACTTCATACATGTCTGCTTAGCAGCCGTTGTTTCATGTCAGCCTGTCTCAGTCTTTACTGTACATTCATTTCTTGTGTGTTTACCACTTGCATCAAAATCAGAAAAGGGGAGCAAACTAAATGAGAACCAGACTGTAGAGCCAGCTGGAAGCAACAAAAGGAGATTTAGACCTAATACACAGAAAGTCACATGCCCAGCAAGGGAAACTAAGCAGAAGAGATGCAAATGGCAGAGACATAACCAAGCACCAGACTAGTTTATTTCAATCTTTCTTCCTTAGTTCTGTCCTTCTGTGCCTTTCTCATACAACTATAATTACTACAAGGAAATCCTAGTTCTGGAGGGCTGGTTGGGAACATTTCCATGAGATTATGTCTATCTGAAAGAAATATTCACAGGATGGGAAAGTAAATCTCTGATCAATTAACAATTAGCAACTTCCATAGCAGTTAGCACCTTCATAGCTTTGTATTAGCTGATAACAGTTTGTTCCTCTTGCCTTCTGGGGATATTTTAGTCCAGTGCATGCCATTTGCCTGGGCAGGTTTTATCCATGCATTCCATGGAGTGATAGGTCACCCTCCCACCCATCCCATAAAACATCTGCCTCTTATCCCGGTCTCACGGAGATGAAGCCAGAGCTTCCCACACCACAGCAAGACCTGATTTAGGAAGATCAAATTGTATCTCAGCTTATTTAGCTTGTAAGTACCACTAAAAGTTTAAGGAGTCTCCAAGGATTTACTCCAGCAAAATACCCATTGAAATGAATAAATATTTTGTTTGACTAAAAGAAAGCTGGAACAATGACCCTGGCAATGCTCATGCTGGATAAGCATCTTAGAAAACCGAGGTTCGCTGAACAAAAATCAGATTTGGCAAAAGATCTCCAAAAAAGAAGTTTTAAGGGTCAGCTATGTAAGAGTTCTATACAGCTCACAGACAATCATTCCTTACAGGCTTACTGGACACCAGAGGCATGTCTCCATGAGTGGGAACATGCGTTTCCCAGGGACAAACAGCAGCAACACAATATGTGCCACTGCTACTTGTCTCTGGGGAATGCCTGTGCACACGCACTCTGGCATGCAGCATGTGGCCCTGGGTGGGATAGGAAAGGCTGGGGCCAGCACCTGGGCTGGCCCCAGCAGCCTTACCTGGGGTCCTGGAGACCTCCTGAGGCTGCAACCACAGTGACCCAGCAACAGGGAGCCTGACTGGCAGCTGGAGCATGGCTCCAGCCACCCAGTCTCCAGTTTCAGGCACTGCATGCTGTCATCATGTGTGCCACCCCACTTTTTTTAGGCACAGGTTTTTTTACATCAGGATCTCCCAGTGTCAACCCCCTCTTCCCTCCCCCAACCCATGTTGCAAATTAGCAGGGAGCCTAGCTGGCAGCCAGAGCATGACTCTGGACACGTCCCAGGTAAAAATACAGGGAATATCTTAATGAGAATCAAACACATTTCACTATGCTACAGAGACAGTATTCTCACTGTACAATTCATGTTTCATGATTATTACCTAACAGGCATAGAAGTTATGGAGTGAAATCATACAGATAGTTAGGTCAGTCTCCCAAAGCTAGAATATATGGCCAGGCATATCTAGCCATGACAACCATATAATTTTCTTAGATTGTTGATTAAAATGTAATTGAAGATGTCATTGTCTGGTTGGATGCATAAATACTAACGCCACCAACCCTCCAAAATATATGGATAATAAGCTTAGTTATATGTTGTGTACATTACATTAATAGAAGTCAAGTATAAAGCACTAGCTAAACACAGTCAGAACACACCTAGCACCATTTCTTCTCTGGTGGATTGCTCTGTATTTTGTGCTCTGGATAGAACAAGACACTACAGGAAGGGGTTCCCAGAACTAATGAAATCCATGCACTGAGTGTGGCATAAGAGTTGTGAGCACATGCAACTCAAATTGCTGGTCAGGCATTTCTAAACACTCCTTAGGGAAACCAGTCTTCAGGCTCTTCCTGTTGAGTACAGCAAACCTGGTGGTACGCCCCTCTGTAGGCTAACTAGAAAGGATTTAGCATACCGAGCCACATATTCAAGGCTATTCAGGTGACTAAAGACATAGACAAGCACCCAGTGATACTTTCAAAAGTGACTAAGGAGTTTAGATATCTAACCCTGCTAAGAGCCTACGTGTATCTTTAGACACATAAACACCCCTGAAATATCTGGACCTGGCTTCTTTCTTACCAGATATTTTGAAATCACTATACTTTGTCCACTCATGCTATTTGTAAGAAAAAACATCCGTCTACGAGCCTAGGCTAGCATGTTTTACCTAATCTGTTATTTCTAGCAGAGAATATGATGATAGGAAGGAAATAATGCACCATCTGTTAGCCTATGCTATAAACCTTTTACTTCTTCCATAACTTTAATCTTAGCTATCAACACTACCATTAAAAAATGCATGCATTATTTACTATGTCACTGTGCTCTACACCCCATATTATACATACGGCAGAACAGAGACCAAATTTAAATGTTACCACCACTAAGTAAGGTGCTTCTCACTCAGTCAGAATCCCTTTATGAACTGATACCAAAAAACAAAGAAGTTAGGGATATCCACTTTTTATTTTGGAGGGCCTCTTTAGTGCTACTGTAAAGTGCTGAATTGACAACTCTGGAAACAAAGTACACAAAGTAGGGATAACATAATCTCCTCCCCAACCTTACTAGCCATGGGCTGCAACACTCATTTGGATAGACCCCTCTGAGGGATGGCAGGTCTGTTCATCTCCACAGATAAATGCTTTCTTGTTGCACAGTTGAGCCTCCATCAATGCATGTAGCAAGCAGTGTCATTTGTGACCATGCTTGTGAAATGGACATCTGCCCACTAGGATTTGGAAGAAAACCCTGCCAGCCACTAAAGAGCTATCAATCACTCCACCTCTCTACCTTTACACATCATCACGTAGCAATCCATTGAGAATTATGACATCATTGGTATCAAGCCAGTTCTACCACAGAAAACTCATGAGCAAAACACTGACCTGTTTCCTTCATGCTAGGTCAGAAGCATGGCTGTCTCACTCAGTCCACAGTAAGAAGGACAAATAAAATGAAAGAACATCTGGAAGAATGGATGTCAATTTTAAGAAGGCCAGTATTTCACTTCCTGGTAACAACCCTATCACTTTGTGAGATGATGATCAGTTTAACCTGCCAATCTCACTTTAAACCCTTCAGTCAGTCACTAGTAGCATGTATCATTTGTGCTCTGTCTTTACTCAGACACTACAGAGAAATCACAATGTAGTGGCGAGATAATTAATGACACCACAGATAGCACCTCATCCGAGGGCAAATTCATGAGTATGGAAATGATTGACAACGGATGTCTTCTAAAGTGCAGTGCAGGTTATATGCTCTTTGCTGTAAACTGCAAGCTCCTCAGGATAGAGGCCTTGCCTTTTAATTTTTGTCTGTAAAGTGCCATGCCGACCTACAATGCTGTATACCTAAACAAGAATAAACAGGATTACTGTTTGGATCCAATTACACAGCTTGTGACATGGGACAAAATCCCATTCCATGCACAGAGGCTGACAACTTTGCATAGGCGAGTTCCAGGCAGGTTGGACTGCCTCTTCCAGGACTCGAGTGCCAGTGGTCGCCACTGCCACTCACAGGGCAGCCTCCGTGGTTACTCTAGCACCCACACAAAGGCACTGTTTGGTCTATGAATCTACTGGCTATGCCTAAAAGTGCCCCTTCATGGGCCTTTTGCTGCAGACAGCTTTGCTCTGTCAGACATGTGCACTCATTGCTCTCAGATGAGCTGCCTACATACCCTCCTGCACACTCGGCTCAGTCCCATCCCACTGTATTCAGAATATTAGAATCATAGAATAGCAGTGCTGGGAGGGACGTCCAGAAGCCATCTAGTCCACCCCCCTGCTCCAGGTAGGATCATCCCTGACTGAACGATCCCAGTCAAGTGTTTGTCTAACCTGCTCTTGAGAACATCCATGATAGCGATTCCACAAGCTCTCGGAGTGGCCTCTACCAATGCTTAGCCACCCTCCTACTGAGAGGGTCCTGTCTTGGATCAGAAGATTTGGTCACATCAGGTCACAGGATAAATGGAGAACAGGACACCAATGATGGACAAATAACCAGGGAATAGTCCCATGAGTCCTTCCCCTTGAAAATCTATGATTCTGTTCTCCTTGTATTGTTATAGGACATTCATCACTAAAACCTAAATTAAGATAGGCCTGTTTCTGAAGCCCAGATTCAGACACAGGGCTTCGTGGCTTCAGTGGAAGCACAGCCTGAGTAAGGACTGCCATGACTGTACCACATGTGGCCCCCATAACATGAAGTACTACCTGAGGAATTGCTAGCACATTGTGCCCACATGGAAACACTCCTAGGCCTGACCTATGGGGAGGTGTTTCTCAACTAGAACAAGTCTGTCAGGCATCTTAAAAGTGATCTAAAGGTAAAAAGTTTTCTGGAGGGCTCTTGGGAGAATCCAAAGTATATATTGTGGATAATCACCAGAATGTCACCTTCACAGGATGGGACATCGTCAGAAGCAGGAGAACCTGTATGATGCAATGCTTCCTCCTCCCCAGTTCACTGCATCACAGCAGAGTTTCGAAAGTCTTCAGCAATAGGTTTGAAAATAAACAATCCCTTTTCTTTCAGGTCACCAATCCAGTGAGGAGATCCAGTTGTCACAAGTATCACAAGCCTGATTCAGTTGCCACTAAAAAAAGGAGAAAGATTGGGTACAATCCCTGTACCCAACCTCCACTGCACTTTCACTGACTTCAGCAGGACCTGTCCCAGACTACAATATCATGACGAGCCACAGGCACCAGACCTCCTGTATGGTAGCTGCACAGTATGGAATCACTTCCCATGCAACTCAGATCTGCAGAGAGAAGTCCTCAGTGAGCTTCATGGAGCAGAAACTACAAATAATGCCCCGTAAGCAGGTTTCAAAGAGTGTGTTTAACTGACTTCAGTACATCTCACGTGGTAAATATACCACATACAGCTTCTCCTGCTAGGAATCTTTTATTTTGAATTTTTAATCTATGTTCATAGATTGGCAGGCATGATGGGACTGATAAAATGGAAACAAGAGCTCTCAATAGATAGATCTGGTTTTTAAATGTTTGGCACTGTGCGACATGTGTTGGCACTAAATTATCTGGCTATATTTTAACATGAAACATTATACCTCAATGTACGGTAGGTTTTCCTCAGCTTGCTTCTGATGTACTTGACAGAGAGTAGAAATTTAATCAGCTGTGACCTGGATTGTACCTTTAATGGCTACCAAACTAGATTAAATATTTAAATATTCACTTTTATATTGTGCCACATTGGGATTTAGATGTTTCAGGTTGTATAATATAGCCTGGCCTACTTGTGGTAGTGTGTATGGAAATAAGCACATATACACACAATATTTAACACTAAGCTTATGAACTAGGTTTTCAGCTGAATTACCATAGGACCATGGACTTCATTGGAGCTACACTGATACATCCTAATGAAGGATCTGGTCTTCTGCCTATTTAATACCTAACAGAATTTGGAACAAAAATGTATTAATACTGCCTAAAAATACACAATGTTCTTGATCATGTAAGGTGCTGAGTCCCGCAAGTCAATGGCAAATGATCCCCCTTCCCTTCATAGGATTTGGCCCACAGAAAATGTACTCTAGGTGGCTAGATTTTTACATGACACGAAGCAGTGTAGCTTTATAGAACTAAGCCAATTCCCATCAGCTGGGGATCTGGCCCATCATGTCTTCTACACGGATGGATGAGACGCCTGAGTCATGATTCCTCCTGCTTTGCCTTTGGAATGTTTTTGTATGAAATAAGCTTATTTATAAGGGGGAGGAACTGTTCTAAACAGAGCTGCAGGAAAAGGCCATCAGCAAGTGCTAAGAATCAGGTGGAATTTATGAGAGAGAAGAGGGGAACGTATGGTACCAGAACGGAAATAAATATAGAAGCAAAAGCTAGTCCACTGGGCTCCTGTGGCTCTCATGAACAGAGAGGGTTTGAGGTTGCACTGTATCTCTGCAAACACCACACACACACACACACTTCCTATATATTTTTTTAAAATATCTCAGATGAGCACCTTGCCCTAATTGCTCCTGAAGATATTGCATAACAACCAAGAGGCAATTTCAGGAAGATGGCTAACGCCTCCCTGCAGAAAATAAAATCACTACACATCTCTGTGCTAGGATATATACTACGGGGAACAATCCTGCTCTGGTCTGGCTGGGCTAGCTTGGGCCTAATAAGTTCTAGTAAGGCAACTTCCATGACCTTCACTAGTATTAGCCTGAATAAAACAGGCAGGATCTGTCACTGTGAGTGGCCAATGTCTGGGCGAGTCTGTGGGCCTGATTATGGTTGTCAGAAAAACGAGTGTAATTTGGGGGCATGAAGGTAATGGCATTAGCCAGGTACAAAACCAGTGTAAGAGGAGCATAATCAGGTTCTGCAGTGTTAAGCCCCTGGCCCAGTATGTGGCACTGGCTTCTGTAGGCCATTCTCTAAGGCAGTGGTTCTCAACCTTTTTAGACTCAAGGCACTCTACACTAGACTCAAGGCCCCTCCATAACTTTTGTGAATTGACTGACACCCATTTAAAAAGCTAACTGATTTACTGCAGTGCTTACCTTCTTGCAGACAGGCCTAGCAGTGGGGGTCGGGAGCAACCAGGCAGGGAGAGCCAGACCCTGCCCTTATCTACTGATCTCCCCATAGTTTCTGCAGCACCCTTCAAGGATCTTGCAGCACCCCAGGGTGCCCCAGCAGCCTGGCTGAGAATCACTGCTCTGAGGCATCGTGCCTACAGCTCTGCACCACACACCTTGCAAAGTCCAGCTGGCCACTCTTCATAAGACTCCTCCAATCTTAGAAACCCACTATGGTAGGGCAGGCATCATGCCCAGCCATTGCAAAGAGCCAGAAAGGGAAGTCCTTCATCAGTCCGTCCCATTCTTACTGGCCAGTCAAACATAGCAAGAAGCAATTTAGCCCTTCTGCACAAATGCCTGTCTGTCTCCTTGCCTCTACCCATACTGACAGGGGGAAATGCTCAGGGTTTGTTTCCCTACCTCATCACTGCTTAATCACAGCCCTATGGCCCAAATGAAATAAATACAGAATGAATATAAAAGATAAAGGCAATTAATGTCTTCATTATTCCCCTTTCTATCTCTCTCTATCTCTCTATATTACATACATATATATTTTCATTTTGCAAATAAAAACCTTTTATCTGGTATTTCTTTTCATGTATGTATCATATCAAAACCACACATATATTAACAACACTGTACAATAAATACTTATATGTGATTGTTTAAACGTTACTTTCAACCAACAAGGCCTTTTCTTATCTTGTCATAAGGTCAAGTCCTGTCCACCTCACTGAGGAAAATATCTCCATCACTTCAGCATTCCTCTGCTTGAGCAAAGACATCAGGTTTTGACTACTAGTTTATTCAGCGGTTTGCTGTCTCTGTTTCTTCCACTGCTCAGGGGGACAGTGGCAGAGTGAGGGTGGCATCCAGAGCAAATGCCTCTAGTAACCACTGCAAACCATGAATTCCCAGTTCAGCTCTGCTGCTCCTTCCAAATCAGCTAAACATTCCCTCCTCCAGAGGCTTTGCATGTGAGCTGTGCTCTTCTAGGTCAATGTTGTTGGGAGGCTGTGCTGTATTTTACTGGGTCCTTGTCTTGTTTTCCTTGTCCTTCCCTTTGGCTGGGACGTCATCTGTATCAGGAACTATTGCTATTCAGTTCATATAGGGAATTTTCATATTCCTCTCCCTTGTTTCTGTAAAAACCAGCTGAATGCATTATGGGGATTTTCTATCACATACAGCTATCACTATTTTCTGTTCTGGCTGCTGCTGAAGACCAGATATTGCACTTGAAGGACCTGGGATCCTACCTAATGTGGCTCATCCTATGTTCCTGGGTCCCTCACATAAGAACGTAAGCGGTGACCACACTTCAGCCATAACATGTTTTGTTAGTAGCAGTCCATTCTCACTGGACTTTAGACCAGGTCTTAATGAGCAAAGCAGGAGCAGGTGTTTGAGGAATAGTCATATCAGTAACACTATCATGACATGAGGTTCAAAGATAAAATACAAGCTTATGATGTACAACTCTGACTCAGACACACAGTCTGATGAAAGTCAGTGATTTGCTTAAGAGAAGAGGAAACCCCACCCCCCACCCTCAAAGCCTTTTGGATTTAGTTTAAGATACATGGTTAGAACTGGAGAGTCATTCACATAGTAGCTTGCTGTGCCTCAAGAGGTCATTCACATAGTAGCTTCCTGTGCTTCAACCCATCAGGACCCCCTTCAAAGGTACCATTTGCCACTCCCAGAAATGGATGTGTCAACCCACAAACTTCTGTACAATATATTACAAGCAGTCCTGTGCACTAGCACTATTTCTTGAGCTCTTCTCCCCAACATAGTCACATGAGAAAATTCATTTAGACCACACAGCACTACCCACAGACTGATCCACATATTTGCTGAAGAAGGAAGAGAACGTGGCATGCCTAGACCTCACAGAGCCACAAACCAATCCGTAATGGTCTAAAGGAGTTACTGGGATGGAAGCAGTTGAATATGGTTAAACTCATGGGACAGGTTATAATTTCATTAGACAAAGCAAGTAATGGCCTCCTTGAAAATAGCTGTTAGTGCTCATGAGCAAATAGCAGGAGAATCAAGGTCCTGAAGAACACATAACCTTTTAGTAAAGGAGCTGTTAGTTATCAGGACTACCAATTACCAGAGGATGGCTGTGATTACAGACTGTATCCATTATGTCTCAACAAGAACAAGTTCCTCTCTGGGAGGAAAACAGCTGAATACCTAGAGTACAGCTCAGCGCTGACATTACCAAGTTACTGAGGGTGAGTTTTTGCACCAGCTATATGGTGCTCTGTATGCAATGACACTTGTGGACTCCAACTAGCACCCTCTCTGTCCCTCACCTAGTCTCTCTACCTTCGAGAATGGAGCACTAACACTGCGGCTGACTCTTACCTGTCTGTATCCTTCATTTGTCATGGCCTAAAAGCCAGGAGGTGGACCCAAGTGCAAGATTCCCATCAGAAAGAGAGTTCAACTTCCTCCACCATCCAGGACTCTAAAGTCAGATGGGAGATGGGACTGCAGTCAAGGGAAGTGAGAATGGAGATCTCACTGATGAGCTAGAAGCACGTGCGTGTTTAGGTCCCTTACAGTACACGCGCCTTATATGGCCACATACTGCAATCAGAATCAAGATGGCCACTAGCTTGTTTTCTATGCAGCAGAACCCATTTCACATTCTCCTAGAGCTGTGACTGGCTGCAATTTTCAGTATTTCATGCAGGATCCTGTTGGCTTCCAGTGTCTTCTCCCTTAATATCTGCATGCAAATACTTCTTTAAGCTGCTTTCTATTTTAATTAAACCAAAGTGCTATTTTCGGCATTATAACCCAGGGCCCTATTTTGCCAAGTTTTACTTGTCATCATGAGGTTAGCTGTACTCCATCACTGGAGTGGAAGAACTGGGCCCTCATTAACCTTTTCCTTCTGTAACTCAATAAGCCTGAGTTAACCTCACATCATGCAGGCATATCCTCTAGTGCTAGAGAGTGAAAAACAAAATCAGCCCAAAAGGACAAATATTGCTCACTGTGTATTTCAAACAGGTGACTTAAGAGCACCATTTCACTCAGTGAGTTTCCTTGCAAATAACAAATTAAGACAGTTCAAACAGCCATTAATTTTGGGGCCATAAGAATCTTCTGTAGACAGCTTAAATTAAATTGCTCACTCTTTTGCACGTGCAATATGCCTTACAGCATTCAAAGCAGTAACAAGGGTATTGTTTCTTTATTGGCTGCAAAAGGACAGCTGGTTCTATGGTTTATACTGAACTTCCCCTTCACACTTTTCTCCAGGGAACCTCAGTGTCAAGATGGAAATTTAAGCACACCATAAACATCTCAGCCTACTCATGAAGTGCTTTTAAAAGTGACAGTGGGATATGGCACTGAACTCTCCTTTGTGACTGTTGCAAAGCAAAGTGAACGACAAAAACAAACGCTTCTTGTCTGTAATTGGCAGAGCAATGAACACAGATTGTCCCTGGTCATGAGGCCCATAGTCCCAGAATTTCAAAGCTCTGAGCAAAACACAAACAAGAACAGTGGTCTCTAGACATCTATAACCATGCGGTTGGGTTTTCTAAGGGAACATGATTCTTTTCCAGGAGTTTTTCATTACACAGTTAACATCTAGCTGAATAAGCAGTGCTGCCTATGCAATTTCCTTTCTAAAAATTCACACCTGTATAAATCTAGAGTAACTCCATTGATCCCGACCCAGTGGTGTTTTTCAGCATTATTAAAGACTGAAGTATTGTGTTTACTCCTGGTGCTATTATGGGCAAATTTTGGTTATCCTGCTTCTAAAGTGCATTCCCCCAATGCACTCACCAATGGTGATGATACTGTAATTTTTTTAAACAATGCAACAGAGCATAAAAGCAAGTCACACTACCATAACTGCTAATGGCTTTCAGTATTTACTTTTGGGGAAGCCCACTAATACACACCTGTGGCACATAGGAAGTGGGAGAAAGACAGTCCAACACTGCATTTCAGCTTTCTCAATCTGACCACTCGTTATCGTCCAATTCCGAGTCATCGTCGGATTCACTGTACTCCACTGCGATCCTGCGGGACAGGATGGTAGCCACATCATTGCCGACTGGTTCCTTCTTTGCCTCCTGCTCCCACTGTTCCTGGACTTTTCGGAGTTGAATTCCTGCATTAAAGAAAGGTGGAAAACCATTAAGGTCAGCAAGACCAGCTTGCTACCAGTTGACCTATGAGTGTGCTTGATGGCTGCCATATTGGCTGAAACAGTGGACTGAACCAGAGACCTCCAGAGATGAAAACACAGTGCCTTCAGTGAAGGACACCTCATAGCACAAGCACACACAAACACGCACCAAGGCACTACCAGGACTCCAAAGCCACTGCCTGTCTCTCCCTTACTATTATTCAGCCTGTGGCTCTTTGTAGAAAATGGAGATGGAAAAGACCTTTTAGAGTATGTGTGCCCCTACTATCAACTAGGATCCTCAAGGTAGCTAATATAAATTTGATCCTGACTAGATATTTTCAAGTTCTCTATAGGGTCCAATGTCAAGTACCCCATGTGATGGGACTTCTACCAGTTATTCTGAAAGGTTAAAACTTCAGTATGAGGAGTAAATATTTTTTTCAGAAATACAAATTAAATAGTCTTTTTGCTCTTTTTCACCCTGTCTTCTACTCCTGCTACCCTAAATAATTCCTCTATCCCTTTTGAAGCCATGTATTGGATTTTGTTTTTCTTAACCAGCCCTGTCACCAACAAAATCTGCTTCACCTCTGTCCAGTAGAGGACCTTCCCTGGACTTAAATGGTCTTTGGACTGGGCCTCTGGAGTGCAGGTCTCTCTCTGCAGCTGCCCCCCATTCTTCTGCACTTCTCTTGCAGTCTCAGCAGAACTTGCTGCCCCACTCACCCTCTCTCCTGTAAGGCCAGTGCTGATGTCCAGGGACATAACTCACCCCTACGAATCGCAGCAAGCAGGTCGCTCCTGGCATCGCTCATTGGTATCAGAGGGATCTGAGGTTTCCGAGGCTCAACCGTAACGGTGGGGGGTGATGCTGAGTGAGCTGGCGAAGCAGTGACTGTTGGAGGGCCAGGTGGAGGAGGGGGAGGGGCAACAGGGGGGCCCATGGGGCCAGTCTGAGGAGGAGAAGCAGAATATGGGCAGGGCGGAGCTGGAGGTGGGGAAGGTGCATAGGACGTGTGAGCCATGGATGCTGTGGCACTGGTAGCCAGAGCAGGGGGTGCTGAGATGGGGCTGTCGAAGGCAGTTTGAGCAGAAGGTATCACAGGGGGTGGGGGCGGAGGAGCAGGAGGCACAAAGTATTCTGCCATGGGCATCTGCTGTTGGCTGCAACAATTAAAGAACAGAAAGCAAATCAATAGCAATAGTGGAATCACGCTCACTGAAACAGCTCCTATGCGTCAATAACCTTTCAGAGGAGAGAGAAAACCAAGGACACTACTCACTGCCACCTACCTTAATACCATCCCAGCAAGATCCCAACTCAGTTTGGGCTGCAGCCAACTTAGGCATTTGTCTCTGCTTTCTGACCTAAACTATTGTGTGGTGCAGCTATGAACCGGCTGCCCTGTTTATTCCAGAGGTGGCTGCCTTTAAACTGATTTGCATCTATTTATCTTATCTGTGTCCTGAAAGACGAACACACGTACAAACTACACGGAAGGTGGCCTTCACAGGTGGATATACTGGGCCGAAATCCAGACCTGGGTCAAGCAAGTGTAACTGCTAAGGAAGTGTCAAGGCCATGAAGATAGGTCAGAAAAGGGAGGTGTAAGCAGTACAAAAGCATCTTGCACTGATGTGTCATTCACTGAGTATTTAAAATGTGTGTGGAATATATGTAGGGAGTGAAGAGGAAGAGTAGACAGAGAAGCAAAAACAGCATAATACAAACTAACAGAACCTGATGCAAACTGAGACTCTAATCAAAGCAGATTTAATATTCTTGGAAGGTTTCATTTCTTTTGGTCAAGGGACACCTGATTTTCATATTTCCCTTTGAAAAGCTATGCTGGAAACACATTGGATGTCTAATGATTTAAACATAGAAAAAGTCAAGAGAACACAGAGTTCTGGCTGAATCCATCATGTTCCTAGGAAGCAATTGTTGTGACAAGGGCTCACAGCCTGACACACTGAATGCTGCACCAAAAAGAAAAAATGTCACCTAGCTGTTATTTGAAAAATGTCTTTTGGCCTGTGCAGTTTCAAAGGGCTGGGTAATAGTGTTGCAATGAGGCCTTATACATTCATTCAAAAAGCAAGTTATCTCACTGCAACTTGCCAGAAACAGCATTTGCTATTATACCAGCAAGGTGAGAGTTACAACAGCCACCAGTCCTCACACTTCAGGGTTTGTTTGGCATCTCAAGGGAGGAATAAATTTCCTTCCCATTGTATAGGATTGTGCCATTAGATTAATTTTTTAGATCAGATGAGTTTATACCTGTCCATAAAGCATCTGGCATCAAGCCTCCTTGATGTCCAAAGTGATGCTGGACTAGGAGAAGCACTGTGTCAATGCACAGAAAACTTTGCATATAGAGCTCTGAAGGCTGAAATAGTTTTACTTGAAGGGGAAACTGGCCAGATACACACACACAATGGTACCTGAAGCCCAAATGGGCCATTTGGAAGACTATGGCCATATTTCAAATGAATATGATGAATTATTTTTAATCCTGTGCTTTGCTCTATATTTTGCCTCTGGGGTAAGATCTCCCATAGGAGGCTGACGTGCACAGAGATACAGGAAGACAAAGGCTTGCAGAACAGGCCACGTGTCTCCTACGCAAATGTCAACAGAAAGCTGCCCAAGGTTCTGGACAGTTTTCAGGCCACGCTCCCATCTCCTAGTGGGCAACAACCATCTTGATCTGAATTCTGCTCTCAGACATATCTTTGCACTCAGTTGTATGGTTGTAATAGGGAGCTCCTGTTACTTTAAGAGGAGAAAGGCTGCAGACAGGGCTCAGGTGGCACTCAAGGGAAGAGGAATGGAAGGGGGCCAGGTTTAGAGAATATATAAGCCCAGGGCCTGAGCTGCAGCAGGTCATGAGAGGAATTCCAGAAGGCCAGCAGAGGAGCCCCTAACTTACACCAGGGATACCTTGAGCCCAGAAGCAGGACAGGTAAGTACAATAGTGTACACTTGCCTGGAGAGCACCGGTGGTTTGGGGGTTGGTTCTAGTGGGGGAGATCGGAGGGCCCAGCAGGCCCAGGAGCAGGGCCAGAGTCTGGGAGCAGGGCTGAGCAGGTAACATGCCTGGAATCAAGGCCAAAGCCTGGGAGTAGGGCATAGAATGAAATGGATATGTTGCTAGAGAGAGCCCAATGTGCAGAGAGGGGCAGAGATGGGGCTAGAGAGCACCCAGCATCCAGAGGGTGGCAAAGATAGGGCTAGAGAAGCCACTGAATTGATTGATTGGTAATATATGCAAGGCTTGGGCATGGCTAGAAGGGGAGATGATGGGGCCACAAAATTAGCCCTTAAGGGATGAGCAATTAGACCATAGCTTGTGAATGGATGAGTTCTTGCTCATGGATCCCTGGGCCCGTTTCGAAATATATATTCACATTAGGGCATGGCAGATGAGCAAAAGGGGAGGGGGCCTGAAGAACAAGGTGGAACAGAGGCTAAGCAGCCACTGGGGGGCTTCATGGTTGCCCCTGGGGCAGGCCCTTGTTACAACAATATTACAGAGAAGTGACTGAGATTGGAATTTGAACCTGTGCACGACTGTTTTAGCATCAGTTTCTGTTTGGGTAATGATAAAGGCTATCCTCTATTTGGATGATGCTAACTGCTGGGAGAGGGCTGGATGGGTCAAGGGACTGGGAATAAGGCAGAGAACTTCTCAGGTGTGGACTACTAATCAGAATTCAAACCAGTCTTGAACCAGTCCCAAACTCTCACTAACTGAGCACTGTGGTGAAAGGAGATGGTATTTCTTCCAGTGCTGTTCTTTTTAGACATGTGTTGACTTCACATAAACCACCCTCGCAGACAGCCATAACTGGTGTTCTTCAACCTTCTGAGAAGAAGACTAAAGGAATGAATGGGCACTGGAGGCTGAATTACTGTGTCTCCCCTCAGGAAGGCTGAGGGGACTGCCAGAGGGCTAGCCTGTGTGACAACTGCTGCCTAGCTTATGCTTGTCATGGATAGAGGGCTTCCCTTTCCAGGGCAATTGATGTCACCTTTTCAAAGCACTACACTCATTTTAAAAGGGGAAAAACAGGTCTTATAATAAAGGAAAGAAGGTTGAATTCCATACCCATACTCTTTGACTATCTGAGGTCTTGGTCCATTCAGTATAGTCTCTGGAGGTTGTGGTACATGGGGCTGCTGGACACGGTTGAGACTGTTCTGTCGACTTCCTGCTGCTGAAGGTCTGTATACATGTTCCTGGGCCTGGCTGGTCACTAGAATGACCTCTTTGTTGTCTGTTGACAGATGTGATGCTGGAGCTAGTATCTGTTGTGCAGGGTGGTTAGGGCTGGCAGGGTATGAGTGATCAGCTACATCTGATGCATAAGATCTGTTGCACACAAAAATATCAAAGGTTGTATTCCTGGATGGAGGGCAGGAATGGAAAGTGAAGTTGGGAGAGGTCAAGGGGATTACGATGGTACCTATTGACATTTGGGGTCAAGGCATCAACATAGGGAGATGGGAGGTGTTGCCACAAAGTACAGCAAAAGTTGTGTTATCCAGCACTTTATCAACCAGAAAGCTCCACTAACCAGCATCCGAGGGACACGGTAAAAGCGAAACTGGAAGTCCCACTTCTGGTTTCAGCCATGAGCCGAGTTCTTCTCCTTCACTTCTTCGGCCCACGGCCAGGAGCAAAGCAGCCTGTGCAGGGGCCCCCTCCCTGTCCCCTGGCACACTGACACCAGGGAGTACACCAGACAGTGCACATTTGATTTTTTAACTGGCATATTTATTCCCAGGGGATGCCGGATAACAGAGCTTTTGCTATACAAACTTACAAGAGGCAGTATTGGGGCAGTACAAGCAGAGTAGGGAGACAGGAAGAGTTCTGCAGGGTAATGAACCAGCCTGACACCTCTGCAGATCTAGTTTATAAATGGAAACATCCCATATTATCTATCGCCTGTCCACAAGGAGGTCACAAAACCCATGTCACATGAGACATGGTTTGTCAGGCTCAGGTCCAAACCAGCAGGTGGCACTGTACATTAGGGTAGAGGTGCAGTGGGCTGGGGGCATTGTTGGCACAATGCCTGTCTTCCCTAAACTGCTTCCTAGCCAGCACTAAGAGTCCTTCACTGTCATGAGCAATCAATATACCCAGAAAACTGAAAAGAAAAAGTGAAGAAAAGCAAAGAAAAAAAACAATGGGCTAAATGTGTAATACATAAAACCTGCCTATTATCTGGGGACAGTGATCCTTCCGATGAGGCCATGTGATATGGGGATGGTGAGAACCTGTTATCGGGTCGGAATTCTTTATCATATGCCATCATGTTCCACTCCAGACGCCGGTTTCGGGCTTTTCTCACTTTCTTGACCTCCCGAGTGGAATCTTCTACTAACCGCTGCTCCTAGAAGCAAATAAACACCTTTCTTTTAACAGGTTTGTTGGGTGACCACATAACAGCTGTAGATAGTGCTATGTCTGCCAGAGCTGGATGACACACTAGGAGTTTAGACTATGTGGATGATGGTAAACATGCCATCGAACAATGCTGACATTCATATTATTCTAGATCAAGGTTCCCCATCACCATCACGTAGTCCTTCAGTAGCTTTTGCTATTTTTTCTAAGCTCCTGATCCTTTCCTGATCCACGAGTCCTGCTGTCTATTCATGTATCCATATCCCAGCCCTTCCAAAGCTGAGCTGACCTAGCTGCCACAAGGCTAAGCTTGGCACCAGCCCAGTGCACATATAGTTGAAAGGAAAACTGTGAGCAATATTTAGTATAGCAGACATGTAATCTACTGGTACCATCACCTGTGAGAGCTTTGGTCCTCATAAATCCTAGAGATCTTCTGTGGGATAACAGGTCCAACCTACCCACAGATTTGGAAGCCTGAACCACAGTACTGACAAGCCAGAAAAGTGAACCTAGAAATTCAGGTCTACTCAGACTTGCTGCAGACAACAGCTTTAGGGTGGATAAGAAACTCTTATGAGTAAACCTCTACTGCTTGAACTAGCCAAGCCTTTAGACTTAGTGAATCCAGCCCTACTTAAAGTGCTCTTATACCTGCCATTAGAGGTATACATTAACCAAAACGAATGGAACAAGAGAGGAGGCAGCAACATCCAATTGGAGTGAAGAAGTAGAGAAACAGGCTTTATACCTATTCTCTTACTGTGAAGAGTACTTGTCCACATCATAAGGGCAATGGTGTAAGTGGAAAGGGATCTATTCACTACACCTGGAACCCTGATTTCCTTTGTGTCTCTGCTCTCAGGGGCCAACTAAAGAGAAGCAAAGCATTCAGCAAGCTCTGACTAAGGTTGAATGATTTTTAAACCATAAAAAGTTAGACTGAGATCACAGTGTGATATAAATCACCAAAGAGGCACATCTTCAAAAATGGCCCTCATGAGGTTCATGTATTACAGTCTAGGGGGTAGGAGACCTATATGTTTCCTGAATGTAAAAGCCTTGCAGTTGTTGACTGGCACATAGAAAGAGATAGGCAAGCCTCAAGCCTCTTGGCCTGGCAGGGGCTGTGAATGCCACAGAAGCCACTGGTTGAGACAATAGTACGTCTCCCCGACAAGAGTCCCCTTTCTAAGCAGCACTGTCAAGACATGAGATTATGACTAGAGAAGATAATAAGTAAGAGGCACCTTGCAAATGACAAAAAGAGATACTGTCCCTGCACGAGAGACAGAAAGGGGGACAAAGAAACAAACTAGAACCACATAGTGTCAGAATTTGAACTAATTCCAGACTTGGTCCCAGGCCTCATTACAGCCTGACTGGGAGCTTTCTCTGTTGCTTTTACCTTTTGCCTGCGTTTCTCCTTTCTCTTATCTTCAGTTGCCTGCAGCATCTTCTCCTTCCATAAGTTGAAGAAATATGAAGGGTCAGTATAGAATTTGAGGCCGTCCTTCTTGTCATCTCTGAAATTATGAGAGAGAGAGAGAGGGGAATTTCTTAGCAATGGGATCAACCATTCTCACTAATTTAATGGTATAACTAATGATATATGAATGTGCTCAGTGCTTGGGAAAATAACCCCAATGGGTATGAGTGAATGGAGACTAGACCCCTCTGCATTGGCCTGAAGCTCACTATTCCCTTCTCTCTTCCTATCCCCTTCACCTTCCTCCTTCCCACTCACTTCTTCCTTCAATCCCCTTCCACTACAATGAAGATTTTCCTTATGGGATGCAGTCACAAATCCGTAGGCTTTAAAGTTAGTGGTTTATTAAGGCATGGCTGATACACAGGCTGATGAAGACCCCAAGAGGAAACCCTTTAGCTTTTCGGAGAAGGCCTCAGATATTACTGCTGCTCCCCAGAGACACAAGGGAAGTTTAGGGTTTCTGTTCTAACTTAGATCAATGATGCTATCTCATGTCTACCCCTGGATAAATCACATTCTGCAAATACAGACTATTATTTGAATTAAGCAAATTTGTGAGGCTGAACCCTATTCCAGGGGCAGGCAAAGTCTGGCCTGCAGGGTGGACTGGGAACAAGGAAGCTGCTTCATGGCTGGGATCTTGCAGCAGTGACAGCATGGTCCGGAGCTGGGGCAGAACTGAGATCTGCTGCCCACGCTGCACAGTCACCACTGCAAGGTCCCAGCCCTGGCCCTGGAGTAGCTCCCCACCCAGCTGTGTGCCCTGGCAGCACTGCTGAAGCCAGTCTCCTCGGAAACGCTGGGCCCGCACTGTCACGACCCTGCCACTGCTGGGATCTCCTTGGAAACTGGCTGCAATGACAGAGGCAGGGGCTGCTGGGAAATGAAGTCCGGCCACCAGCCAGATCCACCATTTTGCCTACCCCTGTTCTGTTCCATGTGTTAGGTGCCTCAGTGGACTTAGGCACCACAAAGGGCATCATTTCTTGTGCACCCACCAAACAACAAATTGATATTTACTTGTAACCACCCAATAACTCTCACTGGTGACTGTGACCTCAGGATTTCTCCATCACAGTGGCTCAGAACAAGATCACCAGTGGGCTGCCTCCAGAAGAAACCCAGTAGAGTAGCAGAAATCATGAACAATTGGTGGCTCCCAAGACTGGGCAGGCACCATTTGTAGGCAGCATCATCGGTGGTGAGTGAGGACTGCCTGCAGATGCTGACAGTGGTGTTGGCGGTGGCAGTGGGGGCGGGGGGAAGGCAAGTAGGAACCACCTGCAGACACCAGCAGTGGTGTCTGCAGCAGTGAGCCGGGGGGGGGGGAGGGGGTAGCAAGCGGTGACTGCCCACAGAAGCTGGTGGTGGCTTTGACAGCAGCCAATCTCAGGGAGGGGCATGTGCCCCCCCCCACACTCCCTCCTACATGTCACCTACGGCAAGAATAGAGTATCTGGCTTGGTTCTGATCTCACTTATGCTGGTGTAAATCAAAATAAACACCAGTGAAGGCAATGAAGCAATACACGGGTATAACCAGTATGGGGTAAATCAAACCTGGGTCCTTCACATTTTAAAGGAGAACCTCTTCCAAAGGAGGATGGCAATTGTCTGGTCTACAATGAACAGCTTGTCACATGAGCCAGTCATGGTGTACATGAAGAGCCTTGCTTGGGCCCATGCTGTACCTGTATGGGGTGAGGATATTCAGTGGTGGAGGCTTGTCACAGCGCTGGTACATTTCCATCACTGGGTTGGGGATGGAGTTCCGAGAGACCACCTGCTGGTTCTGCACAGTCGAGCTCTTGAATGCCTTCCGCATGTTGATGTCCTGCAGTGAAACTGTAAGTGCAAGAAGGAAACTTTAAGGAACCAAGGAACAGAGTTAGGGACTACTGCCCTTTATGTTCTCACCATGAAGCTTACAGCATTTGCTCAGCATCCATGCCCTGAGGCTGGCCTTTGCTCCTGGCACCCAGCCATTGCAATGCATCCTATCCTTTACACTCAACCTTTGGCATTTGGGCACTGCTCTGTGGTCTGTGCTCAGCACCTACATTGCCCAGCTGATGTTCTCAGCCTGTGCCCAGTACTCATGTTACACCCCTATCTTAAATCAAAGCCATTCAAAATGTTAACCAAATTAAATGGTATTAGCTCATGTATAGAAGAAACATGCCAGCTTACTGGATGCTAATGGTGCCCAGAGCATCACCATTTCCACCTCTTTACTGCTTCACTCTGAAAACCAAGCCCTTGGGAAGAATTCCTGAAATTCCCCACAGTTGCTCACAGTCTCTTTCACCCTTTCTCATCAGCCTTTGCCTATGCCTCTCCTATGTGTAGGGTAGGGAGAGGGAAATCAAGCCTTCAGCACAGCAGCTTGAGACATCAAAAGCTTTGCCTCTGCCAGGCTGACATGCCAGCTCGCCTGCAAGTTGTGCTGAGGGAGCTCCCACCGAGTGGAAAATAGCAGTGGACAAAGGGAACAGATCAGAGCTCATACTTAGTCACATATGGTGACAGCCCTGCTAGGAGGTTTCACTGTCTTCCCTCTTTTGAAGGTAAGTGGATGTCTTAATCCTTGAGTTTTGGGTCACAGTAGGCACATGAAATTAATGTGGCTGAATAAACTCTGGCACAGTTCACACCAGAGTTTAGTGCTCATAAGCACAGTGTTTACACACACACCCAGGACCGCAGCATGTTAAGCCAAAGCTGCATAGCCCCAGCTGGCAGGGGACCCTGGGGGTCAGCCTGTCAGCCTGGGGCTGCTCTGACCTGGAGGGGCTGGTTAAGGCATGAGGAGCTCCAGTGCAGGGCTAGCCAGTTAGCAGCCTTGCACTGTAGCATCTGTGTGCCAGTCCCGTCAGCGTCTACCCTTGCACTGCCATAAAACAGTACTTGTGTCTGGCAGTACTATCCTATGGTGGAGTCAATCAGCCTACTCCATTCTAACAGCACCACATGCATAGACAGTGATGTTTTCCTGTGGGGCTAATTAATCAACTCTGCAATAAATGCCTCATGTAGATGCGTCCAGTGAGAGCTATGGAATTGCTTCAGGCAAGCACAAAAAGAAATTCCCTGTTAGCATAAGCTGTCTGGACCCACTGCACATTACAAAGGCTAAATGGCCAAGGAAAGACAGACTATATCCCTCTGCAGCAGTGTGCTGTACTCCCTTAACCACACACGCCATGTACATAGGCAGCTCCCAGCTCCTAGGTAAGTCCTCTTTGCACACAGCAGTGGAACTTAGAAAATGCCCCTCCTGGTGACTGGGGGTCCTCACATCTCTCACCTCCATAAGTACTTTTGAAGTGTGGTCTACTATATTTGTGTGCCCATCTCCCCGATTTATCCATAAAAAGTTTCCAGCACACCCCGTCCTATGCTTTTCTCCCAGGCCAATCTTATGCAACAAGCTGACCAAGCCACTGCATGTGTTCTCTTTAATCCCAGACAAGACAACTGTTCACACATTTGCCTGCAGTATTTTCTCATCACGTATTCAGCAAGGGAAGCTACAGAAGCAACCACTAAGGCCACAGGAGGTGGAGATGTAGCCTGAAAGGAAGGGGTGGGGACTGTTTTGATCTTCTCTTCAGTTATCATTCAGGGGTACTGACAGACTGTCCAGTTCTCCTTGTCCAGGTGAGTATTTTCTGTGATCCCAAGTGAAAAGTGACTCACTGCACTCTCGGCTAAAAGACAGGACCTGTGAAGAGTGCTGACAAGTTACTTGCATTTCAGAAATTTAGTGAAATAAATAACCATAGCAACTGTGACATCCCAAGGTGCTGCCTCTGAAGCAGTACAGCACAGGAATGATCAGCTTAAAGAACACACCACAAAGAGAAAAACACAGGCCATAAGAATGGCTTCTAGCAAGCTGAATTCAGCGTTCGCCATTTAGGATGTGGTGTTAGTCTTGAGTTATTGTTTTCTGCAGTTCAGGCAGCAAAATGCTTGGGAGTTATTCTTTGCACCCAAGTAATTTCAGCAGGCTAGAGAATATACCACCTCCTTTCCCCGCTCTGCCCTGCCATGATCTTGATCACTTTTGCAATCAACCTCTTATTGTCAGGGCTGTTCTAATTTCTGCTTGGCTACAATAGCCCCAAGAGGCTGTTCCATCAGCTAAGAATAGCTCCTGTGGCTGTGACTTATATTACTCAGGGTTAAAAGAGCAGGGGCTTAAAACAACAGAGTTTTGGAAAGGATATAAAAGCTTTAGGGACAACTTTTAACTAAGAAGATGGTAGGAGAGGTGGGAGATAGATTTTCCCTGTGAGCTAATTACCACATAACTGAGTTGCACAGAAACTTTTGCACCTTCCTCTGTAGCAGCTGGTCCCGTCTACTGCTGGTGACAGGATGCTGGGCTAAGTGGACTAGGGCAGGGGGTGTCAACTGGGGATACATGTACCCCAGGGGTACTTAGAAATGTTGTATGGGGTACACAAGGACAGGCAGGCAGGCAGGCAGGGATGGACCATGCCCCGGCGCATTTGCCTCTTATCCGGGGCAGGGATGCACTGGGTGCTGCTGGCCCCACACAGCACACCACAGCACCTCCCTGCCCCCCACCTCAGCTCACTGTCCTGACTGGCCACTACCCCGCACAGCTGAGCTATGAGGCTCTGAATGGAGGGGGGGACACGGAGAGGGAGTATGTTTTGTGCCCGCCCCTGGCTGCGCACAATTGGTCGGGCACAAGGCCCGTCAGCAGCCCTTGGAGCCGCAACCAGCCAGGAGAAAGTGGCATGGCATGTGGCCAAACAGGGCAGTGGCAGCCAAGTGCAAGCCCCACCCCGGTTCGCCGTCCCGTCCCAGCACCATTGCTCTGCATGCCCCCAGGAGGGCATGGGGAGCATATGCTCCAGATCAGCACCCAGTGCAGGGCAGGCTGTGGGCCGCTGCAGGCTGGGGTGTTCTTGGTGGAGGTGTTGGGCCAGGCTGCACTAGGAGGTTGGGGAACTCCAGCACCAATGCTGGCTCGTCCAGGGATATGGACGGGTGGCTCCCACCACTGTGTGCACCACAGGGGAGCCCAGGGGGGGCATGTGCCCCCTCCCTGGGCTCCTCCACACCATGCCTCGGGCCCCAACTGTCCCATGACCTGGCCTGTCTGGGGCACCATTCCTGGTGAATGGGGCCCCGGCCAGTCCAGGTTGTGGGACAACCCCCACATTGCAGAAGGGAGTGGGGCACGGGTGAATGGTTTGCCCCTGCCCCACTCCCTCCTGCACTGTGGGAGTCTTGAGCTCCAGCCCCACTCCCTCCCTCACCACCATGTGGGGAGGGGCAGATTGAGGCCTCTGTGGTGAGGGAGGGAACAGGGAAGGAGGAGGGGCTGGGGTAAACAGGGCTCCAGGGGCTAGGGTGAGCAAAACACCCCTGGGTCTCCACTTGTCCTACCACCCAGCCCAGCCACGGCCCCACTCCTGCACGTGCCCTGCTCCCTCCCTCACTGTGGAGGTTTCAATCTGCCCTCCCCACCCCAACCCCAACCCCACCCCTTCCCGCACAGACTTACCTGCTGGGGGGTGGGGGCCCCCCCAGATGTTTTCTCCCTCTGCCTATGCAGTGCCTGCCCCAGCCCCACTACCTCCCTCAAGACAGGGCCTTGATCTTCCCCCCACTCTTTAAAAGCAATAAAAAATATAAAGGGCTACATGAGCTGAAACTCTGAGACAGAAGAGGTATGTGGCAGGCCAGTAGGGGGCGCTCCTGCGTTGAGCCGCCCACCTCCCTGCGCCCGCCCACCTTCCAGGCTCCCAATGCCTCCCTAGGGGCGCCTTATGCTTGGCCGACCCCTCTCCCAGAGCACACTCGCTAGTCTGGGGGTAACATAGCCGCCACCACCCCGAGAAGGGACTGTCTCAGCCCTGTGTCCTCGGGGAAACACAGGCCTAATAGTCTGACTGGTACTCGACCCAGTACAGGCACTTGGGGCACTTCCCCAAGTCAGGGGGCAAAAAGTAAAGTCTCCCTTAGTCTGCAGACCTAAGGGGTCTCTTAGGCATAATTCAGACCCACCCCTCAATAAGTCTCAATAAGTTAGCCCATGCTAACTTATATAAACCCTGTGACCTCATTCACCTAGCCCAGTGGAGGCCAGCTCTGGTTGGCTCTCCGCCAACCAATTTGAAAACATCACCAGTTGCTGGGCAGATTCCAGCCCTCCAGGTAGAAACCCCTTACCCAGGTAATTAATGCAAGTCACGGAGGAAGAGGGAGCAGGTTTCCCCCCTCCCTCAGGAATGCAGCCAGCTCAGGTTACCTAAAGAGACAGGCTGAGGTGTGAACCCTCTGTGCTGGCCCATCTTGATCACATTGTCGCAGGGCAGAGATTTTGGGGAGAAACCAAGGTGGCTTTCTGCCACAAGGTACACTTGTTAAAAAAGGTTGAAAACCCCTCAACTAGGGGAATTCAATAGCTGTTCCAAACCGCCTCCATGTTGGTGGCTGAATACCTGTCAGAGAAGACTTTTCTCCTGTGCTTTCATCTAGCTCCTTCACATGTCCAGAGCAGAATCAGGAGTCAAGCCTGTATATTTTGCTCTTAAAATGCCCTTTTAAAATTTCCACACACACTGTGTTCCTTACAGAATGGCATGTTTTGCTCAGTGTTGAAATTATGAACTTCCTTACTTACTGCCTCCCTAGCTATAAACTGATTGGCTGTGGCCATCACAGCCTTAGCAGCAATAAGAATACATTTTTGTTTAAACGGCCACTATGGCAAGAGTTTAATAACCTCTCTTTCTTTGGATTGACTCTCCATGAGCTGGACTCCTACCAGAAGTAGAGAGGAAGGACAGGGCGAAGTTTGAAATTTCTACCAACTACCAGATCCCACAGCCAGACTAAAAGAGATGAACAGAGGCAGCTCCTACCGACCAGCTCCATCTTACCTTCCTCCACAGTGGAGTCCAACTGAGTGACCTTGATCACCAGCAGATCCACCCTCTCCTGCAGGGAGTTCATCCGCATGTAGAAACTATTGGCTTCATTGAACAGTTCTCCAAATATGTCTTCAGCATGTCTGCCTTAGAGAACAAAAGAGAATAGGAGTGTCCACATAGCTCAACAGAGAAATAACTGATTTAGTTGTAAAGGAAAACAGAGATAAATGTAAGGACTTTCCTAAATGAACACCTAGACAGAAGACAAGCTTGGCCCAATATAAGCCTGGCCTTCCCATTTGTTTTCTATGATATTGTCTGCATCCCCAGCTATTCTTTTCCAAGAACCTCCAATTTGCACCCCTCAGTATGTGCAGTGCATTCCTGCCAAGAACCTGGGAGACATTGAACAGAGGCAATGAAGACACTCACATGGCCTTCCCGCTTGCAAGAATCTTTCTGTATTTTGAGTGTGCCCCAAAGTGATCTCTTTCAATGGCCAAAACAAGTGCTAATGAAAGAGGGGAATATGTGCAATGGAAAAGATTTCCTCTTATTTACTCAACACTGTCCCTGTCATTTTCACATATAACTTGTAGAAGTTACATAGAGCATACATGGAGTGTTTCTTTTGTTATAAGCTGACTGTTGTGTGAATGTAGGTATGTGCATGTGTGTATACCAGTACCCTCACCTGAACAGAAGCAGAATATCCGCCTTATGCTGAGTACTGCTGCCTGCTAATGACATGTTCTCATCGAGCTCAAAGGAGAACTCTTCTTTTCAAGCCCAAAGAAACTGATTCTCTTGTCTAATACTGCCATGAAGTTCTCAGGGGCCAGGATGACTGCCACCAAAACCAACCCATCCTGTGTGCCCATGAACTGGTTGCAATATAATCAAAATCAACAGCAAGTTGTTGTGTACAATCCAGAGTGAATCAGGTGGCCATGGCCAAAACAAGAAGGAAGTGGCACAGGATGTGATTGACCAAGGTCACAGCAGATCAATGGGAGAGCTGGGAATAAGAATAAAACCAAGGCATGTGTAGTCCCAGTCCCACTGGAGAACACTGCCTGTGTCCAACAGGGGATATAAATTGAACTGGTGTAGCCAATCCAAGTGTTAATCTATGTATATGTGTGTGTGTGCATGTGTGTGTTCAGTTTAATTGCTTTGCTAGGGATCTCTTGTGCTGCTGAGAGCTGTATTGTTCTCTGTAATATCATCCATCTCAACTCAAGTGCCCTGAAAGAATTCAGCCTTGAACATACAAAAAATTACACTAAGCTTGAGTCAACTGCATAGAGGAAAATGCCCACTACACATTTAAGCTGAAAGACCCTAAATTAAGGCTGCTTATCTTATTTCACAGTTCATCTTCCACTGTGGGAAAGGTCTGAGTCACTCACATAATGCTTTTCAGAGCACTACTGACACCTGCAGGTGAGACTCATATTGAGCATGATGCACTTAATTAGATCTCCCTCTCTCACTGTTTTCTTCAGCTTTAAACACAGTGCCTTTAAAATGACAGTCATGAGCTGTTTGCTTCAATTTCGAGGAGCAAAAGCTCCTTGTGGTTTTACATCAAGGAACTTAAAACGTAAATGGACACTGTTCATTAACAGCAGATCCTGTGCTCTGTTGCTTTCTATCTGATACAATCAATTCAACCAAGCTTAATGTAGCTTTGGGATTATTTTTTATTTCCATTCTTTCTGATGAGCCGAGTGTGTGTGTGCGTGTGTGTGTGTGCACGTGTGCACACAATGCCAGGTCATATTTGCATAGAGAACTGGATGCTTTGCTGGTCACATGTTGCCTACAGCAGCTACAATACACTAATCTCAAAATAAAACACTAGCAAAAAGACCCTGTAGCTAAGGAACATACGGTGTTGGCTTTTGACCCCATTCCCCCCATGTGGTTCATTACTATCAACTGTTGGGCTCTGAAAAGCTCAGAAAACATGCATTGCATTTTTTTATATACAAGTGAATTTAATGCTAATGAAAGATATGAGGTTGACAGCTCAGGAGAACTCATGGGTTGTGTATATGGACTAACTGCATGTACAATAAGCCTAGGTAGCCACAGTGTAGGCTTGCCCCAGAGAAAGTAGATGAGAAGCAAATTCATTGTCCATATCCTATTTTCTCCTTGGCCTCTGTGCTGAACTTAAAGGGATTGAGGATGTGGGAGGAGTTAGTAAGCTAGATCCCTACCAAGAACTGGAAAGTCTCCTCAAAATTAATTTTGCAGAGGGTAGTGATTAACTACCAGAGAATAACAACATGAGAGCCCATCTGGGCCAAATTCACATTGTGATTCTGGAAATAATTGGTTCCAGAAGTCCATCACTGATCCCCTAAATTGTTTAGCGTCTTGTAATGGGCTCTACAGTAAGGCAGCAAAATCTAGCATTCAGGTCGTTAGACTGGAAGTCCAGAGACCTAGATTTTATTCCCAGCTCTAAGAAATCTTGGGCAGGTCACCACATCTCTCTAGATCTCTCTTCACCCATTTTTTACTTTCTTATATATTTAGAAAGTCTAAGCTTTTTGGGGAACAGACTGATTCTTGGTACTTGTATGTACAGTGCCTGGCACATCAGAGTCCTGATCTTGGCTGTGGCGTCTGGCACTACTGGACCAGACATAATCAGAATAACTGTGAAAAAATATTATAAGTCTGAGCAGTGAGAAAATGGTAATCATGTAAATAAACAATGCATTATTCATTTACAGTCATTACTGAAGCAAAAATACACCTAGTGCTTTAGTCAATATTTTCAAGTCCTGCCTTGTAGATAAAACAGGGGCCCTTCCTACTTGGTGTAGATCCCATAATTTAAGTTTTACTAGTAGAAAAAAATAAATCCTGGCAACATTGCTATTCACGGCAAGCGCTATGTGCCAATGAAATTACTACACTCAGCTATTCTGTGGTACTGGACACTCCACAGAGAAGTGCATTTCCCTACATCTGAAACCCAGGACAGGAAGCTGACAAGAAGCCAGGGTGAATGTGACTAAGTAAGCTGGTTTCTCTATCGAATCATAGCAAAGTACAAAGGAAAGGAAAGAGTCTCCAGGGTGCATAGCACATGTAAATGTCTGGATTTGGGTCAGTCACAAAAGGTGCTGCTGCACATAAGGATTTGTAAATTTTTTTCTTGAATCTCAGCAGCAAACACTTCTGTAAGGTGGGTGAGGGGAAGCTGACACACACTGCTTGGCCATAGGAAAATTGTTTGGTTCAAGACTGCCCGATAACTTCCAGAGGGACTGCTTTTCTGTCACTGAAAGGCTACCAAAAATGGAAGCATAACTAGGAATGGGTGAATGGAGCACCAGCCCTCGGCATCAGTTCAGAGGGGGGGACCAGAACGGCAGCCCCCGAGGGAGTCTGCACCACTGCAGTAACGGCAGCCAGGTACAAGGACACCATATGGCTGCTGTAGCAGCAGCAGCAGCAACTTGGCACAAGCAGCCTGAGTCCCCAGGGCAGGTAAAACTCGCCCCCACACATCCACCCACATCACTCTCAGGCACTTGGCACCCTTCTCCAGCAGAGTTAAGCTCAGGACACAAAGCTTCACAGTTACACATCTGATGAGAGCTAAGGAAGGATTAGGTAAAGAAAGAGGGCGTTAGCAGCACTGTGTTTGTTGAGCCTTAGCCCTACCAGATTCAAGCATGCATGGAGAACTGACCAAGCAGTCAAATTCAGTGTTTGCCAGCATAAAAACTCCTCAGGATTGGATACTTATCTTGCTGGGATCCTATGACCCCAGCTGACTTCCTGCCCTTTGGGCAGGGGGCTGGACTCGATGATCTTCCGAGGTCCCTTCCATCCCTGATGTCTATGAAATCTATTAAATCTATAATAAGCATCCTGCTCTGAACTGTCCCCATACACTGAATATTGGAGATGCATCTAAACAAAACTCACAGATGTGGCACAGATCTGTAAGATTTCAAATATTTTTCATTTTCTTTGTTTATACAATACTTGTGCCATGAAAACCTCTTCTCCCAGTTCCACCAGCCCAAAGCCAAGCTGACACCATTGATTTCAGAAGCAGAACTGAAGCCAAATTTAGCCTGTAGTCTTTTGCTTTAGGTTAGTGCTATTCATTGGTCCTGCTCTGGCCCTCATTAAAGTCAATGGAAGCTTTATGGCCAACTGTAACAGGGTTGTGGTCAGGGCTGCCCAGTATCAGTTGCACTGCCTATGCCATTTTCTTGAGCTCTTTGTGTCGTTTCATCCTTTGGCTGAAAGAAAAATGTAAGATTATGAATGGCACTAGAAATAGAGGGGAACTTCCCCAGGAATTCAAAAAGGAAGAAGTCTGGTTAAAAGGCTCTGAGGAAAAGAACTGTGCTCATTACCTATTAAGTATTTTCATTTTGTAACATGATCTGGACCACTACAGATCTGACCTTTCACAAATGAGAAAAAAGCATCATTTTTAAAGAAGGAGCTCAGCGACATCACACATAACAGTATCTACATTGCTCAGACAGGCTGTAGCTTGTCCCAATCAAAAGGTTTTTAAATATCACACACACACTTCACCAAGGCTGTTCATTTTGGGTTTGCACTTCACCCAGCTTGCCCAATGAAACAAACCCACTCAGTTCCCTCATCTCTAGATTGGAGCTTTGTTTTTATATAGCCAAATGTATGTCCATGGCTCAATAGCAGAAAAAGGTACCCTTCTTCCTGCTGTTATGTTTCTTTTAAGCATGATTTCCTTAATTACAAAAATTGTTCTGCTTTTATTAGTTGTTATCTAAAAAGTTCAAGTTAAGCACTGATTGAGGGGGGAGGCAGTTGTTTCTAGGACTGTTCTATAAGGCCCTTTAGAAAAGGAGCAACACTTTATCCTACTAAAATTGATTATTTCCTGATTCTGGACCAGGGAATACCTCAAACATTTAAGCTACGAGATCTAAAATTTCCTGTCCTTATGGGCCAGGCAGCCATGAAAGGAAGCAGTGCCAGAGTATCTTAAAACAGTGCTGCCTGGGCCTTCAAATGGATAGAGCTCTTTTTTTCCTTGTTATTGTTTTAGCCAAATTATTGGTGGCATTTCAATGTACAGCTCTTTACACAGCCTGCGATTCTTCATAATCCTCAAAATATTGGTAATGAAAATAAAATACAATGATCACTTTGCCCCTCAGGGCTGTATCCAACTCCCGCTGAAGTGGACCAAAGCCTTTCCACTGCCTTCCACAGGAATTGAAAGTCAGTGGGCCAGATTCCCAGCTGGCACAAGTCCGGGCAGCTCCACTGAGGCCAGCTGACATCCTGCCCTGTGAAGTCCAGAACTGATGATCTGGAGGACAATGAACAAACCCTGGCTCTGACTAGGTCTCCCTCGGAGGAAGCAGACATGCTCTACCATCTGCAACTTACTGAGGCTTCCCAGCTGCTTGATGATGGCAGCCAGGGTGCTGTTGGTTACACATTCCAGCTCACTGGTCACCCCATCGGGAAGCGCCCCACGGCACAGGTGACGAGGCTCGATGTTTCTCTTCACCAGCGGCATGTTTCCGGGGAATTGTCACAGCTTTCCCTGCAAAGAAGCAGAAAGAGGGGAGAAGTCAGCCCATCGGGAACCGTCTGCCCATCGAAGGAATCCTCCTAGCAGCTGCCCTTTTATCACAGGGAACAGATGTCTCCGTTTGACCTGCCTCCAGCACAGCTCTCAAAATAGGCCTCTGCCATTTGGCTGCTGAAGCAGCAGTTGAGCCTGGCCGGTTGAGCTCTGCTTCCCTTCCTCCTGTGGATCTGTCATGCCCTCACTTCACGCGCTGCAATATTCTGAAGGCCGCGGGCATGTAAATGAACGGCAGCTGACGCGCAGGAGCCGCCAGCCTCTGGGAACTGCCCAGACAATGCGGTTTTGCAGCTCAGGGGACTAAGCATGTGTGCAAGATGAGAGCACGCGAACACACAACTCTCTGACTAGACCCCATTTCCACAGCGTCGGCCCATACAAGTCCACGCACTCAGAGAGGAGGGTGGGTGGCTGGACCACCTTCCCACAGAAGAAGCCCACGCTCAACTGAGGGGGAAGGTTTCTTTCTAGCTGCTTATGACGTTGAATGTTTAAAGTCACAAGCTTTAACAATAGAAGCATAATTCATTTTGAGTGAATTTAGCACTAACGAAAGACACCGGACTGACAGCCCTAGAAACCACACTTCACTCTCCAAGAATAGGTTCAGTAGCAACAGCCACAGGGCAAACCCTTCTCCACCCAGTCCTCCCAGCAGGCTCAGGACATCGCCAGAGGGCAGAGACTCCTCGTGAGGCTGTGGACCATTCAGTATTCAGCCTGCCTGGTGAGACACTACCGAGAAGCCCATTCAGTCTCGCTGAGGAAGTCACCCGTATCAAGACCAAACCATCATCAAACGGTAAGTGCGCCCTGACACTTACCTTACCCGATCTGGATTCTAAGCAGAGCCATGGGACTGTAAAGCTCCACATGCCCTCACCCAAGCCCAGCTCGTATCCTCGTCTCTTGAAAAGCCTTATTTGACCCAAACTGAAACCAACCATCGGGCATAATTCTGTTATTTCCAGCTGGGTGGAAATCTCTTTGGTTTTCACTTTTAACAAGCGTGCCACAATCCACCAATGTGAGTTGTCTGCGTCCACCCTGCCCTCCGCCAGCACATCAAGCCTTCAAACGCATTTTTGTGCGTTGGCTATTTCCAATTGTTTTGTATGTGTTTCGGATCCAAATGCTCCCCCCTTAGCTTTTTCCTCATCTGAACTGAGTTATTGTCCATCCATTACAAGAGCCCAGCTGCTTAGAATGGAAAGCAGCACATAAATCCTGCTCACACAGTCTGCCAGTTCAGAGATAGCCCGGAGCAATGAGCACACTCTATTAACTGTTATCATCACACGCTGGCAGGGAACCAAGGGACTGCAGAAGAATCAAGGGGCGTTTAATTTTCTGATGGGTTCAGTGAAATGCTGGGAGATCCCAATGTTAAGTAAACCTTAATGAGTTCATTTCCCATGGCCTCATACCTCCCCTTCCTGACTGTACCATACAAAGTTCCTGTCCTGAGAATCTGCTAATGTAGACGGGACCCAGTTACGATGAACAAGCTGAAACAGTGCAGGACAGATTTGTAGATGGAAGGGCTGGAGAAGCCAATACCTTAATAAGGGCAAGGCTACATCATTAGCATAAAGAACAAATGAGCTAGTGATTGTGGCAAAAAATTAGCAAAGTGTCTAGGCAGATATGCATGTGAATATTTAAGCTGAAGGAAAGGACATTTATCATAAGCTAAAAAGTATATTACTGTATATTATTTAACTAGCATGCCAGCACATTAATTACTTCACAGTCAGTGACAGGGCCCTGTGTTCAGCAGCTTACAGCCTCAGGGCCCAATCCTGAGCTCATTCACAACAGTGTACAACAGGTTTTACTACACTATAGCCCATGGATTTACACTGCTGTAAACCTACTAGGAGACGAGAATCAGTCCCTGAAGGGACAGTATGGAGGCAAACGAACAGCTCACAAAAAGCAAAGTACTGGAAAAGTGGCATTTAGTTTTCTTTAGTTTCATGATTTTTTGGGAGAGAGGTTTTTTTTTTTAAAGTAAGCTTTCTGTTGACTGTTTCATCACTCTTTCTTCAGAAAAAGGGAGACTGAGAGCCCAGCATTTACAGACATCCCAGAGAAAGTCAGTGGGGCAGGGAGTTTGTAGGCATGCCGTTTGCAGCACAGTCCAGAACTCAGAGGATGCGGCATTAGCAGCAACTCACAGACCTGCAGTCATTCCAACATAAAAGTTCTTCTTTTCTTGACTTGTGCACAGCTATGGGTTACCTTCCATGCAAGGTCAGGGACAACATGGAAATCAGCATTTATTAAATAAGGTGAGCTCAAGGGACTGGTGCTGTGCTATGGTGACTCTCACCTTGAGGTCACTGGGTCAAATCCAGCTTAAAATTGGTGATGATCTGACACACTGACACGAGTCCTGTGGCATATAAAAGCAGCTATAGCTGCTGACAAAACCTGAATCCCTTGCTGGGTAGACTCAGTCAAGAACTGAGAGTTGAATAAGCTATCAAAATCAACTCCCCTTTCACCTCCAAAAGTCACCCTTTTGTTACTCCAGGGCACAGGTAAGGATTCTTGCTTCCACCATTTTTCAATGATCTCCCAAATCTTGGCTGATACAGGCTTGAGTACAAATACATCATTCAAGTGATTTCAACCAAGCTTACTGAAGAGCTAGCCATCCCCTGTGCTTTGAGAGCAAGAAAGAATCCCAGCAATCAAAAGATCATCTTTTTGCTTTATATTGGTAAGCATGTTCAAGATGTGCTCCAAAGCATCATCATAAAGAAATCTCTTCTGTTTTTGCATGACTTGCACTGCACAAGAGATTAAAGGTGGAAGGAAAGAGCTTACATCTACAAATGTTCTCTTTCTGTGTGGGTGTGGGTGTGTGCATGTGTGTGTTAAACTCCATTTTAAAATAATTTATTGTTTTGTACATGAAGATATATAATTGGCCCAGCTGAGCTTAAGATTTGTGGAGCCTGAAGTTGCCAGACAGGCAGATTCAGTTATGAGTTAATTCTCTCTCTGAACCCAAGCCAAAAGGAGCTGAACAATGAATTATCTCTCCTTGCCATGGAGGGTTGTGAGCTGAGGGGAAAAGCGATTTCCTCCAACCCCACTGGTAGGATCCAGCCAGCCTGTGAAGTGGGAGCCTGTGCACAGCTCCAAACAATTGTTTACATTGTTTGCAATTAAAGCTGGTCCTGACAATAAGATAATAAAGGGCTCGGTCCTTAGGCCTGCACTGTTCAATTTCTTTACCAGTGATTTGGACGACGGGGTGAAAAGCACCCTGTTTAAATTTGCTGATGATACCAAAATTTGGGGTGAAGTGAGCACGCTAGTAGGGGGGGAAAGACTGCAACAAGACCTGGATAGGTTACAGGGGTGGGCTAACAAAAACAGGATGCGCTTCAACACTGACAAGTGCAGGGTGCCGCACTTGGGCAGTAGTAACCAGCAGCACACTTATAAGATGGGAAATGCCCTTCTTGAGAGCATGGAGGCAGAAAGGGATCTTGGGGTCATTATTGACTCCAAGATGAACATGGGCCGACAACGCGAGGTCACGGTTGGCAGGGCTAACCGGACCTTGTCGTGCATCCACAGGTGCATCTCAAGTAGGACCAAGGAGGTGATCCTCCCCCACTATGCGGCACTAGTCAGGCCACAGCTGGAGTACTGCGTCCAGTTCTGGGCACCGCACTTCAGGAGGGATGTGGATAGCATTGAGAGGGTCCAGAGGAGGGCCACCCGCATGATCCGGGGACAACAGGGCAGACACTACAATAAGAGACTGCGGGACCTGAACCTGTTCAGCCTTCACAAGAGAAGGCTGAGGGGGGACCTGGTGACCATCTATAAACTCACTAGGGGGGACCAGAAGGGTTTGGGAGACACTTAGTTTCCCCGAGCGCCCCCTGAAATAACAAGAAATAACGGCCACAAGTTGTTGGAGAGGAGGTTTAGATCAGACATCCGCAAGAACTACTTCACGGTCAGGGCGGCTAGGATCTGGAACCAACTTCCAAGAGAAGTGGTGCTGGCTTCTACCCTAGGGGTTTTTAAGAGGAGGCTTGATGCCTACCTGGCTGGAGTCATTTGAACCCAGTTTTTCTCCTGCCCAGGCAGGGGGGCAGACTTGAAGATCTACAAGGTCCCTTCCAACCCAACTTCTATGATACGATATGACAGGTACCAAGTAATCTGAGCTAGCTTGCAACATATGATCCAAATTCTCCCCTCAGCTACACCACTGTTGTCAATGAAGCTAAGTCTTCTGGTTTTGCATCCCAAGAATTCTCATGGGGACGCCCATGTTGTTAACAAAATCCAGTTATATTTTTGCAGTCAAGGAAAAACAGCTTACAGATTCAACTGTTAATATGTCAGGGCGAGAAGCGCAACACTACCGGTGAGTACCAGGAATTCTGACCAAGTCAGAAGCCAGAAAACTGCAAAGTTCAAGTGTTTTTGGTCCTTCAGTGTTAAGAGGAAAACAGTATCCTATTAATACCACATAGTCAATTTTTCTGCCAGTTCCAGAGTCACACTTTACAACTCACCCTTTGTGCAAACAGTGCCAACTGTTACATAGTTTTCAAATGCAAACCAATTTCAGTGGATGCTGCTACACTGCACCACAAAGCTGTTCCTAAATAATTAATACTGTACTTTATTAAGGGCCAAATAGGGATCTTTGGTCTGAAAACAGAAAAAAAATCCTGGGGTGGTAAACCACCCTGCAGATCTGACAGTGCAAACTGTCAGACTTTAGGATTTTGTGAGAGCTACACAGCTATTCTGCTGATTCACTGTGAAGGCCAGAATAGGTGAGTCTCATCACTTTCTACTCAGGCATGTAAACAGTTGAGCCTCTCTCTTGCTCTCAGAGATACTGAGGAGCTGGACAGACTGCAAGGAGAAACACTGAAGAAACCCAGCTCAGAAAAAGACATTAGTATCTAGATTTATACGTGTATAAATATAGTTCCGCCTTAAAGCTGTGTTACTCAGAATAAAAATAAAAGCAAACCCCAGAAAAGGAGATGATTGGGATAACAGCCTCTGCAAATGTGCATTCACACAATGTGTTAAGAGCAGGGCGAGAAGTCTCCCCAGACACAACCCTTTGGAAACCTAGCATATCTGTAGCTTGGTTGCAGTAATAAACCAGGCATGAGCTCCTTATGCTAAGTCACACAGCCACATTCCCAGAGCCTCTATCTTGCATTTGTATTAAGCATTAGCACAGCTCTACCTCCTCACTGGCTGTGCTGGAAAAGGAAATCTTCAGACTCGCTCTGCAATAAAATATTCACTTGAATATTTGTGCATGTAACAGATTATGTAGACAAATGTAGCCAGAAGTCACTACCGTGACTGAAATACCAGTCCAGACTTGGCTGTATATTCTCTAATTCATGGAAAATGAACATAGCTTCACAAAGAGAAGGTTGATGCCAGATTTATTTAACCTCTTCTATACTTTGTTAATGAGTTTGTGTGTAGTATTGTGATGATGTTATCATTAGGCCAAATCCTAACAGTTTTATCAAGCTTTTTCTAGACACTCAAGTCAATGGGAATTTTGCCTGAGTCGGGACTCAGGTCTGAACAAAAGACCTCTAGCATTAGCCATTATTGGGTTTTTTTCAGATGTAGTGAAAATGTACAGTATCGGAGTGGTCACTTAGTATGACGTTGGTGGGACAGCCCTGTGCAATAGGACGTGAAGCACACGTGAATAGGGAAAAGAGAAGTGCCCTTTAAGACTAGGACAATGGGGAGTAGAAACCCTGCCTTGGGTAGAAAGCCTTCCCCCAGAAGAAGGGGGAATAAACCCTGCAGAAAGCAAGAGAAGACAGAAGGGATTGGGAAGCAGCAGTGGAAGGAGCCTTCTTGAGAGAGTGAGGAGGAGGCAGCTCCAAATGGAAGAAGCAGGGACTCTCCCTGTAGGAAAGCTTTATCAGCAGGGATCCTGGTTTTCTCTGTTTAAAAGTTGCAACTTCTCTGATAAAACACCACAAATTCTCTGATTAAAAACCCCAGAATCCACAATTAAAATGAAATGCCACTAATATATATATAGGTATCAGTTGAGCACAATGTTTTATTGACATATTTACAATTTTAAAGAAATTTGGAAGCCTATCAGTGCCTCAATCATTATAGTAAAATTAATTTTTAAGTACCTATACGTTTTGGCATTTGATTTTGGATTTTTGATCACAGAAAATCAGAGCTCTCCCTGCCCCCTTTGCTCACCAGGATGTGGGTCCACCTGCAGCTGTTCCCTCCCCCCCACTGGGTGCTGAGTTGTGGTGCTGAGAAGCTATGACATGCCAGTGCCATGCCCCTGCCATTGCCCCTCATTCCTAAAACACAGCCCCCTGGACCCTGCTGGTGCCCCTCACTCCCCACAAACAGCCCCCCACGCTCCCCAGCCCTGCCAGAGGGGGCCCCCAGCTGCCAGAGCTACATGGCCAGGGACCCGTGTCTGCAGACCCCTGCCCCCCCGGCCCCAGCAGCACCCAAGCCCCAACTGCTGCTTGCTGGAGGCAGAAGCTGCTGCAGCAGAGCAGAGCATGGATCCCAGCTCCCTCTCCCCCATGGGAGGCATGGCCAAAGCAGAGCCCATGGCAGTGGGGAGGGTGGGCTGCCCTCCCCTGGGGCCTCCACGGCCCAGTGGACAGGACCCAGCACAACAGGGCAGAGTGGGACTGGGCAGAGAGTCTTGTGCCAGCACTGGGAGCTCTGTGCAGAGCACCCCCTGCCCACCCAGCAGCAGGGGGCACAACTCTGCGCCTCTGCTCCCACTGCTGCCAGGTGGGCAAGGGATGCCTCACCTAGGCAGCATAGGGTTTGCAGTGGAGGCACTGAACTTCCCTGCCTTGCTCTGCTGTGCCGGGTCCTGAGCCTGCACAGGGCAGCCTGCCCCTTTCCCCGCCCCGTGCACAAATCTGGGGGGTGCATGCACCCCACACCCCCCCTGAATTCACCTGATCAGGGAGGTGAATCCAAGAGTCTGAGGATGCGTGGGCACTGTTCAAGAGGGACCAGAGGCTTCCTAAAGACTGGGAAAGCCCTGGAAGGGTCTTGAGAAAGCTCTGGAAAGACCCTAAGACACTCCCATAAGGATTAGGGGGTGGCAAATCAAGAAGCCTCCTACACAGAGTGCTTCTGAGCTTCTCTGAGTAGCACTTAACTGAGACCCCAAAACAAGAAATTACATATGGATGATGAAGTCACTGCATTGTGCCTCCACTTCTATCCCTTCCCCAGTATGTCTGGCTCTGAAAGTTTCTATAGGTACTTCTGCAACGGTAAAGTTTCTGACTCCCAATCAGAAGCCAGGCTTGAGAAAGCCTCAGGCCTAGAGAGGGCTATACAGTATTGTATTCCACCACAGAGGTGGCTGAATTTCACAGGGCTATGGACTGATTCCTGGGCAGGCCACACAGTTTTCCAAAGTGCATTTGGAGTTCTCCAAGACGGATGGTGATATAAAAATATGCACCTTTATGTTCTCATCCCCTATCTTGGAAGACTTCAGCTTTACCAAGGGATTGCCCCCAGTAGGTGACACCCCCCGCTATTCCCACTGAAATTTCACTTGGCAACAGTATCAAACCACTTTCCAAGATTATGTCAATGGGACAAGTTCACCCTGGAAGTTAATGTAGTTATATCAAGGATTAATTTGACCCAAGGGGTTGAATAATTCAGACACTTAAGGAGAAACCAACTTGTTCATATCAACTAAGAACTTACCTAAACTTTCACCAAAAACTTCAATTCACATCAAGCCTCACTAGGACTTCCAAAAATCTGTGCTGAGATGATCTCACAAGAAAGTATGAACAAGAACCACTAATTTACATCACAGTCAGCAGCTGCAACACAGCCTTCTTCCTCCCTCCTCCTCTCCTTCAGATCAATGCATCATAACCTGTGGCTCCAAGTATCTTCAAAAGGTTTCCCTCGAAGAGTTACATTTTAAAAGGAATGTTTTTCCATCACACACCATTTTTATGGGGGCCTTTTGCTGCACGCTGATGTGCGAGTGAGGCTTTGTCAGAACACAACCCACTTCCAAGCATCCATCTGGTTTAGATGCTTGTAGTCCTTTCCCTTTGGGTAGCGCACACACACTAATACAGGGGCTGTGGTAAACTATAAATGGAGACTATAAAGCAGGAATGTGAGCAGAAAGTCCTAAGCATGAATGTCACAATACTGGATCTCAGACTGGATGGTGAGAAGGATTAGGACCCTAAACCACGAGGGCCACTTTCCTGTGCAAGAGATTTTGTAGTACTGAGGCTGAGGGCAGGGATCCCCAGTACAAACTAATCACTCAGTCATCCCCTTCTGCTGCTCTTAGCTGCATCTCCACCAGGAAGCCCCGACAACTCTGCTAGTAAAGCTTTTATAGCACCAGCCCCATGCTATAGACTAGCCTGAGAAAAAGATGCATTTCTTCCATTTCAAGTATTTAACCCCTTGTGCAAACACATGGTAGCTGGTTGTGGTCTAGCCTAGAAGGAATCCTCTAGGAGATGAACTGAGCCCTGATGTTTCATCTCACATAAGCCACCAAAGTCCGCTTAGATAGCAACAGCTTAGTGTCAGCTTTGACCGGATTCAAAATGCTCCGTGTGCTGTATAGCTCCCCAGGGTTCACACAGTCCCACAATCCAGTTTGCTCTGAAATTCAGCAGGACCAGTGGCCAGCACAGGACAGGAAAGCAGGGGGCTGCTGAGAGGGGGCTGAGCATTTAATGAGGTACTTGAGCTGAACAATTAAAAGATGGAAACAAAGAACCATTCTTAGCATCTGCAAACTAGCTGTGATCCTGTGCCATTGGCCAGGGCTTCTGTCCTGCTGACACAGGCTGTGCGTGCTGTAAGAGAATGAATGAAAAGGAATGCAGGCTTTATAAAAAGATGACTGCTGATAAAAGGCCCACTGGGCTTCATCCAAAACAAATACAAGTCAGTGGAAAGATTCACATTGTCGTCAATAGCCTGTGGATCATGGCCATTTGGTAGGTCATCATCTTGCCAAAATGGGTCACCCCAAAGCACAGCTTTCCCTTGTTACAAAAACAAGAGAAAGAAAACATTAGTGAGGCTGGCACTGGGCAACTCTCATGGCAGACGGTGAAGCCCAGCCATGTGCCACTTATATGGAGCCTCCTAACTTAATGATTTTGCCATGAATAGCAACCCGTGGCCCACAGCTAATCAGCAGGGATCTGGGTTTTCTATTTCCCACGGGAAAACAGAAAATAAATGGATTTTCCCTTTTAACTGAGAAAAACGTGGACTTTTCATTTTAACAGAGAGACGTGGATTTTCCACTTTGTCAAAGAGCTGTCTGCAGGCTGACAGAGTTGCAGCCTGGAAGGGGCTGGGGGGAGCAGGAGACAGGCGGCACCATATGCATGTACAGTGGCATGGCACATGGCCACCAGGCAGCCTGGAGACAGGTAAGTCAGGGGGAGGGGGGAGACATACACTGAGGTCCTCATGGGGACAGAGGGAAGGAGTAAGTTGGCCGGGGCTGCTGTGGGGCTTGGGTCCCAGGGCCATGCACTCCCAAAAGGCCCGAGCAGGGAGCAGAACAAAGCCGCAGGCAGCTTGTCTGGGGGGCAGAAGGGTGGGTCCAGCTCCCTGCTGCTGTGTGCACTCCTGCGGGTAGGGCATAGGGGGCACGTGCCGCCCAGATCTGTGCAGGGGTGGGCTGCCTAGGACAAGCCTGGGCTCCCTGCCCTGATGCCTCCCCCCCGTGGGCTTATGCAGCCCAGTGGGCAGCACCCAGTGTAGCACGGCAGTGGGGCAGAGAAGTTCCTTGCCCCGCACTGCCCTGGTGAAGCAGCCCCTGCTTGCCCAGCAGAAGCAGCGGTGGTGGCACAGTTATGCCCCTTGCTTCTGCCAGGGGGGCAGGGGGCGCTTTGTCAGGGCAGTGCAGAGCTTCCAGCAACAGCAACAAGCTTCCCCGCCCAGCATTGCTCTGCCCTGCCAAACCGGGTCCCACCCGCTGGGCCGCAGAGGCCCCAGGAGGAGAGCAGCAGGACAGGAAGCCTGCAGCAGGCAGCCTGCCCCCGCTCCCAAGGGCTCCACTCTGACTGTGCTGCCCCCCAGGGAGGGGAGCCGGGCCCTGCACTCCGCTCTGTTGCAGCAGTCTCTGCCTCCCGTGGGTGACAGCCAGGGCTTGGGCACTGCTGCAAGGGGCTGCGGACTTGGGTCCCTGGCCCCATACTCCTGGCAGCTGGGGGACCCCTCCAGCAGGGCTGGGGAAGTGGGGGGGGGGTCTGTGGGTGGGAAGTGAGGGGCACCAGCAGGGCCAGGGGGCTGTGGGTGGAGAGTAAAGGGCACCAGCAGGGCTGGGGGGCTGTGACTTGGGAGAGGCCTGGACCTGGTGAGCAAAGGGAGCATGGGGAGCTCTGATTTTCCATGATAAAAAATCCAAAATCAAATACCAAAATTTATAGGTATTTAGAATTTATTTTATTGTAGTGATTGAGGCACTGGTAGGCTTCCAAATTGCTTTAAAATTGTAAAATGTGTTCACTTGGTACCTATATATAGTGGCGTTTCATTTTAAACATGGATGTTGGGACTTTTCATCAAAGAAATTGCATTTTTAATTAGAGAATTTGTGATTTTTAAACAGGAAAACTAGGATCCCTGATAATCAGTTCAGGGTCAGAGGGAACAACTGGTAAACAGTGACGAGTTCAGGCACAGGAGAAGCAGCAGCAAGTGGAATGGGTGACTGTGTAGTCTGGGATGGTTCGAACAAAAATGTGTTTTTACATCTAGGAAGCTGTACATCTAGGAATAAGGGAGCAGGCTGCAACTACTGAATAGGGACGGTATTCAGGGTGATGACTGGAACATCAGAACGGACAAGTGGCGTAAGTCATTGCATGTGTTCTCTCTGCTCCCACATAAGGCAGCTGTCCACTTGTTTCCTCTTCCCCTGTTTTTCGATGGAGTGCTTCAAAGGCAGGTGCTAAAGCCACAGGAAGTGGAAGCACAGCTTGGAAAAGAGGAGAAAGTACTATCCTCCATTTCAGGCCTCATTTGGGAGGTGTAAGGTCTAGCACTAATTACTGGATTCTCCAGGTCCAGATGGGAACAAACAGTGAAGCTGAATAACCACTGGAACAAGCTACCTGCACAGGTGGTTCCCCCTTATCTCTTGGCATCTTCCAGTGAAGACCAGACATTTTTATGGAAGACATATTTAATCAAATATGAGTTATTTGGCTCAGTACAAGGGTGACTGTAAAATCCAGGGCCTGTCATACACATTCCTCTCTGAAACTACAAATCTATTGTCTCAAGGAACCACTTTTTCTTTGCAAGCTATACAAAGGCTGACTTTCAGCTTGCAACAGCTCGGGATCGTTTGAGATGCAGGGATAAGCAGTGGCCAGCCACTAATGCAGGGCTCACTTCTGTATTCAAATCTACCAGTCTCCCTCCAGCAGGGTGTTCCTTATGCCCATTGCTGGAAGCAGTGGAATCTCTAGTAGAAAAACAGCTACACAGTAGAAACCCAATACCCTCTTTCTACAGGAAGGTTCTTTGTGTCCATTTTATAGGAACCTCACAAAGTTAGATACGCTTCTGCCCATTTAAAAATAAGCATTTGGCCAGTGTGCTTTCCTCACATTGAAAAGTAAGCTGGGCACTATCAGTAAGGACTGGAATAGATTTCCATAACCGTGCACTCAGGTACCAGGAGTAGACAACTGGTACAGTGATGGATCATCTGCTCTGGTAAACCATCTCTAGTAGTGACCAGTACCAGATGCTTCACACAATACCATGAAAGGTCAAAAATTCCCATAATATATAAATCATGAACTAATCCCCAAAGGGAAGTCACTTTCTAATCCCCATCAAATCAGGTCTAGCTTATATGCAGCATTAATATCCCTTGCATGTCATACCATACCAATGAACATAAATGCATTGGTAACACAACAGCCCTGGATACATAACTGGCAGCAGAGATCAAACCCTGGAATTTCTGGATCCAAAGCCTTTAGTGTCTACTGTCTATGTGTGCTAAAAGACCCGCTTCCACTAGTTAAGGGACTGTAGGAGTGATGTGACCCAGCCACTAAGACAGGACAGAGGGCTAAATTGGTTAGGGGTAGGTTACACATAATTACACAGATGCACCTCACATTTGTGCATGCCATTACTGCAAGTGTGTGCACAACTTAGCAGCAGCTGTAAGGATTTTGCAGGTAGAATTCTTCCTTATAAACAGCAGTCCCATAGTCTTTAGTAGCATTCTCTGTGTGAGAGCAGACCTAACAGCACACCCATTCAGTAAAGCCAGGGGTGGATCCAGGATTTCCCACCTGCACCCCACTACTCCAAGCCCACTCTCCCCACAACCAGTGCCAGTACTGTGGGAGTCTCTGGGGACTTTAAAAGGGTGAAAATGCTTTTCCTTTCCCCTTTCATGCTGAGAGGCATATCCCTTCTCCTCCCTTTCCTCCCCTCCAACCTGCTACTCCTGCTTTCTCACTCCTGGGGGAGGAAGAAATGATACTCACACCTACAGCTGTTGTCTCTATCCCCAGCAGAGCTCAGCCCCCATGCAGCCTGGCTGGGGTGAGCAGAAGCAACTCTGGAGCTTCTCCCACCCCCCAGGACAGCAGGGGAAACAGCAGCAGCCGGGGAGAGGAGGGGGAAAAGAAGGGACATGAGCACAGAGGGGTAGGGACAGGGGATGTTCACCAGCTTTAGGGACTTAAAAATATACCCCAGGGCTCCCATAATGAAATCCAGAAAAAGATGTGGTCATGCCACTGCACCCCCTCTGGAGCCACCACTAAGTAAGACAGTCCTATTTCATGCAGTCCCTCTTCAGAAATGCACTAAATTGGCCTCAGACATCAGCTCTGTCTTTGTACATGGTATAATTTCATTAATTCCTAACAACCTGCTAGGCCAGTCTAGGCTGGTTGTTGGAATATATGTATAATGCCTTCCTGCTATTGATCATCTCTAACCATCCTTACAAATCACTTGTTTTTTGGCAGTCTGCCTTCTGATGAGGCCCTCCCCTTTTAGCAAGCATTTTTCATACACAAGAATCCCTATCAGAAGTGCACTCGAATTAGAGGGGAAACTCCCTCAGGAACCGATCTTGGAGCCTGGACTTTTCAACAGTAGGTGGGTTTTTTTCCCCTATGTTTTTAAATATATCAGATGAAGATGAAGTGACAGTAAGCCTGCTACTACTACCATGTGAAGCTGATGAGGATTTTACTGGGCTAGCAGCAGTGCTCCAGGGCCATCCTCTGGGAATACAATATTGATCAGAGAACAGGGAGAGTCCAGTTGAAGGCTGTTTTGAAATCATCAGGTCTCATCAAGTTTGAGAAGTTAGATATAGAGGAAAACATGTCCCAAGGCACTGTGAATCAGGACTTCTGGGTTCGCTCACCAATTTCGCTGCTCCAGACCACCATGCAGCCTGGAGCTAGCCAGCAACCCTTCTGTACCTGTTTGTATATCTGTAAATGAATGAAATAAGACCCATCTCATGACCAGTTAATCGATACAAAGTGCATAGAGCAACTTATGTGAGACACTACTGAAAAAAAATCTGTATTTAATCCCCTAATGTTATAACCAGCTGGAATCACCCTCTTTAAAATATCACAAGATACAAGCACCACTGACCTTAGCCCTGGTGTGGGCACTACAGACACCAGAACAGGTCTCCCTTTGCTCAATATGTGGAGGCCCGTGCAGGCCTATGCCAAGTCTCCCAGCTGATGGGAACATATTTCTCTCCCTCTGCTTCTCACAACCAGAGGAGACCTTGTTGACCTACTCTTCCCATTTGTCCAAGTCCTGGCATGGCAGGAACAAATAGTTGAACACCAGCCAGGGAACAGCCCTTGTTCTGTTGGGCAAGTCCTCATTCACTTCACTGCTGCCCTGCTTTATCTGAAGCAGAATGGGGACCACTGCCTGGGTGGATGACTGAGGAAGAAGAACAGGGGCCATGTGGAAAGGAAGGATGGGGGAAAAGGGGAGGCTGGAAAGGGAATAGTGAGTAAAGGAACTGACGTGTGAGATAGCAAACGGGAAGAAACGACGCACAACTGCCTCGGGGACTGAACACGCTCTCCTCATTACTGAGCAAATGTTCCTCAGGCCCCAAGCCTGGATAACACTGCATGGAGGCTGAAACTGAGAAAACCATCTAACCTCATTTCTGTAAACCAAATCCTTACCTGCCCCACTCCCCTAGCACCCCACTTCATTTACACCTGGGCCAGTCAGATGCAAACCCTCTCCTGATGCCAATCAATGCAATTCTGCGTCAGTCAGCAGAGCTGCATCGCTCTGCCTCTACAGAGGATCTGCCCCAGTATGCAACTGCTCCATGGGCCTCGACCTCTGCCGGAGATCTGCGTATGGCTGTCAGCCAGAGGTGGCTGCAGGGTGGATTCCAGCTCTGCAGGGTGGGCTCACCTGCCTTTCCAGCAACTGCCTGTTCCTGTACACTTTTTTCCCCTGCAAATTAACCTAATAGCCTGTTTACCTTCAGAATCTCATTAGCAGGTCTGCAATTGTATTACACATTATGCAAGAGCAATTAATCAACACCAGAAGCTGCTACACTAAACTCCAGGCATTTAAGGCAATTTCCCAGAGTACTCCTTATTCCAGGTTCATCCTAAAACAGCCAGAATAGGGCGTGGCAGATGGAGGGTTGGGTGAAAGGGGTTGTAATCAGAGTACTTTGCACTCTGGTTATTCTGGCCTGCAGGGCATCTCCTGGGCTACTATATGAGGTGAAGGTAATTTAGAGCAGCCACCAGGGGTGTCCTAATTTGCTGGATGCTACCACTGCATACTGAGCCCCCTGTTTTGTTTGCACCTTCGGTGCTGGGCACCACCTGTAGTATTCTAAGCAATGACCTGTTGCTGCGTAGACAGGGACTAATCAGACAGGATGAATAGCAGACCTCCAGTGGGATCTACTGCTGATCTACAGCTGACTGTGTTTGGTGCTACAGCATCCACCCTTTTAAAATGTGTGTCCTGCTGCAGAGATTCAGGCAGCAGCAGATGGGAAGGCTGCTCAGCTGGCATACCTTTTCCCTTTGAAAGGAGAAAGATATGCAGTGAGAAAAGGAGCCCCTGATAACCTCTCCCCAGTAGCAGGCAGCAGTATATTACCAGTCACAACCATTTAGCTTCCCACTCCATCGGAAGGAAGAAAAGGATGGCACAGTCCTCCCTTCAGGCTCCTTTCAGACTAATTTGTGATTTAAGATTAGGAAACATGCCAGCACTCGAGGGTCTGGGGCTTTATTTCTGCTCCATCTGAGAGCACATTAGGAGATGCAGGCAACTGTAGCAAGTTGCCTCCAGAATCCAGTTCTCGCAGGCAGCTCCCCATTTTCCTGTTAGAGCCCAGCACTGCAGTAAACCCACACACTGATTTCTCAAGGATACTCAGTGACTTCTCTGGATGCTGCAATGCTGTATGTGCCTCCTCTGAAGCATTGGACTGGCTGCCAGTGTGGAAAGCAAGCATTTCTAAGGGTTGCAACTCAACGCGTGTCCTGAACACAGGTCCACACTTATGAGAAAATAATGGTAGAAATGCAAGCTGAGAAAGGAATTCATTTATTCTCTGGACCTATTAAATTATTTTTCTTTATATTATCCATCATTGCAGCTCCACCATAATTAGCATCAGTGGGAGTTAGCACAGACAAGGCTCTAACCCTTCTGCCACTATCTAACCCTACTCTGACCAGGATCAAGACAATATCATGCATCAAATACTACTTGTTTCAGTAGTGGCAGCAGTGGTGGAAAAGTAGAAGGACAAATACTTAGCAAAGACTCAATGCATCAACAGATCAGTATTTAAAAAGATAAGAGTGGCAACTTCCCAGAGATTAGAGGTTCTGGCTTCCCTGCCCACTTCAAATTTACTTGACCCAGTCTTGGGTCCAGACCATCACGTGTCCTCAGTGGCTCTCTTATGTTTTGCTGCCTTTATGTGCTGCACATTTCACATAAGAAGAGTACCTTGGATGGCAGGATTTTGTGCCTGGGTAGAAGAGCACATCTCAAGCTCTGATTTTGCACCTCTGCATTCACAGATGGAGGCTGCAGATTATGCATAGCACTTCTGACCTCGGGCTGCCTGGTACTGTAAGACGATGTTCTTTATAAAGCGTTTCATCCCAAGAAGAAATTTTATCTCTACAAGCCTATTAAGTTATTAATGAGTTTTTACCTGGGCTTCCCTCTACTGACCTGTTTATTGACACTGACATGTTCAAACTTTAGGATGCTTGGCTCATGGGATAGTTTTTATCTGAGCCCGTTGAATTTCCTTTGGACAGTGGGCATCACCAGAATCATACTTCGTTTACCTTGCTTTTAATTCTTGTCTCCGCCATGCTTTCACGGGCAGTCTTGGAAGCACATTCCTAAGCTGACCTCACTTCGGGTCTAAAATGTCTCTGTGGTCCATTCAGTCCTTCCTCTTCATATGAAGGCATTGTCAATAAGGGGGCCAGGTAGAGGGAATTACTATCATGGTTTCTTGTGATTTGGACTTCTTTCTGCTAGGAACTGTTAGTAACCCATTTACTCCTTTCACATAAGTCAATAAGTAGAAAACAGATGAGTACAACATTTAGTTGCTGCTGATTCTGGGACTGGGTTTAGGTAATGAGTCAGAGGTCAAAACCTCTTTATCCCATTACTAGTGCCCTAAGCTTCCCAGTACCTGGAGCTAAAATGACAGGGGGTAACTTCTAAACTAATTCTGCACATGGGCCTGCCTATGCTGTCTCTGTTCTGCACTGGGGAACACCATGGGTAAGCAGGCCTCCCCCACTTGATCCTACTGTGCGCGTTAAATCCTGAAAATGAGGAAATTAGCTGCCTCAGAGCATTCTCCAGGACCTGCTCACGCACGGCTCATAGGCTCTGTCTCTGACATCCTCATTAACATACAGGCAGAGCCATTTTCAGGTGGCTACACTAACTCAGTCCTGGGATTCTGTGTATGTGGAGCAGGAGTGAGTAGGTGGCATGTGTGTCATGTCAGTGCCCATGGGCTGGAAATGATGGAGATAAGCCCTCTGCCAGACTCTGAGGGACATGTTGTGCCAGTTTCCAATTTCATTTATATGGGTTAAAAGCCACTGGCTTTTAAATTCTACTGTTCCTCTCACTCACATCAGGACAGATCAGGAATAACGCCAAGGAAACTAGTGAAGCAGCCCTGGTATAGAACGAGTGTGCAAAGAGAATTACATCTCCTGAATTCAGTGGATGTTTGTCTGAGTGAATACTGAATTACTAGGTCAGCCCCTTTTCACACAAGTGCAGCGCCCAATATTCTACCTCACCAGCAGTCTCTGTCCTTTCCGATCATTTGAATTAATCAATAACTCTGAAAACTGACTATGCTGGAAAAATCTTTGAATAAATACAACCTTGACAGCCCTCACTGAGCCATTACAGCACCAAGAAAGTCTTCAGTCTCAATGCTGACTGGAAACCGACTGCTTCACAGCAGCACATAGCCGCTTTCGCCTGTAGCCCATTTCAGCTTCCGTAACACAGTGGTCCAGCATCCTTGGCATCTACACTGACATCCCCAAGCTGCTTCTGTTCCAGGAGATGAGTTGGTTTGCTCAGTCCAATTCACTGCACTTGCTAAATCTAGCAGAGGGCCTGACATTTGCATAGGAGAGTGCACTATATTTCAGCCATGCTTTCTCATGTAGTTGCCCAGGGTTACATGAACTTCAATGTTTTCCTGGGCAAAATCCTGTGAACTGCTGTGTACTGTTGAGGCCTGGATGAGCTCAGATTCAGCCTCGAGTCAATGGTGAAGAAGAAAGAGCACCTCATGCCTCACTTGGAAGACCCTACCAAGCCTTCCCAACCAGCCAGCATTGTGAGCAGCACAGAGAACTCAAGGGAGACTTGCATCCACTTCTACAGAGCCAGAGTGAAGGTCACCATGATTCAGATTTTAAATGAAAGGAAGGAGTGAGGTAGAAAAGAGCAATGAACTTCACACTACTCTGGAGATGATCACCTTAGAGGAAGCTAGCTACTCCTCCCTCGGGAAGGATCATAGTAGCTACATGACACTGGCATGCAGTGGGTGTAGGCTGCTGGAGGACCAACAACCACCTTCTCTCCTCCTACCTGCTAAAACTGTGCAGAGCAAGTTGCAGGGTTTAGAAAACGAGTATGTGCAGCAACACGACAGAAGAGGGCTTAGCAGTGTGGTGGGTAACTGGGGGAGCACTGATTTCCAGGTGTTGTCACTGTTGCTGGTGTAATTATGCACCTGCAGCCATTTTTTTTGCCCACCCCCCAAGTCAGCACCCAGAACAACTGACCTGGTCACCCCACTCTAGTACAACACTGAAAGAGGGATCACTGTCCTGGCTACCACTGTGGGCTAGATTCAACTTGGGAACAGAGCGAGTGCGAGTAGCATGGCTGCTTCTGGGACATTGGCTCACAAAGTTCATCAAAGAGACTCCCTCAGGGTCTCTTTCATTCAGGATGGTTGTGAAGGGCCACTGAAATGCTGAGTGCCATTCCTTGACCCTATTCACTTCTGGCAGCCTTAAGCATCAGGAATCCCACTGAGCCCTGGAGCAGAAGCCCAGAGCATCGTGCTAGCCACACTGCCATCCGACTGGGCTGTGGCACAAAGTCTATTTGCCCCATTTCCTTGCTCCTGGACAACTGTGTTTCAAACTCACTGCCTGGGGGGTCCAGGAGCCTCACAAACTAGAGAGAAAGGGTCACAGAGGCAGGCAGAGGCTCAAGCATGCAGGGGCATAGGATAGATGTTACAGGAAGGAGTTGCTCACACACACACACGACTTGGACAGAGCCCTGCACTTACTAATTTACAAAGGGCCGCTGTATCTGCTCTCAAACTTCCTCCATTTTACCTCATACATGCTGCACCCAGGGACATATGCAGATGGCCGTTTTAAAGGTTGCTTCTTGGTACATTGAGAGAGGACTGATAAAAAGAGCTTTGTGTTCAGCCATCACGGCTAATTATTCTCTGAAATATCTGTTCATGTACACAGACGCACCAGCCCCCTCATTCAGGGCTTCTGAAAGCCGCTCTCCATCCCCCCCGCCGAACATGGCAATGTTTACAAAGGAAAGCTAATTCCTTGCAGGTTGTTTTGGCCTGGAATGATGGTTGCTGCTGCCTCCCGCCTCTACCCTGCAGGCACGTGGCTTGCCGGTGATTGAGCACACCTGTGCCCTGGGCCTGGGCCCCTGGAGCTGCGGTGGAGGCGTGTACACTAAATGACTTCACCCTGCGCCAGCAGCTCTCAGGGAGGTCACTCAGAGGCCTGCAGGCAGAGGCTGACTGAGCACAGCGCCTCAGCTGAACCAGCTCACAGTAGCTCCTCCACTTCTCCACTGTCACAGTCTCAGCTCCTGTCATACTCCCACCAGAGAGATCTGCATCTGGGCTTACACTGGTACTGGGCCCTACTCTGTGACAACCCCTCATTTGAGGTCCCCAAGACCAAGAGCCTCAGAGAGAGAAGTTCAGCTAACTCAGGGGTGTCCAACCTTTTTGAATGTGGGGCCAGATCACGAACTTTGTATCACCCAGAGGGCCGGCGAGCCATATTCAAAGACCTCACAGGAAGCAGTATCACATCATCCCCCCCAAAACCAAAGAACTGTGTTTACTTTCATTTCCCATCGCAGCACCTCAGGCCTCAGAAAACAGCTTGGAGGGCTGCATGGTGGCCCGTGGGCCGCACGTTAGACAAGCCTGAGCTAAACACAGGCATGAACCCTCATCCAAAGCTCATCTGAGCCATTTCAGGTTTCCCAAATTGGCCTGGGGATCTCAAGGGTACAGGCTTTCTTGTGAAGGTCAAGACAGAGGTACCTCGAGGGAAGCCAGTCTCTGCATTTCTGCCCCTATGTTTCAAAGCTTGACCAGAGCAAAAAAAAAAAAAGTGATAAGCAAACATATTGAATACAAGGGGGGAAAGTTAACTGGACTTTTTTCAGTTCTAAAACTTTGAGAAGTGATTTGGCAAGTCCTTATTCATGCAAGTTCAAAGGAATAATGAAAACAACCCAGGGGCAACTATGCAGCAAGTATGTAATAGAAGCTAAAGCTAACAGGAACCCATGATTCAGTCCACCTCTATGATCCCCGTGAAAGACGAGACATTTTAGGCTTTGGCTTTCAGAGGTGCTAAATTCTCCAAAAGGCCCTTAGACTTTCATGGCAGTTGTGGGGGGTCAGGACTGCTTAAGTCCAAGATGTCTTATATTGAGTACCAAGAAACTGAGGCATCCAAAATCAGAGGCCACTTGTGAAAATTGGAGCCACGGGCACCTCTGCTTGAAGGCCAACAGGAGATATTTCCGATTAATGGCAGATACAGAACCTGCTCCTTTTCAGATACCAGCTTGCATGCATGTCCTTTCACCTTAGTGTGCCATGACAAGCCCATTTTCACTGTAGCTACATGCTCCTTCCCCCTGCTCAGCTACATCTTTGTCACCCATGGGATTAAGTCTTCTCCACTGACTTCAGAGGAGTGATAACAGTTTACACCAGCTAAGGATCTGCCCCCTGTGCTAAATTTTCTCTCCTACCTTCTCGCCTCTGTTTCTGTGCTCCCCTGTCAGAGCTTTGTTGGAGTCTTCCCACAAATATCAAAGTGGAAATCATGTTCATCTAAACCAGGGGTAGCCAAAGTGTAACCAAAGGATGCAGAGTGGGCCACATTCCTGGGACTCCTGTGGAGGTCCCTATGGGCTGTGCTCCACCTTTAACAAAAAAGCTACATAAAAGCATTGCATGCCAGGAATTTCATCCTACAAGGGCTCCACACCTGCCTTCTCATCCAACATCCCCATTCAAGACAGGCCATAGCAACTCAAGCCATTTTACTTAGGTACAGCCCAGAGGCTGCTGGCAAGTTAGCACTGAAGCCATCAAATTAAACAAAGATTTAATGCCTCTCTGTGATAGTCTGGCTGTATTTATTATGACCGACTCATCTGCCCTTGAAGAGAAGTGCTGGCTGTGGAGTTGAACCACTGTGGACTTGTGTGGAGACGTTTTGGGAAGGCAGTTAGTAACATGCCTCCAAAGGAAATGAGAAAGAATCTACTATCCAAGAGAGGCACTAGATAATATATATAGCATGAGATAATGTAAAATTTCTTAGTCCATAATACCCCTCAGTCCTGACCATCAGAACCTCCTACTGAATTCACATGGGCTTAAGCCGGTGGACACATGCAACGCATGCTGCTGAACTGCATAATGGTAGTGAAATGCTCAGAAAAAAAACTGAGCTGTATCCTATACTGAGTTTGAACCCAGGTCTCCAGAAGTAAATGACTAATGTGCTAATGCACTACAGCCAAGTGTGGGAGTCTAAATGACTGCATTTATAAACCCAGCTTAAGAGGTAGCCAAAGTGCAAGTAAAGGAAAATGTTAATGGAGTTACATTAAACAGAGCAAACCAGATGGGCAGGGTAAGCGTGGACCTGCTACGCAGTTGCTTTCTAATTCAGTAAAAGCATTAAGCTAGAAAGGGAAATGCCGAACTTGGGGTAAAGCCATACATGGAATATAAGCACAGGTGCTCTATTTTGGGACTAATCTGGTAACCAGGCATCAATCACAACAGCTCTGGCAGGAAACCTCAGAAAGATTCAGAAGTTCATGACAACCCCCCAAAGCTATCTTACCCAAACCTATGCAACATGGGGCTGCACATATTGCAAGGAGAGGCATGCAAGGTTTGTACCAAGGCTTGAGGTCAGTCCTCATTTTATTCCCATCAATTTGCCCACACTTAGCTATTATTGTAGCAGCCCTGGATAATTAGCCACTTAGAGTTTCAGAGATGCTACCAGAAGCTAGACCATCAAAGTACTTCCAAACCCAGGATATCAGACATGCTGCCAGGAATGAGAGTACTGCTAAAAGGAAGAGTCCTGGACTCCTGCCAGAAGCTAGAGCAGTTCAAGAAAATTAAAGCAAGGTATTGAATATCTATAATCCAGGGAAGGAGAAGGATGGAAGGATTTGCAAATAAGGGGTAAAAAACAAATACGGGGCTGAGGGCCTGGTTTTACAGCCCATATCCAGAGAAGCAGCCCCCTTCATATGTGCTGTCTCCTGATGTCAAAAGGAGTACTGGGGTGAGAAAGGGTTATAGGATTAGGCTCTTAAGCTGTACATGAAAGCAAAACACAAGAAAGGCTTTAAATATTTAAAGGAGCATAAAGGCAGGAGCAGGAATCAGGAAGAGGACAAGAGATGGAGATGAAAATCAAAGGAGAATTCTACAAGCTGGAAGGGGGTGAGTCTCCAGACATTCACAAGGGAAGGAGATGTGCTAGAGAGTGGGATACAAAAGGGCAAGTGAAACATTAAAGATTCTGCTGTCACAGGAGGAGCAGCTGAGAAACTAAACCCAGGTGCAGGCTGCTGGACCCAGATAAATGACCCCTCTGCATTAAGGAGAGATGAGACACTACTTAAAATACCTGATGCAAAGAGTAACCACATATGGACTGATGTCAGGCAGAATGTTTCAAGCAGGGTTCCACAGGGATCTGTTCTGGGCCCAGTGATGTTTAACATTGCTACTAATGATTTGGATTCAGGAAGAGAGAGCTTCCTGCACAAGCTTGCTGATGACACAAAGCTGAGAGGGGTTGCGAGCACTGGCAGAAACTAGGAGTAGAATTCAAAACGATCTAGACAGATTGGGGAACTGGGCCCTGGACAAACAGAAAGGAATTCAACAAAGATAAATGTAAGGTGCTACATGTGGGGAAGAAACCCCAAATGCACTGACAGTGGGAGATAACTGGCTGGACTTCAGTATTGTTGAAAACAATCTGGGGCATCGGTAGATCCCAGATTCAGAATGAGTCAGCAGTGTGGTGCAGTGAGAAAAAGAAAAAAAATAAAAAGTTGGGCTGCATCCACAGAAGTATTGGGTGGAAATGCGGTATAAAGCATTTGTCTGAGGTGGTTTAGGAATTAATAGCATCGGGGTGTCTGGTGCCTCCTGAATCTGGGGGGGGCAAAAACTCTGTATCTACTCCTATACTTCTGTGCTATGGCTTAGTGCCCCCCGCCCCCCCCCAGCTCGCTGCCAGCCCACACTGCAAAAAACTACCCCATCCTGAGCAGTGCTGAGTTGGAAGCCAATCTCGGGGGGCGGGGGTTATTCATCAGTCACCTGTGAATAACAAGTCCTGATTTTGGGGTGGGGGTTGGACTACATGACCCTGGAGGTCTTTTTCAACACTGTGATTCTAAGAACCCAAAGCTGCCTGCACTCTGCACTGTTTAAAACAAACAAAATCTTGTAATTCCCCCCTCAGTCTCTTCCCTCATTGCCCTGCACTGGCTGTCTGGTTTAGCACTGAACATACAGAAATACAGCCACTCTTTCCATCCAGGACTATTCCACCACCATTTTTAATAAAAGAGCTACCATTAATCTATCCAGCCTTTCTTGAGACCCTAAACTGTGCTGTACAGAGCTGAGGAAGAGACTACTGGAAAGAAGACAAGACCCATGTGTGGCAGGACATGCCACTTGAAGAGGTTAGGCAGCCTACTGAGCCACCAGCAGGTGAGGGTCAGGGCAAATTGCAGAGTCAGCTGACTCAAGAGGCCAGCAGGTGAGCCTACACCTGAGCAATGGAGTCACCTGATTGGAGGAGGGCTGGGTATAGACAGGGTATAAGCCCAGGCTGAGAGAGAGAATGCGAAAGCACAGGGACATATTTAGAGGCCACATGAGCCACAGGAGGGTCTGGGTGAACCCAGGGAGTGGGCCACAGTGTGGGGGCCTACTGGGGGGTCTGAGCCCCAGAGAATGAAGGGGCTGCATTAAGAAAGACCTGTGGAGGGGCTTGAGAGGGCTGACAGCCAGAGGACTGACCCTGAGAATCTCAAGTGGTCTGTGCAGGGCCAGGACCCAGGAGGGACTGAAGGATGAAAGACCACAGGAGAGATGCCCAGAGCCTGGAGTTCTCAACTGGCCTGAGGCAGGGCCAGGGCCTAGGAGAGGCCAATGGTCCTTGTGTGGCCATAAATGAGAGAAATGTGTCAAGGGACATACAGCCTTGCATGATGATGGCTGGTGCTAGGCCTTCTGATAAAGAGGGATCAATGAAAGGGGTCCACGAGTGACCTGGGAGCCAGAGATTGGATCCAGGGGGCAGGGAATAGAGTGCAAGACCAGATGGGTCCAAGGATCTGGAGAGTGGCTGGGAACGTGGAGAACTAAAAGGGTCCAGGACAAGGGACCAGAAGAGGCTGGCAGCCTGGAGAGGGGCCAGGAGGGGCCTGATAGCTCAGGGAGTGGTTGTGCAAGACCGAGAGGTCTGAGAGCCCAGAGGAGCTGGAGGAGAGACCGAGGGGTCTGGCAACCAGAGTAGGGCTGAGAGGAAGACCAAGGGGTCTGGTAGCCCAGGAAGGGGCTGTACAGAGAGACTGAGAGGTCTAAGGCCAGGGGCTGAGAAGGGCCTTCCAACCTTTCGGCCTACAGAAGGGCTGCATCTACAAGTGGTAACATATCTCTAAGGATGCCATGTGTGAGCCATGCAGCATGGTGTAGGGTTGGTATGGAGCCATGCAATTGGCCCATAAGGCCAGGACCACAATCTGGGTGGTCATTACAATAAGACCAGGACAGCCTCCTGCACTCTGCACACAGATTAGGGTGTCTGCCCAGCTCTTTCCTGTCATACCTTGACATTAGTTGTTATACAATCTCAAAAAAAAGTTTGGGGTACCCTGTGACACTATGAACTGCTATTTCACAAGTGGTACAAGAAAGCAGACAAAACCAGTAAGGGGACTATCCAGCAAGGACTTCATGCAATTTTAACCAACTACTAACTGTGGAGAATTCTAGCTCACCGAATCAGTCCTGTCAGGAAACCAAGCACATCCTTATTTTCAACCAATATGTCATGCACCCAAAAGATTTTTAATTTTAAAATGCATACCCAGGATTTACAGCTTCACTGGTGAATGGTAATGGGTCAATATACCCTAGACATAAGTCCTCCAAGGAATATGGTTATGGCAGGATCAGGCAACGTGAGTTTTCCTCACCAAAGTTCCTTCCTCAGAGCTCCAGACTCAGCATCCTATCTTGGGTTTTAGTCATTGATGAGGCTGCAAAAGAAAAGATAATCTAGCCAAGATGACTTGAGTGATGGTGTCCTCTCAATCAGTGGGGGGATAAAGAGCATAAAAACTGCAGGACTGAACACCCAGGAAACAATGCAGGCAGATGTTGAGTTAGACCCATTGGTCTCTCTCGGTCTCATTATTGCTTTTGATCACCATCCAACTAAGTTGCTAGTTTACTTTTGTCTGCTAGTTCTCTCAGAATTGGACTCAAGGAGAAAGCCCTGTGGATGGATTATGTCTAAACCAGTGGTTCTCATTTTTTTTTTAGACTCAAGGCACCCCTTAGAAAATGCCAGCTCTTCGTTTTCACTCTTTGTTTACCTACAGAAAAATAAGTTTTCTGTTGCAAAGAACTCAGAAAGACCACAACTATGGATTCTACTTGAAATCCATGGGTCTATGTCATGAATCATATTTGCACCTAACAGTGCTAATGTTGTATGGCACCCTTGTAAAGATACCAAGGCACCCAGTGCTGTGGCATCCTGGTTGAGAATCATTGCTCTAAATGCATTAGTTGGTCAGAGAATGTTAAACCAAGTTTGCATAATAAACCACATGCTTCACTTGTATGAGTAAGAACACAAATGCCCTCATTAAGCTGAGATGCCACTTTTTTAGCCTGATGCCACCAGGATTATAGCAATGAAGACTGAAGTACTTTTTTTTTTTTTTTAATCTGTCAATGTAAGATGTCATTTCCTCCCAAGTCCTGACAAAATGACCCGTCCAATGCAGGCAGCTTCTCTGTGCTCCAGCTCTGCTCTAAACGGAGCACTTCTGTGGAGGAAGGGGAGGAATCACTGGTTAAATGATTAGCCCAGACCCATGTTCCAATCCTTGTTCCACCACAAACTTCCTTCGTGATCTTGGGCAAATCTCTTTTGCTGATCTATCTTTAACATAAGGGTGACAGGATTTTCCTGCCTCACAGGAGTATTGTGAGTATGCAGTGGAATGGGATTGGGACTACAGGACAAAGAGCAGTAGTGAGGGAAGCTGTACATGCATTAATGATTGTGAGATGCTCAGATTCTGGGGCCATATCTCTATCTTGCCTAGATAGGAAGTGAAAAGGCTTCCGCTCCCATGACCTGGTTAGTCTTTGGTCTCTCATCTAAGGATACCAGCTGGTGTAAGTGGTGATGGCAGCTATGTGTGAAGTGGAGACACCTGCCCTGCAAGAACTAGACTGAGGTTCACCAGCTCATGTCATGTACAGTTTCCTGAAACGAGGGCCGTTTACACATGAAAGGAAAGCCAAACACTCAAGTCCGACTGTTGAACCAGACTTACAATGACTGGTTTTCATTTATGATTGAAATACACGGATGAAATACATAATAACGATCATTCTGACAACTATTTTTGTTCACGCAAAAAATGCTGAGTCTTCAAGTAAAACTTCTATCACAACAGAAATGGCAATGGTCAGAAGTTAAATCCATTGCCAAAAACATTACTGATCTTCAAGAGTCACCACTATTTAAAGGAAGACAGAGATGGATTCTCAATAGTCATGAATCATCCTAGCTTTGCAGCCCTGCATGGAGTTGTGATAATTTGTCAGCTTAAGGTTTGCCTTACAGCCTCAGCTCTAAAAAGGCTCCATACCTGGAAACAATCACTGTTAGTTTCACTTCAGAAAAAGCCAACAGAAGCCATAAGGACCTCACAAAAATTAGCACATTTCATGAACAGGTGTCAGACAATAAAAGGCTGCACTACATGCCGTGTAATGCGGGTGTACTGAGGCTATAAAATAAATGTCAACATTTCTCAGGCAAACACAAGTGTGAAAGGAAGTGGGGCGGGAAGCAAAGGTAATTAGGAACACAAAGCAGAGCCTTTTACTTTACTGAATCCAAGGAGACCAAAAGTCACAGCCATGAACTAGCTGCATGGCGGCCTATATGAAAGGACTTGATAGGTCTCGTTCACAAGGCTCTACAGGAGCTTCACAGAAATGCTGCTGGCAGAGAGGTCAAGAGCTGAATGAGCCAGAGCCTGAGCTGTGGTTTGGGTCTCTAAGAGCGTGTATGAGGTCCACTACAGGGCAAGTGTGAAGGAAGTTTATATTGCCACTGTCTATGTGGCTGTAGCCTATTGAAAGAGAAAAGACTTCTGTCTCAGGGGAACTGGAACAGGCTAATCTGCCACTTTAAGGGCCTGCAGCCAGCCAGCCCATTCAATTATCAGAGCTAACTGAAAAGGTGTTAGGCTATAAAAAAGGCTGAGAGCTGCATTGTTGGAGTGACAGGAGGGAAATGGACTCCTGTGGCTATCCCTAAAGCAGAAAGGGGGTTACTCTGGGAGCTTGTACCTGAATTAATGCACTGTTCTTGAGGAAAGACCCTGAAAGTGATCTAGGTTTGATGTTTTACCTACCTTGAGCTAGGGAAATTGGTCAGCAGCCCCAAGAATGATCCATCTAAAACCTTCTACTAGTACTGCATTTATGTATTAAACAAAATCTCAAAATCCTGAGTTCTAATAACAGTTGAGGGTTTCACCAAATTAAAATATTCCTGTGAAATGTGATGCAACATTTAATCACAGCTAAATATATTCCTGTTACTCTACTGAAGGGCTTGATTAATAATCCACATCACATTATGCCTCTCATTCTTGCACTCTAAAATGCTCTAGATCTAGGAATGGCAGTTGACTAAATTGCCTTTAAATCACAAATTTGTTTGAAAACTAGGTTTTGCCATAGAAACTATTAGCTCAAAGTCTATTTCTTATAGGGATGTCAAATGCAAATGCTTGTTAACCTCTTGGTCATTGTAAAAGCCCAGCTCTCCTGTGAATCAAAACTCCCAAGGATTCTTCTGTTATAAAGTACAACATTAAATGCTCTTTTACAGATAAAAAGCATCAGAGCTTACTTCATAATCAATGACTGAATTTTCACTGTTATTTTCTTTGTGCTTTCAAAATTGTGGCATTCTTTTTCCTACGTTAGATTTTTTAAAAAAAAATATCTAGTCTTCATGATGCAACAGTGCTACTAAAACCACAGTTCAGCTGCTCAGCACTATCATCTTCATCTGCATTGTGCTAGAGCCGGAGGCTCAACTCATGGCTCGGGGCCCACTGAGCCAGGCAAGGTGTAAACACACTGCCACAAGATGGTGCCCTCCTTCAACACGCTTATAATCCAAATGTTAAATGACAGATAAAGCGATGGATGAAACAAACAAATTGGGGGAGTGCCAGGAAACAGAGAGATGATTAGAAACAGGATATTTAGTCATGCTCACAGCACATAAAGCTACCTAATCCAGACGGTTTTCCCTCTTCCTACATTTTGCCTCCTGCCAAGCCACTACTTTCCTTGACTCCTCCTACACTGGATATTCCCCATGTTACCCACACTATCTAGAATCTCCTTCCAGTTCCAACCCATATCATTCTCTTCCTTCAGACCCCTTAAGTCACATGCCGTTTTTGTTTCCTTCCCACCTCACTCCTGATGTGATTTTACACCTTCCCCTAGGAGCAGAATACACTGACATTTTAACATTGAATACAGCATTGAATCAAAAGATGTAGAAAAAACCAACATCTTGTGACCGTTTCACAGACCCCTCCTGCAGCAGACATGTAGATGGTTCCGAAGAAATGCTTAATAACAGACAGGCAAGTCCTGGAGACCAATTATACTCTAATTTGTTCTTTTTTATAAACCTTTCAAGCTTTTTTGTCTGGAATAGCACCACAGTAATGGTTTTTCCCCCTTTTTCTGATTTAAAAATAAGATTCTTTTTCCTTCTATAAAGGCATGCATCAGTCAGATGTAGTCGCTGCACCAAGTCTATTCTTCCACAATATGAAAGTACTTTGATAACCCCAGGAACAACGTTTGAACAGTAACGGGTTTTTTTCTGACCAGGTAAAATATTTGTCAGTGTGGGTACCATGCTCTTCTGTGACACCAGATGCTCTAAAAACTTCCTTGCTGTTAGCTTCCCAAAGGGAAACATCATCATGTTCCCCGGAAGTATTCAACAGTAGGGACTGCTACATTTCTTTGGATAAAATGATTCCAGTTGAGAGACATGCCCTAGGACACCCACCTCCCATTGACTAAAGCAGCGTTTCTCAACTGATCGGTCGCGACCCAAAAGTGGGTCACAAGAATATATGAAAGGATCGCAAACAAACTTAAAAAATGGATTCTCCTTTAAAGGAGAAAAGCGTGGGAAACCGTGGCTTTTCCCTTGCAGGCTGGCAGCGTTTCAGCCTGAGGGGCTGCTGGGAGCTCCCCATGCCCGACACCCCTTCCTCCCTGCCCCACATACCTCCCTGCCTCGCACATGGAGGGGCTGGGGCGGGAGTGAGGGGCACTGGGTCAAGCCTGGCCATCTACAAATGGGTCCTGGTACAAAAAAGGTTGGGAGCCACTGGACTAAAGGAATGGAGGGCACCCAGGACTAGGTCTTCTCAAGGCTTGGGTCCAAAGCTGTCTATGGAAAGCAAATACATGGTTGTCGAATTGGCGAGGCACGCATACTTTGCCCAGCTGTGACCATTTTTTCAGTCTGCCTAGATCTCAGGATGCTCAGGTCATTTTAATGCTCTCCTAAACTGCAGCTGTGGCTGGTGACCATCATCTTCAGTGTCGATCTGCAGCCCGTGGCTCCAAGAAAAAGCTGCTTCACCTGGAGAGGAGCTCACATGCTGCGCTCTGTCCGCAGGCTCCACCTCTTCATTCAAGGGGCAAGCAACCAAGGACCAAACTCTCCCGTTAGTGCTCTCACTACATCTCAGATAACAGAAATCCACGGTACCAACCGACCTTCCTTACAGAGATGTCATCTTGACGGGCGTTTCTACAGGACTTTTCTGTGCTACTGTTGTCTGCAGGGGAATACTTCTCTGATAAAGCAATATATGGAGACAGATCTTCAGAGGGAAAGGAAACACACTGCTGTTGTGGCTGACGGAGACTAACATCCCCCATGCAACACATGGAGCATAGGTAGCCTGAGCCAGCAAGTAATGAACACACTCGGCATTTCGACCAGCACAAATCTGGTTCAGGAGATGAATTAATTCCAGAGTTGCAGTTCTATTTATAGCTCTAACGAGGTTCTTAGCTGTCCCCATTGGACTGCATCTGACCAGGGATACAAAGCCACCCCAGACAAGCCAACTAGAGGCAAGGCAGCTAGGAATTTGACTGGAAATCTCGGAAATCGCAGAAGCTGCCGGGAAGCGGGGATGACAAGGGGGGAACGATCCCCACGGAAAAGAGAAATCCCCGAATGCTGGCGCTCCTGGGGCAAGCGGCACGTTGGCCACCCCCGGGGAGAGCCGCAGGGCCAAGGGAGATGCCCTCGGGGAAGCCAAGGCGTCTTTCAGCCGCGGCCAGGCCCGGGCACCTCGGGGAGGGCAGGGGCAGGGGCAGGGGCAGCTCCTACAGGTGGGAGACCGCGGGCCTGCGGGAGCGCCTGCGGCGCCGGCGGGCGGGATGCGGATGCCGGTGCCAGCCCGACCTCCCCTCCCTTGCAAAGTTACGGCCGCTAGCTCGGGGCCGCCCGCGCCCGGGGGCCGCACACGCCGGGGGCAGCCCCGCGCCGCCCCGCGCCGCGCCGCGCCGCCTTACTGCTGCCTTCAGAGCCGGCCGGCTGCGGGGACGCGGCTGCCGCCGCCCGGAGCGCTCATGCCGGCCGCGGCGCGGGCGCGGGGCTGCAGAGGCGGCCTCTGCCGCTGCCGCTGCCGCCGCCGCTGCGCCTCTGGCTGGGAGCTTCGCCTCGCCTCGCCTCGCCTCGCCTCCGCTCCGCAGTGCTCGCACGGCGCATGTGCCCGCGCCCGCCCCCTTCTCCCGGCGGGGCCCTGCGGGGCTGCCGCCTCCGGCGCCCGCCGCACCCCCGCGGGCTGGGGCAGAAGGCGAAGGCGAAGGCGAAGAGCAAGGGCGAGCCTGCCTCCCGCCTGCCTCGTGCGAGAGCCGGCCCTCCTCCTCCTCCTTGCACTGCCCCTCGCCCCCGCTTTGCCTGGGCCTTCCTGCCCCCCGGGGGCCGCCTCTCAGGCCACGCTCCTGGCTGCCGGGTGACACTTCAGAGGAGTCTGTGAAGCGCACAGGTGCCCTGGGCTGGAGGAGGCAATGGGGCACTCGCCCCCACTTTGACTCCTGCTCCGCCCAAAGTTTGAAGCCAGGGGCCTCGGGGCTCCTTAAAATCCACCGGACCCCTTCTGCACTCTTCGTGCCACCAGTGGTACCCACCCTCCTTCCTGTTTAAGGGTCCGATCTTCCACCCATCAAGCTAGCCTTTCTTCTGTGATTCTGTGGTCTGCTCCTGATCACCCAGCTCCTATTTCACAGTCTTGCTGACTGTTATTAAATCGTTCCACTGAAGTTATAGTTGATGTTGCTTCTGTCTTAAACCCTAGGCCCCTAGCATATTAGGATTAGTACAACTTCAGGTTTCTTTTCACCTGGAAAAATACATATATTGTGTTATCATGGATAATGCATCATACCCTCTACACCCCTTTTTTTCAGACTCCTAGATCTGCCCGTGGAAAACCGGATGGACGGACAGACAGCTCCATTCATGGGCGATAGGAAAATGCTACCTTGGCCAGCTCCATACCTCACAGTGCTATGTGGGTTAGGAGGATTGAAAATACTATATCCAGAACCTTTGTAGAGTCACAGGCTCAGGGTTGGAAAGGACCTTTAAAAGTAACCTAGTCCAACCCCCACATGGGTTCAGGATGCACTGTTTTTATACCACTCCACAGAAATGCATATGCAGCCTTTTCTTGAAACCTCCAGTGAAGGGGTTTCTACAGCTTCCCTGGGGCAGCTTTTTCCACTGCCCTGTTGTTCAGACGGTCCTTTTGCTGTTACAGCATTTAAGGAGGTGATTTTAACTAGAGCAGCAGAAGAATTCCTTTTGCAGGTACAAGCTGTGTTTCCACTCCAGGGATTTATCAATGCTACGCGATAAACACTTCTGTAGTATAGACTTGCCCTTACAAGAGATAATCACACAGCCCACTGCTTGATGGTACCATTTAACAATGTAATGAAGGCTCAAGTAGCGAGACTTTATCAGCAGAATCACTACTGCTTCTCTCAGCCCCACCTTTGGCATCAAATCCATCCATTCATTAGGTTAATCTGTGTTCCCATCACAGTTCAAGCAGTCCTGAATGTAGCTCTCAACAGGCATTTTTTTTCCATTTCTGCATCTGTGTAGAGAAATGATGAGGTCAATAAAGCAAAGGCTTTAGGAAAAAAATATTGATCCTATGTTTATAAAACTGAATGTGCAGTTTCCAGCAGCAGGAAACAATGTTCACTATGGTGTCATTCCCCCTAAGCCACCAAAGCATGAAGTAACAGCCTTATGGCTTAAATGACACCAATGAAAATACCAGCTCATCATTATCTGCTCGTATTGATGGAATCTATTCTGTCCTGTCCAGCTGAAGGTAACTCACCAGTGATGTGCTTCTGTGAGCTTTTCCCCTGGATGGTATCAGACTCACCCCCTGACTGTCTCAAGGCATCATAGAAAGCTAATGGCTGGATCTCTCACACTAGCATAACTCATTGCTGTCCCTCCCTTCCTCCCTATGTCCTGCAGTCTAATGACCCAAAGGAGTCAGACAGGCTTTGTATTCTTGACTCTCCATCATGGTCTGTCTTGCAATTCAGCACATCACATCTTTAGATTTTTATCTAACTATTTTTTGCGCAACATGCCTCTTGATTTACTCACTGCCCTTTGCCAGGCTGGAGTGCATGGTTGTCCTTCATCTGGCAGATGTGTCATACAGCTGGAATCTCTTCCTAATTACCACATGGACAACTGGCTCTTTTAGCCCAGTCCTTTTCTGATTATATGTTCTAGCCAGCTGACCTCAAGCAGGTTGAGTGACCACCTGGAACTTTTAATTTCAAAGGCCAGGACTCTTTATGTAGCATCCTGCTAGAAGATCCAGATCTTCATCACACAGAGCACATCAAAAACATGCACATCTGGGGCATCCCAGTCTTTTGTGACTAGAGTGGTTCCTCTGTCTCCACATAGCCTGCAAATCACCCAGAGCCACTTGCACCAATCTTATTCTTATTATGATCTACTTATTGTCTTTGTCCCATGTGAAGAAGTTTTCTACACAGATGCATCTGTTCACATGGTTCACCTTGCTGCCACCTTTTTAATATCTGCTTATTGCCAGACCCAGACCTGGACAAAGTAGGAAGAAAAAAAAGGGGGGAGATAAGCACCATCCTAGCTAAATAAGCTGAGGAACCTAGTCAGGAAAAGTACTCAGAGAAAAGTCTTTACTATATTTTAATTGTGGTGTTATTTTCACAGTGTACACACCTTATCCTGCTTCCATGTTTTTCCTGGGGAATTTTCTGTGAACTGTAAATGTAGCAAGATTAGGATTTAGGGAAGCTAGAATCAGCTGCCCTGCCTTAAAATTGTGTTCTTTTGTCTTGTGTGTACACTTAATTCCCATTAACATTACAGGAAGTTGCCAAAGTTCCTGCTGGGGGAATCAGACACTTAATTTTGTTGCTAATACGTAGGAATACAATTATTATTACCTCTGACTTGCATTTGAAGTTGTATTTTAACACTGATCATGTGTTCAGAGCTGTATAAGACACAGAAGACAACATGGTACTCCCTGAAGATGCTCACAATCTAGGATCCAGAGCCTGACAAGAGTTTAGCCTAGTCATCTATGCCTTTCTCTTGCAAAAGAATCCACACGCACAAATTCTTCTGTTCCTATGGTGATCCATTGACTTACATTCCAAATAGGCATATGTGGCAGCCCAGATGGGTGAGCAAATCCTTTTGAAGATGAAGACCATCACTTACTTTCACACAGGATCCTTCTGATGGTAGCTGTGGCAATATGTGCTGGCATAGGCTTTGTGGGATTAGACCTCAGTAATGTAATTCCTTGATAATTATAGTCTTATGCACAATGCATATAGCACACAATTGATCATATACGATTTATAGGTATAATATACAATAGATGAGTTTACAGAAACCTAGTGATTTGTGGGCACTTATGCCTTCTGAATCCAAACTGCAAAATGAAGGCCAATGGCAGATGCAGGAAATTATTTTAGATCTTCTCTTGGCAGATGGGGTCAGGGATTGCAGAGTTATTTTCACTTTATTCAAATCATTTAACCACACATGCAAGTAACACTTACAAAATGTTAAATAAATCCTATGTCCTGCCATGCTGGGAGATTCAAGGGAGTAGGGTTTTGCTCTAAATGCTGGTATGGTGAACAGTGGAGTTTTCTTGATTATTTTTATGAAGCATTATGTATGATTCTGTTTATCTTGTGCTACTTCTTACCTTAGCTCAAGGGATTACCTTCTTTCCAGAAGCACTTGTTGCTTGTGAAGACCAGGCAATCAATGGACAATTATGTGTGTCCTGTAGCCACGAGCGGACCATGATTTGAATACATCTAAATGGGCAAGGCAATGGTTACGCTAAAGGAAATGGCCGAACCACAAAAGCTGATCTTACCAAGCACCTTGGTTACCAAGCAACCAAACAGGTAAGGCTGCTCAGGAGTCATTTGGCACAGTATTACTTTAGGGATCTCCCCAGCTGTGTTAGAAGGTATTTGGGTAGGAGGGTAGAAGGATTTTGACTTCCAGAGGGAGTGGCTTTAATTCTTTGAGGATTACTGAAGCCCAGAAATGCTAAAGAGTGAGAAGGTAACTATGACTTAGAAATGCATGCAAATGCTCTCATTGCTTTGTCTAGGTCTGTATGTTTCTTGTGTTAGCAAGAGCGAAGGGTGATTAGTTTGATGAACTCTTGAGAAAGTCTGTAGATTTGTTTACTTCAAGTAGCCTTTACCCCTGCAGGTGTAAGCAACAAGCCCTCAGTGCCCACAAGTCTGAGTTCTGGAAAAGGGTATGCTGAAGACACTGGGGTGCTGAGAGGCTAATGCTTGTCCCAGGAGCATGGGGTATCTGAGCTTCAAGGTCATGTTTCCATAAAGGGGTAACAAACAGAAAATGTGCACCAGCAAGATAGACCAGGCCTGGGCTGGAGCCTGCTGAGGTGCTGGGATGCTTAGAGCACATAGGTGTTGAGGCCCGTATGCAGTGGCCTAATGAGTGTCCAGAAAAAGGAGTTCTACCAGGATTGAGTGACAGTTGTACAAATTTCCTTCTATCTCTTATCCAGCAAGAAATTACAGTCTCCGTGGTGGTGCCATACTTCGAGCCAAGCTCTTGGCTCTCTTTACTAGTGCTGGACAGTTGATGTTGCAAAGCACTGCTGCTCTGCAAGAGTTTCCTCTGAGAACAAATGGGAAGAGGATGACTGCAAAGCAAGAGAAGGAACAAAACTGAAAGGGAAAAAACTTCCCAGAAAAGAGAAATGAAACATTGGATGTGGATTTATCCTCTTCCCCAGAAAGAAATAATGCAAGTTTCACAATTAAATGTCCCACCAGCCTTTCTGCCCATGACATGCTCCCAAAGAAATTATCCAGCCGTAGAGCTGCTCAACAACAGTTAGAGACCCTGTAGATCATTATTATGCCCTATGTGGGATGATGCTTCTAGAGAAGAAAAGAGATGTGGGGTGATTTGGGGCAAAACAGGATGCTCTCCACTGCTTCATGCTCCCTTCTTCAATAGTAATGACAGCTGTATCATTCAACAATTCATCTCATCTATGGTATCACCTTCTAGCCATGGTATTTTAAATGGCCTCTACTGCTATAGTATTTGAGCAGCTGCCAGTGTATTTGTCTCCAAGAAGTCTGTGGTGGGGTAGGGAATCGTACATGGACTCAAGAGATCCAAGTTTAACACCCTAAATGCTGGATTGTCCTTTCACTAGTATCTGGTTGGTTGCTATGTTTTGTTATTTAAAAGGTTTGTCTTGGCCTTTGCTGCATGTGCTTTGAGCAATTCAGAAGCCTTTGCAACAGTTGCAGCAGATCTTCATAAGAGGTGTGGTAGCTTTCATTACAAAGCACTGTGTTGTCCATCTGATATCCCAACCACATGGCTGAGCAGAGAAAAGGAACAGACTTATGTATGGGAAGATGGAGCTGAAATAGCACAGTCAGATGAGAATGGTAATGAACTAAATTCTCTAAATTCTCCACCTGTAGCAGCCCTTTATGCTTGCTATAAGGTATCCTCTATCAAGAATGCCTAAAACCATCCCTACACAGACCTCCAAGTCAAGAGAAACTAATTGCTAATCCATCTCTGAGAATGACACTATTCTATGGAATATATATATGTACAATAATAGGATGTTTTTTATGTGAAAAGTTCAAAGTGCTGACAAATTTTAATTATCAAAACGTCATCACTTCTCTGTGAAGTAGCCTAAGATGGAGAAATGAGATACAGACCAGTGAAATCCCATCCCATCCTCATTAAAAAATTGGGTGTCTGTGGCATTGATGCCTACACAGTCAGATGGATTGCAGATTGGCTGAAGGGTCGTACTCAGAGGTGGCGGTGGACGGGTCATATTCAACCTGGGGAGAAGTGGGCAGCAGAGTCTCCCAGGGCTCGGTCCTTGGGCCCACGCTGTTCAATCTCTTTATCAGCGATTTGGACGATGGGGTGAAAAGCACCCTGTTTAAATTCGCTGATGATACCAAAATTTGGGGTGAGGTGAGCACACTAGTAGGGAGGGAAAGACTGCAGCAAGACTTGGATAGGTTACAGGGGTGGGCTAACAAGAACAGGATGCGCTTCAACACTGACAAGTGCAGGGTGCTGCATTTGGGCAGTAGTAACCAGCAGCACACTTATAAGATGGGAAATGCCCTTCTTGAGAGCACGGAGACAGAAAGGGATCTTGGAGTCATTATTGACTCTAAGATGAACATGGGCCAACAATGCGAGGTCACGGTTGGCAGGGCTAACCGGACCTTGTCATGCATCCACAGGTGCATCTCAAGTACGGCCAAGGAGGTGATCCTCCCCCTCTATGTGACACTAGTCAGGCCGCAGCTGGAGTACTGTGTCCAGTTCTGTGCGCCGCACTTCAGGAGGGATGTGGACAGCATGGAGAGGGTCCAGAGGAGGGCCACCCGCATGATCCGGGGACAACAGGGCAGACCCTACAGTGATAGACTGTGGGACCTGAACCTATTCAGCCTTCACAAGCGAAGGCTGAGGGGGAACCTGGTGACTGCCTATAAACTCACTAGGGGGGACCAGAAGGGTTTGGGAGAGACCTTGTTTCCCCGAGCGCCCCCTGGCATAACGGGGAATAACGGCCACAAGTTGTTGTAGAGGAGGTTTAGATTAGACATGCGTAAGAACTACTTCACTGTCAGGGCGGCGAGGATCTGGAACCAACTTCCAAGAGAAGTGGTGCTGGCTCCTACCCTGGGGGTCTTTAAGAGGAGGCTTGATGCCTACCTAGCTGGGATCATTTGAGCCCAATTTTTCTCCTGCTCTGGCAGGGGGTCGGACTTGTAGATCTACAAGGTCCCTTCCAACCCGACTTCTATGATTCTATGATTCTATGAAATGACCTACTACTTCCTGCTCTAGCTACTAGACAACAGTGATTCCAGTTGGGGTCATGTATTTATTATCTATTGACTTTTTTCTATGTCCAGTGGTAACCCCTAATATTGAAATGTTGGCCAAGAGGTCCTGTGTTGGCCAAAGAAATAGACTAGATAACTTGATAGAGCTTTGTAGTCTTGATCTTCAAATCTATGATCTTTAAAAACTTTAAAAACTGCTGAGTTACAACCCAACTATTTTGCATAGGGTTTGTAAACTAAAGGTGATTTCCTTTCAGTTCAGTCAATAAACTGAAAATTGGCTGTAAACAAGACACTAGTCTAAAACAGGATATTTGCTTTCTAGATGTACAGGCCACGGATGAAATGACTGATGACAGTGAAGGTGAAGAGAATACAAATGTTTGCAGTCTTGATTACAATCAGAAGCAGACACAATGATTGTCAGAGTCATTGTCAGTTCTGTATTCTGAAATACCTCCACCAAGTGTTGATTAGCTCCTCCACTATAAACAAACTCCAGGTAACTTGTGCTTGGAACTGGTGGGAGAGTGGTTTTTGTCACATTAGATTCAAAGATAAAATCACCTGAAAAAATTAAAGAGCAGTCAATATAGAAACAATCAAAGGAAATAACATTTCATGTGGAGAACACTCAACCTGTGCTGATCACATCCAGCAGAGGTCCTATAAGAATTAGGTTTATCTTTTATAAAAGGGATGTGATAATCATTAATGCTTTTGGCTACATTAGGTTTGATCTAATCATGACCATTTTTCTGACTTAGCTACACCTTTGCTGTACCCCTTGCTGTACCCCGGTGTTTGATAATGATAGATGCTTGAGATTTTTCCCCTTCTTGATGAAAGGAAAACCACCCTTTATCCTGGCCATGTGGAATTTTGTGCTGCTGCATGATTAGCATTTATAGTTATTCAGACAAGAAAATGGAAGAACAATTACAAGCTGATTGCCACAGAGGCAAGTAACAAGTTTCTCTGTTATGCACAGAATTATACATTTAGCTAAATACATTGTGCAGGGTTTTTTATACCTTCATGTGAAGCATAAGGATTAATGACTGCCAGAGGTAGGATGGTGGACTGGAAGGATTAATGCCTGACCTTTGTCCGTAAGAAATATTTTAGGACAAAACTGGTCTTGCTATATGAAGTAATGCTTTGTGGATATTTATTTTATAAAAACCCCTTTCACTTGAATTACGAAGATGGTCATATGTCCATTCAGGGCTGTTCTTTATTTCAAGACTCTTCCACTGGCCTCTGCCCTATGCCTCTAACATAGAAGCAACAGTGGATGTCTTGTTTTTTACTTCCATGGAAAATACAGACATAATGGTGCTGCAGATGGACAGAGCAGAATGCATTAAGAGGCACTGGACATCTGAGGAAATTCCAATAGTGGGATGCACTTGGGGAACTAGTGGAATTTATAAAACAATATTTTTGACCTTTGCTTTATTCTGGCTGCATTCATCCATGTGAATTTTCCACCTGAAATGGTGGAAACCTCATGAAATGAGCTGCTTTTTGCAAGTTCTGCTACCGAGGGCCAAAATTCTCACTCAGGTGGCTATGCTTATTGACTGTGCTGCATGTAGCAATATGTCTTTCCTGCTTTCTGAGATTCTACTACAGACAGTTCCTTTAATTTGTGAATGCGGATGCAGACATATGAGGAAAAACACAGTCATATGGTCCTTGAAGGCTTTACTTTCGTTCCATTTTGTTTGGCAAATCTGAAGTAAAAGCCATTTAGCATAAAAGCATGGCTCCTAACTTGATCCGATAAAGACGTGTCTCCAGGTTTGGGATTGAAAAATAAGGTAAACTAACATGAGAGTTGGGTTTAGATCCAGAGCCCCAAGTATAGCCATTCTCCATGTACCCCAGAACTAGTATAGTTTATGTAACAGCTTCCAATTTGAGTCTGCCATGAATTATAATAAGGACTTTATTAAGGAATCTCATAATAAAAAAGCTACCCCCTAACATGTACAGTGACCTGTACATGGATATATGATCAGCATATTCAGAAAATGGATAGAGTGCTATGAAGTTACTTTGACAAGTGAGATTTCACAGGCTTTCTTTGTATTCTAAATGATGTAGAGACCCCATCAACCCCCTGAGTGTTTTCGGAAGGAGACTGACTCCTTTTCTTTCTTTTTTATTCTGCTGTAGATCAACAGATGTTCTTCCATAGGTAATGTTGTATATGTACATATGCATACGAGCTCGATGCCAAATTCATCCCAGATGTAACACTATGCACAGGATATAAATATGGCCCAGTGGTTTGATCCTGACCTCACTGATTCTGTCTTGCACCAGGACTCTCCTATTGACCTCAGTGATGTCCTGTCCTGTAATCTATTGACATGAATAAGAAGAGAACTCTAGCCTTAAAGAGGCTGGCATGCTGTGGCCTTCTGTGAAGTGGGACAGTGGACTTGAGCCTTCTGTAAACCAGCACGGTCTGGGAGACGCACTAAAATAGGTGACTGTACTTGGATAGCCATCACTGAGAGGCTGTTGTATTGTATTTGAGCAGTAGTAATGCCCCCTAGCAAGGGGTGCTGCTGCACACATGGGAGCATGCATCTCTTCTTTCATTACAATCTACCAAGCTTTCATCAATCTCTGCACATAACAGCACTTTGGCAATGTCACCATCAGTAACAGTGAAATGAATTGCTAAGCCATACCACTGACTGACTTTGCCACACACCTTCTCTGCTTCACCTGCATTCTACCTACTCATTCCTCTTCCCTGGATTTTTTCCAAGACTACGGAGCAGCTTGAAAATAAAACCAGTGGGTGTTTGATCAACCTGTCAGCAGAAAAATATTTTCTTGTTTTCCTGGATTTGCTTTGACAGAATTCACACTTTGTACATGTACTTCTTGCAAGCATTCCTACCCTCTTCTCCACCTGACTGACATGAAGTAAGTCTTTACATTAAAAATATTCCTATAAAATAAATGTCTTCATTTAAATTAATTCTTCCATGAGCATGAAGCCCAGAAATGTGACTCAAAAATGTGCAGTCATCCAGTTGGGGAGCAAAAACAATACCACATGACTTCAGTTACCAACCATACTTGGTTGTCAAGCAACATCCACACTGAATATTTGGGAGAAAATTGCAATGTGTCCATGAAGAGAGACAAATAAATTATTCCTGTGCTTGTTCAGCTTTTCTTGCTAGACAGGAAGCCAGTCATTAGGGGCTGTTAAGATTGCAGGCGTTTGTTCAAGAGCAGTAGGACCTATTTATGTTCATTTCCATCCACAGTGGAATTAAGTGAGCAGCAGAGCTAAGTGCAGAGAGGCCAGCCCCTTTCAGAATCTATTTTGCCACATTTCTGAAACCAAAGAGGATTAAAAAAAAAGGGCAGCTTAAAAAAAAAGCCCCGCCTTTCCCATAGGATATTAACCCCAGGTCACAGCATCAGTCTCCGTTTTAATAAAGGACCCTCAGACATTTATCATAAGGCTTGTCACATATATAAAAGGAGGGAAAGAATGATACATGGGAGGGAAGGAAAAAAAGGTGAGTGCTGCAAGGTGGCAAAAAGAGGTCAGTGTAGCTGGAGACATACAAGAGTGTGTTACAGCACTTCGGCTCTTTTTCCTGCCATGGCTTAGAGGCTGTGTGTTAGAGGCTAGGCAGAATCTGTGTGAATCATAGGGAGTCAAACTGCTGTTAGCATTTTATCTTCTGCTTCAAAATCCTTTAGCACCTGGAATCACAAATCCAAATGAGGCCAAGATAGATGAGGAAGAGTAAACTAGTCAGGTAACCCTGCTTCATCTTTCTCCAGCAGAAAAGCAGGCTCCTGACTGTGTTTTGTCCCCAGTTCTGTGTAAATTGTTACAAGACCTGGCTGGCGGATTTTTAGCTTTGCTTCAGGGCTTTTCGAAACTGCCCATCTCATCCAGGCTCGTGACTGCAATGGAAAACAAGGATTGTGTAGGTTTGACCCTGCATCATCTAGCCCTATATAAAAGAGGAATAACAGCTGATCCTTGTCTATGTGAGCTTCCAGTCAGGGAAGCCTATGCTTACTTCTAAGCATCATCTTTAAGTCTCCTAGTTCTCAGTGAAATTCAGGCACGCAGCTACAGTTCATTAGGTGCTGAAGAGCTGTGCTGAGTTAGTTTTGCTTGCTGGCTGAGCAGTAACTCTGCAGAAAAGGACCTGGGAGTTACAGTGGACAACAAGCTGAATATGAGCCAACAGTGTGCGCTTGTTGGAAAGAAGGCTAACAGCATCCTGGGCTGCATTAGTAGGAGTGTTGCCAGAGATCAAGGGAAGTGATTGTTCATCTTTATGCGGCATTGGGGAGGCCACATCTGGAATACTGTGTCCAGTTTTGCACACCCTCCCCCCCACTACTGAAGGATGTGGACAAACTAGATAGAGTTCAGCAGAGGGCAATGAAAATAGTTAGTGTGCCTGGGGCACATGACTTAGGAGGAGAGGTTGAGGGAACTGCGCTTATTTAGTCTGGAGAAGAGAAGACTGAGGGAGGATTTAAGAGCAGCCATCAGCTACCTGAAGAGTGGTTCTAAAAAGGATGGAGCTGGACTGTTCTCAGTGGTAACAGATGGGAGAACAAGGAACAGGGACAATGATCTTAAGTTGCAGCAAGGGAAGTTTGGGTTAGATATTAGGAAAAACTTTCTCACTCGGAGGGTAGTAAAACACTGGAACACATTACCCAGAAAGGTGGTGAAATCTCCATCCTTGGAGGTTTTCAAGACCTGTCTAGACAAAGCCTTGGGTGGGATGATCTAGTTGGGGATGGCTTTGAGCAGGGGGTTGCACTAGACGACCTCCTAGGGTCCCTTTTAACTCTAATTTTCTATGATTCTATAAATCAAGGCAACAAAACTTGAGCCTTGGCCATTGCTGATATTAGTAAGACTGCATCAATAGTGAGGTCTGAGTCCTAATTTTTCAGGCAGGGACAGCTCTTCTGTCAAGGAAATGAAATTGACCCTTCACACTAGCTTAGGGCTGTGGTCTGATATGGCTTCCTGCCTGGTCAATGAAGGTTTACAGCTAGTCCAAGTGTTCTTGCTGATTTCTAATATTGTGAATACATTTCTAGCCAGGGTCATTAACATCCAGTGCCATTTTTTGTGGCACAAACCCTAATGAGGCAATGTGGTTGCCTGTGATAATACCACACTGGATTCAGCATGCCAGAGAGGTCACTTCCAACCTTGTTCTGATATGGAAGTCTTAACTGCCTGTCTATGTCCCCTTTAATGATGAAGATTTGGTTTTTATGTGTTGCTGTTTGGTACAGATGCGTAATGGGTGCTTCGGGGGGTGGGGAAACTAAAGATAGGGGGGTTGATTGCATCAGTGGTGCGAATCAGAAGCAGTAACACCAATGTGCATAGTACCAGAAGTGAATTCTTTAGTTATTCCTTTTTACACTAGTATTGCATTCACCCCTCTCCCCTCAGGTTTTAGAGAAAAAGTTAAACAGAGCTTTCTTCCACTGAGGACTATAAACAGCAAGGAAATCAAGCAGCAGAAAAATGCAGCTTTAAAACAGTCCAAAGGGTGATTGATTAATAATGTAGCAGGATGTTTATCCATAAGGAATGGCTCTGTCTTCACTGGAGATCCAGGTGAGGTGCCTTTTGACATTAATTACAGGCCATGTTGCTGTGATGTTCTGTTTATGGAATGAACATTCTTAACTGTACCAATGATCTTTGGTGCATTTAAGAAAGGAAAACTATTAAGCCACAGATAAGGTTATTGCTTCTCAAAATGAAGTCTTTTATCTAAAAATAGGCACTGCAGTACAGCAGATAAGGAATAGTAAAAAAAAATGGAAACTGCCAGTGACAATGCATCAGCTTGTTCATACATAGATCAATAATATAGTCAACTTCTAGATGCAGGCATCCCTGACACATCCCGGGTAGCTGGTGGTAGGTGCTACATGTCATAGTCAGACCACTTGCTAGAAACACTTTGCTGACTCCTCTTTCTCTCCTGTGCTCTAACTGACTTGTTCTTTGCAGTAGGAGCTCAGTACTATTTGTCCATCTTAAACCATGTTGTCTGAGTACCCTGCATCTGCAAGTCACCAACAAGGGCTTATTATGGCTAAGCTTATAATGCTGGCTTGCCTCCTCTGCCACAGTCAGAGATTTATCAGTAGGCTCATGCAGAAGATTGGCCTGCTGCTCATGGTCATATCTCCCTCTAGTGGCTGAGCCCAGGACCTATAACAGCCTACTACAGTAAAGCCGGCTTAATTCACTTTGGAAAAATTGGCTGTTGTCCCAGTTCCCTGGTGCAGTGCTCTCCACATCTGGTGATCAACTCCTGATAAGTGGTCACTGCTGGATAATTCACCATCCTTCATTCCCCTCGGGGTGGTGAATTAGCCGGAGTTTGGAGTGTTTCCTTGAACTTGAAGGTAACTGTTTTGTGTTTCTGGTCTAGGTGGCAGAGCCTGTCCCTGTGAAAACAGTGATGCGTATAAGTGGGCCCATAATATGTACATGCACAATATCTGACTCTCTCCTTGGCCTTTTAGTTTCACTGTGTTTTCATTACAGCATGACTCAGAGTGGAATACAAGGCAAGGCTGTAGCTTCATCACCCTATGGGTACAATGTCCAGTTGCCTGGATCTCCCTTTACCTCTCTCTGTCTCTGCATTGTAAGCCTGACCTCTTGGCTACACACCCAGTGCATGCATGTTACACTTGCCTGGGACCATTTGATTTTCTTCCTGTGGAGATGCACATCATTAGGGATGGGAGCATGTGACCCCCACTTTAGCCTGACCCTGTATGTGAGACCCAGCCTGTCTCTGCTGGTCACAGGCACTGACTTGGCACATTCAATTGTGCACCCTGTGCTGGTCAGACTGTGCGGATCAGCACGATGTTTTCTACAGAGCATAGGGTGTTTTCCCTGGGCTTATCTTATGTTCGTTGGACTCTGGAACTGAACCCACTCGAGCCAGACCTAAACATGGTCCTTTGCAACTCCTGCTGTACCGGCTGAGCTCAACTGGCTTCTGGGTTTGGATTCCTTCCAGTATAAATGTCAGGTCAAAGATTTTAATTAGAACTGGAGATTCCACTGAGTCCAGTCCTGTGTATTCACAGACAGACTTTAACAGAAGAAATCCCCAGGATCGCCCCTCCAACCCTTCCGCACCATTGCAGGACACAGTACCCAGAATACTCAGAACTACCCCAAACCTGCCATAGGAAAAGCAATGCCAGTGACCTGCCTCAGAAATGATGTGGAAGCAGCTGGCTGATACCGGTATACTCCAGAAGATCCCAGAAAAATTATTGGTCTCCCGCTAAGGAGAGAACCAGGCCTCCAGAATGTACATGGCCTCTGCCCCATCCTTTCCTTAAGCTGCTTCTTTACCTGTCTCAAATACACACGCTGTCCATACCAAATTTTCAGCTGGTCACTATTAATACACAGCATGCTGCCTAGATCACAGGCAATAATTTGTATTGTTCACAAGGAGTAATGTGGATGAATGTTTCAGGCACTTGCTTAGAGATAGTAAGGACAGCTGTACCTCACAGCTCCTCTCCTTATTTGTCTTAGAGCTGAGGAAAGTCTCTGGAAGTGGGCCTGGCTTCTTGCTGCGTGAATGGAACAGACCACAGGTTCTAATATGTTCCCACCCACATACTCCACTCCATCTGTGCACTTGGAGTTGTAGCTTATTTCACAGACCGCAGAGAAAGCAATAGTTCTATGTATTTATTTTTATGGGCTCATTTATGGGCTGTTCATGCTGGCAGGAAAAGGCAGAGTGCACAAAAGCTACCTATCCAAGGCCATAAATTTAATAAGAATGGGGCAGCAAGCATTATTTTGGGTAGAATTATACTAGTTTCCTGTCCCTTTCTGCTGTGCCAGTTTCTTTTATGGATGTAGAGTTCAGAGGGATGAATGCTCAGTTGCAACAAGGAGAGAGTGAAATATTTCAAAGAAGAATGGGCTGGCTTGGTTTTATTTTCAGATCTCTCAAGGAGAACCATACCACCCGAGTCTGTGATCTCTCAAACTAGGCAGGGTTAGGAGTGGTCTCTACTTGAAAGACAGACCTTCAGAGAAATCCCTGAAAATTCAAGTGCTGCTATTTATTCCTCTGGAACAACACCCAAGCGAAGTATTAAGAAGCGTTATGCCACTGGTGTGCTGACTTCCAGATGAGATGTAAGATGGAGGTCCCTTCCACTGACAACAAAGATCTTTTGGCAGTTCATACAGGAGTTATCTTATGAATCCTGAGTATTCAGGTTCAGATTCCTAGCTCCCATTTTCTTGATTCAGTGGGTAGGTCTACACTGCAGTCAAGGTATAACTGCAGCTTGCATAGACATACCCAAGCTGGATGCACCTGAGCTAGCCTCAGTTCAAGGACTGGAAGCAAGGTAGCCACATCCACATGGAGCTCAGCATAGGCTAACTGCCTAGGAATTAACCGAGTTACTCACCTCAGTTTTGCAACCTGCAGTAAGGTCTGCGCTGTAACTACAGTGCAGGCAGTACTGGAGGTAGCTATTTAAAGGAACCTTGGGTATGACTATGGGAAGTGCAGCGTGGATATATTCTGAGTCACTTCCTTGGAAACATCACATGGATTTGCTAGTGCTGACCCTCCATTTGCAAAAAGTTGTACTGGATATTCTTCATCAAGCTTTTGCTTCTTTGTGCTCCTCGGTACTTTCTCCAGATAATGTTCCTGTGGTGTAACAGCTGCTGGAGTTTGTAGCTTTGTAGATCTCTCCCTTTCCAAAAATAAAAGCAGCAGGAAAAAGTCAATTGATTGGTGCCAGGATTGCACCCAGCATGAGTGAAAAATGCTATATTCAATGCCAGGGAGTGAAGTCTTAGGAGTTTTTTCACAGACCTGATGCAAGTGAGAAGGGCCCTTCTTGGCACTGGTGTGATTATGACTCAGAATTTGATACCAGCATGGCACCTGTGACAGAGCAGTGTAAACAGTGGTTCAGGCTGTCTTCGTAAGAGCTCTGGCCATCTTTTTTACAGACCTACTTGAGTCTTATCTGCTTACCAGCTTCTACCACTGTTGCTATCTCGGAAGCTGCCTTGGTGGTGAATACCAGCTGATCAGTGAAAAGAGAGCCAACAGAGGCAGTTTTGAGTAACTCATCCTGGAATAGGATGAAAGGATTCGTCTTCTAATGCTACCTGAGCTCAGATGGCTTTGATTGTCTGGTTACTGTAACTTAGGTACCTGTCTGAAATCAAAAGCAGAAATGCAGTCGTCTATAATCCAATCAAATGATGCTAGGAAATAATAATTCATCCTCCTATTTCTTCATGGAAAACTCCTGGGAGGTCTTCTTTGTGGAATGCTCATCCCTGCTACATTTCGAGGGCTGCAGCATGAACAGCAATGTGCTGCCACAGTCCTCCAGTCAAGCTAGAGCCATTTCAAGGGGTCTGGGATTACCAGCCTGCCAGCAAAGGAATGTCTCTTTTCCATTTCCCTGTGACTTCTATTTGTCATTGACCAAGGGAAAAAAAATTATATGGTGCTATGATAATTTGTATCAGCTGAGGATCTACCTTGACACCTTTTTCCAGCTATGAAAGTTAGGTGCCTACATCGATTTTTAAATAAAATTAATTAGATTTCCCTACCTGAGATTGGTAACAGCCATATCTCCCATTAAAAACAGTGCGATTCAGCACCCCTGAAAATCAGGCTGTCACTTTTGATGCCTAAGTATGAATATGTTTTCCAGAGGCAAATCACTGTGCACAACCAGGGAATTTTGGCCTTAATGTTCACTCTTATAAATGGGGCTTCCAAGTCATTTGTTTTATGCTAACAATATACCTGTCACCTTTTGGTTCCTCTCACTCTGTTCAGCTCATTTGGGATGACAGCAGTCCAGGAAGTCCTCAAAATAAGAAAGCAGTATGGGGGAACCTGAAAAATCCCCCATGTAAAGCCAGACTCTTGGACCAACAGCTTCAGACATAGCACAGGTGTGATGATATCACTCCTTTGTTGAATGAATTTACTTGATCTATGTTAACAAGGTGTGGGCTCCAAAATTTAAGTAGACATTCATCTTTTCTTTTGCCAAATCTATAGTTTGTTTCTAAAATTGCTAACCAAATGAGTCAGCTCCTGTCACGTTTGTCCCTCTTGAGTTACCATCACTGGAAAATATAAAGCCTTAGCCCTTTATCCTAAGGTTTAATGTTGCCACTGTGCACTGTGAAACGGTCTACGAAGGGCCCTGATTTTGGATGGGAACAATCCATCCCATTATTGGTTTGCTTGAGGAAATGCCCTTATCTTGGGCGGAAGTGGGGTGGGGGTATGTGTGTAGGTAGATATAGAGAGAAAGAGACATTTTCATAGAAGGATTCTTGTTGTATGTTAATACAGTATGTGTACACACAGATCAGGTATTGATGCATGGGAGTAGCCACTGAGGCATTCACTGGCCAATAGTGCTTGCAAATACTCAAGTCAAACATAGTGTATGCTCACACAAATTAGACAGGAGGTAAAAATGCTGCAAGCATTCAGCCCTGACCATCTGCCTAGAAATTATGAGCCAACGTATGACAATAAGGAGAGCTGTCAAGATGCATATCTATAATAATGCGTATATAACATCTATCCATATAGATAATGCAACTGTGTGTGTAGATATATAGTGTGATTGTATAGGTTCCCAAGATATGGGGTGTTATATCTATATAGAGAAAGATTCCTCTTGGCTGTACCTCTTATGGCTAAAGAACAGTATAGCATAGGCTGCATGATGGACACGTGCTTTGATAAAGGGCAAGAGGGAAAACCAGTAAATTGCTTAGCTGGAATAAAAAGGGTGCATAAAGTCCCTCCTTCAAATAAAATAAGATTCATTCCCTTGAATCTGTGCAGCTTTTTCCTTTAGAAATTGTTTAATTGTTTTCAAATGAGGCACAGGAATTATAAACCAATTCCAAGTGCCACAGTGAGCCAGTGGGAACAGAATACAAGACTCCTTACTCCAGTTTACCTACCTTACACGTGGGATAAGGGGTATGTAGGGGGAAGGCACAGAAATTAAAAAATACAGTAATCTGACTGTAAGACATGATAAGCAGGTGCATTTTATATAGACATATATGCACACACACATGTATGTATACTTATTACATTACACACACAACAGGTTTTTTGTTTGTTGGGGGGGTTATTGGGGAGGGCTTTCCCCCTTTTAATTTAAGCTAAATTGGTTGTCTTTACCTCCTCCTTGGTAACATTGAAAAATGATTTCTGGAAAGATATGTTAAGAATGTGCCCCAGGGTTGATAACACCTCTGTTAAGATTTCTTCCCATATTGTCTTTCTACTGCTATAATTGTGAGCCCCGGAGGAACGGGATTTCCACTAACTAGCTGGGGTCAATACTTAGTCTGTGTCACTAGGTGGCACTGCTGCTGTGCCATAAAGGCTTAATGTATGGAGGTAGCAATTGCAGTTATAGTTCCAGGGCACATCAGCTTGTTTCTAATTTTTGTTTATACAGGTGTAAAGAGGGAGGTGTTTCACTGCCATCAGTAGCTACTCCAGCAGATGGAAGCCAGAACCAGGCTCTGTGAGCTGTGCTGCGATCACGGGTTTAGTACATGCAAAGTGCAGCTGCTACTGCAGTAAAATACATGAGCTTTCTCAATAAAGAACAGGGACTGCAGGCCGGGTTGCAGAGCAGACAGGCCAGGCACTTAGAGTGAGGAGGTCTGTTCTATTGGGGATTCTGCCACAAGAAAACCACAGCACAAACTGCACCAAGCCCAGAGATGGCTGCATCTGGTTTCTAGCCACTAAGCTCACAAACCCCATCCCACAACTTGAAAGACTGTGAAACACCATTTTACTGAAGACTGCCCATTCTGGGGTCCCAGTTCTGGATGCCCCAACCAGAATCATTGAAAAAGTGGGGCCACATAAATCTGGCAGAAGCCATACAGATGTGACCATACTCTGGTGGTTTCTCTCTGGTGGCTGCTGTCCACTACTGCCTGCTGTTGGCACTTCTGGTCTTGGGTAAACAAGGCCAGAGCCTCTCAGGTGGATAGTGCTTTGGAAGTACAGTGCATACTTTTATCGACAGATCCAAAGTTTCCTAGCTTGATTTGCCAGGCTCAAACCATTGCTGGTTCAGACAAGCTTAAAGTCCTGTTGTAGATGAATTGTACCAAATACCTCCAACCACATGATGGGTGCAGTTACTTCAGCAACAGATGAAAGCACTTGTCACTTCATAAAATTGGGCCCGTATTTAGCTTTGCATGAAGGGGTGCTTATGATCTGTGGATTTTTCAGAAGACCAACATGAACATATATAATGTACAATGCACTTCTAATCATGGCTGGCTCTGCCTATAGAAGCAAGGGAATGAGGGCAGTGGACCGTAGCGGGATTGTTCAGTTTGCCTAGAGCAGCAGAAAGCCCTGAGCGGGAGCTGACTGGCCTGGGTTGTTCTGTGCACAAATCACATGCTTGCTACGGAGATAAATCAGGATGATTTGCTTTTCTCTGCATAATCCCCAGGTGACAGTGGCAGAAGCTTGGGATTCCCTCTGGAATTCCAGACCAAGCTCCCAGCCCAGATCCTAAAGAGACTCTCTTTCTTCTCTGTCTCCTTTTTTCCTGTTGAGGCAGTTTTATATGTGTTAATTGCACCCAGGGACTTACCTCTGCATTGCTTCTTCATGCAAAAACAGATCAAAATTACCCATGGATTTGCTTTGCATTAACTATAGTGTGAGGAAGAAAATGCTGGATTGACAGGCCTGGGCCCATGCTGTGTCGTTTTCACGTTACAGTCCCACGTTTCTCCCCTGCATTTACACAGAGAATGGAATAGGCCACCAGAAATAATCCTGTTGGTGTAATTACTCTGAGGTATTAGCACTCACATGTATATACAAAACATGCCTAATGAAGATGGGTGAGCACAGAAAGGTGAAGTGACAGGCTGAAGGTCTCACAGCAATTTAGTGGCAGAGCATGGTATGAAAGCCAGGTCCTTGGTCTAGCAGCTTGGGTGCTGAGCCTGCTCTACCCTAGAGGTTGGTTGGTTAATACATTTACAGATTTTAAACCCAGGGGGACCTTCCCGTGTTATGAGGACAGAGAAACCACCTGCCAGACTTTGGGTGTGTCACCTTCATACGCCTTGAGAAGCTGCTCTGCTGCATATTTTACTGATTTCTAGTGGAGTGGAGGGTGCTTAGCACCTACAGTCTAGAGTTGGGCATGTAATAATAAAACAAAGCGCACTGGATTGAAGGCTGCCTGTGCTAAAAGCTTAGAGCACAAGAGTCATGCATCAAGGCAGGGCCTGGCTCAGGAGTGGAACCCAGGGCTGTCCTGGCCGCATGACCATCATCCCTCCTTATGAACTGGCTGGAGGAGCTGATGTAACCCCAACTAATTCTTGATCTCCATGGAAATGTCTCAAGGCTGAGATCACTGTTGCTATAAATAGCCTCTTAGATTTTTTTTGTTGCTGTCACATAAAATATTATTTTACAGTTGGATTCTTGCCTTCCCCACGCGCTGTCATCAGAGGGTGTTTCTATTGGTGGGACACTTCTTGTGAAGGTGTTGTCATCCTATTAAAGAAATAAACTGTAGCTACTTGGACTAACTGCAGTAATAAAACTGGAGGTGGAAAGGGTGGGTGCATGAAACTGTCCAGGAAGATTCTGCTCTCAGCAAGATATTGCACTTAAGTCTTTTTTTTTTAATAGCTCAAATTGCTAAAACCCTTTTGGAAACATTCCTCTTAACTTATGGCAATGAAAATATTGCAGGAGTTGTTAGCAAAGGGCTGCCCCTGGCAATGTCAGATGACATGATAACTCTACTGCACACACAGAGTTCAGATGCAGATGACACATTTATGAAGAAACGCTGCCAAGTCACTGCTCATTTGTTTTCATTTTTTTAAGTATTATTGCTGCTGTTATTACTTTCTGTTACCTAGATACTGGAAAACTTACAATCCTGGCCCAGACCCAGCAGGGTAAATTAGGTATCTTAGCAGGAGGTAAGCAGAATTTAGGGGCTGAAGTCATAAAAAAATGAGTCTGAATAAAGCAATTCCAATGGATACAAAATTCCCTTGGCAGCTATATCATTCAGCACCTAAATTTTGACCTGAAAAAGTTCCCAGGCATCTAAGCTTGGGCTTCTGAGCATGTACAGAAGCATCCTACTCTCACAGCTACAAAGCCTTTAACTACAGCCTAAACTCTGCTGTGATCCAGAAGAGAAGTAAAGTGGTATCCAGACTCGATGTAACTCTCCAAGAGCCCAATCCTTTAGGCATGCTCAAAGCTCACCCAATAGCAATGAGTTCAATATAAACTACAGTGCCCATGACTAGTCTCCCAAAAAAGACCAAAGCAGAGGCAGCCTAATGGTTACGGCATTCAGTTAGGAGGATGGAGCCTGGTTCCTCGCTCTTGGTATTAAGTCTAGTTTTCAGGCAAAGAAGGATGTTTTATGCATTTTACACTGGCCTCTCCTTCTTCATTTGGGAGTTGGAGGTTATGGTCCCAATCCTCTTGGTTCCATGAATCTTGCATTCTTGACTGCCTCGGGTACATCCACACTCCTCAATTATAGTTGCAGGTGGTGCTGTAATGAGGCAGGCGGTGCCAGCTCTGCACATGCTACATCCTGAACTGGAAGTGGCATAGCTGCCTTTGTGTGGGGCTGTGTGACTGCTGGTAAGCTCCTCTGCCTGTTGGGGAAGTGGAGGTCACTGACAGGCATGCAGCTCTGCATGAAGGTGGCTCTGGTTTGGCAGGTGTTATGTGCAGTGTGGACATGGTATGTCTTGGTACAGCAATGCCTACCACCATAACCAAGCAGTTCAGACAAGTACTGCTACCCAAACTGGGCCAGCTTCTCAGGGAAGGTGCCCCACTCAGCCTGTTCTATAGCAGTGGGAGGATGATGTGAGTTTGAATCCCTGGAGACAGAGGGCAGCCCAAACCCCAAGTTTCCCAGTCTCTTGGTAAGTGCTCTGACCAGGAGCCTTTTGTACAAAAGACCACTGAGCACCTACTCTCAGAGGAGAACTGAGTGGTCTGGAGCCTGAGTGGCTAAGCTAACATCCAGCCCTGAGTTGAGTATTTGCGTTCAAGAGAGGGGCAGGAACCTATTTGAATCAGGTTCTCTTCCCTGCTGGGATATGGCCTCTTCATTTTTGAACATTGATCTTTACCCATTTTTATTTGTTTTTAATGGGTCACAGACAACTTCGTTTAGCTCCTTTCCAGTCTCTGTGCCGTATCATGCTCTCACCAAAGAAGCCTCGATATGGTTTATGCAGAGTGTTTCTTTTCAACGTGCAGTGTTGAGAATGCATGCACGGGCATTCAAAACTTCATCGTCTTAGTGACATTTTACTACCACAGATCTCACTCTCTGAAACCACGTTCTCAGGCTGCTGCCAGTGGATGACTCCATCTCTGTTTTCTCCCCTTCTGCTCCTGAAATCATTTACTTCTTTGAAATAATTTATCTGTTCCCTGTGTGTCAGGCCAGCTGTAATGGCTGTCTTAACTAAAGTTGAAATCTAAAAGAAAAAGCGTTTCTAATGACAGTCACAGGGAAAAAGTAACCACGTCAAGCATGGAAATGTCTGTGCTGGAAGCCACTTGCTGACATAATCAATTTCCAAATGCTGACTTGTGCTGCTTGACCACATGCAGCATGTTGCTTTTGATGTCTGATCCAGACTGCTCTGAGGGTGGACTAAAGGCCTTGTACAAGGTCACAAGATATGGCTGCTTCACTGAAAACAAACTCACTTTACCAAATGCTCTTAGCAGTTGCATTCCCTTGATTTAGGCATATCATGCTGATAAGTTTCCTCTGATGTTTGCGTAAGATGTTTCTATTCAGCCACATTTTCATTTCTGCAAAACGACATGCTATCCTGACTTTGGTGTCAGGAAGGTTCTAGCAATGCTTGGGGAAAGACCACCTTTGGGAGATAAAAAAGAGCTGTTTTCACCATTGTTCCACCTTAGCAATTGTAGGATTAATGGACAGTTGTTGGACTCTATGATAGCCACTATTTGCAAATTTTCTTCTGAGGCTGTCCTGGATCTGATCCACTTCTCGCTGAAAACAGAAGTCTTTCTATTGCCTGGAGGGAGGGGGGAAGATAGGCTGGCTCTGAAGAATGTGGTTTATTTTATAGCAACTGTCCTTTCACAAGTGACAAAACAAGGGAAGTTGGTGCGAGATAACACACCACACTCCTGCAGTGCCGTGGTCACTCACTTGGTGAATTCTGTTTGTTAGTGCAATTTGAAAGTGTTGATGAGATAGTGGGTGATTTCCCTTGAGGTGCGTATTCCCTCCTACACTGGGCTAATGGGTGGCAATAAAGGAACCTGTGTAGACAGACCATCCACCAAGGCATCATAAGTGATAAAAGTTATCACTTAATCCTTTAAAGGGACACTGTCAGCCTAAACATCATAGGAGATACCCTGGCCCCATGGAAGTCACTGAGACTATGACTGTTAACTTCTACCCAGCCACATATGGTTAAAGCAGTATTCCTTACCTGTTATTAATGGAAACTTAGTAAAAGGAAATAGAGGGCTTTAACAATCTCCTTCCCATTTTGTATTACATTCAGTTTGGTAAGTGACACAAGCTAACTGCGTTTCCTCTTCTTTCTGCTTCGTGTCTTTACCTGGCTTTAATGCACTAGCCCAAGGCTGCCAGGTTTGCACTGCAAGTACTCCAGGTGGTGGTTTACAGCCAAAAAAAGCTGCTTCTAATTTGAAAGAGAAATCCTGCAGATTTGCAACTTGGTTGCAAATATGAGAGAGCTCTTTTGGTCTTTACCTTCATAACAATGTCAACATGATCTTCAAAGCAGGCCATGGGTAGGACTTGAGCTACCTCAGTGATTGCATCACTGTCCACCACCCACCAAAGCAGCTGGGTCTGTGACAAAGCAGCTTTGATCACACAGCAAAGCCTTCCATCTTGATAAAGACAGCGTGATTTGGATAAATAGGGTAAAATGTCAAACAAAACAAGACCTATAAACCTATGATGTGAGAGTGGCTCTGTGATGCCCTCTTAGAGGTTGCCTGTGAAGAGCCAATACTGGCTGCTATAGAAAAATGAAAGGTTGAGGTGGGAACGGGGGTGCCAAAAATAGCCACCAGGGCAGGAAATCCTGGATTCAGACCTGAGGGTAGTGACATGAAGACATGGGTCACCTGCCTCCAGCAGGCCCTTCTGCAATTGTCATGGCCCTTCCCACATAAAGTGAATCTGGCAGTTCCCCTCATGGATTCTCCTTCCCGCTCCTAGCCATTTAGCTGGATTTTTCCCATATGCAAGGTAGGCCTAAATTAACATCCCTCCAGTAATATTACACTTTTCTATTGGCCTTACACCTCTATTTGTTGGAGGAGCTCTTAATTTGCGAGGCAATTTTTTTGTTAACTTCAAGTTTGAATCAGTCAGGTGAGTATCCAGATTTCCCTTTGGAATCAGCCTGTGTGAGAGGGTTAGGGATACTCTGGTTTTTGTCTTCATGCAGAATGGGTCACTTTTGTCAGGTGCCACAGGCTGCTGAGTTAGCACATTTGTAACATTATTCAAAAGTTTAATAATAAAGATTAAATTCAAGCAAACATTTTAAAAAACAGCTGAGAGACTGCAGCAGCACTTTTGGGAGTCCTGAAGAAGGCTGGCTTTTCTCTGTGGAGACACTATACATCTGTATAGTACCAAGGACAACAGGGCATGACTGGTACCACAACATAAATATGAATTAAATATATGCTTCCTATTCAACTATATTGATGCTCACTGACTATGTCTACATGACATGCTTACTGCACAGTAACTCATTACTACTGTGTTGCAGCTCATTACTACTGCACAGTAGCATCACAGGGCATGAACCGGGCCATGAAGCAGCTGCGCAGTAGTAATGAGCTACTGTACGGTCAGCATCACCACGAAGCTGTGCCGGGATGCTACTGCGCAGTAATGCCAGCTACTGCAGCATTACATCTGGGCAGCATGTGGAGCCAGGCTTGGCTAGAGAAAGCACAGAACACAGGGGGGGCTGGGTAGGGTGTAGAGCCCCCCCGCCACTACCACTGTCCCTGGGTGGGCCCAGGTCCATGCAAAGCCCAGCTGAGAGGGCAGGAGCAGGTCGGGAGTCCCCTCCCTCCCCCTGCCTGGACAGCTGCAGACTGGCAGCAATCAGCTATGTGGGGAGGATGCGTTCCTGAGCATAGAAGGGAAGAGAGGAGATCCTTACTTGCTTTGAGGACTTATAGGGAAGTCTCCAGCTGCTGTTCCACAGCCAGCAGTGGCATGTGTGAGTGAAAGGGGGTCCATCCATAGCACTGCGCCCCTCCCGGAGCCACCTTTCATGTTGGCGTTCTGAAGCTCCAGTGCTACAGGAGACTTGTCGGTGGTATGACATTGGCACACAGCTGTGCTACTGTTGTGGCAGAAGCGGTTAATCAGATACAACCCTAATTTGGGAATGTGCTGAAAACATTGAGACTTTCTTTTCCACTTGAAATACAGAGCCCACTTCCATGGTAAAGTCTTTTCACACTTGCAGTCAACTCCCAGAGGTGTGATTCCAACCAGCAGGGGGCAGTGGAGGACGGCCAGAGCATTCCCAACCAGAGGCACTGAAAATGGGAACAGGGACAAAACCCCCAAAGCTGAGAGGCTCCCTAAAGATGGGCTTTGTCCTCAGAAGTCCAGGGGAGGAAGGACTCAGGAGGTTCCTTTTGCTTTGAAAGACATTTAAAGAGAAGCTACAGGGCAAAGTTACAGGAGTGAGGCTGCATCCAGGGCCGTGGATAATGCCAGGAGGTGTTTGAGATCTGGCCTTGCTGTCTAGTGCACAAGCACAGCTCAAGACCAATGCAGAAATAGGTATCCACCGATTGTGGGAGAAAGCAGCCTGGCATGGGCTCTTTGCACAATCTACCAGTCACTGATTTGCAAGCCAGGGGGAAGGCAGGTCAGGGAAAGGAAAACAAGAGCAACAAGGAGAAAAGAGAGGATCTTTCTAAACACAAGCCAAGGCAAGATGACATAAACCAAACAAAGCCCTGCCCGGCCCATGGGTTAGCCCACTCCTTAGAAACCCATCAGGGCTCTGTGACTCTTCCTCTGCCAGGAGAGGGAATGGGAAGGTGGAGTTAAACTCCTCTGTACCCTGGACAAGCTAATGCCTCTGCCCCACTTCCTTTTCCAGACCATTTTAATTAATAACCCTAGATAGCTCCAGCATAGAGAGAGAGAGAGATCACTGTGAAGTTTGAAGCTATTATTTTAATCTAATAGGAGTTTGATACTACCGTAGATGTTCAAGCAAAGAAAGAGTAACAATTTAGACTTGACATATAGTAAAGCATAAATAACTTCAGGTGAGCGGGTTAGGAGGCCTGCTTTAGCACGTGTGCTTTCAGTTTACTGAAGTGCAGAACCAGGAAGGGAGGTACTTGTTTAAAGCAAAATAAATGCATCAGAGGGCATGTCCCCAGCATGTTTTACGTAGCTGTAATGCCTCTTCAATTGCATGCCTACTGCCATCAGTGGGAGCATGGTGCACTGTTGTGCTTAACACTTAACCATCTAGTACCACAGGACCCTGGGATGTACACAGGTCCTTAAGAACATTTATGTAATATTTTTGACTATGATTAACCAGCAAGCTCTTAACCTTGAGGGCCAATAGAGGGTGATATCTCAGACTGTGAAAACTTTTGTGCTTAAAAGATGTGGCTGAATTAAAAACCGTAGTTGGAAAAACAACTAAGAGCTGAATAAACATCCTTCCTTAAGCTGTATTGTGCCACCAACTCCATGTCCTTGCTTTTTGTACTTGGACAGTTAAAACAGTTGAGAAATGCCCAGGGGAAGGTTTGAATCCAACAAAAAAATTGTTTTCCGCAAAGTTTTAATGGCCTCAACAGAGTATTTCTGGTACTGGTCTGCGCTGTAAAAGGCCTGCTCACTAACACATGAGGGTTTGGCCTATGTCATAAGGAAAGGAAGGGCATGTTGCATCACACTGCCATCTGTATTGATTTGGACTGCAAATATTTCCCCAGACAGCTCTTGGCACCACAGGGCTGCCCATCGCAGAGAGCTGGCCAGGCAGGCCCCAGTTGTTCAAGGGATACATAGTCCTGTTGAAGCCACATGGGAGTAACCAACCTTCTCTGCAGAGCATTCACCATCTGGGCAGGCATGCCAACATCTTGCAAGTCAACATCCACTGGCATGCTGGCAGTCTGCCCAAAAACACTGCTGACCCCTGAGCTAAAGGATGTGAAAGTGAACAACCCTGTGCCTGAGAGCGGCCCTAAGGTGCTTTGGTGCGTAGCCGCTGATGGCACCAAGCCCCTCTCTGCCTGCCCAGGCCGTGCCCACCTGCGGCATGGGGCATCCAAGGTGGTGGCTGGGGCAAGGGACAGCTTAGGCTCCTCTGCTTTGGCCAGTCTATAAGATGCATCTCTACCCTCTACTGTGTGTGTGTGTGTGTGTGTGTGTGTGTGTGTGTGTGTGTGTGTGTGTAGGGCTCTCTGTGTGCATGCAGGGGTGCATGTGGTGGGCTCTCCGTGTGTGTGTGTGTGTGTGTGTGTGTGTGTGTGTGTGTGTGTGTGCACGCATGTGGAGGAGTGTGGGGGGGTGCAGGGCTGTGTGTGTGGAGGGGTGTGTGCATGTGGAGGCCTCTCTGTGTGTGCAGGACTATGTGTGCATGTGTGTGTGGAAAGGTGTGCATGTGCAGAGGGCTCTCTGTGTGTACTGAGCAGTGTGTGTGTGCGTGCGTAAGCAGGGCTCTGTATGTGTGTGTGTGTGTGGAGGGGGTGTGCATGTCGAAGGCCCTCTGTGTCTGCAGGGCTCTGTGTGTGGGGGGGGGATGTGCATGTGGAGGGCTCTCAGTGTGTGCAGGGCCATGTCTGTGTGTGTGGAGGGGGTGTGCATGCGGAGGGCTGCCCATGTGTGCAGGGCCGGGTGTGTGTGTGTGTGTAGGGGTGTGCGTGCAGCGGGCTGTCCGTGTGTGTGTGTGTAGGGGTGTGCGTGCGGCGGGCTGTCCGTGTGTGTGTGTGCATGTGTATGTGTGTGTAGGGGTGTGTGTGCAGCAGGCTGTCCGTGTGTGTGTGTGTGTGTGTGTGTAGGGGTATGCGTGCGGCGGGCTGTCTGTGTGAGTGTGTGTGGGGGGGGTGCGTGCAGCGGGCTGTCTGTGTGTGCATGTGCGTGTGCGCGTGTGTGTAGGGGTGTGCGTGCGGCAGGCTGTCCGTGTGTGCACGCGCGTGTGTGTTTGTGGAGGGGTCTGTGCGTGGCGGGCTGTCCATCTGTGTGTGTGTGTGTGTGTGTGTGTGTGTGTGTGGAAGGGTGTGTGTGCAGCGGGCTGTCCGTGTGTGTGCATGTGTGTGTGTGTGGAGGGGTGTGCGTACAGCGGGCTGTCCATGTGTGTGCGTGTGTGTGTAGAGGGGTGTGCATGCGGCGGACTCTGTGTGTGTGTGTGCACGTGTGTGTGGAGGGGTGTGCGTGCAGCAGGCTGTGTGTGCACGTGTGTGTGGAGGGGTGTGCATGCAGCGGGCTGTCTGTGTGTGTGTGTGTGTGTGTGTGCGGAGGGGTGTGCGTGCAGCGGACTGTGTGTGTGCGTGTGTGTGCGCGGAGGGGTGTGCATGTGGCGGGCTGTGCACGTGTGTGTGTGGAGGGGTGTGCATGCAGCAGGCTGTGTGTGTGCGCGCGCGTGTGTGTGTGCGGAGGGGTGTGCATGCAGCGGGCTGTGTGTGTGTGTGTGTGTGCGCGTGTGTGTGGAGGGGTGTGCGTGCGGCGGGCTGTGTGTGTGTGCGTGTGTGCGTGTGTGTGCGCGGAGGGCTGTGCGTGCGGCGGGCTGTGCGTGTGAGTGCGCGGAGGGGTGTGCGTGCGGCGGGCTGTGTGTGTGTGTGTGCGCGCGGAGGGGTGTGCGTGCGGCGGGCTGTGCGTGTGTGCGTGTGTGCGCGTGGAGGGCTGTGCGTGCGGCGGGCTGTGCGTGTGTGTGTGGAGGGGTGTGCGTGCGGCGGGCGGTGTGTGTGTGTGCGTGCGCGCGGAGGGGTGTGCGTGCGGCGGGCTGTGCGTGTGAGTGCGCGGAGGGGTGCGTGTGCGTGCAGCGGACTGTGCGTGTGTGTGTGTGCGTGTGCGCGGAGGGGTGTGCGTGCGGCGGGCTGTGCGTGCGTGCGGCGGGCTGTGTGTGTGTGTGTGCGCGCGGAGGGGTGTGCGTGCGGCGGGCTGTGTGTGTGTGTGTGTGCGCGGAGGGGTGTGCGTGTGAGTGCGTGTGAGTGCGTGGAGGGGTGTGTGCGTGTGTGTGCGCGGAGGGGTGTGCGTGCGGCGGGCTGTGCGTGTGTGTGCGCGGAGGGGTGTGCGTGCGTGTGAGTGCGTGTGAGTGTGCGTGCGGCGGGCTGTGCGTGTGAGTGCAGGAGGGGTGTGCGTGCGGCGGGCTGTGTGTGTGTGTGTGCGTGTGAGTGCGGGAGGGGTGTGCGTGCGGCGGGCTGTGCGTGTGAGTGCGTGCGGCGGGCTGTGTGTGTGTGTGAGTGCGCGGAGGGGTGTGCGTGCGGCGGGCTGTGTGTGTGTGTGTGTGCGCGGAGGGGTGTGCGTGTGAGTGCGGCGGAGGGGTGTGCGTGCGGCGGGCTGTGTGTGTGTGTGTGTGCGTGCGGCGGGCTGTGTGTGTGTGTGTGCGCGCGGAGGGGTGTGAGTGCGCGGAGGGGTGTGCGTGCGGCGGGCTGTGCGTGTGAGTGCGCGGAGGGGTGTGCGTGCGGCGGGCGGGCTGTGTGTGTGTGTGTGCGCGCGGAGGGGTGTGCGTGCGGCGGGCTGTGTGTGTGTGTGAGTGCGCGGAGGGGTGTGCGTGCGGCGGGCTGTGCGTGTGAGTGCGCGGAGGGGTGTGCGTGCGGCGGGCTGTGCGTGTGTGTGCGCGTGTGCGCGCGGAGGGGCGTGCGTGCGGCGGGCTGCCCGTGTGCAGGGCCGCGTGTGCGCGCGCGCGTGCGGGGAGGCGCCGCCGCGCCGGGGTGGGCCGGGCCGGGGGCGGCGCCGGCCGCGCTCTGCCTATGAAGCGCGGCGCTGGGGGGGCCCGGCCGGTGCTAGCGGCGCCAGATCCGGGGATTGGGCCGCGCCGGGGGCCGGGCCGCAGCCCCCCGTGCCCGCGCCGCTGCTCCGCGCCGCGCGCGCTGCTGGTGCTGCCGCTGCTGCAGCCGGGCTCAGCCTGAGGTCGCGGCCCGGGCCGGCCATGCAGCGGGACCCGGCGGGGGCGGGCACGGGGGACCGGCTGCTGGACAGAGCCGGCCCCGGCCCCGGCCCCGGCCCCGGCCCCGGGACGGCGGCGCTGCGCCCGGCCGAGGCGGCGGCGGAGGCGGGCGCGGGCGCGGGCGCGGGCGAGGCGGGCGCCGCGTTCCGGCCCCCCGAGGGCGGCTTCGGCTGGGTGGTGGTGCTGGCCGCCACCTGGTGCAGCGGGGCCATCTTCGGCATCCAGAACTCCTTCGGCATCCTCTACGTTATGCTGCAGGGGGACCTGCCCCCCGCGCGCCGCGACCCCTCGCTGGAGTTCAAGACAGGTCGGGGCAGGGGCATCCCGGGACGGGGATGGGCAGGGCTGGCGAGGATCCGCGGCTCCTTCCCTCCGGGGGGTTGGGGGACCCCACATCCTCCCTTATTGGGGTTCGCTGTCCCTGCGCAGGGGGCATCCCCGGGTCCTGGCAGCCAAGATGCTGGTTTATAGCATGGGGAGCAGGCCAGGATGGGGGGTGTCATCTCCTTGTTTTATCCCTCTCCTCACGAAGAGACTCCTAGGAAGAGAATTGGCAGGAGGGGACCGAGCTCGCAGGGCCGCTACTGAAAGCCGAGGGAAGCCTGGGAGAAAGAGGAAGGAGGGGAGCACAGTGTGGGGCCGCAGGGGTGGGTGCTTCTCATTGTGGGCCCTTGGATCCCCCCCCCCCCACACACACACACTTACTATAACGTCCACCTTTGGATGAAACATTCCCGGTCTGGTCCTTACCCAAAAGTGAACTCGTTAAGTAAGGGAGGTTGAAGGTAGGAAGAATCCAGCTGTCTTTTTTGGAAGGGAGGAGAAGAGGAGAGTGATGTTTCCTATATTTGGCTTCAAAAGCTCCTGGCCCTGTCCACCTGCGCAGGTCGGGGTTATCCCGAGGACACAGGCCTGCTCTGGCTGCTGTTCCATTTCTCCCTTCTGTTTTAAAAACATTAGGGATTTGCATCAAAAGCTGACAGGAGGATGTCAGGATTGCATCCAAGAGTGCAAAGTAACTGAGTTCAGGTTGCATGTGGACCCAATGCTCTCCCTTTGGGCATGTGCATGACAGTCGCCCCTGGCGTGCAACATGCAGGTGACACACACAGCCCACTTGGCTTTTTTTTTCTTTCTTTTTTTTTTTTTTTTTTGCAGCAACATTAGCCCTTTATCTGTTTCATCCACTGTTTTGCACTTGAAGAAGGCTGCTGGCAAGGGGTCTTGGTCTAGCAAACACACCCACCAGAAATTTCACTTGCTTAGTTTGAATAGGGATGTGAATGTTAGTAAAGTTACTAACAGGCTTAGGTGTTTACCGGGTTGGCTTTTCAGTTATTGAAAAGAGAGAAAATAATTTCCTTGCAACACATGTCCCTCTAAGCTTGTTTGTATCATGATAGCACCAGCAGGCCCTCAGTTGTGGTCAGGGCCATGCTATGTTAAATGCCAGATAAACACAGTAATAGACGGTAGACGGTCCCTCCAGCAGAGTGCTTACGGTTTAAATAGTCAGACTAAGTGTGCCAAGAGAGGAGAAAAAAACGGCCAAAGAGGTGAACTGAAATGCTTACAGTCGCACAGCAGGTCAGCAGGCAGAGCTGACGGGAGACTCCAGGTCTTTCAGGAGCCCTGGCCTCTAGACTATGCTGCCTTCCCTAAGCTAATGAAGATGTGCTTGAGTAGCAGGGGTCAACCTTTTTGCCAGGTGTGCCACCAATTAGTCCTGCACTCTTTCCAAGTGCCACTGCAGTCCCTTTCCCTTACCGGTTCTGATGCTCTGCTTCTGCTGTCTGTCTTGTCTGCCACTTTCCTGCCTGTCCCCTCCCCAGCGTGTGTGTACCGCACACAGAGGCTGCCCATGTCCCTTACAGCACCCGTGCTACAGGTTGGCCACCCCTGCACTAGACAACTGCTATAAAGAGTGTACGCTAGTGAAAGAAATTCACAAGATGCTGCACCTCCGAGATTCCAGAACTACCTGGATGATACCGTGGCTTGTGTAACAGCACAATTAAATACCATTGTGCAGTTAGTGCATAGCCATGTGATGATGGAGTTCAAAGTATATGGGCGACCTTCATTCCCTATTTAATTATTGTTGATGGAATAGATCTCATATCTCTCTGCATAGGTATAATCATCACTTGGTTGCCTCTTTCCTTCTTGCCATGATCGCATCACCAAAAGCCCAAGGTGGAAATGGATAAAAAGTATTTCTAAAAAAAGAAACTGGAAGAAATGTTTAAATCTTGCTGGTTTAAATAATATGTGCCCAAGAGGCAGCATGTGGGAGCTGCCTCCTTCCTTCTCTAACCTGTTTCTTACTTTAAATACACTTGTATTTATTTAAGGGTATAACTGCACACAGGGCCTTTATAAAGAAAGACGCCAGTGTAGGCGTGTGACTCAGCCCTATGGCTTTGTCATTAAGTTGCCCATATGCCACATGCATCTGAGTCTCTGTGCTTAATGAAGGGAGTCTCCATAATGCATGTGCTTTGATGCACTAACCCACTGTTGGCTTTACACACTTGTGTGCCAGTCCTCAGTTGCTTTCAGACCACTCATTTGCTTTCCTGGTATGTGGTAGTAAACATCCTTTTGCAATCCGATTTTGCCAGGAGGAATAACTGCCTCTGTGCAGTAGTGGATTTCTTAAGTATTTTGGCATTTAAGCCTACAAATGCAGGTTGTCCCTTTGGCTTTGAAAGGAAGCTCAGCAGGAAAGGAGAGAGAATCCCTCTAAAATCCTGGTATTTATGCAGCTTGTACCCCTCTTGCCACTGCATACTTAGGTCATCCCTGCAACCTATGGATGCCCCTCAGTGCTAACCGCGTGCCTGGATAGCAATGGATATAGAAAGCAGGTACCAGGTGTAATTCAAAACAGAGTTTCTAATACTCTAGCAGTGTTACCTCTAACCTGTTACTTAAGTAGAAGGCAGCAGTATAGGGCCACTTCCAGCTCAGCCTCCCCCAGTTTGTGATTGAACAGATCATATCTATCCCTCCATACTTACAATCAGCTAACATCCCTGTGGCAACTGCTTATGTGGAAACATAATCAGGAACGCATTTGTTACTGTTTTCGGTGTGCAAAGTGTCACAGCCTCCTAAAAAGAATTGCACTGTCTATTAATGCTCTGGATTTCATTTGCGCCTCTCTTCTGGCACAGAACTTGGAGCTGGAAACTCAGCCAAACTTGTGCAATCTGATCACTTTCCAGGGATCTCTAGCAACTACTCCATGGGTCACAATTTGAGAACACCCCCCAAAATAGGCAGAAGACTGGGAGCCAGGAGCTCCTGCATGCTGTTCCTAGCTCTGCTGCTAACTTGCCAGGTAGCCTTGGGAAGTCTTCTAAGTCAGTTTCTCTCTCTGTGAAATGGGGGCTGTCACTCAGTTATCTCACAGGTTTAATATTGCGTGAGAGTTTGAAGGTGTCAACGCAGAATTACGTTGTAGCCAAGTTAAATCCTGAAAAATAGGGTTTATAATATTTATACCAAGAAAAGATGCTAATCCTAACTGAGTAATAGCAGCAAAGACACATGGCCATAATTATCGAGGCTTATTTCTTGTTTGCATTGGTCGTGTTCTTGTGTGTTTGATCTCATAAAATGCAAAATCCTTGGAGTTCAAATGTAAGGTCAGGCTTTAAAAACATCCCTCTTCCAACAATACATTGAATGCATACTTCCTTTGTTTAAAGAAATATACTGTGCAGCGTATGTAAACAAGAAATCCAGTTAAGACCAGCATGCACTGCTGTGAATATCCAACACGCCCAGGCACAGCAGGAGACAGGAGTTATAGGGAGGCAGATTCTCTGTGCCTTGGGTTGTGTGTGGATTTTTTAGAGGAGGGGTATTGTAGAGGCAAATTGAATGTGGAGTGAGAGGAACATTTGTGCTCTGCAAAAATCAGCCAGTAAAGAAACGTGAAGCAGTGCTACCTTCAGGATACATGAAAGTGGGAGGTGGGGTTGTTTTAAAATGAACAGTCAATCCAGTGTGCGCTACCAAGAATGTGTGGAATAGGTAACATAAAGGAAAGACCACTTAAACCAGCAGGCCCCAGTGGTGGTGGTGGTGGGGTGCTAAAGAGTCCCAAAAGATGTCATGACAATGATTCTAACTTGTGGTGTGGCTGATTATTTATGTATTTTTTTGAGCCTCGGTTTTCCCTTCTATAAGCAGGGGATGACACCCACCTGCCTCATGGGGGGATCTGAGAAAGGGCAAACAGTGCTGGGATATGTGCATTTGGGACAGTGCTGTAAAGCAACAGCCTTTCAATGCTAGAAAAGCAAATTCAATCAGGATGGCTGCTCTGATGCTTGCTCAGTAAGCTCTGGGTCTCTAGGGGCCCTCACCAACCCAGGCACTAAATAAGGAGGGGGACTTCCAGCTGCTCTCTTCCCTAGAGAGGTTGTAGACTCAGTGTTAGTGAATGTTAGACAAGAGAGGCAGAACAGGCCCTTGCTTTGAGCTTCAGCCAGAGAGAGCCAACCAAGATGCACATGCAGAGTTGAGGCAGTCACCTGTACCGTCTCTATCCCCAAGCACAAGATGAGTCTTAGGTATATGGGGTAGCCAGGTGCTCTGGTAGGATGGGCATCTCTTACCACTGTGCATCTAATGAACACCAAACAGCTCCTTTCACCTGTAGATAACCACCATCAATTTGCAAGCATCCCCAGTGTAATGGTAGGAAAGCCTGCCTGTCTGCAGTTGCGAAAGTTTCTATTTTAATAATTTTGTCATAGATGTTGCACTTTCAGAGATTTACTGAGAGCTGGTATGGCAACCAGAAAGACTGCATTGATTCTTCCCCTCTCCCCTTTTTTAATTTTTAAAATCTACTCCATACAGATTAACTAACTTTGCTCAATATTTAATGTTCCAGTTGCTTGATATGGAATGGTAAGCACTCTGCTAAATGGACCAAAGCACGTGCTTTTCACCACAGCTCCAAGTGCCTCTGCATCCAGCTCTGCTGCAGTGCTGGCTTCTAACTCCTCCATGAATGGCAGCATCTGTGGGTGGCCATCCTGTGGTGTGTGTGTCACAAGTGGCACAGGAAGCCAGTGTGTGGCAGGCGGCAGAGTGGGGAGAAATCAGGCAGCACAGCAGCAGACAGGGCAGCAGATTGGGCAAGGAAAGGAGATCAGAGTGATACTTAGGGAGGGCTAAGTACCCCATGCTTACCAGAAAGATTGTACCCCACTGAGTCCTTCTAAGAAAAATGGGACTATTTTTCCATATATGCGCAGAAGTGGAAGAAATCTCTGCTGTCTTTGCCCTCTGCTGAGTTAGAATCAGCACCCTAACATGTCCTGTAGGGACCAGATGGTATCTCAGAGTGAAGATGAGGTTAGGTATTTAACAGGATGGATTTTTTCTCAGGATTAAATTGATTACATTTGGAGCCAGGCAAAGGATAGCATGTTTGGAGGAACCTGGGGGAAGAAAGGTGTTTGTGGCGGTGGGAGTGGGTCAGTAAAACAGAGTAAGGACTGTTACTTAAACTCAAGTGTGCATGCTCCAAACTGCACATGAATCTTCTGTAGTGGCCTTGGATAAGTGTCCTTCCCGAAAATGTTCATCTTATTTTTAAATGAGAGGGATTTAACTAGAGCTTGGCAGGGGCTGTGAGTGAATATGCAGAACAAATCTGGGCATCCACCCTGTCTTGGCTAATCTGAAGAGCCAGGTGGGCCAGCAGACTCCTTTCTGTCTGTGTGGATATGGCTTGTCTTTTGTTTCTCTAATGCCCAAGAGAAGCAGACAAGCCAGTTATGTCCTATACTATAGAAATGCCATTTGACAAAAACAAATGGCTGTATTTCATACTCAAGAATATCAGTATCTGGGTCAGAACCAAGAGGCTCGGTAGATTTATGGTTTAGAGGACTTGAGAGAGGAGCAAACGTAATGAAGTGTTTAGGTGCTGGGGATAAAAGCAAGCAGCAGAAATTAGAACCCACGCTAAGGCTCACAGCATCGAATACTTTGTTGTGGGGCCCCACTGGCTCTGTGGGTTAGGAAGGGGAAACCCTTCTGACAGCACATGTCAAGAGTTTGCTCTTGAACATGTATTCAAGTAAATTTTAGCAATACTTCACAACACTGCGTACTTCAGTCCTTCCTTCAGATCAGTTGCGGTAGAGAGCTGCGTAAAGTGAAGAGGTGGCATCCAGTTCAAATAGTTGTCATTAAAGTACTCTGTATTTTAGATTTATCCCAAAAACAAAAGCTTCAGGATCTAGGGTAAGGACGTTTTTACTACCTTCACCTTTCCTTCATGAGAAAAGGGAGGGGAATGATTTTGTGATAATCTCTGGAGGACTCCTTAGCCCTGGTGATTCTCAACCAGGGTACTGTGGCCCATTGGGTGAAAAAAAAATGAATGAAAACTAAAAACTGGCATTTTCTGAAAAGGGCTCATGTCTAAAAAGGTTAAGAGACTGCTGTCTTAGCCTAATGAGAAGAATATGGGAATGTTTTCAGGGACATCTTCCTTTTTATATATATATATTTTACTTTCTTTGCCTGTAAACTAATCCCCTGTTAAATTTGCACCTGTATCCTTTGTCACTCTCTGTAACTTATGTTTCCACCAAGGATATTTGGTGATATTGTACGTAGAGCAGACAGACCCTTTGTTTCACTCCTACATGATTCTTATGAAAAGGTAATTTAAATTACAAATATTCAAAGCATCACTGCCATAGATAATAAGTAAATAAGACTTCTAGTAACATTAATGCAGAGCTGAATTTAGTACCTAGGCCTTCTCTTTTGTCATATATCTCAACTGTGTTACAAAATAAACTTCAGGTTTTACCATCATGACCTGCAAAGATCTTCTCTCTCCTGTCCTGAAGGTGGCACTCTAGCTGTGGATGTGAGGTTGTCATTCACGCAGCCTCATTTGAGAGGGACTTGACATCTACGTTAAATGCTCTTGATATCTATGTTAAAGTTGTTGTATTACTCTGCCTGCATTTTTCTGACTCCTTTAAACCAGTGAGTTTAATTCCCTCCACAGACCTATCACTGATCATGCTTCAACAGTCTGGGAAGCTGCATTATGCAAACAGCACTATTCCCATTTTACAGATGTGTAAGGTGAGAGGGGAAGTCATTGCCCTTCCTCCCACCAAGGGAACTGTCCGATGGAATGCAGGTGTCCTGATCCCAGATCCTCTTTCTAACCTACGGATAGCACAGCTTCGCTTCTAGCTTCTAGCTAGCTGTGTGTCCTGTGATTCATATTGCCTCTCACAGTATTCCATATGTATTTCTTCTGCTGTTGAGTCTCTCGGTATTTCCTTAACTCTTCTGTTAAAGTCTTCCCTTTTCTCTTTCCTGCTCCAATCCCTCCCACATTTATTTTGGTTTTTCTTGTGCATTTAATTTGTTCTAGGTCACACTGTTAGCCTACTCTTGTCCTGTCTTGTCTTGTCACTGTCCTAACGGGAACAGTCTTTTAGCTCCCCCTCTTGATAGAGCTGTGCTAATGCAGTCAGCCTTCAAAATACTTCACTGCGCTTTCATAGGTTAAGACCCAAAGGGTCTCAGGATTCTCAGCTCCTGAGTAACACTTGGAAGGTATGGTCCATTACAACTTGTGCATGTCAAAATAAGTAGTCATTTTCAAGACTGGGATTAAGCATAAAGAATTTAACAGATTCAGTTAATCAGTTTGCTGCTAAAATGTATTATTTTGATATGTGTACCTCTACAAATTATTATATAGAAAATGCAGGCAAATATCTCTGTATTGCAAGACAGCCTAAGAAGGTTTATAATCCAAGTATTCTGAATTAGAGGGTGTTAATCATACTTTCTTCTGATCCTTTTCATTTGTCTAACAAGTATCATTGCCTCAACACAATATGCTGAGATGGTTCATAATATTATTTAATGCTGGGGACAACCTCAACATTAACCCCGGGCACCTATATCCTTTGTCACTTATGATTCCACCATATTTCTATTTTGAAATAGAATAATCATAAATAAATGGAAATGCAGAAAAGTTGTCATGAAATTCAACAGAAAAAAAATTGTTACGCTCTTTTTCTGCTTATACACTTGAACCTTATGACTCTTTGGGCTAATATAGGGACAGCTAACTGTGAAACTGCCTTGACCCTTCACACTGTCCAGGCCAAGTGAAATGTGCAAAGAATGAGTAGAAAACAAAAAAGATAAATAGACATGAGTCTCTTTTTTTTTTTTTAAGTCTAGTTTTAATAATATAAATTTAGTAAAGCATGAAGGTTTAAAAAATAAATAACCCCAGCTGGGTGTTCTTGGTTAGCTCATTTCGTAGGATGGGTTTATCTCTTGCCGTGCTATGAGTTGATAGTGATGTCTTTGGAATGTGAGTATTTCAGAGAAACACAAGTCTACTGAATTTGATAAGCATACCAAAAGGGATTGTCCATTGATTTCCAGGACTACAGGCACAATGTCATTGCTCTAATCAGCATAAAATTGGAGACAAACTTCAAAAGTTCCTTCTTTATTCAGCAGTAGCTGAAAGCGCAGATATAGAACTCAAATTTAACAAGGTTAATACAGGCGTTGCGTTTGGATGAGCAACTGTGCATATAACAAATAACGTTCTGTAGTGTGACCAAGCAGGATGTATGTTGCATGTAAAGTGTGCCCCACTGAGCAGACTGACTCCTCTATCAAAGCACTCTCAAGCTGCCTCCTGCAGATGAATGAGAAAATGCCTCAGCCTACATTAATGAACGAGAAAAGTGTCTTGTCGAAATCCAAACTGCTGTGCCATAACTCTCATGATGTTTGGCAGTCTTAAAGCCACGGCTTTCAAGTGATTCTGCAAGAGTCATCTTTAATATTAAAAAAAATAGCCCTTATTTGCAAAGAGAAGCTTGGAGGAGGGGACTCTGAAGGCAAATGAAGAACACTTCTATAATTGCAGAGTTAGTGTTCATTTTCCAGAGCCACCCTCATGACTTTGTTGCCTGGTTGATTTTTATTTTATTTATTTAGTGTAGCTTTTGCTTGGCAACACTGGTCTTAGTTCGGGTAGTAACCCTCCCCCCCCCCCCCCCCCGACATCCAAGCACAACCTACTTCTTAGCATGTTCTCTGTTCCTCACACCTTTCTCTGTTATAAAAATTGGCTCCAAACTGGCCCAAAACAGTACATTTCAAAGGAGGTCAAGGCCTTCTACAGGGATTATCCTGCCTCTGGCTACAGTATCCTGGGGTAGATTCTGATTTCAATTCCTTTGGTATGAATCAGGAGTAAAACATACAGTGAAATAAAGGGGATTATACCAGTGTGACTGACGTCAGAATCTGGCTTAAATTTTTTGGAGTAGAGGTACCAGGTTCTAATAATGGTTCCCTGTGCATGCGTTGTGCATTTTTGGTGCTTCCTGCACACGATTAGTTACGTTGCTTTAGTTTTGGCTGTGTCTGTGGAGGATTTTTATAAGGCAGAGTATTTGTCCCTGCAGTAGCAGTGACTTCAAGATGAAAGTATTATATGCAAATAGGTTAACAAGACACAAACAAGAATTGACTAATGCCCTTTGCAGGAGAGCTGTGATAACCGGGAAATGGAAGGCTGGCTGATCTTGGAAACTCTAAACCTAAGAACAATGAGAAGCTTCATCGGGGCTAAAGGAGGGGGGGGGTTGGGCTGGTAAGTCAGTCAACCTTAAGGAAACAGTTGGCAAGGAATCAGTACCTGCTCCTCCTGTGCGAACGTGATCTAAATCACTACAGGGTGTGTTGTTTGTTCCACTGATCTTATTGCTCAATCCACACTCTGCACTGTATGGTTTAAAAAGCCACAGAGTGTTGAAGAATGCAAAGTATCTGCTAAGCAATGTTGCCTCTTCTTCAAGCCTGACCAGCTCACCTAGGCATGGCCTAGACATGCAACCTTGTAACCGTCCAGGCTAAGATGGTTTCTTTGTATCTCAACCCAGGATGATACCAGGGGCTCTAAATAACCACAGATACCAATAAAATTTGATATTTTGATACAGAAAATCTGATTTGCCTAGGGCAGCTATGGATAGATAGTCTCAAAAGCTCTGCTACAGGCCGTTAAAGGGGCCATGAATTAAACATGTAGTTTTTTTTTTTTTTAAATGTGTACGAGGGAGGGGAAGTTAAGAAACTAACCCGTGGGTCTCTTGTTATAAAGGTTACTGAAAATAATTAATTATTTTAACATTCAGTTTTATTTAAGCTTCCACTGCACCTTCTGTAGCAAAGCCCTAAAGTGGCACTCGGGATCTTCACAAGGGAAAGTGCAAGTGATTGGGACTCAAAAGTGAAATTGCCAAGAACTAGAAAGTGAAAGCTCCCTTGTCCCTGCCTAATAAAATCCAAAAATGAAACACTTCAACAATTAAAGGAAAGAATTGGGGCCCGGGCAGACATTCCTAGGACCCAGTCTATGATCACACAATTTTCTTTAAGCCACATGATTGTAGATCAGATGGTCCCAGTTGTACAAATGTTCTCCAGTGCCAGGAGCTGTGCTGGGAATGCAATCTAAATAAGATGGTGTGGGGGCGCAGGGTTGTCAGGATTGCAGGGAAGCCTAATGAGTCCACAGGGGGCTTGGTTGGTCTATGGAGGGGGGTTGTCCATCTGAGGGTGGTGGGGTCAAGAGGCTAAAAACAGCCTGGTCAGGCTTGCAGGGGGTACGAAAAGTGCAACCCAGGGGCTATGGCAAGCAGCTGGACATTTGCAGCCCCAGATCTGCACTCTCAACATGTACAATAGTTTTGTAGATGGGACATTAAGTTAGATCAGGTCAGCCATTTTTTGCCTGATATAACTTCCCCAAACATATGTACAGATCAGCACTTAGATCAGCCTAACCTAACATCTGCACTTACCCTTGGATACTGCTATGACAGGCACCATAGAAATAACATGAAGTCCTCTTAAGAAAGAGAGCAACATGCTGTTATTAGGGAAAAAGCATAACGTGGAAAGGCTGTGTTTTACTAAACTTGGCAACAGCCCATATCCTCTTTAGTCAGAGAAACTGAATAATCTAACAGTTTCATCATAATGAGTAAAATGTCCACGTTGCAGTGTATCACTGAGACAGCATTAACTTATATTTGACCAATAAAAGTTTCCATTATCTTCTTTAGAGGTGTTAAAAAATCCTCTTCCGCATTTGTTCTCCAAGCATTGCTATGCTGAGAGTTTAAAAGTGGGATAATGTTTATTGTCTTTAATGCAAAGACATGCAAAGGCTAAATCAACAGTGCAAAAGCAGGGAAGTAAATTGTAAATCTTGTCCTTTAAATAATATAAGGAATTCTTAGGACGGGTTAAGTCCCCTACTCACTGCCTTTTGCTTTCTGCAGTCATTTACAGAATGAGTACAAAACAATAGTAAACTACTAGATTTTCAAGTTGCCCACGTACCTGCTTTGTGGAGAAAAGGTGCAGTGTAAGGCAAGGTAGTGGGGTTGTTATGACCTCCAGTAAGCAAAGAGGGTAGAGTTAGTGCCCTAAAACACGGCTGGCCTACTTGGTTGTGATGGACATCCAGAGCCCCATCCTACCTGCATGTGGAGGCAAGCCCTGTTCTGTTCTTCCAGAGAGGACATAGGGTTGCAGTCAACCATAATGTTTGCTCATCGTAAGTGAGGGTGTTGTCAAGTTCCTGGTGATGCTTTATTGTTCATTTCCTGGGGGCAGCATTTCTGAACCCAGTTGGCAGGTTCCATTTCATGTTCATCTACTTCCCTTTCATTAAAATGGCACTAGGTAGCTATTACTGCACCTCCTGGGCCTGCAGTGGTTTTGCGTGTGTCACAGGACAGCTGCCTGGAGGCAGGGCAGATTAACACATAGGCAAACTAGGCACGTGCCAAGAGTCCTGAGCTACAGGGGGCACCACCCTTCCCTCCATGGCGGTGGTGCGAATGGCTCCATCCGCCTCCCTTCCCTTCCTCTCCCCTTCCCTCCACTGGCCTCACCACTGCCACGGCTGCTTCCTAGCAGCAGCTCCGAGCCCTGCTCCCTGCAGGCGGCAGTGCCAGAGTGGGGTCAACCAGCTTGGGGCCCATGAGTTTGTTTGCCTAGTGCCTACTAGAGGGTTAATTCAGCCCTGCCGGGAGAGACTGTATCCTTGCTACAGGCAGAATGGCTGCAAAGGCCAGGATGTGGACAAGCTGGGGTTTCATACTGCAGACCCTTAATTGCATCTCTTACCATTGAAACTACCTGGTTGAGTACAATCAGACCCTCCAGAATGAAGCCTCTTAGCACACCAGCTGAGACATGCAGCAGGAAGAGTCAGAAATGAAGTCCAGGAATCCTGAGCTTGGGTCTTATTGCTTCCTGCAAGACTGGTTTTCCAGGAAAAGATATCAAATTAGGGGTCAGCAACATTCTGTGGTGGCAGATGGGAATGGCCCAGCTCAGGACTTGGGTGAGTCACAGCCGGGACCTAACTGTTGCCACCACTTCTGCTTCTCCCTGCTGCTGCTTCTCTTCACTGCTCAGCTGTGGTATGGCACAGGAAAGCTCTCAGCCACCTGGCTGCAGCACAGTATGGCACAGTGTGGTATGAGTAAAGCCCCTACTGTCAACCACAGCCAAAGCCCAGATCCACACACTGGATCCAATGTCTCTGGGGAGCATGGATCTGACCCATGGGCCATATGTTGCCAATCCCTGAGTTAAATGAAATGCCTGACTTCCTCCATATCCATAGTCTTGAAACAGAAAAATTTTAGCACAAGGCCCACCTCATCATCTGCTTGTGGGTTTTTGGGTTTGTTTCTAACAAGGAGGACATCATCTGGGAAGCTGGAGACTATGTAAGCCCTGCTGGGGAAGAGAGGTACATGGGCTGTTTCCTGCCAGCTCAGAGCCTGTAAGCTTCATGGGTTCATGGGTGTCACTGTGTTTCAGGTGAAAGTAGATCAGGCACCTGCATCATGCATGCGTCTTCACAGTGTGTCTGCCTGGATCCCAACATGGGGCAATCGCTTTGCTGCAGTTGGTCTTTAGGTGATGTCTGGTCCCTGTGCTGCATGACACCTGACTGGGCTTCCAAGAACTCTAGATGTACGTACTCCAAGCTTGAGGTATTGTCGGAAGTGAGGGAAACTCTGCTTACGTACCAGAGCTCAGTATCCCACTAGGAGTCACCTTCTCCAGCAGGTGCAGAGTAGTTGAGAATTGGGGTGGCCTTTCTGCAGCCAGACTCAGGCTGAATGTGCAGGTAGAGGACCGGGATCCAGTGTAGGTTTCCATCTTGAAAAAATAGCCTTTGAGTAGCCTGTAATGGCCTTTGACTGCTGAGGCAGTTCAGACTATAATGGTTTCCCATGCTCTTTTTGCCCCATACATGCTCACTAATCCAGGTTGCCAACAGGGTCTCTTCCTCTGTCTCCTATAGAGGATGCTGATCTCCCAGGTGCACCCTGCTGAGACACCACCTGAGTTTTGCCCTTAGCTCCCCTTCATCCCTCAGCCTGCTGTGTTCCACTGGCCATGACAGCCACAGTCATGGAAGAATTCAGGGCAAAATGATGCCATCCCACAGCACGGATCTAGAATTATGCCGTGCTTGAATAGAAAGGAGGGGATTGCACAGGGGTTTGCCTGAATAGTCTGGGGAGGGCTAGGTCTTGCTTCCAAGAGCTGCCCAGTACAGCAGGTACTTTCTCATATAACTTGATTTCTTCCTATGGTAACTGAAAGCTGTTAATCAATGACTTAATTAGCCCAAGGCAGCAGAGCTGGCCAAATGTGTTCTAACCCAAGTGCAGGCTCTGCCGAGCAGCCTTGCTGTCTCTCACATCCTCTTAACATGGGAATGAATTTGTTGTAAACAGGGTGGTGAGCTTGTTTGAGCAATCACATTTTCATTGAAGCTTAGCAAGATCTCCCACCTAGTTGTTTATTTGTAAAACAACTGGGCAGGAGATCTTGGAAAAAACAGATAATTTTTCATTAAGGAGTGGCACGTTTCAATGAGCGCCCTGGCTGGGTGCGATGTTAACTAGTCCCTTGTGGCAGAGAAGCACAGCTGCATATACTGTGGGCCAGCATTTAAGAGAGAGAATGTAAACCTGCCTGTGGATCATCTGAGCCAGAAAGGATCGTCTGAACTGGAAAACTTCTGGCTGTGCCTTCAGCCTGTACTGTTTGGTACCACTGTGGTATTTAAGCACTTAGACTCATAGAAAGGACCTCAGGAGGTCACATCTAGTCCAACCCCCTGCTCAAAGCAGAACCAGCCCCAACTAGATCATTCCTGCCAGGGCTTTGTCAAGCCAGGCCACTTGCCAGACTTCAAGTCCAGACATAGTTCTGTTGGTGTCATTAAAGCTGCTACTGTGTGGACAAGGTGTGAGCTGAAGTACTCTGCTGGGGTAGGCCCAAAACATGCGTCTGTAGCAGGGTTCTGAGCTCAAGGAAACGTCTGAAATCTGCTTTATAACATGCAGCGTGCAGAGCATAACTAGTGTTTGTGCCATTAGTAACACAGTCTACTCTGTGGATGATTTCAAGTATGGTCTAAATGGGGACTGTGGATTCTTATCCCATTACGTGGATTAACTTTTGTGACCCCGTGGTCCCTATGGGTTAATTACTGCTTTGCCTCTCCCCACACTGCTCTCTTTCCCTCCCTCCCTTCCCTGTCTTTTGAATTCAATTCACTCTATTTGATACACTGCTCTGTGCATGTCCTTTCACAGCACCTGATGAATTGAGCTCAGGCTCACGAAAGCTCATACTGTATATTTCTGATTTAGTTAGTCTGCAAGGTGCAAATCTACCCTGCCTTCTGTATAAACAGCCAATGACGTTATGATGCTAATGGGGAGCTAATCCCAAGAGGATATACTTGGGGGTAGCTGATGAATTTTGAATATGGGATTTATATAGTACCTTCTGTCAGCAGATGCTAAATTTATAACCTGGGGACTTCTTTACCTTCCTCCCAGCACTCTGATGACTGTCTTATTCGGTGTTGGTTGGCAAAGACCCAGATGTCAATGGCTAGAATAACAGTGCATCTGTCTTTCTACTCCATGTGTGTAATTCATAGTACATATATTATGTAATGCATAATGTTTATATGGAGAATTCTCTTATTCATGAACTCCAACAAGCAAAATATGTAACAGATGCCTTTATTTTCCTCATCTTAAGAGAGTTATCTCTTTCCCCCCTTTCTTTTTAAGCCTTTCTTTCATTGGCATTTATTTTTCAGTAATAGATTGGGTCTCCAGCCTCATTTTGCTGGGTGCTATGCAAATGCACCACAAAGCAAGAGTTACTGACCAAAAGCAGTTCAGCTGTAGTTGCAACAGCCTGGGAAAGGCTTTGCACAAATAGAATTGCAGACCAGTGTTCTTACGTAGATACATTCAGAGAGAGTCTGCTCTGTGCAAACACACTACATCAGGGTGGGCAAAATGCAGCCCGGGGGCTGGGTGCAGCCTGCTAGGCCATTCTATCTGGCTCGCGGGGCCCCTAAAGTATTTAGAAAATTAATATTTATCTGCCCTGGGCTGCCTGTCATGCAGCCCTCAATGGCTTTCCAAAACTCAGTAAGTGGCCCTCTGCCCAAAATATTTGCCCACCCCTGCACTACATGCTTCTGAAAACTTGAGCCAAAAAATATGTTTAGTGCTTAAAACACCTGTAGAAGTAGCTGGACACTCCAGATATTCACATCTGGAAAGCTGAGTCACACGCATTTTTCCATCATCCCAGGTTTCTCTTGGATGAAGGTTAGGCAACCTGCGGCACATACAGTAACTGCGTGCTCTCTATTAGTAGATTGGGGGTGGTTTGCTTTGCTTTGCTCTAAGCTATCTCTCTTCCCCCGCCCCGAGTTGGCTGGAGATATTGCAAAATCCACATTACAGATATTTAGAATTGCTGTAACACGCTTTTCTTTGTGAGCATTTCAGATATCATACAATTGTCTCATGCAACAGGTCTTGGCGGATACCGTAAACAAGCAGCTTATTAAGGAAGCAAAACCACAATTCTTTCAGCGAGGTAGCCCTTCCTATATGAAAACTCTACAGAGGCAATGTTAACAGCAGGGGAGGGGGGATCTCACATCACCTGTTTGTTCTTCTGTCTAGTTAGAGTCTCCGTGCCAATGGGGGGTAGGACAACACCCATCTCTTCTCTTTTGGGTCCAATCTCCAAGCTTATTTGAGAGCCTACCCATGCTCATTTTGTCCCTGCTGTGCAGAAACTATAGGAAGACCAGTCCCTGTGCAGACAAGCCTCCTCATCCACCCATTGGTGAGACAGCTGAATACCGCAAGTATCAGCCACCCCATATGAGCCCCTGGCCACTACTCCAGCGCTTCCAGCATAGGAGCCAGAGCCAGATCCATGAATCAAACTTGTGTGCACTTCCCGCAGGACAGCGCATAGTACTGCCAGTAACTTGAAGCCGAAGCTATATCTTTGCATTTAAATGAACTGCTGCATTGGCTCAAGGATTTTTCCTCCAGGGAAGGGAAAGAAGTATTTTGTTGAGGATCTGGTTACAGGTGGTAATCTATAACAGAAAACACAATGCTTCAAGAAGCCATCTTCACTGTAGGGTATCTGGAAAGCAGGCAAGTGACATCTCCCTCATGGATTGTTAGGGAGAGCAATGCAAACTTGTCAGGGTTCAGTTTGTGAGCCAAGTGCTACAACAGCATGTGCAGCGTTTGGCAGGGGATCAATCATTTCTGCTTCACTTCCCATCCAGTGAAGTTCTATAGCATTCAGGGTTGAAACAAATGGGTTCTGTAGAAATGACTGCTAAACCCGACAGGAACAGGGAACGATATCTTTGCAGTGGGAGAATTTGTGTCTCAGAAGAAGCAAAGCACGGGGATCTCATTGGCTCTGAATTCTGTAGGTCTTTTCTATTAAGGTTGGCCATTCACAGTTGATATACTGAGACCTCCCACATGGCCGCTAAAAAATGGGAGCCTTGGAAGGATGGATTTTAGGTGGCCTTTCTGTGGGGAGGGCAGCATCCCAGACTGGATGTTTGGAACATATCCACCTAGTTCCCTGGCATTTGCCAGCTTCTTAACCAAGACTTGCCTCAAGTGAGATGGAGGCATGGTATAACCATTTTTCCCCATTGTAGGCAGTTTTCCCCATTATTGCTTGGCTCCCTAATGGTGCAAAGATGCATGCACTCTTGGACAGCTTAGGCATTTATCTCTGTTGCAGCTCTCCTCCAGTAGAGTGAGGTAAATCCTCCCTTCATCCTACAGGGGCATTGTGAAAATAAATTCATTACTGTGGGTAAATAAGCAGGTATTCTAGTGATGGGTACCACAGAAACCTCCCTAAGACAGTTACTTCTCTGAAGACAAAATTATTAATAGTGTGTACTGAATGCGTTGGATCCTGCAGAAAAAAGAGCCCATAACTTATCATAATGCCTATGCATAAGGGGGATACATTTAGGTCACACAGACCAACTTAGCTCTGGCACTTCCTAGTTTCTGGAGTACTTAAATTTGCAACAGCAATAATGTTCTTTTAATTTGGTTATTTAAGCTTATGTTGTGGTAGTACCTAGAAGCCCAGCAAGATCAGATCCTGGCTGATCCTGGCAGTCTCAGGTCATGACTATTTGCATGTAGTAGAGGCATTGTAAGAGCTTACACCCCAAAAAGGTGAGGCAGGTAGAGGAAGTCAGTCAATCTCTTTAGATGCAGAGCTGTAGCAGAGGTCTACTGAGGGTCAAAGAGAGTCTGGGGCAGAACCAGGAACCCCTCTGAGTTTCCAGCTCCTGATCCAGCCTCCCAAACTTCAAGGCTGTCATTGCTTTCTACTTGCCCATAGATGATGATACAGCATGGCATTCAATAGCTGAACTGCTAAGTATTCAAGTATTGCCGCCTGTTGCACGAAGTTTTTAGAAGGGTTATGGTCCAGCCTGTGCTTTCTGCAGCCTGTCAGGCCCCCAACTCTGCCCTTTCTCTATGGCACTTGATTGGACTGGCTGGAACAACAGATGGCATGGCAGCCTGCAGAAGAGCTCTCTCATCTGTCCCCCGAAAAAACAGCACTTGGGAATCACAAAAATGACATGAGTTGTTGCATAAGGAGAGATGCAAACTCTTACTATTTGTTTGGCTCCCGATGAAGAGGGAACATCAACAGTCACAATGTTCTTGATCACTGGCCAACTATTAATCCAAGTATTTTAGCAAAAGCCTGTTTATTTCTTAATCTTTATGTAAACAATGGAAGCTGGGAACGCTGGGGGGTGGGGAGAAACTTGTCTAGGGACTAAGCTCACTTTAAAGCCAAGCATGCCATACTTATGTGCCTGGGGAGAGCTTAAAGTCAAAGGAGAACAGGTTCCAAGAAAATAATACTAGGTACTTAGCTACAATATTTTTGTTCGGGGCTCAGAACATCTCCTTTCTCTCTTAGTGCCAGCTTTAATAAAACAAAATGAAATTTCCAAGAAAAACAAACTGGAGCTCTTTAAAAAGGCACTGTCAAGATTAAAATCTGTAACAATGTTGTGAGTTACACCTTGGATGATTGAAAAAGAAAGAACTCTAAACATCTTCTTTCCGTCCGTCCTCCTTCTCCTGCTTTACTCTCTGATCTTTGCTTGAGTCCTGATCCTGTAATGAGACGGGCACAGGTTGAACCTTGGGCCCAGCACCCCCAGCTGCACGAGCACTGCAGTGGGGCTCTGTATAGAGGCAGCACCTCATTCAACCAGCACCTCATTACTGGATGGGTCAGGATAGTGAAATTAAGGGAGAAGGGGAAGAAGGTTTTTCTTTGTTCAGAAGTAGATCCAAGGTCTTTAACCTTCCTGCTTAGGGGTACACTCCATATAGCCTGAATAGAAGAGTGAATCATGAAGCAAGTCTTATGGGCTTGCTCTTCCTTGTGTGTATGTGTGTATGTATTAATGAAGTACATAATTTGGTTACAAATGTTTCAGTTGCTGGATTCTGCTAGAGCATAGTTTGTTAACTACTCTTCAGTAATAGCAGAAGAATTGTCAGGCCACTTCATCACCATGCGGCAGCTCAGCCTGCAGGAGTGGGGCTGTGGTTGCTTGGACACTAGGAAGGGGCCACCATGCTGTTGTACAAGATGTAGGTGGTTGTAATACCACTTCTTCTTTCCTGGAATCTGAGTTGGGGTTTGTGTTAAAGTTAGAGTTAGCACTGTCCTCTGTAGGGAAATGGGGAAGGAGTGTTGGTGAGAATCCTGTGTGGTTACAGGTTGGATTCACTGTGCTCAGAATGTCTTAGTAGCTCATTAGCTAGTCTCATTACAGTGTGTGAATGAGGGGGAAAAAGCACGCCAAAGAGAAGAGAAGACTGAGCAGGGATTTAATAGCAGCCTTCAACTACTTGAAGGGAGGTTCGAAAGAGGATGGAGCTGCACTGTTCTCAGTGGTGGCAGATGACAGAACAAGGAGCAATGGTCTCACGTTGCAGCAGTGAAAGTTTAGCTTAGATATTAGGAAGCATTTTCTCACTAGGAGGTTAGTAAAACGCTGGAACAGGTACCCAGGGAAGTGGTGGAATCTCCATCCTTGGAGGTGTTTAGGACCCAGCTAGACAAAGCTTTGGCTGGGATGATCTACTTGAGACTTGTCCTGCTTTGAGCACAGGGTTGGACTAGATGACCTCCTGAGGTCCTGTCCAACCCTAATTTTCTGTGATTCTATAATTCTAAACCAGAGACAGATCCTCTTCAATGATTTATGTGAGTGCTCAGTTAATCCCAACTCTGCCATTGAAGGTGAAGAGCATTATTGAATTAAAAACTTACTTTAAAATAAAAAGAATGCTTTATGTCTAAAGCATCCTCAATCCACCCTTCTTAAAGGAATGGGTGTCCCAGCCCTCCATAATACTCTAATTTGTGACAGTGAAGAAGGAGACAATTGCATAGTTGCATGCTCCCTGTGAGAAGCAGCATCAGCATGGTTTCAGTTTGCGCTCAGTTTCACTGGGGTCCGGTCCTGCTAAGTACCACGTGGAAGCGTTCTAAGAGATAGGCCCTTTCCTGGAGAATGGAAGGACTAAAGCCTTGTCTAGACTTGCCACACCAAAACTTTGGTGGCAGAAAGCAGCTGCCATCACCCAGGTGTCAGAATCCAAGCATACTAAAGTATTTCAGATCTGCCAGCACCACACTGCTCCTTCGCTGCATCACGTTTTTTCCATATCCCGCCCACAACTTGGTATCTTTGCCAGAATTTACTTTATCTCAAGATAAGCGCACAAAAGGACAAGAAAAACGAGTCCCCAGGACATAGAAAAGACGGTGTGCTTCTCTTAGCCATGTCCAAATCAAATACAAAATGGCAATGCCCTTTTAAACTGAAGAGTGTGGAAAACAATTGGAGCAGCTACGTAGCTACCTACAGCTGGCCTATCAGCTTAAAGAGTGATGTTCATATCTATCTCCCCATCTCATTGTTTCATCTGAACACAGCTCCCGTAACAAAGACGTCACTCCTACAAGAGTCTGTTCTCTGTTTCTTGACCCCTTCTCCAGTCAGATTGCATTAATGCAAAGTTACAAAATCTTATGCCCCCCCCCCCACTACATAATTATCATCCAGTTATTCCAGTGCCTAGCTACAGAAAATTCAGTGCTGCTTCAGAGGACCAGTCAAGTCTGGAAACAGTGCTGCCCAATTGTGATTATTTTTCTAATTCTTAATGACAAAATCCCTTTTTTGTTTGTTTCTAGGAAACTTTTGGAGGAATCTGTGTTCACAGTCCAGCTAAGAAAGCGCTTAGTAGAGCAAGATGGGTATAGGTTTTAGCAAAATATTAAAGACATGGGAACAAGGGGAGCCTATACATGAGCAACAGGCTCAATTAATCAAGTCTCCCAGACTGTGGTAATTACCACACTCCAGCAGACTTCAGCATCCTGTGTATCAGCATCTCTGCTCTTAAAAATGATGGCACCACAGGGATGCTGATACGAGACACTCCAGGTGTTTTAATTAAAGCAGATCTCAGAGCCACTCTAATTAAAGTGCCCCACCTCCTCCCTGCTCCCCCCACCACACCTTGGAGCACGTGTAAAAACACCCAAGATGATGGAGCTGCATCTTCTCCTCTGTTAGACTCTGGGGGTACCTGCCCTTCATTGAGATGGGGAACAGCTACAGGGGAAACCTTTTGGTCCTTTCCTCTTGCTCTCTCACGCTGGTTTTAGTTGATGTCCTCTGAATAGCAATCCCTCCACCAAATGGCTACACTTCTTCTGATGTACCACAACCTGATATAGATTAATGGGGCATTCTCATCCCGTCTGGGTCAACAGTGGGGCTGACAGGCATCCCAGGCATCCTCTCTGCCTAGCACTTCTTCACTTCGGTTATTCTCCTCTTGCAAGCTGTATATCTTCTCTGACAGGGCTACCTACTCCTCTGCCAGCTACTGCTCACTCTAAAATAGAACATACAGTGTTACCCCCACGTGGGTAAGTCATGATGATGAGGCTGTTTACTGGAAACCAAGCAAATCTTTAAAAAACAAAATGAAACAACCCTAAATCTAACTATATATGCTTCACCCAGGATTTGGCTTATTTAGAAAATGGTCCCTCTTGGTTCCTATATTGATGTGTCAAGAAGCTTTTTAAAATCAGTGCGTCAGACGTGCTTAATGACTCTAGAGTAAATCCACCCCTCAGCATTTGCACATGTAGACACACCCAGTGACAAGAAAAAAAATGCATGATGGTTGAGAGCCACCGGTGACAGTCTCTTGCACTTCATCTGTCACATAGCCCTCCCATGCACACTCAGGAATGGGATAGGCTACATAGCAGCATTAACATTATAACATGCTCAGTGTGTGCACCCTAAATGGAAACTGGATGTTACAACACCCATTGTAGATACTGAGCCTGTGCTCCCTTGTTGATGTTGAAGCTGCCTCATCTCATGGGCTCAGCCAACATCACCTGGGCGCTGCATCTCTGGTGGTGGAAAGCCTGCCAGAACAAGGATGTGGTAGCCCAATGTTTGCTCCATTGGAGAACTGGAGCCAACCAGCAAAGACTCATGTATGGGTGGAGCTAATCACTCATGGGGTGAAACTGAGTCCAGCCTACCCACAGGATGAAGCTGATTCATTGGTCTCAAGTTAGCCTTCTATAGAGCCCTGAGCAGAGCTTAAAACCATGTGCCTATACTGAAAACCTCTGGGAAGAGCTGTCACAGTGCTACAGGCTGCCCATACCTTGGATCGTAAGTGCTCCCTGGGGTAAATGTGCCTATAGTATTTCTCATGTAGAAACTATTCCAAATTGTGGTCTAATGTGCAAGATTTTCCAAAACAAAACTAGAGTCTTTCTCTTCTCTTTTTTCCCCCCCTCTTCTGTCTCCTTGCAACAAAAACACATTCACAAAATCCAGTTCAGAATTCAGGCAGAATCTCCCCAGGTACATGCTTGTAAAATGGCTGGGGTAAATAATTTGTCCATTGCATCAACCACATCTCAGTCAAGAGTCCAGCAGGTTGCTTGTATTAACAGTCCAGTGATCAGCATCACCTTCTTGCAACTATGGTTGTGTCAGATTCCAGGGGATGAGGTAATTGGATCGTTTTTATCATTTAATTGTTAATAATAATAAAAGTCCGCTGGGAGAAAGTTATCCCTTGGGAATACTATCTCCGGGCTTTAAAAATAAATGGTGCAAGGTCCCCACAGTTCTCAGTGTGTTCACTACAGGTGGGGCTCTTCTCAACTTTATTCAGCCTAGAGAGAGGAACTAGCACTCTCTTAAGGCCCCCTCTTCTCCGGTCTACAATATCTTGTGCTAGATGATTGCCACCCTTGCTGAGTAGCTTTCTGTAAAATGAGAGACGTGCAGCCTAGTCTTGGACAGTGTACATCTTCCAGGAGTGCCAGCAAAAACAACAGGAAGCCTCCCTTAGCAATCAAACAAAGCTGGTCAGAAACCAGCTTGAAATGAGAGGCACTTAGAATTAAAGGGATATTGTTGGCCCTTTTCTGGATTGCTTTTTAATTTGTTTGTGCAGTTCTCCATTGTCTATAATATCATTTTTAGTAGCCTGAAAATACAATTTCCTTCCCTTCTACTTTTTCCTGTTCCACTTGGCAGACATTGTGTGTGCATGTGTGGTATGTGTGTGTGTGTCCCCTCACCATCTCTCTCCTGTTTGTGTTGTGTGTGCATATAACCTTGGTGCTGGAACTGGCCTGACAATCCTGGAGAATGAGGGTCTCCATTTACCTAATCACTGCATTCCTGTAAGAGCTGTGTCCCTCCCGACTTGCAGTCTGCATTATCCATTCAGCCCTTGAAACCTCTCTGCAGAGGTTGGCAACATCAGTTCCTGAGTTCAAGTGCAATCAGATATGCTAGTCATGCCTGCTTAAGTCGATATGGAAAGTAGGTGCTATTCTGAAGCTCAATGCAGGTTGCTAGCGTAGCCTATCTTTGCAACAGTTTGGATCCTGTCTTTTAAATGACCTGTAACTGAGAGGTATTTTATTTGCCAACACAAACATTCGGGGTTCTTTGTAGCTTGGTCGATGACTTATGCTCTCACTTGGGCACATGTACACAAGACGCTACTGTGCAGTAGCAACAATCTACCGTGGAGTAGCTCATTGCTACCATGCAGTAGTATTGCCAGGCACTAGCTGTGATGCGATGATACTGCGCAGTAGCATTGGAAATAAACTATGCGGGGACGCTACTATACAGTAATGCTGGTTATTGCGCAGTCATTTAGTACTTGCATAACTGACAAGCATCTTTTCTCGTTAACCCACTTCTGATGGCCGAAAAACAACTCTGAATAATTGACTTTCCTGCCCTTAGAGTACACATGGGGTGTTATACTTCAATGTGATATTCTTATTATGGGCTGGCTAGTAAGGATGGAAAGGAGAGAGGCTGTAAGTAGTGCAGTGGGTTAGCCAAGGTGCTGCCAGTCAGGGGGATAGCGTTCTGGCATGGATAAGATTGGATTGGGGTAGCAGGGCTTCCTGCAGATTAGGACTGAGAGGCATGTACACAGCTAAGGACGGGAAGACTGGAGGAGCTGGAAATGATCCGACTTAGGATTCAGATTCATCTGCAAAGGTTGACTTGAGAGCACCAGGCTGAAAGAGCAGAGAGAGCTGCCACTGGGGCCTCAGGTGCATCAGCAGTGCTGTACTAAAGGGGAAACTCTCACACAGCTGCTGTCTGGGCTGTGTCTGCCTCAGGATAGTCATTACCTCCCCTCTTGCATAAGCAAGTACTAAATGACTGCACAGTAACAACTGCACAGTCCACTGCTTGTGTAGACGTGGCCACTGATTCTTAATGCGGAGCAGGGAGGTGTACTTTGCCCTGCTTCAGACATTACTAATGTCACTGACAGTCAGACAAAGCTCTGAGCTCTGTCAAGGCACAGCAAGGAAGACGTGCTTTATTTGTATGAGGAGAGTGGCCTGAATAAAAACTTTGGACCTGAATAGATCCCAACTCCAGAAACTTTCCGATGGACTATGGAGTAACACTTTATTATTCACATTCTTAAATCTGCATTAGAAATCCCGCTTCCTTTCTCCTGCAAACATGAGAAATAGGGCCCTTTTCTGAGTATCTTGACTGTGTGGGTGGCAGCAAAGCCCTGTGGCTTGGACTGTGTGGTTTTTCGCAAACACAGCAGGCCATGTTTAAGGATCAAGGATCAGTCATCATTCTAAAGGGAAAAACAAAACTGGCTTTCAGCAGGGACCACACTGATTCAGTGCAGCAGCCGCAGTGACTGAATACAGGAGGGGAGGCAAAACACCACTTGGTGAACTTGCAAAAATTTGGGTCCTTGCGTAATGGGTAGAACAGTCCGTCTCTTCCCAGCACTTCACATGCAGATTTTCTGTGATCAGCTTTATGGAGCAAAATGGAAACCAAGCCGACTGACAAGCATCTTTTCTCACCAACCCACTTCTGATGGGCAAAAAATAACTGAATAATTGACTTTCCTGCCCTCAGAGTACACATGGGGTGTTCTGCTTCAACGTGATGATGTTAATACGTACTGGTTAGTAACAATGGAAAGGAAGGAGGCTGTAAGTAGTGCAGTGGGTTAGCCAAGGTGCTGCCAGTCAGGGAAGTAGCATTCTGTGTGATTAAGAGTGGATTGGGATAGCCGGGCTTCCTGTGGATCAGGACTGAGGTGCATGTGTGCAGCTGAGAATAGGAAGACTGAAGGAGCTGGAAATGATCCAACTCAGGATTCAGATTCATCTGCAAAGGTTGACTTGAGAGCACAAGGCTGAATGAGCAGAGAGATGTTCACAAGGGGCCTCAAGCATATCAGCAGAACTGTCCCAAAGGGAAACTCTCTCACGTAGCTGCTCTCCGAGCTGTGTCTGCTTCCGGATACTCAATGGTGCCATTGACCCCTTTCAATCTTAGACCCCAATCCACTTCAGTTAACGTTTAAACCAAAGGGCTGTTTTCTAATGAGTAGACAAACATCAGACCTGATCAGCTTTCTCCCTCCCAGCAGATTAAATACATGTCATGCTGTAATGCACAGGAATTTCAGCTCCAGCCAGAGCTCATGAGGGATGAGTGTCTGGTTGTTACTAAGCCCTTCATAAGGGGCATGGCTAGAGCTGTGAGAGTCCATGCAGAGACCTAGTTTCCAACCAAATACTTCTCCCCGTGCTGCATAAACCTTCTTTAGCTAAGCAAATATTTCCCAGACAAAGGGGCCCATTCTCCCTGTCCTGTGCACGTGGCTGTTACCAGGGTCCCACGTGTGCATGCAGGAGGGGAGGTATCTCTTGTGAGTAGTCGCCTGTGTGCTTACTATCCAGCAACCTTTGCACACAGTCAGCCTGTTTGTGACTACCCACCCATGCCCTGGAGCAGTAAATGTCCCTCACAAATGAAATACCTCCTGTCAAGTCCCTGGAATGCAACAGGGATTGAGCGAGAAGACCCGGCGAAATAAGAGCTACTGGTGGCTGCCTCTTTTCTTTTTTTTTTGATCAGCTGGTGTCCATTCTGACAAGCACACACCCTCCCGTGTGCTCCTTCCCCACCCTCAAACAGGAGGCCTCCCATGCTGCACCATTGTAGTCCTTGTGTGCTGCATTCCTTACTTCTAGTGCTGCTGTGGGTGGTCTGTATCTTTTTCTCTTCCCAACATTCAGCATCCTCAGATCAGAAGGAGCGGGGGGTGGAGGCTCTCACCCTGCTAATGGTGGCCTGTGGCTCATATTAGTTTTCTTTTTTCATTGGCCAAAAGGGAGCCAGTAGCTCAGAGTTCTTTCACTGGCAGTGGTGTTGCTTCGTCCATACCTCACTTCTCTGTGCTTGAGTTTCCCAGTCTGGGAAAAGGGAAATACTTGTATCGCAGGAGCAGTGTGAAGTTCAAAATAGCATGTTTTGAGTACTGGAGAAAGGAGTAGTACTGACTCAGTCTAACAAACCACAAGAACACTGCCAACCTTGCTGTGGGTGGCGGTGAGCTTCATTGTGCGTTGGTAGAAGTTATTTTCCTTTCGCAGACATACAGATGTCAGAATTGCTCCAGGTATAGATTTGGGGAGCTCCCCTCTCTGCACAGGCTCTGGTGAATCACACTGTGAAAGTCATATCAATAATGGAGGAGTTATTTCCCCCATTAAAGCAAGTAAGCTGTTTTAGCAAACTAGACTGTGAAGCCTGTACTTGTAGTGAGGCACATAGGCTAAGTACAGACAGCCAAAAACCTTAGGCTGAATCAATTCAGTCTTTGCAGGTTAGTCTAAGCTAATCAGGGGTCGGACTCGATGATCCATTGAGGTCCCTTCCGACCCTAGCATCTATGTAACTCTGAAACAGAGGTGAACAGACATTTACTTTTGACTCTGGAAATGCAGCCACATGCCAGCAATTGTTCACGCCAGGGTGCCTAGAGTATGGCTCTCCAGCTGTGAGTTCACTTCCTCTTTCTGCTGCCCCCAAGGTCTCTGGGACTTGCAGTCCAGAATTACAGCAGCAGGACTCTGCAGGGTTACTCATCACTTCCTCTTCCTGCTTTCAGGTGCCTCTGGGATTTGTAGTCCACAGTCACAGACAGCGGTAAATTTGAGCAGGGGAAGGGGTGTTTAACCTCTCTTGCTGGCCCTAGATTAGGGTGGCCATCATAGAGGACAGTCCTGTTGTCCTCTATCTTCTATTGATACATAATCCATTGCCTTTATGTCCTCTATTTTTCTCTTCAGGAGAAAAATAGAGAACATAAAGGCATCCGGCTTCGTATCAATAGAGGACAGAGAACAACTGGATTGTCCTCTATGATGGCCACCCTAATCTAGGGCCAGCTGGGGTTTGCCTGGAGGGGGCAGCCCTTTCCTCCCTTGCAGATTGGCCTGCATCCCCAGCTGGGTTTGCTCCCCAGCCCCTTGTCAGCCCTCACTCCTCCAGCTAGGGAGCAGAGGGGCAGGGCAGCCCTGCTCTCTGGAGCAGACAGCACAGGGCTTCAAAGCATCTGGGATGCTGGGGGACTGTGATTTAACTTAAATCAGGAATGAGTCTGGGGCAGAAGTTGCATAAACTGGTTTGACCCAAATCAGTTAAGTCTGATACTGTATTCAACCAGGTTTATCTTAAACCTGTTTCAGTGTTTTTGATGACTTAAATCAACCTATGTGTAACTGTTGTCCCTAGCTATGCTGTCCCTGTTCCCAGCTTGACTCTAGCCAAATGCTCACCAGATTCTTTAAGTGAACTTCACCTTTCTTCCTTCTCTTCCCATGTCTCTTCCTTCCCCCTCCCCCACCCCCAGTGTTTTATCCTGTATCTCAATCAAATCCAGTAAGAAGAACTTGAATATTTTTGCTGCTTTGTGCTGACCAAAAAGTGTCTAGTTGACAGACCTGAAGAGTGACATTCTCTATTTTTTCATAGGATATCAATAATTTTGGCAGAGATTCACTCCTACTCCCATTGTTCCACCGAAGTGCCTCACCCTATCTAGAGCTAAAACAAGTATTTCATTTTCTATTGCCTAGTTAATATTTGCACCCAGGGAGGACTCAAATTAAAACTGTTAGTTGATAAGGTTCCTAAAGCCCTGGCTATTTGAGGATCATAGCCTACTTCACAAAGTTGGGTAAATATTACAACACTCCCCCCCTCTTCTTCCCCCCAAAAGATGAGGAAATGCAGTCACCAAGGGGCTGCCCAAGTGAGTGTGTGATAGGCCTGGAAACAGAAGCCAAGTTTCTGGGCTCCCCACCCAGGTCAGCTGGTTGATGTCAGATAAGGCAGTCTAAGGAAGAAATCTCAAATCTGGCCCAACTTTCTAAAAGCTTGTTGATTCATTATCACTGTCACTTCGTGCTATACTTTGTGTTGTACAAGCATGAGCAACTTTTCAAGCCTTTAAAGTTATATTTTATAAACTTCTCAGTCCTGATCAATTTTGTGCATTTCTGTTCCTCTTCTGTTGGCTATGTGCCCATCAAGTAGGCATTCAGGGCACATATGGGATCACACTTGTGGTTTTCAGTAAAAATCACTCACAGCCAAGGGGCTGCTAACTGAGCAGCATAGTATGATATATGCCTCTGTACAGCACAACAAGACGCACAGCTCCCTGCAAGACTCTGCAGACCCATTGACCTTTTAAAGTCCTGGGTGTTTAGGAAGTTTAATGCCCATTCTAATAATTGATGTGTTTACTAGGAGGAATTAAAAGCCAAATCTGTGTGGCTTCGACAGGTTGTCAGTGTGGCTTCCTGTGTCTGGTTAGCAGTGACCCTGAGGGATCACCCACCAATGCCAAATCAGGTGCCTTCCCATTCTGTTCCCTATGTGAATAAAAAGTAACCACCAGATCTATAAGCAGGTGAGCACTTGTTGGTAATTTTGAGCCATCAAGGCAGTACACCTGAGGGCACCCTGTGCTTTGATGTAATCTAGGGACTGCCAGACAGTGCAGCACATTATGGATGTAAGTGTCAGGGTGACTGCACATGCATGTATGCATCTCGCAGGTTGGCTGAACATTGAGGCCATTAACAATTTCATATAATGGTTGTAGGTCTGAGGCATCACTCAGTTTGGCCCGTCAGCTGCATTTGACGATCCTTAGCTCTGAGGGAAGAAAATACTCTGTTTCTGCTGTTGTGCAACTTGTTTTCGCAGGCTGCTTCACCAGCTGGCACAATTCCAGAAATGAGGATGAAGGCAAAAGGAACTTGAGCTCTAAAATTTGAGCTAGCATCGAAGGGATCTTTAAAGTCTTGCATGACCCTGTTCCTAGTTGCCTTACTAATTGCATGCATGCCCTTGTAACAGTCTTTATGTGCTTTGTATTCCCTAAATGTGAACAGCTGGTGTTGTTGGTAGGTTGTTTTCAGCATCAGACTCTTGACTCTCAAACTCACTTCCTGGCCTAATTTGACAAAGCCAACCTTTGAGGTCATGAACCTTGGTGCAGGTTACAGTGAAGTTTATCCTGTTTGCAGCTTGACTCTTGAGGGTTGTAATGTTTTGTTACAACCTTGGGCTGTTAACATTGTTATGATAAAAAGTTCAGAAGTGTCCAGTACCAGTGCAATGTTTGCCTGCCTTTTAAGATGACAGTTTCAAGGGCTTTTGGTTGCAGGAGACCATCCCCATGACCTGCTATGGCAGGTCAGTCCTTATTTGTTTCTTTTTCAAATGTTCTTTTCCAAATCTTTTTTTAATTAAAACAAATCAAGCCAATATGTTTGTTCTGTGCCGCTGTGTTGGTGTTTGGTCCAGGAAAAAACTTAAACAGTCAGTGAGGCCTAGTGGGTAGCCAAAACCAGTGAGTCACTAGAAAAGAAATGAACTTTTAAAGTTTGCTGTGCTTCAGACCCCCAGGTGCCAGAAATTGAAGTCTTGGCCAAACAGCCCCAAATGGCCATTAACTCAGCTGGGCCAAACCAAAACCCTGGATCTGAACTCCTTGTAATCTCAGTCAATCCAGATCCGAACTTCATTCTCTGGCTGGTGTCTGTTTCGGATCACTCTACCATCTGTCTTTGGCAGTTAGGTCTCTTTTCTTTTTTTTACAAATGTGTAACAAGAAGCTGAGTCCTGCCCCAGTGAGTTTATAATCCAGGTACCCGGCAAGACAGAATAGCAGGATGCTCTAACCTTATGCACAGTCTCATCGGTAGGCAGTGTGATAGTTTTGAAACACTCAAACTCTTGCAGATGTCTCTTTCTGTCTTTTTCCTAGAAGCAGCCAGGGGCCAGTGAAGGGAATTATGCAAAAGCACTCGTGTAAAGTAAAGTTTTCCAATTGCATTGTGTATCTTACTCCACCATTCGGGGACTAACAAAGCCTAAAGCTGCAGGAGTGAGGAGGCTTCACAGGAGTGGTTCTTTCCAACCCAGCCAAGAAAGGGAGAATGGATTTTGTCAAAGAGAAGTTTTAAGGCCAGAAAAGTTTATTTTGACTGACTAATCTGATGACCTGAATAAATAGGCCATGAAATTTCACCCAGTAATTCCTTCATTAATCCACAAAATGGGATGGAGATGGAGTAGCAGTTAGCTTGGTTAAGACTGCCAATAGCACAGCAGCATCTACCATGTTTTTGGAGAAGCTGTAGTAGGGATTAACTTCCCTCCTTAGCCAGCATGTGAATCTTTTTGTGTCTAGCTTTAGTTTCTAATTGCCAGCTGTTTTCCAAGTTCTGGGGCTACGTGGGCGGGAGAAGGATGCTGGATGCATCTTTCCATCCCTCCTAACAAGAAAAGTTGAAAGTTAGTGAGGCAGGAATTTCAACAATGAGTCCAGAAAGGGAGTTCTGTCTAGAACTATTCTGCTTTCTAGAGTCAGATCCTACTCCTCAGAGCATTTTTAGGTGGTTTCAGTGCTCTGGGGTGTGTACATGTATATATGTGTCTTTGAACAAACTTATTCTTGTCACAGGATTGAAATCCCTGCCCCACTGAAATTGATGGCAAAGATCCCATTGACTTAGAGCCAAGACCTGAGCTGACTGTTCCTCTTCGAGCAGGGGATGTCAGTTGTAACAAGAATGAGTTCCTGGAGCTGGCACACTGGAAGGCAGGAACAAAGAAAAAGAGGACGATATGGGCTCTTTTGTTAATTCTTTCACAGTGTTGCTTTGTGTGGCATGTATTAAAACATGTGCTGGATGCTTGGCAAAAGGTATCTCTTGCAGTGGATACAAGCAGCATAGTTTTACATTAGCTGTCACTAGGTCACAGGGCATCCCATAAAAACATCAGTCCTCACATGCAGATTCTTTGTGTTACAATCATTTTAATACTGAAGATTGTTTGGGAAACTTCTTTGTCTCATAAATCAGAAACAAGTGCTGAAATCCAGATTAGGATTAACATGTTTGCATGAATGATTTTCCTTCTCTATATTACTAATAATACCTCGTATCTATTAGGGGTGTACAAAGCTATGGTTGCTGATTCAATTCGGCAGAGATTTGGCCCAATTCAGCGGCCAACTCTCCAAATTTGAATTGAATCAGGAGACCCTTTAATCTCTCTGAATCAAATCATAACCCTCCAAATCGAATCAGAGCGATTCCGAGAGATTCAATGATTCGGACAGAGACATACCTTTAAATGTTTTTTCTACATATGTCAAGGTACCAGGCAGCTCATGAATGCTGAGATGGTGGGGCAGATGGAGCATCCCACGGGAGGTGGGGGGGGGCAGTGAAGTACTTCCAGAAGCTAGGAGGCACAGGGGGCACCGGGGGGGTCCCCTGTACACTTGGCAGTGGACAGCCCCCCTCCCCCCATGCGCTTCTGTGGGACGCTCCATCTGCCCTGGCATCACAGCATTCACGAGCCACGCCTGGGACCTCAAGGTATGTAGAAAAAACATTTAAAGCTGTTTCTCTCTTCAGACCTCCTTTGGGAGCTTGGGAATTACAGTCCCTTCTTTAGGTTGCTAAGGCTAGGGACAGAAATTGCACATAAACCAGTTTTAAGTGGTTACAAACTGGTTTAAAGCTGTAACAGAACAGAAGCTCAGTGCACATAAACCAGTTTCAAAATGGTTGAAACTGGTTTAAGATTAACCTGGCTGAATGTAGTATCAGACTTAACTCATTTGGCTCAAACCAGTTTATGCAATGTTTGTCCCAGACCCCGTACTGGGTTTAAGATAACATCCTCAGCATCCCGGCATGCTCTCTGGGCTAGGAGGGGCTCTCTGCTCCACAGCAGCACTGGCCCGTCCCCTCTGCTCCCTGGCTGGAGCTTTGGCGGAGACTTGCAGGCACAGCAGGGTCCGCTTGCTTCCCACTTCTTGCTAGACAAACAGGGATCCCCCACCTCCCTCCCTCCCTCCCTCCCTCCTATCTCCCACAATACAGACCCCAGGCCTAGAGACCCTAGGCATGTGGTATGCTAGCTGACGCCAAGAGGTGACTGTGTGTGAGTCTCTCTATTTCACTGAAACAGGCAGACAGAACAGTGACCACTTAGGGCTGTTTGGAGCTAATCAACAGGTCAGCCTATAAGCTACTTAAGAAGAGTCTGAAGTAATGGAGAGAGGCTGTTGTTTTGCTAATGAAGTGATAAACACTCTTACCAGTTTGCTGCAGACAGTACAAAGAATAAGGGAAGAAGACTGAAAAGCTCCATATCATCAACAGACACATGTACTGCACACCCGCCTTGCCTCAGAGTGCTAGCAGGGTGCTGGGGTCTAGCAACACTCCCGCCCCTTGAGCAGCCAGTGGGGAAAAGCCTGGAGTGGTGCAGGCAGACCTCCCTAATCAGTGCATCGTGCCAGCCTGGCCACACCCCTCCTCTCCCACAGCTCAGCACTGTACAAGGAAAGGAGGTCTGTTGTAGCGCTCCCCTGCACCTGCTTCTAGCCTGAGCCACTGCAGGCATGTCTGTTCAGTTACAAAGTGATTTAACCTAGGCAGGTTAGACTAACCTGAAAAAATTGAATCAATTCAGGTTCAGGCTTTTTGAATGTCTGTCATAAACCCCTTCCTGGTTCAAGTTAAATCACAGTCCCCCAACATGATATACAGCCCTGGGCTGGGCTGTTCTGTCTGCTCCAGAGAGCAGGGCTGGCCCCACCCCTCTGCTCCCTAGCTGGTGGGGGGGCAAGCCCAGCTGGGGATGCAGTCCAGTCTACAGGGGGAGGATGGGATGACTGCCCCCCACCCCCACTCTGGCAAACCCTGGCTGGGGGCTGGGGTCAGGGAGGAGGGTTAAACACTCCATCCCCTGCTCAAACTTAGTGCTGGCTGCAACTGAGGACTCTAAATCCCAGAGGCACCTGGAAGCAGGAAGATGAAGTGATGCGCAAACCTTCAGAATCCTGCTGCTTTAATTCTGGACTGCAAATCCCAGAGACTTTGGGGGCAGCAAGAAGAGGAAGTGAACACACAGCCAGAGAGCTGTAGTCTACCGCCCCCTGGTGTCTGGCCTGAGCCACTGCAGGCATGTGGTTGCATTTCTGGAATCAAAGGTAAATGTCTGTTCACTCCTGTTTCAATTTAATCTGTGCAGTTTTTACTAACCTGGAAAGACTGAATTGATTCAGCCTCAGGGTTTTTGACTGTCTGTACCTAGCCATGCTCTGAGCCTGCCTTGCCAGCTCAGAAGTCAGGGCAAATGTTTGCTCTCAATGCAAGAACTCTTTTGTGTGTGCATGTGAGAGAAAATATACAAGAAAATCTGCTGATGGAGCTGCTGCATGGGAAAAGTTCATGCAGGAAGCCCCATGCTCATTTGTATCCTTTGCAGAGAAAAATGCAGATGGTATTAAAGATTAACTGTACTGTCCTTTTGTGTTTACATGGAGGGCGGGGGGGTTAATCCAGGAGCGCTTCAATGACTATGTTATGGCACCAGTGAAATGCAGCTTCTGTACAATGTTGAGAGAATTTTGATTTCTGTCAAATGATCTTCTCTGTCAAAAGTGCCAAGGGATCTTTAATATCCACATTTCAGACAAAACCTCTGGCTTTATAGTCTCATCTAAAATATCCATGAAAAAGAAACTACAGTGAATCTGAGTTGAAGAGAGACAGATTGAGTAGACCTTGCTAGGACTCCTGGTTGTAGTCCAAGTGAATTGGTGAAGTTGAATCTGATGCTTATGCTAAGCCAAACCATCCCTTTCTGTCTCAGAAATGCATTGCACTGGGAAGGTTTTTAAGGTTTATAGGCCTAGAGAGTATTGCAGAGTCACTGCTGGATTAAGCTTGCACAGCTGTTCCTGGAGTACTCCAAACTAAAGCAGCTGCCTGACAGACTGTAGACATTATTTCTCTCTCTCTCTTATTTTTCCCTCTTGGGCTTGTTAGGAGTGAGTGTTCTGGTGCCAACTGATTCTGTACTCCATGCACTGTAATGAGACATTCCTTAGCAGTGGGGAGGTTGTGACCTTGAGTGCTGACTTGTCAGCAGTGGGGGCTGACCTTATCTGTTGTAATAATAGTCAGGGCTTCTCATCATTTGCAAAAACTAACAACACTCTCCTGAGGAGATGGGGAAAAAATAAAGCATAAGAGTTATTTGCTGAAGGCCCAGACAGTCCCTGTTGATGTCAGGGCTAGCTCTGGGGATTAACTGACTCCCACATTTGGTAAAGGCAGTGGTGTTCTTGAAGGCTCATCAGGGGAACGTGTGTAACTAATATGAATGACTGCGTGGCATAGACCTAGTGAGAAGGCAAAGGGCCTGCTGTTTCTCAACTGTGGGACTTCTCTATTAGCTCAAGGAGGTGTTCATTTTTGGAACTAGAAAACCAGTTTCTAGCTCCATCTCCCCTGTTGGTAATTCATGCGTCTGCCAGGTTGCATTCACTGCTGGACAACATCTAGGGAGAGCGGGCATTTGATGTCTCTCTTAGGTCATTGGTGAGTTAGTTTGCAACTTCAGTAGAGAGCCCTGGAAGTAGCTGTTTCACAGCAGCTGCAAATACATCCTTTTTTCTTCTTACAGTGTGGACACGCAGCCCTCTCTTTAGGAACTGAGCTGAGGCCTAGTCTACATGGAGACTTTTTGTCACCAGAGCAGCTATACCCACACATCCCTGGCAGAAACAAACCACACCATGGCAAGTTGCTGTCTTTGCCAGTGCAGCTGATCTAAACTAGGTGTTCATCTCATGCATTTCCATCAGTGTATTAAAATTTCAGCGTAGATAAATCCCAAGACCCTAGCCGCATCTGCCAGTCCACTGGCTGTGGGCAAAGATCAACAGACAGCTCTGGAATGGTTAAATCTCCCTCATGTTCCCTCAAGTTGTTTTCTTGGCTGACCCCACTGACAAAGAATTACTTTTGCTTCATCCTGCACATCAAGGTCAGAGATGATTGGGCCCGGGCCCAGCAATGGTAATTACAAGGTAACGACTTCCTTTCTCTGGGGGAGTGCATGCATCCCTGCTGCAGCTGCACAGACTGCCCATCTGGAGCCTAGCACAGACTGAAACCCAGCTCTTGATCTTGGTGACTCAAGAGTGTTCCCAGCCCCCTGCTTGTTTTGAACCTTGTGTGTGTCTCCTCTGCTCGCCCCCGTTTCTTCCATGGCAGGCAGGGGGTTAGCTCATTTGCTCTCTGCTGGAATAGCCTTTGTTTCCAAACAGTCCCTTTCCTTGACATTGTGTTTCCCTAATTTCCATGGCACACTGCTCAGCTCCGAAGAATGCAGTCATTAAATCCCCTCTATCAGTTCATGTCTTCTTTCCATTTCACACAGCACTGTCTGAAACTAAATGAGCAGCTCTTTCAACCAGGCGAACCCTATTAAAGGAAAAGTGCTCTGTAAAAATGCAAAAATGATGAGCTTTTTATGAGAGGTTTTATGAGATTTTTCCCAGGCCTGAAGAAAGTTGTATTTTGTTTCTCTCCAATCCCACCATGCTCAGAAAGAAGGGAAGAGACTCTTTCAAGACAATAGGACAGAAAATAATGAAATGTTTTAAATGTTCAAATTATTTACTTTCAACTTTAGAAACATCAGCATTCATTGCATTGCCAGAAACAGCAATCATATATCTATGAAAAAAACTTAGTGAGATTTTCCTGTCCCCTCCAGTACCAGCATTTTAACTAGGGGTGTACCAGTAAAGATTTTCTTGGCTGATATTGATGGTTGATTATTAACCAGCCACATCGGCCAATATTGATCTGATAGCCGATACCCACCAGGAAGAGGCCAGTGCTGTCCCTGACCCCAAACCTATAGTGGTCAGCCCACCCTTGCCCCATGCACGCCTCCCCCGGGGGTGTACACAGTGGCAGGGAGCCACGCCTCCTGGATGAGCCATCTGAAGCCATCCGTCCCACTCCTGGGATTGCATTCATCACCCTGGCTGGGCAGTGCCTGCCCCTGCCCCACTCCCTTGCTCACCATGGGGGCCTTGATATTGCCCTTCCCTCTTCCACGCCCCTTGCCCCCCCACAGACTTACCTGCAGGGTGCTGCTCTCCATGCTGCCCAGCTGCATTCCTGACAACATGCATGTTGCAGATGTGTGCATGCATGTGACATTTATCGGTAATATTATTGGCTAAAAAACGCCAATATCTGATTATGTTAATTTTCTGGTTATTGCTGCTGATTTGATTCATAGATTGTAAGGCCAGAAGGGACCTCAGAAGATCATTGGGTCCAGCCCCCTGCACCAAGCAAGAAAGATAACTGCAGGTCAGGTGACTCCAGCAAGGTAGTGATCTAGTCTCCTCTTGAAGATTTCCAGGGTAGGTGATCGCACCACCTCTGGAGGCAGCTTATTCCACAGTCTGGACACCCTGACTGTGAAAAAGTTTTTCCTAATGCTGAGCCCAAATTGATCTTTCAGGAGTTTGTGGCCATTACTCCTGGTTTTTCCCACGGATGTTGTGGTGAACAGTTGCTCATCGAGCTCTTGATGTACTCCCCTAGTATAGTGGTAAGCTGCTACAAGGTCCCCTCTTAGCCTTCTCTTCTTCAGGCTGAGGATTCCCAGATCCCGCAGCCTTTCCTCGTATGGCTTGCTTTTTCAGACTCTGATCATATGGGTGGCTCTTCTTTGGACTCTCTCAAGCTTGTCCATGTCCTTGTCAAAGTGAGGTGCCCAGAACTGGAAGCAGTACTCCACCTGCGGTCTCACCAATGCTGAGTAGAGCAGAAGAATCACCTCCTTGGTTTTGCTAGAGATGCATTGATTGATGCGTGCCAGGGTATTATTTGCCCTACTGGCTACAGCATCACACTACCAGCTCATATTCATACTGAGACCTATTGTTACCCCCTTGTCCCTTCCATTCGTGGTGCTGGTTAGTTCGGTGCTGCCAAGCCTGTAGGTGTGTTGGGGGTTGGTCATCCCCAGATGGAGCACTTTACATTTCTCAATGTTGAACTTCATCAGATTCTGATCCGCCCAACTTGCCAACCTGTGTAGGTCCGCCTGTATCTGCAGCCTATCTTCAAGCATGATCATGCTGTCCTTTAGCTAGGTGTTGTCTGCAAACTTAGCCAGTGAGCTCTTCACCCACACATCCAAATCATTAATAAAGATGTTGATATGTCAGTGTACCTTTAGTGTTTGTGCCTGAAAGCTTGCAAAGAACAATTTTTCCAACTATTTAGTTGGTCTAATAGAAGATATCACATCTACCCAAAGAACCTTGTGTGCTAATTCAGCAAAGTACTTCAGCACTCTGTTTTGCTGAATTAAGACTAAGGTGGAAGTGCCAAGTTTCTTGCCTTCCTGTAAAGCACTGATTTTCAACTTAGGGTACCAGAATACTCTGAGGTGCTGTGAGATCCTTTGAAGGGTGCCAGAAGAAGTATGAAGGGATAAGGAAGGTGTGAAGAGATGAGCAGATAAGGGTAGACTCAGGCTGTACCTGCCTGGTCGCTCCCCTGCCACCACTGCCTGGCCCCTCTGCAAATAAACGAGCACCAAACATGGCACTGCTCAGTTCACAAAAATTATGGAGAGAAGCCTTAAGCCTAAAAAGGTTGAGAAACACTGTTCTAAAGAACTAACACTAAATGCATTTCAGGACTTAGTAGTCATTTTTGTCCCTTCCCAGAAGATGAGACGGTTGGATGGGCGAACGGTCCCTCCTGGTGTGGCAGAGAAGGAATCGCAGGGTAAGGCGCACAACTCGTCTGCTCTGTTACAACACAGTCATTTTTGAGATGGGTAATGAAGGTGAGGGAAGGAAGACCTTTATCACAACAACATCCATTTAGCCTTTCTCTCAGTTTTGTCCTGTCAGAAATGGAGTGAGTTTTAAGTTCTGTACTTCTCCAAATGCATCTCCGGTGTCTTCTGTGGAAAAAGGGAGCTGAAATGGGTATAGACCCTACTGTATTTATTTTAAAGGCCTGAAACAAAGGCAGCTTGTAAGACAGGTTTTGGAGAATCTCTCTGATCTCTTCAAGAAAATGTAGGAATAACCACAATCAGAACAATTTACCCAACTCCCTTCTCTTTTTGTTGCCACTTCCTTCTTTTTCCCAGTCTGAAGTTTGGGGACTGATTAAATGAAACCTGCATCTGAACTATCCTAAAACTTTGCAGTTCCCAGCCTATGCACTCAGGGCTGTGATTTCTGAATGGTTTGTGGATGAAGTATTCTCAGAACTCTTTCATCCACTTACGAGTTTTGTCTGTCCCAAGTTTCTGGACACACTTTGAATGCTGAATGGAGAGGAAGAGTTTGAAATACAGCCTCTTGATACATATTTTGGGCTCTAACTTGGCAGCTATTCGCCTGCAGGATCAGGCTTATTAAAAATAACGCCCACACCAACTCCTGAATGAATGAATTTGGTTTCAGTTTAGTGTATTGCTGCGGCTCATCAAGCACCTAGTGGTGTCATCATTTGCAGACAAAGGCCCTGTCCATACTATCAAGCAGTTTCCAACTCCAGGTTACAACCAGCTCACCATTAACCTGTCTCTACAGGATATCAAGCAGGTGGAAAGTGACCCTCAGACATGAAGCTTCCAGTAAAGCTGTGAAACTTCTGGACCTGTTATGCCAGCCTCATCGTAGGGCAATGAATCATTGTCACTGGCCATGTCTACACAAGATGCTGACAGTACAGTTGTTACTGCACAGTTATTTAGTACTTGCGTACTCAAGTATTAAATGCATGTGCAGTAACTGGAGTCAGTGAAGTGTAGCATCCCCAAACAGCTTTTTGGTGATGCTGACTGCACAGGAGCTCGTTACTACTGTGCATTAGTGTTGCATCACGCTTCGTGCCATGCAGTGCTACTGCACAGTAGTAACAAGCTACTGCTCAGTCAGCATCTCATACATGTGGCCACTGAGGAGCAGTAGATGGACACTGTCTGTTCCCTTCTTTGTCTGCTGCTCCACACAAACTGGGAAGATAAGACCGGTACATTTGTACCTAAACCAGCAACCGCCTCCATCAGAGCTGTTAGAGTTCTAGTGGCTTTGTTTACAGGGTAAAGGCATATTATTAGACTGGAAAACCAACCAATTGAGAAGTACACCCTTCAAGGACTGTCACAACACATTTGGTCATCCCAAGGTTCAGTCTTGGTTTGTCTTACCACCAAAGACAAACCAAGACTGAACCTTCGGCCATACTTGGAGGACCTCACTAGAGAGTGACTCAGGGATGTTCAGGCAGCCAGGAGGCAGTGGCCCTACTGAGCCTTGCCATCATGATAATGATATTTCATTTTCTTTTGAAATTATTTTCCTTGTTTAGCAATAACAGTTTAAAGACATCATAGTCTACAAAAAGGGATTAGCCTCTCAGGCAGTCCCAAGGGTGGTCAACCTACAGCACAAGTGGCACAGGCAGTCTGTGTGTACGGGACATGGCAGACTAGGGAGGAGGCAGGCAGCACAGCACAGCACAGAAGCAGATAACGCAGCGAGCAAAAAAGGCAGAGCAGCAGCTCAGGCAGGGGAAGGGGATTGGAGTGGCACTCGGGGATGCAGAGCTTATTTTGTGGCACACCTGCCTAAAAGGTCAGCCCCCACTGGTGCAGCAGTTGCAAAGGGATCTGCACCCACATCCTGACATTTGTTTCCAGACTTCCTTGGGAATGGACCTTTTCCTGGCTTGATGTCAGTCTTTATTCCCTGGTGTTCTGGAGTCCTGTAGTCTGTGTTCATCCCAGTCAAGTGCTGAATGGCTGTTGCAGGAACATTATGAATGAAGTTTCTCAGTCGTATCTCTCTGGGTCATTGGCCCTTGCCATTCACTTACATATGTGCCTTCTTGTCATGCAGCACTGCAATTGCTTTTGCTTAGAACCAGGTCAGTCTTCTACCTTAATTCTCTGTTTTCCTGCTGCAGTGATAAATACAACTAGAAGCACATGCATGAGCCCATAATTTCTGTGTCTCAGATTAGCTGCCCTGTGGAGGGCTGCCCCAGTTACTGTGTTCTAAGTTATACAGTGTGCCACATTGGAGATACTGCACTTCTGATTGGCCTTAACGGCAGTATTAAAAGCATAGGCAGCCTATGGCCTTTGCACCAATGCAGCATAGCATAGTTAGGGGAGTGCTGCTGGGCCCTTTAGTGCAGCACCATGCAAAAAAAAGTGGGGTATGTAGGAGAGCAGGATAAAAGCTGTAGAAGCCTGTATAAACACAGAGAGCTGACACCGTGGGTGTTTCTTGCCTGTATGTTTTGAGAGGGGGAAATGTACAGAACAGCACCCAGATAAATATTGGCAGTGAGCAGTTTTTAGTGATGCAAGTAATAAACTGATGATGGCCAGTCAAAGAAGCGCTTCAGAAAATTGGGTGCTAGCTCTGCTGACAGCGTGAACTGAGTGCACAAAAGGCTCCAGTGGGATCTAGAGACTGCGTGTGAAATGTCAGTGGAGTGGAAAGTGTCTGAATTGCCCTGGTGCTGTAAGCAGTGCTAGGCAACAAGCACAATGTCCTGCTTTTGCAGGAAGATTTTTGAAATCCCCATCACTTGTACTACTGCTGCTGTTAATGATTGTGGGTCTGTCTGGGACTGCACCAGCCAGGAACAGTATAAGCAACCTGCAGCTGGGCTTTCAAGTTATCCTTGCTTGGCTTGATTTGCTGTTGGCTTTTTATGTTTTGATTTTTGACTTGCAGTTTGCCATCCTGTGGCTTGTAGTGAGTTGAGGTTTCTCCTGGAACTTGGCCTAAGGAATTAGTTGTAAAAGCCATAGATTAAGGCCCAGGACTTGCAAAGCCAACTCAGTTCTCTGAGCACTGGCAGGTCCTAAAGGGCTCTTGGTGTCCCCTCTTGGATTTGTAACCTCGTAGGTCCAAGTGCCCTGGGAATCAGAGCTGAGCGGCACATCTTTGGACTGATCCTAAGTCAATGGGAGTGTCTTCATTCAGTCTGATTGGGCTTTGCATCAGGCTTGTTGTGCTCTGCAGTGGTTCACAGGACTGGACAGCTTCCTCATCCCAAGTTTCCTCCCTTTCTTTCCCCTCCCACTCTCTACCAACACACAGCTAACCATGTAGTTTGATCTTCTCCTTCATGCAGTTGGCAAAGCCACTAAAATCCTGCCAAATTCCCAGCTGTTCCTCACTTATTTATCTGCTTGCCTTCCTGTCTCTCTTCAAAGCAGCATCCTACCATAAATGTCACAACAGGCAACTGTTGTGGAAGTCCTGCACGTGGGGGAGCTGCATTTAGAACATAAAGAGCTCTGCCCCGGGGATGCTGGTAGCAACAGAGTCTGGCACTTCTCTGTGGATCCAGCCAGAAGAAAGGGTTGTCAGACTTATTCTGTAAGCAGTGGGTATGTTATGCTGACTCCATAAGCACTGGTTAAAGAAAAATCTTTTCCTTTCAGTTTTAGTCTTAGTGCTACTATATTAAGTCAGAATCTTCTTTACTAGTTCCTTCCTGAGAATGAAAATGAGGGTTGGAGGACAGGATATCTATACTTGTTCCTGCTTGTCTTCCCAGCACACCTTTACATATATCTGACACTTCAGTAAGTGCCATATATCTGCTGAGTGTCTTTATTCCTTAAGAAACAAGAGCAGCCATTAATCAATCTGACCTGATGACACCAAATGGAAGTTTTTTTAACTTGTGCAACTCTGATAGATAAGAAAAAGAAATACATTGTCTTCATGTGTCCCTGAATATGAGATGCTTTATCCAATGCCTAAAATGCCTTATCAAGGGCATGTCTTCCTTAGCAAAAGATGGAGGTTCCCAGCATAACAAAAGGAATCCGTATAGTATTATATTTGAATGATATTTCTGTTTTCAATTGTCCAAATTTTCCAGGTAGATAGTTCTTATAGTTTCTTGCTTCTTCCAGGAGGATGAAAGGGTTCACATTTTACACCAAGCCAAGATTTAAATAGCTCCCTTAACCTCTGTACACAAAATGTCTTTATGAAGAAACTACTTGCCTCTACATTTGCTCCAGGTAACCCCAGTGATTCTGCAGTATTGATGTGGCCATGGTTTTCCCTAAGCATAACTGTCTACTCCCCCTGTGGAGTGTTGCCAGTTCCTATCAGAGAAAGTGTCACTACACACTTTGCCAATTGTGACCAAGACTTCCTCTACCCATAGTCTGAATGATCCAAGGCAAATCTACCTGATCTTGGTTGACCTGTGAATCCTGGTCTCTGTCTGTGGAGTTGGAATCCTGCAGAGAAGTCGGGTGGAGAATAAGGGAGGCAGGCAGCTGAAACTGCCTTACCTCTGTTCTTCACCTTATGTTTTCCCCATTTGGAAGCTAAGGCATGATACACATTTCCTCCATTTCCCAGCAGCTGATGGAGTAGGTTGTTGTCTATGAAGGACTGGTTCGGCGCTCTCATAGACAACAACCTACTCCATCAGCCATCCTACTCTGCCTTCTGCCACTAAGCTTTGTTGCCATGAGAATTATCTTCAAATTCAGTGCCACGTCTATTTTATTCCTAATGTGCATTGTTGCTTTACATCTGAGAGTGACTCTGGAGTTCAGTGTCATGTACAATTTATAGCGTGTTCTTTTGTGTAAATATTCTGTTATACACAAGGCCCAATAAGAGCAAGACCTTTGCAAATGACCTTCAGTGGAAATAACCATACTGAACCTCTTCCAGTATGATGCATCTTGGATGCTGGTCTGCAGTAGTTTCAAATGTCTGATGGAAAGTCCCATAATGCATTCAATACTTCAGTCACTTAAAATTCAAGGTTAAGTGTCATCCTGCTAAGAGCTGAATTCTCTCAGTTTGCGTTTCTCTTCTTGTCACACTCTAGGAGGCAGGGTGGGCTGCTCCTGAAAAGGCGGATTACAGTCAGTGACTGCACAGTGACTGTCAAATATTATTCAGTCAAATAAATATGTCATCAAAGGAGAAAGACTTGTTCCTCTCTCTCTCTCTCTCTCTCTCTCTCTTTCTCACCTGTACTTCCATGTCTTAATTAATTACTGGGCTTCACTTAACAAAAAGGGATATTTTCTGAGGATTTCCAAGTGTTCACAGATATTGATCTAAATTAATAAAACAAGATTAAAAATCAAGAGAATATTTTGATATCCCTATTTTGCCCTCTGGGTATTAACTTTAATAAGAATAATTCCTTAACACTTCTCATCAGTAGATCATAAGAAACTTGAGAAAATGCCATTATCTCTATATTACCTGTGGAGATAGCAAGTGATGGAGTGAAGTGGCTTGCCTATGGCACAGCAGCAGTCCAGCGGTGAAGCAAAGGACAGTGCTCCAGTCTCTCTAAACACAAGGTGGTTGCTGGTGACCTGGGGTTGGTTATATGCCTGGGTCAGAGCTGATGCAGAGGCAGCACCACCTCTGTTTTTAGGACTAGGTCACCAGTCTCGCACCAGTGTAACCTTCAACAAGATTTGAGAGACCTGGGCTTTTGAGAGCCTGGCCCTTTCCCAGTGTCAGTATCTGTGACTAAAGCTCCAACATGAAAAAGCAACAGCCTTGTCCCAAGGTAGATTCAGAAGCTTTACATGGGCCCAATGAACATCCTTGAGTCAGAAGCATCACCTGCTTGAGTTATGAGCCCTGCAGAGCAGAGCCCAAAGCCTGCACGTAACAGTCCATTAAAACAAAATGTTATCTTGTTTGTGAGCAAAGCCCAGAAGGAAAGCAGCTTTGAAACAGATACACAAAGCTTAAGGAAGATCTTCTTTTGAAAAGCCTGCTAAGGCAGCTGCTGAGTAGCTTTTCCTTGCATCTTAATATCTTCTACTAGGCAGATTTTGGCTTCAGGGGAACAGGAGATGCATTTGCCTTAAGCAAATAAAGTATATAACCAAATATTTAAATAAAAAAGATGTCTGGAGGCAGGGATTCTCTGTGCAGGGTTTACCTTTCCTCAGCATAGAAAACTGTGATTTGCTGTTTAGGTTAGCCGTGGCCCAGCAGGGCTTAGAGAAGTTCACATGGTGTGAGCACTCCTTTCTCACCTATTTCCTAGATTTCTTGCAGATATTTCTCAATGATCTTCTTCCTCCTTACATGCAGGCCTCCCTCTTCCTTACCAATGACACTTGCAGCCCCTTGGCAGAGGAGTGCAGCAGGAAGAAGTGGATGAGATGGGGGAAGAACAGGCACTGGGGCTGTAGAGTTGTACATGAGCCCCGTCCGTCTTCTCCACCATTCCAGTGTGCAGGCTTCTCAGCAGATCAGGATGCCGTATGTCAGGCCCTGGGACAGAACCTAGCGGACCTGGCAAGTTATTCAATCCTCAGTGCCTATGTTTTCCCATCAATAAAATGAATGGTATACATACTTTCCCTATCTACGGGGCTTTTAATGCTTGATTTGATTGTAGAACACTTTGAGATCCTTGGGCCAAAGGTGCTAGATGTACTCAGTGTTCCTCAGCTGACTGACTCCGCTTCTCTTCTCCTCTTTGAAAAAAAGAAAACAGGGAGGCAGAAGAGAGGTGCCGAGGATATGGGTTGAAGGGAGGCAGAACAGCAGTGCCTAAAGCACCCAGGGCTGATGCTGTCATATTACTTGACTATTTTTATTTAATGCAACAAAAGGCTCCTCTTTGTGGGAAGGAGAATCCTTGAGGCAGTTCAGTTGTATACCTTATTTTTTATTTGTTTTCCTTGGCATTTCTGCTGCCATAGTCAGCCCCTTCTGGCCTATCCGTGCTTCACTGTGGTCTCCCTTCCCTTATCGCCAAGCCTCTTTTGTCTTCTGTCTCTTCTGCACATACTACTTCAGTGACTGCCCTTCTGAGAAATATCCCCCTGGCTGTCCACCCTATACTGTGTCTGCTGGTGCTTCCAGTCCTGTCTTGTCGCTTGGCTTAATGGGAAACTTCCTGTTGGTTCTTATCTGGCACCCGCAGTTGGTCTCCTATTGCTTCTTAGCACTCGGGATTATTACCAGGGAGTCCCGTAGTGCTCCTTTCTAGTGCACCTGATGTCTCCAGCTTTTGCTAGTCTCTCACAGAGCTCTTGGTACTTAATGTTCCGCTTTAATGAAGGAAGAGTGTCCTGTGGGTTCCTATCCTGCTCAAAACAATGCGTAGCCTTCATCTCCTGGGAACCGGTGACACAGAGAAATCTCCAAAACAGGAAACAGCATCTTGGATTCAAAAGCGCGCTTTCGGAGGGGCGGATGTTTTCATGGGGCCGGATGCAGTTTAGGGGCAGGCCTCACTGACAAAGGCAAAGCATGTCAGTGCAGTTCGGAGAGCATTTGTAACTCCTTAACGGTCTTCTTCATAGTCCCTCTGATGCTGGCTGATGCTGGTCTGATGCCAGAATTGGAGAGCAATAATCCTTTAACAGAGCAGTGGCCAGCAAGAGCTGTACCCATGTCCCTGGGGTTTGGCACATTCACAGTGATGTTGGGGCAGAAGTTAGGTGCTCTTCATCCTGAAAGACAGGCAGTTTTATGCTGAAGGACGAGGCAGAAGTTAGGTGCGCTTCATCCAGAAAGACGGACGGAGCTGAAGGAGGACTGTTTAGCGGTTGTTAGCAGAATACATGCTATGAAAGAGTACTAGTGCCACTTCCTCGCAGTAGAGGGTAGTGGTGCCTTGTATGTTAAGACGGGGTGGCCAACCGGCAATACATGTGCCACAACTGGCACGAGCAGCCTCTGAGTGGCAGGCAGCAGAGCAGGGAGAGAGCAGGGAATGCAGCAGCAGATCAGGCAAGAAACAGAAAGCAGAGTAGATTGGGCAGGCAAAGGGGATCAGAGTGGTACTTGGAAAGCTTATGGGGCTTATCTTGTAGTACTCCTACCAAAAAGGTTGGCCCTCATTATGCTCAGATTTCTGCCCCATTTTAATATATATGGTGCCTTCTGTCAAGGGATCCCAGAACACCTGGCTAAGATGAAGCTTTATAATGCCAGTTTAGCAGGAGGGGAGTTGAGACTTAGAAGTGATTTGGCCAAGTGCGGTGATCGGAACAGAAAAAGAATCCAGACTTCCCCTTGATCCCCTGCACTTGCCACTACATTCTGATTCAAACCACGTCTCTGGGGATGAAACACCAAACGTAGTTGTGTTTTGGTAGGACCCTGGAGTCTGTACTGGATAACAAGTTCCCTACTCTATTGTCAAAGTCAGTGGTCTGCCCAAGCCTAGCAGCCCATTGAGCTAGTGAAGTACAGGCAAGCCAGTTATTGCTACCATGGTGTAAGTGGCTCCAGCTGCACAAATTCAAGCCCTGCTCTGCACCTTACAGCTACTGGAGAGGCTGCTGGCAAAGGACACTTGACCATTCTGGCTGGAGTGTCAAATGTGCCCAGATATGATTGCTACAGTGAGATCCCTTAACCACTCTGACCCCATCCTATTGTGGTATTCAAACAGGTAATCCAAAATCCATATTCCCTGGCTCTGGAAGCTCTTGGTCTTGCCACAAGACAAAGTGCCATAGGTGGGTCCGATGAGCAAACTGGTGGGAGTTGAAGGGGAAGTCACAGCAGCATTTTCACCAGGGGTGCTTCCACCTTCTTCTTCCTCTCTCAGAAGCTGAAGCTGCTCTGTGCCTGCAATGCTGGTGCCTTCAGGCTTCCGCAGTTACCAGCTTGCTCAGAAGCGGGGGGGCGGTGCATTTTAATTATAGAGGTTTCCGGGAATCCGCTCTAATCAAATGACACAGCATCATGTGTTATTAAGCCCCCACATGTTTAAAAAGGGCTGTGGGATGCTTCATCTAAGCCTAATTCAGTAAGGTTTAGTTCAAGCACCTCACAGCCATTGTTAAACACACAGGGGCTTAATACACATGATGTTGCAGCAATGCTGCAGCATTATAATTAAAACACTAATGAGCACATCTGTAGGCAGCTTATGTTACCATGCTAGAGCACTGCTAACACCTGGTCCTCCATAAAACGGGGAAAGTTAAGTTTCTGAAAGATGGGTCAGGTTCATGGGTACTGTAGTAGATGTAAGACATGCTCATAAAAGATGTAACCTTTAAACCACATCTTCCTCTTGCAGAGCTGTATGACTTTGGGAGGTCAGGGTGCTGTTTGACATGCCAAAGAATGTTGTTTGCCAGCTGGCCTGTGTGCTAATGTTTGTCCAGTCTGTCTTATGTACCCTTTCCACTGCTACATTACCTGCTCTTTGCAACAAGGTACAGACTCTGACTTAGTGACCCGCTTCCTGTCTGATCAATTGGCTTTTGGCTCCTTTGTCTACGTGGTTAGACAGAAACGCTTCTGGTCACCTTTACAGATCTGTTAGAAAATACATCCCAACTTACTACCTGTTTTTTCCCTTTCCTTCCAAAATGCAAAGCTGGCCAGCCATTTAATTGGTCAAAGATAGAGTGAGGAGGTGGGGGACATGCCTAAGCAGGACACCCTGCTTCCTCTCCCCCCATGCACACATACAGGACTTTGAGTTTTCATTAAGAGGAAAAAGAGCATTGGGCCACTTTGTTTGCAGTTCAGGTGGAATCTTCTTTTTTTTCAAAGTGAATGTAGACAAAAACATTTAATGGGCTCACTAATTAACGTCCCTTCTTCCAGGAAGTTAGCACAGCACAGGCAGGGCAATTCCAGGTTCTCCGCACAGAGCCATCTGCATGCCTCCACCCCCTCCTGGGATGGTCTCTGAACAATCCTCTTCTGCCTCCAAGGTGGAATAGTCCAAACATACTCAGCAGCCCCATTCTCCTGGCAATAGAAATGCTGAGAGCCAAATAAGAGGTTAGCAAAGAAGAGAGTTCTGCATTGTGAAAGTAATAAGCAATCCTGCTAAAGGCTTGTTCCCACAGAGGGTGGGAGAAGTGTATTTTTCTCTATTTTAAATTGTGATCCTAATCACGTTCTAGTTTTAGCCTACTGGCTTATGGACTCTTGCTGTCATCTCACAGCCTGATCTGCGGGCTCCAGCAGTGCCTTTTGAAGAGAGACATTGCAATTCTTTTTCCATAAGCCAACTCCTGAGAGTTGCAGTTCTTCCCAGGGTGGGTCTGGTTTGTTGCTATGTCTCCTTTAAGGGTTTTCACTGATGGTTTTTGTCTACCTAATCCTTCTGCATAGTCCTGCGAATAGGTGATTTCAAACTCTTTGATGTAGTGTCACTCAGTACTGGGCCATAATGTTTAATACACTTAAGAGGCCTATCATTCCCTTCCTTTCTCCACCCAATAAAAATGGACTTTTCAGATTAATTTAATTGGGTTTTTAAACTACTGCAACATCTTGCATTAATTCCTTGCTCTTACACATTTGACCAGAATCATAAAAGTGTTTGTTGAAGACCAGTAGCCAGGGTAGACTTAGCTTACCAGCGTGCAAAGTACCCTACAATGTAGGGTATGCCCTGAATCAGGCACACCCTGATCTGTAAGTGACTGACTACAAGAATCCTACATTGAAGCAGCTACGGCCATTCTGCAAGGTCACCACAGCTACAAATTATTCTTTCATAGAGAAGTAAGGCTGGAAGGGAGCTGAAAAGACCATCCAGTCCAACCAGAGACCTAACCTGCAACTTTAGTGTTATTAGCACCATGCTCTAACTAACTGAGCTAAAAGGCCACTAATTAGTGAAAAAGCTTTTTGAAGTGCCTTTTTCTGCAGAGGATTTACTGGAGAGTTACGCAAAATAAACTTTTATTTTATTCATTTCTCTCTGGCCTTAAGTGTTGCTGAGCAGTGGTCTGGGCTTCTTGTATGGGGACAGGAGAATACAGATTCTAAGAATTATGTTGTTAGGGAACAAATGTTAATATATTTATTGAAAAGCCAAGCTGGGCAGACCTTCATACAAAAGCATTCTTTCTTTGCTCCTAGCCACACAGCATTTTTCTTCTTGGCCAAATACTTCCCTAGCACGTTCTTGTTGCCTTGGTAGAAGTTTGTGCTTCAATCTGGCATATTAAAAAAATGAATACATTAATTATTGGAGAAACAAATATACCCTACACATTTTCTCATGTTGTGGAACACATACCCCTGGAAATATGATAAATTGATAAAGATTGCACAAGAGGAAGGAATGGGGGAGCAGAAAAAAGACAGAGATTAAATAAGTTTTGCTTAGGGGGGTAGTGGAATATGAAAGACAAGCCTGCAATAATTCTGATATTGTTGGAGGGGTTATAGGGTGGTATGACAGTGTTATCTGTAACACAGAGCCAGAGGGGTACGCAGCAGTATGACAAACCTAACATAGGGATTGTGACCTCTGAAACATTTGGAAACTGCTATGTTGGCAGAAGTAAGGGAAAAATAGTTTACCCTAGAAAAGGAAAATTGAACCTATCCTTATTGTCTGAGCTCCTCGTTATGAGAGCGTGTTCCTTGATCTAGCCACTGTCAAAATGGATTGTATATATAATGCATCAAAACACAACATGCTGGGTAAGCTAGGAACTTGACAGAGGGTAGGATGTTTGGATACAGTTTGAGATGCAGCTGATGCCAAGTTTCCAAGGAATTTTGTACAAGTCTACAGTGAGCTATCAGTTGTTTTTAAGGCTATTTTAACTTGGGAGGTCTAGTTTTGTAATGTTACATTCCATACCCCCAAAGCAAACCCCAAGTGCCATACAGTACTGGATTGGGGAATGTCCCTCTCTTGCCAAGGAATCGCTTGTGGATCCATCTGGAGTGTGCCTTGCAGAGTTTGAGAATCTTGTTTTTTCTCCTTCTGATGATCCTCTTACCATGGCCTCTGTGCATTTGTGCTCCATGTTGCTGGAGTGACACCCATGCATCTACCTAGACCTCTTACAAAAAATTCCTGTTGCACTGCATGGCCTTGTTTCCCCAGCTTTTACCTATGGCACCCCACAATAGGCAGTATGTTGGCATTTCAGGTGTTGCTTGTAACTGTGGGTGAGGAAAGTGGCAGTTTTGGGGCTTCCTTTGGTTAGCAATAGCTTGAGGGCACAAGAAACCAAAAGAGGCCTCCTGAGTCACAAAGTTGAGTTCTGTTCCTGTGAAAGGGGAAGATTGGTCAGTACTTGCCCAATGGACAAAAAACTCTTCAGAAAGCTGAGCTACCCAGGACATCTCCCTTTCTTGAATTTTGCTCTTCCTGATCTTGTCTCATGAAAGAGAGATCTGCCTCCTCTCCTTTCAAACCTCACTGCCACCATAGGAGGAGGGCAGGTACCTGCGACTAATTCTCCTTGTGCCAGAGGGTGGGATTGAAAATTGCTTGTAGAAAGGATTTACTGCAAACCAGGGCTTCCTTCTTGAGTAAGCCTGAGCAAGAACCACCTGTTACACCTCCTTTTAGCTGTGTCCTGCAGTGTAGTGAGTGGCAGGTTGTGTAGTTTCTTTGTCTGTTTAATAAGCTGAGTGAAGACCTGCAGTGGTTGAGGTAATAATGAATGTGGAACCTAGATGACTGATGTCATCTTTCTCTTAACAGCAAACAAGGCAGATAGGAAGGAGCTTGCCAGGGAATAAAACTTGCAGTCCGAAAAAGAATATCTTTTGTGTAGACTGCTGACATTGTATGGAGTATTTTCAGGGCCCCAGTGCCTTGCCATGCTTGGGATTATTGTCCCATGTCACCAGGATAGAATTTTACCAACAAAGGTGTCACTGTTTGTGATGGATTATGTAACATGGACAGATGTCCACGCAACTTCCCATCAGCCACCAGATGTCTGGGTTACTCCTGGACTGGATTGGACTGGGACTATTGGCAGACATGAAAAATGCTTCTTCCCTTTGTTGTCCTGAGCTGTCCAGACCTCATGAGATGCATCATTGATTTACCCTATTCCCCGAAACATTTCTGGAATGATGCCAGGGCCTTGGTTTTCTGGTAGAATGTCACAAAGGAAGAGAAGCTACCATACATCAAAAGAAGGGCTGCAAGGCTGATTTATGAGAGACTTCAGGCTGTTAACTGAAGAGCAGGTGGATTCTGGCATCCCTTTTCATACCGTCCATGTGGAAGTGCTGCAGCTAGAGTGGATATGACAGCATGAGCGAAACATGGGTTCTTAATCATGCTTTCTATCAATGGGTCTTAAAACGCTTTATAGAGGGAGAAGCTGTGACTTAATTCCCATGTTACACATAGGAAACCTGTGTCACAGGGAAGTGAAAATGTCTTACCCAGGGTCAAGCTGTAAATTGGTGGCAGAACTGGGACAGTAACATAGTTACCCTGGCTCTGAGCTTGTACTGCTTTCTGCCAGGGCTTGTTTTATATCCTATAGATTGATCTTAAGCTGTGAGGCTTGACTGAGTGACTGCCAAACCAGTAAAGCAACTGAAGCTGCTGGCTCGAAACAACTACCCACCTCATCCCTTCCATCTCCCTGCCTTCCTCCCCACTGTTCTCTGTCCTGTCTTTTATATTACCTGCTTTCCTCCATCATTTGCAAAGACATTACTCTGACCCACTGTGATTGCTTTTGGGCTCCAGGGTGCCACAATTCCTCCTTTTTTCATGGCCAAGTTATCAGGGGAGGGAAGGAGTGTTAATAGCAATGATCCTGCACTAAGCTTTGCAGCACCTTTTGTGAAAGCGGGTACATTGTAATCACTGCATTGAAATGCAGCCCCTCCAAGTAAAATCACTAATGGATAAGACGGTGTGCAATAACACCAAAGAACAAAAAAGCAGAAGAGGGATAGACTCTAGTCTGAAGCTGCCGAATGGGTTTAGATATGGGGACAGTATGGATAATTGGCTTCAAAGAATCATAGAAAATTAGGGTTGGAAGGGACCTCAGGAGGTCACATCTAATCCAACTCCCTGCTCAAGGGAGGACCATCCCCAGCTACACCATCCCAGCCAAAGCTTTGTCTAGCTGGGGCTTAAAGCTCTGAAGATGGAGTTTCCACCACCTCTCTGTGTAATCTGTTCCAGTGTTTTACTTACCTCCTAGTGAAAAAATTCATCCTAATATCTAACCTAAACTTCTCTTGCTGCAACTTGAGCCCATTTGCTCCTTGTTCTGTCATCTGCCACCACTGAGAACAGTCCAGCTCCATCCTCTTTCAAACCCCACTTCAGGTAGTTGAAGGCTGCTATTAAATCCCCCCTCAGTCTCCTCTTCTCTAGACTAAATAAACCCAGTTACCTCCATCTTTCCTCATGAATCATGTCCACGAGCCCCCTAACCATTTTTGTTTCCCTCTTCTGGACTCTCCAATTTGTCTACATTCTTTCTGTAGTGGGGGCCCAAAACTGGACACAGTGCTCCAGATGTGGCCACACCAGTGCTGAATAGAGGGGAATAATTCCTTCCCTTGACCTGCTGGCAACACTGCTACCAATGCAGCCCAGGATGCTGTTAGCCTTCTTGGCAGCAAGGGCACACTGTTGCTTCATATTCAGCTTATTGTCCACTGTAACCCCCAGGTCCTTTTCGGCAGAGCTGTTGCCCACCCCATCAGCCCCCATCCTGTACTGGTGCAGGTGATTGTTCTGTCCTAAGCGCAGGACTTTGCACTTGTCCTTGTTGAACCTCATAAGACTCCTTTTGGCCCAGTCCTCCAGTTTGTTTAGGTCACTCTGAATCCTAGCCCTACCTTCCAGCATAACTACTGCTCCCCCCAAGCTTGCTGTCACCTGCAAACTTGATGAAGGTGCACTCTGCCATCTTTCAGGTTGCTGATGAAGACATTGAATAAAACTCGCCCCAGGACCAACCCCTGGGGCACTCCACTTGATACCAGCTGCCAACTAGACATTGAGCCATTGATTGCTACTCTCTTAGCCAATGCTTCAGTCAGTTTTCTATCCACTTTACAGTCCGTTCATTCAGCTCGTACTTCCTTAGCTTTCCTGTGAGAGTGTTGTTGGACACCATATCAAAAGCCTTGCTAAAATCAAGGTACACCACATCCACTCGTCTCCCTGCATCCACAGAGCCAGTCATCTCATTGTAAAAGGGAATCAGGTTGGTCAGGCATGACTTGACCTTGGTGAATCCATGCTCACTTTTCCTAATCTCCTTCTCCTCCAAGTGCTTAGAAGTAGCTTCCTTGACAATCTGCTCCATGATTTTCCCAGGGACTGAGGTGAGGCTGACTGGTCTGTAGTTCCCTGGATCCTCCTTTTTCCCTTTCTTAAATATGGGCACTATGCCCTTTTCCAATCATCTGGGACTTCTCCAGATCACCATGAGTTTTCAAAGATGATGGCCAGTGGCTCTGTAATCACATCAGTCAACTCCCTCAGCACCCTTGGGTACATCCCATCTGGCACCATGGACTTGTATGTCCAGCTTTTCTAAATAGTCCCTAACCTGTTCTTTCACCACTGTTGGCTGCTCACCTCTTCCCCAAACTGTGCTGCCTGGTGCACAGTAGTCTGGGAGCTAACTATGCCTGTGAAGACTGAGGTGAAGAAGGCATTGAGCACTTCAGCCTTTTCTTCATCCTCTATCACAAGGTTGCCTCCCCCATTCAGTAAGGGACCCACACTTTCCCTCTTCCTCCTCTTGCTACCAACATACTTGTAGAAACCCTTGTTGTTACCCTTCCCCTCCCTTGCTAGCTGCAACTCCAATTGTACTTTGGCCTTCCTGACTTCATCCCTGCATGCCCAAGCAATGGTCTTATACTCCTTCCTATGTATTTGTCCGTTTCCACGTCTTATACGCTTTCTTTTTGTGACTTAGTTTACTGAAGAGTTCCCTGCTAAGCCAAGCTGGTTTTCTGCTGTACTTGCCAGTCTTCCTGCATATTGAGATGGTTTGTTCCTGAACTTTCAGTAAGGCTTCTTTAAAGTATAACTAGGTGTCCTGGACTCTTTTCCCCCACTCAGTCTGGCTTCCCAGGGGATCCTGCCCCTGAGTTCCCTGAGTGTGTCAAAGTCTGCTTTTCTGAAGTCCAGGGTCCTTACAGTCCTGCTCTCCACCTTTTCTTTCCTCAGGATCCTTAACTCAGTCATCTCATGGTTGCTGCTGCCCCAGTTGCCATGCACTATTACATTCCCCACCAATTCATCCCTGTTTGCGAGCAGCAGGTCAAGAAGAGCACGGCCCATAGTTGGGCACTCCAGCACTTGAACCAAGAAGTTGTCTCCAACACTCTCCAAAAACTTCCTGGGTTGCCTGTGCACTGCTGTATTGCCCTCCCAGCAGATGTCAGGGTGAGTGAAGTCCCTCATGAGAACCAGGGCTTGCGACTGGGGAAACTTCTGCTAGCTGTTTGAAGAAAGCCTCATCCACCACTTCCTCCTGGTTTGGTGGTCTATAGCAGACCCCCACCACAACACCACCCTTGTTGCTCTCTCCTCTGACCCTAACCCAGAGACTCTCAACAGGCCTGTCTCCAGTTTTAGGCTGGAGCGCTAAGCAATCATATGACTCTTTTACATAAAATGCAGCTCCTCCTCCTCTTCTCTTCTCTCCTGCCTGTTCTTCCTGAACAGTCTGTACCCATCCATGACAGTGCTCCAGTCATGCGAGCTATCCCACAAGTCTCTGTTATTCCAATCATGTCATGGTGTTGTGACTGTGCAAGAACGTCCAATTCTTGCAAGGAGCAGTAAACAGTGGAGCATATCTCCAGATCCCCCAGTTGCTTACCTTCCCTTTCTGCCCACCTGCCCCCACCCCTCAATGCCTGTCTGAGTCATGTATCTCCTTAGTCGCATGCAGTAACAGCTAGAGTTATCCAGGCCAAATTGTTCCCATTTGCTATCCGGTGCTGGTGCTCTTGCTTCAGGAACTGCCCAGGGTGGGAATTCTCACTCAGTTCTTGCAAGGGGGGATGTGTATATCACCAGAGTGACTGCTTGGCTTGTTTGAGAGAAGCAAAAGAAGGGGTTTTAATCTTTCTAACATGACCCTCAACTATCCTGGGATCAAGTAAGTGGAAGAACATTTTGGACTCTGAATGCGAAGATGCAAAACCCTTTGGAGAGCCATGTGAATGGCAAGAGTTAGCCCCAACTAGCACAAGGTTAAATCACATTCAGTTCAGCAAAATTTGCACTTCACTTCGGGATTAAGCAAACCCTAGTCAAAGGCCGATGAAGACTGGTCAGGTCATCACTCTTCTAAGGCTATAAATTTAAACAAGCAACAGTCTGCCCCCAAGGGATACTGCTGACTTGGACTGTTGTGTAACCATGGGGTCAGTCAGAACAGCTTAATTATTAGTGAGTCACGGTCAGCGCACAGTCCCATCTGGCTTTGGTAGCCTGGGCTATTAACTCCAAGAAGCATGTGCTGCTGAGCAAGCAGACTGGTTACTGAGGGAACAACTAATATCCCCGAAGCCTTAAAGGTCCCAGCGGATGTGGAGGGCCTTTCAAAGTGAGGTGCATTCCAGTGACTCATATACATTTTGGTAAGATGTACCTCACTTCTGGAGACCGGGTGGGACTGGCCTGCAGGCTCTAGGTGCGTAAGCACTTCCGTGCGAAGCTCTAAAGTTCTGCTTTCCGCTGTGCCTGCTCTGGTGGCACTCCAAGGAGTTGGTGTCCGTGACTAGTTACTCCTGGTAGTACTGATCTGCACTTTTAGCAGTGTGCCTAGGTGCACACAATAGTTTTTTCACCATTTTCCTTCCTGTCCCACACTCCCCGCATTCTGAAATGAGCTTGGCAGGTGAGGCCAAACCTTTAAACATTCAAACTTTACTGCCACAACACACATGGACATCTGTTGTCCTGCTTCTGGCTCTTTGCTCATGCAGTTCCCCATCTCTTTTTGAGTAAGATGCCAGCTCTCTTCTACTGGCAGATCTTCAGAGAGGCTGGAGCATGGTGAACCTGAATGCTTTGATCACTGGTGCTATAAAAGTCACTCTACCACGGTGAAAGTATTCTTTATTCGTTATGGGTTGCTGGCACCAGATGCTTGTTGCTGCACTCCTATTGAAATGAAATGTGCTTCCAAAAGTAAGAGACTGGAAATACTTGAAAAAACATGAAACTCCACTAATGACTTCTGTGAACTGAAACTCATGAGAAAACTACCTTATTTTGTACCTGGATCACTGATTATTTCCCTGAGGAGTAAAAATGTGCCCAGCACCTCACAAGACATAAATGGGATTGTGTCCATGCGCAAAGAGTTTTTAGTCTCTCTCGCTGGCCCAGCTAAGATCAAATGACAGACCTAGAGGATGTGTTCACAGTGGGAAGCAAGCACTTTTATTCTTGCTTTCTCCTACAACCCTTTAGAATTTTTCCGCGCTCACAAAAAGTTAGCCAGATAATTGCAAAGGGAAGTTTAGGGGCTGTTTTTAAAAAATCTGGCCTCCAGAAACTTCTCTTCTGTGATTCAGTGCACTTGGCAGCATAGTTCACTTCTTTGGTGGCAGCATGGGAAATGTTGCCAATGTCCCTTCATGGAGAAAAAACTACAGGATTTTTTCAAATCTAAAACAAGTTTATTTTTGTTTGTTTGTTTTTCCCCATTCAACCTGGGTTGGAGGGATAAGCCTCATCTTGGATTTGAGTATCAGCCCAGGGCAGATGGATGCCGTGGCTCTAGCTCTGGTGCTGGCTTTAGCCCTGACCCATTGGGAAGGTGGGGAGGGAGGGAGCAAAAGGGGAGTGGGGGTGTTGACTGCCTGCCCCCCTGCTGCTGCTTTCCATACTGCAGTGGTGGGGAGAAGGTGATTTTAAGATAACAATTCATTCTATGCATGGGAAGTTATGGGAAATTATCAATTTGTTTTGTATGAAGTCTAATTATTCAGGTAAATACTGGTAAAGGACTCTGCAATAAGTAGCCTAATTAGAAAGAAGAAAAAATCACTGAGGATCAGAGATAAAGGAAAATCAAATGCCTGAAAGGAGCAAATGATTCAAAGCTCAGAACTAGGAGTGCCTGTACAGGAGTGCAGAGGCTGCTCTGATGTGCTGTAATTACAGTGCATCAGAGCAGATTCGATTAATTGAGTCTGCTGGGGCATGGTAATTACTGCTCTCCAGCCAGCCTGCATCTCGTGCATCAGCACCCCCAGGCTTCAAAAAGGGGATAGGAACATTTTATCTGAAGCTTGTCGAATGAGCTTTAGATAAAGTGCCCCTGCTGCCATTTTGAAATGCAGGGATGCTGATACACAAGATACTCTGGGCATTTTAATTAATCTAATCAAAGTGTCCCCCACCCCGGGAGCATGTGCCCTGGGATTTCAGTTCCATTCCCGGTTCTGCCACCAGGTAGCCTGTTAACTCCAAGCTAGTCCGAAGCCTATATCATTAGCAGCAAGGCAAGGATAATTGATAATTTCTGGCTTTCTTCACAGACGTGCAGAAAAGCTTTTGAAGTATGTCTGCGCAGCATCATGTATTGCCATGGAGAGATACCCAAGCTAGGGAGCTGACTTGGGTACTAAAGACAGAATAACCATGTTGGCGTGGTGCATTGCCAGACTAGTACACCCTCTTTCGCAGCAGAGCTAATTAGCTCATGTGGCACCCCATGCTAATGCAGCAGTCTGTTTCTGAATCCCAAGCTGGGTCATTCAGAGCTAGCTCAGATATCCCTATGCTTGACTGCATTGTACCGTGTAGACCTGCCCTTTGAGATCTTGAGTTACAAGAAGTAAGGGAATTGCTTGTGATAGTACTTAGTATGTAACTCTTCTCCTAGCAGCAGTGTTTCTGACTCTGGCAGAGTCCTTTACTTTCTCTCTGTGGGTATGTTTTGAAAAGGGACTTGGGAACAATGAGTATTAACAGGCAGATAGAGAATTAAATGCAGGGGTTGAGTCTCTAAGTGTGTGCACATTTAAGAGTGTGTATTGTTGCCAAGATAAACTCAATCAGGAATAAATATCGTTCTGCATGAAAGGCTAATTACAGATTTGAGTTCAGTGTGTAGCAGGAGGGCATTTTCACCAATTAAAATGGAACTTTTTCCATTTTAAAAAATCTAGTCATGGAGAAAGGCAGCTGAGTACAATTAAGTAAAGGAGCCATACCAGGTCCATTTTTACCCAGTGCATGTCTGTGACTGAAGTTCCTATATTTAGCTTAACGTTAAAGCTAAATAGCTCCAGAAATATACAGACCTAGACAAAATAATAAAACACTTGTAAAAGCCTTCCCTATCTCACAGTCCTTGGCACTGTGGGGTGTTCGTCAGGAACTGGGTCAGTGTCTCTGGGTTTGTGGTTCTTCTCTATAGGACTCCGCTCTTTCAGGTCTCTTCTCTTCCAAATCAGGGAGCATCTTCTCCAGTCAATTTTTTGACTGTGGCTAGTTCTACTGTCAAAGATGTTCTGTAAGCCTGTGCTTACATTCTTCCATAAGTCCTTCTTCTGAGTTCCCTTGACTAGATAGTGCTTTATGGCTAAGACCCAGAGCTGATGACTGACTTGTTCTGCTTCTGAGGAAATTCCACTGTTCTGAACCCAATGCAGAGAGATAAAAAATCATGGGGCACTTGTACACGTGACGATCGTCACCATGTATACATGACAGAAATGTTCTTTGTGTATCTTAATAGCATCACACGTTACACATGCATGAGGTTTGGGGGTTTCAAATGAGTTTGCAACATTGCAAACTAAACTATATCCCCATGTAGTTTAGTTTTCACTGTTGCTGCTTTTAACTTTGCAGCCTTTATTCTGACAGCTCGACCCCTGGCCATGGGTGAGGCAGTCGGGCTCCACTGAAAAAAAGGATCAGGCCCCTCACCACTTCAGCAGGCACCTGGCCCGCAAGTGCTGGCGGTCAGAGAAGGCAGGGGGGATGGTGCATGGAGCGCTGGAAGCCTGGGCAGGCTCAGGGAAGAGTTGGATCCTGCTGGGTGCTGTGTCTGAACTGGGGCGGTGCCCAGCCCACTAGTAGCCTACCTGGGCAGCTCTGAGGGGTGCTGCCACCACGGAGGGAAGGACTGGGGCCCCCTGCAGCTCAGGGGCTGCTCAGCCTGCCAGTGGCTCGTCCCCCGGCTGCGGGTAGGCTCCACCAGAAAAAAAAAAAAAAAGGATTGGGCCCGTCACTGTAACTGTGATGCAAACATCAAAATGGTAAGTTTCAATTAAAAACACACTGTTTCAATTAGAATAAAACCCTGGAGTCTAATCCCCCATCACGTGTACAAGTGCCCAAAGTCTTCTAGCTTCAGCCAACCATTTGTCCTAAAGTGAATAGGAATTATCAAGACTTAACAAACTGCCCTTGTCCCTGGCCTGAAATACACAGACCTAGCCCTGGCAGCAGATAATTTCATATAAACCCAGGCATTCATTAATGCTAGTATTTATATGTAGTACTTATAAGGTATACATATACAGAGTCTCCAAATCATCTGGGTGGCTCTTGGTAATAGAAAGATATGTCTGGCAGTTAGTGGACTTGTGCTTTTTCAGTTTAGGTGAAGGTGAATTTTAATAGTCCCCATTAAACTATTAGTTCAGTCTGTGATAATCTAGTTTTAACTGGGGGTGCACCAATAGAGATTTTTTTGGGCCAATACCAGTGGCCGATTTTTAATGAGTCATATTGACTGATACCAATCCAATTGCCAATATGCATCCCAGCAGCTTGGAGAGCAGTGTCCAGCTGGTAAGTCTGTTGTGGGGGAAGAGAGGAGGGGGGAGGGAAGTGGCATGGTGGGCGCAGATCAAGGCCCCCATGGTGAGGAAGGGAGTGGGGCTGGGGCAGGGGCAGAGCACAGGACAGAGCCATGAGCAGCTCATCCAGGGGGCATAGAGGGGTGGCACACACCCCGGAAGGGCATGGGGATCTGTACATAGGGTGCGGGTGGGCTGGGGCTGGGGCGGCACTGGGCTCTTCCCAGTTGGGGGGTGGGCCAGGCTCCACTTGGGGTGGGCAGTGGTAGTGCTGGGAGAGGGACTAAGGGGGTTGGGGGGATTGCAGCCACCCCAAAATTCACTGTAGCCCCCCCCACACACACACCCACTGCTGCTCACCCCAAGCACAGCCTGGCCCAGCCCGCTCTCCAGGAAGAGCCCAGTATCACTCCCAGCCCCACCCTGCACTGGCAGCCCACCCTCACCCCACATGCAGATGCAGGGCAAATGCCCCCATGGCCTTCCGTGGTGCCTGCTGATTGCCAATACTGTAAATTTTCCTTATATAGGTGCCAATCCAATATGGGACCGATGTATCAGTGTGCTTTCAGTGCACCTCTAGTTTTAACCAAAGCTCCCGTTTTACACAGTCCATGTAAACTGGGTGGCCTTGATCTCCAGAGGAATCATTCCACTTTTCTTCTTTTTTTTATACTTCAAGTGGAGTGTGTTCTTGAAGTCTCCACAAGCTTTTTGAATCTGACCAAAGATCCAAGAGAAATCCCTCCTATCAAATCTACAGGGTTTTGCCAAAGACTCTAGTACTTTGGTTTTTACCCCAAACCACAATTCAACTCAAACATGACTTTTAACAGTTCTTTCAAGCTAACTAGGGTTGACTTATAGTTTTGGGTTAAAACCATACAAAACATGGCTTCAGCTGAAATGGGAGAAATTCAATGCATGTCTTGATGTATAAAGAGCTCTGCAGTAGTCTCTGGCCAAGTGAAACCACAGATTTACCTCCTTTTTCACTTAACAAGGCCACAGCACTGCTAACATTAAAGAAAAACGTCCAAGGAAGCTTGGACAGATGTTCTCCAGGAGATGGGTCATGCAGCAAACTTGTTCGCTGGCATGGCTTAGCGTCAGATCAAGTGTTGTAAAGTCAAAACTGACGGAAAGTTGAAACATGGTGTCAATTTATAAACATTGTAAGTGCAAAGTGTTGCACTTTAAGGCAAGGCTAGACAATCGCCTTGCTGGGGTCATTTGACCCTAGTACTCTTTCCTGCCATGGCAGGGGGTTGGACTTGATGATCTGCTCAGGTCCCTTCCAACCCTACTAACTATGAAACTATGAAACATTGGGACTTATTTTTCACATCAGCTGGTATCCTTTGCTTAGTGATTTTAAAATACATTGAAATGGCAGCCGTAGAACAAGCTCTCCTTCCTGAGGAGATGGGGATGTTCAGAGAGAGCAGCATTTGCCCAAAACAAGAAAAGGAAAGGAGCTCCCTCGTATTTTATTACATGCGTTTTACACTGCATCCTGCTGTTGAAGCAATAAATTCCAAACTAGGATAGTTGGTTTAGAGTTGTCTTTAATTATTGCCTGCATCCTTGGAGGGAGGGAGCTCAGACAGGAGGGAATATGATGTTCTAGGAATCAAAGCGCAGCTTCGGGTTTAAAAATTCTGAAATCCTCCTTAGCTCCAAATCAGAAGGCTCTTGAGACAGGGGAAGCACGGGACAGGCTGTCCATTTTTATCATATGTTTGATGGGCTCACTTTGCATTTACCTTCTGGGAAGCAGTTTAATTCTTTGTATGTTTTTTTCTCCCTGTGTTTTCCAAGAACATGTACTGAAGATTGGGGCCAAAGCCTCTGGTGCATTAACACTCCTCTGGCTTTCACATTCTTCCCTAATAGGCTGTAATACCATGAAGAATGGGGCATTGAAATAGTTCCTTAGACCTACTTGGCCTCATGCTGATTTGCAGCAGGCTTCGGGCTGTGTTCATTCCTCAGCAGAACAACAAGGGTTGACAAGTTAACAGGGAAGAAGGTTACAGAGTGGAGTCACTGCTGCAAGGGGAAATTAAGCCAAATCGGTTTGTGGTGGTTTTTAACACAATGAATGTTAACGATCTATAGTGTCTAGTGTAACTACAACTAGCTTCCCAGATATTCAGAAAATGGGGCACCTTGGCTGTGGTTTTAAGAAAGGGAAGCTTGTTTGGGGGTAGATGAATGTGGATCTAAAAGATAAGTTGAAGTTTCCTTCCTGTACTCATGAGGCTTGTACTCCTGAGGTTCAACTATGGCCCTCAGAGTTGCTCTGTTACTTGGTGGGTTGCTGCCTTGTCTCTGGGGCATGAGGGTGAGGTTGGATCTAGTGAGCAAACAGTTTTTGCCAAATAATTTATTCTACATAAAGGCTATTTGAAACTCTGTAGAGAGGGATTTTGAGGGCTTAGAAAGTCTTGGCTGAATGGTTTTGTCATGATACTTAAAGACTGCTGTGGGTGGGCAGTGTGGAGGGGCAGGGTTGGGGTGTGTATTTTTTACTATTTAAAAACTTGCCTCCACGGTGCTAGAAACCTCAAACCTACAGTATTGAATAGAGGGAATTCAGAAGGAAAAACTGACAAGCCTATTTTCACAGGGGAAGCACCAAGGTGCAAGAAACAGGCATGTTGCATTTGTAATGTTGAAGTCCAAGTTTAAAATGGCAGATGGTCCAAGTTACAAGTACATTGTTAAATGGGATCCTTGATCTTGGGGACTTTGCCTTTATCTGTGTGCCATACAAGGAACACACGTTAAGTTGTTACATGGGTGAACCTTTTAGGCTGTAATTGGTGACGTGCTCGAGTCCCTGAGAGTTGACTTTTCCTGTATCATGCATAGAGTCACTGTCCCATTGCGAGGAAGACAGCACAATGGGACCTCCTCTGCGTGGAGTGCTTGAAGTTGAGATTCAGGCAAGCTAAGCCTCCTTTTGGTCACAAAGTACTGGAGTGTGGCGGCAGGGCAATTCACACATCTTATTGCACAGCTCCAGGGGCTTGCGTTCGAGCCCAGTCAGCCCCACTGGAAATGGGCACCTGGTTATTCAGGCTGGGAGTCGAAGGCTGCCAGAGACAATGATTCCTGCATCACTCCTTTGCATGCCAGTGGCTATGGAAGTGTTTTGCCTTAACCACACTAGCCCAACCAACTGTTAGGCTCAGGTGGACCTCTTCCATCCTGTCTTTACTTGGATCTGACTAGTACAAACCCTAGTTTTATAGGGCCTCATCCAGTCTGTACTGGAGTTCATGGGAGAACTCTTAGCGACCTCAGCAGGGCCCTGGGCCCTACAAGCATTCCCTCTTTTCCTTCTGTGGGAGGGCAAATGACCCAAGGAAGGACAAAAAACTATTACAGCAATGCTTTCAGTGGGAGCAAGGTGAAACATCTGCTAGGATTCCCACCCAGAGGGTGGTCAGTTTGGCAGCTGTTGTTAACAAAACAATTATGATTCATTTAGTACTGACACTTCACTTTCCCAGGCCTGAAGTGCAAAGTTGTGTTGGCTCTCAGGCCACCTGGTGTCCTGATTGCTAAAGATATAGCTAATAAGTTATTACATATCTGTCAATCTGCATTGTGTACTTTTGTGTTGAAATTGCAGCATGAATGCTGGTTAATATCTACTAGGTAAAAGTACATGGCTTAGGTAAATTTAGGAAGGTACCCAGGGTTAAACATCCCCTGTGTACTGAATGATTGCTAGAAGATAAGGGAGTCTTTGATGGTATTCAAGGACAGGTGGGGGAAGAGTCACAAGAGGGGCAGGGAAATACACTGGTCTTGAGCCAAGCAAGTTTGACTAGTATGTAACCAGAAATGCACTTGAAAAATCTCATTTTAAGTCCTGGGGGCAGCCGAGTTAGCTGTAACAAATGCTGCTTTCTCCTCTCAAATACACCTGTATGGAAAAGGACAAAATTAGAGAGGAGGGGTGGCTTGGCCTGGAGGATATGGTGCTAGTCTGGGACTGGAGAGCCTGGTTCAACTAGTCTTTTCAGTAGGACCTTGGCCAGATCAGTCACTGTGTCTCAGTTCCCCTCTAAAATGGGGCTAATCATGCTTCTTCACCCAGGGGATGTGGAGGACAGATGCAATAAAGATTTTGAGGTTATCAGATACTGTGGTCATGGGACTGTGCAAGTGCCTAAAGTAAGTGGAGCAAGGGAGGAAATATGCCTAGACTCAATCAGAGCAGTGCTGTCTGTGGAGTTACTCTCTTAGCTGATCTGTAAAGCATTATTAGTTCAAAGGCAAAGGTCAGTGAAGTAAAACCATGTATAATGGGCATGCAAGTGTTAAGTATCTCGTAGGTGACTATCATGACTAGCAAGGAGAAGGAGATGGTAGCACTGGACAAACAGATGGTGACTGCATCCTAGATACTCATGTGTTTAAGACTTTCATATCCACACTGGAAGTTAGAAATGGAGAAAGAGCTACTGTCTTTTGTGGACATCTCCCTGCAGTGCACAAATTGTTGATAGTAACACAGCAAACTTCAGAGTAGATGCATTTAGCATGTGCTAGTGAGGCCCATAGTGTGAATTGGCAGCTCCACTCTTTTTTTCTAGCTTCAAATCTAATTCATACTAATTTATTTTGTGTTTTGCCAAGCCTCTTTTAGCATCACTTTTTCTTAGCGAAACCTACCACCTTTTCCATAGCCATGCCCACTTTTTGGCATCTATGTGTTATCTTGCACTGAGGATGTTTGGGTCAGAAGCCACGTGTCCCTCTCTGGTATAATATCACCTGAGCTTGTGCAGCTTCCATGCTCCCCTTCCCCTGTTCCCTGCTCCCTGCAGCCCCCTTTTCCAAGTTGCACTTTTCTGCCTGCTTGCACTCTGGGTTAATTAAATTATTCAGGCTTCCGGTTTATCAGATGTAGAAGATTGTCAGTTCTTTCCCCCCCCGCCCCCCGTTCCTGTTTCCTGTTGGCCCCTTCAGATTTAACTGCGTTCATCTAGTCCAGCAAAACTGAAAGCCACTCAACAGAACGCCAGAGAGAGTTCTGCTGTAGAAAACTAAGTTAGCATTTCTCCATCTGCTGGGGTGAATAATGTACATGTGTCCGGATGATGTACCAATGTAAATTACTTCAGAATCAGGAATTGGGGAGCTTACACAGTAGCTGCCTCTTTTAGTGTCTTACCACTAAGTGTTAGAGGACCTGGAAACAACTGTTTGTTTAAAGGCAAACTGCTACCCGAGATGTGAAAAAAAGAAACCTAAATCAGTACAACTTCCACTGGTAGTCTCTTACTCCTGATTCTCTCGGGGTTAATTCTCCACTGAAGTTGGTTGCTCCAGAGATGAAGTATCCAGTTTTACATAAGCTGGGCCTTGCCCTTTCTTTACATCATTGATGTAATTTCGTTGCCACCTGTCTGTGCCCCCCCTCAACTAACCTTTTCCACACATGCTATCATCAGCCTTTCCTTTCCAGTCCTTTCCAATTTATTCTGTTTGTTCTGTTTTTGGGAAAGAAATCACAATTTTCAAATCACACTGAGATAAAAATGGATCCACACTAAAAGTCCACACCTGAGTACTCCTGAACTTGATAGAAGTTTGGATACAGGCCCATGCTTTACACATCAGATCCATCTCTACATTGAGAAAGGAAATCCTATTCTAGTTAAGATTGAGCTGCTGTTTCATGCTGGCCTGAGTTTGTAGTCTGCTAGAAAGTAGACAGATTTCCACCAATTCATTTCATGCCAGGCCACCAAGTAGCTGTGAACGTGCAACCATATTTAAATGAAAGTGCTTATGATTACCTACTTGAGTGACAAGACCCACCTTTATAGTAGTGTTCTGAACCTACTCCCCTCATTACAGTATGGATCGTTTCTTATATTTAAGTCGTTGTCTCGTCTACTCTTCTTTCCTTTAAATTTCCCGTTGTTGCTTTCACCAGCTCAACTGAAGAGCCACTGTGTTGAGAACCAATATGGATTGCTGGACTTCAAGCACTGTCATCTAACTGAACAGATCAGAACTAGGGCATGAAACTGTTGGCAGCTGCCAGCATCTATATCTTACTACTACACCTGCTCCTGGTAGCACCAGTAGCAGCTGTGGGAAATCTTAGTAAAAACTTCCTACTGAGGACAAAGCCTAAGACAGGATCTGAAGTCATCAACCAGTTCTTGTGCAATCCATATTGTGGTTTTTGGGCCGCTGGGAAACTGCAGAGCTGAGATGAGCGTCCTTTCCCTTTGTTTCTCTGGAGATTAATTTGTAAGGAATAAATAGGCTAAATTTACTATACCCTACGGTATGATTTTAATGATGTTTTTAAAACATTCAGAAAAACAATGAGCTAAATACCAGAGGGAATTTGGATCCTTCTAAGTGATTACATTTTTTCCCTTTTGTGTTTTATCCTCATTCAAGGGTGATTTTCTGTTGTGCAACTTGCTAGTCTTGTGCTCTGCCTTTTGCAGCTCAGTTTCTGAAAGCCAGAGCTGTTTTATATTATTGAAAGCCTGATTGAGCTGAGTCCATAAATCAGGCAATAAACACATTGTTGCATTATCTCCCTTATGGAATAGATGGTTAGAAGGACTTGTCACTTCTCTGCATCACATACGGAGAAATCCACCTCTGTTTTCAGGTGCAGGAAAAATTTTGGTCCAGGAATTCCCCTGGCTTGAGTGTTAGAAACAACTGGTGTCCCAGCCATGATCAAACTCTCCCTGATAGACTAAGCTTACTCTGAAAGAGGTCCTCCAAATCACATGGGGGGCAGGGTTGGCACTAGCACTGCCTGCCTATCCTGTATCTCTCCCTGTGAACTTTATTCAGACGCCCACTGCAGTTATTCTACCATCTTCTCCTCCCCCACAGTGTTGTGGGAAGTTGTATTGTTTTGGGGGCTCCACCCGTTCCTGTTGGTTGTTACGTAGGGAGGAGCTGTGAGGAAGCTGTGATTGTCCCCTTGGCAGCCACATTACCATCCTATTTGCGGTGGAGAGGGACGCCGGGGTGGGATGGGGGCTGGGGGGAGGGCAGGAATGGACATGACTTTTTCCTGCACTGCTGTATGGATTGCATCTGGGCAAATTGCTGTTCACTCTCTAAATCCTCACTTTAAGAACATCCTGCCTGTCTTGGCAAAAGTTGGGACTGTGATTTTGCGTCTTCAGCCAACACTTTTGAATCAGCGATTCGCACAGGCTGCTCTTTTCTTTCACTCTGCGGGTAGTTTCTGCTGGTCTTGACAAGCAGGCTTAGGTAAAGCAGCAGTCATTTTAGGAAGATACAATTTAAAATAACTCTGTGATCGATAATCTTTAGTGAGAGTTGCCCTGCCTGGCTGCTGTTTTATTATCCTCTAGCAGAGGCTGTCATGGCAGTTGGGTGATGGTGTGCCGACATGATTTTGCTTCATTTGTTAGTTGATGCCAGTGACATTCAACCTCCAGCTGGCAGTTAGTGACAGTGAAGCTGTGCCCATTGAAGTATGACCAATATCAGGTGCTAAAAAATCTTAAATCATGTCTCTCCAGACTCCCACTCCCTGCATTGAAAAAAAAAATGAGGCTGTTCTGAAGGAAATATTTGACCAAAATGTGTGTGTGTGTGCATGCGCGTGTGTTCATGCACACAGTGATATTATTTCCTGGTGATTTAAGACATTGTCCTGCAGGGATGGTGACGAGCAGAGCTCTGACACAAAATTTTCAATTGGAAATCATAGTCTTGGCCTGATGACCAGCACTGCAGAAGGAGCAAGCTATAAACATTTATTTTTAAATTAACTCACTTCCCGGCATATGAAACCCACATTCAGCAGTATTGTTGCGCTACACGTGAAGTGCCAGGTGACACGCACAACATGGTTTAACATACTGAACCTTCCTTTGTCATCCAGGTGGCATGGGGGTCTTGACACCGCTACGAAAGGGAGCGCATGTCCAACAACAGAGTATTGTTCTGTCTGCTGTTTTGGCAAGCTGTCTTCAGAAATAGCATGCGATCGATCCCAGTTCTGCCTTTTGAACTTGGAAGATACCAAATTGAGAACTGATGGTGCTTTCACCCCCTCCCACACTGTGAAAGCTGACTCCAAAATAAACCCACTTAATGTTCATTCCAGTAAATGTTTGAACTTGAAATGTCTTGAGATTAATCCAGTCTTAACCCAATTCCTATCCAGATTTTGTAATATACTTAAATTAATTCCAGTCTAGTCTTAAATGGGATTTTGTCTGAATTTTCTACAGCATGCTTTAAACTCCAGTTGATCAGAGCGTGTTATCAGTATGACTGTTGTGGGCATCCTTTTGTTTTAAATAGGTTACATCAGTGGTCTGCAACCTTTAAGAAGCTGTGGGCTGGAACGAGTCAGCTTCGGTCTGAGGTGGCTTTGGTGGTATGTGAGTGCCAGGAGGGCTTTCCCTGCACCTGTGCTGAAGCAGACAGCTGGGAGCTGCACCCACACCACCATTGCTCCTCCAGCCCCTCCCTTTCACCCAGCTGCATGCAGGCTCAGCCAATGGGGGCTGCAGCAGGGCTGGGGGAGTTGAAAACTGCATCCATGCTACCACTGCTTCTCTCTGCTGCCCTCCCCACCCCACCCCACCTTCCAGCTGCAGTATGGGCACAGCTGGAAGCTGCCTGGTACAGCGCCCCCTGGCTGGAAGCTGTGTCTGCATTGCAGTTACGGGGAGGGGAGCAGAGAGAAGAGGCAGTGGCATTGGTACATGGGGCAGAGAGCTGCACCAGGCCTGGGCAGCCTCCAGCTGTACCTGCACTGCAGCTGGGAGGTGTGGGGGAAGAGGGAGAGCAGGAGGCATCAGTGCAGATCAGATTTGCAGCTCTCCAGCCATAGTTCAGTCCCCCACCAGCTGGAAGCACACAGTTTGTGGGGTGGGAAGGTGAAACACTCTAGGAGAAGCAGTGACAGCATGGTTGTGGGCAAAGACCTTCAACTCCATGGGCTGGATTCAGTGACCTTCAACTCCATGGGCCGGATTCAGTGACTCTGCAGTCTACATGCAGCCTGTGAGCTATACATTGCCATGTTGCCAACCTATGGATTACATAGCTGACATGGCAAATGTTTGAAAGGGAGAGTGGAGGTTGGGTTATGTCTGGGATTGGAACTGAAGACCCAATTGAAAATCCACTGGAGTCCAAAGCAAGACTCCCCTTGACTTCCAATGAGCTTTGTGTCATGCTTTTGCTTTGCTAAGTTCCTTGAGAGATGCCAGGTAGGATGCTGTCCTGTACAGCAAGCTAATGGAACCCCATTCTTTTCCCATTAATATCAATAACAGGTCTCTCAGTAAATGTTTTACTGGGCCCATAGAGGCTGGTATTTCCAGGCTGCAGTGTCCCAGAGAACCATAACAGAGAATTCTTTGGGAAGTTTTAATTCTACATTTCCAAAAGCCAATTCTGCTTGGCTCCTTCAGTGTTCATACCTGTCCAGTCAACCCCAAAATGAGAGCAAGTCTAGGCATCAGTACCCTGCCTTACAGTCATATTTTTGCTATCTCAGTTCTGGGTACTGTCTCAAATCTTTTCATTTCCTTGGACCTTTCGCTGTGCTTCTCTTCTGACCTCTTCTTGGACCTGTCAAGGTAAAATCAGCACTTATTGCTGACAGGAGCAGCAGCAGTCTTGAGTTCAATTGCTGCTGTCACAAGAGAGACATCAGATCTGTTCCCTCACTCTTAAGCATAGTACTCATTTTAAAGTAAAAATAAGAATGAACTATTAACCCAGATGCCCTGATTTTTTTTTTTTTTAATACTGGCACACAACTAAAGAGGTCAGAGCATAGCTGTGGGAGCCAGTAGATTTGTTCTCTTGCCCTAGCTGCGTCATTGGGCAAGACACTTAACCTCATTCTCCTTCATATGCCATGTCTATGAAATGATGGTAGCAATAATCCTTCCCTCTTTTTCAAAGTAACTGTTAGGTTTTGTTAGTCAATTTTGTAAAGAACCTTGAAGACAAATAGATTTCTAGAAACAATAACTATTTTTTATTTCTAATTTTATCTGGATGATTTTTACCAGAGCATTCTGTGTTCATCACTTACAATAAGGTGTTTCTCTAAGGTGAAGTAATATATGACAAGGGATTTTTTTAATGAATTTAATATACATTTTTAATTGGCCAGCACTTCCTTCACAAAGCAGAAATTTTAGAATTTCAACAAAGATGGTACCAAACTTCCAGACTGAGGTTTTTGGTCTCTTCCATCAATGCAAATACAAATTTTGGAGGCAGCTTTGGATACCAGCTACTCATGTCTAAATTCAGAGTAATTTAGGTCAGAATCTGTCTTGTAAAATGTAACACCTGGTGTGTGCTTGCATTTCCATGTTTCTTTAAAGTAAATTTCCTAAAAATAACAGACTTCACACATGATGGGGGCATTTAATATTGTACTGCAGTAGAAGAAATATTTCTGAAAATATATTATCCAACTTCATGAGCCTTTTGCATTTTGGCTCTTCTCCCATCCTCCACTCCCTCTAGCAGTTGTTTTGGACAGCTCTTTGGAAGGATGTCATCTAATGAAGTACTTTTATTGCACTATGTTTATAACCAAGAAAATTGGCTGTAGAGAGAGTCTCTCCAACTGCCCCCTCTCCTCCCCCCCATTTTAATTTTGTTTTGTTTTGTTCTGCAGTCAAATGGGAATACATTCAAACTAAAGTGTGTCCCAGATAACTCCTGCTGTGCTTCAGTTATTCTCTACTTTTTTGCTCCAATCTCAATTTACTGAAAAGCTTTTGAATAAGTTAGTTCTTGAAAACCTGTAATTCATTTGGAAAGATTAACTCTGCTCTGCCCCGAGAGTGACCTCTTTGGAGGGTTTTTTGCGGGGGAAAGAGGACAGAAGATGCTGTTGTGTGGGAAGGATTTTCTTTCAATAGGGACATGGCTATGTTCTGAAGCACACATGGCTCTCAAAGGACCAATTGCACTGGGTCTTAATTGTACATCCAGATGAAAAGGTTTGCAGAACAGCAACAAAAAAAAACTTTCCATACTGAGTATTTGCTGAAGTCTGCCTTGCAATGTAACTGGGACTATTTGCTGTATATGAGGAAGGTTTTGTTTCCTGAATGGTCATGTTGCTACTTCAGTCATTATACTCTAGAGCCAAGCACTGAGAATTGCACACCCTGGGAAGCTGAGACCAGCTATGCAGAAATTTAATTCCACTCCTGCACACTGTGATTATAGATGAGAGATCCTGCAGTAATTTTAAAACATGCTTTATTACAAGCAGTCAAGAAGTAGGTAGCTATTGCCATATCAGCGCTAGATGAATTATCCTAGCATGTCAGGGCAGATACATAAGAAGGCATACAATTTTAAGTACTTAATGAGTCCAGATATTCAAGAAAAAGTATTCATATCCTGTTTGATCAATAAAACAGTTCAACATTGCAGAATGTCTGTTTCTCGCTGTAGAAAAACAGCTAGCCAAATCCATTAAGTATATTAATATTGCAAAGGGCAACTCTTGGAGGTCAGGATATATTGCTGATAAGGTCTTCATGACCTTATTTTTTTCAGCCTGATGTATCTACCAAGTCATATCCTTGGCTGATGCGAGCAAGTGTGGATTTGTTGAAGAAAATGGAACTACCCCAGTTTTGCAAGCCAAGGTCCTTTTTCTGCCATGATCATCCTGACAATGATCCTGACAGATTTCTTTCCCCATTCGATGGGCAGCGACTGCAGCAAGGTTTTTACTGTGACCAAGTGCTGAAAAAGGCACCACGCAGTCAGCACCCAAGACCTAAGTTACAAAACAACTGTCTTGGGCATTGTGCGTAATCAAACCTGGGCACTGGATGAGGTGGAGTGCTTCCAAAGACATAGCATGGAATCAAGGAAAAAAAAACTGTATCCTGTTTCAGTTTCACATGGAAGCCAAGCTGATTTGCTGTTCTGAGTGCTTCACTTTGCCATCTCGCTTCTTTATGACATAATTTGTGACCTGGCCATTGACTTACTGCAGAGTAATTATTCTTCTCATCTTTACCCTTCCTTCCTTCCTTCCTTCCTCAGAACTCAGTGCTTTAAACCAGGAGACCTTCCCAGTCAAGGTGTAATGTATTCATTCTGTGGTGCATTTCCTGTTTGGTCCTCATCAGCAATGACAGACAGAGATTGTATTTTAACCTATTGCTTTTCTAAATCTACTCTTCAAAGTTGTGACAGGTTGAAGAGACCTTTTTAAAAGTTCATGGCAATCAGGCCCCAAATCATTCTTTAAGCAACAAATGCCTTTTGGAAAAAAACAATAGTTGCTGTAGGTAAAAAGAGGAAAGAGTTGGGGGGAATTAACCTGTTCAGAATAGGCTTAAGTTTCTGCTGATCATGGTTCCAAAGTGTCTTGAAATCACCAGAAAGGCTCCTACAGACATGAATGGACTTTGGGTTATACCTTTCTCTACAAAACCATGTATGTCGGACTTCTGTGGTAACAACTTTGTACATGTTTCTAACCTAGCTATATGCACATACAGCACATTTACTTGTGCAAGGCAAGGTAACATTGCATATATAATTTTAGAGAACAACAGTGGTACAATGCTAGTCAGTAAGAACAGTTCTGTGACGTGTGTGTTCTCTCTGATTGCCCTTGGACTATGCCAGTGTCACTCTACACAGCTTGGACTGCACTCTTTTAAGTGTTGCCATGTCTCTGTTTTTTATTTCTCATTGATGTCCAGTTCCTGTCATTTGAAAGTACTGAATTGTTTACTAGCTTTTGTTTCTCAAACCGATGCTTGCTGCAATTAATATCTCTGTTGTTCCATGCTGCTCATGGAGTAGGGAAGAACTTTGCAATGAAAAAAAAAATCTTAAATTACTTTTTAAAATATCCTCCTGTCACACAGGGATGTTTAGCAATCTTTGGCCCTTTCAGGAAGCAGGTGGTAAGGGATTGTAGGTATAGCTGACAATATAGGGGTAAGCATCTTGAGATATCAAGCCCCAGTCTAAGATGTAAGGGCCTCTCCTGGGTCAAGGGCTGCATCTGTCTATGCAGAATTATCTGGCACACAGCAGCTCAATCAGATGGGAAGATGAGTATACAGACTACAAGGTAAGCTAGATGAATACCAAGGAATCTAGGTCCCTACTGTAGAATATACAAACTCAGCAAACAAGGATACAGCATCAACTTAAACACATATCCCTTCTGCATGCCCTACACCAAATGTCCACAGGTTCTGTCCACAAGAGAAGTCCAGCAAGGTCAGTGAAAGTTCAAGCAAGCATGCCTCTAAAGGGATAATGTCCAGTTTTGAGTGGGGAGTGTAAGGACTGGCTATGTTTAAAGAGATGGGCCTCTCTAAATTAGCTTCTGCTGACAAAATCCTCCTCCCTGCCCCACTGTTTTTTCTCTCACTAATGTAGGTTTATAAAGCAGTTTCTGATCTTTTGCTTCCTTTGTCTCTTTTATAGCATGGGTTGGAGCCCTGGCCATGGGGATGATATTCTTCTGCTCTCCCATTGTGAGTATCTTCACTGACCGGATTGGCTGCAGAGCAACGGCAGCCTCAGGTGCAACCGTCGCCTTCATTGGACTCCTCTCCAGCTCTTTCACAAAGTAAGGGTGAAATTTTGCCTTGAGGAGACATGTAATTTCCTGGCAAGCTGCTTTCTTCTGTTAATTGTTCTTTAATAGAGCCTTTTGGCAAAGATCAGGTGTGGTTTCGTTGCCTGGAAAACACTACAGCTCACGTGTCACTCACTCGTTTGCTTGTTCACTCACTCACTCTTATTTAATTCCCTCTTCCCCCCCCCCCAAAAAAAAAGTTTTTTCTTATTCTTATCTTTAAGCAACAAGACACAAACCTTAGCCTAAGTTCCTCTAGAGCAGGGGTGGGCAATTATTTGGGCCACTTACGTTTCAGCGAGCTGTTGTAGGCTGTGTGGGGGGAGAGGTGCTGACCTGGTGCCATGTGCCGGGGGTGCTGGCAGGGTGCACTTGGCTGGGCAGGTGGGGGGTTGCATCAGGGAGCAGGATGGGCAGGCAGAGCTGGGATTGCAGGCCTGTCAAGAGGCTCTCAAATGTCTATGCTCCTGATTAGGAGTTTGAAGGTGTCCCTTACCTGGGAATAAAGTAACTCAGCAAAACAGCTCTGTGTCTCTGTACAGAAGGGTGCACTCTGACATGTAATTGTACAGTTAACCTACAGACAAACATTGTCAGACTAAAAAACTTAGTAAAAAAATTATAATCCACCTTCAGCAGGAAGAGTGAAAAAAATATTTGGAATTAAATTTGACCATGTAGGTGTGAAAGAGTTAATATCTTCTGCTAGCGTCTAAGGAACTGACAGCTGTGTTATTAGTCAAAATGGAAGCACAAACTGAATGTTTCTGGGTTGTTTGGTTATATATACAACAGAAAGAAAATAGGGGAATTTAAATGCATTTTGGATTGGAAAGTGTTATTTCCATTGGAATGTTTTGCCTTTGCAACACGCTGTGTTGAAAAGGCACAGAAGTATTATTCTTTTGTCAGTACTTTTGAACTTTTGTGGCAAGTCCTCTTCCATGTATCCCATGAGGACAGTCATTAACATAAGGTTTTGATACATTGATTTGGCTCTCTAGAACCTCAGACCTGATGCAGCCCTTCATTTCTGGAGATCAAGGAGGACTGCCAAGTACATACGCCTGTATCTCCACTCTCCGTAGTATCTGAGGTTCCTAATTTAGATGTTGTTTATTTATCTATCCTAAAGCGAATTATCTTTGAACTTTAGTCAAAGCCGACATGAATAAAAGCATTGTTGCGGGTCTTATTTCAGCCAAAACCTATATGGTTTAAATTAAAGCACTTCCTGAAATACTTCAAGCCATGTTTATTTGAAGGAAGGTGCCTTATCCCCAGCTTTCTCCTGCACCACTCCCAGAGCTGGAAGACTTCACCATGGGGGGGACGGGGGCAGCGAAGATAAAGCAGAAGCCCAGAACAGCAGCCTTCGTGCCAGCCTCTCCTGTCTCCTTTCTGTGTCCGGGTGGGAAATGATCCCAAGGCCATACCACAAAGAGAGACTTGAAACGGACATTTTAAAATAAAGGAGCAGAAATCTCCGTGGGAAACTTATGCCACACAATCCAAGTGCACTGAGGAGGCCACCCGCTGTTCAGTGAAACTACGGGCATACAATGGCAGGCGTGCATTGCTGGCTTCAGCACAGGACCACACAGCAGGTGTTGCCAAAAGTTCAGGGGCCGTGTTTGGTCCCATTCCAGATCAGCGCATAGAGGAGCTTTGGCCTGAATTTCAGCCATTTGTTGGCCTGAATTTCAGCCAATTTCAGTATATTCCTTGTCCCATCCCCCACAACCCCTGCCCATAACCAGCCTATCTTCTCACAGCCACACGCATGCCCATCCACCACTGAGCAGTACCAGAAGTCCTTGTGTGTCACACAGTCCGGTTTCCTAACAGATTGTTTTGCGTGCCGCAGCCCTGCAAAATGTCCTGGTGGTACCGATGCTACAAGTCGGATCCTTTTGCTCTACAGGCCACGTCTACTATAAAGCTTGACCGGCATAGCTATCTCTATCCTTCGACATTTTTAAGAGTAGGTTAGACAAACATTTATTTAAGATAATTTAGACATGGACAATCCTGCCTTGAGCAGTGGGTTGGGCAAGGTGTCCTGCTAAGGTCCCTTCCAGCCCTACTTTGGGTGTGAAAAACATCCCAGCTACACCAATAGAAGAGAGGTTTTCTTAGCTTAGGTTACATTTGGAGAGGTGGCACAGCTAAGCTAGGGTTAGAGGCGCTTCTGTTACTGTACGTTCTCTCTCTGTGATTAAGAACTCCATAAGCTTAACTTTCAGGCATAGCTTTAGCAAGCAGATACTCTACTGTAGATAAGCCCAAGAGCATGAACTGCAACCACTTGATATGAATACAAATCAGTGGCAGGGTTTTGGGGGTGGTTTTTAGAAGCTGATTTCACTTCATGTAGAAAATTTACACCCTGAGAGCACCTGTCCAGTCCCAGTGGGACTGATACATGGGAATTCATGGCGATAGAATAAAGGAAAATGAACTGCAGTTGTGCATAATTTCAGACAGTTTTACTCTGTAATCCCTTTTTCCTTTCAAGCAGAAGTTTGACATTTCCTTTCTTCGCTTGTGAAATGTTTGTGCAAAGCAAAGCCGGACTTCAGACTGTGCCACTTGGATGGTTTGGAGTTTTGTTTGGTTTTTGTTTAAAAAGAAACAAAAATAGATCCTTTCCAGGAGGGAACTTTAGAGCTAAACTCCATATTTCCTACTTTCATAGTCACAGTTTAAATTCCTTCAGATGTTATGTAAGGGTAAAATAAAAGCCCTCTGTATCTGTCCGGGAGGGTGTGGGGAGGGAGTGTCCTCTTTATCAGACAGCCTTAGGCAAAAGTGAACAGAAATCAGATGAGCAATGCTGCTTAGCTTGGCAGTCCTCCATCTCATTCATAAAGTCCAATTTTAAAATTTAAAGTCAACAACTTTTTGCTATCCCATAACAATGAGTAAGCTTTTATATAAGCCAGTCATAGTCCTCAGTTTCAAATAACATGTGCTGTAGGTTGTATGCACATAGCAGCTCCTGTATTCAGATGCAGCAGTGGTTCATCTGGTCAAAGTGCATGGAAACTTGAGATAGTAAAGAACTGCTAGTCTATTCCTCTGCTAGTGCAGAATTGTTTCTTACCCTTTTGGGTCTTGGCTGGGGCTTCTAGCAGTCTGCATGTCAGTGTCCTTGACAGGGACCAGTGTCCTAATGTTAATGCACCAAGTTGTGCAATACTCAGTTGACTTTTACTTCATTTTATGCCTTGATCAGGATATTTCTGTTTTATACATAAGCACAAAACCACCTTGCAAAATAAGATAACCAATTTTAAGGCAATTAAGGCAGGTCTCCCAAACCTTTTTCCCCCCTTTTTTAATACACCACATGTCCAAACTTAGTAACATTTATGGAAAATTGGGTTCACTGTGTTCTCCTCCTCCTTGTCATAGATTTCATAGACATTAGGGCTAGAAGGGACCTCACAAGATCATCGGGTCCAGCCCATTGCCCAAAGAACAAAAAGTCAGCAAGAGTCAAAGGATCCCAGCAAGATAAGCATCCAAATGTGTCTTAAAAGTGTCCGCAGTAGGTCCTTGCACCACCTCTGGGGGGAGTCTACTCCAGGCCTTGGGGGCTCGGACAGTAAAGCAGTTTTCCTTTATGTCCAGCCTAAAATGGTTTTGCAGGAGTTTGTGACTGTTGGACTTTGTCATCCCTTGGGGTGCCCTGGTGAACAGGCATTCCCCATATCCTAATGCACATCCCTTATGTACTTGCACTTTGGTCATGGACTCTTGCACTTCAGTTCCCACTCAAGACTTGAGAATCCCATTGATACAGGTGGATTTGAACTAGGATTGTATTTCCAAACATCTATAAACTTGGTGGATCTAGCATGAATCTGCATCCACGCTTTGCTTATATCTCTATCTAAGCTGCTCTAAAGTGCCAGATGCAAACATCCTTGGACTTCAGAGCGTCTGAAATTCAGATCCAAACCCTATTAAGTCAGTCTGTGTTTAGTGTATGGCACTGATGACATACTTGTAGTTGGACATGTGGTGTATTAAAAAAGGGGGGAAAATGTTTGGAAGACCTACCTTAATTGCCTTAAAACTGGTTATCTTGTTTTGCAACAGGCATACTCTTAACAGTAATAGTACCAAGGCTACCTCATCTCTTTTTCTGGTTTTCTGGTTTTGATGTCTTTTAACATACATTGTTACACTGTTCCTTAAAAGCTGCTGCTACTGCTGCTGTTCTAATGGGCTCTCTTACAAAGAGATAAACATCAGCTATGTTTAACGTTTAGGTTTTTTCACAATTTTAGCTGGGGTTTCTTGAGCAAAGGCAGGAAACAAGAATCAGAAATGTTTGGTATTTCAGTGGGGCTATCTCCTTCCATCTGTCAAACCTCTTCTCTGAAGACTCAAAACTTTCCATCCTGTCTTTCTGCCTCTGTAGAGTAGTCAGTTTTAGGGGCATTGGGAAGGGAGTTACTTTTTCCTTGAGGGCTACGTAACCCCTTTTCTACCTGATAAGTAAAAGAGCTTTCTTTCAGCTCAAGAAATAGTTGCCTGTCGGCTTTGTTGCCATCGATACTGGTCTCTGTTCCCACAGATGAGTGTTTGGGTCTGTGCTGTTCATTGCAAGTACACGCAGTAGGTGTTTTGGGGGTGCAAGTTATCAAAGGCAAAATGATATTACAAGAATTCCACCAATGCCGGGATGTGGTGTTTGAACACAGGCCACTTTTGATGGGAGTCTGCTTTCCTAACCAGAATACATTTTAGGAAGGAAAAAAAGTAACCACAGAAAGCAAGAGTTGGGCCAATTCCTTGCAGAGATAAGAAAAACAAAAGCGTTAACCTCTCTTCCCCCACCCAAGCCAGCTTAACAGCAAGGAGAGGAAATGGAAAATCCTGCCAAAGGTTACAGGGGCTCTCACACAAGAGTCTGTGGGATATTTTAACGCACATGCAGATGGGACCTGTGGTTTATTGTCCCCAGTCATTCAAAATTAAGCTTGTTCCAGAGCTTGAGTCTGCTTTATCCCATCTGGGACTGTGGGCATGGGATAGTATGGCAGTATGAGTGCAACAGAGAAAACAGATGATCCTCTAGTGTCTGTATTCCACATTCAGTGGCTGGGCCCTAGACCGCAATGTTGTCTGCACTCTCAGGTTTGTCCTTGAAATAGTTGTGTGAAGGGCAGGGGAACAGCTGTGCGGTGATTACTCATCTGTCCACCTGATGTCTCCTGAGGTTTCTCTGGTGTGGTTTGGCTTTGGAGGAGCTGGACATTGGTTTTTGTGCCAGTCATTTGTCTTTGAATAACGCAGTATAGCAGTTGTGTCCTGCTTTGTGCTCACCTAGCTGGAGAGACAGACTCTGTAATGGAAAAAGTGAAATGTTTATAAACATTTTCTCAGTTTGCTGTCCAAAAGAAACAGAACAGCAAGAATCTTCTTACCTGCTTTATTAATAACATTGGCATTTAAAGACAAAAAAAAAATCAAACTTTCCCCCCCTTAAGGATTTCAAAGCATATTTATATGGTCATGTCACTGGCTGCAGAAAGGCAGCCACCCCTGTAGTAGGGTATAGCATCTGGTTAACAGCTCACAATAAAACTTCAGGGTAAAAATGGAAAAATAACAACATCCAGTTGAAACTGGCAAGGGGTTTAAAGGAAGCAGCACATTTATTACCGAAACTGGAGTTTGGGCAGGAACACTCCACTGTTCTGTTCTGGAACAAAATGCCAAAGGCTGTTTTAGCGGTCAGGCCTCCAGCTTTGAAATTAGGGATGGCTGAATATTTTCAGTTTTTCCATTTAACAAAAAAATAACTTTTTTCACAAAAGAACTGTACGTCTAAAAAATAAAGAGGATTCGAGTTCCATATACTGGAGCAGGACCTCACGGGAAGTGTAATTCAGTTGCCTTTTATTCCTGTTCTCTATGGAGAGAAGCTAAACTTAATCTACCATGAGATTTTAGATGCTGCCTATAAAATGGAGACAATCCTTGCATTGTATGCTTAGATTGTAAACTCTTCAAGGCAGCCTTTACCTATATGGTTTCTGTCACAAAATGGGCCTTGATCTCACCTGAGCACTCTGGGCATTACTGGAAGATAAACTGTAATAAGCTTGTGCTGTTTAACAAAGCAGATTTGTTTTTGCCAATAGGTCCCTTGAAGTCCGCTACTTCACCTACGGGATCCTCTTTGGATGTGGCAGCTCCTTTGCTTTCCAGCCCTCTCTGGTAATTCTTGGTCATTACTTCAAACGGCGCCTGGGCTTGGCAAATGGCATCGTGGCTGGCGGCAGCTGCCTCTTCTCAATATCCCTTCCGTTCTTTTTGAAGACTGTCGGTAAAGCCATTGGGCTGGCTCACACTTTCCAAGTCCTCAGTGCCTTTATGTTTATCCAGATACTTTTGTCTCTGACTTTCCGGCCCCTCTTGCCTCCTTCTTCTGACTCTCACCAGGACGGGCGAGATAAACTGGGCAGCCGAAGCATGAAACAGCAGTGCGGGAACCAGATGCAGAATTATTTCAGCATGAGGGTTTTCAGGAAAAAGACCTACCGGATATGGGCTTTTGGAATCGCCACTGCCGTCCTGGGATACTTTGTACCTTACGTGCATCTGGTGAGCAAGAGGGAGTGAATAGGAATCTGTCTCTGTGCAGCTAGTCTGTTCAGCTAAAGCCCCTCAACCTGCCTTGCATTTTGGCTGGTGATCTTCAATGCTGTTGACCAGTGCTAGTACTCAGCTGGAGAGTGCATCATCACAATGTGTAGTGGATGCAGAGGGAAAGGGTGGGTGGGTGGGTGTGGAAGAGAGATTTCTAATGACGTTCCTCCTTCCAAGGACTCTAAAAGGTGAGGAAGGATACTGAAGGGCAAGTGGGGACAGAGTTGCAAGGGGTCATGTAGAAGAGAGGCTGATGCAGCAGTTTCCCTGTGAACAAGAATAGTGAGGGGAAGAGGCAGCTTTGGAGCATTTCACTAACAGAGCATTTTGACTGCCTGAGCCCCCTTCTGGACTTCATCTGTGTAAGTCATGGCGGCTGGGCAGCTACTGCAGGTCAGTAAAGCTGAACAAGTAATCCACCAATGTGGAGGTGGGGCACATGCTATAGTTGGAGAGCTCATTACTGGAGTGGTCTCCAAGGCCTTTCACTGATATGTTGGGCTTGAGGTTGGCAAGGGGGAGGGTGTCACTGTGAGTTATATTAAGGTCCAGCATATTGTATTTGTGTAGCATAGCAGAGCCGTTCTCTAATAGCAGTTAATCCTTTGAAGGGAATTCCACACAGTTGTAGTCAGTATCTAGTTACAGACATTCCTCTTAGAAATTCTTGGTCTAATGTTTAAGACAGTCCCAGTCAGTCTGTGTTTTTGGTGACTGTAATTAATAGGTTTATTGAGGCTTAATGGCACTATTTCCCTCTATCCATCCCAGATTAAGTATGTGGAGGAGGCATTTAAGGAAAACCAAAAGGATTGGATTCTCTTGGTTTGCCTTGGAGCCATGTCAGGGCTTGGACGCTTGGTTTCTGGCCGGATTGGTGACTGCATTCCTGGACTGAAGAAGATTTACTTGCAGGTATGCTATGCTTCATCTTCCACTCCGCTCCTCTCCCCCATACAAGTGCATGCTAAACATGAAAGCTTTACTACCCTGGGATGACTTGCCCACACAAATATCAATATATGGCACTTAGTGCATTTCATCCAAGGAGCTGTTCAGGCTTTCCACCCAATTAGTTAACCCTCCCAACACCCAGGAGGTAGTTAAATATTATTGAAGGTTAAAGTGAGCCATAGAGAAGCTGTATGCTTTACTCAATATCTTCCAGCAAGTCAATAATGGAGACAAAAATAGAAGTTGAGAATCCTGACTCTGATTGCTCCTTTCCTAACTGGTGCCATTTTCCTCTTTGATTTGCTAAAAAAGGCTTCTGAAATTAGGTGACTAGTCCATCAGATAATCCTTCTTTTAAAGGCCTCCCTCCAGATTAATCTAGAGTGGCCCTCCAAGTAAAAACATGACTGAATTCAAAGTAGGGGGCAACATCAGTGTCATGATCCATATTTCTTACTGTAATTTAAAAAAATGTGGTGCCAGTATCCAAAATTAGGGATGGCCTGTTGCTTGTTTGCCCTCACAGTTCTGGGAGTTGCAGAATGTCTGACTCTGTGTTTTGGGATAACTAGCTTGCTAGAGTTGCTACCCAGTGCCCTACTCTTCCTAATTTTAGGCCTCAATGTAAGGGGTAAGAGAAGCAGATCCTCTGGCTTCTCTTGAAGTAGGACTACAGTTAGCTTTTTTAAACAGTGTTTTGTGAGTCAGTCATCAATGTAGTTCCGTGTTGTCGTTCATTAAAATTATACAGTTGGGTCTCATTTCTAGTAGGATGGGGCTCTAGACACCTTAGTTAGGGAGCAGGTAGCATTCCTGCCTTTTGTTTCCATGGTCACATAGGAAAGGAAATACTATTGTTTGTTCTTCAAAAGAGAGAGCTTCCCCAGACTAGAGCTCTCTCAGCAGCTTCAGGAACCGGGCTGTTCTCATTTACTCTTTCAGCCCGGACACAGAACCTAGAGAATGTAAAAAGATGGCAGAATATGTTGGATTAATTATAAAAACATTTTTCAGGTCACCTTATTGATGCCTTTTGTAGCTGGTGATGTTGCTAACATTCAGTCAGATCTCTGCTGTCCTGGGGTTTCCTTTGCCTGTATGTTATTGCTCTCTATTATTACCACAAACCCATCAGTCTCTCTATTGAAGTGCTTATGATGGCTCTCCTGTTTCTGGGTTACATAGCCTCAAGCCTGGCTGCTGCTGCAGTTCAGAATGCCTGACCTATTCCTTTCCACACAGAACACTTTTTACCTAGGGTCAGATTTCCAAGGGGTTTGGGAGCATCAATGTGTCAATAGGCAACATTTTCAGAGCAAGTTAGGTACTTGATTTCAATAGGAGCTGCCTGAAAATCTTGCTAGATGCCTACCTGCATCGTTGGGTATTTCAGGACCTTTGAGGATCTACTTAAGGCATGAACATTGAGCACTGCAAGGTATGAGCAAGATGATGCAGCTGAAAGCAGCATGTCCAGGATAAAAGAGTGGCAGGCGAATGAGAGAGTGAAGTGGGAGGGAATATTTGGAGCAGCCAACAGGGCCGGCCATTCTAGAGAGAGCAAAGAATCTGGAAGGGAGACAAGGTGCTTATTATATATAAGAAGTACAGGATTAGTCAGGGGACCGGTCATAGAAAGGATGGGCTAAGGGTGGGCTTCTACACTACTTACATTATTTGTCCAAAATGAGCCCTCTTGTCTTAAAGAAATGTTTTCAAATTACAAGTATGAAATTACGGAATGGATTCTTGTATTTTTTCTCTGAAAGTCCCACAGCCTTGGACTTGCATTAAGAAGCCACAAGTTCATGGTTTATCAGTTACCTGTCTAATATCTGCACTTTGACTCTTCAGGTTGCCTCCTTTATGCTTTTGGGCCTCATGTGCATGATGATCCCACAGTGCCAAAAATTTGAAGATGTTATTGTTGTCTGCCTCTTTCTTGGACTTTGTGATGGTTTCTTTATAACTATCATGGCTCCCATAGCCTTTGAGTTAGTTGGACCAATGCAAGCTTCTCAAGCTATTGGCTATCTCCTGGGTCTTATGGCCATCCCAATGACTGCCGGCCCACCAGTAGCAGGTCAGTAGAAGTGTCGGACTCTAGGATCACAGGATTTTATGAGATTGCATGTTAAGTCTTGCATCACAAATGATGGGAAGGTGGTGGTGGCTAGGGAAGAGTGAGGTATTGTTGGAAGAGGAAACGCATACTGTTGTCTTCTTCACATATCCACATATTTTGGCATAAACTAATGCATTATCTTAAAAATATTCTACATTTTTTCCACATTAATTTTAGCTGCAATATGTTTACAAATAAGACTTTTCCTATGATGTAATGGTGTTTTTCTTCACATGGGGCAGCTGAATACTGAAAAAATTAACAGAGTATATATCATCATCCCAGCAATTTAAAAAATAGTTTTAAGAGCAGATGATAGAATTAGACAGAACAGGCTAATATCAAAATTGATCGTGTTTTAATAAATATTTCATAGATGTGTGTTAGCCTCAGTTATTTGAAAAATATTTTAAATTAGAGCTCCATAGTTACCACTTTTTTATAACATGAAATTTAGAGCTGAGTTTTTGGCAGAGGGTACGAATCATGCCTCAAATTACTGAACAAAATGTAAAGATTAGATATGGGGTCATTATCCAACAAACATCAGCATACTTGCTTAACTTTAAGGACTTTGAGCTTATTTGTGTTTAAAGTAAAACACATGTGCAAGTTCAATGCAGGAACATGCCCTTGAACAAGAAGGGCAGCTGAATTTGGTAAAACAAAACAAAAAAAGCACCATCAGTGCTTATGCTTCTGGGCATGAATTGATGATTCAGCTGGTGTTGAGAAAAGACTGTCAGCATCATTACGCTGCTCCTTAGAAATATCCTGAATTGGACACATCACACAAAACCATGCAATCCCTATGTTTCTACATGCAAGAGAAATCTTGGAATTCTAGGGACTTTCCTAACAGCCTCAAATGATGATGAAAGTAGCATCTCCAGAAAAAAAAAGTCTGGTCATGTAAGAACTTGCTTGAACAAATGGTATTGCACAGTTGGTCTGAAGGAAGTAGCGTGTAATTGATAAATGTCCGTACTTGGTTCTCTCTCCAACCAAAAACAACCCCAAAACAAAACTAGCATGGACATCCATAAGCAAACCCTATGTTACAAAGAAAGGCGTTTAACATTCAACATGTTTATAGGCAGCTGGTACCTTTTTCTGCTGTATATTTGTTTATCAATCTAGTGATAAGAAATTGCATCTGCAGTATTTGATTATGAAACGTTACCTTGATTTTATTTCTGATTCTGGTTTGAGTCTCAGAATCTTATTTCAGTTGTAGTTAAATAATAATTAGTATCTGAAGCTGTGATCCTTAATTCTGATACAAACTCTTAAAATCCTGGGTAACAGAGCTCCATTCTATGAAGCCTAGTTAGGGTGGAGCTGGAGAGGGCCCAAGTTGTCTCCTCTGTGGATTTAGGAAGACTTAAATTAGCCATTAGTCTAAAGTTACTACAATCACAGTTCTTCTGTTTTTCAGGATACCTCCATGATTATTTTGGGACTTACCACCCATCCTTTTACTTTGCTGGTATTCCCCCAATTATCGGGGGCCTGGTCTTGTCTGTCGTGCCGCTGGTTCATCAAAGAATGCTCAAGAAACAGCAGCCGGATTCTGGCAAAGACAAAATGTTGGTTTCGGAGACCGTCATGAATGGAGAGCTCCTTCCAGGCTGTCCTACCACTGAGGCACACATATAAAGCCTTCTTCCAGTCCCTCACTCCCAGAGACGCACATACACATGTACACACTGTGTGACACCAGCATCTTCCCCCTGTCTAAGCACAGGCCCTTTTTTAAAAGGAGCATAATCCTGTGCAGTTGCAGATGTGCTGCAATATATTTGTTAGGGCTGTGCGAAGCTTCAGGTACTGATTTGATTTGGATGAGATTGGGCCTGATTCAGCTGCCAAATCTCCAAATCTGAATCAAATTGGGAGACCAATACAAAGGTCTGAATTGATTCGAAGCCTTCGTATCGATTTGGAGGAGATTCGGCAATTCAGGCAGTCCCCACTTGCCGCGCAGGGAGCTGGACCCAGACTCCATGCTGATAAGTAGGAGGCAGGGGGGAGACCTGGAGGAGGGGGCACTGCTGGCACTGCTGCAGCGGCTGTCAGGGCTTTTGGGGCCTCATGGCAGAGCCCCCCCACACAATGTGGGGCAGTGGGGGGCAGCGGGGATCGCTGCCCCACCTGGCAGGAGCCAGTGAGTGCAGGGCTTTTTTTTTAAAGAGCTGGGATGCTGGTGCTGGGCAGAGCAGGGCAGCAATTGATGGGGTTGGGAGAGTGGGCGGGGGGGTGGGATCTGTTTGATTCGGGCAATTCGGCAGCAGCTAAATATCTTAATCAGATTCGGCCAAATTGACTTGGGACAGTGATTTGAATCACTGAATCGAAGTACTGTCCTCCGAATCAACTGAATCCAAATCTAAAATAAATACTAGCCACTTCACACAGGCCTAATATTCGTAGAGGAAAAATTTCTCCTAGTTTAATGCTTTTAACTTTTGGAACCATTTTACACAGGACATTTTGATTTTTAAAGCTGCATTTTTCTTCTCCAACTATTTTCTGAAGAGAACTCTAACTTGGACTCTAACTCGCTTTTCCCACTTCCTCAATTTTCTAATTGTCACAATATTTGTTTACAGTTAATGAATGCCTTTTAAAGCAAACTGTAGGCAGAACTTGGTGAACCTTTGGGTTTTAGTTACAGATCCATCCCAACACACAGCCTCCTTGATTCTGCCTGCACATATTGCCTTGATGTTGGATTCAGCTCCATACTACCTTAATCTTATGATTAACAGAGCTTAATCTATGATGAACAGATTTCAAGACTTTTTTTTTATTCCACTTGAAGGCAAAAAAATTAAAATAGAGCTAAGCATTTGTCATTTGTAAGAGTGCTGAATTCTCCCCTCCCACATCAAAAAAAGAGTCCTTTCTGGAAATTTTCAGTCTGCTTAACTGGACCATAAGCTAATTCCTGTATGGCCTGGTCAGCCACCAAACTCAGATTTCCCCTCTGATATTCCATCAAGGAGAGAGATCCCCTCGCTGTGTGTCCCTAGTGTCAAACCTGACTTGGCTGTAAACAGTTAAAGTAGGCTAGCTGCTGGTTGTGTCAGATGTGTTTCACTGATGGCAGGAGAACTTTGGAGTCGCACCTTTTCCATCTGCTCTTGGATGGAAAGAGAAAGCATACTGCCCTTAGTGACACTGAGCAGTTATTGTGACTCATAATGTAGCCCCTGGCTCCCAGGATCGCTGCAAGAAAACTGAAGGCACTTGAAAACACAGAAAGGTAGAAAAAGAAGAAAGTGTGATTTATTGTGGGCAGCTAATTTTGAGACCCAACTCCATCCATTCAAGATGGAGATCCCTCTTAAAGCTGAGGTGATGAACTGTTAGCCTGTGGTTCATCTGTTGGTCACCTCTAGCTTTCTTAACCAGTAACTAAATGAGTAGGTTTCCAAGCCCCCAACAGAAAGAGGAATTAACTGCTAACTTAAGATGTTCTAACTGGTAAAATACTATATTTGCAGGTAACAAAATGACTAGCACTGAATCCTCCAAGAGTCAGAGTCCAGTGGCACTTGGGCCTCTATGTCAATTTTGACCTGAGCTGTTCCACTTGGCTGGTTAACTCATCTTTAGCATTTCTTAACCGCATTGAGGTGTGTGGGTTAGTTTTTGCTCAGAATTCCAAGTAAGTCAAGGCTGAAAAATTGACTGGAAGAAGGGAAAGTGAGCCATGCAAATGCTAATGGACTTGGTGTGCCAGGTCTGTATTATTCTTCAATGATCAACTTGTCAGTATTACAGGAGCTGTGGAAAGAGGCAGAATATTTGTAAAAGGCAATTTTTTCCTTTTTGTGTATGCTTCAGTATTTTTCCTCTATGCTTATGTCTTGCTGGGGCTCAGCTTGAGAGGTCACTATGGGACATGGAGGTTTCGGACAAGATCTAGGGGCAGGTTGGCTGACTGCCCTTCAAAGTGATTACAAGTGTGAGTAAAAGAAGGGGGATCTGTCTTAGCAGCACGGATGCAGTGTGTACCTCTGTGTGAACAATATTTTGTGCTCCAGCTGGTGGTCAAAGCTCAAGGTAGTAATGAGTATTTTAACTAGCTGACATGATCAGTTTCTATTCAGAACCACAGTCCACAAGGCTCAAGTGACCACTGCCACACTTGGAAACAGCAGAAAGCAAGCACGTTCTGTAAGAACAGAGAACCCTGAGGTCATGTGGAGTCCTGCTGATTGATGTGGAGACTCCAGCACATTTTGATCTCTCAGAGAGCTCACTGAGAAATTCAGGAGAAGCAGATTCATGGACTGGATTGAAGACCAACCTTGGTAGTTCACAATCCATGTTTGTCAGTATAACCAGGTGTTAACAAAGAGGAATGAGGTTCTCTGGCTTTGGAGCCTCAAGAAATCTGCAACAAAGATGACTTTTAGTTTCCATAGAGCTAATTTGTTGAAGAAGTGGAGATTGTGTGTTGAACAAAAGGTGTTTCATCAGAATGGATGATCTGTTTCACATCTTTTTTTCTTTCCATTGCCTTGCTTAACTAAAAAAGAAAAAAAGCAGCCATTATAAGTGAGTTATGGCAAAGACTGCTAACTGAGGAGTCTATGGAAATCTTTCTGTTACTTAGTATGGAGGTCTAATGAAGTATTGGGCCATAAACTTGTTCTTAATTCATGCCTGTAACTCTTATCAACATTAGCATTGGGGTGGGAGTTTGGCATAATGACAAAGGGCTCCACATGCCCCCCCTGCCTCTATCTACGTTGACAGTATACAGCAAAATGGTGTGCTTTGTTGTTGTTTTTTATAAATGTCAGTCCCTGTAGGAACATCTGGAGAACTAGATGGCATTTTGTAGCACTTAATAATTTAATTCTAAAATGTGGATGGGTGTTTTATATGTCAAAGTATGTGTGTGTGTCTCTATCTTCCCATCTTGCTCTCCACCAACCTTTTCCTCTGAGGATACATTTTTTTAACTATTACTCATTACTAGAAAGCAGAACACAAGAGAATAGAACATGTATCAGAGCCTTGGAAAAATGCATCAGCTGGAACAGCATGTTTAACAAGCATCTGTTCCATACCCATGTCTTGATGTGAGTCAGATTGTGCTGCTCTGACTCAAACTGAGCAGTACTTTGCGCTACCACTAGCCCTGCTGGCTGCTGCAGGATTCCAGGTGTGAGCCCCCAGCCCTATTCCAATGAGGTCTATGGGACTATTCCCACAGTAAGGTACATCCTTGCAACTAGGAGCATCACAATCTGACCAGTAATCCCTATCTTGAGATGAAGAAATGCCTTTAGTGCGACTGCCTTTGTGTCCTGGTTCTTCATGCTACTTTAGAGTTCTTTTTTAGTATATTTTCAGTATTAAAGCTTTCCTTTCAAGGGGTATTTTTTCAATTATAAGAAAGAAGGTAAAGTTGAATGTGCAATAAGACAAGCTGTGCTGCCTCAAAAAACAAGCACTACATGAGTCAACATGTGAATGTTGGGTTCATAAGTAACCGATTACACTTGCTGATACCAAATAACAAGGCGCTGTGCCTTTCCCAGACATTAATTCTAAATACTTCTCTAATGCTTGAGACCATTTACAGATCAAACTCCTTATGTGCAAGAATCTCCCATTAGCGGATAATCTTCATTCTGAAAACTCAGTCCATGAGTGTGATTGTGCTATAACATGACAACGCTAGCATGAAGTGATGATCCACTGTCTCAAGAAAGTTAAAGTTTTGAGCCATCCAGGGTAGTTAAATGTTCTGTGCCAGGCATACAAAGGGTACAGTAGTGAGTAAGATAGACAAATTAAGTGTTTGGGGGGAAAAACTGGAGGTAGCAAACTTCAACCTACTTCCATCACATTTTCCTAATCTAAACACCCTTTTGTCAGTTCTATGACAGGCAAGATATTTATTAGATAAAGTATGGCAAAATTCTCTGCTTTCATCCACACAGTAAAGCTAGGTTCTAATATTGTGTTTGCCTAAAAATAGTTATCAGAATCAGGACAGCTAAATATCCAAGCAACCCTATGCAAAGGGGTATGTTGTCTTTAAAATGTGTTCTTGTCCTGTAGCTGCCTTATGTAAGCAATAAGGTGTATTAGGCAGATTCCAAGAATTATCGCATGTGATTGGCATGCAATAGACATGGGTGTGAAGGTTTGAGTATCTCGGAACTGATAGTAATTACGCTAATTTCTCAGAAATTCACTGTTCTTGCTTGAGGGCTATTGGAGTCCATCATTGGAACGTCAAGTCATAACTTCAAGCAACTTCACCTGAATAACCAAAAATGCATTGACATGCTTACACTTCTCTTCCCAGTGCAGTGGCTAAAGAATTAATATGCTTATGCTTTCTGGTTAAGGATTTGGTTTTGAGATCCTTACTGAGACAATTTCCCATCAAAGTCAAACTTGTCAGCATAAAAACTGAAGGATTATGTTAACTAGAGCGTTTTGTGATTTAAATATCCTATGTTTATACTATACTCAAGCCAGTGCCCAGGCTTGGTCTTTGCTTTGTTCTTTTTTTTCTGCAAGTGTCAATGAGTTTTCAGCTGTATGGGTTCTTCATCCATAGGTTTACAATTTCACTTTCTTTTCTGAAATGAAACAAATCGTTCTGTTTCCTTCTAAGAATGAAAGCAAAGGCTTCGGCTGACTGTGTTACTTTTGTCTCCTCCATTTCTTAGGAAGGGAGGGAGGAGTTTGACAGTCAAAGTTTAGTGACACCAGCTCAGTATTAATCTTTGGAATGTTGTGCAGTAATGCACGCACTGCCAGTAATGAAACTGGACTCGTTTAGAAATAAGGACACTGTGAATTCAGACAAGAGGAGAGAAGGTGATTGGTTTATTGTATATAGTGAGCAATGAATTTGGAGAACAGCTGATGAATCTGTATTCTTACCTAAGGCACATCAGAGCAGGACATGTTGTAGCGGCCCCCTGCTTAAGAATCTGTTGGATTTTCCATTCAAAAACCTAAGCTCCAGGGTGTTAAAAATTAGTCATTAAAAAAAAAAAAATTGGCTCCTGCCAAAACATGGCAGGAGATTTTTAACTCCTATCACTCTGACAGCAGAATGTTATGTGCCAGACAAACTAAGAGATTAAATGCTCATCTTTTAGCTTGTTTTCTAAAGCTGTTTTGAGTTACTATGAAAATGAAGGTGAAAAACTGGACCTTTGCCATCTGTGGGTGTTCTCTCTGCCTTGGATATTTTGCTGATCTCCATAGTTAAGCAGTATTTTAGAATGGATGCATCTGAAGCAAGGGAGAAAAGGATAAAAAGAAACCATGAATAACAGCAGCAAGAAGGAGACATCATTTTACATCTGTGATAATGAGAGGTGATGGTCAGCTGGTAACCTTTCTTTCCTTCTTTCTTTCTTCTTTTACGCTCTGTGTATTCAAAGGGCTTATTAAACAGCTTAAAGATCTTTGCATGATAGGACCTGTGAGAGAGCCTATGTGCTATTTACACTCCAAATTAAGAGCTGCAGAGTCTATGGAGTCCTCCACAGGTCTGCTGTACTGTAGTTAATTGTCTTTTCAGTGCATATTTAAGAGTATCACCACCTAGTGATTAGCATTTCTTCAAGAAACTTGGAGCCTTTTGTGTTTCTGAGGGTCTTGACATACACATTTAGAGACGTTTTAAAAGGGCAGCAGCTGTTCCATCCCAATTGTTATGTGTGGACAAGGTGGAAATAATAGAAATGTAGCGACTCCACTCCATCTTAATTTTGTTTGTCCACATGTATCAATAAGAATGGAACAGCTGCTGCCCTTTGAAAATATTCCCCTTTTGAATCAACTCCAAATGTATATCTGTCCGTATCCTCAAGTAATACGAGCAGAGGCTTAAGGAAGGCACCTGAGCTAAACCAATGCACCCTTAATCTACAGCAAAGGATCCAAATTCTGTTTTTGCACCCTTGTATTGTTACCAGTGCAACAGTAAAGTTTCTGAGGTGTACCTTACTGTAAGTGAAACCAGGCACAAACCTTACTGGTGTACCTGTGTAAGTGCCTGCAAAGGGCTCTCTGGTTCAAGTGGCATTATCTGCTGCCAAGCTGCCTCCATTTTTGCAACTCATGTGTTTAGATCAGATCTCAGATTTCCTTGCCCACATGCACTGTTCTAGACTTGGTCGAAGGGAATGCATCTACTTTCAGTGATTCCGAATAACCTTAGAGGGAGATGTGGGCCTGAGTCAAAACCTTTGAATTTTGATACAGCTTCAGATCTAGATCAAAACTTTGTACTTTTAATCTCAGTCTCTTGGGCCAAAGAATAATTCGTATTGCAGATCAGGATCCAAGACTGATTCTTATCTTTTCTCATTTTCATTGTGGCAGAATAATTTTTCCTTATCTGACTGAAGTGGAGAACACAGAGGGGTTTAAAGACCAGGGTTACTCCAAAATAAAGCAGACTCCCCTCTCTTGGCCTTTGTCCTCCAGCCAGTATAGCTAGTGGCCAATATATATCCTCAGAGAATAACTAGCTGCCCAAATTCAAATTCTGTAGTTGGAAGTCTTTTCCAAATTTTAGCTACCCTTATATCTGTTGGAACGATATGCATTATACAAGTTCACCTTAAATACTTATCTAGCTGACAGTTTGTGTAATAGAAACTACTGGCACTGGTTCACTTTTACTGTTAGTTTCTTCTTTTAAATGGCCACTTTTGGGTGTTGAGTTATTTGGTAAAACTGCTCATCATGGATCAGCTGAGTCCATGAAACAGCAGCTCCAGTTCAGGACACTTAAACCAAGTCTGTGGGTTTCACACACTTTCCTTTCAAGATATTTTCCAAGGAAGCGCACTTGGAGCTACCGACCAATGCAATTCTATTGCGTGAGGGAAGGTGACTCTAAATGGTCCCAGTACATCAACACGTAAAACCTCTCTTTGGACTGACGTTCTGTATTTGGGGAGATTGCTCGTTTAGTGGAGGGTTCCACTGTAATTTAGCCAACTATGATCTCAGCACCTATAACCTAGTCAGCTGTTTCAGGCACTGTCATCTTAGTGTGTCTTTAGAGCCAGACATACTCTGTAAACTCCCTCTTTTAGTTACTGGATTTACCTTGCAAGAATTGGCACCACTAACCCATATGTCCTCTGACAGGTTCAGTCGCATTGCCATAACACCTGAGTGGCATTTGTGTGCTCACAAAGAGCAAGTCCCATAGTGTCTTGGGCTCTGTGGGGTCACTTACACTGGTACCAAGTGGGAACCTATTGCTACTGTTCTCCTAGGGTGGCATTTATGTTGGAGTATATGATTTGGCATAGTCTCACATAATGGTCCAGAATGACTATTTCTAATGACACCAAGATTATCTCTCAGCATGATCCTACATAACCTTCTTTTGATAAATAAAATTTAAATCTCTTTACTATTGCTGCTATGTCTCCTTTACAGTAGGAGTGCTATGCGATCATGTAGATATATCATCATAACGCACCAACAAAATGCTGAATATCAGTGTAAGCTGTATCCATAAAACTGCTTTTGCTAATAAAACGTAGTCCAGCCCCACTCCTTCCAAGGAAAACAAATCATACCAATAAAAGCCTGGTTGTGTCAGTATAATTGCATCTATGTTGGAGCGCTAGCCAGTATGGGCATGAAGGCCAGGGATCACAGCTCTTCATAGTCCTGAATGATGTAGGTATGTTGGTGGAAACCTGTAATTTGAATGTGACTTTGGTCTCCAAGCAGCTGGCATGTTGGTGATTTTAGTGAATTTGTTCTTTTGTGTTGAGTTATATTGCGGCCTTTTTTGTCAGACTTGTGAAACTAGTTCATCTGTGAAGCAAATGTGCTCTTTGTTCACTCTTCACTAGTTTGATCATAGTCTGCTAGCTAGATTCATCTCCTGTACATATAAGCCTTTCCAAATCATTTTTTTCCCCCTCCAACAGTCTGCTTCTGTATTGACATAACATCATTACTAATTGCAAATGCAGAATTGACTGAACAGGACATGCTCTGTATACTTGGACTGCTCTCAGCCTTTGTCAAATGCCAGGAGGACATATCGAAAGAAGGAGGGAAAAAAAATCCCCTAAGATTTGGTTATGTACTTTTGGGGGGGCGGGGGTTGCTTTTCAACTCTGTCTGGTATAGCTAACACTTTATAATACACTTTCCAAAGTTTGTCCTCTCTGTTACTTTCAACTCCAACTGCCAAGACAATCTCAAATGTAAGAATTTTAAGCATATTGTAAGTCTCTAGTTAGCTGTCCTATTTACTGAGGAATGAAACGTTTTGTACTTTCTTGTAATAGATGTGGTGCAGGCTGATTTGTTTACTCGAGCAAGTTTCTGCTTGGCTTTGCTAGTCTGCTCTTCGCTGATCTGCCAGGCGGATGTCAACCTCTCTCTTCTTCAGCAGGGTTCTGCAGAATCCATCCATGAACTTTTGACCTTGAAAGGTCTTTGTGCTTACCTGAAAATCTCACTGGTCTTTCAGGGGTTTCAGTACAGTTGTTTTTTTTCTTTCCGGCTTTTGAGCTCATCAAATAGTTTCAGAAAAGTACAATACACCTTAAAGGCCCCTGCTTTCCCAGCCTATCCAGTTTCACCTAATGAAATCCATTTAACGGAGGAGATGGGACTGATCTTGGGAAACGCTGGGCAATTTGAAAATGACCCCTTTCTCCCCCATGATTTCAAGCCGAACGCTGAGTGCGAGCAGCGACGGCTGAGGTTTGAACTTATGCTGCCAGATGTCAGATAAGACTAGTCATTTTACATTACAGTTCCCAACACTTCAGCTCACGGGAGTGTTACTGCAGTGCTGTGCAGTATCCAACACTGGTTTACATTATGCGGGTGGATATCTCTTTCATGCCATAATGAAGATGCATCTTTCCATATCCTGGCTAGGTCTTTTGGAGACTGGAACTCATTGCATTAACCAACCAGTTGTCTTTGCTGGAAATGCTCACTTTGATAGTGGAAGCCAAAAGTGCCCACTGAAGAGGAGAGAGAAGAAAACGCCCTGTGCAGCCTTGCTGTCCTCCCAGTTTTACTCTGCTTTATGGATCCAGCTCATCGCTGGAAGTGAGGAACTGACTCTGTAAGGTACTCGGCATCACCCTCAGCCCTCACTGGAATGCCTCCAGTGAATGGGCAGTGTGGACTTCTCATGCCTGCATTTCATTTAATCAAGGCACTTAAGTATGTGGTTAATGTAGCCTTAAAGTTGCTACAGTCCTGAGTAGGTGGAGTTTCCTGAATCAGGGCTTGAGCACTTTGCTCAGCTGGGATTGACTTCAGGCATACACTTAAGCAAGGTCTTAAGCATGCAGCTGAATCGGGGCCCATAGAGAGCGCACCATGCCTCACTGAATCAGGCTCTCAAGGGCATGCATGCAAAGCCTCAGGACTGTGCCAAGGAGTGCCATCATGAGGCACATGCCACCTAATCCATGTGGACGACCTCCTGAAATAGAAATAATGGAGCCAACTTAGCCTGGCATCACACACGCGCGCGCGCTCCCTGGATGTGGCGAGAGCGTACATCTAGAGCAGAATCCCATAGGGAGGTGGGAGGTGCTGACGTGCCTTGGGGTTCGGGGAAAAGAAATCACATTGGTAAACCTAATGGCTAGAGTCTCATTCCAGCTCCTTTCTTTTATGTCTCCTCCTTGTAAAATGTTTCACATTCTCTTAAATTTTGTACTTGGAAGTGAAGTATTTGGATGTGTGTTTAAAGTATGACTGACTGTCCTTTTTCAAATGTGAACTTCTGATTGTTGGTATAAAAATATTAGTACAATTTTTGTAAAAGTTTATGAAACTATAAAAATATATAGAATTAAAACTGGTTAAAAAAAATTGGGGTTTTGCATATTTGTCACCTTATATTTTCCCCTCCGCTCTGGATGTGTCTTCCAGACCGCTGAACCAAGCAGAGCTTCTCTGCCTGAGACACATCATCTGATCCCAAAATACACCTGCCTCCTCCCATGTGATTTTAAAAGAGAAGGAATTTAGGAAAAAGCAGTGTACCAAGCTGTTTATTTTATCCAGTCTCTCATCCAGCCTGAACCAGCCTGCGACATTGTGCAGAATTAACTGCTCAGTTTTCAAGTTAAACAGTAAGTTACAGGGAGGGGAGATTTTCAGATGCTCTTCTGAGGGGTGATGTAGCAGCAAGGTTGCTTGAGAAGAGAGGAATTTCTAAGAAGAAGGTTCTTGGCTACTTAGGAGCAGGGGATAGGCAGATGACTGAATGGGCTACTGGTATGTCTTGCATTGTAAAGGCTTTCAGGAAATACCCATGGACCTCCACAACAGTTTAATCTTAAATTCTGCAGGCCTGGTCCAGATATGTAGTCCTTGTTTTGACTTTTTGTAAATTGTGTAGTATCTATGACCATGTTTAAGCGAGTATACCACAGGTTTCCTCTGTCTTTGTCTATCCTCATATTGCCACTGTCAAACACTGAGTCAGCCATCTGTGCCGGATGGAGGGTTTCTGGTTAATATTTGGCAAAAGTTTCTGAAAACTGTTCTCCTTTTCCCTAGTTGTCAGCATTTCCTTGGTTGCACATATTGTATTATTTCCTTTTCTAGCTGTATCTGTCCAGTCCAGCTGAGAAGAAAACTGAAACAGTGCTCCAGTATCATCTCCATCCTCTCCTCTTTTCTGGGCCATGAGGGTAATGGGAAGTTGAAAGCTCTGTAAATGTCACCTCCCTCTTATTCTGACTGAGAGATGCAATGGGAATAAAATAGTCCAGAGATCTATTCCCCCCACCCCTCCTGTACCTTCACAGTGACTTTTGTCTAGATTTCATAGACATTAGGGCTGGAAGGGACCTCACAAGATCATCGAGTCCAGCCCCCTGCCCGAAGGGCAGGCAGTCAGCAGGGGTCAAATGATCCCAGCAGGATAAGCATCCAAGTATTTCTTAAAGGACTCCAGAGTAGGTGCTCGCACCACCTCTGTGGGAGTCTGTTCCAGGCTCTGGGGACTTGGACAGTAAAGAAGTTTTTCCTCATGTCCAATCTAAAATGGTCTTCCAAGAGTTTGTGACCATTTGTGAACGTTGAACCTAATCTTCCCATGGGGTGCCCTGGTGAACAGATGTTCTCCCAGTTCCTAGTGCGCGCCCCCGCTTATATACTTACAGGCTGCCACCAAGTCACCCCTGAGCCTTCGCTTTTCCAGGCTGAAGAGTCCCATGGCTCTCAGCCTCGCCTCATACAGCCTGTTCTCTTGACCTCTAATCATTCGTGTGGCTCTCCTCTGGACTCTCAAGATTGAGCTCCCTAAGCCCATTAAAAAGCCAGAACTTGTTCAGTCTGGCAGGTCAGTGACTGAGATGTAATGGGTTGAAATGCATCCACTAACTTCAGTGTACAATTTGGTGCCTACTTGGAGGGCCTCTTTGGCCTCTGCCTCCCAATCTTTGGGGGGACACACAACAGGGGGAGAAGCCGGCTTCAGAATCCAAGCTTCCTACTCTGTCTACCAGCTTAGTGTCCTGCCTGCCGATTGGCCGGTTTCATCACTGACAATTGGGAAGACAACCTTTTGGGGACAAAAAGAGCAAGAACAACTGCAGTGGTCAATCTGGGCAGCCACCACTATCCTGCCGGTTCCTTCTGCACACCACGGCACTTGCACCGCTTGCAACCTCCTTCCTCCCACTCCCACAGACTGACGTCTCCCTCTGCTGGCACACGGACTGCTCTGCTTGCCTGACCCCTGGAGCAACCCCCATCGTAGCAGGGAGGCAGTTCTGGGTGATGGGTAGCTGGGTGGGGTACTGGCTCCATTTCCTCCTGCTACCACAATAAAGTTGGAATAATTAAGGAACTGCCAACAGAATTACTCAGAAGAGGGCAAGTCAGGGGTTCCTTTGTAGAAGCTGAAAACTCATGTAACCTTTTAGAACGGCGTGGACCTGCTATAGCAACAAGCCCGGTTTGTTTTCAGATCGGTTTCACAAGTCAGCGAGCGAGAGGCTGCCTGTGACCAAGAGGCACTCCTGCCACCTAAAAACAAAGCAGCCAACTTGTAGCGTCCTGATGCCTGGGCAGGTTTAGATGGCCCTATTGCATCACAAAGCTGCATAGGACTGTGCTTGCTTGCTGCTGGCATTAGGTTGGCATATGGGAATGCCTCCCAAGTTTTGACAACATTGTGTAATGAGTGGTGAGAAGCGATGCCCTCATTCCTGTCTGACGCACACTTGATTGACTTCTACAACCAGTTTTTTCCTGGGGCTGGAGTGATTAATTGCATTGGAAGCTGCAGTGGCAAGCTGAGGCCCCTACGGCACACAAACATGCACAATGCCAAAAGTTAGTAAAAGATAATTCTATAATTTTTAAAAATTTTTCTTCTGTTCTGTCAGATGTTTTAATTGGCAGCAGGTAGGAATGAGATACAGCTTCTTGGCACTAATGGAAATTTTTACTCTGTGTGTGTGTGTGTGTATATATACACCTTCCAGTTTGAGGTTATTTTTTTTGAATATCCCTTGACCAAGAGCAGTTGCAGAAGAAAGCAAGGAATCAATATAGCTTCACAGGGAATACCATGGCTAAGATCATGGAAATGATTTCACCAAGAGCACAGTATTGTTCAGAGCGGGGATTTGAAATTCCAGTTTTATTTTCTGTATTTGGAAAACAGTGTGGGAGTGGGTTGTTTGTTTTTTTTTCTTTTCATTTAACTTAAACTCTGCCTTATTGTCTTGACTATTTCTGCATACACTCCAGAGAAAGAAAAGGTCTGGTAACTGGTGGGCTCAGGATCCAAACTGACTCAGACCTGGCACTGGCCAGTCATATGGTCCTGTTCCTGATATGAAGCTGGAAATGGGTCCAAATCCATTGCCTGCCTGTTTGCTGCTGCTAAGCTAAATGAAGAGTGAAAGTTTTCCAGCTCAGCCATGTCCAGCAGAGGTGACAGCACAGCCCCCTCCCTTCACCTGGGAGCTGGGTCTACCCACCACATCCATTCCAAAACTGGAAAACTCAAGCACGCTCTGAGTGAGTTGATGGGCCATAGGCAGCAACCTGTAGCTGTTGGGTGGGGGGGGGAGGTGCGTTTCTTTCCAGTCTCAAGTGCTACATAGAAGAGCAGTGCTGGTGCATACCTATGTTCTCCCAAACCCAGTCACGCAGCTCTCTGTCTGTGGTACAACACAGAAACAGTACCAGTACTCAAACTTGGGAACATCTTTGCAAACAGCCTCTCTTTCCAGTCTCTTTTGCAAAATGAATGAATGGCTGGCCTCTGATGTGGGGAAACTCTTCTTGAAAAGGTGTTGCTCCCTACGTAGATAAGCGCAGAGTTCAACCAACCCACCTTCAGTTGCAAAAAGTTGATGGGATGCCTGACTTCAAATGGGTTTTTACTGTTTCAGACTCTTTCAATGGGGGACTCATCCAAGCGCACGAACATACAGATGCAGAATTTTCCAGAATCAAGTTAAAAAAAAAGAGGCAAAATCAAAAGGGTGAGGGTTGTTTAAAACAGTGCAACGCCAAAATTAAAAAAAAAAAAGCAAAAAAAGCAGTTGACAATTTTTTGAGTCTCACTCTCAAGAAATGTTTAATGCAAATCACTGAAGATTTCCTGAAGTATTTTGGCTTTAACTGAGCAATAGCTTTGGCAAAAACACAGTGTCAGAACAATTTGAACTGGGCTTCTCAGGGTTGTGTTAGCAAATACATATAAGGCATTCACAGTTTAGGATCCAAATGGGCCACAGGAGAACAAAACTCTGAGGACAGTAATAATGTAGACGTGGTCCTTTGTTGGATCTAAATATGTGTACAAAGCTTAATGTAGCATTAACTGCTTATTTTTATTGCTGGAGGTATCAGCCAAGGTCCAGGTGGCTTATTGATGCGCAGAAAAGTGCTGATCTCGAAACTGACTGCATGAGAGAGCTTCTGTTAATCAGTTAAATACTGATTCAGGGACTCTGGCGCTGCCCCCAAAAGCTTACAGTTAATTAGAGGAGAAAGAAAAAAGCAAGATCCTAGTTTTACAGGTGGGTGATTGAGGAAATAGGAAGAGCACAGGTATAACTTGCTCAAGCCAGGAACTGAAGCTAGATCGCTCTCCTGCCCTTGAGCCTTACAACTGTCTCCACGTTCGCTATAAAGCAACGAGTGTAAAATACGCCTTGTACGGCTGCAGGTCACGTGTTCAGGATGCAACACATTTAACTGTGTAACCTTATGAGCGCTCTCCAGGAAGATACAGATGGAGCTTTTCAGCTGCACTGGCCCTGTGCTTTGTGTATGCATAAACATACTTAGATGCAAAGGAGCATTTGTATCACAAACTGAAGGACTGTCCAACTCACCGACTCTTTCTTTTGCACAATATTAGTGAATAGGTGAGGACCAACCATGAAGATTTTGCTGCTGCAAGCGGTGTATGCAGTTTTTGGGAGATGTTGTTTTTGACATTTCTGGCTAAAAACACTTCCCTGGGTAATCTTCATGCAGCCATTCTTCTATCTCAGACCTTTTTTAAGGGTATTCACCCCTTTTCCTGTGTTCAGTACAGTACCATACACCCTGTATGGGATTACACATTTTGCTGTAAGTCTGTAGATTTGCTTTATAACGTCTTTCTTATAGAAAAAAGAATAGGGCTCTACAGAAGTAAAAGGAAAGTCAGTGCTTGGAAGCTAGTAATGACTTCATTTATCAGTGGTAGTGCCTAGAGAGGTGGTAGTCTGAAGGCACAGGTTCAGCAATAGTGTTTATAAGCCTTTCCTTTCAGTTCAGGGTGGAGTGTAACATGGAAGAGCCTCCCTCTACAGGGCACATAAACCAGTAACAAACTACATCAAATACCCAATAACCGCAGCAATGCTCCCTAGACAGGACTGCAAGATCAAACAACATTATCTCAGCTTAAGCAGATAAGAGCAAGGCCCCCAAAGAGAAAAACCCAAAGAATCTCAAATTCAATTCAAAGCACAAAGATCAAGAGCAGTACTATTTATGTTTTCTGCCTATAGTACAAGTGATACGAAGTAAGCAGCTCACATGTTAAAGGGCTTTGGTTACCTGAGATGGGAAAAATTAGTGAAGTGCAAAGTATTATCATTCTTCATGCACTAAGGCCCATATCCACAACAGCGTGCCTTTTGTGCCTAACTGAGTGATCTTCAATGGGAATTAGGTGCATTTGTTTTGTTCCCCAACCCTAAGAGCTTGGATTTGACTTTGAAGACTCAAATACAGATGCTGCCATGATTGTTTTGTCTATAGTACTTAAACACCTGCCTCCTGCAGTGCTTGACCACCACACCGTGCTTAATGTACTTATCTGCCCATTGCGCATGAGGCAGGGAAAAGCTGCTCTCTGTTTGTTACAGCTGGGGAGCAGAACTGCAAAGACACTAAACACCCCAATTTGTTATGATAATCAAACATCCTGCAGGCCTCTTGAGTTTGTACTGCCATTAGTTTGCAATATGGTTTATTTAAATGCCAAGTACAGCGTGTGTGTGTGTGTGCGTGCACGCGTGCATGTGTGAAAGAGAGAGAGAGAGACTGGGGGGGTGGGGGGAGACACTTGTTGCTTTTGATGCAATGATTATTGGTACCCCATACCTAAGCAAAGGGCCTGCTCAGTCCACCGATCAGTGTGTTTTGAGAGCTGAAATTGCTTCCAGCCCAGCCATGTGACGTACAGGTGTTTGTCCTTTTGTGACCCGCTGCTTTGTGCTGCAGCAGCCCCAGTACTAGAGGAAAATGAGAAAACAGAGCATCATCCTCCTTGTCAGAGTCAAAGGGCTTGTGCTTCAGGTTAATAATAAAAAACAAAAACAAAAAAAAAACAAACCACCCAACCCAACAACATGGGACTTTGTTCACAAGAGACTGCTGAATAATGGTATTCCCAGCAGATTGGGGGTGGGGGGTTGCGGGGGGCGGTGTTTGTTTTGGGGGTTTTTTCCTTCTAGGGAGAACTAATGAAAGGCCAAGGGGCTGGTTCCAAAAAGGGGCTTACATGCCTCCATGAGGTTTCCTAAGCCACTATCCTGCGCCTTGTGCTAGGCACTTAGGCTCCTACAAGCACAGGGGCCATGTCCAGGTGAGCATGGTCGTGCAGTATGTGGTGCTACAGCCTCGACTGCAGCACCAAACACTGCACATTCAGGCATTCCCCGTGTGGGGGGGGGAGGGAGTTGATCCTGGGATCTCCTGGGATCAGAAATACCCACATGGAAAAAAAGCAGGGCAGTGCAAATGGCGGCAGTGCGTGCCACCCAAAACCAGAGGCAGGAGCCACACTCCAGTGCCAGCCAGGCACCCAGATGCAGAAGCACAGCAAATGCAGCTGGAGTCCTGGCCCCCACAAGACTGCAGGTAAGACTGTTGGGGCCAGCACAGGTGCTGCCCCAGCCTCCCCTACCCAAGCTGGGTAACCTGCTGCATGCCAGGGCATGCGTGGCACGCACAGGCATTCCCGGGGGACAAGTACCAGTGGCACAAGGTGTGCCGGTGCTACTTGTTCCCAGAGAACCAAAGGCCCGAGCTTGTCTGGACATGGCCAGGGAGAGTATGAAGGGCCTCAGAAAGACCCACAAAAACTGGCAGGATGAGCAGGGTGCTGGTCAATAGGGAAAGCCTGGTGTCAACAGTGTGTCCTAAGCTTCTGTGACCTGCTGCTTTGTGCTGCAGCAGCTCCAGTGCCGGAGGGAAATGCTGCAGCAGGATAAGAGGCTCAGACCAGATGTGCCTTCCTCATGAGGAAGCATCTTCCTCCATTCGAGACACCTCCTGGAACCTGGCACCCGAAAGCCTTGCTTTCAAATACAAAAAGAGCCCCACTCCCTCTCCCTCCAGCAGTTCAGAGACCCACTCAAGAGCAGGCCCTCCTTCTCTTCCAGCAGAGTGAAAGAAAAGCACCGGTCACCACTGTCACCACCTCCCTGCCCCAAAACTTCTACAGGCCAGATGGGTGGCACAGAGCAGCTGGATCAGGCTGTGGGTCTGGCACCACTCCCTCCCTGCCCTGCACAACAGGACTCAGTCCCAGGAGGCCGGCACCATCCCCCCATGCTCCACCACCTCCCCCCAACCCCAGCATGCCAGGATTGGGGCACAGAGGGTCCAGTTTCACCCCCACCTGGCCCTGCATACTTGGGCCAGGCATTGGGGCCAGTGCTCAGAGCTTGGGGCTCCTCGTGGGTCTGGAAATATGGTGTTGGGGGTGGGGGGCAATGAAGTGCCACAGTTCTCCTGAAGCCAAATTTCAGGCCTGAGAGGAGCTCAATGGGCTGGGTGACAGAACGCCGCAGGCTGGATCTGGTACAGAAGTTGGCAGCTGAGCACCCTGATCATGTCTGCGAAAACTTTTTAAGGCCAAGCGGAACGGTGTTTCCCAGGGCCCACAGTGGTTTGCTGTGGTGGTGATCACTGTAAGTCAGACAAGCTGAACACATACCCCGGTCTCCCTTTCCCCCCCTCCCTCACCCTCGGCCACCTGGATTAGTCCCGGGTGGGGGGGAAATGTTCCCCATCTCCCCTAGTGACAGACATCAGCAAGCTTAAGCTGTCCAAAGAAAGGTAGGGCACAGCTGTAATACCATCATCCAGCAGGCTGGTGCACCCCAAGAAGTCAGGCATTTCAGTGATTATTCTTCACATCTCCAAGTGGGCATAGTGTCCTCTCCATGTACATGTGCCAGCAGGCAGGCTCCAAGCACATTTGCTGCTGCTGGCTGCCCCAGATCAGCTCTGGAATAATTTCTACCCATCACATCCACAGCAGATAAGGAAACCTGACCCGCAGCAGATGCTAGTATTTGCTCAGGCATTGCCTGGCCTCTTGAAGCAAGCTAATCCCTTCCTAGCCAACACACACAGTTTGGGCTTCACAACAGGCAAGTAAAGGGCACCATAGGGTGCAGTGTAAATGGCAGCTGTTGGCCTAGCACCAGGTATACAGCAAGCAGCTTGCTGTAGCATTACAAGCGTTTTCTCAGGGTTTTTGTTTTTTTTTTTCCCCCCAGCCCCCCCCAATCCATCAAGGTGACACTGAACCATAGGGTGATGCAACTGTTAAGACTGTCACATCACCTGGACCCTGTATGAGGCATGTTGCCCCCACCCACAACCTCCTCGCCCCAGAAAACAAGCAGTGCACTGTGCTGTGGGCAGGCAGCTGAATGGGTGGCTCTGGTGCTTAGGTCATCTCAGCCCATTCTGCACCTGCCCCCCACCCCAGCCTCCAGCTTTGCCTCCAGATGAGCAGCGGGGGGGGGGGGGGGGGGGGGGGGGGGGGGGGGGGGAGCTGCATGTGCCCCCAGGTAGCGGCAAGAGTGGAGCACATCAAGAGGATCTTCCCCACACAACGCATGCTTTGGGGAGCTAGGCCAAGGGCCAGGGGGACAATTAGGGGTGGTGAGGGTGGGGGGGACAGGCCATTGGGCTTGCTTTCAAACATAGGCAGCTTTGGCTTGCTTTAATGGTGACTCAAGGCCAGAGACGATGCATAGGGGGTGCAAGCAGGTGCACATGCATCCCCTGCACTTGGCAGTGCACCCCCTGCAAAAAGGTGCCGCCAACACTGTCAGCAGCATCTATGGGCGGTCACTGCTTGTCAGGTATCAAAAAGTACCCTAGGGGAAAATAAGCAGGGGAGCCCACAGTCTTGGACCATGCCCTGAGGCAACTGGAGGCATGGGTCCTCCACAGAAATGCTCAGGAAGCCAGCCAGAGCATCTCTATGGCTGCCCCCTGCCCCAATGCTGCAGCACCTGTCTGCCTGTGCAGGGCAAACAGCAGTGCAGGTTGCTGCAACCTGGACGCAGACTACGTTCCAGGTAAGTAGAGGTGGGGGTGCTGGAGGAGAAGTGGGGACTAGTGAGGGTGCAGGGCACCATGGGGGGGAACAGCTTAGGAGGGGTGGGTCCCCTGCCCAACCCTGTATGGCCCCAGTCCCCCCGCCTACCCTCCTGCACGGTTCCAGCCTTGCACAGATCACCACCAGCAGCAGCAGCAATTGGGGCGCTCAGGGCCTCGTGGCACAGTCCCCTCCATGCAGCGTGGGGCAGTGAGGGGCCGTGTGGCTCGGAGCCAGCTGCCCAGCACCCATGCTGCCCCTGCCACATTGCACAGGTGTGGGGGACTGTGCCACAAAGCCCCAAGTACCCCTGCTGCTGCCGGTGAGCTGCAGCTGGTGCAGGGTGGCTCTGGACCCTGCAGGGGGTGGTTCTGGGCCCTGCAGGGGGGCTGTAGTCCCTGGGGGTTGGCCCTGCAGGGGGGCTCTGGGCCTTGAGGGGGGTATTTAGCCCCTTTGCGGGGGGGGGTCTGTAGTCCCTGCAGGGGGGCAGTCCATGTGCTGTATGAGGGGGATGCACCTTGTAAGTGGCAGGGGACCCACCCCTCCTAAACAGTGCCCCTCCCCCCACAGTCCTCCCACACTCACATTCCCTCCACCCCCACTCCATCACACACCTATCGTGTGATAAGGAAACCAAAAACAAACATCAAAACATATAGGTATTTAGAATGTATTTTGTTACAATTATAATGACACTTGTAGGCTTTAAAATTGTAAATATAGCAATATAACATTGCCCAACTGATATCCCTGTCTCGCTTTGTAGCTAGCTAGATAGTGATCTTTTGTTTTAATTTTGGAAGAACATGGATTTTGGGGTGTTTTAAAGAGTGAACGTGGGCTTTCTTTTACCAGAGGTTTTGCAGTTTTTATAAGGGAACATTAGAATTCCTGCTAGTGAGGCAGGTGGCAGGACCCAGGCAGAGGAGCCTGCTCAGGGCTGGCACCCAGGACCCAGCTGGAGGTGGCTGACCTCCTGGCCACTTGGAGCCAAAAGGACATGCTTTGACAGGTCAAAGCAGGCCACCACACTGAGAACATCTTCTGGGCGATAGCTGCCCAGATGGCAGGGCAGTAGCATGCATGGCGGTAGTGCCACATGAAGGACAACTGTGTAGCCACAGTCCACTGGCAGCTGGCCCAGAGGTGCAGATACCTCTAACTAGCCATGTAGTCTGCATCTGGGTCTGGCAGGTGCACAGCTGTGGGGCCAAATGCTGTCGGTGGGTAGAGGCTACTGAGAACTCTCAGGGCTGCTTCACCAATCCAGCTGGCACAAGGGGTAGTGTCCCCAGATACCAATTGGCTGAGCCCCAGAAGCTCCTGACTATTTGTATCACACAATTATCATGGGCCCTGAGGCCCAGCTGGCTAACTAGTAGCCCGCTACTATATGGGGCCAATGGATGGATAACAGAACTGAATTCTTGGGACAACAAAAGCAAAAAACATGATAGGAGTGACATGTGGGTCAAAATGTGAAAATGAGTGCTCCTGAGGGGGATACGGAGCCAAGCCCTGCTGGAGTGCACCCACAGGTCCTCAAAAAAAAGTCCATTGAACCCTTTGCTTTCAGGACTTCTCTGTCTGAAGACTCACCATCCTTGACAAAGAGATGCTATTTGACCGCAAGAGTGGAGGCAAGCAGGTTACAAATCCATTATGGTATATCCCCACCAAAAAAAAGCCAAAAACACGACCCTGTGCTAGATCCACTACACTCTTTCCTGTACCTATGCCCACCCCAGCAAGTCTAAGGAGCCAGTGGATGCTGCCCCAGAAGCTCCTGATCTCAAATAGCACTGAGTTGCTTGCCAGGGCAGCTTTTTCTACTGCTGGGGCCAACACAGGTGCTGGTCCCAACTTCTAGCTCCCCCTGGCAGCAGATCTGGGAGGAGCTGGGCAGGGTTGTTTTGCCCCAAGTGGCACAATTTGCCCCACATCAAAATACATATCTGGGCACGTGCACTGAGGCAAAAATCCCTGGCTCAAATTTGTTCCACTCCTATATTTGAGCTGCTGCAAGCACACGTGCTTGCATGTGTGGATGTGTCCTGAGGGGTTGGGTTTTTTTTTGTTTTGGGGTTTTTTTAGTGTGTCCACCTCTGCTCATTGCTAGTCTCATTCAAAGATGTGTTTAGCTCAGCATGGTTGTTGCATCTGCAGCAAATATTCCCATAGCCACATACTAGTCTTTATTCGTTGCTCTGGAAGAAACCTAGGCAGTGGCATACCGATTGGGGGAGAGGGCCATAGCCCGCAGGCACCAGCCAGGCCCTTCAGAGCTGGGCAGTAAGGCTGCTACGCCTCCTGCGTTTGGTGCGTAGTTTGCCACCCCGCCCCCCCAGCGGGTTGTTTCTTCAGCTGTTCCACCCAGAAAACCACATCCGGTGTGCCCCGCTGCTAACTTCCCCGCAGAAGTGCCATGGGATGGGAGAGAGGGCCCTGCACCCTGCTTGGATTGTCCTGGAGGGGCCAAATGCAAGCATTGGCCCCCAGGTGCTGGACAGCCACAGTATGCCACTGAACCTAGGTTTCACAGGGCTTGGACAGGCAGTATGCTTACCATGGTGTAATCAGCACTGCACTGGGTTGAGAACGCAGGTAGTGGCTACCACATAGCCCTAGGCTGGGATGGGGGACACAGGGGTGGTGATTATAACCCTTCTTCTATTATGCTTTGGGTACTCCCTCCTCTTACCCATCTTCCTCCCAGTACAAATCCTTGCCCTGCCTGAAGAAAGCCAAGACTTGTTTTTATTGCAACTATATTGGCTACTTAGGGCTTGGGTCAAGTAGGACATTACTGCTGTTGCAAAGGGTTGGGGTCAAAAGGGATGGGGTTTGCTTTTGGTTATGGTGCTAGGTTTTTAAGAACTCACTTCACTTCTCTGTGAACCCATTTCTCCACCTGTAGAGGTGGAACTAGTGATACTAGCCCCCATTGGGAATCACTTTGCAATCAACTGCTGCCATGTCCTGCCTAAGAGCTTATGTCTATTTTTAAACAGTTATATTTTCTGCCTTTCTGCACCCAGCCTATATGAGAGAGTGCACAGCAGGGGCCTGTCTACCCTACATACCTTTGTCCTCCTCACCCTTTTGGTACATTTTAGCATTCCCGCTCTTTTCACATGCTCTTTCCCTGGAAGTCTCTGCCTGCCCCCAGTTATTTTCACCATTTCTTTCCTGCTGCCTTGTTTTTGCTCTCCATTTATTGCAATGAGCTGACTGCATGCCCTCAATCACAATGCTGTGTACAGTGCCATTCAAATCACTCCACATTGCTTTTTCAGCAGTATTTTCTATTCCCTGTCACATGTCTGGTTCATGTCAACCTCCTTTCACAAAGTGAACGGAAGTGATCCTTGAGTTAGCAGGAGTAAAGGGCAGGTCTTTTGAGAGTGGCTATAGTTTACTCAGAAGCCAGGAGTGTATACAATGGGGCTATGTTACGCCTTCCATTGTAGATCACCTTATATTTGTTATCCTGAGATTGCATTTCCTATTATGTTGCCTTCTCATCAGGCATTGCTCAGAGAAAATTGGTGTGCTGGATCCTTGTGCAGTGATTAATGCCAACACACTCAAATGTCTGACTCCTGTTAATGTCTTCTTGGCATACCTCTTCCATTGGGGTCAGCAGGCAAAACCTTTCCCCTCCTCAAATAGCTTTAGCTTCATGGGGCAGACACTTGCCTCCCAAAAGCACCGTTGAAAATGCCAGGCCAAGGCCATGGCAGATATTTTGGTTTGTAGCCAGAGAGCAAACATGTATTCATGTGAATGCAGCAACCCAGATCTTTTGCTGGTGAGAAGCTTACAGCTGAGACAGTACTGTGGACTGCTTTTATAGCCCAATTTTGGTTGTTATAAAGAAAAAAAACTGAGAAACAGATGGGTGTCATGTTAATAAGCAGGCAGACAGTGATGTGCCAAGAAAATTGGAATGTGCTGAGGTCCAGAAGTCGAGCCAAACCAAAACACATTTTTCTTCACAACATCTTAGAGAGGCCATTAATCACAGAAGCCAACAGATTTGGGTGCAGGCTGGCAAGTATAACACACACAAAGGCCATGCATTCATTCATTACACTGACTCAAAGCAGGACATTTGCTGCTGGAAACGTATTGTTCAGAAGGTGGAAGGTTTCAGCCCACAGCTTTATCAGTCCATTTATTTTGTGCTTGACAACCCACGGCATGCTACAACTTGGGATAAACATCTTTATAAAGTGCTTGCTCTGCTACAGGTCTCTGGGAGAAGACACAGGAGATCAGTATGCTAGTTGCAAAAAAAAAAAAATTATTTCAGAAAGCTTGGCTTAAGGAATTCAAGCCAAAATCTGCATATCAAAATAAATTGTTTTAATACCAGTAATAAATCTACTCAGACATCCTCTACAGTTGCATAAGGCATCCCCCTACTGGTTGACAGTTGCAATTATACTTGTTTCACAACTGATTGATTTTTCATGACTTCAATGCCAATGTAGAACTGCTTTCCCCATACAAGGTTACCAGGTCTTGCAAATTTTACCCTAAGTATCATAATGCTCAGTGTTGTTCAGAAACCTACAGCAGCTGGTGACGTGCCACTGCACAATCATTTCTTTTTTTTCCTAAAGCGAGTATAAATTAAATTTCAAACCCTCCTGGTTGCAGAGGAAAACTTGAAGACATCATGATACAATCAAATGATTCAAAAACCCAGAAACAAACAAAAGCAGCCCCAAATGTGTTGGGTTTAAGTCAGCTGTGAGTTGCGAGAGGGAGGAGGACTGGGCTCACAAAGTTTGTGTGCTTGGCATTTGGCAATAGTACACATACTTCAGGGAATAGTTGGACTGTTTAATATTAGAAAGACATTAGCTTTAAAAACAAATGAAACAAGAAACAATGCTCTCTTTGTTTAAGCTTGGTGGTAAAGGAAATTTAAAGCATTTCCTTTGTAAAATTTAATGGAGGCCAGCAATTTGGCTTCTAATCACACCCCAGCAAGGTATAGATGGTAAGATGTTATAAAGTTATCCTAACCTCAGCGCACATCCCAATGGGATGACAGTGAAGCATTCTCTCCTAGTTGGTTTATTGTTATTCCTCTCTCAGCATGGTTTTGGAAAGCATGATGCTAGGTGATTATCATAGTTCAAAACCCAGAAATATCTTCCTTTGAGGACTGCTGTGCTGCTATAGTGTGGCATCAAACTGCCTCAAGGTAACTATGACAGACATTTAGCTTTGTAAATGGCAGAGATTTCTGTCACCAACTTCACTTGCTTTATCTGTTTCCAACACACTATCTTAAAAGCAAGTTAAAAAAAAAAAGTCCATTGAACCCTTTGCTTTCAGGACTTCTCTATCTGAGGACTCACCATACTTGACAAAAAGATGTTATTTGACTGCAAGACTGGAGGCAGGTAGGATACAAATCCATTATGGTACACCCCCACCAAAAAACCCCAAAACACAACCCCATGCTAGATGCATTACACTCTTTCCTGTACCTATGCCCACCCCAACAAGTCTCTGCTCCTGCATGTAAGCGTAACATTCATTTTGAAATGTTTTTATTCTCGTTTTGCAGTGCAAGATGGAAAGATAGCGAAAACACCATTGTCTGCCTTCCCTTCCACCTGGCCTTTTTAGAAGATGAGCACTGCTGAACAGCTCCAAATTAGTGACTGGAAAGTTACAAGAAAGCAGGTTGTTTAGCTTGACTCTATTCCTAGAACGCTGTCTAGGAACACGCTATGGTTCTGCAAGGGTTAACACAGCTTTGGACCTCAAGTATCTTAGGGCACCCACCCGAATATCTGAATGGCTTCCTTCCTTCTGCTGCACGCCCAAGTAAAAACACTGGAGCAAATACAGCAGGTTCCCAGCATACACAGCCCTTGGAGCAAGATAACACTCTCAATGACAGATGCCTTCCTGCAAACCCATCAACACTAACTGTAAGAGAGCCAATAAACTCACATTTGTGCTGTACATTTTCATGACGCTTTTGCAAAAAGTGTGGCCTTAAGAAACCATGTAACCATGACAGGCCTAATTCTGACCTCACCTGGCAGATAAATGCAAGGTGATTTATCAGTAGTCCCCACACAATAGTAGCTGAAAACCTAGACTGCAAGTTATTCAGGGCCTCCTGGAGGAATGCACAAAAGCCATCTCTTCTTGAGCTTATTTTCTAGGGCAAGCAGGAGTACTTTTTGCTGGGGCAAACAGGAATAGTTTTACTTTTTACAACACCCTTCAAGTTGTGCTTTCAACAAGCTGTCCCTCCTCTTGTGCTTTGCTTAAAATAATGCAGATCTCTTGTAATTCTTCGTGGGGCTTATTTGACATGAACAACTTTTGAGGGGTCTGCAAGTTGCTGGGCAGTACCCAAAGCATAATAGGAAAAAAAACACCCAACAAAGAGACTGTTTTCTTTTCTGGATTAGTTAATGGCTTTCCTCAAGCCTCATAAGCAAGTGTTCCCTTTTTTTTGATTCACATTCTACATTGTTTTTCTAATAGGAAACTAGCTTGTTTCCAATTCATCAGGCAACTCCTTAGCATCAGTCAAGGATCACCTCCCTGCCCCTGCCAGGTCCCTTATCAGAACAGTGGTTGACAAGGAAATCCTTTGCTCAATATTCACTTTGGCTTCTTAAAGCATTTTACTTGCAGTAAATCAGACCAAAGTACCACTGTGTAAAGATTTATAGTTTTTGTTTTTGATTTTGAGGCAACCATTTAACACCACTACATTTTGGCTCCTGGGGGGTTGAATTTGCCTGTAAGTTTGAAACCCCAGCAATGGAGACCAAAGTATGAGGCTTCCAGAACGTGGTCCTAAGTTGTGCAGATTGCATCAGTTCATCTTGCCCATGGTGCCTCACTTAAGGGGGTCTGGAAACAGGGTGGTCATGTATTGCCGGATTACAATCACAATGCTGGTACACTTTGAACCAGAGTGAAAAATTACGATAGCTTCAGGTGCAACAAGCTCACAGTCTCATTGAGTCTGAGGTTCAAAGAACAGTAGGTGCGTAGGACAGGAAAAACACCCATTGGGGTCCTATATTCTCTTCAGAATTCCTTGGCATTTGCCATTCGTATTTGCCCATGTCAATTTACTGGGTGAAATTCCCATTTCTTTTAACTGTACAAAGATAGTTTACTCTTCCAGCACTGCCAGTAGACTCTTTAATACTTTTATATTGGATTATATGGAGTTTTTAAATCTTTCCTCATAATGCTTTCTCCTTCCCCTTGGTTGCTGTTTCTGCTACCCATCTTTGTCATCTGCTGTCATTCACCAGTGCCTCCAGTGGAGGTATTTTCCCTGCTGAAAAGTTAGGTTAGGACATACAGTCACAACTGGACTTCTTCAGTACCCAGGCTAGCTCAGGTCACTTCATGCTCCACTGCAGCCTGCAATATAGACATATGGCACTATGAGAAATATGGCGCTGACAAAAAAGTCACATTAGAAAAAGTGAAGCCTGTCCACTAACTGAGAATGATGCCATTGTCACATATTATATAGGAAAGATAAAGGGCTTTGCTATTTTGTTTTGCAGAAGACTAGAGCATCCTTGACTGACTACAGCAAACCCCAAAATGAACTCTGCCGCACCACTGTGAAAACATGCATCTTCTGAAAAGCTGAAAGCAGAGGGGTGCACAGGAAGAAACACGAAAGATAAAAATTAATCTATTCTCCATTCTCCCTGCTAGACGCACTGATCTTTTCGCAACACGTCTTGATAGAAGTGCGCACAAATCTCATCACCGATCTCCTCTTCGTGTTTTACTCCATTACCTCTCTTTTTTGGTTTTTGACTGAACTGTAATCCTAGGGAAGGACATGCCTATTCTTATACATTTGGACAATGCCTAGTAAAATGGCTGCCCAGCATTTGAGTAATCCATGTAATGTTTAGAAGTGTCCACAGCCACTGTGCCTCTTGTCTGGGTGGACTGGTCATGACTTCCTACTCCATGAACAGTATACACGAGGGAAGCATTGATAATAAAGATAGATTCTTCTATGGGCTCCAAAAGCTAGTTAAAATTTCCTTCTCACTCAAGTGGAGCACTGCACGCAGATAAACACACTAACCTTAGAACGAAGCCATATGTGAGCTTACAAAAGTTTGGCAGCATTGTATGGCCCTCTGTATGTTTCTAGTTAGACTCTCAATGCTGCAATCAGATCCGTCTCAGCTACTGAGTGGTACTGATAAGACACAGCTGCTATTTGAAAGATGATTTGAAGCAATGGTTTGTACCTATGCACCGAAAAATTCAGAGAACTGGTATGTAGTGAGACTAATTCTTTTAGCACGAGACGGCAGCAGACAAATTAACAAAATTCACCATTCCTACTGTCCCGCTGCAAGTAGGAAGAAAGAGAATACACACATAAAACAATTCCTATGCCATAAATTAACCAGCTCCGATAATCTTCCCCTTAAACATGCCCACCACAGAAAGAAAACCCAAGGAGTGAGGATCAAGCACAAAATTATCACTTCATGCATTTTATTGAGTTTGTTTAAAATTTGCATTATGACATCTTACACAGGGAACAAACTCTTCCTAAATGTTAGTTATCAAATATGATCAAATGGTGTTATTATGACCTTTTAGAGTACCATTTTGTACTAAACAAGTCCAATATAAACAGATGTAAAACACTGTACAAGAAGGAAACTTGTTACATTCCCAGTTTGGTATAGGGCTTCCCAACCAATGAACTGACTAAATACTGGGGTTCAGGAAGGGGGCTTGAAATCGTAGCTGAACTGAACAAAAAGCCAGACAGAACCAAATAGAATTCAATAATGGGCCCATGAAAAAATAGGCTCCTTGAGTGGAGAAAAGGTTGGGAAGCCCTCATGTCACAGAATCAGACTTTTTAATTTTTAAATACAAACATAATTTACTGTGCTTTGGGTAACCTTTATTACCACTGGATTTGTTCCTGTCTCCTCTCCCCCATCAAAACCCCTAAACAAACAAAAAAAAGCTGCTGAAGATGTGAAATATATTTCTGAATCTGTTGCTGAATTCCATTAACATGGCTCAAAGCAAACCCACCCCCCCAAAGCAGCTCCTCCTGGGAGTAGCCAAACAAGTGGGTAAAGGCATTCCATGACATCTGTGTACCTAGTCAACTTAACACCTATCCACATACCCCTAATCAAGCCCCTTAAGTCCCCATAGTAGAACCAAGGCTGAATGAAAACAGGTGAGAAAAATCAAGACACCAAACAGTTACACACAAGAACACTTTACAATATTAGTAAGGGTCTCAAATTAAAGCAAAGAAAGAGTTAAGGCTGTGGCTTAACCCAGCCAGTTAAATATTTGATACTTCACTGTGCTGATTAAGATCACACCTTTGGAAGACCCACAAAATACCTAGGCACATTGGTACAAATTGGTAGACCAATGGTCAGCTTCAACTGCGTTTATGAATCTATGAATTTCTTTTTTCTTCTTAGAATTAGACCCTACCTACTATAAACACAGCATAGAAGATGGATGTCTTTGACATGTAAGCAAACCTTTTACGATAAACATCTTACTGACATTATACTTGTGAAAGGGCCTTTTTGGACTCTACGTATTTGCATAATCCACAGAAAAGTGCCGGGCATGTGGAATGACAGTCATTCCAGTACATTGTGTCAGTGGAGTCAGGAACGCATTACTCTGCAAGCTGACACAATGGACCATCATGGCTCCTTCAGAACTGGGACAGTATCACGTCAGCGCAGCTGCCAGGCATGCACACGAGCACTTCCTACGTTAACGAGGAGGCTCTATGCATGGAGAGCAGCAACCATTTCCCAAACAAGCAAAGAATGAGCTACAAGTAACGTATTATTTGCAAAAAGCTGGGTTAAATTACAAAAGTGCCAGTAAAAGGAAAATTTGGAAAACTGAGCAGTTGTGACTGGGATTTTCTATTTCCGTTAGAAGGCAAACCAAAAATAAAACTTCACACAGATTTGCAATTTGGGTAGGACAGTACGCAGCACGCTTAGAAAAAGATTACGTGTGCATTCTACGTTTAAACCCTTTGGGCTCTGGAGTATCTATGGAGACAGTCTGTTCAGCCACGGACACAGAGGACTCAAAATCAACCCTGCAAGAAGTTCCTGAGGTAATTCCATATCTGCCCAAAGGATGGATACTTGAAACATGAAGGTGTGCGTGTGCGTAAACAGCAACAGCTTTGGTGACAAACTAGCAGAGGGGCACCCCGAAATACAAATCCACCTCAATTTGCAGAAAAAGAAGTTCTCAACTAGTGAAAACCAAGACGTACATTTACCCCCAACTTTGAAAGGAGGGTAAGACAGGCTACCACAAGATGGCACTGTGAACCAAGGAGCTGAGAACAGCACATGCATCACAAGGCTGCCACACCTTTGTTCATCTGGGCACATGGGCATTTGAGAGACAATGGATGCTTTTTTAACCTTTTGAGTGGCGAGAGACCGCTAGTGAAATTGGTGCAAAAAATAGTGCACATTCCTCCGTGATTCCAATACTGAAAAGAATAGGTTTGAGAAAGCTACAGATGCAACTAGAACTGCTTGGCACAAAGGGAGTCTTATACTTTTAAATACAGTGATTCAAAACAAAACAACTCCAACTAACCGTGACCGTGCCAACCCCAAGTGACTGTTATGCAGTGGCAGACTACATTGGCAATTAAAGTGTTTACACCAGCCTTTCAAGAGATCCAGCATAACTTTAAAAGAATGGCTCTACACTTTCTAATACTGTAACAGGAATGAACCAAGCTCCCTCACACTATTAGGGCATAAGCCAGCGAGAATCTGTTGCTGGGTCAGGCCTGCACTTTTCGCAGATTTGGTTTTGCACCGTTTATGAAGCAGATTGTTCATAAACACCAGGAGTTCCTGGATATAAATCAAAGCTGTCATATGCCAGTGTTCATCTTGCAGCACTGTTGAGAAATTTGATAGAGGCCTTATTTGCTTAGGTTTCTTCCCCTCATCAGCAACTGCAATTTGTTGACTGTCTTGGAAGAAAAGTCCTTCACCTTAGTGCTTCTGGTACAGTCAATGCTCAATTATAAATATTTGCAACATTCAAAGGATTCTTCACTGAACTGACTTTTTCTGGTACCTTCTTGGGGACCAGAAACAGTCAAGCATTGCTGCCATTACATAAGAGAGAATGTTAAGGCATGCCAATAGTAAGGAATAGTCAGACTAAAAAGGTGATTTTACTGAAGCATTAGTTCTTGAAAACTAAGAAGAAAGTTATGGTAGAAAAGTGGCTCTGCTAAAATGACAGATGTTACAGACTTTCTCCACTGGCTCTGCTGGGTGCTTTTATTCTGGTCACTGCCCTTAGTTCTCATAAAGATGCATAAAAAACTAAAAAATATCCTTGAGTAGCAAATAATACAATGAAAATATTTTAAATTCTGTAGTCCAATAAATCAGTAAAGTTACTGAAAAAGCAAGTGATTGCTATAGGAAAGATTCAAGTGATCATTTCCAATATTTACCAGGAAAAATTTTTGCTTAAGATTTTGTAATCTACATTCATGAATGTAACTCCAACCACTAAGATGCCTAACCTCCCATTTTATAGACTGATGTATGCCAAGTAGAGAAATTGTAAGAGAATATGTATTTATTTATATATGCTTCTGTTTAAAAAAATACCAGAAATACCCCCATCTACTACAAAGGTGTGTTCTACCTGGAGGAAAGTGAGCACAGTAGCCAGTCAGGGTTCCCGGGGTCCCCATTGGATTGAATAAGAAAAATGCACACTTTGAGGAACAGGAGAGCTCCAGAAGGCTGGAATCCTGAACTGGCTGGGAAGTTAAAATGGCTTAATAGTAAGATGATCTTCTATGTAACCACCACTAGGAAACACTGAAAATTTGTTAAATTTAAAGAAAGGTCAGCTTTGGTTTTTTCATCTGAGGATCAACCAACCTTTTCCATCTTGTCAGCAAGAGCAGTTCATATCCTAATTAACTACTCATTTGTACTTAAAATAAAACTTTGCTTTCCTTGCAAAAAAACTTACAGAATTGAAAAAAAAATTACCAAGGGAAAAAGAAAAGAGATATTTCACTGGGGTGAGGGCAGCCCTCCCACAATACTAATGAGAGTTAAGCTACAAACATTTTCCAATGCAGACTTAAAATTGTGACATTGTAAAAAGTATTCCCACAATCTGAATTTTGATAAGCCATCCATTTGCTTGCAATATAACATGCAACTGATTTTTAGGCAGTCGTTAAAGAGGAATTCAAGATGCCTATTATTTTAAAGAAAATAAATTGCAAAGTCTAGCCCCATAACATTGTTCTTAAAATGTATTCAAATAACCATTACCAATCTTAAGACCGACAACTAATTTGAGAAACCCATCAGACGATTATTTCTCAGCTATGCCTGAACATTAAATCAATCACTCTGCTGGGAACACTTTGGTCACAGGTGACCACCTCTGACTCTGGAGACTAGCCAGCTAAGTCACTAAAAAAATTCCACAGAAGTTCATGTTGTGGTACATAATGATGAAAAATCTGCCAACATCTGTCTGTCGGAAATTATACACAGCACCCCAGTGATTAAAATACAGCTTATACAAAACTGGAGTATAATCCTCAGTAAATAAAATGATATGTTATTTTACCAAAGTAACCACATAAAGGGGGAAAATAGTTCAAAAAGAACAGTCTTCAGATTAGGTTTCTACTTTTTTTTTTATCATCATATTTTTTTGATGGCAGTACCGAGCCAAAACATTGCAATGCTAACAATTCAATTTCCATCAGTTTTAATGCAATTAAGGTGTCTAATTGTTAACTGTTGTGTTACAGTAGCTGTTCACATAAATTAAATAGTACAGATATGCACTGCTCTTGACAATAACACATTTACAAAAGCAGCTCTCTTGTATTGTTTGCTCTGTGTGTGGTGGGTCTTATATGAAAAGCGTTCTCTTCATTTCTAAGCATGGTACAATTTTAATTTTTAATGCATTAGTACAACAGTGCATTGGAAAAAGTACTGAGCTTCTACAAAAAAGCTTTACAGTTTTAAAACAGAATTTATTTTTATTTAAACAAGCATAGGCAATTCTTATATTTCCACAACAAGATAAATATCCCAATTAAGCTATTAGCTCACTCTACAGCGTGCCATAGTGATGGGAAAAGGACTAACGTTAGTGTTATTTACAGAGATGTCAAAGAACACCCAATATAAACATTAAAATGATATTTAAGGATGCCGATGAACTGAGCTCCTAGTTCAATAGGGCAGGTGAGTCCATTTAAAAAAACAAAAACAAGACACATTATGAAGTATGTTCTGTAACTGGGATGACTTCTCAGATAAGTTCTCACAGGAGAGATCCTGAAGGTTCAAACTGCACTGGAATAGGGAAGGGAACTTAACAGTCTTAATAAGAAAAGAAAAAAACAAAACTCTTTTTTTTTTAACAATTTTTTTTTGTTTGTTTTTTTAGCAGATAGGTGTCTTTGAGCAAATAAAATTCAATACACTGAAACTGACTAGATTTGGGGACTCTAAAGAGACGCCCATTTTAAAAGCTTTGAATCTGAGAAAATGTTTTCATGAGGGAACATTCACTCGAAGTGATTACTTTATATGTAGGCACCACTCAAAAAGTGGCCAAAAAGGAAGTGACATCTTTGCCCATCACTATTACATCAGCTGTTTGGCCACAAGCTCAGATCTCACTTAGACAACGCTTTCTCTGTTACCAGAAGCTAAGACTGCTCTGCGACAAATAGGACAAGTGGAATTTTCTGATAACCAGCGGTCAATGCAGTGGACGTGATACTCGTGGGAACAAGGCAGTTTACGAAGTTTGTTGCCTTCTGTGTATTCCGTAATACAGACGCTACAGGTTTTCAGGGCATCGCTTTCACCAAAATTCCTCATTGTCAGGTTGTCGATTTGTTCTTTGGTGAGTCCTCTCGGCTGGTCATCATCATCCTCATTTAGCAAGAAAAACTGTGCTAGGCTAAGGAATGGTAGAGAACCACTTTCTTCAAAAGTGACTGAACCCCTGGTATTCCGACCTTCCCGTCTAGCACCAGATGTGGAACCTCCTTCATTACTACCTTCATAGACTTCCCCTGAGCTAGCATCAGTACCTTCACTATTCAAACTACCACCACCTGTTCCTCCTCCACTTGGTGGCTCAGCAGCATCTCCACTTTGATTCGGGGCTGGGCCACTAGGATCTGCATCACTATCACTGTACATAAAGTAACTCAACTCTCCAAAGCCTGTCATGATCTGCCTTAGCATGGTCTGAATCGCAACTGATGTAGTCTCGCTAAAGCCTGTGTTTAAGATTCTACGAATAGGAATCCTAATGGTACTGACGTAAGTTCTCACTCCAGCCCGTTCTGAACGTGAAAACGTGCGCCTAAACCCTCCCCGTTCACTTTCATAAGTGACTGTGTTGTTTGGGGTCTGGGACCTCGACCGAGTTCGGTTGGCTATGCTGTCTCTCTGCCGATACTCTCCTGGGCGAACTCTTCTCACTTGAAGATCAAGGACTATAGTAGGAGGCCTCTGTCCAGGAGCTGCAGACTCACCACTGGCATTAGTTTCTGAAGAACCAGCAGCTTGAGGAACAGGTCTTGCTTCAGGGGTTGAAAACAGAGCTGCATTTTCACTTGGCATCTCAGTCCCTGTTGAATGCTGCCTTAACGTCACGTGCTGTCTAGTTCTAGAACTTCCCTCAGCTTCATTTACCGGGGAATGATCAAATGTCTGAGATGACGTATTATGATGAGATCTGCGAGGAGCCTCACTCACTGGATTAATAGGTGACCTACTTCTATCAGTCCTAGCTCGTGTTCTCCTCTGCTCTGGGCTCCTACTTCTTGCTCTTCTCTGACCTCTGTGTGAAGGAGCTTCCTCCGCTGCCAATTCCTCAGAGGTATTCCTTTCAGATGCCGTCTGCCCTCCTGATGGCGATTCAGATCGAGGGGTCTCAGAGTCACTTTGGCTATTTTCCAAATCCTCCCCATTGGAAGGTTCTACAGATGGCTCATTTTCAGTTTCTGAATTGGTGTTGCCATTATTACGGTTGACATTTATTTCCAAACTGAACCTGAAGTCACCACTGTTAGGGTTAGTCCGGCTCACTGCCCTCCAAGACTGGTTTCCTCTTTGCCCGCTTCGTGTTGTATTTCCAGTCTGTCGGACAGAATTAAGCCAGTCTATGATGGAATCTCCATTAGATACATCTTCAGTGGATTCTGCACCTGTCAGAAGAAAGGGAACTACCAAAATTAGAGGAGAATCAATTCCTGGTTGAACTTTTCCAACAATTAATCAAGTTCTGCTTTCTTTCAAGCTTTTTGTTTAATACTACCATGGGTTTCACATTTAACAAATATTTCAACTACAAAAGCTTTTCCTTTGAGGAAGGAGTGGACATTTTTCTACAGCCTATACGTACACCTGTTTATAGGCTGTAATCTTCATAAAACAAGTCACTAGAAAAATTTAAATTATTTCTTGAAACAAGTAAGTGGAAAGTTAATTCTGAATTAAGTGTCAAAATAAAACAGGTCTGAGCTAAATCAGGAATCTCTCAACACTGCCAGTACCATAGTCTAGTGGCAGCTGGATCACCAACCACGTTTTTTTCAAACCCTCAACTTGTGGATACCAGTCTTGGTGTGCCATTACCAATGGGCTCCCTCAAGGCTCTAATTCTTGGGCCTACACTAGTCAACATTTTCATTAACGATGTGAACATTGGTATCAGAAGTGGACTGGCCAAGTTCACCAATGACACCAAACTCTGGGGTAAAGTGTCCACACCTGAGGACAGGAAGGTGATCCAGGCTGACCTTGACAGGCTCAGGAAATGGGCAGATGAGAACCTAATGGTGTTTAACACTGAAAAATGCAAGGTTCTCCACCTTGGGAAGAAAAACCAGCACCATTCTTATAGGCTCGCAGTGTTAGGCTAGCTAGTGCTATGGGCAAAAGGGACTTGGGGGTCATGATTGACCACAAGATGAACATGAGCCTGCAATGCAATGCTGCAGCTAGTAAAATGAGCAAAACACTGGTTTGTATCCATAGATGCTTCTCAAGCAAATCCCAGGACATCATTCTCCTGCTGTACTTGGCCTTAGTGAGGCCACAGCTGGAGTACTGCATCCAGTTTTGGGCTCCACAATTCAAAAAGGATGTGGAGAAGCTTGAGAGAGTCCAGAGAAGAGCCACGCGCATGATCAGAGGTCAGGAAAACAGACCTTATGATGAGAGGCTGAGAGCCATGGGGCTTCTCAGCCTAGAAAAGCACAGGCTCGGGGTGATCTGGTGGCCATCTATAAGTTTATCAGGGGTGCTCACCAGGATTTGGGGGAACATCTGTTTACCAGAGCGCCCCAAGGGATGACAAGGTCGAATGGTCAGAAACTCCTCCATGACCGTTTCAGGCTGGACATAAGGAAGAACTTCTTTACTGTCCAATCCCCCAAGGTTTGGAATAGACTGCTGCCAGAAGTGGTTCAAGCACCTACTCTGAATGCCTTCAAGTGACATCTGGATGTTTATCTTGCTGGGATCCTATGATCCCTGCTGACCTGCTGCCCTTAGGGCAGGGGGCTGGACTCTATGATCTTCCAATATCCCTTTCAGCTCTAATGTCTATGAAATCTATGATACCTACTGAGATGAGCTGGCTAGAAAACAAACAAACAAATCACAGGCTCTAATGCAGCATTTTCCAAACTGTGGGTCACGACCCCAAACAGAGGTGCAACATCAGCAGATGGGGTCGTAGGAGGTGGGGGGCTATGGGTTGGAGCAAAAGGCTAAGGAGATGGGGTCATGCTGAGGAAATGGGGTGATAAATGGGGTCATGCTGAGGAGAAGTTTGGGAAGCACTGCTTTAATGGGAACTGTGTATAATTCACCTTTGTAGAGGGATAACAAAAGCAAAGGAGTGAAGGTGGGAAAACGAGGGGCTTATGGGTATATCTCAGAAGGGAACAGAATGCCAAGAAATATGAACAAAAAATGTCAACTAAAGAAATGTAGAAGAAATCTTATTGTGGCACTAGTAATAGTTGCCATACTTGAAATCTGTCCAAAACCGATCTTTGCAGCTTGTGTCAAATAGAACGTTCACTTAATTTTTAAACAAAGCTCACCTTGCACCTGCCTAGGCTTAACTTGTTCCACTCCTGCACTCAAGTTAAGGTCCGTATTAGGTGCTAAAGTTAAGAGTTTTCACAAATACTGTATATACCTCTATTCTCATCACTGTTTTGCTGTGGTGGACCTTCTTTAATTTGGTGTAGCCTTCTCAGCAATTCTTCTTCAGTAATTTCACCTTAAGAAACAAAGAAAGATTTCCCAATATATACATATATGTCCAAATAATCTATAAGGAAGGAATTATGCACAGCTTAAACATTCTTAAGACTGCAGTTCAAAGAGATTGTGAATATTGTTTTAACAAGAAGCTAACTGCTTATAAATGTTCTTCACTGACATCTAGAAACATCTAGGAACCCCCCCCAGTGTCCTTGCTCACAGGTAAGACCAGCTACAACTTCAGCATCCAAAGTACAGTTACCAACGATTAGAACAAACTTGAGAAAAGGTTTTTACTGTAATCTCTAAGAAAAAATCTCATCAGTCTTCTCCATTCCAAACCAATTACGGTTCTGCCTATATGAAACAACTATAAGAGGTATTTAACTGATTTAGTACCAACATGTGTTGGCACATTTTTCTTGGACTGGCTTATTTCAAAATTCAGCTTACCTCTATTAGGAATGCACTAAAAAAAGCCATCTTGCAAGTTTTAATAGCAATTCAGGTAAACCAGTGCAAGCTCCTGGATGGACAAATTTATTTAATCTTGTCTTATTTTTGTTTATCCACGATGATTTCTAACAAGAATAAGCTAAACTGAAATATACTCCCCACAAAGGCCATCACCAGTTTAACTAGTTTTTTAACTAGTTTGCCATTAAAATTTGCACTTTTCATTAAGTTGGTGCAAACTTCTCACATACACAAGGCCAATACCAGAGCAGGCCTCAGACACACTTTGGATGTCCTTTTTTAAGCTGAGTAAACATAAACAAAGCAAATAGGCTCTGCAATTTCATCCTAGTTAGCACTAAATTATATGTATTGCCTTTCTAGAAGAGACATACTATATGTTCAGATAAGTAGAGAGCTACTCTCTTATGCTGGCACACAACTGTAGTTGGAAGAATACATGGTGGGGGAGATGGAACGGCACAGCAGCAAGAAAAAAAAAAACAGGTCATTAAAATGAGCTGTAACATTAAAACTTTAATATACAAATACGTATTCCGATATACCTGGAGTTCCTAGCAAATTGTTATCCCTCATAAGCCTGTACTCCTCGTCACTCAGGTTATTGACAAACTGATAGAAAGCTTCTTCCCGATCTAATCGATCCAGCTGACTACGACGCTGAGCTTCTGATTGATCAATATTTCCTTTATCATTAGAATCTGAGCTTTCCATGTTGATGAAAGAGTAGAAGAGAATCTAAAAAAAGAAAAAAGTATTTTTAAACCATGTATGCATGTAAGATATGGTAACCTATAAAACTTAATGATACTTTTAGAGGAATGATTTACTTGGTCCTGATCTGGACAATTCACTTAAACTGAGCATCTTAAATATAAATCATGGAATTTTATTTTTCTAAAAGTCCGAGTTACGAGGATATCCTGTATGACCACAGGGATTAGCATTTAAATTGTTTTGAAAAAAATCAGTATCTCTTTTTTGGATGCAATAACGTAAGACTGTTGGACTAAAAGGGACCTCAGAAGGTCATGTAATCCAGCCCTGTGCTCCTGGCAAGACCCTCTGTGACTAAACTATCTCAAGTCTTAACTTGCTCCTAAAAATTTCTGTGGATGGAGAGTCCACAACTTCTAGACAGCTTGCTCCAACACTTAACTAATCTTATAATCTGGAAGTTTCTCTTAATCTCCAACCACAATTTCTTCTGCTGCAGCCTAAAGCTATTGCTCCTAGACCCGTCTCTTACAGCCACAGAGAAAAGCCTATCTCCATCCCCTCTATAATTGCCCTTCAGGTATATGAAGACTATTACCAAATCCTCCCTCAGTCTTCTCTTCTCCAGAGAAGAACATCAAGAAATGCAGTACCACATAGAACCCTCAGCAGAACTGCATGTCTCGACAATGAAAAGCTGCATGAAAACTATAGGCCATAGCCTCAGGTCTATCCTTTTGTGTGTTCAATGTTGCTCAGGCAGGAAAGGTCTAAACCAGGGGTCAGCAACCCCTGGCATGTGTGCCGAGCATGGCATGCAAGACCATTTTGCTTGGCATGCCACCACTGGCCTGGGCTCTAGGCAGCAGCTACCAGCCACGAAGCCTGGGCTGCTCCCAGCAGGCAGCTGGGTGACTGCAAGCTCTGCCATGGTTGACAGCAGCTACCCAGAGCCTGGGCTGGCTGCAGCCGGAAGGCTGCAAACATCTGCTCTGGGCTTCAGCATTAGCTCCATGTCAGCAAGCACACATGTGCCTCTGAGCAGACTGTCCAGTGACTGAGGAGCCCAGTTCCGTATGCCCACGCAGCTGGTTCTGTGCGTTTGTCTGCCTCAGTCTGGTCCTGCGTCTGTGTGCGCACGTGTCTGGTTCTGGATGCGTGTGCGTACATGTGTCCACTCTGGGTGTGTTCTTGTTCTCTGCGTTTGTGCACATGGTTCTCTGTGTTCATGTGTCTGGTTCTCTCTCTGCTCTTCTTTTTCTCTCTCTCTCTTTCTTTCCTCTTTCTCGTCTTTTTTTCTCTACCATTGCAACATGCTCAACAAAATGGAATACACAACAATGAAGGCAACATTTATGATTATTAAATATACTACTATGCAGTGCATCCTGCCATGTACCCTCCACCCCCCATTTTGTTTTTATGGAATGCTGGCACTCCGGCACCTTCCAAGGTAGACATTGTGGTTTTTTCGGCACTCTGGCCAAAAAAAGGTTGCCTACCCCAGTATTCTTCTAGCACAGGGGCAGGCAATTATTTCAAGCAGAGGGCTGCTTATTGAGTTTTGGCAAGCCATCGAGGGCCCCATGACAGGCAGCCAGGGGCAGATAAATATTTTCTAAATTTTTTAGGGGCCCCACGGGCCAGATAGAATGGCCTGGCGGGCTACATCCGGCCCGCAGGCTGCATTTTGCCCACCCCTGTTCTAGCACATGCATCCTCAGAGCGGCTATTCCTTGGCAAATCACAAACCGCAATTTAGAGAAGTCTAAAGGATGTATTCAGACAATCTGTAAAGGATGCAAGTTGTCACTGAATCCAACTTTACTTTACACTAGAAGACAAGTTTTATAGGTTTTATTCTCCCAGAGTTAGTCCTTAAGGGAAGGAAGTGCCTCAGGTCAGGCCTTCCAGCCAAGTAAGAGTAACATCGATCCCCCAACAGCCAGCTATTTGGCAGAAATATGGGCCAAGAAACTGAAAAAAAAAAAGCACAATGCATTGAGAGTTCCAGAAAACACTTTGTCTGCGATAGCAAACCTTAGTTTTCTCAAGAGAGGAAAAGGTTAGAAAATAATTCCAGCATCCAGTATCGAGAGTATAACTTAGATGCGCTAGAAGCCGGTCTGCAACCAGTAAATTTTGATGACAAGAAGTCAGAGGGCAAAAAGACATATTGCCAGCAAAAATCAAGTAAATGTCTTCCTGTCTCCCTCTCACTATTTCAATAAGACAAGTATCTTCATCACATCTTTCAACATTAGAGCAATGTCTTCATCTGATAAGTATTAAAAGCAAAGAAGGAACAAAAATCAGGAAACAATGGTAACCTTAAACCCTTTCAAACGCATTCAAATGAAACCTAGACAATAACTGGTTTTCCTTAATACATGCGCCTCACCATCCACTGCAAAGTGCTAGAAATCTGCAATTACTCACAGAGCTGGTTATCTAGCTAGCTTTCCATGTGGTAAAATGCTTCACTGCCACCATGAATATTCCCTCTTATTAAACAGCTAAAGCTATGTGAAAATATTGGAAGAAAAAAGCATTTCACTTTCTGCCTTTTGCTGGAAAACTTCCAAATAAGATGCTTTAGCAGCTGTCTAGTGCACAGAACTGACACTTTTTTGGTTTCTCAGCACAGCTGGCAAGTCAGACACTGCCCAGTTTATGCTGGCACTTCTGCAAATAAGAGGTGTTGCATCACCTCCAAGACCACTCTGCCTGTGTAATTTCACTGGCTGCCAGTGCACTGTAATTCACCCAGTAACATCACCTTTAGAGCTTTAAGCACAGAAAGAAACACTATAAAATCCAGCATTCTACCACTGTATGAGGCTCAAAAACCTCAAAATCAGTCATACTATATATTCTCCACCTTGGCTTTTAAAACGATGATTCTATAACCTTGTTTTTATTTTAGTCATCCTATTAATTAACATGCAAGTTACTTTTGCTGCCACTAATGCAATACAAAGCATAGATATTTTCATATTCGCATTATTTAGTATTGCATTTATTTTCCAAAATGGAAGACACCCACAAACACCAATTGCATTTGCTAATGCTTTCACCTTTGACAGGAAAAAGTAGCCAACAGAAGGCTCCTATATGCATGAAGCGAAGGTTGATTTAACGTCACTCTGAAAAATGTACGTGCAGTCCAAAAACTCATACCATCAAATACACTGAAAAGTAAGAAATCTGTGTGCTATTCTGTACAACATTTTCAGTAACTGTTAAGACCCTCATCTATTGGGATCAGCAAATAAGGATGAGTATGAGCTTCAAAATCCACACAAGTAATACATAACAGGGTTAACCTATGCTTTGTCTATACAGTAGCTTTTTTAAGTTTGTGTAGGAGAACTCTTGACAGTGCTGGAAAAGATTCTGTACTAAACAAATCTTGGTTAAAGAGGTTGTCAACTCAGAGACACCCAAAAATATGTAGGCTGCTACAGTTACACAATTAACATCTAAGTACAAAGTTGAGAAAAATACTTCTTTTTAGTTTTTCATTATGCATTTGACAGCTGTTACTGTATAATGAACTCCAACTCTGGAGTCAGTTTCCTCCATTTATGTGGATCTATCACACAGCAAAGGAAAGGTTGGTAAAAAAAGAAAATTTCTTGTCTCTAAAACCCAATTATAAAACAAAAGGAACAAACAATATGCTGAAAGACAGATATGTGATACTATAATCCCATGACAAGTACACATTCTTTAAAGAAAGATGCTGTGTTAACCATTAATGTTTCATCATTTTCGTTCCGACTAAGAGCATGCTTTGATTATCCAATAGAAAACACTGGCCTAGTTCGTTTCAGAAGCCTGACCAAGAACAGTGTCCCATCAACAGAAGTGAGGTAGGACAATCATTTAATAGGCCAAGAAAGTGGACTCGAGTGTATTGCAATATATAAACACTAAGGAAAAGTCAAAGATTACTCTTAGGCAATATTTTCAACCTCATTTTTTCCCCGTCTGCATTTTGGACTGGGTTTTCTTTCCTCAGCCCTCTTCCTTTCATTAATCCAGCTTTTTACCTTTTCATCTGCATAGTTACATGTTGGCCTAGGAAGACGTCATTACTGGAAGAAGGAACCAGTGGTGAATCTGAGCATTCAGCCAAAGAGGGCTGCCTGTTTGGCTGAATGCAAATTTTTATATTGGTGTACCTACCATTACACTATACTTCACTACTGCAAACACCTGGTATGAATTCTGCACTAGTATGGCAATCCTCACTCTCAAAACAGGGTAGACACCATAACAGTCTAATGATAGAGGTAGCAAGTCTACATTAGGGGCTTCTGCAAGTGAAGCTCAGTGGGGAAGCTACACTGATGCAAAAAAAGCCAGAACGTCCAAGGCCCCACTCTAATCTCCAGAAGATGTCTCAAGATGAGCAATTTGCCACTATATTTAATAAATGCAAGGGAAGAAGCAGCAAAGAATGACCACTTAAAGGAAGTAGAATATACTTTCTATTTAGTTAACGTTCATTCCCCTGTCCTCACCTCATTCTCTGGTACTTTTCATCTCCTTGAGGTCCTTCCTTTCCTCCATGGGAAACATGGCTTCTCTCTCCAGGACATGAAAGAACCCTATAATACTGGATGCCAGTTACAGAACACCAGAAGTACAACAAAGACAGCATAGCTCCTTCCTGCCTTATCAGAATGGGATGTAGAGTGGTAGCATTCACACAGCACTACAAACATGTTCCCATACTACAGAATTTCACAAAAACAACTGCTAAACAGTTAAATCTCTGAGAGTTACAAGGCCCAGAATATGTGCTCTACTCACAATAGTCCTGAAGTGTAAAGTCTACAAATGGAAAATATTTTAAGGCTGTTGTCAATTTTTCAGCATGCTACTGTAAGGCAAAAATGACATAAGGGCAAAATATACCATGTTAGCCAATATGTTAAGGCAGGCATCATTCGCAACATCCTATTACAGGGGTGTGGCCCGCCAGGCCATTCTGTCTGGCCCGTGGGGCCCCTAAAAATTAAGAAAATTAATATTTATCTGCCCTGGCTGCATGTCACGCGGCCCTGAATGGCTTGCCAAAACTCAGTAAGCGGCCTTCTGCCTGAAATAATTGCCCGACCCTGTCCTATTAGGTTACATATGGCTTTCAAAATATAGATGTAGCCATATTATCTACGCTGCTCATATTGCTTTAAACTCAAAGTGAGATTTTATTCTTACCTCAGTAAGATATTAAATTTCCTTTCTTCCGTCAGCCAAGAGCTGTCAACAGAGGACACACAAAGACTGCAGAAGCTCATGTCTTTTAGTAGTAAGTGCAGATCTGTTGATTATAGCCAACTTTAGTTGATATATCCAGTAATAAAACTGAACATTTTTATGGAAGCACAGCAAGATGCGTCTAAAGTTCGCTGGAAACAAGAGTCTGGACAGAGACTTTACTTAAACAGGTGTATTTTTTAAGCTGCTCTCAGCTGCTAAACACTCAGATATATTAACTACTGTAAAATCTTAATTGCCATTCCCACTCCAAGATTTTAGTGCGGTTACACAACAATCACACTCACCAAATTCCAGAACAAAAGACTAGCCATTACGTTTCTACCACCAGACATGAGCATTAAGTACAGCAAGCTTATGCTAGCAATTAGTGAGTACCCATTGTTCAATATTTTACTATCTACAGAAGAACAACTCCTATGTTCTCCAAGGAATAAAAGTGAGCAAGAACTAGCAATGTCCATTCAATATGGAAAAGCTTTAGTCTTCATGCCTTGACTTAAAAACACACACACCCACACACGTATATTTAGACACCCACCAAAGAAAAATTTGAAACAATTCAGTTCCAGGAATTTACTTAAACTAGATGCTTAAAAAGTCATTTGACACTAAGCAACAGTAAAATGCTTAAACTCCTAGCCATCTTAATCACTAATATTTTGCACTTACATACCATCTTCCATCCCAAGATACATCCCAAAAATTTCATAATTGTACAAATTATCACCAAGTCCTCCTTCCTCAAAAAAAGAGTTTCAAGGTATAATAAATAATAATAATAAAATATCTGAAGGGAAGCATTTTAGTATATTTTCTGTTCTATAAATGGATAAAGCCAACTTGAATAATTAGGCAGTAGTCATAGCTGACATCTCCAATTACTACTAAGGTAAAAGAAAACTTAAGACCCTAGATGATCAAATTCATCTCCTCAGGTGTTTGATAAAAACCACCAATTCAAAAAACAAAGTTATGCTCTTTATAAGCAACACACACTAGGTCTCAAATGTCTTAGAACCTGAAGAAAAGAAGAGAATACCCAAATCGGTAAAACAACAAATAGAAGGTGTTTCCAATATTTAAGAGCTGATAGGGATTTAGTCTTTCCCCAAAAATGCTGTCTAAATGGTTATTGGGGGTTAAAGATTAAAACAAGCATTCAACATATGTTTTGAATAGTGATGTAGTTCTGTCCAGCCTGTACAGGATATTTTCTAAAAATTAATATTCTGTATATTAGAGATTGCTGGAAGGTGAAGAAGTAGTTCAGGAAATTTCATTCATACCTTATAGCATATACAGAAGGAATGGTTTGTAGGCAGAAGCATAATTTCATAACTGTTCAATTACTACCTACCCCGCCTTAACCAGCTATACCAAACTGGTAACATACATTCAGTTTTAGTCAACAGGAACAGTATAAGCCTTTTGCTAATAAGGAGATAAGTCATCATGAGTGCAAGTCAGAATTACCACCACCTGAAACCAAGTCTTAACTGAAACATGCAAAACAAATGAGTAATGTGACTTGGAAATTTATCACACATTCTACAACAGGAGTACAAGACCTCCTAATGTTGAAAGTTCTTCCAGTCTACACTGACCAGCTCTAACACCACATAATTCATTTTGATAGAGTTAACTACCAGAGAGCTCTTTGAATTTCATTTTCTTCATAGTATAAAACCAAACTGGTTAAGACTAAGGTGCATTTTAAGATATCTCAGTCCACACTATTATATAGCTTTAACAGTAGGCTCTGAAAAAACCTAGCACATGCATAAAAAAGGGGGAAAGTGCTAGTATAATATTTTCAGAAGCAGCACCATTCATACACCAAATATTCCATTTCATAAATAGTTTTAATAGTTTAAGGACACGCATTACATGTGTTTAAATCCTTGAAGTTTCATCACTCAACTCTCTAACCTGTTGCTAGCCAAAAAAAGATTGTTGATAGTGAAACCAATTACTGATAGCACTAAAAAGAAATTACAAGCAGATGAAGGAGAAACTGCATTGGGGACAATTTAGTTGCAACCCTACAATGAGTTTCATGTGGGTGGACCACCATGTCTACAGGGAGCCCCACAAAAGTTAATCAGTTTTTCTTAGAAAAGATGTGTCTACTTGCACATCTCTTCCCACACAACGAGGGCCTTCAATCCAACTTACTGTTCTAACCACAATGGAGGACTGTGCTTTCAAGTTTTTAAAGATGTCATATGTTATGAGCTTATTCTCTTCCTGTTGCTATTAACTCCAACAGAAGTAGTGCAAATGTGCACCAAAGCAGAAGCAAAACATCTGCAGAAAAGCCTTGAAATATGCACCTGGAAATTAAGATACGACATTTCAGAAGTTCTCAAACTTTATACCCCGCTGATTTCCCCCATATGCCCTCTGTCTTAAAAAAAAATTCTGGGAAAAAATCAAGTTGCCAAAATTGTGGGAAAAGGTGTCTTCTATAAAATGGTATTTTAATCAAGGCAATTTACAATTTGATCAGTTATTAGTTTTCCACACAGCTTTAAGTGCATAGATCATGCATGTTTGAAAGTCATTTGAATCAAATACATTAAAATAGAGCATATGCCAGTACTTGTACAGAATACCTTCATAAAAGCAGTATCTGCTAACTTGGGGGTGAGACACTGATGAAGAACCCTCCTTCTGTATTGCAGAAGTTTAATAATGCATTCAACATAACGTCTTATCTCTAAAACTGTTGGAAAAATAAATCAACCTCCTCAGAGTCCAGTAGTGCCAACATTCACACTTCAACCCTCCTGCTACAAGCTTCTAACTCACAGACAACAACCTGAAAGTGAGACAAGACTCCCTCTGGAAAGTATCAAGCCTATATATTAATTGCAGAAAAGTTGAGTGTGCTAAATCCAAAATACTTTGCATTTGGAATAAGTGGGTACTTCCAAGAATGCAAATGACAATAACCATCAGCAACAGCAAGGGCTCAAAACGTTATCATTCTACTTATTAAAACAGCATTTTCCCCACAGATATGTTAAAAATTAAAATAAGAGAGTATGTTGTTTCAGATTCTCAGATTACACAAAAGAGAAAACATTGCACGAGGTATCAAACTTCCAGCACTGGAAGGAGTCTCAAGAAAACAATGCTCTCTTCCTCTAAAACTGAGCAGTCTATTAGGTCAGCAAGCAAAACACCCACTCTGAAGATAGAAGGAAGCTGTGCTATGGTGTCAGCAACCAGTGTCTTCACTGAAAAGGAGAGAAGCAAGAGCTGGGCAGCATCCTGGAGAGCCAGACACACAAAATTGATCACCGCCGAGTAGTGCTCAAGTGTCGAAAGGAACAGGACCTCCAGTTAATGGAAGCTCTAAATCAAACATAACCTGTTTCAATGCAAAAAACATATGTAAATTTCAACTCTGCAATTGAACTCAACTTTCCCCACAAAACTGGTGGTACTGCAGCATCAACTGGAAATAAAAAGCCAGCACTACAAGACAAGGACTACAAACTACAATCCCCAAATGAGAATAGTATACAAGTCTATGCTGAAGTATTTACTATGTAAAAGTATCCTAAATATTAAAAAATGTGAATACCTTATGTACCCAGTAATATTAAAATTAGATAGTTTGAATATAAAACACAATATCTCTATGTAAGACTACAATTCCATCATCATATTTGGAAAAGGAACAATTATCGTATTAAACAAAAATGGAGGCACTGGTACCTCCTGAACACTGAACTGACAGACTGGTTTAGTTGGAAGTTACTTTTCAAAGGTTAAAATAAAATGCACGCAAGTCTCTTTACAAATCAAATACATTACCACTTGATTATTTTAACAACAAAACTGCTCAGAGCTTTGCAGTCCTAACTGAAGGAATGGTTAAGCATAAACAATTCAGATGAGCCAACGGATACCAATTGGTGTCTACTAATATAAACCACAACAAGATGGAACTGCAGTCTCACATGCTTTTTATGTTTTCACACACAGCCAAGAGTCCCATGCAAAAGCAAAAAGGAGATGTGACACTGCACATTATCTTCATGCATCCAATGGAGGTTCTAATCCTACATTAGTTAAAAAAGCTATATTTTTCAAATACAAATTGTGGGACACACTTCTGTAAGACCCTCGAGAGATCTTGTTGAAAAAGAGGCATATATGTATGTTTTATTCTTTCAATACTTGGCTGATTTAAATATTTATAAAGTTCCATGGCTCTTCTAGACCAGGGGCAGGCAATTATTTTGGGCGGAGGGCTGTTTACTGAGTTTTTGCAAGCCATCAAGGGCCAAATGACAGGCAGCCAGGGGCAGATAAATATTAATTTTCTAAATTTTTTAGGGGCTCCACAGGCCAGATAGAATTGCCTGGTGGGCTGCATCTTGCCCACCTCTGTTCTAGACTATATTTACACTAAGAATTACAGGTCAGTTAACCTGCCCTAAAAGTCTGAGAAAGAGAGGCTACCCAATAAGCAATTAGTCTAGTCAGGTTTCAGGTCAACCAGGCAGGACTGTATCCCATCTTGCATGAAGCAGACTTTTAAAGCATGTTACTAATGCCTTCTAATTTTACATCGTCGAACTCCAGCATAAATGCAACATTAGGACTCCATCTACATAGTTAAAACTACAGTTTTAACTATAACTGTACAAAGTAATACTTCCTCGTTGCGTGAATCGTACAGAGAGCATTATACTAATACATGATTTCTCTACAGGATAGGAAATCAGCTAACCTGGCATACTGGTATAAAGATGCTTAATGGAAGAAAGTATAGAAGGGCTGCAAAATATATTAGTGAAAAAAATATATGTAATCATCATCAAATAGACATGTGTATGGATAAAAGCAATAGAATAGTCAAGGGTTTTTTCAGGGGAGATGGTTTATAGAAGACTTTTCCACTCTCTTTTCCTTGTACATACTGATATCACTATGTAGTAGTTAATATAGGCTGAACAAAGTATTTATGGTCATCCACAACAGGGACTTAGTAGAAGTTTGACAGCACAGCATCCTACATGAGCATGTAAGTGGTTAATGCTGCGACATAAAACTTACAAGTATTTGTAGTGAAAAGAGACAGAGTGTAGCAGTTATTGTATATCTTTGTAATTTGGCAGATAAGTCAGGATGTCTTTATTAATCCTTTTAATGAAATATGGGCAAACAAAAATTTCTGATTCTCTAAGGTCCTTAAAGCCAATTACCAATTCCGAAATAGGAAATGTGTATAGGAAACCGAGATCAACTTATAAACAAGGGGTGACTACTGTGAAACCACCAGTACCACCTCCTATTAACAAAGTTTAAATTCAGCTACAAAAGGAAGCAGCCTACTGTTAAATTCTCAACATTTCTGATCAAGTTACTGTTGTTAAGAAGACTGGAAAATAGGTATTCATCTCCTTCGTTATTTCGTCGCCACCTCCAACTTGAAATTCATCAGTCCTGTCAATAGCAGAGATGGGAAACAAGTCTGAGGAGCCATGCGATAAACCCCGTGCCTCAGCTGCTATCTGGGCATAAACCATTTGAAAGCTTGTTTATTCAGCAGCCACTGCACAAAAACTGTATCTTTGTGTCAAAAGGACTAACTGCTTATACTAAACACTGGGGTTTTTCCCTTAAGATCTTGACAGATCGTAAACCTTGTTAAAAAAAAAAAAAAGAGAGAGAAATCATTCTGCATAATGACTTGAGGAGAAATCTGGGAGATGGAAAACAGGAAATGAGTCTGAAGCTTGATAAGGATGGCTACCAGGAGACAGCCTCAGACGACACCAGCCTCACTGCTAAAGCTGTTTTTCAACCTGCAGACCCCAAAGAATTGGCTCTTCACGCAGTCTCACTGTGGGGAAGTGGTGCTGAAGAAGAGAGGGAACGAAGGCCATAAACTGGGGCAGTGCAGAAGGCAGCAGAGCCAGGGGAAATCACAGCTCAGACCATTTCACAGGCCCAAGAGTGGCCCAGGCTGAAGGCAGGACAACACGGAGCGGCCCCTCGCCCCGCCGAGAGAAGCATCGAATGAAACCATGAAGGGACAGGCCCAGGCCCAGGCCCAGGCCCAGGCCACAGGCCCAAGCGCCCTCCAGGCCCAGGCCCGGGCCCGGTTTGGATGGGGCGCGCCCTGCCCTGCCCTGCCCCAGGGGAGCCAGGCGGACGCAGGGCGGACCCCTAGGCGCGGCGGGCCCAGGCCTCGAGCTGGCGTTTCCGGCCCCTTCCCCCCCCGGGCGCCGCCGCCTCCGGCCTGGGCCTCCCATTTTGAATCCCAGCGCCCGGCCCCGGCACCCACCGCCGCCGCCAGCACCGCCGGGCCGGGTGGCCGCCTCGCTCCGCCGCTCGCCCCGCCGCGCCGCGGGCTCGGTCCTGGTGCCTCCGGTCTCGCGCGTCCCCGAGCGGCAACAGCGTCTCCCCGCGCCCCCTCTCAAGCGGCCATTTTCTGCTCCATTGTTACCAAGGAACGGGGGCCGGAAGCGGGGGCCGCCGACGGCGGAAGTGAAGGGAAGGCGCACTCTGCGCATGCTCCGCCCGCGCCCTTCGCCTCGGCGCGGGGGGAGCGGAACCTGACGCAACAGGCCATCGAGCTCGGCGGACCGCCCGGCTAGAGCGACCGCCCGGCGCTCGCTGGTCCGGCCGCCATTTTGAAGGCGGTTGAGGCGGGGCGTGAAGGGCGGGTCCCGGGCCTGCCCCAACAGCTGGGCCTGAGGAGGTCTCGTCCCGGCCCAGGACCTGGTTCCGCGCTAAAAGCTACGACTAGGGTGTGGCGGGGTCATGGCCGCGGCTCAGCAGTGTTGCCAGCTCTAAAATAAGAAACGATCACCTGGGAAGCTCATAATGATTAGATTTGCTGAAAAACTGTCTTGCACTGGGGGAAAAAAACGCAAATAAGCGTTATTTACTTTCCTCTGCTCTTTACTTCGCCAGCGAAGGAGCCGTCAGAAGTTGAAGCATGTTGTTATTTGGAGGCAAGCCGCCATGAGAAGAGCCCTGACGTTGATTCCAAAAGTTGGTTTGGACCATTTGAGAGTGATTTGGGGTTTGCATTTCCTGTGTCGATGAGCTGCCTCAAAAATGATGGTCTGTTGTGGACGCTTTTGCCGTTCTTTGTTTTACAAGGGTTGAAACAATCATACGTATATGATCATTAGCACGTGCCTGGCAACACTGGCCTGACGTCGCATCCTGGGGCTCGTCCTCCTCCATCCCACGTGGTACGTCCGCGCTCTGTGGCAGGTGCGGACAGACGTCACTCAGTAGATTTAATGGCTGGACAAAACAGGCCCCGTCGAGGGATGCAGCCTCGGGAATAGCCACCCACTTCACAGCCGTGCAGGGACCACTGGAACTTTGTGTGTCAGAAGAAATGGGAAAACATCTGTGACCTGAGAGACGGAGGAGGATGTCCTGGGCAGTAGATAGTGTGGCATAATGGAGAGAATAACAGCCCGGGATTCAGGTGTTGGGGTTGTCGGTAAGCAATGGGAAGTCAGTGACCAAGTGCTCAGCACACCACTGATTTATTTGAACATGAAAAGCCCTGTTTTTATTAGGACAGCTGCTGGATGAAAGACCGTATTAGCAATCAGTAAATCCACAGGGTATTTATCAGGGAACTCTACTGATATAACAGACAAACAGGAGGTGAAAGGCGACTTACAGTTAAGTGAATTCTGTGCTTTATTTCTTTCCTCCCCTTTTAGAAGGCTGGCTCTAATATACAGGTTTCCCTTGCTTTATGCTGTGCATGTGTTCCTGGAAAACGGCACAACTCAAATTCACAAAAAGGGAACCCGCGTTACAGTGTAACAAATCATATCCCTAGACTTTGACTGCACTGACCCCCAGCCCCATTTCTACCACTTTTACAAGACAATTTTGGTACTCACCAACAGCAGATAGTGCACGCAAGCACAGGATGGTGGTGAATGTTACCATAATGGGGATGGCAACTACAGAAACACGTGTTGCAAACAACAAGCAAGGAGCACAGATCCACACAGGAGGCTATATTTTGATGCATGTCATTCCCACAGTGCACTGCAAAAAGCAGCTGACTGCAGGCTATCATCACGCCAGAGTGAATTTACCTCACATGTAATGAATTTTTGGTATAAAAAAGTCATCACATAAGAGTGAATTCGTACATACAGAACCTGCATAAAGCAAGGGGAACCTTTGTAGGCTCTTTTACATGTGCTCTGGGGGTAAGGGAGGGAGACAGAGCAGCCTTTAATTGGAGCGGCCTCCAGACTCGTGTAGGTGCCCCTAATGTAGTGAACTAGTAGTTAAAGGGGTACACTAGAAAAAACAGCTCTGTTCTGAGAACTGCCACTGATAGATTTATAGTGTTTAGCAAGTCATTGCACTTCTCTCTCATTTTCCTCATTGGTAAAATGGTTTTAATCACTTAGAACATTTTTACATGTGCTCTGGGACACAGCACTGAGCACTTTAATTAGCAAGCCACACTAATTAAAAGTGTCCACGCGTCATGTGTATTAGTGTCACTGCACTGAAAAAACGGCAGCGGGGCACTTTAAACTAAACCTCATTAAATATATTTTATTTCAAAGTGCCTCGCTGCCATTTTTTTGTAGTGTGGGGACGCACAGGGATGCTGATACACATGATGTGGAAGGCTGCCAGAGCACATCAGTTTCCACCAGCTGAGTCTGCTCCAATGCACTGGATTTCCAGCACATCAGAGGAACTCCCCGCACATCTGTAGGAACTTTAATTTTGACAGGCTGAAGGCAGGGCAGGATGACACCTTACACACCAATTCCTTCAGAAATACATAAAGTTTGGTAGGTGTTGTAGGCTGTTTCCTATAGAAGTTTATGCATTTTTGAACCAGTGACTTCCTAAGGTGTCTCCTCCCCTGCCTTCTGCCTGACTTCAGACTAACATGACTAACTTTAATCTTGATAGGTTTCTTTAAGATTCTCACATGAAAGCCACAGAAATTAAAGAGATTTTTTTAAATGTTTTGTTTGGCTGATTTCAGGCTGATATAGGCAGACATTTCCAGTTTGCCAAGGGAAGAACTACCTCATAGAACTAGCCCTGTGCAGCTTATACCTTGGCTATTTAAAGCCACTTCTGAGACTTCAGTGCCATTATTTTCAATGCATCTGAGACATCCACCTCTGTTAGCTAGCTTTGAAAATCTCAGGATCTGTACAGGAGTATCATATTTCAGAGGAATTGCAAAGGAAAATAACCTTGCATGGAGAACTTTCTGGCATAGGAAAGAAATCACAGATCTATGGCAAAACTACCATGCAACTCACCTTAAAGTGTTTTCAGTTTGATAATGTATTTATAGAGAAGGACCATTACCACACTTTTTACCAGTAAGTTAAATGTATTTTCCTTCTGAGATGCTAAATCTGCTTTTAAATCCTCTGGAGTCTGAAAAATTGGTTATCTAGTCTAGTATTTGGTGATAGAGAAGATTTTTTTCTCTAAAAATGTATTTAAAACTGTATTCACAGTATAGATTAGCTAAGTAGTAAACCTCACTGCAGTGCAGAGAAGAAAAATCCAAGCCTCTTGGGAACTTCTGCTGCTGAAACAAGGGGGAAAAAAGCTCTCAGATAGCTCTCAAATCCTATACCTACTAGCAGCATTAGCAGAGGCAGGAGCTAAAGAAGTAAATTAAGGCAAATTGTACCAACATGGCCTGTAACTAGGAAACACCCAACTGTAAATTTGCTAGATCTGGAAGCCAGAGATCCTAATGCTGTGCATACTTAGGTAAACAATTATCTTGCTCACATTCTGGTTCATTTGATTTTGGAGTCTCAGCATTGCTGGGCTTAACCTGTATGTGAATGACTGACCAGGAGAAAAACACAAACTGTAGCAGCATGAATTGCTACTTATTCAATCCCCTGCTCTTTTCCTTATTATAATACTGTACTAATGTTTTAGCGTGCCGCTAGCAGATGACTGTGTAGACAGGTATGTATTAAAAAATGCTGAAGAAGTGAGCTTTCACTGTAGAACAAAGTGGGTGAAGAGTAGACATTAGACCTAATTTAGATAATGCAAACATTTACGTTATGGTCAATACTATAATGCTTAATATTTATACAGTGGGCCCAATCAGTCCCTTTCTGCAAGAAAGCCTATAGGAGATGGTTGAATCCCTGCGCTTTTATGTCATTGGAACATTAGAATAAGGTGCTAAATAAGCATCATCACAACATCTCATTGCTATTGGGGAAAATTTGTGTTTTTTTTAAAGGGAAACATACTAATATTTGTTTCTTCATATATAAAAAAGGTAGAATTGTCTAGAATTCAGAAGAAGCAGAAGTGTTCAAAAAATTTCTGGTGCATTTTTGGGAGAAAGCCAAACGATGTATTTATATCCTATGATGAAAAAGTACTTTCAATTCACATAGTAACTCAGGAGCAGATTAAACAGCAGATGCTTAAGGTGGATGTTTTCAGATTACCAGGTTTGGATAACTTGCATCCAAGCATTTTAAAAGAGCTGGCTAAGTATTCTTTGGACTGTTAACTTGATTTTCAACAAGTCCTGGGACATGGAAGAAAGCTAACATTGTGCCAGTATTTGAAAAAGATAAAAGACCTGAGTAATGCTACTCTGCCAGCCTGATGTTGATCTCAGACAAAATAACGTAACAGATGCTGTGTGAGTTTGACTAATGAAGAAGTAAAGGTGAATAAAATAATTATGCCAATCAGTGCAGGTTTATGGAAAGTAGATCTTGTCAAACTGATATTTATTTAATGAGATTACAAAATTCTAATGTTGATATAATACTCTTACAGACTTCTGGAAACCATTTGCTTTGGTATTTTGTAACAACTTAATTAAAAAACCACCACAATACAGATCAGTATGTCAAATAACTTAATTGACTTGAAACTAACTGATGACAAAACCTGCTAATTATGAGGGGGCTGTTTATAGTGGAGATCAGTTCTTAGCTCTTTTAACAATTAGTGTTATGGATTGTTTGGTAGACTTTGCTTAAGCAAACAGCACACTCTTCAGTAGGCACATTTACATGTTCACTAATGTGTTTTAAACTTAGCACCTCCACTGCGAGGGACTAAAAAAAGGCCCATTAGCCTATTTTAATGTGCATTAGCCAAAGCTCGTCAGCTTTTTTGTGACTCTTAATGTGCATTAAAATAGGCTAATGCACATTAAAGTGCATGTATAGACATGCCCACTATGACCCAGTGTAAAGCTGTAGATCTGGAAACAAATGCGGGCTGTATTTCCAGAATAGAAGACTGTATTCTGGGAGGCAGTGACTCTGAAAATGACTTGCGTTCATGGAGAATAATGAGCAGAACATGAACTTCCAACATGATACTGTGGCCAAAGCGGCTATTGCTATCCTTGGAGGTTTAAACAGGGCAATAATCCAAGAGAGGCAGGGAGGTTATAATACTCCTGTACTCAGCAGAGGTGAAACCACTATAAGGCATATGACATCCCATTCCAATGTCAACAATTCAAGAGAGAGATTAAATTGAGGAGAACCATGGGAATGCCAAAGGATTGGAAAACTTGCCTTATTGCAAAAGAAACAATAATCTTGATCTGTTTAGGTTAACTCAAAAAATGGTTAAAAGACAACTTGACTGAAATTTGATAGTACAAAGCTATTCAGTTTAGTTGAAAAATATAGAACAATATCTAGCGTGGCTGTAAGTTAAAGGCAGACAGATTTAGATCCGAAATAAAGTGGAAACTTTTAATAGTAAGTATACTTAATCACTGGAGCAACCTATCAAGGATTGTCGTGGATTCCAAACTAGAGTTTTTTAAAATTTAATGCATTTAGATATATAGATAGATCTCAAGACTTAACGTTTTTAAGAGCTGGTGTGTGTGTTCAGGCAGGAATTAACTCCGCAAAGTCGTTAGGTTTGCATCATACAAGAGTGAAACTAGATGTCTCAGTGCTCCCTTCCAGGCTTCTACTCAATGAATACATATGCAGATGCTTCTACCAAACAGGAGATTTTACAACACCTTCAGCTCTCCTATGAAATATGAACTTTCATTTCTACCTCAGAGAACTTTTACAATCTTTTCTTCTATGCCTGAAGAAAGGTGTGCCCAAAAGCTTGCAAATTTAGATATTATTTATTTATTTATTTATTTTTACGCAACAATCTAGTTGATCTAATAAAAGATAACATATCTACCACGAGTTCTTATTCCTTTTTCCTTAACGACTGTTTTCATCCTTGTAACGATGTACTGTGACACTGAAGTCTGTTTTTGGGGGGGGGGCTTGAACATGTTATGATGCAATATTAACACAAAGTAACAGTAACTATTATAGGACAGGATCCGAATACAACTTACTGAACACTCTGGAAGCATCTTTTTCAAGAGTGAAGCTATTATAATGGCTGGAGAAATATTATGCATGCACTGATTATTGTGCAAAAGAGGGGGTGGATTTTTTGGATGAAACTCTTAATATAATTATTCAAAAATCCTGATCAATACCCCAGAAGGGAACTTTCCAGGACATTTAACTATTCAGTCTAGATGTTCTGTAGCTTTGCTTGTATTTGAAATGACCAAAAAAACCCAAATCCCAGATTCCAGTGATCTCTAACTAATCCTGACATTGAAGTCCCATTTACTATATTTAATGTAGATCTTGAGCATGTATAAATGACATTTGTATTGATGTCTGATTAATTATGCTAGTAGCAGGGTGGGGAGGAACTCATAGAGTATTTGCATCTATTCTCTCTTGCAGCTGTTACAACAGCAAGTAATCATTCCTCTCTCTACATTTTGCTCTTTCTGGGAATATAAAAATAACTTGCCTAATGAAGCAATGCTGAGCAGCTCATATGTCCAAACAGATAGGAGTCAAATGCCTCAGTTTAGAATGCAAAGTCGTCTGTGGTGGCAGTGGCTTTGAACAAGTTTCCCCAAGGCTATTTTCAAATAATTCCAGGACTGACTGAAATTTAATGCAGAAAGGAATTTAGAGATGCACTGAAGAATGATGTCAAAGAGGAGGAAATGTAGGGAGAAGCTGTATTCCTATCTCTTTTTATGATAAGAGGTTGAACGCATCATACAATTACTGAATTCAATGGAAGGGTGCCAGATAGTTTGAACCATTTGACCACAAAGTCATTGTCTTCCTGGTCCATTATAATCTTCCCTGATATTCACTAACCTCAGCACCTCACATGTGATAACGACCTTCCTGAACAATCTTGTTCTTCCATTATCAGGTCTTTACTGCCCGTTGGCTACCTGATAATTTCTCTTCTATCCTGTACTTATTTACATATGGAGTTTAGCACAAGCTTTTGTTGCATCTGCTATTTAGCTCTGCTGTGTTTGCTTCTCTCCCAGAGGCCTGGAGAAGAGTATTGATATCTGAATGTTTGCCTGTGTGTATCCCAACCATGCAAAGGGTCTGATAAAAGATATCACTCACAAAAAAATCTTACATTATCATTTTTCTGTCATTACCATAGAATTAAATCATTACATAAGAAACCCTTGAGCTTCTTAGTTTGGTCCTTCTGATACCATAAGACTTAGAATAATTAAGATATTTTTTAAATTATATCAAAGATTTAATCTTCTCATCCTCAGCTAAATGAATGAGTCTTACATTCTTTAAATCAAGTCTTTTCCTTTGCTTGTCTTTGTTGTCCATGGCAGGAGACAGCACTGCAAAACGACAATCTGCTGTCCTCTCTGGGAGAGTTAGCTAGTAACTTAGCTATCCCCCAGCCTCTTAAAGTTTGAGAGAGATTATTTATCCTGAAGCTCCTTGCAGTTTATTTGAAGTTGGACAGGTGTAGCAGTTGGCAGAGAGATTTGCCAGGCATAGGCTCGTGCTATTGTGGTATATTAACCCTTCAGAGTGAGGGTATATGTAATATGCACAATCATGCATTTATATTGGAATGTCTTTAATAAAGTTTTCAGCAGAGAAATAGATGTCCAATTTAGTGTTACTGTGCACTTCACATCATGATCTGGATTAGGGTAAAATAATAAAGTGAATCCAAATCAGAATAATCATGTTTTACATCAATTTTGTCTCATTAATAACACATGGTACATGGAAACCTGGGCTTGTTTCTTAGGAAGCCTCTGTTAAAATAATAATATTTTGTCTTTCTGTATAGCATAATGTAGGGGTGTCAAACTCATCCGGCCCCAAGGACCAGATGACCAGCATGGGGCAAGTCCATGGGCCTCCAAGGCCCATAGACACCCTCCCCCCAGCCCTCTTTCAACATACAAGATCTAGCACCTGCTCCAGCTGATCTGGGACCTGTACTATGCTACTATGTTCCAGAGCCCAGGGCAGCCAGAACATGTGTAGTCTGGTTGGGGACATACAGTACAGATCCCAGACTGGGCAGAGCAAGGGCTATGCTATACATGGTGCCTGCCCTGGCCAAACTGTGCAGTGCACAGTGCCAGTTCTAGGAACCAGGCCGCACACAGTGGCTGCTCCAGCTGGTCCGGGCTCTGTGATGCACATGGGGCTCACAAACCAGGCTCCTGGTGGGGTTGCTGCAAATGGTGAAGCCCATCCAGCACAGGTACTGTATGTGGTACCTGCTTTGTCTGGTCCTGGATCTGGGCTACATCTTTCTGGCTAGATTGTGCTGTACACAGTGCCAATTCCAGCTACTCTGGGATCTATGCTGTACGTGCCTGCTTGTGCAGCACAGTCCCAGAGTGGCCAGGGTGGGTGGCACACATCCTGAGCCCTGCCTGCGGGGCTGGTTCAGTGTGCATCATGCCCCATCCCATGTTGGTCTTCTCAGACTTCAATGGCAGCACCAGAGATCATATGTCTGACACCCCTGGCACATTGCATTTGGTGACCTTGGCCCAGATTTCTGACTGAAGGTACCGTTATTACTGCATGTACTGTTAACATCAGTAGAATACAATCCTGAAAGTTTACACCCTTACACAACCTTGCAAAATTATGACAGTTTACCATGTACAATCTACTCATTCAACATTTACCAAGGTAATTAATTCTAATAATATTTTACCCACCTGTCACAGTCATCTGAGATTGTTTATTTTACATGCTGCAAAAGCTCAGGTACTACTACCCATCTGAGCTGCTTGCTTGTGGTTATGATGATAAATGCACAAAAGCTTTCCAGATTAAAGTTATACTTTTTGGTACATGCTCATGGCAGAAGTTACTTCACCCGTTACCCTCTCCACAGTTTGTATCAAATAGGCTCTGATTCAGCAAAACATTTCAGCACACCCTTCCCTTACCTTAGTACTGCCATCAGTGAGGCACTAGAGCAGATGCTTTACTTAAAGCTTTAATTGGAGACTTTAGAATGTGCTTAAAGTTAAGCATTTGCTTAAGTGCTTTGTTTGGCACTCATTTTGTTCTACTTCTGGGCACCTGCTCCTCAGCTGTGGAGTGGACACAACTTCCAGCTAGCAGGCAACTTCCATGCATCTGCAAATTGCCTGCATACTGGTGCTGCTTCTCCCAGCTCCCCCTCTTCCCCACCCTGTGCAGCTGTAGCACAGGCATAGCTGGAAGCTGCCCAGTCCACAGCACAGATCCCCACTTGCTGGAAGCTGTGCTCAGACTGCAACCCAGAGAGGGAGCATGGGGGAGAAGTGTGCAGATGCTCAGACCCAGTACAGCTCCAACACCAGCTGGAAGCTGCAGCTGGGGGCTCAGAGAAGTGGCAGTAGTACAGTTGCAGCTCGTCATTGGCACAGGTAAATCCCACCTGTATTCGACCAGACCCACAGGGAGGGGAGAAGTGGCAGTTGTGCAAGCACAGCTGGAAGCTGTCTAGCCCTGGTGTGGGCATGTACAAAGCCTTCCAGCTGCATGGCCTGGATCCAGGGGCTCTGCAAGCCACATGTTGCTGACCTAGGGGAAAGAGAGGAGAGAGAATACTTTACTTGTTTCCCTTGACTCAATCTTGTGTCCAGGAGTAAACCTGTGCTGATAAAAATTATATTATAATTAGTTTTTAACTTGTATAGACCAGCAGCACAGGCCACCTTAAAAATGACTGCCAGGGTTTGAAGCTTTGTTTCTAAAGAAAATATCTAGCCATTTCCCTTGCAGAGAGACTTAGGCAAGTAATCCATCCAGAGAGTGACAGATAGCAATGCCATTCCTCTTTCATAACATCTTTAAAAGGGAGTTGTCTTCACAAACAGGTCCTTAGTTGCATTAAGTTTTGTCTTTATTTAGCTCTGACAAGGAATCAGAGACTCACAGTGAGGAAGGACAGTTGCATTTAAATCAAGGGGATAATTCAAGTTATCTCATACACAAAGCAAACCCCAGAAATTTCATTCCTTGCTGATTGCCTTCTCCCACTTGAAGATATCCACATGAACAAATAAACTCCCTTAAACCCAACCAGAAATAAAATAGCTGTGCAGTGCTTCCTACTTCATAATGAAAATGCTGTGTGGCTGCAACCAGATTGGGGCAGAGTTATGGTTATAGTTGACTCTTCAGTGGGTGCATCTATACATGTGCTTTACTGCAGAGTTGACTAATTAGCTCCGCAGTAAATCATCACTATCTACATGTGCACCAGTATTAGGGCACAGTAAAATAATTAACTCTGCCACAGAATAGTACTGTCAGGGAAAGTACAGTCCTAGGGCAGAGAAATGACATGGGCTGATATGCACATGTAGATGGTGACAGCATCTGGCTGGGGCATGAGAGTGCTAAAGTGTGGGGGCTATCTGCTGCCTAGCTCCACACTTCAGCACCCTTGTGCCCTAGCCAGCCATGATGCTGCCACCTGGAGCCCAGGGCTGACCCAGTCTCTCTCCCCCAGGTCCCCTGCTAGTCTGGAGCTGCTGTGCTCCAGCTCAAACTGCTGCAGTCCCAGGTGCATGTGTAGACACTGTGCCCGGAGCAGCTGACCCCAGCACAAACTATGCCAGAGTTTATCACATTGCCTTAGTGGCATGTGTAGATGCACCCAGTATGACCAATGGAGGAGAGCAGCTGGGATTTTGCATTCTCTTGATTTCTTTCTTTTTTTCTTTTTAACTCTTACCAGTCCTAAAACTGAATATATATTGGACTCAGAACATCACTAGGTATCTGAAACATTACTTTAATCTTACTATTTTTTAATGAGATTGATATTGCTGGTGGCTAGAAAATGCAATATTTTAAAAGCCAAAACACTAGACGCATTTTTAAAACAAGTTACACAGAGTAGTCCATCTGGAGCCTTTCTGGTATTCTGAAAAAAGTACAGCAAAGTTCCCTGCCACTTTTTTATTGTTCCTAGTTCAAGCTATGTAGAAAGGGATGAAAGATCAGATATCTGTCTCTAAGTAACTGAAAGAGTTAAACACCCAGTAGGGAGACAAATGTAGAGAAATTCAAGAAGTTCTACCTGGGAATAATGGGATTCAGTTATAGAAAAGAAAACACAGCTAAATTCCAGTGACAATGAGAAATAGATTTAAAGCTGTTTGGAAGTATTCATCAACTGAACACAATAGTATGAAACAACAATAGCTTTTTTAATGTCAGGTACTTTCTAGGTACAGAGAACCAACCAAGCTGGTCTCTTTCACAACAGATTTGTTCTCTTCTCTTTTAGTTCTCCCATGTTCCTGCTAAAAACTCTACTTATCCAATTTAACTGAGTCTCCGTGCCTACCTCTTCACCAACTAACTTTTCAAAACCCTCCTTTTTTCTCCTAATTTTGTAGATTTGTTGGTTTCTCCCAAAAGAAGAATAATATCATATGTGATCTACCTCTCCTCCTTCACCCACTTCCTCCTCTTCTTTCCTCACCAACTACTCCCTTCCCTGGAAATGTTCATCTCTCTCCTTCTCGTTTATCAGAAGTTCCAGCAACGATCCCTCATGGTCAAGTATGATCACTCCCACAGGTCAAGTAAAGGGTTGTAAATAAGTCCATTGATGGATAAGGCAGCTGATCCTAGAGCCATAGACTATCTTTGGCAAATGGCACAGATGGTGGTTAAAGGAAGTGTCAGCGCAGGTTTCTGTCTTTTTTCCTTTCCTTCCATTTTGGTAATTTTTCTGCCTCCAGGGCAAAACAATTTTCCTCAAAGTAAGATGTACCTTCTCTCATAAGGCGTCACCATGTAGCCCTGTCCCAGGTTAGTTTTTCCCAATTTGTGTTCTCAATGCCACACTTCTTAATGTTTGCCTTGAGGGTATCCTTGAAGTGATTCCTCTGGCCCCCGTGTGTCCTTTGTCCTTGGCTGATTTGGGAGTATAGCAGTTGTTTTGGTATATGTACATCAGATGTGTGCACACAATGCCCCATCCACCGCAACTGATGTTGAATAATCAACACTTCCATGCTGTGCAACGATCCTCCCTGTTTATGCCAAGGAACTTCTGGAGGTAGCACTGGTGATGGCATTCCACGCTTTTCAGGTGGTCCCTGTAGGTCACCCAAACTTCATGATCGTTGAACACACAGGGATTCCATCTCCCAAAGGCATTGCTGGCACATCAGATCCTGTGTTGAATCTCCTCATCGATGTTGAGTTTCTTTGGGAGATGGCTGCCAAAGTAAGCAAAGTGTTCAACAAGGACCCCATCACAATATGCTAAATGGAGACCTGAGAAGAGAGGTTGATGGCATCTCAGTATAACGTTGCTAATTCTTGCCACAACTTTTAGGTGGGACAGTAGAGTTTCATGGTCACCTCTAATGCTGCAGAGAAGTTCAGCACAGATATATAGTCTTTGTCGATAGCTAAGAGGAACATTCAACTACCCAGAAGGTTACCACAGATTATAACTTTGTATTTTTGGTATGTGTCCTTCTGTTCAAACATTAGCTTCACATGGAAGAATGCCACCTCTGTTTTGTGTCCTGATGAGAAGTCTAATTCAGGATGTGAACAATACCAAGATGGAGTGGAGGGTGACATTTGGAAATACCTTGAACATGGGAGGTGACATACTGGGTGTGAACTGGCTTCCTAACTACTGGCCATTTGTAGTGTGCTTCTGAAGGAAAAGAGATAGATTTTTCTCCTCAAAACTGATATTGAGGTTCACAGTAGGAAGTCCGTATGCTCTCCACTCTCACTAATCAAAAGGGATCAGGGGGAGCTTTGATTTTCTCAGTAGGCTTCTAGTACTTAGATCTTGTGCGATAGGGGCAAATTCAGAGAAGGAATTTGGAAACTAGAGTTTTGTAAAGTGGGCTTATGCAGCCTTTATAAATAATCCATATCCCATTGCAGGCTGGCTTGGAAAGACAAAAGGCTGAGTCACAGCTGTAGTCTCAGGTCACCGCTAATGCTTCGAAAGCCTGGATAATATTAATGCCTCAATCTTATCAACCACATTAGGTACCAGACTATACTAAAACAATGAGCTTTGACCAGATTTTATTTCTAGCATCTGAGCTGACTTAAAATATAGCTAGGAAAGTGATCAACTTCCAGAGGGCAGTAGCCACCAAAATGTTTCATAAGAATATTCACCCATCAGTTTATTTTCAAATGGATTATCTCACTGGATGGCCTAAGACAGCCAAAATGATAGCAGCACTAATTTGGATCAATTTGGGCTGGCCATGAAATAGTTGATTTTCCTTGTAAATTCATATTCTATTTCCATTAAGCAACATAGGAAGGGTTTCATCTTCTTATCTAAAATTACTACTTTTTCTCTTTATTTTATTAGCATTCGTTCAAAGGACTTCCTGCTTTCTTTGCATGGCAGATAGTGATATTTTGGGACCCAGCTCTCCTATCCGTTATATGGAAAATAAACACATCTGTAGGTTATGAATTCAGAAGCAGACAGCAAACCTATTCACACCAGTGAAGAAGTACTGAAAGAGTACCAAAACGTCTGGAATAAAGCTTCAGTGCAAAACATCTACCAGAATCCTTCCTGCATGCTGAAGAAATGGGGGCACAGTCTTCATGGGAAAGAGAGAGCACAAAGCCAGACTAAGTTGATGCATATGGTATCCCCTGCTGTGTCATCTGAAAACACTGGGTAAATTGTTGCACCTCTCAACAGTAATAATTTGGACAAGCTGTTTTTGCTTTTTGAAGGATCACCACCACACAGGGCCATACAATATCACTATATGCATGTTCATGCAAAAATCTAGTGGGCACAACTGGATAATGCCCCACAAGAAATACCTGTATACCTGACAGCCTATGCATGGGTTACAGTACTTTGTGCATCTTTCTGCATGTTGCATTTCCAGCACTTGGCCTTTAGAAACATTTGACCCTTAGAAACTTGGGATTGGAAGGTTCTCTTCAGAACTGTTGAACCAAATCTGTAGCTATCAAGGCACTTCCCAGTTTGCACAATGCTGCATTCTATGGCCACACAGACCTTCACTGTAATAGCAGGGCTGGAACTAACATCCTGTTTCAAAAGCACTGGCACTTGAGCTAAGGAGAAAATTCTCTTGACTCCTAGAAGTACAAGATGTATGACACAGAAATGAATCATTCTGTTTATATCCAGTAGAGAGCATTGGTGCATGCATGTTAGACAGTATATATGCTTTACTCAAACATTTCAATATAAAATGCCTATTTTTTTCAGAGCTTGCCACATCATGTTATCTGTTCTTTCAGGTTAATATATTGGAAACACCTAGCAAACAAGATGTAGCTCTAGTTTTTCTTCTTAGGACAACAATAGCAGGGATACATGTTAAACTAAAAGGAAGGAATAAAAAATTGCAGCTCTATTTCTATTTGTGCTGCACTGAGATGCACTTCTTGGCACCTGAATTTCAACAATCTGGTATTTATCACTCTGAAACAGAAATGTCTGATGATTATATGAGAGGAAAATAGGGATACTGAACACTGAGTAGAGGCTTAGAGCTAAGGGCATATTTTTGTTTCAGGCAGCTACTCAAACTTTGTAGCACTAAATCAGGTGGGAAAAGCATCACAGGTCAAACCACTATAAATGACTTCCAGTTAGACTATGGCCATGTGTTTTTGTGGTTTTTACTCTATAGACTAAAGGAGAATTCCTTTGAAAATAGCCAGTAATGTGACTTATCCACTACGATTTAACCAGTGAGTGACTGCATACTGCTTTGGTACTCAGACATTCCACCCAGTAGAGGGCTGTGGTACACATCCAGTAGTCAGACAAGGTTGCACATCCAGTAGCCAGTCATTTACAATATGCAAAATAGTTGCCAGTGAGTCAAGTCTTACCATAATTCTGATTAGCTCAGCCAGGAAAGTTTCCATTAGATTCACTCATTACACCTGCTGTTTTCTCCTGTGTGTATATATATATATATATAGGAGAAACTGTCTAAACCAGTCATGTTTAATTGCCAGAGGGACTGACACTTGATGAAGGAGTTTAAGAATGGGAGATATGTAAGAAACTTATTAGTCCTGCTTTTGCATTTCATTGCATAAGCTGATCACTTTTGAAGCAAGAAGGAATTTCTCACCAATATACAGAATGGCATCATTAGGTAGATGCTTTTGGGGAGGTATCTGGAAATATCAGATACCAGCCACTGCCCAAGCCAGGATCCTGGACTTGATGGACCAAGGCCCTGATCAGAAATAGCGCCTCTTACAATCCTAATTATAACAACACTTGATGTTTACACAACACTTTCATCCACACATCTCAAAGCACTTTGCAAAGGTGGGCAAGTATTACTATACCCACTACTGGGTGAGAAAACTCAAGGACCGTGAAATTAAGTGACACTAATAACTAGTGCAGTAACTACTGGAATAAATACTCAGTTGCCTCTGCAGTGAAGCAACTCTGAAGCCTCAGTCAGACCTAGTAAAAGAACATAGGTCACAGGGTGACATATTTTCTAGGACAGCACTCAGCTGCCTTTACCTTCCTAGCCTTTACCTTTACCTGCCCTTTCTTTTCCTAGATCCTTCCTCATTCACTCTGCAACTTCAGCTTCTGCAAAGAAGCCTAGATACAGCAGACAACAGCTTTCCTCCCTGCATGACCCTGACTCATCGCTAGAGCAAGTCTATCCTCTGCACTGAATGAAGTAGGGGTTAGAGGGGGAAGAAACCCTCCCATACGCCATTACATAATGAAGACTGTTTTATAATACAAGAAGCCAAATTTAGGAAATTTAGAAAAGCAAGTTTGCCAAGGCAAGCTTAGTGCTTACATTCCCTAGTTTTAAGTGCTTCATTTTGCAGGATATAAGTTTCTGTGGCTAAGAGTTCCACAGCTCAGCCTCTTAAACAGTGCATTATACCTCGTGACTATGGGTATTATGTTGGACACAGATTTCTGTTCTCTACTTGTTTGCAAAAGCTTCATGCACACCTGCATTTCAGTAAAAATAAACTAGTACTGTGTTACTTTGAAACCCCAAACCCATGATTATATACAAACATAAGCATTATTATTAGAATACCCCAAATCTTTATGAAAAAGAGTAGATGTGAAACAATATTATATTTAATGCAGGATGCAGTGTATTAACCCTAACAGTTTTCTGTTTCAGAGCAAAGAAATATTTTTTTTGCACTGAAAGTAAAATATAATAGAACTGAAACATGTGGCTTACATTGTACCCTTGCAGACAGCAGTACACAGATGGTCCTGTTTGCACTATCTACTGCTGATTAAATAGTTCTGAAAACACTGTAGACCCTTGCTGCCATCTGAGAGGCCTTGCAATTGGTTGTTTATGGAAACACTGTAGTTTGCAAGTAAGGAAGATATTTAAGACATATTCTTACAGGCACCACATATACACACACAAAAGATTTCAAACCACACAAAAAATATTTTTGTTTTCTTAAAAGGGATAAGGCCAAGATTAAATCACAAGTCACATAAAATCCTTACCGGCCGCCACTTGAGGCTACAGTCCTTCAAATATTTATGCACCTAGCTAAGGTTACTTGCATGTATGCTCTCTGCCACTATCCTCAGTAATTTTAGTTAATGAAATAAAAAGGTTGATTTCAGTTTGTGTTTTGGGTGAGTTTTATTTTCTGGTTCTCATTGCTGTTGCCCCTGTAATCAGGGAACTTCAGGGGGAGATTTAATCATAGAGAGAGACCTGTAACCTTCATGCTACAGTATTACAATCTAATGGAAAAAACTTAGAAAAAACAAATGCTGCTACAGTCAACTCAAGCTTCTATCTTAAAGAACATGTAAGGAATGAAACATGAAGGAAAAAATGATGACAAAAAAGGGAAGCAAAAAGCTCCATCAATGCAGTTATTCAATTTAGTCTTTTGGTGCTTGTGTCTCTTACCCCCTAGCAGGTTCTCTATTCCTTGTCCTGCCATGTACAACTGTGCAGAGTGGCTATGAGGCACTTCTGTTACGATTTAGTAACATTTTATGTTAACTGTATAGGTAGGTGACAGCAGTGGAGAAGCACCCCCCCCCTTTCCCAGATAAATACACTTTTGCCTTCTAACTGCATCCCATCCCCTGAGCAGGGGAAAAAGGAAGTGGAGTTGAAGTTATCCCTCTGTTCACTGGAAATCAGGTACTGGTTGTGCCTCTGTGGGGTCAGATATACTGATATTTTTCTGTATGTATATCATAGTTTCATAGTAGCTAGAGTCGGAAGGGACCTAGGAAGATCATCTAGTCCGACCCCCTGCCTTGGCAGGAAAGAGCACCGGGGTCAGATGACCCCGGCAAGGTGCTCATCTAACTTCCTTTTAAAAATCCCTAGGCTAGGAGCCTGCACCACTTCCCCTGGAAGCCGGTTCCAGGCCCTAGCTGCCCTGACTGTGAAGTAGCGCCTCCTAATATCTAATCTAAACCTACCCTCCGCCAGCTTGTGACCGTTATTCCTGGTCACTCCTGGCAGCGCACGGGGGAACAGGGACTCCCCCAATACCTGCTGATCCCCCCTGACCAGTTTGTAGCAGGCCACAAGGTCCCCCCTTAACCTTCTCTTGTGGAGGCTAAACAGGTTCAGGTCCCGTAGCCTCTCCTCATAAGGCTTGCCCTGCTGACCCCTGATCATACGAGTGGCCCTCCTCTGGACTCTTTCCATATCGTCCACGTCCCTCTTGAAGTGTGGCGCCCAGAACTGGACGCAGTACTCCAGCTGCGGCCTGACCAGTGCCGCATAGAGGGGGAGGATCACCTCCCTGGACCTGCTCGAGATGCATCTGTGGATGCATGACAGGGTACGGTTGGCCTTCTTGACTGCCTCCCCACACTGCCGGGGGGGGATATCCTTCTCCAGCACTACAAAGCAGCTGTAGACTAGGCTTAACTAACTAGTTAAACACAATTTACAGCTGCTCAGCATCACTGGAGTCCAGAGCATATCAGTGAATCTGGGCCATGAAATGTAACTCGCATCCAATAGCTGACTTCACTGATTCCAGCACTCCCCTCCTGTATCTGTAGCAGCTGGCTTGAAGGATTTTTGTTCCTCAAGATTTTCTCATTCCATAGTCATAGCCTGCAGCGCTCCAGTTGGAGCATTTTCCCCATTACAGTTTCCCTTGCCTCATAGCGTGTTGTGTTTTAGCATATTTTAAGTCTTTCCCCTTGTGTTTTCCCTGCAGTAAGCCATGTATTATGTTGAGACAAAAAATGAGCAAGAAAATATGGAATTGAAGTTCCACTTCCACACATAATTCATTCCCTAGTGATCCTTGGAGTGTGAAAAATCGATGTGCAATGATATGGTGTCTCATACATATCATAGCATCCCAGTGTGGGGTGAAAGCTGAATAAGAGTCACAATCATTCACTGTTATTCATGATACAGGAATTATGCTGTCTTTTAGGAGCCTCAGTGTGCTTTACAGAAATACAGAAAGGACAACCAAGTGACTGGGCAACTTCCCACTGTCCTCGGAGAGCCACATATAAGTCCTTGCTTCACCACAAACTTCCTGTGTGACTTTGGGCAAGTCTCGTAGGCCCATATCTAAAAGAGGACTTGAACCATGTCTACATGTTCTCCCTAGTGAGACTGGAACCCTCCTGGGGAAAAAACCCCACCCAGTCACAAGACTGTCCCATGCCCTCTACTCTGCCTAACTGCCAGTCTTGGCTCAGGGGGGAAGGGCACAGCTCGTTTCTTGGCAGAGCTCTCAGGCTTAGTGAGGAGGCAGTGAAAACATGGCCCAAGGCACTATGAAAACTTACTATACCCACTTCAAAGAAGGCAGTCCTCAAAACCCCAATCTAATCGTGTAGGTGCCTGGAGTTCTGCCTCTGCACATGCCCAGAAGCACTTCAACGTTGCCGGTGCTAAAAAGTTCAGTGCTTATCTCCCCACTGAGAACCATAAATTAGATGTTCCCATGGTGGGCCCAATCTAGTAAGCATGCTCAGAGCTGGCCTAACTGCCTATCTGATTTTGGAAACTATATTCGTGTAATGGCATGCCTCAGCTGATCATTTGTGCATGCAGATAGGATAAGTGCAGATAAAGAGGCCATTTGTAACTATCAAAGTACACACACAAGTTAAGATACAGTTTGCATGCACAACTGGACACACCATTTTCAAAATCAGTTCCTTAAGCTTTGTGCCCAGTTCACCCACCTGAAAATGGAAGTGGGTATAAGTATTCATGATGCCTGTGACTGGAGAAACTCAAACAACATTTCTAAAGCACTTGGATAACTTCAGATTAGTAGTACTATATATACTGGATATTAATAGGTAAAATAATCACAAGCAGATGTTTTAAATCAAAACTGTTTTTGAGCTATGGATATAGTTTTTGTGCAAAAACAAAAAGCAGAATTATAAAAACAAACACTTGTAATGTTTCCTTGATTTAATAAATCAAGAACAACCAGACCAAATTTGATTTAAAATAAAAACAGAAGCTCCCCTCTTCCCAAGCTGAGAACTCAGATATTGAGCTTCCGCATAATGTTGAGCTCAACAGCTGAGCTACAAATCCTCAGTAGCAGATTTGAGTGGAAATGTTGACAGACCCTTTAACCACAGGAGCGCATTGCAGGTGCTGCTCTGATAAAATCAAGACAGAGCCTGAGGGGTTCACATATAGGATAATTAATGGAGGTGAGAAAGACAGACAGACTAGCAGACTATAAATCAATTGAGAGGACCTGATGCTATTAGCCAAAACACAGCAGAAATCCAAGATGTCTTGTTTTAAAACCCTTGTGGTCTTGGATAGATTTCATGAGACTGCCCTAATTAAACATTAGAATACACTGCTGCTTGTGATCAAATTTCTGCAATAAAAATCTCACTCCTACTTACTGTACATTTGCTCATCTTCCTTTTGCTTCTGAGAGTAGTCTTAGAAAATTTCTGTTCTAGTTACAGAACAGGTAAAAAGAGCAGGCAAAGGAGATTGAATACATCCCATTTGCTAAGCATTTAAATAACTCAATTCTCTTTATAAGGCAGTGCATGGAAGGAAACCATTTTTCATGTCACAGCACCTAGGATGATTGTAACAGGTATTACGGTAGCTTTGAATCAAGGCACAGTAGAGTAGCCTTTAAGCAGCGGTAATCTCATAATGGAAAATGGCATAGGGAATAGATATAAAATCTAATTCTTTCTAGGAAACACGCAGCACTGGTGTTAGGCAGCTCCGTGAAATGTTTGTTGCCTCTTGACCTGTGAGCTAACTTGGGGCTATCGCTCATTGATACAGGTAACCAGATTAAATATTTAGATTCACTGAGAAGTGATTGCACAAAATCTGTTGTCCACCTGCAAGATCCTTCTACTGAGCACTAGCAAAAGGGGCTGGACAGACAGCCTTGCAAAGTAAGGGCCAGTCCAAAGAAGGATGAACTACCTCCCAGCTAGGTTTATGCAATGTCCTTGGGTAAATCCTGAGAACAGAACTTTACCTGTCCCAGCACAGGTTCCACCCACTAGGTTACAGCATCAGGTTGCATCTTGCTTGTTCTCTCTCTGGCCTCCGAATCTTTTATTTTTTACTCCCATTGGACAGGCAGCACTCTAATAGGAAGAGCAGAGATGACCTTCCCCCACACCCCAGCCTTGCACAAGGCAATCTTCTGGGAAGGGGAGGTGTGTGGCCAAAGAGGGCCTAGAACCCAGGCCTCTCATTTCTCTAACCACCAGGCCACTATATAAAAGGTAGGTGGAACCACCATTGGCCATGTTAAGTGAAAAGGGCTGTGATTTGTGCTGAACCCAAGGCTGTCAGTGCGTGTTAGGCAGGCCTAACATACACCTGCCAGGCTGGGCCTCTCAGGGGTTTGGGTGCTGCTCCACTGACTCCATGGGTCTAAATGGGGCTTACCAGCTGCTCTAACACCACAGCAGTCCTGGGTACATTGAGAAGCCAGAATTGCAGGCACTTGGGAACATTCAGGTCAAACACAAGGTGCCTGGCAAGTTTAGGTGCCACCATCATTAAACAGACTCCCAACAGAGGAGTTTTGGCTCACAATTTTGGACATAAGCACCGGGATCTGGATTAGGTCCAGTATCAGGCAGGCAGGTCCCTCTTGGGATCTAGTCCTGAGGTCTGTGCTTTAATCCAAAGAACAGATACAGTTTGGGCAGTGATGACGTGAGCTCTTCCCACGCAGCCCTGACAACAAGAGCCTGCAGGAATGCGCTGTATATGCAGGAGGATAAATCAGTTCCCACAGCCTTGTCTGATGAGACTCTCCCTGTTGACACAGTCCTGAGAGGGCTCTACTGGTGTCAGCATCAGATGCCTTTTCTGGTGTGGAGATCTTTCCACCCAGAAACCTACTCAGTTCACTAACCCCACTGTTCAGAAACATTTACAAAAAGCAAAACAACAACCATATAAATTATCCTTTCACATATGGAAAGTCTTTTAGAATCTAACAGACACCAAAAATGTTTAACTATTATTCTTAAGGCAATGTATGGTATCAAATAGAGAATTAAATATAAGCTCCAGAATGGTTCAAAACACATTTTAGGAAAATACCACGTTTTTAGAATAAATTCCATAAGATTTTCCCATAAAGTTACCTTAATCACCAGAAGATCCCTGCTCCAGTTAGCAAAATTCAGAACACTAGGATATTAAATTACACTTTAATTAAGATCTGCTCTGCCTTCATTCAGAAGCAGAAGTCACTGGGCCTTGAGTACAAATGGAAGGTAGTTAATCCAGAATTATATGAACTTTAATTATAGCTCAGTGCACACCATATAAATGTGTTATACACAAAATCATTTTAACAGGTCCCTTTCTGTACCGTTACTCATATGTGAGGGCCCTGCTGTTTAAGTATATTTTGATTGGATACAAGGTGGAAAATATGTTCTTTTTAACAGTTGTCTTATTTTACTGGGGTAATTTCTTTTGTCTTTGACTTTATAGTGGATGAGTTTATACCACTAGCATAACCAGGTATTAAAGGGAAACTGTCACAAAAAATCATCCATTAGAGGTGCTCATTTTATATGATTAAAGAAACAAGTATTTTTAAAGCTAATTTACCCTTCACTTATTGTGCTGTTTGCTTTCTTTTTGTACTTCACTTTGCCAAGACAGCAAAACTTTGGTTTTACTTCCAGTTTTTAGTGAGTTTCACTCTCCTTTTCTGGCTAATGCACGCTGGTGCAGGCAGCTGCACTTCTCCTAGTAAAAATACAGAGGAATTTTCACACTAACAAAAATGTTTCTATTGAGCTTTTAAAATCTAACCACAAAAGTGTTTGTGTTTACAGCCTATACCATAAAAAGTTAAAACCAGGGCCCAAACTACTTGAGGATCTCTCAGCATTTCATCTGTCTTTTCCAAGGGTAAGATATCCTGCATAACATCCACCACACAACATGGTCAGGAAAACAGTCCTTATTGAACATTAACAGATACAGTTCATTAAACTTTCCTTACACGTTGTAATTCATTTGATTGGCTCACTGGTCCATGACTTGTGTTTGGAAAAATTCAGAACAGACTGCTTTTAATTCCTATTTTTGCTGCTGTGGGTGTGGGTTAGCTTGATACCCAGATAACCTGCCTTATTAGTCAGGACTACAAACAATCTGCAGCTTTTAGCTAAGGAAATGTATTTATTTATTGCATCCTCTATCAGTGGAAGATCTTTAAACACACTGGTCAGATTTTAGCCCATCAGTGCACAGACACCTGGCAGAAAGGGTGGGGACAGGACACAGTGACACCTGCCTCCCTCCATAATGCTGAGGCAGGCTGCCCTGTATCCCTTACTGAACATATGCTGCAAGTGGCATTTTAAGGTGGAACCTAACATGTCAGACGTGGTCTGCTAGAAAAAAGGATAGGTTCATATTGTATGTTCAGTCAGAATAAAAGCAGCTGTGAGATTTGGTGTAATGCATCCATATGAATTATTATTATTCCTAATGGTCAATAATTAAGGGCCCAGAAATTGAAAGCTGAGAGAACCTCAACTAGTTGCTAGCTCCTTAGTGCTCAGGGAGGCACCACTGTGCACAGATTAGAGAAGCCTGTACTGAGAGTTCATGTTCCAGCTCTGCCACTGATGTCCTCTACTTCAGCTACCTGTCCTCACATCTAAGAGCCTTTATAGCTCTCCCTTTTACCTACTGTTGAATCCCATGAGATTTTCCATTCACAATCCCCAGTCTACCCATATGCCATCCTTGAATACCTGTTTTTCCATTGTTCAACATCTTGGCTTTCTTCTCTGGTACTGGGATGCAACTTAACCTGGGGAGATGGGGAGCAGAAACCCATGTTCTGGTAGTCAGTTGCATTTGAAAATGGCCACTGAACAAACAGGATTGGTATTAAATATGTTGGGCCCAGAATAGCTCAACACCTCGCCTCTCATCTTACCCTTCCACATGGAACGCTGTGCCCAAACACACTCATAGCGATATTCTGTCCTCAGATTCCTCTACAGGACCCTTATCTACCGTAGCTTTGATAATCTGCCAGCTGATAACAGTTTGGCAAGCAAGCAATAGGGATCTCTGCCAGCAGGAGTCTGTTTGCTTATTTATATCCCACAGCTAAAATAAAAAATAAACTTGGAGTTGAGACCAGCTGATGGTGCCTCCAGCCAGTCTGTGGAACCAGGTGTTCTTCGCACTGTTCTCCTTGTTCCATGACATCTATTTCCTTGTTCTACCCTGCTGGTGCATTTTGTGTTACAGTATAACCTAAATTTGTGAGGGCAGGGTCTGCTATATACTGTACCGTACTTCACTTAGTACCTTGGGGTCCCAGCTCTGATGTGGCCTCTGGGAGCAACCATGTTAATTGTTACCAATGCTGTAGTGACCATTGAATCTAGAAATGTTTGTAAGACCCAGCCCAGCTTCAAAGCCTTTTGTAAATGACTGACAACTGAATAGTGATTAAAAGTTTAATTGAATCTTTTCTAGCTCAAATAAAAATTTGTATCCCTCTCTCAGCACCAGGTTGGTTAATCCTGCCTAGAGCGAGTCTTCATACATTGTCACTGAGTAAGGCAAGATTGTTTTGTGAACAGCTAAAATTTAATCTTGGAAAAGAGCAGACTTGCCACTGAGATGTTTAATGGTTTTTTAAATAGATAATTTAGTTTGGTTTACTTGGTAGATATTTACTTTGATGAAGTAACAGAAACTAGAGTTATGTGGTAGCACACAATGCATTCAAAGGAAGTATCTTGCCTAGAGGGTGAAACTGTAATCTTGTCAGAGACCATGATAAAGATTCAGAGATCAACATTTTTAGCAAAATAATATTTTTGGACAAGGTTAAAAACCAGGAGAATGAATATACAGTGGAGTTGTTTTCTTGGAGGCTTTTGATTTATATTTTTGTAAGAGGAAGTCCTTTAAAAATGGATAAAATAAAGCACAGAAATTTCACTGCTTAGGTCTGAAAGGCCAAACCTATAGGTTTTGAATTCAAGGGAATTTGATTTGGTCAGGTTATGGGTGCAAGGAAGCAAGACTTTTTTTTTTGTTTTGTATTTCACACTGGAACAATCTAACTTCTTCTTACCGTGGGTCTTCAACCCTGTAGTCTACGAGAAGAGCATGAGGAAAGAACAGAATTATAAGGAAGCAGTTTTCATGTCTACATGAAATATTAAAAGGGAAGAAGCTGCCAAAACTTCATTAACCAAGGAAGGACAAATGGCTTCTTTACAGCAAGTTTGGCCAGAAATTCTGAAAGGAACTTTCCAAATAAGCTGTTCACATTCAGGGTTAGGGCAGGTGTTTCCAAATGTAACTCTAAATCTATGGGTTAAATTCTGATAAGTCTAAAATGGTGCTCTTGAAGTCAGAATTAGTCAAAGTCTAGTCCCTTGGTGTAAATTGGGATCTCTTGAGAACTGATTTTAGAAAGGAAAGGAAGCTCCAAATTGACTTAGCTCACCGAGATCCTTCCTCTTTCTTCTACGGTGGAGATTTTCTTGCCCCCTTCTAGTGGAAAAAGCCATGAAGTTCCCTTCCCTAAATCATCGGAGCTTAGCTTCCAGGTGCTCATCTGACCATGGCTGCCTAAAGTGATATGCCACGGCCAGGGGAAGAAGCAGTACAAATGAATACATAAGGCTAAGTTTACTTACACTAGTTTTCCTCCTAGATCTGGTACCAAGAGAAACTGGAGGGTCCCAGCTAGCTTCCTTTCTGTGTCTTCTCTCACATCCAATTTTGTCTGGATTACAACTAGCCAAACATCACAGACTGCTGGAGGAGACATTCTAGCAGAGCAGCAAAGGATTGCTCAGGCCCCCTGGAAGATAAAATGGTTAGTCCTTGAAATCAGTGAACTTCAATGTAGCTTAAACACCACATTATCTTATCAATGGAAGTCCCATCCCTTGCCCCTCCTATCTGTTATCTCATTCGTTTTTAGAAGGTCCTCTCCTCAGACAGAGCATTTGTCTTACTTGCTCTCTGAAGCCATTGGCACAGTTCTGGGCACTAAATAAGTAATACATAAAATTAAATAGTATTAAAATCACCATTACTACATGCTTCCATGGGAATCAGTGAGCAGTCACATCCATGTTGACTGCCATGAGAAGCCTCTAGGAGCATAGAAGAGGTAGAAGACTTTGCCACAGGGAAGTATGGTTTCATGTGTAGGGGCTGCATGGAAAGGTTGCCCACCTCACTAACGCATTTTTGAGCCATGAGGAATGTCCAGACCAGACTTTTATATACTGTGTCTAGCAAAGTTTGTGACTGTATGCTGAGCACTGGTGGGAAATACTCACTTTTGCTCTAGGATCCATACTGATTTGGGGCAAGCGAGGAATGGGGCTAGGAAATGTTACGAAGATAAAGGACCACAACCAGGAAGAAGACTGAAGACAGATCTGACTTGTAGCACTGCAGTGAAGCAGTAATACTAATACATTCATTTGTTGCAGTCCTGCAACAAATTGGTGGCATCATGGAAGAACCCAGCAGCAGCTCATGCAGCCTTTATCCTTCTGTTGTAATTACGGTTTCCATCCTCCTCTTTCTCCAGAAGTAGGAACACTTAGCTTTTGATGGAGGATATTAAGCCCGTCGCTGCACATTCGTTTAAATAGTCTGAACAAAAGGCAAAGTCAAATGGACACACATATCTGAGCAGGAGTCGTATTTGACTTCAGGAAAGAGAACTTGGGTAGCCAAGTGTGTTAATGCACAAAACTTTCATGTCTCTGGAGTTCACTTTCAATATGGCTGAGCTCATATACATAATGAATCTTAATGGGCTCAACCTGTTCTACCAGCAAATGATTTGGCATGCCTGGCAAGCCATTCATTCAGGGAATTACTGGGAGAGTTCTCATGGAGAGCATCAGCAATCTGAGGGTTAAAAACCAGCAGCAGAGCCAGCTGTTGCAAAAATAGTGCAATGCTGAAGTAAACCATTGGTTTAGCCGGATAAATTCTGATGTGGATCCAGAACAGCTCTCTTGAAGTTCAAACATCTAGCTAAGGTTTACACCCATGCAAACAAAGTCCCTAAGTACCATGTCTCAGAAAGGAGAGGATGCTGCCTGCTGAAGGTTGGAGAACTGAAAAATCAAACTTGTCCTTTCTGACTAGTAGCACTAGGAGCTGTGTATTTTGCTTAGCTGAAACCTCAGCCCCCTCTTCAAACACGAGGTGTGAAGGGGCTGCATTGTGGTAGCAAACAGAAAGGCAAATATTCCAGCAAGGAGAAAAGGAAGCTGAAATGTCCTTGTGTGGCTTCTGTTTCAGTCAGGCAAACAAGTTCCTAGGCTCATAGCTGTGCAGAATTCCCACGAGTAGTTTGGAAGGTGCCTGGGATTTAACATACTTACAGAAAGGGGAGGTTGGGATCTAGTGTCAAGGTCCACTTTCACAAGGTGCTGGGAGTGTTAAAACTACCTGCGAGAATCAGAGTCAAGGATACGGGCCCAGATCTCAAAATAACAACTCTCATACTCCCATTAAGAGCAAACAGTGGAAGAAACTGACTGAATAATCATTTGAATTTTAAAGCAAATTCTAATGCAACCATGTTTATGACCCTCTTGTATATATTTGTGACAACTGTTCCAGCATATATTCATTCTGTGTTGGTTAGTTGTATAAACTATCCAATCAGGGAATACAAACAATACCATGTGATTTGTGTTTATCAGCCAACACAGCTGGAACTGAAAATAGTCAGTGTTTGCAAGTGATCTGCAGATGAAGCATTATGCTCTGCAGGTGATATTCCCAGAAGACAATCCTCTGCATCATACAGGGACTACACAGGAGTTTGCAATAGAGGAATGTAGCTCATGCCTTCACAATACCTATCCATAGGGCCAGATTAAGATACAAGCACCATAGGGTCACTCAGTGCTCACAGCCTGGGCCCCAGTCATGTAACTGTATCATAGTATCAGTTTGTAGGTATTAAAGTCATTATTGCATTCTTAGTTGGAGAGAAAATCTCACAAACATAATTAGCAACTAATTAATACAGTGATGCATTCCTGTGTCTGCTCACAGCCTGAAGTGGTAAGTCTCAGAGAGTGAATTGCTTTGTCTGCGTCAGTGAAGGTGTTAATGCCAAGATCCAATGCTTTCAGTGGACAGCATCATTCAGTAGGAAACTGCATGTGTGAGTGGAGGATGACAGAGTGCTAAGCCTGTCCATCCAGGTAGAGACTGTCCAACTCCTTGATTACACATTGTTTGGGGATAAGGGAGCCCCAGCATAGGGGTGGTGCTGCTGCTGAGGCTCATGTCATGGTGAGCTTTGGTTTACCTGAATCCAGCCCTACCCGTGCACTGTGCAAGGAATCTCTGTGCCGGTCTTATACAGGTTGCTTTGAAGAGCCACAGTCTTGCGAGTGGGCCATCAGACCAGCCCCAGAAGTACATTCATTGGCCCAGTGCTCCTCCAGCATTGGCAAGATAGGCTGCGTACTCTACCGGAACGCACAGCTGAAATAACAACCACAGTAGGGTGAGGGCATTGCTGTTTATAGAGTGAGGGCATTGCTTCCTATTCTGCCAGGCCCTGGGATGGATTTTGTCAATGAAGTGTTCACTATAAACAATTTAGCTTCCTCTCCTCAGGGCACAGCACAGCTTTTACAAAGGTAGCAGATGCAGAACTCCATGTTACAGGTACCAGAACCTAGTACGGAGCCTTTCAGCTGCTGTCTTATATTCAGTCTTTCTCTGAACAGGTTCCCTAATGAACACTTCTCTGAAAGCAATGCGTAGTTGTTGCTTATGATGCATTTTGCTATTCAAGCAAAACTCATACAACTCAATCCTCAGATGTCCAGGATTCCTGGTTGGCACATGGGATTTCATGGTCCTGTGGGCAGCCATTGAAATCCTGCACTCTCTTGCACAGGCTCAAAAGAGTTTCAGAGGCAGTACTCTGTCCAAACAATGCTCCATAAACTATGGCACCGCAGGGACTGCTTAGCAGCAGCAGTACTTCCTAAGAGCCTGCCGCTCAAGCCTTCATTCATCATGGGCAGAGCCAAGAATGAGCACATACCTGAGAATTGTAGCATCACTGCAGGATTTCCCACCTCTGTCCCTCTTGCAGCTCAATCCTCCACTTAGATCAAATTTGTAGAACCAGTTTTCCCAGTCATTTTAATCAAAATTAAACCCTTATGAAAAAATGTAATTGTTTTCAAGGCAGCAGTTCATGCTGGTGAGGGAATAGATGGTTATTCTCCAACTAAACCTTTCACAAAGCAGTACAACTTGTACATGCACAACCCTCTTTCTTTGGATGAGTTGACGGCACTTGTGTGTAACATTCCTTCAGTAGCATTGAGCCTCCAACAGTACAACGCTCCCCTACGGATGCGCTGCAGCACTGGCATTGAGGGGAAGCAGATCGGGGAGGTGAACCCACAGTTTGCCAGTTTAGAAGTGAAGGTGCTACCAACTAACCCACCCCAAACTGCCACTTAACTGTGATAATTTACTCACAGGATTAACTGTAAGCAAATGAGTGACACTGTTCACATGGTTCAAGTTAGACATGCATTTAAATACATGCTGCGTTGTTATTAGATCCCAGCTGTGTTGTTATTAGATCGAGTCAGATTTTGGCCTTTCTCCACTTCCTGAGCCTGGAGTAACATAGCTGGGAGTACTGAACATTTCAGACTGCAAGAGCCAGGCAAGACTGGAGAGCGTCTCTCTGTGTGGCAGAAATTACCCGTCTTTCTCGGGAAAGTACATACTAAGTCCTAGCTTCCCCAACTCCCCTGTAGGTATTATGCCTACTGCCAACCCTTCAGGCACAAGGCTGTAAGGATCATGCACCCCTGGACGGCGTGTGGTTGCCATCGTTGCCATTTTTTCTCCATAGACATTATATTTTACTTCTGCATCGTTACGCACTGAAAAAACCTGGTTAGTTCTCCCCCATTTAAAAAATGTTGATACAATTTCAGATTTTCATTCTTAAAAAAAGCCCCAAATCAAAACGCTTATGAAAGATTTCCCCAGCTGGCTCTACCCTGATCTTCCTCACCTTCCTACTGCAGCTCCACATTTAGCGGCCTTACTATGGCTCATAATATTGAGTCTAATTAAGCAGATGTTCCTAAAGTTATAAAAAACTAGGAGTAGGGCTGAGAATCCAGGAGTCATTTCTTTCTGACAATATACACACCATATTTTCTTGTACAATACATCCCTTTGTTCTAAAACTCAGCTGCTGGAAACTGTGGTGTGCATTATAAGCAAGGAAATATGGTAACAGCAATTTCTGCTTTTGAGGGGGGAGGGAGAAGAGGGGAGCAAAAGTAAAGCTGCACATGCTGGACACGTGGACTTCCTGCTTACCTGCTGGCTGTGGACACCTTCTCTTTCCCCTTTCCCGCAGCACTCCCTCCCCAGGAGCAGCTCCTCAGTTACCTACTGCTACTCACCAGAATTTTCTAGGAAAGATTTTTGTTTCCTACATTCAGAAACGAGGTGCCTTCTATATGAGGAAATGCAGTACATGTCTAATGTTCAACAAATGGGAGTTTAATTCCTTCTTCATACATGATCTTAAAATGAGATTTTTAATTTTTTATTTATTCCATAAACAATATAACAAAACTCAGCAAGTTAACAATATGACATTTTCACCATACAGAGTCAGTCACAAATATTTAAAACCTTTGCAACAAGAACAACAAAACCAAAAATATTACAAGAATAATTTACAAGAGGATCTATAAAACAGCAAAGCGCTCACAAATGTTCCAGTTTCCTTTACACAATATCACTACACTCTTTCACAACATTTCTTTTTATTACAAAATTCCCAACAAAAGTTTAATTTTTTTCTTTGTATTTTGGTTTTTAAAACCAGAAACTTTTAAGTATACATCCTTTTATTAACACCCGAAGGTGCAAAAAAAGGGAAACCTCACACATACAAACACTTCACAGCACTTTTCTAAGAAAAATATACACTTACAAAATATTTTACAAATTGGCACACTTAAAAATATACAAGATTTTGTAGGCGTCTTAGAGTGATCCTTAAGAATTATACTTCAATTGACTCTACAGAATATTTATAAAGCTTATTCTAAAAGAAAAAAGGCAAATAATTTCCAAACATGTTAAAATTGCAGTGTAAAATGTTAAACAGAAATGGATATGTTACATTCATAAAAAGGGCCATTTAATATTTCCTAAATGCTTAAGGGGGGGGATAAAAGTTTTCTTTAGCACCATAAAGCAGTAGCAACTTACTAAAGAGGTGCCTCTAGTTCTATGGAAGTTAACTTAAGGAGCAGTACATTCAAATCTCTGTAGGCAGCAGTCAAAATGTCCACAGCCAGCGCTGCAGGCAGTGAAACAGAGCATCTCCTTAGATTTCTACCCTGCTTCCCACTGGGAGTAAAAGACAAAAGGAGTTTAACTGGTATCTTTCTTTTTTATATTTTCTTTTTTTTTTTTTTTTAAGTTTTCCCTTTGTGCTTTTGAAATGTACATTTTTCTCGCTATCGAAGGGTAGCCGTGAATACAAATTTCACTTCTTGTTTCCTTTTGCACCAAGCGTTCAAAGGCTCAGTAAACGTGTCTAGCAACCCAACTATCCTGTGAGATTGAGGGCATCCTCCTTTATATGATCCAAATTCTCTTAGATGGCTGTTACTCCATTGTCATTAGTGTCACTTGTTTACCTGAGAAACGGATTTGAAAAAGCTTTGCTTCTACCACAGACATTGTACTTCATTTTTTGCATTATTTTATACACTGAAAAGATAGAGGCACATTCTCAAATAGATGGCAGTGACTTAAACCCCGCAGCTTCCATTAAATTTCCTGGAACCTGCACAGGCAAAGTCCAACACACCGAATTGAGAAATTCAGACCAAGAGCCTGATCCTGCCCCAAATGCATGGATTCTCTTCTCCCTTACACCTGCCTATGCAATGGCGAGGCCTCAATCCAGCCGATTCGTGCCTCTGAGCAGGGCGTCGATCCTGCAAACCACTTACACCTCCTTTAAGTGTGCTACAGGTTTTTAGAACCAGTCCCATCTGGTCATGTACTTCAAGGTCTGCCCACACTCAAGTGCTTTGCAAGACTGAGGCCTAAGTGAAAGAAGAATCTGGCCCAGTGGGTGGAGGATTAAAATAGTTAAAAATGTCTTTCTTTTGGTTCATGGCGGATTGAGCTACAATGCCAGAAAGCAACAGCAGTCCTGACTATTTAAATAAAAAACTACCCCCATGGCAACTGTTTCACATAACAAGTATAAACCAGCTGAACCCATGACAATTTCTTCTCCCTATTTAAAGCCTTGATTCAGCAAGACGTAGAAGCACGGGCTCAAGTTGAAGTACAGGCATAGTCCTATTAGCTTTCACATGGTTAAAAACCATGCTGAATCAGGGTTTTAGTTCATAATTCTAGATCCTTATTCAAGGAAGTTCTACACTAAAAAAATAAATACGAAAAGAGGGAGAGAGAAGGACAAGCAGTGAACATCAGTTCTTTTATGCTTCGTGATTAATCAAATTCCCCATCCTTGATCTTTTTTATATTTACAAAACCTCTATATGCAAGTACCTCCAACAAAACTATGGGCTTTGGAGATGCTAATTTAAAAATCAGGCTGTTGGGGGTGGGTTTTACTTGTAAAGGAAATATTCCTCACAGTGTATTTACAAAAAGAAAATGGATCATTTCTCTAAAACTGCAGGAGGCACCAAACATTCCTGCTAGAACTAGGACTAGCAGATGCAGCATTCTCCTTACCTCAACTCTTTCCAGCACAGGAATCTTGCTCACCACAATTCTTGGAATTGGAATGAGAGCAAATGAAATTGGGCCATATTAAACTGACCCAAGCTTGTTCCGATCTAAGCCAGGTCACGCGCAGGTCCTTTAAATTGATTAGGCTGTCCCTATGTGTTTTCTAATTTAGCTGATGATTATAACTCACCAAAACTGAAATCTGCCAGATTTGCAGTACAGTACATCACAAGAGAATAAGGATACCATACAATGTATATAGCATCCTTCATACAGAGGATCATAAAATGGTTTTACAGCAAGAGTCAAACAAGCTACAGTGAAAAAGGAACTTTAAGGAGCTGAAAAATAAGGAAATGGCTTTGTGGCTTGAAGTGAGCTCCTCAGGTAGAGTGGGCAGCGCGCATAAGGGTAGAATGGTAGAGGGTCATGAGGAGAGAGAGTGGAGGTCTGGGTGGATCTAAAGAGGGAGGGATGAGTAAAATGGGAAAGTAAAGCGAACCTGTGGAGGTTCTGGGAATCCAAAGAGATTTAGAAATGGCCAAAGGCCAGGGTATGGCAATCCTGGACTGAGAGGGGAATCTAGCCACAGTTACCTTTCGAGAGCAGTACTATGAAAGAGCAAAGTGCGCTAGCAAAGAGAAGAAGCAGTGGAAGCAGGAATGAATTTTTGGCAAGGGACAAGTTAAAGATGCATTATGATAATGTTCTCGAGGTAGTGACAGGTGGGTGCACAGAGAAGGTAAAAGGAGAGAGGACAGAAATTTGGTTCAAGGGGAATTCCAACATTTGTGGTCTTGGAAGCCTGGTTAGGGGTGACTTTGCAGAGGCTAGGGGAGTCAGGAAGGGAGCTGGGGCAGCATTTCACCTCGAAGGCTTTTGTTTCTCAGGCATTTGGTGTTAAGAAATTATGGTGCAGTCAGGGGGTGACAGAGTCAAAGAAGGCAAAGAGATGAGAGACAGAAGGTTGAGAAAGAGAGTCAAGGCAGATGGCATCTGTAATTAACACTGTACTGAAATGCATGGTAATTGGGTATTAATGGGCTTTCAAGAGACAACAAAATAGTCAATATGTTTTATGTACTATATTCATGTCCTATTGCACATTTCTCAAATGCAATATATATTGCTGTATGTTTCAGTACAATGTACCTTATTATGAGTCATATAATTATATGTTAAACACACATAATACAATGCAGGCCAACAGAAATGTGCTTTCAAATGGCAGTTCTGGGTCAAAGGGCAGGGAACTGCTATTTCCTAAAGCTGGGCCTGTTCTGGCTCCATAGGAGCAGCAGCCTAAACATCCAAAACAGCAGTGAAAGCAGCCTCCTTCCCACCCCCTTGTGCAGAATTGGAAGTGGCTCTAAACATCACAGTTATTGTAGCAACGCTTTCTTTTATGGAGCAATGAATTTTGGATTGCTATATAAATACAAAACACCATCCTTACTTTGTCATTACATCAGTCCAGACTGTCTCTCCAAGGATGAAAGACAGGAGAGCACTGCTATCACCCCTGATGCACTGAGGCAGAGGACTGGCTGTGAGCTGTAGCACCATCTCCTGCTCCCCAAGAAGGGCTTAACACTGTTTGAAAACAGTACTAACGCCCAGGCTACTGTGTAGCCACAGGGAGTGGTGCCATGGCTTCAGCATGCCCAAGTCAGAAGTTTGCAAATCGGTCCCATCTCTGATTCTTCACAACTCTCAAGTTGAGAATGATCTGTCTTTGCTAATTTTAATATGACAAAGAGAAGCCACTTCCAATTCTGCCCTTACTATGACAGAAAGGAATATTCTTATATGAAAACACTTCCAAGTCTATCTGAATCTATTTGGAAACACCACCGCTATGCTCGTATGTTGAAAAGTGATCTATTAGATTGCTTTTAAGGCCCCTCTCCTTGTACCTGTAATTGTCTATTGCATAATGTGTGTCCTAACCTTACCTCCCGCGGCTCCCATAAGTTCCCTAGTTAGCAGGTCTCTTGCATATCAAGGTTTCATAACAAATCAGCAGCAAAATGCACAGGCTCTCAGTTGCACAAGGAAAATAAGTGAATTTTTGTTTGTTTTGCTGTTGGAGGGTGAGGGTGCAGTGGGTAGGGTTAGAAATAAGGCCTTTTGATAACATGTTTAGCATTCAATACTTATCACCGTCTTAATAAAGTCCACTTGCTTATGATCTGGCCCAGACTTGGTGAGATCACAAATAGTTCCGTTTTCTCTTATGTTATGTACGGAATGAAAGCAAAAAATTCATCATTGCATTCAAAATTAATGATTTTCATTTTTTAAATTTTCAAACAATATTGGCATTGCAAGGTTAAACACTTAGAAAAACACCAAAGCAATGATATGAGAGCACTTTTGACAGGATCAGCATAAAAATGTAAGAAATTACGCAAATAAAAATAAACAGCAAGAAATATATGAAATGTATTAGTTTTGATTTTATAACTATTTTAGAATTTATCCCAGGTTATTATAAAATATATAAAACTGAGATACAAAGTATCAGCAATATAACTTTGCACTTCAAATGATCTTCAGCTACAGATTTTGCTTTAAGAAAACAGACACTTGAAAAGCAGCTGTTTTGCAGTCTGTAAATGCAGTTTGAGTTCCTGTCAAACTTACCTTGAGTGATTTTCTGAATTCCTCCAACATTTCAACTCTCACCTATAATGAAACTCAAAATTTCATCATTATGGGTTTTTTTTTTCTGCTTATGTTTCTAAAGAGAGGAGATTACATTTTCCCAGCATCAGTTTTAAAGTTCTTTTTTTTTTCCTTTGTGAGCTTTAAACCGCAGGGTGAATCCATGAAATGAGGTAAGTAAATTTGGCACACTTTTAGTCATGTCCATAAAACTTTTGGTAAGTTGTATAAGTGAACATCATTTCATTGTGAGTTACAGGTGCTTTCATAGGGGTGGTTAATACATAATCACTGGAATGTTTATAGTAAAACCAAAAGGCATAGCTGCAGAAAACACTCACAACCCAATGTTGATAGAGAAGTAAAAATATGTACAATACAGTCACTTGTTCATAGTTTGGCACAATTTTTTGTTGTTGTGGGCAATAGTGCATAAACTACTGTACAACAGTATGACTTTTAAAACAGTCTTTCACAGAGAATACCAGATTAGGTTTGCTTTCAAATAATAAAATTCCCACAATTTCAAACTCTTCATTTCAGCACTTACATTTCAACATACCACAAGGCATATTTTGAAAGAAACAAACAAAAAACAAAAAAAACAAACATCAAACGTCTTTCTAGAAAAAGGAGTCTCTTCTTCAAACACAGGAAAAACCAAAAATGTTGTTTCTGCCTTAAGAAGAATGAAGTCTGATTCCCTGCAGAAAAATCAAACATTTTATGCCATCTTAGTTAGCTCTTGTGGAGTCACCACATAGGATCATATGCTTTAAACTCTGATATAGTAGATGAAGCTTTATGATGCAGGTTAGGATATAAACAGCAGAGGGGGCTAGAAAGCACTCAAAATTGCCACATGAAGCTCAATTATGAATGAGTTTTCATTTTCAAACTAAAGAGCCTTTAGTTTCGGTATCTTGGCTTTTGGATGCATAACCTCTTTTTTGTGTTTTGTTTTTTACAAAATGTTCAAAAAAAAGTCTCTCCTTTTCAAAATCATTAAAAAGAGCATGTAATTAAATGTTTTGTGGGTTTCTTTTTTCAATAAATAAGTAATTAAAAACCGAAGAAGCCAAACAGCAGAAAAGAGTAGCCTTGTTAGTTTTTTAACCCCAGCCAAGCCAGAAAATTGGTCATTCTTTTAGGTAGCTTGCAAGTAATAAGTATTTTCATGCATTTAAAAAAAAAAAAAAAAGAAAACTGTAAAAGGGGAATGTCTCTTTCATGCAACTCTTGCTTTCAGGAAGGAAAAAATGAGGAACAGCGGGCTTAGCAGGTAGTAGGAAAGTTAAGGGTGCATTCCAGCCAGTTTGGTGCAGCATTACCTCAGTTTTTCAAAAGAAGCTGTCACAGATGGATCCTTATGGGTCTGTTCACGGTCTGTTCGCTTTACTTTACAGTTCTCATCCCTCAGTGATTTAGAACTTGATTTATGACGGTACAGCTTTTTATGGGTAGGTCCATTATTGCCTAAAGTGCTCAGGTTACTATAACTTTTATCAAAAAAGGGAGTGTGAATGTCTGTATTATACCCAGTTGAACAATTGGGGCGATTGGGATCACAGGTTGTGGCTTTGCCATTATTTTTGCTTGAGCCCTTGTTGCTTGACTTGTGATTCTTTGCAGTTCCCGGAGAATTACCATTCACCTTTTTCTTGGACTCCTGTGATGTCCCTGCCAAAATTTTAAGAGTTTTCAATTTCAGGCTGTTAGATTCAGGCGACCGGAATATATCTGGGACACTGTTATGACCCACAGGCCCCCACAACGGTTCAATTGAGGCCATCATAAATCTCTGAACATCTGCCATTCCAGATGCAATATTAGACAAAATATTGGAAGGTTCCTCAAATTCCCTTTGATCATCATCAAGGAGGTTGTTAGTGTTTCCTATACTAGTTTCAGACCAGCCTGTACTATTGTCTTTTCCCAGTGACCATTCACCAGATAGTCCATTATGCTTCCCTATCTTTACAGAGGTTGGGCTGCAGTGCTGAATGCAGTCAGCAAGTGCCTTTGTTGTTGAGGCTGTATTATTTAACTGACTGACTGCCCTGCTGCCAACTGCTTGAGCTTTTTCACCATTGACTCCTGCTGCATTTTTCCCTTTTCTTGTTGTTTTGGGAGCCTGCCTGGAGTTTTTACCTTGCGGCTTATCAGTTCCTTTGTTGGCTTTGGGAGATTTTTTCCTAGTGTTTTTCTGGGAAGAGCTTTGGTTTGTACCCATGTTCTTGCTGGATGAACTTTTCCTCTTAGATTTTGACACTTTGCTATTGGTGCTAATTTGACCAGATGGCTCATTAAATGTTGACAAGCATGGACTTTTTTCAAGGAGGCTGACAGAATCTTCATCGTTGAACATATGGAACTGAAATTGATGATTATTTAAAGAAAACCCATTATCTGCCTGATCTTGGGTCTGAAGGACCCCACAGTTCCACTTGACCTTATCAGAATTGCTTAGCGCTGTCTGGGTGCTCTCCTGGAAACCTTTCAGATTGCTTAGTGGTTTGGTGTCTGACCCAGTTATCTGAGGGGAAAGGTTCGGAGTGTCTGGAGGAGACATCTCCGAAAGTGATGACTGACGGAACTTATCGGGTGTGAAGTTGGAGATGTCTAAAAGATCTGTGGACTCTTTCAAAGGGGTTATTTCATCTATGCTTTGTTGGATCACTAGCTTGGGACTGCAGTGGGCCAAGAAATCATCATTAATATCATCTTCACCATCCTTTTCACAAGATTTTAAACTTAAAGAACTGTAATTGCTAGAACTAACTGACAGTGAGCCCACTGAATCAAAACTAATGAGTCTGCCATCATCTGTACTAAGTGTACCTCGCTGGAAATGAAAGCACCCCTCTCCATTATTAAAATGACATGACTGATAAGAATCATCAGACTGCACTTGTTGGTTATCTGGCATATAATTTTTTTGGTATAGCAATTTGCTGCTATTCAGATTTACTTGACTGTATCCAGAGGCTGGGAGGTTGTCTGCACCTGCGGAGCCACCAAACTCATTTGACAGCACAGATGCCTCCCTCATGTCACTTGCAAATTCCTGATGGTTGCCCCCGGTGGCCTTGTTTGCCGGCCACATGGTGCTGAAGTTGCCCTGCTCGATATCTAAGTGGCCGGGAGACTGTTGCAGCTCAGATTCTGAAGGCGGGGACAGCACGCAGCTCTGGGCAGGCTGCAGAGCAGAGAACTGCTTTTCTGCCTGAATGATGCTGGGGAGCGAATGCGACTGCTCCGAGGGATGCTGGGTGAAGTATGAGATACCAGTGTTACTCGACAAATCCGAAGCATCTAGCAATGTCTGTAGATACCCTCCAGGGATCAGGGGTACATTGGTGGTGATATTTGCAGATGGCAGAGGCTTGTCTGCAGAGCAGGTGGATGTTAGAAATGTTGAATTTTTATTAGCCTTATCTTCATGGCACTCAGAAAGATGGGAGCCATCTGAAGCACAAGGAATAGTCTCATCCTTCAAACTAGCTGCAGAGTCCTGATTTTCCAAAGCAGGGGAGACCTCCACTGTACTGGCGGCTGCTTTGATTTTCTTGCATTTCAACCTGGCTTCACTTTTGAATTTGATTCTGCGTAGCACTTTCCTCTCTGTCCCCTTATATTCCCTTTCCTGCGATTTGCACTTCACTGAGGCAATGCCTGTGATGTCATTCAAATGTAATCCGTTTGCACAGCCGGGGGTAGCTATGGCTAATGCTTGCATCCCTTTCAGGCCTGCATCCTCTTTACTGCTGCAAGGCTGCTTCTGATCAGAGGAGCAAGAGCCCAGCTTGTTCACTGATTGCTCAATGGCTTTAATTCTTTGAATCCTATGCCGGTTTGCTAGTTTGCATTTTCGCTTTCTTGGGTGAGGAAGGAATGAGGCATCTGAGCCATTTAAATAGAAATTCTGTTTGTGATAGAGAGATGATCTAAGAAAATCCAGCCGGCTTTGCTGCCTCTCTTGCCAGAAGCCTTTCAAAGGGGCCAGTTTTTCATATTTACTGAGCAGTTCCTCATTTAGGGTAACTGTTGTCTCATTGGCATCGACTTTACTGAGCTTCACCAGCATATGCTTCTCCCCTTTAAACCTGTTAATGATGATGTACTTTATGATCACTGGCGGCTCCTTGCGAGAGACTTTCCGCCTTTTCTTTGGGCACCACTCATCATCATCCTCTTCTTTGGGCCCACCCGGAGCCCACTCTTTCTTGTCCAGATTTTTCTCGTTCTCGATGGAATCCACGTCATACAGGTAGTCATCGCTGTAGCGCACTTTCCTTTTTGCCCGCAGCCCATAGTTCTGCTGAATGAAGGATGTGGAATGTTCCCTGGACAGGTATCTGCTACAGTCCTTTATATCCCGCAGCACATCGTACGAGGACTCTGTGCAGGTGCTGTCGTCACTGAACTCCCCAGAGTCCTCTGTGGAATTCACAGAGTCCAAGAAGTGGCTTCTTTTGGGGCCTATGTACTGCACCACCTCTGTACTGTTGCAAGATTTATTTAAGGCAGCTTTCTCCTCCTCCTCCCCATCTTCCTCCTCCCCATCCTCGTCCTCTTCCCCCCAGATGATGCCCTCTTCAGTTTTGAACTGGGAAGGGTCAGTGCCACAGGCAGCCCCTCTCTTCAGGGCACTCCTGCTGTCCCTTTTAGTGCAGTTGCCAAACACGCTGGGGAAGAAATTGAACTGGGCATCCTCTTGCAGGGCGTTGGTTTTCTCCTTCACATTGTCCTGGAAAGATTCATATCTAATCTTTAAGGAGCAGACATCACTTCCCAAGGTTGAATCATCATCATCAAACATGTAATTATCCACATCTTCCTCAGAAAACAGATTTACAGAAAGCTCATTTTTGGAGCAAAGGTCAAGCAGCTCAATTTTACTTTCACTAATGAAAGATTCAAAATAGCCCCATTCCTGGTTTGGATTTGTTAGTAAAGGTTCCTCGCCATTGCATTTGTCCAATAGTAATCCCTCGTAATAATTTTTCTGAGTGGGGTCCTCTGAATCGCTGTCAGATTTTTCCGCATCTCTTTTGTCTGCTGCCCTCGATTTATGCATAGGGAAGCTTAAAAGCTGGTCTGAAAGCAGTTGATCTCCGTATCTCATGGTTTCTCCTGTGCTCATGCAGTGAATCCCTATATCAGAGACTGAACAGGTGTCATAATCCCTATTTATATCACCCACTTTCAAGCTTATTCCCGGCTCTGCATCAATGCCGTCCTTTGATTCAATAAAGCAGCCCAGACAGGTCCGGCTCGGCTGCATCAAGCAGTCACCAGTCAGAGCTGACATGCCTCCAGGCTCCATAATTGTGAATGGAGCCTTCTCACAATCGCCTGGCAGAGACCAGGAGCTCATGCCCTTTGTAACACAAGATGTAAGAGAAATGGCGTGCGCGGAGGAGTCATCTGAAGCGTGCTCAGGTACATCAGTGAGTCTCAGAGGAGAAGGAGGGCTCAACAAACAGGGCTTCTTTAAAGTCAAAGGAGGCAGCACTCGGTGGCACGCTTGATTTTCCTTCTGAGCTATTGTCAAGGCTGAAAATGTAACCGCAGCATCTGCAGCAGTGCAAGGCTTCTCATCACTGTCTGGGTCATGTGATGCTGGAGGAATTGAAAGCAAAAGGGAGGGAGGAAGGGGGAGAGAGAGAGAGAGAGAGAGTAAGTATTGGTTTAAGAACCCTGGAAATCTAGTCTGACTCCTTTCCCCTTCTCACTTGATATTTTAGGTGACTATTTACCTTTATATTTACCTGGTGACTTTACAAACCATTTCTTTGCAAAGCAACAGCATCTTTTCTACAAGGCTGCAATAACTATTTTGTGTGTCTAATTAATTTTGTGATACACAAAATATGCAAACATCCCCCCCCACAGCCTTCTGGCACATGGACAGGGCTATATTTAAAATCAATTCTTTTTTTCTTTTTTTGTTTAATATACTCACCACTAACTGGATACTGTCATTCAAAACTGGCTCAACTGTTGTAAAACAGGAAAAACCAAAAAGAAGTGTTCCCATTACCATTGTGAAAAACTTAATTCCATTGGAGGTCAATTCTTAAAACTGTGTTTCCTTGCAGGAACATACCTGCATAACGTTAGTGCCCAAGAGTCAGAAAGTTATGCTAATTTTAAAAGTGCCAAATCTATTTTCATGGTGTGAGGCAAGAAAAATGCAAAAAGCATAAGCAAACTGTATTAAGAGTTTAGGAGCAATCCCTCCCATATTCTGTCTTCAATAAAAAGCTTTTACGAAAACACAGACAGAAGGCAGGACATGGTGCCACCTTACAGACTAACTCGGTTCAGAGGCATAAGCTTTTGTAGGCTACAGTCTATTCAGCTGTTGTGAATAGCTATTAAATATAAAGCAATGGATATAACAACACAGATAAGAGATTTTTTAAACATGTTTTTAACTTGATAGTGCCCCTTTGCAAAGAAAGGACAATTTTTTAAAATGATAAATAATCATAACATTTAATTTGCATTTAACTTGTGGCTCAGTGTCTCCTGTGACCCTTGAAATCTAAACATTTTAATTTTTTCACATCCAGATACATCTACTGATACCTTATTGTATGGGGGGGGGGGTGTGAGAAAGAGGGAGGGAAGCAGATCAGCTGATCTGTTCTATTATTTTAGGGCCAGATCCTCACAGCCTTGTGCTAAGTCATATCCATGGATTCTGGTTTTCTCTGTTTAACTTGAAAATTTTCTGATAAAAACTACAAAATCTCTGATAAAAACCCCAAATCTGCAATTAAAATGAAACACCACTATATATATAGGTACCAGCTGAACACAGTGTTTTACTGATATATTTACAATTTTAAAGCAATTTGGAAATCTACAAGCACCTCAATCACTACAATAAAATTAATTCTAAGTACCTGTACATTTTGGTATTTGATTTTGGGTATTTTATTGTGGAAAATTAGAGCTCCCTCTTCCCCCTTTGCTCACCAGGACACAGATTCAGGCCCCTCACTCCCCACCCACAGCCCCCCAACCCTGCAGGTGCGCCTCACTCCTCACCCAGAGCCCCTGGCCCTGCTGGTGACATTCACCCCCCTCACCCACAGCCCTCTGCTCCCCCAGCCCTGCCGAAGCGGGTCCCCAGCTGCCAAGGCTACGGGGCCCGTCCCCCCCCCCGGCTCCCCCCTGCCCACAGCAGGGCAAAAGCCTTGGCTGCCACCATTGGGAAGTGGTGGCTGCTACAGCCCAAGTGGGAAGCAGTGTGGAGCCTGGCCCCTCATCCCCGGTGGACAGCACAGCAAGTGTGGAGCCTGTAGGGAAGGCAGAGGTGGGCTGGTCGCTGTGTGCTCGGGCTCCCTGCCCTGCTGCCCTCCTCCTGGGGCCTCTGTGGGCCAGTGGGTAGGACCTGGCACAGCAGGGCAGGGTGGGGCTGGGCAGGGAACCTCCTAGCATTTGCAAGCCCTCTGCCACCCTGGCAAAGTGCCTCCTGCCCACCTGGCAGTAGCAGGGGCGGCAGTGCAGAGTTGTGCACCCCACCGCTGCCAGGGGGGCAAGGGACAGCTCGCCAGGTTGGTGTAGGGCTTGCAGCAGCATGGAGCTTCCCCCCGCTTCCCTGCTCTGCCATGCTGGGCGCTGCCTGCTAGGCTGTGGAGGCCCCAGAGGGAGGGCAGCAGGGCAGGAGCTTGAGCCTGCAGTGGGCAGCCTGCCTGTTCCCCTGTCCTAAGCACAGATCTGGAGGGCACATGTTCCCTCTGTGCACCCTCCCCACCCCGGAGTGCACACAGTAGCGGGGTGTCAGCCCCTCCCTCAGCCCCATGACAAGCCACCCACGGCCCCGACCCACTCACTGCCAGGGCTCTGCTCCCACGTATTCTGGCCCCAGACCCCAAGCCCCATCCCAGCTGGGCGACAGACCCAGCCCTGCCCAACTACCTCCCTCCCTACGGGGGCCTCACTCCCCCGCCCTGCCAGACTTACCTGCGGAAGCTGCTCTCCAGGCTGCTTGGCAGCCATGTTCATATACTTCCAGGGTGGGCAAAATATGACCTGCAGCCCTTATCTAGCCCACCAGGCAATTTCATCCAGCCCATGGTTGCCCACCAACTAACTGTACCCCACTCAGCCCTTCTGCCCATGAGGGTGGAAGCAAGGCACCCACATATACAACCCTCCCCCCACCCCCAACGTGTCCATCCCAGCCAGCATGAACAGCTTCTGGACAGTGCTGCTTCTGCCATTGCTGTAGTCAGCGGGAGACGTGCTTGGCTTCCCCAGCACCCTGGTTGATCTGGGCACCAGGTAGGGAAGTGGTGGGGGTGGGGGTGCAGCTGGGTGGGAGCAGAAAGCATGAGTCTGGGGCTGGCAGCACACAAAGTGAGCACCCAGGGGGGAGGCGGGAGTGCGAAACTCAAGTGGGCAAGTTGTGGGTGGGAGGGAGCTTGGGGACCACCCACACACTCCCCCCCCCATGGCGCACAGCTCCCACTGTCAGCAACAGCAGTAGGCAGGGACACTCAGGGCGCTTCTGCTGAGTTAAGGCGCTGCTGCTGGCGGAGTGTAGCTCTGGCCAGTGCTGCACATGGAGGCAAAGGGTGCAGCCTGGCCAGCCCACCTCTATTGTGCAGGGCTCCCTGCAGCACACATGCAGCTCCCACACTTGTACGCCACCAGGAGAAGCCCCCACAATGGAGCCAGCTGCCTTCACTACTCCCTGCCACACAGGTCCCAGGACTCGCGGGCAAACAGGGGCCAGGGCTCCCCTCCTCTTCTGGAGGAGTTCTGGGACCTGCACAGGCAGCTGGGTCCATCACAGGGCTTCCCCTGGTGGCAGGTGAGCTGGACATGCATTGCAGGGAATCCGATTTGATAGAGGCGGGCTGGCTTGGCTGCACTCCTTGACTTTATGTGCAGCGCTGACTGGAGCCGCATGCCACAGGTGGCAGCACCTGCACTGGGCATGAGCGCCCCAAGTGCCCCTGCCACTTGCTGCTGCGGCTGGCCCCACCAACAGGTCCTGTGCACCATAGGGGATAGCGTGGGGGGGTCTCCCCTCACCCCCCACAACCTGCCCCCACATATACACCCCTACTGCCCCCCATACACGCAGATGCACCCCATCACAAACCTCCCCACATACACATATCCTCCACACCCCACCACACACATCCCCAATCACCCCGCCCCACAATATACAAGAGTAAAGGCAAGTTTATTTTTGAGTTATTATCCAGTCATCTCTAGCTATACTACGCAATCACAAATCATGACAAAATATTTTTTGTAACAAAGTTAAAATACCAGGTGTTTGACTTTTAGTGTATGATTTTATTTTCTGGTTCCAAGATGGCAACCCTCCCCTCCCAAAAGGAGCGTTTCTGAGGGGCAAAAGGAGGGACTTCTGGCATTAAAGGTCAGGGTTTAGGAGCAGGACTTCCAGTCCCAAGATGGTGATCAGGGAGCAGAGCACCTGTCAAGAGACAGGGCTACCCTTGTGGCTCTCGACAGCGCGCCACTCATTAAGTGACCTTCCAGACAAAAGAACTGCTCACCCCCAATATACATACACATGGTCCCTGCCTGACCGCCCTCCTCCCATTCCCCTAGTCCCCTGCAGGCTGGAACTCTGCCAGCCTGCAGAGAGCTCTGCAAAAGTGGAAAGTCCATGTGTTTCCGTTAAAATGAGAAATCATGTTTTTTTCAGTTAAAATGGAAAATCCTCGTTTCTTTTCAGTGGGAAACGGAAAACCCAGATCCCTGGTCATATCTTACCCTCTTCAGTAGTTCTACTGCAATCAACTGGGCTACATGACAGTAAGGATCTCTTCAGTGCCAACAAGTGTGTCAAAATATGACTCACTCTGGCTAATAAATACAAAAAGAAGTAGCTGACAATGCTGGCTTCAGAATTTTATGAGTCTAATAGAAACAGTTCATACTACCAGCACGAGAATAAACACTGTAAAATCAACCTGAAGCATTAACTAAACAGGACTAGAGAACACAAAAAAATCTGGCACCCCCACACTTTATTTCAGTCATATTTGTCAAGCATAAACTAGGCTCGTCGGGGGGAGGGGAAGATGAGGGTGGGGGAGGCTGTGGACCACCAAACCAGGTGGCACCCACAAAGACAGCCCAGCCTGAAGAAAGAGAGCTTTGGGAACGTGAAAGACAGGGGGTGGACAGCAATACGGCACAGGTAAGGAACGGGAAGGTTAGAGACAAAAAGCCCTTTAGGACTTGGAGCGAGGGGGTAGCAAAAGCACCAGTCACAGGGCTCAAGTGCCTATATACTAATGCTAGGAGCATGGGGAACAAGCAGGATGAACTAGCGCTCCTGGTTGCACTAAATGACTACGACTTAGTGGGGCTGACGGAAACCTGGTCGGATCCATCCCACGACTGGGCGGTACATATTGAGGGCTATAGATTGTACAGAAAGGACAGAGTGGGGAAGAGGGGGGGAGGGGTTGCGCTCTATGTTAAGGAGCAATATACATCAACCCTCATCAAGACAGAATCAAAGGATGAGGAAGTAGAAGGACTGTGGGTTAGGCTACATGGGGGGCAAGGAGAAAAGGATTTGGTGGTAGGGGTCTGCTACAGACCCCCACATCAAGGGGAAGAAATAGATTTGGGGCTCCTGAGGCAACTCTCAGAGACCATAAAAGCTAAAGAGGCGGTGGTCATGGGGGACCTAAACTACCCGGACATCTGCTGGGAGACACAGACAGCAAAGTCCCACCGCTCACGCAGGTTTCTAACCTGCGTACAGGACCTCCACCTGACGCAGGAGGTACATGGTCCCACTAGGGGGAATGCCTTACTGGATCTGGTATTGGCAACGGGGGATGACATAGTAGGGGACCTACAGATCGGTAGCCATCTGGGGGACAGTGATCACCTAAAAGTACAATTCAACATAAAGCGTCGAGTGGGTAAGGTAACCAGTAGGGTGAACGTGCTGGACTTTAGGAAAGCTGATTTCAGCAAACTCAGGCGATTAGTGAAGGATGCACTGCAGAGTAGTAGTTTTGAAACGATGGGAGCCCAAGAAGGGTGGCTGTGCCTTAAGGAAGCTATCCTTCGAGCACAAAGCGAGACGATCCCCGTGCGAGGTAAAAGAGGGAAAGGGGCCAGGAGGCTTCCCTGGCTGACCAGAGAAATCCTGGGGAGACTAAGGGCCAAAAGGGGAGCACATAAAAAGTGGAAACAGGGAGAGATCACCAAAGAGGAATATACCTCTTCTGCTCGTGCTTGTAGGGAGGCAGTTAGACAGGCCAAAGCTACCATGGAGCTGAGGATGGCAACCCAAGTAAAAGACAATAAGAAATTGTTTTTTAGATATATAGGGAGTAAAAGGAAGGCCCAGGGAGGAATAGGACCCCTGCTAAATGGGCAGAAACAATTGGTGACGGACAGAGGGGACAAGGCTGAACTCCGCAACGAGTTCTTCGCCTCAGTGTTCCTAAGCGAGAGGCAGGACAAGTCTCTCACTGGGAGTGTAGGGAGGCAGCAGCAAGGCACCAGACTTCCATGCGTGGACCCTGAGGTGGTGCAGGGTCACTTGGAGGAACTGGATGCCTTTAAGTCGGCAGGCCCGGATGAGCTCCATCCGAGGGTACTGAAGGCACTGGCCGACATCATTGCAGAGCCACTGGCGGGAATATTTGAATGCTCGTGGCGCACGGGTCAAGTCCCGGAGGACTGGAAAAGGGCCAATGTGGTTCCCATTTTCAAGAAGGGGAGGAAGGAGGACCCGGGTAACTATAGGCCAGTCAGTCTCACCTCCATCCTTGGCAAAATCTTTGAGAAAATCATCAAGGCTCACATTTGTGAGAGCCTGGCAGGACAAATTATGCTGAGGGGAAACCAGCACGGGTTCGTGGCAGGTAGATCGTGCCTGACCAATCTAGTCTCTTTTTATGACCAGGTCACAAAACGCCTCGACGCAGGAGGAGGGGTGGATGTCGTATACTTGGACTTCAGGAAGGCCTTTGACACGGTATCCCACCCCATACTGGTGAACAAGTTAAGGGGCTGTGACTTGGATGACTGCACAGTCCGGTGGGTGGAGAATTGGCTGGAGGGTCGCACCCAGAGAGTCGTGGTGGATGGGTCGGTTTCGACCTGGAAGAGTGTGGGCAGTGGGGTCCCGCAGGGCTCGGTGCTTGGACCGATACTCTTTAATGTCTTCATCAGCGACTTGGACGAGGGGGTGAAATGTACTCTGTCCAAGTTTGCAGATGACACTAAGCTATGGGGCGAAGTGGACACGCCGGAGGGCAGGGAACAGCTGCAAGCAGACCTGGACAGGTTAGACAAGTGGGCAGAAAACAACAGAATGCAGTTCAACAAGGAGAAATGCAAAGTGCTGCATCTAGGGAGGAAAAATGTCCAGCACACCTACAGCCTAGGAAATGACCTGCTGGGTGGCACGGAAGTGGAAAGGGATCTTGGAGTCCTAGTGGACTCCAAGATGAACATGAGTCGGCAGTGTGACGAAACCATCAGAAAAGCCAATGGCACTTTATCGTGCATCAGCAGATGCATGACAAATAGGTCCAAGGAGGTGATACTTCCCCTCTATCGGGCGCTGGTCAGACCGCAGCTGGAGTACTGCGTGCAATTCTGGGCGCCGCACTTCAAGAAGGATGCGGATAACCTGGAGAGGGTCCAGAGAAGGGCCACTCGTATGGTTAAGGGCCTGCAGGCCAAGCCCTACGAGGAGGGATGAGAGAAACTGGACCTTTTCAGCCTCCGCAAGAGAAGGTTGAGAGGCGACCTGGTGGCTGCCTATAAGTTCGTCAGGGGGGCACAGAAGGGAATTGGTGAGTATTTATTCACCAAGGCGCCCCCGGGGGTTACAAGAAATAATGGCCACAAGCTAGAGGAGAGCAGATTTAGATTGGATATTAGGAGGAACTTCTTCACAGTTCGAGTGGCCAAGGTCTGGAACGGGCTCCCAAGGGAGGTGGTGCTCTCCCCTACCCTGGGGGTATTCAAGAGAAGGTTGGATGTGTATCTAGCTGGGGTAATGTAGGCCCAGCACTCTTTCCTGCTTATGCAGGGGGTCGGACTCGATGATCTATTGAGGTCCCTTCCGACCCTAGCATCTATGAATCTATGAATCTATATTTCTTTTACACTGATTACAAAACAGGAAAAACATAGCTGTGCTGATTTATGGGCCTAGTCCCTAGTGGGGCTTCTACACACACACGTGTGCACACAGACACACACACACACACACACACACCCCCCCCAGAGTTTAAAAATAAATAAAAAAATCCACATGGTAAAATCCACCCAAAATGTACCTGTGCACTGTTAATATTTGGGAAACCAGGACATACATGTCAGAAAATTTAAGAAGTCCAAGGTTTGAAAGCAGCCTTATTTCAGGCATGTTGTGCACTTGGACATTTAAACTTGCAGATGAAATTCTGGGACTGGGAAAAGCACAGAGTGCAACATTTCAGCCTTTACATGCCCCAGGCTCTCTGCTGACTATCTGTACAGCAATCCAGTCTGCTAGTGCCAGCGTGGTTAGCAGATCCCTTAGTTTGCTGGTTTCACTGGCATGCAAAAATACGCATATGGGCAGCAGTGGATTGTGGCGGCTGTTCTTGCCAACAACCTGCAGTGCTAAACTCAGGCCCCAAGCCAAAAACTGCAGGATTGGATTGAATATTCTGTACCTAGGTCAAGTTAAAAAAAAAAATGGTGAGAGACCAGAATCAGGCCAAAATGCTTAAGGCAGCTCCATACTATTGGCAGCCTTAAGCGTTGAAGCCACCTTTAGCTTTAAAGCCTTAAGCAGGTGAAAGCAGCCTGAAGCTAAAGTGATTCAGCAGGCACCCAGCATTCCAAACAACGTTACGTTCAGAGCACTGTAAAATCAAAATAGAAATGCTTAATGCACTCCAGCTTTAACATGCATAGCTTTAAGGCTGCTGAACTGACTTTCATGAAATTTGGGCTGATTTTCCTTCCTTAGGATTAGAAAAATGCAATTCTGAGCTCCTTATTTCAACCATTTCTGAAGTATGCCAGGAGGTACTGGAAAGGATGGTAAAATGTCTTTTGGTCCAGATGACGCAACTACAAAGCAAATTAACCAATTCAACTCCACCTCCAAAAAAAAAAAAAAAAAAATCACCTGAGAGTTGACAGCAAGTGTGGAAAAGAGAAAGACAAAAGGAATATGCCTGTAAGTCACAAGATTTGGGAAAAAGAATTGTGAATGACAACTGAAACAGTCTTAAAGCCATTCATTAATCATGAACTTTATGCTATAATTTTCATCATCTCCAATTTTAGACCAGCACCTATGACATCCAAATTCCCAAAACTGGATTTTCTGGGAACTGCACAGTGCTGCTATCAAGACCATATTCTATTAGAAGGTATATTTACTAAGGCTGTGTGAAATTTCGCCGGCAGTTTAATTTCAACTTGTTTTGAGATTGAAACAGCGAAATAGAAACAAAACACAGAGCTCTGAAACAGGCTCAAATTGAAACGTTTTGAAATTTTTGAAACGTTTCGAGTTTTGAAGCTCAAGCTGGGCTTGCCTGTAGGGAAACAGAAACTAAAGTAAGGGGGGGGGGGGTGCTGCTCTCATTATTGACTGTGTAGCTGTCCAGTGACTGTCACCCTTCCCTGAGGTCCCTTCCAATCCCAGTGGTCTGGGGGAGGGATGGAAAAACTCCAGAAAAGGCAGCATTGTTTGAACTGCCCTGCTTTCTGCCTTGGTGTCAGTTCCTGAGCGATTTCTTCCAGTTTTGCCTGTCAGCAGCTAGGGGTGCAGGGCCCCAGAACCCAGACTCCTCCTGCACCCGTCTCCTTGACAGCTTGCAGGCTTCCTGGACGCAGCAGGGCCTAGGAGGCCTACAGTATTCACCCCCCTGTGCCCTAAGATAGACACAGTCAGTTGCACAAGCACCCATGTCACAAGTTTTGCCTGGCAGCATCCAGAGGTGCAGGGCCTCAGAACCCCAAAGCCCTGCACCGATTTCCTTGATACCTGGCAGGTTTCGTGGCCCCAGCAGGGGCTAGCAAGCCTGCAGCTTTCACCCTGCTGCGCCTTAACACATGCACAGTGTCAGCCATGTCACAAGGTTTGACTGTCTGCAGGTTGAGGTGCAGTTTTCCCCAAACCCCTGCACCAATCTTCTTGAAATTTGGCAGGCTTTGTGGCCTCAGAAGGGGCTGCAGTTTTGACCCACTGTGGCTTAACTCACATGACAGGAGTTTTGCTGTCAAGACTTTGAGGTGCAGTTTCTCCCAAACCCCTGCACCTATCTTCTTGAAACGTGGCAGACTTCATGCCCCCAGAAGGGGCTACCATTCCTCTTAGTTTCATCCAAATCAGGCTAGAAATGACAAAGTTATAGGCTGCCTTGAGCTTCCCCATTATAGCCTATGGGCAAAACAGCAAACCTGACCTGTTTCAACTAAACGAAATGGAAGAGCGGTTTCGAACTGAAACGAAATTCAAAATGAAACATGGTTCTGTCGAAATGCAAGTCGAAATGGAACGGTGCCATTTTGCACAGCCCTAATATTTACCCAATTGGACCAAGAAGAATATTTTGGACTTAACTCTGAATTAGACTTAACTCTTTTATGGCTTTTGGCACAGTTTGTGCCACAACTTTAACCTTTTTCCAGTATTTTATGGTAACTTAGCACTTAATCCAAAACTGGGTGAAATGCAACAGTCCAGCCAACACGCTGCAGGGGGGGCTGCAGACCCAGGTCCCTGGCCTTATACAGCCAACAAGCATCTAATACAAGTCTAGAGAAAGGACGTGCAAGTCCTTTTTGAACCTGTTCTGTACCAAGCAAGTCCCATCTGCAACTTAGAACAACCTAAAGGCCACTCTAAATTACACTATATTAAAGAGAGGCGGGTACAGCAGCCAGGGATCAGCAGAATGTTGACAAGTCCTGGCCAAATCCTTAGCATCAGCAATAAGGAGATGGTGAAAGTTGTTCTGCTTACTCTAAGATACTGATGGATCACCCTGCATTACAGTGATCCTCGCAGAGCCAAAACTACTGCCTTCGGGACATAACGGTAACCAGCTCAGCATCAATTCCTATACTCCAATGTTTAATTAAGACATTTTCTTATTCCTATTTGTTTAACTGAATTTAATGAAGGAATATCAGATTCTAGAAATCGAATCAGTTTCTATTGACAAGGTAACCATTGATTTTGCTTGGTAACAGTAGATTAGGCAAAGGCACAACGGCCAGGAAATCTCTCTGTAGCTCTAGCAACTGTCATCCACTATTACTTTACAGACTGTTTGCATGTATCTGATAAGAATAAGATTGGCTGATATTGACAGATACATTCAGAAATATGTCATGCTTGAAAGCAAAGATGCATGCTTCAGCTATCATTAATGTATCTGCTTCAGTCAGTTATACCAGTGCTGATCACCTGCACATCTGGAGTTACTCCAGATCTACAGCAGCATGAATCAGAGTGGAATTTGTCCCCCTATGCTTGTGCTAGAACACAATTATCAAGTTTATTTTGATAAGGTTGGACCTTAAAGGTCCCTAAAGGGCCATCTATAAAGCAAATCAGAAGGATTGTAGGGCTAATCATAGGATCTTAAACTAACAGAGATTTAATCATATATCTTTAAAAACATTAATGACACTGTGGGGCATGACAATGCCAATTATTTGCCTCCATGCTAGAATGCCACTGCATATACAAATGTGAGCAGTCTGAAAGCCACATGACTTAAGAATTAAGTTCAAAGGACTTTTTATTTCAATCTGGTTTGTAGGCAAGCATAACAATGACAATTACTTCTAATTAGTGCTTTCCAAAATGAGTGTGGAAGAGCTGAAATTGACTGAAGACAAAGCTAGATAGGAGAGGCTGAGCATGCTCTTGGAAGAGGCTGATCATCCTCCATCGATTTCAACAGGAGCTGAAATTACTCAGCAGTTCTCAGGATCAAGTCTGCAATGAACAGGATGCGTTTTTGCACAGAAGAGGTGCCCAGAATTCTAATACGATCCTAGGGAGGGTGCACACTGCCAAAATGGTTGCAGCCAGAACATGTGCATGCATGTGTATTCATTTTCTCTTTCTCTCTCCCAGCCCCTCAATTCTGGGGGAGGAGGGGGGAGAGAAAATTAATACACATGCATGCATGTACATAGGAAGAAGGAGCAGTTGTTGCTTGGAGTTTAAAAGCTGAAGATTCCTAGCTGGAGTGACATATTTGCACAGAATATCCATCTGCCCTACTGCTCTACATTGTAGAGATGTCTGCAAAGCGCAGAAATATAAAATTTGTCAAAGGACCTGGGAGAAGAAGTTGGCTTGCAGTTGCTGCTGTTTCATGCACTGTAATTAGGTTTCCTTACCATTTTCTTTCACCCCATTAATCAGGATAGTTTCTTGGTCTTCTGAGGCACAATCCTTATCTTGTTGGTCATCCATCAATTTAACCTCTCTTTGTTCATTCCATGCCCCACTGCATCTGGCCAACCTGTACATTTCCAAAAACATAATCACCATCATTAAAATTCCTGAAATATGCTCACAGAACTGTGAGTAAAAGGAAACAATGCAAGCACCTGCTAACCCCATTTAAGAGAGCAAACTCCTGTTTATTATGGCGAAACAGCTAGTATATTTCTACTTTTTCCCTCCAGAACCTCTTGGTCCAACGTATTTCATCCAACTTAAAAAGATGAGTCCACATTTCTTCCCCATATCCTTCTTTAGAGCTTCAAGCAATGCTTTTCACTTCTATAATGTCTTTCATATGATCTCCAGTTGCTTTGAAAAGCAGGTGAGCACTATCTCCATTTGACAGATGGGCTAGTAGAGGCACCGGCAGAGGAGGAGACTAGCCCCAGGTCAAGCAACGCTGCAGCAGAGCCAGGAACAGGAACTCGGATCTCCTGACTGACAATCATATGCTCTAAAAACTAGATAACACTCTCTTCTTTCAAGTGTTGGCAGGTAGGGAACAAATTTGCCTCAGGAGTGTTATTAGAATTATTTATTCACCATTCTCCTGCTTCATCACCAGGGAAGCATTGCCTCATTGTCCAGCCACCTTGTGTTGTGCTCAAAATCCCACTAGGCCAGAATTCTCATTTTGGTTACACTCGCTTGATTCCACCATGGAAGTTATGGACACCAAAATAAAGTAGAGCCCCTCCCAAGTTAAAATGATCAGATGTGGGAAGAAAAGCTGACTATACTGCAGAGTAGTGTAGCTGAATCTCTGTACGTAAATAGGGTAGGAGTAATCTGGGCCAAAGCTCTCAGCATCAGACATGACTTGCTGTGGATAAAGGTGGCAAATGTCTACCCTTAATTAATGAAAAATACAGTTAGAGTAATTTTTCCCTTGAAACATAACTTCAGTTCAACTTTTAACCCCATGGAACAAGGAGCAGATTGGAAATGGTTTGTTTTCCAATAAACATTTGTCAAAAGTCTGATCTTTCTGCTCCTCAGGCCTTGCCAAGACAAGCTTCATGCATATTCAGATTTTCAGTGGTGTCCTCTTACTTAATGTGAAATCTTTACAACCATCTCAACAAATGAGAACCTTTACTGAACCTTGAAGTGTTCTGTCACCCACATTAAGATAAGAACAGCAACCCTCAGAAGTGGCATTCCTCTGCATTTTCAGAGAAAAGTTTAACTAATACAAAGCATTCTACTTCAATGCAAATCTATATTTCAGAGCTGTCCAATGGCAACCACTTGGCTAAAATGAGACTGTACTTTCACCAGTACCCACACACTTCCCAACATCTCAGCTCCTTCTGAAGATATTGAAAGGTTTTGTTCAGTGGGCCAGAAAGCCAAATAAAACCACCATCATACCCAAGAGACTTTCAGGATTTTTATTAAATTTCCCGTGTCGTAAACCATGCACCATTTGCAACATTTATAAGCAACTTTAAGAAGATAAGCCTGACAGCTGCTCTACATTTTCCAACTACAGACTGCAGCACCCTGTCTCCTGCTTGCTAAACATGTGCTCAGGAGATACAGACACTCCTGAAGTAGTAAGTGAACCACATAAGTCTTTTGGAGCAAGCTGCTTGCTGTGTAAGGAATCTTCCGACCTAGACACATGATACCAGGATAACCCACCATAATAGCAGTGTAAACAAGGAGTGGACACACAGGTCTGGGACAGAAGCTTCATAAACCAATTTGACCTAAATCAGTTAAGTCTGATTCTATATTCAGCCAGGTTGATCTCAAACTAGTTTCAGCTATTTTGAAACTGGCTTATGTGCACTGAGCTTCTGTTCTGTAACAGGTTTCGACCAGTTTCTGACCATTTAAACTGGTTTATGTGCAACTTCTGTCCTTAGCCACACTGTCTAGCCCTGTGCTGGTGTCATGTACAAGAATCCAGTGTAGAGTTACTCCAGGAAAAATCAAGGAGAGGACAAAACCAGTTGAAACATTTTGTGGCTGCTTCTATCCTGGAGTAGCCATTTGTATAATACAAACATGTTCTTACTTGCTCCCCCACCACTTGGTTGCAAGGCTTTCTAGTAGCACTTGCTGCGGCAGACTCCAGGAGAATCTGGCATCCATCTGCTCTGGCCACTGGAGTAACGCACGTTGTTAATGTACAAACACATCAAGGAGTGATACTAAACAAAACCCTTGTGTCTGTCTAGTAGTTTTCCAGGTGAAATACACAAGTGCAGGGACTATTCATGTCAATTAAGCACAGGTGATTATAGCTGAATGACTGCACATTCAGTTGTGGACACTTCCACATATTTGAACTGTCCGCTTACAGCAGGGCTGTCCAACTAGCAGCTCATGGGTCACATGTGGCATCCAAAGGATTAGCACGTGGCCAGTGGGCTCCTGCTGCAGGAGCCAGATTCTTCAGGCTCCCCTGCCCTCCTCCAGCTTCTACTTCCTGCCCCCTGCCCTTGGGATCTGGAGGGGGCTGGGTGCCCAAGCTACATGCGTGTTGGGCCAGGTCGCTTGCCTTGTGCATAAAAAATGCACGACCCAGGCTACCTGCGCTGCAGGTGGATACATGGCTTGGAGGGGAGGAGGTGCTGTGTCTGTGGCTGAGGGGAGCCAGGCTGTCTTGCTGCAGGGGGAGAAGGGGTTGTGCGTGGCCAAGAGTCAGGGGAGCTGGGCTGCTTATGTTGTGTGTAGGATGGGGGAAAATGTCTCCACAGGGATGCCTGTGTGTCAGGGGAAAGCCTGGAGAGAGCCCCCTGCATGGTGAGCACCCCTCCGTCTGCAGCCCCACTGGGACCACAGCCACAGGGCATGTGCCCCCTGGTTTACCAAAAGCTGGACAACCCTGGCTTACACAATCGGTTAAGGCACCCCAAGTGTATGTGTGCAAATGATCTCACACTCAGATCATGCCTTTGGAATATGGCATTTATAATAAATGCCCCCCCCCCACAACCTCTGGATCTACTACAATCTCGCTGAGTGAGACTAGGGATACCTCAGTTTACACAATGGCCAGTTAGTGCCAGATTGAGAAGCTACAGCAGGCACCTGGCAGGCACGTCTATCTCCTGCACTGAAGAGAATGACACTGTGAAGGAGAAATCAGCTCTGTGTATTTAACTGCATTCTCTATAAACCTCCCTTCATAAATGAACTGCCTTCCTAGATTGCAAGTTCCTCAAGGCACAGACCATAATGCAGCTTCCATCCTGACTGGAGTCTCTGACTCCTACCATCAATTAAGTATTGAATAATAACTAGCTTCACTCTGTGGGGGAACCCTTGCTATGCTGCAAGTGAACTAAATATTAAGTACTGGCAAGCGTTATGAGACACTGCCTGACTTTGCCCCATTACTCCATGCACAGAAGAGCACAAGTGACCTGGTTCCTGAAGAGGCAGGGAAGGGAGGATGCTACTGCTGGTCCTGAAACATGGTAACTGCCAGCTTTGCAGATTTGGGTTCTGGTAAAGTGACTCAACTCTGATGCCGTCTCTTCCATTTTGCTGCATAATTAAAAGATGCAGAGACTCCAACAACAGTTGCTTCATGCTTTGCCAAGCTGATTTATGCCACTGTGGTGTAAAATGCCACAGGTGGTCTCAACTAGTAACATAATCACAGCCCTACTATAATAATGGCTTGCAATGAATAAATCATAGAACAAAAGTATAAACAATAATTCTCAAATAATGTAAATTTGTCACTTGCCATGAATGCCACACGTCTCTGGAGAAAACAGTAACGCAAACACAAAGCACTAGTACACTTGGAAACAATTAAGTGGGGGCCTTTATTAAGAAGACCCCAGACCATCACCACTGGGAGCCGTCCTTGGGGAGGGAAGTGCCAGCCATTGTTCCTAGGAAGTAAGCGAACGTGTCCATCTGTTGCTCAGTGCCTGGTTATTATTTGCAGGGTCTGTGGTTTGATTGTGTTATGTTGTGAATTCAGCAATAACACTCTCAACACTCTTGTGTTGAACTAACAGTTATTCATTATTATAACTCTCTGGAATCATATCCAGGTGGATCTTAAACAATGGCCCTCAGCCCTCTGTATATGTATGCAAAACTTATACTCACTCTATCTCTGACCTTGGCCTGGCCCAGTCCCGGTGAGTGAGAGGAACCAACAAAATGTCCCCTGGCTCCTCATGGCAGCGAACAAGGGGTCACCAGTGCTGCAAAAACTGCCAAGAAGCAAACTGAACCCTGCAGTGCTGAAAATGAGGGCTTTGGTCTTAAAGGAACAGTACAGAGAAAATACACTAAGACACAACAGACTGCAGTTTGTACTTTCCTGACTCAGCTAGCTTGGGGTGGGGGCATCATGTGAGAGGCCTTTCAGTTGCAGATGTACAGCAGACTCCTTGCCTTTGATCTCTGTGAAAGACAATTAGCTGTCAAAGTCAAGGACTGGCATGTGGAGAAGGGTTGGAATTTCTCTAAGTCAAAAGTACAGAAGTTATCTGAAATCTACATCCCAAGAAAAGGGAAAACACTTGGAAGGAAGGACACTGAATTTCACTGGATGCAAAACCATCTCAAAAAAAGTACTGAAAGCAAGGAGAAAGTCAACTGGAATGGAAAAAGGGTCAAAGTAAAAGTATAAGTGGAATGGAAAAAGGGTCAGCAAGTAAAAGCTACCTTGTAGGGGTGAAGAAGGATAAGAATAAAGTGGCAGCTGCTAAAAGATAAGCTCAGGTAGACAATGCAGAGGAAATTCAAACAAATAGCAAAAGGCTCTTTAGCCACATTAAAGAGAAGAGAAAAAGGAAAGAAGTCGGGCGACTGTGAGTGAGGATGGGACACAGATTAAAGTTAGATCTAAGAATGGCTCAAAACCTAAATGAATACTTTTGCCTCTGTTTTCAGTAGGACGATGATGTCAAACATGAGGAAGATTCACAGTGGTTAATGGGCAGGAAGGTATCAGAAATAGGAATCGCCATATCTGAGGTAGAAACCAAACTCAGAGTTTTGAATATGCTCTACTTGGAGGAAAGGAAACTCTGTCCCAAAACTGTGGGACTTGCATATGAAATCACAGGCATGGCAGCAATAAATCAATCATATGACTGGTAAACAGCAAATGCAGTACCTTTATTTAAGAGGAAAAAGTGATCTGAGCAATTATCAACCTGCTGTTTTGCAACAGCGTGCAAGCTTTAGAATAAGTTCTAAAGGAAAGAATAAGAAAGGACATGGTGATAAATGGAATATGAAATAAGACACAGTATGGATTTACCAAAGTCATATTGGGCCAAATTAATCTGATATCTTCTTTGACATGTTGTAGGCAGGGGAAATGAAGTAAATCTAATCTATTTAGACTTCAGTAAAGCATTTGATATGGTATGCCACATGGGAAATTATTATTTCAATTGAAGAAGATAGGGATTACTTACACAAGCTATAAGGTAGGTAAGGATTTTGGTACAGAAGAGATGACAACAGGTTGTGCAGAAAGGGGAATTATCAGGCTATCAGTGTACTAGCGGAATTCCTCAAAGCTCAGTATTAGGACTGATCTCATTTACTATTTTCATTCATAATCTTGGTAGAAAAAGTAGGACTATACTAATGAAACCTGGTGGGATCCATCCCACGACTGGGCGGTACATATTGAGGGCTATAGATTGTACAGAAAGGACAGAGTGGGGAAAAGGGGGGGAGGGGTTGCGCTCTATGTTAAGGAGCAATATACATCAACCCTCATCAAGACAGAATCAAAGGATGAGGAAGTAGAAGGACTGTGGGTTAGGCTACATGGGGGGCAAGGAGAAAAGGATTTGGTGGTAGGGGTCTGCTACAGACCCCCACATCAAGGGGAAGAAATAGATTTGGGGCTCCTGAGGCAACTCTCAGAGACCATAAAAGCTAAAGAGGCGGTGGTCATGGGGGACCTAAACTACCCGGACATCTGCTGGGAGACACAGACAGCAAAGTCCCACCGCTCACGCAGGTTTCTAACCTGCGTACAGGACCTCCACCTGACGCAGGAGGTACATGGTCCCACTAGGGGGAATGCCTTACTGGATCTGGTATTGGCAACGGGGGATGACATAGTAGGGGACCTACAGATCGGTAGCCATCTGGGGGACAGTGATCACCTAAAAGTACAATTCAACATAAAGCGTCGAGTGGGTAAGGTAACCAGTAGGGTGAACGTGCTGGACTTTAGGAAAGCTGATTTCAGCAAACTCAGGCGATTAGTGAAGGATGCACTGCAGAGTAGTAGTTTTGAAACGATGGGAGCCCAAGAAGGGTGGCTGTGCCTTAAGGAAGCTATCCTTCGAGCACAAAGCGAGACGATCCCCGTGCGAGGTAAAAGAGGGAAAGGGGCCAGGAGGCTTCCCTGGCTGACCAGAGAAATCCTGGGGAGACTAAGGGCCAAAAGGGGAGCACATAAAAAGTGGAAACAGGGAGAGATCACCAAAGAGGAATATACCTCTTCTGCTCGTGCTTGTAGGGAGGCAGTTAGACAGGCCAAAGCTACCATGGAGCTGAGGATGGCAACCCAAGTAAAAGACAATAAGAAATTGTTTTTTAGATATATAGGGAGTAAAAGGAAGGCCCAGGGAGGAATAGGACCCCTGCTAAATGGGCAGAAACAATTGGTGACGGACAGAGGGGACAAGGCTGAACTCCGCAACGAGTTCTTCGCCTCAGTGTTCCTAAGCGAGAGGCAGGACAAGTCTCTCACTGGGAGTGTAGGGAGGCAGCAGCAAGGCACCAGACTTCCATGCGTGGACCCTGAGGTGGTGCAGGGTCACTTGGAGGAACTGGATGCCTTTAAGTCGGCAGGCCCGGATGAGCTCCATCCGAGGGTACTGAAGGCACTGGCCGACATCATTGCAGAGCCACTGGCGGGAATATTTGAACGCTCGTGGCGCACGGGTCAAGTCCCGGAGGACTGGAAAAGGGCCAATGTGGTTCCCATTTTCAAGAAGGGGAGGAAGGAGGACCCGGGTAACTATAGGCCAGTCAGTCTCACCTCCATCCTTGGCAAAATCTTTGAGAAAATCATCAAGGCTCACATTTGTGAGAGCCTGGCAGGACAAATTATGCTGAGGGGAAACCAGCACGGGTTCGTGGCAGGTAGATCGTGCCTGACCAATCTAGTCTCTTTTTATGACCAGGTCACAAAACGCCTCGACGCAGGAGGAGGGGTGGATGTCGTATACTTGGACTTCAGGAAGGCCTTTGACACGGTATCCCACCCCATACTGGTGAACAAGTTAAGGGGCTGTGACTTGGATGACTGCACAGTCCGGTGGGTGGAGAATTGGCTGGAGGGTCGCACCCAGAGAGTCGTGGTGGATGGGTCGGTTTCGACCTGGAAGAGTGTGGGCAGTGGGGTCCCACAGGGCTCGGTGCTTGGACCGATACTCTTTAATGTCTTCATCAGCGACTTGGACGAGGGGGTGAAATGTACTCTGTCCAAGTTTGCAGATGACACTAAGCTATGGGGCGAAGTGGACACGCCGGAGGGCAGGGAACAGCTGCAAGCAGACCTGGACAGGTTAGACAAGTGGGCAGAAAACAACAGAATGCAGTTCAACAAGGAGAAATGCAAAGTGCTGCATCTAGGGAGGAAAAATGTCCAGCACACCTACAGCCTAGGAAATGACCTGCTGGGTGGCACGGAAGTGGAAAGGGATCTTGGAGTCCTAGTAGACTCCAAGATGAACATGAGTCGGCAGTGTGACGAAACCATCAGAAAAGCCAATGGCACTTTATCGTGCATCAGCAGATGCATGACAAATAAGTCCAAGGAGGTGATACTTCCCCTCTATCGGGCGCTGGTCAGACCGCAGCTGGAGTACTGCGTGCAATTCTGGGCGCCGCACTTCAAGAAAGATGCGGATAACCTGGAGAGGGTCCAGAGAAGGGCCACTCGTATGGTTAAGGGCCTGCAGGCCAAGCCCTATGAGGAAGGATTAGAGAAACTGGACCTTTTCAGCCTCCGCAAGAGAAGGTTGAGAGGCGACCTGGTGGCTGCCTATAAGTTCGTCAGGCGGGCACAGAAGGGAATTGGTGAGTATTTATTCACCAAGGCGCCCCCGGGGGTTACAAGAAATAATGGCCACAAGCTGGAGGAGAGCAGATTTAGATTAGATATTAGGAGGAACTTCTTCACAGTTCGAGTGGCCAAGGTCTGGAACGGGCTCCCAAGGGAGGTGGTGCTCTCCCCTACCCTGGGGGTATTCAAGAGAAGGTTGGATGTGTATCTAGCTGGGGTAATGTAGGCCCAGCACTCTTTCCTGCTTATGCAGGGGGTCGGACTCGATGATCTATTGAGGTCCCTTCCGACCCTAGCATCTATGAATCTATGAATCTATGAAATATATCAATGACGCAAAGTTGGGAGGCACTGTCAATGCAGGAGAGAATAAGAATATCTCAAAAAACAAAATAACCTTGAAGACCAGAGATGCACAATGAAATATAATAGTACAAAAGGTACCATCAATTTAGGGGCTAAAATAATTTTTGTATGTAAGCTGGGAGCTCATCTGATGGAAAAAGCAGAGGAGGAGACGAAGTATCAGTAACCTAAAGGGTGATCATGAACTACCACTAGGATATGACCACGAAGAAGTTAAATGAGATCCTGGGATATCTTATGCAAGGTATTTTCAGTAGAAATAGGGAAGTATTAATGCTACTGTACAAAGCAAGGCATCGTCTGGAATATTGTGTACCATTCCAGCAGCTCATGTTTGTGAAAGAAGAATTGTAGCTGGTACAGGTGCAGAGAAGAGTTACTAGGATGATCTGAGGAATGAGAGGCCACCTTCCAAGAAGACGTGAAGGATATGAATTCACAGCAAAAGAATGTCTACAGACCTGTGCTAGTCTGGTTTAAATACCAGTGAAGAAGCAGCACTATGGTTTTAGTGTGTGCTCGCCACCAGAGTACCACCTCTCCAGCATCCCTGAATACTTACTCTGATTGCTAAAGCCTGCACTGCTGCTTTATGTTTTCACTGCCATTTGGTACTGTTACCCCCGCTAGCTAGATTCAGCTAGCATAGCTTAGTTGAGAAGGGATAAGATTATTCAGTGACTACATCAGAAGGTAAACACCAGGGGTTCCTATACACATGCAGGGAGACAGACTCCAATGAGCTGTAATTACCGTGCTCCAGCAGACTTCAGCAGCACATGTATCAGCATCCCTGAACGGAAAAATGGTGGTGGGGAGCTTTAAACTAAAGCTCGTTCAACAAGCTTTAGTTCAAAGTGCCCTGTCATTTTTCAGTGTGGGGGCACTGATACACGTCACACTCCAGATGCTTTAATTGGAATAAGAAGGAATGGATATAAAACTCACCAGAAATAAATTTAAGATGGAAATTAGAAGACAGAGCAACCTTCCAAAAGCACTGAGGGCAAAAGACCTTTTATTTTAAGACTGGGGCTTGATACATTTATGGCAGCAATAATATGATTAGTAGCCTGGGACAGCGAGGGCTTAGACTCAGTGACTCTGGGAGGTCCCTTCCAGCCCCATGTCCAATGTTCCTAATTTAGCAGAGTCCACAAATTTACTCTGTGTTTTATGGCAAGTTTTATGAAAATACTTGCATTTATTTTTTCAGAAAATTTTCCTCTCTACAGCCTCCCACTAGCCACGCCAGTGAATTGTACCAAAGCTGTGAAGCACTGAATCAAGAGCATGGAAGACTGGCAAGATAAGAAAGGCAGAATGCAGTGTGGGGTAGCACCTTATAGACTAAGTTGTTCAGAAATGCATAAGCTTTGGTAGGTAGCAGCCTACATTGGGGGTTTTCAACCTTTATTAACAAGTGTACCCCTTCTCTCAAAGTTCCAGCTGATACACCCCTTTATATTTTTTTTCTTGTTTTTAAGGGGGGGGGGCAAACCAAGGCCTCCATGGTGAGGGAGGGAGTGGGGTTCAGGTTGGGACTGGGGCTTCACATCTGGGACAGAGCATGGGACGGAGCCAGGAGTGGCTTGTCTGGGGGGTGCAGGGAGGGGGTGGTGGCTCCCACTGGTGTATGCACCCTGGGAGGACATGGAGACATGTCCCCCCGGATCTGCAAGCTGGGTGAGGGTGGGTGGGGGAAAGAGTGGGATTCAGGCAAGGGCTGCCCAGCCAGGTGGGGCGCAGGACTGAGCTGTGTGGGGGGCAGCTCCCGCAGCAACGTGCACCCCCTGGAGGGCATGCAGAGGGTGGGGGGCGGGCTGCCACTGAGGGCTGGGGCTGGTGCTGGGCTGTTCCTGGCGGTGGCTGGGCTGTGCTGTGCTTGGAGTGGGCGGCAATGCTGGGAGGCTACAGTGAATTTTGGGGTGGCTGTAGCCCCCTCCCCTATAGTCTTATCCCAGTGCTGCTGCTGCCCATCTCAAGCTCAGCATGGCCCAGCCCCTGCCGGAAAGAGCCCGGCGCAGCCCCAGCGCCAGCCCACCCTGACCCACACAGATCTAGGGCACAGGCCCCCACACCCTCCCGGGTGTGTGTGGTGGCAAGAGTTGCTACCCCCTGCCCCCCCCGACGAGCTGCAGCTTCATCCTGCACTGTCCCCCAGCTCCTGCCTCTGCACACACCCTGAGAGGCCAGGGAGGAGTGTGCCCCTGGATCTGCACAGAGGGGGTGGGGCAGGCTGCAGCTGTGGGCTGAGCTCTTCCTGGCAGGGGTTGGGCCGCGCTGCACAGGGAGTGGGTGGCGGCCATGCTGGGAGGAGGCTATTGGGGGGGCCTACAGGAAATTTTGGGGTGGCCCCTGCCATAGCCCCCAGTGCTGCCACTGCCCACCCCGAGCACAGCCTGGCCCAACCCCTGCCGAGAAGAACCCAGCGCAGCCCCAGCCTGCAGCAGTATTCTGCCCTGCCCCCACAAAGATCCCGGGGTACACACAGCTCAGTCTGGCACCCTGCCCCAGCTGGGCAGCCGCAGCCGCAGCCCCCTCCCTCCCTCCCCCACCACTGGGGCCTTGATCTTCCCCGGTCCACCCCTTCCCTCACACACTACTTACCAGCTGGGCCCAGCTGCTCTCCTGCTCGCCTGCAGGCTGCACTGCAGCTGTGTGCATGCACATGGCATTTATCAGACACATTAGGGCTACATACCTGCTAGGACCTTTTTAAGTACCCCTAGGGGTATGCATACGCCTGGTTGACAACCACTGGCCTACTTGATCAGGAGCTAAGAAAGCTAATCCTCCCTCACCCTGGGAACAGTTCCCTTTTACTACTGTTTTTTAAAGCCAAGTGATGCTCAGGAAGTCCTATGGGACTGGCATCCCTGGAGTCAAGGTCGCCGTCTCCACAGATTGACAAGGACAGAGAACAAAGCAGGATTCCCATGATCAAGTTCTACTTCCTTTCTCTGTCAACAAGGCCCTACAAAATCTTATTGCAATGAAACAGTCTTTAAGCAGTTTTTCTTTGAGGAAACTAATTGTTTCTCTTCCAACAAACTTAAGGGGATGTTTAAAGCACTTGTAAGATGATTAATATTTTTTGTAAAAAACAATTAAATCTAACCAAACTACTTATTCACCTCCAGCAGAGGAAGAAACACACCTCTATTACAAGATTAAAGCATCTGCACCATTTTTGTCTCCAATCAGATACTGAATAGGCTTAAACTTCTTTCAAGATGGTAGTTTTGTTACCAGTTACAAGCCATGCGGGGCCTGTTTCTGTTCCCAGTAGTGTCAGTTTCACAGATTTATGCCAATGATTGAGCAAAATCTGACAACTTGCTCCAATTCCCTCTGAAGAGAAACAATTTACTCCACTGCTTCTGCTACATGCATGAGTTTTCCACAGCAGAGAGTCAGATCAGCCTCAACAGTTGCATGCAACAGAGCACCCAATTCCCGAAGATCAGAGGAGGGTCAGTCATTTGAGTCCAGTGTCTCCATGGGAGAGATAGGCAGGACAGTGTTAGGAGTGGGTGTACCAGGGCAAGGCAACAGAATCACACCTCTTCCATGGTCAGCTCCTGATCCCCCAGAGACTAATCAAAAAATATCAGAAGGACTGGGACTGTACCATTTAGCTGGGCAAGAAGTTGTCAGGAGCCAGAGCTAGGATCAGAGCACAGGGTCTTGCACAAATAGTCTTGCTCTGTAGACCCCTGGGAATCCTTCAGGTTCACTGATGGGTCCTGGGGCCTGTCTGACAAAGGGCAAACCTTGTTCCTCCAAGTGACTGATCATTACTGATAAATTCATAGATTCATAGATGTTTGGGTTGAAAGGGACCTTGGAACCCTCCGATAAATTTTCCATGGGAGGAGAGGTATTTGGCTCAGTGTTTTCAGGCAGACAGACACTAGTGCTGGTCTCTGCAATGTCCAAGAGTGAGTGAAGGAAGACAAAGAGCAGCAACAGCCATGTAATTCAGCATCAGGCCGTGTATGCCTATGGCTAGATGCATATCTCTTTGCTCAAGGTGTGCAAATGCCACAGATTTCCATGGACAGAAAAAATTCAGCCTGTATAATATTCTTTTGGGGGTCTGGACTGACTGGGAAATGGAAACTGTAGCTGAAGATATCAATTCAACTCTAAAAACAGGGCAAAAACAAATAAACATTCCTTCATAGACATGCACAGATGTGCACACATACAGCTGCTCCCCAGTTAAGGTTGCAACACTGCTTTACAGAGGCATGACTATACCTTCTGGTGCCAAGGCAACACTTTGGGCAGTGAGCTGGAGTAGCCATGTGCCACCTAGCCATAGGAGCTGGGTGCAGGGACATGGCAGGAGCAGCAGGGGGGGGGGTTTTGGAGTCCCAAGGCCAGGTGAGTCTGTCCTGTGCCTGGACACTGCAGAGCTATTCTAGCTCATCCCCTAGCGCTGAGTGATGCAGGGCTGCACCTGCTGTGTCCTGGCACCCAAATCCCAAAGCATGAGGCTTCTCCAACTGGGCTGGAAGGGTGCAGGGATGCTCCAGATGTGGTAAAAGAAGGAAGCCAGTTGTTAGAAGAAACACAGAGGGTGTGTACACCCCACATGCAGTCAGGACTCATAGTAGAGATGATTTTTTATTAGATTTTTATTAGGCCAACAAGATTTTTGCAAAGAACTGTCTTTAATTGCAAGCTTTGGGGCACAAACACCCTTCATCAGGCATTGGAGAAAAGATTGTAAAAGTTCTCCTGAATAGAAATGAAAGTTCATATTTCATAGGATTTCCCAGAGGAGTCAACAGAGGGAAAGCTCCTCTGGGCAGTCAGTTCATAGCTGGTATGGAGCCTCTCACTTCCTGTGAGGATCTGTGATGATGCAAATTACCTTGAAACAAAGCCAGGATCTCAGGTTTCAGGTGGTCACAGTTGCTTCTGCCTTTGTGTCATGGTAATTTGCAGAGTCACAGATCCTCACAGGAGGTGAGAGGTTTCATACCAGCTATGAACTGACTGCCCAGAGGAGTTTTCCCTCTATTGACTCCTCTGGGAAATCCTATGAAACATGAGCTTTCATTTCCACCCAGGAGTACTTTACAATCTTTTCTCCAATGCCTGATGAAGGGTGTTTGTGCCCCAAAGCTTGCAATTAAAGACAGTTCTTTGCAAAAATCTTGTTGGCCTAATAAAAATCTAATAAAAAATCATCTCTACTATGAGTCCTGACTGCATGTGGGGTGTACACACCCTCTGTGTTTCTTCTAACAACTGGCTTCCTTCTTGAAATGCTGTATCCATCTAGGATTATCACAGAACCCACAGCATGAATTACAAAGCCCTCTACAGGTGAGGTCCTAAGGCAGGTGCTTCTTTTCCTGATATCAAGTGGCAAAAAGTCAAAGAAAAGCAAGCAGCCCAAAATATAGATTAATGCCCTTACCTGCTATTTCGGCTGGACCTCTAGCCTCCCTTCTCAGGCACAGTCAGCATCTTAAACATCTCCCACTAAGATAACAGAAAAGGTAATAAGGACCCCCTGCTAAGCAAATGCAACTTCTCAACCCTGTTGCTCCCCAGGAAGATACAGGAACAGCGAGTTTCATCTTCAGAGAGCATTTGGGGCAATCAGCGATTAGCCTGAACTCCAAAGATCTCCCTGAGCCACAAAGGGCCACTACACCCACTCCCAGGCAGAGCTGGGATGAATGACCTTATTATCCTAATTTCTAAGGCTCTCCGAAACTGGTTTGTCCTAAGTGTTCTAAGATACTTGATTTCTATACTCTACTGGTATCCTGTCTGTAAATACAGCTAACAGCTTCCTTTGTCAGTGGTTAAGAGACGGAGACTTGTTCCCTAGCCCAGTCTCCTAAAAGAAATCCTTTCCTACTGCATGGGGAAAAATCCCCAGACAGATGCCTTGGAAGTGGCTCTACTGTTTGCCTGATTCTTGTCAATGGTGTTTACTTTATTTACACCAGGTGCTACTCAACTTTGCCCACCAAATGGCTAGAAACCTAAAAAGCCAATAACACAGATAACCCACATCTTAAGGAGATATGGAATGAGAAGACTCAAGACAACATGCAATTCAGCATAGCCAGGCAGATCAAAATGACCCCTGACTCACCAGAAACTAAAATTACCAGGGGCTGCAGTTTTGTGTCCCCAGAATCCCCCAGTCACAGAACTTCATAAGCCTCTTTTGGGGACTGAAACAAATCTGAGTTGCAGTGACTCCTACAAGGCACAAGAGCTACTTGTATAAATGTGCTACCACTGGGATTCAATTTAATTCAGTCTTTAACTAGGTCGTCAGGTGGCAGTTCTCAAATTATACTATTTTATGCCATTTTCCCCCCTATTGCTTTAAACATACATGCACCAGTTTGCATTCTTGCACACGCCAGACAAAAAGAAACCACAAGAGTCTATTTTGTGGAAAATGCACCATCTCCATCAGGCTAAACATACTTTCAACACAGAGTAATAGTACCAAATAGCTGGTATAGTCAGGGCACCAAAATTGACAGATAAGGCAGCTACACAGTGTCACCCCTGAACTGCATCAGAAGATGACTGCGCTGCTGATTGAAAAGGGAATGAACAGATGCTGGCAAAAATCACCCAGATACATACCTCAGGGAAAAGAAATGTTTATATCCTGTAAAAAATCGGAGTCAATGAAGATATACGATCGCACACATTTTTATTTAATAATATAGAAAAATGATGCCTTATTTGAGAAATAGCATGTGATTGTTTATTGAAAGTAGTATTGAAATACAGACTCAGAGGGGCAGAGCTAAGGTTGTGCAAGCATGTTAACACTAGCATTTCCTGATTTCTGGATGCTTAAACAGGCAATCTTAATGCTGTCTTCAAAAAATTATTTTGTATGGGGGTTTTATCTGCCTTCACAACACCAAAGCTGGCAGATTCACTTAGGAAAGTTCCCTGCATTTCTAAAATCACAAGTAAGCTGAAAAGGCAGCTTTTGCCACATGCTAGTTTTCTTTCACTGTTCTGTTCATGTTTAATAAATCTGCCAACATTTGCTTATGAGATTCATTTATTTAACATTTCCAAACTGTATCCACAAATCCATATACTGTGGCCATTTCCCAGTTAGGGTAAAGTGTCAATTGGAGGGACATTTGTCACTTAATTTTTATTTTAAAATACTTTTGGTTCAGCCAGAGGTTAAAGACTCGTTCTTAAGGCAAAGCCATGCAGTAGAGGAGGTTGCAGCCTGTAAGATATCAGTCTAGTTCTCCATCTGTAACCAGGTAACAATGTGGAATGCAAATATTTAAGAGGGAAAAATCTGGACAGCTGCCCCAACACCCTGGGAAGCAATGTTTAGTTAAGTCTTGGATATCACTGAAAGACCACACGGAGTTGTTACACTGTGGCTGAAGCATTTTTCTGAGCATTGAATTAGTCACCCCTGGATCTCATAAATGATATCCAAATGCTCTAGAACTGCCCTGGCTTTAGACACTGATTCCTTTGTCTACAAAGGTAGGGCCTGCTCATCAGCCACCTTTAATTCATATCCATAGGAATGCTGCTGATTATTAGTCATCTCCCTTGCAGAGCCTGTAAACAACTGGATCTGAGGCTCTCAAAAGGCTTGCCCTGCATTAATGAACAGAGCTTTATACATCTACCCTTCTGCCTCTTGCAGTAGAGAGGCATTAATATCACCAATATATTATAGACTAGAAAACTAAGGCAGGAATAAGTGAAGTGACCTGCCCAAAAACACAGAGCAAGACAGTGGACTAAGCAGAATGAAGACCCACAACCCACTAGACCGGGGTGGGCAAAATGGTGGATCTGGCAGGTAGCCAAACTCCATTCCCCAGCAGCCCCTGCCTGCATCCCTGAGGCTGATTTCCATGCAGACCCCAGTAGCAGCAGCACCATGACAGTACGGGGCCAAGGCTTCCATGGAGACTGGCCCCGGCAGCACTGGCGGGGCACGCGGCTCGGCCGAGAGCTGCTCTGGGGCCGGGATCTTGTAGCAGTGAGATCATGGTCTGGAGCCAGGGCAGAGCTGTGATCCGCTGTATGCCCCAGCCCAGCATGCGGGCAGTGCATCACACCTCTGCCCTGGCTCTGGACCATGTTCTCACTGCCACAAGATCCTGGCCTTGGAGCAGCTCCCCTCCCAGCTATGCACCCTGCCAGTGCTGCTGGGGCCAGTCTCCATAGAAACCCTGGCCCCACCACCATGCCTGGGGTCTCCATGGAAACCGGCCACAGCCATGTGGGCAGGGGCTACTGGGAAATGGAGTCTGCCATGGGCCCAATATGACCTGTGGGCTGGACTTTGCCCACCCCTGCATTAAACGGTTCACCTTTCCCCATCTCCCCTAGTCCCACTGTGCATATGCAAGCACCGCCAAATTTATATCCAATCTAATCAAGTGCAGTTAGTCCAAAAACTTCATCCTTCATCACCGTGCTGCAAGATCACTAGAGCACACCAAGGCTTTTTCCTGTGGGCATCGTTTTTGTGGGCTTTCCTGGGATCTAGACTCCTTCAATTTCCGTAACTAAGGGAAAGACATTTATTGCACTAAACCCTTTATCTTTCCTGAGCCACAGCAGGTACAGACAGAACTGCTCACTGTCAAACACTAAGCCAAGCAGAGCACTATTAGTTGCCTAATGTGCATGCCTAGCTAGCACAGCACCTTCACTTTTGTGTTGGTGGTGAGTGGGAGGTTCTTTAATGATCTGGCAAACAGCCTTAGCATAGTCCCCTTATAATTATATCATCAGTACCTCATGTGGCTTCACACATAACTAGTTCACACTGACACTTTGCTGGTCCTATATCTATTTTCTCCCCCACTGACTGCCATTCAGCATCAATTATTTTTTGTTTGATTAAACTTTTTCAAACTAAGAGGAAGTCAATACATTTCACCACTCTCCCTGCATAAAGCAACACTGAGGGGGAAAAATCATAAATACAGATATTTATCAGCTTTTGCTGGAGGTATTAGTCTTTGCATATTGAGTAGCACAGCTGTAATTGTTTCATCAGAAGGGCTCTGGTTCTGCCTACAGCACTAACAATACTTGGAGAACAGAGAGGAAAATACTACAGGCAGCATCACAGCAAAGATAAATTGATATATGTTCCATGCCTGACACTAGTTAATACATCACAGCTCTGTTCACTTAAGACAGCCAAAGAATCAATTCCTCAGTAAATATAAAAATACATATCTAGAGCCATGCACGCAATATTGGTGCAGAGCAAGAAATGATGCAGTGGAGAGATAAAGCATGTCTGTGCCAGACATGTGGGGTCCTTTGCTTTATCACCTCGTCACTGCTTGCCTGTAGCTTGCAAGTCATTTCCCCCTTCTCAGTATCTGGCTTTTTGCAAAGCAAGATTTTGTACGTTGTCTGAGAACAAACTAATTTGTCTCTCTTGAGCTTTCTATAAGGTCACCAAAGAAAATATTCCCAGTTTCTCAAGGAGACTTTGCACTGCATTTAGGAAAGTGTTGCGGGTAAATTAGCAGCACTGACACAAGCATAGGGAGTGCTTAAAAGGCTGAAAGATGCCTTTTAAAATAGTCAAAACCCCCTCTTACTGCAGAAGGAATTTCCCTGCAATATAGGATCCTTAAGAATCCTTTATGAGCCCTAGATCATAAAGGATTCTATAGAGATGGAATCCAACACAAGCGATCTATTAATCATCCAACTAATTATGAATTCAAGGTTATATGTCTTTTCCCTTGAAAAAATAAGAGGGGATCATCATTTGCAAGAGAGCTCATTCTGCTGGAATTTCAGGATGATTCTAACTAGGCAGACTGCATGTTCGCTAAGGAAAATGGGCCTGTGCTTCAAAGCCAAAGTAATCATGACATGCAGACCAATAAGGCTGATTCCAGCCAGTGACTGCTGCGCATTAGTGATCTTCCAACAGAGAGCATGCTGGAGCTACAGTCATGCCAGATTTTTTCCCTGTAGCATACCTTCAAAGGTCTGTGTAAAATGTGCATTATGGAAGAAGGAATCTGACTCTTAGATGAAGGCTGTGAATTGGAGGATATCTGCTATAATGACACATGTACAGGGACTCAGACAACTATTGCAAATAGGTAGCAGACATTTTATAAACACAATACAGATACAATACTGCCTCACCTTTTTTTCACTTCAGGAGACTTTCCCAACCTATCCTGATTTACCCTCCCAATTATCTTGGGTGTATCAGGCTTTGTTGTATAGGGAAATTTATCAGAGGAATTTTTTTTGTGAGAGCCTCTGCTACATTTTTGGCAGGCTAGCAGCAGATCACTAGTTTCAAGACAAGGAACCATTTGACAGAGAGATGAAAGAATTCGGGGAATCCATCTTCCTGTGCTTTCGCATTATTATTTACACCTGTGAGCACAAAGTGCCACCAAACCTAAATTCTCTATTCACTCCAGTGACAAAGTAGGACTTTACACTCACTTTGCATGTGTATAAATGAAAACACAAAAGGCCCAATGTCAGGAAAATCAAGCCCTACACTCCAAGCCTCATAGTGTAAGCCCACCAGAGGTGTGGCTTATATGCACTACCGCATAGCTAAGAGCTAGAGCTGCTCCCACAGAGGCAAGTAACTGGGAAAATGTGGACAAAAAGTCAGCTCTTAAACTCCAAGCAATTGTTTCCTTATGGCTAGCATACACATTTAAAGCATAAAAAACAAGCAAGATGTTCCCTTTCAATATTTATGGCCAGCTCTGCCTCTGCTGGGAAGAAAGAGGTATAAAAGAAGATACCTCTAAGTACCATGGCAGCTGAACAAGGCACCTGCAATGAAGGGGCAGGGAAAGCTCACAAAGCTCTATTTTTAATTAAGCTTTCCCACCAGGTGAGCTTTTGCAAGCTTTTTCAGCAGCAGCATTCACCCAGTAACTCATGCAGAATCAGGGTATTTCAGGAGACTTAGCAAAATCCATACAGCACCTCGGTCTTTTCATACTACCTTTCAGGCTTGCATTCTTCTTTGCCTGTCATCAGTTAAAAGGCCTGGGCGGCAGAGGCTTGGGGGACATTAAGGCTGCTGTTGCACTTTGTGCAAATATTGAACAAACAGTTCAAGTTTTACTTCAGATTTTCGGAACAGTTTCATTTTTTGTTTTGTGTTTGGACAGTACCCACTGCTTATGTGGGGTTTTCATTTATTCTGAGCTAAAACTGATTGGCAATTTTGAAGAAAGCACTGTAAATTGCTTTGCTAATCATGGTAAATCAAGCCATGTAACTATATTAAAATAACATTGGTGCAGAGACCGAAATGGAGAAAAGCAAGGAGATGCCGAGTTATGGACTCTTCATCATATCCGCCTGGGTCTGGATACCAGAGCTGGGATACTGGATACGGTTTTCTGCTGTGGGATGCTCCGATTCAATAACAGTCATGTGCAACACTTTGATAATTCTTTATGTTTTCAAAATCCTGGGTACATTTTCAGAAAACCAGCCATTTTTGAGGTACCCATGTTTGACTAGTGGGTAGTAGTCTTCATCCTTCTGCATCAATCTACCTGATGGCAGGTACAAATCAAATTACCATGGGCTTTGCCCTGTGGCCTCCACATGTTCAAATGCAGATACAAGCTGAATCTTGAAAAAAGCATTTGTTTGGGTGACAAGCAGTTATATCTTGTGAACAGAAACCCAAAGCTGGGATGACTGTTCATTTACTCCAAGCGGAACCAGCATCACCTGAAGTGACTGAAAGCAGCCCACCACACCCAGAGTGCCCTTTAGCTTCACGGCTCGGGCATTCTCCTGGGTTCAGATCTTCTGAGGCAGAAAGAACTAAGTCCAGGTCCCCCAGATCCTGGGCAACTGTCCTAACCACTGAGCTACAAAATAAAAATGGGGACACTGCCGCCATCACCCCCACCACCAATTCTGACATTTTGACAGCCCTGGCATTTTCTTTTCCAGCCAAAACTACTTGATGGATTCAACCCAGATTTTCAAACAGCATGGGAATGGCTACAGCTTCTATTTCTGGCAAGTAGCTATTGACCACATAAAAATAAATCTGCTGGCTCTATTCTTGCGTGATCTTTACATGCATCACTGTAATAGTGGTGATGAGTTATGTGCTCTTAGTCTACATCCAGTTTCATAAGCAGGTTTCATGCAGATCGTTCACTTCAGTAACAGTTTGTCTCAAAGAAAGCCTTCCCTTCAAACAAAACAAAGCAAAAATACCCACAACTAAAACTTTTCAATGGGCTTTATTTTTAATCTCAACAATTAAAAAAGAGAAGCAAAACATTTCAAGACAGAGATACCATGCTGCACAAATCATAGTGCAAAACCTATATTGGGAAGACTGCAAGGCACAGGGATAAGGACCACTTGTTGGTAAATGACTTCCATTCTAAAAGAGCAGGAGGACATTCTTGTCCCTGCTATGAGAGACACTGCTGCCAAACAATGTGACAGAAGTCCACCTAAACATGCTACACCAGTCTTATTATTTAACCTCATGTATAAGTTAGCAAGCTGAGCAATAAGCACAGAGCAGCTGCTCTGGGATAAGCAGCTCAGATGTGGGACTGCCTTGAAAAGGCTTTTATCTACGCTAGTGATTTAGGCTAGGGACAGATATTACACACAACCTGGTAGAGGTGATCAGAAACTTGTTCAAATCTGTAATGCAATGGAAGTTCAGTGCACATAAACCACCTTCAAAATAGCCGAAACCGATGTGACAGGGCGCCGTCTCAAGGACGGTCACAACATTGGCCTGTCCACCAGTCTAGGGCAGTCTGCCCTGCCTCTCCTGCAATGTCTTTCATGTTTCTAAAAATAGGTGTTTATATGCAGGAGGCTGCCCATTTGGTTGCCCTGATGCCAAGTGCGAAATATATGGATATGAACTTCCCCTTGCACTGTGTCCCATGTCTCGCAGATGGCATCCAAAGTCACTTCTAACTCCCCTAGCCCCTACCTGAGCTGCACTGGGCCTCCAGCCCACATTTGGCCTCAGGTGTCCTCAGACATACCTTGGCCTCTCCACCCCCTTTGCTGGGCTCCTGGGCGTTATGCCCCTTGGTCCTCAGGCCCCACTCAGTGGGCTTTGGCCCTTGCCTCAGGCCCCACTCACTGGACCTGGGCCCTATGATTTTCTGTCGGGGTGTGCTCCCCTAGCCTTTCCCCTCCACAGGGTACCCACAAGTCAGTAGGGGCTGAGGCTTTATGGTGCCCTGTCCTCACCTTTCACTGGGGAGGCACAGGTGTAGCATTTCCATAGATGTGGAGACTGCCCTACCACATGCAGCCCCACTACCCCATCCTCCCCAGCAGGGTGTAGTTTCAGGTCTTACCCAGAACCAGCAACCTCCTCCATCGCCACTGTTGCTACCCTGACCTCCAGGTGTTCTGGGAGCTGCAGTCCGCAGGCTGAGCAATATTGCTCCTCTGGCTCCCTAGATGCAACTGCCCGTTCAGCTCTTAGGGCCTGGGGTTATACCTTGGCTGCCCAGCCCACATCCAATCCAGAATCCTCGCAGTCATGTGAGCCTAATTGGGCCTAACCCCATTTGCTGGCTGCTCCACAGCCTGCCCTAGCCCCTTAAAGTGGCAGGCTTCAAAGGCTCCCTGCCACGCTGGTCTAAGATAAACCTGGATGGATGCAGTATCAGACTTCACTGATTTAGGTTAAATCAGTTCATTGAATTTCTGTCCCTGATCCCCTTCAGATTCAAGTTAACTCACAGTCCTCCAGCATCCCACTGCCGGGCTCACATATGGCCACTCACCCCCACTCCCAACCCAGGCACAGGCTGCTGCAGGAGGGGGAGGGCGGGCACACTAATACCTGTGCACTCCCCGCTGACAGGCAGGTAAGTTTTCTTTCTTTTTTTTCTCCTGCCTGGGCTTGGGGGGGAGACAGACCGAGACCCCCCCCCCCAGAGTGCGGGAGGGGCAGGGTGCTGCCCCGCTCCCTCCTGCATTGCATGGGGATTGGTCCCATGACCCGGCCTGCCGGGGGGCCCAGTTCACTGCAGGCAGGAGGGCTGCTGGTAGCACCAGGCTCTTCCCAGTGCTCGGGGCAGGCTGTGATGATGGGAGGGGGGCTGCTACCTGCCCACCCAGCGCTGCTGCCACCAAATGCAGGGAAAAGCCTTGTTCCACCACCAGCCCCCACCTGTAGCCAGCCTGGGCTCAGAGCAGAGCGCGGGTTTATCCCTGCTCTGCTCTGAGGTGCGTGTGCAGTCACCACCAGCATGGAGCTGATGCTGGGGCTGCGGAGCCTGGTGCAGCTGTTTGTAGCCCTCAGAGCCCAGGCTGCGTGCAGGCAGTGCCGGCGGCAACACAGGGCTTTTCTGGCCTGTGCAGCCTCAGGCCCCCCATCTGCTCAGAGCTGTGGGATGCTGGAGCCTGGAGCACCTCCTTTGCAGGCTCCTGACTGCAGCCAGCCCAGGCTCTGGGTAGCTGCTGCCAGCCACAGAGCCTGGGCTGCTTGCAGCACGGCTTGCAGCCTCCCAGCCACCTGCTGCGAACAGCCCGGGCTCCATGGCTGGCACTACCTGCCTAGAGCCTGGGGTGGCGGTGGCATGCTGAGCAAAATGGCCTCACATGCCATGCTTGGCACACGTGTTCTAGGGGTTGCTGACCCTTACCCTACAGACTTACCGTGCTGAGCAAAATGGCCTCACGTGCCATGATCGGCACACATGCTCTGGGGTTTGCCGACCCCTGTCCTACAGACTTACCTCAACATGCCACGGGCCTCTGCTTCTTCCCATCATCCCAAACCCTGCTGCAGCAGCCCTGGAAGCAGCCAACACCACCTGCCTGCACCACAATTACGGTTGCTACCTGTCCCCTCTCTCTCTCCTCCCTTCCCTGTCTCACTCTCTCTTGCCCTATATCCTTGTCTCTCCCCCTCCCTCTTTTCCGCTCTCTCCCCCTCCCTCTCTTTCTCACTCCTTCCTCCTCTCAAAACTACTGCAAAAAATTTGGCATGCCATGCATTGTACGGCGCTTCAAATTCCCCAGCAATAATTTGGCATGCCACACTTTGTGCAACACAGGGTTCAGCCCTCCGAGCTTTGGCCAACACCACCTCTAGCCCAGGTACATTCTTGAGCACCCATGGTGTAAAAGGTAGCAACCTCACCCACACCAGATCAGACTTTGTCATATCTCACCCTTACATACGCAGCCCTTCTCCCCACATATAGCACACATTAGTCTGTAAAAATACAATCCCCTGGCAAACTGAGTGTTGGGGTACTTATTAAAATTTTCAGAAGTTAGGGGTACTTGCTACTTGAAAGGTTGAGAAACACTGCTCTAGAGCCTCCCCAGCTTTTGCCACTGCAGGCATGTGGCTACATTTCCAGAATCAAGTCACAAACTCCTCCATGACCATTTCAGGCTGGACATAAGGAGGAACTTCTTTACTATCCGAGCCCCCAAGGTTTGGAATAGACTGCCGCCAGAGGTGGTTCAAGCACCTACATTGAACACCTTCAGGAGACATTTGGATGTTTATCTTGCTGGGATCCTATGTTCCCTGCTGACTTCCCGCCCCTGGGGCAGGGGGCTGGACTCGATGATCTTCCAAGGTCCCTTCCAGCCCTGATGTCTATGAAATCTATGAAAAGTGAATGTCTGTTCACTTGCTTATCGGTTCAATCTACACAGCTTAGAGTAACCTGCAAAGATTGAATTGATTCAGCTTTGGGCTTTTTGACTGTCTGTACTTAGTCTTAAGGTGGCTGATTGGTGCTACAGTGTTTGCCAAGTGCCTGATGTGTGTTTAGGTGGGGGGTTTTTTTCCTTTTTTTCCCCTGTGGTGTGTGTATGATTTTTTTCTCACTCTTTTTTTTTCTTTTCTTTTCCTCCCTCTCTGGAGTGACTGAGGCTAGGGACAGAAGTTGCACATAAACTGGTTTAAAGTGATCAGAAACTGGTTTAAACCAGGCAGGGCTGTCATGGAGCCGCAGCAGCCCCCATGGCTGTAACAGCCCCGACTAGCACCATGGGCAGGGCCTGAGCCCATCAGCCACCCACCACTGCACCCCTGCCCCTGAGTAGCACCTACAGGTTGCAGCTGCATCACAAGCTCCAGCTCTGGCTGCCTTCCTCCCTCTGGAGTAGCCAGATACCAGAATAATGTGACCTGAAAAACCAGTTGGTAAATGCAGTCACATTAAAATGTAGTATCCCAGCAGAATGCCACAATTAAAGCTTCAGGTCACATAGAGAAAGCTTGGAGCTTGAAGTCTTGTATAAGACAGGAGGAAAAAGACACTGGGTGATGAGTACAGGTATCTGGGTCCAAGCTGTGGTAAAACAGATTCTGAAAAAAGGAGGTTCTCACTTCTCAGAGCATGTTACATTTCTAAAACTGTTGTTCTGAGGTTGCAACACTCAATTCAGCTCCCAGAAAAAGTTCTATTAGGTAAAAGGCAGCTGTGATAAAGAAAACTTCTGCAGGAAGATGATGCTAACATTGCAAAGGACCCTTAGTAAGGCAGGAAAAGCCCCAGGCAACAGTAGCTTGTGGGGTCACTAGTGGAGCTCATTACTATTGATGTGCTTGGGACTCTGCCTGAATGCGAGACTAGCATGCAACATTTGCTAGCAGCTCACAGCATTGCTTGAAATGACTGCAGTCAGAAACCAAAGTGCATTAACAGCAGTAGAAGAGCACGTAAACAAAACTTTCACCAGATGTGGTGTCCAGGCAGACATTACGAATAAGCATTTTTAGGGATCAACAAAACCCACGCCACCCCTGCACACCAGGGCTAGGGACATTCATTACATGTAAACCAGTTTAAGTGATCATAAACCAGTTTAAACTGGTAACAGAACAGAAGTTCAGTGCATACAAACCAGTTTCAAAATGGCTGAAACCAGTTTGAGATAAACCTGGTTGAATGTAGTCCCACACTTAACTGATTGAGCTCAAACTGGTTATGGAACTTCTGTCCCAGACTCCTGCCTGATTTAAGTTAAACCTGAGTCCCCCAGCATCCCAGCATGCTCTGCACCCTGGGCAGGGTTGTATATCTCTGCTCTGGCAGGGCAGAGCTGGCCCTGCCCCTCTGCTCCCAAGTAGGAGCAGGGACAGGCAAGGGTGGGTGCATGGCCAAATGCCGGCCCCCCCTAAGGCAAAGGGGGCAGGGAAGAGGTTTATTCCCGCCCCCCTCCCCTGTCCCACCATCACAGACCTGCCAGGCATTTCTCTGCTTGCTCCAACAATGGCTTAAGTCAGAGGTTGTCAACTGGGGTCCACCTACCCCAGGGGTACTTTGAAAGGTCCCAGGAGGTGCGCGGGGACCACCACCCCACCCCACTGGCTCACAGGAGCAGGGCCGAGATGGGGCAACAGCAGGCCTGCACAGACCCCGCTCCACATCTAGCCACTTGCCACTCCCCCCTCCCTGCCCCATCACCTAAGAAGGCCATGTCAGCAGGAGTAGCGAGGGGGCAGGGACCCTGACAGGAGCAGTACCCCTCTCATAGCTTCCCAGGTAGCGCAAGCCTCTTCCTGGTGGGGGGAGCTGTGCTGTGGGCAGGAGCAGGGCAGGGTGGTCAGAGCTGCCACAGACTGCATAGGACAAGTAGCAGCACTGGGGCTCAGAGGGGTGACCATAGCCATCCAAGCACCCATCCCCCAGCACACCTCTACTTGCCCCACACAGCTTGTAGCAGCTCTGACTGCCCTACTCTGCTCCCATCTGCAGTGCAGCCCCTCGCTGGGAACAGGCTTGTTCTCCCCAGGAAAACAGCATGGCCCCCTTAGGTGCGGGTGCAGAGAGCAGGGTTATTTCCTTCCTCCCTCCCTCCGGTGTCTAGTGGAAGGGCCAGGGAGGGGTCTTATCCCACCACTTGCCCCGTGCAGGGAGTAATCAGGTGGCAGTGAAGGCTGGCTGACCCCTGCTGCGGTTGCCCGGGGGTAGAGGAGATGGAAGGGGGAATAAACCAACTTCCTGCCCCCTCTGCCTCAGGGGGCCATGCTGGCTGGCATCTGGCCATGCCCTGCCCCTGCTGCAGCAAGGGGGGAGTGCCAGATGGAACCCGGCTTGGGTCTGTGCTGGTGGGACAGGGAGCAGGGAATTAAATCCCATCCCTAGCCACTGCACTTGAAGCCACCACTGGGGCGGGCCACGCTGCCTCTAGCACAGCTTCCCTGCAGCCAAGGGCTGCTCTATCAGTCCCTGGCTTCTGGCCTGAGCCACTGCAGGCATGTGCCTGCACTTCCTGAGTGAAAAGGGAATGTCTGTTAACTTGTAAATTGATTCAATTTACGCAGGTTAAACTAAACTGCAAAGATTGAATCAATTTAGGCTCTGCCTTTCTGAATGTCTGTCTCTAGCCCTTTCTGGATAGGGGCACAGGCTGGCTATATGCTTGGAGTTCAGCTGACTGCTTTTATCAACAGCAAAGGGACTTGACCAGCATATCCTATTCCTTTCAGCAGCTTATAGGAAGGTAGATGACTTGACACCAAAGCACAGTCAGGCACTACTTGTGCTTGAACATGAGCTAAGGTTGCTGGTGTAAGCCTCTTGTATAGAGTTCCTGAAGAGGACCAGTGGAATTTAGGCCATTTGGATTGTGTAGAAACCCTATGTTTCAAAACCAAGGTGGTTTATACTTTTGCCGTGGAAAATTCAAAGACAACCTCTGAGAAAAAATGAAGAGACTCTATGATGTAAGGTCATATGGGGACTTTTCTCAGAGATGAGAACTGGTCTGGTTCCATAATTGTAGGTTAGTAGCCCTAAACTGAATAAATCTTGGGAGAAACCCTATACAGTACTTACATCAAAGTGATGTAGTGAATACAGTAGAGTGCCAGAACTAAACCTAAAGTGTACCGACAGACACAACACTTGAACTGTTCCAAGAATGTCGCTGATTGTTTCCCAATCAGTGAGTGACACAACTGTCTTAAGTCACAGTTATCCACAGGCACACTGCTAAGGGTCCCAAGTAGAACACCCACTTTTTAGGCATTGCAGTGCCGTCAAACTACTACCAGGGGGGTTGTAGTGAGTACCCAGGCCATTGCAATTTTGTGCTTCCTTTTCTCACTAATGTTGAGTTCAATAAAGACCCATTCCTGCACCTCACTGAACGCTGGTGGCAAGTGATTGGGAGTGTCTGTGTAGGGCTGGGGGAGCTGCCTGGACCCCTGTTTTTGTTGCCTTGGGGGCCGGAGGCTCAGGCGGGCTGCTCTCCAATGCTTTTAAAGAGCCGGTCAGTCTCCTTCCATTGACTGCAGTGGAGTCCTCTGGCATCCCTCTGGAGCCCCTAGCTCTCATGCATAAAGACACAGGGTCCAAATCCTCTACTCACCTACCCACCTCCCACCCCAAATAAGTCTGGGATGCATGGAATCCTGGTCAACTGCCATCAATGGAAGAAAGTTGATCAGTGCTTTAAAAGTAGTGGGGAGTTGTCCCCAGCCAGGGACGCTGCTGTCAAAAGCAGGCAACAGGGATTGGCTGCAAGGGGACTGCTTCTCCTGGTGCACTTCCTGGCCAGTGCTCTCAGGGGGGACACCAGCACTCTCGCCTGCTCCCCCGCCTCGGAACGGTGCCATCAGGGGGTGCAACAGCACTCTCAGGGGGTGCATGTGCACCCCCATGCACCCCTGTGTGTCACCACTGGGACAGAAGGAGTGATTTGCCATCCTGACCCCTTGGCCCATGAGCTCTGCTGTCTCCCAGGGGCCCTTATCTGGAATGTAGGTGCCCTACATAAAGAAACTTGTCGGGCCCTCTGACAACAACTCCATGTTCCTTAGCCATGTGGGCACAAATGACATGGCTTAGAGCAATTCCAGCCGGGTTATGAGTGACTATAGGACTCTGGGGGTGGGGCTCAAAGGGTTGGGGGCACAGGTAGCTTTTTCCTTGATCCTTCTGGTTATGGGTCATGGGCACAGGAGGGAGAGATGAACTGATGAAGTAAACAAAGACTGTAGCATTAGTGCCATTGCAAAGGCTCTGGCTTCTTCGACCACAGTCTGCATTTCAGAGGGAGAGGCAGCGTTCTGTTGGAAAGTGACAGCCTCCACCTCACTCCAATGGGGAAGAAGCTCTTCTCAGCCAGAATGCCTGTCTTGCTTGACAGGGCTTTAAACTAAGTTCGCCTGGGGATGGGCAGACAACCACCAGTGCAAACCCACCAAGCATCAACCGCAGAATCAGCAGGTCAGGCAGCACAAGGGAATTCATTCCTACCCCAGCCCAGGGATGGGACTCTTCTAGGGCTTCTGATGGCAGGCTCGCTTGCTTGTACACAAATGCCAGAAGCCTGAAGAACGAACAGGAGGAACTAGTGCTTCTGCTAAACAAAAATGAGTATGATCTTACAGGGATAACGGAGATCTGGTGGGAATCCACCTATGACTGGACCACAGGTATAGATGGCTATACCTTGTACAGGAGAGATGGTGTTGCAAGGAAGCGCGGGGGTGTAGCTCTCTATGTGGAGGAGCAGTACGCTTCCCTACAAGCAGAGATTGGCACCAAAGGAGTGAAATTGGGTTAGATTACAGGGAAGCGTGGCAAAGGGGAGAAGCCTGAGAGAGTCCGGAGGAGAGCCACATGCATGATTAGAGGATAAGAGAGCAGGACTTCTAAGGAGAGGTTGAGAGGCATGGGACTCTTCATCCTGGAGAAGTGCAGGCTCAGGAGTGACTTGGTGGCAGCCTACAAGTACATAAGGGGTATATATCAGGAACTGGGAGAATGTCTGTTCACCAAGACACCCCAAGGGAAAACACAGTCCAGTGGTTACAAACTCCTGGAAGACCATTTTAGGCTGGACATAAGGAAAAACTTCTGTAGTGTCCGAGTACCCAGGGCCTGGAGTAGACTCCCCCCAAAGCACCTACACTTTCAAGAAACGCTTGGAAGCCTATTTTGCTTGAATCATTTGACCCCAGTTCACTTCCTGCCCCTTGACCTGGGGTCTGGACCTGGTAATCTTGCGAGGTCCCTTCCAGCCCTAATATCTCTGAAATAAAAATTTGTATTTCACAGGACAGCGGAAGGTGTTGTAAGATCTCCTGGTTGGAAAGGTTCATTTTGTGCCAATTAGGTTCAGATAAAAGGTAGAGCAGTCTGTTTACCTCAAAGCTGACTGATGGCAAGCAGGATGTTGAATTATGTTTCCTTCTGGTTATGTTATTTCATATTTCGCAAGAGGATGGGGTGATGGACTGCTCTCCTGGGCAAGGAATTCCTCGTGTTGAGGCAGCTCGGTGCTCTGTGAACATGCAAATTGAGCTTGAAAACAAAAGGCAGGAGCAAGGGTGTCAGTCTTCAGGTTTCTGTGTGTTGAATTTTGCTTTCTTCTTGTAAAATGATGATGTTTTCGTTTCAAAAAATGAAAATCAGTCACAGAACAGGAGATTCTGGAGGGACTTGCTTGAAAGTAAAATTGTTTTGAGTTGGTGATGTGAAACTATGAAAGAAAGACGCTTAATAGTTAAGATAATATTGCCTCTACTTTGATAAATTATTATTTTCTTTTTTTATTTAGGACAGGTTGCTTAAAGTGTTATTATCATAGGCTCCACTGGAAGGGTGGGGGAAGCTGAGACAGGGTATTGTTATGAGTTTATACCTGCTGCCCTGAAGTTAAGTGAGTTGTAAGAACCCATTAAGATCTTCTGTGGAACCAGCCAGCTGAAACAATAGGAACCTCCATCCAAAACAGGAACATGTCACTGCTCAGAACAAAAGCCTATGGAAGGAGTATTATTTTTTGGTAGGGGTACTGTGAAAAAGGCAGCAAAAGCCCTCAAAGAAAAAAAGCACAAAGTCCAGGAGCAAGCATGACACTGAAGAAAACCTAGAGAAGGAGCCTGGGTTAATTCTGGCTGAATGAAACTTGGAACAGTGAGGCTTGAAATCATCTCTGGTTTGAAAGCTCCTGTATTTAAGGAAATGGGACTCTGTAAACAAACAGGAGTATGTCAATGAAATAATCAACTCTATTATCAACCTCTGCCTCTCACAGCACCGTGAATTTTGATTAACCTCTCAGGTTAAAGAGTACACAAGTACCGAGCAGATTATGGATAGCTACCTCCCCTTCATTTCGGATGCTAATAGTCTAAGCCAATTTGGTTTATTGCAGAAATGGACCGGTCCATTACCCCACTGATAAGTAGGAGATTTACATGCATGAGGCTGGTCCTGGGAAGAGCCATGCAGGTGAGTAGTCTCATTATGGGTCTCAGCCTGTCAGGTGATGAATGCCCTCACCTCCCATTGACTTGCACATAGAGCTTTTTCAGGATTAAACCACTTCATTCCAAGGTAAATGATGCATGTTTTCCTGTACAATCTCTTTGCCTATTATACACTGCCACACATTCCTGAATACAAGTGTCACACAAGGTGCAACTCCTAAAAATAACTCCAATGTACCGAAGGGCCTTCTTCCCCTCTCTGAAGCAAATCATTTTTCCTCTCCATAGTGACTAGATCTTTGAGTTGAATTGGCTCCGTGGTGTCAGGTTACTGCTATTGCACCCCTGCCTATTAGAGCAGATCTCTCTTCTTGCTAACTGTTGCTCTCCATTGCACTGATTTGCTAATATTTCATTAGTGTATCTCTGTTATGTGTTCTTTGTGTAGCCTGAGAAAAAAAAGGACCTTGTTATTCTCATTCGTCAGTTATGATTGTGTGAGAGGTGAAGTACTGTTGAATTTATACTTGGATTTAAAGGGATGCTTCCCATTTGAAATACACAGAGTACTTCAATTTTTTTTACCTCTTTTAACAATCTAACAACCATTAGAAGTGAAAGATTTTAAAGTATCTAATTTTAGTGTTGCCAGTTCCCAATCTTATTGTAAATCTTATGCTATTTGGTGTTTCCCTTAAAACACCAGCTCTTCGATTCAAGCAATTACATGAGAATCTCATTCAAAACAAAAGTACCTGTGTCTCACTCGCTAGGTTGCAAAGAAAAGCTTGAAATTGTGATGCAAGCATAACTTAAAGCCTCAAAACCAGAAGACAAATACAAAAGATCCCCAAATGTTTAAAAAAAAATCTCATAATTTTTAAGCCAATCTTATGATTTTTGAATGCCTGGGGACTGGAGAGATGTTATCTACCTGTCACCATTTTATGCCATTTGTTTACTTTTTACATTTTAATCAGGTTAGTGAAACTCAGCTGGAGTTTCATTTCTTGATCTCTTGTACTAGCATGATGAGTTATGCTTAGGGATCTACAGCTGCAAGTCACTACATTAATTTACCGCATTTTATATGGACATTCAGAACAAACAAAAGAACTTTTAAGATAACATTTCAAATTAGATTTTGTAAAAATGTATTTTTGGTGCTAGCTATTTACATTTTGCACCTGTGCCAGTGAACCAGATCTTTTTTATCTCTTTGAATAATTTTGTCATGCTACAAGTAAAAAAAAAAAAATGATTAGTTTACTACAGCATATTTAAAGGAATATATTCCTGTAAATCATTAAAGTTCTTATCACCCAGAGACTTCCTACTCGGTAAAAGAAAATACATTCTGGAACAGGTTAACATCTACCCTTTAAAATTCAACTCTAAGATGCCTCAATGGATTGAAACCATTTTTGTATTAATTTTTTTTTAAACTGCATCTGGGCTGACAGCTTGAACACTGAGTTGCAGCCCAATGAGACAGAAATGCCAACTCAATCTTAACCATAGTGTTGCTACCAGTTGCTATAATGATCTTAATCAAAGAGTATTGTGATAAAAAGGAACTCTGGTTTGACTGCCTCTGGCATGTCCTAGTTATCATAGTGTCCAGATTTCACATTATGCATTTTGAAAAGTAAAATTCCATCCTAGAAAATTCCATACTGAATCTACATTTTTGTTCTTTTCAAATAAAACATAACTGTATAGTACTTCTATTTTTCTTGAAATCTGTATGAGCACTCAATATATTCAGAAAAGTGAATAAACTGCAGAGGGAATGGTCAATCCATTCTAAATTCTGGAAAAGACTTTTGAAATAATTATGGCTTTTTTATCGTTTGTGCTGAAAGTAAAGTCCCATATTATCCCCTTGCACTGACTAGCCAACTGGAAAAAAACATGATGAAATCTGCTCTACTACTAAATGCCTTTCCTAAACCAGAAGGAATTTTTGTTATTAAAAAGGATGATTTAGTGACTGATATGCAAAACAGTAATTTAAATATTGATTAATGCACATTCACTTTGCACTTTTCAAAAACAGATTATTGATGATATTAGGTAAGAGGATAGGATTTGTATGGTGAATTAGATCACATACAAGCACATATCTAGCACCCAGTAAAGCAAACCATCCAAACATCTGCCTCTCTTGAAATAAATGTAAAATCTAAATAAAGGCAGTGCAACAGGTGAGGCCATGGCAGTCAGAGTCACATGATCTACATAGCTGCACACTGTTCTCTTCCTGGTCAAATACCAAGATCAAGTACTTAAGGAATCTGTTTGAAAACAGCTGCTGGATCCGTTACTAAATTAATACTACTGCCTGGCACAGCTTAATATACTGGCTTAAAGTAACAGCTATTTTCAGCACTCCTCTGTTTGTCTACGCCTTGCTCCCCCTCGCTACTCTCATACAGTAGCACCCAGACACTCCAAAAAGGACCACAGTCCCATTGTGCTAGGTGTGGTCCAAACACAAAGTAAGTGACCACCCCTGCCATGAAGATTTCACAATCCAACATATGACTAGATGCACTACCTGAAGGAATGTAGGCAGGAGCTGGAGGGTAGTATTAACAGGAAGAAACACAAATTAGAAACATGTTTGTTAACATGGCCTAGAATAATTTGAATGCATTAGTTAGAAACGTTGCTTGTAAGTAAATATGATGAACACTGTTAACCTCGAATTGTCACTAGCTAATAATTATCAGTTGGCAGCAACCTGCAAGTATCATAATAAAAGCGAGTCTTGGGTGGTCTTGTTAAATTTAGTGATGGAGACAAGTTAACAGGGGCGGGCAATTATTTTGGGCAGAGGGCCGCTTACTGAGCTTTGGCAAGCCATCGAGGCCCACATGACAGGCAGATGGGGGCAGATAAATATTAATTTTCTAAATTTTTTAGGGGCTGACCTGCAGACCAGATAGAATGGCCTGGCAGGCCACATCCGGCCCATGGGTCACATTTTGCCCACCCCTGTGTTAGAAAATACTGCTTATGAAATATGCAAGTTCAATCAATTTTCTTTTGAGGTAATAAGATTGAATGAAATCAAGAAATGAATATAATTAGCCAATGTCCATAGAGGCATGGTTCTCTGTATCACTCAAAATAAATAATGTGAGTAATGAGTAATTGCAAGCCAGGAAGATGAAGTGAGATATCTTGGGGAAGCTGAATGTGGCACAAAAAGGAAGCTCCTTTTGCAACTGGAAAATAGCATCATGTGCGTCATGAACACATTATCTACACTACACGTGCAGCATATGCAGTGAAAACTCACCGTGTAATTGGAGCATATATAAAAGTCTGCCTTGCAAATACACAGAACTGTGTAACAAACCTAAACTAGTAGGCAACAGAGCAACACCTAAATGAGAAATATCTTGAAGACGCTGAAGAAGCCCTAATACCAATCATACGCTAAGCCAAACTGTGACTCCCTCTTAGATCTACTGATGCAAGTTTCTCCTCCATTGCCTTTACTGGGATTAATCACAGGACTTGACCCAGGGTCTTTGAACTCTAACGTGGACTGGAAAAGTTATGATGAAATGAAAATGCCAGTTCCTCAGGATGACTTCTCAGATTTGAGATGAATTTTTTGCTCAGAACTAAAAGACAGAAACGAACATCCCACAGGAGTCAATGATAGCCCAATAGCTAAGACAGTCACCTGGGATGCAATTTACCTGATTTAGAAAAGGGATTTGGACATGGGTCTTCCACATGCCAGGTGATTGCCTTAACCACTGGCACTGGGGTCTCTTCCGCTATCATTCTTTTTCATGAAGTTTCAAAAGGTCTTATTCCACATTGGAACAAAAACAGATTTTAAAATCTCAACATTTTTCAGGAAAGAGAATTCTAGTTTTTGATACAGTTCTAATAAACTCATATCCCCCAAACAACACTATTCTTTATCATTCCCCCACACAGAGAGAGACCAACCTAATTAATACTGACTGTAGCATCCTATTTTAGAGTCTCCTGGTAAACGTGTATCAGGCACAGTTGGGAAGTCTATCCCACTGCATGACAGCCTCCATATACCTGATCAATTAGACAGGTGCATGAGCTCTTATTAGGCAAAGACAGGAAAAGATGATCTTGTGATTGCTTAAAACCTGGGGCTGTAAGATCAGGGCTGTATTCCTAGCCCTGCCTCTTCTGTGACCTTAATCAAGCAAAAGGCAGGGTAGAGATGCACCTTAGGGTGCTGTCAAATGTTTAGCTCAAGGCGTGATGGGATCTAACCCAAGAACCTAACAATCACACCACCTTCTATGCAACACATGCATAGCAGGATGCACAATTGTGAGATATGGGATTAGATCCCTATTGTATTGCCAGTGCAGGTAGAGCCTGGAATCATGATCCTGGGCTTCCCCTGTACTGGGAAAGAGCAACCAGGGTGTCCAGTCCACTGACCGACAGTTCCAGTTGTGGGAGCTTATCAATCGTCCAGACTCCAGTGCACTCCTGTAGCTGTGAGCACTTATCAGCTGATCAGCACTCCCAACCACAAGAGCTCTTCAAGGCTTTGGTGAGGCCCAAAGGCTGAGAGCACTGGCCATATGTTCAATTTACGACACTGGGAACCTGCCACAGTTATTACATGCATCTTGTTTAATAACTTTGTGGCTTATCCTTAGTTTTATCATGCCATCATTGCAGGAACATGTGACTGGGCTACTACTTAAGACATGATTAACTGGTTAATCATGTCTGAAGTGTAACATCTGCCAGAGGCCTTATAAAGTAACTGAATCAGAGATGCATAAACTTTCATGACCCAGAGTTCACTTCATCAGATGCTATAAAAGGACATGCACAAATGAAAGGACATCCTTTCAGAGCACCTGATGAAGTGAGATCTGGTTCATGAAAGTTTATGCATCTCTGATTCAGTTGGTCTGTAAGGTGTACCTCTACCCTGCCTTCTGCCTGACTTCAGACTAACACAGCTGGTACCTACCTCTCTCAGTCAAACCACAGGCTCTGTATAACACTGTATCCGTGTCTGTGAATTGAGCCTTACACTACTTCTCTCATCATGCTGCTTGTTATTAATATTTACGAAGCACTGTAAGGCACTGATATAGAAGGTACCATTAGTTCAAAGTATTTTTAGTAAACCAACCATAGAGCTCACATGTAAATAGCTGTAATGCTATTTTAACAGGTCAATAACATATTGATTTTACTGCATTGCTATACACAAATGTTCTTACTATTGCGCCATGCATACCTATTATATATTTAAGAGGAGGTGTAATGAATGTAAAGGGACACTGGGGTAAATTAAGATCCAAAATTTATATTTAACAAAAGACAGGTTTTTCAAAATCTTAAATGAAATGCTTATTTATCTCTCTCACTCACTCTCAATAAAAACAGATATTTTTTTTTTCTGGAATTAAACCTTCTACAGTGTTTTCAAGTTCAACTCCAACCTGCAGCACTGTGTTATTTCATGAGAGCCAGAAAGTGGCACTAACTAGAAACGGACAAGAATCCAAAGTGAAATTGGCCTATATTCATTGTCCAGGTTCACCGAAGTGGAGAAAGTAATCAATCAGCATCAAGAGTGAAAAGAAAATTAAATTTAAAAACTCAGTTTTAACTATCTGTAGGGTTCAGATTTTTAATCTGAGACTGTGCCCCTTCAAGCCTCATTTACTTGTGGAAGATACAGAAATAGCACTAGCAAAGAGGGATTATTAACATACAAAGACATAGACATTTCTAGTAATGTTGACAGGCATCTAAAAATAAGGTGACAAAAGCAAAGTATACCAGTTTCCCAGATGCCATTACCACTATGCCAAATATCCATGTCAAACACTGACATAATCCTGTGCAGGCCCTTATTGTTCACTCTTACTTTCACCTTTTCAATGCTCACGTATAAATTACAAGACTACGCTCTCCCCCATACTCCCAGCAACGGGAATTGCTTTGGATGAAGATGCATGACACAGACTAAAGCCTGGCAGTGAATACCTGTCACCTGTCAAACTGTATAGTACAGTTCCTCAGTTTATCCACTGACCCCTAGACACACATGGCCTGCTATTTATCACTGCAAGCAGCAACACTGTAGTCATACACAAGTTCAATCAAAGAGAGCAAAGTCAGAAAAAACAGTGTTTCATCAGTTTAAAGCCCTCTCCAACCTAGAAACCTGCGATTCTAACAGGGTGTGCCACGGGAGTGACTTAAGTGTCCTGGGAGATCCCCTGTGTGAGGAGGTAAATGCTGTCCTTCCCCATCCAACACCCTGTGCTTGCCCTAGCTACTCCAGAGTCTCCTCTGATGACTGCTGCTGCTTCTTTCCCCTACCCCCAGGCAGCCCCTATCGTGATCTCCGCCACTCCCCCAGCAACATACTCTGCTACAAGCAGGTGGGTGGGCAGGCAGATGCGCAGGTAGAACTGCACTTCACAGCCCAGCTCATTCCCTCCACTCCTCCCATTCTCCCAAGGCTGCCAGCAAGGCGCTGCAGGGCTGCTCTCTGGAGTACAAGACCCTGCAGGAGCAGCCTTGACAGCAGGGGCTGCTCTTGACCACTGAAATACAACCCAAGGTATGGGAGGGGGCAGGCAGCAGAAAGAGCAGAGCACAGCAGGTGGAAGCCCTGCCCCTGCCACCCTTAGGTAGCACCAGCTTGATCAGTGACTCAACTCATTTTAGCCTGCAGGTCCTCTCCGTGTCTTTTCTAAATCTACATTTTTCAACTGGGTGGCATGGAATTTAGAAAAGTTACAGAAGAACCTAGGAGGCTAAAAAGGTTGAGGAATCACAGGTACAGAGACTAACCCTTTGCTTAAAGAAAGATGCATTTGCTGCTATTTTTTAACAGCACACCTCAGCACAGGTACAATTTCCTCCAGCAGGGGCCTGGTATATATTTACACAATAAATACAGGGTATTACACTGAATTTACTGAATCCAAGATAGTTTTGATTTTAAGATGAGCCTCCAGTAATCAGATTCTAGACATGGAAAAAATATAAATTAGTTATAATATCCTTGTCTAGAACCTAATTTTGGAAGGTCATCTTAAATTCATCTGTGTTGCACCCCCTACCCCACCCCCACACACACTGGACAAGCATAGCAGGGGACAGATGGCAAGGGAGTCAAGTAGCCTGACCCCAGCCCCTTGCTGTCTGCCCCCCAAAATTTACACCCCTTGCCATCTGCCCCCCCAGTGTCTGTGCGCCCCATGCTGGCCCCCCATGGTGCCTTCACTCCCTGACACCTTCCCCCCAAAACCACTTGCTGCCCATCCACCTCCCTGTATCACCTTCCCCATCCTGTTGCAGCTCGGGCTTCAGCTGGGTCCTGCTCCAGCCCAGAGCAAGGAGCACGTGGTAACTCTGGCTGGGGCCAGAGCTGCCTTTGTCAGTGTTGCATGGTCAGCCGGGGGACAGAAGCAGCAGTGCCATAGCAAGCGGGGGGGAGGGAGGAAAGCGAAACGGCACAAACGGGTGCTGTGCAGTTGGGGCGGGGAGCAGGATGAAGCTGCGAGTGATTCGTTTGGGGAGGTGTGGGGATGGGGGGAGGGCAGCTCCCACCACTGTGTGCACTCCCAGCCAAGCATGGGGGAGGAAAAAAGGCTGTGGGGTGCAAGAGGTAGGTGTGTGCAGCATCTGCAACTCCAACTTCAACCCCAAGCTTGAAGTCAGAGCTGCAGCTGCTGCTTCTCCCCACAAGCTTGTACTCAAATCTAAGAAGAGGGGCTTCCCCCCACGTTAACCAAGAAAAGAAAACCAGTCTTGGATTTGAGTAAATATGGGAGATGAGTACACAAACACACGAATGCATGAGTGGGTCCTTAGCTCTATAAAATCATGAAGGGTGTGAACAAGGAACTGTTGTTCAGCAAGTCTCAGAACACCAGAGCTATGGGGCAGGCACTTGAAATTAGTAGGAAACAGGTTTATAACTAGTAAGAGAAAGTACTTGTTCATGCAACATGTAGTTAATTTGTGGAATTCACTACCACAGGAGGTAGCAGAGGCCGATAGCAGAGCCAGATTCAAAAAGATATTAGACAAATTAATGGATGATGCATTTATTAACAACTGTTGAACAGAACAGTTGGAGATGTTTCCTCTGGGGTCTTTTAACCAATAATGGTGGGTGCTGGGGAAGGTAATGGATAGGGGACAGATCAATCTAGAGCAGTGGTTCTCAACCTTTTTAGACTCAAGCCCCCCTCCCCCCTCCCCTTGTCAGTGGTTACAGCGCTTACCTCCTTGCAGAGATGCTAGTCAGTGGAGGCAGGGGAGCATCCAGGCACGGAGAGAGCCTGAGCCTGTCCTCATCTGCTTATCACCTCACACTTGGAGTCCGTGTCTGCCCTTACTTGCTTATCTCCCCACACATCATTTATCTCCTCACACATCCTGATGCATCCTTCAAAGGATCTTGTTGCCCTCTCAGGGTACCCTTACACCCTGGTTGAGAATCACTACTCTGGATCTATCCAGTTCAATGTTCTCCCTCTAACATCCACTTCTGCTGCTGTCAGAAACAGGATACTGGGCTGAATGGACCATTTGGTCTGACCTAGTATGGGACTTATGTTCTTAAAAGTGAAGTGTGCTGCTCATTTTAATCCAGAAAAAAGCATGAACCACATATCAAAACTCTGGGAAACACAGCTAGAAATATCACTCCAATCAACTTAGTACAAATTAAAGAGTCCAATTCTCCTTGTTTATCCTGGTATAACTCCACTGAAACAAGTGTCACTGAGAGCATGTTTAGGAGAGGTGTGGTAGGTTATGTTCCAGATTATTTGACATTCTGGAATAAAATGACTGAAATGTGTTCAAAAGAAAAAAAAAATAAAGCAATTACACTACTGCACTGTACGCTTTGATGTTATGCTGTTTGGGAAAATCGTCTGATTTATTGTTAGACTTATGAGGCTGATAGAGACCTGCAAAGGTTTGAAGACAGGGTGGTCCAGCTTTCAGCCCTGGATGTAAAAGGCAGATTCCTTTAGAATTTTACAGCCTCACAGACATCACTATAGAGAATCAGGAGACATTTTTTGCCCTTTCCTAGCAGCTTGTGTATTATTCCTTTACAAAAGAAACCATTTAGAAGAAACGTGGTGCCTTTATTCCCTTGTGTTGTTTAAATCTTTTTTTTTTCAGGACACCACACAATGAGCTTTCTTAGGGAAGCAGAACAGTAGCTTTTCCTAAGCCCACAGTGAAGCAGTTACAGCTTCAGTGCTTTGAGAGGAAGCAGGGAGGGGGGGGACCAAAGGAGTAAGAATGAGTGAGGGTACAATAGGGAACATGAATTGCTGGGAAAAATGAAATCAAGTGTGGGTATAATTGCAAAGCACCAGCGCACTTCCGGCACTAGGGGAAGAAAGGAACTGTAGATGATTCAGGAGCATGACAAAGAGTCCCTTCAATGGGTTGTCTTTTATCACAACTTTGCTGCTACACAGCTATACAGTACAGGGAGAAATTGCATCATGTCAATAGTCGGTTTATAAAGATAAACGGGCTCTGTAGACAGCAGAAAGATGCTGGAAGTTACCTTGTGTTTTGCTTATCACACTGCAATAAATCCTTCAAGAACAGCATAAGCAGGATATTACAGATAAAAAGTTTAGATGCACTTAAAAGGCCAGTTTCCATAATTCTGCTCAAACCTTGGAGTATGGCCCACAGCACACAATATATTGCTTGTGTTCTTAAGCAAGGGGCTGTCTGGTCTGTTGAGCATTTGCTCAGTAGACAATGAAGGTATATAACCTGTGCAGGCTGCATTCCCAACACTCATGTTTCCTAAGCACAAATGTCAAACAAGGACACTTGATTTAGGCAACCTTGATCCTCCTTTTGAAGGCGCTCAACTTGGAATCAACTTTGTGCCTCATTCTGAACTCATGACAAAGGTCACCCCAGTTAGCCATCTTGTTAACTGGCATCTGTTTGTGAGGGCTAGGGAGCAAAAAGCAACGACACCCATCACCCCATTGTATGCCTTTAGTACAATGATATTTAATCAGGGTGCCATGGCACTATGCAATCTTAGTACTGTTAGGTGTAGTAACATGATTCACAAGATGAACCCAGAGATTTCAAACGGGAAGCCACGGGGTCAAACACATTCTGACCTGTTGTGGTCTTGGTGACTGCCTTTCAACAGGAAAAAATAGACTATAAGGGCTTTTATAGATGTGCTCCAAGAGGCAGGGGGGAGGACACTTTAATTAGTGAGCTGCACTAATTAAAAGCACCCGAGCATCATGTGCATCAGTGTCTCCATGCTGAAAAATGGCAGCAGGGCACTTTGAACTGAAGCTCATCAAACCAGCTTTAGTTCAAAGCACTTCGCCAGCATTTTACAGAATGAGGATGCTGATGCATGTAATGTTGGAGGCTGCTGGAGTGCGTTAATTCTGTGCTCCATTAGACTTGATTAATCAAGTCTGCTCCGACATGCTAGATTTACAGCATAACGGAGCAGCCTCACTGCACATCTTAAGAGCCCTTATTTTCCATAGTCAAGAAACAAATAAAAGCTAAAGAGCTGGCATTTTCCAAGGCGCACCTTGGCCCTAACAAAGGCGCACCTTGACCCTAAAAAAGTTGAGAACCACTGCTTTAGTGTGACCCAACCACGCTAGGCCAGTGGGCTGTTTGACTGGACCTTTGACTTTGGGTGCATATACAAAATTACAGTGCGTCAGAGCAGATTCAACTGAGTCAGCTGGAACATGGTAATTACTGTGCTCCAGCAGGCTCCAGTGTCACATGCATTAGTGTCCCTGCACTGAAAAATGGTGGTGGGGGCGCTTTAACTAAAGCTCATTCAACAAGCTTTAGTTAACGTGCCCCCACTGCCATTTTTCAGCATGGGGGCACCGATACATGCGACACTCTGGGTGCTTTAATTAGAGCGGCTCTGAGAGCCACTCTAATTAAAGCGCCTGGAGCGTCACATGTATCGGCATCCCCATGCCAAAAAATGGAAGTGAGGGGTGAAAGCTGCTCTAATTAAAATGTCCCTCTCCACTCCTGGAGCATGCCTATAAATGCCCAAAATGATTCCAGATGTCATGAAAGACATGGGCATTTTCCTATGCGGTAAGGATTGATGCTTCAGGGTATAGCAGCTTAATGCCTTTATTCTTAGCTATCTAAGGTGCTGACTATGTACAAGTTACCTAACCATGTGTGATGTTACCTGATTGGACCAAGTAAAGTGCCATGAAGCCAACAGCTTCCATGAGCTGAAGGAGCTATCCTCTTGCTCAAAGGCAAGAGGCTTGTGTTTCGATGCCGAATACCTATTGTTTAGTCCTAACTTTACAGGGACCTACAAAATCTTTATGAAGTGAAATGGGAGTTTGGCTCAAGAAGCTACCAAGCAATTGGGAATGGAGTACAGCTCCTAAAGATTTCAGAATGAAATGTCTTACACTGCTGAACTTATTGATTCTAGCAGCAGTGTTGTTTTATTTAAGGGCTTTTCCTGTTTGCTTTTGTGCTCTCCCTCCCTTCTCCCTATCCCTCAAATCCACCCCCCAAAAAAGAAAACCAGAACAGCTTCTGATACAAATGCAAACAGTGATGTAATCATAGGATTTTTTTAAAATTCTGAAAGCAGAGACTTCTAAGTTTATCTCTGAAGGACACTGGAAAGATGAATAGAGAAAAATTATGCACAGAAAGAGAAAATATTCAAAGAGTAGAATTATGTATGCATAATTGCATGGCTCCCTGGGGTGCATGGGCGAGCACATGAAGTCACTTTGTGAAATAATTTCCCACAACTACTGTATACTAATTATAGTGCCCTAAGTGGGGAGAAGCTAATTTTTAAATCACTCTGATGGGGTAACAGAGGGAGCCATAAGGATGCTTTTAACCCCTTACTTTACTATAGGTCTCCCAGCAAAGAAGCAAATATAAAAGAAATAAGCTTAAGTGTGTTGGTTTATCTATATTTATTTATTTATTTATTAATATAAAGCTATACTGTAATATATATAAGGGAGATGCTGACCAAATATTATGAGCTCTTGGTTTCTAAGACAGTAGAGACAAAGAGCAGACAAAAAGAAATGGACCTGAACACCATGTGGTCATTGGATGCATTTGGATTCAGATCCAAACTCTGTAGTTCCCCCGATCAACTCTGGGTGTGGAACCCATTCAAAAGGGGAACATCTCAAAAGAGCAGCAGCCAGTACTTCTAACTGTTGTGTGTGAACAAACTGAGAATGATCCTAATGAGGCAAAACTGCTCCAACTTCAACCCCGGATGAAGGAATATTAAAGGCAGAGTGGTTTTGCTACATTTGCCTCATTCTCACTCGCAGGTTGTGAACAGCACTTTTCCTCCAAAAGATTCCCAAAGACCTTTACAAACTCTATCTAAATGAATCACCACTGAAATGCAGCCACTGTTTAAGAGCACATTTTTCAATGCTACACAAGAGTTTAGGGTAGCAAGTACCTGATTAAATGCCCACTGAAATCAACAGACATACATCATGCTTGTGTGTGAAGTAAGAAAGTAAGCTACACTATGCTCCACATAATATACACCTTGCTACCACCCTTATTCTAATGACCCACTTCCTTCTTGTGTCCTAGCCCTTTTGTGACAAAATATTTAGCAGAATTCACAAATTTGTTGGAATCAGACACTGCTGCGCCTGGAACTCTTCTGCTATGGCCTCAAACTTGCAACCTCTGGGCTGTCAACCATACACCTGAGTGCCCACACCACCGCAGCTCAATGACCTGCTGAGACCTCCCAATTCTTTATGATAACTATTGTTAAAATATTTCATACTTCAGGTTTGTTTAATTAAAAAGCACTAACATTACTTACTTTCAATCAATTACCTACACCACACTTAAATTCCACATAAAGTGCTTTTGCAGGGAAAATAAAAAGGAAGACTAAAACCACCCCAGCTTTAAAAATGATAAAATGTCACATACTTTCCATGTTGCCTTTTGATTTCCTCTGCAACAAAAATCTCCCATAAACTGCTCTGAATTACTGCTAACCTCTACATGTTTAAAGGAACTAAAACATTACCCGAAGTCTTTAAATTCCATTATCTGACTAGACTTTTCTGCTATTCTGACCCATATTCCCTTTATTTTTTCCCAGCAAAATGAATTTTTCACATGCAAGCCAACATTCCCAAATACCATCAAGGTGCTAATCCATGTCTTAATGGGCAGAGATGTAGGTTCTTTTTTTTTTTTTTTTTAAAGTATAAGTCCCCATCTGAAGCTGTTAAAAATGTCTTCATAACCCTCCCCAAAACAACCCCTCCAAAGATGTATAAAATTATTATTATCTATTTCTCTAAAGGGGTCCTAATACATACACTATAAGCATGTTTTACAAAAATGGAATCACTTTGTATTATTCTTCACAGTAATTCAACTTGTGTGTTTGTTACTGGAAAAAAGAACCTTCTTATCCCATGATTTGAGTTTCTTGAATATGTCAACTGGGAAGTCCACCCCACCTTTTCTTCCCAACCTGAAAATCATTCATGAAGTCTGCTCTTTTGCAGCAAAGATGAATGCTAATGGCAATGTAAACCAAATACTTTGGATCTAATCAATTTTCCTTCCTGTTCAGAAACTCACTTCCTCTTAAAAGGTCATCTACAAAAATTCACATTTACTTACAGTGTAAGGCCACTGAAAACCATCAGATCACTTGATACAATGCCCTGTAATCCAAGGCATTACCATTTTAATCAATAACTTCAGATATGGGCCCAATGTATGTGCCTAATAAATGACTTCCAAAAAGTCATCCAGTTTTGATCTGAAGACATTCAGAGAAGGAAAATCCACTACTTCCCTTGGTAGTTTGTCCCAGAAGGTAATCATCTCACTGTTAAAAACTTGTGCTAATTTCTAAATTGAATTTGGTTGGCTTTAGCTTCTAGATAGTGGTTCATGTTACACCTTTCTCCATTAGATCAGAGAGGCCATTAGTGTCCAGTGTTGTCTCCCCATGAAGGTTCTTATACTTCAGAATCAAGCCATTTCTCCATTTCCTTTTTGACAAGCTAAACGCAACAGTTCTTTAAATCTCTCATGGTAAGACATTTTTTGCTGTGCTCAAATCACTTGTGTGACTGTTCTACACCCTGTGAAATTTTTCAGCATCCGTATGCATGTATGTATGTATGTACCAAACCAATAAAAGGCACTTCAGTTTCAGTCTCACCAAGACCCCCTACAGAGCTACAGTCTCTTTCTTATCCTTATTCACCAGTCTTCTGTTTATGGTCAGAGAGGCGTGGTTGCCACAGGGAAAAAAGGGAAAAATGCTGCGGGTGGGGTAGGGAAGGCTGGAGCAGCAGTGAGCCAGGTGTGTCGAGCCTGGCTGGCAGCCAGGGTGTGGCTCTGGCCAGCCAGGCTCCTATTTTGGGCGGCATACACTGCTGCCATGTGCACCACCTGCTTTCTTTCCTTTTTTTTGATATTGGGGCTTGGCTGGGATGATCTAGTTGAGGATGGTCCTGCTTTAAGAAGGGGGTTGGACTAGACAACCTCGTGAGGTCCCTTCCGACTCTCATTTTCTATGATTCTGTGATTTCCCAGTATCTAAATTTGGCTCTGCACCGCAAATATGCAGCACAGAGAACCAAATCACATGTGCGAGGTGCGTTTTACAGCACCTCAAAAGCCTTTGAGGCACTACAAAATGCATGTGCACCTTGTGTGGATGTGGCCAAGGGTTGCAATACAGCCTATAGCATTACACTGGAAGTGCGTGTGGAGTTTTGTCCACTCTGACTCCTAAATCCATTTCCTGTTTCCAGGGCACTGCCCCATTCTGTTCTGCTTTGCTTTTTCCTGGATGTAAAACTTTTCATTTAGTTGTATTAAAACACATTTCATTGGCATGATCCCAGGTTACCAAGTGGTTCAGCCTGATCTGTATGACACTTCTATCCTCATAACTTACCACCCTGCTAATCACTGCATCTTCCATAAACTTGCTACACAATGATTTTTTTTATTTATTTCCAGATTATTGGTGATAATGAAACTCAGTGCCAGGGCCAGTTCCATTTCCAGCAAGAAACCTACTAGAAACTCCCCCATTCAATTAGGATTCTCCTCTGGCAATTATTTTGTGGCATTTCTCATAAAGGTACCCTGAGGAAGGGCACCTTGTGCCCAAACGATTGTATGAGGTCTCGCCTAACTATACAGTTGGGCCATCAAAGGTATCACTCCAACAAAACCCTGCCATCTGTTAGTTAGCCGGCTGACAATCTATTTAAGGTGTGCTCTACTGATATTGTATCGTGTCCATGTTCTTCATCTGAATGTAGCTTGATACCAAACAAACCTTCCCAAAATCTAAATATATTATATCCACAAAGTTCCACTTTGCAACCAAAATTGTAATCTTGAATTGTGAAATCAAGTTCGCTTGACTAGACTTATGTACCATAAATGATCTTCAGCTGTATTTAAATGCATTTGATGTCTTTTTATTTCACGTATGTATAGGCCTAAAGTTAGCTTGTTCATTGCTCCATCTGCAGAAATGTCATCAGCATCATCATGTGAAGGCAAGTAAAAGAAAGCCCCCAAATCACTTGTGCTAAAGAAGCAACTTCATTAGCTGGCAGTAATTACCAGGCTTTTATAATCTGTAAAGGCCAACCACTAGATGGAGATATAATTGCATGCACTAGGGCACTGTATTATACATGCTTGTGGTTAATAGTGAAGCATGTTGGGCAATTGGCATACTCATCATGAATTTTAAGCCAAAATCTCAACAAGCAAAGAACAGTTAGTACTCCCCCCTGCTGTAAATTCTTTCACAATTTCATATTAGAATCTAGCTTCTTGTACCTAAATTCAGAATTTTAAATATTCTAACCAAACTGAATGGTTATATTTTTGGCCAAATTAACTATACTGACTATGGCCCCTTACTCTTTCCATTGGGCCACTAAAAATACAGCCTCCCCTTCCCACACCACCCTTAACTGAGTCCTACACCAAACACGTTACTTTGCTGTCCTATAATTTGAAGTGCTTCCATGTTGGTCACTCTAACTAGGGCGGTATGAATAACCTTTGGGGATCAGCTGTTGAAAAAAAATAACATGCAGTTTTTCCCCCCATCCAAACGAGCAGTAACAACAACAAAAATGTTTCGAATAAAATGTTCCATTCAACCTGAAACAAAACATTTCATCTGAAGGCCCTCTTCAGAAAACCAAGGCTACTAAGGGTAGGTATACAACATTGCTTTTGAGGGGTGAATGTCAGTGGAATAACAGAGTCCCATTTTAACCAATAGCTCAGTCCTAGGATGGCTGATGATGTAGGTTCAACTCCACCTTTTCCCTCCAGTCATACCTTCTGCCTGAAGGGACTGAACCGACACTTCCCCTCCCCTTATAAGAATATCCTAACCACAGGTTATATGTTAATCAGTGTGGCAGCAGGGACTCCTAGTCTCTCCTGCTGATGCTATTCTTCTTTCTAAACATATATTCACTGGAGCAGGGACTGGTTCTTGGGTATCCAGGTTCCACCATCCACCTCCTGCTATCCTACTTCTTCTCTTGCTGTCTGTCTCAATGGCTATTTAAGTATTTTGTACTAATTAGAACAGCTCCAGCAGGAGAGAAACCCATTGCAGAAACCCTGCAGACCTGTGGTCAGTGTACACAGCTGTGAGATAAGTGACCGAGGTTCAACTTCTTGTTCTGACTCAGGAAGAGCCTAATTCTGACTCAGAAAAAGTCTCCCACCTCTTGTTATGTGTGTAACAGCTAACAGAGGCTAGAGGTTTAGAGAGACAATAATGTTCCCTGCCAGCAATAATGTTCAAAAGAGAGAAGTGCTTGGGTATTAGGCAAAGAACTGGGAATAGGAATAAGACCGGAGAGGTCCTCCCAGGTCACATGTCCAGATCTTGTAGTAGATTGGCAGCAATCAGCTGTCCTTACAGACAGCTCTTTAGAGAGACTTAAAATGAGTCCAGTTCTTGGCATCCACTTAATAAGCATTAGCAACATGGTTGGGCCTTGTTGGAAGTCAGAGTAGGGAAGCCAAAAACACATTAGACATGAAAGCTGAACTGTCCTCTATCATTTGAAGCTAGTCCTGCTGCAAAAAAGGACCATGGAGCAACATACACTAATGCACAGTGGATTGTCTCTAGGGCTGTCAATATAGCACCCACCAATGACATTAAATTCATCTTATTATTATTATTATTTTTCAAGTGCTCAGGCATGTACTAGGAACCTCAGAAAAATATGCAAAGCTGCCAAGAGAGTATAATCTAAATTGAACATGGCACAGTGTCAGTATGCCTGCCATTAACAGACATTGAGAGAAGGTGGTCAGACTGGACAGAAAACACAGGAGTAACAATAGTAAGATCATGCAGTTGCTCAGTAAGATGTGCACACATCGTAAACTGAGTGGACCGGGTTATTACTTTTCTTACTTCCTCACTTCTCACTGGTGTGATTGCAAGAAAGTTTAAGGAGGTGGCATGGAGAACAGCTTTACAGAGGGCATATCAAATGTGATACAAAGCAGTGGAAGAATGTGTGGAAGTGACTGAGACAGAAAGACACAGGAGATGCATTGCACAAGAGCAAAGCAGCTGAGTAGAGAGAGAGAGGGAGAGAGAGAGAAAAGAAGAGAAACTGGTTCCAGGATGGAGGTAGGCACTATGGGGCACAGGAATTGGAAGGCAAGGACAGGACACTGGATTACAATGTGCACTGTAACAAGTAAACATTGAATTTACTCAAACAGGAGACACTAATACACTGACATAATTAAAACTACTGAAGAAGAGAAACTGAAGGAAAACCAAAATGAGACAACTTTAGAGCTTTGCATGTGGATATGCAACCTAGTTGAAGGGGCTCAAAGCAATCCACAGCCTAGATCTCCTGGATAGAAACCACCTTGTCAAACTGTACCTCATCATGGCATGAAGGCCCTGTGATAAGCAGGGATCTGGGGCTTTCATTTCCCATGAAAAAACAGAGTAAACTGCACATTTTGACTTTTACCAGGGGCAAATGCAGATTTCTCATTTTACCAGAGAAGCCTGTGGATTTTGCCATTTTGCAGTGATCTCCTTGCTGGCTGGCAGAGTTCCAGCCTGCAGGGAGCTGGGATGAGCGGGAGGAAGGTGGAAAGACAGAGGGCACCATGTGCATAGGTATGCAAGTGGCTCCAGGCAGCCTGCAGAGCAGCTCCAGCAGGTAAGTTGGTAGGGAGAGGGGGATTGAGGCCCCTGTAGCGAGGGAGCTGGGCACAGTTGGGGCTGCTGTCCAGTCAGGTGGGGCTTGGGGCTGCAATGTGCAGCTGCATGGCCCCCAGCGGGGAGCAGGATGGGGCCATGGGTGGCTCGTCTGGGGGAAGGGGAAGGCTGGCTCTCCATTGCTGTGTGCACTCCCAGGCGGCAGGGGGGAACCTGTGCCCCCTGGACCTGTACCCGGGGCAGGCACAGGCTGCAAACTCGAGCTCCTGGCCTGCTTCCCTCCTCCAAGGCCTACCTAGCCTGGCAGGCAGCTGGGGACAGCAGGGCCACACAGGGATTACTCACCTGCCATGTGTACAGATCTGGGCAGGCACGGGTCTCCCCTGCCCCCCAGAAGTATGCGCAGCAGCAGGGAACTGGCCCTCCCTTGGACAAGCCACCCGTGGCCCCATCCTGCTCCCCACAGGAGCACATTGCAACCCTAAGCCCCAACAGGCTGGGCAGCAGCCTCAGCCTGTGCCTGCCCCAGGTACAGATCTAGGGGGTGTGGGTCCCCTCCTTCCCACTGGGAGTGCATGCAGCAGCAGGGAGACACCCTGCCCAAGCCCGTAACAGGGGGAGCAGGGGCAGGAGGCTGCGGGTAGCCCTGGCTGCTGGGGACTCCCTCCAGCGGGGCTGAAGGAGGAGGGGCTGTGGGTGGGGAGTGAAGGGTACCAGGAAAGCCAGAGAGGGGAGGCTGTAGGGGGACCTTTAATTTTAATCATGGATTTTAGGTTTTTAGCAGTGAATTTGTGATTTTTTTTACCAGAGAATTTGGTTGTTGTTTTTTTAATCAGGGAAAACCAGAATCCCTGATGATAAGCAATCGCATCGAGAAAGAGCTGAGCCAAGAACTACCATACACTTAGGCTCTTACAGAACATCGAAGTCTCAGGCCTGCAGGTGAAGAGTGCATGTTCCACCATTGTGCCACTTAAGAGTTTCAATTCAGTAAAAATGATACTATGGCAGTATGGATGGATCCTGACACAGCAATACCCAAGACAAATGTTGCTTCAGAAGAACACTGTAATGAACAAACAAATACGTATTTGGGATGAAGAAGAGATTGAAGAAAAGGGAAGAAGAAACAAAAGTGTTTCACAGTTTATTGCTAATATTTCACCCATCCTTTGTAAACCTACAATCCAAACAATCACAGACTGCTACATAAAGTAACCTGTACAACCCCAAATCATTTGCTATTACCAACTCTTCCCTCCTTTTCTTGGCCCATTGCAGCTGCCAAGGCACTGGCTCATCCAGAAAAGAACTGAAGAGTGGTGTATGTGAATATATGCAAAGAAAATTACTCCCTCATCTTTCCATTTCTGCATAGCGTGATGAAACAGGTAATACAGGGATCCCTAACTTTTTCTACACTAGGTATCTCCTGACCAGAGATCCTTGTTTTCCCTGACTGAAAACGGCAAATTCTGATAAAACCCCCAAAATTCCTGATTAAAATGAAAGGCCCCTCGCTCCTCAGAGCCCCCTGGCTCTGCTCATGCCCCTCACTCCTCCCCAACAGTCCCCCCAGTCCTGCTGGTGCCCCTCACCCCCATCCAAAGCCCCCAGCCCTGCCAGAGGGAGCCCCCAGCTGCCTCTGAACTATGGGGCCAGGGACCCAGGTTGGCAGCCCCCTGCCCCTAGCAGGAGGTGGCAGCTGCTGCAGTGGAGTGGAATTCAGCTCCTCCCCCTGCTGCCTACTCGGATGGCAGGGGGAGCTTCCCACTGCTGCACACACTTGGGGGGGGCAGGGAGAACCCATGCCCCTGAGATCTGTATGTGGGTGTAGGTTCAGGCTCCCACCCCGCTGCCCCCCCCCACCCCTGCCCAGGCCTCCACAGCCCAGCAGGTGTGACCTGGCGTTGCAGGAAACAGCGGGGCCAGAGGGGGATCTTCTTGTGCTGCGAGCTCTGTGCTGCCCTGGCAACACAGCCCCTGCCTGCATGGCAGAAGCAGGGGCATCAGCACTGGGTTGTGCCCCTCACTGCTGCCACATGGGCAGGGGACACATTGCCAGGACAGTGTCAAGCTCACAGTTGCAAGTAGCTTCCCTGTATGGCCCCGTTGTGCCCTGCAGCAGTGGGTCACACCCACTGGGCTACAGAGGCCCCAGGGGAGGACAGCAGAGCAGGGAGCCCGAGCCCACAGCAGGCAGCCCATGCCGGCCCCTTGCACAGATCTGGGAGGCGCGGGTCTCCCCTGGCCACCCGAGAACGCACACAGTGGTGGGAAGCTGCGCACCCACCAAATGAGCTGTCCGTGGTCCTGTCCTGCTCACCTCAATACTTATGCACTGCCTGGCTGGGCAGCAGCCCCAGCCCTCTCCAACTCCCCACCTTACCTATTGGAGCTGCTCTTCAGGCTGCCTGGCAGCCCTGTGCATATACATGAAATCCATGGGTTACTCTGTTAAAATGAGAAATCTGTGTTTTCCCCTGCTAAGGGGGAAAATCCATGTTTTTCTCCATTTTTCTGTGGGAAATGGAAAATCTGGATTCCTGGTCATGACCTCGCAACACTCTGGTTGAAAACTCATGCAGTATCATCATGGACCTCTGCTAGATGGACTCGCAACTACATGGTATGTTGCAGGTTCAAACACCAGTGAACAGAATTTCTCCTTTAGTTGAGGTGATATGGTTTGTGTATATGGGAACAAAAGATCTAAAGCTGAATCCCATCTGCCAAATGATATCCAGTTGTTACTGGGATGCACCCATCATGATGGCTGCCGCAAATCTGCCAAACTGTGCCTGACAGTCCATTTTTAAAACGGCCTTTTCTGCTAAAAGCCCCAACCCAGCTAAGTTTCTGAAAGGTTGTCATTTAAACCATAAAACCAATAACCCACGCCTTCTTGTGACAAACCCACCATGACCGTGAAACTGTCTTCATGCTCTGCTCAGTGACTAGCTGGCAATATACACCTGACTGCACAGGGAATAAGGATAAAGCAAAAGGTCTATAAAAAGAGAAAAGTTAACAAGGAACTGCCAGTAAGTGATGAACAAGCTAGGATGATGATGCCTGGACAGGGGCCTTTAGAGGCTGGCTCAACACTCTCACTAAGGGTTTTAATTTTTCAATTGACTTTAATTAAACGCACACATTAAAAATCTTGCCCCCTTTGAGTGGGGATTATCTGAGAGCTCACAGCTCCAGCACGAAGAGACAAGGAACTGAAAAATTAGTGTGCACAACGGCCAGCATCATAAAGGTAAGGGAATGTTTAGAAAACATTTTTATATCATTCAGTTTTTATGCAATTTATGTGCAGTGGCAGTACGCATTCTTGACTGGAGAAAACAGAGAGCAGGCTAGATCAATTGAGGGCTGGAGGTGGGTGCAGGGAAACAGAAGCAGCAGAGTGTGGCATTGAGGCTAATAGCATTGTAGCAATTTATTCACTAAAAAATGCTGCACAGAGCAAGGCAGGGGTTTGTGCAGAGAGTGCAGGAGTGGCACAGCTTGAAAGACAGGGAAGCTCTGACTCCAGAATGATAGAGAAAGGAGGCCACAGAAACTAAGGCCCAGTGCCCCCAAACTAATGCTCCCTATATCAAAATAGTCCTCCCTCCCATATTCAAATCTGTGGTAGAACAACAGACCCACCAAAAAAGCTGGGCGGTAATATCATTAGCGTAACAAAGGTGGTGCCAGGTATGCCTTCATACCACCCCAGGCACTGGCTTGGGGAGGGAGGGGTTAATAAAAAGTGGCTGCTACTGGCAGCCACACAGTTGGAGTTGCAATCATTGCAGCAACCGGAAATGTCGTTGCCCCTGTGCGCTGGGCACCTGGCCATGTCCTTGAGCTGCTAGATAACACACTTGCTGAGCTACCAAGGAATCGTCTCTGTCTAGGGGGGTACTTGGTTTTATTTCCTTGTGGACGTGGGAATTTTGTTCCTCTGGCCCTACCCACATGCATGATCTGGTAGCAACCAGGCAATCAGAAAGGGCAGGAGTGTTCATGTGCCATAAACTCCATGGAAGAGTAAGATTAATCCTGCTGGTGTTTCCAGAGTGAGGGCAAGGCCACATAGAGATGCTGTCTCCATATCACACCCCATTTACCATGTGTGCATAAGAAGACCCCCCATGTATCAAGTTCACAGACAGTGGAGTAGACAGCAGGGCTGGTGGGAGATGGAGAGATGATTACACTAAGATACAATTCTCCTCCACAAAACCCTGATGCTTTCTTCACCCCTCTGGCAAGGACTGATCCTGGAGAAGCCTGATCTTGCTCCGAGTGTCTTTCCTCCCCTGCCTTTGGCAACGTGTTCTGTTCTCCCACCACCACATCTTTCCCTGCCCTGGTGTCACTTGCTAATGCACAAAAATGCACTATAAATAGCACAAGGCATCTTGCAGATAAGCAGAAAATCCCACCACATCCCCAAGAGCAGGCAGTCAATGCAGAGCCAATGCACGGATGAAGAAAAAAGCATGCAAAGACCCAACAAGAAAAGGGACTAAGTAGCAGTGCCTGGTGCCTGTCTGGGCCCCCAAATGATTTTTTTGTTTTGATAAATAAAAGTAAAGAGATGACCTGTACAAAGAGGGTGCCTCTGGCCTCATCCTACACTGAGCACACACAGGACTGGTGCACCGACGTGCCTGCATTATGACCTACATGAGAAGACAGCTGTGCCCAGAGACTTACTGAAACCAATGGGTTCTGTGTAGGCACAGAAATCCTACCATGTGGATCGACCACACAGGACCTGCCACTCTACCTACCCACATCTTTCCCTGTTGCTCACCTGACTAGCAGCATAACTCAAGACTTGGTGTTTTTAATGGCCCTGCTTGCCACAATACCCAGCACCAATTGATTCTCCCTATACGGTGTCTGTATGACTACCAATGACGTTTCCCACTGAATGACTGCAGCGCCTGGCATTTGTGTAGCCAGCTATGTGTGTGTTTGAAAGTATATGTTTTATGTTCAGCTATGTAAACCTCCCCCATGGTTTTAAAAGCAATGGAATAATCTACTATTTAAATTCCCATCCCTTAGCAAATTCTGCAGTTGCAGAAACTGGTTGAATTTGATTAAACCTTTGGAACCCCTCCAATATTTCCAGTTATTCCATCTGTAGAAACACTCTACTGGCACTTGGCACATTTATAGCATTAACTGCCTTCTAAATCAGCAGCAGTTCTGCCTAATAATTTGGCATTTGCACATTGCCTTGTAAATTACACACCTTGCATCCTTGAATCTGAGGTCTTTTCCCCTCCAAAACACATTACTGGTTTGCAGAAGTTCTGGAGGAATAAAAATGTCACTTAGTATGGTTGGCCTTTGCCAAGAGAAAAAAACATGGCATAAAGTGGGCATGAAATTAACTCTATAGCTCATACAGGGGCAGTAGAGTGAAACCCAAGGAGACCAGCTGGCAGCTAACAGCCTATTGCCATGTGGCCCTCTTTACTGTTTTGAAGCTTGTCGGATTGCTCCAAAGTACATTATTCTATTCAGAACCAAGCCTTTACACTGTCAGTCGCACACTGGAAGGCCATGAGAGGGATGTGCGTGCATGTGTGTAAGGGAAGCAGCTTCTCCCACTGGCCAAGCTCATGGCATAATTAACATTCCAGAAGGGAAGTTTTTTGTGTTGGCTGTGATGCTGCTGCCACCCCAAACCAAACACCATGCTGGGGATAGCTAGCTGATCCAGATCAACTTGAAGAATACAGGGAAGCCACCCAGCAGATGCTTGTTTGGTCCTCAGTCAGGAATGACGAGTTGAGTGGGTCTCTAGCTACAGCCTCCCCAATTTCACGTAAGCAGTCTCACCTCTCTTGTACATCAAGGTTGTTGGGGAAAACCCACCCTCCCCCCACAACTTCCTGAGCCACCCTTTTTCAACCGCTTCCTTCCTACCCTCTATTCACAGCCACAAACTCCTCATGTGACTGATGGTGTCTGACAGAGCAGAAAATAAAGGTCCTAGAAATCATGTGCCTCACCACCAGCAGATTCAGGGAAATTCACCAATTTAAGTGCCAGCTCATGCCCTCCTACAGAAAGGCTCTGCACAGTTTCTCCCCTGCCTGCCTCAGATTTTGTTTACTGTTGACAGCCTACTGCTCTGGCCGGCTCTAACACCACTTCTGTCCCAGGAATCTTTTTTTCCATTGTTAAAAATCCAGGGTCACCTAAGGACTTCATGGCTGTCACTACACCACACGTCACAACCACTTGGAATCTGACGGCTGCGCTGAGGCACAACTCCGAGCTTTGTGCTCCCAGAGCTGAGGCCATTATTGCCCGAGCTGAGAAAGAATCTGTTAGCTTGCCTCTTCCCCATGAAAAGCTCAGGACATGCAGCTGAAGTGTTCCTGTCCCTGCCAGAAAAACACAGGCACACTCATGTCAGGAAGAAATTTATTATTATAATATTTTACATTAACAACTCAAACGGTTAGTTTGTGTCTCCCTCCTCTACTGTTGAAAATTTACTTCAGTGTTTCTATTCTTTTCTTTATCCTTCCTCCACTCCATTTTAGAGCCTTTAATACATGAATTATTTCTATTTTCAAAAATGCCCATGATGGGTGGTTACATAAACTGTGATTTACTTTGGGCAAATCTTCATCAGACTGCAAAAAAAGCAGCTGTTAGAGGGTCAACAAATGAGGATCCTAAGCCCTCTTGGTTGTGACCCTGTGTGTGTGTCACAGGGTCTATGAGCAGTCCATATCCTAAATCCCACCACATACCAATCCCATATGGGTAAGATTCTGTGCTTTGCCCATCAGGGAGACAGCAAAGAAGTTACAGCTTGGGGGTGCTATGTACCTTTACTCTCTTTACACCCATATGATTATAGAGTGCTTCAAGGGAGACTCCTGATTTGACAAACAGACTCTTTAAACTGAGCTGTTGTGCCCAGCCCTGCCCAAAACCTCAATGGCATTTAATGGCAGTCCCTTCCCCATGACCCCCCTGCCTTCAGCCCTGAAAGCTATACCAGGGCTTGGGAGAGTGTCTCAGATAAATCGTGTGCCTGCAGATAGACGGGTTTAGGACCTCTTTGCTCTGTTCCAAGCCTGCTCCCTGGCATAAAGGGGCTGGAGAGAGGAGCAGAGTCCAACCCTACATGCTCTGTATGGTACATAGAGCATACTGAAACTACTGAGAGAGAGGAAAAAACATGACCCAATCTCAATATTTTTATGAATAGGGCTCCAAGAGGCCACCCATTGTTGTTCCTAGAGAACACATTCTTCTGTATCTTGTATGGGAAACGGACATGTCTCACAACTACACAGCTATACTGAGCTTGATGAAAATGTCTGCTACCTCACACAAAAAAAATCTTTCTGCAGCTAGCAGTCAGTGATGCATACTAGATGGCTGCCTGCTCAACACAGGAGCAAAAGGGCAAACGAATCACATTACAGTCTATGAATAAAGACAGAGTCTTAATGTAACAGCTACTTAATGATTTCATTTTCAGTGCATTAGACGGTTTGGCCTCGCTTTCAAAGGTGCGCAGCACCCATGACTTCCACTGAAATCAACTGGAGCTCAGCACTTCAGGAAATCTTGGGTGTGCTTATGAAAGCTTGCTAGCATGAAAGGAAAAAAAGGTCTTTCTACACCCCACAGGACAGAGAGCAGATAGCAAACAGGTGTCCAAGCCCTGAAGTTCAGACCAAATCTGCATGTGAACTGTCCCCCAGTGCTGGCGAGCTCTAACCTGGGATTCTGAGTTATGTTCATCTACAGCAGTACAGGAACTGCAATGGCCCCTGAATCATTCTTCTAGTTCATTTAAAAGCAAAAATGTTGAGCCAAATTCTGCCCTCAGTTATATCCCTGGAACCCAATGACTTGTAACCAAGAGTAGGTTTGGCTTCACATTCTCAGCAGTATCTACCACATGCAGCTACAAATATGAGACAGAAGTAGAGTCAGGGTGCAGTGAAGTAGGTTTGTCAAAACTGATTTCAGATGCACTATAAGAGCAAGTCAGAAAAGATGATGTCCAAGCTATCTGAGATAGAAAATAGCATTTTCAAACAATCATGCAGTATTATTGACAGGTTTTGTTCAGAGAACGCTTCAAAAACAGGGTGTGTAGAGGAGGAAGAAGAGAAAGAGTCTATACCCATTGGACAGGACCTGTTTGGTGCTTATTAACGCCCAGAATACACAGGTCACTCAGAAGAGACAAGTTAGGCAAGACAGTGGTTGGCTTTTAAAAGGAAAAACCAGTCAGGTTGGAAGTAACATCCCTCACATATAATATCACATGCATTATTAAAAAAAATATCACTCATTCTAAGCCAGACCAGCAGTTTCTGCCAAGTGAGCACTATGGACTATGATCTGTGCCAGGCACCTGCTCTAACCATTAATACTTATTACTTGCATTCCCATAGCAGGCAGGAGCCCTGGTCACAGAGCAGCACTGTTATGCACAGAATCTAAAACATGATCCCTACCCCAAAAGTACTTACAATCTAGGTGAAAGAAAACAGACAATGGCTGGGTATAGATGGGCGCGCTGTCAGTGGGCAGTACCTGTCAGCCGGGCGGACAGAGTTCCCAGTTCATCAGTGGGCCATTTTTTGCCAACATTTTGGTATGCATCATGACAAAGGACAGTTTTAAGGAGGAATCTGAGGGAAGATAATGAGGTGGCTTTACAGACATTTGTAGATACAGATATGTATGGATATTTGCGGAGCACGAGGGGCCCTATAGGACAAAGCATAATAGGGCTTGTTTGTATATTTAACCTGGAAGTGATGGAGACTGGTACCATGGATCAGTTGGAGACAGGAGTCAGTATTTCAGTGCTGAACAGGGGTGACAGGTAAAGCGGAGAGTGAAAAGGACCTTTGAAACAAGACAAGCTGCTTGTATTTGATGCAACAGAAAAGAAGGATCCAGCATAGAGATGTAAAGAGGAGAAATGTGGTTAAAGCAACAGGCTCAGAGATGATCTTTCAAGCAGCATTCTGAATGGATACAAGCAGGACATGACTGCATTTGTCAAGACTGGTGGGAAGGCTGTTGCAGTAATCAAGATGCAAAATGAGTGCCTAAGGCTAGGGACAGCCATGCAAAAAGCCTGGGCCTGAATTGATTCAATCTTTGCAGCTTAGTCTATCTTGGCTAGGCTGAACTGGTTTGTAACTGGACAGAAATTCTCTCTCGACTGAGGTAATTCAGACACATGCCTGTGCAGGAGCTCAGGCTAAAAGCTGGGGGGTGCGAGAGCAGCCCTTCCTTCCCTTGCGCAGGACTGAGCTGAGGGGGGGGAGTGGACAGGCCTCAGCAGAACCTCTGATTAGGAAGACCTGCCTGCACCATCCCAGGCTTTTCCCTGCTGGCTGCTCAAAGGGTGAGAGTGTTGCCAGACCTCAGACCCCTGCTAGCACTGTGAGGCAAGGAGGGATGTGCAGTCCATGCATCTGTTGATGATACGGAGCTTTTAAATTTTCCTCTCTGCTTCTTTATACTGTCTGCAGCAAACTGACAGTCAAGCAAGTCAGCAGGGACCTGGTAACAGTGTTTATCACCTCATCAGCAAAACAACAGCCTCTCTCCATTAGTTAAAACTCTTCTTAAACAGCTTACCAGCTGACCTCTGCCTGTCCCAGTGAAATTGGAGATGCACACAGACACCTCACAGCATTAGCTAGCATTCTACATGCCTAGGGTCTGTGCTGTGGGAGATGGGAGGGAGGGAGTGGGGGATTCCTGCTTCAGCAGCGAGCAGTGAGGTGGGGGGCAGGGCAGGGGGAAGCCAGGCAGGCTGTGTCTGCAGTCTCTGCCAGAACTGCAGCCAGGGAGAGAGGGGAGAGACGAGCTCTGCTGTGGAGCAGAGAACCCCGCCCACCTCAGAGAGCATGCCAGGATGCTGGGGGAGTCTGTTTTCATCTTAAACCAGAAAGGGGTCTGGGACAGACATTGCATAAACCGGTTTGAGCCAAATCAGTTAAGCCTGATACTACATTCAACCAGGTTTATCTCAAACTGGTTTCAGCCATTTTCAAACTCATTTATGTGCACTGAACATCTGTTCTGTTACAGGTTTAAATCAGTTTCTGATCACTTAAGCCAGTTTATGTGTAATGTCTGTCCCTAGCCTGAAAGAGAGCTTTAATTGTGTGGATGGGTAGGAAAGGCCACAGCTTACAGTCATTATACAGAAATATCTGCAAGGCTGAAACACAGATGGAAGAACCTACAAAGAGGCCCCAGCTGACAACGGCATCTTGGTTACAGGTCTGAGCAAAGGGCAGCATGGTGGCAGTGTCCACTATGCTCAGTGAGGGAAGTGGGGTGGAATGACTGAGAGGGGAGAAAATTAAGTGCAGTCTTTTAGCTAGATGGAGCACTGGCTGTTTTGAGCATGGAGAATGTACACTGTATCCCTGTTCTTCCGGACTCCATTCTTCTGACACTGCATTTGACAATATTCTTATTTTTATTTGAAACCTGCACCTGGGAGATGCACCCTTTCTCCCCCCGGCAACAAATCCAGGCTCATGCACACACTGAAATCAGATGCAAACTAATTATTGCCAACACCTCTACCTTCCCCCTAAAATGCTCTTTAATTTGATCCCCTAGGAATCTATGATCTCATATCCCATATGATTTTTTCCTGCTATCCCTGCCTTATTTTTCCCCATCCCAAAAGTATGCAGAGACATAAATAATTATGCCAAGTTGCAAATTGGTTTATGAGAAACAAGCAGCTGTTTCACTGGGGTCCTAACGAATAGATCATGAATTGATGCGCCTCATCTCTCCATTATCTTTCTGCAAGAATCAGCTGCCATCACGTGTCCTCTGCCTCTGTGCAGTGACACTGTAAGTGGAACTTGTCATCCCTCCCATCTGTAGCAGACTGCTTGGGAGGTAGCAGTCACTTACAAGGTAACAATCAGAGGCTCTTGCTAATCTGGAGAGACCTTAAAAAGAAACCGAGTGTAAGCCAGAGGAGTATTCCACTGGTATGCGCAAAGGAGCCCCCTCACTTATAAATGTACATTCCTGTGAAAATACGGCCTTAAGCTGTGCTTTTCAGTGTAAACATTTCTTCTTTTATAAACAGCTGTTGAATTTTCATCAGAACTTAAAAATAAAATGATTTTTGTTTCAAGCTCTGGATGAAGCAACATAGTCTGCCAAAATGTTTTTAAGCACTTTGATTTCTTTGTTTCAGTCAGGTTATTTTTTTTTAAACTTTCACTGATTTATTTATTTATTTATTTAAATGACACCTTTAATGGTGGTTTACAAGCGTTTTGCATTCAGAGTTATTCTGCAAGATCTCACCCCTGGTATGCAAGTGTGAGACCTACCTCAGACTAAAAAGTCAGTGATCATTTCAAGAAAAAAAATCTTGCCTGTGAAGTGGCAAGTGCACATGCCATGGGATTGAACCCTTCCCCACATGGCTGAGAGATGATGCATCTATCAGAAACCTGGAAATTTACAGGGTATATCAAAAACAGATTCAGACAGAACTGTTTGCATTTCACAAACCTTAAAGAACAAAAAAAAACAATCATGCATAAATGTAGAGATTAAAAAAAATAAATAAAAAAAAAAAATCAACGAAGCAATTAAGGGTTGATTTCTAAGACAGTTACAAAGTGTTATAAAGATACTGAATAAGCTGGCCAGTGTTGCTAAGGAAGGTTGTGAAAGTATAAACTTGAATGTTTGTGAGAATGAGAAAGAAAAAAAACAGGTAGCTTATTGACTTTGATCCATATTCCTGCAACTATACCCAATTAGCTGTTATGTAATTTAGTCTTTAATTTGGTTTTGCATCAAACACTTGAGGTCTCAACCTTTGTAATTTTTTTTCTTTTACATCCAGTCATTTATTGCAGCATTAAATCTGCCAGTAAGGACAGGGTCTATTCTGGTGGGCTCTCAACTCTTGGAGTCAGATGCAAAGCTATTAACAGTATTAGTTAAGCTGGCTGCTTATTCCTGGATTCCATGCATGGCCATGACAGTTTGCTTTTTTCAGTGCATTAGACAAAGGAGGAAGGAAAATCAGTTCTTAAGCACAACCTTTAGCCCCTAAAAGGCCTGGCTCCTGATTGTTAAATAAATAACAATATATTTGAATAACCTTGCTTTTATCCCTCTCTCAGCATCCACTCCGTCATGGTAGCTAGCATCAGCTGGGAGATTCTTGCTGCCAGAGCCTATGCTTAAGAGCTCTGTAGCTGCAGTAAGGCTTTTTCAGTAGAGAGAACTCGTATCAGTTCTGGAGTCTGGCTGCCCTCGGGGCACTACACAATGTATATTTCTTCAGCTCACAGTTCATTTTAAAAACTGTGGCTCTTCTTTGTGCTTTTGCAAATGGCACCTCTAATGTTGTATTTTTTGGAACAGCAGTCCTTTCCTATGATGGCTATCAGTGCTTGGGTACTGAAAAGCCAAGTGACCTGGTCACAGTCATCAGTGCTTTCCAAACACTGTCCAATGGGCGTTACTGTGGCAGATAGAAATTGCAAGCAGAGGCCGAATGGCAATGAGTCAGCCAGGCAGAAAGGCGTGAGAACAAAATGAATGGAAAGGCAATAAACCTGCAATATTTCACCCTCCATGCTGAGTTCCTGGATAACCTCAATCTATCAGTGTTATCCATGTCTTGTATCTCACTGGCGCTGTAGTTACAGTACATTAGTGACATCATCAATGAAGAGAAACAGCAAAGTGGATGCACTTCCACTACTCTGTGCTGAAACTATGATGAAGCATACAGGGGATAGCTAACACCAGGGTTGCTTGGGGCTTCTTAGGAGCCTGAAATTTCCCTGCAGCTATCACAGAGCTTCCTAGAGAGCCAAGAAGAACATGTCCAGGCGTTTACTGGCTTCCCCCAAAGAAAAGAGAATGAGAGAGACAGAAATAGAGGAAAGAATTTAGGAAAGCATGCCCATTCAGATGGACAGTCACAAACATGGCTAGATGCTTTCCTGAGCAGGGGCCATAGTTGCAAAATGCAGGAAAGGAGAGTAAGGAGGCATATAGCTGCCTCAGTAAATGATATGTACTGGAGTAATTTATGAATGGAAACCTGAAAAACAAAAACCCCAAAAATCACATACACAAAAGCAAAAACATTACCCGAGAGAGGCTGGGAAGTAACACAAAAGTTCAGTACCACAGAGGAGAGAGTTCAGGGGATAGCACTTGGATAGGATATCTAGAAAATGAGATAATCCTATCCTAGCCACACGCACACACGCCACAACAGCTCCTCTCAGAAAGTATCACTCTGGCTAGTTTATACAAGATTGGACAAAGCACTAAGAAATGTACAAGAGGAACAACCCAGCCACAGGATCCTAGGAGTTGGACTCATCAGATACTGTAAAAAGCCACTGATTTGAGACAGCTGTTAACCTGGCATTCCCAACAAAGTGACTGAGACATCAGACTAGCTGACTGAATCCAAAAATCAGGTAGTTGTCCACAGACCATCACCCATGCCCACAATTATTTGCACCAGTAATACAGAGACTGCAGAAAGAGCTGAACAGACTTCAGCCCAAAAGGCAATCACTTCCTGGCTTTGTCTGGAAGTTAGTCTCACAACATACCCTGGCACTAATTGCATTACAAAATGGGGGCCCGCTTACCCACATGTTTTCTATGCACCCTTGCCTTTGTCCACATAGCTTACTGGGAGTAGAAATAAAAACAACCCAAAAAAGCTGATTTCTTATGAGCATCACAGAAAACTAAGGCAGCCAGTTAGAACACAGCTCTTTAAAGAGAGATAAAAACAAGATTTTTGTATTGAGATTCATGCCACAGATGGCACAGCAGACGAGGATTAATTCATGAATTGCATTTCTTAAATGATATGATCTCTCCTTTCAGTTTCATATTTTCCCTTTTTGACTCAGAAGCAGGGATTTGAGATGCCCTCAAAGTTATGAATATTGCATGAACATGCATTACAAAAATAGCAGCAATAAAGCATGAAACCCAAACACAAATAGCCACGTTTTCAAATGTGAGCAACTGTGCATCCCACTTTCCTGTAAACTATCATCTGTGAAAATAAGGACACATGCAAGCAACACACCTTGACCCACCCTTGAAATGTTGTTTTCTAACATTTAGAGACACTAATTCTTGGTCTTTATTTCATCTAACAAATGCTAGGTTTGTCAATTTCTACCTTATCCCTCCCCCAGGGAAGGGAGAGCTCAGCAGTCAGTTCACTAAAGGCTAAATGATACATTTCCTGTTAGATGGTAAACCGATCTGCTACATACTGTAGGCTGGTTTCTCTTCCATTCTTCACCAAATGCTTGCCTATGGAAGGATTCTGGAAAACCCAGTAATCCAATTGTTATTAGGATGTACTAATCTCTCAACTGAGAAAACACCGAAGGACTGTGTTTCCCTCTTGATAAATTTACCAAAACCAAACAGAGGAGGAGACAGACCAGATGACCTTTAAGATCCCTTCCAACCCTGCGAACCTCTGATTTTAGAATGCAATAGAGGGCCACAGCATTCAGCGTAATACAAATAAAATAACGTTGACAAAAGTTATCCCTTTCCCACGTCCAAGATGCATCAGAAGTGAATGAGAAGAAAAAAAACAGAACTGTGCACCATGAGAATGTTCAAAACCCCTCCTTCATTGCAGCGTTCCCTTAATTCAGGCAAATGTATGCCATCCAAGGAAAACACATAACTGTGCTTCCATTCACAATAGCTGTTTTCATTCATTACTGTATATTAGCTCTAATAACAAGCTATGTCCCTACATGGCTCATCTTGTATTGCCCATCAGGCAGCACCAAAAAGTTAGACTTCAACACTCAAGTTCAAACAAGGGAAGGTAAGGATAGAGGAGGAAAAAAGGATAAAAAAATGTTACTGACCCTTAAATATTCCAACACCATTCCGCTGTCTCTGCTGTGTGTGAGATGTAGGCCTCCCTTTGGGTTATATTTTCCAAATTTGGTCTTTGGGTAGGTGACGAGTAGAAAGATTTGCACTTGATGATAAAGGAGACTGTAAAGTAAAGAAAAACAATTTAGTGGGGAATATTCTTTCATATACACATACATATGCGATTAAATTAAATTAGTGACACCTACATAAATGCTCCCTGCTGTTTTTTCACACACATACAAATATCAGAAACACCAAGGAGAATGCAGCTGTCAATGGTATGGAGAAATTTGTAAAACAAAACACGAGGGTGGGGGGAAGGAGAGACAGCTCTTTAAATGCCAGCAGAAACAGCAGCAAAGAACGGTTCTGCTTCTTATTCACAGGATGCTAGACAATGCACTGGGCACCTTTGTTAAACTGGGCTCACCCTCAGAACTTACTCTATCTAGGCGGGTCACAGAGAAGTAGGGCTGGAAGGCACCTCCACAGGTCGCCTAATCCAAACTCCTGCCTGAGGCAAGATCAGCCCTATCCAAACCATCTCATACAAACCATAATCTAAGCTCTACATAAGACTACCATCAACCCTGGCACAACATAGACTGAACATCATAACCTGGCACAGGTAAAGCAGGAGAACCATGGCAGCCAATATCCTGCTTCTGTAAGTTGTTGTCAATATATGTTCAAGAGGTCTATAGAGACATGTGCCAGCATTTGGAAATGCTTGTCTTCAACAATTGTTAACATATGGAGCAACAGGAGTGACAGAAGAAATCAGCTGCAGGTTGAGAGTGTGGCAATGGGGCCAGTACTGAGACAGCAAGAAGAAAATTAAGTGTTTCAGGAATCAAGATGAGCAAAAAGAATTGCTGGGAAGGGAGTACTTTATTAGGGCAAAATCCAAGCCCATCTCATTTACAATTGCTGTTATAAGCTGTATTAACTAAGCAAGAATAGGTATAAAGAACTGCTCAGATCAGGCAAAATGGTAGAAAATCCTGTAATCTTCAGCTCTCCCAATAACGCCGCGCAAATAGGCAAGAGGTCCTTCCACACTCCACTGCAGTGTCAACATTCATTCAATCCCTACTGCGACAAAAGCCTGAGTTATCATGGAGAGAGATTAACTATCGATAAAATTTGGGGCTTAGCACGTACCCCCCAAAGCAACAGTATCATTTCACGCCATCTGCTGTAACTGAATAGTTTCTTATAAGCAATTTCTTCTAACACACACAGACCCATGCATCCATTTACACATATACTCACATGAAACAAAGCTACAACAACAAACTGCAGGGTACATGGCTGGTATACAGTGAGTGTGAGGAGTCTGGTACCTTGAATACCTTGTGTCACTGTTTGGTGTACAGCGTCAGATTTATTTTTACACCTCTCCTCTGTCAACTTCACACTTGGCTCGCACATGCGCTCTTATGGTAATCTGCTAACCAGGTGAAGTACCTGTCTTGAGCTATTTCCTTCTATTTGTCCCTAGCAATTGCACTGAATTTTAGTACTACAGTTTTAAACCTTACTAACTTTATTTTTAGGTGATTAAAAGAACAGAGACAAAAAACAGAAAATTACAGTATTACTGTTATATTTAAAAAACTGTCCAAACTTTTCTATCCAATTATTAACTCTCTCTCACACACACACCACTCACCTCAGTTCTTACGGAGCAAAAAAAAAAAAGAAAAAAGATAATCAAGTCTTAGAAGTTTTCAGAACATGCTAATTTATGTAGCAAAATTCTAGAGGCAGGAACTGATCTTGTTTGCTCTCTAAAGCACCATATTCTCAACAGCACTACATAAACAAAAATATTTAATAATGCTCACAACAATGAGCACCATATATGTTGCTTAAATAGCACTTTTCTGACATGTAAACGGCTTCACAAACCCCATGAGCTTCCCATTCCCATTTGACAGACTGGAGAAACGAAAGGATGACAGAAAAACAAAGGCTAATTAACAGAGTTGGAAATAAAACCCTGAGCTCTTGACTCTATACCCAGGCCCCTACCTGCTATGGCCCACTGCTATGGTAGCCAACGCCCATGAGTAGAAATGTTACTATTAACAGTAATATTGACTCAATACAAAATATAACTTTTATTTAAAAATAATACCTCAGTTGCAGACATTATATATCTCTTGTGCAGGCAGAGGGATTGAGGGCATGAACACATCCACAATCCATTCAAGGAACCTGCAAACCAGCTCAGAATCCTTTCCAGATTTGCCTGCTTTCCTCCTGCTTCCAAATTGTTAGATAAAAGGTAAACCTAATAAAGTAAGTAATATGAATTACTCACGGACAACAGAAAACTAAAGCTATTATTTCCCACATTGTTAATGTGTGTGGGTGTTTATATGTGAATATAGTCGGAAAACAGATGAACCTGATGCCTGGAGAGATGTCTCTTTTAAAAGTATTCCAGGAAAATGCTGCTCATTCAGACTATGCTCTGTCCCTAGGTGTTTCCATAAAGACACTCCTAGTATTCAACTTGTGGCCAGATTGCAGCTCATTCTAGGTTTCACTTGAGAGAGACCTCATTTATGGCTTTAAGTTAACCCATGAAACAAAAAAAGATGAGCACAAAGCCACCAGGTGTGGTCTAACAAGAACTGCTCCCAGAAGTTTAAAGACTATATTTTGGTACTTGCTGTTTTATATGAACAGTCAGGACCCAGAATCCTAAGTGAGGGCTGATGTGTAGGAAGGGGCCAAGGAGGCTGCTAAGATGATTGGACATGATGGTGGAATACGCCATATGGGCAGAAGGGTACATCTGAAATAGAAAGCACACATATAGCACTGGTAAAAAGAACATCAACTATTAAATGGTCTGACTTGAAACCAAACACTCAGTTAACAACATGCCTGCAACTTCATTCTCCCCAAAGATTCATCTAACCCCTGTAATTTACAGCACTGATGCTTGGAAGCTGGGTGTCCCAGGGCAGTGGCAATAAGATGCAGAAACTTTCACTTCTGGGTTGTTGATCTGAGTCTACTCAGGGCTACTGTGATGTAGCCATGTGACTGTTCACTGCTGCATATGAAAGGCCTTAGTGCTTTCTGTCCTATTCCTAACATTTGGGTTTCCTAAGAACAGTACACAGACGACTGGCTACGATACAGTCCACTGAGAGAGTTCTCATTGAGAGCACGCTGCCAAGATGCAGGGACATTTGCACTGCTGCTTTCTGGGCCAGATTAGCTTGCACCTGAATTAATTTCAGTTTCCTGTCAGTCCAGTACTTCTCACCTGCACTATTAGTTTTCAAAAATATTTAAAGCTGGAATTTCTCAAAGAAGCCTAAGTGAGTGAGAAGCTCAAATCTCACTGGATTTCAGTGGGATTGGTGTGCCTAATTCCTGTAGGCTACAGTCAAAGTCATAACCTTCAAGTCTCAGATCTGTAGTCTAACTTTCCATGCACATCAAAATAGCATTTCAAAGACAAATTCTCCCACTTGTTTTTTACAGCAGCCACAAGCAAGAAAACATCTGTTACAAACTGGTATTTTGGATGGTTCTTTTATGACCTTAGCTGCAATCCAACATATATGGCCCCATTATGAAAGAACTATTTTATCACAGTACCACTCTGCAAAGAAAGGATACAAACAAAGTCCTTTAAGGTAAATTGGAAGAGCTTTTTGTTGTTGCTGTTGCTACCTTTGTTATTTGAGTGGAATAGCAAGTGCTGTTGGCCTTTTCAGAAGGCTGAGGGGCCTCCAGGCAGGGACAGCTGCACAGGTTTAGCCATGTGTACTCCAGCTTGAAAACAAGAGCCAGCTAAAATAAACCTGACATCCCCAGATCTGGTTCTGGGCCTTTGCTATCACCTCCCCCAGGAAAAGTCTGAATGCCTGACAGTGTTTCCCAGAGGTCTGCTGCACCTTCCATCTTCGTAACCTTATTATAGCATGTCTATCAAGGGCAGGGGGAGGAAAGAGCCTTGAGAGTCAGAGTCCCAACAACCATCAACACCAAGCACCAGCAGCTCATTACAGAACAGGGTGAAATTACAACAAGTTTGGGAATTTATATCACAGTAACTATATCCAGACAGTAAGAACTATGAAGACAGGGCTGAGCTACAGAGAAATGCATGATAAGCATGCCAGGTAGAAACATACTCCCTGAGTCTGTATGTCTATGTACAGTGCCATACTTCTTATGCCAAAGCCTGCCAAGAGCACAGAATACGCACTTTATCATCTCCATGCCCCTTTGTTCAAGGACATTTTCAGCTTTCTAACAGTTTGACTCCAGCTTAACTTGGATCCAGTATGAAAAGGGGAAGAAAAAGTTCATTTTTACCTGTCAGAAATTTACTGAGCTTAGAGTTAGCCTTGTGTAGACTCCCCAACTCATATTTCAGGCTACCCTTCAAGTTCTTTAAGTTATTCAGAGTACTAGGTACCTGGGAGGAAGGCAGTGATGGGGATTTATGAGCATTCAGAAAGAGTTGAAGGATGCTGTACTAGAATTTGGCTTTTTGAACTCAGAGGTCCTAGTTCTGCTTAACTTGACCTGCCAACATGGGATCTCACTCAAGTTTACAGAGCAATAGGCTTCAGCACATGACAGATGAAAAAGGAGTTGCTGATTCAGGTTTCCTGGCCAACATTTGAAGTGGCACATCTTTTTATCTTTCCCAGTTCCTTCCTCCCCACCTCGAAAAAACAGATACTTGTTCTGGGGCTCAGCCATGGTGATCCCTGGCAGGGCTCCAACACTGCACAGATGGTTCCGATTTGGTTGCCCCATGCTAAATACAATCTGCGCAGGCTACGCGCGTACTAAGTTCAAAGTCAAAATGAACATTTGTTCTACAACAAAACACACTGCAATGGCCCTTAACCAATTGTAACTGTTGCTACAGTCAGATAAGACCACAGGAGCATATATCATACCCTGTTGTTAGCACAAGCTCTGCGCTGCTAAACATATGAGTGGCAATGCAGACAGATCTATATTTTGTATTTCAGTATAAATTATAGAGCAGCATAATGGAACTGAAGAGGCAGCTCTGCTCTTCCCTGCATCAGTTCTTTCACATTTTTAAGCTCATTAGATTTCTCCCATTTAGTTGCTTTATTTTGGTTCCTTGCTGCATAAAATTGTTCCACATTCACAAAGCAGTGAAGCTGAATAAATAATCACAAACTTCCATGCAAAAGCTCTGCAAGCTGTTATGTAAAGGAGAGGGGGTATCAGCAGATAGAGATGACTTCGGAGCAACCTGAGGTTTAGTATTCTATGTCAGCTTGACACACAAGGGAAATAACCCTTTAATCCAGTGCAGTGTATTTCATTTACTGTAGTGTTATCCAGTTCGAAGATGTTATGAAAGGCATCCCCAGAGAGATTTAAGACTTCAAAAACATCCCGAGTTTGAACTTAATTCCACCATTCCAAAAGGCTGTAGCAATGGAAGATGACCTTTGATGTACCTCACATGCCAGGAGCCCTTCTGTCTCATAATGTCATGCCAAATTAGAATGCTCTCCTCTTGTGTTTTTTTTTTTTTTTTTTAATTAAAAGCATCTGTCACTACTAATGACACAGCATAAAAAAATCAATAACAAACAGAGATGAAAAATAGTGACGTCAAAAGAGACTAGCAGAGCCAGGGAACAAGGTAATCAGAAATAAGGATATTCACCTGCAGGTTACCACGTCAAACCCAGTCCCAGCCCTGGTCGGTATGGAATGATCCGTGATCATACGTTAATAAAACAGAAATTGAAAATTAAACATATTAACAGATGTGATAATATTAAATGGGGGTAAATACATGTTGTATGGTGATTAATTAAGTGTAAATGGTTTACTGATCAATCAACATTATTTAGCTTACTGTAGTAATCTTATCTAAACAAACAATTAGAGTCCTCCTTTGGAAAGTTGCTCTTTAATATTAAACATAACTACTAATTTTTATTGTTTGAAAAGGAACAGTAATATTTGAGATTTGAGTCACTGAATTACCCCATCAGGGTTTGTATTTAAATTAAAGCTAAATCTGGATTTTTAAAAAAATATTGTTCCTAAACAAAAGAGCAAGCTAATTATAAAATTATTTGTAATGTTAAATTATTTAGCCCATTAAATGTAATACAAATAGATTTACTGTATCATTAATGCTCAGAAACGTTCAGTCAACGCAGCTGAAAAAATATAAATGTGTCGAAGATGCATCACGCTCTAATCTTACTATTTTTTTAAACACCTTATTTCATGGTAGATAAGTGAAAAATCTTTTTACCTGACTTAGTGAGAGGCTCATTTACTCATGCAAATTTGAAACCAAGTGTCATAATACAATGAAATTATAAAAACATATCAAAAAGAAGTTAGCAAGTCACTAAATTTAGCTCCTAATGGAGTTCAATCTGCCTTACACAGTTGTATGTTAATGAAGAACAGCTACAGCACTCTGTAAACATCAGACTGCAGTTTAAAAATCATTATATGTGCACTGAATTTTGGAAGGAAGCATTTCAGATTTACAGGATTCTGCATCTTGATTCAAGGGAAGCTTGAATTTTTAAACTAGGTGAGATTAGAAATATGCTTAGTAAAAATAAATTAAAATGCATTATAATTATCTCACTACAAGTGCTCAGTTGTGCATATTCCATCATGTACACACGGTTTTAGTTAACCTTCTTGCAGTTGCTGATACTGGTGCAGAACCTGAAATGATTAGAGGCTGGATATTTTGTATCTATAGGGCTCTTCTAACTCAGTATGAAACCCCAAGGTCTGAGCTTATGAAACCCTGATTGTGTGGTCAATGAATGCTAAGGACTCTTACACCTCACAGGATCAGACCCCGAATGTCATTAGACTAGTGTCAAATGAAAATTCATACACTCTGACAAAATTAGATCACGTTGAGTTTTTAGGCATGGGCTCGAACTCTATCACAGATAACCTAAGGGCAGTGCTGGAACAGTGTCTGAAGAAAAGGATCCTTTCCTAGGCCAGGAGCAACCCAAGAGCACAGAAAGGGGAGGACTAGGGAAAAAAGAACAAACCATAACATTAAATGGCGATGTGGTTAAGCATGCAGAGTGTTCTGAATTCCTATTTACCATTGGTAATGTTGTTATTGTGCTAAGTTCTTCACAGACCTAAAAGGCAACAGATGTCTTCACAGAGGAGCTTGACTAGGCAGCTCCCAGGAGTGTACCATTTAGGAATTTCCCAGCAGACGCTCAGGCTTAGTTACTGACGACTTGGTCCCCGGACTGACTAAAGCCTTGGGAGACTTCCAGAGCAAGGGAGGAAGCAACTGCTGCCATTAGCTACAATATCACATTTTTAGAGAAAAACTTGAGAAGTCAGAGAATACAACAATCTCTGGGTAATTCTCCTTGGCATGAAGGAGGGTGGCTGTACCATGGAACTGTGGCCATGTAGCCTTGCAGAGAAATAAAATTCAGGCAATGTGCTGGCTAGAAGTTAAAAAGCCAAGGAAATGCACTGAATTCCAATCAGGCCTTGGCCAGAGAGTCACTGCATCATCCTTACACAAGTCAGCTGACCTTCCTGAACCTCTAAGCTGTAGGTAAAACCAGGATCATCAATGAAAAATCATCTCATTGTACTTTTTTTGTGTGTACAGCAAACAGCATTATTTCTATAAATATATAGACTGATTGGTTTAACCAGAAAGCCTGCGATCAAGCTGTATTTTTAACCACAAAATCATCCCTTTCCCTTAAGAGATGTAATGCATGTTCAGGATAGTGGATAGGAGAATTTGTTCTTTATAAGTGTAACATAATTAATTTTTGATATTTTGCATACGATTTGGGGGCGTGTGACACTGCACTACATTCCACTCTGTTTTACTGCCACAGTTCTGAATTTTATTTTTATCCTGAGTTAGATTTGAATTAGGGTTTACAAAAGACAAAACAGCAAACTGTAATCATCCAGTATGCCAATTAAGCAAAAGATACCCTGGAAATTAAAACTAAATGCCAAATCTATGAAAAGAAACAGACAGCATTCTCAGAAACAACAAAAAAAATTAAAAGACCATGTTCTTGGCAGTTCAAAAATGTATCCAAGGCAGTTATATAACTTACTATCATCCTTCACATCTGCATATTGTATATCTTCATCAAATTGTGTACGTTTTTGCACATTTATAATCAAGATTTATTGAAGTTGATTCCATAAATTTCATTTAGTTGTTCACTGCTGCTATTTGTTTCCAAGGCAACAAATGCACTTTGCCCAAGCTGAACGGTAAATCATGATTGTTCTGAATTTGGGGGTCTTTGCCCCTTGTGCTGTGGAATGGATGCACTTTGGAGAGCAAGTAATGGTGCTAGCACTTAGGCAAAAATAATTAGCAACAGATTTGGTTGAAAGTTTAAAAAAAAATCTGTGCTATGAAAGAATAAGGCAAAACCCAACACATGGATGGTGGGCTGCCCACAAAGAACCGCTCCTCTTTGCTGACAAGGAAGAGATCCATGCAATGCTCCCACCCTATCTAGTTTGTACCTAGAGTTGCCAAAGGTTGAAAAACCCATTCTCACGTTCAGGAGGAGGCTGAAGGCTAGTTTTGTCATTTTTTCTTCTCTGTTTCATAGATGATGCAAAAAGGAATAATAAAACAAACCAGAAAAACCTACAGAAAATATTGGAACTCGCAAATAATATAGAACCCTAACCTAATATCTACCTTATCAAAAATGTTCCTACACAACATTGTGGATCGTTACAGGTGGGTGCGGCAATCTGAGTGGAAGAAATGAGGGTTTGAGACAGAGGGAACCCGCACAGTTGCTTTTGCCCAGGCTGGCTTACTTCAACTACCAATAAATGTAGTCCAGAAAGACGGCCAGGTTAGGATACTGACCCAGAATGTGAGTGCTCTACTGAAGAGCAACATGATGCCAGGGCCCATTTACAGTGACAGATAAATATTAAAAAACAGTAAGCAGCAGCGAACTACAATACACACATCCTACACCCTGCAGAAGCCTGGTGCAAATCATGATTGATATGTCCTATTCTGCACATGATGGGTACAACCCAGTTTGAAGTGGTTACAGAGGAAAGAAAAGCTCAGAATTTCAGAAAGACAAGTAGGACAATACAAATCAATTCCTGAGACTCAACACAGGGACTACATGGAGTTAATATGTGCAGACTTCACCAGGGAAAAGCCTTGCATGAAAAGCCATTAGCTCAGCATTTTGGAGAACTAAAGCAGCCTTGTACTAAAGCTTACATTTCAAGGGGACAGGACATTTTTAGAAAGACAAATTAGTTATTCTTGTCCACTTTTAATAAGCAACTTCTCAGTCACTACAGAAGTGCTGTGTAAGAGATAGTTGGGAACTCACCCTCACCTAGCAAGGATATTTGGTACACTCATCAACTATTAACACTGACATATACTAATACACTTTAAAGAGGAGATAGGGCCAACTTCCAATTTCAAAATACACTAGAAAAAGCCTAAGGTAGTTGCAATGATTTCAAATAAGATGCTCCAGATTTATGATGGTGAAAGTTAGATCAGAAACTAACCCATTTTGTTTAATCAAGTTTCAATAGCTCTATTATCTAGTATAGTCCTTTACTATGGACATGATTCCCGAAGCAATTGAGAGAGAATATTCCCGATGACAATAGCCACTTATTATTATTTCCAACGGTAGGCACATCTAAAGCTTTCTGCTTTGATTACAAATGCAGCTCCACATTTAAAAAGGACAAAGAATTTGCCATACCAAATTGTCTCAATGATCCAAGGACTCAAACACGCTGCCTTCAGCAGCATGGCTATGCCCAATAAAAATAACCCCTCTATGCTGCTCCTTGGCAGTGGCACAATGCTGTAAATAAAGAGAAACTTCCTTCCCGACAGCTCCTGACCTGAATCATGCAGATTAATTGCTCCTTATTAATAACATTGTTATTGACCATAAGATTTCCCCCCCTTCTTACAACCACAGAGGTAATAGACCCTGAAACGTGTTTTTACCATTGGATTGTAGCCTGTCACATGTCACGGTACTGATTGCACGGCAGCAACAGGACCAAAAAATGATAAACAGAGGCAGAAACAATATTGTTTCAATTTTAAGAGCAGTGAAAAATAGGCTGTTTATTGTATGTCAAGAGTGGAACAAACTTCTAAGAGAAGCAAAGTATCAAAATTGCCAATCTTCAGCTTTTCCTAGGAAACACCTGGCCCAGGTATGTTCTGTTGCTTCGAAAACACCAAGGATGCATTTGATGACGCTCTGTGCAACAAAATGGTTCAAATACTTACATCTATAAGTGTAAGGAAACAGGGAGTTACATTACAATAACTACTAAATACCATATCTAGTCAATTCCGAGACAACTTTGAATTTAAGATCCTCCCTTTCCTCCACCCCCCCCCGTAATTAGAATCTCTACCTGGAAAATTCATAAACGTTATAATTTTCCATGTATAGAAACTAATTATTGGAAGGTCATTCTAAATTTGTTCCCCCACCCGCACTGCTATAGCAGAGAAAGCAGTGGCAGGGAGGCAAGCATCAGGAAGGCAGGAGGTGGGGGGATATAATGAGGAGGGGGATGGAAGGGAGTAGGTAGTGGGGCAGAGGTAGGGGACAGTGACTGTAGCTCCAACTCCACCCTTGAGCCTGGGTCAGGGTCTGGGTCAGAACCAAAGCAGCTGCCTGCCCCCACCTCCTTGTATTCAAATCCAAGACAATGAGCGGTACCCACCTATCCCAGGTTGAATAGAGAAAAAAAACCTCATCTTGTGTTTGAGTAAATATGGCATAACCAAATTCTCTAACAGTAAAAATTAAATCCATTCTACAAACCTTGCCATCTATTTGAAGATGAAACAAAAGTATCACTGCATTCCTCATCAGACACAGAAGTAACAAACTATATTAAATATTCCAGTTAGAGTAGCACTTCATCTTCTGTTTTACAGCGTAACCTCTTCATTCATGACTACATGTACTGATGTTTATATGAGTATGAAAAATAATCTGAACCAACAGCACCTCCTCCCTTCACACCATGCTAAAATGAAAAGTGGCACAGAGGTTGCAGTCCACGTGTAAGACAAATCATCCTTTTCAGGAATGGCAACAGAAACGCACATTCCAGCACTTAGACAATGACTTTAGAATATTTTTATACTCAACGTTTTTAGCTGCTCAAGACATATTCTCTAGCCACCAGCACAAAAGTAGGAGTTCTCTTTGAGCAGCTTATTAATAGCCATAGGTAACATTTGTGTGCTATAAAAAAGCCTCCATTTTTACCAGCCTTTGCAAGTGCTACTTTCCTTTTCACAGTCTTTCGCTTGCACTTTCAAAATTGGCTTCCCCCTTGTTTCTTAGACCATGGAGCTGAGGGAGGAAAGGGAATGTAACGGACTACTTTGAATCCATTCTTATGCATCCTGCAAAGAATGGCAGTTGAGTAAATTTCCCTTGCCAGCTGTTTAAAAAAGATTCTATCAAGGTTGAAGGGACCAAAATTGAACATGTTGGCCCAAATTCTTCTCTGGATTATTCACATGGCTCAACAAGGAACTGGGCTGCCAATGACAGAAAGCCAGCTCTATTTTAATACGTCTTCCTGAGTGTAAAATCCAAGTGCCTGAGCCTGCACATACACACAAACACGTTCACTCCCTCTCTCTTTTCACAATAAATACTATCTGCCCTCTAAAGTAACAATCATCAACTGCCAGCTCTGGAGCTGGGTGAAAGTACATATCTACAAATGCAGTCATGCCTGTACATGTGACACTAGCACCTGTGTATCACACCACCCGCCTGCCCCTACTGCTTTCCCCAACTGAGTCCATTCTTATGAAACAGCAAAGGACTGAGATGCTTGAAAAAGCCCTGATTTTCCTCTTTGGCTTTTGTTAGCAAAGCTAGCAGCGTGAGCTACCAAGCTGTGGGGATCTCTCTCCATTCATGGGGTGGGCATTTCTGAAACAGGACATAAACAATTATTTCGGCTTTACGAGTCTCCCTACATTGTTCTCTACCCATGTATTAGAATCACCAAATCTGGCTCTTTTTAGACCCACCATTCTGAAAATTCCCCTCTTTCCTACATGTCAGTGGGAGAAAGGAAGAGAAAAACACCTATTAATTGAAAGAGTACCCTTTCGCCACACAGACAGCCTCCTTAGCTATCAGTCCTAGTAGGAAAATTTTGTCCTACTTCTGTCAAAAACCTCTGGCAAGGTAAGGGAAAGGCAGATAGGCATATAACCAACTTCAAGACCTATGCCCACCTCTTCTGACATGCCTGTGAGGAGTGGACTTCAGCCACTGCCCTGTAGCGATGCACCTGCAATGACTAGGAACGAACAGCAAAGCTGGGCATTAAATGCTGGCAGTGCTCTCTTACACCCCACCCTGTGAGCAGCTCCATGCTGTGTGCAGGTGGCTTCTTTGATTTCTGATTACTTGTCATGCTTGACTTTTGTTGGCTTTGTGCCTAGGCCAAACTTTCTAGTGAATGGGACAGCCGTTTAACACACAGCCTCCACACGTGACATCTTGGGACTTGCACACTGGGGAAGACCATTTACAGTAGCCAATGTTGCTTGAAAGAGTTGTAGTAAGTTAAAACTAAACCAGAACAGTTTACTTCTGAATCACACAGGACAAAGTTAGCACAGTTTAGCTTCCACTTACTAGAGGATAGGTGTGGACACAAAAAACAGTTACCATGGAGCAGATGAGGTACTGTATCTTCTCCACCCCTTTAACGCTGTATAATTTCTTTGTCTGCCCACAAACTTCAGCAACAGTGCCAGATGGTGCAGGAGAACTATAGACCTTTTTAGATTCCAAGCGTCCCTTGTTAAACTCAAGGCATCCCTCGGAAAATGCCAGCTTGTTTCTTGATTACAGAAAAATAAAAGCAATTTTTCAGTTCCAAAGAACTCAGAAAGACCACCATAGGTCAGAATGTTTTTAACACTATGAATTCCTATTGAAATCTTTGGATTTATCCTGGGAATCAAGTTTGCACACTTAGCAATGCTAACAGTGCAGGGCACCCCACAGCACCCCTGAAAGGATCTCAAGGCAACCTTGGTTGAAAATCACCAGTCTAGAGCAAAGGTGTCAAACTCATCCCATCCCCTTGGATTCCTCACAGGCTGGATCTGGACAGGGTAGTGGGATGGGCAGTGGGGGTTAATGCACCCCTCATCACTTACCCCCGCACTGCTCACACAGTTCTTCAAGGGGGCTCCATATCTCAGATTTTGGTGGCAGATCCCACCCCTGAATTCCCATCCCCACTGCCAACCCTGCAGGCCAGACAACACAGCTCTATGGACCATTAGTCTGACACCCTGGTTAGAAATAACAGGATTGGGGCTGATTGGCAGGAATATGTCAGTTTCAATGAAAATTTTGTCAGAAAGGTCTCTTGGGTTATATATATGGAAATGGATACAAGAGAAAGCACATGCCCTCACCCAAAAGATTCAACAGCGCTGGGCTTGGAGATGGAGGTTCAAGTGGCTGCTCTGCCTGATAGAGCAAGTTCTTCATCCCAGATTACTCTGAACCAGGCAGAGCTCTATCCTCTGGGATACAGATTCAGTCTCCCTCTTGCTGGCTGAATGAATATTTAGTGATATATACAAAGTACAACAGCTCCAACAGCAGAGACTAAGGCCAGGTTTACCGACAAGCTCCTGTAGGCATGTCTACATCATTCAGGGGTGTGAAGCGCTGTGATCTGTGACCAACATATTGTGCTGACAGAAGCCCCGTGTGTAGATGCAGTTATACCAGAAAGATTTTTTCACCAGCACTGCTATTTTACTTTTGGGGAGTGGTGGTGCAAGTAATTCCATAGGGAGAAGCTTTGCCTGTGTAAACAGTGTCCACAGAAGGAGCACATTGCTGGAGGGGTACCTACTGAGTAAAGCTATGTGAAAGCTACGAGTGCTTTTTTAGTACAGTACACTACACCAGCAAAATGCTTTTAGTGCTGGACTTATTTGTATAGTTTATTCCATCACCTTTAAGCAAAGCAAGCTATAACAAGAACCAGCACTGTTTCACCAGCATAACCATACACACATTAGGTTAGCAGTCAGCACTGTTCCCTGGTGGTGGGTTGGAATGACCCAGCTCAGATCTGAGGCAGGTGAGTGCTAGGATCTGGCTGCCACTACCACTGCTTTCCTCAGCCACCCAGCTACCCCCACTGCTGAAGCCCCAGCTTCATGGGTTGGATGCAATGGTTCTGCAGCATGGATCCAACCTGCAGGCTGTAGATTATCAACTCTCGCACTAGGGAATTTTCTGGGCACAGCTGTGGCGGTCAGAGATTATGCTGACAGAAACTTTTAGGGTAGACGAGGCCCACGAAAGAAAAGCTAAGTCTGGTGATTAGAGTACTGGGATGAGCTCTGGGAGACCTAGCTTCAAATCTATGTCTGATTCAGACTGACCTGAGGTGAAAAACTCTCATCTGAATCAGGCTAAGCACCTACTTGAATCGAGGTCTCAACATACCATGTGGTGCTTTAAGCACTGGGTCACTGATTATTTAGAGGTGTCTTCCATATCTTTTGTGAAAACATGTTTTTTGTCCTAAGGCAGAATGAAACAAATTTTGAAACCTCAACATTTTTAGTATAAAGTAGAGCTGCCTTCTGGCCAGTATTACTGAAGTCCTCATTTGGAAAAGGATTTTTTTAAATAACTCTATAGTAATCAAGTGGACATTTTAAAAATGGGGAAAATGGAGAGCAAGCAAGTTCAGGTCTATTAACCATCATGCCATTCCTTTCACAGTAAGGCTCTGAAAGCTGAAAGTAAATATGGTTGTCTGGGGGGAAGGTTGTAGTCATGATGGTCTAAGGACATAGGCAGACAAGGTTCTTTGGGTGAATCTGATATCTTTTATAGACCAATTTAAATAGTTGGAAAACAATTTTTAAGCAAGCTTTCGGGTTCAAAAACCCTTTGGATGGAATGAAAAGTAAAGAAGCCAGAGGCTGGGCTGGTATGCATTGTCACTGTTGAGTTTGGCTGCTTTCTTTTTCATGTTGTACCGTTCCCATTTCAAACAGCTGAATTAAATATCTTCCATGTTACAGGGGTGTAGGTTGTAGCCGTGTTGGTTTAAGGCCATAGGCAGACAAGGTTCTTTTGGTGAATCTGATATCTTTAATGAATCCATAATCAATATGGTTGTATAGTACTGATCTTACTTGAATGAATGGGCACCATGTACCAAAGCCAATTGGTTTCAATGCACCAAAACAAGGCAATCCAAAGAGTTCATTATACAAGGGCATGGGCAAGACAAAACAATATTCTTCTTTAAAGTGCTGCATCTGGGAAGGAAGAACTCCCAGCACACTTACAGGCTGGGCATCACTAACCTGACCAGCACTACAAATGAAAGCAGTCTGGGGGTAACAGTAGATCCCAGCATGAATATGAGCCAGCAATGCGATGCAGTAGCTGCTAGGGCCAGTAAAACTCTGGCATGCATCAATCGATGCATCTCCAGTAAATCCAAAGAAGTGATTCTCCCACTTTACTCATCACTGGTGTGGCCGCAGCTGGAGTACTGTGTCCAGTTCTGGGTGCCGCTGCACTTCAACAAGGACGTGTTAAAGCTCGAGAGGGGCCATTCGCATGATCAGGGACTTGCATGGCAAGCCATATGAGGAGAGGCTGAGGGGTCTGACTCTTCTGCCTAAAGAGGGGACCTGATTGCAGCTTGCTGCTATATCAGAGGCATACATCAGGGGTTTGGTAAACAACTGTTCACCAGGGTGCCCTGGGGTAAAACTAGAAACAACGGCTACAAACACCTGGAAGACAGTTTCAGGCTGAACATTAGGAAAAATCTTCTTTACAACTAGGGTGTCCAGACTACAGAACACGCTCCCCCCAGAGGTGGTGCAATCATCTACCCCAGAGGTCTTCGGGAGAAAATTGGATGGTCACCTGGCTGGGGTCATCTGACCCAAGACATCTTTCGTGCTCATGTAGGGGGCTGGACCCGATGATCCTTTGGGGTCCCTTCCAGCCCTATGATTCTATGAAATTATCCAATCTCCACAGAGTTACTATATATGTGGAAATGACAATAAAGGAATTGTATCCCCTGGGGTACACATGGGCATTTGTAAATGGACTTTCTAGTATACAATTATAGTAACAAAGCCAAAGCAAAAGGTCATTGTTACACTGTGCTGGAATGTCAGCAGTACTCAGCTACAGTTTTTACTCTTTCAAAATAAATGGCTTTGCTAATTGTTAGCCCCAGAAATTTTATAAGGAAGGCTACTTTCTGCACACTATTTATTGCCTACATACAAAACAAAACAAAAAAAATAGTTCAGTTCCTCACTGGGGTGAAGAGAAAAGATAGGCATGTATAAGTTTTGACTCCTAGTTCAGCCTGAGTCAAGTTTCTTAGGATTTCTTTGTATCAGTTTTTCTGCCTGTTAAATTCTCTCTTACCTCCCCTCCTGTTTTTAAAACAACCAGTTGTCTTCATATTTGTCATGCACTGTGAAAAAGTGAAGACTATATATAATAAAGCGCCACATACCAATCTTAGGTATTTCTAATGCACTCACCACCTTGGCCAGTAAACGCTACTTAAACATGATGAAACAGGGAGTGAGGAGGACAACAGGGGCAAATTAGGAGCCATCTAGGCTCTGTATGAGGCATGAGAGGTACAAAGCCCTATAGCGGGGTGGGCAAAGTATGGCATGTGGGCCATTTTAGGTGGGGACCCTAAAAAATTTAGAAAATTAATATTTATCTGCCCCTGGCTGCCTGTCAAAAATGACAGGAGCCAGCAGCAGTAGGACCCAGGGGATGCCACAGCACAACCCTGCAACAGCAAGGCCTGCCTGGCTCTGGCCCCCCAGTTGGAAGCCCCTTTCTAGTAGAGGCTTCTGGACTGGGACCATGGGGCCGTTCCCGTCTCCCTATGCCAGAGCAGGGAATTCAGGTAAAAAGGAAGGGCAGGGTGCAGGGTAGGACCACAGAAGATTGCCCCAGCCCTCAGGGCTAGGCTGGCTCCTGCGGAGTCCTGCCATCATGGCCATGCAACTGGGAGCCATGTGGCCAGAAGCTGCCACCATGCAGGCAGGAAAGTGGGGAAAGTGGCAGCGGGAGCAGGGGGGAGTGGAAGCAAGTGGGTGTGGGGGAAAGCGAGGCCAGTGCCAGCGGGGCCCAGAGTGGGGCAGCAGGAGCATGGGGCATGGGATTGCAGGGGTCTATGGAGCTGGACTGCATCAGCAGGGAGAAAGGCTGGCCTGGCTCCACAGATCCCCGCTAGCCAGGACCCCATGCTCCTGCTGTCCTGCTCTGGGCCCTGCCAGCACTAGCCCCGGGACACCGGCATGGGTTCCATGCTCCTGCCCGGCTGTCACTGGCTCCCACGTGCCCACTTGCTCCCATTCCCCCCCTCCCCAGCCCCAAAATACAGGGGGGGATCATTGTGCGCAGGCCCAACCCCACGGGCTTGCCCATCTGGGCTAAGCAGTGCAGGGCTGGCCTGTCCTATCCTGTGAAACCTGTGGCCACAGGAGGCCCTCCCACCCCCACTATCAACATTGCTGCTGCCAGCTTCTTCATTCTAAGCGTTGTAAGATGGCAAACCTTCTTCCCCAAAGGAGTACTTCGAAGGGCAAGGGGAGGGACTTCTGGTGGCAAAGGTCAGAGCTTGAGGGGTAGGACTTCTGGTCCCAAGATGGTAACCAGGGGGCAGGGCACCTGTCAAGGGGTAGGGCTACCCATGCAGTCTTCAACAGCTTGTCAAAACTCAATAAGCGGCCCTCCAACTGAAATAATTGCCCACCAATGCTCTATAGAAACACTGCAGAGTGCAGCTCCTAGGGCTAGCAGGAGAAGTAACACCAAAAAATGGTTAGGGCCAGTTATCTCACACCCCATCTACAAACTATTCATCTGTTTTCCTTCTTACTCCCATCAATACACATCCACCTCATCTGGGTATATCTACCTTCAACCTAAATAATGGCTTCACACACAACCAGCACGTACACATACACAAATGTGAATTGATGTGACTGTTGTTCCTGTGTGAACATTCATGCCAATTTGAGAGCAATACTAGCAGAGATCACCTTAAATAGTAAGGCTACCACTGACCAGCTGACACTGCATCTCATGGTAATTACCCAAACCTGTAGAAAACCATACAGAGCACTACACGGAAGGCACTTAAAGAAAACCACACTGTCCCAGCATTAATTGTACAAACACAAGGACTAGATTAGGATTCAGAGCAGCCTGTTGAATGTCAAGGTTAAGGGTAAAGATACCTAGAAAGGTCATGGTGAAAAGGAGGTAGCTGAAACTGAGAACTGATGAATGGAGGGTAAATGGGGAGATGAATACCCTGAGTGTCTTATTTCTTTGGTTTCTATGCTCTGAAGTGGTGGAACACATGGTACAGCAACCGTAACTCCATGTAAGCAAAAATTTGTAGGAAGGGAATATTATTAAATATCAGTTTTAATGCACAGCTGACCGTTACACAGAAAGTTCTATAAGCCCTCTCACCTGTAGCCATGTCACGCTGAAGTATCCAGGGTACCAGAAGAATCCCTTTTCAGTAGAAAAGCAGAATAAGTATATTAACAACACAAATGCAGGATGCTTTTGTTTTTACCCCTTCACACACTAGTTTTTCCCACTTCAGCTAAAAGAGAACTCCCATACTTTACAATACTAGCTGGCCCTTACTGTCTGTTTCAAGGGCCTGCCTATTAGAAATCATTGCTCACCTATCAAAACAGGGAACACATTGTCTAACAAGCTAGAAAATTAACGTAAAACACAACAGATTTCTGCGTGTGGATACCTCCTATGCAGACATAGCTCTTCTGTTCCAAGATTGCTTTTGCATGGTTTAGTTTTAAAGTGGACTAATCTATACTGCACAATCGCTGTGCAGAACAAAGGCATCCACCTAGAGACACAGCTAGCATGAAAGAAGTATACTTGTCCCACACAGACAAGCCCCTTCTCATATACACAAAGCTGGAAAGTGCACCAGTATATATACCAAGGAATCTCAGCAGTGTCTGGCTTATCGTACTGCCAGCTGGCTAACTAGAACACCTTATTCTTCCTAAGACACCCAATAATTCCCTCAATATTTCAGGCATGTCTTTCTGAATCTGTTTGGCCTTTCTGCTCTAAATCTGTGCGTGTACAACTGCATACACACAACCAGGCCTATTTGTGGGAAAACGAAGGAATTAATGCAGGGCTTTGGCAAGATGAAAGGGAAAACCTTAATTAAAATAAGTTTTAAAACCCATCAAGATATTTTATCTTGTTCAGATTAGCAGCCATCCTAAGCTTACACTCTGAATCTAAATGTGCTGTCTCCCTTTAGACATTGTTGGCTTTGCACATAAAGCCCTTAAGACATGAAAACCCATGGCAACCTTATAAAATAAAGAGTAAAAGTAAATTTAAACACAGTGAATAAAATTATGTAGACCTTGTAAAAAAAAACCATCCTCAGAATGTTATGGAACAGGGGGAACAATGTTAAGTATAACTCAGGAATGAACAAGGCTGTGTATGAGGACTGTCACGAGAGGTATAAGGCTCTAATTCAGTGATTCTCCATCAGGGTGCCAAGAGGTGACATAAGATCCTTTGAAGGGTGAAGTGTGAGGAGACAAGCAGGTAAATTCAGGCTTAGGCTTGTCCTGCCTGGTTGCTACCTACCCCCACTGCCCAGCCCTGCCTCACAAGGAGGCAAGCAGTGTAATAAATTAGTGTTTGAAATGGGGTACACTTCAATTCACAAAAGTTATGGAGGGGAGCCTTGAGTCTAATGCCAGGTGTCTTGAATGTAAAAAAGTTGAGAACCACTGCTCTATAGGAGTACAGAAGAGGGAACAGCACCTTGGTCCAGCAGGGGTCTGGTACTCCACCCACACAAAGAGTAAGAAGCAAATAATAGATAAGCCAGTCTTTTGACATCCCAAAGCAAGGATGGGGAATGAAACCCTTGTTACGGGTAGATCTTAACTCTTTTAAGCTATTTCTATGTTTTGAACATTAGAGTAAATCCCAGTAGAGATGGAGTAATGAGATATCATCACTATACTACAAACGCAATTTATCACATGGCTCCACAGTTTATTACAGTTATCATCCTCATACATACACACACACACACAAACACTTCCACATCTTATGTATTTAGTTGACTAGTATCTTAAGAGTTAAGCCAATAGCCTTATGACAGCTCTTCAATAACAACTGCTCTTTATCAGCTTGTTATTAATGAAATGTCCTACTACAATAGCTCCACTATCTTTTGCCCTTCATTATATGTGGTTCTTATGACATTAAATATAGAAAAGCCCCTCCTCCCCTGAATTTTTTTTCTCTCTCTTCAAGCAGGATCCCTGCTGAGTTCTAAAGAATGAGAAAAGGAGGCTTTCTGACCACTGCCTTGCAAATGCAACTCTTCCTAGAAAATTCATTCCACTACCATAGTGATGCTATTTTTCAGATCCACACTTTGGTTTCTGAATAATCCTGTTCATGATGCAGCAAACAGAATGAGAGGAAAAGGATGCAGAATCACTGAAGAAACCATGCTGTTTGACTTATTTTTGCTCTCAAACACCATCACTAGCACTTAGAGCTAGTGCATTACCCATACTACCTACCATGTACCATTAATTTCATATTGAGTTTTCTTTAGGAAAAAGAAGAACCAAATCAATTTCTAGGGAGGATAAACTTGCAGCTAAAGGGAAAAACTACAATTACACTTTTCAGCCATGAAAAGTAAATCAGATGGTGCTGAAATCCCAGCAGAAAACACAGATTAATTAAAGTCTGCACTTTCTAAATCTGTTATTCAACTAAACACAGCTGTTAAAAATGATGCCTTTGCTGTAATTTTCATGTACATTCATACTGCTGAAATACAGTGAGAAAAAAATTATTAAGGGGATTTGGCTAGCTATTGAAGTTGTATAAGAAGCACACATATATATGCTCAAACGAGACAAGATTTTGTTTCCTGGCTTATTTATTTATTTCATTTTCCATGCCAAGTGGAATAGGCTTCTGCTGTATTACCCTATTCCTTCTCCCTCTCTGCCCCTCCAGCAAGTACTAGAACCCAGCAAGACGAGGGTGATTGATTCCGACTCACTCATTTTGACAGGTTCAGCTCCTCAACTTCATTAGCAATTCAAGGGATAAAGAGTGGGGTTTGTTTTTTGTTTTTTTAGGAAGATGGCATCACTGCTTCTGGCAGAAATGGAAATCCTAGGAACAGCTAAGAAAGATTAGGCAGGGGTTTTCATTAGGCAACTTAGAGAACAGCCACTCTAATAACAAACAGCTCCCAGGAATGAGATCTGTCTACACAATACAGCAGGGCAGATCCTCAGCTGGAGTAAAATGACCCAGCGTCCATGAAGTCACTGGAGGTAAATTCTCAGCTAGTACAAATTACCTTATGTGCAGGTCTTGTAAGAGTAAGGTGGAAACTACACCTGTTCACTGATGTTGTAAATTTAGAGCACAGATTAACACATTGACTTGGTAAACATAGTTTCATAGTTCGTAGTCAGAAGGGACCTGAGCAGATCATCAAGTCCGACCCCCTGCCATGGTAGGAAAGAGTACTGGGGTCAAATGACCCCAGCAAGGTGTTCATCTAGCCTCTTCTTAAAGACTCCCACGGTAGGAGCCAGCACCACTTCGCTTGGAAATTGGTACCAGATCCTAGCCGCCCTGACTGTGAAGTAGCGCCTCCTGATATCTAGCCCAAATCTACCCTCTGCCAGCTTGTGACCATTATTTCTAGTCACTCCTGGTAGTGCTCGGGGGAACAGGGACTCCCCCAGTGCCTGCTGGTCCCCCCTGACTAGTTTGTAAACGGCCACTAGATCCCCCCTCAGCCTTCTCTTGTGGAGGCTGAACAGGTTCAGGTCCTGTAGCCTCTCCTCATAGGGCCTGCCCTGCTGCCCCTGATCATGCGGGTGGCCCTCCTCTGGACCCTCTCCATGTTGTCCACATCCCTTCTGAAGTGTGGCACCCAGAACTGGATGCAGTACTCCAACTGCGGCCTGATCAGCGTTGCATAGGAGGGGGAGGATCACCTCCTTGGACCTGCTCAAGATGCATCTGCATTAACAAGGTGCAGATGGTCTCCCTGACCGCGTCCCCACACTGTCGGCCCATGTTCATTTTAGCATCAATGATGACTCCAAGATCCTTTTCTGCCTCTGCACTGACAAGAAGGGAGTTCCCCAGCCTGTAGGTACGCTGCTGGTTCTCCCTCCCCAGGTGCAGCACCTTGCACTTGTCAGTGTTGAAACCCATCCTGTTCTCATCCGCCCACCCCTGTAACCTGTCTAGGTCTGATTGTAGCCTATTCCTCCCTTCTAGCATGCCTACTTCCCCCCCCCATCTTAGTGTCATCTGCGAATTTGAACAGGGTGCTTTCTACCCCCTCGTCCAAGTCACTGATGAAGATGTTGAACAGTGCAGGCCTGAGGACCGAGCCCTGCAGAACCCCACTGCCCACATCCATCCAGATCGAAAATGACCCATCCACCACCACTCTCTGGATGCGGCCCTCCAGCCAGTCGGCGACCCATTTGACTGTGTAGGTGTTGACACCACAGTCCCCCAGTTTCTTAATGAGAACAGGGTGAGAGACAATGTTGAAGGCCTTCCGAAAGTCCAGGAAGACTATATCCACTGCTACCCCTGCATCTAAGGATTTTGTGACCTGATCATAAAAGGTCACCAGGTTGGTCTGACAGGACCTGCCTCTAATGAACCCGTGTTGGTTGCCCCTAAGCATAATCTCCCCTGCTGGCCCCTCATGAACATGCGCCAGGATAATTCTCTCAAAAAGCTTACCCAGGACTGAGGCAAGACTAACTGGCCTAGTTTCCTGGGTCCTCCCTCCTCCCTTTTTTGAAAATGGGAACCACTTTTCCAGTCCTCTGGCACCACACCAGAGCACCACGAGCGCTCGTACAGCCGTGCCAGGGCTCCTGCAATGACCTCTGCTAATTCCCTCAGCACTCTGGGGTGGAGATTGTCCGGACCAGCTGATTTAAATAAATCCAGTCCCTCCAGAAGTTCCCTGACTAGATCCTCACTGACCCTAGATGTGGGTGTGCCTCCCCGGGGGTCTACGGAGGTCCTGGTGTGTGTGTGTGTGGCGGGGGGGTGACCTGGTCCCTGCTCAGGAAAATGGAGGCAAAGAAATTGTTAAATAGGTTAGCTTTGTCGTCTGGTGTGATGACCAGATTTCCTAGCATGTCTTGGAAACACTTAGATCAACTGACCAACCACTGTCAACCCTAACTATTTTTCATGGACCAACATGCACCCTTACATTCAAAATATTAACTGAAGGGCAGAGGAAGACAGAAAACCAGTGTGATCCATGGAGCACTTAGAGGTCACCAATGGTCCATGGATTCCTGGGTCAAATACTGCACAATGCACATCACAGTATTTTTCTGGGCACAGTTCCAGTTCCAGTTTTTTCCTAAGCAACAGCCATCTATAAACCAGATATAATTCTAGATTACTTCACAGAGGTGTCTGAGGCAATTAATTCATTAACACCTATTATGCCTTGAGGTCCTAACTCTTAAGTATGTCATAATGGTTCCTCTAGAGGCCTGACTCAAAGCCTTTTAAATGGGAAGACTCCCATTGATTTCAGTGGACTTTATATCAGGTTCTGTTTGCATATATACCACTTCAGTAACCAGAATCTAATTTAACCTTAGCACGTTGAGCAACAAAGATGGTATAAGGAATAAAACTCAGCTTCCTTTATGAAAATGCCCCAAAGTCTCTGTCTAACCACTCTCATCCTCTCACTCAGTGGGGGGGTTTGCACACAGTATACAAAACTGCTAGCGCACGGCTCCCAGTGACACATTGTCATGTGTGAAAAAACATGACATGCCTGAAACAAAAGCTTTCTTCTCTTTTTTTTTTCATTCCAACTCTACATCAGCGATCAAAGTACAGAGCTGCTTGCTCTGTCACAGAGGGAAGTGAAATTGCCATGATTTGAATGCAACCTAAAATGCACTCTGCAATTCAACTCAATCATTATAAACTTACTTCATAGCTCTGACACAGCTGTTCCTCCCCTCCAGAACAGAAAATAATACTTGAACCTCGCTTCCTTTCAAAGAGAAAGAAAGCATAGGAAAGAGCCCTCACTTCCCTTGAATCTTTTGGAAATAATTTTAGATTTAAATGTAATCAGCATTATCTAATACAGCTAGGTATTCATATTAATAGTAGGAGTGGCCACTCATGACTGAATGTGCCTGATCTCATCTGATCTTAGTAGCTGAACAGCCTGGAACCCAGCTTGTTCTTGGGTGGACACCCTGGAAACCCAGGCGTCAAACACAAGCCAAGGAATTTTGGTGGTGCACTTGGTAAATACTAGACCACAGAAACAAAAATAGCTAGACTTCATTCAGTGCCATCTTTACAGCTGAACTGACAGACACGAATAAAGGAAAGGTGTATTAGATGTATTAGTTGCAACTCTGGGCATTGGCAGATGTGCAGCTCCCCAGTCTAACTCACGATGCTTCACAGAAAGAGCCACGGCATCCCAACCCAACAGGCAGGGGGGCTCCAAATCACCCACCCGCAGTCCAGCTCAGGCTGGGCAAACCCCAGCCCACAGCTGCCTCCTCCTCCAGTCCTGCAGACAGTATCAGGGCTGCAGCTGGGAAGCATCAGCCCAGCCCTGCTTGTGCACAGGAACACTCTGCTTGCAAGCAGGATGGAGGCTTTGGAGCTCTTTCATCTGAACTCTCACATAATGAAAGTTAATTTGTTGTGTGAATGGGCCCTTCTTTAAAGCACTCTGCAGCCCTGCACTTCTGTCAGGGCACAGCTGTATAATGCTGTCAAGGGGTGAGTCATGTAATAAATGCCACTTCTATCAACAGCTTGTCATAATGTTGGTTGTAAAGCCAGTCAGAATTTAAGCCTGTGCCCATTTCTCCTCAAAACTACACCCCCAAATGAATTCTTGATAAGGGTTTAAGACCCCCAACTCAACGCTGTACTAACTGAACAAGACTCCAGTAAAAATGTGTGTTTTCAACTCTGAAACCTTATTTTGAGGAAAATGAAATTTGACAGAAAAGAAAGAAGCTTTTATGAAGTTATTTCCTTTAATACTTCTCACAATTTTGACCTGACAAAATCCCTTTAAAAGCTTAATTTAAAATAAACACAGGATTGATTTCTCAAATTCCAGTTTTTAAGAAAACAGAAGAACCTTTAGTTTCTTGAGGGACAGCATACATTTAGATATATATACAAAGAAACATACATTGGGCTATGAAGCAGTTTCAGAAACTCCCTGACCAGGACAGACTTGAGGACATCAGATTTTGTCATTATTGCTGGCTTCTGAATAGCACATTTTGGTCAACATGCTGCACTACATTTCCTCAACTACCTGGGGAAAAAAAATACCCTCCACATGCAATTAAAATCAAGAGTGTATCATTAAAGAATAGCAGTTATATTACTGCATGGATAAGCAAGATACATTGAAAGCGAAGTATCTCCTACAACCTACTGTTACAGGGTAAAGATTTTATTAAAAAGAAATATGAAAAGCTTACATTTTGATCTTTTCTCAAGAGCCAGATATAGTTTAATTAGCTTGATAGCATTATGTAAGCAGAGCAGGGAAAACACCATTATTGCCATATCCCACTAGCTAGTGATACAACCTTGATATCTAGAGCAATAGTTCTTAACTCTTTTAGACTCGAGGCACCCCTGAACAGACTTGAAGCACCCCTTAGGAAAGGCCAGCTCTTAGTTTTCACCCTTTTTTTCTTGCTCGCAGAAAAAGAACAGACGTTTTCCTGTTGCAAAGATCTCAGAAAGACCACAACTCTGGATTTCTGTTTGAAATCTTTGGGTTTATCTTGTGAATCATGTTGGTGAATCTAACAGAGCTAACATCTCAAGGCACCCTAGAATGCTATGGCACCCTGGTTAAGAATCACTGCTCTAGTGAGATTTTCTTAGAAAAGACACCATTGATAACAACCAGGCTTTCCCACCTCCTCCCCAGTCAGTTTCTTCATAATTTTACCCTAACCATTTCCCTTCAGCTACTTAGTTTGAATCAGCAGCACTCCTATTTTCCCCTCCCTTTACACTGCTTAAATAATAAAAAAAACAACAGTAGTAGAAATCAAACTAGATGTGAACTTGGGTTTATTTAGCCCATGATCTTTCACAATGTTCCTTAGAGGGAGGGAAATCAGTTTGAGCTAAATATTGCCGCAATATAATCTGTCTGTTAAAATATATCATTTTTGTAAGAATACATTTGGAGTATAATAGCATAAGTGAGAATTACAAATAGGTATCTATAATCTGCCACAATATAATTATTAAGGAAGATAGACTAGCCTTAGTATTCAATAGAAGAAAGTTATTTGTGCATTAATGATAATGAAATGTAAAATGCATCTGTAATTTCTACTGAAATGTACTGCAGAAAGTCAACTTAGTGTGTGTCACTTGGTTAATATTGTTCTTATTCTTGTGTTTGCAATGACAGCAAAATGCTTCTTAGCTCCAGCTCCTGGGATATATACAAATATGATTAAACAGCTCACAGTACAACAATGCATTAATTTGCCCAAGCATTACATTTTGATATCTGACACATTTTCATGGTTTATTTTACCATCTGAAAGGTGGTTATTTTGGGATCTTGGTTTATAGCAACGAGGTTTAGTGCATTAATTCCCAATCATTTTTTGTATTCCACTGTCAGCACCTCTCAGGCTTCTGTGACTCTAGGTTCCTTCTACCTGGCATAATAATGAGCTTTTGTGCTCATTTCATATACTAGCCCATGATTTAGCTTGGACTCTGCCAGAGCCAGAGATGGGGTATCTGTAAGGATAACCTGCACTTCACAAATGCTAGGAGTTTATACAACTGAATGTGAGACGGAAGGCACTGGCTGGCACAGGAAAGCTATTCATCTGGTAAAACAGTTACCTGAAAGGATTGAAACCCACTGGATTTCTGATCCTGAATAAAATTATCAACATGAGAGAAATGAAGCATACAGAACTAATCAGTGTTAAACAGCATAGCTACTGGGGTAGACCAAAAGGTGCTGAGAAATCTGGCATCCAGAGTGGAAAAAATAAAGGGAAATAATTAATATCTTCTCTGCTGAAGATGATTGGGATGCATCCTCTACAACAATAATAGTAACTTGGAATAATCAGAGGTTATTAGTACATTCACAGCTAAATCTCCCATCAAGTTAAATTGACTCAGTTTGAAAGGGGGAAGGGAGCTGCCAGATTGGTTTTAGACAGATGTGCATCTCTCCCATCCTGAATCACACTGAACGTGCCAAGCTCCTGATCGAGCAAACTGAAGTTTCTGACATGAAGAAAAAACCTGCAGGATTTCAATAACTCTGGCACTGCTCAGAAGGGAATGAGGAAGGTTGCTATGCAGAAGGAGGGGTAAGAACAGTCCGACAATCAGAAACAAGTATTAAACTAGAAATGCTTGCTGGAGTCATGATCTCTGAGTAGTATAATTGAAAGGAGCTGCTGGTAAGCTCTCTCCTTCCCATAGGTGCCACCACAGTCAGTAGAATCATTATCCAGAGCAGCGGTACTCAAACATAATTTGCACAGGTACACTCTTGCTAGGAGAGCTGTGCCTGGTTTCAAGGCAATCTCCCTTTACTGTCTGTCCCAACCCAGTCCACTCATCTTATGTCCTTTTCCCTCCACTGCTGTGCCTCTGCCAAGTCCCTCATCTCGTATCACTCACTGCTTTGCTGGCTGGGAAAAACATCCGTCTCACCTGGATGCTCTCAGTTGCTCTGGAGTCATCCTGTCCAGATACAAATCCACCATTTAAATGGATTGTCACTGTCCTTTTGAATTTTGACTCGAGAGGAATTTGGACACCTGATTATTCAGCAGTCATACCCTGTCCTCAACATGGTTTTCAATTTCATTGCCTCTTGGGGGAAAGAGCATGTACAGACTCACCATGGATTCTAGCCACCACAAGGCAAAAATGTAGCAGGGAAATGAAGAAGATGTACAATCAAGGCCCAGTCCCATGGCACACTAAGGGAAAGGAGTGCTACCAGGGTTATAATACTGTGAAGGACAATCACAACACCTCTAGGCTCATTCCCAGGGTCTGCAGGTACTTTCAGGATGTATTTTGGAAATGCCATTGCTAAGCCACTGTATTGTGTAGACATCACTGAAGAAAACCCTGCTGAGGCCAGCCATGACACTAAATAGTAATAAATCAGTCCTTGGATCTCCTTGGCCCATGGCTCCCAGAGGAAGGTGCAGTCCTGGAGACCTAGGGAGTGACCAAATAATAGTCCAATGACCCAACTGCATCACAAGAAAAACCCAAACTTTGGAAGGGACAGTTTCCAACAAGCATTGCATGGTATTTTAAGGTTATGGGAAAGGAGTTTTAAACAACCTGTTTCCAGGAATCATACAAGCACTGACATATTTGTGTACAGTCCCTTTGTCTCTTGGGTATTTAAACCCCCTTACCCTATACTCAAAAGGTCAGTCACACCAAAGAATGTGCAACACACTCTTGTTTTGCTTTCTTATACTGCAGCCCCCACTAATCTCGTCATCTTCCTTTTCCAAACCCCTCTTTACTCTGGGCATTATTGCCATCATGGTGGTATCATGGGGGATAACCAGAAGCATTTGAAAGTAAAAGCCCTATTTACAGTAACAGCAAACATGGAAAAGAAAAAGCAAAGAAATCATTTATATAGGTCACATTTCTTTAATATCCTCTGCTTTTAGCCTGTGTGAGTTGCTATGAGGCAACTCAGAAAAGCCACAGCACAAAACCATTGCAAAAAAAGAGAAAATATAAGGTAAGGCACTGTCAGGATTTAGCTTATCATATGCAAAAAAAGCGGGGCAGGCGGAAAAACGGCATGTTTCTGGATCACGGTTTCATTAATGCCCTCAGTTTTCAGGTAATGAGAGTTATTAGGAGGTAAATTGCCCAAATCAGGCTACACAGATATAAACAATACCTTCAGGCACTTCAAGAAACTCATCCCCTTGTTTTGCTCCTGCAGAATAGCATTTCCTTTGCAGTATGCTTTATGCTACTCCTTGAATGTTACAAAGAGAGCGTAGGCCAAAAGTCATGCCCTATTTCAGCGTGGAGACGATATGACAGTTTGTTGTTTTCTTCCAGCAGCTCCATCACAGTTGACAACAACCTGGCATGCTCTCACCCTTTTTCACCTGAGTAGTCAAAAAATGTGGCTCTTAAGGTTGCTCCAGTTAGAAGGAACAATCCATCAGCTAGCCCTTGACCCAACAACTCTATCTCTCTAGGCTTTTTATTCCAGGCCACACTCAGTGCTTGTTCAGCCTATGTTCGGTTCTTTACACTTTCTGTCCGCTGCTGTGTCGTTTCTCCCACAGACTCCTCTACTCAAAACAATATCCAGCTATGTCATGTAGAGTTCAAATTTCTAGGTGGCCTCACCTGAACCGCTAATTTGGGCAGTAACATGCACCTGTGTTTGAGCTGAGGACCACAACTGTTCAAAACAAGTTTTACTCTCTTCTACAACCACCAGATCTTAAATGAAAAACAGCAGTTGCATCTGCTGCTTCAATGACAACTTAGAAACTGTCTGAGAACAGTCTGAACATGCCCACTGGCGACACATCAGGGGATATAGAGGGCCATGTGCCCCCTCAGATTTCTATGCCAACAGTGGGGTGCAGGGCTGCAGCCTGGCTGGACCAGCACCAAGTATGATTCACCTCCGGGGCCCAGCCGGCAGGACCCAGCATGGGAGGGCAGAGTGGGGCAAACAGACTTGGTGCTGCCATTACTGCCACCACCACCAGGAGCCCCATATGCCAGCTGTACCACCGTAGCTGCCAAGGTGAAGCACCCCCTGCCCAACTGGTTGCAGCGGGGGTGGCAGAAGTGCAGAGTTGTGCCTGGACCAGCCCTGCACCACTGGGGCAGGTACCAAGCTCTGGAAAGCCCCACACACCTACCACCTGCCTCAGACACTGGAGCACTGGAGTCTGGGGGCAGAGGGCAGCTGGAGGCCCCCTCTGGCAGGGCTGGGGAGAACAGGGGGTTGCGGGTTGGGAATGAGGGGTACTGGCAGGACTGGGGGAGGGGGTGGCGCCATGGTGGTTGGTTGTGGGTCATGCTGCCAGGGCGGGGGGCGGCTGCAGGGAGAGCCAGTAGGGCAGGCTGGGCCAGAGCAAGCGAGTGGAAGTGACACTGCCAGAGCTGTGGGAGGGTCTGCAGGAAGAGCTGGCTGGGGGTAGGGCAGGGGTGTGTGGGTGGGCAACTTGGGGCAGTAGGTTGGCAGCAAGTTGGGGGTAAGCAGAGGCTGCAGGTTGGGATTGAGGGGCACCAGCCTATCAGGGCTGCTCAGCACCACAAAGCAGCAAGACGGCAGCCATAACTGGACCCATGTCCTGGTGAACAAAGGGGGCAGCACGAGCTCTGATTTTCCATGATAAATAAAACAGAATCAAATGCCAAAATATATAGATATTTATAATTTATTTTATTATAATGATTGAGGCACTGGTAGGCTTCCAAACTGCTTTTAAGTTGTAAATATATCTATAAAACATTGTGTTCAGCTGATGTGTATATATACACACACACACACATACATACATACACACACACACCCATACATACATACATATATACATATCTATATACAGACATATCTATATCTATCTATCTATCTATAAATAAATATATATATATATATATATACACACACACATATACATATATATACACAGAGAGAGAGAGAGAGAGAGAAAGAAAGAGAGAGAGAGAGAGAGAGAGAGAGAGAGATAGCGGCATTTCATTTTAATCATGGAAAATGTGGATTTGGGGTTTTTTTAATTAGAGAATTTTGGATCTTTTAACAGAGAAAATCCCTAGTTATTACTTGCCTCTGCTGTTTCTCCTTTTCATTTTAATAGCAGTCTGCAGCCACTACTAGCAATTCTCCTCACACCAGAGCTCCAAATGTCATCTCAAAGGGGATATATTTTGAACACATCTCACCATCTCCAAGCTCACCCAAGACTGGGAAGAGCCGATGGGAATGGAATTCTAAAATCAAGCAGAAAGTAGTATGTTATCATTGATGGCATGAAGACCACAATTTGAACAGCAACTACTTGCTCTTTACCTTATGACCTTGTGAAGACAAAGGACAGAGGTACTATCATTACCTAAATGCTTGATTAAGCTATGTTGGGGGAAAAGGGACTGAGAAGATGACATATGTTTAGAGACCTCTTGAGAACATCAGAGAGGAAAAGGAATATGTGGTAGCAAGGGTAAACAGTGTTTGAGAAGGGAGGGCAGGAAAAGGCCACACAGGCAAAGCTGATAAGCTTGAGGCTGTGGCAAACAGTCCACCTACAGAACATAGTATCTTGGTGGTCAAGGACCCATAAGGACCATGCATCCCTAACCTGTCTTCTGCCTCTGAAACATCTACAAGGTAGGACACATCTTTCAGTGCAAGAGGGCTCAGAAACAGGCCCTATTCCATTCCATGCCCCAGGATAGTAGTTTTCATCAGGTTCAATAAAGATAGAAATGCATGAAGAAGAAGAACTAATTTTTTTTTTTATAGAGCAGTAGGCAAGCCTTTGTACTCCCTCGGTCTCTGACCAGGGGCGCATCCAGAGCTAGTGTGGTGGTGCAGCCACACCCCTCTTTGGCTGTGCCCACATGTGCATGTCCTGCTGGGCACAGGCTCTACCCAGAGTTCCTGCTTTCAAGCAGCTCTGGAGCTTACTGCTCTCTACTCTTCCCCTCCCTACTTCTCCCATGCTCCCCAGCCAGCAACATGCAGCCCCTGCTTTCAGTTAGTTTTGGAGGCTCCATGCTGTCACTGTCACAGCTCATCCTGTCTTCTCCTTTCCCTGCTGCTGACTTCAGTAAGGGTGGGGGAAAAGGAGAAAGGAGAGAAAGAGCAGCAGTCTCCAGAACTGCTTAAAAGAAGGAACTCTGGACAGCCCACATGTTGGTGAGCTCAGAGATCATAGTATACACAGAGCTCCAGCTGGAGCTGCTCAAAGTTCACTGGCATCCAGGATCACAGCAAGGGACAGCAGCCACATCCCTTCCAGCAGTGTGGCATGGGTGAAATGAGCTCTCTTCACTAATGGATCAACCCATGTCTGTAACCAACAAACAACTCTCCCAATTTCTAACTTTCTCAGTTTTTTAAGTTGAAGAATATTTCTGTAACTTCTACCACAGTAAGAACAATAAAGAAAAGTACTGAACACTGGGTGAGATCCCCATATGACCAGGACTCTCACTCCTCAAGATGCAGAGAACAGTTTTGGACATCCTGCTTACACAGTTGTGATCTTTAAACTCCCAAATTGTTCAGGTTTTCACTCTGTATGTTCTTGGCTAATTTCAAGTTATTATGTTGATAGTTTCAGTACCTTAAAAGTTACATATTAAAGTAGTTGTGGCTACTGTATTTATTAAACCAGTATATTTACATATCTTTGTACCCATGGTTGTGTATATCACTGAAAATGCCTCTCTCCGATGCATACTTATTTATGCTATTATACATGCCAAACATGCACTAGTTTAAAATGCCATTACATCTCATACTAAGGTAGACCCATACTTCACAAGTAGGTTTCCACCTACTCCTTGCCGATTAAGATAAGCACCTATTTCCTACTATGGCAGGCATTCTATAGCCAGCTTTCCATACATATTTCATACTAACAGGCTCATACTTTTCCCCATGAATCTTGCCACACATTTCTCTCTGTATTGCTTACTGAAATACCCAAGTATCTCACATATAGGCAGGCTAATCTTAAGCATGACAGAAGATACATACTACGGCAGTTGCACTGGTCACAAAAGTATGAGCACAATGCATCCCAGGCTCTTCCCTTGAGAAGTTGCAGTGGTCAATAGAGGTCTACTCTGGCTGTTCTAAATGTTCAGAAAATTCCCCAACTCAACACATCCCTCCATCCACAAGCCTTCTGCAAAGGCTAAGCAAAACATAGCAAGCAACCATGCTATGAGAAAAACCTCTAATCAGCCTCAGCCCAAGCACTGTACTCTTTCATCTGTCTTTCAGTCTTCCAAATAAACTTCCCACTATTCATTCTGCAGCTAGTAAGGTGATAGTTAAGTAGTTCTTTTCCACTGTCCAAGTCTCCATTAAAATGCTTCAGCATCCAACTAAGTAGAATCTCCCAGCTGATCAGAATGGCAAATATCATTAACATCTACAGAGGTTGAAGCAATAGTTAACTTTTGTTTTGGAAAAGTTAGAAACAAAAGACTCAGACCTTTCCAAACCATCTTATGCTGATACTAGAGAACCACCAGTGATTGACTATAGAGAACCATAGAGAAATATAGCTTTTTGCTGATTAACTCTGAGCCCTGATGAAAGGAAAACAGGCATGTACCATGAATCACTGACCCCCGTAAAACTGAGTCCCCAGCCTATAGGCCTAAAAATAATCCTCTGTGCATTGCCTAGTTTTATGGCAAAGGTAAAAGATCACATCCATGACATCTCCCTCCATAAATTATTTGCCAACCCCAAAATATTCATTTACTTACTGGCAGCAGTTGGAGTAATAACTAAAATGTTTCTAGTCTACACTTTAGATTTCAGCTGCTATAAAACTGTGTTAGTCAGTCATAAAAAGAAAAGTGAGCTCCCAGACCAATGGCTGAACCAACAGAAGCCCCTAATGCTCATACAGCTATCCCTACAGAAATGCACTGTTTTGGTATAGGTTGTTTCGCTTGTGAGGTGTGGCTTTTACTATACCAGCACGAAGCCCAACTTTGCCAGTATATTCTACACTCACGCTAGAAGTACTTTCATAGCATAATGCATCGTATTCACCTACTGGTCAAGTACTCATAGTTTAAACATAGCTATAATCTTGTATACTGTATAGACCAGGGGCAGGCAATTATTTCGGGTGGAGGGCCGCATACTAAATTTTGGGAAGCCATTGAGGACCATGTGACAGACAGCCAGGGGCAGATAAATATTAATCTTCTAAATTTTTCAGGGGTCCCATGGGCCGGATAGAATGGGCTGGCAGGCTGCATCTGCCCCACGGGCTGCATTTTGCCCACCCCTGGTATAGACGCTGAGCAGAGGAGTTAGCAACTGGAGAACAAAAAGGGCTTTGTACCTCCATGTTCTTCTGTATTAAAAAATTGGTTTAGCATAATGGTTACAAAGATTCAAATCCAGTTTTCTAAATCAAAAAGGGAACTGTGCTGACCTGCCATTATAAAAAGAAAAAGGCCTGCTGGATTGTCAGAACCACAGTAGTAACTTGACTCTCTACAGGGAAACTAACTGAGAAATCAAAATTATATTTTAATATGATGTATTTTACTGTAAAGATCTGCTCTCTATCCTCATACAAATAACAAGGCAAGATGATTTCAATTTTAGGTACAGAAAAAAGCATGTAAGAAAACAGAAATAAAAATGTATCGGCTACCCCACTGCTATTCTCTGTAGTTATATTTTACCTGGCTTTTTCCATGGGTCAGGTAGCCAGGTCTGCATGAGGTCCAATCTCCTTGAGGTATCATTAAAATCCGGTTTTTGTATTATTTCAATCTCATAAATGAGTTTCTAAAGTTAAGAAAAAGCTCATTAAAAATACAAACACAAATAAAATTAATAGGCACTGCATACATCCCAACAGAAACCCAAACCATACAGAAAAACCTGTGCAAAAACTATGCATTTCCCTTATTATATTGAACAGCTGACTCTAGCTATAAAGACAAAATCCACAAATTTGGAATAATTTATGCTAAGTGTCTTTGAAGGTTATGGCATCTTTTGAAGATAAATGCAGAGACACTTAACATTGCCTGGTATATGGCTACATGGTATGGAGATGTTATGTGATATAGACAACCCAGACTCATTAGCTACTTTATACAAAATTCACATCATTTCCTGCAAGCAGAGAGACCACATCAGTAATTCTTCATGCAAAAAAGAAATATGAACCTTAAAGAGATTCCAGTGCTTTATGAAGAAATGCAAGAAATACATCTATTTAGTACAGTTTGGCACATGTTCACATCCGACTGTGAGTTTTTTCCCCCTATTCTGTTTTTCTTTTCTTTTTTAAATACTAAAGCACCTAAGAGGTCATTTACTCACAATGATTATTTCTCATCCGAAGTCAAGAAGAGTAGTAGGGGCTTCTGTTTGGCAGAGGTATTCAGCATCAAGGACCTGATCGCAAGGGCAGTTGAAGGTACTCTGCAATATCAGGTTGCTGGGGTGGTCTTATTCTAAGGAGAAGCCTATCAGGACTTGGAAGCTGGAGAAATGAGGAAAGTCAGTTTGTCACTGGATGTCATGAAAGGGCTTCTACAGCAAGAAACGTGTAAAGAGCAGAGGAGTTAGCAACTGGAAGTGTAAAGAACAGGTAGCTATTGGGTTCTCATTGAGTACAATAGATTTAGGAGGGTTAATAGCTGGAGTGTTGGCTTCGGACACTGATAAGGTGGCTGTGCACTTCTTACATAACAAACTCCAACCAACACCGCACCTTGGAAGACTACCACCTATTAAAAACCATATTTTTTTTAAACTGGGACAAGGCTTGTATTTAATTAGGCAAAACTCAGACCTGGTCTGTTTCCTGAGGACAGAGAAGCATTCTCAAGTGTTTTAGTGAGAAATCTAAGAAGCACGTATGTTTAGAAACAACTCAGTTCATTGGTATGCATCAGACTGGCTGATCTATTTGTTTGTTCTCTGGTCTCCATATTATTAATTATGATGATAATGATGATAATGACCCTCTAAATACAAAAAAGTTTTCCTGTGCCTTAATGGCTCTTTTACCGATTCTCATTTCCCAACTCAAGTCATAATAAGAGCCACATGCTACTGTTTAGAGGAGAGAAGGTTCCTCTCACTGAGAATTTGATGGCCATGTAAGCTCACATGCAGGTTAAAACAGCTGAAGCATTCTCTCCGTCAACTACAGCAGCTGCTGTGACAGGTCAAGAGAATATGTCACAGACAAATTGAGCCTAACCCACTGATAGGTCAGGGCCATAAACAGGATGGAGCACTTGGGAAGCCAATCTGGAGCACCGAGTCCAGGCATGATGCCATCAGGAAAGTATATATTTAATTAAAACATCCATTTAGAAAGATTAGTACTGTCAGTCAATTTTCACTTTTTGTTTTATTGTGTGCATATATGTGGAGGGTGTATAATAATTCTGTTCTGTTTTAGGATATATTTAGTAAAGTATTTATAAAGTACAGCTTCTTCAGTTTTTTTTAAATGAAATGCATTTCCTTGTGCAAAGGAGAGCAAATTGCTACTTAAACTTTCTTCTATTGTCTATTTGCCTGTAATTTCCACCTCATTTACAGCCTTTGTGTGTCTGCCCTTTTATTTAGTTTTACCTTTGACATTCTCTTAATTTCTTTTCAGAGATACCTGACACCTTTACATTAAACCCACAATACATATAATGCAGCAGTTTTTGATAGAATAGCTGTGAAACACTAATAGCTCTGAAGTAAGGCTGAAAAAGAGGATGTCTGCCAGGAGCCACATTCATGAAAACCATTTCGCAACTACATGGCCAAGGTCCTTCTTAATGGCAGCCCATGTTGGCAAGTGGTTAGAACCTAGTGATCTTTGGGGTATCTCTGCAGCTGTCATCTTCTCATTGTGCAACCCTGGACAATGCAAGGCCTTGGGCAATATTTAATCTTCCTTTGTTCTAACTCACCCAAAAAGGGGATACAAGTGCTTACCATATTAAAAGGACACACAGAATAGGGCTTGATTGGCATGACAGGTCAAGAACCCCTTCATATGAGGTATATTAGGATCTCATCTAACATGAAAATGCAGATCAAGTACCTGAAGCAGCCAAGTACCTGATGTGCCCCAGTAGCTGTGTTCCTAGACTCTCCTGTCTGGTTGAGACTTTTTGTTTTCAACTGAAAGCTTTCCTCCCTTGTAGCCTGTTTAACCCTACAGAAAAGCTGCTGGTCTGTTTGAGCCACGTGAATACTTGGACCTGGATTTGCTGCTTGCATGCTGGATTTGGTGCTAAAAGAAAAGGCAGGAAACTGCCATGCTCCAGTATGTTCTATCAGTTGTTCACCGAGCCCCATCAGGGGAGTACATCAAGGGCTCGGTGAACAACTGTTCCCAAAGCACCCCTGGGGAAAGCCAGGAATAATGGCCACAAACTCCTGAAAGACTGTTTCAGGCTTAACACTTCTTTGCAGTCAGGGTGTCCAGGCTGTGGAATAAGCTCCCTCCAGGGGCACAATCGCCTACCCTGGAAATCTTCAAGAGGAGACTGGACAGTCACCTCACTGGAGTCACCTGACCCCAATTGTCTTTCCTGCTCGGTGCTGGGGGGGTTGGACCCGATGATCTTCCGAGGTCCCTTCCAGCCCCTTACAGTCTATGAATCTATGGTTCCATTATTTAGTACTCTTTGATAGCCCTTCAACGGAAAGAATCAGTGTTTCCAGAGGAGGAACACAGATCACACTTCCAATGGCTTGCTAAATTATAACGAAAGTTATAACAACAAACTTTTGTCCCAATTATTGATGCGGTGGCCCTGACAGTCTCTTCTCCACTTTAGCTTTTATTACAATGTGTAATGTGGGACACCTGGAGAAAGAAGTTGAAATGGTAAAACAAGCCAGTGGTGATAATTTCATTCCGATTCCAAGGGTTGGCATTCGCATTTATTTTTAAACCTGATGATGTGGCTGTGAAGGAAAGCAAGGAAGAGTGTTTTTTGCCTCAACAAGAGTACCACTGAACTCTAAATCAGCAGATTGCTTTGAATAACACAGTCTGGTAATTCAAGATGTTTCTGCGCTGTGGCTGACCTGAGTGCTCTGGTTGTGAGGAAACATTATGCTATTTTGTGGATAAAATTGGACAAACAAAACTTGGGCACTTTAATATTTACAGAAAGGGTTAACCTAGTCAAATATTAATCTACTTCTAAATGTATTTTAGTATTATGGAATAATTTCTTCCACTATCTGCTCACCTCAGTCTGAAAACCCCTTCTCTGACCCAGTCAGACATCTCAGCCTCATTCATGTCTTTCCTTATGGGAAGTATTTTCTTCCTCAGGACACTCCAGCCCTCCATTTTTGGTCACTTTTAATTGCCATTCAGCTATCTGTTAACACTGTCTAACTAGAAGAAAAACCTCTCAAGGTAGGGACTATGACCAATGAAAAATAGGTCTTAGACACCCAAGATGGATGCACTCCAGGTTCAACACCTCAGCCTGAGATGGTACAAACCCATACTTCTGCCCTTCAGGACAGTGTCCTAAGGTTAGGACAGAGCCACCCCCAATTGTCCTCCTGAAGCTGGGCTAGCCAAGGGGAGGGCAATTATTTTGGGCAGAGGGATACTTACTGAGTTTTGGCAAGCCATCTAGGGCCACATGGGTAGCCCTGCCCCCTGACACATGTCCTGCCCCCGGTTGTCATCTTGGGACCAGAAGTCCCACCCCCTGACTTTTGTCACTAGAAGTCCCTCCCCTTGCCCCTAAAAATACTCTTTTCAGCAAGGGGGTTTGCCACCTCAGAACCAGAAAAATACCAAATTATATTCTAAAAATTAAACATCTACAACATTCATTTATTTTATTAAAAATATATATTTTTGTCCTGATTTACATGCGTTTGTGTAGTGCACAGGGGTAATTGCACAATAACTTAAAATGAAGTCTTACTCTGGTAAACTGTGGGGGGGTTAGGTTTGTGAGGGGCTGTGGGTATGTGGGTGGGAGTTTTGTAGGGGGTGGATAGGTGTGTGAGATGTTTTGTAGGGGGGTGGATAGGTGTGTGAGATGTGGGGTGAGGGAGCCTGTGGGTGTGCGTAGGTATGGGGTTTGTGGAGGGTGGGTGGCTGAGGTGTGTGAGTGTAGGGGTCTGTGTGTATGGCAGTGCAAAGGGGGGTATGGGTGCATCTGTATGGTGGGGTGTGCTTGTGGGACTCACCCTATGAACTCACTCACTCACTCCACACACACCCTCCTGCTCCTGGCCCTGAGATACCAGTGTGGGCCCCATCTCCAGTGATGAGCCAGGGGCCCCATGGTGCTGCAGCAGGTGCACAGGGAAGCAATGAAAGCAGCAGCAGGCAGTGGCTTCTTGTTGGAGGGGGGGTAGGGTAGGAGGGGGCTGGGGATGTGGTGGTACCATGCCAGCCTTGCTCCTGGGTCCTGCTGGCTTCCCCTGGGTCCTACTGCTTCCGTCATCCTTGACAGGCATCAGCAGGAGCAGATAAAATATGCATTTTCTAAACATTTTAGGTGCCCCTGGCAGAATGGCCTGGTGGGCCAGATCCAATCTGTATATCATATTTTGCCCGCCCCTAACCTAGCCTGTAGCCAAGAATGCAAGTCAGGAGGTCAGATGAGAGGATGCAAGAGAGACCCCTCTCTCCAGATGCCTCTAAGGCTACCCCCCAGGTGAACAGGGTTCTCCTGGGAAGTGGGAGATGTGACTGCTCTAACCACAAGGCTTTGATTTAAAAGATTAGGGCAGCAGCAGCGCTATGACCACCAAGACATTCTCCTTCTGTGGCAGAGGTGCTTTAAAAGAAAAGGGTGAGCCCTACTCAGCTTTTTCCAAGAACAAATACAAGCACCAAAGCTCCAGAGGCATGAAGTCAGACACCCCTCCCCACTTTGCAGGAAGGTTTTTTGGGTCATCCTTCTGATGTGCCAAATTTGCCTTCTGGATTTTAAAAGGAGCCAAGGTACCTATATGGATTTCACTCTGGAAGTAGGTACTTGCCTTATAGGCATTTAGGTCTTTTATATGAACTTGCCCATTCACTTCTTAACTCTCTGTAAAACACTCAGTGTTCAAACGCTGATGATGACCCATAGCAGGGGTCGTCTTAGTGGTGCAACAGAAACAACACTCTCCCTCCAACTACTAAGCTTTCACACAGTGCAGATGTTGGAAATATACTGCAGTCACAGACCAGGAAAAGGGCATATTGGAAATTGTTATTCTGAAAAGCATTAAGCCCATCACCCCAAATCTCAAGGGATCACACATTCTGCATTTGCTAACGCTTCATTTTGATTGCAGAATGAAGTGAAATGGGTATTTTTTTCCCTTCTAAATGTTTGTTCACTCTCTCCAACACTCATTCACTCTCTGTTTCTCCCCTCCTGATCTTCTAAAACCATGCCAGCTGTTCAGTTTCACTCCCCAGGCAGGACAATCTGCCCATTTTGCTTTGCTTTTAATAAGAAAAAAAGGAAAGGGAAGGGTGAAAGCACAAAAGAATGAAAGACAGCCAGAACTTGGCATCTCCAACAAATACACTCTCATGTCATTAAAAAAACCAAAAAACGCTAAAAAATATCTCTTAGCTGTGATAATGTCCAATTCCTAGGAATATCCAACTGTTTCTTGGGCTGCATATTGGTGGCAGGGCCTGGCTGGCTGTAGACACAGCAGCACCTGGACAAAATATGCATTCCTTAGTAATAGATCTTTGGTTTGTGGAACAACTCCCCTTTCCATGCTCTTCACTTCCTACTGAGTATGAAACATGAATTGCATAGAATACAGCTTAAAATTTTAAGGAATGTAGATTTGATTTTCATCTACTTTATTAAATTCCTGCTAATTGCTTTTAACATACTTCCTCCGCCAGAGTCTTCATAGCTTAATTCCTCATGGGCATGCTTTCTGGGGTTTTACTAAGTACAGAAGGAAAATGAAATATAACTACATGCCAGTGATGTAATTGCTATTCGCCTTTGTAACAAATGCATACAGGTTATTTTTTCTTCCACTGACTGCTTTAATCAAAGTTTTTAAGTTAATGAAAATCAAGAAAAATATGCTGCAGTTCTAAAAATACTCTGAAGCACAGAACCTGAATGTGGTATAATGAAGTCCGATATTTTATAATTAGTGCGTTGGAAGGTCCAGTAGAAACTCTCTCTTCATGAAGAACTGAAGCACTTGCCCTCAAGTTTCAATAAAATATATAGATGCCTTCTATTGTTTTATATGAAAATATGCTACAGTTGCAAACCAAGAAACTGACATGCATTTGCAAAATCCTCAATAATCTATAATTTATAGGATTTAACACAGGAGGGAATGAGATAAATACCTCTGTGGCAAACAGAAAGTTAGATATCTGTAACAAAGGCAACAGTAAATTCATAGTATATATTTTTCATCATTATATATTAATATACGTGAGAGGTGGTAGGGTGGGCCTTCCATGGCAAAATTAATTCAAAGCCAATAAGCTACAATTCAACAGTCAAGAATCTGGTGATGAAATTATTGGGTAAATTCAGTAACAAAAAATATATATATAGTAAAAGAGACAGTGGCCATTTCCTAGAACTCTAGAGGAGGTGTGAACAGTAAGAATGGAAAACTCCAGGTCTGGATGCTATACTCAAGAGGGATTTTAACTAGTCAGATACAGCTTAACACACTTCCATGACATTCCTTGTATATGCAGTAGACAATGTTGTGCTCCAAAAAGTGGAAACTCTAATTAGAGGACAAGCTGCCCTGGATCTATCCTTTTAAACACTCACTGAAAAAAACCACAGAAGTCTGGAACCGGAAACTGCAAGCCATGTCAGTTCAGAAGATAAAGAATGAATTCTCAGAGCGCTACTATGCAAGGCTATTATTGTTTCGGAGGAAACAAATAATTTTAAAAGACACTTATTATCCATTTTTCTGAGATTTCCTCAGTACTTTTCAGAATCAGGCACCTCTGGTAGGCTCAAATGAATGGAATTTAATACATTCCATCTGTGTCAAAGATGACTGAAGAATTCTGAAAAACACCATAATTAACACAACATACTCTGAAAACAAAGAATGCAGGAAATAAGCAATAGTTAAAGTGTAGCCTCACAAGGTATTGGCTCAAAAATCTGAAGTTTTAAGAAATGCACTGTGGATAAAGGCTTTCACAACTCAACAAGATAACGTACAGCCATTTAAGTTTTGCAGAGAAAAGATAATGTGAACAACAAAACACAGTATGAGCTAATGAAAACCAAAGGATTTAAGGGACCAAGGAAGGCGTTTATAAATATATGAAGGGAAGGATAGAAAGTGCTACAGAGGAAGTAGAACCATTAATAAATGAGGAGAGAGATAAAATTAATGACTCAAACATGGCTGAGATGGTGATCTCCTTTATTAAATTTGTCTTCAACAAGAAAAATAAAAAAGATGTTTGCATTATCAGAAAGTGAAGAACACTTCATAAAAATAGCTACTGAAAAAAAAAAAGGAAATGCAATATTTGGAAAATGCATGCATATATACAATCACCCCATTTGTGCAATTAGCCCTAGAAACTGACTTTTTGAGAAAATAAAAAATGTAGCAAATAAACTTAGCACCCAGCAATAGCGTTATTCCTGGAAATTACTGCCCCGTACAGCTAAAAGCAATCCCTAGTAAAGCAGAAACAAGTATTTGTAGAGCATAGTAGATCTGTGAGCTGTAAACAGTATGTATTTGCAGAGAACTGCTCTGATCTCAGACGACTGGTACTTGCTTCTGTAGAACTACAGAAATACGAGATGAAGAAAAAGCAGCGCTGGGACCCTAGTCCTGCAAAGTAGAGAGCATGTCCAGAACTTTTGGGCTGCTGGACTCGCATTGTTTTTACTGGGACTTAACATTACTCAGCACCTTTGAAGATGAGGTGCCTCATTCAATAAAATCTTTTCAACTGAAAGTCAGTAGGCCCCTTTCCATTGGCTTACGCAGCCTCTGAAACAAACCCAAAATGAATACAAAATGGGCCCAAACTGCAACAACCTTAAATGACGAAAAATTGATGAAAGGTCTGCAAAGAAAAAAGTCCAGAAATGGAGAAGGCTGTCAAAGTATCACAGGGATGTGTGTTAGGCTCCCTGCTTTAAACTCCTGTGTTAGTACAGCCTTTATTAACCATCCACAAAAGGACAGGATCTGATTAATAAAAGTTCACTGATTATGGTACATTGGAAGGAGCTGTGAACACTAGTGAGGACAAACAAAGGGACACAGAGAGATCACTGCTGATTTGTGCGGGGGGGAAGAGGGATTAGGTTTATAAAGTGTCTATCAGCTGAAGTACCAACTAGTCTATGTCATTCAAATGAGTAATTCTCCTGACATCTTACAGAAAAATTCCTACTCTCCTAAAGTAGAAACAAAACAAAACAACAAAATGCTATTCTACTCGGAAAAAAAGAAACTAATATACTGAAGACAGTATCAGGCAAAACACAGATGTTGTACGAGAAGGAGGTATCAAGAAAGAGTAATTCTAAAAGGGAGTTCTGGAGAGAGATAATGGGCAAGAAATGAGAGATGAATTTACAGTGTGATATGGCCTGTAATTTTAGGCTGAATACATACAAGGGGCCTATCACAGAGTAGAAAGCTAGAGCCCCTCTCTGTAAAGATGTAATTAGACCAAAAATGGAATAACATGTTAATTGCTGGACACCTCATTACCAGAAAAATATTGACAAATTGAACAGAGTTCAAAGTAAAAAAAAGGTTTTAGGGTTTGAAGGGAAGGAAGCGTAAGGAAAGATCAAAAGTTTTAAATATGTCCCACTTGTCTAAGCAATGACACATAGTGGTGAGACATAATAGCAACCCCATATATTACTATAGATAGATTAGGCAAATTTGAAAGACGTAAAGATCAAGCAGAAAAACAGATTATTTAGGATAATGAAGGGGATATAATTAGGAAACATAGTATAAAATTAGGTTAAAAAAAAAGAAGAGTTAAGCTGTGGCCTATTTGTGATCTATTAGAATGCATAACAGATTCTCAAGGGAAATGGTAGATGCTTTACTCCCTAGAGTTAAAACTAGATTAGTCAAAACTGTGGTAAAATATACAATATAAATAATCCTATATTGGCCAGGAGATGGAATAAATAACTTAGCATTGTAAACTCTCAAACAGGGTGCTCTGTGATCATTTTAAAGGGCACCACCGCTGCTCGACCTGGTACTGGCTACTGGGGATGACCTAATCCGCAACCTAGTGATCGATGGGAAGCCGGGTGACAGTGACCACGAGCTGATCACCTTCACCATTCACCGTAAAGCCGCCAAGTCAGTCAGCAACACAGAAGTCCTTGACTTCAGAAAAGCTGACTTTGACAAGCTCAGGAGGCTTGTCAGTCAGGCCCTAGGGGACCATGACCCCAGGGAGAGGGGCGTTCAAGAAGAGTGGTTGCTCCTCAAGGGAGCGATCCTCAGTGCACAAGCTAAGTCTATTCTATCTCGGAGGAAAGGCAACAAGAAGGCACAGCAGCCCCCTGGCTCTCCAGGGACCTAGCAGACCTCCTGGGGCTAAAAAAAAAAGTCTACAAAGGATAGAGGATGGGATTCACCTCCAAGGAGGATTATTCTGCACTGGTCCGGTCCTGCAGGGAGCAAACCACGAAAGCCAAGGCTGCAACTGAACTCCAACTAGCTTTGAGCATCAAGGGCAATAAAAAGTCCTTTTTCAGATATGTGGGGAGCCGGAGGAAAAGCAAGGGCAACACTGGACCCCTGCTGAACCAGACGGGGCAACTGACAACTGACGCCCAGGAAAAAGCCAACCTATTACATGGGTACTTTGCGTCGGTCTTTCATCAGTCCCATGGGCCGCCCATGACCGCTACGGGACAGGGAGGTCCGGGTGAGGGAGATCCCCTGCCTTCCATTAATGCTGACCTCGTGAAGGAACACCTTGAGAGGCTGGATACCTTCAAGTCAGCCGGCCCTGACAACCTGCACCCCAGGGTACTCAAGGAGCTGGCAAGCGTCATAGCCCAGCCTCTGGCATGGATCTTTGAAAACTCCTGGTGCTCTGGTGTAGTGCCCGAAGACTGGAAGAAGGCCAATGTGGTGGCGATCTTCAAGAAAGGGAGGAGAGTGGATCCAGCTAACTATAGGCTCATCAGCCTGACTTCTATCCTGGGGAAGATCTTAGAAAAGTTTATTAAAGAGGCCATCCTTAACAGACTGGTCGACACCAACATCCTGAGGGATAGCCAGCATGGGTTTGTTGCGGGTAGGTCTTGCTTGACCAATCTCATTTCCTTCTACTACCAGGTGACCTATCACCTGGACAAGGGAGAAGAGATTGATGTCCTATATCTTGACTTGAAAAAAGCCTTTGACCTGGTATCCCATGATTACCTCTTGGCGAAACTGGCCAATTGTAGCCTTGGGTCCACCATGATCCGCTGGCTGGGAAATTGGCCCTGTGGTCAGACCCAGAGGGTAATAATTGATGGAAGTCACTCATCATGGTGTCCTGTGACCAGTGGGGTCCCCCAAGGCCCTATCCTTGGACCCATATTGTTCAACATCCTCATTAATGATGTGGACACTGGAGTCAGAAGCAGACTGGCCAAGTTCGCCGAGGACACCAAACTTTGGGGCAAAGCATCCATGCCAGAAGACAGGCAGGTGATCCAGGCTGACCTGGATAGGATCAGCAAATGGGCGGACGAGAACCTGATGGTATTTAACACCAAAAAATGCAAGGTTCTCCACCTTGGGAAAAAAAACCCTGCAGCATCCTTATAGGCTTGGCAGTGCTACACTGGCTAGCACTACAGAAGAAAGAGACTTGGGGGTCATCATTGACCACAAGATGAACATGAGCCTCCAATGCAATGTTGCAGCTAGTAAAGCGACCAAAACTCTGGCTTGCATCCATAGATGCTTCTCAGGCAAATCCCAGGATGTCATTCTCCCCTTGTACTTGGCCTTGGTGAGGCAGCAGCTGAAGTACTGCGTCCAGTTTTGGGCTCCATAATTCAAAAAGGATGTGGAGAAGCTTGAGAGAGTCCAGGGAAAAGCCACATGCATGATCAGAGGTCAAGAAAGCAGACCTTACGATGACAGGCTGAGAGCCATGGGGCTCTTTAGCCTGGAAAAGCACAGGCTCAGGGGTGATCTGGTGGCCACCTATAAGTTTATCAGGGGTGACTACCAGTATCTGGGGGAACGTTTGTTCACCAGAGCACCCCAAGGGATGACAAGGTTGAACGGTCATAAACTACTACAAAACCATTTCAGGCTGGACATAAGGAAGAACTTCTTTACTGTCCAAGCCCCCAAGGTCTGGAACAGCCTGCCATCAGAGATGGTTCAAGCACCTACACTGAACACCTTCAAAAGCTAATTGGGTGCTTATCTTGCTGGGATCCTATGACCCCAGCTGACTTCCTGCCCTTTGGGCAGGGGGCTGGACTTGATGATCTTCCGAGGTCCCTTCCAGCCCTAATGTCTATGAAATCTATGAAATATTAGCACACTGACAAGATTCACATGATGAACCCAGAGATTTCAAACAGGAATCCATAGTGTTAAAACCATTCTGACCTGCTGTGGTCTTCGAGTTCTTTGCAATAGAAGAATTGCTCTATTTTCTATAGTCAAGAAAGCCAGTGAATGCTAAGAACCATCATTTTCCAAGGGGCCTGAAGTCTAGCAGTTCTTCTTCAACTTCTTATTCAGTCTGACACTACTCTCACTTACACACTGATATAAGTGACCCAATCAAAGGGACTCATTTTGCACCAGTGTGAAAGAAGAGTTTTTAAGAAGTAATGCTATGATACCCACATGACTGCTACACAAAACTATATCTACAGGACCAAATTCTGCCCTGCTGGTTATCTGCTGGGCTAGGGATGGACAAAATACAGCCCACAGGCCGCATCCAGCCCACCAGCCCATTCTATCTGGCCTACAGGGCCCATAGAAAAATTAGAAAACTAAGATTTATCTGCTGCTGGCTGCCTGTCAAAGATGATAAGAGCCAAGGGCAGTAGGACCCAGGAGTAGCCAGCAGGGCTCAGCAACTCAGAAGCAAGGCCTGCCCAGCCTGGCCCCACTCCCACTCCCTAGCTGGAAGCCCGAGCTTAGCAGAGCCTTCTGGCCTGGACCCCTGGGGCTGTTCCTGCTTCCCTGCACCCAAGAGGGAAATTCAGATAAGGACGCTTTAGGGGAAGGTAGGAGGGCTGTGGGCATGAGTCTTTGAGGCCAGGCTGGGCTGGCTTCTGCTGAGTCCCACAGTCCAGCAAGGAGCCATGTGGTGCTGGAGCAGTTGGCAGGAAAGTGGGGAAATGGTAGCTACAACCGGGGGGGAGGGGAGAGGAGTGGAAGCAAGCGGGCAGGGGAGTGCAGCAACAGTTGGGCAAGAGCACGGAACCTGCACCGGTGCCCCAGGGTCAGCATCAGCAGGGCCCACAGCGGGGTGGCAGGAGCACAGGGCTCAGCACCAGCTGTGCTGGGGGTGAGGCAGGGGTCACGCACTCCTGCTACTCTGCTATGGGCCCCACCAGTGCTAGCCCCGGGGTACCAGTGTAAGCCCTGTGCTCATGCCCAACTATTGCTGCGCTCTGTGTGCCTGCTCGCTCCCACTCCCCCCTCGCCTGTCACTGCCATTTCCCTACTTTCCTGCTGGCCGCTTCAGGTAAGGGGCCAGAAGCAGGAGGTGTGTGTGCATGTCTGTCTGTCTGCCTGTTCATAAGGGAAGTCCCACATGCACATCCCACCACACACATGCACCCACACCTCACTTCACACTGCCTTACACGCAGACCCCCATACCCACACCCCCTCACACATCCTACCTACTCTCCCCCCAATACAGGCCCCCACAAACCCCATACCCACCCATACCTCATAGACCCACAACCCCCCCACAACCTATACCCCCCATGCCCCCCCCGCCCACAATATACAAAAGTAAGACTTCATTTTAAGCTACTGTGCAATCACCTCTATGTGCACTACACAAACACATATAAATCAACATAAAAATATTTTTTTAAATGAAATTAATGAATGCTGTAATGCAGGTTTTGACTTTTAGAATATAATTTGGTGTTTTTCTGGTTCTGAGATGGCAAAACCCTTTTCTAAAAAGAGTACTTCTGGGGGAAGGAGAGGGGCTTCTGGTGGCAAAGGTCAGGGGTTCGGGGGCGGGATGTCCAGTCACAAGATGGTGACCAGGGGGCAGGGCACCTGTCAAGGGGTGGAGCTACCCATGCCGCCTGCAACAGCTTGACAAAACTTGGCAAGCAGCCTTCTGCCCAAAATAATTGCTAGGCTGTGCTGGAATAGTACAAGCGTTGATCAGTGCACATGCAACTTACATAAAGGCTCTGCTAGAGCACTGACCAAGGTAGGCCTCACTGAAGACTGACCTTGCACACATCAGGGCTTAGGTTGGAAGGTGTCTGTAAGATTAGACTTTACAGCCCCTAACAAAGGTGATTGGTATGGTTGACTGTTGAGGATGCTGCCAGAGTCCAGAACAGACAAGTTAATGACAGGAGGTGCACAGATTGGAATCATTTGGCAAAGACACTGCTGTTTGTTATGTAAATACCTGACGTAAACAGAACTGTTTTGATCAATGTGTGAGAGAGATTGGACACCCTTGGAACTTTGCACTAGAATAAAGGGATGCAACATGTGAGCTATTACCACCAGCACCCAGGGCTAACACCTTGTAATCTGCTGGGCTTGAGTTTTAGCAAGTAGATGCTCCACAGGTAAAAAAACAAAAACAAAAACTAAACACCTGGCTGAGCCTTTGCCACTGAACTGTGCCTGTGGTCATTCTTTGTATGGCATGGAGGTATTCAAGAGAACATACACTGCCTGCAATATCTACAGCAGCACAGACAACACCGAGGGCTCATATGCAGAACTTATTCTGAACATGGGAATGGAGGACAACAAGCCTATGGGATGCTGCTTTGAAGTTGAGAACCTGTTTCCCAGAACCTGGCAAGCATTTGGACATGATCCTTAGTCCTTGCTAAGAAAACACACCTTTCTGAAGGAGCACTGCTTGGGCAAGGCCTGCAGATTAGGCTTACCTTTTTTGGGGGAGTACAGTACACTACTAGAATATCTAGTCTTCTAGATACCATCTTATCCAGTCTTCTTCATAGAGAATAGTCTTTTTATGCCATCAACAAAGAATGCATCAAGTGAATTTTGGCACTTCAATTCGACTGACCCTCAAAAAGGGCTGCACTTGAACAGGTTAACTGGTGATAGGCAGAACCATATCTCATAAAAATTGCATCTACCCACAAGAGTCAAAGTAGCATTGTCTTAGAGCTGAGCCTTTTGGCATTTTTTAAGGCATTTGCAAGAGGCAAGCTTACTGTAGAGAAGTTTTTTTGGTAAGGGGTTTCCAACACTTTTAATATACAGTTGGAACATTGTACCTGCATTTCGATGATCCTGGTACAAATGCCAGTCATCTTTGCCTTTTGAATAATTCCTGTGTTTTGGACATGGCCATCTCATTTTCATAATATTTCAGAGGCAACCGAGAGAGATGCAGTCAAACTTTTGGCTATGGCAACTGTATGTTCTCTGTGTCTCAAGCATAAACCAGGAACCAGGAAAACCAACTTATATAACTTGCAATTTCATCTGGAGGGTGATCACTCCGATTCCGAGGCCAGTCGCACAGCTCTCTAAGTTGTGCTGGCTTTGACAATTCTGTTTTAAAATTTTGTCAATGATCATACCACCAAATGCCACAATACTGCCAAAGTAACAAACATTTGGGCCAAATTACAGTTTCTAACTGAACAATTTTAACGTCCGGTGATGTATAAGGTTCTCCAGAAATGGGATGTTAAGAGGACATTGGATTTTTTTGGAGACTGATGACCAGCCAAAATGTATTTGAAAAGAAATCCACCATGGTCTGGATACACTGCTGCTAATAAGCAACTAAGGTCCAGTGGTCAGTGAACATAAGTTAACGAACAAGCTCGAAGACTTCAGTTTTCACTTACAACCATTTCAGATTAAATGAACCTCCATCAATCACAAATTTTTAGCAACAGACATCCCTACCCTGGTAACTAACGTAATGAATATTGCTAACTTCAGCTAAGACTAGATTAAAGAAAAATAATTAATAGTTGTATTAAACAAACACAAAAAAGCCAAACCTATACCAACTTTCAGTGGCTGCGGTCATAAAAATCTAACCCTCTGTTGACAGCTGCCCCATGTACACGTCTTACCTTGAGGACTGAACAATGCAATCTTCTTCTTCAACTCATCTTCACAATGACAAACAGAAAAATAAACTTGCTGGGGGGCTCATGTCAACAAAACCATTGTATGCTTCAGCCATATGCTGTGACAGCCATTCTCATTTAAGCACTTGCTTTGCTTCGGCATGTTGCAGCACAGGAAGGCTGCCCTAAATTGTGTGCTTCTCTCATTCCTGCTGCAGTTAGGAGCAGTGGATAAAATAAAATACATACAGATGGAAGCATGTAAAGTCAGAGAGATGCATGATCTTGTGGTCTGAATTCAGAGGGACTATGGAATTCCCAAATTCTAATCCTGACTGGAGCCAGGAGCAGAGCCCATGTGTCCCGAGTCTCAGCTCTGTCTTAGGTCCGCTAAAAACAGCCAACCTGTTTCCCTACAAGCCATTTCCTCTTGCATCACCATCTGTGAATTACCACAACAAAATCACAACTGTAACAATTCTACTGGGAAGGTCAGTTAATATTAAACAAAGAGTGCACAATCCATGGCTACACACAAAGCAATGCTTATAGCTTATTGATGCGCTTCAGACTAGGTCAAGCTCTATATTCAGTGGCCTCTCTCTCAAAACAGTCTGAATCAGAACAAGAGAAAAAATACTGCAGTTAGCTGGCAGCTTATATGTTGCCCAAGCACTGCCTCATTATAATGACAAAGGGAGGTTTGAACATCCTTCAGCAAACATGATGGCTCCCTTCTAGCATCCGTTTGAAAATTTGGCAATAAATGTCTCAAGCTCCTGATAGCCTATTTACTTAAGAGTCAGTGGAATATCATGAAATGGATTTGGGGCTCTTTCACAGGTTCCATGGGACTGCCTTTTCTTTTTACAGGATTCCTCCCTCTCACCAATCACAGTGCCCTTGTCCATTTTCACTGGATGGAGGCTCAATATCCCTCAGCTGCTTGTGCTAAGAACCACAACTTGAATTCAGCCCCCATTCCAATGTGCCCTGGGGACAGAGGGCAAAATTATAGTGATTCATGCCTCTAAAAATCACATTGCAGGAAAGCCTCAGTCCAGTATCTAGTTTTCCACCTGCAGGTTTGAAAGGAGCCATTTTAGAGGGGGCATTTGAAAAATATGGCCCCAGAAATTTCTGATCATCACTTTCTGATGATCTGATGCTGCCAAACTTTCCCAAATGAAAGCATTAGCACCTTATGCAGAGTACTCAGCTGGAAAACCCTCACATACTGCACTGAGAACTAAACTTAAGGTCTAAGCCTTATGCTGTTATATTCTGCAACCTGCCCCTACAGAGAGAGGGTGCTGTGGATACCATTCTCACTCCTAGAAGACAGCTTAGGGTTCAGTCTCATCCACTGCTAACATTACTGTGCAGTACTTCACCTAAGATGCAATCACTACAGACTTAGACCACTCGTTTCTCAAGGGTGAATATCTAGCTGGAATTTAAAAGCTTTTATGGCACTTTTCAGCTGACACAACTCTTTATCCAACATTCCCTCTCTCAGTAAAACAGTTTCTAACAGCCAAGGTTGTTTCTGAATCATTACGGAGGTAATGATGGATCATACGTTCACAGTCACTATAATGTAAGCATCAATGATTACCCTCCAGTAGTCTCTTCTGAGAATTCAGTGAAAAGTTTGTCTGTAAAAGGAGGGATTCAGGTGTTACCTTGTAAATTGTCTCCCTCTGAGAAGCTTTCCCACTCTGAAATCTGAACTGTGTGTAGTATCCATGTGAATCCCCAAAAAGAGTTACTGAGACAGGAGGAAAATGTGATCCTTTTTTGGACCACATATCCAACCAGCAGCCTGTAGTCTGGATTTGGCCAATGGAGCTGGGGGACTTCATCGGTGTTCAGCACTGAAGTCTCTGCCAATACCATGGCTAGGTGGCAGGGGGAAGCAGTGGCCAGCTCCTACTGCCAACCCATCTCAGACCTGAGCTGGGTCATTTTGGCTCCTTCCAGGAAACCTTGTGGGATCTCATGGCTTACAGCAGTGATCAGGCATTTGAATAAACTGGTACGCAGATACTAATTTTTGTACTGACAAATTAAGGAACAAGCCAACCACCAGGTCATACCTGGCATTTCTCCTACTCAGAAGCAGCCTTTCCTCTGACAAAGGATGTAACCATGCCTCTAACAAATTAGCAATATTTCCTTAGTGCAAGGATGCTCTTCCGATCTGGAAGAACTTACTGTATTTACTCGAATTCAGAAGTGGGTGATACCCTTTGTCTGAGATTTAAGTTCATGAGGGGTGGAGGCTGCAGCTATGGCTGTGCAAAACAGCATCGTTTTATTGTGACTTGCATTTTGACGTTTCGAAGGGACTGCATTTCATTTCACTGTTTCAAAGCATTGTTCCGTTGCATTTCATTGAAACTGTTTTGCTGTTTCAACGCTGTTTCAACACGTTTCGCCCATAGGCATTTTCGTGATTCGCCATTATAGCCTATAACTTTGTCACTTCTCGCCTGACTTGGATGAAAATTTCAGGGATGGTGGCCCCTTCAGAGGGCATAAAGCCTGCCAAGGTTCAAGGAGATGGGTGCAGGGGCTTTTGTGAAACTGCACCTTAAACTGTTCAAAGCAAAACTAGTATCACTTGCTGGCAGCAGCAGCCTCCTAACATCCCGCATGCAGATCCAGGGGCCTGCTCCCCCCAGAAGGAGTCTGGCACAGCCCCGCAGCCCTCCCGGAAGGCCCAGGCCCCCAGATCTCCATGAAGGATGGCAGCAGGCTGCTGCTAGCTGGGGCCAGCGCCAGCAATGGTTCTTCCTGGTACTCAGTGCAGGCTGCACGGGACAGACTCAGGTGCTGGCACTGGCCCTCATCATCCACATGCTCTATAGCCAGTCTGTGGAGCTTTCAAAAAAAGCCCTGCACTCACACAGTGGCAATTGGGGCCTCTGGGTGCTCATGGCAGAAGCCCCCCACCCCATGCAGTGCGGGGCCACGGACATTGCCCCCCCCGCCACCTGGCACTTGTGTGGCAGCTACACCATCACGTGGGTGCAGCACAGCTGAACAGGGTGCCACACACTGCCCTGGAGCTGGGGCAGATCCACCTGTCAGCCAGAGCTTCTAATTTGATTCTCCAGCTTTCTGATCATTCCCCCAGCTCCTTCCTAGGGGGTACAGCCCCCAGATCTGCATGTAGGGTTTCAGCAGGTGGCTGCTGCTGGCTGGAGAAATAGCCCAGAGTCACCACCATCCCAAGCTGGCAGCGGCAACCTGTTGTCATCCTGTATCATCCAGGGGTCCACGCTCCCCAGGAAGAGCTGGGGGAAGCAAACAGAGAGCTGGGGGAAAGATCAGGGAGCTGGGGAATCGAATCAGGAACTGGGGGAATGTTCAGGGACCAGAATATTCCCCCAGCTCCCAGCTCGATTCCTCAGACCCCCAGCTTGATTTTCCAGCTCTCTGATCACTTCCCCCAGGTCTCTGATAATTCTCCCAGCTCTTCCTAGGGAGCACAAACCCCTGGATCTGCATACCAGGTTTCAGCAGGCCGCCGCTGCAAGCTGGGGCCAGTGGCAGCACCACAGCCTTCTGGTGCTTGACGAGGGCTGTGCCAAGTGGCTGTCGCTGACCCTAGCCTGCAGCAGCAGCCTGCTGAAACCCCATTCGCAGATCAGGGGCCTGCACTCCTCAGGAAGAGCTGGGGAAATGATCAGAGAGGTGGGGGAAGTGACCAGAGAGCCAGGAAATCAAATCGGGAGCTAGATGTCAATATCAGAGCAGTCCTTCCCCTCTCTTCCCCCTCCCTCTCCTTAGTTTCTGTTTAGCTGCAAGGAAGCTTGGCTTTGAAACTCAAAGGGCATGTCCAGACAAGCACATATGTGCCTGTTGCTCCGCCTCAAACCCAGGGGCAGGAGGGCCATTCCATGTGCTGGGGGGGGGCTGCACCCTGTGTGGGCCAAGGGACCCACCCCTCCTGAGCAGCCCTCACAGAAGGTCCCCCACACCCACAGTGCCCCCAGCAACTGCCACACTCCTACCCACAGACCAATCCACATCCCTTAACACCCCTTTCTACAAACACCACATCCCCACCCCCATCACACACCCGTTATGTATGAGGAAAACCAAGAAGCACAGATCAACACATATAGGTATTTAGAATTTATTTTTTCATGATGATAGAGACACTGGTAGACTTCCAAATTGCTTTAACATTGTAGATATACCAATAAAGCATTACCCAACTTATCACAGTCACTCTCTCTCTTGGGGGGGCGGGGCTGGTAGAGTGGTTTTTTGTTTTAAATGTAGAAGAACATGGATTTTGGGGTATTTTAAAAAATAGATTTGGGATGCTGCTGCAGCAGTCCAGCTGGCACAAGGGGTAGTGTCCCCAGGTATCAATTGGCTGGGCCCCAGAAGCTCCAGAGAGCGAGTAGCTCTGAACTGCTTGCTAGAACTGCTTGCTAGGGCAGCTTTTTGTATGGATGGGGCCAGGACAGGGCAGCTTTTTATACTGCTGGGGACAGCACAGGTGCTGGCCCTCGGCTCTAGCTCCCCCTGGCTGCAGATACGGGAGGAGCCAGGCAGGGTTATTTTGCCCCAAGTGGCACAATTTACTCCACACCAAAGTGCATGTCCGAGCATGTGCGCTGAGGCAAACAGCCCCGGCTCAAATTTGCACAGCTTCTATTTAAGCAGCTGCAAGTGCACATGCTTGCATGTGTGGACATACCCAGAAAGTTTCAAAACTTTTGAAACATTTTAAGTGCCTTCATTTCAAGGCCATTTCAAAGCCTTTTGGTTTGTTTTGATTTTACTGTTTCGAGCTTGAAACACGTCAAAACAGCTTTGAAACAAAGCACCCACTGAAATTTCACACAGGCCTAGCTCTGACTGCAAGCTATATTCTTCCCTCAGCAAGAGCAGGGCCCCAACTGAAGCTGCAAGCAGAAGATAAGTGGCAGTGATGAGAGAAGGACAACAGCAAAGGGGGCAGGCAGCAGGGTGGCATGATGCCTGGGGATGCAGGCACCGTGGAGAGTGGCAAACACATCAGGGCATCCAAGCATGAGGATGGAGGGAGGACAAGTACCAGAGGGACAGGTCTAGCAGGGGGGACAAGCACCTGGGGCAAGGTGGGAGGGCTACAAGTGTGGGGATAAGCAGCTAGGGGTCCAAGTGGTAGGGGGCTACAGGCAGCAAAAGGCAGAGGTCTGGCCCCACCACCTCCCTCCATGCCACTATATCCCCTGCTGCAGTGGTGGTGAGGGAACAAATTTAAGATAAACCTCCAGTAAGTAGATTCTAGACATGGAAAATTTTAACAAATTTGGGGAATCATCTTAAATTCGGGGTCATTTTGGATTCAGATAAATATGCTACCTACTTTGTTACGACTGAATGGGACCTTTATTCACTCCCCGCCATGGTTTTTATACTCTGAGCAGCACTAATAAGAAGTCTAATTTGCAAAAACCCTGCGTTCTAGAAAACTGAAAGCTTTAATGTCTCAGATTACACCAACAGAATAATCACAATGACTCATCAGCAAAAGGAAGAAGGGGACAAAACAAGGAGACTAACAGATTTGATCCCTTGGATTGGACCTTGGGGCAGGGTACTTGAAGTCTATGTAACAAAAGGAAGAGAGTACCTACAGCTAAAGACTACTTCTCTTCTTTCAAGAAGATGGCCTCCAGGAAAGCCACAAATTAAAGACCCAAGTGATAGTCTGATGGTCTGTGCAGTTGCTATAACGTTTTGGGCATCTTGGGTGTGCAGGAGTCAGCATGAAGCTGTTAGACTGCCATAGATTTGTTACAGCTACAGCCAATTAACATTTTCCATCCAAATAGTATTTCCTCACAACAAATGGCTTTTCAGCCAAAGTGAAAATTGTTGCAGATATTTTTGGTTAGTACTTTCCATTTTTTACCTAAATTAAAAAAGAAAAGATTTTAGAAACCAAAACAATAGATATCTTTTTCTTTTCATCCTTTTAAATTGGGGGGGGGAGGGGGGGAAGAAAAGAGGAGAGAAGTTTTTGTTTAATCAAAAAACCTGCAACATTCTGTAACATAAACAAACACAGATTTTTCTTTTGTTTTAATGTTTTGTCATGAAAAATGAAGGGACAGCAGGGATAAATTAATTTTTAAGGACAGTTCTTGCAGCAGTCCACTTCACATCGGAGAATACAAGAAGAGGTTACCCCAGAAACGCACAACTTATGAGAGGGAATGGTTTATAAGATTTTCTCTATGGATATTAAGAGGCACTGGCCTATTATTAATGACTTGTGCACATCTCACGTGATTAGTTTCTGATGGTGGCTTAAGCATTTGTTTCATACAACTCTTCTTTCAAACAAGAGCAAGAGGTTCTGTCTGGACATTCGGTACAACCATTTTTAAAAACCACCACAAATCATTTGCAAATCTAAACTGCATTTTTAAACCCACAGAAAAAGTGTTGCCTGTAGGAACAGAGAGATTCTCTTGCCGTGATTGTGATTCTAAGATTTAATTATCTCAGCACAGAACTGCAGGTATCAATGCTTCAGAGACAGAGAACAAACAAGGCAATTATTCCCAGAAGTCCTCCTTTTCCCTCTAATCGCAGGGGTTATAAACATGCCAAGGTCAAAAAATGTGTAATAAAGAGATTTATTTTCAATTGGAATGCATAGAAAGCCTTGCACTATAATAGTGGAAGAGTAATGGTGTGAAACTTAGCAGAGTCAAGATTAATGCATGGCTAAAGATCATAAAGACCATCACAGAACCGTGTCTGAAATGACAAGGAAAAAAATTGAATATGCATCTTTCCCAACCGATTCACCTCTTTACTTCTAGTATATCCTGCTGAGCTGCATCACATGCACCCTACATAGAGATTTTATATCTATTTAAATATATTCTGTATATTCCATATAGAGGTGGCTCCAAGCTGCAAAGTTTAACAGTAGATCTGAACTTTTTTGTGACTTGCCCCCATCTATTATGAATGGATTAGCTCAGCTATAAGAACAAAATGCCTTCTATTAAAGCAATCTTAGAAGATTGTGGAAGCAATTTAGGACAGTACTTTAACATATTCTTAAGTTCCATCAACTTTTCCTGACCTAATCTTTCATAAGGTACTAGAAGCCTCCAGCTGGCCCTTAGAAGGACCAAGATTTACACACACAAATTTAAAAACACACAAAATATTAAGGAAACAGAAGCATTAAGATTCCCTTTGTGATGTGGAATCATTCACACTGTATACACTAATCACATAAAAGGTCAACTAGCACTGTGAAATACTGTTTTCATGGACAATGTTGAGATGTTAATGTTGCTACAAGAAACTTGAACAACAATGTTCTTCCATTATAATTATTTACATTCTCTCATTGTTCTCTATTTTATTTTTCAGCCATTTTTGAAAACCAATTCAAAGCCAACCTATATTTTACCCAGTGTTATATACTGAGATGAGATGCACCCTGCTTCCAATACTATGTCACTGTACTTCTACAACAATTCCACTGGGTATTGAATAGGTTTTACTAAAGTTTGTTAGTGGCCTTGTTGCACCTTACACTGTAAGATATGCAACCTTTGATCTGTTTAGTGCTAGTTTAGAGTCTGAAGCAGCCACACCATAAGTCTAAAAACCCACTTGCACAGCTCTGACTTGCCAATCGAGGCCTGGTGAGCAGGGCTGGTGACCTAAGGCAGGCTTTGATACCTGCTCTATAGGCAGGGGTGTGAGAGATGGGTTAAGAGGCGGGGAGGAGGAGGTGCAGGAAAATGCAACTGCCAAATGTCACCAGCTTCCCTGTAGCCCAGTGCAGGTATGGGCAGCATGCTAGTGGCTTGCTGTGACAAGGCAGCACCTCTCCCTTCATCCCTGCCTCCCCAACACAAGAGGCTGCCAGGGCTGCTAAATGTTCCCAGCAGCATAGTATTGTGGGAGGAAACCAGTGGGGTGGCACAGCGCAATGCTCCCAGGTCAGGCAGCAATGAAGCCATCAGTATCTTGCTGGGCTGGGCAGCAGAACCAATGCCAGAACACCCCCCTCCCCACCCTGCCTCCCGCATGGTGTCTTCCACATCCTCAGTGCCACCTCACGTGGCTTTCCTCTTTCTCTCATGCTGGGCCATGCTCTGCCTGCCCTACAACAGCATCCTGGTGCACCGGCTCTGACTTTCCATGCCTCATCCCTCACTCCCTACCAACCCTGGCCCACTTCAAGCTGTTGCCATCTTCGGCTGTGCAGAAGCAGTATGTGGGGGAGGAGCCACTGCATCCGGGGATACTTCAACTTGGGTGGCAAAGCTGTGTAGTGTAGACACACCTTAACAGAACAGGAGCACAGTTACGCAGATCAGAGGTAATCCTCCCCTGGAATGGCACAACTTTGAGTCGCATAACAAGTGTTTTAAGCCACTTAAAGGTGTTAACGTATGACCAATCCAAGGGTTAAAAGCTCCAAGAACCACCTAAAACTACTGTGTAACAAGGCCCTAAGAAAGGACTAGGGTAGAAAGTTTGGCTGCAAAGAAAATTATATGAAAACATCAAAAACAAGTTAATTGAGGATTTTTTTAAACGTACACACAAACCTTAACTGTTATTTCTGCTATCATTACAACTATTTTTTACTATGTGTAGTATGAATGCATGACACTGGTTTATTCGTATGCACTGAAATGTATTAGGTTTATATTAACACTGCACATCTAACTGCACTTTACCATGCATCAGTAGATGCATGACAAACAGAACCAAGGAAGTGATACTTCCCCTCTGTCAGGCGCTGGTCAGACCGCAGTTGGAGTACTGCATGCAGTTTTGGGCATCCAGTTTTGGGCACACTTCAAGAGGGATGTGGATAACCTGGAGAGGGTCCAGAGAAGGGCCACTTGTCTGATTAAGGGCTTGCAGGCCAGGCCCTACGAGGAGAGACTAGGGCACCTGGACCTCTTCAGCCTCCACAAGAGAAGGTTGAGAGGCAACCTTGTGGCTGCCTATAAATTTATCATGGGGGTGCAGAAGGGAACTGGTGAGGCTCTACTCACCAAAGCGCCCCTGGAGGTCACAAGAAATATTGGCCATAAGCTAGCAGAGAGCAGATTTAGACTGGACATTAGAAGGAACTTCTTCACAGTTAGAGTGGCCAAGGTCTGGAATGGGCTCCCAAGGGAGGTGGTGCTCTCCTCTAACCTGGGGGTTTTCAACAGGAGGTTGGATCTGCATCTCGCTGGGATCATCTGAACCCAGCACTCTCTCCTGTCTATGCAGGGGGTCAGACTCGATGATCTATTGAGGTCCCTTCCAACTCTAACATCTATGAATCTATCTCTGGAACTTTTCAGAGCAAGACTCTCAAAATTCATGATAAATATAAGTTATTAAACATTCAAACTCCAGGTGAGGGTGGAGAACATTCTTTTCATTTTGCACAAGGAGGTACAAAGCAATGGAAATTAAGTGATTTGCCCAGTGGCAAAGATGGCAAAACCAGGAGTCAGACCCAGATGTTCTGAATTCCCAAAACCTCTCTCTACTAGGCAATATTCCCTGCAGCATACACCAAAAAGAAATGGGCACAAACCCCGAGCAACATGTTCCATCCCTTACTCTCAGCCACATGCTTTGTAATGACATTCTCAGTCAAATGCCACTGTAGCCTACAATAAGAATTGCACTAATAAATGTACATTGAAAACACTGAGGAAGATAGAAAATACTGTGACCAATCTCTGATTCATAAGCAAAGCCAGCATCCCTTAAATAGAGAAGACTGGTACTCAAGCCATGCAGGGTACGCCTCTCTCACTTGCTCCTGCTTTGTACTTTTGCTGTATATACCATAACTCTGCAATGGTGAAAGAAAACCAGTGGGTCAGGACACACCCTGATGAGGAGACAACCACCTCTTTTTCCAGTTTATTCAAGTAGCACTGGCAGCACAAACTGAGCTATCATCACATCCAGGCATAGACAGGTTAGCAGAGGTGCCAACTACAGCTCACAACCTGGTTGGATCACAAAATTCTACTCTGCAGCCAATGCCACAGGTAACACATTTGAGTACAAGAGCTCAGCATTGCTTGATCGTTTTTATAGCTGGTGGTCTGACTTTCAGGCTCCAGCTACATGGGAGATGAAATTGTTTTACATGACTAACACAGCTTGCACAGCCAGCAGGATAATGAATAATCATTCTGAAACAGCCCCTGTAGAGTAATGGTCCAATATTGCACACTCTTCATGCTTTGAACTCCTACTGAAGACAATGGGAGTTCAGCAAGAAGACAGCTTCCAGGATCCAGGCTCAGAACATGGGTTCCCAAAATGTGGTACACACGTTTGATGTTCCATCCATTTGCTCTGCAACTTTTTTTCTGATAAGGTGGTATGTCAGCCAGTGAGGTTTGGGAGTTGCTGCCTAGAGCTATTACAACTACTTTGTACTTAGCCTTAAAAACTTTTTTTTACAGACAGTCAGAAAGCCCAAGACTGAATCAATTTAGTCTTTGCAGGTTAGTCTAAACTGCAGAGATTAAACTGAGAAACAACAGGGCACACATTCCCTTTTGATTCAGGAAATACAGTCACATACTTACAGTGGCTCCGGCCAGAAGCTGGGGGGCGGGGGGACTTACTAGAACATGGCTCTCTGGCATGTAGCTAGCATGGGCTGTGTGTTTGCTTCCTCTTCCTGCTGCCCACAAGGTCTCTGGGATTTGCAGTCCACAATCACAGCAGCAGGACTCTGCAGAGTTGCTCATCACTTCCTCTTTCCAGGTGCCTCTGGGATTTGTAGTCCACAATTACAGCCAGCAGTAAGTTTTCAGCAGGGCAGAGCAACTCTGTACTTGTGAGAAAGCAAGTTTAACCCCCTTCCCTGGCCCCAGACCCCAGCCAGGATTTGCCTGGGGGGGCAGTCCCTGACACCCTACAACCCTTCTCTGCTGGATCAGACAGCCCAGCCCAGCGCTGGAAAGCATGCTGGGGAACTGATTTAAGAACAAGGAAGAGGACTGGGACTGAAGTTTCATAAAACAGTTCGACTTAAATCAGTTAAGTCCGATACTACATTAACCAGGTTTATCTTAAATCAGTTTCAGCCATTTTGAAACTGGTTTATGTGCACTGAGCTTCTGTTCTACTAGAGGTTTAAATAAGTTTCTGATGATTTAAACTGATTTATGTGCAACTTCTGTCCCTAGCCTAAATGATGCTGTGTCAGACAAGACTAAAGATGGCATCAGCCTGAAGTAGTTTACATAGAGATCAGACAACATGATAGAATCCCACTGCAGGAAGAAAGGAAGGAAACAAGACAGAGGAATAGGTGGGGAGGAAAGTAGGAGGAAATACATAGAGTAATGAGACACAACAGTGACAACCCCAAGATTTCTGCAAAACTCTTGTCATTTCTGTCCCCAGATTTTGCACTGTTAGCCCTAGAGCCATCAGGCAACAAAGAAATTGCTTCACCCCTCCAAGATTAGGATGTCAGGTACTGGTATAAATCACGGGAAGAAGAGTTTCAAAATGGCTTACTACCATGTTGCTGCTGCAGATCTTGCAGACCTAATGGCATTAAGCTCTGACTCAGAGTTGCTTTCTTTAAGCCAGGACATTTTGTCAGGGAGCACACTCCTAGAAAATACTGCCAACATTACCAACAAGATGAAACAGTAACAAGGCAGGCCATACCAAAGCTTAATTGGACAGTTAAAATAAGTGAACAGTGTTTCTTTATATTGCTATCCTACCTATGCAACCCTTGTTCCATAGTTTCCCAGGGAGAGATACTCACTCCTAACCGAGGCTCCATTATTACCACGACAATTCTCCAGCTCTCCCCAGGGATCAACTGCACAGAACGAAATTTCTTTTTCTGTTGTTGTTGCAGCTGTTAAACTGTGCTCACTTATTGATCCATGGATGGAAAAACTTCAATGGGTATGTACTCCTAGACATACCATTTTTGTAAAGGAATCTCTCACTCTTCCAAAGGTGAGTTATTTTGAAAGCTCATGTAGGAAGAAAACCCAGCATGGAATCAGATGACAACTTCTGTGCCCGGAGGACATAGAGAAAACAGTGACAAATTAAGGTTCCCTCCTTTTCCAGATAATATTCTTGATTCAAGGAGGATTGTGGGTGAGGAGCCCAGCCGATGGAACAGCGAGTCAAGGATTGTTAAGAGAGTTATAAGTTTTGTTTCCTGTCCTTGCTGAATGCTACCTTTGTTTACACAAAGAGAAAAGAAGAATGTCATCTATACGGAGCATTGATTCTCAGATCCGAGCTTGCTGGTTGCATTTTAAATGTGACAGGCACGAAAATGAATTTGTTTGTATATTATGATCATGATTTTTCAGGCAGACTGAGCCATTCCCAAAGCAAATGCTAGTAAAAAGAAAATACACAGGAGGGGGGTGGGGGGGCAATTATTTGGGAAGGAAGGGCCATTTAAGGAGTTTCGGTGAGTTGTTGAGGGCTGCAGGGGAGAGGGGGAATTGATACTATCTGGCTCCAGCCCATCCATCCCCCACCCACAGCTAGGCAGATGGAACAGGGCCATGGGCAGGCGGGGAGTAGCATCTCGGAGCAGGACAGGCAAGCAGGGCCAGGGACAGAATTGCAAGGTGGTAACAATTCTGCAGGCAGGGACATGCTGGGTAAGGATCACAGCTCTTCACAGGGCCCCAGCCCCAGCTCCACACTGTCACTGCCCCGCAATCCTAGATGCCACTCTCCACCTACCCACAGCCCCATCCCATCTGCCCGGCCAGGTTCACCCTGCTTGTGGGAGTCCCAAGCCAGTCTCCAGGGAGACCCTGCCCACCCGCTTTGCCCAGCACCCCTGAAGGTGGATGCAGGGCAGACTGACAGTGGCAGGTGGACAGAATGAGCTAGCAGGAAGCCAAATCTGGCTGCTGTGCTGCCCCTACCTCCGCCCCTAGAACTCTAAACAGGAAAATGAAAAGCTGAGAGCGAGGGGTAGAGGTAGAATGAATAAGACACTACACAACTGCATAGGAAGGGAAGCTCAGAGTCAAAATGTTATCTTAACTGAGTGACATGGGATGCATATAACATCTCTCAGAGCAGAAAGCTACCTTTTGACCCAATTTTCAAAGACACTGGGCAGAAGCATAGCAAGTTTTTTTTCGTGCCCAACGTGCAGGTGGGGAAGGGGGAATTATGCTAATCAGTTGAGTGAGGAGGAGTGGGGGGGACAAGAAAAAGGAGTCTTACCTGCCTAGCCCTCCTCACTCTGCTGGCAGCCACTGCTGTAGCAGCACGGGTTTGGACTGCTGCTGCTGGGGAACAGGCAGCAGCACAGGCTCCCCAAGACACTCCTGGTCCCCCTCCCTCCAGGCATAAGGCTGTGCCTCCCACGGCAAAGCCTCCCAAGATGAGGAGGGGAGGGAGGTTTTCAAGAGGAGACTAGACAGTCACCTCGCTGAGGTCACTTGACCCCAGTTGCCTTCCTGCCTAGAGTGGGGGGGCCGGACCTGATGACCTGCAAGGTCCCTTCCAATCTATGAATCTGTGAGTATCATCTGATTCCCCTCCTGCCCCAGATACATTACTGGGCATGGTGCTGTCTGGCTCCTACAACCCCCTGTCATAGTGAAGGCTTCTGAGGTAAGTGGGGAGCCATACTGGCATCCCCTCTAAATTGGTACCTGGGGCAGGTGCCCTGATAACCCCCTAGTTACACAACTGACATCAGCATTAAAGTGTCCAAAGATCCATTCATAGTAAAATGCAAGTAGTGTTTAAAAGAACAAAGAAGTGAGGCAGTCCTGCCAGGATTTGGACAAAGTGGTCCCAATAGTTCAATCTGATTTTGGTCAGTAAATCGTCCCCTCCAAAGACATACAAATCATCATAACGATGTATAAGGCTTCTCCTCTACACACCCCCAAGGATCGGGCTCTGCTGATGACAATAGGTAGACTAAGAAACCAATTCTTAGGCTGAGGAACAAGAGTGAAGAATAAACAAACTAGAGAAAAGACAGGGGATTTGCCATACTGAGCCACACAAAAATGTAGCACTGCCTTTTTGGTTAGAAAATGCAACAACATTTATCCCCATCTAATTGTTTCTTTAAAAAAAGCAGATCACAAGAAGAAAAAAAAAGGAGTTGATCTGGGCTGTAACCCATAGTAGTTTCAGCCTAGAGTGAAATTTCATTGTCCATTACAAATTGTTCTGAATATCCTGCAAATAAACAGACCTACAGTATAGTGCTGAAAAATGGGCCCTGATACATAAATAATACAATCCTGACACTTTCCAAAGGGCCTTGAACAATTATAATTCTGGTCTCACATAGGTTTTTTACAGCTGCTGCATAAAACAAAAGCATTTTCACCAGTATACAATTCCTTTAATGCAGACAGGTGCAAATTCATGTTTGCTCCAAGTCCCCTTTCTTAAATCAAGTTGCATCTGGGGGAGATTTGGCCTGATGTTTTTAGAAGTGATGTATAAATGTATTTATTTTTCAGGTGGGATTCTGAGATCACATGCCCAAATACTGATAAAACCACACAAAGGAAGGAGGAAGTATAAGAAAGATGATGGCACCAAAACAAATGTCTATTTACCAAGGTCTAAAACAGCCTAACCAAAGGTCATATTATGACTGGAGTATTTGGCGAGCAGGAGAAAGCAGTTATGGGTTAAAAAATAGGAAAATAAATGGATTTACTAATTCATTTTTATTCTGTATGAAAATGTAAATTGGGTGTGAAAAATAAAACAAACAGAAGAGGCCTAATTATTTATACAGGCATTTTAACCAAACAATGAATAGCACACAGGAACCTTCTACATCAATTAATAAAGCTGGCTTCTGCAAAACAAAAGAGTTACACCATGTGCCCTAATTATAAAATCCAGCCTGGAGATGCTTCCCCCCCATACACCTGGCTTAATAAACACCCACTGCATTCCTGAGCTAAGGACACTTGTTAGCCCCACACTCTATTTACAAATTCATTACTACACTGCATATTTACTAATGTCTCCAACAGTAGGAGTGGTCCTAATGCAGCACTCTAAGGCAAAGCAGCAGCTAATTGAAATGGGGGGTGGGCATTCTCTCTCTCTCTGTACAGGAGGCAGCTGCTTCCACTTAAGCTTAGCACATTTCACTAGATGAGAATAAAATAGGAGCTATTAGATGTTTGCATTAGATCCAGGGAGCCACCTCTATGTTTGTACTAACAAAGCATGCTTTACAATGTATTTCTTCATGTCTTACCTTGGGCTTCACTTGATCAAACATCATTCACCAACACAACATATGTGACCAAACTGGCTAATGATGAGCTGTCACCTTTTTGACAAATCAGTGCATATGCCTTCTGAAAGCAGATCTATTAGGAGAAACCCCAGTGCCTTGCAGCTTCACACGCGCGCACACACACAATGCAGGGTTTTTATATGAGCCTCACAAGGACTGGTGCAGAATAGAGGGTTCAGTAGTTTCTTGCTGCAGATAAACAATGAGCTAAACAACCTATGTGTTAAATGCTCTTTCCCCCTTCTTTTTTTGAAAGCTGCAAAAAGCAACACATATATTGTCACAGCTGTCACAGAAGCACAGAGTACAAGATCTTCTGGAGGCAACGCGGGTTATGTTAATCAGTTGCTTGCTAATGTGCAATGAAAAAGCCACTCTGGGGGCTTCTTTATGATCCAGAAATATGCGTTCTGCTCTGCATGGCTGTTTAGGGCACCCAGCATGCTGGAGCTTCTCTACAGGCAGCCGCAGACTCTCTATGCAGCGATAGCTGTTTCACAGAAACATGAGCATCCCTTTTACAAGAGGCAGATGAGCCCGTTTCTCATATCCCTCTTCCACCACACTGCACAATATAAACAAACACAAAAGGCACTAGGACATAGAGGACAGTTCAATCTTGGACACCCTAGGTTCTGAAACTCCTTTCTCTGCCTGCTTAAGCAGAATGGCCTGGAAGGTTCCTGTTCATACAGTTTGTGGGAGGAACAAGTTTTGGCATAGAATCGGAAAGAGCCAAAATAAGAAGGGGATGGCAGGAAAAAAAGCACTGTGTGCTGCCATTAACTCATTCTCTCTACACACCCTAGTGAAGGTTTGACTGGTGTATGTGCCAGTAAAGTGTAAACTAGTGTCTTCCACAGTACAAACCCTCCAAAGACCCTAAGGTTCTGGTGCTAGATTTCTAAGTCTTCAATCCATCTACTTTTTGCAACTTACCCACAATAACTACATAAGCTAGCTGAGTTATGTTAGCAGGCAATACAGTTACACCTTCTTTGTAACGTCTTGACATTCTCATTGCTAAACTGGACCAAGTCAACACTGCATTTTGCTCAACTGTTAACAGGAATGATGGCACTTACTCTCCTGTGTAAAGCACTTTGAGAAGACCAAGAGATGTAAAGCTTCACATAAATAGAGTATGACTAAATAAGATGACGATATAAGGTTCATTTACTAACACAACTGGTGACTTTTCCCTTATAATAAGGCCAAGTCTACAAAATGGGATCATTTAAGAGGATGTCTACACTGACATCCTTTCGCAGGCATGGGCTCTTAAACAAGAGTGAAAGATTTATAAATCGATAAAAAGCCAAAGCCTTACGGACTTTGCTCATTCAATAAATTCCTGATGCACGATAACTCCTACTTTAAGACTGATTGTCATCACATACTTTGGGAGCTTGGGTGCGCAAAAGATGATCTGATTTTATATAGACACCCACAGTACGTAGTCTACAAATATATATATTTCTCAATATTACTGTAGGCTGGTACGTAGTGACAAAAAAAGAGAACAAAAGTACTTGGCTACTAGCTTCCAGGAAACATCCTAACTTATTCCAAATGTTTAAAAGTATGTTATCCATCAACCAAATACTGAAGTAACAAGAAGCATGCTGCCTTTCACACGTTAAAATATGGTTTGCAACTTATGTTAAAGCTATATAGTTACTGAGTTCATTTGAACTTGCAACAGGATCTAGCTCCATATAGAAATAAGGATTATTTTTAATACCTCACCAAATGTAATCAGATATCATTCAAAGTGATTCTGCTACCTGTTAAAAAAATAAAATTTGTTAATGCCTGCTTGATTTTCCTAGAAAAACTCTCTCTACTCATAAAGCCCTCCATATTTTCAGAATCAATGTTTAATGTAGACAAGAAAATGTTCAGAAATGTTCTTGTCAGCTCATGTTGCATAATAAGCTGTGCTTCAAAGAAAAGCATGTTTCACACTCAGTTTCTGTAATTAGAAATTACTAACATGAATCATGTTTTCATTTTGATTCCGCGTAGGTGCTTTATGTCCTAAACCTGAGTTGCCAAAGTTTCAACAATACAATTTTCAGCAGTCTTAAAAAATAACCAAATGCTAAAGAATGTATGATGAAGGCTTTGGAACAGGAAACATTCACTTCTGTCTCAGTGTTGACATTGCAGGTCCCAGAGATAATGGAAAAATAATACAAGCCAATTAATTGCTTATTTCAGACTCCAAAGGATAAGCGTGGTGCAGATTTCTGCAGTAAGCACAGCTGGCTCCAAGACAGTGGTTTATCATGATGATACTGGTGTTCCAGATCTACGGGCAGTTAAGGATTACTCAATACAATTTGGATGCAGTAAATTTAAAAACAAAAGAAAACAAAGCAATGATTTACAGATCCTTTGAACCACAGAAGGACGTGTCCTCACTACATTGCTCATCATGGCTATCAGTGCTCAACCACAGGCCAAGCAACTTGTCCTTTTGCTACAAAAGTACAGGCAGCTACCTATACCACTAAAGCTAAAAGAGAACCTCTGTTAGCCGAAGAAAGGTTAACCCTTCTGCACTCCCAGATTATGCTGTAAAGCTAGTCAGCCCTGCTCCAGTGTTCCCTCCTCTTCTCTTTTAAAGATGTTTTAATAATATTTATTAAGAATCCTAATAGTCATTTTCTTATAAAATCATTTCGATGCACAATTCTTTAGCTATAAGATACAAGTTATTTACAACTAAAATCTACTTTTGAACAGTAGGCCTCAAATGTGGGTGTCGCAAGCAGTGAAGATGTATTCTATCACTTAGAGATCAGATGTATTCTATCACCAAATGTCCCTAAGGGCCTTATACACTAAAAGCTTCAGTGCTTGCAATTCCAGATATACACGTTTGAAATGTCCTTTTGGGTTACACTGCACATTTTACAGGTAAGAAAGACTAACTGCTAACCAGAAATGTGATTCAGAAGAGAGTTTCTTGAAATGGGGGCTGCTTTCTCAGTTAGCAGCATGACTTCTCTTCTTTGTGATTTAGAGATACTTAAAAACAAGTAGGTTAATGAAGCAACAGTATACTGACTGTGGAGTGCTGATTAATACAAACTTCAGGAGCATAGTGAGGCATGAGACTATTCAGCAGTAATGCAACATCTGAAAGGTGTGCCTGGGATTATAAAATTGGCCTTAACAATAACAATAACATTTCTCTACTTGAATATTCTCAACAGAGCAAAATAATTCCTGGGGATAACAGTATGCATCACCACTGTAGGTATAACTTGTGAAAGCATATCTATAAGATATACATTCTACTTTTTGTTCTTTTTTTTAACTTAATGACCTTGATTTTTGTCATTCCCCTGTTCCATTTATGCCCCAATGTCTCCTTCCTCTTCTTCAAGAAACCTATTTAGAATTTTGATCTGGGAAAGGTCTGGTTAAATGATTTAAGGATAACAAAGAGAATCAAAACTTTGAGTTCTACATTTGCCTTCAAGGCTAGGGACAGAAATTACATATTAAGTGATGTAAATGATTGGAAACTGGTTCAAATCTGTAACACAACAGACGTTCAGTACAGAAGCCAGCTCCAAAATGGCTACAACCAATTTAAGATAAACCTGGATGGGTGTAGTATCAGACTTAACTGATTTAGGTTACATTGGTTTATTGAACTTCTGCCCAGATCCCACCCAGATTCAAGTCAACTCCCAGTCTCCCAGCATCCCAGGATGCTTTGTACTTCTCTCACAAATTCACCTTTCACAAGCTGGGAAGGCTAGCTTTGATCCAAGCTGTCTGCTCCAGCCAAGCAGGGAGGTGTGCTCTAGCACCCTCCCAGCTTCTAGCCTGGGTCACTGCAGGCATGTGGCTGTATTTCCAGAATCAAAAGTGGATGTCTGTTCACCTACTTATCGATTCAGTCTACACAGCTCTGACTAACCTGAAAAGATTGAATTGATTCAGCCTTGGGCTTTCTGTCTGTATTTAGCCTGAGACCTCACTCATCTGACTCAGTTTACTTACTGGTAAACCAGAGATAGTCAAAAGCACATAACCCCACAGACATACTGTGAGGATTAATCACAGCAATATTTGTAGACTGCTTTGAACATGAAAAACACTAAAGTGGTAAGCGTTAGTGTAATTTCATTTTCTGTTAGAAAACACAACAGGGAGCTGTTTATTACTCAACAGAAAAGGGAATTAAGCAGAGAATGGGCCACACACCTGACAGAAAAAAAATGCTATTTGAAGTGAACGTGAGGGCACAGCCTTCTGCAGTGCTAGTATTCCATGGCCCTAAACATCAACCAGTTAGAGTCTCAGAACATTGGCCAAGACCCAGGCTGGCCCAGCACAGAACTGCTAGAGCTGAGCTGAAAGGAGATGTAGCCAAAAGAAAATAAGACACAAAAGTGCATCAGAAGAGAGAAAAAGGACTTGGAAGAAAAAGTTCTATTTGCAATTATCCAGCCACTGACTTCATACCAATAGCTCCAGAATATTAAGCTGTTATTTGTCATGATCAATTGGCACTGGTTGCTACCTGATGAGAGTTTCTGAATTGCTTGAAACCACTGCTCCTTGTTCTGTCATCTGCCACCACTGAGAACAGTCCAGCTCCATCCTCTTTGGAACCACCTTCAGGCAGCCTTTAACTACCTGAAGGGACGTTCCAAAAAAGGATGGAGCTGGACTGTTCTCAGTGGTGGCAGATGACAGAACAAGGAGCAATGGGCTCAAGTGCAGCAAGGGAGGTTTAGGTTCGATATGGAGAAAAACTCTTTCACTAAGAGGGTGGTGAAGCACTGGAACAGCTTACCTAGAGAGGTGGTGGAGTCTCCATCCTTAAAGGTTTTTCAGGCCCGGCTCAACAAAGCCCTGGTTGAAATGATTTAGTTGGAGATGGTCCTGCTTTGAGCAGGGGGTTGGACTAGATTAGCATTTCTCAACCTGTGGGTCGTGACCCAAAAGTAGGTTGCAGAGAGGTCCCAGGGAATTGCGTGGTTTCCCTGTGCAGGCTGCAATGCTGACAGCCTGCATGGAACCATCATGCAGATGGGGGTGTGGTGAGCACACAGAGTTGAGAGCAACTCCAGGAGCCAGGGAGGGAGGGAGTCAAATGCAGTGGGGGGGGAAGGGGGACAGACAGACAGGGTCAGGGCCAGGAAGTTGTGCATCATGGGTCATGGCAAGCTGATAATTATGCTCATGGGTCCCAGTGTGAAAAAGATTGAGGAACAATGGAGTAGATGAGTTCCTGAGATCCCTTCCAACTTTAATTTTCTATGATTCTATGGCTAAGTGAAGCTTTGGGTGCTGATTCGATTCGGAAGAGATTCGACCCGATTCGGCAGCTGAATCTCTGAATCCTAATAGAATCAGGAAACCAATAAAAAGTTCCGAATCGATTCAAAGCTCTCTGAACCAATTCGGAAAATATTCGGAGAGCTTTGGAGATTCGGGCAGTCCCTGCTCGCTGCTACAGGGAGTTGGACCTGGACTCCATGCTGGTAAGTAGGGTGTGGGGGAGCAGGGGCTGGAGGAGGGGGGAGGGGACCATGGGGGGACTCCCACCAGACCCCATCCCCTGCCTGCTGCCCCAGACCCCCTAAGTGCCCCTGACCCCTGCCCACTCTCCCAGCCCCAGCTTCCAGCTCTTTAAAAAAAAAAAATAAGAGCCCCCACTCACTGGCTGCTGCCAGGCTGGGGGGGGCCATCCCCACTGCCCCTCATTGCCCTGGACTGCATGGGGGGGCTCTGCCATGAGCCCCCAGCCCCTGTCCGCTCTCCCAGCCCATGACTTTCCCACCTGGCCCCAACTCCTGCTTGTTTAAAAAAAAACAAAAACCCAAAAACAAACCAAAAAAGCCCCCACTCACCGGCTGCTGTGATGGCCATCAGGGTTTCTGAGGGCTCATGGCAGAGTCTCCCCACGTAGTGCGGGTCTGCGGAGATTGCCCTCCTGCCTGGCAGGAACCAGTGAGTCCATGGGTTTTTTGTTTTTTTTTTTTAAAAAGCCAGGAGCTGGGGCCAGATGGGGCAGCCATTGGGGGGGGGAGGGGGCTGAGAGAGTGGGCAGGGGATGAGGTCTTGTGGCAGAGCCCCCTGTGCAGCAGCGGGGATCGCCCCCCCACCTGGCACCAGCCAGCGAGTTGGGGCTTTTTGGGGTGTTTTTTTTTTTTAAAGAGCTGGGAGCTGGAGCTGGGAAAGCAAGCAGGGGATGGGGCTTGTGACAGAGCCCCCCACTCAGCATGGGTCAGTGAGGATCTCCCCCTCACCTGGCAGGAGCCAATGAATTTGGGACGCAGTTTTGTTTGTTTTTTTTAAAAAGAGCAGGGAGCTGGGGCGGGGCAGGGCAGCCACTGACAGGGCTGGGAGAGCAGGCGGGGGATGGAGCCTGTCTAATTTGGAGATAAGGCAGTGGCCAAATCTCCAAATCAGATTCAGCCGAATTGATTCAGGACAGCGATTCAACTCACCAAATTCAATCACTGTCCCCTGAATCAGCCAAATCCGACTCCAAAGCAAATACTAGCCACTTCGCACAGGCCTACTAGCACCTACTTCAGCTCAATACAACCCAAAGAGTGTTCTAAGATACTTTTATCCATTCCATTTATTTGTATTAATTTAAATTTGCATTTGTATTAATTTAAAAATCCCAACCCAAGTCTGGATATTTACACATGGAACTTGCAGACTCATTTCTACAACACCATTAAACACCTGAGGCTGGTACTACCTACATGAAAACTAGTTTCTAAATATGAAAACAATTAAACTCTTGTTCACACTTGTATTTGGATCCTTACCTCCCTCATGTTTGGAGCTTTCCGGTTAAGTATAAGAAACCACACTGGTGGTTTTCCACAGCATTTTTTCAGAATTTGGGGAGAACAAGTTAGATGGGAGGAGGTGTGAGAAAAGAAATGGAGATTAAACCAGCATGCTCTTCACCAAACTTTAACCATCATTTCATGCTGACTTTCCTTCATCTTCACTTTAATCATCAAGCTTGTGCTAAAACTGTAAAAAAATTAGCCTTTGCTTGCTGCACATAGGAAGGTGCCCCTCCTTCTGGTCTAGAAAAACTGAAACCTGTTAATGAGAATATAACTTCAAAATTAGGATCCTATTCTTTCTACACCTATGCAAACTTTTACCCTTATCCCAGCTATAGGACAACAGCTAGATTCTATTACCAGACCTTTCATCACCTCATATTAGCCAAGCAACTGTACCTGGGCATGGTTAAACAGTGAAAGGTCTTTGGAAAAAAAAGCACAGGAACCACACAGTTGAGATTAAACTAAGCCCTGTAACTAAAACAATATTAAACATTCCATCATTGACCTACGCCCTATAAGGGAGATTCCACAAATCCTATTCAAAATAATTAGGCGGACTGGAATGGGTAGCCTAAGCAAGATTTAGTAACAAGGAATGTAGCCATTTTTACCTCTCAACAGTATGATGATCTAAATCACCTGATCGTTGTTCAGTGGCCTACAATACGCAACTGGTAGTCTCAGAAAGGACTGAAGAATCATTTGCAGTATGGCAGGTAGTAGGTACAATGAGTTCACCTTCAGGCACAAAAAAAGAGGGGCTACTTTTGGCTTTGGTTCCAAACTTCCCACCGTCTGGAGATGTCTCATCAGGGCTCCTGTTTCGGGCCCATCGCCAAAAAATCCACAAGTATATGAGGAACAGTGAGCAATCCTCAGGCATCCTCCTGTATTTAAGTAAGCTTCTCCATTCCTTACACTAAAAGACACCAGATTTACAATAATGGAAAAAATCTCCTCACCCCTAAATAGGTTTGGGGTGAAGATGGGCATGAAAGGGAAAAAGCCACATGTAAATATCAAAAAGGGCAAAAATATGCAGGGGAAGACCTATACTAGTATATGTTATCAACTCTTGCTTTATTGTTATTGAAACAAACAGTAGATCAGCACAAGGTTAGTGTGAAATGCAACACTCGTTACAGTGACTAACCAGGGCAAATGGGGACAACGGTTTTAATGAAGCAAGAAAGACTGCAATTTAAACTGAATTCTCAGAAAGAACACCATAAAGAATACAGCTGTACCTGAAAGAGTAAATTATGATCGTAAAGACAGTCAGTTGCTTTCTCATGGCTGCTGCCCTGAAATTATGAAATATGCTTCTGGGGGTAGCCGACATCAAGGTCTCTACTCCCAGGATTCAGTTTCACTGCAGCTCCTTACATGTCACTGGCTACTTCTACATAGCACTCTACCAAACCTTCCCCTTCCCCAGCCCCATCAACCCAGGGATCGAGTTTACACAACCCATATAAGAAGAAAACAAATCAATACTGAACCATGATTCACTGACAAGTACATGTGAAGTGGGAACTGCTGGAAGGTGAAAGGGCCACAGTTCAAGGTCACAGCACACATGTGCAATGGCAGTGTACTGAATTAGATGAAAATCCAAGTGGGTTATGAACACTACTAAACAGGAATGAAGTAAGGCTTGAAACAAACTCCCCCCTGTCCTGTATGTACTCTGAGAAAGCGCTTGCAAAGGATTTACTAAAAGTTTGCTTCTGAATGTATGTGGATGGACCTGAGGAACAGATATCAAATGACCAACTGGTGCTTGGGATATCACATCCCAATTCTTGTATAGTCAAAGCAGCAGCTGTCCCCAAAGAGTCCATTTCAGATTTCATACCCAGAATAATGCATGCTAGTTAGCAGTGTGTGCATATGTGCAATCAATAAAGCTCATCATTACAGCCTAGATTATCCAGTTTCAGTGCTTTGATTTAGAGTGCTCTGATAACTTGACAGACAAAATCCTGCAACCATTCCTTTCAGATAACAGTCTTGTAAATTTATCTGCAATTTTTGAGGAACTAGCAGCACTGATCAACATGGCATCTGAATACCAGGCCTTGCAGTCAAGATGTATGGAAAGGAGTTAAAGGGACCTAGGCTTTACTGATTGCTCTGCTCCAAGTTCCTGTGTACCACTGGGAAAGTTGCCTAAAAGTTCATTTCTACCTGGCCTCTGTGGCTGCATCCCCATGAAGAGAGGTGTGTGGCTGTGGCAGAAAAAAAAAACAATGGCACAAATTCATGCCACTGCTTTGTGCCCTGACACATGCCCTTGCACATGGGATTAGCACAGGGAAAAATGCTCCAGGTAAGGTAGGCGAGCCTGGGTCCAGCACCTGGGCTGGTCCCAGCAGCTTTACCTAGGGTCCTGGGGACTTCCCAAGGCTCCAGCAGTGGCAACTTGGGCACAGAGCCTGGCTGGCAGCTGGAGTGTAGCTCCGATTGGCCAGACTGGCCAGACTCATTTCAGGAGGCACACAATTCTGCCATTTGCACTTGCCCGTTTTTTTTGACACTGGGATCTCCCAATGTCAAAAAGCTCACTGTGCTGCAAATCAGCAGTGCAGCAAACACCTGCACATGGGATGCATACAGTTTGTGGTGCCACAAATGGGTCTGAGGTGCCATGAACCACACGGGCACGCTTATCTGGATGCAGCCTGTCTATACACTCACCCACACATGCACCACCTTTCCAGATTAAACACCCACAATACTGATCTTGGCTTTACAGATGATGACTATAACATTCAGACACACAGACACAAACAAAAAATAAGAAAACTCTAGGCTATGTATGTGCATATATGGAGACTAAATTAAAATGTATCCTTTAACAGTTAACTTCTCTGTCTTGCCTGTTCTATCTGTAAAACAGAAGGAATATCTCCCTACCTCAAAGCAGCACTGGGAGGCTAAATTCACTTCTGTTTGTAAAGCAACTGGAATGGGCATAGCACTCTATCTGAAAATTTCAAAATATGATTAGTTTTCACTGTCTCTACTCTGCCTTCTCCAAGGTATCTCTGATGTTTCCCTCACTGTGTCCCATGGCTATTAACAAAGCACAGCTCACTCAAATTGATTTTCATTGTCCAAGCAGAGAGATTTTTTTTTGGATTCATTTTCAATTCTAAACACCTGAAATCTTATTTTATAGGGAGAACAGCTGAGGAAATATTTGTCTACAAGTAGATGAGGCCTCAGTAGAAATGGAAGCAGGGAAAAATGTTTACTACATTTTTACCTCTCAGAATCCTAATAAGTTCCCTGTTCTACTAAGTCTTAGTTCACCTGACACAGCAAACACTGAGTAGCATAACTAAGGGTGGGTGACCAGGGCACCAGTCCCAGGCACTGACTTTGGGGAGGGAACAGGGGTGCAAGAACAGCAGTCACAGTGGCTGCCCTCTGGCCTGCAGCCACCCAGGGAACAGAACCTGTTTGTTAAGCCTCTACAGACATCATGGAGTTCCTAAAACCAGACTTTTTAACCACACAGACCCTGTGCGCAGCCACTGAGATAGGGAATCCTTAGCAGGCTAACTATAACTTTGGGAAGAAAGGCAGATGAGGGAATAGGGAGAGAGAATGCAAACTTAGATAACAGTTGCCAAGCCACACTGGCAGGTGAGAGAGTGGAGGTTCCAAGCAAGCTATTTGTATGCAAGCTGCACACTGCACTGGGCTTTGTTGTGAGGGAGAAACAGAACTCCTATGACCCAGGATGCTGCAAAAAAATATGCACTTACTACATTTAGATTTTTTTCAATGGCAGGTTACCTTTGTTTATGTATTGTAAACAGCGGAGGTACATACTTACAAAACAAATGCAAAATATTTTAGGAAGTCAGCCCTAAACACAAAGTGCTCTGATTACCTCTCACCATAGGACTTATTGCCCCTGATTACAGCTAAAAAACTTGTCATCTTATCATGGGGGTTAGCAAGGTCTCTGGTATTTTTTCTTTTCGGATTTTTCATGGTCTCTATCATACAATTTCAATAACACAAATGACAAATCACATTTTAACACCATTTCTGACTCCATGCTTTCCTCCCTCCTTGCAGATGTTTTCTGACCCCTCAATAACTTTTGTTGAGAAGTGGAATGCATTTAGCCCCACGACAAAGCTTCATGAAAGAGCACATTTAATCAGCACAGCCTCGATTTACACATCTCCTTCTTACGAGGCCCAATTTCCAGTGCTGAAATTCTGATTTGCTATCACAACCTTTAGACCTACAGCCAAAGAATGTTATTTTTAATTCTGGTCATTTGGCAAACCACAAAGAGCACTCACAAATCCAATAAAGGAGGTAAACCTCCCCCTTCCATACACACACAACAACTCAGGCCTGCTGCATAGCAATGGGGAAAAAATCCACACAGTAAATCACCCATTTGACCACTGGGCAAGTGCCAGCATTCACTGAGAACCTGGCTAGTGGCAACACTTTTTCAAATTATTCACAATGGGCTGCTTCAATTTGCTTTTTAACTCCACAGTGCTTTGATGTCAGCTCTAGCTGGCAAAATATTCACTGAGAATTTTTGAGTACCTGGTGTGTTACAGCTGCATATATATCTGGAGAGTTCTAAATTCACTGGAACTCCAGAAATTCACACATCTGACCTGGAGGCCCATTGTGATCAAATGAATTATACAAAGAGCTAGTAGGTGAACAAGCCCTGAATTTATTTAACAACAATAATATAATACCAAACTAAAAATGTTAAAGATGCCACATCACAAGAGTTAGTAAGAATCACCCACAATCCCGCTTTAACCCTGACCCATCTGACCCATCTTCTTTGTTTCATCAAGCTATTGTACCTTGACCTGTAGATTGTACAGGACTGTAGATGCTTTAAACCAAGGACCATTTACTACATATTTAGACAACACTTAGCAGAACATGGTCCAACTTGCTTAATCTTGAGGTACTGTTACAAGAAAAGTAAAACAGCCATTGTTGACATCATTTGCTGTTTAATAGCACGTCTTGTTTGATTCAAGTGCTTCTCTAGCAGATAAGCAGCCTGACCTGAATCCATGTGAAGCTAGCTCCTTTTGATAAGAAGTTATGGAGAAAGGAGTAAATCAGAAAGAACACTAGAGCAGCCATTCCCAACCTTTTCAAACTGTGGACCGACAAACTGTGGACTGGACGTGACTGCAGACCAGGAAACCGCAGACTGGAAGTGAACGGCATACTGTGGACCAGCAGCCAACCCTTCTTTATGCTCACTTTTGGACTTGCAATCCGCCAGCCAACCCTGCGCAGCCTAGTACCGGGGCCACGGCCCGGGGGTTGGGAACCTCTGCACTAGAGGGGCAAACACTGCATCAAGTAAACTTCTGTGAAATGGGCTAGCCACTGCAACAATAGGCACTTCAGCATTGTATGCAGTAACAGCTCAGTTTTCATTAAGGTACCTATTAGCAAACCCACTGCAATAAACAGCTGGCCAATTAGAAACTTCACTGTGGTTTTCCTTACGCTACACATCAGGGCCACTGAGAAGTTCACGATGTCATCTAGACAAGAACTCAGATCTTTCCACTCCATAAGTACGGGAGAGCCAAAGGAGACTCCTGTAGTAAAGGCTTTGTGACACAGGGTCAATCAACTCTCATTCCATTTGCTAGAGAGCAGAGGTGCATGTGTCCTCTGGCTAACTCATTATGGATATCATATTTAATAATACAATACCTCATTTTGCCTCTATTATTAAATCTTTGTGAAGATGTAGGAGATCACCACACATTTTTCTGCAAATAAGGTGCAGGGGGTATGAAACTCTAGTGTCTGCTCTGTTGAAGGACTAATTTGCACCCAACCTATATGTATTGTTTTTTGGTTGTTTTTTTTTTAAACAAAATCTGTACCTGTCCAGGCAGGACCTATGCTAGAGATATACATCCCCACCTTTGGAATTTAATTTTCTGTGTCCCTCACCAATGGAAGGCATCTTCTTTTCACCCTAAATTATTAAAGTGTAGCTTTTAAAAAATAATATGGAGAACATGAAGCACATGTGATGGACCTCTGCTCTGACACATCGTAATTAGCATGCACAGGAGCAGACTCAATTAAATCAAGTCTACTGAGAGTCTGCTGGAACGTGCTAATTAGTGCACTCCAGCAGCCTCAGCATCACATGTATTCAGCATCCCCACATTTCAAAATGGCAGCAGGGGTACTTTAACTAAAGCTTGTTGAATGAGCTTTAATTAAAATGCCCCAGTGGGATGCTGAATACAAGTGGTGTTGTGGGTGTTTTGAGAGCCGCTCTAATTAAAGTGCCCCCGCCCCCCTCCCTCCATCCTAAAGCATGTGTATAGACACCCATGGTGTTTGGAGAAGAAACCAAAGTAGTCCTATTTTTTTTTTTCTACACAATGCATACACACACACACACATACACCCCCACTCAAATCCAAACCACAGCCTCCTTTCCTCTCTCATCACAACCACCTAAGTTACCATATAGTCTTTCCCCTGCCACCTAAACATGCCTTACACAAACAGTCCATGAGGAACTATTTCCCCCCATTTTATACCAGGGGAAACTGAGCCACCTAATGGCTAAATAATTTGCCTGAGGTCACACAGTGACCCTGAACAGAATCTACTCTTATGCCTTAAATTTGAGCTTTTCCACCTTTCTCTAGGAGACAAGGTCTATTTTTCATTCATATTGCTATAGTTTCTGCCTGTGCTTGGTTTATTCTCAAGTTCCCATCCTATTCCCCTGAAGGTAGATGTAGAAAAAAATATTGTTCATAAACAAACTAAAGAGTAAACACAGAAAAGCAAGATGTACATGGACAGCAAGATGGTGCCTTTGTACCAATGGCTCCTACCCTTACACGCATCTGCAATGAGGCAGGTAGGAAAGGCACAGTAAATCACATGCAACTGCTGTGCAGAGGGTTTCAAAACACCTGTAATGTATGCCTACTACTGTACATCCACATGGAGTTCTGCCATACATTAATGTTCTTCCACAAGGGTGGGGATAGGTGTGAATTGGTGGCCGCCATGAAAAGTCTACACTTGCAGCTATGACTGCACCTCCACCTTTGTAAAAGGACTTCTGCCCATAGCCAAAAGTCCCACCATGTCATATTGGCTCCTGCCTGTGAAATAGGCGGGAAACATTTAGCCTGATTCTTCATTCTTTCCCTTTCTCACCCTCCACAAACAGATGCATACCCGATATGCCTGAAGCCAAAAATCACATTAATGTGCAGAGAAAATGCCAACCAGTTAAGATGCATACAGACTTAGGTTTTGAACTGAAATTTCCTTTGCACCAAATGTGTATGTTTTACAGATTTTTACCATAGCATGACTTTCATCCCTCCCTCCTCACAGCTCCAACTTGTCTCATGGTGTGAGATTGAAGCAGACAAGTGTGAAAGAATCATATAGGGCTCAACATCATTAGGCTCATTCTGGAAGCATCAGAGTTGACAGGTCTGAGGAAGCAACTTCTTGTTTCCCCCTGGGGCCCAGATTTGGGGGCACAGAGGCTGGGGAAAGAAAGAAAGCTCTTTCAGAAAATAAACCAGGAGAGCTTGGGGTTTTTCTGCCCTGCTCTTGGGGCAGTTTTAAAGACACAGGCTGCAAAATTACAAAGGATTAAATAACCATTAAACCCATAAGTTAAACATAAACCCATCCTGCAAAAACACAATGAAAATTCAGCCTGTTAGAACTATTAGAACTAATGTACTGGGTGAAACATTAACACTTTTACACTTGAAAGTTGTGAAAGGGTCAGAATCAATTCCCTCCTTAAAATGTATCATAGTTCCATGTTATCCAATTTTTGGATGTGTCCTGGAGACACAAAAGGGGGTAGCTGAGTAGATTTCACAACACTAACATCCATTTACTTCCTGACAAATAAGAACAATGCTCTCCCTCCACAAAATAAGAGTCCCTACAAAGTGTTCACAACTCTATATAGAAGAATAGGTCACAAAATCAAATACATTGTAGTACACCGGCAACAATCAAACACATTGTAGTGCACACAGTTGTTTCAATTATAAAATTTGATCAGATACACACCTCAGGGCAAATTTTGTACTTAATTCAGATCTGCAATATTTGTAGAAAGAAAACAAGCCAGCCCTAAATCAAGCTAACACAAAATCTACCCTCAGCTGAAAACCTAACAGATGGACCCTGCGCTGTGCCTTAGGAGGTCAACAAGCCGGCTCTGTCTGACTGGCAGTCCGTTTCAAAGTCAAGGGCTGTCCTTCCTAAAACCACCCCACTCCAAGCCCCCACGATTAAATGCAGTGGTTGTTAGCCTGACACCTCTTGCTAAATCTCATCTACTTCACAAGCATTGAGAAAGAAGGACAAAGTCTCAGAGGGCCAGGATGCGAATAGCAACTGAAAAGTCTGCATCAGCTGTAATATCTGACTGGTCTTTCAGCATAGCCACACCTACAAAACTGCAATAATTCGATACAAGCATCATGGAGGCTCAGATCAGGGCAGCCAGATCCAGCTCTGAGAGGAAAGGTCACCGATATCTAATCAAACAAAAGTGCCATATTGGGCCAACCTGACTGTCAACAGGCTCAAGACGAGATGGTACGAAGTCCAGAAGCCCTGCCAATATTGTGAACTTTCTGGGTAAGAATACACATGAAAAAACCAAAAGAAAAATATGATGCGACCAAATTTTGTTAAATTTGGAAAAAAAGTTGTAATTTTATGGAACAAACTTATTATTTTTGAATACACACAACTGCCTCCTAGGCAAGACCAATATAATGACGGTGGTAGGATGCAGACATTTCTGGAGAGCTACTATAAGCTAGAAATATAATGGCATTAATGACTGAGGAAAGGGACAGACATGTCACTTAGAGATGTCCAACAGGGCATAGCATGCCAGAGACAACTGGGTTACGATCCCAGTGCTAGGACTAGCACAATGTGTGACCTCTGACAGGGCACCTTGACCTGTATTTTTCAAAAGGGGTAATTTGAGGTGTCTTAATCTAGGTGTCCAGTGTGAGACATTGCAGCAATCTGACAACTAGAGTCTGGGTATTTAGCACTTTCAGAAACCAGTTCCCATCTCAAGCTGGATTGAGACACCCAGAACTACTAGTTAAATGTGAAAATTGAGGCCTTTCCCATTTTGTGTCTCAGTTCCCAATCTGTAAAACAGATTTTTCTTTAACTATTGTTCTGCAGTTCCCAGAGGTGCTGTGAGGTGACTGGTTAGTTAATGTTCATAAAGTCCTTTCAAGAGGAAATTGCTGTATATAAAATCTATCATAGCTGCTTAAAAAGCTGTCACTCGCTGTGCCCAGTTGCACCCCAAACATGATTTTCAGAAGTCCCAACTGTCACAGCATAAACCTGACAGGAAACAACCCAGCTATTAGGGTTCTTGCCAGAAAACTCAACCGTTAATAGATCTGCATAGCAAAGGAAGCTTCCACAGAAACTGTTTCATGTGTCTCTCTACATGTCAGGCTTCTTCTCTTTTCCCTTTTATCTTCATATTTAGATAATTCCTGTTAAAAGCAAGGTGGTCGTTCTGGCAAAATTACCATAATGTCTCTTGATGGACTTTTAAGATATCTCCTGTTTGTTATACAGTACTTTGAATCCCGTGTTTTGCCAAGAAATGAAACATTGTTTATTCTTGTATTAAGAAGACAAAGTGTTTCCCACTTAAAGATTTAGTCTATCTTTAAATGTGCAGTGTAGCAGAAGCTGAGTGGCATAAGTGAAAGGAAGAGACTCCTAACTGCAACTGAATTTCAATTTCATTGATTAGTAGTATTGCCAGTGTAAGGAGATTTAATGCCCACGCTAGTGTAAATTGGATTCAAATTGCTATCTCTGTGTAAAAGGGGGTCTTGCAGAAAGGATTAAATGGAGGCCAAGGTTTCACAATGAGCCCACTGGCTCTTTCACAATCAGCTTTGTGTGCTCATTAGAAAAGGGAGCTAATCACCCCAGTTTGTGCTGGTTTTAGAGCTGCAGACAGAAAAGACTGACCTCCCACACAGAGTCAAAGACAAAAATGCCTCTTTTTCTTCCATGTACAACAAACATACATTGTGTCCCCAAAATGCAACGATGCAACAAAAGCACAATAAAAGTCAGCTGTGGCAAGGATATTCTACTACCTACAACTTCATGTAATTTAATAAAGGGTGGGGGGGAGAGGGGAAGGAAGCAGAGCAGAAGGTGAGCTAGGTAAATTTAACATCTGTCCAGTAAACTGTCAGAATAGTGACCTAGATTTGTCACAGTAAGCAGCTTGTTGTAAATGTGCTACAAGCATACAAAATGCAACAATCCTATAGGATTCCAAAGCACTTTTGCTGGTAATCAGAGACCTTATCCATTTTAAAAGCCAAGAAGAAATGCATTTATGCACTTGTTGATCCACTGCAGAAAATCAAAGGAGTTGACTGAAAATCACATGCAACAGAAAAAACATAAGATCAGATGTTTACTACTGTTTTTTTCTGGTAGAGAAGAGTCCCGAAGCTGAGTGAACTAGACAGTGAGGCACAGAGGAAGGCCAGTAGCCACATTGTATGCCTTCTCCCTATCACCCCCACCACTTTAGCCCACAGGATCTACTCTATAGACATACTGCTGCAGTTCAGGCTCCACGGGTTGGGAGGAGGCATGGTGGGAACAATACTCTGCAACCAAGCAAACAGCCTCTGTAGACAGTAGGCTCCTCTTAACTTACCAGGTTCTGAACCTCAATCTGTCAGGAGCTAATGGCATCCCACTGATCTTGAGCTGAAGTGTATCTACGTGCACTGTACTTTCCCATACTTATTGAATGTTTGTATTAGCCTTACCATTTTGGCAGAGCAGAGTGCTATAAAGATGCTTACACCATCTCCACCACTGAAATGTTATCTACCTCAGATAGAAGAAGATGGCAGCTGCTTAACCGAGGACAATAACTGCAAGGTAGTTCAGACAAGAAGTGAATACTCAACCATACACTTCAGCTTTTCAAACTACATCAGTGGATCACCTCCTAACAGAGATAAGCTCAAACGCCTTCATTCGCTATCATGTAACATCCCTATGGCATTGCTCCACGTGCATAGTAATACCAGGAAAGCATTTTTGTATTCTTAGTACAATAAGTGCTTTGTCCTTTTTGAGAAAAAGTTCATCATGCTGTCTCCTTTTACTCCTCTTTTCTTCCCCACCTCCCTTCTGTTCCATTTCTCTCCCCTGCATGCAAGGAAAGCCAGAACCACCTGATAAGTCAGCTCCGCACACAGCGCCCACACCCCACACCGTTGGAGTGGAAGGGAAAGCAAGAAGTAATCATGCCTACGAGAATTTAGCACACTGGGAACTAGGATCCCTCATGGTAATCTGTGAAACATGCCAGAGAGGCTCAAATGACCACAAGTGGTCTCAAAACCCTTTTCATAAATCATCCAAAACAGAGCACCTCTGGTATTGTTGCTAGTATTTTACTGCATCCAAAATTATATTAGCGGCCTTACAGCATAGATAATATCCATGGTTCCTGCTCCCCCAGAGCTTACCATCTCATTTAATTAAAGCTCTATTTCGCTTAAGCCTAACAAGATCAGTCCATCCATGTACAATTAATGGTAATTTGCCTCCACTGTATCTTGCATCACACTTTTCACTGCGTCTGCACATTGCCCAACAAAACAGGGCCCAGATCCTGACAGAAGCCATAAACAGCTATCAACATACAAATAATAAATAACAGTACAATGCCAATGATGACCACTTTTAGTAGACGAAGTAAAAGAAGGGAGCATTTTCCATCACCATTGGTCAAACAGAATTATATTCATCCAAAATGTTCTGTTATCTAATCAAAGGGAAGCAACGCAATAATCATACCACTGACAGCATTTGCTATTCTTTTCAGGAAAATTTAAATAAATAAGTAAATAAATCAATCAAATTTGGTGTCAGGAAAATTAAATCTCTTAAATGGAAAAAGCTTGAGTTGTGCTATTCTTTTGCCGGAATACAATCCAGTCGGCCACCTCCCCACTGAGTGCAGGTAGCAGACTAAAGAAGAAAACAAAAGATCTACCTCTGTCCTTAGTTTCATAGTTTCATAGTTTCATAGTAGCTAGAGTCGGAAGGGACCTAGGTAGATCATCTAGTCCGACCCCCTGCCTTAGCAGGAAAGAGCACCGGGGTCAGATGACCCCGGCAAGGTGCTCATCTAACTTCCTTTCAAAAATCCCCAGGCTAGGAGCCTGCACCACTTCCCCTGGAAGCTGGTTCCAGGCCCTAGCCACCCTGACTGTGAAGTAGCGCCTCCTAATATCTAATCTAAACTTACCCTCCGCCAGTTTGTGACCGTTATTCCTGGTCACTCCTGGCAGCGCACGGGGGAACAGGGACTCCCCCAATACCTGCTGATCCCCCCTGACCAGTTTGTAGCAGGCCACAAGGTCCCCCCTTAGCCTTCTCTTGTGGAGGCTAAACAGGTTCAGGTCCCGTAGCCTATCCTCATAAGGCCTGCCCTGCTGACCCCTGATCATACGAGTGGCCCTCCTCTGAACTCTTTCCATATTGTCCACGTCCCTCTTGAAGTGTGGCGCCCAGAACTGGACGCAATACTCCAGCTGCGGCCTGACCAGTGCCGCATAGAGGGGGAGGATCACCTCCCTGGACCTGCTCGAGATGCATCTGTGGATGCATGATAGGGTACGATTGGCCTTCTTGACTGCCTCCCCACACTGCCGGCCCATGTTCATCGTGGAGTCAATGACGACTCCAAGATCCTTTTCCGTCTCCGTGCTGGCAAGAGGAGAGTTCCCCAACCTGTAAGTGTGGTGCCGGTTCTTCCTCCCCATGTGCAACACCTTGCACTTATCAGTGTTAAACCCCATCCTCTACTCTTTTTCCTCCTAAGAAAAAGTCAGATTCAGATTTATACAGTTCTTAGACACTCAGAAGAAGGGAATCGATTCACACAAGTTTCCTGCCAAGGCAGTAATGTTATGTCAGTCCTAAAACTAAAGGGAAATAATTCCAAATAAGACAGTTCAATCCCTTTCTCCCCAAACAAAAGCACCATTTAGGACCCAGCCACATCAACACACAGGAAGTTTTGTTGGGAAATGGTTAATATGTACACAGCACACTTGCCACTAAACCACAAAAATGAAAAGTCAAGTCACAGGAGACCATATACTCCAGACAAGCATGTGACCACAACCACAAACCCTCTACCACAACCTTCCCTCTGTTCTCTGATTCTGCCCTTTTTCAAACACACATCCCAAGAAAACTAATCTGTCCCACCACTATTTGCCAAGGATGCTTGTGGTAACTAACTGGCTGCATGGAAAGAACCAAGCTAAAGGTAAAGGTGGGCTGCCACTGCCAGGGAAGAGGATGAGAATTTCCCAAGAACTGCTTCAATATTTTAGTACTGTGAGGATGGTGGATCCAGGTAGGAGAATGACTTGGAGCTGTGCCACAGAAGTGCGGCTGCAGACAGAGGAACATTTTCCCCACAGATGCTCTTGTCAGGCAAATAAAATCTTCTGTCAGCAGCTGCACATAAAATCTTCATTACTGTAGGATAAAAACTGACAGAGATTGTGTATACCACAGAGAAGATTTTATCCATCCACTACCTATTGGCACATTAAACTTTCAGTTGTGACAAACAGGCTAATATTGAACTTAACTCCTTCCTTCCTTCTCTCTTTTCTTCCCTCCTTAATAAGCTACCTACTGCACTAGATCAACACCAAATTTGCCACTCTGACAGTTTTTGCATAAACAGAAAATATTTTATTAAAATATATCAGTAGAAAAAATGTCAGGCTGCCACAAACTAACTTCAGCCATAGACCAAATTCAAACATTCGCTTTTAAAAATTTATTAAAAGAAATCAAACCCAAACTACAGAGAAAATGCAAATGGCATGACAATTAGCTAGATGACATTTCACACTGAAAGACCACCTGCATTCAGAGCAGAAAACAAACAGAAAGGTATTCCCCTTCTGCCCCAAGTCCTTTTCAGAATACAGATTCAGCTAAGGGCTATGGACTAACCTACGAACCAATTTCAAAATAATGTCCTATATATATTAAGATATCTACTACATGTAAGCACCAGAAAGGCATTATTTGATGTGGTATTCCAGGAACCTGCTGCACAGTGAAACGCTGAAGTGGTCTTTCATTTTCGTTAAGTCTTTCCTCCAGAATTTATCCAGCTCATTAGCAATTTATAACAGGCAAATGAAGCTCTTAAGATCTCCAAACTCAAAATTCACAGGTTCCCTCCACCAAGCTGATAATTCTCAGTCTGTTTTCCAGATCATCAACTGGACTTCTGCATAGTTTACACCCCAAGTCTCTGGCTTTCTCCACAAGAATAGCACCTGAATCCAATGATTGTTATCTCTGTGACTTCAATTTTCCTCTTAGCCTCCTGCAATTTTAAACCAATGCTTTCCTACTTCTTATCCATTGCAGCATGAATGGAATTTTGTCCTTCTATAATGTCTGCCAAGTTCTTAGCAAGTCCAGGATTGCTTGATAAGCCAAATCCATGTCTCCTGGTGGTCTGAAGCTGAACCCAGTCAAGCCTGACCCTCTCAGCTTGAAAACTTGATTATCAAGTCTACAATACAGTCAGTCTTACTCAATTTTTTTCAGTAGCACTTATTATTATTAGAAACAAACAGTAACTAACACCAAATTACACAAATCAGAGTATGAGCACTAAGAACAGAACACTACAAGTTGTCCACCATTCATGAAACATCTGCCCAGCCTTTTTAAAGATACATACTTAATTCAAATCAGGCTGGAGTATACGATTTTTGGTTTGACAGCACTGGAGCACAATTGCCATGCATAGTTCAATTCCAGATGTAATGTGGCAAGAAAACGACATAATTTATTTGGCTTCAAGAGCTATCAGATGTCAAGAAAGTCTGTTGCTACAGGACTGTCTTGTGCTGTTCTTTCAATCGTTAAATGGACCAAATTGTTACAATCACTTCCTTGTGCTTTAAATCATGTTGATTCACAGTACACACTACATATATATATTCTACACAGGTAGATAGCTTAAAAAAAAATCAAGCTACAATAGAAAATATATGCTGAAGTATAAAAATGAATGTGTTATTTCCCTTGCAGTAATATGAGCATTAACTTTCCTTGTGAAGAAAAACTGAACCACCACACCTTGGCCCAGTGATGGTAACATCTCAGTGGAATAGATGTTTCAGCTTGTCATTTCTTTCTGTACATTATCCTTAGTCCAAGCAGTATGGTTGATCTCTTAAAGCTACGTTGTCATTTTTCAGCAGATGAGATTCAGATGCCAACCATTTTTCTCAAGAAAGAAATGGCATTATCCTTAAAAATGGAAGTACTGGTGCTTTAGGATACGAGAGGGGAAAATAAAACAATCAGTGTCTTCTAACAACTAAAATTTAGAGGGGCAAGATGTATTTCTTTCATCACCTCAAAAATGCAAGTCTCACAGAAATTGCATGTGTTCAGGAAAACCAGGATGAGAAGGATAAATGTACCATCCTCCTGTCCATCATCCCCTGACAAATTTAGCAGCACCTAGATTGGTGTCTGTGTTCACAACAAAATAAAAAACTGAGGTGAGACGGGAATGTGTGATGGGAGAGAAGAAAAGACTCAGAAATAAAATCCTTTAGATCTCTTTTCCTTCATCCCCCAGCTCCCTGAATCCTCTTGCTTTCCCCTAAAATGTCTTGTGTATGAACAGGACACTAATGTAGCTTTAAAAAGAAAAAACAGTACACTGAAAGAACAGAATGGGGCAAAGGCACTGATGTTCAAGAGCTGCTTCTGGAAAATGGAGCAATGATTCTGAAATGAGTGGAGAACATGAGGATGAACTGACTTCAGCCTACTCTGAAATGCTTCTTTATACAGCATGCACTCTGAATGAGAAATTCTCACATAAGGAGGCAGAATCCAAGGGCCTGATTTTTCTTTTTTAAAGACCTAGATAATTGTTGACTAATAATAACAGATCCATCATGACTTCTCTCTCTTGTTTGCAGCCATATCAAGATCAGTTTTTGTAGATGCATATGTTAAAACAAAAGTAATTAAATGTCATGCTTAGAGTGTTAAGAGCTCAGTTCTGCAAGATCCTGAGCCCTCTGGCCCTGATCTGTCAAACCACCTATGCATTTACTGACTTTTGAAAAGGTAAGTAGCCCCAATGACCTCAAAGAGGCTAGAGGCTTCAATTAAAGCATTAGTGTTGTCAGTTGTAGCCAAGTTGGTCTAAGGACGTAGGCAGATATGGTTCTTTGGGTAAATGTGATATATTTTATTAGATCAACTAAAAGGTTGGAAAATTTGTACTTTGCAAGCTTTCGGGTACAAACCCCCTTCTTCAGGATAGGGAGAGTTTGTTGTTTCTCTGTGCTCTACTGGCAGTACTAGCTTCCATTTTCCCCGGAAGAGCACACAAAGGAGCAACAAACTCTCCCTGTGCCTGAAGAAGAGTGTTTGTACCTGAAAGCTTGCAAAAAACACTTTTGCCAACTATTTAATTGGTCTAATAAAAGATATCACATTTACCCAAAAAACCATGTCTATCAAGGGAGGCATGGGATTAAACCATTTGCTCAGTCAGCACTCTGTGGGATCAAGCCCAAACAAAGCTTCTCTACCTGGGTCAGGAAGACAGCTCTGCAAAACTGGCTGAGTGTATGAGCTGAGAAGAAGGCTTTATCTTGCTCCCTAGCATTAGGTAGTGGCCACTGCTAGAGCCAACATATGACCTGTCAATGGTCTCATCCAATTTTGCCCTTGATATTTATACTTTGCATTCAGGTAGCTTGTGACAGAGTACAAAATTGGGGTCAGGCTGAACCAATTAGTTCTGAGAGTCCAATCTTGAATAATATCTTCAAGGACTCCAAAGTATTTGTTGCTAGAATGGACATCTCATCCTATTTACATAATGTCTGACCTAATTTTGTGTTCACCGAGTATTTAATGACAGCCGATTAAGTACAAAAATGACTCGAAGCACTCGCAGTGCTAATAATTAATGTTTTAATTGTATGTTTTCCGTGTGCAACATTTTGGCTCTAAATATTTTCAGCATAAACCCCCCCCAGAAAATGCTTTGCTTCTTTTGGATCTTATTTCAAATGGATAGCGTCTGTTCACATCAGTGCTGCTTCCCCCAGCCCCATCTTCTATGCACATGGCAGCGAGAAGCTTTGTATTTCACACTATCACACAATTAATAATTCCAGTCCATTTTGTGAACTAGAACCCCTGTCAGTGCACTTATATAGTTCTGTCCCTCTGGGAAAGGGCCTTGTCAAGCAGTGGAGCATCATCCGTTTGCCTCAGGCAGAACCGAGAAACAACTCTGTTGAAAAGAATTCAAGCACAGCTGCTCAACAATTACTCTTGCAACACAAGACAAAATGTCTGTATGAGTAGCATCTAACTATCTAACTAGTGTTTTTAAGGTATTTAATGGGAACCTCCTTAATAAGTGTATATATCCTACCCACTGGGATTACAAAGCTCTGGTGTTCCAGGACAAGTATATTACTGTTTCTGCTCATTTCTTGTGGGGGAGCAGACATTCCTTCACAGTAACAGACTGTAGCTAATCAAAAAAAAAAAAAGTATTTAAAAGCTGAAAGAGCATAGGATTTAACCAATTCAAAATATGTTTGTCAAAACTGATTCACTGTTTGGAGATACTTGTGGCTGAAAGATAAGAAAAAATAATTAGCAGGAAAGCAAAAAAGTATAATTGTAGCATTGCTTTGACACCTTAAAGGAAAGGGTTTGTTTCTTCTTAATACAACAGAAGCAAAATCTTCAAGGTGCTACTACCATATTGCAACAAGAGAATACCAGCTTTGCTTCAGCATATCTAATAGAGATACTGAGAGTACTTTCTTCTACAGGAGTGACTCAGATAATGATAGCAAGTTGCAAATTAAATCATACCAGTTACTACTTGAAAGCTGTAGTCTTTTATAATTAGGATTTTTTTTCCTAGAAAAATCAGATATAGGAAGTGTGTCTAAAGAATAATAGTTTTAGTTTTTAATAATGTCACAGTTAAAGCATTGTAAAAGATAGAAGTTTTTCATAAATAAAACAAAACTTAGGATGTAAACTACTGCTGCAGGACAGACATATGACAGTGAGAGCCTGTGAATCTGTAAACATGTGACATAGAAGTGTAGGGCTGGAAGGGACCTCATGAGATCATTGGGTCCAGCCCCCCTGCTCTGGGCAGGACAGACTGCTGAGGTCAAATAATCAAGCAAGGAGACTGTGCATCCGGTCTCCTTTTGAAGATATCCAGTTAAGCCCACCCAATGCTGTCCACCATTTGTTTTCACCTTAAATTTGGCTGTCAGAGCCAATTAATTATGTTTAATGGATAGTCTTTTCTACTAAAATGATAGTCTCCTCCAAACTCTCCCAGTGACAAGAACCACAATTGACAGGAAGTCCAAGTAAGTAAATGGACAATCTTATACCAAACAAACGAGAGAGAGAGAGAGAGACTTAAAAGCAAAGACTTTACCTGGTTTTTAAGATCAATAATAATTATTTGCTCAACACTTGTCTCTCCCTTTAGGCTTTTATGCTATGTTCATCACCTGGTATCTGAGCTCAATATAAGATAGGTGATGAACATAGGCAGTACATTTAATCTTCAAAGTGTTTTACAAATATTAGCTAACATTCAGAATACCCTCGTGACATCTTAAATGCAACAACTTGAGCAGACAGGTTAAATGAGTGACCTCGGGCACCAGAGCTGCAATTAGAAATCAGGTACTTAAAAATTATTTATACCCCAAGGCAATGCCCAACATAGTCACAGGGGAGAGATTCAGAGGCAACCTGAAGACTGTTTTTCTTGTAAAACTGTGGTACAGTCTTAATTAACCATTTGGACTCCAGAAAGGGGTGATTAGGGTAAGGCTATCTAAGTGATAAATGCCCTTAGCTTGAAAGCAACAGAACTCAGTGGCCATCAATATCTACCTGAGAAGCAGGCATCTAATAGAAAGGGATAGGAGAGTTGCACATGCAAATGACAGTGAAATACAAGAGATTTGTTTGCATCACCCTGTGATGAGGTGCAAGCCTCACAGTTGTTGTTTGTTTGTTTGGGGTTTTTTTGGGAGGGAAGGGAGAGGGAGAGGAAGAGAGTAAGAAAAATAAAGGGAAAAAGAGTGACACCAACCACACTTTCTAGAACACATCTTTAATAGAATCATAGAAAATTAGGGTTGGAAGGGACCTCAGAGGACCATCTAGTCTAACCCCCTGCTCAAAAGAGGACAACCCCCAACTAGATCATTCCATGCAAGGCTTTGTCTAGCCAGGTCTTAAAAACCTCCAAGGATGGAGATTCCACCACCTCTCTGGGTAACCTGTTCCAGTGCTTTACTATCCTTCTAGTGAGAAAGTTTTCCCAATATCTAACCTAAACTTCCCTTGCTGCAACTTGAGACCATTTCTCCTTGTTCTGTCATCTGCCACCACTGAGAACAGTCCAGCTCCATCCTCTTTGGAACCACCCTGCAGGTACTTAAAGGCTGCTATTAAATCTCCCTCCCCTCCCCTCAGTTTTCGCATCTTCAGACTAAATAAACTTAGTTCCCTCTGCCTCTCCTTAGAAGTCATGTTCCCAAACCCTATAACCATTTTTGCTGTGCTCTACTGGACTCCCTCCAATCCTTTCTGTAGTAGGGGGCCCAAAACTGGACATGGTACTCCAGATGTGGCCTCACCAGTGCCAAAGAGGGGGACAATCACTTTCCTTCATCTGCTGGCAACACTCCTACTAATGCAGCACAATATGCCATTAGCCTTCTTTGCAAAAAGTGTTCTTACGTGCTTGTTTTCAACTCCTCAGACAGAATCTGCTATAATTTTTTTAAATGGACATTAGGTTATCATCAACCTTGAATACTCATTCTCTCTTCATCAGGGCCCTGCTACATGTACAAATTAAAGCTGGACACAAACCAAGTATTGAGTTATTGCACACTGTCAAGCACTACCTGTATAGCTGGTTGGCTATCTTTTTATAGATGGATAGTCATTTTTATCATGTGATAATTACTTTGCACATGTGGCTAGTCTAAATTTATTATGCAATTAACTGGTTAAATGCATAATATATGTACCATGTAGCAGGAGGCTCAGTTGTACATACTTGTCTACCCTACCTCACTGGGCTTTAGAGATGATCGTTGGACTAGTACTTGGAAATTAATAGCATTCTGTAACTGCTAAACACGATTAATACATGCAGCTGGCAACCAATATCTGATTTGACTTTTAATTATGGAAGACCTGTATAAATTATACCCTGCAAGAGCGGAAGACAAATAGAAATAAGGGGAAATGATTGTAAAGCTGATTTTCTTGAGTTTTGGGTGTGATTAAATTTCCCAATCAGCCAACTGTTGTTGACACTTTATTTTTAATAGGCAGACATAATGATCTTTCACTGATATGTTACCAATAAGGGCAAGCATTTTATCCACTAGTCAACCATTCTAAGCTAGTTACTGACTAGTGCTTGAACTCTCTTTTCAGTATATCGGTTGTATTGCTCTTCAGCCACTTTTGTTTCCAAAGTAGAATCATAGAATAGAAGGACTGGAAGGGACCTGTAAGATCATGGAGTCCTATCCCCTGGCAGGGGCAGGAGGCAACTGGGTTCAAATCAACTCCACAAGGTGCTTGTCCAGCCTTCTCTTGAACACCTCCAGGGATGGTAACTGCACCACCTTTGCTGGGAGTGTGTTCCAGATTCTAGTTACCCTTACAGAAAATAAGTTTTTCCTTATGTCTAGCCTAAATTTTTCCTCAACTAGCTTATACCCATTGGACCTCATCCTCCCGATGGGTGCCTTTCTGAAGAGCTGCTCCCCTAGATCTTGGTGTTCGTCCCTGACATACTTGTAGGTGGCTATCAAGTTGCCTCTGGGTCTTCTCTTAGACAGAACAGGTCCAGTTCTCTGAGTCTCTTCTCATACGGCCTGTCCCCCAGACCCCTGATCATGCAGGTGGCCCTTCTCTGTACTCTTTCAAGCTTATCCACATGCTTCTTGAAGTGGGGTGCCCAGAAGTGGACACAGTACTCCAGCTGTGGCCTCACGAATACCGAATAGAAGGGGAGGAGCACCTCTCTGGATCTACTCGCAACACATCGGCTGATGCATGCCAGAATTTGATTTGCCCTGTTGGCAACTTCATCACACTGATGACAAATATTCATCCTTCAGTTGACTGTCACCCCCAGGTCCCTTCCAGATGCAGTGCCAGACAGTGGGCCACCCCCCATCATATAGTTATGGTGAAGGTTCTTCCTACCAAGATGAAGGACCCGGCATTTCTCCCCGTTGAACCTCATCTGATTGCACTCTGCCCATAGGACCAGATTGTCAAGGTCATCCTGGATACTTGCCCTGCCCTCAGATGTGTCTGCATTTCCCAGCAGCTTGGTGTCATCCAACAACCTAATCGTTGTGCTTCCCTCATCCAGCTCATTAATAAAGATATTAAAGAGTACAGGCCCAAGCATGGATCCCTGGGAGACACCCCTGGAGATGGCCCTCCAGGATGAGGCCACCCCATTAATTACAACTTGCTTGGATCGGCCACTGAATCAGTTGCCAAACCACCTCACTGTAGCCTGGTCTAGGCCAGTAACCTCCAGCTTAAATGAAAGAATATTATGGGAAACAGTATGAAAGGCCTTGCTGAAATCTAGGTAGATGATGTCCACGTCATACCCCATGTCCAGCTGGTTAGTTACTTGGTCATAAAAGCACACTATATTTGTTAGGCATGACCTCCCCTTGACAAAGCCATGCTGGTTGTTTCTCAGATTCAAAGCCTGTAAGTCTTTGGGGTGAAGAGAGAAAAAAAAAAACCCTGATGTCATCTGAGACATTTTACCCAACAGATCATTTATTAAGAGAGATTCAGAAGACAGTGGCTAATTAATAAGGAGGGATATTGAACCGCTGACATCACTGCTGGTTCAGTGGTTCCAATACAGTGCATTGTTCCTGCTGTCCCTTACCTCAAGCTTCCCCAGTTAACCCCCTCCCCCCCCCAAAAAAGAAAACAAAAACAAAAGTTGACAGTATTTCCTTTATTTTTGATTTATTTAGGATTTCAGGTTTAGTATTTTAATGAAATATTTACTGGTATAGTGTTTTACACTTTAATTATTCATTATTACAGTCACAGTTTAAAGTGCTGTTACACTCTGAAAAGCCATTTTGAAAACGGTACCTTAGGGCTCCATATTTATTGTGTCTTAGTGACTTTCATACCAAATCTGCTCTGTTTGCAAGTTATAAAGACAACTCCTCTACCTGCCAGACCTGCAAACTCAACCCTGGAGCTAAAACACAAGCTGAGTTTTTTCTGGCTTCGGCATCACCACCATCAATAAAAATTCTGCAGTAGGATTTAGTTTAGTAGTAGTTGGGGGTACACAAGCAAAACCAGGATCCAACTCAATTTCCCACAGTTGTGTTGAGGGAAAAAAGACTCACTTTTCTAGTAAAGTGCATAAATTTATTCCTGAATACTCTCAGTTCAGATCTGATTAGTAAGGCAATGTTGTTGTTTTTATTAATATAGTGCCTTCAAGTCCCATTCTCAGCTGGGGCTTCATTGCATGCTGTACAAACACATATGAGGAGTTCATCACTATACTTAAAGAGAAAAAATGGTATTTTAAGTAAATATCTAGTGAAAGCTTTCTTTTTAACAAGTTAGCAAAGTTGAGGCAAACCCCTGGCACTTCCTTTACCTGTTAACAAGTGTGAAAACTACAAACACCTGCATCTTCACTAAGGTTTTAACTGGTTTTAGTTATCACTATTTGTATTACCACTGTATCTAAAAGACTCCAAGACCTCTATTGTTCTGAGTGCTGTACAGAGAACAAACAGAAGGTTCCAGTCCCAAACACTTTATAACCCAAGTATAAAATGGGTGACCATAAATAAACCTTGAGGCAATATTAATCATCATCATGAGAGGCAGCAGTGTCAGGAGCCTACTGCTGTGAAGTTTTTGTAGGCATTATGGCAAAGGAGATTTCTAAGCAGGAAACTTGGTAGATATGTACAGGGAGTTCCTCCCAGGCACTAAGAGCAGCATGGAGAAAAGCATGAACACGTTAAGTGGGTAGTAAAAGCTGGAGCCATAAGCTAATTAGAGGCAGGAGTCAACCTCTTAACACTGAATAAGAGAATAGGTAGAGTGGGGACAAGGCATGAAAGACCTTGAAAGTGAAGACAAGCGGCTTATGCCTGGTCTAATAAAGAAGTGAAAGCCAGTGGAGGAAGGCAAAAAGAAGAGGGACATGGTTAGAGCAATCGCCTCAAGATACCAACTGTTAACTAATACAAAGGCAGAAAGCATCTTTCTTCCCACAGAGAAAATGCAATCTTACAATCTAAAAGCATAACCAGAAAAAACTGGATGCATGCCACAGACCTGTCACAGTTATTTTTGCAGCTTTCTTAGGGACACAAAGAAACCTTGCCACCCTTGTTTCCTTAAAACCGGCCTTGTAGATGAGAAGAAGTAGCAGCAAGAGAGATGGGGATATGGATAATGTGGATACAAATGAAAGGACAAGGGAGGGGAATGGGAAGGGAGGAGAATTTCTAACCCAAATGAAAGCAGTTGTTTGGTTGAACTAATCCTTTCCTCTGCTGTATATCTAGCTAAATACCTAAATAATCATGTACTGAAAAATACACTGCTATTATTTATTGAACATTAGATATACTATCAAATTGGACCCTGTGAGTAATTATGAGGTTCAGTATAATACTACCATTATTTCTGAGACTCAGCGCCTGCAAAGAGTGTCTTAATGCACCTTTGAAGCTATTTGGCTCACTATTAATCACCAAAACTAACTTGTCTGTGTAATTCATAAGCCACCAATGCCAAAGATTCAAAAGTTTTAAAAAATTTAAGCATGTTAGTGATGGCTCCTAACAAAATTAAATAAATAACTAAGAAACAGATCCATGGCATTCTAAAAATTTAAATTCTGGCAGGGGATTTAATCCTCATACCAAACTTTTATGAAAATTGATTTTTAACCATCTTAGCATCTTTAATCTTCATCATATTTAGTACATCACATTTCTTTGACAACTAATCTATCAAAGGCATCATACCTTTTGTAAAACTGCCAATTTGGTCTCACTCTCCTCTCACTCAACAATGATTTATTTTCTAAAGAAACGTACCTGCTGATAGCACTAAAATATCTTAGAACGGGATAGAAAAGGATAAAGAGAGGGGACAAAGCCAGAGTACTGTGTCCAGTTCTGGGCACCGCACTTCAAGAAGGACATGGAGAATCTGGAGAGGGTCCAGAGGAGGCCACTCATATGGTTGAGGGCCTCTGTGGCCAGCCCTATGAGGAGAGGCTGAGGGACCTGAACCTCTTCAGTCTCCGCAAGAGGAGACTGAGGGGGGGATCCTGTGGCTGCCTACAACCTTATCAGGGGCCACCAGCAGGGACTCGAGGAAAGTCTGTTCACCAGGGCCCCCCTTGGAGTCACCAGGAACAATGGCCACAAGCTGAGGGAGGATAGGTTTAGGTTAGATATTAGGAAGAACTACTTCACAGTAAGGGTGGCCGGAGCCTGGAATAGGCTTCCCAGAGAGGTGGTGCTCTCACCTTCCCTGGAGATCTTCAAGAGGAGACTGGATAGGCACCTGGCTGGGGTCTTGTGACCCCTGCCACCCCCAGTGCTCCCTCCTGCCCATGGCAGGGGGTTGGACTAGATGATCTGTCTAGGTCCCTTCCGACTCATTGATTCTATAATATCCAACAGCTTAACATATCAGCAGGAAATTTGGGATCCACAGCTCTTAGTTGGCAGAGCATACGGCATTTCAAAGGTGACTCAATATCCGTAAGAGAATGAACAGGGCCAAAAAATGACATTGGTAATCAACCCGAGAGGCAACAGCAACAACAACTTATCTGGAGTGAAGATGACTGGTTGTCTATTCTGACAGCTAGTTTTGAGATGCCTGCTGTTGGTCAGATTGAGAGGATCCCAAAACAGCACCAGCAGATATAAAAGCCATTAGATATCCATACAACTACCTGTCCTGGACCTGGTGTTCACAGCCTAGGAATCGGCCAGTATACTCTAAGCAGCAAGAGGACAGCTCGTTTCAAGTGGTGAGAGAAAACCATTCAAAACTAAATAGTTACAACATGAGACTATTCAGAGAAATGCAGGTTGTCATACTACCTTAAAGACTTCAGCAAATCTCCCTCAAATACCACACTGAAATCTCTGCATCTCCATCCCCCATCTACCCACATCAGAGGCCTCCAGTGAAATTCTATACAAGCTGATAGGTAGTTCCTTCTATGAAGTTTGGCTGCCCTGAAAAGCACGAAGGCTTTCAAAAAGAGACTGATTTCTTTCACAGAGATAGACTTCACAAACTAAGCTAATTCCATTATTTTCAATGGAGCCGAGTTTGAAATGCCTATTCAAGTGTAATGGTACCTTCCGGGGGAAAAAAAAAAGGGAAGGAATTAATTTCGCACACTGTGATGATTGACTCAGAAAGAAAAAAGAACCAATACAGAAATGAGAGGCCTAAAGTACCTCCCAAAGCACAGCAGTAGACCTTTTGTGCCATGAAACTTTGTCACTGCTTCTCTCCAGTGTCCAACTTGCATATTTCCATGGCTGAATGGATTCCACATCACTCCTGGAAATGCAGCTCTCTTCGGACTACAACACCACTAGAAAAGATGCCAGCTAATATTCATATCAGTTGGTGTTAAAATGCCATCCTCAGAAATCCAAGTTTAGAATACTAAAGTATAAATTTGCCAGGAAACAAAGAGTGTGCACTGGAGAGAGCAAGGGGGGTGCCAAGCTGCTGATGTCACAGCATGAGCTACTGGCACACTGACTGTGGCTACCACCATGCAGGCTCCTCAGGGGCCAGCACCCTGGAACCCTCTCTAAATTGGCACCCAGTGTTGATGCCCCTCTTCCACCACTAGTTATGCTACTGGGTAAGAAGGTACCTTGGGAACCAAAAGAAAAGAGAAAGGGAAAGGGGAAGGGGAAAGGAAAGTCACTGGGTAGAACCAAGTAGTTAAGCAAAAAACAGTCCACAAGCCTCCTCTCTACATAAAAGCCAAACTGTGTCCCACCTCACCTCCACCTCCAGTTTACTTCCAACAGAAGTCGAAATGCTTGAATTCTCATACTATGAAAGACTTCAGGGATAAAAAAGGAAAGCCAAAAACCAAAAACTGAAAACCCCCTTTCACTTACAGTCAGTTTCTAACGACCAATTACTTTTACACAAAACTGACTAATTTTTGCATTACTGAAATGCAATTTAGTGCATTACTGAAAGTAAAATCATCTAATGTTCAGTTCAAAGGTAAGGCTCTCCGGTTTCATGGGGACTCCCTAGCAGACCACATTAAGGCTTTCCTCAACTTGTATCACTGTGTATTTCTAGAGACCATTTGGTCATAACTTTCAGAATTCTTGGCAGTATATTTGACAAACTAAATAGCATCTATAATTAGACTTGGGTCAGGAAAAGATCCTAAGCAAGCCTTTTGCGTATTAAGTGATCATAATCTGTTTAGTTAAAAGAGCTTGCAGATGGTTGCTGTCCACCCAAGAGCAGATGCTAGAGCATGCTTTCTTGCTTGGCTGCAGCAGACAGCTTGAGCCAAACCTAGGTTTGCCCACCCTGTGGGGGCTTGCAGAGGAGATGAAAAGCATCCTGGGATGCTGGGAGACTGTGAGTTAACTTGAATCTGGAGGGGATTTGGGACAGAAGTTTAATAAACCAATTTAACCTAAATCAGTTAAGTCTGATACTACATCCACCCATGTTTTCTTAAACCAGTTTCAGCCATTTTGAAAATGGTTTTGTGCACTGACCTTCTCCAGATTCAAGTTAACTCACAGTTCCCCAGCATCTCAGGATACTTTGCACCTCTCCCACAAACCCCTCTTCTCACAGTGGGCAGGCTAGCCCTGTCCCAAACTGTCTGTTCCAGCTGAACAGGGAGGCATGCTCTAGCACCCCTTCTCCCCCAGCTTCTGGCCTGAGCCACTGCAGGCATGTGGCTGCATTTCCAGAATCAAATGTGAATGTCTGTTCAGTTGCTTATCAGTTCAATCTGTGCAGCTTAGAGTAACCTGCAAATACTGAATCAATTCAGCCTCAGGCCTTTTGACTGTCTGTGCTTAGCCCTGCTGTGTTACTGATTTGAACTAGTTTCTGATCACTTCTACCAGTTTATGTGTAACTTCTGACCCTAGCCTACTACACTAACACTGAAAAGGAAGATATCCTTCCTAACAATACAGCAAATACTTTCCTTCTCATTTCTAAAAAGTTATGCCCTAGAGTTTTTCTCCAAAAAATTGTAGTTTGTATTTGTTAAAGGTGACACATTTCAATAAAACAATTATGTTTCTATGCCGCTGAACTTAAAGCATAAAGCTATAATTGAAAAGCTAGAAAGCACATGTCACCCTAGGCTAAAACGCATCCAACTCAAGATTCAAATGCTTTTGTTTGTTACAATTATGGTTTTATTTTGTAAATCTAATGAAAAGCAAGAGCAGGTTTCCTGCATAAAGTCACAGAATGTTACCCATGACAAAATACTATGATTGAATTATGCCCTCCTCTCTCAAAAAAGTGTCCGGTACCAAACAAGGTTAAATCAAGAAAATCTTTTTGACAATTAGAGGGAACTTTGATGAGACTTCTTTGCCAGACTCAGATGATAACGGTCTAGATTAGCACCTGAACAAAGAAGAGAAAACACAGAAGCATCCCAGACACATATTTAGAAATAGTAATATAAATACATAAAACCTTGCACACATGCATGCACACAAACTTCACACTAAAAGGGAAAAAAAACCAGCTTTATTTAGAGGCAGTAAAATAGTTCAGATCTGATTTCTGGAGTCCTGTACCATTTGTACTAGTAGGGAATGTGTCCTCACAGTTATTCTTCCTTGCTCTTATTCTAATGAACCTTGTTTACTCCAGTTCTGTGCACCTCCAGACAAAAATGGCCCTTCAGCTACCGTACATCTTACTTGTCCTTGCTTCTGCACTAAGCACTCACATCAATGAGTGTTTAAAACAGTGCAAAATTCAAAAGAAACTCCCCTAGGTGGTCTATGCATACAAATAAGTATGTATTTTGCTTTTTTCATAAAAAGACACCCTGCAGGTTTCAAGCTTCTCTCACTGCAAGAGAGATTTGCAGGCAACAATGCTGATTTGGTGTAAACCGATCCATATCACTGAATTCTTTGTTTTTTGGCTGTCTTTTTTCAAGGTGACTAAATTCAACTGAAAGTCTAATTCCAAGCAACCCAACAAGGGGCAAGGTTGTTTTCTAAAACCTGAAAGGCTGAGCAAAATGAAGCAGACCTTCACACTGAAGAATTAGCTCAGCAAAAGAAAATGGAAACTAAATCTATGCCACAACAGAATGCTGCTGATAATATTGGAACTGGAAAGATTACACTAGCCTTAAGAAAACAATACTCAGCCTTCTGTATCAGATTCATTCAAGACAACATCTCATAAACAGGTGACGAAGTTACGGAAGCTACTTCTTGAGCTCTGCCAATATACATCAGTCCCTTTCAGTGAATTGGCAGAAACGAAATGTGACAACATTAGCAGTTTTGTGCAAATTCTGTTCAGGAACACAGCGGATCCATACCAATTTTATCAAAAGCAGGAAGCATATAGATCTGACATGTGACTGACTACAATGCTGCCAAAAGCAGCATGATACATACATCAAAGGTAGACCCAAAACACCTGTACATTAGTCGAAATATTATAAAATATGAAAGAGCTAAAGCTTAAGCATATGTGAAACCTGGGATGGAGTATTTAAGTGCCCTTAAGTGTTATGCATACCTATGGTACTAGATAGCAATTATACAACAGATACTGGAGCATGGTCAGCAGCCCATTAAAAGGCAACAGTGTAAAGAGAACTTCATCTAAAATGGTTCCAGAACTCATTTGCTTTGCTACTCCCACAAAAATAGCTCAGAGCTTGTCTATAATGGGGTAGAAACTGCACAGAAAGCTAGGAGATACATTTACAGTACACTAGCAACTGTGCAGTAATCTTAAGAGCATGCAGATACTCTTAATGACCACTAAGAGTTCTTTTGCATCAGGTAGCTTTATCCACGGAGTAACTCAGAAAATGCATGCAGAGTACATAAAATAACCTCACTTAGTGAGGCCCAAGAGCAGCGACACAGGCAGTCAGTGCAGAGTATCTAGTGCCCTGTTAACAAGTTTCTCCATTTAGAAAAGCCCTCACTGCCTAACATCATCAACTTTAACTAAAATAGCAAGCCAAAAGCCCCAAACAGATCTGTGCCACAAAAATCTGAGACTATAAGCACACAGATTCCCATCAACTATATGGACTACAAATGCTAGGCATTTTTATGGAAACCTGACCATCAGTGGCAAGGCCAAAGAAGACAAGGCCTTGGCAATTAATGCTGCATTGTACACCAGTGGTTCACAACCTTCGCAGACTCCATTCGCTCCTCTACAACATTTCTGAGTTTAGCATCATCCCCCATTTAAAAAAATAATAATAATAGAGCCATTCTCCTATTGCAAAGACCATAATATGTCAGTCAGATCAGTTTTGAAACTATGGAGTCCTACTTGTAATCTCTCGTTTTATCTTGGGAATCATGCAGAGTTCTAACAGGCTTATATTGTGTAGCACCCTGTGGCACCCTTAGAAGGATCCCACAGGGTGCCGCAATACCTTGGCTGAGAATCACTACATTACACTCACAAATAGCCAGGACAATAGGACAAGCGCCAAAACAACAGAACAAGTCCTAAATAAATATTCTACCTATTCTGACATGGACATGCATCACGGGCTCAAAACGAGAGTGTTGCATAGCTAGCTCTGCATATTCAAGATAAGCACAGAGATAAATAATGAGATTCTCTGCTACACCCAAAAGTGAAAAATCACTAGTGCATTTACAATTCAATATTTTCCTAATCCTATCTTTATTTCTAGTGCATAAATAAAGCTCATTACAAATTATTTTCTTCTGAAACCTATTGGCAACCCAAATTAATTCATGAATGTGCTGTTTGCATTTATACATCCTTAATACCCACTATAAACATTAAAATAAGAAACCAAGTCAGTCACATTGGTTTTAATACATAACTTCTTTACTTTCTGCAGATTCCGTCTTGAGCAGAGCTTCTTATGTTTTTGCATATGCCTATACACTCCTGTTTATATGGACTTTTCTCAGTTTCTCTCACTTTCCACTATGAGTTTATGTTCTGCATGGTAATAAATAAATATTGTGTTTAATTTTATGAGAGAAAAAATAGGTCTAAATCTTATACCGCATACCCACCTTCTTTGCTGCTGTTTTAATAAGCTATTTAAAACCAAATGTTACATCTTTTCTTCATTCATTGCATACCATGCAATCTACTGCAGAGCTGAAATTGTACATCCTGTGCTAACTCAGGTATTTCCCAACTTGAGTTATTAACCTTGTTAAAGGTTTTTATGGTAAAAAAATTCTCTACAATTTGCTACATTTAAACACACATATACATATAAGAATGGATTTCCTATTTGCTAGATGGCCACAGAATTCCAGAAGTGAAAACATATATGCCTGGTCTTCATTAAAAATAAAATTACGCACTCTACACACAAATATCGGTTCATTTTCATTCATAAATAAATAGTGCCAGAGGCCCAGTTCCCACAGAAACTAACTTTTCCTGCTTTAAAGCATGTGCAGTAACAGTGAAATGGCATTAAGTAGCCCTGCCTCCTTTACTGTGCTACAGGGATGTCAAATATCTGGACCATGGGCCGGGTCTGGCCTGCAGAGGCAAGTCATCCAGCCTATAGGACTTCTTGAGGTCCAGGAGATTTACCTCCAGATGTGGCTAGTAGAGGTGCAGTGATACATCGGTCTGACATCAGATCATCACTGATATAAAAAAAATTGAGCACATCAGAAAATCGGCCTGATGTGGCCAATAATTTGTCCGATAAATGCTCGTGCATGCATGCAGCTACTGCACAGCATGTAGGCAGCGAGGAGCGCAGCTCAGTAGTGTGGAAAGCAGCTGGGTCCAGCTGCTAAGTCTGTTGTGAGGGGAGGGGAGAGGGAAAAGAAGGGGTGTGGGGGGGAAGATCAATGCCCCCCGCAGTGAGGGGGGAGCGGGGCAAAGGAAGGTGCTCCCCAGCCAAGGCAGGGTGGGTGCTGATGGAGCCACGGCTCGTCCGGGGGAAGTTGGGGGGGGCGGGGGGACTCCCAATACTACATGCACCCTGGGAGGGCACAGGGCACAGGCAGGGTAGGAGGAAGCTGCACTCAACTCCCCCTCCCAGTGCCACAGCCTGCCCTATTGGGGAGCTATGGCGAATTCTGGGGTGGTTGCAGCCCCCCCACCATAGTCCCTTTCCCAGGGCTGCCACCGCCTGCCCTGAACACAACCCAGACTAGCCCCTGCCGGGAAAAGCCCCGCACAGCTCCAGCAGCAGCCTGCCCCAGACCACAAAGATCCAAGGGGGCACATGCCCCCCACCCTCATGCAAGGGGTGCTCCCAGGGTGCACACAGCAGCAGGAGCCATTCCCCCACACCCAGATGAGCCACGGCTCCATCCCGCACCCCGCAGGATGTTTGACATCTCTACTGGACAATAACCAGTGAATATATATATTACCTGCAGTTAAATAGGGTTTCTACCATAGATTAAAGGCAAATATTAAAATGGCCGGTCCTACCGTGTGACAGTTTAAAGTAGACATGTAAGATGTGTGTCAGGGGATAAGAGTTGCAGAGGAAGCGAGTCTTGTCTCTCCCTCACTGCCACTCAGAGGATGAAGTTCCACCTGGGGGGGGGGGCTGGTTCAAACATACTGTGGCACAGCAGCCTCACTGGAAACAATGAGTACAGTGACAACAAATTACAAGTCAGTGGGGGAAGATCTCCACCACGCTGATGACAATTTTACTAGATTACTGACCAATGGCTCCCTTCAGAGAGGGGTGCAAGTGTGACATAGCACGGATTTTGTAACATGAAGTAAGACCCACAACAGAGGGCTCCTGATGGCCACTCTAATAAGCTGAAACCACCCATGCCCCTTCAGGGCACATCTGACCACAGCCATCTTAGCCAACATTCCCATACTGAACTGGACACTTCCAGAGCTAAAAAAGGACCAAGTTCTTAAAGTAAAGCCAGGTCTTTCTAACAGCAGCTATAACTGATCTATAAACTCAGTACATAAGACACAATGGGTGACTTCTAGCACACACTCAACCTGTAACACAACCACAGTTCCTTCAATTGTGCTCATGCACTCCCTCTCATACAGAGGACATAATTCAATTCAAGAAATTTGCAAAACTGCTCTAAACTATAACAGTGGAATATTACTGTCCAGTAGATGAGTGCCCATTGTTTATGCTAAATTAAATGTCTGGCTTTATAGGTGTGGCAAGCTATTGAAAAAGTAAGAATCACATCATTTTATTAATTTTGAAATGTGAGTAAACAAACCCAAATTTAAATAATACATCTAGCCCCGCCACTCCTACATGTAAAATTTGTGTTAAATATTCAAGCGACTGAAAAAATAAAGCTTGGAACCCTGCCACTTATTTGAGGGGGAAAAAGTATATGTTAGTTTATTATAAGCAGTAACTCCATATCTTTTGATTGTATTAATTATTTCTAGTTTGGCATCTTTAAATTAATCATTTTTAATCTTCCACACTGAACTGGCACCAAGTTGACTCCAGCTTTTTGGTGTCCATTTGTTCTACTGCATGACATCACAAGATGCCTGCCAATAAAGCAGGGATGCCTAAAAGCTTTGAAATTCTTGGCTTTCAGACTCCAGGTTTTCTGAGAACTGTTAATTTACTTTGGCTTAAATCCTAGATTATGGCTCCACTTGAAAAAACTATTTCTTGCACAGCAATTAAATTTGTAGTGGACAATGCAACACCAATGGGAGACAAGTTCCAAAGGGAATATATTGCCTATACACATCCTCCCAAGTCTTCTCCCTCTTGTAGACATGACAAGAATGCATCGCAGAAATCATGCAACATGAGTGCAGTTTCAGTTCTAATCAGACAATTAAGGAAGAAGAAATCGTGTTTTTGTTAGGGAATAGGTTTGTATATTATTATAAAATTAAAAAAAGCTTAACCACGAACACAGAATGCTCAGCCATCAACTAAAAAAAGTTTAAATTCAGTACCCATAAAATTCAACGTAAATCATTAATTTCACAGCAGCAACCAAATTTCCTTTCTTAGGCAAAACTTCATGCAATCTGAAATGTACCCCTTTGATGGTATAAAGCACAAATAAAGAGAAGCCTCACCTCTCACACCTGTGAGGTTGTTTCTCCATGGAACAGAGATAAAACCAGAGGGTGTCACAAAGGCTTTTTCCTTGACTCTCCAAAATGTCAAGGATGCTGTTCGGGCCTTCAAATTGCCTGTGCTTCAGAGCATAGTGGAAACATGGCAATATTTCACTGTAGTGCCTGAAGAGTAGGGGGTGGAGAGTAAAAATGGCACAAGACTGCAGGTTCTAGTATGTTATAAAACAGTCTGCAAAAATAGCTGGTCCTTTTACAAAATATATTTTTCCATGAAAACCGACAGACGCTCAGAATTCCTTGTAGACTAAAAAAAACCTGGGTTCATATTATTGAAAGAAATGTCAATATTTGGGGTTCTATCATTCTAAACTTTAAAAAATAAAGTAGTAACCATTGGGCTCAAGAACAGGTCAACTAAAGCTCCTTACAACCTTTCACATTCTCATTTTTCTTCTTCACTGGCAGTAATAATGTCAACCAAGAAAAACAGAACAAGAGTACTCTGTACTATTTTATTATTTTTTCACCTGGCCTCTAAAATGAGAGGCCCATGACTTTAAAAACATCTACAAATACAAGGAACGCACTCCAAAGCATTTAGGTTTGAAATAAAGTAAATCAATATTCCTATAACACTGACAAGTAGGCAATATTTTAGCATCTGTTTATTCCAAAATCGCTATATACTAGCAAGTACCAGATTGGCCATTCCAATTCTCTCTCTCACCCAATAGTTTCCACTTAGGCTACCTGAAGGGAAACAATATATGAATTACTTCCCAACTGGCACAGATGGGATAATTATATTTTTGATTTCCTGATTTCACTGTTTCTAGCAGAAATGACACTCCAAAAAAACAACAACAACCCTAACCTGGAATCTCCACTTCTCAGCAAAGCAATGAATTCTTACCCACAGAGTCTATGATATGCATTTCCAAAAAAAATTAACAGAATATTATAAATAAAGAGAAAAGAGATGTAGTCTCAAAATATTAAAGGGATATTTATAAAGGGCGTAGTCTTATAGGCAGTAATTATGTTAGCTCACAGTTCTGCCTCAAGTAAGAGCTAGCTAACAAACTGTATAAAAGAAGAGCTTATGGGCTCACAAGGACCAGAATGCTATTCAGGTTTGAAAGCTAGCAAACCACAGTGCAGATTTTAATTCGCAGTGTTTAATTACTAGAACAAACTAAAATGCCATTGTGGGTAAAGTGTGCATCAAATTAAGTATGGCACCAAAACATAATAATGCATTCACTTTTCACCAGTGACTACTTATTAAATTGGTGCTTTTGCTTCCTGAAGTTATTTTTTCTGCTCTTATAACAGACATAAGAGGTCTTTCAATATAAAAAGATTTTAAAAATTACTAATAAAGATCCTGCTGCTCTAAAAGTTTTTTTACTGTTTATCAAAGCAAGCAAAAGTCCAAACCTGCCTAAACTGTTGGGGAATTTCACTTTTTTGGAGCCAAACTTCTTGACTCAAGATAATCACTACATATAGGTATTCCAGTCTTTACCCCTTGTACTATCTATTAAATTACTTATTCTTGGCTTTTTGATTAAGATCAAATGCAGCTCCCTTGCCCATCTCTGTGACTTTTGACACACTACACAAAATGGCATTCCTTCCCCATACAGGCTCACTAAGTTCTCACCCTCTGCCCTTTCAGGCTCTCCCTACAGACTCTGGACCAGATGCTTAGCTGATTTAAATTGCTGTAACTCCACCAGAGTCTATGGAGCTACAACAGTTTACACCAGCTGAAGCTCTGTCATTCACTATGTTCACTGCCTTCAAGAAAACAATCAAGAAGTTTTTAAAAAAACTTCAAGTAGTTCCTCTCATGGGATTTCCAGTACATCCTACTGTATCAGGGCTGGGTATTTACAGAGCTGTACTGCTACCCAGAGTGCCCACAGGTGGTGGATAGGGGAATAACCTTCAGGGAAGGTTAGCTGCAAAATAAGCAGGAGGAATAAGCTGTCATGGGCCAAGCAGCGGCACCACCAGGATTTGATGGGGATAGCAGATGGCAATGTTTTCCCTCCTGAAAAGCCACATATATTCTTTCAGGGATGTAGGTTGTAGCCGTGTTGGTCTAAGGACATAGGCTCTTCCTGAATGGAATGAAAATGAAATCAAAGAGCACACACCAACTGCTGAAACTTCCTTAGCCTGACGAAGGGTTTTTGAACCCGAAAGCTTGCTTAATAATTGTTTTCCAACTATTTTAGTTGGTCTAATAAAAGATATCAGATTCACACAAAGAACCTTGTCTACATACATTCTTTGACAGTGCTGTGATGTGGCAAGCACAGGTTGCCATTATAGTAAGTCTGCCCAGTCCCCACCCATAGGCTCTACAAGCACTCACAGTGGAGGAAGTGGAAGATCTCACAATCTCAGTGGCTGCAAAGGTGTACAAAAGCTGCAGCAGCAGGAGATCTCCAATTGTCTTGGCCTCCTTTTCATTGTATTAAGGTCCTGTTCTGTCAAGAAATGCATGGAAGCTGATGTGTAGCAGCAGCTCCATGATAAAAGAAATCATGCACAGGCGTCTTCCATGAAAACAGCTTTTCCAGCACATTTTTCAAGGCCTTTGGTGACCAGCTAGTGACAACAAGAGCAGGATTGTGAGGCCTGGAAACTCCTAGTCATGAACTGGTATGAAAGTGGTAATTACAAGAAGGTCTCTTAGCACTTGGATGAGGCAGGAGTGCAATTTGGCAACTGTAACTGCAAATGAGCAGCCCTCTTCAGGATATGCTCTGCTCACCCCACATGGGGAGAGAATTAGAAAAGGTACCCTAAACATTGCCTGTCTACCATCTCCCTGACTGAATAAATGCGTCCAGTGGGATCACCTTTACTGAGGTCAAAATAATCAATTTTGGAACCTGGAACATCAAGACCTTTGTGTACAATCCTACTTCTGAACACTCAGAACACTGCACTACAGTTGTGGCTCGAGAACTCAGGTGATATAACATTGATGTCACTGCACTAAGATCTGGCAAGCAGGAGACAGGCAGCTCAGAAAACACAGACAGTCGTACCTTCTTCTGGAAGGGTAAACAGGCAGGCGAATGCTAGCTTCACGGAGTTGATTTTGCCATCAAGAATGAACTCATAAACCAACCCAACAAGTTTCCTATCAGAATTAATAAGCGAGTCACGGCTCTCCATCTTAAACTGGCAGGGAACCAGTACGCCACCATTATCAGCATGTATGCCCCAACACTTGACACTGCTGATAAAACCAAGGAGGAATTTTATGCCAATCTTGACCCAAGCCTTTCTGACATTCCAGACAGAGATATACTTATTCTAAGCAATTTCAAACCCAGAGTTGGAAGGGACTTGAACTACTGAAACGGAATAAATCGGCAAGGAAGGAGTGGGAAAGGTCAATTCCATCAGCATCTTCTTGGCCAACGTGTGGAACATGGACTCACCATTACCAACACCCTGCTTACCATAAAAACGGGCACAAGACATCATGACAACACCCACAATCTAAACATTGACACCTATGTCACTGTTCATGGCCTGGATCAAAAAGATGTCCATATCACCTGAGGATTGCTGGACTAATCACCAACTCATCTGCTCAGTTATGTCACTCACACTGACTCCCAAATGACAGCTGTAGTAGAAGCAATGCCTATGAAGAATCAACATCGAAAGACTCAAGAACCCAATCAAACGAGACCTCTTCCACCAGCGCCTCAACAAAAAAACCGGCAAATTCCAATCAACAACAATGGGAGAATGCCGGCAGCACTTGGAGCGCCTTCAAGTCCACCATCATCAGTGCTTGCGAAGAGACACCTGGATTCTCTACTAGGAAACATCAAGACTGGTTAGATTAGAATGCCCAAGATCAAAGCTTTGATCAACTGCAAGCACAAGCCCTTTTGTGCTTGGCAGAATGACATCAACTCCAAGCAAAAGAAACTGAATCTCCAACGAGCCATGGCTGAGGTCCAAAGGAGGACCCACGATATGAAAAACATGGTAGGAAGACAAAGCAAAGGAAATTCAATATCTTGCTGACATCCACAATATGCAATTTTTTTTTCAATGTCACCAAAGCCATCTATGGTCTGAGCACTCAGGGACCAACCCTCTTGAGACCTAAGGATGGAGGAGACCTGATCAAGGAAAAGTGAGACAACACCTACTGGAAGAAGCATTTTGAGACTCTGTTGTTGATGAGCGTGTTCTGAACTCCATCCACCAACATCCATTCAGAGATGATCTCAGAATCCCTCCAACCCTTGATGAGGTGAGGAAAGCCATCAAACAGACAAGTCTGCTTGAACAACAAGTACTCTGGAGCTGATAGAATCTCTCCATTCCAAGAAGGGGGGAAAAGAGTTCACATCACAGCTCCATGCCCCCAGTAATGGATCTATCACAGATCCCTTTGAGATGCTGTAGTCTGTTACTTGGAAGCAGTCTGTTACTTGCCTTCAGGCAACTGTTGATGTCTTTACTGAAGCATAAAAGCAAATGCAACTGATGCTTAACATCCAGAAGACTATGGTCCTCCATCAACAAGCTCTTAATAAGCAGTCCCTAGCTCACGGTGGGACTGGAGAATGTAGAGTATTTCTTAAACCTCTGAAGCCATCTCTCACAGATGACATTGCCTAAATGTGCAAGTGCAGCCTTCAGAGGAAACAGGTGTTTGAAGAGCATGACATCAGATTTGAAACCAAGTTCCTGATTTTCAACCAGTTACGATTCCCACCTTACTGTACAGAGCTGAGATGTGGACAGTATACATGAGACACCAAGTCACTGGAGAAGTACCATCAGTGCTGCTGCAGAAGATCCTTCTAATCCAGTGGGAAGATAGACGCACCAACATTAGCATCCCCTTATAAGCAAACACCAGGTGCAGGGAAGCAATAATCATCCAACATCGACTTCACCAGCCTAGTCACATCATCCAGATGTTAGACTCCAGACTTGCAAAGCTAGTTTTAATATCCCAGCTCAGTCAAGGCATATGCTCAAAAAGTAGGGCAGAGAAGGAAACTTCAAGCACATCCTCAAGGCCAACTTGAAAAAAATGTAACATCAACTCATGAAAGACTTATCGCCCAGGACCACTCCAAATGGAGGAAGAGTCTGCTACAAGGGTCTCAGGACTTTGAAACCTTATCATGACAACAGGAGACAGAAAAACCAGGAGTGGCAAAAGCAGCGTGTCAAGAACCTGGAGCCACCTACCCTGCACAGAAACACATGCCTGAGTTGCAACAGAGTCTGTCCATCTAGGATCAGCCTTACCAGCCATCTTTTGATCCACAAATGAGACATTCATGGAAGACAATCATCCTTGACTGCAAAATATTGCCAAAGAGGATTGTCTGACAAATTGTATACTGCTCGAGACAAGGACCACCTTCACAGAACATAATAGCCCTTTATCATCTGATATGTCTGGACATTAAAGGGAAAAATTAATATTCATTCCTTCACGAGGGAAAATGGCCTCCATATTAATGGAATACTTCCAGCTTTAAAACTAAGACAAAAAGTTACTTTTATTATCTATACCAAATTCCAACCACCACAAATGCTAGTTTAAGGGTTAAACTAAAAAACTTACTTTTGTAAGTCTGCCTCTTTTGAGTAGCACTAAGCAGGCTTGCTCAGTGGGTATCATTCACAATTCAAAATAAAATCTCAGTATTTAATCCTTAATCCTAAATCAAAACAGGTAAAATATATAGTTTGCATAAAAAGAAAACGGCTTCGTCTTACCCTCAATTCAAGAAATCAAAGGATAATCTCCAATGATTAAACAAGCTTTAAGGGTCTAACACCTTCCATTTGTCATTTTATGTAATAATTCCTAAAATTACTTGTTTCAAAGCAGATAAAAATTTATACAAAAATCTGATGCCTGTTTCATCTCAAGAACAGGAATGTGCAGAGCACGTAGCTCAAACACCAATGCGCTGTGTAAACAATGAAAACGTAGAAATGTATGGAAAAATGTAGAAATAAAAGCATAACCAAGTTTGTGCAATGCAGTTCCAATGAACAAACTAAGCTATCCTGTTTGTATATCATCTATATTATCAGTGAACGTGAAACATCCAGAATGAGGTCAAATTAAGGGAACTGTGCAAAACCGGCCAAAAACCCCTAAAGCAATGCATATGGGATATCATTTCCTGAGACGCAGGCAGCATTTGTCCTCAGTTCTAAAAAGGTACAGCACAGAGCTCTCAGCCTGGAGTGAGGATGGACCTAAAGGCTGAGTACAGACAGTCAAAAAGCCCAAAGCTGAATCAATTCAGTTTCTGAAGGTTAATCTAAACTGCAGAGATTAGGCTGAGAAACAACTGGACAGACATTCACATTTCACTTTCGATTCAGGAAATGCCGCCACATGTCTGCAGTGGCTCAGATTAAAAGATAGGAAGAGGACAGGGGGGAGCACAGCACAGCTCTCTGGCACATAGCCAGCATGGGCTGTGTGTCTGCTTCCTTTTCCTGCTGCCCTTGAGGTCTCTGAAATTTGCAGTCCAAAATCACAGCTGCAGGGCTGCTGATTACTTCCTCTTCCAGCTGCCTATGGGATTTGTAGTCCAGTCATAGCCAGCATGAAGAAAGCAGGGCAGGGCAGCTCCGTATTCAGGGGAAGGGAAGCTTAACCCCCTCTCCCTGGCCCCAGAACCCAACCAGGGTTTGCCGGGGTGCAGGGGAACAGTCCCTGTCCACCCCGCCTCCAACCCTTCTCTATTGAAGCAGACAGCACAGCACAGCAGAGGATCGGAAAGCATGCCGGGATGCTGGGGAACTGTGATTTAACTTGAACCAGGAAGGAGTTTGGGACAGAAGTTTTATAAACCGGTTTGACCCAAATCATAGAATCAATGAGTTGGAAGGGACCTAGAAAAATCATCTAGTCTGACCCCCTGCCATGGGCAGGAAGGAGCACTGGGGGTGGCAGGGGTCACAAGACCCCAGCCAGGTGCCTATCCAGTCTCCTCTTGAAGATCTCCAGGGAAGGTGAGAGCATCACCTCTCTGGGAAGCCTATTCCAGGCTCCGGCCACCCTTACTGTGAAGTAGTTCTTCCTAATATCTAACCTAAACCTATCCTCCCTCAGCTTGTGGCCATTGTTCCTGGTGAACAGATTTTCCCCGAGACCCTGCTCATGGCCCCCAATAAAGTTGTAGGCAGCCACAAGATCCCCCTTCAGTCTCCTCTTGCGGAGACTGAAGAGATTCAGGTCCCTCAGCGTCTCCTCATAGGGCTGGCCACGGAGGCCCCCAACCATACGAGTGGCCCTCCTCTGGACCCTCTCCAGGTTCTCCACGTCCTTCTTGAAGTGCAGCGCCCAGAACTGGACACAGTATTTCAGCTGTGGCCTGACCAGCGCTGCATAGAGGGGCAGCAAGACCTCTCTGGACCTGTTAGTGATGCCCCTGTTGATGCATGACAGGGTGCGGTTGGCTCTGCCTATTGCTTTGTCAAAATCAGTTAAGTCTGATACTATATTCAACCAGTTTCAGCCATTTTGAAACTGGTTTATGTGCACTGAACTTCTGTTTTATTACAGGTTTAAATCAGTTTCTGGTTACCTAAACCAGTTTATGTTTAACTTCTGTCCCTAGCACATGTGATATTAAGTCACTTTTGCAACCTCACATGTTTGTCTACAGTATGGTTTAATGGACCACTCATGTCATTTCAACAGCTGTGGCATGATGTGTAAATTCTGGTTACCTCTTCAGGATTCCCTATGTTCAAAATTTCTGTAGCACAGTATTCAATAGCACTGCCAACAACAGGCTCTCTCCCTTGTCAGGATATTCACTATGGCAGCTCTGGCTAGGAGACCTTCCAAAGATTGCTTATGTTTGCCTCAGTTTCTGGATGAGATTAATTTTTCTGGAGCCTGATTCTTTTCTCAAGCATAAAGGAGTCAAAGTGCAGCTGAGGATCTCACTATAAATGCCTGGATTACATGCAAAGCATCAAGATTTGTGAAACATGTAAAACAGAAAAATATGAACAACTTGAAAGATCCTTTTTTGTTTGTTTGTTTGAAGACTTAAAAGTGATTTCAGATGTTATATCTGTCCTCAATCTCCCTGACAATTTTTGCACTTTTGGAAACACTTTCTTCTATTTATTTTTATATATACATATATATACATACACACACACACACACACACACACATATATATACACATATACATATATATATATACACACACACACACACACACACACAAACATATATATTCTCTCTCTCCCACTTCATGTAAATGGTCTACAGGAACAAAAGAGGGAACTTACTATTATGCTGCAGAGGTAGCTGTGAACCTGGAAGTATACAAATGCACAAAAGTAAATTAAAACCAAAAAAAAGAGAGAGAGTATTTTCCTCTCTCATCTTCCAGTCACAGTGACAGTAGGTGTTATTTGTAACAATGGTAGATAGAAAGTCAGAAAGAAGTGTGATTTTTTAGAGTGATATCCTTCTAAATTAACTTTTATGATAGGAAAGACCCAAATACTTTCCATAAATTGAGAACTGAACAGGGAGCAGTATTATAAACAGTATTCCTAGGTAGAGGAACAAGGTAGATCGATGAAGATGAAGGGTCAAGCAATTTTGTAGCTGTTTAATCTAAATAATTCACTTCTTTAAATCATTTTCAATGGCCCTCAACCCCACATAAAGCCAGAGAGAAAAAGGTATCTTAATGCATGTGCTTTATGACAAGTACAGAGGAATGGAACCAAAGGACATGATGACCATACTTTTCCCAAATGCCCGTTTTTTTTTAACTGAGGGCCCTGATCCATGGGGTTCGGTTTGTAATTGGTATTCCCTTACAATATTTTTTGCTTGTACAAACTTAAGGAGGTCTAATATCTAAAGCCTGGATGATTGATTTTATTTGTATCTGGAGGAAGATACAAAACCTGGGATCTTTTTTGAACCATATATTGAACAGCATGTATCCCCCACCCAATATTTTTACATAGTTATTTAAAAAAAAATACCAAAAAAAAAATGAAAAAAATTCACTGAAAAAATTATTGCCACAGGAAAAAAAAAACCCACTATGGAAATTCTGTACGTCAGTGATCTTGGCCAAAAGTTTAGCTAAGAACGTAGAATGCATCACTTGTTCTAAATAAATGGCTTAGTTTAATTAGCTAAGGAAAACATAGGTTTCACATGACCAGATAATCATATTCAGCACAAACATTAGGGAGAGTAAGTAAAAGTCTCACTTAGCACCTCCAACTAAGAACAGATGTCAGTTTTTTCCCAGAACAAAGTTTTTTATCCTGGGATCCTACAAACATATAGGTCCATTGTCCCACTTTACATAGCTGTGAAGCATCCAGAGCTAAAAACAGATCATTGAAATGGGATGGATTGCCCTAGGTTTTGACTTGCATTAAATAGTCATGGTTCACTCTGATTGCCAAATTTGGGGTCAGGAAGGAATGTTGTCCCTACGACAGATTGGGAAAGATGGGTGTTATTGCATTGTTCTGTTGTGTGGGCCACTATCCCATCCATTTCCTAGGATATCCTAAGCATGTATCAACCAGCTACTTCCTTCTTACTGCAGTGTCAGAACATTGGCAGGGCCTTCTCACTTCCTTTTGCCCTAGGCAAGTTAAAGGATTTTCTTACAATTCAGTGAGAGGGTTTGAAGTCTTAATTTTGGAGATTCCGCAGGTGAACGACTGCCTACAATTTCAGGGGATTGGACTTAAGGGCCCAGGAGAGTCTTCCCAGCCCTATGTTACTCATCTGTCCCTTTACTGGATTTTGTAAAAAACTCGTCATCCATGCAGAAGTACAGAGTTGATTTTTTGTGAAAAGCTGACAAAGGGACATATGAACATGACATCATTGCCAAAATGGAGAAGACTGAGGTTACGGCTACAACTCAAGAAAAAAGATTTATCTACTTAATTTGAACTAAGAAATAATATATGCATTTCATGAGACGATATGACTATACGAGAACTACAGCTGAATTGACCTGCATTGCCATTAGTCATCTCTTCTTCAAACTCTTCCTGAAGAACATGCTGACAGTGTCATCTAGACAAAATTAGCCAGATAGCTAAAATGCAAGCCAGAGAGCATCAATTTATTATTTTTAAAAATTAAGCTGATTAAAAATCACTTAGTTGTCCATTAGCTCCCTACGTAACTCCATTATCCTTCTTTTTTCACACCCACTTGTGCATTTTGCTTCATGCTAATAACCAACAGCTCTTTTAGGGGACAAACCTGCCTAGGACACAAGGTGACCCAAGAATGGCTCTCTACGTTTTACTGCAATTCAACTAATACACAACAATAAATACAATGAATTCTGATGATTTTTGGATTTATAGGGTAACTTAATATTTTAAAATGACTACTTTAGACTGGGATTTGTAGATGCTAGCTGATACCCAAATGGGAAAACCCCATGATTAAAAAATTCCAGCTCCTGAGACAGGTAAGTAGAGTCTCGGAATGGGTTTTTTTTTTTGTTTGTTTTTTTTTTAGTGTTTAAAAAGTATGAGGGATATTCCTCTCCTCTTTTCATATTTATAAAGGTATTTTAAGACCAGAGAAAATGACTGACTATACAGGGAAACAGTGAAACTGTTTGTACACAAAGAACTGTCAAAAGCACAGACTAAGAAAGTAAAAAATAACTAATTTCCTTCAACCACAGTAACTTTAGGTTTTGGAAGCAAGTCTAGCAGGTACAAAACTTTCAGCCAAAAAACATTACCTTCACACTAATGGCTCTAACCACCAGCTAGTGAAGATGGAAGAGAAAAGGTGCAGGTGTTTAGCTGAGAGATAGGGAGTCTTTTTGCATGTTTATCATAAATTAATACCTTTATAAAAAGTTCCTGCAAACACTATTTTAAAGATGGAATTCAAAGCAAAATGCAAGTGAGTTTTTACCTTTTCTAGTTCTAGATGTAGTATAAAGACTAACTCAACCTTGTCGTTTCATCTTCCTAAGACACAATTTTCTCTTTTTGCTCTTACATCAGAATATCAGGCCCTTGTTTCATATTTCTTTGCTGGAAGATCCTGAAGGACCACAATAGAAACAACATGAACCTGTAACATGAACTACATTTATCCTCCGTGCAATGAGAGAGACTGCATCCTCTTCCTCCTCTTTGTTAAGGAGTAAAAACCTGACATTTTGCAAATATAAGGGGAAAAATTGTTGGGGGAGAAACAGTGCTTTGAAGGGCATCATTAAGTAGACACCATCTTAATACTGAATTACGGAGAGAAAAGCAAGCCAAAGGAAACAGATTCCATAGGAAATGCAAGTACTGAGTCTACACTTGATCTGAGCCTTCAAGAGGCAATAATAAGCCTGGGAACCCAGGAAAAGCCTTCCAGCAGGCTGCTGAGGAAACAACAATTTTGAGTTTCAAGCTACTGAATTCTCCGGCAATAACTTTCCTGCATTCTGCCTTCCTTGTAAAATGAAGATTAAACTGAAGCAGAAACTAAAATAGTAACTACATTCTTGCTCTGCATTTTGGTTTATAGAATAAAACCAAATCAAGCCAGAGGAAGCAAAACCTCTAACAGTAGCATAGTGAAATGCTTTCGTACAGCAAACAGCTTCCCCACTCTTTGCATTTCACCTAGGTAAAGTTGGATTTTTGTTTTTTCTTTCTTTTTTTTTTAATTCTCAAGAGGAGAAGCTATAATTGAAACTCAACTCTACTTATCCACTAAGATCTTTCAGGCATTTCATCCTGCTATGCCATCCAAATTAAGATTTTAACATGTAAATGCTTTACACAAACTTCTCCCCCTCACACAAACGGCTGGTTTCAAACCGTGAAAATATCCTGGCAAAAAGCACTAGAATGAGAACAATGCACAAGCCCAACATACTGACCTGCAGACAACAGCAAAGGGGGTTTTAGTATCCTTCTCTCCCTTCACTTTGGTAACAACTTAAAAAACCCAAACTCTCTCTTGTTTACACTTCCCTATAACTGTAATTTCATTGTTTAGAAAATGATATCTAGGAAGACCCAAACCAAACTTTACATACCATACCCTTAAAAGGCTTATTCTGGTGTGTAAAATAAAAGCCACACATTTCATCCCACACTAACAGACACACCCAAGCTCTTGATTGTGATATATTCAGTTCCAGCTCAGTAACATTCAGTGTCCAATACTTGCTAACATTAGGGCTGAGTTCACTGAGGTTATTTAAATTTTTTAATAAAAATATTTATAAGCCTACACTAAGTATGTTTGTTTGTTCTAACTATTACTTGCACAATGAAAAGCAGAGACCTGTTTGCCACCATATCAGAGTTCTGCTCCCTACACCATGGGGGCACCTTGTGCTCTTGCTGCTTTCCTGCTATGATCTTCCAGCGACTGGGGATGGGGAAGCAGCTGACCCCTACCCTCCAATAGCCAGTGATGGCTAGTCCAAAGTCTCTTTTGGTAACCAAAAGCGAACACCTACACGTGTCATCAGCTGGGCTGAAGTGATGACGATAAGACGTGTACAAACGCACGGGGCAAGTCTACACTAACAAACGATCAGGCTAGGGAGAATCCTCCACAAACAGTGAGCCATGCACTATCACCCTCCACCCCCAAAATGGATGTAAATTTGCCAACCAAGGGCAGAGCAGACTCCACAGCAACAGGCTCACTGTTACGAGAAGAAGGTCCTCTGTTCAAGTGGGCTGGAACTGAGATCTTCCTCCTAGGGCTGTGCAAAGCTTCGGTCGCTGACTCAATCTGGCTGAGATTTGGCCCGATTCAGCGGCCAATTGTCCGAATTCGAATCAAATCAGGAGACCCTTTAATCTCTCCGAATTGAATCGGAACTCTCCAAATTGATTCAGAGAGATTCAATGATTCAGACACAGACACAGCTTTAAATGGTTTTTCTACATACCTCAAGGTACCAGATGCAGCTCATGAATGCTGAGATGCTGGGCTACATGGAGCATCCCACAGGGTCCCCAGCACACTTGGTGGCAGACCTGGAAGTGGACTGGAAGTACTTTGGGCCAAATCCAAATTTGAATTGAATATGGCCCGTTTCACACACCCCTACTTCCTCCTCCTGAATGTCCAAGTTCAGCCCTAGTGTTCACATGGTACATTGGTTTCTCACATGAACAAATGTTAGCTTGCTTATTTTTCAACAATCAATTAATATAATTCATTAAAACAAAAAAAAGTAAGGTGATATAAAATACACTGAAAAGAATGAGGAGGATTGTGGAGGGGGAGCAGGGAAGGTGAAGTAAATCTAAAACAGCTCTGATCCATGGGAGACCCTCCATCTCCCAGTAACCCATTATGGCAGTTTCACATGTATTAGCTTGCTCTTGCTGACAGTCTCTGGGTGTCACTGTCCAAAACCAAGGGGAGGGCAAGGAAGGACATTTTCAGACAACACAGCACAAGCGTGACCATCTTCTGCATATGCCATATTTACATACACTAGCCACGAACCACTGATGGTAATGATGACGAACCCAATATAAGAACTGTTTATCAACAGATTTCAAAGGAGCAGGAGACAAAGGAGTTAACTATCAATATCTCAGTTCTACATTAAGAAACAGAGCTAAAGTGAGTTGTCCAAAACCCTGTAATAAGTAATTTGATGACATGAGAACAAATCCAAAAGTCCCAGAATGGTACTCTTTACTCTGGATCACAATTACCCCTCAGCCTCCAAAGCAAACCACAGTCCATTAGTCTATACAAAGTTGCCTGTGGTTAAGACCATTTTATGTCATCAGTTTTAACAGACATTAAAGTGCAAAGATGCCAAAGCCAAAGTCTTGGTCTAAAGCTACATCACATAATAGAAGAAATGTGTATGTCAAGTATATTCATCATAATTCTGTCCATCACTTATAGTATAGCTGTTCAACACTAAAGGTATAATAAAGCACTCAGATTAATTTAGGGGTTTTAAAGCCAGGTATCTGTAATAAAAGCAATCATAGTCAACAAACTACTAAGTATAGCAGTAATGGGATTATCTGTCAATACAGACAAATGGATAAATACAAGTAAAACTATAAGCTCCTGAAACATAATTTTTGTATATATAAACTAAGATGATAGAAAAGAGATTAAAGAATATCAGTATCAAACAAGTTACTGATTGTCAAATTCTTACTTTAAACAAAGTATTTCTTTATGGCTTAAACTCACCAATATCTGAAAAATATGCAGCACTAGTAAACTGCAGCTATAGAAAAAATAAGGTGGCCCCTGGAGGGTTGTCAGTGTCTTGGCTAGAAGTGACTGCAAACTAATGATCATCTTACTCTCTCCCACACACAAACATTCCCCTTTCACCTCCTCCCCACAGTCAGAACCAAAGAAAGAATTAGTCTGCAAGACAGCCCAAGTTATGTGAACAACAGCCATTTTCAGACCTAGTTATTGTCACCTTCACTTATGTTGGCCAGGGCAAAGTTACTGTACTTTCTCACATATAACATGTCCCAACTAATATATGCACTTTGTTTTTGAAAGGCAGAATGAAGAAAAAAAAAACTTTTCCCTAAAAATACTGGTAAATAGCTGTACATGACTGACCAGCAGGAACCCCTGCAGGAAGAAGAAACAGAAAGAATCTGCAGCCCCAAAGAAACCCAAAAAATAGCACTGTGGCATTATTTTTGCTTCCCCCATTTCTCTCCAGCTGAAACAGAAGCTGCTATTACCATATTTCTTTGCTTATGTATACTTCAATTTCCAGCAGCTGAATTTTGAGAAAAGGTGCATGTTGTATGTGAGAAAACATGGTAATGGCCTTCAAGAGAAGGTAATATTTGAGAAGCAAATATTGTCAATACTTTGTGTAATAAATATAATGAATTTTGAATCTGTGTAGTAGCTCTTCTCCTATTAGAAGGTACTTTAATACCAAAACTGTTTTGCCTTTGAGTTATTTCTGCTGACCAGCACCTTGTCTAGAAATAAAGTTTAGCTTTTAAATGCAACAATTCTAGTGAGGTTTTCACTGCCCCTTTGAAATAGTAGGGCTGAATACTGCGCTTCTTTAAAAAAAAGAAAAAGAAAGGATAACTGAAGTTTTCACATACTGTACTCCAGGGGTGAGTAAAATGCATCCTGCGGGCCATATGCAACCCACCAGGCCATTCTATCCAGCCTGCGGGGCCCCTAAATATTAATTTTCTAAATTTTTTTATCTGCCCCGGCTGCCCATCATGCGGCCCTCGATGGCTTGCCAAAACTCAGTAAGCGGCCCTCCACCCAAAATAATTGCCTGCCACTGCTCTACTCTCTTCCTCCACATGCATACAAGGTACAGATGAGCAAGCAGATGGGCAAGCAGGTTTTTCTGTTTCACCTACTTTTTCACAGTGACCTTTGCTATCTGATCATTTATCTTCAAGAAGGTTGCCTTGACCCAATCCAGATGAAAAACACAAAAACATCCACTTCGCTTCAGTCTAATTAACAGGTTCACATGAGTGGAGGGATGGATGAATGGATAGACGGGTGGTGGAGAAGGAAGGAAGGCTGGAAGGTATGGGGAAGCTGTGGCAGCTCCCAGTTAATTCAATGCGACTGAAACTGCTAACTCTGTTTAAGTGCAACTTTGTCAGCCCCCAAGTTTTTCACTTCTGCTCACCCAGGGTACATAGTTCCATGACCTACCCTCATCTCGTAGCATCTGGTCTACTGCCTACTAAAGTCAATGCAAAGACCCCCAGTGACTTGACAGGCACTTGACCAGACCCTTATTGCAGTCAGCCTAAATGATGCCTGCAAAGTTGTCAGGGCAGCTACTGTGAAGGCAGCCTTCAGCAGAAGGTACATACCAGCCTCCCATACAATGGAAGCATTTCAGAGGGCTGCTTCCCCCCCTTCCCCACACAAAGAATAATTCAAATTACAGCATTTCCCACCCTTAGCGTTTTTTTCCCCCTCCCTTTCAGACAACACTCCAAAGTAGAGGCTCTTGCCCTCTGGTTACAAAGTCCATTAAAATCTCTCGCCCCTCCCCCTACAACATACACAATTATAAGCTCCCAAAGAAGGGTATAGAATAGAACAGAAGGCTTCATATTCATTTTCTTATGCAACTGTGCCTTTCTGCACACATGACTGAGGAGATTTTCTGCAAACAGTTTAGCTATCCACCTAATGCTTACTTAATGGAAGTGTTTTCAGAAAAACACTACAAGAATTTTCAAATAGAAACAATTAGCATTCACAGTAATTTGCATCTACTTTTCCCCATTTCTAAAGCTGCGTGCTCTGCTTTAACATTAACCCCTACATGTTCACCTAAGACTTGCACAGAGGATTGAGCCACACAACTCCCATTAGAGTCCACAGGAGCAATTAAAGTCAATGGTGAAAAGATTACACTGCAATCCTTGAAATTTAGGGGTACTGGTCTTTGTTTTTAAATGTGCTGTATTTCAGCAAAATGAGCAGTTCCATCATGCCACAGCAATTCCCACCAGCACTCTTTATTTCCCAATTCACTCCCATAGGCATCTGCAGAGCTCTGCAACGGAAGAAAGATGAGATTTTACTGCAAAAGTAATTCATTGATTCATTTCCCCCACCCCTTTTTTAAATATTAAAAGCTGAGACCAAATGGCCCATACTCCTTAGGATACCGAAAGGACTTTGGCTTCTGAAAAATGGCCTCCAGTTGCCAATTTTGGTTAGGGTTTGATATAATTTATTAGGTCTAGAAACTCATACTATCCACCATAGTAAAACTAGGAACCACGGCTTCTCAGGATATATAAAAAAAAAAAAAAAAGTGATTTCTAGCTTTGAGGGTCTCTGAAATATCAGACTGGAAATATCCCATTATACTTCTTTTTTTTTTTTGCGCCTTCGCAGGGTCCTGTGCTTATGAACTAGCTTGTGACTCAAGCCATCTGGCCCCTTGGGGAAGGCAGAATTTAGTAAGCCTGTATACTATAGCTGAAGGTAAGTAGTTGTGGCAGAAGAAAGGACTCATAACCCAGGTCCCATGAAATAGGACCATACTTACAAGTGTGCCCAAGATAGCTGTACCCCATTAATCACAGAAGAGTTATCTGAGTGATACAACACTGTAAGGAGTCAATGGTACAGGACAGTGGGAATACATGGTCCTGTTAAAAGATGTTACTGTGCTGTTGTTTCTTAAAAAGTTTCCCATGATGCAATTTATTTTCTTCTTTGAAACCACACACAATTTCATGAACAAAACCAACGTCTAAAGAAGAAAAACACTGCAGAACAATCCAAACCTGAAAGCATCTAAATGAAAACCCTGTGTGTGTAATTTAAAATCTCAACCCCTGTGCATAAGTGTTATGATAAAGTTTTACCCTACCACAGAACCCCTGCCTTTTTCAGCTTCTGGGATGGCTGGTAAACAGAGAAGTGAATAAGGGCAAGATATAAGGAAACAGGTAAGATCTGATAGATGTGTGCCTTATTTGATACTCAATTCTATTTGCAATGATGACATGCAAAACATGAATTTAGAGGCAATGCTGAAAACATACCTGAATTCTCAATGGCCAGGACAGTCAACATGCAGTAAATGAAAAGGGATCTAGAAGACCCTAGCACCATTCAGTAAGCAGTTTGGATAGGGTGTAATGAACAAGACTGGACCCCACTACTCAACAAATAGCATGACTAGAACAACTCACTGTGCACTTTTGAAATAGTATGTGATCATGTAATAAGACAGTATACTGAAATGGCAAGCAACCTTAACGGATTCATCTACCATTTTCAGACTTCTCAATACTTCACTTTGCAACCTGAATGCTCTTAACATAGGGCTTTTCAAAAACAGATTTTTAATTAAAAAAACAGAAAGTGTCCAAAAAACAGTTTCTGGGTGCAGCTATTTGAGACCTAAATATACCATGTGCTCACTGACATCAGGCCTATGTTAAAGTCTCCCAGATGAGGCACGCACAAGAGACTCTGGCTCTGCAAAAAACACTGAGCTTTCTGTCCCTGAAGACCTGGGCCAAAAAATAATGCAGAGAACCACAAACAATAACATATTACATAAGGGGAAAGACATAGGTCAAAGGTAGCCAGAGTCAAATCATTTGAGCCTACACACTAATGATTCCTACTCGCCACACTTCCCACGACTGCTAACAGGAACAGAGGGATAGACTTGCATGTCAACTGGAAAGGAACCAGCAGAGCATGGTCACTTTCAGCACATGATGAACTTATTTATTTCGTCACACAAAATAAATATGAGTTTAAAAATAAGAGTCAGAATCTTTTGAGTTTACCTACCATGCTTAGTTCTACAGAGACACTTTCCTTTGCCTATTTCTTGGAGTAGCTCCTCAATCGTTTCCTGCATAATAACTATATTACTGGAAAGACTAAGATGGTCACTGTATTTCCATTCAGCAAAGTACAAGAATAAAGTTATTCTCTGAAAGCTGAAAGCTAGATCATTGCCTCATTTCTTCTCACTAGCTCAATTAAAGATATGCTCAACCTGCCTACATGCAAAATTCAATAGTCTGTAGTACTTTAAAATGCATTATAATCTAGTTGAGAACAGTTACTAGATTTTTTATCACTCTATTTCTATTTTAATGTAAACGTTCAGAACTCACCAAAGAACTGAAAACAAGAACAGCCACCCTCGTTTTGGAACTGGACTCTACGACTAAGCGCAGACATTTGGGGATGTTAGGGAAAGGTTAGATCACATTAAAATGGCTGCCCAAAACTAACAGGTCATCCAAGTGTGGACCTTATGCTGATAAACCCTGTCTCAATGATCAGAAATCAATCTAAATCCATAACTGTATGGAAGTTCTGTGCACACCAGCTGGTCTAAAAAATGGTGGAACCTGATCTAGGATAAACCTGGATGGATGTAGTTATCACACTCACTCTGTGTTAGACTAGTGCATGGAACTTCCACAGCCTGCACAGCCCCAAGGCTGGGAAAGCCCAGCCTCCCACCCCAAGCCTGAAGCTGCCCTTTCCCTACCCATTCCCCTGGTACTAGGCTAGTTTTAGCTCACCAGCTCCTCCCCCCACTCCATAGACCAGCCATCCTCCCCAACCTCCACTCCAGGTGCTGCCAGAGTTATTAGCATTTGCCACTCCTGCAGCTGAGGAAGAAAGTATTAGTGGGGGGAAGGATGGGGGTGCAGATTTGCCAGGGAGGATCGGGGGCTAAATATAGCCCCTGATTCCCTGTTCAAGACCACCCCCACCCCCATGAGCTCCCCGATGCTGCCAGACCTTTTTGGACTGCAACCCTGTGCAGATCCCACTTGCCCCCCAATCCTCTCTCACGCCTGCTTGCTCCTCCCAATCTCTTCCATGCTAGCTCCCCCCCATCCCAAATTACCTTAGAACAAGTGGCCATTCTGAATGCGGTCTAAAGTATCCTAATCTCCCCAAATGTCTCCACCTAGCTTGAATGCTTCAGACTGTTTTGGAAGGCAGCTGCCAACAGCTGCAGCACCCTGTAGTGAAGGTACTTTCCTGCCAACAGTACCAGTGAGGTTTATATACCTACAGTAAAAAGGGGAGGGAAAAATGCAGGCTTTCTGCTGAATGAAAAAGCCTGTGAAACCTGGTATATATCCTCCAAACCAACATTCGGAAGAAAAGGATTTTTCAGTCTTATGATAATGATTGTTAAAAACAACACCCTGTTAAGGAACAAGCTCCTATAACCTGACTACTGCTTTTCTTTTTTTTTTTTAGATGCTTAGCTTTGCATTTTTTTTGCATGGTACAATACTCCAAGATTGTGAGCCAAGAGTGTACAAAAGTGAACGGAAAAAACCACCCCAATCCACATCCCCCAGAGTTTAAAATACAATCAGTCTTCTGCTTGTTCCTGAAGGCCCTGGTTCAGGACAGTGCTTACGCACAGGCTTCAAAGATTTTGCTGACGCTTTTACAAAATACATACATTAGGAATGTGTCTTTCAGTTGCAAAGGCTTCTCAGAGTATTTTCCAAATGATCAGTTATTCTCTTTTAAAGACAGTCTAGGATTATTATCTCCATTTTACAGATGGAGAAAGATGACGAAAGGCTCAGGGCCCAGTTTTTCAGAGATGCCAAGCACATGGGGTTGTGAGTGTTCAGCTTCTCTAAAATCATTAATTTAAGTGAATCCAAACTGGGATTAAAAATTCAGGAGTTCCTGATCCTAAATCTTAATTACTGTTAATTACTTTTATTGCAGCAGAAACAAACAGCTGTCCAAGAACAAAGCCCCTTTGCACTGTCCAAAGAAACAGTCAGTCGCTATACCCCAAGAGCTTGCAGTCCAAACAGACAAGAGACCTGCAGGGAAAGGAAAGTGTAGGGTTATGCCAGCATTGTGAATAAGAGGGGGCAGCAAACTGTAGGCTAGATCTGTACTGTAGTTTATTGGCAGGCATACTTAGGAAAGGATAAACTAAACAGAAATGAAAGGGGGCTGAAGGAGCAAAGCAGGGGAATAGCAGGGTTAGTGTGGGGTGAAGCTGAGGTAAAGAGACAGAGAAAGGAAGAAGGAAGTTTGGAATAAGCTGCAAATGCAAACATGGCAGAGTAAGTCCAGTCAAAGCTACAGGGTGTCCAGCAATTCCTGCTTTGGATGCTTGTGCAGCTGCTCCTACCGGCTGGTGTCTCAGTCTGTGCTAATCCTCTGCTCAGAGCATACCTCTCCTTCCAAATCTCAAGCACCCCATGCACAATTATAATGAGTTTTACAAACTAACACCAAGATTTCTATTTAATTTGGGTTTTTAAAAAAATACACATTACAGACCAATGTGCTCATGAACAGAACGTGATCCTTTCCAACACATGTCCCTGCATGGATCTCTCTGGCAGCTATGCTCCTGAACTACAGCCTCTGCCTGTATCTTCTGAAACTAACAGGAACTTGGCAACTGCAACTGACAAATGCCCAACACTGGATATTTTCTGAAGCAGAGGCATCTGGTGGTCAGTTTCTCTATTTAGCATGCCTTCCTCCTCCATCCTGGCTTTTCTGCCAGCTGTAGTACAGTGCAGGAACAGCTTTGCTTACAGCCTGAAATACTGATTTTCTTTTTTTAACTCCACCTTGATGGTGAAGTTTGAGCAGAACTGAATAAGGTCCCATTCCAGCTCTGTTCAATACTTTATTAATGGCCAAGATGGGGACATTTTCAGAGCCTATATATGCCCATAAGTTTAAGCTTTCAATTTATAAAGCTGTCCACCTGCCATGGAACTGCCCACCTCATCCTGGCGTGCTGGACACTTGTGATGGATTAACTTTCTGAATCATGAGTTCAAAGCTAATTTCTTTCTTCATCTCTATCTACAAAGGCCTCTGCCAGATGACTGACAGAGGTTAATTTTCTTTTTATAAAAGGGAATGCAGTGGGATAGTAGTCTTGCTTTCTGGAATTTGGGAAACAAGAAACAGCTGAATCTCTGCATTAATTTTACAAGTACTGATTAGAGGAAAACAAAGTTGCATTTTTAAATAGGTAACCTGCCGGTGCAATCATACATTTTGCATGGGAGAAAGCGATTCCTGTAATACAGTGAACAACAGATGGAGTAACTAGAATGTATGCAACAAATGTATACACAACAAATGTGGTGAAAAATCGCCACACTTTTTGATTTACTGAGTTTGTTGTTTTGTTTTTAAAAAACTGTTTACAGACTAATTTAAAAAATGAGCATTACCCAAAAAGTCACCTAATGGTACATGCAAGTGGGTAAATATTCAGTAGTGACAAAGGGAAATAAAGGCTTAAGCGAAAATATAAAGTAAAATGATTACCAAATTTGATCAGTCAAAGTAATTTATTCTCGTCATGCTGTCACACTGGGAAAATGGTATTTTTCCCATAACCAATACAAAACTATCAAATATACTTAGCATAAAAGTGGGATATTTAATATCACCTGGTGTATAGCTTGGCTTAGCCAGAAACACAAGTGGAAATAAGCATTTATATTCATGCAGGTAGTTTCAAACATCCTCCTCCTTCCAGCATTCTAATACAACAGCGGGGGGGAGGGAGGGAAGGAGGGAGGGAGGATGAAATAAAAAATGAAGACAAACAAAAAAACCCAGCTTCCTGAGAGAGAGAGAGAGAGAGTAAAAAAAACATTTAGGAAAAAGCACAGCCTGTCTCTCATTATCACATCTTTAACTAGACCGCTTGTATGGCGTACACCTGGGATTGTTCAAACTATGAGGGCTGTTTAGTAAATGAAAGAAAATGGGAATTTGGGTAACGCTCTTCCCACCCCCAGCACTCCTCACATGTGGGGGGTATTTCTCAAGCATTAAGCACCAGGATAGTGCTCCAGTGCCATCCAACGCATTCACAGATTGCATTATGAAGCAAAATGTACATGTCCTTGCTTTTTTTTTTTTAAATGAAAAAGTGATCTAAATAAAAAGAAAGTTCAAGTGGACAGTCCCAGGAATGGGTGGCAGGCAAATCAGGCAGAAAGGTAGAGGGGGAAGTGATGAGGAAAGAGACATCTTTCCCTTTACTATTTTAAGGTGTAAAGACTTCTCCATCATGACAGGTTTTTTTTTTTTTTTAAGAAGCTATCACACATTCATAACACTAATTGATTTTCATAGAGAAGAGAGCAGATGAGGTCTCTTTGGGAACTGCCTGCTACATTTCTGCTTGAAAGGAGATCACTGCTGGTGTGCCTCAGCTCCTTCATAAAAAATTTAATTAACAATATCTCCAAGAACGAAACCACAGTTAGGTCTCCAGCTATCATGTGACTACCAGCACTCTGATGCACTGTGACAAATTAAACCTAAGCAAACGATACCTGTCGCACATTTGGCAGACCATATATTGTCTGAGTAGATTCCTGAGGATGGTAGAAATGTAATGAGAAACAGGAACACAGGACTGAGAGATGCCTGCATCCCAGCCTGGCAGTGACAATTTGTTTTCCTATCTGCCACTTCTGATGGCTACACATTTCCATCTGTAATCTGGTGGCTATGCTAGAAAGCAAATGCTTAACAAACCATGATTCCAACTGATCTTCACAAAATCATATTTTCGAAACAGAGGAAACTGTGAATCCGAGCCCTTTTCTCTTGTATATACGGGGACGGCAATGGAAATAAAAACTCGTGTCCCTCAGGAGAGATGCTGTACCATCACGACTAAACAAAGCCAAAAATAGAAAACTACAATGTGCAGCTCTAGAAGTTCCATCTGGCATAGCAATGGAGGAGACAAGAGCGTGGATTTTTCTGTTCTGCCATCACTGCCACCTTCCCCCATAACCTTTGGGAGTTTCCGTACCATACAGATTTGCTTCTTCAACAAAAAAAGAAACATTAGGAAAAAACACCTGCAAATAAAGAAAGATCCAACACTCTAAACAGGTTATAAAAAATATCACCTTCAGTGCCTACGTACAAATCCTATGCTTGCAGTGAGATAGTTTAAAAGGTAGCATACGTCAGTAGCTTTTAAGATTTCCTGAACCACATCATAATTAGTGCTGATTTACAGGATGTTCCAAGACGACCACTGGATTTCATCAGTGCTGTATTTTTAGCCCTTGTTGTGTTATCATTTAAAAAATTGTATCATTGCAGATACGATACCAATAGGCTTGATTTATTATCTATAATGTCAAAATTGAAAAGGTTAATCACCATTATTAGTCAGTGAAAATTAAAGAGTATGAGAGATTATCACTTGAATACTGAAGATGACACAGGAATCAGTTTTAAAAAAAGACAGGCATACTTGGTTGTTGTTTTCATTCACCAGATGGCAGTATGTATTACATCCAAGCATTACGGCCTTCAATAGCGCTCCCCACATTTAGAGTGTAATACAGTTTGCAACAGACCCATTGTATTGTGGAAAGATTAGAGAATATCAGGTGAACCCATGAAGTGAAAACTATAATGAAAAGCACAAATACATTAAAAAAGGGTTGTATTCCGAGTCAGGCTTGATGCAAAACAGCCTCACATTGCTAAGGAACCATTTGTTAGAGGACTGGCCATCTTTCAGATGGCTTATAAATCAGAGGTCTTGACTATTTCCATCATTAAAGATTCCCCACCACTTTAATGAAGTAGACAGGCATAATTCCTCGTGCCTTGGATAATCCCAATTTCTAACCAAGTGGTTACCATCTCCAAAAATAAATGGAACCTATAGATTTAATAGATTCTATACATTTCACTTTATGAACTAAACTGCTAAACAGGATTACTGCGCACAGTTCAGCTGATTTGATTTACCTCAGAGGTAGCTGCACCTCAGTTGTGGGTGGGTTTAGCCTTCAGTATACTGTGCATATCCATTTAAGTTAAAGCACCTGGGGGAGGAAAACACCATAAATACATCACCTACCGTGAAGGTTTTTGGCAAAATGATCTTTTTTCTCAGTAGCACTCATAATTACTACTAAAAAAAACCAAATCAAAAAAACCCTCATGCATGGGAAGAGAGAACTATTATTATATGTTTAGTTAACATACACATTGCAACCTTACTCAAAAAGCCCCTGAAAACTGGCAGTGTGCATATCAGCTAATTCTACTTCCTAAACATGCGAGTGCATCACTGACCATTTTAATAGTTCCAGAAAGAGTCCAAATGCACTGCTGGCATATGCGGACACAATTCCATTACTGACAAAGGTTATGTCCACTTTTATCAGCAGCGGATTTGGTTTCATGCATTTACCATCAGTAATTTACATACAAAACTCACAGACAGGAAAAAGCCACAGGTCTCAAAATCTCACAGGTAGGAAAATAATACTTTGAAATGACAAATGATAATGCAAATCTCAGAAAGGCCACAGAAGCGGGAAAATATATTCTACAGAAAGAATGTTACTAACGTTAGAAACTGAGGACAGGAAAAGTTTTTAGAGGGGTGAGCAGAATTTAAAAATAAATCACTTCACAGGGTTTCCGATTTATACTAAGCCTAGTGGGCATCCCAATAACGATAATTGTCACAGCATTTCCTTATAAAGCCTGATTTTCACCGGATTACAAATTGGCGATCGATATTTGCCATGTGATGAACTGTGACAGAGAAATTCAGAGCTGTGGACTGCACTGTAATTACAAAATTTTTTAAACAGGAAAAATATATTTTACAATTGTTTTATGAGATGGGAGAACAAACAGAAGAGAGAACAGAACCCTGGATTCTAGTGTTCTTGTGAGCTCTAAATACAGCTTGTTCATTGGGTAGATTATTTACTACTTTCTGCATACTGTAAGTGCCTTAGTTTTGGCATTTTCCATTTAATAAATTTTTTTCTATGTAAGTTAGACTTAAAAAGACACATTTTTAGATCAGTTCTTAAAATTTGGGACACATCTAGGCCAGGTACAAACATTACAAATGAACTGGTTCTAAGTGACTGGAAATCTATCTAAACCTGTAACCATACAGAAGTTCAATGAACTGATCTAAAAATGGTGGAACCCAGTCTAAGACAGACCTGGATCAATGTGCACTTAAACTCCATTGATTTAGATTAGATCATGAATCAAACTTCTTTACCAGATCCTGTATCAAGTCAAGTTAGATTGCTGTGCTCTGGTGTCCCAGGCTCTTTTGTGGCCCCTCACAAGGAGGCATGTTAGCACTCAGCCCGCACTAGGTTGCCTCACAGGAGCATCCAGCAGGCTCCATCCCTGAGCTTGCCCAGAACCAAATCAGCACAGACCCTTTCCGCAGCCCTGCCTCCTGCCATATGTCAGGCACAAGCAGGCAGCCGGAGGGGAAGGAAGGCAACAGCGTCCCTGCATGAGGCCTGGGACCTGGGTACCAGCACCCCTCCCCTGTGCCCCTACACCTCAGGATGTACTGTGTACACCTCAGGATGTACACAGTACACAGGATGACTTGCTGAGGAGCCCAGGAGACTCTCCATGCTTGGGCACAGCCCCTCAGACCACAACCCTGGCTCCTGCACACCATATCTCAGCAGTCAGAGCCAGGCACCCTGCCACCTGGACCCCAGCATGGAACCCTCCCTTCCTATCCTACCCCCCAGCAAGCAAGAGCTGGTCCAGATAGCTCGCCTCTTGTGGGTCCGAGTAGCAAAGGGCAGAACATCAGGACCCTCCATGGAGGTAACCCTGAAACTTCAGCAGCTCAGCCACTGCCTGCAGGTAGCTGGGCCATGGGCACCTGGGGTGCTGCAAGGCTTTCTTGGCTTGCAATTATAGGGTCCCAGAGTACTGGGGGAGGTAGGGGCAGAAGGTGTTGGGGGAAGCACTGAGCATCCAAGCCGGGGCAAGCAGATAGATGATTTTGGAAACTTCAGGAGCTGGTGGGGCATACACTGACATGGCAGGGGGTTGGGGGCATGCTCGTCCAGACCCAGTAGCCAAATCGGGGTGGCCCAGGCATGAGGCTGCGCGCCAACCTGCTGGCCTCGACAGGCAGCCTGCATGCCCAGCCCCCTGCCCCGCTTCCGAAGGGCAATTTTATGTTCTATTCACTAACCTAGGTCTCTTACAGAAACCTGCATAAATTGGATCAATTCTTCCCTGGGCTTTTTGAATGCCTGTACCTGACCCTACTGTGTAATGACTGTTTTTCTTCCCTCAAGCGTAACAACTCCATGCTAAACAACACATGCAAAACATGCAAGATCAGCAAACAGCTTCAGGAAACAAACAAAATAAAAAGTCAGAATTGGCCTGGTTTATCTTACTTAACAAAATCACTGTATGGCTACATGATGGCTAACAAGGCATTCTGAAAACCCTAATTCAATGCAATTCCTGCCAATTTTGCAATGGATGCAAGACGGTCAGTTTGGTACACAAAAATATTTAATAGTTTTCTGTCCTTATATTTTTTTCACCATTTAACAATTTGTGCAAAAGCTTTTTTAATATAAAAATGGCATAAATCCCAAAGACTAAGGACCAAGTAAACAACAAGTGCTTAAAGGATTCTCTTACCCTTTCCCTCTAAAAATGTACTACTGGATAAAAGCAAACAGACAACCACAAGTATACAAATAATGCTAAGTGATGGAAATTCAGCAATTGAAGAGTTAAGAGATTCTTTGAACATAACTGACCCTGTTATGCTGAGATTTTGCTGGGATCTCACTGAAGAACGGGTGATTCTTACATACCATATGTTCTGTAAATGCTTGTAACAACACAGAGGGTGAATCAAGGATGGAATTCCACCTTCATTTCTGAATTTCCTTGCTTTTGTCTATTTAAGATAAACTCTGAATTTTAAAAGAAAGTACATTTTGGTGGTTAGAACATGAGTTTAGCAGCTGGGATTCCTAAATGTTATTCCTGGATTTGGGATGTAGGTTATAGCCATGTTGTTCAAAGGACATAGGCAGACAGGGTTCTTTGGGTAAATCTGATATCTTTTATTAGACTAAGTAGTTGGAAAAACTGTTCTTTGCAAACTTTCAGCCACAAACATCCTTCTTCAGGAACAGGGAAAATCTGCTGTTGTTTTGCGTTCTTCTGGATGGAATAGAAGGAATATGCAAAATGCAGGTCTATAAAAATGCAAATGTGTGGCAGTGAGGATCAGAGGCCATGGGAGACAATAGGTGTGAGACAGATGGGTGGTGGGGGCAGGGGAATGGGGAATGTTGATTTGGTGATAGAATGTAGCTGGTAGAGAGGTTACCTGGGGTTATCAGAAGGCAGGCAGGTTATCACGTGCCACAAATCCAATTTCTGTATTGAGTTCATGATTTTTTCTATCCAATAGATTTATGAAGTGAAGTTTGTAGGCTCATATATGAAAGGTTTTGTAAATTCCCTCTGATGATTAGAACTGAGTGATTTGAACAAAGGAACAATGGTCACAAACTGACAGAGAGCAGATTTAGGCTAGATAGAAGGAAAAACTTCACGGTAAGGGCAGCCAAAATTTGGAATGGGCTTCCAAGGAAGGTGGTGCTCTCCCCTACCTTGGGGGTCTTTAAGAGAAGGCTGGATAGGCATCTGGGTGAGTGATCCCAGCACTCTTTCCTGCCTAGGCAGGGGGTTGGAATCAATAATCTGCTGAGGTCCCTTCCAACCCTAGCATCTATGAATCTATGAGTTGGAGAGAAAGTAGTTGTCTTGTGAGAAGTGTGCACCCATAGTAATTGGGCATTTTTGTCTTTGATAGATTTTTGGTGCATAGTCATTCTGATACGCAGTTTTTGTTTGGTTTTTCCTACATACTTTCCATCAGGGTGTTTAGTGGACTGGATGAGATATATTACATTTCTGGAGGTGCAGCTGTAAGATCCAGGAATGGTGATGGTACTTTTGTGGGATGTAGTTACTGTGGGAGTGGTGGAGATCATGGTCTTTATGACAAGAAACATAAAGCCTGCAACGTATCTCCACCACTCCCACACCCCACAGCAGAACCTTCACCATTCCTAGATCTTACACCTGCAGCACATTAAACACCCCGATGGAAAGTATGTAGGAGAAACCAAACAACAACTGTGCACCACAATGGTCATACACTGAAAATCTATCAAAGACAAAAATACAATTACTGGTGGGTGCACACTTCTCACAAAACAACCACTCTATCTCCAATCTCTGCTCTAATCCTCAAGGGGAATTTACAGAACACTTTTTGTAGATGAGCCTACAAACTTCACTTCATAAACCTACTGGATACACAAGATTATGGACTAAATATACACTGGATTTATGGCATATTATGACCTGTCTGCCACCCAATAACCCCAGGTAACCCCTCTACATTTTACAAGCTACATTCTATCACCAGGTCAATATTCCCCTTTTCCACCCCCAACCTACATGCCTCACACCTATCGTCTCCCATGGCCTCTGATCCTCACTGCCACACACTTGCATTTTCAGACCTGCATTTTTGTATATTGGCTTCTAGTCCATCCAGAAGGCAGAACAACAGCAGACTTACCCTATTCCAGGATCTGACCACTCTGAGTGTTGTTTACACTGCCATCCAAAAGTATGTTTGCAGTAACTGCAGAAATACCTGGGCTACCTGTAAACTGGTTAGTATAGATACTGATAGCACTATAGCAAAAAAGTGAGGAGTACCTGTATGAGTATTTGTCCAATGTCCAAAGCAGGATTTCCAGTCTACCCTGAACCCAAGGTTGCCATGGTTACACCGATCTGTACTCAAGGAAGTTATTTAAAGTGGTAGTCACAAACTTAGACTGCAGTGTAGACATGGTCTTCATTTTTTAAATGAAGCCTCCTGACTTCCTCAGCCTTAGATTCTCTATCTTAAAAGCAGAGTCATGAAGTAACAGTAGAGTGCATAAAGAGTTTAAAATCCACAAAATAAAAAATCCTTCAGTAATGGCCTAATTCAACTGTTATTGTTTCAGTCAACCTAACAAGCTCTCAACACCAGTGAGAGTACAGCTGTACCCTAAGGCAGAGCACTGCAAAAGAAAGTGGACAAGATTGGGACCTGCTGCCAAATTATCGGGAAGGGGAAAAATACATTTTGTGGCAAGCAGCAACACAGAGGAAAAAAACATGTCTGGCAGAAATTTGCAGGAACAGAGTTCATTGCTTTCCTTTCTTTCTTCCTCCTTTTGTAGCAAGTGAAAGATTCCTGCATTTGAGCTCAGGACTGGCATATTAAAAATATGTCCCTGGTGTGGAATTAAGTAAAATGTAAATACTTGTGAGCAAGATAAAATGGAAGAACAAAATATGAGTGCAGGATGGGTTTTTTTGCAAATAAGGATAGGATAAATACATTGTCCTGGTGCAGCAAAGTTCTGTCCTAAGGCCTTGTCACACATTAAAAGAAAAGATGGATTTTCACCTGGTCACTAGGGTGTAATTTACAACAAGTAAAATCCTAGAGACAGCCAGACAGCTGAAGTTTTGACATACTACTAAGTCAAGGGGGAACCAACTGTAAAGGTAAACCTACATCTGCACACAAGTGATAACAAACATGTCTTCTCTAGCATATTACTCCACGTGAATGAACTCTAGTGAACTTGCAACATATATGGACATTGTTATGGGTGCTGAAGTTAGTGATTTAATACCTGCGTGCTGCTTAGGATCTCTGTATTCAAACATAAACAACAGCATTCAACAGCTCCTTTTAAATTTGCAACCAAAATGTCTAGGGATATAGTAGGCTAAAAAATATTGCTTGCCACACACTGATCTTATCCAGGACAGAATTCAGTATACATTAAAGCCATTACAATACACAACAAAAATATTCACTATTTGACTAGCAAAAAAGGGGGGGAGAAGAAGCACAAATATAAATTGCTGCATGATAATGAACATGTGAACTCTTGTCAACTTACAATACTGAGGATTTTCTGAATCTGGAAATTCATTACTGACTTAAAACATAATGATGTTTACATAATTTAACTAATAAATGTGTAATTAATAGTTTATATTGCATGAAGCATGACAATCTATGGTCACTTAAAAAAGGAGAAAAGGAGTTAAAAGGTATCTTTACTTAGTACTTCCGCCCCTAATTCCCCCAGCCAAAAAGACTTTGTTTTTTTTGCAAATCTCACTTTTCCCCCAATTAAAAAACAAGTTTTCTCTATACTGTAGCTGAACGAGGGAAAACTGAGGGTGTCTAGGACATGTGGAAATTAAGTACAAAAAGTATTTATAAATGTACAAAACATATCCTTAAAATGCAATATTCATTTTTTCTTGTAATCTCTCTCAGTTATGGCAAAGTTAGGTGCTACTTATTATGCTAATGAGTAAAAAAGTGTTCATGCAGAAGTGCCATGTTGAAGATGCTGACATCCTTTTATTTGACGCCAACAAATTACCATGAAATATTTTCCCCTCCATTACTATATTTCTGCCTCTATCTGTAATAAAATTCTCACAGCTTACTACAAAAATAGATTAAACAGGGGGCATGGCATTGTATCCAGAAGGCCATAAGAACTGTAGCTGCTTATAACACTTCTGCAGATTGCAGGACTGAATCTTCAGCTTTTAATAAGACAAACCCCACATTTTTCCTCTGCGTCCAGAGAGGAGTAGATTGGAAAGGGATGTGTGAAATGGAGTCACCAAAAGTGAAAGAATAACGATACTGTATTGCTTCCCTATTGCTTTGCTCCAAAAGTGTGTGAATTCCTCCCAAAAGTTAAAGATGGGGAAAGGGAAATTATGGTAACTTGACTCCATTACCACAAACAAACCCAGTCTTCACTTAAATCCAAAGCAGCCAGATGTTTCTGCTAAAATCAACAGCAAGTAAATAGTTAATACTGACATTCAAGACCTAATTTTGAATAAGCAATTTAAGATGCAAAGATGTAGATGGAAAATCCTGCATTGTGTTTCTGTATGCAGTGACTATGAATGTGTGCTGAAATCCTGTGATTGTGAAAGCAAATATTTACTAAGCTCTCAAGAAATCTACCTAAGAATGCTCAGAAAATTGCTTTTCATGTTATATTATTGTACTTGAGTGTACAAAAATCAGAGAGCATTGCAACAGCAATTTGGGGGGGTTGTTTTCTGGGGGGGTTTTGGGCTTGTAAGTAAACTTTTCTTCTCTACAAATTTGGCCCATAACTTGTCACAGCTGGTGTCCAAGTTAACGCCTTCTTTGAGAAAAACCTCTCAAAGCTACTGTCACAGCAAATACAAAATGGATTAACATGAGTTAGTTCACATCTGCAGAAAGTCATACAGGCAGCCATAAGGGCTATGAACTTATACTTTATAACCACAGCTAAATCCTCAGAAACTTGAATGGATGACTAAAAAAAAAAATCACAAGTATGGAGAACCACAACTAGTGCCTTACCATAATTTGGCTGCAGCAGTAGATCAATGTATAATACTATGCCCTGCCATTGAAATATTATGATGCACAGATCATGATTCCCAACAGTGAGCACTCAACAAAGGAACTCCCCAGCTGAACTAGCAAGTATCAGCTGCTGTTAAATATTCTCCAGGCACAAAAAGAGAGACAAGGCCACCCTGAGCCTTTTGGATAGGGCAAGATATAATTCTAACAGATAAATCAAATAAATAAATAAAAGGCAAAATAAAGACAAAGTTTTGATATGAGAAGTTTGGAAGGCCGGATGACATGAAATAAACTATTTTCAGCTAAAATGTATTCAATTCTGAAGGAATTTAGATAAATTTCTGAATCCTCTAAGACTAAGTGCAGTCTCAAGCAACTGCAGCATTTCATAAAGCCAAAGATAGTGGACACTAACTGCTGGAGTAGAGACTGTTTCAAAAAGAAAATAATACATGCACACAGCACGCACTCCACACTCGAACACTGTTTATCAGATTGTAGCAGCACTGCGGCATCCAGTAGTGTGGATGTGCTGTTTTGTTCACATTTTAATGTACCATCTTGCAGTAGATTCCTGCACAGCAGAGTAAATACAATCTCTATATATAGCTTCTGTGGGTGTCAGGGGTTATTTCTGACCATTTTCATTATACTTCATTGCCAATTTAAAAAGGTTAAAAAAAATAATTAATTAAACCCCTTAACAATCATCAAAATGATTTAACCTGATTTTTAAAATTATTTCCAGAACCTTTTCATTATGCAATTTCAAAAGCTTATTAAAAGCCTTTCCTTTTATAAAGTTATCCTTGATATAAGTCAAGCAAACCAGACACAGCTAAGCCTTCTCCCTCCCCTCCTTTGTTATCAACGCAGGCATGAATAACATTCAGAATGTTTAGCCCCAAGAACAGTTTAATAATAATGCTGCATCTTGCTTTCTACGGAAGAAGCTAAAAAAGAAACTAAAAGGCTTAATAGGTACAAATATTGTGCTTTAACTGCAATAAATAAATAATGCTGAACTGGAGAAATGTAGTGATAGCAACATTCTGAATGATGTGGGTTCTGGTAACCCTCAAGCTAAAGCCGATTAGGTTTTGTTACATAGGTCCTTTGTGTATTTTTGTCCTACTATACGAGTTAAATTGACCTCTGCAGGCATATGTGTTGCTTTTATTGTTTAATGGCTTCACACTTTAAGCCTATATTGAACCAGAAAAAAAAAAAGCAACAACCTCAATCTTGCCTATTTGCTAAGACTAAGATTAACTGCAAAAAATGAGTACCTGAACATAGTATGGTATGAGCTGAAATCCACAGAACTCTGATTAATTCATGGAAAGGCAAAAGGAAACTTGCAATGCTTTATGGGAGGCTTGGGCTCAAGAACGGGATCAGATTTGTTGATAGCTATGCATTATCGGCAGAAAAGGTATTTAGTTGCCATACTAGGTCAAACAGTCTGTCTCACCAAGCTGGTATGGGCTGGGTGTCTCAAAAATACCCTCCCAACATCTCGCACTTGTGTTTATGCCCTAAATCTTGAGAAAAATTACCTATACACACCTGTCATGCTATCAATATCACTACATTCGGAACAATCTAGTTCTCCTTTAAACCGAGCCAAAGCATTTAATTCAATTACTTCCTGGTGGCAAGGACTCCTGTAGTCTGACCACAATCAGCAGCTTTTCCAAAATGTTATCTGGTCTAGGCTTACCATTAATTTAGTCAAAGAACTCTTTATCCTTGTCTTATGAAACAACTGTGAAAGGAGCCTAAGCAAAGCCAAAGCAGTCTATGCTCTCATAGTTCAAAATATTCCAGTCAAATGTCTGAAAGAAAACACCAGCCATATCGCATTTATAAAGCTTCCAGAGCAAGCTAACCATTTACATCTTCCTTGGTTGGAATAAAGGTATCATTAGAGATGCATTGGAAAGACAGTAGTAAAGAACAGAAGAGTTAAAAAGCCAGGTGGAGAAAGTTGGTTAAAAAAAAAATCGTGCTAAACACCTTTATTTTCTCAGTTAGAATGGCTTGATCTTAGGGAAACCTCATTAAGTAGCTGAAGGGAAGTTTAGGCAAGTTCTAAATATGTATTTTTCTCTGGAGCTTCAAGGAAGCAGAATTAGTCAACTTGGCTACAGGCCATAAGATATAATTACTTATGTGAAATATGTTTAAGAATGTAACTATAATTGCTAACCTAAGAGCCTAGCACCACAAATATGAAGGGATTCTGTGGATTAGCAGCCCAGACACAGAGAAAGCTGAAGATCTTTCCCAAAGGAACAAACACCTTTCTAAAGGAGAATTTCTGAAAAGAAAGTCTAATTAATGGGATACAAGAGGAAAGTGCAATCAGACACTGATAAGGAAGGAGGGCAGGAGGATACATTCTGAAAACATGGTGGTACCTCAAAAATCTGTTGGCACCAAGCAGAAGAAAAGGGTGAACAATCTATTTCCAAAGTAATCGCAAAACTCCTCTCAAAAGGTTTGGTGGTCAGTGGAAAACTTGGTTTCACTAGACTTGGAAAAGCCTGCACATGTAACCACTGAGAAACTTCAGACACTGCAGAGCAATAACAAACCTTCAAGATATTAAAATAAAAGAATGGTGTATTAAGTGATGTGGTAAATGCAATTTGTCATTTAGCACTGTGAATCTATGGATTTTAATGACAGGGTCTCATTTACATTTAACAATCAGTGTACTAGAACACTTCTTGGAAACTGGGGATATTTTCCTGTCTCAGTAGGAATATATAGAAATTTCTTCTTGACTAACAATGGAATGAAAGAATTCTGCTCAGAAATATTAGTCCTTTAGGTTCTCTCTAGAGCTGGATGAATATCATATAGTGAACTGAAGTCCAGATAAGAATTCACTCCCTACAAATCAGACATTTCAATAATTATGCATTTACCCATATTTTGCCACCTGAATAATATCTTTAAGCCAATTTATACTGTATTGCTTAATGATTATTTATATAACACATGCTTTGAAAACATTAACATAAGAATAATAACACATGTAGGGTGGGATTTTTAAAGCACTCAGTGGGAGCAGTGCTCTTAAATTACCTGAAGAACTTTTGAAAATCCCACCCTTTATCTCAATGAACTCTGTAAATTTGAAAGACCAAGAAACACAGAGAGGAATCACTTTGCCAGCCACTGCTGTGTAACCATCTCCTAGCAGATAGCAGCAAATGTTTCATATCATACAGCAACACTGCCATTGCAGAACAGAAAAATCAAAAATTTCAAATACAGTTGGAACTATTCAGGAGCATCTGAGGAGACATTTCGTTGATCCCAGTCAAATTTGGCCAAGATATTAGGAAAAGCACCCAACATTGCATGTACACTGGTAGAGCTTCAAAGACGTTACAGCAGTGAAGGTTTTAAGAAAGACAGAGCACAGACAGGCTCACTATTGTGCCCAATTCCAGATAACTCTATAGCTTCTAAAGTTGCTACCAACAGAAATGATGTACTCATGGCCACCAGTGAAAAGCAGTATCTCCAAGTTTTGCCAGCAGACAAACACTTAGGCTTCACCTACACAGGAACGTGCAGTGGATTAGTTGAAATACATTAAGGCCTCCCGTGGCCTTCGCAGCTGAATTAAGACCCACTGAATTAAGACCACCTTAATTATGAATGAGAATGTCCAGTTAGCTTTAATGTGGTTTATCCATTTCACTGTAAATTCACATTTTCTGTTATTCCCATTAACTTTCCTGAGCTTCTCTGTGAAGACAAATCCTTAGGCTTGACAACAGGGACCCGAGTTGTGTCTTATTTCACTGAGGTTCTCTGGAAAGTCTCCCACAACTGTTCTCCCTCCCAGCCAGTAACACCAGTGCTAGCTATGATGGACACATTGGTACAGATTCTCCATGGGCAATTCCAGCCACTACATTATCTAGCAGCCAGATAGCTTCCAGCATTTCCATTAGCTTGTTTGCAGCTAGCTTAGGCATCCTTACATAATGATGCAGTCTGCAGTGTAGACATTTGGGGTGTGCAAAATGGGCTGTATTTGATTCGAATTTGGCCCAAATTGGGGACAGAGATTTGATTTGTTGATTTGGATCACTGTCCCAATTTGATTTGGCCGAATCCGAATCTAAAGATTTGATGCCAATTCAGAGAATCAGCAATTCGGCCATAGACAAAGCTTTAAATGATTTTTTTTACATACCTCCAGGTACCAGACGCGGCTTGCAAATGCTTTAATGGTAAGGCAGATACAGCACCCCACCAGAGCGCAGGGGAGCTTCTCCACATGCTTTGCAGCAAACCCAGAAGTGGACTGGAAGTACTTCTGGTCCACTTCCAGGTCCACTGCTGAGCGTGCAAGGACCCCCGCCCCACACCCTCACAGCTCGGCAATCAGCTGCAGGGGAACCCTGGGTGCCTCTCCAGAACCAGGAGGCACCAGTCGCCGAGTCGGTGTTGGGAGGGAAATCCTTTGCACACTCCCCAGCAGAGCACCAGAAGTGCTTCTGGTCTACTTCTGGGACCATTGCCAAGCATGCTGGGAACCCCCCTGCGCACCTGTGGGTCACTGCATCCTCCCCAGCATCTCAGCATTCACAAGCTGCCTGGTAACTTGAGGTACATAGAAAAAACATTTAAAGCTGTCTATGGCCAAATCATCGAATCTTTCCAAATCTCTCCAAATCAATTCAGACAGTTCCAATTTGATTCGGACAGATTGAAGGGTCTCCTGATTTGATTAGGATTTAAAGATCTGGCTGCCGAATCGGGCTGAATCTCCGTCAAACTGAATCAGAGACCAAAGCTTCGCACAGCCCTAGGAGACATACCCTTAGCACAAATGCAAAGATTGTAAGGCAGAGGAAGCAAGAGCGACAAACAATATGAATGGACAGAAGGCAAACTTCTCTGCCAGGATGTCCTGGCACTATGCTTATCCATTCTTGGATGGACACTTCTGCTCTTGCAGTAATGGACCACGCAACCAGGGTGCTGACTTAATCAGATCAGAAAATGAACTCACACACTCAAAAAAAAAAAAGCTGCTAGCTTCGCTTTCACTTGCAACCAAACATTGTATGCCTAGGGACAAAGGATATGTACAACATTCAACTAGTTTGGTGCCTGGCTGCCCTCACAAGCTATTTCTAACTCTTAATTAAAAATTCCTACTCACTTTATAGTACCTATCAAAATACTGCATCATTTCCTGACATCCTCATTACATTCCTAAGTGTTGTGTTCTTGGACACATTTAAGATACGCTTGGTGAATCTCTCAAGAAAACACATTTAAGTTAGAAAGACTTAGGACTTCTATTAGTCTCCCTGAGAACATATGGTTCATTCTACCTATGTAATTCTTAATTCAATTTTTATTTTTAATGTAAAGCCACCAACAATCAGCTCAGGAGAAACACATAAAACCAGAAGTCAGGTCACTAAGGGCTTTTTTTTTTTTTTTTTTGGCACATGCAAGTTTGTACTGCTTTAGCAACACCAGCACACATGCAAACCCCCTCCCATTGTAGACTATCATTCTAGCTTAATACTAAATTATACCAATAAGACTTATTCCCATATGAGAAGGGAAATGAGTTATATAGTACAATACACATCTATAATAGCATAAGTATTTACACTAGCATGATACTGACAGAAATGCAACATCTGGGTTAAAAATACATAAATAAATAACTAAACCCCCCATGAAGACATATGCAAGGCATTTGCTATAGAAATGACCAACATCTGCCTTGAGACATAATAAAAACATGGTTAAAATTTATTAATTCTCACATTGCTAAACTAAAAACCCAGTACTTAAAATATGAGAAATTAAAAAAAAAATTAGCTTGCAGTTTTACTGTATTCTTAAAAGACTATAAAGGAAACTAACATCAGACTGAGCACCTTCATGATTCTCAATGATTGTATAGTCCAGGGGTGACCAAAATACAGCTCGCAGGCTGGATCCTGCCTGTGAGGCCATTCTATCTGGCCCGCAGGGCCCCTAAAAATATTCAAAAAATTAATACTTATCTGCCCTTAGTTTCTGTCAAAAATGACAGGAACCAAGGGCAATAGGACCCCAGGGGAAGCCCAGCAGGCTGCCACAACAGCAGGGCCCACCACCCCCAGCATGTGGCTGCCCCAGCGGCGCCAAAACCTCAGGTAAGGGGGAAGTGAGGGGGTGGGGGGAGAAGGGCAGGGGAGGTCCCCGGGCAGGGGAGGAGCCCAGGGAAAAGTGACCCGGGAAAAAGCTGGGCACAGGTTGGGGGGGGGGGGGGGAAGCAGCCCCTCGCCCACCCCGTGGCCAGCACCCTGTGCTGCAGCCGCTCATAGCCTGCATGGGGCTGCCTGTGCCTGCTCTGGACAGCCCCGCAGGCTGTGAGTGGCTGCAGCAGGGAGTGCCAGCCATGGGGCAGGCAAGGGGCTGCTTTTCCCTGCACTCAGCTTTTCGCCAGGCACCTTCCTGGCATGGAAGAAAGCGGCCCCTCCTCCGCCCCGTGGCTGGCGCCCAATGCTGCAGCTGCTCACAGCTCACACGGGGCTGTCCGGAGCAGCCACAGGCAGCTTCACATGGGCTGTGAGCAGCTGCAGCGTACAGTGCTGGGCATGGGGCAGGTGAGGGGCTGCTTTTCCCCCTCCCTCCACTCAGCACCACCTTGTAACCTGGCCCTACTGCCAGCCTGAGCCCCACGCTGGCTCCGGCCTTGCCCGTTGGGATTGTGCATGGCGACAGCAGCTGCGGGCCCCCCCCCATTTGCTATGCCGAGCAGTGTTTGCCACCACCACCTCTGGGCTGCCCAGCACACAAGCTCCAGGAGGGCAGCAGCAGCCAACACTGCCCGGCGTGGCAAGCAGGGTGGGGGGACTGCAGCTCTGCTGCCAACAGGCAAGCCTGGAGGCAGCTTGGAGCCCAGGCTGGCAGCAGGGCCAGGTTACAAACTGGTGCTGAGCACAGGGAAAAGCAGCCCCTCACTTGCTCCATGGCCAGCACCCCATGCTGTAGCCACCTGGAGTCCACATGGGGCTGCCTGTGGCTGCTCCAGACAGCCCCGCATGGGCTGTGACTGTCTACAGCAGGGAGCACTGGCCACGGGGCGGGCAAGGGGCCGCTTTTCCCCATGCTAGGCACCAGCTTCTTCCCTGCCAGCGAGCAGGGGGTCAGGGCTGTGTGCTGCCCCCCACCTGTACCGCAGGGCTGGAGGGAACTGGGTGTGAGCGGGCGGGGAACCAGCCAGAGCACGGGGCCCGCACTGGTGTCCCAGGGCCAGTACCACCAGGGCCCAGAGCAGGGTGGCAGGAGTGCAGGGTCCCAGCCAGCAGGGGCTCTATGGAGTGGGGCCAGCTCCCCCCCTCTCCCTGCTGGTGCAGCCCAGCCGGGCTCCACAGGTGTCACACCCTGACCTGTCTTCTACCATGTAAGGTCCAGTGCACATACACATCAATTAGACTGATTATCAAATAACTGGGTTCGAAGAGATTTAGAAGAGATTACACCAGTTTGATTTAAAAAACCGGTATTGGTTAAATCAGTGCAAATTTTGTGTATGGAGGAATAAACCAAAACAGCTTGACATAAATGAATAAAGCATCATTTGATTCACCATCCTCCATTTTACCATGTCTGTCTCCCAGTTGACAAAACATCCATTGGTGAGAATCAGCAAAGTTTTTATTGGAATTTGAGTTGAGTTTTAACTGCTAGTGCAATTTTAAAAACATCTACAACAAAGCAAAATTTTAGCTACTAAAAGCTAAACATTAAACCATCATAGAAGCAAAACACTTAAAATCAATAGGAACAAAAAGCATTTTTTTAAACGATCAAACATGAACTGTATTCCAGGACTGAAAAGTAAAGCCTCTAGCTCATTTAATTACATTATTAAATAACTTGAATACGTGTTTCCCATCCTGATGAGATTCTGCCTGCAATCCAAAAGCAACTTAACCAGTCAACCACTGAAATTCCTACCACCTCCCTTGTACGTTCCAACCACCAGAATGCAAAGTTAGCGTGCCATTAGGAATAGTGTAACAGCATAGCTAAAAACAGACCTGAGATTTCTCCCAAAACAAAGCCTTTTATGATGGGATCCTACAGACATACACGTTCATTGTCCTGCTTTAAGGATCTGTGAAGTATCCAAAAGATAACATCCTCCTCCCCCCACCAGGCAATCCCAGCCAATTCCAGTTAATTGCCATTCAAAATCCATGTGTAAATGATTGTCCCCTGTGTAAATGATTGTCCCATTTGTTTTGATGAGTTAAAGCCCAGTATAATCAGTTTTTACACTAATTGCCAAAGTGTACAGCTCAAATGGCTTTAAGAGAAGATCTGTGTATTTTGTGAAATAAAGCAGTTTGTAGTGGAATACAACAGAGACCTTGAAAAGAATGGCCTCAATATACCCCCCAAGCCCTTGTGTGAGAAATTCTTTTAGTCATACCCATGGTTTGTCATAAATCAGACCAAAAATGTATGTTTCCAACATGAACTTGACTTCTCCATTAATCTTAGATTTCCATCTTTCTTTAGTCATTACACTTCTATTCCAACTGTATTAAGCAAAGCTGAAATCAAAAAAGCAGAATATCACAAAATGAAGCACAGGCAGTAATCATATAATAAGCACAAAATTGGTATTGTAGATAGAAGAATGCTTTTTATTGCTTACAGAATTTAAATTAGTCCAACTTCAGGTAAAATTATCTGTCTGTCCTTTTCTTTCCCATGTTTTCCTCCATGAACTAAGGACGTTCTGCCACATAACTTAAGAAAAGTCCACACAATTATAAGAAAAAATACTTAGTGTTTTGCTTCCATCATATGCCATATCCTTCACAAGCTATTAAGTTCTATGAGCACTGGATCCAAAAGTAGCAAGACTCAAAACTCCTAAGCTCTTGCAATAGCAACTTTTCCCTGGAAGAACTTCGTATTTATTTTTCTAACAGTATTTTTGGACGTTTTCCCCCATAATTCTATATTTTGGAGCAATATCAAAATATAGTTTTCTTCCTTGTTGTAACACCTATGGTGTAATATGTCTGTCAGGAACTTCTTGGACCACAGCCTTACAAGGACAGAGGAAAATCTGACTTTCCATCAGGTGGCAGGCTGTGGTACTACTGATACACATCATTTTATTCTTAGGGGTATAGGTTGTAGCCAGGTTGGTCTAAGGACATAGGCAAACAAGGTTCTTCAGGTAAATCTGATATCTTTTATTAAACCAACTCAGATAGTTGGAAAAAAATCTTTCCTGCAAGCTTTCGGGTATAAATACCCTTTGTCAGGCTGAGGAAGTAAGTGTTTCATTCCTCTTTCCCCATCCCCTACCTGTCTCTCATCCAGTGACTACCTCAATTTACATTTTCATTGACTGGCTCCCTCACATGCAAACCAGCCTCTGGTTTCTTTATTATTCCATCCAGGAAGAGCACAGACCATCTGCAGATGCTTCCTTAGCCTGATGAAGGACATTTGTACCCAAAAACTTGCAAACATTTTTTTTCCCCAACTATCTGAGTTGGTCTAATAAAATATATTGGATTTACCCAAAGAACCTTGTCATTTTATTTTTCTAATTCTGCCATTTGGAAGTCAAAGGCTTCATGCTCCAAAATATTAATTTAAAACGATAAAACTTTTATGTACATATTTATCAATAATGCCTGTCCATTGACAATTCAGGAATAAAGTCTTTACATCCTTATCATTGTTATAATTAAGGCCTGTTGTTTAAACCTATACTGTTTAGTTTCAATCTGTGGAGGAGCACAGAAAGCTTTAATTCAAATAATATCATCTTCCATCTGAGTCAAATGAGAATCCTATTTTCCAGTATACTAAGTAAGATGCCTAGTAATTTTGTACAGTCAGAAGCCCAATATACCATCAAAATTAATGTAATTTTTTTTTAATTGGAGGGTTTTTAAAGGTCAGCAAGAATCTAATAGTGGGTTTTCCCAACTTTACAAAGAAAAATCTTAGATAGATCTAATGTATTTTTTTTTTAGAAATAATGAAAGGCAAGGCTCATCAGTTTCTCTTATCTTATTCTGTATGCATGTTGGGGCAGCAGGGTACTGTGGGGAAGAAGGTATCAAAATCTTCTAGCTAACCAACCTAAAAAGGTCAAAAAAGTTGACCTTAAATTGTATCTATTGCATCTGTTCCATAGCTACTTAGTAAAGGTGCACCGATACATTGGTCTGATATAAAATCAACAATGATATAAAGAAAATTGTCTTTATCAGAAAACAGCTCAATGCGGCCAATAATTTGGCCAATAAATGCACGTGTGCGCATGGCTGCAGAGCAGCATGCAGGCAGTGTGGAGAACAGCTCAGCAGCTTGGAGAGCTGTGTATGGCTGGTAAGTCCATTGTGGTAGAAGGGAAGGGAGGACGGAAGGGGCATGGGGGGGAGCAGATCAATGCCATCCACAGTGAGAGAGGGCGTGAGGCAGAGGCTGGGGCGGGTGCTGCCCAGCTGGACAGGGTGGGGCGTGGGATGGAGCCACGGCTTGTCCAGGGGGCACGGGGTGGAGTGGGGTGTGCTCCCCGATCTGCAGCTGCTGGCTGGAGCCGGAGCTGCGCCAGGTTCTTCTTGGAGGGGATTAGGCTCAGGGCAGCCAGCGGTGGTACTGGGGAGGGGGCTAAAGCCACCCCAAATTTTTCCATAGCCTCCCAATAGCCACCCCTCCCAACATTGCTGCTGTCTGCCCCAAGCTCAGCCCCTGCAGAGAAGAGCCTGGCGCAGCCACAGCCCACAGCTCCAGCCGACTTGCCCTGCCCCGCCCAGATCTGGAGGCACACGCCCCATCCATGCCCTCCTGGGGTACGCACAGTGGTAGAAGCCATGCCCTTGCCCGCCCCCCTCCCCCAACAAGCTGTGGCTCCATCCTGCATGCCTGGCCCACCCAGCTAGGCAGTGCCTACCCCTGCCCCTGTCCCACTCCCTCCCTCACTGTAGGGAGCGTTGATCTGCCCCCCCCCATACCTTCCTTCCCTCATCCCCTTCCACCACAACAGACTTACCAGCTGGACACAGCTGTATTAGAAATCAAATCGGTATCAGCCAATATGCCTCCTTAAAAAAATCAGCTATCGGTATCGGCCCCCACAATCTCTATTGGCGCACCCCTAATACTTAGCTTGCCATCTTTTGAACTTTGTTGTGTCCTTATAGCCTAAGACCTGGTTAAAGCCAGCTACTCTCGGAAGGTCTATCTATTCTGGGTTCAACTGGATTAGCACTAGTATTTGGAACTAGCAGTTCTTTTTCGCAGGGAAATAAGTGGCAGCAATGCGCATTTCTGTTTCATATTCTGTTTGGGGCCTTTCCTTGAATGGAGAAGACATTCACCAGACAACTAGCTCTTGGCATTAAGTAAAAGGTATTAGCTTGTTTCTTAAATGAAAACATGTAGTTCAATACAGTGTGTCAAAAATGTCTGCCCAACCCAATCAAATGCCTTCTTTCAAACGAAGAAATAAAGCAAGTTCCTGTTTCCTTGACTTCGTTGAATCAGATGCAATTCAATATATTTTATAGATTATGTAAAGCTTGCCTTCTGGTAATCAACCCTGACTAATATTCATGTATCAGTTGTTTGATTAGTCTCTCGTTATTACTTTAGCATAAATTTTAATATCTATTGTACATTGAAAAGAGAAATGAACATGAAGGATCCATAATTATCCAAGGGATAATTCTTCTATGCACCAGGGTACCAGTAACATGCTACATGGTTTCCAGGTCTCTATCCATATTTGTATTTCAGAAAGATTCTATACAGTTAGTAAGTTCATTCTTACCCAAGAGTTTCAAAAATCTAGCTGTATGGGCATCTCTCTGCATAAAACTGTTTATGACTGTCCCAGGACGCAAGAATACTCACCGGCAGCAAGGAAAACAACACGTGGAAGACAGAACACAGAACCCATGCGGCTCGTTGGCTGCCTGTTTATATAGCTGCAGCTGGCCGGTGACGTCAGTGCTGAATGCTGACTGGCTCAGATAAAAATGGCGGTGCATGCTGCGGAGCCGGCGAGAGGAGGGAGAGTGCTGCTGCCGAGATCCCTACAGCAGAGTCGAGCAAAGGGATAGGTCCCGGAGAACAGGAACGGCCAGGACAGAAGCAAGGAGGAAGGAGAGGAGCATCTCAATGACGCTGCGGAGCCGGCAGCAGAACGACACCTGGATCGCCATGGAGGGACGGCAGAAGGCACTCTAGGAAAGATCCGACCTGAGGGAGAGGGACGGCGAGGAGTCCAGGGAGAAGTGCCACTGGAGGGAACATTGCCACTGGATCAGAAGGTGCCTTAGAGTAGGCAGGGAACTGGTGCCTAAGGGGATGAGGCAGCCAGTGTCCCAGTGAAGTGCGGGGGGGGGGGAGGTTAAAGGGGCAGTATGCCCGGTTTTGTGTTTAGGCTTCCTTTTATTTTCTTGTTGATTTTGGGTTCAACCCCAGGCCCCGAGGGGTATAGGAGGGCAACCGACCTGCATTGTGGGTCAGATAGTGTCAGGAGGGGCCCAGGCAAGACCCAGTCGTGGGTCCCAGGAGCAAAACACCGATCAGCTCGTTGCCGCTACGCAGGAGGTGTGAGGCCAGGGTATAGGGGTGGCAGAGCCCCGAGAACAACCGCCGGGAGGAACCTTAGGGCCAATGAGCATGCCTGATGAATGGCCCCAGACACTGAGGTCATCAAGTTGTGACAGGTGAGCACGGGGGCGGGGAGCAAGGATTTTGGCAGAAGTCACCATCTCAGGCAGAGGCGCGAGCCCACGAGGTGTGTAACATCCATCACCGGAGTGAGAGAGGCACGAGAGCGGCTAGTTGAGTCCCGGCAGCAACAATGACCTTCTTGAATACCTGTCTGTAACACCATCACCTCTAACGTACCAGCACTGCATATTTTTATATACCCAATCATTTTAAGTATTGTTGCACCTACACTTAAAAAATTGCATATTGAGGCATACAAGAGGGCTCCCTGCACATCTTTAATAAAATGCATGCTTTTAATAAAATACAAATCACATATACAATTATGTATATTATGCATTGTACAAACCAGCTGCAAAGATCTTCCATATTAAGTGAAGCCTCTGAATATACTGGCATGTGGAGAGCCACTCCCTGATGCCAGGAAAAGTGCAGCATTGGGAACCATTCCCAGATGCCACACTTCCCATTGCATCTTTTAAAAGTGTCAGTGTACAAAGAGCCCAAGAACATGGAGCAGCTCCCTGCATGCTGAGAGCTTCTCTGAGTTCCTATTTCAGGCAACCCACATGCCAGAAAGATGAAAGGGTGGTGTGGGAAGTGCAGCATGAGCAACTGGTCCCAAAGCCACTCTTCCTGTAGTGCCTTCTGAAGGTCCTGGGAGGTGGGGAGCAGACACCAAATGGGACCAACACACACAATGGGATCTAACAAATTCTATTCTGCATCTTAAAAATCAAGTAGCCTGCCATGTACATCTGGTATGGCAGGATGCAAAATCCTGGGATCCAGAACAATATCCCATCATGCAATTATATCGACATCTTCTAGTGACTTTATAGATATATTTAAGTTCAGCCACAAGTGATTGAACTAAATGCAGGAATCACTGGTAAAGCCCTAGGGCGGGACAGCCAATTATTTAGGGCAGAGGGCCGCTTACCCAGTTTTGGCAGGCTGTCAAGGGCCGCATAGGTAGCTCCACCCCTTGACAGGTACCCTTCCCCCGGTCACCATCTTGGGACCAATGTCCCAGGGCCAGCACCGGTGGGGCCCAGAGTGGGAAGCAGGCTAGCAGGGGTCTGTGGAGCCAGGTTGGGCTGCACCAGCAGGGAGAGCGGGGAGCTGACCTAGCTCCATAGAGCCCCTGCTGGCCAGGAACCTGCGCTCCTGCCACCCTGCTCTGGGGCCCACCAGCACTGGCCCCAGGACAGCGGTGCGGGCCCTGTGCTCCCACTGGCTCCCTACCCGCTCATACACAGTGCCCCCCACCCCCGCAGTACAGGCAGGGGCAGTGCACAGCCCTGATCCCCTGCTCGCTGGCAGGGAAGAAGCTGGTGCTGAGCATGGGGAAAAATGGGCCCTTGCCCACCCCATGGCCAGTGCTCACTGCTGCAGGCGCTCGCAGCCCAGGCAGAGCTGTCTGGAGCAGGCACAGGCAGCCTCATGTGGGCTGCAGGTGACTGCAGCACGGGGCACTGGCCATGGGGTGGGCAAGGGACCACTTTTCCCTGCGCTCAGCACCAGCTTGTAACCTACCCCACTGCCAGCCTGGCAGTAGAGCTGGGTTACAAAGTGGTGCTGAGTGCAGGGGGGGTCAGAGAAAACAACCCCTTGCCTGCCCCGTGCTGCAGCCACTCGCAGCCAGCCTAGGGCTGCCTATGCCTGCTCCAGACAGCCCCGCGTGGGCGGCACGTGCCTGCGGCAGGGAGCACCAGCCATGGGGAGGGCGAGGGGCCACTTTTCTCCATGCAGGGAAGGAGCCCGGGGAAAAGCTGAGCGCAGGGGGAAGCGGCTCGTCTCACGCCTGGTGCCCCATGCTGCAAGCACTCGCATCCTGCATGAGGTTGTCCGGAGCGGGCACAGGCAGCCCCATATGGGCTGCAAGCAGCTTCAGCACGGGGCACCAGGTGTGGGGCAGTGAGGGTCCGCTTCCCCCCCCCACCGTGCTTCTTGCTGCCCAGGGTCCCCTCTGTCACTTACCTGTGCTTCCCACACCGGGGCAGCCACATGCTCCTAGCCCAGAAACCCCAGCTGGGGCTTCTGGCTGGGGGGTGAGGCTGAGTGGGCCCCGCTGTTTTTTAGCCTTTGTGATTGTGAAGGAATTCTTGAAATATGACCCAAGCCTTCCCTGAGAACTTGAAAGCAGAAGGTAAATAAAAGTATTCAATATTAATTTTTTATCCTTTTATTTAGCTCAGTCTCAGTGCCTTCCTCATCTGTACATTTTGTGCAGTGGCCATACAGAGGGGCATGGGCTGGCATACCTAATCTTGCCAATACCAACTCTATATTCTGTATATAGGGGCTTACAGCTTACAATCACCGAGTCCTGTTCTGGAGAAAGAACGTTGACTCGGTTGAGTAAAATAGAGTCTCTTTCTCTTTATCTGCAGGGTGTAGTTCTCCTCATATCTCCTAGCAATATTTCAATACTTTTTTCTCACTGAATTTTTTTTAATCACTGTCTAGCATTAGTTCTGGGATCCAATTAAAGTACCCTCTCTCATGGATGTGAGTGGCTGTTTAACACATGAGTATTACTGATTTTTTCCTCACTGAGTTCATAAAGTAATAATGGTAGTTTCTCACTAATTTATAATTTCTAAGGCAAGTACGTATCTACTGTTAAAAATATTGGATAAAATCTACATTATTTGAGTTTTACACAAATATGACTGCAACTTAAACCTGCATAAAAATTGATGTATTCCAGTGGTCAATCCAGCCCTATTTTTAATGGGCACGATTTACTTTGCTGAGCAAAGCACATGTCACTCCCTCCGCCCTCCATTCTTCTTAGCGAGTATAGAGGGTCCACGTCCAGCAGCTGACTCTTCTTCAGAAAGATCAGTTTCCCATATGATTTCAATACCAAGATGTATTTTTAAAGTAATTCAGCACCTCTTCCTCATTGTCACCCCCTTTACTGAGTTAAGTCCATTAACAATCCAAGAGGCTATTACTGTGTAAGCACTGATCATCTCCATTATGGGGTAGAATTAGGAGAAAGCTATTAGAACCAGAATTTGTTTTCTTGCCTCTAATTCTCTAAAATGAACTCAGATACCAGGGGTGGGGAAGGAACTTTTAAGAAATGCACTGCATTTTTTCCAGTGGAGAAGGAAAGAAGACAGGCTGTGGGAGACAGAGACAAACTCACATGGGGAAAGAGTGGCATATAGATACTTCAGATGATCACAATGAACATGACAAAATGACATTTTCCTTGCCCTTCAGGGTAAATAAATTAGTCTCTCGTCCCTAATTTTCTTCTCTTTTCTTCTCCTTAGTTTATATCTTCTTCCCTCACCATCATCTACCCTTCAGAACTTTGCAAGACATATAAGGTGAAGATAGAGCAGCACTTCAAAGGAAACCTTCCCAGGAACACCCCACCTGAATGTTACAAAAAGTACTTTTGGTGGTGTTTTTGTCTCCGAGACAAAGCTGAACTGCCTTCCCTGGTTATTTTGGGAGCCATTGCTGAAAAAGCCTCCATCTTTACAATACGGAACTGGTCCTGACCATCTGTGGTTATTAAACAAATCTTGGCAATCTTATACAGGGACACAGATCCTATGGTTAAAGACAATTATTTTTGTACTAAGCTGGACAACCCTTTTATGAGACAAGGAACAAACATCTCCATTTTACAGACAGGAAAACAGAAGGATGTAGAGCTTTAAAGGAGGAAGTTCAAAAGCAGCTTTCTGGTTTTTTTAGCATTTAGGTGTCTCATTGGAGACAAATTGGTCCTGTTTTTCAGAATGCCTGAACGCTTGCTCTCGCCGACTTCAGCACAGCCACAAACCATAAGTAAAAGTACATCTAGGTGAGCTCACAAAACTAGCAATGTCCCAGATCAGAGAAGACTGTACAAAATGTTGGCCTTTAAGGAATATACCCAAGGTCACACAGCATGCGTGTGACTGAGCTAGCTATGATTAGAACCCAGCTCTTCTGCATCATAGTCTTAAGTCACAGCTGAAGGACCATCCCCGTTTCACTCCTCTTGGCACATTTATTCCTCAAGTTTTCCAGATGATTTTACTATTGCTGCAAGGGATACAAGGTTTCATTAAATAGGTTTACTCTACTATCTACGACAAGTTCAGTACATAAACGATCCATGGACAGCACTCCCATAGGAAAGAGGCAACAGCAGAAATTATTCGTAGCCCTAGTTCTTTCATCTCCCATTCACCTTTCAGTTGCGGTTCACAGACTTTCTGTAGTAATGAATGACATATTTCTGAACATTGTGATATTCTCATACAGGCTTTTTTATTTGTTTTACATCTCACACCATACATTGAAAGAGTCAAAGGATACAACACAGAAACAGCATGAAAATGTTGAGGAACCACAGCTAACAACAAGGGAAATGCTTTTGTTTAAAATAAATGAAGGAATATGTTGTATAATTTAATAATAATTATAATACACCAAGCACTTAGAGCACATTTTATTTGCAAAGCACTTTACAAAATTTAACTAATTTTCACAACACCCATAGGCTGCAGGTATACAAGTATTAGGAGGCATTTATACACATGCTTTTTTCCCCCCTACAATGCGCCAGAGATCCGCTGCTTCAGAGAAGAGTCAATTAAGCCAAGGCAAACTGTGTTGCACTGTGTGCAGTTGTATAAGTGGCAAAATGCGTGTCATTACACAGCGGTGGTGTGTTATTGAACTAAAGCACCTTTGAGGTGATTTAGTTCAAAAGCGCACCAGCGCCATTTTCTCAGCACTGACGTGCATTTTGCCGCTTATACAATTGTATGCATTACAGCGCCAGGCACTTTTCAAAGCACCTGGCGCTGTGGCGCGTAAATGTAGAAAAATACCCAGATGTTCCAGGTGATAAGTGGGTCACTAGTACAGAGAAGCTATGTAACCAGGAGCCCAAGGTCACAGAAGTCAGTGTTACAACTAAGACTGAAATTCATAAGTTTCTGGCTCCTGTGTTCAGACCACTAATTCTATAAACCTCATTTCAAACCACCTTACATTTTCTCCCTGCTCTGCTTTTTCCATGTTTTATCAAAAGGCCAATGCCTGTCTTGCTCCACCAATTACACCAGCTTTCAATGCCTACTTCTCTTGGGCTAAGTACATAATCAAAAAGTCTGAGGTTGAATCAGTTCAATCTTCACAGGTGTCTGAGTTGCATAGATTGAACTGATAAGCAAGTGAACAGACACTCACTTTTGATTCTGGAAATACAGCCGCATGCCTGCAGTGGGCCAGGCCAGAAGCTGGAGGGTACTATAGCATGCAACCCTGCTCAGCTGCAGCACACAGCTTGGGTGAAAGCTAGCCTGCCCACCCTCTGAGGGTGGGGTTTGCAGAGTAGGTCCAAAGTACCTTGGGATGCTGGGGGATTGTGAGTTAACTTGAATGTGGAGGGGATCAAAGACAGCAGTTCAATAAACGAATTTAACCTAAATCAGTTAAGTCTGATACTATATTAATCCAAGTTTATCTTAAACTGGTTTTGGCCATTTTGAAAGTGGTTCATGTGCACTGAACTTTTGTTGCGTTAGAGTTGAACCAATTTCTGATCACTTATACTGGTTTGTCTGTAATTTCTGTCCCTAGCCTTGGAGGCATTTCTCTTGCGATTCTCCAAGAAATTGCTACTGAGGTGGGTGATGGAGAGGTGGTAGAGCTCCCAGTCAAAATGCACACAAAGCCATCACTTCACCTCTACTGAACTTTCACCTCTTGCTGTAGCATATGCTGAAAACTGCAAATTGGATAGTAATCTGTGATCACTGACCAGTTACTCTCTATTATACATATGGAAGAAAGAACTAACTTAATATATTTATAGAATTTTTCATATTTTTTGTACATTGTCATTATGTTTGTTACCCCAACCCAACCTGTTTGCTTGTTTCACCTAACCACAATCATGTCTTTTGTATTACTGTTTTCTATTCTATTTGGTGCTGGTTTTTATACTTCACTCATTACTGCAGTATTGGAGCACCTTCCAGCCTATATTCAACAATGTAGTTAATGTCCGTCATGTGCTGCTTGTTCTTTCATGCTCTCCCTAGGGAGAAGTATGTGCAATAAAGTCTTTTGTCTGAGATTTTTATAAGTATGTTTACACAGCACCTAGTGTTACAGAGCCATGTCTGTGTCCAACAGTAATATAAACAATTAACATTTGCATTAGGTTAGGTTTATGCTACCTTGCACAGTAGAGACAATGCTAAAAAAAGGTACCCTCCATTTGGAGCAGGTGATAGGAAGCTTCGGTCCTCAGTTCCTGAGGAAATGTATTAATCCAGTCCTGGGCTCACCCAAGAAAATGCTTCCCCTGACACACATGAACCTCAACATAGAACGTTCCTTTGTGCCAGAAGAAGGAAGTTACTAACAGAGGCCTTATTCTGGAGCTCTATGAGATCTTGCTGACATCCTGAGCCCAGATACCATAAGCCTAGACTACGCCTATATAATACACAGCACTGAGTGGACATATCCCACGTGAACTCCACATGTGCTAGCTCCAGAACTGACCATAGTATAATCACATTAGTGCAGTGTAGCACCAAGGCAAATTTGATCTGCTAACAAGTCTGTGTGTATTGCCATGCTAAAGCAACTACTTCCATTTCCAAAATAGCACGTGCAGAGCTAGCTCAGGTATCACTGTATGACTCGGTGGTCTACTGTCATAACATAATCCAAGCTCCTTGAAAGTAAAGGACTAAGACCACTTGGACTGATTTAATATTCTACAGGAAAGTCAATAAAGAGATGCTGGGGAGCCCTGTGGCATCAAAGACTAAGTTTCTTAAGTGTTACAACCCAGATGCACTGAACTGTTGTAGACCATCTGAAAGGTGATGAAGGCATGAATAAGTGAGACCACGTCAGCATTCACCAGGATGGGACAGAGGCTCCTAGCCAACCGGAGATGATGACAAATGCTGCTTGGAGGTGTTGCTATGGAGAGCATTACATCAGTGAGGCATCCAACAGTACTCCCAACCAGATAAATTTAACCAGCTGTGGGCATAGTTTCAGCCATGCCAACCAGTGCCTCAGCTGGGAATTCTTCAAAACATTCTCCTGCCCATCAGCATAAACTCTTGCTTTTGCCTGGGTTCAACTTTAACCTCGGAGGCAGAGACTGGCATATATAACATGCCTGGCACAAACTGGTTCAAACTTGTTTGTGCCTTTAAGGTGCTACTATAATATAAATGTTTAATGAACAAACAGCAGCAGCATCTTACATAAAAGCAGCAAACTCCTAACGCTGGAAGTAGGATAAGGCCTCAGTCAGTTCCCAACAACAGTTGACGACACTTAAGTTACTGAACCAAGGGCAACCCTAGAATAAATGCATGACACTAACTGGGATTAACCTGGCCCTTTGCTAAACAAAGCACATGAAAATTGAGAGATATGTATGGCACATGTAACACGTGCACACATGCACTCAGACATACACACACACACATTCAGAAAAAGAAAACCAAAATCTATCAGAAGAAATAGTAAACAGATTTGTAGCAAGTGTTACCAGTTCTGATCAGCTGATACTGCTGATGAATAATACTACTGAAACGGATAAGATCGCCCACCAACTATGATCACAGTCTTCCTGTGTCCAGAAGCCAAGATCCTTTTCAATTAATTATTAAAAATTAATTGTCAGATATCATTTTCAGCCAGCAGTTATTCTCATATATTTTCCATTTGCATGCACTCCCAACAGAACCTAACTGACTCAGCAACTGTTTCTCACTTCTATACATATCCATCCATAATGTTTTAGACCTAATCCCACCACAGAGCTCCTAAGGCAAACTCTGGAAGCAACTGCCATTTAAATAAATTCTGTGTGGATCACTCTACTGCTGTCCCTCATGCCAGACCCTTTTCATCTTCCTCAGGCATGTAGTCCTATTCAACGCAATTAAACTATTTATAACAATAAAGCCCAGAAAAGTCTGGTGCGAGAAATCCATCAAATCCTTTGCAACCATTGGTCCCTTAAAGAAGGTAAGATGTGGACATATATTTTCAAAATTACTTTTTTAATTAAAAGTTGTATCAGTTTAATGTGAGTTAAAGGAAGTTGACACATATATATATGAAGAGAAGAGGACCCCACCCATATATATTTCATTACATCACACTGAACTAGTCTGGATCTATTAAGATAGAAAGAAAGGTTTGCCCATATCTGCAGCATAGTTTCAGCTGATAGCAAGACCGTGAACTTTCCTTTAACTCACATTAAACTGATACAACTTTTAATTAAAAAAGTAATTTTGAAAATTGCTTGTGCAGTGTGTAAGGTGGTGTACAGACAGCATCTCTGATCCCTGGAGTTCTAGAGCCTTGAGTTTAATAAACTGAATTTTCAAAAAGTAAACACAGCCTTGCATCAGCATGAACTTTCTATTTTAGACAAATATTTTCCAGCTATTTCTTTTTAGCCAGGAGACAGATTTCTCACTCCAGCCCTCTGCCACATCCACACCTTACCAGAAAGCTGGACCTTATGGCAGAAAAGGGGGTCTTTTTAGTAAAAGGCTGTCAAACTACTTCTGCCCAGTACCAGCAAGATAAGCCTTGTCCTTATCAGAATAATATACACAATCCATGTTACCTAAATGTTGTACTGCACCCAGTATCATAACATTGACACAATGTTCAAATCTAGCCATACAAAAGAAAGCCCACCGGGAAACTGGTGTCTCCCTGGTTTGCGCACTCTGTGGGGACAAACTATTTCCGGGGACTTACTGCTACAAATTAAGGTTTCTATTGCTTCAGTTCTTGTATTCAGTAGGAAATAATTTAGTAGGGGGGGAAACAAAACAGAAAAAGCAACAACAACATATTTTGCTTCAGGTAGAAACCAAGCAAAAATAATTCCAGCTCAAAAAAGAAAAATTGCTACTTTTGCTCCTGTTTGTTTTGCTTTGAAAGTATTTTTAAATAAACCTTCTTAAAGACCTGTTGTACATCAAGAGTATAAAATGGATGTCTACTGAAGGAAGCATGTGGCTTCTTTGCCACTAATTTATCACAAACAATGCTCAAATAAGCATTTGGGGTAGACACTGTCTTATACATAGGAGCCAAGTACTGGGAGTTTAGGACCCATAGGTTTAATTCATATCTACATTCTGGGCAAATCACTTAATGTTGATTAAATTTGATTGCAATTTGATTCTCTTAGCTATATACTTGGGTGGAGTGGGCTGTGAAGCTTATATAATTGATCCTTATAAAAACAAATTCTTTGAAAACCTGCAATGAAATATGCTGAACTGGAAATGCCATACATTTAATTACAAATTCATTGTTAATAATGATAAACAAAACATTTATAATTTTTGTCAGATTTTTTTAAGTTTTAAAATTTTAGTGCCATCAAAATGCTCATTTTTTAGCACAGGATTATGGAAACATAAACATTTGAAGTGCTCTGCTGAGTTGGGATATTAAATACAAGCAAAGAAAGTGCTGTGAAAACCCTGGAAGATCAAATTAGACAGAGTAGTAGTATTTTAACAGTTCCAGGCTGCAGACTGACCCAAAAGGCAGTCGTCTCTTTCAGGAACATAAGCATTTTAGTATGTCGTGCTCTTTAACTAGTTAAGCCAAAGGATACTTAAGTCAATTTACCCTTTCCCAGAAGTGTATCTTCCTCCCTTCCTTTCCATTTTTACATGTGGCAGAAATATTGAGAGAACTGATGCCTGTGGGGTAAGGCTGTGCGAAGCTTCGGGTGGTAATTCAATTCAGAGGAGATTCAGCGGCCAAATCTCCAAATCTGCATTGAATCAGGGGACCAATTTAAAAGTCCGAATCAATTCAAAGCTCTCTGAAGCTTTGGCAAGGATTTGGAGAGCTTTGATGATTTTGGGCAGTCCCTGGTGGCTGCACCAGGGAGCTGCAGCCACACTGAGCTGGTAAGTACTGGGGCGGGGGGAGATGGTGGGACCATGGGGGGACTGCCAAGCTGAATCGAATCGGGACAATGATTCGAATCACAGAATCAAATCACTGTCCCCTGAATCGGGCGAATCCGAATCCAACGCGAATTTCAGCCGCTTCGCACAGGCCTACTGTGCAGTGCTCTTTGTAGTAAATGTTACTGTGTACTGTGCTGCATGCTGTTAAAAAGGGTGCAATTTGAACTCATGCAATCCTGCAAATTTTCAGTTAATCCAGTTTTTTGCTCATTCTCCAATCTACCTTTTCTGCTGCCATCATTCATTGCATTTTTAACAAATACTCATGTAAAGTTAGAACACAACCACTATATTTAACTTACTGGCAGAAGCAAACTGACTGGTGGGACCTTGAATATTCTGCAACAAGGAAATTATTTAGAACTCAAATGATATTAACATTAATGTGGTTTTTTACTGAAACAGAGTTTACAAACAATACCACATACATTCCCTACAATAGTATAATTTCTACTGTCACAAATATAGATCAATTGAGCTAAATTCTACTGCTCCATTACCAGCTCCTCTAAATGCAAATATAAATTGAATTAGAAGAAATAAATTAAAATAGTGTATTTCACACTACTATATATCTAGCTAAAGATACCATTTGTATTTGGGCCAGGAGGAGGGGGCTTAAACTCTTGTCATTTGTCAGACTACAAGGAGTTCTTTGTTGCTCTTACATCCCCTTGTTTTTCAGATTTTGCATTATTGTATAACACAGAACCTTGTGCAAGAAGAACCAAGATGTGGAATTTTTTGTTGACAAGTTGCAAGTCATCCATGAGAGCAACACCCAACATCCCATAATCATACATACATCTGAAGAATACGTATCCTGTTCTAAGGTACCCAGGTCGTAGCTGTATTGGTTTAGAGGAAAAGGCAATCAGGACTCGTAGTAGAGAGCAGATGAAAAACTCCCATTGACTTCTCTGTCAAATCCTATGAAATATGAACTTTCATTTCTATCCAAGAGAACTTTTATAATCTTTTCTCCAATGCCTGATGAAGGGTATTTGTGCTTGAAAACTTGCAATTGAAGATTTTTTTTGCAAAAATCTAGTTGGTCTAATAAAAGATATCAGCTCTACTATGAGTCCTGATTGCCTTATCCTGTTCTTATCCCTTCTCAGCAGTGCAAAGGCAGAAAAGGATCTTGAAGTCATCACTGATGCCAAGATGAACATGGGCCGGCAGTGTGGGGATGCAATCAGGAAGGCCAGCCATACCTTGTCATGCATCCACACATGTATCTCAAGCAGGTGATACTTCCCTTCTATGTGGCACTGGTCAGGCTGCAGCTGGAGTACTGCATCCAGTTCTGGGCACCACACTTCAAGAGGGATATGGACAACATGGAGAGGGTCCAGAAGAGGACCACTCACATGGTCAGGGGGCAGCAGGGCAGCCCCTATGAGGAAAGGCTACGGGACCTGAACCTGTTCAGCCTCCACAAGAAAAGGCTGAGGGGGGAATCTAGTGGCCATTTACAAACTAGTCAGGGGGGACCAGCAGGCACTGGGGAAGTCCCTGTTCCCCCAAGCACTACCAGGAGTGACTAGAAATAACGGTCACAAGCTGGCAGAGGGTAGATTCAGATTAGACATCAGGAGGCCTTACTTCACTGTCAGGGCGGCTAGGATCTGGAACCAACTTCCAAGCAAAGTGGTACTGGCTCCTACTCTGGGGGTCTTTAAGAGGAGGCTAGATGTACACCTTGCTGGGGTCCTTTGACTCCAGTACTCTTTCCTGCCATGGCAGGGGGTTGGACTCGATGATCTGCTCAGGTCCCTTCTGACCCTACAAACTATGAAACAATAATACACTCTAAACATTTCAGAAGTACACAATGTTCTATGTACATGACTTCAGCCTTTAAAACTACCACCATAAATGTTCAAAATATAAGGGCTAATAGCCCTTACAGCCTGTAAAGAAGAGGTCTTTTTCAAGATACTGAAGTACAGTTGTAAAGTAATACAGGTTTCCCTTGCTTTATGCTGTATATGTGTTCCTGGAAAATAGCACATAACTCAAATTTGCTTAAAGGGAACCCACTTTACAATGTAACAAATATGGATACGTTCCAAGCCCTCGACTGCACTGACCCCCAGACCAATTTCTACCACTTTTACAAAACAATTTTGGTACTCACCAATTGCAGATAGTACACACAAGCACAGGGTACTATCATAATGGGGATGGCAACTACAGAAATGTGTCACAGACAACGAGCAAGAAGCACGGTTCCACACAGGAGACTATATTTTGGTGCCTGTCACTCCCACAATGCACTGCACAAAGCAGCTGACTGTGGGCTTCCACCACACCCATCACATAAGAGTGAATTTACCTCACACATGATTAATTTTTGGTATAGAAAGAGTCATTGCATAAGAGTGAATTTGTACATACAGAACTCGCATTAAACCAATGGAAACTGGTACTTAAAGATGAAAAGGTTAGTTATCTTGTATCCTGAGATGCAAGCGGGATTCTGCCATGTATATTCAGCAAAAGCACAAGCCTAACATATAGCACAACATACCACATATCCTTACATCCTCTTTGATTTGAATGTCAATACATATGATACCAGTGCCAAATTCAAGTCTGACAGCAGCAAATTTTATTTATTCAGGGGCTTATTATAGCGTATAACTGGGAACATAACCCCTCCACTTTCACATTAAATTTAAGGCACTTGTACCATCATTAAGCACTTGAAATAGGAAGCCTGTACTCTACCAAGCAAAAATGGATCTACCTGTGCGCAGATGAAGCCTTTTCCATCCAACGTTGTAGAGTCAGTTCTGAGGCACATGACAGAATTTCTCTTTCCTCCACTGTCACCAACACTGAACTTCTAACCTGCCATCTCTTGTAAACAATCTTACTTGTCCTCTTCTGGGAAGTGGGGGAGGGGGAGGGAGAAGGAAGTGGGGTGGGCACAGATACCATCTTCGTACACACCTATTCTCATATCTTCCTCCAGCATTTAGAAAATGCCGGATGTTTAGTCTTGAATGCCCATTAGCATCACGGTTAAACTCAAAAACAAAAAATGGTTTTTTGGATGTTCATAGTCCTTAGGGTCGGAAGGGACCTAAACAGATCATCCGCTCCAACTGCCTGCCCCAGACAGAAACAGGTGCCCCAGCCAAATCTCTGTCCAGCCTCCTCTTAAAGACCCCCAAAGTAGGACAGAGTTTCCAACCTTCAAAGTTTCCAACCTTTTTTTTTTTTTTTGAAGAAATAATGCACAAAATATGGTACTGTATAAGCTGAGTGCTACAGTTGAGCTGTTAACCTATGCCCCTAATTTGTCCACAGCAAGCCTCTGCAGCCTCTGAAATTCACAATTATGTGTTAGGGGAGGAAAACAAAAATTAAGCATTCACCAACACCCTGATTCTGATGGAAAAAAATTCAGAGGGCCAAACTGGGGGCTTCTGGTAATAGTGATAGAACATCTACCAGGGGTTATTGCAAGATATTAGGATACTGCAGAGTTTGCTCAATACATTAATCAGAAGTCAATAATTCCACACACCAGTCACTGTTTACTGGTCAACATGCCAGTCACAAGCTAATGCTATTTGCAATTCTGTATCACCATTAATAGCTAGCTATCTTCCAGAAACAAGAGATGCTGGGGAAGGACAAAGCTAGCATCACATTCTAATGGCCATTAAGCACTTTATTCTAATCAATTTATAAAGCACAACTAAAAACGTATGCAAGTAGCACATTTCTACAAAGTTGACACCGCATAAAATTCTAAACTCGTTGTAGGGGCACAGAACTCAGCAGTGCATTAGGTCTACAATACTGAGATGAATGAATCTGTTTAATCAAAGATTTTGCCCTCTTACCAATCCTGCTAAACCATGCCTTTTCTGGAAATGAATGGGTTATGTAGGCACTCATTTAAACTCAACAAATGCAATATTTATTATAAACAAAAAAGAAAAGAGCCAGGATTCAAGCATGAAAAATAAATGAGGGATTAATATAAATTAAAGAAGCGGATGGGCATATTAAATAAGAATCATCTTACTGCAGTACAAGCTCTCAATCAAATGACAATCTAACCAGACAAATAGGACAATTAGATAGATGAAGGTTACTGGGATGGGTGAAATTATTTTTCTGTAGAGCTGCTGACCAAGGAAACTCTGTGAACTTCATCTTATGAATCAAGGAGACTAAGATTTTGTTGCTACAAAACACGTATACAGCTGTTTCAGCCAATGCATTTTTAATACATCTCATCATGCTCAACTGGATTAACTATCTGGGCTTTTTATTTTAGTTACTTTTTAGATGTTCTAGTTTTTAAATGTAGAATACTGAAACTTGGGGCTATCCACTATTTTACTGGTACTGCTACCATGTCAGCAACACATGTTGCATATGAATATTTATTTAATTATATCACAAAAATGGCATACACATCCCTACACGAAGCACTGGTTTAAAAAAAGAAGAAAAAAAAAAGACATGAGAGCTTTGCATAATACAGGCCCTTCTTTGGTAAAAGTACCCAGCTACAAACTGTAAAGCCAGGACACATTGCTCCTTACAGAAAGAGACAGCCACCACTGGGTTGTCAGGATACCAAAATTATCCCCCTAAAACTAAGTACCATTGCATCTTTCACATTCAGCAAATTCTGTCCTCCAGATCACTGGTGACACACTAAACAGAACTCCCAATTCTATCCAATCTCTGGGTGTGATCAGTTCAGGAACTATCAGCAATCAGCACACACACACACACTTCTGCCAAAAATATTCTCTCTCTCTACTTCCTTAAATTGTCTCTATGAAAGGAGACCACTCCTTGAAGTGAGCCCTGAATTTTTACCCACTTGGTTAGCAGAGACAGTCAAGAGGTTTTAAACATCCTGTTTAATACTTCACCTGCAGAATAGCATCAAGTATCCATCTGCATTGCACTGAAATGTCACCATAAGCTTTACATTCTGATTTAGGTCTATAAGCCGTGACCTTGTGGTCTTGTAGAAAATAGTGCTATCAGGTAACCATACTGACACTTCATTTGTTTCAACTTTGTCAATTCCCAGACACACCTCTTGTTTTACTGAAGCAGTTAAAGAATTCGACTATTCAGCTATTCAACAACTATGAAGGTCAGCTGTCCTCTAAACACACACACACACACCCCTTGAAAGGTTACATGCATCCTGGCTTGTTTCAAGTACCAACTACAGAGTGGAATCCCCATCAGTCACAAGGAAAAATGGCAGCTAGAACACAAATTCAGAGGAAATCTGACTGACCAAGTCAAAGGCCTGCAAATTCAGGCCAGTAGATCAGATGTTGAAGAACCTGTTCTTGATGCATGAAGCCTTTACAATTTCAGTTAAAGTACTAAAATTAAAACATTAAAAAAAAGCTTCAGCAGCACTTCTGAAGAATAAAAAAGGCTTTGGAAGCTTTAGATTTGAAGCCTCACAAGCTTCTTATAAAAAATGCAAGCTTTGAAAAAAACTTCTGAAGATTTAATATTCTTTCTTTGGGCTTTCACTGCCAATGGGCTACTGAATGCTTTAACTAATAAAAATAATTAATGCCAATAAACAGGCCTTTCAGAAAGGAACAGCTCCTCTTCCCCATCACAGGTTGAAGTCATTCACTTGTATACTATGCAAGAAACAAGATCTGTGGCATTTTTATTCTCTGCTTTTCACAATTTTGCACTATAATTCATTAAAAAGTTCTCCTGGGAAAAAACCTGCTAGGGAGGGAACAGGAATTTGCCTTCTTCCAAGTTTGTGGATTCAAATGCAGCTGTGATGCACAGTATGACCACTACCAACAAGAACACACTGTAGTTTGTACTGATCAGGATCTTATGGGCTACATTTTCAAAAGAGCTGAAGGTCCCACTTAATCAATGACAGATTTTTCTTAAGTGCTCAAGACTCAGGGTTTCTTCACCTTCTGATGGGGAAGCTGTTGTACACTGGACCTTTTTGAAAATCTGGCCATTTGATGCAGATATATATAACATGAAATGAGCTCTTTGCAAACCCTGGGTCTAGATGTCTGCATGTCCTTGTAACTAGCTCTCTCATAAGAAACACCTATCCTCTGTAGGCTTCCAACAGTCTGGAAATAATGACTTTGTGACATAAAACTCACACACGTGTAGAACTAATGAAAAGAAAGAATGAAAGCATCTCTGAATACTAATTATATTTCCAAATGCTCTGTCACTCCCTTTCCCAACATATATTGTATAACTGCAATAGTTAATATTTGAAGCTATAAAAAATATTCACAAAACACAGTAAAGACCACCATTGTAAATGTAAACACCAGCCTCACCGAGGAAGCTCCTATGCAAGATGAAAAGCACATAAAAAAGGTTCTATGTAAGAAGGGTAACAGCTTTCATAACCAAAAGTAACCCTACACCCAAACACTACATACATAACCTCAGCAGTACTAACCAATCCTAAGAAAAATTCTAGGATGCAGCTGTGAGACCAAATTTTCCAAGTCAAAGTGTAATAAGCCAAATAGGAAGCTGAAACACAAATGCTTCCACACTCCAAGAAAGTTTCTTGTACCTTTAGTCCAAAGCAGCTGGTATTGGCCACTACTGTAATGGGACACTGGACAAGACATATCATTGGCATGTTATTCCTATATCAGTTATATCCCTATATTCAAAGAACTGAAGCAACAACACAACTTAGAAACAAAACAAATCCCACACGTCTAAATTAAGAGACTTCATAACCATGCAGCTTTCTAAAACCATTTCATATAGCAGATATGCTGATACACTTTTGATAAGCAAGCAACCTAAAGACTGAAAGATCTGACACATACTGTAGATGAAAAATATCCTACAACACATTCTCTAAAAGACTACAACAGAAATATGAGACCTACTGGTCTAGAGCCTTTGCTTCCTGTCACTTATTAGACATCAATCTGCACTAAATCCACACAAATGCAACCTTACATAGACTGTATTGTGCCCATGGAATCTCAAAGCAAAATATAACCAGAACTACTCTCTAATGGTCCAAAGTGTTAGTCACCTAAAGGAGCCGTACTTCATGGTTTGTGGGAAGGCCCATTATGTATAATTTATGGGCCCAGGTTCAAAACTGTTTTATCCAAGTGACAGGTACCTCCATAACTTTCACTCCAGCTCCATGTTTGTTAGATATCAGCAAATCTAGTAACATCAGTGGGTGTGAAACTGATGATATCAACACATTTACAGGAATAGCAAACCAGCTTATTCTACCTTTGTGCAATTCTTATGCAAAATCCATGTCCGACACCTGGAAACTTGAACTAATTAATTATCCAAGGCTTGTTAAGCTTAGCCACTCTCTACAGGACAACGCAACACATTATAATAATTATTTAATATTTAAATTGCTATAGCAGCTACCAGCCCGAACATCAGGGAGCTGAGGCCCCACTGTGCGATGCATAGTGCCTATGTGGAATAGATTAGCCAAGTCTCTACTCCAAATAGCTTGCAGTCCTTACATGATGACACGCAACAAGAGCATATAGATAGGACAATGTGCCAGTGAAACAGTTTGCTTGGTTTTATGTAGTATGGCTCACTTATTCACTGCTGGCCAGTTCCCCAAAATTAAGACAGCCAAGCAGCTAACTACCTAGACTGATAATGATTAAAAAACCAACCCCAAGCTGGGATAAAAGCAGAATCTTTTTCCAGAGAACACAATCTTGAACATAACAGCTTTACTGTTTCAGAGCTATTAAACTTTCAGTTCTGATTTTCAAAATATTCTGTGATAATCCCCTCAGACTGGAAATTGTCATTACTAAGCAGCAAAGGCAACTTCACTGCATTTTGCATGCAGATTACCTACCTACTGACCTTAAGGTTTCATAGTGCTGCCAACAACTGCAATACCTGAGCACCTGCCATATAAATTAGATGGGTGATAATGATAACACAGTCCTAGTGTGCTTCATGAAACCCCTAGCTCTTCTTTTTTGGCATACAGGGATTCTGTCTGGAAAGGAGCCAGAACTGGTGGTTGGTTGACTTGTTTCCTCAGGATCTTTTTTGCTGTCCTTCTTGGGAGTATAGGATCTTTGTGGGGGAGAAGGCAAGGGGCTGTTATTTGTTGCTTGTTTGGTCCTGAGGTTTGTTTTGACTGGTTATAGGGAGTGTAGAGCAGGGGTAAGCAACATTTTTTGGCCAGAGTGCCAAAAAACCCCCCACACTATTTACTTTGGAAGGTGCTCGAGTGCTGACATACCCGAGCCCGGAGCAGCTGTTTGCAGCCTCCTGGATGCAGCCAACCCACGGAGCACAGTCTGCTTGCAGCAGGCCTTACAGCTTCCCAGCCGCCTGCTGGGAGCAGCCTGGGCTCCATGGCTGGCAGCAGCTACTTAGAGCCTGGGCTGGCGGTGGTGTGCAGAGCAAAATGGCCTTGCATGCTATGCTCAGCACACATGCCGGGGGTTGCTGACCCCTGGTGTAGAGGGTAGGTGTCAGCACTATAAATGTCATTTACACAGAAGAAGGTTTTTCAGCATTTCCTAAAAATAGCTGGATCTGGGATCAGACCACAGACTCCTATGAAAGACCATCCTAACTGCCAGTTTCCTTGCTTGGAGAATTCCATGTGTCCAGATTCTGCCTGGTTCATTTTGGACAGGCACCCACATGAACACACACCCACACAAAATTTTGCTTAGATTTCTATACAGACTTGTTTTGAAAGTAATACATGTGCACACAGGTGTGCAGTTTCCACACACGTATCTATTAGTTGTTATCTTGGGAGTGAGTATATACCCTTAGAAAGTACTGCCTTATGTTTATACACCAGTCTAGGACACTGTCTCCTTTGTGCCAATTTGTAAAAAAATAAATAAAGCCTATTGGTCAAAATCTTTTTCTTTAAATCTGAATAGACATCTCCCAGTCTTGAACTCAATAAATTAAGCACACCAGCAGAGCTACAAAAGGGCAACAAAAAACAACCTGGCGAGTTTCAGGGATGGAAGCCACTTAGGTTGGAGGAAAAGAATGAATGGTGAAGCTGACTGGTCTGCTCCCCTTCTCCATCCTCCTTTTATTTCTGTTGAGTGTAGTAACACTTGAACTGGCTCTCTTTATTTTCAGCCGGATACACGATTTGAAAGATACTGTACTACTGTGTAGGCCAACTAGGGACTCTCTTTCTTCCCTTAGAGCTTTTGGGAAAATAATTATTCACAAGAACTGCCATCATGAACTGAGAAAGCTAAATCAATGTAGCTTTGTATGGGCCATTGCCACTGCAAAGCAAATACTCAATCAAGACATGGATCAGTGAGAATTTTATCACTAGGACTCCTTAAACACATCTTTGTGTATTTTTAATATTCATCTTATCATTTGCTGAGCTGGCCGCCCCCGCTCTGACACATGCATGCAAGCACACACACCCCTTCAAGACTTCTCTTTTGAGTAGAGGTTATGGGGTTTAGCATAAGATGCATACACACAACAGAGATCCTAAATGCACCACCAGGCTTATTCCCTTTAAAAAAAAAATAAAGCACTGGTGCATAGCAGATTTATTCACTGAACAGGTTGATTTATTTAACAGACTTGACATACGTCAAACCCTGCCATGTGCTTACATAATTGTTATCCATTTAACGGGTCTGTTCTTTTGTCAAATATTTGTTTAAAAAGTGGTTCTCTGAAAATTGCTGCCTTACGCATCGTCCACATTTTTTAACACAACATATTCTTGTACGAGGCATTAGCTGAAGTGACTTTCAACTGCATCCTCCCCACCTGAGTGCTGTCATTTGCTCCCCCCACCTTAGTTCCCCCCCCCTTTTTATTTCTTTATTTTTATACCCCTTGCTAAACTAAAATATATATAACGTAGGCACAATCCACTTTCCAGCAGAGAGACTTGGCTGTCGGCACAGCGGTTACTGCATTACCACACCGCTCGAGCGAGAACAGCAGGTACCTCAAACACTGGGGACGCAAACCCGAATACCAGGATGTTGACGGCCGTGAATGGGTTGCGGGCGAGATGACCAGAGGGACCGACCAGGGGCCCCAAAAGGACGCAGCGGCGCCCCTCGACGAGGGCGAGGGCAAGGGCAGCTCGGAAAAGATACCGAGGCCCAGTCTTTTTCTGCCCGTTTGTCGAAACACGACGGGCATCGCTCCCGGCTTCCCCTACGTGCGCCTCGCTGCTCCATCCCCCCAAAACCCTCCGACAGCGACGGCGACACAACGCGGGGGGACATCCTGAGGGGGAAGCCGGCGAGCGGCAGGGGGTTTCCGTCCGCCCGTCCTTCCCCCCGGCTGGCACCGCTCCCAGACCAGGACGAGGAGGAGAGTGGCGGGTGAAGCGGCCACAACCAGCCCCCGGGCCGGCACCGGCGAGGGCCGCAGGGCCCAGGTGAGCGGGGCAGCGCCCCCCACACAGGGCCACGGCCACGCGCGGCTCCCTCAGCCCCGTCCCGCCCGCCCCCCGCAGGCACTCACCGGAGGGGCCGGGCCGGGTCGGGCCGGGGTGAACGCCGCCGCCGCCGCCGCCGCCGCCTCCTCCTCCTCCTCCGCGGCCGCCGCCTCCGCCGCGCCCCCGCCCCCGCCGCCGCCGCCGCCCGGGCGGCCGCTGCCCATCCAGGAGGCGCCTACAGCGTTGCCGCCGCCGCCGCCGCCGCTGCCATTGTTGCCGCTGCCGCCGGCCCGGCCCGGCCGCGCCTCCCCCCGCCGCGCCCCGGGAGCGCGCAATGCGCGGCCACCCGGCATAAAGGGCGCGCTCCCCCGCCGCCTCGGGAGCGCGCCTGCCACCCCGCGCACGCGCCCGCCGCCGCCGGCCGCGCCCCCCCCCCCCGCAGCCCCCCCGCGGGGCCAGGGGCGCCCCATGGCCCGGGGCAGAGCGCCGCAGCGCCCCCTGCCGGCCGCTCCCCCAGCCGCGGCCTGCTCGGCCCTCAGAGGGTGCTCCGGCACCCGCAGCCTCAGGCCCCCCACGCAGTCTCCATCTGCACCCCTTCCCACGCCCACCCGAGACCCCGCACCGCGCCGTGAGGCGTGGGGCACTTGCAGTCGACTCCCCGTGCTGCGAAGGACAGATGAGCCGGGGGAAAAAGGGCACCCCGCGTTGGCCAGGTGAACACGATCTCGGGGGTCCTGCTCAGTCGTTTACCAACACACACTGGGAGTCTACACGTGCACTTTAATGCACATTCAAGTGTCACCGAAAAATGCTGCCTTTTCCCTCTTGCTGGTTAAAAGAGGCTAACCCTCCTCTGCGAGGTACTTGAAAAAGGCACTAATACATTTAAGGCGCATTAGCAAAAACGCATTCATGAACATGTCCACGTGCCCACTGATGACTTTTCCCTAGTTCCTGGCAGATGGCCCCGTGTCCTCCTCGTACAGAGGGATTACAGACAATGCTCTTCTGGTTAGAGCAGGGGCAGGCAATTTTTTTGGGCGGAGGGCCACTTACTGAGTTTTGGCAAGCAATCGAGGGCCACATGACAGACAGCCAGGGGCAGATGAGTGTTAATTTTCTAAAATGTTTAGGGGCCCCACAGGCCAGATAGAATGGCCTGGTGGGTCACATTCTGGCCCACCCCTGGGTTAAATAGTGCCCCTCCATGAACCAAAGCAGCCAACTGTGTTAAGTTACACTAAAGCATGTGACGATATTGTGTTTTTCCCTACAACTATACATTTTTAGGTCTCTATACTTTCAATGCAAAATCATAAGCCTGGGTATAAAATTTTAAATTCAAGACTACCTACATAACAGGCAGAAGACAGGGCAGGGTGGCACTTTTAAGACTGACTTATTCAGAAAGGCATAAGCTTTTCTAGGCTACAGTTAGTTGAGGATAAAGTGCAGAATTGACATACGAAAGGAGGAGTCTTAATTATCAGCCTAACAGCTGCTTCTGTGCAGTCACACCAGCCTGTCAGAAATTGGGCCTGGAGGGACCTCTTTTTGGGTGGCCAAATATTTCATTCTCTATGCATTGGCCTTTTTGCTGAGCCTGGCAAAGGGGCAATGATGAGGATTTCTGTGATATGGACACGAGTTTGATGGAGAATTTTGGCTCAGGACAGCATACAGCTTATGTCAGCAAGGCTAGGAACAGATGTTGCATTCGTCATTGGACAAGTTGTTCCTGTAATTGTCCCGGAATAGAAATATCCCAGGATTGGCTTGTACAAACATCACCCTTTTGTTCAGGGTTTAACAAGCTGCTGAATGCACTGCTGCTTTTCTGACACTGATTTGGTGATGCAACCCCAGGATAACCGTTCAAATGCACTCTGCAATATCCCAGGATAAACTGTTAGTACTTAGCCCGTGAACCGTTTTAGAATGTATCCCAGTAGACATCTGAATGATTGCAATTTGGCCCAGGTTCAAAAAGATCATCCCAAGACGTATGCAATATCTATTTTATAGTCTGAGAACTGTGGAGCCTCAGCTTAAGAAAGAGACCTGTTGCTTGTACCTACCTCCTGCCTACCTTGTATGGTTAAAGCTGTAGACTCAGGACTTAGCTTTGTCCTTCACCAGTTGTAACATCTTGATTCAATTAAATTATTGATAGTATCAGATTCATACTGCATGAGATCTACGCATAGCATCACTGAATATGGATAGAAAGGAACCTAGAAAAAAAATGCAGAAAGAGTGTAAATCAGTGTTTCAAAAAGAAAACACAAACCTCTACACAGTAGCCACAGCTGTGGGTCTCCCATTAAGATAATTTGGATAAAAAGGGATCTGCAAAGGAAAATCCATTAGTCTACCTGCCCAAATCAGGAGGGACAACATGTTCATGAAGATAGATTTGAAACTAAATTAGGGACCTCTTGAAAATCAGGAACAGCAAATTGATGATACAATTATTATGGTACTTCTTGAAAGGGATAGGAGGGTGGGAAGAGCAAATCAGTCACTGAAGAAATGAAAGACAAGCATTATATAGAAATAGGTAGGGAGGTCAATATTTCATTTGTACAAGTCAGCTTCTATTCTGCAGTAGTGCTTTTGCAGGAGGAATTAAAGGACACATTGTCAGGTGGTTTACAATGAAAATTGAAGCTTTCCAAACATCTGTAAATGGGATAGGGGAAAGTTATCTGATAGAAATAGAAACATTGTATAGTCTTTTTTTAAGATTTAAACATTGCCTTGTGATGTTGTGAACCCAAACAAGAGCATTATGTTAATTCATGAGTGCAGACTGAAACCGACTACAAAGTGAAATCTATCAGTCTAGTTTAATTGTCTAAAGGGTATTACATGCCAAGAGTAAAAGAGGAAAGAAGTGGAAAGTACTTACTATTTTAAGACAATGTATTAATAATTAGCTAATTAAAATAAAAGACTTCTGCAATATTTTACCTTCACATGTTCATTAAAATATAAATCTGCCTCTAATGTTTAACGTGTGTCAAGTGTAAGACACTGAACTGCAATCTACTTTGTTCCCATGCAGATAGATTTCTAATTTACCTGCTTATGTTAGGCCAACATTTCCTAACCTTTGTAGGCTCAGTGGCACCCCTTGTTAGACTCAAAGCACCCTTTGGAAAATACCAGCTCTTAGTTTTCATTCCTTTCTTGACTACAGAAAATAATAGAGCAATTTTTCTGTTGCAAAGAATTCAGAAAGACCACAGAAGGCAAGACTGTTTTTGATGCTATAAAATCCTATTTGAAAGTTCCAGGTTTATCTTGATAACCACATGTACATACTCACACATCTACCAGTGCTAATAATGCACAACACTCTTTAAAATATTTCACAATCTTCCAGTTGAGAATCACTGGGTTAGGAAGTACCTTAGGTAGTAAGTGCAAGGACACACGGGTGTCACACCAGTGCCTGCCACTGCAGTAGCAGGGAACTTGTTTATTTATATATGCTCAGATAATCCTAGGAAGAGGACCTGTGCTACAAACAAAGGCAGGATAGTAGTAAAGCAATAGCACTATTAATCTGTATGGTACTCATTGTCTTCAGAATGCTCTGGAAATCATTCAACCTCTATTATCTTTATCAAGTTGGGAAATATTATCATTTGTTACTTGCTTCTGGTAGCAGCAGCCAGGATATGCCAAATGCTGTACATACATAAAAATGACTCATTTGCTATCCTGCAAACCCACATTCAAAATGTTTTCTCCATTTGTAGAAATGATGTCAGAAGTTGAATGATTTGACTAAGGCCACAAACCAAGTCATTCTCAGAAGCAGAATTAGGAAAATTGGAAATCCTAGCTCCCAGTCCTCGCTTCAGTTATGCCTCCCCCTATAGTATTATTGCATACATTGATCAAGAAACAGTTACTGTGGGAAGCATACATTTTAATCCCCTACACCTTGAAAATTCATAAATCAGCCATAACATGACCCTTCCCCCCACTTTTATTTCCTTGATGGAAAGATTTAAAGAAATTGAAATATGAGTACTGTAATTAATCAGGAGCACCACAGGGTCACATGAGAAAGTGACAGTGCAGCTGGTAGTACTCAGTAAAGTAAACACACATTTGGATGCGTTTGTTAGATGGCTCACTCATTTCAAAATTACATCAACTCTGGGGAGTTTTCCTCTCAGTCATGTCCCTCCTCCTGCATGCTTCTTCCACTTCTCCCCACCAACACATTCACATATATGCTACGATGCTGTGACCATCAAAGTGTTATAGAAAAGAGACAAGCAGATCTAGTAGCATCTCTGCTAGGCCACATTGCCAGCAATTTCACCCAGGTACAAAATGAGTGACACCTGCCTGGATGGCAGCACTACAGAGAAGGATCTAGGAGTCTTGGTGATTCTCAATACAAGTCTGTAGTGTGATGTAGCTGCACAAAAGGCATATGTGTTTTGGGGTTGCATTAATAGAAGCATTATATGTAGAACCTAAGACACAATACTACCTCTACTCTGCACTACTTAGGCGTCATGTAGAGTATCGTGTACAGTTCTGGACTGCACATTTTAAAAAGGACATGGAGAAGTTAGGGTCAAGAGGAGGTGACAAAAGTGATAAGAGTGCTTGGAAGGCAAGTCATATGAAGAGAGGTGGAAGGAAACGGGCACATTCAGCTGGTGGAAAAGTTGTGAAAGAAAACAGCAGTCTTCAAAATACCTGAAGGGGAAAAATACCTTTTCTCTCGTGCTGCAGAGAGCAGAATGCAGACCAAAGGCTTGAACGTTGCAGCAAAGCAGGTTTAGAGTGGATACAAGGGAAAACGTCCTCACTGTCAAACAGTGAGGCAGTGGAATAAACTACCTAGGGAAATTATGCAATCTCCATCATTGGAGGTGTTCAAGAAGAGGTTGTACAAGCACTGACTGGGCAATCTAGGCTGGGCAATCTAGGAGTAGCTATGCCTATATGCTTTACTATGAGTAAATCCCAATGCTTCCAGGCTTTGCTGGTTGACACATGGGGCCAGGAAGGAATGTTTTCCTCTCCTGTTACTATGTGTGTGAGGGGAAGGGGGCTGGAGAAGGGAGTGTTCACCTTCCTTGGAAGCATTGGGTGTTGCCTGCAGACAAAGCTAGGGATTTTGACTGGCCTGGCAATGTGTCTGCTGAGACTTAAACCCAGAGGTTCCTGGCTAGAGTGTCTTGCTCAGGGTCAGGAAGGAGTTTTAGGTCATGGTCAGAGTAGTACAGACTAGGGTGTTTTGCCTTCATTAGTTAGTGTGGGGCATGGCCCTCTTCCTTAGATCCGCTAAGCGTAATTTAACAACCCTTGTGGCAGCAGAATACTGGCCACCACAATCCCTCTGCCTCACCTGTGGCGAGTTAGGCTGCTCGGCCTCAAGGCTGTGTCAGGGTTGACTGTACAGTTTTACCAATAGGTTAGACAATAGATTTGTATCAGTTGGTCTGGATAGGGATGATCCTGCCTCTGGCTAGGGGTTGACCTCTGAAGGTCCCTTCCAGGCCTATTTTTCTATGATTCTGTGTACCACACCAAGAATGAAACACTTGTGACTGGAAACACTGGGTAGACACTAGCAAATTTGACAGGCCTACAGGATTCCTTCTGATGCATTTAACAGTGGCATTATGTATGGGAAGGTAGGTACTACAACAATCAGCAGAGCATGGCTACTGACTTGAGATTAAGACAGAGATGTGGGGAGAGCCTTCTTGCAGATAAAGAAATATGTTCGATTAAATAAACATCCTGCTTGGATCCATCTTTGAAAAAGACAGTTCAGGTATTTGTTTAAGTGGTTTCTTTTAGCAAGAGCACAAATACAAAGCTCAATGATTATCCTCACGGCTATGGATTCAGCATAATATTTGGGTTTCACTTATCTACAGGCAATTCCTCTAAGGTACTTCATTTACAATGTTACCATAATATTAACATATCAGCAGCATCTAATTCCATACAGCAGTATGAACAATCTTAAAAATTAACAGTCTGCGGACTCTGATCTTTTATATACTGCCACAAATGGATGTAAAAAGTGCAGTGACTTGCTGGAAGCACAGCTACATGCCTTAGCTGGATATTAATTTTCCAGACTGTCAAATGAGAGACTCACAGGTATGAGAACAAGGTTCTAAGAAAACTCCTCTTGGCAGGAAGAGATCAACAAAACCCTAAGCTAAGAAAGATTTCAATGCTATTTGCTGCTTTCCACTACCCTTATAACCACACTGGATGCTTTTCTGACTTTGTCAATGCCTCAGAGTTGCAATGCGCATCAAAGCCACCTTTCAGGCAGTAAGGTGCAGCAGGTCAGGCTTTTACCTCAGTCTTGGAATAGTGAAAAATATTATACTATTTTAAGTCTAGTAATTTTCTTATTCATTCAAACTTAATTGTAATTGAATGCTATGTACATGACAAAGAAGAATTAAATATGTTAAGAGGTTTAACTTCTGTGCTCACTCTAAAAGGGTGGTGGGGTTGTTGAGACTGCACTGAGTTTGCCAGCCTACTGGAATGAATTATATAGTATGGACAGATTTTTCTACATCATGGGTGTTTAAAACTGTTACAGTGACAAAACAAGGAATTTATCTATATATCCCACATATTATACATATAAAGGGAAACATCTTGGAAAAAAGCACTCAGAAGGCATGCATACATGCATGCTACAGCAGTATATATTGCATTTTTCCATATGGGTCGCTTAAAATGCAGCTATATAGGTGTGCAAGGAACCTCTGATTTCCCTTGATTCTGTATTCAGCACATATAAGTACAAGGGCAATTTTAGGTTTCTTGTACCAGGCTTGCAAACCATCAGTTTTGAAACTGCTCCTGGCAAAAAATCTTGTTCTTACCCTCACAACAGTTGAGTATGATGTAGCCTGTTGCAATATGTACAGTTTTGGCCACTCTCACATCTATGTTGCATCAGTTTCTTGCAACTGCTAAGCATCTTGTGTGAGGCGCCCTCATGTCAGGGTAGTTTCCTGACCCTTGGTGATAGATGAGAGCCAGCCTCCTTTAAAAACAACAGTGGGCACAGCTATTCATGTTACTGGGAAGGAATAAGATCCTGTTTTGTCCCAGCAGGGCAATGCCAGATCTTAATACATTGGAATCACATGCCTTGCAAGCATATCCCAACTTTATGTTAATTTACCTCCTCCTTCTTTTGGTGGACAAACTATGGGCATGAGTGATGGCCCCAGTACACTATGGAAATCCCAGTCTTCCAAAGCCAGTTATCTCAGGCATATTAGCAACATTCATGTCCCCTTCTTGACCCTCCTCCGCACCCACCAAGAAACCACAATTAGCTCACAAACCTCCACTGTAATAGTTCTCACAACTGACTTAACAACCACAAACTGCAGTCATAGAACAGGGGTGTCAAATCCACCCCATGCCCCACCCCAGCTCCAGACCACGATCATATGTTTTTTGGTACCCCTGACTAAACCAATAACAGTCGGCTGTAGCTCTCAGATGACAATAGTTACTCACTTTCTGGACTGGCATAGCTTCTCCGGTGTGCATGTCTTGGCCCTGGGGACAATATTTCACATAGTGCCATGAAGACCAGCTTCCTTATTTGGAAGTTCTGGAGTCAGTGCTGGTCATCCCAGGTCTTTGCAATAATATGATTCCAATATTGAGTGCTAGTTTGCCTGGCAGTAGAAGAGCCCACCCACATACAGTGAATGCACGGCCTGGTAGAATACAGTGAGGGTCTCCACTTTGCTGTGGTGGTACCTAGTATGAATGAGCATCTTTTTGCTTCTGCTTTTGAAAGCTCAGAAGCCACTGCTGAACTCCCTTCCGGTCTTATACTTCTTCCATCCTCATCCTGCCACAATGTTACAAGCAGACACAGCTCATCCACCTGTGCTGGGTTCTTGCCTAGGCTCTGGCTATAAGAGACTGAAGTAAAGAATGTGCACAGCCAAAAGTCTCTCTGGTGGGGTCAAAACGCTTCTGCAGCAGGGCCTAGGAAGAGCAAATGAGTTGTCCCAGTCTTTACTGACCATTGCTTAAATTGCTCAGCTTTGTGAGACACAAAGAGCTTTGGGATCAGAGGGGACTTGTGCACACGATGAAAATGTCACTGTGTGGCTTGATGGTGTCACGTTGTATATGTGCAAGAGTTTTGGGGATTTGAAAGGAGTTGGCATTATTGCAAACTGTCACAGGGAGCTATTAGACCTGACACCTTCTCACACTCAGGCTCTCATTTCTCCCCCACCGGTGTGTTTTGCCCACCATGTCTCAATGAATCTATTGGAGGCTGGAGAAAAACTATGTCCTGGGAGGGGTTCTGAGGTGTGATTTCCTCTTCGGTCCTAAATTCTTTTACTTTAACTGTCTTTCACAGAGTGCAGAGTATATTTTTTGTCTGGGGCTCCTCTGCCTTTACACCCTGGTCCATCTCTCACCCCTTGATCTTAATGGTATAGGTTGTCCTATAGGAGGCATAAATCTGTTTGTCTCGCAATACATTCCCAGTAGGCCACAATCAGGGACAGATCACAGTTCCTATCAGTCCATTGCACACAAACAAAATTATATAAACTGAAAAATAAACAAAACAACCCCAGGTATGGTAATTCATGTCCTTGGTAATCCTTCTGCTTATGTGGACCCTCTTCCCTCAGAGGACCATCATCAGTTCTACTCGTTACTCGGTCTATAGAGTCTTCAGGGTTGTCTCCACTCAACCCCTGCTCTGGATAGGGTCTTACCCCTTTTCTCTTTCTCCTTCCACTTTATTTTGCCTCCTCACCCAAATTGCAAGCTGCGGGTCACATGGGTCTTTCCACCTTGTAAAGTTCACAGTCTTTCCCGCACAATCAGACTGCCAGCCAGAGGCATCTTATTACTGTCTGCAGCAGCTCTGCAGATCATGGATGCTGTTTCAATTATGGCCCCTGCAGCCTCCTTCCCCTCGTTCTGTTACTAAGCAAGGCTCTAATTCCACTTAAAGTGGGTAGTTCTCCCTCCTGGTGTCAAGTTCTCGGTATTACTCACAATTTCTTCCCCGTCTCTGTCCTCCTCTTGTCTCTCACAGATCACCAGCTTCTTTGGATCACTGCATTCAGTGAAGAGAGCACCAATGGCTTCCTCCAGTTCACTGCAGGATGTCTGGTGCTGGCCCCGTATTTGGTTTGCCTTTGCCTTCACGTTGACACCCGGTAAGTTTTCCACCCCAGTTCTTTCCCCATTCCAGGATCAACTAGTATTCCCTTTCTTATAGGTATTTCTACCTTCCACTGGCCTGGAACTCCAGAGTCCTAAGTTTCTGCTTCCCTTTCTCAGTCTTGGGAAATGCCAGTTTTAAAGAGCCTGTGCCCACAGCAGTGGGATCTTGCAGTGGAACTTCCAGTCCCAGCTCAGCAGGGAGGCTAAGCATAGAAGCACCGAAATCTGGCTCCCTGCTACACATCACTAAACTACATCCCAGTGTAGTTTAGTTTGCAACATGGGAAATTGCAATGACCTGTCAGCTTGCCCCCGGGCTGTGGAAGAGGTGGGCAAGCTCCGCAGAAAAAAATGTCTGGGCCCCTCACCACTTCTGCCTTCAGCAGGCTCCTGCAGCTAGCAGGATGCATAGGGCCACCCAGGAATGGGCTGGCTTGCCCCTGGGGCAATGTAGGAAGGCAGCAGGAGGGTGGCCAGGTTTGCTGGTGGTGGGAGAAGGCAGCAGGGATGGTGCATGGGCTGCTGGAGCCCTGGGTGGGCTGCTAGTTGGCCAGGTACTGCCCCAGCTTGGAGGCCCCTGATCCAACACTTCCCCGAGCCCACCTGAGCTTCCAGTGCCCTGTACACCATCCCTGCCAACTTCTTCAGCCACCCAGCAAGCCCAGTCACCCTTTCACTCTGCCCCAGGGACAAGCCACCCCGTTCCTGAGTGGCCCCAACTGTCCTGCTGGCCGCAGAAGCCTGCTGAAAACAGAAGCAGGAAGGAGCCCAATCCTTTTTTGTTTTTGGTGGAGCCTGCCCATTTCTCCCATGGAAGGGGGGTGAGCTTCCAGCAGGACGAGTGGCCCCTGAGCTGTGGGGGGCCCTAGTCTTTCCCTCTGCAGCAGTGGTGCCCCCCCAGGGCCTCCTGGGTGGGCTGCTCATGGGCCAGGTGCTGCCTCAGCTCAGAGGCAGCACCCAGCCCAATCCAACTCTTCCCCAATCCCACCCACTGGAAGCCCACTGGGTGCTGCTCCCCCGGTGGGCTCAGGGAACAGTTGCATCAGGCTGGGTGCTACCTTCAAGCTGGGGCAGCACCTGGCCCATGAGCAGCCCACATGGGTGGCCTCGTAGGGTGCTGTCACCATGGAGGGAAGGATCAAGGTCCCCTGCCACTCAGGGGGTTGCTCAGCCTGCTGGCAGCTCACCCCCTGGCTCCAACAAAAAAAAAGAAAAAAAGAGAGGATCAGGCCCTTCACTGTAACATGATGTAAAAATTGAAGCAATGAGTTTCAATTAAAAACCCACCATATCAGTGTAGCAAGCATAGAGTAAAACCCTGAGGACTAAACCCCCATCATGTACATAAGTGCCCAGAAATCCTAGTACCACAGCCTAGTAACTGTGGGGTCATGCACAGCTCTGTAGCATGGACACCTGCAGGCAGACGTGACAAGTGTTAGGGTGCTTGCCCAGACTTGTGTATGCACTGCAGGCAGATACCCCGGTGATCAGAGCAGACAGCATCTCCATCAGCAGGGGGTGCTATATGTTTGTCTGACAGTCAGCTCTCTTGTTTTATGTTCTGATGTTGCTGCTGCTATAAGATGGGACTAGAAGAAAGTGAAGTCCTGTAGGCATGCGCTGAAGTTGTCCCCGGCTCTGTTCTCAAGTCAGTAGATTTCTATAAGCAGGTATTAAAACTGGTGGCAGCAGCTTCAGGGTGGCAAAAGCACTTTTGTAATGTATTGGCCATTCAGATGAGACTGGAACCTGCGTGGACTTGGCAGACTTTGAGCTATTGCTAAACATGACTGAGTGGACTGATGAGAAAGCTGCACAGTACTAGCAGTGATTTTGGAGAGCAGTGCCAAAACCTTTTATCAGCAGCCTTCCAGTGCAGATTGTGGGTCTTACAGTTAGGAAAAATAGTTACATGACTGCTGTGAGAAGGAGGGGCATATTGACCCTTTCGAAACCTCAGAAGTGGCAGCAAAGGATAGGCTAGTGTTGTTTTCTGTGTGCACTGAGGAAACGGGTTAATGGGGCTTCCCTCGCCCCACCCTGACTGGGAGTTGGCTCCTGCACGGCAGAACCTGCTGGGTCAGACGTGGAACTGGCTCCGCTGAGAGATGGCAATAGCAGGCTAGATAAAGCCATAGGTGAGATTTTGTGCAGTTATAAATATGGAAGAAGAGACTGGGGTTTCTTGAAAGTTGTCCAGAAGTTAATTCCCACCCTCTCATTGGCTTCTTCAGTCCAGATGCTGCTCTTGAACAAAAGCAGCTAGAAAAAGGGCAAAGAAGGAAAAAACCAAGAGGGGAAACACCCCAGACATAAGTTATTGACAACCTTTCTATGTAGCCATGGTCAGGTCCAGGATTTTGTAAGTGGGAGCAGTGACTGGCACTGCAGTGTTCATTGCATCCCTGCTCTTAGCTTTCCCTCTGCAACCCTAGGGGAGGGGAAGCAGCTTACAACATGGGAGTGGCAGCCTGGGACTAAGTCCCTGAATCAAGTAAGATTTCCCCCTCCCAAAATCTGCTCTCAGCACTCCATGCTCAGCAACATGTCCCCTTCCCCCCCTCCCATTCACTCCCTCCCCTGCCTGCTGCTGCCACCTCTGGCTGCCCCAGGGGCAGAGGGCTTCCAGAGCTGACCAGCTGGGAAAGGGGAGCCTGTTTGTTGCTGCCGCTTCCATCCCTGGCTGAGCCTGGCTCCCCATGCAGCCCGACTGGAGCAGGGCAGGAGCAGCTCTGGAGCTCCCCCACCTCTGGGGCAACCAGAAGCAGTGGGGATAGCAGTAGCAGTAGGCAGGGGAGGGGAGGGGATGGCATGTGCCACTGAGCATGGATGGGAGAGGAGGAGGTGAGAACAGGAGGTGTGGGGGAAGAGAATACACTTACTTGATTTGGGGACTTAAAGTCCCTGGCTGCTGCTCCCACTATGTGGTCTGAAAGAGGACCGTGACCACACCACTGCACCCCATCTCAATCCAGTCCTGCACACAGCAAGCAAGACTGTTTTCCGAGCAGGTCTCAGATCAAAAAGACGTGTGCAGGTAATATGGAGGCAAAGGCCAGTAGGGATAGAGTTCCCATGCAGAACAAAAGTAGAGCCAGGGAAACTGGGTGTGGTGCTGCAGCAGTTACTTCCATCAGCATGTCTGGAGACATCTATGGCTGTTGTTGGACTTTAACATAACTATGATCCATGGAAAAAGCCTCACTGCCAAGGGGAAGAAATTATATACTGTAGGAGTTAAATTAGTGATAATTCGTAATCAGTCCCTACAGACAACAGCACAAATCCAGCTGCCACTGGAGGTTTTTGGCTGGGAAATGGATTTGTGTTGTGGCGCCTGCTATTTTTAATGGTGTGCTCTAGTAGATTTCAGCTGAAGATGTCACAACTTGGGTGTCAAATGAACAAGTGCTCCTGGACACTATTGTGCCAGATGAGCTTAGAAGGAAGTGTGAATCCTGATGGCAGCTCATGGGGGCCTTAAAGGTGCCTCTCCCCATGTCTTCAGGATGATAGGTAAGAATTGTTTCACATGATGGCTTGGAATAAAGTTGTAGTGAGATTAAGCCATCCTGCAATACCACCCCAATGGAGAAAGGACTACTGCACTGAACTTGGACTGTTTGAACTGGCAAATGTCCACTCAGGTTTGTTATTTAGCAGATCTCTGTTTCACATCTGGACCAAAGAGGGAATCTTTGATCAGAGCAATTACTGTGACTGACCAGGAGGTGAAGGTAGCAGGAAAGAAAAAAAAGAAAGAGAAAAAAAAAATCAGCTCAGCACAGCTGGTTTCTCAACTGGGCTGAGAGGACAGGAGCTAGGGTTTGATTTGACATCAAAGAATCATAGAGAAATAGCACTGGAAGAGACTTCCAGAGGTTACCTAGTTCAACCCACTGCCTGAGGCAGGATCATCCCTATCCAAGCCATAATCTAAACTGTTCGTAAAACTGCCATCAACCCTGACACAAAAAAAAGACCTAACAATCAAACCTGCCACAGGTAAACCAAGGGAACTATGGCAGCCAATTTTCTACTTCTGTAAAAGGTTGTTAATGTATGGTCAAGATATCCCAGGTAGAGGGCCATACCTCTGCTGCAGAGGAAGGCAAATGAGAATGCAATAAAAAGTAGTAATACGCCACAAAGCCAGTCTTGAAAAAAGTAGATTTAGACTGGGGTTGACACAACCTTACGGGGTCACAAGGGGCATTTATACACGTGCTCCCAGAGCCGCTCTAATTAAAGTGTCTGGAATGTCTTGTGTATCAGTGTCCCCGTGCTGAAAAATGGCAGTGGGGCACTTTAACTAAAGCTTGAATGAGTTTTAGTTAAAGCACCTCTGCTGCCATTTTTCAGCACATGACACTGCAACTATTAATCAAGTTTGCTCTGAAGCACTGTAGAGCAGCCTTGCTGCACGTGTATGAGCAGCCAAGGGAGTCTAAACCTAAGGTGCTTCTACTGAAAGAGGAGTGACACCCAGGAGCCTAAAGTGCTCCTACTGAAGGAGACCCAAAGTGGAGCTCAGGAATGACTATCCATTGTATCAGCTACAAAAATGCTGGTGTAGAACAGCAGATTTGCCACATCAGGGAGCTTATAAAGAATGCTACTGCAATGTCTTCATGATAAAGGCAGCAGGCCAGTTGAAACACGGGAAAATGGTCATGTATGCAACAGAGTATTTTTCTGGCTGGGCATGACCGTAAAGATTGAGTACCCTTCCATCTTGCCTGTCAAGAAGTAAAAGTGCAAGCAGGAGCCCTTTAGAGTTAATGTCTTGGCCTACTAAGATGTGTGAATTCATACAAACCAACTTGAAAGGCTGACTGACCTCCAGGTAACACTAGCAGGAAATGGGTATGGGCTGGTAACTTATGACACCTTCTTAAATGGTGTAGTGGTGCAGCCATTGAAATAAAAGTATCAGGTAGTTATGGAGGCACTGAAAAAAGCAAAGTAGCATTGCAAATTGGTAACCACGCCAATCCTGCCCATTGCATGAGATTTGCTGACAACTCCAGAACACTTAAGTGAGAAAAAATGTTGTACGCCTTACAACAGTAATAGGGGAGTGTAAAGTGCACAACTAGTCTTGACTTTGCATCTGGATGACAAACCAAGCCAAAATATGGGGGGAGGGGAGAGGGAGAGAATGGGAAGTGGGGGGAGTGGCTTCACTTATAATTAGTTCAAGGGTGGGCAAAATATGGCCTGCGGGCTGGATCCGGCCCACCAGGCCATTCTATCCAGCCTGTGGGGCCCCTAAAAAATTTAGGAAAATTAATATTTATCTGCTCCTGGCTGCTTGTCAAAGATGACAGGAGCTAGGGGCAGTAGCAGCCAGTGGCAGAACTAAACAGCCAGAGCAGCAAGTTGGGGCCAGGCCCCATCCCCCCTCTCCAGCTCCCCCACCCCAAGGCCCAGCTGGAAGCCTCTGCCTAGCAGGGGCTGCTGGAGACTTCTGGCCTGGGGGTGTCTCTGGCTCCCTGCACCGAGGGAAATACAGATATGGGGCGGGGGGTAGGGAGGCAGGGGAGGACCACAGGCAATTGCCCGAGTCCTCAGGCCTGGCTGGGGTGGCTTCTGGGGTTCTGGCCCCTGGCACCATGGCCCTGTGCTCCTGCTATCCCACTTTGGGCCCTGCCATTGTTTGTCCCTGTGCATCGGTGCAGGCCACATGCTCCTGCCCAGCTGTTGCTACACTCCATGCCCCTGCTCACTGCCCCTTCCCCCCACCTGCTGCAGCCATTTCCCCTCTCCTGCCTGCTGGCCAACACCACGTGGTTCCCAGCTGCAGTGCCAGGACCGCAAAAGCAGCTGGGATGTGGTGCCAGAGCAGGGAGGGTGGAGGGGAAAGTGGTGGCAGACAGGGGGGCAGTGGTGGCAGACAGGAGGCAAGTGGCAGTGAGCAAGAGCACAGGGCCTGCATCAGTGCCCCAGGGCCAGGAGTGGCAGGAGCATGAGGCCTGGGCTTGCAGGAGTGCTTGCGGGGGCTCTGCCTGCCGGGGGGGGAGGAGAGGGCGGGGGGAGACAGGTTGTGGGCAAACCCTCCCCCACCACAACCCTCCCCAGCCACCCTCCCCCACCCACTGACAGCTCCCCACAAAACCTATACCCACCCACACCCCCATTATCTATCCACTCTCCCACAGATCTCACACACACATACCCACCTTCCTCCTCTATACCCCACATACTCACAAACCTATACCCACCCTCCCACAATATTCAAGAGTTCATTTTAAGCTAGTATACCATCACCTCTATGTACACTACACAAACACATGTAAATCAGGACAAAAGTATTTTTTTTTAAATAAAATTAATAATGTAGTATGTTTGATTTTTAGAATATAATTTGGTATTTTTCTGGTTCAGAGATGGCAAAACCCCTTGCTAAAAGGAGTAATTCAGGGGGGACAGGGGGAGGGACTTCTGGTGGCAAAGGTCAAGCGTTAGGGGATGGGACATCCGGTCCCAAGATGGCGACTGGGGGCGGGGCACTTGTCAAGGGGCGGGGCTACTCATGCAGCCCTTGGTGGCTTGCCAAAACTTGGTAAGCAGCCCTCTGCCCAAAATAAATGACCCACCCCTGCATTAGTTGCTTTATAGTAACTGTCCTGTCCTATTAGTAAGTGAAGGCTAAACCAGGGCTACTTTATACCTGAAAGAAAAAGGGCTTACGTGACCATGATTTTGCTTCCACTTACCATGGAGCAGACACACAAGTTACCACAGTGCAGCTCATACACAGTAAGTCCTGCTCTCTCCTGTGCTTTTTACTCCATGAAGTTTGTTCACCATCAGTGAAGACTAACAAGAATGTCTTTGTCATTTTTGCACATACCACCAAGCAGCAGTCAATTATCAGTTCTTTACTATGAGAAAACTTTGAGAGAGTACAACCTCATGCTTCTCTATGAAGTGATGCTCAGGGAGCAAGAAGCCTCCTGCATCAGAGGTAGGGAACATGACAAGGACAACATCCAGAAGGTGGAGGAGTAGATGAGCTACAAGTGAGCATGCCAAGCCCAGGATGCCAGAAACAGGGAAAACAATGTGCCCAACCCAGAAGGGGAGAAGGTGTGCTTATGCAACTGGAGAGAGCAGCCAGGATAAATCCTGAACTTAACCCTTTTTGGAAGGGACCTTCAGTATCAATTAAGCAGCTAAACAGCTATCCTTGCTGGTGCAAAAAGAGGTGCTACTCATCGCTTTGTAGTGTCCTGAGAACTGGTGCACAAATTAATTGAAAGAAAAAGAGAAGAGCAGACATCAAAAAGCCTTATCCAAAACCTTAGGAATGCAGGAAAGCAGCCTGAGTTCAGAACCCAGTAGGTTCTTATAGTTTGGAATCAAAGACTGGTTACAGAAGTGGGATCGCTGGCAAGTCCTTAACACCTCAATACACTAGCTGTCAGCAGTCAGTCAGTACTCCCATAACTACTGGGCCAAGGGAACCAAGCGCTGCAGTCTCAGATAATTTTGAACCAACTAAGAGTTATGTTCCCAAGGACTGAGTGCATGATTCAAAATGTAGAGCAATGCCATCATGCTATGGTGAATAGCATCTCCACCATTACATGGTGCCGTACTCTTATTTTAGCATTGTCTTATATCATGCTGTTACCTCTGATTAGAGGATGGCAGCGTGGCAACTACTAGAAAGTCAAGTTCTCCCTTCTTGTGCTAGAGTTCTTATTTGCACTGCTCTAGTAAGCAATTTAATTTCTCTAATCAGACACGACAGCACCCCAGAGGCAGATCTGGGCACTCCTGCCATTTGGGTAGCAGCAGGGCCAGCAGCACAGTGGCTGCTGTTTATGTGTTTCCTCCTAACTGTTGCCTCTTCCTTAGCTATGCTACTACAGCACTCTTCTGTCCAAGACTCATCACATCTGGCACAGGTCTACCAGTAGTGCAGGTGCGGCTTGTATGGCCTGGCTAGCATACCTCCATGAAAAAGTTGTCATTATCCATGTTTTTCCAATGGCATGGATGGATCAGTAGCTTAGCTTGACCGGGCTAGTAGGAGTACAGCTTACAACAGGAAGGCTTATTTACAAAACTCAAATCTAATTTTAGTAATCAGACACTTATAGTGGTATATAAATGGAAACCCTTTCAATGAGGCAGTTCTCATAGTATTTATAGAAAGGCCCGTTATAAATAGTTAACCTGCAACACTGGGATAAAGCTCAGTTTACTGATTTCTGAGCGAGGCTGCAACTTCCCCGAGCGCTGGCCTCAAGAATCTGTGGAATTCAGTCCCCTTTGGCTCCCCTCTCCCCCATGCTTAATGCAGGTCACAGCTACTTAAATCTCACTGAATCAAGCTACTTAACCAAGGTGAGCAATAAGAGTCCTGGATTGGTTCAGAATTCAAGTCACGGTCTTCATTGTCTTAGGTGGCTTTTCTTTCTTTTTTTTTTGGTTTTACTTGAAAGCCTGATGTTCATACAGAGGTTGAATGAGGTGCAGAAAAGCTCAAATGTCTCTGCTGTACATTTCAAGATGAAGAACCCATTTATCTGTCATGCCTTGAATGTGCCCATGCCTAATTGAAGAGAGGCATACACCTTTTTGATTCCTGCTACAGATTTTCCTCCAGAATCCCAGTTCATTAGCTACAGAAACTGTGGTTTCACTTGTGTGCACTAGCCAATAAGCTTCACATTAGTAATTCCCACTATAGTCTATAACTAAGGGCTCATTTATGGAAAACAAGGGGAGAGTAAACAACATGGTCTTTTGTCTGATTTAAGATTACAATCCTGACAGTACAGTTTACACCCTCAGCCTTATAGTTTTATGTTAAAGTATCATCAGATATTACCACATTTTTAAATTACTATTAGTGACACTAAATACTGCAGTGCACAGTGCCAGATGGCTAGTATTCAGAATAAAAATAATTCAAGGCCCATATTAGAAAGGCTCAGTGAGACTAACAGGATACATTCATCCTGCTTCCCTAATGCACATAGTTAAAACATTAGCAGACTTAAAATATGACTTTCCACTTTAGAAGTAAAATAGCATATTGTAGAAATTATTTATAAATTCAAATCAATTTTAGTGCTATTTGTGTGTTTCTAGGATCCTGCCATAATAGAAGAGCAAATATTCTTTCACTCTTTGGAAGGTTATTTTGCCTGTTAGCCTCAAGTAAAGAAAACGTAATGCATTAGGAACAGAAGCAAAAAACCGTTTAAAGATATTTTTATTGGTGCAAGATACATACACACACACACATTATATATATAGATATAGATATATATATAGAAAGAATATAGAGAGAGATGTGTGTGTGTGTGTGTGTGAGTGTGTAAAAAAAAAACAAAAAAAACAAACAAAAAAAAAAAAAACCCAACAGCTTGAGTCCTAAACTTAACCAGATGGAAACGTGCCTACAAAGAATTGGATCCAATTCAGAAGAGACTGACAGCCAATAGATGAGCCAATTTAGACCAACATATGCCAAAAATGGTCAGTCATGTTATCTTATGTGCAACTCCACTGAGGCACATGCCAACTCTATCCAAACAACTTTAAGTATTTTTTTGGAAGACAGGATTTTACACATACTTAAAGATTCATAACAATGCTTGATTTTTTTGAAAACATTCCACTTAGTTTCAGCATTTTCACAGAAGAAGGTTTTCTTTTTTCAAGAATGGTAAATCCTCTCTTATGGACTCTTAACTATATAAATACTTTTCAATCCATCAAAGGCTTTTAAAAAAAATAAATCATACTTTAGTGACAATCCCCAATTTATTTTAATGTCTAATACAAGAAAAGCTGTGCACTTGTACAAATCAATTTAATGTCCTACTTAAAAAGAAATGTTTATTTCTGAAAGCCTTGAAAACAGAAAGAAGCACTAGTGAGATAATGGTTAGTATAGTTTAAGTACGCTTATGGGCTCACCAAAAACCAGAGGCCAATGTCAGAAATAAAGGTCACTCAAGAGGAACGATCCAGAGCAGAACACATGATTTCTTTACATAATTAATACCTAATCAAGAGACCATGTTTACTTTGGAGTCAAATATTACTTCCCACACTTGCTAAGGTATATTAGCAGGCATCCTGTTCATTGTCTTAACCCTCTTTAATGACCACACTCCCTCTGAGTGCAGGACTTGCATATTTATTTTCCTCTTGTGGCATCTAATCTGAAGCATGCTAGCTAAAAAATGAGATGCCAATTCAGTCATTAGTCCATCCCGACAGCACAGGATTGTTCCGAGTGTATTTTCCAATATTTTTGTAGTCTAGATTTCAGCATGATCTGCACCGTAAGTCAAACCACGTTAAGGAACTCTGTTAACATCTCAGCTAATCCCTTAACTTTACAAACTTGGTTTTCAACTAAAAACATAATTTGGATTTAAGTTGCTTGATAAAGCTTGACTACAGCTTGTGCAAGATGGTTTCTAATCTGGTGGAAAAGCAAGAAAACACTAAACAATTCTAGCAGGTCATCATCTTCTTTGCAGCAACTTGAAAAACAATGATAAAAGTTAATGTCCAAGTTTGCTTTCTTTTGTATGGTTTTCATATGTATAGAATGAATTGCAGCTGTTCCTCCCAAAAAGGGACCTTGGAAAGCTGCTTCTCTCTAGGGTGTGTCTACCCAGTATAATATAGTGTCACATAGATGTTTCTGTGCTAGCTGTGGGCACTAACATGCAGTCTTTTGCTTGGAGGAAGGTTAGCATCATTACAATTACAAACAAGTTTTCAGGCTTTGCTGCTTGAGTGGCTGAAATCCAGGCTCTGCTTAGCTTTTGCCCCAGTTGCTCTTATTCAGCAGAGTTCAGCAATTTCAGGAGCACTTGTAATAATAGAGCTACCTGTTGTCCTGTTTGCCTTTAAAAGCGCCTCATTGTTTGCTATCCTGCAGGAAGCATAGCCTTTCCTGTAGCAGTGAAAATGTTCCTATTTGCTACCACTTTGAGGCTGATGAACCTGCTGTCATTGGCTACATTTGCAACCAGTCAGCAAAACATTTTTTTCTACAGCTTCTGTGTAGCTGTTTCTGTTTAATCTAGAAAGGTCTGATGCTGCATTTGTAGGGATATCGTTAGTGGGGCTTGACCAGCCCGCGTGAGTAAGATGGTGCTGGCTATGCAAGAAGTCACTGAGGGCAGTCCATTCCACTAAGGACCCTGCATTTGGTCACAGAACATGTACGTACAGCGAGTAGTCTTCTCTCTTTCTGGTACAGTGGAACACACCTGGTTGCTCTGGCATTGAACAGATGTTCCTCTTGGTTTAAGTCACATTCAAAATTGCTCATTTGCTACATTGACACTGTATCCCCAGGATGTGGGATAGCTACTTGATAGAATTGGTGTAGACTAGGCAACATTCAATGGTTTGCACACTTCGGTGATCATAAGCTCAATATTTGTTTGTGATGGCATATTGTATTGATGGAGCTCAAGATGGTTCTCATGACCATTACCATGTTGGATTGTGTTGACTTACTGGCACCCCAGAACGTGGCATTTCTGTTTTTTCTTTGTGCGCTAAATATTATTTACTGTGAGAACACTCACCTTGTTTGTGTAAAAGCCAGGTCAGGCAGTGGCATTTTGCAGACTGAAGGTCTTGCACAGTGAGATGACAGATGGGTCAGAGCCTCTGCTTGCCTGCAATATTGGCACTATTTCCAGTTTAAGCAATGTTTATTAAAAAGGGCGTGACCCATATTGAAGGATTGTCACTGGAACTTCTTTTTTCAATCGCGAGGCTGTCCATTGGTATTCAACTGCCATACTGATTGCTTTGGTCATATTTAAGTACTTACTCACTGGGAAAGACTGGGTGGAAGTTGTTGTCTTCCACTCAATTCTTCCTACCAGGTTACACAGGTGAACCAGTTTCCTTTCATTGGTCATCTCTTCTTTTCAATTCCAAGATAATGTTGAAATGTTGAATAACATTTTTGAATGTGCCTCAAGAAAAGCCTCAAATAGTTTTGTAGCTGTCGAGAAGGTAATGACTCATGTTTAACATACTGTTGGGTGCTCTGGTAATCATTCTGGCTCTTTCAGTCGTAAATGGCCAAATACTTTGGGACCATGGCTGCTGCACATCCCTTGATGGACTGCTTCTCTACTGTTAAAATCAACAGGGGAAAATGTACTTCACATATATTTTGTGCACACATTCTCTGGCTTGGAGCCTCTGCCTAACATTCACACAGGTTGGTTACTATTACAGGATTTCTGTACGGCCACAGGGGAAAGTGATACAATCCATTATTCTGCCCACAATGATCCTCATGATGATACAAACTACCAGATTGCAAACGCAAGTTAATCAAACCACTCAGTTGCAGGTCCAGTAAAATATCCCGATTCCCTTAAGCAATATCTGTTTATCTATACTTAAAGCAACTGGCTGAAAAATTGATTCTGTAGGCCATGGGGCAGTTCAAACTTCCCCACTCAAGCTTCACAAGTAACTCCACTGCCAGAGATCAGAGGGTACCATCAGGCAGGTCTGTATGTCCTTCCAGACTTTGACATGAGACTACTAGTGGGCAGCTACCTCTGGTGGTTGCAGGCATCTGGGGTCTGGGTCAACATTTATTAGGCATTGATCTATTTGTAGATGTGTCCAATCATTAGGTAGAAGCGTCTGGTCATTTCTGCAGTTTTGACCCATATATTTCTATGATGAAAGGCTCATTGGTCCTGTCTAGTCTGTCACAGAGCCACTCCAGGAGCACTGCAGGGAAGAAGGCTGTGCCTGCTCTGTGTACACTACCCCTAGATAGATGCGATGCAGCCAGCTTGTCATGGTGCAGGCTAGGCACCAAGAACACACACTCAAAAGAGTTATACTGCACTTGTTTCAAAGTGTAGTGCATATGGAAGGGGGGTTGTGAACTTCACTGTATCCTTCTCTAAGCACAGTCCTTTGTCAGCATAGGCATGAACATTATCCTGATAGTCTCCTGAGCTGTCCACTCCTTGCATAATTATTTTATGCATGCCCTTGTGCGCCTCTAGTTATGGGAACTGACATGCCTTAACCATGTTAACCCAATGGGTCTGAGATGCACAGACTGAGCAACCTAAGTTACAATTGGCAATATATTCAGTAAGGCATTCCACCTCCACCTTCCTCCTGCTCTTCCTTTGCTTATACAGTAAAGCACAGAGACCACACTACATACACATGTTCAATATTCATGATGGCAGCGTACAAAAGAAGTTTTTATTAGCGTAAGCTACGGAACAGGTGCATTATTCACATGTGAAATATATATATAGGCCATCCCACACGATAAAGGATAATGCTTTATCAACCCAATGTTATTGTGTATGCTATGACATATAATTTACAGGGTGTTGGGATAAAAGATACATTCAGGATTGCAAGGTGCTCATATGCTATGTAACATAAATCACCAAGTAGCTCAGATAGACACAGGTGCTTTATTACCATCAGTCCAAGAGTACAGGACACAAAGGAAACCTTCCTTAAAAAAAATTTCTAAAAATCTAAAGGGAGTTTTTAGTGCAAAATGCGTTACGAGTCTAATATCTTATGGACGTTTTTAACTCCTTGACCCGCAAGAACAGAATTAAAACAACACCAAGTGCTTTTAAAAATTGCATTCTAAAACTCATTCCTGACTGCACTAACTCTTGTCCATCTTAAGACTCAACCAGCTGTAATTTGGGGCTAATATTTTACAGAAAGATCTCTTTGGCAAACTGCTTCCAATATTTTGGTTGTTTGGAATTGCTCAGGGGCTAGAATGGAGAAATGAATGCCAGAGAGATGGGCTAGCAAGCAAAGGCTGGTGAAGCGGTCAAAACAGCTTATTTAAATAAATGGAGGCATGTTGTTCTAAAATTAATTAAAACAGATACAACAGCCACAGACGCATTTGAGCAAGATTGACACTTGGCAAAAAATGTGGTCTTCTATGCAAAATTAATTGTCATGGGGGTCACAGCTTTAGCAAAATGATTTTTTCCTTACAATAAAATAATTGTGTGGTTACAACTGATATATGCACACACACAACAATTGGCCATTCTGATGCTGCCACTTCAGTAATATGATCCTATATGGAAAGGCTGCTGAAAATTAGGTGCCTGTAAAGCCCTAACAATGGATAAAACTTAGCATACAAGCACTGAGAAAGCTTCAATAATTAGCTGCCTCATATTTCAAGGTATCTGCCTGCCCAAAATGGAGAAGGCAGACAGCATGGCATAGCTCATTGAGCAGCATTTCAAAAAATACAGCTCTCTTCACAAGTGCAGAGTCTGCAACATGAGAAGTAGAAACCTCAGACAGAGCCCCTATTGTCCAGTGTCCCTTCACAGCCAGGTCACCTTAAGTAAATTTTGAAAGAGAGCATTTTTCCATAGAAGGCTAGGCAGAATGAGCCCTGGGAAAGAAGCTCATAGCATTTTTTGCAAGTTTATAGTGAGGAAACTTTTCAGGGAGAATTACTACTGTCCAGGTACAGAGAGGGAGAGAAAAACTAACAAAAACAAAAACAGGAGGCAGAGTAAATGCAGACAGAGCAACCATCTTACCAAATGCAGTAGCCTCAAGGCAAACCCACCACTGATCGTGTCAAACAGATAGAACTAAATACAAACATGGGAGCCTGTGCTCTGTTTAAAACCTGTAAAACTCAGTTAAAAAAATGCAAGAAAAGTTTTACAATCTTTTGAGCTATTAACCTTCAAATTAATATTGGTATCTTTGCAGTTATAGATCAAATTAAGCAAAGCAAATGAGGATGAAGAAAGCACCGGGTAATGTGGGGCCCCTGCAAGATCCTCTGGGCAATCTGGTGGTTGCACCAGAGGAGAAAGCAGACCTCTCTAACCAATTCTTCACCTCTGTTTCCTTGGGCAGGGACTGGGACTTCCCCACCGTGATGCAAGACTGACTCGAGGGGAACGTCTCCAGACCTCAGGTTGGGGAGGACCGGGTTAGAGAGCTTCTGGAGGGGCTGGACGTGTTCAAGTCAGTGGGTCCAGATGCTCTCCACCCCAGAGTGTTGAGGCAGCTAGCAGGAGTTATTGCAGGGCCCTTGGCATGACTTTACGAGTGCTTGTGGTGCTCAGGCCAGGTGCCGGATGACTGGAAGATAGCCAATGTCCCCATCTTTAAAAAAGGGAGGACCCGGGCAACTATAGGCTCATCAGTCTTACCTCAATCCTAGGGAAACTCTTTGAGAAGATCATCATGGAGCACATCTGTGATGGGCCGGCCTCAGAGATGATGCTCAAGGGCAACCAGCATGGTTTCATTAGGCGCAGGTCATGTCAGACCAACCTGATTGCCTTTTATGATCAGGTCACAAAAGCCTTGGATTCAGGTGTCGCCATGGACATAGTCTTTCTGGACTTCAGCAAGGCCTTTGACACCACTTCTCACCCCATCCTTATTAAAAAACTAGACGACTGTGGCATTGATGCCTACACAGTCAGATGGATTGCAGATTGGCTGAAGGGTCGCACTCAGAGGTGGCGGTGGACGGGTCATATTCGACCTGGGGAGAAGTGGGCAGCGGAGTCTCCCAGGGCTCGGTCCTTGGGCCTGCGCTGTTCAATCTCTTTATCAGCGATTTGGATGACAGGGTGAAAAGCAACCTGTTTAAATTTGCTGATGATACCAAAATTTGGGGTGAGGTGAGCACGCTAGTAGGGAGGGAAAGACAGCAACAAGACCTGGATAGGTTACAGGGGTGGGCTAACAAAAACAGGATACGCTTCAATACTGACAAGTGCAGGGTGCTGCACTCGGGCAGCAGTAACCAGCAGCACACTTATAAGATGGGAAACTCCCTTCTTGAGAGCACGGAGGCAGAAAGGGATCTTGGAGTCATTACTGACTCCAAGATGAACATGGACCGACAATGCGAGGTCACGGTTGGCAGGGCTAACCGCACCTTGTCATGCATCCACAGATGCATCTCAAGCAGGGCCAAGGAGATGATCCTCCCCCTCTACGCGATACTGGTCAGGCCACAGCTGGAGTACTGCGTCCAGTTCTGGGCGCCGCACTTCAGGAGGGATGTGAACAGCATTGAGAGGGTCCAGAGGGGGGCCACCCGCATGATCCAGGGACAACAGGGCAGATCCTACAATGAGAGACTGCGGGACCTGAACCTGTTCAGCCTTCACAAGAGAAGGCTGAGGGGGGACCTGGTGACCGTCTATAAACGCACCAGGAGGGACCAGAAGGGTTTGGGAGAGACCTTGTTTCCCCTAGCACCCCCTGGCATAACAAGGAATAACGGCCACAAGTTGTTGGAGAGGAGGTTTAGATCAGACATCCGTAAGAACTACTTCACGGTCAGGGCGGCGAGGATCTGGAACCAACTTCCAAGGGAAGTGGTGCTGGCTCCTACCCTGGGGGTCTTTAAGAGGAGGCTTGATGCCTACCTACCTGGGATCATTTGAACCCAGTTTTTCTCCTGCCCAGGCAGGGGGTTGGAGTTGAAGATCTACAAGGTCCCTTCCAACCCGACTTTTATGATTCTATGAAGCTTGATGTTGATTTTCAAATAGAAATGAGCTTTTGACTTGTTCTCCTTTAATGTTTAATAAATAGCAGGTGAAGAGGGATTAACTGTATGCATCTTAGCTTTGCATTTTTTATGTGGCAATACTGCATCCAAACAATTTATGAAATACTAGGCATTGTCACAATTTCTTAACAGTTTGTCAACAGAATTTAGACACACTACATTAAAAGGACTTGAATTTTGAAATTGATTCAGATGTTGAGTTTGTTCTATCAGGATACTAGATTTTTAAGAGCGCCCCCTCAAGTGCCACTTTCATAAATAGAAAAGGCCCTGGAGATTCCTGTTTGTGCTCAGATTGTGCACTTGCAGCCAAAAGGCCAACCACAAATATGCACCTTTTTGCCATTCTCCCATTTTTCTGCACATGGTCCTGCTCACAGCCTTTTCAGCATCAACTCTGCTATTACAATCAGTGTATTGGTGCTGATACTCCTGAAAAAATGGGGAGCTTCTCTTAGATTTATGAAGTAGCAAACACATACATATACTGCAGTATGAAACATTCCCTTTTAAACATCTTAAGTAAGATGTTACAGTCCTGTACCTGGGCTTTCAAATCTTGCCACCAATTAAAATCATGACAGGTCTAGATACATGAAGGTTAGGTTTGCACCACATAAAGCAGGATGTAACTAAGGTCTGAAAAATGCCTTAGTCTCAACCCCCCCACAACCAACCAATCCTAAAAAACCCACCCTAAAAACCAAATCTTATCATTCTTGAACTACATAGCATTTTCCAGTATCAATGAGGCATGGCATTACCTACCTGTTTTAAAACCCTGCAAGTGTTTGTTACCAGCCACTCATTACAAAATCTGACTTCAGATTATATAAAAAACATCCTCCTGATTTTTCCTTTGACTATGCAGCTGCTATGAAAAGCCATTAAGTTCTTCAAATTATTGACTAAAGGAAATCTACACATTCCCATACTAATGCATGAAAAATAGGCAAACATACATTTTCACTGTTGTTATAAAGCTACTTATTTGATTTTTTTATAAAACGAGCTATGCATTGACCTGCAATAGGGTCTTAAACACAATTACCATCAAGACTGATCTTCATATTCCATTTTCCTTAACTATCTGAAAATGAAAGACTGTCTTTTCACCATGTACTTTTTCAAAATGTTTATTAATGCTACCACAAGGCCAGTAAAATCTTCACATTACACTTCCAGAACACTTGACAATACATTTCAAGGCTGCAACACAAGCTGATGTACAGAGTGTACAACCTTGTTTTTTCCATAATGGAAGTACAACTCCCCTGCAGCATGCCCAGGATATTAGAGCTAATAGCTTTACGGGGCACATGTTCAATTGGGGTGACATAAGTAGTTTACTTGACAAACTTAGAGCAAAGTACTAAAAACTAGAAATGGATGTGTGAGGAGCTACAATCCTACTGTTGTTCTGCTTTAAGCCAAAACAAACAAAAAAAGTTGTTCCTCCATGCCTCTCTCCCTTTTCTTTTATCACATTTTAAAGGTGCTATGCAGTTTGGTACAACTGAGTGTCTCTGGTTTGGAGACCCAGCGCTGGCTGTATCACAGTTAAGACTAAGACCCAGTTCTTTGTGAGAGCTTGTACACGATCTCTGGAAACAAGAGATTTCTGTAAGGGCTCAAACAAGTCCTACTAGTCTCCAACTCAGGGCTCACAAACATCCATTCATGACCTGCACAGGCCTCGTCTTGAAGACCATTTGGAAAGTGCTGGTGAAGCTCTGACTAGCACAGAAGGCAGCCCCCTCCTTGCTGGGCAGCCCAGACAGCAATATGCAGGCTTTCCATTTGTTTTCAGTTGCAAATAAAACACTGACCAAGACAGGGTCTCGTCTTCCATACAGGGCCTTGCAGTAGATGTTTGCCCCTCTCTCTGCTGGGCTCTGTTGGACCATACAAGCTATCAGAGCCTACAATAACCAATCACCTGTTGTTTAAATGGACAAACTTAGCTGGAAGATCCTCATCTCTAGAATTAAGGCAGACCCTGTTGTCTTTCTGAGCAAAAGACTGTTTTGTTTTTGGAGATTATTGCCAGACTGTCTAAGATATGATTTAGTGGTTATCCCTCCACTGTTGAAATTGGTCAGCACATTACATTATTCATAGATGCTACGGTCAGAAGGGACCTCAACAGATAATATTGAGTCTGACCCCCTGCCTAGGCAGATGACCCTAGCCAGGTGCCTGTCCAGCCTTCTCTCAAAGACCCCCAAGGTAGGGGAGAGCACCACCTCCCTTGGAAGCCCAGTCCAGATTCTGGCCACCCTCACCGGGAAGAAATTTTTCCTGGTATCTAGCCTAAATCTGCTCTGTCAGTTTGGGACCATTGTTCCTTGTTCAAATCTCTCTCAACTATGGTCTAACCAATGCTGCACAGAGGGGAAGTATCACCACCTTGGTTCTGTTTGGCATGCATCTGCTGATACATGATAGTGTGGTTAGCTTCACTGATGATTGTCACACTGAAGACTCATGTGCATCTTGGAGTCCACTATGGACTGGTTGCCCTGCTGCATCATTTTTCCTGCTGGACTCCCACAGATATGGTCCTTCATAATCTTTTCAAAGACCTTTCCAAAGATGAGGTAACAGTACATTACATGAAGCTGTTTCTTCTTTAACATCATTCGGGGCTGAGGCATATGTGGATCTTAAAAAAAAAAAAAAAAATTTGCAAAGTTTTTTTGTTATCTTACATGAGCACAATGAAAGAAGTGATGAATTACTGCCAGTGATCAGAACATCAGTATTATAAGCTTCTCGGTGCTGTATATTTTGCCATCATATTTTGGTGGCACTTTGTGGTAGGCCTTCACATAGTCGTCCTGCTGACTGTACTTCGTAGCTTTTGTAAGGAAAATTCCTACTCCTCTGCAAAACACTGGACCTTTCTAACAGCAAGCAACAAAGATACAGACTGTCAGACTCCTAGGGAAATCTGCGTGCACAGCCTCAATCATAACCTCCAGCAGAATGGGTAAGAAAAAACAAGAGTGTGTGGACTTTCAGAAGCTCCACTGGACCAAAACGCCACCTGATGAATTGAATGTGAAGGACACTGGGTTTTTTCCACTGGGGAATAGGAGCCAATCAACAAAGCACCAAGCTGTCACTCCTGAGACCACTGTTTAAATGCAGATGGGATTCTAAATGAGAAGAGTGTGGTAACCTCAAAACAATCCTTAATTTATGTAAAAATCCACCAGTTTATGATCTTTAATTACTGTTTTCTTTGCTGCACACATGCAACTCAAATTACAATTAATGAAAGATACGTGCACATGTGGAGAGAGAAAAAAAAAATTGTCCTATTTGCACTCATTCCCTAAAAACATTCAATGGCAGCATTTTGTCAGTCAGCATCTATAGAACATTCCTGCATAATATCATTAAGAGTGAAAGATGTGGAAAATGAAGCTCTAGAAACAACAGCTGGAGGTTCCTATCAGACTCAAATAGGAAACAATCTGTTCCAGGATATCTCTTTCACTCCAGTAATACAGCACTCCCTACAATACAATGGTTAAACACCCTAGCTATATAATGATGTGCTAACATGAGCTACAGCTACTGCAGTTTAAATGAGCCCCATATATTGCATCAGTAAAACTATCACAAGTTGGGTTGCATTAAATGTCCTTCACACTTCTGGTTTCAAAAGGAAATACTAAAATTACAGAGACTGAAATTTAGTTTCAGGAATGAGTTGAGTTATTCCACTACAATGGCTCCTGTAAACTATACAAGTGAGTGCTGGGGATAAGATGGGGCGGGGAAGACTATTGTATCAGCATGTAAGAAATAACTACAAGCAATATTTTAAACTAAAGACATTTAAGCTTTATGAAGAACATGAAAAAGCTTTAATACCATGTAGATAATCTGAATACTCTTCAAATGTGTTTTTGGAGCTAAACAAATATTTATCACCTTTCTAATAATAACCAAGAGTGTGTTTGGGGCAGGAGGGGTGGGGAACTAGAATTTGGGCATATAATATGAATTTATCTTCCTCTGATTGATCATCTGAAGTTTGATTGCCTAATGCTAACCCAAAGCACTATAATTTGTTATCAACTTCACTGACACTAGTAAGCACTGCAAACAATTACTTTTGCTACGAAACAATTCAATGCTTTTTGGTTTGGGTGGATACAGAGCGATATTCCCATAGCTGCTATTAAAATCATCACTATTATTCTGTGCATGTGACTGACAAAATATCTGTTTCCCCTGAGAACTGCTGTAAAACTGGAAGAGTCATTTCAACAGGACACCCATTTCTATTCACAAAGAGATAAATCCTTTATTTAGTAATAATTATCTATACACAGCTTAACAACGGAGTCATGGTAAGAAACCTCTCCAGCTGAATGTTTACACAACATGATTTTAACTGGTGTTTTTTTGGACACTTGTTGCCTTTACTGTACAATTTACATTCCTATCCTGAAAAGAAACCTTGACATAATTTAAAATCTAGATTTCATGAATTGTATATATCATAAGTGTTGATCCATAACTGTGCAGCCAGGGGCAACACTATCAAGGCATCTGCAGTAGAGACTTCTACTTTCACCTTTGTAAAAGCCTTGGTAAAAGCCTTGGGTTTGCAAACTCATACTAGAATAGTAGCTCAAGCCATTTTCTTTATTTATCCTTATATGCTTTTTCACAAGTCCCCCGCTCCCACCCCCCAGAATTAAGAATACATACCTAAATTTGAAACGTTTACAGCTGTTAAGGACAATATTCAGTGAAGCAGCAGCTGTTTTAAACTAAAGACCCATCTCAAATAAATATACATGTACAGAAGTAATGAGAGGTTGAAGTTCTTCCAGGAACAAGAAAATGTAAATAAAGATTTAATCCAGGCTTCACTACAACATAATTAATTTTACTGAACTGGTTTAATTTGGACCAGAAGCATGTCACTGGTCAAAGAGACTTCCAAGCATTATGGAAAAATTACAGTTCAGAAAGAGTGAGGTAATATATTCTGGATTTTAGCAGAATTTCCCCTCTGCAGTCTCAGAAGTTGGTGCCTCTCTACTTTTATTCAAGTCCTCCAAAGCTATGATTCTCTAGGTTGGCATGTACATTAAAATGTTTGCATCGACTGGTCTAGCAGAAGCTGTGGTATATGAACACAAGCCAAATCTTAACATAGCCAGAGCCAAAATTTTACCTTCTAAGTGAACAAGAGGTTCACTAGGTGAAGAGCTACTACTAGTCTGATGATGCCTGCTGATAGGACAAGATGTCCTACTTGTAATTTTGGTCCCACACTTGTTTGTTACCACAATGCAAAATAGGGGCAACTGCAAAACTAAGTCCATCTGTAACCCTTCATTTCCAACAACTGGATCCGCTATCTGAGGAGGTGCTTCCTCTTCAACTACAGGAAGAGACACATGACATGGAAAAATTATCATCTTATTACTAAATTACAGAAACTTCCTTCCATCTTCTATGTCCTGCTGCCCTCTTCTAAAGTTACAGTAGCGATGTGTAAAGCGAACCAAGGAATCAGACAAAGAGGCAGGATGAACATTCAAATACAAATGCAAATAGTACTGCAATGTTTATCTGGAGTCTGCAACATGGAAAAGTTTGACACCTCAAAAGAGGAGAAACACTGCCCAAAAGGTCATTTCAGTTCTACAGCCAAAGGTTGTTTCCTACACACCTTTTTTGAGCAGTTATTTACATTATGGAAAGACCTTTAATTAACCCTCACTCTGCCCTCACCTCATTAGTTTTAATCAGTGATGACACACACAAGCATTTATTGTTGAGATAAAATCTTTAGAAGGTGCCAACCAGCACAATTCTGCATCAAACCCTTGAAAAAAATTAGCTGTGTTCATGTTACTTAAGGCTGAAAAAAGATCTTCCCTCTCCTGCAACAGTAATGACATTCACTGTATAGTACATGCAAAAACCAAAAAAACCTTACAGTAATTAACTGCATAAACTTTACTTCTCCATTTACTCAGCTGCAAAAGCATGTTTCCTACATCATAATATTCCAGCATTGAAATCTGTATTGCTTTCAAGTCACCTGTAACACCAGAGTAGTGTTAGATCTTTCATTCAGCAACAACTACAGTTGATAAGTCAGGCAACAGGTGGGCGACTCTCCATTGAGAAAAACATATCTTGATATTTTGCATTGTTCATGTAGCACTAAATTTCTAAAACTTGCAATGCTCAAGTAACGTGTCAAAGGAAACCATGTTTAAGATTGAAATGCTACTAAACGCAACTTTCGTATGCCACTTGGCATATACAGCAGTAGATAAAAAGAAATTCATTCAACTGCATTTTTCTTTCAATAATAAAGGAAAAAAAATTGATTTAGGAAAAGGAGGAGAAAAGGCTCCAAAGTGGCTTTTATCAGCATTTTGCTAACTGTTTTTGGCAGTTAAAGATGATACTATTTTTGGGGTCGCTGTGCTGTTGTGAAAAATTTAAGAGAGGCGTATTCAATTAGGGAAAATAAAAGGAAGACCCTAAACAGAAATAATTCTGAACTGTCACCAGAGACTAGCAAGATTTTATTTTGCCTTAAAACTACAAATTATGAATGCCATAAAAAATCCTTGCACTGTGACATACTTTTTTACAATCATTCTTAATTGGGGGGTTACTGGCATGGATTACTTTATCCTTACACAATTAAAGAGAACAACAGACTAGCAACAATGAAAGAAATTTAAAGCTCAACTTCTAATTTAAATTGACACATTTTCATCAATAGCTGATGATAAATTCAGCTGAATTAAAAGATACTACACCCCTGCCTGCCCCCCAACAAATTCAATTTGTAGTCCAATCTTCAGAGATATTCACTGATTAGAGTGCTTCACTTTCCAAAATGTCAGTCCTATGGCATCCTGCATCTGATTTTTCAGAGGAACTTAGGTTCCCAGTTACTTCAGAAGGCAAATGGGACCTGAGCATCCAGAATTAGTGAAAATTCCTGAAACCTTTGGCTTTTGTCTTGTCCTTTCACTTACTTTATTTCATTTGGAAGCAAACAGAATAGCAAATAAATGTTTCAGTTCACTAAAAATAACTGTCAAGACTTGACCACAACGTTCAAGTGCACATCTCCAGCAATTAATACCACAACTAAGGACAAGTTTACACATGAAGGTTTACCAGCATAATTATACTCTTCTGGTTATACTGATATAACTCCAACTAGTGACATAAGTGAACCAAAATTGCATCTTTTTCTGGAGTAAGAAAGTCTATGCAATACATTATACCAGAATAACTATGGCAGTGTAATTATGCTGGCACATTTCCCCATGGCAATATCTTAGGACCTATAACCAGAGGCCAACAAAATCCTACAAGTTGCATGGGGATCTGAAATTTTTCAGCACAGGTGTAGACCTTGGGTTTAGAAGCCCACTGGAGCAATTGGCAGAACAACATTTAGGTCCATTTCTCATACACTTGTGCAAATGATTAAATGCATCGCTCCTTCACACGCTGGTTTCACTTGTCCATGTCTGAAATTAAGTTGATGACTGCATTCTCTTTAGGTATTCTAGCGGATGCCAAGGACACAGACTCTTGAACTACACATTTGGCAGGTAAATAGTGGAGAAGCTTTATAATTCTAATATTTTGCTTTACAACATTTATTGATAAATGAAATCAACATTATAGTTTCTTAATGTAGACTTGCATCCAGTTCTTAAAAATACATTTAGCTCACCTTTAAAAGGAATGCTTTGATGTTTTATAGAGGGGCAAGTACAAAAGCTATTTTGGAGGAGTAAGCGGAGTGGTTCCAGTTTTGACTCTGCAATCAGAGGTTGTTGTTTTTTTGGGTTTTTTTTGCTTTGTTGATTTTTAAAAAAGAAGCAAATTATTCCAAACCAGACAGACATTTAAGAACTTAAATTACACCTTATTCATTAGTGAATATATTCAAGTTAACTGAATTACATTAAAAATATAAAACATTGTTACCAACCATCAATGATGAAAAATAATATAGGCTAAGAACAAGCCTGTGTACCACTTAATAATACATCTTCGGGAGTCCAATCTTTGCCATGTGAAACAGTAGAAGTCATCTGACAAATAGTTGTCAGTGAAATGTACAAATGTCTGAAACTGCCATAAAAATATACATTGTTAATTAGCAATAAGTTGAGATTTCAAAAAAAGTTCAGCTCTTGAAGATCTTAATAAATATTAGAGATTCTCAAAAAATGTGGAAATAAAATCCTTTGGTTAACATTATGCTTCACTGAGAAACTGTAAAAATAAAACAAAACCAGGAACTGTATGAATTATTTGATTTTTAAAACAAGAGCTGTGCTTCAGTGCAATATTAAAGTTGCCATTTAGCCTGTTGTAGAAAATTATTCCTGCACCCCATTTAGCATGAGCAGTTTCCGCAGCCTTTCACACTATTGATAATTTCTTCTTGTAGTTTCTTCCTTTCCTCCTCTTTGGACATATGGTTATTTTGCTTTTCCCATTTCTGGTTATTATTGCTAGTCTGTATTCTGCTGCTCTGTGTGTGCCACATTTCATAGTAGAGACTGTTGGGACTGGTGAGAAGATCAAAATGGCTACCACGTTCAGCAACTTTACCCTGTAAAATATAAAGTTAGAGATTAAATCTTACCAGATCTACTGAGCATAAGGACAGCATGGCCCAGAGTCTTAGTGTGGTTCCTGGCAATCCCCATCTTTAATAAAGGGGTGGCAGGAGTGCAGAGCTCAGGTGGGTAGGCTGTGGGTGGGAGGGAGGGTGGGAGGGGTATAGGGACCCCCCCACCACACACTTCCTCAAATGGCGTGAATCCCTTGCTGACAGCAGCAGTAGGCAGGGGTGCTTGTGCCCTGTGCTGACACCTAGCAACATGGGGCCCTGTCCACTGCTGCACATGGGGGCAAGGAATGCAGCCTGCCTTTATCGTGGGGGCTCTGCACAGTGCAGCACGCCTGCAGCTCCCACACTCATGCAGCACCAGGGGAAGCCTCATCCTGGAACCGGCTGCCTTTGCTGTCCCCTGCTGTGCAGGTCCCAGGACTCTGTGGGGAAGCAGGATGTGGCAGAATGCCACCTCTGTCTCTCCCCAAAAACTCTGCTATGTGCAGACATCCCTCTCTCAAGTGACACTAAGTTGTAACCTGAGCTGGATACATTCCTGAGGGAGGGGGGAAACCTGTTCCCTCGGCCTATGTGACTGCCATCACATATTTGGGTGAGGGGCTTACGCTCCCTATTGTTCTAAGCAATGCCAACCTGACTGGGAAGGGGCTAGAGACCCTGCCAGTCTACCTGGCAACCAGTGATACATTTCAAATTAGTTGGCTGGCAGCCAGCCAACAGGTGCTGGCCTCCATTGGACCAGGTAAATGAGGTCATAAGGTCTATATAAAGTTAAGGACTGCCCAGGAGAAGGGGCAGTAGCCATGATGAAAACTCAGAGAGAGAAGAGCTGGACCATCTGAAACTTGCTCTCTCTCTTGAAAAAAACTCATGATCAATGAACTGTCTACCTCCAGAGGGAATCTCCACCTGCCTCCAGATAATACTTGTGAGTAAGCTACTTGAGATCTAGCTAGATATATAGCTTGCAGTAACTCAGATACGTGATCAAAGGCTACCCAGCCATACCAGTTTGCTCTATGAGATTTCTGATATTGCTCAACCCTGTACCCTATTTCAAACCTACTCCTTGTAACCAATAAAGTTCTCCTTTGTACCTAGTGTGGGAGACTTATTGGGAGTGGGTCTAGATTATGCCTTGGGGTCCCCTTGGTTCGGCTGACTAAGGGAGACCACTATTTGTGCTTCAGGCTTGCATTTCCCAGGGGGTACAGAGCCAGGATCACTCCAGACCCTAGGTGGTGGTGGCGTTACCCAGACTAGCAGGTGTGCTCCAGGAAGGGGGTTGGCCAGATGTGAGGTGCCCCCAGGGAGGCACTTGGAGCCTGGAAAGTGGTTGGGTACAGTGAGGTGGGTGGCTCAGCACAGGAGCACTCCCTACTGACCCGCCACACAGGGCTCCCTCCAGTCCTGGCAGAGTGCTGGGACTTGTGCAGCAGGAGGCAGAAAAGGTAGTTGGCTCCAGCATGGGGCTTCCCCTGGTGCTGCATCAGTATTAGAGCTGCAGGTGCGCTGCGCGGAGCCTCCACAATAAGGGTGGGCTGGGCAGGCTGAATTCCTTGCCCCCATGTGCACCACTGGACAGAGCCTCACACATCCAGGTGCCAGCAAGGGGCACACGTGCCCCTGACCACTGCTGCTCTTTGCAGTAGAGGGTTTGAGGGGGCCCCCCACACACTCCTACCCTCTCACACCCGTACTCTGCCCCCCACAACTGCCCCACATATACACACCCGCTCAACAATCCCTAGGGCCCCCCCACCAGTTAATCATACACACACCTCCAACCCCCCCACAACACACTATACCAAGGTAAGACTTTATTTTTGAGTTATTTTTGAGTTCTATATACAGTATACAAACACAAGTCATGACAAATATTTTGTGCAATAAAATTAAAATATATTATAGTAGATATATTTGACTTTCAGTGTGTTTGGTTTTTTTTCTGGTTTTAAGATGGCAGTCCTTCCCTCCAAAAGGAGTATTTCCAGGGGGACAAGAGGAGGGACTTTCGGTGGCAAAGGTCAGGGGGTAGGGGTGGGACTTCCAGTCCCAATATGATGACCGGGGGGTAAGGCAATTGTAAAGGGGCAGGGCTACCAATGCAGCCCTCAACAGCTCACCAAAACTTGTTAAGCAGCCCTCCAGCTGAATTAATTGCCTGTTTAACTGTGTTAAACAGTTCTGGAGTGCTCTCTAGTTCTGAAAACTGAATTCTGACCAGGGTCTCAGTGTGAAAAAACTTAAAACTTGCCTGCCTGCCAAGTTTAAAATACTACTAACATGCTATTTAAAATGGGTTAGTGCTACATACAACTGCTAGGTGTTGTTACTAGTATTCCTGTAGAGTATAGCCCACGTGAATGTGCCAGAATGAGTACGTCATATATATTGGCTTAGCTTAAGTTGATTAGGAACAGTTTTAACTTAAAAGCCACTCTTAAGCCTCAAATCAAAATACCTACAGAGAGATCCGTAGTTAAGCCAGAATTAACATGATCAAGTTAAACTGGTGAACTCGTATGTTTAAAACTCCCCAGTTCGTGACTGCACTTTCCAAAGCAGTATTGAGACCATACAGCATCTAGCTGCATCCTGTATTCAATGTGGGTTAGAAAACTGTCTTATGAATTGTCTCTACTAAAAACTACAGACAACCACGCTACCTTTTTTTAATAGAGAACTGTGTAAGAGACATACTTACACTTGCTTCAAAAGAAAAGGATGCATTTGTTTTCTCTTGCTGTTCTTACAAGTCATTTTGGGAAAAATTGGCATTTATATGCACAACTGCATAGATTTTGTATTAGTTCCAAACTCTGATCTACAGTTAAATTTACCTCCTTGTGACAGCTGCTAATGAACATGCTGGGAAACAAAATTGGGTCTTGTCACTTTTATTACTTCTCATGCTGGCAAAATGTTAACAAAGATGCACTTTGCCAACTTAACTATGGAATTTTGTAAAATTCCAAGTGATTAATTTAGAGAGTTCACTCTGCTGGGCTCTGGAAACAAAACTGTTTCAAGGAACCTTTTCAGTCCTTGAAAACAATTCCATCTTCTTCACCTAGCTTTGAAGCACTGACCTCAATATCATTAATAAGGGGCTTGTCCACTTACTGGTGCAAGAGTTATTTTGATTTTGAATACATGAGAAAAATGCTATACCTGTGAAATTATACAGCTACTTTTGCTTTGTGATGTACATATTGTTTCCCAGTCCCTCCACCACTCTTGATGCTTCTTTAACTGGCTCTCCTAATAGCCTAAAGGGTACAGCAGGGGTAAACAAGCACCTTTCACAGAGCAAGAAGTAACAAGGCTTCATGAGCCAGCCAGCTGGCAGGGCAGGATGCATCTTACTGTCTGACTGAGCATATCATTGGGTAGAAAGCAACACATCTTATGAACCTGAGCTTCAAAGCTGTTCTGCTGTTACTACGTTACTGGTTTAATTTTGTGCATCTTTAAATTCAACAATTCAAAACACTGTGCTGTCTTGAACTGTATTATAATGTCTTGTATGGGTTTTACATACATAATAAATCTAAAGAAAATAAAAGTACAATTATAAAAAACGTCCCGACCAAGAAATATATACTATTTAAATGTTTAACAAAAGCTGCAAGTGGCAGGAAATTTAGGCTATTTAATTTCATCTCTTTTGTCTCTTCCATGTGAAGCACAGGTGATACTCAGATACCATTGCTCTGAAAATTCCTTTAAGAAAGTCCTGCATCACCATTTGTTGTACCCACCCAAAATCCTGTCTGCTTTTCTTCTAGCTATATTTCAGTCAAGATTTCTAGGATTATGAGCACAAGAGTAGCAATTAAAGAGAACTAATTACACAGTGTTAAATTTAAGATCCATAACATGTAAGCTAAAGTAATTAAGATTGATGAACTTACCAACCTTTAAAAAAAAAAAGAAAAAATTTAAAACTAATTTAACTCCATTCCCAAGATTTAACAGAAAGGAGGTGAACTTAGAACAGACAGCATGAGGTGATACCTAAACAGTGATATAAATCAATCAAGTTCTGAAAGGTCTTCCTTGGGAGGAAAGGGGAGAAAGACAAGTAAGGATAGTTACAATTTTCTAGAGCTACAGTAGAAAACGGTGCTCAGATTCCTAACATAATTAGATTGAATAATCCTGCAACAATTTATCTGCAGGCACACCAAAGCATGCTGTCCTCTCTTCTATTGAGAGAGAAACGATGGATATTTGGAAAATGGCCACTCACTGGTAAAAATGAAGTATAATAAAGGTGTGCATATTGGGAATGCACACTGACAGGAATCCATAATAAAATAAGGAAAAAATGTGCAACACCCTAAACCAGTGGTGCTCAACCTTTTGGCCCCACAGACCACATGGGCAGTGCCAGGTCCATACTGGGCTGGTGGGCCCAATTTGGCAAATGGGGTGGATATAGAAAGGCCCAACTGATCTGCAGAGATTTGTGGAGGGCTGTGGCCCAGTGCTGACCCAGCTGCATAGGGGGCATGAGGCATGGCTTTGGAACTTGGCAGCAGGGGAGAGATGGTAGTGTGGTCATATTTACCCGAATAGAAGACAAGGTCCGCCCCTGTTCCCCACCCCCTCCCCCACAATCAGTAAGAGGGAAAAAGCCCCACATTTTATATTTGCATACAAGAAAACCCTATTAAATACACTGGTGCCTGCACTCAGTAATGGAAACAAACTATGAAGATGATTAAATGCAGCCAACACCAAGTATGACTATAAAACACATCTCATATTGGACACACATGCTGATGGGAACCTACCACAAAGAGCGATTAGCACAGCCCATCTGGATAAGACGCGGGCAGTGCGCACTGAGCACAGTGCCCCTCAGTGCTGACTTTTACAAATTATGGTGAGCCACTACAATGGATACGTACTCACTTCCTCTTCACTCCCACAGCTGAGCTGTGACTTTCTTTCGCATTTCTTCACCAGCCCTAAACATCTGGCAAACATCACCAAACAGGGCCTCAAGCGGTTTACACAGAATCCCTCTGTTGCCCCCTCACTCAGCTTGTTGCATATGATTAGTGTGGTCCCATGCTCTGGAGGCGAAGCTGGACCAGTTCACCCTGCACCTCATCTGCATACACATTTTTGGAGGATCCCAGGACCTGTGACAAGAACCCCCTGGTTCCAGTCATAAGTGGGAGGCTAATTAGCTCATGGATCTTCTGTAGGAGATATTTGGAGTACACATAAATGTGCTGAGCTATGGGGTCACCATGGCTTGAAATCCTGCGGACTCTGCTGGGGCCCAGCCCAATGAACTATATGACATGACAAAGGGGTTACCTTACCCTTTCCCAGATTTATTTTCCCTGCTGTAGCAGTAGGAGGGGGACAAATTCAAGGCAAACCTCCTATACCTGGAAAATTGTAACAAATGTATTAAATTTTCCATATATAGAATTGAATTACTGGGGGGTTGTCTTGTATGCAGAGCAATCTTATATTCAAGTAAATATGACAATCACCACTCCTTCTCCACTGCCAAATTTCCTGACTTTAGGAACTCTGTGGACCAGATGCCATAGCTCTGCAGGCTGCATTTGGCCTTCAGGTTGGGGGTTGAGCACCCCTGCCCTAAACCAAGACCAGACCATCCCAGAAAACCGTGTAACCCATTTAAAAATACATGCAGTTAAAACACAACGCACACACATGCATGCACATGTATGCATATATATTTTGCCACTGATAAACTGTAGTTGTTGCAAAGGGAGCTATATCAGCATTTCTCAAATTGTGGGTTGCAACCCAAAATGGGTTGCAAGAATACACAAGAGTCATAAACAAACTTTAAAAATAGATTCTACTTTAAAGGAGAAAAGCATGGGAAACCATAGGTTTTCCCTTGCAGGCTAGTAGAATTCCAGCCTGCAAGGGGCTACTTGGAGCCCACCCCCATGCTCAGCACACACCCACCCCTGCCTCACACACTGGGGGTTGGGGGCAGAGAGTTGGGAGTGAGGGGCGCCAGGCGGATCAGGGGGCTGCTTTCTACTTAATCTATTTACTGGCTCAGGACTGGTCATCGATCTTTACAAATGGGTTCTGGTACAAAAAACATTAAGAACCACTGATCTATATAAAGACAGAGTTGTGCTGGATTTTCACACACACATACCAAATCACTAACAGACACAGACATATCAAAGTACAACTTCAGAAGATGATGATCTCACCTGATTCAGGACAATGATTTCATCTGCATCCACTACAGTTGACAATCTGTGGGCAATGAAAACAGATGTTCTGTGCTTCACCATGTCCCTCATGGCATTCAGAATGTTCTGCAAGATAAAAAGTGCCGGTGTATGTGTGCGCACATATATTGTATCCATTTAAGAGGAACTAAAATCAGGTCATTTAATATGTCAAACAATGCAGGAGAAAGCATTCAGTAGTGCCAAAGCCCCCAAAAGAGAACTATGAAATTTATGGAAGATGACAGAGAGAGCCAAGAAATAAGACATGACTAATTCTTTACAATTCCAAGGGAAGCCAAGAGGGGTTCAATTCACAGAGGAGCAAGGGGATGAAGGAACTGAGGTGTTTGATTGGATTCAAAAAAACTTTTGTATTTTGGCTGAGTAAAAAACTGTGTTGCTAGCAGTGACAAAAAAGTGAGTACGTTTAACTGGCTCACAGGCTAGTAAATAAAAGCTAAGTCTTGGCAAACGGGAAACTAGCATCCTCAAAATTAGAACAGCTCTGAAATAGATTTCATATCTACACCACACAACTACTTTTTCACTTTCCAGAACATATTCATCAAGCACAAAGAGTGCTTTTTAGGAGGTTGGATGTTGACTGCACAAGCTGAGATTTACATTTTGCCATCCTTAAAGAAAGCTCGCCTTTGTCAAAAAACACATTTTGACTATATGATACACATTTCTATAACGAACTCATTTTATTTGCTACCTTTAAAGTAGAGCTGTTTTCGGCAAACTTTCAGCTTTGTCTGGAAAACTTGTAATAAATATAGCAAAATGAAGAGGGAGAGAAAATAAAGCAGTACTCTCCAGAAGTATGCTACAAATAATTAAGTCACTAGTCCAAAAAAACAGCTTACTCCAGACAGGTGGATTATTTTATTTTTATGATACTCTGTAAAGAGAAGTAGCCGCAACTGTAAAATACAAGCAATGCAGAGATCAGAGGTCAGTAAGTATGCCAAATACTATGCACAAGTAGAGACAATCTGCAAAAATGCACTTAGCTCTAGTTTTAGGTGAGGAGGTTAATTCATGAAATTACTCTTAGTGCTGAGATTTTTGTATTGAATGCAAAGATGTGGTTATGAAATCTGATGCAGTTGCTGTGGTAGTGTCATGACATCTGTGTCACAACATCCTGATGTTTCACAGCCCTTCCCGTGAAATGAATATAAATTAATATGAGCACTGCAGGTTATACATACCTGACTTGCATCCCAGCAAGATGTTCCACAGCAAAACAAAAGGTTTTCTGTTTTTCATTATATTAGTCATTTACCTGATTTATTTTTAATAAATGCTAAAGGCAACCAAATGCCTCCATATAAAGTGGACACTAGGCTTTCTACTTCACAAGTACATAAGGCTATTACAAATGATGTAGGATTACTGCTGCAACAAGGTGTCACAATGTAAAACAGGAAATCAGTTCAGCTATAGGCCTGACATTCCTGACTCTCACTCAAGGTAGGCTGGGGAACAGCATCTCAGCCCTTAGCCTTCATTTGGAGGAATTCACCACTCTACACTGACAATACCAGGAAGTGGCATTAGAGAACAGTAGTCAGAAAAAAGCTACGTGATAGGAACTTTTCTAAGGAAGTTGAAGGGTGGCAAAAATAGATGCAATAATGGAAGTGAAAAGCCTTTAATGTTCTTGACCCTACTTTACCTCTTCTGTAATAGAATCTAAAGATGATGTTGCTTCATCATACAATATGATAGGAGGATTCTTTAGCATTGCTCTTGCAATGGCAACTCGCTGCTTTTCTCCTCCTGAACAAGAGAAAAAACAAGTTATTTTTGCTTTAATCACCAGTACATGATATCCTAACATGACACTGTCCGCCTCCTACACCAAGAGTTAGCTGCTGGAAAATAGGGGTGCCATCTTAAATGAGGGAAGAAAGAGAGCAGAGATCCTGCAGGAGCTAGATTACCAGTCAAACTGGGTGGGCACCCAGCAGAGCCTGCAGTCAGCTGAGAACAGATCCTGGAGCAGCAGAACTGCCTAGCCCAGGGGCAGGCAAAATATGGCCCATGGGCCAAATCCAGCACACCAAGCCATTCTATCTGGCTCATATGGCCCCTAAAATTAGAAAATTAATACTTATGTGCTCCTGGCTGCCTGTCAAAGATAGCAGGAGCCAAGGGCAATAGGACAGGGCAAGCAGGCAGCAGGACCCAGTGACAAGGCCCTCCTGGCCCGGCCCTGCCCCACCCCTCCCGTCCCACCCCCTACCCCACCCAGAAGCCGCCGTCTAGCAGAGCCTTCTGGCCTGGAACCATGGGGCTGTTCCAGCCTCCCTGCACCGGAACAAAATACAGATAAGAACACGAAGCACTGGGGGGGGTGGGCAAGGAGGCAGGGGAGGACCGCAGACAATCGCCCCAGTCCTCGGGGCCAGGCCGGCTCCTCCCAAGTCCTGTGGTTGCAGCCATGCAGTTGGCAGCCACATGGTGCCAGAGTCCCGCTGCAGCATGGGGGGTGGGAGTGAGCGGGTGCGTGGTATCCTGGGGACAGCGCCAGTGGGGCCCAGAGCAACGTGGCAGGCTGAGCTGTGCCAGCAGGGAGAGGGAGGAGACAGCTCGGTTCCATAGAACCTGTGACGGCTGAGACCCTGCACTTCTGCCACCCTGCTCTGGGGCCTGCTGGCGCTGGCCCCACACTTATACTGAGCTCTCGCTGCACTCCTGCGCACTCGCTCATGGCCATCCCTCTTCTCCCCCAGCCCATGGTACAGGTGGGGACCAATATGCACAACCCCAATCCTGCATGCCCTGGGCTGAGCAGCACTAGCACGGGACAACACAGGGCAAAAGTGGCTCTTCCCACTCCTGCTACTGGTGCTTCCAGTACTGATGCAGGTGCCCAGAGCCTGCACAGGGCTGCACATCGTCATTGCCGCTTCTGGGTCGCCCCACAGGGCAGTGGTGGCAATGCAGAACAGACACAGGGCAGCCCCATGTGGGCTCTAAGTGGCTGCACCAGGAAACGCCGGCAGCAGGATGGGGAGGGGCCACTTGTGCCCTTTGCTGAGCAGCAGTTTCTCTCCCATGCCACCGCTGCTGAGCCCAGCACCAGATTTGGGCTCACCCGTCCAGGCTGAGGAGCAGTGGCAGCAGCAGCTGGGCAGAAACTGTTGCTCAGCACAGGGGAAAGCAGTCCCTCCCCCTTGTCGCCACTAGGCAGTTTTTGGTGCGGTCTCCCGGAGCGTGGGCCTTCGTGCAGCTCCGTTACCACTGCCCCTGGGTTGCCCAGAGCAGCAGCGGTGACAGTGTAGAGCTGCTACAGGGCGGCTCAGAAGTGGAGGTGAGGGAGCCGTAGGGCAGCCCAGCATGACATGCTCTGGGTAGCTGCACCAAAAACTACCCAGTGGCAGCAAGGGCAGCGGGGTGGGCCTGCTTTCCCTAATGCAGGGCAACAGTTTCTGCCCAGCTGCTGCTGCTGAGCCCGGATGGGCGAGCCCAGAGCCAGTGCAGGGTGCGGCTGCGCACACTGGTCCCCACTGCTACCACATGCCCAGGACTGGTGGGATGTGCCACAGCTGGGCAGTGTGGGGTGAAGGGTGGGCTAGGGCTGACTGGCTCAGGGAGGCACGTGCAGGGGGGCTCCCACGCACACCCCACAAACCTCAGAGCCACACACTCCCCACATGCACACAATCACAAACTCCACAAATACCGTATCCACACGCACTGGGGGAAACCCGTTCACTGCTTTGTGCACACACACCTCACCACACATGCACACACACAATCCCCAGCCACCCTCCCCCTCCACACACACTACAGGCCCCACAAACCCCACAGCCACCCACCCATACCCTCCACAACATACAGGAGTAAGACTGCATTTTGAGCTATTATGCAATCACTTCTACATATACAGCACAACCACACAAATCAGGACAAAAATATACATATTTTTAAATTAAATTAAAATATATTATGGGTGTCTGATTTTTAGTGTGTACACACACACACGGGAAAAAAATTGTATCTATCTACATAAAAAATTTCTCTCATTCCAAGATGGGAATCTCTCTCTTCCAGAGGCAAGAGCAAGGACTTCTGGTCCCAGGATAGTGACCAGGGTGGGACGCTTGTCAAGGTGCGGGGCTACTCTTGCAGCCCTCAACACCTCACCAAAACTTGGTAAGTGGCCCTCAACCCAAAATAATTGCCTGCCCCTGGCCCAGCCAGTCTTCTCCTCACTGTCTAGTTGGGCCTTCACCAGACTTGCAAAGTACTAGTGGCTAAGCTGAACTACTTGCCCCTTCTTCTGTTCTCAAGCTACGTGGGCAGACAGCACTCATCCAACAACTAGGGCATTCACATAAAAGACACAGGTTTTTGCTCACCCGTAGCTGCCTGTGTTGTCCCTGAAAAAAATACCATACTTACTGCCTTCCAAAAACATGGTACATGTCCTATGGAGAGGGGTATGATATGCAAGAAAATACAATGTTTACCTTAAAAGCAGACATATGCCTTTGCCTAGTAATTACATATTCTACACTGAAAAGGATCACAGCTGCATTACAAGATAGCTCCACCTGTGGGGCTCATCAAAATCCTGAAGTTCACAGAACAGTAAAGTCCATTTGATGCTGTGATTACACCTGGAATTTCTTCTGCTACCATTAACTGCCTTGCTGGACAGTGGCACCAGAAGTATCATCTCAAGGTAAAACGAAAATTAGCTTTCATGTTACCTTAATCTCAAGTCAGTCAGGATTTCAATTCTCAACTCAGTATTGAAGTTGAAGAGGAAGTAGTAACCTTCTCAGACTATTTACCAGGGGCCATGTTATTCAAGTAAAATGAAATTATGCCCAGCATCACTTTAATTGGTCCTTTCCTTTTTTTTTTTTTAACAACATCTTTTATTTAAATCAACAGACCTAAAATGGTTTATAAAAAGAGCTAAGGACCCTCACTTATTTTATTTGCAAAGGGTTTAGGGGGAAGGTCAGACAGACCAGGAACCATGCCAAGAACAGAAGCTATGCCTCCTGATAGCCAGTCCAATGCCCTATTGAGTGGATCATACTAGCCTGACTCCACACATATCCTCTAATATAACATTTCATGTCTGCTAGAGGTGCACTGATACCTTGGTCTGATACCGGATCGACACCAAGATAAAGAAAACTGACTATCGGAAATCAGCCTGATGCGGTCGATAATGCGGCTGATAAATGCCCCTTGCATGCATGTAGCTGTAGCGCAGCACATAGGCAGTGATGAGCACAGCCTGGCAGCTTGGAGAGCTGCATGCAGCTGGTAAGTCTCTTGTGGGGAGGGCAGAGGGGGAGGGAGAGGGAAAGGGTGTAGCAGTGAGGGAGAAAGTGGGGCTGGGGCGGGCAGGGGACGGGACAGAGCCACAGCTTGTCTGGGGGGTGGGAGAAGGAGGGGCGGCTCATGCTGCTGCGCACACACTGGGAAGGCATGGGAGCGGAGGGCGTGTGCACCTCAAGTCCAGCCCAGCCCCCACCGGGAAGAGTGCTGCGCAATCATGGCCCCAGCCAGCCCCGATCCAGGGACACATCCCCCCCTGCCTCCCAGGGTGCATGCAGTGGCAGGAGCCACCCTCCCCCCTCGCCCTCCAGACAAGCTGCGGCTCTGTCCTGCACTCTGCCCTGGCTAGGCAGTGCCTACCCCAGTGCCTATCCCAGCCCCACTCCCTCCAGCACTGTAGGGACCTTGATCTGTACTCCCCACGCAACCCTGCCCTTCCCCACCCCAACTTCCACCACAACAATCTTACCAGCCAGACACTGCTTTTCAACTTGCTGGGCTGTGTATTAGAAATCAGATCAGTATCAGCTGATATGCCACCTTAGAAATTGGCTATTGGTATCGGCCCCAAAAATCTCTATTGGTGCACTCTTAATGCCTGCAATTATCCTACACCTTGCAAACAAACACTCTCCTCATCCCCACATCTATCCTCAAAACTAATTTCTGCATAGCCTTTCTTAGCCTTTTCTCAAGTGCTCTCCACTGTAACAAATGACATAAATACAATTCTAAAGTGACCACAGATGCTGGAAGTTCTCATACAGCCATCATTCCATCATGCCCCTTCTCTCCCCACTCAAAAAACAAATCCCCAATCTTTTTTGGTTCTACTGTCAAATACATTGCTATGTTGATATGATCTTTACTTGTTGTGCAATCTGTGTAGATATTGGAATGCAAATTCCTTGAAGCGGGGCCTCTGCCTTGTTTTATTCCTGTAAATGCAGGACAGCTACATCTCACACAGCCATCACTTCCACCCGGTCTCTTCCCTGTCTCCTCTTCCATAAAACAATCCTCTACACCCCTCCACATTGTTTGTAGGCAAAATATTTAAACTAGTTTATAGAATACAGTGAAGCTTGCACTGAGCACTACCTACAACAGATAACTTTTTGCAACTGTTTTAAGAGTTTACTTTAAATGCAGTACAAAGTTTCTTAGATCAATCTCTCCCAAGCTTTAGAAGCCAATTTAAAACAAAAATATCCCAGAACTTTTTAACTTTCACACTTTGAGTGATTTACAAGTTTCATAGTCAAGAAAATGGTTGAGTTTCAAAATTGACAGTGGAAGCAATTCACATTTATTTGTCTTCATCAGTTGTAGTCCAAACTTTACATAGATTCTCTTTAATACCATCAACATGCTGGGTGACTTGCTACGCTTAGCAAAAAAAGACGCTTTTTTCCCCCCCCAAACCACTTAAAGAGAATAATCATCTCATTTTAGTGTGAGCTTTAAAAGTGACCCTGGTAAAGATGACCAACAAACAGAAATGTTACTACTGGCCCAAGATCCTACTTTTACATCTTTTTTTTTTTTTTTTTTTTTAATGTCTAGCATTAAAAATATAACTGTCTGATAAGCCCTGTGCTTGAAAAGCATGCAGTGATCCTATAAATGCACAGCCTTTCCTGAGGCAGGTGGTTTACAAGGCATACTGCAGCTTCAAATTTTCCTCTATGCACAATCCAGCAAAAAACTGTGTTTAATGACTGCTTTTAATTGCTTTACTTTTACAAAATGAAAACATGCTCTATTACATATTTATATCAATACTTTAAAATTTATATTGTTAAAAGTAGGCCAAAACAGCTCAATTTTAATTATTCACTTTCCATAAAAACCTTAAATTTTTAAAATGTTTATTTCTCATTAATCATTTGATTCAGTGCTTACTTGAACTTTTAATTAATAAAAATTCCATTTTAATAAATACTTTCTTCTTGTACCTTTCATTTGGTATTAGGCTAGTAAGAGGAATCACCATCAAGAAGTATCTTTAATTGTTCCTTCACATAATATTAGATTTATTACACAAAATAGTAATACTTTTCTGTACCTGTCCTCTTCAGAGAAGTACAGATAAAGTATTTCTACATTTTCATATACATAATTAACCGACAGATTTCAGTGGAATAAGTTTTGTTCGTATTAAGCTTATACTTTCGTATTAAGCTTATACTTCCTAGCTACTCATAAAAAGTTTTAAAAAATCTGAGACAAAGGTGCTGACTTGCTATAAATGGACATACCAGACTATTACAATGTTTAGCACTGGATTACTTGAATAGAATTGCTTAATACAGTAAGCTGGCTGTCACAGGGTGATGGCACAATATGGCCCCGAAGGGGAAAAGGAGAACCCCGGGACCCGAAATAAGACTGGGGAGAGAAGGGGAGAAGGAAAGAAAACAATAAGCTCCTTACCTGCAGCCGACAACACGGGAAAGCTGGAAGCGGCGGCGGGATCCACGCGGCTGATTAGGCGCATCTCTTTCAAACTACAGCCAGCTGCGATCAATAATGAGAGGAGCTGGCGCGGAGGGATAAAGAGCACCCCGGGACACGGAGGTGGGGAGGAGAGCTGGAGACCAGCCAGGAGGGGAGAAAACCCCAAAGCCTCACTCTCTTCCCCGACAGTGGGGAAGATAATGCCTGGGGAGAAGTGGCGGATGCCCGGGCTGGCAACTGCGGAGCTGGGCATAAGGATCTGAAGACAGAACCTGATGCGAGGAGCCACCCCAAAGAAAGGGGGATGGAGGAAGACCCGGCTATCGAGGTGGGACCAGCACGGGTTTGGGGAGAGCACCCAGAGTCTGTCCCAGCAGGGATCCAAACCACCAGCAGCAAGAAGGGCTGCAGAGTCCTGGACCTTGCCAGGTGGAATCACTTGGCGAGGGACCGGGTGCAGAGGGGAACCAGGGTGGCTGGCAGCAGTCCTGAGCGGCTGTTAAAGAACTGCAGAACCCAGCCATATGGGTGCTGCAGAGAGAATTATGTAAGGAGAGGACTGTCTCTGGGACAGGGGTCCCAAACTTTGATTTTTAGCCCGGGAAGCAGATGGGTAGCATTTTCTTTTGAGTTTTGCTGAGTGGCCCACGGTAAAAGGGGCAGGGAGGAACCTTAGAAGGATTCCTTAACAGGCAGGATCGGGAGTCAGGACAAGCCCACGGATTCGCCCAGTTACATGTGGGCATCGGAAGGCAAGGGTCGGCCCCAGGAATCACCGACAACTCAGCGTGGCTGGGTACTAGGGTGAGGTGTAGGGGAGGACAGAGCCTCGCATAAGACCATCACCCCAAGAGTCCCAACGCCGGATAAACTAAAGTAGGCGGCCCCTCCAATGAAGTTCAAGCAAAGTCGTGGCAGGCGAGATAGGGGCAGGAACTACATCTAAGACCTATCCGGAATAGACAATTCCAGGGACGAAGTGACATGCAAGCCCCTACGCCAGAGGCCGAGCAGCACAAGACCTAATGTTCGAGGCCTGCCGGTTACATTGGCATTTTGCACCCAGGTAAGAGAAGAAGAGCATCGGAGTAAGGACCCTGGACTTCAGAAAAGCAGACTTTGACTCCTTCGGGGAACTTATGGGCAGGATCTCCTAGGAGCCCAGTTTGAGGTGGGGGGAAGGGATCCTTGAGAGCTGGTTGTATTTTAAAGAAACCTTACTGAGGGTGCAGGAACAAATAAGCCCGATGTGCAGGAAGACTAGTAAGTATGGCAGAAGACCAGCTTGGCTTAGCAGGGAACTCTTCAGTGAGCTTACGCAAAAATGAAGCTTACAAGAAGTGGAAACTTAGACAAACGACTAGGGAACAATATAAGATCATTGCCTAGTCATGCAGGGATGGAACTGGGAAGGCCAAAGTGCAACTGGAGGTATGAAGGGTAACAAGAAGGGTTTCTACAAGTATATCAGCAACAAAAGGAAAACCATGGAAAGTGTGGGTCCCTTACTGAATGAGGGAGGCACCTAGATGCTGAGGGAACTGGGCTTATTTAGTCTGTAGAACAGATTGAGGGGGGACTTAATAAGAGTCTTCACCTATCTGGAAGAGTGGTAATAAAGAAGATGGAGCTAGATGACATAACATGGAGCAATGGTCTCAAGTTGCAGCAAGGGAAGTTTAGGTTAGATATTAAGAAAACCTCTCTTACCAAGAAGGTGGTAAAACACTGGAACAGGTTGCCTAAAAAAGTGGTGGAATCTCTATCCTTGGGGGTTTATAAGACCAGGCTAGAAGAAGCCTTGGCTGGGATAATCTAACTGGGGATGGCCTTGCTTTGAGCAAGGGGTTGAACTAGACCTCCTGAGGTCCCTTCAACCCTAATTTTCTATAATTTTAAGACCCTGTTCGTTATTTGCAGTTTAAAAAAATCATTTGACCCGCCTCAACAAGTTTAAAACGTATGAGGGTGCAAAACTATTTCCAATGAGAAGTTCTGCCACATCTGCCATCTGGTAGACCAGTGTTTCTGGCAATCCATTGTTTTTATCCACCCCCAACCAGGTTTATTTTTAGTATCAGCAGTAAGGGGATCCAGCCATTCTTTTCCTGAACCAACCTTTATGAACAACTATACCCAACACCCCACTTCTTTCATTAGGAAAGTGAAATATCTGGATTTCAAAGAAGTCACTGGAATACAGAAAGTCCTCCCTATTTCTCCCCATTAGTTTTCCCATTAACAAAGATGCCTTGGAAAAAAAACCTCAAGTGGAAAGGACTGCATGTAGTTCTGGCTCCCTAAAAATACATGAGTGAACTTACTGTCTGAAGCTCATAAATGAATGAAAACAAGGATGTGGGGAATGAGTGACTGGCTTCTATTTATTTCACTATCCAGAAGAAAGCATGAGGCTTCAAAATCATTACTTCAACAGCACTCTAATGAAGCCAGAGAGTAAAACTAGCTATTTTTATTTGTCTACATTTGTAGATAAATGCAAGGCCATTAAGTAAAACAGGATATAGCATTTGTAGTTGTAAAGAGGTCTACCTTTATATTTGTCAAGATACAAAGGGAGTTTAAGATACTAAAACCAGGGGTGCACCAATAGAGATTTTGGGGGCTGATACCGATAGCCGATTTTTAATGAGCCATATTGGCCAATACCAATCCGATTTCGATATGCAGCCCTGCAGCGTGGAGAACAGAGTCCAGCTGGTAAGTCTGTTGCGGGGGAAGTGGTGGGGGGAGGGTACAGGCTTGGGGAGCAGATCACAGCCCCCACAGTTAGAGGAAGGGAGTGGGACTGGTGCTGGGGCAGATGCTGCTCAGCCAGGGTGGAGCAGAGCATGGGACAGAGTTGTGGCTCATCTAGGGGGAACAGGGGGTGGGAGCAGCTCTCACCACTGCACGCACCCTGGGAGGGCACGTGCCCTGGGATGTGCGCAGGGGTTGGGGTGGGCTGCTGCTGTGGACTGAGGCTGGGGCTACACCGGGCTCTTTCCAGCCGTGGGGAAGGGAGGCTGGGCCAGGCCGTGCTTGGGGCGGGTGGTGGTGGCACTGGAAGAGGTGTTACAATGAATTTTGGAGTGGCTGAAGCCCCCCCCCCCCCACAACACCCCCTCTCAGCACTGCTGCTGCCCTCCTCGAGCACAACTTCAGCCCAGAACCCCCCAGGCACTGGGAAGAGCCCAGCGCAGGCCTGGCCCCAGCCCGCAGCGGCAGCCTGATCTGCCCCATGCGCAGATCTTGGGGCACATGCCCCCCCTTGTGCGCTGCCAGGGAGTGCACAATGGCAGGAGCTGCCCCCCCTCCCTAAGCCCCCGGATGAACCATGGCTCCATCCTATGTCCCACCCCACCTTGGCTAGGCAGCATCTGCCCCAGCCCCACTCCCTCTAACAGTGGGGGCTCGATCTGCTCCCCACCCACAACTGGACCTGGCTGCACTCCACACTACCGGGCTGCACTCCTGGCCAGCTGCATGCATGAATGCGGCACTTACTGTCCACATCACTTGGCCACATCAGACAAAAAAAGCTGATTGCTGATGCTTTCAATTTTCTTCATACTGGTGCTGATCTGATATGGGACTGTTGTATTGGTGCACCTCTAATTAAAACTGCAGAATCCCCTCTGCTTTTTGCACTTCTCTTTGTGGGTTTTATGTTTCAGTTAGATAGCACCCAATGCTCAGAGGTACTCAGCCTACGTAGTTTCATCCAAAGTCAACATGATGTACAATTTCAGACGTCACAAATTAGTGGACACTTCTGAAAAGTACTGGACTAAGCTCCTCACACCATGGCCTACATACAATCAAGATACATTTTACATGGCTAAATCTGCTATTCATGCCAGTGTTAAATGCATCTTAACTGCTTTGCTAATAATCTAGGAAATTCAGACCATAATTTAATAAGTAGTAAATTTTAGACCTTTTTTTGGTTTGACACCAAAAGCCTAGACAAATGGAAGTCAGAAGAACATCATATTTCATCCCAATTTTTAATGCAGTTTTTTTTCCCCTCAATACCTTGTGCTTTGCATGTCAGTGTGATAGTCACAGTGACAGTAAAAGAAGAACTGTGTAAAGCAGGGGTTCTCAAACTGTGGGTTGCGACCCCACCAGGGGGTTGTGAGCAACTTAAAAAGGGGCTGCAAACTTCCCAGGGGGTGCAGGGAAATGGCGACGGCGTGATGGATGGCAGCAGCAGCTGCTGCATGCGAGCTCCCCATCCCCCAATGCCACTATCCAGCACTCGGGGTCACGGTATCACAAAGTTTGAGAACCCTGGTGTAAAAGGTTTCATCAACTTTCGCAAAAGTTCAGTCCAGGAAGTCTAAAGGCCTGAGAGATAAGAACTACTATTCTCCCATCCTTGTGAAGCACTGAGGTAAACTGAGGCAGCACAACTATGCTTCTCAGCCTGGGTGTTGCCAAATTGAAATGCCATGGAGCTGTTCCTCGATGCTCAAAAAAGGTTGAGAATCACTTTTACGAACACAGCCTTCACACCATGCAGCTACTCTTCAAAATCCATTTGTTTCTGCAACCTTTCCAGCAAGTGAGTCACACTTTTATATTAGAGTCTATTAGATTAAAAAGGGAGGTTAAACGCACACTTTGTGGAAAAAAAAGGGAGGGAAAAAAAAAAAAATCTTTCCTTCCTTGGTTTAGAACTACCCATTTTAAACTTATCAACTTAAACTTTAAAATGAAATATACAAGAAGCTCAAGTTCACCACTCAGCTTTCCATTCAAAATGGGAAGGACGTCTTACTTTAAGAAATGTTATACTGTTAGGCTAACCAGTATGGCAAAGACTTTTTCTTTATAACTTATTTTCTTTTAACAAGCATCTCAAGAACAAATGTTCATATCATTTCTACTTAAAGAAAAAGAATTAAAAAATTAAGTGCGTTAAAATACATGACAAAGCTGGCTTAGTATTTCATGTTGTGACAATGAAAGATGACATGTAAACAATACCTTCAGCTTGAATCTAGCAGAAGTGATAAAAAGAACGAGTGACATTTATGAACCTACCTGAGAGCTTGAGTCCTCGTTCACCAACTTGTGTGTTGTAGCCATTGGGCATTCGGAGGATAGCATCATGGATCCCTGCCAACTTTGCTACTTCATATACCTCCTCTGCTGACGCATCAATATTGCCATATAAGAGATTGTAGTAGATGGTATTATGAAAGAGAACTGCATCCTACAATTGGGAAGTGCAAACATGAAACCATGATTGATACTTTACAGGTTGAGCATAGAAATAGAAAATGATTGCCAAATAGTTTATATTCTGCCACCAGGCTTTCAGGCAATAATATTTTGAGGAAAGTACAAAGAGATACTGTGAACACTTTGAACAGCTTTTATATACTTTTTAGCAATTATTTTGATTAAAAATATTTATAACACATGACCTAATTCTGCTGCCTGGAAATGGCTTTAGAATAAGGTATTGCATGAGAAACTCATTTCCAAGAGCAATCAAGATATCCTCCCAGGAATCTGAGCTTTACTTGATGTTTCAGATACAAAAGTTACATTTCCTGAAATAAGGAAGTACAGTAGCTTTCATACGAAGTCTGATAATATCACTGTGCTTGACTTTCATTCAAACCATATTATCAGGATAACAAAACTTTTAAGTGTATTAAGACATTTTACCTGAGGCACAACTCCTATAGCTTTCCTAAGGCTTTCCAAACTGACATCTTTAATATTCTGACCAGCAACATAAATATTTCCTTTCAGCGGCTCATAGAAGCGAAACAACAGCCTCACTATTGTGCTTTTCCTAAAATGGAGAGAGTTGAAAACAAAGGTTAAATTCTTATTTTAACATTTACAAGTTTCAAATGAATATAATGTCTTCACAGGAAAAAGTAATTAAAAAAAGAATAAAAATTGGGATTTAAAAAAAAATTCCAGCACATCCCCAAATAAAGGTTAACCTCAATAGAAATTCGACAGAAGTTGAGAAAAATATTGGTCATACTGTCTGTGTTACAGAAAGCAATTTTAAATAGCCATAGGAGACAAAACACTGTTTGTAACAATATGTGCTATTGACATTAGATCAGAAATTAGTGACATTAGATCAGAAATTAGTGATAAAGAATGGGAGACCATCTAGAAGAATGGATTTTACACATCCATCTGCACAAGTCAAAAATATTTTTAAAAGGCTATATCAATGATATCTCACCCCACTTAAAATTAAATGCATTTCTGGTGCAGGAACAGACAAGCATTCGAGGGAGTGCAGTCATTTGTGAGGATTCTACCATATCTGATGTATGCGGCCCAGAATCAAACTGCTCTGGAAAAAGGTTGGAGACACAGTAAGGGAAACAACAGAATTCCAACTATCAGATAAGCCCCAGCCCTTCTTACTGAACTTTCCTGAGAACGGTATAACATATAGAAGTCATAGGGAATTGATCACTCATCTTCCAGTATCTGTAAAAATCAGTTACAAAAGCCTGGAAGAAAACAGTGACAATCCGAAAATTACCCAGTGGTTTGAAATAGTTTGGGAAGTTTTAGTAATGGAAAAAATGTCCTACCAAGTCAGTGTTATTTGGGGAAGAAAGAAAAAAAAGAGGTGCTTACTTAAAAATTTGGTGCGAGTTCTCAGAATCTGCTGAAAAAGCAATTTCACTGGCCTCCAAACCAGAAAATTTGAGAATTTTTTTTGAATACTGAATGAGAGCATAAAGTTCTATGAGCTAGCAGTTAAGAACAAATTTGTAGCGAATTTGAAATCTAAAACACAGAGATAAGTAGAAAAGTGAGCTTTGTATTGTGTGGAGTTCTGAGGAATAAGAGGGCAAATTATGAAGCAGTTTACATATAGAGATGAAAAAACACAAAAGGTTAACATTGACTGAAACATCAAGGAACTGTCAGTGACCGAAGAAAAGAACATAAGACCAAAACTTCTCTACAGACACTGACTTGGGTTATGGGATGGAAGATAAATATTTGTCTTTATGTATATAGGGGATTTCATGCATCTTTAAATGTTAAATTTGTTATGAAATAAATTGCATTTGTTAATAAATAAAGTTTTAAAAAAATCCAGACAGTGATACGGAATGTGCACAGTCCATTTACCCACCCTGATCCACTACCTCCTACAATTGCCACTTTCTTTCCTGCAGGGATTTCAAAAGACACTCCATTAAGGACTTTGTGCCCCTCCACATATTCAAAATGCACGTTATCAAAGGCAATGGTAGCAGTCTGTGGTGTGAGCTGTAGGGGTTGAGCCAGTCCTCTGTCCTATTAAAAAAAAAAAAGTGTGCCTCTTTACACACTGCCTGGAACATACTCTAAAACAACTTAACAAGTTCAACAGAATTTATTGCGTTCCTCCTCCCCACAAAAAGAAAGAAGGCAAACTAGCTTGATCAAATTAAGAATTAATTATCTTTTTCAGACACAAAGAGGCGATTTATTCCTCCTGCGAGCAAGGTAAAAAAATTCTACTGTACCATTCAGCTTCTAGGGAACTTATTTTCATAATAAATCCTGCATCATGAATTACAAGTAGATATTCAAATAAAATGCCTGAAAAAGTAAATGCAACTCCGTGGATTAACATTTTCTTATGCTAAAAAGAACCTGAAGGATAAAAACAGGCACTACTGTGTTAAATACACTGAACAAGAAGGAACAGAGCATCTCCTTGTACAAGAAAAACTGACTCTGAAAAGTATGAGAAGATAGAGGGAGAATATTACCAGAAAATAACTGTATTTGGTAAATTTAAAAAAGTACTTTTTAAATCACTTACTTTTATTCTTGTGTCTACACTGAGCAGTGTAAACAAGGTATTCATGTCTATGAGCGCTTGCCTTGTCTCTCTGTACACTGTCCCCAAAAAGTTAAGGGGTAGAGAAAGCTGAAATAACAGTCCATTCACCATTACTAGATCCCCAACTGTCAAGTTCCCTTAAAACAAGAGGGGAAGGGAGAAGAGAGAAAGAATTTGCTGAATGAAGTATCTTAAGTGTGGCCTATATAAATATTAAAGCTCTTGGTGTTGGAAAGCAAAGGTTAGGCTTGACTTCACTTTTTAAACAGGAGACTATCCTTTAACACCATGAAAGAATAATTCTTGGAGAATAAGAATCTGTCCACTGAGGTGCCAGGCAGATCACTTGTGCAGACTGATAAAGAAGATTTACTGCCTGAAAACAGAGGCAAGCACATATTATCAAATTCACAGGAAATACCAGATCAGGAAGTTCTCCAACCCTGTGAAAGGAAAGAAATGAAAGCATCCAAAGGGCCTTAGAAGCGTGGGTAAGAAATAACAGTAAACTCAACATGGCAAAAGGCGGCTATGACACACTTGGTCTAACGGAAACCCATAGCTGTCCCTTAAAGGCAATTCTGTGATTGCTCCTTGCTGCTTCACTTTAGTTTTGTTTATTTAAAACAGGACCATTTTGATGCTATTTTAATCTCCAGGATTTTGAAAGCTATTCTGATCTATCCCATAGATGAGTGACAATTAGTGAGGTAGTTTAGAGTTAAGGGATTCAAGTCAGTGAAGGAAAATTAAACAAGAAGCTTTAGCAGAAGTCTATTAGATTAGGAAGTCTTCCAATACAAATGATGGTGTTTCACCGCTAGCATAGTATCAAACTAGGTACAATAAAGCACTGAAGTATAGGATAAGTTACAAAAAACAAAATGTGGATATAATTAAAGGACACAACCTGCACAGGTGTGTAAGTGCAAGATAATCCAGCCGGAGGGTCCCTACCATATAGAAGTACACAAGACAACACGTCTTTTTCTGTCTACTTGCCAGATTTTAGTTGAATATTTACTACTCACTAACTGGTTTTAGAAATGTCTCCTATGCCTACTGTTGCTGCCCCCCTCCAACTGTAGATACAGTGGTAAGAAATGACCAGACAAATGCTGGTAATAAACCGTGATAGGTATCAGCCAATCCAAAAAAATATAAAACAAATGGTATAAAAAGAAGTAAAAATCACTATTATTTTGTCAAAAATCAAAACCCAAGAGAAGGATGAAACGAAGCAACAAAACAAAATGCCTGCAGTCCAGTATTATGTATAGAATAGTATCATTCTTGTGTTTTTCCATGTCTACATTTTTATACTGTTAAGTTTGTTTGGCTGTGGACTAAGACAGCCCAGGGTAAGCAACATTAAAAAATGTGATTTTTTTTCCTCCAGCAAACAAAACTAGAACCAAAAACCAGCTCCCCAAAGAAAGGTGTTTCTTAGGTGATAATATTCAGCTAAACTGTATGTTTCGTTACAAATGGTCAGGTAAACTGGTGTCTGTATTTAGTTCAGAATGAGATCAATTACCTGCAACAATTCCCTGGCTAGCAAGCACCATGACGGCTGTTAAGCCAATGCTGAATATAGTGTTCTGACCAAAATTCAGGAGAGCTAATGTAGAGGTAGTCTTCAGTGAGGCATTTTCATAGGTCTTCAAAAATCCATCATATTGCTGGGCTTCATATCTTTCATTATTGAAATACTATAAAGTGAATAAAGGTAGAAAGCAGTGAATTCCATAATACACTAGACTCAGTGGGGGTTTTTATACTAATTATAAGATTCCGATTTGTGAGACACAAATAATGAGGCTCAGCCAAAAGAGCCCAGGGCATCACCCTGGGGAGTATGGCTAGAACACCTGCAGCTGTGGGGAAACAGAGGGTATGGGGATCCCTACCAAACCACTCTGCAGGAAACCAGGCATTTGCCTTTTCTATTGCTTTTGCTAGTTGTGTCTAATAAATATCAAGGCTTGTTTCTTCAGGCTGCTCTTGATGTGAACTGCTAGAAAGTACACCAGGAAAATTAGAAGCACCTAGCTGCCAGATCAGAAAAACAGTCCTGCATTGGCTTATGCCAGAAGAAATTTTTTCAATCAAAATTGTAATTTTTTTTCTGCTAAACTTTTGCAGAAATTGATGGCACAGGTCCCTGTGCTTACCAGGTAAAGCTTCCCACTTGTCACTGGTAAGCAGGTATTTCACTGAAAATGATTTTTCACACCACCCAATTTAGCCCAGATTATTGGTTTTGAGGTTTAAGCTTTATATCATATTGATCCGAATGGGTCGCCACATAGGATTTCAGTTCTCTGCTTCACTGTAGCACTACTCAAACCACTCTTTTACTTTCATCAGTTGAGAAATGAGCTTGGGTCTCCAAGCTGCAATACGCAAGTAGCTCTCAAAACTGTAGGCATTTCAAACCATGTAGATTTTACCATTCATAAGCAGGATACTGTTTTGACTGCAAATAAAAAAGTAAAATGGAGCTGGGATATCAAAAAGCAGATGATACTGTAAGAATAAAGCAAACGGAAAAAAACCCTACATTGAGTTGCTTAAGATTGGTTTAAACATTTAAGTCATACAGATAAACAAATGGACCTACCCTAAACTCGCTGAGTATACAGGGATTTAAATTGATAATTAAATCTTTCATGATGTTAACCAGCAGGAAAAAAGGACCTTACCTTCACAGTTTCATAGTTCAATAACGAGTCAATTGCAGCATTGCCTGCATCATTGTCAGCTTTGTTCATTTCTATTCTAAATTTAGTCCTGTAAAACAAAGGCTTGCATAGTCAAAAGGTACTGGTTGAGGTGACAAGAATAATTAATCCATGAAACCTGAACAATTGTAGATAGCACCTTACCTCCACTGTGTAATTCCTATTGTGAATGCTATGTAAGCTCCTAGTGTTCCCAGAGTTACCAATGCAAACTCTGCACCACATTTATAATACTGAAAGGGGAAAAAAAAACAAAACAAAACCAACAAAACTTAGAACACTATTATTTCAAAATTTTAACACTAGGGTATGAGAGAGACAGCGACAGAGCGAGCAAGTCCCTACCCTGAATAGTTTATAAAATCAATAACAGGCATAAATCTAAGCACAGCAATGGACAGTAATGATGACTGGCAAAAGAAAGAGTGGTAACAGGAAAATAACTCAACAAGACCTAATGCACTCTGATGAGTGAAGAAGGGCATCCAAAAACTTCTTAAGCATTAAAAGTAAATAAAATGGCTTTGCTTGCAGAGATCTTAGGAGGACAGGACAGCCAGGAAGAAGGATATGAATAAGGATTGCAATGTCCTTACAAACCAACTAAAAAAAAAAAAAAAAAATCACTACTTTCCCACAGTGCTTCTTTGGTGAACAGCATAAGAAAAGTAGAGTAGAAGATTGAGAGAAGCAGACAGATAAGGCTGGGGTGATAAGCAAGATGAATATAAATAATTATGACAGCCATAAGAGAAGTTTGCCACTTAGTGAATTTACCCAAATCCAAGACAAATAAATTTAAGACTAGCCCCAAAATTACATTCTAGAAATGGAAAATATATACATATTGTAATTTCCATGTCTATAAGCTAATTATTGGAAGGTTGTTTTAAATTTGTTCTCTACACCACTAGTGCAGCAGGGTTAGCAACAGCAGGAGAACAGGTCTGTCCCCACCACCTGCCTCTCCCTGTGGTGCTTGAACTGCCTGCCACCTGCCCCTCCAATTGCACCCCTCTGATGTGTCCCCTGCTTGCCTCCCACTGACACTTGCCCTCCCTCTTACATGCCCTGGGCAGGTCTGTGCCCCCTGATGCCTGCCTCTCCTGATGGTGCCTAGATCTCTTGACACCTGTCCTTCCCTTCCTCACCTGCCCCCGTGCTACTCCTCCCTATAGCTCCCCTCCCCTACTTATGTTTCTCTTACTGCTCTGGATCCTGCTGGGGTCCCACTTCAGCCAGGATCAGAGAGTGCAGAGCACGTGTTGCCTCTGGCTCCAGCCCAGCCATGCAGCAGTTGCTGTACAGTGGCAGTTTCATCCCCGATCCCAAAGCTGGGGCCAAAGCTGCCAGTGGATAGGTGGGCTGGAGCCAGGGGCATCACATGCTCTGTGCTTTCTGCCCCCAGCCGGAGCAGGGCCTCCAGCAGAAGCCAGTGCTGCATGGGGAAGGTGATAGGGGGCAAAGAGGCAGGTGGGAAACAGAAAGCTAAAGGGGCAATAGGGAGGAAAGGAAGTGGCAGAGCAACAGGTAGGCTTGGAGACCCCAGACTAAGAGTTAGTCACTGCCCCTCCATACCCTGTTTGTTTCTGAATCTAAGACAATGGGGGGCAGACACACAGACCCTATCTTAGATTCAAGTAAATATGGTCAGTTACAAGAATATTGTTAAGAAAAGAAGAATACCAATAATCAAATATTCATGTGATAATCCAAAATAAGGGGCAATGAAAATACCATTGAAGGAGCTAGCTAAACAAACTTCCTCCCTTTTAATTTTATCTAGTTCTACCTCTGAGATACACAAGCATACTTACATTTTAATTGTTAACACGAATTACCAACACACATCCTTAACCTTATAAGATGGTAAACTTAAATTTACTAAAAAACGTTGTTAAAAGAAAATCTAAAAATGTGCAGGTCTGAAGAAGCTTGCTTTTCAGATTACTTTTAATTTAAAATTTTAGTGAAATTAAATGCAGTAAAGGGGTATAGTCCATTAAAAAGCCAGGAACAAAAAAATAAAACAAAACAAACAATATAATATTCATGTGGAAATACTCCACAAATTGTTTTTACAACTTAAAACTATAAAACATTAATTTCATTAAAAAAAGTTGCAGAGACTATTTCCCTGTATTTGCCTAGTTTCATCTCCTTCTTCAATTTTATAAATCTGATATCACTTTAAATAAGTCACTTTACTCTTCTGTCTTAGCTTTTCCCCATAAAGCAGGAGAGAGAAAATAAAATTTGAAACTTGTAATGTAAACATGACTGTAAAAACTAAACGTTGAAGCTACGTTTTGTACCTGAAGTTATTTAAAAGCTTTTAAAAAGTCTGAGCAGGCACAAGTTGAAATTCGGAGTGTATTTGCTTTCACTGACACCAGTCTGCAAATACAGAGCAAGCTGTTGCAAGAAACTCATCATTCTTCCCAATTCTGTATTATTCATGCATTCTGATTCTGTAAAAATAACTTACCAAAATTCCGCTGACAAGCACCACTTCAAATGTGGTGGGTCCCAGGTTAAATACTAAAGCACTTAGAACGAAACTGATGCCCCTTGTTCCTCTGTCAATAGCTTTTGAAAGAGCTCCTGTTTGCCTGTTTAGGTGGAACCCCAAATCCAGGTTATGCAGATGGAGAAAGACATTCTTTGCAATCCTTCTGATGGAATTTTGGGCTACTTTTCCAAATACTGCATTTCGAGCTTCATTAAATAAGGCAGCCCCAACTCTTGAAATACCATCTAAAAAGGGATTTAAGAGAAATTAAAAAGTTATTTCTCTCATTTCCAAAAAAGCCCCCCAAAAACTTGATGCATAAATACAGAGTAAAACCTTATTCTGTCATATTTATAACATTTTTCTTCTTCTCAGGATAATTTATACTTCACTGCTACACAGGCCTCACGTACATCTTTTATTTAAAAATGTTAATTCAATTTTTACTTGAGACTCGATTACACATCCAGAAGTGAGTAAAGTCTATAGGATAATTTATTACTGGAGATTATTTCTATATGCGTCATTTTAGTCCTCAGGTGGGACAAGAGAATTTAATTCACAGAATGTTAGTAATGAAAATCAATACAGACTAGGAAAAATAACAAAAACGGCCATACAAAATGCTTAGCAGAGGAAAAATGAAGTCAGGAGCTACAATCTTCCAAACCCTTAGTGAAAAAAGTTAAACACCTGTTGACAGATTAAAGAATCACACTTACAGCCAATCAGAACAGCTGTTGCCATGGTTGCAACTGTATTTGATGCATCATTTAGGTTCAGAATGTTTCCAGACATCTGGTTGAGGTTGTCTACTGCATATTTAAACATGAAGGGAACCAGTATATTCATGGTCTAAAAGCATAAAAACAGCAATTACTCAGGATATGCTAAAATGTTTATTTATGGAGTATAAATATTTCCCCTAAATTAACCACAATTATTATATTTGGTTATTAACCACTTAAGTGACAGTGGGATGGCTTTCCTTATTCCAAAAATAACAATCTCTGCACTAGGAAATGTGTACTGCCAGAGTAGCAGGGTTAGTTTATACCTTGCTCCTTTTAAATATCAGTTTTCATCCAAATTAAATGGCTCGCTGTAAAAAACACTTCCGATTCACTCCGAAGACTCATTGAAGTGATGGCAAAACTGGGAGATATAAGGTAGCAAGACAATTCATGGCATATTTATGGCATCATTAAGACTAAGTACAGACAGTCAAAAAGCCCAAGGCTGAATTGATTCAATCTTCCCAAATTAGTTTAAACTGCGTAGATTGAACCGATAAGCAAGTGAACAGACATTAATTTTTGATTCCGGAAATGCAGCCACTTGCTTGCAGTGGCCCACACCAGAAGCCAACGGGTGCTAGAGCACACCTCCCAGCTCAGCTGGAGCAGGCAGCTTGAAAGGGAGGGAATCTGGGACAAGCTCAATAAACTTATTTAACCTAAATCAGCTAAGTCTGATACTACATCCATCCAGGTTTATCTTAAATTGGTTTCAGACATTTTGTAAGTGGCTTATGTACACTGAATGTCTGCCGTGTTACAGATTTGAACCAGTTTCTGATCACTTATGCCAGTTTGTGCATAATTGCTGTCCCTAGCCTAAAACATTAGACACTATTGGCTGTGAACATTTCAGTTACAGAAATGGTCAGTCTGGATGACAACTGGCAAGGGTGCCAATTTGCTAACTTTGGACCAACTTATGAGAGGTGAACACCTGAAATTTCCATTGACTTCAAGGAAAATTGGCAAGCACTCCCATTCCTCTGACAGGCCCTACATCTCTTCTAGCAGTAACTGTTGCTTCATGTGTACAGGCTTCCCTTGCTTTATGCGGTAGATGCGTTCCTGAAAAACTGTGTATAACTCAAATTTGCATAAAGGGAACCCACTTTACAAGATAACAGATATGGATATGTTTCAAGACCTCGACTGCATCAGTAGCAGGTAAGTCTGCTACGGTGTGAGAAAGAGTCCCACGGCTCCAAAGCACAGGGGCTAAACAAAGGCTCGGTGACCCCAGGTCCACAGCCCCAAAAAGCCCGGCAGAAATCTCCCTTACCCAGGTGTTTCTGGGGGGGAGGGGCAGGGAGCTCCATCGCAGGTATAAAGACGAGCCGGGAACAGGCAAGAGCGGGGACCGCAGAACAGGAAGGAGGAGGAGGAGCGAGGCGACATACGCTGCAGGGAACCCTGAGAGCCACGTGGAGAGCCAGTAGGAAACTATTGCAGAGAGTAAGCCCCACTGAGGGAACTTAGAGCAAAGACTGCTGACCCGGCAGGGCTCAGAACTGTTTGTTTCCACACAGGGAGGTGGTGGAGCCCAGCAAAGTTTTGTACTGTAATATCCCTAATAGAAGGGCACAATAGATTTTGTGGTACCGTAAAGCATGTAAAAGTGGCACATGCCAAAAATGGTGTCACAGATGGACCTAATGTGCTAAAGGGAATCGTGGCAACCTCAACAAGAGGCTCAGAGAGAGTCACCAAAGAGGGGAAAGGGGCAGAAAAGAGGGACTGACCTCACGAAAGTCAATTTGGTTTGCTCTTGGCTAAAAGCAGCCGGAACAATAACTCAGGCCAGGAGTGCCTGTTTTGTGTTCTTAGTTTCCTGGGTGTTTTTTTTTTTTTTTTTTTGATTGGAACCGAGGTCATGTTGAAAGACCAACTGGCTGATCAGAACGGAAGAGGGTGTAGGGGTGGCGGAGCCTCAGGAATGTAGGACCTTCATTGGACGACGGTGAGACTACTAATAGGACTACACTACAGGTACTGAACCAACTCCTTTAAGAGTCTGGTCCAGGGGCAGGGGGAAATGGGGCCTCAACCTGCCCCCTCCCCCCCACCATGGTGAGGGCAGAACTGGGGCTGGGGCCTAGCCCCACCCCACAGCAACAGCCTGTAGCAGCAGAAGCTGTACCCCCTAGCCCAGCTATGCAATGCCTGCCCCAGCTCCACCCCCACTCCCTCCCTCACCACCAGCAAGTGAGCAGATTGAGGCCCCAGTCACTGCAGTACCTGCTTCTGCCTGTGCCCTGTGCTCCTTCCCTCACCACTGGGGCCTTGATCTGCCCCCACAGCCCTTTCCTCTCCCCCCATAAACTTACCTATTGCAGATCACATAAGAGTGAATTTACCTGGCATATAATGAATTTTGGGTACAAAAAAGGCAATCACATAAGAGTGAAGTCACATATACAGAATCCACTTAAAAGCGAGGAAAACCTGTCCAGTGCTTTCCACTGGGCACATCTACACGTGATGCTACAACACCATGGCAATGTGCCACAGCGATGTAGCGTCCATGGGCAAAAATCATGATGCTGCCGCTATACTATTGTAGCAACGTGCTCCTTCAGTATAGTGCATTGCTATGGTGACATACTGGCTCAAAATAATCATGTTGAGCTGTCATTTAGTACTCCCAAAAGGAAGTACTAAATGACTGCGTCATAACAACAGCACCTTAGGGGGGTGCTTAGGGGGTGTGGACATGCTCACTGTTACAGTAATTTACAGCTACTAATCTTTTTACACATTTTGGCTATATAGTTCTGTACAGAGTATAACAGACTCCCATTCTACAGAGTGCTATGAATTATTGCAACAATGTGAACTTTCATACAGCAGTTCCAATCACACACTCCACCTTATCACACATGATATATCACTGAATATTATATGAAGAGAGAACAGTGGCATTTCTTGTATTTTAGGAAGAAGAACTCTGACCAAGGAATAAGATTTGTTCTTTAACCTGCAAACATTAGATGCTGTAACACCCCAAAAATTTTGTAAGATTTAAGAAAACATAAAAATCCCAAATCTTATTAATGACATTATTATAAAATACATTTATACCAGCTATAAAGAATTTACTGTCAACACAACTAATTTTAGCTCCAACTAACAGAAGTATTCAGCAATTTAAATTACTTTTGGAAATGAAGACGATATGGGGTAAATAAGGGATACAAGTTTCTTAGCAAACGAACAGGTGTTTTAAGACTTAATATCTCTAAAGCACAGCAAGGAAAGGTACTTTTACAAAGAATTAACTTTGTATAGATGCTCTGCTACTAGAAAAGCAGATAGTTTATAAAAAATAATCCTATAGGGAGATTACCTATGAACCTTCAATGAATTGTCAGGATTTACAAACAAAACTTTAAAATATTTTTCCAATGACAATTTTTTGCTCTTGGCACCCAGGGTTGTTACTATTTGAAATCTAACAGCACCTGGAGAAGCCAGTGAGGATTGAGACTCTAGTGTTAGGGGAGCAAATCAAAGATTACTCAAGTTTGCAGTGAGAAATGCTGAAGATCTCACTGATGTGAAAGCTTGAAAACAAGTTATAAAGTGGGGAAAACAGACTGGAGTTTCAAACTTTTATAGTACTGAAAATGCTTTGCAGAGGGGATGACAGGCACTTATGCGCTAAAGGGACAGGAGCTTTTGCAATGCCTGCTTTGAAATCAGTTTAAGGGATTTAAAAAAAATCTAAATTATTGTATACTTGAACTTATTTGTTTACTTAAAGTATTTTGCCCAGAACTAAAACTGTACAAGTTAGAAGGGAATTATCCCTTCTCTCTACTTTGCCATGCTCATCCCAAGAACTATCGTCTAAAAGTATGACCCAGAAGAGATAATCCCATAGAAGAGAATGACACCAACTGCAGAAACTTCCTTAGCCTGATGAAGGGTTTTTGAACCCGAAAGCTTGCTTAATAAGTGTTTTCCAGCTATTTAAGTTGGTTTAATAAAAGGTATCAGATTCACCCAAAGAATTGTCTGCCAACGGCATCTAGATGCATTCATTTTTGGAGAATTCATTGCTAAGTTCTGACAGAAGGCCTGATCCTTTAGATCTTATTCAGGATAAGCTCCTACAGAAGTTTATCCCAAATAAGTAATGCAAGATAAGACCCAAGTCAGCAACTCTCCTTCCTTCCCTCCCCATTAGCTTGTGAAAATAGTGACAAAGCTTCAACTGGTATGCAGAAAACCTCAGCAACATCCCCCAAATATACTGACAGGCAATTTCAAAAGTGTGTAGTAAATGAAGAACAGGCCATTCTTGTTAAAAAATAAAACATTAAGAACACCCTGAGGAATTGGAGATGCAACATCAAAATTCTGAAGCTTTAAAAAGACAGATGCACTCAGTTTTGGAATCTAAATTTTTCCATATACCCTTCAGATTACAAAAAAAAGTCTACTTCTCCCTTGGGAGTTATTTGTCCTGAAACTCAATTTCCTGTAGTATTTTGTTTTTAATAAGGAAGACTACAGTACAATCTGTATTACAGTGATGACCAACACTGGAAAATGCTGGTTTTCCTGGGAGAGCGTGCTCAGTAGAAAATAAATGTATTGTAATGCAGATTGTCCTGATTTACTACAGATTCTCACAAAACCCTCTTGAGGGATTTTACTTTTCAAGCAGCTACACTGTATGATATATTTTAAAAGTACACTTAAAATAATATCTGTAGTTCTGTTACTAAAGAAATGAGTTGTATTCCTTACACTGCAGTTCTCAACTTTCAATTAATTTAACTGGCAACACTCTACAGTTTTGTAGGAATGTCTCCTTTCACACCAACATAATTCTACCCAAAAGACTATTTTAATAAAATTTAAAGCTGTATCTCAGGTTACAGTTGTTCTGACTCCCTAAGGGTGAAACTTGAATAAGAATAAGGCAGCATGGTATTGCATTTCATTCATAATCAACTCAGTCTGCATTTCTGTCATTTTTTTTCATAAAGAAATGTGTTAATCTCACTAGGTTTATACCAAAAAGAGATGAGAGTTAGTTATTAAACTGGGTCTTTATGACTCAATGTGTTAAAGCCAATGAGATCAAGTTTACACAATATGAACTACATTTCAGGCTCCTACCCACTAGACGAGGGTTGTCCAACATATGGCCCACGGGCTGCCATGCAACCCGCCAAGGCATTTTCCGTGGCCCACGGTGCTGCAGTGGGAAATGAAAGTTAACTTCCTAGTGGCTGCTGAAGGGCTGGGGAAGGGACAAGGTTCCCACACACACTGCGTCAGCTTCATGTTGCCGACACGGTGTGCGTGGGAAGAGGAGTAGCCATGTGCCGCTCAGGACACGATGAGCCCAGCCAGAGCAGCAGGGGGCTCAGCAGCACTTTCCCCCGACCTGCTGTGGTCAGTCCCGAGTGGCACATGGCTCCACTGCCACCTCTGCTGGCTGGTGCCGACTCGGGTGGGTCTGTCCCATCCGGAGCAGCATGCAGCTGAAGTTGGCTTCCCACATGCTGCTGGGGACGGGAGGAGGCCGTCCCGGTTGGCACCAGCCAGCAGAAGCGGTGGCAGAGCCGTGTGCATGTGGGAAGCCAGCATGGCGGGGGCCTTGGCAGGCGGGGTCCTGGCGTGACCTCTGTGGGGCGAGGCAGCGGGAGCCGGTGTCTGCTGGACCCCGCACTCTGGGCTCGCAGCGCTGAGGCCACAGGGGCTGCGTGCGCGGGCGGCCAGGCACCACGGTGAGCGGGGCCATGCGGGCGGGCAGGGTGAGGGGCTGCGGTGCAGCAGCCTCCTCGCTCGAGCCCCCCATAGGCAGCGCTGGCTCATGGGGCTGCACTGCTCAGGGGATGGGGATGTGAAGTTATTTATTTCTCCCCTTCGGTCTCTGGGGCAATAGCTGGCTGGATGCAGAATGGGTCCCTCCTGTCCCTGCCCATCAGCAGCTACCATGAACTTTGCAGTAACAGGTAAGTGCAGTACAGCTACACAGGCAGGGTCTCTCTGGCCCAGGACAGAGGGTGTTTGAATATGGCTCTCCGGCCCACTGGGTGATAAAAAGTTCATGATCTGGCCCCACATTCAAAAAGGTTGGACACCCCTACACTAGACAAACTCAGCTAACCTTTCTAGTAGCCTATACTTCTTGGCACAGAATTCAAAGATCTGAATTAATTTATATACACTTTGGGACAAAAAGTATATACCATACTAGATATACTAGGACAGGGGTGGGCAATTATTTTGGCGGGGGGGGGGCACTTAAGTTTTGGTGAGTTGTGGAGGGCCACAGGGGTACCCCTGCCACTTGAAGGTGCTCCGCCCCCCCATTCATCATCTTGGAATGGGAAGTACTGCCCCCTAATCTCTGGCCTTTGCCATTGGAAGTCCCTCCCCTCGCCCCTGAAAGTAGTCCTTTTGGCTAGGGGGTTTACCATCTTGGAACTAGAAAAAAAAAATTACATTCCAAAAATCAAACAACATACACTAAAAGCCACGTTATCCAGCACTTTAGAAACCAGCATCCTCCATTAATCAGGATGCCAGTCGACACGGCAAAAGTGAAACCAGAAATGGCACTTCTGGTTTTGCCAAGCCCCCACAGCCCAGGGCACAGCAGCCTGCGCAGGGGTCCCACCTCCCCATCCCCCGGTACACTGACGTCAGGGAGGGACGGCAGCCTAAACAGGCAAAGATACCTATTTGGGCCTCTCAGGTAACCAGCATATTTGGTTATCTGGCACCCACCATTCCCCAGGGGTGCCAGATAACAGAGCTTTTGCTGTACATTAATTTAATTTAAAATATATATATATATTTGTCCTGATTTATACGTCTTGTGTACTGTACACAGAGGTGATTGCATAATAGCTTAACATGAAGTCTTACTTTTGTACATTGTGGGGAGGGGGGGCTGTGAGTGTGTAGGGTGGGTGGGGGGGGGTGGGGGGGTGTCGCACCAGCCCACTTGTTGCCACTTCCTTCCCAGCCTGCCGCTGCTGCCCTTCCCCGGCTGCTTCCCTTCCTTCCCACCTGCTGCCACTGATCCCCTCCAACCCCGCCTGCCACTCCTGCAGCATGCGGTTCCCAGCTGCATGGCCAGGACTGCAGAATGCAGCAGGAGTCAGCCTGGCCCCCACAGTTCCCAGATGGCTTCTGCTGCCACCAGCCCTGGCCCTGGGACACTGCACTCCTGCCCACCCATTCACTACCACTTCCCCCCTCTCCAACTGCTGCCCTTCCCCTGTCACTTCCCTTCCTTCTCCACCCGCCACTACCGCTCCCCCCACCCCCGCTGGCTTCTCTAGCAGTGCACAGTCCCTGGATGCATGGCCAGGACTGCAGGAGGCAGCAGAAGCCAGCCTGGCCTGGCCCCTCCGGTTCCCCGCTGGCTCCTGCTGTGTCATGCAGTCCTGGCCATGCAGCCAGGAACTGCATGGTGCAGGAGCCAGTCCAGCCAGCAACACATGGTTCCCAGCTGCATGGCCAGGAATGCATGGTGCAGCAGGAATCGGATAAGAACAGCGGGGACTGAGCTAGGCCAGGCTGGCTCCTGCTGCCTCCTACAGTCTCAGCATGGTGATGGTGAGGCCAGCTCCTGCTGCGCTGTCAATCCCACCCCCCTCCCTCCACCTGTTCTTATCTCAGTTTCCCTCTTGGATGGAGGGAGGGCAGGGAAACAGCTATAGGATCGCAGGCCAGAAGCCTCTGCTAGACAGAAGCTTCCAGATGGGGGTGGGACTGGGCTTCCTGCTGCTGGGTCCTGTCACTGGTTCATCCTAGGTCCTGCTGCCACTGGTGCCTTGTCATCTTTGACAGGCAGCCAGGGGCAGATAATAATTGATTTTCTAAATTTTTTTAGGGGCCCCACAGGCCACTGCTTCACAGACCAGATCCAGCCTGCAGGCCATATTTTGCTTGCCCCTTTGCTAGCAAGTTTCTTAAAATTCTCTGGACTTTAAGTTTTGCATTGCTATGACAGAGCTAAGTGCCAATGCCATGAGGAATACATGGAATACTCCTACAGATTTTACTTACAAAATTTAAATTGTTTTTTCAGTAACGTCTCAAGAGTTGCTGGCCATTATTTTAATTTTATATGTATTATCAGCATGCTTTTCACTAGGTTTTATATAGTATGATTGTTTGAGAACAATTCTGATTAGAAGACTCAAACCAAACATTCATAGAGTTATAGAATTTTTTCCTTGGTTTGAAGTAAAGCATTATGGCTGCTGACAGGCATGGAACCTTCCCCCCCCCCCCCCCCCCCCCCCCCCCGACACACACACACAACCCCCACCCCAAAAACCACTGCTTTACCAGAAGAGGAAGCACGTCAGTTTGATTTGGCTTGCCCACTCTGTATAGATCATGTGCTTCAGTGGGGCTTTTTGGTGTTTTAAAAAATAAAAATGCCGAAAAGCCATCCTGAAGCGCGTAATCTATGTAGACTTTGGGCAAGCCGGGTCAAACTGATGCAATGCCTCTTTTGGGCATGCACTGAGCTTGGTGTGGGGGTGTGCTGAGCTGAAAGTAAAGCATTGGTTTGTTTTTGGGTTTTTTTTCCATGTCCGTAAGCAGCCTGTGGTTCCAATTTGACTGGAGACGTAAGCAGCTCTGACTACTCACTGCAGTGTAGTCTCATATTTATTTTGACCCCAAGATTTGTCTGGTCAAATAAAATATTCTGGGTAGCAATACTATACTATGAAAATTAGAGATTTAAATATTTTAAAGTGATTTTATTACTTTATAGTAGCACAGCACCTCGGTCTTCAATTACAATTTCTTTAGGGCAGAAAAGTGGCACTTTGTGTCTCATTCTTTCCACTATTCATTTCTCAATTAATAATGATGGGTGAGCCACCAAGAACAAGCATATAATATGATATAAATGGTCTAAAATGAACTCATTTTTCACCAGTAATTCAGCGCAACTCAAACACAAGTTTCTGAAGAGGAGTAATTTGAAACTATAACTCAGTTTATCCTGTGCTCAGTTTTCGAGCACAAATATTACAGATTCCTTTCTTATTACAAGTGGCTTTAAAAAGAAATGATAACTATCTCAGGCCAGTAGGCCAGAAAAGTGAGGTGTCCATTAACATTACAGCACAGCTAGTTCTAGAGATACTGGTACAAATGTCTGAACTTTGCATCCCTTTGGGCATGGAAGCCCACCTACTTCTGCACTCAACTCTAATGGTGGTAATGCTGAGCAGAAATAGCATCATCCCTCGGGGAAGGAGGACTGCTGAAAAACAGGATTAGAAAGGATGGATGGAGAGATGCAAGAAGTTCCCTGGCACCTGGGGAAGAGGGGATGGTGGGGAGGACTTTGAAACTTCCCTTTTTCCACTGTGGGGAGGCCACAGGGAATTAGTATTTAAAATCGATTTTACTTCAGACTTCTCAGAAAGAAAGGAACAAAGAAAGGAGGAATGAAGGAAGATTTCTACAGATAACAAGGGTTAAAGAAATAATTAGATTAAAAAGGTAACAACAGATGATGCTCAAGTATTACTATAATTGAGCTTATATACATACCTAATTGATTAGACAGATAGATATGATCATCATGCTCTGCAAATTACCATCAGCATGCAACATTCCTCTCTTGCCCTTTTAGCCAAACAATTCCCCTCCAAAACGTATAAAATTAGCAGTCAGTCGAAATGCAGAGTGTGAAAGATTTCTCCAGGTCATGAATAATGCATATTTAGTCCATGAGCAAAAGGCCAAAAAACACTGCAGATTTGACAGAGGTGACAGGAGTTCTTGTCAAATCCATGTGTTTAATCCAGCTCCTAAGGATACTTAATGCATTGGCGATGGAGAGGGAAAACGAAGCAGCCAAAATAACTACACAGTGTAACAGAAGACAGAAATGGGAAAGGGAATGTACAGATTACATCCCCCCCATGCACATTATTCACTGTATCTAAATTTTATATTTCATGAATACCCCCTCTCCCACAGCTTTCCAGTGGCTGGAGTTTCAATAGGTTATAAATATTTAAGATACAGAATGTAAAATATATCAGGCAGACTATAAACCAAGAGTCTTCTAAGAAAAAGACTTTACTGGCCTTGAAGCAGACCCTCTCCTGTCATACTCTGTGCGGTAGCCAGTCAGGAAGAACTGCACCAAGAGCTCTATTAGTAGGAATAACCCATACCTTTTTTTTCCCCAGTGACAAACGACCTAGCTCCAAAATGGGGTAGAAGCAGAATGTAACTAGGCTTTTGAGAAGCCACAATGTAACACTGCCTTCTTAGTTCTGAAACAGAATTGCACTAAATTCCAGATCCAAACAGAAACAGAGTAAAACACCCTAAAAGTACCCCAAATAACTGGCCACAACACATAATGTATTCTAAGAATAGAAGTCCTGCAGAAGCAAGTTTATAGCGGGCAAAGTAAACTGAGTTTACAGTAAATATGATGGGAATTAGATACCTTAAATGTCTTACACTAAAAACAGCCTTAAACAATAACCTGCTAATACCCATCAAACACACAAGGACTAATCATGCGAATGAACAGGGCAAAGGGCACCACGTCAGTTCCATGTGAAAACTGCACAAGGTTTTCCCTGTACAAGGTTTAGGCAGGTTACAGATTAAGCAGCATAAACTGGTTTATTTTCCTGGAGAACAGATTTAAAGAGTGCTTTGCAGAAAAAAAAGAAACTATGAAAAACAGTTCCTGAGACAGATATGGTAGCAACAGCATGTAGTTGGAAAGAGCATCAGCAACAACAGACAGGAAACATCCACATGAGTCTTTCAACCTTTCAGCCACCATAATAAATATTCTGATGACAACTGTTGAGAACTTTGCATCAGAATGATTTTTCATTGGAAACCTCCTATTTGTCAAGAAGCATTTTGTGAAAACCTTTCAGTAGGCAGGGCTCTGACAGGATTCCTGCTGGTTCACCTGACAGGCTGCTGGAAAACCCGAGGGCCTGCAGCTCTCGTACAGTTCTGCCCCGCATATTAACCACTGACTCCAGATCTTCTACCCTTTCTGCCGCATGGCCATACCGGTATGAGACTAGCTATACTGTTTTGCTTTGAAAAACAGAATGGAAACATACCGATCTTTTCCAAAGCAGGTTTTGGAATTTTTTAATTTTGACCAGCTTCAATTCTGTTTTCATGTGACGCCAGAAACCAGTAAAACCATGCAATTAATCCAATATGATCAGTGACCAAGAAATACCCTTAGGAATACTACTGCTTTCTGTTCAGAAACAAACATGTATTGCTAACCCCATAGTCAAAAAACAGCTGTGAGACTATAGTGACCAAAAAGGAAACAAAGACCATCTTCCGTCTCTGGAAGGGAGGAAAAAAAAGCCTCAGAAGAACTGGTAAACCCAAAATTCTCTCTCTACTTGGAAGTCACTCTTACTTGTGAAAAATAGCTTCTTGTTAGTCTGCCTCAGTTTGTTTCAGATGTTGAGAAAAGCAATACAACACATTTACCCAAATCCAAGATGACTTTGAATTTAAGATATGCCCCCAATAATTACATTCTAGATGGAAAAACGTATGAATGCATTACAATTTCCCATGTCCAGAGTCTACCTTTGGAGAGGCGATCTTAAATTTGTAACCCCTCCACCTCCTACCACTGCAGCGAGGCAAGCAGTAGGACAAGGCCAGTGGGTAGCAAAGTCAATGGTAGGCCTGTGCGAATAGGGAAGTATTTGATTCGGATCTGGCTGATTCAGAGGACAGAGATTCAATTCATATATTCAGATCACTGTCCTGAATTGATTCGGCTGAATCATCTTCGGAAGATTCGGCACTGATTCAGTGGTTCAGCCATAGACTGTAATGGGAAATCACTGAAATACCTTTGACATTTTTTGGCAGATTTTGATGAAAACAGCAGGGATGGTAGCCTGCAACTGGGGGCCTTCCTGATGCTCAGGCAGGAACAGCTCACAAAAGGCACAGAAAGGCTGCAGACAGAGGCTTGTGTGTTGTTTCTATGTCCCTCCCCCAGAGCTCTGTGATTGGAAAGGGAATCATGGAAAGATTAGAGTCACTGGCCAGCTACAGATGTCAGTCTTTCGTGCCCTGCTCCCCCTCCCTCTTCTCAGTTTCTGTTCCCCTGAAAGACTGCCTTCCACATCTTTTTCTAAATCTTTTCCTAATCGATTCAGAGGCTCCAGGTTTTTTTTGGTCTCCTGATTTGATTCGGATTCAGTCTCTGAATTGGGCTGAATCTTCTCTGAATCAAATAGGCAACCGAAGCTTCACACACCCCCATCAAGTGGCTTGCCCCACTCCCCCACCGGTGCCTGCAGACCCCAGACCTGCTCCACTGCCACGTGCCCCCCCTTCTGCAGCCCAGGCTGCTTGCCCCCCTAGTATTTGCCCCTTTGTCCCCCACTCCAACACCTGCATCCCCCTGCGATTGCTGTATCACCTGGCACCTACTCCACACCTACATCCTCTACCACCACTTTAGAAACCTCATCTTAAATTCAAGTAAGTATGATACATGGAAATAGTGCAGGGAAAGGAAAGGAAAAAACCCAACAGGATCTCTTCAGTGCATCACCATTACTGTGATTTGGCACAAATGGAGCAAAGAGCAGTTTGTGAACCATATGCTGGGTGCAAACCTGGGCTTAAGAAGAAGGGCGTCTAGTACAGACCTATTTATGGTAGTAAAGCATGCTGGCCTTCATTCTCATTTTACTACATCCCAAATCACTACCTGTAGCATCGCTTAAAACAGACTGAAGGCCCTCTTGCAGAATCACGTAGAAGCAGGCTCAGGAATCTAACCTTCCACTGAGGGGGTACGTTTCTGCCACTGATGGCAAAGAATAAATCAGACTGCTTTTAAAAACAGCCCTCTTCAGAATGAATTTTTGGATTTGCTGCCTGGCATAAGGAGAGCATTCACATTAGACACACAACAAACAAAGACCTAAATTTTCATGAGTACTAGGTAAATACACCATGCAAGCACCTGTGTAATTTTATCTTCAGCCCTTCATGGCACCTAGATTTTGAGCAGATTGGGAATACTGTTTACTGGATTCAGAGGTACAAAGATGAAAAGCCAAAGAAGGTGAAGCCTCAATGGCAGCTTCTACACTGTTAGTTGGGTTATCATAAGCTTCCTGCACAACACTGAAAAAGAAAGACTATCTGTTGAGAACATACCCATACTATCCATTTAAGAGAGATTAATGGTAGGACAAAGCTGCAAGCCAAAGACTAGTTTTTCCACTTGAGCTCAAAACAAACATCTCTCTTCAAAGTACCCTCCTTTCATCACCTCTGTGGCTCTATTTTGTTTCTTCCTCCCAACTTCCATATTGTTGCTGAGTGCCAATAAGCTGATACATTATTCAACTACTTTCAGTACTGAAGCTGTTTTCTTGCCAGGACAGACTTTCTCCACAGAAAAACCCTCTAACTCCATTTGCAAGAAGCTAGCTTATCGCAGTGGAAATCTAATTTTAACTTCTATATAGTATGCTCAATTCAGTAGGTAAATAGTTTGAGATCTGGTTTCAGTGAAAGAACAAGAATGTGCTCTACAGCACCTTGCAGTCACAGAGTTTGTGTGCACTTGTTTTCCAAGGTAAAAGCATCTGTACATAAAGAGAATAACCACTTGTTCTTTTATATTACTCCTACTCTGTCCTTCCTTTAACAATATGTAGAAGTTTATTGTGAGCCTGTTTTCCTCCAAATACCTGGGAATGGGTCAACACAGAATTACTACGGGTTGGAACACAAAGGATTCTTTCAGCGACTAAAAACAAAATAAATGCAAAACCATTATTTCTGCCTTGTAACAGAGCTAAACTCTGTTCCTCTGCTTTTGACCTTTTGTTTAAATAAAGGATAGTACAGTGATTGCTAAAAACACAGGACTACACTATCTGGTACAAATGAAGCTATTTTTCCATTTTTCTTTTTCTACAGCACCAGGAATACCCCAGAGACTCCAAAAGTTTTAATAGCATCTCACAGCCAGAAAAAAAAAGAGAGACACACCTGTGCCTGAGAGCCCCTTTTCTAGCAGCTGCCCATGAACTGCACAGGGACACTAGAGTTCCACCTGACACCAGTACAACTGAGTAACAGTTCTTACCTTTGCACTTGCCAAAAATCCTAGAGATATGGCTACTCTTGCTCGTAGGTCTGGTCTATCTTTGGGCCACACGTATGATAACATCGCTTTGATAATTTTCCTGGCATCTACCTCCTTCAGCTATTATTGGAAAGGAAAAAAAGAGAGAGATACATATCTTATTAGAATATTAAAGTGAAAGAAACAAAGTATAAATCCAAGGCAAATTTCATTAAAACAAAACCAAATTTATTCAAAATGTTCAAAATCTAAACTCATTAAGAAACTGCAGTATATTGTCTTACTGCCTACAGGACTACACCCAAGACCAATAGAAGCATAAAGGAAATAAAGATATGTAAAGCACAGGAAGAATGAGGGAAAAGGTCTGCAGAGTCATAAACTCATTCTTTAATCTAAAATAAATTACTCGATAAATCCCACAAAGTCTAAGGCAGGATTATTTTTGGGACTAGGAGTTCATATTTAAACACTAGCACCTGAAAAAGAGAAAGTTACAAATCAATAATTATGCCTTTAACTAGAAGTATTATAAATCAGATGCAAGCAGAAAAAAATAAAATTGCTTTCTTAACCACCTGAGACTTACAAACTATAAACTGGCCATCATAATTTCATACCATTTGCAATAACTTCTAGACTTCTGAAGAGGGTAACATCTAGAGGCGCACTGATAATCTGTCCCATATACGACTGTCACCGATATGAGAAAAACTGAGAGCATCAGCAATTGGCTTTTTTTCCCCTGATATGGCTGATAATGTGGCTAATAAATGCCACATGCATGTGTGCAGCCACAGAGCAGCACGCAGGCGGCCAGGAATACAGCTTGGCAGCATGGAGAGCAGCCGGGTCCAGCTGATTAGTCTGTTGTGGGGGGAGGAGCAAAGGTGGAAAGTGCAGATCAAGGCCTTGGTGGTGAGGGAGGAAGCGGGAATGTGGCTGGGGTAGGGGCGGGACATGGGATGGAGCCTCCCCCAACAAGAAGAGCCCAGCGCAGCCCTAACCCCAGCCCACAATAGCAGCCCACCCTGCCCCACACAGAACTGGGGGTATATGCCCCCCTCAGCTCCCAGGGTGTATGCAGCAGCAGGAGCTGCCACCCTTCTCCCCACGCCCCCTGGACAAGCCGTGGGTCTGTCCCATGCCCTGCCCCACACCAGTTAGGCAGCACCTGCCCCTGGCCCACCCCAGCCCGACTCCCTCCCTCACTGCAGGGGCCACAATCTGCATCCCCCACAACCAGCCAGATGCCACTTTCCACACTGTGGGACTGCATATTGAAATCAGATCAGTATCGGCCCAAAAACTCTCTATCAGTGGACCCCCAGTAACATCTCTTAAATGTGTTAAGAGGTTCAGATTCAAATGATCTATTTTCCATTACCATTTTATTAGTTCTCCCAGTCCCATAGTAGAAGAACAAGGGGACATTCAATGAAACTGACATGGAACAATTTCAAATTTAATAACAGGAATACTATTTCACTCTGTGTCTGATTAGACAGTGGAATTTGTTGCCAGAGGATGTCACCAAGGCAAAGAACCTGGCAAGATTCAACAGAGCTTTGGAGTAATACAAGGAAACGTTTTGGAGTGGATATAAATCACAGAACAGGAAGTTAAGACAATTAAACCTATTAGGTGTTAAGATGATATCAAAACAGAGGTCAGCTAAGCGGCTATGGGGCAATTTACACTGCGATTTCAACTTCCTGTGAAGTATTTGCTGCTGGCCCCTGGACTAGATGGTCAACAGGTCTGATGCAGTCAGGCAATTCCTATGTTCCTATTTTTCCAAAGGTGATATTATTATACATTTCTCGTAGCCATTTAAGGAAATATGTATGTCAAATATATAAGGAGATACAAAACAAGGAAGATAAACATTTAGTCAGCTGAGATAATAAATGGAACAGTTAGTTTTTCCTAGATTGTATGTAACATGCTCCTATATTTCATCTCACAAGAAGCCATTTCAAGTACATGTAGCAGTTTGGAAGAAGTCAAGTGAAGAGTGGAAGGAAACAAAAAGCGTGTGACGAGAGATTTGGATGGATTTCAGGAAATGAGAGTTAGGAGTATTAGACTGCATTTATTAATAAAGAACATACAGGTTTCTACAGATCAGTTTCTAAGATTATAAGAACTCAAATGCATCTGTGAAATTGCTTGACAAGTTTAAATTATGAGAGTCCAAAAGCAAACTGAAATGTTTTTAAAACTTAATCATTTAAACAAGCTTCATGCCACATTTTTTCCCTAACAGAATGGCAATGAACCTTGTTCTGCCATTTCTTTCAGGACATTCTACACTGTGTAGTGGGATTCTTTCAATGCGCACACAGTGAAGTTACGGCTAAGAGCAAGAAAACTGTTCTAGTTGGCTTAATTGTGCATAAAATGTCACCATTTCATTTAACAGAAGTGGTTCTGAATTTGGGAAATCATGCATTATGAGTCCATTAAGCTAGCTCCAAAGTACATGGCTTAAATAGTTCTATAAAGTTTTTGTTTTTATTTAATATCTTCCTACCTTTCTTTCTAAACTAAGGCCAAATCCAAATCTGATATTCCAATGCAAACCCTTTTGAAAAAGTACATGAAGTTATAGGGGGATAGATTAGCAATAGAAGCAGAGAAATTTTGCTTCTTGAATTCCAAAGCAAAGTCTACTTGCTGCATTAAGTCATTAAAAATACATATCACAGTTAGGAATAATACGAACACACCGAACTGCACTGGAAAGCTACCAATAACTCATTCTTTAGTGCTGGACACCCAAGGGTAATCTTGAAAGACAGAAAGGTTATCTAAAGCTGAAGGGAGGCCAGCAACTAGCTAGTAGACTGAATTACCCATCACCCATGTGTGCTAATCTCTTCATTTCAAGCAATGCTTGGTGGAAAAGAAGTTTGCCCTTTTCAAGATGAATTTTCATTAAAAAGGAGTCCATGAAAATAGATGGATGTTTCAACATTTTCATGTTCCCCACAGTAGGGAATCTCATGTACCTTCCCCAATTTCAGGAGAAAGACATAAGTTCAATTTAAAATTCACTGTTAAAGCTAAGTTAGAACCAAAGGGGAAAAAAGTAGTTTGTTTTGAAGGGAAAAGGCTCTTAAAACAACAAGGGAAACAAATATGACAAACTTAAGCTTATAAGTGCACAGAAAAAGCAGGTTCTTTTGCGTTTCTAATCTCATCTTCAAAGACAACAAGAGTATAAAAGTTAATAAGATACTGTATGTACTGTCAACAACTGTGAATGTGTCTGAGCAGTGTAAATAAGCAGTACTCTTCACATAGCGTTTAGAAAATGGATAAGCTGATGATTCATAAGTCAGCAGTGGGTGCAAAACAACATATTTCTACTTATCCCTAGTTACACAGAAGAGAGGCATTATTTCCAGCAACATGTGCATGAATCTTTCCCTTTTAGCTATGAATATGCAGAGTCTCATAATCTAAACAGCTGGAAGAGTTTTTTCCTGAGCACCATTAACGTGTTAGAAACAGAGATCCAGGTTTTCCATTTGCAATAGAAAAACAGAGACTTTATCCTTCAAAAGGAGAAAAAAAAAAAAACACAGGAAATCACACGTTTACCCTCGCAGGCTGGCAGAGTTCCAGCCTGCAAGGAGCTGATTTGGGCTGAGGGGAGTGTGGGGGGATGGCAACTGGACAGTAGCGGGGCTGGGGAAGGCTGTGGCTCAGGAGTGATGGGCACTGACATATCAGAGCTTCCCAGTCCCTCAAAGCAGCAGGAGGGCACCTGCATCCAGGTGAGCGAAGGCAGCAGGGGGAACTCTGATTTTCTATGGTAAAAATACCAAAATCAAATGCAAAAATATATAGGTATTCAGAATTTATTTTATTATAATGACAGAGGCACTGGTAGCCTTTCAAACTGCTTTAAAATTGTAACTATAACAATAAAATATTGTGTTCAACTGACATGCAGTATTTCATTTTAATAAACACAGATTCTGGGGGTCTTAATCAGAGAATTTTGAATGTTTAAACAGAGAAAAACAGGATCCCTGGTCAAAAGAAAGTAAAAAGCTGGTGTCGTATTAACATAAAAGCTACCAGAGTTATTGGAGAGTTGTATGTTGCTATTGCCTAGTCAGACTGTATAGGAAAATTATTAGAGGACAAACCCAAAAGCAATAAAAGCTAAAAAACTAGGAAAGGCTTTGGGAGAGTTCTGAAAGGTTACAAAACCAAAAAATGCTGTGAAAGTCTTTCAGGGGTGCTGCAGCACAGGTACCCCCACCACTGCAACAGGGTGAAACTACCCTGTGTGCCCTCTGCAGAGCTGGACTGGGAAGGATTGTGGCTACTACATTAGGGTTATCTGATAAACCTAGAACATGCAGGAGCTCCCATTCTTGCCACAGACTCTCAGTTCAATCCTGCATGCTCCTCCCAGAAATAGATGTGTGCGCCTTGTTTCCAGGAAGAGCATGCAAGGTTGGATCAGGAGGGGATGTGACAAGAATGGGCACTTCTGCCTGTGTGTCTGTTTTGTTGGCTATGCTGCACACATTTTATACCTAGTATATTTTTGCTTTGCTCAAGTTTAAGAACTATTTCCATATTCTATGAAGGGGCAAAGCATTTACTTTATTTTTAAGCAAAAGTCTTAACACTCGCATGCAATGAGTATTAACTTCTGTAAACCTAGTGTGTAGGAGATTAGAATACAAACTCTGGAAAAACCACCAGAACAGCTCTCTTCTGATGACGCATACTGCATAAAAAGTTAATGCAGTCTCCATTGTGCAGATGGAAAGAAAGAGGGTCAGATACCCCTTCCAGCAGTTGCAGAGTTAGAATGCAGGCATATGTGGTCAGCTGCAGTTTTCCCTAGCCTAGAAAAATCCTCAGGTGACAGCAAGCCACATTTCCCAGACAGTCAGGGATGTTTGTGCATTGAGTGCCATCCCTAAGCTAGTTTACCAATGCACAGAAATCAGAATATCCAAAAGCCCTAATTTTAGCCCAGTTGGTTGCAACCGACAAACTGGACCCAGCTGCTTTCAGGAAGCACAGAGGTGGCCTATCTACTCCTTTGCCCAACTGTTGTGATTGATACATTGAGTCTTACTCTTGGCCTTCACTTTTAACCCACTCTGTGTAGCCTGTTGCTAATTTTTGTTATTTTCCCCAGCAACCTAATAATGAGCACTTCTCTGAGAGAGGCCAAGCTAACTATTCTTGGTGTGGTTGCATTAATCTGTAATTACCGAAATATAAGTATTCATGGAATTGTGTTTTTTCCTTTGTAAGACAAGTTACTCATTAACAAAAGAAAGTTCCTATTTAAATATTTAAGTATTTAAATGCCCTTCTAGGTCATCTTAAAAAAAAGTGCTTGCCAAAACTCTGGTTAGCACATTCCTAACCAATTTGAAGGCAGAATCCACACTCTTAATATTTCTAGCATCCTAGTAAACGGAATTTGCAACCTCTTTTCTAGACTGAACCAGTCAGTCTGGAATATAATTTCTAGGCTACTTCAAACCTGTCGGTATTTGTAGATTTCCTTCTCTGTGATTATTTACAAGAAGAAGTGTCAGGACTAAGTGTTACTAAGCTTTCACGACAAATGACATTTACATGTCCATGCATCTCAGCTGAAAAAGGTTTGCATTTCAGGAAACAGCCTATCAGCCTCCACCAGTGGTGAATTAAAATGTCAATTATAAAGGTGAGCATGTGAAATGAATTTCCATGTGAAACATACTAGGGCTGCAGCTTTTTTCCATGGAATTCTGGAGAAACAAATTTCAGGCCTTAACAAACAGTTGACTAATACAGTCAAGAAAATAAAAAAGTTATAGCACTGGAAGCAACTACAGCATATTTACTGGAGTGGCAAGGACATGGAAACTTTAGATTTCATCCTCACAGAGCATGTAAAGCCATTCTCATGCTTCATCCCCTCACAGCCTCTACATGCCACCGGTCTGTACATGCACAAATCCCTAAGGAGCAAGAGCAAGCTCATTCCCATTCAGGACTAAAGAGGTTAAGCCACACTTCCTGTACTTGTTCTCAGCTGCTCAGCGTTACACCTCGTTGATATCCAGGAAACTTGGATGAGGAAGCAATGCAATCCAAAAACAAAGGGACAAAAGATGACCCAGTTTGAGGAAAAAGGAGTAGATCATGCCAAGGGGGCTGGCAGACAGATGGGGAGGTGTGGGGGAAGAGAAAAATGGGATTACCTGGGACAATGGGATGTGAAAACATTGTCTTACTCAGCAAGAAGACTGGGACAAGGAACTCTAGAAGAATGGGACTAGGAATAGAACTCCTAAAAAGAAAGAGGGAAAAAAGGCAGGTTGGAGGGGACAAGACAGAAGGGATCAAGCTGAAAGCGTGCTAGGGAAGAAACAGGCAAAACGGTCTGTATCCTCAGCAGCACTCCCATACTGTGTTTGGTACAAGACCAAGATTCTGCATTTCCTGGCAAAGCATGCTTCATCTTCTAGCGGTGGTCTATGGAGAGAACAGCCTATCACCTTCATCAGCTATTCTGTCTGCCTAAGGGGGAAGAGGTCTGTAAGGTGGGCCTGAAGTTTCCATCCTTGCTCATGAACCACATAGCTGTCAACATGACACACATGTTTAGATTTCCTAGGTTTTTGCTAATAAACTTGTGGGGAGCCCCCCCCCACACACACACAAAAGAAAAAGCATGAAGGGTGGCAAAAGTCAAGTACTCAGATGTTACGAAATTCCAGAATTAAAGATAGTTTATGAACCTTAATTTATCCTACGTGTGCTTCACAATGCACCTATTAGTGATGTGATTACATTTTTTTTTTCTTACAGGAACCACCCCCCCCAGCTCATGAAAACCTGGCATACGATGATCACATAGCTAAAGATTACATATCAACATGCAAAATGCACAAGAGAATTAGATCCGTATGTACAACTTCATTCTATGCAGTCCTACCTTATGAGAGTTTGACTTTGCAACTTTAATAATATTCTTTCAACATGAAGGATTTTTTTTGTTCATAACTGCTAGCACACAACTGTATGCATTAACGTCTTAAGAAATTAAATCAAAGTTATAGTCAATTTATAAACTAACAAGTTTATTTTTATTCCTGTACTGAATGTAGGTGGAGTGACTGTTCCACTAACTCATATCCACAAGCAAATTCCTGCCACCTCAAATGTTGAGTCTTAGAAATGCCACTGACCAACAGAAATAAAACAACATATTAATTTATAATGAAATGTATTTATCATGAAATATGCTAAAATACCAGAGGTAGATTTCAAGTCAACATGTGACCTTTCCTTTTTTTTTTTTAAATAAAAAACTTAACTGGTAAAAAATGTATGGAGCAGTCCTAGTAATTCAAGAGCTAGTAAGCCAAAATTCACAATTAACATTATTAATTAGACTAGACTGAAGTCTAAGCTGTGAAGACAATTTGCTGTTTTTTCAGTTGCTTAAGTCTTTAAAAAGTTGAATGTGTTTTTATTTATTCAGATACTCCAAATAATACTGTCTAATCAAGCTTTTACCCCTTCCTTTGGATTTTTGTGGAGACCTCCACCTGCATGACCATGCCAACATGTTCTCTTTTCTGTATGCGGCCATTTTGGGAGATGCTGTGTGAAAAAGAAAAAAAATTATACAGTGACTACAAGAATCATATCTTAAAAAAGGTGTGCAAAAGTTAATCTCTAACTTCAATGCAACAATCATGGCAAAAGGACAGCAGCAAAGTGTTATCATAAAAGGAACGGAGATTACATTCCAAGAATAGCATCTTGCTCTTAAAGTCAGTATGAGAAGGCATCATATCCTGTAGCATAAATGTTAATGGTATCATACAGCAAAAGATAGGTGAAGGGTTATAGGAAAGAATTCTAAATTCTTTGAATACAGTTCAACACTGAAAAAAAAAAATGTAAGAAGTATCACCTTATTAGTTAGATCTATTTTCTATGCATACAGATTTAATTAGGCACATGTGAGCACCTGGACGATGTACTCACTTTAGCTTATATCTGACTTGCATTGATTTCACTCAAAACAGTTGCTTACTGAAATAAACTAAATCCATAAAAGCCAGATTTAAGCTAAATTACATGGGTGCTCACAGGGTGTGCACCAGTTTAACTAAACAGATTCTCTAAAATGACATAAATTAAATTACTACAACTTTTGTCTTCAGACAAGGTTTAACAGCAAGTGAGATGTGTTCTATTTCTTCTTGTGAAAATCAACAATTATGCTCAATTTGCTATACCTTTATAAGGTTTACAGGCAACAGCAGGAACAGGTATAACCAGAGAACATGACAAAAAAAATGGACACTGACAGGTGTAACTAAGAGGTTACGCTGGCTCACAGAGCTTTTATATGCAAGAGAAAAAAGTAATCCAGCTGGTCTTTCAGATCACAGCAAAAGATGCAATTAGAATTCACCTTTATGTACAAGCTGAACAATGTCCACCAGGTCATTTAAAGATATTTTTATAGAAGCCTAATATCAAGAAAATTACAAACAGGTTACAGCTCTCAGTGGTCACAGTTTAATTGCATATTAAATTTAACATGTAAGCTGGCAAGCTCCTAAATCACCTAGAAGCATTTTTTATTATTATTTTTCAGCTATAGTTATTCTCCCTTTATGGGTGAGAAGAAAATGCCATTCTTCCAAACCCCCTTTTCAAAATGCAACAACACTTTCAGTGAAGTGCTTAACATCACTGTGTTGCACTGGAATGCTGTGAGCAATTTAGCAAGTATAATAATGGCACTTTTTCAGAACTCTATAAATGCTTTCAAGTCAAAACATTAATCTATAACATTCTTTTGAGATAGGTGAGTTTTTTATTAAATTATTATCCCCACACTGCAGATGGAGAAACTGAGCTAAGCAGTGACTTCACCTGTAAGTGTCAGGAAAGGAAGTCAACACCAGAGGTGGGACAGAGGAAGTGACAGGGACAGTTGCCTACGCAAACTTAATTCTGTGTCCAAACTCTGCAAAAATGAGCCAGGGATTGTGTGGAAAATGGTTCAATAATGTTGTCAGAAGCTGTAACCATAATCTCTTCATCAAAAGCACAGGTTCAATCTTGACATTTAAGCATGGCAGCACAAATTTCTGGATCTCAAACTACAGGAATAATTAGATTACAAGCAGCATAAGCAATCCATTACTCCAGGAGGCAGAGCATTGCCCCCAGCTCCACACCAAAGGTTGGGGAAATCCTGCCCCAGGAGGCACTTGCAGAATACCTGGGCCATGTGCCAGGTGCAAGGATGGACTCCAGAGAAGGTCAACCAGGCCTGGCCTGTTGGTTTTCTCAGGTATTTCCAGGACAGTATATATTGCTGCTATGGTGGCACAAAAGCTGGACTTTTGGGGGCTTTCTATTAAAAATCTTCCTTATAAATGCAAATAAAAGAAGGGAAAAGAATTTATAACTCATTTATTTTTTATTATTTATCCGACTTGACTAGTTCAGGACTTACTCCACATTCAGGTCTGCTGCAAACAATGGAAGCAATAACAGTTTTCAAAAAAGGTAGCAAAAAACCCCCAAAAAAACAAACAAAAAAATCAGTAATAATAAAAGTGAGAACCATGATCAGGCTGTATTAGGGGATCTCATATACAACTATTTTGAAATGTAGCATGATTTAGTATTAGAATTCAGGAGTCCTTAACTCAAAATCTCATTTCTTTCATGTACTATATGTACTTCAATACTAAAGTTACCAAAGCACTTAAGTGTGCTAAGTCTCACAGAAAAAAAAAAAAAAGTTTGTTAAACCACTTAACAGCATTTTGAGACAGCACAAGAGCAAAAGTGAGTAAGTTAGTGTGGGTGTATGTGTGCAATAAATGCACATCCTTCCTTCCTTTCCATCTTAAAATGCTATGCATTTCTGCATCATTATTAGTATAGGAAGCTTCATAAAAATCCTCTTATGTTTACAATAAGAATTAAAAAAAGCCTCATGTGGCAGACTGGCACCCATGAGAGTGAGCAGCAAATATGCAAAGTTTCTTGATGTTCCACAAACCGAGCATATGTTTGGAGTAATAAAGGTTTACGCACAACGCGCAGCATTCCATACTTTGTCAGATATAAAATATCAGGATGAATCGGAGTGTCAGCAAGCTACAATTACATTTCTAAAAGCTTTTCCGAAAAACTCTGCATGTTGCCACTGACTTTTAGACATTCAGAAAGATTTCTCAAGGGGGGGGAAAGAATATCAGGATTTCAGCAGAGGTTCTCTCCATTTCCAGAGGCAGAAACATAACTTCCCATTTATCTCACAACACCCAGAAATGATAAAAAGGGAAATTATGCAATGGATGTAAAATATGCAACATAATTGGAAGATGCTCCAAGGGCTTGTTTCCCCCCCGCCCCCACATGCCCAAGCAGAGTGGGAGGAAAGACTGCTTAACCCTACCTTTGCAGCATCTAATAACTGCTTTGAATAGCCTCTCCCCAAACTCTGCCATGGAGCTTGCCTGAATGTCTGTAGAATCTGGAGGAAAGAAAGAGCAAATGAAAAAAAGAGCAAAAGTAAAGTAATGAAGAGTCCACATTTTATACCCAGAGAATACCAAGTTCATGAAACCATGCACAACATGGAAACAAAACAAAGACCTTCTTTGACAACTGGCCAAAGAAAATTAGATGAAAACAACTGGTGGGGAGCAGGTGTAAAATAAATTGCATCCAACCATTACAACTGCTAGAAGACAATAAACCTGTTCCCTTCCTCTGCCCAGGCTCCCACTAGGCTTCCTTTCCTTTGTATCATGAAAACCTTTAAAGTCTTTCTTCCCTCGTCTCATTTCATTTTCTCTCAGTTGGCTTTTGTATTCTTTTCAAATATTCCTCTTTGGTTCTGTTTTTTCATTATGTTGTATTCTTTTGAGGCTTATCATGTTCCCTATTTTCATTCCTTCTTTCTTCAGTCAGTACCAGGCTTGACCCAAAACACAAAGTCATGACCACAACTCAGGTCTAGAAAGCGTTATCACTGCCATCTAAGCAGGCCTACTTGCAGGTCCTTCCAGATGGGATACACAAGACCCCCACATTCATATATTCTAGTTGATCGGACTCGGTGCAGAAGTTACATACTAACGGATGCTACTGCAGAAATGGAGCATTTTATTTTCCATTCTTCAGGGCACAGACCTCTGCCTACCTTTCCTAGAGGTGTTACCATCACACAAACAGCAATTTACACTTTCACTATACTCTTCCTTTTGTTTGAGAGGATGGGCAAGCAATCAGATTTTTGGGCGGCGGCCGGGGGGGCTGGGGGCGCAGACCCATTCAGCCATTCCTCCATAGCTGTTCAGCCAGGAGACAGCTCCCAGTGGTTGAGCCTAAAATCAGTCCTTCAGATACTCCTAAACCACCCAGCTAGTATTCCATAAGCCAGTCTTTTTACAGCTCTGTTGTGTGACTGGCTGCACAGCATGCACTATATAAATCAATACAGTAGAGCAAAACAGCAACAGAACAGCTCGTCAGCCCAAGGCAAAGGACAAACGTCAAGAAAATGAACTCAGTCAAGACAAACATTTTTAACCTTAACAAACAGCAGCCTTGCCTTGTGTATATTTTCTATACTTTGCCTTAAACCTTCTGTTTGCCCTTGTCCGAAGTCATACACGGTATGTTACAAATGGCTGAATAAATACAGTGAAGCAAAACTAATTTGCTTGCCATATAATACGTCTAATTTCAACATCCTGAATACAGAATGGGATGAACTGCTGTAATAAAACAGTTTAATGATTCCTTTATTTTTAACCCACATAAAACATTTAGCATATATATGTCATAACAACAACACATGGAAAATAATTTTGGTCTCAAGGAATTTTTGCAAACATCTTCCAGCAATTCTCAGCTAGGGTGCCACAGCACCCTGGGGTACAGCGAAAATCTTTCAGGGTGTCACACAATACTAGCACAGGTAGGTAGGCAAATACATACACATGGTTCACAAGATGAACCCAGGCATTTCAAAGAGGAATTTACAGTGTCAAAAATATTCTTATCTGTTGTAGTCTTTCTGAATTCTGTCATAGAAGAATTGCTCTATTATTTTTTGTTACTCAAAAAAGAGCAAATAATTGCTTTTTTTGCAAATAAAAATGCTCTATTTTGAACAAATAATTGCTCTATTATTTTTGTTAGTCAAAAAAGAGAAAAGGCTAAGAGCTAGCACCATCTGAGGGGTGCTGCACCACGCACGTGTGCATGCACATATGCATGTGCTAGCCTATGCCAGGCAGTGTGGAGAACAGCTCCTGCAGCTCCCCACAGGTAAGTCTAGATGTGGGGGGGACAGATTGAAGCTACCATGGTGAGTGGGGGAGTGGGACTGGGGATGTTGCCCAGCCAGGACAGTGCGTGGGGCCCAGGTGAGAACACATGGCCCTGCGGCCCAGCTGGGGAGCGGGGGGGAGTTGGGGGTGGCTTGTCCATGTCACCACCCACACTGCTGCCAGGCAGTCAAGGGATGCCTTGCTATGGCTGCATAGCTGGTGCGGGGCTCCTGGCAGCGATGCCAAGCCTCCCCGGCCCGCTCTGCCCTCCTGTGCCAGGTCCCACCTGCTGGGCCTCAGAGACCTCCAAGGGAAGGACAGCAGGGTGGAGAGTCTGGAGCCCACAGCAGGCAACCTGCATCCTCTCCTGCTCATGGGCTCTGCTCCAGCTGTGCCACCCGCAAGGGGGAGACAGGCTCTGCGCTCCACTCCGGTTACAGCCGCTGCTGCCACGTCACTTGGGCACTGCTGGGGCGGGCAGGGGGCTATGGACCCTAGCCCTAGACCTGGGTCCCCTCCAGCAGGGCCGGGGGTGGGCAGTGGGCTGCAGGTCACAAGTAAGGGGCACCAGCAGGTTTGAGCAGGGTGGAGAGCTTTGGGTTGGGAGTGAGGGACACCAGCAGGGTCAGAGGCAGGGCACTGGCATAGCAAGGCTGCTCAGTATCACAAAGGAGTGAGGGGAACAGCCGCAGCTGCACCAGTGTCCTGGTGAACAAAAGGAATGGGGAGCTCTGATTTTCTATGATTAAAAAAACCCCAAACTGAACACCAAAATATACAGGTATCTAGAATGTATTTTGTTATAATAATTGAGGCACTGGGAAGCTTCCAAATTTCTTTATAATTGTAAATATAGCAATAAAGCATTGTGTTCAACTGATACTTATATGTAAAGTGGCACTTTATTTTAATTGTGAAAAAATGCAGATTTTAGAGGTTCTAATAAAAAGTTTTTTAAAATGAATCAGTGAATTTGCAATTTTTAAACGCAGAAAAACAGGATCCCTGATCACGAGCCAGGCAAGGCAATTTCCATGTATGATATGACTAAGGGTATAATTTTCAAGGACCCCTCAATTCTAACAGTTGCTATTGGATTGTAGGGGGGGAAAAATATCACAAAAGCCTATGAACACATTTAACATGACTGAAGGGCTTCAAATCAAATTTTCAGGATGGATATCCCTGTAACACGCACCACCTTTGGAGGCCTCCTCTGAAGATGCAGGAATATCTAGCCAATTCAGTCAATGCTCCAACAGAGATTTGTTTTGTTTTGTTTAAATAGAAAAAAGAAACTACTGATCTTTTTACCTATATCGGTTACCATATTTCCAGTTTCAAAAAGGAGGACACCTGTGGGGGGTGAAGGCAGGGAGGGCAGAGGGTTATGACTGGAGATGGGGGCAGTGATATGTCTGTGCCCTGCCCCACACTTCCAAGCCACAGCCCCCCAACCCCGATACTGCTTCTCCCTCTTGACTCACTATGCTGGCGCCCCTCACTCCCAACCCACAGCCCCCCCATCCTGCCAGTGCCCCTCACTCCTGACTCACAGCCCCCTACCCCTATGCAGCTCCCTGCTGCCCCCAAAGAACCTCCCCACCCCCTTCCCTTGCTCTGCTGCACCCCAGTGCTGGCAGGCACACACACAGGCATGCACACCCCCCCCCATCTGCAGCTGCCCAGGGCCTGTGCACAAAGCACGCGATGCCCCAGCCTCCAATCACCTTCCCCTACTGCTCCCTGCCCCAAGCATTTCCTTGCTGGGTCAAACCAGAAAGTGCCAGGAAAATGGAGGCAGAGCAAAAACCTGCACATTCGCTAATATTTAAAAAAAATGCCAGGATGGAGATGGGAGGACACAAAATGAAGACATATCCAGGAAAACGCAGATATATGGTAACCCTACCTGTACCTCTGGGGCCCGTGGCACACGCTGGGAAATAGGATCTGATCCCTGATCCCACCAATCACACCTCCTGCCATGCACCAAGCTGGGTCCCTGCAGCCCTGTCAGTTCCAGCACCGGGACCACACCAGAATCTTAAACTGGTTCAAGTTACCCTGCTATGTGTTTTAAGGCATGGTGGAAACCAGCCACAGAAGCGTTATGCATCTTTTATGGAATATTTTTGTGGCTGCTTTCTCATTTTGTCCTGCCATTAATTCTTTGAATGTGTGGCAGAGCTATTATTTATGGGGCGATTATGAAGTTAATCATGCCTTCATTCTAACATCTGCCATAAGCCTGATTGTCAAAAGAACTATATTCAAAATCCACATTCAGACAAAAAGCCTGTGCAGGGTGAAAATGCTAACAGTCTGTTGCCAACAATTTTGTTTAATTGTGGCTGTAGCTGCAACAGTTCTGATCCTGCTGGGAAGAAGGCCTTTTGAAGGTCCCACTGACATCCTAAAAATGTCATGTTGAGATTCTCAGTTACAACTCTGCAATGCCCTGACATGATTAAAGTGGCTTAATCTTGTCCATGAAGATGGGCCTTGTCATTGTAGGTTTTTTACTGTTCAAAAAAAAAGTATGTTACAGCCACAGCTGCAGTAGAAAGTGAGGATCTACGATTCAAATACTGGCAGATAAATCTGTTACAAGTTAAATAAATAAAAAGATTTTACAGATATAACAACCCTATGCTCTGGAAGCCCACAAATTCAAATACTTTCTATACCTACTGAAGGACTGCTTATGCCACTCTGCTAACAGCAGCAAAGGAAATCAAGCTTCTCCCATTCCCCTCCACTTCCTCCCAAGTTTAGTAAGAAAAATGCATGGGAGCAATGGAGTGAAGTCCTAAGGCAAAGATCCTTAATATTGAAAATATTATCAAAAATTGATTTTAGATGAATGAATTAGTGAATGAATAAGGTATCAAGCATACCCAGGTCTACTGAGAAAGCAGCCTTAAGAAGAACTCGCAAACCATCTACAAGGATTTAAGGTGCAAGCAGACACCTTGTCTCCCCTGTCTCCGGATGTTGTAAATCTACGTAACTCCTTACCATCCATCTTCCCATCTTCATGTCTAAGCCCTACCATCATTTGCACATCTAAGCCATGAGGATCCAAGCCATGAGGTACACAACTAGAGCCTGCTCAACTGCAACAAGGTGACTAGCTAAGCGCACTGCAGCAAAGTCTGTATGTATGGATGAGGGCCTGCAGCAAAGTCTGCCTAAACTAAGTATAAAAGGACAGTGAAGATCAGGCCCCGATGACCTCGTATGCCATCCACATCAACTCGGAAAAAAAATCACCGGCATTCCTCCCATAAGATCATTGTGTCCAGAGGCGCTGCGACTGGCCCTTATGACTGAACCTGAGCACCAGTGGATTGCCCCGTGTGTACGTGTGTGTGTGAGAATATGAATGGTTTTAGATAAAGCCTTGCTTTTCCCCACTTGATCTCGTGGGTCACTCAGTAAAGATCTTGGTTGCTGAACCTATGCATTGGTCTTTTGTCCAACAAACAGAACTGACTTTACTGGCTCCCAAGGGTTCAAACAACTGAAACAACAATGTCCATTTCCACATGTTCTCAGATGAGGGGTTTAGACTTCTGAAGCTACACAGAAAATGACCTTTGGCCAGCTATATATTACCAGCTGCCAAGGAGACTAGGAAAAAGAAAAAAGTGGTATTTCATTGGGCCAGCTGTTGATTTTCTATATTGGAGAAAACATTGGAGAAGATACCCTCACACTGGAGGACAGGAGGGTGGTCCAGGCAGATCTTGACAGGCTCATGAAATGAGCGGATGAGAGCCTGATGGTGTTTGACACCAAAAAATGCAAGGTTCTCCACCTTGGGAGGAAAAACCTATGGCATGCTTGGGAGGAAAAACCATAGGCTCGGCAGTGCTATGCTGGTTAGCACACAGATGAAAGGGACTTGGGGGTCACGACTGACCACAAGAAGAACATGAGCCTTCAATGTGATGCTGCAGCTAGTAAAATGAGCAAAACACTGGCTTGCATCCATAGATGCTTCTCAAGCAAATCCCAGGATGTTATTCTCCCACTCCACTCGGCCTTGGTGAGGCAGCTGGAGTACTGCGTCCAGTTTTGGGCCCCACAATTCAAACAGGATGTGGAGAAGCTTGAGAGGGTGCAGAGGAGAGCCACACACATGATCGGAGGTCAGGAAAATAGACCTTATGACGAGAGGCTGAGAGCCATGGGACTCTTCAGCCTGGGAAAGCACAAGCTCAGGGGTGATCTGGGGGCCACCTATAAGTTTATCGGGGTGCTCACCAGGATCTGGGGGAACGACTATTCACTAGAGCACCCCAGGTGATGACAAGATTGAACAGTCATAAACTGCTCCGTGACCGACTCAGGCTGGACATAAGGAAGAACTTCTTTACTGTCTGAGCCCCCAGGGTGGTTCAAGCACACACTCTGAACGCCTTCAAGACAAGCTTGGATGTTTATCTTGCTGGGATCCTACGATCCCTGCTGACTTCCTGCCCCTGGGGCAGGGGGCTGGACTCGATGACCCTCCGGGGTCCCTTCCAGCCCAAATGTCAATGAAATCTATGGTAGAAGATAAGATGGATCTAGGGATACCCAGCCTTTTTTATGGCTTGGTCTTTTTCCACAGAACATAGAGACATATTGATATGAACTCATTCTCCCTCAAGTGTAACACCTAATCAAGTATTAGGTAAATAAGCCATCCAATACACTCGTATAGAAGAAGAAAATCTAAATTTATGGATGAGGGCCTGGACCTACAGAAACACGTGCATTTTTTAAAGGAAAATCTGTAACAAAGCTGGAACTCTAACCCAATTTTCTTGGCTTTCAGTCCTGTACCTTATGAAAGCAACTCTTTCCCATGCTTCTCCTTGAAAAACCCATTCTCAGAAGGAAAGTCCAGGAGGACGCCACATTCTTAAAAGCAGGAAGGTCAGGAAAAAGATACCAGTATGACAGCCCGAGGAGGTGGGGTGGAAGCTTATACTGCCATGCTTTAATGCTGTACCTGCTCTGCAAAGAGATTCCATCTTCTAGTGCTATCAAGTCTCTTCTCCTGACCATCAGTAAAGGCGGCTCAGAAAGGAAAATTTGTTATTTTGTACCTTCCTTTATGATATATAGGGTGGGGGTTAGGGGTGCACCAATAGAGATTGTTGGGGCCGACCCAACAGCCAATTTTTAAGGAGGCGTACCAGCCAATACCGATTTGATTTTTAATATGCAGCCAGGCAGCTTTAAGAGCTTTGTCTGGCTGGTAAGTCTGTTGTTGTGGAAGAGGGGAGGGGGGAAGGAAGGGCATGGGGGGGTGCAGATTGAGGCCACCCATGGTGAGGGAGGGAATGGGCCAGGGGCTGCCCAGCCTGGGCAGGGCAGGGGACAGATCCATGTCTCGTCCGGGAGGTTGGGGTGCAGGGAGGGGAGTGCAGCGCCTGCCACTGCGTGCACTCCAAGAAGGCATGGGGGGCATGTGCCCCCAGATCTGCGGATGGGGCGAGGGCAGGCTCCCGCTGTGGGTTCAGGCTGGGGCTGCATCCGGGGTGGGTGGCAGCAGTGCTGGGAGGGAGCTCCGGGGGGGGGGGGGCGTGCAGCCACCCCAAAATTCACCATAGCCCCCCGGTGTCCCCCTCCCAGTGCCCCAAGTGCAGCTTGGCCCAGCCTCCACTGGGAAGAGCCCAGAGCCACCTCAGCCCCAGCCCACAGTGGCAGCCCACCCTTACCCTGCATGCAGATCCAGGGGCATGTGCCCTCCTGGGATGTGTGCAGCAGTAGCAGCTGCCCTCCTGCCCAAGCCTTCTGGATGAGCCACTTGTGGCTCTGTCCTGTGACCCACGCCACCCTAGCTGAGTAGCACCTACCCTCCCTCACCACAGGGGCCTCGATCTGCCCCTCCGCCACCCTCTGCCCCTTCCCTCCCCCAACCTTGCTCCACAACAGACTTACCAGCCAGACCTAGCTGCTCTCCAAGCCACCAGGCTGTGCTCCTGGACCCATTCATGATGCAACCGTGGACCTGCACGTGGCATTTATCAGCCACATTATTGGCCACATCAGGCAAAAAAAAGCTGATTTCCAATACAGTCAATTTTCTTTTTTTATGAAGTAAACAACCCCAGCCCCCACTAGAGCAGCACCAGTGCAATATTTGACAAGGAGGAAACATCCTCTTTAAAAAAGAGCCTTTCAAAATATTTGTCAAGAATACAAGGCCCACTTCCAGCTCAAAAATATATAGCTTCTTATACTACGATTTTTAGTTCCATGAGATTATGCTTCAGTGCACCAATTTTTTTAAATAACATAAGATGTTGTCCTTAGCAAAGTGCTTATTTTGCAATCACAGTGATTTCAATAAAAGCTCCAGGCCCGTGGGACTTCTGAATTAAGAACTAAAATATGAAACTTCAGGCTGGATACCCCAAATCCAAGTCCAGTTCTGAAAATGTGGCAATGCGACTCATATTTCATTTGCAGTTTGTGCTAGCTGATACAATGCATTTAATTCATTTTAAAAAGAGGCTAGATATCTTTCATGTTTACTGCAAATTGCAGATTCAGATTAAACTTTTGGTGTCTAATGACCTGGATTTCCTCCCGATGGTGATTTACTAGACTACTGGGTGACTGAGGGCACAGTGCCATTTCCCAGTAGACAAGTGTTTGTCACAAAAACACCTTGCCATGCATAATTAGCCACACCATTAACCTCTAAGAGATCAAGCATTAAATGGACTTTCTTTCAAGTTACTGCTGTGCAGAGCTACATTCAGAGCAAGGTCGGGAAGGGAAAAGGGAATTTTACCACTTTTTAGAGGTACATCGATATATCAGCTGCCTATTGGATTGGCATCGATAAAAAGGGAAATTTACATTAATCAGCTATCAGCTTTTTTTGGACCATTGTAGCTGATAATGTTCTCTGAAAATGCTGCCTTCTTGCCAGGGCCCTCATATGCCTGGGTTCTCTCCCATAAGTCAGGGTGATCCCAGATACACCCCTATCCCCTCACCAGAAAAGCAGCTGCTGCAGAATCCTGGGTGCTGGCCCAGTGTGGACTGGGGGTAGAGCGGGCACTGTAAAATGCAGCGAATGCTGCAGATGTAACTGGGGCTGGGAGGGGTGGGCAGAGCTGAGCTGCCTGGCCTGGCCCAGCATGATTCAACCCTCAGCCCGACTCAGCCCCCCAGTTAATATCGGTTATCAAATCAGTATCAGCCAATGTGGCTGGTTAATAATTGGCTATCAGTTTCAGCCAATAAAACCTTTATTGGTGCACCCCTACCACTTTTACCATTAGGCCACCAGGCATTAGATAAGTAAGGTATCCCTATACAAGGCTGTCAATCTGCCACCTTTCACCACAGAAACTTTGGCACAACATAGCAGGAAGTGCCATGACTCAGAAAAAAGAGCCTGCATTTTGGGCTCATCATATGAGCCCTTGTCACTGAAGAGATGTGGGCAATGTTACAATAAAGTCTTACTAGTAAAAGTTCTGAGCAGACACCTGCCAACACTATTACCGTGTTTCATATTTAGCTGCCTTTGCCAACATGTCACAACCCTTCAGTGCCCTACTATACTGTCAACAGGAACTGTAACATTCAGGTATGCATCACATGCCATCACCTGGTTCATTACTTGTGGAAAACTTGATGATATGGCACATCATAGCAGCCAACAGCAGTTGGGATACTAGCGCTTTTCTCACAGAAATGTAGGCATTTAGGTCAAGTTCTCACAATTGCCTTTATTCTATCTAACACTGTACTCTTCTTTGCATCTGTTCTCAGTTTCTGCCATGTAATTTTCAGAAATATGGATGCTGAATTAATCAGACTTCTCATGTCTTTTTTTTCCTTGGGCAACAGAGAAACTGATTCGTTCACATTTGTGGGAGCTATCACCACCACAGCAGACAGTCTGCAGCAGTGAAAATAAGAAAACCAAGGAGGAGAAGAGGGTGAAGACCGTAAATGAAAGTCAGCAGCTGCTGCAGCCACACAAACCAGCTGCAAATGACAGTGTCCCATGAAACAAGAAAAGAAAGTGGACTCAGATCATTATCTAGACCTAAAAAAACTTGCTACAGAACTCTGAATGCCAAAGGGCACATTCCCGGAACTTCATGCCAGGCTCATCCCAGCATCTCCAACGCACAGATACCAGAACTATTACATATAGTGTGTCGCAAGTATTTGGACTTAGGACCTAGCCCATTCCCATTTACCATTTTTATCAGCAACCATGGTAATGGAGCTAAATGCATGCTCATGAACCTTGCAGATAACAGTTAAGGGCAGGAGAATATCAGCAACATGGAATAGGACAGGATTAATATAGAGCAAGATGTACATAATCTTGTGGAACAGAGCAGGAAAAAAATGGAATGAAGTTTAAACCGCTTGAAAAGCAATCATGCACTTAGGAGCCAATAACAAGGAGTCAGACTAGAAGGTGGGAATGCAAAGTTTGGTGGCCACTGAAGAACACAGGGATTACAACAGGACCATAAGCAGCCATGAAAAAGGCTAACAATGATAGGGTGCATTAGGCAGGGTATGTGCAGAAGAGACAAGGAGGAACTGCTTGGTAAAATCCCTTCCAACTAGGGGTGCACCGATAGAGATTTTGGGCGCTGATACCAATAGTTGATTTTTAAGGAAGTATATTGGCAAATACTGATTTCTAGTACAGCTGCGTCCAGCTGGTAAATATGTTGTGGTGAAAGGGGAGGGAAGGGGCATGGGGCAGGGGCAGATCAAGGGCCCTCACACTGAGGGAGGAAGGGGTGCTCGGACAAACGCTGCCCAGCCAGAACAGAGCAGGCATGGGACATCTGGGGGATACTGAGGGAGAGGATGGCTGCCGCTGCTGATTCCCCCACTCATCCAGGAGTGCATGGGGGGGGGGCGATGTGCCCCCTGATCTGCGCTGGGCAGGGCAGGCTGCAGCGCTGCACTGAGGGCATGTGGCAGTAGCGCTGGAAGAGCGGCTATGGGGGGGGGCCTGCAGCCACCCCACATTTTGCCATTGTCCCCTTGTAGCCCCCATCCAGCGCTGCTGCTGCCTGCCCCAAGAGCAGCATAGCACAGCCCGTGGATCCATCCTGCCTGGCTCACACTGCACAGATCCCCTGGACAAGCCACTGGATGAGTGGTGGGCAGCAGTGGGAGCACCCCCTGCACGCACCGGACGAGCCACGACTCTGTGCCGTGCTTGCCCTAGCCCCTGCCCCTGCCCCCCTCCCTCCCTCACCTCTACTTCCAATGATCCCATTTAGATTACCATGTGCAGTTCTGGTCACCTACATTAAAAAAAAGATGAAAAACTGGAAAAGGTTTAAAGAAGGAACACTGAGATAATTAAAGGAATAGAGAGCTTTTCTTACAGAAAAAAAGATTAAAAGACACTTGGCTTGTTTAACTTAGCAAAATGGAGATTGAGAGGGGATGTGATTACCCTTTACAAGTACGTTCTTGGGTTTTATATATTAAAGGAAGGAAGAAAGCTTTTTAGGCTGAAAAACACCACCAGCACACAATTAAATGGCTACAGATAAATTTAGAATGAAAATAGGAAGATTTATAACCATCACAAAAATAAGGGACCATGAAGGATTTTATTTTCCACCTCTGTGAAAGCAACTGGCTTCTGGGATAAGGATGTTTTGCCTTCTTCCAAAATGCTGGAACACTGATCACAATTACAGCTGGTTTAAAAAAACCACAAACCCCAACACAAACAAAACAAAACAAAACAGGGGTGGTGCCCTGATGTTTCTGCAAGTGCTTAGAAAATGCAGAGGTTCCTGACTAAAAGGTCTCCTCTTCTGCCTAGGGTCAAACCAACCACTACACATGGGTTCAGAATAGAATTTTCCTCTGGGCAGATTCTGGGGAGTTTGTCTTCCTCTGTTAGGCAAGACATGGTCTCTGTAACAGGGTGGTCTGTACCTTTAAGAGGGAACGGTGAGCCGTGTTGAGAGGGCTCAGCTGCAGGGCATTTGGATAGGTAGGGGGTGTCCTCCTCGCAGTTTTAAAAAGCTCCCAGAAGGACAAGCAAGATGGGAGGAAGTGAATGAATTAAACTACCTACTAACAGAGCAGGCTAGGCTGCTGTGCTGGAAACCAGAACCAAAGAGCTCCTCTAGTGCCTGGGATGAGGTGCAAAGGTTTGGTTTTGTTTGTTTGCTTATGTGTTATTTAAGGACTGTGTGATTTTGGAGGACTGATGAAAAGCTCCTCAAGGAGTAAAGCCTGCCTGCAAAACCCAGCAGGCAAGACAACCTGCTTGGAGTCTTCTTCCTAGAGTCCTCTGAACTTATATTTACCAGTTTCTTCCGCATCGCAGCAGTGGCAGGGCACTGATATTGCCTCTGTCCCCCCCGACTGGCCTATGGTATGTTATAGGGTCATCTTGGTGTTTTGGGTAATGTGTCATATAGTTGTTGCCAAGTGTCTGAACAGGTGATTTTTTTGAAGATTCCTTGAATTAATGAATGTCTGTGGGAACATGTGGGGACAGCACTCAATGGCCCAGGATGCCCCTTTCCAAATGTAGATTGCTAATATGGGAGGAATGGATAGCAACTGTGGTCTGCAAGCTTCTGATGGTGGAATGCTGTCAGTCAGTGGGCAATGAGGTTGTGTTGGAAAAAAAAAATCAGTGGTGTGCAAAGTCATCAGGAGTCTCCTACCTGCAGGAAACAAGATGACTCAGTTTGCTATAAAGGGTTTCCCTTAGTTGTGATGGGGCAATAGACTGTGGCCACACTACGTTACCGTCACATACAGAGAAGAGGGCAAAAAGTAAGCTGTGCACATGTTGGTGGATCACCATGGACATTTCACTGACACGGGGTACTCAGACAAGATCCAACTGTAGGAATACGGAATTCTGAAGAACACAAAAGGGGTATTTACTTCTGACTATTCACATTTGTGGAGCTGTCATGTGACTGTAATTCTCAAGGACTCTACCTATCCTTTGCTTCTCCAGCTTGAGATGTCATCTTCCAGGCACCTAGCCTGCTATAGGGAAAGACTTTACTGCCTGAAGATCTGCAGGGTGATGGGCAGCAGCTCTTTAGAAAAGGACCTGGGGGTTACAGTGGACAATAAGCTAAATATGAGTCAGCATTGTGCCCTTGTTGCAAAGAAGGCTAATGGCATCCTGGGCTGCATTGGTAGGAGTGTTGCTAGCAGGTCAAGGGAAGGGATTATTCCCCTCTATTCAGCACTGGTGAGGCCACATCTAGACTACTGTGTTCAGTTTTGGGTCCCCCACTACAGAAAGGATGTGGATAAATTGGGGAGTCCAGTGGAGGACAACAAAAATAGTTAGGGGACTGGGGGATGTGACTTATGAGGAAGGACTGAGGGAACTGGGCTTATTTAGTCTAGAGAAGAGGAGACTGAGGGGATTTAATAGCAACCTTCAACTACCTGAAGAGGGGTTTGAAAGAGGATGGAGCTGGACTGTTCTCAGTGGTGGCAGATGACAGAACAAGGAGAAATCATCTCAAGTTGCAGCAAGGGAAGTTTAGGTTAGATATTGGGGAAAACCCTCTCACCAAGAAGGTAGTAAAACACTAGAACAGGTTACCTAGGGAGGTTGTGGAATCTCCATCCTTGGAGGTTTTTACGACCTGGCTAGATAAAGCTTTGGCTGGGATGATCTAGCTGGGGATAGTCCTGTTTTGAGCACGGGGTTGGACTAGATGACCACTCGAAGTCCCTTTCAACTCTAATTTTCTATGATTCTATGATCATAGAGTATGCATTTGGCAAATAAAGGGCCACTGGAAATGTCTTATGCTTAGCTTGGAATTCAGGGAGCTAAATATTTCTATTATTATGTAAAAGACAACATGTAGTTGTATTTGTGAGGAAATGCTGTCTGCAGGGTGGCAGGAGGAAAATGGCAAGTCTGCTGATTCTGAGCAGCCTGACACAAGGGCAATTAACATAACCAGCAGGAACTCAGGGTCTTGTCAAAAGGACTTCAAAATTGAGTACAGACACATGTAGGGCTGTATTGCACGGTGCAATTCTGTTATGGAGACTAGGCCACAAAACAGGTGATACAAAATATAAGCAAAAAAGGTTTACCACTTTCAATCTTGATTTTTTTTTTTTTGTGTGTGTGACTGCTTATTAAAAGCAAGAGCTAAAAAAAGTTGAGACAAAAGCACATAAACAATAAAACAAAAACAAAACAAAGTATTATATTTATGCACAGAAACATAGACCTTATCACACATTTCACATTGCAGCTGGGATGTCAAGATAATGCAGGAGAACCTGAGAAGAACTGAAGTCTATTTTCTGCTTTTTACTGTTCAACCTTCCAGTAATTTATATAGTTTTTCTGTCTACAATTTCCAATGTGAACTTTGAAAGGAACCTCTAAGCATACCTCTCAACTCCTGCAGATTCACTGTAAGACAATTTTCCTCAGTTGCAATGCTGTTACTCTTTTCAAATCATACACTACTTTACCCGTTTTACATTTCTTTTAGGCCAAATAATCTTTTTAGTATTGATTTTGTTTCTGATGCAAGTAGGATGCACTGGGACTGGGAATTATCCCAAACTCCCTGAAGACTGCATTATTCTTTACTTGGATTGCTCCTCCAAGCCCACCAGCCATGCCAGCTCATCCAATATGCTGGTTTTCTGCATTAATATCCAGCGATCCTAAGTCAAACAGCAGCTCTGGCAGGATGCACCCACGTCAACACCAATCATGGTGATAGTCTGATCACAGTTCCATACTATGCCATGCAAATAAGAGACTTAAAAGTTATTATTTACATTGTTGTTTTTTTTCCCCACTTAGATGTACCCCATGGCTGTGTCCAAAATGAAAATTAACATCTAGTCACTCTGCTTTGGAAGAAGCAGGCCTCAGTCAACTACTGGAGAGAGAAAGTTGGCCGTATTAATCTGAAGTCAGGCAAAAGGCACAACAGGGTGACACCTTAAAGATGACTTACTATCTATGGTGTCACCCTGCCCTGCCTTCTGTCTGACTTCAGATTAATGCAGCTAACTCTCTCTCTCTCCAGTAGCTGACCAAGGTCTGCTTCTTCCAAAGCAGAGTGACTAGGAGATGTTAATTTTCATTTTGGACACAGCCAATGGATACATCTAAGTGAAATACGGAGGGGAGAATGGACATATGAATTGTATTACTGTTGTACCCAAGTGTTCAAATTGCAACAGAACCCCACCATACAAAACATAAGTACACTGCCCTGCCTCGGATCACACTCTAGAGACAAACAGTTCAAGTTAAAAGATATGGATTATAACACAAATGTAAAATGATAAGGAAGATGACAGGCAAAAAGTAGTTCCACCATACTAAAGACATTTGTTTTTAACCTTGCCTTTATTTCCACACATATAACATAGAAGCTTTTCTTCCACTTGTATTTATTATAGTTAAAAATTCTCTCAAAGAAACAGTTACAGTGTAGGTTCTTGCCATGTTTAACAAAGCAGAGCTATGCTGGTATAGCATGTGGTAGTCTTACACTGACAGAGTGTTCCTAATAGAAAAAGCATTAGAAAGAAAACTGCTTAGTTTGAACTGTTCATTTATTTTTTGCCTTCCTATTCCATCTCCTATTTGAGGTTAGTAGGTTTGTCAGAAAAGTGTATTTACTTCTGATGCCTTCAACAACCTTGAAGCAGACCCAAGTGTGATGGCTACACTTGTTTTAAAGTAATAAAAGAGGAGTGACAGCTCTGAAACATGCATTAATAAAGAGGTAGAAGAATAAGCATCAGAACAGAATTTTGGATTAAACATTTGTCCCTTACCACCTTCTCAGGGCCACAGGTTCAGCAGTTGATCCTTGAATAAGTGTGGACTACTTAAAAGGGGTAAGGAAAGGAAGAATGGAAGCCTCGCAGTATTACTCTGCGCATTGCACAGGTGATAACTGTCTAGTACAAGGCAACCTGTAAACTTTTGTAACATACCATGTTTTACCACACTGTTTTCATTAACTACAAATTCATTCCCAAATCACTGAAGAGCAGAGAGTTTAGGACAAGGGTAGGTAAAGATTCATTGCTTATGAAATTTAAAATATCCATTTTAATTTACATTGCACCAATTGAAACCTTTAAAAAGAAAATTAAGAGAGAAAATGATAACAAGCCCATGCAAAATCTAACCATATTGAAATGTATTCAAATAAACAAATAAGTAGCATTTGTTTGCTGCCAGAATTTTTAAAAAAGTCAAGTGACCACACTAATTCAAGTCACTAGCTAGACACTAGAAATTAACTTCTTTTTGTTACTCTACACAATCAGCAGACTATAATTTATCATTACCAATCAGAAACAACCAACCTTTCTATATGAAAAAAGTATAAATGGGGAAAAAAAATATTTAAACCACTGCACTGTTTAGGACCATGTTATTCCTTATTCATTTCTCACTTTAGAACTTTTTCCTGTTTAGAATCTTCTAAAGCTATTACTTTTTTTTTACACTGTTCAAAAGGACACAACAACTGCTTCACACTGATTAATTATTTTTGCATTTTTTTAACACAAAAAATAGAAACACGTGAATACTGAAAGGATTTTGGAACAGTGGGAAATATTAAATTAATTAACAAATAAGTCCTTATCCTACAATCAACATAGTAAGGTAGGTTAAGGGCCACATTTTTAAATCAACTCTAAATGTCTCATACAAGTTAAAAAAATAAGACCCCATCATCATTTGAAGCTATTTTTTTTTTTTTTTTGTCATTTCAGTTATGTCAGTTCTGGTCATTTACCCAGCTAAGGAAGTAATAAGATAAAACCTCTATTTCAGCTGGTGACGGAACTTTGTCTGTCACAGGCATTTAATCAGAACCAACAGTAATGAAAAGGGAATCATAAATAATGTACTTCTACAAGAAATACTGGCTTACCATGATTATTGGCCTGCAATAGTTTTACAAGGAAAGCTCATTCATCTCAACTTTGAGTTGAGCGCCTGTCATTTTTTAGAAATACTCTTGCAACTCTAATTTACTTTAAAATTCTGCAACCTACAGATAGTTTCGATTGTTCCAAGCTTATTTCTGAACGAAAAAAGGTACCATCTCATCTAATGGAGTATTTCACCAAAGCCACTCCTAACTGATGACAGGAATTTTGAGTTCTACATCATTAATGCAACTCCTGCAAATAGATACCAGTTAATGATTGCTACAACTGTCTTCAGGTAATAACAAAAATGCTACCAACTATTTTCTGAGCAGAAGAGGGAGGCTTCCTTGCCACTGTTTTTTCACCAAAAATACATTTTCACTAAAGATTTTGCCATCAAGTTCCAAGGGAATAGGACAAACTGTCAGGGATTTAAAAGTGGTTAGATACTTAGATGTTATAAAATGCTGTACATTTTAAATATAAAAGCAGTGGCAACCCCCTACACGCACCCCCTAACCGGCCATGCTGACCACTTAGGCGATAGGCAGGGGGAACGAGACTGGCTGTGGGGGACTGACTGGTCACTGGGGGGGCATATGCCCCCTGTGACTGAGGTAGCACCAGTCACCCATGTACAGAAAAAGGAAGAGAAGAATAATGTAAAAAAATTGTTGGGAAGGAGAGAAGAATGGAAAATGTGGCCAAAAGAAGCATGGGAGGGAGAGGTGAGGAGAAAGAGAAAAAAAAAAAAAAGAGCAAGTCAAATAAAAAAAGTGAGTACACTCCTAACCAATTTTAAACAAAATGCCTGGAGGTTATTCATGCTTGATAGTTTTAAAAATATTCAAAGTAAAATAAACAAAAATATATGTATTATCACTTAAGTATTAAAAAACTAGCCATGCAATAGACATTCAACACATGGACAGCTAATATAAGAACTGCACCACTTAACAACAGAACACTAGAACAGAGGTTCCCGAACTTTTTCTTTTTGTGTACCCCCTTCCAGATTTACCACTGCCCATGTACTAGGGCTGTGCGAAATTTCAGCAGCCGTTTTGTTTCGGAGGTGTTTTGTGCTGTTTCGGCGCCTGAAACACTGAATAAAAACAGAAAGTTCTGAAACAGCTCCGAAATGAACTGGAAGGCTCTGAAATTACCAAAATTCTCCAAAACACTTCTGAATTTCAGAGCCGGGCTTGCAGGGAAAGAAAAAATTAAGGACAGGGAGGGGAAAAAGAGGAGGAAGACTGCTCTGATACTGACATCTAGATCCTAGTTAGATTCCCCAGCTCTCTGATCGCTTCCCCCAGCTCCTCCTGAGAGGTGCGGGCCACCCAGATCCACACACAAGGTTTCAGCAGGCTGTTGCTGGAGGCTGGGGCCAGCAGTAGCTGCTCACCACAGCCTGTGCTGAGCATCAGGAAGACTGTGGTGCTGCCACCGGCCCCAGCCTGCAGCAGCAGCCTGCTGGAAACCAGCACGCAGATCTGGGAGCTGCACCCTCTGGGAAGAGCTGGGGAATCAAACTGGGGGCTGGGGGATCCCTGCCACGTGACCTGGGTCTGCAGGGAGCAGAGATCTGCACCAGAGTCTCCTCGCCACCACTGCGTGCCCCACATCTCTGGGGCAGTGCGAGGCAGGCAGCGGCTGCAAGGAGACCCTGGCATGTATCTCTCCTCCCTGCAGAGTCAAGTCGTGCAGCAAGGACCAGCAGGCTTACTCGCCGCTCTGTGCTGCTTCCCCACCCTGCAACCCAGCATGACAGAGATCAGAGATCCGCGTGGGGGAGATATGTTAGGGGGGACAGGCACTGGGAGCATAGGCCGGGGAAGTGGCAAACGGGGTATGACAGGCCAGATAGGCAGGGCCAGGCTTCCTGCCCCCCTGCCATTTACCACTCTCCCCTCTGCTGCTGCTTTCCCTGATGTATGCACGGAGGGCCGTGGCCCTCCCACTACCCCGGATGAGCCACCCACTGCCCTGTCCTTTGCCCCACTGGGGCCCCAAGCCCCCAACCCCTGCCCAGCTGGGTAGATCTGTTTGACACTTCCCTTGCATCCCATTCAAAGCAGATTAGGAGGCTCTGCCAAATCGCTGAAACAGATTTGACCGAAACAAAACAGGACAGTTATCCAAAACCCCAAAACGAATCACTGTCTTCTGAAATGTCCAAATCCAAAACTAAATTGAAACACATCTGTTTTGCACAGCCCTATCATGTACCCCTACCAGCATACAGTTTATATTTTAACCCCTTAAATGCCAATTATTATTATAATAAAATTAAATCTGCCATTACACAATTTCTCCCGCGTGCTCCCCAGAAATGTCTTGCATACCCCCAGGGCCAGATGTACTACAGTTTGGGACCCCCCTGCTCTAAAAGATTTAGATTTTGCTGATATCATAGCTTTACATGCTCACTGGCTGAGCTACAAAGATTTAAGGACTAGGCAAGTATTATAAAAAACCATCAGCAGAGATCTCTGTTTTTGGTTTGATTAAGGAATACGTGGATTTTTCCCTTTAACAGAGAAACTAGAGGATTTTCTTCTTTAAGTGAGTTTCCCCTTGCAGGTTGGCAGAGTTCCAGGGGGCTGTGGGGAACGGGACACAGAGGATGCCATATTTTTTAAATTTAAATCTGATTTTTTTTTTTACTTGTGTTTTTTATTTGTTTTTGTTAAGATGCCTTAAAAAACATAACCTATATAAAGATAGTTTTAATGTAAGATATGTTAGAGTTCAAAGGTATAATCATGGAATAGGGATTATAACTTCTAATTATATACTATTTGAGACAATATATTCATGTAACCTTGTTAGAAAAGTTTTATAAATAAGTCAGAACAGGCCACAGGCTATATTAGGGTCCAATCTTATGGGGTTCCCAGAGGTACAGGTGCACCAATAGATCAGGCCATATTGTATCGGCACCAATAAAAGGAAAATTTACATCACCAGCAATCAGTTTTTTTGTGCCAATGTGGCCAATAATGTCACAGATAAATGCCACATGCATGTGAGCAGCCGCAGCGTGCATATGGCCAGGAATGCAGTCCAGCAGCTTGGAGAGCAGCATCTGGACAGTAAGTTGGGGGGGGCGGCATGGGGGAGGGAAGGGCAGTGGGGCAGACTGTGGCGCCGCTGAGAGGGAGGGAGTGGGGTTGGGGCAAGCGCTACCCAGCCAGGGTGGGACAAGGAACAGGATGGAGCTGCAGGAGGCTTGTCCGGGGGGGAAGGCAGGAGGCTCCTGCAGCTCCATCCTGTTCCTTGCCCCACCCTGGTGTGTTTCAGGCCCCAGATTGGTGTGCAAGGGGAAGGCAGGCTTGGGGCCATGAGCTGTGCTTAGAGCAGGCAAGGGCAGGCTCAGCTGCGTGGGTCAAGCAGGAGTGGTGGAGGTAGTAGCAGGGGTGTGTGTATGAGAAAGCGAGCAAGAGTGAGAGACATGTGAAGAGGTGGTACTCCAGGTAGAAGCAGCCAGAGTCGGGCCTGGAACCACCCTGCCCACGGTAGAGCAGTCAGTGCATCGGGAGACAGGCCTGGAGGGGAAGGGGCTTGCTCAGCCACAGGCAGGCCCAGCCCAGCCCCTGAGCCCAGGTCAAGGGTTTCCCCAAAAAGGGCATGGGGACTACTGGGGCCTAGGCACAGGCGCAAGGAGCAGAACAGCAGAAGCCAGCACTGCTCAGAGCCACAAAGCAGAGGGGTGGATAGCCCAACTGGACCCACATCTTGGTACAGGGAGGGAGCTAGTGGGGGGCAGAAAAGGGCTGCGGGTCAGGAGTGACGGGTACTGGAAAAGCTGAGGGAACATGAGCGGGGGCAGGGCACTGGCATATCAGTCTTGCTTAGTAAGGGTGTGTGAAACGGGCAGTATTTGATTTGGCTTCAGCTTGAATTGGGGGGGACAGCGATTTGATTTGTTGATTCGGATCACTGTCCTGATTCAATTCAGCCGCATCCAAATCTGAAGATTCAATGCTGATTCGGAGAATCAGTGATTTGGCCACAGACACAGCTTTAAATATTTTTTCTACATACCGTGAGGTACCAGGCACGGCTCGTGAACACTGCGATGCTGGGGCAGATGAAGCATCCCACAGGAGCACAGGGAGGCCTCTCAGGTGCTCCAGTGGCAGACCCCCCTCCCACCCCGCACCTCCCCAGCTCAGCGATTGGCCATGAGGAGAGCCCGGGTGCCCCCAAAGACCCAGGAGGTACTAGCCGTTGTGCTTTGGGTGAAGGTGGAGGGGGGTCCGTTGCTGAACATGCTGGGGAATCCCCCGCATTCCTGTTGGATCCCCAGCATTCACAAGCCACCTGGTACCATGAGGTATGTAGAAAAAACATTTAAAGCTGTATCTATGTCAGAATCATTGAATCTCTCCAAATCAATTCAATTTGGAGAGATTAAAGGGTCTCCGGATTCGATTCGGAGACTCAACCACCAAATCGGTCTGAATCTCTGCCGAATCAAATCAGCGACTGAAGCTTTGTACAGCCCTACTGCTCAGCACCACAAAGCAGTGAGAAGGACAGTCGCAGCTGGACCCAAGTCCTGGTGAGTGAAGGGAACAGGGGACGCTCCGATTTTTGTATGATAAAAAAACAAAATCAAATATCAAAATATATAGCTATATAGAATTTATTTTATTATTATGATTGAGGCACTGGTAGGCTTCCAAATTGCTTTGAAGTTGTAACATATCAATAAAACACTGAGTTCAACTGATGCATATATATATATAGTGGCATTTCATTTTAATCGTGGAAAAACACAGATTTGGGGGTTTTTAATGAAAGAATTTTGGATGCATCAGGGAAGTTGGGATTTTTAAAACAGAGAAAACCAGGATCCCTGACTATCAGTCAGGGAAAAGAAATCTAACAAGAACCATAATAAGTCAAACCAAAGCAAGACTTTGGCTAGCTCCTCATTTTCTTTTGCTTTCTGATTTTTATAATGAGGCATTAACATGCAAACCAATTGGAACATCCAACAGAAAAAAAATGCTGCAAACTGGTACAATTTGAGCTGTGTTGATCAGCTTCAAGGTGCAGCTCAAAAGAACAAATTACAAATATTCAATTCAAGTGTTATGTCCATCCTTTTCCAGCAGAGGACTGGTATGACCAGTGGGTGCTAGGACCCTGCTGCTGCTACTGCTAGTCTCACTGCAGCATGGAAAGAGGGTGCCTGTAACTAGTGTTTGTCCCAACCCATGTCCACAGGCCAGATTCAGCCCGTCGGCAGTAGGTTCCCAACACATACACTAAAGATATCTAGGGGTGCACTGATAGAGATTTTTTGGGAAAATACCAATGGCTAATTTTTAGCAAGTGATATTGGCTGATACCGATCTGATTCCAATATGCAGCCAGGCAGCTTGGAGAGCAGTGTCCAGCTGGTAAGTCTATTGTGTGTGTGGGGGGGTACTGATCGAGACGCCAGTGGTGGTGAGGTAGGGAGGGGGGCTGGGGCAGGGGTAAGCACTACACAGTCAGGGTGGGGCACGGGATGAAGCCATGAGTGCTCATTTGGTGGTTGCAGGGGAGGGAGTGGCTCCTGCTGCTGCACGCACCCCAAGAGGACATGGGGGGGAGTGGGTACCCCCAGATCTGTGTGCAGGGCAAGAGCAGGCTGCTGCTGTAGGCTGGGGCCAGGGCGCCGCCAAGCTCTTCTCAGCGGGAGACTGGGCTGGGGTTGAGCTTGGGGCAGGCAGTGACGGCACTGGGAGGGGGGTTATGGCCACCCACCCGGAGCTCAACCCAACCCATCCCCTTGCCAGGAAGAGCTGAGTGCCACTCCCTGCCCCAGCCCACAGCGGCAGCCTGCCCTCGCCCGGCGCACAGATCCGGGGGCACATGGCCCCATGCCCTCCCAGGGTATGTGCAGCGGTGGGCTCCCTGTACTCCCCCACTCCCTCCCTCACTGCTGGGGCCTCAATTGCGCCCCCCCCGCTTCCCTCACAACAGACTCACCAGATGGACCCAGCTGCTCTCCACACCACCAGGCTGTGCTCTTAGCTGCCTACATGCTGAGCTGCGGCTGTGTGCTCACACATGGCATTTATCACATTATTGGCCACATTAGCCAAAGAAAGCCATTGCCAACACAGTCAGTTTTCCTTATATTGGTGCCAATCTGATATGGGACCAATATATCAGCACACTTCTAAAGATATCCAAATTGCTTAGAAAAATAATAAGTTTTACATTTAATTAGTTTATAACTAGGCTCAAAATATATCAGGATCTAACTACCCTGTGTCTCTACTGTCATCCAGAAAAGATGGTAAATATATTTAGCGTGTGTGTTAAGAATTAGGAGCTTCTGCCATGGCAGATATGCTACTGAGTAGCTGGAGTAACACAAAGGGTCCAATTGAAAGACTCCCTCCAAACACTTACTTAGAGGGGTGTAAACCTTGCTGTACTTAATAGGAGAAATAAAAAAAAGAACAGCCAGAAGAGACAAGGGATGTAAAACCTGGTTTATACATGATACATCACCCGACAGTGCAGGAAAGAGTCACACAGACTTAACTGGGCGAAAGATAGATTTCAGATACTTGGTTCAGACTTAATTGAAACGTTCTTCAAAGGATGTAAATTTCAAATCGCAGTATATCATACTTACTAGAACAAACATGCTATACTGATCCATATTTTAAAATAATATGCCAACATAGATAAATATATAATATATCACATCTATATTTAAAGACCCTACTGCTACAAATACACATTAAGAACTTTAACTAAAGTCAGAACTTGCCACTTAAATAATTTTGAGGGAGGGCTGGGGGGGGAAAATATGTTCCTCACTGCTGGGATTTTTCCCAGCAACAGAAATCAGTTTCGTGTTGGAAAACTAAAAAAATTGTTTTGTGTAGGCTGAGCCTGAACTGAAATATTTTGGTTTGCTGAACTGATCCAAACATGAACTTGTTTACAGAGGTGCAGTACCTCATGGGAGCTGTACTTCCAAGTACTTTCTGCTCCTCATCAACCTAATTCAGTGGCTGGACTTCATAGTTTCATAATTTCACAGAAGTAGGGACAGAGGGGACATGAGCAGATCATCTAGTCCACCCCCCCTGCCCTCGGCAGGAATGAATACAGGGCTCTTATGACCCCTACTAAGTTTAAGCTCAAATGACCACAGCTAGGTAGTTATCAAGCCTCATTTTAAAGACCCCTAAGGTAGGATGCAGCACTACTTCCCTTAGAAGCTGGTTCCAGATCCTGGCCACCCTGACCATGAAGTAGTGCTTTCTGATGTCTAGCCTGAACCTACACTCAAACTGCTTCTGGATGTTGTTCCTTGTTACTCTGGGAGGTGCTCAGGGGAACAGGGTCTCACCCAATCCCCTCTGGTCCTCCTTGGTAAGTTTATAACAGGCCACAAGATCCCCCCTCAGCCTTCTCTTTTGGAGGCTGAACAGGTTCAGGTCCCGTAGCCTCTCCTTGTTGGGCCTGCCCTGCCTTGATCATGCTAGTGTTCCTCCTCTGGACCCTTTCCATGCTGTTCACATCCCTCCTGAAGTGCAGCACCCAGAACTGGACACAGTACTCCAACTGTGGCCTGACCAGTGTCGCATAGAAGAGGGGGGATCACCTCCTTGTCATGCATCCACAGATGCAACACAAGCAGGTCCAAGGTGCAGTTAGCTTTGCTGACCGCATCCTCACATTGGCGGCCCATCTTCATTTTGGAATCAATAATGACTCTAAGATCTCTTTCTGCCACTGTGAAAACATTTGTGTTAGAAGTGGGATTTGAACCCAGGCCTCCATACAGAGATCAGAACACCCATCCACAACGGCAACTAAGCCCTGAATCTGGCACCTTAAACCACTCAGCCAACTTAAATAAATGTAAGTACAGCACCCTTGATGCAATCTCCTTTCTGACACAGCCATACAAATCTTGAGAGTAGTAATCAAGTGAAGGAGATTAACTCAATGACCACTCAGAACACTTCATTCAAAAATTATTTTTGATATTTTGACTTCTTATTCAATTCAGGATGGAAACAAATACCAACGTAATTTTTGTATCAGGTGGAAATTCCATTTTTTGCTTTCAATTGGAGTTGAGCAAATTTGCCCCTTAATTCAGTTAAAAACCATGGTTCAATTTCTACACTGAATCCAAACTGCATTTCGTAATGAGCAAAACTATCATCTGACTGGAATTGTATTTGCGTAAGGAAATTAGCTAACAGTTTTGCTGTCAAGTCACTTACAAGTTTTGTATCTTTTAACAGAAAGAATTGCAAAAGCACTTTTATTTCTATAGTTACTGCAGTTGCTAGCGAATTTAAATATCCTACACTGCAGTGAAAAAAATCAGAAGTCAAGTATACTTAATGTCAGAGAACTAGATTATTAATAATTTTTCAGCCAAAATTTACATCAACCTTTATGATCATTTACTTTAATAATAGTATCTTAAAATCAGGACCACTGTTTTTGGAATTACAGTACTAATCTCAACTGCATTACAACAGTCCATGGAAAAATACACCATTAATCACTATAAGGAATAAAAAATGTCAAGAAAAAGGCAAAGAGTAAAAGAAATGAAAACTGAAAATGATACGTAATAAACACTCTGGTAAACATCTTGCTGAATACATTTCACCATTTTTAGTGAAAAAACACTAAAGGCGTTCTACATCTAGTCAAACATGATGATTATTTAAAAGAATTTTGCTGACGCTTATATCAATAAATATTTTCTACTGTTCAACACGCCCAGGCAATTTTACACACCAAACTTGACCGCTTTAACAAAATACAACAAAAAATAGGCAAAATTATATTGTCTTAGACTACAGTGGATGAGGTTGGGGATGGCAGCAGCAGATACTTCCTACCCTGAGGCATAGGCTTCCTAGCCAGAGTGAAAAGAATTATTTGCATTTCAAAATATACATCCCTAGCTTTGACCCCAACTCTCTACATTTTGAAATGTATTGTTCTCCTTGGCATACACTGATTTTCAAACCCCTGTCAGTTAAAATGTACTGGTTAACACCCTTCAAATACAACCCATTTTTTTGTCATCTGTACAAGACTTATGAAGAAAAACCCAACCTCTGAGGTTACTGAGTTCCACGCTCATTTAAGGCATCGGCCCAGCGCTTCCCCAGAACACCTCAAAAGAAAAGCAGCATCATGCATTTCAGCAGGGGCCAACCTTTTCAGCAGGCATGTCATAATGTAGCCTTGCACCCTCCCTGAGGATCACTCCAAATCTCCTTCCCCTGACCTACCTGCAGTTCAGCTTTCTGCTCCTTATCTCACCTGGACCTCTGGTGACTCTGGAGCCACCTTCCCACCCTTCATCCACTCATCTCTGGGCCATCTGTGGGTAGCATCTGCCAGCTCCGCAGACTCATTCGGGGTTGATGGGCTATGCTCCTTGCCCCACCCCGGAGCACTGATTACCAACCTCTGCCCCTCGCTCCTCTCCCTGCTTTTGCTGTCCCAAGACCTCTGCAGGCCATGTGTCTCCTTCTAACATCAGAGGAAACTAGAGGTTTGTGTGCTATGTTTCCCTATGCATATCCGATAGGCCTGCCTGACCTTCTGCCCCCGATACTACTGCCCTGCCTTGTGCCCCCCAATCCCTCCCCACCTCGCCTTAGGCCCACCCAATCCCGCCCTGTCCCAACCAACCCAAAAGTGGGTCACAAAACTGAACAAAACTTTCAAAACGGGTTCTCCTTTCAAGGAGAAAAACGTGGGAACCTCTTGCAGAGGGGGTACCCAGGGGGCAGGGACTGCCCACAAATGGGCCCCGGTACAAAAGAGGTGGAGACCCACCGCCCGGAACAAGGCGCCCACCCCCCGTGTCAGCGCCCGAACCCGTCGCCCGCGCACCTGGTCAGTCCGTGGAGGCGCCCGGCCCCGCCGCCGCCCGCCGTCTACCCAGCAGTGAACGCCAGCAGCCGCCCCCGCCGCCGGCCACAGCACAGAAGCAGTCAGCAGCCGCCGCCGGCGTAGCGCCGCCGCCGCCAGGCTCGGCGGGGACCTCAGCAGCGCCATCTTGGCTGCGGGCCGCGGGGGGTTGTGGGACGGTGGCGCGGGCCGGAAGCGGGGCCAGAGCAGGGGCGGGGCCTGAGGCAGTCCTGGCAATGGAGACCCGCGAGTGGCGCGATCGGAGGGCGTCTCCCGCCTCCCACGTTTGGGCGGGTCTGTGGGAGGCCGCGCAGCAGCTGCAGGAGTGTCCAGCCCTCGCCTGGGCTACGTGAGCCCGGCTTAACCTGTGTTGTCAGGGGCTCCACCCTAACTGGTCCCGCCTAGGGCAGAGGTGCGGGAGGCCGGCGGGGCTCCGCCGCCCTCAAAAGGGCCATTGCAATGTCCGGGATTATTCAGAAGGAAATTTGTTCGCATCACGGGAAGGGTTGTCGTGCCCCTTAAACCCAGGGTGCCTCCACCCCGGAGGAGGCCGCCCAGTTCCGGACTGCCCCCCCCTCCCCCCAGAAAGGATAGAAAAGGGCAACGGGAAGGATTGGCGGTGTGGAGGGTAGAGTGGGCCACCCTCCTGGAGTGCCCCGGCGTCTCCAGGAATTGGAGAGAAATCTCCAGGAGGCTGCTGAGAGCCACTGGGAGATAAATGCCAGGGCGCTCGAAAATAAAAAGATGAAGCCAGAAGGGAACAGCAGCGCCTGAGTGAGGGACAAACATAAGAGGGATGGGGGTGAGGAGGGGAACGCACGTTGAATCTGATTTATGCAGTTGTCCAAAAGGTTTTTAAAATGTAATAGTCACATGCATTTGCCTTCCCCATGTCAAGCCACGAACGTCATGACGTCATGCGAAACCTCGGGGAATAGATTCAAACAGAGTCGGCATCCCTAACGGAGGGGCATAAACATGAGAAACTAAAGAGGCAAGGCCTATTCAGCTTGGAAGAGATACTCGGGGAGGACATGACCAGAGTTTACAAAACACTAACTGGTGAAAAGAAAGTCAGTAGGGATTTATTATTGGCTTGCTCTCACCGTATAAGATTTGGAGTTACAAGTCGAAACTGGTCAGTAGTAAGTTTAAACCTAGCAGAAGGAAGTTCTTTTTCACCTGGTGCGTCAGTGAAGTGGGGAACTTGTCGCCACCGGGGTGCTGGAAGCTGATTCCAAAAGAGATTGGATACATTCTTGGAGGAAAGTGGGTGTTGAGCGTGGGAGTTAAGGGAGTAGCTGCTGAACTAGAACCTCCTTGATCTTAAAAGCTGGAGGTTGCAAGAGAGAGGAACAGTGGGGAAAAAAACCCTGGTCATACCCAGGCCATTCTCCCTCTCAGCATCCAGTCTCTGCCCCTGTGTGACAAAAGAGACTGGGTAAGATGGACCTACGGTCTGATCCAGTAACTGGCAATTCTCATGTTCTCCCCTCTGCTTGAATAAAAAAAAGGGGCTCTGTCTTGACTCAAGAGGCCTGGCTATGAAAGTCCAGAATATGCATTGAGAAATGTGGGCTGCATCCCAATAAAGGGGTAGTTCCTTCTGCACAGAAATAACTCTGCATTCAAGAGGCCTGGAGAACTCCTTGGGCAAGTGACAGTGTGATCAGCTCAACTATTGTTCGTCTGACATCAACTCCACATGGTAAAAATATAGTCCCCAATTAAACAGTAGTTTGAAAGTAGGAACTAGGCTGTGGATTACAATGGTGCATGTCCTCTCAGCTGATTGTCAGGCAGAGCCACGATGAAGCTGTAACTGTGGCATTTTTAATCACCCGAAGATCTCTTCAAAGCTACCAGACCTTGACTGCGGCTGCTGCTGCCTTGAAGGAGAGTGGTGAGCTCAGTTAGGGAGACAGCCTGACAGCATACAAAAGACAGAGAAAGGCCTGGCTTAAAACTGATTTTAATGAGGCAGGTTTTACTAAGCTGAACCATGACATTTAACTTTACTTCAACCAGGATTCATTTCAAACAATATAGGTGACGTTTCTGTCACTAATCAGTCTTCATTATAACTGATTTTGGCAGCACTTAGGTCTGAACCCTGCCACCTAGTGGAAACTTACTGACACAGGTCTTCTGGCAATTGACTAAAACAAAACCGCTGTGCTATGCTGGTTTGCGCTGCTCTGGAGTCTTTCAAGTGGTGACCAAAAATCACTTGCCAAACACAGATTGTTCAAGACACATACAACCCCAGTGAAATAATGGTATTATTACAGCCCTATGTAATCTGAACAAGAGAAGAATAAGAGGTTACTTGAAGCTCAGTCAAGCACTAAGTCTGGCGGGATCTGCAACATAATTTTGGAGAGCCATTGAAGTTAGAGATGGAAAAATTGTATTGAATCATTCTTGTCTTTATAGAGTTTTTTCTCCACAAAGCACTTTCTAATATTTTTTCTCATCTAATCGGATCTATCGTTAAAATTCCAATGCAAGTGAGCTGGTCCTGTAAGGAATACATGTGTATACATATTGCTTATATGGATTACAGGTAGCTGTTTTGATTGAAACCCTCAAAACAGAGTTATATCTTTCACTCAGAGATGACTGTGAGAAGCAATTAAAAGGGTTACATATTAACATCTTAGTTTACAGATAACTAAGTGGAGACCATGATAATAGCCTATGCTGTACACTGTAGGAAGAGGGGAAAAATCTGGTAATACAAGAGGAGATGACAAGAAGAAATGAGCTGAAATTAAACATGGGAAAAGTAAGGATGAATATCAGAAAACATTTTTCTCAAATCAGTATAACAGACAGGAGAATAACACTGGAACTCACTTCATCTGGGATTTTTTTTTATATTAAACTTGAGAAAGCACTAGCAATTCTCCTGTACTGGACAATTCAGCAGTGGGTGTACAGGCTGTTTTGTTTTTTAGGGGAAAAAATGTAATCTTAATTTTCACATTGTATTGGCATGACCAAAATCTATAGCTCTACATTTTCTGTAAGTTAATTTAATTTATATGAATCTATTTTAAGGGAATTAATGTATATAATCTTTACAATTTTGCCCTCATCTCCTTTTCTGTTTTCCTTTTCTGTTTCTTTTCTCCTCTTCCTTATGTTCTTAGTTCAGTTTCCCAATTCTGGTCTTCTATCCACTTGTTCCTCACCTCGACCTTTTAACTTACTCGCAGTTATAACTTGTATTCGTGTACCATCTCATTTTGTTAGTTACTGCAGAAACATGCAAAGAGAGGTCTGCACTGCAGAGTTTTGTTGGCATAACTATGTTGACTAGGTGCGCAAAATAAAAAATCGCACAGTCTAGATGATTTAGGTATGCTGACAGAAACCGTCTAGGTCCACCTTTGCCAACATAGTGCTTCTGTTGATATGGCTTATATTGTCCAGCAGGTGGTGTGGCTACAATGGCCCATATAAGCTCTTTCTGTCAGCACACAAAGGCAAGGTTGAGAAGAACATGCTGCATCTCCACCAGGGGGCCTTGCTGGCCTACAGAAACAGATTGCTATACCAGCAGAGACTTGTCAAGTGCAAGCAAGTCCAAAGACAATCCAAACCCCGAAGAACATTTATGTCACAGTGGGATATCAGAAGAAAAACTCCACCATGAGTGCTAATTTAGACCTCATTCCCTCGGTCACATTGCCTCCTAGTGCCCATGCTGTGCTAATTAGATAAGAAGATGGATTTGCTGATTTAGCTGGGCTGAGAATTGCAAAAGGGGTCAACCTCATCACTTCTTGGTGACTACCTTTCCTTTGATTTTTCTCTAACAGAATGAGGGGCAATATGGAAATCATGTCAAATTGTAAAAGCATGAATTAAACCCAACAGAGTTTAATCCATAAATACAGCCTCTACGCTACACCCTAGAGTATAACCCAGCCACTCGCTTCCACTCTCAGAAATGCCAACTCCCTAAGATAAGACAATGTAGCTGCCTTAGAGGGCTGCTGAGCATATGCCCAGAGTCTCTCCTAGGCTCTCTGCCTTGGATGCGCTTACTAACATGAATCAACTAAAGCAGTGTTTATATGGCAACTTATGCTCCAGAGAGAAGTGTGCGGGAAAATGCGAAAGTGCATTTGGAAGGTCAGGAAAAGGAAAGTCCTAGCAAAAGTTTTCCAAACAAGGCGGATGATATGGAGGCTTGGTCTATGTGAATGGTGTGGATTTTATACAGTGTAGACCCTGCATGGGAATGAGTTTGTTACAAATTCTTTTTATTAGTTCATCCCTTCTATTTACAACTAGTCTGTCTCCATACTTAAATATAAAGAGTTCTTGTACCAGCAGTGAGGAGAATTGGTAACTTTAGATCAAGGTTATGTCTTTCCTGGTACACCTTACAACCCTCCAATTCTGCGTCTTAATTTAAACAAACTGACATCTACTAAATGTTCTTGCCCTCCTTCCACAGAAGAAAACCTATAGAGAAACCCTGAAGAATTTTCCAATTTTCTTTCAGGATAAGGTTCACTTTTTAAGCATCATAGTCCCTTAATAAAGAGAAGAGAAAGCTAAACTACATTTCAACAGGATATGAAAGCTCTCTACTATTATTTTCTCAAATCTGTATGTTTTCTGTTTCCTAAGGTTGGCAGCTCTGGCCTCATTTAGACCCTCAGATTTTGACAGCTCTGCACACAGATACATGAAATGTCTTAGCAGTTTAAGTAAAATAAAACCATACCTCTAAAAATTCATCAGTGTTATGCTCACTGGAGATTTCTGCAGTGGTAGAGAAGTACTTGAACTGAAATGTGTATGGATGTGAAATCCTGAGATTTGCATATAAAATATCAAGATCATGAAAATGCACAAATTGTAAAGGTTAAAGCTGTGATTTAGGATGAAAGCAGAGGCGTCAGACATATTACAAGTTTTATCAGTTGTGAATGGGGAATTTCTGTTCATAAATAGCATTAAAGGGTAGAAAAAATATGATGTTGAATTTTTTCAAAATCCCCTCTTTTCAAAGATGTTTAACAGTATTATGATAGGGTGATAAGCCTATTATGAGACAAATTTAATTCTTTCAGCTATAAAAATATAGAATTTTTCAGAAAAAAAAATTATGTAGATTTAACAGTACAAAATATTTTCCCAAGTAGAACTAGTATTGAAATTAGGGCAAAGACTGAATCCTTTAGATCCAGTGGTAACTTTGGAACCTTAAATGATTGCAGAAGTCAGGCTACTTGAAAGTGCCTCTACAGTTATGGGAATTGAATACTAATCAGGAATTAGGATGGGAGGGTAAAGAATACAGAGAATACTCTACTCAAACTCAAACTGCAATCCTCAAATCCTTCAGAATCCTAGAATATTTGAATCTTCTCTTCAGAAATATGACAACAGGCATTACAACTGGCGTTACTAGGCTTCATCATTAATACTCATTAAGATTACTGAAGATGCTTCATACCTCCCAGAGCTTTAGACTTTTGTCAGTGCGCTTAAAATACGTATGGATGTGAACTACTATTAACTAGCCGCTTATGAAATCCATAAAGCAACATTGCATCTGTTCATATTTGGAAAGTTTTCAACCGTCAAATTTGGGCTTACTACAGAAATGATTGAGTCAACTATGACTTGTGTTATGCAGGTCAGACTGAGTGGTCGCAATTATCCTTTACAGCAGTAAATCTGTGAATACACCAACTGAAACAATAGAAACATTTTAATGAAAGTGTAAGAAATATAGAGTATAATAATCAAGGAGGGAAAGGAATTGTATAGTGAAGTACATGAGGCAAAGATGAGGAATGATGGGATGAACTTAGAATGGAAAAATTGAAGTGAGTTAAGAAGAAAAAAAACCTTGCAATGAAATATAATAGGCTAGAGATTAGAAAACTGTGGGGCCACCACCCTGACTTGGGGCTGTTAGAATTAGGTTGGGCAAATCACTAGGAAATTTGCTGAAAGAATAAATCCTTCACTGGGCATGATGGCTAGCATTATTTATATACATTTGTGAAATTTTACCAATCCTCGGATCTCACCATTAAGAACTGAATTATTTGGTGCAATTCAGAAGGAGAAGCTACTTAAAGTTACTAGAATTATAATTAGTGCAGCTGAATCTCAACTTTAAACCCTGTAGGATTATTGTGACTACAAATAATTTTTAGGGGACTCTGCTTTAAAAGCCATAATCTTTGCTGCCTGAGCCAGCCTGCCACTATATTTTACAAATTTTGTTCTGCTATTTGGATTTATTTGGAACATAATAGGTTATAGTAGAGATTTTCATTGGTTTCAGACTTCAAGGTCTGATTTACTACATAGTTTTAAACAATGTATTTTGTAAAAGTAAATTATATTTTACATTTTCCACCATTCCCATGACAAACAACTTGATCATAATAAGAATACTCAATGCCATGACTTTTTAAACTAAAATTGTTACTTTTGTGTTTATCACTATTGAAATAGGAATAATATCTCCCTCTATCACAGGAGTATTGCATGGATAATATTCCTTAATGATTTTTTGCCACGGCTTTTCCTATGGCAAACAGCCTTATTCATTATACAGTTATCATATTTGTTTGTCTCTAGTCCCTTGTGTATCATAAATCATTTATATTAACATATCACAGTACTATAAAACCTTGCATAATCTAAACGAGAATCTCAACACCTGTATAAAGGACGCTCTTTGCTTTTATCTCCCCAGTTAACCAGCAGTGACTGATTTGCAGTGCCTCTATATTTTGAATACCCTACTTGAGATACCTTAAATGTAGCTGATTTTCAGAGAATGATAAATATTTATCCTCTGAAAAAATCAGACCCTTTTAAGGAGGGTGCCTCAAACAGCTTCACAAAAAATGAAATGCCTTAAATTAGTCTTTTTTTTTTTTTATTTAGGCCTCTATGTTTTTCAATGCTGCTTGTAGAAATTATGAGGGAAAGCTGATTTCACAGATAAATAGTATGTAGAATGTGATCAGCAACATGGTATTGTTTATGTGGCTGCTGATTGTTTCAGTCTGTCTAGGAGAGCACTGACGACCAATTTGATGACTGTTCCTGAAGGTTTTTTGAGCCTGCTATATTTACTAGGCAGTTGGTGAAAAGGGCTTATAAAGTAATGCTGTAAGTTTTACTCAGAGAGGGGACAGATTGTTTACTTACACTTTCCTGGTGTTATTTTTGAACAGAGGATTTTTTTTTACCATAAAAGTAAAATAAAAGCAGCTATCGATAATTTAAATTAATAGTGCAGGATGGTGATTTGTATTCAAATGCAGTACAGTATTTGAATCTAAAAATACAGTTAGCTCTTTATTTGCTGGCAGTGGCAAATCCAGTCAACAGTGGTAAACTAAAAGACATGATTACACCACACTTCAATAGAAATGGAACGTGTAAATCAGTATTTTCCTATACAGCTGCAGATTTACACATGGGGATACACTGAAAACATTCAGGCTATTCATTTTGCTTTACTATAGACAGAAAATTTGTTATCTGATTCATAAGGGCTCTACTACTGCAACACACACTAACATGACTGTATCTTCAAAGATGTAGTTGATCTCTCTATTTTTTCTACCAGCATAAGAATAGATTTTAAAGCATAGACCTACAGGAAAAAAATAGACTCAGGAAGCCTTTTGCATGAATTAGCAGCACTAGAAGGCAAATTCCTTTAATTGTTACAGGGAATTCAGTAGGGCTGGTGACTCTAGAATGCCTGATGAAAGCTCTTAATAAAGATTAATTCCTACACTGATCCAAAACCCAGTGAAGGAATGGAGAGGAAGGATTTTCTTGGCACTGGCTAAGACAGTCATTGGAATGCTTGGTCCTTGGAGCAGCAAGAAAATAGCTCTGGCACAGAGTTTCTGTTGTCAGGCTCCCAGAATGTCCCTGGGGTCAGGAGCTCTTATCTTTGTAAATTTAGCAGGGGATTCACAGAAATCCCTGGCATTTTTTGGGTAAAAGGAAAAAGCTGGCTCCAAGACAGCAGTCCACAAAACCCACTGAAGTTAGGGATAAGGGACTAGAAATGATGAGATTTTATATCTAAAGCCAGATAAAAGAGTGGGCTTAGTTTTACTTCATTCCAATGCATTCAAGGAATAGTCTGGAGGATGCAAAGAACAGTGAAGTAAAAACATTGTTGTTATAACTCCACCTGGAGCTACACAATAGAATTTGGCACAGTGCTACTCATCCTTTGGGCTGTATTGACAATGAAACAGCTACTTTTGTATGCTTCTATTATCTATGGATGAATCGCCAGCCATATACTGTCTTTCTCACCAAGGTATTTTGCTTTACCCACTGCTCATATGCAAATACATCTGGAATGCAATGTAGCACCTGCTGACCAGCTCAAAGAAATATCACACAACAGTTTAGGGCAAGATCTGAAGCAAAATATGTATCTGTAAAAGGAAAGTACAATGGGAACATAAGGTGGCAGAAAGCATCTAGCTGGGTGTATCTACAAGTGATATTGATGCACTGTAAGCTTACTGTGCAGTAAGCGTTTCCTGGGAGTGCATCTACATGTGCACCTGTTTGGAGCAAATTTGCTTCTGATGGGAGCAATTCATAGCAGGGCTACTTGTGCCTTGTTCTGCCCCACTACAGCTACTTTAGGCTACCCTGGGTGCAAGCCCCAGATCAGCAGGGAGCACCGGAGTCAGGCATAGGCTCTGAGTGGGGCAGGGGGTACCTGTTTCCCAGCCCTGCGCTCCAGGGCTGGGAAAATATCTCCTCCCCTGCAGCTGTTTTCCCAGCTCCCTGCCCTGATCAGCCAGTGGGGGTAGGGAGCTGAGAAACAGCTGCAGGGGAGGGGATACTTTCACAGCCCCCTGCCTGGCAGCTGACAGAAAGCCCCCGGCTGGGTGGGAGCTGGCAGCAAACCTCTGGCTGGGCAGGGAATCCCCATCTGGCTGGGGGATCACTGCCAGCTCCCTCACTGGTGGGACAGCTCCTGCCCAGTCCCTGCCTGAATGGGGAAGCAAGAGGTCTTCTGTCCCTGTGCTGCTCAGCTTCCTACTCCTCTGGGGAGCCAGGAGCCCTGCAGCACTGGGATGGGAGTGGCAGAGAGGGACCTGGTCCTTACACTGGTTGGCTCCTAGGGAGAGCTGGGAGCTGAGCAGCCCCAGAACTGGGCCCTCTGTTGGTATGGCTGACTGGGAGCAAATTCGCTCCTGGTCAGCATCTACATAAGCCCTACTTGTGCAGTAACTACTGAACAGTTAATCTAGTATCTGTATTTACTTGTACTAGCTAACTGCGCAGTAGACTAATTTACTGTTCAGTAGTTGCTGCTTATAGCCATATGGTGACACTTTAAGGTGCAGTATATTGGTATGATTTGAGATTTAAGACTAGAACTGGGCAAAGACTACAAAATGGGATTTGAAAACATTTGTGCACATAATTCTAGTAAACCCACTTTAACAGCATCCATGACCTATTATGAAACCCTGTTTTTAAACATTTATATAGGTAAGGTGTTGTTCACACAAATATTCAAGGAAAACTCATATTTACATAAGTATGTGGTCTTATGACTAGCTAGAAAAAATATGCTTTTCCAATCAGGGACCAGAAACTATATAGGCTGTGACTGTTCACCAAGCATACAGTTTGAATAATGACTATCAAACACCAAATGAATGCTTGCAAACAATATACAATCTGAAAATTATTTTCATAAATTGTTGAGCGATTTTAAATGTTGAACAAATTCAATAAAATACTGTGGTTTGCCTCTGGTTGTTCTGTGAGAAGAAAGCCCTAAATGTTTCTAATGAACTGATTGCTGTTAATGGCTGTAATCAATGCTAGGTTTTAATTCTCACCAGAAAATGTTCTTTTACCCCCACACACTCCCCTATATCTGAATGGTTCACTTCAGTATGAAAATGCCATTATTTCCCACAAACTGCAGCTATAAAACTGCTCAAAAACCCCTCTACCTCTATAAGGAGAGAGCAGTCAATTTTGATGTCAAGGTTACTATGGCATACATGAAGATTATATGCAAACACTGCACTCTCAAATGGAGACCTTTTACTTTTCTTCTTTTTTCATTTGTTTTTTTTCCTTAACCTAAATATGAAAATAATTGTAAACCGAAAGCATTTTTGTTTTTTGTGTATGGAAACATAATCAGAAAAAATAACTGTTTCAGAAGCTATGCAGTGTTGGGAAAGAGAGTTAATATGATTGTATTTTTTGCCTGTGGCATCAATGGATTTGTTTTCCTTTCTCTTCGTGAATCCTCCCTTCTGTGTTGGCTACCTTGGTCCCCTTTCATTGAATATTGTGTCTTACCCTCAAGGAAGTAGAGGTACTAACCTTTGTCATAAAGCAGGCAGTAAAATTCAGCTTTGCTGGAAAGAATTCCTGGCTATGACTGTAATACAGTCCAATTAATGGCTTGGAATTTAGGAGTCTCATCATTTAATTAACAATATGAATTCAGAGAGCAGTGACTGTGATATTGCACAATTCACAAGGGCTTGGAATTTACAAGTCTCAGCAATTAATATAAAACAGGGAGGAGATATCAACTGACCTGATTATCTAGTCTGAATTTTAAGAAGAGAGATTCAAATACATGAATTTATGAGATACATGAAGATATTTCTTTTAGAAACAGTGTGATGCTGAAGGTACTACAGTCTAACAGCCTGAAATTCCTGTAGTACACGCAGGACCCCCTTTCTGTTTTTACTTACAATTCAGAGGCGGGCAATTATTTTGGGTGGAGGGCCGCTTACTGAGTTTTGGCAAGCCATCGAGGGCCGCATGACAGGCAGCTAGGGGCAGATAAATATTAATTTTCTAAATTTTTAGGGGCCCCACGGGTCAGATAGAATGGCCTGGCGGGCTGCATCCAGCCCAGGGGCCACATTTTGCTCACCCTTGACTTACATGGACTTAACAGTGACTTGAACTTCAACAGAAATACCCCTGATTTCTATCAAATATAAGACCTAATTCTGCTTTGAATCTTTGACCACAGACCTCTCCCTGCCCATAGAAATCTTATAGCCATGAAAGGTCATGTGACTGGAGGCAGGACTGAGTGCAGGGGACAAGTAATGGCAGTCTAATGTGACAGCAGTCCCTGAGAATGTGTCCCCTAATGGAATTGAAAGAAAGCCAGGAGTGCCAGCAGTACAAGATCGATGTTGCGTAAGGCAGATTCATAATAGTAAGAGAGGTCTCATAACCTACTTCAGACCACTCTCCCTTGAAGGAAAACATGACAAGTGTACTAAATTGTCCATTTGTGCTGGTTTTTGGCCTGCTTCACCTTCTATTGAAGTCAGTGACAAACTTTCCACTCATTGACTTCAACAGGAACAGGATTGGGTGCTTAGTTTGGGCCAAGAAAGCAACCAGCTAACTCATTTAACTGATGTTATTATAATTTATTTGCATTCTGATAGCACCCGGAAATTTGAATTAGGAATCAAGTTTCTGCTGTGCTAGAACCTTAGATAAACTCTGTCTAGTTCCTGTCCTGATCATTTTGCAAACTGAATTTATGATGCGTCCATCTCCCATAGCTCAGGAAACAGACAGAGGGCGAAGGACAAGGTACAGCAACGTTATCATATTAAATGGCAGAGACTTGGTTGGGCTGGGTTGGTTGGGAACACTTGTCACACTGTGTTGTCATTACGCGTGGTTCCTATTTATTTAAGAGTTATCATACTTCAAGCAAATGAACAGAATGCATTACTTTTCACTCTAGCTCAATGGTGCCCAAACATTTGCACCTGTGGACCAGATGCACAATGCTCTGTTGGTCTGCAGGCTGTATCTGGCTGGTAGACCCAATCCAGTGTGCAGAGTGGCCACTATAGGGCCCTGATCCAATGCATGGGTGGGGAGGCCTCCATCAATTCAGCCAAGGGTAGTGGTGGAAGAGGGACTTGGCCCTGATGCTGCTGCATGGGGAGGGCCCAATCCAGCTGTGTTGGGCTTGGTAATTTGGCAGTGAGGAAGAGGTGGCAGCATTAATTGCTACTGCTTCCCTGCCACCAAATTTCTGGATCTCTGGGGAGCATCATGGACTGGATGCCATAACTCTGCAGGCCAGATTTGTCCCACAGGCTGAGGGTTCAGCACCTCTGCTCTAACTCATTTTCCCTTTGGAGGGAGTCTGTGTTCTGACAGTGCCCCCCAAATCTTCATGTTCCCCTCAGCTTGAACTGGTGAAAATGGTCAAAGACCTGAACAGAACGGCCTCTGCTTTCTTAGAGCCTTCCAGTTTCCTCTGTCACAAGATCTCTTAAACTACAGATGCACATAAAGATGATAATAGCAGCAGATTTAAGAAGTATGTAGATTCCTCAAATTGTTGCATCAGTTATAACAAGAAGCAGCACGGATTCAATTGATTCAGAAGCCTCACTACACAAATATACTGGGAATATGCCAAAACCTTAGCAGTGGGAATGCGGACTCAGGCTGAAGCTTGTAAGAAGTTGATTTGCATATCTACATTCCCTTTTTCTCTGAGTCTCCTGTAATCAAGTCCTTTGATAATTTCCAGCTGCCCACATTCACTCATGGATGCAACCCATCTGACAGCTTTTTTCTTAGGTCCCCAGGGCTGCCATTCCTTTCAAATTTTGGAAGCTTGCAGTCTCAGCATGCTATATTCCAGGTGTAGTGATCTGGCAGAGACCTATGCTTTGTATTCCTGTCTCTGGAAGTCTGCTGCACATGCTTGATATAATTTTCATCTAGGGCATATTTTCAATAGCAGCCTTTGACTGCATCTATAGAAATGCATATATGAATGTAAAGATGTAAATCCATTTCGCAGGCAAACACAGGCGCAATTTTGTAGCTGCAAATAGTTGTAGATGCGCTTTGTAAATGCAGAGATGTAACCTGGTTTGAGGCCATGGAAATTTCTATTTTGCCTCCATTTATTATCATTTTTAAAAGCATTAAATAAACCACCACAACATAAGTTTGTGTCGAGTGCTACTATGTTCTGCAAACGGTAGTGTTACTGCAGATCTGCTTCTAAGTTAAACAGATTGACAAGATAATTAAAATGTACCTAGGATTTACTTTATTTTTTTTTAATCTGTTCTCCTAACTGGCACCTTCCTACAGAATTACTGATATACATCCCTTAATTAATACTGAATCAAAATTTTGAAGTCAAATGAGGGATGTGTGTTTGTGCCTCTACATTTAAGGTGCTTCCAGTGTTTCCATTATTAACCCCTCTGTCAAAGAGTTCTTATTTTCTCTACTGAAAAAAATATCCTGCCTGAAACTTGGCACTATAGATTTGTCTCTCAAAATAAATTTATGAAAATGTGTTTGACTAGTTACAGGATACAGCTGAAAATATGATTTGGAGATGCTTATTTGGGGGATAGATCTGTCCAGAGTTCCTCCCCTGTTTTTCTGCCCCTTCCAAATATCTGCTGTCAAAGATAGGGATTGCCCAAACTCTTTCAGATGTAAAAGGCTGCCCTTTTTGGATGGCATAGTCAGTATTCGGTGACTGTTTTAGTTCAAGCCAAATGTTTTACAGGTCGATTAGCATGCCAGGATGTATGGGAGCATGTCTGTAAAGAATACCATCAAAGAGTTTTCTTTAAGGACTCAGGGGTGTAGGTTGTAGCTGTGTTGGTCTAAGGACATAGGCAGACAAGGTTCTTTGGGTGAATCTTATAGCTTTTAAAAACCCCGACGAAGGGTTTTTAAACCCAAAAGCTTGATTTTTTTCCCCCAACTATTTAAGTTGGTTTAATAAAAGATATCCTATTCATCCAAAGAACCTTGTCTTCTTTAATTATTAGAACTTATTGAAAGGTACAGTACTAAAAAACCACATAGTTTTATCTTTATACACTTAACCTTTTATGGCACAAATAATAAAACAGGCTGCCACAATTTAGGCTGAAAACGTAACAGAAAGAAAAGAATCCTAGATAGTAATGAAAGGCTGGGAGAGACGTGGAGCAGACACAGTTGCACAACACTGCCTCATCTCTCAAACTTGCAATGTTAAGTTAAAATATAAAATATTGTGTTGCAGGTTAGATACGCACGCCTATTCTTCTAGCTGACTAACTCCTTCAAAATAACTTCAGGCTTTAGCTAAAGTGGTAAGGTCTCTTAAATATTACTAAACTTTTCCTGCAACACATAAATCCTTGTTACAGGACAAAGCTTGTCAAGGAGACAGTCTGTTGGGTCTCTGAGCTACAGTTTACCTTCAATATTGGCAGTACACATTATGTTCATGAACATGAAGTATAATAACTGAAAGATATTACTCCTGTTGCAGCAATACCTTGTAATATTCTAAAAAGAAACAAACAAACCAAAAAAGCAGCCAAAATGCTTGCAGGTGAAAATGAATACATCTCTGAAAGGTACGGATTTTCATTTAATGATGAGATCCTGACAGTGACTCAGTAACCTAGGGGAGTACCTAAAAGTGAACTCGTATGTAAACATACAAAAAACTAGAACTCTTTGTTCCAAAATGATACCCTTTATTAGATCAACTGGGAAATCACAAGAAAATTGTCCTTTCCTGCAAGCTTTCGGGCTCAAAGACCCTTCATCAGGTTCTGGGAAAGGTACAGATGGTACAAAATGGTACCAAGTCCCCATAGGCAGGAAATAAACTTCATTTTTGCACAGAGGGAGCTGAAGATGGAAGGCTGTCCCTCTGGGTCCATGAGAGTGTCTTTGTGAGCTGTGCTGAGTAGCTCTTCGATGCGGAGATCAGGTAGAAGAATTCCTTCCCCGGAGGTGTCAGATGGCAGGTAGGGAGGTAAAATATCTTTCTTGTTGTTCTGCAATAAAGATTAAAATTCAAAATTGGCTAAAATTGGACATCTTCCATGTTTCAGGGATGTACTTGGTAGCTGTGTTGGTCTGAGACAAGGAGACATACAAAAAACGTGAACTCTTGGTTCCAAAATGATACCTTTTATTAGACCAAGTGGGAAATTGCAAGAAAATTGTCCTTTTCTGCAAGCTTCCAGGCTCAAAGGCCCTTCATCAGGCTCTGGGAAAAGTATAGATGGTAAAAGATGGTAAAAACTCCCCATAGGTAGGAAATAAACTTCATTTTTGCACAGGGGGAGCTGAAGATGGAAGGCTGTCCCTCTGGGTCCATGAGAGTCTTTGTGAGCTGTGCTGAGTAGCTCTTTGATGTGTAGGTTAGGTAGAATTCCTTCCCTGGAGGTGTCAGATGGCAGGCAGGGAGGTAAAAAATCTTTCTTGTTCTGCAATGAAGTTTAAAATCCAAAATCAGCTAAAATTTGGCATGTAAAGGAGTTTTACATTTTCCTAAGTAAAGGAGTTTCTCTAGGCACTAGGTATGACAAGGACCTGGTGAGTGAATATGTACCAACATTTGAGCATTGGCTGTGGGTAGTTCTGGAGAAGGTGACCTGAACCACCAAGAGGAAGACCGCTAGATGATATTAGGTCAGACCTACAGAAATTAAATGTGGATGACTAAAGGACAAAGGCACATGGCAGACAGGAATAGATGAAGATAGTGGAGGCAGCCAAGGACCTCTAAGGCCTCTAGTACTACATTTTTAAAATATGTAATTATTGTTTATGTGCAGCCTGGACTCAGGCTGACTGGCTTCTGCCTTCCAGAGGCTCACAGCTGAAGGGGAAGGAGACTCAGCCCCCCAGGGTGAGACGCGGGACACTTAAGGGCCTTACTTCATTTTTCAGGGATGCATTTGGCAGCTGTGTTGGTCTGAAACAAAAAGAAATGCCAAAAGTCTAGAACCCTTGGTTCAAAAATGATACCTTTTGATACTAACTGAGAAATTACAAAAAATTATCTTTTTCTGCAAGCTTTTGTGCTCGCACATGCTTTGCCAGGCTCAGGGAAAGTTAAAGATGGTAAAAAGTCCCCCATATGCAGGAAATAAACTTCATTTTTGCACAGAGGAAGCAGAACCTGGAAACCTGTCCCTGGGGGTCCCTCTTTGTGAGGTTGCTTTTGGTTGGACAGCTTAAGCAGGATTTCTTTCCTGGTGGTGCCAGGGGGCAGGCAGGGAGATGCAGAAAACCTCCTTGTTGTTCAGCAATGAAGTCTGTGGTTCAAAATCGGATAAAATTCAGCTTCTTCCACGTTTCCGGGATGTATTTGGTAGCCGCGTTGTTGGTCCGAGACAGGAAAAAAAAAGGCAAAAATCTAAACTCTTGGTTTCCAAATGACACCTTTGATTAGAACAGTTATTAGGGACGCTTGCAAGCACTCACATTAGAGCTGCCCGGTTCGTCTCCCAGCCGGCGGGCCGTTTTGCCCCGGGGCAGTCCCGCGGCCGCCGGGCCCGAGGCAGCGCACGTGCCGCGCCGAGCCAGCCCCAGGCGGCCGAGGCCAGGGCCGCGCCGGCAGGGGGCGCCCGCCAGGCCGGGAGGCGCTCGGGAGTGGCGGCGGCGTCTGCCAATGGGCGCGCGGCGGGGGCGGGGCGCGGGGCCGGTTGCGCGCGCGGCGCCCGGCGCATGGCGACGATGCCCTGCCACAACCAGGCGCTGGGCGCGGGCGGGCCGCGGCCGCAGGACGAGGCCGGGGCCGGCTGCGGCGGGGGGCGGCGGATGCGCTTCGCGGAGCCCGGCGGCGGCAGCGGCAGCGGCAGCGGCAGCCCCAGCCCCGACAGCACCAGCAGCGGGGGCGGAGCGGCGCTGGCCCTGTCGCCCAGCCCCGAGCGCGGCCTGCCGCCCGCGCCCCTCGGCGCCCAGCTCAAGCTGCTGCCCATGAACGACCAGATCCGCGAGCTGCAGACCATCATCAGGGACAAGTGAGCGGCGGGGGCGCCCCCCTCCCTGGGCCGGGCCGGGGCGGGCGGGGGGCCGCTCGCTGCTGTCCAGCACTGCAGGAGCTGCCAGGCCGGGCGGCGGGAGGGGCGATCTTGCTGGGATCCCCGCTGACTTGCTGCCCCTCGCGCACGGGGCTGGACTGAGGATCTTGCTCCGGCCCTAATGGCTAGGAGATGGTTGAAACGGGAGAAAGGATGCTGGTCCTGTTTGCATTTGGGACACGGTGCAAGGCCGTGGGGAGGATGCATCTGAGTCTTCCCTGAGTGTTCCCCCCCCCCCCCGCCTAAGTCACAAGGAACCCACGTCTAGGTACAGCCTTAACACATGCCCTTCCCCAGCTTCCAGTTACGTTGCGTCTGGGAGAAAGCGGGGCCGTGTGTCCCTGTTTGCGGTGGCGAGTGAAGAGTCTCAGTGCTGATGCAATCTCACTTGCCAGCAAGTCAGAAACAGATGCCCATCTCTTGCTCTGTCCAAAATGCAAATAGGACCAGCATGCTTTCTCCCTCCCACTTTATCAGTCTCTGTTTGTAGTTTCTCTCCTCCCTCCCGGGACACTTCCCTATCCAGCGGGGTTCTCTGTTCAGTAGCCAGACAACACCACACATAATGAACAGCTGTTGAACAACACGCTGCTCCTTCTTGAGGTCCGACTCCGAAGGAGCGGCTGAGACTGGAACAGAAAGTCGCTCCCAGAGCCCTGTGACACGTACCCAGGAAGTCGATGGTTTGGTTGATGTGGTGACATTTAAAGATTAGACTCTATACAGCTAACCTATATTAGTATTTTGACTGAGACTGAAAACTACTTAATGCATGTAATAAACACAAAATCACAACCAGTTCTTGATTTTTACAGTAGCTCTCCTTTTCCTGTTTTATATTGTGCTAAAAGCAGGTACAGTGTATACACCCCATCGGGAAAAAGACAACTTAAAGTTTTTACAAACTCATATATATTTTCTATAACTTTTTAGATTAGGTAGGCCTCATAAGCCTCCTCCCTTTTCCCTGGCTGATTTCTGCTGTAGCTGTCAGTGTTTACCTCCTTGTTATAACTTGACTTCGTAGTTCTAGATGTAGGATGTTAAAATGCAGAACATGTGGTGAGGACCTATATTTACATGCAAACAACACTATATTGGTCCCATGCTTCAGAGCCAGAAGAACCGTTGCTCACCTTCCATGACATTAAAAGTTATTATAGCTGTACCTATTAGTGTCATCATGCCTGTAAGTATGTCAGCATTTCCATTACAGATGCTTTTTTTCTTATCTTTGGAGGTAGTTATTCAAACTCCTGCTACTTTGTACCCTGTCATTCCTTCTTACCTTACAAAGAAGTCCTAGGTGAAAGCTAGGACATGCATACAACTTCATATGTTAAACAGATATTTAAATAGAAGATAAAATGTTGCTTATGGGGGACAGACCACAATGAGTAACTTGGAGTTTTAGCTGCATTCTGTTTTCAGTTCTGCCACTGGCTTTAGGAGGAGGGGTAATATATGCGGAGGAGGAGTAATATGTATATGATTAATAGTCCTTGCCCTGTCCCCACCCCTCAGAAGCTAGTAGGAGCTTACCCGAACAAGAAGTTCACAGTAGAGAAAATCCTTGGCTGCTTTGTTTCCCAGAAAGCTGTAAAAGAGAAGATAAAACAAAATGAGTTTGGTTCTGGTGCAGTGCTGAGGAAGGGAGCTGTCCTTTTATAGCTAGCTGAACACTTTTCACAGGGTTTTAGATTAGGCTGCCTAGGGAAGCTTGCTCCTGGCACGTTGGTCCAACTCTTCTAGCCAGGTAAGTTCCCAAGGGGAAGGCATGACACCTTAGGATTTAAGGGATAAACAGAAAGTTTTCCCCAAAGACTCCTGGGCTAATTATTCACATTTACTTCTATAAATGTGTTTTGTTTATATGTCCTTTGCATAATAATACTCTTTGCATACTGCCCCTAAAACAGCCCCCTGTGTTAGGATTTTTAAACTAAGCCTCACTGTTGTAGATGTTTAGTAATAGTGGTATAGTAATAAATGCTTAGTAATAGTGTTTAGTAATAATAGTTCTATTGTGGCAAGGCTAGATCAAAGTTATTGAGGATTACTATGTCATTCTGACCTGTTCCAGACAAAGAACTCCCTCTCTACACTTAAAAGCCTTGCTCTGGAGGGTAACAGTTCTCTTCCAGCATAACAGAGTTATAGAAGATCATAATCAGGCCAAGGTAACTGCTTGGATAACTTGGCGCAGTTCTTTGCATTGAAGCTTGGAATTTGACCCAGTATTTGGAAGGAGCCAGTGACAGTGGAGCACTGAGATGATGCACTCATCAGCCTATGTTGCTGAGCACACTTAACTGATGTGATGAGAACCAGCTCGGTGTGTATTTGTGGGTTGTTTTTTTTTTAAATGGTCAGCATTTCCATTCGGACATATGGAAAACTGTACTAATCAAGCACAGAAGCCAGCAGGACACATTACTGTGACTGCATCCAAATGCAACAGGAGAGGATGGTGGGAAAACGTTGTAAGAGTGACATTTATTGGAAGTTCACATCTCCTACTTACCCACAAAGACTGGCACACAGGGCACTGTGTTTCCTCTGTAAAAGCTGATAGATCACTAGCTCTTAAAGTAGCCCAGGAAAATGTTTTGTGGTGATCCTTGTTTACTTGCTGGATAATGGAATAAGAATGCTTCAGAAGCTGGACTTTCCCACAGTGGATCTCTGCTTGGGTTTTTGCAGCTGTAACCTTTTTTAAGGCTGAAACTCACCTTTTTTTTTCAGCAAAGACCTAGCTTTTCATCCTGTTCTCTATAAATTGGGATTGTACAGTTTTAAACATGGCTATAATTGGCAAGACTGGACTGAAAAAAACAGACAAGTGCAGTCATGCTGAATGGGAGAAGAGCAGTGAACAAACTGTAGAAAGTAAGCCAAGTAGAGTCTGCCTGCAATGTCTGGCCGCAGCTTCTGAAGGCAGTCGTACCCTTCTCTCCTTCATTTATAAAAAAAGTTAATTGTTCTGTCCTGAATTTGAGGTAGGGCTTCAAAAATCCACCTACCTATTGAGTAAGGGTCTCAAGCCATCATTTACTTTTAAAAAACTCTCCTTATTTTGGCTGCAAAGTTCCTTCTGATTGAACCAATACAGCATTGTACTGACTTGGGAAGACAGAAAGCTCCATGCCTGCACTGCTGCTTATATCTTAAGCAAGCAACAACATGAAATGAAGAAGACCTTTGCCAGTTTCACAATTTTTAGAGACCCCTCCAGGCAGCAGTGAAATTGCCGACAGTTGTCAATTTTATGTTGCTGCCTGGGAAAAGGCCACTGGTGTCCTGCTCCTGTCTGGTTAAGCCTTTGCTGTTAGGGTCTGCTGAAAGCTTCTCAAGCATTGGTTTAAATCACGCACTGCGGATGGTGGTGGGGTGATGATGAAGCATCGGACATCTTTAATAGGCAGCACTGTTGCAAGTAAATGAAAAAACAGGGTCTTAAAACTTTGCCAGACTGCTCTTTTGAGCTGAAATTTTTCATTCCTGATGGCTCTCAAGCTGCATTAATGGGGAGGTTTCATCCAGAGCACTTCAGCCATTTCCAAGAACGAGGCTGGAGAAGGGTAAGATTTTCAGTTTTAAATTCTGGTGACCTTTTTACTTGGAAAGCCCTGGCAACCGCCAGGCTTTCGAGATGGGAACTGATAGTTGGCAATAAGTGACCTTTGTGTTAAGGATCTTGCTCGTGGCTATCTATACAAGTCTGCCAATATCTAGTCAAGTTGTAAGAGTGGAGAGGGATTGCACATAGGGCTAGGGCAGGGGTGGGCATGTATTTAGGCTAAAAGGCTATTTAAGGAGATTTGCTGAGCTGTTGCAGGCCAGGAGGGGCTGTTTGATCCTATCTGGCTCACCTGCCCTGCACCCACCACCAGGGGCACTAGACGGTGGGTGGGTGGGGTCTTTATGGACACTGGAGCAGGACCCTGCAGGGAGCAGGATGGGCAGGTGGGGCCAGGATTGTGGGGCAGTGACAGCATGGGGCCAGGGGCCAGGCCAGAGCCTCAGTCCACTCCCTGCAGGCTCGTGGCTGTGGAACCGGTGTCCGTTGCAGGGGCATACAGGGAGCAGATCATGGATCTGCCCCAGGCCCCAGCCCTGCAGTGTCACTGCCTTGCAATCCTGGCCCCACCTGCCCATCCTGCTCCCAGACTCTGCTCCCTGCCCACCTGCAGTCCCATCCTATCTGCCCAGGTGAGTGCAGGAGTCCTGAGCTGGTCTCCATGGAAACCCATCTTGCATTCTCCATTCAGCACCCCCAGTGGTGGGTGCGAGTGAAGGGGCAGCTGGGCGGTCACCGCTGCAAGAGCTGCCAAGAAGCTGAATCTGGCTGCTATGCTGCCCCTGCCGTGCTGCACATGCGGGGCCAGTGGGACCAGCCACACATACCACTGCCCAGGCTGCCCCCTGTGCCTGTACCTGGTGGAGCTGAGGAAGCTGCCACAGGCCGGACAGAATCTCTTAGTGGGCTGGATTCAGCTCATGGGCTATATTTTGCCCACCCCAGGTTAGGGAATCACCATTCGTATATGCTCAGACTTGCTAGAACCTCTAACAGCTAAACATCTCAGAAGACTTCTTCCTTATTGAACAAGTTCCTATAGTGCTTGCTGCTGACCAGACTGTGTATGCCATCCCCACAGGATGACAGAGCATGCTCCTACCTAACACCCAAAACAACAGGAGCAACACAAGACTTTCCCCAGCAGCAGACATGCTCTGTCCAAGGGCTGGGCATTCAAACTGAGAGATGGCAGCCTGTCTTTTCTGTGTTCTCTGTGACTCCATCCTCCTCCAGGTTACGGGGAGGACAAAACAGATGGATTCAAAACCAGAGCGGATCTAGAGCAAGAACTGGATCTAGAGTGCTGTGGGGGGACTAATTTCTTAGAGTGCTGATCGTGTTGTCCTTGTACACTACACACCTGATTTCTGCAACAATAAGGAAGAGGTTCTACAGCATAGTCTCTTTCACTGCACATCCCCAATTCATCTCCAGAGCAGATCCATTCTCTCAGTGTAACTTTATTTTTGGCATTTCCTAACTTAATTTGATGATAGAGTTTCATAGTTAGTAGGGTCTGAATGGACCTGAGCAGATCATTGAGTCCGCCCCCCTGCCATGGCAGGAAAAAGTACTGCGGTCAAACGACCCCAGCAAGGTGTCCATCAAGCCTCCTCTTAAAGACCCCCAGGGTAGGAGCCTGCACCACTTCTCTTGGAAGTTGGTTCCAGATCCTAGCCACCCTGACCGTGAAGTAGCACCTCCTGATACCTAGCCTAAATCTACCCTCTGCCAGCTTGTGACCGTTATTCCTGGTCACTCCTGGTGGTGCTCGGGGGAACAGGGACTCCCCCAATGCCTGCTGGTCCCCCCTGACTAGTTTGTAACAGGCCACTAGATCCCCGCCTCAGCCTTCTCTTGTGGAGGCTGAACAGGTTCAGGTCCCGTAGCCTCTCCTCATAGGGCCTGCCCTGCTGCCCCCTGATCATGCAAGTGGCCCTCCTCTGGACCCTCTCCATGTTGTTCACATCCCCCTTGAAGTGCGGCGCCCAGAACTGGATGCAGTACTCCAGCTGCAGCCTGACCAGTGCCGCATAGAGGGGGAAGATCACCTCCGTGGACCTGCTCGAGATGCATCTGTGGATGCATGACAAGGTGCGATTGGCCTTCCTGACTGCATCCCCACACTGCCGAAAATGAAAGACGTGACAACATTAAAAGTGTTCTTTCAACATAGATTTATATCTAACATTGTTGTCACTTGCCTGTTGAAGACGCTGTGTACATATTTGTCATATTAACTTCTTTGATTTTAATAATTGTTCTTATAAGTTAAAGGTTTTTATTTTCTGTAAGTCTTCAGAGTATATGGGGAGGAACAATTGGTATTACAGGCACAGACACATGGAGCTTCTGCAGACTCACTGTAGAGGAAGACAGACTGGACAGGGTCCATCCGGAGGGAATCCATGGTTTAGGAGTTGGCAAAAGGGAGAGGGAAGATTAAATCCCTCCTTCTGATATTGAGCACCAGTCAAGACTTGCCAGTGATAAGCATATCACTTATAAAGAGTTTTGAAACTAGTGAAGACAGCAGCAGGGGTTGGCAACCTGCAGCACATGGAGAGATTGTATCTGGCCCACCAAGCTGGGATGGCAGTGGGAATCAGCATCAGCACCAGACCAAACTGAGTTAATTCAGCCTGCTGTTGCTGAAAGGTCACTGACTTCTGGCCTACAGTTCTTGGTATCTAGCAAAACACTAGGAAATTCCACTTGCTAACTCCAGACAGGTGTTTTTTGTATGTAGGTCTTCGGGCCTGGGAAGTCTCCCCAGAAGCCACCAATTTGTATTTTTACCTTAAGAGAGAAATGTGATCAGCTTTATTTGCAGTGCTGCAAAGACGTAGTTTTGTTTGGAGGGGGGAAGAGCATGAAAGCTCATAAATACAGATCATTAAATAGCTGCTGAAATGACAAAAGGTTCTGGAGAAGCACTTTATCTTGAACGTGGCATAACAAAAAGGCAGCGGTGCTGCAATTGACACGTCTAAGCCTTGTGCTAAACATTAACCAGAAATACAACATTACTGTGTAAGATGGGAAAAAACCCACTCCAGCTTTTCAAAAAAAGCAGGCAGGCCTCCTGCGTGCTATTTCCTGTAAGGTGTAATAAAGCAGAAGGCAACATTTGTTTCCATAGTCCACTTCCATAAACTGCTGTATTCCACTGGGGGAAGAGTTGTCAGCATGTAATGCTATTATAGCGCCTTTCACTCAGGTAGCTTCTAAAGTGTGTACTACTAAGCCATACAGATGAGGAGGATGTTGTAGCACAGGTTAACTAGAATTTGATGTGATGCCCTTTTCTTGGGCCAGAATAATCTACCTTGTCTAGGGTGCCTGAGCAGCTGCAGTGCTTGAGTAGAGAGCTGGAAGTATTTTTCTAGAGCAGGTGCAGCTTTGTGGATGTGGATGTGGGTGGCTAAGACTAATTCCCAGCACCAAAGAGCTTGATTTAATGGATATAGCTAGCAGGGTGAGAGGTAAATAGACAGTATGGGACAGGAAATGAAAATGAGTTATTTACAAGATATTCAGATCACTTCTTGTTTCAGTTGTCTTTCTAGGCAGAATTTAGACTAAAAGGAGCAGATGGCACCAAGTTGAAGCTGGTGAAGGAGGGGAGGTGGGTTGTTTAATGCCCCACAAGATGGATGGAGTTTCAGACACAGGGATAACATAAAAAAGCCAATTGGAAGGAGCACAATGAAGCTGAGGTATGTTGGAGAGAAAAGAGTGGACCAACTCTAGAACAGTGACAGGCATTTGGGGACTGTCTCCACCGGTGGGACGGTCTAGTTCCAGAACATGGTAACTCTGCTCTGGCCTGTGTTATCTTGAGGACCATCTGGGCTGGTGTGGAAGCAGGCAGAAGTGGGAGCTGCTCAGGACAAGGGAAGCTTATGCAAATAGGTCTTCCTCCCTTCCATATCAGAAGGCAGTGGAGCCATGCAGAATGCATTGCACAGGCGTGCGGGAGATCCTTGTAGAATCTAAGTCACTTAAGATCAAGAGCTTGCCAAGTGGCGGGGTGCCGGGTTGTGTCATTCTGGTCAGCTCCATAGGGCAAAGCATGCCAGAGCCTGTTCCCATCTGGTTCTGGTGTGCTCAATTTGGCAAGTGGCTGCATCTGCAAGAGGACGTCTGAATATATTGTCACCACAAGGAGGTGGAGTGTTCCTCTCCTTCCTATTCTGTGTAGATCAGTGGTTCTCAACTTGAGGCACCTCTCGTTTGACTCGCAGCTTCCCTCCGTAACTGTCAATTGAGCAGCGCCCCATTTCAGACCTGATTTATTACAGTGCTTATTCTTTGCAGAGGAGCTGGGCAGTGGGGGCACTGTAGCTTGCTAGGCAGGGAGGAGCTTGCATTATGTAGATCCTTAAACCACATCCTTTAGCCGCTTGGTATTTTCTTCAGTGACGCCACCCCTTCTCACTAAGAATTTGAAAATGATCAGTATGCTACCACAGGCCTTCTAATGAGAGCTTGTGTTAGTTCAAGAAGTAATCATTATTGATTTAGCCTACTTTTGTCTCCACAGCTGTCCACATTCCTGTGGCTTCATTCTGTGCAGCTGTTATTAATGTCAACACAAGCTGGGCTCATAAAACAATAGGCTGGGCAGTAAGATAGATCCCAGTTCTCCCTGGCCCCCTTCATGAAGCATGTTCACATACTTATTCAGTCTTGCAGCCTTTTCCAAGTTTAGTGGAAGCTTTTACACATTAGCACTCAGGCAGTAGTTACGAATTATGAAACTTCTAATATCATGATTGGCAACCTTTTCAGGCTGTGAGCCCAAGTGAACCCAGGGGTGAGTGGGCAGATGCTAGGACTCAGCTTTTGCTGATGCTTATGTGTTCCTGCAGCAGCATGGGGAGTGTACCTGTCCCCCAGATCTGGCCCACGGACTGCAAATTGCCACTCCCTACCCTGCATGCGTGACTTGGGAATGTGGGCTCCCACCACTGTGCGCCGCCAGCCTGGGAGGGAGGGCATGGGAGCAGGCATGTGCCCATGGATCTGCGCAGGGTGGGCTGGGCTGGGCTGTGCTGTGCTTCAGGAGGGTAGCCCTAGCTGCCCACCGGTGGGCCACACTCTGTGGGGTGGGTGGACCCTGGCCTGTGCTCCAGGTGGCTAGCTCCAGCCACAGCTCAGAGCGCAGCCCTGGCTCCACCTGCCCTGCAGGGCTCAGCGGAGTTGAGGATATGGGGGGGCTGCAGCCACCATAAAATTCCCCATAGCCCCTGCTGCCGGTCCCACTCTGATCTGGGTGCACATGCCTGCCCCCATGCCCTGCTGCTTCTCACCCAGCTGGGGCAAAGCTGTGGCTTGTGTGGGAGGCGTGGGGAGGCTGGGCGAGCGGCAGGAGGGCATAGCCCCCACTCCCAGTGCCTTCCACCTTCCGCCCGGAGTGCAGCCCAGCCTGCCCCACATAGATCTGGGGGCACATGCCTGCTCCCATGCCCTCCTGGACTGGCAGCGCGCAGCAGCAGGAGCCCCCCCAGCCCGAGTCTCATGCACCCCTGCCCTGGCTGGGCAGCTTGTCCCAGCCCCAATCCCTCCCTCACTGTGGGAGTGTTGATCTGCCCTTTCCCTCTCCCTTCCACCCACCACAACAGACTTACCAGCTGGAGGCAGCTGTGTCCATCATCCTGGAGGACTGCTGCCTGTTTAGTCTATGGCCGTATCTCCAAATCGGTGCTGGATCTTTGGATCCGAATTTGCAGAATTGAATCCGGACAGTGATTTGAATCACTGAACTGAATTACTGTCCCTCTGAATTGGCTGAATCCAATTCTGAATCAAATACTTGCCAGTTCACACAGGCCTAGTCTAGAGTACCCCAGAAGCAACTTCATTAGTTCAGATCAATAGCCTCATTCAAGAAACTAAACTTGAAATTAGGTGGGATTTAGGTGTAGGTATTTAAAGGTTACTGTAGCTTTTATTGTATTCTGCTGAAGCTTTTTATTCCCCAGAGGAGGTGCAGTGAACAATGTAGAATGGAAGACAGTGAAGCAGCAGGGCATATGCTCTCAACTGCTATACCGAGTGGGATGACTCAACAGTGCATAACTCATCAGCAAGATGACTTCATTGCTTGGAAGGAGGGTGGCATCCCATGCACATTCCACTTGCAGCAGCGCAGGCACTTAAAACAAAAAAATGCTGGGTGCATTAGCTCTGCGTCTCATGGCAAGGAGGCCGTGACTAGTGCCTTGATAACTGATCTCCCCTCAGCAGGCACTATTCCTTGAATACATAACAGCTTAGACCCAAAGCATATTTTAAAAAAGGAATATTTTGTAAACAATACTTTTATGACTTACTTCAGCCTTGTTCAGACTTCCTCTGCAGTGTTTATCTACAACTACAATGCTCTTAAAGGGTTAGGCATCTTTAAAAAAAGTAAATGAGAGAGAGAGAGAGAGAGATGTGAAAATTATAGTAGCAGGTACCAGTTAACACCTACATTTCTTGACAGGAGGATTAAACTGAAGAATTATTTTCAGTTTGATTCCATAGCACTATCAAATAGTAAGTTTCTTCTTGAATGCCTTTCACATGGCAGCAGGGGAAAAAGTAATGTAGGAATTGCCATACTAAGTCAGAGCAACCATCTGTGTAGTCATCAATTGTAACCAGCACCAGACACTACTGAGGACGGTGGAAATATCTTGTACTAAGCTTTTATGAGGGAAATGCCACCAAGAAAGGCTGCTTTTAGCTCTGAGAACTAGCGATTGCCTTATGTCCTAACACAGAAGAGTTCCTATCCCTTCAAAAACTCATTTGGAGTTTATTACAGAGCTGGGTATTGTTATCCATAAGTAACTGATCTATATGGAATCCCATTAAGCCTTTGGCCACAAGATGACTTGTTACCACCAAGTTTGAGTTTACCCCTTCCTTGGATATTTCCTTGGTTTTCATTTGGGAATGGTGTTACTCATTCTTCTGCTAGCCTTCTGTAGGCCATTCAGTGTTCTGTATATTTGCATTATGGTGCTCTAAGGTAAACTGTTACAGTCTCTTCACACTTTTTCTGCAGCCCTAAAAAAATTCCTTACCATCTGCACACTCATTCTCAGTCTGCCCTGTTTTTTCTGACAATGGTTTATTAGACCTGAACACAGTTTTCCCAATGAATCAACACATTTTCAGTGCTATTCTTTATCTTGTTACTCATACCTTGCTGGCTTTCGCTTTTTCTTTCTTTTTTTTCTTTTTGACTACATGCTGCACATTGAGCTAGTTTCTTTATGAGGCTGTATACAGTGATGATTCTCTTTTCTTCTCCCTCCCAATTGATATAGTTAATTTAAAACTTTCTAAATGGTATGAATATGAATAGTTCATATTATTCTCTTTGAGTGTGTATCACTTTGAATGTCGGGACTGGTTTTAACCTGTCATGCCACCTATTTGCCTTGCTTCGCTAAAGCCTCTAAAATACCATCATATGGAACAACTTAGAAATGTCACCTGTGCATTCTGTCCCCTCCTTCTTGATCATTAAATACCACTGAGAACCAAGCGAATTCTAATATAAAACTTACCTTTAAAAAAAAAGGTGGTTGTAAGATCACAGTAATTAGCAAGAAGCCCATGAGATAATGTATCCAAAATATCCAGGTTCCCTTTTAATGCCAGAACACCAGGAAGTTGCTAATTTGTTGTTGTCAACATGTAAGACAAAATATAAGCACTGTATATATTAAATACTTTTAGATTAGCATAAAATATGGGAAATGAAATTAAATGGCCCAACACAGTCCCTTTGAACAATTAGTTTAACATGGCCAAATTATTAGTTGCCCTGGGAATAAATAATCAAGTATCCTGGCTTTTGTACATGCAGACTCAGTTAAAATATTGGAAATATGTGAGGTTTAGTGCCAGTTTCTTTATAGGAATTCAAAGAAGGAAATGGTGAGTTACTGTATTGGGGCGTTTTCTTTAAATGAGAATGTGCCCACCATGATTAGTAGAACTGAAACGTATGCCCACATGATTACAGTGGACCATTTGGGCATTTTCAGGGTTACTGTGCTATCCCATTTGGTGATTTTTTTTCTATTGACTGTTGGAGAAGGATGTTGAACTCAGAGCTTATAATGTGTATGATTAATTGGAACGAGGATGGAATTAAAGCAAGGTCACGTTTTTCCATGCAAAGGCTACTTAGCAGCCTGCTTTAGTGTAGATATTCTAACTGCTTCCTACAAAGTGCTGCACAGTTAGACAGTTTCAAGTGACAAACCCTGCTGTGGCCTTGCTCTCTCCAGGTGCTGATCTCCTCCATTAAAAAGAGACTTCAGTTAGACATGCTTTACCTAAAAGCAGGTTAGCTGTGGGGAAAGTCTCCTGCTATAAATTGTGTGTAAAATGTACTGAGTTTGAATTAATGTGTTACAAGTAACTGTTCATTTTGTCTGCAAGTTGTTCACCAGTTTAAAATAGCATTTGTTTTCTTTTTCAGGACAGCCAGTAGAGGGGACTTCGTATTTTCTGCTGATCGTCTGGTAGGTGGAGAATTTCTTGTTGCTGCTGCACTTTGACACTTGTGTTAAGTAGGTCTTTCAAGCTGGACCATTCATGGAGTGGCAGCAGCGTGTTTCCCTATAACATAAGTTGCTGTCTGATATTAATGATCTGACTAGGCACTACTGCTCTTTGTTACATGGAGCCTTTTGTCCCAGATGATTTCAGATACCTTCAGCCACCTGTGGAATGCAGCTGCGGTTTTAACAGCACACATCACTAAGACAGGAGAGAGGAGCATTGGAAACTACTCAGAATCCTATGGAAACATATATGAGCAGGATGTAGTTAAGCTAGTTTTAGTGTGAATAACACCTATATCCTCATGAAAAGACCACAGCATTTTTTTTTTTATAGCTTGGACAGCCACATAGCGTCTCATCCAGAAGACTAAACAGCTCCTGACACAGTGTTCCTATAGCACAGCTGGGCACCACATTAGTGGCCAAAACTATATGGCAGCTGGCACAGAACAATTCTAGCAGAGACAAGGCACTGTGTAGTGATAACATGTATTAGCAGATCACAATAAATGCATTTGGGAGGTTAAGGCTTTACCTCCATTGGTTAATGTGCTGAGACTACACGCTACCTTATCTGCCAAGGGATGACGAAGTCGAACGGTCATAAACTACTACAAGACCATTTCAGGCTGGACATAAGGAAGAATTTCTTTACTGTCCGAGCCCCCGAGGTCTGGAACAGCTTGCCATCGGAGGTGGTTCAAGCACCTACACTGAACACCTTCAAGAGCAAATTGGATGCTTATCGTGCTGGGATCCTATGACCCCAGCTGACTTCCTGCCCTTTGGGCAGGGGGCTGGACTCGATGATCTCCCGAGGTCCCTTTCAGCCCTAATGTCTATGAAATCTATGAAATCTTTCCAAGGGCTTTGCTTTATGCTAGTTAATTTATGGAAAGACATTTTTTCCTAGGCCTTGTCTTAACCATGGGTGCATTTGTTTGTCAATACAAGTTCTCACAGTTCAAGGGTTTCCTTAGTGACTCCTATCTAAATCTCAGTGTGACCCCAACCTGCTTAGCCAGACAGCTCTATGGTTTGAGGAGCTGTGGCGGCCCTTCTACTAACTTTACAACTTGGCCTGTTCACCCACATGCACCTTACAAGTATTGTTTTGTTTCTGATACCTTCACTGCCCACTAATGATGTTATTGGAGTCAGAGGTCTTATTGTTCTTATCTAACAGCTGGATCAGTTATTTTTTGAAGTGCCCTGATTGTAGATAGTGCTTTATAGAACATGAAGGTAAGGTCCTTGCCTGAGCATCTTAGTCTGACATCAGGGTTGTCGGCAAAAAACATTTGTTTGAAGGAGTGTTCTTGCCAGTTACTAAAACAGATAAGGACAAATCATGAAAAATGCAGGCAGCCTGTGAAAGAGGAAATTGTAGGTCAACTGCATTGCAGAGTGTTCCTGTTTGTCTGGGTTACCAGATTCTCAGTCAGAAAATGCACAGACTCAAGATATGCAAACAATAAATAAAAGCCCAGTTTCCTAATACTAGCAAATTCAAATGCCGTCCAGCTGAGAGCGCGCCAGCACAAGCCATTGTGAACATTAACAGCAATTAGTCCCCAGGTCTTCACTTCAGATCTGTTTGCTACCAGGGCTCCTTCCACACTGAGCACCTTCTGTTAAGGCTGCTTTTCTTGCACTGTTGGGGGTTCCCATCATGCCTTATTTTTAAAGAGATATACCTCCTCAGTAAGGTAATTGAAAGGAGAGAAACAACGGTTTTGGCAGTGCAAGGACAGCTCTTAATTAACCTCAAATTAATGGCACTGCAGTTCCCTAAAGTTAATGTTCTCACTCCTGTAGCCTCCCCCATCTTCATGGAAGTGCTGTGTGTGTGAGGGAAGCACTGACTGCTCCCTAACTGCTCGAGGCTGTAGCACCCAGGCAGTGAGCCAAACTCGGGCACACAGCATGGGAGCTTAGTGCTGCCTGACCATCACTTTTACAGACACAGAGCTTCTGTTCACAGGAATGCCTCTGCCCCCTGGTCATACAACAGCCCTGGTGTTTGTTGGGAAGGCAATTGGTCTGTCCTTCTCAGAAGATGCTATGCAGAAACCAGGCCTAGATTTGCAGGATGTTTTGCACTGCCCAAACATCCTGTGCTCTTGCTTTTAATGACAAGAGACAACAGATGGATGAAATAAAGTAGATGGGTGGGATTGGTGGGTGATGAAGCGCACATTGTTGCACAGGCGAGATGGGAACACAGTTCAACTTTTTACCTGCCCAGCATCAGCTGCTGGCAGAGGCCTCTGGTGTCAAAGCAAGACTGTGTCTTAAGGAGGGATTTAAATTCTGATACATCAGTAGTGATACAATTTTTTCCTTCCAAGTCGTTTGTTTCCCCATGAGAAACAAACTTCCACTGCAAAGGTGCTTGCTGGTGGGAGAAGGGACCTAGGGTAGTAGAGGCAGATTTCCAGAAATGTTTATAACACAAATGATAGATGACACATGATTATCCAGCACTCAGAGCTGGTAAATATTCACTTCAAACTTATAAAGTATAACTAAGGCTCTGGCTGAATGAGTGGGGCTCATCCAGTCAACAGGAAATTGGCATTTCACTGCATCTTCCAAACCTGCCGTACCTGAGCCGTGTGTGCTAACTTCTTTCTCCTTTTCTGTCCACTGTCTCAAGTGCCTACATTTAAGCAGCGGCTTCTTGATTTAGGTGAGCTAAGAGATGCCCCAGCCTATCCCAGTTGTATGTGAAGGACAGAAAGAAAGGCGAAGGACAGGAAAGAGCCTTCCATTAGGTTTTGTCTTGTTTTCAAATGAGAAAAGGTCTCAGTTTTTAAGTCCTGAAACCTTGAATTTACCTAATAACGCGAAATAATCTTGCTTATTCCCAGGATACACTACCTCATTTCTGCCATTATACAGTGACTTTTGCTTAATAAGCTTCATCCTTGCTTGGCAGCATTTTTCTTTAAGCATTCTGGCCTTTGAATCTCTGGCTCACTAGTAGAGAGAATTTTCTAAATTTTTAATACCCAGAGCTTCTTTCATGGGAAATCATCCCAGGGTCAGATTAATACATTCAGATAACTTTGCCTGGGGTATAGATGCAGGGCTGTCACCGTGGGAGAGCTGGAGGTTTTCAGGTCAGCCGATGCTGAGGAGATGTGTAACTTAACGGTCTCCCATAGGGATGTCCCTGCTGAAACTGGGCCATCTCTACAGCTTGAAAGTGCAAGTGCTTTGCAGAGCATCCCATAATAATGACAGCTGACAGGTGTCAAAGAAAAGTGGTGAGGGTGACATTTCTCTACTGAGTGACTTGCTGTGTGTTTATATTACTGAAGTTCCTGCTGCTGTTCTGGACAGCCCACCCCATGGCTGCTGAATAGAAAAGCAGATATGAAAAGAACCGGGTGAGGAAAAAAAACACCTCAGTGGTATGTTCAGCCTATGCTAGGAAAAGTATTAGCATTTAGAAGTTTACGGTGATGGGTAAGAAATCATTATAAACTGATAGATTTCTCTGGTCCTATAGATCAGACTTGTGGTTGAAGAAGGACTGAATCAGCTGCCATACACAGAATGCACGGTGACCACTCCGACAGGTAACTTATGGGAAGCATGTTCCCCATCTGGTTGGGTTGGCACTGGAAACTGCTTATTAAATGTAAAGCGGAATCTGAAATCCTTGTGAGAGGCTGAAGCAGTTTAATATTCAGATCAACCTACAGAATTATGGTTTCCCTGTCTTCTTAAGGGTTTAAATTGGGATTGTAAAATCATTATGAAAATTTACCAATCCAAGTGTATCATAAAGTCACTTACCCTTACCATTATGAGGAAGAAAATCAAGCCAGTGACATTTCACATGCCTATTAAGGGAAAAATACTTAGCAGAGAATTGTGCAAGACCTGCTTAATTCTGTCTGTGTCACCCACAGCTAGAGCCCAGCTGGGTGTGATGACAGAGGAGTAAGAAGTTAAAGGACTTTGTATGTGTTACCCATGAGAGAGAACATGTGGAATAATTGTGGCCTGCTCCCACCAAATGCAAAGATCAGGTTCCAAGAAGAAAGAGGCTCAGGTTGAAGATCAGTGTAACATGAGCTAGTTTGGGGAAGCTGCTCTTACCTGTTTAAAAGAAGTGCTTTCTCTCACTGCTACGACACTGGAGTCCAGCCTGATCCAAGTCAGTTGACAGTCGGAATAGTTTGGCTATTGGGTGTTTCCATGAAATGAAGTTGTTGTGCTTCATGCTGCAGGCAGTATTAACATAAAGGTTCCTTACTGGGCTGGCATCATGGTTACAGGGTGAAACATGCCTTCAACTTGTCAGTCCCTCTCAAGTATACCACTCTGGTGATGTTCCTGGCTCCCTGCACCTTCCTGTGGCTGGGCCACAAAGTAGCACCCATTTTTAGACTAAATTGCTGGGCTGCAGTCTCTGTGTCCCAGTCATGTTGACACAACAATCCCAGTGTGCTTTCACACGTGTACATCCTTTTCCTTTCAGGACCTGTGACCACTGAGATGGTTAAAGCCACTCAAACAGCTTTTCCAAAACATAGTTCAGTCTTTCACCCAAAGATACATAACATAGAGCAGGTCTCAGTCCAGCCAGTTCTACTGACCTTTCCCCTTACCCTTGAATCTATTTTGATCCTAGGCTTAGCCATGGGAAGAGTAAATGGTGCCTACCTTGGATGGGGCCTGGGGATGTTTACCAATAAAAAGCTTCTTTTTTCTTTCAGTCTAGTAGGGTAATAGCACATGGGTAACCTTAGGGGCATGTGATAGTTCTAAAAATACTGCACAAAACTTCCCTGGTTTTTCAAAGACAGGTAGACAAAAACTTCCTGCCAGACTCTGAATTAGTGCTAAAGCACAATGGGTGTAGGAGGGCAGGGAATGGAGGTGAGCAAGCCTTGGCATTGGTGCTGTTCTATGAACAAGTAAGATTTCAGCTTCTAGGACTGCTACCCAGGCCTTGTTCACATGCAGAGTATCTTTAATTTTTTTCTTTAGATGATCACAAAACATAACTCCAGCTTGCCATATTTTTGGTATAACTCCTCTGTCCACAGCACTGGAGTGCTACCTGGCTTCTAATCGAGATACTATTTAGCCATATTTTGTATGGCCTCTTTCACTTGAAGTAAACAAAGATGCAGGCAACCACCGCTTAGCACTCTTAATTGGTTTCTGAGTGTTTAGCAAAACGAGCATTAAGTGAAACCGAAAGTGTTTGATGACCCAAGATGGCGACCTCAAGTGTTTTTAATGACCCAAGATGGCAACGGCAAGAATTATAACAGAACTTGCTGAGTGCTGAGTGAAATCAGGTATCAATTTAAAATGAGCATTATAGCAAAATAGCACTATGCGAAACAGCATTAAGCGGAGGTTGCCTGTACATGAGTTCTGAAACTAATGTTCCACAGAAGGGAAGGCTCTCTCCTAAACCCCGTTTTTATGCTGTTTGTTTTTTTTAAACAAACCCTTTGCCAATGCAAGCGTGTGCTGCTTCTCCCTTTCCTTTTCTGAAAGGATCTGTAGGATCTGTCAGACTGCACCATGCCACTTTTTCACACAGTACAGTATACATTTGTGACTCCCTTTGCACCGTGCAATTGGAGGGATGTCAGCTTCAGTCCTACAGATATCTTAGTAAGTTCTGTCGTGAAAGGGCATGGAAGTGGGATGAAAGGGAACAATAATGTGCACTCACCATCAGTTCTGTTTCTTTCCTCCACAGGGTACAAGTACGAAGGTGTAAAGTTTGAAAAGGGAAACTGTGGAGTCAGCATAATGAGAAGCGGTAGGCTGTGATTCTTTAGTTTCTGAGCATGTGAATGTGTACAGTTCTCCTTCAGGTCTCTCGCCACTCTCATTTTAAGAGCAGCAATCACCCGTCTTCTATGAGAAACACAGGTTCACCCAAGTCATCCAGTTGCCATACTCCATACTGCTGAAGTGTGTCCCATTCCTGACAAAGCCACATCTACTAATGTCAACCAATGTGTTGTATTAATCCTTTAGGAGAGAAGTAGTTTCCCATATATTTCCAGTGGCAACTTTTTAGAGGGAAAAGAGGCTTCTGAGGGGCAGTCAAGTGAGGCAAGGCCTGTCTTCCTTTTAGAGCGCTCTGTTAATTAATTTTTACTCCACAAAGACAATATTCCATGTAGCTGAATTGTGCTGGTTTGGGAGAATGGTAGATAAAATAACCTTCTGCAACTCCCTTAGATCCCTGATAGCAATAATTTTAAGACTGTCTCTAAAGATGTAACATCCAGTAGATCCAGTATTTCTCACCCTATCCATACGTCAAAATGATGGTGCAGGTGAATTTCCTCCGAGCTGAAAGGAGCTCTTCAAACCCATTAGGAATTATTAAAAATGTTTGTATGAAGTTGTTTTTCACTTTTGCCTTTTTGGATTTAAAGTTTCCCTTCCACCTGAAAAAAAACAGCTTAGTGTTAGTGCCTGGGAATCAGTGACACTGAATGGAGCAGAAGGAAAACTTGGAAGTTAATAATCTGAAGTAGTTTTAATAATCTAAAATAGGGAGGATTATTATTATTATTATTCCTTGTTGGAGTCTCCGTTTAATGATAGTTTGCACTGATACCTTCATTAGTTTGTGACAAATTCTTTCTTTCTGTCAATTGGAGGAGAGGCAATGGAGCAAGGTTTACGGGACTGCTGCAGGTCCATCCGCATAGGAAAAATCCTGATCCAGAGTGATGAGGAGACTCAGAGAGCCAAAGTGTACTATGCAAAGTTCCCACCAGACATCTACAGGAGAAAAGTTCTTCTCATGTATCCAATATTAAGTAAGTGTCTTAAAGGATGTTTAGGGTTAACTCTTGTTTGTGACTTGTGGGCATGCTGTGTAAAAATAGTTATTTCCTGAATTTTGGTGGCTATTATTAGGTTTTTGGTTTGCTTTGGGCAACACAGCAGAAAATTTATCAAGCTCTTCTAGAATATACTTTAGTAAAACTGCATTAGCTGATCAGGCATTGTCTTCAAAATGCACATGTTGAGGCAGCGGATCTAATGAGGTAAAATAAATGTGGAGCAAATCACTGGAGTAACTGTGTGATGGTGGCATAGGGAAGCATTAGAGTTTGTGGTTAATACATCTATAATGTGTAAATAAGTATAAAAACTTCCAATTTCTATTTGTGCATGCTATTACGGATATTGATTAGGGGTGCACCGATAAAGATTTGTTTGGCCAATTAATAAACCATATCGGCCGATACCAATCTGACTGTGAGCATGCAAGCACAGCATCTTGGAGAGCAGCGTCTGGCTAGTAAGTCTGTGTGGGGCAGCGGGCATGGGGGAGGGGCAGATCGACGCCCCCTGTGACAAGGGAAGAAGTGGGAGTAGGACTGGGGATGGGGCAGGGGCAGGAGCTGTACAGATGAGGCAGAGTGTGGGACAGAGCCGCAGGGGGCTCGTCCCGAAGGCAGGGGGCAGCTCTCCACCACTGTGTACATCCTCAGGGGAGGCATGTGCCTCCCAGCTCTGTGCATGGGGCGGGGGTGAGGGCAAGCTGCCTGCTTGGGGCTGGGAGCAGCGTTGGGCTCTTCCTGGTGGGTGGGGGCTGGACTGGGGCTGTGCTTGGGGCATGGAGTGGCAGCGCTGGGTCCCCCCATAGGTCCCCATCCCCAGTGCTGCCACTGCTTGTCCCCCCTGCCCCGAGTGCAGCTCCAGTCCAGGCCCCACCCACTAGGAAGAGCCCAGCGCTGCCCCTGGCTCCTAATGGGCAGCCCAACCTTCACCTTGCATTCCCTGGATCTGGGATGGACATGGACCCCCAGGCCTCTCCTGGGGGTGTATGCAGTGTCCGGGAGCTGCCTCTCTCCCTGTGCCCCCAAGACGAGCTGCTTGCAGCTCCGTGCCACACCCCACCCAAGCTGTGCAGCACCTGCCCCTTCCCTAGCCCCACTCCCTCCCTCACTGCGGGGGCCTCAATCTGCCCCCCTGCATGCCTCTTCCTCTGCCCCAGACTTACCAGCCCAATGCAGCTCTCCAAGCTGCCCGGCTGCACTCCTGGCCATCTGCATGATGCGGCTGCACACAACATTTATCAGCCACATTAACGAAAAAAAGCCAGTGGTTGATAACATCAATTTTCCTTTTATCTGTCCCGATATGATATGGACCAATCTACGGTACACCTCTAATATTAATGCTTCCTTTTAAACAAAGGACATTTAACCCTATAATTACTTAAAAGCTTGAAATGTAGTATTTGATATTTTATTTTAAAATTAAACCTAAGTAATGCTAACAAGGAGTTGGTGGTGAGGATGAAAGAAATTCTCTAAGATTGGAGTCTGGGCCTTCACAGGAAGCCCTGGGCTGCCATCTTCCTGTTTCAAATAAATTTCTTGTCTTAGGGAGTGGTCTCAAGCCCATTAACTTCACTGGACTGACAGTCACACATTAAGATAGAGCGTTGTGCAGAGATGAAGTGCTTGAGAGGAATAGGACAGTATATGCTGTCCATATGCTTACAGCTAGTATTGATAGCAGAGCGATGCCCTTTCAGTAGCACCTTTGTGCTTGCAGTGCAACTCATCCTCGATGAATCATGAAGATCTTCTTTTTTGATAGAAAAATTACTCACTTCTTCCCTCCAGGCACTGGCAATACCGTAATCGAAGCTGTAAAAGTTCTCATAGAACACGGTGTTCAACCAAGTGTCATAATCCTGCTAAGCCTATTCTCCACACCCCATGGTAAGTTAAAAGAACCTGGTTCATTCATAATGGAGAACTGTCCACAGTACTTCAAGTTAGGAGATCTCAGTTGAGTTGTATAAATGTCCACTTGATAGATGAACAGGGAGAAAAGGCAACTTAGAAGAAATGGGTAACATTTTAGGTACAAAAATGAGCAAAAGGTGTTATATACTGCCGCATAAAAGGTCGCAGTTCAGTTGGTGGTTATGCTTCATCTTCCATGGTACATGCCTCACCAAATTGATGACCGTCACAGCACAGATTGACACAAAAGGATTCTGGTCTCATCTTACTTTGCTGGTGCTGAGTACTGAGGCCTTAAGAATAAATTCTGGTTTCTCTTTGAAGGGGAGTGGGATGATGGGGAAGTTATAATGTTCTGTGAGGACCACCCAGAAATTTAGGGAAATATAGCAGGCCTACTGTCGCATGCAGCAGAACTGCAAAGGTGAATTATACTTGGAGCTAGGCATCACATGGCACAGAAAGCATCCATGTGCTACAGAGCAATGCAAATCTTCTGTACATGGAGAGGAGCAAAAAGTATTCATTCACCAAATGTCAACAATCAGAATGGTATAAATCTTCTTACAAAACTGTGACTGGCAATAGTACAGCCATCTACTTCTGAAAGTTGATTTTATAATCATTTTTCAGAAATGAAACTTGCTCTCCGCTTTTCAGAAGTGGTGATCTTTTGGGTTTTTCTGTAATTAAGACTAGCACAACTCTCATATAAGCTCAGTGAAATGCTGGTTTAACTCACAGTAGTCTCTACCCACCTTGTTCATTAGGACCATACACAATTGTTAAAGCTTTTCTGCAGAGGAAACAAACCCCTCTTCATCTGCTTTTAAAGTTCTCCATGTATAGGGCTAAAATACTGTTGGAGTGTAAATTATTCTCTCTCTTCTTCCTCAAAAGGTGCCAAATCCATCATCCAGGAGTTTCCTGAGATCACAATTTTAACGACAGAAGTTCATCCTGTTGCACCAACACATTTTGGACAAAAGTATTTTGGAACAGACTGAAACTAAGCACAGACTGCCTGTGTTACTGTACATTATTATATTTTTTTTCTACATTTTATTATTTGTGGCTGGGTTGGCCAAGAGTGTATTTACAGAATCTTTTTGGCCAAAGGGGAGCTATTTGATCTACATTCATTTGATCTGGCTACTTCTTGAACATTGAATCAGGTGCAATAATAAAGCACATTCAGTTACTGCAAACAAAAGGCATTTCAATGTTGTGCTTGTATAAACTGCTGCACTCTGTGCTTTAACTTATTTATTCTTCCACAGCCCTGTTCTATGGCTGCTTGCAAGAGCAAAATAAAATAACTAAACTACCATGGCGTATATTTAATTTTACACTGGTGGCGTTTGCATTGTTTCAGCTTAGTCATTACAGCCCCTTTCAAATGATACTGAAAAGACGAATGCACTTTGAACTCTGCATCACCACTAGCAGCCACGGTAGGTTTCTGGCACAATTTGTAGGCCTTGGATGGTGGCCACAGCTGTGGATTCCACTTTTCGAATTGTATTCTGTATGGATTATTTCCAACTAGTAAAACATTTGTAGACGCCTTGTTAAGCTCTGTGGTGCTGAAAAATAAAGGAGCCTTCAGCCATTCCCATAATGCTTTCCCAGCTGTAGTGGAAATGTCCATAGAGATATGGTTGAAAATGGGAGGATGGAAATGCTGAAGCCAGTAAAAACTCTATACATCTACACAATACTTAGCAGTCATGCCCTGTTAAAAGTCTGGCGCATGACGCAGTATTACTGAAGCCACTTTAAAGAGGAGGGAAACTGGCAGAAGAGATAAACAGTTTCTGGTACTTAGCACTGTCCAACAGGGTTTATTTTCCTTGCTATTCAGACTTTTATGACCAGTAATGGGATCCAAGTACTTACTACTCTAAATATTTATTTCATAAGTCCCCTGGCCATGTGTAATATTTTAGACACAGGATCTTGTCTCACTACAAGTTTTTTGGAAGACAATGTAAACACAACTTTAAGCTGAAAAGGGAATTTTTTAAAGTATGAGATGGTTGCATTGTCTGTTTGTAAAACTCATTTGTCACTTTAGTGTCATTCTTAGAATCATTAACAATATTCTTAACACTGAAAACAAAGCACTTTTGGTGCTCTCTTGATCATAGCTTGTTCCATATCTTTGTGCCTTTGGGCAACAAGTTGGGATGCAAAGCCTTTTCTGACAAGCTTGAAACTGGGGTAGGTAACACATCAACAAGGTAGGAATTCAGGTCACTCCTGTGGCTTATACAAAGAAATTCATAACCCCTTCTGCACAAGATTTTATGGACACACTTCCCTGTCCCCAGACAACCATTTGCTAAAGCTCCTTCAGGCCTGCAACAGTACAACCTCTTCCCTATCAAGTGTTGAGGCTAACTTAAGATAAATCATCAGCCACCAGCATAATAAAAATTAGCCAAAACCAGTTTTAATGTAGTTCTCTTCTGCAGTACAGTATAAACCATGCAGGTTTCTTCAGTAAAAAAGACAAAGCATAAATATAGTATTCAAACCATATAAACTCCTTGAAAGTACTATTGAAAGGTGTGCACAGGATTTATACATCAAATCAAGAGAAAAATATTTGTCCAACAATAAAAATGAGCATTTTATAGACAAAAGTTTTTGTAGAAATCCATTTGACATTAAAAGCCAATGCCAGCAACATTAATAAACTCCGTTACCTGCATTAAACATCCTAAATGCTCTCAGACTCTTCAGTTCATTGGAAAATGTTTAGAACTTAAGGTGTGAGAGTGAGCATAAAACACCATGCAGGCTAGTGTTGCTGAACACTGTAGATATCTTGGAGATTCAAATGAAAATACCCTTGTAAATACTAGCTTAGGGTCATACTTTAAAAAAAAAAAAAAAGAAAATTGAGGGGGCTATTGGTACAACTCATTTAAACCAATTAAGAGTTCTGTATAAAAGTCACTGCCCAATACCAACTATGCCAGTCTACTGTATGAAGGGAAAGTTATCTGCACTGGTTGTTAATCTCTAACGGACAAGCTAAAATACTCTGACCTGGTCTTTGGAAAATACCATTTTTTCCATCCACCAATGAAGCTTTTACCAAATCAATTACAAATATTTCTGTAACTCTTCCTACCAAACTCAACACAGAGGAGCAGCCTGGAATAAAATGAATCAAGCTGACTTTGAAGCAGAATGAAATATTAAATGGAAAAATTAATGAAGAATGAAGTGTGACACTGAAGGCTTGTTTAAATTTCAGGATTAGCAATAAACACAGAATTTTAAAGTCTTTATTTATGAAGGGCCCTTTTAAAATCACTTACAGATGTGAACAGGCATTGCCCATGACTGAATGATCTATGGATGAAGTCTCAAAGGAAAGATGCATTAAATTTACATGTGAACAGGTTCTTGCCTCCTCTGTGTCAGTGGCAGAAGGGAAGTTATGGTAGAAACTCCCTGCTTAAAGACCAACTCAGAGTTGGTCAGGAAGAGCTTATATATACAAGCCTTAGGTATAAGAAAAATCGGAAGTGCAGACATGCTAATTCCAGAAGCGTCCATTTATGCAGTTACTTTGGCAGAGACGCTGTGCTTTAAAATTCACAGGTAACTTATTCTGGAATAACATTAATGTATGACCAAGCGCTTAGTCATTAAAGTCTGTCTCTTCCTCAAGGGTAAGAAATGCTGTCTGCATCCACTAAGGTGGTTTTTAATAGCAGTAACGTGAACCTGCATAATTGATACACTCTCCAAACATGTGAACAGCACTGGGGCTTGCAAAACATCAATGCCAAGGAAGAAAGGGCAATGTAATAACAGATGCACCTTCTGCAAGATCCACTGGTCTTTGCATTTTGGAAAGCATGAAGTAGGCTGTCTATTGGTTTGGGTTGTGGCTCCAAATAAACATCAAGTCCCACAAGTTTTTCTATTAAGCAAAGGTGAAAGCCAAGAATTCTTGTAGGTAACAGCTTTTTTAGACCAACTGCCTGGTTGGAATAGACAGAGGCAAGCTTTTGGGTATCATAGTACCCTTCCTGAGGCTTGAGAAAAACGTGCCTGGGTCTATCCTGACCATGCAGTTGGTCCAATAGAAAATATTACCCACAAGAATTCTTGCCTCTTGCATTCTTCCTAGGACATCCCAGCAACATCACCTCATTTATCTAGTGAAGTCACTTGTACATTACATGGGCCAACTGATACTAATATCCAGTGCAAGAAAGCATTTTCTGAAGCACAACTCAATATAGGAGAAAACATGATCCCTTTCTCCTTCAAGGAACTGCAACACAACCCCATCTGCTCCTTGAAGTGCTGCTCCGAACCTTAATCCTGATACAGAGCAATTACATTTTTGTACGTATACAGATTTTGTAGTCTTCCGATCTGAAATGTAAGCAAAGTCTGATTTCACTGTACAGGCATACCTCGTTTTATTGCGCTTCGCTTTATTGCGCTTCGCAGATATTGCGTTTTTTACAAATTGAAGGTTTGTGGCAACCCTGCGTCGAGCAAGTCTATCGGTGCCATTTTTCCAACAGCATTTGCTCACTTCGCATTTTTTAGCAATAAAGTGTTTTTTAATTAAGGTATGTACGTTGTTTTTTTAGACATAATGCTATTGCACACTTAATAGACTACAGTATAGTGTAAACATAACTTTTATATGCACTGGGAAAACAAAAAATTCATGTGACTCGCTTTATTGCGGTGGTCTGGAACTGAACCTGCAATATCTCCGAGGTATGCCTGTATTTGATTTCACCAGCTTTGCATCCAAATCAAAGCCAAATCTCCTCTTTTTTGAAAAGAAAAAAGCTCTGAGATTTAAAAAGACGTTAAGAAAATTGGATTTTTCTGCCCTGGACAGGAAGCTGAATCTGAATGACAAGGGCTATATACTGACAAATAATTGATTGAGCTTACTTAAAACAGACTACACACTGCAAGAGTCCACTCTAAATCCACTCACCTTTTTTGTACCTAAAAGAAAAATTGCAACTAGTTGAAACATGATCAATTCTAAGTTACTTGCTGAGAATCAGACAGTACAGCCCCAAAGCCGAACAAAAGAACCATGATGGGAACAATGACAATGTGTACATGAATGATGGCTACAATCTTGGTGGCTTGTTAATTACCAAAAAGTGAAACAAAGGGATGACTAGAAGGGAAAGTGATTAGGAAAAGGGCACATGGGATGCCACTTCCCTGAAGTAGTTGCCAGCCTCCCAGCTGCTGACAGGTCATTAGTTTTAATGAAAAAAGCAACTCTGCTGTGCAAATGCTCTAATTGATGGTTTCAAAACAAGAGTTTATTTTCGTAAATATTCTGCAGCAGAACACCTGCCCACAGAACCAGAAAACACTGAACAAAGCAAGACGTGTTCAAGTACTGGAGATCAATTTCAAACCGTTTCACCACAGACATCATTGAAAAGAAAACACAGAACCTGCATAACAGTTGTCGACTCCGGCTTAGGAAGCGTGGTCAGCAGTGCTTTCTTAACCTGCCAACTGCTCTCTCTCAACTTCTCTGCGAACAAGCCACTCGTGCAAACGGCAGGTCCATTGTGCTGGCGGAACAGCTTTCCTGAAGCCAGTTGCTCCCTGACAACATCTTTAGTATCTTAACCTCTCTCTTCCATGGGTAGATACAAAAGAAGTCTCTCCCAACACATTACATTCATACCGGGTGACAAACTTTATGCGTCTAGTCCTGTTATTGGTCCAAAATTGTGCTTTCAGCCTGTGCCAGAGTACAACACCCTCCCTGCCCCCCCCCCCCAAATTAGAACATATCAGTTTGCCGATTCCCAACTCTATGCATTTCTGGTAAATAAACATTCATCTCCCCATCATGCTAATAGAAAGCTTCCCAGTTCTTACTGATTACAACACATACATGCAACAAGTATGGCCTATTAAAAATGTACAGTACTCCCTTCCTGTTCAAAGGAACAACCTATTCTACTCCAAAATCATCAGTCACATATCGAATCAGCTATAGAGGCTAAACTTACAAATGACTTGCAGCGTGGCGATGCTTACAAAAGCCCTGGTTCTTCTTTCACTGGCAAAGGTAGGACTTGTCACAATGCCACCTATGCAGACATCAGTGTGATGTCTTATCTGCTTCTTAGCAAAGTACATGAAATACAAACTAGGGACAACTGCCAGTAGAGGACTGGTCTGGACCATTAGTCAAAGGAGATGGGCAATTTGATGGAATGGTTGACATCACAGTAAAATCTACCCACAGCATTTCCCCCCCCCCCCATACATTAACTTTTTCCTGGGAAAGTCCTGGCTCTCTTTTAGGAAGGGGAGAAGACCTGCTACACCACAAGCAATGCATCAGCCTCACCTGCAGCAGATGGCAGAAAAGAAAGTGCTCTTCATGGAAGATGAATTCCCATGTTTTGACACCCTGATTTACGTTAACAAGAAATGCTGAACTTTACAACATTTCCAAAGAGATTTCATATGAGCTGTTGATATTCAGGTCACCTACCTGAAAATAGTTCAGGTTGGCTGCGACTAAAAATTAAGCTTGGGTGGCTGTTTAGTGGATTACATGACTAGAACAGAGCAGCCTTAGTTTGTTTCCTGCATTCACAACACAAAAGCCACCATAAATGGCACTAACTAGCAATTAGGTTGGCACTCTGAGAAAGAGACCAGGGCTTAGATGTAGACTATCATGCCTTCAGGGTGGGGGCAGAAGCTTGCAGTGCTGCCTCAGACAATGTGCTTGATGTATGGATAAACTGTACGGGTTCCTGAGCTTCATTCTGCAGCCTTTAAAGATTAAAACTATGCGGTTTGAAGAAAGGCGAGAAGGACTAGATTCCAGACAACCACTAAACCCAATTCCTCTTTTCCATGCAAGACTCAGTTTACAGATGCTTATTATCTTTAGACTTCAAGCTGCTGGCCCCTTACAAAATGTGATGCAGCATTGAAAATATGCCCAGCATATGAAATGCCCAGTGAAAGAGAAATGTTGTGTCATCCCTTTACATTTAAGGGCCACCACACCACATGGAAAAGTCAGTCCCAGCTCAATATTTATCTACTTTTGCTACCTAGAACACAGGTTAAAGTACCATTCTCTGTGCTCTTCCAGTGGATTTACCTAATGACTTTCAGAGCACCCTGGGCAGAGTGCATTTCCTGGGATGAAACGTGTGACTTTCCTACAATAACAGTGAAGAGAAAAACCACTGTAAGAACTAAATAGGAAACCAACTGTAAAACTACAAGCATCAGGTGTGGAGTCCAACCTAGCGAACAATTTTACCCACATTGGATTTCAAGTTGACAATCCTTTCTAAAGGTGAAAAATGCAAGGACTAAGTTACATTCTGCTTAATGCAACATCCTCAACTTAAAGCTACCTCAACTCATTGCAATACTGCTGCAAAGCAAACAATTCTCCACAGAGGTATTTTGAGATGTCAGGTTTCCCCAAAGTACCAGGCTGTTCATCTGTGTCCAGAATGTCTCCAAAAACTGCATTTTTTAACAAAATGATGTTCAAGTTTCTGTATTTAGTTCCTATCCTGGACTGTAGAGTATTCACTTGACTCCAGTCTGTTTCTTGGGGTACACCATACACAGGTTAAATCTGCAGGCAACAGAAAATGATTTCTCCTCAAGGCAAAGCAAAGAGATTGAAAACTTACTTATGTTGTTATTTAGATACCTCTGTTTTGCACTGCAGTTCTGTCCTGCTTCACGCTGATTGAAATGTTAACATTTATTTTATTCCCTGTGCATTTAGTTTTGAATCTTTTTTTAAAACAGTCTAACACTGTCAGCCACTGGAATAAGTACGTTCCAAACTTCCAAAAAGCTATTAATTTCTACTTGGCTAGGAGCTGGTCATAGCTAGGTAAGGTAGCCTTAAAAAGGCGAATCAGCAGCCTTATCTGGTTCCCAAATATTTCATTTAATTGGAACATGTAAATGATGGTAGGAAATCTCAAAGCTGCCTTTTAAAAAACCTGAAAATATTTCACGCTCTCCTCTGTTAGGAACCGGATAGCTGCATAATCCCTGGAGACCTGCCATTTTAATAACCACAACAGGGAACACAGCTTGATGCCAGCTACCAGGAGAAGGTCAGAGCTACAGCCAAGCAGTACGCTGCAGAGGCTTTTACAGCTCCTGGTAGGTGCTCTTCTGCTACCATTTTACAGCCGGCTTTGGCAAGAAATAAAAGAATTACATGGCTGTAAACAGAAACAACATAGAAAGATGCAAGAACCTACCTAGAAACCTCCCACAGCTCCATGTGGCTCTAGTTCCAGCTCTGATCTTTCTGTTCTGACAGATGCATTCAAGCTGATAGACAAGGAAGGAAGCAGGAAGCAGCTGCATTGCCTTCATGTTTTTATATACTAGATTTCACCGGAGGAAGATTTTCCAAGGCACAAATGACAGGCCCTCAAGGACATTTTGTTTCCAGCCCTGCCTTAGAAAATCCTCCTTTTAATCCCCCCCACTTTTTTTTTGCACGCAAGAGATAAGGTAACTTCCTTACTTTCTCTGACATCTTTCCTTATACTTGGCAGAAGATCACCTAATGAAAGAAGCAAGCCTTGGGAAACTGACTAATGTTAAAAAAAAAAAAAAAAAAAAAGCAGACTTAGTTATTTTAAGAAAAAAAACTCCCATAGTAACCAAGACTTGATAACAGAATAGCCACAAAAGAAGCGTGGAGCTCTCATCAGTAAGAGCATACAAAGAAAAGATTGTTAATATTCTTTAAACAAGAATGAAGAGAAGAATGAAGATTTTATTTCTTCAGATCTGGGTGCATTAGACAATCCCTCCTACTCTAGTCTCCAATCTGTTTGCAGCAGTGTATTCTGCAAAAGGCCAGAGGTTCAGGACCAACTCCAGCACTCGAGTACAGAAATTAAAGACCAGAATAACACACTTTTATTAAAGGCGGTGATTTGTATCAAGTAGGTGACTCCTCCTGTTAGGGACGGCAGTTTAGAGTAGGAACATTATCTGCACCAGGTGCTTTCCTTTATGATTTCCTACTGTTGCTCCTACTACTGTAGAGCAATCTCCACTGGTAGAAGCAACAGAGAAATCTTAGTGGGAAAAGTCTATTGAGTAACCAAGTCCTTTGTCATGGAACAGATAGATGTTTATCTCCTGACACCCAGCTGAAATTTAAGCACTGTTAGCAAGAAAGAAATACCTGATACTAAAGGAAAAGAAAAACTATATATAAAATGGTCTATAAGGAGTGTAATGAGAGATCCTAAGGTCTAGTATTTTCTATACATCAGCATTATGCAAAAACATTTAGTTCTGGCCTGCATGGTGAAGTTACTAAGCCATGATCCTTCTGGTGACTAGAGAAAACTCAGCCCATAAGGTGCACGCAAATCAGAAAGGCAACTCTCCGGCCTACTACCTGCTATCAAATTCTATATTTTGCTTTGATTGCAAAAAGCAGGTATAACACTGTGCAGCAAAGCAGACAGAAGCTAACCACAATTTACAGTGAAAATCTTCCACATGCCAGTCAATACATTTAATCAGCCAGAAGACTGTGCTATTAAAATATTGGCTGCTGTGTCTTCAGCAATACACCACCAAATCCTCCTTTACTAGGCTAGTCTTTGAGCATAGCAGCTGGAGCTAAACAGTCAGTGCAAACTTCCAATTTACCTGCCTGTAGATTAATGTTTATAGAACTGAAAAGAAGATTAAAAACCATTAGCAAATGCTGATCCCAGCAAGAGAGAAGAGGAGAATGTACCCTACCAGTTGTGCAAGCTAACTCCCACACACCAGGCCTAGAAAGTAATGCAAAATCGCTACATTGCATAAAATTTCCCTTAAAATATTAGGTCCTTGCTCCAAGGATTGTGCTTTAAGGCCATTAAACATGGAGAACTTTGTCCAGGTCACGCGTTTCTAAACAAAAGCATCAAGAGTCTTGGCATAGTCTGTAAACATGATTCTGACAATGTGAGTAGGTATTCTATGTACCAGTATCACCATGTAGATATATGCCTGTTACCAAATATATACATCGCATGCATGTGCGCACTATGATTTTAATACCTGATTTAGCAAACCTGCCTTTCATTGAGTCAAATCTACTCCACTGGGCTACTGGCTTATAATTACTCACCTAGGTAAATACCACTCGCTGCAGGTAAAGGTTGAAGAATCAGGCTCAAGTAACCAGCTCTCCAAGAAATATTCCGGTTTTGAGTCCTACAGTGCCTGATGTTTGTGGTAATGCATTGACACGTACACTTCTCACTACTCTAGTTAAAAAAATATATATATATAAAATCAGAGGCTGGCCCAAGGAAGCCTGGCCTGAAGCACTCTCTGTACAACTGCCCGCTCAGTCAATAACTTATAAAACAAACTCATAAAGCCTTGACACATCTGCACGGCAGGTATGGGACGATCATTCTAGAATGTGAGGATTCAATCCAATAATACTTCATGATGATTTTTTATCCTGAAGATCCATATGCTTTCTAATATTCAATGCTGAAGTCCGTGCAAAGAGGAGACAGGAGCTCTTGAGAAGGAAGCTGAAATTTAAAGACAAAATAATCTGTGACTCTAAGCACTTTTCTGTCAAAGCAATTCTACTTTATTCTTTACACTGGGTTGAACGCTATTTTACTTCGTGCATATGGAAAGGAAACCCACTGCTTTTCTCAGTAGCTCATTCCAGAAAGCCAGATTGGAAGTAAGATGATAGAGAGATCTCCTTAATATAGGGCTGGACCAGGCATCTCCTGCCCACATCACCTGCTGCTGTTGCACCCAGGTCTGCAGGTGAAAGAAAGCCAGTTGAGAGAGTGATTACTGCCCAGAGTACTCTAAATTATTCTTAGTCCTAACTGCATGGAAAAAAATATGCACATGCCACGACTCTTTCCAGCCTTCTCCTGCTGTTCAGCCCCTTCTCAGATTCACAAAACACATCTTTGTTCTTTCAGAAAGCTGGGAAGAGATGTGGGTATGTGACAGAAACATGTTGCATGCCATGTTCCACCAGGCAATTGACAAGCCTTGGATCCTTTCCCAAAGCTGCATGCCTTTAAGCTCTCTTTGGTACTGTGTAACCCACTGGAAACATCAGCCCTATATAACTGGTTAATCTGAACATCTGCAGTTACTTGGGTTACAGGGTTTTCAGATCTCTGAAAACCAAGGAAGAATGTACTTTTCAACCTGTGCACCAAACTCAGAGTTCACCACCATCTAGTGCTTCCTTGGAAGATAATTTAGGAAAGTAAGAAATCCCTGCGAAATCCCAAACCACAACTCCCCATCCTCCACTGTCCTGCGCCCAACTTCTTCTGTTTAAGGTTTAAGAGAGACACTCTTAGCATCTTTACAAGGCATTATCACCCTACCTCACAAAAATGGAGCTGGCTGGCCACCTCATAGAATGAGTATATCCCACTTAGTTCAGGTTAGATCCCTTCTTCCCCCCCGACTTCGAGTAACCTGATAATAAAATGCTGACCTGTCCAAGTGAGCTTTGTGCCACTGCCTTTGCAAACTCCTAGGTCTCCATTTCTATGGCAAGAGATGAAGCTTCATTGGATCCTACAGAATACAAAACAAAACGGTTAAAGATGAATAATACTGCTGTTTTCGACTGCAGGGAGAACAGCTTCTGCTGAGGGCTAGTGCGTTTTTAAGCACTGGTTCAAAGAGAAACTGGACATTCGTCCTCATCAGGGTGACCCAAGCAGAAAGCTTTATTTATCAGTGCTTGCTGATGTATTCTCCACACCACAAGCTTTAAGAGCCATGATGACAATTAAAGTTCTTCCAGTTTTAATGGAATGTTTCAGGTCTGACTTCCTGTGACTGCACTAAACATAATCCAAACACTCAGTTATTACAGCACTTAGGCGTTGGCGCATTGATAGAAAGGAAAGGGATGGTTAGAAAATGAGACTGCAAAACAGTATCAGCTGCATCTGAAGTGCATCCTCCCTCCTGTCAAATCAAGATGAGTTGGCTGAGGCAGCAAGCTTAATGCAGGAGGCGATCATGTGCACGATGCTCTCAGAATATATTTTCTTGATACAGTGGAAATAAAAGTTCATTAAAATAAGCATCATAGCCCCATAACATTTTATTCCTGGAGCATTTTTATTTGCAAAACAAAATCTGCATGAGGACAAGAAAACACAAAAAGGCAACGTACATCTCATTGGAAATGTGGGGCAAGACAGCAGAATTTGAGATTAGCCACAAGCCCACAGAAAAAGGAGGCAGAAATTGCCATACCAGAGCAGGAGAACAGTCCCCACAATCAGTTTGGAGGAATAGCAATAAATAAAATCCAAGGCACCTTGTTAATTGTGTGATAGTACTGAAAATACAGTATCACCTTCCTGTATAATTTGATCGAAGTATTAATTATAGAGCCATTCATTTAGGAATCTAGAAGTGTGCTAATAAATTAATCTTCACAGCCAGAAAAGAGCCTAAAATCCCCATTTTACAGACAGGAAAAGAGAAGCACATGGGGCAAAAGGACTTGCCTAATGTCACAAAATGAAGCTGCAATAGATCCACAACACATACCCAGTTCCTGTTCCCACATGTGCACCTGCAGAATTGCCCTCAGATTCTCTGAGTCTTTGGGATGCTAGCAGGCTGCTATCTCTTGGAGTGCGCATACTATTACTGTACTTAAGTCATGCCGTTTTCAATTCTGTGCTGCTTCTGCAGCACCTGATAGTTAAATGACAGAAAAGCACAATGCAAACTGTTAAAAAATAAATATTCAGTCTTTTGAGTTTTCTGGGTGAATAGTTCCTACAAGGAGCTCTTTTTAAACATTACGTACTGTATCACAGCTTAAAAAGCAACTGTCCACAAGTCAAAGAGAGACCGAGGATGTTGATATGTGAAACTGGCAAGATCACAACCGAGACACCAAGATTCAAGATGCATTTTTTTGAAAATCTGATGACCTTATAATGCACATGTTATTTTGGGGGATACTTTCTAGCCAAACAGATCAGACAGATGTTTGTGAATAAAAGACCAACATTAATAAAAGCAGGAAAGTTTCAAAATGTGAAGTAAAAGGTGTTTGGAAGCAGGTGTTCTTGGCTTCTCGCTGATCACACAGCTCACAAAACTGTTATCATAATATATGACTTTGAAAATGAAACACTATTATCCTGCACTACAATTCTAAGCAAATCTCTTGTACAAAAAAATCAGAGCAAAAGGTGAACACCCAGTTCAATGGAGAGGGACACAGCCATACAGGGAAGACAAAAGCAACTGAGAAGATTTACTTCCACACCCTCCTTAGTGCCAGGTTGCACTGTCTCCCCTCCTAGCTAGTTTTCTGTAATGCTTTGTGTTTTATTCACAAATCCACCAAATTCCTCTTAACACTGATTTAAAATAATATCCACAGGTGGGCTGTTTGCAGCACTCACCCGTGGCCTTACTCAGTTCTGCTTATGCACAGAAAAAAAGTGGGTGTCAGGGAAAAATCAAATGGAGCAAAAGCAAAGGATTCGAATACTGTGGTTAGAAAGGAGACGGTTATACAGCCACACTCGATCAAGCGCTTTGTTTTTAAATTAGCTCTGTGGCACGTCTCTTCCCTTCTGCATATGCCTGGAGGAGGGACCCGCATGAGGAGAAGAGCTCTCATTATTTCTGTCATGAGGCGCAGGTGCAGGAGGAAGCACAGGTGTGTGCTGGAAAGGTGCCAAGAGGAGAGGCACCTCACTTAAATACATCAGAGGGACATTATTCCCACTCTCCATGTGACTGACGCTCTAATGGTTCCAGCTTTGGCAGTGGTGGATTAGCATCCGCAGCAACGAGGGGAAGAGCAGGAACAAAGCCTCGCTGTGTTGTCTCATCTTTTCCCCCACAAACACGCTTTGGAGTGTCAGAAGTGACAAACACACAGATGTCTGGTATCCAGACTGAGGTGGGCAGCCTCTCCAGGGCCTGTAGAAGTACCGTCTCTCCAGGACTGGATGTACGCCAGGGCTGAAGGCTGCACAATTACATTTGGGATAAATCCTTTCATTATGGGATAAATCCTGAAGGAACAGTGGAACTGGTGCTTGAATTGCATGGAGGGTGGCTTTGGACATCCTTGCCTGCCAGGGAGTTTTCATTGGATCAGAGAGCTTGGAAAGGGACTGGGACGCATAGATACAGACTGATCCACTCACATCTACATAAACCAGTACAGTGGTAGCCCCGGCAAGAAGATTACACCTTATGTTCTTTACTGAGCTAACAAGTCTCGTCAAAGTCATTTTGATACGCACTCTTAAGTCTTGAAAGTACAGGCTCCAGACCAGACTGGTTTTGGCCAAATCAGATCTCAATCTCATTACAATTTGGTGTTCATAGTTAAATACTAAAAGAGACTCCGTTGAGAGCCCATAACACTTTAGAAAAGTTCCGGGCTTGTGAATCACTCCTACAGGGATTGATTTTTTTTTTTAAGTGTCATAAACAGCACACAGAAGGACACTGTTTTGTTATTTTATTTTTAAAAGCTCGTTTGTGTTAGCCTGGCAAACAGATTATCTGCTCTGCAACATACACGACTCAGCAGGAGGAGCAGATGTTCTTTCAAGTCTCAAACAGGCTACTTCAAGTTACTTATTCGAACCAATGATGAAATGAGCCTCTTCAACCCTATTCATGAGATGCTGGAGAGTAGGTTTTCCAGCAGTGCCAGGGTTTGAAGTGTGCCTTGGAAAAGGCTCCATTTGTTTATTTTACAATGAAATCTCCTCAACAGATATCAATATCTCTAATACAATCAAACATCATTACTAAGTGAGGGGACAGCTGACCATAAGGGATCACACTGCTAAAGAAAATGCCCATTTCACTTTTACAAAAGGGTCAAATAACGGTTTTAAACAAAGCCGCAGCCTTCACACGTCTCCAAACACGTGCCATCTGCAGTGACTAATGGGTACTTCAGGAAAGTGAACTCAAGTACTCAGTTTTGTCAGCTGCTTCAAAGCTTACAACACAGTTGCAAAAAGGATCTCCACATGTGAGCTTTGTCTCTAAAGCAATAAACCAGATGTGATATTCTTTTAACGGTAACACACTGCTGCTGCAATGGAGGAACTGCCCTACCACACCTGTGTGGGGCTGGACCAGGAAGCAGCAATGGCAGGAGGGAGCACCTTGCTAAAGGCTGGTCTGATCAGAGGGGCTGCCATGAGGCTGCTGCCGCTTCCATTGGCCACCTGAGAGTGTAGACAGCCATGCCACCCCCATGGACAAGACACAGAGAATGCCACCTACTTGGGCTTCCTCCACCTTGGGCATCCTCGCCTGCCATCCCCACATCCAAATTTCTCTCTTGCATGGAGAAAAAGAGGGGGTCCCACTGCCTGTATTTCCAAAGGGTGCCACTAAGTACAGAAAAGTTATTATGTCTAGAAAGGCTGACAGCCACTGCTTTAGAGGAAAAGGAAAAAAACACCCATTGCCTTTAATAGCAACTGATAAGCTTCCATGGCATAATGGAATATAGGTACTTTTATTTTAATTCTGTTTACATATACGGTTGTGGCTACCTTGAGCTATGGAAATGTACTAACCCAAGGACAACTAAGCACCATGATTTTGGAAACTTAAAATGTGGTTCACTTGAAACTTTGCAGAAAACACATATGGTTTGATGCTTTTGATACTGTCCAGATTGGTTTCAAAGTGGGACCTTATATTTGGCCTATGTTCATTACCCAAGACTGGACTGCCTGTGATAAAGTCAACATGCTTTTCCATATGCCACATTCTAAGATGGTTGCACAGAGCAATTATTCTACAATTCACCCAACCAGTTATTCTAATCCAATTGCACGATTAATTTTTGTATCCCCTTACCCTGGCTCTCTTCATCCAATCCGTCATCATCCCATTGCTCTTCATTTGCTAGCAGTGGATTTCGAGCTTCACACAAAGTTCTCATTGGAAAGGAATGTCCATCACCCTGGCTGTAAAATACAAAAGGTAGAAAATGAGCTACCGCAGAACCACTTCTTTTGAAAAATGAAGTACAACTCTACTATGCATTTATGATTTTTCTCACAAAAACAAAAGAAAATTCTTACATTGCTGGAAATGAATTTTAAAAGATGAACCCTTTGTTTTCTTAATATAATTCATCTTGGGTGGAAGCTCATAGGCAATGTTTAAAGAACAAAGAGAGTTGCAATCTTGAATTCATGCAAAAGCTAAGAAGGAAAATCTTTACAGTTCAAAATCATTCCTGATATAACTCAGATGGAATTGAAATTGGCCAGATTACCCAGATAAATAATGAAGTATGGGAAAAAAGATATGCAAAAATATTCAGCTGTAAAATGAATTACTGCCCCCTACTTCATTCTAACCAGGTGCAGACAACAATTTTAGGAAAGGTGGGAAGAGTCTGGATGAACTGGACACCGAGCATCAGATTAGCAAACAGGTCCCCACCCTTTAATTGCAAATTTGAGTACTTTCCAATGACTGTCATAATAAAGACAAAGTCTATGCTATGTCAAGGCATGACACAGGGAGGAACCCTAAGGGAATAACAGCGATACAATGGAAATGAATTACAAATGCTTGAGTTTGGGCTACACGTGACTGGACTTCTTGGACATCCTGCAGCAAGTACTGCAGGCCACCTAAGATACAATCCTCCTCTGACAACCATCTCTACCCAAGGAAAATAATCGAGGAATTTTCCTTGCCAGTCAGAGTGTGTCCCAGGTCATAGTTCTGTGATGAGCACCCTATGCTCTGCACTCCACAATGCTGCTGGACACTAGTATGCTAACATGTCTGATTTTTTTAATCCATCCCTGGCTTTGAGAACAGGAAGGAGAGGGAAATAGATGGTGCAGTTGAGGTCTTAGCTTAGTTCACCAGCACAAGGTCAAGACAGTTGCCCGATAAAGCTGGAATCCAGAGAATTGTTTTAAATTGAGCCCAACTATTCTGGGAACTGGCCTCCAGTTTATTCTTGGATCAATATGTGTGGTACAAAAGCAAAGTGTTTCACTAGTTAATGTAGGGACAAACCCTGCCAGTCAAGGGAGGCCAGGATAGTTTTTAAAGAGTGAGTGTGTATACAAGTATGTGTGCAGAAGCAGAGTCCATATGGAAGGTGTGGACCCTCTGTACCCCAGGAAATGTGCTCCACAGTGGCTTCAATCATCTTTGTGCACGGAAGGCTTTGAAGGGATAAGGCAAGGATGCTTGTCGGTGGATCTCCAACTATATATAACCATTTTGCAGTGGGTGTAGGTACAGCAGATGAAGCTACAGCAAGTGCTTAGGGGTGGTTCCTTTGCTACCTCTCAGTGCCACATGGGAAAATATCAGCCACTCCTGACTCTGGCAAAACTCCACTGTACAGAACTGGTATGAACAGGCTGAGCCCAGGGATCATGACTTGGCCTTCCATTCATAGCGTCAGCCTCTCTAACCATCACTTACCTTGAAACAATTGGGAACAGCCACAGCTTTTTTTCCTCTCCAAACACTTGCTGGAGATTCTTTACGAAGCCCAGGTTGAATCCATTTTTATCTGGACCATTTTGAAACACTGGAGCTGAGAAGGCCTCTATGGACAGATTCAATTATAGGGAAAAAAAAATGAAAGAACCAAACATTATTGATGCATGGCAGCAACATTTACTTTGCAGATACCATGGGCACATTAAACAAGTAAACACATTTTCTCATGGAACATTGTGGATGGTTACAGGAGTGAACATGGAGATAATAAGCCTAAAAATCTTTTGATTACTGTATTTTCTCACAGACAGCACATACTCCAGAATATATTATGCATCTTGTTTTTGAAAGGATAAAAGATCCTTCCTTGTAGCAAGTAACTGAATGGGTAGGAGCAGCTAGGAAGCCAAGCCTGCTGACTCTTCTGTTCTCTGTGGATCACTGCAGAGTTTACTCACAATTTTAGCTGATGAACAGCAAAAATGATTCCTACCGTATTTCTTGCATACAAAGCACACTCCCATTTCCAGTAAGTTTTTTGGGTGAAAGATTTATGTTGTATGTAATAAAATTTGGTAGTTCCAGTATCTTAAAATGGAGGGCATTCATTTAATTTTGCAAATAAATCACACAGAATAACCCAAGACCCAATAAAAATGTACTTGTTTAAACCCCCAAAATTCAGAATGAACATCATCAATTCATGTATCTAACCATTTCCAGTGTCCCTAATGAAATTTTTACTATACAAACTAAAAAATGCTGTTTTCAATGACAGAGAAAACCTCCAATGGCATGCATTCAAAATTAAATGTTTTCTGTTATATTTGTTGGAATACCTTGAGGTGAACAGCAAACCTCTTTCTTTTTCATAACACTATTTCATGGTGAACACAAAGTCTTACCCAAAGTAGACCTATTTCTACTGATGAGCCAGCAGTGGTAGCCGAAGAGAAACATCAGGCTTACAAAAAACATGACTGCCACAAAAAGAAGGAAAAGCACATGGAACTTTGAACGTCCATTAGTTAATTCACCCTGGGAAGGAAAGCAAAAGGGCATAAATGGCAAGAAAAATTGAGAAAGAAATTGTTCCTTGATAGATTAAATGTTCTACTATATCTAATAAACATACTACGGGGTTTTTAGACTTTCACATTTAAAAATGTAAAATTTTTGCCTTGCTACAAAGCACAAGACAAAGAGGAGACAGGCAGACTTTTCTCCACTTCTGGGATTTTGCTACTTATTTTTTTTAATGGAACAGGTCCAGTTTGTTCACAGTTTCCCATATGGGCATCAGAAGCACGTCTTATGCCCACGGTGCATTTGGCAGGCAATGACAAGCTCTTTGAAAGCCTGTTCGCATTCTGCTGAATTTTCTTTAATCTTCATGTTTTCCTGGATGCACATTAACTCACTGCACCTTTTCCAATGGCTACCTTCCAACTTCAGAAAAATCAAGAAATCTGAACTCCTACTTGGTAACAGCAACCCTGAACATCCCTAAGTCCTGGGGACAGCTCACTCCACAGTGAGTCTAAGCTAAGCAGAATCTTACAGGTGGCTGAAATGCTTTCACCCTAAAACAGAGGAGCTAAATGCCTAAGAGGTCCTCCAGCCCAAATAACTCAGAGACAGGCTTTTCCTGACTCTTGGAAGTGAATATGTATGCACTAGGGCAACAGTCTGCCCAACTGCATGTGCCTCATGCACTAAACTGTATTTATAGTCCCTGAGTCTTCCTCAGTATGCAGAGCAACCTTAGGGGTGTTTGCGTCAGAAGTTTTGTTCATCACATCAATTAAAAAATGACTAAGCTAAGGTACTAAGAGGCTAAGTAACTTGACCAGCATCACACAGTGCATCAGCAGCACCACAGAGACTAGAAACCAAGAGTCTGGAGGCCTGGTCTCCCATTGTAACTATCAGCTGACCCAACCTCTGTCTAAACTAATTAGAATTTAAAAGTAACACTCAGTATTTCAATCAACTTTTAAGTCAGGAAAGGAAGGCAGTAAGGAGACACTGAAGGTAAAAGCAGTTTCTGAAAACACTATCTTATAATCAATGCATGTAAATCAATAGCAGGATACAGCTTTTTATATTAGTTCTCAGAACAGCTAGGAAGAAGGCAGGTGTACTGCAGGAACTAAGTTTATGGAGAGCACTAGGCACAGTAATAAATGAACAACACTAAAAGTACTGTGTATCCTCTTTGTCTGCCCCTTAGCGTGTTAGACTTGCCCCACAACAGCAAGGCTGGGAAAGTGAGCCTGGATATTACAGGAAAAAATATAACTGGTAAAAAAAAACCCCAACAAACCCACCCCACTTAGGAATTCCCTGTAACAATAGTGAAATTATTTATGTGGTTTTCAAGCAGCCACTTCATTAGCATTCAGTGCCAGTGACCCAGGAAATTCTACCCAGAAGACAAATTATCCCCCAATCAGCAAAGACACTCCCAGTGATGACATTGTAGGATTGTGCAATATTTCCCAAAAGCAGTTAGCATTTGGCTTTTGGATGTATCACTGTACTGTTGAAACCTGAGGCCCTGGTTTTTATTCACTGGTTTCACTTCTGTAAGTGCATTGGCTTCAATGGAATGATTCCTGATCGTGAGCAGAATAAGGTCCAATGTACATTATCACCACCATGATATGCTGATTCTGAACTACATTTAATCTTGGTGATCTATTTCTAGTCAAGAGGCATCTGACCTCCATTACCTTCAAGTGATTTTGAACTACATATTTGTGTCTTGTTAAAAGATGCCTAAACTTATTTTTCAGAAAGCATGGCTTTGTGAGCCAGGCTTCTGGTCTGAAATTCCTGTTTCCCCTTCCAATTTTGCATGTCTGAGTCACAGTGGGAGTAACACTCCCATGTAGACTTTGGAGAAAACACCCTATTGCTGAAATCCAGAGTCTTTCTATAGGGTGAAAGTAAACGGGTACCAGAGGACCACATAAAACTCCAGTAAGAGTTGTAAAATAAATAGAAGTAACCAGATTCCAAAACTTACTGTCCAATACTTAATGAAATACTTGAAGACTGTTGCAGCAATATACAAGCAATACAACAAAGAATACGCTAAGAACAGTAGAAAGAATTTGTAGTTAGAAAATCCAATGCAGTTATTCACCCTAGAGAATAAAAGCAAAGTTGAAATCAGGATATGTACAGCAACATGGTTCAAATACAAGGAATATTAATTTTTTTCTATTATTCTTTAAAGGTGTTTGATTAAACAAAACAGCATGTTCAATAAACAGCTCCCCTTAGTGGTAACAATTGAACATAATTCTGTTCTTGTTTAACTTTTGAATCCTACCTGCAGGCAAAATTTACACTTAGCAAAAACAAATTTTTTAAATATCAAAAGACTTGGTTTTCTCAGTTTGCCTACAATGTTGGTTTGGCACAGAGGCAGGCTTAACCTGCAAAATTTAGAATTATGCTTGGTGTTGAAAAACCCAAAACTGAATGTATTCCGATCTGGGATCCTAATTTTGCTTGTATGGACCACTTGTGAAGTACAGGGGCTTAGTTCACAGTGATTTGTACCATGTCGAGTTACCTGCATATATACAGCCAAGTAAATGCTAAATGTTAGTGCAGTATAATTCTCTGCTCACATTAATGGAAGCATCTTTATGCCCACTTTATAGAGGTATAAATGACCTCAAAAAGGTGCAAAACAGTGGGGAGAAAAGGTGAGGTCTCGCATCTGGGTTGGAGTTCAGATTTGAAACACTCCCTAAATTTGGGAATAAAAATCTGCGGTTCTCCTTCATGCCTGTGTCTATGTTGTCTCTGGTTCCTGAAGTCTCCCTTTTGGAAAAATGGAAGAGAGCAGCAGGGTTTGAGAAATCAAATAGCAACAATTCAAAAATCTCAACCGGCCAGTTCTAGAATACAAATCTATACAGCCACTCTCCAAAAGGGATTTTTAAGTGTATAAACACACACACAACTGGTGGGATCAACTACTGGTTATATTCCTGACTGATTACATACATAAAATTAAAGGTTGGGTCAAGGCCCCTTTGAAAATCTGGGCAATAATCAAAGAAGCTAATTTGTTATTTAAACTGTGTCAATACAAACACTTCTTAAACACAGTTAACAAGAATGTTCTTGATCTGTCACTTTGAAATATTATATGCTGTGGACAACTTCACAATATGACCATTTCATACCATGACAGACACACTAGGAGTTACATGCAGCATTAGTGAATGGAAGGGGCATGCAAACATGCTGTTAAAGACACAGATGCTTAAACAGTGTTTACTTTCAATAAAAAAAATCTACAAACCAGTCTCCAGGACATACCATGGGCAATGATGATCCATTTTCAGCACACATCTGCAAGAAGACATAAAGGAAAAAGGAAGCAAAGAAGGTAAGACTTACGTTCTGTACTTAACCATCATTTGCAGATCAGCAACGTAGTCTTCTTCAGTTTTTTTAACGCATCAAAAAAACCACTGAATTCACTAATATTTGTCTGTTCAGTGGAACTTGCATTAGACAGATTCCTTCTATCACCTGACTCCCCATGTGGGAAAAAGTATAAAATACTACACTCTTGTAAGGGGGACAAAAAGTCTTGTGGGTGCTAATACTAAGACTTATGCATGCAGGTGTTTGCATCAAGGTGCTGGCCCATGCATGTACAAAAATTCAAGGTGAAGACCCAACAGAAGCCATCTGAAAATCCTTCCCTTAGTGTTTGGCCATTCTTTGGATACCTACATATGTATAACTACACATGTGGGAGCCAGTCATTTTTTGTGGTCAATACTGACATTAGTGTAAAAAACAAGCCAGTAACTCACATAGCACAAACAGAACAATGGTGGCAACGATCAGGTTTGATCAGCTGGCATCTATCACAGAATCGAATGGCTGAAATTAAACACAAAAATATTAGCACTGGATTGTGTTACACAAGCAGCCAAAAAGAACACTTAGTATTCTGTCCTCGCCATTTACATTTTTGTCTTATCATTGCAATCCTCTCTTGCTTTCCAAGCTGGGTGTGTTTAACGTTGATTTTGGCTGCCAAGCTGGAAAACAGATGGCAGAATTCTGAACCACTGCTTAAGAACTGGCTTTGGGGCAGGATTTTTCTCTGAAGTATATAACCAGCTTAATGCTAGTCAAAAGAGATGGATATATGCAGGGGTGAATCCAGGATTTCCCAAAGGGAACAGCAACCCACACTGCAGGGGTGGCTGCACTCCTGCAACCAGCCTTCTCTGCTCCCACCAGCGTAGGCAAACAGCTCTGTGGTAGCCTCTTGGGACTTCTGTAAGCTTACACTGTGAGCTGCACAATTGCTGATCAGTGCTAGTGCTGGCTTTGAGTCTGGAACAGTCACACCTTTAGTCTAGAAACTTTCTCTAACTGTCCCCCACCTGCACGGCTGTGACTTGCCACTAGAGGCCTGGTGAGCAGGGGAGGACCAGGAGCTGTAGCTGTGAGTTGCCACTAGTGGGCTGGTGAACCAGGACAGGCTTCTATCTCTGCTCTAGGGATGGGAGTGGGGTGAAGAAGTGTGAGAGATTCTGGGACACCGAAGACTTCAACTTATGTAACTCATCTGTGGGGAGTGGTCACACCTTAATGCAGTGGTTCTCAACCTTTTTAGATAGCAGACCGGCAAACCTGGGACCAGAAGTGACCGTGGACCGGCAAACCGCAGGATGGAAGTGATTGGTGTACTGCGGACTGGCAGCTAACCCTTTTTTATACTTTGTATAAAAAAGGATTGAAAAGGGTTGGCTGCTGGTCCACAGTATGCCAGTCACTTCCAGTCCATGGTTTGCTGGTCCACAGTCACTTCTGGTCCGGCAGCCAACCCTCCTGTGGACCAACAGCCAACCCTTCATGGCCCAGCACCAGGCCGCAGCCCAAGGGAACCTTTGCCTTAATAGAACAGGAGCTGGGTAGTACAAATCCAAGATAATCCTGCCTTGGTGTGGTGTAACTTTAAGCCACATAAGAGTTTAAGACCCCTTTAAGGTGCTCAAGTGTGGACAACTCAGGGGTTAAGAGCCCCAGGAGCCACCCAAAATTACCATGTAACATGACCCTAAGTCCCTAAAGCAGATGAAAATCCCCCCCATCCCTTCTTGCTCAGAAGCAAGCCTCTCCACTTCCCCCTTCCCTCCTGGTAGGGATGCTCCACAGCCATATGGGCTGAGTGGGGACTGGGTCTCATCTGGGTGGGGGACAATGGAAACAGCCTGTCAGAACAGTAGTTCCCACCACCCTGCCAGGCCACAGCACAGGGAAGTGGAACCTCCATGCTGCCGTCGTCCCCATTCCTAGTTGAGCGGCCCCTGGGCAACAAGCAGGAATGGCTCTGGTGCTTCCCTAGCCCTAAGTTAGTGGGGAAAGGCACTGGGGGAGGGGAAAAGGGAGGGAAATTCATTCTTGAACACAAAAGGGAAAGAAGAAAGGTTTCCCTTTTGCTTTAGGGACTTAAAGTGCCCAGAGGCTCCAGTAGCACACTCCAATCCAAAAAGGGGGCGTAGCCATGCCACTGTGCTCTCTCTGGATCCGCCCCTGGATATCTGCACACATATCCCCATCTCTCCATTTGCACTGTGGCCTTGAAAATGCTGTGCTGCCAGGACAACAGTGGCTTACATCAAATGTCTGACTAATGAAAATACACAGCATTAAAACCTGTAGCCATTCCAAATTTGGAAGCCCTGCAGACTTCAACAAGAAGGCAAAGTGCAAATGACTGCAGAGCAGGTCCATGGGGGATGACCTGTTTATTGAACCATGTCTTCATTCAGGTCAAACCCCATTTAATTAAAAAAGGCTATGGGACACTACCAAATATACATTTGGGGACCCAACCAGGTTCTCCACCCTTGACATAAAACAAAGAGAACAATCTAATGCTTCAAAACAGCTTGGACTCCACTTACAAATGGAATAAGTATTCAAGGAACCCCCCCCCCCAAATCAAAAACGATTAGAGGAAGGAAGACAGGAGAAAAATCCTTTTACACTAATAATATTTCCTCAGCATTAGCACAGAAATCCTTTAGTGGGATGCCCTGGCACTGGGGAGGTTCGGTGACTCTGCAAAATAAGCTGGATTGCCAGCACATGCTACTTAGCTTGACTGATTAGATTTTCTTCAACAAAGCCCTTTGCTGAGCTGACCTCCATTCCCCGTTCTCGTGTACACTGGCAGCTTCCTTGCAATTTCAGCAAGAATCTGCCTCTGCACCTCCGGCCTCTCTTCATTTTCATAGCGTTCTTTGTCAGTGTAGGAGATATGGAACTAGGAGCAGAAGTGATGAGAAAACCAATTACCCAAGTGTAGAGGAGGTAGTATTTAAAATCCAGGGCTAGTTGGAATAATTATTGTCCTCCCACTCCTTTCAAAGCACAAACATGAAAGTGCTTTTGCTTACAAGATAAACAGACAAATAATTAGTGGCGGACAGACAGAATGCAGGGAGACTAACTGCTGAGAGACACAAAACTGAAGGGAAGGTCACAGAATAACAGATTAATTTCACTACTACTTGCTGCTTCAGACATTCAGACAAAAATAATAATAGCAATGATGATAATAGCAGCACTTACCAGGCATGTTCTGAGCCAGACGCTGTTCTCAATTACATTAGTTAAAAATCTGACTGACATAAAAGTGTATCTCTGTAATTGTGGTCAGACTTTGGCCCCTGAACAAGTGCTGCACAAACATTAAGTCGCCCGCCTTAATCACCTCCTTCTGAAGCAGGTGTTTTGTAAAATAAAGCACAAAAAGGGTGAAGTGACTTGCTCAGAGCTGGAAGAGCTTTGGTATCTGTCCCAGCCTGCAGCCAGCTTCCAGAAGAGGTAAGAGCGGCCAGCATTAGAACCAGGGAGGAATCTAGCTGGACCCCACACCCAATAACCAAGCAGACCAGGTCCTTTAGTTTGGGAGGGAATCTTAATATGGCACTAGCAGTGCAACAGTGCTGCTGTTCAGGAGACCTGTGCTCTACTCCGAGTAATGGCTTCTATGAAGGCAGGGAGGCAAGGACACATGGAGCTCTGAATATAGAAGACAAGTCCTTCATCAAGCAGAACTCTCATGGTACTCCTCCAAGGAAGCCAGATGGTGTAAAGTCCCCAGGGTTTGGCTCAATTTGATAAATGCTTAGAGATCAAAGAAGCTATAAGTATGTAAGCTAATGATCATAAATACCTTTATCCTCAACAATTTTAAATCCTGTTAGCATCTGAACTACCTGAAAAGACAGCTTTAAAGTAATACCATGTCTGATTTAAACTCCTCAGGTAGTAGAATTTAAATGATTTTCAGAATAGTTAAACTTCCCTGTTTATGGACAACTTTCCATCTATTCAGGAAGACAGATAATTTGCCTTGGGCAACAAAAAGTTCTCCTTTTAATGCCTTCACTTTCATCTGGCCTTAGATTTGCAGTGCATGAAAAATTCTCCGTTCTTACCTTTTTATCTGGCTGCATTGGGAGAGTAAAAATAGACTTCCAGTATGTCCACACAAAGAGCACAAAGATGACATGGAATACTGCGAGGTAGGCCACTAGAGGAGAAGGAAAGAATAAGGACTTGTAAGCACAGGTCAGGCTGTGGTTTTCATCACTTAACGGTACTTCACTTTAAAAACAGTTGTGCTCCTCATGCATTTCATGCCAGAGGAAAAAACAAACGTACTAGGATGTGTCTCTTAGTCCATGTGAATAGTCTTTTAAGAAGGCAGGCAAAACTATGTCTTCGTGGTTACTGAGAAAGAGAAGCAAGGCAGGGTGCCTGGCACACCATGACTTCATGAAAACCTAGATGATTTGGTGCAATCCTATTTCAATATATGAAGTGTCTTACTTTTGGAGGAGCAAGAAATAAGGCATAGGGAGAGGGAAAGCAGGCCAAAGGGCAGTTTTCCACGCACTGTACAAAGCACTTGAGCATTCTTTTTGATGCTCAAAAGCCACCACAATATTGACTAGTGCTGCATCTCCAGTGACGAGAGCTCTGTTTTAAGCATGCTATGTAAACAGCAGTGATGTGTGCGCTGTCCCCTACCTTTATTCTGAACAATTCTAACAGAGGGATACAACAACTACAAGAGGAATGAGGTGCTTTTGAATCAAATCCTGCATCCTTATACCTATTGTATGGAAATTTCACTAATGTAAAAGTCGCATGCACACTTCAGGCCCTTCCTATGCGATTCATCGAATTTTCTACCACAGGGTAACTCATTGTCCTCCTGAGTTTTTGTCTGAAGTGTACTTCTGGACTATGGTAATTTTCTGAGGGCTTTTTTTTTAATTATGCATGAGGAATCTATTGCAAAGCTGGAAACAGAACTTAGACCACCTGACTTCCAGTCATGCCTCTTACCCCTAAGGCCATTCTTTCTCAGTTTTTATGTGAGGTTACATCTCTCCCCAACAGTCAACACTGGTAACTGGCTGTTAGCAGTATGTCAGCCTAGATACATTAGTGATAGTTTCCTGTGCATCATTCATTATATATTTCAAAAGGATATAGGTAATTTCCATACACCGGTACTACGCATGGTATTTCTGTATTAATTAGGACTGTGTTGCCAGACTAGAGACATAGAGAAGTTCTTAGAGGCTGTTGTGGCCCCTAATGATTGTTTTCCTTTCCCTGTGAAATAAAACAGTAACTTTACAACCCCTTCCACTTAGAAAATTTCCCTGAGTTTTCCCAGAATCTAACTGACAACAACAGAGAATGTCTACCATGACAATGCAAAGCAGTTGTAAGCTAGTTAAGAAACTTGCCTCTGCAAAGTAATGGAATTGCAGATCCAAATTCTCCATGACCCAAGGAGGAAACCATGCACTAAAGAACAGCCGCGAACCCCCTTCAGGAGGGGGTACTGATTTTTAAATGTCATTCAGTCATTCTTCACCTAGCATTTAAGGAGAGCATGTTTCCTGCAGGTTCTGTTCTGCTGGTAAGGTGGTATAAAGTCTTTTGCAGGAAGGAGGGTATCTGAGCGATTGTGAAGATTCAGGTGCAGATTTTACAAAGAATAGCTGTTTTGTTGGAGGGTCACAAACCTATTGCCATAGCAGATATACTTCCTTTGTGACCATGTCATATAGGGGCAGCTATTTGTTAAGAGGATCTGGTTACTGGAGATGGAGAGGAGTTGCCCTAGAGGCATATTTTTAATGTGTGCCAGCTGGCCAGGGTTATCAAGGGACAGCGCCAGCTGAAGATAGTGAGAGCTATTCCTCCCCAATCTCTGTGCCAGGCTCAAGGGGGAAGGCAGAGTGGGAGTTGCCTATGCTGGCTGTCTCTCTTGGGAACTCCCTGACATTAACTGATACAGTGCCAGATTCCAGCCCCTTTGCTCAATCAGGCCATTACAAAAGGGCATGGAGCAGGAGGCAGAATCTGGGCACAACGGTCCAAATGGCAAAAGCCCCACTGACTCCCTTCCTCAGGGCCAGAATTTGGCTCATTACCTGCTTGTACCAACTATACCTCTGTTTAATCAGATAAGATTGCTTCTCTTGTCCGATTCATTCAGTGACCCCAAGAGCCAGTTTCTGCGACATCAGAACAATTTCTCTGAGAATAAACTTCCACATTACCAAATGAATTTACAAAAGGTGCAAGCCAGTGACAATGGGACAAAAACTCTTTTGTTTCTAGGTCACTGGTCCTAATTCATCCAGACTGGTAGCAACCAGAAATCGTTACCATTCATTGGCCTACATACGGTATGTTGTGGTCTTCGATAAAATAGAGCTATTTAAAAAGAAACATCACAAGTGGCCTTAAAAGGGAAGTCTCCAGAGAATGATGAAAAAAGTAAATGAGGCCAGAGACTGACATACCAATTAGAAAGGATTTTTTAAATAGAAAAACCTTAAAGACCTTCAGCAGAACAGAGTGTGTGTATGTGTCTGACTGTCCGTAGGCCATGGGGGAAGCCTCTACTTGTTTTAAGAATAAACAAGAGATATCCACAGAAGATATCCACATCTAACATGTTTTCTCTACGCAGAGAGGCGAGAATACTTGTAATGATGGGTGCTGTATACCCCTCTGTAATCTAAAACAAAGTATAAGGAAATATTGGTGGAGAATGAGAACTGAATGGAATTCTAGGAAAATCTCATTTGTGAAGTTTGCTGGAGCATGGAATTGTTTGTTTTCAAATGAATTGAAGCAGTCTAATATTTGACACTTTAGTTCACACTGCCCTTCACCCCTCCCCTGTGACAGCTGCACACATATAAATACACAAAGCTGATTTTCAACTGTTGGGATTTATTTTAAATAGATGTTCATGTGCTTTTAGAAATAAAGACCACATGTCTAGGTCTTGGATAAGATTCACTTACCTCTTTCCACAGGGTTGGTCAGAGTCACTGAATAAAAAAAAGAAAACAAATATATGTTTAGAGACTGCTCTGAGAATTACGTTTGCTGTATAATCTTTGTTAAAACAAAATGGAAATTAAAAAGGAAGTAAATTCAAGCTGAAAGACTAATAAAAATGATCATGTATTTATCATTAAAGATAAACACAATCAAACATTAATGTACAGCTGGTAAGCAACTTTTAAAAAAATTTATTCACTCAAACAGTCTCCATAATAAAACATTCAAGCACCTTAGTTATGCCATATTTTCCATTTCTACAAAATGCAATTTTTCTTGGAGGTCCCAATTAACTCGATACCTGCAAGCTAAACAGGGGTCCTTTAATATCTCACCCAAATAACATCTTCACTATTTACTGCTATGCCTGCTTGGAGCTAGTCTCCAGCTGCTTTCATTCCTATGCTCCACTTCCTGTCCGGAGATGTACGTTCCACCTTACAGCTACATAAATTAAAATGAGAACACAGTACCTGACCCAATAACCCAATCACTAGCACTCTGGAGCGACATGCAGGAAACAATGATTTTATTTGACATCTCTACTGGGCCACCCATGACCCCATGGAGCCCACTGCTCCAAGCTGCAGGGAGGTGGGGAACATTATTCAACAGCTACTTATACTGATTGAAGGAAGCGCGGCTGTCTGGTCAACAGTGGCAAGAGCTCTGTGTTGTTTCTAGTTATATCCTCAGCCTGACCTAAGGAATGCCAAAGTTGGCAAGCTGCAAAGGGGATCTGTCCAGCCTTTAACTAGCATTTAGTGGCTACAAAGATTAACACTGATGGTAAATATAAAAAGGAAATTCTTAAGACAGACAACTGTCACGAGCCAGAATGTTGGGTTTTGTTCGTTACCAAAAACTCAATCAAGAATTTTTAGACCTGAGTTTTTATCTGAAATTTTCCTTTTTCCTCCATTTTCAAATTTATTTTTTTACTGGAAAGAAATTCCAAAAGTATTGACATATTTGAACTCTGTAACAAATACGTCAGATATTTGTATAGCAAACTTTTTAATAAAAGGGTAAATAAACACTATCTTTGGGAAGCCAAAGTGAAATGGAAGGTATATGAGTTTGCAGACCACTTTACACATATAATCAGATAGTCTAACACAGCATGGCAGGAGCATTTACACCTCAGCTGGTTGCTTACTACACAGGATTATCATCACTCATCAGGCTACAGAGAACATGGCTGTGCAAACTACTCTTATGTAAAAAAAAAAACAAAAAACCCTTTTGCATTGCAATCACTTTTATTTTCCTAAGCTAACACAGGTGTGTTCAAGGCCTATCCTTAAATGGGAGACTTCTCAAAAACCCCCCTACAAGGGTACACTGGAAGAGAAACTATGAATAAAGGTATGTGATGGCATTATCTTGTACCAGATCAGAAGGAGGAGGTTATATTATGGTTTAAATTAACTACTATTAGATAGTTTAGATGAACTGTTCCAAATACTTGTTTGACATCACACAAAGTCAGTGGCAGCAAATCTACAGGTTTATCAAAACAGATTAAATACATATTTTTTACTGGAATGCTGAGCAGACGTGATCCACATTTAATCACTTTTCTGAATACAGTGAAGATATCTCCTATTCCAGGAAACACTGCCTAAAAACCATAGACTCTATTCCTCATTCATTTAAAATATTTTAACTTCTGAGAGTCCATCCATTTCTTTTGGTCTTTTGGATCTTCCAATTTTATTTTTTTTTTTAACCAGGAAGAGGGAGGACTCTTACCCACATTAGGTTCTATTTACAGGCAGTCCTCAGACTTACAACACAATCGGTTCCTGAACACCATGTCCTGAGTCGAAACGTTGCAACTCAGAACTGATTTTCCCATAGGAACAATGTTATAACTAAGGCCTGATACCCTATTTTCACCAAAAAATAACCCAGAATTTCCTACTCGATCAATTAAAGATGAGTAATATAGCTACAATGTATCTGTATTGTAAACAGCAATCATATTGATTTGGAAGGATTTCTTTGAGGTGACTTTCCTGGACTTTTTGAAGGGTTCTTGGCTGGAGTCTTCTCAGGAGTCTTGGATGCAGGTTTTTCTGGGGTCTTGTCTGCTTTCTTAAAGAAAGTGTCCAAGGAAGTTTGGACAGATGTTCTCCAGGGAGATGGGCGACGCAGCAGACGCGTATGCTGGTATGGCGTGGTGCCAGATTCAGCATCATAAAGTCGAAACTGATGCCAGAATGTCGAAACAGGGTGTCAATTTATAAACACCCTAAGTGCCATTTGTTGCAACTCAAAAAGTCTTAAGTCGAGGACTGCCTGTACTTAATTTATCTCTGACAGAGCATAACTTGGGGAAACGAATGTTTCATGGGACTGGCAGCGAGGTAAAAAGTCTTCCATTTCTGGTTTGACAGTTTGAATCCAGTGGTAGTGACTAAAAGATGTTAACATCTAAAGGATGTAGGATGGCCAGGATGAAAGCCCTCTCAAATCCCCCTCAAAAATCAAGAGCCAGTCACTAACTCCCCTGCTGGCCAGCTATACAGAGCCACCAGAGCTTGTATGGATTGCCCATCTCACTGACAGCCCCTTCAGATTAGGGACACAGCAAATGGACTGGACAGCATTGGGAATTTGACCTTGACCTTGACAAATCTGCTTGTGCTAGGATTGTCATGCAGGCATCTTTCCTTCACAATCCACTCACTTCAATTATGTAGATAAGAATAGGAGCTGAGATAATTAATGATTAGGATGATGAGTGCACATTTAGCAAATTCGGAGACAATGCCAAGTTGGGCAGAGTTAGAGATACTCCAGAAGGCAGGGCCAGGATCCACAATGACCTGAACAGGATGGAAAAATGGTCGACAATGAATCAGATGAGATCAAACAAGGACAAGTGCAAAGTTCTACACTTCGGAAGAAAGAACTGCATCCATAAATATGGGCTGGGGAATGACTGGCTGGGCTGCAGAAACAGATCTGGGGGTGATAGCAGATCGTGAGCTGAATGAGCCAACAGTGTGCTCTTATTACAAAAAAAAAAAGCCAATACGTACTGGGGTGTATTAACAGGAGTGTCTCTTGAAAATCAAGGGAAGTGATTTTTCTGCTCTATTTAGCACTGGCGAGGCCTCACCTGGAGTACTGTGTCCAGTTTTGGGCCCCATACTTCAAGAAGGATTTGGACAGTTTGGAAAGAGTCCAGCAAAGAGTAACAAAAATGACTAGGAGCCTGGGAGGCAAGACTGGTGAACAGAGGCTGAAAGAACTACGATTACTTAGTCTGGAAATGAGGAGTTTGAGAGGGGATTTGATAGCAGTCTTCAAGTACCTGAAGGGAGGGAGTCTTCAAGTACAGAGAGGAGGGAGATGAGCTTTTCTTTGGCGCTGAACCGGACAGGATTAGAAGCGATGGCCTCAAGGTGCAGCAGGGGAAATTTAGGTTGGAGATTAGGAGGAACTTTCTCACTATGAGGGTGGTCAAGCATTGGAGCAGGCTCATGAGAAGTTGTGGAATCGCTATCCTTGGAAGTTTTCAAGACCAGGTTAGACAGACACTTGGCTGGGATAATTTAGCCAAGGATGGTCCTGCCTTGAGCAGGGGACTGGATTAGATCAGTGGTTTTCAACCTTTTTTGTACCAGAACCCACTTGTAAACATAGATGGCCAGTGCTGACCCAGTAAATACTTTAGTAGAAAACAGCTCCCTGGCCCTGCCAGTGCCCCTTGCTCCCGACCCTCTGCCCCCAGGCCCCCAATCCCTAGTGTGTGAGGCAGGGGTGGGCCCCAGCAGCCATACCAATCAGTACTTTTGAACCACCAGCTATTTTAGAGTTCAATAATCAGGACTTACAAACAAAAAACTCAGGAACATTTATGAACTGCCTCTGTGCAGCCACAGATTTACAATGCACTATACAGTAGAAATGCTATGCAACCTCTCCTCTTTCCTTTGGTTCTCTGGTAAATGATACCTGTTCAGCTTCACACAACAGCAACCTGGATCCTTTTGACCCATGCACTTGGGCCCTTGCAGGCACTAAAGTCTGTCTTGGCCTTAGGGGGAGCAGGAGCTAAACCTTGTGATTTTGTAAGAACTTGTTCTTTTCCCTTCTCTCTGGGATGGCATAATATGGGTCCCTGGCCTTTGGCATACTCATTCCCTATCACTGTCACATTGTGGCAGCATCCTTTCAGCTAGTCACTGGAACCAGGCCTGCTCTGGACCACAGATTTCTATCCAAATCTGCCAGCAGGAGCTGTAGTGACAATGACATGAGATATTTCCTCTAGCACAGAGGTCACCATCCAAACGCTGCTTTAAACACCCATCAAACTGTAAATTTAAAGACAAAGAACAGGCGCTGTAGCTGAATCTCCACTGTTCACATGTTTGAAATGCATTGCATAGTGCGATATGACAAAAAACTATGTTTAAGATAACTATTATTTCAAGAAGCTGGAGGGGACTGCTCAGTGCTCTATGCATCAGGTTTCATACGCCTGCATGCCCAGCAAATCCTGAAGACTGCAAGATAAGTCCAATCCAACTACCATTCCAGTCAACAAGCGTTTTCATACTGACTGCATGGGACTTGGGACTGAATGCTATCAGAATGAAATGTTATTAAATTTACATAGCATGTCAATCCAAGCATTCTCCAAAATCTTGAGTGGTACTTTAGACATACACTTTGTTAAACATTTTATGTAATTTGGGACAACAGTTACTTAACAGGCCCACTAATCATTTCTCAGCAGTTGGAGATTTGTTTCTTGTATAATTAGTTCCTAAAAAAGTGCAATAATAGATCTAACCACAAAGAGACAAAAATAACAAGGTCATAGAATGGAATAATTTAGCATCAGGTTCAAATTAAACAAAACAAATGCAGGGCAACTCTCTAGTACCTAATCCAACTGGAGAAAAACAAAAATAGTGATGACAGCCCTGGCTGTCTCTCAACAGAAGAGAAGCAACTAATTTGTAAGTTCTTTCTTCTTCCATAGCAAGTATCTTTGAGGTTGGAGGAAGACCACAAAACAGCTCACCTCTTCTCATGAACTCCACTTCTTTTATCCACTCTTTTATCAGCCTTATCCCATTTAAGAGGAACATCTCTCTGTCCCACCTCTCAGAAGCTTAACATGCCAAAGCTACCAGCTCTCCTCACCAAGTTTGTTGATTACAGCAGTCTTCCAGTGTCATATTGTCCTTTTTGTCCCCCAAAAAGCCTTTGGGTCACTCAGCAATAAGCACGCACAGCTCAAAGTCCCCTAAAATTATCAAATATCAGTATACAGAGAGCATTAAACTTGTAAACTTATTATGTGGCATTTAAAGCAGAGATGGGCAATATTTGGGCCCACGGGCCACATTAGGAATTTTGGTGAGTTGTTGCAGGCTCAGTCAGCAGTACTTCCCCCCAGCAACAGTGTCAGTAGCTGGGACCTGTCACAGACTGGAAAAAAAGCCCTTGGCAGGCTAGATATGTTTTGCCCACCCCTGAAAACCTTCTAGGTTATTATGTAACACTTTAAGGAAGTCCTAGAGTAACAAACAAAGCATTTCATTCCTAGCAGAAAATAAAATTCTTCCGAGTCTCTCAGTCAAGAAGCAAAAGCCAAAAGAAATTGCTCTGCATTGCAGACCAACAGTCACTTATGTTTTAATTTAAATGAAAAACACCTTCATATATGACTCAAGAGTCCATTTGTGTGAAATTTCACTGGGATTCAGTTTCTCTTCTTTCTCTCAGTTTCATATTTGTTTAAACACCCACTACCATGGTATCTGCGAATACAACATATAGACTCAGGACCATATGAAACAGCCCACAAGAAGCATCCAGCAGCTGCTAAGTCACTGCTCAGTCATGAATTCGCTGAATAAGGCGCGATGACTCATATGCTATGAAGAAAGACAAATGCAAGTGAATTGGTCCCTGGACGGGAACGTTCACATTGTCACATTGCAGTCAAAGGCGTGACTGCAGCTTCAGTAAAAAAGCAGGAACTAGTTGTGAAACATGCCTGAGATCTGGGCACATATTTGGGTGGTTAGCCAGCACATAGCTCCTGGCTGCCGTGGCTACACTGTTGTCAGTTCCAGAGTAAGTGAGATTACAGGATTTATACAAACTGTGCTCACTTTCCAACACAGCAGAGGTGCAAAAAGGTCCTCCCAACTTTCTTGAAAAAGTCAGGCCTATTTAGTACACAGAAAACACAGATCTAGGCCCACACAGATACAGTTAGCCCTCTCTGGTACTAGCAGGGTCACTGAGTGTGCATCAAGAGTTGGGGCAACTATTTTTTTTTAATGAAATTTTCCATATTCCTAGCCAAAAAAATTTCCAAATCTGTGAGTCAGTCCAGAACCATAAGCGGCCCTACTACTGGCAAACATCCTCCACCCTGGCCTGGGGCTTCAGATGTTTCCAAACCCCACTTGCAGCAGAGGCTTGGGGTTCAGATGCCCTTGGTTCTGCTTGCCCTCAGGCCTATGGGCGCAGGGGCAAGCCAGGGAGGAGTCTACCCTTTCTGTAAAAGGGGCTTAAAGCCAAGACCTTCCCACTACACAGGTACGATCCCCATGCCAGCACAGAGATCTTCCCTGTGCCACCAGGCGGTCACGGTGTTTCCCTTGCTAGGCCAGCACAGACTAACACTTGATCTGAGCCGAGAAGAGTTGGGGCAACTCATGCGAAAACAGGGTGGACTGTGGACCCATTTTCTAGCCCCGCCAACACATGATGGGTTGAACCATCTGAGACATCTCCCTGCTACTAAGAGCAAGGCTCCTTGGGCCTGGAGGGACAGGTTAGTCGGACCCTACTGCGCATGTGTGGCTACAGGTCTCCCCCCGCCAGCGCCGGGAGTCGCGGCATCCGCGCGGACTGGAGGCCGAGGCACGCCGCGGACACTCGCCCCCCACTCACCGAGGCACAGCTCACACACGTAGGCGTAGTAGGACCAGAGCACCACGGCAGCGATGAGCAGCACCGGCACCCAGGCGAGCGCCCGCTGGCCCCAGCGGAACCCCCGCGACAGCGCCACCGCCATGGCCGCACGGGGCCCGGCCGCCTCGGGCATTCATTGAGCAGGGCTGGCAGGTGGGGCGGTCGGGCTCTGCGCTCGATTGAGGCGCCTGGCGGCACAGCGACACCTAGCGGCGGTCGTGCTGGAACTGCTGCCCGTGGTGGAGACGCTGTTGCGCATGCGTGGAGGGCTCCTGTCCGCGCCCGGACAGCCCGTGCAAGCAGCCGCGGCGCTGGGCTGGGCAGGGACCCGCACCGGGCGGGGGGGGGAGAAGAGCCGCCCCAGGCTTGTCATGCACGAAGCCACAGCTGCCTAGGGGGGGTGCAGCAGCGCTGAGCGCTGCGGGGAGGAAAGAAGCCACGGTTTTGTGCCTAGAGACAAAAGGTTCGGCAAACACCAGTGCAAAATGCTGCAGTGGAGGCGCAACAATCCCCTGCACCCGTGCAGGGGGGGGCGCGGCGACTGGGTGGGCAGCGGATCTGCAGAAAGGGAGCTGGGGGGTGACAGCGGACAATAAGCTGAATGTGAGCCGGCAGCGTGCTCTTGTTGCCAACAAGGCTAAGGGCATCCTGCGCTGCATTGGTAGCATTGCTGCCAGCCTGTCGAAGGAAGGAATTATTCTCCTCTCTTCAGCCACATCTGCAGCATTGAGTCCAGTTCTGGCCCCCCACGATAGAAAGGGTGTGAACAAATTGGAGAGGGTCCGCTGCAGGGCAACACAAAGGGTGTGGGGACTGGGGGACACGATTTAGGAGGAAATCCTGAGGGAACTGGACTGATTTAGTCTAAAAAAGAGGAGACAGAGGGGATTTAACAGCAGCCTGCAACTACCTGAAGGGGCATTCAAAAGAGGATGGAGCTAGACTGTTCTCAGTGGGGACAGGTGACAGAACAAGAAGCAATTGCCTCACGTTGTAGCAAGGGAGGTTTAGGTTGGATATTAGGGAAAACTTTCTCGCTAGGAGGGTAGTAAAGCACTGGAACAGGTTACTCAAAGAGGTTGTGGACTCTCCATCCCTGGAGGTTTTTAAGACCTGGCTAGACAAAACCTTGGCTGGGGTGAACTAGTTGGGGCTGGTCCTACTTTGAGCAGGGGTTTGGACTAGATGTGATATTTTCTATGATTCCAGAGTGAACAAACAGTCTGGCAGCAGCTCAGAGTATCCATTAGTCACCCTGCACATTAGAAAATTGTTCGCCAGCAACCCGTGGAGCTGCTGAGTCCTTTGCACAGTGTTTGACTTGGAAAATCAGGCCTATTCGGACAGGTCTGTGGCTCAAGGTTTGGACTTGTAAGTCACTTCAAGACCCACCAGTGAGCATAGTGATCATCCTCAAATCAAGGGATTAGTGCCAATGATAGTGAAAGTTTTTCAACAGCAATAAACCCCCCCCCACAAAGTGAAATTATAGAAAAACATTCCATAGTGCCCTGCACTACTGCAGCAGTCTGCGAAGAATTAGGGTTATGATGTGGCATGACACAAAGGAGGCAGTAGGATTATAGCACAAAACGCTTAACCTTCAATGCCACTGCAAGGTTTCCTTTTTGACAATGACAGGAAAGAACTGAACAAACTATAGAAACAGACCTGATTTCCTGTTCTGAGAAGTGGTTCCTTTTTGTGGTTCAGAGGAGTCGCTTCGTGGGAAAGCTTGCACAGCTGCTGCCTCTGATCTCTCTGTTCTGGAGATAAATGTTGTACTTCATGTCCAGGGCTGGCAACCCACCACCTTTCACCAGCGTTAAATTCACAAATAAATAACGTGTTTAAAATTAATAATCAGAGAGAGATCTCTCTCTCACTGAAACATATAAAATCATTCATATCAAATGTTAAGAAACATTTAATAATGAATTGTAAATATGAGGGGCACTCCAGGTTCATTATACATTAAAGCAAGAAGGCAAAGTGTCCACTAGATAGCACTAAAGCACTGTAGAAGTAAACAGCAGTTTTCCCATGGGACTAGGTTACTAGCACCACTATTATTAAGGCTGAAACTAAATTGCTAACAGCAACAGCTGTTTCTTTCCAAATGTCCAAAAAGCCACATACTAATGTGGATTGTCTTGAAAAGTAGTGTATTATGTGGGGGTCTCAATGAGGGATAGTGATCCAAACATGAAGAAAATGTGTCCGTGTAGGTGATGTTGGCATGAGAGCTTTGGTTTCTTCAACAATATGTTGGTGTTCTAGGAAAGGGATGGTTTCCAAATCTAACAAAGATTGGGAAAGACGTCTTTGGACACTGTCTGGCTAACCTGGTGAAGAGAGCTTTCAACTAGGTCCTATGAGAGAATAAAGATGATAAAGGTTGGAGTACAAGTCACATGAGAGGTTGGAGAAACTGAATATGTTTGGTTTGGAGAAAAGGAAAGAGAGCCACAATATAGCAGTGTTCAGATATTTGAAAAGCTACAATAAGAGGAGTAACACCTGTTCTTCCTTACCACAGACAGCAGACAGATTAAATCTCAGAAAAAGACTATTTTACTATTAAAACAATGGGTCAATGGAACAAGCAATTTAGGCAAGTTGTAGAATCTCCTTCTTTGGAAGTTTTCAAGAGAGGCCAGGTAGGCATTTATCTTTGATCAAGGAACCCTGCGATTCTGTGTGATATGAATTCTTCCATAATATAAAGTGACCTCCTGCATTATCACACATTCAGACATACAGTATGAAGACAATGTCATGATGCTGCTTTGCAAGGCATACAACCAATTCTATAAGAGATTATGTGCCAAATCCTTAGCCAAATCCTCAGCAGCACAGTTCCACTGAAGTCAATTGTTCTGCACCGATTTGTACCAATCAAGGTTACGGCTCAATGAGCATAGGGTAAACGGTAGGTTTGGGTAAAGATACCCCTAATTTTAAAAACAAAATAAATTAATTTCCCCCTGAAAGGGTTCACAATGCACTTTCCCTTACAATATAGCAGGGATAGGCAACCCCTGACATGTGCCAATTAATGGCATATGGAGACATTTTCCTTGGCATGCCAGGAAAAAAAAAAAAAAAGTGTTTTTAAGTTGCTGCTTCAGGCTCGGTGCTGCGGCAGGCACCGGGGCAGAGTCAGAAGAGCACAGGCAGGGACGCTGTCCCCAGGTTGTGCCCTCTAGCCCAATCCATTCTCTGGAGGGCAGCTGTGGGTAGGCAAGGTCAGGGCCTGGGCAGGCACTGTGGAGGGCTGCTGGAAGCTCCCTGAGCCTGGTGCTGGGACCTCAAAAAAGCTCACGCCGTCTCCCCACAGATGCGGCGCACCAGCTGGATGTCCTTGGGCATAATGGTGATCCACTTGGCATGGATGGCACAGAGGTTGGTGTCCTCGAAGAGCCCTACCAGGTAGGCCTCGCTGGCCTCCTGCAGCGCCATGACAGCCGAGCTCTGGAAGGTCAGGCTGGTCTTGAAGTCCTGCGCGATCTCATGCACCAGGCGCTGGAAGGGCAGTTTGCAGATCAGCAGCTCTGTAGACTTCTGGTAGCGCCGGATCTCGCACAGCGCCACGGTGCCAGGCTGGTAGCAATGCGGCTTCTTCACGCCGCTGGTAGCCGGGGCGCTCTTGCAGGCAGCCTTGGTGGCCAACTGCTTGCGAGGTGCTTTGCCTCTGGTAGACTTGCGGGCAGTCTGCTTGGTGCGGGCCATCTTCACCTGGAGCCGATGTGCGTCTCTACAAAGCACAAGAAGCTGGTGTGCTGCCCCAGCCACGCAGCATCCTCTTGTGGATATGGCAGTTGCGGCCCATCCCCATGGAGTTGCGCAGGCTGGGCAGGGCCCCACCTCAGATGCCCCTGGGCGCCCCCACCCGCCCATCTTGGCCTCAGTCTGCAGAGCCCCAGGGCAGCCCCTGCTTCCCACCCAGCTCCCGCTCTCCTCCTGGTGCCACCTTCCCAAGGGCCCAGCTGGGCCTGCCTGCCCATGGCGTCTCCCCCTGCACTGCCTGGACCCTGCCCTGAGCACCTGCACCCAGAACTCAGTACCTTGATGCTGTCCCACCTGGGTAGGATGGGGAGTCTGTCTGCCTGAGCCCTGGCCAGGCCCTTCCTCCCAGTCCTGGGCCCGGGCGCCTCCTGCTCCTGGACCGTGCCCTGGCAGCTGCTGCTGGAGTGTTGCTGCCTCCTTCCTCTGGACACTGCTCTGGACCAGTGGGCCTGAGCTGCTGCTGGTAGCGGTGGGAGACATGGGTGGTGAGGGACACACCTTCTTTCTCCCTTTCCTTTTTTTCCTCTTTCTCTTTTCTTCTTTTTCTTCTCTTCTGTCTCCTTTTTCTTCTCTTTGCTTATTTCTCACTCTCCTCTTTGCCTTCTTTTTCTTGCTTTACCTCTTCCTGTTGCTTCTCTCTCTCTTCTCTCCTTTTTTCTCTTTCCCTCTTTTTCCTCTTCTTTTCTCTGTCATCACAACATACATAACAAAAAAGAATACACAAGAACAAAGGCAGTATATAAAGTTTTATTTACTGTCACCAGGTTTAGAATTTTTAGAAAGCATTGTATTTAGTCTAAAAAAGCAATATTTATGATTATTAACTATATTAATATGCAGTGCATCTTGCCATGTACCCCCCACCCTGGTTTTGTTTTTCTGGCATGCCAGCAGTCTGACCTTCCAAGGCAGACATTATGGTTTTTTCAGCACTCCAGCCAAAAATGTTGCCTACCCCTGCACTACAGTATCTCTGCTACCATTACATTCAAACTGCCGGTTTGTAATAATTTGAGTTGGAAATAACAGGCAGTCAGAGGGCACAACTCTATTGGTATGTTCCTGAGCAGAGACACATTGTGCAGTGCAATTTGATTTTTCTTACAACTTTTCCTGCCCTACACAATGTGTGTAGGGCAGGGGTGCTCAACCCCTAGCCCACAGGACAGCTCTGGCCTATGAAGCTATATCATCCAGCCCACATGGGCTCCCCACTTGTCTGCAAATTTGGTGTTGAGGAGTGCTAGCAGTGTTAATTGCCACTCCCTTGATACCAAATTTCTAGACCCCTGGGGGAGCCCTGCAGGCTGGATAATGTAACCCTGAGCATTACGTTGCTCCAGGTCACAGCTGGATCCAGGTATGTGCAGCTGGACCTGGGCATGCAGGGTCTTACACATGAACTGATCCCGTGCAGGATCCAGCCCATGGACCAACCCTGCACCAATCATTTGGCCACTGGTTGGGCACTATTGTCTCAAGGTATTACAGAACAAATGAAAAAGCAGCCATTAGCAGACAAGTTTTGTCTCATAACATTTTTAGTGTGGTCACTCTGTATACAATTGGAAAGAACCAGTTAATAGCATCAGACCATCAGAGGGTGCTGGAGTCCACACAATATCACTCAGTCAGAGCTGGCCGCTCCCTTGTAAAACATGAAAGTGAAATTTGCGGTTTTCAGTGGTGGTAGGTACAATAAAATAAATCCGAGGAGATGAAAAAGGCCACCTGTTCTATCATGCTTTATAAAATTTGTACCCTTTCCCAGTTATTGTTCTCAGAACATTTTTCCCATGATTGTTCTCTTCATTCATTCCCTGGGGGTGTAGACAATCTCTTTAAAGACTCTTGCACTAGATACTTAGGTTGCAAAGTCAAGCACTTGAAAATCAGGATAAAATTGTATGAAAAACCATACATTTGACATTTCCTGACTTCTGAAAGCTTGACTCTGCAACCTAAATAATATACTTTCTGTATCTAATTTCCTATTCTTTTAAGGAAAAAGGGAAAAGCAAATGCTATTATGGATAATGGTAACAACCTTCCTTCTGCAAGACCTTAGGATTTGACTCTGCACTTTCAGCAGATACCAACTTCTTGAATTACAGGACTGTGTTAATTGACCACAGCAGAAGGCTATTATTATACTAGAAGATGGACTGTGGGTGCGGGTGCTGGGTGTGTGGTGGTTAAAATGAATCCAGTCCATTTCACTCTCTTGTCTATGGAAAGTAGAAGACCCTGCCCATGTGGTACTTCCAGAGATGACTGAAACAGGTTACTGGGGAAATGTGCTGTGTCCAGAAGATTATGGGGAAGAGGATTAATCGGGGGCTGGTCTCAGTGACCTCCCGAAGTCCCTTCCAGCCCTAAAGTCTATGAAAGCACTGTCTAGATGTCTGCAACCCTTCAGGAACTGGCAGACTTGTTCTCGTATCTGGTGCCCTCAAAGCAGGGCTGGGATTCTAGGCCCCTGTACTAGATCCAGCTGCTGAAGCAAGAGTCTACTGCTACAGCTAGTATACTAGTTCCCAGGTTTTCCTGGACTGGTGCTGCTTTGGTGGCCATGTGGGGCCTCCATCATTAAAATGTTCATATTCAGTTATTATTTTGGCATACTGACAAAACTTCCTGGAGCAGCAGAAGAGAGTAAAGGAAAATGCTGATTCTTATCTGCTCATTAGTCAGCTAAACATCAGTGGGATATAATGGGACAAAAAGGCACTTACTTAGCATAAGAGCTTCACCTATGCTGAATTTCAGTGGACTGCTTTATAAGATAGAGGTGATGAAAACTTCTCAAACACAAAAAGTTATCGGTGGGTAGGTATTAGGCAACCTAAGTATATAGAACAACAATTCTATAATATAGTACAGGTATGAAAGCAAATTTTTCATCTGACATTTAGTTTCTCCTGTGAGAGTCACTGAGTATACATACACCATGAGTGCAAAGATGTTCAGGATTTTCCTCCCAGAGCAAAAATGGCTGCTCAGAGAAAAGTAATCCAAGAATAACCAAGGTTAAATCACTTCTGGAAGAGTTTATCCTGAGACAGTGGGTAACTGTACACATTGTCTTGTGGGAGAAGCCACAGAACAATCCATCATCCCAGGGTGCTTTGCTCCTGTCCTCTCCAACCAGGAGACATTGTGGGCATTTACAGATGTGGTCCAGGAAGCAGGGGGGGCACAAATTAGTGCCTTGAGCATCATGTGTATCAGTGTCCTCACACTGAAAAATGGTGGAGGGGCACTTTGTACTAAAGCTCGTCAAACAAGCTTTAGTTTAAAGTGCCCCATGACCATTTTCCAGCATGGGGACACTGATATACATGGGACTCTGGAGTCTGCTGGAGCATGATAATTTCCATGCTCCAGCAGACTTGATTAATCTGAGATGTGTGCATAGGGGAGTCAACACTACAAGCTCTTTGTTCTTCAGGAGTCCAGCATTCAAATATCTGTTTAGGCATTTCTGGGTAAGTTTTTCTTACCCAGGAGAACAGATTCAGGAGAATTCTTCTAAATCATTGAATGTGGGTATGTAACTCCAATTACTTTTAAAGTCAGTGGGAATTTCACTATTGTTCTTCACAACATAAAAAGTCTTTACCTTTGTGCTCTCTTCCCCCCTGCAACCTCCCCACCCATCAGCTCTTCCATTTCTGTTTGTATATGGGCACTTTAGGCAGGTGCACAGAGCTTTTTGGATCATCTGCATTCAATATTTTGTTCTTTTGAGTATCCTGGCCTTTTGATCCTTTATTTTTTCCCCACCTCTACATTTTGAACCCTGGTGAATCATACTCAGTGTATTATTATAGCCATTTTAACTTGATGTACTCTTGAGCTTTAATCCTATGCCTCAAATGACATTGCTGCAAAATCAGTCTATTTAAATACGTTGGAGGTGAGACACAAGGCTAAAATTCAGCGAGACTTTCCATGGTGAAATGGAGGTAATTAGATGATTCACAGGAAGATCATTTTAAGCTTTCACTATATTTTGAAGGTTAAGCAAATTTGTAGTCATCACAGTACCACGAAGGGTTTACTAGGGGAGATCAGCTCTTTTGTTAACTTGTTGCAATCTACACAATTCTCTTTTCTTTCCTCTTTTTTGCATATTATGGACATTATTTCAATGCTGAAAAGCAGTTCATGGGTGTATGCAGGCAGTATATGCCATGTGTAATTTTTTAATTTCCTGGTGGCAGCCTCTCTTACAGGTGCAATAGTAGCTTTGTTTATTTTTTGTTCTTCATCAGGGCTTTTATTAACATTCTCCTAGATCTTTCAAACTGCACCTGGCCTGCTGAGTATAATGGCATCTTTGCCTTGGGCTCTAGAGAGGATGGGGAAAGCAGCAGATCAGATAGTATGGATGCAAATTGGAAATAGCTAGCTTCACCCCTTAAGGCAGTTAAAGTGAGGACAAATCTCAAGGGAAGAGGAAGAACAGCACGGCCATGCTGTTAGTTCTCCCTGAAGTTGCAGAAAAGGCAAGCAGGTGTGCATCTAAGTTACCAATTTGACAGTCTGCTCATGCATCTTACCTTATTGTAGCTACAGGTCATAATCCTATATTTTGAGATGCACAGTTGGAGGAAAGGTGCTCAGAGGTAACAGTTTGTGTTCCAGCAATGTGATGATCCCTTCAAATTCACAGACTGATCCTCTTAAGCATAAAATTCTAGATGAGTCAACCCTAAACGAAGAATCACGTGAAACAACACTGTCCGTATTCTTCTCTTCAGCAAACCAGATATCTGACTTCATATATCTGCTCATGAAGCAAGGCCCAACATCAAACTGTAGATTAGAAGATCAAAGGATACAGGCAAGTGGGGAACATATCTTGCAGCACATGCTCAAAATACACAAGAGAAGCAGGTGACAGGAAGGTTTAGCCTCTTTCAGCACATGGCAGAAGCCATTACTGCAAAGGTGCTGTAGGATCCAACTGGCCATGCCAGCTGTTGTCAAGAGGTGCCAGCTTCTGGTGATGCCATCCAGGAGTAATCTGGGACCCCTCTCATTTATTATTGGAGGATGGGATTATGCAGGAGGTGCTTGTGGAGGTGGCCTTCATCCTTACCTATCACTGTGAGCTGTATTAAGACTGAGATTTGATTTCACATAAGTCACTAAACAGCTATCAGATGGGAATGGCTTTTACACACAGTTCATTTGGACTGTAACCCAAGTGCCAGCTGAGTGGTGAAAGGTCATCTGATTGTATTACCAGCGTGCCTAGTCTCATAAAGATAGACCATGCTTTTTAAATGTCAAAGTACACCTTTCTAGGTTTCTCTGCTGGTATCTACTGGATTTGAAGCCTAGGAAATGAAGATTGGTCTCTCTACTGTGTATTTTCTGTATGGATGGTCCTTGACTGTGTTTCTGTTTTCAATTAAGAATTTTTTTGTGGGGGCAAAGTTAAATCTGTTGGTATCAGGAAGTTTCTTTCAGATAACCTTTTATTCCTTTCCCCACTGCTCCTCTGCAGTGATCAAAACTATCACCGTAGAGATGAGGTCAAGAACCTACCATATCCACTGTCCTTGGACCAAACCACAGGCACATGAAGGAGCACCAAGAGCAGCACATCTGCCAGGAAGTACCTAGAGAACAGCATGTCAGCTCTGCTCTGGACCAAGATGTCAGAGGGCAGACAGTGAGACAGTGAGGATTTAATGTCTCCTTCCTCCCGTTAAGTCCACAGTCAGGGTCCCTGGCACAGAAGATGGAGAGGTTTTAATTAAGGAGAGGTCTTAAACTGATAGGGAGGCATTTTTATCTCTACAGTAAAAGTTCTCAGAATCTGTCACAACAGCTCATAAGGAGAATCAGTTATTTTTCTACTTTACTCTTCACTGTATTTTAAATGATTTTCATTCCAATAAAAGCCCAAGTAATACCACATGATAGGTACATGAGTGAGCCCTGACAAACTGCTCTGCCAGTTTGCCTTGGAAAGATGACCATGCACAACTTCCCAGTCCACAAAGATCACTCTCATGGCTGGATGTCCATGGCCAGAGGAAGGCTGTGCGCAGTCTGTCTTGCAACTTTCACTTCATTCTTTTACAGAATACAAATCTGTGCTGTAGGACGCTTCTTATTGTATTGTGTTGTCTGCTCTACAAATTGCAAGGCAGGTTTTCAATACATAAACCTTACTTTTATGCCCTTTTCAGTGGTACCATTATTAGTAAATATGTGTTTTCTTTCTTTCTTCTCCATTTTAACCATTCTTACATAGGAATGATATTACTTAGTCATTTGTATCTTACATTTCTTCTGAACAGCACAGGACCTGTGCGTGTCTTACAATCAGCCCAATGATAATATGAATTAAATAGTGCATGGAGTAATTGGATAGCTTTGGTGAACTCCATGTCTGCCTGGGAAGTCTGATATTCTTAATTAGCTATGTAGCTGTTGCTAGGACACTGGGATTGTTTAGTTTTTTTGAAAAAAATACATATTAAAACATTTGTCTTTGTAAAACAATGGCTCAAGTCTTCATGCTTGTTTGTTTATCAGCTCCTAGGAACCATTTTATTATGCTATCATACAATAAGTCATGCATTAGCTCTCCCTTCAGAACAGTTGGGGATGTATACTAAAACAATGGCAGTGCCTATCAGTATGTGTGTCCGACAGTTCATAAATAAACTTTGTTAAAATGGGCCAAAGTTTTTATTCATCCCCTAGATCTGAGGCCTGCTCTGTTAGTCTCTTCATTATCCGAGTATAATAGGAGATGACCAAGCGCACAAGACTGCAAAAATTACAAATGGTAAAGGCCTAGTAGTACATTGAGAGCTAATTCCCACTTTTGACCATGAGAGAGTCTTTACAGTATATTATGGATAGCCAGCTCCCAGCTCTGAAGGGAACAGCCACTACTTCTCTTGAGAGGTTATTTAACTCTGCCCCAAATTTGAAGGCTTATTTTTCAGGGTGTTCATACTACATTATCCTTTTTTCAGTTTTACTTTTCTACCTCACACAAAAATAGTTTTGTTTCCTCCCTAGTGTCCACAACCTTCAAATACTTTTAGGAGATCATGTTATAATTCATCATTTAGTCATACTATACTTATGCAGTTTTTTAATCTCTTCTCCTAAACCAATTATGGCCTTCTTTCAGCTGTTCTGATCACATCCCTTCTTTGTGCTCATATTTCTTCACCTCATCTAAAAAGGGCATGTTCTACCACAACTTTGGGACATGGGGGTAGGGGTGTCATCAGTAAAGACCCCATAGCCCACTTAAATTAATGACATTATTCTTTATTTCTCTTTCTCTATTCTAACCCAGCTTCCTCTCTCACTATGTTTACCTCTTTATCCTAAACATAATGGGCACTTTCTTCACTTATTCTTTTGTCTTAATAAGTTCCTGTACTCATTCTTATGTCTCCATTGTATAACACACACATGGTCTTTGTAGTCTCACATACACCCTGGCTTTGTGAAGAATAAGAGGAAGCAGACAAAGCACTTGGGAAGACAGACACTATTCTTCACAAGGTTTTAGTCCTAAACATCGTTCCTTCAAAATGCTGTATGAACTCCTGGCTACAAGTGAACAGCAAAGCTCTCATTGGCCTCAATGGAATCATGAGTTCATCCTCTGTCTTTATTTCCCATGATATTATTTTCAGGAGATAATCTATTTAACCAGTTGGCAGAGATGATTGGATGGGTTTATATGTACACTTCAAACTCTTCCTTTTTCCTTGCATAAGCCCTTGTTCCTTTTTCTTTCTGTCTGTACAGACATAATCTGCTTCTGCTTCTCAAGAGCAATGGGCCAAATTCATCCCTAAAGCAGCTTCACCAATGAAAATAAATTTACTGATGTATCAGTGATGAATATTTTCCAATATATTTTTGTACAGTCACTGATCCTAAAATAATTGCTCTTCATATCTAGGCATAGAAAAGCACTTTAAAATTCTAAACTCAAACACCATCTTCAGAGTACAGAAAATCCACATAGCAGCGCTGTTCCCAGCTCATCGTGGAGTTCAATTGCTAGCAATACAAATGAACAGTGAAAAAAAGAAGTCTTCAGGAAAGGCATATCTTGCTACCAATTCACAGTTATATTCTGTGAGAAAAATAAGAAAAATTTCTAAAAATGTTGCGTGGATAACAAGTTTTGGCCTGAAATTTTCAGGCCATCATACAAATAACAAGATTCTCTCTTTTTCTTAATACTAATGAGTCCCAAGAGTGCTCATAAACATTGGCAGACTAAATTAAGCACTATTTTGCCAACTTTTGCTCCTGCTAAATTGTAGTTAGTTTTAGTAATATGGTGATACATAACAACGCCCTTAATGCTATTCACTGGGATTTCACTCCTGAAATTCTGTTTCAATGCACTTTGACCTGTGGCCATACAGGTTTGGCTAATATTATCATGGTCAGAAAATGCCTAATGTATTTGTTAATGGATGCCCAACTAGGGAAAGCATGCAGCTGCATTTTAATCATGCTATGATGAAGGTGGCTTTTATTTTTGGTGCTTCTAAATTTTATTCATATTTAATGTAGTTGTATGTTTGTATTTGGCTGAAAGAGCCTTAAAGCAACGGAGGCCAAATTTTTTGGATAGGCAGGACACAAATTAGCCTCACACCCTCCCCAAGTACCACTCTGATCTTTTCTCCTTTAGTTGATCTGCTGCTCACCTTTCTGCTCCCTGCCCAGGCTGCTGCTCTGTTTTTTGCTCCCTGCCTGAACTGATCCTTAGCTTTCTGCTCTCTGCCTTATCTGCCACTGTGTGCCCACCCCCTTCCCAGTCTTCTGGGTGCTACACACAGAGGCTGCCTATGCTACTTGTGGCACCTGTACCACAGGTTGGCCACCCCTGTTTTAAAATATATGAGTTTGGTTTTGAACATGTATTTTTGTTGACAGGAAATAAGTTAAAGACAACTATCAACATGCTTTTAAAATTCTATTCTTATTTATGCAAATATCAAAATATAGTTACTATTCTGTTCACAGATTCTGGCTTTGATTCACAGATTCATGCCAAATAAACCTATAACAAGACTGACAATGCATATTTAAAGCCCAATCCTATTCAGACTTCACAAAAGTCTGAGAACTTGTTGATTTTCCCCTTTCAACTTGTTCATACCAGGTTGGTTACTACTCTGGATGTCCACAAAATCATTGCAGTTTTGATCAATAGCTGCCTCTTGATTTTGCAAGAATTCATTTTGATGTTCGTTTAAACAGAAGTCACGGTGGACTGGAAACAATATATGGTTATGATGCCACTATCATGATGAGTAATAGAACTTCTGGATATTCCCCACCCTCTGTTTTCCCAATAATACCATTGGCTTTTGGTAGTTCAAAGTTTTTTCTCATGTTTCATCACAGTCATTAAATCACAGAAAAGTTTGTTTCTTTACAATTTCTACTAGTTTAGAAACCCTGGAAGAGAACTGTGTGTAAGGCTGGTAACTGTAATTAAACAGAAGCGAACAAGTATGGATGACCGGTCCATTATTGGCACACTGCATATATTAAAAATTGTGAGACCATAGGATACTATATCCTATACAGTGAGGCCATATAAGTACATTTTATACAAGGGTATCAAATTCATCAGGGCCCAAGGGGCAAATGAGTGGCATGGGACCAATTTGTGGGCTGGAACCAGCCCACAGACTGGCCTGTGTGCCCCTGTACAGGGCTGAACTGCCTCTGTGCACTGAATGCAGAGTGCATCCCAGACTGCTCCTGTATACCAAGTGCAGTGCAAGCACTGTACCTGGCCCCACATGCCACGTACAGTGCATAGGGTTGGTGGCCAGGGCACACACCACATGCAGCATTTTGAACCAGTCTGAGGTGCATGAGCCACACCATGGGCTAGATGATAAGTTCTGTGAGCCTATGGGCCATACCTTGGACCCCTCTGCTTCAGGAAGTATCTATAACTAAAGAAACAAGACAGAAGCAGGACAAGTTTGGAAACTTTAGTTCATTCAATCAGAAACCTCTCATTTAAAATATTAGACTGGTTGCCATTGTATTCAGGACAACAGCTTAGCCAACATATAAAATTATTCTAGTTTGGTCAAGGTTAGCTCTCCCAACAAACACCTTCCATCTTGGGTTGAAACCAGGGCTTGTATGACCTTGTGAACCACTTACAAGACATGGTTGTGGGAATCAAGACCAGTAAGCTTGAATCTTAAAAGAAATTTGTGTTTATGCAGTGGAAATATGAGAAAACATATTTTGACTAATGGTATCACCCTAGAGAAAAACATACTTGTTATAAATATGTTCCATTGCAATTGTTGGAAATCTAACAAAACCGCCATAAACAGGACTTACATCAATGTTTCTGCTTGACCTTCTTGGAGAAAAAAAGTACCTTCTGGGAACGCAAAACAAAATGAATTTTTTGGAAGCAAAATAAGCAGCGCAGCCCTTCCTCTTCATAAAATGTAGCCATGATATAGCCGCTGCTGCTGCTTAGTAACAGTTACTTGAAATGATTCATAAAAGCACCAGATGTAAAGGTGTGCGTGTGTGTTCTTAACTCCAGGCTCTGATGTAAAACTAAGAATCATTCATACAGCGGGTCAGAGACTTGGAGATCTTAGATGAATAACATTTTCAAAATTAAAACCATATCCTTCTGGAAAGGGATAAGCTGCGCAATCAAGTCCCTTGATGGTCTGTCTTCTGCCAGTTCAATGAGTTGCTGTATTAAGACACTGGAGGAGCTACAGCTGATGTTGCACACCACTTCATGGTACTGCTCTAGCACAGCTGGACTGGACTCTAAATAGCTCTCTCTCTCCTATGTACTTTTGCCCCGTAAGATGGATACCCTACCTAGTTCAAAAGGCCTGGCTGAAATACACTGTTAAAACAACTATAATTTTGCTTGAATTCATCCGTGGCAATTATCCCCAAAATATCAGTACAGTTGAATACAGGTTAATAGGACTAAAAATTCCCATTGCACATCCTCAGATTACTTCATATTGGGCTATGGTTTCCCTGAATTCTTTGCTTAATTAAATATGATCTGCATGTGCAAGTCTGGAATTCAATTATCCTCCTCCAAGTTACCCATTAGTTCATCCATACTGAATGCTGTAGCCCATGTAACAGCACTTGCATGGTATTATGTGGTAGCAGTGAACAACTATATCATAAATTTGCTAAAATGTGGCCCCGTAGACAATTCCTGCAAGATACTGTAATATAGTCTCATAAAAGAAACCACCGGCCTAAAGACAGGGCTGGCTGAGGCTCTTGGTGAGCAACTTTGCCTCTCTGCATCACTTGCAGACAATCACCATGGAAGCATTCTCATTACTCACTTTTCACAAATTGTTCTACAGAGAAATATGAACCCATTGGTAGCAACCCTTCCTCCCCCATTCAGTTTATTTTAGAGAGAGGAAACATGTATTCTCAAACCAGCTAAAAGCAGTTTCTCTCAGACATTTATATACCACCACTCACTGAAGTATTTAAGCTCTGAATTGCCTACACATCAATGCCATGCACAGCTAAATACAACACTGGGATGGATTTGCATGCCAAACTGGCAGTACCCCTGTCCAGAATGACTACAAGTGGGCTCTGATGGCAAGATTTGGGGTCACTCATGTGTTGGGGCCTTTGCTAGCTGGATCCAGGCTCTGTGGGAGAACAGACGTTGTGCTACTTCATTTAACCCTCTGCTACAGCCAAGCAGAATTCAAGGGCTCACAGTGACCCCTTGAACCTGAATAATGTCTCCTTCCTGAAAAATCAATCACTAAAGAATATGGGGTGTGAAGAGCAGTGATCATGCAAGCTTCAAAATACATGATGCTGAGATTCTATAAAGACATTAATGGATAGAGTTATCCCTGCTCACCCCCTCCAGCAACGCTCTTCCTGTACACCCATACAGGTTGAAATTAAGTGTCTATTGTGTGGTCTTAACAGATCCATAAGTAGGGTATACCCAAATGTCTCCAATTTCCCTTCACTGAACTTGAATGAAAAACATTTGAAAAGGCAATTCTGAGTGAAATCTTACAGCACTGCTACAGCATATGGAGATGATTTCAAATAGCACTTTGATAATGTCACAATCTGTTAGAAACTGTCCACCTTATTCTGAAGATATTAAAAGCTCACTTGCCTCAGTCACATAATGTATGTTCTTCTCATGACCCATTAGAAAGCTATTCAGTGGATTGTGAAATAGGAACTTTGGCTGGAGCTACTTTTAGGAAGATACTAGCTAGGCATGGATAGTACAGCTTGTTTTTTGGTCGGTGTCATTATTCTGCATTTCACAGCTAATAAATTCACAGCTAATAAATTGCATGAGTTATCAGATGAAATGCAGTCTATTATACATCCCACCTGGGGTAAGTACTTGAGGGAAAATTAATCCTACTGCATATTACAAATGACTTTGCAAACAGCACCTGATAAAACAACTGGATCTATTAACAAACAAAATGCAAACTGCACAGAGTAGAGAAAATGAAGGGAATCACAGGATCTGTCCTACGGGTACAAGCCAGAGTTTTTCATGCTAAAGCGATGTGTGATTAAATTGTCCTATAAATAAATGGACATATACAGTCCCATCTCCTGTCACACACACAGCATAGTGTTTTGAACACATCGGTAAGAATATATTAGGTTGGGCTGGACCCAGCCCAGTACAGAGATGAATTGCCAGGTACAGGCATGTTAATTAGCAAGGCAGAAAGTGAGGAGCAGCATAGAAAATGCTGGGGAAATGGATCCAGCATTACCGAAAGTGCTGTTTTGTGGCTACCTAACTGCTCATTCCTTGAGCAAATGCAAACACTATTACAATATTTACTCCCTATTGACAACACCCACTAGGCCAGATTCATGAGTTCAGCCAAGATCCACTTGGCACAGGACCTGGGGAGAGTGGAGAGAGGTGGTTCGAAGCCTCATTTCTGCTCCCTGCCATCCTGAAGTTGACAAAATAAACTTAACTGTTGGCTGTTCAAAGTCACACTGGCAGTAAAGGCCTCCTCAGGACCCTTCCATCAGGCAGGGATCATTCATCTGCAAATATTCTAAAATGCTTTAGTTTGTCCTGGAATATAGCCAGCGCCAGTGTGGAGAGAACAGGTGGTGCAATGCCAACTACACCAGGTTTAGGTCACCTAAGTTTTCCCCAAAGCCGAGGTAACTTAGCAGCCTTGTTACAGCAGCATTCGGGATCTATGGTGGCATATGTACAATGCAAAGCAGCTGACAGGAGGGACTAAGGATATGGCACAACTGATCAAAAGCTCACTAGATTTTCACTAGAACAGTTAGTCTCTGTATCTCCTCTTACGTGATACGTTAATGAACCAAGAATTCTATTGTTAGTGGTCCTGTTTTAAATCCAGAACAACTCCCAGGAGTCAATTTACTTTTCAGTTCATTTCTGTAACCCTCATTATTTATTTATTTAAAGTTTACTAATACTGTATCACCTGAGATACACTGTGTGACCCATCTAATGGGACAGCAGGGATGCTGTAGCCAAATTATGGCACTAAACAAATAATGAGCAGAAAAAATAAATAGAAGTCCCAATATAGGTCTCTGTCACACGCACAAGGATCCCCAAGAGAAGAATGCATCCGTTCTGTAAAAAAATCAAACCATTTTCATCCTTGGTCATTGGAACAAGAAATTTGTTGCAGTTGCCTGGAGCTGCCTCACACCCAGGCCTACCAAAGTCAATGCGAGTTCCAACACTTCAAAGTTCACCAATGAAGGGCATCTGATACTTGCTGTGGGTTCAATATATGGATGTGCCAGATGCCAGTATGGGATCAAACTGGAGTCACAGTCATGAAAGGCTGAATCCTGAGAACCTTACTCCGTTGCTGTATGGGTCTTACTCTGTTAAAGCCCTATTGTCTTTAAATGAAGTTTGCTTGAATAAGAACTGAGAAATGAACCTCAGGATTCGGCCGCAGGAGAAGACATGTATGGCATGCAGCTCTAATCAGTCTAGCCCTGTACCAGGGTCCAGGGACATGATTAGAGGTCGACAGTGTTTGCCTGAGACATGTTCTCTGCTCTTCCTTGCTCTAAGTCACCTGGCTCCAATCTTCTTAAATTACACCCATGTTAAAGTGTTTTGCAGGCAAAAGGAAACACTGTGGCACATCTTCACTCCTCTCCCAGGTCAGTCCTTCCAGCTAAGTTAATCAACCACCACCAACTTTTCCTCCTGAGCACCAATTCCTCCACCTTTGGAAACTACCTTCTCTCTTTCCCCGAAGTGAAAGGAACAGTAAAAACAGTTAAATACAAAGTAAAAAGGAATAAAAACAAAATAACTATCAGGCCCTGTACCAGAAATACAGACAACAACTCACGTGAGCCTTATTTTTGTAACCCTCATCCTCCTCTCACCCCCACAACTGTTATTACTCTCTGCGTTACTGTTATAACTTTAAATCTGCTTTTAAAAGTGCCCTACCCAGACTTGAATATGCATTTAAACTATACAAAACATATGTCTAACTTACAGCATAAGTCCCTCAGGGCTGGGATTGGAGTCTCTGTAGTGTGCTTTGCACAATTACGGCATGGACAGATCACAAACAACACCACCACAGAATAATTTGTGCCTATTTGTCCATTTGGTCTACAAAGCTGATTCCACCAATGATGCTGGAAATGATTTGTTTCACTAAGAGCACTAAGTTAAAAACCAAGCGATTCTTTCCAACTTTCTGTTGAAAAATTGGGAGTCCAAATCCCAGGATGGGTGACACAGAGCAACCCTTTGGCTTTTGATGAGAACTGGAAGGGATTTGTCTTTTTATATCAAAGCTAGTGGGGAAGAGAAGGTGGGTGGCCATGAAAGGGAAAAGCCATGAAATTATCTGCATGGATTTATAAGAAACACACATTCTCTGTGACGCGGGGAGGGGGGACCTTCTGGGAAACATGCTCACGTGATTCCTCTGGAGGCGTGCAGACCTGAGCTGAGCGCTCGTATCAAGTAAAGTTGAGGAAGTTCCTCCCGTAATTGAGAACACACTTGTTGCAGGGCTCGATGTTGGGAGTTTCAGCATTGCTTTTAGGAGAGACAGTGTTATGTAGGTGTTGGAATTCAGAACAGGCAAAACAAATGCTGACAGAAAAAGACATCTGTGACAATTTAACCCTCACAACATTGTAGACACTCTTATCTTTGTCCCTCCCAGTCCCACTTAACTGGTATGCCCTCCCCCAGCAATTCTGTCTTACCTTTTTAACTCCTGACCACTATAAAATATTTGTATCTGTCCCACTAACAACCTCTTGCTACTTACCCATTTTTCACTGCCTCTGCCTCAACTTCCCTACTCTCCCTAGGATCAGTTTCCATGATTGTGACACCCTGCCCCTGAACTCCAAAGATGACATATCTCCCTTTTTTGTTCCTGGCTTGAGAGAGGAGTTTGGAAATGACAGTATGGGAAGACGAGTCATGTTAGGGTTGAAAAATCAGGAAAGGCGAGGAGTTTCTGGTAGGTGATACTCAAGAAAGCCAATCTACCTGATTTCCCAGCATCCAGGAGCCTTCCTACTTTCTCAGAACAACAACAGTTCACAAAGCCCGCTAGATATTACACAGTACACCCAAGTTATACTTGTAGCAATTAGCTGTTTCACAGTCAAAATCAAAAGTTTCTAAAAGTTTGTTAATGAACAGACTCTCTATCACATTTCTTTCATGTTCTGCTTCATAGGACCTTCACATTTAAAGATGACAACAAAGGGATGAAGCTAAATGGATGACAATATTTCTGCTAATTATCAACTTATTAATCAAGTACTTAACCAGATAAAATAGAAAATCAAAAGATTTTCTTCCAAAAACTATGGGGAAGAAAAACATTTAAGGTCCTGATCTTTTGGTTGTTACTTGGGTAATAACATCTGTTGGTTTTGAGTAAAGAAGGTCTACAGAATCAGATGCTAAAACTTTATCAAAAAGAGAAGACAGCAGAGACAGGTTTTTTTGTAGCTGGCAGATTCAACCACTATTTCAGAACCACCTCCTTTTTCCAAAGAGCGGTCAAGTTTTCTCAAGAATGGGGCAAGGTTATAGTTACACCATTAAATCCCCTGGCAAAACCCCATCTTATGATATTTATCAGAAACACCTTTAAAGATAGAAACCCACCAATGTCTGTATACCAGTGACCTTGACTCAAAGCCCATGGACTTCACTAGGCTTTCAATCAGGTCCTAGGTATTTAGAAAAATCTGTTTGGCTCTTTTGGTCTCAAATTATTCATTGAGACTATGGGTTATAGTGCTGAACACACACAGGCACATGGAAATCTTCAAGTTCAGCAATCCCTTCTGAAGATGCCTTAGCCTCTGGAATTAGCTGCTTTTAAAATAAGACATAACAGGGAATGGATTCTAGACTAGAATGGCTTCAAATCTTCCTCCAAAAGTGCTGAGACTCATTGCTTCATCAAACCACCCAACAATTTGAGGGCCTCACACAAGCACAAAGTCAAAATACCAAAAATATACTCAGCAAATGATAACAATCGACTGTGTAGCCCACCTTAGTATTCACAGATCAATGTAGAAGCATGTCAATCAATAACCTTACAATAACACCCTGTACTAAGTTTTATTAATCTGAGATACATTATCTAGCAGAGCATCAGGGACCAACTTGAGAACAACTGACTTTTCAAACAGCAGAATAAAAGCAGACCTACTATGAAGCTTTTCCCTTACTGGTCTTCTGTATCTTTAGCTCCTTTGGTAGAACAAATATGTCCTTCATCCTAACTGGTGCCGATACTACAGGACAAAGATAACTTAGAGTGACTTTCAAAAAGTAACTAGGCAACAGGCTACGGGGTGCGACCCAAAAGATTTGAAGGGAGCAAATCAACGTGGTGCAGGTCTACCAGTGGAGTCCCTCAGGGCTTGATACTTGGGCCAGTACTCTTTAATATTTTCACCAACTATCTAGATTCAGGAATGAGATTTGAACTGGCCAAGTTTGTGGATGATACCAAATGATGGGGGAGGGCAGTCACACCTCAGGACAGGCTGGGGATACAGGCCAACTTGGACACATTCTCAAAGTGGGCTGACCAAAACTGGATGGCCTTCAATGCAAAGAAGTGCAAGCTACTGCACCTCAATAGGAAGAACCCTCAGCATACTTACAGGCTCAGCAGTGCTATGCTTGCCAGCACCACGACTGAAAGGGACTTGGGGGGTCTTGACTGACTATGAGCCACCAATGCAATGCTGTGGCTGGCAAAGCTAACCAAACTCTGATGTGCATCCACCAATGCTTCAAGCAAAACCAGGGAAGTCATCCTCCCGCTTTACTCGGCCCTGGTGAGACCGCACCTGGAGTACTGCGTCCAGTCAGTACTGGGCTCCCCACTTCAGGGAGGATGTGGAGAAGCATGAGAGAGTCCAGAGGAGAGCCACTCGTATGATCCAAGGCCTGGAGGGCAGGCCGTACGAGGAGAGGCTGAGGGACTTGGGATTGTTCAGTCTGGAGAAGAGAAGGTTCAACTTCATAAGAGCGGTGCACTAGGACCTGCAGTTGTTCACCAGAGCTCCCCAAGGGATAACAAGGTCTAATAGCCATAAACTCTAGGAAGGCCAATTTAGACTAGACATAAGAAAAAGTTCTTTACAGTGCATGTGTCCAGGTGGTTTCTTTGATAATTTTTTCCAAGATCTTCCCAGGCATTGAGGTCAAACTGATTGGCCTGTAGTTTCCCAGGTCTTCTTTCCTCCCTTTCTTGAAGATGGGCACCACATTGGCCCTCTTCCCATCTTCAGGTGCTTTGCCCAAGTGGCACGAGTTCTCAAATATTCTTGCCAGTGGCTGTGCTATGTCAGCCAGTTCCTTTAGCACTCTTGGGTACAATCTACCCAGACCAGCTGATCTGTGGGGGTCCAGCCTCTCGAGGTGCTCTCTCACAAGATCCATGCCAGGGACTCTGGCAAATAGACTTCTTCTGTAATTAGATTAAGGAGAAATGGATTAAAAGAAACACCTGGAGTATTTCAGATCTAAGGCTCCTTCCACACATGCAGGTAAAGGCATGATGGGATCCAATGCACAATTTACACAATCACACCTCCTGCTATGCCGCATGTGCATGGCAAGAGGTACAACTGTGGGATCATGCATACAATCCCATCATGCCTTATTGCCGTATTGGCAAGAAGCAGGTTCCTGCACCTGGGAGCCCCACGCATCCCAGTTGCAGGGCTTCCAGCTGTGGGGGCACCCCATGCACCCTGGGGCTGGAGGATCACTGCAGGGTGATCCCTCCTGGCCTGGAGGTATGGGAAAACCCTTGGGCTGGATTATCACTCATGGGGGTTCCTGCACTCATGGGGGATGCCTAGGGATTGTAGCAGCTACAACCAGTTTTACGCATCCCTGGACCCAGCAGATCATGGCTGCTGCAATCCCCAAGGCTCAGGGGTTCATGGAAACCCTTAGATCCTGGGGATCATGGCTGACAATCTGTAGGTCTTGGGTTTTTTTCACTTGGTATGCTGCGCCACTGCGGCTGGGACCCTCATCAGCTGGTGGGGCTCCCAGCAGCAGGGGAGACGCTGCTACATGTGCAAATTAAGGCTTGAAAGCAGCCAGCTATAAAGTTAGTACACATTTTCAAGGTCTAACTTTATAGCTGGTTGGCGCTTTTTACTGTGCAATAGTATGTATGTGTAGCTTGTCTCCAGGTAATTACACCTAACATTGCCAATCCTGATGTATGAATGCAAAACCTGGACAGTGTACAGATGCCATGCTATGAAGCTGAACCACTTTTACATGGGCTGTTTGAGGAATCGGATGAGGATAAGATGGCAAGACAAGGTCCCAGATGAGACAGGTTCTCACACAGGCAGGAATTCCAAGCATCCACACTTTGGTGATGAAGTCACAGGTGAGATGGGCAGGCCATGTCACCAGGATGTCACCTGCCAAAGATGATCTTCTACAGTGAGTTAAAAGACAGAAAGTGCTCTCAGGGAGGCCAGAAGAAACATTTCAAGGATTCCCTCAAGTCAAGTCAGAGTGGAGGAGCATAAGCACAAACAGCTTAAGTCTTGCAACAGCTGCATGTCTGCTGTTCATCAAGCAACCCGAAGTGGCATCTCTTGCTCAGTGTGCCACAGACAGTTCAAAGCACAAACTGGCCTGACCAGCAGCTCAGGTGCTCAAAGAAACCAAAGAAGTGATGTCATGGTTATCTTCGAATTCGAAGGATGAACAACCACCTGTAATGCATGGAAGGGGCTTAACTTTCTCGTCCTGGGGGTATAAGTGTGGAGAGCATGAAAACCAGCTCTAGATTGTAGTTTTATGTTTGGTCTCCAGTTCCCATGGAAACATATTCCAAGTAGCGTAACTAGGAGGATGCGAGGGAGGCACCTGCTCCAGGTGCTGACTTTGAGGAATGCCAGAATTGCTCCAGGAGTCTTTACCATGGCAGGGGCAGCTGCTCAGCTGTAACAGCCAGGCAATCCCTTCCCCTAGCAGTGCATCTGGGAGGTAAGGGGGAGTGGAATAGTGCCCCTCTCCTCCCCAGGGGCATTTTTCCAACAGTCCTGCACCCAGTAGCATATCTGGGATACAGGCATGTAAACAGGGCCCCAGGATGCCTGCCAAGAAGCCTGTGTCATGGGGCTACTGTTGCTGGATGCTCTCTCTGCTGTTGCTGCTGCCTGGGCCCTCTGCACAAGGAAGCCAGCTGTGACTGCTATTGTTGCCAGTATGGGTTATAGCAGCAGCAGTGGCAGCTGCCTTCCTTGTGCAGGGAGCTAGGACAGGTAAGGTTCTCCTGCCCCCGCTGGTCAGCATACCCACTTCCACAGTCACTGAATGGGTTTGCTAAACCTCCACATGCTCCACAAGCGCTCTTGGAGTTTCTCTCCATGATAAGTTGGACAACTCCTTCTCTGCTTCCCAGAAACTTGTGCATTATATGTTTGCAGTGTGCAAATGCTAAAAATCCAAACACTGAAACACCTACAAACCTGAGGACCCACAAAGAGCCACACTGCAACGGAACCATCTTTTGCACATGTGTACAGCTATGCCACTGGGTTTGCTATGGGTATCGGCACAGCAAAGCACGTTGCATATGGGCCGTGCTGCCCCCATCTTTGATAAACAACCTGCTAGCATGTCCCAGGGAATAGGACAACCAGCTGGGATGCAGAGGTTCCATCCTTGGCTTTGTCACAGACTCACTGTGCGACCTCGAGAAGCATACACGCATTGATATTATGATTACGGAAGTTAATGTCTGAGGAATGCAGGTAGAAAAATTTGCAGAAATGGGTAGTTTGACTGACTTGTAAGATTAACAATTTTAGAAAAAGATGACAACAACAACAAAAATTCTAATAAATGGAAAGTATGGGCTAAGAAAGAGGCCCATTTCCAAAAGTTGAAATCAGATCCCTGATACCTTTTATCATTGTCTCATCATGACTAATAAAGTTTTCATAATTATCTAAGGATGTGGAGCCTTTTATCTTCAATGAGTGACAGGGTGCTGGGTGTCTTATGTTACTTGCGCAAATACAACACATGCCTGTGACAGCATTTCAAGAAACAAAAATAAACAATGACCTAATTACAAATTAATAATGGCATAATTCTGAAATTGCCATTTCCCTTTCTACACCATGCACCTTCACAACTCCCAGAATGACCACAGAGCCGCTTGCTTTTTTGTTTGCATTTTAGAAGTTCTCTGTGCTTTAGCCCATGTTTCTGCAGAAAGCGGGCCCAAAAATGCCTTTTTGTTTAATCATTGGAAGTAGTCTCATCATTTAATCAAAGCCTCTGCTTTAATCAGGGATCTCCTTCCACTCTAGGCTTACAGGGAACAGAGAGCATTCTTCGGTAACAAGCCTCTTTGCTCGTGAAAAATGAGGGATTGTATGGACACTGAATGCTGAAACTCTCTCAATTTGCCCTCAGGGATGCCAAGTGCAGATCAGAAAAGTACAAAGGGAACCTGTTCTCACTGCTTTTCAACTGTGGCCCTACTTAATTTTGCCACGGGGGTTTCATGTTTCATTCCCCAAAGGCTACTCTGTCCCAAGCTTTTCTGAAGAAAATTTTCTTGATGTAGGTCCTGTTTGTACTGATTTCACTGGAAGCATGATCAGAGCCCTAATCTTACGTGCAAGATGTTATCTGTACTTCATACATAAAGCAATGGGCCAATTACTTAGAGAGAGAAAGAACCTTGAATTAAAAGCGCTTAGCTTACATATTTATCCATGTGGGAGAAATTAACAGAAATAATACTTAGCACTTCCCATCATCTGAAGATCTCAAAATATTTCACAGATGTTAATTAGGAGTCTCACAACACTCTGATACATACCAACAGGAACAGATACAACGCAGCAGGAATGCCTGATCTGCCATTGAACTGCCACCACTCAGATACACCAGGAATGGAATACAGCAGCTGTTTACGACTATGTAACAGTTCAGGACACCAGGTGAAGGTTCTTGTAGCTTGTTGAAACAACAAGGTAAACTCCACATAGGAGGATTATAATGATGTGAATCACAGCAGTGAGAGCCATGGAAACGTTCAGGAATAAATAAAACCGGTAACATTCTATTGCTAATATTTCAACTCTTATGCAAAGGCCAAAAACCATTTTATGTTGCCTATAAAAGATGTTCTCAGCTACTGTAGTAATTTAAAGAATTACGTTTCTATAAATTAAGAATAACTCCACTGGAGTCTATAAAGTTATGCAGATTTATGCTGAAGAGAGGCCAGCAGGGTTAGGCCTGGCAACTCTAGGATTTATGCATTTGTGTTCTTTGTATTGTTTCAGCATCGAGAGATCAGAGTCATAAATCAGGAACCCTTTGTACTGGGTACTGCACAAACATAGAACAAAAGACAGGTCTAGAAGGCTAGAACCATCTTATTACGTCGGTGAGCTTTAACACCATGAGAAGGAAACATGCAACCCATTGAACCGATGATATTAATCCTTTTAGGGAAGAAACATGGACTGGGTGACTTAGAGGTTGTTTTCATCTTAGTATCTAGGTATTGTTCAAGCTGGGGCAAGTAAGTGAAGATCTCTCTCTCTCTCTCACCCCCCCCCCCCCACACACACACACTCTTCAGAGGCCAGTTTCTGTTCCCATTGAAGTAAATGATGCAGATCACATGAGCTCAGTATGTTTGGTTAGGTGCTCAGCGTGGAGACTGCAATAAAATCACCTGCTGCTGATTATTTTTTAACAGAAAGCTTTGCCTCCGTCTGACTTGTCACACCATGGAGATAATACATCCAAGGGCAATGTTATCTGAGGCATTTGATTCAGAGGTAGCCACATACTTGCTTTTAGCAGATTCATCCAGACCACCAGTTTCTTACTGGCACAGGCAACACGCAATAAATAGAACAGACTCCTCGTCAATGCGGCCTCTCACCCAACAGCTGTACAGTTCTTGTTCTTATAGCTAGTGGAGATACAGTGTAATGTATGTGCAGAAGATGACTAAAATGTAATTTGCACCAGTTGTGGTACAGAAATATAAGCCACCACATAGAGCTGAAATAACGTGGATGGCACCATCTGTATGTAATTGTTAGGGTTACATTTTCCATTACATTTTCTTCTGGAGGAAAGAGAGGATATACAACTGGGTAGCAATCATAACAAGCACACATTACAAAATATCAATCACAAATCACACTTTCATTTACTAACGGGGTGATTTGCATTTCATTCTGACACATACAAATGGCCTAGTTCTAAACAATGTCACAGAAAATTATATGAAATTAAATTTTTATTCCAAATATTGTAAAGCAATAGGCCAAACAGATGGACAGGTATGGCATTACTTCATCTGCGGCATGCTAAGCTTGGCTAAGGGCCTACAGAGCACAAATGTTTCAGCAGTCCTTAGGGGTTAACAGGCATTAAATTCAGAGAGGCCCAGAAATTAAAAGATCTGGCAATTGTTGCTCTTTGTTTTAACCCTGGAAGAGGCTGCTAGAGTGGGAAAATAGCTATTCTCGATTAATCAATCTGTCATTTTCAGCTCCTACAAGCAGTTTCTTTTAAAGAGGAACTACAACGATTTTTTAACATTAGAACAAAACCAAACCAAAAAAAGCAAAATGTGTGTAAAAACCAGACTCTTGGGTTGTTTTCAGAAGGCAAGTCAAGATGGACTATGGGCACATGTAAAAAGATACTTCAAAACGTACTAATTTCTAAATCACTGATGATTATGGGGCTGATACAAAAAGCTGAAAAAAGGCCTACATCTAGAACCTGCATGGAAAAAAAGCTCTGTTCTTGCAAATACCTGTGAATGTGCTTACCTTTAATCATTTAAGTAATCGCAGCGACTACTCACATGATTAAAGCTAAAAGTGTGCCAACATTAGCAGAATCAGGGACTAAATATGCAAAGTAAAATAAAAATGCCATTCCACTGCACAGCTGCCTCATCTCTCATTTGCCATCCAAGTCCTTAGTCTGTGCTTTTGCATTTCCCTGCGAGTGTTAATGGAATCACTGGCATGTTTGTAACTCAAACCTGAGTGACTTCAGAGCTTCTTAATTCCTTCTTAAGCCTAACCTTGAACAGAATGTGTTCCTTCTGGGCTCCATAATGGCATCAGCTAATGCATGGGAAATATTAAATCCTGAATTGGGGTCTGTGACAGTAAAGAGATAGAGAATCAGATTTTAAAACTGATTGTTTTACTGGAATTTATTTGCTAGTTTAAAAGTTAGGCAGCCAGGACTGATATTTCAAAACCAATCTTTAAAATCACCCTCAGAGTTACATGCAGCCACATTTTCTCAGTGACCAGTTTTCTGTGCCTGCAAATCTTGTTTTTTCACATGCCAGCTGCACTCATCTTAGAAACTGGGTAGAGGACTGATTTGGATGAGCGACAACTGTCCCCAAGCCAAACAGGTATTTTTATATAGAGAGAGACAGGTGGACATGCAAAATTAGTGGAAAGGAAGCGTTTTCTGAAAAAAATTGCCTTTAATATTTCTCTATGGATCTGGAAATGTAACAAACTGGAGGGAAAAATTCTGAAAACATCTGTACCTTCAAAATCCCAGAGGATATTTCTGGATACATACCTGCTTGCATATGGCATATGTTCTGATGTCTTTCAAGAATACAAGGGCAGCCAGTACACTCTCAAAGCAAATTAGAAAAATCTATTTAAAACAGGTTTGCCAGCATTTGCAGATCTATCATTCTTAGGCATGAAATCTCTGGAAAAATTGTTACAGACCAAGACTTTGATGGATTGGGACTAGATGCCCTTCCAATGAAATCAAAGAACTCAGGCATAATCGTTTTAACTGTTGGAAGCTGATTTGGCTTTTCTGGCAAATGATGCTTGTGAGATGCTAGCATATAAATAAATTGTTTGGTGTTCAAGATAAAAATACTCCTCAGAACCCGTGCTAAACCCCATATATGCTCTGGCTGAAATTCAGAACTGCAGCCTGTGAGTTAAACTCTCTTTGTCCTTAAAGTGTTAAAACACTGTTAAGCTTTCCGGAGAATTTGGAACTATAACTGTGCAGCATACGTTTAAAGGTAATTGGCAGAGAAGTGTTACTTTAGGCTTGCAAACACCGTGTTTTCACTTCTGGAGCCTGGGCTTATTCCAGCTTAATCCAACTACAAATTGTCGTATTGAAATGTTTGAGGGTGCAGCATTTAAATGTGTTTTTTTTCCTTTGGAAGATTTACATTCTTGTTTACCAATGGTGGATTTTTAAAGTTGTGGCAGTGTTTGTGGGTTTATATACTGGATAGACTCTTTCTGCAGGGCCACCAGAAGCAAAGCAACACTCGCAAGGAGAAGGAAAACTCATATGGAAAACCGAACTGACTCAACGGTCCAAGTGGGAGTTGAGCATCAAGTCAAAACTCAAAAATAAAGTATTTGGTTTGTTTTTATTCACATCTTTGAAAGACCTACAACAGAGTTGCTCCTTCCCTACATGGTGTAAATCATTATCTCTATATAACTTGCTCAAAGACAGTTGTGCTGGACTGCTTGCAAGATGATAAACTACTTCACAGATAGGTTTACATCAAAATAATCTAGGTCTCTCCTGCCAGAACAGTGACTCAGCCTAATGTGCTAGTTTATAGGCCATGCTGGTCTTGAAAAAATGCAGTTCAGGTCCTGGCAAAAGAGATCAGGTCAATATTTTGTTCTCCACATGGAGCAGCATCAAGTGTCAGGAGCTTGGGCTGCACTGGCCCATATTCTTGAAGTGGAGGCACTATTGTACAGTCCATTAAACCATCACTGGCTTTAACAGAGAAATGAATCTGGGCTGATGATTGACACCCTAGCTGCATTCAGTAGTAGATAAACCCCTTCACAAATGACAAAAGATTTCTAATGCTTTCAGCTGTGGGATCTAGCAGAGAATGTCACCAGTGTCACATTGCAAGCTGCCTTTTGGTAAGTGGAAGCCACCATCACTCCAGGAAAAAGTGACAAAGTTAAGTGACAGTTTGTGACCTTACATCTTATGCTAGGGTTTTTTAGCAGAATAGCACAGAAACATCCTGCCCCTTTAGGAAGAATTAACCTGAATACACAGTTGATAGGTTTAGTTTGGGTACACTGCAAACTTCAAAATCTGCTTGGCAAGATTATACGTGGGCTGGGCTGCATGGCATCCTAGCTCCAGGGGAGAGAGAGACCTCTGATGTAGAACTGAAAAGGTTGCTCGCTAGTGAGGGGGCAGAAGTGCCTTTAAGTAATGTAGAGGCATAGCAGTGCAGTTCCACACTTGGGGCAGCCACGAGACACCTGGGCCAGGGCTGGCTGCTGGGGTACCAATTGCAGCAGTGCAATCTGTCACTGCTGTTTTAGCTCCTCCAGCCCCCCACAAAGGCAGCCCTTGGGCTGCTGCCCTAGTCCCATCCCTTGCCACCCCCACAACTTCAGTAATACGGCTGGTCCCCATATTTTGTTACAGACCTCATGGGGTGATGGTACAAGAGACATTTTTTGTAATCACTTTTATGATCATAACAATCCTGCCGGCCACTGGGACATATGAGTATGAGTGTGGGTTCATGTGTTACTCTTTATTTTATTTAGCTAGGTTCCAATAATCTGTCTTTACCATGGTATCTTGTCTACTGTATCTTTGTCATGCTGACCTCCATAACAAGAGAGAGAGAGGGGTGCAGTTCTTGAGTGTTTGAGTAAAAAAAGTGGAAAAAGGGATATGTTACTCTCTGCTTTGCTTTTTTTAAATCCACTGCTTGTTTAAGCCGAGTATCACCTTGCATGTTAGATTGTTGAACCTGACTGCCAGTGTAGGGATCTGTCAATACCTGCTTTATAACAGGATACGTGTAGGATTTTCTTGCTTTGTGCCTGATCTGGGTAACAAAGAGCCCAAAACTTCATGTCATATTTAATGCCAACTGAAAAGAAAGGACAGAACCAAGCGTGCTCGAGGACACTCTAGGTAGTATAAGGAAAAGGAAGGAGAGAAATAATGAAAGAAATAATCTAATTTCAGTCACTAGTTCACTGAAAGAATCCATTAAATTCCAATGCTTGTTTGCCGATTTCAGCCAAATTAAAACATTGCAACATCAGTCTATATTCCAGATACTAACAATCCATTTCTTTGTTCCATCTGCTTCACTAATGGGATACATGCAAATATTTGCCCGCAGAAATTCACTTGTGCTTTTGAGGCTCCTGGGCATACAGCAGGTTCTCTAAATGTTCCCTCTGAAAAATGCACTAAATTTTTTTTTTTTTTTCTTATTTGACCAATCTCTTTCTATCAGACCCAGCTAGCAGAAACCGTGGAATGTCTTAAATAACACAGGTACAAAATTACATGACTGTGTAGGTAGGAGGGTTATTTTAGTTATTTTATTTCAGAAAGTACAATAGAATTTAAAACTATGGGAGAAAACACTGAATTTAACAGTTGTCTATTGCCATCCACTAGAAAAAAATTGTTAAGCATTTCAGTAAGTTTCTTTTTGAAGTGCCTCTGCAAATCTATATCTTCCAGAAGGCCTAGATATCCCTGTCCTCCTGTTCCTGTCTGCCACCTTGAGAGAGGTGCTAACTAAAAAACCTGAAGAAACTTAAACAAGAATTGGAAAATTAACAACCAATATGTTTGACTCCTGAGTCACACGACTTTTCCAATCTCCTATCTCCTTTTCTTTGTCTGTTCATTGTCTATTCAGTACAACCGTTAGTCATGTTGGCTAGTACTTACTCACCTAAGTAACTTCAGTTAGCAATCAAAGGGAAGATAGTATAATTGAGTTCTCAGATCAGTTTCCATTAGGTGGAAGATCAAAGCCAACTATCCAGTGCCTACCATCCATTTTGACAGCTATTAATCCCAACATTTAGAACTATATAACTATTTTAGAATTTCAGAGTAGATTATTAATAACAGTATGTAATTTAATTTTAGGTTAACAGGTTTTATAGAACACGCATGCCATGTGGCACAGATAACTACAAACAGACCACCAGACAAAAGAAAAAGATCCTTCTCTACTCTGAGATGAGTTTAAAAGTTCAGGCCTGTCAGTAAAATGAATAATAGTCATTTATGTGAGTACTTCTGTGGGACAATGTAGTCAGACAAAGGTTTGACACTTTCTTTGGTCTGTGGTTTTGTAAACATTAGCATCAGGATATGCCCTCTGCTGGCATCAGGGAGTTACAAGGGATTAATATGTAAATCCACAAGAATTCCTTTGCCACTTGTTACTTTCCACTTGCTGTAAAGTGTCACCAGAACTGAGTTCTGATTGATGATAAAATGTTTATCCAACGTTTTGTGCTGAATATCATTTTGGGATTTGACCCTCAAAGTTGTTTGCTTTCAAGAACAAGGTGCAGAGAGAGTTCTTAGGAGATGACTTCAGATTTAGTAAACCAAGTAATAAACTGAGATAATATAATTATTGCAATGGATTTGCATAATGTTATGCTGATCAAAGGCTTCCATCTTTTTTGGTATGACTAATGAAGGGGAAAGCAGTGGAAAAGGGAATGTATTTACATACTTAGGATTTTGGGGAATTTGGCCATGGAGCAATCATTTGATAAAAGTGTAAGGGGCTGCATTTCACAAAGGTGAATGTAAAATGGGTCAGTAAAGTCAGAGATGAATCAAGCAACCAGTCCAATAGACACTGTTATCGGGTTGGTGGGGTACCTTCTATTCCTCTGGTTCTTGCCTGCCGCGACTTAGATCTTATGAGGGGAGGAAAGAGATTGATGAGTTGTTAATTGATACCCACCGAATGATTACTCCTGACCCGTTACATAATTTTAAGTATTTTATTTATTCTTCTCTTCTTTCTTTTATAGAGGACCAGACGGGAGGCAGCAGCTTGTCTGAGCTGTCCCCAGGTTTACCCCGGGGGTCAAAAGAGAATCCCTGGTGGTAAAATCTTCAAGGTAAGTGTTGGTCAGTGTTTTGCAGGATAATGGCTGTGCCCGTAATCAGCCCACCTGGTGGCTTCTGCTCTATGCCAGCTACCTTTATGGAGGGTGTTCCCATCTGCCTTTCTCAGTACAGGTCACTCACAGTATTCCCCCTGCTGTCCCAGTCATCTTCCGCTCGAAATAATGAGGAAAAAGAAAAAAAAGATAAAAGCGTTCCCTCTTTGCCCACATCTCGGCTTCTCACTGCAATTAACTTACTATCAGCTTGTTACAGGCACCACCCAGTCTCTCCTTCCGCGTTCCGTGCCAGTGCGACTCAGGGAATCTTCCCGCTGTTAACATCAGGGTCGCGGAACTTGGACATGGCTCTCCTCTCCTCTCAAGCTCTGGGGTGGTGGTCAGTGTCCCTTCCGGGGTCTCGTCTTGCGACCCCCCTTTCATTTTAGCGCTATCTGGCCACATCCTAGCACGGAACCGTGGCTCATCCCAGTGCCTAGGCTTGGCTTTTTCCTAGACTCACCACAGCTCCTGTAGGTTCATGGTAAGTAGTGAGCAGGCCCCCCAAGCTATGTGGTCCCTCTGTCTCTGTGCTTGACTTGTGTCTTGGATCCCTCCACCAGATTCTCTCAGGAGTCTCAAGCAGCTCCTCTCCTTTTCGTGGTGCCTGAAGGCATTTTCATTAGGACTTCCCCTTTCTTTTATTCTTGGAGATTGTTTCCTATTGGCTGCCTGAGCAGGGGTGGGGAGTCTTCCCCCAGCTGTCAGGAATTTTCCCCAAGTAACAGGGTTCGTAATAGGGACCCTGTTACAGACACTTTAGACAGGAGATTCTTTTGAAAAGCTGGTACAAAATCAGAGCCAAAACCTATGGGATTCTCAGTTCCTCCCAAAATTGTTTGAGGCTCAGTGGGGTGGAGCTTGCTTAGGCTATAAGGCAGCTTTTGGGTTGTAAGGATTAGAAGACGATATGCAAGGAGTGATGTACAGGAATTCTCTAGTGGACTTCACAGAGCCACAAGTAGGGACACGCAAATTATTTTGGGTGTGTAACAAAATATGCCAAGCAAGAATTTGGCCCATAAGAATTACCAAGCTACCAGTGATGATGTAAGCTGTATCACCCATATCAGAGAAGAAGCACAAGCCACAAGTAGTCAAAAGGTATATGTCTTTATCAAACCAGTTTGGGTTTGCTAGAACAGATTAGGGAACTTTCCCCAGCAATTTAAACCCATTGTTGGTGACAACAGTTGATGACGATAGCCCTCCCTCCTCTTTTCCCTCGGCCATTAACTAAAGAGAAACAATTGTTATGCATTAAGGGGGACAAAAATCTCTCTCCTAGTGACTGTCATCAGCCTTCTTAGTCCTTCATGGTGACAGTCACAACAGAATTCAGACTCTCCTGTTTCACAAACAGCTTGCTAAACTTTCAAATAAAGGCGAATCTCTGTTAGCACTATAGGGCATCTGAAACACATTCGGAAAAACTCCTGATCATCCATTAGCAAGTAGTTTCTTGCGCACACACACAAACACACACCTATCAACACATTACAATTCTAAGGTACCACAAAAGGGTATTTTGAAGCTAATTTTATTAACACGTCATGAAAGGCTTTGTGGTATTTGGATGGAAGTTGTGATGGACAAAGTAAAGCCCCAACATTTTTGTGAGTAAAGGCACATGGATGAATCCACATTTCACAGCAGAAAATTCAGCTGTGATAAAATCAGTGTGAAACTCCATGGCAAATCTGGCTTTTTGCAGATGAGGTACCCAGGAGTTTTGCAGTAAAGGCATGAAACACCCCAAGAAACAACCCATGGAATGAGTCCAAGCACACAAAGGGAAAAAACCTAACAAGAATTTAATAAAATAACAATCTCAACAGCTAAATGACTGAGGTGTTTCATAGCAGAATGTAATGCTAAAACCACCCTTCCACTGCCTCGAGAAAAACTGTGCACTTCAGTAATGATGAGAACTTGATGCAATGTATTTTCCAAAGCACCAAGAGCCAAGAATAATATAACATCACCAGGCAGACTTCAAAGCCCAGTTCCTCTACTCACTCTTCGCTCCTGTGCATCCCACCACTGCCAAAGCACACATGGATTGGAGGGCTCTGCTCAGCAGCTGCTCAGTATGTTTGACAGATTTCCCAAAATTGTACAGCCCTTGTAAAAGAAGTTTCCAATAGAGGTTGCATTTTGACCATGCCATTTACAAGAATAAAAAACCAAAAAGAGGTGTTTGTTTATTTATTGAATCATAGATTTTGCACTATGGTTCCTGCAAAAATGCATCATTGCAATTGCAAGGGGTACAACACCAGGACATGTTTAAATGGGGCTCTAGCTAGTTTCTGTTGACAGAGACTACATTGGTAATTACTATTACTGTCCTGGAAGGAGAATTACTTTAGGAACCATTTACAGGAATTGACAAAGGACACTTACTAGTTCCCTCACTTGATGAACTCTCATACGTTAAGGTTGCAAATGCTTCAGTTTTAAGAGCTATTATTTTACATGTAAAATTCACACCACAATTACCATGGGAATTTTTTAATAAGTCTCTGGATATTGGGCAATAGAAATACATCAACTAACATGTATAGTTATCAGAGCAAGGATCATTTGAGGGCTCTGTCTAAATTAGTCCCTTTCAAATGATAGGGCAGGAAGGTTTTTATTTGGAGCATTAGGGTGAAATTCTGCTGTTACCTCTTTGTGGGAAACCGCAGGTGGGGGCTTGGAGTAGAAGCTCTGGGTATGAGTTCGAGCGGGATGCTGTCCTCTGCTGACTGCCCACCTCTTGCCTCTTCTTTCAGTTTTCTGTGAAGAGTGAGCAGGTGAGAGTGCTGAGCTTAGTGTGAAGCAGGAGGCACAGGAAAAATCCTGAGAGTAGCCAGAAAGCTAGAAGAGTGTGGTTGGCGAATGGAAGAACCAGGGAGATAAAGCTGGAGATGACAGAGAAAAGGGCAGAGAACAAAGGGAAAAGTTGGGTATTTGGCTAGAAGCCAAAGAGAAAGTATTGGTGCATATGGAAAATAAAAAGGGGAAATAAACTTATATGCTACCTGAGAGTGAGTGATTGCACCAATGGGTAAGCCAAGAGAGAAGTACTGAGTACCCAACATCTAAAACTGGTGTTTTTAGAGCCAAGGGACTGGAAACCTAGCTTCAGTGTTGTGTCTGCCTTGGTGTTTCAGCATGTGAGAGTTATACAGTACTTATTTCTAGCACACCGGTCAATTCTGACTGTATGAAATGCAACCCTTCAGAACCATCCTGGCTACACAGGACAGCATGGCCAAGAAGAGTGTGGGGGCAAATTACAATGCTCTTTTAACAGCTGCCCAAAAGAAAAGAAGGCTCAAAATGTTGGAGTGAGATCACTACATGGAGCTGGGCAAAACACAGAGGTTTTGAATTGCAGAGGTTTAATGAAGCCAAAAACCCAAAGCAAATCTCAGTCAAACTCATCATGTTTCATCTGGTTTATTATTATTTATAATTTATGGGGCTATACAAGTGTGCCTGGCACTGCATGGAACAGAGATTGGAGTGGGGGGGCAGGATTCCTGATCTAAGACCCTTACTGAACCTAATGACCCTTTCCTGCACCACTGGAGTCAACTGAATGGTTCATGAACTGTAGGCATTGTTTCAGGGGACAAAGGCTGAGGTCAGAGTCATAGCCAAATTCCAATCTAGGTGAGTTCCCTATAGTTTGGAGCTTTATAATCAAGCATTCACACGTTACCCCCTCTCTCATTTCACATTGCCTACTAAGAGCTACCCGACATGATTGTGTTTCCTTTACCTTCAAGCCACAAAATATAGATCTGAATCTAAATATCAAAACACTCCGGGTTTGGGGTAGTGTTGGAACACACACTTTTTTTTCAGCTGAGCAGAAAGTAGCACCGAAACCTATCATACTCAATCCATATAGCCAACAGCACCCTATGGGCAGTGGTCCAGGATACTTGGCCATACCTCTACTAAGACACAACGTCCAGCTAATCCATTGTGTTCCATAGCTAGCATCAAAGGTTCCATTACTAATTTGGATACTGTTGGCATCAGTGGTCAGGCTCCATGATCACAGCATTGTGGTAAGTTTCCTAGATCTGATTGAACTTGGCTGGGAATTCTGCCCTTGGATATAAATGTGTCTTACTCCATTTTTACAGGGGCTTCTTGCTCAGCCTTAGACATGTACACTCTGGGCTGAATACAGATGTTTGCAGCCAAAAGTCAAATTTGTTAAATAGAAGTTCACCAAAATAATCTTAAGTGAAAGTGAAATCCTGTAAATAACAGAAGCCACATGTTTGGAAGCAACCAACAGGGTACATGCAGTTCTGTACTCTGGATTCTAACATCAGGACTGTCACGGGCTCTCTGCACAGCCTTCTGCCAGCCAGTTCCTTACTAGGTGTCTCAGTTTCCCACAGCTGTAAAATGGGAATAATGGCACTTGCTTCAACAGGGTGTTCTGTGCATGAATAAATTAGGACTTCTAAAATGCTTTGAACATGAGAACCCTGTATAGAGTGCTGAAGTGGTTTCAATTTCAAGTGCAAACCATGAGAGGGATTAGTCCTTGCATGACAATTTATTTTGGCATTTTAAGAGGGGGAAAAAAGAAAAGAAAAACCCAGAACACTGAAAGCATTAAGTCTTGAAAATGGCTAGTGACTAAGTGCATTAGCTGCAGTACTGCCAGGAAAAAGCAGCTGGCTTCTGCTGTGAAGCCATATTATTGTAGACCTGGTTTTTCACAGCAAATAGTGCTTAGAGTAAATACAGAGAAACACAGTTCAGCTGGTCAGTTAGTTGGTAATTGCTATGTCACCTGTGTTTGAGTTCTAGAGAGTTTGTCCACTTCAGTCGGAAGAGGAGTAGGCTGAGAGGAGATAAACTATACTACCCTGTCTTCCCACTGCTGTGACCATATCATGGCCATCTTTGTAACCCTTCATTTGGCTTCCCTGCCTCTTCACATTAACACTCAGTGTCTCCTCCTAACCTTCATTTCCCTTATTTACTCTTGCATTGGCAACGAGGGGTGTGTGAAGTGGGCCCTATTCAATTAGGATTCAGATTCACAAATCAGAGACAGTGATTCGATTCTTTAATTTGGATCACTGTCCTTTGATTTGATCCAGCCGAATCTGAAGATTGGATGCTGATTTGGAGAATCAGTGATTCGGGCATAGACACAGCTTAAACATTTTTTTCTACATACCTTGAGGTAGCAGGTGTGGCTGGTGATCACTGGGGCACAGGGAGTGTCCCACAGGAGTGCGGGGGGGGGCATGCTGGGGACCACAGGGGGACCCCGGGTGCCCCTCCCAAACCCAGGAGGCACCAGTCACCGAGCCGGAAGGGCCCCCCGGTGTGCTCCCCAGCAGATCTGGAAGTGGACTGGAAATGCTTCTGGCCCACTACTGGGCCTGCTGCTGAGCACACTGGGGAGCCCCCTGCACTCCTCTGGGATGCTCTATCTGCCCCACCATCGCAGCATTCATGAGCTGCCTGCTACCTAGAGGTTTGGGGAAAAACATTTAAAGCTGTCTCCATGTCCAATCTCTGAATCTTTCCGAATCAATTCGGAGGGTTTGATTTGAGGAGATTTAAGGGTCTTCCTGATTCAATTCAGGTATTCAGCCACTGAATCGGGCCAAATCTCCACTGAATCAAATCAGGGACCAAAGCTTCGTGCAGCCCTATTGGCAACTTCTTGCATTCTGTTACTTAATCTCAGAATCACTTTTTTTTGCTCATAGCACCAACCACTTTCACACTTTCCTCACTTAAAAAAAAAAAAAATCAGTTTGGCAAAGTCTTCCTAAGTACATCCGCTCATCAATTGTATAGCACTGAAATGTGTTCATCTAAATTCCCTTGTCACTTCATTAGGGATTAGAAACTTCATTCATACTCAGTCCTGACCTAATATAATAGAGGGAGATACAATCTGCCCTGAAATTAATGGGAACTAAAGCTACTTTTTCCACAGCTGAATTCAGCTCCTTGCCATTGCATATCTTTAAACCATTGCAGACAGCATCAAAATTAGTATTCTACCTTAAACAAGAATTACAATGATAGAATATTGGGACCCTATTGAAAATATGTTTTTAAAGAATAAAGCTAAATAGTTTTAATTAAAAAACAAGTGTTGCAATAAAAGGTCTTTTTAAAAACATTATGCAACTGGAAATGATTTTTTAGAGATAAATTGAATTAAAAGAGATTTGTATTTATTTTTGTGGAGGGAAATGTGGTAAGAACTTTGGATTCCAGAACACACAACATCAGAAGACTTAAAATAATAGAAATTCCTCTATGTTGTGAAACACCAGGCAGTTTCAGAGAACTGGAGGAAAACTAATGTTGTGCCAATATTTTTAAAGGGTAAATGGGTCAATCTGGGTGATTATAGGCCTGTCAGACTTACACTGGTCCAAGGTAACATAATGGAGTGAAAAGAATGAAACAAGATACTATTAATAAAGAATTAAGAGAGACTAACAAATAACACCATTCTATATGGATTTGTGGAAAACCAATCTGTTCATACAAATTTAATATCTTTTTGATGAAATGGTAAGTTGACACGTAAGGCTTCTGTAAGGCAGTTCCAGAAACTAGAATGACAAAACCTAAACATGACAGATATTAAAATGGATTCAAAACTGGCTAATAGGTCTCAAAATGTTATTGTAAATGGTGCATTACCAATTAGCCGATAAACAGTGATCCTGAAAAAGACCTAGGGGTTATGGTGGATTACGTGAGAGACAGGAGATCCTAGTGTAATGGCATATCAAATAGGGTCTATCAAGCAGAAGAATGGAAGTCATAGTAACTCTGTATCTGGTGCTCAAGCTACTTCTGCTGAATATTATTTATGGATCTGGGGTTGGTAATCCAAGACAGATGTTGATACACTGGGTTCAGAAGAGCCACAAAAATGATGAAAAGATTACAAAACACATCTGTATGGTGAAGGCCTCAAAGAGTTTAATCTATTTGATATATATCAAAGAGGATGTTCAAGGTTAACTTGATCTTAGTCTATACCAGGAAGAAGAACATTTTATAATAGAAGGCTCTTCAGCCTAGTTAACAAAGATGCATCAAGATTCAAATCACTGGGAAGTTGAAAGTACATAAATGAAAACTGGAAATGAGATTCAAATTTTACCTGTAAGGTAATTAGCTACTAATTAACAGCCAGTTATGACTGGTTATGGTGAAGTCTCTTATCACTGGAATTTTTAAAATATGGCTGTTTTTCTTAAAAATATGCATTATTTTAAACAGAAGGGAATTAATGCAAGGAAACCTATGGCTTGTGTTATACAAGGAGGCAGAAAAAGTGGTTCCTTAAACATCTGTGACATCATAGACATATTTAGCAGCATAATAGTGTTGTGTAGAGTAATAGTGCTGTTAGCTCTAACCAAGCAGGTCAAAGAAGAAGAAGAAGAAGAAGAAGAAGAAAGAACCTAAACACATTTGAGAAACAGGGTAAATTAGTCTAGGTGGAGCACCACGCAAGTGTGGTTAAAATACTTTCATTATCCAAATGCTCAAAGCAAGCTTAAACATTTCTCCATGGCACTATACTGGGCCATGTAGATGCACCTTGTGAGAGTGAAAATAAAAGTAAAAATGATCAGATTATTTTATAGGGTCAAAATATGAATAAAGATGCAATTCTTTTAACCTTCCAAATAGCAAAATGGGAAACATGATTTTTTTTAAAATTCTGTGTTTTAATAATCAGAAAAAGCTGTGTTATTGACATGTAAAGTAAATATTTTAATGTGATGCTTACATGGATCAAACTTCCCTTTATAAATATAATACAATATAATTGTGCACTTGTAATTATTCAGTAGTCTAGAATTAAGTTTTTGGGACCTTTCTTGGATACTGAGGAATTAAATAATTACGTGCTTCTGAAGAAGCATGATGGAAAAGAGAGACCCAATATGATGCCTGGGTGCCCAAGGTACAATGATGCATAGATGAAGCAGCATCAGTGACTGCTGCTGTAACTTGGTGGTGGCCAGTCTGAGCTCAAAGCCACTTCTACTTCTACATCCTCCCTTCTGGGGTTGGCACCCAGGTCTGGTGCCTTGGTCACCCCCTCTTTGTTACACTACTGGTAAAGAATGTGGATTTTATACACTTCGATGGCGGATCAAAGAGGAAAGGTTTTAAATAGGCAGGGATCAAGAGATACAAGGTAGTAGCAAATCAAAATGTTAAATCATCCGTGACCCATACTATTACAAGTGCTGGGAGGCTGAACTTGTATCCTGAACTCAGACAAAGGAACAGTGAGGGCCATAACTTGGAATTTCCTGGCTGTCATCAATTTCTGTCACAACCATAATGTTGTTTCAACATGTTTTCAGTTTTTATTTTTTTCCCCTTTAATATAGTCTTAACTAGACATAAAATGGAAAAAATGTACTATTTCCACTGAGCATTGATGCCTTTGACATCTGCTTCCAAGTGTTATTCATCACCATACAATGTAACAATCTGCGAGCAAGTACAATGTACCTTTTGGAAAAAGTGACTCTAATTGCTTCTCATAACAAAGCCTGCCCTTTCCCCTAATGATTAAGGCTTTATGGACATTTAAAAAAGAAAAGCAGAAAAACCCACCTACACTTCCTAGTAAGCAGTAGCATTTACATTGTTTGCTTTTTAGGGTCAAACACTCCACCTCACAGATGGTGAAAAGAGAAGTTCATCCACACCCAAACACAAACACACACAGCATTCCTTTTCCAATCCATGGCTCCCACCACACTTTCCATCCCCGCCCTTCCCAACGTGGGACAATTCACAGAATGACAAAACACTGAGGGTAGAGTAAGGAGAACAGCAATCTAGGTTTTCTTGATCCCAACTCGGTGCAGAAGGGCAGACCAGATGATCTCTTGCTTTCCCTTACAACTCCACATCTCTATAATTTTAAGGTTCTATAATCTCAGTTTCCCCATCTGTGAAACACAGGTAATAATACCCATGTTTGTAAAGCCTGGAACTCCTTGCATGAAAAGAGTCTTAAGTACAAGGAATGATTGCTGAGGCAAATATTGTAGGGTTTTTACCTAGCCACACTCCCTTTAAAATTGATAGCCTAAAAAGTTATATTGATAGCTTGCTACTGTATTTTCTCACATACAACAGACGTGTTTTGTTTTGTTTTTTAAAAACCAGCTCCGGAAAATGGGGGGTGAGCATGGAAATGAGGACATACTGTAACGGCAGTTTCAGAGTAAGTCTGCATCTGATCGGCGGGGGTGGGGAGGGGGGTGTCTACAAGAGATGTTTACTGTGAAACTGCCTAATGAGCTCCGTAGTACATGTCTTGCATCTACATGTACAGTTCTATTAGGATGGAAGAAACGAATAACCTCCACGGCAGGTTAGTACTTGTAAATAAAAGTACTAACCTGCTGAAGACTGGGTTTTTTTGGGTTTTTTTGTTTTCTTTTTTTTTTTTCCACTTGGGAGCACTGCACATGTAGACTCTGATGCAGCTGGCTAGGGCCACGAGGGTGCCTGAGTGCAGGGCCTGCCTGCCTGCTAGCTCATGACCCACCCAGCTCCTCTGCAGCACATTAAGCTGGGTCGGAGCAGTCTTGGGCTGGCAGGCTGACCCCCTGGACTCCCTGCCAGCTGGGGCTACTCCAGCTCAGCTCAATGCACTGTGGTACTAGATGCATGTTCAAATGGCATGCCTGGGAACAATAAACTCTGGGGCAGCAAGAGCCAGAGTTTATTGCTTTACATTAATTGCACATGTAGATGTACCCAGGGAGAAAAACGATAAGCAGGCTTTGCTCCTTAGCTGCTGCTGCAACAAGGGAAGATCTTTTTTTTCTTCATTTTTCCTTTCAAGGTACATATCTTAATCTAGGGCAGCGGTTCTCAAACTTTCTTTTTTTCGCGGACCACTTGAAAATTGATGAGGGTCTCAGCAGACCACTTGATAAACTTTTTTAGTTCTACAAATCAAAGCACACAACTCATATTTTAATATCGGTAGTCTTATCTTACAAGTACAGATATTCTCAATTGTTCTGCAACCTTTCCGCGGATCACCTGAATGCAGCTTGTGGACCAGTGGTAGTCAGCGAACCACAATTTGAGAACCTCTAACCTGGGGCATGTAGTACACAAGAAAATGCAATCTTATATTTCAGATTTGTATTATTGTGACAACTGAATCAAAACTATTGGCAAAGCAGTATGCTTCCCTTCCTGTCCCAAATTGTTGCAGGTTGCTTTTGTACATAGTTAGACAGATGCTCCTGTACACCTCAGTGTAGACTAAACTTCAGTGGCAGACAACAGGATGTCTGCATATACTGTGTATAAAGCATATTCAGGTCTTTTGGGATAAAGGCTTTATAGCACATGGACCAGCGTCTCTATTATCTTGGCAACTAGTGAAATCATCAATGCAAAGCAGGTATTACATGTTACGTGATAGGAATGGATTCCCATTCACTTGCTTTGTACAGGTAATAACTCTACCACGTCCAAGGCAAGGGAAGAGAAAAAGCAGGCCAATAATATAATATTTTGTATGACTATTTATACTTGATAGCAAACACTGAAGAAGTGTGGAGGGTGCTTTTAATATTTCTAGAAGACTGTTAATGTTGCCATCCCCCCAAACATTACTTGCTTTCCTTTTGGATGCCAGAAAAGTCTTATCGGTTCCTCCAGAGTTCTGACATTAACACCACCTGTATTTTACCATGCAACCCATCATGGCACCCAGTCTTGGGAGCCGGATATATAATGGTGGGCACACACACAGCTCTGGTCCAATCCTCTTCATCTATTGCTTGACAGCTGGCACTATTTCTAATGTTAAAGCGATACGTTGTTTTCTGCCACCAAAACATTTCCCATTCCCTCGATCACATCCCTTTCTAGCTTAGCTAATGAGAAGTTCTTGCCTGTTAGCTAGAAACACATTTCAGGAGCTTACCCCAAAACTTTGGTAACTCACAATTCTTTGTGGAAACATCACATGAACACCAGCATTTAGGACCACCACAGTTAACTTTTCCACCCATCCTTTCTATTTTGTGATTGTCTAACCCTCACCTCTCTTCCTTTCCTGGCTTGTGCGTCCCTCCTTGTTCCTTCCTTAGTGTTTACCCTTTGCCCTTTTTTATGTTCCTGTTTCCTTTTTCTTTTCTTTCTGGTTTTGCTCCTGCTTCTTTTTTTCTTCCAGCTGTAAAAATCAAGAGAATTGCTGCATAACTGATGATAAATAGAAGAGGGTGAGAGAGAGATTTTATGCTCTAGGCTATGAAAAATAGGGGATTGTGATAAAGAAACCCAGCACCAAATCAGGAATGGCCAATAGTGACCAAAGAGTATGAGGGATGGGGGCAGGGGTTAATTCCAAATGTGCTGTGAAAACTTATTCTGAGAAAACTGCACCTATATCTGAGAGGCAGTTGAAGGAGTCTCTTTTAAATTTTGATTTCACTGGTGTTGCTTGTCATGGCAAAAAAGCATTCAAGTAATAAATAAACTGTTTCTTATATTACACCATTTGGCATATATCAGTATAGTGTGGCTCCTTGTGCTAAGCACATCAAAAGAGTTTTGAGAGAAACGAAGAGAGAAGCAGAGTCAAGTAGCTCAAGCATCAGACTTGAGAGCCCAGGAATTACACTCCATACATTTAACTGACTTATTTTCTTTGGGCCCAATTCACCCCAGTGAAAGCAGATGACCTTCTATGGCTACTAAAGGACTTCACTGATCTTGTGCTCATTCACCATGCCTGACTGGTGCTATCTGTCATTTTCTCATCTATAAAATAGTGATAGTAGATTTTACTCTCTTACCTTACTTGGCCCCTTGAAGAACATTAATTTTATACAAATGCTAGATACCATTAGATAATATGACACTACAACATGGAGATTCATGATGATACCCTTTGTCTCACAGTAACTTGTTAACTAGTCAGGAGCGTGGCAAGGATGTTTAGAGAAGGCATGGAGGCTGATGTGGAGAAACAATGGGAACAAGTCCTTCCCAAAGCTTCCTGCCCATCTCCGACCCATTGACTCCTCAATTTACATCTTCACTGCCTGCCTATCTTGTATGCACACCAGCCTCTGGCTTCTTTACTTTTCATTCCATCCAGGAAGAGCACACACCGACTGATGAAACTTCCTTAACCTGATGAAGGGTTTTTGAACCTGAAAGCTTGCTTAAAAATTGTTTTCACACTATTTAAGTTGGTTTACTAAAAGATATGAGATTCACCCAAAGAACCTTGTCTGCCTATGTCCTTAGACCAACATGGCTACAACCTGCACCCCTGTTATCACATTTGCATTTACTGAGATGGAGTAGCACACTTGCTTCTAACCTGGTTTGCTCAGCAGCCTGTGGAATGTTCTTGTGAGCAGGTAAAATATTGACGTTGGAAGTTTTGTGTTGTGGAACTGATTCAGAATGTAGGTCATTTAGGACCTTCTCAATTGTCGGTAATGTATTTACTGTGATTATGTTCAATCATGCCTTCGTGTAACTGAAAATACACAGGTGCTGACAATACTCAGCAGAGCAGCTATTTGCTCAGCTTATTTTTATGTACTGTATAAATATCATCCCATTATGAAACAATACCTCAAGCCATACGTTTGAGTTACTGACAATCATTGCACTTCTTATGTGGCAAAACCACTCTTGCTGTGAGCTTGTGCCTTACAATACCCTCTGAGGTGTGTGCTGTTCATACAAAAACGCACTACCTGTCAAGTCTAATTGCTGACTTATAACTTGAAGTCTACTTAGCTTAACAATGGGACAACTGTTTCGTACAATACCATCTGGGTTCCACTTTCCTCTGAATACCACTATGATTCCAAGCCCCCTCGTTTAGTCTAATTGTTCTTCTGTCATTTCATATAATAAAAGATTAAATGACCAAGTCTAAGTATTAGAGGTTTTTCCTGACTGCCTAATACTAAATGATTTTAATTTCTTTCCATACAATGTTTGCCAAACATATGGCTTGAAAATGAACTTGTCCGAAAAAGTAATGACATCACCAGTCTGTCCTTGGCAATAAAAATTCTGAAGTCACATGTTAACATGCAGAACAGATGAAGAACAATAAACACCGGTGAATGCCTCAGTCCTTTGATATGTAAAGTTATCCCGTACCTACAGAAGCTTAGGTTGAACTTCATCTTTGGTCATAATAAGTGGAGCGCATTTGGGAAGATGATCAAGAATGAAAGCGAAAAGACCTGTGGCTAGAATCTGGTACTTCAAACAAAGGAGCATTAAGGAAGCCCATTAATGTGTGCGGGACAAGTACACAGTGAAATTTAGAATGGTCATGCCCTTAACATCACTGATTGAATGGAACAGCCAAATACCTATGTGACAAGTTACATTTTTTCCTAGTTCCAGGGGTCTTTGTTTAAGAGTTTAACCTCCAAAATTACCTAGAGTCAGAAATGGACAAAAGCATTGGCTCCAAGCTTCTTTTTTCCCTGACCAGTTTTAGGAAGGTCAAATTTAAATACAAATATAGATTCAAACTTAAGACCACCTCTAAGGCCAATGAAGGACTGATACTTCATATTCATTATTTTGTCTGCATTATCTCTACACAAACTTGAGATTAAGGTGGGATATTTGACTGGTCAAATAAAGTTTGGTCAATTGACGGGTCAGATATCAGTTAAATATTCTAAACAACTGCCAGTATGTTCAAAAAAATACCAACCCCCGCCACAAATTTTCCATTAAATATGTCAAAAAGCAATTTAAAAAATCACATTTATGTCAAGAATGCTAAAAAATTTAGTATTTTGGTATTTTGCTATAATTTTTGTCCAGTCAATTGACCAGCTTGCCAACCCTACTTGAGAGTCTTAGGGACAGGGACTACTTACTGGTCCTCTATGGCTCTGGTGGGAAATGGCTTGCTACTTTGAGGGTGTGGTTAGCTTCTGAACAAAACATAATTGGCTATTTTCTTTATAATTGGTGTAAGTATTGGTGCCAGTAACTCACTCAGCTTCCTCCCCTAGGCCAGTCAGCTCTGAGTTCAAGTTTCCAGTTGCTTTATTTTTTACACGGGGCAAGCTTGTCCTCACAGCAAACAAAGCAAGCAACTGGAAAATCAATTGTGCAAATAACAAACAAAATCAGAACCTGTGGTCTTTCTTCACACCTAAAGAGGGGCAATTCGGGCTCTGTGCTTCTTCCTCAGTACACCAACCTCCTCTCTTCTCCCCCTTGCCCTCTGCCAGTGGCATACCATGGGTCTTCAGCACCCAGGGGACAATACTTACATTTATACCCTGCCGCCCCGATTGGGAGTGCAGGAGGGGTCCCCTAGTGGCTAATCATCAGGCCTGGAAACGTCGGCACCCGGGAGTATGCCTCCCCTGCCACCCCATTTCTATGCCACTGCCCTCTGCTCCTGGAGCTCTTAGCTTGCTCTATAGCTCCACCCTCATTTACTGCTCTTCAGTTTCAGCTTGATCACAGCCTTCCAGCCAGGCAGACTCTTAACTGCTGACTACTTGCAATCAGTTATTCTTTATGTTAAGCTGCAGCTATTGAGAAAAAATGCATAGATCTAAGAACTACTTTCCTGCCCAAATCTCAACTATTTTCGCACTTCAAGACAATAGTACCAAACAAAACTCCAAAGGCCTCTATAAAGGCAACATTACTTTAGAGAAGAGCTGATGAATGTTTTTACTGATGGTTGTGCCTTTTACAGGGAATTTGGCATTAAAAAAATCAGTACATTTTAAGTGAGTTTCACTTTGAGTCTTTGTATTAATTTGTTCAAACTTCAAACAAAAAAGCACAAAAGTGTGCAAGAACAAATTTGCTTGGCCTTGACTGTCATTTCTTGCTACAGATGTTTAGCAGATAGTGATAGAATTTGGATCTGGATTACTTTTACAATAGAATTTGTGGTTCAAGTTTATGGTTCAGTCATTGGTTCAATAGTGCCAAAGTCTCCTGAGCTGTTCACCTAGGATTTTAATTTCAAATGCACTCAGATGAATATAAGAAGAACTGTTTGACTGTGTCACAGGTCCTATAGTATTAATACCTAAAGAAGATTCTCTCTCAGGCAAAGGGGAAGGTCCATAAGAGGACTGAGTTCCATTATGAAGAAGTTCAGAGTGGCTATGATATGCATCATTTTGAAAACCATAAAGTTAGCTGAGCATGGATCTTTTTAGAGTACGATACACAAGTGAGGATTACCATGACTTACAGTTTAGCAGGATTCAACAAAATTGGATTAGCAATGGAATGAACTGGAGATGTCTCCACAGTTTATATGACTAGCAAGTCTGTAACAAATCAGAAGGTGAGGTCCATGAGCAGCTAGTTACCATGAACCCTCATTGGCCTCCTGTCTAAAACTCATTGCACTGTGCTGCCAAGATCTTAACATAGACCTCAGCCACTTAGAACACCAAAAAATATCTTGACTGTCACTCTTTTGAAAGGATATGGGCTTTGGCCTGCATATGCAAGTTAACTTTAGCATATTCTTTACAAAGTGTTGACATGGAGACATTGCTTAATTCTCATACAGCAAGGGTGACTTGCATGGATCATTTAGTACTGTCAAAACAGACTGCTCTGTGACTAAGGGCTTGTTGTATATGACCTCAGCTTGCAAGCACCATAAATCCATGGAGTTCCAAAGAGAAGAAACTGTAAATATAATTCTTGTGTCTTAAAGGAAGGGCTCAGTTTAAAACCCTCATATAATAAAATATTGGACTTCTCCATTGTTTTCTTCAGGAAGAAATTGGTGAAGAAAAAGAAGACTTGAATAAGAGAGTTAAATTATTTATTATAAACTTACTTTGAAGGATGTCTTTATGCCTGAGAATCTAGTTATACACAGACTATAAACTATTTTAATTACACATGGAGTGTAGCCAGTACTACTGAAGGAAGTGCTTGACTTCTTAGCTTTTGGTGATTTTTATTTTTTAAGAGTGTTGAGAGAAATCAAGGTGACAGAGAAAATGTGTAGAAAGAATAAAAACCACATGCACACACATACACACATGCACAAATCAGCAACCGATTCACTTATGACTGATGAAGTTGTTAAAATTGTTTGGATACAAACTTAAAAGGAGCTCTAGAGCCATGTCAGCCAGAAGATTGTGGCACAAAAAAGCTACTAAAAGCTGGCAAAACAGTGAAGTAAATTGTATTTGTAAGCATTCAGTTAGACGTAACATTCTTGATTAAACCACCCGTACTATAAAAACCTCAAACTGAAGATTTGTTACTTGAGTTTCATCAGACATAAATATCACTAACTATAGTTCTGTATTCCTTGGTCAAATTATTTTTTTTATATTCACATACACACAGACCATATATTCATAAATAAAAGTAGAAGTTTGCCGACTTTAACATATATTGTATAGACATCTACAATAATCCAAATATGTTCACATTTACTGTTTGCTTAATTCAGAATGTAAAACAAACCTTAGCCTATGTCCGACTGTCCCTAGTACTCTTCCCTGCAGAAGCCCCCTGTTCCTAACTATAACTTCCACTGCTTCATAAACAAGATAAAAACCAATTATGTGCCTTTGAGTTGGAGTTATTAAAACTGGCCTGACCTTGCTGCCAGGAGAAGGACTTTTGGAGCCCTCAGAAAACAATATAGACTAATAAGAGTTTTTTTAGGAGCTAATCCAGAATTCTTGGACTCCTTTACGTAGGAAAGATGTCCATAAAACTCAAGTGCATAGTGGAGTTAATATAGCAAGATTTTCTCCCACCAGGAAGGATGATTTTGATTTAGCTGGTCTCCCTTGGGTGGCTTGGCAAAGTGTACTCTACTACCTTCTCAGCTGATTGTGACTGATACAGGCATTTACAACTGCAGCCATGGAACAGAGGAAGTCTCATATGTCTGTCATTTTGCTGGTATTCAAAGGGACACAGTTATTCCTGCCAAATCCCCTACCTCTTCATTATGAGGACATTATTCAAAATGTATTAAAACCTGGCCAAATAATAAAATGTGTAGGTAGCAAAAAATCCACTGTGGTTACAGCCTGTAGTAGACACATGCTCATCAAGCAAAAAACCGCTAAAAATCTACTTTAAATAAGGATGTTTTACCTTAGTTTGTGATTCATAGTTAAATACATTTTCCCTCCATAGTCTACCACCTAAAAATAACCCCCTGTTTTGGAAGCCCCAAATATATTTCATGAATGTTGATGATCATCTAAAAGCTACCAGCCAATTTAATGACTAAGTCAAGATCAAGCTGTAGGGATTACATAGGTAGATCTAGGATTCTGAAAAGGGGGGTGCAGATGGTGCAGTGCATTCATCACATATTTTTATCCAGTTACAATAAACTAGATGCTTTACTTAATATGCTAGGGGCCTAGGGCTGTGTTATTTAGTTTAAGATTGAAGCAAAACAAATAGCACTTAACTGGAATAAACTGAAAACAATCTGCAGGGCTGTAAAGCATATTACCAGGAGCAGCTAACAGGACAGCAGAATTGTAGAACAAAGGCTAGCTTGATTGGCAGAACATCAAGACCATCAAAAAGAAGAAAGGGTTGTTAATCACCTGTGGAATAAAGAGTACAGCCCAGCCCAGACCAATGAGAGAAGCAATCAAACAGGTAAGAGAGGGGGGCCAGGGTAACGCTGGGACTAGGGGGTCAGCACATACACCCACAGAAGGCCTCAAATGCCTCTACACAAATGCTCGTAGTATGGGCAATAAGCAGGAGGAACTCACCCTCCTGCTGGCTGACACCAGCCCGGACATAGTGGGGATTACGGAAACGTGGTGGGATGAAACGCATGATTGGGCGGTCAATGTCAAGGGCTATAGGCTGTACAGGAGGGACAGGATAGGAAAGAGGGGTGGGGGCGTGGCGCTCTATATTAAGGAGGAATACACATCCTTGTTAATTAGCAAGGAGCCAGGGGAGGGGCACTCTGAAGTGCTTTGGGTTAGAGTACAAGGCAGTCGAGGTGAAAGGGACTTAATGGTGGGAGTCTACTACAGACCTCCCAACCAGGGAGAAGAGCTTGACCAGGAATTCTTGGGTCAGCTCACAGCGGTAGAGAAGGCTAAGGATGTGGTAGTCATGGGGGACCTGAACTTCCCGGACATCTGCTGGGAAGAGCAGTCAGCCAGGTCTGAATGCTCACGTAGGTTCTTGGCCAGAGGGCAGGACCTCCATCTAACCCAGGAGGTGCACAGCCCCACCAGGGGGGATGCCTTGTTGGACCTAGTGCTGGTCACGAGTGATGACCTGGTGAGGGGGCTGCAAGTGCTCGACCACCTGGGCGACAGCGATCATCGCCTGCTGGAATTCACCATCCAGCACAAGGTGGCAAAGGCATGCCTGTTATAAAATAGTCAGGGGGGACCAGCAGGCATTGGGGAAGTCACTGTTTCCCCAAGCACTGCCAGGAGCGACCAGGAATAACGGTCACAAGCTGGCAGAGCGTAGGTTTAGGTTAGATATCAGAAGGCGCTACTTCACAGTCAGGGCGGCTAGGGTCTGGAACCAGCTTCCAAGAGAAGTGGTGCAGGCTCCTACCCTGGGGGTGTTTAAGAGAAGGCTAGATGAACATCTAGCTGGGGTCATTTGACCCCAGTACTCTTTCCTGCCATGGCAGGGGGTCGGACTAGACGATCTGCTCAGGTCCCTTCCGACCCTACAAACTATGAAACTACGAGGTTTAGGAAGGGATCAGGTAGATTATAATGAGCCATGAACTCAATTGACTCCCTCAACACTGCCTGACTAGAAATTCTGCTATCAGAGCCAAGCAGTTGGTTTTAAACTTTGGGTGGACCAGGAATCAAAGGAGGGGGGATGCAAGTACACCTGTGCATGTCTACTCCCGCCCTGGAACCACCTCTGAGGAAATTGCATATCTACATGTGCAATTAATGTGGCACCATAACCTTCGGTGCTGTCTGTGTCGGAGTCAACTGCTCCTGGGTTTCGCATCTACATGTGTGCTCAGGACAGTAGCAATTTGGGCTGGGACGGCACAGGCCCACAACTGGCTGGGCTGATCAGGCACAGTTAACGTGCCCAGTTAGTATCTACACATGTGTTTCAGCTCATTAAAGTACTCTGCCATAACATAGTACTGTCCCTGACAATACTATCCTATGGTGGAGTTAATTAGTTTACCGGGCCCTAATACTGGCACGTGTAGGCTGTGACATTTTATTATGGAGCTAATTAGTCAACTCCACAGTAAAGCACATGCATAGGTGCACCCACTTAAAAGCAAAGACACAGAGTCTTTTATATTTATTGAGGATTTTAGAATGTATCATTAGTTAGTTGTACGCTGCTGGTTTTACAAAGAGTTTATGAGAGGAAAGAGCTGTAAAGAAATGGCTTAACATGATTAACAATTATTGTATCTTATATAACAAAAGTTCAGGAAGTGTTGGTACTGTTCTGTTCAGCCTTTACCTGCAAGCGGCAGAGATTTCTGTCCCTGCACACAAACAACAGTATTTTCTTCCTTTTGTGCATATAACGTTCATTAATACTAACAGTGTTTTCAGGTATTGACTTTCATAGATTTCATAGACATCAGGGCTGGAAGGGACCTCGGGAGATCACTGAGTCCAGCCCCCTGCCCAAAGGGCAGGAAGTCAGCTGGGGTCATAGGATCCCAGCAAGGTAAGCATCCAATTTACTCTTGAAGCTGTTCAATGTAGGTGCTTGAACCACCTCCGCTGGCAGACTGTTCCAGACCTTGGGGGCTCGGACAGTAAAGAAATTCTTCCTTATGTCCAGCCTGAAACGGTCTTGCAGGAGTTTGTGACCGTTCGACCTCGTCATCCCTTGGGGCGCTCTGGTGAACAGACGTTTCCCCAGATCCTGGTGGTCACCCCTGATAAACTTATAGGTGGCCATCAGATCACCCCTGAGCCTGCGCTTTTCCAGGCTAAAGAGTCCCATGGCTCTCAGCCTGTCATCGTAAGATCTGTTTTCCTGACCTCTGATCATGCGCGTGGCTCTCCTCTGGACTCTCAAGACTTTCAAGGACAGACTCATTTGGAGGTATGAACAGAATAGTCTTACTTGAAGAACTGAGGTTTAATAGAAGTAAGAAGGTGGTTGTAGAAGTGAGTACTAACAGCCACACAGATGGACAAGACTAGGAATTAACTGGTTTATATTACTGAATGCTAGCAAAAAAATGTAGTTCTAAATCTAAATCGTAGATTCAAATCTCCCTCCCACTCATACCCCATTCCCAATTTACTCAGTTTGGCACAAGGAAGATTTCGTGGAGCTAAGAAGAGGGATTTTGCCTTCCCAGGCTACTGGAAAGACTCTGCCACCTCTAATAAAGCCCATAAAGCTGGACTCTATGGTGCAAAAGGGACTACTTTTATAGCCTCTATAAATCCCATTTGTCTTGCATCCTTAGGCTGCAGAAGTGCACAGTGTATGTGGTGGCGAGAAACCCCACAGGCCTTGGGAATACTGGGGGCAAACCCTGGCATTCCCAATGCCCTGGGGTACTCAGCTCCTGAGCAGGCAGGGGCAGAGCAGGAGCTGCGCAAGCCAGAGTTTCGCTGGCTCTTCAAGCATCTGCTTGCTGGGTGGGGCGGCAGCCAGCTGATTATGGCAGCTGGAGCTGCCACCATGGGGAATTTAAAAACCCTGCTGGAAGCTGGCAAGGAGGGGGAGGGTGGCTGGGAGCATGCTGGATAGAGAGAGGCTCTGTGCACTGGCAACAGTAACTCCACAGACACTGCCCTGTGGCAGAGGAGCGGGAGCGGTGGCTGGCATCAGGCTGTGGATGGGCAGTTTCCAGCCCCTCAGCAATAAGGAAATTCAAGCAGGCGCTCTTCTAGGAGAGGGCACCTGGAACTGGTGGCCAGGGCCCTGAGGCTAGGGGCTGAAGCTCCAGGTGTCATCTTTATTTGGGTATCGGACCAGATTATTATAGTCAACACTGTACCCCACTGTCAAGGGGGGGTTGACATAACGTCAGGATGAAGACCAGAATACCTGAGTAGTTGGTGAGTGGATGGGGTGCAGGGGAGGTGGAGCCCAGGGAACACCACAGCGTATCCATGAGTACCGCTGTCGCCAGGGCAAAAGGGGAAGAAAACACCACTGAATCCCCTCTCTCATTACATATACTATCAAGTTGTGGCAGGTGAATTGGGGAGACTCTGACTGTAGGGCGGAGCCATACTCACGGTGTGATAGTGGGATGTAAAATATAGATGTGCTTTGCATTCTGAGCACTGAAACAAGGAGCAACAGCAACAATACTACTACCTGGCACAGACACTGATCTTCAGTAGGCTAAAAGGCACTCGACAGAGGAGGTCATTATCATTATCCCCTTTTACAAACAGTGAGGCTGAGAAGTGGAAGAACTTGTCTAAGTTTACCCAGCAAGCAGAGCTGGGACAAGGACTAAGATATTGCTGCCTGCTAGGAAACATTGCCTAGGATGGGGCTCAAACCAGCACTTGTAGAAGTCAGACCTATGAAAATTAAGCACTGAAAGCTGAAGTGAATACCGGGGTGCCAACCTATTTCTAGATGCACTTGCTGAAAGGTGGTTTGGTTTTTCTACAACACTATGGATGTAATAGATGCAGCTACTTCCATTCTAACCTCTTAAATATATTTCTACATCCCAAGACATAGTCTGGGATTTCCAAGAAAGAAATAATTGAACATACAGGGCCCAAGCTCATGACAAGTTTTAACTACAGCAAACTGCAGCATATAGGGCAGATGTCCTGCTGCTGTTATTATTAGGTGATTGAGAGAGGCTACATATCAAAAGAGACATTAAAATCACTGGTGGGGTTAGAGAACAGTCTGTTGGCATACCCTAGAGGAAATATTGGATTGCTGTCACCACTTCCTGATGGCAAAGTAGCTGCTCTGATGATTAATGTTGGCATTTTTAATTCTAGCACTGCCATTCCTCCACTGTAGAGTGAAGGATCTGTCAGCATTTCAAGAAAAACTCCCTTATTCCAGGGACTCAGCTATAAATGCTAATGACAGAGTTAACCAGAGAAATTGCATGTTTTACACATTTTTAAAAATTATATAATTGGGTCAATTTGTTTATTATAAAAAAAATAAGTGCTTTTGGATCTGTATACACTCTCTCTCTCACAGACCATTCCCTTTTAAATTAAAGTGGCTATTTAAAAAAAATGAGAACCAGCTCTTCTGCCACAAATTTTACTTCATAGCCAGATCAGACCCTTTAATATTTTTCTTTAAAAAGGAATAGTGACTGATTCCTGAGACTAAACTTTCTGCTCATGCTATTAAAAATAACTCAGGAATAAAAGGGGTATGACACTGTACAAACTACTCATGCGCAGCTTGCACACAAGGAGATAAATAGTAAGACCAGCTTGAAGAGTGAAGAGTACCTGGATTAAGAATTACTTTAAATGTTGGTCCACATCCTTACCTACCCTTGGACCAAGGCTGAACGCAAGACCACCGTTTTCAGGCAACTTTGTCATGGGTCTTGTGATTAATACTGATGCTTTTCTTTGCACCAGCAGGGAGATATTCAGCCAAGAGTTTAGAGGTTAGGCTTCTAATGCTATATTTGTACACCTAAATCAGTGCCCTGATTTTCAGAAGAACTTCCACAGGAATATGTAACTTAGTGTCTGGACCCTGACTGGGGAACTTAGGAGAAGTAACATTCCTTCCTAGGGCTTACAGATGATCAGCTCAGATAGAAAGGTCAGAATCGTAATAAACTGCAGTAGGAGTCATCCAGCCCTTTCTAAAATGTTCCAAAACAAAGCTAGATTTCTCATATTGCTGTGAAGCTTCATCATACTATTAGGCTATATGAAGATTTGACTGATGCAAGATGTCTAGATTCCCCAGAAGAAGACAGGCTATTGTTATAAAACATTCAAAGAAGTAATAAAACACAGAGAAAAGGACAGTACTTTTGCTGCCAAAACCAGTGGTAATAGGAATCCTCATCAGAACAGAAAAGAGGACAGAAGAAGTGAGTCAATGAACTATGACTATCTCTGGTAAGAGTGAGATAATGCAGCTCTTCATTCTAATGCAAGACTCTTTCTGTAAAATGATATTGCAGGAGGAATTCCTTTCAACGATCCTGTTTTGTTATATCATATATGAAAAAGTTGCATGCGAGCCCCAAATCAATGCATATTTTGTCATCTCCCTCAAACCAGTTTGGCCTGGACACTGTTTAGACACCGTTTCTCAGAGATATTATCTGGTTTTCTCTGGGAGAGAAATCACTAAAATAAATTTGTCCTGTTAACAAACAAAAAATATGAAGAAAATCATTCTTTTGATTACCGCATTAATTAGCTGCATCTAAGGTCCAGCTATCTTTGACAGGCCTCAGAGTGAAGAAAATTATATTTCTGAGGAAAAAGAAAACTGCAGATACTTTTCTTATCCCAAGAGATCATAAAGCAGAGAAAAATGAAAAAGCTTCTTGACCATCTTCCTAATTTTTAAAGATGCTGAGGACTCTGCTTTATCTGCAAATATGCCAAAGAGGTGAAGTCACTAATTGATGAGGTTCTATAAGGATTTTTTGCCTTTGGAGAGAACAATCTGCCAAACTAGCTGTTTTCTGCATTTTTGTTCCAGGAAATCAGGACAATATTGATGATTCTTCGCCCATTGGAATAAACTAGACTCCAGCACAGCCCGGCAGTTTCTTCTTAGTTGGATCCCTGTGAAACACCAACTTCAAGCAATTGCAGTGGCCTCAAATGTTATGTGCTTTGCTTCTTCAGTTTTGGTTTTATGTTTTGTTGGCCTGAAAAGGTCACATTTTGCCACATACACTCAAGACAAAGACAACCTGCTATAAGTTTATTTGATTTGCTGGTTGCAATATACATTTATAGAATCACAGAACCATGGAAAATTAGGGTTGCACGGGACCTCAGGAGGTCATCTAGTTCAACCCCCTGCTCAAAGCACGACTATCCCCAACTAAATCATCCCAGCCAAGGCTTTGTCTACTCAGGTCTTAAAACCCTCCAAGGATGGAGATTCCACCACCTCTCTTGGCAGCCTGTTTTAGTGCTTTACTATCCTTCTGTGAGAAAGTTGCTCTTAATTTCTAACCTAAACTTCCCTTGCTGCAACTTGAGACTGCTGCTCCTTGTTCCGTCATCTGCCCCAATGAGAACAGTCAACTCCATCCTTTTTTGAACCCCCTCCCCTAGGTACTTGAAAGCTGCCATTAAAATCTCCTCTCAATCTTCTCATCTCCAGACTAAATAAGCTCAGTCCCTTCAAACCTTTCCTCATAACTTGGGTGCATCCCAGCCCCTGAACCATCTTTGATGCCCTTTGCTGGACTCTTTCCAATTTGCCCACATTCTTTCTGTAGTGGGGGCCCCAAAACTGGACACAGGACTGCAGATGTGGCCTCACCAGTGCTGAATAGAGGCGAATAATCACTTTGCTTGACGTGCTGGCAATGCTTCTACCAATGCATCCCATTATGTTGCCAGTCTTCTTTTCAACAAGGGCACACTGTTGGCTCATGTTCAGCTTATTGTTCACTGTAAACCCCAGGTCCTTTTCTGCAGAGCCCAGTCAGTCAGCCCCCAGCCTATACAGGACTTTCCACTTGTCCTTGTTGAACCTTGGGAGATTTCTTTTGGTTCAATCCTCTAATTTGTCTAGGTCTCTCTGAATCCTAGCCCTACCCTCCAGCATATCTACGACTCCCCCCAGCTTGGTGTCATCTGCAAACTTGCTGAGGGTGCACTGTATGCCATCTTCCAGGTCATTGATGAAGATATTGGACAAAACTGGCCCCCAGGACTGACCCTTGGGGCACCCCACTTGATACTGGCTGCCAACTACACACTGAGTCACTGATTACCACCCTTTGAGCCTGATGATCCAGCCCACATGATTCTCTGTTTCTAGCTCTCCACTTCAGCAGCCCATCTGGCCTTCCATTTACAGCATCTCCCAAACCCTATCCCATTTTAATATGGCTGAGTACAAAATGAAAAACAGGTGAGCAGAAGTCTGCACTCTGTTGTGATCAAGTAGCTCATTTCCATAGTCTTAGTTCTTCTACTGCAACAGGACTTAAAAACTGGATACCCATGTGACCACCTATTTTATCTACAGCTATGCTACTTCTGCCACCCCCTTTCCTACTTGTTCTGAAAAAACTGTGGCCCCTGAATCAGTACCGGGAGCCAGAAAATATTTCTGGGATATCTGAAACGCAAATATAGAAGGACTAGATTTCCAGTACAATGTTCTTTTACTTATCTTTACCTAAAAATCATCACTATTATGCAGCAGAGTTTGGCGTTCCTTTGGGTGATTATATAATGTACATTTCCATTGTATTCCTTTCAAGCCATGTATTTCCCTCTCAGTTGCAAAGTGACAACATTCTGAGGTGCAAAAAGGCAGACATCGCCTTCTAATGGCATCTCTCCATTGTTGCTAGATACCAGAACATTTCAAGACTGACAGAGAAGCAGTGGAGGTTCTATTTGACTCTGTACTGAAGGGATAAAACAAAGGACAAACACCCTGAAGTGCAGCTGAGTATTCTTGATGTGGCTACTTAATTAGAAAACAGCTGGAATGGAAAATCTGATGTTTCTTGGCAGTCCATATAAGATTTTTTCCCAACAAGGGGAAAGCATGATCCCTGGGGCTTATAATTAAGCAATAATTAGTCAGGCATACACTGTAAGGACCTCAGAAAATGACACATGGTTGCAATATCTTTGAACATTCCTTCCATTTCTTTCCACTTTATCCAAAATGCACCCACTTTGAAAACCAAACTCTAAAGCTAGGTTCTGAGATCTGGCCAGGAGAGCGGAGAGAGTTCAGTCTAGGGAAGCAGCAGAGGTCATTGCAACTAAAGAGAAGGTACTGAGGCATGTTGGGGGAACTTAGGAAAGGGTTAAGGTAATGCTAAATAGAACTCCAGTCAGTAGATAAATACCAACAAATATACATATGGCTCATGCACCTTTATAACAGTTAAATATTTTAGCCTGTACATGATTGTATGGGATGGAAATGGCTCAAGTCATGAAGTTGGCTCCAGATCCAAATGGCTGGTCTCATTTAGGGTTTTGGTATTGTCTTTTATAACATGAAAGCTCAGTTATACTGTCTGGATCTGAACTTAGCCAAAATACAGGAGGGTCCAGATTTGGAGTTCTGGTTGTGGCTCTTTGCATTGGTAGATATGTAGAACAGATATAGATATCTCTGCATAGATATCAGAGATATAGATCCCAGGCTGAATGTAGCTAATGACATTTCTGTAGCCTAATGTTCCATGATTACATGGAAGCAGTACACTACAAGCACCTATTCTGCCATGAGACTGGGTGGTCACTCTGCTTCACTAAGTGAGCGTTAATAAAAGCCATATATCCTCTCAAGGCTGCATGCATGCATCATATGATTGTCAGTTCAGCCCCACAATATGGAAGTCAAAGGAATCACAATTTTTAGTAAAATATATTATTTACCCACAGAATAACAGATGTTCTGAGGTTTTTCAGGCTTGTTGGCCTTCAGCTAAGATGGTTTTAATTAATTTTCTGCACCCCAATGTTTATTAATAGCTAGATATAAAAATTTGAAATCCCCCCACCCCACCACCTTGATGAATAGTACTCCCTGCTGATGAGATCAAGACACTTAGGCCTCTTTCCTTTTTCTTCTCAGTGGGAATTTCAAGAATCACTGCCACCCTCTCATTGAATTGAAAAAGATTTATAATTATCTGGAGTTGAACAAGCCTGATCCAGTACCAGAATGTTGTTTGGAGATTGAGAGAAGGTGTTGATTAGAGTACATTGCTCTGCTTGGAGTTGATTCCTAGAGATTGAAAGGGATGAGTAAATCAGTATGGAATCAAAGCTACAGAACAATCCTTTGTAGTAAGGTAAAGCTTTGGTATGAGGAGAGCTTGTAAAGCTATTTTTTACCAGTGAACCCAACATATGCATTATGAGTACCAACAAATAAAAGCTGATGGTACCAGAGCATATGTAGAAGAGGTCATCACTGGTGACTGAATAGAACCAGTACCAAAGAAGAGATGGATACCAACAATATCAGCACTGATAAAAAGTGTTGCACAGATCTCAGTATCAAGGATATCATAACAATAGAGATCGGGGCAAATCCAAGGGGGATGCACTGGCGCAGTTGCCCCCCTTCGATTTCTGGTCCGCCCAAAGTTTTAAACCAACTGCCTACCAGTGGCAGCAACATTTCAAGTCAAGCAGTGTTGAGGGAGTTAATTTACTAAAAGAATCATTATAACCTACCTTCAAAACACTTCATTCCATGGGTGTTAATGACCCTCTCTTCTGTTTAATATTGATGTTTCACCACTTCAGCTTTCCTCTGTTCTGCAGTTCCACTGTCAGCTGCTCCTGAAGCTCCTGTTTCACAGCCCTGCAGATTTATCTTTAATTTAGTCTGATGAAGTTATATTTGTTTTTGCTTCAATCTTAAATAGCCCCAAGGCCCCAACATATTATTAAAGCTTCTAGTTTCTTTTTAACTGGAAAAAATATGTATCGTGTTATATGTAATGATGCACCTAACCATCTGCACCCCATTTTTCAAAATTATAGGTCCACCCATAGTAAAAATGATATCAGAAGATAGGCAAGGTAAATTTCATAAAACTTGAGTGGTATGGGATGAGGTGCCCAGGAAACGCTTTCAAAATTTTGGAGGAAGCTTTTAGGATTGAGAGCCAGAAATTTTATGAGGTTTCTCATGAGTAGTGGGTGAAGATAAGTAGCTCTTATCTTGAAGGCCTATAGCCTCTGTGGGATTTATCCTTCCATTTTGAAGGAGGAGGTTCTTTTAAGATAAATCACAAGTGCCAGCTCTCAAAGCTTTAGGGGCTGAGTATACAGAGTTATACATTTTTTGGAGCATAGAAAACCACAGATCTGAACGAGGCTGTATAGGCTGGTCTAGTAGGAAAGTCATAGGGCATGATTCCTCCTATGTATTTTAATAAAAGACCTGAAGATCTCTCACTGCTCAGGAATGCAACATCAGCATCTTGTGCGATTCTCATTCAGTGGCATGACAGCTTTAAATAATAGGCAATATTTGAAGACCAGCCTTATCTTCCATATAATTATGTTTAGTACCAAATCAAAATTTGGATAAAATAGTAAAAAAGAACAGGTCCCAACGTTCAGGAAGTTTGATTAGAAGTTAGAGATACACTAACTAAGAACCAGTAGCTATTCTAAAATTAATATTTGTCCTACTGAAAAGTAAATAATATTGACAACTAATGAAGACTAAACTGTTCTTATTTATGGCAGCACTGGAACTTATGAAGTCTCAGCTTTGCTTCCAGAAGAAAGCAGTTCTTTGCTGTTATGGCTAGATAAATTACCATATACATTTTGTTTCAGTCAACTAACAGCTATAACGTACACACACAGAAGTGCTCCTACCTTAAAAATGAGTTTAGCTCCTCTAGTATAAATAATTTTCAAGATAGCTTGATGTCTTTAAGTATAACCTTTATAAAACATCATCCTGTTTCAGATGCCTGAAACAAGGAAAAAAAATCTATTGAGAAGTAGAGCTCTACCGTGCCCCAGAATGTCAGTGTTTTTCCTATTCCCAGTGAGAAAGCTGCCTCCGTGTACAAGACACTGATAAATAAATATCTGAGACAGCAGTTGGCAACGTTTTGTAGCAGTGGATGGGAACAACCTGGCTCAGGTCCAATGCAGTCTGGTGCCTCTGGCCTGGCTGCCATAACCTGTCCCTGCTGCCTGGTCATGGTGTGGACCAAGTCCCCCGCTGGTGGAACACCACTAAACACCCTGGCTCCACAGGCTGGGGGTCCACTGGCTCTGGCCCTGACCTGGACCATGGACTATATCATGCTAACCGCTGGTCATTCACTGTGAGGTCACAGCACAGCAAGCTTATAACATCCCCATATTTTAATTGTTAAATTAAGTTACTGCTGGAGTAAAGATCTGGGCTAGTATCTCTGAAGGCCCAAGTCTTCTATAGACAAGAGCAATGCTGAATCACAGAGAATAACAGAGAAGTAGCTGGAGAGGTCCCAGTGGGGAGGAGGGATGAGGGGATGGTTGCTATATTGATTGGCGGCTGCCCTTCATGTGGCTCCGCCCCTCTGCACTGATTGATGGGCAGGACCCAGAGGGAGGAGGAAGGATGAGCAGGCAGCTATCATCTTGTCTGCTACCCTTTTTGCTGCCCTGCCAGCCAGTGCCCTCCCCTCCCGACAGCAAGAACTGCTGTTTTCCACTGGGGAGCCAGCATATTATTCTTTTTAAGGTTTTTTTTCCCTGTTTGTGGATTTCATGGCCAGTCCTGGGTTTCAGTTTCTGCAAATTAAGTAGGTCACCGCAAATTAAGTAGGTCCCTATCTATAGGTTATCAAGTTCAACCCCTTGCCTGAGGCAGGATACGACCACACTAATTAGGACCAAACTGCAAGTGAATTTAGACAGGTATTTTTTTCAAGTGCTTACAGATAGCAAGGGATTTCCTGATCAAAGAGGAGCAAGAACTCTTTCTAGAACTTCAAAGGCAAGGAGGAAACCATACTGCAGAAACAATCTGAAGTTAATTGGTCATGAGGTTGATTGGGGTGCGACCGTTCCACATTGTGCTGTATCTATATACAGGGTATAAAACAAGAGGGGACTGGACCATACCAACTTCACTGCTCTTCAACTAATGCGCTTCAGACTAAATTTGCAGTCGCTGGCTAACATTAAGCATACATATAGATGTTCAGGGAGCTTAGGAAGAGGTTAAAAATGGCTACTTGATCTAGTTGGCTCAGGTGTAGATCGTACATTTTGATCCTTAGTTCAGTCAATCTAAGTGTGAACCTTACACAAGTTCAGGAAGGTTAGAAAGGTCGGCAAATGGATGACCTGATCTAAGTCCTCTGTACCTCAGAGATAGTTTAATTTAGATTGGGTATGGCGAGACCAATCTAACTGAACTTCTGTAGGGCTCCTAGCACAGCCCCAGAGCAGCCCTTTTTCTACCATCTGGCACGTCCAGTCCCTCTCCCCCTGTCGTCCCTCCTGAGCCTGCCAAACCCCACATCTCGCAACCCGCTCCTGGTGCCAGCTTTACTTGTGTTCAGCAGTGCTGGGAGCTGAGGAAGTAATTCAGGGTGAAGGGGGGCAGGAGGAGTGGGAAGGATGTGGCAGGGTTCTCTTGGGGGAGTTGTGCATCTGGGCATGAGTGAGGTTGGGGGGCTAAAAATAGCACCTGGTCCCAAAAGTGGCAGACAGAGCAGTCCGACCCCTCCAAGCCCCCCCCCCCAGGCCCTGCTAGCCCCCTAATCCTGTCAAACCCTGCCAGACCCCACTAACCCCCCACAGACCCTGCTTCCCCCACAATCCCCAAGCCCCCTGGGGAACCACAGTAGCTCCTTCAATGCTCCCCTGATTCCTCTAACCTTACCCATGGACCCCACTAGCCCCCTGGTCCTCCCAGTGCCAGGGGCTGGCTTGCTCCTTGGAGCCCCCTTGCTTTCCCTGACCCCGCCAAGATCCCTGCCCACTAGCCCTCCATCCAGACTTACCTAAGATCAGATGGCCATTTTTAACTCTACCTTCCCCCTAACGTCCCTGAATGTTTATATGTACACCAAGATGATTTTTAAGGTGATTCCCCCTTCATCTGCAGGTGTCACAAAGAAATCCAGACAGACCAAAAGGAGCTTATTTTTTATTTCATGTGATGCATAGCTAAAACATGCGATTCAAATATCCAGTTCTAATCACATCACTTTACCACAAGTGGCTTCTCCAGCCAGAATATTTCTATGCAACATGCAAAGTTTTCCACAGAACTTATTGAAAACAAATGTTATCAAATATTTAAGCAAAACAGGAAAAAAAAGTGGAGCTTCTTTTGGTCTTAAAATTCAATCTTAGGTCTCTCATCAAATTCTTAGGAAGTCTCAGCTCTGGAAGACTATAGTAAGAAACATACTTGCTTCTATGCACCATCATCTTCAGGATAATGATGCATAAGTAGAGGTTGAGGTGGGCTAATTTTTCTGGCACTTGTTAAGAACAAATAGAATTGTTTTATGCCAAAGTAGATGCACATGTTCTAGGTTTGAAAAAAAACCCAGCTCGCTTATATGACACGGTGTTGCCTCTGGCCTCAATTTTGAGGATTGTGTGCTTACACTGAAGCACCTCCAGTTAGCACATGAGAGTGAATTAGCAGAAGCTACATCCCAGAATAACCACTACATCAGGGTTTGGTATTTATGCCGAGCCCTTCCCCTGAGCAATCCCCAGTTACTACCTTTCCTGAAAAACAATTACTTTTGTGGTGGACAATGGCAACAAATCTCAATACAGAATCCAGGAGGAAGGGTATTTCTGCAAAGGATACGATGGCGAACTCCCACACATGAAACAGTCTATGGGATCTTTCAAATCTTCAAAGAGGGAGGACCTCAGTTAGTTTAATTTTCTTCTTTAATTCTCATCCTAAAGATCCACCCCTTTCTTAGAATAATTCTCTAAACTATACTTCATCTTCTCCAGTTCCTTGTTAAGACCAGATGTTGTGGAGACAGCTGGTGAGTAATTAACCCTAATCAAAGTGCTTCCCAAAAGTTATTTTAACTGAAGAGAGGAGCAGGCTGAGAGAGTCTGACTGAGATCAAGACTGAGATTGGGATCAAGAGGGGTGCTCTTTGCTCATTGACTTGAAAAGGTTTATTGAAGATACACTGCTGCAGTTATCAGCAATAATATAGCAGTGGTAACTCCGGGGCAAGTTCTGTTCATGGCTGTTTAGGGATTTAACTCAACTGGCACTTCATGATCTCACACAGACAAAAAGCATCCAGCCATTCCAATCTTCCTTATGGAATCACTGAAGCCAGATCCAGTTATGAAAGGGCAAACCTATGGGCTTTAGGTAGGGTATAAGTCTTCCCTTCCGACTTAGAAAATCTGCCCTTTAAAGCCAATTAGCATTGCCTGAGTAAGGATTAAGATTGTATTCAAAGCCTCATGATCTTTCCCAGTGGATATTCTGCTGGTGGAAAGAGGGTCGAATAGGAAAGTTAGTGACAAAAAAGGTGTAAACAAAACTAAACAGTTAACTCCAGGGACCAGAAACCACTGCCTTTTCATGTGTGCTGTATGCATTGATATTAAACTTGAGCTGTCATTTAAAACAGCTACTAACTAGAAGGGACTCTGGCTTCTCATTCTGAGCTATTGTGCCCAACACATGGGCTCCATGGCAATTAGGTCTTTACAGGGTTGCATATTATATCTGAAAATGTTTCTTTGGGGAATCCAGTATCTGTTGAAGATATCAAGTATAAACATTTTAAACCATTACAGTGTCCCTATTGGAACTTCAATCTTATCTAGTTTCATCCAGTTGCCAAGAAATGCTATTAAAATTTGGCAGAGCATGTGATGGTGCACTATAGTGCCATGTCTTATATTCTAAAAATGACATGAACACAACAGGCCTCCTTCTGATGTAAATCCACTGACATCAAGAGAATAAGTCCTCGGTTTTGCCTGTGTAAATGAAATTAGAAATGAATCAGGAGGTTTAGCCTAATTTAACTTTATCTTTAGGAATATCTTTTAGTGGATTGTCCTGCTTTAAAAGGTGCAAGCAGTTTGGTTTTTTTAAGTGTCATTATTTAAGCATTAAAGAATCTGTAAATCAAAAAATATTCTCCTTTTCAACTAGAAGTGCTGCAAAGTCTCCAAAGTGAAATGAAGAAAGCATTGTTACCTTTGCAGGGGTTTACATAAAACCAAGAATTCTTAAAGTGCTTGAGCCGCATAGAGGGAAGGTGCTATAGACATGTAGAGTCCCAGCCTTAAGAAAGTAAGAACCATCTTCCAGAATCCATCTGCAAGTTTCCTAATGACAAAGTTGTGCTCACAAAGTATCTTTGACTGAATGCCATATCTGGGGTTACTGTCAACGTGGAAGGTGTGGCAGTTACAGAATAAGTGGAGATTTGGCTCCAGAAATAAAAAGCAAAGAACAGTGTTAGAAATGGATGGCAGTGGAAGCAGTAAATAATGAGAATGAAGGTAGAAAAAAGACCTTTAAATGTCTAAAAACTCTTCACTGAGGCAAAATTGGTTCAATGCAGATTAATAATGACAAGCATTCAGGAAGAACCTACAAAAATAAGTGCGCGTGTTTGAGAGCCAGAGGTACAGTATAAAAAGTATGAAATCTATAGCTGACCAGGAGTGGGACATATGGCTTTTTACCTCTAAGTTGACTTGTCAAATGGCCCAGGTAAAGTCCAAAGTCAAGCTAGCCTACTGAATAATGATCGATGCAGATGGAACTTTATGTAAATAAGAAGCTAAAAGCTCCTACAAAAAAAGTATAATTTTCCATATTACTCACAATTAATTAATTATATATTAAAACAGCAGAGAGAAATTTGACTCAGGACAGTGTGATTTGACTGAAAAGAAGAGAAAAAGAGTTAAAAATCCAATACTAGTTAAGAAGGGACTACGGGAATTCTCCTCCTAATGAGCTGAATCCCACTACAATGCGTGTGGCATTAAATAGGAGGATTTTGAAAGGAAAGCTTTCAAATGAGCCCAAGACAAATGGAAGCTTGAGTTTGTGCAACTAACCAAAGCAGAAGTGACCAACCAATGTAATCTCTACTCGAAAACACAGCACAGTCCCTTAGAGTATAGTGTAATATGAGGAGATGAAAGTTCATCTATGCCAAATGTTTTCCTCAATAAGCCACTTGACAAAAATACCTCATCTGTGCACTTCTATAGTTTTATTCTGTGTCCTGCATGACTACTATCTCCTCCCAACCAAGTCACCAAGACTCCAAGGCCACTTGTCTCATAAGCAGGTATGCTCCCTCCCCCTTCACAAATTTGTTCCACAACTTCTATAACTGAACAGTTACAAGCAAGATTGCTTTACATCAGCTCCTTTCTCTTTCAATTATTATTTTGTGTCATTTGAGATAATCTAAACCATCTATTCTGATGACTTTCAGAACACATTCTCTTAATTAATACATTAAATGCCAATCTTCTGACTGAATTAAGCATTGACACTGGCTTCAGGCCAGCACTGTTCAGCTGTGTTAAGCTATGGACTGCTTTCCTGGATCAGGACCTAGGCAGTAGGCACTGAACCAATGCCCTGGTACAGTGTTAGGTGGGGTTGTGGAAGTGGAGGGACCATCTTTTAGGCAAATGATAAACCCATGGTCGTTCTCCTGACTGATTGCTCCCAAGACACTGTTAAGTTAGAGTTGCATGTCATTTCCAGTACACGAGAGGCAAGGATTTCTTATTTTATTGGATCAACTGCATAGCTGGGATAGAGTTACTTGTTAAGAATACAAACAGAATTATTTGATGCCAAAGTAGATGCATACATTTTAGGTCTGAAAGGTCAGAAAGAATAGCTCACTTATATGATATGGTTTTGCCTGTGACCTAAATTTTGAGGATTGTGCACATACATTATAGGCACTTGAAGATAGAGTTACTCTATCCCAGCTATGCAGTTGGTCCCATAAATGATACCACCCTAAGAAATCCTTGCCTCTCTTGTAATACCTGGAACATCACGGCTACAACATCATTCTTATGCTACCATTTCCAGTATGAGCATTCATGTTCTGCCTCCTTCTGGAGTTTTAACTGGTCAGACTTCATTTTTACATGCTGTATGAAACTTAGGAGTAATATTGCTGAGCTCTATTAAGATGTTTCTTGTTTAACTTTAAAAGTATGTCTGCTCTTCAGCCATGGGGAGAATTGGATCTAGTCCATATATTTGAAACTTTGCAAACTCCTATGCTATGCTTAGGAATTAAAGATGCTACATAAAATTAAAATATTGTATTATGAATAAACAATTTGAATTATTCTGGTTGCCTAAATCTTATTTCTTATGCTTCTTTTCTGGTTGCTTTGACTAAACAGGTATCAGATGCAAATACTGTGGCAGTACCTATGGTAACAAATGGACAAGCAGCAGGCAACTGCTCATTATCCATGTATTTTTTTTGTACAATGTCCCTTTCAAGTATTAATCTTTTGTTTTATAAAATCAGTCTCAAGCAGATTTTAGGTCCAGGTCATTTTCACAGTGATCTAAATTGTCTATTGCTCTGAAGACCTGAAAATGTCAGCTTCCACAAGGGGTCTACAAAGGCAGGAGCAATATATTACTTCAGTCACCTTGGAGAAATAGATCAATTTCTTACATATGGCTATGACCCACCAAAATGTTCAAGGGACAGTATCAATTTGTTTCCAGGAAGTGACACTGGGCACAACACCAATTAAAAGAAATCACATATACACTGATAAGGAGTTTAGGCTTTAATGATCTATGTTGCACTTTTAGGACCCTTTTCATGAGAGGAGATCAAAGTGCTTTACAATATTGATATGAATAGCCCTCAGAATATTTAAGTATCAGCCTACTTTTACAGCCAATGAAGAGAATAAATGGTCTGAACCTGTTGCATGAAGGTAGAAGCAAAATTAGCAAAGGAATTCATCTCCAAGTGCCTTTACATCACTTCTGTATGTTGATTAGTCTCATATGGACCTTGTGTAAGTGATACCCACTGGCTTTGGTTGATTAAACTCCTCTCCTAATATAGCTACTGAGTTAAGTCATATAAGTAGATGCACAGGATCTTGAAACTACTCTTAAAAAGCTATTGAATGAGAATGAATGCAGAGAAATTAACTGGGAAACCACCGTTATGAAGGGCACATGTCAGTTGCACAAACAACTCTACAGTGCTTGTGGCAGAAAGTTCACTGTAATGGTCTGTTTCCACACCTACTGAACTAAAACAAACCTTTAGTGTTGGGATTATGGGGTTCCCCCACATTTTCTTCTTCACATTTCACCCGAGTGTACACATCTAAAGAGAAGAAACACAGGGAGGATTACTGTTGAGCTAACAAAGCACAAGATCATACCCACAGGCAGAACTGATAATGATACTTTAGCTGACTGAATAACCTGTAAAAGGTGTGTGAAGGTGAGAGGGATTGTGCTCACTGTCAAGGCCTGCGAATCTCTCTCTCTCACCAGAAAACAGACCAACTGCAGTAAAAGCACAAGAAGGTCATTGTAATTCTAAACTTTGTTTGAGTTAGTTATACCTATACGAGTTCTATAACAATAACTGAGAAGCAATATAATCCATGAGCTGAAACATCTGTTCCAAGGCCTCTGGGTAAGCATGTTTTTCTGGAATATCCCCTTAGAAATGTTTTCTTAAAGTTTGTTAAAACAAGTGAGGCCTGCCCACCCTCTTATGTCTTGTTTGATTGGTTTCTTTCCAAGTATGACATGATCCTTGTCCAGATGGTTTAAATTAGGGTGAGGCACTTTGCAATGCTGTGACAAAAAAGGGTAAGTCATAACAAAGCCAACCAACTGCATTAGCATGTTTAGCAAGACCACAGATATGATTGCTTAATTCTACAGATTGGAGCCACATGAAATAAAACCACAGATCAGACACTGCAATGGCTTGTGAAATTTTTCCTGCACCACGTGAGCAGCCTGCACTGCATTCCTTTGCCTTCCAGTGATGTTAGTCTTTGCTTCTCCAGTCCTTTAAGTGTTAATTTATGTTTGAAATTGTTAAAAAATCCTTGACGCTGCTGTTTAGTCAAAGAAATATTGAATATTTTGGCAGGAGCTAAATGTGTTTAGGCTACTTTCATCTTGTAATTACACTTCAGGCTACCTAAGCTTTCATATCTCAAGTTCTGGAACTATTATGTAATTTATTGATGTAATTTACTGATGTTTCAAAATTCATGTAAATTGAAAAGACTATAATTAAGAAATGTTACAGGTTTGGTAATGCAGAAATTCAAGTACCTAATAGATTGAATGTCATCTATTGCTGTTAACAGAGGTAATTGCTGGGTCCTTCAAGAACATGGTTATGACAACAAACTGTTGGACTTATTCACAAATAGCTAAAACCTGGTCCTATTTAAGTTGATGGCAAAGCCTGACTTCAGTGGAACCAGAACGGACCCCAGAGGGAACATGACTTATTAAAAGACATCACCATTAAAAGGGGGAGAAATTTCTCTGCATGGAGACACGTAGTTCACTACAAAATTCATCCTGCCAATGGACTTCTCAGTCTGGCAGTAGGATGACCTGAAGTTAGTCACAAAGCCATTGGTATAAATTAATAAATCACTAGTATTTGCTATGGGAGAAGAGTTCTTGGGCATAAATGCCACCAAGGGAGTCCAGCAGGAGACTATGTTCCAAAGTCTATGACGGGTCATAAATTTTGAATAAGTGTAGAGGTTTAACCAAGCACAGTCGCAAGACAGCTCGAGAAACCTGTCAATAGGTCTAACCACATCACAGAAATGCAGCCTGGTTTTACAGTGCCAGCAAAACTTCATGTGGACTTTTCCAAGTGGCCAGGAAAAGCCCTGGAAATGATCTTTACTGCTTGGCACTATTACTGTCCCCAGAAGAAGAACAGTATGATGAGGTGGGATAAACGGAACAGCATCGGGCCTCTCTTGGTGTAATGGATAAAAAATGTGGGCAAACTATTTTTAGATGAAAGCATTCAGCTTGTCTTGAGCTCAGAGAAGCTTGACAAAGCCAGAATAAGTTGGGAGGAAATATGCAAAAATATTTTTATGAGAAAAATAAGTTTATTTTTTTTAGAACAGAATTTGAAGCACGCACTTACTTACAGGCCGGCTTGGCATCAAAACAAACAAATAAGAAAACCAAAACCAAAACAACACCCCACCCTCCCCCCTACATATAACAGTCCTGTTGTCCCTCTGCCACTGAAGTCTTGCCAGTGGTAGCAGGAGCAGGTCACCTGAGGCAAATTCAGAGATGTTACTAATGATGGTGTGAATTGCATCAGCAGGATAGGGGGGAGCCTGCTTCTGGGCTCCCTTCTGCATGGGCAAGAAGCAGGCACCCACAGCTGGAAGCCCCTTTTGTTGACAGGGCTCCCAGCCATGGGGGTCACATGCAGCTGGGACCAAAAGCCTCATGTGGGCCCAAGGGTTTTGTGCACCCCGAGCCTTGAGGATCATTGCAGCTAGGAGCCCCAGGGCTTGGGGGTTTCATGCTAGGCATGGTACACCCCCCTATGGCTGAGAGCCCTGGCAGGTGATGGGACCCCCAGTTGCAGGGGAGACCTTGTTACATGTGCAAATTAAAGCTTGATAATAACCAGCTATAAAATTCATAGACATTTTGGAGGTCTAACCTGGTTGGAGCTTTTTACCATGTGATAGCTACTTTGCACATGTAGCTCGTCTCGAGGTAACTGCGCAATTAACTAGTTAATTAAGCAATACCTGTAACATGTAGAAGGGCCTAGGGGGCCTTCTGTTGACTATTTTATCCATTCAAACCCTGCCCTCCTGCATTAGCCTTTGCATATGGCTCAGTGGATGTAACTTTTCCAGCAAGTATTATTTATTATTTGTAACTGGACAATAGGAAATTTAGAGTGATGCATCTAGAATAGGGGCAGGCAAAGTCTGGCCCATGGGCCGGATTGGGCCTGCAGTGGATTCCATTTCCCAGCAGCCCTTGCCCATGTTGCTGCAGCCAGTTTCCATGGAAACCCCAGCAGCAGTGGGGCCATAACAACACAGGGCCACAGTTTCCATGGAGACCAGCCCCAGTAGTGGTGGCCGGGTGCATGGCTGGGCAGGGTACTGCTCCAGGGCTGCAATCTTGCAGCTGTGATAGTATGGTCCAGAGCTGGAGCAGAACTGCGATCTGCTGCCTGACGCTGGGCATGCAGGCCATGGATCACAGCTCTGGCCCACCACCAGACCACACTGTCACTGTCACAGAAGCATGGGGAGCTCCCCAGCATGCTCGGCAGCAGACCCGAAAGTGGACCAGAAGCACTTCCAGTCCACTGGGGGGCACGCTGGGCCGCTTGCCCCCGGCTCGGTGACTGGTGCCTCTGGTCCACTTCCGGGTTTACCGCCAAGCATGTGGAGGGCCCCTCCGCACTCCTGTGGGAGGCTATCTGCCCCAGCATCACAGCCATCACAAGCCGCGCCTGCTACCTCAAGGTACAGAGAAAAAACTGTTAAAGCTGTGTCTATGTCCGAAATGCTGAATCTCTAAATCGGCATCGAATCTTCAGATTTGGCTGAAATGAATCAGGGACAGTGATCTGAATCAACGAATTGAATCACTGTCCCCGATTCGGGCTGAATCCGAATCAAATAGTGCCTGCTTTGTACACCCCTAGTATTTACATACTTTTGATTGATCGTAGACATCTTTTGTAGACTTCTTGGTCTGCAGACCCCCTGGGGGTTGAAAACTACTGTTCTAAGCTGATCAACATAGTGTATAAGCATCAAGTAGAAATGGTAAGCAGTTAAACATATAGCTGTTTTGGTATTCAGCATTAGTTTGAAATAAATCTCATGAAAAGGATGAAATTAGGGCATGGAATGGAAAACAATTAATAAAATGATATAAATTAAGCAGCCTTCCTTGGAATGTAGCACTACTTCAACTCATATATATTCAGTCTTTAAATCAATGGAAATTATGCTGAATATGGTGTTATTTACACTAATTTTGCATACCCAATTAATGAACAGTTGGTCTAAATGATCTTACTGAATCACTAAGGGTAGGGACACAAATTACACATAAACCGGTATAAGTGATTGGAAACCAGTGCAAATATGTAACACAACAGAATTTCATTGTACATAAGGATCTTTCAAAAGAGCCCAAACTGGTTTAAGATAAACCTGAATGGCTGCAGTATCAGACTTAACTGGTTTAGTCTAAAACAATTCACTGAACTTCTGTCCCAGATCCCTCCCATATTCAAGTTAACTCACACAAATAGGGCACACATTTCCCTTTGGTGGTGGGTGGCAGGGGAGGCAAATCTTAGATCGGGTTCTGTCATTTTTAAATCAGTCTGTGTGTGCTGGACTTCTGTTCTGAATATAGACTGGTTGCTGATCACTTGTACCAGTAAAAGTGTAGTGTCTGTACCTGGTCACAGTCCCCTGGCATCCCAGGATGTGTTGCGCCCCCTCTGCAAACCCCACCTTGCAGGGTGGGTAAGCTAGCCTTGGCCCAAGCTGTCTGCTTCAGCTGAGCAGGATCGTGTGCTCTAGCACTCCCTGGCTTCTGGCCTTGGCCACTGCAGGCATATGGCTGGGCTGCATTTTTGGAGTCAAAAGTGAATGCCTGTTTACTTGCTTATCGGTTCAATCTACACAGCTTAGATTAACCTACAAAGATAGGATTGATTCAGCCTCAGGCTTTTTGACTGTCTGTACTTAGCCTAACAGCTGTTCCTTGACCAGACTGCTCCTGAGGTGTCAGGCAAGCCACCACAATACAATATGCCACTGAAATTAGCCCAAAGGCCACATCCTTTTGGTTTCATCCAATTTGAAACTATAACCTCATCTAGGATGTGTACTTATCATTGTAACAATGTCATCCATGTTATGCAAACATTTATCAAGGGACAGGACACGAAGCAGAAGAGAATTTATGGCAGGTAGAATGTAAATAAAATACATGGCCAAGATTCCCCAAAGCTGGAGGACCATGACACCACTATCATACATAGGAATTTGGTTGCATTAATCTGGCAAAAGAAAAAAGAAAACACCTCCACAGTGACATCTACTGAATGTATCATCCTTTTTAGGATAAACTTTAAAGGAAAGAGAGTGACTTGGTGATTCATCCAGTATAGGACCCCAAATAGAAAGTGATTAGTAGGAACAATAACACAATAATGCTTCTCATATGTGATGGAGGTTGATGAGAATATTCTGTTTTCTTCTACAGTAAGTCTGCAATACATGTGGGTTTGTTTATTTTTATAAATATGGAATAAAAACAAATATGGTGGCAATTATAGATGTGTGTACAAAGCACAGAGAAATGTTAGACCTCACACTGTTGAGCTGGCCTTTAATCAAATGAAAATTCCCAGGACAACGTCTAATCATAGCTCTAAGCATTCTGAAAGTTTGTGAAACTTCATTCCCCGAGACAGCCCTAGTAATGCTGCATATGCATGAGTACTTTTTTAACAGTTATAGAAGTGAAATGGGATGATGGGTATCTATAAAAAAAAGGCCAATGTTGAAGTATTTTTCCTTGTGCCATAAGACACCTTGCTCTTTATGACCCAGGAAATTGCTTGGTCAAAGTGCTGGTTATGAAATCCAGTATATTGCTCTTGTAGCTACAGGAAAAACACGGGCAGGTGGCTTCCACGAAAAAGCCATAATGCACATGAGAGTACTGTGCCTCCATACACCCTCACTTGTCACGCACTTTGTATTATGCAACAAAAGTCACTATGGCTCCCAGGAAGTCAATGGGGAAATTGGTCTGAAATACTGAACTGATTCCTCCCCCCCACTGACGCCAAAGCAAATATCTGTTATTAGTAGATTCTTAACAAAAGGATGGTGGCAATTATTAATCTATTCTTTAGTACACTGTTGCTTCAGATGATATAAACTGACATAGTTTCATTGATTTCAGTGGCACTTTAATGATTTACGACCACTGAGGTTCTGGCCCTTGATCTAAAAAGAGAAGGATGGCTGATTTCTCCTCAAGTTTTACAGTAAAATGGATCTTTAATTACAGAATTCCTTTTCTTATTTACAGTATAAGAAATAAGGATCAGTCAGATAACAGTGTAACATGTAACCAAGATATTCCATTCTGAAGGACTGCAGTCTGTCTTCCCAGCAAATATACTTTATACTGATAGCCAGTTTGTCCCACATTCAAGATTTGAACAAGAGAAACATTATTGTTCAGCTGAAACCTAGTCAGACATTCACAGACTCTATTACAGGCAGACCTCCTTAAAGATTCAGTAGCAAATCAAGATGGATTTGACCTTTTCACATGTGCTTTCCCACAAGGGTGCTCCAAAGAGTTTAATTAAAAATAGCATGCATACATTGGACATGCATTGCTCCCACTGTAAAAGTCTGCTGGGCTTTCTCTAGAGAATTTACTGTTTCTCTTACAGAAGTTTTCTGTTTTCATTTTATCATCAGTTATGATAAAAAGCCTTCAGGCAACATGAAGTCACTTTAGAAGCTATGCTTAGGAGATAAAGGCAAGACTTATTCTGAGAGGACTGAGGATGCCCAGATCAGAAGATGGATGAATCAGGTTAGAGATTAATAAAAATAGGATCAAACCACAAGTGCAAATTAACTCAACTCTTTCCCTTTGCTGAAAGAACCAAGGCTTAAGACATGTGGTTATTTTTAATCTTAAATTGTGCACATGCTCCTCCAAGCATCATATTTCTGTACCATCATAGTTGTTAGGAGCCACAGCCCAGGATCCCACTGTGTTAGATGCTGTAGAAACAAAGACCCAAAAGACAGCCCAGATATCATTCCAATTGTTCAAGAAGCTATACGCCCTATCCCAAAGAGCCTACAATCTATGCATTGTACAGATGCAAATTAATTTTGGAAGAGGCAATACTGAATTAAATGCTATTTCCCTTACACAAAAATGCTTAAGCCAAAACCATATATCAACTGAAAACCCTATAACTTCTCACAAAATTCTCAGAGCTGAAAGATTAAGATAAACTACAGGTCTATTAATGCTCATCTTTGGATAATCCAAAGCCTGGATTTCAAGTGGAACAACTGCAGCTGCTGCTGCATTTGTGTTTCTTATTTTCCTCCTCCTAATTGATTTAGATTTTCATGACAGGATCATTTCTATTAAAATAAGACAGCCAAGCTTCTCATGAGAATGGATTTATATTTTTAAGTTTGCTTTCTTTGAGTTTATCACCTACCGTAGTCTCCATCCTCTGAAGACTACATACTCCACTTTAAAACTGGCAGAGGAAACCCTTTAATGAAGAAGTTCACAAACTGTTCCAGCAACACCGATCAGGGCCATAGGAAATTAAAAAGTCACAACTGAGGTTGACGGGGAAATAGAGTATGATGGTACCTGTCATGCTTTCCTTGCTCAGTACTGTGGCTCATGGGGTTATCACTACTCTGGAGATTAGGGAGTCTTTTCTCCACGGGGATTGTAACAAACTTGAAGAACTTTTATTTTTATTCCCGCTCTCTGCTCCCTTCCCCTTACTGCTAGGTCCGGCTTCAGACTTTGATGATCTGAAATCTGCCTAGTCTTCGTTGTGTCCCTGAGCTATCTCCCACCACAGTCACAAAATATCTTTTTATTCCATGGAATATAGACTGTTCAATACTGGTTCAAACTGTGACCTATGACCTGAAAGTAACCAAAAACAAAAAAGAGGTTTACCCAGCCAATTATTCACTACTCAAATAGGTCCCCCACCAAAAAAAATCCCTTAAAAACTTTTAGTTTTCAATGAGAAATTGAAACCAAAGCATCTTCTAGCTTTTGAACACATGCTTCAGTTAAATTTGCATTTTTTTAAATAACTGAAATGCTAACATTTTAACCAGAAGCTGTTTTTTCCCTCCTTCAAACTAAACATTTCCTCCAAATAAAAAGTTGGTTTGGGTTTACAAATTCTATTTTTATTTGCCAAGACCCAGAACATTTCTTTAGATGTTACATTTTTCAATAAGCATTTCACCATTTTTCATGAAAATGTTTTAACAAAAATCCCAAACATTTTGGGGAGCTCTATCATACCCACCTAAACAATTCATTGATGCCCTTTTCAAGGCTCATGATTGCCCATTTAAATGCATGTAACCAGGAGTGTGATTGTTGATTTTATGCTTCTAGCATAAAACCCCGGCTTTTCTGTCATCTTCCATTCAGCAATCCCAAAGCACTTACAAATACTGTTATCAATCCCGTGAAGTAGGGCTCATTATTTCCATTCTTGCAGATGAATAAACTGAAGCATAGAAAAAAGTAAATAACTTGCTTAACATCCCTGCAGTATAGAAGACAAACTCCAGACATAATGGACTTGATGATCAACAAGGGAGATGAAGGTTAGCTATTAGGAAGGATTTTGTAATCAGAGGTGAGTGAAACAGATTACCAAGAGGGACTAGGAAATATTCATTGTTGGATATTTTCAAATGCAAGTCAGAAAAATATTTCTCTGGGATGGTTTAGACAGGAAGGCTCTGTTCCGAGCAGGAGACTGCACAAGATGACCTCTTAAATGTCCCTTTCAGCTCTATGCTTCTGTATTTCTATCCCATTGCCCTACCAGACACTGCTTTCTCCAGTTCTTTCACAAGTGGATTCACTAGGTTCATTCTTTACCTCTACTGCAGCCTTTCTGAACACCTCCAACACTGTAAAGAGGCTGGATAGTTAGCAGTATCCAGCTCTGGATTTTCCAAGGGGAACAAACAGATGAACTAATGCAACACTTTCCCAGCCACTAGTATGACTGGACATTGTGTCGGGCAGCTCCGGGCTGGTGTATTCTGGGCATACTTCAGAGCATTCCAGGATGCCCCCAGGTAGCAAGAGGCACCCCTTGTTCAGGGCAACAGCTTATGACTTTCTTTTCTCTTGTGGTGGAGGAAGACTGTAAGTGCTATATCTGCTCCTGGGCCCCTTGGTAAATAGCTTTAGTAAAAAGTAGACCACCAGCTATAAAGTTTGGTTGAACTTAATTTTCTCTTAACCCTCCTTCAAAAATCAACCCCCCCAAAAAAGAAAAAAACCCTAACCTCCCAAAAAACCAAAAAACAAACAAACAAAAAACCCGCCAAACAGATGCATTTTAGAGGTTACCGAGAACCTGCCAAGTAAATTAGACCCTTTGCCTTTTTTTAATACTGTACTGCACACATTTATGTGAAGAGGACTGCAAAATGCGAAACAATCAGCCACTGGGCCACACTGTCCCACACAAACAGCTCAACTGCATCGTCAGGCATCTAGCTGAATCGCAGGCAGGACTATTGCTCCTCTGCCCAACTACCAGCTCTGTAAGGAACCATTCTGTCACTGGATCCCAGCAGGGAAAGAAAAGCCCAGAGAACAAAGTAGATTCTGCAACAGCAAAAAACAAAAAAAGGCAATGGCATTAGATGATGGGGACAAAAGGGAGGGAGCTCAATTTTGGTTCTAGGCTTCTTGGTCCAGTCTCTGCCTTCACAGAGAGATCCCAAGCCCTAATTCCCAATATGGTACTCAGACACCACAGCTTTCCTCCTCAAGTGATATCTAGCCCAAAAAGTTCCATGCCCTTCATGTACCATACCCTGCTTGAGTTTCTTCTAACATCCCAGTCCCTATTGACACACCCAAGTAACCCAACAACCCCACACAACTTCTATCACCACCCCCTTTAAGTACCATAGCATCTAACACTTACAGGGAGCATCCATATGTTCATTAATGCACTTTAGGTAATGCACATTAAATCTAGTACCCCCATTGTGAGGGCACTTTTACACATGCTCTGGAGGTGCGTGTGTGTGGTGGGGAAGCAGTGCTTTAATTCAGGTGGCTCTGAAAGTTGCTCTAATTAAAGCACTGCTGCATCTTGTGCATCAGTGTCTCTGCACTTAAAAATAAGAGCAGGGGATACAGGAGGTGCTGGAATGTGCTGGAATTCCAGTGTGTTGGAGCAGCCTCATCACTCATGTATAGGCACCCTGAAGTACTAGAAATATGTGCATTAGCTTATTGCAATGCTCATTAGCTAAAGAGCATGTATTTTTGTGATGCTTTATTCATAGATACTAGGGACAGAAAGGACCTCAACAGATCATCGAGTCTGACCCCCTGCCTAGGCGGGAAAGAGTGCTGGGGTCAGATGACCCCAGCCAGGTGCCTATCCAGCCTTCTCTTAAAGACCCCCAAGGTAGGGGAGAGCACCACCTCCCTTGGAAGCCCAGTCCAAAGTTTGGCCACCCTTACCCTGAAAAAGTTTTTCCTGATATCTAGCCTAAATCTGCTCTCTGTCAGTTTGTGACCATTGTTCCCTTGTTACCCCAAGAGGCGCCCTGGTGAACAGAGCATCTCCGATCCCTTGCTGCATCCCCCTAACAAATTTGTAGGTGGCGACAAGATCACCTCTCAGCCTTCTCTTGCGGAGGCCAAAGAGGTCCAGATCCCTCAGTCTCTTCTCATAGAGCTTGTCCTGTAAGCCCCCAACCATATGAGTTGTCCTCCTTTGGACCCTCTCGAGTCTATCAACATCCTTCTTGAAGTATGGTGCCCCAAACTGGTCCCAGTACTCCAACTGTGGTCTGACCAATGCCGCATAGAGGGGGAGTATCACCTCCTTGGTTCTATTTGTCATGGATCTGCTGATGCATGATAAAGTGCGGTTAGCTTTGCTGATGATTTTATTACACTGACGACTCACTATGACTCTGAGATCCCCTTCTGCTTCTGTGCTGCTGAGAGGGTCACTTTGCAGCAAGTAGGCGTGCTGGACATTTGTGCACCCTAGGTGCGGCACTCTGCACTTGTCCTTGCTATACCGCATCCTATTTTCTAACCTGTCCAGGTCTGCCTGCAATTGTTCCCTACCCTCCAGAGTGTGCACTTCACCCCACAATTTAGTATTGCCTGCAAACTCAGACAGAACACACTTCACATCCACATCCAAGTCACTGATGAAGATATTGAAGAGTACAGGTCCAAGGACCGAACCCTGAGGAACCCCACTACCCACATCCTTCCAGGTCGATACCTGCCATTGGTACTAATGCCCCAAAATGTGCATTAAAATAGGCTAACGTGCATTAAAGCACATATGTAGATGTTTCCATAGCTGCCAAAATGTGTGCATTTCCATGTCTCACTCCTGTATGGGGCAGGGTGCATAGAACGTAAGCAGAAGTTTATAGTTTTGTATATGCAAATTATATGCAGCTAGCTCACTGTAATCTAATTAGCTACATTTGTTCATTAGATACAAGATAGCTCATTAGCCGTAATTAAAATATTACGCATGGAGTAGTGCAACACTTGACAATTGTTTATAAAACTGAACGAACTGTACATGCCCTGATCACGTGGCTCCATAAAAGATCAACACAAAATTAGCCTGACTTTAAAAAAAGAAATAAATAACCTGAACATATTAGTGTTTGTTGCAATTTCGCCCACCAAAGTCAGGTACACAGGCAAGAAGGTCTTGTAAAGATGCATTTCTTTGTTTCCTGTTATTTGGACCAGATCTACAATATAAAAGTTAAAGTTGCTTAAGAAGATATGGTTCCACTGAGGTCTCTTAAGTCCATCAACTAGCTGCTTAACACTATGAAAATCTCCTATGGGCTACTTTATTTTAGTGCCACAGTTGCTGTTAATTATTTTAAAAAATAAATTGTGTAGTTATATATCATGTTGTCTGGTTAAGAACTGATGTGGGTTCATTCTAAACTGTCCAAAATAACATGGGGGAAGGGAGGAGAATAAGGGGCTTGAGTTCTGAACAGAGTTCAAACTACTTCACATCATCCCTGTTCAAAGCAGAAGCTTTAATAATCTCCTGGATGTGATTTATTATTAGTATGTGTACATATTTTTCAAACCCTCAGGAGATCTGTAACTTGCAGATGTAACCAGAGATTAACGCCCATCATCTCTGGTGAGGGCTCTGCCCTAACACTTCAGCTAGCAGTAACAACAATTCTCTCTTTTACTAATATTCCTTAGTATATTATGGTACTCCTGTGTTTTTCAAGGAGTCCCATGGTGGTTTCAACCTAAATATTTTGTATGATTTAACTCAGCTGGTTTTAACTGCCAGAGTACAGCAGTTTTTGGTATTTGTTTAATTACACACAACCAATTTTAAAAAAGAAAAAAAAAATGAAAATCGACTGTCTAAGAATTTTCCAACCCCATGGGCCCATTTAGACACTTCTATCAGTTGTAAAGTATCTGACAATAGTCTCAGGGCCACCAGTGACCTTCTAGTGCCACTGATCTAGCATCACACCTGCTGCTTCATGCTTGCCAAGAGGATTTGGGGGAGGGAGAGCGGGGGGTGGGGGAAGGTTATCCTAGTGTTTTTCCCCCTCTTTGATTACCAGTAAATCAGACCTAGACTTACACTTTCTTCCTACATTGAAAAGCTGCCAGTCTTCAAGTGTCTCTCATTAGCTTTTAAAACCTATGCTCTACTGAAGAGGAGTTAATACTTTTTTTCCTGGCACTGGCTGAAATCTCAATGTCTGCATTAAGGCACCAAATCCTAATAGCTACTGAAGGCAGATTGGGAAACCAGCACTGAACATGATACATGAAATCAAATCTTGTGGCACAAGTGTTTTAGTTTTAGATGAGAGCGTTTGCTTTTAAAATGCAGAAGGGCACAAAGAGTCCAAAGCAGGAGAAAAGGCATATAATGTAGTTTTGTTCTAATATAGGCAGTTTTCTCTAATGCTTTAAGCAGGACACAGAGTATCAAATGCTCTGTGCTCCACGAGTTTAACTAGCTGTACTTTCATATCTCATAAAGATGTTCTGAGGCACAATTCATTCATGTTTTAACTTTCCCTGGTAGGTTAAAGACGCTAAGCATCAGAGTGAATGAAACATAATTAGCATCTTTTTTTTGCCTAATTTAAGATAATTGGATTCTAAGAACTTCTAGCTGCCAAATTCTAAATTTCTTCTTTCTTTGGTAGTGGCATTGTAACCATTATGAGGCCAGGGTAAAAGAGCCAGTTGTCTTGTCACTTCCATTTACAAAATCACATACTTTCTTTTGATTTGTGAATTGCTTCAAAGATGTCAAAGGCATGTGTTTTCCTTATGGGCCAAGGCCAGATTTCTGTTTTCAGTACACCACTGAGACTTCTGGAAAACCCACTGATTTCAGGGTCACTCAGAGAAGGATTTGGAAATAAATGAGATTTAAAGACTGGTCTCTTCTGGGGGTACCCAAGTTCAATAAAGCACCTTCCCCCACCTTTTTTTTTTTTTTTTAAAGGAACAAAGCAGACTGAGAAACTTGACTCCAATACATTGTCTTCTCACCACTGCTCTAAACAAGATAACATTGAAAAGCTCCTTCCTGATCCATTGGTATTGATATGCACGAGCAAAATGCTTTTTAGAACTTAATGTCTGAATTTGGGGAACTGAGGGGCCATGTTCTGTGCTCAGTTACCTCGGTAGCTGTGGGTTTAAATGGAATCACATCAGTGTGACCGAGTAGAGAATTTGTCCCCTTATCACCACTCTGGGCTCAAGGAGGTGCAGCCAAGCCCTGAATAAGTGGAAAAAAAGGTGGTGGGGAGGGATGCAAGAAAAGCAATGCAACTTCATTAAGAGTCAGCACTGCAACACTTACTGCTGAGGATTTTCATCCATCACTGTTCAGAGGCTGAATTTTAAAATAAGATCCTACCACAAGCAAGGAGTACCTGAAGCTAGAAGACTGAAAAGAGGATCTGGAGAGTGATGGAAATATGACTCCCAAAACAGAGGAAGATCGGATACCGATTCATACCATTGGATGTAATCATTCAATCAGCTTAGTGACTATTTCTCCTCTTCTAGTTTTCCAGCAGAGCGATACCATGTATTCTCAAGAGAAGCTAACAGCTAGTTGAGGGTTACCATTTAGGCTCTGGAAAATGATTTTTTAAAGCAAGTGTTACATGACCTAGCATGAATACAAATATTTGATGGCTTTTTTTTTTTTTTAATTACTTGGAAAGTTTTTTACCATTTTCAGGACAAACACAGAAGCAGTGAGCTAAATCCAGAAAGAGAAACTGAGCTTAAAGAAATAGTGTAAGGTAGTTTTACTGACCAACCTGAGCTGCATGAGGAAAGCAAATAGCATAAATCTACCTCAGGAAAGTCCGGAGGTTTTAAAATTTTAGGGTCAGATCCTTCCTTAAGGGCCAGGCCCTCAATTATTTTTTAAATGTCTTATTGTTCTTAATTGCACAGAGAAGCACAATATTTTTATTCTGATAAATGCCCAGAAGTCTTCATTACAAATTCTTATGTCCTCTACTTGTGAGTTTACATCTTTGAACAACTACCTTATTGTCTCTGGAACCGATTTCTACTGCCGCCTTTCTTCTCTTTGTTAGACTAGAGGAAAGGGTGCTGCTGAATGGGGCCAGAAACATGACTCAGAGAGCTACTATCTTGCCTATCTAATCATGCATTAGCGTGATTTGATTCTATGTAGCAATGTTGAGATTGCAAAAGATCTGCTAAAAATGAGTTCACAAGGAAGAGCTCAACTTCTTCAAACCAGGGAACAAACCAATATATAATACTTGGAGCAAGATCCCTCTAAGCACCCAGGACCATGCCCAGATGTGTTGATATTATTGACACTTTATTTCCAAATTTAGCAAAGTAGGTCACCCACCTCTTCCCCTTGCCTCATCACCCAGGCCCGCTTCTCTTTCTGAGACCTGACTATCTTTATTTCCTTCCTTTCTGATAGAAGGGAGATCAGACTACACCCCCAGAGCATGGGTTCCTAGATCTCTTTTCCACCTTGATACTCTGTTTCTGTAACAAACGGCTTAAGCACGAGCTTATAGGGGCAATGAGTGTGTGGGGAAGAAATCTCCTGAACCTACTCAAATCCTCTCATGAGTCTCTAATTACAAAGATGAGCTCCTATAATGTAAGAGCCCTGTGGCCAAGTCACTTCTTAACAGAGCAGAACTTCTCCCAGAATCAGGATACCAGAAACGTGCGACTAGAGTCTTTGTCTTCTTTGATGTAAGGCTTCCTTTCTGGGCAGCAGAAGAGATGCAAGGGATGTGGATTTGACTTCAGAAGAATACCAGGGGATTGGAAAAAGAAAAGAGGACTTGTAAACTGAATCTCTCTCAAAAGTAGCCCCTTGAACAGGCATTTGAGGATATTTGGTATGTCTCATTTCACTTTGATATCCAGTGCCGAAAGGAACTCAGAGGCTTTGTGAGGATAAAAACTTGGACTTGCAGCACACAATACGTTCTTGGAGCTTGTTTTCACTCTATGGCGCAGTTGCTGGCAGCACAGAACAGACAACAGAGCTCTGCCTACATTCCCCAGCCAGGGAGCAGCCTTTCCAGACATCATTTGCAACTCAGCGGAGGGAACCCAAGTAATTACGTAACCCAGCTCTACCCCACGCTCAGTCGCATGCACACGTGTGTGCACACGTACGCATACTTTACAGTTACAGATTTTGTTTCTGGAAAGTTGCCCGAGACGTTCAGTGCCTCAACAGGCATGGTAATAGGCTCAGAACCAGAGAATCATTAGACTTGGACAACGGGTCAATCCTATCCATCATTCTGCCTCATGGGAGAAGTGACCTCACTATCCCTAAACTATCCCCAATAGACGGGTGTCAAGTCTAGCCTTGAATAGCTCAAGTGATGGCACTGGTAACCTCCCTTGGAAACTTAGTGCATTGCCTAACTTTTCTTAGAGTTATACAATTTTTCCTAAGACGTCTCTGCTTCAGTTCATTCCGTCCTCATTGACTAATCAAAATAATTGGTCCCTATCCTCTTTATAACAATACTTGATGTATTCGTAGATGGTTACGTTTCCCCTCAGTCTTCTTATGGTCTAGACTGAATGTGATCTGCAGCTCCCTCGAAGTTTCCACATGGATCTAAATGGCTATTGCAGCTCCATAGGGGCTCAGAAAGGGAGGCCTGGCTATAGTAGTTTTCTAACAGTTGTGAAAAGGGATTTTGCTTCACTTTTTAATAAGCAAGCAATATAACCTGTCACTGCAAGATGTTCACATATTCTCTCTTTCACCAGAATTTCACATTCCCCACTCCCATCACAGATTACTTAATGCTGTAGCTATTCCATTTTGCGTCTTGATTCTACTAGCTCTCTTGAGCTAAGTTAGTTTGTGTGTACTCAAAACTTTGATCAATTTTGCTTACTGATTACGTGTGCACGCGCATGCACTACAAAATCCAGGCCTAATTTTCATACCTAAAAAAATTTCAAGAGCAGCGCTACAGTGAAACCCAACTGATGTAAGCGGTAAAGGAGTGCTATTTACTTTATTCAAGAGAAATTTAAGAAGGAATTTGATCAGAGTCTATCTATAATTTTCTATGCAAGGAGAAGATATATGAGGACTTGCTAATTTAGCAGGCCTAAGGAATAACAAGATCCACATGCGGGAAGCTGAAGTCAACTGTTCAAAATGGAAACAAATGGAAATGTTTAACAGTGAAGACAGGTTACCAGGGAATGTGTCAAATTCTGCACCACAGAGTCGTTAAATCAAGACTGCATGCTTTTCTAAAAGATGTGCTCCACTTCAACTACAAGTTCTTGGGCTAAATGAGGAATCATTAGGTTAAATTCTACGGTCTGTGTTATGTAGAGAGCTTACAATATAGCCTCTCTAGGCTTAAATTCACATTATGTAATGTGCATCTACTACTTATATATTTCAGGAAAGGCTATATTTCTGAACTGTGAGGTAGAGCAAAATGAAATGGAAGTAATTTTTACCATAATAAGAATATCCCATCCCTTTCATACCCCCCCCCCGTAATTTTATATATAAACACATTATCTAGGGGGGTTAAATAAGTTTTGTCTAAGTGAAATTTCAGTATTTGGCCATTCACAGGAAAAAATCCACAACAAATTTTAGAAACCTGCTTTCTTTTTATTCTCCTTCATATTTAAGACACCTGTTTCCTCCTTTTCCTCTGGGTGTCCTGGCAAGTATTATTAGAAAGAAAATAAGCCACACAGAAGCTGATCTACACAAGGTCACAAAGAATTAATGGTAGAGTTGAAAGTAAAAAACCCCTCAAAAAACCTTTTTCTCTAGGATTGTTTTATTTTTTGATGAAGAAGAGGAGGAGCAGCTTCCTTTAGTTCCCCATTCCCACTTGCCATACCATGCTTTAAATATAACTGAAGTATCACAAACTAGAGATTTCCATCTTCATATTTTATTTATTTGGTTCCCCGGCCCCTCTCTTGGAAAGTTTCCTCTCCATCTCCATCCCTTTGAGCCTGCTAGCTTCCCTTCAGAATTCATCCCCATGAGCTGCAGGTTGGCAATCATACATTATTAGAAAGGTTTTCCCTCTTCTTGAATTCCCACCCTTTCTTTATTAATGTTAAACACCACAGAGACTAATAGATCTAATAAGGTAAGTTAAATCTCTCTCTGTCTTTCTCTCTCTCTCTTTGTTTAAAATGGGATGATATGATATTGACCGTACACCTATTAATGATAGGAGGACTCAATATAAACACATAATTAATAACTAACTAAATAAGTATAAGGCCTAGGCCCCAGTAATTTATTAAATATAATACGGAAAATTGGCCTGTGTTGTTTGATGTCAGATCAAAGTATTAAAAGGGCGTCATTGAAAAAGGTTAAGGTCTATTAAAATGTTATAATTTTGCAGCCTTTAATGTTATTAGTATTTTCCATTTGATGATGCCGGATAATAACTAACATCTACAGCGCACTGTACACATCTTGCCTTTGGCCAGCATCTGTAGAAAGTATACTTCGTTTTGGGGGAATAGCCTTTTTGTAACTATAGTAATATAACAAGCATTACCACAATGGAACAGGTGCGGCCCAGAAGCGTCCCTTTTCCTAGACAGCCAGACAGGCAAGCAGACATTAGAAACTGTGCCTTATTTTGTCCTGCTTCTAAATCATGTGATGGTGTCAGTCAAGAAGAGTTGGGATAGGTTTCAAAGGCAAACTAAGCAATACTACCATCTGAAAGGCAGGATTTTACTTTTTCTTTTTAAAATACACTTTTGCCTCATCTTTAATTCAAACCTGGCTTCAACTTCTTTTTCCCCAAACTCACATCCAGCTCCTCTTGGTCAGTAAATAATTTTGATGGATGTTCTCCCTAATGTGCAAGCCAATGAGACAGTAGAGAGGTACAGATACCCTGCCAACCAGCTGAGCAGCCTACACTTGGGTACTCTTCTAACTTAACTCACAAACTATAGGTAGCGACAACTGGACATTTTAAGAGTCTATTTTATTTCCACAGAAATAGAAACATTCATCAGTGTGTGAGCTCAGAGTTGCAGGACATCAGAGGCATCCTGACTTGAGTCATTTCCATGGCCTTTGCCCTACGATGATGGAGCCAACTCCCATCTCCATCTGGTAGGGTTTCAGTGCACTTAACTACATCTGACTCTGCTTGCTTTTAATGCTATTTAGCATTATTCAAAAGGTTTTGCCTTGTAGGTTCTAGAGTCCTTATCTCATTTGTATATGATGCAGTTGTTTAGGCAATGCCAGATATTAGGCATTTTACACATTTCCTCACCTCATTTCCCCACATTTAATCAGCTGTGCATGCAAGTACTATAGTGAGAATCTAAAAAGTGTCCAAAGCCTATATTTCAACTCTCCATAGGCAAGGAGAATGTGCTGGTGGAGAAGCTGTTGCCATGGAAAGCAAGATGGTAAGGGAATCTATGTAAAAGTTGCCTTGGCAAGTATTATCAGGGGGGAAATAAAACACATGGAAGCTAAATAGCACAAGGCTACAAAGAGTTAATGGTATAATTGAAGGGGGAAAAAGCAGATGTTCCAACTTGCTGTGCTACAACCACTAGGCTATATTTCTTTTACATCCTGTAGGTAGACATACAATAAGAGCTTAAAGAGCGGGTACTGGGTTGGGAGCAGCCAGCAGAGCATTTAATGCTCAATAATTCTAGCATCTTTTGCCTAGCGCCATTGAGACATAGCTCACAACATTCAGTATGAAAAGGAGAGATGGAAAAACAACAAAGGCAAGAAAAAAGGATCTTGGCTGACCACAGTTTGTATAGTAATTCATAATGGGTATCTTGAATAATTGATATTAAAGTAATGTTCTTTGTTTATTGTTTTAAACATACTTGTGGTGAGCCATCATCCACCTACTATAAATTACAAGCAACTGATAAGTCTCCATTTGCAACTCTGCGGCTAACGCCCCTTATCCATAACCAACAGCCTTTTTCCAGCATTGGACCATGTTGAAACATTTCCAAAGCAGACTTTTAGCAGATTTCTTAGAGATTTAGCCCCTCAAAAAGACTCCCCAAAGAGCAAAGGCAGTCCAAGACAGTGAATTTAATTCTTCATCCATTAGGCTGTAATTCCTTTCTGGATGCAATTTTAATATTAGAAAAAGATTAATCTGTATACTTGAAGCCTGTTCTGTTTAATCTTAATGAGTTTTGATTTTATACACTGTGGAATCTAATCCAGCATCACTTTCAAAATTGAAAGGAATAAGGTCACCGCATTTAGAATATAAAATGGGGTCTTATCCAATGTGTGACTGGATGTTTCCAACTAGTATATTGTGTTTAAGAGAGGAAAATGAGCCATTAAAAATGAAGTATTTTTATAGAAAATCTTGACAAACATGCTGCCTCTAGTGACCTTTATATAAAAGGTGAAAAGGTTACATTAATAATTTGGAAATTATTTGGTGGAAAGGAGACCAGAGAACCTGTCTACTAATGTTAGTTCCCAGATTCCCCTAGCATGTCTTGGAGGAATTCCTTCAAGATTACTTGTGGGGAGAGGAGACCTTATTTAGTTAAAGTCAAGTATTTCTCTCTCTTTACAACAGCTTCCCAAGAATAGAAAATGTGCACAGTTCTTTTGTTGATCCCCTACCCTTAGTAGAGATGCATGCCAAAGTGGGCTCTCAAGTCACATTGGGTAGATACAAGGTTATTGCTTTTCTAAGCATAGACAAGAGTGAATTATGATCTTATGTATTCCTTCCCAATTTTGAGTATTCTGTGGCTGCGTCTCTATCTTTAACTATTCAATGAAGCAAGCAGATTAACTTGAGGGATCAAATAGTTTATCCCAACCAGACAGTTGGTCCAATAAGAAGTATCACTCACAACAATTCTTGCCACATACATATCTTCTGGACCATCACAGCAACACCAGCTTAATTAGCAGTGCAACCTTGGGTAACTCATGTGACTTCCCTGTACCACATTTTCCTTTTATTTAGGAGGAGTCATACATCTTTTAGTAGGATGTGAGATGTAATATGTTTACAAAGATCTTTGGGATCATTGGATAAATAATGTTTACATGAATAAGCATAAAGAATATTACTTTTAAAAGTGAAGGCTGGACGTACCAAATTTCAGAAGTGGACTTTGGCAATAGGTCACAACAATATTTTTAACAGAATAGTTTCCACCTTTTATATGTATGTTGAAGTAAATTACTCCCACCCCACATTATCAGCTTATTTTCTTTTCTGAAAAGCACATGCTTAGTTTTGCGAGAACAATTTAGTGAACTGGTCTAACAGAAGTCTATTCCTGCCTTTTATAGGTGTTCTATTGCAGAGATAGGAATTTTGTACTTCTTCCTTGAAAATTGTGCCGCATTTCATTCAGAGTAACAGTACAGTATGCTGGCAGGAAATTGAAACATTGCTTATGTGAAATCAAGTTCGTAAAAGATCAAGAATCCACAAGAAATAAGTAGTTTACCTTTCTGATGCCTTGTTCACATTTCTACAGATAATTCACACCCAGACAAATAAGACTTATGGTTTCTATGAATAAGCTATAAAAAAGATAATTGCCATAGAGAAAGGTATTATTGACTGTTCTGGCAATTATTAATATACACCAAATTCAAAAGATTGTAAACCTTCTCCATTTTTTTAGCCCACAACTATCCTTCATGTTTTGTGCATCATAGTTGCATTCTAGTGTCGCACTGCAGCCAGATGTATTGTGATTCTATTTTCATATATGTTTAATCAAGCTTTTTAATCGTATCGAATACCACACAAATCCCTTACCATTTCATTTCCTTCTGCTGAGGAAACAGAATGTTTTAATACTGGTTTTAACTTTTGAATACCAGTCTGTGCCAATAGCTAATCCACTTCCAATGTATCAATTGTATGGCTTTTAGAAGTCCAGTTTCAATTTGTGTCATTGCATAAGAACATAACAGAATAATTTCAACCCAGACTATAATTAATTGGCATAAGTAACTTGCATCTGTCGCGGTAATATGGGTTTTTAAAAATGAGTTCTAATAGAGCTGGTTAAGTGAAAACAACGGCATCTGCATCTGCTCCATAACTCTGAATACCAGAGCTTGCAAATTCCAAATGGGAACTCCAAAAAATGAGCAATTTAGAAAATGGGGTTTCAATCTCTCTGTGGCTCAAGTTTCCTCACCTAAAATATAGAACAACACCCACTTCTGGAAAGCTTTGGTTGTTTTATGCAAGAAAAGTGATATACATTACATACACATTTGAGTTTATCAAACAATGCAGTATTGAGGAGAAGGGTATATATTAAACCAAACTTCCACAAGGATCTCAATCTTCTGTTTTCCACCCAAGGGCCCTACCTGATGACTGGAATGTCTCTTTTTCCTGTCTTCAAGTTCCCCAATAGCTTCACGGGGTTTTCCACCTCTCACTCTATAAAATAAAAATAAAGAAGAATATGTTAGTACTGACTCTACCTCTAGAACAGGGAGGCACAATATCTATGAATCAGCATGGGGGAGTTAAAGGGTGTTATTTTAAGGGGCTGGTCCTAAGAATTCCCCTCAGATCAACCAGAAACTGGTTTAGGAAATAATGCGGCTTAATGGCTTTTGTTTTTTCATGATAGCTGTGGACATCATTCTTTTGAGGAGGACCCTGTATGCTCCAGAGCACAATAGGACCAAATTCTGCAGCAACAACTCCTGAATTCAATGGCAAGAATCCCTAAATTGTTCTGCAATGTTAATTTATCCATCTCCATTAAACTTTTCATTTGGAGTCTCTTATCCCCAAGTGCATGCACATGCCTCCTGCTATGGCTCATAGCTGAAAATACATGCTGATGTAAAATTCTTTGGTGATCATATTCAGCAATGATTATTACTTTACACACTGGACATTTTCTGCTATGTTTTCCAGGCACTGTGGCAGTCACAATATTATCCAGGAAAAAGATGAATTCTGCAGCCACAGATTATGGAATATTTGGTGCCCTGCTCTTACTAGCTTGGTTTCTTCCTTTCATAGAATCATATAAGTTGGGTCAGAAGGGACCTTATAGATCTTCAAGTACGACGCCCTGCCAGGGCAGGAGAAAAAAACTGGGCTCAAATGATCCCATCTAGGTAGGCATCAAACCTCCTCTTAAAGACCCCCAGGGTAGGAGCCAGCACCACCTCCCTTGGAAGCTGGTTCCAGATCCTTGCCACCCTAACTGTGAAGTAGTTCTTATGGGTTTCAAGTCTTTCAAGAGACTGCTATACGCCAAGTGTCACATTTCATAGAAGAATTGCAGTGTAGTGTTTTTAAATGCACTACTTTGGGTGTGTCTACATGAGATATTTTACTGCGCAGTCAATTAATCTACTGCGTAGTAAAGCGTCACCATCTACATATGTGCTTTACTGTGCAGTAAATTAGACTACTGTGCAGTCAGCCACTACCTGTAAATACAGTTAGTAAACTAACTGAGAAGTAGATACTGCACAGTAGCACATGTGTGGGAGCAAATTTGGGAAACTCCACTGAGCATAGGGCTTGTCCCTATGTGCAGGGGGCCAGGAGAGCTCTACAGCAGCAGCTGTCTCCCAGCCCCCTGCACATCAGGACCCCTCCCAATGTGCATGGGGCTAAGGAGACAGCTGCAGCTGGCAGAGCTCTCCTGACCCTATGTGCATGGGGACCAGATGTGTGCTCCTGGCTAGCACCCCAGGGGAGCCTGGCTGCTGCAGGGGGCCAGAACAGGGTAGGAGCAGCCCTGTACCAGGCTGCTTCTGTTGGGAGCAGATTTGCTCCCAACAGGGATCTCGTGTAGACATGCTCTGAGGGAAGGCTTACTGTTCAGTAAACCTTTATAGCATTAATAGCACATGTAGACAGACCATCTGTGTACTGTATTTAAATGCTTTCAAATGCATAGCGGGAGACATGTCATGTCAGGCACTCTGAGCTCTTTCTTGCTATCGTCTACATATAAATATCCTATGAGCCTTCCTGTACAACTCTGGCAATACATTTCCATCTTTAGTTGCAACCTTCTAGATTTCTGTGCATAGCTTAGGCTAAGCAGAGACTGACAATCTTGTCAAACTGAATGGTAGTGTTTTTATACGATAATAAATATTTAACCGTGCCTGGTTTGAAATGACAATGCTCATTTCACTTGTGAGTGATACAGGATTTGAACTAGAGTTGTGTGGAAGTAAAAAATTAATGTTACCATTCATCAGACAGTGTAGCCTTTCTGCTCCTGTTTCCTCCCCTCTCAATTTCTTGCCAACCTACAGAAGCTTCCCATCTCAACATAAAAAAAGAGGATGTTCTGGTAATTTGCCTTGAACATGAATGTACATGTTCATTCATTTGAGCTTATTAGCTCCTGAAACACAAAGTTCATTATAACCTTGCTCAAGAAAGCAGAGACCTTAAAAAAGGTAAACTAAAAAACACTTGCCAATACTACATATGAAACTTTATTTTACCTTACCTATTGGGCAAGATTTAGAATGATATGCAACTTATTCACCTGCGGTATTAACACACCTCTCTGAGCTTGCTGCAAACATGCACTGGATTGATATTTTGTAAAAATCCATTGCTTTCTTTTCTGGAAGCTAGGAGACCTGGCTCAGGCACTGATTTCTTTTCCTAATATAAACAACTTGCGGGGCTCTAATTTGAATAATGATTCCAGTCAAAAATGGATAATAGTTTCATAGTAGGTAGGGTTGGAAGGGACCTGAGCAGATCAAGTCTGACCCCTGCCATGGCAGGAAAGAGTACTGGGGTCAAACGACCCCGGCTAGGTGATTATCTGGCCTCCTTTTGAAGACCCCCAGGGTAGGAGTGAGCATCACTTCCCTTGGAATTTGTTTCCAGATTCTATCTGCCCTGACTGTGAAGTAGCGCCTCCTGATATCTAGCCTGAACCTACTCTCCGTCAACTTATGGCCATTATTCCTTGTTACTCCCGGTAGTGCTCGGGGGAACAGGGACTCTCCCATTGCCTGTTGGTCCCCCTTGGTCAGTTTATAAACGGCCACTAGATCCCCCCCTCAGCCTTCTCTTGTGGATGCTGAACAGGTTCAGGTCCCGTAGCCTCTCGTTGTAGGGCCTGTCCTGCTGCCCTCTGATCATGTGAGTGGCCTCCTCTGGACCCTCTTCATGCTGTCCACATCCCTCCTGAAGTGCGACGCCCAGAACTGGACACAGTACTCCTGCTGCAGCCTGACTCGTGTCACATACAGGGGGAGGATCACCTCCTTGGACCTGCTCACGATGCATCTGTGGATACATGACAAGGTGTGGATGGGCTTCCTGACCACGTCCCCACATTGTCAGCCCACATTCATCTTGGAGTCAATGATAACTCCAAGATCCTTTTCTGCCTCTGCACTGACGAGAAGGGAGTTCTCCAGCCTGTAGGTACGCTGCTGTTTCTTCCTCCCCAGGTGCAGCACCTTGCACTTGTCAGTGTTGAAACCCATCCTGTTCTCATCCGCCCACCCCTGTAACCTGTCCAGATCTAATTGCAGCCTGTCCCTCTCCTCTACTGTGCCTACTTCTCCCCACATCTTAATGTCATCTGCGAATTTGAACAAGGTGCTTTTCACCCCCTCGTCCAAGTTGCTGATGAAGATGTTGAACAGTGCGGGCCTGAGGACCAAGCCCTGGGGAACCCCACATCCCTCCAGGTCAAAAATGACCCATACACCACCACTCCCTGGGTGTGGCCTTCCAGCCAATTAGTGACCCATCTGACCGTGTAGGCATCGACACCACAGTCACCTAATTTTTTAATGAGAATGAGCATGAGGTGAGAGACTGTGTTGAAGGCCTTCCTAAAGTCCGGAAAGACTACGTATACTGCAACACCTGTGTCTAAGGATTTTGTGACCTGGTCATAGCAGGCCACCAGGTTGGGCTGACAGGACCTGCCTCTAATGAACCCGTGTTGGTTGCCCCTAAGCATAATCTCCCCTGCTGGTTCCTCACAGATATGCACCTGAATAATTTTCTCAAAGAGCTTCCCCAGGACCGAGGTAAGACTAACAGGCCTATAGTTTCCTGGATCCTCCTTCCTCCCTTTTTTGAAAATGGGGTCCACATTGGCCCTTTTCCAGTCCTCTGACACCTCACCAGAGCACCATGAATGCTTGTAGAGCTGCACCAAGGGTCCCACACTGACCTCTGCTAATTCCTTCAGCACTTTGAAGTCATCAGGACATGCTGATTTGAACACATCTAGTCCCACCAGAAGTCCCCTGACTAGGTCCTCACTGACCCTGGGCTTGGCTGTGCCTCCCCTGGGACCATCGGGGATCCCGGTGAGGGGGTGGGGGGATGACCTGGTCCCTGCGCAGAAAAATGGAGGCAAAGAAATTGTTGAAGAGATTAGCTTTGTTGTCCACCAGATTTCCCAGTGTGTCCTGCAGAGGCCCCACATTACCCGGTACCTTCTTTTTACCCCCAACATATTTAAAAAAGGACTTCTTGTTATCCTTGATCCAGGTTGCTAGCCCCAGTTCCATCTCTGCCTTAGCCTTCCTAACAGTGCCCCTACAATCGAGCCAAGGAGGTATAATCTTCCTTGGTGATGGCCCCTCCTTAATAGTATTATTAAGGTCATTTGAGATAGACAGGCTATAAACGACTTCTCCAACTTAGCAGGGTAGGTAAGAACAGAATCTGAATCTCCTGTTTCCTTGTTCTGTCTATTGCTAATGCATCATGGTATCTTGTTGGCACATGACACTTGACCTTCTGCAATGGCTATGGCTCCAGACAGTATCTTGGGTTTGTTATGAGTCATGGGCATGCTAGAGCAATGGAGGCAACTCTGCCAACCAACAAGGTGCCGGGCATTAGGGTTGTGTGAAACGGGCCCTATTCGATTTAGATTCAGCCTGAACTGGGGACAGTGATTCGATTCGTAGATTTGGATCACTGTCCCTGGTTCAATTTGGCTGAATCTGAATCTAAACATTTGATGCTGATTTGGACACAGGCACAGCTTTAAGTTTTTTCTACATACCTTGAGGTACCAGTGTGGCTCATGATCGTTGCGGTGCTGGGGTGGATGGAGCATCCCACAGGAGCATGGGGGACTCTCCAGCATGCTGGGCAGCAAACGTGGAAGTGGAGCGGAAATACTTCCATTCCACTCCTGGGTTTGTTAGGGAATGCGCTAGGCCCTCTCCTCCCCCGTGTTTCCCCTGACTCAGCAATTGGCTGCAGGGGGACCTTCGGTGCCCCCCCAGACCCAGGAGGCACCAGTCACTGAGCTGGGAGGGCTTGGGGGGCCCCTTCTGGTCAACTTCTGGAAGCAGGCTGGGGAGCCCTCAGCGCTTCTGTGGGATGCTACATCTGCCCCAGCACCACAGCGTTCAGAGCTCCTGCTCTTAGAGCTGTATCTAGGTCTGAATCGCTGAATCTGCCCGAATTGATTTGGAGGGTTCTGAATTGATTTGGAGAGATTAAAAGGTCCTTTGATTTGATTCACGTTTGGAGATTTGGCCACCAAATCAGGCCGAATCTCTGCTGAATTGGGGACCGAAGCTTCACATGGCCTTATTGGGCATCTCTTCAACCACTGCAAGGAAACATTTAAATTGCAGTCACTGCAGTGATTGAACTTTAAACTACCTGGTTGTGGTCCTGCTACCAATGTAGCCCCTGGAGCAAAGCTCAAAATGAGCTGAAAACACTGGTTGAGAAGCTGAGTAAATACTCAAGCAATAATCCTCTGCCAAATTGCACGATCCTGCAGTAGCTAACAAGCTGATTTAATGCTATCTCAGGTAGTTCCACATGAGCTGTAGTCATTGAACTAATCCTGCTGAAAGTGAAACACTAATATCTGTTTGGATTTCCCAAATACATCCTATATTAAAGGGACACCTCTCTGACAGTATGAAAATTCTTATAATGTTTTTCATTGCCTCCGATATCATCACAGGTGATAGGTTAGATCAGAGGGCAGAATTGAGGTATCCTACCAGAGTTAATTCCTTTCAGTATGTTAATGTGAACTTGGGCTTGCCTCCCTTAGGCCTCTGACACTACAGAATGACTGCAGTGGGAAAATAAAGTTTTACTGGCTTTGTTTTTTAGCTGATATGCTGTGGGAAAAAAAAAAAAAGCTATGGTCAGTGGCAGATTCATAGCTGAGGTTGAGAATAGGCTCCAGTGGTCATGACTAAGCTAACCCAGGAGACAGCACTAATTAGGAATCAAATATACAGATAAGGATGTCTACTGTCATACCCACTAATGTCAGGAAGTTCAAAGTATCCTCCTCACACATACAGAACTATAAGTATAAAAGTGTTCATATTATTCTGAGCAGGTCCCTCAGGCTAACGTCAGCAGCATACCACAGCCAGTGAAAGGCCCTTTAAGCATTATCTCATTTCAAATGGAATAAAGGAGACCACACTACTCTCAATCTGAGTTGAATTAGACAAGGAAAATGGCATCTAGAGGAATGAGGCCATCCTTCGGCAGGCTGACCCAGTTAACCAATTGCCATAGGGAGTTAAGAGAGCAGCCAGCAATAGAACCAGCCAAGAGGTGAGACAAGATGCCCGAGTTGAGGCCAGCTAAGAAGCCAGCCTTCCTGATCCAAAACTGCTGGAAAAATACATTCCTGAGCCTGGGGTCTGGGACCTGTAGCTACCAAGCAGACTCTGCCTGAGTGGACAAGGGGGCTGGTTCAAATGCAGCAATACAATGCAGAGGATGAATGGGGAAAGCAAGGTAGGCTCAAGTTGCATGACAGGTCAACTGGCTTTGTAATACAATTGTTATTTGAAAATGTTGAAGATACATCTATCAGGACACAACCTCTTCTTTCTGTACGGACACTTGGAAAGGTAGAGGAGGTTACAATAATACTAATGCCGAGTTTTCAGAGCTAGTCTATCAATGGACTTCAAAAGTTTCAGAAACAGTATTCTCTGTTCAGTACTGAAAACCTGGGGCCAAGTGCCACTACGGAGAAGGATACAGGACAGAGACTGGAAAAAGCATGTTGTTGTATTAGGGCCAATGGCAATTACACTCAATAATACCAAACAATTAATTTTTCTGAAATGGCATGGTACAGAAGAATCATTCTAGGAGATCCATCTTATCCTAGTCTTCCCTGACAAATGAACACTTTTATTACATACTTGGAGAAAGGACCCGTTTAACTTTACATACAGCAGTTGCACAATGACAACAGAATGAACATCTGGAAGACTGAAAGGTAGGTTAAAGTGCCAGATGTAGGTCAGACAGCCCAAAATAGAGAATGGAGGGAGAGAAGTGAGAAAGGGAGGTAAATCAGTGTCCATGTTTGAAAATATAGCTTGAATCAGGCTGAAATTTTCAGTGCTCAAGCTAGGTTTTTGTCCCTGATTAGTTCACTAGAGGGAACAGTAGAACACGAAGACACAAAGGTAGAAAATAGTGCACCTAGTGTCAAGTTTGCAAAAAGCAATGCAGGCCAAAGGAACCACCCGATGTTCATCTAAGCTGACCACTGTCCTGTCATTCCCAGAGGGAACTCTGAATCCCTAGCTTTAGCTGAATTTGAGATCTAACCCTGGTAGAGTCATTTTTTTCTTCATTTTGTTTAGGAAGGTGCCCTGAATCAAATGCAAGATGTCTCAGTAGAAGCTGAAAAAGACAGTACTCAGTGAAGACATTATTAGGACCACAGATTGCCTTTTACTCCTTTTAGCATTAAAGATCGCATGCCACATTGCAAGACTCTGGGCAGAGCTGACTTTTTACATACATGCATATAAATAAGGCAGGACGTAGGTACTAATTGAATATCAAATGTAATATCAGACTAAATTAACAGCACATAGATTTTACAAAATAGGACTTTCTAAACCTATCAGCTTCAAATAGAAAAGATATATGCAACATTTTACTAACTGTTGAACCTTAAAATATACTGAATCAAATCTTTTTACCTATTATCATTTATACCTTAGTAAAAACAGGTAGGTTTCACTGGGCACATCTACATGTGCAAATACTGCAGGATCAGTTTACTCTAAAGCAGTGGTTCCCAATCTGTGGTATATGTATTACTAGTGGGATGCAGACAACTTGTCAGTGGTACACATTAATAGATTTATTATAATGACTTTATATGATAAATTGGTAGCACACAATCTGTCAGAGTTTGGAAATTGCTGCTCTAGAGTAAGCTACCCTAGAGTAAACTATCCAGGGCACATGTCTACACATGCAGGGATGCAGCAGCAGATTTGGTGCTCCTAGCAGCAAATTGCTCCCGCTCCTTGTGGCTCTATACCAAGTCCCTGTAGCAGCTAGGGAGGGCTCTAGCATAGGGCCAGGAGACAGCTGTCTCCTGGTGGGGGCTAGGACATTGCTTCCTGCCCCTGGGAATTTCCTGCTGCTAAGGCAGACTCCACCACTAGAGCCTGGGTGGGGACGGTGTCTGCCTGCCCCAGCAGCAGGGAGCTCCCCAGCCCTCACTCTGCAATTGCAGGGCCTGGGCTGGGAAATTCTTATCTCCCAGCCCAAGCTCCTCAGTCAAGGGGCCCAGACTGGGAAGTGGAGGCTGGGACCTCCCTGCTGCTGGGGACATTGTTCCTACCAGTTCTTCTGTGGCAGAGCATGCCCTGGCAGCAGGCAGCTCCTGGGGCAGGGCACTGTCTACATGTGCTGTACCACGCAGTAAGTAGTCAAGAATAAACTTGCTACTTGTATTTAACAGGTAGCAAATTTACTCATGAGTAGCGAAAATTACTGTGCAGGAAGCATCTGCATGTGGAGATGGTGACAGTAGCAATTAGCTGAGATGCACCCACTATGTACTATATCACTAGATTCATATTATAGTCCATCTTGAATAGTAATTACTATAACATTGTATTTATCTGTATATTCATCATGTTACTATTCATGAAGCTTTGTCCATGTCCTGGTATTTACACTCTTTTAAAATTGCTAAGTATTTCACCTCATATACCTTCAATCATTCATCCTAACTTAACACATCAAAAGTGCTGGCAATTCTTTCAAATTTCTTGCCTAGGTCAGTTGGACAATATACAAGATGATTTTTCAATGTTATTATTTTTAATCTCTGTTTAGTAGGGAAATTGAGGCAACACAACAAGAGTAATTGATTTGATTTACACAGCTGGGAATAGAAGTCACATCTTACTACTTTAGTCCATTCATAGCACCTGACAAAGGAGACTGTTGCTTACATATATAGTAGGTCTTTCTGAATTAATTCATCTCTTAGGTGCCACCCTGCCCTGCCTTCTGTTTGACTTCTGACTAACACGCCTTCCTACCACCCTCTCCTTTCCAGTCGCTCTTTCATTTTAATGATGGCCGTAATCAGAACAACTCTGTATTTGCACTGGGCACAACTATTGAAGCTAACTGAAGTGACAAAACAACTTTTCTGTTATATACTTTTTAAAAAGACTGTTGTTGCTATTTAGATGTTTCATCAAGTCTTGAGTTCGGAAATCACAGAGGTGTGAACTAGAGCAAGACGTGAACAATAGTCATATGAGATGACATATTTTTTCCTCAAAAGTATTCATCTAGAATTCTGCCTTGGCTATCAGACATTTAATAGTTTTGCCATTAATTTTTGGCATTTTTCTAAGGAATCACAGGTAACCATTAATCAAAGTGCAAGATATGCTATATTTCTATATATATTTATTTCAGAGAGAGCAGGAAAACTTTCTATTCAGCTGTCAGAAGTCCTTTTTTTTTTTTTTTTTGCCGTTACTTTGGCAAGAACCGCACACGCACACACTCCTCTGAAAGTCTGATTTCTTATGCTTCAGACCAAATAAAAAACAAAGACCAAGCCAAGCTCTGAGAAGTATCTACAGCAAAATTAAGTTGATTGTTTGGGTTGAAAGACCATCGCTGTATAACTCATGAACTATAGCAGCCAGTGAAGTAAAGTTCAGATAAACACAGGCACCTATTGCTTCACTACAGAGAATTTTGAAAAGTATAATTTTACCACATGACCCTATTTTCTGTTCACAAACCTGAGACGAGCAGGACACTTCAGCAGTCTCTCTCATTCATTTCTCACAAGGGCAGGAAAAAATGACAGAAACAGGAAAGAACAATGGTCATAAAAAAGCAGGAGCTTGTGGGAAAGGAGGTTTTTTACTAGCAAATAGCTTCTAAGGCTTATTTCATCGAATGGCAAAGATTTAATATTAACCCTTGAAGAGGCTGTTCAGTTGTCCTCCCCAGAGATAAAACAAAGTGAACATCCTTCATGGGAGTTGTCGGTAGATGTCTGGGTGCCAACTGGAATAGGAAGTTTTAAAGATCTAGATAAGCACATGGAAATTAGTGTTCCCATTCATAGATTATTAGGATTTATATTAATGAATATCCTACTTGGCCCACGGGGCACCTTTGTATTGCCTGCTGATTAGCAGGATTCATGGACAGATCCAGGATTTTGTAAATGGGGGTGATGCTGGAGTAAAGCAGGAGTGGCTCTTGAGCCTTCTCCTGCCCCTTCCCCGAGGACAGCCAGGGACAGCAGCAATGGCATGTAGGAGGGGTGGTGGAGGGAAGGAGAGGGGAGGGGATGTGTGGGTTCTTACCCAATTCAGGGGCTTAAAAATAGTGCCTGGCTGCTGTTCCCACAGCATTGTCAATTGAAAGGGGGAGAGGGGAAACGGGATTGTGCCACTGCACCCCCTCTGGATCTGTCCCTGTCAGGATCTCAGTTATTAGTAGAGGCTGATCTGAACTAAGGGCCTATGGGCTCTCAAGTCTGGGAAACTGACTGTGAAAACCTCAAACTGGATTTTTGGTTTAAACCCAAAACGATCTCTAGCGATGGATCTTCAGAGGAATGTTTCATTTTTAGATCAGATCCATATTATCCCCAGGAATTTAGTATATTTTTTGCCCTAATACATCATGTCATACCTCTGCTTCTACGCTGCATGTAAGAGCACCCTTACGACGAACTCCCATGCTTTCATGGAGGTTGTCTATAGGCGAGAGCTGTATTTAGGATCATACCTTTATTAGGCATGTCTATATCTCGTAAGATAACATGTTAGTTTGACCTAAATATGCACACTATGCATAATGCCTATTACGTGCTGTCCCTTTCAGTGATGGCTTAACATGCTAGAGTAATAAGGTGCACATGTTGAGAATGCTGGCTTTCCAGTTAACTATATTAAATATTAATGATGATGGTAAATCAAATCACAAAGCAATCTCATTGTTCCAAAAGGCAAAGCACGTTCCTTTCACATGGGACTTTAAAATACGTATTACAGGAGATTAACCATTTTAATAGCACTGATATATTAGAGTGAAGAAATACAATGGTTGAGAAATGCAAAGCCATAAATGTCTTCAAATTTAAATCTTCCTAAAACTTAAGGACCCCAAAGTTCACAGATGATTATTGTTTAGTAACCAGCACCATTTTTGGAAGTGATGGTTGTAGTTGTTGTTGGTATGATGATGAACGAACCAGTTAAACCATAACTTTATTAATGTTTTTTCCTAACTTTTAAAAAAAATTGTTTAGTTGTGTACACTGAGGCAAATTCCAGAGGTCTCTAAATGAGTCAGAGTTCAGAAAAGCATGATTTTTTGGGACAAATATAACCTCAAAACTATCATGCAATATGTGTTATAATCATGCAAGACTGATTTATAATATGGATAATACTCAAGGGACTGCATAATTTCTGGATCGAACCATTTGGTTACCTTTTCATCTTTGTTTTAATAATTAATAATAATTTAATTTAGTAGACCTGGTCAAATTTTTCCATTAATCTGTTTAGAAGGAAAATAAAAGTCTTAATTGGACAAAAACAGATACCACCAGTTTCACTCTTGTTCTTCCACTCTTAAAAGACTTCAACACCGAAAAATGCAAGGTACTCCACCTTGGGAAGAAAAATCCACAGCATATTTAAAGACTTGGCAGTGCTACACTTGCTAGCACCATGGCTGAAAGGGACTTGGGGGTCATGATTGATCACAAGATGAATATGAGCCACCAATGCGATGTCGCAACAGGTAAAGCTAGCAAAGCTTTGGCTTGCATCCATAGATGCTTCTCAAACAAATCACAGGATGTCATCCTCCCCCTGTACTCGGCTTTGCTGAGGCCACAGCTGGAGTACTGCATCCAAGTCTGGGCTCCGCACTTCAAAAAGGATGTGGAGAAGCTTGAGAGAGTCCAGAGAAGAGCCACGCACATGATCAGAGATCAGGAAAACAGACCTTATGATGAGAGGCTGAGAGCCATGGGACTCTTCAGCCTGGAAAAGTGCTCGGGGGGGGGACCCAGTGGCTGCTTATAAGTATATAAGGGGTGAACATCAGGATCTGGGGGAACACCTGTTCACCAGAGTGCCCCAAGGGACGACAAGGTTGAATGGTCACAAACTCCTCCAAGACCATTTCAGGCTGGACATAAGGAAGAACTTCTTTACTGTCCGAGCCCCCAAGGCCTGGAACAGACTGCCCCTGGAGGTGGTACATACTCTGGACTCCTTTAAGAAATGTTTGGATGCTTATCCTGCTGGGATCCTGTGACCCCAGCTGACTTCCTGCCTTTGGGCAGGGGGCTGGACTCGATGATCCTCCAGGGTCCCTTCCAGCCCTAATGTCTGTGAAATCTATGAAATCTTTCACGCTCAAGATAGTCCCTGCCAACCTAAGGAAAGAAAGGCATGAAGTCCTCTAGCACTCTCAACCATCATATGAAACAGTCGGTTGCATTAATATATTCAGCAATCAGGATGGCTTTGGATGTTCCTCTGGCTAAACAGCATACACAGTGCACTCTGTCCAGCTATGCAAAAGGATCATGGAAAACTAAAAGGTACGCCTGAACACGTACACTAGCAACAAATTAGTCCTGAAGGATTTGACGAATGAAAAGCCTTCAACATTTTAACCTCATATCTAAATCTCACCGCTTGGGGAATAATGCTGACCTTTTGGTTACTACGCAACCTAGGAAAACGGGAACTGAGAATATGTGCGTCACCCCAAAGAAGGGCTTGAGTCAGTTATTGCTCAGCATCTTATGGACTGTTTACTGTCTGTTGTTTGGTGCATGCTCCGACTTAAAAGTGGTCCACAGCCAGGGAAACATAACAAAGTCTGGAGTATTTCTTCCAAAAATTATGATTAAAGAAAACCTTAAAAAAGGGAAATAGGAAAAAAGGAAAAACAGTGTATCATCTTGAGACACCCCTTAGAAACCAGCAAACAGCCAAACAGAAAATAAAAATCATTTGCCTCTTATTTTAAAGAAGCATAAGGGGCCCACCAGCAAATTAATATTATAGACAGGCCGATTGGAGCTAGCAAGCTGTTAGCAGTTCTAGTTAATGGAGTTATTCTGTTTGCTCATGTGGTCAAAGTCTGTGCTGAAGGGGCTTGGGTTTAACCATTGCTATCAACCTGCAGCTGTGTTCCTTATAGAAGAATAAACCCAACTTCTGAATGTACGTACAAAAATTTAACCATGTAAAGCTGCACTCATATATATATATATATATATAGTGTCACATGGGAAATGTGTGTTGAACCATGCCAGTAAGCATTTTGGTATCTTTTGTGAGCACATAACATTTATTCTTACTCCTATGCAAAACTGAATGCAGTGAATGCTAGGGTAACGTTTTTCTCCTGTATTGTTGATCCTTGGACATTCAATTGTTTCTGTCCATTAGCCATTTTTAATGCATGTATCTGTATGAGATCAGGAAGTCCTATAACACTTCCTCTACCACAAGTTTTCAAAATTACTCCAAGGTTCAGGCTCCACCAACATGCATCATTAACATAGAAACAGACATACCAAGAAAGAAACAGTCTGAGAATGATTAACACCAGGGTAAACATTTTACATTAATGGTTCTCTTCATTAATGAAAAAAAATGTAATTCTGTGACATCCTGGAATTTCTCCTGACATATGGAATTTCATTTTGAAAATAAATATTATATATTTGATGATAGTCTGAGGGTACATTGTAATAAAGAACAGATAACAAGTGAGAGTCCACTACCCATTACCTTTTGCTTTAGAAATAATTTGTGCTGACATTATGATGAACACAATTAAATTGTCCTGTCTCATTTTGCCAGCCAACAACATGCTGATCATACAAAGCAAGATTTATAAAATCACATGAAAACATTTAAAAGGCTCTGCCTTTCATTGCAGGGAGTCTGCCGAAGATGGAATAGCAACAATTCAAGTCTTTAGATACATCTTCCAGGGCTGTGCAAGGCTTCAGTCACTGATTCAATTCAGTGGAGATTCGGCCTGATTTGGTGGCCAAATCTCCAAATCCGAATTGAATCAGGAGACCCTTTAATCTCTTCAAATCGAATTGGAACTTCCAAATCGATTTGGAGAGATTCGGTAATTCGGATATAGACACAGCTTTAAATGTTTTTTCTACATGCCTCAAGGTACCAGGCAGCTCGTGAATGCTGTGATGCTGGGGCAGATGTTGCACCCCACAGAAGCACGGGGGGCTCTGCAGTGCGCTCGGCAGCAGACCTGGAAGTGGATCAGAAGCACTTCTGGTCCACTTCTGGGTCCGCCAGGGAGTGCACAGGGGGACCCTCCCCTCGCCACCCCGGCTCGGTGACTAGTGCCTCCTAGGTCTGTGGGGGGGCACCCGGGGTCCTCCTATGGCCAACTGCCAAGCTGGGAGGGTGCAGAAGGCTCCCCTGTGTGCTCCGCAGCAGACCCAGAAGTGGACTGGAAGTACTTCCTGTCCACTTCTGGGTTTGCTGCCGACCACGTGGGGGGCTCCCCCACACTCTTGTAGGATGCTCCATCTGCCCCAGCATTGCAGCATTCATAAGCCACACCTGGTACCTCGAGATATGTAGTAAAAAACATTTAAAGCTGTATTTATGGCTGAATCGCTGATTCTCTGAATCAGCATCAAATCTTCAGATTCCGATTGGGCCAAATCGAATCGGGGCGTTTTCTGAATCAACAAATTGAATCACTGTTTCTGATTCGGGCTGAATCTGAATTGAATATGGCCCATTTTGCACACATGTAATACCTACCGTGGTGATTTCAAAGGTTTTACTTGAACCCATGACAGGGCTGGCCAGCTTCTGGATAGTAGGGGGCCACATGTGTAGACCACAGACCTTGGTGTCTTCCCCACCACATAAGCCCCTGCCCCCTTGCCCCTTTGCCATGTAAACAGCATGAGCAGCTGGGTTTCTCCAGCAGCAAGCACTGCATGAGTACCTAAGGCCCTCTTTTGCCGTACAGGCAGTCTAGCTCTCCCTCCATCATTACCCTTCCCCCAAGACTGGAGGCAAAAACTAGAAGCTGGAAAATAGAAGGGGAGCCTGAAGGTGTCAGTTGCTGCAGGAGCCAAAAGGGCAGTAGCTGGGCCTGAGTGCAGAGGGCACATGTTAACTTCTTGTGGACTGGATGCAGCCTGCCAGCTAGACAGCCCTGACCTACTATATACTAAAGATACCTATTGATCGCTGAATACTAATGGGACGCAAAGTTTGAATACAGTTTAATATGGATGTTTAGGATATAATCCTGATATGATAGAGCGTTTTTCTAGCCTGCAAGTTTAATCTATAGATGTTGAAAGTTGCCAAAATAGCTTTCAGGACTTGTATAAGGCCTAAAGAGCAATTTTAGATGAAGATACGATTATATTGTAACATATTGCCAAACATTGCAGAAGCCGAAATCTTGACACAATTTGTACAATAGCCAACTGCTGCCAAAATGAAAGGAACTCATCTTCAGCGCTCTCTAGGATGTCCCTTACCAGATGAGGTTTAGTATCAAAGAGAGTTTTGGAGAAGAGGCAGTCTGCTTTTAAAGCAGGTAGTAAAGGTTCATTCTTTCCTGATTTTTCTACTGAAAGTTTTTTTTTTTTCCCATTCCTAATATTGTTTTCCTATTTATTGTGAATGCAGTCCTCACTAACAAAGCATGTTGAACTGTGGTAGACCAGATCTATTGCCTAGGTAGATCAAAGCTGCAAGTCACTGATTCATAATGCAAAATAAACATATGAAAATACACATGCATTTGTACTTTAGAAAACTGAATCTTTGCTTGGGTTACAGCTTCAGACAAACACGGAAGTTACATGGAAAGACTGAGGAAATGGTTAAGTTAGTGTCACCATTTCTGGTAAACCTGCATTTCATCAAGCCTTATGAAGGTAACCACTACTTCTCTCACAGTCTAGAGTATCTGACAGACCATATGAAGTATGAAAGAATAAATCCTATCAGAATATCTGGAGATCATATTTGAAGCATGATTTTTCCAGTGAATTCTGTCCTTTGATCTCATTTCTTTTATATTAACTAGGACAGATCGGGAGAGGGAATGGGATCGGAAAAATTAAATTTCAAAAGTGTTCTTTTCCCAAACACAATTTTTTCATATTTCCCTGAGGAACACTAATACCTACTTGTCTCCCCCTACTGGAAAGAGATTAGAAATAGTTTCTCCTGTTTAAAATAGCCAGAAAAAGGACCCCTCCCACCCCCAAAAAAGATTAGTTGAAAACCATCATCCTACTGCTCTCAAACTGAAAGATTATTAGTCAACAACTAAAATGAGTGGTTACTTATGAAAACATTGTACTAGCCAATGATTGCAATATCGATAAAAAAATTCAAATGAACTGCAATAAAAGCAGGAGGATCCAGGGGGAAAAAATTTAAAGCTACAGTAATAACACAATCTGGAACCAAATACACATTCAAAAATAACGATCTAGTTTGTGTAGAAGCAGGAGACTAGCCCTATTGTTGGCTGTGTGTGTGCAATCTGGAGGCTGGCCAAATCCTGCTCAGTGAAGAACTCTGGTAGGGGAGAAAGGTTGTTTTACATGAGTATGAGCTATGGTATGATTGGGAACAGCCCATATTTTCATTTCTGCTCCCACTTCTTTCTGTTTCTTTCATTTCTCCTTTTGCTCTGGCTAGATCTCCTGATTACCCCCTCCTTTGTCTTATTCCAGCACTTCCGTGGCACCCTCCACGTAGTATCAAAGTCACTCACAAATGTTAAAGAATCTATACTCACAACACCTCTCTCTAAGAAGGAAATGTCTCCCTTTCACAAAAGAGATGCAGAGAAGAACACTTAGGACTGGATCCAATGTGGGAGGACGGGCACCTAACTTTTAGTTGTCTGCCCCCCCCAGAGAGGAATCTAAAACCCTGAGCAAATCTCATATCCTCCTTATAGTGTGCATGGTGCCCAGCACCGTAGCAAGGGGGAAGTGAGGGGCATGACTGCCCCAGGTGCCAAAGCCAAGCGACGCCAACGGGTGTTGCCCAGCTGGGGCGGGGTGCAGAACCGAGCTGCAAGCAACTTGTTTGGGGAGGCACAGGGATGGGGGGAGGGCAGCTTCTGATGCTGTGTGCACCCCCCAGGCAAGCAGGGGGGGGTGCCCCCTGGATCTGTGCATGAGATGAGGGGAGGCTGCCACTGTGGGCTTGCCCCAGGTACCAAACTTCCTTGTTACGGTACTGATGGGACCTCAGGATGGGATCCAAAATAACCAGCATCCTAAGCAAAGGTCCTGGCAAAGGTCAGGAGACTCACTGTGCAGCCTCCTAGAGCCAGCCAAAAAAATAGAAAACACTGAGGCTGGGGTGTGCCCTACGCCAGCCCTACGCATCTGAGTCAGGGCTGCAGGGAGGTGCCTGCTTTCACAGCCTAGACTCCTCCCCAGAGAGCAGGCATCTCAAAGGAACAAGCAGGGCTCACACTCTTCTTCTAAAGAAATCTTATAGCCTGCACTAGAATGTGGGAACCCAGATCCAATACCCCCTCCAGCCTAAAAGGTTCAAACCCAGAAATGTCTTAAGCAGTTACAAGCAGTTGTTTTAAGTGGTTACAAGATTTTTTTTTTTTTTTTTTTTTTTTTTTTAAGATTACCTGCATTCTGTTTCAATTTTCACAGATTTCATAGACATTAGGGCTGGAAGGGCCCTCGTGAGATCATTGGTTCTGGCCCCCTGCCCAAGGGGCAGGAAGTCAGCTAGGGTCAAAGGATCCCAGCAAGATAAGTATCCAAATGTTTCTTGAAAGTGTGCAGAGTAGGTGCTTGCACCACCTCTGGGGGGAGTCTGTTCCAGGCCTTGGACAATAAAGAAGTTTTCCCTTACATTCAGCCTAAAACAGTCTTGCAGGAGTTTGTGACTGTTGGACCTTGTCCTCCCCCGAGCTGCTCTGGTGAGCAGGTGTTCCCCCAGATCCTGGTGCACACCCCTTATGTACTTATAGGCTGCCACCAGGTCACCCCTGAGCCTGCACTTCTCCAGACTGAAGAGTCCCACAGCTCGCAGCCTCTCTTCAATACCACAGTATGCATGTTTAAAGAGTTGCACACTCATATTTTTCATTGTGTTTGTTAACTCAGTTGTGGGAAAACTGAGTTTCCACTGGGCTTACAACAACCTACTAGTATTTTCATAGGCCAGGCTTCCTCATGCTCCCAAAAGAACATGCTGGAGATCTTAGTACTACTAATCCTATACCATAGGGCAAAATCCTTCACTGCTATTTCTGATTTCTATTCAAAAATCACTTGCTTCCAGCAGGATTTGGAAGCATTTCCATCACTATGCTTCCAATTAACTTCCATGAAAATCTCAGAAATTCAAATGACTTAATTTGTTCTGTATTTGCCAAATAATCAGTTTTCTTCTGACAATAAAATTTGACACGTGGGAAGGCAGATAAAGGGACTGGCCACATTTTCTGGCCTCTATCACATGAAATCAGGATTACAAAGGATTATCTCCCTGATGCACAGCAGGGGGTCAACAGATCTAGTTCCATTGGGTTCTGTTACAATTGCCTTGGGGGCACCCCAAAACACTGACATTTTAAATTAACTGGAAACCTGATGAAGAGTTGCAGATAACCAATGAGAAGCTGCTGCTGAATTCCACATTGAGAACATTCGTCTCTGGAAGATGCCATCATTTTTTACCGTAAATACTGTGAAAGCTCCAATATACAGTCATGCTGTTCTGATATCATAGCAGATTCCGGCAAAATTCTTGACAAGGTTGGGAAAGAATGGATATCCAGTTCCCATACAACCCTGGAACGCACCGTGGTCCAGATGGGATATATGTTAATTATCACAACTAATTAATAGCAGTGCTACTTTGCTCTGCTCTTAAGTGATAACTAATTGACCAGATCTATATTCTTGATAATTTCCCTTCAGAAACAGAAATTTGAAGGTCTATTTATTTTATATATTATAAAATCAGGGGTATAAAGATATATAACTCATAGGATGCATCTCGCTTGCAGAGCAGTATCATCCAGACTGCAGGGTTCCCAGAAGGGCCTGGAATTTGGGGGCGGGACCTGTCACCAAGACATGGGTGTGACACTTCACTGGGGACACATTTTGGTGGTGGCAGGGTGAGTTAATCCCTGTGGCTCCCTAATGTCACTCACCTCACTGCTGCTGCCACTTGCCTACATGCCAGCACCACATCCAGGGCCAGACCCAAATCATACCAGAACCCCAGCAAGTCCAGTAGGGCAAACATGTTTAACACCCCTGGTATAAATGACAGCCAGGGGGGATGTGTGCCAGGCAAAAATGGAATGACACTGACCATTCATTAATAGCAGGGATCAACAGAAACAGATTCTGGAAGGTGTTTTCAAGTGATGGCAAAACCCCGTGCAGCCTTTTCCTCCCAGGTTCTGACGTACTGTGAGAACAGCAGTGCCAGCATGCAATCCAGTAAAAGAAGTAAGTGAGAGTCCAAGTAGCCTGTTACCCTCGATTAGAGAAACAGCACTTGTGGCTTTAAAATATGATTTTTAATAACCAGTTTTCATTTTGGGCAGTCTTCCAGCTTTGTTGCAACGCAAACTCTCCTTGCACGTGAACTGTTAGAACCGTCTGTGAGAGAGATACAGAGCCAGATCCAAATCAGCCCTTGGGCTTCTCCACTTCAGTGTCACATCTGAGGCACTGCTGCCCCAGGAGGGTCATCCAAAGTGACACTGAACGAGACAATGAAGGCACCTCCCAGAGTGCCTAGGTGCTCAGATGGGAGGTGCCAAAAGCAAACAAGCGAGTGTCCCAAAGGTGCATTTGAACTGCTCCTTGTTGCAAGGAATCTCTGCTGTCTCAAGGACCAGAGCAGGCAGAGGGATCTGGAGAGGAGGCATTATTTAACCGACAGCAACACTGAGTTCGGTATAATGCACAACATCCCTCATGAGCATGGCCAGGGTGGTACTGCTACCCTAGCCAATGGACCAGAGACTAGGTTGGGTGGGAGCTCCCTCTTGCTGATTCGGGGCCACCGGGCAGCAAAAATTAGGAGCACAAGTGTCATGGGGGCATAAAGAGAACAAGCATGAGGGCATGTGGCCCAGTAGTTCAGCGGGGACAGTATTTGCCTGGCACAGGAGGGAGCCCTGGGTTCTTGTTCCTTTTGTCAGGACTGTTTGTGCATTTTACATGAGAAAGTCACTGGTTAAAAAGCAGCAACAGCCCCAACAGCCAGACACCAGAACCCCCAAATACCCACTCCCAGGAGTGTGCTCCTCACAAGGCTCTAGTGTCATATTCCCTCTTGCTTACTCTCCTTCCTGCCACACAAATCTTGCACTCCTGATTGCCCAGAAACTCAAATTCAACAGCTGGCGTTCCAGAGGACCCTACCCCAGCATCCCCAGTTTGAAGCCAAACTAGAGCAATCTCCCAGGAAGTGGGAGATGGGGGTTCGAGCCCCTGAGGGTGAGGCGGGGCTAGCACGCTCCCCCAAGCTCCTTGGGCAAATGCTTCAAATACTGGGAAGGAGCTGCAGCTGCTGTTTTGTTATGACCTGCGTGCATTCGCTGTGTCAGACAGCAGCTGATAGGCGCGCTCCGTCCCCACCTCTAGAGTTCAGGATCATGCCAATGTTTGGTGCCTACCACTCCAATTCGGACTGCAGCTGATTTGAAGTGGGAGTTAGGTGATAGGTGACCTGAATGCTTTCTGGGCATGCAGAGTTGCCCAAGCCTAGGCACCTAAGGACTTTTTACAAGCCAACACAGACTAAAAGGCTAATTAAGCCATTTTGCAGTTCCAGGAGCAGTCAATCTAGATCTCTTCCTAAGGCAGAATTTACACCTGAAGTCTGCCTCTCTCCTATTTAGGCTTCTACAAAGTTTATTTGGATTTGGTCCATCATCTCCAGGTTTAACATTCCAGCTTACGGGACCAGGTTTTATATTGATCTTAAATTTTACTCAGCAAACAAAAGTGATTCCTGGGAAACCTACATTTATCTCTATGACTTTTTTTAGAGTAAAAGAAAAGATTCAACCCAAACATTGTATGGCTGGACTAAATTGATCTTAATCTGGAAAAAGAACCTGTTACTGTATATCTTTAGGGAGCAACTTCTTTAAAGGACATGCCCAAGAATGATATCTAGAACAACATTATAGGAAAGTAATATGACTGACAGCTTGCTATTGCCCTGTCTACTGATAATGGAACTGATTCTGCATCTGAGTCCGCTTGTGTGTTTCACTGAAGGAGTTCAAGCTTGAATTGCAGGATTGTGGAAAACTGTCTATTCAGCATCCCTGGAAAGAGAGTTTTCAGTGCAGTCAATCAATTTAACTGTGACTTATTTTCTTCTGTGCGTCTTCTTGTACAGAAAGAGGTACATTTGGAGCATTTGGAGGTGTCAATATAATTATGCCCTAAGCAATATCTTACATTTAAACTTCTGGTGCACTTAACCAGAAGAGCAGGATTGTAGCCAGAAGCCTCTTACTAGTGCAAACGCTTATGCACTTTTACAAGGCAGGTAAAGACCTAAATTATGTTGCTAATTAATTTTATATTTCCTGTGGCTACCCAAAAAAACCTGGAGCTGTTCAACATTCTCTGAATGATGTTTTTGCCAAGAATTCAGGTATGCTATTAACAGAACAAGCCAAAAGAGCTGAGGTCATGCTTTCTGTAATACACGCACCAAAAAGGAGAAAAATAAATTTAAAAGGATGTCAAACACAAAGCAGGCACATATTTGGAAAAAAGGAAGACCCCCCTCTCCTCCATATTGGGGGGGAAGGGGCAAGATTGCCATAGCAACCTTAAAAAATAGCTAAACACACAAGAAAAAAAATATTTTTTGCCAGCACTAGTATTTCATGAAACAGGGAGAGAGAGAAAACGCAGACAAATTTTGGTGACAGTAAATGAGCAGTAACTGACTCCAAAGGACAATATTAAGGGAAGAAAGAACTCTGGTGACCTAATGCATCTAGCAACAAATGCTGTGAATGGTCTGTGCTGCATGCATACCATCAGAATTATTCACATATGATTTTAATTTATTTTTCATAATTGAAAGCAAGAGAACGAGCCAGATTTTCAAACAGTATTCACAGAGCCGTGATGTCCTGGACCAGGTCTGCCTCTAATGTCAACAGGCAACAGTACAAGATGCAAAGACAATGGGTCTTGTTTCTTGTTTGCTTACTTTCTACACAGTTTGTGCCTTCTTTCTGAACCTGTGGGTCAAACAGAGCAACTCCCTGAGTACTATGTTCATGCAACTTCATAAAAATAGGCAAGACCAAAATATAGTAGGTAGATATACAATAGATACTAAAGGCAGATACAAATAAATCATTCAACCCAAGTGCCTCATTTAAACTTGAATTCTCAACACAAGGATAAATGGCAGGCAATCTGGAGATTTTTGGATTAGCATAAGTTGCTTATTTGGGTCAATAGTTGATTTGAATAATTTATTGAATATGATATTGGCCTGGATTGATGTACACTAAACTTAAATTGATAGAGAGTAAATTGGTGAGTCAAATTTCTGTACAGTTACCTGCACAGAAGTTACCCCAGGGCTGGGAAAGCCCAGCCATTGGCCCCAGTCCCAGCCACTGGGCTATTTTTAGCTCCTTGTCCCTTGCGCCTCCCCCCCTCCCCATGGACCAGCCAGAACCGCCTCTCCCTCTCCCCCCACAACCCCCCAGTAGTTTTATCAGCATTCATGGATGCCAGAAGCTGAGGAAGTGTGGGGGGGGGGGGGGGTCAGGAGGGATGGCGGGTGGGTTGAGGAGCTAAAAGTAGACCTGGTTTCCCCAAACACCCTCCCAGCAGACCCCACAAGCCCCCCTGATCCTGCCAAAACTTGTGTGACCCCCAACAAATCCCTGTGGATTCTGCCTGCCCCTGACTGATCTGTAGATCCTGCCTGCTACCCTGATCCATCCCACAGATACCGTCTGTCCCCTGAACCCCCCGCCATGGATTCCACTTGGCCCCCAATCCTCCCGTGGACCCTGCTTGTGCCCCGAAAACCCCCAATCACTGCCATAGATCCTGCCTGCCCTCCTGATCCCTCCTGCGGGTGCTACCTGCCCCCCGATTCTTCCCACTGATGTTGCCTGCCCCCTTGAACTTCCCCATGGATGCCACCTGCACCCCATCCTCCCAGTCATTTTTATGGATCCTGCCTAACCCCTGCAATTTCTCTATGTATCCTGCTTGCCCACCCATCCCCATACAGACCCCCAAAGCTTGCTTGCCCCCCCAAATCCCTCCTGCTAGCCCCCCCATCCCAGCTTACCTTAGACTGGGTGGCCATTTTTAATGCAATCCAACCTCCCTCTAAGCCCCCTGAACATCTGCACTTAGCCAGAGAATTAAATTCACTATTTGATTGCTTAAGAAAGTATCAAAGTTTCAGAGTTGTTTTAAGCATACATGTGTTTTGAAACAAAATTTGGAAATTTTGTATCTTAGTCATTTTTACAGCCAGGAAACTGATGATCAAACAACACCAAGTAATTGGTAAAAAAGCCATTTAACCAAACACTGCCCTTGCTCTGTTGTAACAATATTCACTGCTAAGATGCTATTTGCGATTTAGACAAAGATAAAACACTCAGACCCAACAGATTTAATTGTCATTTACTGTAAACTAGAGTCATATTTTCTCCTAAAAGAGTGGATCCAGGAATATGGTTCACTCTGGCCTAATATTTACTTCCGCTGTCTTTGTTCAAAGCCTGAATACAGAAGTTTCGGGATTAAATAAGAAGGTTAATATTAATAGGACAAAGCCCAGCTACAGACTTTGAGATACTGGTTACCATTTGAACTCGATTTTTGTCGCATTGCCCTTGAAGTTTACATGCTGAAGGGGAAAAAGCTAAGCTGCAGATTAAAACACAAAATTGTGCTTTAAGGCCCCTCAAGAAATAGACATAAGTGTGCAAGCATACAGTTCATTTGCATCAATTTCCTGCCCATGATCTGTTACATTGCAATGCAAGTCTGGGTTTGAGGCAAGTACGTTCTTATGCCAAAATTGTTTGGAATGTACGAAAAGGTCAACACTAGGAATTTATGCGTTTCACAGTTATTTGGGAATTACGGGAAAGGAACCTGGGGACTCCTGGCTGTGTGTCAAGCATATTGGTCACACAGGTGTAATTAACCTGGAGTGTTCTGCCTTTCAACCAGAATTTTTCTTCATGTAGGCATGCTCTTTACTTCTAACGAACACTGGAGCTAGACAAATGAACTTAAGATTTGAGGGGAAAAAGGCTAAGAATGCCTTCTAAAATGCTTTTCTGGCTATGTAACTGCTATGCCTTTGTTTTACAGGTAATGAGTCCAGCCATTTTGTGTTCAATCCACTCAGAATTCAGGCTGGAGACGCGTGGTCTGTGTGCTCTGTCATGTAGGGTTTGTTTTAGTTCCATCTGCTTATTTTCCTGACTCTAAAATAAGGATAATTCACACTGAAATATTTGTTTATTTTGTATATATGGATAAATAATAACTGGATGGGGATATTAACCCTTAATCTTCCACATTTGTGTTCCTCGGTAGAACTAAGAGAGCCAAGATATCATAAGACGGATTATTTGAAGCAATTCTAACTTGACTTTAAGCAGCGTGTTCTGGAAGTTCGTTGACAGGAGAACCTGTTTTACAGACCCTGGCACTGAAACATTCAGGTGCTTGTAATAAACCCCAACATGATCTTCCAGACTTTTGAAATGTGCATCTCTATTATTGCTTGTTGCAAGCTGACAATGTTCTACCCTGACCAGCATGTCTGTGCCTTTAAATAAAAGCAGAGAGAATTATTATCAAGTTCATGCTGAGAGCAGCAGGAGTAGGAATGAAGGAGAGATAGGAGCTGGAAGCTAAACAGGAATGCAGAAAGAGCGGTGCTTGGAGGGGCTAAGTATGAGGAAGATATGCTCCAATACTGAAAGGTGCATTTATTTCAACTAACATACAAGTCTGCTCTTGGAGATGCAGCTTCAGGTATGTGCTGTAGCAACCAGCCTAATAGAAACCTGTATTTGGGTCTACAAAGAGATCAATTTTATTTGCGGATGAAAGATGACCAGAGCATCTACCGCTGGCAAACCACAATGAACAAAGAGACGATGACATAACCTATGTCCCAGAGTGTGATGTACCACAGGCATATATACACTGATGTGCCAAATAAGGACTAAACTCCAGAGACAAATGTACTACAAGAAGGAGATCATTCAGAACTAAGGAGATGCCAAGAAGGGAGTTTAAAAATATGTAGGGGGAGCTGAGGGAAGGATATACAAGAGGAAATAAGGCAGGTGCCACAGACGGAGTCAGAGAAGAGGGAAAAAAACGAGACACAGAGGAGAAGAAGAAGAAACAGACCTGTCTAGCAAGAGAAGGTCAGAAGCCTGACCAGGATAAGAAAAGAATAAAGCCAATCAGGAATTTCAAGTAGGAGAAGATGATTTTGAAACAGCTTTACAGACAAGTCTGGACAGCAGTGAAGTCAGAAGCTCCATTAGCAAAGGTGAGAAATTATCAGGACAATGGTCAGGTGAGGGTTTTCATGGGAGGAAAGAAGAGGAAATAACATCTGGATTCACACACAGTACCAGTGGGAGCAGTGGCACTGCAGTACAAAGACAGATTACTGTACCAGGTACATTAGTTTCAGATTTCATGCTCAGGGCGGGGGAGTCGCTCAGAATGACTTCTTGTGTTGAACAACTTTGTTACCTAGATCTCAAAACACAACAGTACCGTAATCTAAAGTTGGATTTAAAGCATGCAATATTTAGAAAGGAAATGATTGAAAAATCCATTAGGGCTAGTGATCTTTCATGACCAAAAGCAACAATGATGACAAGCTCATGGTAACAATGGCTACAATACATTCTGCTCACTTGTAGGCAAAGACAGAAGTCTTTCCACAAGCCATATGGTCTGCAGGCATGGTGGTGTTATTCAAGTAAAAAATCTGTCAATAGACTAAAAGTTAAGAGTGACTGAATAGCCCAGGGGCTGGTAATGTAATACAGATGATTTTGCCCGTTTGGGCACTTACACATGTACTCTGACACATTCTGATGGCAATGCACTGGAACATACTAACTGAGTCTGCTAATTGACAGACTAACTGACAGACTAATCAAGTCTGCCGGAGTTTTCTAATCCGAACACTCTGGGTGCTGCAGCATCTTACATATTCAGTGTCCCCATGTTTCAAAATGGTAGCTTGTTCCACAAGCTTTAAAGTGCCCCCACTGACATTTCGAAATGCAGGATGCTGAATACATGAGATGCGGTGGGCATTTTAATTAGAGAACCTTCCGAGAGCCGCTCTAATGAAAACATTGCCCCCACCCCCTGATCTGAAGCACATGTAAAAACACTTCCAGTTTAAAAAAAAAAAAGAATGAAGAAGTGTTAGCACCTGATACTTCCTCTTATTTGTATGACAGAAGCCCCTAGGTAGTCCAATGGAAGGCAATACCCCACTGTCCATACCCTAGGACAGCTTTAAAGCAGGGAATTCTGAACATACAGGACAGATAAAGAATAGCAGGGAAAACTATACATTACAAGTATCATGCAATTAACTGGTTAATTGTGCAATTAACTTGAACCCTTCTATACTCGCAAAGTATAAAAAGCTCCAACTAGCTATAAAGTTAGATTTCAAGAATGTGTACTAACTTTATAGCTGGTTGCTATTGAGTTTAAATGTGTACACATAGCAGGGTCTCCCCTCTACATGGCTGTAACCCAGGAGCCCTGAGGATCACAGCTGTCGTGATCCTCAAGGCTCAGGGGTGCATGAAACCCCCAGCCCAAACAGGGCTCTTAGCTCAGGTGGGACCCAGAGCCCCATCAGCTGCTGGGAGCCCTCAGCAGCTGTGGAAACCTGCTTCTTCCTGACGCTGGGGTAGCCCAGGATTTACCTCCCCTGCCCCCAATGCCAGCAATAAGGCATGATTGGAGCTAATGCATGATCCCACAATTGCACCTCCTGCCATGCATGTGGCATGGCAGGAGGTGCAACTGTGTGGATCTCACTTCAGATCAAATCATGCCTTTTCTTGCATGTGTAGAGGTAGACACAGGCACAGGAAAGTCAGTGGGAACCAGAATAGAGACAGGTCCTTCGAGGCCCCTCTCAGGGACCCTCCTGCATCCCACATTGCCTGATTTAGTCAAATACTCTGTGAAAGGACTTGTTCAAATCACAGACACATAGTATAAAAGCGCAGGAAATCCACAGCTTTTCCCTCTGTGCCTCTCCTCCCCTCATCCTACACTGGCCCTGCCACGTAACTTTATACGGCATTAAGAGAGAAGCCATACAGCGTTAACTTCCCTCTGCCAGGGGGTTCTTCCAGGCCAGGGGCCTGGGGAGAGAGGGAGAAGGGACCTGTGTTAACTGTTTAGCTTCCTCTATGCACCAGCCTGGCTCTTTTCATAAATACCAAATTCATTTTTTTTCTAGACAAATAAAAGCCTTTTCTTAATAATAACAAATCACAGGAAAAGACAATGAAAACCTCAGTTATGAGGAACAACTCATACAATATAGACAGAGAGAGCCTTGAGCTGTTTGGAGCCATGGTCCTCATCTAATACAGTAGACTACCCTATCACAAGACCATTCTGTGATGTCAAGTAGTCTTTCTTCCTCCCTCCCTCTCTCTGGTTCTTTACTTTTTTGCACTGTAAATCAGTTGAATTTTGACATCTCCACTGAGGACTAAATAACATGTGACTTTATCTAACTTAAATGTGGCATTAATTTTAACAAGAAAAAAGTGGTTTATAAAAATCAGGAACTTAAGGTAACTGGAGGGATATAGCTTTGCCTCAGGGAGCAGCATACGGGTTTAATTTCCCCTATATTTTCCACCAAATTCTAAGAACTGCAGTAATCTTTTGTTATAGGGTGGCACAAATTCATGAAGCAAAACCTTGCCCAGAGGTACCAAAAGCCCAAGTCAGCAACTTGGAAAAGAGAATAGCAGTTTTAAAATTTTTCATAGGTTTGATTTCTTTCCAAGATTGTTGATATAACCAACAGGGTCTTTAAGAAATTAAAGACTTGCCTTCTTGTTTGCAAAAAAAGTAGCCTTCTCTATAGGGAAATAAATTCTGACCTAGTGAAATTCCAGTAAGAAATAGCTAACAAGTTATTCTGCTGTACATGAGACTAGAAATTGGCCCCTGATAAACATGAGAGATAATACCAGTATATTAGAAAACTTCCAGGGGGCGGAATAAAAAAGAAAAAGAAGGGTGCTTCCTCTCCCAGCTCTCCCACATTGGGGTTACCCTTCTATCTTAACTTTCATTCCTCTTGTATTTTACCTTGCACATTCTGCTCTGGATCCAGGCTTTTCAGAAGGGGACAATCTCAACATGACCCAATGCTAAGATGTAGTCTAACTAGTACCTGAACAACATCACCATAAGATACTCCATAGATATGTTGATCAGAAGCAGATTGTTTATTCCATACACTTTATTTGTTTAATTAAACCAAAAACCTATGTTGTCTCTTTACCCCAAGAAGCCTAAGCCGTGTGAAATACATTACATTTGTAACTCTTCGTTTCCTGTCATAGGACTTACGCACTGTGTCATCTGTATTACACTGATGTAGTAAGAGATTGATTTACAGCCCCACTGGGACATTCACAAATAAATAACTCATTCAAGGTGCTGAATCCTGGTCATATTGAAGCCAATGGGCTTTGCTTAGGTAAGATGTGGCCAAAGGTACACAGTCATCATTATGAAGGAACAATAAATGAAATGTGAAGAAAACCAGGAGATAACAGAATCAGAGAAGACAAGGCAGGCCAAGATTTCAACTGGACCATGGTCAACAGTTTTGAAGGAGGGTGCCAGGTCAAGTAGGATGCAGATGGAATACTGCTAGGAGGGGGATTCTCGAGACTTGTCGTTTAAGCAGGGTAGAAGGGTAGAAGCTATGCCAGAGGTGTACAGTGGAACTGGAGGAGATGGACTCCGATAACAAATTAAGAATGTTTGCCAAGAGAGAAGAGAGAGAAGGAAAATGGGTCAGTAGCTGTAGAAGCAAGTAAAGCTGAGGATAAGGCTTTCGTCTAAGAAGGGAGAAACTAAAACAGGCTTGTATTATAGGGAGAAAAGCTAGAGGAGAGTGAGAAGTGAAGGAGAAAGAGTGGGGATGAGATGGGGATATGGGATAGAATCAGGAGATGAAATGGAATGGGATTGAGGACTTGGGTGTCAATTAAGCTAGAGAAGTAGAATTATTTTGGTGGAATAAATGGTGGAACCAAAGGAGTGAATGCTCTTACAGTGGAGGAAGTCAGCTTGGTTATGGGATTTTTTCCCCCCAAAGGCATTCTGCAGTATAAAAACAGGAGTGGAAGCAGCAGGTGATGGGAGCAGACCAGGGCTGGGGATTGGTAGGGCAGAGGTTGTAGTGGGAAAGGGAAGAGAGTCAAGTTTGTAGAAAGGTGAAGCTCAGAGAGAATTCACAGTAATATCAATAGGAAAGAGGGCTGGGCTGAGAGCAGACAAGTCAAGCACAATTTTCTTGCAATTTCCTAGTTGGTCTAGTAAAAGGTATCATTTTGGAACCATTAGTTCTAGTTTTTTGTATGTCTTCTTGTCTCAGACCAAACACGGCTACCAAGTACATCCCTGAAACATGGAAAATGCTGAATTTCAGCTGATTTTGGATTTTAATTTTCATTGCAGAACAACAAGAAAGATTTTTTACCTTCCTGCCTACTACCTGACACCTCCAGGGAAGGAATTCTACCAGATCTACATATCAAAGAGCTACATCAAAGACACTGTCATGGACCCAGAGGGACAGCCTTCCATCTTCAGCTCCCTCTGTGCAAAAATGAAGTTTATTTCCTACCTATGGGGACTTTTAACCACCATGTACCATTTATACTTTTCCCAGAGCCTGACAAAGAGACTTTGATCCTGAAAGCTTGCAGAAAAGGACAATTTTCTTGCGATTTCCCAGCTGGTCTAATAAAAAGGTATCATTTTGGAACCAAGAGTTGTAGTTTTTTGTAAAACACAGGACAGGAATTCATGTCACTGCGCCCAAATGACAACTTCTAATTAACATTAGTATTACTCTTTTTTAGCAGTATACTGCTGATGTTCTGTATTACTTATTAAAATGTGCAATAATTCAGACATACTTTTAATCTACAACTTTAAAACTTCTTTTAACATTTTTTCACATTCTTTTTGAAAGATCTACCTTCTGTTGGGACGTAGCAGATAACATGGCAGGAGATTTGTTTTGTTCTTTTTTTGGCAAAGTTCATTGCAAGGTTGGAAATAAAGCTTAAATTAGAAAGCAGCTTCATTTTTAATTGAGGGATTCCTACTACCTATCACTCCATAACACCAGGGAACAGCACTTATATATAGAAAAAAACCACACACACTTGGAAGACGGGATCAGATCAGGTCCAGTATCCTCCCTCTGACTGTGATGTTAGAGGAAAGCAAACTACATAATATACTGGGTCAGTAGTATAACAGCATACTGAGATGTGGTGAAAAATACCATTTAAACCCATTCTGTCTCATGTTGTGAGACTAAAATTAGTACTGAATCCAAATCAAAGGGCTTCCTGCAGGCCACACAACCCATTAATGGCAGTGGTGGGAGCTATACCTAGTGCAGCTGCTGTGTGTAGCTTTGGAAACCAGGGAGTTAATACCACTGCTGCTCACCTTCCATTTTCTTCTGCTGATTTGAGTGGCCAAGGATGACTAAAAACCCTGCTGCCTGGGAGCAGGGGGTACAAGGGAAGGAAACCAAGAAAGTGTGAGCTCCTTTGGCTCAACTGATTCATCACCTCCTATATTTTATTGCTTACTGTACACTGCCAGGCGCCTTTTTTGAAAAGGGCAGCATGTGAATTCAATATATAAACTGGTTTCTTCCACAAACTGGACATAAAGAACGTGGGAGAACCTCTCAGACAGATGGCTAGAGTTTGGGAAAGTCTGATCTTGAGGGAAAAACCCTATGAACAACCAAACTAATGGCTTGTGTAGCAGTATTTTGAAAACGTTCCCACCTGCAAATAAGCCAGAACCCAGAAGAACTATTTCATTTGGGATAAGAACTCTTTCCACTTTCACGTACACTGCAAGGAAAACTGTTAGGCAATTAGTTCTTGGATGTTGTTATCCCTCCTTACTGTCCTGTGGTGTCTCTAGGGCCAGGTAGACATTCAAAAAGCACCAGGAGGAATCAGTCAGAGTTGCATGGCTTTCTGTAAATGGCATAGTTTAGATCGGTAAGAAACAGAACACATCTCTACCCTTCGGCAAGGGGAGGGCGGGGGCAAATCTTAGATCAGGTTCTGGCATTTTTAAACCAGTCCATATGTGCTGAACTTCTGTTCTGTTATGGTATAGACCAGCTGTGTGTGCACAACTTCTATTCTGTTACACATATAAACTGGTTTCTGATCACTTAATACCTAGGAACCTACCTAAATCGCAGAGACAAAGGGATTTTTGCAGGCCGCTCGTAGCTTGCTGCTGATTGGCTGAGGTGTCCCAGCAGCCCTGCTCCTTGCTGCTGATTGGCTGAGGGGCAAAAACCATGGCATTATTAAACAGTAAAGTCCATGGAAATATCAAATAAATTACCACTCTAAGTATTAAATTTAAATCTAACTTGAAACATATTACAAATATACAATTCATATTGTGTAGTAAATTTTAAGTAATATTATCATAATTTATTATTAGCATTCTACAAATAGTTTAGCAATACTAAATAATACTAGCCATGATAGAAACAATTCATGTTAGTTGTTAAACACTAGCATGCAACATTCACCAGCAGTTGCAACTGACATCCTCCACCTCTGCAGTGTGAACCCTTGTCCATACACTGAGCTGGCATATTCTGCATCCACTGAATTGGCTGGAATGGAAAGGCAGCATTTTGCCGAGTTGCGGAGATTTGGAAACTGATCAGGAACAGACTCCCAAAACACAGTCAGTCAAAGGTATAGTCAAAGTTCATGCGAGCAGCACGTTCCTCGTCGTGCTCTTTCTGCCATCCAGGGATTGATTTCAGTAGCTGAGGGTCAAAACTCAGAAAAGGTACCTGTTGCAGTAAAAAAATGCTAACAGCACTATAAATGGAGGCAGCCAGTCATTTAAACCACAGTGGTAGTGACTAGTCATACCTGTAGTACTGATTCAACTTCGCAGCTATTGCCGGGAACTGTACTTGTCTTCACCGGTTTTTGTGTTGACAATTTGAAAGTTGTTGTGATGCCACATCAAATCCATCAGCTTGTTGTATGCTGGGTGGGTCAAAGTCTGCTGACTTTCAAACCACATTAGAAGCTCCATGAACTGGATCACATTTTCAGCCACAAACTTAACTTAATCTTCAGTGTCACCCTGTCTTCAGACATGTAGTTTAAGCATGCACAGTGTGCCAGGTGTGATTTCAACCTCCTTGCACACAAACTGCTGGTAGGATTTCGTATTTTTTGTATGGTAACAAACTTCATTAAACCATGAATTCTACCTTGTAAGCACTGGCTCTGGTGGAAGTGACAGTTGCATGTAGATCCCCACTTGGATTGGCAATGGACTCCTGGTATTGAAGCTTACCACCTGGACAATGTTTGAAGTGTTTTAAAAGAGGAAACCAGGCTATCCACATCAGGAAACCATGTGCACCAGATGTCACTTACTAAAGAAAGGATGTGTACTTTGCAGGTGACAATTTGCATTAGGCATCATTCCACGGAGCGCATCAGAGAACGTTTTGCACATATACATTGCATTATCAGACAGAAATGCTTGTTAAATTCTAAGCTGTAGCTTACAACAGACTTCCTTACAGCTTTTGCCACAGTAGAAAAAATTGACAGACGCAAGGTGAACCAGCACTGTTTGAAAAACAGTGGTCACAGTTTGTCCAGCTCCCAGGTACAGATAAAATCTGCAGAACATAGTTATCTTGGGTATCTGTTGCTTCATCTGCTACAACTGAGACTGATTCATATTCTGCCTATGCAGATTTTGTAGACTGAACATGCAAAGCAATTACTCCTGGTAGATAATCCTGGCAAAGCTTGTTTGCATATGGGAAACTGCCAGCGTTTGGCACGTGTTTGTTCAAGTAGTCCCATAATTTAGGGCTATCAATTTTCTCCAGAGGAATGTTGGCGGCTGTGAATGCCTCCAGTAGCGCGAATGTAGCCTCTTTTCTTGTCAAAATGCATTCAATGGTTCTTTTAAAGATCAAGGACATAGTCACTTATTTCTTGACCTTCTGCCTCTGCAGCAGCCTTTCACTTTACATGCAATTCAGATTCCAAATGCTGATCAATCCTGTTCTTCCTCAACACCTCCAGCCATGTTGCACAATGAAAAAAACAATTTACCACCATCTGCATGCAAGGATCCTACGGGAAACTGCCTTACATGATCCTGAGCTGAAATGTATTTAGTTTTCTTAGATTTCCTTTCACCCATCACCTTCAGATTGCAGAATTGCTGCAGGATTGGATCTGGCTTCTTAAAAGATGGTGCTGAAACCCTTGTTTGCCTGACTGGTGCCTTCACTGGTGTCTATATGTCACTAGCTTAGCATCTCAGTAGCTCTCTCTCAAACCTTGTGCTCTATGGCTGCAGGGATTACTGCACTTCCTTTGTATTCCAGTAAACTTTTATTTTTGGGGGCTTCTTAAAAGATGCTGCTATTTTTTAAAACTGCTATTTTTTTTTTTAAATGGTGCTGTTTTTTGTGGTGATTGCAGAAACTGCTGGTTTCACAGCTTCCATGAAAACTGAAACTGCAATTCAAGTAGGGCCCTACTTATACTGGTGAAAGTCTGTAACCTTGCCTAGGATACTCTGTAGTTACGTGTGTTCACGCACACAGACACAGCAGCTCTCCTACCACGGTGATTTCTTGGGACTTGCTTATCTAACAAGTGCATGTTGTTCCCATATTAATTGCTATTTCTTGTAATTCAACAGCCTTCTTCCCCCTGATGTGGCCAGCAGCCACACACTAATGGCCACCCACAGAAATCTATGCATCACCCATTTTCGTCTTGAAGCTACACAAACCAGCAGCCATACCAAAGCCAGGCAAAACCCGAATGTCCCATCTCTCTGGCACAGCACAGCACATGAGAATCAAAACTAGTCAGTCATACATTTGCACTGGTGCCCACAGAAGGTTTGCATTTTGATCACTGAAGTGTCATCCTCCTGCATTCCATCTTTTTTATAAATCATGGACTTAATCCCTGATGTATTTTTTTACATTTTTTTTGTTCCTAAAAGCTTGTGGCCTAATGGTTATATCACCGGATGAGAAATCTGGGCCTAGACATATGACTGCTAGAAGTTCATCAATACTGATCAAAGTTACAACATGGGTTACTGGGAGTGCAGAGGTAGAGGCCACTCCTAGGGCATCTTCACCATCACATTTCCAGGTTTGGGACGTGCAGAGTGAATAGGTGGGGTGGGAATTTTTTTCCCCAGCAGCAGCCTCAAAGAAAAGCCCAAGCCTATGTGGACTTAGCCTTGGATTTTTTTCTCATCTTGCATGCCAGTTCCTGCAAAATGCCATTGTATGCAGACTTCCTTAAAATAATCCAAACAGAAGCCTTTAAAAATTGTAAGTCATGCCCCAAAAAATCATGAGATAAGTTTGAATCTACCATGTTTAGAAACATATTAATATATGTTGGGTACTTCATTTGCCTTCTGGCCTTTGAGTCTTTTGGGAACTTTCAGAACATGCTTTCTAATTTTTCTCTTCTACTGTGAGGGCTTCAAACCTACTTTTGTTTTTTTGTTTTTGTTTTTTTTGAATGAAAGTCAATCCCTCCAGCAGTCAAGTGTATGAAAAATAAAGCATTTCTAACAATAAGATCCAGGAGAATATCACAAGTTAGCAACATTACACTTAGTTTATCACTAAAATGATATACCCAGCTAAAAGACATTTTAGAAATGCAAAATCATTACCACCATACACACTAAACTACCTGGAAGTTGATCTGTTCTAGAACCCAATAAAAATGACTCATCTGCAGGATGTACTGTGTCATATGTAGAGAAAAATCAAGCTTCCTGTGGAAAAGTTTTCTAGGGTGGCAGGAAAAAAAGGAGCCTAGAGGAACCCTTTCACCCAAGCAAAATCCTTGTCATAACAGTACTGACATGTCTAATACCTTCTCCTGTTGACCATGGCATGTTCCTCCTCTATTTTATATTATACTGAAACGATAAAAAAGAACATATCAAACTAACAATGAAAATAGCTATAGAAAGAAGAAAGGGCCTCTTACAAAAATCTCTAACCCCTCCCCCATTCTCCCCATGCCCACCGAAGTCAAACAAGTACAGGAAATGCATCCAGTCCAACAATTAAAGAGCCTTGAGTCAGCATTCAAAGCCGTTAAATTACCTCATTATCCAAACCGTAGTGCCAAAGGCAAAACAGGTGCAAGGGTTCAAGAAAGCAAGAAGAAATTTCACTTTTAAGGATATTAAATATATTTTGTACTGTTAAAAGACCTGTCTTGCAGCAGAGCAGACATTTATTAAAGGAAAAGCAGAAGAAAGAAACACATGAATGGGTAGAAGGTGACATTACTCTTTGAAACATAGCTCCTTTTCTCTCTTGGTGTGAAGTATTAAAAGTCTGTGGTTGGTTGGGGAAGTAGTTTGTATACAATGGACAAGTAAGGGAATAGCAGCCATCTTTGGTTTTAATGCAACTGAACATCTGTGTCTTTTTCAGAGAAAAACTGAATATGGGAGCCCTGTTGGATGAGGAAGTTCCATTAATTTCTCTTCACTCCACAGGTTTGCTGTCCACTTCCCTTCTTAAAGACCACATTGATTTACATGATGGGATTAACCCAAAGTAACTGCTCTACTTGGTAGTTAGTAGAGTTGTGTGAAGCTTCAATCCTCGATTTGATTCGGCAGAGATTTGGCCCGATCGGTGGCCAAATCTAGAATCTGAATAGTATCAGAGGACCCTTGAATCTCTCTGAATTGAATCAGAACCCTCCAAATTGATTCAGAGAGATTTGGAAAGATTCGGAGATTCAGACATAGAGATAGCTTTAAATGTTTTTTTCTACATACCTCTAGGTAGCAGGGGCTCGTGAATGCTGTGATGCTGGGGTGCATGGAGTGTCCCATAGAAGCACGGGTGGGCCCCCAGCATGCTTGACAGCAGACCAGAAGCAATTCTGGTCCACTTCCAAGTCAGCTGGGGAGCTCCCTTGTGCCCACCCGCCCCCCCCCCCCACCGGCTTGGCAACTGGTGCCTCCTGGGCCTGGGGGGGGGGGCCACCCAGGGTTCCCCCATGGCCAATCGCACCCCTCCCCAGCATGCTCCCCAATAGGACCAGAAGTGAATCAGAAGTATTTCTGGTCCATGTTTGGGTTTGTCGCCGAGCATGTGGAGGGCTTCCTGCATTCCTGTGGGATGCTCCATGTGCCCCATCATCATGAGCTGCACCTGCTACCTCAAGGTAAGTAGAAAAAACTTTTAAAGCTGTGTCTATGTCCAATTCGAATCAGGGACAGTGATCTAAATCAACCAATCAAATCGCTGTCCCTGATTGGGGCTGAATCTGAATCCAAATTGAATAGACCCGCTTCACATACCCCTAGTAGTTAGCTCTGGCTATGTCTGCTACTTTCTTAGACCTGAGAAAACGTATTTTGTACCTGAAAGCTAACCTAATATTTCTCCCAATCACATACCGGATCCAGTAAAAAAATATTACAACTCTTGCTTCTCAAACATGCCCTGGATCATCATGGTTACAATACTCAGACCACCTGAGCACGCAACAGTTATCTTATCTCTCCTCACTTCCAGAGCTCCCGAGAGTTCCCGTGTTAAATACAGGCAGTCCTCGGACTTAAGACACGGCTTTCAGGAACCAATTATATTGCAAGTCAAAATGTTGCAACTCGGAACCAATTTTCTCATAAGAAACAATGTTATAAAATGGGGGATTGGTTCCTGAACCAAGGCCCGATACCCTCTTGTCACCAAAGATACCCCAGAATTTTGTACTCAATTACAGATGAGTAATAAAGCTACCTTAATTTATGTATATTGTAAATAGCAACCATATTGATTTGGAAGGACTTCTTTGAGGTGACTTTGCTGGACTTTTTGAAAGACTCTTGGTTGGGCTTTTTGAAGGGTTCTTGGCTGCAAGTTTTTCTGGAGTCCTGTCTGCTTTCTTAAAGAAAGTGTCCAAGGAAGTCTGGACAGAAGTTCTCCAGGGCGATGAGCGATGCAGTGAACTTGTTTGCTGGCATGGCGTCATATCAGATCAAGTGTTGTAAAGTTGAAATTGACATCACAAAGTTGAAACAGGGTGTCAATTTATAAATGTTCTAAGTGTGAAACACTGTAACTCGAAACATTGCAAGTCGAGGACTGCCTGTACAGCAGCATGTTCTGGGTTGGGATGAGAGCACAAACTATGGCTAATGTAACTTTTCGTCCTCTGGCTGGCTAAAGGAGGTGTTACCTGTCAGCTGTGTTCTTGGGGAACCCAGGTGCAGTACCCAGCCTGTCTGACTCATGAAGGACTCCCCCCCAACTCCCCCTCCCCCCCCAGGATTGATTAGAAGAAGGACTTACAAAAGGCAATGAAGATCCAGTGGGAGATGCTCCTAAACCCCTACGGACAAGGTTGATAGGAGTAAGGCAACTCCCCTAGTCTCACTTGCATTGAAGACGGGACAAGGGGGCACCTCCATTAGCATTCAGAGCGGAGAACAGAGATTCCAAGGCAAGGACTGCACTGAACTCTGGGACCAGAGAAGCAGGGGAGCACTGCATGATGAGGGATCTCTGCTCCAAATGCAAATCAACCTATGTCTGCACACACCCAGATCACCATTTGTCAGACCAATTCTAGTGATGACTCCTGTATTAGCACCCAAAACATTGAATCTGCCTGTTTACATTGTGAGGTCTCTCAGAGTAACAGCTGCACGTGTTGGCTTGAAAATGGGATTTAAGATCTGTTTTTTGGGAACTGGCTTATAGGTATAGATATATGCATTAAAAGGATTCAAGATGGGCAGTGGGGGTTAAATAGACTGCTAAAGAGCTTGGGAGACGCATGCACAGAGCTTATTATGGCCCTGAAAACAGATGGGCTGACTAGCATGACAAGGCCAATGGATGGGCATAGCCTAAGAATTGAGTGGGGCATGCCATAACATCAGCTCAAATCCTTCAAGGCAGGTTGTCTAACACAACAAGGACACAAAGCTTGGGAACCAAGGAAGTATGTACCATACTGTCCCATAAGTTGAGATAAGTGACACCAGTTACAAGGCCCCAGAGCAGCAGGGGGGCTGACTTCCGGTTTTGGGGGAACAGACCAAATTAGGAGACGGCCCAGAGGGTTACGTGAATGTATGACCACAGAGAGATAGCCAACCAGAGATGGCCATGGAAGAAGAGTCGTCAGGAGTCATTAGGAGGGAAGAAGAATACAAAGGCAGAGACTTGAGAGTAACAAGAGTCCCTCCATGTCCCTCTTTGCAGTTCCTCTCTGTTCCTTCTCATCCTCCCTTTCTCTCTCCATCATGCTTCTTGAGAGGGGTCCCCATCCCTGTCCCCTGGGAAGGGTCCCTGAGGCCACCATGGACTGAGGGCATAACAGCAGCCTGTCTCATGCACCCTACTGGAGGGGGGCTGTGGGCCTCGGCATCCTACCTCCAGACTGCTGACACCTAAGAGAGAGCGCCTCAGAGTGGAGCCTGCATCATGACCAGATGTACTTTGACTCTGATAACAGCCCAAGGATTGGTAGGTATAGAATTGCTTGATCGTTTGTACTGTTATTTTTCTATTATCACTCTGTATCAATAAAGTCTCCTATTATCAACTGGTAGGTGTTGTGGTCGGGCTGAGGGTTGTGCTCGCCTGGAACAAAGGTATGAGGGCTGGGTCCAAATCCAGTGCCAACAGCTTGTAGCCAGGAATGATCAGCTCCTATTTTCCAGCATAACAAAACAACTCTAGTATACTCCCTTGAGCCATCATTTACCCATAAACAAACCTAGTGCTCTCCCTTGAACCACTGGTGTTTCCCTACAAAAACCCCTACCCAAGCTCAAGTTTCTGTTCTGGTGCTTGGATCCAAATGCTGCACCAGTTCCACTGGGGCATCGCCTTCGCCTTTTCTGCCTGGAATACCTCCACTGATCGTGCTGGGGGCTCTGCCCGTCTCAAGCACTCTGGACTTGAACCTGAACAGCTTGTCTGCAAGCTCCAGCAGACACCTGGACCCTCGACCGGTTCAAGCTTCACGGAGTGGCGAGACCTCAACTCTCTCTCTCTCTTGCTCACTCTTTCTGTTTAAGCCCACTTTCTAAGGTTCAGACTTGATTTAGTCTCTCTCTCTCTCTCTCTCTCTTACTCTAGGCATTACTTTATAAATCTGAATTTTGTTGATCAGATTTGAGCTAGATTTCCCAAAATACTGAATTAAAGTTGTGCAATACCGTAACTGTTTTGTTCTTTTTCCTTGTATGGCTATTACTACTAGTATTATCATAAGTTTCATATACCTGGTAATAAAATAATTTTTATGGTCAAGCTGGTTGCCATGCTCTCTCTCCACACCATGTTTACTCTTTCTTCTCCTCGACCCCCCTATTTGCTTTGCAGCAATGTTTCTTTTACTTAAGCCAAAGACCCCTGTAAAGCCCAAAAATCCTGTGGGGTCAGATCATCAAGGGAGTTACTATCAGGATGATTGGGACAAGAGATTGGGAAGTGCTGAGCTGTGGCATATGAGGGTGTCAGTCTGTAAATTTTTCCAGCTGGCACAGATGTACTCTGTTCCAATGCTGAGTCTGGGGCATATGAGAGTATCAGCCTGGCAATGCTGAGTAATCCTGCCCACTCAGATGTGCTCTGTTAACCTGTGCATGTGTGTGTATGTGTTCAACTGATTCAGTAGCTGGAGGAACCCAGCCCCATTGAAACTAAGCCCTGCAAAGTAGCACCACTGGGAGTGAGGACTTACAGAAGGGAGCGATACAGCTCCATATAGAAGCACAAGTGATACAAGCAGTACACTGATAAGATTGCAGAAACCCCAGAAAAGTAACTCTAATAAATGAGTGCACCCCAAAGGGATGGGAAAAATCTGGTTGAGTACACACAACCTCTTTATTTAGCCAGCTGACAATAATGCCTGACCTGAATTTCAAATAAGCAGAGATGCTGCTGGCTGCCACTGGAATATTTTGCAAGCAAATGGAAACATAGTTTCTAACAGATCAAATCCACCTTTTCTATTATATTTAACTACAATGGTCTAGTGATGAAGGCTTAATTCTCAACTCACTAACATGAGCATTACTCAAAAGCAAATCCACTGACATTAATGGAACTACACAAATATCAAACCAATGTGAATCAAACCCATGCTATGCAATCACTGAAACAGCAACCACCGGAGTCGATGAAATATCGACCTTTTTCCGAGGACGAGAGCATTGACCTTGACAAATCTGGCTTATGTCAGGTGACTGGACAAGGAAATAAAGTCTAGTCTCCTAGCAACATGTCTGAGTCATGTTTTTATTAGATGCATCACTGCAGTTCCCTGCCTCATCTTTTCAACTTCCAGAACCTGATGTTCCCACTTTCATTCAGTCTCTCTTCCCACAGTTGGATTATTGGTATATAAGGCACCTTCATTTATTAAAAGAATAATTCAAAGAAACATTGTAGTAAGCTTAGTTTCAGGTTTTCACATTTTGTTTTCCATTTTCAATAGTTCAGGAAAAACCTATAAAGCTTCAAAATTTAAATTTAAAATGGGAGAACGTTTCAGTTCCATGTTCAGAAATATAATCCCCTTTCCCATAAGATTCACATTCTTTGAAAGCTTTTATTACTGCAGCATGGAAAATATATCTTCATCAATTGCAGTGTTTGCTGTGATCAACCTTAGACTGAATGAGTAGTTTGGACATCTTCATGACCATGTTTGTGGAGCAGCACTGCTGAAAGCTTTCATCTGCCCTAATGCAATCCACTAATGCAAGTTCTGCACACACAACTCCTAGTGATGACAGTGGACGTCCTGACAGTGTATGAAATGACACTGAGATTCTTGGCAAGGATCAGTAAAGAGACTACGCTCTATTGGCAAATATGCTGTTTCATGGGGCATAAATGACAAGGTAATTACCTTTTAATGTTGTACGTGAATACCCATCTATGCATGCGGGGCCATATGCATCATGAACAGTTCTACACGGACTAAGAAAAGTCCTCCATGTGTTTTTGTCATCACCCAGACGAAGTGGTGACCCTTCTCAGTGTGCTGCATTAGACCTTATGAAGCAGCGTTTTGTTCAAAATTCACCTCACAGAACCAGTTAAGCTTGTCATTTAGCAACCTCTCCTGGCAACATGGCTAAAGGAGGCTTGAAATGGGAATGCAGCTTTCTTTCACCTCAATTTCTTATGGATACTCACTGGCAAGGAATGTTATAGCAACTATATACTGCAAACGCTTGCTCCTTTACGTCAGTATTAGTACTTCCCCTACTTTCCAGGAACAACTCCATATTCCAGCAGCAGACATATCCAGCTCAGTCATTATGCAGGTTAGATAGACCCTGCTTCTGTTTGTCAAGTGCTCCCAATCAAGTTTCGATTTTAATTTCTCTTTTCATTATTCTCAACTGTCCAGTAAACTGTACGCCAGAACAAATATCTAACATGATACTTTGCTAAGCATTCACTGCACACAGATAAATAGCCATGTCATGCAACTGATCTTGCAGTCACGTGGCAGTGTCTCTCACTCCTGAAAGGATGACAAATAAAAGTAGCTTCTATTTCTTCACAAAGCAAATCTAATTTCTTAAACAAATCTCAACAATACGCTGCAATGTACATCTGCACCACAATTACAAAAAAAAGGGCTCACGTAAACACCCGTGGAAAGAATCTCCTACCATGGGCCCAGCTGTACCTGGGAACATCCAACAGGCCTCTACTGTCTGCAACTGTTTCACCTGTTGTACCCCCATCCCTCCCGATACAGAGAGTGGGTCTTACTGACAGTCACAAAAAGAAAAAGGCAAGGAAGTTCAGAGCTAACCTGGAAAGCCGATTTCTTCCCTTGCGCTCATTGTTAACACACTCCTTTGTGCCTACAGTTGGCAGGGGGCTTCTCACAGTGGGTGATGCATCACAAATACCATATGTGCTGCAATCCCCACATGGTCTTCCACACTTCAACCAAGCATGCTGCCAAAATAGCGACAAGCCACAGGTGCACACCACATGAGCACATAACAAATGTGTGCGTGAAAGGAGTGATGACAGTCTTGTATCCATAACATATTCACCCCAAGGTGCATTCGTGCATCTGTTATTTATTTATGGCTCTGGTTCCCCTCCTCCTGTTAGGATTCAAGCAGGTGAGTGAGCTTTCTCCTTAAGGAACAGACGAGGGTGTGTGTCCGGGTAGAGAAGGGTTCTGGCAGACCCCAGGGAAGTAGCAATGTATGGATAGCAAACACTGCGGGAGGTATATTGTATTAAATGGGAGCCATATACATACACACGTGTGCGTACATGCACACCTGCACACACACATCTGTGTGTGTGTGTGTAGACAGACAGACTTCACAAGAATCAGAATCTGAAGAGAATTAGTTCCTGATTGTTACATCTCATTTCTCCCATGCTCAAGGTACTTTATTAATATTAAGCAAGTCCTCAACAACCTTGGCAGATAGGTCACTTATTATTATCCACCTTCTATACATAGAGAAATGGAGCACAAATGAGTGAGAGTGATTAACACAAGACCACAAAAGCAATCAGTGCCAAAGCCAGGATTAGTATTCAAGAGTCAGTCCCCGTTCCAACAAAGCAAGTCCTTCTGAGTAATTTCAGATATATGTTGGAACAGGGAATCTGCACCAACCTAACTTGCTGAAATGCTGACCAGGCAGACCAAACTATTCAGCTGTATTATGCTTGGAGCTATTCCTCAATGTATTGGCCAATATTCACCTGACCTATAAATATGAGAAGACTGTTTGTTTGTCCTATTTTACATCACATTTCCTAGAAGAGCAGAAGCAGGGGTGGAGGAAATAATCAGCTCCACACAACAACAAACTCTCTTTCTTTCTCTCGCTCATATCTAACTTAACCAGTTTTCCAAAAATCACATCAAAAATGGTTTTGATTATCAGGCAGAACTGCTCAACTCTTATCCACTCAGACTCCGCTTCATGAAATCCAGAATTTGCAAAGAAAATCAACAGTTAAAGTTATTAGCTTTTGCAGGTAGCATGGTCTAGTGGTTTAATGCTGGACTCAGAGCCAGGGAATCTGGCTTCTAGCTTTGGCTGTACTCCTGAATGACTCCCCTCTGGTTGGAGAGTGATAAAATGGGGATGCTTTCAAGAATGCACAAGTCCCACATTCTGCAGTCTGTAAACGGGGAATGCAAAGTAGTCTGGGGACAGGGCTGATTAATGTTTTTTATGCATTTAAAATCACTGGGGAAAAAGAAATACAAAGTTAACAACAACTTCCTGGTCATGTATTTCTTAAGTACTGCTAGGGTCCTTATGGATGTTACTGACATTTGCCGGAAACCTACATATGATAATTCCCTCCTCCCCCCACAGCTTCCCAGAGCTCTTCGCGGGTAAATGGCAAACACACTGGCTGGAGCAGCAGTCTGCATATTTAAGTTTGTCATGTAATAAGAATAAGCTTTCCTCCACCTCTTTTCACTAACTGTCACCTCTCCTACCCAAATCTCTCCTTATCTTGGCACGTGCATGGTTACTTCACAAATGCTCATGTTGACAGAGAGCTTGTCCAAAAATTCACCTGACAGTTTTAGGTTACAGTATCATTCTGTAAATTAGCTACCCACAGTTCAGAAAGGCCACACTTTGTTCTGCTTTTACTTAGTCCAACACTAATAACAAGTACTTACGGAGTCACCATCTAGCAGCTCAATAGTATTCCTCTAAACAGAATCCTCCCTATCTGCCCTGGTTGCTGTGAGAGCCAGGAAACAGTCTACTATAGATTTTCTTGACATATGTCTAGCAAGTTGTTTATGGTTTCCAGTGATGATATCTTTTATTTCAATACACTTCAGCTCCCTCACAATCAGTAAACATGTCCAGCCTCTGTTTTCAGGCATCTCAGGAGCAAATATCTTTAGAAATTAAACAGAGAAAAAAAAAGCTCTCTATGTCTGAGTTTTTCTATTCTCATTGCAAAGAGTGGGAAGCTTGCAGCAGATAAGATCAGCACGTTATGAAGGATGGTCACATGGCTGCATAGGCAGCAATGTCGCAGACATGACAATCTTTTTCTCTGAGTATGCTGGCAACTTGTACACTAGCTAAACTCCATTTCCGTTTTGGGGTAATTTACAAGGAAATCTCATTATAGCAAAAAACGTAATGGAACTCATAGACCATAAAAAAAAAAAAATCACTGCAACTCAGTCTATCATCATCAGGGTTGGTTCTAACCATTTAATTTTGTACCAGACAGCCCCGGAGGCCTGAAAACCTCTCCACAGCTGCACAACAGATTAAGATTCAATACAGATGGCAACACCACAAGCTTCCCACTAACATTCCTGTTCAGCACTATTCCCTCTACTCCAGCTATATGGTGTGCTAAGTCAAGCTAGTTGGTAGCATCAGTTTAATTTCTCAGGTACAGATGTCTACAGCTTCCCAGAAAAAAGTTACCCTGTCTGCAAATTGCACCCTTGTTGAAACACTCAGAGAGCACCTATATTCTGCCTTCAAGAGGAGTTACACATCCACATATCTCATCTCCAATGGTGAAGAGGCACAATACTAGACATGGTGCTTGTTTGGTCCTCTAATATCATGCTCTGCTGCATGACCCCATCTTTAATTATTTCTTATAAATAATAAAATAGATCCAAGGATAATGCTCAACAGATATTATCTAGTGGTTTTGATTCATAGATGTCAAAGTGCAGGTTGCCCTTACTATCACCAACTTGTAGTTGTTGGAGAACTGGAGTAATTTGTTCAAGGTTTTATGGCAAGTCAATGGCAGAGAATGGAACACAACTTGTGTCTCCTGAGTCACAGTTCAATACTTTTTCTATTACACCCTGTTAAGATTACAGCATCATTTAAATGTGTCCCATTAGGTCTCAGGTGAATTAGAGATGGGTCCAAACTGAAGTGCAAAACAGAACAGTAGAAGATTTAAAGGAATTTTCTTTAGTTAAATATCCCTAAACTCAGGTAATTCCTTTAACCCTTTTGTGTGTTGAGATCAAGCAAAAAGTTTAAAGGAAACCTTGTTATAATATATTTTCATTTATAACTTTTGGATATTAGAACAGTTAGTGAAATGGTGAATGTTCTATTTCTCCAAGTCAAACAGATCTTTTTCATGAGAACTTTAATAATAATTTAATGTAATGATTATACCTTTTCATGAATGTATATTAAGCTAACTAAACAAGGAAAAGCAACACAGAAAACCACCATGAGAAAGAAGTTTGTATCTGTGATAATCTGTACTGATCTAAATGCAAAATGGCTGTTTGACTCTCAATAAAAGCAGAGTTCACTGAGACTTTAAGATGGAGTGTGAAAAGACAGTTAGACACATCACAGTAAGAGAAGTTTCTCTCTCTATTTCAACATCTTTTTTCTACTTCCAAGGTTAAAAGCACATAAAACAATTCAAACATGCTTAGGAAAAAAACATTGAATGTCCTCAGAAGACATTTGCTTCAAGTTTAAGTCAGCATTTTATTGATTCAAGGGTGTTCGTTCCACTCTTTACTGCCCTTCATCTAACCTACCCTATCCCATTTTAATTCATAGTATCATAGAGATTAAGGGCTGGTCAAAAGATCATCGAGTCCTACCCCACTTCTCTGGGCAGGAATACTGCTGAGATGAAATAATCCCAGTAAGGTGTCTGTCTAGTATCCTCCTGAAGACTTCCAAGATTGGGGACTGCACCATCTCCTTGGGAAGTCTATTCCATATTCTGGTCACCCTTACCATAAATAAGTTCTTCCTTACATCCAGCCTGAAACCATCCTTTAAAAGTTTATGACCATTGTTCCTTGTCCTCCCCTGGGGTCCCCGAGTGAACAGTTTTTTTCCCAGCTCCCAATATTCACCCCTTACACACTTATAGATCATTACCAAGTCCCTCCTCAGTCTTCTCTCCCCCAGGCTGAACCGTTCCAGATCCCTTAGTTTTTCTCATAAGTTTTGTCCTTCAGGCCCTTAATCATTTCTGTAGCCCTTCTCTGGACCCTTTCAAGATTCTCCACATCTGTTTTCCAAATGTGGTTCCCAGAACTGGACACAGTCCTCCAGCTGGGGTGTCACCAATGCCAAGTAGAGAGGAAGTATCACTTCCTTAGCCCTGCTCATGATGCATTGACTAATGCATCCCAGTATGCTATTAGCTCTGTTGACTTTGGTGTCGCGCTGTTGACTCATGTTCATCCTGTGATCAACCATAACCTCAAAGTCCATTTCAGCCATCGTGTTGGCCAGGACATCTCCTCCTAACCAATATTCATGCCATTGGTTACTTCCTCTCCCCAGATGAAGCACTTTGCATTTATTCTTATTAAACTGCATCTGGCTCCACTCTGCCCAAGAACCAAGAACTGGGCCAAAAAACCAAACCCTGTGGGACACCACTGGCCACCTCCCAGCCACATGATACAGACCCATCCACTAACACTCTCTAGGTTCAACCCATTAGTCAGTTCCCAAACCACCTGGCTGTGGACTCTGCCACCCCACCATTCCCCAGTTTTTTTTTTTTTATAAGTGTCATGGGAGACTGTATTGAAGGCTATTTTAAAATCCAAGTATATGATATCAACCATGCCTGCCATGTCTAAGAAGTTAATTACTTGATCATGGATGGAGACGAGTTTGATCAGACATGACCTACCTGCAACAAAACAATATTGGCTATCCTTCAGCATCATGCCTAGTTAAGTCACTAGCTAGCCAATGAGTTATTTCTTGTTACTTCACCAGTTCTATTTCTTTCTCTGCATGGACTTAAATACTCAGATGAATCAGTTTGACTTTAAGAGCTCTAGGGCTTGCCAGCTCAGCCAATATTAAAATATTTCTTAAAAAGTCGCTTGCTCATCACAGCAAGGAGCAAAGTATTTAAAACCCCAAACTTTAAAATCCCAGATGGTGTCGAAGTCCTCTTTAAACCCAGTCAGTGAATTTACAGTAAAAAATATGCCAAGGGGGAGAAGGGGGGGAGGCATAAGAATAGAGACAGAACTGTAAATATTCTCAGTTTATTAAAAAAAAAAAATTGAAACCATGATTTTGTTTTTTCCTTTCACTTTGAAGAGCTAGACACACTTTCCAAAACACGTGCTTTAAATGCAATGACTGGTGCTTTTTGGAAGAGTAGTAGAGCTGAGGTGGGTATTATTTGAATGCAACTCAAAATGTAGCGAAAAACGTTTGCTGAATGGGATGCATCTTAAAAAAAGAAAACATTAGTGTGGTATATCCTTGCAGTGTTAATTATTTTGACAGGTTTTGTAGGATCTCTTCAGAGCAAAATCTGTGGAGAAAACCCATGGAGTACACTATATAGCAATTAGCACAAAACTAGGGGAGAAAGGCAAGAAAAGTCCTGGTTCTAAACTGCAGGTATCCATTCAGGGGTAAAAGCCTGAAAATCTGGCACAAAGTGTTTAAATGAAGACTGCCTCAGGGGGTAGTCTTGACTTGCACTCTTACCGTTGGGAAGGCTATTATATGACTCTTTACAAGTATTATATACCATGTAAAAAAATCTCTCTATGAGAAACCACAAAAATAACATGATACTAGATGCAGCTCCAGACAAGAAATCAATGGTGGGGAGGGAGGGAGGGAGGCAAAAAATGGAAAGGGGAAAAATAACGGGAAATACGCGTTTCTAAACAAATGCACAGTGTGTGTGTGTGCATACACAAATGGAAACAGTGCCAAACTAAAACCCCATATGCAAAAACCTCTGTGCTTTGGGACACTCTGAAAATAAGTCTGGAGCCAGATACACATCTGATGAATAGCCAAAATGAAATGAAACAAAATTCTGAATAGAAATGCTGCTTATTGAAAAGTCAAACCTCAAACTTTTCCATTTGTGACCGTCTTGTGTGCAGAGTCCCCAATTTTCAAATCATACAGTAAACTCTGGTTAATTCACCTGTGGGCTAATTTGGTTCTGATCTTCTGTGGGCCCTCCCCTGCAACGATCAACTCCTGATCATTAAGCACAATCAGATGCTTCACCATTATTTGCATTCTCTTTGAGTGGAGAATGAATCCGCTCAAACTATTCATGTCCAAACCTTAATTTCAGAATTTAGATATCTAAATAGACCATGTGGCTGACTTTTAAACAATCAGGTTCCACATGGCCTAATTATATATGCTCAAAGATTTGTTGCCTCTGTGGTCTTCCAAACCACAATTAACCAAAGTCTACTTTTGAACTCAGGGTAGCAACCTCAGTGTTACTGAACATTCTTTGTGGCCTAAAGCTTGGGATATTCATTGTCCTCCATGACATGAATAACTAAGATTGTGGTGTCTATAAATAAAAATATATGATCTTTCATATGAGGATCTCTTACAGCTTAAAGATTACACTACATGCAACTGCCACCTGCAAATGCTCAAATGCTTTTCAACAGCATTTTGTTCTTTATAAATTTTCCTTTCATCCCTTTCTTTTGGTGGGTGCTTCAACTGTAAGACCAACTGTGTGGTTTATAGTCAGAAGAATCACCATTATCTTCAAACCTAAGAAAACCCTCATGCCAAGTAGAAGACAACCTTCTCATGTTACATGTTCAACTTGTGCTGATTAGTTATTAGCAGTGTTGGCTTTTAAACAATACCATTTAATTAGTAAACTGACACATATTAAAACATGCCCTATTGCCCTATACAATATTACATAAGCGTGACTTACCTGATTTTACCACCAACAAATAAATCATCTTTGTTCAATTTTTAAAGACTTCTGACAAATACATATTTTTCATGATCTATTTTTCAGTGACAACTCAGTTCAGATACTACAGCTGCTATTTGATGAAATATTTATTTTACCCAGTTTTATAGCCAGGCTTGACAAGCACAAGGAGGCTGAGTGACTTATCCAGGGTCACTGGATGAGTCAGTGGCTCAGACAGGATTAGAGCTGTTAACACTCCTGGCTTCCATTCACAATCCTTGTTCTCCTAAAACCACTTGCACTGCCCTTTATTTTCCATCTTGAGTAATTTTAGTGCTTAAGAAAGTGAAGGACTGGTTAAAACCAGACAGTGCGAGAGCAAAGGATGGGAAATTTTCACTGAACACAGCTGTGCCAATCCAATCAGGCTTGACCTGCCAGTATACCCAAGTTCTGGCCTACACCACTCTGGCACTCCCACTTTGGGTCTCTATTGAACAAAGACTGTCATTTGGGCCATATGAAGTGGTGATTGCATAACATACAAAAATAAGGTAAGGAACCTCAGTTTCACTTGGGACCTAAACCCATCAGCTCATTAATGCCACAGGAAAAAAGAAAAAAAGAAAAAATGGCATGATCAGAACAAGGTGAATGGAAACCAGGTCACTCATAGTCAAGCAGGAACACACAACTATTAAACAGTATTAATTTACATTCATATTTTGAGAATGATTCAAACAGATGTTACTTAGACCATAAACCAAACGAATCATTTTTACAGATTAGGGTTAAATGAGCTCCAACATTATGCTATGTTCAAAGCCAACATTTGGGACATATGGCATGCTCATGTCATGTATATGATAGTACAGGACCATAAATGCATCTCTCAGCTGACTGGGGCACTAACACTACTTTTCCCTACTCTAAAATAAGGCTTTATATAGTTTCACTGCAGGGTATATCTACACTGAAACTGGAAGTGTGATTGCCTAGCCTTTAAACTAGCTAGCTTGGGTTTCAACGGCAGTGAAGATGTGGCAACACAAATTTAATCTACTAAGTACCCTGGGTATTGAGCAGGCTTGTAGTGTCTGTGCAAAAGCCTGGACCACTTTTTTGTTGCTACTGGGATTCAAGTTTCCTAGATTAAAGCTAGCTTGAGTACATCTACATATGCTAGTCATACTTCCTCTAAAGCACTTACACGTACACAGACTTAGCTTACAAAAACATAAGAACCCAATCCCCAAAAGGCAGGAATATTCAGAACAACTGAGACTGAGGGCCAAATTAATTCCTGGAGTAAACCTACTAAAGTACATGGAGTTACATCAGAAATTAGCTTGTTGTCAAAACTACATCTTTAAAGACTATAGTTTTGCGTTAAGAAACTACAATAAATGCTGTGAGAAGGAGATATGGGGTACAAAGCAACTACCCTTCTTAATGAGCACTTCTCCAGTCTGGGAATAGAAAGCAGACCTCTTTAACCAATTCTTCACCTCTGTTTTTTTGTGCAGGGACCGGAACTTCCCACCGTGATGCAAGATGGACTCAAGGGGAACGCCTCCAGACCTCAGGTTGGGGAGGACCACGTTAGAGAGCTTCCGGAGGGGCTGGACGCATTCAAATCAGTGGGTCCAGATGCTCTGCACCCCAGGGTGTTGAGGGAGCTAGTAGAGGTTATTGCAAGGCCTTTGGCATGGCTTTACGAGCGCTCATGGTGCTCGGGCCAGGTGCCAGATGATTGGAAGATAGCCAACGTGGTCCCCATCTTTAAAACAGGGAGGAGGGAGGGCCCAGGCAACTATTGGCCTGTCAATCTTACCTCAATCCTAGGGAAACTCTTTGAGAAGATCATCAAGGAGCACATCTGTGACGGGCCGGCTTTAGGGATGATGCTCAAGGGCAATCATAATGGTTTCATTAGGGGCAGGTCATGTCAGACCAACCTGATTGCCTTTTATGATCAGGTCACAAAAGCATTGGATGCAGGTGTCGCCAAGGACGTAGTCTTTCTGGACTTCAGCAAGGCCTTTGACACCATTTCTCACCCCATCCTTATTAAAAAACTAGGCGACTGTGGCATTGATGCCTACACAGTCAGGTGGATTGCAGATTGGCTCAAAGGTTGTACTCAGAGGGCGGTGGTGGATGGGTCATATTCAACCTGGGGAGAAGTGGGGAGCGGAGTCCCCCAGGGCTCGGTCCTTGGGTCCACGCTGTTCAATCTCTTTATCAGCGATTTGGACGACGGGGTGAAAAGCAACATGTTTAAATTTGCTGATGATACCAAAATTTGGGGTGAGGTGAGCACGCTAGTAGGGAGGGAAAGACTGCAGCAAGACCTGGATAGGTTACAGGGGTGGGCTAACAAAAACAGGATGCGTTTCAATACTGACAAGTGCAGGGTGCTGCACTCGGGCAGTAGTAACCAGCAGCACACTTATAAGATGGGAAACTCCCTTCTTGAGAGCACGGAGGCAGAAAGGGATCTTGGAGTCATTATTGACTCCAAGCTGAACATGGGCTGACAATGCGAGGTCACGGTTGGCAGGGCTAACCGGACCTTGTCGTGCATCCACAGGTGCATCTCAAGCAGGGCCAAGGAGGTGATCCTCCCCTTCTACGCGACACTGGTCAGGCCACAGCTGGAGTACTGCGTCCAGTTCTGGGCACCGCACTTCAGGAGGGATGTGGACAACATTGAGAGGGTCCAGAGGAGGGCCACCTGCGTGATCTGGGGACAACAGGGCAGACCCCACAATGAGAGACTGAGGGACCTGAACTTTTTCAGCCTTCACAAGTAAAAGCTGAGGGGGGGACCTGGTGACCGTCTATAAACTCACTGGGGGGGACCTTGTTTCCCCTAGCACCCCCTGGCATAACAAGGAATAACAGCCACAAGTTGTTGGGGAGGAGGTTTAGATCAGACATCGGTAAGAACTATTTCACCGTCGGGGCGGCTAGGATCTGGAACCAACTTCCAAGGAAAGTGGTGCTGGCTCCTACCCTGGGGGTCTTTAAGAGGCTTGATGCCTACCTGGCTGGAGTCATTTGAGCCCAGTTTTTCTCTTGCCCAGGCGGGAGATCGCACTTGAAGATCTACAAGGTCCCTTCCAACCCAACTTCTTTGATTCTATGATATACCTTTGTAGGTTATTGGATCACCACTATTTTACAGTTGGATGTTGGCTGTAAAAGCACAGATGTTACATGAATCTCTTTACAGATATAGTCATTGATAAATACTGGTCTGCTTCTGGCTGATACACAGGTAAAGGATTTTATTGTATTTATCTAGAAAAACCTTCTTATTAGCAAACCTTCCCTCTTTCCCTTAACTAACCAAGCAGACCCACACCAGTATTGTAATAAAGCCATGGCCATCTTTGAGGTTGCTGCACTGCAGTACTCCACATCCTTCTACAGCTTCAATGACTGCATGGGGTATGTGCGTGTGAGGGAGGTGGGAGGGGGATTCAATTTATCTTAATCCAGAAATATAAACCCCTAGCCATGGAGTGCACAGTGAGTTAGCAAGATGGGGCACATCAAAATATCATTATTAGACTGAAAGATGCTGAACAAAAAATGTTTGTGATATTTTGAGTTTGAAGTGGATCAGGTACTGCTGGAAGTCTTGTGCAATCCTCCTGTGTCCCACAAGATTCCCAGTCCTATTTTGCATATCCAAGAGACTGAGACAAACCTGGAATCACCAGACTTCTTGGGTGCTTTTCTGAACTGTCCATGGCTTGCCCAGCAGGATTTTATAATGGCAATAATTAACCTGACACCTAAGCCCTTTGTCTCCCAGAGCCAGAACTGATGTCACTGCACTGATTCCCTGCCAAAACACTTCAACTGGTGTCATGGGGAAGTGGCACTTGTCAAGCAACAGGGCTCTGCATGAGATGCTGCTTTCACAGAAAACTGATTCAATACGTCAGCTTACGGCATGGAATTGGGCAGAGATTCAGAAAGCAAAAACAGATGTTAAATAAAATTATCTAGCTCTTGAACTGATAACTGTTATTTTAACCTATGCTATTTCTTACATTTCAAATCTGTGTTTTTTATTTTATTTTATTAAGGGCTTTAGCAGTATAGCTCAAAATAAAATATGTACTCTAGACCCAGTTCTAGGAAACCTAAAGTTTATTACCAAAGATGCCATTAATAGGGACATTTTATAAAATGAATCAATCATGCATCCTGTCTCCACATAGCCAGTGAAATTTGGCTTTGACATGGGAAATGTATTTATGCAAAACCAAATCAACTGAAAACAACGTATAAGAAATGAGTGGAGAGCTTTGGAAGTCAACAGTTACGTTTGGAATCAACGGAGAACATCCTGTACTCTCATGGTGGTGAAGAGCTAGGATTTAGTTCAAATTAATACCAAATAGATTCTGTAGAGGCTTCTGTACAGTTTGAGCTTGCATTTGTATCCAACTCACAAGAGTGCCTTGAATCCCTGGTGCCAAGCAAAAGTCCTGTCAAGTATTAGTTCACAAAATCTACCTAAGCCTTGGCCTGTATGAAGCAGTGAAGTGGACTACATAGTAGAGATGAGTTGATTGTTTTCTAGTTGTACTCACCAATTTACCTGAAATCAAGATAAGAGTATGAGCTCCCGTTTCATTTCCATTCACTCTCAGGGGTACTGGAAAATTTACCTGCCAACCTCATCAGCCAGAACAAGATCATCATTCTTGCCACTCCTTCAGAGATACAAATCTATCCTCACTCTCCATTCAGAATCCTTGTCACAGGAATGGCATATGGGAAAGGATTTTGACTTCTAGATCCAAGAATGTTTGGGACTGCGTGAGAAAAGCAAATCACCACAATCCTTAAAACTCCATACCTCAAACAATGAACTCGATCACATTTACAAACTTGCCGGCTACATTCTCTGCTTCATTTTCCCACATGCTATCACCATAAAAAAGGGACTCTGCATGGTGAATGGTGATAAAAATAGAAGTGCAGTCATTTCTAGCTTTGAAGGAGGAAACATTTAACTTTAATTACCACCAGACCTAAAAACAACAACAGTTCAGGACAGCAGGGATGAAAACCATCATTCTCAATTGAAAATACTTTTTGAACCAGGGAGAATACTATTATCCAATTAAAAACAGGCAAGTTATTTAATGTTAACTCTCTGGCTTAGACCTGTTCTTCAACATGTCATGCAAATTTTCATTTGTCAGACAAGAGAGCTACTGGTGATACCTGTTATCCCTGTGATTTCCACTTTTCTAAAGAGCAACTAGTCTAGATTGGAACACAAATCCAATCTAATAAGATATACACAATAAATCTTATAGTTCTTTACTGTGCTGTATTTTACCATTATGTTTTCATGAGAATTGCATTTCAGAACATTTTTCCAAAAGAAAATAAATCTGATTTTACCTAAACTCGCAGTAAACAAGGTCAAAAACTGCACAGTTTCTATAAAGGCATTTCTATTGCTCTCCATTTTTTTTTTGTCTTTCTGTATTGTTGGTAAGTCCAAGGTAGGAGGAGGATGGGATTGAAAATGAGTGGGAAAAAACAGTTTAAAAAACCCAGTAAAATCCAAACCTTGTGAACTTGTGCAAGTAGGTGTTTACAATGAAGAGAAAACTCCAATGCTAAATATAAGAGCTTAGTCTCACTAACTCTGGGATTTATTCTTCATGGTCTAGGCAAGTGATTTATATGGATTACACTACTTTTTCCTTTTTTTTTTTTTGCATCTTACTCTGATAATCATTTGTAATTTACATTAATAGCAATGTGACATTGTGGAAAATATTAAAATACAGCCTTCACAGAATTTGGCACCCAGTGCTATGAAAGACGGCATATAATCAACACACTCCCAAACCATTCCAAAGGGCTTGGCAATAATAATTCTAGGTACATCCAAAATGACATGAGAGACCTGGTACAAAATCTTAAGTAAGGCAAATTATTCAGTATCCAGCTTGATGGTTTTCTTGGGCCCGAGCATGAAACCAAGCTCAAATAAAATAAAGGCAAGTAAAAACACTAACATTTGAAAATCATTCTTTTTGTCTAACAAAGTACTATTTTAAATGACTGTTCATTTGATTTAAACAAAAGGTCAATCCCCAGTCAATGGATCCCAGACTAGTAGTAGTTCCTGGTCATTCAAGGATGTCATTTCAAAACTTGCCAAAGAAAATCAGTAAAAGCAAGGGGGATTCCAAGATATGCTGCAAGCCTGATAACAGAACTAAAATTCAGCCTGGCAAACAGTGATGTAGTTCAGGGACCTAAGAACCAGAGCTTGGTGACCTTGGACAGAAATCTATAAAACTGAAGACAATAAAAATTTCCTATCTTATAGCAGTGTTGGACATGAATTAACGCTCAAAAGGAGAAAAAAATAGTAACTTGCAGTAAATTCTATTTTTCTAACATGGTATTATTTAGGGCTGCCCAATGGAAGAGCCAGGCTTATTAAAACCCTTCTGTAACACACGAATTCTCCAGGCTAATAGAAAGCAGTCTACCAGTAAAATACCACTAAGGTGTGTGGGCTACAAGAAAAAGCACACACAATTAAGAACTGGCTGGTTTTAGTGTTTCCTATCTGCCAATTTATATAGCAGTACTTAATAAAGTCTTCATCAAAGGGCAAACATGAAGAGTAGGCTGAAATCTGTTCTGATTAGTGATGAGAAATGTGTCAAGTGCAGTTCATACACCCACACCCTTCTTGAACTTTCCCCCAAACTTCCATCTGAACCCAAACTAAACATTCTCCAAACCTTTCCACAACTATTAATCATCATTTCTGGCAATTCAGGACTTTGACCTGGAGTAGAAGTGTCCAAGAACCACCACTGTATCTGTCATCCAACAGAAAATCTATTCAAAAGATGTCCAGTCCAATTTTCATTCAGTTAAGCTGTGAAATTCTGTATGTTTAAACAAGATGAATCACACCTACGAACCATTCAAGGCTCCAACATAATTTATGAACCATCAAAGAAATCCTTAAAACCTATTTATCAAAACAGGAAATGTTCAAGAAGAAAAAATCTTGAGTTTCTTCACGTGGGTCCAGTCCTCTCTCGTGTCACATGAACTTCAAGGGAACTGGGACACAAAGTTGGCTCCCCCCTATGGTGGATGTCCATCACCATTAAGCATGAACACTGAAGATATCTATGTGTATATATTTACAACCAGGTTGTGTATTAAACACGTTATTTAACATAGCACTACTTTTACAAAAAAACAGCTTAGGACTAATGTAAAGAGACTCATTAAGGAAATAACTGCCATAAAAAAAACTCTTAAAGGGCCATATTCTATCCTACATGAGAACATACTCAATGCTGGTGGGACACATAAGGGAGCCAACTACATCTCCCCAATTCACGAGCTTAGAAGGGCTCTAATTTAGCTGCCTGTAGTTCCTAAAAGGCACATCTATGAGCAGAGAAATACCCTTGAGGAGTAACCTCCTGATTCATAAAGTTAGCATAGGAATCAGTTTCATCAAATTCATACTAGAATTGAAAATTACCCCTTACCCCTTGCTGTTCATCTGGCTCAAGAATGGATGCAAACAGGAGTGAGAATTGAGCTAAGATACTTGTTATGTCTACCATATTAGGACTTCTAGGAGCACAAAGCCAATGACCTGGAGCTCCCAGCTGTAAGTGAGAATCTAAGTAAGACTCTAACCTATTTCCAAGGTTCTTTCCAAAACCGTTATCATCTGATCTATAGCGTTAAAAGGAGCAAGCCACTGAGTTGTATTTCTGCGGAAGAAAGTTGAGGGACATTTAAAGAGGTGAGATAAACACACAACAATTTTGACATACCCCAGCCAGAAGGAACTGCCTGCTTAGCCAGACCTGCCTGAGGCTCTGACAGCCCCACTCTGGCTGATGAAGCAGCTGACCACTGTTAAGACTTCCTGATCATCTGATGAAGCAGCTGACCACTGTTAAGACTTCCTGATCATCTGATGGGGAGGGCATCCCTGTGGCAGCAGACCGCAGGCCAGCCAGCTGTTCTGCCTGATGGGCGCCTGTGGGAAGCCTCTCTGGCTCTTGTGCCCTCTGGTTCTCTGGCTTCTGATCTTGGTCTGCTCTTCCCCTGGACTCTGACTTCCAGGAACTACTGTCCCCAAAGCCTCCCCGCCCGCCCTGCACCGAGACATGGCCCAGCAAGGGTAGCTGCTAGAAGAGAGACCCCAGAGCCCTCCCCTTACAGCCTCCCCCCCTCGCAGCAGTTCGCCACTGCCTGGCCAAGGCTGCCGCAGTGGGGAGAAACCCCAGACCCTCTCCATGCAGCAAGGTTAGTACACATCCATCAAGGGTTAATTTAGAGCACAATCTACCATTTTTAAAGTGCTTTAAGAACCATGATCATCTGTTCAGTTATGGCTTTAGACAGAGCACTTTTTGCCTGTTCAATGCGCAATGTGTATAACATCTGTACCTAGCCTCAGTCTCTGACTCCAGAATTGTGACTCAGCCTGTGACTTGGACTCTACCTCTGGATACCCCCCTTGAACCTGTTAGCTTGGGCCCTAACCCCGTAATCCTAACTTGGCCTGTGACGCGGACTCCACCTCTGGCTTCTGCCCTCCCAGTGGCCTAACTAGTAGAAAAGACCACCTACGACCCAGTCCTTTACACACATCCAGAAATGACAAGAAAAGCTGGAAAACAAAGAGTATCCACTTGCTACTAGAGAAGAGTTCACTCTTCTGTGTATCTGAAAAAGTGGACAAAAATGTTTGGAGAAAATAAAACCCAAAATTTAAAAATAAAGCCACATGCATCTATCTATATGCTATAACACTGGGCACATCTGTTACCTGAATATACAAATTCAGTACATCATGGACCAGGCACTGAAGAATCAGGTTCTGAATCCTCTCATGTCCCCACTGTTCCCAATGTTTACAAAAGGATTTAGCTCCAAATTTTCGCAGCTCTTAAGATTTAACTTGAACATCTGTATCAGTCCAGGTTCTGAATCCTTCCAAGCTTGAAATGATATTTAGCATTTAATCATATTAATTCTAATCTTGACAGTGACAATACGTAAACATCATCCACATGCTGAACAAAAAGGAAGGCCAGAAAGTTATCTTTTAAATAAAATACCACGGATTCATAAATCACATGTTTTTTATCTCTTTAGGGGAATGCTTCTAATACAAAGCAATTCCAGTAAGGGTGAACCATGCCAAATCAAATACTAGTAATAGTAGGGAAATAAAATTTCTGCCAGTTCCAAAGTCCAAAAAAGCTTTAAAAATATTGGAAAAATGAAAATGTTTGCCCTTTTTCCATGAAGACCCAGGGTGTTAGGCATCACAAAACATGATGTTCCTACAGATCTCCAACAACAGAGATGAATAATAATAACAATAATTTCAAAGCACAAGAAGTCATCTGATACATTCCACAGCGTGAAAAAAAAGTGAGTCACGTCTACGATGCTGTGTACACTACCCTGAGAGATAACCAGGTCAATGTTACACAAGGATTTGCTTATTGGCCAGCTGAAGATAAAGCACCTTTTTCCTGATTGCAGCCATCTTGGGTGGACTGGTGAGAAAGAAAAAAGAATGCAAGTAATTCTGCAAGTTTTGACTTGAAGGGTTTGCACCAGCAGTCGAGGGCAGTAGGCCAGTTCATGGATATCTCCTGGTTTCAAGGGTACATTTCTATAAGTAAAACTAACTAGGTCAGATAAGGACTAAAAGCAAAAAGTGCACAATAAAATTCTGAAGCCAGATACAAAAGTAGAGCTGAATCCATTAACTCCTAAAGAAGTCACCTCAAGAAACCACTGTACTATTCCCAATTTGAAAAAAGTTGCAAAAAAATTAGAAAAAACATTTTAAGATTAAACTTAACTTCTGTGAATCAAAACAGCACAACCCAAAAAGCCAACTATAGAGAATATGGAAATATACAGTGTGACACTTATATTTTTAACTCTATCTCTGTTCTTCACCAGCTTTACAATTTGGAAGCATAAACTTTGCACAAAAGTTGAGGACATTTTGATTAAAAACTTGAGTTTAGCAGCCTCTCTCTGGGGGTGATTTTAAGTTGATTAATAACAATTTTACTTACCTGTGAAATCTACAACTGTGAAGTACCTGGTTTTGGTTTCATACATACCTAAGGATTACTTCCCTACCACCTCTAGCCCCAGGTGTATAATGCTTTGTCTACCATTAAAAGTTTCATAGCCCTTGATTGGATACCTAATGCTTCTGTGCTGTTCCTTACAATAGAAAAGTATTAACTATTTGAAACCTGCATGCATCTGGGGAACTGTCCTGAATGACAGCCCTAAATGTGGTCACTTCCGGCATTAGAGAAAAGAGACAATTTTCATGATGTAGCTCACAAATACTTCTCAAGCTACGGTCACCCTTTGTGAGCAGTTGATTAATTTGTGAAGTCATCCCTTGAATACTAGGTCCTCCCTCGTTCTTCAGAAGACAAAACCAATTGATATTGTGTCCCAAGCAATGACCGTTTCCTGCTCCTGCAATCTGCCCCGACCCTGCTAAGAGGTCCCTGGCCTGTCATTCTCCCCTTATGGCTGTCCTTTACAAATGCTATCTATAAATATAACAGAATCATATGGTTGGAAGAGACTTCAAAAGGTTTCCTACTACAACTGCCCCCACCCCCCGCAACACAAATATGCTGTTCCTATAATAGGGCTGTCCAATTTCTGGGCAACTGGGGCTATGTGGTGTGTGCACTGCAGACCCAGGGGCTACATGCCATGGGGGCTACCTGCTCAGAATCCCCTTTGCTGCGCACACAGCCCAGCTCCCCCACCTCCTCCGCTGCACACACAGGCTCCCCTCCCGGCTACATGTGCCACACATGCAGCTCACCCTGCCATGCACACAGCACCCTCACCCCACTCCTGTCTGGGGAACAGATACGAGGCCCTGGCAACTCTGGAGGAAAAGGAAGGAGAGGAGGCGACCAGAAGAGTCAACTCCATGCCCTCCACGATCCGAGCAGGCCGATGGAGCTAAGCGGTCCAGGAGGAAAAAGCGTTGAGTGATCGCCATAGGCGACTCCATCCTGAGAGGTACAGAGGGTCCCATTTGTCACCAGCACCACTTGACACGCGATGTCTACTGCCTACTGGGAGCAAAGATTCAGGACGTGAAGGGGATAATCCAGGCCGTGATCCAGCCCACCAATTACTACCCCATGGTCCTAATCCATGTGGGTACTAATGATGTGGCCAGGAGAAGCCTCGATTGCCTGATGGCAGACTACCACTCTCTGGGGGGCATGCTGAAGGAGATAGGCGCACAGGTGGTTTTCTCTTCTATCCTACCAGCGAGCGGACGTGGAAGACGGCATGCGATGTGCACTGCGGAGACCAACTGATGGTTTCGGGAATGGTGTCTCGAGGCAGGCTTTGGCTTCCTTGACAATGACCCACACATCACGACGAGAGACATGCTCGGCTGGGATGGGCTCCACCTTTCCCCTAAAGGTAAGCGTGTGTTTTCTTCTAGGTTGGCGGATCTCCTCCGGTGGGCTTTAAACTAAGCTTGTTGGGGGAAGGGGAAGACAAGGGCGGAGGAAGCCTTGGACGGCCACACCAAGCAACACCCACAAGGAGAGCCCAGCCTAGAGCGATGAGCGGAACATGTACACAGGTAAGCAACAGGGGCCAGGGCAATGCTGTGATTAGGGGGCCAGTACACACATCTACAGAAGGCCTCAAGTGCCTCTACACAAACGCTCGTAGTATGGGAAACAAGCAGGAGGAACTTGCCCTCCTGCTAGCTGACACCAACCCAGACATAGTGAGGCTCACTGAAACATGGTGGGACCCAACGTATGACTGGGCAGTGAATATCAAGGGCTACAGGCTGTACAGGAGGGACAGGACAGGGAGGAAAGGTGGGGGCATGGCGCTCTACATTAAGGAGGAATACACATCCTCGTCAATGAGCAAAGAATCAGAGGAGGCACGCTCTGAAGTGCTCTGGGTTAGAAGACAAGGCAGTCGAGGGGAAAGATATTTAACAGTGGGGGTCTACTACAGACCACCCAACCAAGGGGAAGAGCTAGACCAGGAATTCTTAAGTCAGCTCACAGAGGTAGTTAGGTCAAAGGACGTGGCCATCATGGGTGACCTGAACTTTCCAGACACCTGCTGGGAAAAGCAGTCAGCCAGGTCTGACCGCTCATGTAAGTTCCTAGCCCAAATGCAGGACCTCCATCTAACCCAGGAGGTGCACAGCCCCATCAGGGGAGATGCCTTGTTGGACCTGGCGCTGGCCACGGGTGATGACCTGGTGAGGGGGCTGCGGGTGCTCGACCACCTGGGCGACAGCAATCATCGCCTGCTGGAATTCACCATCCAGCGCAAGGTAGCAAAGGCCTACAGCAAGGCAGCAAGCCTAGATTTGAGGAGGGCGGATTTCAATGAGCTAAGGCAAATAGTTGGGGAAGCAGTGAGGTCCCGGAGGGGAGGGGAGCCAGGTGTCCAAGAAGAGTGGTTGCTCCTTAAGGCGATGATCCTCCAAGCCCAAGGGAGGTAATCCCAACACGGATCAAAGGGGGCAGGAGGGCACAAAAGCCCCCATGGCTCAGCAAAAGCATCCGGGAATGTCTCCTAGCTAAAAAGGGAGGTGCACACCCAAAAGAAGGAAGGGGCCATCACCAGGGAGGATTATACTGCAGTTGCTTGGAGATGTAAGGGGACAGTCAGGAAGGCCAAGGCGGAGATGAAACTGGGACTAGCTTCCCGGATCAAGGACAACAAGAAGTCCTTTTTTAAATACATTGGGGGCAAAAAGAAAGTTCCGGGTAATGTGGGGCCCCTGCAGGACAAGCTAGGAAATTTGGTCATCACACAAGACGACAAAGCTAACATATTTAATGATTTCTTTGCCTCCATTGTCCTGAGCAGGGACCGGAACAGCCACCCCGCCTCTGGGCCCCCCTCAGGCCCCAGGGGAGGCGCACCCAGGCCAAGAGTCAGTGAGGATCTAGTCAGGGAACTTCTGGAGGGACTGGATGTATTCAAATTAGGTGGTCCAGATGATTTCCACCCCAGAGTGCTGAGGGAATTAGCTGAGGTCATTGTGGGACCCCCAGCATGGCTTTATGAGCACTCGTGGTGCTCTGGTGTGGTGCCAGAGGACTAGAAGAGGGCCAATGTGGTTCCCATCTTCAAAAAGGGGAGGAAGACAGGACCTGGGAAACTATAGGCCAGTTAGTCTTACCTCGATCCTGGGCAAGCTTTTTGAGAGAATTATTCCGGCACATGTCCACGAGGGGTCAGCAGGGGAGATTATACTTAGGGGCAACCAACACGGGTTCATTAGAGGCAGGTCCTGTCAGGCCAACCTGGTGGCCTTCTACGACCAGGTCACCAAATCCTTAGATGCAGGGGTAGCAGTGGACATAGTCTTCCTGGACTTTTGGAAGGCCTTTGACACTGTCTCTTACTCCGTTCTCATTAAGAAACTGGGGGACTGTGGTGTTGACACACGCAGTCAAATGGGTTGCCAACTGGCTGGGGGGCCGCACCCCAAGAGTGGTGGTGGAGGGGTCATTTTCGACTTGGAGGGATGTGGGCAGTGGGGTGCCCCAGGGCTCAGTCCTCGGGTCTGCACTGTTCAACATGTTCATCAGTGACTTGGACGAGGTGGTAAAAAGCATCCTGTTCAAATTTGCTGATGACACTAAGGTGTGGGGGGGATGTGGGTGCGCTAGAAGGGAGGAATAGGCTGCAATCGGACCTGGACAGGTTACAGGGGTGGGCGGATGAGAATAGGATGGGTTTCAACACTGACAAGTGCAAGGTGCTGCACCTGGGGAGGAAGAACCAGCAGCTTACCTACAGGCTGGGGAACTCCCTTCTCGTCAATACAGAGGCAGAAAAGGATCTTGGGGTCATCATTGACTCCAAGATGAACATGGACCAGCAGTGTGGGGATGCAGTTAGGAAGGCCAACTGTACCTTGTCATGCATCCACAGATACATCTCAAGCAGATCCAAGGAGGTGATCCTCCCCCTCTATGCGGCACTGGTCAGGCCGCAGCTGGAGTACTGCGTCCAGTTCTGGGTGCTGCACTTCAAGTGGGATGTGGATGTGGTCCAGAGGAGGGCCACTCGCATGATCAGGGGGCAGCAGGACAGGCCCTACAAGGAGAGGCTATGGGACCTGAACCTGTTCCGCCACAAGAGAAGGCTGAGGGGGGGATCTAGTGTTACAAACTAGTCAGGAGGGGACCAGCAGGCATTGGGGGAGTACCTGTTCCCCCGAGCACTGCCAGGAGTGACCAGGTCACAAGCTGGCAGAGGGTAGATTCAGGCTAGATACCAGGAGGCGCTACTTCACGGTCAGGGCAGCTAGGATCTGGAACCAGTTTCCAAGAGAAGTGGTGCTGGCTCCTACCCTGGGGGTCTTTAAGAGGAGGCTAGACAAACACCTTGCTGGGGTCGTTTGACCCCAGTACTCTTTCCTGCCACGGCAGGGGGTTGGACTCGATGATCTGCTCAGGTCCCATCCGACCCTAGAAACTACGAAACTATGTCACAAAGGCAGCCCATCTGTTGCGTGCCAGATGAGCAGCTGGGCTCCCTCCTTTGAAGAGCACAGAGTGCCCAGCCAGCAGTCTCCTCCCAATGTGTGAGCAGCGCAGACAGCCTGGACCCCTCATGCTGTACCACCCATCCCTAGGACTAGGGACAAGAACCAAAGCTGGAGGAAAGAGGGAGAGCCCAGAGACCACACTGCTGTTGCTGCAAGAGTAATGGACAGAGTGACAAAGGGGCAGGGGGAGCCCACAGGCCCCTTGTTAACCCTTGTGATGACAAGCCACCAGTTGGATAGCCCTGTCCTATACAGGCCTATCCACTGCCAGCAGAGTTTCAGGAGAAGGCGAGTAGCCCTTGCTGGTGAAAGAACAGGTTAGGGACCATTAGAAAAGCTGAATATGTACAAGTCCATGGGGTCAGACAGGACCCAGGGGTCAGTTTTGTTCATTATCTTCATTAATGATCTGGAAGATGGGATGGATGGCACCCTATGCAAGTTTGTGGATGACACGAAACTGGAGGGAGTAGTAGGTACACTGAAGGATAGGGCTAGGATTCAGAGAGACCTAGACAAATTGGAGGATTGAACCAAAAGAAGTCTCAAGAGGTTCAACAAGGACAAGTGCAAAGTCCTGCACTTAGGACAGAACAATCCCATGCGCTGCTACAGCTTGGGGACTGACTGGCTACGATAGATATGAGTCACCAGCATGTCTCTGTTGCCAAGAAGGCTAACAGCATACTAAGCTGCATTAGTAAAAGCATTGCCAGCAGATTGAGGGAAATAATTATTCTCCTTTATTCTGCACTAGTGAGGCCACATCTAGAGTACCCTGTCTGGTTTGCATGCCCCCCCGCTATAAAATATAAAATGGATGTGGGCAAGTTGGAGAGAGTCCAGCGGAGGCCAACAAAAATGGTTTGGGGGCTGGGGCACATGACTTAAGAGGAGAGGTTGAGGGAACTGGGCTTATTTAATCTGCAGAACAGAAGACTGAGGGGGGCTTTGATAGCAGCCTTAAGGGGGGGTTGTTCTGAAGAGGATGGAGCTGGACTGTTCTCAGCAGTGGCAGATGACAGAACAAGCAGCTCAAGTTGCAACCAGGGAAGTTTAGGTTGGATACTAGGAAAACTCTCTCACTAGGAAGATGGTGAAGCGCTGGAATGGCTTCACTAGAGAGGTTGTGGATACTCTATGCCTGGAGGTTTTTAAGGCCTGGCTCGACAATGCCCTGGCCGGAATAATCTAGTTAGGGACAGTCCTGCTTTGAGCAGGGGGTTGGACTAGATGACCTCCTGAGGTCATCCTCTAACCTTAATTTTCTATGATTCTATAGCATCCCAAACAAACATCTATTTAAAAACAGCATGTTTCTGTAATAATTAAAGTAATTCATGAATACCCACTCCCAAAACCAGTCAAAGGCTAAATCCCCGCCAAAATCAACACATGAAAACAAATTTGGCATTTTAGGTTAGGCCATTTCGAAGATATGTCAAGCCAAAAGCAATCCTACCAAGAAATGTTTAAAAATGGGATTGGTCTATCTTCCAAATGTCTCGCCTGATTTGTCTCAGGCTTCCTGGAAGAAAAAAAAAAAAAGTCTGCAGTGGCACAAGATCTGTCATGCGAAGCAGTGGGCAGATTGGTTTAGTTTGGGCAAAGTTCAGGGCGGGCATCAAAATTAAATCTATAATGAAAGGATTCATTCAAATGTTACTCTTTGAGAAGTGAGGCATTTCATAATAGATGCACTAAAATACTAAGTCTTCATCTCTTATTATGCAGAGTGAAGAACCAAGAATAGGCAGTAAAATACTATATTTTTTCTCTTTCACACTGTGGTTCTTCACCTTTTGTTGTAAATTTGACTGTAGTGAAGAAAAATCAGCTGCTGTATTTGAAAGATATATGCCTTTAAAAACTAAAGCAAGATTGATGGAGGAAGTGTAGCATGGTTCATTTATCCCTGTGAGGTTCACCCAGTGGCACAAGAGGTTTGGTATATATCGTCTGTCCTTTCCATTAAGCCTAAATATCTTCTCTAAACACATTCTTCATATATCTCTATATGGGGAAGCAGAGGCCTGACTCTCCATAGCTTTGGTACTTTGAGTCATTGACTGGTACTATCTTTCTCCTAAGGTAGCATTTTAAACCTAATTTACACAGTGGTAAATGGTGGCACAGACCCAGAGAAATGAAGAAAGCCAAAATTATATAAATGCAGTCCTTCAGTATAGGAACAATACATAACTGCATGCAGGAGAGCCAATCTGAAACTAACTGAAAGTATTTCAGAAGATACACATTTGCTTATGCCATAATGATCTGGAATAACATTCTTCTCTGGGTACAATTATAAAACTACATAGTGTAACAGACTGCCAGTGTGGGCTCACCAGATGGGCTTGAGATACTTACCCTGGGCTAGAAACAGTGCGAATGAAGTCTGAGCGGCCCCAAGGGTGGAGCAGAGGAGCCCTGCCCTGTGGAGAAGGGGAAGCCAATGGAAAGAGCGGGTTTTCAATCCCCTCATTCTCATGGAAGGGGGATGGCCGGGGTTGGGGGCCTGCCACCCTGAGGGCCGGTTGGCCAGTTTGCAAGCCGGGCAGGGACGGCCAGAGGAGATAAAAGCAGCAGCCGAACCAGCGTGTGGGGAGCTGCTGACAGGGACTCTGGGGAACGATGCAGGAGGCCTAAGAAGAGCTGGGGTGAGCTGACCCAGCGGAGGGAGCAGAGAGACCCCTCTGAAGAGCCTTGAAGGCCCAGGGAGAAGAAGGCAGCAGCAGAGAGGGAGCTGCGGCCAGGGCTTGGGGCAGAGAGCTGGTGCCCCAAAGCCCCATCGCCCATCTCAGTGTGCTGGACGTGCCAGGTGACCCAGAGGCTAGGGGTGGCAGTCGCCCCCCGCTCCACTGCGGAGAAGAGGCAGCGGTCAGGAGTGCAGTCAGCATCCTTATCCGGAGCAGGGAGCCGGGCTGGTGAGTTGAGGAAACCCCTCACCTTCCCTGGGGAAGTGGGACAGCAGCAGGCAAGGCACTGGGATCCTGAGGAGCAGCACAGCATCAGGACAAGGGTCCCTGGGAGCTCGGGGCGCAGGCTGGTGCTCGGAGCTGGACTGGCAAGCTGCAAGGCGTGTGGGGTGCCTGGCCAGTCATCTGGAGCAGGGGTTTAGAGCAACGACCCCGGGGAGCTGCCTGTGCTAATGACCCTCTGCCACTGACTGCCTCAGAGGGGACTCAGTCCTGTCCCTTATTCTGCAGCTGACTGTCATCGGATGGAGTCCCTGAGCTTTGTGCTTGGGTCATGACGATTGCTGCAGAAGCCTAGTCTGTTGCTTGCCTTTTTGGTTGCCACGGAGAGTCACCCTTCAGCCTCTTTGGGGGGTTGGGGTTTGATACAATTTGATTGCTGCAGACCAGAAGAGCTTAACCCGTTGCAGTCTGTCGCTTATTGAGAAGCCTGTTGGAGCTGCAGGGAGTGACCACCTTCCTTCCTTGCAGCAGCATCTCAGCAGTGGCTGAAAGCTGCCAGTTCCCCTGCCTGGGGTTCTTGAGTCAAGGGCTGACTAATGCATTGTGGTTTGTTTTGTGCTTCTGGTTATGTCATTTCAGTTCACTTGTAAATAACCTGTCCTATTATTCTTGTTTTGTAAATAAAGTGTAAATAGTTAAATCAGCTAAGTGTTAGACCTTCTTGGGACCACCGGCTGCTCTTTTGGGAGCAGGGGTCGGCTGGAAAGTAAACTGGTGCAGTCTCATCAGATTGCATCCTGAAACAGCTTTTCAGGAACAACCTGGTGCTCAATGACACATCTTTAACTGTGGTTACAAAACTCTGGCACAGCCCAGTAATGAATCCCACAAACAAGGACCCTATTTCAAAACTCCATTCACTTTCTGCAAATTCAAACCTTTGTTCAGTCATATGCAACAACACTTGCAGAACTTAGCTATCATGAGGGAGTATGGTGACAAGTGATCTTTTGACAGGTAACCCACAACCCATTTGAGACTTTAAAGCTAAGAATAAATGGAAGGTAGATCCGCAGTTTTGTTGCAAGTGAATAGAGACTGTGAAGCAACTCAATTGAATCTGCTAAGTATAAACAGTTGTTATTTTGGAAGTGTCTGCTAATGCTGTGGATGGGTTACACTTACTAGCCTCTTTACAAATCACATTGCCTTGGTTTGTGCCATGAGGCATGATAACCCAGCATAGGAGGGTCTGTGCAATGCAAAAATCATTTTTGAGTGTATTCTCCAAGAAAGTCTGGAATACAATGTTTTTTTTGCCAGCACACCAAGTGGTTTCTCTCTTTCCTTAGTTAGTTAGCCCTTTTTCTTTTCACTTCATTGTTTTCCAGGGCTTTAAAATGTATGTTTACATTTCATGTTGTCTCCCTAACAGGCCCTACCTTCTTACCTGATTATTCTTCACCTTCATTTTTGCTCTATTGCATCTTTTTTCACTATCACTTGCTTTTTTTTGCCATTCCTAAACACTGAACTTTCCTGTTCCAAATATCTGAAACTCTCACCAATGGCTTTCTTCCTCCTCCTAAATTTTCTCAAAACATCTCTTTTCCTTGTTTACATAACTTTAGCCCTTTTTCTTTCCAATATTTTGCTCTTACCACCACTAACCAACTTGTTTGTTTTATTTAATTCATTGCTTTTTTCCTATGGGCTGAAGTTACATGTATTTGAGTAAACTCAAAAAATAATATGGGAAATATAACTACAAAGCTAGTTTGCATCCATAGCACTGGTTTCATGCCTAAAATTGGCATTTTGACCATGAAAATAGAAAACAGAATGCAGAATTAGCCATCTGCACCCATAAATAGCCTATCAGACCAGTTGCGTGTACATACAGTAGGTGTACTTGTATACCTTTTTTTTTTTTAAAAACAAGCAGTTTTTTAAAAACGGTGCCACAAATATGTAATGGACTTGGGTGTGTCATTAGAAGAAAAGAGTGTTTCTATTATCATGATAGTAGCGGAGGCCCAAATCAACAAAGGAACTCACAATGCTGACTCTTGCAACACAACTTCTAGGTACCTGGCTCCTGTGTTGAATCCACAGTCATGAGTTTGGGACCTTTGTTCCCTGAACTAAGCTTGCATAGAACTAGATGCTCCAGAACAGCCTAAATTAACAGTGTGGTGACAGCTGCAGGGATGGTGGCCCCTGCTGAGGCCACGATACCTGCCAGCTGTCGAGGAGATCGGTGCAGGGGATTCTGGGGCCCTGTGCCCCTAGCAGCTGACAGGCAAAACTCGTGCCATGGGTGCTTGTGGGACTGACCGTGTCTGTCTTGGGGCCTGGGAGACACTGCTGCAGGCTTGACTGCTAAGCTGCTGTGTTACCAGTTGCCAGTCAGTCATGATTCACTCAGGGACCAGCTAATGTAATACACAGGACCTAGCTAATGTAGCCAGGTAATTGCCATCAATTACCACCTACAAAACCAGGCTAAGGAGAGGAAAGAATCAATACAGACAATCAACTGCCCCAAGACAGTCAGTCCCACAAGCACCCATGGCACAAGTTTTGTTTGTCAGCAGCTAGGGGTGCAGGGCCCCAGAACCCCCCTGCACCGATCTCCTCGACAGCTGGCACGTGTTGTGGCCTCAGCAGGGGCTACCATCCCTGCAGTTTTCACCCCGCTGCACCTTAATACACACAGGGTCACCCATGGCACGAGTTTTGCTTGTCCACAGCTTGAGGGGCAATTCCCCCCAAACCCCTGCACTGATCTTCTTGAAACTTGGCAGACTGTGTGGCCTCAGTAAGAGCTGCCACCCTGCTGTTTTGACCTTCCTGTGGTGTAACACATAGACATAAACAGGAGTTTTACCTTCATGATTTTGGGGTACAGTTTCCCCAAAACCCCTCCATCCATCTTCTTGAAACTTGGCAGGCTCTGTGGCCTCACCAGGGGCCACTACCCCTGCAGTTTTCACCCCCCTGTGGTGTAACATACAGCTGTGACATGAGTTTGGCTTTCAAGAATTTTGGGTACAGTTCCCCCCAAACCCCTGTACCGATCTTCTTGAAACTTGGCAGGTTTCATGCTCTCAGCAGATGCTACCACCCCTGCAAGTTTCATCCAAATCAGATTGAGGTGGAAACCCAGTCTGGAGCTCTGGATCACATCGCTGCCATCCAAAGCAGCTGGATCAGATCGGAGCCGACTCACACAGGCCTATTAAACAGTTAATGAACAACCCATACAAATGGCCCTGGGAGCAGGGATTGGAACTCGCATCCTCTTCTACCCCACACCAGGCCATGAATGTCTTAACCACTGATCTGCAGTGTCATGTTCAACCTTTTTCTCCCCACCCCACCCCACCCCATCTTCCCTTTCAACCAATTAATTTTAATTCTTTTATGCAGAAAGATTGAGTGATCAACAGGAGGGTTGTGAGTGCCCCCACCTTAGAAGTATATCCTATACATCCAGCAGTTATGACACTTTAGGAGGTGCCTGTTTGAATTTCTGAAGGTATGAGAAGGAATTGCACCCAGCCCCATTCCCCCTGAGGCTTTAGGGGAAGAGAGAGAGAATAATTATCTGCATATTTATCTCAAGGGATAAATAAGATTAAATGGTGCTTTATAGTGATGCTCTCTCAGATAAAGAGAATCTGTTAAGATCAGGTTGGGTAGTATCACTTAATGGTGGTTAGAGAAGGACACAAGGACCCAGGCTGTCTCTGTGGTATTCCCACTTCTGCTACTGACACACTTATTTGATAGGCGAGCCACTTCACCCCTCTGTGCCCACATTTCCCCATTGAAATCATGGGAACAACATTTACTGCCTTTTTAAAGCACTTAGATATCCAAAAGGGAAGAGTGCTATACACACACATAACAGACACATATGAACCTTATTTTTTTAGCTGCAGTGTAAGAGGGGTGTGAGGATCAGTGGACCTTATTTCAACCTGTCTTCTTCTAGGCTTTTTCTGTACTAGCTCTGGAAGTTTGATAATCAACATTTTTGAGTCATCTGGTTGCAGCTGTCTTGACTGCACACCTGTGCTGGACTTGAAGTGGGAAAAAGTTCAAGAAGGATTATACGAAAGGTGCCATAAAATTGTGTCTGTCGCTTGTTCCAAAAAGATTGCTAAGATTTAAGACTTTTTTTTCTCCTTCGTTACTGGTTTCTGCTTTATTTGGGGGACAGATTAGAAAGACAAAGCAATTTACAGAGAGTGCAAAACCCTTTCTGCTAGGCATAGAGCAAAACTTTCCATGAATCTCTGTTGATCCTGGACCTGCACTTGCAAAGCTATATTGATTCAGGACAAAAATAGGTCCTTGGCTGTGCATCGTAGCTTTCCATAGATATCTACTCATCAGCAAGCCAAAGCAAACTGTACTAAAATTGAAAAAATGCCATTCCGCACAACTAGACAATACTCAGTTTGGAAACGTCTGCAGCTGCAAAATGAACATATAGTCAAGTGCGATTTGGGCAGACTCCTGGGGCAGGATTTTCTTCTGTTTGTCTCCCCCCTCACTCTACTCCTTTTGAATTCAAGAAAAATACAATGTTTATCACTTTTGTCATTTGAAATTCAGAATACAGGGAAATGAGGAGGAATCATGACCAGAAACGTACATGGCTACCAGCCATTTCTGCTCAGCAGGCAGGAATCAGGGGAAGGGTGAGGTAAGCAGGTCACCATCAACTTTGCAGAACGAAGTATGGAGCCACTCAGCAGCCAACTTGCCCAGCTGTGCTCTTCCTTGGCAGTCTTGCTTCTCTAAAGCAGCAATTCCCAAATTTTCCCAGCTGGTGACCCCACTTCTGATCCAAGCCTGACTCATCCAACAGCAATTCCATAGGGACTTGCCACCCCACTTGTAAAATATTGTGATTCCAGTTGGGTTTGCTCCCCCTAGTTTGGAAACCACTGCTCCAAAGCTAGGGGCCTGAGACATTGACTCCACAGAATGAAAGCATGGGGGACAGTCCATTTCCACTGCTAGGTTTATGCTTGTCAAAATCTAGCACTGGCCTTATGCTGCTGGCTTTTGCTTAAATCTTTCCCCAAAACAGCACTCTTCCCATCAGGCACACGCACACAGGCTTACTTTCTCCTCTGAATCAAAGCTGAGATAATACCATCGTACAGTGTTCAGGAAGGCTGGGTTGTTAAAAAATGCTTTCTTTTGAATGAGAGACGGACCCAAATCTTAATATTTACCCACAATAGTTAACAATTGCTTGTTACCTTCTGCCTCCCCCCTTCCAATTTTGCATCCCTATTTCTCATATTTAAAGCGTCGGGTTTAAATAGTATACTTTTTAAAAGATGAACTCAGGAGCTGAATGAAGCCCCAGGCATTTTTTCCCAGAGCACAAGTACCTCTAAATGTCTGGTAAAATTTCAATTTATGTCTTGTTTCCCTTTGTAGAGTATCTCCAACTGCTTGTGTACATTTGTTGTGTATTTTGCAGCTGCCATGAAACGTGTTGTGAGCTTCTGGCTTGAGAGGAACTATTTCCCAATAGGCACCCTCTTGTCTCTCTATTAAACCATCAAAATGAAAAGCCAAAATCTAATCTAAGTTTAGCTGATCTTGGGGTTTTTTCTCAAGAACTGTTTGGTCACATCTCTCTTTCTCACACACACACCTATATCTGCATGGCAATAATAAGCCACCTTGAATGGTATTTCTACCAAATATTTCCCAGGAGACACATCACCTGTTTAACTGGATGCTGTTTTCCAGCAAAACTTGCCACAGGGCTGTAGGATTTTAAATCACAGCTCTCTCACACTATTCAAATGTCACCAAGGGCTCAATTTTCAATGCATTCAGTGGTATCCATTTGCATATACAAAAAATTCACAACCTTCCCCCTGTTTCCGTGAGAACCTCAGGGCACTGTTGATTCTAGCAAAAAGTAGAGAAAGTCAGATCAGCAAGTCCTCCTTGTTCTGACTTCAAAGTTACAACTTAGTCTTGGGACAATGGGATGAGGATAAAGGAAAGAAAGAAGAGCAGGCTCTTGTTCAGGGATGAAATGGATCAAAAATTTACCCTTCCAACAAATCAGCAGGTGCTGGGGCACTGCCATTTCCTGTAAAGCAAACTAGACTATTGTATTCATGAATCCCATCAGGGAGCACACCTGGTAAGGTCACACACCTCTTACTTTATATGGCTTCAAAAGACAGCTATGGACCCAGCAGTGGCAGCAGGACAAGAGGTGGGATTAACATGGCTGCTGCACAACTCCCCCTCCTCCCTGCACTGCTTATAGAGGTCCCACTCCCCTTCACCCTGCCTTTGAAATCCCAGCCCCGCTAGGAGCTCCATGGGACAAGTGAAATGGCTCCACAGACTGTGTACAGCCAACAGACCATATCTTTGACAACTCTGCTATAGAGATGAACCCGAGTCAAACTATGCACCAAACCACCGCAGAAGCAAAACCAAGGAGGTGATTCTTCCGCTTTACTCAGCATAGGTGAGACTGCAGCTGGAGTACTGTATCCAGTTCTGGGCACCGCACTTCAACAAGGAAGTGGAAAAGCTTGAGAGAGTCCAGAGAAGAGCCACCCATATGATCAGAGACTTGCAAAGCAAGCCATACGAGGAACAGCTGAGGGATCTAGGACTCTTCAGCCTAAAAAGGAGAAGGCTGAGACGGGACTTGGTAGCAGCTTACTGCTACATCAGGGCATACAGCAAGGGCTTAGCGAACAACTGTTCATCAACGCACCCTTGGGGAAAACCAGGAGTAATGGCCACAAACTCTTGGAAGACTGTGTCCTGACTGTGGAATAAGCTCCCTCCAGAGGTGGTGCGATTACCTACCCTGGGAATCTGCAAGAGGAGGCTGGCCGGTCACCTCGCTGGTGTCACCTGACCCCCAGTTATCTTTACTGCCTACTGCAGGGGGGATGGATCCAATGATCCTGCGAGGTCACTTCCATCCCCTTACAATCAAAGAATCTATGAACTATGCCGCTGTTTGAAATCCAAATCTAGATCAAAACTTTGCCAACCTGCTCTCTTTTGCAGGCTGACCTGAGATTCAACAGCCCTCAGCTGGGGGTGGGGGCTAGAAAATGGAATTGATTTCTGAAAACAACACCAGTCAGGAATTAGACACGGGCTTCCACTTGCAATTCTAAATCCACACAGGGTACCTGCACACTAGAGCTCCCTGCAAGAATGTGATTTGTCAGAAAAGGTTGGCAGAGAACATTTTCCCTTCTCTAGTGAAATCTGTCATGAGAGAAAATAAAAAGATCCATTACAAATGATAATAGCTCTAACATGCAAGCTCTTGGACTTGAAAGGAGGGTGCCAAGCAGGAGTGAGCAAACCTGAGCTGCTTCTACAATTAAAGTTTCTCATCTGTCAGAGGCGGCCTGGCTGCTGGGAAGCAGTGTTAGTATGTAACTTGCTGTAGCTGGTGCGAGTCTGTTCCAAAAATCACACATTCAGTTGTGAGACAACTTGGATTCTAACATGCTGTACAGATCTATTTCATAATCCTGCCTAGCCTGACTTGAACCAAGGATGGGGGCTGTAGGAACAGAGAACACTTTCACGTCCTTGGCATTTGGCCGGTAGGTCTCCTTGATGGCAACTCCTCCCCTGTGGGGGTGAATTCCTAGACCAGGTGAAGCTGAAACACAACACTAGAGAGTAAAGGAACTGGGTGCCCAAGATGAGCGGTCGTTCCTTAAGGAGACGATACTCAGAGCCCAAGGCGTAACAATCCGAATGAGAATCAAAGGGGGCAAAAGTGCTCAAGAGCCCCCCTGGCTCACCAAGGGTATTCGGGAATGCCCGATTGCCAAAAAGGAGGCGTACACCCAGTGGAAGGGAGGGGCTATCACCAAAGAGAAAAGTATACCTCCACCGCTCAGCTCTGTAGGGGGGCTGTTAGGAAAGCTAAGGCAGTTATGGAACTAGGGCTAGCATCAAGGACAACAAAAAGTCCTTTTTTAAATACATAGGGAGTATAAAGAAGGCACTGGGTAATGTGGGGCCCCTGGAGGATACGCTTGGCAATCTGGTGGTTGCACCAGAGGAAAGAACAGACCTTTTTAACAGTTTCTTTGCCTCCATTTTTTGTGCAGGGACAGGGGCTCCCCCACTGAGATTCAGGATGGACTTAGGAGAGACTCTGCCAGGCCTAGGGTCAGGGAGGACCGGGTTAGAGAGCTTCTGGAGGGGCTGGACGTGTTCAAATCAGCAGGTCCAGATGCTCTCCACCCCAGGGTGTTGAGGGAATTGGCAGGGGTTATTGTGGGGCCCTGGCATGGCTTTACAAGCACTCGTGGTGCTCTGGCCAGATGCTGGATGACTGGAAGAGGGCCAATGTGGTCCCCATCTTCAAAAAAGGGAGGAGGGAGGACCCGGACAACCATTAGTCTTACTTTGATCCAGGGAAGCTCTTTGAAAAGATTATCAAGGAGCGCATCTGCAAAGGGCCAGCAGTGGGGATGATGCTCAGGGGCAACTAGCACTGTTTCATCAGTGGCAGGTCCTGTCAGAGCAACCCGATTGCCCTCTATGATCAGGTCACAAAATCCCTGGAGGCAGGGGTAGCAGTGGACGTAGTCTTTCTGGACTTCAGGAAGGCCTTTGACACCGTCGCCCACCCCATCCTCATTAAAAAGCTAGGTGACTGTGACATTGATGCCTACAGTCAGAGGGACGCAAATTGGCTGAGGGGCCGCACTCAGAGGGTGGTGATGGATGGGTCATATTCGACCTGGAGGGATGTGGGCAGTGGAGTCCCCCATGGCTTGGTCCTTGGGCCCGCGCTGTTCAATTTCTTTATTAGCAACTTGGACGAGGGGGTGAAAAGCACCCTGTTTAAATTTGCAGACGACACCAAGATTTGGGGTGAGGTGGGCATGCTAAAAGGGAGAGACAGGATATAACTGGATCTGGACAGGTTACAGGGGTGGGCAAATGAGAATAGGATGGGATTCAATACTGACAAGTGCAAGGTGATGCTCTTGGGCAGTAAGAACCAGCAGTGTACCTACAGGCTGGGGAACTCCCTACTCAAAATCACAGAGGCAAAAAGAGATCTTGCAGCCATTATCGATTTCAAGATGAACACGGGCCCCCAATGTGAGGATATGGTCAGTAGGGCCAACTGCACCTTGTCATGCATCTGCAGATGCATCACAAGCAGGGCCAAGGAGATGATATTCCCCCTCTATGTGACACTGGTCAGGCCACAGCTGGAGTACTGAGTCCAGTTCTGGGCGTCGCACTTCAGGAGGGATGTGGACAACATGGAGAGGGTCCAGAAGAGGGCCACCCGCTTGATCTGGGACAGCAGGGCAGACCCTACGAGGAGAGGCTAAGGGACTTGAACCTGTTTAGCCTTGACAAGAGAAGGCTGAGAGGGGACCTGGTGGCCGTCTATAAACTTACCAGGGGGGACCAGTGGGGAATGGGAGAGACCTTGCTCCCTCGAGCATCTCCCGGAGTACCAAGGAATAATGGCCGTAAGTTGTTAGAGAGTAGGTTCAGACTAGACATCAGGAGGCGCTACTTCACAGTCAGGGCAACGAGGATCTGGAACCAGCTTCCAAGGGAAGTGGTGCTGGCTCCTACCCTGGGGGTCTTTAAGAGGAGGCTTGACGATTATCTCGCTAGCATCATTTGAGCCCAGTTTTCTCTCCTGCCCAGGGCAGGGGGTTGGACTAGAAGATCTGCAAGGTCCCTTCCAGCCCTACATCTATGAATCTATGAACATTAAAGAGGATGCTTTTTAATTTTTTTTGTTATTATCAATACAGATAGGAGAACCTGCTCAGAAGCTGGAAGATAATGATCCATCTACTCCTGAAGATCGATAGGGGAAATTGTAACCTGCTGATCTTATTAGATCTTTCAGTGACCTTTAATACAGTCAACACGAGAGGCTGATAAAACATTTATGTGATCTAGAGGTATTTCTGGGGGTATTTAGAGGTGTACTGACCCCTAAATACCGAGGGGGTATTTCTGGGGCTGCTCTAAATTGGTTTTGTTCTTTCTTAGTGGGGACATCCCAGAAGGTGCCGATGGATCCTTAGGAACTTTTCTGCAAGGTCCCTCAAGGCTACATCTTGCGACTCCTCCAGTTCAATGTGTATTTGAAGCTGCTGAGTGAGACCGTGCAGAGATTTGGAGTGAGGTGCCCATCAGCACACTGATGACATACAGCTCTAACCTCTCTTTCTAATCTGACCCAGCCTCCTTTTCCAGCACCTGGCTGCAGTTGGGGACTGGATGTGGGTGCACCAATTGAAATAGATTCTAGACAAGGCAGAGGTGATGGCAGGGGGTGGAGGGAATTGGGAAACCTACCATTGATGGTGTTCAGCCTCCCCTAGATACTCAGGTTCACAACCTTGGGGTATTCTTGAACCATCTGGATCTCCAGATGGCAGTGGTATCTAGCAACAATTTTCACTAACTCCAGCTGGTGTGAAGGCTGGGACCCTTTCTTTCAGATTCAGCTCCAACCACCATCACCCATGCCTGCATCATTTCAAGGCTAGACTATTGCAATGTGCTGTATGAAGGGCTGCCTTTGAAGACCGTCCAAAAACCTCCAGTTGGTACAGAATATGGCAGCCCACCATTTGACATGTCCAGAAGCACTGGCTGCTCACAGCTTTCCAGGAGCAATTCAAGAGCTGGTTTTGACCTATATGGCCATAAACAGTCTGGGCTCTACACACCTAAGGGACATTCTCCCTTATGCCCCTTTGTAACCCCTAAGATCAAGTGATACCAACCTCTTGCAAGTACCACCAACATGCCAGGTCTGACTGGCAAGAATGTGCATCACTCCTCAGCTCTGAGAGTCCATCTCTCTTGAGGCCTGCCAGAGCCTGAACCTGAACATTTTTCAGAAGTGCTCTAAGACTTTCCTATTTGGGCAGGCATTTAGCAAACAAGCTATGCTCAGGTATCGTTTTGCGGGGGTCTCAGCTCCCTTTTAAGTTGTTTTGTTTCCTTGTCATCCTCCTGTTTTAGCAGCCATTCTGTTCTCTTACACAGCCTTTGGTGGGAAGGGCAACATGTAATTGAATGAATGAATTAATAAAACAAGAGGGTCAGCCTGCTACCTGCTGTGTTCAGAACTTAGTTTGTGGCTTGCAAGCGCTTCGGCAGTGCGGTGTGAAAACTGCAACATCTTCTGTAGGCTGGGATATTTTATTTTCATTAGTGCTAATTTCTCCTGTCTTCAGGCAGGTTTTCATCTCACTCACGAACCCTTAAGGAATTGCTCCATTATTACTCACCTTTCTTCCTCTGGGATCATGCTTAGAGGCTGGAGGACCAAATAAGTCTCCTTTTGAAGCCCAGGATACACATCATAATTAGACTAGAGTAGTTTTGACGTTCACTTATGTTGTTATTATTATTTGAATGATTATTATTGAGTGGCTGCTGGAATACACCTCGGATTAGAGCCCTGCTGTATTGGACAGCTTGAAAACACAGGGAGATATGGATCCTAACCTTCAAAAACTTACACTTCTTTTAAAAATACTAAGTACTGACCCTGCACTACAGGTTTTATTCAGATTCACTCCAAAGCACTCCCAAGCTCTCACTGGTTTAGCATGGGCATATAGGAATTCGTCTTGCATTTTCCTTCTCATAGTGGTGAGAACACTGTTTCATAGATGCCAGGTTGGCCTTCAAGTTTTTGATGCTTACTAATGGGAACACCAAATTTGCTGGGGTGACCCATATAAACAAAACCTCCTCCTCACAAGCAGTGTAAACACAAAATCCCAAATTTAGTACAGAAAATTAAAAAAAAAGCCCAAAAGAAAATACTACATATAATTTGAAAAACACTATCATCTACAAAGCAAAGTTTATAGGCGATACCCTCTTGGAGGAGGCTTCACTTATGCCCAGGCTGTCTGGAGCTTGGGGCTTCCCAACAGGTAGTTCTGGGGGTCTGCACCCCTACACTTGCCCCTCAGCAATGGGCTGGAGAAGGGGGTCCCCACACTGGAAAGTCCTAAGAGCTGCTCCTTGGGTTCACTGTGCCATAGGGAGCTGACAGACCATGGCTCCTTCTGTACTGCAAGGGGCTCTGTTGTTCCTGGAGAAATGGTACAGTGCCGATCTTTACTTCCATGGAGAGGGGGTGTGCGTGTGTGCGTGCCTGCGTGGAGGGGGGAACGCAGGGGGAGGGTTTGCAGCTCTAGCCAGTATGCACAAACCCCAAAACTTCTGGACTGGGTTATATGGCCTCCCGAAATGAAAAACTTCAGGACAAACAAATTCAATTACTGGCTACAGCTGACCCAACCACACAGCCTGACTGCTGCAAAAGACCATTGAAAGAAACAAAGGAAAAAAGCCAGGCCTGTCACGGTGTGGGGTCCTAGGAGCAGCCGTGATCTCCCCTAGCACCCCCTCCCGTGCCAAGTTGGGGTCAATGCACCCTTACCATCTCGCCCGCCATGTCTTTGATCTAAGTAGTGTTAAGGGAGGCCGCCTTTTTGTCCTCTTTGACACGGTACCCGATATATCCAAGTCTGTGCTCTGTGCACTAAAGCCTTAGGGGCTGCACGTGGCTCCTACCACCCCTGATACCATGCCCCACGCCTCGCAGATGTACTGGACGTTGTCCAGTCAACTTCCATCTGGGCCCTCGTGAGCAACCCTGGCTCTTCACGTAATTGCCCGTGCCCTCATGGGCTCCCTGGGGTTCTCTCACCCTGGCCCAGGCCCTCAAGGGCTCTCTGGCCTCTCTCGGGGCTGTGCCTGCACTGGGGCCCGCACTTGCAATTGGGGCCTTCCCTCGTAATCCTGCCCACACTGGGGCCCTGTCTCACAATCACGGCTCAGGTGGCCGTAGCTGTGCCCGGCCCCCTAGTTCCCCTCTTGGGTCTTAAGCGAGCGCCCTCCCTGGGGCTCCTTGCCTGTTTGCCCTCCCTGGGGCTTTGCCTGCACTTGGGCTCAGGTGGCCACAGCCATGCCTGGCCCCTAGATCCCCTCCTCAGGTCTGCAACTCCTGCGGGGCTCAGGCAGCCTCGACCTTACCTGGCCACAATGCACTGTGCCCTCTCTCAGGGCTGGGGTCAGTGCACCCCTAAATGCTGCGCCCTCTCTGGCACTGGGGTCCCCACGCCGCTGTGGAGCCCCTATGAGGCCTCCTCCAACCCCCGTTAGCCTCACCTGGTCCTCCGGTCTAACAACAAAAGCAATAGCATAAGCCAATTGGCTACAACTCAAAACTAAGCCTCCTGGCTAAAACACAATCCGTCAGCCACCTGGCTAATCATCATTCCACTGCTTACCAGGGCTTTCTCCACCCAGTCCTCAAACCGAAGCTGTTCAGGCCATCAAGCTTCCCTAGGCTGCATACTCCAGCAGAACTCCTTCTCCCTTGGATGTTAGCAATCTGCAGTTGCCCCGGCAACCAGCACCTGTACATTTTCCTAGGAGCAGGTCACTGAAGTGCCCTGCGACACTATCCCCTAGGCCTGGGATGCAAGTAGTCTGGGTCACACAGCTCCACTGGGAGCAGAAAGTTGCAAACCTCAACCCCAGCCCAAAGCTGGCAGGATTAGAAATTCCCAGGTTTCAACCCTGTTTAAAAATGCCAGGGCTAGCTCCTAGCCAGCAAACCCAACAAACCAGTACTTTCCTCCCCAGTATTAATCCCTTAAAACCTCAGAAAAGGGGGAAGAAGAAGTGGAGAGAGGTGTTCCCAGACACTAGGACAATTCTCCCTCTCTCTTCTACTTGAGTTTCCCCTTTCTCTAGCTCAAACTCCTTCTCCCTTGAAGGAGACTTCACTCTTCAGCAGCCCCTAGCAGGTTCTCTCCCCCTGAACGAACCTAGCTCCCCTTACATCCCTCCACGTGACACCACTCTGGCCTTGTCCAGTCTCTCCCTTAACCAATCTGCCTGAAAAGTCTTTGCTCCCCCTGGCCAGTCAGGCCAGAGGATTTTACACATTTTGCCCCTATAAAAGACCCCAGCTTTCCATGTGCAGAGCACATGGCCAGAACAACAGGGGTCATCTTGCCCACATAAAACACACATGCACACAAAGCCACAATACACAACACCAAAAGCACGCACTTTGCCATAGGCAACCCAAGTGCGTTTAGGTGTTACACTAATATGCCAAAGCCAAAATATTTAGAGGTCACTGAAAGGTATCCAAATGCTTTCTTCAGATGATTCAATTTCCTAATTACTTAATTAATTCAGGAAGAGGAAAGATCTACTGAATATTAATTATATTTTTTATCCATCTTAGGACTGTAATATGCTCACCACCAAAGAATAAGGCATATTTTAAATATTAGATGTACAATATATAGTGCTGATTTTCAGCCAGGGTGCTGTAGCATTTGGAGGTGCCTTGAAATCCTTTCAAGGGTGCTGTAGGGTGCCATGCAATGGTTTGCACTGAGGCACGCAAATAGGATTTATAAAATAAACCCAGAGAATGCAAATAAGAATGCACAGTATTAAAAACATCCTGTTGTTGTGGTCTTTAAGTTTTTTACAACAGAAGAACTGCGGTGGCTTGAGTCTGAAAAGGTTGAGAACCACTGGAATACAGTATCTGACAATTTCAATGTATTTTATAAACATCATTTATTGTTTCTATTCTTTCCTATCTAGACCCACATACTGGACCCCTCTCCATGTCATCAGTGTTACTAAGTCTCATGGCTTGCCTTGAGTTAAAGAAGTATTGCTATTGGCTAGCATTTTTGTCATGCTGTCTCTTAGAGATGGCACTTTTGGACTGGGCCCCAATATGGTAAGTAGTGTATACCTACTACAAAAAGGCTGACTGCTCCGAGGAACTCTTTTTATGTATGTACTTTACTCTTTGACATTGAGCGGAGGTGAAGCAATTCACTGATGGTTGTTCAGCAAATTAGTAGAAAAAACTGTGATTCCTTCCTTTCTCCAGGCATGCTATGATGCCCACTTCTTTTAATGCATATAAGATCCCAAGACGGGAGGCTCTTCGGAAACAGTAGGTATTATGACAAGCTTTCATGTGGCATGCTACAACAGCAAGTTGAAAATCTGACTGACCGCTGTATGCATCTAACTGTGTCTAACTGGAAAACAATTCCAGAGTAATTGATTACTTCAATGGCATACATCTTAATAGCCACCAGGGCCTTCAAAATCCCACACTGGTTGTTTGATATGAACACTAAGAACAGTTGTTCCAGAACAAAAAATTGCCTGCAAATAGGAAGTAGGAAAAACTCCTCTTAATTGAGCCAGTGCCCAGGGGGTTCAAGGAAGGGCTTTCAGTGTGGATGCTCGGAACCAATTATTCAGGGGTGGGAGAAAGAAGTAAATCTCTAGTCAAATGCACTAGTTAGATTTTTTTTTTTTTTAAACAGTGTAAAAAACACATTTAATATTTTAGACTGAAAAACTTAATCTGGGTTGTGCTCACTACTTTTGTAGCAGGTGCCAGCTAAAATCCTGCAGATTGCTCATTGCATGGTTGGATGACATTTACAAGAACAGTACTTTAGAAAACAGAACAAAAACAAAGTGCACAGAAGAGATTTCCAGGATATTTATGGGTTTCTAATTCCTTTTCCAAAAAGAAAAAGTTATGTCCAATTTAGCAAAGAGAAAGATGCACATACATGAACATGTAATTAGTTTATCCTATCCTTTCAGTTCATATTTCTAGGCTTGATTTTGACATCACATAGATTACCCTAAATAAGAATCAATTCCATTAAATCAACAAAGTAAGATTCACATTAAAGACCACAATGAGAGTCTGCATGTTATATATTGTATGGTTAGATTGTATTGCATACTCAATCATTGTGTAGGAGTTCTTGACTGGGGAAGATGAATACATTTATATAAGATTTCAATCAGTTTCAGACTCCCAAATTTACGTCTAACCTATGAAGGTTCTCTGAGGTTCAAAACTTTCTTTTACTTTTATCTTCCCAATTCAATAGTTCCTGCCTCTGATGAAGCCAGAAATAGAAGTGCCAAAATACTATAAGAAAAACTGTACTTACAAGCTCTGCATCTTAATATTCATTTACTTTGTTTTAGCTTCCAAACTCTAAAGAATGCGTTTCTTCAGTTGAACTTTTGAGACTGATTCTCCTCTCACTAACACTGGTTTTATAGTGGGATAAGTAATTCTCTCTCTTGATTTGCAGCTATTATTAGTGAGGGGACAAAAATCAGGCTCTTTGGGTTCAGCTTATCACTATTCGCTACTTAGGCATACTAGCTGATGATCTTGCTATTGTCTCTGGAAACTTGAATTTCACCTTAAATGCATCCAAAAGCTGGTCACAAATCATGATCCACCTCTGTTCTGTTTGTCTGTAGTAATATCAGTCTCATTCAATAACAACCAGCTATCTCCAGAACTTGCACTAGACTTTCCCAGACTGTACCAACCAATTTCATTAGGAACAGGCAGAATAGAAATCACAGCTGTAAAGAAGTTCAAGAAACTGCAGTCAATGTTGTAATATTTAGAAACACTAGATGGCACTCTGGCATACAACTCTCACAACCCTGGTGATGGAGAATGTGGGTTTCTTCAGTCATTTTCTCACTCAGTTTTCAAATGGGATCGGTACCTGCACTTGCTGGAAATCATGATTTTTTAAAAAATTATTATTATTCAATGATTTATTTAAAATAGGTATGAGTTTTTTGTTTAAAAGATGCGTCTTCTAACAATACATTATTTGTTAGTAATTATCATAGTATTTAGAGATTCACTATTGCATAAACCAAATTGTAGAGGTGACCCTTTCAGGTGACCTTTACCACCCTAGGTGGATGCTTGGAAAGCAGTTACTAGATCCAAACTTTATACAGACACTTTCATCCACCTCTTTTCTCAAAATGTGATGTGCAGAAATTAAAAGTTATGTTTCTGAAAATCTACTATAGTCTATTATATGGATTTTTCTAAACGAGTTACAACCTTACTTAAGCTCATGAAAACACCCTAAATACTGTATTCCAAGACTCAACCAAGCTAAAATAGCAAGGAGGTGCATTGCTATCACAGGTGTTACCATAGGCACACCTTATGTTCCTCAATGCTGCTAAGAGGAAGGGTAGTATTACTATCCCTAATTCACAGATGGTAAAACTGAGGTATTGAGCAACCAAGCAAGTCATCTAAGGCCTCACTGGAAAGAGAGCCAGGAAAAAACCCAATCATTTTGCAGCCTATCTTAATGCCTTTACCACAAACCATTCCTCTCTCCATCACTCCCAACCACAATGCATCTTAAGACTCAGCTACAGGTATGTGACTATTCTTCTGCAATGTGAAAGAATGGACTCTCTCGTAGCTTCCTACCTGGATGAAAGTCCCTGGAAAACCAGAAGCTTTGACAACAATAATAGAAAGATGACAACTTTGCATTGATTTTTAGAGGTTTTCCAGATTATTGAGAGAGAGAAAGAAAGAAAGAAACTAAAACTATGGAGGCATGTACAGGAAGAAGCCATGGCAAATGGCTATAAAACATCACTAAAAATGGAGGACATAACCAATAGATAAATATGGTGAACAAGCAATGAGAACTGAGGAAAGAAAAATGAAACCTTCACACAAAGTTTAGATTAGTCTCTGTGGTCCTAAACTTTCACCTCAATCAAGAGTAATTCTGTGGAGTTAGACCAGGGCTGATGAGGTCATCATGAGGCCCAAAACAATCAGTCATTCCTAAAATCCACGAGTAAGCAGGCAGTCGAGACAAAATGGAGAACAGGCTCAGCTGTTCAATGAGCTCAAAACACTAATCTTGCACAGGTCTGGATTCAAAACTTGCTTGAAGAACACAAACTAAATTTAGTTTGCTGGTTTTATTCTAGTCCTCATTTGTGCACATCACAAAAGCACCATAAAAATGCCATGATTGGCAGTCTCCCTTCAAGACAAGCCCAGGTCTAGAATATCAGGAAATGTTGTAAGTTAGGATTGAGTCACATTGGCACAACTGTGTATGGAATTTTACAATCTCTGCCCACACTATGCCTGGCCAAAGCCAAATGTTATTTCTTGCTCATTTTTGCAAGTACCATATTCACATTAAAAGAAAGTAAGAAGAGAAGGAATCGCAAAGTAACTAGACCTAATACTGTTCTGATTCACACACTATGCAATCCCAGTGAAGTCAGTAGATGCAAGTCTGCACAGACTTTATTTAAGCCTCCCATTAGATGATGTACAACATACACCCCTTTTCCTTCCTTGCCATCATTATGACTCAATGACCTCTCCTGAATTTGCACCCAATCTAGGTGCCAGAGAGCCTAAACCAACTCCCAAATCAGCTGAGCAGGATGGGACTTGGGTGACCGAGTCTGAAAATGTGCTTAAATTTGTTAATAGTTCCTATGCCAAAATTATTGTGTACCTGTGACAGTTCATTGGACCAATTCCAGCCACATGAAATGGAGATAGTCAACCATGTGTCAGTGAAGGAAAGCACATCCAAGTGAAGAGTGCTACAATACATCGTGCATTAATACAGGTTGTCACATTCAATAGAGACAATAGGATCTAAAATAGCTATCCCCTGAACTAAACACCCAATGATCTTAAACGTGGGTGTATGGGGCAGCATGGTTGAGAGTAAGGCTCCCATGTATATCGTGACAACATGGGCTTCAATGGGCAGCATGGGCTTCCGCAGCAAACAGGATGTTGCAAAAATTGGCAACATTGTGACATCTTAGAGATGGAAGCAAAGGGACATTAGGAGATCAAATAAAAGAGAAGAAAAATAGGCTGTCAGCTAACTGGGGGAGCTTACTGAATTGTTCTATTTGACAAATTACAGCCATAAATAACATGGCTTCACAATCGCAGAGAATTGAACAAGAATAGCTGACTGGAATTAAGAAAAGCAGGACTAAATTTTTTGCCAGGAACAACACAAAAGCCAGATAATGGTGGCAGCAGTAGTTATTTTTAATCCCAGGAAACACTTATTCTCTCTTCAGCAAAGCAGCCACTCACCCTGAAAGCAGTTCTCATTTCCCAGCAACAACGATGCTCCAATTGAACGGGCAGCAACCTGGTTCCCCGGCCAGTTACCAGCTTCTTCCCTAACCTTTCCACAGGATTCAAAAGACTGTGATAGAATACATTTTAGTCCAAAGAAGAACCTTAGATCTTTATTGTTATAGGGCTTGAGTGCAGAGCTCCTGTGATATAAATACTCAAGATCCAGGATTTGAGAGGTCCAAAAATGTCACCAAGTAAGAAAGCTCACTCTATACAAGAAAGACAATGAACTAATCAGCATTCAGTAAAACAGACAGCTCACAGCTTTCTACTGAAAACAGGTGTCATAGGCCCTATAACTGTACTTGTAGCTACAACAGATTTCATGTGAATTGATAGCTATACAATTTGGTCCCCATGCTGTGTTCTTCTTTGGGTTACAATTCTAAGAAGAATTGAAATAAACATTCATTTCCCCAATGTTTAGACTAGAACAGGCATTGCAATGGGTTTGCCACATAACTGCATCAAAGAGGTCAGCTAAGGACTCTGGGCAGTTTTTCATCAAGTTGAGCCTCAGAATCATGTTTCCAATACAAGAGAGAGTATGCCAGAGTGTGAACTGCAAATTGAGGTGTGGGGAAGATGGTGCAGAGCTACGTGAAACTTGGAACATAATCCCAAAGCACACTTAATAAATAAGGAGTGCCTTTATTATTTTTATCTGCAAATCAGGTTAAACTCAATAGATTTATACAATTTCTAACCTAAAATATACAGAAAACATTTATTTCAGATGAGTTTCATTAAAGAGCTAAGATTATTTGGAGACTAAAAACCTCAGTTCCCTTCCCCTGTGCTGTGATCAGCTTCCTGAAGCCCAGTGGCAGGAGACTGGGAGAGCCAGGACTGCACTTCCAGCTGGTGCTGGGAGCGCAGCCCTGGTTCTTCCCTGTCTTTCACCACCTTGCTGCTGGCTTTGAAACTTCAAACATTTCAAAACATTTCAACTAGCCTCATTTTGTTTTGAGGCCCTTCATTTCAATTCAATTTCACTGTTTCGAGCTTGAAATGAGTTGAAGCACTGTTGAATTGAAACAGCCGGCGAAATTTCACACAGCCCTAATGCCCAGTGTTCTGCCATAGGCCAGCACGTCTTTCTGCAACGGATGTCAGATTGGGGTTCATTCGTTCTTCATATAGGGATCTCCCTACCTGTGCAATGTAGACAGCAGAGGGGCACTGTGTTCTTGTTAAGATTCAAGGTGCTGATGGCGATCACAATGTCTCCATGACAAAACAGAAAAGAAGATGGTCCATACAATTCCCCCAAGAACTGAAAGGGAGAGGTCCTGCTAAGATCTGAACTTGACAGTGTTTCAAAAGCCCTGCATGACTCACTGTCAGAAAGCCACTGATATGCCAGGCTGTGGCAACAAAGAACAATCAGAAATCTAGATTTTCATAATATTTTGAAGTTAAGTGGCAAGGAAACCCTTCCCAGGAGCAGTAGCAGCTCCCTCCTCAATCACTTCCACCCAGACCCATTTAAATTGAGATCTGTAGCTTTTGGCTAATTTGCACCATTCTACCTCTAGTGCTTACACAGGTGTGGGATGTTGGAGAGGTCTGCAGAAAGAGCCAGGTTCAACAGCTGTGGGAGAAAAATGTAACATACTCAACTGTAGAGCAAAAGCAAACTAGGGAAGAAAGGAAAAAAAATAAATTGACTTCTGCTACCAAGTAAAAACTTTACAGCTGTTTTAAAAAGGTAGTGAGCTACCAATTTGCTTTTTCTATCACTCCAGTTATTAGACACACTCCTGGCTTTAATAACAGTTGACTGCTCCAACCATTTGTGTAACACAGAAAGGAATATGGCATAAGTGAAAACTTGCTTAATTAGAAATGCTGTTCATCAGGCATTCAGAGGAGGTAAGAGAAATGCATGCTTCACCACAATGACACTTCACCGAAGGAAAATACAGGATTCAGAACTTGTTTTCCCAATTTGAAAGTTACATTATGCATGTGTAACTGAAGCTGACTTGTACAATAAAGCACCTTGCATAAAATAAGAGATTAATAAATATTAACAAGTCATTCACAGAATGGCAATAAAAATGTGAATTGCACATTTTAAAAGCATTATTATAAAACTTGACATGTTAGCAAATTGGGGTCTTGATCCAAAGCAAAAATGTATTTTTATTTCCTCTCTTTCCTTTTCAGTCTTTTCATGTAAACGAATCTCTAAAAATAAAAAGTCAATGCAGTCTCCCCACAATCGTTTAAGTCATTCTCTCTCTCTCTCTCTCAGAGATTTGCTGCTAGATCTTTCTATTACACTAGTTCTTTCCAGTAGATTTTAAATCATGCAGTGCAGCAAAGCAACGCCTTTTGGGAATACCTCAGCCAGTGACATATTTGTGACTTCTACAACTGCAATGACAGATACATTTTTATGACAAAGATTGAATAACCTGCCTACAAAAATGACACAAATATTCAAATAAAATCAATCACTTTTTTCATCCTTCTCCTCTCCTATGAAACAATCCCAAGATAACCAGTTCTATCATAGATATAACTGAACACAGAACCTACAGAGCAAGACACTAAACCACAGCCTTATAAAACTGAATTGGGTCAAAATACCTCATTTTAATTCAGACCATTAGCCAAAATTTAGGTTGTTGATGGTTTGCTTGGGTTTTTTTCCTTTTCATTAAACAGAAAAATTGTGAGAAACTGATGAACTTCTGCAGGTTTCATCCACTCCCTCTTTCACTGTCCTTTGCTGGAAAGCTACCACTCAATGTGAGCACCATTGTATCGTTCTGCCTCTGGAAGGCAAGACAACTTGCTCACTGCAGACACAGTGTGCGCGATAGCCTCTGACAAAGTAGGCTCTGAATCAGTTAGTCTCCAAAGGTGCCACCCTACCCTGCTTCTCCTCATCGCAATCTACAAACCATCTACTGTACCTGAGCCACATCTTCCAACTGAACTCCCACAGACTGAATGTATAAGACGCTGCATGTGCCGTTTATTGCCATTATTCCTTTAATGCAAGCCAAGGTGATTATTTGTTTGTCTTCTCTCTCAGACGTCTTGCTTTAATTCCAAAGTGCCAGTTTTCAAACATGCTTCTCCCATTTTCCAAAAGGGGCATTTTCTCCATCATTGTCTCCATTTGAAGTTAATTAGTGGGTCCAATTTTGGTTTGTAGTTAACCTGGTCTAATAACCGAAGTTCAAATCATTGTCTGGCTCCATATGGCCATTCCTGACAGGATGTATTGCAGCTGAATCTTCAGGTGTAGTTGCTACTCCAAAAATCTCCATGTGCAAGTTTTCTCTTACACCTTTCTGAAAAACCTTCAGACATTTCTGTGATGCCTTTTGGGTGCCGACAGACATGCAGGCCCTGGCTCTTATTCACGGTGCTTTACAGGGGTGGTGCCAGCCTCTTCCCAGTGATGGGAAGAGGGGCTGAGATGGACTAGATAGAAAACAGAGGGGCCTGCACTATACATCTTCTGGCCAAACATACTTATTGGATTTTTAACTATACACACTTAAGGTGCTGCACCACTGCAGGAGGGAGTGGGGCAGGCTCAGCCGTGTGGGGTGGGGAGACAGGGGACTTGGACAGGACGGTGCTGGGAGGGGTGGCTACAAGGGGACTGAGGCAAATTTGGGGGTGGATATAGCTCTCCCAAGCCCACCCCCCCGGTCCCGCCCCTGGTGCTTTATATAAAAGTTCCCAAATTGACCTTCTGGCCACGCACAACCCAGCAGGGCAGACACTAAAGATGCTTGATTTTATTTACAAAGTCTTTTACCCTTTAATATAGCAGGAATGAAAAACTGCAACAGACAATTTTTTGCTCCAAGCCATAGTCCTGTTTTAGCCACTATGCAGCCCAAAAGTCCTCTGTGCCTCTGCTTTTTCTCTAGGCCACTCTACTAGTGCTTCTCTGACTATGTCTGGGCTTTCACACTGCCTTTTCTCTCAGCTTCTCACAAACATACAAGCTCTTACCAAACAGTACCCAATGAAATCCCACTGTTCACATTTAACTTGCATTTCTATTTGAATGGTGACGCATGGTTTTGTCTGGGGCGTAGACCAGTGGTTTTCAACTTGCAGTCTGCAGACCCCTGGGGGTCCACAGGCTATATCTAAGGGATCCACAAAAGATCAATCAAACACGTGTGAATACCCACACATACAATTCAAAGAGGTCCACACCTCCATTCAAAATGTTTTAGGGGTCCACAAGGTTGAAAACCACTTGCCTACACTGTTTCCACTTGAGTTTGGTTCAGTTATTATTGAACCAAATAACTGAACTCCTACATGAAGGACACCAACTACACCTGGTCATTTCAAAAGATGATTTTCCTAGTCCATGAAGAGATATGTGAAATACTAATTCTCTAAAAGCAGCCACCTTTTCCTTCTAAAGTATCTGAATTGCAGCTTTTGACCAACCATTATGTTTCTACATTCTGAGAGGGACGGCCATCAGGATTTCCAATGCCATTATATTCTCCTGAAAAATGTGAATACTAGGGCCATTATACTGCAGAAAGATGCATACAAACAACTGTATTTCAAAGAAAAGTTATTCTCCAGAATGACTCTGGGAAACTCTGAGAAAAGAAGTTAGGCTATAACAACTAACAAATGCAATCCCAAACAAAAAATAATAAATTACTGGTAAATAACTGGGTTAAAAATCTGAGAAGACTGCCCAAGTCAAGGAACTGGTAGGATAAAGGTCTAGATGAGACATGGTCAATCTGTGGCACACATGCCACAGATGGCATGGGCAGCCTCCATGTGGCACATGGAAGATCACGGAGGGAAATAAGCAGGGAGCAGAAAGCAGAGCAGCACATCAGGCAGGGGAAGCAGATTGGAGTGGCATTCAGAGAAGATATAGGGCTTACCTTATGGCACACCTGCCTAAAAGGTTAGCCCCCGCTGCTGTAGATATTCAGATAATGTTTGACCGATGTACTCAGTACTACAGGTAAAAAAAAAAATCTGTGAGAAGCCAATATAAATAAGCTATGATAGGGGAGCTTAGGAATGCATTTCTGCTGGTGCAGGACTATCTCAAAAACATCCTCACTTAGTAAACTCTTTATAAAACCACATAATGGCCAAAGCAAAGCATCAGGTCAACAAGTGGAAGGCTCTGCACCCTAGGTTGTCTGAGGTGACCATCCCATTCCTGCATCTGGCCTGTAAAGTTGGATGCAATGTCAACAAATGGGAATATTAATAATAAGAGAATAAAACTATATAAAAATACTACTCCTCAACTTCAGCGTCTCTTTAGCTTTCAGGTCACTTGTTCCTGCTTTGGGGGATTTGTCAGCATTTCCCTACGACGGCTTTCCTGAGCCCACCCATGAACAAATGAATGGAGTGAAAAAAAGCAGTTTTTCCAGACAAGTTACAGTAGTTTCAATGGTAGGAAAGGATGGATTCCAGCATAACAACTGCAAAATGACAATGTGTTTACTATGGTATTCTACAGGTCATTTAGTTCTTATTAACGGCTTCAAAGTGAAACCTATCCAGTTTTACTTCTGGCATTTAATCCAGGAACATTAGTGTGAAAATCTAGACTGCATCACATTGTATGAACCATTATGATAAATAATGCTCCATTTCAGCTAATTCACAGGATTTATTAGATCTGAATGCTGGTTAGTGTCTACTGTCAAATGAGTAAATAGCAAATCCAACTTCAGACAGTTGAAAATCAAAGCAAATCAAACTTACACAAAAATCTGTTTCCTTCAGAACTGGGGTAACACATGAAGCACTCATAGATATTATAACATCCTGAAGTTGCTCCCTAGAGAAAGTTTGGGATAAAATAGCTCAGCTATTTTGAGTGAAAAATGTTTATAAGATCAAATCACTGACCCTTTTTAGCCCCAGCAATTAAGCCTACTTTTTTACCTTATGGTTTGTTTCCATTAAGAAGAAAAAGCAATGACTGGTCAGGTATGTTTTTGGTGTAATCCTATTTTCTCTGTAAATAAAATAAATAACACCTTCCCCTCTGTGCATACACAACACCAGTAAGCAGTTTTGTTTCTTAGAAATCCAGTGTTGCTATTTCAATGAGGCCTGGGCCCCAAGGCACTCTGTCTCTGTCTCTCTATCTATTGGGTTTCAGCTCCACACGCCAAACTACAATTAATCAGTCCGCAGGAAACCCCCCCACTGTAAGTGGCAGAAATTCTGCTCAGGCCTTGTCATGTAGCTCATTGCCCTGGGTAGGGGCTTCTTGTTTCAGTTGCAACGGGGCATTTACTCACCCCTTTCTTTTGGCTGAATGAAGGGTGCTTACTAGACATGTCAGTTTTAACCAGGTCTTCCTTTGATAGAAGCTCTTAGCAACCAACCCCTCAAATAACCATGCTATTTTCTTTTCTGACTGCCAGTTTTTCACATGCAGATAACAAAACCGTTGAACTTTAAAGTTTTAATTTTACACGGGAAAAAAGTAATAGTGAGAAGCGGCATTCTGGGCACTAAGCAAAGAAAACTTATTTCAGAGAGCATCTACTATGATTTATAGCAGAGCTGAACAAAATTCTGCATCACAGAGAGAGTGGAAGAATTTCACTCTGCCCAATTATTTCTGCTCTGCTTGACAAGCAGCAGCTGCTACCAGGATAATTTGCATGAAGCAGAATGTATTTCAATAAGGCATCTAAATAGTAAAATCCTCCAACTTAGCATAATGTCACACATGCACACACATACAAAACCCTAAACATGAGAAAGAACCATATGCAACCATCAGAGACTTCTCTACAGTGTCTTGTGGCAGTTTAATTTTGGCCATTCAAGTTCTAAACTATAATAATTTAAAATATGTTTTCAAATATATAGACACCAGAGTGTGAGCTGATGCCCTAATGCTCTTCTACTACAGATATAAAATAGCTAAAAAATATTATGATGAAATAGAGGCTTACTGCTCCAAAATTAATGCTTCTTGATGAAGTTCAACTTCACAGCTGGACTGGAGTCATTTAAATGCTAACATGATTACAAGATGTACTCAAAACATTTTTGTTAAAAACACTAACCTTTAAGAGGTCCATCTTGGGAAAAATGGTTGGCATTGAAATAGTTAACACCACTTCTCATTCCCTGAGAACCTTTTTTTTTTTTTTTTTTTTTTTTTAAACTAAGAGTTTGGTTCTCAGTATATGCTAGATTTCAACAGGAGGCTAGGAAGGGAGATGGGGCAGGGAGGAATAAAACCATGAAAAATTTTCCAAACATAAAATGGAAAGTGGGTCTGTGCTTTTTTTGTTCCCTCTTTGCAACGTATACCAAATTTAATAAAATCAATGAGAACCCATATAATACAATACTTCAAATGCTATTGAACTGGATATATACTACCAGGGCTGGCATCAAACATCTCCAAAACCAGAAATACCCTGCTGTGTACTGTAAAATGTACTTGGGTGTAGTGGCAGCATCACAAAATTACACACGGGTCAATTTACCCTCCTTTTGGGTAGGGTACAGACATGCCCTAAGAGTAAATTATCTGATCAGAGGTAAGCTCTTAGAATAATGGCCTGATTGCTGCTGAGGGGAAATCAGCTCCTGCAGACAAAACTGGGTTAAAAAAAAAAAAAAAAAAAAGAGGTCATTAGAAAGAAGAAAGATGTCAAGCAGAAAAAGAGCCAAAAAACAGTTGTTTTTTTGTTTTTTTCCCCCCAAAGACAGATTGTGAGTTTCAGAGAACAGGAAAGGATACATGCTCTGTGAACTGGGGATAGGTTGTTCAGGTCTAGTGACCAAAAGTAAGTACAGACAGTCAAAAAGTCTGAGGCTGAATTGATTTAATCTTTTCAGGTTAGTCTAAGCTGCATAGACTGAACTGATAAGCAAGTGAACAGACATTCATTTTGATTCCAGAAATGCAAACACATGCTTGCAGTGGCCCAGGCCAGAAGCTGGGGGGTGCTAGAGCTGGAGCAGACAGTTTGGGCCAAGGCTAGCCCACCCACTCTGCAAGAGGGGGATTAAAGGGAACTGCAAAGCATCCTGGGATGCTGGGGGTCTGTAAATTTACTTGAATCTGGAGGGGATCTGGGACAGCAGTTCAATAAACTGATTTAACCTAACTTAGTTAAGTCTGATACTGCATCCATCCAGGTTTATCTTAAACCAGTTCCACGCATTTTGAAAGTGATTTGTATGTACTGAATTTCTTTTGTGTTATGGATCTGAACCAGTTTCTGATCACTTATACCAGTTGATGTGTAACTTCTGTCCCTAGGTCCCAAGGGAAGTGTATTGCAGAAGTTGGAGAACACTATCAGCCAGAAACAGACTGAGCAAAGGGAAAATGAGGTAGAGGAGAAAGAACCAGGAATCTTTAAAACAAATGCCCCAAATAGAAAATCTACTTAAGAATGGTGAGGACAGTGAAGGGGAGAGGCATGCACAGGTTTTTCTTTTATTCATAGACAGAGCACAGGAGATAAAAGCAAGCCTGATTTCATAAAACAAACTATGGAAAAAGTTAACATTGCATGTACATCGTTGTTGCATTTCCTGTACAAACATGAGACTACACTGTTCATGTCTGAGACGCATACAATATACTTAAGGCTCTACCACTGCTCAGGTGACTGCATGGTCAAGGTCCTTAGACACAAATGTTTTTATCCCACACAGAAAGCTAAAAGTTAACATTCCTTACATTGAAAAACTCAAGCACTATGAAGTTAGGAAATCACAGAGTTAAACTTGTTTGTGAAACATTAAATTTCATCTCTTTGCGAATATGGATTATGCTCCAGTCTTTAATTATATGATTGCATTTATTGTACAGGATGCCTGCTTCATTCAGTGCTAAGGATGGAGGGTGCTTAATTAATGAGAAACTATCCCACTTTTTTTTTTTTTTAATCTTTATTCAACATGTAGCTCTATACCTTCCTTATTCTGCACTATTCAAACCCTGCTTGGAGCACTGAAATATGAATTTCTTGTAGGCTTTTCTGTATTTTTCATCATTATAACTTCACATACATTTAATTCACCTTCACAACTTCCTTTTTAAGATGAGGAGTGATATTATCCTTATTTTTAAGGAGGCATAGCAAAAAAAGTAGAATCAGAAGTTAGGAATTTTTGAGTACCCAATTTGAGATGCCTAGAACCTGATTTTTCAGAGTGCTTCATATAATACCTGTTCACAACCCAGCTCCCACCGGCTTTGATTGGAGCGATTAGTGCTCACAGATTCTGTTGGTTAGACTCTGAAGCCTGAAATCCAGGTAGTTTGAGTCTTGTGATCCCTGATCACCCAGAATCACAAGTGAACTCTACAGAATCCAGGGATGATCCTCTCACTTTATGCCAATTCCTGCTCATTTATTATATATCTCCAGATCCTGTGACAAAGCAGCAGGGCTCCTACAGAAATCAGACCCCTTCACTATATGCTTTGGCTAATAATTCAGAGCAGATTCATCCTGTGTACTGAATCAAGATGGGGTCTTGTAGGGTGAAAAAAGTTTGTGATTATGTAATGGAAGACTGCCTCATAACCCACATGTAGAAGGGGGGCTGAATTAAAGCAACAGGCAGCCTTTGTTTTGGCATTTCTTCACTTGAAAGCACTCAGTTTTGCAATGTTGATAAATTTAAAGTAGCCTTTTATGTGACAAAAAATAGAAATTCAAATTATGCAGCATCATGTTGTCACCCATGTGATTCACCAGATTATTAGATCTACCACACAAACGTCTGCTGTTTGGGCTAACACAGTAACTGATAGCAGTAGTAGGTAGTCATCGCCTATGTGGGCCCATCAGAGGGTGATGAGACATGCACAGGGCCAGCCGTTTTCAAATGCTTGCTGACAGCAGAGGAAGGGTGAGACTCAGGGAACTTGGGTCCTGTTCCAGAATCTGGAGGGAAATGTGCACTGTAGTTATTAAAGGCCTTTTGCCTATTCCCTCCCTGGCTTTGATCCCTTCTGTCTTGTTCCCACTGAGACTCAATTCTCTCTCTTACCCCTGGCTCCTTGACCAAGCTGCAATCTCCTTTCCCAGTCTCCACTCAGTCTCTATCCCCATTCCCATCCAGTCCCAGATCCTTGTTCAAATCCATTGTTTTCCCTCTCTCCAGGTCCAGCTGCTTCTGTATTGTCCCATTCTGTATTCACGCAGCCCTTCCTCCACACTGCCAGGGCACCAACAGAGAAATAAATGAGAAGACAGAAGAGGCAAACTCCCTGTTCTGACTTCAGCATCTAGCCCCACCCTGTCCCAGAGCAGCTGAGAACTGCAAATGCAGGAAAAAAATCTGGGTTTGCTCATCTGGCCCTGAGGAGGAGCGTGCTCAGCTTCTCTGGAGGGAATGGGCCATGCACATTCTGGACCAGAGGCGTAATTTGGACTTTTCACACCCTAGAGTGGTGGATAGTGTGTGTGCAGGCAAGCGTGTGTGCGCGTGTGCATGCGCAGGGGAGAGGAGGGGGCAGAGTTGCTGAACATTGGAGAGTCTTCGCTTCTGCCACAACACAAACTCTTCAAGGACAACCATTGTGGTGTCCCTTCTAAATCCATGCTCGCCTATCCCTAGTTATGCCAAAGTTACTGCACCCCAGAGAAAGCTGGAGCTGGGGAGAAGGAAAACAATGCATTTGGAAAAGGATCTGGGACTGCAGGGGAATGGGAAGACTGGGATAAGGGAATTGTGAGGTAATGGAGCATGCTCAAAGTTGGAGTCAATTATTTGAGCTGCTACACTCTATGGCTGCCTATACATGTGTTCTGGGGTGGAGGGGGAAGCACATTTTAAATCAGAGTGGTTTCTGGTCAGCCGCTCATGTGTATTACTCCCCGCAGTGTTCCAACATGGCCACGGGACATTTTATCTGAAGCTCATTCAATGAGGTTTAAATAAAGCACCCCCTTAGCTAGTTTGAAACACATGGGGGCTTAATACACATGACAGCGAGACAACACTGGAGGGTTCCAGTTAGAACGCAGAACAGACTTGATTCATTGAGTCTGCTCCAACACCTCCTAATTAGCATGTGAATATATAGGCAGCTGAAGAAACCTGTTTTGAGTTTGTGAAAACTAAGAATCATCTCCAAATGTTTGGCCAAATTTGGGCAGATTTTCATCAAAACTCCCAAAGTTATATCCCTAACTCAAACTGCACCCACCTGCAAAATTTCCAGTCCATTTATCAAATAGTAATGATGCCAAAACGTCTCTAAAAAAATATGACCAGAATTATAATTTAACATTGTAAATCAATGCCTTTATTTCTAGTCTTATTCCCAGAAACAGGTAGACTGTTTTAGGTGAAAGTTGGGGTGAGGGGTAGAAATCTGAAGGAAACAACCGATATGGAAAATCTCAGCCCAACAGTTAAAATTTGGCAAAAGTTATGAACAACTGAAAATGGTATGTATTAGACCCATGATAAATTATATCTGCCAGTAATAAAGTAGCTATTCTTCTACAGAGTCACAGCCAACAAGACAATTTACCTCTTCATAAAAATCTTCCAAACAATTGCTTTCAGTCCCAGGATAGATTTATTTCTAAAATACAAAGTACAGAGCTATTGTCTTAGAATAACATCAGCTAAGCTTAGTGTGAACAAATAGGTGTTGTGAAATCTTTTCTCTGTAAGCAAATTTGGTAAATTCTTACTATTTTTCTTTCTAAATACTTTATTTACATCAAACAGTTTTTTTCTGGATGGATTAAAACATCCCTTTACAGTATTGTACATTCCAAAAAAATAACCTTGTGCTAGTACGTAAATGGAAATAAAAGTGACCAGATAGATGGAACAATATAGTGTTTTAAAAGGGTGTGGGCCTTACTGCTTAGGGGCACACGCCAACTGAAGTGATGCAGCAGCTTCATCTGTCTGATCCTGTACTGATATACTGGATTATTATGACTCTAAACTTGAAAGAAATAGATTTACAATTTTACTGGTTTAGCTTCACGTCTACCAGACTAGGAGCAGTCAGATGAAAGCGTTACCTCAGTTCAGCAAGACAGTTTAAATTGATATAATTTAAAACTGGCATAAAACTGGCTAGTCTGTCCTAGGGGAGAGAAAGAGCCTCACTTATAAAGCACCTGAAATGCTCAGAAGGGGAGAATAAGTTAAATATTATTAGAAACCAATATGTAATTCTATAGGCTACTGTAATATCATGCTCACCTTGAGCATGAAAATTAAAAAAAGAAAAAGCAACTATAACGTTATATCATTTTTAGATATCAAAATCATGAGGCCTGTTTGTGCCACCTTTACACTTGATGGAGTAAGGTTCTGAACTGGAAGTGACTCATTATACATGTATGGTATAAAACAAATAAGGGCATTAGTAAAATATAGATAACTCATTTTGATAATGTATTATTTTTATTTCAAGAAAGAGAGTTTGGAATCCAAAACAAAAAGGTAGGGAATTGAAATAGCTTCTACTTTAACAGGAATTTGAGTCTAAGCCTGGAGTGTCATATTTATAGCCAAAATCAATTTTATTTAGAGATTCTGGCAAAAAAATTCTCTCCAATTACACCAGAATAAATCCAAAGTAATGCCAATAAAGTCAACAAAATTACTCCAGCAAAACAGAAAACATAGTCTGGCCCTTCTGTATCTTTTATTATTTATTGGAGCCTTTCAATTTTTTTTTTTTAAATAGCAATACTATAAGACTAGGCTCAGTGGCCCTGGGAAATGGGGTAGAGCAGCTGGTAGCAAAATGGTACTAATTCAGAAAGTAATAAAGTCCCCTTTCAAATACACTAATGAGTTTACAGTTCCTTAACTGAACAATCCTTCAGCTTTACAAAGCTGATCCAATTCAGGCTCCCTCTCAGATAATTTCAACAGAATCTAATCCTTTGTATTTAATACTTCACATATTATAAAGCACATTGCAGTTTACTGAAGTCTAGAGTACAGTTAATGTATTTCAGATCTGAGACAGAGCTTTAAGAGCCAAAAAGCTAGCATGTAAATTGTTACTACTGCACTAATCTATTGAGTAAGCATTAGCAAGAATCTGGAAAAAAAAAACAACAAGAAATTGTCACCTCACAAGCTATTGGCAACCTGCAAAGACACACTAACTCAAAGAAAAACAATGCTCCTTATAAAGCTGTGTTTTGTATTTTTATTTGCCCAAAATCTGGCACACAATGTAATACTCATTACTGGTAACTATTATTACTAGTACAGAAGGACCCTAATGATAGATACTACTCAAATGATTCCACTACCCAAAATAACATGTAAATAAGTATTACATAAGAAAACTATATTATATAAGAAAAGGTATTTGGATCCCAGGTTTAAAAATGTACATACTTTATTACCACCAAAGGAGGTGTAAAAATGCACAGATCTTGGTTGGCTAAAGTTGAGAGCAATATTAAGTGCCCATAGACCCTGCCTGCCTTGAGAAATCAGTTCCCACTGGAAAATAACAGACTTTAACACATTCTGCAGGATGACATCACCTGAAGTGGCCTGCCAAAAACGTTACTTTTACATTTTTACAACAACAGAAGATTTCCTTTCACCCCTTTTTTTTTTTAAAGGAGCAAGCCAGTCAATCACTCAAAATATACAAAGGTCTTTTAAGTACTTCCAGTCTTATAGATTAAGAATTCTTAATACAAGTAACCAACCACATCTCTAAAAAAATGTTTGTCTGTGCATGCATACACATGAACATAAATCTCTTTAAAAGAGCGAGAAAAAAGATGTACATGACCATGCTGAATTAAAACAATATAAGTTTATGAAATTATCACAATGAAATGGATTTTTCCTCAGTTTGATTTATCACAGCTGAATGTTCTGTATTAGTTGCATGCTGAAAGTATGTCTATCAGTTTAGGAAGCTGTTTCTCTCAAAATTCACTTACTACATAACAGTGTAAGTACATTTCTCTGTTGGTACAGTCTAGGGATTACTGCACCATCAAGAAAGCAGTATTGCATATTTGTTAGCCTTTGAATAAGTTAAGAACATTGTGCTTGACCTCAAGGAATTTCATTCGAATTAAAAACTGTACAATATATGTAACAGTCCTCTACTTACACTCTTCATCTGAGAGGTCCTATTGCCAGCTTCAGCCTTCTCTTACATTCAGTTTCTGCGGAGAAAGTCATTCATCTCCCAGGAGAAACTACAAATGACCAGATGTTCAGGCTTTTCCTCCCAGAGTAAAAATGGCTGCTCCAGAAGAAAAATAACCTGGGAATATCCAGGGTTAAATTACTCCCAAGAGAGTTTCTCCTGGGAGACAAATGTCTTTACATGCTGTGGCTTCTCTCAGAAGACAGCATAGCCCCTCAGCATCCCCTCCACAGCAAGGAAGATGGTGTCACTCGCTGGACTCTGCTACACCAGTAGGGAACAGAATATGCCCCCTTCACAATTCTTATACTGTGTGGCAAGGAAACAGACTGATCTTGGGGAGTCTTGTCAACCAATCAGACCACTGATGCACTGCTGCCATCTGTTGCCAGGCAGACTAAGGGATATAGCAGAGCTCCTGTGTTCAGAGCCACCTCCTTGACTGCAGTGTCAACACTGCAAACTCTTAAAAACCTCAACATTCATATGTCTGTATACTTGACCGGGTAAATTTCTCTACCAGGAGAGCAAACCTGGGAGAATTCTCCCAGATTATTAGAATATGTGTATGCAGCCCTTGATAACTTATGCAAACAATACTCAGCTCTATGTAGAGTAGAAACAGAGTCTACCTTACTACGTCAGCTTCTTACAACAAAAATGCTATAGTAATGGATGTTTCAAAAACAGAAGTCTTTCAGCAAAATACTCAGGCTCTTTTAGGTTGTTCCAGTTAGGAGAAGAAACTGATGATGGATTCAGGTGTGTTTAGTGCAATTCTGCTTATATGTAAAAATGTACAAGCTTTCATGAAAGCAGGAAGGCTCCAGCAAGACATGTTTTCCCTACCCCCCCCCCAAAACGAAACAGCCCTCTGCCCCTTTCCCTACACTACTAGGACTGCTCAGATTGTCAGGCTTTCTTCCTAGATAGTGTTTGATTTATATCTCCCCTCCTTTTTCAACCTGATAGCTTCCCCTTCCACATGTACATATCTACTCTCAGAATACCCAGACAAAGCCCAAATGTCCAAACCATGTCAATACTTGAGTGTTCTCAAATAGCCCTTTGTTTTGTATGTAGATGTATATTTGTTCAAACATTTTTACCTGCTTCCATACAGGGATAAAAACTTCTCAAATCCACACAAGTGGAGAGTAGGAAACTATCATAAAGAGGAAGGAATTTCTGTGATATGACATTTTAATTATGGAGAATATTATGTGCAGTGGGATAACTTTAGTTTTAGTTGCATGCAGAAACCAAGCTGTTTTCTGGTCCTTTCTGGTTTCTGCCCACCTTTCCTTCAGGAAACATATTAGGTATGACTAGGGACCTACTTAATTCACCATGAGACAGACATTTTTCTGGTTCTGTCCCAGCATGAAGAGCCCATTATGTGGGCATTTTACAGTGGCCCTGCTTCTCAGCACTGATTGGTGGAGATGTCCCTGGGGAAAAAGGATGGAGGAGGGGCTGCCACCATCTTATCTGTGAGACCCACCCAGGAGGGAAAGATTTAATAAAAACTTATTTTTATTATTTTTTTCCCCCTGCACAGACTTTGCAGGCAATATAGGATTTTGTGGTTTCTGCAAAACCACAATTCAGGTAGGTCCCTGTATGATGACTCAAGGCAGAGCCAAGGCAGGGGAAGCCAAACATGCAACTCATGATTAATTGATTATTAAACACAAAATCAAAGCTATCGTTACAGGCACAGTAAGCCTGAGTGCATAGTGCTACATATTTCATAGATTTCATAGACATTAGGGCTGGAAGGGACCTCGGGAGATCATCGAGTCCAGCCCCCTGCCCAAAGGGCAGGAAGTCAGCTGGGGTCATAGGATCCCAGCAAGATAAGCATCCAATTTACTCTTGAAGGTGTTCAATGTAGGCGCTTGAACCACCTCCGCTGGCAGACTGTTCCAGACCTTGGGGGCTCGGACAGTAAAGAAATTCTTCCTTATGTCCAGCCTGAAACGGTCTTGCAGGAGTTTGTGACCGTTCGACCTCATCATCCCATGGGGCGCTCTGGTGAACAGATGTTCCCCCAGATCCTGGTGGTCACCCCTGATAAACTTGTAGGTGGCCATCAGATCACCCCTGAGCCTGCGCTTTTCCAGGCTAAAGAGTCCCATGGCTCTCAGCCTGTCATCGTAAGATCTGTTTTCCTGACCTGTGATCATGCGCGTGGCTCTCCTCTGGACTCTCTCAAGCTTCTCCACATCCTTTTTGAATTGTGGAGCCCAAAACTGGATGCAGTACTCCAGCTGCAGCCTCACTAAGGCCGACTACAAGGGGAGAATGACGTCCCGGGATTTGCTCGAGAAGCATCTATGGATGCACGCCAGCATTTTGGTCGCTTTACTAGCCGCAGCATCGCATTGGAGGCTCATGTTCATCTTGTGGTCAATGATGACCCCCAAGTCTTTTTCTTCTGTAGTGCTAACCAACGTAGCACTGCCGAGCCTATAAGGGTGCTGCAGGTTTTTCCTCCCAAGGTGAAGAACCTTGCATTTTTCGGTATTAAACACCATGAGGTTCTCGTCTGCCCATTTGCTGAGCTTGTCCAGGTCAGCCTGGATCACCCGCCTATCTTCTGGCGTGGATGCTTTGCCCCAAAGTTTGGTGTCATCGGCGAACTTGGCCAGTCCGCTCCTGACTCCAATGTCCACATCGTTAATGAAGATGTTGAACAGTATGGGTCCCAGGACAGAGCCTTGAGGGACCCCACTGGTCACAGGGCACCACGATGAGCGACTGCCATCAATCACAACCCTCTGGATCCGACCACGAAGCCAATTTCCCAGCCAGCGGATCGTGGTGGAGCCAAGGCCACAACTGGACAGTTTGGCCAAGAGGTGATCATGGGATATACTTCTTTCTTTGTTAACTCTCCCACCATTATAGTGTTTATACTGTTATACAGTAGCTTGCATGAAAGCATTGAATCACACATCTCAGTGGCTGTCATAAACAAAGTGTACATTGAGGGTGTGAGTGCTTGGCCCCATGGTATTTGAGGCATCAGAGGAGAGAACCAATTCTGCTGATAGCCAGCATCTGCATCTTTGTTTGGTATCCTGTTGATGTTCACCCAAATTTTTCCCTACTCCTAAGCTGACGAGGCTGGAATTTTTTTTTCATAAAACAAACTCAATATATTCTGTGAAATTTCTGGGCTGGGTAAATTTTCAGTGGTCACCACTATAATTTAGAATCCCTCTCTACTCTTTGATATGCTGCTCCGTAAGTAAGTGACAAAAAGTCCTTCTTTGACACAGAAAGTTAGAATTTTACTATGCACCTAGAAAAGTTGCTCCCTCTTCTAATCTGGGATTTTTGACAGTCTGTCCCAGCCTGAAACAACATCAATAACAAGCCATAGTCTTTTAGCCCCATCATCCTCCTACATAACCAAAAGTCATTTTTTAAAATTAAATCTGAATTCCTTCTTGGTTGTTATGGTCCAGTGAACCTGGAGAGTAGTGGATTTTCCCCTGACCATTGTACTGAGATGAAATATAAGCATACTAAAAGGATAAAAGTACCACAAAAAATCTCCTTATATTATTAATTTCTTTAATTAAAAAAACCCAAAACCTCAGCAAGGCCTGAGTTTTGGCTAACTGTATAGACCAAATGGTAAGAATATTTATCTTTTTTATAGGGCCATTATGTTTCGCTCAGTCATCTGATCTCTGTTATAATTAAACCATAACTGTTTCCTTTCTTTCATTATAAACCATTAACTCACCAGGCAGTCATCACTCTGAATACTGTAGCCTTCTGAATTGTTTATTTTGCCAAAAATATCAGTTATTGGGTCTGCTAGAATTTCAAGAAACCTTGATTGGTTGGTGAGAAAGTCCTTTTTCTTAAGGAAGATTCCTTTGAAGCAGAAATGTACCATTACATGCCCAACATTATTTTTATATATGTATATATGAGAGAGAGAATATATTTCTGAGAACTTTGTTAATTATATAGCATTGCCTCCTAGTGAAAAAGGATGAGAACCAGTTTCTTCCCTACCGTACATTTTCCCATCTATTAAATGTTTTCCAAATCTGGTTCATTCTGTCACACAAATAAGGCTTCTTTAACTTCCCTAGAGAAAGCATTACTTAGTGTAACAGATCTGATAGCCTAAAAGCTTCTCTTCTAGTTAGGTTGCCTTTTAATTTAGCTGCATCCCCTTTCTTAGGCCTGACCATATTTTTCTGAGAAGTCTTGATTAATAACAATCAGTGGGGAACTTGATCCATTTGGGCAGAGAATTTTTCTCTTTTAGCAGTAGTGCTTTGTTTTTGCTGGATATGTTTTTAGTAGCATACATTTTAATATAAAAAATAGCTTTACCCTTTTGTACCACTCTAAATTTTCATTCCTGTTAGGCAGGAATTAAAGTTTGTAATTACAGAATTCATAGCAAAGTGTAGTTCATGTAAGTCCACTGAAGGCACTGCAGTTTGAGGTACTCCTTAGATTTTGTACAAAATGACTTACCTGAAGGTACAAGCAGACATCATTTTGGTTGCCATAAACATTTTTAAGGTGGCTCAGAGAGATAGCAAATAAACATCTATACCTTTTCAGACACCACAGTGTGGCCACAACAAAAGGTAGTAATAAACTGTAGGGCTGTGCAAAATTTCACTGGCCATTTCGTTTCGACACTGTTTTGAGCAATTTCAAGGTCAAAACAGCAAAATTGGAATGAAACAAAGGCTGTCGAAACAGGCTCGAAACAAAACGAGGCTAGTTGAAACAATTTTGACCATAGGCTGGGGATGAGAAGTCAGTCCATCTGGGCTGACTTCCCATCCCTGGCACTAGATCGATCCGGGAGAGGGAGGCAGTCCAGCTGTCCTACTTCCCCATCCCTGGGGCTAGATTGCACAGGGGGCGGGAGGCAGCCCAGCCACCTCCCACAAAATGAAATTCGAAATGGAACGCTGTTCTATTGAACTGTTGGAACTGAAGGCAAAATGGAACGGTGCTGTTTTGCACAGCCCTAAAACTGCCACTTCAGTACGATGGACATCTCTTTGCTTTATGAAGAGAGAGTGCAGGCAGCCAGGAGCTGCCTGGACTCTCCCACAACCTTGGGTATGCGCTTCCTGGATTTAAGGAGCTCAGTCCTTCACATTCTGGGAATTCCTGCACAGGGTCTTTCAAGCCCATTTTGTCCCACTGCCCTGATGATCCCAGGACCACACCAGAATGTTGAATTTGTTTTGGTACTGTTCCAGAGCTGATACTACCAATCAGCTGATTAGTGGTCCCAGCCCTGGGACCAAATACTAGACCAGAGCATCCAGGCTTTCCCCGCTTTCCTTAGGTGTGCTGGGACTCTAGGGTGCATCACAGGAAGTGGAAGAAATCAGAAAGTTCCCCACTTGCAGGACATGGCCCCAGCAATCTCTGGGAAACCTAGACATATTCCAGCACAAATGATTCACTTAATTTAGCAACATCTATTTCTAAGCTGAAATACTCTAGAGAAAGACTAAAGGCTGTTCACCCATTTTATGCTAATATAATTCTGCTGACTTTTGGGCTAGGGACAGACATTCAAAAAGCCTGAGTCTGAACTTATTCAGTCTTTGCAAGTTAGTCTAAGCTGGCTAGGCTAAATCACTTTGTAACTGCAGAGACATCCCCTCTGGACTGAAAAAAAATCAGGCGCATGCCTGCAGTGGCTCAGACTAGAAGCTGAGGGGTGCTAGAGCTGCCCTCCCTTCCCTTCCACAGGGCTGAGCTGAGGGGGGCATGGCCAGGCCCTGGCAGGATGTTCTGATTATCCCCACCCTCCCTTGAGCTGCCCAGCAGGCAATCTTTATCACCCTTAACTCAGTGTTCATCAGCCCATTAAGAAAACAAAGCCTCTCTCCATTAACTAATGGCTCTTCTTAAACACCTCTTTCAAGGAAGGACATTAAGCTACCTGTTGATTAGCTCAAAAATGCCTGTCTGCCTCTGTTGTCTCCCACAGCATGGACTGTAGCCAGCATGTGGTCTGCTAGCTAATAATGAAGAGTCTGCATAAGGTAGAGGGCCAGGGGGAATAATTCCTGCTTGGCAGAGAGAAGCCAGGCAGACACTCTGTGCCTGCAAGTCTCTGCTGAGCATCAGCCAGGGAGCAGAGGGGAGGGGCCAGCTCTGCTGTGGAGCAGAGAACCCCGCCCATTCCAGAAAGCATGCCTGGATGCTGGGGGAGTCTGTTTTATCTTAAACTATCAAAGGATCAGAGACAGACATTGCATAAACTGGTTTGACCCAAATGAATAAAGTCTGATACTATATTCAACCAGGTTTATCTCAAACTGGTTTCAGCTGTTTTCAGACTGGTTTATGTCTACTGAATATCTGTTCTGTTACAGGTTTAAAATAGTTTCTGATCACTTAAACTGGTTTATATGTAATGTCTGTCCCTGGCCTTGGAGATTTAGTCCATATTTTCACCATGTGCTGAGAATCAAACCCATAGCATATGAGATAATAAATAAAGCAATTCTACTCCCTTCAAAACAAGGCAAAAAAAATCTTCCAATAAGATAAAGATAATAAACTAGAGATGCCAGACAAAGGAATTAAAGGCGTGTTCATTTTTCTTGAAGGAAATGAGACTGTTCTGATAGAGGCTATAAAGAGTATCGATTTGAAGGGTGGATGTAAAAGGAGGTGGAACACCTACCTACCCCCCCCCCCCCAAGATTTTGACATTAAACCTGAACACAATGGCAATGCACCTGTTGGAGGACTGAAAGCTTTTTGAGAGGTTTTGGCACTAATTGTTCCTTCACAGATGGGGGATTATGTGTAATCTGAGCATTTAGCACTGAAGTTCTTATAGTAGCCTTGACAAGCATTAAAAAAAAAACCCTTTTCAACAATTAACACCACAAAATGGTATTTTATGAGGTTTGTCTTTCATCTCACTGTGCTGCAGTGTCCTTTCAAGGAGCATGAGTACAACAGAAAAGAAAAAAGTTACTGCAAATGTAAGGATGTTGGTTTCACTTAGAAGGTTTCTACAATTTTACTGAATACTGCACAAAGATGTGTAGGGGGTTCAAAACGTGCCCCTCCCTCCACAGTGAGCCTGACCTTTGTGTTTCGTTCTTACAAGTTCTAGTGCTGTTCTAATATATTTATCACAGTTTGATCCTTTATCACCAAAAATAGCCCCTTGTGAATATTTCAAATATAGATTGCTTTGCTCATATGGAACCCCATTCAATTTAATGAAGCTTTGCCTAGGCTAGCCATCTTTCCTCATGCTATCAGGCACAGGATCTGTGCCTTAGTGAATGGTATATACAATTTGTCTTCTTGACAACAAAATATACAAAACACCAGTTTCAGAGAGAAAAACAAGGGGTTTTACAGGATATCTTTTGTTGGAACAATTGAAAAGTCAGCAGAGACTTTAGGTGTTAGGCACAAAGTGCCTACCTTCTGGTCTGGGAAGGACACTTTATGCCTGGGACCTGTGTCTAGTCTCTCCCCCAACTATACAGTTGGTTCAATAAAAGATATCACCAAAAATCCAGGTTTCTCTTATATTTTCTTGACCATCACAGCTCTAGCACACTAAGCCTACTAATTTCAAAGCGGGAACCTTAAGAGAAGACTAGCATAAACCCCAGTTCTACTCTCATTGACTCCAGTCTAACTCAGAAATAACTTCTGAAATTACTTGGAATTTACTTGAGTTACTGAAGATTTTATGCCATTATAATATTAGTGACAGTGGCAAAAGACTCAGGATATTCATTGTTTGAGCGGGTATTTTCTAAACAGAATAAAACCATATGGCAGAGCTCTGTATCCCAGCACTGAGAGATAAGGCAGTTGACTTGAAATACTAAAAAAAAAAAAAAAAAAAAATCCTTGTTCTGCATTTTTAATAAAAATAAATTTTAGGCACAAATACTTTTTATAATATTTATACATATCCCAAAAAAGTTGGTGAAGTTAAAGAAAATTGTATTAAACATTAGAAATACAGGAAGACTTGCTTGGCCATAATATGCATCCCTTTTGGAACATAGGGCGATTCTGTATCTTCTGCTTTCATAATATATATAAAATGCTTAACATGTTGTGCATCACTCATACAAATTAGATTTGGATGTATTTTTGTTCATTTGCTTATGAGCAAAAAATATGGAAAAAAATAAGTTATTCTGGGGCAATATATCCCCCAACTCCTGCCACTCCACCCCACACCACTGCTGGCTTCCAGGAACAAAGCGGGGAGGGGAGCTTGCATGCAGTGGTGGTCAGTGACACCCAACAGCATGCAACATGTCTTTCCTCCCCCACTTTGCCAGCTGTTGTCAGGGCTGGGTGATGGCGGCAGCAGAGAGCAGGGGGCATGGCAGCGGCAGGGGGGCCACTGCTACCAGAAATCCCCCCCTTCCCACTCCCCTTCCTGCTACCTCCCCCTCCCTGCTGGCTGTTGTGGGGGGCACCATGTGCCAGGTCCCTCGTCCCCTCTGTTCATAACACTCTGGGCCCTCACAGTCAACTGGCGCATGCCCTCCTGGCAGTGCATGGGCAGTTGGCCTGGAGCATTACAGACAGACAGACAGACAGACAAAGGCTTTTATTACATTAGAATTCTTATGACTCCAGCAACTATAATAATCCTATAATCATTAAAGAAATCATAAACTAGTTTCCAAGTTAAAAAAAATAAATAAAAAAAAAAATGGTTTTCCAGACCAGCAAGCAGATTTTGTAACTTTTTCACATTCCTAATCAGAATGAAAAATCAAAATCTCGAAGCCTAAACTAGAAATACAGAAATGGAGGCTTGGGCAAAACATTGGGATTTCAATAATTTGGAAACATTTTGTTTGTACCCTTTTAACTTATGTACTTTAAACTTAATTTAAAATGAAAATTTAAAATTAGCTTAACTTAAAAATGAAGACATTTATTTTGGAAATGGCATGATGTTCAATTTTGACAATTTCAAAATATTAAAATTTTTGAAAACTTATCCTGTCCTGCAAAAGGTTTTGGTTTGCATAAATCTGGGGGTTTTGGACTGAACTTTCATTTTTGTTCAGTTTTGATCAGAAGGACTCACCAGGGAATTTTAGACTATTTCAAGATGAACTATAAATATTTCTTACCCATATGCTTGCTATCAAGTCAGCTAATTTGAGGGATAACAAATTCATGGCATTGGGACATTGTGGGCAAAATGCTGAATACAGCAAAGAGCATATGCTGTATGCTCTAGGGGATGCCCTGAATTATCATCATTTTACTATTATTCATCATTTGTATAACCTAGATAATTCATAGGGTCAGGAGGGGGGTTTCTAAACAAATTCAGGGTACACACAGCTGCAGTGGACAGCTTTATGGGACCACTATGGCGCTCCAGTTGATTGCTAAACTTTTACCTCAAGAGCAATGCCTCTCATTCAGCTGTGTGGGACAGTTGATAAGCTCCAGCTCAATGCGGAAGCAATGTCCTTTGAAGTAAAAGCTGCAGCAAACAGTGTAGCTTGTCCTTCACTCAGCAACTCTCTTTAAATTAAGGGGGCTGTGGACAATCCAGATACGAACAATCCTTGTTCCACTGTATCACATCATGCACCACAACAGAATGGGATCATTTCCTGTACAAATAGGACAAAAAGAAACAGCCTTGCCCCACACAAGACCTTACAATAAAAGTGACGGAGAGAAGGAGGCAAGCGACAGGGAGAAGAGGGATACAGAAGAGGAGGGGGAAGATCATATTGTATCATGTCAGTTTTCTCCCAGACAAAAGTCACCAAGATCCTGTGCAGAGAGATAAGTAGAGGCAAAAAGGAAAGGAGTGCAGGGGTGGGGCTGAAGAATGAACCAAAGGTATCTAGGAGTACAGGTGTGCAATTCAATTAGGATAGAGAAACAGAGTTGTTCAGCTAGGAAGGTGGCATAACTGATTGAGCAAATACTCGTCATGGAGGAAAGTAGCCTGATCACAGGATTTCTGCCAGAGCGACTAGTCAGAAGTAGTAAAAGTGGATGAAATGCAAAAAATTAAAAAAGGGAGGAAAGACAAGAAAGTACATTAGTAATAAGAGCACCAAGGGAAGAGTTAATATACTCAATGGGTAGAGAAAGCTATTAAGTGAGGACACTGAGAAAGTTGAAATGTTTGCTGCTTTTTGACACCAAGCATCATTACAAAATATCGGCTGCAATCAGATGGCTACCACAATTAGTATTAGGAGCACTTGGGAAACTGGTTAAAGAAATCTTAGTGATTATCTTTGAGAACATGTAAAGGACAAGTAAGGTTCTAGAGAACCAGAAAAGAGCAAGTACAGAGCCCATCATTAAAAAGAGGGGGAAAAGGCGGACCTATGGAATCACAGATGAGTCAACCTAGCTTTAGTTCCCTGAAAGGTAATGGAGCATTATCAATTTTCTATGCAACAATGTAATAATCCTAGATCTGTCAGGAACAAATCACCCCCAATTTCCTTCTATGACAGGGTAATAGGACTATGGATAGGGTAGGTGTCATGCACCTCGTCTTTAATAAGGCTTTTGATGCTGACTAACATGACATTCACGTAAGCAAGATAGGAAGATAAGATGCAGATTTTACTGAAATGCGACTAAAATCAATGGTTCATTGTCAAACTGGAATAGAATATCAAATAGAGTCCTGTAGGGTCCGTCCTGGATCCAATATTATTCAGTAAATTAATGAATGGCTTGGACAATCTTGCACAACATTCAAAGCAAGTCAAAACTGGAAAAAATCAAAAGTCACTTGATAGTGACTTTTAGTCTCAGTCTACCTACGCACGGGAGGCACCATGAGAAGGCAGTCGCTATTATCCCCAATAGCATTCAGAATTCAGAAATTCATGTACAAATATGTAGAAAGTAACAGACTTGCAAAAACCTGGAGAAAAGTCCATGTCATTGCTATCCTGAAACCTAATAAACCACCAGAAGAATGAAAGAGCTACAGACCCATCTCAGTAATCTGTGTTGCCTTCAAACTTGCGGAGCCCTTAATCCTGAACAGAAGAGAGAACATTATTGATTCCTAGCTACCAAAAAAAACAAGCTGGCTTTTGGAAAAAGTGATGTACTATTGATCAAGTTACATTGCTTACATCTGACATAGAAAATGGATTTCCAATGAGGCAAAAAAGACGGTCTTTATCAACCTTATGATACTGTACAGCATCAAGGCCTCAAATATAAACTGAACTCCATGATACCTGGTACTTTCATCATGAACATGATCTTGAGCAGATCATTCAAAACTCACTACTAGCCAAGGAGAAAAAAGCAGAGTATGAACTGTGAAGAATGGAGTCCCCCAAGGGTCAGTGCTAGCACCAATACTTTTCAATGTTCATACCTCAGACTTCGCTGTGCACAACCTCTAAGTGATACATCAAGGGTGGGCAAAATGTGGCCCGTGGGCCAGATGTGGCCCACCAGGCCATTCTATCCGGCCTGCGGGGCTCTTAAATATTAAATTTTCTAAATTTTTTTTTATCTTCCCCTGGCTGCCTGTCATGCAGCCTTCAATGGCTTGCCAAAACTCAGTAAATGGCCATCTGCCCGAAATAATTGCCCACCCCTGTGATACATGTATGCTGACATAATGATGTCACCATAATAGACCAAGGAACTGACATGACAGAACTGGAAGATACTGCATACTGACATGGATCTCATCACTAACTATCATCACAAGGGTGCTTCAGCTGAGCATCAATAAATCACTATCATCAGTCTTCTATCTGGATAATCGTTCAGCCAAGAGCATGCTGAAAACGAGTAGGCAACCACCTCCTTCCCCATGAGCATACCCCAACCTACCTAGGAGTCATATTAGACTGTTCATTCACATATAAACATCAAATTCAGATGGCCAGCAGTAAAGTCTCTGGAAAGGTAGCTGCCTTAAGATGTTTAGCCAGCATAACATGGGGTACCAACTTCAAAGTGCTCAGAAGTACCACACTTGCAATGGTATATGCCCCAGCAGAATACTGTGCTCCTATATGGTCCAGAAGTTTTCATACTAAAAAGCTGGACATTGTACTTAACAGTGTGCTGTAACTTATAACAGGCTGTACAACTTACACACATACTGATGTACTTTCTGTACTTTTGGGCATTAAACCAAGTGACACAAGAAGATGGATCCTAACATCATTACAGGCAATAGAGGAAAGACGTAACAAAAAAAATCACCTGCTCCATCAACTGTTCACTGAAGACCTGAATAAATGTAGGCTTAGGAAGCTTAAAAATTGTAAAACCATTTATACGTGACCCCCAGAAGCTCCTGAAAGAGATAGGGGATGCTGAATCAAACCTATGGGCAGCAACAAAGTGGGCCAACCGCTGGAAAGGTCAGACCTATTCCTACAGCATTTTATACCAACACCAAATGAGTCCCCCTTTGGGCATGACCTTGACAGAGAAGTGTGGGTCAAGCTGAGCAGACTGAGATCTGGATACAAACACTTCAAAACAACACTTCACAAGATGAGCATCTTGGGCAGCCCCCTGTGTGAATGTGGCATCCAACAAACAGCACAGTATTTAATAAAAAGTCTTTACAAAGGCCTAGGCAGGGCAGGTGGAATCCACAAATTGAGTGATAATACCAGAGAGTAGCTCATATTTGGAAATGTATATATGACACCATACAAAAGAAGATCCACAGCAAGTGTTGGTTTAACTTGCTCCTAGAAATTTCCAAAGACTGATGTCTGTTCCCTAAGTAGTCTTTTCCAATGCTTAACCATCCCCCAACCAGAATGTCCCTTGTTGGAATTTAAGGTCGACTATACACATGATGGTTCATGCTCTAATTAGAATGTGTCAGAGCAGAGTCCATTAATCAAGTCTGCTCCATGTTCTAATTAGAATGCTCCTGCGTGGCCTCCCCGTTGTGTGTATAAGCCACCACGCATTTAAAAATGGCCATTGAGGTGCTTTATCTAAACCTCATTTGATGGCTTCATTTGATGAGGTTTAGATAAAGCATCCTGCAGCCATTTTAAAACCTGCAGGAGCTTAATACATATGACGGTGAGGCATTTTAGTTAGCATGGCTTTTCAGGAACCACTCTAATTAAAACAACCCCTCCATCCCCCGAGCACATGTATAGACAGCCTAAGACTCTGGGGGTAGGGACAGAAATGACACAAACTGGTATAACTGATTGGAAACTAGTGCAAATCTATAACAAGAGAAGTTCAGTACATAGAAACCATTTTCAAAATGGCCTAAAACAATTTAAGTTAAACCTGGGTGGATGTAGTATCAGACCTGATTTAAGTTAAATCAACTTATTGAAATTCTGTCCCAGATCCCCTCCAGATTCAAGTCAACTCACAGACCCCCAACATCCCAGGATACTTTGCACCTCCCCCATGAAGCCCCCTTACAGGCTTCAGCCACAAATGGAGGGAAACTCTAGCAGTTCCTGGCTTCTAGCGTGGGCCACTGCAGGAATGTGGCTGCATTTTCCGAATCCAGATGAATGCCTGTTTGCTTCCTTATTGGTTTAATCTACACAGTTTAAACTAACCTATGAAGATGGAATCAATTCAGCCCTAGGCTGTACTTAGCCTGGCTCTTTGTCCTGTCCCCTTTGGCTGCAGATAATAGTCTATCACCATTCTCTCTATAACCACTTTTCAGATAGTTGGACTATTTCCAAATCCCTCCTCAGTCTTCTGTTCTCCAGACTAGATAATTCCAGTTAAAAACTAAAGTCAGTTCATTGTACACTGGAATGGGGTAGATTCTTCTAACCAATGAGAACAGAAACCAAAACACCATGGTTTGAAAACAGTGTTAATGCAAAACTGTTCATGACCACAGTGTTCAAAACACAGCCAGGAGGTCTTACATAGCCTTGGATTCAGTACAGCATGGCCAGCACAGTATCTACTGCAGGCAGAATGCTCGAACGCAAAAGTTCATTCAGCTTAATGAGAACACCAAGTTGCAGGGTTCCTCATTAAACAAAAGAATCTGCATTCTTGTAACCTCCGTACAGATTAGCACAGAGCCGAATAACCCTGCAGTCACTAGGCACGTATTTTGACTTAGTTCCACCCCAGGTTCCATAGTTTGAACCCCTTAGTGTTAAAGAGCCCCCAGTTCATTTTCTGGTTGCTGTACTGCCCCTAACAGTACTTCCTGTGCTGTCTGCCAAAGGCACACACCTGTACCTCTCTAGATCCCCAAGAGATCATTTAATAAGGTTGTGTCTGCTCTAACATGTCTTGCCCACTAGGATTTTCCTTCCAATTTACTGCTATTTCCTTCCCCCTAGTTGTTCTCTTCTTGTCCAAATGCACATTGTAGTGGCCTCCTGGGAAGGGCTCAGCCCTTACAGCAAGAATAGACACCCTGTAGACTAGCTATCCCTAATTAACCCTAATCCAAAAAGAACTTCCCCTCTTTTCTAGCACTGCACCCACCAGCTTTTTTGTTAAAGTGTTAAATGCTCACTGTCCCTGGCTTTAAATGCTCTTACTTGGGTATAAAGGGCTGGTGCTTCTGTCACTAATAGCAGTAAAACTCCAACACTAGTTGAGATTTTCCTTTTAATCTCTGTCTGAGGCTTTTGCTTCCTGGCTATTCCTCTTGATTTTACTTTGGTGTAGCTGTCTGTTCTTTTATAGGATTCAGCAGGGGGCAAAATCCACACCTCTCCCCAAAACCCAATCAGACTTTCACACCAATTAAGCTTATTGACACCAGATTTGATACATTCCTTAACAATGATGCAAATGCTTTCTTAAAGCAAACAAACCCTTTAAAATAGGAGTGCAGAAAAAAAATAATTCACAGGAAAGGTTTTAAAATGAAAAAACCCTGCAAACGAGACTGAGATGATTTCAGAGGCAGGCACTGCAGAGAGATCAAATCCCTTTTAACCCTTAATCCCCTTTAAACTGGAGAAAAGAAACTGTTGCAACAATTTTAAAAGATGTTTTGTAATAGAACATAACTTTAATGACTTGCAGCCTATTTTTTGTCAGAGGATCCAAAAACACCAGGGAAGAGAGCGAGAGGGAGCCAGAGGCTGCTGGGGGCTGTGGGAACTAGGGTGACTGGGAGGCAATCAAAAGAGGAGTGAATCTGGGGGGTTTTAAGGCAAGAAATAGCTGAAGAACACAAAGCAGCCCGTGGGAGGATATGGGAGATCAGGGATAGCCTCCCCTAGTCTGTCCCTGCTTCCAATTACTTTTCCTCCTCCCCACCCTATAATTCTCCCTTTATCCTGCATATTCACTGCCTCACCCCCTTCTGTTCTCATCAAGCTGTTTCCCCACTTCTCTAACATATAACCTGGTCATCAACAGGGGGATCAGTTCTGTTGGCTAAAGCCATAGCAGCTGTCCCTAGCAAAAAAGGAACAGTTGCAATAAAATTCCCATTTAACTGATCCCCAAGCCCTGCAGTGTGTGTGAGGTAGCAGTGGGACCACAAGAATGTACAAGAAGGGAAGGAGTCTCAATCTCTGTTCAAAGAGACAACATGATCTGAACATTTTCTTTCTCAATGAAATACTAAAATCCATAATGCTCATGTTTCTCCCCCCATGCATCTGTATTGCCTGCCTCAATACATGACACAAAGCAGGAGCTGGGCACTTTTGCATTTTTCACCTATGAGATGCATGTGTAAGCACTGGATTACCTTCAAAAGTCTTGTCCTAGGGGTCTAATAACTTTGGAAAATGTGATTTAAACTAAAACATTTAGGTGCTTTAAAAACTCTATGTACTATTTATTTCTTAGATTATTACACTTGTATAATCATAGTCAGTCTGTGCTACTAATTAGTTGAGAGACAGTATAGTTTACTGGGCTAAATATGGGGCTCAAAGCAGGACTCAACCTCCGAGCCTCCATTTCCCAGTTTTACAGATAAGGATGGTAATACTTCCCTAGGTCACAGGGCTGATAGGAAATAGTAGCTAGTTAGTTCTTCTAAGTGTCATTCCTATTTCTGAGAATGTTTCTTATCAGCATTTAGTATGAACTCAAGTGTTTTCTGGAGCACACAGGTATAGATGTCAGACAATGACATCTATTCCACTATAAACTGAGGGGTCTGACTTTCAGAAATGTTAAGTATACACAAATCTCATTGTGTTAATTGGGAAGACAGCATATCCTCAGCACTCCTGAAAAAAATCAGGCTACCTAATTGTAGTTAAAAAAGAAAAAGAAAAAAAAAGGAGGGGGTGGGGGGACGGGGACTTAGACCCACATATGAATCAATAAATTATCCCTACCTTCAAAGGACAAAGTATTTGCTCTTGGTTACAGATAGAGCTTGCATCTGAAATGCATCTTGAGAACATATCACATGTTTCCTCCCTTCTCCACATGGAGGAAATTTATCTGGCTGAGAGCATCGGAAATGGTCTTTGTTCAAAATGTCAAACAAGCTTCCAATATTGCTTCATTTAAACATAAATTTCAATCTTGTTTGTTCAGAAATGACTACTGCCTGATCATGCCAAGAAAACCCAACTCTGTCCGACACTCAAACTCTAGTTATTTATTAGGATATTTTTTTGGCCTCATTTAAACATTTGTTTTCATTTATCAGGCTGAACGTTGGTTGGCTGGATAGTGAACCAGACTATGACCCCCAATTCATTCTTCCACCAAATCTCTCCACATCACTTAATTGTCTGGATATAACCAGTCCTTCATGGCAATTAACACTGGTGTGAGTTTGTAAATTGCTAACTCCCAAATGACTAGATTTTGAGGTAGAATGAATTAATATCTATAATGCTTATGAGATACTGTCGACTAAATACAGAACTGCTGATTTCAAATCCTGGCTCTAAGTAAATACTCTCTGCCTGTACTTTCCTATGTATGAAATGGGTTCACTATCCTTTCTTGTCTACTCCACAGCTTGAGGGGAATTGATTTAAAACTGAGATTTAAGAGCTCATGAGTAAAGAGATTTTGGTGAGTTGTAGACTTATCAGAAAAGGTATCCCCCATTTGCTATTTTCTTAATACTTAAAAGTAAATTTAATTAAGACTCAAAATCTCAAACTTTAAAACAGTATGACAATAGACTTTTTTAAGCAGAGGAAGCTGGAGAATAAATAGTTCTGAGGTTATCCACTGCACAAAACACACAGGATGGCATGTTTATAATTCCAGAATGAAAATGGCAAACAAGCATTAGATTATTTTTACCAGTCTTGTATTGTTTCTTTATTTACTAGAGAAAAACAGAACTATTTAATCAGTTCCCAGTGAATGGAGGAAAGACTTCTGAGTAGCAATTATCAACAAGTCTGCAATAATATCTGGAATCACAGAGTGGGAAATTGGCATCATGTCCAAGGTTTGGTGGTAGAAAGAGTAACTACTTGCCACACATTTTTTCAGTCCCAGAGGATGTAATTTAATTCCTTGAGCACAGCTACAATGCTTTGTGATTAAATGAAAATCCTCCTGGTGATAGAGGTACAAAATGGACTGCATATCTACCTAACTTCAGGCTTTGGGAGGACTTCAACAACCTAGCTAGCAAGATTGGCCAAGAAGGCTCATTGGCTCCATCTGATGGTTAGGTCAAAGTTCTAATCCAAACTCATTTGTGTTCAACGGTATCAAAATCATGAGAGCAGCTCTTACAAAATTTGGGGCTAAAAATGACAAAGAGGTTTATACAACTTTGACAGGCATATATCTAATAATTACACCACAAAATTGGAACTTATGCAAAAGAAAGACCTCACCTTTCTCATTTCCTGATAATGCCACATGAACACTTTTCCCCCCTTAGCTATAGGTAAACAACAAATAGAAGAGTACAGACCTGGAGCCTCCATCCAGAGTGAATTGTGTCACATTCCTATAAGAAAATAAAAGAAACACATTGCATTCCACTGCCTGGGCTGCTTAGAAAGGCACAGGGTGGGCTAGGGGCTGACCAGCCCACGGGGGGAGGACTTCAGTCTCTTATGGGTGGGGCTCAGCACCCTCCCCACCCCCAAACTCCCCCATAATTCAAACCGTGATTACAAAGATGTGCTACCAGGCTGAAATCCTGGTACTAGTGAAGTCCACAAAGACATTTTGAACTGGACTTCAGCAGGGCCAGAGTTTATCCCCAGGTTTCTCTTGTATAACACCAGGGGCAGGGAGTTGGACCCAGTGATCCATTGTGGTCCCTTCCAACTCTATAATCTATGACTAACAGCATAGTTACACTGGGACTTTCTATTGAAAGGAAAATAAATACTTGTATACAAAGTGTGTTGTTTATTTTATTTAAAATTTTGTCATTAGGGTCACTTTAAAAATAATATAAAGTATATTGTAGGTAGCTACATATATTTTGGAAAGATCATCAAATCATGAGTAACAGTTAGCCAAAGGGGAAAGTCAACATTCAGTTCTTAACTTGCTACTATGAAAAATTAAAAAGCTCTTTACTTAAACTAAATGATAGTGACTAAGGGCCACTTAAAACATGAGAGAGTTCTTGTTTTACATCCCTTTGCTTCCAGTAGATCACATTTGTAGATATTGCAAAAGTCTACATCTTTTTCAAAACCTAACAAGGACAGAGTTGGCTCCCACCAGTTGTTTTCCAAGAGACTAGATCCCTAAATCCCAATATCATATCTTGCGGGGGTTACAGATATCACATAAAACCAAATTTTTCCAAGCATAAAGGCATCAACACCAAAACCAGCCAAAACATCAACTTTCTTAGCACAGGAGTGTTAAATGATGCATGAGTACAGTTTTATACTCAGACAGATACATGGAATAAAATGTTTTAGGGTCATCCTGGGAAAATGATAGCAAACACAAGTGGAAAATGCAACCCACTATAAGATAAGATGATTTGGTTTTTATTTTTTTCATAGACCTAAAGCAGAAAGAGCTGAACACCAATTTAAGCTAGATAATTTGTTATTATAAAGAGGCTAGGTTACTGTTTTATAATGTTCCTCAGCAGTCAGAAATTAATTTTTAAGACTAGCAATATGGAAAATGATCTATGATCATGCTTATAATTACTTAAAGGCTATGGGTATCATCTAGAATACTTTAGTTGAGTATCAACAAATAACTAAAATAAAACCCTAGTAAATTAGTCAATGAAATGTCACTTTTGGTTTCGGCAAGTTAGATGGTCACATGAAGTACCGTATTTACTCAATTCTAAGATAAGACCCGACCATTCAACATGGCGGGAAGTCCCTCATCTTAGAATTGCATATGTGCGCGGGGGGGGGGGGGGGCAGGGGGGCAGGTGCTGCTGTAACTCAGGGTCCAGCCCTTACCTGGAATCGGGGCCACAGCTGCTGCCTGCATTGCCCCCTCCCCCTGCTGCCTCTGCATCCTGCTATCTCCCCCCCCACATGTAGCCTCTGCTCACTCACTTACCCCTCTCCCTTCTCCCCTATCTTCACTCCATTCCAGTAGGATCCGTGCACACTTCAGCCTGGGGCACTGAGTACAGCCCCAGCCTGGCCCTCCAGCAGCAGCGCACAGTCTGCACAGCCACTGCACTAGCTGGGCTGGGGCTATGCTCCATGCTCAGCTTCTCAGGCTAGAATGGGAATGGAGCCTGCCACTGTGAAGCAGAGGTTGGGGAGCACAGGGAGGAGCAGAGGTGGTAGGGGGGCAGGCACAAGCAGGGGGCAAGCTGCTTGACCTTCCCATACCACCTGCCTCTCATTGCCAGCCCCCTGCAGTGATGGGAGGGATGAATTGAAGATAACCCTCTAATAATTAGATCCTATACATAGAAAATTGACAAATCTATAATTTTTATACATATAGAATCTAACATTAGGGGGTCATCTGAAATTCAGAATCATCTGAGATTTGAGTAAATATGGTAATTTGTGCAAGTTATCAATTTATTTAACATGTATCAGATGACAATAGATTCAGCAAGTGTCTCAAGTTGTGATTTTAAGCAAGACATTCCACATTTCTAAGGGTCAGTTTCCTGCCACCCCCACTACCAATCTAAAATGGAACCTCCTATACACATTTCACTGTGTTGTCTGTTGTATTGTTCGTAATGAATTTTCAGATGAATGAGAAAAGTTAAATCCTGACAAAGTATTAGGGAACAGGATGAAAACCCTTGTTGAAAAGGAAACCAACATTTCCATTTTTTATCATGGCAAATAACGAGCATTTGGAACTCATTGCCACAGGACAGGTTGTATAATCCAGAAGTATAACCTTATAAAAAAAAAAGGAACTACACAAATATTTCCAGGGTAAATTCTTCAGGGGCTATTAAACAGAACAGTTAGGGATGTTACCTATTGCTGATGACTGGGAGGGTATGACAGGGTATGACCCTTCATGCTATTTCTTACAGGATACTGACCTTCTAGCTTTTGGAGCCTGCACCAGCTGTTACACTACCCGTTACATCTTTTAATAATGATGGTTATTTACATTGTTCCATCTTTGACTCTGAACAAAACGGGGTTAAATTTGCAATGATTTTACTACACCTGTATCACTAAAGAATCACACAACATAACAGCAACATCGTAACAATTTATATCGAGATCATCCGATATGGATAGTCTTCTGTCTACGCCTACTCTTATTCTAAAGCAGTAGTGCCTAACTCATCCAGCTCTGTGGGCTGGATCCAGTACATGCAAGGCTGATCTGCAGGCTAGATCCAGCATGAGGTAGACTCCTCATGGATCCAGAAAATTTGGCAGTGAGGCAAGTGCAGGCAGCAATTAACACTACCACTGCTCCCCCATCACCAAATGGCCAGACGTGTGGAAGCCCCATGGGCTAGATGACAGTTCCATGGGTGGGACCGAGCCTGCAGGACATATCTTGGTCACCCCTTTTCTAAAGCATTCTCTATTTGCTAGTGTATGACAGTGTACAGATGAACCTTTCCTCTGACACAACATGGCAGCTCTTATGTTAAGCAACATCTCCCCCCACCAAAGAAATAAATAAAATAAAGCCTTTTTATTTAGAAGCCTGAGCCATTCAACATAATCAATTTGGCAGTCATGAAAAGATCCGGCTCTGAAAAAATCATAAACCAAGGGTCCCTAAACCGAGCTCTTCCCTGAAAATCCTGTATGAAGAAATGTCTGAAATCTATGTCAACAAGGGTATACTTAGCCTACAGGAACTTTTTTTTTTTTTTTTTTTTTTTTTTTACTGGTAACACTTGAGAAAGAAAAAACCAGCTTGGCTGTCCAATCCTCAAAAGAACTGGCAGCTAGGAAAATATTCCTTAACTCTTTAGATCTGATCTGGGGCCACTGATCCACAAGAAACAGTGCTGGCATTTTTATCCTGTTTTTCAGCTATTTCTTGAAATTCTAAACTCAGTCTTTATGATTTTAAAACATTGGGATCCATTATCTATCCCTTTCCCTTATCCTTTTCTCAAGATCATTTGCATTCCTGCTTCTGGTAGGCATTAGGGTCAGACAAACCAAAATGCCATTGTGCACATTAAGATCTGAAACATCTGGATAGGCTCTGAACTATTGGTGGCATATCCAAGCCACATCCAAAATCTAACCTTTTTAAATTGGTCTTGTCTACCCAGAAGACAGAAAGTGAGAATATCCAGAGCAAAAGAGGACAGATAGCACTGAAGGTAAAATAAAAAAACAACCCCCTTTCCCTTCTTCCCCCAAAGTAACTTGATTACATTTTGCTTTTACATAGCCATGTTGATAATCAAAACGTCCTGGAAGACCTTGAATGCATTCACATAGTGAAAGGATTTTTCAAAATCATCAACAAACACTAGAGGATGGGACTGTTGGAAAAACTGGCTATTTGAGTAAGGGAGTATATGCTTCACATGGATCATTAATCTCACAATTGCCATCTGCGCATGCATAAGTGAAGGCTGTTCTTTGGTTTAGTAACATTTGCACAAAATAAAGAGTTTCCTGACCATCAGGTTAAATTTGCCATGAAAGAGTCACACTGAATAACAATTACTGTATTATTATTTTTGCTACCACCATACAGTATTACGCAAAGGTCATGCTCAACATCAGGGCCCCACTACACAAGAATTATTTTAAATTTCTCATCAAAATGCCCAATATTTGGATTCAAAATTATTAATACATTCAGAATAGGGTTATGTAATTAATTCATACAAACTAATGAGGATACATGATAGTTATCATTGTCATGGCACAAGCTCAACATTTTTGCATTTGTAATTTCCTAACTTTCTCCCCATTTACTTCCTTCAACTACAGTACTACAGTATTAAAGTCTAAATCCTAAAAAAAGAAAATTGATAAATAAAATCCATATCAAATGAGAGAGAGGGTATGTGCACACATTATATACAATATATACTACATACATACACACGTCCCATCTGTAGTAGATGCATACACATGCATATAATTATACCATTTCACTAATTAAAAAAAAAAAATGCTTTGATGCTTGCTCAGTTCTGCTGCCTACTGCATGGATGATATATACACTGGACAAATGCTATCTTTGTTGTATTTCTCCATTAATAATATTAAAAACAAACAATTCACTGTTTAAGAAAAATGAAACATACACTTCCAGAACGTGATGATTGGTATTTTTAACTATTTAAACCCTTGCTATTCTGTACTCAAAACGAGAAACAACGAGTTAATTTAGCCTAATATCAACCAGTTGCATACTGCACAATAGTTTGTAGTCAAATTGGTTATATTCTTTAAGTTTTCCTACTTCTGATTTCAGATTTTTCTAAAGGCTTCCAAGTTGTTTACATTTATCCCATCCTAGTTCTCCACGCAAGGAGCAATTCTGCTGTGTCTGTCTTTTAACTGGAACACCAGTTGCCCAGTTCAGAATCAGATACACTCAAGCAAAGACACAATCGTTTTGCACATGGAATACTAAAGTGGTGATTAATCTTCTCCCTGTGCATTCTTGTCAAACGCTTACTTCACCTCTCACTTTATTCAGTTCTCAAAAACATCTGGCCTATAGCTCTTTTTTTTTCTATATGTTGCCTATTTTGTTAGTCATGAAAAAAAAAAGCTAAAACCAATGATGATGTGACTGCACCAGGTGCCTGATATTACCTCACACTGGACATTATCTTACAAAACAGTCAGCCACTTATTTTGGCTGAGGTATATTTTCCAAAGCAGTAAAACTGAGTTTTCTTCCGCTTCCCTCACCCATCTTATTTTTATTTCACTTCTTAAGGGGCAGAAATCAAATAATAATGTCCTTTAAATAGCAATTTAAATCCCCAGAAATAGTCTTTCTTCTGTTAACATTATATCCCAAAATGGTAGGAGGAACTGCTGTTATAGTCAACTTACTCTCTCCCAGCAACAGCATCCTTAATCATGGTGGGTTCTCTCCTAAACTGGAAGAAGTCTAGCCACATTCATGTAGTGCTTGAGGCATGTTAGGCTACGTACAGATATTCATTTTCTCCTGGGATAGTTGCTGCTCTCCCAGGAGAAACTGAGTGGACTGATATTTCTCCCAGAGTAAAAATGGCTGCTTTGCAGGGGAAAAATAACCTAGGGACAACCAGAGTTAAAGCACTCCAGGAGAGTTTCTCCTTACAGAACAAGTGTCTGTACAACTTATCCTTCTGAGAACAGGCACAGCATAATCCTCCAGCATCTCAGAGTGCTTTGCTCCTGCCCCCTCCCACGCCTGGGACACAGCACATTGCTTGGGCTGTGCTCAACTTCTCCAGCCAAGCTGGGAGCAGAACACACGCTCTTTACAATCCCACATTGTGCTGAAGGGAGAGAGACAGACTCTGAGCAGTCTGGGTCAGTCAATCAGGACTGCCCTGTGTACTGACACTATTCTGTCTTGAGGCAGATTGAGGGAGCCTATGGAGAGTACCAAGATGTGTGCATAGGGGTGTCAGCACTGGAAGCGTGCAGATCTTCAAGGGCTTAGCATTCAAATGTCTGTTCAGGTGTCCTTAGATGTTTTTCATCAGGAGAACAAACCCAGGAGAATTCTCCCAGGCCATTTGTATGTGTGTACATATCCATAATTACCACAACTGAGTGACAGTGCCAAATAGCCTATTCCCGAGCTAATTAGCCCACCTGTACAGACATGGCTCCACTACTATCATTTTAGAAATCAGCTGGCTCAGAGCATCAGAGTATGCTTGAGGGTACTGCTGGGGACAGTAACTCTTTCTTATAGACACATCCAATATTAATAATCTACACAGATAATATGTAGGCATGCATGCATTGCTTTTACACAGAAGTCTCAAAATGCTGTATTCCATGCTTACAAGACACAAACATTTCTTATATTCTCCCTGAACCATTTTTCTCCTAAACCATCACTCAAACTCTTAGCATTACTAAACATCTTCAATAAAAGACATTTTCAAAGGGCTATACAGCAACTGTATAATGTTTCAGTGTGAAATCTACAACTCTAGGGCCATGACATCTGAAATTTGGACCATGAGACCCAATACAGATCTACTTAAAATAAATCTTTTTCCATCTTTTTTTCTCTCTGTTTCTCCTTTTGTAGCTTGAGTTTTAAGCAGATTCAAAGTCTGTTGGCTTCTTCCACATATTTAAATTTGTAGCATGCAAGCCTCGTAGGAAAGTTCATATTGGTTTAATGGTTTTCCAAACATCTTTAAAGAGAAGGAAAAATATCCTAAATCTTGAAAAGTGGTTCTTCAAAAAACACATTTTTTTTTTTTAAAAAGCCTACCAAAATTAGAGCACCACAGACTCATAGGTACATTTGGGTATCCAAGGTTTCTAACCTTCTAGTACATGAGAATCTCTACTCAATTGCTGAAGATTACAACTATCCTATTGCTCTGAAATACCACTTAGGTCAAAGAGGTAGCATAACAAATCAATTAATGTCTTACCTGCCTCCCTTACTAATTAGAGACTCCCTCTTTCTGTTGCCTCTTGATATTTGAAACCTCCCCAGAAAGTGGAGATGAAAGTACTGGAATTAAAGTTTTCCTTTATTTTTGGGGGGGGGGTTGGAAGGGAGGGGTGTTATTGTTAACAAGTACGGATTGTGTTGAGGTGAAAATGCATTAAAGGATTTCCTGTCCCTTATTGTTTTTTCCCCTTTTTATTCACTACTATTAGCACAATAAGTATTAGCACAAAGAGAAATTCTTCATCTAGTTTTCCCAAATCCCATTCTCAAAAATTCATGTCCAGAATACTGGGCTGAGACATTCCTACATGTCTTTCTTGCTTCAAGAAGTCCATCTCCATCACATACACTGTGAACACTCTGCCATCACTCAGCTAACTTATCTTCTTATTCACGTAGCAGTGTAACCCAGAATGGCCATTATGACTTTATATTAACAAATTTACTCCATCGATGCACCTGAATTCACTTCTATTCATTTAGTTCTCCTTTCTCTTCTGCAGAAGTGTGGACTTGATACTCTTTGCTACGTTTATGATGCTGTATGTATTTGGCTTCCACTTTTTTCCCTTCCTATCTTCAAATCACACCTCAAAAGCTACCCTTTGACTTTTTAACTTTAGGCCAACACTAAACCAAATCTGATCTCTCTACTTTTCCCAAACTATTTAAAGGGACCCAAACAAAATGCTGAATACAAACTTCCCTGGAATTTAGGAAAGCTCAGAGATTGATCTGGATAAGAATGTCATATCCGGCTCCTAAACTGACCCCCAAGTGTAAAATTTTTCAAGTTAGGTCCTTTTTAAAAAAAAACAAAAACAAAAAACCAAACACTTGTAGTTATTACAATGCATCTATGTTTTACCTCTCACTACAAATCTCTTTGAGGTACAGATACTATATAAAAGCAGTCAAATACTGAACTGGAGATACAGTACTGAACAGAAGATGCAATGTGGAAACCAAGTGAAAGTGCTGTCAGTAGGGCAGCCATCACAGAGGACATTCAGGTTTGCTGCTACTTTGTCCTCTGTCCTCTATTGATACATGACCCTACGCCTTTATGGAATAAAGGTGTCCCGTTTCATATCAATAGAGGAGAGAGGACAACTGGACCATCCTCTATGATGGCCACCCTAACAGTTAGGCAATGCCAGAGCTGGAAAAAAAAAATAAAATAAAATCTCAGTTTATTTCAGAAATCAGCTGGTACAACTGTCAGATTTAAGCCTAGTCTGGTTCCAAGTGAAGCCAGTTGTAGCTCTGTCACTGACGTGACCGTGTATGCAAAGGGATAGTACAAGCCTAATAAAAAAAAAAAAAAAAAAAAGGAAAGCATACGCTGTTGTAGGGAGAGAAGCAAAAGCGTGGATTTTTAGCTCTGTCACAGTGAGGTGGTATGGTGGGCTCTAGTTACTGGGTATTATAGCAATCACAATCATCTCATGATTTGCTTATGCGCCCTTGTACGTTAACTTTATCCACCCGTCATCTCTTATCGCATACTTAGAATGTAAACTCCTTGCGACAGAGACTGCCTTGCTGTTTGCACAGGGCTTAGTGCAGTAAAGCCCTGATTCCTTTATGGGAGCCTCTAGGCATTATTACAGTACAAATACAATTATTTTCTTATAATTTTTCCCAGAACAGCCGGAGCTGGAAACCCAAACACTGCAGCTCTGGGCTAATGGATGAGAACCAGAAAATGAAACTGATCTTACAGAGGGCAACAAAGTTTAAGTGATTTTTCCTGGCCCCACGGTCCATTTATTTTGGCTGTGCATTCTTCCCCAGGATTCATCCTTGAGCGTATACAGTAGACTTCATAAGAGGCCGCTGCATTGACATGTGTTTTAGTTCTTGGCTTATGGGCTTCTTTGGAGGATCTGAATATCTGCAGAGGATTTGGGGCTTTTGGCTCAGAAAAGATTTTTAGAAGTGTAATGATTTGTAGTAGATTAATTAGTATATATTGGGCAAATAACACATTTTTCTTAAACTAGCACAACTTTTTAAAATCAGTATTTTGTTTGCTTGTTGAATAAATTATTATTATTATTATTATAAACAACATGCATGCAGCATATTGCCAAAATACTGTAGCTATTTAGCTGGAAAAATAATAGGGTGAATTTACCTATCCGTGCTTGATTAACTGAAGTTAATGACACTACAAAAAATTCATCCATTTTGTTATGAGTGAGTGAGTGAGTATTTCTCTCTACAGGTAAGAGCTCAACATGGCTCAGTGGGTATCTGGCTCATTCATTCATTACACAAGAGATGGGGGAAAAAAAAAAGAAAGAAAAAGGAGGGGGGCATTATATAATCTTGTGTAAGTTTTCATCAAGCCAGCAACAACAATGGGGCACTTACCATTTAACTTTACCCAATTCTTCTGTATAGGGCCCATAACCCACACACTTCTCCAACATACATCTTCCAATTGAATATAGGCAGGGATATTCCCTTTCTTCCATATTGCTAATTTGTTTCTCTTATGGATCTTTTCTTTTGGGTCAGTAAACTAATCCCTGGGCCAAAAACTGATTGTTGTTCTGTCCCTGCAGCTAGCAGTTACGCCAATGAATGGCAAGTGTTTAGGAGCCCTCCAGTTTTGGTCCATAATTCCCCCTTTACTCTGTAAACCTAACAGGGCATTAACGCCCTGAAGCTGACAATAACAAATGCAAACTTCATATTTAAACATTTTCCCTTCTCTGTTTTCAAAAAGTTAAGACACTTAAAAAAACCCTCCAAACCTCTCTTAGCACTACATACTACAATTACTTTAAAAGCTTGTTCATTCCAGTACTTAATTAATTTAGAGCTCAAGTGTTGGCAGGCTTGCAAACAGGGGGAAAGTTTCTAAACACTGCATGTTAGTGCAGTCAAAACTATGTCAGCCTGCAGCATGAAACTGAAGTTTCAAAAAATACTGCACCAGTGTCCTCTTTCCTCTCTCCCAATTTGCTTCACATCTGGTCCCATACAACCAAATCTTTCACTTGCGTGGAAAATACCTAAACCACCAAATTCTCCTCTGACTTTTACCACTCAGGTAATGCTTAGTGAGGAAGACAGATGGCAAACACTGGATGTCAGACCTGGACATAATTTATTAAGGAGTTTTAAGATAACCATTTTGAGGGTACATCAGCAAGATTCCTCCCCCCTCCCCCGCACCTTTACAAAGGTATGTCACCTTTATCTTTATGCTTCCAGGCTTTTAGTGGCTCGTGCCATACTGTTATTGCACTGTGTGTGTTGTGTGGTAGGAACTGCTGTTTCCTGCCCCCAAGATAACTAATAATTGATCTAAGCTCTGAAGAGAGCAGAAGTTCAGACCTGACCTTGTGTTTAGCTTTTCCTATTGGCTAGGTCTAGGTGGCTTTCTCTACAGCCTCCGGCCTCTTTTGATCCCCCTTCAGAAGCATGTTACCAGTGTCATGTTACACCTTATGCTTAGGATGTATTAACTTGCACTTCTAACGTAAGCCTCTGTGCTCTCAAGCAGTAAAACATATGCTAAGTGCGATCATATCCTAGCAAAGTTACAACTTTTTGTTGGAGGAGTTTCTCCAGGTTGTATTAGGTAGCATGCATTCAGCTATCATTGGATTGCTCCCTTGAGGTCATATGAGCAATTTGTGATCCATGGGATTCAGTGGCAGGTGCAGTACCCTTTCCTAGGCTCAGCTCTCTTTGCCTCCCTCCACTTGCCGCCGGTGGCAGAGACACACTCATCTCAGCACGCCTGGGATGGATTTGGCTGGACTGGCCAGGCCATTGCTGGGCACACTGCGGGGAAGACGCAGGCTCCAGGCGTAGGGAGGGTGTTCATCCTCACAGGTGGACATGCGAGCTGCAGCACCCAGCGCTAGGGTCAGTGGCTGGGCGGAGGTAGGGGCATTGGTAGGGCAGGGCTCAGTGGTCCCAACTGCCCTGGATGCATGGGCTGGGGAGATCCTGCTGCACTGGTGCCTCACTGTATGCACAGCCAGGCCAGAGCCTTCCTGTGGGCAGGCTTGGTGCCCACCTGCCCTGCTGTGCCTCGTTTCACTTGGTCACTGCTCTGGGTGCACCCAGCTGGCAAGTCTGCCTAGGTATTGCAGGCAATTCTTCTGACTCCAAGAGGGGGACCCAGTCCTTTTAGGATGGCTTCTATGACGCAGTTCAGTGAAGCACTGTCTCCAGGCTGCCACTCTGACGAGGGAGCTTTTCTCCTTCCTGCTGCACGTTCCTCACTTCTAATACTTGCTTTTAACATGTCCGGGATGCCGCGGACGGGGCAGAGCCACCTCGAGCCTGTGCAGAGAGGGCTGAGATCATAATAAGCATTACTGGTGTCACTGCTCAGACCACATGCTAACATCCAATTTGGCATGGGAATGCTTCCTACCATCATAGATAAAATAGGTGCTAAACAGCCCATGCAACGAGGTCTAAACTCTTCCCTTCGACAATGCAGAGAACAAAGGCAACTAACCCACATTCCTTTGAATCTCTCTCCATATGCCTATTTCTGAGGCATGCCACAGCTTAAATTGGAGGTACCTAACTGGATTCTGCCCAGGCATAATAATAAAAATAAAAATAAAAGCAAGCGCAGACTCACACACCCAGGCATGGAACAAAAGTAAGGGTTACCTATGCATTAAAATTATTCTGGAAGAAGTTAGGGTTTGAATTTAAACAGAGCAGCTATTCCTAAATAAATCCATGTGTAGACCTAGGAGAGATACTAGGAAACATTAAGTGTAAATTCCCTAGCTTCTGAAGGGTTAAACTCAGCATGTTTTACCACTCTTTTAATACAGAGTTTGAGCCATATCCCAAGTGAAGCTAAGCAGCCTCAACTCCAACTGCACCAAATGGATGCTGAGGGTAATCGGTCCCTGTAAGGTCAAGACATGCCAACAATAGATCTCGCTGTACAGAGACATTGTTTATATGCAGAGTTCTCATAATTCACAAGATCCCTGGCATCACACCATAGGATTTTCCTTAAGATGCAGTCACTTCTCCTCCAGATCCAGTTTTTCACGTCTTGGTAGCAGCTGACCCTACAACCATTTTCAGACATAAAAGTCAGTGTTTTCTTAACCTGAGAGTGCCCTACTGTAAGCACGCTCATCAGGCAGCTGCACTCTTAGTCCAAACCTCTTGGGAAGGAGCAGAGGTTACTAAAAAGTTTCACTAGTGGAACTTTACCAATGTTAGGACAGTGCACCCTGGTGGATTGATGAGAAAAATCCCACTTAACTCATGCCATCTTCATTGCCCTTGACAGAGAAGGTGATGGGATAAGACTCCTGCAATCATGATTCATCTGATAGCCTGATGAATGAGAATGGAACTTAGTCTTCACACTTATACTGGTTCAGCCATGCTTATAGTCATAACACATGGTCATTATTATGCAAAGCAGATACATGTGAGAATACAGAGAAGGAGCAAACAAGGGTAATACCAAAGTACCATTTTTGCCAAGTCTCTTTCAGATGAGCTACTTCCTTGTTTTTCCTGAGACGAGATGATTTTTTTTTGCTAAATTTTTATTCATTCCCTTCTTATTTCAAAAGATCTTAATAGTTAAATATGGGGAGGTGGGATGGAATCAGTTTCCCTGACAGCTAAGTGTTAATTGATATGGAATTTAATTTCAGCCAGACCTTGGCAGCCACTCAGACAATAGTGCCTTTTGTCATATGCATCTCAGAGATGTCAACTCTTGGTTGGAAAACTGGTTTTGAGAAGCTCAGTAATAGAGACCATCCCATAGACCAAATTTACAGAACAGTGAGCAGTAGTTTCTGCAAATTAATGTTTACAGCTGGCTGGTCTATATTAATTTATTATGCAAGTTAATGGCAACCAGGTTTCTAGTAAGAAATCCTAATATAGAAGTCTCCAAAATCAACATTTCTTCTTAATACTATTATTCTTCAAGTAATAATTTTTAACAGACATAATTGTAACTGTATTTTTCAGCCAGCACCTTTGCACAATGTCCTTACTAGATCTCACAGAATTAGATAATACAAAATGAGTTGACCTGTGAAACCCGATTGGAACACTGTACATTTAGGATTGTACAAACACAGAGGGAACGAACAAGCCCTGAACTGAACTATTATAAGAAAAAGATTCTTGCATGTTCTCCTGAAGATTTTATATTTATGGAGATAGAAAGCACCATCATGAAACCAAGCCATGGTATTTCAGTATCCTGTCTCTGTCAACAGTCAGTTTAGAACAGGGATTGACAACCCCTGGCACACATGCCAGAGTATGGCACATGAGGCCATTTTCCTTGGCATGCCACAGTCAACCTGGACTCTGGGCAGCTCCTGCCAGCAGCTACCTAGAGCCTGGGCCAGCTGCAGCTGGCAGGCTGCAAACAGCTGCATGGGGCCCTGCAGCCCCGGCATCAGTTCAGGGGTTGCAGCAGCTGTGCACACACCTCTAGGCACATGGCTGGGAAGGCCTGGAGCAGCACAACCCTGGCTCCTCCCCCACTATCTGCCCAGAGGTACCTGTGCAGCTGCTACTGCCATGGGGCTGGTGCCAGGGCTGCAGAGCCTGGCACAGCTGCTTGCAGCCTTCCACCTGCCCGCTACAGCTGCCCAAAGCCTGGGCTGGCTGTGGAAAACAGCCAGGAGGCTGCAAACATCTGGGATGGGCTCTGAGGCACTGGCACCAGCTCCATGGCAGTGGTGGGTGCACATGCAGCTCACAGCCCATGGCAGGGAAGCTGCCCTGTCAACACAACTCTGACTCCTCTCCCACCATCCACCCCGAGGCACGCGTGCAGCCGTCACCAGCAATGAGGATCAGGCCCTATGTGGTTCCCCCATCTCTGGCATGCCAAAGCAAGGTATGGGTGAGGGTTGGGGTGATTTTGACACTGTGACCAAAAACATTGCTGATCCCTGATTTAGAAGCTTTATTGAAAGACCAGAAAAACTCCAAACAGACCTGGTTGCTTATGAATCATGGAAAATACTATTTTTTAACAACCCAATTAGTGATACACTTGTATCTGAAGCATGGGAACCTTTCATGTTGCCTTAGCTAAATTAAATTTCAGATATTCTTGGTTTTAAAAGAGGGGTTTAGGATGGTGTGGGCATCAAGGTATATGCTTGACAGCCCAAAGTTTGCAAGTTCAAGACCATAGCAGAAATGCTCAGTGGCTCAATGGTGAAGCCCTGCCATATTCCAACAAATCTGCATATTCTGCTAAATATCTTGTTACACAAGCACAAAAAAGGGAAGGTATTAAAAGAAACTAGCTTGAATAAAAAAAATAGTTTGACAGAATCAGCCAAAACTGAGAGAAAGGCAAAGGAGGAGAGAAGTAAATGGTTGAATATTGTATCCACCCATCTTGATTTCAGCTTTCCATTTTGCTATACAGACTGCAGCACTAAATTATAGTAGCTCAAAAAAAAAAAAAAAAAAAATCAGGAACCTTCTTGCTATTCCTTGGCTTGAGAAAATTCATTACATATTTGTGGTGGTGCTGAGGAAGGGAAAAAGAAAATTCTCCAGTATAGATGTCTCAATATCACACTCACAAATCCACCCCCTCTCCCACCACATGTAACTAATGTACAGGATTAGATCATTAGAACACACCACCACACAAAATCTATGACTACATTAAAAAAAAAGATGGAGGAAGAGAGGAAAAAAAAAAAAAAAGATACAGAAACCAGGAAACCTATGACCTCGGGCCACCAAAGCACTTGGCCTTGTTGCATCAGTGGCTACAGGACATGAAGCCCACAATTATAGTCTCCCACAACATACTGGAATGGGATGATCTTACACCCACCCAAATGATACTTTAAAATTAGACCATATCACTACCTTATTAGTGGCATACAAAATTAGTTGCAGCTACCTACATCCAGTAGCCCATCTTCAGGAAATAAATATTTTCTTAGCAATATGGAACATCCTTTCCTTGTTACAGATCCAACCAGACAGACCACCCACAGCTTTGTGCCTACATATGGTGAGGTTGTATCCACCTTTTAGTTTCAAACCCTACCTTGTTTAACTGAGGTTGTCACCTTTTTAATTTTTTATTTTTTTTGAGAAGTGTGAAAATATATCCTTTGCGAAAACCTACTAATATAAGGTTTGATTCAGCATCTATCAAAGCTACCCGAAAAGCTCCCATTGACTTCAACAGTCCAGGAACAGATCCTTAATACCATGCATTCCTCCTGGATATAGCTCTGTTAGCCAACCTCAATCTAATTTGCAGCACAAAGATCTGTACTAATGTTTCTCTCAGATCCTCCCTTTGTAAGGTACAAGTAATATTGTATACTCCTGAGCCCTCAGAACCATCTATAGATGTTTTTCAATCCCGGCCTTTAAAACCCTCCTTCTATTCAAATCCTGAACCCCTATTCATTTCTGCCAACACATCACAGCCTTAACTTAGAGATAGACCTTTCCTCCATGAATTTGTCCAATTTCCTTTTGAACTGGGTTAAACCGTCAGCCTCTATCTAAAGCATTCAAACAAAAACAGGTGGCCAGGCACCAATTAAATAGACAAATAAATAAATAAATGGTTAACAAGCTAAATCTCAGAGGTTAAATTCTAGTGTAAATCTCACTGGACCTACCCTCCCCGCGCCAGCCCCAGCCCCAGCCGCATTTCGTTTTTTGTAGTAAAACTGGCATTTATATAAGTTGCCCTAAATTTAAAAGTGTGGCTATTCCAATGGAGTTAAAGTACACTATGAGACCATTAAAAACCATATACAAAGTGCACTGTCCCCCAAATTACTGATAAATCTTAAGCACTAACATCAGCAAGAGGGGATGCGTAGGCATTTTCATCTCTATTCTTACAGGTGCTGTATGCTTCCCTGAGGATTGAGCAGTTTCAGCTATTCAGGATATCTTGCCTCTGTTTGAGGATAGACTGTACCGGTTTCCCCTGATGACAGTTCCCATTAGCACATGCTTATTTAATGATTTTTCTTGCATTTCTGAAATTCTTTCCTTCTAGTGAACACGTAAGGTTACTCCTGTCATAACCCTTTACATCATAAGGAGCTAAGTCCCATTCAGCTAAGATATCCCTCATCACACCCACTAGATCAAAGAGGCTCCAAAACAAAGACTTTTTTGGAAACTAGGAGGAGTTATTGATCTTCCTTCCTCTGGTTAGTATTCATCCCATATGATGCATGCCATGATGGATGAGAAGAGCATCCTGTGATTATCCTGCAGTTAGCTCAGATGTGAAGGTTCATAAGTTATTTCACAAAATAATATGAAACTCATGTAATATTACCACAGGGCCATAGCTCTACAAAATATTTTCTATATAAAGAGAGAAACTCATCCAGCTGAAGATAGTAACCTCTGGGAGGTCTATTCCAATATACAGCAACATAATGACACCTCCTGCAAGGGCTCTGTCTAGATAGCTCTGTAAGAAACAGGATGATATTTCAAGGTTGTGGTCTTTGACCTTGTAGGTTTGAAATTATGTCAAGATCCAAAGGAAACATTTAATGTTGGGAATTCATTAAAGCTTCCTTTTCTTAGACATACTAAAGAACACTATATTACAGAAACTTAACCTTTTTGCTTTTTCACCCTCAATAAAACCATCAAGGCTATGTTTCACTGATTTAACATGGTAGTTAAAACTATGAGCTTTGCATCAGCCAGTAGAGCAATTTCTACTTACTGAAATATTTCTACTTTTGACTCCTTTTGACATTCATGCCATTAATTATCTCTTCATACAAGTGTGACAGACTTACCCCACTGAGCTCCAGCATGTCCAGGGGGTTGAGAATCTTCAATTCCAATTGGTGGAGCAAATTGGTGGAGACGGCTTGAGCCTGTAAACCCAGCAAGCGGCTGGGTGGGCAGTGCGTGGATCAGCTCACAGGGAGCCGGCCCTGGGAGCAGCTCAAGGCTGCTTGGGTCCCACCTGGTGCACAGGTTAGCACACAGAGAGCTGACCTCGAGAGCAGCTGGAGGCTGTTCGAGATAGCCCCAACTCTAGGCCAAGTAACCAGAGCCCCGCAGTGTCTCTCTGCATTAAACGCAAAGAGCCCCAGGGCCCAGGAAGGGGAAAGACCCCTGGCATGAGGCTGGGGAACCAGAGTCAGTAAGGGCTTGGCTCCCATAGGAGTGCCTGGGTGCCCAGTGTGGGGCACCGGGCCATTGAGAGGAGCTGGAGGTGCTGCTGGAGAGAGGCCCTTGCCTTACCAGAGGATGAGCCCTGTCTGCTTCCGAGTAGGAGCGGGAGTTGCTGGGGAAGTGAGTCCCACAGGGGAGGCAGGCACGGGACAGGAGGTTCTGCAGCCTCCACCCTCCTCCATTGTGGGAGGGAGCGTGTCCACATCCTGGGGCCCTAAAGGGGAGGGGCTCCAGGGAACACACCGTATTTTGCGACTGATGTTGCTTCATAGTTATGGGTACTTCTTAAGGGAGTTTATATGGGTGTATCGGTCTTCATTATCTATATGTGTTTACTGCCTATTATTGGAACTTACCTGTTTTGTTGCCTGTCTATTGCATTGTTACCTCAACTTACCTGGGTTTATCCAAGTTGATGCTTATATGTGTTTACTGTGTTGATGCCTTGATTTACCTGTTCCAGGGTATTAATGTTCATCTGCGCAAGGGGTTAATTATTGCCCATGCTGTGAATCACCTGTTCTATGTTTTGCAGTCCCTCAAACTGGTGCAATGTGGTGGTTGTAGGTTATTGTGTAAGGTGTCACATACTGATTCTACTGTAAATATTTCATGTCTAGTTTTTATATTTATTTTGTATAGCAATAAATTTGTATATAGTTAAGTGCTTTGTCCTGGCCCGACTCTATAGAGAAAAGAGGGAACTGTTCCTCAGTGGCAGGCCCCTCTCACAGCACTCTTGCCTGACCACCCCATCCTTTTCACTTGCAGACAGGGCGCACCCCTGGGTGTACCCAGGCTACACGTGTACTAATTTTAAACCCATCTGGCTGCGGATGGAAGTCAGGGTTGCTGAACATAGAAATGGTACAAAACTGTTCTCAAAATTTTAGTAAAATATCCATTGGCCTCATTTAAAGGTTCCTGGAGATTGGAAACTAGCTAATATGGTCCCTATAAGAAAGGGAGAAAGGAGGACCCAGAAAACTATAGGCCCATAAGCCTCATATCAGTTTTGGGGAAAAATCCTTGAAAAAAATTATCAAGGGGCCAGCAGGGGAAATCAACATGGGTTCATCAAAGGCAGGTCCTGCCAAATCAACCTGATGGCCTTTTATGACCAGGTAACTAAATCCCTGGATGATGGCGTCACCATGGACATAGTCTTTCTAGACTTTAAGAAGGTCTTTGACACAGTCTCTCACCCCATTCTCATTAATAAATTGAGCGACTGTGGCACTGATACCTACACAGTTGGATGGGTCAAAAATTGGCTGATGGGACTCACCCAAAGAGTAGCGGTGGATGGGTCGTACTTGACCTGGTGGGATGCGAGCAGTGGGGTCCCCCAGGGCTCGGTCCTGGGGCCTACACTGTTCAATATCTTCATCAGCGACTTGGACAAGGGGGTGGAAAACATGTTGTCCAAGTTTGCCGGTTACACCAAGATGTGGGGAGAGATAGACACGCTTGAAGGGAGAGAGAGGCTGCAATTAGATTTAGACAGACTACAGAAGTGGGCAGATGGTAAGGATGGGGTTAGATGTAGATAAATGCAGGGTGCTGCACCTGGGGAGAAGGAATCCACAGCATACATGCAAGCTGGGGAGCTCCCCCCCTTGTGAGCACAGAGGCAGAAAGGGATCTTGGAGTCATTATTGACTCCAAGATGAACATGAGCCGCCAATGCCAGACTGCAGCCAACCACATCTTGTCATGCATCCAAAGGTGCTGGTCCAGAGAGGTGATACTCCCCCTTTACGTGACATTGTTCCAGCCTCAGCTGGAGTACTGCATCCTGTTCTAGGCACCGCACTTCAGGAAGGATGTGGTCTGCCTTGAAAGGGTTCAGAGGAGGGCCACCTGCTTGACTGGAGGGTAGCAGGGCAGGTCCTATGAGGAGAGGCTGAGGGACCTGAACCTGTTCAGCCTCAGGGCCCAGGAGGCAAGCGGAAGCTGAGGGGGGATATGGTGGCTGCCTACAAACTCATTAGGGGAGATCAGCAGCAAATAGGAAAGGCCCTAGTCCCTCCAGCACCACCTGGGGTGACAAGGAACAATGGCCAGATGCTGCTTGAGAATACATTCAGGTTAGAGATTAGGAGGCACTACTTCCCTAAAAAGTTGGTTCCAGATCCTAATCACCCTAACAGTGAAGTGGTCCTCGCTCCTACCTTGGGTAAATTCAAGAAGAGGTTAGATGAACACTTGTCTGGGGTCATGTGATCCAAGCCTGTGCTTCAGCCTGTGGTGGGGGGGTTAGACTAGATGATCTGTTCAGGTCCCTTCTGACCCCTAACTACTATGAAATCAAAGCTGTTGATCATCTGGCACCAGAGTGCAACTCCAGATAGGGTTGAAAAACGTGTGGATAACTCAGAGCAACAGAAAACATCTACCAGATTTCCTCTGGTACCATATTCCTCTCCACAGTATGGCAAGAGTTGGAATTATGAATCAAGTTTCATGACAGTTCCAAATACCGTAGAAAATGTTATGGAAAGCTGAGGTTAGCTGGAAACTGAGTCTGAAAACCCAAATGCCACCATAGGTTATGGCTGGACACCAGACTGAAAATGTACTGAAAAGAATAGTGTTTGAAAAAAGTTTGGGATCCTTCTGAGAAAACCTCTACAGGAGGAAGATCCAGTTCAGCCTGCCAACCCCTGTAGACACCAAAAGTTAAAATAAAACTGAGGACACTTTAGTGGGAGCGGAGTTCCCCACTGTTAGGGAATGAGAGGTCTAGCTCTTTCCTCAAGCTGAAAGCAGACTCCAGTACCAAGAAGAAGCACCTCAGGATGTGGCCCACAGGGAAATAAAAGAGATTAGCCGATCCCAAATTAAGCCAGTTGGAGCTCATTTGGAAACTTTTACTTGATTCTTGGATGTTTTCCTCTTTTGGCTGCACAACCCTCCCCCTACCCCCACCCCCCAAAAATCAATATCAAGAGAATGAAAGTAAAACAGCCCCCCAGCCCAAATATAGACTGAAGTAAAACCAAATTCCAGATTATAGTCCTTAATCTCTCTTCCATTTAGGCGTAACTGTGTCATCAATTCCTTCTTCAGAGACTGGAAGAATGGACAGGACATACTTCCAGGTATATCTTATTCCATATTTTTGGGAATAACATGGCAAACATGTTTGACCACTAATTTAAAGACGCAGGGAGGAACCATTGAGAAGCATCCTGAGGACTAGCCCAGTATAATATTCTTTGACTCAGATGGTCTCGTGCAGTTTATCAGTCTGGAAAATGTTCCATGTTTAAGGGGAAACATTACTGAGGAATTTTTAATCATAATGGAATTACTTTTTCCTCACTCTTTATATTCAAACTATATTACAATTATATGGCACTTTTTGTCCTGTAAAAAAAAAAAAAAAAAAAAATTAAAGCTCTTTACCAATTCTCTGACTATTACATCCTGAAACCCAAAGCTTCTAGAATCAGGTTTGCAAGCACTTTCACCAAAGGCACAGTGGGCAAAAATACAATCTGGCTCTTTACTGCTACACCATACTAAGGACAGGAAATGCTTCTGTATGTCAGACAAGATACAAAGGCACACAAGAAAACCCATTGACCAAGTACAAATGCCCCCTTTTTTTCTCTTTTTTTAACCATAGATGCACTTGAGGAATGAACACCAAACTCAAACTGGAGTTTTGCTTGAGTTAAAAACTGCAGGATTAGCCTGTTTTTTAGTTTCCTTTTCCTATGAAGAGTTATAGTAACAAGGAGCAAGGGCATATACATCTGAAACTATATAGGGAAAACAAGCAAATAAAAAGTTGGCAAAGAGCTAGTTTATTGCAGGGAATAAGAGTCATACTGGGTTTGATTCTGAAGGCCTCCATCCCCCACATTACTAAGCCATACTGGGATACTAGAGGGACCTGTGCACCAGGTAGCGGTATTTACAATACCTCCAGGAGCAAAAGAAACACTCACCATAACAATATGTGTTATACTGTTTCTATTGCAAAGCACCACCCAGAAAAAGGGGAGCGCTCAGATCCCCTCAGAAATTCCTTATCAGATAACAGCCTTACACCCAAATAGACATAGGTATAGTCATGATGATTAGCATATTGCTATTATAAAATATCTATCCATTACCAGGCATCTCAACTAGATTCTCTCAATATCCAATTCATACATGCAGCTTCCCTCTTTGCCTCTTCCCAGTTGGGACTGAACTTGAAATTCAGCTTCAAATATTTCAACATTGATGATTCACCATTTAAAGGACATCCAGGGAGGTTCTACAGTACCTCCAGACCAAGTTCTCTCCTCTGTATTTCCCTGGCTTGCTTGCAGGCTTATTACCCTCCAGAGAGAGCTGAGTTACAGCACGTCCAGATACCACTGAGTTCCAGGCCTATGGCTGTACTGATGGAGCCCGGAGTTCCTAATGATTATTACATACTGGAATCAGCTGAATGAGATGCTAAATTGCAATCTCATTCCCACACTGAGCCTCTCCACAGACACAGCTGATGTTGATCCTCAAGTGGAAGAATGGGAGGAGGAAGGAAGATGCAGCTGTTGCTCATTTGACTCAGAGAAACCACTTAGTCTCTGATCTGAAAAATAACCTGAATAAAATAGTGTGTGTTAAATAATGTCCCCCACCCTTTCATTTAAAAGTGGTCACTGTCCATGAATCCAAAAATGTAACTAAAAAAATAATGGTATATCCTGTTGCAAAATATCCCCTTAAAATAAATCTTCTTTTCCTCAATTATTGCAGATTTTTAAACCTTATTCTTCCTAGAAAGATTGGCAAAAATCTTCTTTAATATTGAGCTCTCTTAGGAGTAATATGGCTGATGCAGCATTACATATTTAGGCTCCAGATTCAAATAAAAAAAATGTTACCATGGCAAAGAGTCTTGCTGCAAGGACAACATAAACAATGCAAGGTTAAAGAAAAAAACATAAAGGTTCCCCAAAATATTTCAGAAGCCCTGCTATAGTGTAGGATTTTTCTTCTATTACATAATGGTGAGTTTGTTGCTGCTTTGGTAGAGTGATTGTGATGACACAGCCTAGACACTTATGAACACGGAGAAAATGTAAAAGCTTAATTGAGAATGCAAATTTCTAAATCAATACGCCTCTGAGACCATGTTCTCACATATCTATGCCCATTTGTTAATGGAATACTGCTTTTATTTTTATTGATATTACGGTGTGTTGTGAGTCCCACACGGGGGATCAAAAAGAAGCCCACTGTATAAGGTGCTGCACAAATGTTGTTAAAAGGCAGGCTGTGCTCCAAAGTGTTTATAATCTTAGTGGTAAGAAACTGCTGGTTCAAGAAAACAAATGAGATTATAGATGGTGTGAAACGGGAAAGTTTGGTAAGGGAACAGTAATATGAGCACAGTTGTTTATATGATTTAATGTGCAACCTGTCTACCTGTTATCAATGAGTATTATTCTGTAGGCATCAAAGAACAAGTTTGTTTTAGGGAAGATTTGAAAAAAGTATCAAGTAATAGCTTTATAGGCTTGTGGATGGATTGTACCACATATGAGAGAGAGGCATGAGAAAAAAACATGAAGGTGCTTATAAGGGTAGATTAACAGGTAGCAAAGCTAGGTTTGAGGTTAAAAGGTTTTCTCCACTGATGGAAAAACAATACCCAACTGGTAGGGCAGGGCTAAATTGGAAAAGATAAGAACAAGTCAGTAGAAGGGCTCCAGAGGCATGTGTGACATAGTCAAGTTGATAGGCCAGGATGATGATCTAAGCCACAGATTTTGTATGGATATTGGAAGGGTGAGGCCGCAAGAACCCAGGCCAGAGCCAAACAGATTGCTATACTCAAGATGAACTGAGGAAGTCTGGAAAAAGCATTGAATTGGTGTGGAGAGAGGAGAGATCAGATCTTGCCTATGTTATGTAAGAAGCAGCAGCAGGATTTGCATGTGGCCTAGAAGGGGAGGTCTAAAGAGAGGACAGTGTCACAAGGAGGTGGCCCAGATTACAGGCTGAGGCAGTTAAGAGCAGTAACAGCATAAAAGGAAACTGCAGAAAAGGTGTACTGGGATTTGGGGGGGGATAAGGATCCAAGAAGAAAAGTATGCAAAATGGGTGGGAACTTTAGAAGAAGGGGATGATAATAGGAAATGAGTAGAGTAAGCAAGTCAGTGAAGATGATGGTGAGAGCAGGAGAAGAAGTCAGTCCGTGATGGAGCAGTGTGGTCAGAGCCAGAAGTGAATGGTAGGAAGACACATAAACCATTAAGCTCTGAAACAGCAAATGAACAATTTCTTAAGCAGGATATTAATGGGGAAAGACTATGAAGCCAGAGAGGACTATTGTGACCACTTAAGCTGCCCTCTGCCCAATACTGGCCATAGCTCTTCTCTGAATTAATTCTTTGAACTTGTGTGTTAATTGGTATAAAGAAATACATTTATTGCATATATATTATCTTCCACAAACATCAATGAATGAGCAGTCGTGCAGTCATCCACAGCGCATGCCCAGCACAGCTGGGGCTTTTTAGGCACGTGGCCATCTTGATGTAATTTACACATATCGGTCAGGTATCCGTCATTGCATGGTGCGATGGGCTTACAAAGTTCTGCGGGAATGATAAAGCTGAGTTGTTTCTGGCTTCCTATCAATGTTGAAGGAAACTGCTGTATTCTGCATTGATTTTCCTAGATCTGTGCTAACCACTTGCTTACTGGTGTTCTATCTATGACATCCAATACTTAAAACTGGCCTGAGGCAGCTGTTTTATGTGGATTCAGAGCCACATTAAAGAATTTAGAGGTCCTACATGCACCAAAACCCAGGCCTTACTGGGACTCTGTATTCAGTATAAAATAGTTCTCTATTCTTAACTGACTATAATCACCCTTGCTCCTTGAAGCAGAAGGAGCAGTATATGAACCCTTTGACAGCAGCATCTCTGCCCCAGACGGGCCTCCAGCTCTTTTTTATGGTTTTTTTTTTTTTTAAAGCTAAGATTCTCATAGTAAAAACAAGACTGAAGGGGATCTCTGTGGGTCACCTAGTATAGTCCCCTAGCAGGATCATTAAAAACTTCCAGTGACCTAAATATTCCACCACCCCTTCGCCATCCTCCTAGCTTCACCACCCTACTAGCTAGAAATTGCTTCCTAACATCCTTGTAGTTATTTAAGTTCATTCTTCTTGTCCTGTTCCCTGTGGACACAGAGGACAATTGATCACCATCCTCTTTTTGTATCTGAAGACTCTTATCAAGCCCCCCCTCAGCCTTCTCTTCTCTAAACTAAATAACCCCAGTTCTCCCAACCTTTCTTCATGTCATGTTTTCTGAACCTCTAATAACTTTTGTTGCTCTCCCCTGGACTTTTCTATTTTGACCATGTTTTTCTGGAAGTATGGTGTTCAAAACTGGACATAGTACTCTAGATGAGGCCTCACTACTCTTAAATAGAGTGGAAGGATCTTTTCCTATACTTTGCATATGGCATGCCTACTAATAAACTCCAGTATGCTGCTAGGTCACTTTGCAATGGTGCTATACTGTTTCTGTAGCTTGTAATCCACTATAACTCCCCAGTCCTTTTCTGCATGGTTGCAGTCTAGCCAGCCATTCTCCATTTTGTATTTATGCATTTGATTGTTTTGTCTTAAGTGTAGCTTCTGGCCCTTGTCCTTATTGAATTTCATCCTATTTATTTTGGACCATTTTCCCAATGTATCAAGGTCATTTTGGATGCTAATCCTGCCCTATAAAGTGTCTGCTACCCCACCCAGCTCAGTGTCTTCCTCAAATTTACTAAGAGTACACTCAATTCCATCCTCCAAGTCATTAATGAAAATATTTAACAGGCTGACCCCAGGACAGACGTCTGGGGAATCCCATTTACTACCTCCTCCCAGTTTGACATGGAGCCACTGATGACTACTCTTTGAGTAGAATTATCCAACCAGTTATTCATTTACCTTCTAGTACTGCATTTAGACTACATGTCTGTAACTTACTTATGCAGATGTTGGGAAAGCAGTATCAAAAACCTTACTAAAATAAAGATAGATCACATCTACTGCTACCCACATCCACAAAGCTCATCACCCTATCACAAAAGGAAACCAACCTGATTTCCTTCTCTGACAAAGGAATGGGCTTTGTGATGAAAAGAATCAGGTGATGTGATGCACCTCAACTTCAGTAATCACAGGCCTCCCAGAGTCCTGTCCTAGAGTTGGTTCCCTTGACATGTGCTTCACACGCCTATAATAAGGCCTTTGATTTGGTATCCCATGATGTCCTCACAGGGAAATTGGAGGATTGCAGCTTAACTGATCAACAGTTAGGTGGGTAGGAAGCTGGCTGCAGAGTAGGACTCAGAGAGTCCCAACGAATGGATCTGTGTTCTCATGGAGAGAAGTGGTCTGTCCTTGATCCAGTGCTTTTCAACATCTTTATTAATGATTTGGATGTGGGGGTGAAGAGCTCACTGACCAAGTTCACAGACGACACCAAGTTAAGGGGGAGCATGGTCATGCTTGAAGATAGGCTGCAGATACAGGGGGACCTAGACAGGCTGGAAGTTGGGTGGATTGGAACCAGATGAAGTTCAACACTGAGAAGTGTAAAGTGCTCCATCTGGGGACGAACAACCCCTAACATACTTACAGGCTCGGTGGTGCCAAATTGACTAGCACCATGAATGAAAGGGACCTAGGGGTAATAATAGACCATAGTATGAACATAAGCTGTCAGTGCGATGTTGTAGCCAGCAGGGCAAACAATACCCTGGCATGCATCAACTGTATCTAAAGCAAAACCAAGAAAGTGATTCTTCTGCTTTACTCAGCATTGGTGAGACTGCAGCTGGAGTACTGCATCTAGTTCTGGGCACCGCACTTCAACAAGGCCGTGGAGAAGCTTGAGAGAGTCCAGAGAAGAGCCACCTGTATGATCAGAGACTTGTAAGGCAAGCCATACGAGGAAAGGCTGAGGGACTTGGGGCTCTTCAGCCTAAAAAAGAGAAGGCTAAGAGGGGATTTGGTAGCAGCTTACCGCTACATCGGGTGAATCCATCAAGGGCTTGGAAAACAACTGTTCACCAGGGCACCCTTGGGAAAAGCCAGGAGTTATGGTCACAAACCCCTGGAAGACCGTTTCTGGCTCAACGTTAGGAAAAACTTCTTCACAGTCAGGGTGTCCAGACTGTGGAATAAGCTCCCTCCAGAGATGGTGCAATCACCTACCCTGGAAATCTTCAAGAGGAGACTAGACAGTCACCTTGCTGGGGTCACCTGTCCCCAGTTGTCTTTCCTGCCTAGAGTGGCAGGGGTGGACCCGATAATCTTGTGAGGCCCCTTCCAGCCCCTTCCAATCTATGAATCTATACCTATACCTTAATCCAGTCCCCTAGGGACTCAACCTCTTGTACAACATTTGCCAAACAAGCATTCAGCAGAACTTTTCAGTGTATCATAGTTGATACCCAAGAGGCATTGCAAAGATCTTACTGGCATATTGCGCCTCTTTCCACCTATTTCTGCTTCTCATCCTCCGCATTTGTGTCAAGCAGGCTTTTCACGCTGCCTAAGTATAAGCAGGAAGACCATTGAGAGCACCAGAGAAACACTCTTCCTGCCCACAGTTCCTGTGTCCAGAATCACAGCAACCATGAGCGACCAGGGAGAAATCCTGCAACTCAACCCCTGCATTCCCAGGACAGGCCATGCCTGGTCATTCTGGACCGGCTCGACTCCTCTATTTCCACACAAGAGCTGTGTGGGGACAGACAAACCCAGGTCAGATAGACTGCAGCTGTCTAGCAAATGTTCCAGGAGCAGGCAAAAATGGATTTTCCAGATTTATTTTTAGGTTTGGCCAAACTTAGGCAACACTTCATGGAGACAGCAAAAGGCACAAGACCCTGATATCAAGACTTGCGTTCACCCCTGCAGCATTTCGAGTCTCCATTCCAAAACAAAGGGACACCAGAACTTCTTGACCAAACAGCAATGAGATTTTTTTTTTCAAACATAAGAAAAATCTATTTTCTCTCTAAACTTCATTCAGAAAAATACATGAACCTTTCCAAAAAAAATTGTACCTCAGGCAGAGACCTGCCAGAAATGCTTTAACTCCAAGAGTTTAAGTTTGGCAAAGTTATGGGCAACTGAAAACAGGGTCTTGCGATAGAATTTTTTAGGCAGCCTTATGTCAGGCATTATTTGTGCTGCCTTTAATACTTTATTTTCTTTAACAGGAACTGTGTTGCAGGACTGCTGTATACCCTGGGGCTTCCTGTCTTTAATTTCCTTCAAATACAGTCTTGGTCTTAAGCCTTCCTTCCTAAATAACCTCTGTCTCTAATTATTTTTTTAACCAAAATTACAGCTTAACAAGCACACGTTCTCATGGGGCAGAGTCTTTAATTATCATGATGGCAATGCCCATTAAAACCTGAATTTCACAGCATTTCAATGACCAATTCAATAGGTCAGCAAATAATTATACAACCATCATTGCCAAAAATGGTTAAATACAATCTTTTAATAAGTCTTTATGGATACCTTTAAGTTGTGTTATTCTGTTACATCAACTGAACGATTGCTGTGGTGGGGATATTTATAAAGTCAGCAGCAAGAACCTGCATATGCATAGTATTAAGTGGGTGCATACCTTACTAAATCATTCAAAAGTCATGTCAAATTATTTTTAGTGGGATAAATTCTGCAGTTGTTTCTCAGTCTTTATTCAGGCAAAATTTTCATCAAAATCAATGGAAGAGCCAGATCTCACTGAAGACAATCCCCGAGCTGGAATGAGAGAAGACCAGTTCTATGCTTTGCATACAACACCCCTACTAACACACTCCAGGATGCCATTAGGTTGTTTTACAGTGGTAGTACACTGTTTCTAAATGTGTCTTTAAATCATGGTTTAATCTTCTAGGAGTTGGCCTTTTAGTATTTCAGGTAGTGGGAGCCAACCTTTTTCAGCAGGCAAGCCCACTAATTATGCCCCTGCAGCCTCTGAGGGCCACTCCAATTCATCTCCCTTCCCAGTCTACTGCTCAGCTTTTTGCTCCCTGCCCTGTGCTGTCTGACCAAGCTGCTGCTCTGCTTTCTGCTTCTGGCCGTGTGCTCCCTGCCTCTGCTGCTCTTCTTTCTGCTCCCTGACCTATTTGCCACTGTGCTGCCTGTCCCTTCCCCAATCTGCCACCCAGAAGCTGCCCATGACACCCAACTCTAAAGGATGAAAATGGAGGTCTTTGCATTTTATTGCATGCGAGGTCTGGATCTTCCAGAGAAAATGTAAGACAAGTTCGCTTCCATGTTCTTGGCTAAACTCTCAGCGTACAGAGCTGAGGTAGAGGTGGCGTTTATACTAATATACCATATTTTGAAGCTCTAAATTGGTTGTTTGCCTGACTACTGCTGTGTGCCTACATTACAGTGGGCACGTCTACGCAAGATGCTACTGCACATTTATTTAATACTTGTATAATCAAGTACTAAATAAATGCACAGTAACCAGAGTTACTGTGCAGTAGCACTGGTGAACACCTGTTTAGTGACTCCAGTGCACAGTAGCCTAATAGTACTGCACAGTAACATATTAGCACTGTCCGTGCTATTATGTACTACCGCACAGTATTATTCAGCTACTGCACAGTTCGTGTCTTGTGTAAATGCGCCCTGTGGTCTGTATTCCCAGGATAGAGTATTATTATAACTCCCACTTTTTTCAAAATGATGCTATAAAATATCCATCCAGTGTAAATCTGTGTTTAAAGTAATTTGGGACTCTCAGTCAGGTGCTACTAGAACACAAAAAATGAACAACAACAATATAATGATAGAGATACTTGATTGAACCTGACGGTGACATTCACAGTTCGTCCACACAACAGATACAGCCTGGAGAACGACACTGCAGTTTCCTCACTCCACCTGAATAAATGTGTCTGAACTCTGACTTAGAGGCACCATTGTAATAAAGCCAAGTGCTGCAGGCAATTACTGTATACATCATATTCTCATCCCAGGGCAGGATAGGACTAGTCCTCCAGATCTCAAAACAGGTCAGGACTATCTGAATTAAAGGAAAACTTTTAACCATTGCTAGTTTGAGGGTCAGCTATCCACTCTATAGCCTAGTAACAAAAACGCTCTCTCTGCTCCTCCACCATCCGCACCTGTGTATGTGCACCAGCACGTACAAGTACCCCCCTCAGCTACGTGAGGATAGCTCAGTTTAAGTTGATTGTTTGTTTCTTCTCTCTCTCTATTGGGACTGCCAACAAGATTTTCAGTCGTTTTGGGGTAGAGACTCATCTGCTGTGAGTTTTTCTGACACACCTTGTGCCTTTGGCCACTGCACAGCCACCAGCCAGTAATGGCTTTCAGTTGTCACAGATCTTGGATCAATTTGAACAGGGGAAGTAGAACTGGAGACATCCGTGTCCTTTTACCCCTCTCCCCAAGCCACCCAGCCAGTTCCTCTACTCTAAATGTTCATATTCTTCATGTGATATTAGGGGCTTCTGCGGGTTAAAAATTAAAAGTAATTTTGCCTTTCCAGATAGACTAGTGACTAACAAAGCAACATTTCTCAAAGCCGCAGAGTCATGTCCTGGGAATAGAGAATTACCAGTTGTTTCCTCTCAGGCTTGTACTCAGATGGAGGGAAAACAAGTCAAATGCATAAATCTTTCCTTTAATCATCTGTTACATATACAGTGATGTTTCTAATCTCCAAATTTGAATATGGATGAACATTCCTGAAATACTTCATTACCTTATTGAAGGTAAAGGCCTGACTCAAGGAAAACTGATCCATCTTAAAAGCAAAATAGAAAATAAAGGCTACACAAGTCTCCATGCATGTTATACTAGTCTAAATAAAATGATGACTAACATCACCTCAGCTTGAACTTTCCACAGCAATTAGCTAATGTATCTCAATTTATCTTTCCCTGACAGTTTATGATTTTAAGGAAATTTGAGATGTTTGTTTTTTAAAAAAGTGGACATTTTAGCACCATCTGCTGGTGTTAAAACTAGCTCTTGAAACTAAACACCAGCTACCTACTTCATTTTTATTCTCTCAAAGCCTACTTCTGGCTCTTATTAGTAAAGGTTAATTGCTTGCCTTTCAACTACAGATCTTGGGATTGGTCTTGTAGCTCATTTGAGTGAGACTTGCATCCTGATAAAATAAACCCTCTAGGGGCCATATGTCAAGAATGACACAAGGTAAAAGAAATATCACATCTACAGTTATTTCCAGGAGTGCCTGTTTCTTAAGTTTAAAAAACAAAGAAACCTAATGTTCTATAGGATAAGCAGACTTTTTTTTTTTTTAAAAAGTAAGGAAACCTAATATCTCATGAGGTAATCAATTTGCTTTTTCTGAACTGTTTTGATGTTATTTGGCTGCAGTATGATGTTGAGAATTTGAAGTCCAATACTCATAATCCCAAGCACTTTCTAAAATCACCTCCTTTGCCCCAACCTGACTTCATCGTTCTGCCCTTTCTTAACCCATCCACTGCCACATCCATTTCTTTGCCATACCCACTGATGCACTGAAGCAAAGTTTAAAAAGTGCCACATCATCACCTTTCTGCAACTAATGGTAGGAGAAGTTAGGATCCACTTTGGCTCCTATGGTACATTCGAAAAGCTTCAGGGTTATGCCAGCCTAATGGCATTCAGGGATTCTCCTACATGGCAGGAATCTTGATCTCTTTGGATGTCTCATCATTCCTTCGGCACTGCTCTTCCAGGGAATGAGAGTGTGTTAAGGATCAGGCTTCTTGTTTTCACCTGAAAAACCCAACATAAATCTATTTTGATAATATACCAAACTCTGCTTAGTCTGGATGGCCCTCTCATCTACTATCCCCACAGTCATCTATGTCTTTTCTTCCATGTTGCCTGATAAAGTATACCCTCTCAATCCAAATCTGCAGTCATTACTTTTACTTCATTTAATTTCCTCCTAAATATTCACATCTAGGCTTTATCTTCCCTCTGGCGGTAGAAATGATTCTTCCGCTGAGTATGCCCCGTTACCTCCTCCCATAAGTTTATATCTGGGCTTCTTCTGTTTTTACATTGCACCATGTTATACACTAACAGTCTCTTCACTAACCAAGCCAGGGACCACTTGGTGCTCTGAAAATAAGGACCATGCCCTTGAGGTAGACTTGGTATTGGATAAGCAGTCACTGTAGGGTGCAAGTTTAACAGTGTAATATGTGTTGCTATGGTGTGCTTATTAAAGGGCTATGAAAACAATTGGGAACTTCTTTCACTGCCAAAGGATCACATACATGCTTTTTTAATTCAGATATGACTTGGGATGCAAGCTCCAGTATTGGAGTATCCTGCTGTGATCAGCTTAAGCAGCTGCTGACCCAAGGAAACTAAATGGCCATGAAAACATTAATTGCCTCTTGCTTTCCCTCCCACCCACACAGATAAGGAAAGCAATGTCCATTCCCAGGCTGCCAATAAATTCTGCGTCCCAAAGAATGGTGACAGAAGGACTTTTCAGATAGATGGCTGGGGGTAAGTTTCAAAGTGGTGCTCAAGAGGGTCAAGTCAAAAATAAATCCGATTATTTGTTAAAAAAGATTTGTGCGTGTGTGCCCCCCACACTCACTGCTTTGAAATGGACCCCTTAATGTCTGGAGGGGACACAAGGCCTAGGGTCTTCTATGGTTTCAGAAGATAGAAAGGCCCTGACCTTTAATAAAGATAATTCTACATCAACAGTTCTATTGCTTTTGCATAACCTTTTACATGAGACAGCTGACAAAAGGTGCAGTGCAGTAACCCAAACCGATTCTCTAAGAACTGTGGAGAATCCAAGAGCACCCTGGTTATATGAGTTGATGAACAAACTAACCTTATAGATTAGAGTCAGGCACGGATCCAGTCACTATGCTTACTCTTTACAGAGTACAAAAGAGGCCAGATTAGTAGTGTTAGCCCATCTGTAATTTTGGGTGATGGCTAACATCAGTTCTAAGTTTATCTGAATCACTTCATCCATCTCTAAATTACTCTTATAGAACTGCATATCAATTGCACATACACAGCTGCCATCAATAGCGCTGGAAGTCATTTAAGGGGTTGTCAGACATTGCAAATTTGGAATTTTAAAACTTTTTTTCCCCTTGGAAAAGGCTGTTTGATCTCATTAGAAACTATGAGAAAGAGTTGTTTTTGACATTTCCACATCCTGAAAAGGTTGGAACACCTTCTGAATTCTTTTAAATAAAGAATTCAGTTGAACTTAAAATCAGAATTACTTTTTGATTTCTGACATTCAAATTAATTTCTAGTAAAAACACATACAAAATGAAAATGAAATATGTCACAGTATTATAAATGAAACATTTCAACTGACCAGATACCATTCCTACCCCCAGATTTTCAGTTTACAATTATCTTCAAGACTGGATGGATTTTAGAAAAAAAAGTTTGAAAACTTGGACATTCTTGCAATTTCCTCTGCAGAAATGGGTGATGGATATGGCTGTGTGGGGCTCTGTCAATGACTTGTGAAGATAATGTTTTTATTTGGCCTTGAGGAAACAGGAGGAGTTTTGACATTATGTTTTTAAAAAGTATGTTTTCAAAAAGACTGTCATGGGCACCTAAAGCATTAAAGTGGTGCACTTTCATTCTAGAATAGTGAAACTCTGAGTGAATGAATAGCTAAATGACATTTGGATCTAACTTTTAAATAGTTCAAAGTTCTGGCTTATTCTGATCCAAAAAGTTTGTCCAGACCTGCTTTCAGGTAGTAAGGATGAAATAAGTTTGCAAAATCCAAAAGGAATATCATACAGAAAGCAGTCTGCTCTACCAAGTTGGTTTCCCACTCAGTACTTTGTTGCCTATACAACACTTTGCATGCCCTGAGCTGAGAGACAGCAGGCAGTGGCATCACCATTGCCAGGAAGCCATAATTTTTATGCATGTTTCATTTATGTACGTTTCAAAAAGCCACATTCTACATCAATCCCTGTTACTGCATCCATTGATGGAGCTGCTGTATCTCCCAGAAAAAGATCATTTCAGGACTTCAGGGTCGGTTATTTTCCGATGTAAATCCCAAGATTGTTAATGGGAAAATGAACACAGAGGAAGAAGCAAACTAACCCTTCAGTAAATAAGCAATTTATTGTGTATATTATTGTATTGCTTAATTTATTTAAAATCAAGAATGGACAGTCTGTTCAACACTGTATGGGATAGAAGGAGAGAGCGTCCTAACCCAGAAATTCTCAATTTGAGAGGTTGAGCAAAGTCAACAATTAAAAACAAAATAAACTCAGGCACAAATAGTCCCAGCTAGTGGAAACGTATTGCAGAACAGCGGGAGTTCTGTCTATTAAAGTTCTAATGAGCCGTAGCACTAACCCTTGGAAAGCGTTCATAGAATAGGTGTGTTCTTTGGAGAGAATATTAAGAATTGAAGCTTGCTACGTAAGGAAGGCTCTAAATCTAAGAAGCTGCTTAGGAGACACCCAAGTAGTTCATCGGGAAAATGATCAAAGGGAGTAGTCAGGGCTACTCTGATGTTGCTGAAATGAAAATGAGACAGGAAGTAGTAAAATGTAAGGATGCAGTATTATGGCTGAAGTTTAATGGGAGGGAATTTAACAGGTTACTGAAGATGAAGGAAAATTTCTAGAGGATCGCCAGAGACAGCGAGGTGACTGCGGACAATTTTTTGTGTGGTCTAACTTTGGGTAGTCTACAGGCTGAAAAGAAATAGGGCAGGTGTTGGTATGGTGATGGAGTTTGCTGATTAAGTGATAATCAAAAATTGAACAAGGGTATTAGTAATAGGCATGCTACAATGGTATTAGTACAGGCAGGCATGGTTTTATGGAGCAACAGAGAGTGTGTTCACTGCTTTCATCCCCTCACTCCTGTATGGCTATGATAACTTCTTCTGCCAAATGTAAAGCCTGCTCATTACGGCGGGTTCTAGATTTAGCTGCAAACTGATACCTGTGGAGGTTGTGTGTAGATTCAAGGCAAGAGAGTCACAGCATGAAGTGGTGGGGGAATACACAAGTTGTGCAACTCCTCCACCCCTAAACCAAAAGGAACAGAGACTTAATGTATCCTAAGGCCACAGTGACTCTTCTGAGCCACCTGTGCAGGGGAAAAGTGCAACTGGGCTGTGGCATCCCAGGTCCTAGCCAAAACACTTGAGACAGTCATCTTGCCCATGACCAGTAGTAACCAAGCAAGATGCAACCTCAGGAAAGGACATGGCTCACAACAATAAAACAAGAGCTTTACCTGAAGGAGATGCCCTCTACTCATGTCAGGGCACACATGCAGTATGCATCTTCGTGACACAGTGCAATAGCTTGCAGGGACCCCTCAACCTAGCTGTGAGGTCAGATACTGGAGTCTGAGGCCATGTGTAGACAAAATGGGAACCTAAATTGAAGCAGTGGGTTTTAAAAAACACTGTTTCAATTTAGGGCTGATTAAACCTCTGCTTCATGCAGACACCCTACTGACTTAGCTGCCTCTCCAGCAGGGAGGGGAGGGGAAGCTGCTGGTGGGCAGAGCGGTCCCTGGGCTGCAGGGGAGCTAGAGCTTCTCTCCGCAGCAGTGGTGGCCCACCACCTGCCTGCAGGCACTCAGCTCGGGTGGTCCCAGAGGGCACTGCAGCCATGGAGGGAAGCACTGGGCCCCCGTGCAGCTCAGGCAGGCGGGCTCTGGGTGGGGAAATCAGGCTTGCCACTTTTTTGGGGGCAGAGTCAGGTTTCCCGGGTTGCTGCCAGGCTGCCTGCAGGGCTGTGGAGCTGCACAGAGCCCAGTGCTTTGCTTTGCAGCTGTAGGGGCAGCAAACTAAAACTTCTCTTCAGCAAACTAAAAGTACTTCGAGGACTTTTAGCTTGTGGTGCCCCAAGTCATTTAAGGCGCATTATGCTGCTGAATTTCCTGCGCATTACAGCAGCTGGAATCAATGCACAATACACCACTAAGGCATGCAAACGCCAACATTGTTAAAGTGGTGCCAAAGCATTTAGCCCACTTTAAAGTGTCATGAGGGACAGAAATTAGTTTGGTCACTTTTGGTTCCAAAGCTAGTGCATGATCAACTGGCTTGGGTAACTGCAGCATTGCTACAAAATCAGCGGTCACAAAATGTATCCAAAACCTAATGCAAAATCTCAACTCTATCATGTATTATTTTGAACATTAGAGACAACCCATGAAACCAAAGTTTAGATGTGGCTTTCCAAGAAGAGGTTTAGATCTAGGAGTTTGGTTCAAGCAGATTTCCAAAAAAAATTATATTATTTTCTTGTTATCCCTAAAATATGCTCCTTTCTCCCAGAGTTAATGTTACAGTTTTTAGTTTGAGCTTAGGAAATGAGCAAAACAAATTCATTCAAAGAATGGTGATGACGTGGGAGTGGGAGAGGTTATCACCTTTCCTATTTTAGATAAATTCAAAGCCATCGGTAGGCAACCCCCAGCACAGGTGCCAGAGAGTGGCACATGATGGCATTTGGCTTGGCACACATGCATCGAGACAGATGACGGGGAAGGGGTTGGGGCTGCACTGCCATAACAGGAATCAGGCCCCTTGCAGCTTCCTCACCGTCTACCCCTGGCACACCAACATCTTACAAGTCAAGGTTGTGAGTGTTTTTGGCAGTCTGTTCACAAATGTTGCCGACCCCTGTTCTAAGCCCAAAATCTTTGACGCTCTTTATGCTTTAAGACTGTTCCTTTAGGAAATAGGCAGCTAGAAGATCTGTATGTCAGATTCCCAGTTATTTACTCAGAAAGTTTTGGTTCTGGGTTCATATTTTATCCAAAGAAAATGCATGATGTAACTCCAGATACTGTGCGTCAGAAAATTGAGAAAATCTGTTGTTATATTTGTTTCATCGAACCATCTGACCAGTAAATTATGGAGAAAATTTTGCATTTTAGAGGTATTAGCAAAATTAAAAACAGGTGATAGGAACAGACTTTAGACAAATCTGAAAGACCTATCTAAAGTCTGTTTTTTCACCAATTGTGTCACCTTGTAACCAAACATGTGAAATTCAAGAATAAAGCAAATCTTGCCTGGAAACAAGTACCCTCCTACCAAATAAATATGTGAATAAAAATAAGATAGCTTCTTGCTAGAATTTCGTATTTGCCCTCCCTCTCAGCTTTGGTTTCAAACCTGGTCATTTTGGGGAAAAGAAATATTATATCTGTTCATCTGACAAGGGCTCCTGAAGCAGCAGCTGATTTTTTCACATTTTAGAGAAGAAGAAAAGGAAACCTTCTCACATATAAAATATTTTAGCTTAATGGCTAATTCTTGGCTTAGCTGCAATTCTTCTTTCACAAAAAGTGCAACCTCCCAAGGTTTCCATGCTTTTGTAGGCAGCACAGAAAAACTTAAGTGCAGCAAGGATAGCTTTTGAGTTAGACGGGTGCCCTAGAATCCCTTACCTCGTCTCCTTCTTCAAAGCCATTGTGCTAGTTTAAGTTCCAGCCTATACCAACAGACCAGGAGGAAACTTCCCAAGTAACAGTGGGGAACAAAAAAAAAATAAAAAAAATCAGGCACTGGAATACTTAGTTTTTACCATCTTGCTAACTATGATTTTCACTGATGAATGAACAAAGATTGTAATGGATCAGCAGCCTACAATACCAGCAGGGAATCAAACTCACCAGCCTGTGGTTGTATTCTGGCAACCTGACATAAGGTGCAAATGATTCCCCACTTCCATCACATGAACAGTGTTGTACAACTGGCTAAGGGAATTCTTCCTCTAAGGTATTTTGGTACTATACAAAGCAGTGTATGGGTCGATGTTGACCTGGGAGGGTATAGGCAGCAGAGTCCCCGAGGGCTTGGTCCTTGGGCCGGTGCTGTTCAACATCTTCATTAGCGACCTGGATGAGGGTGTGGAGAGCACCCAGTTCAAGTTCGCTGATGACACCAAGCTGTGGGGGAAAGTGAATACACCGGCAGGCAGGGACCACATCCAGGCAGACCTGGATAGATTGGAGAAGTGGGCGGATCTGAACAGGATGCGGTTCAACAAGGACAAGTGCAGGGTGCTGCACCTGGGGAGAGGGAACCAGCATTATGGTGATAGGTTAGGGGCTGACCCTCTCAGCAGCACAGAGGCAGAGAGGGATCTTGGAGTCAGGATTGACTCCAGGATGAATATGAGTCGCCAGTGAGACGAAGCAATAGGCAGAGCCAACCGCACCCTGTCATGCATCAACAGGGGCATCACTAACAGGTCCAGAGAGGTCTTGCTGCCCCTCTATGCGGCGCTGGTCAGGCCACAGCTGGAGTACTGTGTCCAGTTCTGGGAGCCGCACTTCAAGAAGGACGTGGAGAACCTGGAGAGGGTCCAGAGGAGGCCACTCGTATGGTTGAGGGCCTCCGTGGCCAGCCCTACGAGGAGAGGCTGAGGGACCTGAATCTCTTCAGTTTCCACAAGAGGAGACTGAGGGGGGATCTTGTGGCTGCCTACAACCTTATCAGGGGCCACCAGCAGGGACTCGGGGAAAGTCTGTTCACCAGGGCCCCCCTTGGAGTCACCAGGAACAATGGCCACAAGCTGAGGGAGGATAGGTTTAGGTTGGATATTAGGAAGAACTACTTCACTGTAAGGGTGGCCAGAGCCTGGAATAGGCTTCCCAGAGAGGTGGTGCTCTCACCTTGCCTGGAGATCTTCAAGAGAAGACTGGATAGGATAGGCTCCTTCCTGCCCGTGGCAGGGGGTCAGACTCAATGACCTGTCCAGGTCCCTCCTGACTCCTTGATTCTATGACTCTATGAGATCAGCAGCAATAGACAGGAGATGTTACATAAGCAGAGCTGGCCTTAGGGAAAATGGTGCCCTGGACAAACTTGTATTTTGCCCCCACCCACAGTCAGCAGTGCTGCTGTAGGAAGGCAGGAGTGTGGGACACAGTCCAGTGGGGAGGCAGACTGACATAGCGTACCAGGCAGGCAGGTGGCAAGGCACCGCTGCTGCTGTTGAAGAGCAAGGCGGGTAAACTGGAGCAGGTGCCACCCCACTCACATGTGCCTGGCCCAGCTCCTCCTGAGCAGCAGCTGGAAGTGGGGAGTGGGCTCAGCTGGGCACCACTCCTACTACCTGGGAGTGGGATTGGCCAGGGTGGGGTAGGTGCTGCGAGCATGGGCTACTCCCACGTGTGCATGTGTGGGAGTGTATTGGTGTCCCCCTGACCATGGCACCCTGGGTGGCTGACCATGTTGCCCAACCCTAAGGCCCGTTCTGTACATAAGGGTAAAAGTACCGGAGTTTTGGTTCAGACCACTTCCAAAATTCCCAAAGTTGAAGGAATTTGGAGCCAAGGCTTCGATGCTGGCCCAACTCTGCTTCCTGAAAAACACCATCTGGCTGGGAACATTTCTATGATTAAGTGTCAGGCCTACCCAAATTCAGAATAGGAGCTGTGACTATACTGCAATGAAGCCCTACTTAAGGCACCACCAGCAATGTCTGATTCTTTTCTAAGGAGGCTTATTGATGCTGCACAATTTGACTGAATAAACTGGCAAACAAAACCTAAAGGTATTTCTCAGGTGGGAAAAAAAAGAAAACCCTGATCAGAATCCTTTCAAACCACTGTGAAAAAGTCTAAGCACAACCTCAATATAGCGTGATGAAATTTAAAAAGATGTCATGTAGTCCTGTCAGCCACATCTGTGACCCATATGCTGCATGTAACAAGAGCATGTGCCTTTACCTAAAGAGAACATTATATGTTGGATAAGGCAAGGGCAAATGTAAAAATGAAGTAGAACACCTTTCCATTACAAACACAGTTTGTTATTTGTGTCACATCAAAGAAGGAGTCTCTAGGAATTATTGCCCTCTGAAGTCATTTAATTATGATTAAGTGAACTAAGAACTAGTGTAAATGGTATTTTATACCCCAGTGAATTAAAGTATGAGATCTAGTCAAGGTGAATAAAATTTATGGCCAAAACTCATGCAACCTTACAGTAATTTCATGACACTTTTACTACCAGCCTAGCCATTGCAGTTCTTGAAATAATTAAACATACACAGGCAAATTCTATTCTTTGGACACTTACAAGAAACCTTGGGTAGAGCAGAGAACAGGTTGCTTGCTTCTTGAGTGATTTATACAGTTCTCTTTCATTATAGGAGGGACAAAGATAATGCAGGGCAAACATGAGCTCTGAGCTTGTTTAAGGAAGAGAGAAAGAGAGTTAGTATACGTGGATATACACACTTCTCTCTCTCAGTTGAACCAAAACTGACCAGAACAAAACCTTCCTGTCACAAGGGGAGAACGTGTAGCCGACTCCAAACTCTTCTCTTCCTAAGAGCATGTTGGCTGTGCTGAGACCCAAACATGAAGCCAGCTGGGAGGTCTGTAGACTCATATATATATAAAAGAAAAAAGGAAAAAAAAAGGGGGGAAAAAGACACACTCTGACCTTTCTGAGCCTTTAGCTCTACAGAGAAACATTTCCAGACATTTGTCTGCAATTCCTTTAAGAAGGTCCAATAAAAGGGAGAAATACAAAATGTGTCAAAAAATATTACATTTCACAGTTTTTCCACCTGAGAAAAAAAGCTCCTCTTCCAGTGACATGTTAATCTAATCCTCTGTGACTGCACAAAAAGACTCCAGGAAAGAGAGCATAATTGTCCGAAGCCCAGCTAAAGTGCAGAAACTTGGCTCGACAGGGAACGAGAAGGTGAAAGTTCCAGGTGGCTGCTGGGGAAGCAAAACAATGAAAAGAAGAATAAGAGTGAATTATGAGAGTTGTAGAAATAAGGGTTGAAGCTGAATATTAATATTATAAGTGACCAAATATCTTTAGGATCAAGACTAGATCCCATGGAAGCGCCCCAAGTTGTAAACCCAAAAAGTCTTGCTTTCAAAGAATCTCTAAAAATGCTCCCACAGCGAGTACAACCAGAAACCCATCCTATGGGAAGCAGGATTTGCACACCCATACATTTATGCATATTTTGAATGTGCAAATATGTGAAGGCAAGCGAGTATCAAGAAATATTACAAGTGTTTCTTTCAGAGACCCTTTAGGAGCTTAAACGCACATTTAGATGAATCTGTGTGGAATGGTAAAGCTAAAGAGGAAGCAGGTTATCTATCCTCAGCTACCGTAACCAGTTTGGCAACATTTACACATTGTTAAGATAAAGATTATTAAAGCCACCAAAATCTAATTAGAACAAGTGTGCTGACTCATAAACTTGTGTTCAGTTTATAGTTTTGTTCATCTCAGCCCATCTTCATCCACTGTAGACCAGTGAAACCTTCTTTGTCTAGAACTAATACATGACTTCATTAGTTTGCTTTGTAATAATGCTGTCCCAAAAGGATGTTGATGACACTAAATTAAATATTTTGAGCATCCAATATATAGTATGTGATGTTTCCCAACCCATAGCTAGTTCACTCAGGGAGTGTCCACACGTCGCCCTATGGTGACGTAGCAATGCAGTACAATAGTGATCACACAGGTCTACATGTGATCTCCAGGGACATCACAGTACCAGTGTGCTCCCCAGCTATAGCACGCTGCTACAGCGACATAGCAGCAAAATCTAACCGTGCGCCATGCCCATACTGCACCATGCTTTAATACGTCCAAAAGGAAGTACTAAAGCATGCCAACATGTAAATATGCCCTCAGAAAACTACACAGTGACCTCGTATAATACACCAATCCTGCAGAACAGAATCGATTCTTGTGCAATTTTGTTGAGGTATCTATTCTCAGTTGGACTGTTTTCAAATGGTCAGAATCTCACTTAATGTACTTTATGAGATTACCAGCACCACTGGCTACATTATGAATTTAATAACAGAAACAGATTTGAGCTTTTTTCCTCTGTCCCAAACACAGATACATCAATGCCACTCCAAACAGCCTTTACCACCCATCAGCCAGGTGCAGCTTTCCTGAATCTGCCCACTGTCCCGAATCTGCCCACTGTCCCTTGCCTCTAGCTCTTCATTTTCCTCTGTTATATACTGCTTAAGCTCTACAGGTTGATAGTATTATCTCTGAAGTACAATTTATAAAAGATTAAAAGTGTTTAATGCCATGAATGGTTTCTAGTGGTGAGGCAGGGGGTTGGACACAGGCATTTACCGTGATACAAACTGTAACATTAAAGACCAATCACTGTGCCTCTCAGTCAACAGAAGCCTAAATGCTGGACAAAACAAGACTCAAAATGAGAGGACTGTGGAAATAGGAAACTTTATCTCTCTGTTTAATGCACCTTTAAATGGCTAAAGATTTAATTGTGGCTGCTGAGACCAGAAGTCATTCTGTGTCACAGCAGACCGTCACACAGAAGAGATATACACACACACTGCCTCTCAAGGAGACAGTGTTTTGTTCCTTCCTGCTTGCCAATTTTGCTGAAATAAAATCCTTCATACCACAAGTCTATAGCTGTTCTCTAAAGATAAAAAATAAAACATAAGGCAGAAAGTAAAGCGTACTTGCCTGGGATAGTGTTATATTCAGGGACTGACATAACTCCTATGTAGCTTAGTATCTTTATTCTGCACTAAGATAAACAATTTATCCAGTGAGGGTTCACTGGCGTACAGAATAAAACAATAAAAGGGAAGTGAATTCACAAGTGTGTATCAGAAAGGTGAAAGTGAAGGAAATGTTTGTTCATATCTGTACATGTCCATAGAGCAGATACTGCATCTTGATGTACATGTTGTATTTCTATTGGCACCCCTGGCTATACTGTCTCACGTGACCTTGAAGTGCTTTGCACCAAAGTTATCAAAGAACATTGGTTCTCTCTTGTCAAACTAAGTTGGCCTAGCTCCAGGTGAAAGGGGCAGACATGAATGAATGGGCTCAACTAGCCCATGTACCTTCCATCTGCAGACTTCCCTAGATGTGGGCTCTATGCTGTGATGGCTGGAAGAATGTGTGCCTTCAAGGGATATTTCCTCATGAGCACAATTTACTCAGAGATGTGCCTGCAAAATCAGTCTGCAATACCCTTACCCCAAGGAAAAACAAAAAGAAGAAACGTAAGGTAAGACTGGAAATTAAAAAGCAAAACAGATAGAAATTATCAAAACCAAAAATATGTTTAAAGCCAAACAATACAGGAAAGTTTAGTCTGTCTTAAACAAAAGACATTCCCATGCACCTTTTCCAGCAGCTGCCTACTCCCTCTCCATGACGGTGTTGGAAAGAAAACTCCTACACCCCTCTCTTCCCTCCCTCTGTTATCATTGTCTTGGCAGATTTCTTCACACCCTTCATTAAGCCTGATTCTCTTGCTCATTAGGTAAAGCCAGCATGATTTCCATTTGATGCTTTGTATCACTGTTCGTCTCAGGGAAAGTACAGTAACGCCTTCCACCAGCGATTCCCAATTTAGCAGGTCAGTGACTGTACAGTATCAGGGAAAGCACAGCTGGAGAAATAAAACCCGTGTAAATAGCTAAAAAGATAGGTAAAAGTCTGGGCACAGATCCAAAAACACTAAACTATAGACTCCCAACATCTGGTTCAGGGTGGACTCCCTAACACTGAGTAAGGAAAGACTGGAAAAAAAAAAGAAAGAAAAAAATTATTACTGCACATTTTTCATGGGGTTTTTTTTTATTTTTTGATTTAACAAAAATGTTTCAAATTGTTACAGCTAGGTTCCCTATTCTTGTTACCTCCTGCTCAGTTTAATTAAAAAGAATTGGTGTCTTGAAAAGGCTTCTGACCACCCTAAAGTTTCATACTTGTATATTTTATTGTGATGAAAGCAAATGGTGGGTAAAGAATTCCAATCATGCTGATTATTCAGTTTCTTTTTTTTCTTATCTGGGACCATGTTTATAATAACATCTGTGTGATAGCTTTTTACTGATCTCTGCTGTCTTCCTATGAATTGCTAAGCACCTTCCAGTCCTGTTTACTTCGAAAGGAGATGATGGTGCTTAATACCAGTGACATTTAGGACTTCAACATTATCAGACCATTACTTTGAGAAAGCTCAAGAAGGTTTCTGATTTAACCATTATACTGTCTGAATAGCTGAGCGGTTTTGTTGCTTGATGAAACTAGAGATGGAATGAGGAATTCTTCAAAAGCACTTAAGTGGCATAAATTCAATTAACTTTCAGTGGCTTCAATGGGATTTGTGGTCCTGTACTGCTATGGCTCTTTTGAAAATCTCACCCCACAACATTTAGTTTAAAAAAAAAAGAAGCAGCAGCTTTCCACAATACACGCACCTGAGATAATAAGCTGCAATTTACACATTGCCTCCAGTCTCCAATAGTCTCAGAGAGTGCGTCCACGGCCGTGTCCACGGCCATGTGGCTGTGCCTACAACAGGCCATGGCGCATGACCACCTGACCCTTATGCAGAATGGGCTCGGCTGGCCTGATGCGACCCAGCCTGGCCCGTCCAGCTAGCACGTACCTTTGGACAGGAGCCGTGTATCCTGGAGCCACGCTTCCCAGTCTCATCCAAAGGCATGCTAGTGGGCCACGCTGGGTTGGGTCCAGCCAGGCCTGTTCTCCCTGCACAGACTGTGGGTCTGGCAGCTCTGCCACCAGCATGGCCCAGTTCATGCCACGTGGGGGGGGGGGAGATGGTGGGCATGTGGTGGCCTCCCCACAAACCCCACATCCCCCCCACACACCCCACATCTCTCCATACCACTCCTGCAAACCCCACACCACTCCCATACCCACCCACATAACTTCACACTCCCCTCCTGCAAACCTCACACCCCCCCTATCACCCAGTGTGCCCAGCTGCCAGATAGGACAAGACGTGCTATCCCTGCACAAAGCCAGCAGTCCCCATATCCGGGTTAGTGAAGGGGTCAGGTAGAGCTCTAATTTTTCTATGATAAGAAAGCCAAAATAAAACATCAAAGCATATAGAGATTTAGAATTTATTTTCTTATAATGATACAGACACTGGTAGGCTTCCAAATTGTTTTAAAATTGCAAATATATTGGCCAACTGATCTCTCTCTCTCTCTCTCTCTATATATATATATGTATATCTATATAGATATATAGTGGTCTTTTGTTTTAATTGTGCAAGAACATGGATTTTGGAGTATTTTGAGGAGTGAATTTGTGAAATTTTTTACCAGAGAATTTGCAGTTTTTAAATAGGGAACACCAGCATTCCTGCTAGTGAGGCAAGCGGCAGGACCCAGGCAGAGGAGCTTGCTCAGGTACGGCACCTGGGGCCCAGCTGGAGAGTAAATGGGGTTTCATGGTTTCATAGTAGCTAGGGTCAGGAGGGACCTGAACAGATCATCTAGCCTGACCCCCTGCCACAGGCAGGAATGAATGCTGGGTTCACAAGACCCCAGACAGATGATCATCCAACCTCCTCTTCAGTTTGCCCTAGGTAGGTGCGAGGACCACTTCCCTGGGAAGCTGGTTCCAGATTTTGGCCACCCTAACTGTAAAATATTGCCTTCTGATCTCTAACCTATTCTCCATCAGCTTATTACCATTGTTGCTCATCCCAGGTGGTGCTGGGCAGAATAGGGCTCTTCCTATTTGCTGATGATCTCCCTGGATGAATTTGTAGGCAGCTACCAGGTCCCCCCCTCAGCCTCCTCTTGCTGAGGCTGAACAGGTTCAGGTCCCTCAGTCTCTCCTCGTAGGGCCTGTCCTGCTGCCCTCCGCTGAACCCTCTCCAGGCTGGCCACATCCCTTTCGAAGTGCGGTGCCCAGTACTGGACGCAGTACTCCAACTGCGGCCTGACCAAAGTCACATAGAGGGGGAGTATCACCTCTCTGGACCGGCTGGAGATGTACTCCAAGATCCCTTTCAGTCTCTGTGCTTTCAAGAAGGAAACTCCCCAGCCTGTATGTATGCTGTGGATTCCTTCTCCCAAGGTGCAGCACCCTGCATTTGTCTTCGTTGAACCCCATCCTATTCTTGTCTGCCCACTTTTGTAGTCTGTCTAAATCTGTTTGCAGCCTCTCTCTCCCTTCAAGTGTGTCCACCTCGCCCCACATCTTAGTGTTATCAGCAAACTTGGACAGTGTGCTTTCCACCCCCTCGTCCAAGTCACTGATGAACAGTGTTTAACATTAACAATGTTAAACAGTGCTGGCCCGAGGATGGAGACCTGGGGGACCCCACTGCTCACATCTTGCCAGGTTGAGTACAACCCGTCCACCACTACTCTCTGGGTGCACCCCCTCAGCCAATTTTTTACCCATCCGACTGTGCAGGCATCAATGCCACAGTCAATTTATTGATGAGGATGGGGTGAGAGAGTGTCAAAGGCCTTCTTAAAGTCTAGAAAGACTACATCCATGATGACACCATCATCCAAGGATTTAGTTACTTGGTCATAAAAGGCAATCAGGTTGGTCAGGTAGGACCTGCCTTTGATGAACCCATGTTGATTGCCCCGAGCATGATCTCCCCTGCAGGCCCCCCACAGATGTGCTCCTTGATGATTCTCTCCAGGATCTTCCTGAGGACCGAGGTGAGTCTTATAGACCTGTAGTTACTTGGGTCCTCTGTCCTCCCTTTCTTGAAAATTGGGACCACGTTAGCCAGTTTCCAATCCCCTGGCACCTGGCCAGATGACCACTAATGCTCCTACAGCTGGGCCAGGGGCTCCGCGATGACCCCTGCCAGCTCCCTCAACACCCTTGGGTGGAGGTCATCTGGACCTGCAGATTTAAAAATGTCTAGCCCTTCCAAAAGATCCCTAACTACATCTGCACTGACTGAAGGCCTGACAGAGCTAGCCCCGAGATTGTCCCTACCTCTGGTAGGTGGGATATCCTGGTCCCTGTTCAAGAAAATGGAGGCAAAGAAACTATTAAAAATATCAGCTTTCTTGTCTGGCATAGCCACAAGATTACCATTTGCAACTTGCAGGGGCCCTACATTCTTGCTCCCAGTCTACTTGAAAAAGGACTTTTTGTCATCCTTAATCCAGGATGCTAGCTTGAGTTCCACCTCTACCTTGGCCTTCCTAATAGACCTCCTACACTCACAGGCTGAGGAGGAGTACTCCTTCTTGGTGATAGCTCCTCCCTTCCACTGGTTGTATGCCCCCCTTTTAGTCCTCAAGCATTGCTGAATGTCCTTGCTGAGCCGAGGGGGTTTCTGAGCACTCTTGCCCACCTTGCTTCTCTCAGGCTTATCCTTCAGGCCTGGAGGATCACCCCCTTAAGGTATGACCATCCCTTGTGGACTCCCAACTCCTCTACCTTCTGGGCCCTCAGTGCCTCCCCCACTAGTCTCCTAAGCTCATTGAAGTTGACCCTTCTGAAGTCAAGGTGGCTGACCTCCTGGCCATTTGGCGCCAGGAGGATGCTTTAACAGTTCAAAGCAGGCCACCACACTGAGAACATCTTCTGGGCAATAGCTGCCCAGTGCTGCACAAAGGCCAACTCTGTAGCCACAGCCCATTGGCAGCTGGCCCAGAGGAGCAAATGCCTCTACTGTGGCCATGCGGTCCCTGTCCAGGTCTGTCAGGCACACAGCCTTGGGGCCATGTGCTGTCGCAGGTGGCAGCAGGTCATATCCAGGCAGCACCCCCCACCACCAGACTGCTGCAGTGGGTAGAGGGTGCAGGGAACTATAGATTAGGGCTGCTTCAGCAGTCCAGCTGGCACAAGGGGCTAGTGTCCCCAGATATCAATTGACTGGGCCGCAGACGTTCCTGTCTATTTGTATCTTTCAATCATCATGGGCCATAAGGCCCACCCAGCTAACTAATAGCTCCTACTGTGTGGGGCCAACAGATGAAAGATACAACACAATTCTTGGAACAAAGGCAAAAAACAGGACAGGAGTGATGTGAGGGTCACCCCAGAAGATTCTGAGTGCAAGTAGCCTTGAGTTGCTTGCCAGGGCAGCTTTTTATACTGCTGGGGCCAGGCTCTAGCTCCCCCTGGCTGCAGATCTGGGAGGAGCTTGGCAGGGTCATTTGGCCCAAGTGGCACAAATTACCCCACACCAAAGTGCATGTCCAGGCATGTGCACTGAGGCAAAAATCCCTGGCACAAATTTGTCCCTCTCCTATTGCTGCTGCAAGCACACATGCCTGCATGTGGGGATGCACCCAGAAGGCTTATCAAACTGAATGGTTATTAAGACACTCCCATTGCACTTACGAGTTTGAATCTAAACATAAATTAGTGCTTGTATGCTTTTCAACCTATATCATACATACAAATAGGGGAGACAGACAGACAGAGAGATAATAAGTTGGGCTGCATAAAATACGACATAAAAGGCTAATCTTTACATTTAGCCAGGAGTTTCATTCTCCTACCTTCTCCTAAAGCACGTGTAGAATTAGCTCAAAATTTGTTTCTGTAAGGACTTCTTTATTGTGAACAATACTGAGTGTTTTCTTCCAACTTTTAAACAATGTTTAAAAAATGTGGACTAGTGTTAAATGCCATGATACACAGATTGATCTTAGTTATTATGTGTTGCCACTGAGATTGCAAATATTCCATGAATAGCAAAGTATGGTTCCATGATGATCTTTCATAACTGAAAAGTGAATTTTCATAGTTTCATAGTTTCTAGGGTCAGAAGGGACCTGAGCAAATCATCTAGTCCAAACCCCCGCCATGGCAGGAAAGAATACTGGGGTCAAACGACCCCAGCAAGATGTTCATCTAACCTCCTCTTAAACACCCCCAGGGTAGGAGCCAGCACCACTTGGCTTGGAAGTTGGTTCCAGACCCTAGCCGCCCTAACCATGAAGTAGCGCCTCCTGATATCTAACCTAAACCTACCCTCTGCCAGCTTGTGACCGTTATTCCTGGTCACTCCTGGTGGTGCTCAGGGGAACAGGGACTCCCCCAGTGCCTGCTGGTCCCCCCTGACTAGTTTGTAACAGGCCACAAGATCCCCCCTCAGCCTTCTCTTCAACAGGGAAGGAAGGTTCAGGTCCCGTAGCCTCTCCTTATAGGGCCTGCCCTGTTGTCCCCTGATCATACGAGTGGCCCTCCTCTGGACCCTCTCCATGCTGTCCACATCCCTCTTGAAGTGCAGCGCCCAGAACTGGACGCAGTACTCCAGCTGCGGCCTGACCAGTGCCGCATAGAGGAGGAGGATCACCTCTTTGGACCTGCTCGAGATGCATCTGTGGATGCATGACAAGGTGCAGTTGGCTTTCCTAACTGCCTCCCCACACTGCCGGCCCATGTTCATCTTGGAGTCAATGATGATCCCAAGATCCTTTTCCGCCTCCGTGCTGACAAGAGGGGAGTTCCCTAACCTGTAGGTATGGTGCCGGTTGTTCCTCCCGAGGTGCATCACCTTGCACTTGTCTGTGTTGAAATGCATCCTGTTCTCATCCGCCCACCCTTGAAACCTGTCAAGGTCTGATTGTAGTCTGTTGCATCCTTCCAGTGTGCCCACGTCCCTCCACATCTTAGTGTCATCAGCAAATTTGAACAGGGTGCTTTTTACCCCCTCGTCCAAATCACTGATGAAGATGTTGAACAATGCGGGCCCGAGGACCAAGCCACTGCCCACGTCCTTCCAGGTTGAGAAGGACCCATCCACTACCACCCTCTGGGTGCGGCCCTCCAGCCAGTCGGCGACCCATTTGACTGTGTTGGTGTCTACACCACAGCCCCCCAGTTTCTTAATGAGAACAGGGTGAGAGACAGTGTCAAAAGCCTTCCGGAAGTCCAGGAAGATTATATCCACTGCTACCCCTGCATCTAATGATCTGGTGATCTGATCGTAAAAGACCACCAGGTTGGTCTGACAGGACCTGCCACTGATGAACCCGTGTTGGTTGCTTCTAAGCATGCAGTCCCCTGCTGGCCCCTCCTGGATGTGTGCCAGCATAATTTTCTCAAACAGCTTGCCTAGGATCGAGGTAAGACTAACTGGCCTATAGTTTCCCAGGTCCTCCTTCCTGCCTTTTTTGAAGATGGGAACCACGTTGTCCCTCTTCCAGTCCTCCAGTACTTCACCAGAGCACCACAAGTGCTCGTAGAGCCGTGCCAGGGGACTTGCAATGACCTCGGCCAGTTCCTTTAGAACTCTAGGGTGGAGATCATCCGGACCGGCTGACTTAAATACATCCAGCCCCTCCAGAAGCTCCCTAACTAAATCCTCACTAATCCATGGCCCAGGTGTGCCTCCCCCGGGGCCCGAGGGAGGCCCAGCAGGGAGGTGGCTGTTCTGGTCCCTTCTTAGGAAGACGGAGGCAAAGAAATCGTTAAACATGTTAGCTTTGCCGTCTGGTGTGATGACCAAGTTTCCCAACGCATCCTGCAGGGCCCCACATTACCTGGGACCTTCTTTTTACCCCCTATGTATTTAAAAAAGGACTTCTTATTGTCCTTAATCTAGGAAGCTAGTCCCAGTTCCATCTCTGCCTTGGCCTTCCTAACTACCCCGCTACATCCCCGAGCAACTACAGAATAGTCCTCCCTGGGGATGACCCCTTCTTTCCATTGGGTGTAAGCCTCCTTTTTAGCAAGGAGACATTCCTGGATGCTTTTGGTGAGCCACGGAGGCTTGTGTGCTCTCCTGCTCCCTTTGATCCTGGTTGGGATTACCTTCCTTTGGGCTTGGAGGATCGTCTCCTCAAGGAGCGACCACTCTCCTTGGACACCTGGCTCGCCTCCCCTCCGGGACCTCAGCGCTTCTCCAACTATCCTCCTTAGCTCGTTGAAGTTTGCCCTCCTAAAATCTAGGGCTGCTGCCTTACTGCATGCCTTTGCCACCTTGCGCTGGATGGTGAATTCCAGCAGGCGATGATCGCTGTCGCCCAGGTGGTCGAGCACCCGCAGCCCCCTCACCAGGTCATCACCCATGGCCAGCACTAGGTCCAACAAGCCGTCTCCCCTGGTGGGGCTGTGCATCTTGAGACTCTATGGAGATAAAAAAACCCTCTGAGAAATACCAATAAGCCACTAGGAGAACTGTAGTCCTCAAAGGTATGTGTATGATTTTCTCCTTATGTTTTGAGCTTCAAGAAGCTGTTAACACTATAGGATTATGTGTATTATACAGGACGTTCAAATCATAATTCTAATTCTGAACCTAGTTGATTTAGATAATGTCAGTTTACACAATATAGTTTATACCTGCCCACAACTGTCACTCAGCTAGGTAATGGCCAGAAAATACTGGACTGGTGTCCAGCTGCCCAAGACAGGACCATAAGAATAAAGCAGTTCACAAAGCATTGACCATGCACCCAAACTACTGATTGTTAACATCTTTGTGCCACGTGGTTGTTATAGGGCTTTTATCTATTTGCAGTAGCAAAATAAAAAATTCAGTTTGGGTTGTTGGTTTACACAGTTCAGAGGCTGAACTGTGGTCTGTCTTTCCATCAGAAACTCAGGAGGCAGTTCAGCCATTGTGTTACTCCAGCAAATCAATTGCCACCCTTGACTTCCACACTAAACTACAAGAACAGTCACAGATGAAAAATGACATTTTGGATAAAACAGAAAACATCCTTCCCTTGCATTCTAACCAAATTTTATAATAAAACAGAACAGCTTTAAGGGATGAGGTAGTCTTTAGCATTGACGATGTTTGTTCATTGCATTTTGCTCAGCTTGGAAAGCTCAGGTTCATTTTCATTTTTAGTCAGTGTCCCTGTGGGGTTCTTCTGCACTAGCTATTGTTCCAGTGTCTGGGGTAACAAAACTGGAGGGTAGCATTTAAAATTGAGACTCCTTAGAGGGGGAAAAAAATTTCATGAGAAAATTTCATAGATTTCATAGACATTACGGCTGGAAGGGACCTCGAAAGATCATCAAGTCCAGCCCTCTGCCCCAGGGGCAGGAAGTCAGCTGGGTTCATAGGATCCCAGCAAGATAAACATCCAAATTTCTCATGAAGGCATTCAAAGTAGGTTAAAAAAAACCCTCTCCAAGTACATTCAGAAAACTGTAGTAAAACATAGAATGTATATTTGCAGCCTACCCAGCAATCTCAGCAAAATGCCTCAAAATAACCAAAATGAAGGTATATCCTGCCTTTACCTTTATCCCACCTTATACACAGCTTTATATGCAAATTGACCAACAACTTGTTGAGGCAAATTCATAGCTACAGTGCAAATGAAGGCAAATACACTAAACTGGATAATTTACAAGGAAGTCGTTTTATATTTCTCAGACCTCAGGCTTTTCACCACCTGGACACCAGTTCTAAAGAGATGACCTCATCATTTATCATTTTACCTTTCAGTGCTTTACTTAATACATGACCTGCTCAGTAAAATATTTGCAGACTTGGTACTCTGGTACTCTATCCCATTACAAAGGCACTCATAACATTTCACATCTCTTTCATGCAGGTGGTCCTCTGTTCTAAGGGCCAAACAGAGTATAAAGTTAGGCTAGTTCAGCAGTGTCTCAGCTGAAGGTATCTGAACTGAAAAGAGGGTATATAGTAACCACAGATGCCAAGTTTAGCTATACATTTCAAAGATAGTGCTAATTTATTTATTTGGCTTACAGTGACCAAATCCATCTGTCCAGTACAAATTATCAACCACAAGCTGTCTACAAGTTACTAAGAATCAACTTTTTTTATTAAAATTGTTCACATATGTACTGCAAAAAGGTATATTAAAAATTGTCCAGCTCTTTCAAGCAGTTCTACTCCATTAAATTTTATGAGTAAACATGTCTGAGGAGGAAGAAAAGAGGGGAAAAGAAAAATATCAGATACTTTTATGTTTGCAGTTTATTTTTAGAACATTTAACAGTGTAAAGCTCAATACCTTTTCAGTTCATTTCTCCACTTTTCTCTTTATCCCAAAGAAATATTTCCTGTGCTAGATGATCTCTCTCTAAATAGCTTTATACTAGATCTATATGCAAATATCTTTAGACACAGCAAGTTAACATTTATAACCAGCAAAAAGCATCCATTAGTGCCAGTATCTACACAGAGGAATCTACACAGTTGCACAAGTGGATTTGATCTTTATTTATTTATTTTCTTTGCTATGGTAGTAGATCTGAAAGTTGGTACAGAAGACGCTCAGTCCTGATAGATACTGGCTGGCTGCATTTATGAGACACTGACTGCGCAGTAGCTTGTGACTACTGCGCAGTAGCATCACGTCATGCTTCCTGCCATGCAACGGTGGTCATGGGCTACTGTGCAGTCAGTGTCTTGGGTAGATGTGGCCCCTACGGATGAGGCCACAGCTACAGCAGACAGTTATGGGGACACATTGCCCGTCATGATTAACCCCCCTCCAAAAGGGGGCTATATAACTAAGTCAAGAAAGGGACATGAATAAGTTTCCTTATACAGCTGTCCAGTATGAGACCTGGCACCCATTCAGTTGCAATATAGGGCCTCTCCTTAAACAGAGGCGGTCAGTGTATCCTAGGTCTAAAGATGCACAGAGCACAGTGTGGCAAAGTGGGGTCCCAGACCAGCCACAGTGCTAGTTTCCCCACCTGCCTTTGGACACACCACCCACCTGTCTCTCCTGCCACACTTTGTTGTTAATTAATTAGGTTGTCAATTAAGGCGGGAGACTGCCCAGTCTTGCCCCGATGCCAGGGGGCTCTATCTGTGGCTCCGTTCCTCCCCTGCACCGCAACTCAAGCCTCGCAGATGGTATCCAGTTGACAATGCTCCCGGCTTACAGCCGGACCAAGCTTAGGCCTTTGTCCTCGGTGCTCTGCTTCTCTAAGACGGGAGGTGTGTAGCAGGGCACCGAGGTGCCTGCTACTTACGGAGCAGAAAGTAAGGAGCCTGGCTGCTGGTTGCCAGGGCAGCCACAGTAGTAATAAAGAAGCACAGCTGCAGGTTGCCAGGGAAACCGGTGAGTCAGCTGACCGGAAGGGGCAGGGCCTGGCTCCCATTTAAACCCAGGCTGAGGCCAGGCAGGCGGTTCCCTGCCAGCAGCCATAGGGGTGGGAACTCTGCTGGAGTGAGGAAAGGGAAGAGGCCAGGATGCAAGGGCAGTTGTTATGGGTGAGAGAGGGAGAAACCCTGTGACAGGCTTGAATGTGGTTATAGCCGGATGGCTTAGTTTGTTATAGCCAAGGGGCTTCAGTTTGTGTTGATGGTTTACTGTTTACAACCGGAGGACTGGGTGAGGCTGTTAGGGGTTGGAGGAGGCCTTGTAGGTGACCCACAGTAGTGTGGGGACCCCGGTGCCAGAGAAGGCACAGCAGTGGGGGTGCACTGACCCCAGCCCCGAGAAGGGGAGCGGAGAATTGGAGGCCAGGTAAGGCCGAGGCCACCTGAGCCCTGCAAGGGGGTTTGAGACCCTGAGGAGGAGAGTTGGGGCCAGGCACAGCTACGGCAATCTGAGCCCCAAGGCTGTGGTAAACCCAAAGCAAGGGGGGCAGTGTGAGGAGGCCCCAGAGCAAAGGGGGCAGCGATTGAAGGGCGCCTGTGGGGTGCAGTTATGAGACAAGGTGGTGGAAAGCTGGAGAGCCGGTGGGGCGCAGTTGTGAGATAAGGGCTGCGGAGCACCAGAGAGGGCACAGAGAGCCAGATGGACCGAACGATGTCCAGGATATCAGTGAGGCTTGGGGTGTGGTAAAGGGGTGGTTGGACCCATGCATAGCCCATAAGGCTGGGGGCGCAGGAACACCCCTTAGTGCAACAGGGCTAACGCACAGGAGTAGAACCGTGTCCAAGACAACAAGAAGCAGCCTCCCTTTTATTTATATATGTACAAGATCAAAACGTGTCGGGCAAGAACGAGGATGCTTTGAGACGAACTTGGCATAGTAGGGAGTGCTAGGGGAGATCACAGCCACCCAAAAACCCCACTCCATGACAGCCTTATTGCCAGGCCTCAGTCACACACACATTTATACCGCCCTCCTCTCACTATGGCCTCACACACTCCACCCCTTCTCATGGGGTCTCTTTCATGCATCGACAACTTATACTGCCTTGCTCCCTTTTGGAGCGGGCCCCTTAGGCCATAGGGTTTAGCTAGATAGTACCTTGGGTGGCAGATGTACCATCTTTTGGGCCTTTCCTGTGACCCTCACTGGGGTAGTGGCCAGCCAGTTACCCAACCAGGTCTAAGCTTGCCCTGGCTCCTTCTGGGACAACTCAATACAGACAGACATACTGGACTCCCTGCCCTCTGGTTTTCCCCCTCCCTGGGGCTCCACAGCACCCCCTCACTGGAGCTGCCCCCCCACTGGGGCTCCATATCTCACACCGACCCCTCACTGAGGCCACTCCCCTACTGGGACTCCACATCTCCACCCCCTCACTGGGGCCATAGGGCTTCCCTTCCTGGTGGGCTCAGGTGGTTGTACCCATGCCTGGCCCCAACTACCTCTCCCCAGGGTCTTGTAACCCCCACAGGGCTCGTGTGGCCACAGCTATACCTGGCCCCCCACTCTCACTCCTTGGGGTCCTGTACCCCACAGGGCTCAGGTGGCCGCAGCCATGCTTTGCCTAACTACCTCTGATGTTAACTCTCACTCCTCAGGGTCTTGCACCACACAGAGCTCAGGTGGCTACAGCCATACCTGGCCCCAACTACATCTGATGATAAACGACCCACCCGAAGGTGAGGGCTGGGGTTAAGGCGCCCCTACCCGCCTTTCACTGGGGTGGTAACTGGCTTGGCATTTCCTGGGGGCTTCCAACGCCACTGAGAGCCCCACCAGGCCATCCACTCCTGGCAGGGTGCAGTTTTAGGTCATGCCCAGGACCAGGAGCTTTCAAGTCATCCCCTACAGCGCCTACCCTTACCTCCACGATGTTGCATGCAGCCAGGCAATGTCACTACCTGGCCTGCAAGCAGGGAACTGCTGTGTTTATATAGGTGGCCAGAGATCTAAAATGGCTGCTGCAATCAGGCACCTGCTGGCTGCTCAGCTCAGCTCTTAAAGTGGCAGGCACTGACAATGATCTGCCACACACAGGACTTGGAATTCAACTTGGCAGAGCTGGGCCGGTGTTCAGAATAGAAATGTGAGACCTATCCGTATGGCATAACTTATCAAAAGCAGCTCAATCTCTGAGCTCCAGGCTAAGGCACTCTTGTCTTACTAGAAATAACAATAATAATAATCCACTCTTAAAGACATTAAGCAGCCGTAACAGCAACAGATGGAGCTGCAAGTACTAAGTGCCTTAAAAAATGAAGATAAGCCAACATGTCTCTAACATGTACCTACAAACAGTTATTCCTGAGACTGTCCAGTCTCAGCATTCACTAGGCTGTTTTTTTCTAAATCCATAATGTTCATAAGTCTATTTCAAGTGCACCATTTTGAGCAAGGGTGTAGGTTGTAGCCGTGTTGGTCTAAGCACATAGGCAGACAAGGTTCTTTGGGTGAATCTGATATCTTTTATTAGACCAACTAAAATAGTTGGAAAACAATTATTAAGCAAACTTTCAGGTTCAAAAACCCTTCATTGGGCTAAGGAAGTGTCTGCAGTTGGTGTGTGGTCTTCCTGGATGGAATGAAATGAGCCTATGAGCCTTTCCAAAGACGAGCCTATGAACTCCACTTCATCAACCTCCTGGATACTAAAAATCATGAACTAAATCTAGAGATTGGATTTATGACACATTATAACCTGCCTGACATCTGATTCCCCAGGTATCTCTCCACTATTCATCCCCCTTCTCTCTTCCCCTCCACCCCCAGCCTATCTCTCACCCATTGACTCCTCAGTCTATATTTTCACTGACTACCTGTCTTGTATGCGTACCAGCCCAGCCTCCGGGTTCTTTACTTTTCATTCTATCCAGGAACAGCACACACCGACTGCAGAAACTTCCTTAGCCTGATGAAGGGTTTTTGAACCCAAAAGCTTGCTTAATAATTGTTTTCCAACTATTTAAGTTGGTCTAATAAAAGATATCAGATTCACCCAAAGAACCATTTTGAGCAAAATATTCCAACTGTTTTTTTTATGGCACATCTTCCATTTGAAGATCTTAAAAGGCTTCATAATCATTACTATTCTTACCTTCTAGACAGAGAAAAGGGGCACAAAACACTGCAAGGACTTGCTGGAAGTTTCCCAGTAATTCACTGCCAGACAACTATGCATTCGAGTTCCAGACTCCAACCAGAAGCTTACACCGGCTCCCAGACATATCACAAAGGTTGTTTATTTCAGATCTTACACTGTTTTTAGAAGTGAACTGCATTTTTGCAACCCCAGATCACAGAGGAATGGTCACCACCTGCAGAAGCACACATTTCAGTGCTCTCCTGAACTGTGATCTTCATGCTTAGTTATGATTATACAAGAGCTATGAAGCGAGAAAAGATACTGCACTTGTGTATAATAAGCCTTGCTAGAGGGGTAGGGATGGCTGTGCAGTTTAAGTGAGGGCAGCCTACAGTTCACCTATCTGGAGAGGAAGGTAGTGAAGGTTATATAAGCAAAGTCACTAGTGGAATGCAGGGAATGTACACAGAGGGTGTGCCCGGAGCAGGGCAAGATGTGAAGCTGCAGGAGCTCAGGGGCAAGCTCTGGATGCAGGCTGAGCAAGTTGTTTGACAAAAGGAGCTACTTTTTAGAAATGCAATGAGTGTACTATGTCCCAGCTGGTGGTTAAGTCCCTCGATTCACCACTGAGAAGCCATCAGCCACCACCTTGGGCAATGCAGCATGGTGCATATTCTTAATGCTATAATGATAAACATCTTCATGCATCCTCTACCCATTTCCATAGAGGAGAGATTTACACAATTATGTGGCAACTCAATCACTCATGGGACACAAAGCAGAGGATGAAAAAAAAGACCTGCCCAATATTTTGAGAATTGTTAAGCGTTGGTAACTTTTATTCTCATTTTTAAAAACTGTGCTGGGTGAATAACTCAGAACATTTACATGAATATTTCACTTGTGTGTCCTTGCCACAGGCACTTGCAACAAGATCCCAGAGAAAATGCAAATAGAAAGTGAATTATACATTTACATGCATGGAGGTTTGCAATAGGATTGCTCATCCAAATCAAGGGGAAAAAAATCCGCACCCAAAGGACAGAAAGCAGAAGTTCTAATCCGCAAGTGAACCCGCATGAGTGAACTCATGTGCACTTACAACATCCAGTAAATTTGTCTGTGTGCAGTGGTCCACTCAACACAGCTGTGACTGCAGATCTTGGGCTGCAAGAAAAACTTATCACAGAACTAGATATTTGCCATTTTTTGTTTTATTTTTCAGCCCATAAATTTCACTTTTCAATAGCTTGTTGGAGCTGCAGCCATTTATACCACAAACAACAAGATTGTTTACAAGTTCCCAATAAAATCCTTTTCACTTAGAAAATGAACCCATTTTGTTTGGAAATTTAACACATACACAAGTGACATTTTCACGGAAATTGTGTCACTCCTGAGCCCATATAAAACTGAAAAAGTAATACAAGCCTTGCATTTGAAGCCATTTTTAATATTGGTACAAATATTTGAACACACTTCTACTTCAGTGGCAGTCCACAGAAGTTAGCCTATAATATGCTGAAAGGCCAGCAAAGAGCCATTTATATCAGCACAGGTAAGAATACATCCCATAAAACAAATAATTTAATCAGAAATCTCCCAAAGGACGATAAAGGATCCCGGGCAGAAATCAACTGCATATAAATCCAGCAGGAATTCTAATTGACACTGAAAGAATAAATCCCTTCTATAAGGGCACATCTACACATGTGCTTTCTTGATCATTAGCCTATTTTAATGTGCATTAAAGTATCACTGAAAAAGCTGTGATCTTTAGTTAATGTGAATTAAGAGAGGCTAATGCGCATTTTCTAGTACCTCACAATGGAAGGCACTTTTACACGTCCTTTGGGGATGACCTGGGAGATGGCGCTTTAATTAAAAGTGGCTCTGAGAGCCACTGTAGTAAAAGCAGTGCCACATCTTATGTATCAGCCTCCCACCTTTAAAAATGGGGTGCTTAAACTAAAGCTCATTCAGCAAGCTTTATATAAAACACCCCCACCACTGTTTTTAAGCGCAGGGACGCTGATACATGAGACACGGGCAGCTGCTGGAGTGCGGCAATTGCCACGCTCCAGCAGACTTGATTCAAGTCTTCTCCAATGCACTGGAATTCCAGTGCATCAGAGCAGCTTCTGCACTCATTTATAGGTGTCCAGAGGTACTAGATTTAATGCTCATTAACTAAAATGTGTTAATGCATGTGTAGACACTATGGGCGTTTATACACATGCTCCAGGAGTGGGGGAGGAGGGGTGGGGTGCTTTAATTAAAGCATCTCTGAGAGCTACTCTAATTAAAGTGCTGGAGCATCGCATGTATCAGTGTCCCCACACTGAAAAATGGCAGAGGGACCACTTTAACTAAAGCTCATTGAATGAGCTTTAATTAAAGGGCTCCCACCACCATTTTTCAGTACAAGAGACACTGGAGTGTGCTGGAGCACTATAATTAACATGCTCCAGCAGACTTGATCAACCAAGTGTGCTCTGATGTGCTGTAATTACAGCGTGTTGGAGCAGACTCGCCGCATGTGTATAGGTGCCCTATGATTTTATTTAAAGTAATACAGCTCTTGCCTACAATTCTGAGGGTTGCAGGAACTATTCCGACACTCAAGTCTGCCCTCTTTTCTTCCAGGCTCCATTGCTGAAATTCTTTCTTCATAATTAAGTCAGAGAGGTTGCACATATTTTTCCATAAGGGAGAAGAAATTTTGGCCCTCGGTATATAGATAAATAAAATGTGGCCCCAGTATCTAATCTTTTTTTTTTCCTGCTGTTGGACACTTCCCTTTTTCCTTCAGCATCTTTCCATAGCTCCATTTAATTTTGTTTCTCTTGGTTCTCAGAACATTTGCCAAATTTCCATTTTTTACACGTCTACTTTGGGAGCTAAATTAATCTTTGTAGTCATCCAAATTAGATTCTTGTCACTTAAGTCTGTGTTCTGACTAAATCAGAACACAGTAAAATGACTATTACTACTTAGGAGATCCACTGTTTCTTCTGGACCAGAGCTGGGGCATGAGGTGCTACAAATGAAGACTCATTCTCTTCTATCTTCACTGCAGGATCCCCACAGTTCAGGATGAAGAAATCCTGCTAACTCAGGTGTGGCCAACCTGCAGTGCACGTGCCACAAGTGACATGGGCAGCCTCAGTGTGTGGCAAATGGCAGACTGGGAAAAGGACAGGTAGCACTGCAGCAGATTGGGCAGGAAGCATATTGCAGGGTAAATTAGGCTGGGTAAGAGGATAAGAGTGACATTTGGGGAGGGTACAGGGGTAATTTGTGGCATGTGTGTCAAAAAGGTTGGCCCTCACTCCAGTAGCTTTTCAATACTAGTGGAATATACCAACCTCCAGAAAAGGAAACATCAGACACCAAACCAGTCCTCAATCAAACAGTTTAAGGAAGGAAGACTGTACAATATTCACTTTTAGTTTCACAGGGAAAGTACAAGGGTATGGCAGTTCTTCTGCCTTAGGAGTTTCAAAATCATTTTCATCAGGAATCTCCAAGTATCCTTTGCACACTGAGGTGCTATTCAGCCTGAGGAAGAAGGGGATTGGCAAATGAAAAAACAAAGCAGAAATATTTTATACCACATGTACTTCCAGATACAGCATGCACCCCACTGTGATTCCAGCTGCTGCCATAATCTTATCAGAGATAGGGGAGAAAGGTCCCAGGAGAAAGAATGGGGGAGCGAGGGATTACCAGTATTCAAAGCATTTATAAATTTTGTGACATTATAATGTTCTTCCATTCCCTAGTTTAATGTCAAAGTTAGATCCCAGAACCTTTCAGTGGTAACATCCTGAACATCTACTAAAGAAATATTCTAGAAATATTCTGTTACACAGATGGTGAGAGGGTTCTACACTTCTATTTTCATCTCCCCTCTGTACTCACCTGCCATGACTTAGGTGTGAAGAAAAGACAAGGAGATCACTGTTCTGTAGTGTCTGGGAAAGATAAATGCCACCCAGATGCTAAAGTCTCACAGGGTTAATTTATTTCCAAAATAAATGCGATACAATTGTAGCAGTCTTATCAATTCCTTTATTTGCAAGAACAACCCATAATTGAGAAGGACTCTCCCCGCTGGATACACCTTTGCAACTTTGTATCTAAATTATACTGCTATTTGCCTCATTAGCGATATGTGCTATCCGTGTTTCTCACGTTTCTGTTTTTGTTACGGACAGATTGTGCTGAGAGCAGCTCCCTGCTGTTTCTTCATAGTTGGTCTCTCTGCTCTCAGGTATTAATTGTCCTCCCAGGGTAGGAAACTTGAGAGAAGCTACTTTCAGTCCCCGTCTCTCCCCTGAGGGGTTCTAGTTCTCTTTCCCTTTCTGAGCTCCTGCCCGCTGCCTCCCACTGCCTCACTGTGCTCCTGCAGTTGCCCGAGCCACCGGGTCTTCTCTGAGGTGATTTTCTCCCCCTCACCTTAAGGTATCTGTGTCCTGGCATCCTGCAATGCTCCCACGCTCACTCGTGCAGCGGGGTTTGCAAAGAAGTATTTTCCTTTTTCTGACTGACCTGCCACCTCTCTTGAAGTCTGTCTCTTCCAGTGTCCTCTGAGATTACAGGTATGATCTCTCCTTCACCTTCTGGAGTCCCCGTAGTTTTTTTCTTTGTCTTCTGGTGCCCAAAGGCAAAAATCAATGCTCCACCTCCATCTTTTATCCCCCCATTTTTGTGGGCTCCTGCCTGAGTCCCTGTTACACACCTCCCCCCTAAGATCAGTAGTCCCCTTCATCCAGAAACAACCCTGCATTGCAACAGAGGAAAAGGAAAAAAACAAGAAGAAGGAAGAAACAAACAGACAAGAAATGAAAGAGTTCTTCTAAAGCTGGTATCTTCGTTCACCTTCTGACAGGTAAGTCTAGGTATTGCCTTGTTTGAGGCCTGGCGAGAGAGAAAGTCGACGTTCCTGCTCCGTCTCCCTGCACAATGTTTTATTGTAAAATAAAAGGGCTGTAAGGCCAGGGATCACCTCATTAGCCTAGCGTTATCTCAACTAGCAAAGGGGTGAGTGGTCAGTTATCAACACAAATTCCCTCCCGAGGAAATAATAATGGAACAATTCTGTTCCCCACCGGATAGCTAAATGTTCTCGCTCAATTGTAGAGTAGTGAGTTTCTGCAGGGTTTAATATTTTACAAGTGAACACTATGGGTCTTTCCTCACCCTTGATTTCTTGAAAGAGAATCGCCCCCGGGGCTACTCCTGAGGCATCTGTCTGTAAGTAGAACGTCTTCTGAAAATCTGGGTGTACAATACTGGGTGCTGGCACAGAGCGGTTTTTACTTGCTCGAAGGCACTGAGTGCTCTTGGGTTCCATTACACCAGGTTTCGACAACCTTTGGTAAATTCTGTTAAGGGAGCCACCTTTTCTGAGAATCCTGGTATAAAACATCAATAGTAATTGGCAAACCCCAGGAAGAATCGTAGTTGTTTGAGTGTACTATTTTTTCTTCATCTTTAGCCAGTTGAGACTGCCAAATATTTTGGAATATGGGTTCTTGTCTTTGCTCATCACAAAAATACCCCTCACTTATCAGTTACCCTATATCTAGGTCATCTTGTTCATCCTTCTTTGGATCTCCAAAGCAGGCTGTTCTGGCGTCCCTTTCCCACTCATCCCCTTTCTTGGTGATGACCTGTGCAAGGACTTCCTCTAGATATGGCCAATCTACTCCTAAGAGCATGGGGCAAGGTAGTGTTTTGGCAATTTCTTCTGTGCGACCAAGTACTGTCAGCTGAACCCTCCTGCGTTCATAAGTGCATGAATGAATACAGATCATGCTCACTGGGTTCTCCAGGTTCCCTAGATGAGATGGAAAAAGACTGGCCTGAATCATTGACTGGGAACAACTGGTATCAATTACTGCAGGTACGATAGTGTCTCCTATTCTTACTTCAACCACTGGTTTGTTTTGATGGCTCAGCCTCTTATGTCGGCTGAAACTGCAATCCATTCTTTCACCGTATTATCGCCAGCAGTTTCAGTCAGGACTTTTCATGGACAGAACCATAAGATGTGCCCTTTTCCCCCAAATCTGTAGCATGTTTCTTCTCTCAAATCCCAGGTTCGAAGTTCTTGTCCCAAATTCTGAGTATTCTCTCCCCGCTGTGACTGGTTAGATGTTCCTTGATGGGTCCCAGATGTTGGACCTCCTGAGTGGTCTCTCCTAGGGACCTCGCCCTCTCCTTCTGCTGCAGCATAATCTTCAACAAGTCATAGAGCTTCTTCTGCAGTCTTAAGTTGATGGCATCGTACCCATTGCTGGGAACTACTGCTAAGATCAGTAAGGAATTGCTCTAGCACTATAACATCTATCACAAGACCACTAGCAGACAGAAGACAAAGACACACTCTGCTAGTGTGAATTACATTAAATACATTGTTCTAGAGGAAGCTCATTGATGACACTTTACACCTGACAACATTTTTAGTTTCCTTGAAAGAAAATAAGGGCAGCAGATACTATTCTTCATTCAGAATAATATTGGGCACTTGAAATCTAACCAAAACAAGCAGCACAGGTCTGTAAGGTTAGGGACAGAAATTATAAATAAACTGGTATAAGTAATCAGAAACCAGTTCAAATCTGTAACACACAAGAAATTCAGTGCACATAAATTGCTTTCAAAATGGCTGAAACTGGTTTAAGGTAAACCTGGATGGATGTAATATCAGACTTAATTGATTTAGGTTAAACCAGTTTATTGAACTTCTGTCCCAAATCCCCTCCAGATTCAAGTTAACTCACAGTCCTCCAGCATCCTAGAATGCTTTGCACCTCCCCTGAAATACCCCACTTACAGTTTGAGTGGGCCACTGCAGGCATATGGGTGCATTTCCAGAATCAAAAGTGAATGTCTGTTCATTTGTTTATGGGTTCAATCTATGCAGCTTTGACTAACCTGTGAAGATTGAATCAACTCAGCCTCAAACTTTTTGATTGTCTGTACTTATCCTAAGAAAGTCAAAGAGTGTTGATCACTTTAGAAGACCTTATTTCTATATTTTCAAGCAGTTAGGAATGTTTCTTGTTCCATGTGTTTTCATGAATTTCCTGCATTTATGGAAACAAAGCAGAAAAAAGTTACCTGGAACTGTCTGATAAAAAATAAACCAAAATATTTACAACATCTAAGATCTTGTTTTGCTTTATGGAAATATTTAGGACATTTTTACATGTGCTCTGAGCCCGGGGTGGAGGGTGCTTTAAAAAAGGCGCCTGCAATGTCTCATGTATCAGCATACTCACACGCTTTAACTAAAGCTTATCAAATGAGCTTTAAAGTGTCCCTGCCATCATTTTGAAGTGCAGGGATGCTAATACACGTGATGTAGAGGCTGCTGGATTGCATTAATAAGCATGCTCCAGCAGACTCGATTAATCAAGTCTGCTCTGATGTGCTGCAATTACAGCACATTGGGCAGCCTCCATGCACTTGTACTGACTATAACCCACTCCAAGCCCCCTTGACAGCCCCCTTCTTGACTGTAACCCACTCCAAGCCATTTCTTGTAAACAAATGTAAGAAACTGCCAAAATAAGTTATTTTTTGTCATTATTAACCATTTAGGATGAAGCTTAAAAGTGTTTTAAGAGTTTACTTTTTCCCTTGGTGCTGTTTGCTTCCTTGAGCCCTTTAGTCATCTTGGGAAGTGAAATAATAATTGTCAGTTTTATCTGCTATTTTGTTTTCTCACAGAGAAGTACATTGCCCCAGTGTCTGGGTCCTCAACACTGTAGGGCAATGTATAAAACCAAAGGTTCAGCATCTAACAATGCCACTGATCATTTTAATCACACCCATCTCTGTTCCCTTCAGTTTATAAAGTCCAAACCCCAAAATATTTCCTCCAATATTAGCCCTTATCTCCAAAGACAGTGTCCCTTGAATCTCACAAAATACAATAAATCTGTAGGATCAACTAACCTGCGGTGTTAGCAAAGAGATGAAAAAATCTATTCTGCTCTGTTTCTAAATATTTTATCATGTCCTGAATTAGTCTCTTAGACCATAAGGTCAGAGACAAAAGCAAGTGTCATCTTTAGATAGACACTTTCCCCTTAGCAGGACAATTTTCCATGTCATGCCACAATAGAAGGCACTTGTCATATAGTTTTGCCCTAATCAGTACCATACTCTCACAACTATTCAGGAGGGACACGTGACTTAATTTTTCTTTACCTGAAACAGTGAAAGCAAGGAGCAGGAAAAAAAGGCGAAAAATGAAGAAATTCTCAGTTCTGTGGCACTGAAACCTTCTGTAAAGTTCCTCTCCATTGAGTGGCACTGGCAGGGTTTGACTCTTGGTGTGGGGGAGCTCTGCAAAAAAAATTAACCGGTTTGTTGATTAAGAAGTCCACCTAAGTGAAGGAGCAATCTGACTGGAGGTTGTGATTTTCAAATCTTACAGGGGGGATCTTGTCTCTTATGGGCGGCTCAGCCCCCCGAGCTCCCACTTAGCACCCTTGGCACTGGTACAACACTTGAGATCCCTAAATTTACATTTGTATTCATTCCCATTTCTGCAATTTTTAGCATCCCCATGAGATTTTCACCAACAAAACACTCACCATAGCAAAATACTAGAACTGCAAAGAAGGTTGTTTGAACAGGTGAGGATACACCACCAGTAAAATTGCCCATGACCAACCCCCTTCTATTAGTATTTGATGCTAAAGCAGCAAAGCAAATGCAGAATCTGGGAGTTAAGAAGGGGTTTATGAGTGCATATTTTTCAAAGAATCAGAGAGATGAGAGGGGAAAATACCTATTAGGTCACTAAGCACATCTCCGCTACCTCTGCCAGGCCAGGATTACCATGCAGCTCCCTTTGAAACTGGCACGAACCCAGCAGACTCCAGTTCCCCTTGCTCAGGTTATGTAATGAAGGCTTCGGAGAGCTTTACATAGCCTGCTGACTCAGAGAACTAAAATTGGCTCCTCACATGGAGGATCCATTTAAGATGCTCTCTTGATTTATCTGACTTTCACACGCTCTTGGCATGCGGCCAGTACCCTTCCAGGAGGTTATCTGGCGCTGCAGCACTTAAACACAATTTTAGGATTTTCATCCTTTCTTAACTCATCCAAATCTTTATTATTGGTTCAGGAAAAGATAATTGTCATTCCAATGTGGCTTTCTTTGAGATTTCTGGCTGTGACTGACTAACCCTTTGAGTGCTAAAAGAGTGCAACAGAAAAAAGAACTACATTTGGAGAGAGGGTTACCTTAGAAGATTCCCTAAGAAAGGAGGTCCTGAGTGCAATTCTGGCAAGAGCTACACGTAGGGCCCCTCCAATAATCCTGCAATCAGCTTAGTACGGGGTCGTCTTTCCTTGAGGAGAGGGAGGTAGTTAGCTGTGTTAAGAAGAAGGCAAGGTGGATATGCACCTTACAGACTACCTAAATAAACTATATGTAACCCAGGGACACCCCAGGGTATGCCCTATTCACAACTGAATGGGATGGGTAAGCAGGAGGGGGTGCTGTGAGAGGGATGCCAGAATTTCAAGCAGATCCTTCTTTCCTCTATAAAGTTAGCCCAAACCCAAAGTTCTTAACTATATACAATTTATTGTTATAATATACATAAACATAAAACTAAATATATACATGTATACATATATGTATATATATATATATATACATACATATATTTACACAGAGAACACTAACCAATAACCAAGGTCAAACCCTAAATAACGCTATTTACAACACCACAACACAACATTTCAGTTACAAAATATAAGGCGCAAACATGAACAATCTTAATAATATCGATCCTTTAATATAGTCCCTGACCCATGGCAAGAGATAATCCTCCTTCCAATGGGGTCCCTTGGGGGTGTCCAGGAAGCACCAGGGGCCCCTCGCATTAGGGCCTTGACTAGGCGGGGGGCTGTTCACCCAGCCCCTTCTCTGAGGTACCCCGCCCCAAATGCCACCCAAGTGCTCGATGACTCATGTCCCCTCAGGTGGCGGTGGTCAGGGCCAGCTCGATGGGGTCTCCTCTGCTGGAGCACCTGTCCAGGCCTCTCCTGCACCGCTGGGTTCCTCCCCACCTGTGCCCTGCTCTGGGCACCGAGGGCTCAGCTCCTCTCAGATGCTGGCTCCTGGGCCTCATGCTGCAACACTACCATTTCCCCATGCTCTGGCTCGGCACTGAGGGCTCTCTTAGCACAGGCTGGGCCCTTCAGGCTCTGGCCAGCTATCCTCATGCTGGATGGTTAGCCCAAGCAGCCTCCACTGCTCCCTGGCTCCCAAGTCTTGGGTCCGTGCACTGCCCTTGGCACTGTGGGACCTGGACGCTTGCCGGGAGATGGGGCCTGAGCCACCTCACTGTGGCCCCCAATGCCCTGCCGGGGTTGCAGGCTCAAGCTGCCACTTGCGGCTCCTAAAGCCTGGGCTCCATGCACCAAACCATGCACCATGATGGGCCCCAGCAGTCACACCGCTCCCAGGGCCAGGTCTCTGCGCACCATCCCTGTGCGCTGTCAACAGCGCGAGTGGTCTCGCACCGCTCCCAAGACTGCTCCTCCAGTGGCAGCTTCAGGAGCCTTGGGCCTGTTGCCCGCTGGGGGAGAGCTCCCCAGCTTTTCTGGGCTCTGCTCTTCTTGAGTCCCTCGCTGCATCTGCCCCTCGTGCAGGGCACGCAGCTCCTTTTATACGCTCCAGGGCTCTGCCCCAAAGTCTTCTGGGCCTGACAGTTTACAGTCTTCAATCAAGTCCAGGGGAGCTCTTCTCCCCCCTCCCCTCAGGAAAGGGTCGTGACTTTATTTCTCCTGCTGCCTCCTGATTGGTGGATGGGCTCCGCCAATCAAAACAGCAGGATCTCAAGCCCGGGACTCAACCCAAGCTCTGAAAGGTGAGCCTGCTACATATATATGGAGAGAGAACAAGCTTTTGTGAACTCGAATTCACTTCATCAGATCCTGGCTTCCCCAACCTCCAGGAAGTGTCCCTCAAAGCTTCCAAAGGAATCAGGGTGCAGAAGCACAAGCCATCTATTTAGGCAGTTCTGGTACTAACCTCCTGCCCTGTCCACATAATTCATGCTAGCAGCAGACACAAACTTGAAGGAATGAGTGTCTGTGCAACAGTTGGTTGTGGACCAGAATTCGGTCCCATATGAACAGTGCTTCTGAAGCATTGTTTTCTACCTATTTAAAATGTTTCCACATGTTGGGCCACAATTTGTGTGTGAATTTGTATTTATGCAGCTCGTATTAAATTACACATAGGAATTCCCTTGCCCAACATGGAAATGCATCCACTTCTGTGTAGGGAACAAAGCAACTGTTTTATACCACATAGCAACCCTACAGCTTAGATGAAGAAAAATAATACTGTACCCAGTTGAAAGTATATGCAGAGGCCATGCTGTTTTGTACGATGGCAGCATCAATTACCATTTTCATCATAAGCCCCCATTGTAGAAGTTTAGAAAGCAGCTGTTTTAATATATATATCTGACATTCTTGCCATGCTAGCAGACAGAATGGAGATGTTTTGCTTTGTCTTTTTCTTTTTAAAGTGTTTAAATCTACTAGATTGTTTTCCATCCTAGAACAGTAAAAATAAATCATTGAATCCTGAAAAAAAATAAATATTGGAGACATTTCGTTCTTCCCTCTGGTACTCCCAGCTGTTTCTTCCTACTTATAAATTGGCCTATGAGGCACTTTTCCTGATGGTTTCAAAGAATCAGAAATAGAAGAGGTTTTGCATTTCATTTTCTTATCACCTGACAATGAAGGCTACTTCTAAAACCAAAATCCTACTGACCTTTGTCTTTTCTAGTTTTGGGAATGATCTGTTGGGTGTTATATTTTTTCAGCAAGCAAAACTACTGAAATGCATGTGAAAGGAAAACAAGATTAAAATCAAGAGATGTTTAATCAATAAGATTAAATTGCCACTGTATGACATTAAGCAAAATTTACAGTCACTGATCAAAGATAGACAAGAGTCAGGAAGGAAAGATTAACTGACATAACATAGTTAATTAATGAAATTCATACTTTTACAGTGTAGATTCTTATCTGGAAGAAGACCGTACATTTTGTCTGTGGATCACCAGAAGTTCTTAAGTGAGGTTTGTGCTCTCTTTATTAGAATCACATATATAGTAACCCTGCAGGGTCCCAATTTTGTGGAAAAAAACATGGTTTCAATTCAGCCTCCGGTTACACAAAATGTTCTAGTTAGAGTATAAACAAAAGCTGAAGAAATCAAAATAGTTCCATTTAATGTGTCTGAATTTGCTCTGCATACTCAGATGTCAACTGAAATGCCTCATATACTGACATTGATTGGGTCTACTGAACAACTGCAATGGCCATGCAAGTGCCTGTTTGAATCAGAATGGTTAAATAGGCATGTCTTACAGAACTGGAGATGCAAGTCCATTTAAACATCTTGCCCTAGTATAAAGTTGACTGATGCTGCATTGCTCTAAAAGGGCCTCTCAGCCCAAAAGGAACCATTACAAAGCCATAGGGCACATATTTCGCTTGAATCAAAACACTGTTGACCTCAGTGGTATTGACAGTCACTCATAACCGTCTACCAATACCTACTAAACTTTATCCTCCATGGGGTAGACCAAAACAGCAATGTTGGAAATCAAATACAGGTCTCCTAAAGGGTACGTAGAACACAAAGAATACTCTGAATACATTTAACTTATATTTTCTTCTACTTTTCACTCTTGATTCCTCACAGTTCCCGCTCCTGGGTTTTTAAGGGGGGTGGTTTTTTTGGTTTGTTGTTACCTTCTCTGATGTTTGACTTTGCAACTTCTGCTGCTCCTGGTACTTGAATAGTCTCCGACTTTCTGTCTGCCAAGTATCCATTCATCCTTTAAACTGCTCCTCAGAACCATTTCTTCAAGGGCTTCCTGCCACAAGTACTCCCTCCACACCCTTTCTCCACTGAATGCTTCAACCCATGGATAATCTATTTCAGACTGTAAAGATTTTCACCAGGGATTGTGCCTTGGGTCTATGTTTGCAAAGCACCCAATTAATATATAAAAGTTATTGGTACTATTTTAGAACCTATTTTAGCCTACAGTGCCTGTCTTCCCTGAAGTCAGAGAGATAAGTTACGGATGACCATTTTATGTACAAACCGCAATGGAAAAATTTTAATGGTTTCAGCCAGAAAAACTAGCAATCAAGAACCTTTTGGCAGGTCTGAATTTAACTTAAAGCTGCAAAATACATCATTTGACAATGTTTCAAATCTTGACCAAACCTTTACTGGAAATTACAGTAGCGAAACAAAGCAGATTCTCTTGAGACATCCTCAGTTGTCTACATTGCAGCAAACACTGTTAATCATCTGGAAGCTTATAAGCATTTATTTCACTTAAAAGGGAAAGTTCCAAGTGATTGTAGGATTTGATGGAAAAGAACTCGCTGAAGTCAATACTATTTAACATACTGGCTGTACAAGTCATTGTCAAAATTGTTAGGCTTGAAATATGATTTCCCTTAAATTATTGTTTCCTTATGGTAGGGTTCAAGTCCCCTAGGGCTCAAACCTACACTTGTTCTTTGTGTGACCAATTGGCCAGAAGTTTCACAAACAAAACCCAAACAATTCACCATAGGTCCCCCTGGTAAGTAAAGCCATGTATCAGTACTATTATTATTACAAAAGCTGTAAAGATTTCCTGAAAACTCAGCTCTGAAGTTTCTGGATAAGGTATTCCTAGCTAGACTTTGTAACTAACATACCTCTAGGAACTTTCTAGTTTCCACTGTATCATCCTATTGATTCCTCAGAGCTCTTAAGGCTTCAGTTTTCAAACTTACTAAAGTCATGGCACTCTTTCATATCACTTCTTCTGTCACAGAGCTCTACCCCATCCTAAAGACTGATGTAGATGCAGATGACCCAGACCTGCAACAGTGGTATGCTGCCTCCCGGCCCACTCTGTCATTACCCCCAAATCATCCCTGATGACCTATTGTGGAACACCAGGGTGCCATGGAACAAAGTTTGAAGACCACTGAGGAGATGAAAGAAGAGGAGGGGAGGGGAGGGGAGTTTGAAGCCTCTACCCCTTCAGATAAGGGAGAATCTCCATTAGCTGAACAGAACTACAAGAATGACTCATTCGGATTCATTCAGCTGACATTGGCATCCAGGGTAGACGACTGGAGACCCTCTGGGTTAAAATCCATGGGGAACACGGCACAGGGTACACAATGGTGGGAGTCTACTACAGACCTCCTACCCAAGATCACGAGCTTGACCAGGAGATCACCAGGGAATTGGCTGAGGCCTCATGCTCCCAGTGTATGGTTGTCCTGGGAGACTTCAACTATCCAGACATCTTGTGGGAAGAGCACTTGGCCAAATCCAAGTGGTCGCAAAGCTTTCTCTCGTGCATGGATGAGCTCTATCTGATGCAAGAAGTCTACGGGCTAACGAGAGGTAAAGCACTGCTTGACCTGGTTCTGGCAATGGGGGACAACCTAATCAGTGACCTAATGATTGAAGGGAAGCTGGGTGACAGTGACCACGAGCTGATCACCTTCACCATCTGTCGTAAAGCTGACAAGTCAGTCAGGAATACAGAAGTCCTTGACTTCAGGAAAGCTGACTTTGACAGGAGGCTTGTCAGTGAGGCCCTAAAGAGCCTCAGCCCAATGGGTAGGGGAGTTCAGGATGAGTGGCTGCTCCTCAAAGGAGCGATCCTGGATGCGCAAGCAAAGTCTATCCCACCTTGGACAAAAGGTAGCAAAAGGGCACAGCAGCCCCCTTGACTCTCCAGGGAGCTAGTGGACCTCCTGTGTCTAAAAAGACAGACCTGCAAAGGATGGAGGACTGGATCCACCTCCATGGAGGAATATTCCACACTGGTCCAGATCTGCAGGGAGTGAACTAGGAAAGGCAAGGCTGCGACAGAACTCCAACTAGCTACACGTATCAAGGACAATAAAAAGTCCTGTTTTAGATATGTGGGGAGCCAGAGGAAAAGCAAGGGCAACACTGGACCCCGCTAAGCCAGATGGGACAACTGACAACCGATACCCAAGAAAAAGCCAGCTTGCTAAATGGGTACTTTGTGTCGGTCTTTCACCAGTCCCACAGGACACCCCTGCCCATTATGGGACAGGGAGGTCTGGGTGAGGGGGATTCCTTACCCTCCATCAATGCTGACCTTGTGAACCTTGAGAGGCTGGATACCTTCAAGTCAGTCAGCCCTGACAGTTTACATCCCGGGTGTCCTGGGGCGTGGCAAAGGAACGAACCCCGAAGGATCCCAGGGGGATCCTGGGGGGCAACACACCATGGGGAAAGGAAAGAGGAAGAAAGAATAAACAAAAACAACTCACCGGTGGCAGGAATCGCGGCGGGGCTGGAAGCAGCGGCAGCAGTCGCGGTGGAGCGGAAAGCGGCGGCAGGACCCGTTCGGCTCATTAGCCACGGTTTGTTTAAAGAGGAAACAGCTGGGGAAGCATGGGAGGAGAACCAGCTCAGGGGGATAAGAAGGGAGAGGAAGTGGATAGAAGAGGAGGAGAGGCGGCAAGAGAGCTGGGGAAGAAGAGCTCCCGAGCGCACTAGGAAGGTGGAGGAGCTAGGGAACATTGCCTCCGACTCACAGGAGGAATCTGAATTGTGCCCAGGGGAAGATGCTGCCATCAGACCTGACAAGACCCAGGTGTCCCGACTATATAAACCTGGGGGCGCGTGGAGAACCAAGGCTAAAGGCTTCATCATCCCAGGTGGAGGGCAATGGACATAAGAAGTAAGAGGGGATCCTTACAGGAGGATGGACTGAGACTCCACATCCGGGACAAGGACCCTGACCAAAACTCATGGAAGGAATATTCCTCTGCTAGGGGGGCTTAGCAGGACTCACGAGGGGGTGGAATCTGTGGTATTGCCTGGCACCCTACAAGAGGAAGGGCACTTAGGTTAAGGGAGATAGCACCGCAATAGGCATACCTAAACGCTGGCCTAGGAAAGGTTGTGAAGGGACCTGGAGGGGTTCCTATAGCCTTGTGATTAGTTTATTATTTTTGTCACCACTAATGCCGCTTGTATGTGAGGGTTATTTTCTTTATTATAATTGTTTGGGGCTCTAAAATTAGAGGGAGCCAAGATCCCTAAAGGCCAGACTAGCCAAGAAAGAACCAGGGCTTCCTGGGCCCCTGCGTGAGCCTAGCTGGAACTCAGAGGGACCCTATATCCAGGGAACGGTCGGCTGTCGGCAACCACGATATCACAAAACTGAGGCTGGGTCTAGGGCAAGGTACAGGGGAGGTTGGAGCCTCGCGAAGAACATCACGCTTCAGCCTCGGAGAGGCAGCCGGCATCAGGCAATCGGACCCCTCCATCAACCTTTGGGCAGGGGGCTGGACTCGATGATCTCCCGAGGTCCCTTCCAGCCCTGATGTCTATGTCTATGATGTCTATGAAATACCATCGAAGACGTGGCAGGCGGGATAAAGAGGGGGAAGAATGCCTGAAATGGGAGATCGTGGGCCACTCCCTTAAGAGACGGAGTGAAAGGTTACCACCAGGCCCCTGGGCAAAGCGGCAAGGGACCATGTGATCAAGGCCCGGCGGGTGCACCGGGGTATTCAAGGAGCTGGCTAGCATCATAGCTCAGCCCCTGGCACAGATCTTTGAGAACTCCTGGTGTTCTGGTGAAGTGCCCAAAGACTGGAAGAAGGCCAATGTGATGCCTATCTTCAAGAAAGGGCGGAAAGTTGATCTGGCTAACTACAGACCCATTAGCCTGACCTCTATTCCGGGGAAGATCTTAGAAAAGATTATCAAAGAGGCCATTCTTAACAGACTGGCTGATGGCAACATCCTGAGGGATAGCCAGCATGGGTTTGTTGTGGGTAGATCCTGCTTGACCAATCTTATTTCCTTTTATGACCAGGTGACCTATCACCTGGACAAGGGAGAAGAGATTGATGTCATATATCTTGACTTTAAAAAAGCCTTCGATCTGGTATCCCATGATCACCTCTTAGCAAAACTGGCTAACTGTGGCCTCTGCCTCACCACGGTCCACTGGCTGGGGAATTGGCTCCATGGTAGGACCCAGAGAGTGGTGGTTGATGGAAGTCAATCGTTGTGGTGTCCTGTGACCAGTGGGGTCCCTCAAGGCTCTATCCTTGGGCCTACACCATTCAACATCTTCATTAATGATGTGAACATTGGTATCAGAAGTGGACTGGCCAAATTCACTGCTGACACCAAACTCTGGGGTAAAGCATCCACACCTGAGGACAGGACGGTGATTCAGGCTGACCTGGACAGGCTCAGGAAATGGGAAGATGAGAACCTGATAGTGTTTAACACTGAAAAATGCAAGGTTCTCTACCCTGGGAAGAAACACCTGCAGCATCCTTATAGGCTCAGCAGTGGTACACTGGCTAGCACTATGGGCAAAAGGGACTGGGGGTCATGATTGACCACAAGATGAACACAAGCTTTCCATGTGATGCTGCAGCTAGTAAAGCGAGCAAAACGCTGGCTTGCATCCATAGATGCTTCTTGAGCAAATCCCAGGACGTCATTCTCCCCTTGTACTTGGCCTTGGTGAGGCTGCAGCTGGAGTACTGTGTCCAGTTTTGGGCCCCACAATTCAAAAAGGATGTGGAGAAGCTTGAGAGAGTCCAGAAAAGAGCCATGCGCATGATCAGAGGTCAGGAAAACAGACTTTATGGTGAGATGCTGAGAGCCATGGGACTCTTCAGCCTGGAAAAGTGCAGGCTCAGGAGTGATCTGGTGGCCACCTATAAGTTTATCAGGGGTGCTCACCAGGATCTGGGGCAACATTTGTTCACCACAGCACCCCAAGGGATGAGCAGGTTAAACAGTCACAAACTCCTCCATGACCATTTCAGGCCGGACATAAGGAAGAACTTCTTTACTGTCTGAGCCCCCAAGGTTTGGAATAGACTGCCACCGGAGGTGGTTCAAGCACCTACTTTGAACGCCTTTAAGAGACAATTGGATGTTTATCTTGGTGGGATCCTATGATCCCTGTTGACTTCCTGCTGGACTCAATGATCTTTCGAGGTCCCTTCCAGCCCTAATGTCTATAAAATCTACGAAATCTATGAGATATCAGCAGCATGGTGTGGAATGCAGTCAGGCATAGTGGGGCATGGGGGTGAGTAGGAGACCCCTGCAGTAAGGGCAGCATGGCTTAAAACATTTGCTGCAGTCAAAAAGGGTTGCCAACCCAAGACTTTTTTTTTAATTGATAATTTGCAAGCTTTGTACTGACAACCAAACCTTTTTACTGTGGTTTGAACTCAGCCCTTGTCCAGGTCTGGCGAAGGGTTATATTAATATTATGTAAAACATATGTCAGGAAAAAGTTTGATTGTCAGTAAAAAGTTTGCAGATTGTCAGTAAAAAATGGTTTTGGTTGGCAACCCTGTGTTCCACCTCCTTTCACTTACTTTTATCCTGACAGTAAGAATCTAGAATTTTCCCTATTTCAGCTGAAGCTGGGCTTGCAACTGCAACATTTATATCTGTAAGTACCAAATAATCACTTTAGAGATATGACAACTTACTTTCTATTTACATTATTAAATCTTTCTAAGTAAGTAATTTTGGGGGCTAATCCACTGTTAAACTACAAAGAAAAAACATCCCCTCATTTTTTTGTTCACAAAATAAACTTCTGATATATGCTTACAGATTATTTTTCTGACAAAGCTATTTGAGTGTAACAAGAACACAACGTGTGATCTGACTATCAGGAGATCACAGTACTGGCCAGTGCTCACAGAACAGCCAACTAACCAAAAAGACTATCATGAGTATAGTCATGTGAGAAAGGGATTTCCCTAAATCGCCCCTAACAGAAAATGTCCAACTCTTTCCTTAAGTCTTTCCCAATCCTTTATCAGAATTTCTGCTTGTCTTTAAAAAAAAAAAGGTATACACTTCTTGCACTGCTGTGCCTAACATCCTGTGTGTGGTTCCTAAGCAGGCATGCCGTCAACATTTCTGACCTGAAACTGTGTTTATAGCATAGGAAGATCTGTCAACACATTTTCAAGTTCTGTGAAACAAACAACACTTGCTATCATTGCTCAGGTTCTAAAGAAGATGAGTGTCAGCACATGAGCTGCTGTCAGGCTGTCAAGCCCTAATTGTCTTTCTAAAACAGAGATCTCTTTGTTGCATGAAATATTTTTGGAGCCAAGGTATGAGAATATGTTTATTTTCTTATCTCCTTGATGAAGTATAACTAGTGCTTCTGAAGCTTGGAGAGTTCTCACTGAGCTTGGTTTCCAGGATTTCAGCTCTTCACTGTTCCCATTATGTTTTTCTTGCAAAGTGGAGCGTTGTCTAAACTATGCAGCCAAAGTTATGGTGTTTAATCTGAAGTCTGTCTCAAAGTATCTTCCTAACTTTCCTAATCTATAATTAAATCAGGCTAAAAATTCAGATATGGTGCAAAGCGGACAAAAAAAAAATTGCCCAATAAAGCAAATTTAGTCAACTGTCAGTTTCCAAACCATTTAAAGAGTATTGCACCTGCTAGCAGATGGCGAAACAGGCCACAGAAGACTTATCCATTGATCAATGTCCTCTTCCAATCTGCATATTATTGCATTCAGGACGTGAACTGAGACTCATGTGACTGGTAAACAGCTTTTCTAACAGAAAACAGATAGCGCAAAAGAATGTTGCTTTTAAGAAAATGCCAGATCAGTCAGATTGTCTTTAGGCAAAACTCAGCTAGAACTGTTTTTTGGTGGTTTCCATAAAGTCCAGATACTAATTTTCTCCTCATAGTCCTATGTGTGGAAATCTTTATAGTTAAAACATGGGGCATGTGTTTATGCACACAGTGTGGCTCTCATACATGCACAGACTAAATCACGTTTGAGTGTGTGCGTGCGTGCGTGTGTGCACGTGTGTGTGTGCGTGTGTGTGTGTGCGCGTGCGTGTGCGTGTATGTAAATTAGTTACTAGTATTTGTAGTTACCAGTATAATCAAAGTATGTTATTTCTAATAGTATTCCCAGAGCATTGTATTTTAGAGCAATACAATATTATGCAATTACTTCACGTTCACACTTATGCTCCATGTCCTCATGTACAGCTGATGAAGCAATGTTTTTAATATCTATCAGAACATTACATTTTCCTATATTAACATAACAAAGATTTTTTTTACCTTACAAGGCAGTGCTTGATTTTGAGCCTCTGTGAAAAACTATCATTGGTGCCAACTCATACCAAAAACATGGCAAGATTGGGGCTGAGACACTGTCCATGTTGGGAGGATGGCTGAGGTGTGGCTTAGCATCAGCAGCCTCCACCAAAGGTAGCATATTTCATGTAGGCAAAAAGCTTTTGGGTACACTGACCTAATCAACCTGCTTGGCTTTGCAATGGACCAGCTCAGCTGGATGGCTCAGAGGGAAGACCGCACAGTCTCAGCTTCACCAAACCCTTTCCTTTACAAGTCTACTGCCATGTCAGTGTCAGGCTACCCAGCATCTTTGTTCACCAGAAAACCCACAAAAGTCAGAATGATGATCCTGTTCAGTCAGCACCTGCTGCTGCCATTGCCGGGGTCTCCAGCTGGGCAGCTGTCCAGAAGTTGAACAGCTCTGGCCTAAGCCAACAGGCTGCAATTACACATGAAGCAGCAAATGGATCTCTCTAGTTACTCTTAATCATTATGTTTTCATGAAAATCAGACACTAGGCAGGTACCAGATGACCGGAGAATGATCAATTCTGGAAGAAACGGGCACTTAATTGCCAGCAGCATTCTGTGCCTATCATGCACATTCCCAGCCAGGGGCATTGCTGTTCCTCGTACTGTGCAGCATGTGTAAATCTCAGTAAAAACTTCATTTAGCAAATCCTGCATTCTTTAGTCAGATACAACATTAAAGTCAGGCGTATCTTTGCTCTTATACACACCCTTTGCTATTTATGGCTCCACCAAAAGTTTAGCTGTTTGCATTTTTTCCAAGCCATGCTTTTCCTACTAGAACTTCTCTTTTTGTTCCTCATAGACCTATTAGCTTTCTAGGGTTCACTTGAAAAAAAAAAGCGCATTTCCAACAGGATGCAGCAGAGATTCTTTGGACATCATTTATTTCCCATTTGCAAACTACACAGGTTAAAACATGTTCTTGGAGTTCCCAGCCCATGTAAATATTATTTACAAGAAGCGCCCTTTTTCATTTAAGCATAATAACCTAGTGTTGGCAAAGGTTTACCCAATGGTAAGAATGCAAACTGATGCGAGCAGAGGTAGCTGAATGATTACAAACCATGAGAACAACATAAAGAATGTTCTGCTTCTTACTGAGATACAAACGTCGGACATTTCCAAAAATAAAAGTATTGTGCGCAATACTTGGTACAATGCTTTGTATAGTGCTTATATACAACCCACAGGTGAAGACAGGAAAATGCAATTCCTAACATTACTGTGATAGGATTTATTTTTATTTTTTATTTTTTTACAAAATTGGACATTTTTTTTGATTCTTTAAAAGATGAATTGTTCCAGCTACCAAACTGCACCTCCTGGGTTACCGATCTGAGTAATCACATACCATGGTTTAAGACTATGCTATAGAAAGTAACAACAGAAGCGGCCACTGTATAGCCATATTTTAAATTACTAGCCACGTAGCATTCAGAGATAACTTCTTCCACAAAGAACACATGGATTGGATTTGAATGTGCCTACTTGTGTGACACAAATAAGTACATGAGACCTGGATTTGGAAGTAACGCTATCCATATAAGGCTACACCTTAAGACTATAGGGACATTTCAGCTGGTGCAGAATGCTACTGCCAATTTCTGATGCAGTTTGTCTTATGCACATCTCCTTTATGCTCCACAAATGATAAAGTTCCTGTTCAATTTCCTGCTATATTTTAAAGAAGTTTGTTTGACCCATACGGTTCCAAGGCTGGAATCTACCATGAGAAATAAGGGAAGTAGAAGCCCAACTCCCATTGACTTTCAGTAAGATCAGAATGTATAAATGCTTTTTGTGCCTTTGAAAATTCCAGGCTCAGCAGTTTGGGTCCTGACTACAATAGAAACAGCTTCTCTCTTCATGTTGTAGTGCAGCAGCTGTGAACAGCTGAGCCCCTCCAGCTATCAGATTTCCCAGCTTAGATGGTAAGAAGATGACAGGGACAAGGTTTTTTGGTGAGACCTTCTCAACTCGGGGAGCTACTCTTAACAGACTCGGTCTATTGGAATCTGGATTTAGTGACCTTTGACACGTGCCACCCAGTCTGTTTTCTTCATTTGTCTGCTTCTTCCAATGTGACTTTTATGAAGGTTTCTAATGTCACAGTTGTACAGTGCCTAGCAGAATGAGATTTTGATTGGTACCTGAGGATCCTAAGTATTATTGCAATACAAATAAGAATTCGAAGTGCCTAGAATTTAGAGTAAATGGCTGTATTGTAGCACATTGGCAAAGGCAGGAAATATTAAATGAAATACTATGTGAACATTTGCTTTAATTTTGCAAATAATTAAATTAATCATTTCCCTTGTCCCCTTTGTGTTTTCTTTCCCCCCAGAAGAAAAATAATAGGCAAGTTTATGGCTCAGATGTTTGCAAAAAACAAAATTCAGTGTCACGTGTGCATACATGAGAATTCATGGCTAGATATATCTGCATACTCTTTCAGTCAGGGAACAAAGACAATACCATATAACTGATGTGCTAAAGCACAACTAAGTAGCAATAACTTGAATTTCAAGTACCAAATACTTGCAAAGAACAGGTCACAATCTGGCAACCCTTAGACACAACATGGGTTGGACTAGATGACTTTATGCACCCTTCCAGTCCTACTTTCTTATGACAATAATACTCCCTTTCTTTAAAAAAATCTTGATCCTAAGCTGAAGTAAAACAAAAAATACATCAAACGAATTCAAGCAATTCAGTCTGCTCATGGATAGTACACAGAACAGGCTAAATTTACATGATAGTTATCTCAACAGGAATTATCTTAACATGGAGACATTGTCTTGTTTTGTGCTTCTAGAAACGTGACCAAAATGAACCAAACAAAATTCTCCCCTGTATGCAGTGAACTTTCTGTCCTCACGATTTGTGACAAGCAAAGGAGAATGATTTTCTCAACAAACATGTAACAGATGAAAGTGCTATTGAAAGAGATCAGAAGACTAAGGAGAGATTAGTGATTCTGATAAGAACAAAAGCTTTCAGGGTAATTCATCTTTTTTCTCTAGCTCGCATGTCACATGTGGTTAGAATTTACATAGGCCCATTAGTTCTGGCTGGTGTTATTCGCTGGCAGTTTTGTGAGTTCGTGTGTCACAAGGCTATCAAGAAGGTTCATTATATCACTCCACAGGAACCTGAAACAAACATTTCATGCTGTTGGTGGGACCCTGAGAAATGCCCATAGCAATAAAGAGCACCTAATAAGAGAGATCTGAGCACCTGCCTCGCCAGCAGGCTGAATATCGCTGCAGTAGCTAATCAACAGTAAACAGGGCTTCAGTTTCTGGATTTGATCTTGGAAAGAAAACAACTCTGCACGTGAAAATGAAAGTATTTGTCATAGATCGATAAGTAGTGACACTTGCCGTTTTTCAACAAGTGCATTTTTATGACAATGTTTTTCCACTAAGGAACATTAAAAAATGGATATTGTCTGTATTTGTAGTACTCCACAGACTATGAATATGAAATCCCATAAGTGTGCCTCTCAAGGAGCTTACATGTTCTGCTTTCTCCCTGCAGATAACAGACTCCACATTTATCCTCTACATTCTTTCTATTCAGTACACCCAAACAATTGCAGTACCTTAAGCTAGACACTTAACATTTTTGTCTAAATGTTTAGCTGCTAACTTTAGACACCCAAGTTGGAACATGCTGCTCTAAAAACATTAGGACATTTGGGATCTGATCCAAAGCCTGCTGCAGTCATGGAAAAGGATTCGACCACAGTGGATGTGGGATTTTCACACTAGAAAGAACTGTGGCCGTCTAGTAGGACTGCAGCCATAACACAGCCCATAGGATTCTATCCAGTGGTCCCAGCGGGGCAATCAGGGCAGCCAGTCCCCTGAGACCACAGGCAATAGGCCCCACCTACTCGAACCCTTAAAAGCTTGGCCCAGAGCAGTACTGTGTCCAGGCAAAGACTCAGACTTCTGACCTTCCTTGCTTTACTTCTTGTATCTCGGGCTCAGGCTCTGGGTCACCCTGACTTGGCTCTGGCTTCTGATTCCAGTCCTGGCTCCTGGTATACCCTGACTCTGACTCTGACCCTTGGCAGCCCCCGATTCCAGGGCAGATTCCTCGCTCGCCCTGACCTCAGCACTCGCTGCCAGTTCTCTCTGGCTCCAGTTTCAAACTCCTGGCTACTAGAAACCTGGCCCTTGGACTGCACCTCTGCATAAGGTGACCAGCCGTAACCACCCAAGCCCCAGTTCTTAACAGGAACTTTTCAGTGAGCCTTAGCATGAAAGCTACTGTTTTCCAACCTGAATACCTCCAGTTGGGCATCTAAAAGATGACAGACATTTCCAGAGGAGATGAGAAGCTATAGCTCTGTTAAAGTTAATGAAATACATGTAATAGTAATCAAACTTTATATTTCTGTCTGGGGTTGCTTAATTACATTTCAAATTGGACATCAAACACAGTGTGTTTTAAGTTCAATGGGGGGTGGGGGAGAAGCCTTATCCATATTTTATTCTATTTACTAAGTAACATTTGAATATTTTTCATAGAAAGTGTCAAAATAAAGAATCTACCGTTCAAACGTATCTATCATACAAAGTCTTGTGATCATGCTTTGGAAGATATCTTATTTTGTATTTTGCTTATTTATGCAATTTACATGCTGCTCATAACCCTTTTCCAAGTACTATTAAATAAATCTTATACCCGGAAGACTGGTTTTTGCTGATAGAAAGGACTGATCAGCTTTTGATGATGATAAACCCTAGATGATTTTTGGGTCCTGATTTCTGAAGAAACCCTACTAGAAAGATCTTTTTATACTGTGTTTTGAATACCCAGTCATGTGTTTACAGGGTAAAATATTCAAAAGCATTTCAGTGATTGAGGAGCCTAAGGGTATATCTACAATACAGATGGCAGTGTTGCATGTAGATACCCATAAGGAACTATCTTGCATATCAGAAGTAGTGTAGCCAAAGCATTGCAACGCCCAACCCGGACTGACCCTACTCCTCAGCTAAGCTCTATGCTGCCACAGCTGAGCTGCTTCCAGTACCCAGGCTAGTACAGAGTAGACCTGCTCCCATTTCTGTGATGAGCGAGTGCTAGAGAGCCAGCATTCTCCCTAGCCACACCTTCAGTATGATGTAACTGCACCTGCCATGCAGTACATGAAACCCTGCTCCTATGTGACAACTTCTTCATAGGGCTGGACTCAGTGATCTTCTGAGCTCCCTTCCAGCCCTAATATCTATGAAATCTGTGAAAGTCATCACCATAAAAGGGTTGAGCAGAAGACTGGCAAGCACATCTCCTTTGGACCTTGAGTGTCCTCACTAAGCAAAACCTTGCCTCCAGTTCCTGCCTTGGATCCTGTCAGGTATCCAGGTTGTAGCCATACTGGTCAAGAGGTAAAAACAATCAGGGCTTATGGTAGAGGTGATATCTTTTATTAGACCAACAATATTTTTGCAAAAAAAAAAAATCTTTAATTGCAATCTTTTGGGCTCATCAGGCATTGGAGAAAAGATTGTAAAAGTTCTCCTGAGTAGAAATGAAAGTTCATATTTCATACAGTCTTTACCAGCTAAGAACTGCCTGCCCAGAGGAGTTTTCCATCTATTGACATCCTCTGTGAAATCCTATGAAATGTGAACTTTCCTTTCTACCCAGGAGAACTTTTACAATCTTTTCTCCAATGCCTGATGCAGGGTGTTTGTGCCTAAAAGCTTGCAATTAAAGATTTTTTTTTTTCAAAAATCTTGTTGGTCTAGATATCCTCTACCTTGATCCCTAATTGCCTTGGATTCTGACACCCAGACTATTGCTGTAGCTTTTTCCCCTTGATCAGCTTCACCCCTTCCAGTTCCTTGACTCTGACATTGATCAGCAGCTCCTGACCTTGGCTCAGAACCCAAATGTGCAACCCTGCTCTAAGGACTGCTCTGAACCTCCTATGTCCTAGCCTGAGACATCTCAATGAATGCCTGGAACAAAATGCAGTAAAACAGCATCAAAGAATAATTTACGTTACAAGGACCAAGGCTATTCCCCATACATCTACTACCAGTCTGATGCCTGCTACTGGTTAGCATTGTGGGCCAGGTCAAATCATGTTAGACTTTGGTCATGGCCACATTCCTGAAATTTTACACAGGAAATGGAAGACTAGGGTAATGCAGCAAAGCAAGTGATGTCTGCATTTAAGTCTTTTTATAAAGCAATAAAATAGTTCAGAAGACTAGTATGAGATTTTAGTCCTCTACCAAACCATCGCATTCAAAGTGCCACAGGAGAATTGCTACAGAACTCTTCTCTTTCCTCATCTACTCTGTGTGTCAGGATCAGTGTTCTTGGCTACTGATCATTGTTATCATTTGCATTACATTAGTGATTAGAGTCTGCAACTGGGATTAGGGCTCCACTTTACTCAGCATTTTACAAACATCAATCATTTTAAACCTCAGAAAACTTCACATGAGAATCTGGACAGTGCTGTTTATTTGTTTTCATTTCTGAAGGAAATAAATAATAATTTTTTAAAAGTCTCCTGTAAGGAGGTGGGGGGAAAAAAATCAACATCTTCCCTAAGGGCTTAAATACATCTCCCAGGCAGCCCAAAGAAAGTGTCGGTATTCTGTACCACCCAGTGCCTGCCCATTTCTGTGCTCAATTACCACGATAAATCAGAAAACCTGTTTGTTACAGGCTCTCCTTCCATTACAGCCGTAGCTCTGGTTAACATCTTCTGAATCATACAATTCATCAGGATCACATACGTTGGGTTTTAATCCTTTGATTTTTTTTTTTACTTTGTTCTAAATTTTTCGCTTCATCCCCTTGATGACAGAGAAACTGGATAAAGATAAATAATTCAGAATAGCATTTTTTTCTCCTCTACTTTTTATTGGGGGGGGGGCGGGGGGGGGGGGGGGGAGCAGAAGGGCAAACAAGGGAGCTCTCTATTTCACAGTCTTTTAGTGGCATCATTCAGTCCTGACAGTGCAGGCTGAAATTCAAAGATCCTGTACAGCAGAGTGAACTTCTGAAGTACGGTTAGCCTCACTGTGCACTCCAAATCATTAAAATGATATCTTTGAAAAATGTTTATTAAATAGACAAATAGCCTAGTTGTTACTGCAAGCCCTCCATCACTGCTACGCCCTTCACTGCTAATTTCTCTACAAAGAAAAAACCAGGAATTGAGTTACAGTTAAGTGTAATTGCTACATAAATTATACTGAGTGTCAAGGTCTGGAAAGGGAAATGGGGAACAGCATAGGTTAGAGAGGATTGCTAATGTGCTCTGGAGTCATTCACCTATCAAAACTAACTCCCAGGTACAAGTACTGGGAGATGTTGCCCCACATCTTTTTACTGCCTCTCCCACTATGCCTATAGGTCTAACACACTCCTGCTCCATTTCCCCCAAACTTTGGGTTCATTTCAACAACTTTAGGCTACTTCACCAAGCACATAGCAATGAAGTGGTTTGTGTCTGATGGTTGTGCCATGGTTGCATTCAGTGAATTAGCCGGTCTCAAGTTCTCAGAGTTCACGTGACTTTGAAAAACAAGTTCTATATATCGGCAGTACATACCCAGGCATCCACTTGTCACAGAGCATGAGGTTTACAGCCCCATGCAGACTTAGCTCCTTCAAGTTAGGGCTGAAGCAGGCAGAAGGTAACTTGCACAGCACTGCCTGTGAATTGAGACTTACAATTAAATAGTACACACTACATGGTAGGAAATGCCTTTTATTTGGTTATGCAGTGCCTAGCAAATTGGGATTCTTGTCTTTGTTACGGTCTCTAAACGCTACCATAAAACAAACAACCACACACACCCAACCACCATCGGCAAAGGAGAAGACTTCAGTCTCCAGTGGTGTCAGACTCGCTCCTTTTATAAGTATTACAACATTTTCCCCCCGCTCTCTCTCTCCCTCTTTCCCTCTCTCACCCACATGCGTGCATACACATAAAAATATCACAAAAAAAGTAATGGTAAGTAACCTTAAAACATTCCAAGCTCTGGTGTTTATTTGAAACCCTTTGTTCTGGAAATCATGCTAGACATATCATGAGGTATGGCTTTAAGAAGCTTTCAGAGACTAATTTGCCTTCTTCCAAGATAGAATTACCCTTAGAACATAAGGTTTTTAAACAAATCTAGGCTATTCATAAAAGCACTAACAAACTTTGATCTATATACATGACACCTCCAATATTTTAAGTAGCTAAAGTTGTATAACTTTTGCTCTCCACATTTATAAACCCTGTAAGAAATCTGAAAATATCTTGCCCTTGCCTCCTCCCACCTGCTTTGGTCTTTTTTTGTTTTTCTTTCAAGAATGGCAAGACATTATGGCTTTTCAAGAGAGTAGTTTATTGACCAGTATAATGGAACTAATATGAGGTTACCAAGTAAAAAATCATCTATCTCGCTGTACTATATTAGAGAGAGTAAGAAGATGACTTGAGTGATCTAGTTATTATAAATGATTAAGCATTTTGTTTTGGATTAATTTCCAAATGGCTATTAGGGAAAAAAAATCTATGGTACCAACAAAACTACAATCTCTAGCATCCACTCTTTAAAAGAAAAATTAAACCACAAATACAAACCCTCTTGTCTAGTATTTGCTACAGAAAGATTTTAAAAGCTGTTTTTGATTGGATTTATCTGACTTATTACAAAGCTGTATAAAATACTTGGTACAAAAGGCTTTGAGCTCTTGCCCTGACTTGGCATGCTTGCAGAGTATATATCTTACTAATAGTGGAAAACCCTAACATAATAAACTTGAACAGAGAGAATTTTATGATGAATCACAGAATCAAAGAAAGCAGTTCTCTTAGATTATTCCCTCTGAATTAGGGCCCCACAAGCAAAGATATCTGGTACATCAAAATAAACTCAGGGCCCAGCCCTGCAAGACGTTAAAGTCGATCAGCAGCTGAAGACAGATTCGCTGCTTTTTCACAGTTAAACCTGCCTTCAAAGTACAAACTGGCCAACAGAATGTAAGTTTTTTCAACAAATAAAGTCAGGTGCTAGACAGAGATCAAATTTTGATTAAGGAAGTGAAATTGTGCACTCAGGGTGGGGAGGAAGAAGTGGGGGGCAAAAGGGTACGCCGAGGGAAAGAGACTCTTACCTGGCCAGGCTAGTGCTGCCACTGTAGCAGCGTCAGCTCTGGTGGCAGCAGCAGCTCCATGGCTGGGCTCCCTGGGATCTGATCCTGGTTTCCATTCACTCCCCCCAGATACATACGTATTGGGTACAGGGCAAAGGCTCCCAGAGTGGGGAAGCACCATTACAGTTGCCCAGAGATGTTGCTTGGTGTGAGAGAGCTGCCCAGCTCCTATGGCTGGGCAGGAGCAACAGAGGGCTGCCCCTTCTGCCTCCGAGCTCCCAGTGAGGGGGATTCTAGCACCCCATCATTGTCAGTGGGCACAGCTGGTCCTCACTTACCCTGCCCTCATTAGGCTACTAAACAAAAAGACCAACATAATTTCCCCTCTTCCCCTGCCCATAGTTTTTGGATGCAAGCAAGGCTAACAGCGCCTTGTCATGTATCCACAGATGCATCATGAGCAGGTCCAAGGAGGTGATCCTCCTCCTCTATGCGGCACTGGTCAGGCCGCAGCTGGAGTACTGCATCCAGGTCTGGGTGCCGCACTTCAGGAGGGATGTGGACAACATGGAGAGGGTCCAGAGGAGGCCACTCGCATGATCAGGGGGCAGCAGGACAGGCCCTACAAGGAGAGGCTATGGGACCTGAACCTGTTCAGCCTCCACAAGCGAAGGCTGAGGGGGGATCTAGTGCCTGTCTATAAACTTACCAGGAGGGACCAGAGGGGATTGGGTGAGACCCTGTTCCCCCAGGCACCTCCCAGAGTAACAAGGAACAATATCCAGAAGCTGTCTGAGAGTAGGTTCAGGCTAGACATCAGGAAGCGCTACTTCCAGTCAGGGTGGCCAGGATCTGGAACCAGCTTCCAAGGGAAGTGGTGCTCACACCTACCTTAGGGGTCTTTAAAAGGAGGCTTGATAACTACCCAGCTGCGGTTATTTGAGCTTAAACTTAGTAGGGGTCATAAGAGCCTTGTCTTCATTCCTGCCCAGGGCAGGGTGTCAGACTAGATGATCTGCTCAGGTCCTCTCCGACCCTACTTCTACGAATCTACAAATCTATGATTTGCTGGTCAAGGCCTTTCAGTAGAGGACTGGCAAATGGTGTGAATAACACTGGTTCCTTAAGCTTTATGATACGTGGAAGTCAGGCATCATTTTACCAGTTCGCAAAATGCTTAAACCAAGGCACTGAAAAGCAACTATCAACATTTTCAAATGGGTGCCTGGAGTGAGACACCTAAATAAATCATCTGAATTCCCAAGGTGCCAAACTCCCAGAGACCTCACTAACATGAAATATTTTGTGTCAGAAGTTGATTAAATTAAACTATTAAAATAATTGGTATTAGATGCACAGATGATCTTGTCAGTGCAGTAACATCAGACCCAAAAGTGCTGAACTTTGGGCATCCAACTTTGAAAAATGAGGAGGTGTCCAACTGAGGAACTGAACCCACCTTTCTAAAATACTGCCTATTTTTTATTATAACAAAATTCACCTGAAGTCAGGGAAAAAGGGCAACTTACACCAAACTTTTCAAGAACTGGGTATGAAAGGAACTACAGGGAAGTTCATGTTGATTTCTGCTACGATGGTCCTGGTACCACTGTGACAGGAGAGGTCCGTCCTCAGCTAGTGAAGTCAACAGAGCTAGGACAATTTACCTTAGCTCAGGATCTGGTCTAAATTGGTGCCCATTAAGCATATTGGGTTAAGCAGATATTAAAGACGTAGCAAGAAAGGGAAACAAAGGTTGTACTGAAGAAACATGCATCACAGAACAGTGATAAAGTGGATTAGGGCTGGCTAAGAAATGCCAATGCTCAGAAAACAGCTGGAAAAGATGACACTGTCTCTCAGAATTGCTAATTGCAAAAAATATCCAAATAGCAACACAACCCTTGAATATCAGATTTTAAAAATAGGATTTGGAATTGGTAAAGGTCACTGTTATTCCTTACTAAACAGGAAAGACGTTTTACTTTTAAGTCTAAATATAGACTTCAATGGAAAGTTACATTGTAGCTTGAAGAAAATTGCCAAACTTTCAATAGAATTTGGAGAATAGTACAATCTTTATTTAAGTCTGGTCTGGTCTGGACACGTGTTATATTTTAACAAGTATTTTGCATTGGAAAAGTTCTCAGTCACAGCAAACTTTTAGTACCATTGGAACAGATGTTTTAAAATATGCAAAAGAAACAGATCATTGGAAAAGCGACATCAAATGTTTTATCTTGAAGCTCTCCAAGAGATCCGAGTACAGCAGGGATATGTATATTAAGACTCCACTGCCTATCTCCAAACTCCCTGTCTTATGGGGCCATTTAATTTGCAGTCCTCTGTAAATGTCACAAGTTTACTGAATCCTCAGCAGATGATGGGTCCTCATCACATAAGCAGCCTAGCTTTGTACACTTGGCAATGTTTATTCCAAGGAAGTACAGGTCTGAGTTAGCTCAGAGAATGAATTTCCTTTCGCCTCTCCAGAGTATGGTCTTTCCAACTCAGGGTTAAGCTTGCTGGCAGTGTGCAGGGAAATGGATTGCTGCTTTTGCTGTTGTCTGCACTGTACATGGCTTATGAACAAAGGACTTCGTTTCTAGGGCTCTTGCGGCTCTTTAAACAGTCACTCCCTAAACGAAAATTTCCTGAAATCAGACCCTCAAACTTCAAAATTGAGGACTGAGAAGGTTAGATTTATATTGCCAGGTCCAAACAGCTTGTCTCTGTGTTTCAGTTTACCAGGTCTAAATCCAGGAGTCCATACCTGGCTCTGTATGGATGTGGCTAAACCTCCCAACAGATTCTTGCAAGGCTTCAACCCAAGATGGCAGATGCATTTGTGATGGAACAAATGTCACAAAAATTTCCTGTTCTTGTGAGATTTCTACCATCCTTAGCCAAAATTATCAAATAATCCCATCCTGGCCCTGAATCCCCTAAACATTCTGACATGGATTTGAATGCCCCTTCTCAGTATTTCTGTTCACAAAATAAACCTCTTTATGGGATCACAAACAGGGTTTGAACTTGCAATCTTGAGCACTTCAGTGCAAACCTCTACCACCTTAAATAACAGGCTACCTCTATTACCTGCTAGCAATAGGACAGTTACCTCTAATTGAACAGACTGTCATTATAGACTTCCCATCAGTACCTGATTCTACCACATTTTTTTAGTTAATATTTGGCCCCGATTGATACTTTCTACCACCAACCAGTGGAACAAAGCTCTGTTCGTAGAGGTGGTATCCATTTTCTAGGATGACAGAACTGCATGTGCTATGGACACGATATAATCAAAGGAGAAGTAATACCTGCATGATCCTGCAGTGGGCTCTGTAGCCAACATAAGAACAGCCTTCTGGGATCTAAGGGAAGTTGCATCAGATAAAACAAAGGAAATTACGTCAGAACGTAATTTGTCCATAGCAGCTCACTGTGACAGAGGCCTCACAGAAACACTGTGCAAAGTGAGCACATTGCAGAGATTGGGTAAAGAGAAAGAATCTTTCATAACACCTCCCCATCTTCCTCCACAAAGATAAGAAATGGCTTACACACACATTTCATCTAACTATACATTTTTCCCATTTCCAGGTAGAACCTGAAAATGGAGAGCTATACCCAGCCCATAGGCTTCCACCTGGCCACTGCTCCTCCCACCACTACTGCTCTGCTGGGGTTTCCAGGCTCCCCCTGCCACCTCCAGCTTCTAATTCCTCCCCCTGGGGCAGGACAGCGTGGCCTACAGAGGCCCAAGGAATCTGTGGCTCATGTGGGAGGATTATACTGTCTGCACTACCCATATGATGGGGAGGGGAGAGTGCATGAAGTCGCAGCTCTTCTGTACTCAAAAGTTGAATAGCCCTGTCCCATAAAAAAGGAGCACAGCCACCAACTCCCTTCATAATACAGTATCATAACTGTAGGATACACAACACCTCCACAGAAAAGCCACTGTGTTATAATGGCTTTAGTCACCATCAGCTTGGGCTAAGGTGCAAGCCTATGATCCAGAGGTGAAAGGCTTCAGGTTCAGATTACCAGCTGATCAGATTACCAACCCATCTAGTCTCCTACCTTTCTTCTTACAACATTTTAAGCTCCCCTATAAGTCTGAACTATCCCACTGAGAAGAAATGGGCCTGTAAAAGATTAAAAATACCTATTTGGAAAGAAATTTGCATGCATCAGAAACCGTATTCTGCTTTTGAAAGGCTTGCTGTCCTTGAGACTGCAATATACCCAGAATTAGTTTGTCAGCAGCAGAGAGATCCAATCTCAGTTTTCATGGAACCATTCCCAGACCAGGTAGATTGAGCTGAAGCTTCAAAGTAACTATGTCTCAAGCTTATCAAACAAGCAGAAAAAAAATGACACACCAAAGGACCTATTCACTGAATAGTGGCCTATATGGATCAGCCAAGCATGTGAAGGTCTGTTTTTCTTGCTTGCGTGGGTGGGAGATAATGTTGTGCTACAAAGTGCCTGCATGCTAGTCTCAGAGACTAAGAAGCATAAGAAGTGATGAGAAATTTTAGCCTGATTTGGAACCCACATTGAACCTGTGTTTTATTAAGTCCACTTTGTGTTTCATAGAGATAGTGAAAAATAAAACAGAAAGGAGAACCCAGAACAGAAAAGAACGTGGACAATAGGCCTGTGTAAAGCAGCTAGTATTCGCTTCGGATTCGGCTCCTGCTGAATCCCCGAATCACCCAAGCCCACCCCCGCCTAGCAGCACCCAGTGAGTGGGGGTTTTTTTTAAAGCACTGGGAGCAGGGGTGGGTGGGGCAGCCATGGGGGGGTTGGGGGAGTGGGAGGGAGTCGGGGGGGGGGGTTGGGGGAAGCAGGCAAGGGATGGGAGCTGGAGGATTCCCGCCATGGTCACCCTCCCACTCCCCCAGCCCCCCCTTCCCTGCCCCCTACTTACCAGCTCCGAGTCTGGCTCCAGCTCCCTGCTGTAGTGGGCAGAGACTGCCTGAATTGTCAAAGCTCTCCAAATCTTTTCTGAAGATTCAGAGAGCTTAAATAGATTCAGACCTTTTAATTGGTCCTCTGATTCTAATCGGATTTGGAGATTGGGCTACCAAAATGGGCCAAATTTCCTCCAAATCAAATTAGCACCCAAAGCTTCACACAGTCCTAGTGGACAATCTGAACTTTGTATACAAACTGCATTCTCATGGGTTAGTCTACCTTTTGCAAAGCCTCCTATTACTTCTCTGCAAATATGGAGAACAAATACCCCAGGGTTTTTTAGAAACAGGTTTAGGAGCTCAGAAGATTTTGGTAAGCCCAACTATTACAAAATTAAGAAAACTACAAACCCTTTAGGAAAAGGATCATATCTTTCTTTCATTTCCTGAGCTCTACACCCATGTATGACATAGAATAAACAACAACAGTGATCACCACCACCACAACCTCAAGAGTGAAGTTCTAGCTATCTCTATTATGAAATCGCTAGATGTATTTCTGAAACAAATAAGCCGAGAGGGAAAAATCCTTGCCACAAGTGTCCACATATGAGACCCTCTTATTTGGTGACTGTTTATTAAAAGGCTTCCACTGACACCCCTGCATTCCTAAGACTGTCAGCAAGGTTCCAAGTAGGGCTGCGCGAAGCTTCAGTCGTTGATTCGATTTGGTGGAGATTCGGCCTGAGTTGGTGGCTGAACCTCTGAATCCAAATTGAATCAGGAGACTCTTTAATCTCTCTGAATTGAATCAGACCCCTCCAAATAAATTCAGAGAAATTTGATGATCTGTACATAGACACAGCTTTAAATGTTTTTTCTACATACCTCATGGTACCAGGTGGCTCATGAATGCTGAAACGGTGGGGCAGATGAAGCATCCCACGGCAGCATGGGGGGCTACCCAGCACACTCAGCGGCAGATCTGGAAGTGGACCAGAAGCACTTCCAGTCCACTTCTGGGCCTGCTACAGAGCATGCAGGGGACCCCCCCCACCCCAGCTCAGTGACTGGTGCCTCCTGGGTTTGGGGGAGCACCTGGGGTCCCCCTGGGGCCAATCGCTGAGCCAGAGCCTGTGGGAGGGTGCCCCTGCATGCTCGGTGGTGGATCCAGAAGTGGACCAGAAGTGCTTCTGGTCCACTTCTGGGAACACCACCAAGCATGTCAGGGGGCTCCCCCATGCTCCTGTGGGACACTCCATCCACCCCAGCACTGCAGCATTCACAAGCCATGTCTGGTACCTCGAGGTATGTAGAAAAAACATTTAAAACTGTGTCTATGGCCAAATCGCTGATTCTCTGAATCAGCATCAAATCTTCAGATTCAGATTGGGCTGAATCGAATCAGGACTGTAATCCAAAGCAACAAATCAAATCACTGTCCATGATTCGGGCCGAATCCAAATCTGAATCGAATACAGCCCAATTCACACAGCCCTAGTTCCAAGCCTTCACTACTGTCACTGTTCTTCCAGTGCAATTGCAAGTTTGGGTTGAATTAGAAAGCCTGGGGTTGAATCAGGCTCATCTTCAAAAGGCCTCCAGGCAGCTTCAGCTGCATGAAGCACCTGACCCTGCTTAGTCAAGGGAGCCACTGGACTGGAGGCAGAGAGTAGAGTAGGGACAGGACACTGCTGCGAGGTATAATAGCCAATAGCCACTAACTCTTCCCTGGCCCTGCAGTAGTTAAGAGCTAACTGGGGATACCTAGAAGAATAAAATGGAGATGCTGAATATGTAACAGAAAAAATACCATGTTTTCTTGCATAGAACATGCCTAGGAGTATCTTACCTTGAGTAAGTAACTGAGAAGTGGCAGATGAAGTGTGGGGAGAATCAAGAATTTAACTGCATGCTGACCATGGGACTAAGTCACATACAGTGATCAGCAGGACCGCGAAGACCCAAATTAACAAACAAATTAAAGTAGAAGTTATAAAAAAAAAGAAGCCATGAACATATGTAAATTTACACTAAGTCTGAAGTTATGGGGGGAGGGGAAAATCACAAAAATTACAACTTTAGAACGAAGATAAAAACTATTATAAAGAACTGTTGAACTGTTGCCACTGTGGAAGGATGGGCCCTGAAGCAGCTATGGCACCCTCCAGGAGCCACCCTAATTCTGCCTGTACTCCCAGTCCTGTATATAACCTCCCATATTTATCTTTCCTGCCATGCCTTGATATTATTTTGATATTAATTGGGAGGCTGTCCCTGAGCCCTGGAGTGCTCTTACCAGTGTCTGACCAACCTAGCTGATCTCTCATGGCCTCTGGGCCTTCCGCCCACTAGTCAAAGGTACGCAGTTCTCCACAGGTATCTCTTGTGCCCTGGCAGACCTACTGGTTCCTAATCATTGCCTATGGCCCAAATGGCCTTTATTTAAGTCCTAGGGCTCTTAATTGTGGCCTTCAGCCTCCCCTATAGCCATGCCAATGCCTTGTCACCTTCCTATGTATCTACTTATATAGGCCATGACTTTCAGGTTATTCTAGCTGTAGACAGGTAGCCTAGGCCTACTGGTTCCATCCTGGCCTTTCAGTCTCAGCCTCTTGTCAGCCTCTAGCTCTCTGTGTTACCCCCTCTCAGATCAGGCTCTCACCCACTTGGCCTCCAGCTACCTGCATTGCCCCGTCTGGGCTCAGGCTCTGACCCTCTCAGCCTCAGATTGCCTGTGCTTCACTCTCAGGATCAGGCTGTGGACATTAGGCCTTAGCCTGCTTCTTTCTCATGCCGCTGTGGCTTCCTTTCCACCTCCATTAACCCCTCCCAGCTTTCCAGTTTAAAACAAACAAAAATACAAGCGACTGCTTTAAACTGGACACTTGCAGTCAATGGGCTGCTTGAAGCTAGCTCAGAATCTGCTGTCTCGCCCCCACCTGGGGACATCCCTGCTACAACTTCTTCCTTAAAGTAACAGGAGCCCCTGGTCCCTGTTCCAATCACATATAAGGAAAATCAGGCCTATGGCTATTGTGCATTAACTGCTAGCCTTCTCCTTCTCCTGGAGCTCTCCTTCATAGCTCAAGAATTTCAAAATCTGGCTAGTTTGTGGGGTTGGGACTTGTTCTTTCCTGTTGTTTCTATTTGCCATAATTTTAAACACCATTGTTATGAGGTAAAGATAAACCCAAAGTACAATGCATGTTAGCAAATACCAGTGCAGAAAAGCAGAGAAACAAAGTGGGTCAAAACCACAGTCTGAATGTATTTGGTTTTATCTGTAATAATGATTAATATTATGACAACACCCTACACTGAGGGTATGAAAACAAAATCCTCTCCCAAGATATGACTTAATGTCTTCAATCTCAACTATCTGTGAGATTCCTTGGAAGGAATTTTGGGTCCTTAATTCACAACTATATTTCGTCCCAAAAACCTGTCAAAGCTGCAGAGGAGTGCTTCATCACTATCCCACACCTGTCCTTGTGTGTCATAATAACCAGTGCAATTGTTCAGTCTCTGGTTATGCTCCCAATATTCTTCAGTATCTTTACCAGAATGGGGAAGACAGACTTCAGAATATTAAAAGATAAATCAAATGAAGCATGAATCTAAGCCATAGCCCACTGCTGTCAGTGAAAAGACTCAGCAGGCTTTGGATCATGCCTTTTCCCTTGTCTTGGTGGTCTATCATGCTCTGCTAATATTTTACTCACTTGTACAGGACTTCTCATCATGGAAGTAGATTCAAGTACTGTGTTGTACCCTCACAAGTTTTGCTTAAGTTTAGTTTAACTTAACAAGTTTAGCTGTAATATATGAATTAGAACTTTGCCAGTATGCATCTTACACAATAAGAAAAACTAAAAATAACAATACATTGCCCCATCTTTTAAATTGTCTGCATCAATAGCTAACTATGGAAAAAAATTTTCACATCTGTAACTGGTTATTTAGGAAATCAAGTTCAGCATTTAAAACTAAGGCTGTGTTCTCTGTTCCATCTATGGTGATTCATAAGACAATTTAATTCTGATCTTCAGGTGAGCTCTCCAGTAGGCCAATAAAGAAATCACAAGTGGTTAAGTAGGTGTTAAAGCAGAGAGCCAGTTTGGCTATAAACAGAAAGGTGTTCTCAACCTTAACTAAAGGTCAGTTCTTCTAAGCACTCTCAAACCTGCAGGCTTCTTTCTCTTAAATTTGATGTGCCTCACAGTGGTGAAACCTAGGGTTACCTCATGGTCCTAAATTAAGGAAATTTCAACTAGGGGTTCCCAAGTTACAGCTCTCTAGAAAACAAAATCTTCCAACACATCTTTTTGCACAGACCTGATGATCCACCAAAAGTTCTAATCATGCCCATGTAGTCCCAAATCACTCAACATTCACTTCATCTAGTGCACTAACTCTTAAGGAAAGCAAAGTGAGAAGAAAAAAAGCATTAAAAAAAAAGTTTGACATTTAACATAAGTATGGACGAAAGCAGGATTGTGTGAAGGATGATGTGGAATAGTGACAAGCACTGCAACCTACTCCCAGCCTCCTCCTCCCACCCCACATCCCTGCCACTGGGATGGGCAGAACATGCCATGAAAGCAGCAACTGGGGACCTTTTTAAGTCCTGGAAGTACATAAGAATCCTTCTGTCCCTTCTCCTCTGTGCTCAATGGCACACCCCATCCCCTCCCATTTCCCCCACTCCACCAACTGCCCCTGCCATTGTCACCAAAGCAGAGCTGCTCCTGCTCCACTCCAGCCAGGCTGTGTGTGGGGCTGGGCTCAGCTGAAGACAGTGGCAACAGCAGTTGTGGCAGGTTCTCCCTCCATGAGCCAGCCCCATGCCTGGGGAGGTGAAGAGGGGCAGGAAAAAAATGGATATGGAAGAGCAATATGCCACCGCTATTGCATCCCTGACTGAGCCCAGACCTCGTGCAGCTCAGCTGGAGTGGGGCAGAAAACCCCTTGGGTTCAGGCTGCTGCCATTGAGGGACAGGAAGCAGCATGGGTGCCTCTATCCCCTCCCCCCAGCTGCTAGGGGTGGCACTGTCTCCCATGGTGGGGAAGGAAAGCATCATTCCACGCCTTCCCAGATACACTGTTGGGCATGGGGCTCTGCCTGTCTGGCTCCTATGGAAAGGCTATGCCTGCCATGGCAAAGACCCCTGAGGTTTGGGGCCATACTGGTGCCCCCTCTAAATTGGTGCCCAGGGCTGGTGTGCCAATCAACCCATCCTGATTACACTATTGTAGCATCTTTTAGCTTTATCCAGCCAGAGTAATGTCCCAACTGCAAACCTAGACAATAATGACATTGTATAAATGATTGCTTATTTTGAGGAGGGAAATTTCTCTTTCAGTAGAAAACAAAATAGGAAAATCAATAATAAAAATTGTGTCAATGCAGAGGTATGATTGTTGGTTGCTATTTCTTGACCTTCCAGAACATCAAGTTTAGCAAAACTCAAACTCCTGAAAATCAGGAAATTAGTTAAATTATATACCCATGCAACCTTAACTCTGCCCTATTTAAGTGATGTTCCAGTACACACACAATCTCATTTTGAATTGCACTGAATAGAAGCTATTGTACAACCTGCTGTACAGCCAAAAAATTAAGCTTACTCTTGAAAAAGAACACCAAGTCTACTAAATTTTACAAGCTTTGCAGAGTTATGGTCATGTAAGCCAGTACCTTAGTTGTTCATTTCCTGGTTTTCAAAAGTTTTAGGTTTTGCTGTTCTTCATGATGTGGAGAGAGACAAGACACTGTTGAGCAACCTTAACTGTGTTAAGACATTTTTTTGTTACTGAATTGTATGAACAAATGATTGACTCCAGATTAAATTGCCATTTTGTGGTATGCATCTTCTGTATGCTGGATACCTAAAAGAAGCAACATTACTTATCAAAAGCAAGAACATATGTTAGGTTTTTACCCAGCAGTTCTCAGATAACTATACTTACTAATAAATACTGTATCTCTGATAATGAGAATTGCTATCTCTTTTTGTATGAAATTTAGCCAAAATCTAAAGGAACTCTTATCCAAATTAATGTAGGCAGTTTTCTTAAACAGACATGTATATAAAATTTACTTCTATTCTTAGAAGAATTCTCCAGTGTTGGTATAAACATAACAGAAATGTCCAAGTTAGGATGGAGTTGAAGATCAGTGGTTAGCTGCTGTTTGAAGTGCTGTCAGATTAGAAGTAGTTAGCAATTCTAAAGAAATGTACAGAACTAATCATTTTCATTTTTTCAAGGGGTATCCCACCTCCCAGGAGTTGTGTGCACTGGCTGGAACTCGTGCTGTGCAACTCTGAGTCATAACAAATCATTTAAGCGTTAGCAGTTACTTTGGGTGTCTTCAAGTTACTACTCAGTGCAGCCAGTCTGGTTGAATTTCCCTACTTTGCATGTACATTTTGCAGACAACGCCTCCGGTTCTCCTTTTAATTCTTAAGAATTCTTGGAGTGAACAGACTTGGCGGGGGAATACTCATGCTATTCTTTCTTATTTTACATGTTGAAGGAGAAAAGCTAATTAATAGGCTTCTTTCTGAGCTTGCGCAAGAAAAAATGTCAGCTTAGTCAGATGTTATATCATCTGCTCATAAAGGTAGACTTCATATACCAGGCAGATGATTCTCACATTCAAAAGAAGCTATTGCTGTTCCATGTATAAATAATGCACTAGATTCATCCCTGGTTTAACTTCAGTGAAAGAAAGTCTTAGTTCCTTTTCTGGTGCACTCCATATTGTAAATGCAGAAATACGGTATATTTGGAAGGGCACGCACTTAAAACACTCAAACTTTCCAGAAACATTTTAAAAGTAATATCCACCAAGGTCCATTTGAGCAAGAGAGGCCACATGAATATTTTGGACCTCAGAATGAACATACCACTAAAGTCAATAGCACAGAATCGTATTCTACTTTAGAGATAAATTAAAAAATAAACTAAGAATCAACTTAAATAATGTCTCCTGTGTTTCTGAGAAAAAAGGGGAAAATTAACTCACCAATTTCTAATATCTCACATCTATTAAAACAATAGAGAGTAAGAGTACTCACTCCTGCTACAGAACACACGGCAACCATCATCCCACTCTGAATCAAGCACCCACGTCTATTGACATGTGTAATCATCTTGCAACAAGGAAATACTTTGTGTTTTATAGATTGCTACATTACAGCAGAGGAGTGTCCATAAGGCAAAATTTGGATATAGATTTCAAATAATCCAAAGATCATAAGCGTTTTGATTGAGGTTAGGGAGTGCAGGCTGGTTTATTTAATTTGGTTTTAATTTTTTTTTTCCAGCCTAGAAAGAGGACAGAGTCATGCTTTTATACCATCTGTGTACTCAGACTCAGGCCACATTTTATGGCAAACATCTTTATGGTCATCTCTTCAAATTACACAACCCTATGTAGGCTGCAAGATTTCAAAATACAATTGAGAATTAATTTGTTTTAAGGCCAGCCAAGTCATGATACTTTATTTAATCTTTCACAGTGCTGAGCTCATCTTCCATTACCAAACTAATACTATAATCAAGTAAAGTCCTTGTTCAAGGGAGGCCATGACTGATGCATTCCTTCCTTCTGCCTTAAAGGCCTGATGCTACTCTCATTGAAGTCAATGAGGAAATCTCTCCAGTGCCACATCCCTCCAGTGACCTAATTTATTTTTTCTGCAATATTCAGAAAAAATACATACATATCCAAAAAACTGCAGCCTCTCCCCACTTTAGCTGAAAATTAAACTCTAGAAATAATTAAATGAAGTAGGAAATCAAAGTTGTTTATGGGATAAAGGATCCCAAAGAGATCCAGGTCAAACTTTAGTTCAAGTGCAAACCCCTAATAAGTTTATTTAGCAGATTTTCATTATGGCCCACTTTGTACTAAACTCAGCTAATAATTCGGCACAGCTGCCTCAGTACACCGAACAGACTATTTAAGTGCAAACAGCTTCACTGTCTTCCAAGCTAAGCTTCTATGAGAAACTTGCATTGCAAATCTTTCCACCTGATTTGTGGACGTCATTTCCCAGTTCTCCTAAACATAAATACTCACCCATCTGCAAAGAGAGAAATATGTTTGTAATTAACAAGGTCATCATTGTACTGTACATAAATCAGGAAAAGGGAGAGTAATCGTTAAATGAAGACAGCTACCAAAGGAATTATTTTGCTTCCAATTAGACATAAAGAGTAAACCTTTTCAATTACTAGCTTCCCTGAGCTCTATCTAGATGTTCTCATTTGTTTTGCAGGAGCCTGTAAATTAGCCCTTCATTAGGGCTGAGTTTAGTGCAACAGCTAATTTAAAACCCACTTCCATGCTGCATAGATTCTGCCTTCCTTTTAACTAAGATGATTTGCTGGTAAGTCATTTACATTTATCTCCTTTGACAGATGTTGCTGTTTACCTTCTGATCATTTTGGTGAACACATGCACCTTATAAAGATACAAGATTGCAAAGGTTTATGACCTCAAAATAAGGAAAAATTTTGACAATCTGAAAACAATTGCCAGGTTTCTAAAAGTTAAATCGCTGGCTATATCTACCTTTGGCAGTGAATTAGGTAGTGTTTAACACCTGTTTTCCCTGAATTTAACCTTTTTATTCCCTAATAGTCTTACATTTCAAGTCTAGTAGTTATGATTACCTGCTTTGTCAAAAACCTCACAAACTAAGGGAAGCCAGACACAGACATTTGGAAAGTAGACCTCCAAGAAGCACTGGAGGATTGTTGTAGAAAGCAGTACAGTCAATTTAGTCTGTAGTCCTCTTGTTCCAAATGAAGCGCTCCTGTAAATGCCCTTTGTAAGGGCTAATGTAAATAAGAACTCTAAGTGCATTAGGCTAATTTTGTATGACACTTTGTTTTATAAACTGCATTTCAAAATATTTTAATCAAAGTTGTAACTAAGACTATGATCCTCTACAACTTCTTGCGAACCTGAGAGAGACAGCTCTGATGTTCTAATTACATTCCATTTGGCATAATTACATTCTAAAGCTTACTCCTGTAGTTTCAGTTTCTATTTCACTTCCTGTCCTGAACTGCTAAAATTTGGGTGCTGTTAAAAAGCTCCTGAATTACTAACCAAAATGTGATTGCATTTCAGGAGCAGTTGAAAAGATCATTCTTTATACCCTCTGGGACTGAGCTGGGTGAATGACACTGTACTATTAATTAACTAAAATAGTGTCATAGGGCTGACATAGTTTATGGAAATTATACCGTTTAGTTGCTGAAGATGTGCTGTGATTGTGCATGGTGGACCCAAATATACTATGATTAGACAATAGCCCTGTTTTTCTCCAATTTACCAAAAAGGGCAGCTCAGCAAGTCTTTTTGGATGCTATTTTAAGTTACGTTCTATTTGGTTAACTTGCTTTACATTGTTAGTTTCCTACCCATTATTTTCCAAGGCTATTCAGTATTAATTTGGGAAATCAATACTGAGCCCCAAGAGAAGTTGAGCCATGACAATCCCGGTGTTGCTGCGGCAAGCTGAGACATGCCTTTATGCAGCACCTGCTTGAGGGCACCTTTTATGGCTTTCATAATAGGCAACAGGAGTTTGGCCCCAAGGGAATAGTGTAGCCATCCGCATGCAAAATCCCATTGCTACCTCAGTTATTTGCTTACCAATTAGCTTGCTTCCTGTGGGAGCTGGCAGGAAGACATCTTGTTAGCTGTGTACAATTTTATTACATTAGTATCATGTTAACTTTACAATATGAATGGAGACTTCATAACTCTCTATAAAGTTTGGTACTTTACAAGTAAAATTATCCCCCATTTTACAGCTGAACCAACTGATGCACAGGATACTTAGAAAAATGTAAATGTTTCTGCCAAAAAAGAACCTCAGGGTCAAATTTGGGGGCAGGAAGGATCTTTTATTCTTCCCCCTGGCATCAGATTGACAAGGACTGGGGGGGGGGGGGGGTGCCTTCCTCTGTAGCATAAGCCACAGTCCCCTTTCCAGGATCCTCTGACCACATTAACCAGTTGCTTCCCTTTCGTTGCGGTGGCAGGGCATTGGCAGTGCCTTCCTTTCCCCAGCTTCTACCTATGGGATGTTGTAGAGTGCTCCTGGTTTTTTTGGTCTGGTGACTTTGTAGTTGAGCTTGAGGGTTCAAAGTGGTGATTGGAGGGAATTCTTGGGTCAGGGGTTGCCTGCAAACTCAGGGGACTAGACTCTATGGGCCACGACGTCCCTTCTACGTTACTTCATCCTTGTCCAATTAACCATAAAGCAATAAGAGGTCTATACAGCACATCATCCTGCATAATCCACTGCCAACACCTCTAGCAACAATAAGAGAATCCTTTTGTAATTAATTGTAAGGATGGAAAAAAATAATAATGCAAAAATGCCTGGAATAAAATTTTCTGCTAAATATACTATGTAATGCTGAAAGAATATTTCATGCAGGCAGCACACATGACGTAGCACATACCTACAAAGTGATAAACTCTGCTACCATAGTAAAACTGTCAGTTCTGATTATTTAAAAGGTGACTACCTGCAGGCTTCGCTTTCATTCTGCCTTGTAATTAGTTTGTCCCACATGCCTGATCTGACTGGCTAGTCCTCCACTGCATTGTATGCCTATTGCACTTGGCTCCTGCTCATGATTCATCAGCCACACAGAGACAAAAGTTTGGCTTCCCTTTACCGGATAGTGATTTATTCCCGATGGCATCTCTCTGCTGTCAGATAAAATTCATGTGGGTTTCCTTCATCAAAGCAGAGATCATGCCGTAAACATCAACTTGTGCCACAGCCAATATAAAGGATCATTGTTGTGATAAAAGATGAGTATTGCACAAATGCCCCAGCTGAGTTTGCCACACTAATGGATTTGCATTCTGGGGGCCACAGGTTTTTAACCCTGTCTGTTCTTTCCCTCCCTCTCCTCCTTTCTTAAAGATTTCCCTATACTCTGTTGTGGGGCCTGATTCTGTGAGGTGCTGCGGAGTCTCTCTATTATTCATTCTCTGGATCGCTGGGAATACTATGCAGCAAATATCTAACTTGGAATGAAACGATGCATCTCACTTTCACAGCATGATGCCAAGTGGGAATGACAAATCTGTATGTATCCCACAAACAAGAGTATCCATGAAATAAAGTGGGACAGACTCTGAACCCAGTGAGTTGGTGCAAAGTTTTGTTCACTTCAACTGAGTTCTGCCAGATTTAGGCTGAAGAAACTCAGTTCAGAATCTGTGAACTTGTTATGCGTACCTGAAGGGTTTTTAAATTTAAGGGGATCTTTGCTCACTTATTTGTTTTTACCAAGACTCCTTTACACTAAAACTGTGTATTAGTGTGTTAAATGAGACATTGGCCTCATTATCTTTTATCCTCTTGATCCTTCAACAACCTGGAGATTCATGTAGCCAGTAAAAAAAAAAATCCATCATGTTTTAATGTTTCAGTTAAAATATTTAATACTACACAAATTTGCCCTAGTCTTCAGTGAAGGTCACAATGGCATATTCCATTATTGTTCTGCATTAGACTCAGAAACACAATAATTTATACATCTAAAGAACCCCTTCCAGAAGGATCGCTAAGTATCGTATGGTGTAAATGGAGACACAGAGAAATTAAGCAATAAGTCCAAGGTCAAAAAGCAAATAAGTGGCAGAGTCCAGAATAAACCCCAGATCTGCAAAATAACTTCTTAAGCTCTGTTCTAACTACTAAATTGTCCTGTTTTTTGCAGGCCTGCAGTAAAGATCGGTTTGGAGGAGAGAATTTTTCTATTTGGATTAATCAACTGTATTGAGAGAGTGCATGTGTGTGTGAGCACCCTTGGGCACGTTTGTCTCAGTCCCATCCCTATCCACCCTAAACGTTTACTGAGTCCTGTGTGTCACAGGAGAATAAATGCCTGAGCCATTATCTGCCCATTCCAAGAGTTCAGAGAATTTGCATGACATCATGGGCATGACCCCCTCACTAATCACATTATATGCTGTTTAACTTAACACTGCTAAGCTTTGTCTGATAACATTGTAAATACCATTTTATTGTAAATTAGATTATTCAAACCTCCTCAGCGTTTAGGTCAGTTCTTGTGTGAGGTCCTTGCTCCCCCTCCCCATCAACCCCAAATTGAATCTTTTGCTGTCTGAGCCAGGGTATTTCTTCAGAAGGAAGCACAAAAAGAAAAGAAGGCTGAGCTATTATCTGCTTCTAACTCAGCACTGCTGATTGCAGTAAGTGGACAGAAGACTCTGTGCATCTGTTCTTTTTCTCTTTCTTTCCTTGGAATAAAATCAATAGGTTTTGTTTTCTCTCTTGAAGCTGGCTGGGTTTCATTACACTCTTCCTGTGAGGTAGTGTATACTTGAGACCTATGATTTCCTTGTACCAAACCTAGTCCTAGCCGTTTCAGTTCGACATCACTTTGCCCTTATCCGGCCTGTCCTTCAGGCTTCTCATTTATTTACAAAGTAATGTGTCAACTCACCAGTACTATTTTTTTTTTTTTGCATTTGCTTTTGTTTTCTAGGACCAAAGGAACTGGCGCAGACTAAGATAAACCACTGTTGTAACATCAGTCACGAATTACAGCAAATCACTGCATAATGTCTAAAGCACGTTGATGTTTCCAAGTGTCTGGAAAAGGGGAGGGAGTTACTTTCACTTTCAAAAGTTGGTATTTTTATTTCAGAAGTAGATATAATAGGAGGTTTCTAAACTACAGAAGTCCAACAAAAGGATTTTTCATCATTTTTTTTTTAGATGACAGGTCTCAGAAGATGCTTTACTCCCTCCTTCTCTTATCTTACTGAAATGCATCACAAATGGTGTGGTTAAAACAGAGGAGCAGAAGTCAAGCCTTCTGGAGTCAAGACTTAGCTCTGCTACTGACTCTGTGAATCCATTTTGGGCAATCATCCCTAGGGTTTCTACTCAGATATTGTCTCTCCCATGCACACACATAAAACCTTTCTGCCTTGTGTGGTGCCTTCAGACCAGGTTATCTAGCTTACCTGGGCCAACAGGCTAAAACTCGAGTGAGTCTTTCACACAGGCTGGTCACTACAGGGTATATTTCTGGAGTGCAGGTAACTCTCCAATGCCTTCCCACAATTCTCTCTGTATGCACACAAGGAGAGACACAAGTCTCTGGGAAGAATGTAAACAGCTCAACTTATTCTGAGCACAAAGACCATAGGCATGGCCCTAGAAAACCTTGCAACACACCCAAATGAATGTAGCCCAAGCATGGAAGAACTTGGGTGTAGTTTTGCAATACCAGGACTGCACCCACCAGGACTAAGGTAACAGGAGAACTCAGACCTAAGCACTGATCACCTTGCATGAAAAACATACACTATGGTTGCATGTACACGTGAGGCTACGTCACCGTAGCATCAATGAGCAAAAACCATGACATTGCAGCTCCATAGCCGTAGCAATGCACTCTCTCATTATAGCACGCTGCAATGGCAATGTACCAGCTAAAAATAACCATGCATATCTGGCACGGTCCGGTATGGGCTGTTACTGCATCATCGTTTAGTACAGGGGTCAGCAACCCTGGGCACGTGTGCTGGGCGTGGCACGCAAGGCCATTTTGCTCAGCACACTACCACCAGCCCGGGCTCTAAGCAGCTGCTGCCAGCCATGGAGCCCAGGCTGCTCCCAGCAGGCGGTTGGGAGGCTGCAAGCCCTGCTGCAAGCAGACTGGGCTCCATGGGCCGGCTGCAGCCAGGAGGCTGCAAACAGCTGCTCCAGGCTCCTGCATGTTGGCACTCTGGCACTTTCCAAGGTAGACATTGTGGTTTTTTTGGTACTCCAGCCAAAAAACATTGCCTACCCCGATGTAGTATTTCCAAAAGAAAATACTAAATGATGGCAGAGTAACAATGGGTGGCACCATACAGCCATGTGTAGACATGCCCTATGTGTTGTTGGCAAGTCACTGTCTGCCTCTACTCTTGACTGTACCATATTTACTTGAATATGCAATGATGTTTTTCCTCACCAATCAGCATGGGGAAAATAGCCCCTTGTCTTCTATTCACATATAAGGAAACCTCACTAAATATATTGTCCACCATTCAACTGTTGCCAAAAGCAACATTTGCTCAGTAAGGGACTATGAAATTGATTAAATGCAGCCAAAACTGAGCATGATTATAAAACACAAGACCCATACTGGGCAAACATAGTGATAGGAACCTACATTTTTTTTTTGAAAAAATGTATACTTCTATATATATAGCAATAGATAGATAGATAGATGTGTGTATATATAGATAGATAGTTATAGTTATACACACACACTCCCCAACTAGCAAGAATTTTTCTTCACGTACCTTAACCCACCTTCAAAACTCCCACACTCATTAAAATAAACACGCACACACAAACCCACACACCCATCCGTAGTTCTTTCCCTAGTTCAATCACACTGTCTTTTAGTCCTAGCACCAATTTTATGGTTTATACTCTCAGTTCATTCACTGTCATCATCACTGTTGCTGCTGCTTCCACTGCTGTTGTCACTCCAGGTCCAGTTGTATTATTGTCCTCTTTGCTATCACTGTCCACTCCCCCTCTAGGGGGTCTTTGAAAAGCCTGTGCCAAGTGTCCCTTTGCCAAATGGAATTGGCTGCATCTTTTCTATCCTTTGCCACCGGTTTCTGGGAGTAGGACTGGAATTCACTCAGAAACATTTTAACACAGTCTGTTTCCTTAAGGTTTGTGTGCCTGTATATCAGGAGGTTCCTAGACTTCCACAGTGTGCCCCTGACACAGGACACGAACTGGTTGAAGTGGGTTGTTGAGGTCACCTAATGTTTAGTCAGGTGTCCATACAGCGCTGCCTCCCTTGTCATCAGCCTGACCCCTGTCACCTCTTCACAGAACTAGTTTACCTTTTTCCACACCCCCTGGGTGTATGGGCAGAGCCAGAGGAGGTGGTTGATAGTCTCTGTTGTGCCTTGGCAGATTTCCCTGGGGCAGCTGGGTTGAGTCCCTTTTGCCTCTCTGTGTCTCCATGGCCTCCCTGGGAGTGCGTGGTGGGCTACTAGCCAATTCAAGTCTCTGTGGTCCTTTCATAGGTCCTTGTGGAAGATCTTCTCCCACATGGCCTGGCAGTCATCACTGGGGAGCAGCTCCACGGTCAATAGCATATCTCTGGCTCTGACTACCTTCTGTATCTTGCTGTGGCTTGACATAGATGCTGGGCCTTCATCCTGTAGCCCAGCACTTACTCCACAACTCATTCAGGACTCTGTAGAACCAGGGGTACTCTATGATTCATGCTCTCCCATTAGCTGTTGTGTACATCCCCCACAGTCTCAGGAGGTGACCTGCAAAATACCTGACAAGACAGGCTGTTTTGGTCTCTCCACCAGTCACCAGCTTGCAGATTTGGCTTGTGTACCTTGCTCGCAGGAACAGAAGGATGTCTGGCATCCCCATGCCCCCAGTCCATTTCTTATTGTACATGGTCTTCCTTGCTACCTTCTCCTCTCCAGATCCTCAGAAGAAGACACACATGGCTCTTGGGATTCTGTGGTCAGCATGCTTCAAAGGGGGAAGAAGATCAGCATAGCGTATGGAAAAACCAGTAGCAACACTGCTTTATGAGCACCATGCCCCCACCGGAGAAGTAGCACATATGCCACAGACTGAAGAACCTATGACAAGAATAGCTCAACACAGCCTATCTGAATAAGAGATATGGCAGTGCCCACTGCACACAGTCCCCACTCCCCCCCCCCCCGACACTTTTTCAAGTCATGGTGAGCCACTACATTGAATGCATTTCAACTTCCTCTTCAATCCCACAGCTGAGCTGTGCCTTTCTTTCCCATTCCCAATAATTCCTGTTTCTTCATCAGCCTTAAATGTCTGGTAAATACCACCAAGCAGGGTCCCAGACAGTTCACCCAGAATCCCTGTCACGTACTCTCTCCACTTGTTGTCTATGATTTGTGGGGACCTACCCTCCATGAGGTAGAGCTGGACAAAGTTGTTCTGAGTGGGAGGCTAATTAGCACATGGATTCTTTGTTGGGGGTGGTTTCTGGAGTACATATACATACTGAGTAGTGCTGAGCTGTGAGGTCACCATGGTTTGAAATGCTGTTGACTCTGGTGAAGCCTAGCTGAATAAATTAAATGGTAAATTCTTTGGATTAATATCATGCATAGTTTGTACTATGTATAGGAGGAGTACAAAAGTGCTGTTTAAAAGTGTGTTTATGGAGTACCTGTTCTAAAACTTGCAGCAGTTTCTAAAAAGGTAAAATGCTTCAATTCTGGATGAACTAATTCTATGGGTGCCTATACGCAAATGACTACAGGTATGTTTATTTAAAGGTTAGCATTTTCAAATTTGTTCCTCACTTCCACGTGCTCAGGAAGAGCAGGGTCTGACAGTAAATGGAGGGTACGGACTGCAGGGGGAAGAAGTTGGTGCGGCAGAGGGCAAAGGGGTACCTGACCCCATGGATTCATTTTCCCTGCTGTAGCAGTGAGGGGGGAACAAATTCAAGGCAAACCTCTAATAATTAGATTCTATACCTGGAAAATTATAATAAATTTATAAATTTTCCAGGTATAGAATCTAATTATTAGGGTCATCTTATATTCAAAGTCATCTTGTCTTATATTCAAGGAAATGCATTAATGAATGTTAATATCCACTGTTGTTTTAAGAATTAGTTAATATTTATAAAACACTTCAAGAGCCTTTCATTAAAGTCTCTTTCAGAGTGGCGCACTTACAAAGTATAGTCATTATTGTACAGTGGATTCTGCCCTTACTGATTGATTACTATAATCATCATCATCATCATCATTCAGTCATTTAGTCTGACGCAGGATTTTTTTCCATGGGTTTTTTTAAAGAGGTATGTTACTTATCACAGAAACAAGAACCCAACAAACAAATCTTATGATCTTGTATGGCATGAAATTGATCTGGGTGGCCAACCGGAAGCAGGAGTGCCACAAGTACACGTCTAATTGTGGCATGCACCAGACTGGGGAGAGGACAGGCAGCACAATGACAGCTAGGGCAGGGAACAGAAAGCAAAGTATCAGATTAGGCAGGGAGCAGGAAGCTGAGAAGCAGATCAGGTAAGGGAAAAGGAGGGTGTGGGGCTAATTTGTGGCATGCCTGTCAAAAAGATTGGCCCCTGCACTGAGAGAGATGATAATACCAACAGTGTACTGTCGACAAAATAAAGGTACCACCTACAACTTGCAGCAAGACAAGGCAACAGAAATCTATGAAGTAATAGTTCAAGGAGAATATTAATATGATAAGATCCATGGATTTCATTTTCTGGAGCGTGGATGGGGTTAATAAAAATCCTAGTTTTTAAATGCTTATTAATTACTACAACCAAAAACTGCTGAAATGTGTTTTAAAGGCATACATATGTACACTGGTATATGCCTTTAAAACACATTTAATGTTATTATATCGTGTGTGTGTGTGTGTATACACACGCACACACACACACATACACACATACACACACTATTATATGATATTATATCATATTATTGTATCATAGATATTACTATTTATGCAGGGTCTTTTTCTTCTTGCACATTTCATTCAGGCTAGTCCGTGAACATATGAAATTTGTCAAAAAGGCATTGGTGTACATAGAATGGGGGTCTAATTTACTATTAAAGAAAAAAATAAACTCCTCACATATTCTGTTCTTTAGGGATAGGAATAGCTTTATTTAGCAACTCGACTACAAGACTTGCATGTTGTCGTCCCTGCTTTATGGTTCAGAAATACAGACTACATATGCTAGGCACATCAAGAGACTGAACAGCTTCCACATGAGATGCCTGCATAAAAACCTAAAAGTAAAGTGGAAGACCTGACTTGAAAAGAAAAGAACTGCAAAGTAACAGGCTGACTTTGCTGATCTTACAATTTCATCCCTGCTAGGTTCATGTCTAATTGACGCATCAAAGAGTAGGCAACTATTGATATTCTGGATCGTGGTGTATGCCTAAACAAGAGTATTGAGAAGTGGAGGCTTCCCAAGACTTACTGCCCCCACCCCCACTTTAGGCAATTAAGACAGAAGTTTTAAGCTTAAGAAAACCAAACATCTTGCTCCTTTGGGAGTCTTGCCTTCTATACACACTTTGCCAGCCGCAGGCCATTCTTATCTTTTTCCCTAACTTGATTAATTTCAATAGATCAGTACTTTATTTATTTATTTTTTTAAATCCCAAACATTTGAGGATCTGGACTTGAGATTCAAGTTTGGGTATCTAAGTGAAAGCTGTCAGCATTTGTTCACTGTAGAAAAAAATCAAGCCTAATTATAGATGTAGGCTCCTTAGGCTGAGAGCATTAGCCTTGGATTTTAATCTGAGTCTAGCCACTAATACTAACCTCACCAAAAATCATATTGAGTCAAATCCTGCTCTTCTAGCTCATGCTGATTATGCCAAAAGAAATCCTTTCAGCAGAATTCCTTGGGCAGAGGCTGTGTTATTGCTATGTATTTATACAGTACCCGATGAAGAATGTCTTGCATTTGAAAGCTTTTAGCTTTATCCCAGCTACATAGTTGGTCCACTAAAAGATCTCACCCTAAGAAATCATTGCTTACAGCACCTAGCACATTCATGTGCAGGTCTATGACTGCTGGGCTGCAAATAGCAGGACATAATAATGGTGCAATTTGCTGCAATAAAAGGTAATAAAAGTCAACTAATAAAAGTCAACCTAAATCTCCCCCATTCAGAAAACCTATTCTTTCGTTACCTTACAAAAGGAGGCTGACAGCCTTAATGCATGAACATTTGTAAAGCATTTTGACATTCTGGGATGGGACATGCCAGGAAATCAAAAGTATTACTGCTGTATAATAAAATTGAAGTCTAGTTTATCCTCAAAATTGTTTCGCTCATTTATCGGATTTCTTGCACGTGGGCAAAGCTACCGTAACACATTTTTACCAGGGGCTTGATGATTTCTTTATCACAAGGACCTACCCTGAGCAGTGGGTATAAGTACAAGGCTTGAGTATTTTATTCATTTCTTATTCATTAATTTGACCACAGTCCTGCAATTTGTTACCAATGGGCAGAGCCTTAGTCATGGCAAGAATCAGTTGTAGAATCAAAACGTTGTTTTAATTGTACAGCTAGTCGGTGAGATAGCAACTGTGGCCGTGCTCATGAACAGTAATTAGTTTGCAAATAAAGGTCACTAGTAGTTTTACTACCTGACTAAACATACACTCCCACAATAGATGGTAATGGCTCTGAAAGGTACATTATGGTTGACTGAGTATAAATATTGATGCAAACTCTTCTATAAATTGAAAGGCAGAGCAGTTTGGCTGTAATCATTCCGATTCCCCAGGTAGACAATACACACTTTAATCAGAACACAAACCTGGAGGGAACTACTTGCACGATAACATAATACAGGAGAACACTGTAATTCTGTAATGAATTATATTCTGAGACACAAATTGTATATAATTTTCTTTCTTCTTTTAAGAAATTAATGAGTACAGAACTGTGTTCTATACAGCTGATGGGAAAATGGCTAAATGTGTCTTTCTTCCTTTGAAGGAATCAACTGCATCCCTGTGAATTTAAATATGTATATATGTATATATGTATATACACACATATATCAAACAGTACAGAAAACAACTCTCTACTTTCTTACAAACACACACAATTAAAGAGAAAAAGAAGAACAAGAAAAAATACCTTCCCTCCAGCCTATCATGCCGGAATAGAACATGTACTAGGCTTATGTACTTTCCTTAGTGTACCGTATTGTGGGTGCTTCGAAAGCTAACCAAAATCATGAGTTAGAAGAGGAATGGCAGCCTGGACTGGGGATTTCCCTGTTTTTGTTTTACATTAGTTAAGCATAGGGATTGGGCGGGGGTTATATATATTATTTTTATGCTGGATTTTACAGTAATGTAACTGAACCCTGGTGCCCTTTGTCATTTCTTAAATGTTCCTTTAGCCCTTCTGTGGACTGGATTTAAAGATAGTGGACCTGATCCAAAGCCCACTTAAGTCAGTGGAAAAATGCCCATTGCCTTTGGTGGAATTTGGATCAACAGTAATATGAAGGAGCCCTTCTTTCTGCTTCCCCACCTCTCTCTCCCCCCCTCCCCAATACATTTGGGACATGACCCCACCGACCTTACCTTCTAAAATAAGATGAAATCCTGCTCCCTTTGTAAAGTCAGTGATGAATCTCCCATTAAATTTAATGGAGCCAAGATTTCCTTCAGTGCTATCAACTCTATCTCATTGGTTGCAACGGGACTGCTCACAGTCAGCATAACACCCAGTTATAAATCCAGTAAGCACAACACCCAGCAACATTTGCAGGGTTAGGTCCTTAATGATGGTTCAGTTCGATTTCATCTTGGACTATTGCCACATTTGTCTTGTACAGTCAGTCTAACTTTTCACTTGAAAAGTGAAATACTACAAGATCTGAGTCTTCACAGGGGTGTATTATAAACCAATAAAATAAAACATCATCCTCGCTAAGATACTCTGCACCCCCCACCCAGCTCATCTCCTCATTGTGACTACAGACAGACACATGATTAAACAAGGAATAAATGTATGTAGATTTTACTTCCTTAGTAACAGACTTTTTAAAATCTTTCAGATTTTTAAACCTTTCTGTTTTTAAAAAAACAGATTTTTAAAAATCCTTCTCAGTCTTCAGATGTTAACCTACACCAAATAAGCTATCCCCCAACGAGTCCCTGTTATAACTATTGAAAGAGAAAAGAATACCTCTCAGAAAAAACTTCACTCTACCTCCCATCCATATGAAATACTCTTTTACTTAACTGTGTTGCTATTATATTTCATGTAAGAAAAGAGGCATTGTCCTGGCTGTAGAGAGCCAAGGATTGGGAGTTAGGGCTACTGAGTTCCTTTCCCTTTGCTGTGCATCTTTAAGTAACTTAGTTGACTTGTCTGTGCCTCAGTTTACCCATCCACATAATGGGTTAATATTATCTCCCTAACCTCACAGAAAGTGACGGGGTGAATCTACATGTACATTAAGCTGCTTTTTCTAACACACATTACATTTAGTACCTCCAATGTGAAGTACTAAAGAAAGGATCATTAGGCTGCCTCAATACGCAGTAATGAATATGCATGGTTTGTTATGAGATGCATTAAAGGATAGTAAAATAGGCTACTGTGCATTAAAGCACACACGTAGACATGCCCAGGGAGGTTTCAGGCCTCTCTTTTGAGGAGTAAGTGGTGTTTAAGTGGTGGCAGATGACAAACCAAGGAGCAATGGTTGCAGCCAGGGAAGTTTGGGTTAGATATTAGGAAGAATTTTCTCACCAGGAGGGTGGTGAAGCACTGGAACAGGTCACCCAGAGAGATGGCAGAAACTCCATCCTTGGAGGTTTTCAAAACCCGGCTAGACATCGCTTTGGCTGGGATGCTCTAGTTGGGGATGATCCTGCTCTGAGCACGGGGTTGGACTAGATGTGACCTCCTGAGGTCTCTTCCAACCCTCACTTTCTAGGATTTGATGATTCTAAAGGCAAAAGTGTTAATACTTTCCTCCAAAAAGCTGACTCATAAATTATTGGGGATTCTCCCCCCCTCCCCCCCGAAATTACTCCCCAACATTTTCAGCTCCCTGCAGCTAATAGTGTTTCTTATGGCCCTTTTTCATTCCCGGGGCAGATTTCAATGCGCGGCTGCCTCCTCTGGCTCCGTCCAGGTCTCCAGTGGGAGGCAGTAGCCGGGCCCCCTTGTCCGGCCGGGGCTCCCCCCTGGCCTCCCCAAGGGGGGACCCGGGACAAGTGCAGGGCTGCACCGCTCCCAACCATACCGCGAGCAACAGCGCCTTCTAGCGCCCCCCTGCCCGCCTGCCGGGAACGGGGGGTGCTGGCCCGGGAGAGAGCTGGGAGAAAATGCCCATTGCACTGCATCCAGTCAGGGTTCAAGCTCCTCTCCCCCACCCCCCTTTTTTTCCACGCATTTTCTGGTCCCCCTGTCTCCCCGTGCCTAACTCCGTCTGTCTGCAGCTCCCCCGGCAGCTGCTGTTACAGATACAGTGTCACAGGGCAAGGGAGAGCTAGGAAACACCTGTTTCCAACATGAAAAAGGTGGGGAGAAAGCCCACAACAGGCTTGGCAACTCCTTCCATATATTCTCCTCTCAAGTGGCTTGTAAAAATCAAGTCATAAAATCTGCAGGATCATTTTTCAAAAAGATCACTTTCAGTTTTTACATATTCCGCTGAAAAAATGCTTCTCAAGTCTTCTCCCCTCCCATGCTATTTCTTTCCACAGCGTCTGTTGTGCGGGGGGGCGGGGGGGGGGGCTTACAGATGGGTCTAATGTTGCAGAAAAACATGTGTCTGGAATACATTCCCCTTCCAGCACCCCTAGCCCTCTCCCCCCGATTCCCGAAACGAAACCTTCACCCCAAATACCGACTTGTGAACACAGAGAGGCTTTTCATGCGATTAAATAAGGGCTGCTCGTGGAAGGAAAAGAAACCAGGGGAGGGGGACGGGGGAGCTGGTTGCGCGGGCGCGTGAAAGGCGCTCGGCTCGCGAGGGCCGGGGCGATCCCGCCGGGCACCCGCAGCCGGGCACGGCGCGCTGGCTCCCGCCCCGGCCCGCGGCTGCGCACGCCCGGCTCCAGGATTTCATCACCGCTTTTCCACGGACCTGCCAAAAGCTGTTACGCCTCAGTGCAATGTGTAGCTTTTTCCTGCCATTTTTTTTTTTCATAATAAAAGAGGGAGTGAAGCTTCCCCCCCCCAAAAAAAAGAAAAAAAAAAAAAAGAGCCAAATGGATCAGAGGAGAAGAAGGGGGGGGGGAAAAAAAAAAGCAATAGCCAAAGGGGATGCCAGTGAGGTGTGGCTTGCATTTAAATATCCAATATGTCAATGTAAGGGGAGTGTGTATGTATATAAAGTGCAGTTTGCATCTGATAGCTGGACATAACCAGCTATGAAAGGCAAGAGGAGATCAATGCACAGGGGAAACTCCGCTTTGAACCAAGGCAAGGCCAGGCGCTCCCGCCGCACGCGCTGAGGGGGCTGAGAAGTTACTTGAGGGCAGTGAAGCCCCAAGCCGACCAGTCAATACACACGCACACACACTTACTTTTGCCAGAAAGCCCTGCAACTGTGGCCCCGCCGTTTGCACAGCCACTCGCACTCGCCCGCACCGTGACACGCGCCCTGCTACGGCCATGGCTGAGGTAGGGGGCTTCCTCGGCTCCCTGGATTTGGATTTGCACGGATTTTCCTCCTCTCTTGGGAATGTGGCTCTGGCCGATTCTCCGGGAGTGCTGAACGAGAGGCTGGGGCAGATCGAAGGAAGGCTGCAGAGGGGGTCTCCCACGGACTTCGCCCACCTGAAAGGCATCCTGAGGCGGCGGCAGCTCTACTGCCGCACGGGCTTCCACCTGGAGATCTTCCCCAACGGCACGGTGCACGGCACCCGGCAGGACCACAGCCGGTTCGGTAAGGCCGGGCCCAGGAGGGGCTCCGCGGCGTGGGGCGGCTCGGACAAAGGCAGGGTGAGGAGCCGGCGGGAGCACCGGGCACCCCTCGGGGCGCATTTGCCCGGCTCCCATCACGGGGCCGGGACGCGGGGCGAGGTCCGGGAGCAGGTTACTTCGCCCCGCAGAAACCCAGCGCCAGAGGCAGCGGCCGGGGCGCAAGAGCGGCTGCGGGGGCAGGCTGCTGCCCTGGGGCACCCCCGCCGCCGCCCGACCCCTCTGAACTTGGGTCACTTCCAAGCCACGTGCTTATTGCTCTGCCTTTGCAGTGTTATCACCCCTCACTGAACCCAAGGCAATGCCTCCCCGCGATTTTTTCTCACCCCCCCCCAGCAAGTGAGGGGTTAACCCCCTTTTCTCCTCCCCGGGAAGTACCAGGGCGGGGGGATACCCCCCAGCCCAAGAAACAGGTGTCTTTTCTCTGCTGAATACACGCGATGGCTCTGGAGCTGCCTGTTTTCTTTATGAACTTGTTCAAAGAGCCCCGCCGCCTGTCCCACATACAGAACTAATTACACTATTAATATAAATCATCCCTGGGATGGATATAATTAGAATCCTAAACAAATGCGCTCACTCCTCAGAAATGCGGGCATTTTTATTTTCAATTTCCTATTCTCCCCAGTGCTAAGTCATTCTGCAGGTGCACCAAAAACATGCTTGAATAATAATAAATAATAATAAAAAGGCAGCTCGCTCCATTTGAACCTCTGCAGTTCACAGGAGCGAGGAAGGCAAAAGAAAGAAGAGACAGCCAAGTGCGGGGAGCTCTCGTCTTCTTGGCTCTGCAGATTTGGGGGATAAAATGCATTCTTGCTTACTAGACTGGTCCTGAAAAGCGTCCCTCCTCAAGCAGAAGCAGATCAGTTTGCTGGAGCAGAGCCAGAGGGGAGGGGGGGAGGAAGGGGGGTTGAGAAAAAAAATTAGGTGACCTTCACCCTCAGGAGAAGGAAAAGAGAAAAGGCAGTAGACAGAACACTACTGATTCACCTACCATTCAGGATAACGCTGGAAAAGTCTTCAGCGTCTGTATCAGTGTCACACAATTACCAAAATCTCAAATGAGACTGTATGTAATCTTTGAAAAATGTATCTCAAGCCACAGGCACACAAGTACAGTAAGTTTGAACAGAGTTAAGACAAACTCCTGCTTCTTTGGCATCTGGCGCAGGTGCCTGTGTAAACTATCAACAGGTCCCAAGCCAGTGATCTCAGCTGCATAGTCAACAGGTTGCAAGAGATGTTCTGGTGACTTGCTGTAGCGTGCTGTATTTTAACAAAGACAAAACCAAAATTGTTTTTAGGGAGGACTTAACTATTCTTTCTCTGAGCAGGAATAGTTTAGAGACATTTTTGTTGTTCTTGTTTTAGGCAAGGCTTTTGAAATGATTAAAAAACAATCCTGTGTACTGTACCTTGCATAAACACCAGGTGCAGGTAGTGTATCCATGCCTAAATCAACAAGAAAGTCATAACCTGCAGGTCAGAGTAAGGTACTAATAGGCTCATGGGGCAAGTGTTCTTTAATTACATCCCGAAAGACACATATCTTTTCCCTTTCATCTCGCAGCACGTGATCATTTCTCATATTAAGGGCACTGGAATCAAGTCCATTGTATCTGTGTATTTCTTTAGTTTAACCTACCTCTGCCACCTACCAGTTCTTTTCTACTGCCTCTTTTTTACACTTCGTGATACAAAGAAGCTACCAGCTGCTAATGACAGAACTTTTCCCTTTTCCATTTCTCGTAACTTAAAATAAAGTTGTCTCTAAATACGTTTTCAAAACTCCACATTAAAATGAGCTAAAACTTTTAATTAGTTTTGCAAGGTTCAGATTAAGAGCCAATCATACAGTACGTTCAATAAAATTGAAAAGTTAGCATTCCATAAGTGTTTCAGCAGTCGGCATCCTGCTACGTAAAGTACTCCAGACTTCAGATATAAAATATTATAGATTTCTGCTTCAGGGTTTTCCCAAAAGCAGTGTAAAATAAATAGTTATTTGTTGTAATTGCAGGGCAAGGCCCCAAATAATTAGACTGGAATCCTCGTGTTCAGATCAAGTTGGACTGAGCCTTGCTGCAACAGAGACTCCAAGTAATAATGTACTGGCACATGGTATTCACCATCTGCATTCAGTAGCCATGAATATTTAAATTCCAGTGCAACTGGTATGGTTTGCATTAGAATTTCATGTACCAATGCATTCCTGAATTTTGCATGCAGCGCCAGAAAGAAGTGAATTATTACAGAAATAAGCAGACTACACAGTTCTGGGAGAGTGGACAGGCACAGTGAAGGACCTAGACAGTAGCAGAAGGGGTTCTTTTGGGTCCTTGTTTTATGTTTTCCTGGCAGCTCTATAGACAGATTCAGAAAACCCTGAGTTTTCAGTGCTAGCTTGATCAGGCTCACAGTCTTGGAAGATGCACTCTGATCTCATAAGCAAAGTTAGATCTCCCCCAAGGATAACTCTTTGGGAAACCACAGTAACAGTATTTATCCAATTGCAGCTGGGATAAGGGGTGGAACTGGATTTATCTGTCTTGTAATGTTGGCCAGGAAAAGGCGGACCATGTCTGAACCATCCCAAAAGTTAAACAGTCTAAATCCACACAAGGCATTAACAGTCTTCTTTATGCCGAAACAATGGACCAAAGCACTGTTGATGTACAATGTAATGTGGAGGTCCTTGTCACTGGGGGCTACGGGAGAGTACTTAGAGTGCGATTCAAGGGATCCTTCCTTTCAAAATTAAGTTGACAGTGTCACTTTTATATAGAATATTTAAATAACCATTGTAACTATTCCTTTTTCTCTGACTAGGATTGTAGCTCCTCTGTTTGGGCTGAGATAACCCCTCACAGACACATACTCCACAGGCTGAAGCTTATTCCTCCTTGAATAGAATTAGGTCAGATCCCCAGTGTCAGATCCCAGATTCCCCAGGATGTGTAGAAAAAAGCTAGCTCTTTTTTCCTAGAGAAATTCCCAGATGGTATCCTGAACCTAACAGAGCAGTCTAAACCATAACAGAGAAACTGGAAGTATTTGAAACCACGTGTTTGTTCCCATTGGTCTGCCAGGAACGTTTTCTGTACTGGACAAAGAGATAATATATGAAAATCTGAAAGGGTTTGGGGTTTTTTATGTTAAAATCAGCTCCCCAGAAATAAATCCTTCTGTGAATGTAACCATGCTAGACTCACTAGGGAAATATCCTTGCCGCTAGGGACCAATTCCTTTCTGGCTTATGCCAGTTCTACACCACTGTTACTCCACTGACTTCAGAAGTTAGTGGAGTTTATATCCGAGTGCTGAGGAGAGCAAGTTGAATTCCTCCCTAGCCAGAGCTGCTAATAAAGTTTCTTTGAGAGGCTAGGGAAATCTGTAAAGGAAGCTCCTTTAAAGGCTTTGACATTTACACTCAAGTGCACCTGTTACTAAACAGTTGTTGAGGTTTTTAGCTGAAGCTTTAAGTTTGCAGACATTAGTACAACTGATATTTTTTCTACTCCTATGCACATGAATATAGTTGTGTAAGAAGAGACAGGTGCAACCAGCTGAAATGCTCTTTAAAGATTCATTTAGTAATGTAACAGTAAATGTGTTCTGGCCATCAGAGAGGAGGTTAAACATTCAGTCCTTTGGTGTTCACTTCATTTCACTGGAGCCCGAGTGAAATCTCTCAAAATATTACCAAGAGAGACTCAAAGAGGGAAAAAAAGTAAATAATCAAGCCACAAATGAAGAAACAAGTCCTGGAAACTAAAAGCACGTTCTTCCATAAAAACACCCCGCAACAGTTCGAAAGAAAATTCTTGATCTAGCCCCAGTGGCCACTCCCTGTGCTGGTGGAGATCACATGCATGAAGCTGCAGTTTTGTCTAGCAAATGGAGTGAGTTAAGGACAGGATGGATGCCCGCCCACATTTTTCAGCCTTCACTCTGCCTCCTGACTTCTGTGGGTTTAAGTTACACTCTTAATGTTATTTCAACATAGTTGTCTTTAGTTCACTTCTGTAAGTGCCACTCAAAAGATCAGAAAAGAGGAAGGAACTTTACAAGTGACATTGTCAGAAGGGATTGCCACGGGCATACCTGAAGAAATGTAAGTGCTTACAAAAATAGAAGTAGCCACCTATACCCAAGTAGAATAAGCATTTGCTTACTCAGCCACTCAGAAAGAGGAAAAACAATTCAGTACTTAGGAAGCTAGCCTGGAACTGCGAAGACCTGGGAATCCGTTCTCACTGCTGCCATTGGCTCCTTTCCTGACCTTAGGAAAATTATGCAGGCTCTTCAGTTTTCCGTCTGTGAAATCGGTGTAACAGAACATCCCGAAGTCACGAGGCAGATGAATGCATTAAGTATTGTGAGGTGTTCAGGTAATATGAGAACCAGGGGCCAGAAAGTCTCCAAGCTAGAGAGAGTCAAACTGGTAGGCTATCGCAGTACTTAACACCTACATAAAACTCCCAAAGCATGTCACAAAGGAACATAATTAGAATAATCTCTGATCTACAAAAAGTACAAAATGAATGAATGGCAGAGACAGAAACAGAAGCTGGGTCTGACTCCAAGTTCATGCTGCTTACCCGATAACACACATGACAGTAAGTAGAATACCTTGCCAAATCTAGAAAACAGCCAAGACTGTGACCCCCGGGCATTCTCAAAGCACTCTCCCATTGCTGAGTACCAACTATGGGTTTCCCCCCCTTTATGCTATGCATGCATTCCTGAAAAATGACGCATAACTCGAATTCACATAAAGGGAACCCACTTTACAATGTAACAAATAAGGATACGTTCCAAGACCTCGACTGCACTGACCCCCAGACCCATTTCTACCACTTTTACAAGACAATTTTGGTACTCACCAACTGCAGACAGTGCATACAAGCACAGGGCACTATCCTAATGGGGATGGAAACTACAGAAACACGTGTCGCAGGCAATGAGCGAGGAGCACAGATCCACACAGGAGATTATATTTTGGTGTGCATCACGCTCATAGTGAACCATACAAAGCAGCTGACTGCAGGGTTCCACCACACCTATCGCATAAGAGTGAATTTACCTTGCATATAACAAATTTTTGGTATAAAAAAGGGCATCGCATAAGAGCGAATTTGCATGTACAGAACCCCCATAAAGCGAGGGAAACCTGTAGTTATTCATGCATCCCTGTATGCCCTCTCATTGTCTGTAGGGAACACCGGTCTCCAACCTTGGACACTTGCTAGTATATGAAATATAGGGCAGGAACTCATTTGTTTTCTAGAGAGAGATTTCTTGATCCTGCTCACATATCTGTTTGTAGAAAGCAAAGAACCTAAGGGGGAAAAAAACCCCCCAAATTGTATTTTCCCTATTTTACGGTTGAGTCAAATATACATTCACCTTACCTACTGTCGGGGCAGAGGTGTGCCTGGAGCAGTAGTAAAAAGCTTATTGTCCCAATCTGGAATATATTTGCAGATGTACTCTTTACCTGTACAAAATACCAGTGCCAGTCCACAAAGATGTAAAAACAAAGAAACAAAAACGGAGGAAAACCAGGAGCCTAAATATTGGCTCCTAAGTCAGTATTTCAGCTCGTAGAAAAAGTGAACCTGCTTCCAAAAGGCCTGAACACCCCACAACAGCCCCCAACTTCTGTGGGCCCACAGATAGGGTAGGGGGTTGGGTGTACATTGGAGTAGATACAAATTGCATACACAGTTGGCGCACATAACAGAAGGGCAAAAAGGTCCTTTTTTTTATCAATGTGGATAGAATAACGCAAGAGCTGAGACAGTTTGGGAGGTAAAACAAAAAGATCTGGTATGGGGGAGCGAAGCCTACCTCACTACAACCGGCATGACACGGGCATACAGCAGAGCTGAGTGACAGGTCGCACTGTGCTCGAGGGGGCGGAGGTGGCCGTCATGGTGTAGCTGCCCTATATTTAGTTATGACATCCATGCCATATGAAAGCTATCACCTCGACAAGAGGCGATACCATCCCAAGATGAAGGGGAGCAGTTTCAGGTTTTGTGACTCCCATTAAAGTTAGCAGGAGTCGGGTGGCTAGACATGCCTCCCGCAGCGTCTCGGGGAGTGCATTCGAGAGGGGCTGCGTGAGGTAACATGCCCAGGATAGCAAGGTGCTTTCACCCAGCTCTGGACATGTAGGAGCTGTATTAATAGACTCTGAGCCTCGTTAAATGTTCAAACACCTCCTGGCCTTGGCCATTTCTCCCCCATTCATTTAAAGGGAAGCGTGGAGAAGTGGAGAGCCAAAACCTCTCGCCGTGAAGCAGTGGGCTGTGGACCAAAAAGAGCTTGTGACCTCTGAACTGGGAGAGCAGGATAGCATCCAAAAGCCTCTCCTGCTTTTACGTCACTACATTTTTTGATTAAATGGGCTCTGTTTTAATGTCAGTGTTGCCTACATTTGCAATATTACTGCCACTGTGCCCGTCTCGTGGTGTTTATACTGGTTTCATAATAAATGGCAGACAACCTGCTGTTTTTCCCTTATTCAAAATGGCAACCATCTGCTATTACTGTCAGTAGAGCTAATGCCATTAAAAGGGCCACCATTTTCTCTACCTGTAGCAGGGAAGTGGCCCTTAATAAAGCTGACTGATGCATCCAGTGTTTTCAGCGAGATAACGCTATGGCCCGTGCAAATGTCTATCATGCAGGCTCTGTCAGACGGAGGACTGCGAGGAGCCTATGGCGGCACGTAGGAAGAGTGGGGAGAGCAGGGGGCAGATTTATGGGTGGTAGGAAGGGTGTTCAGAGGACAGTGACATCATTCAGAGATAGAAAAAGGTAGAAAGGCAGTGGAAGGGAATGGGTCTCCCTGTTGAGCAGCCAAGGAGACAACCTTTGTACCTGTATTTTTTACTCTTGAGAGCTGCCGCACTCTTAGTTTGGTGGGGGGGGGGGCTCATTACCCCCAGACTAAAGAAATTTTGAATAAAGCTCCTCACAAATTTATTTTAGAGCATCACATGATTTCCAAGCCACTTTTGGAGATCTGACTCACCGTGTTTGGACAGACAGAGTTGGCACTGCTGCTCTCACCATAACTAGGAAGCGCACCAAGAACAATAATCACTTTTCTTTCCATGCATAATTAAAGTTATCATAATGGAGGCTTCCAAAAGGCTCACGAACATTTAGCGGATCAGATACAAAATCTACTCATTAACTTTCCTGTTCTAGGAGGACTGGAAGCTAGCAATACTTCTCAAATAAAAAACAATTACTCCTGAATCTTGTAAGGCTACAAAACTTTGCTGAGGCTGTTGAAGTTCAAGTCACTGAGTTACACTTGAGTGAGCTGGGCAAGAATCAGGTGTATAGGGACTACATGAAGCTCTGTAAAGTGTTCACTGAGGGAAGGCTGGTTTCTTTTTATTACTTGAACATGGTGTCAGTTTTGTTCTCTGAATGATCTGGATTCCTTTTAACTTCTAGGGATTTTGGAGTTCATTAGCCTGGCAGTGGGACTGGTTAGTATCCGTGGGGTGGATTCAGGACTCTACCTTGGAATGAATGAGAGAGGAGAGCTGTATGGGTCGGTAAGTTTAAGGTTTTTTGATACTTGAAATATGAGACTCCAACTGGGTCACTGTGGGAGCTGCCAGCCATCCCCTATTCATGTAGTAAACTTCAGGCCCATTACTGCCCATCAGGTAGGGTTGCCAACTCTGAAACTATTCCGGGAGGTTTTTTTGCCAACATGACGTTATGTCATTAACTTGTTCATATCCTGTCAAAATCTCCTGGATTGCTTTCAGTAGTTATTGGGAGATCAATACCGATTCATGTAGACTCATGACCAATCTGGGAGGGTTGGCAACCCTACCATCCAGACACTTTCTGCTGTACTGTGGATGTCACATTGTTCTGCCTCATCAATGATTCCACCATTATCATGTTAATAAAAGAGAGTTGACAAAGAAAAGCAGAATAAATAAAAACTACATTCAAACAAAATAAGACAAATCTGGGAGATAAAGAAAGCACTGATGGTGTGATGGGTATACAGCTGTTATTATTGACAGTTGTTGAAATAGCTTTGTGTAGTTCACTTGTGGTTCTGCCTTTTGGAAGAAATTTAGCAAAAGAAAAGTTAGAATCCATCACGGCTCTGCAATTGAAGCAACTACAAACATCTACTGAAACACACACAGCCCAATCCATCAAAATTAAACTATGTGTACATGGGGAAACATGGCAAATCTCCCATGAACTTGAATAAGGCTAGTTTCCCCTTCTTCCTTTGGTTTAAAAGTGTGGTTTTTTGGTTTAACTTAAACCAGTTCCTAATTGATTCGAGATAAACTGAAACAAATGCATCCACAGAGTCTTTGGACTATCAATTAAACCAATGCACCTTCTTATGTAGACAAGGCCTTTCTGTTGCTGCTACCCCTCACTCTTACTTCAGATGCTAAACTGTCTTTAATTGAGCCCTCCAGGCTTTGTCTTCATGCATATCTGCACCGGCATAGTTTCCCCAATCTAAATCTTTGAATGCACCCACTTCATTTTGAAGGGTGGCTCATGTTCACTTGAAGCCACAACCAAATCCATCTGATTTAAACCAAAATAAGGATGTCTACCATTCCTTTAGGCTTTGGGTTAACCATGTTAGCTTAATATCACACTGCAAATTGGACAGGTGTACTTTTCATGCAGACAGAACTTTAGTCTGAAAAACAACAGCAACAACATTTCATCTTTTCCTTCCCCCTGCCAATCCTGTTGACCTTCAGGAAGTGAAGTGTCAGTGTGTGTGTGGGTTCATTTAAATGATAACATGCATAAGCAATTTCACCCTTTCCCTTACCTTTCTTTTTAAAATAACCCGCCCAAACAAAAATTAAATGCAGGACCCCTCACGTGCACAACATTAAGGTGGCCTAGCTAAACACACACACACAAAAGGGCAATAATGGTTTCATAATAAAAAAAATAATTCTCATATATATAAACTGCCCAATAGACTGTTAAATACACATTTAAATACATGAGATGGGTGCAATGTAGACAATATGGTTATAAAATGTTGGTACTCAAGCCTTAGCTTTGTTTTGCAAGGTCACAATCCTTCACATAATTAATTATTGTTCATAAATTAATTGTAAAATAATTGTTAAATAAATCATTGTACTGCTCAGTCAGGCTTGGGTCTATACTTTGGTAAGCACCCATACAAACTTGTAGTAAGGCACACTTAGATTATAAAGTGTTCAAAATGGAAATTTGAAAGAAAGGTGCACTAAGCAAGGTAGCAAATAAAAAAAGAGAAGACAAGAGCAGCAGTAATCAGAACACACATCAAGCAGTCTCCATGGCTCTAAATTATTGGAAACTTGGGTTGTTTTTCCTTTCATAAGCTACTCATGAATAATTATCAACTCACTCTAACTGTCCTACAACCTACCTACATTAGATGGCTGGATTTTTGTATGCCCATCAGCATAAGTAAGGATAGCGTGGCAATGTATTTCATTACATGTGCATAGTACAGGCCAAAAAACAAGGTACTTTTCTCTCTGAATTTATACACTGTGTGTTTGTGGATTAGAAAGACAGTTAAAAAAAACCAACATAGCATTATACCTGCTGGAAAAAAACAAGTAGCACACATGCAGAACCCTTCAGGCTTAATGCCTAGGGAGACTCGTTGAAACCACATTGAAGTGAGTACATTTTCATGTATGTACTCAAAAAAAATTGGTTAGAAAGTTTAAGCACCACAACTAAAGGGGACCTAAATGTGCATTCTGGTCACTCAGCTTTTACATATATTTCCATTTCATTTAAGTGACAGACATGGTAAAGAACAATGGAAAAATCAGATTTTATTTCAGAAAGTAAGGTTTTAACCCAGAAGAGTTGTACAATTACAATGCCTATTAAATTTGGTGTGAGTCATGTGCTTACCAGCTCTTGGAATCAGAACTAATAGCTATACTATTGAAACTAGGAATTTAACTTATTTCCTGCTCTGGGAGCCCAGTCGTTGCTGTTGTAAGGCAACAGTTTCACAATCCAGCCAATCACATTTGGACTGCCTTTATGTCATGCGACAGAAATGCCAATATCATATTAGTCAGACACGGAATTGATTTCCATACAAAATGATTGTGTTATTTTCTGCCATCACATATCACTGCATTTGCAATTGTCCCTCATACTGGTCAGATACCTGAAAAAGATGAAACAGCAATAGCAAAAATAATATCACCAGCCCCATGTATTCAAAAATCAGGAGTCAGGACTTAAGTATTTTTAAAAGCTAAAAAGAATTGGTGTTTCTCTCTCTCTCTTTTTTTTTTGGTTTTCTGAGTCTTCTGAGTATACTTAGATCATATATCAGGCTTTTCTTTCCAATCAAGGAGGATAGAACATACCTTTTAATAGCATATTTGCTCATATACTACAAACCCCCAAATAAGACAAGCACCTTGTTTTTGAGAAGACAGAAGGAAGAAAAAAGATTTTTTTGCTGAGTTATGGCTGTGTAGAGCAGGAACAAGGCTTACATACACTCCCTTTCTCACTTAAGCAAAATCTGAAACCCTAGCTGCTGCTTAAGACTGGTTTCTATGGGCATTTTTACACATGCTCCGGGGGTGAGCTGCAGTGTCTTGTGTATCAGCACCCCATGCTTCAAAGTGGCAGTAGGGGTGCTCATTCAAACAAGTTTTAGTTCAAGTGCCCCATCACCATTTTGAAGCACAGGGACACTCGTACATGACACACAGGAGGCTGCTAGAGCATAGTAATTGCTGCACTTCAGCAGACTTGATTAATCTGCTGTAATTATAACATGTCAGAGCAGGAGCTGCACTCACATGCAGGCACCCCAAGAGTAGATCTGTGATTTTGAAAAGAGTAGGAACAGGCTGCAAGGCTGTGAAATAGAAGAGAAAGCAGGAATAGCTACCAGACAGCAAAACTGCCAGGAGAAAGGTTAGCTTGATTAGTGGAATATCAAGACCATTAAAAAGGATGGATGGTCACTAACACCTATGGAGTAAGGACTCTCTCAGCTGCCTGGAATAGGAATGCCACTGCTGTTGCCAGGTGGAGCAGGAGTTAGTGGGGTGCTCTCGATGTAATTTCTTCCTTATCTCCAACTTAAATTTCCACAGCTTAAGGCTGTTGCTCCTAGTAAGGCTATTATTTTTGTGTGTGCCATTTTTGCATAAAATTTGAAAATATAAGAAACCCAAGGAACATAACTATTTACTCTCTCAATATTTCAGGTTCACTCTCTCCATTTAAACCATGTTGTGCATTTCTAAACTGGCAGAGTCAATGGCACATCCTTTGTCAGGCAGAACCCAGTTGTCCTTTTCCCATTTAAAACATACTGCTATTCACACAACTCTGTCAGCTTTCTGCATTGTTCACTTCATGTAAAAGGAATAGCATGGAAAAGGAGTAACATTTGCATAAAGCAAGCCCATCAATAATGATGTGCCAGTCATATGAACCGTGATCATGATCCATTTCTTAAAGAATATTAATCTAAGGAAAAGTTCATTTGTTCTCTTTAAAATTACTGAAGAAAAATAATTAACTGCACTTGAAAAAAAAAACAGTAAAAAATTACATCAAATTATCAAATCATCAAATTACATGATTCAATTTATACTACTTAGGGAAAAACTCTGGATGGGGGCTTCCAACAACATAGAGAAGCAAAGTATCACTTTTCAGACAAATGAGGGTTCTAACAAAAATGTTGGCACAGTCATAGCTACAGTTAACCCTTCCACTCTTAATAGACTTCTTACATTGTGATCATGCTGAAAACTTTAAGCTCTTTGGGGCAGGAGCCATCTTTCTGTTCTGTGTGTACAACACCTGGCAACAGAATCCTATCCTATCATTAGGGCTTTCAGGCATCATCACAATTCAAATAAAGAACTGTCTAGCAGGAATCAGCCAGGCATTCAAAGCACATGACAAATGTCAGGTTTCAAAACACCACTGGATGAAGTACAGAAATGGGGGATAATTAGGAATTTTGGCCTGGGGTCTCAGCATGCCAGGTGCCCCAGTTTGGCTTATTTTTGTTTATGGGTCAGATGGCTTTCATATAAAACATACTAGCTTTCCTTTAGAAGGAAGCCATGACAGGGCTATATTACTGAATAATATCCTTAAAATACAGAAACACCACTAAAGAGAGCCTTGTCAAGGAGTATGTGCAGTCAGGTAAGAAGGATGTCTTTCTTATCTTACCCTGGTGCTGAACTTTTCTGGGGACATCATTGAACACTGTACCACTTTACAGATGGAAAAGTAGAGGCACCTTGTGCCAGTTTACTCATTTACTTAATCATGTCTAAAATGGACTTAAAGTGATCATTCTTTACTATGCATCTGGAAACAGAAGCCTAGATTGCCAGGGCTCACTCTCACCTCTAGTCACTAAGCCACATGTGAGAGATATGGGGTGCATTTACATATGCAATTAACATGAAGCAAAAAACTCTAGCACATATCACACTGGAGTTTATTGCTCCCAGGCACCATGTTTACACGTGTGCCTGGGACTGTAGTACATTGGGCCAGGTTGGAGCAGCCCCAGCTGGCAGGGGACCTAGGGGCCAGACTGCCAGCTTGCGGCTGCTCCAACCTGGCTCAGCATGCTGCAGAGGGGCTGACTGGGCCACAAAAGTGCTTCAGTATGGGGCTAGCTGGCAGGCAGCCCCTGCGCTGAAGCACCTTCATGCCCCGGCCAGCCCTGTCAGTGTCTACAAGCCCATTGCTGTGCACTAAGTAATGCCATTCCAGGATAGTACTTGTATTTACAAGTACTAACCTACAGGGGTGTTTATTAGTTTACTGCAACCTAATAGGGTTGCATGTATAGACACGGAGACTTTACTGCAGAGCTAATTAGTCGGTTCTAAACATCTTATGTAGATGTGCCCACTATGATGCTGTTTGGAAACCTCAGACCTCACAGTGCCTGTAATACTATAATAGCTTACATTTACAGAATGCCTTTCATCACCAGGAATTCCTAAACCCATTACAAGTGTCCACAGTTGGGATGCAGTTATCTGTGGGACACATCAATGTTCTTGTTTTTATTTTGTTGATTGCTGGACTCCAGCAGAACTGAACACAGCCTGCAGGTTCTTAAATGCCTGTTGTTAGTAGCTCTGGCTGGTTAGGTTCAGTAGGACAGAGAGATCCCAGTAGTTCCATCTAGTATTTCCTGTTCATGCCAGCAACTCTGTCACCCAAAAATCCCTGTACACTGCAATGATTTTTCCCAGGCTGCCACCAGTCGCACCACAGATCTGGATCTGGGCCAGTCTCTGGCAGAAATTTTCATGGATTGGTATCCTGTCCGTAGCTACCAAGCATTAAGGCCTTGTTTCATTATGGCCATGGTCATAGACCACAGCAACCTGTGTTTTTTCCAGAAGATTACAGGTTATCTATTGTTTCCATTATTATTATATTGTATATTATTGTGTGCCCTGAAATTTCAAAGTGTAGTTTACTGCTATTTGAATCAATCAGATGAACCATTCCCCTTTTTCTTTTTGAAATCTGGTCAAACAGAGGAACTCATACCTTATGTTATATACACAGAACACATCCTGTGCTTCTAGCAATCAGCAAATGGTGCTTTTCACAGGTCTTTGTAACAGCCCTCAAAGCAGTGCTTGGATATGGGCTTTTATCACTTTGGACCCATCTCTAGAATTAACTAATGGGAAATGAAGCATGTTATGAGGCTGCACGTGGCAGTGGACAGTGACTATCGTTGGAAGGAGCCAAAGTTAGGAGGCCAGACAGTCGCAGAATTTGAGAAGGAAGAAGGGGGAAGAAGTGGAATTTAAGAAGAAATACCAATTTGATTTTCATACATGTATCTTTTCATGAATGTATTTTTTCATGTATTTTCTGTATTTTTATGCGTGTATATTTTCTCTCCCTTCCCACCTATTCCCCAATCCCCAACACAGAAGAAACTGACAAGGGAGTGCGTTTTCCGAGAGCAGTTTGAAGAGAACTGGTACAACACATACGCCTCGACCCTGTATAAGCATCCTGATTCTGAGAGACATTATTATGTAGCTTTGAACAAGGACGGCTCACCCCGTGAAGGATATAGGACTAAGAGACATCAGAAATTCACTCATTTTTTACCAAGACCTGTGGACCCTACTAAAATACCTGCAATGTACAGAGACCTCTTCCATTATAGGTGATGTTTCCTGCAGCTGCCCAGTCTGTACATACTTGGGTTCCCAAGCTTTTTCCTGGAGCACTATATTAATAGTCATTCCATCATTCCTATAAACTTAGATAACATAGAAAAGCACTTACGTTGAATTCAACACTGCCATTCCTCATAGTTTAAAGTGTATATCAAAGCTGGGTTATTTCTGGGGGTGGGGGTAGGGAATGGGGAGGGAATCCCGCATATAATCTTTCATTTTCATTCACTTTCTTTACCTGACGGCTACAAAAACAGGTGAAATATTCAAATATAAGGGATGATTGAAAACCAGCAAACAAACTTGATCACAGGAAAGAAAAAGACCACAGAACTGATACAGATGCTGCTGATAAGCTTGGAACGGTCGGTGACCTATTAAGAAAATGGCCTTCAAATGGTACCCTGCTCAAGTGGCCTTGGGGTTTGCTATGGGGATAATAATGGACTGGTCCTGATGTGTGGTTTTTTTCCTGCTGTTGGGGGTGGAAATGGGGGTGGGGAACATTACTAAGATGTAAGCATGGATACTGTGCATAAGGACAAAACTATTTATAAAATGTATATGATATTTATTTTATATATTTATTTATTTCAAAATAATTTTATTTTTAATGAGAGATGTTATGACCAGATTTTCATCAGAAAGAGTAAGGTCCTACTGAAACAGGAACATAATGAGTTTTTAAGAGCTTATTGGCAATAAAATTGTCTTTATATTGTAGATTTCTCGCTAATGTGTTCTTTTGTTTGACTACCATGACAAGTAATGGTACAGTGTTTTCTGTTGAGTGAAGACCACCAGAAGGCCAGAAATAGTTATCCAAAGAGAAAGACATCTCTTAAACCCAGGGCTAGTGGACAAGAGTAACACCTTGTCAGGTCATGATTAAGTCATCAGAAAGCTTTTCTGGGGCATTTTGTACTGGAGCCAGCAACTGGAACGCAAAATCCTGGCCTCCATTAATGTGAATGGCAGAACTCATGTCAACTTACGTGCAACCACAATATCCACAAGGAGCAGTAAATCCAGACTTCACTTAATTGTATTATTGTAGTCAAAATAAAATAGTCCCCTGCAAGATTTGGTCCCCAAAGAAGTCAGGCAGTGAGTGGCACAAAGAACTGTCTTTCTGGACATTAAGGAGATGGACAATTACAACATGTTCAGAACAACTTCACCACCTTTCCTTTGCAGTCTCTATATAATACGTTGCATTGAACTTCAGATGAATGCTGCACTGCTAGCAACTAGCTGAACATAGCTCAGAACAGTTCTGATTGCATGTGTCATGTGTACTTGCATTGTTGTTTCAGAAACACAGGTAAGCAACTGAATGAGGACCAAAGAGCTATTCTAAAACTAAATAACGTTGAGAAAACACACTGAATAACCACTGTGGCTGTCAAATCAAACCAGTATTAATGCTGTAAAAACTGCCAAACGTGGCATCTCAGAGAGAACCAAAGAAGAAACAAAGCAAGAATCAGAACAATAGTTTTAAAATAAACCATTACCTTATAATAGCAACAGTGGTGGCAAAAGGCATTGCTTGGAGGTTGGCTACTATCTGGCATTACCTTCTTAAAAAGCTGTCAGCTCCTTTCCAAGCAGGCTTCATTGCTACGGCTAACGGGCCCCAGTTCGCTTCTGATATATGTTTATGTTTGGTTGTCCTTAGCACATAGGTTATATAAGCACATATTTACCTTCTTTGCTTTCTTAAGTCAGAGCTGGAAAGTGCTATTCTACCTGAAAGGGTGCTCAGAGAAAAGACCATTATGGAATTGTCCTTTCATGCCAGAGTAACATGCTAAGCTTTCAAGCGAAGGCCCTGAATCAGCCCAACACGAGCACATCTGTAACCACTGCTGAACAGACAGAGTCTTACTGAATTGGGGCCTACAAGTTGATTCTACTTGCTCGACCTGCAACTCTGATTTCTGACCATCAAACTAGATTTAGGTGCTAGTTCTCACATGCCCCCATCCCTGATAAAAGGGTTGCAATCCAAATTAGCCCAGTGTCTCCCAGTCAGGTCTTTGATGCCACCTGTGCAGAGTCAGTGTCCTCACTGGATGATTAGAACATGGTGAGCAGTTCTGCAGATGAGGCCCAAGAATCTCATGCCCCCTCTTGTTCCCTAGTTGTGGGCTGATAAGAGTAGAGTTGTCTGGTTAATTTGTTTTGCCACTGAAGTCAACCAATGTGATTCTCACTGAACACGAGAAGCAAATCTGTTGAATAGAAAGGTCTACTTTTTATATAGTCACTTCCCAGAATAGACTTGTACTTGAAGAACAAATAGCCAATGAGTTGTGAGATACCAGCCCACTCAAAGCTCCGAAGTGGAGCTCTTGCTTTAAAATGTTTTGCTTGCAACATGAAATCACAGTATTTCGCTTCTTAGTTTTGCTTTGCTGCTTTCAGAGTAGCTAGCTAAAACACAACCTCTTTAGGTCTGAGTCATGATACCGCTCATAGCTTAATTTAAGTGAGGGTGATCATTGATCAGCTCTTTGTATGTGTTATGCTGCTAACCAAACTCTAGCTGATGCTCCCTGTTCTCACCTGCTATTACTTTCCCTTCCTGGTGACCTTGCCAGTTCTTCACAGCTGCACTGAGCCATCTCAGACATTTTCATACTTGCAGCTCCACGTAGGCGATGCAACAACCAACGCAGACAGCAGACTTCACATTGCAATGAAAAGATTAAACGAGCTTTACCTGAATGATCTAAACGTGAAGGAATTTAATCCAGCGTTTGGAACAAAAATGTTTATTTACTTTTCCCTCTGAGTCACCCCTGAAACTTCTAATCCTCAGTGGCTATGTCAGAATCCGAGGCAATGCCATTTATGGTAAGTGTCCCAAGTGTGCCCTTTACCTTTCCCTCGTTTAAAAAAAAGAAGCCAAAGCTTGACCTTGTAACCCCTTTTTAAAGGCAACTGCAGCTAAGGTCTTGGGGGGGATTCCAGGGAAGCAGGACTTCAAAGCTTCCGATGCCCAGTCTGCACACATTGGCAGGCTACCTTCCGAAGAGCAGAAGACCCAAGGAGGCATTTCCATTTGGCACTAAGTTAATGGGGCTGACTAACTGAATAGCCAGGACTGCTTTGCAGTCAGCCACAGATGATTCTGCCTGTGGCCTCTGTTCCCCCTTCTTGATTCACTGGATGTTGAACACAAGTCATTTTACAGGCAGATGATGTTAGCACTTACCTGCTGCTTTTCATCTCCCAAATTTTGAACAAACACTCAGCTAATAGGAGTTGAGAATATTCTCCAAGTAAAGTGAAAGGCCAGTCCTGACCTCGCTGTGGCCAAGGGAAATTTTACCATGGATTTTACAGGGCGCAGGAAGTGGCCATAGGGTGTAATAAAGGCAGGTGAGATGAATCAATGCATTGATTCTAACATGCATGAACTTTTGCTTGTGTCAGTCTTCTTCTTAAGGATCCAGTAGATTCTTAGAACCAACAGATTCCTACTGCAAAAGGATGAAGGGAAGTGATCGAATCCATCCTAGGAGCCTGTGCTGCGATCTTACTGTTCACGCAGGAAGTCTACCAAGAATTTCTTGAGCTTCTCCTTGAAAAGGGCTCCTAATTTTTTTTTTCCACAACATAATCTTTTGCATGAAATGCATTGTCTTCAAGGAAAATTCTGTCACACTTATTAGTCAATACTGGCTAATGGATACTCACTGGGTTTGGATCCTGACAAGTATTTAAGCACCGATATGCTGGTGACTGGGATGTTATCACAGGGGATGGACCACCACATGTCCTGTTTCTCATATATTTCCTCTTAAACATCCAATACCTGCCACTGCTGGAGACAGGACATTGGGCTAATTAACCTTTGTTTTGATCTGACATGGTGAGTCTTATGTTGAGTGGCCCACAGGGCCACTAAATGCTAACATCATCAAGCACCTGCTTTGCTGAATCTGGGCCTCATGGGGGCCACAGATTTTGGCAGCCTGTTAAGCAGGTCTGTGCACTAAATGTAATGTATTTTCCAAGGGTGTCAGCACCCTGTAACTGCAGCTTCTGACAAGAAAATTAGTACAGATAGACTTACAATTTCACATTTCCAATACATCTGTAGCTCCTATGCCTCGCATAGATTTCAGCTGGCTTCTGCAATTGGCACGATAGAGAAGCATAAAAGGCGTTGGCTGCAATGCTTTTCCTACAATCAAATAATTTCTATAATGAAAATTCCACACACCAGTTGCAGTCAGATGGGTCCCCAGGGTGCTGTGCAGCTCCTGGTAGGAATGTTCCATAGGAAAAAATGTTTGCAACCCTTCAACTTGAAACTTTTTTCTTAACTTAGTAAAAGCAAATGCTAACGTATGGTTTGGGTTTGCCTTCGTATTGTTTCCTTATGCTTTAAAGTTTAAATTTCTCTTCTTAAAAATCTCCCTTGAAGGTACGGCTGAGCCAGCTGGGTGCATGACATCATCAGCTGGAGGCTCCTTTCTCCCTGTTCCACATCAGCAAAGTCCTGAAGATCCCCCTGCTCTAGATAGGTAAAAATAAACCACAAAACTGTTATTCCTCCCCCAGGAACCTGAAGTCTCAAATACTGCCCATCTCTTAAACTATTCTACCCTTGGCAAATGGCAGGTTTGAAAAGACCACCACCACTGGAAGGATGTACTGTGGAGGACAGAGAACTAAATGGAGACACCAATTTAAAAGTATTTGTCCATACAGCCAGTTGTGGCAGAATTGGAACAGGATCCTGATGTTGGGTAAAGTCACCCAAAAGAATTTAGGATTATTGACATTGCAGGATATATCATGAGACCACAATCACAGGTGATCTGATCTTATCACTACTTATTTATTACCTGTAGGCCTAGGTTCTTTATCCAGGGATCAGGACCCTGTGGTGCCAGCTATTGTACAAACAGAGACAAAAAACAGTCCCTGCCCACAGTCTAGAATTAAGACAATCAAGAAGAGATGGATGTAGACAGGGGAGTACCAGGAAGCACTGCTGCTTAGCTTGCTATGCCATGGCCTCAGCACACAATCAGCCTAAAGGCGGTAGCATCTTTGTTGGTACCATGACAAAGGAGAGGTGTGAGGAGGACACATCAACCTGGAGGATTATGTATGGCAAGCAGAGCATGGCATGCCAAACCATTGCCTAATTAGGGGAAAAAAACAGTTTTGGAAATGTTAGTTAAATACCTCATTCTTTCTCCTGCCTCTGTCTGCCCTTATGAAAAAGGTTGAGGATAGTAGTTGTCATACCTGCTGTGGTAGATTTACAAGGTTGTCTAAACACAAGACCTAAGGTTCTCATTTTCCTTCCCATAAATAATAAAAATATTTATTACATCCAGCAGATTAATATGCAAGGTACAGCGGGCACACGCTCCTACCTGTTTTGTTGTTAACATGTATAGGCAAGAATCAGAAAAATCTGATAAACATATTTTGTGCTATTCTTAACAGTAATAAGCGGTTATTGTCATTGGATTAGGTTTGATTTAAGCCACATGGATCACTTAGCATTTCACATTTGGTGTCTTATGAAGCAGTATGGCACATATGTGCAGCTGTCAAAGCCAGTTTTTAAAAAATAGCAAACTAAGAACACAAGGTCTTACCCTAAAAAGGGAGCTGAGTACCCTCTTTCTATGAAATCAATACATTAGAGGCAGTCAGCATCCCTCAGGTTCATGCCTTCTGTCTGCCCCACTCCCACACAGCAAATCTGCTTTACTTTTCACTACATCGCAATTTAGTTAATTTGGTCACCAGGCAGAAGAAACGGGTCTTCTCAGATCTTCCTGCTTATGGAAGATCTCCACAATAACGCGCGATACATTGTCAGAGCATTTGAGACTGAACATCAAGGAAGTTGGCAACTTAGTCTCCCACAGACTCTGTTAAATTGCCTAGGGTGGTCATCATCAGCATACGCCTCACAACTACTGGCTATTTATACAGAAAGTAGCCTCCTCTGAACCCATCTCCTAGGCCATGGTCTCCCTTAGATCCAGGCAGCATAGGTCTTTTGAAGTCATGCTGACCTCGAGTGTCCCACTAGCATTTACTCTGGGATGTATGCTCCAGCTGTTTGTGCTTGGTAGCATGGGAAGGCAAAAACAAATGCTCACGACTTGAATGCAAACATTAATGACAACATCAGCACTGGTGCAGAGCTGGAAAGGGCCAATCTGAGGACAGAACTATTTTCTTACCTGCATGGACTGATGAGGCTGCAGATGCTACATCCTTTTCCAAACACTTAACTGGCACAGCATGGGATTGTTGTCCTGCTGCAAGGAGATGAAACATTAGGTGGATCACTCTCCCCAAAAATCTCATGTTTCATTTATTAACCTTTGTATGTACCATTCGAGAGGTTTTGGTTGCAAGGATCAGATTAGAACGGTTTAAAAAGGGAAAGGAAGTATTTTTCCCTTACTGAACACCTCTTACATGCAGACACACCCACATTACCACACCTAGTTTAGCATTAAAAGTCTTAGCAGAACTGTGCTGAATCTTCATGGACATCTGCTTTCCATACAGAACTCACCATTCAACTTGGAAAGCCCTCCGATACGTGTGGATCTTCCACTGGGTTCAATGGAAGTTGCTATATGTATAACCAAGAGATTATTTACACGGAGATTAAACACAGGGGCTCTCCACGGTGATCCTTATCACACAATTTATTGCAATGAATTGTATTGTGTATGAAGATTTTTGTTTTCATGTCACTAGGAAAGACCTTCCTTGAAAAGTGCACTTTGGCAATTTATGATTGCACTATTTTAGAGCAGAAATACAAGTGCTTATCTTTACGAGCCGTGCATAGGGGTTACTTTGTGGCTGGTTCCAGAACAGGAGCCAACTGGTGAATAAAACAGGATTCAGTAGACAACCAAGGACAAAGTTTGGGGTTTTCTTAACAAGACTGAACCAACCTTTATGATTTCTCATACTTGGACAATTCATCATCTGTGGTCAAAAACTGGAAAATACAAGCGTGGGCACATGGTAAAAACTATTTAAGTGAAGCGCTCTATCAGGTGAGACCTTCTGATGCATAGATTCTACTTTTTCCTGAACAAAACATGCAAAAGGTAGTTTATACTTGAGAACAAGTCAATGACATGCTCCATTCATAGCTCAGGGCCATCCCATTTGTGAATAACTGGGGGCTGTGTTCCGCACCAGCAGGGGCCTAGTTAGTATGAGCCACAGGCACTTGGGCCATCCCCACATCAGCTCGCTCACTGCACTGCACTGCACTGCACTGCAGGCTGCTTTGCCCCTGGGGTGGGAGCAAGATGTAAAAGCCTAGGGAGGAGAAGGAGCCTAGAGCCTCCAGCTGCAGCAGAAGCCAGAGCAACAGAGGGAGCAGCAGCCAGGTAGGAGGCCCCCAGGGCACCAGCTGGGTAGCCCTGAATTTGCGCTTCATGAACCTCTGTGCACCCTTAGAGACTCCAACACCAAGGTTAAAAAAAAATGCATCCCAAGGCACATGAATGTATTTTGGTCACTTTATTAAATGAGATATTAAATAGTTTAAGTTTCAACTACTAAACAGCACTTTGAATGGTGAAAACACAGATAGTATATTGTCATACTTGAATGCTTCTTTTCTTTAAAAACACATTTCCAGTCCTTATATATATTACAAAACAGCCTTATAGGAAGAGGTGACATCTTTTCTACAGTACTTAAGATATTTAATACAGAACTGAAAAGCCGTCTAATAGAAACAAAGGCAAGTCTTCACAGCTGTATGATTTCAGCAGCCAAAGCTGGTTGATGGACTGAAACATTACTATACAACTGGGACAAAACATATACAATATCACGATACTAAGCAAAAACGCTTTACATCCAAAGGAATAAACAGGTTACAAAATGTGGAGAATTTAGCAGGCAAAAGTGTATTACAAGCAACATTTTTATTCGTCATCTTAAGCCATTTCAACTAGTTAAAACATCTAAAACAAATATAAAAATGAGCTTTTTAATATCTTACTGATGTAATGTTCTTTCTTTAAATATTTGTTAAAGCTTGATGTTATACTCAAAGCACATATGCAGCTAAAATGTCAAGTGAGAAACATGTATGCAAAGTGGTCCAAGTTTTATTTCAATGCTTCTTATCTCTGATATCCTCTTATGCATTAGTCTTCTGTTATCCATAGTTTTGTCCAGGATGAAAAAAATGTGCCTTTAAATGTTGCCTAAAACTTCCACATTTAAGTCTTTGAGCGAGTTATTGTAAAACTCCATTGAAAATTCCCAGGTCTGGTAGAACAAATTTCTTATTCATGACACGTAGGAATATCAGTGACAGTTGCCCAGAGAACATTTGCCTTCAAACGTTTGTCTCAAAGTCTCATTTTTTCATTTCTTTTCAAGTGAATACACCTTCTTTTTTTGGCTCCCCTCCCCCAGAATTAAAAAAGTTTAATTACAGAGCTGACAGAGCGCTAGAACATACCGATTTTTGTTGCAGTGTCTTGTCATGAAGAATCCAAAGTAACAATTTGGTTAGCTGGTTTTACATCAGATCTAAAACTCTACTCATAGCATAAACCAAAATTCAATCACAAACTGAAGTCTCTCAAGATTTACACATTTAGATGCTAAACCACTTGTCCATTCAGGACATAAAAACTCGAGAAAATCCTGCATGAATAATTCCAGAAATTAAATCAGTTTTAGTTAAATGTCAGCAAGTTGTATGAGTTCAGTGATATCTAGAGCAAATCCCTCCATCCAGCTCTTCTTTCCCATGAGTTTTCTAGCTGTTGTCAATACTCAATACACCATCGCCTCAAACGTTCCTGTCATTTAATGTTACTCCCACGTTCTATAATTTTGTTTTTAACAAAAATAGTATCAACCAAACTACACGCAAAGAAAAGCCCTATTTATGTGTGTATAATTAGATCATCAGAAACACACAGGCTGTACTAATAACCGATTAAGATGTGCCTAAGGAGGATGTTAAGGATAAACCAGAAATTTACCTCTGGTCTAGATTAAAATATTAATAGTAACAAAAAAGGGTAGAACTATCACACTTCTGTACTAAATTATGTTCTTAGGAAAATAACAGGAGGTCAGGGAGGGGGGAGGAGAGAGTGACGGCCAGAGATCTTTCTCTGGAAAGGAAGAACTACTCCACAATTCTGGCAGCCCTAGAAATGGCTGAAGCACAGTTCATTGTATGCATTTAAAGTCAGCAATGGTTCTGTTGTTTTGATAATGTTTAGAAAAGAGGGTGTGACCCTAATCACCATCGCTACTTTAACCCCCAAAATACCAGGAATTTGATTTTCTTGGCCCAAATCCCATTGCCGGCAACGGGAAGAGACACTAGCACCAGCATCAAGGAGTTAACAGAAATGTGCTTTGTATTGAAGTCAGCATAGAGCAAATTAGCATGTGAAGGATAAAAACCTGTAACCTTAAGTTGACCAGTTGTTATTCCATCACAGAAAACCGAAAACAAAAGGTGGCAGAAGACCGGAGTTAAAAAAAAAAAAGTTTCTCTTCTCCAGTCGCGGATTAAGGCTGTATACACAGTTTCAGGATAACTGCATGACCCAGACATTTCAGAGCAGTAGTATTTAAGAATATTGCACTCAGTTCTCTCAAGATAGTTTTCAATTCCTTTGTTTTATTCAGCACAAGTGATATTGTGTGAGTCCAGACATCAGTCAAAAGGAAATTAGACTATTTCTTCTGGCTTAACACTCCGACTAATTTAAAAAAAACGGGCAAGTAGAAAAGTATTCCATAATTTGAGGAATCAACTCTAATCAAGAACTCAGCTGTGTACATGTTATATAATGGCATACTGAAATATACAGATCTGTATTCTTCCCTAAGCCTCTCAAATCTGGTAATATTTTTATGGCTACTAAAAGCAAGCGTAGGAGTTTAGACAGGAAACCTGTGGAGCTGCTACTGTTATGGAAGGACTTGTTTTCACTGAAAACAATTTGATATCTCCTGTACTCAAAACATGTAAGAAGATTCTAGGCAACATCACTGACAAATCAGAGAAAACATTATGTCCTATTTAAACAAAGCTGAAACACTAATATGGAACATGGCATTTAAGGGGACCAACCAAACTATTTATACAGTTGAGTTCTGTTAAGCCATTGATTCCTAAAAAAATAAAAGTTCTTTCTCTGATTTTAACAATCCTTTAAGCTTTAAGTGCAAAATCACATTTATTTCCCTTGGGAAGGTCCTGGATTTTTGCCTCTCATTGGGGGTGGTGCACGTTGCAGTGGCGGTGGCTGCATACCACCCGAAACGGACTGATACATTCCTCTCATATCTATTTGTTGGTAGTTGGAAGGATTCATGATTAAATTTGGAGGCTTTGGCATCATAAGATGACTCATTGCTGCTTGTTGATAAGACATTTGCTGCTGTTGCTGCTGATTGTACTGCTGCTGTAGTCTTCTGTTCATAAGTATCCTCTGAACACAACTGATTAACTGTGGAGGGAAAGTAGAGCTGTTACAAGTGCATGACCTGTCTCAATGCAGTAAGTATCAAGTTCAGAGTTAAAATCCATTTGCTAGGGGTACCATGGGTGAAGGAAAAAGCATTATTGTTATCACCATCACTAATGCGATGGCATTCACAAGCTGATTACTGTAGAAACCAGTTAGTAACACCATTTAGGGCTAAGTCCTCCTAATGACTTGCCTATTGTATTGCAGGCAGCATTTTGTTAGTTGCCATGGTGACATGCACTATACTGTGAAATTACTCCTATGTATTAGTTACTGCATTTTTGTCAGGTACCATATATTATCCTTTTGAATATTGTACAACTTGATTGACAAATAAACATTTAGTGACAAACGCCAAAAGGAGAAAACACTTCCCAAAGGAGTAATGCCTACAAAGAAAGGTTCCGATTTCATAGAACAGCTTAAACCCACAGAACTTGTCAGTGCTTCCTAAGTAACGTGCACGCTTCATCTGGTGCCAAAGCTCAGAACTTCGCAGTAACTGGCAAAGGACAGTGGGAAAGTCTTCCAAAGGCTCATGTTGGCACGGGATCTCTTTGGATCCTCCTTGTAGGAAGATGTGAGGCATGTAAGAGATTATGCACTTGGATTTGTTTTTCAGAACTATATAGCTGTAAACGGGACAAGTTATGATGTATGCCTATAAAATATGCACACTGCAAGACACCTAGGGCTGATAACAGTGGTGTAACTAAGGGGGAGTGTGACTGTGGTGGCAGCCCAGGGCACTGATGGGAGGATTGGGGGGAGAAGAGAGGCTGCAAAACCCCCCCAAAAAAACAGTCGGCATTGCTGGCGGGATCCACCTCCGCTGCCCAGGGCATCAAGCTGTTTTAGGATAACTAGTCTTTGTACAAGTCTGACCCCACACATCCTGTCTAATGCCAGGTTTTTAAATTTCTTTAAGCCACTGGCCCTCTAACATTTCACGTAAAACACCCGAAAGGAACATGTTTTAGAGACTACTTCTCACTTCATGAGACATCTCCTCAAATAGGAAATAAACAATGCAACACTACCACATTGCCCAAACCAACATGTCCTGGTATGGTGGAAGTTACGCTGATGGTTATTACCTGGCCTATGAGACCAATAAGCCAGCATTCGATATTGTATTGGTTAGAGTAGCTGACACCCACATGGCCCGCCCCACATAAATGCAGCTATCAAAAACACACTCAGATTTCTTACCATCTGCTGTTTTGTCAGGACATCATTGTACAAGGCTTCTCTGCGCTTCACGTCCAGCTCTTGGCTTGCCTGTCTACTTAGGGCCAAAGCCTGTACCTGGCTCTCCGTCAGGGTCATATTATCCTTCCACTGAAAAGGAAACATGACTAATGTAATTTTGGTGGAAAAGTAAGAGCAAACCAAGTAAATGCCTGTGCGCCAGAGGCGAGTCCAGTGAAGGCTCTAGAAATGCATGGTTTTAGAGCTTGAACCCAAAGTTACCCATTCTTTACTCTTACCAACTCAGACAATGCATTTCTAAATGTTGTCTTTTAAAACAAAGGGGATGGGGAAGAACAGAGGGAGTACTCTTCTGTGGAGCTTACCTATTACTCTCCTATGGACAATGCAGTATTTTTACTGTATGACAAGTAGCACCGACAAAGAGTGCCTGACCAATTTGCTGACACTCCAAGACTACTATGGACACGTATACTATTGCCTCACTGCCGTTAATTAGAAGTTACTACAAGTTATGCTAATGGAGAAACATTATTTGACAGACTTGTATTTTAATTTAAAAATAAAATTACAATTCACCACCCAACAAATAATCATTTTTTCTTGCATACTGCTCAGTATTTTCCCAGCTTCTAGCCAAGTGTGAGTTATATCAATCTTACTTACTATAGCTGAGATAATATCTTCAAGGGGCTGAATTCTTGCTGCAGTTACACTGTTGGTGGCTTCTACAACTTTCTCTCTTCCTTGATTAATGAGGTCCTGAGAGATGAGCAGAAAACAAATTATAACGGGGAGGTGCAAAGCAACACATGCCAACACATTTAGAAACCCTTTTCACCCCCTATTTAAGCCAGCATACTTTAACCTTTTTACTATACCCCACAAATGAACAGTAACATGAAGGAAAAATTCATACATGATTAGAGCTTGGATTGCAGTAATGAGAGAGAAAATATTAACAGCAAACGTAAATCTCAGTTTTAAAATAACAGCTTATTAAGTGGTAGCTAGATTATTAAAGTAGTACTAAACTTGCATCTATACTTTTTGTAGCATTGCATTATTTATTTTGACCATCACTTATCACAATTATAACACACTATGTGCATGTCAAACATTATTACTTGTTTTAATGTTACTAATGTGGTTGTATCTACAGTCAAGATTCAGTGCTGCTAATGTGTACACAAGTAAAATTTTCAGTGAAACAGTAGTTACTTTAAAAAAATGAGACACTAATCAATCAGGGGACACTTTCTTGAATACCAGGGTATTTAAGAATTACATTAATTATCCATTTGTAACTTGATGAAAATAATTAAAATATGCTTAAGGTAATATAGACACCTTATGCTATTTAGATTCGCTGCCTACCTCCAGCTGCTGGTTAGACATCGCTGACAAAGCTCCCAGATTGAAAGGAATATATGGGGTTTGAGTGTTGTAGTTGAGATGGGGCATATTGGTCCCAGTTGGCATGTTGAAACGCATGGTCAGACCCTTGGAAACAAAAGGAATATGTATAGTAAGGTACTGCACATCTTCATTACTAACTCTGGTAAAAACTATAACACACTTTGAGAAAACAAAGGTCTTTTTTTTTTTTTTTTTTTTTTTTTTTTTTTTTTTTTTACATATAGGCCTTACTACTAAGGCTTGAGAGAAATTTGAGGGTCCAGTTTATGTGCATGTGTTTGATATAAACACAATAAGAGAAGAAAGATTTAAATATTTGGCCAGTATGATAGCAGCAGATGTAGACAGCAAGAGAAACACACTTATCAGAATTAGTAAATCAAACAAAGTCTTCGTATCACTTTGAAAGACTATGAAAAGGCAAAACCGAAAACCATACTTTAAATATACATCAATATGGAAACTGAGCTACTGTATGCATCTGAACATTGGAGGAGGATTTCTAAGATCATGCATACGTTAGAAATATTTCAGAAAAGCTGCTGGAGGGGAACAATAATAATATTTAGACCTGAAAAAGTAATGAATGAAGAGGCATGAAAGAAAATTGGCTTAATGATCTATGGCTAAATATGTAAAAGAGTAGAGCTCAATATCGCTAGGCATACATATAGAAGGGAGAATGACACCTTACCAAATACAGGCTTAATGTGGGAACAATCATGGAAAAGAAAAAGATGACCCAAGAGAATGGAAAAGAACAAAGGAAAGAAATGAAGGAGTAAAGCTGGAATTCCATCACGACAGCCACCACTAACTGCCAGATGGAGTGCTCTTGTTCAGGCCTTACACAAGTCTACAGTGAAGAAGACTAACATAACACAATCCAGCATGCATACTGCTGGATCTATCTTGTTAAAACCTGCATTTTCATGTCTTTGATTTTGGCAAAGTACTATGAGATAGATAAAGTATTACGTATTTTGGCTAGAAAAACACCCATTACTACGGAAGCAACAGAGCAAGGATTTCCGAAATGAATGAATTGATGGAACACAGAAAAAACTGGATGAACAGGATCAACCTGCCTTGAAAGAAATACTGTACATCAAGTTCTAGTCACTGAAAGACCCCTTGCAAGGAATAGGTTTCAAATATACAATCCCATAGTTGAAATAAACATAAAAAAGATAAGATCAAGAAGTCACTGAGGCAGAAGAAAAATCCCCCAAATATTCAAACAAAATACATGGCAAAGCAAGAGACAGGCATGCCTGGCTGCAAAATGCTAGCAAAATAGGCAAGCATGCTTCTCTTCCAAATTGTGGGGACCCTTGATGACTGCAGGGCCTGAACAGGGGTGGCATAGCAACCATGGCTCTATACAGAAACAAACAATTCCACCTCTTGCTAATAGCAAAAAATTAATACTTGTTTTTTCCCCTTAAAATATCTGAAGTGTGTGAGCCAATACAGTAAACACTTTCCTTTAGGATACACAGTGAAATACTGTGCAAGAAAACAACTGAACAAGTCAGATACAATAGGAGTTTTCACAGGCACCACTTATGTCATAAAGCAAACCCCTATGTAATTTTAGCCAGAATATCTATGTAATTTTAGCCAGTGTTAATTCTGAAGAGGAATTATCCTTTTCCTGCATCTTTAAATGAAGTCAAGTCTTACATATCACAATTGTTCTGCTGAGCACTTGTCTTGAAGTGGGACAGGAACAATATTTCTTACAAAATGTCCAGACTAATTCTGGTCTGTACTTATCCCTCAATAAGACTGTTTTCTTTTCTTTTCAATTTTTTTTCTTGGGGGGAAGCAGGGAAGGGACAGAGGTGGAAGGGATATCAGGGTTTGGTTTAAATGTCAAACTCATTTTTTCTCCTTTTTTAAGCAACTATTAATAGAGCTAGAGACTTCCCTTATATTTTCAAAACACAGAATTATAAAGAGCTCCAGTTAGAGTTTAACATAAAATGTAAAAACTACAAATCAAAAAAGAAAAATGGTAAAATGTGCTAAAATCAAACAGAAGTAGCTTGAAGCATACACACATAAAAGCCTAGAACAAAATGGCAAACCACAAAGGAATTTTTTCATACCTCACAGTTTGCTTTCAGAGAGGTGGTATTTAAACTTATTGTTTCACAGAGCATTACTCAGAACCTCAAGCCTACCACAGAGCTTTTTTAAAAGCTTTTTAAAAATTACATTATTTTTAAAAGCTAAAAAATGTAAAAAGCTAAAAACATTTCACAGATATTATTAAAGCTAATGCATCCAACTTTACCTTCTTCTCAGCTTCATACTCTGCCCAAGCTGCCTTCCTTTCTTCTTCAGTCAATTCTTCTTCCTCTTTGTGGTCCAGGAGTGAGTCATGTTCATGGTAGCCCACTATGTGTTCTTTATGGATCTGAAGCAATTCTGCCAAAATTGTATCCTGTTTAAATGAAAAAGTATAATGAAATTTAAGTCACTTGTTAAATATTTGGACAGTAGCAGTGTTATCACAGTGTCTTTGCTGATGATATGAAAGGTATACTGATAGTCACCAACAAGACCTTGCAGTATTTCACAGATCAATAAAATTAAAATAAATTTAAAAACAACAAAAACCACACATGAAATATTCCTCATAAAGAGGGAAATGGAGAAACAACCAAATGCAGCAAATGAGTCAACTCACTTAAAGCACTGCATGCACTCAAATGCCAGTGAGGATGGAGGCTTTATAAGGCTTTGAATAGCGTGGAATGGACTAAACCAGGGCAGGCAATTATTTTGGGTGGAGGGTTGCTGATAGAATGGCCTGGCGGGCCACATCCGGCCCCTGGGCTGCATTTTGCCCACCTCTGGACTAAACTAATTCTTATAGAGATGTTTGCTCTTTGCCCCCTAGAAGGAAACCTTGGTAATATTCTGTAGTGAATCTGAAGCCCCTTTGATGTGTTTTATAATTTAAAAAGTATTTAGGCCCAAACTGTAGGTTGTGACTTGACACTGCAAAAAATATTTTCGTTATTATAAAGTCAGAAGCCAACTGAGAGCCATGTTCTTCAAAATGGCAAAATGAGCTTTGGGATATATAATCTCTAAATGCTCAAGTTAAATAGACCACATGTATGGGCTCCAGGCACAAGATATGGCCAAGAGGCCCTACTCTATACATTAGACTTATTTTCATTGGAACAGCATTCCAGAGTCATCTAGGTCAGCTGTTCGCAAACTCTGTTGCAGTGGGCTAAAATTACCCGGCTTGGATCTGAAATGGACTGGCACTAGGACCCAGCTGCTGCCACTGTTTCTCCCTACCGCCTGGCTGTGGCACAGGCAAGTTGCTGCACTGCCTGGCCGTGACAAAGCCCCCTGCCATCTGTCCACAGCACGGTGCCCCGGCTGCTCAACTCCCTTGGTACCCCACCCCCCCCGGGTCCACAGGCTCAATCCAATGATTCTGAGGACCATACACTGCTGACCCCTGACCTAAGGAACTTCTCTTGGTGTTGGAAGAAAAGTTATTCTCCTTTCAGGATTAACAGAATACTATTTCTAGAGCTAGCTGCTGATTGGACAAAAAAATCCACGTGGTCAGAGAGAAGTATTTCTTCAGCGTTTCCAAGGCCAATTTTTTGAGGATGCACCTGCACATGCAATTAAGAAAAGCTCCAACACAACAACATCAATTGCAAAACTTGTCAGAGGACCAGACCATGGGTTTGACTTCACTGCACTACTTGGGCCACTCCTACCAAGAATTACATACAGTGCCTACAGTAGGATACAGACAAAATAATGCGTTTTTCTGCAGCAGGTTTATTATTATTATGGTTAAAACTAACTCCTAGAGACCACAATAAAAACAGTGGCCCAACTGTGCTAAACACTGCACAAACATTGAGCAAGGGACAGTTCCTACCCTGACAATCTAACAACCTAAGCAGATTAAAGATGGGAGAAGAGAGAGATTATGTGACTTCTACCCATGAACCTAAAGGAATGCGGAAGAGCCAGGAACTCAGCCTAGATCTCCTGGGTCCCAGCACAGTATCCTACTCACAATTGCTACACTACAGAAACCAAAACTGATCTGAACTCTCAGAAGCACAAAACCAGTTGTTTGGTTTGTTTTTGTTTTTTGTAGAAGTCAACCTCTTTGTTTCATCCTTATGCCATCACTTGGTCTCTTCATGTCTAAATCGACCCTTTCTCCTCTAGCCCCTGAGGAGCAAGTTCTGCATTACATCTGCCTGACTAAAGGGTGAAAGAAACAAATCATAGGATTCAGAGGGAAATAGGGGTTGTGGTAATAGGATGCATACAAAACATCTAAGGGAGGTGGGTGAAAAAGTCCAAAAGAGATTACAAAATTAAAATTAAGTTAACACAGTAAAAGCTCTCTCAGCATACTGCAGCCATATATCAAGTGTGCAGAGGGTTCTTAAGCATGCATATGCATTAGTTTCTATGGTAACACTATTATTGAAAACAATCCTGGAATATAATCCATATTCACTTGGCCCATACAGTCATCAAAATGTGGTTTAAATCACATTCAATTGTGTATATTTGATTTCCTTTGTCCAAGCTTTATTTTGTATTAAATAGAGTGATGAAGCTTGAAAGCCGAGATAAGGAAGTTACTCCAATTTGGTTTTCTTAAATGCTTTCACATCGAAAAACTGATTAATTCAATTCTACACAACAACATTTAGCGAAAAAAGTTTACTGAGTGTAATTAATATACTTGGAGTTTAAGAAGGCATTTATCAGTATGGTTTATAGGGTCTTAAAATTGTATCAAATGGCAAATCTGGATGAGGATTTGAAAACAAGATTTTGACAAATTTTCTGAATGTAAAAAAATGTTTCTTCTACCTGTCATTTTAGGCCTTCACAGAACTACTAAATGCAACTAGGAAATAATTATACCTGAAAGAAAACTCACTCCTGGTGGTATACTACCTATCACCAAGTCATAAGATAAATATCTCCCACAGCCAGTCAGTAAAGCAGCAAAGGAATTATTCTGGAATTAGCATCCTTTTTTAAAATTTACAGTCTCTTAGATTATATAAAAAAAGATGCAGTTACTAATTTCCAAACTAGTGTTCATATATTACAACCTGCTGCTAAAGATATACTGCACCCAACTGAAAAAGGACAATCATTTCAATCTGATTTTCTGATCTCCATTACAAGGCCTCTACTGATTCCAGCTTTTATTTAACAGGATAAACCAAAAGAGTGGCTTCAAGTCATTATGATCCCATTTTTTTGGGCTGGGGGAAACAGGAATTAGAAAGTGCACATTCATGTCAGCTCCAAAGGGGCACTGTGAAGTAGACCTGATGCTTTTGAGAACCTGGGTTCAAGCAGCTTGTTATTCTCCATCTACCCTTACATCACACCAACCTGTTTGGGGAGTCTATCATCACTGGCCCTGAAAAGGTAGAAGTAACAATTACTGAAGTTTTCGCTTCAAACATGCCTGTTTCAAAATGAAAAGGCCAGGCCAACAATTGGTGCTTTTGGTGAAAAAAGATCTTTTAACAGTCATTTTAACATGTGCTAAATCTCTCTCCCAGCAGATAATTCTTTGGGAGTTCAGTGTAAAAAATTTGAGACTCTATTTAAAACAGTATGATAGTCCATAAATCGATTTATTTAAAAAGCACTTGACATCCATTTCTGAAAAACTCAGGGCAAAGCAAAACATAACATCTAAAATACAATAAAAATCTATTAAACTGAGAAAACTCTGTTTAAACTATCTCTTCCAAGGAAAGATAACAACCCCTTTGGCATTCTCCAATGTGTTTTTCAACCTTTTAATCTGCTGCTGTGCAAAACGAAAAACGCTTTGAAGTACCTAAAACTTTAGTCTGGATTAGATAACAAGTCATCAGTGTAACAGAAGTCTACACAAAACCCACTGCATGTATAGTAATTATTTCTATATTTCTATCAGCTCATTTTGAACAAGTGATTAATCAGCTCTAGAGCACCTGTTACACATTTTTAGACTGATACAGAATTTTTGAAGGACTTTATTTGCAAGGTTGCAGAGATAGTAGAAGGCTAGAAATCTGCTTTTAATTAGCAGAAGTGAAGATTAAATTTAACAATTTAGGTATACTACAGCATAGCAGTATTACTGTGACCAAAAAGGCCAAGGGCTGACTTCTTTCTAGGCTGCACTTGTGGTGGGGAACACTGGGGAGGGGGAGGAAGGGGTCAGTGTGAACATGCTTTGCTATAAATAGTTTCATAAGTAGGACACACAGATGCCCCTTGCACCCCAGAGGAAGACAGCAGTCTGAGCCTAGCAGCAAGGCCTGGAGATTGCTCCCTGATTTGTTCCCAATGACGTTGTTTCACTTTATTGGGTGAGTGATATCCCCAGGTTAATACTATAGTTCTGTAACAGTTTTGAGTGTGGCTGGCTGCCTTGGACGGGGGAAAAAAAAGTGAGGCTCAGAGAGCTGGGGAGCAAAGAAAGTCCCAGGGCAGACAGTAAAGAGCGCAGAAAGAACAGTCCAGATAGGACAGAGTGGAGTGCAAGGGAGGACAGAGGGAACTGTACTTGCACAATAAAGACAGTTGGTTTGGAGTGAAGCTTTCTGCTGTACTGCTTGGGACATCGGCACTAACCCCTGTCCTCTCCCTCTTGAAGCAGGAAAAAACCCCTTTCGCAGCTGATCAAAAAAAGGAGCTCTGAAGTGGGGGTACTAAAGATCACCAGAGAAGCCAGGGACAGAGAACAGCCAGAGTCTTGAAGCCAGAGGATTGCTTCTCGAGAAGCCATGCTAGGGCTGGTCTCAAAGGGTGCTTGGGGAAAAGGAAAGAAAATAAGATTTCTTCTTGGGGAGTCCTGTAGCAGGGTTTCCATCAAAAGCGGCATGATCTGTGACAACCGCATTTCAGGGAACCAGACCCTTAATCTGAATAGGAGTGCTGGAGAACTAGTCTTTGTAATGCTCCAGGGCAGGGGTTTTCAACCTTTTTCAAGGAGTGTACCCCTTCTGGGTACACTTCTGGTGGAGTGAAGGGGGACAGTATTAAAGGGGACTGAGTCTTCCAAAATCCATGTGCAACTCTTGACTACCTTATAACCAAGATATTCCAAAAGTCTTAGGAGTTGCGTCATCTTAACTATTCTAGAACAGCAACAAAATGTTATGTATCAGTTCAGTCCTATTAAGTATGACTCCAAAAGATGGATGTAGTATTATAATAAAAAAGACAAGTGCAATATGAGTTAAGTACCTAAATCCCTTTAAAAAAAAAATCTGGTCTTATATAAATAACAATTCTGTTTGAATCACAATACTAAATTGCAATGAGCCATGCAATTTTTAAAATCAAGGTCTTTTTTTTTTTTTTTTTATAGCTGTTTGTATAGAAGTTCACCGTCTACAGGGCTAATCCAAATGGCATTGAAGTCAGAGCAAAGATTCACATGGACATCAGCTGGTTCTGGATCCAATCCTGACACTGACATATTACACATTTATCAACTAATATACTGATTTAGTAATCATACCAAAATTCCTCCTTTTATGGTCATTTTAGTAATATGAAATATTTCTACACCAAAATTTCACAGAGGAGATACCAGTCATAAAGGATTTATAATGCCCAAAGACAAAACCAAAAACCTTAAAATGTTATGGTCAACTTTTCATTTCCTTCCCAGTAAAATACAGATAAGTTAAAGTTAAACATGTTAAATATGTTAAAGGGCTTTACGGTGAAAACTCTAAACACGGATGTATGTTACACTGTAAAGGAATATTTTTTCGTTCCATGATACTTAAGGAAGTAAATATTTAACCACAATTAATGTGCATATAGTTAGCTGCCAAACACTTATAATTCTGTTTTTTTGCCATGAGGATCTTGTATTTGAACAACACTACTAATTTTTTTCCTACCAATTGCATTTTCTAAAAAAACTGACCTGTGCCAGAGTGTAACAAGATATGCATGCTAAGAATATGTGGAATGTTAAGAAAATATGGCCCAAGCTATACAACACTGAAAACATGAAGAAAACGCATGCAATTTTTGATCACCTAACCTACACAAAAGCCTAATTCTATGCTTTCCAAGCAGTCTAAATACTTCCTCCTTATGTTTAAAGAAAAGGAATATATAAACAAATCATCAACTGCTCAAACTAAAAGTTACAAGAAAGGTTGAACCTTAACAATGGAGTCCTGAGTCATCAATCCCTTATCATTATGAGACTCCTTCCTGAAGAGCTAAAAGATCCCTACCATTGGGTTTCATCAGGTCAAGAATGAATACTTGGTCTGCAGTCATCAAGCAGAAAGTCTGCTCATGGGAAAACATTAAAGAGGAAAAAAAGATGATTAATCTGTGTTTAGATGGCTGTGGAGATGAACAGAAAGCATACCACCCAATCCCTATCCTGGTCCCTCTCTCAAAAAACAAACTCTAATGGTTTAGACAATTAATTTCAAAATGCTTACATTCAACATTAGTTCATGTACATGGGTATTGGGGAGTTATTGTCCTGGATTCTATCTGTTGTTCCACATATTGCTTTTAGTATGTTTAAATGATTTTATTGCGATGCAGCTCATGCCAATGCTAAGGATTACAGAGGCAAGTTTCTTATCTTACCATCTGCATGGTAATAAAATTGCACAATGACATCATTGTTCAGAAAACTATGCTTTGAAGAAATGAAAGCTGAAGAGGTCTGAAAACAAGGGAGGGTGTGTGTGTGGGGGGGGAATTATACCCAAACCTGTAAAAAAAAAAAAAAAGCAAAACTAAAGCTTCACTTTAGCTTAAATGCCTACTTTGCTTTCTTGATAATTACAAAGGAACAGTTCAGTCTTTGTAAGCAAGGTGTAGACAGTTCAGTGTCAGAAAGGAGAAAGACAGGTAAATGTTTGTGCTAGGTTTAACTGGCCTTTGTTTCCCTATAAAGGGCTGCAGAGATCAGATTGTGTATGCTGAATTTATCAGGAACAAAACACCTAAGTATTATGCAACATGACCTTTACCAAGAGTTTCATCTCTAATTACTAAATATGCACCGCTATAAAAAAAAACAAACAGAAAAACGGTCCATATTGGATTGGCACCGATAAAAGGAAAATTGACATTACCGGCAATCGGCTTTTTTGGCCACTGTAGCCAATGCTGTCAGCGATAAATGCTGCATGCACGTGGGCAGACATGGCCGCACGCAGCTACAAATGTAGCCCAGCAGCTTGGAGAGCAGCATCTGGCCAGAAAATCTGGGGGGGAGGGGAAGGTGTGGGGGGCAAATCGAGGCCCCCATGGTGAGAGAGAGAATGGGACAGGGGCAGGCACTGTCCAGCTGGGGCAACGTGGAGCGGAGCTGCAGGCAGCTCCTCGGTGGGGTGTGGGAGGGTGGGGAGAGGGGGCAGCTCCCAACCACTGCATGCACACCAGGGGGAGGCAGGGCGCACATTTCCCCCTGCCCCCCACCGTTTTGTGCATGGGGTGGAGGAGGGCTGCCTGCTGAAGACTCAGTGCCAGGGGCTGTGCTGGCCTCCTCCCAGTGGAGTGGCTGGGCCAGGGCTGCACTCAGGGCAAGTGGCAGAGGCATTGGGAGTGGGGCTACGGTGAATTCTGGGGTGGCTGTAGTCTACCCCGTGGCCTCCCCTCCCAGCGCTGCTGCCGCCTGCCCAGAGTGCAGCCTTGGGCTGGGCTCCCCTCCCCGCTGGGAAGAGACCAGTGCAGCTCCTGGCCCTGAGCCCACAGTGCAGCCTGCCCTCACCCTGTGCACAAATCCAGAGGGGCAAGTGCCCCCCACCCCCATGTTTGCATGCAGTAGTGGGGAGCTGTGCCCCCCCACCTCAAACCTCCCAGATAAGCTGCCTGCTGTTCAGCTCTGCGCTCCGCCCTGGCTAGGTAGCACCTACCCTGCCCCAGCCTCATTCCTTCTTTCACCATGGGGGCCTTGATCTGCCCCCTGCCACCCATTTCTCCCACAGGCTTATGAGCTGAATGCTGGTCTCCAGCCTGCTAGGTTGCATACTGGCCACTGGACTGGTATCAGCTGATATGGCTGGTTAATCATTGGACATAGTTATCAGTCAAAACAATCTTCATCAGTGTACCCCTACTAATTGCTGTGCAATTCATGAATATACCAATAAAAATGTTTCTAAGCATAATACATAGTAGATGCCTTTTATACTTGGTTTTAAAAAAATTTTTTGGCAGAAGTACCAAGGGAGAGGCAAATGTGTTTAAAAGTGTTAATATCACAAGTTTTACAACTACAGAAATATACACTGCTTTTTCAATGAGAATGTCACCCAAAAACCAAGCAGTGGAAAGGATGGGATCGAAAAGATCTAAGTTATTGAAGAAAATATATATGCAGGATGAATTAAAAACCAAAAGGAGTTAAAAGGATAGCTCCAGGGATTTTTCTTCAAAGTTTTCATAACGAGTGAAAAAGAATTTAAAATCTCCCAATATAAAATTAAGATTTAAAAATCCTCCAATATAAAATCCTGCTTAAAAATACTTTATGAATTGGAATATTCTAATAATCTTGATTGGTTCTCACCTTAATCCACGGTGGCAGACATTTTATGTTAAATTAGAATATGAAAATGTCAACTCCATTAAATTTAGTAGGAAAACGTTTTGGTTTTTTAGGGTGGTTGGGGTTTTAATTCTTCTCCCTCTCTCATAGGTAGTTTTGTTTACTTTAAACAATATTCTTTTTCGTAGGCAGATCGCTCCAGGATTCTCAAGAGAAGACAGTTTGCCTTTCCAAGCTTCATGGTCAGAGGACAGGATAGAAGCATAGAAAGGTAGGGTTGAAAGGGACCTTAGGAAGTCATCTAGTTCAACCCCTTGCTCAAAGCAGGTCCACCCCAACTATATCATCCCAGTCAAGGCTTTGTCTATGTAGGTCTTAAAAACCTCCAAGGATGGAGATTCCACCACCTCTCTGGGTAACAACCTGTTCCAATGCTTTACTACCCTCCCCATCAGCAAGTTTTTCCTCATAGTTAATCTAAACATCCCTTGCTGCAACTTGAGACCATTGCTCCTTCTTCTGTCATCTGCCACCACTGAGAACAGTCCATCCTCTTTGGAACCACCCCTTAAGTAGTTGAAGGCTACTCAGTCTTCTCTTCTCCAGACTAAAGTCCAGTTCCCTCAGCCTCGCCTCTTAAAAGTCATGTGACCCAGCCCCCCCCCCCCCCCCCCAACAATTTTTAAATTTTTCCACTGGACTCTATCCAATTTGTCCGCATTCTTTCTGTAGCAGAGGGCCCAAAACTGGACACAGGACTCCAGATATGGCCCCCTCCCCAGTGTCCAATTCAGGGGAATACTCACTCCCCTCAATCTGCTGGCAGCACTCCTGCTAATGCAGCCCAGTACGCTGTTAGTCTTCTTAACAACAGAGGCACACTGTTGGCTCATATTCAGCTTACTGTCTACTCTACTGTAACTCCTAGTAGGAGCAATGGACTCAAGGTACAGCAGAGGAAACTGATTTGGAGATTAGGAGGAATGTTGGCATTCTGAGGGTGGTCAAGCATTGGAATAGGCTACCTAGAAAAGCTGTGGAATCTCAGTCTCTGGAAATATTCTACAAAATTCTGGGCAGACACTTGGCTGGGATGGCTTAGTCAAGGATGATCCTACTTTGAAAGCAGGGGGCTGGCCAGATGACCCTGTGAGGTCCTTTCCATCCCTACTTTCCTGCTATCTTAAGGTCCTACAAAAGGTTTTGTTTGTTGTACTTGCTCAGCCTATTCCTCCCTCCTTCCTCAGCATTAGATTTTTTTGCCTTTATTCCCATATCCTACTCATCACAAACTACGGCCACTTACTGAAATCCCATTCAGCAAAGGCTGAGAGCTCTTGGTTGTGGACAACTGGATTACAGGTGATTGGTTGTAGGGAAAGGACTACTTGAAGAAACTTGTAAATATACAGAAACACTTATAGGCAAGAAACTGAACATTTGATGGAAAGATTAGACAAGAGGTATACAAAGGGTGCATTTTTAATGTGCATTAAATTTAGAGACGGCAGTTAGAGTGACTATGGGGCAAATCATACTTAAGACGTAAAACAAAGCTCTACAAAAATAATTATGGAAGCCAAAGTAATTTAAAGCTACAATATGCTATTTTACTCTTCTGAAACTAACGGAGATGGCTTTTATTTCTGTCCCAATTTGCTGACAGAAAAATGCTTGTCTCCCTTTTCAGAGTATTTTTTTTCCTTTTGTATGTTAAATACAGTTTAATTTTTAAATAAGTGCCATTGTGGAATGGCAAGCAGACACAGAAGTTGCTCTTTATAGAAAGAAAAATGCTTAAGAGGAAGAGTGCTCTTTTATGAGAAAATAAACCTCATTTAATGCTCAATAACGACATAGCTACTCAATTGAGTTTTTAAAGAACTGGCTTATAATCTTCAGAACTTCACATTTTAAAACAGGTTTGTAAAATATTTCGGCACAAATTGACTAATGATGCATTTGAGTCACTGACTGCCATCTCTCTGACCCTTCTCTCTGAAACTGCATGCTATTTGAAAAGGTACATTAAAATTATAACCCTCCTTTGATATTTTCAGGATTTCAGGCCCATACCTTGAAGGAAGTGAATGTCTCTGGGAGGTTCTGAGAACCCTTGATTTCAAACTTCAGTAGGATCTCAGGGAACTCAGCACCTCACATACTTAGGTCTTAAGTGCTCTAGACAAAAAATCTAATTGAGAGAGAGGAGTAAGAGACAAGAGAAAGGTAAAGGACTTCTGAGTTCATAGCCACTTAACTCTAAGCTGGTACTAGACAGCTAAAAGGAATCAACCTACAAATTATTTCCTGCAAATGAATACATGTACAATCTGCTAAAAACAGAGAAAATTACCTGATAATTATTAGTTTTCAAGTGCCAAGTATTACCAGTAGTTAAAAGGTTTGCATATGGCAGAACACAAGCCATTAAGCCAACAGATGGGCTGATAAGGAGGAATCAAACAATTACAAGATAGGGTTTTTTCCCCCCAAAGCTGAGGACTGACATGAGAGCAGAGATTCATACACTACTACTTTCCCAATCAGCCAGATGAAGCTTTTTAGGATGAAGGGGAAATTTAGTATTTAAAACTTAATGTATAAACAAGTTATTGAACATTACACCCTTCTTCCCTGCAACAAGGAAGAAACTGAGTTGCTCATCTTCTTTAAGGCTTCCATACTGCTGGTGTCATAAATGGAGCTGTGTTCAAGAAAACTTCCCCCAGTCAGCAATCTGCTCACATATATAACAACATTTTCAAATGTTACACAGGTTGGGTTTTTTTCCCCAAAAAAAGGTACTATTTAATGAACACTTAAGTCCTTGCACTGAGGTAAGCCTTTGCAAGTAGTCTCACCTTCCCCCTGTCATACGATAAATAGCTAATTTTTACCTCTTGTGACAAGTAGATGTCCTATCTGTTTCATCTCTCTAAAACTTTCCCATGTTCAATGGGAGTAGAAAGGCAATTAATATTCACAAATTTGTTTTGAAGATGAACTAGTGTAATATATAAGGGTGTTTAAAAAACTAACAGAAATTGTGAAATAAATCCACTGTGTATGCAATGATCATTTACTGGGCCATGTCACTTCTCTACATAGTAATAAATTATGGGTGCATTCAACAAGGCCATCAGTGTTCCCCACTTTGTCAGACATACAGCGTGCGCAGCCATTTATCTGTTAATTTCTGAAATACCCTTTTAGTTTCTTTTACTTGCAACACATGACTTTTTTCCTCAGCCACATGCCCACATCGAGACATCCAGGCCAATTCAGCGCTCCCCCCACCCCCCCAAACATTCCTTTTTCTTGTGATTTATTTCTGGTATTAAAACAGTGATGAAACAGGGATGTCGGCAGATAAATTTCCTCAAACTTACAAAATCACTCGTAATCAGTTTATACCCAGCATTTTGTTAAGAACATTTTAGTCTAAAGACATATTTGACTCATTTGGGTATACTATGAAAGATTAAACTATTCTTAAGAATAAATAGATATCCGAGTATGGTGGCGTATCAACTGTACTTGCAGAGCTACCAATATAAACTAAGCAAAAAGCATAAAAGATAATCTTCAAATGTGTTCTTTTTACAAAGATATTAAATTCTTAACTGAAGAAAAAAATGTTGGGTTTTTTTTAAAAGGTAAAAAATTCTGTTACAAAGTAACAAAATCAGTATTAATAAACAAGTTTCATTGATCCATGTCTTTCTGCCTATGTAGAAAAAAAATCCGTAAGAAGGGTTTAGATTCAATTATTAAAGTTTTCACATGTTTTAAAATGACTGTTAAAATGGCTTGGTATTGGGCTAACACTTTCTTAATCCCTCTGACAGCTGCATAGGCACTGTAGGTGGTCTAGTAAAAATCTCTCTCTTGGAGAATGGTGCCCTGCGCAACAGTTCAAGAAAGCCCAGTCTGGTATTTAACAGTAACTGATCACATTCTGGTAATTCACAAGATAATCTATATTCAGAATGGAAAATATGCAATGTTCCTGAAAAAAGAAAATATGGTCACAGTAAAGGAAAAAGCATTTTCCCACTCCAGACAGCTCACAATGACCTAAGTGCATGAAGTAGCCACCAGTGCATTTGGAAATGGTTGTATTTTTCTTGCATGCATGCTAAGAACTTGGGCTCTTTACTGCTGTAGAACAAATTACACTAATACTATAATAGTGGGGACCAACCTTTTTGGCAAGCACACCCCAAGGTAAGCTCCCCGCCATCCTTCCCAAGTGCTATTCTGATCCCCCTCCCCTGCCCAATCTGCTGTTCTGCTTCGCACTCCCTGCCCTATCTGCTTCTGTGCTCCCTTCCTGATTGGCCGTGCGCTACACACAGGCTGCCTGTGCTACTTGTGGCACATATGCCACAGGTTGGCCAGCCCTGCAGTAATACAACGTTTTGTCATTCCCTTCTAACCTACTGTATTCCTTTCAGCTAAGGATTTCGGAGAGCAGTATTATTTGATTTGATTAACTTCTGCTACGTGTGCGTGTGCATGTGCACGCGCATCTCTCCCCCACCTCCCTTCTCCCCAGGAATTATACCCTTGTGTATGTTTATAATAGCAAATAGAAGGTGAAAAATGTGCCCTTAACATTTCTTTAGACTATGCAATCAGAATCACCATTCAATACTAAAAGAATATTTTTACCCTTGTTTCTGATGTACCTTAAAAAACAGAAAAGAAAGAAAACTCTCTATTTTACCCAATGGTCAGCTGCATATAAATTTCAAAGAATACAGCAAAAAATGAGATCCGTTTACTAAGCACAGGCCACGTGTAATTCACTTCACATTCACCAATTATGCGACTGTATTAAATGACTGTGTTACATAAGCTAAAAGACTAATTTCACAGTAAGTGACTTGAGTTAACCTTCAGCATGCAAGGTCTCAATGTTATATGAACACATTTGCATAAACAAGGACTAACTTAAACTTGTTTTATTTGTTTTCAAAACAGTAAGTATTAAAGCAGTGCAAATTAAGTGGCCCAGGTACTTATGCCTACAATACATTTTCCTTCCTGAAAGTTTGACTGAAGTTAGTTGGCTTAATTTTCAAAACTGACTAGCAATTTTGAACTCAACATTGAGTACTTACTTGATACAGTAATGTGTGCCTCAGCTTTCTTATTTTGCAAATCAGACCCTTTCAGGGTATCTCAAACTGGGCAGCCAAAAACTGTGGTACCCTACATCAAAACTCACATTTGAAAATGCAGGCAATAACTAAAAGGCTAACTGAAAAGAACAGTATGAGAAAACCAGTTGTTTCAAGATTAAGCATCTCTATTTTAACAAACACCATATTGCCTGCTCTCTACCAGTAACCTACCCAAACACTAACACCTATTCCTCTACCCGGCTACCTTTTCCCCCAGAATTTAGATGCAACATTCTATGTTCTTAATCACGATAGGCTCAAGGGAAGCACAAAGCCACTTAAGAAGGAAAAAAAAAAGGGGCCAGAACCTTCAGAGCAAGCCACAAAATATAAAATCAACCAACCAAAACCAGTGTTCCACCCCTATCCAGTAAGGCAAAAAAAATACAAATACAAGGCCAGCCTTTGCCCGAGTCTCTGGACTAGGGACAGAAGTTACATACAAACTGGTTTAAGTGGTCAGAAACTGGTTTAAACCTCTAACACAACCAAAGTTCAGTGCATATAAACCAGTTGCAAGATGGCTGAAACTGGTTTCAGATGAATTTGATTGAATGTAATATTAGATTTAACTGACTTGGATTAAACCAGTTTATGAAACTTCTGTGCCAGACCCCTTCCTGGTTCAAGTTAAATCACAGTCCCCCAGCATCCCAGCATGCTTTCCAGCCCTGGGCTGGGCTATCTGCTCCAGCAGAGAAGGGGTGGTGGGTGGCGGGGTGTTCCCCCAAGCCGCCCCAGCAAACTCTGGGAGGTCGTCCCCCAGGCAAACTCTGGCTGAGGTCTGGGGCCAGGAAGAGGGGTTAAACTTCCCTTCCCCCAAGTACAGAGCTGCCCTGCCAAAAACTTACTGCTGACTGCAACTGTGTACTACAAATCCCAGAGGCACCTGGAAGCAGGAAGGGGAAGTGATGAACAACAACCCTGGACTGCAAATTTCAGAGACCTCGGGGGCAGCAGGAAGAGGAAGCAAAACACAGCCCATGCTGGCTGTGCCAGAGCTGTGCTCTAGTACCCCCGCCTTCTGGCCTGAGCCCCTGTAGGTATGTGGCTGCAATCCCTGAATCAAAAGGTAAATGTCTGTCCAGTTGATTCTCAATTTAATCTCTGTATTTTAGATTCACCTGAAAAGACTGAATCAACTCAGCTTCAGGCTTTTTGACCGTCTGTACTTAGCCTTGATCTCACATAGATTAAGCAAGCCAGCATTTCAAACGTCCTTGGATGTTAAGTATCAAGGGCGGACTTTTTCCAATATTGACTCTCCTTCCCCTTTTCTGTGGTTCCTATCTCTGGTGCTCCCCTCCAAAAAAGAAGTCTTAGAACATTTAGACAGTAGACTAGAACTCAAAAGGCTAAAAGGTTCAATTGTTCAAGTCCCAGCCGTGCTACTGATTTCCATCTGACACCGGACAGGAAAGTTTTTGCGACTTCTCTTCTCAGTGTTGCCAGCTGTTTTGAAATTCATCTACACTGTTTTTTACTGCTAATGCTTGGAATCTGGTTACCTTTGGCAGCATGGGTGTGTCCCTCTTCTTTTTCTTTTCTGAATTAGGGTCATCCAGCAAATCTGGCTCAAAAGTATAGAGCTCCGTGAGCTCATTCATGGTGAAGTGACGCTCAACTTGCTGCTGGTCGACCACCCGGAAAGACAGTGACTGTTTTGTTACTTGGCGATCATAGATCTTGTCCTCCATTGTTCCCTAAAAAAACCCACACATTAATTTTTAAAAATGTCAGTGCGCACATACATAGGATCAAATTACTCATTTGGAAAAACAGCCATTAAATGATAGGAACAACCCTTATAAAACAATTTTCCGTTTTTAATGTTTGTTCCATCACATCAAGTGGCTTACCATAAACCACCTTCCTTTTTTAAATCATTTAAAAAAAATGAGTTCTGGAGAGAATCCTTTATTAGCTTGTTAGCAGTTTATTAGAAAAAGAAATATATTTTAACTTCATTAACTCACGGAAATCAGATTTTTCACTTCTCCAAATCTGTACTTCTAAAAATATCGATATTTAAAAACTGTGTTTCTATAACATTATTCAGTGTGTTTTATCTGACATTAGCAACAAATCCATAAAAAAATCCCCCACAAGCCCCAACCCTACCCTCAAAATTAAATATGAAAAAGAGAAGGTACAAATTCAATGTCAGTTCAAAAAAATAAAGCAAGCAAGCAAGCTTAGGACACAATGGTCAAAGAAGAAAGCAGAACTGAACATAAGTTACCAGCACAACAGAATGTGGTGAAAGCACATACAGTCCTTGGATGTACAAGCACAGGAATACAGAGCGGTAGGGAGGTTATGTATACGGCATCAGTGAGAACAGTTATGTTCAACACTGGGACCCACAATTAAAAAGCATGTTAGTAAATTGAAAAAAGATTCAGGAAAGGTTATGAGAATTATTTGAACTTGGGGGTAAAGAGGAAACATCCTACTGTACAAGACTACAGAAGCTCAATTATTTAACTTAAATACAAGGTTAATATTTGACTTGGTCAAGATCCAGTTAGGGTTAAAGATAGCAGAAAGGTCTTCAACCTACCTAGCTACATGATTATAATAATCCTTCATATGTGATCTTAAAAAAGAAACCAAAACAAACTACCTAACAAAAACTCCTCCCCTCTGGGGTGGGGTAGGGCAGGGGATGAGATAAATCTGTAACAGTTTATTACAGCTTGACAATTTTCAGCTTAAAAACACTACTGCATGTGTGCAAGTACATCCCGGTATCTGATGCCACAGGGATGAAAAAATCTATATGCACAGATTGACATTTGACACCACAACATTAAGACCATTAATGAAACATTAGTCTCAAAACTTACCTGAGCTAGGAACCTGTACACAAACACAGGTTTGTTTTGCCCAAAGCGGTAAACCCTAAAGATACTCTGGATATCATAGGATGGGTTCCAAGAGGCATCAAAGATAATCACACGATTAGCAGCCACTAGGTTTATTCCAAGAGAACCTGCTTTAGTGGAAATAATAAACAAACGGCCTCTGGAACAACAAAAATGATTAAATTTTAGTATTTTACAAAGCAAAATTGACTTCCCTTGTCTTGGCATCCTTAAATGTTATAAATATGTTTGTGAAAACAGGTAAACTAAATCCTCTGGAGGACCTCTTATGTATTATTCATAAGTTACAATTATTTAATTTTTAAAAATGCAATACTGTAAAATTTGCATTTGTACTGTTTTAAATAAAAAGCAAAACTTCTCGTAAGACTAACTGCATTCTCAAAATCATAGCTCCGAAAGCCCAAAACATCTGGGGCACGATAATTCATGGAAAAAGAAAATAAGAAAATTTTAGAAGGTGGTGCTGTAAGGAGAAGAAATGGAAACTATTTCCTCTTTCCCATTATCAGTAAAATTTACTTTGATATACCACCAGTTGGAGATGCAGTGTCTACTGGTTGGCAGAAACTCAGACAGGTCACTTTGATTCTAATAAGAAGCAATTCTAATATGTAGCATAAAGTACAAAAGTTTGTTTGGAGGTCTGCCAAGCAGCTCTGTACAGCTACAGTTCTTTGTTGTATTTTACTCGCTCGTTCCAGTGGACAGTAGAGAAAAAAAAATAATTATGTACAGCAATTTATGGTTCAAAACTCTGGTTCTAATAAATGGCTGATTCTATAAAGCTAAGCGCTAAAACGTGGCAGAAAATGTACACTTTTGGTATTTGGTTTTGATATTTAATTTTCATAATCAGCAATCTGATATCATCAGATATGGATAAACCAGAGTTTATAGTATGGTTTAGAATGGCAATGTGGGATACCAAAGTCATTTCTCTCTAAGCATCTAGAGTTCCATGTAGGAAAAAACAAGAGCTGAACAGAAATTCACATATACCTAACAGTGCACCTGTTACTAATGTATCTGGAAAAGGACAAGGAGAACTTTTTCTAGTTCATGAAGAATTTCAAAGCTAGAGACCAATATTCTGGCATGATGGTATGGAGTAATCATGCCTCAAATTTCAAGGGAAAATGTGAACAGCTTCCCCTATTTGCAGAAAGTGTCCCAGCCCAAAAGCCCCAAACTGAGGTGATGTCAGGGTTTAGAAATGTTATTTTCTTGTATATTTGGTGTGGAAATTTCAAATTAAAATTTGGGTAAATTTTTTATATAAAATACTATTGTTCAAATAAAACAGCAAGACCAAATTAAACAGGAACAAAATAAACTTTTCCTTCTGTTTGGGGAGGGTTTTTGTTGTTTTTTTTTAAAGCAACATAGAACAAATTTTTTGAATGTCAAAAGAACTGAGGGGTGGGCATCAGTAGTACAAGTTTATAGTAAAAATTACAAAGTTGCTTGACACCTCTCCAAAAACTATTAATATTTTCAAAATGTTTCCAGTTATCAAATATATGAAAAATGCAGTTTTCAAACATAGATAAATTCCCATATGACAATGCTCTAGGATATCTTTTGTTAAGTGAACATTTTGCAGCTATATGAAGTGTTGGTATTTTGCTTTCAAGAAGCATGCCCAAAATAATAACTGTTTATAAGGGAAGAACCTAGACTTGTTACAATGTAAAGAGACATACATGATCATTTTTTTCATCTTACTCACTTTAGAGCTAGTTAAGTAAATATTAGTGAGATGCACTTATTGTCAGGTTAATGGGCTACTGCTGCTACAGAATGACTCCCATTTGTTATATTCAGAAATTGGCTGAATACACTCAACTATGTGTAAGGGATAGTAAGCTTTCCACATCAAAGAACAAGGTATGTGGCACAGAGTAAGCCCTATAATCAACTAACTTAATAGGAAACCTTTAACAAAATGACAGAAGTCCTTTCTTCTCAACTAAAAAACCTAACATCAAATGCATTTCTTCTCATTAAGGGCGGAACCACATATCACACTCACAAGTCAAAACTAAAAGTTTGTTTTTTTTTAAATTATTTTTCTTAAAACTGAGCTAAATGAATATAAGAGACAGCATATTTTGCAACCCCTTATTTTCATTCATTAACTTTATGCTGCTTGGGAATCTCCATATTTAGTGTAAATAGTTGTGTTAAAAATACTTAAGAGAGAGAACAACAGTCCAAATATAAACTTCATTACTAATTTAAATTGCTAGCAGATGGCTGCAGTGGCCTTGCACAAGAGTCATTTTATTATGTATTTACATACATGCATACATAACTAGAGAAAGACCTCTCCTGGGTAAGACCATATGTCAAGTAGTTTCAGACAAAAACTATGTTAAGATATCATTCAGATTGAAAGCGCGTAGCTATCCGGGGCAAAAGTGCATGAGAGTTTTTGTAGCATCCCAAAGCTAAGTTTTATAAATCAGGTAACTCAGAGTTAAGGTTACACACATAAAAGAAATACAGAACTGCAGAATCAGGACACACAATCTTAACTCCACCGTGCAGAGATATCCTGCAGTAACCTTTGGCTAAGTAAGTAACTCTCCAATGAAGTGATGTGGCATAATTCCTTCCCCCTTACCTTTAAGTACAAGGAGGCTGAAGCAAGGAAATTTAAAAATAGAGATGAAAGGCAATGCTGTCAACTAATTTTAAGTGCTTGATTTGAGAAACTCAGAACCTGATTTTTCACAATACCTCTCAGTTTACAGAGTATGTTCAGCATATATAGCTCACACAACCACCTATAAATCAGGAGTGCTCAGAAGTTCTGCAAATCAGATTGTATACGTGTCAAATCAGGTATTGACACAGTGGCCATCCATGAAAATTTTAGTTGAGGTCCTGGCATAGGATCCTGAAAAACCATTTCTCCAGAACTATGTTCAACTGCCTTACCACTGAGACCAGTCTTTGTCCTCAGTTTCCTGTCACATTCACCTGACACTTTTTCATGTGTGCAACAAGAAACAGGTATATACAACAGCCTCTTTCACTATGTTACTCTCATTTACTACCACAATACAGTCCATCCACTAAGAAACTTGTCTTTAAATACATGATTGTATAACGCATATGCATAAAGACGAGTGTATACAAGTTCTCTATACATCCTTAGTTTTGGCATTTCCTACCCTAAATTCTCCACATAACAATCCTAACACCTTATAGCATATGTGATTTCTAATTTTTAAGTGTAAAATTATTTTACTTGATTCTACAGAATGAATTTGTTTTTTCAATTTAATCAAATTAAATGGGAACAAAAAGTAAGTTTTTGCTTCTCCCCTCTACTAAAAAAAAACAAACAACCCCCTCCCCCAAAACCCCTTTTTCTCCTGTTTGTGTGGGTCTTTCAGATTCCCTTTGGAGTTGGAGGGCTTTAAGGCAATATAAAACAAATAAAAAATGTCAAAAGAACTGAAGGGCAGGCATCTATCTTCAGCAGCAGCAGCAGAATTTGAATCTTGAAATCCACAGCATATCACAGCACTTTGCCATCTGACTTAAGAGTACAATATGCACCTGCCACTAGAGGGGGATGAAGATGCCCTCTGCAACAAGGCATCAGAGCTGTTCTGCTGCCTGGAAAAGGAGGGCTGAGACTGTGGGAAAGTGCTCCATTCCAGGTTCTACAGCGAAGCGTTACTGGTTAAAAATACGACTTCTGTCCATCATAGGGAGGATATTTTTGTACCAATCTGAAGTTAATTGAGTTGGTTAGTTCAAGTAATAAAAAAAAAGAGAGATGGAAAATAGGAACAAATGTTAAAAGTTACATATACAAAACCAGACCTTACCTCACGTTAGTTTCGTCATTAAACTCTTCAGCCCATTTCTTTCTAGACTGAGCTGTAGTTGAACCATCTAAACGATAGTAGTCAATATTTCTGAACCATTTTCCTTCACCTAGAAATTTGAAGGACAGGCGATTACAAAGATATTGGCACAATATAAAAATACTAGGCAGCAGTCTTGTTTTTATGTTATTTGTTCCTCAAGCGCAAAATTATGCAGAACCCATGAAGAGATGGGTTTTGATAGGACATGGTGTTGTCTTGTACCAGTTGTGAAAAGTCCACAATGCAAGATGTACCATGAAATACTGAAAATAGGATTACAGAAGATAGTATAGATCATGATTTGGGACAATAATTGTCCTGAGCTCTGAAAGCAACAGGTGATTTGAGAAACTCCCCATATCCATAGGCAGCTTTACCAATAATAAGAAAAGCAGATTTAAAATGACTCAAGAATGAAATTAAATGAATTTTGGAAATAAGATCCTGGCCCAGATAGTGTCCCATGTCTAGCTGTATTTTCTTCTTCCCATGGAGATTTTGCTGTTTTAAAAAGTTACCTAAGTGATACTTCCAAGAACAGTTTTACTTGGTTTGCAAATTTAGAAAGACGAGGATACAATCAGGATTTATACACTGAGGTCAAACTTTAATTAAATATTTTTAGAAACCTTTAGTTAGCTTTTCTAAGATTTGCCTGTCTCTTTCCCCAGTCTGTTCCCTCCCATCCCTTCCCCCTCCCTTGTCATCTCAAGTTTCTAGTGGTCTGGACATGTTTGCAACAAAATCATCAATCAAGTTTCTTGTTTAACCTCAGTGCAAAAGTTAATTTTAAAAAGTAACTACATTTAACCTTTAGGCATTATACCAGTAACCCTAATTTTCTAATTGATCTTTGTAGCTTGCATGTTTTCAATTACTCTAGGCTTCAGTCTCTCTGATACAAATTGCACCCTTAAGTAAATGCTTGAAAGGAGATTTCAAAAAGTCAAGGTCTAATCATTTTGGAACTGAAATTTAGAACAGCTGCTTGAGTTTAATTAGCCTGTGAGTTATGGCTACTTCTTGCCAGATGTAAAAAAATTACAGCTGATAGAAGCAGATTTTTTTCCTTCCCTTTTAGAACTAACCTTTCATTTTCTCTGGAGGTCAAGGTTTATTTACACAAAATGAACCCCACTGTGTCATCGATTAAAATCAGAGCAGGTCTTGTAGGAAGTAGCATTGCTGAATGATGATGAATTATGAGAAACTGCATGTTAACTCATGTCAGAAATGTCTATATTTAGTAAATCTTGTGCAGAATTGATAACCTTGTTGCACATCAAAAGAACCACCACAAACAGGAAAAAGCAAAAACCTTGTAAAATTAGCCCAAGTGATATGAACGGGCTACACCAATGTAGAGAGCTCACAGAATCCCAAGACAACAAATGGTGAGAAGCTGAGCAAAGGAGAAATTATTAAGTACACCATATGACTAATAGAGCACCAGCAGGGAGCAATGAAAATACAAAAAGAAAGCAGCTGAAGAACTTAACCTGACTGGCTAACTAACTGCAGTACAGGTATTTTTAATCGCTTGTAAACTGTTCAAGATTTTTACACAAAAACAAGAATCTTTGAAAGCGATGGTAGAACTAAGGAGTTTCCTTCAACATCAGCTATGTGAAATAGCCACTTCCAGGTAAAAAATAAACTGAACTGAAGTATTAAATACATGAGGAGTAATTAAGTAAAGCTTAAAAACAATAACCATGTCCCATATTCAGGAACATGGAACAATACGTGCATACAATACATACATAGTAGAGAGCAGGTAAAAACTCATCCATCAACGTATACACGTCAAACTGGAAAACTTAAATAACTTTAGTTGATTCAATCCAAAAGATTTAGATATTGGAAACATTTCAGGTGACAGATATGCTCCCTATGATGCAGAAGATAGGGCAGGGGAGCACCACAGATGAAGTAATTCAGAGCCATGAACTTCTGTAGGCAACAACCTATGTAGTCAGATGCTAGGCATGAAAATTCATGCCTCAGAACCAGTCAGGTCTCTGATGCTACCCTACTCTGACTTCTGCCTGACATAGGTAATCACATCTCCCCCTCCTTCTCATGGGAGATAGTTCTGAGCAAGAAACAGATTTGAAACCAAACCAAAGAAACTTTACTCTCAAGTATACTTTTTGGTGCTTTGAGTAGCTGAAAACTATGTTTAGAACAGAAATATCAGAAGCTAATAACATTAATTTTTTTCTATAATACTTTACATATTTGATTAATGACTGGATCAGGCTGGAGTCTTCTAATCCTCCATGGATACTAGACTGTAGAGAGAGAGGGTAATCAACTTCCTGCCCCAAAAGTCCATATATAGACCACAAACCATGATGCCTTTCCAACTGCAGAACTGGCTTCCACATACACAAGAATACATATAATTAATTGTTTAATAACTAATTTTCTGAATGCCTTCCCTAGGTAAAAGGTATTATCTTTCTCCAACAGATGTTACCATCACCAAATTAATTATAAAGAACATATTTTAAAAGTGGAAAGATGGAAACAATAAAAACATATAGGTCCAAAATATGATGAATAGCTACATATGACCTTGCAATACCTTTAAGTCATCTGAAGAAGCAATTCTATACTAAATTTTTCCTTCAATAAAATACCATGGCATATACTACCATTTTAAGGGAGACCTGATATTTCACTCAAAAAAAAGTTTAGGCCTCAGCATGTCAAATGGCAGGTTCTCCATAAGATCATTCCAAAGGAGGAGCAAGGAAGCAATAAGTCAGTTAAATGAATCTATCCTTAACCCAATTAAAATCCATACACGTACAACTGGAGCAGAAAACTTAATTAAAAGGATACTCCCAGTCTCTTGGGAGATCTAGAAATCACACTCACCTTTATAAATAGGTTTCTCTTTGTCAGTTTTCTCTGTGCTGGCCAGCTCAAGAAAGTCTTCTATCAAATCCAGTGATATTAAAGACTGGCTAAAAACTAGACTGGAGAGAGAAAAAGCAGCATACAGCATTCGCCTCTAACAATTTCAGCAGATTTCATTACTGTTTTCCTCGTCTTCAGCCTGGATATTATCTTTAACACAGATTAGCTTTTTAGACTGAGTGAATCTTGCTTATCTTAAGATAAAAATAACTTAAACAAACATAAATATTTCAGACAAACTGAGCTATATCTTTGAGCTCAACATAAACATTAAAATGGGCAGATGATGAAGTAAACTAAGACAAAATAATATATTTAAATAAGAATCAAAATAGAACACAAAACTTCCCACAAATTGCTCATTAAAAAATCCTGACTTACACTTTGTCACCAAGTTCCTCTGCCATACGAAGTATTTCCAAGAGAAGAACCATTTTCCCAGAATGCTCCAATATTTCAGCATCTGCATCAGTGACAAAATCCTTATACCAGTCTGGAGCTGGGCTTCCTGGGTTGGAAGAAGATGTGGCTTTACCTGCAAAAGAAAGATATTGTTAAATTAAATAGAACCTCCTTAACAGGAAGGCTCCAGACTGTCTAAAATTCAGATGCTTAAAAATCCTTAAAGTACAAACTGGTCTCTGCAATCAAAGGTTTTGTGTTTACTTGTACTGACGGCACCAAGTCAAGGATCGGCTAATGTACAACGGAACTGGTTCAGCTTTACTAATGATCAGTGTAGCTCTGCTACCTGTCTTTTCCCCAAGGGAGTATTTATCCTTTACCCTCAGCTACTGTCTCTCCTAAAACTCAGCCAAATGTTTTACCTGGACGGTACAGTTGTTTCAATTCCTTTTAAAATCAAGATCCTAAATTTCAAGCAAGGATTTTTATTTTTTTTATTTTTTAACAGGAAAGCTTATCTAAAGCCATCCACATAGGGCTATGTAGGCTTGCTCCTCAAAATATATCTCGCTGTTGTGTTTGTTTTGACGTACATTAAAATCTCTCGGGCCATTTCACTTTATTAAATGATCCACTACAAAGGCACAATACACAATAATAAATCTCAGCAACCCAAGTTTGGGATTTGTTTTGTTCTCTTTAAAAATAACAAATCAAGAGCAAAAAGGATTTTTTTTTTTTTTTTTACCAAGTCAGAACTACTAATGATATCTTCCTAAATTTACTTAGAAAGAGATTCTAAAAGCCAAGTTTTTAAAAATGGATAAGCACAGAAGGGGCAGATTTTTCATAATAATTGTATGCAATCTTGTAGAACTGTTCACAGTTATGACTCTTTGTGCTGGAAATAGTACAAGTACACAGAAAGAGGTTTCATTTCTTTATGGAATATAAATAACTTCTTATTTTGAATATCAGATCATAAACAGTTCTTTAATCCACTGTTTACATAAAACTTCTAGTGAACTGATTTAAGGTGCTTCCAAGGTCTTAACAGCTGAGTTCTGTGAAATTAACAAAATGATACTTTACAATATTTCCCTTGTTTCATCCTTCCTAAAAATAAAAATGATAAAACAGATGAGATGAGCAGAATTATAAAAATTTGCATCTCACTATTTCTGTGCTGAAATAATTGTACCCAAAAAAACCAGGCAACATCTGTTTTGCTATAACTCCCCTAGTTGACGCATCTGGAATAGAGAATGCCCTCCTCCTAGAGAGAGCTTTATCTCTATTCAGAAACACTACTGAATTTGAAGGTTTATTTGCAAACTCATAATTTGATCCTGAAATGCAGACAGGAATCAGGGGTTGTCTTTATTTATGTTACCCAAATTCTTTTTATAATGTTGCATGTTCCTGGCTTTAATCTTCATTGCATTAGTGTGATACATATTGATTTATTAGAATTACAATACAAACATTTGTTCACTTTAAAACTTTGATCTTAACGCACTGTTTACTTACATAGAACACTTTTCTCCTAGTCTACTGGTAATTCAAAACATTCAACTTTTAAGAGCACATACAGCAAACTAGCTGAAAGGAAGATCCATCATGGCTGAATAATCACCCCCAACATCTCAGTCAATATCCTCTTCAGAATAGAGGAAAGAATTCTCTCAAGAGGGTAATTTCTCTGTACACATTTTTAAGAGTAGTTCTAAATGATGTTAAAGTTGGTCCTTAATGCGACCTATTGTGACTGACTTTGATCCAATGCAATGGAACCATTTCTTGTTGACACCAAACCGAACATAGAAGAATGAAGAATGCAAGCTGCGAACACTTTAATGATCAGTGTCCTTTTTTCAAAGTTTGAATCAAATAGCATTTCAGTGTACTGGAGCCATTTGAATTTCTCTCTAATTTTACCAAGATCACAGGCCGAGTATATGAAAAAGCCAAGGGGTATTTAAAATACTACGGTTAAGGACCCAAGGAAAAAAAAAGTGATCAAAAAGGGCACCGGAAGCAGCCGTCTGCTAAAATGTATATAAAACACACACTCCTTTCAAAATGAAGTCTATAACTCAACTGAATTTCAGTCTATGCAGGAGAACCACTGAAGCAAATTCAGTGCCCACTGGCAAAAAGATGAGCCATAAGCATAAACTGCAGGTGCTAGCAGGGTGCCGTCCCCTGCCCCCAAAAAGGGATAATTATTAATTAGTTGTATTACAACAGGTTAAGAGCTGCAGTCGTAGACCAAGACGCCACTGTATCAGACGCTATGCATATTGAATAGGAAGACAATCCCGCACCAAACCTAGTAAAAAAAAAAATGAGCGCCAGCAGATGTAGATAAGCATATGTGAGTACCAGGAACAGTAAGATACTATTGATTAGCAATGATAGGCAGTGGTGTTGCTACCTCAGTGGCCTAAATGCTGTCAAACTTCTTGCAGGCATCACAGCAAAGAAGAGTTTTTAAAGAAGCATCTGGAGGAGGACATAGTTAAATAGTTTTGCAGATGTCTTCCCCTTCAAAAGAACAAGCAGCACTCTGGCAGCAGGCACAATATGGTGCTTGTTTGAAAATTTAAAAGGGTGAATGACAGAAGCTAGCATCCTGGGCCAACTACTGACAGGTGCTAACCTCTTATTAGAGCATGACAAATACTGGGAAGCAGGAGAAAAAAATTCTCCCAGATTATCTGAACGTGCTGTGAAGGACTCTGGAAGTGAAAATAAATGGCTTATATTAAGCGGTAGACAAAGAAAATTAGCTGCGTTTGGAAGGGATACAAGCATGTGAAAGTAAGAAAAATAAATAAATAAATAAATAAATGTTGCAGATTGGGAGAGGCTTGGTAGAATATAGGCACTATGGTAGAAGAGTGTCTATATTGGTAGAATATAGGCACTATGCAGTGATTGAGAAAGGAAGTAGTAAGAAGAGTAAGACTTGGGGCAGATTACCAACACTGCAGCTCAAGTCATTGCATTGATTAGGAAGGAGGAGTCCTGGAACAAAGAGTTAAACACATATGATGGGACCTGAATTTGTGCTTGAAAAGTCAGATTACCTGGTGATAAAAGTGTAGGGGGTGAGGTGAACAACTCTACAGTCTTAGCCAATGTACAGATGTTCATTTTCTACTCAGAGATTTGCTGTTCTCCTAGTAGGAAACAAAAGCATGCAGACATTCAAGCTTTTTCTTGCACATCAAAAATGGTCACTCCAGGATAAAAAATAACCCAGGAACAAACAGGGTTAAATCTTTCCTGGGGAGTTTCTCCTGGGAGACTGAATACCTGCCCACTTTCTCCCTAGCCTAACTCCTCCTGGGGACCAGGATAAGTGTAGCCAGAGGAAAGGCTCCCATGTCTTTGAGACTGGGTTCTTTGATCTGGAGAACATGTGGAGGCGGTGGGGGGAAGAAGGGAGGGGGCAGCTGCTCCCTCCCTGCCAGTCATAGACAGGGAGGGAAGGAACTGCTTCAGCTGCTCCCCACCTGCTTCTCACACCACAGTTCTCAGCGTGAGAAGCAAGCTGGGGCTTTGCTGTGCTGCTCCTTCTGCTGAGCTCCTGGATAGGAGGAGAGCACTTCTCCCTGCCAGCTTCCCTTTGCCCTCAGCCCCACTCAGCTGAGTGCTAGGGATGGCAAACAAGGCTTGAAAGCCTGGCTCTCAACCATGCCAGCTTCCCCCCCCAAATCTCTCCTGCTGCTTAGCTGAGCAGCGGGAAGTGATTTAAAAGCTGGAGGGACCAGCAGCCAGACGTGCACAGGCTTTCCCCCGAGAGGCTCGCCATGGTGGCTGAGTGCTCACTTGCCTTCTGTACTTCTCCAGGTCAGCCCAGAGGAGGGCAAAGAGCAGTGACTATTCTCTCGAGGGGGAGAGCTGGGAGGCTTCCCACCATGGGAGAATTTCCCTTCTTGCCAATCACATGATTGGTGGGATGTGGCGGAGGGGGCATTCTCCTGGGGCTGGGACCCTCCCAGAGCCGTCTGTGACAGCTGCTGCTTTTCAGCAGCTGACAGCTGTCACTTGACAGCCTGTCAATTAACAGGCTTCCCTAGATGTGGGGGGAGGGATGATGATGATGATGATAACAACCCTCTAGTGCCTCCTGGCTGAAAAGCTTGCCTGTGAAGTTCTCTAGTCCCGGGGCTGGAGGAGTGTCTCTTCTGGTGGGAATAATTTCTGCATGCAGCCCTAGAGAACTCCTATAGAAAGCGGGAATGGGCAGTAAGCAGGATCAAACAAACAGAGGGATATTGATAAGGTACTGAGAAGAGCACAGCTGGTGGTGTCAAAGGCAGCTAAGAACTCATGGTAGAAGAGGAAGAAACACTGGTTTTGAGTTTTCACTAGGAAGCCTTTGGTGAAAGCTATTTCAGAGCAGTGCAAGATTACAGAAGCTTAAAGATGCAATGAAGTGGGGATCTCCACAAGAGGACTGTAAACAGCACACTCAGGCCCTGGATAACTATGCTAATTGAAGAACTCCAGATGCTTTTGAAGGGTTCCAGTGAGGGTATGGACATGCATGGCTGACAAAACACTTAAAAATAACCCTCAATAAAAAAAGAGGAATATTTTTTACTCATTTCCTCGAAGAGCTTGCTAAAACGTCTGTAGGGGCCAGTGATTCTCTGACATTCCCAAGAGCTGTCCCACTGTCCTAGTGGGACAGCCTACAAGTACTTTCCTGTGTGCTCATCTATTCTGGGGAACCTCTGACAATTTTGAGGCACTCCAGAGATGGGATGGGTAGTGAGGCCACACATTTGCATTGAGCAATTGCATCAGGATTCAGATCAGTCCAAATGCATGTCTCTGTCCATGGCTTCAATGGATCAGAGACGAAAAGAAGAATAGGTGGGCAAAAGAACAGTAGCTGGGATGAAGCCACTATAAGAAGTGGAGAAGTCAGAAGAGGAGAAGCTTTTGTATATGTGATGGGAGGGAAGAGAGAGAAAAGAATGGGGTATAAAGAATGGGGTATAAGATTAATGGATTATTAGCCAATATTTTACTTTGCCCATAGGAGAAAAATCAGCCAGATCCTGTACCGGGAGGGAAGTTCAGGAAACCCTTGCTGTTCGTGGGTTCGACATTTGCGGTTTGAAATATTTGCAAACGCCAAACCCGCATCTTAAATGCACTTAAAAGGAGCTCCTCGGAAACTCCGTGCTTGCCACTGCCGCACTCCCGCCACTAGTACCACCAGCACAGCCATGCCCACCCAGCTGCCAGGGGCACTGCGTTCATGAACGAAGACAAACGTATCCGCCGTGAATGGTGACAGTCTCCTGTAGATGGAGGAGGTGGGCACTCTGGCCATGTACAGAGTCACCACTCTCCTAGGAAAAGCCACGAGTGTACAGGTGTCCAGGATTCGTGTCCCAGAGCAAAAATGTCTGCTTCAAGAGAAAAATAACCCAGGGTTAAAATCACTCGCAGGAGAGTTTCTCCTAGTGAATGTCTATATACATCTCCTTCTGAAAGAAGTCACATTGTGGTCCTCCAGAAACCCAGGGTGCTTTACTCCCCACTTCCCTGCAGTGTGCCAAGCAGGAAACAGAACACACCCCCTTTATGATCCCTACATTGTGTTGCAGGGAGACAGGATGATGCTGAGCAGTCTGAGTTGGCCAATCAGGTCTTCCCTGTACCATCTGTCTCCAGGCAGACAGAAGGAACCTGCAGAGATGAGATGCATGTGCAAGGACCCCCTGGCTGTGCAGTGTTAACACTGCAAGCTCTCTGCTCTTCAGGGGCTCAGCATTCAATTGTCTGTTCAGGAGATCCTGGGTAAGTTTCTTTATTCAGAATACAAACCTGGGACAATTCTCCCAGATCATTTGAACATGTAACTTATCCCTGTGATCACACTTATCCTTTAAATTAATACCACAACAAACAATTCAGTTACTTCAAATGGACTTATACATGCAATTGGACAAGCCTGCATACAACCACCTTAACCCTGAACTTGCCTACAAAAGACATGCTATAAATCAATCTAGAAGTAGGACCCCTTTCACTAAAAAAATGAGGGAGAAGCAAATAGGTAAGCCTCTCTCAGTGTACCAAGCATCCATGTTGAAATTAATATATATAAAGTCAGATGAAGTAAAAAAAAAAAATAATACAACCCTTACAGTTATGAATTACATTTGTAGTCTAACTAATCAAAAACAACATAACAACAGTACTTAAAAGGAGAGCGTCTAACTGCTGGCAATACATCCCAATATATATTACAAATGATTACACATTTATAACTGTATTTTGCCATAACTACTTACATTTTCAAATTCAATTTTAATTTTCAAAATTTCCATAAATACAAATTCTGCTTTTTTGATGATAGCAAAGTTATATTTATTTAGGAAAGGTTATTTCATTCATAAAACGGTATGCCATCTGTCATCTTTAACATGCACTTGAAAATGACTCATCACTCAGAAGCAGCAAAAGACAGCTAAAATATTTAAGTAAAACTACTTAAATCATGTTTACAGATGTAGGTAGGCTGATCAACTTACTCTCAAAAACCAATCTGAGTCTCTGTGTTCTATCCACCTGTTCTGAGATCCTTTAAACCCCCATAGGTTTAAGAATTGAAAAACAATAGTTTTCTATCATTCAACAGCATATTTCACCTGTGAAATCTACTCTGAAATTACTTTACGATTTACTTTGCAAGAAAAAAAGGGGGGAGGATTTATTCTATTATACTCCATAAGAAAACTTTGACTTGTTAACTGTTCTGTCACAATACAGGCAACACAATTGGCTGGACTTGCAACACAATTGGTTCCTGAAAACCTCGTCTTAAGTCAAAATGTCGTAACAACCAATTTTCTCATACGAAACAATGTTATAAATGGGGAATTGGTTCTTGAACAAGGCCCTATACCTTATTTTCACCAAAAATACCCCAGAATTTTGTACTCGATCAATTATAGATGAGTAATATAGCTACATTAATGTATTTATATTGTAAATAGCAATCCTATTGATTTGGAAGGACTTTTTTGAGGTGACTTTGCTGGACTTTTTGAACTATTCTTGGCTGAATTCTTCTCAGGAGTCTCGGCTGCAGGTTTTTCTGGAGTTGTGTCTGCTTTCTTAATGAAAGTGTTTAAGGAAGTTTGGACAGATGTTCTCCAGGGAGATGGGTGACACAGCCAACTTGTTCGCTGGCATGGTGTCACATTGGATCAAGCATTGTAAAAGTTGAAACTAACGTCAATGTTGAAACAGGGTGTCAATTTAGAAACGTTGTAAGTGCGAAATGTTGAATGTTGAGGACTACCTGTATTCTTTCACCCTTAGAGAGTGATGCTTCTTCTATTTTTCAATGGGTAAATATTATTAGAAGTATATTCTTATATAATAAAAAAATTGGTAGGGTGGGCTAGAACAGAGAAACAGTTCCTTGAATTGAGATGTCATCTTTCATAACTGAGTGAAGTGCAAGTTGATTGAACATAATTTCCCCACTGACTTGTCATGAATAAACAAACCATATCACTTTTCAAAGTGATGCTGCACCATATCCTGATTTCCTTGTGGATTATACTTACCCTCCTCTGATTTTATAGGAATAGCAGGGGCATTTGCAAGGTCCTCTGTATTTCCTTCTCCACCTCCACGAGACCTTGAATTCCAAACTTTAATCACTTCAACATCATTATCACTGCCACTGCCACTTGAGCTGCTCTCTTTCTTTGCTTTTTTCCCCTTGGATTTTTTTTTCCTAAAAACATGAACATTGTATGCTTATTATTTAAGAAGTTACCATTCAGAAAACATAAGCAATAGTAAAAATAAAAATGTTGCTTAATTGCATTGAACATTTACTTAGTCACTTTAAAAAGGAAATGAAACCTACTGATTTTGATCATGTACAATTTACATGAAACAAACAATTTACTTTGCATAATCATCAGAGCTTAAACTCATTGAAGTTTCGTCAGAATCTGAAGCAATAAAGTCATCCAGACTATCTTCATCAAAATAGCCCTGGAAAACAAAATTAACATTCTTAGAACATCGATATCACTGGTATTAAATAACATCATCCAGACTGAAACCTTTTTTTAAACACTTAAGCACCTACTTATCCTTCATTTAAATAATAGCAAGGTCAGTGAAAGAGCAGCCTTCCAAACTGTTTTAATAATGGCAAAAGACTCAGAAACAAAAAAATGCTAGCCATGGGTAAACAAAGCTGGCAAAAATCAGTACATCCCACAGCAACAAAAATTTCCATTCGTTTGCCAAAACTCTTCCCAACACTTGGTAATGACTCATTCAGAAAGTTTACAAGGGAGGCACAAGTATGTATTTTGATATACCTAATTTACCTTATTTTCTTTGCTAATATAGTCCAGCTGCAAACACCAAGGGTGAGTCCAGATTCTACTTAACATCTGGAAGTCCTGAAATAGTTTAGTTCCAGCTTTGCCTCTTCCACCTTCACTGCTGCTACCTACACCTGACAATAAAGTTCAGATTTTAGAACAAAAGCTTGAATGAGTTTGCCACAATTTCCCCCCCCTTTGAATAACCCATTAGATCTCTGCAGTGTTCTCTCCAGGTGTACACCTTACATTTTAGCATCTCTTGTAAAAGTGGTCATATTACTTAGTTACAAGAATTATTTTTCCAGTTAAAATGGTCAAAATTAGATTTTCCCTTCCTTCTTGGTAATGAGAAACATCTTAAGACGACAATTATATCCAGGAGCGTACTCTCCAGTCAAAATGAGTTCACTAAAATCCTGTTAGAGGGCACTTATTCATAGTTAGGTTTTACAAATGGCATTGTTTTAAAAATGGTAAGATTTATATTTAGGTTTCAATGAGTTCAGTTGATTATTCTGATGCAACTGTTTCTTCATATGCTTTGTAACATTCGCAAGGCATTACTGTGTTAGTGTAGACCAGCCAGAAGGTAGATAGATAGATACTTAATATACTTCATTGTCTAAGTTGAAATGAGTGCAGAAAGTAAACAGAATTTGTGTATTTAAACTTTTCTTGTTTATAGTTTAAACTGCTGGTAAAGAAATGCAATGATTTAGAGTCCTTAAAACTCTAAATTTTCCCAGCAGCTCATTTAAAACCTTTGTTAACAAGAGTACTAAGGACATTATCAAAGTAAAATGTAAAAGTAAGTTAAATTAGGTGAGCCAAGCTGCTTTTTGCCATTTTATAAACATTTTACACGCTGGTTGTCTACATATACAGTAAATGCTTTGTTATCCGGCACCCAGGAGGGATGGGGGTGTCAGGTAACAAAATATGCTGGTTAACTGAGAAGCCTGAACAGGCGTCTTTGCCCGTTTGGGCCGCTGCTCCTCCCGCTGCATCGCCACCCCTCCCACGGGTCCTGAGGGACAGGGAAGCAGGCCCCGCACAGACTGCTATGCTCCGGGCTATGGGGACTTGGAGAAACCGTAAGTGCCACAGTGGGCACTTCCAGTTTCACTTTACCTTACAAACCAGCATGCTGGTTAATAGAACATGCCACCTTGTAAGGTGCTGGTTAACAGAGTTTTTATTGTAGTTATACATGTTCTTAGCTAGTAGTTATATACGTTCATAAAATACCAACTTTGGTGATACGGCTAGAAAAGTAGTTATGACAGTTTATTTAGATGCTTTGACCTGTTCTTACCACAGCAGAAAAGTCACATGCTTTAGAGTGTCATTAAGGTAACAATTCCTATAGCTCTTATATTTTCTATGTTGTTTCCTATATCCAGTTATTTTTTCTATATTTTTGAAGAACAGAAGCAGTTTTCCCTATCAGAAGAGAAAACTTCCTAAAACTATATTTTAGTATTCTCTTGAAGCATATCCAAAACAGAAGTTTTCTTTTTAAACTTTTACTTGTATTTGCAGCTAAAAAGCCTTCATAAGAAGGGCTTGCTTTCAGATATTTACTTCATACAAATCAAAAGTTACACTTATTTAGGTCAGAACTACTGAAACATAAAACTAATGAAGAACATCATCCCGAGTCCTGATTTCTTAATGCAGAGCATAGCATTTAATTTAGAAATCAGTCACCTAGCTTAAAAGGTAGTGGCCTAGAGACAAAGTAACACTTGAAGACTGAAAGTCTAAACAGATTTGTGACAACTAACAGTCCTTGAGTGAGCTGGGGAAAAAACCCACTAATAACTAAGAGCAAAGCTACATCCTTCAGGTCTGATTCAAAGACTATATAAGTCTATGGGAATGTTTTCTCTGACTTCAGCAGGAACTGGATGAGGCCATTAGAGGCAGTTTGCCTTCAATCTGCAGCCTAATAAATACAAAAAACACACAGCTGCACTTGTACCCATACCCACATCATGATATTAAGTGAAGTCTTCAGTGGCAGTATAAAATAAAAGCCCCAGGTCCCTTTCTGCAGAGCTGCTGCCCACCCCATCAGTCCCCAGCCTACACTGGTGCATAAGACTGTTCAGTCCTAAGCGCAAGACTTTGCACTTGTCCTTGTTGAACCTCATGAGACTCCTTTTGGCACAATCCTCCAGTTTGTTCAGGTCACTCTAAAATCAGGGGTGGGGCAAAATGCAACCCACCAGGCCATACCATCTGGCCCACAACTCTGCCCCCAAAATTTAGGAAATACATATTTATCTGCCCCTGGCTGCCTGTCATGCAGCCCTTGATGACTTGCCAAAACTCAGTAAGCGGCCCTCCACCTGAAATAACTGCCTGCCCCCGCTCTAAATCCTAGCCCTCCAGCATATCTATTACTCCTCCCAGCTTGGTGTCACCTGCAAACTTGCTGAGGGTGCACTCCATGCCATCTTCCAGGTAACTGATGAAGACATTAACTCACACTGGCCCCAGTACCAACCCCTGGGGCACCCCACTTGATACCGCCTGCCAACTAGACATCGAGCCATCGATTACTACCCTCTGAGCCCAATGCTCCAGCCAGTTTTCTGTTCTTCTTACAGTCCATTCATCCAGCCCATACTTCCTTAGCTTGCCTGCAAGAGTACTGTGGGACACGATACAGAAAGCTTTGCTAAAACCAAGGTATACCACATCCACTGGTCTCCCTGCACCCACAGAGCCAGTCATCTCATCATAGAAGGCAATCAGGTTGGTCAGAAACGATTAGCCCCTGATGAATCCATGCTGACTGTTCCTAATCACCTTCTCTTTCACATGCTTAAGAGTGGATTCCTTGAGGATCTGCTCCATGATTTTTCCAAGGGACTAAGGTGAAGGTGACTGGTCTGTAGTTCCATGGATTCTCCTTTTTCCCTTTCTTAAATATGGGCACTAGGTTTGCCTTTCTCCAGTCATCTGGGACCTCTCCTGATCGCCAGGAATTTTCAAAGATGTTGGCCAATGGCTCTGCAATTTCATCAGTCAACTCCCTCAGTACCCTTGGGTGCATCCCATCTGGCCCCGAGGACTTGTATATGTTCAGCTTTTCTAAACAGTCCCTAATCTGTTCTTTTGCTACTGTTGGCTGCTTACCTCCTCTTCAAACTGTGCTGCCCAGTGCAGTAGTCTGGGAGGTGACCTCGCCTGTGAAGACTGTGGCAAAGAAGGTATTGAGCACTTCAGCCTTTTCTGCATCCTCTGTCACAAAGCTGCCACTCCCATTCAGTAAGGGACCCACACTTTCCCTCATCCTCCTCTTGCTACCAACTTACTTGTAGAAACCCTTCATGTCCCTTGCTAGCTGCAGCTCCAATTGTGCTTTGGCCTTCCTGACTTCATCCCTGCATGCCTGAGCAATGCTCTTATATTCCTCCCTACTTATTTGTCCAAGTTTCCACTTCTTAGAAGCTTCTTTTTTGTTACTCAGTTTACTGAAGAGTTCCCTGCTAAGCGAAGCTGGTTTTCTGCCATACTTGCTAGTCTTCCTGTGTATCAGGATGGTTAATTTCTGCACTCTCAGTAAGGCTTCTTTGAAGTACAGCCAGCTCTCCTGGACTCCTCTCCCACTCAGTCTGACTTCCCAGGGGATACAGCCCATGAGTTAAAATCTGCTTTTCTGAAGTCCAGGGTCCTTACTCTGCAGCTGTCCATCCTTCCTTTCCTCAGGATCCTGAACTCTATCATCTCGTGGTCACTGCTGTCCAAGTTACCATCTGCTACTACATTCCCCACCAATTCTTCCCTGTTTGTGAGCAGCAGATCAAGAGAAAGGCCCCTAGTCAGCTACTCTACCACTTGGATCAGGAAGTTGTCCCCAACACTCTCCAAAAACTTCCAGTTCTGACCTATTATAGTTTCATAGTTTCATAGTAGCTAGAGTCGGAAGGGACCTAGGTAGATCATCTAGTCCGACCCCCTGCCTTAGCAGGAAAGAGCACCGGGGTCAGATGACCCCGGCAAGGTGCTCATCTAACTTCCTTTTAAAAATCCCCAGGCTAGGAGCCTGCACCACTTCCCCTGGAAGCTGGTTCCAGGCCCTAGCCACCCTGACTGTGAAGTAGCGCCTCCTAATATCTAATCTAAACTTACCCTCCGCCAGTTTGTGACCGTTATTCCTGGTCACTCCTGGCAGCGCACGGGGGAACAGGGACTCCCCCAATACCTGCTGATCCCCCCTGACCAGTTTGTAGCAGGCCACAAGGTCCCCCCTTAGCCTTCTCTTGTGGAGGCTAAACAGGTTCAGGTCCCGTAGCCTATCCTCATAAGGCCTGCCCTGCTGACCCCTGATCATACGAGTGGCCCTCCTCTGAACTCTTTCCATATCGTCCACGTCCCTCTTGAAGTGTGGCGCCCAGAACTGGACGCAGTACTCCAGCTGCGGCCTGACCAATGCCGCATAGAGGGGGAGGATCACCTCCCTGGACCTGCTCGAGATGCATCTGTGGATGCATGACAGGGTACGGTTGGCCTTCTTGACTGCCTCCCCACACTGCCGGCCCATGTTCATCGTGGAGTCAATGACGACTCCAAGATCCTTTTCCGTCTCCGTGCTGGCAAGAGGAGAGTTCCCCAACCTGTAAGTGTGGTGCCGGTTCTTCCTCCCCATGTGCAACACCTTGCACTTATCAGTGTTAAACCCCATCTTATTCTCATCCGCCCACCGTTGCAACCTGTCAAGGTCAGCTTGTAGCCTATTGCACCCTTCTAGTGCACCCACATCCCCCCACATCTTAGTGTCATCAGCAAACTTGAACAGGGTGCTTTCTACCCCCTCATCCAAGTCACTGATGAAGATGTTGAACAGTGCAGGCCCGAGGACCGAGCCCTGCGGAACCCCACTGCCCACATCCTTCCAGGTCGAGAAGAACCCATCCACTACCACCCTCTGGGTGCGGCCCTCCAACCAGTTGGCGACCCATTTGACCGTGTGGGCATCGACACCACAGTCTCCCAGCTTTTTGATGAGGACAGGGTGAGAGACAGTGTCGAAAGCCTTCCGGAAGTCCAAAAAGACTACATCCACAGCAACCCCTGCGTCTAATGATTTGGTGACCTGATCGTAAAAGGCCACCAGGTTGGTCTGACAAGACCTGCCACTGATAAACCCATATTAGGCTATACTAAGATACATTAAGGAGAACTCTCCATGAAGATTTTTGTTTTTAACCACACTGCTTTTGGAGGATATACAAAACAATTAATGGTCCAGAAACTGAACAACAACTTCTAAATAAAACCATTGTGTGTGCAATGACTGAACCACATCACTTCTCCATAGTGTTCCTTGCTGTTTTGCTGCAGACATGCACCATAGGCCGTGATTTTGCTATTAGCTTCTGAAATACCCTTGTATATCTGGAATGCTGCAGAAACGAACACAATATAAAAGATATTTTCCTTCAGAGCATTTATGTAGATAAGAGTCACTACATAACAGATTATATTTTACAGGCCTGACTACAGGTAAGCTCGATGCAGAGTCAAAGTTGTATCTGTTGCGTTTTGGAGTACACTTCCAAAGCCTTCTTTTAAAAGTAGAACAGCGAGAATGCCTTTACTTTTTGGACTCAACTTTATTATAAATTAATTATGTATACCGGACTGTTTAGATCTGTATCTTATTAAAGACAATAGCCCAGAAAGTATTTTAAAAAGAAACCTTGGTTGGCAATTTATCTAAGTTTACTACACCACACTATAATCCAAGTAAATTAATACAACACCGCATATTTCATACCAAAATTTAACATCTGAGATAAATCACAATTTGATATAGGATACAAAAAGCCTTATCTGCCTTTTCTTGATAAACTTGAGAATGTTACTGAAACACTATAACCCCTACCCACCCAGCTGCCTACTACCCAGACCAGGAAATGTCAAATGAGACAACTGCACAAAATAAGCTAACACAAAGAATTAACAAGAATTGTCCCTAGGTAGCAAGGGCAAATAAGGCAAACTGCAAGCTTCTGAAAAACACCTTTGCTAGCACAGCTCTATTCTGCATTTTACTCTTGTCAATCTTTCTGATTATTTCACTACACAGAAGACAAACAACTGGTCTAGAACAAAATAAATAACTCTCTCTTCAGAGCCCCTCTGAAATTATTTACGTAAGAGATAATAGCAATTAATCCATATAATGAAGTTAGTTGTTTTATTTCGGAGAAAGGAATGACAAGCCACACACAAGAAATATGACTATTAGTAATAAGCAATAAATATTTCATTATATGAAGCTAAGTATTTTGCAGAATCAAGTTTCAGAGCAAAAACAGATTCCCACGCAAACAGGAGGGACCATCTATAGAGTTGTTTATGAAAACAGAGCAAAAAAATTAGGTGAAAATTAATTATGTTATCCTACTGTGCCGTAGTTACTTACCTGTTAAGTGATCCAAGTAGAACTGATAGAGTTTACACTGAAGAGGCGTCATTCTAACTGCAAGAACATACTCATGTTTTGGTGGCAGGAACTTAGTTAATGCAGTGTAATCTTTTCTCTGTAATTTTACAAAAGGGATGTTGGTCAAAACATAAACTCTACATTTTAAACCTTCTGACATATACAAACACTGTCTATTATCTAATGTATCTTGCTGGCTACTCAAGTGCACGCTACATGTATCACTTCAGTGTGCAAATTCCTTGGCATTTGTAGTGTCAGCTACAATTTCCATAATTGCTTCTAATCATTGCTTCTTTTCAATATGGTTACTCTTAGTGTGCAAATATGCGTAAGTGAAGCAAATAATGTCAAAGTTTATATTATGGGAGCACTGGTTCCGATGCTCCGTGAAGCTACTTTCAATTCTGAGGCGTGAGAATGCTTGCGTGTGCTTGCCCAGGCTCCTACCACTTCCTTCTCATTTTTTTGCTGCAAATTGCTGCTTCTCTCCATTTCCCTCTTCATCTTAATAGTATGCTGAGAGTTTCCAGGCTGACAAACTCCCCAGTTTGCTGTATGCTACTCCTTGTGTGGCAAGCTATAAGAAATTTGTTGACCTCCAAAATGGCTTAGATTTAGGACATCTAACCTTTTGATAATAACATTTTGGTGTAATAATTAAGATTTTCAGTGTTGTTGCCTTTTTTGTTTCTGACAGGAACAGGATAGAGTATATTTAAATACAACTGTCACACCCCCTTCTTGCTCTTAAGGGTATCCCTATGGCTTTCCATTTTTGATGTGCCAGGCCAGAAGATCCCAAACATTTCCAACATTTCCTTATTTAAAAATATCTTTATTTATATCTATCAAACTCTGCTTCATTTTTCATTATGACCATATGACTGATCTCACTCCATTCATAAGCACTTAACATCTGAGGCAAGTGCAACTGCTTAAACCTAAAAAAGTATACTGAGAAAAGTAAATATTTATGATGTTTAAATTAACAAACGGTTTATCCTCTTTGAATCAATCCTCTACCCCACATGAGTCTTCAAAATGAAAACCAAGTCATCTACATCAAATGACCAGTTCTCTATGGACCATCAGTTTATTATAATTTTTCATACAGGTACATTTTAAATATGCATACAAAATAAGTTTAGAATATTTCAAAATAGATGCTATGACTAACATACAGATATTCTACCCTATTACATAAATCACCTGTCCCATAAATGAGGAAAACTACTGCATTCGCCAGCTTCTACATATCCTGTCTAAAATATACTGGCATCTCAGTAAGAACTGTAACTTTCGGTTTATAAAATTTTCTATTTATGTGCTATTTCTGAATCATTCACAACTAAACTAATTGGTGAAAAGTCTAGTTGGATCAAAAGTGATAGCTAGCCTAATGAAATATACAGATAACAATAATACAGTCCAATGCAGACCTTAAGCAATGTTGTCCAAATGAAACCATGTTATTCAAGCCACGTAATAAAGAAACTAAACATTATAGAAAAGTATTTACATACCTGAACACATCCAGCTAACATTTCATATAAAATATGTGCACGCTTTTTCATTACTCTTACATCAACAGGGGTAGAATCTGCGCACTGACCATTCTGGATTGGATTTATAAAACGATTTCGGAATTCCTTAATTGATCCAAGCAAGTTCTCCTTGATAAAGTTAACCATGCAGTGATCTGGGAGAAAAAGATCAACTCCAGTTTTTTTAAGTTGAAGTGAATAGTTTCCATGAAAGTGTTTATTCTCAATTTAACAAAAATAGGAGTCTATCTCCCTTCTAAAAATCCTTTTCTGTTAAACAAGATAAAAGTATCTTCAATGCATAGACCCAGAAAGTAATAGCTTTTCATTGCTACTTAATTTATTTCATTAGCTATACTCTGGTGCCACTAGGAGTACAGAATACTTTCAATTACAATCAAACCACACTTTTTTTTTTTTTTTGCAATGCAAACATTTGTCGAAGAAGCCATTTTCAACTACAAGCCAAAGAAACCACTACTCACATTCTATAAGGTTATTCTGTAGTGGTGTTCCTGTAAGAATTATCCTTCTTCTGGATCGTATAGCATTCATAGCTTTAGAAACAGCAGAAGCTTCATTTTTTAATATATGCCCTTCATCACACACAACGAAGTCAGGGCCTAGAAGAAAAGAAGTTTAGTGATATTAGATAACTTGATTTTCTATAACCTGGAGGAATTTGATTAGAGAGAAGTAGTAAGCTGTATTAGTCTGAAGTCATGCAGAAGGCAGGAGAGGGTAGTACCTGAGAAAATTACTGGTTCAGAGATATACATGTATTCTTATTCTGAAGCCCTCTAAAACATATTATGTCTTTCTGTACCTATTAGTCTCTAAGGTGCTACCTTGCTCTTCTACCTGTAGCAATTTGGTTGTTTACTAGAGTGACTCTGTTCTAATAAACAGGCAACTATATAAATATTTTTATTAAATAATAAAGCCGCCTTTTATTTATTTATTTATTTATTTTTTAAAAGAGTTTTCAGGACACAAAGCACAATCATTTATTTTCTGTATTACAGAGTTATGCAGAATGAATTTAATGGTAATATTAACCAAAGTTTTGCAGAATAATGTTATGTGCATATAGATATCTTTATAAGTGATCCTTGTTTTCCCAAAGTTCAGAAGTGCAAATTTTTAAAGTGAGGTTACACAGTGCCATCTACTGGTGACGGATAAGTCATAAAGAGAACCAAAGTACAATAGGAATGTTTCCTATGAAGACCAGAATGTAGTATGCTCCTTAATGATGAGTACAATGTAAAACCTGATCTAAGTTATTCCAGTGATAACTCAGAGCTGGCCAAAGGTAAAGACCAAACTTTAGGCAAGACCAAATAAGTTCAAGGGTCTGGTTCAAAGCTTTTGTTTTAAAACATAATTGATTTAAATGTCAGGCAATGTAACCCTTAATTTTTTTTTTTTTTTAAATGCAATGTCAAAACATCTCAACCACTTTAATACAAACAATCCCATATTCATACTAGCTGAATTAGGAGTGAGAAAAAGTTTCTATGGGCTTTCATGGCCCTTGCAAACTAATGCTTATTTCTTAAGATTATCTTTATACAATTTTATCACTGGCTCATGCTATGTTTGTTTTTTCTATCCTGCATGTACAATGCATACATACTCCCGGTATGTTAACCAATAAGCAAATGCCAGGAATATATGAGGGAACATGCATAAAATTTAATACTATATTCCAGTCGCGGATTAAAGTTTATGGAAAATGTAACTAGTTAAAGTTAGCAACCTTTAAAATTAACTAGAGTTAAGTTAAAAGTTAAGTATATCCACTTTCAACTAGTTAAAAGGCAAGTTAAAAAGCAAGGAACTAGTTAAAAGTTAAGTTGATTCATAAGAAATGCGTGAAACACAGTGACTTGCCTCTTAGCATCATTTTTCATTTTCAAATGCAATGAGTGGGTTTCTTTTCCATAAGCCCACAGAAGCACACTAATTTACTTAGAACTCACCCTGCTTTACCTGAAAACAATGTTATACTTGTCATTCAGTTTTCAGAATAACAATTTACCAATACCTATGTAATGTTAGATCCTTCTCATCCTCTCCTTGTGAAGTACTTTGTAAAAGTTAATGCATCAAAGAGATACCAGAACAACAGAAAGCAGATATTCACAGCCAGGTGACAAATGAAAGCTGTTTCCACAGAAAACCTCTGCTGTTACATTTTTTATTGCTGAAAAGGTAACAAAGGGTATGAAATACATCTGAATGCCGCACTTCAAGAGGGATGTGGACAGCATGGAGAGGGTCCAGAGGAGGGCCACTCGCATGATCAGGGGGCAGCAGGGCAGGCCCTATGAGGAAAGGCTGCGGGACCTGAACCTGTTCAGCCTCCAAAAGAGAAGGCTGAGGGGGGATCTCCTGGCCTGTTATAAAGTAGTCAGGGGGGATTAGCAGGCATTGGGGGAATCACTATTCCCATGTGCACTGCCAGGAGTGACCAGGAATAACGGTCACAAGCTGGCAGAGGGCAGGTTCAGGCTAGATATCAGGAGGTGCTACTTGTCAGGGCGGCTAGGGTCTGGAACCAACTTCCAAGAGAAGTGGTTGCTGGCTCCTATCCTGGGGGGTTTTAAAAGGAGGTTGGATGAACATCTTGCTGAGGTCATTTGACCCCAGTATTATTTCCTGCCATGGTGGGGGGTCGCACTAGATGATCTACTCAGGTCCCTTCCAACCCTAGAAACTATGAAACTATGAATTAGACATAATGAAAGTGTCTGAAAATCAAAATTAGACTGAATGAGAAAAATCAGTTTAAATGAGAACGAGAATGTTCAGCTGCACAGCAGAAACTGTATAAACATGCTTACTGAACTTCAGCAAAAGCTGCATTTCAAAATTGACATCTGACAATTTTCTTCATGTGTCTCGCAAAACTAAGCCCCCATTACTGAACAATTGCTCTACATGGGCAGATAAGGGAATGCTTGTTCCCTCTCCTGCAGCCCTGTTGACTTCTGCAAATGCACAGAAAATGCCACATGAAGTAAGGAACTCTGGGGCTTGTAGTTCTTAAGAGACCATATCTCATAGATATGGCACACTACTCTGTCTCTCAAACAAGAAGTCCTAGAGTTTCAATGAAGAAATATCATTCCATGCAAGTCCTAGAGTGGCTGCGTCAGGAAAACCTCTGGGAAAGTCGGATTTCGATTTTTTTTTTACCTTTTAACTTATACTTTTAAACAGTTAAAGTTAACTTTTTTTTTTTTAAACTAGTTAAAGTTAAAAGTTGACAGCTGAAAAATGTAACTAGTTAAAGTTAAGAGTTAGCCATTCCTTTAACTTTTTAACTAGTTAATTAATTCCCATGACTGCTATATTCTGATGTGATGAGTCGATGGATCAGACTTCTGAAGTCCTGCATAATGTGTTTGCCCTCTGTGCTTTTCATGTACACATCGTTGTATTCTCCACCACTGTGACACAGACCTGTCCTTTTGACACTGGCATGACATTTTATAGCCTGTTTTACTACATTCCCTAAGAATGTTGAGTGTCAGCTACTTTGGATAGATCCCTCCAGACAGGCATCCAGCCTGTACCCACAGCCGCAGAGCTGCTAATTTGTTAATCTGTAAAACTGCTCAATGAATATGTTGTGCCAGTTCAGCCTGAGTGGGTGAAGTGTTGTTTTATTTTTTTTATGGGCAGATAGCATTGGTGTACTGGCATTAACAGCTGACATCACTAGTGCAGTAAAAAATAAACAAATTGTTCAATATTTGCAAGATCTTCAGTAGGAATAAAAGATGGAGTGTTCCTTAGATTTAAGAGCAAACCTATGATATCAAATATATTCTATGAGTAAGGCACATTTTAAAAATCCCTTCCTGAAAAAAAATGCATCACATCAGAACCCACTGACACACAGAACTGCGGAAACTCTTGTCATTTTTCTTGACTGATGAATAGTAGCTTGTAATTTACTTTAATAAATCAAAAATTCTTTCCAGTGTCAAATGCATGGAGAAAAAAGGTTCCCAATATTAGTTATTATTGCTGCAATGCCAACAACTGCTACATTCGTATCAAGAGTCTGCAACACACCATAATTAAGTCTTTGTCTAAGCCATAGCTTGCGTGGCTCCGATTTATCACTGTAAATGAAAATGAATGGCAAAAACTTGATATCCCCAACTTGTCTGCAAGATCCCAGGCCACAGCACGGTTGGATAGCACCTTTAAAGCCATCTGATTTACAAACATGATATCTGGTCTTAACATATTTGTAATCACGACAGACAACCCTGTTTGACAGGCATTCTCAGTTATACTGATGTGTGGGCATTAGATATTGCTAACTGCTGCTCTGCCAACAAAGATGCTAGCATCAGCAACTCTATGCAGAAATCAATTTATTTGTCAATACTTTATATGACTACTCACTGTCTGATGTTTGGTGATGTCTTACTGACATGGGTCTGGTCATGGGTGTTCAAGAAAGATTACTTTTTGTCAGTCTTTTCTAACTGATTTTTTTGGGGCGGGGGATGGGGGGGGGAGAGGAAGAGAAATCATAGGGAAACCTAACAGAAAGGGACCAGTCTCCTGCTACTGTCATATAATTGCTTTCATAAACTCTTCAGTCTCCATCTTTTAAATTAATTAGGTGTTTTTGTTCCCAGTATGCTTGTTGGAAGACTTTCTTCTAAGAATCTTTGATGGTAAGAAAGTTTCCATTTCCCCAGCCTCAATTTATGTATGACCAATCTGTACCCATTTGTTGTGTTAATATGTCTATTAGTTGAAAGAACTCTTCTATCACCTGCCACAAAGTATTTACAAACAGCAATTCAGTCTATCACTAGGCTATACAAATTACTTTCTTTTAATCTCCTCTTACATGACAGGCCCTCCATTCCTCTTCTTATCTCCTGATATTTCACCTATTGAAATAATCTTTCTTGAACACCCATGACCAGAGCAGTAGTATTCCACATGGGGTCCTATCAGCACCTTGCAGCACTAATATTTCTTCCCTATTACTGCTGGAAATACCTTGCCTGATATAACCTAAGGTAACACTGACAGTTCAATCACCCTGTGATCAACTCGTACGCTCAAGTTTTTCCCTTCTTCAGTCATTAACAAGTCTTGAGCTTCCAGATCACAGCAGCAATTTCTTTTATTAATCTGTAAGTGCATGACCCTGTATTTGGTATGACTGAATTTCATTCCTTTTCATTTACTCTTGTTCTGGGTCATCCAGTTCTTTCTTTAGGATATTCAATCCACCTCTGTACTGACAATACCTCCCAACTTTGTGTTATCATTAAATTCCATCAGCACACTCATACTTTTTGTGCCAAGGTCATTAACGAAAAATTTCAACAAGCTTGGTCTCAAAACTGATACTCAAGTAACTCAGCTAGTAATTTCTCTCCAGCCTGACATGTCCCCTTTCACCACTATCTGTTATCAAGTCCTCTTTTGACAGTTCCTTACACACTGGCAATTCCTCTATTAATCCCTACTCTTTCTAGTTTCACTGATAGTTCCTCATGTGATACCACTCTGAATGCTTAAATAAAGTATTAAGTGCGAGAGAGACATAGGAGGTGATAATGCCTCTACTACTTGGCACTGATTAGGCTTCATCTGCAGTACTGTGTTCAGTTCTGGGCTCTACATTTTCAAAAGAATATGGAGAAGTTAAAGAGCGTCCAGAGGCAGGTGACAATGATAATAAAGGGCTTGGAAAGCAAGTTGCATGAGGAGAGGCTGAAAGAGTTAGGTGTGTTCAGCTTGTGGAAAAGTGGCTTGAAAGGGGGGCATGACAGCCTCCTGCAAATATGATAGCAGTCTTCAAATACTTGAAGGGTTGCCATAAAGAAGAGGGAAAGCACCTCTTCTCTCTTGCTACAGAGTGGACAATGCAGACTAACGGCTTGAAGTTGCAGGACAGTAAGTTTAGATTGGATATCTGGAAAAACTTCGTCACTGTTAAAACAGTAAGGCAGTGTAACAGGCTGCCTAGGCAAGCCTTATACTCTCCATCCCTGGAGGTGTCCAAGAAGAGATTGGACAGCCACTGGTCAGGGATGATCTAGATGCAGCTATGCCCATGTTCTACTATGGGTATTTCCCATACTTGTGGGCTCTGCTGGTTGCCTCTGCCCTACCTTTTGGCATGTGTCAGAGTCTTTTTAACCCTCCCTCAGATGTACTTGGTGTTGGCTATACCCAAGGCTGGAGACGTTGACTCAGGTGTGCCAGTGCTCCTGCTGGGACCCAAACTGGAGGTTTCTGGCTAGAGGGTTGCCCCTCCTCTCAGGGTCAAATCAATTGCCATATTTGGGGCCAGGAAGGAATTTTACCTCATGGTCAGATCTGGTACAGATTCGGGGGGGGGGGGGTGTTTGCTTTTCTCTGTAGTGGGGAGCATGGCCCTCTACCCAGAAGCTCTCTGATAATACTTCATAGAAGCAGAACACAGGCTGCCACCATTCCCCTGCTTTACCTGCGGCAGGTGTGTGTTATGTCAGGGTCGATGGTAGTCTTATGCAGAGTTTAAAATATGGATTGTATAGGATGGTTTGGATAGGGATGATTCTGCCTTGAGCAGGGTATTGGCCTGGATGACCTCTGGAGCTCCCTCCAGAGAAAATAATTTAATATGAACAAATCATTTCTGAACTTTGTGGCATGACGGTTCACTTCACAAGTCTTTTGGTCACAAAACCATTTTACTGTTTCAAGTCAAAATTCTGTATCAACTTTCTCGTTTTGCATCTGTGTGCAAATGTCTCATATTTAGAATGATAAAAGAATCTATGGCTTAATTGCATTAATGAGCAAATATTTTCACAGAATTTGAAATGCAACAGTCTGCTCATGATGCTTACTACAGTCAGTTTGAAAATTCTCTTGAAACAGGACTTCCTTAGCGTACTCGCTTCCATATGCTGAATTTTGCCACTGAATAGCAGGCATTGCTAGTGCATTCAGTAGTATTCATGTCACATCCTGCATAGCTATCTGTATGCCGAATGTGTAAGATAATGGCTTGTCTGTATTGAATATTGGCACAGGAAAGATGTTGTTTTAACAGAGGGCACAAAAACAGTGCTCAATCGTTAATCTACCATGCCACATCTAAAACCTCTATGTATCCTCTTTATAAACTTTAATCACGCTATGATTATAATGGATATTTATTCTGATAAAACAACCCAGATATACCACCTGACAGCATCTAATACCACAGTTTAAAGCAGAAGCACTCAACCTGTTGCTGGTGTGGGCTGGAACAGTGGCTCAGGGCCAGTCCACACGCCAGACAGAACCCAGTGAGCCAGGACTGGACTCCACACCGACTCCTTGAATCCTGTGCTACAGGATCTAGGCCACACCACTTCCAGCCAGCCTGTGTGCACCTGGATCAGGCCCTGGGCCACCTCTGCACACTAATCCAGTGTGCTATCCAGCTGTGGGGCTCTCTATGCATCTGGATGGCCTGGCTCTAAGGGCCCTGAAATGAATCCAATAAATTCAGTTTGAAAGCCAGAATGGCACCCAAATCTTGATCAGACAGAAAAAGCTGCTGAGTCCATCACTTTCCTTCAAAGTTTGTTCTTTTAATCATCATTGGCACTGAAAATGTGTGCCTAAATTGCAATTTGAATTTCTCCTGCTTCAACTTCCAGCCAGTTGATAGGACACATGGTAAAATATTTGTTAACACCAGGCAGAGACCCTTATCAGCATTTGTTTCTCTTAAATCATTACAGTTCTCTCATATCTTGTGCAGTGTCAGAATTTTTCTAATTTATTTTTGGCTACAAAAACTGCTAAGTTGTACATCTTGCTTTCCAGAAGCATCAGGCAAACATAGAAAAACCTTTAAAGATTTCACATTAAACTCGCAAGGCAATTGGAAAAAAAAATATTAAAGTGTACTTGGTCGGTAAACAAAGATTTTCTTTTATAAAAATGTATCCTTTGTCATAAAAAAATATAAGAACTGGCAAGCTTAACTGTGAGAGGTGAAATGACTGAATAACTTAGAAACCATTTATAAACCAGAGTTAATGCTAATTGATCTTTTTCAATAACACAAGTCCAACTTGTTACTTAATCAGGGAAAAAGACCTCTCAATAGAATGGTAACGTGACAAGAGAAAGTGACATGGAGTGCTGTGTGAATCTTTTAAAAATGCCAGAATTATTTTAAGCTTTTCCTCAACCTAGAAAATTTACTGCGTAAATATAGCCTTCAACAATTTTAATTAAAACAAACCATCTTAAAAGTTCAAATATTAAGAAGGAAGTAAAGTTAAAATGCAGCCGTAAGTAGATACATTTAAAATATATGGCTCTTATCAACTTGCACCACAATAAAATATAGGGCACTAAAAAGAAGCTTCAAAGTCATATCTTAACTTTTTGCTGATATAGTCATGAAACAGGACTTCAAAAAAACTAATGACAGGGAATGAAGGACAACATATTCTGTCACGCATGGATATCAGGATGTTTACACACAAAATTGTTAAATGTTTTCACTATAAGAAATCTGATAAATAATAGGCAATTACTCAGATTAACCAAGATAATTTTCCAAAGGCTAAAGACAGCATTTCAGATCATCTGTACCACTTCACACACTACTACAAATCTCAATAAAGTATATTAATGAGCTCTGTAAATGTGATGGGCCCAAATAACTGTCTAAAAAGCATGAAAGCCATAAAGATGTTCAACAGTATCCATTATACAATTTGACTCAAAGAAGGAAAAAATGAAAACATATTCATTAAGGAGATAATGTGTTCAGCCCATCACAAATCAGTGAAGTCCCTTAAGATAAGAGGGGAGTGGAGGGAGGGGGAAGAAGGGGGAGAGAATTCACAATGAAAGCGTGCACAGATATTGTTTTTAGTGCACCTTCTTCCGGAGTTTTGTAGGTGCCTCAAGAGAAGTCTTCTGCAACAGAATACCACCAAAGAGAACCACTAACAGCATTTATTAGCTACCCTAATTATAACTGCCTTCCCAAATGGCAGCAAGCACTTGGGGTCAGTTTTTTCCACTACTGCTGCCTCATTCTGTCAAAATAAAAAGTTGAAAGTATTTGGATAAAAGGAGGACACTGTTACTTAGAGCCAATTAAAAGAGCTGATAAAAGCTGTTCCATATTCAGAAGTTTTCATAAAAAGTTTTTTAAAATTTCAAAATTTCTACTCTAAACCATGATTCTGACAACAGAAGTCAGTCAAGTACTTTTACCAGAAATTACTGTTCTAATGCTGGGCAGTTCTCATATAGTAAGGTCATACACAACCTGCGTTACACAAGTTACATCTGGTACATGCTCGGATCCATAATGATCAACCCAACATTCATCAAGTGAGCGAGCCTAGGTCAAGTTATCTTTTTTCATGCAGCCAAAACTTATTAAGGACAAATGTCATACATAGCACCTTGAAAATAGCTATAACTACTTCCTAAAGATCTGAGTCACTACTAGTTATTTAGTCCACACACACACACACACACACACACAAAACTACGTACTTACAAGCATAAACACACTTTGGAAATATGCTGCAAGGCTTGGTGAGTGGTCCAGTTGCTGTGGGAGAGGAACTAGTGAGGACACTCAGAGAAGCAGAGGCAGCCCCAAAAGGACGGTGGGGAGCAGAAGCACAAACCCCTGCATGCTGCCTTCTTTAATTATTTTTTTGTGGCAGTTATTGCCCATGGACATACTGTTTATAATTTTTGATCGATTAACACCGGTGGTTTGTGGACAAGGCTGTAGGGGTGGTGGAGGCCTCATTAGCGCCTTGGGCGCATTCATAAAAGGTCTGGGAGGCCAGGTGCATCGGGGGGTGCAGTTGTGTGCTTTTGGGCTGGGCCAGTGGGGTTTGGGACTACTACCCAGCCTTGAACTTGCGGCTCCTAAGCCGTGGGGCCAGTGGATGGGCCTCTGGGCCAGAGCGCCCGGGCTCCAGATTAGGGGCAAGAAGGAGGGCCATGAGCCCCAAGGCCGAGGAGCTAGAGCCTTGAAGTCAAACCCTCTCTGGTGGGTTTAGACGGGGAAGCCTAGCTAGAGAAAGACAGGGTCAAGGCCCGTGTGGCTGAGAACCCCAACATACAAAATACAATAGGCAGTGTCCCGCTTACAAGAACATCTGTATAATATTTTCATCAAGGCATGGCAGGCGAGTAGAAAGCAGGACATGAGAAACATTAAAGGGACTTCAAGGGTGCCCCTCACAGGTCACGGGTAACAGGCCAAAAAAAAAGATGGCGCTGGGGAGGGCAAACTGACATAAGGTAATTTGCCATCTAAAATAGTAATAAACCTTTCTAGTTTATTTTCAAAAGCATATCAAAATATCTTTTTTGGTTCCAGGACTTTCTGCTTCTTGCCTAAAAGTAAAAATACTTTCTTTAGTCTCAGGCAACTGTCTCTAGTTCTGCCCAGATTCCTTTACAATGTTTATCAGTCCTTTTCCTTTGAATCACACTAGGTTATTGTTTCCTGTAGTATCTCAAACAAACTGCCCTTTCAGCACCAAGAGCTATTCTGCAGGCCTATCGAAGCTTCGGGTGCCAATTCAATTCAGTGGCCAAATCTCCGAATCAGAATTGGATCAGGAGACCAATAAAAAGGTCCGAATTGATGCAAAGCTCTCAGAATCAATTCTGAAAAAGATTCAAAGAACTTTGGAGATTTGGGCAATCTCTGCTCACCACCACAGGGAGCTGGACCTGGACTCCGTGCCGGTAAATAGGGGGCAGGGGGCTGGAGGAGGAGACCATAGGGGGCCCCATCTCCTGCCTGCTCCACCAGCCCCTCCATAACACCTTCAGACCCCTGCCCACTCTCCCAGCCCCCACATGGCTGCCCCACCTGGCTCCAGCTCCTGGTTCTTTAAAAAAATAAATAAATAAAGCCCCCACTGACCAGCTCCTACCAGGCAGGAGGAGGGTGATCCCCACTGCCACCCACTGCCCTGCACTGCATGCTGAGCTGTCATGAGCCCCCATCCCCCACCCGCTCTCCCAGGCCGATTGATAGCTGCCCTGCCTACCTGCAGCTCCTGGGGTTCTTTTTTTAAAAAAAAAAAAAAAAAAAGTCCCGCACTCACTGGCTGCTGCAGCTGCTTATAGGGCTTCTGGGGGCTTGTGGCTAAGCCCCCCTATGCAGCACAAGGCAGTGGGGTGCAGTGGGGATTGGCCCCCAGCCTGGCAGCAACCGGTGTGGGGGCTTTAAAAAAAAAGAGCCAGGAGACTGGGGCTGGGCTGGGCAGCCATTGACGAGGCTGGGAGTGTGGGCAAGGGATGGGGCTTGTTTGATTCAGAGATTTGGCAGTGGCCGAATTTGATTCGGGACAGCAATTCAAATCGCTGTCCTCCATATCAGCCGAATCTGAAGTGAATACTAGCCACTTCACACAGGCCTATTATTCTCTCTTTGTTACGGTGTAATATTCTCTGTTCCGACTCCACTGAGTGTCAAGAATTTGTTAAGTCTCCCAGCTGATTTGACAGGCGAACCATACCTGCCCTGGGTAGCTGATTTGACCTAGAACATAATGATCAGTAACCAGATCAGATTATTACAGCTAGGGACAGAAGTTGCACATAAACTGGTTTAAGTCTTCAGAAACTGCTTTAAACCTGTAACGGAACATAAGCTCAGGGCACAAATCAGTTTTAAAATGGTTGAAACTGGTTTAAGATAAAACTAGTTGAATATAGTATCAGACTTCAGTGATTTACGTCAAACCGTTTTATGAAACTTCTGTCCCAGACCCCTTCCTGGGTTCAAGCTAAATCAGCTGTGTGTTGCTTCCTCCTGCTGCCCCCAAGGTCCCTGGGATTTGCAGTCCATACCCACATCAGCAGGACTCTGCAGGGTTGCTCATCACTTCCTCTTCCTGCTTCCAGGTGCCTCTGGGATTTGTAGGCCATGATCACAACTAGCAGGACTCTGCAGTGTTGTTCCCTTCTGTTCAATACATGCTCGCTTCAGAGAAAGGACTTTTATTGTTCAAGCTTTTATGAATTCAGTGCCACTACCTTTTTCCCCCACCCACCCCCTCTTCAGCCTGGCAGGTGCTACCCCTTCCCCTCCCCCCCGCTGCCCAGGCAGACCCTCCAGCTAACTGAGCTACAGCTTGGCCATGCCCCCTCCACTTGAGCACGGAGGGGGGGAAAAGCCTTGGAACTAGCAGCTGGGAGGTGTGCTTTAGTGTCCCCCAGCTTTTGGCTTGAGCCCCTGAAGGCATATGCCTGCATTTCCTGAATCAAAAGAGACTGGCTCACTTGCTTGCCAGTTCAATCTCTGTAGCTTACACTAACCTGCAAAGACTGAATTGATCCAGCCTCAGGCTTTCTGACTGTCTGTATTTAGCCTACAAGTTAAGCAGGTTAACAAAATCTTAATGACTTCTGGCAAACAAAATTGTAGCCGAGTGTGGCTATGCAAATCACTCACTTAGTCACCAGACTTGCAAAGATTTTGTTTAATCGGGATTACCAGAGGTGGTTACTAAACATGGATGTTCTTGTTGAGATTAGTTTTAAACATAAAAATATTCAGAGCATATATATACATGCCTCAAGGGGAACATTTCTTTAAGCTTTAAATGACTAGACAGTTCAACTGATAGCTATGCTAAAAATGACACAATGGACAGATGTTTACTGGAACAAGAATGGATCCAGCATCCACAGAATTAAGCAGTAACACCATTCAAGAGACAGGGCCCCATGACTTGAAATGAATGAGTTTCTCTCTCAAGGCTACCATTAACTCACACAGGTGTGACTTTAGAAATGTTACTTGTCTGTTTTGTTTTATTTTATTTTAGAGAGTAGAAAGTGTTCATGCCTTTCCCAATTTTAAGTTCTTCAAGTTGAAGAGCACTAATCATGACCAGGTAGGTATCAAATATGACATTACTTTATATCAGAGGTGGGCAAAATATGGCCTGCAGGCTGGAGGCTTTGTCCAGCCTGCCTGGCCAAGGTACCACTCTATCATGGTGCGTCCAGCTGGCCCAGTAGGGCTAAACTGCCTTTCTAGGCAGAGCTACAGCCGCCTGGGCTTTCTGACTGCTGTCACCACTGGCCCCAGCTCCATGGTAGTGGTGGGGACCAGTGTGCACAGCCCTGACCTGACACGCCCCATGCCTGCTCCCGACTCACTTGTCCAGGTTGAGCAGCAACACCAGGCAGAAACTGTTGCTTGCTGCAGGGGGAAAGCAGCCCCTCCTCTTCGCTGCTGCTGGACAGTGCTTGGTACAGCCAGCAGAGCCTGCACTGCACCAGGCTGCCTTATGTCTCCATCACCACTGCCTCCGAGTTGCCCAACATGACAGCAGTGGCAGTGCAGAGCAGATGCAGGGCAGCCCAGAGGTGACTATGACAGAGATGCAGGGCAGCCTGGTGTGGGCTCTGAGCAGCTGCCCAGTGGAAAAGAAGGGGAAGGGGCTGCTTTCCCTCTGAGCTGAGCAATAATTTCTGCCTGGCACTGCTACTGTCCAATCCAGCCAGGCAAGTTGGGAGCAGGTACACAGTTGGGGCTGCGCGTGCAGGTCCCTGCTACTACCATGGAGCTGGGGCAGCAGCAGCGGCAGGTGGAAGGAGCTGCCCCATTCCTGCTGCATGCTGGGGCTGCACATTGTTGGCAGTGGTAGGGAGGCACCACAGGGCACATGGGCTCCAGGCTGTTGGGGGGTAGGGGCAGGTGCTGATCAGCTCAGGAGGGTACACACAGGGGGGCTCCTGTGCACACCCCCCATCATACCCACAAACTCCACCCACCCCACACAATCACAAAGCCCACATACTACCCACACCCTCCCCCACATGCCTCTCTGGGGAGCCCTGCTTACTGCTACACACACACACACACACACACACACACAAACCCCATACCCACCCACTCACATCCAACCCACCTCCCCCCCCATATACAAGAGTAGGATGTCATTGAGCTATTATGGAATCACTTCTGTATATACAATGCAAACACACAACTCAGGATAATTTTTTTTTTTTTTAAATAAAATGAAAATGTTATTATGGATGTTTGATTTTTAGTATACAACTTTTGTTTTCCAGTTCCAAGATGGCAAACCCCCTTCCCATAGGGAGTACTCTTGGGGGAGGGAGGAGAGAGGAGACTTCCGTTCCCAAGATGGCAACAGGAGGCAGGGTGCTTATCAAGTGGCTTTGGACTACCAAACAGGGGATTAAGCACCCATTCTGCACTTGCAATTCTCAGTCTTCCTTGTCTGAGCCATAAAAAAGACAAGAAGTTGCTTCATAATCTACTATGTTCTACCACCATTTAGAAGTAGACAGGAGATGTAGTGGGAACTGTTTTTCAGCTATTCGTTAACCTGTCCCTTCTGGTGGGGGGTTGCCAGTTGTTCTTAGGGAGTTAAGGGACTGCTTGTGATACTAGGGTGAAAGTGGGACTTGCTACTTCTTCCTCTTCCCCCAGTGCTCTTTGGATGATATGGCTCCAACAAGGGTGTTGCAGTCCTGTGGGTTAAACTGGCTTGAGGAAATGGAAGCACATAGAGAAGAAACAGGGAAGGAGATGGAAATCACAGATTTCTATTGCTCACTCAGCAAGTGTGGTACAAGCTTGCACATGCTCTTTGGCACTTCAGGTTTCAGTCAAGCCTCACTGGTTGAGAACTTCATCTCAACACTAGTTCAAATACAAGGAACTTCTTAGAGCAGTATAGCAGTCACCCCAAAGTAGGATTAGCACCCCACAACAGCATACAGGCTTATCTTTTTGAACCTGCACTTGCCAAGCCACGGACAGCAATTTTATAATGTTACCAAAAAAAAAATGTCCCAGTGCTGGCTTTAAATATTGCTAGCAAAACTTCAGTCATGATTTCTACCTGTGAGGAAGCCAACCTTGTCAAGCTGTTCTCTTAGCTCTCCTTTCTTGTCATGAAACAACCCCCCTTGACAAGTTTTCAGCAAATTAGATGAGACAGATCTGGCTGCCACCTGTGCTTCCCTGGGTCTTTTACAGAAAGTAAAAAAACCCTCTCCAGTTGCCCGAAATCCCAAGTTCCCTTGCAATAAATTTTAAGGGCAGTATTAATCTGTGGACCAGAGCAGCATGACCTTAGTTATGTTACTGGAACGATTTTGTGCTCTTTTTCTCATCTACTGGCAAAGATGAACTACACTCAAATGACACACAGGACTGGAGAGAAAATTTGTTTGTACTTGTATATTTGCTCAATTCATCCACTCAAAAAGCACTCAGTGAATTGTCTTCCAACATAAACAAATTATGAGAAAACACAAAAATAACCAAGTATCACCACTTACTTCAGAGAATCTCTTGTTATTTACAAATGGACTGTTAGAGCACAGGCAGTAATTTCACAAATATTAGAGAGCCATCATTTGTTACTATGATGCTCTTAGCATAGGTGGCCTTTTAGTAAACTCGAATCTATCGTTCTTTCATCTCATTAATTAAAAATGGCAAAAATTACACAGCTCTTAGGTTCTTCCACCTACATCTGCTAATACTTTTGTGTTCCCACTACTGAGACCCTCTTTCTCCACCCACTACTCACTCCACTTTGCTTTTGTTGTATGCCATGCAGCTTCCCCTCGTTAAGACTGTGTTTTTTGGATGCTATGCAAAAAATACAACTGGACTGACAATCCTAATCAAGACTTAAGTACTGTTAGAATACAGAAAAAGATGCATGGAAGATCAATCAAAGATATTATCGGTACAAGTTTACTATGAGCCATAGTTACACATCAGTTAAAATTTTAGCTTACAAACATATATCATGGTCAGCTGAATCACAGTAATATTAGGGAATAAAAGTATGTACAATTAATTTAATTAAATACTGATATAAAATTCATCCACTAATGAAAACATGACTTAAAATAGCTAATTTCATACATGTATTTTTCTACCTACTAGAATTTTGGCACTTGCAAAACAAATATGCTACTATGTTTGCATAGCACTTTGAAATCTTCAACATGATTTCATTAATAAAGCACTAGAAAGGTTACTTGTTTTTATGTCTCACCAGCAATTGAGAAATTAAAAAGATTTTGAAGTGCCATTTAGCTGTATATTCAGACAGTATATTCTGTAGATTGTAGCTCCTCTTTCTATTCCAAGTCCACAAACATCAAATAGATCTGAATGACATTAATGTCAATTATACAGCTGTTTCCAAGTTGTATCATAAATGGAATTTTAATTAGCATTACCGAGAAAAAAATTCAAAGCAAGTGAAATACTTCATGTGGCACAATGGCCATCAATAAGCTAAACAGTATTTTATTAAGACAAGGCATTATGGGATGTCATCTGTTGCCTTGAACTAATTTGTAAGTCTGTTATTACTTCACATAGCAGAGCTAATTAATTAATGAAATCATTCCTTGCACAATTTCCCTCCCATAAACTTTGGCTAAACTTCTCCCTTCTGGTTCCCCAACTACATAGAAGCTTATACTGCATTATCTACACTACAAATTTAGCCTAGCAGTACTTAATACAACCATCCATATCCAATTAAATTATTGTTCAAATTCTAATTTTGCCACTTTTTAAATTAAAACAGCTCCCAGGGGCAAAGGTTTTCCCATTTACCATCACAGCAGTAGGCAAGCACTATCTCCATAACTGCATAACTGCCTCTTTTACTGGCAGCCAGCTATACTGACAGCATTGTGACTCATGAAGACAGCAAGATCCAAGTAATGGGATAGTCGTGAAGCAATTTAGCCAAGCCAAACATGTCCAGAAACTACTGGACAAGAAAAAGACATTTCTGCTTTTTTGTATTCAGCTTAAATCCAATACCAAGTTATTTAAATGTTAGCATTCTGAACAGTCTGAACTATGGAACTGAGTTTTACCAAACACTGCCTCTTAATAGAGACTGCCAAAATGAACTTCTCCAGGTTCAGAAAAAAGTATTCACAGCCTGTTCAGTGTGCAAGGGTAAGTACACTGAAGTTTCTGAATCTGACACGATCTGCCAGCTGACGTGTTTGAAACAGGTCTATGAAATGTCCTGATGATTAGGTCCAACAATGCTACAATAAGTGCACTCATCAAAGAAGCATGCAGAAGGCAAAGGTAAGGAATTCATACAAGTCCGTACGAATTCTTTACTCTATCTCATAAGTGCCTCAAGCACTAGATGATCTTACAGGTCCCTTCCAGTCCATTGACTCTATGACTGTAAGCAGCAATGTTCCCTCTAAGGTGTAGAGGTCCATGAGTGCACTGCTTCGGTCCCGCCTCCCTATTTCAACGCAGTCCGCCAGTAAGTGTCCCGCAGTAAGTGTCCAGGTGGATGCGGGCAGGGTTTGGCCCTATGTGGAGCACTGTGGATCCCACGCACCACCCTTCTCCATGCTAACTGCTGCCCAGAGCAGCACAGTGGAGTGCTGTGGGGCAGCCATGGGCCAGACACAATCAGTTAGTAGAATTTATGCTGTGGCCCAGCTATGGGCCAGACGCAGCTGACTGAGAACTGGAAGGGAGGCACCGGGGCTGGTGTGGAACACTGACCGAAGGTAAGCTCCTCAGTCCTCACGCGGGGCAGGCAGCGGCAATTCCCAGAGGTGAGGTGAGGCGAGGGCGGGGGCTGGTGCAGGCTCTGGGGAACTGCTCTGCTCCCCAGCCCTGACGCCATATGCCTCCTCACTCCGCGAGGTGATACGGGGGCACGGAGCAGTTCCCCAGAGCCAGTGGAGCCTGTGCCAGCCGCCGACTCCCAGCCCCGCCTTGCCATTCCTCTGGGAGCGAGAAGACATATGGTGTTAGGGCTGGGAAGCGGAGCAGTTCCCCAGCACCAGCCCCAACCCCCATCCCCGCCTCACCTCTGGGAGCATGTGGCCTTGGGGAGGAGCTGCTGCCTGAGCTTACCTCTGGTAAGTGTCCCACACCAGCTCTGGTGCCTCTGCCATGCTCTGCACCCAGCTCATTGCCCAGCTCCTCTCCGGGCAGGCATTAATAAGGTTACGCATGGCACGGTTTTAAAGCGTGTGCAGCTGTGCACGCATGCAGCTTGGATGGAAGCTTGCTAAGCAGCATGGGTAGCTGTTGTGTGTGGCGCAGTCCTGGAGGCATTAGGATGGGGAGGGGGAGAAGGAGGCCTCCAGCTGCATGAAGCACAGCAGGGGTAGGATCCTGCAAGAGAAGCTGTCTGGCATCATTGCCAAGAGCCAGGTGAACCCTTCCCTGGCCCTGCAGCCATGCCAAGTTCAGGGCTTTGGATCCTTATGCACCCTATATAACTGCAGCAGTTATGGGCCAGAGAAGGGTTCACTTGGTTCTTCATAGTGTTACACCATCCCCTTCCCCCGGCAGCAGTAACCTGCCCCAGTTCTGCTTGGTTGAAGGGCCCTGCTGCCTCTATTCCAGAACCTCAGGATATAAACTATAAAGCAGACCTCTGGGGTGGGAGGGACGAGGGAGGGTTCAGAGAAGAACTCAGGGAGGAGGTGAGGCTTAACTTGCGACATGCCCTTTGTGTAGCTGGCAATTCTGCAATCCACCAAGACTCCTAGATCCTTCTCCACAGTGCTGCCATCCAGTCAACTGTCACCCATTTTGTGTATTTTTGATTAATCACCCCAACGTGCCACACCCTGCATTTCTCAGCTATGATCATGATCCTATTAGATTGGAAAGCTGGGCTGGAGCTGTCAAGATCATTCTAAATTGTTCTCCAGTCCTCCAGTGTGTTCACAATCTTTCCCAGTTTTGTCTCATCTGCAAATGTGCTCTAGAAGCTCTCTATTCCACTACCCAGTAGTGGGCATCAACTGCACTGGGCCCAAGACAGACCCCTGTATGACTCCAGTCAAAACCTCCTGCCATTCTGACATGGTTGCTTTTATAAATACCCTTTGGCTTGCAGCTAGAAAGCAGTTATTTATCCACCATATAGTGTTTTTTTCTAGCATACGTTTATCCAATTTGTTAAAGAAAGGGGCATTTGAGACTGCATCAAAAGCCTTGCTGAAGTCCATACATACTCTACTGCGTTCCCTTCACCCACCCAACTAGTTATCTTGTCAAAGGAGATCAAGGTTGTTTGTCATGATTTGTTGATAAATCCATGCTGGCTACTTGTGATCATGCCATCTATCTCCAGATGCTTGCAAGTAGACTTCCTTATAATGTGGTCCAGCAACTTCCTGGGAACTGATGTAAGGCTAACAGGTCCTCCTACTGTTTTTAAAGCAGCACTACATTGGCCCTTTTATAGACCTCTGGTACCCCCCCATCAGTCTCCCATGACTTTGTAAAAGTAATTACAGAATGTTCCACTGTAAAGTGCTCCGACTGTACTTCAAATGCCAACATATTCACAGGCAGAGAGAGGTCATGGGTCAAGCACACAGCATGACCCTGGCTCCTCAACTCAAGCAGCTGCAATTTTTTTTATAAACATTTTTTTTCAACCCTCTTGCGACAGGTCTTTTTCACTACAGATTTTTTTCCTGCCCATGAGTATAAATTCTCCCTCAATTGTTAGCTTCCTGATTCATACAAAACCCATCCAGGAATCTCAGCTTCACAATTAGTAGAAAAGCTCATTAATTTCCCCAGTAGGGATACTCAACATTGCCCAGAGGGTTGGGGTATTGTTTTATAAAACCTAAAATCAGGGTGGAAAGAGTATTGCGTCTCTTAAGTTTAGCCATTCATTCAAAGTTTTCATCAGCTCTTGGAAACTCACTGGAGCAGAAGCAAATCTACAATCTATTTATCAAATACATTGAATAGGTTTAAGTTTTGTTAATTTTATCATCCTGTGGACCAAACACCCATAAACAACTCAAATGAAAACTGCCAGCCAGGTCCTTTTCGCTTATGGCTGAAGCAGGATATACAAATTTTCAGCAAACACACTAGTGTATTAAGTTACAGTATTCAGCCTGTATTCTCAACATTACACTGTATATAAATACCTTCAACTGCTAGTGAGCATATTAAGAACACCTATACAGATCGTTTCAGAACTGCAATATTTACAGTACAAAACCAACTGGGTGCCTTTAAAAAGAAAAAAAGCAAGACACAGAACTACTACAACAACGATTTATTGGCTAAGAGTTCAAAAAACATGTCAACACTAAACTAACCACAAGATTTTTGATTTTTAAATTTAGTGACTATATTCAAAGCATAATACAAATTAAGAATTTAACCAGCCAATTTAAGAATAGCTTCTGTACTGTATTAAATAGTACTGCATAACGGAGAGATTTTTCTTGGTTATAGGATCTGAAACAGGGAGAGAGAATCACATTTTGACCATTCATTTTGGCATTTGTTGTTAACCTCATTTAGACTCTAGAGTGAACCGCCCCCCCACGTTTCAGCATTATCTAAAATGCAAAATGCCAGATCAAATTTAAATGCTCCTTAATGCCAGTAAATTCATATCAACACTTTCATTTCAACTTCATGCTCCAGAATACTGCAATGTTTTAAATTATAGTAAGATACAGGTAGGGACCTACTTAAATCATGGTGAGACTAAACAAATTTTCACAGGTTGGTCATGGCATAAAGGGCATATTCCACAGATATTTCCCAGATATGCGCCGCTGATCCTGCCCTGCAGTGCTGATTGGTGGACAGGCCCTGGTGGGAGAGGAGAAACGAAAGGGTGGCTGCCATCTTGTCTACTGGCTTCCCTTTGTGCAGCACCTTCTCCTCCCAAGATGGGCTGTGAGGCTGGGCCACAGCAGCAGCAATGACCGCTGGCTCCCAGAGGGAAGCCAGCATCAGGGTGGACAAAAAAAAAAAAATCAGTGACTTTTGTTTTACTCAGACTTTTTTTTTTAATTTAATCTTTTTTCTTATTAAGATGCATTTAAAAAAAATCTACACACACATATTTTTAATTTAAGATATGTTAAAGCTCAAAAGATATGATTATGGAATAGGGATTATAACATCTAATTATATACTACTGAGACTAAATATATTCATGTAACCTTTTTAGAAAAAATTTTGTAAGTAGGTCACAACAGGCTATGGACTATATTAATTTCAAGAAGCTAAAGGAATAAAGGATATCAAATGACAAAAATTCACTTCTTGTAGAAAATAATGATTAAATAGAGGCTTTCTGACCAGCAATTTAAATCAATTTGATTTAAGTTGATTTTTCAGACAATTGTGATTGAGCAGACCCCTAGATAAGGTGCTACTTTCAGAGAGCTATTTTTGGCCACAAATCTAATTTCTGTAGCTGCATCTTGTTCATAAATGGTTCACTTCATTCTAACCTGCAAGCCTATTAGTCTTAACACACTAAATCATAGCATATGAAATACGCAAGATTGTTTTAGAGATCACCTGTTTAGAGTTCAAGTTAACTGTGAACAAAAACAGCTTAAAATGTTCATTAAAACATGACCATTAAAATTATTTTCCTAAACATTTTTAAAAGATGCGAAAAACATTTTCCACTTGCAAAAGTTCTGAATTCAGCTCATATCCTTTGATGGATACCTACGAGTACTTGTGTAAATAAATTTTGCTTACCTGGATCAACCAGAGCCTTGTTAAATATTTCTTTAAGTTTTCTACTCTTCACATTCCTGCCTTGTGCAAGATTACGATACATTTCGTAGCCTATGATCATAACACCTCCTTCTTCCTGCCATCGTTGCAGCATGTAGCCTCTCTCTTGAGGGCGTTTCACAGTTGCTAATTCACAGACCTTAAGAGGGAGAAAGCTAAACCATGGTATCTGCTTTAAAGATTTCAACAATATATCACAAAACTTTTATATTTCTAGATCACACCTGCTACAACAGGGGCGGGCAATTATTTTGGGCAGAGGGCCGCTTACTGAGTTTTGGCAAGCCATTGAGAGCCGTATGACAGGCAGCCCAGGGCAGATCAATATTAATTTTTTAAATTTTTTTAGGGGCCCCCCAGGTCGGATAGAATGGCCTAACGGGCCACATCTGGCTCCTGGGCCACATTTTGTCCACCTCTGTGCTACACTAACAATTTAGACACTGCAACAAATTACCACAAGGTAAGCTAGGGTGTGAATTTATAGCCCACCAGCTACTTTGTGGTAAATGTTTATATGCATGCCCTTAACCTGGGGTAAATGCAAGGTAGCTTTTCCTTTATTCTATTCTCTAGAAAAACATGAGGGTAGGGAATGCACACAGGCAATTATTGCAGAGCAGTTGATGTACTATAAATAAAAAGGTCCTAGCCTACTTCAAGGTAACTTATTAAAACACTCAACCCTAATGAAAGTACATTTTCCATATATTTAAAACCCAATCAATAAAGTACTTTGAGTGAGTAAATGTAATAAATTGCACCAAACTGTTCAGTATGAGACTAAAGAAAAGTTTAAGAATGAAATACCTCTAATTTCTCATCATCTTCTAAACCATCTTGCCATTTTTCAAACTCATTGAGCCAGTTCAAAGCTGTGTTCAATGGACATACTACAAGAGCAGTGCTGAAATCCAGCTTGTCACATAACAGAACGGTATGGAGAAAACTCACTACCTGCAAACAGAAAGCCAACAAATAAATTAGTACTAGAATACCTGATTGCAAAAAGTACACATTAGCAACCCTCATTTCGTCCACTTAAATGTACATCCAAATTTTACAAACACCATACATCTTCTCTAAACAGTTTCTTTTGGGGGGAGTGTTATTTAAACAACTCATTTTCCACTTTACACAATATGCTTCAATTCACAGATTTCCAAAATAAAATCTGTGTCTTGAATTCTCTCTCCGAGCCAAATTTCCTTCCCTGCTTAACATGGCAGATTTATTGCTGTGTTGCTAGAAGCTTTGCTCAAGTTCCTCATTTACTCAGCTTTCTAATTTGGGATATTGTTTCCAAGTAGCTGAGAATAAAACTTGTCTTTCCCTCCAGGTTTACTAAATCATTTTAACAATTTACCAAGTTTCTAAGTCACGTTTGACCCTCCCTTTCTCCCCAGAGAGAATATGCTCAAATCCTTAAATTTCTTATGAAGAAAGAGTAAAGTTCCTTGAAACTTGGCAGCAGATTTCCAAAGTTGTTAATTCCATCAGTATGGTGACCCATTTTGTACACCATATTAAATTTCATTCTGAGCTTCAAATATGCAACATTCATTAGACACCAAACATTTTTTAGCCTGCATCAGGCCACACCACCGAGGATGAATGGCATCACTGCTTTTGCAAACAGAACTACTTTTGTGTTGAACGTTTTAAGCTAAAGATGTTTAAATACAGAGGAAAAAAAAGACTGCACAAGGAAATAGGTCATTTGGGCTTTTCTTGTGCATCTGATATCCAGTAAGTTCATGACTACTCTTTTCATTTGACAAAGCCAGTTAAACTCTGTATTAGACCTATTTGTTTCAAAGAACACAAAGGCATTTAAAGGATAGAGATAAGCACTGAAAAATAGTTGCATACACAAATAAAATCAATTTTGACTTCTGTGAAACCCTCTTCTGTGAAAAATGTCCTCACTTAAATTTATAATCCATTCAGATATTAATATCAGATCATCCAACCTAATTCACATCACAAATTTCAATACACAACATTAAAGTTCTAGGAATCAGATTATATCCAATTCAGTATTGGATGTATTAAGTATTAATGCTAAAAGATTAAGTTGCAAATATATGTGAAAGAGAGCACTTCCTTAGGACTTGTAGTCGGCAGGACAAACGTGCACTATTAATACTGAGAATGACTGAACTGTTAAGATGAGCACAGCACCTCAGAAGATTCCACTTCTATAGAAAAGTTCTCTTTTTCAACCTGCCTTCAGCTTAAGCAGCACAACAAAAATAATCAATTTATGAGCAAACAGGTCTTTCAAACGTGCCAGGCAAAATTTATATTCCAGGGGCCACAGAAAGAAGGATGCAATTTAAACAGCAAACATAATAATAATAATAATAATAATAATAATGCATTAAAGAGCATAAGGTACTTGAAAAAGAATACTATTATTACAAAATCAGAAAGGAACCATGTTTTATAATTTTGAATCATGAGGAAACAATACATATTACTTATAGTTTACATCACACACTACCATTCCAGTATACATTTAACATCTCATTCTAGATATTTTAAATTAGCACAATGTAAACACCCAGTAACTTCAGAGTGCGTGGACACATTTTATAACTCATAAATACATAAACACCAACTCTCTCAGAACATTACAAAAATCTACTTCCTCTTTTTGAGGAAGGCCACAGCCTGGAAGACAGGATGAGCTATGTCTACAAAACCACAAAACCCATTAAAACTTGGATGATCAGGAGAATTAAGTCTGTACTAAAAGATGTACTATGTCAGAAGTATTTGAACCTTACCTGTAAAGTTTTCCCTAGACCCATACAGTGAGCAAGAATGCATCCAGAGCCTGGAGATGTCTTTGTTTTTTTCACAGATTCACAACAACAGTCCCACATGAACTGAACACCTGGAGAAAATGTTGAAGACATCTTTTAAAAAAAAAGTATTATAAACATTAACTTCAGGGTCTTTTCTAAAAAGATATAGGTGAAATTACCATGAAGTGGATGCACAACTGTTTGAGATCACACTCTAAAAATAGTTGTCAACACTCTGCTATCAAACTGTAAAGGTATTTGATGTCCTGCACAGGTGTGTCCTGGGCCTCATTCTAGTCAATATTTGCATTAATGACCTGAAAAACTGGACTAAAGGATATACTTATATAATATGTAGATAGCACCAAGCCAGGTAGATGAGACCAGAATTCAAAATAATCTTGATAGATTGGAGAAATGGTCTGAAACTGACATGCTGAAAATGTGGTGAAGGATGGTGTACTTAGAAAGAAATTACACGCTCACTCTATGGGAAGAGCTGGCTAGGCAGCAGCACTGCAGAAGAGTCTCAATAAGTCTCTAACAAAATAAATCTCAGTTCTTTTAGCCTTTCCTCCTAGAGTCAAGTTTACAAGGCTTCTAATCACTGTTAATGCACTCCACTGGACTCCTTATTTGCCCACATCTTTCCTGAAATGAAGTGACCAAAACTGGACACAGGTGAAGTCTCAGCAGTGCCAAGAAGAAAGCGAATCACTTCACTAGTTTGTAAGTAACACTCCTATTAATACAGCCTAGAATGCCATTGACCTTTTTGTAACAAGAGCACACTCAGTTTATCGTCCACTGCAACTCCCAAGCCCTTTTCTGAAGTACTGTGGCATAACCAGTCATTCCCCAGTCAGTATTTGCACATGTGATTTTTCTGTCCAAAAGTGCAGATCTTTGCACTTGTCCTTAGTGAACTGCATTCAATTAACTTTGATTTTTGACCATTTCTGCAATTTATCACTTTGAATCCTAAGGCCACTCCACCAGGGTGTCTGCAGCTCCATCCAAACAGACACCATCTGCAAATTTGTTAAGTGGGCACTTAATCCCACCCTAAGTATACAGTCAAAAAGCCAGAGGCTGAATTGATTTAATCTTTGCAGTTTAGTCTAAACTACGTAGACTGAGCTGATACATAAGTGAACAAACATTCACTTTTGATTCCAGAAATACAGCCACATGCCTGCAGTGGCTCAGGCCAGAAGCTTGGGGGGGCACTACAGCACACTTTGCTACTCAACTGGAGCATACAGCTTGGGCCAAGGCTAGCATGCCCATCTTGCCAGGGACAGTTTGCAGGGAGGTGCAAAGCATCCTGAGATGCTGGGGGAGTGCGAGTTAACTTGAATCTGGAGGGGATTTGGGACAGAATTTCAATAAACCAATTTAACCTAAATCAATTAAGTCTGATACTGCATTCATCCAGGTTTATCTTAAACTAGTCCCAGGTAGGAGAGCACTGATATAATTGGCTGGCTATCAGATAGGCACTAATAAAAGGAGAAACGATGTTAATGACTATTGGCTGGTTTTGGTCATTGTGGCCAATAATTACAGCTGCGTTTCCAGAGCACCCTGGCAAGCACAGTTCGGTCCCTGCACCATGGTAAACTACAGGTCCTGGCAACCAGTGGAAGGGGGAGGAGGCACCAGGGAGCAGTCACAGGGCACCATACTCAACAACAAAGGGACTGTTACCAACTCCTGCTGCTGCCATGGCAATGCTCCAAGCACAGCAGGGGCCTAAACACTGGGACTGCTGCAGATATGTTGGGCTGTGCAAGGGTGAGGTAAGGTGCCACATGAGGGACATTTTGCTCTCCCAGGCACCAGGCAAAAATGGCTTCTCCCCAGCGTCTGTGGGAGCTTGGCTGTGTGGAGCCCACCAGCACTGAAGCACCAGCATGCTACAGGGCTCCAAATGCACCTGGCACTGCTGTCCATGTGAGGGTCAACCCCATCTGCCTAAGACAGCAGCACAGGTTGCACAGGCAGCAGGGCTGCGGACAGTAGCGATGGGCGAGGGGACAATGTGCGTGAGAATAAGGCAGTTACCGCCTTCCTCCTTGAAGGCTGGACCAGGCAGGTTAATTTATGTCAGTAGCTTAAAATGCCTTGCACTATTACTAAATATAGGTTATCAGATCAGCCGATGTGGCTGGTGAATCATCGGGTAGGGACAAAGAGAACTTTGTCAGGGCACCCCTAGTTTCAGCCACTTTGAAAGCAGTTTACACACACTGAACTTCTGTTACGTTACAGATTTCAACCCATTTCCAATTACTTATACCAGTTTATGTGCAATGTCTGTTCCTGGCCCAAAGCATTAATGAAAATATTAAACAACACAGACCTCTTCCCAACTAGACACTGAGCCACTGATGATTACTTGATGAACATAAGTACTGTAGTTAAACAATCACATATCCACCTTACAGTACTTTATCTAGTCTTTATTTCCTTAGTTTTCTAATGAGTACGTCATGGGAGCTCTTGTCAAAAGCCTTGCTAAAATCATGATAACCATTTTTTATTATATAAAAAGCATGTTACAGAGAAGAATGTGATCAGTTTTCTACGTCTACTGGGGACAGGCTAAAAACCCCAAGAAATGTGAGGCTAAAGTATTAAAACAAAATACTATCTATTAGGGTGGTAAAATAAAGTAATATCAGGTATGATTCATTCTCCCTTAAAGCAGGCAGGAGGAAAAGGGTGGGATAGAGGAAAGGAAAGAAAAAGAAGGAAGGTCTTTCCCAGCCCTACATTTCACTGATTTTACGTTTCTACAGAAAATCAACAATGCTAAGTCTGCATTCATTTTCTTCAGATTAATGTGTTCCCAACAAAAGAAAAATTAAGAAACCTGTCAAATTCTACAAATTTTGTTATCTTGAATTGATCTTTCAAACATCTTCCACAGTCCCCAGCAAAAGTATTAAAAAGAAAAAAACCCAAAACAATTAAACAGTTCTCTTCATAATTTCTTACCATCTACTTGATGTGGTTTCAGTTTAGTAACTATATGTCTGTTAACCTGCACCAATGGTTCTTTGGTTTCTTCATCTTCATCTAAAACCAGTTTGGTTGTAATAGGACACTTCAGAGGTGAAGCATCTTCTATTTCTATCACCTGAAAGCAAAAAAAAAAAAAAAAAAAAGCATACTGCATAATAGGAATCCACTGCCCATGACTAATTTGAGTCCTTCTAGAGACAGACAAATTCAGAATAGCAAAACCCTTGTTTGCTAAATTCAAAAAGATTATAAAAAAAAAACAAACCAAAAACCTAGTTCTTTTATCTTTTCCCATGCTGATTTACAGGATTTGTTTCCATGAAAAACTACTTACTGAAGGATGGAGAATTTGCAAAGTTATAAGTTTCATTTTCATGAATGATTTGTATGCTTATATAAACCTACATTTTTTTAAAAACACACTATATTTTTTACCTTAGCTAAATTTATGCCTTTAAAATAGCACCAGCATTTCAATTACCTAGCAATATTCCACATACAGTATATAAAACATACCTCTCTCAGTTTCTCTCTCTCTCGCTCTCTTTCTGCAATACGTTTTCTTCTTTCTTCCTCCTCTTTCAATGCATTTTGTGTCTCTGTTCTAAGCTTATCATCTTTAATAATCTTTCTGATTTTCTTCCTGCCTTTTCCAGGAGATTTTGAATCATCATTCTCTTCCTCCTCAGAGTTGCTCTATTAGAATTCAAAAGAATTGATTGTTAATATGAAAAATAAGACAAAATATTATAATCCTGACTTCTGAACTAGTGGTCAAATTCCTGACAAACAGGGTTCCTTTAGGCACTGGGGAATATGTCTGATTTTTAAACCAGTTAACAACCAGCACAATCTAAAACAATTATTACAAACTCAAAGACAGTTTATCGTTCTTTATATGATTTTGTAATCATGAATGTGTGCTAACTGCATTTTTATGCAATTATGAATGTTTGCTACATTAGTGGTACTTTCAAATAAATGTTAGGTAACACGATTTTAGAAAATGTCCTTCCCTTTAACTCAGCACATGCATTGATATTCCCAAATTTAACATCGCCAGCAATTCCAGGTATGAAAGGCATCACGAAAATCTACAAGTTCTTCTTCCCTGTTTCTCCTGAATACCAAAAGATAGCTGATCTCTCTACCACTACCTGCTGCTACTGCTAATAAAGACACATCAAGCATTTAAATTTCAAATTTAGATTTGAAATTGGGCTTGGCTATAAAGCAATTTTGGAAATTTTCTGCCATCAGGAACAGAAAAAATCTCCCATTGGGAACCTAAGGGCAAGGGATTTTTTTTTCTTCTACTGTTCAGCTTAAATATTTAAATTTTGTGTACTGTTTTAAACAAGGAGGAAAAAAGTATTTTGACTAAAAAAATTCTCTGAATGGACCGGGATATCTTGAATTTATATGCTAACAAAAAAAATAAATATAAATCTCAAGCCTTTGCTGGAATGTTCAATTCACTGCAAGCTGTATCAAATAAGACTTGATTATAAGACAACCTACACACGTGTGCGCGACCAATACAAGTCTAGATGAAATCATGCTGAAATAAGTTTAGTTGATACTGTGGCCAGCTTTGGATCCTTGATTGAAAACTCTTCCACTTAGACACCTACAGTATGTTGTAAATTGAAAATAGTTGAGCAGACTGAAGCACTGATATGAATATTCTTTCTTTCTTTCATAACGAATCAAAACATATTTCAGTGTGATTTCATCCAGCTCTGCATTTAAGTCTTGTATTGCAGAACATGTGCCAAAGGGCATGCACTATTATTTGAGAAGAGTTAGCAAAAGGTTATCTGCACATTTGAAGTTTCATTACTACAATTATTTGCTGAATTTTAATAGATTCAAAATGTTGCAAAATATACTGAAAAAGACAAATGTCCCATCCAACCCTTTGGAAATGCATGATCTAGAGACCAAACTACCCTGACAGCTGTTATCAAAAATCACAGAGGTCATTATGCTGTTTCACCAGTTCATTCAGAACAAACATTCTGACCAGTACCTTGTTTTCACTGGAGGAATCCTCCTGAACTTTAATGCGTCGCCTTTTCTTTTTTTGCTTGTAACTGCGGTTTTCTTCTGCCTCGGCTTTCTTAGAAGATCTAAAAATATTAAAACAAAAACAAAAAACCCCCACTCATGCTTTGCCAAGAACGGATAAAAACGTTGATTTTCTTTTTATGAAATATTCTTCCATTTAATACAGGATATTTCCATCCCTCGCTAAAATGAAGTTACTTATATTTATAAATACTTCACTAATGCCATAAAAGCAAACTAAGCATTCGCCTAGAACAGGGTAGGCAACCCCAAGTATGCATGCCAGAGCCTGGCACGCAAAGGCATTTTGCTTGGCACTTGCACCTCAGGGAAGGGGCCAGGGCTGCGCAGCCACATCAAGGATTAGGTCCCTCATTGCTCCTCCACCATCCACCCCAGCATCTTACAAGTCGAGGCTGCAGGTGTTTTAGGCACTCTACCCAAAAACGTTGCCAACTCCTGGCCTAGAATGAAGCTACTCTACTAGCTTTTTCCTATCCTTTTACAACAAGTACATCATATCAGTTTTCTGGTTTGTTTCTGCCTTTAATAGACATAAAAAATTATATTTTCCCACGCATGGACTGCCATTGCCAGATATGCAGTAACACCAAGTTACAGACCTTATCAAGGTAAATTGTAGCAGTTTTACCTAAGTGATTCCACAGTTTCTATAGTGGTGAAGAAGCAATTCCACACAAATTTTGTAGTAGTTGAACACAAAATGTGAACTGTCTGAATGGATGTCACTTTTGTGGGACAACAGAAACAAGGTAATTGATTATTTTCAAATAATCTCTCACAAGACACAAATAATAAGGATCCATCTTAGATAACTGCCAAGCAGCTCAGGATTAAAAAAAAAATACTTAACTGTTAATAAGAATCCACTGTTCTTAGACTGCAGCACATTTTGTACAAAAAATACTTAGTACTTTGACAGTCTTATCCTCTTGCTAACCAAGGCTTAAAATTCTCTGCCAGCACATACTGAAACTCTAATTCAACTGAACTTCCTGGCTATTGCTGGTCAGTCAATTTGCAGAAATGAAAATCATTCCAATACCATAATTCTAATTTTAGGCTCATATACACAGTGTAAACAGAGAACCTGGGACTCTCTGTTACCTCAAGGTGGAAATCAGCCCAGAGAGGGAGCACAGTGTGCTAGGCAGGGCACAGCTACAATTGGGTTGCCATAATTACTGGGCAACGAGATCAATTAGCAGGGACCTGCAGACAGCCCAGGGTACTCTCTTGACTGGAAGGGGGCAATGTCCTGGGAAACATAAGCCCGGGGCCTCAAGTCAGTTGAGCCCTGCAAGCCACAGGGTTAGGAGCTCCTGGCCAGGAAAGCTACTGCTACCAGGGAATGCTAAATGAACTGCTGTGCTACCTTGGGAGAGCAGTGAGGCTCTGGGAGCTCACAGGGATATAACCCAGAGTTGAAAGGTTATGCGGATACCAGAGGTGAGGGAAAGTTTTGAAGGAGCAGTTGCTGGGCCCAGAGGGAAGATTGTTATAGCCAGCGGGCTTATCTTTTGGTTCCAGTTCATGCTGGTTGTTTGGGTCAGGACTGTGAGGGGAGGTATTTGGAAGTCCCATGGGTGCCCTAGGGGCACATGATTGCCTTGAGCCCTGCCAGGGGCAAACTCAGAGCAGAGAGGGTTGAGCCTGGAGCAGGGCAGAGCATGGAGCTGCAAAGCCCAAGGCAGGGCCAAGGAGCCCGGCACCCAAGAGGGGCAGCAAACTGGGGGTAGGAGCCCAGCAGCCCAACAGGGGCAGAGACAGGGGCCCCACATCCGAGAGAGCAAGACTAAAGCTGGTGCCTCAAAGCCGGGCCCAGGCGAGAAGGCACAACCAGAGAAAGGGGGTGGAGGCTGAGGAGGCCAAACCCCAGAGAGTGACAGTACAGAAACACCTGAGGCATGGGACATAGTGTAAGAGCAGAGGGAGCCATGTAATTAGCCCTTAAGGCTTGTAGGTGCCCTGGGGCACCCAGGTAGAGAGCACCCCATGCAGCTTAGGAGCTGGGTCAGGGCCAGCAGTGCAGGAGGGACCTGCTGGCTAGTGGTTAGAATAAGTCTTGCTCTAGGACTTTCTAGTCAGCTTCCCTTTCTATGAAAAAGGTACATCAAGGCACGGCAGGAGAGAAGGAGGTGAGGGCCTAGAGGCAGAGCAGGGCATGGGTTACTGAGCCACCAGGGAGCATCACGGCCATCGCTGGGACTCTAAGGTACTACACAGGCCATATAAGTCAACAGGAGTATCTGGATTATATTCTTTGAAAACATACCCTCTGTCTGAAATGCTGTGATTAAAAAAGTCATTGAGAAGGCAAGATTGCTTAAGAAAAGGTTATTTAAGGTGACTAAAACTTACTCATACCTTGTTCTACGACGCTGGTCATCTTCAGACTCACTAACTTCTTCACTAACTTCAGATTCATGAAACTCTGAGTCATTTGAGTCATCGCTGCTCACTTGAAAAAGAAAAAAATATATAGACTACCAACCATTGTTATAAACTAAAGCAACATCAATGTAGCTTTTCTAATTTAAAAAAAATATGTTTATTATATATGCTGCAAGCTGCACAAACTTATTTCGGCCAATACCAAGCAGAATTCAATATGCTGCTAATAAAATGCGTCATGTAAGGAATAACAATATGAGACTATGAGAAAGAAGTGACTATGTGGAGCAGGGGTAGACAACCTAATGTAGCAGGCACAAGTGACACAGGCAACCTCCGCATGCCTCACATGACAGACTGGGGAGGGGACAGGCAGCACAATAAAGCAGGGGAAGGGGAACAGAGTGACACACAGGAAGGGTACACGGCTAATTTGTGGCATGCCTGACACATTGGCCCCTACCACACCATAAATTAAACCCTGAAGTAGACGGTTGGCACAGAAGATCGATGGACTTCATAAACATAGTAATTATCCAATGCAAGTTAGGAAAAAACACTCAAAAAAAGCAATAAATACTTATTTTAAAGAAACTTTGTCAGGTAGCCTGATTTTGTTAAAGACCTTTGTCTTAATACAAATATTTTCATGATTGTTTTTAATTTACTGCAAATGGTTCTTCTTGGATTTAATTTTCCCCTATTGGCCTAGTATATGAAAACCCAAGGAGGAAACAAATTCCCATTCTGTACGCTAAAAGGTAAATTAGATGGAAGTCTAAATAATCTATATTAGCAAGGACTAACCTTTTTGGTAGGCATACCACAAATTAACCATGTACTCTCTCCAGGTGCCACTCTATTCCTCTTCCCCTGCTTGATCTACTGCTCTGCTTTCTGCTCCCCAACCTGCGACTCCCTGACTTATCTGTTGCTAGGCTTTCCGTTTCCTAGTCTGTGCTCCCTGCCTGTTCCGTTTCCTATTTCCTGCTCCACCTGCCGCTGTGCTACCCATCCCTTTCCCATCTGCCACATGCCACACACAAAGGCCGTCATGCCACAAGTTCGCCACTCCTATTCTATATGGCAATTAACACAAACTGAATGCATTACACAAACATGTCCATAGGTTTTTTTACTCCAACACTGCCCCTACAATTATAACATGGCTTAGCAGGGAACTTCAGTAAGCTAAAATCACAAAAAGGAAGCTTCTAAGAAGTGGAAACTTGGACAAATAACTAGGGAAGAATATAAGAGCATTGCTCAGGCATGCAGGGATGAAGTCAGGAAGGCCAAAGACCAATTGGAGCTGCAGCTAGCAGGGGATGTGAAGGGTAACAAGAAGGGCTTCTATAAGTATGTCAATAGCAAGAGAAGGATCGGGAAAGTGTGGGTCCCCTTACTGAATGGGGGAGGCAACCTTGTGATAGAGGATGCAGAAAAGGACAAAGTGCTCAATGCCTTCTTTGCCTCAGTCTTCACAAGCAAGGTCAGTTCCCCAACTACTGTACTGGGCAGTAGTTTGATCTGCTCCCCACATGCCCTTTCCCTCCCCCAACACCGGACTTACCAGCTGGAGGCAGCGGTATTGGAAATCAAATTGGTAGCGGCTGACAGGCTTCCTTAAACACCAGCCCCCAAAAAATCTCTAATGGTGCACCTCTAGTAAAAGTCCATGGGGCCGATGGGATGCACCCGAGGGTGCTGAGGAAGTTGGCTGATGAGATTAGAGCCACTGACCATCATCTTTGCAAACTCAGGGTAATCAGGAGAGGACCCAGATGACTGGAAAAGGGCAAACATGATACCCATACCTAAAGGGAAAAAGGAGGATCCACGGAACTACAGACCGGTCAGCCTCACCTCAGTCCCTAGAAAAATCATGGAGCAGAGCCTCAAAAAAATCCATTTCTAAACATTTGGAAGACAAGGTGGTTAGGAACAGTCAGTATGGATTCACCAGGGGCTAATCATTCCTGACCATACTGATTGCCTTCTATGATGAGATGGCCGGCTCTGTGGGTGCAGGGAGACCAGTGGATGTGGTGTACCTTGATTTTAGCGAGGCTTTTGATACAGTCTCCCACAACATTCTCGCAGACAAGCTAAGGAAGTATGGGTCGGATGAATGGACTATTGGGGGGGGGGGGCTGGGAAACATGACTTAAGAGGAAGTACTGAGGGAACTGGGCTTATTTAGTATAGAGAAGAGACCAAGAGGGGACTTTAGTAGCAGCTTTCAACTACCTGAAGGAGGGATTGAAAGAAGACGAAGCTAGGTTGTTCTTGGTGGCAGATGACAAAACAAGGAGCAATGGTCTCAAGTTTCAGTAAGGGAAGTTTAGGTTAGATATTAGGAATAAATTTTCTTACTAGGAGGGTACTAAAAACACTGGAACAGGTTACCCAGAGAGAGGTATATGTTCCAACCTTGGAGGTTTTTAAAACTTGGCAAGACAAAGGTTTGACTGGGATGAGCCAGCTGGTGATGGTTCTGGTTTGAGAAGAGGGTTGGACTAGATGACCTCCTCAGTTCCCTTCCAACCGTAACTTTCTATGATTCTATTTCTTTCAAAGTAAAAAGAGAAAGAAGGTTTTATATCTTCAACCATTTCAGACAACCAACACACACGCAAAAGTAATTTAAAAAACTGCCTCTCAGCTATGTTCAAAGTAAAAAATCAAATTTCACTATAATGTGACTTGACAAAGTCAGACTTCATGGTTTTAGCTTTTCACAACAATTTGGATTCTACTTTCCCCAGAAGACCAACGAATTTAAGGGATGTATTAGGTAACAAGAGACTTCAGGAGAGTAGCATGCATCTTCATTGATCCTTTTTCCCCTCATAAGCCTGCTCATGCCGCCATCACATCTTCCCTTGCACTGTACCACCTCACAAGAGTTCCTTGTAGGAACTTCAAGGCTTGTCCTGGGGCCTCCCCAGTGAACAAACATCGGAAAGTCATTTGCACTCTACAAACATCACATGCCATCACCTGCTTACAGTGCCCCTTGGCTATTTACGTTGCACAGATGGGGCAATTCCTACAAGAGAATGAATGACCACTGTTTTCAGATCAATTCCAGAAAGACACACATGTCGGGGGCAGAACATTTTAACCTCCCTAGACATTCCGTCACTGACCTCAGAGTGGCTGTTCTTAGATAAAGAAATTTTAAAAGCCAACCTGAAATGGAAACTACAAAACTAGCAATCATCTACGGACTGGACTGTATTAATTGTGGCCTATTGATTCTTATCTCAAGACTATGGATTCTTATCCCATTACCTGGATTAGTTTTGATAACCTCCATGTCCCTCAGTGGGGTAAACAGCTTCTGCCCACCTAGTCTCTCCCAGCAGTGCCTCCTCCATTATCCTTCCTTTTCCCTACCCTTAGTATTCTAATCACTGCTTCCTACAGTTCCTCCATAGCATCTAATTAAGTAAGCTGCTACTTACGTAAGCTTAAACAACATCTGATTTAGTTAGTGCATGGCTATAAATAGGTTTCACATTTATCTTAGAACAAACCATTTAATCCTGGGGGAAAAAAAGTGCCATTTTAAGGATGTCAGCGTCTATTGTTCTGGATAAATCCTAGAAACATTTTTCAGATGAGGTTGAAACAATTTATGTAGAGATATTATAAACTATGTCTACACAGTTATCCTAGGACTGCATTACTAAATCAATGACAGAAAAGCAGCATTGCATTCAGCCATTCAACTAAACCCCAGTTAGAAGGTAGCTGTGTGTTCACACAAATCCCGAGATGTCCTGGAACAAAAATAACACAGGAACAACTACAACATCTGTTCCTAATCTAAAGAAGTGTAAGTCTCCCCTGCCCTTTTCCTACCTTTAGATTAATATGGTTAACTACCCCTCTTTGGTATCTCCCTTCCATGGCTGCTAGTCAACCTGGTTAATGTGTCCAAATTAAAAAAAAAAAAAAAAAAAAATCATGAATCAAGCCTTTCAAAATCATAAGCAATAAATGCTGGCTTCTTTTTATTTGCTTTCTATGTATATATGGGGCAGACTTACACATTTACAAGCTTTCCCTCAAAGCCACATGAGCTAAATACTTTCTATATTAGGTGACTATCAACTCTCATAGCCTCATTTACTCATATAGTCTCAAACCCTTAATAAAAATAAAAAATAGAATCAAGACAGGAATCAGGTAATTAACAAGGCAAAGGGCCCCAGTAAGTGGCCTGACCATGCTTAGTTTAGCATTTGTTTGACAATATATGTATTGTGATCTTAAATATATAGATATATATTTAAATATATAAACTATATTTAAACTATATATAATATATGATAAACAACTATAAAACTGCAGAGACAGAGAATAAATATAGGTATAGGAGGTATTATGAAATGTACTGATGCAATAGGAGGATGTTTTATTGTATTAGGAACAAGCATGACAACTGGCAAACCATGGTTTAGGCAGAGACAGACAGACAGTGAAAATGCTAATGTTGGCAGGATGGAGTGCAGTGGGCCATACAGATACTAAGGGAAGAGAAAAGTTGGGGGATTGGTATGCCAAATGTCAACTCCAGAAGGCCTAGGAAGATATCCAACAGGAATGGATCAGGGAAATAAGAGCTTTCAGTGTTCACAGGGAAAAACAAGACAGGGAGGCAGTGAAGCTTCCAGCTAGATCTGATCAGTTCCTGGAACACAGAAGGTAATGATGCAGTAACAAGTCAAGAAGGATAAAATGGAGCAAGAGACAGGGGTTCTATACTAGTGCTGGAATCAGCAAGCATAGAACAGCTAGACTCTTCCTCATCCAGTTGAAAGTATTCCAATAAAATGCTTCGGCACCTGTACATACTATGGGTTTTAATCCTCATTAAAAATTAAATAGGTTTATAAAACGTAAACTTGTTTATTCTGGAGCGTCACATCAGTGTTTGTACGCACCAGGTTTTCAAACCATTTAAGTCTGGTCCCTGGCAGTGCCACAGGACAGTGGAATGGTCTAGTGCTGCCTCCTACAGCCTGGAGCCCCCCACCCACTCCATGCCTTTGCTTTACCATGCAGCTGTAGCTGGCAAACCACATAGGAAAAGAAAAAAGTGGAAGCAATTCAAAAGTGAAAGCAATCTGAAGGGGTGAACTACAATGAAGTTACAATGTTATCTGGTGGACAAAGAGGCTCATTGCACGTCTTTGAATGCCTTTGTGTTTGCACACAACAAATCCATGGACATGTTCCCAATGAACCAAACTAAACTAGGTCCAAGGAGTTTTAGTTTAAATGAGCCAGAAGGACTTTTAAAGTTTCCGGAAAGCCCACTGGTGCAAACAGCATTTACAAAGGCTCCTTGCAACTAATAACCGTGAGGGCAGCATTATAGCTATGTACTGTAAAACTGTTTTCTAACAGAGTTCATATTTTGTTATAGCATTTTAAAGTGTTTGTTTGAAATAATATTACAACTGCTTTTGGCCTTTGGATTTAATACAGAAATTTTAGCTGAATTTGTTAACTGACCATCTATTAAATTTCAATTAAAAAAATATGAGGGAATACTGATAAACACACTGCAATGCAAGGCAATTCACCTTCAGGTATATGGAAGGATGCAAATGAGGATGATATGCTAGCTTTAATTCAACACTAAAAATGTAATTCATACATTCAATTTGTGCACTAGTGATAAACAGCTCTAATTGCTTTTCTTCCAATGTCAATAAAATCATCCCCACACTGACCAAAATAGCATACTTAATAGAAAGTACCAAGTATGCACTATTAATATAAATTCCCGGCACATGTACCAAGAAAAAAATTATAACATCCGTTTCCTTAGCTCCTTAAGTCAAGTAAAATAAAAAAACCCTAGGTGTCATTTAACAGCGCCACCTGCTGTCCAAGTGTGAACCATATTAGAAAGCTCGCAATGTTGCAAAGATTAATCCACCACTACAGAGGAAATTTCTATTGACATAAGAGCTACATAAAGTGTGAAAGAGAAATTCCAGAAAAGACAGGAGAGGAAATTAAGTTTTCATGAATAATACATTTTAGATTTGGCTTCTGTTACTTGGGATTAAGATTTCATGACTCAACCACACTAATCCAATTTGGGGAGGCATTAAGTAGAGAGAGAAGTTTTACTATCCAGTTACATTCACTGCTAGTGTTATAAATAATAAAACTAACAAGTGACCATAAAACTGAGCTTTGGGGCAATGGACATGAAACTGAGCTTGGGACAAGCTTAAGGAGGGTTGTGGATATAATCAAACATTTTTGTTCAAAAGTTGAATTCTATTTAAAATGTTCTGCTTTTAGAAATGCTGAAAACCTTAAAACTTTTTTGTTCTTCAATAAAGGAAATTTGAGTTAATATCACCATTTAGATTTGCTAACTTCTGCTGCCCCGACATGTTTCAAAACAAAATTATTCAGCTGATCAAAAATTTACCAAATACATTCAATAAAAAAGTTACTGAAAACCCTTTTTCATGGGGCAGTTAAAAGTAATTTTAAAAGTTAGTGATAAAATACTGTTGGCTCATCTCTTCCAGTAGATATAAGAAAAGAAAATATGGACATGAGACATTTAAGGACACTGGTCTCCTGTGTCTCTGAGTGACTACAAAAAAAAGGAGGAGTAACTGATGGTGCCAAGGGATGAAAGGAGATGTGTGGAAGTCCCAAGTCTAGAATTCAGAAAATTCTTTTCTCTACAGAAAATCTCCATGCTACCCTACTTTGGACATGGTTTCATTGCAACATAAATGCACATACTTGTCACACAAACATAATTTTTTTTTTACCTTTCCTTCTATTTCTGTGTTTGCCTTCTTTAGGGTCTTTAGATTTTCCCTTCTTTTCTTCCCCCGATTCTCCGTCACTCACAGTTAGCTTATGTCTCAGCAGCCTGTGTCTATATCTAGGTTTCTTTGATTCTTCATCATCTGAATCTGATTCAGAATTCTCTTCCTTTTCATTTTCCTCTGTCAAAGAGAAAATTCAGCATAGAACTCATATTGGTAATGGCTTTCCCATTTAAATTAATTGTGGGCAAATGTTATGCATCATCAGGAAACTATAAACAAACACATAGCTGTATGTTGGTATTACAAATATTCTAATTTTGCATAAGACAACACATGAATTAGCAGCTATGCTTACCAGTAATACGTATGTCATGTATTTTAATGGTTCATCTTTTTTTAATGAATTGCACGTTACTCAATATACTCAGAGGTTTTATGAACTGGTTACAAAATCTGGCACAAAAAAATAAAAAGATCTTGAACAAGTCAAACAAAGAATAATCACAGAACCATGCAAACCTGCTGAACTGATCTCAGTAAGATTACAAGTGACTATTGATTTGTTAGGTTTAAGTTGGCCAGAATTTACTGACTTTATTCTAATTTTCCACTGGAAACTTTTTGAAATTTTGACAGCTACTAAAGCACCAGTTTTTGTCACTTGTTGGTGCTCACCGTCATCTCCTGTGTTTTCATTTTGCTTTCCAGTTTTCTTTTTTCCTTCGTCTGGCTCTTCATCTGAAGATGCATCCTCATCAGAGGAAAGATTGGCTTTGATTTCTTCTAAAAGCATTTTCTTGGCAATTCTTTGAAGTAAAACAAAACACACCTAAGTATGCCATTGCTTAAACAAATTGGTGAATGACAAAGCTAGGCCTACACAATTCAGAACTTCAGAAAAAGATCACTGAGAGCTGCACAAAAATGTGCATGGAGAAAAATAATGGCAGTAATGACAGGTTATCCTAATTTCTCATGTTTACATTAAGGTGTTAATCTGTTTTATGAAAGTCTCTATAATGCTCTTTAAAAAAAACCCTTACATTTGGAGATGTTTTAAAAATTTAAGTAACTTTTAGTAATTTGAACCTTTTCATTCTCTCCCCGCCCCAACCTCTTGTACTTTTTTCAGGCCTCATTTTCTCTAGTCAGTTGTGCTGCAATGAGGCTGAACCCATTCATCTTATTAGTTCTATTGGTTTCAAGAACATGAAGATGCTGTGTATCATATCCCTAAGGCACAGATCATCAAAGATACTTAAGGAATCTTAACTCCTTTGAGAATCAGTCCCTAAATGATTATGGACAGCAAAAGCTTTAGCAACTGTAAAATGCTGGGTGATTTGCCAGAAGCAAGTTATAAAAATGCAACAAATATTCAACAATTTTCTATACTATTGATGCCAATTTTGTCCTACTCAGATAATATGATTATTTTTGGTTATGCCCATTCTACCTTAAAGAAACGGTGCAGCAAGCAAGATACTGAATTACAGTACGTGGATGCTGTCTCCTGGTGGTCAATGGCTAGTAAAACTATGGACATAATATTGGAGGAGACTTATTACCCTGAGATATTTACCAGCACCTCCTAGGCAGTGACTCATGAGTGACAGAACAAAGTCGTATAGATTTGATAACTTCTGAAGAGGTAATCTATCATTTCACTTCCTACCCAAAATAATGTTTGCTCAGCTTCCTCTAGTCTTACTACAAAAATCTTTTCAGTTAGAAATAACATAATTCAAAGTATGGAAAAGTGCTGTAGTACTTGCAACAAAGAAAGAGCTAATATGAAAATACATACAGGGGAATATAACATGATGTACCAAAAGGGACAACAAAAAATATCATGAACTTGATCAGAAACCTACATTTTAAATAATAACAAAAAATTCCTGAATGAAACCAGTCTTTAGAAATGATACTAAAAAGAACTAAGAAGGAACTATAACCAATGTATCTTTTTTCTATGTAGAAATACATATATTAATACCAAAGGGGAAAGTAGTTATACATAATAAAAAATCCATTAAACTGAAAAGTAATCAACGCTTCATTTAAAACAGGTAAAGAAAAAGTAGTCCCTAATGTATTACTCTCTATACTGTGCAATTCAAATGAACTGGTTCAAGTTATTCGACTGAAACATTAAATAAAAATACAAATCAAATATTTTATTTTCCAGCAGGCAGCATCCCCAAAACACTGCCAGCTTTTGCAATCTCTGCATCGTTGTATCATCCCATTTTTAAATTGTACTTTAGCTATACAGTATTTTCCACCTTTTAATATGCAACTATAAGTTCAAATCAGAGCATAAGGAGTAATAAATGTGCAATGACCAATTTAAAAGTAAAAAGGGAAATTGGTGAATTTTTAAAAAGTAATTTTTTTTTAAAAGTATGAAGATGGTTATGGTCAAACAGATCTACAGAATTAAGTATGCCAAGACATTAGAAAACCATTTGAAGAGAAAAGGCTCCCCATATTTATACAATGGACTTGAACATGATTTAAATCTATGCTTAAAAAGAAAGACCGTACCTAGAATGCTGTTTTAATTATTTATAAGAACAGATTTCACTTTGTGGATCTGACCTCAAGCTTAGTGAAGTCTGTAGACAAAGTCCCATTAACTTTAATGGGCTTTGCAAGAATCAATGTAAAGTATTAATAAATATATATAACAGCCGACAGGAGGATTAAATGGTAACTCATATTAGGTGAACACCATTTCTTGTGGGTTTTAAATCTTATTTGTATAACTAACTTCTAGTTTTCTTGAAAATAACATTAACTGGATTACTTAAAACGGTAAATGACTTATTCTTTTCTTACTTTTTTGATAAACACATGCATAAGTATTAATCTTAAAATTATATGATACGGCATATGCAGAGATCAAATAAATCATAAGCAACATCAACAGGCTGCTTAGCTGTTAAGTGGGAAAGGGAAAAAGATGGTAAATCTGAAAGGGCTAAAAGTGCTGTAGCTGTAATGGCTATAGATCTGAAGGAAGGCACTTTGTGCCCAAAACCTTGTTCAATTTCCCCTCCAACTAGAAGTTGGTCCACTAAAATATATCACAAAAAAACTTTCTGAAAGTATATTTAATTCTGCAAATATATTTTAAAGTCAAAGTCCCCAAGCACTATCCAGCAGCAGTGCACCTGATTGATTTTGATTTCAGGTCATCCTCAATAACAGCAGAAGACAGTTAAACCCTTAGAATGAATGATACTTACCTGGTATTGCAAGCTACTGTGTGTGCATGTGCATCTATAGATCTAGATATAGATCTCTCTATTAATGTATAATATACATTTATAATACATCTATAAAGATGGTTTTGATTCTTAAACTAACGAATATTAATTTTCTTTTAAAATAAGAACAGAATATATCCTGCTAATAGAGACCTAAAAGATGTATTTGCCAATATTTCTGTATATACAAAAAAAGTTACAGAAGAACGTTGCTACTTCTCTGCTCAAGGTCATTGGCCTTAATAGCTGAACTTCCTTAGGCTGGACACCTGTAATGGCTACTAAATACACATGTCTAAGATGACTGGATTTATAAATGACTGCTTCTATTTTAGGAGACCTAAATTAAACATTCAATTTTTAGCTAGTGATTAAAAGGGTCTAAATGCTTCTTATTAAAAACTACAGCATAGTACAGTAGAGTACAGCACAGCTATTTCTTTAACAGAAATGACATTCAAATTTTAGTCATTTAAAACTATTCCCTGCCCTATGTTTTGCTGTCCCGGTGTTGTAAACTAACAATGAAAAGTGCATTTAGATTTTATGACATTTTTTCTACCTTTGGTACAACAACATGGCAAAAATATACCAAAGTACACGAGCAAAATTAAGGAGAGAACTAAACAGATAAAGCCTTCTCAATACTTTTGTTAAAGGTCTTGCATAACAGCAATCATATAATCAGGATAAGCTAGCATTTGGCTCTTGAAATTAAAGTAAAATTATATTTAGTCTCTATAACATCTATTTCTACTTCCAAATATAGGCAGAATCCTATTTTGGAATAGTTCAAATAAGACGTTTCAAGATGAACAGTTACTTAAACTGATTAACCTTCATCCTTTTCAGTACCTGCATCAATAAATTGTCCAAGTACCAGGACAACACAAGTTATGATCTTATGAAAATCTCTCACCCCAAAGAACTGTGATAATTAAAACACTGCATATTTTTCTGGAATCAAAGACCTGAAGCAGTTCCTTAGTCAACATCAGTCAAATGTTTTAATATACAAGTTAAAAACATGGGAAGCCATATGATCTAGTGGACAGGACTAGATTATCCACTACAGGTGAGGAAATCTCTCCTCCACTCATCTTCGCCCCTGACTTGCAGATCACGTGTAAATCATTTGACTTCTCTGGGCTTCCATTCCCCCTCTTGATCCTGTCTGAATAGTCTGCAAGCTTTGAGTCAAGGAGAGCTTCTCCAGATATGCTTGGACCATGCCTTCCATAGTGATGCCCCATTGTCAAGTCAGGACTGCCAGACACCATTATAAACTAAATTAGCACTATAGTTAAGTAATTTTAAATTTAAATTATTTGGTTATATGTGTTATCTTAAAATATTCATTTGTAAACTAAACAGGTACCAGATATCTTCTAATTTGTGCTAGCAAAAAATATTTTCCAAATTAGATAACTCGTGATCATTTTGCTGTCTTATGCACAAGATAGAGCTACCTTAAATTTATCCTTCATATTCCAGAAATAAAGGGATGTACATGGGATCCTCATTCTGTGGATTTAAGCCCACATTACACAGTCTCATTCTTCTTCATGAATTTGAGAGCTGAAATGACGGACTTGCTTTCTGCTTGAGTTATATCTTGAGGATACACTGATATTGCTGTAAAATTAACTAAAAGTATCCGAATTCAACTAAGAATTAGTGTGTTAACATTCCTAATTCGAACTCATCAGAGATGTCCATAAACACTTAATGTTTAAGTTGTCCAAATCAAGACATTAGACAGAATTTATTGCTTCAAGAAGCTGCATCATTTTATTACTAAAGAATAACTGAATTAATTTCATCCTGTGGCATATTTAAAAAAGTAATTCTACTGAGAAAAGAGTTTAATATAGGGTTGAATATAGTTTAGTAATATAGTTTAATATAGGCTGAAATGCCACACATCATAAATCACTTTTTTCCACGTTAATTAGCCCAAACTGTCAAGTACTTTGTTCTATATGCTGTATTACGTCTTTGTAGAAACAATCTGATTTTCAAACTTTCAGATGTTGTATTAAATTAAATGCTTGGACAAGAAAATGTTTTACAAAAATTTATTGCATCCATCAAATACTTAAAGGCATTCTGCATTAATACACTATTTACCTCTTAATAAACAAGACTACTGCAAACATATTAAACAGTACCATTTAAAAGACTGGAAGGACCAATAATAAACAAATACACAACATGAAATGAAAGCATACAGCACTGTCTGTCATATTATGACCCACTCAGATATTGCACTTTGGCAAAAATGATTTCAAGATTTTCAATATTTATGTCATGCACATCCAAATGAATGCAAACAACAGAATTTCTAAACTAGAGACTTGCAAACACAAGAGTGCCCACACTATAAATATACCATAGGTACTAAAGTACCTTCTTTGGCCTGGTAGAAAATAGGCAACTTGTCAGAGTAGTAGGTAAAATGTTTAACACTTTTAGTGTTAAGTATAGAGAAAAACAAACCTTAACTATTGAAATGTGTTCCACCTTTTTACAATGTTGTATCACTCAATGATTACGGTGCCAAATACAATGCATGTTGAATGCAGTAAGACGGCAGTTATGAATTACACATTTTTCTGAAGGTTGACAAAATTATTTGTTGACAGATACCTCCCCACCCTAAGAAAAGTATATTCAAAATATTTCCTAAATAAAAAAAATTAAACAACTGTTAATCTTAAAAGAAATTATAGAAACTGATTTTTCCACAAGCTAATGTTATATTTTCTGATTAATTTTGTTTAAGATCAACTGGGAAAAGAGCTCATCTTCCAAGCTAAAAGCTTAGATCTATCCGTTAATGTTTTTACTGTAAAAATACAACTTTTGGACAAATGCCTGCCCTTTAAATTGGTTAAATTATCACCAGGAAACACCTAAGAAAATGTGGGAAAATAGGAGTGATATTAAAGCATCATTTAAAAAAAACAAACAAAAAAAACACACAACTTGAATTACAAATGTTTAAGTGTTCTGTTTATGACCCTGTGCTGTCAGTCCCTGAAGAGTGACATTTTTATTTTTTTGCTTATTTACAGAACTGAAAAATAGGCAAGAACTTGATTAGCAGCAATATCTCTATGCCCAACTGAGGTCCATATTGGATATAAAGTGTTTTTAAAAATTACTTCAGTTATGTATCAAAGATCAGACTTGTGGAACGAAGATGCTAATGAGGCTCAGAAGCAGAAAAAGCAGGTGCCATCAGCAACTGTGCAGCAAGCCAATTAAGCTGGTCCCACATATATTATATGGCAAAAAACCCCAACAACCCGAGTTTCTGAAATACTATATAAAATTTTGTGAAACCCTTTTTTTTCTTTAAGTCTACAATAACTTCTCCTGCTTGTAACATAGTATTTAGCCCGGTCTTGTTCAAATAATACTTTGTTTGTGCTGTGTATTTATGAATTAGAAAAACCAAACTGTTAAATTTTGTTTTATTATCTATGAAAGCTTTTTTTTTTTTTTTTTTTTTTGACTACATGGTATTAGTAAAATATGACGGCTTTAAAAAGCTAAAATTCTTATATAGGTTTGTGTCTTTTTTAAATTAATTTAAAAAACTTTAAAACCCAGAACTTATTCAGGCCCAGATACTGAAGACACTATGCACAGGCTTAATTTTACACACACAAGTATCATTTGATACTTGATATCAGTTAAGCCTATGCTTAAGCACTTGCAGCATCAGGACCTTAACAATCCCATCAATGATTTCAGGTATTCCTTAACAAATTAAAATTCAACTTAGCAGTTGAAGAAATCCATGAAAACAAGAAAATGTTTTCTCTTTCTCATGAGAAAAGGTGTTTGACAGAGAGACAGAGCGAGACAGAGAGAGAACAAAAAATATAGGAGTAAAAAAAAAAAAAATACTGAAGATCAATCAGTCTGTAAAGATTTTATCACTGCATATTGCACAGATGGTAATATTTATCATCTATTCATGTAACTAGCAGAAATTCACATTTGTCAAAATAGGCTTTTACCTGCCTAAATTAAGAACTTGTAACAAAACCCACATTTTCAATGGGAACATAAAACGGACAGTGCTGCAGTGCATTTATAACACACCCTATGCAAGGTGTGTTAGTTAACACTTCTAAATATTTTCTTTGCATTTCTGGATTTTGGCCTCTGTTTTCTGGCCTCTCGTTCAAACTTGCGGGAAGCCTGTGAGCGAGTCGTTACAAGGCAGGCAGTCCTGGTTTTTACAACCTGCTTGCTGTTCCGTTGCGCCGGTTTGCGCCCACGCCTAGGGTGTGTTATAATCTTTTTTAAGTCCTTATGGATGGAATCATACCTATTCTCAGGATCGTCATCATCTTCCTCCTCCTCCATTGGAACAGCCCCAGATTTAGTCTCTCCTTCATCTCCTAGTGGGGGAGGAAGAAAAAAAAAAGGGTACAGTCTATGTCAAGTGTAAAACCAGCAATATATAATTAAAGGTTCTAGTGTCTGGTCACCTGTTCCTCAATAAAGTACACTGATTTAATGGTAACTTGATAAATAATCCATCTCGAGTTGCAGAATAAATGCTGCCTCCCCCTACAAAGCTATTAATAGATTTAGCAATACCAAGCTTTTGAAGCAGCAGACCTGCATACATTATTTCTATCCAAGTAACACATTTTTAGTACTATATACAATTAAACTGTAATTTGATAGTCTTTACTTCAAAGTATGCCAGAGTTGAATATTCTGCTCTTCCAAAATTTTAAGAATTCAGCAGTAAGACATTAATATTCATGCCACAAATTGAAGCTCTTTCACCAAATTCATGTGGGTTGAAAACAGGACCAAACAAATATAAAGCAATACTATCCACCTCCAAACAGATGAGCCATAGCACTGTCCTGTCTTAACACAAAATATTTCTAGAGTAGCTGGCTCCTGTTGACTCTACTTTCCCCTTTAAAATAGCAGGGGAAAAGCCACAAAGATATTTTTATGTTGAAACATGCACTCTTACACAGAGACTTGTATTTTGAGAACTACACTCAGTGACTTCAGGTATAAATTGCTTCACATTACTGTTCCACTGATGAGGAACTTAAATAGGGCAACAAGAATAGCAAGCATGTGGGATAGTTACTCAGTCTTCTCAAAAGGTTTAGGTGCACTGCCTCCTCTCCACCCCCTTAATGGTAACAATGGGTGTGCGTGTTGCGGGGGGGCGTGCAGGGCGGGTCCTTCTTCAGGTTTGACCAATCACCTCCTTGGGATCAGAGAACCTTTTCTGCTGGCTCAAGCCAGCAAGGCCTGGCAGGCTTCTTCACCTTCCTCAGTCTTAGGGAGGCACAGGTGAATTAACAGTAAGGTTTTAGTAATATGTACTATGAAGCTGAAAGTGCTAACCCAGCCCAGGAAAGTCTAAAAAGGACCAGCTCCAAGATATAACTGGTATTAAAAAGAAATTTGCTGAAAGACCATCTACCTTTAGCAAAAGGGAGATGTAGGACCAAATTCTAGTCTACCTATTACAGGCTTAGGTCCAATGCTATTCCACCCTGTTTAAACTCCTGAAAATCCACTAATGCATCACAGTGTCATCCTCAGCCTTAAATCTATCACAATAAATAAATAAATAAATAAATCAGCAAGGAGGAAGAGAATCCATTCACCTTTTGTTTTAAAAGCTTTTCAGAGACTTCAGCAGCCTGGTATTGAATCACACTTCAGTGCCTTACACATGAAGTAAGTTCTGGCCCTCAAAGTCTCTATAAACAGGTTTCCTTAGCCACCCCATCACAGCTACTGCTACCTGCCCTTTTACATAGCATAAAAAGAGGTGGGGGGCACATAAAGTACATGATGATATGGTGCAAGGCCTTTTAAATCACACTTCAACCTCATTTTAAGCGAACACCTGATTTGAACCAGAACGAGGAAGGCATATAAAATTTTTCCCCAGTACTGAAATTAATGAAATTACAGATTATTGTTTTGCATCCATCCCAACTATCTGACATTTTTTTCTTACATGGCCTACTTAAACCCAGGAGTCAACAGGCCTTATATGCTGATGCCAGAAGTCAACCTAAAAGGGGAAGGAGGCAAAATGTCTTGTAGTTACACAGGAGAAGAGATGATATTCTTATTCAGACATTACTACCAACTGTTTTAGTTGATATATAGGTTTACTTTTCGCTCCAACTGTTTTAAAACTTTCATACTGAATCTTTCAAAATGCCAACAGTGTATCAGACAAAATGTATTAAAATTACACCCTAGTAACTAGCTTGTGGACATTTAGCCAAACTGAAAATGTAATTTTAATATGTATCTTTTTAAAGTTATTTTAGTGTTATATACCATATTTTCTTGCATTTAAAATGCCTTAGGATGTAAACACCACTTTCTTGATAGGCAGAATGAAGAAAAATGTATTTTCCATAGTTATAAGTATGATTACATAGAGCAGGGACAGAGGCTGACTTACTCTCCATTTTTCCTGCAGGAACAGTTAGCAGATAGCAATACTGTCCTATGAAAAATTAGCTTGATTGGTGGAACATCCAGACCATTGAAAAAGAGAAACTGTCATTAACACGTGTGGAGTGCAGAATGAGCCATTAAGTCAACTAACTCCCTCAACTGGAGTGGTACCACAACTGCTGAACTGTGAAGCAAGAATCAAAGCAGGGAGTTTCCTATTCTAGGCATAAAACTAATTTCCCTGTTTGATACATGCACCCCAATTTTGGAGAACAGATTTTCAAGAGAAATCTGTGATGTATGTAAAAAGACACGGTATTTGTCTCATAGTTCAGTGATATTTAGCACTGCTACTGGTGGATTGTTCCCACTTGGAAACTAGATCAGACATTGTACAGAACACCAGTAAGAAAAGGAACTTGCTCATAAAGAGTTTGTTATAACTATTTCCTGTAGCTTTCAAGGTTCTCAGTGTATTATTACACATTGATGGCCAGCCAGCTACCAGCAGCAGAACCCGATATCAGGGGACCTACTAAAAAAGGATAAAATGTGAGTAATCCTTGTATCTAACACCTAGTCAGTAGGGACACCAAGCAGATAGTGCAAGTATAAGAATGGCTTTCTTTTCCATTACACTTGTAGGTTACATCTTTAATATGCTCACAGTTAAGACTTCCGTTCTTCCTTTAGCTTTGTGGGACTTCAAAATATATTTTAAGCAAAAGAGAAAGCTGAAGGCACAATTCAATCTCCATGCAAGTCCAAGGTAAAAAAAGATTCCTCCTGATATCCAAATGGTAAGTTCTTCAGTAGCCAGTCTTTTTAACATCATGCCATGAGGCATCTGACCCAGTTAACCTCAACTGTTTGAGGACAATCACAATTTACAAATCCTTATTTTCCCCTCATTACCTGTTTTACCTTTAACAGAACCTTAATTATTCCTACTGCTGGTTTATTTCTTTTTTTTTTTTTTTTTTAAGAAATTATTCTAGTAATTCTTCTTACTAAACTATAAAAATAAAATATCCCAGTAGTGTTTAAAGGATGCTACAATATTTAAAAATACTTGGGCTACAGACATATCCTGTTCTTTACATAAAATTGTACACTCTGGTTCTTTTCTGGTGCTGTCAAAATAAATGTTGTTTTGTACGGTATCATTACGATTTGTACTATCTGCCTCTCATTGAGCAGACTAATTTAAAGCCCTAAATGCTGACAATCATTGAGATAAGCTTTACGTTTTCATTGGTTATCTTTGGATGATTTCCTGAAAACATTACAGCCATTTTAAAAAGCTGGGTTTTTTTATTTTAGTGCCACTCTTGTTATGTATTTATACTGAATGGCACAAAGTTGCATAAATGTAATGACATACTGAAGAAAGGATTAATAAATCACAGCCATAGTTGGATGTAGCATAACTGCTTTTTCATGTTACTCCATGCCATCAGATAGATTTTCATAGGACTGGGGCAGAACTGACATTGCATGTACTTAGTGTTCAGACATACAAGGTCTCTCACAGACAGCACCGTCAGCTGGAACCACGCAGTGTCAGATGTCTCTCCCCACGTTCCAATATCAGGACATAAAAAAAGCTAAATCCATCCATCCTAAAATCACCAGTTCAGAAGCCAGAATGCTGAGGACTCCAGAAAAGGAAGAAAAGAGGGTATATTGTAAGATCCACAGTACTCGTATTCTTTCCTCACGTTGCAAAATGGAGCATCAGGAAGAACACAAGGTAAATAAAACTGTCTAATCCAGGCAGAATTCCAAAACCACTTGAGGAAAAATTGAGTATGAAGACCCAGTACTTTTTGCCTGCAAAATGTTGTATAGAGATATTCAACAAATGAGCTTTGAGCTCACTGATCTCTTAACAAAGGTAATAACCTTTCTACACTTTGATGCTACAAGGAACAGTTTGAAAGCAGTTCTGAAGTGGGATCTGAGAGGAAGATTTTGAGGTCCTCCCATGTGTGCCTCAAGTTTTTGCTTTGCTAAATTCAGATATTGTTGGGTGTGAGAAAACTCTGCTAACAGATAACCACCTGAAATTACCACTGTAAGAGAGCTGAATAAAAGACAGAATATTTTAAATTCAGCATGTACTAGAGAATCTTCGCTATTCTGGACTGTACTAGGTTGCACTGGACTCCTCACGTGAAGAAATAACCATTCAAAGAGGTCAGCCTAGTAAATGGCTTCCTGGTCAGAAACTAATTCAGTAGAGCTTAGCAGGAAGTAGTCTCTGTTTATGGCACACTAATCAGCCAACATCTAGATCCTCAGATGCAGGGAATTCAGTGGAAATAGTTCCTGATGGCAACTCTGCAACAATATGGTCTGAGCAGTCTGGGAGGTATATCTGGGGTGCAGCATGTCTGTCAGCTAGAACCATCTTTTGCAGTTATGGAACTATAAAAAAAAGAGAATGGTTTTGTTCCACCTGGTCTTGGGAGGAGGAAAGAAGAGAGGGCGATGTCTCAGCAGGAGGAAGGCATTCCATAACAAGCCTAGATTCAACATCTCGAGAGTAAAAAACAAGGCAAATAACTGGTTGTGTATTGGTGGCATATACATGTCTGTTATAGGCTACATCATTTGAATACTGTCACTGTTACAGATCTCTACAGTAAGCTGTTTGGTGACAGACCCGTCTACTTCAGAGGTCTGATAGGTTGCTGACAACTTGTGGAAGGTGAAAGGCCACTGGATCACGTCACTGACATTCTGCTCCTAACTTGATCAATTCCTAGCACATCATTTATTAATTTACTTTTTTATTTACAAAACATATGGCAGAAATTCCATCTGTTAGAATCTATGCTATGGAGTTTCACAGTTATGGTTTAAAATGTAATTTATGTCTCCTAAATTATAGGATACAAGTTCTGTATTACCCAGGGACCAGGTCTTTTGCACCTGCAGGCGTTTCAAAAGAGGACCCATTTCTGCCTCTCATATGTTTGGAATTAACAGCAATTCCAGAAAACAGCATCCCCGTTCATATGTTTTGAATCTACCCATCAATTCAGCTATGAGGCAGCATGCTGTAGAACTACAACCTGTTTCACCTGGTATTTCAGCATACAGGCTGATCTCAGCCAGCCCTGATGGAGACCGGAAAAGTCTGGTAAGAGGCTTCATTCAGTTGTATGCTGACATGAAACTGACCAGACTGAGGCAAGTCTATGCCACTATAATCTGTTTGATCTTATTCTGTTCAACATCTAGTGCAGCAATAGGATACGTTCTTGGAGCAGTAGATGTTCTCCAATTCAAAATACATACCTGACCTGAATACACAACAGGAGGCTCATGTTCTTTTAGTTCACCAGAGGACCTCACCGAACAAATAAAATGACTTATTTCAGTAGCAGTCACCACTGAAACCTACCTTTGACACGGTAGATGTGGATGACCTACCTCCTCAGAAGCGCTACGGACTACTGCTGCATATCTCTCAAGACTTTTTATGCAATGGGGATTCTGAATGTCAATATTTTGTACGTATAATGGTTTGACTGTACTATGACACTTAAGTTATTTCTGGTGAGCCACGCAGATACAGCTACATGTAAAATGAGAGCCACCAATCAGTCTTAAGCATGATGTAATAGAATAATGGAGGTTAGTACCACTATTCCAAATACGAGACTGCTCATGTACTTAGTCTTGAATATAAAATAGGAAATAGGAACTCTTCCTCCTCTGTACTCATATGGTACCTCCATTATGACATCTCCAAAATGCTCTTGTAAGAAAGGTCTCTGAAGATAAAGAAGACAAAGGAATTTGTAAAGGATAGGGCCTGGAACTGGAATGGATCAATACAGGTGAGAAACTCATGTCACCTGTGACAACAGACTAAGCCTGGCTCAAAGAAGCTTCAGCAGATTACAGTTTTGGAATGGCTCATCCGGCTTTCAACAATCCTATCCAATCTGTTGGCTTGCATTGGGTGTAGAGCGTTTCAGTGGGGACCAGAGGTTTTCAACTTTTTTGGCTCAAGGAAGCCTTTGTTAGGCTCAAAGGACTTCTCAGAAAACACCACCTCTTTCACTTAGTTCTTTTCCTACAAAAATATAAACAAGCAATTCTTCTGTTACAAACAACTCAGAAAGACTACAGCAAGTGAGAACGTTTTTGAAACCTTTGAGTTTATCCTGTGAATCCCACGTAGGCGTTTGTACACCTAACAGAGCTATTACTCCATGGCACTCTGGAGCACCCTTGAAGTGACTTTACAGCACCCTGGTTGATACCCTGGTATATACTGTTGACATTTCCCTTCAGCCAAGGAAAGGAAAACTGCCATAGTGAGGGGCTGATTCAGGTCGTTTTTCCTCAGGGAAAGTTTTTCCTTCACTTTGGTTTCTTCAAATTAACGTAAACTCAGTAAATTGAACCAATGCTTCTCCTCTAACTGAAGGCCTTCTGCCTCGGCCTAAGAATTCTCTTCAGGTTTCTATTTTGTCAGACCTGGCATCCCCCAGTTTCAGAGCCTGCAACAAGAACCATCCCTGCTCCTGTAGCTTCCCCACTTAACCCAGAAGCTTCCTCCCAGAGCTTCCCTCTTCTTGGCAGCACACTCTCCACATGACCTAGCAGCATCTTACCAGAATTTTTTGTTCCTAGACACCTCCCTGTCCACTTGGATTACCTGCTGCCTCACCTGATCATGTCTCAGCTGGAAAGATGCTATCCTGTCATAAGTGACAAGATGTTACATCCAATTTCTTTTAAAGAGCAAGCCATAGTCACTGATGAAAAAGTACTGGTGTCTTCTGAGGAAACCATGGTTTCTTCCTTGGGGGAAGAACAGCCAAGTGGCTTGCATGGGTGCAATAGAATTTTCTGCCTCATCTGCAGTTAAACACAGTCTGGGGCCAAAATGCAGATTTCCCAGATAGCCTGTGAATTTAAAGGAGTGGAGAAGGACACCACTGTCAGCTTTAATTTAAATGCTCTACTCCTTCAGAAGGGTGGGGCCTCCCATCATGGACTGAATCTTTTAGGGCACATGTGTCAAACATGGCCTGCAGAGCCACTCAATCCAGCTACTGATAGACCACAGGGGAGGGCAGCAGCTGGGCAGGGAGCGGTCTACAGCAGAACCTGGGGTCCTGGGGCCAGGGCGGACATGGCAATTGAAAACCAGTGGATGAGAGGGAGCTAGCAGTCTCTGTTATCCTTCAGCCACTTAGCCTGTTGCTCCGCCACGGCTGTACATCCTTGGCCACCAGTCCATCTGCATGCCTCGTTTGATTCGGATTTGGCCTGAATCGGGAATAGCAATTTGATTCGTTGATTTGGATCACTGTCCCCAGTTCAATTCGGCTGAATCCAGATCTGAAGATTCGATGCCGATTCAGAGAATCAGCGATATGGACACAGACACAGCTTTAAAATTTTTTTCTACACGCCTTGAGGTACCAGTGCAGCTCGTGATCACTGTGGTGCTGGGGCAGATGGAGCATCCCACAGGAGCCTCTCCAGCGTGCTGGGAAGAAAACCCAGAAGTGGACCAGAAATACTTTTGGTCCGCTTCCAGTCTGCCAGGGAGCGTGCTGGGGGAGCATGCAGGAAGAGCTCCCCACCCGCTCATGTGTCCCCAGCTTGGCGATCAGCCACAGGAGGACCCTGGGTGCCCCTCCAGACCCAGGAGACACCAGTCACTGAGCTGGGAGGGTGCGGGGGGGGGGGGGGGGGGGGTGGAGGGGGACCCTGTGCAGTCCCCAGTGGACCAGGAAGTGAAAAGTTGTTCATCTAGGTCCTACAGCATTCCCCCTTGACATATTTGTAGGCAGCTATTGAGTCGCCTCTCAGCCTTCTTTTGCTTAGGCTGAACAGTTCCGGATCCCAAACTCTCTCCTCATAGGGCCTGTCTGGCAGGCCCTTGATCATGCAAGTGGCTCTTCTCTGCACCATTTCAAGCTTGTCCACATTCTTCTTGAAGTGGTGTGCCCAAAACTGGAATGCAGTACTCCAGCTGTGGCCTCACCAACGCTGAATAGAGGGAACAGAGCATGTCTATTTATCTGCTGATGCACACCAGAGTTCTAGTTGCTCTGTTGGCGACTTCGTCACGCTGGTGTCTCGTATTCATCCAGCCAGTGGACAACCACCCATCATATAGATATAGTGCGCGTTCTTCCTACCCAGATGAAGGACCCGACTTTTGTCCCTGTTGAACCTCATCTGGTTTTGTTCAGCCCAAAGGACCAGGCTATCAGCTGCCCTATTTCGCTCATCAGGGCAGCTTCCCTTATTTTTTCTCCAACATCCAATATGCTTCCCTTATTTTTTCTCCAACATCCTACATATCTAAAGAAGGACTTTGTGTTGTCCTTGATTCTGGTTGCCAATTTGTATTCGATTTGTGCCTTTGCTTTCCTAATCTGCTCCCTACACATGCTGGCTATAGCTGAGAACTCCTCTTTGGTGGTTATTTCTGACTTCCATCCCTTGTAAGCTTCTCTTTTAAAAATTCAGCAGGTCCATGACTTCCCTATTAAGCCACTCATTTTGTACTCCGTTCCTCACTGGGCCATGGTGCCGCAGGGCCTTGCCAACCAATCTACTACACTTGTGGAAGTCTACCCTAGTGACTGATTTCCAAGACTTACAGTGGATGGAGAAAGTGATCATCTCATGGTCACTGTCGCCCAATTTCCCTTCAATCCTCAGATTGCTCACTGTATCATCCCCTGTGGCCAGAAACAAGTCTAAAACTCCCTTACTCCTAATCAGCCCATAGACTCGAGTCAGATAGAGAGCTCTTCCATACAAGCAAGGAAGCTCTTCCATGCAAGTGATCAAATCTTGCTGTGTGCTCATCCCACGAGACGTTGTGGGTGACTTGAACTATCCAGACAACCATGCTCTGAGAGTGCGCAGCCTCTACCACTTCCTAGAGAATTCCTGGCCAAGCTCTTCCTCTTGACTTGGAGATCTATAGTAAATTCCTACAGTCAAATCCCCTTCCCCATGCTCTCCCTGTATCTTGACCCAGAGGGTCTCAACTCACTCTTCGTTGCTAAGCTCCACTTCCAGAGAGATGTAACGTTCCTCCACATAGAGCGCAACTCCTCCACCTTTCTTCCCAACACGATCCCTCCCATACAGGGTGTAGCCATCTATACCTGTGGTCCAATCACAGGTAGAGTCCCACCAGATCTCTGTAATCCCTATAAGTTCGTATTGCTTGTTGGCTAGCAGGAAGGTCAGTTCTTCCTGCTTGTTCCCCATGCTTCTGGCATTTGTGTACAGGCACCTAAGCCTGCCTCCTCCTGCAGCTCCTTTTGGGAATCCATGACAGCTTCCACTGGGGCCTGGGGCTCTCACCCAGTCCTGCCTCCTCCTGTGGCTCCTCTTTGGGGATCACACACAGTGACTTTGCCTTTGAACTGAACAGAAACTACTTGTGTATGCTCTTCAGTCAAATACTTAAGGTCACCCCACAGAAAGAACCCAATACCTGCTAATTTTTACAGTCCCTGCATGATTAAAGTGGGATCAGATCACTCTATGCCAAACATAATTTGAACACTGTCAGTTTGGGGGACACTGCTATGTTTTGAAAGCACTGCTGCACATTCTTTGAACATTGGCTGCTAAGATGATTCCCTACAAAACAGAAAGATGACTGGTAAAAGTGTTGGGTACAAGAATTAGTAAGCAGGAGAAAAGCCTCTGTTCTGTCCAAGAGATAGCAAGATGAAACTGAATGACTCCACTTCTTATGCTTGAACTACAGCACAGGAGAAGACTTTGGGCCAATGCATAAATCCAACAGGGACTGTTACACAAAAGATTTCAATCTTGTATATCTGAGATGTACATGTACCTACAGCAGAATGCATACCAACACTAAAAAAAAAGGAGAAATATTCATTACTTTATGATCTGCTTAATCTGGACAATAGTTTGATGCTTAATAGCTACTATTCCATACCAAATCTTCTTCAAGCTTATCTTTAGGTAGAACACAAAAACACATGCATAGAAAAGTTTGCGTTTAAGCTTGTGCTTACTGGACATTTGGTGCCGATATAACAGCATTAGTGCTGATTCAAAGCAAGTTCAGACTGATTATAGAAACAGAACACATCACAATTCACTGTTTTCTGAACTCTAAGCTAGCTCTCTTTATAAGAGGGCATTTTCAAAAGAATTTTATAAGAATGATGAATTCAACCCATTCATTCATAGCAGACGAATTATAAGATGCTTCATTATAGAGTAGATTAATTTTTCCCAAGCAAAAGGATGATTAAAAAAAGAAAAGAAATGGCTAAACCTTGAGAATGTATCAACATCTACTATGCCACTTCTTGTTAGGCAAATAGGCAAGTTCTTTTTCCATTCTATTTACACAAGAGTCAACTCTCTTACAACATTTTCGGAGTTTGAAACTTGCGTACTAATCTGAATAGTAATACATGAATAAGATGTACCTAGTCACTCTGAAAATGGTGGCTCAACATAACACTATAAACTTGTTCTCCCACAGTAACTTCTATCCAAGAAGCTCAAAAGCAATTAACAAACATTCCTGAAGGAAGTCCTGCAATATCCTTGTGAAACAAGTATTATCTCCATTTTACGTATAGAGAAACAGACACAATGCCCTGCCTCACCCTCTTGCCCCAAGGTCAAAGAGTCTGAAGAAGAACTTGGAAAAGAGCTTGGAAACTCCTGAATCAACACATAAGAAGAAGCATCAGCAGCTTTAAGTTTTCTGCATTAAAGGTTTTTTAAACTGACAAAGTAACATTGCTTTAATTTTATTTTACACTTTTAAAAATGTAAGGCCTTTTCTCCTGTTTTGATATTTTTAAGAGTCTTTTAGAAAGGCCTAAAAGCAAGAATGTTTCTCACTCATGAGTTCTCAACATATACATACCCATACATTCACACACATACATATTCCCATCTCCTACAACTTTGTTTCAGTTACAACGTCACAAATCATGGCAAAGGGTCACATCAACATAAGCAGTGAAACCAACTACACAAAGTGCTGTGGAAGGCCAAAGAAAATGTGGCAGATTATAATGTGTCATAAATCCAATGTCTATATTTAGTCCATGATAACCAAACTTCGGGATACAAAAATAAGTCAAGTTCATGGGCTCATCTATGAGAGGTATTTTGTAAATTCCCTTTGAGGATTAAAGCTGAGAGACTGGCGAAAGAGTGGTTTTCTTGTGAGAAATGTGCCCCCCCAGGTACCTGGGACAACATTTCCACTCTCAGTTTTAATTCTTAAAGGGAATTTTATAAAATACCTTCCACACATGAGCCCATGAACTTAACTTCATCAACTTTTTAGACATCAGGAGGCGCTACGACCCCAGCACTTTTTCCCGCCATGGCAGGGTGTCGGACTTGATGATATGCTCAGGTCCTTTCCGACCCTACTAACTATGAAACCTGCTAGATACAAAAAAGCGTGGACTAAATATAGGCATTGGATTTATGACACATAACCTGTCTAACATCTGACTCCCCTTCCCCCCACTCTCCTGTCTCATTCTTTGACTATAGCTACTTTCATTCCCCCGTCCCCCGCAACCTGACTCTCACCTAGCGACCACCTCAATTTACATTTTAACTATCTTTCTTGCATTGGTACTGGCCTCTTGATGCTTTACCGCTCCATCTAGGAAGAGCACAGGCCATCTGCAAACACTTCCTCAGCCTGACAAAGGACATTTGTGCCCAAAAGCTTACTAAGAAGATTTTTTCTGACTGAGTTGGTCTAATAAAAGATATCAGATTTACCCAAAGAACCTTACTGTAACCCAAGCTACAGGGCTTGATATTCAGCTCCATTACACGACTAGCAGCAAGGGATCTAATAGGGGTCCTGATTTCTACCAAATATTCACTGCCTTGACAAAAAACAAATGCCAACAAGGATAAGAAAAACAAGAATACATTTGGTGTTACATGCTGTGGCTCCAGCTTTGAGGGCCCTTCTGGAAATACCACAGTTCACTTGTAAATTAAGCTGAAGTGACAGTGTAGGCCAACACTAGCCAAATGATAACAAGTGACATTATGGAATTTATGAACATTTGATATTAAAAAAAAGTAGGGTTTAAAATATGTCTCAAGTTTTAGAATACGTAGTTATACATGCTTCTGGATACCTTCACTTAAAAGCATTTGCATGGATTAAATCAATATAAATCAACCAAATAAGGGCTGTTTAATAGCCCACAGGCTCTCTCCTGACCACCGCTCCTCCCATTGCTTCTGCTTCTGTGGTGGCCATGAGCTCTATGGTCCCACTCTCTTGCAACACCTGGTTCCTGCCCTGCTCCTAGGGGCAGGACAGTCAGGAATGGGTCTGTGCTGCCTGCACTCTGTAGGGAACCGGGCTTCCTGGGCTGCACATGGTAGGGAGAGCTGCTGTGCAGCAAGGGGAAACCCAGGAGGGCCACCCGTGTGGTGAGCAGCCCATGTAGTGTGTGGCCTGGAGATCTGATGGTCCCCCACCACCCAGAGGGGCAGCCCTGATCCCATTCGTGCTATTTTCCTCTATCAACATGATAATCAAAAGGTAAGACTTAAATCATTTGCACACCTGAGGACTGACAAAATCCTGTGTTGAAGGACATCATTAAATCTTCTGTCACTGGCACAATCTTCTGCTCATCACTGCTCCCATCCCCTGTTGACTTCTGGTCATCATTCTCTTCTTCATCTGATGAAGACGATGTAAGATCATCCTTCTGCTTTTTAGAAATTCTCTTTTTCTCTTTTAAGTTACCCTTCTTGCTTTCCTTAGTGGATCCTCTTCTACTCTTTTTTTTATTATCTTCATAAGATCCTTCATCAGAAGAGGACAAAGAATCATTCTGTTCTTTCTTAGATGCTGTCTTTTTGTGGCTTATCTTTTTCTTTTCTTTAGCTTCTATACGTTTATTGCATTTATCATCATCAGAAGAACTCTCTCCTTTCTTCGGGGGCTGCTCAGCATCTGAAGATGAATCAATCTGCACTCTCTTAGTTGTTCTCTCTCGTAGATTTCTTCTTTTCTTAACCATCATTTCATTTTTACTTTTATTGTTTTCAGAGGAATTGTAGCCATCTTTCTCTGGAGATGACTTCTCAACATCAGAAGAAGAGTCATTTTGTTCTTTTTTGTGTCTTTTCTTTTTCAAGTTTTCACTTTTCTTCTCTTCACCTTCTGTTGCTTTTTCATTCTTGACTTTGTCCTCTGAAGAATCACAATTCTGCTTTTTTACAGTCTTCTCAGCACCATCTGACGAAGAATCATCTTGTGCCTTTTTTTTCTTCCGCTCTCTGTTTTTCTTTTCTCTAGCTTGTGTTCTATTTTTACCTTCAGAAGGGCAGCTTTTTGTTTTCTCCAGGTTTGACTTCCTAAAATCCAACAACTCATCCTGCTTCTCTGTTGAAGTTCCCTGATTTAAATCTCTATTTTTCTTTTCCTTAATAGCTGTTCTCTTACTTTTTTTATCTTCAGAAAAGTTACTAGTGTCCTCTTTATCTGGGGATGAATTCTCAGATTCATCATTAGAAGATTCATCTTGCTGTTTCTTCACATTTATTTTCTTCTTTTTCTTACTTCCTTTTTTACTCTGCTCTTCTTCAGAGGAATCATCCTGCTTCTCTGTTGACGTTCCCTGTTTTAGGTCTCTATTTTTCTTTTCCTTAATAGCTATTCTTTTACTTTTTTTATCTTCAGAAAAGTTATTAGTGTCCTCTTTCTCTGGGGATGAATTCTCAGATTCATCATTAGAAGATTCATCTCGCTGTTTCTTCAAATGTATTTTCTTCTTTTTCTTACTAGAGGTTCCTTTTTTACTCTGCTCTTCTTCAGAGGAATCATAACTGTCTTCTTTCCTGGAGTATTTCTTCTTGGCTTTTTTTGCAGATTCAATTTTACTCAAACTTTTTATTTCTCTTTCTAACTCAGAGTCATAATTTGAAGAATCTGAATAGTTTTGTCGTTTCTTTTTTGCAGAAGTAGAGTCTTTAGTTGATTTGCCTCTTTTGGAATCTAAATCTGAACCAGAACTGGAACTCCTCCTTTTTCGTTTTCCATTTTCATCTTTCTTTGATTGTTTCTTAAGATCATTTGTAATCTTCTGAACATTTTTGGGTGTTTCAGTATTGCTATCAATCTCTGAAGAACTCTGACTTATCATAGCTACTTCTTTAAGGACTGCTGGCATCTCATCAGAATCTGAACTTTGGTCCAGCACTTTTGGTTTTTTGGATTTAGAAAGTTTATTAGGTTTAGGGCTATCGATAGTCTTGTCGAAAGAATTTCTTTTATCTTGCTTCCTCTTTGATTGGGATGATGACTTTTGCTTACGCTTTTCATTGCCAGTATCATTGCTGTCCTCTTCTGAATTAGATGTTAAGGGATTAACATCTGTTTGACGCCTCAAAGGAGTGGTCTTTACACGTGGGGACCGCCTGAGATCAGATTCTTCTACCAATAAAACAGCATCATTTTGTGGCAAGCAGTCATTGCCAGCATCATGGTTTTCTTTTCCAGAATCACAGTTTTCTGCTTTAGATATTGCATCAACATTCTTAGCTTCCTTTTCCAGACTATTCTCTTGATCTTCAGTTTTTACTGGGGAATCAGAAAGGGAAACAGGAGTCAATTTTACAAACAATTCTTTAGTTACTTTAGCTGATGTTTTTAACTTTGGACCTCCTTTAGTGTCTTTCAGAGGAGTATTAGATTTTATATTTGCATTTAGTGTTTCCTGCTCTGTTGCTGCACTTCTACTGCCCTGTTCTTCAGAGGCAGTTTGAATTTCCATAGCAGATTCTAGAGTCTCAAAAATATCTTCTGGGACTGATGAAGGAACAGACACAATATCCATGTCTAAAGCCTCCGTACTATTAGGCTCGTACTGAGGTTCTGCATTTGTATCAGACCTTTTATCTTCGCTGCTAGCATTCTTGTTTTCCGTTTGTTCTGTTGTTGGAACACTTTGATCCATGGGCTCATTGTCAGACTGTGCTGACTCAATTTTTTCCTCAGGGTTTACAATGTCCTTCTCTTTTAAGACTGCGTGTTCCTTTACTTCCTCTTTTTTACTCTCCATTTTTTCTGGTTTAGTTTCATTTTTTTTCTCTTTGGTATTTTTTTCTTTGATTTTAGCATCCAAAGCTTGAATCTCCAAATTCAGACCTTCTTCTAATACCTGATGAGCTTTTTTGATGTCACTCAGCACAGATTTAAAAGCTTTTAGTTGACGAACCTGTACAGTGGGATTTATTTCTGAATTTTCTGTTGCCTTTTTCAAAAAATTTACAAAACTAGCATTCATATTTGTTGTAGTCTCAACCAGTTTTTTAGCCTTTTTAAGCAAGTCTTTTGGCACCATAAGTGCTTTGTAGGAATAGGTTAATGAACCAGAATATGAATCATCTATTTTTTTTTCTTCTCCATTACAATTTGAACTGTTTCTCTTTGGAGAAAATTTGATTGCATGGTCATATATTTTACTTTTTTCACTCTCAACTTTTATCTTTTTTTTGTTTTGTTGTAATAACTGTTCTAAATTTTCAAAGACACTGTCACATGCAGTGACCAAGTCCAACAAAGGTTCTGGCTGGCAAATGTAGCAGTGCCATTGATTATTTTCATCCATTATAGTTGATAGCTCTTTTCGACCAAGGTTGCGCAGAATGCACTTTTTGCAGAAGGCATTATGGCAAAAGTCACAGCAAATTAAGTTCCCACCTTCAGCACACCATCTGAAATAAGATTAGGAAAATATTAAAATGCTACCTAAAAAACAAATTTTATAGCTTGTTATACATAAATATAGTCTCCCACGGTTTCAATATTAAAAAATGGACAGCAATAAAAATCAAGAAGTTTTGTTTAGAAAGTTAATATGGCAAGCAGATATCTAGACATTTTTTAAAAAATACTGAAGTGCTACAATTAAAACCTCAAAGGCAGATTAAAATGTTGCAGTTTAAAATGCTCAGAAAATGAGAAAAGCCAGGAATATTTAAATAGAGCTTTTAAACACCCACCTCAGCTATACTCTAAATACTCTGGCCTAATCTCCATATAAGTAGGAAACAAAATTTGTCATCATGTGAAAAGCACTCAAGCCTTCCTGTTGTTCCTAAGAACAAAAGGATAGGCCTTTCTAACCTATATCAGATACAGGGCTACAGTACCTGATATGGTATGTGTACTGCATACATTTAAATGTGTGCTGAAAACAGGCTTTTGTGGGGGGCGGCTTTTAAGTGCATCTAGTGTGTGATGTCTATGGTAAAGACTGGAAAAAGTGAATGAAACAAAGGAAGTTCAGCCAACCTAGAGTTAAGCAGTGGGGGTGGAAAAAAAAGCAGCATTTTTGGTTGAATCAAAAGGTGGAAAGAGCATGGCAGGCTTCCAGCCACAGAAACCAGGAAGTTCTGTCAGAGATAGTGAGCCCCTATGTACCATAATGAAAACTACTTTTAGGACAGGAAGAGAGAATAGATTTAAAGCTAGTGGGGAAAAACTTAACTGAATATCTTCAAACTGACTAATTTTAGTCGCATGACATTCACCTTTAGTGCATCATCTGAAATGATGCATTTCCTTGCATTTTGTTTGCTAAGTTAGTATTAAAAACAAGCTATGGACGGTAATCATGGGTTATCCAACTCCTTCAAAACTACAAGCTACAAACTTCATAGATCACACCAGCAGGGTCCACACCAGTGCAAGCCATGGGACCCCTGGGTGTTCCCCAGTCCTCCCTATACCAGGCAGACACTCCACACTGTACCAGGCACATTCCCTTCCCTCCACCCATGCCCTGGACTGGGCATGTGGGTGCTCCCTCCATTCTGCTGCACCAGGTATGTTAACCCTCTCCTTCCACCTTCTTCCCCCCACTGCATCATGTGCACAGGTGTGCATGTTGCAGCCCCACCTTTAGCTCCCTGGGAATGGGCTCTTCTGCTGCACTGTGCCATACTCCATGGGTTCCCCCAGCACTACAGGCTGTATCATGCTGGTCTGTCCTGCCACTGAGTGGCTGAGAAGAACCAGATATGGCCATGGGCCACCAGCCTTGGGTTAGGCATTTCTTGGTTATAAGTGAATGCTTAAATGCTCTAGTGCTAGTCTTTAACTTTTCACAACTATTCTTAAATTATTCATTATTGCTTGAACACGTGAATTATAAATGGTGTTTATGTACTTACCTACATTGTTCATCCATTCCATCTGAATCACGACTAATATCATCACTCATATAATATTTGTAGCAAGTCTTTAAGGAAATAGAACAAGGAAATTTCCATTAAAATTGACAGATGGAATTTAACAACACTATACATTTAGTCTGGTGTATTAAAATCAGACATAAAAAGGAACACAAGAAATCTGTGCAAAGTGTTCTTTCTTCAAGCTCTGGCTAACTTTACAAAACTGCAATCTTCATCACCTCCAAAAGGTACAGCAACATCTAGATTGTGACTTTTTGGATATGAATGGCAGAACATGCATTTGAAAACTAAGTATGTGTACCTTCTTTGGAGGGCCACAGACCTTCCAAAACATCCAAATATACTTGTTCTTCATTATCCAGAAAAATTCTTTCCAAGTTATGAGAAAAAAAATCAATACCAAAGAAAGAAGGAAATAAACAAAAAAAACCCCACCCACACACTTTCACCCACACAAATTCCTACTGAGATTCTCCTTTCAACTTTATGTTTTTCTTTATGTTAGCAATTAAAGTATCTCTCTAAACTTTTTGTCTGCACCAAAGGCTGCTTAAAAGTAACTTACTAGTAAATGAACTCTAAAAACTGTAATACATGGATCACTTACTTGGTCGTGCGTAGCAACTACACTTTGCCAGAGGCAGGGCAATCCCCAGGGGGTGAGAATCAAGGCGACTGCCCGGGGCCCCATGCTTTGGGTGGCCCCATGAAGCTGGATGGAGTGGCCGTGGTGGCTCTGCACCACCACCACTGGCTTTGCATCTGGCCGCTCACAACCCTCACCCTCCCACCCCACCCCTTTGCATCCAGGGGGCTTGGAATCGGGGTGGGGGCGAGGCCCTACACAGGCTGATTTACCTTGGGCCCCACATCCTGCTCGGGTCAGCTCTGACCAGAGGAATTGAGGAGTAACAAATAAGACTGTACCACTCAAATGCTACTAATGACTGACGTCCATGAATTTATAAAGGACAAAGTCTGATGTCCTTATCCAGCCCTTACTCAATCAAAGCATCAAGTGCCAAATCAAAGTTTTGCTTGAATACAGATTAAATAAAAACTGTAGATGATACCCTGCTGTATTCTTCTGCCCACTCACTCCAGAATTCTGAAGGGCATCAGCAGTGTTTGTGCATGTATGTGTATATGTACATGCACATGCATGCATGTGCGTTGTAAAATAATTATGTAGTCTCACTCAAAATAAAGCATATAATACCTGGTCAGCCAATCTCAAATAAGGTATAGCAAGAACACAAAAGATGCTCAACAAGAATAGTAAGTAAACTTACCATGAAGAAAAAAAAAAAAATCAAAAAGTCTAGGCCTGTTTCACTTAGGGGATAAAAAATGGAAATAATGTGGGCCTATAAAATAATGTTGAACAGAAATGACCATTCCCTTTTCCCACACTAAATAGGGATAAAAAGTAAACAAAATAGGATACAATAGTCAAGGAAAGTAAATGTTACAAAGTATAACTGAAGGTAAGAGGTTAACAAAAACAGGCCAGAATACTGGCCTATATGATCTAATGCAACATTCAATCTTTTAGCAAGTTATTAGACCAACTAAAATACCACGGGAACATTTGTGGCCAAGAGATCCTAAAAACCATTCTGAAAACTTGAAGTGGTCACCTTCAGGTAGTCTGTTGGAAGTTTCCCAACAAGATCCACCTTACACAAAGACTTGATGTACAGGTGTGCTGGAATGGATGGTGCAGGTGGTGTCCTATACTGCTCAAAGCTGCGAGAGCTCTGAACTGAGATACTGCCCACAAGCAGCCACTGGAAAAGATTCTGTACAAGATAACAGCCCACAGGATAGTTCTGACTTTTATCAGTGAAAACATTTCAGCCCTAGCAATAACATCCAAGTGACCAAAAATAGGTCTTTAAAGCCAACTTTCCATCCCTTCTTTGGTGCTGAGCCTTTTGTATAGAAACTTCTAAGGAGATACAAAACTCCACAGTATGAACACAAAGAACCATAAACAGTAAGCAACAGTAATTTTGTAAGAATAAATTCTAAAAATTAGATTCAAAAGAAGCTACAATAAACTGAATGCAGTGCATTTTCATGTTATTTTATTTTCACTTCTCTATCAGTTTCCTTGTTTGTACATTATAACTGTAATAAATGAAAACTATCCACACGAAAATTAAACACAATGACACGTTTTTATTGAAGGAAAAAAACCACCAAAACAAAAACAAGAAAGAGACATGAAGTAGGAAAAAAACCTACTCATCACATACCTTACAAATAAGAACTTTCAGTGTAGGGTGTCTGTAGATTGAATCCTTTTGAAAATGGTTCACCTGTTGCCCACAAGCTGTACAGCTTACAATTCCATGCAGTCCTTCCTCTATAAAGAGGATTATAAACCACACATTAGTTTTCATTTTTTAAAGAAAGGTATAATTACATATTGGATTTTCTTAAAACATTTCTGGTTCAAATTACCCGTACACCGCAAAGCCCATTTCACTGCTTTGCCACCTGGCTTTAGCAAAAGCTATCTATAACCATTCACCTCTTTAATGTTATTTGTGGGGCAATTTATTTACTCCCTCTGGGACAGGAAAATTTTTCCCTCCTTTATGAATTTGCATACTTGTATTAACTGGTTATTTCATGAACACATACCTTAATTTACTAAAGCCTTGTCACAAATAATTTTCATCGTGACCCTGAACCATACACCAACTTTCCTTGTGTTTTATCATTTTTATAAAAATACTACTTCATTTTTAAATAAATATTTTAATTAAGTCATGTCTTTAATACGTTCTTGAATTTATGAATGAGACAAAGGAAACAAATATATAAATTATAAATAAAATGCACGGTTTCAACCCCTACAAAATGTATCACTGAAAATATGTTTTGTTGCCCCCCTTCCCCAAGTAATAGGTCATGCTTTTCCACACAGCATCCTGATAAGCTAATAGTCACTTCTTACCATTACTAAATGTTATCTTATTTGGAATGAAAAGTTTTGATAAAGTACACATTTTGACCATCCTGTTGGCTGCTCTCACCTCCCATTTGGTATGGCAGTCTTGTTGCTGGGGTTAGGGCAGGAGGGAAGGTGGAACTGCAATCTGCAGCATAATCTTACAACACTAATTATTCAATTTAAGAAGCCTTATGATGAGCAATGATGTTGCCAAGAAAAAGGAAGTCACTTGAGAAATAACATTTAGCAGAAGCAGTCCCTCAACCACCACTTTAGTTAGGAATTAAACAGAGGAGCAGATAGAGGATCAAGGAACAGCGGTTCAGCAAGTCAGTTTTCTGGCCACTGCTATATACATTTAGACTTTTCATCTCTGCCTGTGTAGAAACAGTTTTGCCAACCAAATAAAGTTTTATGAAATCAAATCTATGCTTGTAGTGAGTCCTAGGGTCAAAAACAAGCTATCCCTCTGACTTTCAATTAGTAGAGGCATAAACTATATGCATTTTATCTGTACAACTGCAGGTTATACATGGATTGCAAATCAACTGGATTTTAACATGTCAAAAAATCTTCACTGACAACTCAGGTTCCCAGGAACAGAAAGAAGAACATTTGGCTGATTTTTTCCACTTCGCAAACTGCTTGGGATTGTATCTATAAAAAGTACAAAGGAAAATCCTGACTGCTCCCATGCCAAATGTGCTATTTTTATAATTTCTCACATCTTTAAAAGATTTATCCAATCTGTGGCAGCTCAACAGGTTCTTAGAAAGTTTGGAAACAGAAGGAACTGCTAGTTGTCAGCAGATTCTTGTAAAGGTGGAATCTTACAAATTTTCCTTCCAGTTCAGATCTTAAACTGAAACAAATCTGAGGCAGCAAAATTCCAGAACTGATGCCTTGTTACCAAAAAGCTTCATATCCTCTTATGCTTTTTTACACCATTTCCTTATTCAATAGATTAATCTAGGAATCTAGATTAGATCTACGAATACAGATTTTCAACTTTCAAAACTAAGAAAAGTGGTCTTGCTTAGAATTTCTAGTATTGCCATATTTTGAGACAGGAACAGCTTCATTTTTCTCTGTCTGCAGGAAAACAGGAGGCTAAGAAACAATTAAATTTATTCAAGACAGGGCACATCTACACATTACGTTACATTGCCACAGCAACACGCTACAGCAGCGTAACGACTACGTGCACCTACACGTGACCAGCAGCTACTTCGCTGTGGCAGCATGCCCCCTCATTACAGTGCACCACTACAACAAAGTAGCAGCTAAAAATAACCGTGTGCCCAGTGTACGGCGCAGTACAGGCTACTACTGAACAGCGAACACTATATCCAAAAGAACGTACTAAAGCATGGCACAGTAGCAAGGTTGCCATGCGGACACATGTAGACGTGCCCATAACATATTATTGGAGGAAGAAAGAGTAGGTAAGTAAGGAAAGAGCCAGATAGGGTGATCAGTAATGGGACAGAGCCCTACATCTCTAGGTCACAAAACCAAATATGTCCCAGAATGATACTTGCCAAAAGTTATTCCCATCCGATGACTACCTGTGTGTGTGATTTTACACAGTGTCCAGAAATCTATATCACAAAAAATATAATCAGAAGAAGTGGTACTATTAGAAGACTAGCCAAAGATTCAGTGAACACTGACTGAACTTCCTTCAGACTTCTAAATAGTTCTGCCAAAACATGGCTCAATGCAAGAAAATCCACACTGCTGTCCCCACACGTGTTGCACTGTCAGAGGGTTCCAATTTCCAGAGCTACCATCTTGGCAGCCTTCATATGCAGAGAAAAATACAGTTGGGGGCATTGTTTATTTTAGGCGGGGAGGGTTGGTGTTTAGCAACTGTCCATAGCCAATTACATTCCTATTCTAAAATATCCAAAAGCCAATTAAATACCAAAACTAAGAAAACTCAGTCAGCCAATCCAAAAGTATCCATGTTGCATGTGGTTTAACTGAGCAGGCATTTCACATACAAGTCCCATGGTATCATACCTGCAAGGTACTATAAGTTATTATGTAAAAAGTTACAGAATACTGAACTTGGACTTGGTCTTTTCAATAGTGAGTTTGTCAATATGGAGTGAACATTCACCTATCAGCTGTAATATAAAAAAGTGTGACAAGTACCAGGGAAGACAACATAATGATGCAATCAACATGTATAAATCTACTGTTTTAACTATCAGACTTATGTTACATCAGTATCATACCTTTTGTTAACTGAAACAGTCTTCACAATACGTGATCTGAATTCATTTCAAGTGAAGAAATAAGTAACTTCTAGAATCCAAATAGAAAGGGAGGGACCAGCAAGGGGAGCCAGTAAAGTATGGGGAAGACGCAAGAAAAAAGCCTAAGGCTGCTGTAAAACAACAAAGCCCTCCACTTGTGTTAGGATTTTTAAGACATATTTATTCTTTTTAACCTGCTAAGTTTGGGCCACCAAAATAGATCATGCAATGACAAAATGAATCTCTATGATGGAGGAGGCCAATGTCTAATAAAACTGACATCTTCAAAAGTATTCCTCCCACAGAACCATAATGTAGGACCCTCCTATGCAATGGCTGGTTCAATGGATTACATGGATCTGAGCATCCTAGAACATAATGCTGTAAGAGGCCACATATTTCCTGCATTACAACTCTACTGCTCATCACCTGTAAACAGTAGTGTAACGTGGGATGGGCAAGTGGGGGACATGTCCTGGGTGCCATCTAAAGCAGTGGTTCTCAACCTTTTTGTACCAAGATCGATTTGTAAACATCAATGGCCAGTCCTGACCCACTGCCCTCAACCCTTAGCCCCCAGTGTGTGGGACAGGGGGTAGGTGTATAGGGCAGGTTGAGGTATACGGTCGAGCACAGGGAACCTCAAGCAGCTCCTTGCAGGCTGAAACTCTAACAGCCTGCAAGAGAAAAGCCATGGTTTCCTACGTTTTTCTCCTTTAAAGAATAACCCGTTTTTAGTTTGTTGATCCATTTTTAAGTTTGTTCGTGACCCTTTCATATATTCTTGTGCTCCTCAGATTGAGAAACGCTGACCTAAACAGAATGGCACCAGAAGAGTTGCGGGGGGGTATTTGATGGCATTCCCCATTTTCTGTAATCCACAAGGATAATATTGTTTAGTAAGTCTATGTAAGCTATAAATATCTGCACATCATTCATGCATATGTTTTAAGCCTTCAACCAGTTAGGAGAACTTGTAGCTTAAGTTAACTGGCAATCAGCTAAGAAATACACCCTTGCAAAACCAATCCGGACACACTGCAAGTGCCTTTGGTATAGGACAAAACTTAAATTAACCTATACTAAGCCCTTCCCGAATTAAAATTAGGACTACAAACGTTAGTCCAGGCATGCCATAACAGTCATAAAAAGCAAATAATTTTTAAAAGACCCTCTAAAAATCTGAAGAGGCAGAACCAGCTTATAAATTTGAAATATCAATTAATCACTACTGGGGGGCGGGAAATGAGAACTGGAACAAAACTTCAGTTTAACTTGGTTAAATTATCTGCAAATACATTTCCAATTTTAAAGGAGGTACTTTCTTTCTGAAAGGTTCTCTCAATTATAGCACGAAACCCCTTTAGAGAGATATTAAGTGGTTCAACCAGTATGCTATGAGACCAAGATGCAATACTAAAAACACTAGAGGGGAAAAAATAACTTCTTGTTCTCCCTTTAAGAAAGGGAGAGGAAGAGGTAACAGATCTGAAAGCTTTGCTGACCCAGGCTGAAGAAATTAAAAACTGCAACAAATTATCAATAGATTAGGGAATAGTTTATGAAGGAAGTGGGTGAAGAAATAATCCTCTCCCCCATACCACAGAAGTCAGGCATGCGCTTAAATCTTGGCATTTGTCTGCCTTGGAACAAAAAAATTCCATTTGGTTCTCTCTGCTGGGTTAGAAATATTCTATTAATGTCCGGACCAGGGGAAAAAATGGGCCAAACAACAGAAAGTCTCTTGAATTATAAAACTTAAAATATATCACTAGGATTATCCAAGCCTGAGCTACTGCTTAATATAACCCAGGGACAGGCAATTATTTTGGCTGGAGGGCCACTTACCAAGTTTTGGCAAGCTGTCAAGGGCTGCATGTGTAGCCCCGCCCCCTGGTAGCCATCTTGTGACTGGAATTCCCACCCTCTAACCCCTGGCCTTTGCCAACAAAAGTCCATCCCCTTGCCCCCGGAAGTACTCCTTTCAGGAAGGGGTTTGGCCATTTCAGAATCAGAAAAAATAGCAAATTATATTTTAAAAAGTGAACATCTAAAACATTCATTATTTGATTTAAAAAAATATTTCTGTCCTGATTTACATACATTTGTGTAGTGCACATAGACATGATTGTATATAATAGCTTAAAATAAAGTCTTACTGTTGTATATTATGGGGGGGTATATGAGGTGTGCAGAGTGTGGGGATATGAGACTCGCTCTACAAATACACATGCCCCACCTTCCCTCTCTCCCCACCACACACACTTCCTCCTCATCCCCCCCGTCCCCACACACCCCGGGTTCCGGTTTGGGCCCTGTGCTCCATGGTCTGACAATGCAGCTGGGAGCCGCACGGTGCTGAAGCAGGGCACGGTCAGGGAAGCAGGGAAATGGCTAGGGGTGGGGCAGGGCTGGGCGACCGCATCCTACTGCCCCAGCTTCCTTTCATCTTTGTCAGGCAGCCAGGAACAGATAAATATGAAAATTTTCTAAATTTTTTAGGGGCCCCGCAGGCCAGACAGATTGGCCTGGTAGGCTGGATACAACCCACAGGCCATATTTTGTCGTCCCCCCCCCAACATACAGACCCATAGGAATTTCCCAAATGAATTCCTGGTTACAACTAGATCTTATTATCTCAAGAAATATCCAATCCCATTTTAAACTCTGAATAAAAGGCACCTCCCAATGCCATACCACAGGAGTACCTCACCTGGCTGAAGATGGACCATATTTTATTGAACTTTACAGAAGGCTCTTGTGAACCCTGACATACAATTGCTGTTATCTCATGTAAATGCAGGTGTCATCAGTCTAAGGAATAACCAGCTAAACAGTAGTCAGCCACATTTTCTCTGTAATTTTTCAAACCTTGTATGTTAGGAGCCAGGACTACTTCCCTTTCCTAGCGTCTGAAGTGACATTCAGAAAGACAGTAGGACTTGGGCTGTAAAAACCTCACAAAAAAGTCTTCACATTTTTCCTCCATTTAAAATCCATTACATAGAATCAAAGATCTGAATGCTAATGCTAAAACACAGAACATCTCAGTGTTACCAATTATTAAATACTAACAATAATAATTGAGAAATTTAGAACTCTACATTAATAACCAAGAACAAAAGAGATCAAGAAAAGATTATGGGTTTATGACCATTCTGCAAGTGTAAAACAAGATACTGATTATGGGTATGTTGCCTTTTATAGCTGCAGCCAGAAGCCTTCTAATTCTAGAACAGTAAAAATATAATAGTTTTATTACTACTAACATTTTTAATTTTTGAAAAAGCAGGGCATGCAGCTCCTAGTGAAAATCTGAAGGCATTCGTGTGAAAACATATACCAGATGTAGTATCAGACTGTTTTTAAGGTACTGTATAATGATTATATTCATGATGTTCTGCATCCCATGACTCTAGAACTGACAGAAGCTGCATGCTTAATTGCTAAAACTATTCTTTAACTAATATGTCTGTTATACCCAATCTAGAACTACTTTCCTAAATCACATATAGCAAAGAGATACCTATACTTAAATAGTTTCTAATATAATAATTTCAACAGCATAATTAAAAATATACCATGTGACCCCTCAGGTGGACAATTTAGAGCAAACAATGACTAAAAAGTACAGCAATAAGTCTCATAATATGCATGTGAAAGAAAAACCATTATGCTTCTCCAAAATCATTTTTAATCCTTTTAAATCCCAAATCACAACTGTGGAGGAAAAAAAAAAAACGGTGAACAAAAGAATTATTTAATAAGGAAAACTAGGCTGGAACAAGTCTGTTGCATGACCCAGTGGGGAGACGGGAATGGGAAGACGTGAGAGCTATTCACCCAGTTATCCTAGCTACTGTTTTTGGTACGTGAAATAAAATATTATTGATAAAGATAAGGGAAGAGAAATGTATGGTTGCCCCTCCCTGCCCACCTTTTGTTTTGTTAAATGACAGCATATCCCTTAGGTCGTGCATGTCTTACTTAATCTTTTCTTGCTGAAAAATCCATACGGGACATATATTTGTATTATCCATTAGCAGCTACCTACCCTCATATCAATTCAGTGGAAGCAGAGGAAAACTGACTGGCATAACATCTTTCCACGGATGACCTCAGGAATGGGCCCAATAGCCAGAGAATTGCCCACCAATTAAATGCATCTGGGACTTTATGTTTAATTCTTCCTTGTCAACTAACATCCTGTAAGCCAGAGGAGAACATGACCCTACTTAAGTGTGAAGGGATCTCTTGGAGATTCTTTGAACATGTTCAGTGGGGTTCCAACATCATTCCCTAGAAAGGAATATTGCATTATAGCTCAGTGGAACCAAAACTCTATTTTTTACGAGAGAGACTGGTTTATACAGAACACCTCATGAAGTATTCTATAGTTACCCAAAACAAAATATTTTACAAGAATTAATCTTAGCTTTCACTGCTGCTTTGGAAGGGCAGCAATGGAGGCTAATATCAGCAGGCTAGAATTTTTAATGAACAAAAAGCCAGAAGTGTGGAGGTATTTTTCAGATAATTTTTATAGGAAATATGTACAATTTTTAGATGTACCAAATGTGGCCATAAGCAGCAATTTAAACCCATCTTGAAACATGTTTTAAATAGTATTTACCTCCACGCTTTTTGGGAGCCTCAGGTTTCATTTTAACGGTATTTCTGCTTCTAAATTCAGGCCCTTTAAAATCATCTTTGTCTTCATTCAGCACTGGCTCTGGTTGTACAACCACTGTACCTAGAATGATTTCATTTAAAAATTGGAAACCATTACACATCCAAGTGAAGTGCAAGAGTCCTGTTTAAATAAAAGCCAACATTGCACATATTTCTTTTTCCAAAATTACTGTCTGATGACTAACTGATAATACAGTTCCTAATATACAGGTGTCCATATCAAAAAACACCAATACCACATACCTCAAAACTGGCACTTATTACAATTGCAGGGCAGAATGGGCCATGGAGAGTTAACTACCCTCTACCCCAAGAACTGGTCCATGCAGAACAGAATGAAATCAGAACGTCAAAATGGTGGAACCTAATAGGCAGATATGTTGCAGCTAAAGGACTTTCTTTAGGACAGCTGATTCTGAATGTATCAAAAGCTTTAGAAGTTACCACTTTTTTGAAAAGCAAAATATAAACAAAACTCGTTTTCCCTTTTACAAAATTCTGATAATTGCCTAAAGTTTGAATTTAACCAGAGAACAATCTTAATGTTACAGGAAGAGAAATGTGTTGTTTCAAATAAAGAGTTTTAATACTTGGGTCTCCAGGATACTTTGTAGAAAATAAAATACTCTATAACCTCAAAATAACTTTCTTGTACACGGAACTGTAGTAGTCTCTTTGCAATTAAAAAAAAATCTTACAGGTAAAAAGAAAAGTCAAAAGAAAACAAACTACAGTTAAGAATAAAAGACCGGGGGAGGAGGGGTTGTGTTTTGCTTGGGTTTTTTTGTTAATTGTTTTTAAGTACAATACCTTACCAAAATCCAATATGCCAATTTAAAGTGAATATAATTTTTTTTTAAACGGTTCAAGAGCGGGCTTTCCTTTTAATGCTCTCAAATATTTTAAAAGACAAAGGAGTAAAATTTGAAAAATTTAAGAGTCTGCAAGTTAATCAAAAGCCAAAACGTACAGGAACACAAACATGTTACTGCAAAAAAAAATAAATAAAAATAAAGGAGAGGGATTTTACAGTACGTCACCTGTTCCACAAAAACTATTTGGGTACACACTTTCACCTGCAGCACACAACTCATAGCAGTTTAGCCCTTCATGAAAGAAAGGTAGAGTCCCACAGCAGTAAAGAGTGTGCACACAAGCACTTACCATGGAGCAGCTGACATGATTTGATGTTTATCCCAGGGATGGGCAATTATTTTGGACGGAGGGCCGCTTACTGAGTTTTGGGAAGCCATCGAGGGCCACATGACAGGCAGCTGGGGGCAGATAAGTATTCATTTTCTAAATTTTTTAGGGGCCCCACAGGACAAATAGAATTGCCTGGCAGGCCGCATCTGGCCCTCAGGCTGCATTTTGCCCACCCCTGGTCTATCTCCACGCTCCAATAACTGGCAATAACTAGGTTGCATGCCCATGCCCTACATGTCGTTCTTAAAAGCAACTTTAGTAGGGTTTGAAAACTTTACAAAAGAAAAAAGTGTCATGTCTCTATTTCTGTGAAAAATACCGGTATCAGTGGATGTTTGATATTAAGTAGTTAATGTACACTGGTCAATCCATACGTTTAAGTATGTGGGACCCAAAATTGATGACAGACGTCTTTTAACCTTTTGAACAGTAAATCCTCAGTACAAGGTCTTTTTAAAGTTGGTACTTAACAAAAAAACAAAAAAGAAAAACAAGTATGAAAAACAAGTAGTTCTTCTGAAGTATTTAGGCGCAGTCCATAATTATCTTGGAACTAATCTGTAGAATTTAGACAGATATTTAGAGAGAATAACGAAACAGCATGAACTACCTTTTGGCAAGCTTTTCATGTCAACATCATTTTCTGAGTTTTCATTTGAAAAATCTTCATTTACAGTTTCATCTAAGGTTTGCTCATCATCTGATCCAACATATTTTGTTACCACAGTAGGCTTCCTGTACAGAAAAAATATCCCAAATTGTGATTAATATTATATTATATATAGTAATATAGGAGTACATGGTACTCTGCAGTCAAACCCAAGCTGTGTGGAACAAGATTTTTGGAATTCTGTATTGTTTTCATTTTGGGATTTTTTTGCCCTGAACCGTAAACAAATCTTGAAGAATAAAATAGATCAAGCTCTCCACTACCCAGTCAGTGGTGAAAGGTAGGCAAAACCCCCATACCACTAAAGCCCCAGCTCACCAACTGAATCTGGCTTGTAAGCTGTAGGTTGCCAGCTCCTGACATAGACAAACCCAACTCCACTAGCTTAAATGGATCTATGCCAATCTGTACTAGCCTGGCTTAGCATGCAGACTGTTTCTGTAGATCAATTTAGGAAGACCCCAAGGTCACAGGAAGTATTGTGTGCGTATTTTCAAACTGACCTTTTCGAACGTGATGATCCTAAAGATTTGGATCTTTCTGAAGAACTATTGCCCTAAAAGCAGGAAGAAAAAAAATATTATTAAAAAAAATGTCACAAATATCTAGTTGTGTGACCAGGTCATACATGTCAATAGAAATACAAAATGTTGGTATCGTTTACAAATAAGAGCAACTTAAAATCATCTTCTGCCTAGATTTAAACCAATCATGTCTCATTCTTATTCTATACCACATTTTAACTACCAAGCATAGAAAAATAATTTTTATAACCTTTGCTTAATATATACAATTTTAATTACCTTAGCACACTAATGGTGTAACAGCATTTTGAGAAACACATTTTAATATAGCATTTTAACTTAAAACATTTAAAACAAGATTTTAAACTCAATATAAACATACAATGTGTCAGAATATACTAAGGAATATTATTGTGATTTAACGCTTCTACAAAAACACTCTAATGTACTGCATTTGCATGAAATTGAGGCATTTTATTCATGAAAAAAGGGTCCCTACATCAGTTTTTCTTTTCCTGTAATTCTCTATATTAGGGGAGTCAAATATACAGTCCACGGGCCAGATCCAGCTCCTGGGTCGACCATGCACTCGACCCAGCACCACTCACCACGCACAAAGCACAGATGGTCAGGTGAGGGCATGTGCTTCATGCCCCAAAACAGCCCTGTGCACTGGTTCGGGGGCTGGTCCAAATCTAGCTGTGCCAGAACCACTGTGAAGGGCCAGTCTGGCAAAGCACTACATGCAGCATGGGCTCCATGTTGCCCCCTTGGGGTATTGGATCTGGCACTGCAGGCAGCCGGGGGGGGGGGGGGGGGGGGGGGGGGGGGGAGGGGGGCGGCACGTCCGTCAGGCTGGCCTGCAGGCCAGCACAAGGACCCTCATCTGGCCCATGCAAACTTGGCATGGCTCACGCGAAAGCTTATTAATGCTCCTGGGTCACCAAAGGGCTATTCAGGGTTTCCCAAGTCTTTAAGGAGTCCTCTCCTCAATTCATTCAAGGTTCTCAGGTGTGACTGGCCACATAGCAAAGCTACAGTCAAGTATGCCTATTTGACTGGCCTTGTCCTGCTGTGATGTACCTCAGAGAAGGGAAGTGAGAATTTCTGAGGTTACGTTTCCTGGTTTCTAGCATTATGGTCCGCTGAGTTAATCTGAGTCTTGCCCTAATAGACATATGGAATTTTGGAGAATTGTGAAAGGCTCTGGAAAACTATCGACACATTAAGTGCCCTTAGCCTGTATTGATGCTGCAGAGTCAGTGAAGTACCTGAGAAAGTGTAAACAGCATTTGGGCTTGAGTTCTCTCAGGCTGGGCAAAATAGCTTGGGCATGAAGTACCACAATTCTCAACTGACAGGTTTTGGGTACAGACAAGAATTAGGTTAGAGCCCACATGAAAGTAAGAACCCAAGTTAGCTTTTCAAATAAGACACTAGGCTTGGTAGTAATATATATATGTTTAGTTGAAGTGTCAATCAAACTGCTTCTAAAAAGAATACAGATTCTAATAAACAATACCATGTGAAGATATACCAGTGTTTCCCATCCTTTTCCAACCCAAGGCACACTTGCATTAATAAAAATTTTCCGTGGCACAGCTGTTAAGGCAGTCCCCATCCTCATACCTACTGTAGCTCATTGTCATGGCAAAATTCCGCAGGACACCTGTTCATTTCTGACGGCACACCATTGTGCCGTCACAGCACACTGGTTGGGAAACACTGAGATATACTAACGTATTCAATAAAAATACTTTTAAAATTTAAAATTTTGCTTATGCATAACATTTCCTACATCTCTCAAAATTCTTTTTAAAAACAGGTATATTTAAGTACTTACAGTTATTTGGATAAACTGCATCTAAGCATAAATAGGAGCCAGAGTTTAATTATTATTCACTTTTACTCAAATATATCCTGTTTTCATGCAAATATCAAAGAAAGGTTAAGAATAAAAGTATAAACAAGCAGAACCTCAGTTTGCCATCTGTTTGACTGCAAAACTGGCAATTCTTCATTAAAAAATCTGCAGCATATATCTTCCTAATTCTCAGGAAAAGCTTAGTAAAGTTTTTTTTAGCTTAGTACTAATAATAAAACTTTGCAAATTAAAGCAGATTAGAAAATGTATCATAAAAAAATTATGGAGTAACAAAAAACCTAAACTAAAATGTGCAAAAAATACATTTTGTGATGCACTATTTTTATTTTTTGCTATAAAAGTGCAGTTCCTTCCTTCTTCAAAAGCCACAGTGAGAACATAAGAAAAGCCATTTATTGGGTGAGACCATAGGTCCATCTTGCCCAGCATCCTGTGTCACACAGTGGCAGAAAGCAGATGCTGAAAGGAAGAGTGAACTTGGTTTGACACGGGGGCTTTTCACCATTGTTCTGCTCTCACTTGCAGCCTCAAGCAGTTCTAGTCTAGCAAGTTTATTTTCGAGGCTATATCCCTAATTCCCATGCTCAACAGCTACTGACGCCCCTTTCCTCCAATAATTTTTCTCATCCCTTTTCTGAATCTAGATAAACTATCGCCTTACGTGACATCTAGTGACAATGGGTCCCACATTTTAATGACAGTGTGAAAAAACTTCCTTTTGATAGTTTTAAACTTACTACCTACTAGTTTAAGACCTAGTTCTTGTGTTGAGAGTAAATAATAAATCCCTATTTACTTTCTCTTCCCCATTTAGTATTTTGTAAAGCCTTATGTTCCCCCCTCAAGCATCTCATCACTCATGTCAATTTGTAAAGTTCCCTTTTCTTTTTTTGTAGTGTAATTTGCCAAGTATAATATGATATAAATTAGTCTAGATATAATCTCTGAGCACCTAATTTTTAAAGAAACAAATGAGTGTATCCAGTGCTTTTTATGCCAGTCACTTTGCTTTACATGCATTACTGAAAATTCAAATGTGTACACTTTATTCCTACCTCTTCCCTATTATTTTCCATTGGAGTTGGACTGTTTTCAGGCTCACTACTTTTATCTGTAGAGAAGAAAGAGTAGAATTCACTCAGTAGCAGAAATCGCTGACAATTATACATTATTGTTTGGAAATTTTTTTTTATCAGCATAACTGAAAAATGGGCATGAATTCCGTAACTAAAATTTTGCAGAATACTTGTCATTTGTTACTCGTAAACTAGCAATTTTTACACACACGTTTTACATATTTTTAAGGAGTTGCTGGATATACGTTTCACCTTTTCTTCATTCACAAATAAATAAAAAAAGGAGCCACATTAAATGCATATATGCCTCAAAAAGTGGGAATAATTATATTTCTCAAATCTCTTAAATTATTTTAAATAGTTATTTCCCACAGAGAGAAGTGTGATTTTATGGCCCTGCAATCTGGAAATCTTACTAGATGCAACTAGAAATAAATACTCTCTCATTTGAAATCGGGGATTCTTTTTTCAGTTATACAGGCCTCCCATGTTTAGTCCCCATAGTCCGTGGAATCTTAAACTCTAAATGCTTTATTATTCCAAAACTGATTAACACCTGTTCTGAACTACTGGCTAGTGTAATTGTGAGAGTAATCCTATGGTACTGTTGCCAGAGGAAGGAAACATTTCCAATTTTGGTGTTTTCTTCTTTTTTTTTTTTTTTTTCCTCAAACCAATTCTTGTTCAAGATTGCCCAAAGGTCTAGAATGTTAAAAGTAGGTCTCATAAAAATGGATTATTGGAATATATGAGATTGAAGTGGTAGTAAGATAGAGAGGAATGTTGTGTTTCATACAATTATTACATGTATTTAAACTAAGTGGGACTGAATACACTGTCTATTAATGTTTCCCAGCATTCTTTAATATCATAAAAGCCTTAGTCCATCTGTCCATAATGCTTTATTCGCACTCTAATTGGTTGTCTGAAACAACCAATCAGAGTGCGAGTGCTTGGACAGCAGGTAGCAACTGTGGCAATGGAGCAGCAGCTTGAGGCAACAGCAGCAATGGACCCTGGGGGGGAAATGGGGCTGTCAAGGCTCTGGCCCTGGCCCAAAGGGGGGGGGAGGGAGGAGGAAGAGGGAGAAGAGAGAGAAGAAATCAGCCCCAGCCCTGGCCCAAGGCAGCAGGGAGGCAGGCAGGGAGTAGCCCCAGCCCAAAGTGGGGGCAGGTGCAGGCCTCTGTCCCTCCCTCCCCACCTGCCTCCCTCCCATCATTCTTGACTGGCAATTTGCTATTTTTCCAGTATAAGAACCCATTTCCTTTGTTCTTATCTTGGCAAAACTTTAATCACTGAGCTCAAATATTCTATGGTGGAAATTTAGCATGGGCTGAATTTCTCTGGGAAAGTTTTAAACAAATGATTCAGGCATTTTTGTGAATGACGCAAGCAAAAAATACATTGTTTTGTCCGTGTGAAAGTCTTGAAACTTTTTCTTTCAAATATTTTAGCATGCCTATGTTTTCAGCAGGAACTCAAAAAATGGCAGAGGTCGGCCTATGCCCTCACATTTATGATCCATCCAGTTTTGGCAAATTAAAGGAATTCTTGAAAAAAAAAACCCTGCAATTGCATATGCCCAGTAAAGACTTCTGAGGCTTTGATAGCTAAACATCTCTGAAAAGACTATTTGAACTGCTCACAGACAATTTTCTTTCAGTTCCTAGTCCTGACTAGAGAAGTAGTTCTCAATCTCGATAGACTCAAAGCTCCCTTCACAAAATGTCAGTTTTTAGTTTTTACTTGATTTTGGACTTCAGAAAATAGAGTGATTCTTCTGTTACAAAAAGCTCAGAAAGATCACAGCAGATCAGAATGCTTTTAATACTGTGGATTCCTATTTGAAACCTCAGGGTTTCTCCTGTGAATCCTGTTTGCACACCTAACAGTGTGTACCCCACAGGACCCCAGAAAGGATCTCAAGGCACGCATTCATCATCAACTCATAGGCACTGTGTGTGATCAGAATATGCATGCATTATCCCCAGATAACAATCAAGCATGTCAACTTTCCTCATTTCCTACTGGGGTTGAGGACAGGCCGTGAAACTGAAAGGAGCTGGTTTCTAGTGTTTGCAATGAATCACTACTGAAGAGAAAGAAGCCATGCAATTTAAATTTTAAAAAGAACAAAAATATCATTGAGGTTGCAAACTCAAGCACTCAAAATTTAGCAAGAGGCAAAATTAAGGTTACTTGTGCAGTACTGCTTCATGCCTCCCGGTTCACATGCAGGCAATTATTTTGGGTGGACGGCCATTTACTGAGTTTTGGCAAGCCATCAAGGGCCGCATGACAGGCAGCCAAGGGCAGATAAATATTAATTTTCTAAAATTTTTAGGGGCCCCATGGGCTGGATAGAATGGCCTGGCATGCTGCACCCAGCCCGTGGGTCACATTTTGCCCACGCCTGGTCTAATTACATAACTGGATACCGTTTTTCCTGCAAGACCCCCATCTCATTTAGCACACAAGATATAGTGCTAGATTACTGAGCAAACATTCATATTTCAGTTGTCTCCTGTATGGCGCTGTGTCTCTTACTGTTTGCTAGTCAAATGCTGATTTTGGTACAGAGCTACATTACAGCAATATAGAATCTGACTTCTTTGAAAACATTACATCAGGTAAAGCCTCTTGGGTAAAGCAGGGGTATAGGCTGTAGTTTTGGTCTAAGGACTTAGGCAGGTAAGGTTCTTTGGGTGAATCTCCGGTATAAATATACTTATTAAGTGTTTAACATTTCACATCCCTAATTTGAGCCATGATTTTTTTCCCAGCACTTAATGTTATCTAGCACTTCATATTTTCTAGTACAGCTCCCAGTGACTTCAGTTTCAGTTGTGAATGCTTCTGCATGACAGACCCAACAGGCTCAAGTCGGATATCTAAAAAATGAGGAAGGAACACACAATTAATGAGCACCTCTGATCGTTTTAAGTGAACTCTGTGCAAAAACCAGTAAGATCCAATTCTCCACAGTAGTCAACTGTCTTAATTATGTGCTCCTTCCTCTCTCATTGCAAGTCTTAGAAGCTGGAAGGTGTGCAATGATTACACCAAATGAAACTATGGTCCTACAATTTCTTGTGCTATATAGACCTGTTTCATCCCTAGACCAGACTCATTCGGAGCACAGAACAAGCCCTTGGAAAAATAAATAGTATGCTTTCATTAAATGTTGTACCATAGTACATATATGCACACACAAGTCAAATTAAAATTATACAGATAATTATGGCATTTCCTAACTTTTGAGTGCTTGAGATAGAACATTGTTAAGATTGCTTTCTACACGTTTTTTCTAAATGAGAGTATATATGATATCATACAAATTTGACCTTGATATTTCTGATATGTTCATCACAAAACAATGTATTCCTGCTCCCCAGCCAAACCCGGTTTCATGGAAAAGGGCTAGATCCACACTAGTAACTAAAAAGAGGCTTAGGGGAAAAGGTGCTTCCAACAGTATGTTCTCAAGAACACAACAGGCATTTCTTTTTCTGTGCCTCAGTTTAGGTAAGCATTTGGCAAAAGCACTGTGGAAATAAACGACTGGAGCCCCAAATACAAATGAAGCCCTGCAGCCAAATGCTCACAGTGCAACATGGGACCAGTGTTTAAACTGTTTGTTATACTTAAGATGAAATACAACGCAGAAACCAAAGTGAAACTCAAATGGATATTACCACCTACAACAGAACATGCATCGTTCGCAGAGGCTTTAAGATGACTCAAAAATATAAATGGAGAAGATTGTTAGCCAAGACAAACTGAAGACAACAGGCTATGAAAATATGTGGCTGGAGGACTCATTGAACATTTTCATTATTTTCATACAGAGCAGTTTATACAATCTTTGTAAGAAGCATCAGAAAAGCAAAACATGGCTGTGTCATTCTTCAATATCAGTGGCCTCTGACCTTTTTAAGTATAAGATCACTTTTGAACTGAAGTGCAACCCAGAACCTACTGCGTGCCCCTCTCCCCCAGGCAAGTCAGGCTGTGGGGGAGGGAAGGGATGGAGGGAAGTGGGGCAGATCGAGGCCCCCCCCCCACAGGGTGAGGGAAGGAGTGGGGCAGAGGCAGTGGTGAGTGGGGCCCGGGCCAGGCCAGGTGGTGGGAAGATCAGAGCCTGGGCAGCTCATCCCACCACCGGCTGAGTAGGGGGCACAGCTCACCCCAGTGGTGGGATGCATGTGGCACTGCGCTGCTCCCAGAACAGCTACAGTTAGGCTCGGAGTGCAAAGCCCAGCACCACCCCATGCATAGATGGGGGGGGGGGGCACATGCCCCCTGGGCCTCTGTCAGAGTGCGCACAGTGCCGGGAGCGCCCCCGCACCCCTAGATGAGCTGCCCGGGCTCCGATCCATCCGCCACCCAGCCCAGTCGGGGCCCCCCCTCACCCGGTGGCAAGGGGTGTGGCAGGGCGTGGAAGGGGATCGTCCCACTCACCCAGCCCAACCCTGGTGGCAGGGGGTCATGGCTCAGCCCAGTGGTGGGACACACATGGCATCGTGCTGCTCCCAGAGTAGCTGCAGCACTGTATCTCAGTCTGTGGGGGCTAAGCACACGCATGCATGTGTGCTTATTTACACCAGACTGAGATCAACTGTCACAAGGCTCTGCAATCAACCAGTTGGGTTGGTGACTACTGTTCTATATGATAAGACTCAGGCAACTTAAGTGAAACTAAGCAGACTCGTTTTACTACACGACCTGAAATGCACAAGCCCAGGTAAAACCAGAGGCAAACCAGACTTTTTTCCCCCCCATATTAACAATGTTATGGGCTGCTGATGCAAAGATAATGGTAACAGCATTATTTTTCTTGATAACATCATTTTTAAGGAAATATAATGGAAAATGAACCACATACCCTAGCCAACATGCTTCTAAAATTTTCCCACGCACAACCACTTCTTACCAACCCTTAACTCAAGGCTATGGAAAATGTTTTAGCAAAGTCTGTCTGCAAAGTTCACTAGAAAATACAAATTATACTCTACTATACAGTATGAATGTACTTAGTATCATGTTTCCAATACTAAGAAAAAGTCAGATTATTTTACCACTAGAGAAAGTAAAGATATTTTAATAGGCAGTAGCTGCCTATTAAATGATTTCTTTGAGAAGACTAGTACGTAGTAAAGCCCCACTCTCTCTTTTATTCCATGGTAAACCATATGTATGGACTATACTATTACAACTTAGTATCTTTTCTCTATTTTTCATACAAGTATTTAAAAAAAGAGAAATGTAAGTTACATTTATAATCCTCTGCATTTTAACAGGATACTGCCATCTGATAATGAGCTGGCAAAGAACACTATTATATATTGGCTCCCTTAAAAAGGTACATTATTGCACCACTTTCCTAGAAGAGGCAGGACTCAAGAACCATACATGTTTAAGGGAGGAAATACAATATTTACCTGTATTTTTGTTCACAGATAACCTTGGAGGAGAATTTGCGTCCTCTGATTCTTCTGATGAATGAGCCAAGAAGTCATGAAGCTTCTGTACCAGGGTGTCCAGCTTGCTTTCACTGTTAAAATAATAAGTTTACCTTGAAGTTACCCTCATCATGCTGTAATAGATTCAGTGAGATATAATGAAAGTTTGAAATGAATATTGTTTGTTCTCAAAAACCTTGTATGCATAGGGGAAAAAGAGGAACTGAAGTGTTTCTGAAGCAGGTATGTTTTCAATCAAACATTGATTTCCAATATCAAAACTAAGCAAAAGCTTCAAGTTAACCCAAAATGTGTATAAATAGATTTAGCAGTGAAATGGGTTGGCACTTAGGACTAGGTTAACAATAAAACAAACAAAAATATTTAATTAAAATATGATTTACAAGAAACTTTATTAGAGTAACACAACACTGTTCATTTAAAAAAATAACATTAAGTTAAAGGTTAAGCTTTAAGCTCAACTATAAACTTCCTGTCCTAAATCATATATAAAAATAGGAAGAGGAAATCTGATTATATGAATAGCAGCCTGGGGATACAGAACTCAGCAAAAAATACTAGAAGTGTATCTCACTGCCTAAAGAAAAATATTTCACACAGATGTACAGAATCTTAAGACGCATCTACATGCTCGTACCAAATCAGCCACCCAGTTATTTAGAGTAACCTACAGAAAGTAATCAGCAACATTCATCTAGTCAAAAAAAAAAAAAATCTCCAATGGTTTAGGATCAGATTATTTCATGTCTTTATTTAAATTAGCTAACAAACCAGCACTGCCATCAGAATTGTAATCAGACAGTTTTACAGAACAAAAGCCATGGGTCATCTCATCCCTCATGCATATACACCATTTACTTACCTATAAGACAGGCCCTAATTTAGTAACAATTACTGTCAGCGTTCCTTGCCAAACACTACCTTACACTACCTGAAGAATATGCATTCTTCTCAGAATACAGATCTCGTTCCAGCCTTCTAGAGCCTCCTGAGCCAATATGCCTTTTTCTAGCTATTGGTACTTGAGTCAACTTGATTTTTTTTTAAACTACTTTCAAGACATTTTGATGGAACATTCTAATTAGAAGTTTTCTGCTCCACTTTGTACGGTTTAGAACCTTAAGTCCCCATCCCATATCTAATCTATTCCCTTCTTTCTGCACACACAAGTTATTTACATCAAACCTACTTGTGCCTTTTTAATTCCTATTTCCCCAATGCTGCCAATGAAAAATTACTCATTTTAGGTCCCGAGAAACAACATGGTACAAATTCTCCTCAGTGATGTCATCATCATCCCAATGCAATGAACCACCACCTAAACTAATGATCAAAAATCCTAGTTTTTCCTGATTAAAATAAATAAATAAACAAACAAACCCACAAATTCCCTGGTAAAAAAAGTTGCAAATTCTCTGTTAAAACCCTGCAAATCCATTATTAAAATAAAAGGCCATCCACAACCCTGCTGGTATCCCTAACCCCCACCCTACAGCCCCTGGTCCTGCTAGTGCCCCTCACTCTCCCATCCCCACCCCCCACAACCCAGTGGCCCTGCCAGTGCCTCCCATCCTGCCTGCCGCCTCCCCTCTCCAGCTCTGCCACCCTCAGCTGCCAGGGCTATGAGGTCCTGACCCCAGGTCCACAGCCCCCTGCCTCTGGGAAGAGGTGGTGGCTGCTAAGCCTGGCTCCCCACTGCCTGCTTTGGGCTCGGCCAGGGGAGGCTTGCTCCCTGCTGCTGCACACACTTCTCAGGGAGCAGGGGGCACCTGCGCCCCCCCAGATCAGAGCACGGGGTGGGCTGTATGCTCAGGTGTGGGGGGGTGGTTTGGGGCCAGCTTCTTGGCACTGCATGCACTTCCCAGGGGGCAGGGAGGACCCATGCCCCCCAGATCCATGCATGGGGTGGGCAAGGGCTGCAGGCTCCCACCCTGCTGCCCTAGCCCAGGACCTCTGCAGCCCACCAGGCACAACCCAGTGCAGTACGGAACAGCAGGACCATGCGGAGAAGCTGCCTGCAGCTGCGAGCTCCACGCTGCCCTAGCAACATGCCTTCTGTACACACAGCCACAGTGAGGGCAGTGGCGCAGGGCTGCACTAATCAAAGCTGCCCCGTATGCAATGGACACATTGCCAGACCACCATGGAGCTTGCAGTGGCAAACAGCTTCTCTGCATAGCCCCACTGTTCCCTACCACTCTGGGTCACACCCACTGGGCTGCGGAGACCCCAGGGTATGAGCTTGAGCCTGCACCCACCACCACCCCTTCCCCGCGTACAGATCTGGAGGGTACAGGTCTCCCTGGCCATAGGGATTGTGTGCAACACTGGGGAGCCAGCCCCCACTTGACAAGCTGCCCGTAGCCCCATCCCACTTGGGCCCTGCAGCCGTACATTGCAGCCCCAGATCCTAAGCCCTATGCACTGTCCAGCTGGGCAGCAACCCCAGTCCCAGCCCTGTCCAATTGAATAGCAGCCTGGGGAGCCCCCTCCTCCCTCCCTATGGGGGCTCAATACCATCCCCCAACCTACTTACCTGCAGGAGTTGTTCTCTGGGCTGCACATGGAGCCCCCCCAACTGACTGCCCTTCTCCTGCTCCCTCCAAGCTGGAACTGTGCCAACCTGCAGGGAGCTTACTGCAAAACAACAAAATCCACAGGTACAATGAGAAATCTGCATTTGCCTCTGGTAAAAGGTAAAATCCATGGCTTACTCCGTTTTTCCGTGGGAAACGGAAAACCTGGATCCCTGCTAATAATACATAAAATGTCACAGAAAAAGAAAAATGTTTCTACAGACATAACCACTGCTTTTTTTACTGAAGTATGGTGTCCAAGAGAAGCAACCATTTAGTGGGAAAGGATAGTTCCTTATCTGAACATTTATATTACTCACCCTGAGACACTTCTCTTTCCAATAACATAGTATCCGTTGATCCATTATCCCTATCCTTAATTTAAAGCATGATGGGATTTTATCCCGGATCCCAAAAATCATACATCCTACCTTCCCAGACCTTCAAGATCTGGCATAGCAGAATGCATGACTTTTGGGATGCAAGGTAAAAATTGCTTAGATTCCACTACACACTTGCTGGCTCTTGGAGAACTTGGAACCAGGTAACAGTTCCTAGCTGAATGTTCAGGGAGCTGCATGCTGGCATGTTCAAAGAAGCTATGTATAGCTGGGCTGTACACATACCTTTTAAAGGCCCTGACACACAGGGAGCAGTTTAATTTGAACATATGGCACTAGAGGTGCACCAACAGATTTCTGGAGCCAATACCAAGAGCTGATTTTTAATTGGGATTAGGCCCACTGAATTGGGCCAAATCTCTAAATTGGAATCAAGTCAGGAGACCCTTTAATCTCTCCAAATCGATGATTCAGACAGACACAGCTTTAAATGCTTTTTCTACATACCTCAAGGTACCAGGCAGCTCATGAACACTGAGAGGATGGGGTGGACAGAGCATCCCCACAGGAGTGCGGGGGTGTTCCTGAGCACGCTCCGCAGGCGGACCCAGAAGTGGACCAGAACACTTCTGGTCCACTTTTGGGTCCGCCTGCAGAAGATGTGGAGCCTTCCCCCCGCAACTGGTGCCCCCTGGGTCTGGGGGGGCACCTGGAGGCCCCCTGCAGCCAGCTGCTGAGCCGCAGGTCACAGGGGGGTCCCCCGTGCACTCGGCAGTGGACCCGGAAATAGACTGGAGGCATTTCTGGTCCACTTCTGGGTCTGCCACCAAGCACGCAGGACCCCCCGGCTCCTGTGGGACACCCAATATGCCTCACCATCACAGCATCCACGAGCCGTGCCTGGTACCTCCAAGGTATGAAGAAGAAAAAAACATTTAAAAGCTCTATCCATGGCCAAATTGCTGATTCTCCAAATCAGTATCAAATTTTCAGATTTGGATTCAGCTGAATCAAATCAGGACAGTGATCTGAATCGACACATTGAATCACTGTTCCCCAAATCGGGCCAAATCCGAATTAAACACGGCCCGCTTCAAACACCTCTAGCTGTCGGGCTGTGCTCCTTGCCACCTATGTGTTGCACTGAGGCTGCACACGTGCACAGGCTGTTTATTGGCCAAATCATGAGCCACGTGAGGCCAATTTCCGATACAGCCAATTTTCTTTATAATCAGTGCTGATCCAATATCAGACCAATGTATCAGTGCACCTCTATATAGCACATATGTTTCTTAAAGGGCATGCAGAGAGCCAAGCTACACATGCACCCTTTGAATAAGCCGACATGTGGAGAGCCCAAACTCAGAGAGCCACTCTCTGATCTTGGGCTCCCCATACACTGGCATGTTCAAAGGGTGCACACACTTTAAGTTGAATGTGTGGAAAGTATGTTAGTTTAAAGCAGGCTTGTCCAACATACGGCCCGCCAAGGCATTTTCTGTGGCCCGCGGTGCTGCAATGGAAAACAGAAGTAAACACAGTTTACTTTCGTTCCCACCCCTTGTCCCTCCCCCAGCAGCTTCCTAATGGCTGCTGAAGGGCTGGGGAACGGACAAGGTTCCCACACACACCGCGTCAGCTTGATGTTGCCGACACGGTGTGCGTGAGAAGAGGAGTAGCCATGTGCCGCTCAGGACAGGATGAGCCCAGCCAGAGCAGCAGGGGGCTCCGTTGCACTTTCTCCCTACCTGCTCTGGCCAGTCCCGAGTGGCACATGGCTCTGCTGCCGCCTCCGCTGGCTGGTGCAGACCCAGACGAGTCTGTCCCATCCAGAGCAGCACGCAGCTGAAACTGGCTTCTCATGTGCTGCTGGGGATGGGAGGAGCCCAGCCAGCAGAAGCGGCAGCGCAGTTGTGTGCCACTTGGGACAGGACGAGCCCAGCCAGAGCAGCAGGGGCTCAGCTGCATTTTCCCCCTGTCTGCACCCATCAGTCCCTAGCGGGCACACGGCTCTGCCACCGCTGCTTCTGCTGGCTAGGGCCGACCTGGCCGGCCTCCTCCCATCCCCAGCAGCACATGGGAAGCCGGCTTCAGCTGCAGGCTGCTTACCGTGGCTGGTGCCAACCCGGCTAGGCAGAACAGCATGCAGCTGAAGCTGGCTTCCAACGTGCCAGGCTGGGTTGGTACTGGCCAACAGAAGTGGCGGTGAAGCCTCCTGCCTTTTGGGACCAGCTGGTGCAGGTAGGGGAAAAGTGCACGCGGGGAAGCTACCGCTTGATAGGGGATGGGATGGAATGGGCTGGCCAGGCTGCACCAGGGAGGGAAAGCTGTGATTGAACCCCCTGCAGCTGTGCTGTATGGTCCTTTAAGACTGAACAATATGCTCAAGAACAGGGCATGAACAATCTGGGCTCCAAGGTAAATTTGGAGCAGGTAAAGATCTTTGTAAAAATATTGTCCAGTGTTTGGATTGTGTTTGCTTCTGTTTCTCTTTGTGCAGGACTGGGGGTTCAACTTGTTAGTAACACATCTTTAACAAGTAGTAACAAGTTATTAAATCTAATAAATTAATTCTAATAAATAATTAATTCTAATAAACTAATAAATCTTCTTGAAGATCATTTTCAAAAATGCCCATATTTTGTTGCTTTGATTAGTTTCCACTCTGGCTGATATCTTTTCCACATTTGATCTGTCAACTTGCATTATGCTTCTTTCATTCATTGAGAAGTGAGTAAAAGCTAAAGTGTTTAGTTTAGTATTATTTCAGTCTTGCTTTTATATTGTTTTTATTTTGGATTTTAAACTACATTTCCAGACCCATTTCATTGTCACTTCCTGCAACTCCACTGGCGTCAAAGGTCACGTAACATCACTTCCTGATGTGATACCACTTCCTGTGAGGTCTCTGAATATGGCTCACTGGCCCACTGGGTGATAAGAAGTCCGTGATCCGGCCCCACATTCAAAAAAGTTGGACACCCCGGTTTAAAGAACGTATAATACAAACCAGACACAAAAATGCTCCACATTTAACCAGCAGCATCTTTGTGACTGGTGTGCCATTTTATCACGTGATAAACTGCTTTTATGTTACAATTTCTCACACAATTAACACATTAATAGCATGATAAATGTACCGTCTCCAAGGGGCCTCGGTGAAGGGAGGTACCATATGCCCACTTCCAATTCAAAGAAGCAGTGCCTACAGTCCCAAACTCCAAAGATGAGAATTCCATTCTCTCAACGTATCTTGAGACGCAGTCCCCAACTACCACAAAACCTTTTCCCTGGACTCACACTGCTGCATTTTCTTCCACCCTGAAATTCAGGCCTGCATAGATAGAAGGCATGGTTAAAAGAACCAAACACACTTTTTAAAAGTATAATGAAAAGTACTTTTAGTTTTGAATGGATGATGTAGCAGTTTTCTATCAATACTTGGTTCTCATTAAGCATGCTTTGTTTATAAAATTTTATAAACATTACCCAGATTTGGCAGCTATCTGAGGATATAACTGCATAATGAAATAAATACCCTCTATGCAGTTGGTATGATGAACTAATGTTAACTTAGAAATGCAACAAAATTGCAAGTCTGTAAATATGCAACTAAGATTCTGGTCATTTAGCATTAAAAAAAAAAAAAGCTTTAATATATTAAAGTTCATAACTCTAAAAGATAATGAAAGTTTCCCAGGAGTTACATTGTTAATAAGACAAGTACAAATGCTTCTTAAAAAGTAAGGAGGCACAAAAATTCAAAAACATAATTGGTGTGTACAGACTTGGTTTTTTTGCAATTAAATGCATAGCACAAGTCACTTCTACTATTCGTTTCCAGTCAAGCATACCATTTGCTGTATTTTAAATATAATTTTCAGTGTGAAATTTTCATGGCAACACACACTTGACTTAGACTGATGCTAAGTTTCTTTCAAGTATTTTTATTTTTTTATTTTTTTTTTACTAATTCTAGCCACATATCTGAATTGGGAACATACCATTTCAGAGGTACATGAATTGTATTTGTCTTGCATCTATCGCAAAGGAACTTTGACTTGCAGACAAAGCATCAATTTAATCAGCCACTTGTATCATACAATTCATAATTTTAATAAGAAAAATGGCATTCTGGTAGTTTTAAGAAGGAAGCCAAGTTCTAAAACATGATTTTAAACTCAGTTTTGTGCACAAAAGACTATAAAGTCAGTCTTCATAACAGAATCATACAAAGCAAAACTGCTTTCAATATAAATCGGGGGGGGGGGAGGAGAGGAAGAATCACAAATAAGTCAGAATCATTAGTTCACAGTTTATTTCTCTGCCATGTAGCATTGTTCCCACAGTATATTTCTAGAGATTTCAGCTGTGTATTAAGTGTTCCAAAACAAGCTGCTTTGCCATCACATTTTTTTTTCCCTCACAGCCTCATTAAAACAGTTTAGAGCCTGGAAACACGTGTTCTACTATTCCTGGCTCCACCATGAACCTGATTTGTGACCTTGAGCAACCTAATTTGTTACACTGCCATTTCCTCATCTGTTAAATAGAAACACTAGTTCTTTCCCCGTCTTCTCAGTGGTATGTAGAATATGAGCTAACCAGTACAACCTCAATGTAGTCAAATAAAGTTAACATACCCTAGGGTAGCAGCCAGCAACTTTTTTAGGCTGTGGATGGGAATGATCCAGCTCAGGCCAGAGGTAGGTGGGTGAGCAGGTGAGCATTAACGCCTGCTACTGCTTTGTCCCATGGCAGCACAGAGATTAGCACTCATCACCAAAGTCACATGTCTGCAGACTGGATCAAAGTGGCTCCATGGGCCATTTAGGGTTATTAGCTGCAGGTTACCAACCCCTTCCTCAGAGTCTTAATACACATTAGGTCAAGTGCCTTACAAATAGTTATTTTATACTGACACCCAAATTAATCATCTCATTTTTTTAAATGTGTCCTAATCTACATATATTCTAAATGCTTGCTTGTAAAGTCCTTTAGGATCCTTCAACTGGAAGTGCTTGAGAAACAACCAATTATTAATTTAAACTGTAAAGCATACAGAGTTTTCAATCCATTTACAGTAGCCTAAAGTTAATCCTAATCACTTTCCATGTTGAAAGGCAAAATGATATCATACAGCAAAGTGATTAAGAAACCAGTTTCAGTAGACATTTTTTTTTTTTTTTAAGAATTACCAAAAGAAAATCCCACACAGATATTTAGAAAATTACAGACAGATGTTGACTACATGGTTTTAAAAAGGAGTATTCATTCACTTTACTCTGCCACCCTCTACTTCAAACTCCTACTTCATATTCTGGGGCATGGAATGGCTAAGACGATTCATAACAAGATGGTTTTTCTCACCTCTAGTTCACTACTCTATATCAAACACCAATATCTGCCCAGTAGCTAGACAGCTTAAAGAAGTTCACTTCAACAACAGTCAATATAGCTGCATGTCAATTCTATAATAATGAACTTATGTCATGTCATATTTCAAACAGGATTAGGATTTCTCATGACAGAATGACTAACAGAAAAATAAGACTGTGATGACAGGCACATAAAGAGTCAGACAGACACAGAAAGTGGTTACAGTGGTAGTTTATACAATAAAGTATTTTATTAATTTACTGCTCCCCAGAGAAGAAATTTACAGACCTCCATAAATAATCTGCTTACATCATTAGGTATCCACTGCAGTCCAAAATACACTTTGTAAATAACAAGATCATCCTATTACCATAAAAACCACGTATTTTCATATAGTCTGAACATATGAAAATACTGAAATGCTGGCCTTAGTAAGGGTTTAGTTTAAAGTTTCAAAATGCATTAACAGTTTTCAACTAGGATAACAACATTATACAACAGGTCAAACAACTGGACTGAAACAGACGGACTATGGTGTTTGGTGCCAAACTTTGCTTTACGCCTGTAACAGTTGTTCAGATGAAGGCTATCATGGTAGGAACCTGTCCGTTAAAACCAGAGATAGTCTCAAAAAATCCTAGGATATTAAAGTACTGATGTTAAAAAAAGAAGGATGATGCTATTATCTAGTGCTGCATCATGCCCTGAGGTGCAATGCTTAAATTTCATTATGCCATCAAGAGATTACTCTCTTATTTTGGCTAAAATTGACTTTATAATCACAGGGGTTTAATCAAAAGGTACTGAATAAACTTTACAGCATTTGAGGATATGCATGAAATGCCTCAGAGTATAAGAAAAGGATAAGTGATTCAGGAAATTAAACAACATTAAAGAATCTCCTGAGAGTAACAGAAATAAAATACAGAAGAACAGCTGATACAGTTAACTAAGAAAATCTCCATGCTGTCCAAGAAAGATGACACCATTTAGCTTTACTGAAATTCTCTCCAAACTATCTGATGACAGTCAAAGTGTTGCTGAACATTAATTAAGCCGCTCACTGAAAGGCTAAAAGTTATTTCACTAAACTACTTGAAACCAGGAAAACTACTCAGAACAAGCTTGAGCACAGGAAGACAGGTACTGAAGACCAGCGACACTGAGAGCTTAGAGTGGTAAAGTATTTTACAGGAATAGATAGCCTATAGTTACCTTTATGCAATGGAAAATGCTAACAGCTTTCAGATTATGACAGTATATTAGTCTAAGAAAAAAAGAAAAAATGTTCCAGTACTGGAGAACAGAGCTTTATATTAAGTGATTGATAAGCATTTTATAGCTTTAATTCCAGAGGTATTTATGTTTTTCCTTCTCTGAATGCTTTACAACCAGTTCTCATTCATCATAACCTCTACTTCAGAATGAAAGAATTCATAAAGTGTTGTCCAATCTCTTTGTTACAGACTGGCCACAGTGAATGAAGTCTGTCACAGACATCCAGGCTAGTCCTCATTCAATTTAAAGTAGGGGTTTGCAACCTATGGCCCGTGGGCTGGATTTGGCTAGCAAATGCCCTTTCTGGCATGGGGGTAGCACCAGAGACTGGGCAGAATGCAACTGCAATGAGCTGCTTGCCCCCTCCATACTCTCCCCTCTTATAACCCACTTACTATTGCTGCAAAGGGGCTGGGTATCTTCAGCAACAATAAATTCATAAATCCAAGCACCTTGTGCTGGGGGGCCAGAAAGAGGAAAGGAAGGTAGGATTAGGGAGTGAGAGTTGTGGCCTGCAGCAGGGGGCCAGGTCCCAAACTCTGTAGAAACAGCAAAACCACCAAAAGGAGTGGGTGGGAAGGCAGGGTGTCCCCACCATAAAACATATCAAGTCTTAAAATATTGCTCTATTTTCAATCCAAACATCTCACCTCACTACCAAAAAGGTAGATTTTCTCCCTTATACAACTGCAATTTTCAGACCTACTAAGTGAACTGCCTAAAGTGCGCTAATGTTGACATGGCTGGTCTGAGTAATTAAGTATTGCTAATTTTTCAAACTTTCACATTTTCTCTGAAAAAAATTCAGTGACAGCTGTCTGGTTTTACATGCTGCAAAAACATTGCAAAGCTTCTTACTCTGCAGATAAAACTTCAAAGTATATCACATGCCATGATTTCAAATAGTATTTGTCATTTGTATTTCTGCAGCTTTGTTTTTCCTAAATCAGCACTGGAACAACTTGCTTCTGACCTCCCCATGAAACAATGCACATTTCCAAAGCACCCTTTGGCCAGAAGTAAACTGCAATGATATGAGATGTGCTCGCGGGAGGTAAAGCAATATTCTCAGGTCTTTAAGAACAATATATAGACACATTTGGTACCTATTTTGTGGGATTCTGTACTTGCACACTCTTACACACACGGCGTTCTTAACAAGATGGACTGTAGATTTAGGTGCATACACATAATCTGTAGATGCTGCATTTCAGTAGATGGTATGCTATGTTTTTTCATCCTGAATTAGTCTACAATAGAGCTCCAGATCTGGGGGGTGGGGGGGGTGTTGTTTGTTTGTTTTAATAGGAGTGGCTTCAAACAGATACAACATTACAGTGCCTCTGTTGAATATGCAAGTTTATTGTTTTAAAATTGATTTATTATTGTAATACGGAAGAGGAAACCTCCTTAATCACAAGAAGGGTCTCTGGGATCTCCAAGTTTGGGAAACATTGGTGCAAACAAATCAATATGAGACTATTAAAGAGAGTGAAGACACTCTTCGCAATCCCTTCATAGAGGATCTCTCATAACTGACAACATATTGGCTCAAAAGCAGACTGGCAAAGGGGAGTGTAGCAAACCTGAAATTATGTTCTTGGAAAAAAGGTTAATCGCAATTGTTTTATGATTATAGTACATGGTTGATTATGCAAAAGACTGCGCTGTCCCAAAACTGTTTATGGGAGAAGTCAAATAATAATGAAGATACTTTGCTGAGGCCAATGCCAAGTTCTTCCAAATTATATACTGCGTTAAATAGTATGCCCCACATTGTCCTATAACATCACTCATTCAGAATATATTAATATGGGTTACACAGAAAAGCAAGAAGTTAGACTCACCACTGAGATTTTAGGGCAAAGTTGTCTCATATATCGTACTGTAAAGAAGAAATACTTCAGGTGTTAGCTTAAAACCTCAAGTCAAATCGTTTATTTTATCTCTTTCTTAAAAACAAGCAGCAGATCCCTGCACTATTCATTGGTAGCATTTCCCCAGGGAAGACTCAGAAAAATTTGGCTTCCTTTTTCATGCATGCTGCATATTTCACATGGACAAGGGATGCTATTCGTAGGTAGCAAAGAGCACTGGAAAAGGTCTCCTTAAGTCTTTAGAAGACAACCAAGTTCACATGCAAACTTTACACAAAACCTTTACTAACTTTGAAGAAAAAAGTATTTCAAAAACATACTTTTTATATTTTCCCACCCACCACATTTTCTTCATAGAGTTCCTTAAAGCCGAAGTGTCAGAGTTTTGGCCCACAGGTCTTGGATCAACATGCTGACCAATCTGTCACGTACTGCATATAGTGCCTGCACCAGCCCAGCCCCATGTGCTGGCTCCAGATCACCCCCACAGACCATTCTTGTAGGCCAGAAGCAGTGCACGGGACCAGTGCAGTGCAGGTGCCACATGCAACACATGCCCCACACCAGCCGTGTGCACCATATGCTGCATGTAGCACATGAGGCTGGATCTTGCCAGACTAGCCCTGTGTGGGAACCTCATGCAGCACACTCCCCATGCAAGATCTAAACACAAGACCCAGTCCAGTGGTCCATGCAGTGTACAGGGCTGGTCTGGAGCATGCACTGCATGAACTGCCCACACTAGAATAGCCCTGTACATTGACTGCAGTGTGGGGTCAGGTCCATGGGTTTGATGTGACCCACAAGCTGGCCCTACCTCATTCAACTCACAGGTCAGATGAATTTGAAATCCCTGCCTTAGAGTTTACATATTCTGCTAATCTTGAACACAGACCATGGTGCTCGATTTAAAAAAAATTAGACAACTTATTTTCCTTGTTAGTCATAAACTTTAGTCCCTGAAACTTCAGAAAAAACTGCTCAAGTACTTCCATACTAGCAGCCTGCACATCAAAACTGTCAAGAATTTCCAAGTAATTCTATCACTGAGTTCCCAGTTGTTATCATTCCCCTAACACACAGGGAAGTTTGCTGAGCAGTGACAGGAAGAGAATTGAACACTATACTATCGCTGAAACACAAGACAAAAAAAATGGTGTTTTATAAGAGGCAATGGTATTCAGCAGGGATGACTCCTAGGGAAAAGAAGAAATCCAGTGTCTTTCTGCCAAAGGCTCCCTCCAGTACTTTAACTCCTCTTGACTTCTCCATCCAGGCCTATTCCTGTCAGCTCAAGTCCTCTACAAATATCCCAGCACACTGTCCATGATACACTACAGCTTCAAGCCCCTTCATACACAACCACTCATCCACAAAATAAACATTATTATTTTTAATGAGACAAGTACAGGCTGAGGTGATGTTGGTGAGAAGTGGTGATGGGGAACTAGAAGTTCTACTCCCTTGCTTTTTGCATTTTAGCACATATCTGTCAGGCATATGAACCATGGGCCAGATCCAGCCCAACCAACATATCTATGACAATCTCAGTCTCAAGTCGATTTGTAGCCCTTTTTGTGAAGAAAATCATTCAAATGCAGAAAGGCAACATTAAACTCATCGTTGTTTCACATCTGCAGACAGCCTGACAGCAGATCAGGAAGGTGTGAAATTCCATATCCCATCCATCAATAACATTACAGTATCAACTTAACTAGTATTTTAATATGAACATCAACTGTTGCCCTGCTGGTCGTTCTAGCAGATATAAAGAGGTGACAACAGAATTGACAAAAAGGAAAGCAGGTGCAAGAGTTACTTTGTTCAAGGAAAAACAGAGGAAAAAATAAAGGAAATGAAGAAAGGAAGAAAAAAGAGCTTAAGTAGGGAGCAAAACAAATTGCTCTAGTAGAGAAAGGCATGTTATCCCACTGATGTTAAATGGGATAACAGAGTAATTAAATAAAAGCTAAAACTGTATTTAACAAAAAGAGGCCTCCATCTCCGAGTGCTAAGGATAGAGGCAAATACAGAGTCCAAAAGTTGTGTTTCAGTCTATGGAACTACCTTATTGGGTTGAATTCAAATATTGAGTTTGATGACACTACTTTAGAGTATCAAAGCATTTTATAAACACCAGCATTCATAAGTAGTATCACGAATTTACAGATGGAAAACACAAACACAAGTGATGGTAGCTGGTCCAAAGACATACAGAAAGTTGTACTGGAATTGTTTTCATTCATTACTTTCTGCTCCTGGATTTGGTCTAAAGGATATCTGTGTTAAGAGTATTTGTATGATTTTTTTTTTTAAAAATGTTACTAATGCTTAACAGTCATAAAAAATGCAAATGCTTTCTGAGTACAGAACCCCTGAGCATAGGAGACAACCACCCTCCAAACGCTGGCAGAGACCCTACATGAGGTGAACAACTTCTCAGAGGAGGGGAAGCCAAGTACAAGTACTTCTTCTGTTAAGACTGAAATAAATAAATAAATAAATAAATGCCATCCCAGCCAAACTTCATTAAGCAGACACCATGCCTGTTACATACCACCCACCACAAAGCTATTATTAAAAACCTTGAGCCCAAGAAGGAGACATCCACATAAACAATTACACGGCTGCTCAAGAATTCTTAGATACATTTGTACAATGCCTCCTTTCCTTTCAAATTTTCTCTGCCTTTTGGGGATAGTGGCTGGCAAACCTTCCTGGTGGTTAATCGGCAGTGGTCCGTAGCTACAGCATCCCAACCTCTGGACACCTGTGTCATGCTTCCCTGGTAACATCAGGTGGGAATGCTAAAGCAGGGACCAACTCGCCACAAATGGCCTCAGCGCATCATCTCGGGACAGCAAAATGAAAAGGGGAGGGGGATGCCCACATCCACGAGCTGGGGGGGGAGGCGGCTATTGCCAGGCGCCGAACTGCTGAAAGGGGGGGCACGTCGGGACCCCCAGCGATTCTCCACTGGTGGGGGGGAGGGCACGTGCCCACCCACGTGAGACAGGGCCTCGCGGGCTACGGGGGGGCCCCGCCCACGCGGGATGGGGCACTCGAGTCCTCAGGCCCGGCACGGCCTACCGCGCGAAGCGACGCACGCCGGGCCCGGAGAGGCGCCCCCGGGGCCCGCCCGCCCGGGCCCGCGCAAAGGGGGAGGGGAGAGGTGGGGAGGGGAGGGGCGAGGTGAGGCCAGCGCTGCGCCCGGGTGGGGGCGGCCTGCGAAGGTCGCGCGGCGGGACGCACCTCATGAGCTCCGCGGTCATGTCTCCGCCGCTGCCGCTTGGCGCCGCTGGCCGCGCCGGGACCGCGCTCAGGCGCCGAAAGGAAACAAAGCCGTTGGTGCCGCCGCCGCCAGCGCCGCCGCCATCTTGTTGGAGGGAGGATGAGGGAGCGCGGCCTCCTGCCGCCGGCCCCCTCCCCCCGCTCGCGTGTCCTCATTGGCTGTCGGCCGCCCCCGGCGATTTTCTCATTGGCCCGTTCCGCCCGGCTCTGTTGCTAGGGCTGTTGACGTCACGTTCCCGCTCGGCCCGGCTCTCATTGGTTGCAGCCGTGGTGACATTGCCAGAAAGGGCGTGAACTTGCATGACGTAATTTCATGGGCGCAGAGGGTAGAAGGCTTGTGGTGCATTTGGTCCAGCAGAGCCCGCGGTCAAGTAAATATCAGCAGATGGGAAAGGCGAGCTTCTGCCTCCCGCCCTGCTCCATGGCGGGCACCTGTCAGGAGAGGAGAGGCAGCCCTCAGAGTAGGCGGTGCTGAGCATCCCTTGCCCCAGCCCTGGGCACTGTAGCAGTTAGGGTTTTAAAAACCCGAGGGATAAGCCAGCAGGGCGGGCATCAACCACTGCGTCTGCAGCAAAGCCAAGGAGGTGATTCTTCTGCTGTACTCAGTGCTGGTGAGACCACAGCTGGAGTACTGCATCCAGTTCTGGGCACCGTGTGCGGCCAAGCTTGAGAGAGTCCAGAGAAGAGCCACCCGTATGATCAAAGTCTTACAGGACAAGCCATAGGAGGAAAGGCTGAGGGATCTGGGACTCTTCAGCCTGAGGAAAAGAAGGCTGAGAGGGGACTTGGTAGCAGCTTACCACTACACTAGGGGAGTACATCAAGGGCTCGGTGAGCAACTGTTCACCAGGGCACCCAAGGGGAAAACCAGGAGTAATGGCCACAAACTCTTGGAATACTGTTTCAGGCTCAACATTAGGAAAAACTTCTTCGCAGTCAGGGTGTCCAGGCTGTGGAATAAGCTTCCTCCAGGGGTGGTGCGATCACCTACCCTGGAAATCTTCAAAAGGAGACTGGATGCTCACCTTGCTGGGGTCACCTAACCCCAGTTGTCTTTCCTGCTGGGTGCAGGGGTCTGGACCCAATGATCTTCTGAGGTCCCTTCCAGCCTTCAATCTACAAATCTACAAAAGTGCTGGAGCAATGCTCCAAATTCACTGTCTTGTCCTTAGTTCCTAGCTTATCCAGCAGAGTGATTTAGGGCAAGCACTTGCCTACAAAACACATGTGATGTCTGGGTTCAGCCAGTTGCCGTCAATGAGACCCTTCTTCAGCATATTCTGGATTTCTTGAGTGTATTTTAACCGTGCCCATGGCCCCTGGTTTATCTGCTCAGGGTAAAGGGTGGTTTTGATGTTTTGGGCAGTGTGGCTGGTAGTTAGGGGTGCGGCTTGTTCCCAAAATTAAAAAAGAACTAGGCAAACATTTGTCCACAATGGCTTTGACCTTGCCTTAAGCAAGGAGTTGGAATAAATGACTTCCTGAGATCCCTTCCAGCCCTCTCGCTCTGACTCATAGTAATGAAGCATATACTTTAACAGCAGGCCCTCCAACTTCCCACTGGAAGTTATTCAGAGCAGGGACTTTTATTTGTTTTACTTGTATACCAAATGCAGAGTCCTCATTTCTCTTCGTCTCTCTAGGTACTAGGGATGTGAAGAGTTAAATATTTAAATGTTTAACTGTTCACATATCAATGACTGGTAATAGCTTATCGGTTATTATTTAGTTGAGGGTGGAGAGGGGAGGAGCAAGGAGGACGAGGGAACGGGCAGTAGTACCTAATATGGCAGGTAGGCAACAGGGGATCTGGGACGGGCCTGGTCCTTGCGGCAGCATAGACCCGGCCCCTTCCCCACCAGCCCCAAGGTACACGTAAACCTTCTGCCAGCAGTGAGCCAGACCGGAGCACAGTATACCTGAGTGCAGCTGCTTGCCGCCCCAGCCCCCAGGCAGCCATGCACTGGCAGTAGCGGCAGGCAAGGGGCTTTCCCAGCCTGCTGTGCGTGTGGCCGTCCAGGGACTGGGGCTGACTGCAGGCAGCAGCAGCGAGCCTTGCCACAGCCACAGCCACATAAAGCCACTGGCACCAGTAGCGGGCAAAATACTTTCCCAGCTTGCTGCTGCCACCTGGAGAATGAGTGAGTACAGGCGGGGGTCAATCCCTGGTAGATACACGTTTATTGGCTAAACGTTTAACCAATAACATTAGGGGAGTTTAAACAGGTATTTAATTCATTGGTATTTACACCCCTACTAGGTACTTACGGTTAACAAAAATCATTTCTTGGGAGTGCAGCGTTTTAAGGGGTCCATTAAAATGGCACAATTTAGATTCACATATACTGCTGAAATCCCTCAGCCTGATTCAAAAGGCTATAAGAACACATTGCACCTGTAAATCCTACGGTAGAAAACTCAGTGCCACTATATTATAGATACTAAAGCTATGGATATCCATCATCATCTGGTGTTCCATGGTCTGAAGAGTTGGTGTTTTCTCTTGTCATTTGAGAAATCAATGAGAAAATGTCAAAAATAATGGAAAGAAGTACTTTTAAATAAATATAGTTACTATTTCCTTTGAAAGCCTTACTAGATATAGCTTTTGGTACTTCAACAGCATTTTACTTATTTAAAGAAACAATGACGCAATGTATAACACAACTAAAATATAAGCTCACCCATTTTTGCAATATTATTTGCCCATGTCTTGCATTTAAAAGCTTAAATGCCATCCCAACTATGCAGTTAGTCCAATAAAAGGTATCACCCTAAGAAATCTTTGTCCAAAATAATGTTACTAACTTCTAGAGACAATATAAGCAAAAGTGTTTTTTCTTTTTGTCAGAACAAACCAAAAACACAGTGTTACCTTTGAACACCTTCTGACAATATCCTACATCAGTGGTGCTCAACCTTGGGTCCTGTGGACTGGACAAGTGGCCCTGATCTGCTCCAATTGACGCTGAGCTGCCTGGATTGGCCCTGCACCACCGCAATCAGCAGTTGCCCCATGGCTCCCAGGTCAGCTCCATACTACCCCAATTACTGGAGCTCCATCCCATCTTGAGCCACCCAGATCAGCCCTAGTTGGGCCATGCCGTCTGGTTTGCAGAGCTCCCTAGGGGTCTGGAAATTTGGCAGCTGCCACTGCTTCCCCACTGCCAGATTTTTGGACTCATAAGGAGACTCATAGGCTGGATGATGTGGCTCCATACCCTACCTGAAAGTAAGCAGCCAATCATTGTGACTGGCCTAAGCACGTCTAAAATTCCAAGAGACCTGGAGGAGTTTCTGACATCGCCCCCCGCCCCCCCGGCTGCTTCTGCTCCAAGCTAAAATTCTATCATTTGGGAGAGCCAGCAACACTAAAGGCATGGACAGACATGAAGTTCCATCTTTTTTCTTTTAAAGGGTTCTAATTTGTAGTGCTTCACTACAGAGCACTTCAAAGTTTCACCCTAGGTCATTTTTATATAGTTGTAGTCCTGTAGCACTGTACATCATATGTCCACTCAATTTTGATAGTGCTTTAAGGTTGTTTAAAGTATTAGATGTTGCATTTGTCCATGCTCCTAGACAAGGCTAACACCAAAAAAATCAGCTACAGCTTGGTAAATTTGTGAGTTTTGACAGCCTTTAATGAAAGTGAGAGTCAGACCTTGAATCCATACTGGGATCAGCCTTTGCATAACTCAAACCCGGACTGAGTCCTAAAGAACTTGATCTTGAAGAGATGATGATTTTTCCAATACCAACCAAAGGGAAGTTGAGATACATGCAGTGTAAGACAGTGAGAACCATCAGAAATATTAAGCAGGCATGAAATAATGGAAAAGCAAGACACATTCCAGAGCACAAACTTTTTAGGCAAGTGTGCCACAAGGTAAACCCCACATCCTGCCCAAGTACCACTCCAATCCCCTTCCCCTGTCTGATTTGTTGTTCGTTTTGCTCCTTGCCCTACTCATCCCTGTGTTCCCTACTCCCTCCCTACTCTGCTATGTGCCCCACAGACTCCGCTCATGCCACTTGTGTCATGTGTGCAGTGCACTAGTATTTTGCTATATTTAAAACAAGTTATATTGCACAGCAAAACTGGACCTACATTTCACAGCAAGTTCCATAGATTATAGAGTTTTCTGATGCCAATTCTGTAGCATCTTCATATAAAATTTGAAAGAGTTTCTCCCTAAATACAGAAGTGGAGCCTGCCCCTATATCCATTTACTCCTCTCTTGCAACTGTTAGACCAACTTACCAGCAAATGAATTAGAGAAGATCCCACCAGTATCACCATTTAAGTATCTTTCTTTAGGGATATATTTGTTATTGAAACAAACAGCTGTACCTCAAAACAGGAAAACCAGGCCACCTAAACCATCCCTTTGCCAGCTACCCATACAACATGTACTCTCAACCTTACTATACCAAGGTTCACAAAGTAGAATTTTCCCTTCCTTTCTTTACCGAGATGGTAGCCTAGTCCCATGTTTATAAGTACTGGCTTTTTATAAGTTTAGGTGCTTAGGCGTATGCTCAACACTCTATACCTTCAGGCATGGGACCAGTAACTACGCAGAAATGGGGCCTTCCAGCACAGTCTACAAATATAAGCAGCAATCCTTTGACTACCTGGGTGCCCTCCAGGGCAGGGGCCCCATTCCCAAGGTACCACTACAGGAAAGGAGGTGGGGGGAAAGAAAAAGAGAAGGAGACCCCCAAAGACTCCTAAGCTACTCCCACTATCACCCAGGAACAGCCCATGTGGTGCCCCTTTGCAACCCTGGGGTGGGGGTCCTTTCCCTGTTGGGACCCTCTCTCCAGGGTACCTTACTACTCCACAGTCCCGGAGGGTTGCCTCCCATTCTCCAGGTTGAGGTTTGTTCCCTTCCATACTTTCCTGCCCCCTGACTCTGCTGCCGCCGGCCTGGCTTAGGGCCACATGCACCGCTGTGTGTAGTGGGCACTTTGTCTTGTGCTAGGCGTTGGAGGCCTGGACAGTCTTGTGCAGCACCGGGGCTTGGTCTGCTCCCAGACCTTCTGGGCAGCGTCGTCTGCACTGAGCTGCTACCCTGGAAGCCACTCAAGGTGGCCTGGGACATCTCACCCTCTGTGCAGCACCTCCTGCACCGAGCTCCCAGCCTCATGCTGGGGGTTGTGGACCTGAACTGCCCAAGGGGCTACAAAAATCCTGCTCTGTGCACTGGCCTGTGCACCCTGGCTCTGGCCACATGCCAGAAGTTGCAGACCCAAGCCACTTCACACAGCCGTGCTGTGCACGGAGAGCCTGACCGCTGGAGCCGTCCGCTGCTTCCCACTGATAGAAGTCTTCAGGGGCTCTTCCTAGGCTACTGCTTCGCCCTGCTGAGCAGCTCTCCTCAGCTGTTCTAAGACCCCCTCTTCTCTGTCCCTGATGCATCTCCCTGGTGCCCACGCAGCTCCTTTTATATGCTTCGGGGCTCTGCCCCTGAAGTCTTCCAGACCTGACAGTTTACAGTCCTCAATCAGGTCCGGCGGAGCTCTTCTCCCCCTCCCCTCAAGAAAGGGGCATGACTTTATTTCCCTTGCTGCCTCCTGATTGGTGGATGGGCTCCACCAATCAAAAACAGCAAGATCTCAAGCCTGGGACTCAACCCAAGCTCTGAAAGATAAGCCTGTTACATGGGATTATAGGACAGCTCAGTCAAAGGGGGATTAGATCCTGAGAACTTTAAAGATAAAAGGCAACTTCCAAAAAAGCAGAGAAAGGATATCAACTGCTCAAAGGTCTGGCTCTTCTTGAGGGTGTTAAACTTGCTTCTGGGATGAAGGTAGGGTATATAGTAGGGGAGGAAGAGGTCAAACACTTCCCATGTTAAAACCTCAGCTTTTTCCTCAGTACCACTGACAATCATTGTGAATTTCCATGTATTACTGTAAGTCATTGCCTAGAGTAGCTTCATAACCTGCTACATGCATACACTCCTAAGGAAAAAGTGAAAGACAATCAATTTATTCTGAGAATGCAGGCCTTCAGCAATTTGTGCATTAAACAGATCACAACCTTTGAATATGTAGTTCTCAATTAATTACCTGGACTTTCTTTGAGGTTCCTGAAGATCATCTTGAAAAAGTCCTGTGAGTTGTGACAGAGCTGGCCATGGAATGTGCTGCAATATCCAGTGCATTTACACGGTAGTGTAGTGATGAAAGAGTTACCGCTTACAAGAGATTTCAGTCCCTCCCAATGTTCTTGAGGGAGTTTCTCTATAAACTGTCCCAATTTAGACATCAAGAAAAAGTTACTGCTGGGATCAAATACTTTTCCACCTGCAAGGGTTCCTTTTATATACATGTGAGAATATGCCAGTTGCCAGTCATAAGAAGCTAATTTAACTGCAGAGATGGATGCAGCAGAGGCAGAATGTCTCACTTGCTGCATACCAAAAGGAGCCCAAATGGTGTATTTTCGAGCTGAAGGCCTTGCTGATGGATACCAAGGCTAGTATCCCCTTCACAGGACTTTGTTACATTTAAATAATATTCTGATTAGTTGATGATTATATCAACAGGAACGAGGTGAGTGGGTGAGAAAATTATTACTGGGCTTTGAAATGGAGGAAGAAAGGGAGTGCTCCTCTTAAATAGCAAGGCTACAAATCCTTGAGTGCTAGGGCAGCAGTTGGCAATGACAACCTTTTCAAGCAGCAGCTGACATCTGATGCAGTCCAGCACTAGGACCTGGCCACTGCTTGCTACCTGGTCATAGCATGGACAACTCCCCTACCACCAAATACAGCTGAGGCCCCCAGGCTCTGTGGGCCAGATCCAATGTCTCCATGCACTGGATTTAGCACATGGGCTGTAGGTTGCCACCCGTTGCTCAGGGATGAACCTGAGTCTTCCCCACCGCTGAGTCTGAAAGGCTGACAAAAATCATGGTATGTGACTGAGTTCAAAATTGATACCATAGAGAAAATTATTTACTTTTGTAACAAGAATAACTGATTTTTAGTCAACCGAAGACTGCGGCACTCCTGTCATCGGGAAGGCTTTGGCTTCCATGACCACAGTCCACTCTTTGGTGAGAGAGGCAGCGAGCTGCTGGAAAGGGACGGCCTCCACCTCTCTCCTCTTCTCAGCCAGACTGGCTGACCTGCTCCACTGGGCTTTAAAACTAATCCCGCTGGGGGATGGGGGGACTACCGCCACTGCTGGCCTGCTGAGCAACCCTTGCAAAGCCAGCAGGTCAAGGCATTTAAGGGATCCCACCCCTGGCCCAACCCTGGAACAATCTGTAGGCAAGGCAAGGGCCCCCAAGGGGACACTTGTGTGCCTATACACAAATGCAAGGAGCTTGGGCAATAAACAGGAGGAACTTGTCCTCCTGCTAAATGTAAATAACTATGATGTCATAGGGATAACGGCAACCTGGTGGGATTCCACCCATGACTGGACCATGGGTATAGACAGCTATACCCTGTACAGGAGGGATCGAGTGGACAAAAGGGGCAGAGGTGTAGCTCTCTACATCAAGGAAAGCTACGCATCCCTGCAAGCCGACATTGGCACCCACAGTGGGAGATTTGAGACCCTCTGGGTTAAAATCCATGGGGAACATGGCACAGGTAGGAATCTACTACAGACCCCCTGCTCAGGGTCAAGACCTTGACCAGGAGTTTGGCAGGGAATTAGCTGATGCCGCATGTTTCCGATGCATGATTTTCATGGGAGATTTTAACTACCCAGACATCTCGTGGGAGGAATGCTCAGCAAAATCCAAGCAGTTGCAAAACTTTCTCTCATGCATGGGTGACCTCTGTCTGATGCAGGAAGTCTATGGGCTGATGAGAGGTAAGATGCTGTTCAGCCTTGTACTGGCAACCAGGGATGACCTAATCAGCGACCTAACGATCGATGGGAAGCTGGGTGACAGTGACCATAAGCTGATTACCTTCACCATCTGCCGTAAAGCTGTCAAGTCAGTCAGTAATACAGAAGTCCTTGACTTCAGAAAAACTGAGTTTGACAAGCTTAGAAGGCTCAGTGAGGCCCTAAAGTGCCACAACCCAAAGGGTCAGGATGAGTGGTTGTTCCTCAAGGAAGCAATCCTGGATGCGCAAGCAAAGTCCATCCGATCTTGGAGGAAAGGCAGCAAAAGGGCACAGCGGCCCCTTGGCTCTCCAGGGAACTGGCGGACCTCCCGTGTCGTAAAAGGAAGACCTACAAAGGATGGAGGACTGGAACTGCCACCAAGGAGAAATACTCTGCTTTAGTCCGGACTCGCAGAGAGCAAATCAGGAAAGCCAAGGCTGTGCTGGAACTCCAGCTAGCTACAAATATCAAGGACAATAAAAAGTCCTTTTTTAGATATGTGGGGAGCCGGAGGAAAAGCAAGGGCAACACTGGACCCCTGCTAAACCAGATAGGGCAACTGACAACTGACACTCAGGAAAAAGCAAACTTACTTAATGGATATGTCCCGTCAGTTTTTCCACCAGTTCCATGGGACGCTCCTGCCCACTTTGGGTCAGGGAGGCCTGGGCGAGGGAGATTCCTTGCCCTCCATCAAAGCTGACCTCGTGAAGGAACACCTTGACAGGCTGGACACCTTCAAGTCAGCCGGCCCTGATGGGTTACACCCAAGGGTACTCAGGGAGCCGTCGAACATCATAGCTCAGCCCCTGGCACAGAACTTTGAGATCACAGATCTTCATCAGGCACTTCACCTGGTGCTCTGGTGAAGTGCCTGATGATTGGAAGAAGGCCAACGTCGTGCCTATCTTCAAGAAAGGGAGGAAAGTAGATCTGGCAAACTACAGGCCCATCAGCCCGACCTATCCTGGGGAAGGTCTTGGAAGAGATTATCAAAGAGGCCATCTTTAACAGACTAACTGATGGCAATATCCTGAGGGATACCCAGTATGGGTTTGTTGTGGGTAGGTCTTGCTTGACCAATCTCATTTCCTTTTACGACCAGGTGAACTATCACCTGGACAAGGGGGAAGAGATTGATGTTGTATATCTTGACTTTAAAAAAGCCTTTGATCTGGTATCCCATAACCACCTCTTGGCAAAACTGGCTAACTGTGGCCTCAACCTCACCACAGTCCGCTGGCTGGGGAATTGGCTCCACGGCAGGATCTAAAGAGTGGTGGTTAATGAAAGCCAATCATTTTAGTGCGCAGTCACCAGTGGGGTCCCTTCAAGGCTCTGTCCTAGAGCCTATACTGTTTAACATCTTCATCAGTGATGTGGACATTGGTGTCAGAAGCAGACTGGCCAAGTTTGCTGAAGACACCAAACTCTGGGGTAAAGCATCCACACCTGAAGATAGAAGGGTGATCCAAGCAGCTCTTGACAGGCTCATGAAGTGGGCAGATGAGAACCTGATGGTGTTCAACACCGAAAAATGCAAAGTTCTCCACCTTGGGAAGAAAAACCTGCACCATGCTTATAGGCTCGGCAGTGCTATGCTGGTTAGCACTACAGATGAAAGGGACTTGAGGGTTATGATTGACCACAAGATGAACATGAGCCTGCAATGTGATGCTGCGGCTAGTAAAGTGAGCAAAATGCTGGATTGCATCCATAGATCCTTCTCAAGCAGATCCCGGGACGTCATTCTCCTACTGTACTCAGCCTTCGTGAGGCCGCAGCTGGAGTATCACGTCCAGTTTTGGGCCCCACAATTCAAACAGGATGTGGAGAAGCTTGAAAGGGTACAGAGGAGAGCCACGCACATGATAAGAGGTCAGGAAAACAGACCTTATGATGAGAGGCTGAGAGCCACGGGACTTTTCAGCTTAGAAAAACACAGGCTCTGGGGTGATCTGGTGGCCACATATAAGTTTATCAGGTGTGTTCACCAGGATCTGGGGTAACTTCTGTTCATCCCCAAGGGATGCAAGATCAAATGGTCACAAACTCCACCACCACTGATTCAGGCTGGACATAAGGAAGAACTTCTTTACTGTCCAAGCCCCCAAAGTTTGAAATAGACTGCCGCCAGAGGCGGTTCAAGCACCTACTTTGAATGCCTTCAAGACAGATTTGGATGTTTGTCTTTTGCCCTTTGGGTGGGGGGCTGGACTCGATCTTCCGAGGTCCCTTCCAGCCCTAATGTCTATGAAATCTATGAAATCTTGCTGGGATCCTATGATCCCTGCTGACTTCCTGCCCCTGGGGTAGGGGGCTGGACTCAATGATCCTTCAGGGTTCCTTCCAGCCCGAATGTCTACAAAATTCTATGAAATTTTGAGTATTAAATGTCTTTTACATGCATTTAACTATTACTAGATTAACTCACTCTGAATATCATAATCCAAATAGGGATATTTGTGGGGGGAGTAAACAGGTATAGAATATAGAAGGCACCTCTTTGTCAGGGTTAGGTAAACAGAATACACACCATTACTTCACATAAATACTTAAGATAAAATGGAATGAATGGCATTTGTGTATCTTGATCCCATTTGCATACCACCCACCCAAGACCTTGCATATAATAGAAAAATTGTTCACAAGTAAACTGTGTGTAGATTAGTTTTGTGTTTCAGAGAATGTCCATGCAATTTTCCCCCTCACTAAATTTACTCAGCAACAGAAGGGATATTTACCATGCCAACAATGTTGACAATTAGCATCTGTTAATGCTCTGAAAGACTAAAATGCCATCATCCCATTTTTCCCATTACAACACAAGAGATAAATCAAATGTCAATCCATTTCTGTTATGAATCATTAATAAAATTGCAAACAGATCTTTTCATTGTTTAGCTTGTAAAAGGTATGGATAGATTCAGCAGCAAGAAACTCATATGCACATTGGTATGCAGCATGATTAAACAGGAACACAACATTTCCTTTGTCTGTAATCAATCCCCTTCTCCAGGGGAATACTATTCTTTAGAGACTAATACTCTACTGACTGAAAAGAAAAAGTTCACAATATAAAAAACAGTCTATTGTGGAGTGAAGGCTGTATCAATACTTAAGGAAGAGGAATCTGAGGATATGTTTTAAGAAAGAAAACAGTCCTAAAACCTCAAAATTCAAATTTAAGACTACACTTACAATGTGTGCGCCAAACACCTTGCAAGAGAAGCATGGGGTAAAGAAAATAAGAATGGGGTAGGGGTAGGGGCAGGAGTGGGCAGATAGTCTCCCTCATCCAACCCACCCAAAAATAAAACGCTACTCTACAGATTCTCAGCAACAGTATACTCTGGGCCATGCAAGAGCGAGAGAGTAAGCAACTGAGCAAGTGTATGCACCCTCTCCAGATTACAATCTCCTTAAATTTCTACAGCATGATTACTATTATAATCGGGGCAGGCAGTTATTTTGGGTGTAGGAGGCCAATTGCCAAGTAAGTTTTGGCAAGCTGTCAAGGGCTGCAAGCGTAGCCCTGCCCTTTTCCAGGTGCCCTGCCCCTTACTCACCATCTTGGAACTAGAAGTCCTGCCCGCAAGCCCTGACTTTTGCCACCAGAAGTCCCACCCCTTGCCCCCCAGAAGTACTTCTTTAAGCAACGGGAACCAGAAAAATACCAAATTATATTTTAAAAATCAAACACCTACTACAACATTCATTAATTTCATTTCAAAAAATATTTTTGTCCTGATTTAGATGCGTTTGTGCAGCGCACAGAGAGGTGATAGTATAATAGCTTAAAATGAAGACCTACTCTTGTATATTGTGGTGGGGTGTGCAGGGTATGGGTGGGTGGATATAAGTTTTTGGGAGGCTGTGGTGTGGGGGGATTATGGGGTTGAATAGCATGGGGGTGTGGGTGGGTATGGGATTTTTGAGAGACTGTAAGTGTGTGGGGGGAGGGTGGCTGGGGAAGGTTGTGGCATGTGTGGAGGGGGAGGGTTTGCCCACAGCCCCCCCACAGGAGACAGAACCCCTGCCAGCGCTCCTCCAAGCCCAGGCTCCGTGCTTCTGCTACACTTGGCCCCGGGGCACCAGCATGGGCTCTGTACTCCTGGTCACCACCACTCCCCATCGCCCCATCTGCCACCACTGCCCTTCTCCTGCCACTTAAAACTAAGAAATTATATTCTAAAAATCAAACATCTACTACAACATTCATTAATTTCATTGGCATAAAATAGATGTACACCTTATGTAAATCAAAACAAAGGCTGTTGTCTAGAAACTTTTTCTAACAAGGTATTTTTTTTAGTTATCCTTATTAGTACTAATTTTTCCATAAAGACAGAAAGACATACCACAAGGGTTGGTGTCAACCACAAAGGACAAAAAAAGGCTTTTTAATGGTTTCTTTGCCATGCGACAGATATGAAAAATGCAGGCACATCTCATGCAGATTATTTTCTGTGATAAAGGAGGTAACATGATTTCCTGGTGCACGCTAGAACACATATTACAGCAGCATTATTATATACCTGTTTGAGAGCTTTAAATAAAGGGCCAAAATCTGGAGTAACAGTTCAAGACATGCAGTCATTTTCTAGGACAGTGTCATCTAAAATGAAGGAACTTCTATGCAGACTGTAGAACACGCAGCTGATTATATATTGCAGGTCATAATTGTTACATTTAAAAACCGAATTTCTAACCTAGTGCTTTATTAATTGACACAACACTTGGTTGGTGAATAGCAGAAAAGCTTGCTCTAATAACTACCAACAAGTTACAAAACTAAATGACAGAAAAGACTCCTTCCCAATATAAAATAAGCTATTAGCCCTTAGTATTATCTTAGCTACACCAAGATCTTTACTCAGTGTGGGCAGGAAGCAGTTTTTGTACAGCCTCAAGCATAGGTCCTTCACTTGTTAGCAGGGTGGCAGGATGGCTTTTGGTCTGGACTGCACACAACTTACTGAGAAATCTGCTCGGTTTTTATACCATTTCTTCAAAGCATTTTTCTTGATGATAGGCCAATTAAACTCCTAACAAAGGAAGGAGGAAAAGGTTGATCATCATATCATAACTGTTAATTGCCTGGCTCCTGTTTTTAATTGTCTAGGTGTAAAGACTGCATGTTTCTGCAGCCTCTGGAATTACAGGTCAATCATAGATGATGGGCCTTGAGTGTCAGACAGGATACTTAGAGGTGTAACCAAACTAGTTTTTGGGTATTTATCAATGGGGTACATTTGCAGTAGCTCATAACTTTAGATATTAGGGCTGAGCGAAATTTCGCCGGCTGTTTTGTTTCAACACTGTTTTGACTCGAAACAGTGAAATTGAAATAAAATGAAGGGCTTCGAAACAGACTTGAAACAAAATGAGGCTAGTCAAAACATTTCAAAAGTTTTGAAATGTTTCAAGTTTTGAAGCAGCCAGGTGGTGGGAGACGGGAGAACCAGGGCTATGCTCCCAGTGGCTCCGCAGCCCCGTGTGGCTCAGCTGGGCGGGGAGCGCAGCCCTGGCTCTCCCTGCCTTCCACAGTCAGGCTGTGGGAAGTGGAACACAGTGCAGGGGAAGGGAACTGAGCCCAATCATAGTGCTAGGGAGGGGAACTCAGCTCAGCTAGGCTCAGTTCCCTTCCCCAGCTGGATGGATCCCAGCAATCTGGCTCAGTTCCTTTTCCCAACTTCCTGGTCCCAGGTGGCAGCATCTGGCTTCTCTCCCTCATCTGGCAGGCAGATCGGGGCCCACAACCCCAGGAGGACTGGCACAGCCCCCGCAGCCCTCTCGAGGTTGTGGGCCCCCAGTCTGCCTGCTGGATGAGAGAGGCTTTTTTGAGCTTCCCCATTATAGCCTACGGTTGAAACAGTGTCATTGTTTTGATTAAACAAAACAGAACAGCAGTTTTGAATCAAAACGAAATTCAAAATGAAATGGTATCCCATCGAAACCTTGAAACACAAGTCGAAATGGGACAGTGCCATTTCACACAGCCCTGTTAGACATACACTGAATCATTTCAGACATTTTTTAACACCTTAGAGTGACATTGGATGCATTGAGAAATGTGAGGATGTCACCCGCAGCACATTCTCCCTATGTTCAATGTGCCTTTTACAGGATTTTTTTGAGATGCATATTTAGTCTTTTGTTTTCTTTAGCTGCCAGGCCAATTGAAATGCATACGCAGTTTCCTTGCCTTCACTGGCTCATCCTTTCTTTAAAGCGTTTCATTAGGTACACATATTAGGGCTGTGTGAAGCTTCGGGTGGTGATTTGATAGGAAGGAGATTTGGCCCGATTCGGTGGCCGAATCTCCGAATCCGAATTGAATTAGGAGACCAATTAAAAGGTCTGAATTGATTTGAAGCTCCCTGAAATGATCCAGAAAAGATTTGGAGAACTTTGGTGATTCGGGCAATCCCCGCCTTTTGCAGCAGGGAACTGGATCCAGACTCTGAGCTTGTAAGTAGGGGCTGGGTCAGGTGGGGCTTGAGGAGGGAGGGAGTAGACCATGGGGGGACCCCTGCCAGGCCCCATCCCCTGCTCACTCCCCCAGCTCACCCCCCATGGCTGTCCTGCGTGCTCCAGCTCCCACCCTTTTAAAAAAAGGCCCCTACTCACTGGGTGCTGCTGGACAGGGGGGACGATGCCTGCTGCCCCCCACTTCCCCCTGCTGCATGGGGGGCTCCGTCACAAGCCTCCCAACCTCCCTCCCACTCTCTCAGCACCCCCATGGCTTTTTAAGAAAAAAAAGCAAACCCCCCCCTCAAACTCACCAGCTCCTGCAGCATCCTCGGGGCATCTTGGGGCTCATTCAGAGCCCTCCACATGGCATGGAGGAGTGGGGGGCAGCAGGGATCGCCCCTCCATCGGGCATGAGCCAGTGAAACGGGGCTTTTTTTTTTTTTTTTTTTTTTAAAGGGCTGGAGCTGGGACAGGCAGAGTAGCCATGGGGGCGGGGGGAGCTGGGAGAGCAGCGGGGCCAGGAGGCTAGTGGCAGAACCCCCCATGCAGCATGGGGTAATGGGAGGCAGTGGGGATCATGCCCTCACCTGGCAGGAGCTGGTGAACAGGGGCTTTTTTTTTCCTCTAAGTGCTGGGAGCTGGGGCGAGCGGGGCTGGAAGAGTGAGCAGGGGATGGTCCTGGGTGAGTCAGCTGAATCGATTTGGGACAGTGATTCAAAACACCAAATCGAATCACTGTCCCCTGAATTGGGCAAATCCGAAGTGAATACTAGCTGCGTTGCACAGGCCTAACACATATGTGATGAGTACATCAGGACTCTGCCAACAATTTTAACCACTTTTATTATTTTATGGCATGAGTCTGGTATTGTGTACCACAACCACCCCACTGTCTCAACACCTAATGGGTTGCAAGTCATTAGCAGAGTTTAATTTTCTTGTGGCAGTCTAGTTATCATGACCCAGTCTTGCTCCAGCAACTGTCCTGCATTTTTATGCAAGAGACGCTTTCATAGTTTTCATATGTAGCAATAATGACTACCCTCTAAGGACAAATGAATAACTGCTCAGACCTTGATGTTGTTTGTGGCAAATATTTCTGTTTTTCTGGTACTCTGCTCCTATATCTAGATTCAGAACGGCAGTGCAGAATTAGGTTACTAACAGTTTCTACTCCAACAATAAAAGCAAATAAAAGGAAAGCTTAGCAGAGAGAGGTGACGAAAATCTTAAGATCAAATGTGGAAAGAAAACACCAACCCTTTTCTAGCTGATGTCCGTTAGAAAGTCCATATTTCACACTGGGGAAAGAAGTTTGTAGTAGTAGCACTCCTTAAAAAAGCCTCAACTCTAGCCTGTGTTGTTTTCTGTTAAAATCTACCATGATACAACTGAAAGCACGTGCTGGTAGAACTTGTGCCAAGTACTGCAAACTGATTCTCCACCCTGCCCTGATGTGTGTTAGGTAAGCTTGATGGTAAGCTCAGCTGTAACATACAGCTTAGTTCTAGATTATGGGTAGCCCTTGTAAGCACCTAAGTAATTTTGGCACAAGATTCATTCTGGGTGCTTGATGACTATCAAAGTAGCACTTAAGTTATTCTGGCATGTTTAAAAATGTTGTCCTAGTCTTAGATAAATGGCTGCGGAAAGGTTATTTGTTTCTAGCCTAATTAAATATGATTGACAAATTTAGAACAACATTTGCAAAGCATTGAATTAAACATATAATACTCCTCAGATGGCAGCTTCTATTCTTGGATCCTAAAACCCTTCAGAGATCTGGTCTTTTGTACCATGTATAACTATAGCATTGCTCAACAAATCAACATCATGTATGGATGGATAGTCTAAAGCAGGGCTGTCCAACCTTTTTGCGTGTGGGGCCGGATCATGAACTTTTCATCACCCAGTGGGCTGGCAGCAGCAGGTGCTTGTGTGGCCTGTCCAGTCTGGCCGTGGCCTGGGGGTACAGGGGTCAAGGGGCGCCGCCTGACCCCACCATGTCCTCCCTGCTACCTGGGCGGCTTTAAGGATGCTCCCACACCTGCGCGCCTGGGCTCAGCAGCCAGGGGGACATGTGGGAACCCTACAGGGAGGTGACAGACATACAGGGACATCCCCCTGCTCCCCGAGGCCCGCACCTTACCACCCCCAGCGCGATGTTTGCGGGTGCGGGGGGGATGCGGGGAGGTGGGAGCGATGCCAGCTTCCCGCCCTGACAGCCACAGCCACAGCAGCAGCGGCAGCAGCAGCATCTCCCATAGGCCTGGCCACAGCATCCCTCCAAGCCAGCATCTGCGCCCCCTGTGCCCACCCGCTGCACTGCAACCAGCGGGGACCGGTGCAGGGTGGGGCTGACATGCAAACGAGGAAGGGAGGAGCGGGGCTAGGAAGGGACACTGTGACATGAGGGGGTAGGGGAGGAACTGCATCGTATCGGCAACATCAAGCTGACACGGTGCGTGTGGAAACCTTGTCCCTTCCCTGGCCCTCCAGCAGCCATTAGGAAGCTGCTGGGGGAGGGACAAGGGGTGGGAGCGAAAGTAAACAGTGTTTACTTTTATTTCCCATTGCAGTACCGTGGGCCTCAGAAAATGCCTTGGTGGGCCGCATGGAGGCCTGGTCTAAAGCAAATGAAAGAGGTTCTTGCTAACCTTGTTTAAGTGAAGACATTTTTCTGCTAGAAAGAGGGAAGACGTTACTGTTCTTTAGCCCCAAAAGACAGGGTTCTATATGAAGTAAGCGATGCCATACCCTGATTTTCCAGTTTGCCCGATTCGTTACAGAAAGTAAGTTTGTAGTTTACTAAAATGCTCTCTTAATTGCAGTACTTCTGACATATAAAACGCTCTCATTTTGAATTGTGGGCATCAACACGTTCTGCAACAGAATTTTGTAATAACTCCCCCAAAGAATAGGATGCCCTGCTAAGCTTTCCTAAATAGAGAGCAACTAAAAGTGGGACTACAGCTATATAGGACTTAAGAATATAGGTTCACTGCTGCTAAATTATCCAGATGAGATTACTTGATTTTTCCCCCTAACCCCCAATATAATTCATTTTTTAAAAAGAAGGTAAGTTAAATTTCATAGACATCAGGGCTGGAAGGGACCTCGGGAGATCATCGAGTCCAGCCCCCTGCCCAAAGGGCAGGAAGTCAGCTGGGGTCATAGCATCCCAGCAAGATAAGCATCCAATTTACTCTTGAAGGTGTTCAATGTAGGTGCTTGAACCACCTCCGCTGGCAGACTGTTCCAGACCTTGGGGGCTCGGACAGTAAAGAAATTCTTCCTTATGTCCAGCCTGAAACGGTCTTGCAGGAGTTTGTGACCGTTCGACCTCGTCATCCCTTGGGGCGCTCTGGTGAACAAATGTTCCCCCAGATCCTGGTGGTCACCCCTGATAAACTTATAGGTGGCCATCAGATCACCCCTGAGCCTGCGCTTTTCCAGGCTAAAGAGTCCCGTGGCTCTCAGCCTATCATCGTAAGATCTGTTTTCCTGACCTCTGATCATGGGCATGGCTCTCCTCTGCACCCTCTCAAGTTTCTCCACATCCTGTTTGAATTGTGGGGCCCAAAACTGGATGCAGTACTCCAGCTGCGGCCTCACCAAGGCCGAGTACAAGGGGAGAATGACGTCCCGGGATTTGCTCGAGAAGCATCTATGGATGCAAGCCAGAGTTTTGGTCGCTTTATTAGCCGCAGCATCGCATTGCAGGCTCATGTTCATCTTGTGGTCAATGATGACCCCCAAGTCCCTTTCTTCTGTAGTGCTATCCAACGTAGCACTGCCGAGCCTATAAGCATGGTGCAGGTTTTTCCTCCCAAGGTGGAGAACCTTGCATTTTTCGGTGTTAGACACCATCAGGTTCTCGTCCACCCATTTGCTGAGCTTGTCCAGGTCAGCCTGGATCACCCGCCTATCTTCTGGCGTGGATGCTTTGCCCCAAAGTTTGGTGTCATCGGCAAACTTGGCCAGTCCACTCCTGACTCCAATGTCCACATCGTTAATGAAGATGTTGAACAGGATGGGTCCAAGCACAGAGCCTTGAGGGACCCCACTGGTCACAGGGCACCATGATGAGTGACTGCCATCAATTACAACCCTCTGGGTCCGACCACGGAGCCAATTTCCCAGCCAGCGGATAGTGGTGGAGCCAAGGCCACAACTGCGCAGTTTGGCCAAGAGGTGATCATGGGATACCAGATCAAAAGCTTTTTTGAAGTCAAGATATATGACATCAATCTCTTCTCCCTCGTCCAGGTGATAGGTCACCTGGTCATAGAAGGAAATGAGATTGGTCAAACAAGACCTACCCGCAACAAACCCGTGCTGGCTATCCCTTAGGATGTTAGCCTGGGCCAGTCCCTCAAGGATGGCCTCCTTAATAAACTTTTCTAAGATCTTCCCCAGGATAGAAGTCAGGCTAATGGGCCTGTAGTTAGCCGGATCCACTCTCCTCCCTTTCTTGACGATCGGCACCACATTGGCCTTCTTCCAGTCTTCGGGCAGTACACCAGAATGCCAGGAGTTTTCAAAAATCCGTGCCGGGGCTGGGCTATGATGCTCGCCAGCGTCTTGAGTACCCTGGGGTGCAGATTGTCAGGGCCGGCTGACTTGAAGGTATCCAGCTTCTCAAGGTGTTCCTTCACAAGATCAGCATTTATGGAGGGTAGGGGATCCCCATCACCCAGATCTCCTTGTCCCATAGCAGGCATGGGCATCCCATGGGACTGATGAAAGACTGATGCAAAGTACCTATTTAATAGGTTGGCTTTTTCCTGGGCATCAGTTGTCAGTTGCCCCATCTGGTTTAGCAGGGGTCCAATGTTGCCCTTTCTTTTCCTCCGGCTCCCCACATATCTGAAAAAGGACTTTTTGTTGTCCTCGATGCTTGAAGCTAGTTGGAGTTCAGTTGCAGCCTTGGCTTTCCTGGTTTGCTCCCTGCAGGACCGGACCAGCACAGAATAATCCTCCTTGGAGGTGAATCCCGTCCTCCATCTTTTGTAGGCTTTCCTTTTTAGCCGCAGGAGGTCTGCTAGGTCCCTGGAGAGCCAGGAGAGCTGCTGTGCCTTCTTGCTGCCTTTCCTCCGTGTTGGAATAGATTTAGCTTGTGCATTGAGGATTGCTTCCTTGACAAGCAACCACTCTTCTTGAACTCCCATCTCCCTGGGGTCATGGTCCCTAAGGGCCGGACCAACAAGCCTCTTGAGCTTGTCAAAGTCGGCTTTTCTGAAGTCAAGGACTTCTGTGTTGCTGACTGACTTGCCAGCTTTACAGCGGATGGTGAAGGTGATCAGCTCGTGGTCGCTGTCACCCAGCTTCCCATTGATCACTAGGTCGCCGATTAGGTCGTCCCCCGTAGCCAGTACCAGGTCGAGCAGCGCTTTGCCTCTCATTGGCCCATAGACTTCTTGAGTCAGGCAGAGGTCATCCACGCACGAGAGAAAGCTTTGTGACCGCTCGGATTTTGCTGAGTGATCTTCCCACGAGATGTCCGGGTAATTGAAGTCACCCATGACAACCAAGGTCCTGGAGCAAGCGGCCTCAGTCAGTTCCCGGGTGAACTGGGTGATCCTCCCCCTCTATGCGGCACTGGTCAGGCCGCAGCTGGAGTACTGCGTCCAGTTCTGGGCGCCACACTTCAAGAGGGACGTGGATGATATGGAAAGAGTTCAGAGGAGGGCCACTCGTATGATCAGGGGTCAGCAGGGCAAGCCTTATGAGGAGAGGCTACGGGACCTGAACCTGTTTAGCCTCCACAAGAGAAGGTTAAGGGGGGACCTTGTGGCCTGCTACAAACTGGTCAGGGGGGATCAGCAGGTATTGGGGGAGTCCCTGTTCCCCCGTGCGCTGCCAGGAGTGACCAGGAATAACGGTCACAAGCTGGCGGAGGGTAAGTTTAGATTAGATATTAGGAGGCGCTACTTCACAGTCAGGGCGGCTAGGGCCTGGAACCAGCTTCCAGGGGAAGTGGTGCAGGCTCCTAGCCTGGGGATTTTTAAAAGGAAGTTAGATGAGCACCTTGCCAGGGTCATCTGACCCCGGTGCTCTTTCCTGCCAAGGCAGGGGGTCGGACTAGATGATCTACCTAGGTCCCTTCCGACTCTAGCTACTATGAAACTATGAAACTCCTGGTCAAGCTCAGGACTTTGAGTGGGAGGTCTGTAGTAGACTCCCACCGTTGTGTCCCCTGTGCCGTATTCCCCACGAATTTTTACCCAGAGGGTCTCTAGCTGTCCATGCTGGTCGCCAACATCAGCTTGCAGGGACATGTAGCTTTCCTTCACATAGAGAGCTACACCCCCGCCCCTTTTGTCAACATGATCCCTCCTGTATAGCCCTCTATACCCGTGGTCCAGTCATGGGTGGAGTCCCACCAGGTCTCCGTTATCCCAATGACGTCATAATTCTTTGCACTGAGCAGCAGGACGAGCTCCTCCTGCTTGTTACCCAGGCTCCTGGCATTAGTGTACAGGCAGGCAAGTGTCCCCTTGGGGGCTCTTGCCTTGCCCACAGATTGTGCCAGGGCTGGGGCAGGGGTGGGCTCCCTTAAGTGCCTTGGTCTGCTGGCTTTGCAAGGGTTGCTCAGCGGGCCAGCAGTGGCAGTAGTCCCCTCATCCCCCAGCAGGCTTAGTTTAAAGCCCAGTGGAGCAGGTCAGCCAGCCTGGCTGAGAAGAGCCTCCTCCCCAGGGGGGAGAGGTGGAGGCCATCTCTTCCCAGCAGCTCGCTGCCTCTCTAAAGACTAGAAATTCCCTGTGTGTCACTTCAGTCACAGGACTTGGAAATCCAATTGTGCATAGCAGTTCATAACCCAAAGTTCACTCCACTTCCACCGTGTATAGCCTGCACAGGTTTACACAGTCATACATCTAATCCCAAAACATTTTAATATACAGTTACAGCAACAGCAAACTGGAGAACTTAAGCCAATTCACATCATAACAGGACAGGAATGGGAAATTCTTGCCAGGAAGGCCATGCAAAAACTTTGCAATCTTTGAAAAGGATCATGCAATTTTCAAGGTCTATAAAGACCAATGAAACTTTTTAAGAAAGATTTCGAAGATGCGCGCACACAAACACACAGTTAGTTTAATACCACTAGTTTCTTCTGAATGAAATGAAGAGGTAAGTGGAACTGCCTAGAATTCAAACTTTTTGCCCAAGAAAATGTAAGCATTTTAAGTCCAATTTCTACATCAGTAACCAACCAGTCTCGAGACTCTACGGGCATGTCCACACATGCAGGCATGTGTGCTTCCAGCAGCTCAAATAGAAGCAATGCAAATTTGAGCCGGGACTTTTTGCACATGTGCCCCGACATGCACTTTGGTGTGGGGCAAATTGTGCCACTTGGAGCAAAATAACCCTGCCTGGCTCCTCCCGGATCTGCAGCCAGGGGAAGCTAGAGGCTGGGGCCAGCACCTGTGCTGGCCCCAGCAATACAAAGAACTGCCCTGGCAAGTAGTTCAGGGCTACTCACTCTCCAGCGATTCTGGGGTCCAGCCAATTGGTACCTAGGGACACCACCCTTTATGCCAGCTGGACTGCTGAAGCAGCTCTGGGTTCTCTGTACCCTTTACCTACTGCCTCAAATCAGTTGGGCAATATTTTATTAATATATTTACAATTTTAAGCAAATTGGAAGCCTACCAGTGCCCATCATAATAATAAAATCAATTCTAAATATTTATACAGTTTGGCATTTTTTAGCTTTTTTTCACAGAAAAATCAGATCTGCCCATCCCCTTTGCTCAACAGGATGTGCAGCGCTGAACAGCACTGATATGCCAATGCCCCACCCCGCCCTTGTCCCTCACTCTCAACCCACAGCCTGCCCCCCACCCCAGTCCCTTCACTCCTGACCCACAGGTATGAGGGTAAGGGGTTTGTGGGAGTGGATTGGGGGTATGGGATTTGTGGGTGGATTGTGAGGGATTGTGGGTGTGGGGGGACATACGGGGGGGGGGGGCCTGCTCAGGAGGGGTGGGTGCCCTGCCCCCTGCAGGGCACCCCCCATCATTCCCCTGCCTTGCCCCAGCCCGATTGTTCCTCTAGCCTGCCCAATTGTTCTCCCACCCGGCCCCAGCCCCCCGATCATTCCCCCACCCAGTAACAGAAGCTCTGAATTGCCAAACAGCATGCAGAACCATGTGGCACCTTGCCAAGCTGGGTCGCACCCACGTGATGAAGCAGTGGTAGTGTGGGTGCCAGGCGGCTGGGGCTGATCCCTGCTGCTCTGCACTGGGTAGGGGGACTCTGATGGTTGCTGTTGCAGCTGGTGAGTATGGGCTGTGAGGAGAGGGGTGGGGCCGGGCAAGGGAGTGATCAGGAGCTGGACAAACAAACTGGGAGAGCTGGGGACTCTAGCGGGAAGCGGGGGAAGTGAGTGAAGGTCCCCCCATGGTCCCCTCCCCCCCTCCTCCAGCTCTCCCCCACCCCTACTTACCTGGCAGGAGCCCAGGTCCAGGTTCCTGCAGCCTGTACCACTGCTTGCCCCACACGGGCAGGCAGCATACTTCAGCACTGGGGCAAAGACCAGCCATAGAGATGCTCTGGCTCGCTACCTGAAGGACCTGAGCTCTGGTTGCCTCAGGGCATGGTCCAGGACTGTACCCTACCCCACTTTTTTCTCCCAGGGTATTTTTTGATACTTGGATCTCCAAGTATCAAATTTTACCCCCACGCTGCAAACATTCAGTGTGGGGAACATTTTTTTGTTCCCATAGGTTTGTCTTGCAGCATCTCAAAGGCTTTGAGATGCTGCAAGAGGCACGTGCGCGCTTGTCTGGATGCACCCTAAGGATGTGTCCTGATGAGCATGCAAGTAGAGTTTGCGATACCTCAAAGCAGTTTGAGGTGCTGCAAACTGCAGGTGACACATGCACACCCATTCACTGCACTGCTAATTTGCAGTGGCAGCAGGGGGGCGGGGGTTTGACACCTGGAGATCCTGGTGTCAAAAAAAACACGCCACTGAAAAAAGCAGCGTGGTACATGCAGCAGCAATGTGCATTGCCACAAAGGGAGCTTGCCCAGTCACAGTCATGCTCTGGCTGCTGGCCAGGCTCTGAGCAGCCAGCTCGGCACCACTGCTGCTGCAGGAGATCTCCAGGACCTCAAGTAAAGCTATTGGAACCAGCACAGGTGCTGCCCCCAGCCTCCCCTACCCCACCTGGGTCACTTTGCTGTGCACCAGAGTGCACGTGCCCAGGGACAAATATATGTGGCTCATCGGGATGCACCCTAAAAAGGTCTTTACCAGAGCCCTTAACCTCTTTTTGCTCCACATGAAACTAGGTGTATTCAAGTCTGGGAACTATATTTACAATTAAGAGAAAGTGAGAGAAGACACAATAACGGTACAAGCAAAGAGCATTATCCCCATTTTATAAATTGGTCAAGAGCAAAAGAACCCAGCCCTGCTGGCAGAACATCCTTTGCCATAACTCAAAATTTCCACTAAAATGGTCTGGGCACAAGTTTCTTGAAACTGACTGAAAGCTACTCAATCACATGATTACACCTTCCTCTGGGAAAAAAAAAAAAAAAAAAAAGGGTCAGATTTAAAAAGTGAGCCATTAATAACCACAAATCTGATAGCTAAGGCAACATTTTCCCCTCCTTAGAATCATTCCTAGAGGACTAGAGTTTATATATCTTAGATACTATGAAACCAAGCTGATAATGGTTGAAGTCTATCAAACATGACAATACCTACAGGGGTTTTCTTGGGACACTGATTAAGAAGCCACAGCAGAAGTTCAGAATTGCACTGGAGACATCAAAAGTTCCGGGACTTACTGCTTTTGATTGCTTTCTCCCATGAAAAATGCCATACTGAGTCAGACTAGTATTTCAGTCAGCCCAGTATCTTCTCTCAGGACTGCAGTGGCTTCCAAGAAAAAGGACCAGACCCAACAGAACATTATGAAATTATCTGACCAGAGAAAGAGTTCTCTCTCAATACTGTCATATATTGGGACAGATTCTGTTCTAATTGAATACGTCTTGACCACTTTATATGGCCATAAGATCAACAAGTGATTTATTTGTGTAACAGAATGAAAGCAAAAAAGATTCCTGAGTAATATACTTTTACAATGAAGTTCTTCTCATTAGAAAATATAGCTGTTTTCTAGTCTTATATGTTAAAGTTCAGACACAAGAGCATGAATCACTTAAAAACATTTTATTGAAAGCCATCCAAAATCAAGTCAATCATGTAATTATCTGTGCCACTAAGGCTTGTTATCTGGGCTGTATAAAATGCATCTCAATAATATTTAAAACTAAACTATTAGCAAAAAGTCCTAGATTAGCATAATTAAGGCACTTGAGATGTAAGTTGATTTAGCAACCTTGCATAAGAGCAACATTCTAGTTTGAATGCTAGTGTCTCGTGAACAGTTCACGCTAAGGAAACTTCTACATTGCTCGCCCTCCTTGGACAAAGAGGACAACAGGAGGCGGGGAAAAAATTTCTTTTTATCATTCTCTATCATAAGTTACCTCCAGCATTTGCCCTGTCTGGCACAAGGTAGTATTAAGCTGCACCTGTTACTTATTCGCAGTATAAGAATTTTCACTAATATCGGTGATAGAATTCTTAACTTTTGATCACTATTCAGTCTGTTTGGACCAAATGCATGAGACACTAGTTTCCCACTCAGGCCTTCAGGGAAAGGAAAAAGAAAGGAAAGAACCCCACGGCAGATTCTGGTTGTTAGCAGAAACAAGGAAGTGAATTGGGCAGAAATGGTGCCCACCCCTTGATAAGGCTAACTGTACCTCTATTAGGATAGTGTGTTTATTCTGGGATCATTCCCATTTCTCCTTCCAACTCCTCTAGCAAGGCTGAAGAAAACTGGAAAAAAAAAAAGGAAGGACGTGGAATGTTACAACTCTGGGTGATGCCAGCTAAATGACGACTTGTTTAGCAGTCTGTCAGAATTTCTGAGCAAGTTGTTTTTAAACTATAGTTAGGACCATCCAATTTAACCAGCCACAATTAAATACCTTTGGGACCATTTTTCAGATGAGTTTTTCAGACTGTGGTGTTTAAGAGGAAGAAAATGTTAAGAATAGTCCCAACCTTGTGCCTCGTGTTCTATAGGGTTTTGTTCTGACCTGGGCTCAGCCTCTCAGTATTTATAGTTTTACAAGACAGTTTTGATGCCAGGCACTTGAAAAGAGATCTCGCCAACTGATTAATGACAATGACATGTTCTCAGTCAGGATTATGCCTTAACCTGTTAGCAAAATCAGACTGAGACTGCAACAAAAACTGTGGTCATTTTATTAAATACTGATGTCCTTTTGATGAGAGAAGGAAGAATAGTCTCAAACACTGACAGAAAAATCTCACTATTAAGCCAATCTAGATAAAATCCTGATTTTAGCTGCATCCAATTCTCAGTTCTTTATGTTGATATCTTTCCCTTCCTCTCTGTGGGTGGCAACCACTTGCACTGCATTGCAGTTAAGTACAAAATTATTCAATCTGAGAAAGAGGCTTAGGATATGCACATTTGCCACTGAACATTGGTGCATGTTTCAAGGGTCTGAGACTGCAGGAACGTATTTGGCTTCCTCTTCTATGAAGTGGTGTGACCCACACATCAAACAGTCATGGAGAAAGGGGAAAAAGAGAAGCCGTCACCGAGTGAAAAGGAAAAAAAAAATATGATAACAACAACAAAATCACTGCCTGAAGGGGCAGGAAACATGGCAAAACAGCAAAACACATTGTCAAACGAAATTTAAGTACAGTTTCTAGTTACTTCAAGAAAATAGTTCTCAATATTTAAAAAACAAAAGTTGTTTAGCATGATGTAAAGCTTATGAAAAGAGAATGCATCTTAATACTCCACGTGTCTTTCAGAGCAAATTGCTTGTCATAGTAAGGCACTACTTATCTTCTTTGGTTCAGTGTTTAACTATCTCATTCAATTTAAAGAGAGGTAGCATGAACCACACATTTAGCTCTTGTGTTCCATTACACTATTTCAAAATGTCAACACCTATCAGATGTTGGAGGTCTCTGGACTCCTTTAACTCATCAGAAAACTGCAACAAAAACAAACACAATTTGGGTCAGGTCAGCACAGATTCAGAGTAGGCAATAATCCATTAACTTATTTTGAGACAAGAGACAACTACAATGACAAATGTCAAACTGGGAATGAGGTAGCTGAGGTGATAATATTTCAGAACGCATTACTTTATAGCAAGACTTCTTGTCATTCAAAAGACAAACTGATTCATCCTGGAAGGAAAAAACAGCCAGTCCTCCCAAGTTGCAAGGAAGTTTAATACACACAAGGCTTTTGGGAATAGAAGAATAAAATCGGAATAGGGGTTTGGACAGTTTCCCTTCACCTCTGCGTGTGTCTATACAAGATGCTATGGCACTATAGTGTCCACTGGCAAAAACCACAACACCGCCACTGTATCACCATAGCAACGTGCTCCCTCATTATAGTGCATTGCTACGGCGACATAGTGGCTGAAAATAACTGTGCAGCCGGCACAGCACAATACAGGCTGCTACTGTGCTGTTTCTGCATGACAGCACAATAACAAAGGCGCCATATGGCCACGTGTAGACGTGCCCTCTTTCAACAACAACAACAAAAATGAGCAGTAATCTAGCTCTGTTCACTGTTCTGCCTACAAGGCTCAGTGATTTCCAACACAGACTTTTTTCTTTGTGAAAACAAATTGCGCGGATGGTAATATTTGCCCATGGAAGCAGGGATTAATTTTCTGGGTACACAGAACTGGCAATAGAAGGGGAGGTCAATGAGAGCTGGCCACATAACTTCTGCCTTGTGCCTTTAAAGATTTACCTCAGAAATAATAAAATACTTAGATCAAAACCTGATGTAGAGAGAGACATATTAATTATGTACTCAACACTTAAAACACACTGGGTGCTCCACAAAAGAATCAGAGGTAGAGGAAGTTTTGAAAAAAATCAGCCATGATCTCTGTCCTAACAAGTAAGGATTAAGATGAACAAATATTTGGATAAAAAAACAAACAAAAACAAAACAGAAGACCATTTAAAGGACACAGTACAGCATAAAATATTTGTAATTCTAAGCAATGACTGGGCCCTTATTTGTTTTAGTGATTTTTCTTTTGTTCTGGATAAGAAATAATGACCAAAGAAACAGAACTTAACATTTCCAGGTCATTAGCACAACCAATATTCTCATTCATCAGGAAGGAACAGAGTTTTTAGAAGAGGTTTCACCTCTCCACACTTCTTTTCTTTTTTTCTGTTGGTGAACTGTATCTTAAACATCAAAATAAGACAAACCTGTATGGGTAGCCATGGTATTTGGACCTGAAGACAGACAGCAGCCAGCTGAAGAACAATACCACCAACCCAATACCAGCCACACACATTACTGTAGAAAGTTAATAGAGAATAAAATGATTAGTTAGTAGTCCTGCTGGGAAAAGTCCACTATAACTGGGGTTTTCAGAAGCACACAGCCACATCTGCTCTCACTGAAGTCGACTGGAATTTTCCTATGGATGTCAACAGAAGCAAACCTGGGCTAACTGAGAATTCCCTTTGAAAAATGTATGGTCAATAATAGTTACAGTATAGAGAGAACAAAAAAGAGAAGCCCCTTCATCTCTATTAAGAGGGATCAGATAAAAATTACAATTCATTTCTCTTAGAATGTTTTCTAGTCCTTGCTGCATCTCATGGAGCAGCTCCTATTGCTTCTGTATAAGCAAAGAGTAACTCAACTGCAAGGTACACAATAAACAATAGTTCAATTAAGCAGAAGAAAGCCAATAGTGAACATAAGAGCACAAACGCGCACATTTCCAGTTGGAGAGCACGAGGGCAAAGGAAATTCTCAATAACTCCCCACTTGGATCCACAGAACTGACTAATGCACATGTGCAAGCTGAAATGAGTAAGTACATTTTAACAAGTGACTAATTAGCTGGACTGTTTTACATACAGATCTATATGACTCTGGTGGGAATTTAGTACAGCTAGTAACATCATAATGACGAGTTATCCCAGTGGTTAATTTCACTGTACTACAATAGGTCTGCAGGACTGAGGCAAAGTATGGTGTAACTAGTCCCTGCCTGTGACATGACCACTCAGGGTCAAATCCAAAAGGAAGGGCAATGTGTATCAAATAAGAATGCATCTGGAGAATGACTACCGCGGTTTTCTAGTAAATTTACTTTTTGTACTGCAGTTACGTTTTGGATAAACCTGAAGGCCTTAAAAAGACTAAGGCTTGGAGTTTTATTTCCACTCCTTGAGTGACAAAGCAGTTGTCTGTCAACTACATGTGTGTGCATCCCTCAGTTATTAGGTTACTAATTCCACAGGTTTTTTTAAAGATTTCTCACAGAGAAATTACACAGCTTAACAGCATCTGGATTCTCTCTTCTGCAATCCAACACTACAACTAAAAAGGTAACATAAGGTAATTTTAAATGTTGTTGTTTTCCAAGGGAAAAAAGCATTACATCTAAAAAACATACATCAACACTGTAAACAAACAAATAACAAAATCAATGTGTGACTCTACTAAAACTGACCAGCATATTGTAAGTATTTGGTGAATGTCTCTTCCCCACATGGAAACAAAACTGTTTAATTGCACAATAAATGTATAGCCTGTATTAGGAAAGGTAGTACTTACTTTTTCTTTTCCCCACATCCATGTCAGATGTGGCAGCTTCATGCAGGAGTACCATTCCTAAAGTAACGCCACCATCTGCAAAATGTGTTTAAGGCACAACTGGCAGAAACACACTCATTCTTAATTTTATAATGCATTCAATGCTCACTGTATACCTGATGTATACAAAATCTATTGTAAGACAGACTACAGTCTCTCCACCAACAAGAAACTGTAGGGGAGAGTGAGGGATGGAGAAATCAATAATTTGAAATAATACTAATCCAGAAGATATTGAAGAGGAAAAACTGTAGGGAAACTAACTATCTAGCTAAAAGTTAAACTATGCAAGTTTATAATAAACAGTACTCCTTTCCTCAAAAAAGCAAAGCATGGATGAAGACTTTTCCACTACTTCTGACTACTCTACTTTCATCTATTCCTGTCCCCTGAAGAAAGGTGATCCTCAAAAGCTTTTCCATTTTATTCAAATCTCCATTAGCCTGATCAGGTGATCAATTAAACAAAAACTGAGGAATGTTTCAACTAACAGACTATACCAGACAAACAGTGAAATTTTGGCCTTTGTTGTTTTCCAGTTTGAATTCTTACTCCCCAGTAAAAGTAACACTAAAATGAAGGCTCAGCCTAACAAGTAAGTTATGCTGTATTTAACAATAATGAACTCTGACGTAGTGAAACTACATACACAGTGAAAAAATGCAAGCCCCAATTATTTGACTGCATTGCAGGGTGTATGTTTCAGGCCGAATCTTGCTTTCACTGAAATGAAAGGAGTTTTACTATTGGCTTAAAAATAGAATGATAGAAGTCAGAGGGCCTCCTGTTTCAGCAAAACCTCCATTAGTAAAGCTGCATAAATGATTCCACCAATTGTAGTCTTCTAAAGGCTCAGCAATTAGCAAATCTGTTTCAGTGTGGGCAGCAGAAAGGGACTTGGGGAATGGAGCATAATTTATAGCTCCACTCATTTTAATGCCATGTCATTGTGAACTGCCACACACTTTGTCAGAATCAATCTAACAGTACAGTGTAATAACTAAATAGAACAACATCTCACCTGAGTTTTTAGGGAACATTTTCATCAAAGAAAGGTCCGAGTCATTCAGTAAGTATGCACCAAAATCTGAAAACCCTTTCAACATTAGATCATTTAACACCATTGCTTACATGATGCATGAATTTACCTACATTTAAAACAATGTATTGTATCTTACCACATTTTAATAATAAATAGTTAAAATAGATGAGAAGTAAAAGAAAAAAGGTAAGATTCCTGTTACCTTATATCAATTAAATTGCTTCACGCTCTTGACTCAAAAAGAAAAAAAATAGTGTAGACTGCACTACTGTAAAAAATGCTGGAATTTGTCATTAGCTGAAAAAAAAAAAAAGTACATTCTGGTGGGAAGAAAAATAATTCATGTGAGACTAATTGACAAATCTAACAAAACTAGAAAGTGCTGAAAATTACAATGCGTTACAGAACAGGGAGAGAAAAAGAGAGTATTAAACCAAAGGACAGCTAATAAGATTTCATGCTTTAGCATCTTTCTTACGTGTACCCTAAAATGTTCTGCAATGTTAAAAACAAACAGGAAAGGAAGAGAGGAGGGAAAGAAAAAAGGAGAATGTGTTTTCAGGTAAAAGACAGAATTGGACAGATAGAAAAGGCTGCTCAGCCTGGCAACAGCTGCATTAGAAAAACTTCGGACCAGCCTCTTGAGGTGGCACCTGTGGTCTGGGACTTGGAGGCTGGACATATTGACACTGCCATAGAAAATGGGGACATAAAAAAGTCTTGGGTGAAGACTTCAGTAAAGATGTAAGACAGTGTCATACAAAAGGTGATATGAAAAGAGGATGTGAGTTAACAGAAAATGCAGGAGGAGGGAAGTTCACTATCCAGGACTGAGGTTATGAACAATAGACAGGAGAACTGCATAGCTGAGCTCAAAGAAAATAGGAGTGATTGATTTTTTAAGGTGTTTCTCTTGGCCAGAAAAAGCCTTAGAAGATGCATATCAAGGCAACAGTGACAAAGCTGTAATTTCATTCTATCAAGGGAAGCAAGCAGAGTGAGAGGAAGGAAACCCTGTATGTCATTAATAAACAGAAGAATAAAGACAAGAGAGCAGTGGAACAGAAATCAAGCACCACAGAAAAGGAAACGAATCCACCACCAGAGAGAAAGAATCAGCGGGAAGGTTGAACCAGACCTGACAGACACCACAAAGGAGTGGTGATTCACAGTTGTAAGACTGTATCAAGCTCAAGGAGAAAGAAAAAAAATGGCAATAATCAATCTCTCCTGTTGTACTGCCAGAAAGATGGTAAGCATACAAATGACTTGGTTGTTAGCGCGTTTAAGAAAGGGCTGCCAGAGTCTGGTCACTGGCAGCACGGCTAGGTGACGGGTAGGAATCTTGACAAACTACTTTTGTAGGGTAGCAAAGGCACAGACAGAGGCAGACACTTGGCAAAAAAATTAACTGTCACAAAAAGTGTATATTTTTACTATGAAGGATACTAAACAGGAGAACAATGTGCGTTTCAGCCACAAATTGGGCTTGGCTGCTTCCATGGATATAGTTCTGTAAAAGACAAAATTAAATTATTTTAAGAAAGAAACTGGAGCAGATTTCAAATAATTAGTAGCATTTATGCAACTTGGAGTTAGATTCTTTGTTGAGTCTTTCAGGACATGCAGAATGGGAGAGGCAGGAAGGAAGAGTGGGGGCCAGGTTGTTTTATATCACCGTCACGCCATCAAACTTTCAGGCAGCTGCAGGGCCAAAACCATTCCCAAGCATGTAGAGAGCAGCCCAAGGTGCTGTTTTAAATTACTGAAGTATTCTTAGAGCCCAGATTCCCTGAACTGCAGTGCAGAACACTGAATATGCCCCGCTTCCTCCCACATAGGATCCACTTCCCACTCCGTAGGCTGGAGATTATAAGCATCGAGCTGGAACGTATACATCACTACATACATCCTATGTTGCTCCTGTACTGAGGGAATTTTCCCTAAGCCATCATGGAGCCTTCACAACAGACTCCAGAATATAAGATCTTCCCATGATAAAAGGAGGGAAAGGAAAGAGTTGCCATAGAGAAGTTAAAACAAAATCTGAAAGATTAAAGCTTTAAAAGACAAAACAAAGGATTTGTAATTATTATGCTGAAAAAATACATTTGCTATGTGTGCCCTTGAGAATGAGATAATAAAACAGCAATTACAAAAACACAGAAAATTCTTCTGATAAAAATGTTACAAATGAAAATAATTGATGTCATGTGTTTGTCTCTTTCATTGGACCTTGGTTCTTCACTGAAGTTTTCACAACTTTCTCAGAGGCTAACTGGAAGATTGGTGAAGCAGCATTCATTTGAAGTGCCAATACCTAGGGCCTAATCACCTCAAGGTATATGGCATGACCCCACTACAAATGGGCAAGACTTCAGGTGCATCTTGCATCTATTACACAGCAGTTAGTTACATGTATGGAGGAGGAGGATGACAACAAGGCAATTTTGCTATTTTAACAAGTTCTTAACGGTGATTAAACTTTTAAAAATCAGACCACCTAAGAGCAGCAAAAGTTGTTTTAAATCAAAACTTCCATCACTTCTCCCCTTGCCTGGACAACTGTCTGCAAATGAAGTGGTGATAGAATAGAGCAGTTCACGGGCAAATGAGATACGGAATAAAAATGTTATAGAAGAAATAAAGGTGGTTATACTAAAACAAACAACCAAAAAAGTGAAAGGCCCAGGCAAAAAGCACAGATGTAGACCTAAAATAATATGTATCTGCTAAAATAACACTGCCCTTGGAACTTGCATTGTACATGTTGCCTTTCCTCTTAAGAGAAAGTTAAGAAGAAACCAAAGCAGCATTCCTGACTCACCTAAACCTACTGCTGTATATTGTAACTGTATCCTCTCAGCTTTTGACAGAAAAGAAGCAAAAAGTTTCAAATGCCCTAAATGTTAAAAGGATGCCAAACCATGCATGTTAGAGAGAGATCCTTTTGAATCTGGTATTGCCTACGCCCAGATATGGCAGTCTAAACCAATGCCTTTTTAATATTTGGTACTGCACAGAACTCAGTCACCAGGCAGAGTGGTTTGTCAACTGGAATAAGTCGCATTAAAGCTGCATTTACCATTTGGCAAGGAAGAATGCTCATTCACAGTGAAACTAGCTACCACACTTCTAATTGTGTGTGTGGGGGGGGTGACAAAGGGGAGCTTCTAGCTATTTTCTCATTTATATGCAACAAAAAGAGAGCACACACTGGAAGAAATCAGATGTTAAGTAACCTTTTTGCCCTCTCTATAGATTAATGCCATTACTCCTGTGGGAGTTGGAACAAAATTTTCAAAACATTATGTCTTTTGGATGTAATAGGTCGCGTCTACACGACGCCGTAAGGTGATGTTGCCATAGCGCAGTAAGGTGATTACTACATGATGCACACAGCACGTGGTTAAATTTCGCTGCTATGGCTAAGCAGCTGGTGATCACATGTAGACACATATAATTGCTATCTCGCTGTAGCGCGCTGCTATGTCACCACAGAACAATGTGTAGACGCACCCATAGACAAGTACCAATTTTCATCTTTACAGCACATTTGGTTTGCAAATTCTGACTGCACTCACATGTAATAACATCAAAATATTAACCATAATGTATGTATGTCTGCATTATGATTATTCATGGTTCCTCCCCCCTCTTACCCAAAAGGATGGTAGGACCAAGTAGGGAGTCCTCTAAATCCTTGCTGGAGGCCCTAAGATATTTCTATTCATACATCATACCTGCAAAGCCTTTCCTTCACGACAACATGCTTCTGGCACAGGGCAAGTTTCCTTCTGAGCCAGTCAATTCAACTTCATTTGTCTTACTGACCATCTATAGTAGAGTAGGGCCAGCTGTTCTTACAGTATCGATAGTCCCAGTGACCCAGGAAGTCTGACATAAGGAACAGAACATGCATCCTGAATGTTGCTTTTTAATCTGACCCTTTCCACTTGATTCCCACCAAGAGGGCTAAGCCTTACCACTTGTCCAGTATGGGGATTCTTATGAGCATATGGTGGCCCTCTGATGTGGTTCCACATCTGACCTGATGTCATTGCTAGTACAAAGCACTGGAAAGGAAGAACAAAACAAGTCATGGATATTTTGATTCTCCCTACCCTTTTTTTCCCCCCTCTATATTTCATCTCCCCATACACAACATCCATTGTCAGCGGCAGACCATCAGAAACAGAACCAGAATTAAACATCTTGGAATCAAGTAGTACCATCAGATAACCAAGGAAAACTAAATGAACTTTGCATTTCAGTCTAACAAACGTGATGTACTTCCCTACCCACAAGCGTTTTAGAAGTTATGTTTTTCAAAAATCATTGCCCTTGAGTCTGAAAGTCCATGGCATAAATGGTTTTCACATACAATGTTGACATAGTATTATACTGTATCAGTGTGTGTTAAAATGAATGCCTGGTCCCAGAATTTCTGAATTTAACACTATGATCACGAGACTTATTTACTGTGTGCTATTATCTACCCAAGATATCCTCTTTTTTGCAAACATATACACTATGTTTTAGGGAACATAGGATTTGCCAGACTAATTAGACCATTATGCCATCAAGCTGGGTAGCAAGAAGTATCCAAGAGAGGGGAAGATGATACACAAGACTGTACAGAAACAAAATATTCCTTTGAGATTCTGCATGTTATCACCACATGGCCAAACAAACATTGTTTCAGGACATATCTTGAATAATTTCAAATGTTGCTAGTCAAAAGTTACTTAGCATTTTTTCTTGTATCTATCCAGAAGCAGTACCAAGGACTTTTTTTTTTGTATGGCTTTAGGGGCAAGGACTTGAAGCTGCTATAAATTCCAGAAACCACATCCTAAACATCTGGAATCTGGTCTACATTAATATTCTGATAATTAAATTCTGAAAAAGACATGCAAAAATAAACCCCCAAAACAAGACCGATTTGAATTAGAGACTGGGTTAAAAAACAAAGCAAAACAAACCCTGCCCCCCCCCGATCTTTAATAATATTCTCACTTAAGATTGTGTGTCTGTAGGCATGGGGAATATGTTCTGCCCTTGGTTAAAAATACTGTCCCTTAATACCCCATGTTCAGCTTGCCTTGAAGTAAGTGAGAAAACACAATTCATAATCATAAACCCATTATAATTTTATTAGTAAACAGTTTCTCATAAGAAAGGTGACAGAGAAAATGCAAAATTTCCTGATCTTTTAAGTTCAATCTAGATCAATATGAAACAGACTGCAGTTTAAAAAAAAAGTTAATTTTCATACCAAAGCAGCAAAGGCCCAGCCAGTTTTGTTATACAGAAAATCCAGGTTGCTCCTCCGTAAATACACAAGGCCACCAATGACAGCCAGCAACAGACCCAACATAAGAGGACCAGCATAGTTCGGTGGTCTCATCACTCGAATCTATACAAAAAAGTGAAAGGTCACTCAAATTAAAAATTTTAGTCAGCAAGGAATATATCACAAAAACTGGAAATAATGCAAGCATGCAAAATAAACCATGTTATTAACTTTTTTAAAGACAGCAGGGTGCCCCCCTCACTTCTATTGTTACAAGGAATCCTACAGAACAAAAATCTGTTCATAGCCTAACTGCGATCATTCCAAAACTGGTTCATTTCCATAGTACTGGGCACTTCCAAGTGGTAAGTGAATCTATATCAGTTTGTAAAGTGATCTGGTATCTTTCTGGATATAGGACATTAAAAAAAATGCCAGAATATTTAAGTAAAATATCATAGCATGGAAAAACCAAAGAGTAATAACTGTTTGCATTTGAAAGCTATTTAATTTACAAAATTAGCTAGAGACAGTTGGGCACAGGACATGTTTACAGTAACCCAGTAGAAAAGATTTTCTTAGCCACACTATACATCTGAGAAACAGACTTTCCATAGCTAGAATTACCTCAGAGTAAGAACAGAAAAATATATCTGTACTTACATTGACATCAGTCCTATCAGCTACCCAACGAGCAAGCTGCTCAGCTGCAAAACCTCGCACCTGAAGCTCATATGTGTCCCCTCTTTTAGGTTTCCCTTTGGCTGGAAAGTTAATGAAGGTTGGAGCTGAATTCATGTTTAGCTATATTAAAAAGAAAAAAGACAAAGGCATCACAATTAAATATATTTTCTAGCAATTTAAACTTCTCTTTCACTGCTAGTTTATCACTCATTTTATAATTAAGCTTGGGCACCTAATTAATCATGGGGGAACCAATCATAATATGCACCTCATGGAAAAAAACCCATAAAAAACAACAACAATATTAACTACATAGTATTGTGGCTTAAAAGCCTCTTCTTTTCAAAACTCTGTAGGATGGACCAGAACCTAAGACATCAAATAATGCATTCAGTATATTAGCTAGAAACAGTTTTCTTGGATACCTCCTACTGTCTTTAGCATTCAGAAATGACCCAAGCTACACAGTTCTTGACACCAAAAACTATACTTCTCAGAAATCAATCTGAGACTAGTTCCCCTCTCCCCAATAGTTTTAACAATACATTATTTCCCCAATATAATCAACACATTTTCTTCAGTATTTATATTCACACAGTCAAAAAAGGACTCAAGACAGTCCACAGAAGAAAAAGGAGGAAAAAAAGGAAAGGGAAAAAAGCCCAGTGTTCACCCATACAGTAACTAAATCAGATGTACGGCATAAGCTTTCATAAGCAGAGGGCTTACATCAAAAGATACTGCATCCTTTCACAGCAGTAAGTAAACTCTCTTTTTATGACAGTTTATTCTGTAACACACCTCTCTGATTCAGTCTACAAGGTGCAAACCTATCCTACATTTTGCCCAACTTCAGACTAACATGGCTAACTACTTCTCTCTATCTATCAAGTGCTACGGTTGCCTTTGGTAGCAAAGGAAGACTTTAGAGATCACATGAGGTTTGGTTTGGCTTTGTTGAGGGTTTTTTTTTTGCCTTTGAATATTATACATCCCTGGCAGACATTAAAACAATAGTGCAATTAGGATCAGAGCAATTTTATGCCCCATCCCAAACACTGCACGTCCTGCTATGACAGACACGCCTGGTAACAGGCACGAATTTTGGGACAGGACATAAAATGCCTGCAAAACTGCCCCCAGCCTCCCCTATAGATCAGGCAGGAGGTGGCAGCTCTGTTTTGGACTCCAGCTGTCCCTGGACTGGTTCAAGGCTGCAAGCTGTCCTGTGGCCGGCTCCAACAGTCAGCAGATTGCCTGCCAGCCCCAGGACTGACCAGCTGCATGCCTAGATTTTAGACATCCTGGGGCAACATGAGTATGTATACCTGTGAGGAAATCTGTAAAGTAGTGGGCAGAAATATACATAGTGGTATAAAAAGTCAAATGTTCTTTATGAACAAATTGTTGATAATTTTTCTTGTAATTTCTTATTATTATAATATTCCTATTGTTGAAAATCTATTTCTAAGTGACCTGCATAATACCTCCAAGAAGGTTTCACCCAGTCTTCATCACAAAGAGAAATATCAGACAAGATTTGTAAACCTTTTAGCAAACCTAGACTCACTTATGCTTTGGACTACAACCACAGGAATCAAAGCCAGGCAAATCTCTGCTATTAAATCCACTTTCCTTTTGAGAGGCTTGAATATAAAATGCAAGGAATACAAACTGAAACCAGTTCTGTAACACTCAAAATATTTTTTCTTTCCTTACAAACATACATGTCTCCCAAATCAAATACACACACAGTACCTATTCTGAGCCAAGTTCTATTATGAATTAAACCTTGTGCAAAAGCCACAAAGTCATTTAGAAGAAGGAAGGGAGGGAGGGGTATCATTTTTAGTTTCTTCTGACGGCTCTGTGTATTAAAAAGGGACTTTAGATCATCTGATTAGGCACTGCTTTAAGTTACAATAAACAAATATATTAAAAAGTTAAATTTACTGAAACTCACAGGAACTTATTACATCTGATTTTCAGGACAGTCGCTCTTTTTAGACAAACACATATATCAAATTTCTAATCCTGCTCCTTTTATGTAGCTGCACCCTGAGTTACTTTAAAATATCTTTTGAAAAAAATTTAAAGATGTCCCTCAATGCACTCTAGCTATCACTGTTTTGATACAAAGTCTTTTGCTGACTTATTTTAACACAAACTGGTGCCATCATTGTACAAGTCATTGTTAAGCATTTAATTAAAAAAAAAAAATCTAAGAGATTTTTCATTACTGTTATTGTTTGTAACCATGTTAAGTGGTTATGAGATAAATAACATGCAAGTAAATAATATTCATTAAGGATGACATTTCTGGGAGCCCAGCAGGGGAAATAATGCTGAAAGAAAATCAGCACAGGTTCACTGCAGGTAGATCCTGCCTGACTAACCTTGTTTCTTTTTAAGACCAGGTCACAAAATGCTTAGAAGCAGGAGTCTAGGTAGAGGTCACTTACCTAGACTTTAAGAAGGCCTTTGATACGATATCGCATACCATTCTCATAAAGAAATGGACAGGCTGTGATGTAGATGATTACATGGTCAGGTGGGTGACAAATTGGCTTAGGGGTCGTACCAAGAGAGTGGTGGTGGATGGGTCGGTATTGACCTGAAAACATGTGGACAGTGGAGTCCTGCAAGACTCAGTCCTTGGACCGGTACTATTCAGCGTCTTCATCAGTGACTTGGACGAGGGCATAGAGAGCACCCTGTCCAAGTTTGCAGATGATAACCAAATTATGGGGCATAGTTAACACTATGGATAAGGAACGGATAAGGCGGATAAGGAACGGATCTAGGCGGATCTGGACAGGTTGGAAAAATGGGCAGAACAGAATAGGATGCAGTTCAATAAAGACAAGTGCAAAGTGCTGCACCTGGGCAAAAAGAACCACCAACACACTTACAGGCTGTGGGAGGACCTTCTCAGCAGCCCAGCAGCGGAAAGGGATCTTGCGAGTCATAGTTAACTCCAAGATAAACATGAGTCGTCAGTGTGACAAAGCGATCAACAAGGCTAATCGCACTTTATCATGCATTAGCAGATGCATGACAAACAGGTCCAGGGAGGTGATGCTTCCCCTCTGTGTGGCACTGGTCAGGCCACAGCTGGAGTACTGCATCCAGTTCTGGGTGCCACACTTCAAGAGGGATACGGAGAATCTTGAGAGGGTTCAGAGGAGGCCACTTGTATGGTTGAGGGCCTGCAGGCAAAGCCCTACGAGGAGAGACTGAGGGACGTGAATCTCTTCAGCCTCTCCAAGAGAAGGCTGAGAGGTGATCTTGTGGCTGCCTATAAAATTCATCAGGGAAGGGCAGTAGGGAATAGGAGATGCTCTATTTACTAATGCAGCCCCTGGAGTAACTATGAACAATGGCCACAAATTTACAGAGAGCAGATTTATGTTGGACATCAGAAAGACCTTCTTCACAGTAAGGGTTGCCAGAATCTGGAATAGTCTTCCAAGGGCGGTGGTGCTCTCCCCTACCTTGGGGGTCTTCAAGGGGAGACTGGACAAGCACCTAGCTGGGCTCATCTAACCCCAGTGCTCTTTCCTGTCCAGGGCAGGGGGTTGCACTTGATGACCTACTGAGGTTCCTTTCAACCCTAACATCTATGAATCTATTAATAATTTCAGCCATTTTAATTTTTTTTTTTATCGTGTTACTTTGGTGGGATATGAAAAAGGAAACAAACAATTGGAGCAGGAATGTAACAAATGGTGAAGTCAAGCAACAACAGAGGTCTAACCTAAAATTCTCTATTAACCTAAAGATATTTCTATGCACTTTATATTTCTTCTCCATCACCTATTATGCATTGGATAATTCACCCAGCCATTAAGTTGGGGGGGGGCGCGGCCTTCCCAGGGCTTATCTGAGGCCTCCACCCAGACAGAGCCCACAGTGGGGCTGGCGTCCCCCAACCCCCTGGCCTGCGGGAGCTGCCCAGCAAGGCCTGGGCGGGCAGGGACTGGAGACCCCCACAACTGTCCTGCAGGCACCCGCCTTAGGGCCCTGGAGGCGCGGGTGAGGGAGCTCCAGGAGGAGGTTAGCAGGTTGAGGGGAATCAGGGAGGCAGAGGAGGAAATTGACAGCTATTTTCTTTCCCTGCAGGGTTGTACGACCAAGGAGGATGCACCTCAAGATGAGCTCTCCGCTGCTAAGTGGCAGACGGTCACCTCCTGTGCCAGGGCTGCTCGAGACATGGCAGCACCAGTTCCTCCAGTCCGGCTGGAGAACAGGTACGAAGCCCTGGCAGCCCTGGAGGGGGAGGAAGGAGAGGACGAAACCAGGGAGGAGGCAACTCCACGCTCACCACGTCCCATGCAAGCTGGAGGAGGCAAGAAGGCCAGGAGGAAGAAGCGTCGCGTGATCATCATTGGTGACTCCATCCTGAGAGGTACGGAGGGCCCCATCTGTCGCCGGGACCCCTCGGCACACGAGGTATACTGCCTACCTGGAGCAAGGATTCAGGATGTGAAAGGGATGCTCCAGACTGTAATCCAGCCCACCGATTATTACCCCATGGTCCTAGTCCATGTGGGCACTAACGATGCGGCCAGGAGCCCTGATCGCCTGATGGAGGATTACCACGCTCTGGGGTACGTGCTGAAGGAGATGGGCGCACAGGTGGTTTTCTCTTCTATCCTGCCAGTAAGTGGACGAGGTAGACGGCGTGAAACGTGCATCGCGGAGACCAACTGGCGGCTACAGGAATGGTGCTTCGAGGAGGGTTTTGGCTTCCTCAGCCATGACCGGCACATCACGACGAGAGACATGCTGGGATGGGATGGGCTCCACCTTTCCCCTAAAGGTAAGCGTGTGTTCTCTTCTAGGTTGGCGGACCCCCTCCGGCGGGCTTTAAACTAGGCTCGTCGAGGGAAGGGGAAGATGAGGGCAGAGGAAACATCAGACTGCCAGACCAAACAGCACCCACAATTACAGCCCAGCCCAGCCCAATGAGCAAAGCGAATAAACAGGTAAGAGATAGGGGCCAGGGTAATGCTGGGACTAGGGGGTCAGTACACGCACCCACAGGAGGCCTCAAATCCCTCTACACAAACGCTTGTAGCATGGGCAACAAGCAGGAGGAACTCGCCCTCCTGCTGGGTGACACCAGCCCGGACATAGTGGGGATTACGGAAACGTGGTGGGATGAAACGCATGATTGGGCGGTCAATGTCAAGGGCTATAGGCTGTACAGGAGGGACAGGATAGGAAAGAGAGGTGGGGGCGTGGCGCTCTATATTAAGGAGGAATACACATCCTCGTTAATTAGCAAGGAGTCAGGGGAGGGGCACTCTGAAGTGCTTTGGGTTAGAGTACAAGGCAGTCGAGGGGAAAGGGACTTAACGGTAGGAGTCTACTACAGACCTCCCAACCAGGGAGAAGAACTTGACCAGGAATTCTTGGGTCAGCTCACAGAGGTAGTGAAGGCTAAGGATGTGGTAGTCATGGGGGACCTGAACTTCCCGGACATCTGCTGGGAAGAGCAGTCAGCCAGGTCTGAATGCTCACATAGGTTCTTGGCCAGAGCGCAGGACCTCCATCTAACCCAGGAGATTCACAGCCCCACCAGGGGAGACGCCTTGTTGGACCTGGTGCTGGCCACAAGTGATGACCTGGTGAGGGGGCTGCAGGTGCTCGACCACCTGGGCGACAGCGATCATCGCCTGCTGGAATTCACCACCCAGCGCAAGGTGGCAAAGGCATGCAGTAAGGCAGCGGCCCTAGATTTTAGGAGGGCAGACTTCAACGAGCTAAGGAGGATAGTTGGAGAAGCGCTGAGGTCCCAGAGGGGAGGGGAGCCAGGTGTCCAAGGAGAGTGGTCGCTCCTTAAGGAGACGATCCTCCAAGCCCAAAGGAAGGTAATCCCAACCAGGATCAAAGGGAACAGGAGAGCACACAAGCCTCCGTGGCTCACCAAAACCAAAACCATCCGGGAATGTCTCCTTGCTAAAAAGGAGGCTTACACCCAATGGAAAGAAGGGGTCATCACCAGGGAGGACTATTCTGTAGTTGCTCAGGGATGTAGGGGGGTAGTTAGGAAGGCCAAGGCAGAGATGGAACTGGGACTAGCTTCCCAGATTAAGGACAATAAGAAGTCCTTTTTTAAATACATAGGAGGTAAAAAGAAGGTCCCAGGTAACGTGCGGCCCTTGCAGGACGCGATGGGAAACTTGGTCGTCACACCAGATGGCAAAGCTAACATGTTTAACGATTTCTTTGCCTCCGTCTTCCTAAGTAGAGACCAGAACAGCCACCTCCCTGCTGGGCCCCGGGGGAGGCACACCTGGGCCATGGGTTAGCAAGGATTTAGTTAGGGAGCTTCTGGAGGGGCTGGACGTATTCAAGTCAGCCGGTCCAGATGATCTCCACCCTAGAGTTCTAAAGGAACTGGCCGAGGTCATTGCAAGTCCCCTGGCACAACTTTACGAGCACTCATGGTGCTCTGGTGAGGTACCGGAGGACTGGAAGAGGGCCAACGTGGTTCCCATCTTCAAAAAAGGCAGGAAGGAGGACCCGGGAAACTATAGGCCAGTTAGTCTTACCTCGATCCTAGGCAAGCTGTTTGAGAAAATTATGCTGGCACACATCCAGGAGGGGCCAGCAGGGGACTGCATGCTTAGGGGCAACCAACATGAGTTCATCAGTGGCAGGTCCTGTCAGACCAACCTGGTGGCCTTTTATGATCAGATCACCAGATCATTAGATGCAGGGGTAGCAGTGGATATAGTCTTCCTGGACTTCCGGAAGGCTTTTGACACTGTCTCTCACCCCGTTCTCATTAAGAAACTGGGGGGCTGTGGTGTAGACACCCACACAGTCAAATGGGTCAACAACTGGCTGGAGGGCTGCACCCAGAGGGTGGTAGTGGATGGGTCCTTCTCAACCTGAAAGGACGTGGGCAGTGGAGTCACCCAGGGCTCGGTCCTCGGGCCCGCACTGTTCAACATCTTCATCAGTGATTTGGACGAAGGGGTAAAAAGCACCCTGTTCAAATTTGCTGATGACACTAAGATGTGGGGGGATGTGGGCACACTGGAAGGATGCAACAGGCTACAATCAGACCTAGACAGGTTACAAGGGTGGGCGGACGAGAATAGGATGGATTTCAACACAGCACCTTGGGAGGACCAACCGGCACCATACCTACAGGTTAGGGAGCTCCCTTCTTGTCAGCATGGAGGCGGAAAAGGATCTGGGGGTCATCATTGACTCCAAGATGAACATGGGTCGGCAGTGTAGAGAGGCAGTAAGGAAGGCCAACCGCACCCTGTCATGCATCCACAGATGCATCTCGAGCAGGTCCAAAGAGGTGATCCTCCCCCTCTATGCGGCACCGGTCAGACCGTAGCTGGAGTACTGCGTCTAGTTCTGGGCGCCACACTTCAAGAGGGATGTGGACATCATGGAGAGGGTCCAGAGGAGAGCCACTCGTATGATCAGGGGACAACAGGGCAGCCCCTACGAGAAGAGGCTACAGGACCTGAACCTGTTCAGCCTCCAAAAAAGAAGGTTGGGGGGGGGATCTTGTGGCCTGTTATAAACTAGTCAGGTGGGATCAGCAGGCATTGGGGGAGTCACTGTTCCCCCAAGCACCGCCAGGAGTGACCAGGAACAACGGTCACAAGCTGGCAGAGGGTAGGTTTAGGTTAGATATCAGGAGGTGCTACTTCACGGTCAGGGCGGCTAGGGTCTGGAACCAGCTTCCAAGAGAAGTGGTGCAGGCTCCTACCCTGGGGGTGTTTAAGAGGAGGTTAGATGCACATATTGCTGGGGTCGTTTGACCCCAGTACTCTTTCCTGCCATGGCAGGGGGTCGGACTCGATGATCTCCTCAGGTCCCTTCCGACCCTAGAAACTATGAAGTCCTGTATCCCTACCAAGACACAATTAGGTCACTCAGTTCATCCCTCATGCATATTCAGTATATATAGTAGTGACGATAACTTGCATATTTCTCTTGGGTTAAAGGACAGAGATTTGGGTTGAAGGACAGTAAAATTCTGCAGTCACTTTAGACAAAGAACTTAGAAGTGGCCTACGCAGCCACCTCATCAGGCCTGCGGGGCTCCCTACAGGTCTAGAAATTCCATGGCAGGGGGAGTGGTGGCACTACTTCCCTGATGCCAAATCTCTGGATATGTGGGGAGCCTCGAGCCCTGTGCACTGGAACCTGCACCTGATCCCAATGCATAGGGCCAGGCAGGGATGTACTGGGCCCTATCCTGGCACAAGAGGGAAGGGGCATAAGAGGGCAGTGCTACTCTCCACCCCCACCAGACCCAATCTCAGCACACAGGGAGTGGAAAGGGATGGTGCCAGGCCCTCAGGGTCCAATCCTGACATATAGGGTGCCAGGCCCTCAGGGTCCAATCCTGGCCCCCTCAGGATCCAATCTCAATGCAGGAAGCAGGAAGGGGTAGTGCCAAACCATCAGGGTCCAATTCTGGAGCACAGATGGGCTTGAGACACTTCTCTGACCCACAGGACCAAGAAGTTGAGCACCACTGCTTTAGACAGGCCTGCCCTTATGCTTTAACATAGAATATCGTACCTTAATATTTTGTATATATTTCCTAATCACTACTCCCCCATTTTCCAATATCCTAATAAAACTCACTTAAAAAAATGAGACAGAGATTACCATCTGAAATACATCTGAGCCTTCATCAAAGTCCACCATAGCAAAAAAAATCTTATTGGTGAATGCACTGGAATATCGCCAGGAATTTGCCAGAATCTGGTATTCTTCATCAGCTTGCCTGTATAAACACATAAAAACAGATGAGTGTTTGCCCAAAACATCAGATGCAACTCAAACATCCTTCCAGATACAATGTTTCATTCTAAGTATACCATCTACCACACCCACTTAACTGAAGGAGGCTTTGAACTAATAAATTCTGTGTAATATTTAAGTGCACATTCATAATGTTTTTATTTGACAGAAGCACTGGATACCACAATTTTATTTAAGACATTTAAGCATGGGTTGGTCTAGCAGTATGGGTCTGGGACTACATGCATGCAAAGATTAAGCTCAAGGTTGCTTCAAATTGTGCTGAGCTGCCTAAATCCAAAAGGACTGTCATGAAGTGCACAGATTATCAGAATGCAACCAGGTGTGCTCTCTTCCCCCAGTATAACTCTACACAAGAACAAAGGAATTTAACCAATTTGTCACTGAAGCCACCTTTATGGCCCCTTATACCTCTGGAGCAAGGCAGAGGGGCTGTAGTCAACTCAAGGATCTGGAATAGTATCGCTGCAAATAAATTAACTGCACTAGAGATATATGAAATGTAAACTGGCAAGATACAAAAGCAAACCTGTGAAGATTTTTTTTTTAGCTTTCATGCCCCAAAAATATATTTTAACCTCTGTTTGTCTAAAATTGTAATTAAATTTGCATGCAACACTTGCCTTTTTCACATTGCACAACTACCATTACTTCAGCAGATATCAAAGCTATAAATATAATTTTATATTATTTGCCACACAGATGTATGAGATACTTAGCTACTGTAGTTTTAAGTGTAGGTATATTAGCTCTCCCATCTGCAGGCAACAGATACAATGTAATTAGGAAAAGGTACAGGTTTATCTCCTAAAGAACATAAGCAGATGAGCATACATACAGAAGAGGACATACTTAAGCTATTTAGACTTGAACTAAATCCATACTTGCATACAACACACTGACGGTGAGGCTGAAGGGCAGTAAACATCACAATCACTGAGTAGTTTCTTGGTGGTGCCTTTACAAGGCGGCGAAATTTCTCTCCATTCATTCGAATAACAGGTCTTTTGCTGGCCCACTCCATCAGCTGGTTAACTTTTTCTGATAACACCATCTAAAAAAAAAAAATAAAGCCAGAGAGATGCTTTAAAAACAAAGAAAGAAAAAAAAGAAAAGAAAAGGATGACATGTTAAGTTGAACCAAGTCTTTACATACTCTGAAGTGTTAAGTCTCATGGTAACATGTCAGAAAGATGAATACAGAAAATAAAGCTATATGTTATATGGTCAATGTTAATATTCCTCAAGGAATACACAGATCCTCATCCATAGGTAATGATCCACAAATAGTTGGATATTTCATTTTAAACAAGTTTGCAAAGTCCTGGTACTTTCTGCTAGTCATAAAATTTTATATCACATAATTTACATAATTAATAATTTGTAATTTACCACCAGGTAAATTAAAATAAGAAATTCCCATTTTCAAGTGACCTAAATTATATATTCACTGATCTGTTTTAGTTGCTGCCACTAAGGTAAAGTCAACACTCCCTTCCTCCCTTCTTGTCCGTGAACACACCTCCCTCACCCTTCCACAAAAGGTTTATGTGTATATATATATATATATATATATATATATATATATATATATATATATATGACTGTAAGGTTAGTTTAACCTTTCTTTTTAAACTGTGTTTTCATTATTACCACAGGCAGCTGAAAATGGGCACACAACTACAAATACTGTGCAGAACGTCCCAACCCTGCCCTACCAATACAATCTCTATTGTGAGTTTCAGCTCCCTTTCTATTTCCATCCCAGATCTTCTTGAATCAATACTACAGATATGGCTATCTTATCAAGGCGTTAAACAGGGGCAAACATACAATGATACAGGTTTCCCTCACCAACCACCCACACTTGATATTCTGTATACCATTTTGGCTACCACGGTATACAGTTTTGAGCAACCATGGTTTTCCATGGCCGCGCATTAGCCTGACACCTGCCATTTTCCCCGTAAGCCTTTTGTCTTGCCAACCACGTTTTTGCCAGCTGCAGAAACTTTCAGGAAACCTAACTCCAGCGCTTGGTGAGGAAAACCTATACTTTTTTCCACCTGTAGCCTATACACTAGCAATGGAATACAAGCTCAGTTTCCAGCACCTGAAAGTGAACCCTGAGAAATTACGCAATCTACATCCTCTTTCTGATCCGTTTCATTCCTTCATGCAGCTGCCAGTTACTTCACACCATTCTCTGAGCAAAATGGTATGCGACTCTCAGCCACCTGCAAATCAGTAAGACCCGAGCAAAGATCACAAGGTTCTAATCAGAGTGTGGACAGGGGCTAAGAGTCATCCTGGTATGAAATAATGCATGTACAAGGTGTTCCAGCGTCGCTGTCAGTGCTCCATTCCTACAGCAGCATAAATGGAACAAGACTGTCATAACTTTAACCCGGTTCCACTCCAGGTTAAAACGACAGCCACTAAAGCTTACTGAGCACTGCTCTCAGAGCAGCCAGATGTAACACTGAAGGCAGAACAACTGGAACAAGCTCCGGGGCAGCAAATCCTTGCACCCTTTTAAAGCAGTTTTAGGCCCGCTCTATCCACAGCCCAAGAAACTGGATTGGTGACTGGCTGTCCCTGACCGGAAGGGTGGACTTATCCCCTTGTCAATGAACAGCTGGAAAAAAAGAGCTTACAACAGCACTCCCAACCAGCGCTCCTCAACCAGGGCACCCGCAGGATCCTCTTGACAACTGAGGTGTGAGGAGACAAGCAGCACAGCACAGGCCCAGGCTCTCCCTGCCTGGCCTATCCCCCACCACAAGGCTCCAGGCCCCCCGGCAGGGAGCCAAGCGCTGCCATCTATTTGTTAGAAATAGAGTATTATTAAAAATGCACAGCTTGCGTCTTGCACCTGATAAAAAAGAAACACTGCCAAGGACTTTTTTCCTTGGCCAGCCTTGCCACAGCTTCTCTTATACTAAATCACAGACTCTCCCCCAGCTTCTCCCTAGCCGTTCTCATGCAAATTACAGAAGCTGGAATTCAACTGACTGTGTGTCCTTGAAAGGGGGGGGAGGTTTAAACTCTTAGTGACCTATAGTATTCTCTGAGCATGCTCAATTAGCTGATACATATTTACTTCTCCGCCCTGCATACTTAAGTAGTTAATTATAATGTACATGCGATGGATGTAGTGATGTAACCACATGTATGCTTGTATGAAACAGAAATGAGCTATAAGAGTTCCTGTTTCTGCACACGTGCCCAGGAGGAAAAAAATAAATACAGCCTGCAAAAATTCCTTGGTGGATTCAGAATAATCTGAGTCTTTGACTCTGCTCTGACCCTATTTGCAAATACACCTTTTGTGCCATCTAATGTATGTGTGTCTGTGATTTTAGTGGCCTCCAAAAAACAAACCACAATTTTTTGCAACATATTCATCTGCTTGGGAAGCTGGGGGTAGCGCTGCCAGGTGAACGGTAACTATCCTATCTGCACGATCATTTCAACCCTCAACACCACATGCAATTGATAATAGTAGAAGTGTCTAAAATAAGCCATTATTTCCAAGGCTGCTCACTGGCGCAGCATGTGCAAAACCCAAGTCACTCTCGGAGAGTCTTAACCAACTTGTGGGTTTGCTGCCAGCACTTTCTTAGGGCTGCTTCCCCCAAAAGAAAGGAAAACGTCCACTTCGATGACCAGCTCTCACTCACCACCGACTTATAGTGAGCAACTGAAAGTAAATAAGTCCTATTTGCATTTTTTTCCCCACCAAACCCGATCGATTTTTGAGCTTCCAATACGATACAGCCATAGTTAAGACCTAGCAGCACTGGCTGGGGCCTCTCGAGCAGCCTGGGAAGGTCGGGTGAGAGCCCCCGCTGGGGAGGAGCCCGCTGCTGTCCGCACAGGGGCCTCCGCGGTGCCCGGCGCTGCACAACCCGGCCCGAAGCGGGCACGGCCCGCAGCGCCGCCCAACCCGGCCCGGCCCTCACCTCCTTCTTCTTCTGCCCCGCGGCCCAGGGGCCTCCCCCGGCCAGCAGCAGCACCAACCACCCCAGCGCCGCCACCCGCAGCGCCGCCATGCCCGTGCCTTCCCCGGCAGCGCCGCACCGATTGGCTGAGCTCTTCGGCGAGCGCCTGCCCATTGGCCGAGTGGCGCAGCCAGCTAACTTTCTATTGGCTGAGCCCCAACAGCTCTGCTTCCTATTGGCCCAAGCGCCCCTCCGCGGCCGGCAACGAGGCAAGATACCGCCCTGTCATTGGTTAGTCGAGGAAGCGGGTGAAAGCCGGGAGATTGACAGGCCATGACGTCAGACCTTGCCTCCCTGTTGTGAAAAGGAGAGGGGCACTGCTTTTAGGGAGGCGAATGAGCCATAAAACTTTTTTTTTTTTTTTTTGGAGTTTTTCTCCCCTCTCCCGGGCACAGGAATGGGCAAATTAATTTTAAAAAATGTTAGTGTCAGAAGTGGGATTCGAACCCACGCCTCCATACGGAGACCAGAATACCCGCCCGTTCCGGAAGGCAGCTACGCCTTGAGTCTGGCGCCTTAGACCACTCGGCCATCCTGACACTCCGCTTACAAAACCGCGGGGTGCGCCTTAGTGTCTCACTTCGCACCTGTCACGCTTCCGCGGATTTCCCCAGCCCTGCGCCGGGGCTGCCGCCTGCTCTAAACTGCTTCTGCCCGGCCTCAGCCGCCGCCTCCGCAGCACAGCGGCGCCTTTCCCGAGAGCCCTGCCCGAACACTACATTTTCCAGACTGCCCTGCGCTGTTGCGCATGCGCGGCGGGAGGCGGCTTCCGGTTGGTCGCCATTTTGTTTTTCACCGTTTGCCAAGGGCGCTGCTGCGGAATTGGGTTTTTTTTTACCGTGATGTTGCCCTGGGTCCGCGCCGCGCTGGGCCGCACTGGTGAGCGGGGCCGGGACAGGGACACTCCTGCCGCGGGGAGAGGGGCTGTGAGGCCCGGAGGTCGCAGGGCTCATGCTGAAGGCAGCCCCGGGGGCACTGAGGCGTTTTCCCCCTGGGGCTCATCGTTGCAGCCCTTGGCTGCGTCAGGCCGCGGTGCCCGGTCTGGGGAACCCGCCTCTGAGCTCGCCCTGCCTGGCCCCGCAGCCCCAAGCCGGGCCTAGCATCGGGTCTCGGCATGCAGGTTGCTGCCCCGCTGGGTGTCGCCTCGTGTGTTGCTTTGAAAAGCAAAAACCATTAAAAACTCTTAATATGGAGAGAGCCTTCCTCTGGGTGTGACCGGTGCCGGCTGCCTGGGGTCCAGATGCGAGCAGGGCTGCATGAGGGCTGCTGTGGGGGTTCAGTGGTGTAGGGACACCGATATGGTTCATTGGGAAGATGCAGTGTCTTCTATTAGACTGCCTACATCGTTGGGGAAACTGTTGTGAGTTTTGGGACACAAACACCCTTGCTGAGAAAGCAAAACCCCAGCGGCCTCTCCCTATGCTTGAAAGAAAGCTGTTTGTGCCCCAAAGCTTGCAGCAAACAATTTCCCCAACGATTTAGTTGGTCTAATAAAAGAGATTGCATCTTCCCAAAGAAACCTCATTTAGCATGACTGGCTTGTCTTGTGCCAGATGTGGCAGGATGACAGAAATAAATGTTACGTCTGAAAGCCCTTAGATTTCACAAGTTCTGTAGACATTAGGGCTGGAAGGGACCTCAAAGTCATCCGGTCCAGCTCAGGAAGAGCGTGACTATGTTGTTAGGGTGCATGCGGTGGCAGGTTTTTTTCATACTTGTTCAAACTGAATTTTATACCAATGTTTAAATTAATATGGTGTTTAGGGTGAAGTCAGGTTTTCTTAGAATGTTTATTATAGTGGCTTTACTGTAAAAAATAAATAAATAATAATAATGCATCCAAACAGCTGAAATGTTTATGGAAGAATATATGGTGCTGGTAACAGTTCACTAATCCATAGCTGCTTATTCTTGCCTGCTTTCTACTTCCCTTGAAAACAGGCTAGCATTGAGGTTGGCACTGACAAGCTTGCATGCATGTTCGGTATTTCTTTGTCTCCATTCTCCTTCCCCTTCTCTTGCTAGCTCAACCTCTCTTGTTCAGTATGTATATCCTGAAGCTAATTCATGCTCCAGGTTATATGACTGGAGCCATAGATAGAGAATCTGGTTTTTTGTTTGGTTTTACTGAAATAGCATGGAATCTCCCCCCCCCCCCAACTATTCCTTTCACTAAAAGAAGGATTTCCTATTGTTATTGCCCCAACAGCTTTTTACACAGCACAGCTGCTATGGTCTCTTCCAAAGATTTGTTTGGACCTCAAGTTTACATCTATAGTTACAAAAGAAAACATTTGCAAAACCTGCAGTCCCCAACCCCTCTTCTTGTATCTAATTCGGTATTGTCTGTCCCACAGTACTAGTACTTTAGTTGCTTCTAGTAACATTTAAATTAAAGGTAGACTTCCTTGGAGTTCATGCCTGACTAGTGATCATTCACAGTTACATGTTTTAGTAACTTAAAAAATAGTGCAGCATTGGAGAGTCTAAAAGGAGATGGCAAATGTTCATTCGTGTGGAGGATTCTTGAATTGTACTTTTTAGTGACATTTTTAAAACTATTCACCAACAAAATGGAGTTAAACTCTGATTTATTTGAATAGAAAGCATCCTTGTTTTTAGCATATCCATCTCTGATGAATGACTGGAGCTTCCTGGAGAGCTGAGTATTTTAATTTATTTGTAGATCTCTCTTTAAACCTTACATTTATTTCTCTTAGCTCGGGACATTCGGAGGATTTCAGCAAGACAGGTTCATCAGAAACACGAACCTGACTTTCATGATAAACATGGAAACATGGTGCTAATTAGCGGAACTGTATTTTGCTTTGCTGTGTGGGCTTACGTAAGTATTGTGTAACTGGGACCACTGATGGGGTCTGTTGCAACTGTAGCCCTGATCTTGCAAACTGATAAGTACTTTAAGCATTTGTCTGTGAGGTACACAATGCAAAATCAGGGTTTCGGAGCTTCCTAAAAGAAAACGACTTAAAAATCTCTTCCATTTCTAGTATTATTTTATAAATCCAGGCTTAGACTTGACATTCGAAGTAACTGTCTACTGAACACCTATTTTATTGCGACTTAGAAATCTTGGTTAGGAGGGCAACGTAATTAAATGCGAGCTAATAACACTAGTTTATTTTTATTTACTTCCATGTAAAAAAAAAAAAAAAGTTCTCAAATTCCTGTATTTTGATTAATTAATGGGTGGCTATATTATAAGAGAGATTTTGTTCTAATGCTGTTGTATATGCTGAACTTCTTAAATATATGGTTTGGGAAAGCAGCATGTGGTTTTAAGTTGGAGGACTATACATCTGGTTCTTACACTGTAAAATGTTACAGGTATGAGGTGGATCTTAAGAGAATTACTACATGCTTGATATGCAAATTACTCTTCTAGTATAGATATATTAATGCTATAATAAAAGAGTGAATAAAATTGTTAGGTTTGATGTCTAAAAATGTACTATTAGAAAATAAAATGACTCCACTGTACTCTCCAAGTTGTTCTCAAACAGCTGTTTGAAATCTAACTTTAAGAAAAAGCAGTTGACAAATTATGTTTATGTCACTAACTTAAAAATATGGTTTTTTTTCCTGACTTAAGGGTACACTAATTTCTTCTTGTAACTTTATCCTCTTCCAGGTGGTAGCACTAACTGGAATAGAGTGGAATGTGTCACCAGTTGGCAGAGTCACTCCAAAAGAATGGAGAGAAGACTAGCTTTTGATTTACATTGATTAAAACCCTGAACTGGTGTGAATTTTCCATTAAAACGTACTTATGTCATGCATGTAATTGCATCTGTTTACTGATTGCCATGTACCCCATGGCATTACTGGTATAATAAATGCATTAAACTCCTGTTTCGTCTAGTTTATTCCTGTCCCATATTTTATAGTAAGAAATGTTAAAGTATATTGGTTAAAAAAATACAACTTTTTAAAATGGTTTATTTCAATGAGGTCCATAAAGAAAACCATGCATAAATAAATGTTCTAAAACATGTTTTTCATGGATCCTGTTAAAAATAGACATTTATGGATCCAATGCAGGGAGATCTGCCTTGGTATTGTGCCCACTCCTTAACTGAAATTGGAGTGTTAGACTTTACCATATAAAATGCAGTGCATACTATTTGTATTTCTCTCTTGTTCATGAAGGGGAGGTGGTCTTTCCATTTCCTATCAGTAGTTTCTAAGCTGGGGTTGTTACTCCAACAGCAGTTCTCTTGGAAGAGTTGGACTTGCACTAAAAGTAGGCTTGCATAATTGAAAAGATTAGGAAGTGCTGTTTTATGCCATTTTACTTGCACAGCAGTCTTGAAGGCTTCAAGGGACATTGGTCACTTAATTATTGGTGCTAGGAATATAGGTACCCTATTTCAGTCTTCTGCTTAGAGGGGCTTGATTATAGCATCCTAATCTGCTTTTCCCACTTTGTCCCTCTTCCTGATAATGACTTTCAGTGTTTATTCAGTAAAATATACTGGTGTTAATTCTGCAGTTGGTAAATGTCTCTTTAGTAACCAGCATAAAAAATAAGTCAAGCAGTTCTCTTTGGTAAAAGATGTGCTGTGTTATGGAGCATTATTTGAAAACAGACAACTTTCTCTGTCTCCAGAGTTCTAAAAATGCAAAAGCATCATACAGAACAGTGATAGTAACTAACGGTGCAACAAACAGGTCTTAGCTTCCTGGCTTTCAGTAGTTAGCACTATAGGGCCTCTAGGCTCCATAGTAAGGCCTTCTGATGTGCCAAATCTTACTGTACACCAGCCTCTAGAATAAATCTGTTGCTATTTTGTATCACCTATGCTTTTAAAAGCTTGTGATGACTGGATAGTCTAATGTAGTTTTTGTCCAAGTACACTGAACCATATGTGACATCCTACTGCACAAAGGCATGTTGTGTAATCTAGGTGATGCTTGGGTCCTTGGGTGATGCTGCAGATGGGATTGCACAAGTTGACTGCAGTGCACTTTTTATTTTGCAGCTGTGTATAGGTGGGTGATGAAGACCTCTACTGGGTATTCCCCTCCTGCTGTCAAAATGATGGGGATGAATTTACAAGCAACTATGTTTAAGTGATGCTGTAACCTGTATCCTCAAAAACATTTTGTACAGCAAAGATCTGAGACCGTTCTAGAAGGCAGGACAGCACCATGATATGTGCCAAAATTGTATGGAGTCACTCGCTATCAATGTAGGAAGCTGGGAGGAGTGAGCAGAACCTTATCCAGGCTGGGGGGAAGTTCTGGTGTTCATAGGGTGCAGCTTTGAGCCAGAGCAGCACACTAAAGTTAAAGTGACACGTGGATGCAACACACTGTATGTAACACGCTGAGCTGCTCACGAACAGGGCTCGTCAGCCACAAGGGATTTATCAGGCACCTGACTAGACTTCTTACGCACGCACCCTGCACCAGCAGGTGGCTGCCTGCTCCGGCCCTTCACGAGTCAGGGCGCGCTCGCATCCTGTTTGTCCCTCAGGTCCCGGCGTAAAAAAAAGATCCTGCGACCTCCCACCCTGTCGTCTGTGCCCAGCTCCGCTTCCTCTGCCCGGTAGGGAAATACTTCGGGGACAACAATCGCGCCCCAGCTCCGGCGACAGGGAAAACGCCAGGATCATGTGAACGCCTACCCGTCACGTGGGTTCGGGTCACGTGACGCGAGGAGGGCGGCTCCCGAGGGGGTCACGTGGTTGTGGCCCGGCGGCGTAGCAACGGGGGTGGGGCCTGGGCCGCCCCGGGCCGTGTTATGAGGAGGTGGCAGCGACGGCCCCGGGCGCACGGTGGTGGCGCGGGTGAGTGCGGGTGCGCCCCGGAGCGCGGGGGTGGGGCGCGCGCTCAGCCCCTGCAGCCGGGGGTCTGGCAGAGCCAGGGGGAAGCATGGGGGAGGCCGAGCGGGGTGGGGAGGATGCTGGGTGCTCTGCGCGCAGGGACTGGGCTGAGCGTGGACGAGGGTAGTAATATTAGCAGGGGCCCGTGCGGGGGTGCCCTGGGAGGTCCTCATGCTGGGACGTGGGGGCAGCAGGATGAGCTGTCAGTTCCTCTTCCAGCAGCTGGTGCTGGGGGGAGTGTCCTTCACCCTGGGGGAAGAGCAACCTCAAGAGAAAATATGGGTGATGTTGAGATGCCTGCCTGTTGGAGGGGGCCTCAGAGCCAAAGGTCCCTTTTAACGCTTGCATCTGGTAGCTGGATGCCAGAGTGACTGGGCACTTCTCGCACGGACAGATGGGCTGAACGATTACGGGGAAACTCGCTTAACAGGAACAGTCACGGTATAAACTCCACTTCCCCAGGACATCTCTGATAACAAGTGGTAGTTGGTGCTGAGCCAGGCGATGCTGCCGAAAAGATGGCTTAAATCTTATACATCTCAGTTGATTTCAAAACTTTTTACTTAAGAGATTGCTAGTCTTATCCTCGTTTTAAAGAGGGGGAAACCAGACATAGGTAGGCTTGCCAGTCCTCCAGGATTGCCCTGGCGTCTCCAGGAATTGGGTATAAATCTCTAGGAAATTGCTGAGAGTCACCCAGAAGATAAATGATAGGGTATTCATTAAAATAAACATTAAATATTGGATCCGATTTATACAGTAGTCCAGCGGGTTTTTAAAATGTAATAGTCATGTGCATTTACCTTCCTGATGTCAAGTCATTGATGTCATTATATCATGTAATGAAGCCTCCCAGAATAGATTCAAACAGACGTGGCATCCCTAGACATAGGCCAGGTTCTTTATTTTTATTTTGCACTTGTGCATTTTGCTTCAAACAGAAACCCAGAGAACTGTTCTGGTATAAGGTTTGAACAAGGATCAGTTCCTTCTTAAAATATAATACTATACATTGATTTATTCATAGATCAACAGATGAAGAGCTTGCATTTGTTATGAACCCCTTACTATTAACTAAACACACAAAAAATCTTGTCAAAAGAAGGATTTGAATGCCACATGACACTAAGTCATGTTGTTCAATGACTTGTCCTCTGAATGAGGACAGTCACTTCATTGGAACAGCAGGGTTCCCACCGGAACATCCTAGTACTTGACTGTAGCATGGCTATGCTGTGTGCACAGTTAAAATCTCAGCATTTCCATAATAAACATTTCTTACAAATTTGCTGAGCAGGGACATAATTTTATGACATCTAGAGCCAGACACTGTGCAATAGGAACAGAATATGACCTACTTGTATCCCTTTGGTTATCTGTGGAGGGGGGATGTAGTCTGACTTCTGCCCAATTCAAGCAAATAGCTTTTCTTAAACTTGATGGGCCCATATCTCTAGCCAGATGAAGGCACAATATATGTGTGTGAATGCTTCAACGCCTGTCCTTAGTTTGCCAGTGATCCTCATTTCTGAACTGCAACAAGTTATGATGTCCATCTCAACATAACAGGTGCCTTTGTGCTACATCAGTCTAACGATAGTAGTGAAAGTCAGGATGAGACCTCCCCCCTCTCCAAATTCACTTAATCAAATTTTAATATCAGCCCTCTAGTATAGAAAGAGTACTGACATACTGAGCAGGAAATATCTGCCAGATAATCAGTCTATTATACAAAATACGAAAGGATTAACCTCAGTCACATGGACCATCTTCTTTCCTCTTGGCTGAGAGGCATCTATCTCTAAGAGGGATATTTCTTCACTGAACTGAAGTCAAAGGAAGTTGAAAGTATTTAATACTTGACAACTATGGGACCAAAATGGACTACTTGCATGTTTTTTCTTGGGTCTCTCCAGTAGGGTGGCTTAATTTGCACAAGAGTCTTGCAATCCAAGCTCTGCGTTTTTTTTTTTTAGTCTTAACACCATATTGTAAAAGCCACACACCACATGTTTTACTTTCATTTATAGCCTCAGTTTAGGATATTTAGGTAACTTGTTAACAAAAAAAATCAGTGAATAAATATCCATTAGTGTCCATATACACATTGATTTTTATTTTTATTATTATTATTATATAGATTTATTAGATGCTACCAGGCTGAATTTGGGCTAGGTTTGTTATTTCAAAATAAAAAAAATTACTAAACCTAAGAGCAGCCGAAATATTTCTATGAAGTTGAAAATAGAAATCAAGTGGAAATGTATTTTCTAATATTTCCAAGCATATGTTATGTCACTCAGCTGATGCGGAACTTAACCAACAAAAAGGTTCAGTATCAAACTGGGTGAAAAACAGGAAGTAAAAAAATAAAATGTGAATAGTGATTGTACCATTCAATAAGTGAATGGTATACAATTCATCAATACTGTCTAATTGTAGTACATTTAACAATCATTACAAAGGTTTTTAATTTCATAGGTCAGCTAGTTGTGCCACGTGGCAAAGGCACAAATACTTTGCATACAGTTCTGGCAAGCATTTGCATACTTTTACTGTGTACAGGATTGTAAATGGGCTATTTATTACATTTTCTAGAGCTGTAACACTGTAAGCCATTCCTCCTTAGTCTGTAATACCTGTCCTCTATCTGTGCGCTGGGAAATTACATACAACTCTCATTAACCAGAATGGTCATAGCTCACATAGATCTTTCATGCAGTCACTGGAGAATAGACGTGTACGTTTAAACCCAATTGCATCCTTTTTTTTGTTTATTAATTGACAGATGCTACCTCCTCTGAAAATTTGGGAAGTTCCAGAAGACTGGCGCCCAGTTTAATTTTGCAAGAATATATTCTAATCAGTGTGTGTGTGTGTAGATTTGCATAAAAAGTCTGTGTGTGTATTTGCACTGTTGCAAAATATGCAAAATAACTCATGTGGTTGACAGAACTTGGATATATTTAATGGAAACTGGATTTTCATCAGGGTAGTATTGCTGGAAGTGTGTATGACATTCGTTTTGGACAAACTTGTTTAATGAAGTTGGATAAGAAATAACTTTATATTTGTGCAAAGATAATATTAGTAAGACTAGCTGAGAACCTATGGTCTGGGTGTGATCAGGGAATGATAATTAGTTGCACGTAGAAGAGAGAGAGAGCACTTTTTTGCAAGTGTTGAACAGGTCAAAATAAAGCTAATGTAACTTATGATTTACTATTCTTCTTTTGTGTTTTATTAATGCCTACATAATATACTGCACATTGTTCTTGTTAGTATTTTAAAGCTAATCTAAAAATAAGGGGTTTCCTATATACTTAGTGTTTGAAATGCCATCTATTTTTAATGTTACTGATGTGCTTATTGGTACAGATACTAGTCATAGTCTCCAAAAATCTCCAGCTGGAATTGTGTGTGGTATTTGCTAAGAGGATGGAAGGATTTGCTATGAATTTTCTTCTTGTCTTACTAACATATTGTTTGGACTCAAGTAAAATATTTTCCATTCATCCTTTCTAGCACCCACCTCAAAAAATAAGAACTAAACTCCTGAAAGCGATTTCCTACATCCATCTGGTGTGGGCAAGTCTTGATAAAGTTCTAAGCAATGCAGAATAGACTCATCTGAGGGTCTCAAAGCTATCTTAAATGTGCTCAGGGTACAGTGATTTTTCCCGCCCTCCCTCCAATGGTTAAGTCTAGTTATGCTTCCGTATACAAGAGAAATACATGTAATCATTTGTTACTGAAGACAACAAAGTTCCATTAAATTACTCTTACTGGTAAGAGCTTGGTGTAATCTTTTTCCCCAAGTCGCCTCGTTTCTTTAGCTTTTCACTGTTGAAAATAATAGATTAAAACATGATCAGCACCCTGGTCCTAGCAAGACATGTACTTTTCACCAGCCTAGTAACATAGCTTGTATGCCATATTTTTCTATTCAGCACTGCCCATTTTTTATCTTTGTGATATAGTTCCTAATGCATCTTTGGTGTTCCTAGGATATAAATAATAAATATGAAGGAGGAATTGCCAAGCTGGACATTCAGATTTGAAACAGGTAACGCTCTAGTCTAGCAGTTAGAATAAGGATCAAAGAGTTAAATCTTATAGAGTCTGTTTCCACACACGTGTGACTAGTTGAGTCTGACAGCCTTTTTATCAGCTTCAGTAGCTGTAAGCTGAAAATATTGACCTTCTTGACAGGCATCAGAATAAGACAGTGGCTCCAAGAGACTGGCATCAAGGCTTGCTCTGTCCTTGCACGCCCTACTGTAATTAGGATCCTGGTCTTTCAGGCTGGTGAGTCGAGGTCACTAGGCATGATGTTGATCACACAATTCTTGTGTGCTGTTGGCTACAGAAACTGGTGTGTTTGCCACATGGCTTTTTCATTTTAAAGTGAGGAAGCAATTAATGTCTCTACAGCACGTTAAAAAATGTATCCTTTTTCACAGGGAGAACTGCTTTTGAGAAGTATAGGTTTATTTTGTTCAGGTTTCCTTGTCTACTTTCTGCAGGTACCTTTTTAGTTTCCTGGAGAAAATGAAGCATTTTTTAATCTATCATGGAGACTCCAGCAGACCAAATGATTAAGCCTAAAACTTTACCTACAGATCTTTTTTTCCTTAAAAATATTTCAGTCTGGTAGAGAATATCTAGATATTTATTGTATATCAGCTGTTCTGTCAGTGAGAGCTGTTCTCCGTGCAGGAGTACAGTATTTCAAGTATAATTGATAGTGTTGATATACAAACAAGGAAATAACATTGTTCTCTGTTCTGTAAGGATGGGTAGAAGAATAATAGAAAAGGCTAAAACTGGCTCAAAGGGACTTTCTAAGGGTATTAAGTGGTAAATAGTATAATGGGGGAGTATAATATAATGGTATTGAGTTTTTACACAGCTCATTCAAGGCTAAGCTTGTGTATGAGATGGTGACTTTGTCCTAGTATTTCAGCAATGGGTTGAAAATCTTTTGGTTTCTTGTATCCTTCTACAAGTGTGCGTTAAATTCATTGAGGCAGTGGCCTGCCTTGAACTGAGTTGTCCTAAACTCTTTTGTTGGGTAGGGAAGATCATCCTGTTCTTTTTGTTGGGTAGGGAAGATCTACAAATTATAGATATAGCAATATCTTAACTTCAAGCCCAACCCTTATTCCTTTCTAAAACAACATGTACCTTAATAAATGCATATATAAGTAAAATGCAAGTCCTTAATAATCTTAAACTACAAGTTATTTATTAGATGCTGTACCTATTGGTAATAGTCAGTCGAGCTCCTCGGCTTTAGTGTATAAATACACATGCACATATTGATTTGTAAATTAAACTTCAGTCAGTTTCTTCTTCTGTCATCACCAGGAACTGCCTAGCCATGGTGGAGCATGTGCAAGCGGCACATCTTGGGGGTGCCAGGAGGTGGGGGGGAGGCAACTTTGCCCCCCCCCCCCCCCCCCCCAAGAAGAGCCCAATGCTGGCGCCAGCCCACAGTGGCAGCCCGTCGTTGCCCCAGGTGCAGATCCAGGGGGCATTGGTGACACACGGAGGGTGCACATGCACCCCCTGGAAACACCAGCTGCGAAACTGGAAGTGCTGGTAGAAGTGGATACCCAGTTTTGCTGCTGGTGATTTTCGGGCTCAGCGATTGGCCATTAGGGGACCCCCCCCCCACCCCGGTCAGTGATCTGGTGCCCCGGATCACCCCGGTCAGTGATCTGGTGTATGCAGTGACGGAAGCTGCCCCACCCAGCTGGGCAGCCCCTGCCCCAGTCCCACTCTGTCCTTCACTGTGGGGACCTTGAGCTGCACCCCCCACACCCCTTCCCCACAACAGACTTATCAGCTGGATGCTGCTCTCCAAGGTGCCAGGCTGCATATGGGCAATGTGATCAGTATCAGCCGATATGGCTTGTTAATAATCAGCCATTGGTATCGGCCCAAAAAAATCTTTATCAGTGCACTAGTTCTGAATATAAGACTGCACTATAACTTTGTCCATTATTATTTTCATACACGAAATAATGCTGTAGCCAGCAATTAAGAAGGGAAGTTACTGTCCAGATTTATTCCATCACCAGATAGCAGTGGTGTGGAATTTAAGATGGCAAGAAGCTTGGGTTTACGTATTCTGCTTTCTGTGCCACTGTTTAAAGGAAACATGTCCTTCCTACAATGGAGTTGGTTAGAGATTCATGACATGCTACCAGTATCATCTGTGTACAAAGAGTACTTTTTATAGAATTGTTTAAGAGAGCAGTGGTCCCTTTTGTCATGGAGTTAATGTTTATTTTGATTGTTTTCACTAATTTGAGATTACCAATACTGTAGGTGAGTGCTGCTGTGTTTGAATGTACACTATACTAATGCAAAATACAACCATACCACATAAAATGTCAGAGAAGCTATGAAGACCAGATAGATGAGACTTGTTGTTTGTTGTAACAGTGTTTACTTAGATGAGTTAAACGTTTCAGGATGTTCTTTTAAATAAGCCTTTTACTTTTTAGTGAAGTCAGTAGATTATCTCACTGTATGCGCATCTAGGGAATATGCAAGTGGCACAGTTGCATAAACTGATAAGACTTATCCAAACAATACAGAGAGCTGTATTCATGGCAAGATTTGGACATTTCACTTCTTTGTACAGGTTAGGGTAAAAACACAAGAATCATCTTCCTCAGAGGACTATTAGCATTAAATTGTTAATATTTTTTCCTTGTTTGTGCTAGCTAGTAACGAGTAATTGGAATTCTACATGCTGTGTAGTTAAGAGCTTCTGGTCATTTAATGCTGACTCTGTAAAGAAGTCGTGACAAAGAAGCCTTTTAGCTTCATGTAGATGTTTTTATTGGGCAGCATGTAGAACTGGTATAGTCTATAGAATATTATGACTAGGCCCTCAGTGTGTGTTGAGTTGAAATTGTTGTCTTGACTGTCACAGAGAAGAGGATGGTGTTGCATGCTATTCTTTCCATATCCTTCCTGTTCTAATAAGGGGATAAGTACCACAAACACTGTTTCAATTTCAGGACATCCCAAGTTGCTATGAAGAAACTGTTATTGAGTTTTCTCCCTCTCTGGTCCCTGTACAAGAAATGGAGACTAAGCTGTTAATGGCTGAAGCTATGCAGGACCCTTAGCAGCTGCTCGGGTTGTTTTGTTCTTTAGCATGACCTTATGTCAGGGATCACCAACCTACATCTTGTGGGCTGGATCTGGCCTGCAAAGTACTTTGATTCAGTCCTGTGCTTGGCAACATGTGGGATCAGCAGCGTGCAGCTCAGCTTGGTACCTCCCCCTTCTCTACCATATGAAGTATTACTGATCCCTTCTGCAGCCCTCCCTGCTGCTGTCTTGGTCCTTGTGCCCCTGAGTTTACCTCTTTCCACTGCCATTAGGGATGGTGGTGCTTGGTAGGGGCAGCAGCTGGCAGACTGGGTACTATGAAGTGGAGTGCTGCAGTGCTTGGGGGGTGGGGATCAGCCCCGCATGGTTGCTGACCCCTGCCCTTGCTGTCAGAATAATCAGAATCACTCTCAGAACTGGCAGCCTTGTCTGTCTCCCGTAATCTGAACTTTGCTGAGAAACAGACTCCATAGTCAGGAAGCTTGTCTTCGCTGATAAAGGAATCAGAGCTTAACAGGGTACAGTATAGCTGAAGGATGTCTTCATGAATGAGAGAGCAAATTACTTGTCCTGATTTGTCTGTCAGGTAAGATAAGAGGGCTGATAAAAAGAATTACCTTCAGAGATGAGGCTTATCTTTCCTGTTTCTTACATAAGTTTGATGTCACATCAAGATCCCCTCAGGTTGGTTTGAATACTCAGCCTATGAGAATTGCCACACTTTCTCTAAATCAGTGGTGCTTACTTTTCTCCAGCAATGGGGATGGGCAGTGCCTTCTCCATCCACAGGCCAGATGCAGATGGGGTTCTAATCTGGTGCCTGGGGTGGGTGCAGGGTGTCACTATTTGGCTAAAGTGGGGGTGGGGGGCAGCCCAGCCCCAACCTGGCCCTATATGGGGAGAAGGGGGCATTACCAGGCCCTAACAGTCCCATGGGGGAAGTAGGGATGTGAAAGGTTAAATGATAAATCATTTAACTGATAATCCCAGTGACAGCTGGTTAGTTTACTGGTTATTGTTTAGTTTGGGGCAGGTGCAGTCTGGCAAAGAAGGCGGGGGGGGGGGGCGGGAAGGGAAGCCACGTAATCCGCTCCTGCCTGCTGGGGCACTAACGCATGGGGCCAGGGCCAGGGGCTTTTGCCAGTCAGGGGCCTCCTGGGGTACCAGGGGTAGCACAGCCCAGGCAGTCATCCTGGTCAGACCGTGCATACCTCCTCCTCTCTGGCTGGGCCAGAGCCAGGGGCCAGGGATAGGTGCTGGGCTTGCTGTAGGTGGCAGTGGCTTCCCTGGGCCATTTTTTGCCATGAGGCCTCATGGGAGGCCCCGCTCTTGCTCTCTGTTGTCTGTAGGCAGCTGCCAGCACCAGCATTGCTAGTGTGGGGTGGGACAGCCCTGCCCTGCTGAGCAACTAGAAGCAGTGTGGAGCCAGTGCCCCACACCCCCATGCCAGCCCCAGGCACTGGAGCCCGCAGCCCCAGTTGTGTAACACCTGCCGGGAGGAGGGGCCAGGCTGGGCCAGAGCCAGTGCCGCCTTCACTTCAGTGGCTCTTGCACCCCCGGCTTGCCCTGGACATGCCGGGGAGGCTGAGCAAGCCTAGCCACACCCCCCTGGCAGGCACAAAAGGATCCTGCCCTCACCTGGTGGTGGGTCTCCAATTTATTGTTTGCTCAGGGCTCAGTATATCTTAATCCACCACTGCCAGCAGGAACCAGAAGGTGGCAGGGCAGGCAGGAGGGGGAGGGAGGAGCAAGGGGGGACTAGTACCCAAAGCCTAAGAGGAAAACAGCACAGGGCCTGATGAGTCCTCAATTAAGCAATTAGCTGCTGGTTCACTGGTGCTCCTTGAGGGGTGAGGGGTGGCTTCACAGGACTGTTTTGTCTGTCTGGGCTTGCCACTGCCACTGCCTTCCCCCCCCCCCACAAGGACCCTGGGAGCAGTTCCCAGCAGCAGCCATGTACAAGTTGCCGAGTTATCATCAGTTAACTGTTTAACTGATATAATTAGAGGAGGTTAAATAGATAGTGTTTTTTAAACCATATCTACCTCCCTAATGGGAAGGGGCATGACCCAGCCCCAGCCCAGTCCTGTGGTCGGGGGAAGGGACATGGCTCAGCCCCAGCCGCCCCACAGGTGTAAGGGGGCATGGTCCAGCTCTGATGTGGGGCTTGGAGTTTGGGAATGTGGCGGACTTCCCCACCAGTGGGGAGCCCCACAAGCCAGATGCGCCGATTTTGTGGGCTGTATTTGGCCAGTGGACCAGAAGTTGAGCACTCCTGCCCTAGTGTTGGTCTTCTTTGAAATAGAGGTTAGGAGTTGCTTCTGAACTGTTTTATCCAGTTAGGAGTCTTTTCTACCAGGAACCAAGATATCCTTGACTGTTATTAAATTGAATACCCTTCATTATCAAAGAAACTTAAACAAGCTTTGATAATTTCCACTGGCACCATTTTCTAAAGGTTACGGCATTGGAGTGAGGCCTAGGAGCCGTCAGGTTCTAGCTGCTGATATCCCAGAGATTGTTGCAGGGTTACAGGTGCCTCATTTACTCTTGTTGTGCTTTACACTCCCCGTTTGTAAAATGAGGATATTGCTAGGAGGCTTAATGCTTGTGAATAAACATAGGCCTACCTTTTCAAAACCGATTAATTATTTTGGGGTTCTTCCATCTTTGAGTGTCCAAACAGCAGTAGTTTGAAACAGCCTTATTTTTTGGAACCCCCTAAAAATCAGCCTTTGAAAAAACATGTTGGCACGCCAAAAGGTACTAGGTACCCTTGTGTACTACTTTACAGACTAAATTTACAAGTGTGAAGTACTGTTTTCTGTCATTAATGGTATGGTGCGTTGTCTTTCTACCTCAGACAGAGTCCTGAAGTTTTGTAAATAATAAGGATGTACACAGGTGCCAACTTTGTTTTTTGCCTGTCGGTGTTTGCAGACGTAAAAAAGACACTTTGCTTTTAACTTGGCACATTCCCATGCCAAGCCGAGTACAAGCCCAGAAGAGGCAGTGCATTACTTCTACCTGGCTCTTCAGCTTCTGTAAAGATCAAGTGCTTTAGTGGAGCTTTTTTGGTGCTTTTATTTAATACCCGATTCAATCAGCTTTAGCTAAAAGCGCCAAAAAGTCCCACTGAAGCTCCCAATTTTTACAGATGCTGCAGAGCCAGGTTGAAGTCATGCTCTGCTTCTTTCAGTACAGAGGGGTTTTTTTAACCTCTTAAAGCATGGCTCCGTGGGTGATGAGCACCTATTAATTTTTTTGATGGGTGCTTGAGCCCTGGAGCACCCCCAGACTCCGTACCTGTGAGGACATATGAAGGACTGAAGGCTTGCCCTTGCAGGCAAAGGTGGGCACATTATGTCCTGTGAGTGCAGTATGGTACTCCAGGTTTGCCGCTGCCTCCCAATTCAACAAAGGGATACAGTGTTTGCTGAATACAGGTGCTAATATGCAGTGTCCCCCAGGGAGTTGGAATGGAGCACTGTATGATGACTTTTCTTCAAGGACAGAGAAAAAAGGCTGCTGTGATGGGCTATAATCTTGCTATTTATCAATAAACATGTAACTTGAAGAGTCAGTATTTAAAAATGCCTCTTTGTCGTCCATTATCTTTAGATTTGGGTGTATTATATTAAAAAGTATTAAGTGAATGGTAACAATTAATGGAAGCTCTGTCTGCAGGAGTGAGAGGTGATTTAATATTTTGTCATAAGTATTTGCTAAAAAGACCTCATAGCAATATACAAATCCTAGAGAGCTAATAATATTTGCTGATCTAAGGGTGAAATTCTGCCTTTGTGTGCAGAGAGCAACCTGAAAGAATTTGGAGGCATTGCAATCCAGTTGCACTGAAGTGATGTAAATCACTTGAATTCTAAACCCAGATTAGTGGCAATCTGTGTTGTGACCTTGAACAAGTCACTTAATTGCTCTCCCCTCCCATTCATTCTTTCTTTTGTGTATTTGGAAGTAAATTCTTCAGGGGGGATTGTCTCTTGTTCTGTGTTTGTTTGGTGCCTGGCACAGAAGGATCCCAATCTTGATTTAGGCTTTTAGGCATTTACATTAACACAAAAAATAAATCAAATCAAAGTAGCAGTTCCTGGCAAAAAGAGTCCTCATGAATTAAGTGAACTGCATTCTGCTCCTGGTGGCAGCCCTTTGTTTCTACTGAAATCTTCTCCTTCACATATCAGACTAAGACATTCTGATCCTGAACCTAATTGCAAACTTGAGCTCTTTCCAGTTCAGCTCCAAGATGCCTCCTGAAAACTGAGGCACACTGGGGCTGTTCTACCTGATGGCAGCTGTATTTGTCTCCAAGCTGTCACCACCAAGGGATGAAACTGCCCTGGAGACTCATTGGAGCCAAACTGGGAAGAAAGAGCTGCAGCAGAAATGGAGTGCTTTCCCATGTAATGCAGGCAGACGTGGCTTTGTCTTGCATCCACTTCCCAGTTCAGCTCTGACATGCCTCCTAGAAACAGAGGGTGTGGGACAGTTCCACCTGCCCTTTGCACTTCTGTTTCCAGGAGACACTGTGCAGGGTCGGACCAGAAAAGCAGGCACTCCTGCCACATGTCCCGATCCGACTCCCGAGGAGGCACCCGGTGGTGCAGTTCCACCTGACTGCAGCAGCGGTGGCAGTGGGGTGAATGTAATGTAATTATAATATATAATCAATTAAAATAACGAATTAGTAATAGGATCATAATGATAAATGTTCATAATATGTTTGTTTTTAAATGGAGTGCTGCTGAATTTTGAAAAGTTTTGAGGGAGTGTCATGAGCCTAAAAAGGTTGAGAACTGGCGTAAGCCTTCATGAGTTTATGCTTATGCTACTCATCTCCAGTTCAGTTAGTCTGTGAGGTGCAAAGACACCCTGCCTTCTGCCTAACTTCAGACTAACACAGCTGCCTCTGCATTTGTTTTATAAACACTCTTGGCCACTGTAAGGTTTTCTAAAATACATTGGACAGTATATTTTGTGTTTGTTTTTGGCTTCATAACAGATTTTTGGAGGGAGTAAATACAAAGGTGTCTTTCAGTTCCTTGCTGTTGGAATTAGGGACAGTCTGGCTGCTTACCCAGAGAACATCTGCTGACCGAACTTCCCTCCATTGCCCTGCCATTACGTCTGACCTGAAGAAATGGGTCCTTTGGGCCAAAGAGGATGTTTAGTCTTTGCCTCTGTCGGAATTGGCGATGGGATGGCAGCTGAATCACTGGTGGTATAAAAAAACAGAGATATATTTTTTGCCTTGCGAGGCATGCAAATGGTACTGTTATTTGCCTGTACCAGTTCAAAATTGGAGGCAGCAAGTTGATACTTGTGAGTTATGTCCCTTATATGAACCAGACACTGAATTACTGCACCAGTCTACAGTGCTGTTTGCATAAAAGAACTCCCTTCTTAGCACCACTTCTGTGTTTTTGGAATCTTTTTATAAATAGGCTTTTAAGGAAGAATAAGTTGAAGAGACATGGGATTTGGCTTGGCTGGATGACACCTGTGGTGCAAGCACTGTGAATAAACTTAACTTTTTTATATTTTTGCCTTCATGGTTACTCAAATGTTGCATGCTGGAGTTCCTGCTCCCAGCCCTCTGCTACTTAGCAATGGAAAGCTGCTAAAACAATCATTCGGATTGAAGTTGCTCAGAAATAAGGGTGTGGCTTATCAGAATTTGATACTTGTGGATTGTAATTCTTTCATCCATCTTTGCAGGAATTTGCTTATTCTTTTATCTTGATATACTGTTTGCTCCTAACATTCGTAATAAGCTGGATTCTTACAAATGAGTCAGCATGCCAACACATCACAAAAATAGCCAAGGAGAGAGTCATGTCAAAGATCCTTATTCAGCACTCTTTTAGTTGCACTGTATCTAGCAACTGTGTCTACAGTACATTACTATACAGTGAAGAGATTGCCTGGGAAATGTACATCTGAAACTAGACATCATTTTTTTCCTGTCTCTGCTGCTTCCCCATTGATGGTATGTTCTCAAAACTTTGACTAGTCTGGAAAGTTTTGATTGTATCATTGTACATGGAGATCTCTAAATTTAAAATTCTACTTTTCTCTGAAATATCTTTACAGCGAAGAGAGACTAATCTGGAGGAGATGAGACCAGGGGAAGAGCATATTTTTTCAAGATGCATAAGAGAAATGGATGTCCATGTCTCGCTGTGGGTCAGATGGGAGTGGTGCACTTATTCAAAACTTAGTTCTTAGCTCTGTGGGCAGTTTTGAAAATCCAAAACTTTTATTCATCTGAGGGCATAGCACATGCACTTAACTGTAGTGCTTCCCTTGGGTCAACATGGACCTTCCACAATACACCAACAGGGTACAGATAACTTAATCAAAAACAGGAGAATAGGATTTCACCACCACAAAAACTGGCAGGAAGAGTTGAGAATAAGTGTAGTTCCTGCAGCTGTTTTATATTGATTCTTGTTATTTCAAGTTGGCTGTTCCATTAATAAAGACCATCTCATTATTTATGTACATATGTGTAGCTGTATCATGTTTGCAAACTCCACAGTCTCATGCCAGGGTTTTCTCTCTTGAAAAATTGCATATTCTCTGATTAAGCCCCCCCACACTTCCACCCATCCATGTTTTTCTGCAGTTAAAATGAAATGCCACTATATATAGGTATCAGTTGAGTACCAAGTTTAATTGATATATTTACAATTTTAAGCAAATTAGAAACCTACCAGTGCCTCTATTACTGCAATAAAAAATATTCTAAATACCTATAAATTTTGGTGTTTGATTTTTTTGGGGGTTTTTAATCATGGAAAATCAGAGCTCCCCCTACCCCCTTTGCTCATGAGCATGTGGATCCAGCTGCATCTGTGTCCCAGTTTCCACCCCCTGCCTCAAAGTTTTTGTGGTGCTGAGCAGCCCAGATATGCAGTGTAGTGCCCTGCCATGCCACTGCCCCTCACTCCCCAGCCCTGCCAGAGGGGGCTGCCAGCTGCCGGGGCTATGGGACCAAGAGCCCAGGTCCACAGCCCCCTGCCATCCCAGCAGCACCCACACATGTTTTTCTGCAGTTAAAACTTGTGGGAGGCGGTGGCTGCTGTGGTGGAATGCAGTGCAGAGCCCAGCTCCTCCTTGCCCACAGGTAGCACAGGTGACATGAAGCCTGTGGCAGGGAGTGGGGATGGATGGACAAATGTGGGCTGTTTACTGCAAGCTCAGGGCTCTCTACTTTGCTGCCTTCCCTGCCCGCGTGGCCCAGCAGGTGGGACCTGGCGCAGCAGGGCAGAGTGGTGCAGGGAGCCTCAGTGCTATTGCTAGGTGCCCTGCACTGCCATGCAAGGTGGCCCTTGCCTGCCCAGCTGCAGCAGGGGGTCACAACTCTGCACTACTACCCCCCACTGCTGCTGGGCAGGCAGGAGGGGATCTTGCCATGGTGGTGCAGGACTCCCAGTGGCAGCACTGAGCCTCCCCACTTCCCTCTTCCCTGCTGTGCCAGGTCCCGCCTACTGGGCTGCAGAGGTTCTGGGTTGAGGGCAGCTGATGAAAAATTTAGAAGAATTGTCTGAGGATGTTGTGGAACTGAAAACTTGAGATTTTACAGACTTGCTAACCTGCCTTTTGCTTGTTGTACAAGTTAAATTCAGGTCAGCTTTTAACCTATGTATGTTAGTGACAATAAAACTGAATGTCCTGCTACTTTTCCCATGTTAGAAACATTCTAAAATGATACTATATTTGTCCTTAATGATACAGGTGCCATATCTGATGAGGCAAGAGGGCCTACATCAGCTGTTGTCTCAGGTTACTCTCTGCTCCTTTTGCCAAATCTGCCCCAGATCAGAGAATTTTAATGCTGAGTACTCAAAGCTCAGGAATTTAGTCTCTACTGAGTTGAAAGATGTTCAAGATCATGTTAAATCCAATGTTCAGTGTCAAGCTCTTTGCTAGAAATCAGTAGCATAAAGAGAGTAAGTAACTAGTAAAAGTTTTGAAAAGACTGGCACACAAACATTCTGTATTTTACTATTAGTTTAGGTTTGTAGCAAGATTTGCTCTTTAGTTTTTGTTTTAGGTTATAATTTAAGCAATAATCTTGCAACTCGCTGATGGCACCAAACTTTGGGGCAAAGCATCCACGCCAGAAGACAGGCGGGTGATCCAGGCTGACCTGGACAGGCTCAGCAAACAGGCGGACGAGAACCTGATGGTGTTTAACACCGAAAAATGTAAGGTTCTCCACCTTGGGAAGAAAAACCCGCAGCATCCTTATAGGCTCAGCAGTGCTACGCTGGCTAGCGCTACGGAAGAAAGATTTGGGGGTCATCATTGACCACGAGATGAACATGAGCCTGCAGTGCGATGCTGCACCTAGTAAAGTGACCAAAACACTGGCTTGCATCCATAGATGCTTCTCAAGCAAATCCTGGGATGCCGTTCTCCCCTTGTACTTGGCCTTGGTGAGGCCGGAGCTGGAGTACTGTGTCCAGTTTTGGGCTCCACAATTCAAAAAGGATGTGGAGAAGCTTGACAGAGTCCAGAGAAGAGCCACGCGCATGATCAGAGGTCAGGAAAACAGACCTTATGACGACAGGCTGAGAGCCATGGGGCTCTTTAGCCTGGAAAAGCGCAGGCTCAGGGGTGATCTGATGGCCACCTATAAGTTTATTGGGGTGACCACCAGTATCTGGGGGAACATTTGTTCACCAGAGCGCCCCTAGGGATGACAAGGTCGAACGGTCACAAACTCCTGCAAGACCGTTTCAGGCTGGACATAAGGAAGAATTTCCTTACTGTCCGAGCCCCCAAGGTCTGGAACAGTCTGCCATTGGAGGTGGTTCAAGCACCTACATTGAACACCTCCAAGAGCAAATTGGATGCTTATCTTGCTGGGATTTCATAGATTTCATAGACATTAGAGCTGGAAGGGACCTTGGGAGATCATCGACTCCAGCCCCCTGCCCAAAGGGCAGGAAGTCAGCTGGGGTCATAGGATCCCAGCAAGATAAGCATCCAACTTACTCTTGAAGGTGTTCAATGTAGGTGCTTAAACCACCTCTGCTGGCAGACTGTTCCAGACCTTGGGGGCTCGGACAGTAAAGAAATTCTTCCTTATGTCCAGCCTGAAACGGTCTTGCAGGAGTTTGAGACCGTTCGGATCCTATGACCCCAGCTGACTTCCTGCCCTTTGGGTTGGGGGCTGGACTCAATGATCTTCTGAGGTCCCTTCTAGCCCTAATGTGTATGAAATCTATGAACTGCTAGAAGCAGCTACCAGTATTTTAGCTAGAAGCATACCTTAAAGTTTTTTCATGACCTTTTCATATATACTTGCATCCCATTTTTCGCTTGCAACTCATGGATTGAGAAACGTTGCTGTAGCAGATAAAAAAGAAACAAACCATGATATTCTTTGGCATAATTCTGAATGCTTTATAAATTATTGTTAAACTGTGATCTGATTTGCCATTCTGATTTGTTCATACTTAAATAAGTTGGCTGAATTCCGACTTCATGAAATTTTAAAAATAATGTAAATATGTAGGGTTGTTTTGTTTTTTGTTTTTAAGGCCAGTGTATCTGAAAATAAGTGTGTGTGAAAACTGTTGGTATTTGTACTAGCTCTGATCCAAGAACCAGTGAAATTTAATAGAAACAATCTTATTGATTTCGGTGCCATTGCTGGCCTTCAGTGACTTCAGAAGAGATTTTTTAAAGGATTTCTCTATGATTTCAAATATTTCAATTTTTAAGTGCCTTTAAAAATCTGGGTCTTTCTGTCCAAAGCTACTATATATTAATTTCCCATGGAAATTACTTGGGATTGAGGGAGCTCAGTACTTCGGTGGATGTATTAGGCCATTTCAGAATAAGACCGTTTAACTTCAGTAATAGTAGTCTTTTTAGCACCGGTATACTCAAATGTGGTGACTTTAACATAGATATCCAAGTATTATGAAGATGTAAAGCTAAAAAATGTAGATAATCACCTTAACTAAATATTTTAGTTTTAAAGCTTCTTTCCTACATATAGTGAGATAACAATGTACTTTAAACTCATCGTTTACATCAGTAAGTGGGGTTCTGTATTCATAATTCAGATGAACTCTTCCCCCCCCCCCGAAGTGTTCTATCATGTTAAAGATAGAGTTAGGTAGTAGAAATTTCCATTTTAACTGGCTTTGCATAAAATAATTCCTTGAAACAAGTAGAAAATGTTAAGGTTGGTGTGTGGCCATTTCACCATCACTATTTATTTTTTATCATCTTTTTACAAGGTGATAGACTGAGCTCCCTTCCATATAGAGTGCTTAGTACAACGTACCTTTTTGCACAGTATTATTGTATAGCTACTGGGGACACAATACAGCCCATGTCAAGCAAATAACAGGTAAACCAGTAAGAGAACAGAAGTTCAGTGCACATGATGCATTTTCAAAATTTCCCAAATCAGTTTAAGATCAACCTGGATGGATGTAATATCAATCAGACTTAACTGATTTAGGTCAAACTGGCTTATGGAACTTCCGTCTCAGCCCGCATCCCAGCTCAAGTTAACTCATAGTCCCCTAGCATCCCAGGATGATTTGCAGCCCTGGGCTGTGCTGTCTGCTCCAGCAGAGCAGGGACTGCCCTGCCCCTCTGCTCCCTAGCCTGTGTCTGTCAGCCTCTAGGGACAGGGGCAGGGGAACAGAGCCTGGGTCTACACAGCACGCCAGGGGAGGTGGGGAGAGAGCCCCTGTGGTGGAGGGTTTTCACCCCTCCGCAGCCCTCTCCCTGCCGGGGGGATTCCCCACCTCCCCTGCACACCTGCTTGCCTGTGCCATTGCCACATGAGGGAGGGGGAGGAGTTCCCAGGGCCTAGTGGGGGTGTGCAGGCACCGAGGAGCCCCCACCTCAGGGGACTTCCTCCACCCCAGGCCCGGGGTCCCCTAGCTGAGACAACTTGGGGAGCTGAAGGGCATTTCCTTCCGCCCCCTTCCCAGCTGCTGGCTGCTTCACCCACTTCCACAGAAGGGAGGGAGAAGGAGACATCCAGGTCGGGTGCCTGCCCCTGCAGCCCGGCATGGGGGCACTGGGGGGGTTCCCCCCACCCCAACCCCAGGTCTCCCAGCCCGGGGCAGCCCCAGGGAGCTCTGGGAAGTTCTTCCCCTTCCAAAGCCCACAGCTGCTTGCCTTGGCTCCTGTGACTCTTGGGGATCGTCTGGGGCAGCCTTGGGGAGCAGAGGGAAATTCTTCTTCTGTCTCGAACTCGCAGCTTAGAGGACGCTGAGTAGATTGAATGGATTCTGCTTTGGGCTTGTTGACCATCTGTACCTGGCCGAAGCGGGGATGTGAGCATGTGTGTGCAGGATGGGGAGAAGGGGGTTGCCATTCTTGGAAGGGTTTTAAAGATCTTTTTGAAGGAAATGCTGAGAAGGGTGGCATACAGCAAGGTGGGGGGCAGTTCTGGAGTAAGTGGTATCCAAAATTGATGGGAGTGAAACACAGTGTATGCAGGGGAAAATGCTGGAGAGGTTAAGAGCAGAACGATAAGAGGGCTTATTAGAGATTAGTTGTAATATATATATTTTTTTTTTTAAAAGTCAAGGTGTCAGTTTTACAGAAGTAGTGTTTACCTTATTGAAAATTTCAGCGCATGCAAGTGCCACATTTGTCATGGCTCGGGAAAAAGGGTGAAACAACTCTGCTGTACTGTTTTCTAAATACCGAAGTCATTTGCACTGAATTCAAGTGCATCTGCTGCTTATCTCTCTTCTGAAGTGGTTGTCCTCTGTTTTCTCCAGAAATAATCTGTATTGAAATGATTTGTCATGTAACAAATAGGATTCTGTTTTGGGGTGAATAATAAGCAGCAGGTGCAGATGAACTCCATGCAGATGAATTCTTGGAATCATTTAAAGAGGAGGGAGAAGATTGGGTAGAGAAATTTAAAAAACCCCAGTGAAACCTGTACTAGTGAAATTTTCTCACTTATGAGGCTATCTTCTGCCTCAAGATCCTTCCAGAAACACAGACCCTGACATCATATATGTGCTCATGTTTAAGTGCATTTCTATTCAGAAGAACACCCCCACCCTACCTCCTGAATGGGACTGCATTGCATCCCTATACACACAGCTTTCTCCTGTTTCCTTAAACAACTTCCGCTACTACATAATTGTTTACAACAGATTTGTTTAAGTGCAGATTATCACTGTAATAGAGTATCTATTAAAACATTTTCTGAGTCTTATCAGGACTCGAACACGTCATAAACAAGTTCTTCTTTCCCAGGACTGACCTTGGAAGAATCACGCTGCTCCAACAGTGAAGAGGGAAAGAGCTGTTAAAGCATCAGAGTTTTGTAAAATACAGTCCTCTCTCATTAATGTACTTTAAAGAACAGGATAAGCTTTGTGCCATGTTTCCAGAGCTGAATGCCACCAGTTTATGTAGTAAAACAAAGGAACTGTGATACATATTTAATAATTTGTATCCAAGGTACCGGATAAATGAGGCTATTCACACTTTTTAATTTAATTTCGATCCTATTTATTCCATTCTCCCAGCAGTTGGTTACTGTTTGAAGAAAAGTTCAGTGTTACATTCCCAACTGTATACCTGTATGTTGTTCTGCACATTAGATCAAAAATACATTAAAATAGTAACACAGAGTAATATATTGCTCAGAATTCCTCACTTCAATTTAGTTCTTGTGTCCATGACAAAGCTCCTCCTGTGCTCAAGATAAAACATAACCCTTATATTAAAATGGATGTTTCAAATTCTTTGTGGTATTCTAGCAGATCACAGAGTAAAACCAGATATACTCAGCACGTTTGTATTATGGAAAGAAACAGTATGTTAATTCTGAATAAATTACAGTAGGCAGAGCCACTGACGAGGCCGAGAACCAGTTTTATGAAACATTATACTGTAATTTAACTTTCCCTCCAAGTCCCAGTCCAGCAAGGCACTTAAGCACGCATTCAACTTTTAAACTTGTCTGTAGCCCCACGGAAATAATCTACACATTCTGCTGCGTTGGCTGCTGCCAAACGTTAGGCAACCTACAGTGTTGTTTTCCTTCCGCAACTTCTTGCTTTCTTTTTGTCAGTATCAAAGGGCACTTTTTGTTTTATGCTCATTTAGAAACTTTTCTTTTGGAAGAAGGTTCTTGGTTCTGTGACTGGTTAAATTATGTCAAGTGCTGGACATAAAACCCCCAAACTTTTGCCTTTTGCTGTTTCCCCTTATTTAATTTCAGCTTAGAAGAAAACAGCTTTAATTACTTTATTTTTATGTATTTGGTTCTGTGCAGTTTTTTTAGCTTGCATGCAAGCAGAAAAGAATGTTACAACCTACTTCAAGCAGTAGCATAACTAGGGCTAGGCAAGCCGGGCATCAGACCTAGGTGCTGATTTTAAAGGGGGGCAGTGGAATGGCTGCGGGAGCCCACACCCCAGCAGCAACAGTCCTTGTGAGGGGAGCTGGAGCTGCAACAGGGGTAGCATTGGCAGTGGCATGTGTGCAGGGAAGTAAGCCTCTCCAGTGTTCACAGTCTAGCTTGGCCCTTCCTCTTTCCAAGTTGCCAGCATTCCTAGTTACGCCTCTGGCGTAAAGTTCTCTGAAGGACATGCAAACAATCCCATTACACTTCCCAGCTCAGTTCTTGGCACTAAATTCAGTCTGCTGTTCGTAGTAGTTGCATAATAAATTATAAAACACAGGGACCTGCAGAAAATAGCTGCTGCTCTTGCTCCTGCCATATTTCATGGTTTATCTAGTATCCTGATGATTGACTTTCACAAAATTCATCTCTCAGTATTTTTGAACTTGCTGCTTTGAATGACTTGGTGGTAGAACAAGTGATTCACATCCTGCACGCTACTAATCTTGATTACAAAAATAAGCAGCAGGTGCAGACGAATTCCTTGCAGATGAATTCTTGGAATCATTTAAAGAGGAGGGAGAAGATTGGGCAGAGAAATTTTAAAAACCCCAGTGAAACCTGTACTAGTGATACTTTCTCACTTATTAGGCCATCTTCTGCCTCAAGATCATTCCAGAAACACAGACCCTGACAGCATCTGTGCTCACATTTAAGTGCTCTATTCAGAAGAACACCCCCAACCTACCTCCTGAATGGGACTGCATTGCATCCCTATACATACAGCTCTTTCTCCTGTTTCCTTAAACAACTTGATTTGACTAAGTGCAGATTATCACTGTAATAGAATACCTTGTTAATTTTTTTCTAAGTCTTATCAGGACTCAAACACGCCATAAACAATTTCCTCTTTCCCAGGACTGATCCTGGAACAATCACACTGCTCCAACAGTGACGGGGGAAAGAGCTGTTAAAGCATCAGAGTTTTATAAAATACAATCCTCTCTCATTAATGCACTTTAAAAAACAGGATAAGCTTTGTGCCATGTTTCCAGAGCTGAAAGCCACCAGTTTATGTAGTAAAACAAAGGAACTGTGATACATATTTAATAATTTGTATCCAAGGTACCGGATAAATGAGGCTATTCACACTTTTTAATTTAATTTTGATCCTATTTACAAAGCAAGTTACATACCTGTGAACACTTCTCTCCCTGAAAATGTAATGAGGTTGAAAAGGTCAAGGAGGATACATGGGAAAGTGGTTAAAGGAGTCCCTAAGTTTTCTACGTCATGTGTCTTGCCCTATCAAGTTATTAGTAGTATTTAATTTCTATGTGCCCAGTTAGAGTACCTATTGGATCTTCTGCAGTAACCTTGTTTCTGAGCTAGAATGTCATTGTATGTGTTCCTTCTTAATTTGCACCTTAACATTTCCCTTTGTCTGACAGGAATGTGAAGACTTTAGCAGAATCCTTCCAATAATGGAGGCGAAATCCATAGTAATCTCTGTGGAAGGGATGACATGCAACTCTTGTGTTCAAACTATTGAACAGCATGTTGGAAAACTGAATGGCATCCACAACATAAAAGTAAGCAACTTAACCAGAATCTCTTTTAAGACCCATCATACATTGTGCAGCACAGGAGGGAAAGGGGACATAAATTACACATAAACCAACATAATGGAAACCAGTTCAATCCTGTAACAAAACAAGTTCAGTGCACATAAACTGCTTTCAAAATGGCTGAAACTGATTTAAGATAAACCTGGACAGATGTAGTGTCAGACTTGACTGATTTAGGCTAAATCAGTTTATTCAACTTCTGTCACAGCCCATCTATATTCAAGTAAACTCACAGTCCCCCAGCATACCAGGATGCTTTGCACCTCTCCTCCAAACCCTCTTTTCCAGGGTGGGTGGGCGTAGTGTTGGCAGCCCAGCAGGGAGGTGTGCTCCACACCCCCTGGCTTGTAGCCTGAGCCACTGCAGGGACATGATTGCATTTCTGGAATCAAAAGTGAATGTCTGTTCCCCCTGCTTACAGGTTCAGTCTACACAGTTTAGACTAACCTGCAAGATTGAATCAATTCAGCCTCAAGGTTTTTTTGACTCTGTACTTGGCCAAACAGAACATACCCAGTTTGTTACAGAGAAACTGCTCTTTGGTGTTTTTGCAGAACTATTTCTCTGATATGTCACATTCATCACTGATTACAGGAAGGTTTCATTGCATGATTTTTAATCTCTCTTTTCCTTCATTCTTAAGGAATTGCAGCTATGCATGAAAATTATGCAGAGTCCAAATGGTGAAAAAACAATAATTAGAAAGAAAAAAGGAATGACTCTACCCTTTCTTTAAACTTAGAAAGACTGGATGGTTTACCCTAAACCTTCCAGTCCTGTTCTTGACTAGTTATGCAGTGAGACAGCTTATGTAGCTTATAGGAGAAGGAAATGCCTTAAATTGCTCAATTAATGGCATGTTAATTAACCCTGGTATTCTTTTCCATGGAAAGGACTATCGATGTGACCTAGATAGGGGTAGAAAGTAATTTAGGGGCTCCAGCTGACTCTTGCTGACTCTGTAAGACATTCAGAACTCACTTTCTTTTATACCTTTATGTGTGGGAACTGGATATGGTCTTTCTTCAGCTGTGTTCTTTTGAAGAGAAACCAAACTATTAGCAGGCTACATTGATCTACTTTTCAGTAAACCTTCATGAGTTTGAGTTGGTTTTAATCTTCAGAGTTTTGGGCTCAAAAAAAGAAATCAAGTTGTCTGTAATATGAGCTACCTGGGGGAAAATAGGAAGAAGCTACATGCCTTGAAACAAACCTGACTGGGGAGTATTTTTAATGTGTGAGCTGCTCCCTTATAGCCAATACATGCACTTCATTGCATGTACTTTTATCAGGAAATAAAGCTGTTTTAACACCTGATTGATTCATGTTAGTCTTGTGACATAATTGGTGCCAGAAAAGCAGTTAATCCTACCAATTATAGCAATGGCACATTGTTAATCCTAATTCAGGGGTAGGGATTGTTTTTTGGCTGGAGTGCCACAAAACACCACAATGCCTACCTCAGAAGGTGCTGCAGTGCCGGCATGGCAGAAAAACAAGATGAGGGCAAGGGGTACATGGCAGGATGCCCTGGTTGTACCCCATGTCCCCCAGGCCTGCTGCCCCATGCCCCTCGCCCAAAACCTCTGGCCCCCCAGCCCAGGTTCTGTGCCTGTCAGCAACTACCTCAGCTTTGGAGAGCTGCTGGAGCCCAGGCTGCTCCCAGCAGGGTTTGCAGCATCCCAGCTGCCTGCTGGGAGCAGCCCGGGCTCCTGGCTGGCAGCAGCTCCACAGAGCCGAGGCTGGCTGCAGCTGGGAGGCTCCAAACAGCTGTGCTGGGCTCTGGCATCAGCTCCATACCGGTGTGTGCACCTGCCCATCGGAGTGGGTGTTGGGAGGGGCCTGAGGCAGCGCAGCCCTGGTCTCTCCCCGCTCCTGGCACAGAGGTGATGGCAGAGTTGCAGAGCCCAGCGCAGCTGTTTGCAGCCAGCCTGGGCTCTGAACAGCTGCAGCAAGCTGCAGGCAGGCTGCAAACAGCTGCACTAGGCTCCACAGCTCTGGCATCAGTGCTGTGCTGGCGGTGACTGCATGTGCACCTTGGGGTGCACAGCAGGGCAGCACAGCTTGCTGTACAGGTGCCCGGTACAGAGCTTATGTCAGAGCCCGGCACAGCTGTTTGGAGCCTTCCAGCTAGCAGCCAACCTCAGCTCTGGGGAGCTGCTGCCAGCAGGCAGCTGGGACACTGCAAGCCCTGCTGGGAGCAGCCCGGGCTCTGTCGCTGGCAGCAGCTACCCAGAGCCAGGGCTGGCCTTGGCGTGCCGAGCAAAATGGCCACGCGTGCTGGGGGTTGCTGATTCCTCTCATAGTTGTTTGGGTATGCAGGCAAAGCTCTGTCATACATTAAGTGTGAGCTTTGTGGTAGTTAAGTGATTCTGCAGAAAACTTTCCTGTTTTCTGTAGGATTTTTTTTTATTCAAATAGATATGGTCTAGATCAATATTGGACTTGCCAGAACAGTGGAGACTAAGCCCTTGGTTCTGATTTTTTTTGACACGGCTTTACTACATACAGCTGATTTCCCAGGGTTCCCTCTGAGGTACTTCTGTGTCCTAAAGGATGTGATGCAGCTAGCTGCTACAGATTTCTGTGAACAACAGTAATATTTACATGAACCCCCACTTATCTGCACTGGTGACTTAACAAGACTTTTAACTTAATTGGTTCCAGTAACATAAAACAGATCCATCAACATAAAAGCTTATTATTTTAGCAATGGAAATATTACTGTAACAGTTGCATTATTTGTGTGGAGTTCAGACAAATGAATATCTTAAATAAATACCACCCACCTTAAATAAAATTAAGAATAAAACGAGTCTGAAAAATCATAGAAAGTTAGGGTTGGAAAGGAACTCGGGAGGTCATTTAGTCCAGCCCCCTGCCCAAAGCAGGACCAGCCCCAGCTAAATCATCCCAGCCAAAGCTTTGTCTAGTCGGCTCTGAAAAATCTCCAAGGATGGAGAGTCCTCCACCTCTCTGGGTAACCTGTTCCAGTGTTTTACTACCCTCCTAGTGAAAAAATTCTTCCTAGTATCTAGCCTAAAATTCCCTTGCTGAAACTTGAGATGGTTGCTCCTTGTTCTGTTATCTGCCATCACAGTCTAGCTCCATCCTCTTTTGAGCCTCCCTTTAGGTAGTTGAAGGCTGCTATTAAATCCCCTCTGTCTTCTCTAGACTAAATAAGCCCAGATCCCTCAGTCTCTCCTTAAGTCATTTGCCTCAGCCCCCAAACTATTTTCATTGCCCTCCACTGGACTCTCTCCTATTTGTCCACATCCTTTCATAGTGGGGGTACAAAACTGAACACAGTACAACAGATGTGGCCTCACCAGTGCTGAATAGAGGGGAATAATCACTTCTCTTGACCTGCTGGCAACACACCTACTAATGCAGCCCAGTATCTTGTTAGCTCACTTTGTAACAAGGGCACACTGCTGGTTCATATTCAGCTTATTGTCCACTAACCCCCAGGTCCTTTTCTGCAGACCTGCTGTTTAGCCAGTCAGCCTGTACTCGTGCATGGGATTGTTCTGTCCTAAGCGCAGGACTTTGCACTTGTCCTTGTTGAACCTCATGAGATTTCTTTTGGCCCAATCAATCCTCCAAATTGTCTAGGTCACTCTGAATCATAGCCTTACCCTCCAGCGTATTTACTACTCCCCCCAGCTTGGTGTCATCTGCAGACTTGCTCAGGTTACACTTTATGCCATCTTCCTGGTCATTGATGGAGACATTGAACAAAACTGGCCCCAGGACCAACCCTTGGGGCACTCCCCTTGATACTGTCTGCCAACTAGACATTGAGCCATTGATAACTACCCTCTAAGCCCAATGCTCCAGCCAGTTTTCTATCCACCTTACAGTCCATTCATCCAGCCCATACTTCCTCAGCTTGCCTGTGAGAATGTTGTGGGAGACCATATCAGAAGCCTTGCTGAAATCAAGGTATATCACCTCCCCGCTGTCTCCCTGTATCCACAGAGCCAGTCATCTCATCATGGAAGGCAATCAGGTTGGCCAGACATGACTTGCCCTTGGTGAATCCATGCTGATTGTTCCTAATTGCCACCTCCAAGTGCTTAGAAGTGGATTCCTTGAGGATCTGCTCCATGATTTTTCCAGGGACTAAGGTGAGGCTGCCTGGTCTGTAGTTCCCTGAATCCTCCTTTTTCCCTTTCTTAAATATGGGCACTAGGTTTACCCTTCTCCAGTCATCCAGGACCTTTCCTGATTTCCATGAATTTTCAAAGATGATGGGCAGTGGCTCTGCAGTCTCTTCATCCAACTCTCTCAGCTCCCCTGGGTGCATCCCATCTGGCCCCATGGACTTGTATACATCCAGCTTTTCTAAATATCCCCTAATTTGCAGTTTAGCCACTGCTGATTGCTCACCACCTTCCCAAACTGGGCTGTCCAATGCAGAAGTCTGGGAGGTGACCTCGCCTGTGAAGACTGAGGTGAAGAAGGCATTGAGCACTTCAGCCTTTTCTGCATCCTCTGTCACAAGGTTGCCTCCCCCATTCAGTAAGGGACCCACACTTTCCCTCTTCCTCCCCTTGTTACCATCATACTTGTAGAAACCCATCTTATTATCCTTCACATCCCTTTCCTTCTGCAGCTCCAGTGCTTTGGCCTTCCTGACTTCATCCCTGTATGCCCAAGCAATGCTCTTATACTCCTCCCTAACTGTTTGTCTAAGTTTCCACTTGTAAGCTTGCTTTTTGTGACTTAGTTTACTGAAGAGTTCCCTGCTAAGCCAAGTTGGTCTTCTGCTGTACTTGCCAGTCTTCCTGCATATTAGAATGGTTTGTTCCTGCACTCTCAATAAGGCTTCTTTTAAGTATAGTCAGCTGTCCATACAAATAAAATGACTGTGGAATCCTTTCTTAATGGCTTTTTAAAATGCCCCTAGTTAAAAAAAAAAAATCTAACTTCTTACACTCTTAAATTGTTCTGCCTTCTTTCTGAAAATGCAGTATCACTTGAAGTAGGGGAAGACGAGGGAAAAATTCATTTTTTGACCTCCTTGAGCATAGCATACTCCACTTACTCTATGCTTTATATAGTAAGTATACTGAAAACAAGTTTTTAAAAGGAAAATGTTAACCGTGTTTTAAAGAGTTGGGTAGAATTATTTTAATACAGAACAGTGCTTCTAAAACCATGTTTAGCAAAAAATACATTGCAGAAGTTGAAAGTTTAAATAGAAGAGGATTATAATAAAAATTAAGAGGTCTTAGTTCATAGTACTCCCTGTTTGCAGAAGAACTCTGAGTTAGATGGGTAATTTATTCTTCTTTTGAAATGAGGGCTGCTCTCCCCTAAAAATAAGGCAGTGTTGTGTTTAAGAGTTATAAGAAACGTCAGAAAAGGTAGCCTAAGATGGATGTTTAATGCAGAAGAGAGCCTGCATTTGGGTTGTTTTGTCTCTTAATGCAAGAAAACCAATAAACTACTGTGTCCTTATTATCAACCCTGCCAAGCTCCATAATTGAAGAAAAGGAGAAATGTAGTCCTTAACATGGTTTAGCTGATTTAATTAGATCATGACAGTAGCCTTATGGATGTCTTTTTTTTTGCCCAAGGAAAAGATAAAATTGGAAGATAATGCATTGGGTTTTGACAGGTATTGCTTTGCCCTTTTGGAATTGAATTAATAGTGTTTGATTCCACATCAGTTGGGAGCAAATTCAATTTGGGGATGTGTGCGCCATAAATGTGAAAGGTTAGTACTAAATTAGGAAGTCTGTATGCCTGGAATTTAGAGAAACAGGCACAGCTTCTTCATTGCATTTCATATACAGTATCTGGTTCTAAAACTGAATTCAGTTCAGCTGAATCTAGTGCTTTCTGTCTCCAAGGACAAGATGCTAATATGGTCCAAGTCCTGTTGCCCTCTCCTCTCCATTTCCCCCCCCATTTCTATTACATCCCAAATGCTGGTACTTAGGAACATGTTTTTCTTGCTCTCGCACATGTTACTCAGTCTTTCTTGAATTTTTGCATTGACACGTCCTTTTTTTTTCTCTTGACCTGATGAAGAATGTCTTACATTTGAAAACTTGTCAAACTTTATTCCACCTATACGTTTGATCTAATAAAAGATATCACTCCTAAATAATCCTTGCCTTTTTCTTTCTCAGTGTTGAATCAACTCCTCTTCCTCAAAATATTGAGATTTCTTTCTTTTGACTTGCAAAACTGTTTGCTGCTTCCAGTATTCCCTGCCTTCTGCAGCCTTCTACATACCTGAGCTCCACCCAAACTTGTTTCCCAACTATTCTCTTTGTCTCTTTTACTGACAGCTAATTGTATGGGTTTGTTCATGCTGTCCCTTTCTCTTGTAGACAGCCCAGCTGTCAGTGTACGGCATCCCCTCTCATTCAGAATACTTCTGAAAACCTGCCCTAGGAAGTGGTCCAGTTGCAAAGACTGACGTTTCTATATCACTTTCATTCATACCTTTTGGACTACAAGTCTGCAAGCTTTGAGTGGGGAGTTTTTGGCAAAGGTGACCTGGCACACAGCACAGTATTTACCTGTGATGCTACATATATATCAAATACTCTTAGAGAACAGGTTTATTGTAACTCCGTGCTTGTGTCCCCATCTCAGACTATGCCATAATGTTTGGTAGATAAGGTTGGATGTGACAAATGACTTTTTGCATTCCTTTAATTACATATTACAACTGATATGTTTTGTGACCAGGGAGGAAGTCAGCAAAGAGATTTGTTGTTCAATTTGAGTCAGTGCTTTCCTCCATCACTTTATATCAGCAGTGCTCACCCTTTTTCCCCAGGAGGCTGGATAGATGGTACCTGGTTCATCTGCAGGCTGGATGCAACAGGGGTCCCAATCTGGGGCCCAGGGCAGGCACGGAAGCAAGACTATACTTTCAGGGATCATTTCTATAGTTGGTAACTGGATGCATTTACGTGAGACATGCACATGTGGGGCTTTTGGCCCGCTGATATGTCCTCCACAGGAGGTTTACATTGAGCAGATTCTTTCTGGTATTGGTTGGTGGAACTGGAGCGTGCTCCGTCCACTCCATGCCTTGACCTGATATTGCAGTGCTTCCAGGACCGGTGCAAAAAAAAAAAACAAAAACAAACAAAAAAACCCAACCATTCAGCTGTGGAGAGGTGGGCGGGGCGGGGGTGGGCAGCCTGGCCTCAATCTGGCCCTGTGGCAGAGGAGAGGGTGTGGCCAGACCCCGGCCAACTCCTACAGGGAGGGGAAGGGAAGTGGGGAGGAAAGGGACATAACTCTGCAGTGGAGGGGAAGGTGCCTGGCCTGACCCCAACCCTACAAGTGGGGGAGGGGCAGAGGAGGGGTCCCAGCCCTTATCCAGGCACAGGAGGGAGAGGGGCATGGCCCAGCCCCTTGGGTGGAAGGGGACATGGCCAGGCTTTGACCAGCTTCATGGGTCTTGGGGTTTGGGAATTTTGCAGGGAGGAGGGTGGCTGCATTAATTGCCAAAACTCTGCCAAATTTCCTTATCGGTGGCGAGCTCTGCAGGCCAGGTGCAATGGTTCTGCAGGCTGCATTTGGCTTGGGGGCCAGAGGTTGAGCATCGCTGTTTTATGCCATTGTTTTCTTACAGTGGGGATGATGGTTTTGGTGGTCTCTATTGTGATACCCAACACCATGGGCTCCTGGTCCATGGCTGAGCTCATGGGGCTATTATAAAAATGAAGAACAAAACATTCTGTGCCCCAGTGTGCTTTAGGAACCATACGAAGACCTGGAAAGCTTTCCTATGTGAGATATTCATTTCCTTAATAAAATGGCTATGAAAACTCTCTTGTTGTATTTTAAATAGGATTTACATTACGACCTTCATGAATGTCAGTTGCTAAACACCATAACATGTAATGTAGAAGATTCAGTTTTAAGAAGTACACACAATGTAAATACTTAGTCCAGGGGTGCATGGCTGTGGTTCAGATTTAGTCACTAGTGCCATGAGATCAAGGCCACAGGGCTCTTCATAGGTCTAAACATTTGGCAGGGAGGAAGTGGTGGCACTATTCCCCTGCTACTAAATTTCTGGACTCCTGGGCCCTGCATATTAGATTAAACATGCAGGTTGGTGTGGGGCCTGACTTCCATGCCAGCTGGGCCCAATCTTGGTATATGGGCCTCATCTGGACATGGGGCTACAAGGGAGTATCGCCAGGACCCAGAGCCCAGTGTTGGCACATAAGGCTGGGTGAGGACATCACCAGGCCCTAGTGCCTGATCCTATCATGGAAGGCCAGGCAAGGGCAGTGCAAGCCCTGATTCCAGCATGTATGGGGTTCTTGGGGCCTAATCCTAGTATGTGTGGCCAGGCAGGAGCAGCATGGGGCACCAGGGCCCAATCTCAGCACGCTGGGACCAGCTAAGGCTGTGCAGGAGGCGGCAGCATGGGATCTGATCCTGGCATGCGGGGCTTGATCTGGCCTGCAGACCAGTCCCATCCCACACCTCTGGGCCACAGGGCCAAATCCTTGAGCGCCATTTACTTAATCCATCCTCATTTATTCTAGGCGCTATTTTTTTCCACAGATGTATACTTATGTCATTGTTTACTGCTAAATACTTGAATAAACAACATGTAGAAAAGTAGTAACCTCCCAATTCACTGATTATGGGAAAAAGGACCTGCAGAGAGAGAGAATTAGCACTGCCATAAAAACAAATCTAACTCTCACCAATATGGAATTACAGTGCAGTCTCTGCAAATTCTAATGGAATAAGCATGTTTTCTGTAATTATAGGTCATTATCAGGAATTAAGTGCTGGTAAGGAGCAGAATTAGACTAGAGCCAGTTCTTGGCCCAGCTATGAAAAACAAACTGCCTTTTATTTTTAATTGCTAAAGATTAGCAACCAGGCTCTGTGTGTGTGTGTTTTTGTTTGCTATTACATAAATCTTTGTCTGTAATTTAGACATTTTCTTTACTATCCAATCATAGAACTGCATTCTTAAGCAGCATTCTTGCTGGCAATTATGTTTTCAAAATCATTCCCCTGAGAGAGCGAGCATGCTGTATTTCTGCATAATTGCTGGTCCAGCACTATCCAATCACCTTGTAAATCAAGTGAGCTACATTACACTGGAACTATATCAATGAATGAAAGGCATATTATGAATGACTGACTTTTGAATAAGCAGATAGACATAATATAAAGGGAAGACACACTAAATGGTTTTGTACTTTCATGTGACATTTGGGTTGAGCACATTATGAAGTGTTCTAACTGAAAGATTTAAGAATAGTATGGTAATATGACAGGGGCTTATTGAAGCCCCTGTCATTACATCTTTGCTGCCAAGAGGGGCGAAAGAGTTCTGCGAGTTTACAGATTATAGTTTGGATTAACAAAATGCGGATTAGTGAACTACTAAATAGGATTAGAAAATTCCTATTAGAAACATACAGTTTTTTCAAGTATCTTCCTGGAAAATAAATGGGGTTATGTTATTTTCAAAAATCAGTTTATGAGTTGCTTGACACTTCAGATCTGGCTTAGGTCTGAAGTTGTGATTGTCTGATTAAAACCGATATGCACTGGGACAAATGTTGACATCACGCACTATTGTTATCTGCCTATGAACACTTACAAACACAAGATATGAACACTTTTGTTATCTACCTATGACGTCGCAATACAAGAGGCCAGTATAAGGGCTGAGTTGTATACTATAATGAGACAACATAGCAGATGCTTGCACTGCTGCCGCTGCCTCAGGTGTTTACAGTCCATCAGTGAGCAGGGTAGTTCAGGCTTCACTGCTGTCAGTCTGATGTCTTTTGCTAATTTATTAGTTCCCCATTTAGCACAAGGAGGCTCTCCTCAAGCTGAGGCACCTAGCTACTTGGCAGTACACCTTTTCAGTCATAAAGAAATGAGGGGTGGATTAACGCATGTGCCTGCAGGGCCTGGGCCCAGGGCCCCCTGCCAATTAGAGAGCCCCTGGGGTGCCGGGGCAGCATGGGCCAGGTGGGCATCCTGGCCATGGGCATCTGGGCAGGCTGTGTGTACCTCCTCTTCCTCCTCTCTAGCTGGACCAGGGTTAGGGGCAGGTGCAGAGCCCTGTGTGGGCAGCAGCGGCTTCCCAGTTCTGTCTGCTGCCAGGAGCAGCGGCTTCCCAGTTCTGTCTGCTGCCAGGAGGCCCAATGGGCGGCCCTGCTCCCACTCTCTACCATCAGTGGGCATCCACTGGCACCAGCACCGCCCCGCCAAGACTGGCGGAGCCTGTGCGCCCCACCCCAGGCTGGCTCCGGCCCCAGCCCGAGCCCCCACCCATCCTGTGGTGCTGGGGGACTGCAGCCTCAGCTGCACGATATCCACCAGGCAGAGGGGCAGGTTGGGCTGGGGCTGCCTTCACCTTAGCGGTGCTCACACCCCCTGGCTTGCCCTAGGCCAGGGAGCTCCCACCACAGCATCTTGGCGGGCTCAGAGGGAACCTGTGCTCACCTGGTAAGGGCCTCCAATTTTCTGCTTGCCCAAAGCCCCAGTAAATCTTAATCGACCACTGAAAGAAACCTTTGGTAAATATTTATTTTCAGTGACTTTTCTGTTGTTCCCAATAGAATGCACCAGAGCTCATGGACTTGTAAAGCTCCTGTTGATCAGTTAGTTTATTCACAGAACCATAGAAAATAGGGATGGATGGGACCTGAGATGATGTATAGTGCATCTGCCTCTTCCCCAGGATGGAAGCAGTGGCAACTAAGTCATTCATAGAATCATAGAAAACTAGGGTTGGAAGGACCTCAGAAGGTCACCTAGTGCAGTGGTTCTTGACCTTTTTTGTACCAGGACCCATCTGTAAACATCAATGGCCAGTCCTGACCCAGTAAATAGTTTAAGTAGAAAACAGGCCCCAGGCCCCAGCCCCCCCAGTGTGTGGGACAGGGGGCGGGTGTGTGGGCCATGGGGGGCCCCAAGCAGCCCCTTGCAGGCTGGAATTCTGCCAGCCTGCAAGGGAAAGCCCACAGTTTCCCACATTTTTCTCCTTTAAAGGAAAATCCATTTTTAGTTTGTTCACCCTTTCATATATTCTTGCAACGGAAAGTTTGTTCAACCATTTCATATATTCTTGCAACCCACTTTTGGGTCTGGGTCCAGGACCTCCTAATTGCCATGAGTTTTCAAAAATAACGGCCAGTGGCTCTGCAGTCACAATGGCCGATTCCCTCGGCACCCTCAGGCACATCACATCCGCTGCCCTGGACTTATACACATTCCTCATGGATGTTTGTGAACATTGTTCTTAAAAAGTCTCCAATTATAGAAATTCTACAGTTTCCCTAATGTCCCATTATTCACATTGTTGTGACTACACAAGAATGTCACCAAGCGGGGGCTTCTCTTGTTCCCCTCTCTTTTCTTCCTACTTTTTTCCCTCGAATTAAGGAAAGCTACCAATTGCCACCACTGTATGAACAATTAAAATGGTTCCTTTAGCCATTTGTTTTAAGATTAGATTAGAAGTAGATTTAGCTACAGTGGTTAGTCCAGTTCAGGCAAGTGTGTTTTGAGAGTTTGAATATGTATTGTGAAAGGTATTGAGATACTGTGTGAAACCAGGTCTTCTCTTACACATGAAGTTGTTCTGTTGGCATCATACATTTACATACCAAATGGCAGCACCTCTACCAAATTACCCTAATCCCTAATACTTTTTGGTATTACTGAACGCTCTTTGGAACCTTCTTATTGATTAACACTTAACACTCTACTCTCTGTGCGTACCTTATTTTGTGCTGTGGGTCAGCCCTCAGGTCTGCTTTGCTTAATGCTCTTTGTAAACCCTTTTTATGAGTTGTATATGCATTGATCGGCACTTATATTAATTAATAGTCTAGCAAGGTCTACAGTGCTAAATGAGGGATTCCAAAATTAGCAGACTACTTTTGTGATGGAGTCTCCCACATACAGCCGTGTTCTCACACAGATCAACTTAAATTAATTTATGGTTTTCGTAGGTACAGTTTTGCACTTCCTCTTCAGAGCTAGAACTGAAGGGCAAAATGATAGGGGAAATGCGTCACTATAATAGCTAAAAACCATTTGATGTATTAAACTAATCTTTTAGGTGGCGTTAGTTTCAATTTTTGAATAATGCATTTTGCTAAGTTGCTTTTTTTTTTTTTTTTCTCTGAAAGGTATCTCTCAAGGGAAAGAATGCAGCTATTATGTATGACCCCAAAGTACAGACGCCAAAATCTCTGCAGGAAATTATAGATGACATGGGATTTGATGCCACTCTAGCCAATTCCAACCCAGAACCTGTTTTACCTGACACTACTTTTCTTACCATACCTCCTCAATCAACTCTAACACCTGAACAAATCCGTAACACTCTGATGACGAACAAGGGTATTCTAGATGTTAAAATTTCCTTTGATCAAAAAACTGCAGTTGTGACATTTGTGTCTTCCATTATAAATGGTGCCCAGATTCTCCAAATGGTTCCAGGCCTAGATTTAAATATTGCAGTGCCTGGGAAAATGCCAGGGACTGCTGAGGATTTGAATTGGTCCCAAACAAGTGATGTTGTACTAAGGCTGAAGGTAGAAGGGATGACTTGTCACTCTTGTAGCAGCACCATTGAAGGGAAGATTGGCAAACTACAAGGTGTTCAGCGGATTAAAGGTAATGCCTTATTTTCATGTTATATGTAGAGTGTAAAGTGACAGCCAGTATCTCTAATAGCACCACAGATGTGCTTAAACTGTAGGGGGTAGATGGCTCAGTAGGATAGTTCACCTGGGTAGTGATGAAATCTCAGTGCCATATGTGATGTAGACCAGAAATGGAAAAGAGAGTTGGCTTTACTCTTAGTTTTTAAGGGTGGCTGGGACCCTAATCATCCCTTCCCCCCAGTAAAGACTTGGTCCCATTAGTAAACCAGTTTACAGGCTGTTGCGATCTGTTATAGTCTCCACAGAAAGTGTCAGGGCTGGAATCACAAGGATGTTACAGTCAATATTGAGTTTTGGTGGCAATGTGGCATGGAAAAAAGTGACAGTATTTAACAATGCTATTTCTATCATATGAATGCTAAAATTCAGTAGTTGCTTTATAATTTGATGGGAACCGAAGTACTAGTAGTCTGGGACATTGATTTAAATCACAGAACTGTCTTAATACTGGCTACCGGAATACCAGTAGAACCTCTTTCCTTCAAACCTAAAATTAAAATGAACCCTTCTTTTTCAGTTCAACTAAAGGCATCCAAATAATGGTTTATGTGAGGCTGTATCTTAATGGAGTAGATGGAGGCCATTAAGTGGCAATAATGTATGTTACTGCCAGTCACATAAATACAATGACTTGAGTATCTGATATGAGTATATTTAGCATTCATGGGAGAAATAAGCAATGTACTGCCAGACCTAGCATGAGCATTCTGGGAAGGTAGCAGTAAATGAGGCAGCAAGAGATTCTGACTTGTTGCAGTTCTTAGAAAATAGAAAGTAGAAAAACGATACAATTTCCAAAGACAACCTAGGAGCCCAAATCTCACTGGAAGTCAGTGGCTTTTAAGGCATTAAAGTATTTCTTGAGAGTTATATCACTCCTGGGACTGTCTGTGGGCGGTGGTTTTTTAAATGGAATATTAGGAGCAGGAGCAATGCACACTAAAATTATTACGTTTAACTTTTAGTCTCCCTGGACAATCAGGAAGCCATTGTTGTGCATCAGCCTCACCTGATTACAGCAGAGGAAATAAAAAACCAAATTGAAGCTGCTGGTTTCACAGCATCTATCAAAAAACAGCCCAAACCCCTCAAGTTGGGAGCTATTGATGTGGAACGTTTGAAGAATACCCACACTAAAAGCTCAGAGGGAATGCTGCAAAAAAGTCCAAAGCATATGAATGACTTAAAGACCATTGTTTTCAGAGTCAATGGCATGCACTGCAATTCATGTGTTTCAAACATTCAGAGCACCATATCCGCACTCCCATCTGTAGCAAGCATAGTAATTTCCTTGGAAAAGAAATCTGCTCTGGTAAAGTACAACCCAAACTTAATTCATGTGGATGCATTAAGAAGAGCCATAGAAGCAGTGTCACCAGAGACATTTAAAGTCAGGCTTCCTGATGAATATGAAAATGTAGAGCTTCTCAACACACAGGCATCTCCAGTGAAGTCCCCTTTAAATAGAAACAAACGGCCCCTTACACAAGTTACTGTGATAAATATTGAGGGAATGACTTGTAATTCTTGTAGGGAGTCCATTGAGGGAGTCATTTCCCAAAAGCCAGGTGTCAAATCAATACACATCTCCCTTGTGAATCATAATGGGACAATAGAATATGACCCTCTGCTAACCAGCCCAGAAGATTTAATATCTTCCATCGAGGACATGGGATTTGATGCTTCATTACCAGGTAATGTCATACTGAGTTTTTTTGTATTGACTCTGTAAATTAATTCACCTCTGCTTAGGACTTTTTCCTGTTTAGAATTAAGCAGCATTATAGGGTATGCTCTCCGCCTGCCGAGAGAAGTTTTATCTGTGAGAGTACCAGTGGGATGGCTAAAGAACAATTCCCTTTTTTCCACTGGATTCATGAATGATGATTAAAATGTGAAATAAAACATTTGATTTACTGGATATAAGTGTAAGTTAATTACCTTATTCCAAGGTAAGTTTGTTTTGCTTTCTGTCCTTAATACGGTAGATAGTGAGGTTCTAAACAGTCTTCCAAATGCAGATGTTGAAGTCATGCAAACACCTAGGTACTGTGGGTGTCACTCTAGAAGTAAACAGGAAAAAGGAAGAGGTGGGAGAGAGTAAGTGGGAGTAATTGATGGAAAGGTAGGAAAAGGTAAGTGGGAGTAGTTGATGGAATTAGGAGAAGGAATAAGAGGCTGAATATCAGCCAACAGAAATGTTTGTCAAGGGATGTTTGGGAAGCCCCATTGCTTCCAAGATTAGATAAAACACAGACAAACACATTGTAGGAAACATTTCTTCTCCATAAATAGAGAAGACTAGGGGGCATCTTTCTTGGCTTACTTCAGGCTGATCAAGAACAACTTCTCCTTTTGCACTCTGGAAGGAACTGTTACGGGGGGAATTATTTGTGGCATTGCAAGAGGCGCTCTAAACCCCTAGTTCCACTGTAGACTGTAATAACAACAAAACTTCAGTGTGCAAGACCAAACTGCCATACCCAGGTCTTTGCAGGCTTGGGTCCTTGTCCTGTTTTATGTTTCATCATGCTTATTTAACATATTTAACAATTTCTTTGCCTCCATTTTCCTGAGCAGGGACCAGAACAGCCACCCCCGCCTCTGGCCCCACTTAAACCTCAGGGGAGGGGCACCTAGGCCAAGGGTTAGTGAGGAACTGGTTAGGGAACTTCTGGAGGGACTGGATGTATTCAAATCAGCTGGTCCAGATGATCTGCACCCTAGAGTACTGAGGGAATTAGCTCCGGTCATTGCGGGACCCCGGCACGGCTTTACGAGCGCTCGCGGTGCTCTGGTATGTTGCCAGAGGACTGGAAGAGGGCCAACGTGATTCCCATCTTCAAAGAGGGGAGGAAGGAGGACCCAGGAAACTATAGGCCAGTTAGTCTTACCTCAATCCTGGGCAAGCTTTTTGAGAGAATTATCCTGGCGTATGTCCACTAGGGGCCAGCAGGGGAGATTATACTTGGTGGCAACCAACACGGGTTTATTAGAGGCAGGTCCTGTCAAACCAATCTGGTGACCTTCTACAACCAGGAAACCACATCCTTAGATGCAGGGGTAGCAGTGGACATAGTCTTCCTGGATTTTCGGAAGGCCATTGACACTGTCTCTCACCCCATTCTCATTAAGAAACTGGGGGACTGTGGTGTCGACACCTACACAGTCAAATGGGTCACCAACTGGCTGGAGGGCTGCACCCAGAGAGTGGTAGTGGATGGGTCATTTTCAAGGGATGTGGGCAGTGGGGTCACCCAGGGCTCAGTCCTCAGGCCTGTACCGTTCAACATCTTCCTCAGTGACTTGGACAAGGAGGTAAAAAGCACCCTGTTCAAATTCGCAGATGACACTAAGATGTGGGGGGATGTAGGCACACTAGAAGGGAGGAATAGGCTGCAATTAGACCTAGACAGGTTACAGGGGTGGGCGGATGAGAACAGGATGGGTTTCAACACTGACAAGTGCAAGGTACTGCACCTGGGGAGGAAGAAACAGCAGCGTACCTACAGGCTGGAGAACTCCCTTCTCGTCAGTGCAGAGGCAGAAAAGGATCTTGGAGTCATTGTTGATGCCAAGATGAACATGGGCCGGCAGTGTGGAGATGCAATCAGGAAGACCAACCGTGCCTTGTCATGCATCCACAGATGCAAGCAGCTCCAAGGAGGTGATCCTCCCCCTCGATGCGGCACTGATCAGGCTGCAGCTAGAGTACTGTGTCCAGTTCTGGGCACTGCACTTCAAGAGGGATGTGGACAACATGGAGAGGGTCCAGAGGAGGGGCACTCGCATGATCAGGGGCAGCAGGGCAGGCCCTATGAGGAGAGGCTACGGGACCTGAACCTGTTCAGCCTCCACAAGAGAAGGCTGAGGGGGGATCTAGTGGCCTGTTACAAACTAGTCAGGGGGGACCAGCAGGCACTGGGGGAGTCCCTGTTCCCCCGAGCACTACTAGGAGTGACCAGGAATAACGGTCACAAGCTGGCAGAGGGTAGGTTCAGATTAGACATCAGGAGGCACTACTTCACATTCAGGGTGGCTAGGATCTGGAACCAACTTCCAAGAGAAGTGGTGCTGGCTCCTACCCTGGGGGTCTTTAAGAGGAGGTTAGATGAACACCTTGCTGGGGTCCTTTGACCCCAGTACTCTTTCCTGCCATGGCAGGAGGTCGGTCTAGGTGATCTGCTCAGGTCCCTGCCGACCCTATTAACTATGAAACTATGCTATAGTCACTGTCTCTCTCCAAGTTCCCCATTGAAGGGTTTCCTGCCCCAAAAACATTTTGCTCTTTTTAGGAATCCTTTCTCTACATACAACAGGATTTTCCTCAGTCCATAACCTAATTTGTTATTCTCTGTAGCACAGAAAAATTAAGTTATCCCATTGCCAGGAGACAAGAAGTCCCAATGCCAAGTCTACATTTGCCACTGACTTAATTTTGACCAGCCTCCTAACTTCAGTTCTCTTTCACCACTTGTAAAAGTAGGTTAGTAATTGCAAACTACCCCTTGATGTGGCTTAAGGGTAGTTAATTTTTATGCAGTACTTGGAACAAGTAAAATGCTAAATTTGTCCTTCCACGTCTCAGCTATGTCACATGCTGATTCACGTCTGGTTTAGAAAGAAACAGTTTATATACACAGAAGAAAGCGGATACTAAATCCATTTCACACTAACGTTAACAGTCATGTGCTTCTGTTATGTAATAGCAGCATGTGAGCTAAGGAGAGATTTACCTAATGAGTTTTGAGTGCAATAAGGCTTCAGCATTTGATTTAGAGTGAGGCTTCTTTCTGTATATATTGCTGCTGCATTAGAAGCTTACTGAGAAAAACATGTACCCCTCTATAAAAGTGGGATGGGCTTGTTGTTTTTGTATTGTGTACTGTAGATTTATTAGTATAATCTGTATTATATTGCCATCTAGAAACCCTGTCCAAAACCATAATAGTGAAAATAGCCCGAACCCTGAAAAGCCCAGAGTCTATGTAATAGGGCCAGTACAAGAGTAAACTGGCCAGAGGCAGTGGGGGAAGGCTGGAAGGACCAGGTTACATAATGAACAGAGTTGAGGGAGAAGCCAGGGTCCTAGGTCATTTGCAACCTGACTGATCTGTCGATTCTATTGCAGAGGTAGGTTTTAAAGAGCCTTTTGACTGAATTACAAAGGACAAATGGGCAATTGCCTGTCGTGGTAAATGCAGTTCTTCTCAGTCCAGAATACTGCATAGCAATACATACTTTCCCATTCTGTGGTATCAGGTTTATAGATTATTTGGGTGACTGTTAATAAATGCATTACTTTTGATATTTCCCCCCCCAGAAAAAACAGAACCATTGGTCTTAATAAAGCAGCCATCCCTGGAATTGCCATTAGAGTCTCAGGCTAATGTGCACCACAGAAGTGAGCCTTACACCAAAGTGTCACCAGTTTATGGCAAAAAACAAGCAGCAACAACGCCATCAAAGTGTTACATCCAAGTCACTGGCATGACGTGTGCTTCCTGTGTAGCAAACATTGAAAGAAATCTGAGGAGAGAAGATGGTAAGATTCACTTCAGAGCAACCTGTTACATTTCTAAACATCAGCCCTGGATGTGTCTAGGCTTTGTGATGATATTTTAAAATGAAACGAAGGAGAAAACCACAGTAGATTTTTCAGTGAGTTACAGTGGACATCCCATTGCTTCTTCACAGGGCATAAAGTATGTGGGGCTTTACATAATGACTATCTAGTTTTTGCTGTTCCTTGGTATGTTTGGTAGATACTACATCATTGCCAAGGTGGGAGGTGTAGTACTTAGAGGATTATGCAAATTGCAAACTCAGCTGTTTCAGATTCAGAGATGAGAACAAGGTGTTGTAGGCTGCTGATACAAACTGCAAGGGAGGGTATAACATAAGGATGAAGCTTTTCACTCATTTTTGTGCTTTGAGACTGCAGCCTATAAAACTTTGTCCATGTATCCTTATGTCTAAACCCACTCTGCCTGTCCCCACTGTAGCATGACATGAATTAGGTATGCACAAGATTGCCTGTGTGCACTTCAGAGGGTCTTTTGCCTGAAAAAACTAGAAACATGAGCCTTTATTGCTTGAATTCAAGGTCTGGGTCTGGTAGGTTGGAGGCTGTTTCTGGTCTAACCACCAGACGGGGACAGATGGTATACACTAACCTAATGCCTTTATTAAGATTAGATGTTCTGAGACTGGCTAGTCTTCCAAAAAAATATTTCATACCAAGGGACTAAGCTTTGTTTTTCTCATAATACTTTTTCTTAATCTAATGTAGGCTAATTTAACAGTACTTAAGATGCACTAAAATGGGTGGGCAACACCTGGCATGGTGCCAGAGTGGTGCACACAAAGGCATGTTTCTTGGCATGCATGCCTCGAGGTGGACAGACTGGGCCTGTGCTGCCACAAAAAGGATTGGGCCCCTAACAGCTCCCTTGTTGTTTGCCCCTGGCATGCCAACATCTTGCAAGTCAAGGTTGTGGGTATTTTGGCACTCTGCCCAAAAAACATTGCTGACCCCTGTACTAAAACACTGCACTATGGGCATTGACGACATGTAGGGGGGGAGTGTGGGGGAACACGTGCCCCCTCCCCCCCAGATTTGTGCCAACAGCAGGGTGCGGGGCTGCAGCCTGGCCAGAGCCAGGGCCCAACAGCAGTAGGAGTGGCAGCAGCAGCTCAATTTCTGCACCTGTGGCAGGGCGCGTGGGGCTGCAGCCCAGCCGGACCCAACAGTTGGCAGCAGCAGGCACAGTAGCGGTGCGGAGTTCTGCCCCCAACAGTGGTTAGCACTTATGCATCACCTATGACTATGGATAATTTAGCCCGATTTATTCTTAAGGTCTGTAGTGTGACAGGTCTGTACAATTCCGTCATTCCACTGCTTCCATGTGTATTCAGTCAGCCTCTTTCTGGATGAAAAGGCCAACTGAGGAGCAGGAAAAAACTTAAGGGTATTTGTGAAAAGGACATTCTGAAAGAAAAAACTCAGGGCATCCTCAAGCCCCTTTCATATATCATACACTGTAATTTAAAAGTAATCCAGTTGTAATCAGTCAAGTCTCCTTATTCTCCAGATCTGTCTGCCACATCTCCTCTGGGATCCTCTCAGTAACAATGTGCTTTACACTGCGGGTCAGCAGTGTTTTGGGCCAGAGTGCCAGAAGCACCCCAACTTTGACTTGCAAGATGCTGGCATGCCACAGGCGGATGGTGTGGGAGCTGCAAGGGCCTCAATCCTTGTTGTGGCAGCACAGCCCCAGCCCCTTTCCTGCCATCTGCCCCAAGGCATACGTGCCAAGCAAAATGCCTTCACATGCCGTACACTGGCGCTAATGCTGGGGGTTGCCTACCCCTGCTCTACATATTTGTTTTTGTAGAGCTTATTGTTGGTTTAACCTTTTTGTTTATTTGGGCATTGTCTTCTAAAAAAAACTTGTAGTACTAGGTCTAGGACACCTATTTCACAGCATCAGTGAGCATAGTTAATTGCTGTTCTTCTTTCACATAGTCATACTGGCTTCCTAAACCAAGGCTCTTGTTTGCACATTGTACAAATAATGTTTTTGTAATTAATGCTGCCCTTTCTGCTTATCTCTTTCCAGGAGTACATTCTGTGCTTGTTGCCCTCATGGCAGGGAAGGCAGAAGTGAGGTATAACCCGGATGTCACCCAGCCATCTGTTATAGCAGAACTAATCCGAGAACTGGGATTTGGAGCTACGGTTATGGAAAACTGTGATGATGGAGATGGAATTCTAGAGCTTGTTGTAAGCATCATTTAAAATAAACAAGCTAGTATCAATCACTTACTGCTATCGAATGTGCCTATGCTTTCCTTAACTAAAAGAAAGGTATTTGCAAGAGAAAGAGTACACATAGCTATTTAGAAGTTGGATAAGGTAACATCTCAGTGCCAGCAAGCTCGAGGTTGCCCATCTACATACCTGCTGTAATGGCCAGAGTACCTGAACACCTCACCAGCTTTAATGAATTTATTTTTTTGAGAACCCTCTAATGTAAGGAAACAAAATTTCACAGATGAACTAAGGCCCTAAGTGTTTGAGTGACTTCCTCAAATTCATACAGCGTACCAGGAGTGTGAACCTGGGTCATCTGTCTCAACTTCCCTCCTTATGCGGGATCTTGCTTGCTGTGTATTTCCTCTTTGTTACCAGTTTCAGCTTTGCTGGTAGACATTCTCTCGCAGAGCCATGGGGCAAAATATGCATGTGACCATGCTCCGAGCGGAGCATGAGAACGATGTTGCAAGAGACTGGAAATGCATGTTAACAAAAGAATTAAGCTGTTTCCCCAAGCGCTATCCAATGTTATAGAATCAGCAACTGGAAAACAAATGGCTCTTTCCCCGCTCTGATCACTTTGCTACAGCATTCTTGGAATCACTGAAATCAGCAATAGTTAAAGAGTTTAAGCTGTGCATTTCAGTATGAATATCTCTTTCTACACAACTCTCCCTGTCAGTGGAAAGCTCTGCACAGAGGGGTGGGAGAGAAATCCAGACAAATCCATGCTAAATAGCAACAAATTTTTCAAATACGCTACAGGTGTACCTTTTGCCAGAATATTCAAGTCATGCCTTGTAATGAACATATTAGAATCATCAGGGCTGCTGCCATCTGAAATGTTGGGTTCCAGTCTCTTCAGTCTTTAAAATGTATATATTGTCTGTGGATGGGGAAAAAACAGCATTCCAAATTTTTCAGCATCCAGCATAAGTGTGCAGTTTATGCATCTTTGCTAGAGTCTTAGGCTTTACTGCTGATTTTATGTGGAGGCAATATCAAACTGTAAGGTAGGTATTACCAATGATAACTAACTGTATGATTAATATACAAAGTATGCATGGATCAAGCGTCTGTGCCACCTGCTGGTCAGAGAGAGATTTTCCACAAGTTCCTCTGGTTACACATACAGCAGTGATAACTCCAAGACAATCTTTTTTTTTTCCTGATTTCAGAACAATAAAAAGATATTCACAAGCCTTTTAAAAAAAGAAACAACTATAACAGGCAAGTATTTGTATTTCACAGGTGAGAGGAATGACATGTGCCTCATGTGTCCACAAAATAGAATCCACCCTCATGAAGACTAAAGGCATATTATATAGCTCAGTAGCTCTTGCAACCAACAAAGCCCACATTAAGTATGATCCTGAAATTATTGGTCCTCGGGACATTATACGAAGGATAGAGGTAAGTTCACATGTGTTAACTTTCATCATGTCACTGATCATAGAATACATGTAGACTTTTCTCTGTTCCTGCCTTGTTCTGAAGCCCAAAACCTTTTTATCTATAATATTCTGGGAGGGAGGGGTATCAAGGCTAGAATTTTGTCTGTCTTCTCTTCCACCCACCACTTCCTCACCCAGTAAAGAGGATTCAGGCTTTTTGACTGTAAGAGAAGCTCTATACCAGGACTGTCCAACTTGTAAGTGGCTAGGGGCCTTGCACTTTGTCGGCTGCACCAGCCACACACCCCATGGGCCGCACCGATGCCTGGATGCCTATTCCCACTGCACTGCGTGCTTGTGTGGGCACCCTCTTCTCCCCCCACTAAAATGACCCTGCATGGATGCTCCCCTCTCTCCGTCCACTGCTGCAACAACTCTGTGTGGGCACTTTTCCCTCACACTCCCACTATGATCCAGCATGGGTGCGCTCCCCTCAACACTGCACTGCATGCTGTGCAACCCTGGCCTCGCCCTAAACAACCTGCACTGTGACATGCTGTGCCATGACATACTGCCCCCTGGGCTGGGCTCAGAACAGGGAAGCCAGAGGAGGGAGAGGAGCCTAGAGACGCCTGGGAACCTTGTGGGCCACCAGTTATACCACTGAATAACTGAAGCAGGGCTATGGGGTGATTTGGTCTGTGCCTTGCAAGAGTGGGGCTGGGAAAACTGAATTATAGTAGAGTCCAAAGCGTGGCTGATGGGACTGAATAGATGCAGGAGGAGTGCATGGACTGTGTCTGTTGTGATATAGAAGAACCTCACAAATGCTTATCTGTGGGAGTCTGTGCTCCTGTACCTCATGATGAACCTCTTTGCAAAGCCTGATTCAAGTTATTGCATTAGAAGAATTGATGTCTGAGCTAGATATCTATCTTGAGCTACTTTGGGCATGGAGAGAGAAAGGTTATCTTGTGCAGACTGAATGTGTGACCAGCCCCTCCAAATAACCTGCAAATGTCCCTGTGCATCCTGAAGTGTCTTTAAAGTATCATATTAGGTTGTCTACTTCTTTGTGCTCCCCTTCTCCACACCAGTTGATTGGGGAAAACAACTTCTTTGTAAGGAAGCTTTCTGTTAACATATGGTCATGATATACATTTTCAACATAAAATGTCACAGGTGGTGGTTACTTCCGTGTAAAGGGGCAGAGGTGGACAATCTGCAACATGGGTTCCTCTGTGTGATAAACAGCAGATTGGAGAGGGGACGAGCAGCACAGTGGCTGTTAGGACAGGGAGTAGAAGGCAGACTCTCAGATCAGACAGGAAGCACAGGGCAGGGAGCAGAAACCAAAGGAGAAACTTTAGGGAACACTGTATAAAAAGCAGAAAACTGAGTAGCGGATCAGGGGAAAGGGATTGGAGGGGACTTGGGAGGGTACAGGCCTAAATTGTAGTACACTGCCAAAAAAGGTTAGCCCCAACTGATTTAGGGCATTTTCTTTGTTTGTAGGACTTGTAATTGACTGTGAAGGTAAAATGCTATCTCTTGCAATAGTAATCCCATGTCAGATAAGATTAAATATTTGCACCCTTTTTTCTTAGGATTTAGGCTTTAACACATCTCTGGTGAAGAAGGATAGATCTGCTAGCCATCTAGACCACAAACAGGAAATAAGGCAGTAAGTGTCCCTGAACACATTTAAATCTTATTTAAGCATTATTCCAATTGTTCTTATTAAAGGCTTTCTTTTCTTCCTTGTTTAATCAGTAGCAGAATTTTCAGGTTTTTGTTCTTGTTGCAGACACCTTAGCCAAAACATTACCTGTATTACACTGAATCACCGAGTAACCTAGAGAACAAAGATGATTTTCATTCTTTTTTTTCCCTTCTCTAAGATGGAAACGATCTTTTCTCTTGAGCCTGACTTTCTGTGTTCCCGTCATGGGGTTGATGATTTATATGATGATTGTAGACAGTCATCTCTCAGATGCTCACCAGCGTCACAACGTGAGCGATGAGGAAATAGAGGCTTATCACTCTTCTATGTTCCTGGAGCGTCAAGTCTTACCTGGATTGTCTGTTATGAATTTACTCTCTTTTTTACTGTGTGTCCCTGTACAGGTAAGAAAAACAGGGTTACTATCAGTGTGTTGGGGTTAAACATTAACAGGTTGTTTTTGCAAAATAAAAAGCATTAAAGAAATTATACACAATAGTGTCACTTTAATGAACACTGATTCAGAATGCTATTAAATATGTTAGAGCTGATTCTGCATTCAGTAAAGTTAATAGAGTTCTGACCTTAATGAGACCCCTTCATGTTAATTAAAATACTTTTTTTTAAACCTTGATGTTTAATTTTAAAAAAGGAGGTCTGGAAAAAACCTTACACTAAATCATTGCCAAGAAAGTAGCTTTCAAGTAAGAAAGTTGGTCTGAGTCTATTTTTTGTGTAAGTTTTAACTGTTGTTGCTGCCATTACAGATATTTGGAGCATGGTACTTCTATATTCAAGCCTACAAAGCACTAAAACACAAAACTGCAAACATGGATGTGTTAATAGTTTTAGCGACCACCATTGCGTTCACCTACTCCTTTGTTATTCTCCTTGTCGCCATGGCTGAAAAAGCAAAAGTGAATCCAGTGACCTTCTTTGACACACCTCCAATGCTACTTGTGTTCATATCACTGGGCCGGTGGCTGGAACACATAGCAAAGGTAACGCAGAATAAAAGTGACCGTTTATGTAGTTGGTGTGATAAAAATTAGGTCAGTGCAAAGCTTTGGTAGCTGATTCGATTTGGAAAAGCTTCAGAAAAGATTTGGCCACTTCAGAAATTCAGCCATAGACTAAACAGGCAGATGACACAACTGACTGAAGCTAGTAAGTCTTTTGGGGTTGGGGAGGGGGGTTGGGTCTGGAACAAACTGCCCAACCAGGGCGGGGAGCGTGTTACTTGGGGCGGTGGGGCACAGGATGCAGGCATGGCAGCACTGGGAGCAGGGCCTCTGCCCTGCTGCCACTTGCCCAGCCAGGGTGGGGTGAGGCAGGATGAGGGCACGGCTCACTTCAGTAAAAGGGAACACGAGGCAGCAGGGCATAGCCCCTGCTCCCAGCGCTGCTGCGCCTGCATCCCACACATGCCACACCAGCTGGCAAGCGGTGGCAGGGCAGAGGCTCTGCTTCCAGTGCTGGAAGTGGGGGCTATGGCCTGTTGCTGGCTGAAGTGAACTGCACCTGCATTGTGCCTCTCCTACCCCCACACCATCTGGGCAAGTGGCAGCAGGATATAGTCCCTGTGGATCTCCCCACCAGAGTAGAGGCAGGCACAGCTGGAGAAGTAGCCCCCGTGGCCACCTGGCTCAGCCCCATCCCCATCCCCCACCAGGCCCAGCCTCCCAGCATTTTTTTTTAAAAAAGCTCTGCACTCACCAGTTGCAGCAGCTCCCAAACAGCATGCGGTGCCCTACCGAGCCACACTGCACCCGTGCCGTGGTGCAGCTGCCATGCGGGTGCCGGGAGGGAGGGGCAATCCCCGCTGCCCCATGCTGAGTTGGGGGCTCAGTCACGAGTGCCCAGAGGCTACAGTCACCTCTGCTGCAGCCGGTGAGTGCGGCTTTGTTTTTAAGTGCCGGGACTAGGCTGGGGTTGGGGCCAGGCAGGGCAGCCATCAGGGCTTTTTCCACAGCTCCCCCCACCCAGGGAGAGGCAGGCACAGCTGGCGGAGCTGCAAGAGAACCTGGAGCCATCTGGCTGTGCCTGCCTCTCCCGGGCTGATCTAAATCACTGAATCTCTCCAAATCAGTGCCAAATCTTCCAAAGCCGATTCAGCTGAATCAATTCAGGACAATGATCCAAATCTCCGAACTGAATCACTGTCCTTTGAATCAGCGGAATCAGAATCAAATACTTCCCTATTTGCACAGGCCTAATAAAAATGACTGCAAAGTATTTGAGATAGGTTATGCTGGAAAACATAGAAAGATGAACCTTGTAGCTGTGTACAGAAGTATTTAGCAAGTAAAACTGTGTCTTGTCAACAAACAGAACCAAAACTGAGCATTGTATTACTAGAAATCTTTATATTCTGCATTGTCACATCCAGTAGTTGCACCACACACTCCAGATATAGTTTCAGAATGTACATTTTTAAAAGAATATTTTGATCCCATTTATTTAATTTTGTAGCAAACAGATGTTCAATAATTTTAAAAATTCTTTACAGATGTATCAAATGTGCCTATTCTAATTTGTTTCCAATAAAGTTTGTTTCTAAAAGCTAATTACATCATGTGCATTTGCCATTAAGCCTGTGATTATTTTTTTTAAACATGGGTAGAGAAATATGTCAATTCATGTTTTTAGGGTAAAACATCAGAAGCCCTTTCAAAACTTATCTCATTACAAGCTACAGAAGCAACTGTTGTTACCTTGAGCCCAGACAACGTTCTCTTAAGGTATTTTGCTTTCTTTATTTGTCTTGAAGTTTCATCATACTGTATAAATTCAAAACAGATAGCTTGTTCAGCTATAGTTTGCCAACTGTAACATTACAACACAGTAAAATCAATACCATTTTAATTTACTATATTGGAACCTTACTAAGGTAAACTGATGTGGGAGAAAATAAGTGGGTTTTCTGAACTGAAAGTGCAAACAAATATTGATGAACCAGGGTCACTGTGTCACAACACATCCTCAGTTCATCATATTTGACAAGGACAGCAGTGTGGATAGAAGTTTAGCTGTATACAATCCTGAGAATTTTTTTTTGTTTGGATAACTTAAGTTAACAGTGGTTTACTAAATGTCCTATACTCCATCCTAGTGAAGATCAAGTTGATGTTGAACTGGTTCAGCGTGGAGACATTGTAAAAGTGGTTCCAGGAGGCAAATTCCCAGTGGATGGCCATGTTATTGAAGGACACTCCATGGTAGACGAGTCCCTCATCACAGGTACGTTTTCACTTTTTTGATGTTTCAAAATGTTTCTTTGTATCAAACACATAAACCAGGAAGCTGAAGTTCACTGATTTGTTTATGTTTGTAACTGCATATTAGGAGTAGGTAGCAGTACAAAAGATGTAGTCTGAGAGTTGCCACCCTAATATCTATTGTTGGCTTTTACATAGGTGAAGCAATGCCTGTGGCCAAAAGACCCGGCAATACAGTTATAGCAGGGTCTATTAATCAGAATGGGTCACTGCTGATCCGTGCAACCCATGTTGGAGCTGATACAACTCTTTCCCAGATTGTCAAACTCGTCGAGGAGGCGCAGACCTCAAAGGTATCATGATCTTATTTACACATCAATTTAGCAAATCAAGCATGTGTTTAAATTGTGTTTCAGTCAGCCTGTGTATTGGTGTGAGTTACTCCAGGCCCTCCATGTTCTGAGTCTCTTAGTCTTGGAGTAGGAATATCTAGTTTTCTTACAAGCACGTATTGAACACATGAACCCTCTGATTTATATTAGTGTCTTGACACACAGGAGCAGGAGAGTGACATGTTGCCAGAACTGACGGTGGTGCTTTCTTCTCTTGTAGGCTCCGATTCAGCAGTTTGCAGACAAACTTAGTGGCTATTTTGTGCCTTTTATTGTGGCTGTCTCTGTGGTGACCCTTTTTGCCTGGATTGTCATTGGATTTGTTAATTTTGAAATAGTGGAAAAATATTTTCTTGTAAGTAACCGATCATTTTCTAAAATGTTTGTAAAATGATGAGAGAAATAGAAGTCTGTTTGACTGCAGCAGCCTCTTCCTTGCTGTTGGTTAGTATACTGCAATGCAAAACCTGCTTAAGGGAAAACTGCAGTATTTAGTCTTGGCATATAGCAGTAGCATAACTAAGGGGTGGTGAGTGGGGCACTAGCCCCAGGTGCTGACTTACAAGAGGCAGCAGCATGACCCCCTTCCCCAGGACTCTTTATCACAGCAAGGACAGCCCTGCAGCATCTGGCCATGGGAACCAAGCAGGCATGGCACCATGCCCAGTAGCGTGTCTGGCGGAAAGGGGAGTGCAATGACGTTTCCCTCTTTCCCCCGGGGAAGCTTTTCCATTAGAGGCATAGCCTGTGCCTGGGGGGATGGGTAGAGCAAATGGGGCTCTCAGGGAGCCCATTCTGCTGCCTGTGCCCCAGCAGCCACAGCCCAACTCTGTATTGCTACATCTGTAGCTGTACCTGTGGCAGTTGCCACTGAAGTGAGAAGAGCTGGGAAGGTACAACTCCTCTCCCCATCCCCAATCAACCCTTCCCTCCCGTGCCACACATGCTGGTCAATATAAATCCTCCCCACCCTATGTCTGCCCTGGATGCCAAATGAACTTGCTATGGCTCTGGCACATCACAGTTAATTCACTCTTTTTACAGAACATTTAAAACGGTCAAGGCAATTACCAGTTTTTGTTGATCTCATCAACCCGTACAGCTATTTTTGAGTATGGGCTGCCATCTTATGACATTGCTTACCAATGGTTCTCTGCAAGTGTCAACTTCAGAACTAAAAATAAAGGAACATCTTTTTAAAGAACTTAATAATTAGCAAAATACTTTTTAAAAAATACATTTTATTTGGTTTAACAAGTAAGTTAATTAAAATTAATCTTCTAAAAGAAAGAGCTACCCAAAAAACTTACTGAACCCTTGAACCTTCTCCATTGCCTGTGCTACTCATGAGAAAGATGATTCTTTAAGTCCTAGGGCTTAATTCTGAATTAGATTTTGCTGGCACTGCTCTGTGCAAAGCCTTGACTAAAGTCAATACAGTTCATAAGCCTGTGAATCCCAGTAGAGAATCAGCATTCAAATCTGCACCAGAGGAGTGTTTAGGTGGCAGTTTAGTAGCTGATTCCTGTTTTGGGTAACTGACAATATGCTGTTCATAGGCTATCAGTTATGATATCTTTTGTATTATTGTATATATAACAATAAAGAATATCTTTTATTATGCTATCATTTAAGGGATTACCATGGCTAGTACTGTCTAATTTAATTAAAGAAATAAATCAAGACAGGAGTCTTATGGTTAAGAGAGAGAGACCAGGCAATGACATATGCACTGTGGGGGGAAAAAAATTAAGGTTACATGGGCAATCTTGAGTTTGGCACTTCCCAATTTTGGAGAAATTAATTTTTCCATGTTAACATGAGTCTGTGTGTGTAATTACGTATGTGAACATTGTAAAGCATACATCCCACCCCATTGTATCCCCTTGCTAAACATGAATTTCTTTGCCATTAGGGTTACAATAAGAGCATTTCCAAAACTGAAGTGATAATCCGCTTTGCTTTCCAAGCCTCCATCACAGTCCTGTGTATTGCTTGCCCTTGCTCACTGGGCTTAGCTACCCCAACAGCAGTGATGGTGGGTACTGGAGTAGGAGCACAGAATGGCATATTGATCAAAGGTGGGGAGCCACTAGAGATGGCACGTAAGGTAAGAACATGCTGGGTTTTTTCCCATGGCTTTAACTTGGTGGGATTCTAAACGCTGGGTTCTGTGCTTGAATAGTGCACAGAGTTCTACCAGATCACAACACAGTTATAAGCTTGTGAATCCTTGTAAAGTGAAGTAAAGTAACTTGGCCAAGGATCATCTGAGTGCGCCTTGCAATAAGGTCTTTATGCAACAATGCAGTCTTGTGTTTTGCTGCAGGTTAAGGTAGTGGTGTTTGATAAAACAGGGACCATTACGCATGGAGCACCTCAAGTGATGCAGGTGAAGATTCTCGTGGAGAGTAACCGGATGCCACACAACAGGATTTTGGCAATAGTGGGCACTGCAGAGAGTAACAGTGAACATCCCCTTGGCGTAGCGATAACAAAACACTGCAAGAAGGTATAGTACCAAGATCCTTTCACAGGGGCAGCATGTATTGCAGTGAGAGAGCGCCTCTCTCACAACACTTCCTTTAAAACATCTGCGAAGAATCCTCAATTGTCTAGACTGCAGTTTGCTTATTGAAGGGACCTTTCATTTGGAGAGTTCAGCAAACAGAAAAGTGCAAAGCCACATGGGTTGTTGATACCATGTCACCTGCTTTAGAACCCCACGCTTTAACTTGTCTTTGATGATGGCATCTTCTTGGCTTATGATCTAGATTTGGGGTTAGGTGCATTTTGCTAGAAGGCAGGTTTTATAAATGTAACTGAGATCTGTGTGGATCAGCAAATGCTTGATGTATCTCCTTTTCCTCCAGGAACTGGATTCAGAAACCCTTGGGACATGCACAGATTTCCAGGTAGTTCCAGGCTGTGGCATTAGCTGTAAAGTCACCAATATTGAGGCATTGCTGTACAGGAGGAATCAAAGGATTGAAGGAAACAACATTAAAAATGCAACACTGGTAAAAATTGATGAGGACACTGAGGAATCAATGCAACCAGCCTTGATTATTGATGCCCAGCTACCTGGTAAGCTGGTGTAGCCTTATAAAATAATCATCATTTCAAGAATGAGGATTCCTTTCTTTGTGCTTTGTTTAGACTCCTTAGGGAAGAAGCTGCTATAGGCCATTAACTTTTCACCCTGGAGAACTGGGATTGCATCCTCCTGGAGCGGCTCTTTAAATTAATACAGTTCTGCACATGATTCATCTGTAAAATGGTGATATTGATGCAGGTGTGTGCCTGAGGGACATTGAAGTGAAAGGAGTTATATTAAATTGAGGCACCTGTAATTAAAGTTATTTGCCAACAGCAGTTGGCAACAGAGCTGGTAATAGCACATGGGAGCTGGCTCTTTCTTAGTGCTCTTCTCTGTCTTTCTATTGTTTTTCTTCCCAAGGGATTGCTACCCAGAATCTTCATGTCATTTACACAGCTGACCAATCTGTACCCACAGAGGCTCATGTTCACAGCTCTTGGATGTACTATAACACCCTGAGAGGAAGCAGACTCAATGCTTTCCATGTATGGTAGTGTGTATGGTAGAGACTTCCAGCTAAAATGCTAAGAGTTTGTCATTACAGAGGACCTAATTCTTGCCTCTATCAAGAACAAAGAAGTGAAAAGTTTGGGAGGTGGGAAGGAGAAACTCTTTCTAAGCATTATTTGGATTGTGGATATTGGTCCTCCCAGCCAGTCTAAGTACCCTGTGAATCCTCATGTAGATTAACAGGGGGGCTGCCTCGTATTCAGATAATGATAGGACTGCATTTTCTTCCTTCAGCTACTTTGAATTCTCAGAAGTACTCTGTTCTCATTGGAAACCGGGAGTGGATGAATAGAAATGGCATCCTCCTTCAAAGTGATGTTGATAATGCCATGGTTGAACATGAAGAAAGGGGTCGCACTGCTGTCCTAGTGGCTGTTGATGGTAAGATTGTGGCCATTTTCCTGCATTCTTTGACTTGTGACCATTAAATAGGAAGTGATGAGAGAGACAGATGACTGTGACACAGTAGACTGTGATGGAAGTGATGGGGTCACAACTTGGTCTCTACCTTTATACTTCTTGTAATATTTTGAAATGCAGTGTTTCTCCCAGCCCTTCTCAGTGGCCTGGGTTTTTGGCTACTGTGCAACACTTCTAAGGTGAAGGAGAAGAGGGAATATTATAAACTCTGAGGAATGGGTCTCTGCCTCCTAAAGGTGCAGAAAACTTCAATAGGAACATACTTATTATCATACATTATCTTTATTAGGAGTGCTCTGTGGCTTGATAGCAATTGCTGATACGGTGAAACCCGAGGCTGAATTGGCAGTCTACACTTTGAAGACTATGGGCTTAGAAGTTGTTCTAATGACTGGAGACAACAGCAAAACAGCCAGATCTATTGCTGCTCAGGTAAATTGTTTGAATATTCCTACATTGCTTAAGGACTTTTTCCTCCCAGTGAATCCTGTTGCACTTCACCCTAGGGGGAGAGGAGTCTCACATCCTGTTCTGGGGATATTTTCTTAAACTCTTCTTTAACTTCAGTTTTATTTCTACTGTTAAGATAACTGGTTTCTCCCAACCAATCAGTCAGTTATTACTTTTATTGCTAAATCAAATCCGGAAGTTGAGCTCTTCCTCATGCTACTCCCAGCCCTGGAAAAATAACACAGTAAGACAGGGAAAAGATGTGTTTGGTTTGCAGCTCAACAACTACAATGCAATTGGAGTTTCTGTTGTTAATCCAGGTCGATACCTGTAGATAGTGGCAGCATTAAAAGCATTTAAACTCAGACAGAAGTTGAGGTTTTGTCCTCTCTCTTCCTTTAGGTTGGCATCACCAAAGTGTTTGCTGAGGTTCTTCCTTCCCACAAAGTAGCCAAAGTGAAACAGTTACAAGATGAAGGGAAGCGGGTAGCGATGGTGGGAGATGGTATCAATGATTCCCCTGCTCTTGCCATGGCTAATGTTGGAATTGCTATTGGCACAGGCACTGATGTTGCCATTGAGGCTGCAGATGTGGTTCTAATTAGGGTAAGTAACTAAACTAAGGTTGTTTCACTAATGCAAAATGAGTCGGGGCATTCAGTGAAGGGACGGACATGAGGTCAGTCCCTCTCATCCCCACTGGCCTGCACTGGGTCTGCTGCTCGTGTGTTGTTGTTCGTTTCTTCGGACCCCTAGAATTGGGGCAAGATAGAAACAGGCGCTCTCTGATTCCTGAGCAGTGATGAGTCTTTCTGGCTTTCCCCAGCTCCCTTTTTTATTGTGGCAACAGGGCCAAGTGTGCAGGTGGGTAAAGGAGAGGGGGGCCTTTGTGGAGGAAATGGAATGTACCAAAATAAAGTTGAATTGCCTTGGGCATTGTAGTAACTCAGACATATCTACTGCTTGTTCCCATATGCCATGCTTCATCCAAGAGTGCAACTTTTTTCCTAAATTCATTTGATAGATACCTTCACAAGCATTCCTCTCTTACCACACTAACACACTATAAGGATTATTTGAATTGTTGTAGTGCCAAGAGCTTGCAGTCAAAATTGGAGCCTATCATGCCAGGTGCAGTACAAGCATAAACCTATGGGAAAGGCTTAATCTAAGAAACACCACATGTACTTTTGTGTCAGAAATGCCAGGGTTTAATATTTAGCTTTAAAAAATAGGTGAATGATGAAATCACATTTGTACCTTTTTTATTTTTCTTTGACTTTTGTAAGTATTTACTGATTTGCAGGATGACTTGATGGATGTAGTGGCAAGTATCGATTTATCAAGGAAGACTGTCAAAAGGATCCGGATCAACTTTGTCTTTGCTCTGATTTATAACCTTATTGGAGTTCCTGTAGCTGCTGGTATGTAAATGTTTCATTGTGGTACTGGCCTGGGGCTTTGCTAGTATGTGAAATGGTATTGGCTTTTTGTGAGTGATTATCAGAGTAAGATTCTAGAGTTCAGAGAAATTGTGGCAGGGTAGCACAGTCATCTCCCAATGGTTAGGTTCTGTATATCAACAACATTATATTAAATATAACCCAGAGTTTGAGGCCTGTGAAGGGAACACTACAGCTGTGGAGACAAGAGGGTGAGTATTTAGATATACTTTAGAACAGGTTATCTAACACAACTGGAAAATTCTAATCTACTACAGCACACCTACTTGTTCTGAACAGTTTTTTAATGATTTCATTCTGTGAATGCTTATGTGCTTATGTGTAAATAGTGGTGGGCGATTTCTTCCCTAGGTGTCTTCCTGCCAGTTGGTTTGGTTCTGCAGCCATGGATGGGCTCTGCAGCTATGGCCGCCTCTTCCGTTTCTGTTGTACTTTCTTCTCTGATGCTAAAGCTGTAAGTATAAGCAATTCTGTAGTTCATGGTGTAAGATGATCTTTAGGCACAGGTCTGGTGTCTTATAGAGGCCGTTGGGCCTAGGAAACTGAGCACAGGGCTAGGAGGCAGAGAGTTCCAAGATCTAATCGCAGCTCTGAATTGTCATTCAGGTGCCTAGCAGGAGCTGGCCTCAGGGCTGTCACCTTGTTCAAAGCTCTCCTCTCTTGGCTTCTTTTCTGTCTATTTTATTTGAACAGAGTAAGAAATTGGTTTAAAGCACCTTAAAAAGGTGACTTTTAATGGCAGTCTGAGTACACATGATGAGAACTCTGAAACTGAGAAGTGATTTTTGTATATAAAAATCACTATGCGCATAGCACACAAAAATTCTTGACCCTGGAAATCTGATAGAAGCTTTGCCAGATCATGCTGACCATTTCCAAACTGTTGTGGTTATAGAGCAAGGATGTTGTGAACACTGGAATATAAATTATTGCAATAAACAATGTTACATGTTATTGTTTGTTCCATTTCTTACTCCTCAGGCAGCTGTAATAGAAAGCTGGAGTAAGTAAAGGTCCATGCCACACTACAGATGTCAGTGGCTCCTGGGTAAAGAAGTGGTAGCTTGTTAAGTAGTGGGACACTGGGGCCATGCCTCTTCCAGTTGCGAACTCAGTAGGTGCATTCTGTCTGTTTGTACCTGGGGCATTCACCACCAGTCAATCAGGGAGACTTATAGAGTGGTACAAGTCTGCTTTGCTTTGCTTTTCACTCCCATGTACTTTAAAAAAGGAATTAAGCACTCATTTGATATGAATATCACCCAAAAGATAAACAATTACAAGCTTTTGTGCAATAAGTGTCACTGTGTATTAATGCTTCTAATTCATACACATGTATATGCAGTACAGTTTCCTCCCTTCTTGCAGTTTCTTCAAACTAATATGAATTGCATTTTTTTCTTTTTAGTTACAAGAAACCAAGTTCTGAGAAATATGAGCTCCGTGCCCGTGGCCAAATGAAACACAAGAGTCCTTCAGAAATTAGTGTTCATATTGGAATTAATGAAACAGGGAAAGATTCTCCTAAACTGAGTCTAATGGATCGGATCATCAATTACAGCAGAGCCTCGATAAACTCCCTTTTCTCCGATAAACGATCACTCAACAGCATAGTTCTCAGTGAGCCAGACAAGCACTCGCTTTTAGTGGGGGACTTCAGGGAGGAAGACGACACAGCGTTATGAAAAATTCTGAAAGAGACTTGGCTGGCCAGGACACTTTATAAGCACTGACATGTTCTGGAGGTCTGACTTGTTTTTATTTTATGCATTTAATTGCTCATTTATATGGGAAAGAAAATATTTTTATGCTTCAAACTGAAAAGCTGCTCTGTTTTATTTGCAATGACCTTCCAGTATTTTTTTTAACCCAGTCACAGCAAAAAGAAAAGGAACAGTAGCTACTAAAGCCTCCCAGCAAAGCTGGGTAACAGTCCTATGAAACTGTTAGTGTCATATTATTTTTGACTGATACCAAAATAAAACCCTCCAGGGACTGCAGAAATAGGCTGGGAAATAAATAATGGACAACTGTGGGCAGTTTTTTTATGCCTAGCTTAGTTAAAGTGTGCATCACAAGGATCTTAAATGTGAACGTTGTTTGCAAGTGGATGTGCCTTACTACATAACTTTCAGGATTTTTCATATTTTTATACCCCTACTTCGTACAAAAATGGTTCCTCAAACATTTTACCTTTTATGTTATTTAATATTTCCCCCTCCAGCCTTCAAAGCATCTCATCCCCTTTGATCTGGATTTTGTATCATACATAGAAAGATTAAGGGGCCTTTCTACTATTTGGTCCCCGTTTATCTTTTTTTTTTCCAAATACTCATGTCCCAATACACTCCTGCTTCTGAGAAGGCACTCTGAAAGTACACACCCTGGGCTGAGCTGTCGTTTCACTCCTGCTCTTTGCTAGGTCCAAAAATGCATCATCTGGGATCTTTCTGAGCATCTAACACGCTATGCTGCTAGGTGAATTATTGGGCTAAGAAACCTGTATATTCATTTCAAGTAGGTGGTGTTTAGTTAGCAGAACTATTTCTTTCCCTTTAAATGAACTCAGCTGATTCATATAGATATTACACATATAGATGTTACACTGCTCTTATCTTTTTACAGTTCACTCCTTGCAGTTGGCTATGAATACCAAAGTATTTCCTTTATTTATTGTGTACAGAGCTACCATCAGTTACTTGTAATGTTGTCAAGTGTCCACATACCAGGAATGTTCCTGAGCTAAAACCCTGAATCCAAACTCTCTCGGTTTGGGAAGGTTAAGATCCAGCATCATTTCCTACAGAACTGAATGCTCAAAGTGCAAATATATTTTATTATTAAATCAGAATGATTGAAAGTTAAATTGGTGTTTATCACCCAATAATCTACCTGGGATGTTTATTAATCTGTAAACTTTACTGCAGTGAGAGCTAACCAAAGGCAGGTTCTTGGTAAATAATTCTTATGAACTGCACTATGGAATTGGAGCCACGAGGTGACTGTTTAATTTCCATTTGTGTTTTTCAGAGAATTGAGAACACCTCTAATCAGGAATAGACAATGCAGATTGCTAAACATTAGCATTCTGGTTTTGAAGTTAATTTAACACATACATGATGCATATAAAAAGTCATAAGAAGAGTTTGCTCTGTTTTAAAATAATTCATCACTGAAATCTCTCTTACTTGAGTATTAAGGGGAAAATATCCAAATTTGAAAGCAGTAAGGCTGTGCGGTGGAATACACTATCAAGAAGGCACAAGGTCAGCACATTTTTCATGTTCCAATGAGTGCAATATGTTATTTGTTATTGTTCTTGCTACACAAGGTAGAGAATTGGGTACTAGGGAAACAACACACTTCTACAGAGTTTGCTTTCCTGAGATTGCTAACTAGAAAGATTTTTTTTAAGATTTTTATTCTAGACCATAGCTATATTTGTCCATTTTGATGACAGAAAATATTGTTATACTGCAGTAAAACCATTTCATTAAATGGTAGTCTTCAACAGCAAAGCTATTTATGAGAAAATGAATGGATATTTGTGTAAAAACTACTACTGCCTAGGCAATGTTTAGTGCTTCAGAATTGATAATTTGCTTCCAAATTATTCCAGTTCTCTCTGTCCTCTCCCCTTATTTTGAGAGGCTGTTCTTGGTGGGATCCAGCAGGTGGAATGGGAAGTACTTGCTAAAAGGAGCATCGTCACATGGGGACAGACTTTCAATTTGAAAGAGAAGGTATTTCTAAACGATGCCAACAGGTAGTCTTTTCCTGCTTCATCCTGCAAGAAGGACACAGGGCCTTGGCTTGTGAGGAAATTCTGGCATTGATCTCTTTGGACCCAGGATCTGCTTTGTAATTCTGTACTAAAGCTTGAAATGACTCCATATCAGAATTATGCTTTGGCCACAGGCAGCAGGAACAGTCGTTTTTGGTTAAGCCCTGGTTTAAATTCCCATTTGATAGTTACAAAACAGACAGTTGTGAGAACAACTCATTACTAAACATTTTAGGTGAATGGATTTGGTTAAATCAGCTGTATATCAAAGTCCCCTTCCCCACTCCCGCCCGCAAGGCTCTCAAGAGTTTTCCAGCTGTTCGCTGAATCCATTTAAACCAATCGTTGATCCAGTTGCAGCACAGAAACTGTCCTAACCAAAACTGAGGTGCCTCGTTTTAATCAGCTGACTGGAAATGTGTTTTGAACTTGAACAAATACACAATGCATTGAAATATTCAGTGCTGTAGATTTGGTCCAGGACACCTTGAGTCCATCTCCTTGAAAACAGAGTTGTTTGTCCAACAAATATTTCTGTCATGAGTTGTAGACGTTTTTAGAATGTTTATCTTTTGATGCCTTGTGAATAAAGTAATTTATATAATGCTTTACACTGAAAAACCAAAATGTTTTCTAGTTTGATTGTACCATGCAGCTGAAATACCATGACAGGTTTATATTTCCACAAATATAAACAGAAGTTTTGTCAATAAACTTTATCCCTGCTGGATGACCTTGTGATATCAGGAGTTTAAATTCTAATGCGTAATCAAAACTATTTGAATAATATGTAGTCATAAGTGAATATACACGTTAAACCAGGTTTTTTATTTATTTTTATTACTTGTAGCAGTGTCACTTAATTTCACTAGCCAAGTGTAAAACCTCTCCTTTCTTAAAAACAACACACTCAAGACCCTGAAAACCATTGTCTGAATATTACACTGCATAAGCCAGTACACTTTTACAAATGATAGTGAAATGTCTCATAGTTTGATATATAACAGTTCGTACCAAAAGGAATTGACAAAATCTCAAAGGAGGCAAAATCCTTCTTCTTCTTCTCTTCCTCCTCCTCTTTCGAACAAACTTGTGCAATATTTAGTACTGTTATGTGTCTGTATGAATATGTAATATCACAGTTCTGATTCTGTCACGACTGTGCCTTGAACTTTATAATGTTAAAATAGTGTCCATTATCTGCTTAATAAAGTCTGTTCTAGATCTCTTTTTTCCCAGTATTTCTGTGCTAAGACAGCAGCTGCTTGTTGCATCCTGCAGTGCGTTGTGTTTCACTATCAGCTCACAATGATTGGTTCTTAGAAATAAATTTTCACTTGCCCATTTGAGAAGGGTCCTCTGAAGCATGTTAAAAGGCAGAGATAATGGGATGGGTATTATGAAACTGTCTTATATCAAACAATTTTCAACTTTGCTCCAACTTCCTCAGTACATATGTGACTTTCTGTTTTATTAATGTGTTTTTTTTGCCATTGACAAAAGACTGAGACTCTGAAAAGTTAGGGATCTACACTATTAGTGATTTCACATGTTTCACAGAAACTGAGAAAATGGCAATCCCCATGATTTTGGCATGGAATCACCAAAAGAAAAAAAAATGTTCTAAAAATAAAGTGCTGTCCCCTAGGGCTGCGCGACATTTCAGCAGCCATTTTGTTTTGGAGGTGTTTCGGCACCCGAAACACCGAATCCAAAACAAAACGGAAGGCTCCGAAACATCTCCGAAATGAAATGAAACTGTCCAAAACTTTTGGGATGTTTTGGAATGTCTCGGCGGTGGGCTTGCAGCGAAACAGAAACTCCAAAGCGGGAGGGGGAAGCAAGGGGCAGAAGGACTGCTCTCATACTGACATCTGTAGCTGGCCAGTGTCTGCGATCTGTCCCTGAGGTCCTTCCAATCCCAGTGCTCTGGGGGAGGGCCGGAGAAACAGGTTATAAGGCTCTGTGTGAAGCCTTTCTGTCCCTTTTGTGAGCTGTATGACTGGAAGCAACAGTGGGTGAAAAGTACTGTGGCTGGCTGCAGTGACTGGCTTCCTAGTCAGTCTCTTGATAGTCTCTTTTTTTGGGAAAGGATTGGATATATACCTTTCCAATATATTACAGATAGAAGATATAGTAAGCAGATAGAAGAAGATATAGTAAAGACATAGAAGATATAGTAAAATAAGCAGACAGAAAGAAGAATATATATATAGTATAGTAAAATAACCAGATAGAAGAAGATATATTGCACAGAGAAGTGATATTACACACGCACATATATTAAACACATACAAGATATATTACACACACATACATATTTTCCGGCACAGCAAACATTATGAAGCATGTTGGAAAGGCAGGTGCCAGGTCTTCTGGCAGGGGAGCGAGAGGTGGCAGAGGAAGAGCTATTAGTTCCCTCCCTTCCCCAAGCTTAGACGCACCCTCTTCTCTAGCAGCCATGAGGCTTCTGCTGCTAGTGGCAGCAAGGAGGTGGAAGCAGTGTCTGCATATGCCCCACCTCCACTAATACCAGCAGTAATAACCCCCAGCACAAAAACCACCAGTATGACTGTCTCCTCCACCCCAATTTTAGTTCCCAGCATGAGCACATGAGCCTCCCAGTGCCAAGAAGGAGTTGGATCTGGAACCAGGGGAGCTCAGTGCCATAGCCAGGGGAAGGAGGGGAAACCTGAGTTTCTGCTTCACACCCCTCAGCCAGGTCTCTGGAGGCACTGTGGAGGAGGTTGTGGGAGCAGGTGGCTCAGCTTCCCCTGTCATTGTGCCTCTGCCTGCTGAGGAGGGGGATAAGGCAGGATCCACACCCGCACCCCAGAAGCAAGGGGGTAGTGTAGCATGGGATCATTTTGAGGTGGCAGATGATCCCAAGCATGCTATCTATATGCTATCTGCCTACACTGCCCTTGCAAAACCAGCTGGGCCAAGGACAAGAAACACTTCAGCACCATAAGGATGCGGATTCATCTCTGCAGGCACCACCCCTTTGTCAGCCCAGCACCAGTGGAAGCATACCCAAAGGAAAGTCCTCCTCTTGCTCCAAAGCCCCTGTCCCCCAGAAGCAGAGGCAGGCCACCCTGGACAAGTGGGAGTAAGGCAGGGACAAAGGGGGCACATTCCCAAGGTGAGCAAGGTCATCTAGAGCATTGGGGAGATGCTTGCTCCAGATGGCCAGCCCTTCTTAGTTGAGTGGCCAGGGTTCAGGTGGCTCATGGCACTTGTGGCCTCATCATACGGTGTGCACACATGCCCCACCTTCAGCAGGACAGTCGTGCCTGTGGTGGCCAGAACCAGAGGGTTACTATCATGAGAAATAAATATATGCTCTTGGCGACATCCAGGCAATTGAATAGCAGTTAAGATTAGCTAATACAAAGTTTGCAACCCGCAAGTGGAATTTGTCCGTCACAGTTTAACCAAAGTGTTGAATCTGTTTGCACTGATCATGGGACTGACTGCACCCAAGAATAAGCAAAACTACTACATTAGCTGATCTAACAGGTTTTTTAAAGGTCAGCCATAACAAGATCTAACCACCTAATATAATTAGCACATCCCAAGGAATCCATGGAATAAGAAACCAAGGGGTTGAGCTTGGGCAGAATAATGCTAATTTCAAACCTCAAAGTAATGTGGTGTAATTTGCTTAAAGGAAAGCGCATGTCAAGTAACCAGTTTGAAGGACAGGACAGAAGGACCATCACTGTACCAATCCTGGACCCCAGACTCCCAGTGTTTCATAGTTATAGTTTCATAGTTAGTCGGGTCGGAAGGAGCCTGAGCAGATCATCAAGTCTGACCCCCTGCTATGGCAGGAAAGAGTACTGGGGTCAAAGGACCCCAGCAAGGTGTTCATCTAGCCTCCTCTTAAAGACCCCCAGGGTAGGGGCCAGCACCACTTCTCTTGGAAGTTGGTTCCAGATCCTAGCCGCCCTGAATGTGAAGTAGCACCTCCTGATATCTAGCCTAAATCTAGCCTCTGCCAGCTTGTGACCATTATTTCTAGTCACTCCTGGTAGTGCTTGGGGGAACAGTGACTTCCCCAATGCCTGCTGGTCCCCCCTGACTAGTTTGTAACAGGCCACTAGATCCCCCCTCAGCCTTCTCTTGTGGAGGCTGAATAGGTTCAGGTCCCATAGCCTCTCCTCGTAGGGCCTGCCCCGCTTCCCCCTGATCATGCAGGTGGCTCTCCTGTGGACCCTCTCCATGCTGTCCACATCCCTCCTGAAGTGCGGCCCCCAGAACTGGACACAGTACTCCAGCTGCGGCCTGACCAGTGCTGCATAGAGGGGGAGGATCACCTCCTTAAATCTGCTTGAGATGCATCTGTGGATGCATGACAAGGTGTGGTTGGCCTTCCCGACTGCATCCCCACACTGCCAGCTCATGTTCATCTTGGCATCAATGATGACTCCAAGATCCTTTTCTGCCTCTGCGCTGATGAGAAGGGAGTTCCCCAGCCTGTAGGTATGCTGCTGGTTCTTCCTCCGGAGGTGCAGTACCTTGCACTTGTCAGTGTTAAATCCCATCCTAGTCTCATCCGCCCACCCCTGTAACCTGTCTAGGTTCGATTTTAGCCTATTCTTTCCTTCTAGAGTGCCCACTTCCCCCCACATCTTAGTGTCATCAGCAAATTTAAACAGGGTGCTTTTTACCCCCTCGTCCAAGTCACTGATGACGATGTTGAGCACTGCGGGCCCAAGGACCGAGCCCTGGTGGACCCCACTGCCCACATCCTTCCAGGTCGAAAATGACCCATCCACCACCACTCTCTGGGTGCGGCCCTCCAGCCCGTTGGTGACCCATTTGACTGTGGAGGTGTCAACACCACAGTCCCCCAGTTTTTTAATGAGAACTGGGTGAGAGACAGTGTCGAAGGTCTTCTGAAAGTCCAGGAAGACTATGTCCACTGCTACTTCTGCATCTAAGGATTTGGTGACCTGGTCATAGAAGGCCACCAGGTTGGTCTGACAGGACCTGCCACTAATGAACCCGTGTTGGTTGCCCCTAAGCATAATCTCCCCTGCTGGCCCCTCGTGAACATGTGCCAGAATAATTTTCTCAAAAAGCTTACTCAGGATTGAGGTAAGACTAACTGGCCTATAGCTTCCCAGGTCCTCCTTCCTCCCCTTTTTGAAGATGGGAACCACATTGGCCCTCTTCCAGTCCTCTGGCACCACACCAGAGCACCACGAGTGCTTGTAAAGCTGTGCCAGGGGTCCTGCAATGACCACAGCTAATTCCCTCAGCACTCTGGGGTGGATCCAGTGTAAGCGAGGACGGGATCCTGACCAAGGGACCTTCCCGGTGACCCCTCGGACAGCGTTGATGGAGGATGCCAGATTTTGCTGGAACAACTTGGCATGCATCTGGCATAGAGGGACTGCCGATAAGTTGCCAACCCCATGTGGGAACTCTCTGTCATTTTGTCTATCTGTTGTTATTATTTACTATTAGCTCTTTATTATTGTATTATTTGTTTGTCACATTAACCTTTCTGTTAGCTGTTGTATGCTAAGCTATAAGTAAATCTGCCTTTACTTCACTCCCGACTCGCCGACTCGATCCTGAACCCCGCAGCCTAATGGCTGATACACTCACAGCGCCTAGCTAGCCTGTGATAGGTGCCCTCCCTGTATGAGGCATGCAGGGAGTACTTGAGGGAGGAGCTGCACAAGGCAGGGTCATAGGTGGCCTTACACTTCACCTCAGACATCTGGAGCAGCTGGGGTGGAGATCATACCTACCTCTCCCTCACTGGTGCGATCAGTCAAGCCGTCAGTGGGCTCTCCTTCACGCGGGGGTAATGAATAAGTCCCACATGGCAACAGAGATCATGGGGGCGGCCACGAACCCTATGGTGCAGGGGTGGCTCGGGCAGGATGAGTTCACCTGCAGGTTCATGGTCACCTACAATGGGGCCAATATGGTCAAGGCAGTCCGTGATGCCAACTTTGCTGGCATCTGTTGTGTGGCGCACAAGTTCCACCTTATAGTCAGGGACACCTTGGAGGGGGGCAGAGCTGCCGGTGAGGGTGCCGTCACAACCAGCCAGCTCATTTCAAAATGCAGGAAGGTGGCAGGCTACTTCCACTGGAGCATCAAGGCGGGCAAGATGCTGCAGGGACAAACAGGCAGAGCTGAGCATCCCGCAGCACAAAATCATGCAGGATGTGGAGACTCAGTAGAACTCCACATATCTGATGCCCAAAAGCCTGGTTGAGCAACAGAAGCCCATCCATGAGATGGCCTTGCTTGGGGAGATTGGGATCAGCGGCCCCCTCAACAAAACAGAGTGGGATACAATATCTGAAATCTTGGTGGTCCTCAAGTCATTCCTCAAGGCCACCGAGACCCTCAGCACTGGCAATGCCCTCCTTAACCAAGTGATCCCCATAGTGAGGGAGCTTCAGGACCAAATGGAGAAGTTCCAGGAATCAATGTTTTTGGCTGGGGCAAACCACTGTCACCAGAGGTGCAGGTACTGGTGAAGCAACTGAAGGAGGGCATCAAGAAATGGCTGGATCCATTACGGTCCAGTATGGTCCACCTGCGGACGGCCATGTGAGACCTGAAGTTAAAGGGGAGTGTGTACACCAGCAAAACCCTGGATCATCTGATGGAGGTGCTGATGAACATGGTCAGGGAGGCAGAAGGGCAGAGGCAGGGGGATGTGGAAGAAGGGGATCTACTGTCCTGTGCCAGCACTCCATCCACTAGCCAGTCTCGTCCACCACAGGTGTTGCCAATCTGGGTCAAGGGCTTGGCTTCCATGGTGGGCTACAGAGGCACCAGACCCCAGCATCGGGCAGGTAGCACTGGTGGTTACCTATCTTGCTGAGGATGTGGAGCTGCTGCTCTGCGACCCCTTGGCCTGCTGGGCAGGCCAAAGCCAGATGTGGCAGGATCTGACCACAGCTGCCCAGGAACACCTGTCCACTGACCAGTGTTCAGCATTGCTGGGGATGTTGTGACACCTCACCACACCTCCTTGGATCCTGGTTTGGCAGAGCAGCTGCTGGGGTTCCCCGAGCTGCACTTGCTAACGGAGTGAGTGCCGTCCTCCTCCTCCATCCGCACCTATTTCCTTTATTTATTTTTTTTAATCATTTAGTGCCCTGCTCTAGATTTAGAAAAACAGATCTAGCTGGAGGCGGCAATCTAGAAAAATAGATCTAGCTAGAGGCGGCACTCTCTGTATCATTAGCCAGCAGGGGAAGAACATCTCCCTGCAGAGCTCCCATGCCAGGTCGAACTTGGAGGTATGTGCTGGGGCTGTGGGGAAGGAGGAGGCCCCAGGTCCTGGGCATGACTTAACACTGTATCCTGCCAGGGCCGGGAGGCCTGGTGGGACTGCTGGTGGTGTGGCAGCCCCCAAGAAATGCCAGGACCGCAAACCTGCCCGGTGAAAGGCGGGTAGGGCGTGCCTTATAACCTCCAGTCATCACATGCATGCACAGTCCTGGCTAGGGAAAACCCAGATCTGTAAGATTTTTGAGAGGCCTGAGGCTTGCTGATTGCAGTGGGGTTGTGAGGCTGCAGGTGAGCTGAGCTGCCTGGGATGCCATCTGCGAGGCATGTGTTAGGGGAAATATGGAGCTGCAGAACGGATGTCACCCCTAGACATCAGGCAGCCTTCCACCTGGGAAACATCTGAATCAGTTTTCCATCAAGGTGTGGCAGTAAAAAGGAGGGGCAGGTGGTTGGCCCAGACACAGGTGGGTGGGCTGAGATCACATCCGCACTGGGAAGGCTCCCTACTCTTCCTGGATGGAATAAATAGTGAAGAAGCCAGAGGTTGGCATGCAATGCAGGCAAGAGACCCAGTCAGTGAAAATGTAAATTGAGGTGTCAGGGATGAAGGACAGGCTGGGAAGCAAGGGGGGGGCGGGGGTGATAGGGGGATGTAGCAGGTAAAAGTGGACAGGTAAAAAAGGGGAGTCAGATATCGGGCAGGTTATAGTGTGTCATAAATCCAATGTCTATATTGAGTCCATGAGTTTCTCTATCTAGGAGGTTGATAAGTGAAGTTCATAGGCTCATCTGTGATGCTGAGAGATTCCATAAAGAGATGTGGAAAAACTCAGGGAATATTTTTTAAAGAATTTCTTAACATCCTTTTTATAGCTGTGCTATTTTTCATTATTTTTCATTATTTTTGTGTCTATTGATCTTGAGTCAAATTCATCCATGGTGTAACTCAGCTCACAGCAAACCTATGCTAGGTTGTAGAGGTTGTGCCTTTGTTCTAATGGAAAGGAAATATAGAAGAGAGATGCACAGGAATAGTTTTGTGAGATTTCAGGTATTATTTTCACCTCCCTGCTGTTCTAGGTTTAACTCTCTCACTTTACTTAAAAGCACATTTTTTAAAAGCTTTAATGCAAGGTCAGTCATGGGCTTTCTATGTCTTTTCCACTAACAGTAATTCTCAAGTTCTGATTATTTTGTGGGTGAAAAAGATCTCCCCCACCAGAGGAGGCTGGCTAAATGCACCAGTTTTTTCTGCAGCTGTGTTCTCCTGTTTGCTATTCTGTTGTCTGGTTGCTATGGCTTCCTGTTGGTTTGTGCGTGACAAAAGCTAAATAGCCCTTTCTGCAGAGTACAAATTGCCTCAAGGAACTCCTAAAGCCTGATTATTCACCAGTCACATTCAGGTGACACTCCTTGTCTTGCAGAGTCTAGTGAGTCTTTGTGGAAACCTTGCATAATGCACATGACTGGGCAACTATCTATGGAAATGGGCATAGTGATATAAGCAAGTGACCAGCTACATGGCAGAAAGTGTCCTATTAGGGGATTTGGCATTTGTGAAAATTGACTGAAATTCTGCTTACAACCAGAGTGTGGAAGAGGATGTAGCTGTCAACAATCAGGAAGTGGACAGTCAGCCCTAGTCCCAGGGGGCTAGACAAGGACAAAAACAGACTGAGTTAAGAGTTGAGCTAGGGTTGGGAGCCAGAGTTAGAAACCAAGACAGGAAGTGTCCAGGGTTCAAGAGCTAAGAAATGCAGTCAGGAGAAAACTCCAGGCAAGGAACCAGATGGATACTAGGCATGCAGAAACAAGGAGCAAAATCAGGATCCAAAATCAAGAGAAGATAGTACTATCAAGGCAGTCTACAAGCACACCAGAGGACTAATTGTAGGGACAGTTCAGCACTGTCTGCCCTGTTGGTTTAAGGGGACAAGGCCAGCTTCCTGAAAACACAGCAGCCAGTCACTGGACACCAGGGCTAGGGACATACATTACACAGAAGCTGGTTTAAGTGATCAGAAACTGGTTTAAACCCATAACAGAACAGATGTTCGGTGCTCATAAACCAGTTTGAAAATGGCTGAAACTGGTTTGAGATAAATGTGGTTGAATGTCTTATCAGATTTAACTGATTTGGCTCAACCGCTTTATGCAATATCTGTTCCAGACCTCTTGCTGGTTTAAGATAAACCAGACCCTCCCAGCATCCCAGCATGCTCTCTGGACTGGGCAGGGCTCTCTGCTCCATAGCAGAGATGGCCCCTCCCCTCTGCTCCCTGGCTGGAGCTCCAGCAGATACTGCAGGTACAGCAGGGTTTGCCTGGCTTTCCCCTGCCCAACCCGCACCTCACTGCTCAAGCAGGAATCCCCCCTCCCATCTCCCACAGCACAGACCCCAGCCCTACAGACCCTAGGCATGTGGTATGCTAGCTAATGCCAAGAGGTGTCTGTGAGGTTCTCCAATTTCACTGGGACACACAGACAGAATAGTGACTGCTTAGGGCATTTTGGAGCTAATCAGCTGGTCAGCTGGTAAGCTGTTTGGTAACACTATTAACAACCCCCTGCTGGCTTGCTTTCCCATCAGTTTGCTGCAGACAGTATAAAGAAACAACGGGGAGGCAGATTGAAAAGCTCCGTGTCACCAACAGATACATGCATTGCACAATGCCCTTGCCTCAGAATGCTAGCAGGGGGCTGGGGGCTGGCAACACTCCTGCCCTTTGAGCAGTCAGCAGGGAAAAGCCTGGGATGGCGCAGGCAGGCCTCCTTAATCTGAGCATCCTGCCAGGGCCTGGCCACGCCCCTCAGCTAAGTGCTGTAGAAAGGAAGGGAGGGCTGCTCTAGTCCCATACCCCACTCCTCCCCCCCACCCCCCTAGCTTCCAGCCACCGCAGGCATGTGCCTCAGTTTCTTCAGTCCAGAGAGAATGTCTGTCTGGTTACAAAACGGTTCAGCCTAGCCAGGTTAGACTAACCTGCAAAGGTTGAATCAATTCAGGCTCAGGCTTTTCCTAGCCCAGAGGAATGCCACATCCCTAGCTGGAGTGGAGACGCATCACAGCAGCAAGAAAAAAGGCTGTGGTTGGTCACAAAGTGGGTGCATTTAAGTGGAAAGTCAGCCTATTTCGTTTTCATTGCTACTGGAATAAGCCAAGCACCCCTATCTTTAAAACCATTTTCACGACAGCAGGAGTTGTACGGGGGAGTGTGCATGTATGGTGCAGATGTAGTGCTATCCCTTCCTACCCTCTTTTCTCTGTCTTGTTTCTTCGTGTCATTACTGCTTTAAAATGGAACGTCTCTCTCTATAGCACCTAGTGCACTGCAATCTTCAATTTGAATGTGGTCCCTAGACACAACTGTAATGCAAATAATATATGATGGCATTGCCCCTATTAGCCCATACTGCTTAATCCACTACCCCAGCTACATATGTATGACAGACTTTACTCAGGAGACCAGGTCTGTCTAGTGTGAAAAACAGGGAAGAACATAGAAAGTGAAGCCCAATAGATTAGGGCTGGGCACTAGTGACTGGTTTATATTATTTTCTTTATCAAAACAGAGTTTCTTGGGGGGGCGGGAGGGCGCGGTCCACACATGCAATAAACACATGAATACACATATGCAATAAACATTTTAATAATCTTTGGTAAATAAAGGAAAGAAATCTTTCTCTATCTCCTTCCTAGCTTGTGATAACAACAAAGACCGAAAAAACCAAAATCTTTGTGAGTTCATTTACTGCCAGCTATAAAGAGAACATCTGTCTGGAATGTATCATCCGCATTGAAGATGAAGATGATAATAGTTTCTGGGAGCTGGCTGATATCAAGCTGCCTTGTCGCATGCTTGACTGGATTATATCTACCCTCACTGTCTGTCGCCTATGGATTCAGTTAGTGTGCACAATACAAAAATGATAACTTGCTATGTTTCATAGTTTCATAGTTTGTAGGGTCGGAAGGGACCTAAGCAGATCATTGAGTCCGACCCCCTGCCTTGGCAGGAAAGAGTATTGGGGTCAAACGACCCCAGCAAGGTGTTCATCTAACCTCCTCTTAAACACCCCCAGGGTAGGCGCCTGCACCACTTCTCTTGGAAGTTGGTTCCAGACCCTAGCCGCCCTGACCGTGAAGTAGCGCCTCCTGATATCTAACCTAAACCTACCCTCTGCCAGCTTGTGACCGTTATTCCTGGTCACTCCTGGCGGTGCTCGGGGAAACAGTGACTTCCCCAATGCCTGCTGATCCCCCCTGACTAGTTTATAACAGGCCACTAGATCCCCCCTCAGCCTTCTCTTTTGGAGGCTGAACAGGTTCAGGTCCCGTAGCCTGTCCTCATAGGGCCTGCCCTGCTGCCCCCTGATCATGCGAGTGACCTCCTCTGGACCCTCTCCATGCTGTCCACATCCCTCTTGAAGTGCGGCGCCCAGAACTGGACGCAGTACTCCAGCTGCGGCCTGACCAGTGCCGCATAGAGGGGGAGGATCACCTCTTTGGACCTGCTCGAGATGCATCTGTGGATGCGTGACAAGGTGCGGTTGGCCTTCCTGACTGCCTCTCCACACTGCCGACCCATGTTCATCTTGGAGTCAATGATGACCCCCAGATCCCTTTCCGCCTCCGTGCTGACAAGAGGGGAGTTCCCCAACCTGTAGGTATGGTGCCGGTTGTTCCTCCCAAGGTGCACCACCTTGCGCTTGTCTGTGTTGAAACCCACCCTATTCTTGTCCGCCCACCCTTGTAACCTGTCGAGGTCTGATTGTAGCCTGTTGCATCCTTCCAGTGTGCCCATGTCCCTCCACATCTTAGTGTCATCAGCAAATTTAAACAGGGTGCTTTTTACCCCCTCGTCCAAATTGCTGATGAAGGTGTTGAACAGTGCGGGCCCGAGGACCGAGCCCTGGGTGACTCCACTGCCCACGTCCTTCCAGGTTGAGAAGGACCCATCCACTACCACCCTCTGGGTGCAGCCCTCCAGCCAGTTGGCGACCCATTTGACTGTGTGGGTGTCTACACCACAGCCCCCCAGTTTCTTAATGAGAACGGGGTGAGAGACAGTGTCAAAAGCTTTCCGGAAGTCCAGGAAGACTATATCCACTGCTACCCCTGCATCTAATGATCTGGTGATCTGATCGTAAAAGGCCACCAGGTTGGTCTGACAAGACCTGCCACTGATGAACCCGTGTTGGTTGCCCCTAAGCATGCAGTCCCCTGCTGGTCCCTCCTGGATGTGTGCCAGCATAATTTTCTCGAACAGCTTGCCTAGGATCGAGGTGAGACTAACCGGCCTATAGTTTCCCGGATCCTCCTTCCTGCCTTTTTTGAAGATGGGGACCACGTTGGCCCTCTTCCAGTCCTCCAGTACCTCACCAGAGCACCACGAGTGCTCATAAAGCCGTGCCAGGGGACTTGCAATGACCTCGGCCAGTTCCTTTAGAACTCTAGGGTAGAGATCATCCGGGCCGGCTGACTTGAATACGTCCAACCCCTCCAGAAGCTCCCTAACTAAATCCTCGCTAATTATTCCTATATCACAAGAACATCTCCCACATTGATGAATGAAAAGGACTTTCAGCCACTTGCCAATGTACAATTTTTGAACTTGGCTCACAACAGCATATCCAACTTTTCTAATGTTAATTGAAGCTGTCAAGCACATTCCACATCTGAAGTTCCTTCACTTAGTGAACAACAGCATCTCTGTTCTAAATTGGACCTCATACGTTTGGTCTCGCTGCAGAGCTGAAATATTCAAGGGGACTCTGAACCATGCTGATTTCTCTGATATGAGGTTATCTCACCTGACTGTGCCGGACGAGTCACAGAATGACATTAAGACTACCCATGCTGAATCTTTGAAAAATATCCCCTAGTTAGCCAGTTGAATCTTAGTGATACATTTGTAAAGGCTGCACAGCTCCAAAGGCAATATCTAAAGACTGTCAGGGATCTTGCCATGAAATACTGCATTCATAACAACCTGGTTGATGCATGTAATTTCTTCCAAAATAACATTGCTGTGATGTGAGAGACATTAGACAGACCGCAAATTGTATCCATCTTGCCTCCCTTGACTTGAGCCCGAAACGACTTACAAAGCTTACTGAAAGTGAGATCTACATCTGAAAGACTGTGATCTGCCCATAGTCAGTAAGTAGTAGCACTTGGAAGACACTCTAGAGTTTTACTGACTTGGGATGAATTCTATTCTGACCCATATTCCACAGATCTGATTTTTTAGAATAATTTGACCGCATGTCCTTGCTATAGCAGCTTTTCATAGGATTGCAAAGTACTTGCTGCCACCAGGGGAAGACTGAGCAAGAATATAATAAATTTACAATTCTTAATTTGCTTGCAAAACCCAGTTCTCCCCTGGGTGTCCTCATTTGCCAAGCAATTTCAGTATGGTTAACATTCGTAATCCAGATTATATAATCTAGCTATGACCATTTCTGTGCATTCACAGTGCAGAGATACCAGGTGTCTGATCTTTTGTATTCATAAAATCTGCAGGACATCTGCATTTTTAGGTGCACATGCTCTTCTGTGGTAATTTTATTTGTAGAAGAGATTCTCTGTAGAGCATGCTCCGACAAGCTGTTGTTCCAACAGAGGCCTCGGCCAGTCAGCTTTGGTTCAAAATTCATCATCTGTTGTGATGGCAGAGCTGTCATTCTTTCTTTCCAGTTGTTTGAATAATTTAAGTAGCTCTGAATCTGCATTGTGCCTGCTGGATCATGTATGGAAGCTGCTAAGAGAGGGTTATTTCTAAGCTCACTGCACTTCACTTAAGTGAAGTGAGTTGCTGCATGAAAAAGCTATACATGTGCATGGGTGCAGAAACAGGTAGGCATAATACTGCATGTGGTGTGATATTTTTTATTTCCTAAGACATCCTTTCTTGGGGCAGTTGATTTTTGTTTCCTTCTCTGTCCTTATATTTATCCAGACCCAAATCCCTTTATCTAACCGTGCCACTAGGTTAGTGATCCCAAAGAATATAACAACTCATCACCCTTGGGACATCATGGAAATACCATAATGTGGATGCATGGTTATAGGTTCGAGAGAGTGTGCACACATTTCATCTCCACAGTAAAGTTATGCCAGGCATTCCTGTCACTTTTTAGTTCTGCCCAAACTTCAGACACACTTCTAGACAGACAGGTTCTTCGGGTAGATGGGATATTTTTTATTAGACCGACTAAATATTTGGAAAAAACATTATTTGCAAGCTTTTGGTCACAAACACCCTTCTTCAGGCATAAAGTCCTCTAAATGCTTCTAAACACTGCATGAACATCTGTAGACCTCACTATCTCAGGATGTCCCTGATGACTAGACCTCATTGGCTTCCAAAAAGAGGTCACACCATCTGCAAACAAGTAAGAACATGCAGAATTTCACTAAACAGAATTTTAAAATGGAAATATAAAATATTAGCCTGCAGAGCCAGATGCCATTGACCAAATGCTTAGAGTTAGGAACAGTGGGTACTGGCTAGTAACAGAGACTGGTACTGGCCTGGATGAAATGCATATAGGATTCTGTATAAGAGTTCTCATATTGCTATTATTTGGCACTAAGATGAAGTAGGTAAAACACATGGGAGGGCTCAAGACCTACCCTGGAGAGCAGAGGAATTCACCAAATGGGTTAAATTGTGCCCTGATTAGGACAAAATGCAAACACCTGTATGAAAGTCACCAGTTATAATGGCCTCTTTTGTAGGAAGCTGTATTAGTTCTATAAAGTCATGATATTTTACAGAGATTTATGTACAAAGTTAAGTTCATGGTGCCAAAGTGTGGACAGTAAATAGAGATTGGAGCCTGCATCTCCTCCCCTTGAAATCAGTGGGAGTTAATCAGTGTCTCCTGCTTGCCCTTCATCTTCTAGCTGTGCTGGCTCTTCTAGCAGTCAGGGAGAGCATCAAGTTAGAATCATGCACATTACTACATCATCATCCTGGTAGACAGGCTGTCTTTGTACTCTGGTTTATGCTAAAAATAGTTGGTCTAAAGCAGGGAATGGAGACTGGGGAGGGAGGGATTGGAGCTCTTCTAACCTGATCCTCCAGCCACATGTGCTTTGAAAGCTCATGAAATAGAAGCCCATGAACGATGCGTGCTCCTGGTGGCTGGAGGGGCACAGCAGCAGCAGGAGCCTGGTGGGGGCAACGGTAGCACAGCGCCGGTAAGTGGGGGAGCTCCCACCACAGATGCCAATGCTGCTGTCAGTCGTGTGTGGGGAGGGGTGACAAGCACTGACCAAGGGTCAGCAACCACCCACAGACACCATCGGCAGTGGCAGCAGTGGCCAGCAGGGATTGCAGACCACCTGCAGACACTGCCGGGAGTGTTGGCAGTGGGATGGCAAGTGGCAACCGCCCACAGGCGCCTCTGTCAGTGTCCCTTTTTGTAGGGGGTGCACTGCCATGCCCAGGGGGTGCACATGCACCCGCATGCACCCCCTACACGTCACCCCTGCAAGAGCCCTACAAAGCATCTCGGTAGTTCCCTTCACAATCCCTAGTTCCAAGGTTTCTGATGAACAGAGTTGGAAATGTGCTAAAGCAAAATGGAAAGATCTTTGAGGTAAGGCAAATAAGCAGGTCAGGGAGAGGGCACATGGATAAAGGAAGAATTTAGGAAGGAATTGAGGAACAGCAATATTGCATGACCTGAAAGTAGGCTGCTGCTCCAAGCTCAGGTGGACCTAGGGAATAGCTCACCTGGTTTTCAGTGGTGAAGACTGAAACCCCTAAACACACATTTAATGACTTCTTCATGTCTTCAACCTGTGTTTTATGGTGCATTATCTCCTGTTGCCTCTAGACTGCCTTCTACTCATTTTCTAGGAAGATGCACAACAGTGTCTCTGTTATAAAACCTCTGCATGCTGAGCTGATTTCCCGGTTTTCTGTGACCCAGACAGCTGTTATCCAATAACTGACTCCTGCTCTAAGCACACTCACTTTAGTTGTTCTCTAGTCTCTTCAGCTGCAATTCAAAGAGAGCTTTGAAGGAGGCTTAATTGGGACATGAACCATTATTATTAATTAATGAGTAATTATAGGCGCTTGCGCAATTTATTCAGTGATGATACTCTTGCTAAGCTTGTTTAAGCTTGTGGGTTTTTAAATGCCTGGAGCAGTGGATGGGAACTAGTCAGTAATACACATTAAACTAATAAATATATAGCGGACACTAGGGAAAGAGTGCTGTTGGTGAGCTCTAGTTGAAATATTGAGGGTAATAGCTAAAATATTGTTGAAGTTTATTCCCAACAAGTACGTTCTTTTATTTAAAAAAATGATTTTTAAAAATAGATGAATGATTAATGTAAATATTTCTGTGCAGTGTAGTGAACCCAAATACTGCAGTACTGGTTTTTGGAATCAAAAAGGGATATTAATAATAAATGAATAAATAAAAGACTACTGTACCAAAAAAAAAAAAAGACTCACATCTGACTAGTTGTTTCATTGGACCTTTCTGAAAATCAAGCCCAGGTCTGGACACAAAAAACCACAGGCCAGATTTCAAAACATAGGTTGTTAGAGAGAGAGAGAAGACTGCCTCAGAAATTCAACTGGAAAATGGGGATAGAAAATATTCTCTTACTTTACAAGACACGTGGTAAGTTCTCAGGCACTGCGGTGATCAGTGCTCCAGACAAACCTATAGAGAAGGCATCCTCAAGTCTGCTTTTAGATAACAGCCTGTATTGTAGATGGGAGTTGCCAAGCCAGGAAGTCTCCAAGCCCCAGATCACGTGGTACAGATGAAAATGCAGATTACTGGCCTCCCAAGCCACAGCATTTATGTCTATTTCATATTCATCTGCGGGCAATTTCACACAGCCCCTGCAGAGTTTCTTCCCTCTGGCAGAATTAAGCAGCCACGGCCAAGTAGACAATTCTTTAGTGATTTCACAGGCACACTGGTTGCTTATCTTCATCTTATTAGAAATATTCAGTTTAGATCGCATTACATTCTTGCAGCATCACAGGTCTCAGACCAGTTTGTTTATTACCAGTCCTGTGCCACCCAGTTTAGTCTTATCAATCGGCTGAACAGATCTTGGACTGTTTCCATAGGTTCTTTCCCCTGCAAATATTTGCAGTACTTCCTAAACATTTCACAATATAGAGAAGGACAGAAAGAGGTGCCCAAGCTGGAAAATGGGCTTTTGACTTTTCAACAAAGTCTCCCATTTCTGCTGCTTTATGCTATTTCTCTTTGTAATGCTGTAAGGCCCCTGATGTCCTTGCAAATCCCACCTGCCTAAGTTCCCCTGCTGCTCTTCGTAGACATGATAATGTTCTTCTTTCTCCCCAATCCAGTTAAAATGTTAGAGACTTTTAAAAATGAATAATGTACCCAAAAAATACATGCACACTGAATCCATAGAATCATTACAATTTTACGCTGAGTTGTCAACTAAAGTTGACCAAAGATCTATCCATTCAGTCAAAGGCAGCAGGAGAAAATATTATTTGGGGGGCTGACCCCTGCCCCTCCCTCACACAGGGCCGTTGTGGGGCTGGTGCGAGCTGGTGCTGTACACAGTGGTGGAGGAGTGTGTGGTGGGGGCACTAGGCGCAGCACTGTGGTGTCGGGGTATGGTGGTGGCGCAGTGGTGCTGCTGCTGGTGCCAGCCACTGCAAAATCAGTTGTGGGGATGGGGCTAAGCCTCATTAGTCCTGGCCTTCCATCGCCTATGGCAATAACCCAGCCCTGCAAGAATTTGTACACAGGTGTAGTGGAGTTTTCACTGTTAGTGCAGTTAATGTGGAGTAATTTTTTCTATATAATCAGTGTACTTGGTATCTGCATTGTGCCAGTCCCTAAGGGATATGGCTGCTGAAGTTGTGCTTGAAAGTAGTGCAGAGTAGCTGTGTTTCATTATAGAGATGACTATGTTTGCTGGTAAGTGACTTGTGACTTGAGGAATAACATTTTTGTTCCAAGGTTTGCATAGGCTCATACTAGAAAACCCAGGAAGAAAAGAGGCTTGGGAAATGAAACTTCTACTCCCAAGTCTGCTTTCTTCCCATTCATGTGGAGAAAATGCTTCCACTGTCTAGTGCAACAGGACCTACGTTACTTGTGTTTGAATGTCCAGTGACCCAGGAATGCATCACAGTGATTATTTTTGAGGCTATCAGGAATAATCTACATGGGGTGGGGGCACTGCTGGCCAAAACAGAGTTACAATACAATGCTGCTTTGGCAGCGAGTGCCCATTTTGAAACCATATACATAAAGAGGCAAAATTTGGTCCTATTTGCAAATGTAATCCTGCTCTGTTGGAAATAGGAAGCAGTACCACAAGATTTCAAAGATGTTTGGTTTCCACAATTATATAGAAACAAAGGGGATAGAAGTGACTGTGGCAACTATAGAGGTATCTCCTCCTTGAACATCATCAGAAAAATTGTCACTCGCATCATGCTCCCAAGGCTGCCATCTCTAGGTGAAAGACTCTATCCTTAAAGTCGATGTGGTTTTCACTCAGGATGCTCCACCACTGATACGATATTGTTGGTCAAGCAGCTGCAAAAGAAGTTCAGAAAAAATGAATACCACTGTACCTAGCCTTCATTGACGATAGGGCCTTTTTACTGTTCTGAAGAAACTGGGTTGTCCCCCCAAAAACCTGAACATCATTTGCTCATTACATCAAGGTATGAAAGCAACTGTAGTGTATAAAAACAAAGAATCAAGAGCCTCTGACAAATGGTAGGGTGAAGCAGAGCTATCTTAGCCCCTGTGATTTTTAATGTCTACTTTGCTGTCTTTGAATGCATGAAGAAGCAGAAATGAAATGATGCCATTCACGTGAATGCTGCATGCCCCCAGAGGCACGGCGAGCTCCCGCAGATGATGGCAGCAGCATCGGTGGCAGGAATGTGGCAGCGGCTAGTGGTGAGCTCCCACAGGCAGCCACAACACTCTTGGCGGGGAGGAGGAGAAGTGGCAAGCACTGACCAGTGGTCAGCGACCACCTGCAGATGCCGCCGGCAGCATCGCCAGCAGCCAGCAGCGACTGAGGACTGCTCGCAGGTACTGCTGGTGTTCTGGCGGTGCCTGTTTGCAGGGGGAGCACTGCTAAGCTCAAGGGGTGCACGTGCACCCACTATGTGTCGCCAATGGCCATTCGTCTTTGAACCAGACTAGATGGAGGCTTGTTCAGCATCACAAGGTTTAGAGCAAAAACCAAGGTGAAAGAACTGGTTCTAAGAGATTTCCTGTTTGTGGATGATGCGGTCTTGGTTGCCCACAGTGAATCTTCCCTGCAAAATCTCTTGGGCAGATTTTCTGAATCATGCAAGAGCTTCAGGATGGCAATTAGTCTCAAGAAGACTGTGATCATGTACCAAGGGATGAAAGAACTAATACCTGACATAATCCAGGAGGATAAAAATCTTGGTGTTGTTGACAGTTGTTGCGACTTGGGTTCCATGATCAACAAGGAATCTGACCTTAAGACTGACCTGACTAGCAGAATTGGAAAAGCAGCAAAGAATTTCAGGCTATTACAGAAATGTGCATGGAATAGTAGCAAACTATCAGCTCAGGTAAAGATGATGAAGGTCAAATACACAAGACTCGTGTGCTTTCATCCCTGCTTTATAATTCAGAAACATGGCCTACCTATGGTAGACTGAACAGCTTCCACATGAGAAGTCTTCATAAGATCCTGAAAATCAAGTGGGAAGACAGAATACCAAACACAGAGGCACTGGGGCATGCAGGACTGAAACACTTAGAAACCACTATCAAGAAGAGGAGGTTGCAATGGATTGGTCATGTCAAGAGAATGGGAGAAGACTCTATCCCCAAGAATATTTTGTATAGTGAGATTCAAGTAGGCTCTAGAAAGTGGGGTTGCCCTGTATGGCAGGATCAAGATGTGTGCAAAAAGGATATGAAGTTGTTCAACATCAGTGTAGAAAGCTGGGAGGAGTGTGCAGAATCCCATCCAATCTGGAGGGAATATCTGGCACTCGGTGCTGCTCAATATGAAGTGGCTTTGATCCAGAGGATGGAAGCAAAGCAAGAAGGAATAAAGCAGCAAACTGTAAATTTGGACTCCAACTCAGACAACTATGGATCTGCAAAACTTGTAGCAAGTTGTGCCACTCCTTTAATGGGCTTGTCAGCCACAAGCAGATTCATCAGGCATCTGACTAGACCCCTTGTCTTTACACCATTATCCAGAGGATCAAGAGTTGCCTACTAATTCTCCTCTCACTGAAATAAATAGTCCCTACAGCAGCCCATAGTAGGCAACTCTGCAGGTGTTCCATAAACAAAGCAACCTTTATGGCATTTATCATCCTCACTAATGATACTCCAGAGAGCAGGTTTCAAGGTACGATGAGTACAGTATGGCCCCTACTTTAAATGCTACAACTGGCCATGAAGGGAACAAAGTATGTGGTGCTGGAGTAGGAGAGAAGGCTACCCAAAGCTGATCAGGCTCTCCTAATAACTGGTATCTTGTCTCCCTTTCCTTTCAGTCTTTGCCTCATTCTTTTCCTGCCCCAGTGAAAGGACAGAAAAGAAACTGGAGTTTATTTATTTCGCTTCAGGGGAATGTCTGGTCCTTGACACCTACTCACCCTGTGCATAACTCCCGGAGGCTCGCTTGATATGGCCCCATTACCAACTGCTATGAATAAGGGAGAACCAACAAAGAGCCTGTGTGAAGTGGGTGAGTAGGAATTCCAGACTGGGCATTTAAAATTATAGCTTTTTCCACATTGTTTAACACACAATATTGCTTTACAGTGACTGCTAAATGGGTTTTATTGAGAAGATATTAGTAAGAGGACCTGGGCTTCATTTAGACTATAGTCTCCGCAACTGGTAAACTGCTGTAGAAAAAATATATACTGGTAATAGTGCATGCAGGGCCCTGATGGCTCTGTTAGCACGACTCTTGTACAAGGGAAAGAATAGGTTAACTATGAAGGTAGGGGTGGATGTGGGTCTTTGCACGTAGCTGTCAACTGCTACAAAATGGGCCATCTAGTATACAATGGACAATTTACATAACAAGACAAACTGGAGTACTACTGATCAGGTCCCATTGCCAGAGATCCTCTGCTTTTTCCTGATGCTCAGGAAAAACATCAAAGCAGCCCCAGGTTGAGAGAATGGCTGAAAAACAGGATATGCAGGACTGAGAGAAGCAAAGATAGCAGGGCCTTCTCTTAAAGCCTCTGCTTAAGGTCTGACTTAGGCATATGAGGGCTCTGCCTGCTGTATTACAGTTAACCGATAAATGCTGTCTGGCCACAGAGGTAGCCCAGGAGGTGCAAGGACCTAAAGGCCTGGTCTCAGAATCGGAGGAGCCAGGGCCTCCCCTTCTCTAGAAGTTATGCCTGGAGCTGGCTGAAGGGGAGTACTCAGAGAAACAGTATAAAAGCTGGGGATCCTGAGCAAATACCCCCCTCTGTGGAATCCGTGACAGCTAGGTAGCAATGATGTCCGGTACCATGGCAATTGTGTCATCTTAATAGTTTATCATCAGTTTTAGCAATCTGTTATAAGTAACCAGAACAAAGAGGAATTCCTATAATCAGCATAAAGTGAACAGAGATTTGGTTATAGTTCAGGAACTCAAGACTGTCTACAGTTATAGTCTTCATGAGACAAAGCACACTGGCCTTTAGTGTAGTGTAGGTAGCGATAGTTTCCATGCTGGTATCCAGGTGAGCACTTAGTGAGACACGACATAGTAACTTTGGGCAGTGCAGGTTCAGTCTGGCAACTAGAGCTCCAGGCTTTGTGTCCTGCAGCCTCATTAAAGTAGTCTGTTTATATTTATTATAAATCCTCCCTCTTCTGTATTGCACTTAGCTCTTGAACTAAAAGAAAATCTCTATTAATTGCAGCAATGTAAGATTTATCCTCCCTACAAGTTTGTCAGTAGGAATTCACATGCCTTTAAGCAGGTCTGATACTCCTTTTAGCCGAGGGCTATCACTTCATACCCTTCTCTGTCACCTGGATATTACCTCCATGGCAGATAGCTTAATCACCTATTTCAAAATGGTATTTTATCTCAGAAATAATGGAATAATTTTTCTTTGTTACACATATATAGCCTTGAAAACATTTTCAGTGATATTTTGCAAGCATCTGTATCTTGCCTTTTTACCAAAAAGAGACCTTTTCCCTTTAAGATTGTATGAAATTATTTACAGTGATAAAGCTGAAGGTGAACAACAGCGCTTTGCAACCCTGTGGCAGATTTCTAGTGTGCCGTGCACCTTTCATATCTGAAAATCCTCTTGCAACTGGCTTCTCCTCAATTATGTTTTATGTCTAACATCTTATATTACTTCGGGAGCTCAGCTTACTACACTCCTGTATGTGCCCTGACATTTCTCCTCCATAAAGCCTGTTGCACTGGAAGCTGACATGATTTAGTATCTGAAGAAGTAGTTTGTCATTTACAAATTCTCATGCCTCTGAACCAGTTAGTCTCCAAGGGTGACCCCTTTCCTCTGCATGGACTTCTAAGGAAGCAATATTAATGAGTGAATCAATTTATGGGAGATATAGTGAGTGCAGCTAAAGTGTGGATACCTACATGGATACCTACAAGGAGCATTGCTTTTCAAGCCAGCATATAGGAATTTGACTTTAAAAAGATCCATGTGAATTACTGAACCCAAATGCTTTATTTTTCCAGAAGAACAAAAAAAACAGTTGCAAGAAATCATCATGGACAGAAGGTAGAGTAGAAACTGGGAATGGTGCCCCCTGAAGTCCCTACGGTTCCTACCTTTTTATTTCAGAATCCCCTTAACTTAACACATCAGATTGAAACAGAAACTTGCACCTTCAAAGCCAGTGACGGTAAAAGCTTCTTTACTATCTCTCTATGCAGATGTCCCTTAAAGTTTGAGTCAGGCCTGTTGCTACCAAAGTTTTAAGATAGCATGGATTCAAATCTCAACCAGGAACTTGGACCCTTCCCTAATCAATGCCAGATTAGGGCCAGGATTGCAGGGTGGTGACACTGTGCGGCCAAGGCCCTGAGGCAGAGCTGCAATCTACTCCCATTACATCCCTGCCTTGCAGGAATATGTGGGCAGCGGACCATGGCTCTGCCCAGAGCCCTAGTCCTGCGCTGTCACTGCCCTACAATTCCAGCCCCAACCCTGGCCGTACCCACCCATCCGGCTCCCGGACGCTGCTCCCCACGGGTCCCAACCCGTCTGTCCAGCTGAGCGCATCCTGCCCACGTGGGTCCCATGTTGGGTTTCATGGAGACCCTGCCTGCTCACCTACTCCATCCGGCATCCCTGGTGGTGCAGGGTGGATGAACTGGGGTACTCAGGCAGTGGGGCTGGGTCTGCCACAGTGGCAACACTGGCAGCAGCAGGAGAAAGAAGCCACCACCACTGGGGCTGCTGGGAAGTGGAGTCTGGCTGCTGCATGGCCCCAGGCACATTGCATGCCTGGAGGTGGTGGGACTGGCTACATATGCCACAGTTTGGGCTGCCCCTCCACTTGGGCTGGGCTGGGCTGGGCAGGGCAGGGCGACCCATCACAGGCTGGATAAAATCCCTTGGCTGGTCAGATCCAGCTGTGGGCTGTATTTTGCCCACTCCTGAATGCAGTTGATGGCACACTGTGAGATATTTTATGCATATAGCTTTGAGAGCTCTGGTTACTATGTTCATGTGTACTGTGCTGCCTGCAGAAAGGTAGATGGATTTGCTGGTGTCTGAATAGGTTTCCTTAGAAACCTATTCTTTGTGTTCCCCACATTCTAGTATCGCAGATGGTCATTTGTGCTGCTATATTCTTCCACCACTACAAATCTGTAAAACAGGCACCAGTTCTGCTCTCTCTAACTGTAATGGGAGCCATGTTTCAATGGAGACAGATTTAACTTCCACAGACAGCAAATCCAGCCTATAATTTGTTGGAATTTTACTCTGTCTTGATTTTGTATCTCTAATTCCTTTGGAAGACTGTTCACATATAACATTTCCAGCACCAGATTCCTTCATTGTTGGATGTTTCCTACAGGATCCTAATTTTCTATGCATAGTGCAAGACATGTAATCTTACAGGCCCCTTATTCTGAAACATTCAGGATTGAAGCTGATTTCCAGAAGGATGCATTATTTATGCCATCTACCTACCTAGATTTCTCAAAACTACATACCTTGGGTGTTTCCCCCCGCCCCCCCTTCCCGGGATCTCTGTACCCACCCAGGAGCATAGCTTCCAAAATTGGAGGAGTGGAGATGAAAGAGAATTAATTACAATGAGATTTTATCAAACACTTATTCCTCAGCTAGGTAGAAAAAGAAAAGTAAATGGTCAAGAGGTTTTCCAGAGATCAATAAAATAATGTTACTGTGAGTCCATGACAGCTTATACTGACGTGTCAGGATATAAAATGGCTTAGTTTCCCAGGAGTAATGTTTCATCATGGTGTCTTTGCAGGATTTTTTCCTTCACTATTCCAGAGGCCTTCATTTATATGTGGCTAGATCCCTAACTACCCCCAAAATATTGGGATTTGACAATGTTAGATAATATTGAAAACCTTTGTAAAATGTCTGAATGATAGAGAACTGAGCTTTGCATATATCAATAATTATGCCTGCTGGGATCATATTGCCAAAGGAATCAAGTCTCTCCTTGGGAACTTTCAGGTTTACTGTGTATGTGGTGAGCCAGTGTGAGTTCATTTGTGCACACACGTGTGTATATAAATGGCTACTGAAATCTTTGAATATTATTGTCTGCTCCTCCTTGTGATGTTACTTAGATAGATCAGTTGGTGGCTATGTGCATCATCAGCCTGTGCATGGTAAAAGAGCACTGTCAGGGCTGTCTGCTGACTCATCTTGGTTGTACATCAAGGAGGGCTGAAGGAACGTGATTTTTACAATGCCCAGAATCATAAAAATAAAATTGAACGCTGGATGCTCCCCAAAATGTTGCCACGTCTCTAGGATGATAGAGCAGAAATCAGCGTGTGTGTGTGTTGGCATGGACATGCTTGGGTATTTATCTTGCCAAGACTTAATTCAGTGCTTACAATAACTAATATGTGGCTTGAATGCTAAGCATCAGCAGCTGGGAGTGGATGCCCTGCTATTGACATTGCTGTGGACATCTCCAGGTGTGCTATACCACAACTCCTTCTGCCCACCAACTTCCCCATCTAAATGCACTTGTTACCATTATTTTTATTCTTGGGTCGGCTCAGGAAAGGAAGACCAGCATTGGGCTTCTAAATAACCTTGAGGCCAAACTGCCTCTCCCCCTTCCCCACTCAGGTGGGGAGTGCCAGGTGAGGGTGGGCCACACTCTCGGCACAGAAAATGAAAGGGGCGCACCGAGACACCAAATGCTAAGAGGCGACCAGCCCTCTTAAATCCGTGTGGCAACAAAGAGATGCGTTGGTAAAATCCAGGAGATGCCTCTGGTGCCACGTGGCAAGGTGGACAAGGTCCCTTGGGTAGATGCGATAGCTTTTGGCAGACCAGCTACAGAGGTGGAAGAATTGTTTTTTGCAAGCTTTCGGGTGCTACAGACAGACTTCTTCAGGCAGAGCCCGAGCTTGCAGTTGCTTTGTGCTCCTGGATAGCAGGGAGGAAGCCCCCCACAGCCAGAGGGGCTGCAAGCTCCCAGACGCCAGCAGCTGGGCACGAGGGACCAGGCTCGCAGTTTCCCACTTGCAAACTGAGCACGCCCCGGGAGCATTTCCGCCCTTCCAGGCCTCGCCGCTCAGGAGCGCCCCGGGGCTCGAACCAGCGTCCTTCCACCGGCCGGTGGTTCCGTGCAGGACGTGACCACCCCCTTCGGGAGGCGGGCCCTGCCTCGCGACGGACAGACCGCTCAGCCACTCGCGAGGCGCGGCGCGGGCCGGCAGCCAATGGGCTGCTGGCGCCGGGCTGGGCTTTTGGCGGCTCGGAGTGACCCTGCGGCAGACGCGGCGGCAGCAGCAGCAGGAGCAGGATGTCTCTCTCCACCAAACTCACGCTGGACCGGGTGGACGTGAAGGGCAAGCGGGTGATTATGAGGTGAGCAGGGCTCGAACCCGCGTCCCAGCGGCCCTGGTCTAGCTTTGCACTAAGCCTGGCTCTCGGGATTTGGCTCTGGAGCCCTGCGGCCTCCACGTGCTGGGCCTCGCTGGGACTTCCCCATCTGGGCCTCGTGGTTGCACAGCCTCGTCTTTGTGGCTTGATGCGTTGTTCTCAGAGCCCTGTTCCGCAGGCAGCCCCCCCTGCATTTGGGGTGCATTTACAGCCCCCTGCATTATGGATGCATTTGCAAGGCGCCCTGCACTTGGGGTGCAGTGGGTGCCTTTCCTTCCAGGAGGCTGTGACTGGCAGGCAAGGGTGTGCGTTTGACTTCCAGCCCTGGCAGGGGTTTCATGGGGGAAGGTGGCATGTGCCAGAGCCGCATTCTGGTCCGGGGGCATTTCAGGCCCTTGCAGGATTTGCCAAGGGACCTGAGATTTGTAGGGCAATAAATGTATTGGATTAATGGAAACAAAACCAAGCCACCTTTTCCTTGACTAGATGGGCTGTACAAAGTAACAGAAAATTCACTGCTTCTGTGGGCCCTCTTGGGAGAGCCACACTGATTCATAGGTGCTCTGCAGGTTACAAGATCAAACTGTTCGATAGAAAATGTCCGTTGTTTGTTGTCAGTGTTGAGCCTGGTGTGGGAATGGTGAGTCTGACCAATACTATAAGCTGTTTTTGGCATATTACAACAGTGGAACACATCTTTATGGGCATGGCTCTAAATTTTTCTTCCAGGTACAAGGACTTTTTCCCCAAGGTCATCTGAGTGTAACAAGTGTAGAGCACTGTATCGATTATTTGAGTAGCAGGCATGAGGCAGTGGTGACTTCCTCTGGCCTCCTCACTCTCACACACTTATTGTTCCAGTGAAATTGTCTAAATATCTTTATTTTCAAGTCGTTCATTAGAATTTTGACTGCCTCGTTGTGCAGGCCTGATAATAAAAACCTTATGATCAGACCTCAGGAGTGCATCTCCCAAACATTGCAGAAAAGCCTTTTCTCTTATTTCCTTAAGTACTTGCCACTTGACCAATTTTCCCTCTTTTGATACATATCATTGAGAACAGTTTTGCATCAGTAGACGTCAGCATGCTTGGCTAACTTCATTAGATTCTAGTTTGTGGTCTTTATTTTTAAATAACCACATGCCTTATTTGGAAAATACACTGTTGTTAATTTTTTTTTAATGTAGCCTTAGGTGTAGGACAGATACTAAATATGAACATAAATAATGTGAAACAGTAGCTGAGATATTGTTGCACTTGGAGTTCATTTGAATCCTGTTTCCCCCCAGAGGTGATACAGTCACCCACCCTGGCAATCTTCAAAAAGCATCTTGATGCCCATCTTGCTGGGGTCATCTGATCCTAGCAGTGTTTCCAGGTGTGGGGGGGCTGGACCCGATGATCTGTAAGGTCCCATCCAGCCCCTAACATCTATGAAACTATGAGTAGAAGTGACTTGTCCTCTGAAAATGGCATTTAGCAATTTATTTCCTTTTCTCCTATTCATCCTAATAACTTTCATGCACCTAGCTATACCCTACTGACCTTTCAGGCCTGCTGCCAAGCAGAGGAGGCCCAAGCAAAACTGTGCTTAATTGAAGGTCACTGTTAGACTTAAATTTATTCAGTTTAAAGGAGCTCTCATGTTTCATTGGCTTCTTATTCTCAGGTCTGCACTGGGAGGTACGGGTGGATCAGGTACTTCATACAGTGATAATGAGTTGGCAAAGCAAAATTTTAATTTGCCCTGATGCCTTAACAATGGCATCATCATGGTACATTTTCTATTTTTAGAATTAATCCACTCTGCCAGGGGCTGCCGGTTCAATTCTTTCTGCTCAGCTTCTATTCGGCTGGAAGCTTTTGCGGCTCTGTGCACATGCCCCTTTACTGAGCAGTCTCTGGAAAAAAATTCAACTTGCATTTTGTATGGGGGGGGGTCTTTTAATATCATTGCTATGCATAAACTCCAGGGTAAATTTCCATTTTTTTTCATTCTGATACTTGGATACAGTCAGTAAGAATGACTGGTTTTCTCCAAATGATTTTTTTTTCATTAGTCATCTTACTTGCTGCAGCTAGACTTTCCTGTCTGAACTACTCAGAGAAGGGGCTGGTCTCATTGCAGTCTAACGTTCCCTCTCATCCTGGCATCCCATGAGTAAGTTCTGCCTTCAGCTATTACACAACACTACTTCCTGTTGCCTCTCAGCTTATGAACCCAAGGTATGCTAGGCAGAAATGGCTTATGAAATGCTCCCTTTTATCTTCTTCTGGCATGCAGTAAGGTGCCAGTATGCTGTTGGGAAATTACCCACAAGCTATGTGTAAGATCTGACTTGAGTGCAAGAAAGCTGCAGCAGCTAACTAGAGAGAGAGAATAACTTCTGCTTGTGAAAAGCTTTTTAAGTGCACAGTGTAGCAATAGGCCCAACAAAAAACACGTCTTAGCTTTGACTGACATGTGACAGAACAGCATGAACTTCTACAATGCATTAGGGGAAAAATTGGACTTGAAGTCGATAATCTGGAATATTTTGTGGAATCTATCGTATTTCCCACAATTGTCTACCTTCAGCATAGCCACTAGTCATGATGACTTCCAGTTCCTTTGGCAAACTTGTCTGTCTTCACATCAGCTTACTGCCAGAGCAGAAGTGTAAGTTGAGTGCAGAAGTAGGGGGACTGGTGATATTTCAAGCCCTGCCCAATTGGTTTACCAAAATGAGATGCTGGTCATGGTAGACTGTTCAGAGGATGTGCACAATGTCATTTGTCCTTTGTGTGTGATCAATAATGAAGCAGTAAATGCTGCTGACCTTGGCGTGAATGGGCACTGAACATCTTTTGGGACTACTTGGGCTGACTGCAGAGCCTAACTGAGATCTGAGAAAAAGGAAATTTCTGCTTCTCATTGAAAAATGGAATTTGGGGTTGGTTTTCAAGAGGTGCCCAACTGCCATTAGAAGTCAGTGGGCACCTAGCCGCCCTTTTATATTTGGATAGCTTCATCTCCCTCCCTCCCCTTTTGCTTTGACATAAAAGGTGTCAAGTATAATTGGTTTCATGATAGGTGTGTTCACAAAAGTAGAAGTGAAAACTTTGAACTGACTGGATTGCCTTTCTAGTCAGTCCTATGATCAACAAGGGCCCCAGGTCTTCCTAAAAGAAATTAGTTATGTTCATTTAAATACTAAAAATTATCTTTACTCATCTTTTAGGGTTGATTTCAACGTTCCAATGAAAGACAACAAAATAACAAACAACCAAAGGTAAGGCACCACTTTAGGTTCTATGTTGAAGTCTCGAACCCCTGTCCATGTAATGGCCCACGTTTTATCTATGTGGTTCACGCCGAACAATGATGGAAACATCCTTGTGGTTACCTATGGTGTCCTTTTGATTCCCTCCAGGAAGGCTGATTGATACATTATGGCTACTGCAAACACTTTCTACTAAAGTTCTCTGTTAAAACCAGCTCTGTTCATACCTGCCTCCCCCCGTTGCCTTCAGTGTTTTGAAAATGGTTACTCTGTGGTTATAGAACTGTTCAACATGTTAGCTTGGTAGAGTTTGGCAGGCCAGAAAATGCTGGTTAAGGACATTAAGGAAAAAAAAGCTTGTCTGGTTCATCCTTTTACCTACTCCTCATCTCCTGGCAGGTGCTAACCTTGTCTACATTAAGCCTGCCATTTCTGCTATTATTTCAGCCTTAGCAATGGCATTACTGCTAAAATCCTAGTGTCTCCACTCATTTTTAACTCCATTTTACTATACTCATTTTAATAGAAGATAGCAAAAAGGGGAACAATTGAAAAATATGTAAGAAAAGTACTGGCATCAGTAGTTGGCTTCTTGCAGCCAGTTGTGTGGCTGCATTCTGTAGTCCTCAAGCACCTGTCCATAATGACCATCACTGTCACTGGGAGTGGAGCAGCTTGGATTACTTCCTCATGTGAGGCTTTTCCTTTTATGTTTGCCAGTGTTCATACCAAACATTTTAACCTATATCTGTTTCAGATTTACTGTTTGTCCTGTTTGGTGTAGTATTGTTGGCAGTGCTTTATGTTATAAGGGGTTCAAATAATGAAATAAAAGAGCAGAATGTTTCCTATTTTGTCTTCATTTTTGTGAGAGGTGACACCCAGTGGATATGCCTGTAAAAATTGCCTTCAGCTTTATGGCCACCTAGCTCATTTCCCCCATATCACCTCAAGCTATGTTTCTTTCCAACTTATCTTCTTTTGCCTTCCTTGCTCTTACAGAATCAAGGCAGCTATCCCTAGCATCAAGCACTGCTTGGATCATGGAGCCAAGTCTGTGGTTTTGATGAGTCATTTGGGCCGGCCTGATGGAGTCCCTATGCCTGAAAAGTTTTCCTTGGCCCCAGTGGCTGTGGAACTCAAATCACTAATGGGCAGGTATGGTATAATAGCTGTGCAGCATGGATGGACTTTTTAAAAGTTAAGATGTCAGTGAGATAAATCTTGATTTATGACTCCAGGGAGATCTTGTTCCTGAAAGACTGTGTGGGTCCAGAAGTGGAGAAGGCTTGTGCTGATCCTTCAGCTGGCTCCATCATCCTCCTGGAAAACCTCCGATTCCATGTAGAAGAAGAAGGGAAAGGGAAGGATGCGTCAGGGAATAAGGTTTGGCATTTAAATTTGAAATCCATCATGCATTTCTTTCCTTGATCCAGTTTGGCAGACAAGCATGACAGTGAGCTATCTGTGACATTTTGTGCAATATGTTAAGAAAGATGTTAACATAGCATGTAGCACTTGCTCTGTCTTTGTCAAAGAAACTAAGAAGCCACCCAGAACAGTGTCTGGGACTCTGCTTGTTAGGAGAATATCATAGAGATGCAAAAAGGCACAGCGTTCTGGACTTGACACACATCATGGTGATTACCATTAGCCATTGTTCTAGGCTAGTAGTAAGGTTTTCTTTGCTTACTTTTGGGATTGAGATTCAGTTGCAAAGTAGCTTGTCTGAAATGCTGAGGTATTGCTTTTTAAACATCGGGAAGTTTGAGTATATCTGATTGGGGCAGAAAATTAGGCTGAAAACTCACATAGAACACATGTTGATCATATTCAGATGCTATAAAAATACAGATTGACCATGTGCCAGGAAGGTGCTGCTTGTGCTAAGGATACTGCTGAGCATGCAGTAGCTAGTATTTCTATAAAATGGAGGGAGGAGTGGAAAGGAAGAATGACAGGTCCTGGTGAAACTGCTGGCTGCTGCAGGAAGAGTTTGCTTTTGTGGTGTAAAAGGGAGAAAATGGCTTGGAAGGAGATATTTCCTTGCCCCTTTTTGATCCCAAGTCTTGTATCTGAATTTTAATGGGCTGTTTAATTACTACACTGTACTGGGGCTCTGAAAAGCCTTGATTAAGTCTTTCTCTTTAGGCAGTCGCATAGCATCTGCATTGCCTTGTACCTCTGACATTTTCTTGAAGGTCAGGAACAGCACTTGCTTTAGACAGTTTCTTTTCTTAGTGTAGGTGACCCCATTAGCTACACAGGGTTTGGCTCCCAGCAAATACAGTTCATAATGCAGATTTGCTGACATAGCATGGTGCCCTTAACAGACTTACACAGAAGATTGTATAGCTTGGAGTGTAAGTAAGGCCTCTGTAGGCAGAAAGGCTGGAATTACTTGCCATCACCTAACTTCTGGCAGTCATAGTTTCATGGTTTGTAGGGTCGGAAGGGACCTGAGCAGATCATCTAGTCCGACCCCCTGCCATGGCAGGAAAGAATACTGGGGTCAAATGACCCCAGCAAGATGTTCATCTAACCTCCTCTTAAACACCCCCAGGGTAGGAGCCTGCACCACTTCTCTTGGAAGCTGGTTCCAGACCTTAGCCGCCCTGACTGTGAAGTAGCGCCTCCTGATATCTAACCTAAACCTACCCTCTGCCAGCTTGTGACTGTTATTCCTGGTCACTCCTGGCGATGCTCGGGGAAACGGTGACTTCCCCAATGCCTGCTGATCCCCCCTGACTAGTTTGTAACAGGCCACAAGATCCCCCCTCAGCCTTCTCTTCTGTAGGCTGAACAGGTTCAGGTCCCGCAGCCTGTCCTCATAGGGCCTGCCCTGTTGTCCCCTGATCATACGAGTGGCCCTCCTCTGGACCCTCTCCATGCTGTCGACATCCCTCTTGAAGTGTGGCGCCCAGAATTGGACGCAATACTCCAGCTGCGGCCTGACCAGTGCCGCATAGAGGGGGAGGATCACCTCCTTGGACCTGCTCTAGATGCATCTGTCAATTCCCCTTTACTTGTTTTGACTTACTGGTCCCTTGTGGAAATGCCCTACACCAGAGGTGTTCAAACTTCTGGCCTCACAGACCAGATGAGTGGCGTGAGGTCAGTTCACGGGGCAGACACTGCCTACTGTCCTGAAGCATCTGTCCACCATCCCAATCTAGTGCGCGAGACCATGTTATCTAGCTTGTAGAGCTTCCCGTGGGTCCATAAATTTGCCAGCTGGAAAGTGGCAATCAATGCTGCCACTGCTCCCCTGCCACCAATTTCTGAGGGAGCCCCACAGGCTGGATGATACGGTACTGTGGGCTAGGTCTGACCTGTGGGCTGAGTACCTTGTCCTACACTGTCCACCTTTTCCAGTTTTTCCCACTGTAGCATATCAGCCAGGATATACACAAGGCAGCATGACAGTAAAGACAGTTGTAGGCCTGGCTCTTGTCATAGTAATACAGGCTGCAGAAATACTAACATTACTAACCGGTGATCTTTTGGGGCTAGTGGCAGTTCAGTAGCAGAGGATTGTTCAGACTTTCTAAGGAGATTATTCTATAGCAGTTCCTTCATTCAGATTTAGCTTCTTTCTGCTTCCAGCAGCTACTAATTGTAGCAGAAACAATTATATAAAGCTGCCTGACTAAGGAGCAGGTTAGAACAGTGATTCTCAACGAGGGTAATGTGAGATACTTTCAAGGGTGATGCACAATGTTAGCACTGTTAATTGTGCAAACATAATTCACATAAACCAGAAATTTCAAATAGGAATCCCTAATGTTGAAAACATTCTTGCCTGTTGTGTGGTCTTTGAGTTCTTTGCAATGGAAGAATTTTTCAGTATTATTTTTCCCTTCCTACACTTCGTTCTCAGTTTTCACTCATTTTCTAGCATTTTCTGAGGGGTGCCTTGAGTCCAAAAAGGTTGACTGCCGCCGCTCTAAAATCTCCTTAGTTCTTTAGCTTTCCTTTCTCCAGATCATGCAAGCAAAAACAGCAGAGAGACTTGGCTGTACATTTCCACTATATTTTGTTTAGTGCTTTTCCTCAGAATAGCTCAGAAGTACTTTATACAGGTGGGTAGCAAGCTCTTGAAGTGGAGAGGATTACACTGACCGCTGAATGAGAGGCTGCTCCATGCTGGATTGTTTCTATACAAAACACACGATTAAGAACCAGGTCACAGAAGGCCATTACTTGCTGGGACCACCTCTGCTATGTTTTCACTGGTGCAGGAGGGGAGATAAGCCACTAAAAGGCCATGCTCTATGGGTCCCCAGGAAACAGTGTGGGAAGAGACTCACTTAAGACATAGATATATCTGGTACCTGCTGCACACTTAGGAATGCTGAAGATAAGTTCACTTGGCTGGTGTCACCAATTGCCTGAAGTACAGTACAGGCTATTTTTAAATTAACCTTCTACACTAGGGGCCAGCAGCCTTTTGCTAGCAGCAAGTTGAAGCTTGAGACCTGGCTGCTGCCTCAGCCATCCCTGCTCTGCACAGAGGGCTGCTCTCTTACATCCCCCACTGCAGCCTCCTACTTACCATTGCTGCTGAATTAGCCAGTCCAAATTTGTCACTTGTCATGTTTTCAACAGCATATTTTTTGACAGAGGCTGCTTAAAGGGTGGGGGAGAGGGTGGGAAAATAGCACCCTCACAGAGCAGGGAATATGCAGCTGCCATCAGGAAAATTCAGATCACAGGCCAAATCAGACAGCTGGGTAACAATAGAAGTTTGGTACGCTGTTAATTGAATGCAGCCCAGATCAAATCTGTTTGCAGATCTTTTCTCAGAAGAGGCCCAAAAGTGAAAACGGGATGTTGAAGATGAAAGGTGCTGTGCACTGACAGAATGGGGAGGGGAGATTTGCACAGTACCTATTCAATTATGCTTGAAATGAGCCAGTGTTGGTGGATGTCAAGGTCGCTAAATTTGATATAAATCCCTTGTTGCCAGTGATAAGAAGTCTTGACCAGAGGCTTCAAACAGCATGTCTTAGGGCCTGGGTTCTGAAGAATCTCAGATGTTCTCTTCATTCAGTACTTCCATTTTGAAATTGAAAGTGAGTCATGCAAGTCTGATTTGCAGTTCATAGTGGCAGAATTAGAGGATCGTACTGTAGCTAAATAGCATCCGCTTGCTTGTCTGTATCCCTCAGATCAAGGCTGATTCAGCAAAGGTGGAGGCCTTCAGAGCATCACTTTCTAAACTGGGAGATGTTTACATCAATGATGCTTTTGGAACTGCACACCGAGCTCACAGGTATGTAACTACTTAGCCTCTCTAGGCAGGCTTACATAATTCCTTGTTTTCTGGGTTCACTCCATACTCATGCAAATTAGCTTAGTCCTGGTCTTTTTATGCTAGCAGATTTGTCCTCAAAAAGCCTTGCACAGGATTCTCACAATGAGGACTGATGAGTTCTTCATTAAAATTGACTAGTTTGTAGTTTGTGTACTGCATAAGTCCCACCCTTTAGAAGTTAATGCAAACTCAGAAAATGAAGCCTTCTGGACTGTGAATTTGTCTTGTGTATCAAACAATTGCACACCAACTATTTGAACATAGTCTGTAGAGCACTAAGCACAGCCATAAGATGTGCGACTAAGGAAAAAAAATATCCTGAATAAGCCTGGGTATAGTGCCTCATGAGTGCAGATATGCCACTTCCGGTTTTGGGAGCAAGTATGTTTCAAGTAGCAAGGTATGTATTTTTGCCATTGCTTTGCACACTAACTGTGTGCTTTAGGCATGCCATGAGTTTTCATACCATCTCTTGATGCTGCTGTTGTTATTGCAATTAGACAAAGAGTTAACTTCCCACTGCTGGGAGCATGAAAGGCCCTCTGGCTTAGGAATGTGAGGAATTCTGTTGTTTGGATATAACTGATACAGAACTCTTTTCTCCTCTGCCTATTCCATAGCTCCATGGTTGGTGTCAATTTATCACAGAAAGCTGCTGGCTTCCTGATGAAGAAAGAGCTGGATTATTTTGCTAAAGCTCTGGAAAGTCCAGAGAGGCCCTTCCTGGCAATTCTTGGAGGGTAAGAGCCAAGAATATATATATGTTTTATGGTTTTTTTGATATGCTGTTAACTCCATTGTCAGAATGAATGAGAAGTTTGGCATGGACAAGAACACTTTTGTCCACAGTTTCTTAATTAGGAGGGGAGGAATCCTGAGCTGCGTGTAATCCATACCTCACAAAGGATCTGACTGACTTTATTCACCCCAGTTAAGTTGGCTAGTCCTGTTCAGACTGTCTGCTAGCTCTTCAGCTGCCTCTACCTGAGTTAGTCCACAGCCCTGTGTTCTGCCAGTGATCCAGAAGAGTTCTTGGATATAAATAAGAGACGGCCCTGACACAGACTGCTAGTGCCCTTTCCACTGGAGTTCATAGTACAAGCATAGTGCAAGCTCAGCTTGTCCCTGTAAGTTGACACTGTCTGTTCTTATGCAACTGTGACCTACTGTAGTTGGATGCACTTCAGCTCCTTATGGGCAGTTAATGAACAAAGCCACATCCAGGGGACATGCATACCTATTGAGTAACTCCTATGTGCCAGAGTACGCCTCTTTTCAAATGTGCTTGGGTTCTTTTGCCTCTGAAGAGTGAATTTAGGTGCCTTGCAGACACCTAGCCAAGTACAGGAATGTTCAGATGTGGTGTTGGCAATCAGAACAGTGTTTGCACTGGAGCTCCCACTGTTGCTCCTGTTGGAGTTGAACTAGTAATGGTGATGGCAATAATAATACCTGGTGCTTTTTATCTATCTATTGGTGTCCTACTAGGGAAATCAGTATCACTATCATTACAGAGAAATGAGGGGTTTTGTCTGAAGTCATCCAGCAGACCAGTAGCAAAGTAGAGAACAGACTGCAGCTGTCCCTGAATCCTAGCCAAATGCTCCATTGAGTAGCCCACTGTTTCCCAGAGCAGCTGCACTCTTCTCTAATATCCCTAATGTAGACAAGCCTACCGTTATGAGAGCAGATCTGCAGAGTTTGATATTCAAGAGCAGAAACTGAGAGACTTGTGTTCATGCATTTACTGTGCTCTGAAATTCCAGTGTAAGCGTACCTTAGGCACTGCCATACCACTGTCCATCTCTATCCTGTGCCTCAAACAGGCTCTGCTGCTTTTGCATAGTCTCTGACCCTAGAGCAGATCCAGCAGTTAGGAGGAGGCTTTTTCTCCTCTGCTGACTTAATGAACTACTGATCCTGGGCTAACTGCAAGAGCTAGGCGTCAAAGGGCAGCATGATCCAGTGGACTGGGGTTGGGGCCTCTATTCTAATCTTAGCTCTGCTGTGGTTTTGTTGGGCATCCTAGGACATGTCTCTTTCCCTGTTGGTGTTTGGGAATTCAGGCCTCACCATACCTGTTGAAGTGCCAAATAAAAGCTCAGAATGCTAAGTGTTACTCCTTGAAGTTGCTGCTAGTGTCCACTAATCTGGTTACGCTGTCTGTGCAGGACGGCACGGTAATGCTCAGGCCTGAGTGTTGCCATTCTTGAGCGGCTGAAATGGCTCCACACTCAAGCCTTGTAGCTTCCTAGGCAGTACATTTCTTAAACAATATATATGCTGCTAGAAGTAGTATATGTTTAGCTACATTGCTCTCTTTCTCTTTCCCTCCTGTAGAGCTAAAGTTAAGGATAAGATTCAGCTAATCAACAACATGCTGGATAAAGTCAATGAGATGATAATTGGTGGTGGAATGGCTTTCACCTTCCTCAAAGTGCTCAACAACATGGAGGTATGAAATGGGAATTCTGGTTAGGGGAGGAGAGGCATAGAGGGGTTTCTGCATGCACCAGATCATTTGCATTGCCTTTTTTTGGAGCTCAAAACTGAAAATGCATAATCTGACTTGAGTAAATGTAATACTGAGCAGTCTCTTTGCAATCAATTTGTCAACTTAAGAGGCAACCTCTTGCCAAGGCCTAGATGATGTTAGCAAATGAAAAAGGCAATTAAAATGTATGCTTTAGGCATGGGGTGAAGTTCAGCTCTGTGCAGGGGGTCAGCAGTGAGGAATAAGAACCAGATTTGACCCTTCAGTGTGGGACTTCCATAGTGCCTAGGACATGGGCTGACCCTATGACTAGTACACATTGCCAGGCTTCAAAACCCAGGTTCATGTTCTTGTTGTCAGAGTGCAGGTAAACTCCTTCTATAATGGCCAGTAGCCACAAGAACTTTTCTATATGCCTGTTTCTTCTGTAGATTGGCAACTCGCTGTTTGATGAAGAGGGATCAAAGATTGTCAAGGACCTGATGGCAAAAGCAGAGAAGAATGGTGTGACGATCACTCTACCTGTTGACTTCATCACTGCTGACAAATTTGATGAGCACGCGCAGACTGGAGAAGCCACTGTGGCCTCTGGGATCCCTGCTGGCTGGATGGTAGGCTTAGTAGGAAAGAGAAAACAAGCTGGAGAGGGGGGTGGAATGTGCACCTGGTTAAAGGGAGTTTTGGAAACCGGCTTTTGAACGCACTTGACTGTGGCATGTATATTGGCTAAATAAGAAGAGAAGTTAACAGTGAAGGTGGTGCTTTAACAGTAAGACTGCTGGTAGCTACCCCAGGCAGGTAGTGGTCTCGTTCATTGAGACATGTTTAGCATGTGGTGAATAAGTGAAACAGAAGGTGGTGTAGGAATGAAGTAGTTGGCTTTCTTGGATCATAGTAAATGACTGGTTTTGGATGAAGCTTAACAATAATTGTATTCATGCTTCTCTTCTCTTAGGGCCTGGACTGTGGTCCTGAAAGTAATAAGAAGTTTGTAGAAGTTGTAGGCAGGGCTAAGCAAATTGTGTGGAATGGTCCAGTTGGTGTGTTTGAATGGGAGAAGTTTGCCAAAGGAACCAAAGCTCTGATGGATAAAGTTGTGGAAGTTACTGGCAAGGGTTGCATCACCATTATTGGTAAGACCTTGATATTAATGTATTTGTCTCCCTCATTCCTCCTCCCTCTCCCCCACCCCCACCAGCAGCAGCATGTTAGGGCGGGAGATTCTAATCACCGCATTTCACTGATGGGTTGCTCTGCTCTGCTTAGGCTGCATTTGTGGCCTTGAGGGGTGCTGTGTACACTGAATCAACCCACATCCTTGCAAAGAGGAGCAGACTCGTTCTTAGTGGATAAACTTAAGTTGTTCCTACATATCGTTAATTCACTTTTCTGACCAGGTGGTGGAGACACTGCTACTTGCTGTGCGAAGTGGAACACTGAGGATAAGGTCAGCCACGTCAGCACTGGAGGCGGTGCCAGCTTGGAACTGCTGGAAGGTAACTTCTTTCCTTCTCTTAATTCACTCATTCAGAGTGGGGAGTAGGTCTGGATGATTTAAACTCTGCTGGTGCAGGCAAAATAACAGAATAAATGTCTCTTGTATTCACCAGTCCTAGTGTGTGCTCTGCCACTGCCTTTGAGATTCTCAGAGGCTTATTTAAAACAGCCTTTCTTTGCCCTATTCTGGGGTTGGACTGAGAAGAAAAGGGACCATTCTTCTGTGAGCACAGACTGCCATTTCTGTCCTTACTGGACAGGCAGAACAGAAATTAATTTGAGAACTGACTTGCATTTTCTTAAACTGTTGCCCTTTCATCCCTTTTATGAAAAATTTTGAACTATGAACTGGCTCGGTCTCAGTTGCCCAGACCCGGAATACTTGTTTAATCTTTGTAATGGCTTGGCTGATGAGCTGCATCTATGTAAAAGACCAAGTTGTCTCTACCTTTTTTGGTAGAGAAGTGTGATTGGCTTTAAAATTTTAATTAAAAATCATTAGTTTAAGCAGCCCTCTAGTGGTCACACAAGCCTGCCCATGTGAAGATGCCATGTTTAAAATGGTGAGAACATATCAAACTCTTTTACAAGCTGCATTATATTCGAAATGAGTTTTCATTTCCTCTGGTAATTAGCCGTTTCTCAATATACGTAAATTATCTAATAATGTCACCTATTCTGTGCAAGAGAAGCCACACTAAACTGTTGCAGCTGTTAGTTTCCATCAGTTGTATGTTAGATGGGGCTTTTGTTTCTGTTGCCTAGGGAGTAATGGTGAAGGGAAAGAATGCAAGTGGCTGGAAGAAACACTGTGCAGCTAATTTATTTTAAAGAACAAAGTTTGTCTACTTTTTGGCTTCAAATATAGGGGGTGGGTGTGTGAAGTCTTTTAAATTATAACGAAAGTCCTGACTGACTTGAAATATGCCTGTACCTTAAAAAGTAACTTTTGGTTTAAGAATAATGTCATGTGATCTTGTTAAAACTCAGACATTGTAGCATTGTGCTATGGCCCCAGATTTGGAAGATGAGACAGACCTGGTTTTGTCTCCTTGTTGTCAAGTCAGTGTCCACCATCAAAGATGAATGAGATACAAAAAAACAAAGTGAAAAGGGATTAAAAGAGATTCCTGCACTTTCTTCTGGACCCAGATCCTGAAGGGTAGTTGGATACTTCACTCCTCTACCAGTTGGAAATCAGAGCGAGAAAGCATCAAGATATCTTTGAGGATTTGAGTTCTTGTGTGTTTAACACACATACATTTTAAAAACCCACAAGCCCCATAAGTCTTTTGAGCAGAGGGAGGTTTTGGTTTTTTAACCTACTTAACAGAATGTTGAAAACAGTTGCACTTAAAAGCTTCACTGGAGCTTTAAAATGTGTTTGCTGCTGTGTAGCAATTAGATATAACACTACCTTAAGAGCCATCAAAACCAACAGGAGTGTGTGAGGGCTGAGCTAAGCATTTGTGATTCTTTTATAGTGTTGCAGTATTTTAATGCATTAATACCTCAATTTCTTTTAAAAATAAACCTTTATTTTTTGTGGCTTTCTTAATTGCTAACAGGTAAAGTTCTTCCTGGTGTGGATGCTCTGAGCAACGTGTAAGGGACAAAACATCTCCCCAGTCTGTTCTTGTGCACAGTCCTCAAGAATCAACACAGCAGCGCTTCAGTATTTCAGCTCTGCAATAGGCAGATCACAGAATGTAAACCAACACTGAACAGGATTAGGAAGAAAAGACAGCGGAGATCTCTTGAGTCTACCATTTACATGATGCAAATTTGTCCACTGTTATCCCACTTGAACTAAATGTAGTGTGTTCAACTGTTGTGAATTTAGAGTGTATATATTTATATTTTGCCTTCTAAAGAGATTAACTCTCCCTCTTTCCCTCCCCCCCATTAGATATCTGTTTCTCAAAAGATTGATCCTGTCTGCTTCATCATTACTGTTTTTAGCAGCTAGTTTTGTCACCTGACTTGGTTCAGAAACAAGAGGGGACTTCAGAATTTTTTGGAGGTTGATTGCAACTGCTATTAAATAAATGTATGTAAAGCGCTAATCTGTTGTTATGTGGCCTTTCCTTCAGACCTGGAATGCCATTCACTTATGAGAATACACGCATAACATGATGGTTCATGTTTGGGGTTTTTCCGTTTTGCACCAAGATAGTCTTCTATTTGCACTTTCACCCGGTCCAAGCAGTTAGAATGACATGCATCCTAATACCCAAAACTTATTTCCCCAACACGATGCTAATTTTTGAAGCATTTATTTATGCCAAAATGTTGTCTGACATAATTTACTTCATCCTAATCTGTCATTTGAAATTTCAGTTTTAGATGAATAGTTGCACCTCTCAAATGAATTGGGTCATTTAGCTGGAGAATTGGGCTTACAGACCCAACTGTTATATCCATTTTAAAGATCCTAGAAATTCAGAGGGGTCTGGAGTTCAGGCACATGGAAAATTTGGAACCACTCTTCTCTGCCCTTCCCACATGCAGTCAACTGAAAAGTAAAACAATGCTCAGTGTGGAAAAATATCGTGAAAAGGAAGAGTTAGTGCATGCCTTGGGGCTTCTATGAAATGTAGTCGAACTAAAATGTGATGAGTGCCATAAACCATGGCTGGAAGTAAAACATTTTAAAGGGAATAATCTGTAAAATAATCCTTCCCTTTAAGTGCTTTTCCAAAACTTGTACATAACAATGTTTGCTGCGGAGACTCCTAATGTCTTCCCTCTATAGAAAATTTAGTTTCCATATTTCTAAACCCAGTTTTTCTAAGATGCAAATACAGGGCAGCAGGGGCATGTGGAGTCTGGGGGAGGGTGCACACATCCAGGCACCTATCTAGAACGAAGTGCAAATAACCTGTAAGCAAACATCCGCTGATCTCTTACCAGCCAGTTTCCTAAAGCAATCAAAGGGCTTGTGTGGCCTTTAGCCTCATTTATGTTACAGCATAGTTTAAAGTGTGAAACATGTCTGTGGACTAGAGATCATCTAGGAAGATTTTTTTTTCCTTTCTTGGTGTTGCTGAAACAGTATTTTTAACTCCATACAGGTATAGGGCTAAAATTGTTGTTCAATGTCCCCACACAGGTAAAAAGAAACATGACTGGGTTATGAGTCTAAGCAAATTAGCACTGAAGTGCTTATGCCACGCTACCAACTAATAACGCTCGCTGCATCTAAACAGTTATTTTCCCTGTCAGTTGTATTGGTTTATGTTCCTCCCCAGCTAACAGTTTGTATAGTGTATTCTGATGTAATATGGTCAGTTCTCAGACTGCTTCCGTTTTGGTTGATGCAAGCAGAGAATGAGCCGTTTTTACCCACCGTAGTTGCCTTTGGGATATTTTCCAGGAGTAGGATAGATGGTAGGTAGATCTTGCTAACCTGTCATAGAAGTACTTGGCATTCATCAGGGTTGTAAAACAATGTGCTTCAACACCCATTTGTACCATGCAACAATTCCTAGAATGGAGACCTGCATCAGCTGTGTTTGCACATTCCCGCCTGTTCATGTTAGAAATTGCCCACAATGCACTAGGAAGCTCTCCTGTAGTTGTTCAGTAGATATTACAGTGCCTGCAGAACATGTGCATGAAGAGTAGGCTTAGTTTTCCTTTTTATGCTTTTCAAATGGTGCTATTTTGACTACCTTCACACTCCTTGGTGGTCTAGGCTCCTTTTCTACTACATGTATTTGTTAGCAGCTCCTTTCAGTCTCCTACAAGCAGCTCAATCCTGAATCACAGGAAAGAAGAACCGGAAGGGGCCTCATGAAATCATCCAGTCCCCTGGTCAAGGTAGAACCATCCCGGACTAAACTACCCCAGCCAAGTGTCCCATCTCACTTCCACTTGAAAATTTTCAGGATTGGGGAGTCCGTGATTTAGCCTATTCCAATGCTTGACCACTGTAACAGTCAGAAAGTGCCTCCTTATCTCCAACCTAAATTTCCTCTGCTGCAGCTTGAGGCCATTGATCCTTATTTTGTCCCCTGAAGCCACAGAGAAAAGCCTACCTCCATCCTTTCTATAATAGCCCTTCAGGTATTTAAAGACCTAGCAAATTCCCCTTTCAGTCTTTTCTTCTCCAGATTACATAACCATTCCTCATAAATCTTGCCTCCCGGGTCCTGACATTTTTGTTGCTCTCTTGTGGACTCTTGCCAAACTGACCTGTAGTGTAGGACCCAAATGTAGATGCAGGTCTCTAGGAGAGGCCCTCCAGTGCTGCATAGAGTGGACGAATCACTTTCCTTAATTTGCAAATGATACTGCTGTTGATGCAACCCAGGATGTTATTGGCTTTTTTTGCAAAAAGAGCATGCTATTGGTTCCTATTCAGCTTTTAATTCACTGTAACCCCGCCATTCTCCAGTCTGTATTTGTGCCTGCACTTATTCCGTTCCAAGTGCAGGACTTTGCACTTGTGCTTGTTGAATCTCAGCTGCTTGACTGCAGACCAGTTTCCCAGTCTGTCCAGGTCATCCTAGCCCTGCCCCTTCCAGAGTGTCTGCAGCGTGTCCTAGAACAGCATTCTAGCATCCTACTGAACTCTGTCTTGGAAGAAAATGGCTGGGAAGATTAAAAGTGAGTTTTCTGTTCAGTCTGTGAGGCAAGACTAACCCTCAGAGGAACAAAACACTATCAAATTGAATACTACCAACATTGTGGGAACATCAATTTCTGGTTTTTGGGCACATCCCCCACAAGCAGTTGTCCCCAGGAAACACCCCTGCATGCATGCTCTGGCACACACTGAGTCGTCCCAGGTGGGGTAGGGGAGGCTGGGGCCAGCACATCAGTAACCTTACCTGGGGTCCTGGGGGCTTCCTGGGGCTGTATCAGCAGTGATCCAGGTGTGTGGAGCCTGGCTGGCAGCCAGAGCATGGCTCTGGCCAGCCAGGCTCCAGTTTTGGGTGGTGCACACCGCCACCATGTGTGCCAACCTGCTTTATTCTGGTGCTTTTTTTTTTTTTTGACACCAGGATTTGCTGCCGTCAAAAAACACACCACTCTGCAAATTAACAGCGCGGCAAATGGGTGCATGTGTGGCATGTGCGATTTGTGGCACTGTAGACAAGTTTGTAGCACTGCAAGCCACACGTGTGCTCCTTTAGACGCACCCTTTGTGTTTATTTGCAACTCTTATATCACATCTGGAGTCAGCTCAATCCCAGGTTTAATTTAGAGCAGTGAAAGGACTGTTCTGTGTCATACAGGCCCTGATCCTTCCCCTCAACTTCTCCTCTCAGGATTACTGCCAGATAGGAATTGCAAGAGCATTTCCAAGAGCAAGAGTTCTGGTCGCACTACTAATGTATTCCTCTACTGGAATCAAGAACAGCAGTGAATGATAACACCAGCTCCAAGTCCAAGGTGATGCACATGTGCTTCTAGCTGCTTTGTATCACTTTTGAGAAGCACAAAGCAGCTAGGAGGTGGGCAGAAGATCTGGCACCCTAGATGGAAGTTCAAGTTTAAAAACTTGAGCCTACAGAGCGCATCTTGATGTATGTGCCTAATGTTTCATATGTTGAGAGAGGGGGGGGGAGAGAGAGAGAGAGTGCGCAAGCGAGCGTGTTATGTGAACAGGTATATTCTTGTCCTCAAATTTCACCTGGTAACAGTGGGATGACAGTTTAAATCCAATAAGAATGGGTGTGGCAGAGTGAGAAAAGGCGAGAAAGACTCCATTCACACCCCCAACCGAATCCTTTGAGGACCTGGGACTTGCCCACATAGTTTCATATTTCATAGTTAGTAGGATCGGAAGTGACCTGAGAAGATCATCAAGTCCGATCCCCTCCCATGGGCAGGAAAGAGTACTGGGGGCAAACAACCCCGTCTTGGTGATTATCTGGCCTCCTTTTGAAGACCCCAAGGGTAGGAGTGAGCACCACTTCCCTCGGAAGTTGGTTCCAGACCCTAGCCGCCCTGACAGTGAAGTAACGCCTCCTGATATCTAGCGTGAACCTACCCTCCATCAACTTATGGCCGTTATTCCTCATTACTCCCAGTAGTGCTCGGGGGAACAGGGACTCCCCCAATGCCTGCTGGTCCCCCTTGGCCAGTTTGTAGACGACCATCAGATCCCCCCTCGGCCTTCGCTTGTGGAGGCTGAACAGGTTCAGGTCCCGTAGCCTCTCCTTGTAGGCCCTGTCCTGCTGCCCCCTGACCATGTGAGTGGCCTCCTCTGGACCCTCTCCATGTTGTCCACATCCCTCTTGAAGTGCGGCGCCCAGAACTGGATGCAGTACTCCAACTGTGGCCTGACCAGTGCCGCATAGAGGGGGAGGATCACCTCCCCGGACCTGCTCATGATGCATCTGTGGATGCATGACCAGGTACGGTTGGCTTTCCTGACCGCGTCCCCACACTGCCGGCCCATGTTCATCTTGGCATCAATAATGACTCCTCATCAGTACAGAGGCAGAGAAGGATCTTGAAGGGGGTTCCCCAGCCTGTAGGTACGCTGCTGGTTCTTCCTCCCCAGGTGCAGCACCTTGCACTTGTCAGTGTTGAAACCCATCCTGTTCTCATCCGCCCACCCCTGTAACCTGTCTAGGTGTAGTTGCAGCCTGTCCCTCTCCTCCAGTGTGCCCACTTCTCCCCTCATTTTAGTGTCATCCGCAAATTTGAACGAGGTGCTTTTTAGCCCCTCGTCCAAGTCACTGATGAAGATGCTGAAAAGGACCGAGCCCTGGGGGACCCCACTGCGCACATCCCTCCAGATCGAAAAAGACCGATCCACTACCACTCTCTGGGTGCAGCCGTCTAGCCAATTTGTGACTCATCTGACATGCCTGAACCAGCACAGAATCAGGAGAGCTGGGGTCAGTACCTCACCCAGTCCCAGTTGAACCAGGAAGCCTCACAGGGAGTGAGACTGAAGCTGGAGATCCACACTGATGTGAGTCACTGTCCAGAGAAAGGGAAGGGTCAGATCTCTGCACCTAGCTCTGTGCCCGAGCCGGGAGTCAGCTGATCAAGGCTTGATTGTTTCCTTCATAGGGATCAGGAGCCTCAACTGTGCAGCCGAGATCACCCCTGATTGGAGCAGAAAGCTGGCAGGAGAGCCCAAGAAGCCCCGGGAACTAAGGCAAGGCAGTGAACAGACACTGAAGTGAGCCAAGCATTGGATAGGTGAGGAGTAGCTGAACTCACTTTTAATTATCCTTATAAGGGACAGACTCTTGGGTATCCCCGGAGCTAAATCTGGCACCTACAGCAACAAGGCTGGGTGAAGATAGGACTTAAAGTCATTAAATCGCCAGAGGTCTGAGGCAGGAATGTAGGGGTTAGAGGAACTCCCAAAATTTGGCCTTTAAGATCAGTTGGCTGGTCCCGAAGGACACAGTGCTGCACGAGACTGGGATCATTCTTGGTGCTCTGCCCCTGCTCAAGGATTGACTGTTCCCAGACCAAACATCACCACCTCTAAATTTTCCATCAAAGTCATGGCAGGTGAGACTAAGCAAGGGCAGGAGCAGTCTCTCTTGGAGGAGGGAGTGAGTTAAACCTGTCCACAGCCAGAGGCCAAGAATTACCCAGTCACCAAGACTTACCATCCTTTCACAGGTGGCAACTGTGACACTGACAACGGGCTTTGTCTTAGGCAGCAGGGAAAATATACACTCAGTTTGTATTTTTAAATAAATAAATAGGATTGTTTCCTGAATCCAGGGAGAAAAATGAGAAATACATTTGAAATAATCAAACTACCATGTTTCTCCTCGCCCTCAATCTCCCAGGTCCCCAGACCAAGCAGGAGCCATGTAGACATGTGCTGAGCTTGCTTTTAGCTATTATTCATGTTTTGTAGGCTGGGATGCAGACCTCCCACAGCAGCACTGCAGAGGCAAAGAAGGGAGCAAGTCTGTGATCCAGAGAAAGACTATGGATTTTGAAAATCTAATACTATAAAAACAAATATCCAACCAGGATTTATACCAAGCCTTTCTTGTCTGCCTGGTGAGTTAGGCCTAATGACAGCACAATTCATTGGAGTGTCACTCTTGCACTTCTATGTCTTGGATTCCCATGGAGTAACAACAAACATTTCTGATGTGGCTGCCTTCTTGGTATTTACAGTGAAAGGTCAGCATGTGGCCATTAAACACTAAAAACATATTTTTTCATCATCAAAGCCACCTCCCGAAAAATCAGTCAAAACTTCAACGTGGCTGGAACACCCATAAGCAATGATTTTCAATGTTAGAGCATTTTGTTGTCTCAGTCTTAATGTTTGTTCAGCACAATTTAAAACGTTTCAGTATCTGTGTAGCTTATCTAATTGCTATAGTATTCAAGCCTGTGAAACTCTCTCTGCTGAGAGCTCTGAAGCCTTGCTGTGCCTAGATTTTGATTTGAGATCTTTTTCTTCATAGCAAAAGATACCCATGCAGCCTCACAGAAGAACAAAATAGAGAAAGGGTCCAACATGAGAACATGGAAGATATCCACTTCATTATCAGCATTTGATTGGTAGGCAAGAGTTCCCAGATGTCTGAAACTTTTGGCAAGCCTTATTAGTGTTTAAGCATATAGATATCACTGTAGTTAGATATTTATAAATACCTGGATTAGGTCCCTGTGATGATGACGACCTCTTATACTCTGCTGGATTTGTGTCAGTTCTAGATGACCCATGTACACTTCATGATGACATTCCTTTAGATATGAATCATCATCCTTTTAAGTTGTAATTATATTTATTTAGAATACGATTGGGAGGAAGTGATAGCTCAGTACCATTAAACATTAAATACATATAACGCTGTATAAATAATCCTATAGAAGATCTGTATTAAGGTGCCAAAAAAAGATCACGAGCTGTGGAAGGTATTTTGTGCAGCATATATTTAACAATAGAAACCACAAAACAAAATAAACAGAGAGGAAGAACTGCAGTCCTTGCTGTTGGGAGTTAGCCAACATTTTAAAATAAGAGTCTTGAAAAGGCTACTGTATTATTTTAGTCTTAGCCTTGGTGCTGCGTTCGCACCAGCTTAGAGTGAATTAACTTATGCTATACTAGCAACAAAAAACTAAATCTATGAAAACCATTTAGATTCAAGTGCACAAACCAAACTCCAACAGGGCAGAAGTGTCAGCACCTTCCTCCCTGAGTCTCTCTAGAAATGTCCTGTCCATTACAGTGGAAAGAAATGTCCATGTTTTCATCTTTATAAATATATTGGATGGTAACACTTATTGACATGAATGGCATGTGCCCCCAGAGGCTGGGGGGGCACGGCGACCGCCCGCAGGTGGCGGTGACAGCAGTGGGGGCGCAGCAGTGACGAGCGGAGAGCTCTCTCAGCTGGCCGTGGCGGTGTCGGTGATGGAGCGGATTGGGCGGGGGGGCAATCACTGAACAGTGGTCAGTGACCACCTGCAAATGCCACCGGCGGTGTTGGTGCCAAGGGGGATGGTGGTGAGCGGTGACTGCCCACAGGCCCCGCCAGCAGTGTCAGTGGTGCTTCTGTCAGGGGGTGCATGTGCACCTGGGTGCACCCCCTACACATTGCCAGTGGTAGGGCATGTCTCTCTCTGTATAAAGCACCGTGCAAAGCAATGTCACGCTAACAACAAAAGATCACAAGTAGAAGACTTTCTGCCCAACTTCAGACTAACATGGCTAACTGCCTGTCTGCAGTCACGGGCAACATCAGTACTGCATCAACTGTGTGCACACGGTCACTCGGTTACGCACCATCAGAAGTGAGAACCTGACTTGTACAGTCCTTACTGTCCTCTGGTGAGTCCACCATCAAATAATGTCGTCCGCCGGGGCTGTGATTTGGGAAGTGCGCAGTTCTTATAATGTCATTAGCCCTGCATTACACCTTGAGAAAACTGCAGTGGGAGCAGCCATATTCCAGTCAGCAGGGTATCGAGCAGACAGACATGAGTGCGCACACTGCCCTTTCCCATTTCTCACTTGATTTCCCTCCTTAGTGCCTCAAACATGTCCGTCATCTGAGGTATGCTTTAACCAGCACTTTCGCATAACCAGCATCCCTCCCACTCCCCAGTGCAACTACTGCAGGGAAGCATGGATGTAACAGCCGGAAAGGAGCAGAGCCAGCACCAAGGGAGTTGCCAGCGCCCCAGGAAGAGCTAAACAATTGTCTCATGCTCCGTGCTTAGGTGACCTCTCCGTTACTCTGAAATAAATCACTCCAAGTGCTCTTTGTGCATAAAACCCCAGCACCTGGTTATTTTTACCCAGGACCTTGGCCTGACCCCCCGAGCCGCGCCACACGGCCAGGGCTGAGATGGAAACAGCCCGTGGTGCGGCCGAGAACTACAGTTCCCAGCAGGCCGCGCGGTGCAGGCTCGCACCGAGCTCTTCTGGGAGTCCTAGTCCGAGCTGCCTGATGAAAGTTAATAACTGAATCTGGGGTAGGCAGTTCCCAGAGCTCCTCGGTGTCTCTCATTGTCATGCCGCCTTTGTCACCTCCAGGGGAAGAGGCTCAAGATGGATGAATGGGATGCTGCTGGGGCAAGGGCCCGTGGGGTAAGGAGCCAGGGCACTGCCCTGTGGGGTGCGGAGCGCAGGAGAGGGGCTCTCTGGTGCTTGGCTGTGCTGTACCTGGCTCCCTCCAGCCGCTGCCTTGGCAGACGCCCTCTGCCTGCCTGCTGGGCTGGTCGCACTGCTGATTGTTATGCATGGGGCGTGCTGCGGGCTCAGAGGCAGGGGTGCAGGTGCAGCCGGGGAGCAGCCCCCGGCAGCGCAGGGGAAGGGAGAAGGCGCTGCCTGGCTTCGCTGCTGCTGCCCTTTGAACTACTTTGTGTCCACTCGCACAAGGGGAGAGGGCTGGGGATGGTGGATGCAGCCACTCAGTCATTCTCCTCCCCCTTCTCCCTTTCCCGGGGTTTAATCTCCAAAGCTTTTGCTGAGACAGGAATGTGCTGCTACCTCCCATGGGGAGAAGAAAGCCCTGCTGGTTTCCTCCCCTCCCCACAGAACCTGGAGTGGGAGTGCCCTGCCCTCCCCCTCACCCCAGACAGAGCAGCCCTGCCCTTCCCTCCCCCTCCATCAGGTCCTGAGAGAAAGCCGTCCTTCCCTGCTCCCCCCGGACAGCCTTGCCCACCTCTTACCCCGTGGATTTCAGAGACAGCCTTGCCATTTGGCTCCTTTTCCGTCCCTGCCACCAGAGTCTAGAGATGTGGGCTCTCTCCTCACTCCTTCCCAGCCTACGTGGCCAGAAAAGAGCCGTATTTCCATCACTATATTTCCCACCGTGTCCACAAAAAGGCACCCCTGTCCCTCTTCCCTTCTCACCCTCCACACTCACAGCCTAGAGGCCAGAATTAAAAGTGGGGTGGGAGCACAGATGATGTGTAGGAAGGGTACAGGGGGGCACATGCCCCTCCTGAGATTGGCCGCTGCCAACACTGCTGCTGGCGTCTGCAGGTGGTCACCACTCACCAGCCCCCCTCCCTTACCACTGACACTGTCACGACCACCTCTGGACAGTCCCTGCTCAGCCTGCCCTCGCCACCGATGCCACTGTAGCCGGTCCGCACTCACCACTGCCATGCCCCTGCTGTTGACACCACCGCCGACACCACCTCTGCTACCTGCGGGCAGTCGCCGTGCCCCCCAGCGTGAGGAGGCATGCGTTGTTTGTGGCTGGAAGGATAGCTCAGTGGCTGAGGCACTGGATTGGGACCCTGGTGACCTGGGTTCACCACCAGGTTTGTCACAGATTCCTTTTGTGACCTTGGACAATTCGCTTCCCTCTCCTCTGTGCCTCCTTAGTTTTTCATCTCTACAGAGGTGATAATCCTTCCCTGCCTCACAGCAGGATTGTGGGGACTATTCACAAACTCTACAGTACATGGACATGAATGGGAGAGTGGAGAAAGGGTTGTCTTGTCTTAAAGCACTGAGAAATACTGAGGCTATGCAGGTCCCCTTTCTCCCTCCACAGTCCAGATGGAGGGTGCATCGTTTTCTCTCCCTCCCCTCTCAAGTCTAAAGATTCACAGAAGTTTAGGGCTGGAAGGGACCTTGTGAGATCATTAGGTCCAACTCCCTGCTCTGGGCAGGACAGACTTCTGGGGTCAAATAACCCAGCAAGGTGAGCTCCTTTTGACGATCTCCAGGGTAGGTACCTGCACCAGCCCCACAAGGAATCTATTTCAGAGAAGGCAGCTGCCCTTCTTTCCTCTTCCTGAGTCCCCCAGAGTCTTTGGGAAGGTGTAGGTCATCCTAGTCCTCAAACCCTGTAGCATCTACACCAAGATTCTGCTCAGTTTCTTCAGTCTTTACAAGCCCTTAATATTAGAGGTACACTGATACATTGGTCCGATACTGGATTGGCACCAATATAAAGAAAACTGATTGTATCGGAAATCAGCCTGATGCAGCCAATAATGTGGCCAATAAATGCCCGTGCATGCATGGAGTCGCAGAGCAGCACGCAGGCAGCTAGGAGCACAGCCTGGCAGCTTGGAGACCCGTGTGCAGCTGGTAAGTCTGTTGTGGTGGACGGGGACAGGGGAGGGAAGGGATGTGTGGGGAAGCAGATCAACACCCTGACAGTGAGGGAGGAGGGAGTGGGGCTGGGGTGGGGGCAGGGGCTGTACAGCCAGGATGGGGCAGAGTGCGGGATGGAGCTGCAGCTTGTCCGGGGGACGCAGGGAGGAAGAAGACTCCCACCATTGTGCGCAACCTGGGAGGGCATGGGGAGTGGGGAGGGTGTATGCCCCTGGTTCTGCACGGGGGTGGGGAGGCAGGGTATGTTTTAGTTGAAGGCTGGGGGATGTACCAGGCTCTTCCTGGCTTGTAGGGGCTGCACTCGGGGCTGTGCTCCCAGTGCATGGGGGCTGTGCTTAGGGTGGGCAGCTGTGGTGTTGGGAGGGGGCTACAGTGAAATTTGGGGTGGCTGTAGCCCCCAGTAACTCCCCAGCCTGTAGCTGCAGCCCCCCCATGCAGATCCAGGGGCACATGATCCCATACCTTCCTGGGGTATGCACAGCTGTGGGAGCCACCCCCCACCCTGTGTCTCCCAGATGAGCCAGGACTCTGTCCAGTGCCCCACCCCACCCCACCCCACCCCAGCTGGGCAGCGCCTACCCAAGCCCCTGCCCCACTCCCTCCCTCAATGTGGGGCCTTGATCTGCCCTCCCCCCTTCCCCCCCAAGTCCCTTCTCTCCTCCATCCCCATCCATCACAACTGACTTATCAGCTGCATGCACTGTATCAGAAATTGGATCAGTACCGGTCAATATGGCTCCTTAAAAATCGGCTATCAGTATCCGTCCCCAAAATCTCTACTGGTGCATCCCTACTTTACAGTCATCAGAGTGGGAGCAACTTCAAGCCCTCCAGTTGTCATGTGGGGGGGACCAAACTGAAAAGTTTGTTAGCAATCCCAGCAGAGTTAATACATTTATCTTGGTGTTGCTTTCTCCAAACAAGTTTTGGGATCCACCCAGTCACAGCTGTCTTTGGGTTGTGTCTGTGCCTGGCAGTCTTTGCCACCACCCTCACCTGGCCCCCTCACTTGAGAGAATACCCATGTTGACAGTCTGTGTGTCAAACCTATTAGACATCTGCTATGATCCTGCAATCCAACCACCAATTCCAGTAGTCCTAGTTTCAGGCTGTAAGGAACTGTGATCAAACCTGGGATCTGAGTGGGGTAGAGGTTGATTTAAACAACCTTTGTTCTACCTTGATCTTCTGGGTAGCCAGATTTAGCCCCCAAATAAATTAGAGTGACCCAAGGGGCTCACAGCAGTGGGTTTCCAGGGGTTGGTATGTGGTTCTCTGGCAGTTCTTGATGTAATCTAAGCCAGATGAATCTATAGCTCCGCCATTATTCTGTGTCAACAGGGCCACAGCAGGGACTGTAGCAGGAGGGCCTACTTGGGGCCCATCCCACCATGGCCCACCTACCTGTTCCTGGGCCAACCGCCCATGTTCTCGTCTGCCATGCCTTGATGTTAATTAGTTAATAGATGTTAATAAGCAGGAGGCTGCTCATTTTCTGCCCCAATGCCAGGGGGTGCTATCTGCGGCTCCTTTCGTCTCCTACACCACAGCCCAAGCCTTGCAGATGGCATCTCGATGTTCCTTTAATCACTGGCCCCCACAGCGGGCCCCAGAATCCTCCTATTGAACCCCACCTAGATTCTTCTTTCTCAGGCAGCCTCTTCCGTCATCATACCGGGCAGCAAGGCTCCCTGAGCTGGTTCCCCTTTGGGTGCAGTCCCCCACCGAGACCTTCGGCTCATCCAGCCCTGGCCCACCTCCAGGCCAGTCGGGACCCCAGGCCTACAGCTCTCGGGCATCCCTCATGGTGGGCCCCTGGCCCTTCGACCCTTCCAGTCCTGGCCCCAGCATGGGCCAGTCAGGGGAAACTCAGACAGGCCTGAGTCTATAGCCCTTTTCTCATCCTGTGAGGGTCCACCCCCTGGGCCCTCCAGAACAAGGGGTAACCCACCCAGTTGTGGGGGCTAAGGCGCCGCAACCCGCCTTTCACTGGGGTGGTAACTGGCCTGGCATTTCCTGGGGAATCCCACGCCACTGGGAGCCCCACCAGTCCACCCACTCCTGGCAAGGTGTAGTTTTAGGTCATACCCAGGACAAGGAACCTCCTTACCACCCCCTGCCTCCAGATGACACCAGCAGCCCTTTGGCCAGGCGGTGTTGTTGTCTGGCCTCCAGCCACAGAGCTGTCTTGTTTATATGGGCAGCCCTGAATCTAAAATGTCTGCCCTTATTAGGCCCCTGGCGGCTGCCAGCTCCAGGCCCATAAAGTAGCAGGCACACACAATGTCCTGCCACAGGGACCAAAGATTTGGCCCTAAATTGTCAGGTTCAGACTCTCAGTGTCAACTCCCAAATAATTATTGGCTGGATCTTGTAAGATTCTAGCTTCCGTCAAGACTGTATGGAAAAAGTAGGGAGGAAACCTTCTGATTTGATTTTGATTCTACCTAATCATAATGGTAATGATAATGACAAGAATAAGTAAAGTAGTAGATGGTAATTTAAACCCTCTAGTTCTTTTATCGGAATTAATCATCTGCAGGTCTCTAAACTCTTTCCCAGAGATAGGTGTATTATTATCCCCATTGCAGTCACAGTCTACAGCTAATTAAAGCTATAACCTTGATGCTGAGAACTGGCGTAGAAAAACTTGTGAGGAAACAAAGGAAGGGGAAAAGAAAAGAAATGAGGTGAGGGGTCTGAATGAATTTCAGAATAACAAAGAGGGAAGAGATGTGATGGAAGGAGATGGGAAAAACCATTGCTGGCTATTTGGGAAAGATTGTGGGTTTACAGTCATACCAACCGTGGCTGTAGAATGTGCTGGAGGACATACTTGGTGCATCTACAGGTGCACATCTGCTGCACAGTAACCAAAATTACTGCTTAGTATGGGTGCACTTCTACACATGCATGCCTCTACTGCACAGTAAAAAAGGTGACTTACACCTACTTGAATGTATATTTAATATCTGCATCATGCAGGTATCAAATTTACACCCGATTAATTACTGTACAGTAATGCACGTGTAGATGCTTTACTGTGCAGTCCCAAGTCAGTCCACACACAATGTTAATGTGCTTTAATGCCTGTATGTGTAGACACTGGCCTATTCCCACTTACTGTGCAGTAAATTTAAGCTGGTGTAAATGTACATGTAGACATGCCCAGCGTGTCACCAAATGGGACAGCAAGAGGCAGGAAGAGAATTCTTGGACAGTTCCCGCTTTGAAGCCTTCAGTTTTCCACAGCATATCTGCAGAGAGCTCACTTCTTCCCTCCTACCCTATTTTCTTTCATTTGTCAGTGTTTGGAGAGAGGAAGGAGGTGAGGCACTGTTGGGTTTTCTTATTAACTTAATCTGTGGGAAGCCCTCTATAAATCATGGAATTTCCTAGTCTTGCTAGGAGCTAGATATTTGTACAGTGCAATCAAATGAAAGATCCAGGTTACTAGTCCTTTGACAGAAAGACCGTTATTCTGCTCTTGTGACTCTTAAGTGTGTCTGCCTTTGAAGTCTGAGGCTTAAGAGTCTGCATTAATGATCAAGGGACAGAGCTGAATACCAAATTCGTATCTTGCTAAGGCAAGGATACATGTATGAATGGGGAAAGAGGGGTATTGGGGCATGCGGCACGTAGAGCTCAGCTAACAGAACAGAGAAGCATTTGAACTCTTTCTGGTAAGTTTTCCACACTGGTGGCCAAATTCTTTTAAAAAATCTCAGAGTTTAGCACTTTCTTTTTTGGACCCTGGCTCTGTACGTTGTAACAATCTCTTCTTGTACATTACTATGTTCCTGAGCATCAGTTGCTCAAAAAACATTGAACCTTGTGTTTGAAATCAGAGTTCTTTGTTGAAGAGTAGGAATTTACTCTGGCTTCCTATACAGAAGTCTTCGTTGCGTACAGGGTTGGGCAACATGGTCTTTGTCATATGACTGCCATTCTCTACCTAAGACTCAACTTAATTTCCCTGGTGCTTGTCTGGTGAAAAACTGCTATGGCGTTCTGTATAAAGTATTATCATCAGAATGAGCTTCTCCAGAACAACAGCTTCCGAAATTGACTGTATATAGAATATTACTGATTATTATTGCCCTGCTAATTATTAATCACCATTAGTATTTATTTGTTCTTGGTAGTACAAAACTTCATTAATTTATATCTATGAAAACCTGTCCATCTAGCTGTCTGCTGGGCCATCTCCTAAATTAAAATACACAATTGTGACTACAGCATATGGGCAACTTGGGTGCGTCTACACAAGATGCTACAGTGATATAGTGACACACTACAGTGACATAGTGTCAGCGGGCACAAACTGTGATGCTACAGCTATATCGCTGTAGTAATGTGCTCCCTCGCTATAATGCATTGCTACAGCGACATAGCAGCTAAAAATAACTGTGCGCTACTGGCATGGTGCAGAAGGTACTAAACAACGGTGCAGTAACATGGGAGCATGTGTAGATAAGCCCCTTGATGCACAAATATCTATCGCTAACTACAATAAAAGTAGACCCAGACTCATATGGCCCTCAGTCCATCCTCTCATCGTCTTCTGCCAGCTCTTCTGGCTGCTTCCTCCAATAGCTATCCTTATTGGATTAAGAAATAAATCATTAAGCCCTCAGTTAAGTTATAGGGGGTCAGGTTGTTGTTGCTGGGTTTTTTTTCTTTTTAAAGAAAAGAAAAGAAAAAAAGACCAAGAATGGATTTTCAAGCAACCCAAAATCTAAACCAGATTTTCAAGAATTTCTCTCTCACATAGGCATCTTAGTGAGGATCAGAATCCAGCAGCTCTCACTGTGACATTTATAGCATATTGGGTGTGTCTACATGTGCAAATGTGTAATTTACTCTAGAGTAAGCCCACCCTGGGCAGGAGGGGATTTGGGAGCAGATTTGCTATTCCTGCCATGTACGGGGATTCAGGAGCAAATCTGCTTCTCATGGCAGCATTCTGCTCTCTCCTCCTCTAGCCCTCCATTGGTCCCCTGTAGCAGCAGCTCTAGGAGGAGCTCTAGGCAGGAAGCACTGATTCCCTGTAGCAGTCACGGGGAGCTCTGGCAGGAAGCATGGAGCCAGGAGACAGCTGTCTCCTGGCTGGGGCTGGGAGATTGTTCCTTGCCCCCAGGAACTGCCTGGTGCTGGGGTAGGCTTCAGTGGCAGAGCTCAGGCAGGGACCATGTCCGCCTGCCCCAGCAGCAGGGAGCTCCCAGCCCTGGCTCCCTAATCAAGGGCAGGGGACTTGGAAAGAGCTGCAGGGGAGGGGCAGGTCCCAACTGCAGGAATTCCCCATCCAGCAGGGGGCTTGCTGCTAGCTGCCCCACTGTCAGATTGAGGCAGGGGCCTGGGACCTGCCCCTCCCCCACGGCTCTTTCCAAGCCTCCTGCTTTGATCACCTGATTGGGACAAAGAGCTGGGACCTGCCCCTGACTGGGACAGTCCCCAGCCAGCTCCAGCTGCATGTGCAGACTTCCCTGTGCAGCCTAAGGCTGGCCAGGAGTGGTCCCCGTCAGCGGCAGGTCCCAACCAGCTCCAGGCTGGGCAGGGAACACTCCCCGTGCAGGGAGCTCCCAGCCCCCACTACCTGATCATGGAATAGGGTCTGGGAGACTGTTCCCAAATGATCATGATCACAGAGCACTCCTGCAATTACATCCTGGAGCTGGGGCTAGGAACAATCTCCCAGCCCCCGGCTGGGAGCTCCCTGCTGTTGGGGCAGGGGGGCATTGTCCCTGACAGAGCTCCAGTGGCAGAGCCTGCCCTGGCAGCAGGCAGCCCCTAGGGGAAGGGAGCAGATCTCCCACCCCCTGCTGCCACACTGACGGGCAGCAAATTTGCTCCTGGATGGCTGACTTCATGTGTTGTACTGTGCAGTAATTACTTGGCAGATAATTTGCTACTTCGATTTGCAGATAGTAAATTAACGGCTGAGTAGAGCAAATTACTGTGCAGTAAAGGTCAGCATGTGTAGATGATGATGCATACTATGCAGTAATTAGCTCTACAGTGCAGACGCGCCCATTGGGTACCAAAATTCCAGATGAGGCACTAGGGAATTTGTTCTACTGCTCTAGCTGGGGAGATGTAGTGCAGATGTGAAATTGGGTGTCTTGAGTATACTGAGCAAATTGTGTGTCCTGATATTGAGCTTTTCTGCCTGCTTCACATACACCAATTTAGACCCTGACAAGAGAGAGCCCTTGAGACAGAGGCCCAGGGGAGATCACACACTGGTAAAAACTCTGGCAGGTGGTCTGTAGTAGTGCCTTGAGTGTTGCTAGGATCAATAGAGCTGAATGATTATAACCCAGGCATTTTTTTAAAAACAGTGATTTTTAGGCATACACACTGCTAATACCTTAGACTAATATCTGTGGAGCCCTTAGAGATCTGGGGAATCAAACATGTTATGTAAGGATCTGATCTAAAGCCCACTGAATTCATCAAAAGATTTCCAGTCTTGATACTCTGTGTTCAGGAAATTAAAAACCCAAACCAAGCCATTTGAAAGCAGTTTGATGTGTATTTAGTTTCCATTACCTAACATAAGTACAGCATCTTTCTATTACCATACTGAAAAAAAGAAAAAGAAACCGAAGAACAAAAAGGTACCTTTGCAAAATAATAAAGGGGAAACAAACTGGCTAAAGCCAGGAAACTCAATCCTAAACTAATGAATGCTCTGTCCTTAACTCACATTGTGTCTTTTGTTTTCCACTCATGAGCTGCACACAGATTCAGTTTGTCTGTTTTAACTCTTTTGAGGCCTACTTTATACAGGTTTTCTTTTTTCGTTTTTTTTACCGGCATAGCTCAATCAGGGGTGTGATTTTTACTGAGGTAGTTACCCTGGTACAATCTCTAGTGTGGATGCACCTATAGCAATGTAAATGTATGTATGAACTGCTTTTTCTTGCCTTCTTGTATGATAAAGTAACTGAGTGTATGGGGTACATTGTCTCATTTAAACTGTACTTTTACATTTAAAACGATAGTGTAACACACCGTGTGTGTATACAAAGCTTGTCTATAACATCTGGAAAATGAGGCGCCATGGATATGCTACTGTTGTAGCTCCATGGTGGAAGCTGTAGTGTAGACAGCATTTTAGTCTACATTTTGATTGCAATACCAGTGACCAGGTTATGATAGCACTGTGCACATGCTAGGGCCTTAGTCGGAAATGTGGAGGAAAAAAACACTGCAGTATAGACATGCCTAGAAGCTGCTGTTGTTTTTACGAAAACAGCATGGATATTGATGGAGCACCGGGGTATAAATTGGAAGATTCAGGGTCATGGCATATCTACTTTCTCGATTTCTATCTAGATGTGGAAGACAGGCAAAGTACCAGAGTATTGGAACAGGGCCAACATAGTGCCTCTCTGAAAAAGCCCCACAAAACAAAACAGAGGACCTTGGGAACTATAGACTGGTCAGCTTCACCTTGATACACAGGAAGTTACTGGAGCATATCATAAGGAAGTCCATGTGCAAGCATCTGGAGGAGGAAAGGCTGATCATGAGCAGCCAGCGTGGATTTACTAAGAACAAATTGTGCCAAACAAACCTGATCTCTTTCTTAAACGGTAACTACTTGGGTGGATGAAGGGAATGCTGTGGATATAGTGTATCTGGACTTCATCAAGGCTTGAATTTTGATCTTCTCACAATCAAATTGGAGAAATGTGGGCTGGAAGGTAGATAAAACAATTGGTTTGATTGCCACAGGCGAAGGGTAATTATAAATGGATCCAGGTCAGTATGGATCCATACAGGCAGGAGGTTTCAAGTAGAGTCCCATGGGGATCTGTCCAGGGCTCAGTACTGTTGAACATATTTATTAATAATTTTGATCTTGGAATAGAGAACTTCTTCAGCAAATTTGCGGGTGACATGAAACTGGAAGGATTGCAAATGTATCGGAGGAGAGGAGCGCAATTCAGAAGGATCTTGACAGATTGAAAAGCTAGGCTAACAGGAGCTAACAGGATGATGTTCAGTCCTGACAAATGCAAGGTGCAGTACCTCAGGAAGAAAAATCAATGACACAAAAACAAACCAAGTGACACTCAGCTAGATGGCAGTAGTGTAGAGAAGGGTCTTAGGAGTCTAGGTAGCTCACAGACTCGATATGAGTTTGCAGTGTTATGCAGCTGCACAAAGGCAAATATGGTTTTCGGATGCATCAATACAAGAGTTAGGTGCAAGGCATAGGAAGCGATAGTGCCTTTTTACTTGGCATCAGTTAGGCCTCATCTAGCATATTGTGTGTTGTTTTAGGCTCCACATTTTAAAAAGGGACGTGGAGAAGTTAGAGTCCAGAGGTGGGCAACAAAAATAAAGGGCTTGGAAGACAAGTCATATGAGGAAAGATTGAAGGAAACAGGCATGTTCATCTTGCAGAAAAGGCGCTTAAAAGGGGACATGATAGCATTCTTCAAATATAGGAAGGGCTGCCATAAAGAAGAGGGAAAAACCCTTTTCTCTCTTGCTGCAGAGAGCAGAATGCAGACCAATGGCTTGAAGTTGCAGCAAAATAGATTTAGACTGGGTATCAGGAAAAACTTCTCCGCTGTCAGAACAGAGAGGCAGACTGCTGAGGATAGTTGTGGACTCTCCGTCACTACAAGTGTTTGAGACAAGCATTTGGCCAGGGATGATCTAGGAGTGCTGCTGTCTGTGTTCCTCGATGCTTATTTCCCATGCTTCTGGGCTTTGCTGGTTGCCACGTTGCTTCTCAGAAGCATTGGAAATTGGCTGCAGCCAAGGCTGGGGATTTTGACTGGGGTCTGACAGTGCTACTAACTTAAACCCAAAAGTTCATGGTTAGAGGGTCTTGTCTGTCTGTTCAGGGTCAGAGAGAACACCATGTTTGGTGTTAAGAAGGAATTTCACCCCATTGTCAGATTGGTACGGAGAGAGAGAGAGAGGGAGAGAGAGAGGGAGTGTGGTGGGGGGTTGCCTTCTTCTGCAGCAGGGGGCATGTTCCTTGGATCTCTCAAGCTTATTTTAACAACCCTCAATGGCAGCAGGACATTGGTCACCGTTGTCCCCGTTTTACCTGTGGCAGGTTAGCGTTGTGTTTTGTGGTTGCGTCAGGGTTGACTGTAGTTTTACTAATGGGTTGGACAATGGATTTGTTTAGGTTAGTATGGCTAGGGATGATCCTGCCTCTGGCAGGGGGTTGGACAAGATGATGTCTGGAGGTCCTTTCCACCCCTACTTTTCTGTGATTCTAGACTATTTAGTAGCAACACAAGGTTTTTTTTCCTACAGTAAACGGTGAAGAGATTGCCACCTAAAATAATGACATTTATTTCTGTGTGGTTCAGATGATAAAAGATGGTTTCTGAGTGAGCAAAGATACTGATAATAAGGGCCAGCTATAGTCATGTCTCCTCTTAAAAGTGACTGTTATGTTTGAAGGGGTGTAGGTTGTAGCTATGTTGGTCTAAGGACATAGGCAGGCAAGGTTTTTTGGGTGAATCTGATATCTTTTATTAGACCAACTTCAATAGTTTATGTTTGAAAGAATTTAACTAGCTGTTTGGTAAGTTGAAATGAATCAAATTTGTATCCCATTTAAAATGAAAATGGCGTTTTCTTTTTAAAAGATAATTCTTTTTGTTTCTTCTGCTTCTTACTGGTTTATTCAACTGGTATTGCCAGCAGAGTGTGCTGGTGTCCTTTCACAACCCGGAGCCTGCCTCTGAAAAGGACTGGGAAAATGTGATCATCATACTTTGTTTAGGGTTGTTGCTTGTAGCATGTTGGTCTAAGGACACAGGCAGACAAGCTTCTTTGGATGGATGTGATATCTTTTATTAGACCAACTAGTTAATTAACTAATTAGCTGGTCTAATAAAAGACATCACATCTACCCAACCTCCTCCGCCTATCCCACTTCGTTATAATTTTTATTGTTTAGGAATACAGTTGTCTGACAATTACTGGCCTGTTATCTCTAATTGCCATTTATCTTCTTTGAAATTCCATTAAAGAAAACATGTAATTATTATTCTAAAAGTAATCCATTTGTTTAAAAAATGGTGCCAGTCATGTTTTTTGCTTTTTCTATGTAACTTTACATGGTTTGTCTCTAGCACAGGTTATCTAAATTTTTAGATAATGTATTCTACTTCATTGCTGCTTCTTAATTTTGTGTTCAAAGAATCAGTTTAACATGCAACACACCTAGTGATTGGATCTGGCCCCGAGTCTATAATTAGTTCATCTTGGGTACAAGGGTCATTTAAGAACTGAAGTTGTATTCGAACCTATGCTTGGGAATAGGATACAAAATTTAATTAGGTCTTTTCCAACTCTCAGGTCTATGATTCTGACCCCAGTTTTAAAATTTGGTCTGCAAAGGAAAGGATTTAAATACAAATGGACTTGTGCTTCCTTTTCTTCTTCTTTTTAAAGATTTATTCAAAAGGCATTAAGGTAGACTTGTTTTTTTCTATTTTTGTCAGCAATTTAGTTTTTTCATTTTTGGTAGACTAAGGAATCCTGGGAATTAAGGTTCGTCAAGTCTGGTCCTACTGGGGAACTACTAAAGGTGTTAGAACATATTCTAATGCAAGTCCTCTGTCTTAGTACCAACACTTTAGCAATGACTTCCTTTCTTTAAACTGTTCATTAGCTAAAGTTAGACAGCAGTTGACAACACTAACAACAAACAAGATTTAAAATCCTTTCCCCTCTCACTTGGTGAACTTTTATTCTCTTGTGGTTTCATTATTAAGTTCATTTTCCAATCATTGTAGATTCCCCAGAGACTTTCCATTTAGTTCTGAGGTCACTGCAACCAGTGGTTTGTGGGATGATACATGGGCCTGGAGACAGAGCACTCCTTGACTGAACTTTCTGTGGCACTTGCTCTTGACAGCTTCCCACAAGTACAGTAGTTCAGTAGCATAACACACTCCACTGATGGTCTTTTCTGCTGAAAAATAGTCAGTCGTGATTGATAACCCCTTTACTTCCCCTCTCCCCTTCCTGTAATTGGCTAAGACCTTACTGATGTTCATCTTGAATTTCTTGTGATGTCTACCATGTGCCCTGCTGTTGGTCTCAGGCTCAAAGTAGTGAACCTATGTCCTGTCACAAGATAGCTCATGATTTTTTTTCTAAGTTTGCTTGCAGTTGCCCTGGGCACCCACCTTGGTGATACCACTCTCATGCCCAAGTCTTCACTAAGGATAGCGTGCACTAACTGTCCCTTACTTGCACTTGTCCATTCTTCTTGTATCATTCAGCACCATCTTGCGGACTGCATCAGCTTGTTTTGGTGCGGTGGTCTCTGCTGCGTCCTGACCTTGACAGACCCTTGGCCAAGAATCTCACTCATTTAAAATTCAGCTGTCCAATTTGTTACTGTTATGTACAAGGGGATATCTCTCCCCATTACTTCCACTCTTAATGGGTTTGCTTTGGGGTCAAGTCTTTCTTATGGACTGACCTGAGCACTACTCTCATTTTGTTCTTCACATAAAATCCGAAAAAAAGGAGATTACTTCACTTTAATGTGTCCTTGTGCAGCTTCTATAACCAGAAAATGTCTGCTAGTGAGAAACGCATCAAAAGATATGTACTGATATGGGAAATCTGTTGGGCCCTAACATATGACTCAGTAGGTCAGACCAGATACTTTAACACTCCCTGCTATTCAAGCAAACTTCCTGGGCATGGATAGGGCATGGATACATCCAGATAGCAGCCGATGCATTTAATTTAATTTTCTGTAGCTAATGCTGATAAACAGCTGCTGACTCTGAGACCTATGTTAGAAAGGCTCTGTCGAAGGGAAACTGAGCTCACCCATTCTAGAACATCCCTTACAGACTGTAGCTGAGGAGTGATTTATGTGAGGAACATAGTCACTCATTTTATTTTCCGTTTCCAGTGGGGTATCGGGCCCCCGTTGTTTCCACCAAGGCTCAAGAGTCTTCTGTAGTGGGCTGGGAACTGGGTTAAAGAACCACATGTAAACCGAGTTCAGCTTAGTAAGGACATAGTGTAGCGCAGACATTTTAAAATCTGTGTGCTCCTGCCTATGCTAGCTTGCCGAACCCAGAGTTTGCTAGAACCATTTTATTTAATTCAGTGTAAAACCCAGCATCAATAGGGCCTCAGTAATTATGTACCCCACAGCAGTTGGCTAAGTTATGTTCTCATTAATTTTTTATTGTGTAGAATTAGCAGACTAATAAACTGGTGTAGAAAGATATCACAAGTACTTAGAGGGGAAAGTAACTCATAATTTATGTCTGTTCTGAAACACAAACATTTCCTAATAACCCCAAACATATTAGGTTTTCCACTGGAAAACTGATGCCTATCTGATGAAAGCTTGCAGAAAAGGACAGTTTTCTTGTGATTACCCAGTTGGTCTAATAAAAGGTATCATTTTGGAACTAAGAGTTCTAGTTTTTGGTATGTCTGTCTCATGAGGAATACTAGCCTGTTGCAGATAGCATTTACTTTTGCTGGTTCAGGTGGATTGACTTTTTTTTTTTTTTTAACACAATGCATTTTAACACCACCTTCATCCAAGGACAGCTTCTCGGGCCACGTCCAGACAAGTGCAGCCATGCGGTATGTGGCGCCACAGACATGTCTGTGGTGCCGCATACCACATGTTCAGTTGTTCTCCATGCTGCAAGGGAGCAGTGTAGAGGGTTGTTTTTGACCCCTGGATATTTAGGGGTCAAAATGCCCATGGGAATAAAAGCAGAGTGGCGCACACAGCATCAGCGTGTGCTGCCCAAAGCCGGAGCCTGGCTAGTTGAAGCCACACTCCGCTGCCAGCCAGGCTCTGCACGGCAGGATCACTGCTGCTGCAGCCCTAGACAGTTGGTCCCTGGGATCCCAGGTAAAGCTGCTGGGGCCAGCCCCGTGCTGGTTCCTACCCCACCTGGGGTAACATGCTGCATGCCAGAGGACAGTGGCACAGGCATTCCCTGGGGATAACTAGTGGCAGCACAAGGTGTGGTGTGCTGCTGCTGGTTTTCTCAGGAGAATCAAATATCCATGCACATCTGGACGCGGCCTCGGGGCTTTCTTTGTGTATTGTGACCCACTAGATACAACACAGCAAGTTTCCTGAATTCTAATACTGGCTCAACCCACTTAATTTCTTCTTTGTCAGCAAGGTTTACATCAAGGCTTCTGCTATTGGCCTGGAAAAAATGCTTTTTCCCCTGGAGGCATCATTTGGCTCTTTTGTTCACCTTGCCTCCTTCTGAAGTTCTGGACATTGGTCACAGCTAGAGATAGAAGTTTGGCTGAGGTATGCTGATGATCCTGCTCATACTTAAAATCTCTCAGACACCTGGCTGGTGGGTCTTGCTCCCATGCTGAGGGTCAAAGCAGCTACCTGATCTGGGGTCAAGAAGGAGTTTTTCCCCCCCCCCCCAGGTCATTTTTTTGACTTTTTGGAAACATGGGGTACGGTCCTTTTCCTAGGATCCTCCCAGCACATGTTAACCTAACAAATCCCTGCAGTTTAAAGGGCAGTGTCTTTGTCTACCCTGCTCACTACTCCCCTCTGCATTGCAGAAATGTTTGTTAGCAGGGTGCTTTGTGGCTTTGTGGTACGAGGGGAGTCAAAGTGGGTGAACACAGGGGCCTGGACTAGATGTCCAAGGAGGCCTCTTCTAGGTTGGCGTTCTTCCTACCAGATAGATGTAGTGACCTCAGTCAAACCACTTCACTTGGCTGCACAGATCCCTTCCTAGTACAGTGGCAATGATGATTTTTATCTAGCTTTGTTTTTATTCTTATTTATAGATCCCCGAGGCACAAAGCTATTACAATTCTTCTTGTACCTACCGTACGTTCCCCCTGGATAGCGCACTCAGGATTATTGATTCAGTTAGTGATAAGAGTAAGGACAAGGAAATAGGCTCCGTGTTCCTGTTCCTTGGTTCCTGTACATTTGTGACATTTCTTAGCTTCAGCATCTTTTCTTGTTCTTTTCTATATTAATTTTTTTAATAGCAGGCTATTATTATGGTTTGTATGGGATGGTTTGGCTAGGGCTGATCCTGCCTCGGGCAGGGGCTGGACTAGATGGCCTCTGGAGGTCCCTTCCTGCCCTCCTTCTGTATAAACCTATGATTATATCATTCAGTCTACAGCTTCCACCGATTTCTGGAAATTCATACATTGCTGAATGAAATAAAGATACTGGTGGCCAGAGTCGTCTTTGGTTGCTTTCTTCTGGTCAGTCAGTACCTGGTGATGGACATCCCAAGCCTGGGAGAGTGCCTGGATGTGGAAAAGGCAGTATAGCCACCCACTCCAGCAGCCTCCAGTGCCAAGGGTGGGTTGGGGACATGGTCAGAGTGCTGCAGTGGTGTTTAGTCTCTGTTGGTATAAAGGCCTCTGAGGCCATAGCCAACAGTGTATTTTCTGTGCTGCGGTGGAGCTTGTGTGGAACTGGCTTGTAAATCAAAGATCTGCAGACAGTTCACTTACATCCCCTCAAAGACCATAAGACTAGGCCGGGACTGTGACCCATGTAGTGGATCAGCTTTCTGAACTCTAGCTGCAGAGAAGGAAAGATAGCAAGGCTGCAGTGATTACTGAAGGAAGAAACCGTAAAAGGAGGAATTTTAAAGAATGCAAAAGGCAGCCACTCCAAAATTGTAGGTGGAGGGATTCCAGTTTACTCCAACACTCTTTTAGGAGGAGGACAGGGTAGAGATTTATTTTCCCACTTCCAAATTGTTTCCACAGTGATATTTATCTTCTGTCTTTTAGTGCATTTAATGTAACCTTTGCATGATTGCATAACTTGGCCTGAAAATGCTGGAGTGGCTATTAAGAACCCCTTTCTTGTGCTGTTTCCTGAATTCCCACATTGCAGCATGATCTATGTATGGAAAACTGCTAGCTTCCTTTATCTGGCAGTGGGTTTGCCAGGGTGGTGCTTCAGTTTGAGTACTGAGCTGGGTGGGAATGTGGGGAAGGAGAGGATGCAAAGGAAGAGCATTTTATAAAGGGAATTTGGATTTCATACATCTGTCTTTGCTATTTTCCTGTTCAGATAAAGCTGTTATCTCTGATTGCATGGTTTAAGCGCAAGCTGCACTGGTGTTTTTTAGAATAAACAGAGGAACAGGACTTGAGGTTAACATGCCTCAAGCAAGGCTAAACATTTGTCGGAGTGAAAATTAAGCCGCATTTTTTCTTTGCTCAGGATCTTCCCATCATCACCTTTTGGCGACACAAGCAGGAGACAGGATATGTGGTGGGGTCATTTATTTTATAAATCTTTATATTAATCTAACTGTAGCTATATATTTCCAATGCACGCCTTGCTGTACCATCTAGCAAACGTGCTTTGTCTAGTTTTTTACATTTGCATACTGTAACGGCATGGGATTTTTAATGAATTGTTTCCATGTGTTTCCCTATTTGTTTTTCTGAAATTTTCTATGAAATGAATTTCAATTACAAGGGAGATAAATAATCTATTTCTACATGCATGCATTTGGGATTTGTGGGGGGTTTGCTTAGTCTTTCTGAAATTGCTTCCAGATTTTTTAAATTGTAGATTTCTGAATATTTGTAAAGAACTGTCTTCTGCACAAAGCATTTGAAAGATGCAGAGTCAAATCTTGTGAGGAATCCCACTGAACTGACTGCAGTGGGTGAAACTCAGGATTTGACCTCAGGCCAATAGGAACTGAAGACTAGAGAGCACACGAAAAGGAACATAACTTTGTATGATCAGGCCCAGAAGTTGAGACTATTGCAGGGTGTTAATGTTTTGTATGACATGTGCTGAAAATATGAAGGGGTGGGGGGTGGGGAGGAGATAAAATGCTGTGGTGCATGGACTTCTTGCCTCTTATTTTTCATTGTTGTCATTCTTTAAATTGCAAGTTAGTGAAAAGAGCCGGTTACAAACCAAACACCATCACTCCAGTAATCTCCATCCTGCTTTCACAGACAATGAAATGAGTTCACACAGAGGAGATTTTGCAAACAAAGGATTAGAGAGTTATTGTATGTAGATGTGGGGTGAGGAACTGAATTGAGAGACCACAAGGTAATATTATTTGTACTTAAATGGGTCCTGCTGAAGGAGGACCCATGTGAGAAAAGAAGCCATCTTTGTCATCACCCGGCCTTGTTTACCCGTGGTATCTACCTTGATTACAGCCCTAAGTGCAGGATAAGACAAAACCGTTGGTACTACTGGAGCCAACCCCACTTTCGAGCTCCTGCACCAGTGCAAAGAACAGTTTCCCCTGTCTATGCTTGAGGTTTGTACCGCTGCAAACTCGTACCAGTGGCATTGCACATTCTGAAGCGTTCAGAAATCATTGGTCAGACTTCCCCAAAACAGCCAGCTTTGATTGAACTGCAGGAGGTGGCAGCACCACAAAGACCTGCTGAAGTCTAAAGAAGACTTTCAGTGCCTCCTGTTCTCAGCTGGACGTTTCAGGTGCAATCCTGGAGGACAACTGCTCCTGCAGGTGTACAGCCCTATGTAGGACAGGCCCATATTTGATGGATTGCTTTTACTTTTAAAATAAAATCATCTTATTTAAAGGGGCTTGTCCTTAAGTGCCCGGTTAAAATGCATTTATTTAGTCATCTTCTATTTTTGCCCTGCTTTCAATTATTTTTAGCATTTGGCCAGCAAAAATGATGAGTCAGAACTTTAGCTGATGTAAACTTGATGGAGTCTCACATAGCTGGCACAGACTGGGTCTGATGTTTTTTAAATCTTGGAGCCCTAACCTGAAAACATCCCTGGGGGCTAATTTACTCAAGTGACTGACTTGCTGCTTCTCCTGGTGCTCTGACTCTAGCACTGATGCCCTGATAAATCAGGCCAAAGAAACCTGGATCACTATGCATAGATTAATAACCATGAGTAAGTGTTGCACAGATCCATGTTGCATCACAGGAGCCTCTGCTACCTCATGTGAGTGTTAATACTTATAAAAGTTCATTAGATGAAAGGTGATAGCCAATATGTATTTATATAGAGAATAGCGATTGTATGGTATAAGTAAATGAGTTATGTTCTTTATATTTTTTAATGAGCATAGATATTGCTCGTATACACACACACTGCGTATGCATATATGCATGCGTGCATGTTTATATGTGTGCATGCATCTGCAGGCGTGTATTTGTGTGCATGCATGTTTATATATGTGCATGCATGTGTACACCTGTGTGCATGCATAACCATGCTTGTACATATATTATATGTGTGCGTGCGTGCATGCACGTGTGGGTGTGTATATACACATGTGTAGATGTGTGTGTAATTGGCTAACATTGGATTTTTTGTAGCCTAGCTGTTCCCCTCCTCACCCCCATCCCTCTCATGTTAGTCCCTTGCTCCGGCGATCTGTATTTCCCTACTGGTTTCGTCATCTCTTTGGATTTATAACTCTTAACATCTACTCATAAAATGCAATCTTTTTTTTTTTTTTAAATTCCCTTGTATTCCAAGCCAAATTAGCCAAACCGAATTCCAAATCCCTGAGTCAGTCCAGACCCATAAGCGGCCTTATTACTAGCAAACATCCTCCAGGCCCGTTTGGGGGTTCAGATGTTCCCAAACCCTTCGGCGGGCATCCCGCATGCAGGCCCCCGCCCGGAGGCATCGGGATGCCCCGAGTTCCGCCTGCCTCAGGAGCCAGCCGGGGAGCAGCCCCCCCTTTGCACGGAGCGGGGCTCACGGGCCGTGCCCCGGGCACACGAGGTGCGTGTGTCACGTCTGCTCTCTCAGCTGTAAAACCTCCGGCGTCCCGCGCCGGGCCCCGCGCCTCTGGCAGCCCGCCCCGCGGGGCGCCGCTCGGGCCCGGGGGCGTCTCCCGCCCCGGGCCCGCCGCACAATAGAGGCTTGTGTCGGCGGCTCCGGTTTGTCCCCTCCCCGCCCGATTGACAGGCGGGGCCGCCAACGCGAGCGGCGGCCGCGGGGCCGGGCCCAATGGAGCCGCGGGGCCGGGGCCGGGGCGGGCGCTGCGGCGCCCAACTCGGCGGGAGCCGGTGCCTTGGATGCGGCGGCGGAGCAGCCCCGCGCGGGACCGGAGCTGCCTTCCCGCCCCCCGGCCGTGCGCGGCCCCCAGCGGCGGCGCCGAGCCCGCGCGAGGTGAGCCCGCGGGAGGCAGGCGGCGGCGGGCGCCCCGGGGCGCAGCCCTGGCTCTTGCGGGGAGGGCGGCAGGCTCCCCCTGCCGTGCCGGCCCTGGGGGAGGTCTGAGGGGGACATCCAGCGGGATTGCTTCTGCTTCGGAGGGTGGGCGCAGCCCCCGACTAGGTCATCCCCGCCGAGGCTTTGTCTAGGACCACCGCTCTGGGTGCCCTGTTGCAGGGCTTCACCACCCCCCGAGGGAGAAAGTTTTTCCTCGTCTCCAGTCTAGACTTCCCGTTGCTGCAACTTTGTTGCTCCCTGTTGTGTCACCGGAGAGCAGCTCCATCTTCTCTGGAGCCCTCCTTCGGGGAGCTGAAGGCTGCTATTCAATCCCCTCTTAGCCCTCTCTTGTTCGCCGGCAGGCGGGAGAGTGGGTTCGTGCGTGCGCGGGGATCATCTGGGCTTTCACTAGATTTCTCCTCACTGCACTGACAATAGTTATACATTGACAGAAGTGTTTTTACTGTCAGTTCTTCGATGTAAAAGGTCGGTCACCGATGCCCAAGAAGTCAGGCGTGGGCCTGTCTATAACAGGATATTTAACTGTCAGGCACTTTTGATATGCGTGGGGCTGTACAGAGCCTAAATGAAGTTAATGATTGCAGGAAGTTTTTAATATACCTAGGAGTGACAATACAGCATGACCATCTGGATGAAACCCTGTGCCCAAAGCAGGGCAACTGTATGTTTTGTGGCTCGCTTCTCTCTCGTGTATTAGTGTCCAGCCATCTTGCAGGTACATTGTGGTCCAGGTGTGCTGTTAGTCTTGTGGGCTTGTCACTTGATCTCCCCCTGCTCTGCCTTTCGTGTCCAGTGTGAGAGCTGCCAGGCTTGTGTGTCAGCGAGAGCTGTGCGATGCTGCATCCGGAGGGTGCAGGGACTGCTCCTCTCCATGCAGCATCACGGTTCTGCATTGAAAGGCGTACCATCCCCTTAAAGCAGACCTGGTTGCTTCTGCAGCCTTCTCCTTTCCGCTGGGTTTTGCTATAGTAAATGCAGGAAATGCCATGTTCGAGTTTGCTACATTTCCTGCTCATCTTCCTTTGCTTTCGAGAGGAGGCCAAAAGGGAAGTGGGAGAGATTTCCTGTTCACCTCCCAGGGAATGGGGTGATGAGGCAGTATCCTTCAAACCAGTGGATCTCCTGAGATCTGCAGACCTTGATATTTCTGTTTGGCTGCCCTGTCTGCAGTAGGAGACAACTGGGAAATTTGTCCCAGGCGTAGACTTTCTGGGTTACCTGGGCCGGCTGGTTTTTGAATGGGTCACAAATGACTTTTCCATAAAACTTACTAATTTTCTTTTCACTTGAGAATCATAACAACACTCATGAAGTGCAGAACTATAACTAGAAACCTTCCGGAGCCTCTTAATTCGTTATCCTCCAGGGGACTGATGCCCCAATTCAAGAACTTGTCTTCATCCTGAAAAATGTCTGCAGGTAGCACTGCTGTATCCCCAGCACCGCTCATCAGGGAAGCAGAATGCAATGATTGTGAATCTGGTTGTGAATTTATAGGGTGGCCGCTGCCTCAGTCTCCAGACAAAATTGGGGGTGACAAAGATGGTCTCTCCTTTGGTAGGGTGCTGAATCAGGTCCCAGGGCACAACTTTTATGCTACTTCTGCACTTCCAAGGTGGCATCTGACATCATTGGTTCTCTTCTGCTCATGGAAATGGAGCAAAGATTATTTTGGCCGTTGCCAACCTGACGATCAAGCAGCTGTGAATTGAGTGTATGGTGTATACTCTAGTGCTGAATGCCACAGCGAGGTCAGTAGGCCATCCCTTACCTGTGATTTGAATACCTGGGTTCTCAACAGCGTGAGGGCAGGCGATTTGTATGTACTTGAGAGTTAAGTTCAAGAAATCACATTTCATAGGTTACTAGACTGAGTGCCTGGAGAGGGTATGATGCGAGATTCCTATGGAAAGGGTGGGTAAGTCCTTTTATCTCTGCCCCCTCCCCAAATGATGTTATATGACCAGGGTGTCTTTAGAGATTATTTTAAATTCTTTAACTTCTTTACATTCAAGGGAGTTACAGGGAAACACTTTGAGGCACTTTTGTCAAGTTCCGTTAGAGTTATGATGGAATATACGGCACTCGTAATAATAGCCGACAGGAATTAAAGTTTTGTTTTGTTTTTTAGATGCAAAATGATTCATAATGCCTGGGCTCTTCAAGTTGGGCTTAACAGTGTGTGCAAACATTGCCATCTGGTAGGGATCTGTCTGGGATAAATAAAATCTATGTTTGTAAATGAAGGCTTGCACTTTTAGATGTATCCTGATTAGCACAAGTTTATAAAGCAATCCCAAGACTCTCAGAATAGACATACAGGGAATTTAACATTGGTTTTCTCTGTTTCCTCACTTCTCCCCCTTTTAAACCAGCTGTCTTCATATGGCATGTGATAACAGGATGGCAGCAATTTGGTGCCATGCTTTCCAAATGATGTCAGTGAAACACGTGATTTTTGCAAATTCGCTTTTTTGTGTTCTTTTTTTGCCGCCAAACATGGCAGGAAATGATGAGTTTGTCGGTGGGGGTAAACTTCACACACAGGGGTACACTAGTCCATGTACAGCGCCTCTCACAATTAGATTCTTCTGGTCCACAAACAAGGCTCTTCTGCAGTACACGACAATTAAGTAAACCTCCAGATTTCCTGTCAGGGACGGATTTGTTTTTTTTTCTACATGATGCCAGGTATTTGACAATGATTCAGAACACCAATATATCAAAAGTATAGCAGTGCTTCCTTATTTCAGATTATTAACTGTAAAGGATAGTCCAAATGAGAAATTACCTCTTCCACACTAATATGAAAATAGCGTTTATCTGAATGAACCCATCTTTGAAAACCTCTTTAGGGGCAAGCCACTCACTCTCATTTCTTCATTCACTTTTGTTGATGGCTTTTTAAAAGGGCTCTTGATTTTTATCCCACTGAAAGTACAACTGTTTCTAAATGCCAATAAGATTTTGTTTAGAACTTGGCCTGACCTAAAAGCCCAGTGGTTTATCACCTGTAAACAGATGGATTTTGGATCCAGAGCTGAATGTTGTATGGCTTAGGCCATGTTTTAAATTATAAAGGGAAATCATGTCCTTGTTCTTGGACTGGTAAATGTTCCCCACCCCTGGATGATGTTCCCTCTTCCCATAATACTTCTAAAATTGAAACAGGATGCTTTCTTCCCTTCTCTCCCTCTGCCCCCCTCCCACTGTTAAACATGTATCCCTATTTTCATAACTTTTTGGTGCTAGGGGCAGATTTTTTTGGTTGGGGAAAATCTCCCAGAAGGTTTTCTAAAAGGGAAAAAAAGCCTTAAAGATTTTTTCCCCCTGTCATTGTGGGCAATGTAGTGGGAGTGGAATGTCCTCTGTTGCCAATGTTTGCTGCTAGGTATCCCCCTTCCATGGAGACCAAGTGTTTGCAATAGTGTGAGAACAGCCATTCTCCGTTGACTGGCAATGAGGTTGAAGGCTCCCCCTCTTGTTCCATTCAACTGGAATACAGTGAGGATTTGGCCGTCTTGGTCCTTTGTACAAGTGATCCAAATTGCCTGTAGCTGTCGGTATAAAGCACCAGTCAGCGGAGGAACTGAGATTCAGTCCATTGCATTGAATCCAGTCCACAATAAGCGGGACAATTTTCTGTTTCCAGGAATTTTATTTATTTTTTTGCTTGTTTTGTCTAACTCAGGGTTGTTTACTTGGGTGGACTTGCATTTATCTCTCTTTCCTGTTCTGTACTCCAGAGGGCATCGCTGGGGTTTAACTCCTTCATATTGGAGGTTAACATTTTGCACTGGGCACTAAATTATTATTTTCCTTCCATATTAATTTAATCAGCTGAAAACTATATTTAGATTGTTGTCTTTATGAGAGAACAGGCAATTGAGTTTCCTCTGAATTTAGATTGACCACATGATGCACTCATTTGTAAGCTTTCTTAGTCCAGAGAGGGAGTCCTGAAGCTGTTTTGGATCGCAGACTCCTACACACAAACCTACAGGCCATGTACCGTGAGGAAGTCTTTGAGTTTGTTTGGGATTTTTTTTGTTTTTTTGCAAAATAATTTGACTCATTCTTTGCATACCTCTAATTTACTGATTGGCAATTTGTCTATATGAATACAATTAAGTATAGTAGGAGACATGATAAAAAAACAATATTCCTATAATTTGCTTATAAAGTCTGCTCTGTTAAATTGTAGATTAAATTTTAGGAGCTCAGGCAAAAATTTCTCAAACTAACCTAGCAGTAAGTAATAAAACAGTGAGGAACATAAAGTCAATTATCTTTCAAATATATAGTGTAGTTGATCTCTTCCCTGCTGTTAAACCCCCTGAGTGGAATTTTGCAAAGGCAATGTAATTTGTGTTTAAACAACCAGGCATGTTTTCAAAATAACATATCCAGATATTATCATAGAAATGAGTAAATAAATAGCCATTCAGTGTAAAGCACACAGTTGAAAAATCAGTGAATGAAGAGTGGATTTATGGCTTTGCTCTGCTAGAGTTGATGAGTGACATTAAAAAAAAAATAGAAACTAACAATACACCTTTTGCAAGCAGCATGCAATATAGAGTTATCCAAAGTTTGTTTTAAAATATCATATTCATATTGTGATGAGTATTTGCTATGCTGACTAAGTGAATGAGGTACTTGTGCTGGAATCTCGCTCAGTGATTTATGGGGGAAAGTTGATGCTAAACAGGCTACCTAATTTTATTTTGGCTACCCGTGACAAGTGGCTGACAGGTCTCGTTCTTGTGCCTGACAGGTTGTGTCATAGATTTGATGTGGAAAATGCAAGTGCTGTCTCCATGCTTGGAACAGCCAAATCCTCGTGCGTTTTCCTGACACACCACTCTGTCCTCGGTTTGCTTTTCTGCAGAGGATGCTCAGGGATAAGCTCTGCCATTCATACCTTTATCCCCATTACTTTTAAGGTCCCAGGGAGACTTGTTTAATTTATATGACAAATAGCAAGCTTCTATTAAAGAAAACCCCCAGAGCACCAAAGAGTGCCATAGAATCCAAATCATTCAACTACATTTTAAAGCAAAATATGTGAAAATCATATTAATACTTAGTTATTTCCCCTGTAACAATGGAACATGCATATGATATGATTACAATGTAAAACCAAGACCTTGGGATGAGAAGATCCCTTTTGCCTGCATCACCTACAGGAGTTTGTGAGCATGCATGCCTTTGTGTAGCCATACCTCAGGTCACAAGTCTTTGATCATAAGTTTTGTACCATGGACTTGTTTAATTGTTTTTGTTGTTATTCAGGGAACAATTCACTATGGCTTTTTTAAATTGAACGTTCATTTTGATGCCTCTTAACCCATCAGTGACAACATCAGTTCCCACTTGTTGCACATTTCTAGTAGAACTAAACACATTTCTTTTATTATATTCTATGCCCAAAACTAACCCTCGTAGCAGGAACCCAGAGCCCAGTATGAATAGCTCTCATGGTAGGAGCACATCTCAGCCTGTCTTTGTGACCACTCAGGGCATTTTTGCAGAGGCCCCCTTTTCCTGCTGCCCATAATGTTCAGAAAATCTCTTTCTGCCTTCTCCTGCCACCAGTTTCCTAGGATCTCTTCCTGCTCTCAGTGTGCAGAATATATCAGGCTCATGTGTTTTGTGTGGTCGGTAATACTGAGAAACATCCCACCTTTCCACAAGACGTTGCTGCTTACTATTGTGTCTGCTAAAGTACACCCTTTTAATGGGCTACAGCTTCTCAGCATAAAGTTAAAAACCTCTTTCTTGTGTCCTGGTCCCCAAGTAAAAAAAACTTGATAATCCAGGAAAGCAGATAATAAGCTGAATCACCACTCCATTTATATCTGTGGCGGTCTGGGTGATAAGTTTGTGGAAATGAGTTGTATGATGTGGTTGCTTGTGACAGTCAGGGCCTGGACTTGATAACCCAAGGAGATCCTTTCCAGACTTTCATCCTAAGCTTTCCCTTTTCTCATGCTAGCAGATAGGCTCAAATGCCCTGCCACCATGGACCTTTGCAGGCTATTTCAAATTAATGGTGAATCCTCTATGGCAATCCGCCAGGCCTTGTTGCACTATGGAGAAATGAAATCTTAGCCCTGGTGTGAAGGGCAAATAAGTTCACATACACAATCACAGGCTCTATGCAGGTGAAGAACCCCATTCATGCAAAGTTTCTATGCAATGCTGAGCATTATGTCATGGGACAACAACAAAACCTCCACTGCAAAAGCCCTGACAGTGGATCTACCAACACCAAACCAGTTAGCTCCCAACTGGTAACAAGTAGAGTGCTGAACTTCCAGATGGTGAGGGAAGCTTTTCCACAATGACAGGAGCTCTTGGGCTGTTGTTTTGCATCTGCAGCTCTGGTGGCCTTTGATATCCTGATGTTCAGCCATCACTCCTGGTCATCCCAGTGCTGACTAATTTCTCTCCCTTCAAGTCACTACTGCCTGACCAAGCTCAGAAGTGGTGCTTTACTCAGCAGAGGTGCCCAGATAAATGCCTTGCTGAAGGACCTGTTTGATTACATCCTCCTGCTCCTCCTTCTCCATTAGCCATATCTCAGTGGCATCAACTGCCTTACCAAAATCACAAAGCCCAACCCATCTGCTGCCTTGACTTCAAAGGCCTGTGTTTCATCCTGTTTGTACAAATAATTGCCATGAAGGCCATGCTCAGCCTGCAGCCGGACAGGAGCATGGAAATGGCGCTGACAAAATTAACGCGCTAGCAGGAGAGGAATCACAGAAGTACCAGAAATCATGATAGTTTTTAGTAGGCAGCCCATAACGTACTGGGAGAAAAGTCAGAGATCATAGAGCTGCATGACAGCATGTTGCCCCATGGGATGTCTGCGCAGAATGCCAAGTAGCTAATTTGTACCAAGCACAGAGTTGCGTGGATTCAGTGCTTAACGCTAATACACGACTTTAAAGCAGAACAACAGAGGTGCAGATGCCGTTGTTTCTATTATAATTCGGTTACTGTATCTCTGAGTGAAAAATCAGCTTGAGGTAGCATCTCCATGTAGATAAGGACTAAGTTACTGGTTCAAACTAGAAATCAGATATGAAAGGATTTACAATGATTAAAAACTTGGTCTACTTACACAAGTGCAATGTGTGTGTGCGCGCACCTGTGAATTCCTGGCTCCTTGACCAAAGTCATCTGCCTGACACTTGAACACTAAGCTCATGACACTCATTAGCACAAAAACAGGATGATGCACAGGCATATGGAGTAATGCAGGCAGACAAATTTGCTATAGTGGAAAATCCTACTAGTAAACAAAGTCCTTTGGCTCTTAGCAGGTCCCAGAGCTATACCTGGAGATCTGGAATAGGTTTTTTTTCTTTTCTTTTTTTTTTTTTTAAGATCAGCCTTACAGATCATCATTTGAACAGAGGATGCACATTGGTATGACAAAATGGGCTTGTTGGTGACCTAGGGCTGTCCCTGTGCTACCATAGTAGAGCAGTCCCACTCATTGAGTTGTACGTAGTCTCTCAGAAAGGTCCATTTACAGTCCATTATGATGATGAATCATTTAGAAGTTGTCAGCATTTACCCATTAGTTGGTCAAATATGTATTTGCTCAGTTTCTTTCTAAAAATAGCTCTCTCTAAAATTAAGATCCGGATTCCAAAACCTTCCTCCCAATAATGAATCCCGTAATTCTAGGCATGATCAGTTCCAGCAGAATTATTTGTAGAACAGGGAGCTTTTCAGTAGGTACAAGGGCTGCTAAAATCAGGATGTAAGCAAACTTAATGCTGTGACATATTGGGAAAAGCAGGGAATTCTGTGCTCACATTAGGATTTAGTAGTTTTCTTCCCTTTCCTCTGCCAGTTTATGTTAAGTTAGGTCCATTGTAACATTCAGAGTTAAGTATCAGGAAAAACTACACAAGAATAACAGTCTGCCTGGGGAACATATGCTGATTGTCTCTGTTTTAAGCTTTTGGGGTTGATGTTTGTTTTGTTTTTTTTTAAATGTAGAAGCTGATTCTGATGTTTTCTTCTTAAACAATTTAACGTTTTGATCCGATTGGTAGGGCCGAATGATCTGCCGTAAGCATTTTGTTCCCTCTTGATAATGCAGATGAAACTGGTTCATGCGTTTGAAGACTGCAGTTTAACTTCACATGGTTTTCATTATCTGAGGGCCTTGAGGAGAGGTCTGGACTAAATCAGCAAAGGAATGAAGAAACCACACAATGCAGCAAAAATGATGCTGCTGCATGCTTGGGATACTTGTGGGACGGGGCTCCTGACGACAGAAACGGAGCACAGCCTGAGTTCAAGGAGTAGAGTGCTCTGAACGCGCAAGCTAAAATGTTGAATTAAAAGTGCGGTTTGGGTTTGACAATAATTCACAAAGTTCCTCTGAATAACCTAGTGAAGATAGTTACAAAAAAGCCAGTGATGTTCAAGGTGGGTGGATTTGGCTTAGCATGCATCGGGGACCAGATTTACCTGTGACTTAATGTGATGCAAGCCTGGTTCTATATTCAAAAACTTGCATCAGTATAACTAAATCCATGCAGGGTTGATCTAGTTGTACTGTGTCAACACTTTAAAGTGAAATCCAGTCCCTAGACAAAACTCCATTAACTTTGGTGGAACCACAGTGCATGGGCAGAAATGACTGTGTCTGCTGCTTAAACTGTAGGCTCCTCTGCACACTGTAGTAGCCGTGTAACAGATCCCAGCCACACTAGCAGTTTGGAACGTGAACAAAAGACTGTCGCATGCAGTGGAGAAAGCAGGATTACTTTAAATGAGCAGGTCTTGCAGTTTGACCAGGATGTCAGGCGATTTGACCAGGATGTCAGGAATAATGCCCTTGACCCTTCCCAGCAGTACTATTGAGTCTGGCTTTCCTACGCTTCTAGGGAACGTTTAAATCCTGTAGCAGTTCTCTCCTGAAATACTGCAACTCAGATTCACAAAACATTTCAACTGACATGTAGATTTGTGGACGTTTCCTGCTTCCTTTTTTTTTTTTTCTTAAACTGTAAAATCTAACTTATGTTGGGCTAAAGTTACTTGCCAGTGTCCTTCCAGTAAGGAAATTGGTACTGAAGAGTGCAAAGTGAGAACAGGGAAGGTGTTTTCACTTCGTCCTCAGCTGTGTTACTCAGGAGGCTTTTACTCTCTTTGATGCTGTGACTCCTCTTTCCTAGGCTGGTACAAGTTGGGTTTTCTCAACTCTCAGCTAAACCTGCTGAGCCTTTATGGCCTTCTGACCCACTTCCAGTAAGCTGATCACTGATCCGATGAACTGATTCTTGCTGAAACTGGACTCTAGATTTGTCTAGTCAGTCATCTGAATGATTATCAGTCTACCTAGGGTGCTGAAGCCAATTGCGGTAGTGCCTGATGATCTAATGTTAAGAGCATGTATAATACTTGGACTACTCTGGATGGCATTGTTCTTTGTTTTTAGTTGAAAGGAGGAAGTTTTTCTCTTTTGTGCAGTGACTTTGTCCCTCTGGTATGAAAATGAGTAATGCTGACATCACTTCATGCACCTGCTGGGTGCCACACCTGCAAGATCATTTGAGACAGTCAGCAGACGCGGGCAGCTGGGAAAGGGAAGGTTGAATTGGAGCTAGGACAGTGCGTGAACTTAGGCAATACATGTGCGCTGATGGTATGTACCTTTTGGTTTTCAAACCTGACATCCATTTGGGGGAAGTTTTGCTCACTAAAAGAATACCAGATTTCTGGGGATTGTGGGTGCATAGCCCTGAGGTTTTTCACTGGAGTAAACTTTTATTCATAAGGGTAACCCTTACAACAGTGTTTTATCTTTTTGGAAAGGGCTAAAATATAGTTAAGAGTGTTTAGTTATAACCTGCATTATTCATTACATAACTTCATGGTCCTTGTCTTAGGAACTTGACATTTCTAGGCTCTTCAAAGTATGTACATACGCACATGGACTTTATCCTACCTCCCCTTGTCTCATCTATGTGGCAAACTGGGAAGCTTGTCTTTTTACTGGTAGGTGACTTGGAATGCAAGCTGTTAGCTGTGCTGTTACCTCGCTCTTGTTGTATGCCTTCACCCCTTTATCACAGTATCCAAGTACTTCTTGAGATATCGCTTAATTTCTGCTGCAGTTCAAGACTGTCACTTTCTCACTGAGCATCTCCGCACTATTCCTCTGCAGCCAGCCAGAGCCAGCAAGACCGTATCTTCAGCAAAGCAGAATATGGTATCGGCCAGAAAAGCCTTTAGGCCACTTGTGAATCCCACCCTTTGAAGAGGCTGAAAGTATTTTGCTTATGAGCTCAAGCCCATAAAGTCTTTGGATTGTAATTTTATTTGAATGGATGATTTTGTATTGAGCATTACAATTGCATGTGCTTAAGTGAATGTCAGCCCTTCTGAAGAGGTGAACCTGTTCTCATCTCATCTGATGCATTAGTTAATTAGCTTCTTGGCCAAACGGTAATTCAGGGCAAGTATGTACAGGCAGCATTTACAGGGAATCTTACATTCCACTTAATTTCGTAAGCAGAAGAGAGATGCTTTCCTTCACCTGTGAGGCCATTATTGCTCCATGCAACTTAATTTAGTTATAGTATTAAAGCGACTTATCAAGAGTGGTGAGCATTTTACTTGTCTAAGCTTGCTTATTTTTTTAATTCAAGATGATGCGTGTGATGCATGAAACATGGGGCTTTGTTCTGACAGCTGAGCCATGTAACCATTTAAAATTCTTCATTAAATCTCTGGCAATTTGACTGGGTGAGTGACAGGTGTCTTATGGCATAACTATAGGGCATTTAAAGTAGGCGCCTCTGCTTTTACATGTCTACAAAACGACATGCAAACGTGAGTCTTGTCTTCAGTGACCCAATAGGACTCATAGTGATTCTTCCGCTACTAAATACCACGAAGAAAGGCCACAGCATGGAGAAATGTTAATGTTCATAGAACAATGCTTTCATGGGTGCTAGAAACACACGGTGAGAAGCCTGCTAAAAACAGCCAGCATAGATTCAACCCGCAGAATTCGCAATTCTGGCTCCTCGCAACAGAATTGTGCTCTGGAATTGAAATGTTCATTTTATAACCCGTGTTTCTGACCTTTGTGGAGAAAGCATGAACCACGTGGAAACCAGCATTGTCTTGCAGAGTTTGGCAGACTGAAAAATAAATGTGAAATGTCCCTTGAAATTTAATGGGTTAAGCCCGGTGCCTGTAGATACCCGTTTAAAAGTGTCAGCACAAACTACTTTATAGCATAAGTTAGGAAATGTTATGCTCCAGCCTCCTCAGATACCAGCTGACAAAACTGCCAGTTTCACCTTGACAGTGTTTTCAGGGTGCTTCAGGTAGTTTTGATGCAAAAATCTTTGACACGATGAGAGAGACCAGAATAAATAGAAGGTAGAATCTAAAATAAACACCACCTGGGCTGCAGTACCGTTTCAGTTATTTGAATGTTTGATTGTCTAAAATATTCAGCTAAATGGATCTGCCATAACATTTCTAGCTGACTCACAAGAACAGAATCCAGAAATCTTGTTGCAGCAGTTGCACAAGGTTTTGTTTGGCAATAATAAAAGTGGATAAGGTGGAGCTAACGAAGTGGGCTTATCACATGGCTAATAGCTAGAGTTTAGAGTGAACACTGGCCAGAGATCTCCCCATAGTGTGACTGGCTTCATCTTCTGTTCCAGATTTTCAGGTATGGTTTGCAAATTGGTCCCAAAGTACTGAGGGAATAGTTGAGCGGTCCTTAATCAAAGCTGGTAATCTTTTGGATTTCAGCGTGACCTTGCTTGTTCCACTGGGCCAGTGCAAGAAGCTTGCATAGTCTTGATGTAAAAGCATGTGTGTCTGTGTGTGAAATGACTGCACAGAACTTTATACCATTTCCTGCCTAATAGGAGGGAGTTAGATGCACACAAATTGAAATGCTCTGTTGAGAAAAATCTTTTAAATTGGGAAGCAAGATCTGTGGACTTTTCCTTCAAAGTGGATTGTATCTTCCTATTAAAACAAACAAAAACTACATGTGGCCAGTAAAGACAAAAAGGAATAGTTGGGTGGAAAGCAGCATCATATTACAGGATAAAAGCCTTTTTACACTCTCATAAAAAAGGTTGCTTAGGGCAGCTTTGTTTAAAAAAAAAAAAAAAAAAGATTAGATGATGATATTGGTATAAATGGGACTAAGAATCCTTGAACTTAGGTTGTGCAATACTGAAAAAGAGGCTAGAAATGGCCCTTGTTATCTGCTATCTTAATGCCTGGTTTAAAGGATCTCTTGCTGCATATTTGTTGGCAGCTGTTTTCAATATACCCTTCTCAAACTAAGTCACTAGTTAAGAATTTGACATTAGGTGTTTGTTCCTAGCCACCATCTTGCAAGTGCTGTACTGTACTGCACAACACAGCCTTGTTCCACAGTTAGATATTGTTCCTGTGCCTTGAAATTGCTACAGACACTCCAGAGTATTTAACTTACAGATCTAGTAAATTTTTTGTTGGGTGTGAACATAATAGGATGGACACAAAGTATCCATGTCAGGATTTTTTCACGGCATCTGTACATTTATTTTTTGCAGCATTCCAGGAATTGCACTTTTCCCATTCTCCTTGCTTTGTTTTACTTTGTGTATAATTGTCTGCTCTTAAAATACGTACAGGCTCTGAATACAAATGTGGTGACACCCACACCATGTATTGATTTATCATAATGTATGATTTTTGATCTTTTTATTATCCTCTCATTTCAAAATTATTTGAAATATTGTATATCTCTGTCATGATTTCCCTCCTAGAAGGGAAGAAATAATACAGGGGTATAAGAAGAGGTTTGGGAGTTATGTCTAGGTTGTCCTATACTTCTGTGGAGCCTATAGCAAGTGTTCCTCATTTTCTCAGGTCTGTAGAATAGAGATAATGCTCTCCTGCTTGCTTCACAGAGACCTCCCGAGTCTTAGTTCATTTATGTATGAAATGCTTTGAGTTCCTGTGACAAAAGTTGTTATATCCATTGGAGACATTATATAGTCTGTATTTACATACATATGCAGTACCACTGAGAGGTCCATCTGCCCCGAGCATCATTTTCAGCACTGCAGCTTTCATTCCTGCTCCCCACACCCCAAAGGGAATAACTGGATCTAAAAATCACAGGGAGGGTGTGCGGGGTGCAGGAAGGGAGATGATTCTTCATGTTTTACTCAGACACACAAATGAGGCATTTGATCTCAAGACAAAAATCATGATCAAGCCGCAGCAGTTGGCATTGTTGAGCAGTGGGATTGCCTCACCTTAAAGGGACCAAAACTATTGGGTTTGGGAAGAATGGGGAATGCATGAAGGTTTGACAAGCACGGTTGACCAAGCTTGGTAGTTTTGGGCGTCCTAACTGGTGGCTAAAGTTAATTTAGGTTTTTTTTCTCCTTAGAATTTTGTTGGGAGTGGAGAGAGCATCAAGTGATCCAAATTACTGAAGGGACAGAGGCCGTTTCTGAGTGGTGACTTTGGACCTGCAGAAGAAGGCCAAGGGTCCTCCTATGTACTGGAAGTGCTCCTTCTGACTGAGGGACTCTCAGTAAAAGGAAATAGGTATGTAGCCACTTCACACTTGATTAAAAACGGGTAGCATTACAGTGCGTGTGTCAGTGCCACAGTGTTGAGGTCATGAGGAAGCTTTATGGAATAAGAAATATTTAAATGTGCTCTGTGTTATATTTTGGAGAAGAACATTTTCTCTTGACAGCATAAGCACAGGCGGTAGTTCGCAACCGATATATCTACTCTAAAAACTGTCATGAGAGAGATGTGGAAGCAAGGTGGTTTTGTAGCTAAGGCACAAAAAGAAGATTTCATGCAATTCAGAAGACCTGGATTTTAATCCCTGGACCAGGACAAGTCGCTTTTACTCAGACTTTTGAAAGAGACCATAGATTTTTGGAGCATCAGTTCTTATGCATCCAAATGAAGAGCTCTATTGGACCTTATTTTCAGAAGTGCTGAAAACCCATAACTCCTAATGCCGTGGGAGTCTGAATCTGTAAGGTTATTGATCACTGAGCCCTTCTGATCTGTGCCCATGCTTGACATTTGTTTTTATAGATTTTTTTTTTAAAATTACATTTGTATCTTTTTGGGCTTTCAAATCTAAACTCAGCCTAAGAATTTAATTTTTGTGTGCCTCAGTCTGACAGTTCCTTCTCTCTTGCAGTTGCTTGCGGGGAAGCTGGTGTTATTTAGACATCACAGTTTAAACAGAATTCATGGAGTTCTCCCTTACCCTTGTCTACATGGCAGTATTGTGAACCATTAGTTCTCAGTTGGGGGTAATGTGTGTAGTGTAGATGTGGCTCAGTCATTTTACAGGTCTTTGAGCCGGCAAGAAATTGGCTGTCTAGCACATAGCTCTACAGCTTGTAGTTAATAAGTTTTGAAATTACATCACTTCCACAGGCTTTGCTACCTTAGCAGGCAGGTCCTTTCCACATCTAACAGCTGTAATGACCCTTATTATTATGAAAACCTTTTCTAATCTAACCTGCATTTTTCTAGAATTTCAAGCCATTGCTCCTAAATGGCCCTTGCTTGATCCACTCAAGAGCTAATAACCATGTCTCCTCTGCTTAGGTCAAGGGCAGCTTTTGCATTCCACTCAAAAGGCACCACAATTTGAGATGAGGAATTCAGAAGAGCAAACAGCTACGACAGTTTTACAGCGTCTGCTGCAGGAGCAGCTCAGATACGGAAACCCAAATGACAACCGTAACCTTCTTGCCTTACATCAACAAGCCACAGGAAATGCACCCCCTTTCAACAGCAGTGGGAGTCCAGTGTCTCAGAATGACGGGCTGAGCTCCCAGGACCATCAGCTTGTGACTCATGCTGCCCGACAAGAGCCCCAGGGCCAGGAGATTCAGGTGGACAACAGCATCATGGAGAAGCAGCTCTCTCCAAGACTTCAGAACAGTGAAGACCTCCCTACGTATGAGGAAGCCAAAGTCCAGTCGCAGTATTTCAGGGGCCAGCAGCATGCCAGTGTTGGGGCAGCATTTTATGTAACAGGGGTAACCAATCAAAAGATGAGGACTGAAGGGCGGCCCACAGTTCAGCGAGTGAGCCCTGGGAAGGTCCATCAGGATGAAGGACTCAAGGACCTCAAGCAAGGGCATGTTCGCTCACTGAGTGAAAGGCTGATGCAGCTGTCTTTGGCCACCAGTGGTGTCAAGGCCCACGCACCTGTCACAAGTGCTCCTCTGTCTCCGCTCTCTTCTCTTTCTTCTCAGCAGCAAAATGACCCATACAAGAACTCCAATTCCAATGATTTCTACAAAAACTCAGTGCAGACGCCTCCCCAGCCAAACATGAAAGGCATGGAGCACAGGGGGCCTCCACCAGAGTACCCATATAAAAGTATGTCCACCCCACCCATGAACTGCAAACCTCAGGACCCTGGGCATTTCTATGGTGATCATCGTATGAGCCAGCAGGGGAGATCTGATGGGCCTATGATGAGATATCAGCATCCTCCTGAGTATGGCTCTATCAGGTAAGCAGACTCTTAACTGCTTTTCTAGGCTGGCGGCTTTTAGCTTTGTAACAAGCAAAGCACGGTCTGTTTTTCCCCCTCATAACAGGTTGCCTTTAAACAAGGATCCTTTCTCTGTTGTTAGCCTGTATCTGTGGTGTGGTAAGATCATGATTTGCTTTCTGAAGGAGCCAGTTTTCTAGTTATATTGCTGATTGCGGTTTCATTTTACAACAGGGTGCAAAGCTGGGCTCTACGGTTCCTGGATCATGCAAGGGCCCTGCTAAAAGGCCAGGGCTGTAGCATGATTCACTGTTCAAACTTGCAGTCCCTTATTGCAAGAGTAAGCCAGGCTTTAATCAACATCTTCCAGGACAATAGATGTTCAGGGTGTGGCCCATTGCCCAAGTATTTTTATATCAGATAACTTTGGAAAGGGGAAAGTGATTGCAGACAAGAACGATAAGTTTACCTGAGTTTCCAGCCTTCATATATCGAGGCAACGGTGGGGGTGGAGAATGGGGTGCTGTTTGTTCACTGCTTGTTTAGCAGTCGCTTTCTCTGCATTAATTGACATTCCAGTCTGCTCTGGTTTGCTCTAAACTGGATCCTGTTTGGGCCAACACTGACATCCTGGTGGGTGGAGCAAATCAAGTTTAATAAACCAGAATGAGAACTTTGCTTTAACCTACGTTGTCCTTTGTCTTACTCTATGTTCAGATCCAGCCAGTGGTCGAGCATTTTCTCTTAAGAGGGAATTCAACTTGAAATGTTCCAATCTAGTGGATATCCGCCCACCAATTCCTGCCTTTTTGCTTGAAAGATGATGTAAAGCAGAAAGGGGATGGTGGGGGGCAGGATGATGCGTGTGTGTGCGCACGCGTGTGTGTGTGTGTGTATACAGAAGGAAGAGACTGGCCAATATTCTTGCAATGGATTCAGACCTTTAGAGAATCTGAATCTTTTCGGGACCTTTCCAGCCCTATAGGGAGCTATTTTCAGACTTTGTTCACCATTGTTCATGATCTGAAATGACTTCAGTAGCATACAAGCCTGGTGAAAAGGCCCTTTGATCTGGCTAAGTAAATAAGAAAGAGGCCAGGAAAGGGGGAAGTAGGTTTTTTTTCCCCTCATTTTATTTTATTTTTTTGGCTACTGACTTTAGAAACTTGTTGCAAATAGCTTGCAAAATCCACAGGCAAGATGAGGCCTCAACTCTGTGCAAACAGGAAAGGGCAACGAGATTCTTAATGATTATCTCTCAGTGGGAATATACAATGTTACCAGTATCAGAGCCTGCCTGCTTGCTGTGTTGAGAGAGGTATTTGAAAGCATGCCAACAGCCAGCTTCTCGGTATGGGATGATTTTTTTTGTCTGTACTGGATGGATCTCAGCCACTAGAGGAGATTCAGAGGGGAGGAGGATGGAGGTTCAGTTGGCAAGTTTTCCAGTACAACAAAACAAGGAAAATGTGTGTCTCCAAACATGTATTGGGAATCTAGTGAGGTTACTTTTTAATCAGAGGAGCTGTGCAGAGAAGAGAGTTCCTTTGCACTGCTGAAACGGTGGAACAAATAAGACTAAACTTTTAGCTGCTAAACCATAAATTATGGAGCCCCCCCCCTTTAAACAAACTGTCATTAAAACAGTAAGCCTTCTGTGCAATTAAACATACTACTGCAGAATGGACTGGGCATTTGAAAAGTGCACATCTTTTAAAATGGGAATGCTTTCTGGATGCCAAGCAGGGGCAATGGATGGCTCTGCAGCCTCATTCTGGAATTACACGAGTGTTTGTTTTTTGTCTTTTTTTTCTATTAATACGGTTTTCCATGCAGTGGTATATGCATCTGTCAGGGTTGGTTGGGGGTGGGAGGGGTGGGAAGAGGGAAAGAGAGATTGCCTGCCTTACTATATGTAAAGGAAACAAAGACCCTTTTTTCTGTTGTTAAAAACTCCACCCACTTCAGAGGGTTTTTTCCCCTCATTGTTCAGTGGAATCTGAGGGTGACCTAACAATGCGGTCAGATGAAAACTTGTTGAGCAAGATAAACATTAGGGAATTCACAGCACTCTCACGATTCGCTCTTTGAGTCTGGGAAAGGACTGGCTTGCATGGTGAGTTCCAACCAGTCTGCAAACAGTTTTGCCTCACCTGCTTTTGGGTGGCGTGAGTGTGGCAACGTGTATACGTTGCTAACGGTGTTGCTTGAAAGTAAATATTGGACGAGCCAAGAACCCAGACTGACATTCCCAGGCTGTTTGGAAGTTGTAAGACTTCAGTAAGGGCAAAGTGAACCCCAAACTCGGCAAGCCTTGTTTTCTCTTTAGTATCTCTGTTGCACTTTGGTGTTTGTAGTAAAATATTTGAGCTTCAGGTGCCGTCAACAGGGCCCTTGCTGTGGGGATTAATCCCATGGACTTTGGTGGGACTGTTTTTTGTGAAGGGATTAGTAGAGAATTGGTCCCATAATTAGCATAGCTTCTGTACACTGCATTTGCCTCTCCTGCTTGTGCTGTATCAAAAGCAGATGATAATCAGGTGTGACTAGGAAGTAGAACATAAATGCTTTGGTTAGGTTTCAGCTATTTGATCATGTGAAGCCTGCTCATTTTTTGTGGTTAGTGGTTTCCAAGTCTGGGAAGGGAGGGCTGTGGGAGAAGGGAAGAACGATACTGCTCCAACTTGACATAGGCAAGAGAGGCGGGAAAGGACAAGCTGAAACGGACATGGCTTAAAATATACAGGTAACCCCCGCTTAATGCTGTTTCACTTAGCGCTATAACGCTCTTTCGAAGTTGATACCTGATTTCACTTAGCGCTCAGTGAGTTTTGTTATCACGCTCGCGGTCACCATCTTGGGTCATTACAAACAATTGCAGTCGCCATCTTGGGTCATCAGTAACTTTCGTTTTCGCTTAACACTTGTTTCACTTAACGCTTGGTTTTTCAGGAACCAATTAAGAGCGCTAAGCGGGGGTTGCCTGCACTCCCAGTTCCATGGATTTCTGCATGGCTCGATGTATGCAGTGCATGCAGCAGACAGGCCTTTGTTTGCTTGGTGTTCCTATTCCTGCCCAGTATATCAGACTTCTGTGCCCTCATGGCTGCAATATTACACGACCATTTTAGTGGCAAGAGTGCTGACCCAAAGTGCCCAGTCTGCACCATCCTATATGATGTGCCAGGGAATGGAGGGAAGGAGAAGTTCTTTCAAGATATGGTCTTGGGAGCAACAACGCCTTGAAGGTTGGCCTTCATGTTTAGAATCTCTTCTAGGAATTCTTTCACTCTTTTTTTTCCCCTGCACATAGAGCTTCTCATGTCTCCATCCTGGACAAATGTACCACTCAATTATATGCTGAGTTTACATTCAATAGGAATTATATATATATTATTTTACATAGATTGTGAGCTCCTTTTTGAATGTTTGGATTGCACCTAGAACATAGTGGGTGGTTGTGTGAAGCAATGCTCGTCTTATTACTATAATAATTATGTAATGATTATAATAATCTTTTATAATAACTAGTTTTAACACTGCAAAGCTATGTGGATAGCTGTAGTCTTTTATACAGGGATGTTTCTCTTGAATGCTATTAATAAAAGTATGGATGGCTCTGAAATGTCAAACAACAATTTGGGCTTCAAAAACAACAAGAATTCAGCTTTAAAAATTGTGAAATTTACATTGTGAAACCTCATCCATTGAGTTCCATGGTGTTTCTTTTCTGGTTTCTAAGCCTCTAGAGTTCACTCAGGTCAGATTCTCAAGTTTGTTTCCATAATTAGAAGGAATAGGAGACTTGCATCCTTTTTTAAAAGTGGAACTGTGATTCCCACATAATCTGAGGAATCCAAGAACTGGAGTCCAAGGAAAACACCAAATGTTGTAAGGTAAAATTGTGAGACTTGGCAACACTGAATACCACTTTGAACTTGTATATGGTGTGTTCCATATAGAGGTTTCAAAGCTCCAGTAAGGTTTGGAAATGTTATGGCTGGCTGTCACAGATTATGATGAAAGTATTTCAAGACAGGTGTATTCCACCCCTTTATTTGACAAATGGTATCCAAGGCACTTAGAATTAGGGACTCGTCTGAAGTCATTCATCTAGCCTGCATCAGAGCAGGTAATACAACCAAACGTGTCCAACTTCCAGGTCATGGGTTGAACGCACAAGACCAGAATGATTTTAAAAGGTTATTTATACTCATTGTGAAGACCTGCGCAGCAACTTGTCGTCATTTGGGAACTCGCCTGCTTTCAGTGCTTGTTTTGCCTGCCCTCAGGCTTCAGGTCATGGGAGGTAATGGTAATACTCCTCCCGAACTTTACTCCCCCCTGCAAAGTAACGAGAGGCTTCTAATCAAATACATGGCACTGAAATTGTAAACAGAGTTGACATTTCCATGACCTCTGTTAGGCTTGCAGCGCTAACCAGTCCCAAGGCTGAAACGCAGGCAGGTGGCGTGTGGCAGTTACGGTCGGGGCTGCCGGCTGTCTGCAGACTCGGGCAGACGGTGCTGCGTCCATTCACAGCTGGAAGGCTTTCCTCGTAAGCATGAGGGCTGCTCCCTCTGTCAGTCAGCATAGGTGGGTTGCACAGCACCGTTCCTCTGGAAAGCACCGTGACATCACACAGAAGAGTATGATGTCACCTGGGGACTAAGGTCCAGGAACCAGTGAAGTCTAAAGCGGCAAAATTAGATCTTTATGTGCCGTAGCAGCTTCATAAACATAGCTGAAAGTTATCTACATCAGCAACATGCTTTTGCTTCTCTTTGGCATATTTTCAGTTTTCTGTGAGGGATCAGGACTCATTTTAAATGACCGCAAGGGGCTGCGTCCTCCTCCTCTTTGTAGTGGATGGAGAACAGGACTGGATGATAGGAAGATCCAGAGTTTCTCTCTTGACCGAACCACTGACTCAGCGAGTGACCTTGAGCAAGCCACTAGCACTCTTTACCTCGGATTTGAAAAGTAGCAAAAAAGAGCCCCCCCCCCAGCAGAGAAACAGCCAGACACTGCATCTGACCTGCACATTCCTGAGGAAATTAATTGCACATCTCCTCTCTCCCACCAACCCCTGAGAACCACATGTGGCATCTGACCTCTCCTGGGGAAACACATTCCTTGCAATAATGTGGCTGGCAACGAGTAAGTACCGTAGTCATCAGAGGGTGGAATAAAAGAGACTGGTACTTTGCTGAAGCGACAGGGAGGTGTCTCTGGCCCCGTGTGTAGGGAACTTGAGAACCAGACTAGTGGATTTCTGACCCAGAGTCCTAGTACTGACATGTAACAAAAGCAGCCAGTCGTGTGTGAGCAAGGATAGAGCGGTAAATGTTTGTCGGGAGAGGCACAGGATGTGTAACCCTGAGACGGTCAGTCCTGTGCAGAGGCCCACAGTGTGTGACCTCTGAAACATGTTGCCAGCAAGATGTGATTAACACAGACGTTTCCTTTTTGGATGAGTACGAAGAGTTGATGCGTTAGTTCATTCAGCACAGCACAGGAAGGCCAATGCTGAGCACTCATGCATCCTCTGATAAGTTTTACGTGTAACCCTTTAGTGTCTAGTCCACAGGAGCGCTGGCTGTGGTCAAGAAGCGTTGGAGCTGGATTGGAGTTTGAGACCAGGCCTGGTGAATTCTGCAGTGCAGCAGGCTCAGGCCGGCTCCAGGGCCTGGCGCGACCATTCCCCTTGAGGTTTCCGATACCTTCAGCAGTGCCGGGCAGCAGCATGACAGGTGTCTTCTGCCTAGCTACACCCGACAGGAGATAGCAAATCCAGTCCAGCTGTGCTTTTGAGCCACAGCAATTAAGGGTTCGGTTACATCAGAAGAATTGGAAGACTGTACAGAATAGTAAATAGACTGCACTTGTGCCAGGGCCAGTGTCTGTATTTAGGAAGAGCCCTGGGTTGTGAATATGTCCTTGGAACTTCACATGTAATTTCAGGAGGACTCTGCGCATATGTGAGGAGGGAATCCTCCTGGTTTTTCCTCACCTTTTATTCCCTCCCACCTATCCAATAACACACATCAATATAACCTTATGGAGATTTTTCCTCCCTGACAGGGCATAGTCCTGAGTGCAGCTGCCAGTGCTTTTCCACATGCCAGTAAGTGAGGACCATGGGAGAACAGAGCTCTGACACTCACTCCTCCATGGGTGAGCGGACAGTAGATCTGCTGGTGATAACAGCACACCGGGAACTGAACCAAGAATCTCCAGAGTTAAAACCCTGACCTGCTGCATCTTGAGTTAGAGTTCTCCAGCTGTTCCCACAGCTGTGGTATCCTCTATGGATTGTGTGCAGAGGTAGATCTGTCAGCACACTCTCACCAGTGAATTACGCTCACATATTAGGGTGTTGGGAGCAATAAAGATGCCCATTATCCAGGGCTGAGAAGACTTCTGGTTCTGTATTCTAATCCTAACTTTTAGGTTGTCTATCACATCCTTTTACCTCTTTCCTTGAGCGAGGCTGATGGTCATTAGTTGGCATTTTGGTACACATCAGCCAACAGCAATAAGTAAGACTTGAGCTTACTCATTTAAATCTCTGTCCTGAATTTCAGAAGGATATTCTTTGTTGGCCGGGCTTTTGCTGTGGAAATAGTGCCCTTAGGTACAGCCTGACCCAGTCCATTCTGAACTGCCCTCAACTTAATTCAATTTACTTACAAAAGCAGGGAAAAGTGAACGTTTAGAAAATAGTTTCTTCTCCTGCAGTTTTACAGATTTGATTTTTAATACATTGCTAGTATATTGTATATTGCAGTCATCCCTCTCCATCAGTGGATGAAATGGGTATCAAGAGTTTCTCTTACTGCCTCTGTATAAAATGTACTTAAGAACCATTAAGTTTAGGTTCTTCTTCTCACAGCTACTTAGTGATTTTTGGAGTTTGTTATGCAAACATTTTAAATAGGAAAAAATGCATGTAAAATCTTGCATGCAGGACATCCTGTCAATAGTCGCTCTATATGTACATGCATTCATCACCTCACTGTACTGTTTGGTTCATATGTAATTCTCTGCTGTGCTTCAGCTGAGCTTGTGCTTACTATTTCACAGGCTAAACCCCGATGTACAGATGCAGTTACAGCAGAGGCCACCTCACCATCACAGCCCAACTTCCTCCTTAACGTCCTTGGGATCTTTGACCTTACTACAGTCTCCACCACCATCCAGACTGTCTCCTTCTCAGCATCAGCAACCCCTTACTTCAAACCAGGGAGACTCAAGCCTTCTACCACGGACCCAGCCACCATTCATGTCAAATCAGGTCCATCAGGGAGATCTTTATCGACTTTGTCAACCTATTCTAGGCCAGCAGCAGCAACAAGGAGATTCCTACTCACTAATGTCAAGAGCTCAGCAGATTCCTTCTCCTTATCAGCAGATGCAAGTGGATCCTTTTGCCATTGTTTCCAGGGCCCAGCAGATGGTGGAGATCCTGTCAGAGGAGAACCGGTCCTTACGGCAGGAGTTGGATGGGTGCTATGAGAAGGTAGCAAGGTTACAGAAGGTAGGTGTTGTATGGCCCTGAAAGTCTTCTCTGCAATTAAAAATCACTCTCCAGCAAATGACTGCAGCTGATTCAAGAGATTAGTTACCTGCTCTAGAGCTCTTCATCCTGTGTCAGTGGTGTCTTCAGCTTCATCCCATGATAGCAGTCTGTTGGCCTGTATTCAATGAGTAAGTGGCCTCAGTTCTACTCTCAAGTAGGCAACTGGCCACATTTCAATAGGCAGCCTCATCAGCTGCCTTAGAGAGGCTAGTGGTTTGGGCAGTTTTCTCAGCTAGAACCAGGACTGCAAGACAGCTGCAGGCTTGATGTTCTTATTATATTTGAAAGGCTTAGATAGTGTGGTCATGGGAGCTCTAAAGATCACATAGGCCAGCAACTGAGTTGGTGCCTTCAAAACTGGCTGACTAGACAGTGAGAGAAACTTGCACAGCTAGTTTCCTGTGGTGTGCCCCTGTGTCTAAAAGAAATTTGGACATACAGAGTTTTCAGGGTATAGCTGAAGCCCCAAAGGCAACACAAGGTGATGTAATCCTAGTTGTCTCCGTGGTATGAAGCTGATTGTTTGCTTCGTTAAACAGAGTCCACAACACTTGGCATCAAGCTGGCACATACATTTTCATAACTCTTTCTAGAATTGTCAGTAATACTTGCACCACTGATGATGCATAAATGTTGACGGTGGGGAGGGATACGACTCAGAGCTATCGCTGGGTGCTGGCTCTGCCTGGGCTACCGCCCTGCACCCCTCCCTCTGGTCAGTGCAGAAGTTGCACCAGGCTCCGCTGCTGCCAGGTCTTGGCTTTGGCTGGGCTGCAGCCCCGTGCCCCACCATCAGTGCAGAAATCTGGGAGAGGGGGCACGTACCCTCTGTGTTCCCCCCAGCATATTGCCAGTGACCTGCATCTGGCTGTGCCATGAAAGACTCGCAGAAATGACTTGTTGTCTAATGAGTTCACCAGCAATTAGAATGCAGACCTAGTGAGAATTGCCTTTACCCTGGAGCTGTAAGGGAGAAGTTGAGCACTGACTGTAGTTTAGGTGTCTGTAGGCTTTGAACTGTTCTTTGACCCCTGAACAGCCTGTGGGGCCCTAGGAGTTCCCGGCTGTTACAATGCTCTTGCTTTTTGTTCTGCATTTGAGTATTTCTGCCCACCAGTTTGTTTCCTATGTGACTTCTGTTCAGGTTGGTTTGTTCATTTTTAGGAAGGTTGCAATGAAGGAAGTGATTTAGTGAAATGTATGACAGCTTCCTGATAACAAAGGAACTCCCCTCTGTCCCCTTACCCAGCTGACTGCTTGCTAAAGATAGAAATGGTGGTGTCTGCTTCTTGGTAGATCCTTACTGCCAAAGTGACATGAGACGCAGTCAGCTTGGGTTAAGTGGAAGTGAATTATTTTCTGTCTCTGGTGTTTAGCTCTTTCCTTCAGAGAACAAATTGGAGGCTTTACCATGCAAGATAGACGGACTGAGGAAAGCATATTTATTGTTAACAGATCTTCATTCTGAAAACTGAAGACCTAATGAGACTGAACCCTTTTAGTTTTCTAGACTATATTTCCATTTTTTCAGTGCCAGCTCTGGATTGTTAAGCCCATAAATGAATGCAGTCTAGTGAATCTCATCAGTAAGTTACAACCTGATATTAGTATTTTTTGGCGCAGCTTTATTTGTAAGTCAATTTTCCTGCACTAATGAAAAGTGGTTAGAGCCAGGCCTTGGAAGACTGGGCTCTAAATCTTTATTCCTTGCTCTGTGAGATCTGGGATACATTGCAGTTTACTTTGGCCACAGTTTTACCTCCTTGGTATATGGATGTAATCATGCTTTACCTCACTTGAGGCTGAAAAATATTTATTCATTAAAGCACTTTGAGAACCTAGACAGAAACACATATCTTAAGTGCCAGGCATTATTGCTCATTAAATCGCATGCTTCCATTTCCACTGTAGCTGGAAACAGAAATCCAGCAAGTTTCAGAGGCCTACAAAAACCTAGAAAAGTCCTCCTCTAAGCGGGATGCCTTGGAAAAGGCCATGCGAAACAAGCTGGAAGGAGAAATCCGCAGGCTTCACGATTTCAACAGGGACCTGAGAGGTAAATGCATACCATTTCCTTATGCCTTCATGTTGTACTTGACTGGTGAGAGTTTTGCTGCGGGACTTGCTTGTGTTGGCCGACACTTACAGAACATGACATGATGCACCAGGTATTCTCAGCTGTCTAGGGTTGTCAGCGAATTGCTTTGGACTTTAGAAAGGCGAGGTTTGGTTGATTGCTGCAGCATCTGATTTCCAGCCTCTCTAATTATAAAGGTGGAGGAAAAAAAATCCAGCCAAGCCCAAACTAGGGCATAACATTAGAATTCTTTATCATGTTATAGCTAATAAATAGGGGTGCACCTATAATGATTTTTTTGGCTGATACCAATGGCCAAGAAAAGCCAATTACTGGTAATGTCAATTTTGCTTTTATTGGTGCTGATATATGAACCAGTATATTGGTGCATCTCTGTGAATAAACATTTTAAAATATAATTGAAAAACACTCCGCTGACTGCCCATTCTGCATGGTCTTTTTATCTCCTATCCTGCAACCCCTCCACACCGTCTCTCAGACAGTCCACTCTTCTTGCAGTTTCTCAACACTATTTATCAGTGGAGGCAGCAATTTGTTCTGGTCCCCGAGAAGAATGTATCTATTTCTAGGTAAAAAGTTGCAGTAGTGCAATGGCTGGAAATTGAGACTGGCATTGAATGCGGTTTGAGTCTAAAATGATAGAGAGAGAAAGCCAGCTGTGTCTTTAGGGGCATGCAATCAGAATAATTTAAACTGCTTTTTCTGTAAACACCTTCCAATTCTCCTGAATATCTTCTGCTTTTGCTGTCCTTTCAGCCTCTAATTGTTTAAAGCCACGATCCCTAGGTATTGACAGGGGAAGTGTTTTGAGTTCCAGTCTAAGACCATGCAGTACCCAATATTAAAACAAAAGGTTTCATGTAAGGGTTGTAATAAACTAAATCAGATATTACCAGCAGGTAGTTAATAAGTTTCATGGATTGATAGAATCTTCTGTTAGAGATCTAACGAGACAAATATACACCTGCAATTGGGGCAGTTAATTTTTCTGAAGTCAGATAAGGCATCAGAGACATTAGTGATTTTTATTTTCCAGCTTATGTTCCTAGATTTAATGGAAGCCTTAGAGAGACTCTCTTAATTGCATAGACAAGCCTTCTAGAACTCATACAAAAACGGTATTTTCTATAGGTTTCTCTAGCCCTCTTGTATAAGCTTCCCAGAAAATTATCTCCCTTTCATAGACTTCTATGGAGCGATTCAGTACATCTGTAGAAACATTTAAAAAAAAAAAACTCACTGCCTTTCACACTTCGTTTTTTTGGAATAATTTCTATACCCTTTTTTGTTTCATACCTTTAACATACACCAGAATGTTTTTACAAGAGCTTTGAATGTTCTGATTATAATACTATCTGCAAATTTCATGCAATTTCATTTCCCTCTGATTTCAAATCTTCTGATTATTTAGAACTAAAAGTGCTGAGCACTGAACTTGTTTTTACAAGTGTCCCCAGTGGATGCAACTTACAAAGCAAGTTCAAAAAGTTTGCCTGAAAGCTTTTCATTCTTTGTTGTTTCTCCTCTTTAAAAAATTCTGCAGAGCGTATGGAGACAGCCAACAAGCAACTTGCAGAGAAGGAATTTGAGGGGTCTGAAGACAATCGGAAAACCATCTCTCAACTCTTTGCACAGAGTGAGTCAGACATTCATTGTGGTCTAGCTAGTAAAATGCACCACTCAGGTAAAAATGGAGTACTGTCATGCACCGTAGAGAGAGGTAGGTAGCGGCATTAGTCTGAAATCAGGCAGAAAGTAGGGTAACTAAATTGGAGATGTGTAGCATATGCTTTCATAAGCAGAGTGCTTACTTCATCACATGAAGATCAGCCTGTCTTATCTTGTGCTCAGCTGTTGTGGTGAGGAGGGCCATGTAAGGAGATGATAGTCTGAAACTGCTAGTGGAAGAAGAGGTTGAATTCAGGATTTTCCTTCTATCAGTAAATAAAATTCATTGAATGACACGTATCAAGTGGAAAGATTGGAAAACGAGCACCATTTGCCTGCTTTCAGCTCGTATGTGGCTTTTTCTGTACGTTTCTTTAGCCCTAGCCGGGGAGGACCTTAAGGCCTTCCACCATCTACTGAGTCTGCAGCTCAGCATCTATTTTGTGGCCTGAAGATGCACTTTGTGTCTGTCCTTCACAGTTGAGCAAAAGTGTGGAGGAGGCTGTGGAGGAGCTGAGTTTCAGCAAGAGGGCTTTAGATCCCCTTAGCTCTTTTTTCTCTACTTCTTATTGCCACAGTTTTTTCTGAAGTCCCTCATTGATGCATTTGGTTCAGTGAACAGGCCAGTAGGGAGGACTCAGTAGTTTAAAAAAATGGGGTCCTCTGCGTAGCTGTCTGGGCAGAGATACTTAAGGGTCATGACTTCTGTCCAGAGCAATGGATCCACCACAGGGCAAACCAAAATTACAGGTAAGTGATTTTTGCCTTTCCCCTGTACTGAAATATCTTGAGGTTTATGACAGTGAGTCAACCTTCTTCCTGATTGCTCAGTGCACTCCACCCTTCTGAAAGAGCTCACTATTTTCCATTATATAAAAGATAATGTTTTAAAATTGAGGGGGAAAAATTGCCACAGAGAAATGCATGTTCCTCAGATGTAGGTTGCAGAGAGACCCTAAAATGGAGGGACAGGGCAGTGCACCACATGGGGGAGAAGCTTTCAGTGAGCCCCTTCGTGCAAGCAATGACCTGAGCTTATGGAAGTTCTCACCAAAATTAATGGCAAAACGAATCAACTTTTACAGCAGCAGCATTTGGCCACATACATGTGAGTTTGTAGACCACACTCCTCCAGGCCTGTACAAGCAGGTAGTTTAATACCAGGTGGCAATACTGTATCCCAATGCTGTAGGAAAGGCCCATACCACCACTTACTGTGCCTCAGGGTTTCTGCCTGCAGAAGCCAGCTCTAAAAGGTGCCTTCAGGTCTTCCCCCTTGGCAGAGGCTGATCTGGGGATATGCTGAGTTGGCAGTCTTCATCTTGGCTGCTCTGGCCAGGTTCCCACTCTTCCTTTGCAACCACTGTTTGGGCTGTTTCAATCCTCTGGCAGAAAGGAGTTTGTAGTTGCTATGTGCTATTAGGGCTTTGCACTTGGCTCTTCCCAGCAGAAGAAAGGCAATGTAACCCCTCTGTGCAGCCAGGAGCTGGTTCCTGTTTTTCAAGCCTTCCACTCCTTGTCCTCATTCCTTTGTCGTGGGATATTAAGTTTTTGGAATGCAGTTTCTCTGGTGTCATCAGTGCTGGGTGTAGATTGCTCTGGGGAGTATTTCATAGTTATGTATTCAGTAGATGAGTTAATGCTACCATTGCAAGTGGTTTGCAAGAACTGCTGGGAATGGCAGCAACTCCACAGAGGACGTCTGCTCTGCATTCCAGCTTTGCTTGTGGGCTTGCTTACATGTTCGCACTGGTTTTCCTTGTCCTTATGTTATCCCATTTATTTTTACTAAAAGTAGTTGCTTTGTGAATGGAAATGCTTTAAGACACTCACAAAGTCCAGGTGTTTTGTGGGTGGCAGCTTGAATGGACCAGACATGTTGCACTGAATGGATTCAGCCTTATCTATTCTAAACTCCACTGTCCCCATGTTGAGGACCTCCACTGCCTACTGAGCACATGTGCATGTATGTATCTATACTTGCTCCTGGCCTTCTTGGTAATGGCTAAACCTGTACACCATCCATTGCATGACATGATATTTTCCAACATAACAGATCTGCTCAAGCTGCAACGTGAAAGAGTCAGGAATGGTATGAACCATCTGTCTAGAGGTCTGAGGAAAAAAATATGCATTAAATTGTGTCAAAGAGCATTTCCTTCCCAAGGAGAGAAAAAAATAGAAACTCGAAGTCCAAAATTACAGTCTGGCATCTTTAGGTAACAGTATTGCCCCATTGCTAGCAGCATGATCTTGTGTCTGGCTAGTCGCTGCGTTGAGGGCTAAGCAGTCAAGAAATAGCCCAGCTACAGACTGCTTCCTGAATGTGAGGACTAAGAAGGACAGTTAAGATAATCTAGTCCAGCCTTTGGCACAGCATAGAACCTGGACTGAATTTCTGCATCAGGCGTTGGCTTTAAAAAATTGACAAGGGGGTTTTCAGTACAAGTGAGTGGGTTTGTATAAAGCTTTGGAGAGAGAGAGAGAGAGGTGACTTGTGATCTCAGAGTACGGGACAGTCGAAGCACTGATGGCACAGGTCCACTGCTTTACCTGGAGGCAGCAGAGAAGAATTTTATTGCTCATCTCTCAGAAGAAAATGCCAGCAAAGGGGGCCAGTCAGCATGGTGCTTGTATGACAATGACGCTGACCCACCAGTAGCTGAACTGACATGGACTGGTTGGGTTATTTGTGTTTTTACATTGTTATTATTGAAAACAGGCTTATCATGGGGAAGCGAAGCAGAAAAGCAAAGCCTTGCAATAAAACCAGACAGCTCTATGATGTACCTTTGCTATTGTCTACTCGCTAACCTGGGGTGTTACCAGCTTCTAAGGATATCAGCTTTTCTCTGACTTTGATTCTGTAAGCTACAAGTACAAGGCACCGTGTCCCAGTAGCTATCTAGCTACGTAGGTAGGACACAGCCTAACTCAAGGGTGTCAAATGTATGGCCTGTGGGCTGGATCCAGCCTGTGGAACCACTCTATCCTGCCTGCTGCTATGGGAAGTTGGGGTGTGGTCTGCTACAGAAAGGCAGACATTGGCAGGAGGAGGGTGAGCAAAGGCTGGTGCAGCCCTACTGGCTTTCCATCCACTCCACCCATCACCACTGCTGTTGTCCTGTCTCCTCAGCTGTGAGTCCTGCCACTGTGTCACAGGGCATGCAACAAGGGCAGCAGTTCTGGTTCTGGCACAGGCACATTGTGGGATCTGGAGCTGTCTCTGCTGCAGCCATGTGCCCCGTGTCTGAGCTGGAACTGCTACCATCACTGCCCCTGTGCATCATTGCCTGGAACAACCCCATGCCACAGGCTGGATCAGGCCCAGGGTATGTGGTGAGTTTGACACTTCTGACCTAACAGAACCTATTTACCGAAAAGTCCCTCTTTTTCATCTCTGTCTGTAGTGCTCTCTTTGCCCTCTTTCTTCCCAGAGATTCATCTGGTATTAGCAAAGGTCCCATCTTCCCTTTGGGCAAGTGGTTGCCTGTGAATGCAGATAATGGTACACAGTGGCCTGGGAACTCCTCTCTACTGTGGAATTTATGGGAATGTCCCACTCATATGAGTCCGGTCAGGGAAGGCTCTGTTCATTTTGAGATCACATCATGTTTCCCACTCTATTTTTATATATATAGATAAAGAAACACAGAGGGAGAAGGAAAAACTGGAGATTGAACTAGCTGCTGCACGCTCAACTAATGAGGATCAGCGGAGGCACATTGAGATTCGAGACCAGGCCCTAAACAACGCGCAGGCCAAGGTGGTGAAACTGGAGGAAGAGGTAAGCTCACTGGGGGAGTATGTCTGAGCGTAGCTCAGTGTATGTATTAATGAAAGGGAATGGGCAGTGGTCCACCCTTTGCAAAGTGAGTGAGAAATATGCTCTCTTTGAGAGGTTTAATTTGCACTGCATTGCATTGCCTTGGTTAGTTACACTGTTTTAAAAGGTGTTCAGATAAGCTGCAAGTTTATATTTGCTTGGAAAAGCATTCTTCATTCTTTGGGCGGCCTCACTGCATTTGCCTCTTGTCTTCATCATCTGTTAAAACAGGTTTGAGCTGAAGTCCCAGATCCAGTTATCCCCTGAATTTGGCAGAAATTCAGATCTGGACTCAGTCTTATAAATAATAGCAAGTGAACTCAGCTCACACATTGCCAAGAGTTCTGTCAAAGCTGTGTTGTGAGTAATGTAGCTCTACAATAACTTTTTTCCTCATTCATATAGGCTGGGTCAGAGCCTGGCTGCTCTCCTCCTCCTCTTGCCAGGGAGAAGGACAGGGACAGGGACCGGCCTTTTCCCTGCTTAGCATGGGACCTGCCTTGTTCAGAGGTTGTCTCTTTGACTTTCACCTCTCTATGCTCATTGTCATAGCATCCATCCTTCTTCCTTCTGCCCTCTCCTTCCCCTCACTGATTCCATTTCCCACCTCCAACAACCATTGCCTCTGCCCTCCTCTTGTATCGTGGAGTCTCTCTGGTGAAAATCCTGTGACCAAGCTGGCTTTCTCCACTACAGAATAGTCTCTTCTTGTTCAGTTTGGTCATTTTCCTCACTAAACAGTTCTGCTACTCTGACATTAAAGTAATACAGGGTCCTCAGTCCCAGTGTTTTTACTGCTTTTGCTCACTCTTGGGCCTCCAGGATTCTGTGTAGAGTCTTACCACTTTCTTCCAAGAAACAAAATTGATAGAAGGAGATATGAATCTGTCCCTCCCCTCCACTTGCCTTTGCTTCCTTCTCTTCACCTATCTGAAGTGCAGAAGTTACTCACCTGGTGTCCTGTGACTTCTGCACTTACTCAGCGATTCCATCCCATCCTTGGATCTCACTCATGCCCATTCCTCTCTCCCCACTCTCTGTAAATATGATTCAGTTTGTCCCATCTTAAAATACTCCCCCTTTTGTCCCCTCATGTCTTTCTGGCCATCTCCCTTTCATCTCAGTCTGGAGTTCCTCCCCCCAGCTCCATCCATGACCTTGTCCAGTCCAATTTTTGACTCCTTACGCTCTACTGAAGCCACATTAACCAGAATTTCTTATCACCTCTTTCTGGCCAAAGGCAAAGCATGCATTTCATCCTCCAAGGCCTAGTAAGCTGTCTTCCATGCCATTGACCCTGCTCTTCTAGAAATCTTGCCCTCCCTTGGCTTTTGTGACTTTCTACTTTCCTGTTTCTTCTGTTTCTCTAATTGTTCCTGTAGGATATCCTCCCTCCATTTTTTGAGTAGGTTCCACAGAGTCCCTCCCCCATTTTATTTTCCCCCTTGTACACTTTCTCTCCATCATAGCTCAAGGAATCGGAGACCTGTCTGATGAGGGGCTTTGGCAAGCTCCAGAGAGTGTGGGAGGAGAGGAGGACAGAGATCAACAGGTGAGGAGTCCTTTGGAGACCAAGGAATTTAAGTCTTAGGAATAGAGAGGGACAGGGCTGTGGATCATGAACTCCCCTCTGACAGAGAGGGTGCTGCTCCTTGATAGGGCTGAAGTCAGTCTGTGGGACACGGTGAAGAAAGCTGGCCCTACTACAGCAACACATATGCTGTACCTGTTCTGGAGGAGAGAGTGCAAACTTCGCATGAATGGAAAACACTAGTTGAACTTCTCCTAGAATTGTGTTCAGCTCCAAAGTGAGAGAGACTTGGTTTTGTTGCTCAAAGGGCTGGAGAGGTGGGCTCTCAAAGAGATGGGAAGAGTGGTGACTCTGTGAGGTTTGGCAGGGTGGAGGGATGAGAAGCTGTTAAGAATCACGGACCAAATCCAACCCTGAGTGAAGCTGGCAATCCAGCAATATCAGTAGAGCTGCAGCCTCTAATGCCAGGTGTGAATTACACTTTGCTTACATTCAGGAGACGGAAGGAGACGAGCTGATTTATGAGAGCAGTGATACAGTTTGGGTCTGAACCTATTCAATAAGCTTGAACCTGCAAGGTACAGAGTGCTCTGGCACCAGTCCAAAGGCTTAGTCACCTAAATACCTTTAAAAATCCAGTGCATGCTTTGGTTTTAGCATGCAAATCGTCTCCTAGATGTCCACAAGATGGCTCATATACTCAAAGGTTCCTGGACCAGGGCCATCAAGTTCAGCACCTTGCAAGCTTGAGCCCCTAATTGAGCTTCTGCTACTGCCTCCCTTACTGTAACTTCCAAGCACCTAGAGACAGTAACCCATAAACATGGACATGCTGTATTGCAAAAGAGCCCTCTTGTGTATGCTCAGGGGATGCTGCCATCTCAAAGTATTTGCCTACTGTCCTTTAAAAAACAAGATCCAGAATATACATAATGGTTCTTTTAAATATACACAATGGACCTCCACCATTGTGAATGAAAAAATATAGTCTTGACTGCCTGAGGGTTTGTGGTGGCTTTTACTCCATCTTTTGCCTGTAGTCCCAGTTCTACAGGAAGTGCCACCCTTCCTGTTGTAGATAAATATGGAAGCTTCTCAGTGAGAAAGTAGACACGAGCCTTCTAGGAGTCTGCTCTTTTTGAAGATGTGGGGGAGGGAATGGGAGAGAAAAAGCCACTCATTTTTGTAGGTCTCAGAAATCACTTTTCAGGGAAGCACTTGGGATCATGAAAGCATTTGTTGCCTCGGCATCAGACCAGGAAAGCTGCTCAAATCTTTTATCTCCCCTTTCAATAACTTTCTGAAAGAAGGCACAGGAAACTGTTCAGTGCCCAGAGTACAACTTAAGGAGAACTCTAAATGTCAGGCTATGATTTAATGGTATCCAGTGACCAAGTTATCTGAGCAATTTGTCAATGATTTCTTTTATTCCCGTGTGCTTCACTCAAATAGCCCGTCTGCATAATGGTCAGGAATTTCCAAGTTAGTGCTTCAAAAGAGGGTGGGGTTGGTTACACTAACATCTGGCAGAGGCAGTGGTTCAAGGCCTGAGGGATGGCGTGTTTCAGTCGTTGCATCCTGTCGTGTGGGTTTTTCAGTTTTTCTTCTTCCTTTTGGGCTTCCTGCTCAGCAGATTCTCATCCTGCCTAATCTTCATCAAACCTTTTCAGATACCCTTTACTCCAGTTTAGATGAAGGCTAGAAATTGTACCATTGGGATGGAATTTAAAATTTTGCCTTAGAATCAGATTTATTGGTTTCATTCCACTACTAGCTTACTGCCTTATGTAAGCCTTCTAGTCTCTCTATATTTGTCACCTGTTTTGTATGTGGGGACGTGGTAGCATGGGATACCAGGGCCCGATCCCATGGGGCTGGGTGAAGGTAACATGGGGCATTGGGGCCCAAGCTAGGTAGGTGGGGGCCTGATCCAGTCTGTAGACTGGTCCCACGCTACTTATCTGGCCCTCAGGGCTGAGCACCACTGGTTTAGAATATAAGCTACTATTGAAAGTAAAGTTTAGGAAGTGCTGAAGTTATTTCTGAAGTAAGGGCATGATTGGGGGTATTTAAAAGGAAACTGAAAGCAAATGTGTCTGCATCCACTTGGTATATGTCTGCATATGTTGTATGAGATTTCTTATTTCTACTTCTTCATGATAGCCTTCTCCCCCAGGAATGTTTAATTCCATTTTTGCCTTTTTCACTTCAGATAGGGAGAATACTAAAAAAACTTCCTCTGCCAGAGGGGCCTTGCTAGGACCTTGAAAGAGGAGCTTAATAAACAGTATTAACTGCAGCTCTCCCTCCTCACACATTAACTGAGCCAGTATTGGTCCTGCACTTCCAGCTGTGAGATGTAGGGACAGCTGTCAGTCGTGCGTTCATTTGTAAATGCACAAACGGCTGAGGGCATGATGAGAACAATGTTTGTTATTAAAGGAAATACGGAGCTTCACCTTTCTATTGTGTATTTAGGTTAGGTGTTTGGAAGTCCCTTCTTTCACTTGGTAGGTAAGGATTAATTTTTAATAAAGGGAAAAATATAAATGCTAGCATTTTCATGTACATTTAGGGCCATATCATGCTATCTATGTAAGCAGACCTCATTGATTTCATGGAGTCTCTTAGTAAGTTTTATAAGATGACCAGCAGTTTTGTAAAGACAGGATTTTCAAAGGATCCTAGCTGCTAAGTTGTCAGTGCGCTGCTCCGTGCTGACCACTTAAAATGTCTGCATGTCTGCCCACTTCATTTAGGTGTCCGAATGGGAGGTAGTTTGCAGAAGCATTGAATAGAAGGAGGAAATGGAAGAGGTGGAACTGAGTAAAGCTTTGTGAAATTGCTCAAAGAACTTCAGTGTTTTTCTGTGGCCACGACAGTATTAAGGGGAAAATGTACTTAATGTTAAGGACGTGGCTGGCATTAATGCCAGACTCCAGGCTAGTGGAGTTTCTTGCTTGATGTTGGTTCAAAGTGATCAAGTTGTGTTGAGCATTGAATCTTGCTGGAAAAAGGGCAAGTGTTTTGTGCTGACATTTAAGATACCAAATGCAGAGAAGAACAGGCTGGTCATAAAATAGCCAGCATATACCAGTTAGCTTAAGTTGGTTTTTTTTTTTCCTTTGCTTGAATGCCTGGTAGAGACTGCTGAGGGAAAATGTTAACCATCGCTGTGCTGTATGGGATCACAACACTTTTTTCCCCCAGCACATCAGGACCAGGGGAGGAGACAGTTTGCTATACTAGTTGGAACTCCTGAATCCTACTACTGCCACCGACTTGCTGTGTGACTGCAAGGAACTTCTTAAATTAACCTGGTATATCCTGTTCACATCTGGGTGTAGGATTTGCTCATTTCATTCAAGTTGTGCCAGACTGCGTGGCTTAAAGCTCTTTAAGATACAAAGGTATTACTGAAGTGCGAATATGGCAGTATTAGCACAGGCTGGCTTATTGTGTGCTACTTGTTAATCAAATCAGTAGTTCCTTTTTAGGTCTCAATAATAGGTGTCATTCTCAGTACAGTTTCACAATAATCATTAAATCAGCATCATAACAAATGTTGTTTTAGTGGAATATTTAGCCTGTTCCTCTTTAATAATGTCTATGTGCACATTTTAGGCATGTATGGAGAGAAGATGGGGTAGATAAGTTTCTCTTTATATACATATAAAATATGCACATAAACATGCACATACTTTACATGAACTGAATACAGCTGGCATCTACTGTTTATTCTGTGTCATCTCAAGGATGTCTTAGAAAACAGAGAGCCCTTTTTAATAGGAAATGCAGATTATTTTTTATTCTCCGTTTTTATTGCTGTGTGTCTACCTGTTAGTAATTTTCCGGAGGTGGCTTTGAGGACTGTAAACTTATTTTAAGTACAGATGGAGAGACCACATTGTGTCGCGTATCCAGGTTGTAGCTGTCAGAGGCAAAAGGAATCTACTTGTGGTAGAGGTGATCTCTTTTATTAGACCAACTGGATTTTTTCAGAAATATTTTTTCAAAAATATTTTTGGCACTCTCGCTCAGGGTCTACTCCTTAGCAGGACAGCATCATCAAATCACTTCAACCTACACTTGAGCTCTTCCCAGTGGCCTCGCTGGAACAGAACGCAGTCGAGCTGTGGTTCACAGGAATCCTGCAGGAATATATTCCAAGAGGGAGAGGTGGATTAATTGTGCCAGCTCTCTTCTTAGTACATTTGGGCAATAGCAAGCAGATTCCTGGAGAGAAGCACATTTTCAGCTTCATCTGAACTGATTCAGGTGTAGGAGAAACTCGGAGAGAATTAACACATGCAGGAGAGATTTAAAAACAAAAAACACTTTGAAGACATCAAAATGGTGGTGGGAGGGAAGCAGATGTTGACAAGCATTACAAATATGATGTAATAGCATAATTCAGAATCAACAGGGTAATGGCTGGGTTTTTCCCAAGCCTGGGAACATTTCTGAATCATTGCAAGTTATTCAGGAAGTCCTTATCCAACTCCTTCAAGTTGCAGCAAGGGAAATTTAATGTTGGATACAAGGAAAAATTCTCACGAGGATGGCAGTAAAACACTGGAACAAGTTACCCAGGGAGGTGGTGGACTCTCCACTCTTGGAGATTAAGACCCCGGGTAGACAAAGCTTTGGCTGGGATGATCTAGTTGGGGATGGTCCTACTCTGAGCAGGGGTTGAACTAGTTGTGACCTCCTGAGGTCCCTTCCAGCCCTAATTTTCTATCATTCCTTGCTGTGCACCTCCTCTGAGGAGTTGTGCTTTTCTTCACAGGAGAGGAACATTTCCTCTCTGTGGAGGCTAATTCCAGGATTCCCAAAATGACTCTGTATCCCCAGTGTTCTCCTGGTATCTAAGGACCTGCACCATGAAAGTGCCTCTGCCCTGCATGCCGTTGTTCCTGGTATCATATACATAGACTCTCTTTGGTTTCTTTGAAAGCCTTCTTCCAGCACTACCCCTGGTGCTCCAGAACCGTGCTAATCTAATTACAGGGAATTTGGGCTCAAAGAGAGCGAGTCTGAATAAAACAGGGGAATGATACTCATTTGGCTCTTGGAATTTTTTCTTCTTACTCTTTTTTGGGGAGTAGCTGTACGATCCAGCTTTCTGTGTTATGAGGGCGACACATTGTTTTTCAGTGCTTTTGGACTGCATGTTGAATCAAATGCTCTCTGTGGTAAAAGCAGGTGGCCTGGTGACTGGCATTGCTAACGAATTCTCCGCTCCCTGGGAAGTGGGTATTTAAGCATGCTCCCCTGTGAAGAGCATGAAGGGCTAGTTCCTGCTTGCCGCAGTTCGGTGCATATATTTGTTTTAATTTTATTCCTGTATATTTAAAGGGATGGATCCATTTCCCTCTGCTGAGAGCCTTTTAGTTCAGGGATTTTAATGCATGGACATTTCCAAGCAATAAAACCTTCTAACTCAGAAACAGATTATTCTTCAGGATTTTCTGGAACAGCGTAGCCCAACATGCTCTTTATTGCACTGAAACCGCCCAGAAGTCTGCAGGAATACAGTCTTGTTAGTAAAAGAGAAGAAATGAGAAACTCTCCTTGGATCAGGAGACCCAGGAATTTTAGGGAAAACAATTGGTTGACTTTTAAAATTGTGTGTGTTCTGTATGCCCATGAATGAGCAAGTCCCATAAGGACACGTGGGAAGTTCTGCAGCAGCACTTGAACAAGAAAACTAGGGAGCAGAGGGTTATTTTGCAGTTCTTTCCAGAGGAAGTGGGGGATGGGAAGACAGCTACACTTAAATGGTTAAATTAGACACTGCTGCTACAGTTAAAACATCTGACGGGATTAAAATTGGGTATCTGGGGATGATTTTTTCAAAGCAACGTGGCAGTGAAATAAAAAGGATTTGTATGGTTACAAGCCTACACATAGTTAGAACTGTATGGTGTGCTACAGAAAACAGTCTCTCCACAAAATGTGGTACTGCGGGGACTCTGCAATACAGCCAGCTTTCCTGACCTGTAAGCAGTGTTGCTGAAGCACTTTGTTATCTTCTGGTTTAAAAAAGCTGCTGTATTTATTGACAGAATGCCTTGCATTCCCCTCCCCAGGAAAGGTTGGTTACTGTAAGTAAAATGGGCATAAGATTATCCAGTTTAATTCAGGATCCTTAAAAAAAAAAATTGCCACTAGAAACATCACTAGATCATCATTAAAAGAGTCTGCTAAGAACAAAGATGGGCATTTGCTTTTGTGCTGAATAAATTCATGCCACAGTAAAAGAAACCACCAGAGTATCCCTAATTGGTTAGAATTAGCTTCTGAGGGGTAAAATGTTTTGTTGGCTGTGGGTACAATTTTGGAATGACAGATTACTTGGGCTTGTGAGGCAGAGGCCTGCATTGGTGGTAGGAAAGTGCACATTAAATGTCTAGTTCTTCCTGCTGGTTCTTTTTTAGATTTGCAGATGTTACGAGTCTGAAGTCATAGCTACTTAGTTGCCAGAGTTTCCAGATCTTGGTGGAAGGGAGAAAAGGAGAAAAGATCCTGGTCTTGGCATCTTCCTAAGAGCTGGAGAGAGCTGCTTGGCAGAACACTTCCTGATTGAAAGGCCACTTGCAGAGGAAAAGAGTCCATCGTGACCTGCTGCCATCTTCGACTGGCAGATGTTACGATGGCCGTAGTAACATAAAGCAAGCCAAGTTTTTTTGTCTTGTGCTGCGGGGGAAAGAGTGGGGGTTAGGTACAGTTAGGGACAATGAAGAACAAGCCTTAGGACGCTGCTCTCTCTCATTTTCCCTTTTGTTTGCCTGCAGCATGCTGGCAGTGTTCAAGAAATGCTGTTTCTAATTCCAGTCCCAGAGAAACATTCTCAGTTTATATTAATAAAATCCCTATGTGCTTGGCTGCAATCTTCCCAGCCCTTTTTATGTGGAGGACAGATCCCTCTGAAAGACAAAACAGAACTAGAAAATCGGCAGTGAAACTTCTGTGGGAAAGTTCTGGTTCACAGCTCACTGCTCCGGGCTGATATTCATAGAAGTTTAGTCGGAGATGGAAGAAGAGCTCTTCACTGTGAATACAGGATAAAATTACTGTACTCAGTCAGTCTAAGAGACAGTATGGTACATTAGAGGGCTCAAGTTTTGTTCAAGGGTATGTAAGGAGCTTTAAAAATGTACCTAACATCTTTGATTTTGTTGCACAAAGGTAGATTTGAAGAGTTTCTGAGTTCCCTCTGTAGCTAAGCTCTTTCAAAAACAATCTTATTTTCTTATATTAGTAATCCATATTTGACATGGAAAGGTTAAATGAAGATTTTTTTAAAAGGAAAAAAACCTGACGTGATGAAAATCCACTGAACAAGCCATGCCTGTACGTTGGGTTTGGTGCATCAGTGAAACATGTGCAGGCAGTGCTAACGTTGGGTAACCACACTTGTATTGCAAAATTTCACCTGCAGGTTTGGCTCTTGGGAGCACTTTCCAAAGTGAATGTCTCAGCCAAATTTGTGTCCTAATTCTTTCTTTGGCTGGGCTCTTGGTATGTGTTGACTGTAGGCCAAAAAAAAAGAAACCCCACAAAAAACCACCCTGCCAAAAAAACAATGTAATCCACAGGCATTCTCAGATTTATTAATTATTGAACTAGTAAGTGTTTGCTAGCCACCTTATTTTTCCTTTTAGCAGGTGATCAGCTGATTTCTTTAAGTAATTTTACCTGTGGCTTTAGAAAATATTAGAGATCTAGGATGTCTTTTAGTAGCCCCAAGACCTCTCATTCATTTTCTTACAATAATTAGGAGAGATCCTGATTATTACTGATTTAATTTATCTAGCGTAACGCTCAAATTGCTTTCCTTTTCATTTTGCCAGGCACTTTATTACACCATTCTCTGAATTTTTACAAAGAGCTTAACTCCAATGCAAAAAACAATGGACCAGAACCAGAAACTCTGGGGTTCTGGTTGTGGCCGTTCTGCTGATTCACTGCGTGAGACCTTTGTGTTGTCACAGAACCTATTTGAGCCCCTGTTATCTGTAAAATTGGTATAGCAGTATTCACCTTACTGTGAGGATCTAGGGTCAAATCTAAACTGTCCATAATGCACTCTGCTGGAGAACTATCAGTGCCCTCCATAGCATCTTTCATGTAACGTTGCATTAAAAAGGTCCTTGCTGCTCATGATCCAAGATGGTTCGAAATCATGGGCAATCAAGAGGTAGAAATATCCACCTGCCCTAGCTGGGAGCTCTGTGCTTGGATTACTCACCCATTCCTGAAGCTTGCGTAGCACAATTGCTGTCTCGGGAGAAACCCCCTCTGACAGTCACATTGCATCACCTTGCCAGAGGAAGCGTCTGCTGATGCTGCTGTCTGGTTCAGTGTCTGGAGCAGTGCTGTAGCAACAAAGTTTGGTGCCTGGGGCAAAGCCTGCAGTGGCAGCCCTCCCTCACCCCGTGCACAGATCCAGGGGGCACCCCCCCCACGCTTGCCCAGGAGTGCATGCAGGAGTGGGAGTTGCCCTTCCCCTGTGCCTGCTCCCCCCAAAATGAGCTGTTCACAGCTCCATCCCATGCCCCGTCTTGGCTGGACGGCGCCTGTTGATGTCTCTTCATTTCGGCACCCGGGACAGTCGCACAGCTCACCCCCCTTGCTATGGCACTGGTCTGGAGCTCACCTGGTGTCTTAGACAAGATGGACTTGGAAAGCAAAAGTCTTGAGGAGCATGTGATGAGATTTTGTTGAGGGAACTGTGGGAGGGGGAAAAAAAAAAATCAAGGAAACCTGTCCTTGCAGTAGGGGCTTCTCTGCACATGGTGTTCTGACTCCTCCAGGGCCTCTGCCCTGCCTTCACAGTTGAAGCCGAACTAACAGCCATTGTGTTCATATATTTTTTCTTTTGGCATTCATGCGTGTAGCTGTGCAGGAGGACTACTCTGTGCTACAACCGTTACTATACTCAAGCGCTTTAGACAGAATTAGGCCACAAGTATGTTTTAACATGGTGTTGTGACATTTGTATGGATTGAAGCACACTAAAATTTACTGTAGACCACTGTAAAAGGCCAACATGTTGGGACATGGTTTCTTAATGTATATAAAACATGGCTGCTCTGAGAAAAAGCCAAACCATATCACAGCATGACCCTTGAAGGCCTACACAGTCAGCCAAATCATTTGTCTTGTTATGATCTCTGATTTGTGCTTTTCACGAGTGGTAGAAGCCAACACTTCTTGGAGCAAATGCTTCCACTCTTGCAATATTGACGTATATTTCTAATGGTCACTGTGAATCTACAACTTTGCTCATGCTCTTCAAAATTTCCACTTAACTCTTGAGGTGGCTGGCCCATAACAGTGGACACCTTCAAACCAGTTGCTCCATCTTGTCATTGCCAGTGAAAGGGGTATTGCAGGCACTATCCTGTTTTCCTGGAGGCATTGACAAAACTGGGCCTTGTGACAGTAAAGGCTCATTTTACTACAAGCCTATTATGTAAAACTGCTTTTCACCACATATTACGGGCTGTATTGAGCAAATGCATCGTGCCAGCCATGTGCTCGGAAGCAGCAGCGATCATTCCCAATGTTTTGCTCGTGTATACAAATATTGTCATTTCTCTGTTACCACTGTCTGACTCGGTGTTTTGAAGTTTGCAGTCTCTAAGTGCACATGCTCTGTTAGAATGGACTTCGCTTACAGACACCTCTCCCATAGCCCCAAAAGTGTTTGTAAAGAAAATGACATTGCTAAAATATTTAGAGCAGGGTAGCCTGCAGACTTTCTGGTCTTGTCAGCAGTATTACAGAGCCCAAGACAGTCTTTCAGCAGTTCTTTCAGGTCATTTACAGGACTTCAGAAACGCTTTGGTAAGTAGATTTTCCTCAGTTGATCCAAACAAGGTATGACACAAATGTTTTTGAAAGAGCTTTCCAAATAGCTTTGCCTAGTGGGGTTGTCTTTGATGTGAAGTGGAGCATTAGCAGTACAAAAAGCCTCTCCAGGTTTCTAAACTTCTCTTCTTAAGAAGTCTGTTCTGTCCTCACAGAAAATAGCTCATTTTTGTACTTGGCTTTTCTACTGGCGATTCAGCTCCTTCCGGCTCCTATTTCTGCAAAGCACTGTCATGGATTGGTTTGGTTTGAAATCCATGGGAATATTATATGTAACCTAAATCATCACTTTGCTGCTTCTGTCAAATGCGCTGTTGGATATATTCCATGTCTTTGCTTAACATTTTTATTTGCCACTTCTCTTGCATACAGTATGGCCATTTTGTATCTTTTCAATACAGTGGCAATTACTCATGTACTTGCTCTTCTACAGATCTCATTGGCTGAGCTGCCTTGTTACATGTGCGTACTTGTTGCAGACTTGAATGGTAGAACAGCACCCTTTACTAAGTGAGACACCCAATGATTTCATCTGACTTGCACATGCCAGGGCATGCTTTAAAAAAAAAAAAAATCTATAAAGAATCAACCAAATTAGGTGTAATACTCTCCCCACTTCCCTTTGGATGATTTAGTAGAGTTTATTCAGATTCATGCTCTCTTGGATCACCGTGACTGCCATATTGCAAAACATAGCTTTACCAATGAGTCTACCAGCGTGGTAGTTTTCAGTGTGTATTATCGATCAAGTTTTCAGTTTGCTAGCTTGATTCTTGGTGGAGAATGCAAGAGTTAAGCAGAGAATGGAAATTTCTCGGTCTCGCTAGCCCAGCAGACCGTGTGCAGAACCTCACACAGCAGCTACTAGGGGAGGAGTACTTGGATGAAGCATGGAGAGAGCACAAGGCCTTAACATCTTTATAATGTCATTTGCTCCTATCGTTATAGAACAGGACTGGAAGGAATTCTTGGTTCCATTCCTGCTGAAGCTCATCAGAAAACTGCAAATTTGAATTTTTTTCACCAACTTCAATTCTTGGCTCTTAATATGACATTAGGCCTAGTTACTTAACTTTCTCCATGCCTCAGCACCTTTCCTACCTCTGAAGGAGATTGTGAAGATACGTTCAGTAGTGATGGTGAATGGTCAACTATTATAATAGTGGGGTAGGGAAGACATGTAGGACCTGGCTAGAGCCTAAGTAGGACTGACAAGGAGAGAAAGAGGAAGAGTGGAGAGCAGGTGTGGAAAGTTTTGCACTAGCTCAAAGCCTTGATTGGAATTTCAGTTTCCAGCAGAGCATTACTTGTGACACTTTTGATGTGTGCAATAGAAAAAGTCACTTATTTTCAGCACATAACTTATGATCCATTCTTTTCCTTTCCTTTGCTTCAGCTGAAAAAGAAGCAAGTTTATGTGGAGAAGGTGGAGAAGATGCAGCAGGCTTTGGTGCAGCTGCAGGCAGCTTGTGAGAAACGGGAGCAGCTGGAACACCGGCTCCGAACTCGCCTGGAGAGAGAGCTGGAATCTCTCCGGATGCAGCAGGTAACTCGGATCTATCTGCACTGGGCACTTTCTAATAAGAAATGTGTTTCTTGCGTGCTTTTCCCATCAAATCATGCACAGAACATGCAGCAGTGCCATTATCTTGCTGGGTTTGTATTGTTTTCACTCAGTTAAATATACTCTATCCAAAACCTTTCCATTCTATTCAGATATTTTTTAAATGATAGAATACGAGCAGATTCATCACATGGGACAGAACAGGCCTATCCACAACGTCCAGAAAGTGTTCTGTCCCTTTCTGTGTTCCTGCATCTTAATTTGCTGCAATTTAAGACACCCAGGATTTGGTAGATGGTCACATCTGTTTAGATACTCTCAAGCACTGATCTGAAGAGAGAGAGCTTTTTGAAATGCTTGTAGCTTGTACAATACCATAAATGCCCATGATAGAAACTTGTATCAACTTGGAATGTGTTCCAAGTATTGGAACTAGTACTCCCCCCCTCTTCCAATGTATAGAAGAAAAGGCAGGCTCTCTTGTGGCGGTATGAATTGGATTTTTAGTCATGTGTTGACATATGTTAGCATGTGTTGACTAATTGCATTGAAAGTTCTGGGGTAAATAGTTCCAAGTAAATAGTTCCTCAGCTGTGACACACCACTAGAAAAAAAATGCTTAAACCCCCCCAGAACAAAATGTTTGTGCTGTATACACTAGACTTTATAACTACATTAGCGAACTAGTTAAAAACATAAAATGTAGTCATGCTGTAAGCATGCTAAAAGAACAAATTAAGCACGCTAAAAGAACAAATTATTGCAGCATACTAACTTGTATTTTACAGTTAACTTTTTTTGGTGGTTTCATATGACAGTTAAAAATGCAATGGACTGAAACATGCTGCCAAATACACAGTCAATTAAAACGATAAGCTACTTCCATGCTTTACTTGTATTCATGTAGCATGCAAGTGTTGTGCCTGCTTTAATAAGAGAGTGAATAAAGTTAAAATTAAATAAAGTATATGAAAAATGAAATAAAGTTATTGTTCAAGAAAATGGTCTTGAAAGACAATAGAATGTATTAAAAAAATCTACATCGGGTTTAAAATAAACTTTGTTTAAAAATTCCTCCCAATACAGAAGAAGCATTTACTTGACACAATTTGTTAATGAGTTGTGCCCAGCCTTTAAGAGGTTAAAAGCTCTGACAACTTAGTTTTTGGCTTTAAACCAGAGAATGTCTCTTAAAACAGAAAGCGTGAAATATATTGCTTTACTTGATAATGTCAATCCTGAGCCAAACATAGATTCATTTTGCTTCATTCCTTGTAAATGACCACCTCCTAACTAGCTCCTTGGGGAACAAGGTCCTGCCAATCTTTGAGCAGATCTCCACATAACAGTTCGTATATTGTCCTTTGAATTTGTTGCAAAGCAAATCAGAGAGACAACTTTTTTGTATTTTCTGCTATTCCTCTGGTAGGTTTTAGGATAGTGGTTCTCAACCTTGTTAGATTCCAGGCAACCCTTGTTAGACTCAAGGCACCCATTAGAAAATGCCTGCCCTTAACTTTCACTTGTTTTTTTGACTGCAGAAGAATAATAGAGCAGATCTTCTGTTGCAGAGAATTTAGGAAGACCATGACAGATCAGAATGTTTTTTGACATTGTGGTTTCCCATTTGAAATCTCTGGGTTTATCTTGTAAATCATGTATAGATATTTGCACACCCAACAGACCTAATGTTGTGCAGCAACCTGTGAAGCCATTTTTCTAATACTGTGGATCAGTTCTGCTATACATCCATTAAAGGGCAGGGTCTGGTACATTATTTACTTATATTTTCTTCTCTTTTATAGCCTATTTGCCCCTGAGACAGTACTGCTAATCGCCATTTTTTTAAATTACCAACCAAGCTTCCTTTATCTCAGCAATTCTGTTCCTCCATATAGGGACCAAATAATATCACATGCTGCATCTTATGACTGGAGCTCTTATGGGAATTCAGCTCAATAACAGCAAAAGCATTTGTTTAACCTGCTTTGCCCTCATCCATGTTCCATGATCAAACATGTGACAAGAGTTTGACAGCAGGGCATGGCTGTTAAACTTCTGTGGCTCTGTTATCAACATGCATACTCTGGTGCAACTCCTTTGAAAATGAATGGCATTGCATTAGTGTGAATGTGGAGCATTGTTAGAATTAGCCCATCCAAGTTGCAGGATAGAACACTCCAGAGTAAATGTGTGTGGTTGGATGTGGTTATAAGCATTATACAATATTTTCATTTCAGACATTAGCTTTTTGGGGTTGATCCATTTCAGAAGAGTGTTGAGAAACATTCCCCAATATATGCTGTCAATTAAGCTCTTTTTGCCAGTAGCAGAGTTTGGTTTTGGATGGTGCTAAGTCTGTGTTCATAAAACAGAAGTCTCTCTTACTGGGGTAGATCAGCATGTTTTCAGTGACTTTAGTAGTACTAAGCCAACTTGCACCAGCTAGTTGATAGATTTAAGGCCATTATCCTTATCATAAGCTAGTCTGTAAAATTTTAGTCAGTGTGCAAGGCAATGTGGTTCCTGCATAAAGCTAATTAGTAACCTGGAGCCATGGTTCCTCATTCTTCCTTGGAAAACACCTCTTCCACAAATCTATCCTAATGCATTATTTTTCTTTTGAAAAAAAAAAAATCAGCGTCAAGGCACATCTCAGACAGCCAACGTCTCAGAGTATAATGCAGCAGCACTTATGGAACTCCTGCGTGAAAAAGAGGAACGAATTCTTGCTTTGGAAGCCGACATGACTAAATGGGAACAGAAATACCTTGAGGAAAGCGTGATGAGACAGTTTGCTTTGGATGCAGCAGCAACTGTGGCTGCTCAGAGGTAAATGAGACTATTCATAGCAAAGGTTTATTTTTTCCCTCTTCAGTGAAGTGTCATGTCATATTTCCAGCTCATAGGTGTTGCCAGAAGTCTCTCTTTCCTGTGAAACCTCCCTTTGCTGTCCAAACATTATCCCTTCTGCTGGAGACCCTGCCTAGTTACAAACATTTAAAACCTTTTTCCAAGGGAATTTTCCTCCCAAAATGAAAGTGGTATTTCTCATGCTAAAATTCTTTTGAGCAGTTCCTAGAAGCTTGTTGACTTCAAATTTAAAAAAAAAAAGATGTTTTGAGCAGTAAAAGTTTTACAGGAATCTGTCCGTGCTGCAGTCATGTGAAATGGGGTAAGCCTGGTGATTCACATCGTTCACCCTGAATGGCATAGTTGTTCTCTAGACTGTTTTTGCAAAATATTACTTTGTGGTATTGTCCACAATATGGCTGCTGACCAGAGATGTATCCTGAAAAATTCCACTCCAAGCAGTCTGCTGTGCATGGATGGCATTTGCAGGGACGAGAGGAGAAGGGTGTCTGAAATTTGGTATTCAGCTTAGATTCAAGATTACTGCCCAGAAATACTTATTATAACTTGCTGTAAATAGGCGTCAGTGTTTGTAGCAAACTAGTAAAAAAGTGCTTCTGACAGAATGCAAGGCTTCAGCATTAGCTAGTATTTGCCTAGGATTTTATTACTACCAGTTCCAGACAGAACATTTTTGTTTAGTTCCTGCGGTTTGTTTCATAAACCAGATTCAAATGTAGATGCTGCTGTGGCTTTGGCACTTTGATTATGCAATCAGAGTACAAATCAGCAGGGAGAGTTACAGGGTCTGCTCTGTTAGCATGTCAAGAGCTATCTTATCTTAGTCCAGAAGCAGCCTCTTGTGCAGTGTTTCCCACCTCCCCAGAAATTCTCAAAAAGGCCTCTCGCTTGCATTTCCCCAGGGGCTGTTATATTTGCAGCACACGCTGATAAGATCCTGGTCTAATGCTTGTCATATACACAGACAGAGGTCAGGTTAAACCTGTTCAGGTTTTAAGAGAATAAACAACAGAAATGTTTACAGGGTTGGGAAAGATCCCATCTTTTGGACTCTGCTTTCTTGCCGCCTTTTAGCTGCCATTTTTTTAAAGGATAGGACAGCTCTATTACCACCTAATCATCCAGAAGTTAATTGAAAAAGTTTAGACAAGTCACCCTCCCTCCAAGTGTCCCTTCCTTCACAGGACACTATCCATTTTGGTCAGAACCTCACCCGTAGTCCACTGAAATTTGCTGTTCCCTGAACTTGACAGTAGAAAATAACTAACATTCAAAACAATCATGGAGCAGAGGTTTCAGAAAGACTTGTTGACAGTAAAATAATGAATCTCACCCATGCTAAGTTCTCCAGGTGAATAGTCTTTTTGTACCCCTCACATGGGAACTTTGCTATGTACTACGGCCTCATTTTGGGCATTGGCTGGGTGCGCTATGTTGTCCAGTCAGTTCTTAGCACTGCCGGATGTGGAAAACCAAAATTAGTACATTACCATTTGTAGCCAAAGGTACCTTGAGTCTCCTTCAGCCCTTTTCATTCTCATTACTTAGTGTACATTCACGGCTGTTGTTGCTTCCAAGGACCTAACTAGATGCCCTACTACAATGTGCCCTCCCACAACGCAGGCCCACCACAGTAGAAGTTAAAAGCCTTTCTTGGACTCTTCTGCTCGTTAGTAGCTGCTTTCTGGTACCTGTTATGGCAGGGGTGGGCAAAATGCAGCCTGCAGGCCGGATATGGCCCACCAAGCCATTCTGTCCGGCCTGTGGGGCCCCTAAAAATTAAGATAAATAACATTAATTTATTAATCTGCCATGGGCTACCTGTCATGTGGCCCTCAATGGCTCGCCAAAACTCAGTAAGCAGCCCTCCGCCCAGAATAATTGCCTGCCCCTGTGTTATGGCCTGGCATCTTACAGAACAAGTGGAATTGTATTGGTAGTAGATTGAAAGACAAATCAGTGTTAAAATGCAGAGTGCTATGTAATAATCAGCATAAACTTTATCCTTTTCTGACACATTTGGGCTGAGATGCTCAAACCACTTGTGGTTTCCAGTTTCTGCAATTCTGAAAGTCTGTCAAGAATGTTTGGTGTGGGTTTGAGAAATGCAAGACAAAACAAACCAGAAATGGCAGGATAATTTCCCTAGATACTAAAATACATATGAAGTTTAATTATATACTGGCATGACATTTTTGGGACGTGTTCAGAAGAATATGCTGTGTGCTATGTAGGAGAAGTGGTGGAAGAGGACTGCTTATGCTCCATCATCCAACCAATACGTTGGAGAAACAGCATTTAAGGCGAGACCTATAGATCTGAGTGCAGGCGAATTCAGTATTTTCCAGTTTAAAAGGGGACAAGCACTTGTGGTGCCATTTTTTCATACCCCTTCTTCACCTTGTCTACAAGGAATTTTGCTCAGGTTTAAATAAATCACTTTAAAATCACACCTTTAATTGTGAGCTGCATGGAGATAAAACCATTGTTTTTAGTCACTTTAAAGCATCTTCTGAGCCGTTGTTTCTTCATAGCTAGCAGTTGGATTTTTTTGTGGTCAGAAATGAGGACACTGAACCAGGCATTATTCACAGAACATATTTATCCCCAGTAAAGGATTGTAGTTGCTCAGAGTTCTCTATATCCCTTCTCAGGGACACAACTGTGATCAGCCACTCGCCTAATGCTAGCTATGACACTTCCCTGGAAGCTCGCATTCAGAAGGAAGAGGAGGAGATCCTGCTGGCTAACAGGAGGTGTCTTGACATGGAGGGCAGGTAAAATGCAGTTCATTCTTTACAATTGGATGGATTCTTTACAATTGCAAGTTTATGTTAACTGTTGAGCTAGATGACTGAGAGTCATGACATTGGTTGTTGGCACGATCATTAATAGCGATGAAGCATGCCAGGACATTGGGTTGTGCTTTCTTGCTTGAGCAAGGCAATGCATTGTCTTCAGTATTGAAAAAGGTTGGATTTCTGAGCAAAAGTATCCTCTCAGATACTTGTGGATAGGGGGTTGTTTTTTATTTTTCTCCCTGCTCTTCCCTTTCCTCTTCACCACATTCATATGGGCACATTTGTTTAATACTGAGCTTACATCTTTTTGCTTCTGGGAATCTTTATCCTTGTATTTGGTATGGTGTAGATTCCCTGAGGTGACTGTCTTCGTCACCCTTCTCATTCCTGACCATAAGTTTCAGATCTAAAAGCTGCAGCCTCTTCAGCAACTGCTTACAGTAGCCCAAGGTAAGGTAAGCAGCTAGTTCCATGAAACTCCCCCCTGTGTAGAAAGGCTTATGCACACAATCTGCCCCTGGGCTGTAGTTGGGACAGCAGGTATTGGTGTTCAGGTTTGTTAGCTCAGTTGGATTCTCCTACAGTGGATTTGAGGCATGGATCTGATGATACCATTTTTTGTTCTTCTCCCAGGATAAAAACACTCCATGCTCAAATCATTGAAAAGGATGCCATGATTAAAGTCCTTCAGCAACGTTCTCGGAAAGAGACCAGTAAAACAGACCAGCTCTCCTCGATGAGACCAGCCAAGTCCCTCATGTCAATTTCCAATGCTGGGTCAGGTCTACTGTCCCACTCTTCAACGCTGAGCAGCACTCCCATATTGGAAGAGAAAAGAGAAGATAAAAGCTGGAAAGGCAGCTTAGGTAACTTTATAAGCAGCAGCAAGAGTTATGTTAGAGTTCTGTCTAAACCACTGCGTAAGCCAGTCACTTGGGAGGGTGCTCACAGTGAAAGGAGAACATACGATCAGCCCTATGATAGGCTTCAATTATATATGATGCTGCTTTGCAGCCTGTTGACTCCTGTGCACTAAGCAAAAATGTATTGGATGGAGCAAACTGAGAACAAGCATCTTTTATGGGTAGAGTTCCCCACATGGGAGCGGCAATGCTTGGTTCTAGTCCAGGCTCTGCTACTAAAACCCTGTTGGACTGCCTTGAAGGGCTCAGAGCTGAGATTTGGGGAAAGTGGGTTGCAGTAGTGTAACTAGGGATGGGCGAGTAGGGCAAGAATAGCAGCTACTGCCACAGCCCTAGCTATCACTGCTGCCCAGGGTGCAAAAGCTGCCTGTTACACCTCAGGTAGGTTGTAAAGAGGCCAAGTTATATGTAACTTTCTGTTGGCTTTGGGCCTGCTCCTCCTGCCAGTGACTTTAGCACAGACTCTGGGCCCAGTCCCACCTCCAGGTTATAAAAATGGAAGGGGTTTTGTGATATCAGTGTAAGGATGAGTGAGAAGAATGAGGAAAGGAAGTGGGAAGGGGGTAGGGAAAGGAAAGCAGTCTGTCTGGTGGCTAGAGAAAAGGCAAGTGAGAAATAAGTGTATTCCAGTATTGTCACCATCCTGTTACTGGGTCTGGAACGTGGGGCTAGGGCTGTCCTTTGTGAAGCACTTTGAGACCCACACATGAAAATGCTATGGAAGTGCAGAACAGCACTACTGCAGGAGCCTGTACTACAGCCCTTTGAGCCTTGATGCTGTTTATCCAGAAGCACTTTTTAATCTGCTTGGCTGTCTTTCCCTGAAGGTGTTCTGCTGGGAACAGAATACCGCTCGGAGTCCATTCCTTCAACCCCCTCGCCTGTCCTCCCCTCCACCCCACTGCTGTCTGCGCACTCGAAAACAGGCAGCCGAGACTGCAGCACTCAGACAGACAGGGGGAGTGACCAAAACAAAGCTGCTTCTTCCGCCATGGCCCCTCCTCAGGGGCGACTCCCTAGCACCAGCCTGGCCTACAGTTCAGACAAAACAGGTAATGGGCCCCAATGGGTCTCCTTTAGAGCGCTCGTGTTATTTCATAGTGATTGCTGCTGCAATGCTAACCGCTGTGTAAAGGCTTCTGAGGTTGCCAGAACTGTAGGCTTTGCTGTTAGCATGGTGATGTGGGTTCAGTGGTTATCACAGTAAAGTTTGGAGGTTCCTCTGGGGCTAATCCCAGAAGGCAAGAAGTGGAGGGAGTGTGTGGGGCCATTCCTAGCCAGTGCAGGCACTTTCTGCCTTAAGTCTGGGCAGAAAGGGGTAAAAAATTGGCTTCAGAAAGAAGTCAGTGCAGGGCAGATGGTCAGATTCAGTGATGAGACAGATGATGTAAAAGTGGCACATTGGGTGTAAATAGTTCAAAATGGGTATTGGAGCAATCAGTGTAACCTGCACCAATTTGGCTTTTGAGCTGCTGTGCAAAAGCCAGCGTCAGTAGGTGGCTCCAGGTGGGTGGGGCAAGAAAAGCAATGGACAGGGTGAAGCTCTCCCCTTTACAGTGTCTCAGCATTCATTCCTGGAAACAAAATCAGCACTGATATAAGTGAGTCTAGCCTGCAGTGAGAGTTAGTGGGAAGCCATATTTACTTCTGAAATAATGCCAGGCTGCTCTCCCATTTCCATAGTCCAGTCCATTTCAAATTCAATGATGTGACTTTGTGTCTCATGTTTTGTGACCACTTTGTACCCCACATGGAATATATGGACTTTTTAAAATCAGATGAATTTGAGCTCTCTGTGTGCATTTCATTCCTGTAATTTTATTTAGTGCCCGTAAGAGAGACAGAGGGACAGATTATGATCTCTTTTAAATGGATGTAAATCCGTGACTGTACCAGATTTCATATGTAGTCCAAAGTAAAATCCAAAGTGAACTGTAACATTTATAAGTGAGATACTTGAAGAGAATGGAAGAACTAGAGGCAGCATTTGAATTAAATAAAGTGCCTTCTGACAAGGGGCACAGACCAACTTTCCAGAATGGGGAGGGAACCCTACTGCCTTAATTATGTCTTCACTATACTTGGTGCCTGCAGCTGGAGTTAGAGCTTGATTCTTTCTGTTTTGTTTCCTCCTCTTGATATAGATGGGCCAGTTTTCCACTCCAGCACTCTTGAAAGAAAAACCCCAATTCAAAGCCTGGGGCAGGACCTCACTGATGCCGAAATGGTGGAATACCTCATCTGAAAGGCAGACCTTGCATTGGCGCTGGGACACAATAGCAAGATTTTTTTTTAAAAAAAAAAAAAGACATTTTTTATTAAAAGGGGGAGGGGGGAAATCTTGTACCTGAGTAATAAAAGGACCACTCAGTTTTTTGCTCTTGTATATTATGTCTCAAAAGTGTGGACAGGTTAATTTATAATTTGTTCTAAATTATAAAATACTTGTTCTTTGAAAGTTCCTTCCATTCTTTTAAAAAATACTGGATCTAGTAATGTCCCTCCCCTTTTTAAAATACTGGATCTGGTAACTGGAGAAAAACCAAGGTCTTAAATGCACTAAATTTTATTTTTAATTTCAGTATTTTTTAAATCTTGTGGGGGTTTTTAAGTACTTATTTCACAGCAGTTGGTTAATTGTTTAGCTTGAATGCAACAAGATGGATGTAATGACTTGACAAGTGTGTTCGACACCAGATCACACAATGACATTGTAAAAACCAGAACTAGTTTGTGGTGCTTTGTTGTGTGTCACAACTTGAGAACGCAGGTATTTTTGAGTTGCTTAGGGAGATGTCTCTCTATTGCCCTCAGTGGTAAGAAGTCATCATGGCTATTCCATACTCCAGGGCTGGGAAGATTCAGTTTGTGCCCACACCAAAACATTTTTGTACTCTCTTAATCCCATTTTTAATAGCTCTAGTTTTTAAAATGTCAAATATGGCATTTAATCTATGTCAGAGGAGTCCCTGTATTATCAGGCGTGAATACTTCAGAGTAATTTATGCAGTGGATAATACAATGAATATTAGCAACTCGGTGTACTGCATTAAACCTCTATGGAAATCTTTTCTTACGGCAGACTTTCTTCTGTTCCATCTCCCTTTCCAGTTGGTCTGTCTCTCCTTCCATCAGGTAATAAATTCCCTTTCATCCAGGGAAACTGCAGTTAGGGTCTCACCCAAGGTTAAAGCTCCAGTATGTTATTGCCAAAAGTTTTTACATTTCAAATATTGCCTTCCCCCACCTAATGGGGAAAAAGCAAGAGTTTTTTGTATTCTCAAGTATTGTAAAATGTTGCACGTTTCCTGCTAGTCAGGAAACTAGTCAGTTTCACTTCCCAGTTGAAATTGCAAAAGTTCTTGGCACTAGGGTCGCAAGTGCTGCAGAGGTACAGTTAAACTTGGAAAACATTTTGGAGGGTTTTTTTCAATTTTATGGGCAGCCTTTTGTTCGTAGTTTGTATTGAAAGTTCTGGTTTTAAATGGCATCTTTTACCATCTAACAAGGCAGTTTAAAGCAACCTAGTTGATCCCAACGTTCCCTGCCTTATTTATAGTAGCCAGATTTTGCCATGGAATGAAATAGTTTCAGGTTAAAACACAGCCTAATACTGCCATATCCTGAGCACCCTTTGCACGGACAATACTTGGAATCTTTCAGAACTAGGCCCAAAGCACAAGGGGCATACAGGGGGTGCAGAATCATTCTCCATCAGTACTCTGTGTTGCCTCTAACTAATCTCCCTTCAAGAGAACCGAAGGAAATAGCCTTAACAGCTTAGTGGGAGCAGCATGCATTTTACTGGGGAGCTCATGTGGGTTCCAGTAGGTTAGCTGCTTGCTAAGGTTAAATCAGTGAGCAGTCTTAGACCCATAAGAGTTAGAAGTGGGTCTAGGCTCAATACCCCTATTGACTTATTTTCTTTTGAGCCTGAATACAGCCACTGTGCAGGACAACTCAGAGGTGTATTTTAAAAAGCTTGGTCTCATCTCTGCCCCATAGATCACAGGCTTTCTTCTGGTCATAGTAGGATTGATCCTTTGTTATTTTTTGAGACTATTTTCTATCCTCTTCCCAAGACCCTCACAGCCCATAATTGTCTATGTTGGGAATAGCATATATTTGTTTGCTTCACTTCATATCATTCTGTTGAGTAAGACCTAGTCTGGATAAACCTAAGCCATCTTTCTCCTTCCTTTGTAAATCACTGGAAACATGGCAGCTATGCCTTTCTGCTAGCCACCTTGTCCTTCCAGCTGTTTCAGGACTGGTTTTTATCACACAATTTATGGGTTTAAAAAGAATGAACAACAAATGAGACTGAGTGTGTATAGCTGTGAGAGAGAAATTCAAGGTGAGAAGTACAAGTATTTCCTTTGCTGTTTCAAAGTTAGGGAAAAAAGAATCAGACTATTATGTCTACCAGCAGCTGGAAAAGTGTTTGATAGCTTGTGGGAGTGCTGCTTCTTCCACCCTAACTCAACTGAGCTACACAGGAAGGAGCTGGATCATTTAGGCACATATCTGATTTTGGAAAACTGGATTTTCTAATCAGTGTGTTGATGGCTGAAGTGGAACAGTTAGTCATAGTATGTACATGTACATACATGTATGTACATCCTTTTTCAACTCATTGCTGGTAAACAAAATTCCATTTTATTTAAGATAATTAAAAAAAAAGATAAAGACTTAATAGCTTTTTGTGAACAAAATCTGTAAGATGTACAGTACAAACTACAAAAACCTCAGTATCAAAAGGTTGTATTGGCAGTTCTCTACAAAGACAAATGACACCCACAGTTTCACACTGCTTTGACCAATTCCTTGCTTTCATGCCTTATTTTCTAGGATTGACTTCATGAGTTAAGTTCTCTTCCTCTCACCCTATTCAGCCCTTAAGAGGAAGAAAACAGAAAAGCAGCCTAAAAAAAAAGTCTTGTACAAGTTGGGAATTTGAAAGCATTGTGGGGCTGATAAACTAGGAACCATCAGAAATAGGTGCTTCTCTTAGGACTTCATTAAACAGTCCTGCTGTGAATTTAAAATTGCTGCTTTCATTTGGGGGAATTGTGTAATATAGTTTTCAGTCTTTTTCTATAGACTTTTTTCTCTTTTGAAAACAAAAATCTACGTAAAGCCAAACTGCATGCCTAGCTCTTTTCTGTCTTTTGCTTCTAGGTATACGTTTAAAATGCAGCATAAATTGCAAGGACCTTCATTTTTCAAGCCAAACTTTTAGACTAAGAGTTGCCTTAAACTCGGGTAATTAGAAGCAGAATTGCAGCTTTTGTAAGGAGAGCCACATATTCCTCTCAGAGAGCAAAACAAGGATCAAGTTCAGTTTATTTTTTTTCCTCCTTTAAATGCTTATAGAATGGCCAATCCAGCAAATCCTTTCCATTGGGAAATCCATTGCAATTCAGTTGCTCAGAGACATACGATAAAGAGTCTTTCATCACTATTTTCTTTTTCTGATCTGATTCAGAGTCATCACTAGTGATTTTAAATAGCTCCCACCAGACACTTTTGTGTTGACCTAGATAGAACCATAGAAAAGTAGGGCTGGAAGGGAGCTCTAGTTCAGCCCTCTGCTCAAGGCAGGATCATCCCTGGCTTGACTTGGTAGGTTCTCTTGGGAGCTGCCTGGATGGGGAGGTTCGCAAGACAGGTCAAAAAAAAAAGTTACCAACAATAGTTCATGGTCTAGAAGCCCATGCAGATAACTCAAATTCTATATAAAAAGATGTGCATACAGCTGTGTTGTATGTGCCAAGGTAATGCTACCATAGTCTCTTAAGAAATCTGTACAGTGAATCCTTTCACCCAGGGAAATTGCAGTTAGGGTCTCACCCAAGGTAAAAGCTCCACCATGTTAATTGCCAAAAGTTTTACATTTCAAATATTGCCTTCCCCCACTTAATGGGGAAAAAGCAAAAGTTTTTTGTATTCTCAAGTATTGTAAAATGTTGCAAGTTTCATGCTAGTTTCTAGTCAGTTTCACTTCCCAGCTGAAATTGCAAAAACAGTAGCCACCAAAGAGGGTGGTTGTAATCCGCTTGTTACCAGGATGGCAGTGTAACACAGTGCAGCTAGCATGGAGGAACTTTTATGAGTCCTTTGAATTTGACAACCACCCCCCCCATGAATGCTGGCAAACTAGAGCACAGGATTCACTGTACTGCTACACCGTGTTGAATGTTTTTGCTCCAGATGGGGCGGGGGAGGGGAAGGTTCCCTTTTCATGTATTTGTATAGGAACTTTTTTAAAGAAGTTAGCATTTGTAATGTCTAGAAGATAAAAGACATAGGCAATGTAAGTGTACTGTATTTATGGAAAAAAATACACATCTTTTCATAAAGATCTTACTCTAGGGTGGTTTTAGTCTTTGATTTCTAATATTGTTTCTTAGGCTTGCAGAAGAAGCATTGAAACCCAGCTCTTTTTTTCCACTGTGTTACATTCAGTGTGAAACCAGAGGTGAGCTAAACACCTGTGGTAAATAGGAAACCTCCTCCTCCCTTCTAATTTAAAACAAAGCACACTTGAGTTTCAGTTCTGACATGTTTGAGTGAGTACATTTTCATTCCCCTCCTATTTCTGGCTGGGACCAGAAGCAGGGGTGTTGAAGTAACTTCAGAAACTATGCTTGGGAGACTTGCCTGGTGAAGTTCAGCTCAACACCCAAAAAAAGTTGTCTTGATGCTTGTCAAGACCTTTGGAGATTTGACTTGGCATAGAAGGCTGTTCTCACAGCTGCTGAAAGCAATGGCAAAATGCTCATTGACTCGAGTGGTGAGAGACAAAGCCCTTAAAAAGAGGTATCCTTCCTCTATGACTTCACTTCTGTAGTTCTCTCCCATTTGTAGGATAGTAACTATTAGGTGGAATAACATTTCATGATTATTTGGTTTCCCTGGAGTTATGACCAATAGGGAAGAGCCAGACAAAAAAGTGACCAATGTGCTGCTTATTTTGACTATCCAAAATATCAAACAAATGAATTGAAATCAAGTTTCTTATTTAAAAGCAACCAACCTTAAGGATAAAACTTAATTAGAGAATAGTCTTTTCTATATAAATCTATATTAAAACAAGCTAAATGTTTTTTTTTCATTTTTGTTTAAACTGTCAAGTTGATTTAATAAGTTATGAAATGAGCTGTTTTCTAATACAACTATTGAAATATCCCTAAAACATCTTTGAAGAATGTGGCAGCTTTAATCCTAGAAAAAGTGTAAATATGCGCTATGTGTCTTGTGAATGTCTGTCATCATGTCTGTAGGTAGCCATAAAGTATCTTGTGTGTTTTCTAAAAGTGAATCTTGTGTTTTGAATGGTTATTATCATCATCATGGGCTTGCTCCTTCCCCTCTTCCTTCCTTTCTTTTCTTTTTTTAAGTGTAAGGACTTATTTTAACCTACACAACCATATCAGATATGCATCTCACCACATGTTCACAGGAGTCTCTCTGCAGAATCTGATGGAATGTACATTAGGACGAAAAATGGAGGTGAAAAAATGTATCAGAGTTTTAAAAAATGGACACATTTTTCATGAAGTTGGGGGAAGAAAGTTGATTTTTTTTGTTGAGATTTTGAATAAACTTTTTCCTTGTCAACATTTTGACATCTGAACTTTCCCCAACTAATTCTGTACCTCCTCGGAGGACAAAAGGACTTCTTTTGCAAAGAAAAAATATCATTATTTTTTTTTTCCATTGAACATTTTTAAACATGTAACGTTTTGAATAGTGCTAATGATACAAAATGCTGCTACTGCCTTTGATTTTCTAATTTAAAACAAGAACAGCTATCTGATTTTTCGGAATAGGCTAAGCACCTTCTCTTTGGGAATTGGACTCTTGAGGTGCCTGAAGAAACCCACAAATCAAAAAATTGTTTTTTAGATTTATATCCCTCCATATCCAAGAGGCTTAGAGCATCTTAGGCCAAGATGTTGGAAAAGTTCATCTGAAATGAATGGCATGATTAGCACCACATGAACTTTAAGCATAGTTTGCTGATTTGTTTCTTTCCTTCTCTCCGTCCTGTCTTAGGAGTATTGATCACCTGGCACTGAGTGTCTAGAAGTCAATGTACTGGCCAGCAGTAGTTTCATACATAAAAGCCACATCAGCAAAAACTAGGGACCAAAGATTAAAGTTATAACAATCATCATCCTCACTTCAGAAATTGCAGTGGTGTTTTTAGTTAGTCTGTCTTCCCTGCTAATTCATTTGTCTTGATTGTTTAGCTGGATAATCCATAGATAGCTGCAAGGGCTGTGTAGTTTTTTTTTTTTTTTTTTTTTTTTAAATAGTGCAAACGTAACCTGTCCACAAATGGCCTTGCCAGCATATTTAAACAGTTTGCAAAACCTGGCTTATAGTACAGTGGGCCAGTCATTTGGATGTGCTCAAACATGTAGTAGCTTGAGCCAGCATCCATAAAGGATACTATGGAAAGATTTACAGTGCCTGGAATGGGTCTTTCGTCAGGACACTTGCACAGATGATTTTTGGTTTGTTTTTGCCCTTACACTGTTTTGTATTCACATAGCAAGTGTTTTAACAGACCTGCTTTGGCACACATGCACAATATGCTCCACAGCCATCACTATTCCAGTTTGACATCTCAAAGCCCAACCACCGTAGTACTTAGAACTGCTATGTAGGAAAAGTGTCTTTGGAGAAAGTGTCAAGGATGTATTTTTCCTCTCCCTGCTCAATCATTTTTGATGTGCTTAAAAAGAAACCAAATCTCATTTTATTTTTTATTGAGGTTTGCAATGCCTGTATTCTTAAATGAACATAAAAAGCCTCCAACACTTTGGGCCTATTGTTCCCTTGGCCCGTGTGTAACTTCCATTAACAGTAAAAAGGGTTTAATGATGTAGCACAGTGCACCCAGGGAGGGTAGAACATGCAAAGCCCTGATAATTCTTTGGCTAGTGTACATGACAGTATTCTTTAAGGGAAATCATTTCTTTCCGCTGACTTAAGAGCTATTTTTCCAAATGTGGCCTGGATTTAATTTTGAATATGGCAACTTTCCAAACATAATTATATTGTACTACTAGTTAGATTATTTAAAAGCAGACTTAAAGCAAATATAAGCAAACTGAAACCCCCCCCCTCCCAGCCTCCACCCCCACAATTGCATAATATTTTGAATCTTTTAAATGCCTCCTTTTATCACCTGTAGAATCCTAGCATCTTTTACATGAAAATATCCTGGAACACCTGTACAGATCATCTAGGAATATATTAAAAAGGATGACAACTAGAGACTATTTGCTTTTCAGCTTCCAGAGACCCTTAAAAAAAAGCAGCAATAATTACATACAAGTAAGTGTGTATTTGTGCATCAGTGAGATAATCTTCTTGTTTGTATTTTGGTGGAAAGCTGATAAGCAAAAGAATCCAGAGAGAAATAGTGAGTGTGTCACTCTTGTTGTAAGCAATCCTAACTGGGTGTAAGCAGAATGGCTCCTTTCTTCCCTTTCTCCAGTAACTTTTACAATGATTGGTTTTATAAGAGAAGAAATATTTTTGGACTCCACTGCTTTTCTGTGCCTGTCCTCAAGAACTGGAAAATCACACACTGTCTGCGGTATGTTTTCAGTTGTATCTTTATTTAAAAGTATTTCTTTTAGATATTTCCTCTTCCTTTCTCTCGTGCATTTGCAAGAGTGCAACAAGGATATTGGACCGGAATTTAGCTAAGCAGGAAATGTTATTTGAAGGCAAAACAACCATGTAAGGGCAGGGATATTGCTGGGATTCAAGCTCTAAATGTAACCCTGGGTGAACTGGATATTTTAGCTAAGATGTTTATTGGATAATTACCAGTACTCGATACTTGTAGTTATCAAGCTTCAAAGATCATTGGGATAAAAGAGAATAGGCCAGTCCTTTGAGATTTAGGGTCTGGCTAACAGATCTGTTTTGTTCAGGGCCTTGTGTACTCACTGCCATAGAGTGGAAGCATGCCCTCAGTACAGCAGCTCTGCTACCTGTTCACTTTTCATTTTGGAAAAATTTGCTCTTAAAATAAAAGGGCAAAAAGCTTATTTGCATCAGTTGAAGCTTATGATCTCCAGGAAGTCTGTTGACAACTGAAAAAGTGTGGATAAGCAGCATTGATCTGCAGTGGCTCAGGTCAGACCTCTGTGGAGAAGCATGGCACTTGCACAGGAAAAGCTCTAGGCAGGGAAGGGATAAGTTTAGTTGGGCCACATATTCTCCTTTTACTCTCAAATGTCTTGGGGAGATTCAGATCCTTCTTCCTCATGAGAAACCAATAGATCTTACTCTCTTCCATTGGCCTCTGGGAAAAGCATCCCCCTCCATCCACACTACAATACTCTCAATATACAGCCTTCTTCCACATATAAATGTCTGAGTGTTCAAACCAGAAATTCCATCTCTGGTTGCCATGGAAAGGAAAGGTTTATTTAGTCCAACCAATTTGCACACGTAAGCCATGGTTAGAGCTTTGTAACAGAAGTCCACCCAGTTCTAGAGAGCACTTGCCATTGAAGGGGTTCATGTGCTGCTCCCTCTGATCAAACCCAAGTCCTGGTTCTTAAGAGACAACTAGCTGCCTGTTCGCAGGAAGTGTAAAAACAGAAATGCTTGGTTAAGTTTGAGGTAGCATTATGCTGTTGCGGCAGTGTCGGTGTCCTGTGCTCCTTGGCCTTATGCAAAGTCACTGCATTTGTGGGTGAGATGACTGACTTTGGATCAGGTGGACGATAGTATTCTTGCCCAATTGTGTTCTAACCATGTGTGGAGCCATGAGATCTTTGAAGAGAGTTGCCATCTCTCTCCCTACACATTGTTTTTTAAAGTTACCGCTGTTAATTGAAACTGAATTTTCAATTAGAGGGTAGAACAATGTCTCTTACCTGCAAACATCTGAGGACACTACCGAACCTTATGCAGCTCCTGACAGCTTTTCTAGCTGGAACTATTTACCAGTTAGGTGAAACATTGAGATGAAATCTTGAGCTCTGGAAAGAGCCCACTCTTGAGTGAAGGCAAAAGGAGTTAGAGTTTGAAATACATTTCCATTGGTTTACATATTGCAGTGAAGCTTTTGGGAACTGCAGCCCAGATCTGAATGTGGGCAGGAGACTGGATAGACTATGAGCCCTTCTCCCTTTGCAGTGTTGAATTGAAAACTTAGAAATGAAAACTTAAAATATAAAAATTATGTCTCAGGAGTTGTTTAAAGAAAATTTGATTGGTTGCACAATTAGTTTTTGGGTGGAAGGCTCAAGGAATATCACTTCCTGGAAAACACCCATTCAGTGGGAGGTAAGGATGACATCTGTGTATTTAAGCCTAATTTTCATGTTTCCAAATCTAGCCCAGATGCAGGGACAGCCCCATGCAATAACAGGAGGTGAGGAGAAAAAAAACAGAAGGCTCAGGGGTTTCTTAATCAAAACCAGTTTTCTCCCTTTTTAGTTGGACTAAATCCCTTGGAGATAGGCAAGTAGAATTACAAGTGCCATGACTTGAAGCCATCTCTGAGGATTTCATGGAGCAGCAGTGTATATGGCATGATGCAATTAAAAATACTGGCACTTCCCAAATACTAAGTAAATAAGGCTCCTAAACCTATTAGGCAATTTGTTAACCTGGTTTTTCAGATAAGGAAAAGCAACAGCAGAAGAGGTTGAAGTCTGTTGGGTACAGCTCATGAGCAGCAGCTCTAGGATTAAAACTCAAGAGTGCCTGATTCTTAGCTCTGTAGACCAAGCCTTCCAGTTTACTATAGTTAAACTTGTTCTAGCCTCTTCAGCTTGGCTTGTTTGCCAAAGATTTCCATGCTCTGAGCCACAGATGAAGCCTGTTCTCTATATGCGAAAGCCCTGGCCACAGCAACTCGTGTTAACTCAGAAATATTGTTACATCAGCTGGAGGAACTGCATTTCTGCCCACAGCTATTGTTCGCTGCTTAGATTGTTATCACTTTACTTTTAAAGAAAAGAAAAAACAAAAGCTTAAGCATACATTGTAAAAATAAGATTGAACTGGCACACTCACAGGCTAAGGAAAAGAGTAGGTGGATATTGAGAAGTCCCTTATTGCAATGTAGACCTACTTGGCTTCAAGCGGCCAGCCCATGTGAAGGATGGTCTTCCTGGATTTGACAACAGTATATGCTTTCCTGCTCATTTGAGGCAAAGCAGGATTGTCCCTTCCCATCTGTTGCTAGTACAACAGAGTAGAAGGTTATTTAAGAAACTACACCCTGCAGCAGTGACTTCAAGTAGAAAACTTGTTGCCTCTTCAGTAAGCACATAAGACAGACCAAGCAGGAAAGGAAACCCCAAAGGAAAAATCCTGTATATTGCTGATCTATGCCCTATTCCTGAAAATGCAAAACTCCAGAACTCTTGGTTCAGGGATGATATCTTTTGTTAGACAAACTAAGAAATTGCAAAAAACAATTATCTTTTTCTGCAAGCTTTCAGGCACACGCACTCTTCCTCAGGCTCAGGAAAAAGTAAAGATGGTAAAAAGTCACCTTAGGTGGAAATTCCTGGAAATGCAGCAGGCTTGAAGTTAAGAATAAACCTAAATTTGTGCAGCCCCGGTAGCCTCAGGGCAGGTGGGGATAGGGACTGCAGACTTATTGAAGCAATTGAGAGAAGAAAAGGGAGGATTCAGGAACCTATTGCAGACACCAAGAGTACATTAAGTTTTTAAAACTCCAATAAATCATAGTTTCTTAGCTGATAGTGTTAAGCGATATAAAGAGGCAATTAGCCTTGTAAGTCCGACATCAGTCAGAAGGCAGGTCAGCTATCCACCTTTATAGACTTAACTTAATAAGCTAGATGTGTGTATAAAGCATGTGATAGAAAACATATGATATAACCTTCACCGCCTGAGAATCAGCTTTCCAGGATGAGAAAGCTTCTGGCTAACATCTTAAAGACTACCTCCAAAACCTAACCTGGCTTGAAGGCCACTTTTATAATCGCTTGGCTCCACCCCTTGTTGTTATTAACCAATCAGCCCTTTCTGCCCCTCTATGAATGTTTCCTTTTGTTTGCTCATTTGCTCTCTTCCTTCTGTCTGAGCCTCTTTCTCCTGTTCAAACCCTTGTCACCTTACTTTCCAGAAGGGAATCAAGGAGTCATCCTTATCAAGCCACACCTATAAACAAACCAACCAGCCAATTACTGGCACTAAGCCTTCACCAGGGAAAATACAGTTTTCTCATTACAATGCTGCATCCTTAACACCTGGTAGTGCTTTATACATGTAAAACCACAGTATTTAAAAGCCCCCCATGCTTCTCATGACTTAAAATAGAGGCAAGTAGACAAGTCCTGGTTTTTCCTGTCCTTAGAGGCAACTTGTCAAATTCATAGTATTAAAGCTGAAAATATCTGTCTTCTGGCATTTTAAGAGAAGAATGATTGGAAATGGAAAGCAGCAGATCTGCAATGTGCCTCCTCTTCATCCCCAAGAAATTTTCTCTGTAACTCTTAAAACTTGACACAAGTAAAATTTGATATAATTTTGCATCAGTCCTTTAGCAGATCAAATACATCTTTGGTTTGTAGCCCCTTTGTGGGGCAGCCTGACTATCACAGGACTCTAGAGCCTGACTGTATGTGCACTGCATGTGATGTGATGGGAAATAACTCAATTTATTTCCTTTTTGTATCAAGCAAGGAAAATAATGAAGAGTTTTTTACTGTGACACTCTCAAATAGGGATTTTGGGTTCTTCACATGTGGATACTGACTTGCATTCACAGAAGCATGACTCCCCAGCTGGCTTTTCTCCTTGAGCAAGGATTTTGTGCATATTGATGCCAAAACGTTCACAGATGCACATATGGAAGTTTGGGACGTGTTAAAACATTTGCATCCAAACATTGTTTAAACATAATGAAAAGGTAATTGCTTTAGTGCCAAAGGCAATTACATGGAAGTGCAAAATTATGAGACTAAAGCAGGCTAAATAAAACAATGCAAATTAAAGAAATCAGAGCACATAGAGCCCCACAACAATTACAGGATATAGAGGAGGAAAATTTAAAAATAAAAATCAGCTAATTCTGCCATGGGACAGAGACTTAGAATTCTTTTAGGGAGCCCTGGATATACTTGTAGCAAGAGGCACCTGATTTTATAACAAACTGGACTAAAAAATGAGTTATTTTAACAGGGACAAGGGCCTGGGCATGACACATCTAAGGCTTCCTACAGACTTTTGGAGCCAGAAATTCATAGATTCATAGACATTTGGGCTGGAAGGGACCCCGGAGGAACATTGAGTCCAGCCCCCTGCCCCAGGGGCAGGAAGTCAGCAGGGATCATAGGATCCCAGCAAGATAAGCATCCAAATGTGTCCTGAAGGCATTCAAAGTAGGTGCTTGAACTGCCTCTGGAGGCAGTCTATTCCAAACCTTGGACAGTGAAGAAGTTCTTTCTTATGTCCAGCCTGAATCAGTGATGGTGGAGTTTGTGACTGTTTGATCTTGTCATCCCTTGGGGGGGCTCTGGTGAACAGACGTTCCCCCAGATCCTGGTGAGCACCCCTGATAAACTTATAGGTGGCCACCAGATCACCCTGAGCCTGCTCTTTTCCAGGCTGAATAACCCCATTGCTCTCAGCCTCTCATAAGGTCTGTTTTCCTGAGCTCTGATCATTCATGTGGCTCTCCTCTGCACCTTCCCAAGTTTCTCCACATCCTGTTTGAATTGTGGGGCCCAAAACTGGACGCAATACTCCAGCTGCAGCCTCACCAAGGCCAAGTACAAGGGGAGAATGACGTCCCGGGATTTGCTTGAGAAGCATCTACGGATGCAAGCCAGCGTTTTGCTTGCTTTACTAGCCACAGCATCACACTGAAGGCTCATGTTCATCTTGTGGTCAATCATGACCCTCAAGTCCCTTTCATCTGTAGTGCTAGCCAGCGTAGCACTGCCAAGTCTATAAGCAGGCTGCAGGTTTTTCCTGCCCAGGTGGAGAACCTTGCATTTTTTGGTGTTGAACTCCATCAGGTTCTCATCTGCCCATTTCATGAGCCTGTCCAGATCTGCTTGGATCACCTTCCTGTCCTCAGGTGTGGATGCTTTACCCCAGAGTCTGGTGTCGTTGGTGAACTTGGCCAGTCCACTTCTGACACCAATGTCCACATCACTGATGAAGATGTTAAACAGTATAGGCCCTAGGACAGAGCCTTGATGGACCCCACTGGTCACAGCGCACCAAGACGATTGGCTCCCATTGACCACCACCCTCTGGGTCCTGCTGCAGAGCCAGTTCCCCAGCCAGCGGATCGTGGTGACGTCAAGGCTGCAGTTAGACAGTTTTACCAAGAGGTGATCGTGGGATACCAGATTGAAGGCTTTTTTAAAGTCGAGGTACATGACCTCGATCTTTTCCCACTTGTCCAGGTGATAGGTCACCTGGCCATAAAAGGAAATGAGATTGGTCAAGCAAGACCTACCCGCAACAAACCCATGCTGGGTATCCCTCAGGATATTGCCTTCAGCTAATCTGTTAAGGATGGCCTCCTTGATAATCTTTTCCAAGACCTTCCCCAGGATAGAGGTCAGGCTGATGGGCCTGTAGTTTGCCAGATCTACTTTCCTCCCTTTCTTGAAGACTGGCACAACATTAGCCTTCTTCCAATCTTCGGGCACTTCACCAGAGCACGAGGAGTTCTCAAAGATCTGTGCCAGGGGCTGGGCTATGATGTTCGACGGCTCCCTGAGTACCCTTGGGTGTAACTCATCAGGGCCGGCTGACTTGAAGGTGTCCAGCCTGTCAAGGTGTTCCTTCACAAGGTCAGCTTCGATGGAGGGCAAGGAATCTCCCTCGCCCAGGCCTCCCTGACGCACAGTCAGCAGGAGCGTCCCATGGGACTGGTGAAAAACTGACGCAAAGTACCCATTTAGCAATATTCGCTTTTTCATTGGCATCAGTTGTCAGTTGCCCCATCTGGTTTAGCAGGGGTCCAACGTTGCCCTTGCTTTTCCTCTGGCTCCCCACATATCTAAAAAAGGACTTTTTATTGTCCCTGATATTTGTAGCTAGCTGGAGTTCCAGCGCAGCCTTGGCTTTCCTGATTTGCTCTCTGCGAGTCCGGACTAAAGCAGAGTATTTCTCCTTGGTGGCAGTTCCAGTCCTCCATCCTTTGTAGGTCTTCCTTTTAAGACGCAGGAGGTCCACCAGTTCCCTGGAGAGCCAAGGGGCCGCTGTGCCCTTTTGCTGCCTTTCCTCCGAGATCGGATGGACTTTGCTTGCGCATCCAGGATTGCTTCCTTGAGGAACAACCACTCGTCCTGACCTCCCCTCCCCTTTGGGTTGTGGCCCTTTAGGGTCTAACTGACAACTTAGCTTGTCAAAGTCAGCTTTCCTGAAGTTGCGGACTTCTGTATTACTGACTGACTTGCCAGCTTTACGGCAGATGGTGAAGGTAATCAGTTCATGATCACTGTCACCCAGCTTCCCATCGATCGTTAGGTTGTTGATTAGGTCATCCCCGGGTGCCAGTACGAGGTCGAGCAGCACTTTACCTCTTGTCGGCTCATAGACTTCCTGCATCAGATAGAGGTTGTCCACACATGAGAGAGAGCTTTGTGACCACTCAGATTTGGCTGAGCGTTCCTCCCATGAGATGTCTGGGTAGTTAAGGTCTCCCATGACAACCATACACTAGTGAACTCCTGGTCAAGGTCTTGACCCTGGGCAGGGGGTCTGTAGTAGACTCCCACCATAGTATCCCCTGTGCTGTGTTCCCCATGGATTTTAACCCAGAGGGTCTCAAGTTGCCCACTGTGGGTGCCAATGTCGGCTTGCAGGGACGTGTACCTTTCCTTGACATAGAGAGCTACCCCCCGCCCCTTTTGTCTACTCAATCCCTCCTGTACAGGGTATAGCTGTCTATACCCATGGTCCAGTCATGGGTGGAGTCCCACCAGGTCTCCGTTATCCCAATGACATCGTAGTTATTTGCATTGAGCAGGAGAACAAGCTCCTCTTGTTTATTCCCCAGGCTCCTGGCATTTGTGTATAGACACGCAAGTGTCCCCTTCGGGGCCCTTGCCTTGCCTACATTTTGTTCCAGGGCTGGGGCTGGGGTGGGATCCCTTATGTGCCTTGGCCTGCTGGCTTTGCAAGGGCCACTCAGTGGGCCAGCAGTGGTGGTAGTCCCCCCATCCCCCGGCGGGCTTAGTTTAAAGCCCGGTGGAGCAGGTCAGCCAGTCTAGCTGAGAAGAGCCTCCTCCCCAATGGAGAGAGGTGGAGGCCATCCCTTCCCAGCAGCTCGCTGCCTCTCTCACCAAAGAGCGGCTGTGGTCATGGAAGCCAAAGCCTTCCCAATGACACCAGCAACGCAGTCTTTGGTTGACTGCGTGGATCCTCCTCTCCCTCCTCAGCCCATAGCTTGAGACTGGGAGGATCAAAGAAAACACCACCTGTGCTCCCAGACCCTTTATGCCTGCACCGAAATCCCTGTAGCACCGCATGAATTAAAACTGCTTCCGATTCTGGTGTAGCTGTCTCTATGTGACAGTGCAGGTAGGCACCTTAGCTCTTCTGGGAGCAAGGGCCAGTTCGCCCAGGCACAGTGGTGTCTGAATGTAGCCACGCTGTTTAAGGGATACCTGATTAGCCTAAGGAGAGCCACGAGACTAGCTGGGAGGGGGTTGTCCAAAATCAGGGCCTGGTGAGCGTTTCAGGGGCTCTCTCGGGGCACTGTGGTGCAGGCCCAAAATTCTGGACTGTTGTGGGTGATCCGGGAGGGACAGTCGCTGTTTGCAGGTACAATCCAGAGTAAGTCTTGTAAAACAGAGCCATTGCAATCTAGTTTTAACCCTTTAATTCAGTGAGGTAATGCTAGCACAGACCTAAAAGCATCACCTATGTTTCAAATGTCCCGTGCTGTCCAGAACAAGCAAGCACCTGAGCCTTAGGGCAGGACCTGGAGGCTGGCGCTTCAGTGGGCTGGAGGTGCCAAACTTGCTGAGACGCTTCTCTGCAGCTTTAAGCATCTTTGAAAATGGAGCCTGGAGCACTCTCAGATCTCAGCTGCTGATGGCAGCTGAGATGCTTCTGTGCCGCCTTGAATTAGAGCGGTGCTAAGAGTGCAGCCATCGACTCCTGTCTGGTGGGGCATTGCCATAACAGTAGTAGCTGTAAACAAAGGACCTAATTCTTATATCCTTCCTGATCTCTTGTCCATAACAAGAATTAATTTGTCCCTTGCAAGGAACAGGCTTTCCACTGTTTGCCAGGGGCCTCTTTCCTCTTATGTGCAGAAGCTTCCCCTTCCTTGAAGAAAAACGATATCCGAAATCTTTCCTATTTTTAGGCCGGCATGTGAGCCGAAGGGCACATTTCCTGTGCAGTGGGAATGCCCGGGCTGCAGTCCGGAGTCCCACTGTGCTTTTAACCATTCTCTACTTGTGATGACGGGAAAGCAGATGTGAGCAAGTTTCAGTTGTGGATCTACTTAGAGCCAGTTTACCTGACTGGCTTTACATATCTTTAAATGATACGTAATTCCAGCCATTACTTGCATTAATTGAATGTAGATACTTAGCAGGCCTTGTTTTCCTTTGCATTTTTCCTGGGCAAATTTAATTCCAGTGAAAGAGGCCCAAATGGTCTCTTCTGGAGACTGGTGGTTTCTGTTTTGCCACATAAAAATTGTGCTTCCCCGCACTCCCTCATCCATGGTACTTGATCTGCTGTGATAGCTGCTTAGGGTCTGAGGTGAGAAGAGGAACCAGGAAGCGAGGCCGAGGAGGGACTGGGGACAAAATGACTCCGTGTCACCAAGGCATGGGGGCTGGCATGGCCTGTAGTGTCAAGGGACGGTCGCTCCAGGAGCTGCTCTAAACTATAGCAGCTTTCCCCAACTGGCCAGAACGCAAGTGCTGCTCCGGCCTCAGCCCTTGCCTGTTTCTGTAACAGGGCTAATGGTGGAAGAGAGGACGGGGCTATTACACCTTCTTCTGTTACTGCTGGAAGTCTCTCTGTACCCATGTTCCCACTGCCTTCCATCTGCGGAGGGCTGGGTTGCTTTCTGAGCCCGTTATGCCACAGAGGCAGGCCTTCATTTTTGACTCTGTTCTTAGCCCTTCTACCAAGATGTTAACAGAGCCATAATTTAGTGTGCATTGTATGGTAGGCACTAGGTAATGGGCAGATTTCACCCATAAACTGTTAGAACAGCTGTGTCCATCCACCTGAACTGAAACTAAATTAGCATTTTAGAAGCGAGAGATTTTATACTTCCATTAGTTTTGAATCCTCCCCTGCACTCACCCATACTTTCTGGTGCTATGGCAAAAAACAACCCCGAGGACAATCACAGTGCTTTTGGTTTCATCATGGGGACCCTTGCTCTTGCTGACGATTGCTCGCTACCAAACTAGAATGTGAACAGAGCAGTGCAGGGAAATGCACACGTGGGCGTGGTGCGTGTGCGAGGCGGGCATCACTTGATCCCTATGCCAGCCTGGAGCAGAGACTTCAGTGGATGCATGGGCCTTTGGCTTGCTCCTCTGCAGGGGTGAATTTAACCTTTGGTAAATAACACAACATTTAACTGCAGTCAAATGCACACCTGAACACTTCCTCTTTGTGGAGGGACCAGGCAGGAAAGCCCTGTCGTTCTGGTTCTGTTCTCTTTATCTTTATCCGTAACAGCACAATGATTTGAGCAGAATGTCTCCAAAGGCCGGGTGAGCAAGAATACAACGTTTGAGTGTGTGGGTGACAGTTTGTTCCTCTCCTCAAATCCCGTGTCTTGGTACCAAAACAACGTTGAGTTGTACAATGGTTCAGTATTGTATCAAAATATAAAGTCAGCCCGAATCCTTAAAGTCTGGCTCAGAGAATGTGATTTTGCTGGGCCCAGACAGAAATGAATGATCTTGATATTGGCATAAAGAAAGCATGAAGAAAATTGGATCAAAGGCAATAAGTGACTAAGTTGGCGATCAAATAAAAGACCGAGCTGCCTAAAAGCGAAGGCCCTGCCACCCTCCATTGTGTTATCCAGGAACTTGTGGTAGGTGCCCCAGCTCCCTCTGCTGTGCTGAGGAGAGTTAGGTGCCTCTGACGGATCCAAAACAGGCAGCACGCTGAATGTGCCACTGCCTGATGTCAGCACGCTCAGTATGCAGCCACCTGGAGCTAGGCACGGTCAAGTGTGGAAGATAGGGACACAGTTTTAATCCAGGCTGCAGAAGCCTTCTTCAAGGCTGCAGGCAAGCATCTCCACCTACTTAGCATCCAGATCCTGGAACCATCTTCTTATGACAGGTGCCTCTGCTTTTTCTTTGCTTGCTTCACTTTTACCTTTCAAAATGCATGTAGGGGAGAAGGAGGTGTCAGTGGTTACAGTAGTTGCCCAGTAAGTGGGAAACCTGGCTTTGATTTCATCCTCTGCATGAAGGGACTTGCATTTACCTTCCCTATCACCCATGGAAGCGCCGTACACACCAGGCTATAGGCTAGTCTAGGTGAGGTCAGCCTCCATGTCTCCAGCTGAAGCTGCACCATGATGCAGCAAAGGAGTGGAAAACTCATGGGGCCAGAGAAAGGGAGCACAAGTAGTCCTGGGAGGGTAAGTTCTGGTTTCAAGGACTGCGTTCTGCATTTTATTCACCAGTGCTTCATCCTCAGATGCTATCAGTGGATCTTACCTCCCGCAAGCTTCCAGGTTAATATGCATTCGATTACATAATCCCTAAAAACATGGGGCTCGATAACAACCACATTTAACAAGTTTATCAAAAGACCTTTAATGTGACGCAGAACTAATCACAAACTGGAACCTTAATGCTCTGTCTAAGCAATATATCATCAAAGACATGCATACACATTACTATATTGTTTATTTGAATAACATGAAGCTTTACACTTGGCTAATCCTGTTTCATCCCTCAGTGGAAAATGTTGCCAGAGTATGTTGTAAAACTGAGTCACACCCTAGGAAAAAAATGAAGGATGTCTACCCAGGGAAAGTCCTGAGTAAAGACTAATGGGGAGATAATAATGTTGGACAAGTGGTTACACAAAGGAATTATGCAGTGTCAGATTTTGAATTAGAGAAAAAAACCCACTTCAAACAAATCAAGGGCTGAGAAGAGACAACTTCTGGCACCATCTAGAGCTTTGTGAGAAGAGGGGAGTGCCCTGGGGAAGGAGTTACCTCCCCAAAGTGAACGGATTCTTGGGGGAACTGAGACATCTAGGGACTGTAACAAAAAAGTCCAGGTGAAGATAAAAAATGTGAGGGCAAGTCCAGTTCTCCTTAGACAAGTAGTTGCATTGTAGCCAGGGCAAGGGCTTGCTAAGTTAAAGCAAGTAGGATTTTTTCACTGACACACTAATTCTGGTAAATGATTAAAAAAAAATTACATCCCTACTTCACTCTGTGACAGCAACTCACCCTGTGCAGACAGCTTCTACCAGCCAGAGTCTTTCTCCCACTATACCTTGACATTTGGAGATGTCCATGATCAGCACAGTGGTTTTCCCAGGGATTGGGAATAACAAGTTTTCTGGCATGGGGTAGTACCTGGGCGGAGGTAGTGTATAGTTACCCTCCCACTTTCATTTCCAGTGGGAAGATCTTGGCTTTACGCCGACTTTATGAAACTGGGAGACCCATCCCTAGCATGCTCCTGCAGCCATATGGCTGAGGGCAAGCAAAACCTGGGGGCATCTGAACCCCAAGCCTCTGGGCTTGGGCCTGCACATAGGATGCCTGCCAAATGATTTGGAAATGTTGGAAGCCCCGGGTGGGGGTGGAGCAAGTTGGCCAGTAGTAGGGCCACATTTGGTTCTTGAATGACTCAGGAATTTGGAATTTTTTTGGCTTGGAATACTAAAAATTTTCCCTTTAAAAAAAAAAGCTATACAAGGGAAAGCCTTTTCTGAGTAGACAAGCTCTGAGGCATACAGAGGTGAAGTGGCTGCCCAAGGCCAGATAGCGTGCTTTCCATCAGACCGTGCTGCCTTAAAACTTGCTGACAAGCATGACATACTGCTGCATTTCAGAGTCTTTCGGACTATAGTTACCTCCAGTATAACACCGCTGGATAAGTGAAGTGAATCTCAGCTGGACCTCCTGAAAGAGAAGAAAATACATAAATGAAGGTCTACACTTGAAGGTTTGCCATACTGGCAAATCCTTGTCCTTTTGACATATGTTACGCGGGCGAAAAAGGTCTTTTTCTGCTTTGGCTCGTACCAGGTTCCCGAATGAAATAAGCAACTTGCTATATAATTGCATCTGCACTAGAGCTTTTCAGGGCATAGGTACATCAGCAAAAAATTATGTCCCTCACTGACATAGCTTTTCTGATACAACTTTTAAGTAGACATGAAGCATTGAAGAACCACCTCCACTTTCAGGTCTGCTCATTCTGGAAAACTTTTCAGGACTATCCTATATGAGGAAGTCAAATGGTGCTCACAGAGTTTAATGTCAGCAGTTACATGCATATAAAAGTAACCCCAAAGGGATAGAAGAGATGAGGAGAAAAGCCTCTTATGGTATTGAGTCTTCTCAAAAAAGCAATGTAAGACACAGAGATTAAGCTGAGACATCCTCACAGAGAAACATGAAGACTAAGGTGAGTTTACCCTAATGTTTAATAGAGCTGCACATACTATTCCTTGCTTACTCCTTCTTTTCTCCCCTTCGCAGCTGAGCTGTGTGAGGAGGCGAGGACAGAAGGCCTACGCTGAAGCTGCTGAGCTTTCCAAACAGTGCTGGTGCATAGGACCTCAGCTGGTTTCAAGGTGCAGATATGCTTGGTGGGTCCTGGCTGCCTCTCTCTTGCTCTCGTTGCTGGTTAGTGCTCTGCTAGCAGGACAGCTTGATATTTCCTGAAGACAGCAGAGCAGAGAATACTTTCCTGAAACTCTAATTTTAGACGAGGCTTTAAAAACAGTGACCAATAGGCTGTATCCCATGTAACTGTTTACATTCCCAAATGTGAGCTGCTCCTTCTCTTACACCATATCACAGGTTTTCGTTTTTTGCTATCACTTAGCTAATCCTCCTGTTTATCTTTTCAGGAATTTTAAAATGTTATCAAAAGGCAGAAATGGAAACAAATACCAGGCAAGATGAAGTGGGGATCGGAAGAGGGTCAGATGCTTATTAAGAGTCAGGGGTTGAAAGGGATATTTTAAAGAGGGAGAGGGGAAGACGCTTAGAGGGATTGCCTTTAAAAGGAAAGCCGTCTTCTCAACCCTCTGGCAGATTTGGTGCCATCTTGATTTTTCTCCAGAATTGGGATTTGACTGAAAAGATAATCTTCTTTGTGAGGGTGAAGGAAACAATGAGGGACAAAGGCTGGGGAAGTGGTCTCAGACCATGTTTTCCATTCAGATGACTTCTTTTAGTTAAGGTGAAAAGGAAAAAAAAAGGGTTATGTTTCAATATAACTTTTCAGTACCAGGAAACCATTGCTACACAGACTGTACAATGAAATGAATATAGAAGCTGCTCCCTGCCCACAAGGAGAGATGACCACGGCTGCTGGACGTCCCCTAAGAAAAAGGAATATGTAATAGCTGTTTGCTTGCTACGCTTCACTCATCAGACCTGTTCAAGTATGCATCAGCATGTCGGCTGCCCATGGGCCAACCCACAGTGATGCAAGGCCTAAATACTACTCCTGTACAATGAATGGAGCCTCTCCTTCAGCTCAAGGAGCAAAGTCTGGTGCTCTGTCTCCACGTTATCGCCATGACATCTAAGTGACTGAGGTGTGGAGTGCTTGACTATAGTATCCTTCACAGCAAATAAAATTGTTACAGCTGTGAAAAGGAAGTTCAATCAGCATTCAAATGCACAGGGGCCTTTATGAAATCAATTAGTTTCATTGAAAACTCACTGGGAAAGAGACTAACCTAGAAGGGGATTTGTTCTGCATTAGGTTTATTTATAACCTGACATACATTTTGCTGCCACTTGCATGATGATAGCTGTGTCCCAGGCATATTTTCATTCTTACCTCTTAGGAGTGCTGCATGACTTAATCGGTGTTAGAAAAGTATTTTGAGATCCTTGGCTAAAAGGTGCCACAAGAGAGAATTGCAAAGTCTGCTAAAGAAATTGAAAATGTCCGCAAGGGAGAAAAGCTAAAGAGAAATTGGATCTGAGTTAGGATCGCTCATCAGCTATCCCTCAAAACGAGGGTGATGTCTGCTGAGGCGGGATTGCTGGTGGGTTTCAGGGTGGCTGAGGAGTCCAGTCCGTGCTCTGTAAGTTTTTCCACAGATTGAGGGGGTGGGGAGGGAACAACTGTTGGTCAGGATGTTGTGCACTTTCCTTCCTCCTCTGCTGTTTCTCGGCTTCCCGAGCAAGATGGCTCTCTTCAAAGTGGGCTGTGGCTTGATGTATGGTGCAGCACCATTGAGACCTGTTAACAGCCAGCACGTCCCAATTTGCAGGGTTGATGCCACCTTTCTTAAGGTATACTTTCATGGTGCCCTTGTAGTGCTCTCTCTTCCTCTGTGGGTCCTCTTTAGGCCTGTGCGAAGCGCCTAGTATTCACTTTGGATTTGGATTCAGCCGATTCGGGGGACAGTGATTCAATTCAGTATTTCGAATCACTGTCCCAGATAGATTTGGCCGAATCCGATTCAAAGATTTGGCTGCTGCCATATCTCTGAATCACACAGGCCCATCCCCCACCTGCTCTCAATGGCTGCCCTGCCTGCCCCGGCTCACCAGCTGCTGCTGGGCAGGAGGGTGATCCCTGCCACCCCCCCACTGCCTTACGCTGCGTGGGGGGCTCTGTCACGAGCCCCCTGATCCCCGCCTGCTCTCCCAGCCTCCCCATGGCTACCTGCGCACCCCAGCTCCCGGCCCTTTAAAAAAAAAAAGCGTAGTCACCAGCTGCTGCTATCAGGGGGGTGATCCCTGCTGCCTCCCATTGCCCCACTCTACATGGGGAAATGGGAGGCTCTGCTACAAGCCCCCCGAAGCCCCAAGCATCTGGTGAGTGCGGAGTTTTTTGTTTTTTGTTTAAAGGGCTGGGAGCTGGGGCGGGCAGGGCAGCCATGGGAGGGGTTGGGGGAGCGGGTGGGGGTTGGGGTCCCCTGAGGCCTGGCAGGGGTCCTCTGCATGGTCCCCTTCCCCAGCTCCCCCTCCTGCACCCCCTACTTACCAGCATGGAGTCTGGGTCCAGCTTCCTGCTTCAGTGGGTGGGGACTGCCCAAATCACTGAAGCTCTCCAAATCTTTTCCAAATCGATTCAGACCTTTAAATTGGTCCCCTGATTCAATTTGGATTCAGAGATTTGGCTGTCAAATTGGGCCAAATCTCCTCCGAATCCTTTTTCCATGACTTAGTTGAGAGAAGAGGACTTGCTTTGGGAGATGAGTGGCAGCCATCCTCACACAGTGGCCAGCCCAGCAGAGTTGATGTTTCATGATCTTTGCCCCAGTGCAGGTTATGGTAGCTTCAGAGAGGATGCTGGTATTGGTGCGGTGGTCTTTCCAGCTCCGACTTCCAGAGGCAATGCTGATGGAACTGTTCCAGGTGCTTAAGATGATTTTGATACATCACCCACATCTCACACCCGTAGAGGAGCATGGGGATAACCATTGCATTGTAGACCAGGATCTCAGTTTCCGTCTGCAGATCTTGGTCATCAAAGACACAGCAAAGCAGCTTTCCAAAGGATACACTGGCACAGTGAATCCTATGTTCAATTTTTACATCAAGACTGGCTGGCTGGGAAAGGTGACTGCCAAGGTATGGGAAACTGAAAATGTTCTGCAGGGAAAAAGCTAAAGAAAAAGTGGACCTGAGTTAGGATAAAAGCTCTGAGAAGAGACATTCTCTTCAGAGGCTGTTTATTTCTATCTGCCTCTGGGTTTCCCCACAAATGTTCACCATAGGGCCTATTCCTTCAAAGACAGTGCGTGCACAACTCCCACTGAGGTCACACACACTTCTTAGCCAAGGGGTCTGCTGAGCTTCTCTAAAGTATGCGCTACCCAGTATTGATACAGTTGTGAACGCCATGGTATGGGTTCCCTGCATACGTGTTTTCTTTTCAGGGCAGCAGGCAGGTGCATATGCAAGCTTTCTGAGAACACAGTATCCCTGACTAAGCCTAGAGGCGTGAATGAACTCAGTGGTCAAGGTAAGTCAGACCCTGTTCAACTGGACTCAGTGGGTCACAAATAAGATGCCATGAGTGGTGATGAGGCATGTCCCCTGGGCCACTCTGAGTTGTCCACGCTACCTATTTGCTGAGCTTGGGTATGCACAGAGTGGACGGGGCTTTTTGTCTTTGCGGTGGTGGCAGGCTTGGCAGGGAGGTGGTATAGACCTGACTCGAGTCCTTGACAGTAAGTTCTGACAGAGGGGTCTTGGGCAGCAGAACTGCACACCCTAACAATGGCATCTGTAATGGGGATTGAGGCCCTTGAGGGACAATATTGCTAAAAGAAGCAGCAAGTTAGGCTCTACCCCTGCTTTCAGTTGCATCAAATTCACTGGGTTACTCTGGATTTATACCAGTGTGGCTGACAGCTGAGATTTCTTAACCCCTTGAGATCTGAGATCTTTGCAGAGCTGATCCCAAAAAAACATCACTGCACCAAGACTTTGGTAGCTGCAAGACTCTGCCCTTATTGGTGGAGCTGCAATGAATGGGTTTGTGGGCAGGTCACTGGGCTGAGTGACACAGTGCGTTAGTGGCTCATTGATTGTATATGTGAAATGATAAATTCTTTCATAGGCAACTCACTGGATCTACCTTCTTGGCAGTCGTCATGTTTCCTGGGAATGTATCAAAATAATCTATTGGCAACACATGATCTGCTTTTTTTCCCCTTTTCTTCTTTTGTAAAGAGAGGGAGAAATGAAACCATATGTTTTGGGAGGCCAGGAACAGATTCCAGGAAAGTTTTGTTCTCAGTTAACTTGAAACATTTTGCTGGCACGTTTTCATTGAGTATGTGCGTTGTTGTTTTTTTCTTTTTAATAGGTCACCATATTTCTCTAACTGCTTTTCAAGTAAATATATTCCCAAAGATATGTTTAAAGGTGCCAGAGAGTTCCCAGAGCTAAACTGAAACCCTCCTCCTTTTTTTTTGGCTAGGGGCTTCTGGGAGATGAGACTTTATCTGTATCTTGGGAGCTAGGTTTCTTCTGAGAATCCCTTTCTTTCTTCTGCTTTTTTTCCTAGCTAGGTTGAGTTTTCCTGTCCTCAAACTTCCCCAGAGAGCTTAGATTACTCTTGTCAAACTCTCCAAGCTTCTAACTGCAGGAGGACTCAAACCCTGCCAGGATTTGAGCTTTCCCTGGCAAACATGCCTCGTATTTAGGAGTCAGCTTTGACTCCAGTGGTTTTGTGTGTTTGCCACTACGCTCTAAACTTCCTCCAGCTGCACAGAAGACCTAGAGGCTGTGCACACATACAGTCTCGCTGGGAAAGCTTGGGTTCAGACTGCATTTTGTAAATGCCTGTTTCAGCCCCTTTGCAGCTTGCTGTGGAGAACAATAGTTTCAGAAGGTGATTTTGAGCTTAAAAAAGACCATGTAAAAATAGCACCCCTTTACTTCAGTCCTGCTCCAGGCCTGGCTCCAGTCTCCTCCTTTTACTGCAGTAGTAGAAGCTCAATACTCCTCTTGCTTTTGCCAGCTCTGTGGAGCTACCACAGCTATGGGAGGGTCTGTTTACACTGTAGCCTCTGCTGCGATGGCTGCTGGCATTGCTGTATGAGCTCTGGATGATCTAGCTGGTTATAGATAGCCATACAGCATGGTGTATTCGGCATGGGCTGCAAAACCTGCTGAGAAGCAGGGTAAATGCATGGGTTGCCGTCCTGTATTCTACCACAGCTACAGAGCCGGCAGTACCCGAGCTAGCTAGTTTAGAGCTGGTTTGGTTATGTCCACGTGAGCTGCTGGCACAGTAGTGAGTCCAGTGGGGCCATTCAGATTCAGTGCCTACCTTGTGCATCATTAACTGCATTGTTGATCAGGTTGCAGGCACAGGATCAGCTTGTGCCTTTGTTTTCACCTGTGCAAGATCTTTGCAGTAGTAGTTGAAGGCAGTGGAGTTGTCTGGGTTAAATGAGGGCAAAATGTGCAAGCCGATAACATGGACTGGTTTAAAATGAAGGCAGAATCAGATCTAGACAGAGGACAAAATCTTACCTGACCTGAAGAGTGAATGCGATATGGGATCCCTAGTACACAATTCACATGGACCCTTATCATGTTATTCAGGAGTCCTTTACAAGAGAGCACTGAATTTTCATCTTTTCTTGTTCTTTCCATTTTGATTCAGAGCCTCTTCTGGCTTCAGATTAATCCCTTGTGTCCTGTGCCATTTTCTCACACAAATGTGTGCCCCTAAATACATACAGAGATGTTCACTAAACTGCCTACAAGGAGCATCTGTACCACCTTTCACTACCTGGCAGATGGGGAGGACTGGTTTCAATATCTTCGGAGGGATGGTCAAGTACTTGGTCAAACAGAGAGTCATAATAAAGGTGTCTCTAGTCTGGGGCACGGTAGTTGTTTAGTAGCGCAAGGCAGCAATTACACCTCAGCATCTGATGAAGTGAACTTGGATCCATAACAGCTTGTGCTCTCCTGCTATATCTATATCTTATTTAGTTAATCTATAAAGGTGCATATCTACTCTGTCTTCTGACCAGTTTACAACAGGCAGCCCCTCACCTCCAGTCTAATAGCAAAGGGCAGGTTTGAGGAGGTAAGATCTAATTATTACCCAGACTCGCATATGGGGAGGGCAGCTGGACTAACCATGTTCCAGCTGTAAAAAGTGTAGTGGATCATTAACAACCAAACATCCTATTCCCAAACGCAGCATCTCTTCTATATCATGGGGCTGAAATACTGTCAAAACACTAGTGGCATCACTGTCTGAAACACCAGTGGCATCCCCTGGAGAGCTTGTTTTCATCTCAGTGGTCACTACTCTAAAAACTAAGGCGGCCTGATTCTGCTAGAGAGCTGAGAGCTGATGAGATTACAACTGTTTGCTGTACTTACTTGCATGTAGCTCAGAAGAAAGGAGAACTGGTAGGTATACAAAGTTGAAATTCCCCAGTTTGGCCACAGAAGGTCTCCTGTCCATTCGCATGGAAGGACATGGCTCACAGCTTCAGTGCCATGCAGTTGACCTCCTGTCTGCCCTCCGAGGTCTTTAACATCTTCTTAAGTTTTTCCACATTTTTGGATTGAAGGCGCGGTGCCAAGCCTCTGACTTTACCCTGCCAAGGGCCCATCATGTTCCAAGTGTCTTGCAGATAGCTGCTGCTTTCTTGTGTTAAGGAAAAGACTAAGAAAGCAAGATGTGGGAGGCTGTATATAAAGCCTGGATTCTGAAAAAACAAGCCAACCCACACATATGCACTACTTCCTACCCTCCAATAACAATGCCGTATAATGAAATTCAACATCGGCTAACCAAACAATAAAACCCTATCCTGAAAGACTGGCACGGCTTACAGAATGAGATAACAAACAGTAGCAGAGAGTAGGAGAGAGAAACTAAGGGGGCAGATGCCAGCGATGAAAGAGATGCCAGCGGCTCAGTTTGTACGCAATGGAGCAGTGGACAGATAGGCAGGCCATCTCCTACTAGCTGGAGCTGCGCAGAGGTTGGCTGGCTGGCTGGTGTGAAAAGTCATGAAGCTATTGGGAAACCAAACTGTTGGTATCTATGAAGAAGATGGGATTGAGGAGGCCCAGAGCGAACTGGATCCTGAGCTGAAGGAGGCACCAGGGAGACTTCCGGAGGAGAGTATTAAAGAGACCGTATTTCTGTCCACATGACCGAAAGAGATCAGTGGCATTTTGTACGTGGCGGGAGTCTGGGCATGGCGGCATATGTAAGGTTGTAGCCTGCAAGGTAGGGTACCCAGAGCACAAGGCTCTCCTGCTGCCCTCCAGAAAGGTGCAGTGATGTCAATTCACGGGCCTCTTACACCACCTCCCATCCCGTCATCTAGCAGGAGGGTGGGTAAGAGCGCAGCCAGCCCCAGGAGAAGGGAAGGGGGTGTCACAAACTCTCCAGCGTGCCCGCAATCCAAAGGACCCCGGTATTCCTTGATGCAGGAGAAAGGGCACGCGCCTGGCGAGAGTCCAGCTGCCTCTGCTCACTCCTCGCAGGGAGGAGGGGGAGAGCGCTCCCTTGGTCCGGACTCGCTCAGCTGTACAAACAATCTGGTGGAAATCACCACAGGATGTTTACAGCTAGCAATCGGGCAAGAGTGCATGTAAACACAAGCCTGAGAGCAATCCCGGAGATGCTGACTGGACTGTAGCTGCAGTGAGGGGCCTGGAGAGACCGCATTATGTAATGTGGGTCAAGGCCAGCCGGGATGATAGGGATGAGAATGGATCATTTATTTACCCTCTGGCAACATCCAGTCTCCCCAGTCACGACTGAAGACCTTGTTATACTAAGCCCTCCGGACAATGTCACTGGACCCTAAAGAGTTTGTAATTAGGGGTCTACTTAAGTTGTGGACAAACTAAACAATATTCCTGGGTTGGTTGCAGTATCGATAGCAAATTCTGCGGATATTTCCCGGATGTGCTCATACACGATATACAAGAAAGTAAACGATAGGTAGAGATGCATAAAAAGTTTAGAAATACTGATTTATGCTGACCTTAATAAAAACAATCCATGAAGGTAGGCACCTATGCCCTGGTGAGAGAAGGAGGGACAAGGGGGCAGTCGCTATCTTGTGCCTGCTTATTTTTATTAAGATTTAATTTTTTTAAAGTTGATTTTGCAGATAATCCCGTATTTCACGTTTTCCATGAATCACAAATTGAGTAGACCCTTATTTATAAACTGAGGCTCCAATCCTCACTGTCAGAAGGGTTGGCAGTGCAGCTCCACTGCCGGGGTGATGGAAACGTTTCCACCGACACCAGCTTTTCTTATGGGAGTCTGGGTTTTTGCTAAGTGATTCCTTTTGTGGAAAAAAGCTGCTTTCCTCCCCATATGTCAGCATCCTGGTGGCAAACTGAACCCCCAAACCAAAATCTGCCAGCTGAAAACTGAAAATTTTGATTTCACAGTGCTTCCAGGTTACCCCATAAGAGTGGCAGTCCAGGGGCCTCATGCCCTTGTTCTCTGCTATGGGCCTCATTCCCGACCAGCCTGTGCTTCCTGTAGTATCCAGCATCTACGTGTCCAGATCAAAATTCTCTGGCCTGGATGACCAACGTTCTGGTTTTGATAAAAAGTTGAATTTTTTATGAATCTATTCTCTTTTTAACCAAAACTCTCCATGTAAAAAAAAAAAAAAAGCTGTTTTGTTGTTGACCAGCTTCATCCATTGGCTTTGCCTGGAGTCTTCACTGGCGCTGAGTGCCTGGGCAAGATGCATGCTAGCTATCAGATCTGAGGTCTAGTTTCTGCTCCAAACAGAAAGGAAGGAGGAGGCAGGGAGGAGACGGGTGGACAGCAGTGACTGGAAGATGCCTTGACTTAGATTAGCTCCAGGACTGTGATGACAAGTATTTATATTTTAAAATATAAACCAACCATAGATATTAATGATGTTGGAAAGTCTAGTTCTGGCCCCTTCTAACACTACCTAGAATAGCTCAAATGCTGGAAGGGAGGATGTTTGTTTGGCACAGTGTTTGATACATGCAAATGCATTTTGCAAAGAGCAAATGTATTTTACAAACAACATTTCCAGGAAGAATCACAATGTACTAACAATATTAAGACAATGGGAACCCCCTGAGAAAAGCCATTGTAACTGCTCAGGCCATTGCATTCCAATAAATAATTAATCTCAGGGCACTGATGTTTTGGTGCTCATACTTGCATGCATGGCTCATGCTTCTGCCATATTCAGCATTGTGGAACGGGATTAGTATTTACGTGAAAGGTGTTGACACCTGCAGTTAAACTAAGTAGGATTAAATCACAAAGATGCTCCTTCCCCATGCTTCATGTCTGACCATTTGTGGGACAAAGGAAGGAAAGCCCTTTTATGAGAGAGCTTCATACTGAGGGGCACTATACCTTGCTTCAGTCTGTGGTGCATTTAGGACACTAGAGGTCAGGAGACGTGAGGCAAAATTTAATTTTCTGAAACGGAGTTTCTGTAAAAAGCAACTATTTATTCATTATTTATTTGCAGTCTAGTAACAGAGAGTCCCCAGTGAAGGATGGGGTCCTACTGAAGTAGGTATTACATAGTGGCGCTGCTGCCCCGGAGAACTTGGAGTCCAAACACAGAAGAGAAAGGCCGTAACTGTAAATCATTCTGAGCAATTAGTACATAACAAAATACAAAATAAAGACTTTAAGATTTGACCATTTCCCCATGTCATTAGAATCCCTGTATTAAGAGAACTGCTCAGACTCTGGAATTTGACCAGTCAGACCCCCCGTCTGGGACGTTCAGAAACAACAACAACAACCCCCCCGCCAAGATAAATATTATGGAGTGAAAACAAAACAGAACTGTCAACAGTTTAACACAATTTTATTAACGAGCCAGGGTGATGACTTGAGGAATCTAGCAAAATTTATGAAATCTGGCTGGTGTTATGAAGCTGCTGCTCTGAAACTGTTGTACAGTGAAATGCCCCTGTGTGAACATGGATTCCACCATTGGCTGACAGGGGCTGCTTCACGTCTCTGCCAGACCAGAGAGACTGGAGAACAGTTAACCTTAACTGCTGTGCCCTGAATAAACAATGGATATGCTAAGAGGGTTGCCTGCATGCGAATACAGTCCAATCAAGGGGCTCTAGAGGTGCACAGGAGAGCGGGGAAGCCCCAGCAGCTCATGTGTTCAATTATAACGTAATAGGTTTTGGTATAAAGAATAAGGTTCACTTCTGTTCTTACCAGTTGCCACCCTTCAGGCCAGAGGTGGCTGCATTTCAGTGGCACTGGGACTTTCTGGAGTGATGGGCACCATATACCTGTAATTACGGAGAGGGTTCAGCCCCATGCCTAGTTCAACTCACTCAGAAGCCAGTAAAGGAAGGGACAAATCTGATGTAGGTTAGCAGGCATGGCTATTTTTCTTGTGCCCTTAGGAGGACAAAGACTTCAGAATAACTAACTTTCCACTCATTTGAAGTGGCAAGTTTCCACTGCTTGGAGGTATGTGCTTGACTGGTCTGCCACGGAGAGAACTGAATGGCCAGACAGGGTTCCCATGAAAAGGCCTGTTTGTGACTGGGGCAGGCAAAGTTCTTTGAGTAGATGTGATATCTTTTATTAGACCAACTGAGTAGTTGGAAAAAAGTTCTTAGGAAGCGTTCAGGCACAGTCACCCTTCTTCAGGCATGTTCTGAGACTCCAAGGAATGACAATGAACATTTGTGACCGGTGCACTCTTTGCTTGGACTTTCATGAAAACCACATATGAACAACAAGATGTATGGGAGCATCAGGAACCCAGTTTTCTAGGGGACAGCAGCTGCTGCTTCCTGCTCTCATGTGCCTCATCCCACCCATCTGCTTGATTCAGCAGTTAAAATTCATTCCCAGTGCCCAAGTCCTTAACACAGGGCTTAAATGCTGCCTATGGCTAGGAGCAGAAGTTGCACATCAACCAGTTTAAGTGATCAGAAACTGGTTTAAACCTGTAACGGAACAGAAGCTCAGTGCACATAAACCAGTTTCAAAATCGCTGAAACTAGTTTGAGATAAACCTGGTGGAATGTAGTATCAGACTTAACTGATTTGGGTCACTGGTTTATAAAACTTATTTCCCAGACCCCTTCCTGGTTCAAGTTAAACCACAGTCCCCCAGCATGCTTTTTTCAGCTGGGCTGGGCAGCAGAGAAAGGTTGGGGGAGGGAGGTGATAAGAGGCAGGGACTGCCCCCCTGGGCAAACCTTGGCTGGCGTCTGGGGCCAGGAAGGGGGGCTAAACCCCCCTTCCCCCAATTAAACCCCACTTCCTCCAAGTACAGAGCTGCCCTGCTGAACTTACTGAAAGTTACTGCTGGCTGTGACTGTGGACTACAAATCACAGAGGCACATGGAAGCAGGAAAAGGAAGTGACGAGCAACCCTGCAGAGTCCTGCTTCGGTGATGCTGGACTGTAAATCCCAGAGACCTTGGGGACAGCAAAAAGAGAAGTGCCAGCGCCATGCTCTAGCACCCCCTGGCATGTGGCCTGAGCCACTGCAGGCACGTGGCTGCATTTCCTGAGTCACAGGTAAATGTGTGTCCAGTTTTTCACAGTTTAATCTGTGCAGTTTAGATTAACCTGCAAAGACTGAATCGATTCAGCTTCAGGCTTTTTGACTGTCTGTACTTAGCCTATGGGTTTATCTGTATTACAGAGTTTGCTGCTGCTACAGCTTTGCCAGCATAGCTATGGTGGCAGTGTCCTCTGCTGGAGATATGGAGTATGGCCACAGGGGGGTTCTGCCTCCAGTGCTGCAATACCACAGCTCTATTCAGATACAGGGTTTTGCTGGCAGAGCTAGGCAGCTTGGGGCCCAGGGTGATTTCTTCTGTTAGCAAAACTTGGGTGTTTAGATCAAGCGCATGATGTTGTACTTGAGTGGATTTCATGCAGGTTTCTGCTCTGGTGGCTCAGCTACTTAAAGCAGCCGACCCTCATGCATTACAGTTAGTCCAGGAGTTCCTGTAATCTATGCATAGACCAGTTTATATATTTTGACTCTGCTAGCTGCCTGAAAAGCCTGTCAAAACCATCATCTTGCACCAGTTTTGCACTGACATCAATGGACTCCTCCTGATTTTCACCAGTTGCAATGGGAGGAATCACCCTCCAACCCCTCCTGGATCCTGCTCACTACAACTCCACACTTTGTGCTTTCACTTCCACAAGTTCAAAGAGACATGCACTGAGCATGAATCTCTGCAATTCTGCCCCTTTGCATGGGTGTACGTGACCATACAGTGCGAAGCGATGCTTATTTAGAATGTTCTTTATTTTTACTGTCCTCCTTCCTTAGTGAGATTAATTTCTTTTCATCAATTTTTAACAACTGTTCTTCCTTCCATAACGGAAGATTATGGAAACCTATAGTAATCTCCAACCCCTTCCAAAAAACAGCTTCCATAGCTTATTTCATCATGGTTTCAGATACAAATAGACACTGTTAATATGTTCTTATTACAGAAGCTCATGAAAAATTGTGACTTTTTGTTAAAACAGGGCAGGCCTGGAAAACACCCAGCTCTGAACTCCCCAGAATTTGGGGGAAGCACAGATTCAAGTGCAACTATAGACACAAACCTGTCTAGCATTTGCTGGTATAATATAAAATGGTGGGGAATGATTGCATTCACCTACTATCTGGCGTGAAAATAAAATGAATGGATACATTTTTTGTGGCAGCACATTCTCTAGGCACAAACTCACACTGCCAGCGCCTGGATTTGCATAAGGGGAAATAGGAACAGGATCTGCCCCTGGATTTTTCAAATCTTGACTGTTTAGCTCTTAAGGAAGGTTTGTATAGCTGGTGATCACAAGAGGGAGCTGTGAGCTAACTACATGGAAAGAAATGGAAGTATAAAAGACAGTGAATGCAGCTCATCTGGATATAACCTGGGCAGAGGTTTGATTTTTATGGCTGCACTGGGACTAAGTGTAGAGTACTGACAAGTAACTGGCCTTCTGGGTTGGAACCAAGGTGATCTACAGCAGGCAAAGACTGAAACCTCAGATGTGTCTCCACCTGCAGAGACCACTCAGAGAAGACAACAATGCTATAGCAAGAGCCACGCAGTAGCTTATTTGCTTTGCTCTGTGTCTCTTGAGGCTGTGCCAGATGTGATGCTTAATGGCGGGGGCGGGATTTGAACAATATCCCCCTTAGGAGATTCAGCAGAAGGGAGGAAAACTCAGGGCATACGTTAAACTAGTGTGTAAATTAATGGGGGAGACCCCAAGAGCACAGACCAGCCAGCCAGTAATGTCGGGTTCCAGGGGCAGGCATGCACAGCCATGTTTTCTATAGAGTTACCGCTGATGTTTGGGTGCTCAACTGGAAATGTCAAGGGCTGCATGCTCAGCTGTGCTGACCATTGGCTCCCACTGACATGCTGACAGCCTGTGTGATTGTGCATACCCAAAATCAGTTACTGCAAAGGAGGAAGAGATATAGAAGCTAAGTAGCCTGCCCTACACCCTTGTCTCTGGTGCACCGGTCAGAGGGGGAACTCAACACAGTCCTCAAAGTGGATGCTGCGCAGGACAGGACAGATGTGCTATGCTTTGAGCTGGCCCAGCTCGTTTGTTAGGTTGGGGCATGACCCAGGGCCATGCCACGATGCTTGCCATAACCTTCAGGGTCCACCGTTGGCACCCTAAAGAACTAAAGCCAATGTACCTTTATAACATATGCTGCCCAGTGGTGATACAATGATGACAGAGGGATTACTATGACCACTGTTGCTAGGCTGTGCTTGACAAGACAAACCTGATTCAGTTGCCCCTGGATCAGTAGCAAAAGCAAAGGCTAGAAGAACACCCTGGTGCTTGAGACCATTCAGACAAAGCAGCAGATGCTGTAATGGCCAGATTAAGACCATGAACCTGTAGAACAAACCCCATTAATCAGCAGGGTGTCACCTGCTTTCCTGATGCTCTGTGGTTTCAAATACTCTCACCTATTAGTAGTCACCTTTCATGAAAGAGCAGCAGGGCAGGAAGCCAACTCTTGCCCACCTGAATAATCTAGATTCCTGGAAGATGTGATTCTGCTATAATGGAAAAGCTGGCATTAATCACCTTTGAAAAGTCAGAATGGCTGTGGCTTGGGGCAGCAGGCTCCAAGAGGAGGGTGTGCTTAGCAGTAATAGGGGGGTGCATCTACACAAGATGTTTACTGTAGAGCAGAGTTATTTGCTCCACTGCAATGTATGTGCTGATGCTAAACAGGGTTGGCTGGGGCATGAGGGTGCTACAGTGTGGGATTGTCTGCCTGCCAGCTAGCCTCACACTGTAGGACCCTTGTGCCCCAGCCAGCCCCTCTGCAGCACATTGAGCCGGGTCAGAGCAGCCCTGGGCTGGCAGGCTGACTCCTCAGACTCCTGGGCAGCTGGGGCTGTGCTGCCACAGCTCATTGTGCTGCAGTCCTGGTCACATGTGTAAATGCTGTGCCTGGGAGCAATAAAATCCAGTGCAAAGTGCACCAGAGTTTATTGCGTCATATTAATTTTGTGTGTAGACATAACCTGGAAGTGCCATTTTTCCCCTCCTTTCAGAGTTTTGTTTCCAGCTTTCTGCCCCACTGCAGGAATCTCCTTTCCTGGCATCCTTCCCCCAAGGAAAGGTGCCAGTCACCTCTGAGCCTTCAGTGGGCAGCCTGAGGTTCTGGGGTGAGCAGTTTGGTTGACCACTTTGCAGCTGGTCAAGCATTCCGTCTTTCACTGAATTTAGTATTGGTGAATGATGCCAGAAGGGGAGCACTGAAGACTTACAGAGCAAGGTTTAGTATGGATAGGCAGCTGGCTGAAGCCATAGCAAGTGGCTGCCAGCGCTCCTTCACTCTGACTCAGTCCCTACTTGTCTGAGCCTTAGCCTTTCTACCAATAACATCTGTTTTTTAATGTGCCTTTAGGGCCACTGCAGACTAGGCTGTGAGACAGTGCATAGAGTTTCCCAATGGAAAGTGGACCAATGATATATACAATAGGTGTTACCAAGGTGTTTTATACCCTCTGCAGTGTCCTGAGTCCTCAATACCAGCCAGGACTGGAAGAGAAAGCCTGGGCTATTGAGTCCAATTCATATATTATTGAAAGCAGTCATGTTGCACCATCCTGAAACAATTTCTCATCTGAATGAAACTGATTCAGCTGAGCACAGGAGCCTCCAGACACAAACCACTGGGTGCCTGGTACTGCCTGTTGGGCAGAGAGGGCTCTGTCTCCAAAACACCATCTGAGTTGTCATGTAGCAGTCAGCAATTCACTTGTCAGTCATGTCTGTCCCAGGGTCTGGCCAGAAGGAATGTGCATAAGTTTAGCTCAAAACTGTGTGGAGCTGGGGAAAAAATGGTGTTTGGGTTTAAATCAAGTTTCTATTCAAATGTCCAGTTAAAAACTAACCTACACTGGCTTAAATTTACTGCGCAGTAAGTAGGAATAGGTTGGCATCTACACAAGCAGCCAACCTTGGACTAAATTTAGTCCCAGGTAAGAGCAGCCTGCCATGTCCCCCTGTGGCCACCAGGGAGAACTCCAGCCTCTGGTCACATGGCTGCCAGCCCTTGGGACTAACTTTAGTCCCAAACTGAAGCCACAGTAGCCAGTTGCCATGAGTCTAACTTTAGTGCCGGATTGAAGCCAGGAGAGGTGGCCAGCCAGGAGCCCAGGAGCTGGGCCCAGGCTGGCCCCCTAGTGGCTGGGCAGACCCAGCAGGGAGGCCCCTTAGGTTACCTCCCAGTAAGGTGTCTACATGTACGTTACTGTGTAATAACTAATTGGGCATACATTTGATATCTGCATGATGCAGATATTAAATTTATGCTCCTGTTGGTGAAAGTCACCATATTTAAGTCAGCAAGGCCTTTGACACTCTGAAACTAGGCGACTGAGGCATTGATGCCTACACAGTCAGATGGATGCAGGTTGGCTGAAGGGTCGCACTCAGGGGGTGGTGGTAGACAGGTCATATTCGACCTGGGGGGAAGTGGGCAGCGGAGTCCCCCAGGGCTCAGTCCTTGGCCCGCGCTGTTCAATTTCTTTATCAGCAATTTGGAGGATGGGGTGAAAAGCACCCTGTTTAAATTTGCTGATGATACCAAAATTTGGGGTGAGGTGAGCATGCTAGTAGGGAGGGAAAGACTGCAGCAAGACCTGGATAGGTTACAGGGGCGGGCTAACAAAAACAGGATGCGCTTCAATACTGACAAGTGCAGGGTGCTGCACTCGGGCAGCAGTAACCAGCAGCACACTTATAAGATGGGAAACTCCCTTCTTGAGAGCACGGAGGCAGAAAGGGATCTTGGAGTCATTATTGACTCCAAGATGAACTTGGGCCGACAATGCGAGGTCACGGTTGGCAAGGCTAACCACACCTTGTCGTGCATCCACAGGTGCATCTCAAGCAGGGCCAAGGAGGTGATCCTTCCCCCTCTATGCGGCACTGGTCAGGCCACAGCTGGAGTACTGTGTCCAGTTCTGGGCACCACACTTCAGGAGGGATGTGGACAACATGGAGAGGGTCCAGAGGAGGACCACCCGCATGATCTGGGGACAACAGGGCAGACCCTACAATAAGAAACTGCAGGACCTGAACTTGTTCAGCCTTCACAAGAGAAGGCTGAGGTGGGACCTGGTGACTGTCTATAAACTCACTAGGGGGGACCAGAAGGGTTTGGGAGAGACCTTGTTTCCCCAAGCGCCCCCTGGCATAACAAGGAATAACAGCCACAAGTTGTTGGAGAGGAGGTTTAGATCAGACATCCGTAAGAACTACTTCAAGGTCAGGGCGGCGAGGATCTGGAACCAACTTCCAAGGGAAGTGGTGCTGGCTCCTACCCTGGGGGTCTTTAAGAAGAGGCTTGATGCCTACCTGGCTGGACTCATTTGAACCCAGTTTTTCTTCTGCCCAGGCAGGGGGTCGGACTTGAAGATCTACAAGGTCCCTTCTGACCCTACTATGATTTTATGATTTACTGCACAGTATGGGTATGCACATGTAGATGTGTACCCATACTGTACAGTAATTTTGGTTACTCACCCCCAGTGTGCTAATTGTATCAGGGGGCAAAAAGAAACTTTTCCTATTAAATGTCTCTTATGTTTTACCTCACACTTTGGGTTTCTGTAAAGCAAAGATTAGGGAGCAAATTATGGACCAATGAGCACCTTGATGAAGAGGTAACTTTTATTTGAAGTCCTGAGGCTGCAGTCAGATTCAGGATCCCAGGTGTGACCAACTGTGTTGTACAAACACATTCCAGAGAGGAGTTCAGAACAAATCTCATAAATGATCAGCACACAGCACTTGCACTGATGTTGCTACTAAACAAACTAAATCAATAATGGCCAATGTATCCAGTGCGAGTGTGTCCAGCCAACAGGGTCATGCCAGTTTAACAATCAATACAATTTCTACAGGTAAAGCAACCTTGAGAGCTGAAGAAAAGGACCAAGCAGAAAGAAGGGAAAGGGTGCATTGCTATAATGCTGCTAAATACTCGTTGCTATAATGCTGCTAAGCCAAGAGCATATGTTTCTCATGGGTCATCACCTTGCTGAGTCTTTTATTACCTACTCTGTCTTCAGCCTAGATGGCTTATCTGTGTCTAAGGTATTTTGATTGCTTTGGGATCTCAGTGATTTGGGTCCTTTGCTTTCTTTCCAGTGTTGCAATACCTTTGAGGAAGTCCACAGACTTTTCTCCTGAATCTGTGGCTAGTGCAAATGGGCAAGGTGCACCCAGAACAGGACTCTGAAGAGCAAAACTAATTCAAACACATGAACCCCTGTGGCCCATTATTGAGCAGGTGCTCTCCTGGCACATAGATCTACCCCCGCTTTCTTTATATTCTTGCCTGCAACCCTGTGTATTTATGCAGGGACCCAATTTAATTGTGAAATAGCTCTTTTATGATTGATTCACAAAGACCTTGTGAGGTTGTTTTCACATCAAGTTGAGCATTTCTTTTCAAGAGCACAGTTTATAACCAGGTAGGAATGCTCAAAAGCTTTGTCTCCATGGACCAAGCTTAGGTCACACTGCAGAGGGACATCCCTGTTGGTAGACCCTTCTTTGGTGGTCTGTAGCATACAGCCGTGGAAATACTGTCTTGAAAAAAGAGAGAGTGTTTTTAGTGCCATGCCAAGCAGCAGGCTCCTGCCAAGGAAAATAGAGCAGCCTCATCCCACTATCTTTATAATTAATTAAAAAGCCCCAGCTTCCAGACAGCCTGTGGTACCCCGCCGAGCTGTGCTGCATCTGTGCGATGTGACATCTGCCGTACAGGTGGGGGGATGATTCCCACTGCGCCCTGCTGCACGGGGGGGGAACCCTGCCATGAGCACCCAGATGCTCCAATTGCTGCTACTATAGCCAGTGAGTGCAAAGCTTTAAAAAAAAAAAAAGCCCCATACTCACTAGCTTCTGCCAGATCGGGTTGGAGGGGGCGATTCTCACTGCCCTCCACTGCCCCGTGCTGCTTGGGGGGGCTTTACCATGAGCGCCCACCCCCCACCCGCTCTCCCAACCACATTGATAGATTGCTGCCCAGCCCCAGCTCCTGGTTCTTTAAAACAAACAAAAAAAAGTCCCATACTCACTAGCTGCTCCACTGGCCACTGGGGCTTCTGGAGGCTCATGGCAGACCCCCTGTGCAGCACGGGGAAGTGGGGGCAGCAGGGATCGCTCCCTGCCTGGCAGGAGCCTGTGACTGCTGGGGCTGGGCAGGACAGCCATTGACAGGGCTGGGAGAGTGAGTGGGGGATGGGGCCTGTTTGGTTTGGAGATTTGGCTGATTCGGCGACAGCTGAATCTCTGAATCAGATTCAGCTGAATTGATTCAGGACAGTTGTTCGAATCACTGAATTGAATCACTGTCCCCTGAATTTGCCGAATCCAAATCTGAGGCAAATACTAGCTGCTTCGTATAGGCCTACTATTAATTTAGCAGTCAGTTAATAAGGCACTTAACAAGGGGGCTTTCACATTGGATGCTGTCTGGGCTTTCTCCTCCCTCCTGCAGTGAGAACAGTAGTGAGACTATCAGGAGCATCTCTGGGAAGTGGATCAAGTCTTTGGGAAACTGGCTGCTTTTGAAAAGGGTTGGGGTGGTTTTGGGGATCAGTTGTAGATTCCAGAGTTTTCAGGGTTTCAGCTTTAGCTTCCATCTTATTCTGTGCTGTATCCATTCCTGAAGGATCAGTGGTAGCCCATGTGAAAAGAGGTGCCCAGGTAAGTGAACAAGATTAAATTAGAATTAAAAATAGAATGGGCCACAGAGTCTGAGGCAATCACTACCTACTGGAACAGCTGTCCAGGCCAGGATTGAAATATATAATCTGTTCAAAAAGGGTATGTTGCATATCTTGGAGATAGATGGGGTGTTAAATCACAGGTGATTTCTCGACACTGGGCATTCAGAGAGTGTGAGACTCAATTAAAGAGCTCTCTTGTATTGTACGAGTTTGGAGGCACGTAGAAGAGTTCAGTCACTGGATTTGTAATCTAGAAACATATCTGATTCTCTTCAAAGGGAAGGTGCTCCAAGCACAAGGTTCTATATGCAGGGGTTGCCAGAAAGATCAAAAAAAAGCAAATGTTACCCACTTTCATTTCATAAATTATTACCATCCCCTTTTTCAGCCAGAGGGATGGGAGCACATGAAGAGCTAGAATCAGTCGGGTGTAACAACCATCCTGTTTGCTGCTTTGTTTCTACATGTTCACAGAGGTGTATTTTTCTGCTCACTAATAACTTTAACTGCTTTCTGTGTGCCCCTGAGATGATGCACTGGCAGGAGACAGGATGCTACATTTCATAGCAGAAAAAAATCTTCATTTTCTTTTTGTGACAAGGCTCTGCATCTTACAGCCAATGAAAGACAAAGTGAGAAGAGGTCACTACTTTCTGCTAACCATGCACCATCCATATGGTGTTCACTGTGTTTGGTCTCCTTGGTAACAACCATTCTGCAAATACGAGTTCAGATTTTTAAATAAATGCTTCTGGACACGGTCTACATCCCTGCTGCATTCCCTCTCTTTGATTGTGTTAAATGAATTTATTGGAAGGGATCCTTAGGAAAGTAGTACATTTAAAATAATATTAGAGATTAAGAGATTATTTGAGATCAGAGATGCCACTTGCCTTGTACTTATTTTTTTTAGTAAAACACTGGAACAGTACCCAGAGAGGCTGTAGAATCTCTATCCTTGAAGGTTTTAAGATCTGGGTAGACAAAGCTTTGGCTGGGACGATCTAGTTGAGGATGGTCCTGCTTTGAGCAGGGGGTTGGATTAGATGACCTCCTGAGGTCCCTTCCAACCATAATTTTCTATGATTTTATGATTTGGGAATTTATCTGCATATTGCAGATAGCCTCCTTTTTGTCCTAAGGAGACTGGTGGTTGGTGCTGACTTGTCCATCCCCACATAGACCAAATATGGACCCCTGACTCGATCTTATCTGGGGATAACAGGAGTATTACATCCTGGGAAATCATTCTTCTCCATGTTTTATGCTAGAGCTGGAAAGAAGAAAATCCCTAAGAGGGACAAAAAGGATGGAGGTGGAAAAGGAGGAGTTTAAAAAGGACTCTTAGAGGCTTCAGGAGAGCCAGGAAGTTTTGGGCAGGAGAGAAGCTCAAAGAAGCATGGTTCTGTAGTCAGAAGTAGCTATACTGTGTTCTGTACTCCACAAAGTGAAGGACTGTGGGATCAGGCAAGGTTAAAGGAAGCTGACTTAGTACAGGGGGAGACAGGAACAGACTCAATGAGCAGGAGTCAGAGATTCTGGGACTCCTGGGCTAGGGACAGGAGTTACTCATAAACCAGTTGAAGTGATCAGAAACTGATTCAAACCTGTAACAGAACATAAGTTCAGTGCACATTAATCAGTTTCAAAATGGCCAAAACTGGTTTAAGATAAACCTAGTTGAGTATATAGACTTAACCGATTCTGGTCAAACTGGTTTATGGAACTTCTGTCCCAGACCCCTTCTTGGTTTAAGTTAAACCAGAGTCCCTCAGCATCCTAGCATGCTTTTCAGCCCTGGGGTGTGCTGTCTGCTCTAGACAGCAGGGCTGGCTCCGCCTCTCCACTCTCTAGCCAGAGCAGGGACAGGGGTGGAAAAAAGCGTAGTGGGATATTCCAACCTTTGGTGAAGCTCTGCAGCAAGCATCACACTCTGAAGAGATAAGATGTGAGTCAGCCACAAAGAGGTTGCTTCTTTCCAATCTATATTGGAAAGACCAATATGACTCAAAGCAATTAAGAAAGCCACCTAAAATATGTGATTAGGTGTGGTTTAACATTCTTTATTAATAAAGACAGGTCCAAAACAATCCTCTCCCTCCCCCGATCTTGAGTGACTGGAGAACTTGAAGAAGCTCAGCTCCAGCCCTGTAATGGGTTGTCTGGCACATATACACAGACATCCTAGTCATAAGTAGGGAAATGGCTTTGGCACCTGAAGTGTCACTATTACTTTTGCTATTATTATTTGTATTACAGTAATCCCTGAGGGCCCGAAATCTGGCCTAGGCTTTGCACTAACAGGGAATGTCTACATGTGTATTTAAGCACACCTTAATTTAATGCACATCACCTTAATGCACATTAAGGCGATTTAGGCTTGTGTCTACACATGCATACATTAAAGTGCATTAACACTGTGTGTGGACTGAAGTGGGTCTAAAGTTAGTCCCAAGTCAGTCCATACACAATGTTAATGAATCTTAATGCATCTACACGTGCGTTAATGTGCTTTAACTATCTGGACCTACATTTGATCCCTGCAAAAGTAAAAGCATAGCCTAAAATCAACATTTTTAGGTGCGTTAAGGGTGCACACATGTAGATGCATGCCCTTAATGTGCCTTAAATTGGGTTAAGTACCTTAAATCAGAACATGTAGATGTGCCAAAGATGACAAAACACAAGAGTGCTTAACCTAAACATTACAGGCCCCATTGGGCAAGACTTGCTTTGCCCTGGAGACTGCCAATGGGTGTGCCAGACAGGGTGACCTTCAGGAGCCTTCTAGATTTCTTCTATCCTGGTGAGCTTATTGTTCCATAGTCACTTCAGAGAGCTGCTAGGACTCCCACCTCTGCTGAGGGAGCACTCTCATAAAAGAGGGTTCATTAGCTTGGTTTGTCTCTTGCTTAATTTGATTCATGAAGCTAATTTAATCTTTAAATATTACAGAAAGCAACAGACAAGGCCATTTTCCCCTCAATATTACAAATCAGGCTCTGAGGGCCAGGTAGTTATTATACTTGAAGGGCTGACGTAAAGCAGAGTTTGGAAAGCACCTTTTCTCTCTTGCTGTAGAGAGGGGGATGCAGATCAATCAATGGCTTAAAGTTGCAGCAAAGTAAATTTAGATCAGATATATTGAAAAAATTATTTACTATTAGAATAGTGAGGCAGTGCAATAGACTGCCTAGGGAAACTGTGGACTCTCTATCACTGGAAGTGTTCAGGAAGGGTTGGACAACCGGTGGTCAGGGATGTTCTAGACTTACTTTCTACTATGGGTATTTCCCATGTTTTTGGGCTTTGCTGGTTGCTCTGGCCCCCCTCCTCTGCCCCCCCCCCCTTTTCTGCTGTGTGTGTCAGGCTCTTTTAAAACCTCCCTAGAGGCATTGGCGACAGCTAAGGCTGGGGACTTCAACTGGGGTGTGCCAAGTCTCCAGCTAGGAACAAAGCCAGAGGTTCTCGGCTAGAGGGTCTTGCCCCTCCACTCAGGATCAGACTGATCACCATATTTGGGGCCAGGAAGGAATTTTACCTGATGTTCAGATTAGTACAGACTGTGGGCATTTTTGCCTTCTTCTATAGTGGGGGGCGAGGGAGGGAGGTGGTGGGGCATAGTCCTCTAACCAGGACCTCTTGGGCATGTATTGACAACATTTTATAGAAGCGGGACATTGGCTGCCATGGTTCTCCTGCTTTACCTGTGGCAGGTTAAGTTGTTAGGTCTGTGTTGTGTCAGGGTTCATGGTAGTCTTATGTAGAGTTTAGATTATGGTTTGTGTGGGATGGTTGAGATAGGATAATACTGCTTCAGGCAGGGTGTTGGGCTAGGTGACCTCTGGCGATCCCTTTTAGCCTTACTTCTCTATGATTCTGTGACTCTGCGTGAGGCTACAGAATTCTGCGCTATGGCTATTGACTCATGGCTACTAAGAGCTCTAAGTACCATCTCTGCAAGAAGATTTACTGTGGATTCCTCTGCTGTAGTTACTGTGCACCTAAACCAGCAGTTTTCAGCCCTTTTAGACTCCAGGCACTCCCTTAACAAATGCCAGCTCTTGGCTTTCACTTGGAAAGCTATTGAAGAATAATAATGCAATTCTTCTTGCAAAGGACCCAGGATTTGCAAAGAAGTCAAGGACTTCTGCATTGCTGACTGACTTTCCAGCTTTGCGACGGATAGTAAAAGTGATCATCTAGTGGTCACTGTCTCCCAGCTTTCCTTTGATTCTTAGGTCGCTGACAAGATCATCCCCTTTGGCCAGTACCAGGTTCAGCAGCGCTTTACCTCTTGTTGATCCATAGACTTCTTGTGTCAGGTAGAGCTTGTCCATGCACGTGAGGAAGCTTTGTGACTATTTGGATTTTGCTGAGTGCTCTTCCCATGACATGTCTGGGTATCTGAAATCTCCCAAGACAACCATGCATCCAGAGCATGCAGCCTCAGCCAGTTCCCTGGTGAATTCCTGGTCAATCTCTTGTTCCTGATCAGGAAGTCTGTAGTAGACCCTTACCATTGTGTTCCCTGTGCCACGTTCCCCATGTATTTTTAACCCAGAGGATCTGCAGTCATCTTCCATGGGTGCCAATGCCAGCTTGCAGGGATGTGTAGCTGTCCTTGACATAGAGAGCTACACCCCACCCCTTTTTTCCACATGAGCTCTCCTGTACAGGGTATAACTGTGTATACCTGTGGCCCAGTCACAGGTGGAGTTTTCCCAGGTCTCCGTTATCCCTATGAGATCGTAGTCATTCTTGTTTAGCAGGAGGACCAGTTCCTCCTGTTTGTTCCCCAAGCTCCTGGCACTGGTGTACAGGCACGTAAGTGTCCCATTGGAAGCCCTAGGCTTCCTTGCACTCCCAGGAGGGCACCGTTCCAGGGCTGGGGTAGGAGTGGATTCCCTTAAGTGCCCTAGCCTGCTGGTTTTGAAGTAGTTGCCTGGTGGGCTTGCTATGGTGCTAGTCCACCCATCCTCCGGAAGGCTTAATTTAAAGCCCGGTCAAGCAGGTCAGCCAATCTGGTTGAGAAGAGTTTCCTCCCCAGTGATGTGAGCTGGAGGTCGTCTCTTCCCAGCAGACTGCTGCCTCTTTCACCGAAGAGTGGACTGTAATTGTAATACATCTATGCTATATCATTAGACTTGCAACTTTTGCCATTGCTCCACATCTATCATATTAGAAAAGTCCTTCCATAAAAACACTTTGGCTATCTGCTGGAAAACCATCCACCTGAGCACAAAACCAGTAAAGTTGGTCTTTACTTGTATAAAGATGTGGGTCCTTAAATATTTGTTTGATCTAGGATCTCTTAGTTGCTATACCATTCATATGCACAGGTATAGCAGCAAACCTCATGGTGCTATAGCAGTTCCCAGTTCAAATCCATCTGATAGTAGTAGCTTTGATGCTCTTGATTCTGTTCTGTCACTTCACATCACAAAACCAAACCATCACTGGACGCATCTATATGTGCCCTCAACTATGCAATTGTTACTGCACAGTCCCAGTGGCACACAGGTAATTTCCAAGTCTACTATACAGTAGTGTCAGCATCACTGTTTGAGCCTGTGGATGTTATATTGCCTACATTGTTGTAGCTTGTTACTATGGTGACATAGGTATGCCCACTGACTAGTTTGTCATTAGTCTCTGCCGAGCGGCTGAGCCAATATTTTTGTCCAGGTTGTGGTGCTGGCTCTGGATTTTGGATCTAGATGCCTTGTTTCAGGGGGACCCAACCCTCAGACCAACCATGACGTTTCCATTTGATAATAGGCAAATTTATTGAAACAGAGTGATAACAGAAAAGAAACAATACAAACAATCAAGCAATTCTCTATATATCTACTAATCCTAGAGCTGTCATCAGAGAGAAGAAATATCTGTCTGGCCAGGACACAGGATTCACTCTGAAGGCTCTCTCTTAGGTGTCAAATGTCAGCATGCCAGCAGCCTGGAGATGGGATGCCGAAGCCCACCCCCTCCAGTGGGGTGGATGAAACAGGCTGGTGGTGTACCCTCTGTCCATGGTGGCCTTGGGGACAGCTGCCAGGGGACGGGAACCACTCTCAGGGACCCTTTTGGGGAGGAGGATGGGGAGAAGGAACCTTTGTTATTCTTACATCTCTGCTTTTGTATTCTTTTTCCTTCCTGATGACTCTTTATCCATGGCTATCACTGATTGGTCTCTCTGTGGTCGTCATACTGTCCACGTTCTGTTTTGTTAATACATTCCAAGCTCATCACATGTGCACCCTTCCCAAAACAGGAATTTCATGCCACCAGTTTCTCAGACTATGGGTATATCTGTTGGCCTTGTCGTGTCTCGGTTAGACACCCTGTCTCCCTCAAATGAGAACCTGTGTGACTGTGTGACCACCAGGCCTTTAGAAATCAATTAAGCCCCTGCTGCCCAGCCTAAACCATTCTAAAGTGCACGCATGCACGCGCACACACACACACACACACACACACACACACACACACACACACACAGAGCCAATTCCCTAAAAGCAAACCTTTCAATACCATTTTCAAGCCATCCATGGCACTGAAGAAATGTAGCCTGTTCTTGGTCAGTCCCTAGGTACTTTCATAATAAATATGATGTATAATAAGCACAATAATGAGGAGTCCATGAAGGCTGAACTGCTCTCCTGTCCCATAGGTTCCCCCTTCTGACCAGAAGAGGTATTTTGGTATGGCAAGCCATAAATCAACAGAGAATTTCTCTCAGGGGCTTTCATTCTGGCTCCTTTTACGAGTGCTAAATTCACTCAAGCACAAGAAATAAAACATAAAAGAGGAGGATTTCTTTTCTTTCCGAGGAAAAATGTGAATGTTAAAACCAAGCATCATAAGGTTTCAATCAGTCAGTCCCTTTGAATTATATTTCATGTTCAGAAATTGCTGAGAGGATGTTTTTACCCTGACTGAAAACAAACTTCTCTAGCTTTTTTTTTCCACATTCACCAGAAATAAACCTTCTTTGAAGTGAAAGCAGCAGCAGAACTCTGAGCTATGCGTAGCATTCCCCCTGCTTCTCACTGTGTCTTTGGAGGATAACTATTTTCATTTGCTAAGAGGTGGGTCTTTAAATGTTGGTTTGATCTAGGATCCCTTAGTTGCAACCAGTGAACAAGCTGAATTTGCATAACGGCTCCAAAGTTCCCTTGGGACAAGCCAACATTTGTGCGATCAGTCTGTTTGCTGAATGGGGATATGCTGGAAGCGTTGGGAATTGACCCAGCATTTCATTGGTTAGTAGGGGAAGAGTGAAAGAGGCTATGGAGTCCTCCTTTCTACTAGCTTGCCAGTCTCCATTGTCTGGCCTGGTTTGATGCATTTGGGGTATATTTGTTCTTTATTTTTTGAACAATTAAGAATGGAACTAGGGACAGACATTACACATAAACCAGTTTAAGTGATCAGAAACTGGTTTAAACCTGTAACAGAACAGATGTTCAGTGCACATAAACCAGTTTGAAAATGGCTGAAACCAGTTTGAGATAAGCCTGGTTGAATGTAATATCAGACTTAATTGATTTGGCTCAAACCAATTTATGCAATGTCTGTCCCAGACCCCTTCCTGGTTTAAGTTAAACCAGAGTCCTCCAGCATCCCAGATGCTTTGCAGCTCTGGGCTGGGCTGTCTGCTCTAGAGAGCTGGGCTGACCCCTCTCCTCTGCTCCCTTGCTGTAGCTCCAGCAGAGGTGGTAGAGCATAGCAGCATCTGCCTGGCTTCCCTGTGCCCCTCCTCCCCCCACTCCCTGCTCAAGCAGGGATTCCCCCCTCCCCTCTCCCAGAGCATGGACGTAGCCAGCATGTAGTCTGCTAGGTAATGCTGAGAGGTGTCTGTGTAAGGCAGACAGGACAAAAGCAGACATGACAGTGTCTGCTTACGGCTTTTTGGAGTTAGCTGGTAATGTCCCTCCTTGGAAAAAGCCATTTTAGGAAGACCTTGAACTAATGAAGGAGGCTTTTGTTTTCTTGATGGGCTGATAAACACTGAGTTAGGGGTGATAAACACTATGTTATTCGTTCCCTGCTGGGTTGGGAGGCAGCGGGTGGGGGAAACCCCTTCCTAATCAGAGCATCCTGCTGGGGCCTGGCCACACCCCCACAGCTTAGCACTATGGAAAGGAAGGGAGGGCAGCTGTAGCAGCCCCTGGCTTCTAGCCTGAGCCACTGCAGGCATATGCCTGCATTTCTGGGATATCTGTGTAGTTATAAACTGGTTCAGCCTAGCTAGGTTAGACTAACTTGCAAAGATTGAATCTATTCAGGTTCAGGCTTTTTTAATGTTTGTCCCTAGCCTGGGTAAATGGTCCCCAAACCTCTTTTTTAATGCTGTGTATTGCAATTTTATGCACCCTGTTAATGGATGTGAACATTTAGTGGCTAGTCTCCCTAACTATAATAGCACCTATTCTTAATTGTTTTCTAGTTCATGAAGGAGAGGCCTGTATTTTTAGTGCTGATGTTCTCAGGTTCTGTCTCCTCTGATAAGGGTGATGTCTACTTCGATGAAGTCATGGTTTGTGACAAGAGTCAGGGGTGTCCTTTCTTGATAGTCCCAAGGTGACTCAGGGTGATGAATTAAGTGTGCAAGAACAAGTGTAGGATTTTGTTTTACAAGGTGGAGATGTCCTGGGAGGGAAGGGCCTAAACAAAATAAAGATGCTTTTACTGATACAGATATGAAATGAGCAGGAGCCCTGTACAGTGCAGTGGGGCAAACTGATAAAGGTTGGAAGAGGGCAAAGAAGAGACAACTTTGGGGTCTCACTTCAAATGTGTGCTGACTTCCTACGTTCGTAAGAACCTTGGGGAAAAATTTCTGCAAAAATCATTGCTTCCTCTTGCTCCTCAGTTGGCAGAGTCCCAACCGCTGAGGAAGCAGCACTTATTATGAGAGCTTGGATTATGTCTCAGAGTATCATGGAAGTCGTTAATGGGTATTGCTGTTACTCATAATGGGATTCCTCCTGCTGATGGATGTTGTGCAGGGAAAGCTTATCACCAGCATTATGTGGGGCTCTGCAAAGATTTCTTCATATTGCAAGAAAATAATATGCCCTCTTTCACTTGAAACTGAATCTCTTGCCTTAGCAAAAAAATAGGCTTGAGAATTTAAGGGAATTATAGAGGCTTCTTTGGTCTTCTCAGGCTTTGACTTTGTGGATAAAGCTGTCAACAAAGGGCCAATGATCTTTTTCGTCTTAAGTCACTCCAACATCTTGAAGTGGCTCAGGTGTTGCTGCAAACAAAAGCCAACTGTTACTGATCTACTATCCTTGCTACAAAAGATGGGGCAAATTTCTAGTGTCAGATCAAACTGAGGGGAAATTAATATGCCCATTTTACTAAATTTGGCCCTTATGCTCACAGGAAACTATAGCTGAGCGCATAATGGCTGTTGAGCTGGCGTATAGTCCTTGGCGTCTGGTTTGTATCTTGATTATGAACAGACCTAAACAAACTAAATTTATTCTTGACTGTAGACAAACGGAGCAGGCTTTTTTCCTAGAGGCTCCCCGTCTCCTTGGCTCAATAATACTGCTTAGCTTTGCTCCCGCTGTACCATAACAGTGACTGTCTACAGGTCTTGGATACTGTGCGAGGTTGCTGTGTGGGAGCCTGTAGCCTGTTCCACGGGATATCATCAAACAGGCCTGGCTGGGAGCACGCAGCATGTTTGGAGTTAATTCTGACCAGATAATAAGGCTTGGAAACTCCTCCCCTTCTTCCTAAAGGTGAGTGTCTGTTTACAGGCATCACAGCGGAGAAGTGCTTTCATTTCAGTGTCAGTGTGACGAGCAGAATATCAGACAGCAGCCGCAGCAGTGTCTCAGATCACAGCCTGATGGGAGGAGGGAGACTGGTTTAGTGGTAAGCAGATTAATTTGCAGTCTGTGCTAGATGCCTTTAAAATGGTCTTTAAGGAACTTTCTTGCAAGCTTAGGGCTTTTGCAGCATCTTAATCCCAACCCATTCATTTGTTATGTCTGGTTGAATTTCATTTTATGTCATTAACTGGAGCAATGTGGTGAGGGCTTTTTTCCCTGCTCTCAATAGTTTTGCAGTTGTTTGTAGGACAATTACATGGGATTAGAATGAGGATTTCATTTCTCTATTAACAAAGCCACAGATCTAAGGGTTAAAGGACTAGACTGACAAGGGAAACTTCCTAGTGGGATAGCTCTACAGGGGTAGAAGGCAGGCCAGATAATTAGCTTCATCATATACATGCTGTATTCTTGGAAAGTATACAAATTCCCTTTCAGTCCAGGGAAGTTTACATATATTTCACATTTATTGCTTTAAAATTGCACACTTCATAGCTATCTAAGATCCTCTCCTTTTTTTCCCCTAAGATTGCAAAGAATGAAAGGCTGATGTGAAAACAAATGTGTCAAAGAGCAGTGATTAGAAGAGTGAAATACTCAAATAAAGATAAACACTTAAATAAATATGTAAGATAAATACTAACATTGTAAATATATTCCAATAGTTTTCCATGCTCTGGAAGTTTGTGCAGAGACTTCTGTAAAACACGATTTATTTGCAACTTTTCCTCTTGCCATGACTACTCCTGGATTGGACAGAACAGTAGGGACTTCTCACGGGGGAGTAGCCCTGGTTCAGGCTCTGTAAAACCTACAAGTTCTTTTTTCATCTTTACATTATGGGCTACAATTCCTGCTGTGGAAAATGTGGACCCCTCCTTTCTACTGTGGGAGACTAAGGACTCAAGAGTGGGCATTGGGAAGAGGCCAGAGAAACCTCATTCTCGAACTTCCAGCTCTGGAACATGTCAGGGGACTCTTGTGGCAGGGTGTAGCCCACCATGATTAGCTGCTGCTGTGGTATAGACAAGCCACGCCAGCTGGGGAAGGAGGTATCAGTATTATTTTCATGGAGAAAGCAAGTAATTCTTTGTTGGATGCCAACAGGGGAGGTAGACCAGAGGGGAATAAGATCTCTGAAGTACACGTGGTGTAGGACACACATGTGATCATATAAAGAGTGAGGACTCTCGCAGGGGTTTGGTCCTGCCCTGGGCTATGCCGATACCAAAGGCACTGAGGATGGGAACTTCCTTGTGATAGGAGGATAGGATCTGCCATAGCTGGGAACTCACCGCTAAGAGAGATTACTGGCTGATCTGTCTGTGCGCCAAATTTCCAAGGGGCTGTCCTCTGAAGGTTAAGCGCAGTCAGGTGCAAACCAGGGAGATAGCACCGAATGGGCCTGGTGAGTGATGGCCCACCAGTTACTACCCAGCCTGTGTGAATGCTGGGTTTAAGTAAATTCATTAACAGGCATTTTTTGTTGAATCAGGCATCCTGCAGCTGGGATCTGAGGAATCAGGTAAATAATCTGTTTCAGATATTTGGGGTGTACTTGGTTTCAATCTGCTGCAGCAAGAATGATTTCCTGTCACAGCAGACTGCTGGCCATTCCCACGTACTGGAGCCCACCCAACTTTCCATTCCTGCTGGTGCCACCAGGCTGCTCTCAGCTCCTTTCCACCAGAGCAGAAGAACACGTTCCTCGTGCCTCTGCTTCCCCTCGGGATGCAAGTGCTACTGCACCAAGGCAGAGACCTCAGACTATGCAAAGGTGCGTGGGATGTGGGCAACATCACTTGAAAGTTAACCCCTGCAATGAATGTGTACACAGGTTTGCTAAGGCGTTGTGCCCTAGAGCTCCTTCATCTGATAGCTGATTTAATGAGGGTGAAATTTTTACATGGTGGGCCATTTTAAAAGCACTCTGCAGCTGTGAATGTTTTGTTACATTAGGGCTGACGAGAGCTTTCGGGGGCCTCACTGAGTGAAAAATATAACTCCTGTACATGGCATATATCTCATGAACAGACCACATCCTAACCAGAGGTGTCTCAGGGACCCTCCCTTCTCCATTTGCTGCTGTGGACCCCCTTTTTCCCCCATTCCAGCACATTTCTACAGTGGCTTCAGTAATTTGTTACAAGGGCAACATTTAGAAAGGATTGATAGCTTGTTTTTTTCAGCTGAGAAAGAAATAGGGGAGCCAGCACCGTGTCAGCTGCCAGCTTGCCATACATCTGTCTCCAGTGCTCCACAGACTGCTGCTTGGGAATGACTAATTTTGCCAATAACATCCCTAAGTGTATTTATTATTTGTCTCCCTTTTTTCCTGATTGAATCCCTACTTAATTCTTCCCTGTATCCAGTCTTGGTGGTTAGGCATCGCTTTGCCAGGATCAGCCTGTGCAAGCCTGCCCCCAGCCTGCACTTATGGGTATGCAGAATCCTAGAACATGTGGCTGGAAGAAACCAAGAGACCTGGAAAAGGCCATCTGGTCCATCTCCATGCCCCGCCACCGGACTGACATAAGATGCAGAACTCAGGGCTCTGACAAACATTACACTTAAGACATGAATAGTTGGTTAATCACATCTTAAGTAGCGACTTGGCCACTCACTCAGTCAATTAATGGCTTGCTAAAATGAAGAATAAGCCACAAAGTTATTACAGAAAATGTGAATAACTTTGTGGCTGGTTCTTTTTACGTCTTTTATTGAATGTGCCCAGCCTGTGGAGCATGAAGGAGCATTTGAAGACTCCCCTGTGTTCCAGAGGCTGGGAGGCCCCCCGTCGGGAAGTGCACCATGCACTCCTGCACTGGGAGCCCCAGTCAGCTGATCAGGGCTCATGGTGTGCAGAAGCACGTGGTGCGCTCCCCTGGCTAGGAGCTCTGATCAGCTGACGGGGCTCCCAGCCATGGGGTGCCTGGTGTGCTTCTCCAGTTAGGAGTCAAGCATGTTACTTGCTAGTTCAGGGGGAGCCTGAGATCATGAGTGATGGGAACCCATCAGATCCATCACATCTTTACATTAATGTCTGTCAGGGGCCTCACTGTAGGAAAATGTACAAGTATATGAGGTCAGGGCTAGGCAAAGATCCTGCCCAGAAGATCAAGTCACTGGATTATTTTGCTTTTTCTTTGATTACCATGAAGTTGCTGTAATTTTATGAAAAGAATATGCTTATGCAATGTTGCCTTAATGTGGATGAACCCCCATGACCATTTTGGAGCATATTGTGTGATAGTTATTGAGGAACCATAATGTATTATTGAATGTAGATAGTGGGAGTATGACATTAAAACCTTAAGCAGCAGCTTGAAATAGCAACACACAATGAATCAAATCCACATACCAGTTTAAACAAGTCACAGCCACTCTTCAGTCACTGCTCAGTTGAAAAAGACATTGATGAGTTTGTGGGGCAAATCTTTCTGGGGGATTCATTTTCTGGCATTTTTAACCTCAATCCTAATTATATACTGCCTTGGAGAAAGACAAAACTTACGTAGCTGCTAGCTGTATCCTGAAGATAACAAATAACTAAGATTTGGTTTTGAACCAAAGGCAGTGTTGGCTGCAATGTGTATGGCAGAAGGAAGGACTAGTTGAAAATGAAAAAAATGTCTCTGGAAACTGATTTTCAAGGGCACTGATAGCTTCTGATGCAATGTTCTTCTTTGCTTTCTCTTCCTTTTTTCTGCTATATGTGTACATTGAGGGCTGTCTCTTGCAATAGTAACATGAGAACTGTGGGTTTCTGGTAACCAAAAACTTGGTTTATTTATTGAAAAATCAAGTTTCCAGGTACCACATTTCTAAAAAAGTCAAATAAGTTGTTTTAGATTTTTTCACAATGAGATTTTCTAATGTGCAGTTTTGAAATAAAGTCGGCCAAAATGTAGTAAAAACAAAGGGAGGGAAAGGTTAAAAAAACCCAAAATGAAATGAAATACTTGGCATTAACCCAAATTCTTTCATTCATTCTTTCTTTTCCTTTTTTTACACTGAGGAAACAAAAGACATTTCCGGATGACCTGAAGCAAATTTAATTTTAATAGTTTGGTTTGGCCAGTAAATATAAACATCTGTTATTCACACAGACCAAGTCGTCATGTTCCCTGAAGTCAGATCTGGAAAGGCATTGTGCAAGCCTCAGAGGGGTAACTCACTGCACTTGGCTGATTTTGGATTCTCTACACAACATCTATAGTTCCATAATTATAGGTCCATAATCCATCCAGATTATGGAAAGCAGAAGTCAAGAGGAGCTTATTGGTAAGGTAGCTTATTTCTCCTGTTGGACTGGGACCTGAAACACTGTCCTTTGATGCTGTCACTAGGTGGGGTGGTTCGAGTCTGTTTTACCAGCAGCAAATCTAGCTTGTGGCAGTAGCAAACAGGATGCTGGTAAAATAGCTCTTGAAAACCAGACTGCAGAACCAAGTAGGTGCATGATGGATGAATGCAGACATGGTCAAATAAATGTGAAGTACTGGGAGCAGAACAAGCACCCATAACTAGATTTGGAGAGCTCCACATTTGCAGAGGCCCAAACAAGGGGAACAGGCAATAAAGCCGTGCCTATGGAAAAACACAATCATATTAGCATAGAAAACAGCTTGGGGTTCATGACTTGACAATCATAGTCACAGCTGCAAAGCCCGGTAATCATAGTGTGAGCAGAGCTGGAGAGCAACAGTAGTGACTTGTCTGCCTGTTAAGACTGGACTCCTGAAGCACTGTTCAGATTTGCAGACCCTCCCTCAAATCACTTCCCTCACCATGTTTCCCTCAGACTTGGTGTGGAGACTGCTAGCTGTTAGAGGTGCCCCGCAACAAGGGGGTTAACACGGGAAGAGAAGCCTGGGAAGTGTTGATATGCAGCTCTATCTCAGACTTTGGACCCGAGCTGGTCATTTCTCCATGCTGAGCTGGCTCTGGATTTGACCTGGCAGTCTGGGCTGGGCTGGCTTGAGTTATGAGGTTTACATGTTGAGGTTAAATGTTTCTCCCCAGACTGTTGGAGTTTGAATTAAAGGTCCAGTTCAGGGCATAGACTTTAAGGGTGACATGTGGGATTCACTGAAGTTTTGTTGTTGTCTGTTTAATTCACACTATTTAGTTCCACTATTTAATTCACAAATTGAATAACCCTATTCTACTACTGACTGTCTCATCTCAGACAGACAGAAACTTACCTGGTGTAATTTTCATTGTGTTTTTCCATCAATGGAAGTTAAATCAGGATCAAGATCAGACAGATGTGATGGTATCTCAGGGTGGCCCCTAGATTTCATAGATTTCATAGACATTAGGGCTGGAAGGGACCTCGGGAGATCATCGAGTCCAGCCCCCTGCCCAAAGGGCAGGAAGTCAGCTGGGTTCATAGGATCCCAGCAAGATAAGCATCCAATTTACTCTTGAAGGTGCTCAATGTAGGTGCCCTATAAGTGGCTGTTCCTGTGCCTTGCGACTGGGCAGAGGAAGAGCACATAAAAGCCCACTGTCTTTAACACATGGCTATCCAGAGTGGAGGAGGAAGCCAAAGCAGTCTAATTTACACTTGTGGAGCTTTTCGTATTAGGGATGGTTCTCCACTGGATTGGGCAAAGCTAGTCTGGCTCAGGGGGTCTCACAGCATCTGGTGAAGTGAACTTGGTTCACAAAAGCTTCTGCTCTCTCTCTCTATATCCTATTTAGTTAGTCTATAAAGGTGCATATCTACTCTGCCTTCAGGGACTGGTATCATCTGTCTGCTGCTATCTCAGTCTCACGAGTGTAAATGTTTTCTCCGTCTTATCCTCAGTCATTCACTCTCTTCTGCCATTTATAGCTGCACCATGTGAGGGACAGAATTTGGTTCCAAAAGAAAGCATATCAGATGATTTAAGTTGCCTATTGATCACATGGACATTGCATACAGGTAATTTGCTCACCCTTAGGGAAGAGGAGATTCTTTACTGCAGTGGTTTTCAATCTTTTTTCATTTACAGACCTGTAAAAATTTTTGACTGGCAGTGTGGACCCCTTTGGAAATTTCAAGTGGATGTGTGGACCCTTTTGAATTGTAAGTGTGGGTATTCACATATATTTGGTTGATCAAAGTCACTTTTTATGGACCCTGTAAACATAGTCTGCAGCCCTACCAGGGGCTGTGGACTACAGGTTGAAAACCACTGCTCGACTGTAATGAAGAAAAAGTACCTAGAGACATACCAACCAACCAGAGTCTACCAGACCCCACAAGGTAAACTTATTAAAATGCATTCACTGACCTTGTTGCTCCAGTTGGGGAGTTGGTTTTTAATCTGTTTTTTAGAATAGTATGTAATTAGTTTTTAATAGTATTTAATTACAGAAGCATTGGAGAGACCATTCCAAAATTTGCCGGTGTGCATTATAATTTGGAAGGACAAAAGATGAGTTTGAAAGGTCTGTCCTACTTACTAGTGATAGAGAGAATGGATTCTGAAAAAACATCACCGGCCTGCTTTGGCTTCTTGTTTTGAGTCTACTTCCTCCAGATCTCAATTTAAATATTTTTATTAAAATAAAAGCACCCTACACCAGACTAAAATGCTGGCATCCCCCTTCCTCTTCCCACGGGTAATTGATGAAACATTTACAAGCAAAGCAGAACTGTCAGGGGGGAGGAGCAGCAGAAGTGACAGCGCCTGTTGTATGGGACTTTTAATTAAAACCCCTAACATCTCAAAAAGTTTCATAAATCAAACGCCTTGAACATCTGCTTGTAATGGTTTGCAATCCTTTTATTAAAGCATAGCTGTCATTTTGAAAATGTCCTCAAAGGGTTCTCTGTCTTTAATTACGCACTCAGCAGTCATGGAGCTCAGATGAAAGAAATGGGAGACTAGGGGCTTTCTGGAACTGGTGCACAACTAGGATCGGTAGGCCAGGGAGGATGGTCCAGTGGTTAGGATGCTGGTTGGGAGCTCCAGAGACTTGGGTTCAGTTCGTTGTTCTGCCACAGACTTCCTGTGTAACCATGGGGAAGTCTCTTGTCTATACTGTGTCCTTGCCACATCCCTGCAGGGATGTTCCCATGTGTGCCCTGCTTGTTGGCCCCTGTTTTAGGGAAGCAACTCTCTAGTCTGTCAGACACAGTGATCTCAAGAGTAGCCATGGTGGAGACACCCCTTGAATGGTTTCACTGACATGCTTCCAGGTTTAGGGCATGTGAGTGGGAATGGGTGGAGAGGACAAAGTCAGGAGCATCTGTCCTGGGATGCACTGAGGATGAGGTATAGACAAACTCTTAGTGCTGCAGTTCCTTCTGTAACATGGGGGCCGTAGCACTTCCCTACCTCTCGGTGGGGTTGACGATACCGATGGCTCAGACTCGTTCAGGTATTAAGGTATTGGGAGCCATATAAGCATTGTAAAGTCTCATGTTAGTTAAAGAAGCATGGTCCATACTGTGACACTGACTCATAGGAAAAATAGCCCTAGGCCTGAGGGAAGCCTTTTTCAATCATATTATCTGATTTCTAACAAATTATTCATAATTTTTCATTTGACTTTATAAGGAGTTCTCTATACCCCCATGGAGGTTTTGAGGGATCTTTACAGCGGGACAGAAAGTGTTGAGCTACACAGGGGAAATGGTGACCACTGCCTGTGCTCAAACCATCAAGTGCTCGAGGGGAACAAACTAAAGCAGCGGTGCTCAAACTTACGGGCTGAAGGCCAGATGAGTGGCATGGGGCCGGATCCCATGGGTAGAGTCAGTTCATGGGCTGGATCCAGTGTGGAGTCAGCATGTAAGGTCAGTCCATGGGCATGTTAGCCCAGCCCAATGCCCTGGACCTGGCTGTGGGGCTGTTCAATCCAGCCCATGCGCTGCTTACAGGTCTGGAAATTTGACAGCAGAGGAGGAGTGAAGGGCAGGAGGTTGAGCACCACTGAACTAGAGCAATAAAGTAAATGGTTCTTTTTTGATAACCTCTTCCATTTGTAATACCTTAATTTACTTTTAAATTCAATTTTTATGTCTGCAAAGGCAAGGCCAGACCCACTGTTGGCCATATCACAGTTGCATTAATGATGGACCTTTAAGTAACATTACATACTCAGAATTTCTTTGGACCAATGACATGTTTAATCTACTTTGTGAAGCTGATCAAACACTTCACTTATTGGGCAACTTTTCTCTTTCAAAGATGGCAGCTGAGCATTATGCTTCCATCAGACTACTCACTAACATGGTCAGAGCCTCTTACAAGGTCAACAGCTAGTGACACGGCAAAGCCATAACTTCTAGCAGCTTGAACAAATATGAAACCGATCTCTCTTGATCTTCTCTCGGTATCATTTAACAGATGTAAGCACGGATTGAGCAACATTCAGATAAGGACTAACACAGTGTAATGAAATAAGAAGGGTGCTGCAGTCCTGTCATGGTTTGCTACCTCCAGCAGTAATATTTATAAGACTCTGGAGAAAAAGAAAGGATCGTGTTGCCCTGGGAGCAGGGGGATGAATCAGACACAGCATTACTGTTCTCTCAGGGTGGGTCCCTGCAGTGACTTCCTTCCTTGCCTTTAAGGTCTGTAGAGACCAAGCCGGCTGCCCCTGCTGTCACCTGAGAAGACTGGCAGTAGTCTAACATTGGTTGGGGTGCTCTGGGCTTTCCTCTTCATTCTCACAGTTGCCAGCTCAGCCGGTTACTTTATGCCCTACTGGCTCCTTGGTTCCCAGCTGGGGAAGCCAGTTTCATTTGGCCTCTTCCGCTGGTGCATATACCTTGCCCAGATACATGAGAGGAGCCTGGTGACGATGGAAGAGCGTGGGCGGTATGCCAGTTTTGATGCCATTCCCAGCTTGTCTTGGCAGATCTGCACTGTGGTGACAGAGGCTGGCTGTGCCATGCTGCTCCTGGTGGCATTAGCAGCCATCCTGGGTTGCTGTGCGGAAGAGGCCATCTCTTGGATGATGGGGTGCTTCTTGGGGGCAGTCCCGTTTGTAAGAGGTAATGTCAGTAGCTTATGTTATATCAATTCCTTGACTGGTTTCAGGCCACTGATGGGCAACAAGTGTGCACGCATATGTACACCCTGAACAGGGAGCCAATGCATATGCCCAGTACCATGCTATGAGCAGTTACATGACGTGTAGAACGTGTGGAGCAGATGTGAGGCCCTTTGCTGGTGTGGTTATGCAGCAAAAATGCAGAGCATCCACAGACACGGTTCTTTGGGTAGATGTGATTTCTTTCTTTAAACCAACTAAAGAGTTGGAAAAATTGTTCTTTGCAAGCTTTCAGGCACATCTACAACTTTCGGGCTTATGGGTACATCTACTTCAGCTGAAGGCACTGCTTCAAAGCCAGGTGCCTAACTTTTCCCCTATGTACTAAAGCATCCTCACATGAGGGTGCTCTGTGTAACTTTGATAACCTACATCCAGAAGGGTTTTAGCTATAAAAGCTTTTGAAACTAGCAAAGCAGAGGATGAAAAACCCTGGGAACTAGAGTTGCATTTAGTGGCGCTTTTAAGGGCGCTAAGATTTGTAGTTTCCTCATTTTACATCTTAGAATGTGATGGACTTGTCCCGCCAGCCTGCTTGTGTTTGCTTGGAAGGGCTTCCAACTCAACAAAACAAAGAGATATTGTTAAAAATGCAGATCCAGGGTTATTGGCAAGAACCCTAGGGAAGCTATAACAAGGACGGTGCCAAAATGCAAATGTTTTAATTGACTTCTGGCCTCCAGAGCTCTGTAACAGATGCATCTCTCTCCAGGATCTTCCCCCCATGCAGGCAAGTCACCCTCAACAACAGAGTACAAACTGCTTTGAACAGATCCTTTCAGAATCAGGCAGCCTGCCATGAAGTGTCAGACAGTAACACAAGGAGAGCAGTATTCTGCATGCTGGTACACAAAGGGGAAGGAAGTAGGATAGGCTTCTGGCTAAAGCACAGGACAAATACATAAAAGACTTCAATTCATTTCCTGATTCTGTCTCAGACTTCTGTACCCTGAGTTAAAAACTTGGTTAGAGCCAGCATCAAAGTCTTCTCATAGGGGTCTAAAATACGACTTAGGCAGAATGTAGGGATCTAACTCACAAAAAGCAATCCAGATCAACTCCACTGTAGTGGCCATGCAACCACTTATGTGCGTAGAATCAGTAGGTGCCTTCATCTTGGCCTGAACCTAAGCACCCCAAATGGGCTACTGAACATGCTTTGATGAGATTCAAAATCCAGCACGCCTGCATATGCTTTGCTGTAGGACAGACTAGTGCTAGGAAGCATCTACATTCTGTCTCAGTCCATGGTCTTTTAGGTCAACCCATGACTTGCAGGCACAAGTGGCATGGGCAGCTTCTGTGTGTGGCACATGGCAGACTGGGGAGGGAACAGACAGCACAGTGGCAGAGAGGGCAGGGGGCAGAAAGCAGAACAGCATATTGGGCAGGGGAAGGGGATTGGAGTGGCACTTGAGGAGGGTGCAAGGCTAATTTGTGGCATGCCTGACAAAAAGGTTGGCTCCCAAAAGGTTGTGTTAGGTGCTTGTATAGCACACCTACTGCACGACTGGCACAGAGAGCATGGAGTTCAGTGCAAAGCACAGCACCTCACATTTGTTGCCCAATAGCTTATTGGTTTGAGCACATGCCCAAGAAGTAGGAACCTGAACTTTAGGCCCTCTTCAACCTCAGAGCACTCAAACCCACATCTGGCACTTCTGAGGATCGTGCCCCAACCATTAGCCTGTAGAACAGTTTAGTTGTGGTCATATACTGTCTCTCCTGTTGAAACTAAGGGTGCAGGATTCATAAGCACTGAAGGAGAGAAAGCAAGAGGAAGAATGCCCCCATGACTAGGGACAGACATTATGCATAAACTGGTTTAAGTGATCAGAAATTGGTTTAAACCTGTAACAGAACAGATGTTCAGTGCACATAAACCAGTTTGAAAATGGCTGAAACCAGTTTGAGATAAACCTGATTGAATGTAGTATGAGACTTAACTGATTTGGGTCAAACTGGTTTATGCAATGTCTGTCTCAAACCCCTTCCTGGTTTAAGTTAAAACAGGCTCCCCCAGCATCTCGGCATGCTGTCTGGGCTGGGCGGGGCTCTCTGCTCCACATCAGAGCTAGCCCCTCCTCTCCCCTCTGCTCCCTTGCTGGAGCTCCAGCAGAGACTGCAGGCATCGGCCTGGCTCCCCCATGACTGCAGGCATCGCCCTGGCTCCCCCACCCCCTCCCCACTCCCTGCTAAGTAGGGATTCCAGTGTCCTCTCTGCCTTACACAGACACACAGTGTTAGCTAGCAGACCACAAGCTGTGGCAGATGGGACAAAGGCAGAATCAACAGGTAGCTGGTAATGCCCCTCTGTTGCTTTCTTAATTGGGTGATAAATGCTGTGTTATCAATTCCTTGCTGGTAAGGTTAGGAGGGTGGGGGGAACCCCTCCTTAATCAGAGCAGCCTGCCAGGGTCTGGCCATGCGTCCCTTCAGTTCAGCACTATGGAAGGGAAGGGAGGTCTGCTCTAGCACCCCCCAGGCTTCTAGCCCAACCCACTGCAGGCATGTGCCTGCATTTTTTTAGTCCAGGGGGATGTATTTACAGTTACAAACTGGTTTATCCTAGCCAGGTTAGACTAACCTGCAAAGATTGGATCAATTCAGACTCTGTTTTTTTGAATGTCTGTCATTAGCCCATAAGCCCAGTAAGGATGGCATTCCCTTGGGAGGGGAAAAGACCTGAGTCCTGGGCCCTTCAGCCAGGGTAATTTCTGTCTAATATAAAATGCATAAACAGTCCTGGGAACTATGTCTTTCCCTGTCTATTTTTTTGCTATAACTGGCTCTCATAGATTCATAGATTCATAGATGCTAGGGTCGGAAGGGACCTCAATAGATCATCGAGTCCGACCCCCTGCATAAGCAGGAAAGAGTTCTGGGCCTACATTACCCCAGCTAGATACACATCCAACCTTCTGTTGAATACCCCCAGGGTAGGGGAGAGCACCACCTCCCTTGGGAGCCCGTTCCAGACCTTGGCCACTCGAACTGTGAAGAAGGTCCTCCTAATATCCAATCTAAATCTGCTCTCTTCTAGCTTGTGGCCATTATTTCTTGTAACCCCCGGGGGCGCCTTGGTGAATAAATACTCACCAATTCCCTTCTGTGCCCCCCTGACGAACTTATAGGCAGCCACCAGGTCGCCTCTCAACCTTCTCTTGCGGAGGCTGAAAAGGTCCAGTTTCTCTAATCTCTCCTCATAGGGCTTGGCCTGCAGGCCCTTAACCATACGAGTGGCCCTTCTCTGGACCCTCTCCAGGTTATCCGCATCCTTCTTGAAGTGCGGCGCCCAGAATTGCACGCAGTACTCCAGCTGCGGTCTGACCAGCGCCCGATAGAGGGGAAGTATCACCTCCTTGGACCTATTTGTCATGCATCTGCTGATGCACGATAAAGTGCCATTGGCTTTTCTGATGGTTTCGTCACACTGCCGACTCATGTTCATCTTGGAGTCCACTAGGACTCCAAGATCCCTTTCCACTTCCGTGCCACCCAGCAGGTCATTTCCTAGGCTGTAGGTGTGCTGGACATTTTTCCTCCCTAGATGCAGCACTTTGCATTTCTCCTTGTTGAACTGCATTCTGTTGTTTTCTGCCCACTTGTCTAACCTGTCCAGGGCTGCTTGCAGCTGCTCCCTGCCCTCCGGCGTGTCCACTTCGCCCCATAGCTTAGTGTCATCTGCAAACTTGGACAGAGTACATTTCACCCCCTCGTCCAAGTCGCTGATGAAGACATTGAAGAGTATCGGTCCAAGCACCGAGCCCTGCGGGACCCCACTGCCCACACTCTTCCAGGTCGAAACCGACCCATCCACCACGACTCTCTGGGTGCGACCCTCCAGCCAATTCTCCACCCACCGGACTGTGCAGTCATCCAAGTCACAGCCCCTTAACTTGTTCACCAGTATGGGGTGGGATACCGTATCAAAGGCCTTCCTGAAGTCCAAGTATACGACATCCACTCCTCCTCCTGCGTCGAGGCGTTTTGTGACCTGGTCATAAAAAGAGACTAGATTGGTCAGGCACGATCTGCCTGCCACGAACCCGTGCTGGTTTCCCCTCAGCATAATTTGTCCTGCCAGGCTCTCACAAATGTGAGCCTTGATGATTTTTTCAAAGATTTTGCCAAGGATGGAGGTGAGACTGACTGGCCTATAGTTACCCGGGTCCTCCTTCCTCCCCTTCTTGAAAATGGAATAAAAATGTGGAATAAAAATCCTTTACTTCATAAAAATCCTTTGCTTTTCATAATATCCGAGTCTGAGCTGGCATCTCACTGCTTTTACTCTGTTGTTTCATGTTAAGGAAGCTTCCCAGATTTTATATTTTTTACTAGCTCTGGTGGCTGTGTGGTAGCATTTCTGCCTACCACTAGGGAGATCTGAGTTCAAGTCCCAGCTGGGCTGACTTGGGGTGAGTGAAGTAACAGGGAGAAATTCTTGGAATTCAATACTGACAAGTGCAGGATACTGCACCTAGGGAGGAAGAACCAGCAGCATGCCTACAGGCTGGGGAACTCCCTTCTCATCAGCATAGAGGCAGAAAAGGATCTTGGAGTCATTATTGACTCCAAGATGAACATGTGTCGACAACATGGGGACACAGTCAGGAAGGCTAACCACGCCTTGTCATGCATGCACAGATGCACCATGAGCAGGTCCAAAGAGGTGATCCTCCCCCTCTATATGACATTGGTCAGTCTGCAGCTGGAGTACTGCGTCCAGTTCTGGGCGCCACACTTCAAGAGGGATGTGGACAACATGGAGAGGGTCCAGGGGAAGGCCACTCGCATGATCGGGGACAACAGGGTAGGCCCTACGAGGAGAGGCTACGGGACCTGAACCTGTTCAGCCTCCACAAGAGAAGGGTGAGGGGGGATCTGGTGGCTGTCTATAAACTTGCCAGCAGGCAATGGGACAGTCCTGGTTCCCCCGAGCACTACTGGGAGTAACAAGGAGTAACAGCCATAAGTTGAGGGAGAGTAGATTCAGGCTAGATATCAGGAGGCACTACTTCACTGTCAGGGCGGCTAGGATCTGGAACCAACTTCCAAGGGAAGTGGTGCTCGCTCTTACCCTGGGGGTCTTCAAAAGGAGGCCAGATAGACACCTTGCTGGGGTTGTTTGACCCCAGTACTCTTTCCTGCCCATGGCAGGGGGTCGGACCCTACTAACTATGAAACTATGCATGGGCCAATTCCAAAGCCACTGAGTTCAGTGGAAATGATTCTCCTTTTCATTCAACTGTTCCAGGCCCTACACGTGGAATCATTTCCATTTCTAGATTGGGGACAAAAATTGATTGGGGGCTGAGACTCTTGGAATTATCCTGGAAGCACGTTCGCTGCCTGCCTGCATTCTGGACAGTGTGTGACATTCCCCACCATGCAAGGGCTTGCCCAATTTATTCAATTTAAATACAAGCATTAAACAGTCTCATGTTCTAGTCCAGCTTGTGAGAAATATGGGAATTGCAGGAGAATTGCATGTATTTGCAGCTTCCTTTGGTTGTTAGCAGACTTTTTTTATGAATATGTCTTTTGAAGAAATTGTTGGATTATTTTTCATTTTGTATTTGACTCCACTTTGGTTAGGCAGCCCTGTTTTCTATTGCCAGGGCAAAGCAATAGCAAGAGAAAGCTGAGCAGCATCTGCATTCCCAGAACTTTTAGTCAACAGCAAGAGTTGTATTCAAGCTTTACTAATGTAGAAACACATGAGTATGTTTTACTACCATCTTGCTAGTATTTAAGTTACCTCACATTCCTGCGCAGAACAGTAGAGAAGATAGTTTGTTTACAGCCTGTATTTCACTAGATTTCAGACTACACAAGCTATGATCTACATACATATCTGAACAGAACCAGCAATCACCCTAAACACACCAAGAAAGCTGTGATATACAGCCAAGCCCTCAGATACCATCAAATTTACACTGAGGAGAACACCCGGGATTGCCACCTCACCAATCTTAGAAAGGCTTTCACCCAACAAGGACACTCCTCCAGAGCAATAGATTGCACGTTTGAAAGAGCCACCTGGATACCACATGAAGAATTGCTGCAGTACAGAAGAAAACCCCCCATGCATCACACACTGCTGGTTATGACATATCACCCCTACCTCAAACCCATATGGAAAATCCTCAAACAATTGCAACCCATACTAGAAAGAGGCCCTATTCTTAAAGAGATCTTCCCAGAACCACCCAAACAAGCACTGAATGTCCCTAACCTCATCACCAGAAGCAAACTTTCTCAGGCTCAGAACACACCGAATGGATCCAAACCATGCCATGACAAGAAATGCAAAATCTGCCAACACATCTCCTCCACCCCCACAATTATTACACCCCACAACAGAACCATTAGCACCCCTGAGTCTTACAGCTGCACCTCCAGAAATGTAATATATCATCTCATCCAATGCACCAATTCCCCTGATGGAAAATATGTAGGTGAAACCAAACTACAACTGCACGCCAGACGAACGCACACCAGAAATCTATCAAAGACAAGAATACCCAATTACCTGTGGGGGCACATTTCTCACAAGAAACCTCTCTCCCCAATCTCTCAGTTCTAATCCTCAAAAGAAACTTACACAACACTTCCCAGAGACGAGCCTCTGAACTCCACTTCATCAACCTCCTGGATACAAAAAATCATGGACTAAATAGAGACATTGGATTTATGACACAATATAACCTGCCTGACAGCTGACTCCCCAGGTACCTCTCCACTATTTAACTGCTACATTCATCCCCCTTCCCACCCCCCCACAGCCTGTCTCTCACCCACTGACTCCTCAGTTTAGAGCTGCAATGACTGCCTATCTTGCATGCATACCAGCCCAGCCTCTGGCTTCTTTACCATTTATTCCATTCAGGAAGAGCACACACCAATTTCCTCAGCCTGACAAAGGGTTTTTAAACCCGAAAGCTTGCTAAATTTTTTTTCCAACTTTTTAAGTTGGTCTAATAAAAGACATCAAATTCACCCAAAGAACCTTGTCTGCCTATGATCTACATAAGATCTTCTTCAGGAAACATTTGTATCTGGCACTCTAGCTGGGGCTTATCAGTAAAGAAGGTTGTTGCTGTACATTGCTTACATAAATTCTCGTTGCTATCTGTGCCACCGTAGCCTGTCTGGAGAAATAATTGTTGGTTGGAATCTTAGACAACCTCCTGCATTTCTGAGAAATATAGGACAATTGTATGGAAAGCAGAGGGCAGTGGAAAATTTCACACTGATACGTCACAACCCCTCAGTGAGTGCATCTGCACATGTGCAATTTGCATCTGAGTTTATTGCTCCCAGGTACAGAGTTTACACATGCATCCAGGACTGTGGCACATTAAGCCAGGGTGGTGCAACTCTAACTGGCGGGGGCACTGGTAGGGGGCCTGCTCCAACCCAGCTCAGTGTGCTGCAGAGGGGCTGGCTGGGGCACCAGGGAGTTACAGTGTGGGGCTAGTCAACAGGCAGCCTTGCACTGTAGCAGCCTGGTACCCCAGCCAGCTCCGGTCATGGTCTACATGTGCATTGCGGTGGAGTAAATAACTTCACTGTAGGATAGTACCTGTGTTGGGTAGTGTAACCTATGGTGGAGTTAATTACAGGCAGTCCTTAGACTTATGTCGCAACTGGTTCCTGAAAACTGTGTCTTAAGTGGAAACGTCATAACTCGGAACCAATTTTCCCATAGGAACAATGTGATAAATGCAGAATTGCGTCCTTTGTGATGCTCGATACAGATGCATCCAGCTGGTAAGTCTGTTGTGATGGAAGGGGCGGGGGAAGGAGTGTAGAGGGGGCAGATAAAGGGCTTCCCATGCTGAGGGAGGGGGTGGGGCAAGTTGCTCATCCGGCAGCTCCCGCCCTTCGTCTGGAAGGGCATGGGTGGGGGGGCATGTGTTCCCAGATCTGTGTGAGGCAGGGTGGTGCGGGCAGGGCTGGGGCTGCACTGGGCTGCACTGGGAGTGGGGTCGATGCCCTCCTGCCTCTTGCCCTGCTGGGGTGGGGCAGGCATGGGATGAGCCCACTGTGCAGTCTCCGGACAAGTGGTGCACAGTGGAGGGAGCCGCTTCACTCCCCCCCTCCCCCCAAAAAGACATGGCTCCATCTTGCTTCCATCCTGCTCTGGCTGTGCAATCCGCGGCAGGCATTGGGGGGGCATATGCCCCCAGATCAGGGCAGGCAGTGGAGTAGGGTGGGGTGGGACGGGGCGAGGTGGGGCGGGGTGGGACGGGCAGCGGAGCGGAAGGCCATAGCCCCCCATAGGCCCTGTCACCCACCAGGAGTGCAGCCCAGCGCAGCCCCGGCCCTGCCCTGATCCAAGGCCACACACAACTCCACTGTAAGCACCTCATGCAGATGCGCCCAGTGTTTCATTCATAGTCCCGCAGCGTATGATCCTTTGTGTGGTTATGGCTTAAATATGTCTGTGTTTCTATATTTTTAGTAGCTTTTTGTTGGGTACAGGGCATGGGACATTATGCAGCGAGTAGATAAAAAAAGAGGATGAGTGATATTTTCTAAGACTGAAACTGAAAAAACAAGTAAAATTGAAATAAAAATAAACGCAAAAGCAAAGAGTGAATGGCAATGAACCAAAGTGGCTTCAGGTTACCAGTACTCTTTTCCTGGTGATTTAGTTATGAAAGTGAGTTATGAAAGACTATGACAGGCTCCCTCTCTCTTCTTCTTCAGAGGGTTAGCATGCCTGGCTAGCTACTCTGTCCAAACTCTGCGCAGGTAGATTGATGTCAGAGCAACAGAGATACCCAAGTCCAGTGCCCACTTTAAGTCATTTCATGCTCAGAGAAGAGTCCTTAAAGTACCAGCCTTACATGTTGCATCACACTGTAAATGTCCCCTATAAACCTTTTTTCAACCCTGTATTTTTCCAAGGATCGAGGAGAGATGAGATTTGTCTCTTAAGCACCCTTGAAGGTGCTGCTGTTTGTAACACAATAGTAATTAGAGGCCCTGGTCAGGCTCAAGCCCCAGCATTTTGGGCACTGTACAAACATGGAGCAGAAAGCACTCTGCTTTTTGAAGATGGATTCACGTGCCCCTGCCACGGTCTGTGGAAAAACCGATTTGCTATTGGGCATTGATGTTTCTCTACAGCAGGTGCATTAACTAAAGTAAGTCTTGGGGAGGGCGAAGAACAATTATTTTCAGGTAAGAGCAATCTGAGAATGGCAAATAGCATGAGAAAACAGGCCCTTTAAGACCCAGCTCTCAGGTACATTTATTTCCCTTTTGCTTCCAGCCCGGCCCTACTTGCAGCTTTGTTTACTGCCCACAGGGATAGAGAGTGAGGCATCTGCACAGTGCACACATGTACTGGTGGATAAACAGCAGCTTGCTGAGGTTAATCTTCTGCAGTGAGGGACTGGCCATATCCCCAGGAGACCTCATGTGTCACTTCCTCACTCACATTAATTCTGTGCGTCTTCTGCTGGTCATAGAAATGGTATTTTTTTTCCTGCTTTCCACTGCAGTGTAACATTCGCCTTCTGAAATTAAGAGGTTACACTGCATTTCTGGTGAGCTTTCCTGTTTAACCCTTAGAACACTGGCATTCTCTAATGCTTCCTCCAGAAACGCTGGCAATTTTTGTATGGGACTTTTGTGCAAAAGCAGCAAACTGATCTCATGCATCCCCATTTTCACATTCCTATGGCTGTCTGTCTGGACAATGCCAGTGATAGTATTTAAATGATATTGCATTCAGTACTGCACATTAAGACATGATCTCAATGGGTGGTTTGCAATCTTATTAGACTCAAGGCACCCCTTGGAAATGCTCGTAGCTTTCACCCAATTTTTGCCTACAAAAAAATAATAGAGTGATGCTTCTGTTGCCAAGAACTCAGAAAGACCACAGGGGCTGTGTCCAGATGAGCATGGCCATGTGGTATGTGGTGCCATAGATATGTCTGTGGTGTCACTTACCACACATTCAGCTGCTCTCCATGCTGCAAGGTAGCAGTGCAGAGGTTTGGGTTTTTTTGATCCCAGGAGATCCCGAAGTCAAAAAAACCTGCACCAAAAATGTTAAAATAAAAATATGGAGTGGTGCACATGGGGACAGTCCATGCTACCCAAAACTGGGGCCTGACCAGTCAGAGCCACACTCCAGCTGCTGGCCAGGGTCCAAGCAGCAAGACTGCCACTGCTGCAGCCCCAGGAGGCCCCATAAGATCCCAGGTAAGGCTGCTGGGGCCAGCCCAGTGCTGACCCCAGCCTCCCCTCCCCTACCTGCCACTGCCAGAGGGTGTGTGGCACAGGCGTTCCCTGGGGATAAGTAGAAGGTGTGCTGCTGTTTCTTGTCCCTGGGGAAACAAATGTCCACGCTCGCATGGACACAGCCAAGAGGTCAGAATGTTTTTGACACCTTAGATTCCCATTGAATATTATCCCTGGGTTTATTTTGTGAATCATGTTGGTGTTTGCACATGTAACAGTTGTGTGACACCCCACAGCACCCTTAAAAGCATATCAGGGCATTCCAGGGTGCCACGACACCCTGGTTGAGTATCATTACTCTAAATACTGACACAGACCTATGGTGCAGCTTCAGAAGAGCCCAGAAGGTCCCTCCTGCTCTTCCCAACATCTTTTGAGAGCAAGGATCACACATGGACAATGCAAGGCTATGCTCCAGTAATGCAAAGATCACATCTTGTTAAGGTCACACCTGTACATTAAGTGTATGATCTTTGGATCATGCACACATGACTTCTGCATTTTCTTGGAGTGAGCTCACTACAACTTCCTTCTAGAGTCCCAGCTTCTGTCCATCCCCAGTGCCAGAGATGATTAGTGGCTAGGTTTCTCCCTGCCACCTAAGTCCTGATCCCTTCCTCTCCCTCACGCTCCTGCCATTCCTAGACCTAGCAGAGAAATGCTGATCCAATATGTCATGAAACCATTTATAGCAGTTCACAACCAGGAATGGGCAAATATCCTCCCTTCAGTTAGGCACTACTAATCACATGAATATGATATCGCCTTCACCCTCTGCATTTGTATTTGTCAGCTACTGCCCAAGACTTTTCAAGCAATAACCTTTCAAAGCTGTGCCACCTTGGAAAACTCATCCATTCTGCTTGGTAATACAATGTAATAAAGGAAATACTGAAAAGTGCAAATGTACAGTAGCATAATTTACTTACTGCTTCGTTTGTGAGAATACACCCTTCAGGGCCTTCCATTAGCTCTTTGATCAAGTATAATGGGATTATACTTTTCAGTTATGAGTCTGCAAAATGCAGTCTCGGCTTAGTGCCTTTCACTTCTCTAAAGGGATTGTGCATGGGAGGTGCAGCCCTACAGACACAGTATATTTATTTGGAAAAGATTGGGAGGGAGATGGCTGACTGCTACTATAACTGCTGCTCAAGCCCAGGCATCATTATTGTTGAGCTGCGTTCACATCGTTGTTCTGCTGCGGCTTCTGTCCAGCTCCACTCTGCCTAAGGTGAGTGTTTGAAGACTCTGATTTGGGCTTTAATAGGACAAGGGAAGGAGAATGCTCTATTAATGGACTTAAGTTTTAAACAAATGATTTTACCCCCAATTTCTGTTTCCTGGTCGGTTTATGTGACTATTCTTACAAACATGCTTGTTGCGCCTGAAGAAATACTGAAGAAAATTGGCCAAAAATGCAGATTTTTAACTTGCCCCATGTAACAAGTGATCATTTCAGCTGTTGTTAAAGCAGCTTTGCATCATCAAGAATTTGGCCCCAAAATATTACACTTGCTTGACCAAGCACTAGAAACCTGCCATGTGACCTGTCTATCCTATCACAACTCACATTTTAAAGGGGCTGCTTGTGAAATAACTACAAATGGGGGATTGCTCAGTGGAGATCTTCAACAGCAGTTGAATTTGACATTTCACGGTTCTGCTCTGGATCACGACAGAAGGAGAAGCAATGTTCACTGGCTACACTAAACACACTCAAAACCCACTAAACCCATTCTGCTGAGCCCCTCAGATCCCATTGACTTAAAGGTGTGGAGGGAATTCAGCTGATAGCAAAATGGAGCTTTATGTAAGAATGATTGATAATTATGGCTCTGATATGGGCTGGGGATGAGGATGTGTGCTTGCCTGGCTTATTCCATAGTATTTTTTTACCAGCCAACAGTTTTTTACCAACCAACCGCCCAGAGGAGAGAAGGGATTCAAAGCAACTTTGCATCATTAAGTGGAGAAGAATGATGATGGCCCCAGCATGGGCCCCAATGCCAACTTGCACCCATGGCGATATCTGGAGCAGAGGATATTTATCATTGTTACAGGCTATTATTTATCTGCTTGAAACATATCTTGGTGAGCCATGTACTGTGGTCAATGGTTGCTGAGTAGGTTGAAGGAAGAGAGATGGCAAAAAGCTGGGCTGTTTCCTGCAGCACGGCCGAGCTTTCCTGCCTCAATACAGCAGAAAACAAAACAAAACTCCCCAAATAAGCAAAAAAAACCCCTCAATAGCCAAGAAATTGGAAACCCAGACTAGAGAAAGTGATCAGTTGGTCAGGAATTTTTGCTAAGTTGGCTCCTTATAGGACTGTTGTCTGCAGGCACAATTTCTCCTAACAATCCTCCCAGCTGTTGCAGATGATAGACACATATTCTCCCTTCCCCGTCTTCTGACTCCTGCATAGGGCTTGGCCTGGCTGCAAGCGTTTGTTGGCAAGTTTTTGTTTAATTTTTAAATGCGTTTGCTTCAGCTCTATCCTGTAAGGTTGGAGGTAACAGTTCTTACACCCCTAGAGCATATGATGCATTTCTCATTCTCACTGGCTTTTACGTGAGGCTGTAGAAATCAAGAAGCAAGGAGGCAATAACGGTATGGGTGCCCTCTCTCTTTATGGTCCAACTTGGAGTTAATCTGTTGACTTCAGATTTGGATCAAAGTCCCCCTCAGAGAAAAGGAATGTAATGCAATGCTCCATGTGTGAAATGAAACACAAAATGGCAGCTGCCCCATCGAGCACGGGAGAGCTCTCTGCACTTGAAGGTGCACTATAGAGAAAATCGAATAGCAGCATAACCTTTCAGTTCCATAGCAACCTGCTCCTGTGTGCCTGTGCTCTCAGCTTCCCCATTACCTCCATGCTCTCGGAGTATTAGCTCTGCTTCTGAGCATCGTTTCTCTCAAACTACATTTGCTTATGCTGCAGCTTTTAATTATTTAATCAAAACACCCTTATGCTGTTCAATCAGGTTTTCAGAAACATCAGCATATGCTGAGAGAGATAAAATGTGCAATGTGAACTCACCATTTCTTAGCATCCTGTCACAGTGACCCAGAATAGCAAAGAAGTAATTATTTTGCTTAACATCTCGGAGATAGCTAGCTAGCTTTACATTTTTTCCCCTCCTCTCTTTCCATTACAGGACTGTTGATCAAGTTCAGGCTGTGCATTGTACCCCTTAGGATGAACAGCCAGAGATACAACAGGCATGTGGGAATGTCTCCAATCAATATCAATTAGGTAAGGCAGTCTTGGAAAGGAGAATGTCCAATAGTTAATGGGGTATCTGGGGTTGCATACACATTGCCTCCAATTAATCATCTTATGAGAGTCCTTAAAAATAATGATGATGTTATTCTTCCAAGCAAGTACCTTTCTGGCCAGTGAGATACAGCTATCGTAGCTGTTGTCAGTGTTACGGGTCCTATAACCCCTCTGTGTTCTGTTTTGCTGAAAGTTGATTAGAGAGGTACCATCTGGCTGGATTGCTAATGATCTGTGGTGACTGGTGAATCAGAGTTGCTCTCAGATAGAGCTAGGCATAGCTGTGTCTCTGAAAATCAGGTCTGGGGCACTGCTTTTCATGACTAGCATCATCCTATTGTGCCAAGCACCCTCTAGCTAGATACAGGTAGTTAAGTCTTGTTATCTGAAGTCAGGCAGAAGACAGTGCAGGGTGGCATTGTAACGATGAAGGGCCTTGTTAAACTGTAATTTTAGGGGGCTACTGGAGCTCTTAACCCCTGGATTGGCTGCATGTTAACACCTTTATGTAGCTTAAAGCACTTGTTATTTGGCTCAAAATTGTACCGTTTTAGGGCAGGATTATCTCTAATCAGCATAACTTTTTTCCTGTTCCATGAAGGTGAGGCCAATCCACACAGCTGTTCCACCCAAACTGAGGTCTTTCAGTATCCAGGGATGCAGTGGCTCCTTCCCGTCTTCCTGTTCTGTAAGTCAGGGTGAGTGGGGAGGCTGGGGTGCAGTGAAGCCAGGTATGGTGCCTTGACTCTTGGGTACATTGGGCAGAATAAGCACAGCAGCCTTGGAGCAGCTGGCACCTGCAGTGCCTCCCATGTGGTCCTCTCCCACGGCAGCAACCCCACCTCCCCAGGTACCTCAGCCTCTGTGTGCATCAGGTCCTGGCATCACCGGGGGTGCCAGGATGCTTCCAACTGGAATCTTGATCCCCAGGTATCCAGGTGTACCATTTTTGCCTGAGGCTATGCACAGGTCCTAGTCCTGCCCCTGCTCACCAAGCCGCTAGTGGCAAGTCACAGTTGTGCAGGTGCAGGACAGCCAGGGAAGGTTTTTTGCTTTAAGATACCCCACTAAACCAAACAACGCTAAGCCGATTAACATTTGTGTGGCTTTTAGCGTAAGGTGTAACAAGCTCAAACTCATTCAGAAAGGCATAAACTTTTGTCGGCTACAGCCTACTTTGTGGTGTGTAGACAGGCCAGTTTATGTAGCAGATTACAGGCCACTTCTTCACTCTTGGGCTCCTCTGCACTGCTGCAGCAGCAGAAGAGGTGAACTCTATACAACATACAACTCTACCTAACGTACGACACTGTGGGCTCCAGAACACCAGAGACATTATTCCTGTCCAGTGTAAAAGGGCATCTTTTGTTCCTTTATGCAGTGATTCAACAAAGAATTACTCATTTCACTCTAAGTGCCATTGATTTCAGTGGGACTCAGACACATACTGAAACTTAAGTACACCCTTAAGTGCTCTGCTGAACCAGGGCTTTTGGGATGAACGGCTGTGGATTGCTAACTACAAACACCTCTGTCCAGGAACCACTTCCTCTCATAGGATTCTCAGCAGGGGCCCCACTGAGGCTTTTAAAGGACTGAGAAAGGATTGGGAACACGAGGAAAAGAGACATTGAGCAAAACCTAGCTCAGGAGGAGCAGTGCAATGGAGCAGTCCCCCTGACCATGGGGTTACTCTGTAAGCTGCCTTCAGCTTCCTTGCATGCAAAGTGCTTTCAACATCAAACACAAGGAGAGAGCTGGGGAAGGGAGGGAGGAGGAGAGTTTAGCTGGCAGAGTATTTCCTTTCTTGCTGACTCTCCTGAGATAGCAATATGCATGGGCTGTAGAGGCACGATGCTCATGTCGAATTGGCTGAGGCCAATTAGGGATGATCAAAGTGCCCCTCCTAAGTATTCTAGCCTACAGCTTTATTTTTCTTAATCAAATTAAACCATAAAAATAACATTTATCATGCTGCCTGTGGCTCTCAGAAGTGCAACTGCTCAAAATTTCTCTAGCTGATGTCAGATATGGGTCTGATCCTGTTCTTTGGAAGTCTTTGAACCCTTCACCAGTGTATCTGAGCTTCTAAGGAGATGGGCAACTGTGGAGCCGCTGTTCCAAGGTAACTGTCTGGGCTAAATTGCCCTGTTGCAGCTTATACTTACCACAGGATAAGAGCAGGCAGACAGGCAGTTATCCCCCATCAGCTGTTTTGCAGTAAATCCCCTTCCTTTTTTACCTCGCTCTGCTTTGTTCATTTCATCGGAACTGAATGAAGAATCTCCTTACCCTAAAGTGAAGTGATTCTTCAAAAAGTGCTTGTAGAGAAAAGGGTGCTCTCAGCTTCCTTATGAAATCTGCTCAGTTTGAAAACAAAAGGAATGGATTTTCTCTATTGCTCCTAGATGGAGAAAGCTATAGTAATTGTCTTAGCATGCGCAGGAGTGAGGTCCCTGATCCCCAGTGAGTGGCGCTCAACTTCCCACTGACGAGGGCTCTCAGATCCCTTGGAAGCCCTTGGCACCAGTCTTTATTGGAAGCACCTGGCTTCCTATGCACATGGAGTGCAGAGTCTTTTTTTGCACAGCCTGAACATAGCCATATTTTAAAGTCCAGATTCATTTCAGGGGGAGGAGAAAGAATGTATATTATGTGATCTGCACAAGCTTTAGTTGTATATAAAGCAAAGCTGTGTTCATGTAACATACTGGTTTAGAACTTAGAGGCATAGAAGTCAGCAAACTCCAGAAGTCAAGAGGACTTGTGCAGCCCCATGGACGTAAGGATGCCCATGTAGACTCTGGGCAAGCACAAGAAAAAAAGATGAGCTGATGCTTGTGGTTGACTGCTTTTATTTTTAAATTTGTCTTTAATTGGAAAGATACAGCCTGAGCAACTCAGGGACCCAACTTCTCTGAAGGTGCTCCCTTCCCAGTGGGCTTCTGAACATTGCTTTCTCTAGCTATTGTGCTCTGAATTGCATTTGGGGCTTGGTATCCTCTCTGCCTTGACCTTTCCTCCCTTTGTTTCCCGGGCACTTGCAAGACACTTCAAGTCAGCCACTGGCTGCCCAGTTGTGTTTTTAGTTGGTGCTTCAGGCAATTGTCCAGACAGAGCACTTAGTTATGGAAGTACCTTTCTCCCTTAGAGTGGTTGTAACCTTTGAAACAGCTGGGGCAGAGAGCACACGCACGCAGCTGACAAATGGGCTGTTCTGAATACTTGGAGCACTTTTTGTTCTGGCAGTAGTGTCACTGGGCGCAGCCATGTGGCTATTGCTCTCTCCCTCCAGTCAGGCCATGGGGAAGGCAATAATGTCCCCCTTGGGATGCTTCTGTGCTGCTGCTGCTGCTTCTTGTGGCCTTGTTGTGCACAATTCTGGAAAAACATCTAGTTTACAAATGATGGCTCTTTCTGCAGCAAGGCCCTTCTTCATACAGGGCTCACCAAGGAGTCGCCAAATGAGCAGGTGCTCCACAGTCTGCACTTCACTGCGCTCACATGTATTTGTGTTATTAGAGTAGCCCCACCTGATCACGTTTCCTTTTCATTTTCAGGCTTGCAGGAGTAGCCGGTACAGATATCACCATGCTGACCTGTCTGTATCAGCCCCTCTGGAAAGGTCCTCCTAGGCATGAACAACACAGGCCCCCGGAGGCTGGGGGGGCACGGCGACTGCCTCCAGGTGGTGGTGAGGGGGGAGCTCCCTTAGGCAGCTGTGGTGGTGGCGGGGGGTTGGGGAGCACTGACTGGCAGTCAGCGACCACCCACAGACGCCACCAGTGGCCAGCAGCGATCGGAGACTGCCCACAGCTGCAGACAGCGGTGGCAGGGGAGGGTAGCGCGTGGCAACCGCCTGCAGGCACCACCGGCAGCGTCAGCAGCACTTTTTGCAGTGGGTGCACTGCCAATCTCAGGGGGTGCGTGTGCACCCCCGCCGCATCGCCAGTGCTCCTGGGGTTCCAGGCCATTTCAGGGCATCTGGTTGCATGTAATCTTTCTTTCTATAACCTCAGCTGTACCCTGTCAGCCAGCGTATCGAAGGGCACAACACTGGTCACAAACTCTTTCGTGCTTTAAGCTGTTTGGTTACTTCTGTGTGACCATAGAGTGAATACCGGAGGTTTTCCATCTGCTGTGATCTTTCTTTTTGGCTTGTTATCTTTCCTCTGATATCAGGTGCTGCAATGCCAGCCAATAAGTGCAGGCTATCCTTTGGTGTCAGCTTTAGACATCCTGTTATTTCATGACAGCTATCATTTGGAACCGGGTCTAGTTTCTTGGCCTGAACTGATTGTTCCCATACTGGACATGCATGCTCTGCAAGGGAGTAACACAAGGCTATAGCAGTGGTTCGTAATGTAGCGGGGTTCGCTCCCCACTTTGAGGTGACTGACTTTCAAAGTATGTTGTTGTGGGCGCTGATTTTACCTTTTATCTTTTCCACATGTGCTTTGAAGGTAAGTATTTGGTGCAATGTAACCCCCAAGTCCACCGGGTTCAGGTGTTCAGTCAGTGCAATTCCATTCCAGGTGATGTTTCATTTCTGCTTGGCTTCTCTGTGGTGCAGGTGAAAGGCTGTAACCTGCGTCTTGGCTGGGTTGGTGCAAAGCTGGGTCTCTGAAGGACAGAGCTTGCTTTGCAGGGGTCTTGGATGCAGGGGCATTCCAGGCAGAGAGCAACAGCAGTCCCCCTGCCTCCCATCCAGTTCAGGGGGGAGCAACGAGGAGACTTCGTTCTCATTTGTGTTGTGCCTTGTCTACGGATTAGAAAAGGACTTCAGTCTTTGGAGCCATCTTCATGTCCCATTTCCCAAACAGCGATTGATAAGCACATTCAGAAAACTGTGGTTTAAAGAGGTAGCCTGCGGGTGGGGGGGGGGGGAGTCTGCCCGGCTGCAGCATGCCATACTCCTGCCACCTTTCTTGGGAGCACTCGGTGTTTTACACTTCCCCACTTCTGGAGCCACGGTACCATTTGAATCCCTGACAGACTGTACCCAGAAGGGACTCTAGATGTCAGTATAGCCAGGTAATTGAATCAGGCCTTTCCTCCTCTAATTCACAGGGCTTCTTTTGATGCTGTTCTTTCTGCTTTCTTTGCTCTCTTGCCTTGCAGCTGATTTCTGCTTTGGGTTTCAGAGTCGGAAGAGTGGTTCGTGCATCTGGAGGGAATACAGATGAAAGGAAACGGTGGTTTGAAACCCAGCTCTGGGAAGGGATAGATGAAGACTGATAAAACCCTCCACACCCCGCATATCCCAGTTTCCACTGGCACTGTAAAGAAGCTATGGATTCACCAGAGCACCCCAGGGGCAGGTCCAGAGTCTCACTGCTTTCTCCTTGGAGCTTGCCTTTTTAAAGGGCCGCTGCTCAGTCCACGTCCTGTTTGCCAGCTTCCTAGACTCTCCCCCTTCCTGAATGTGCTACAGGATCTTGGGTCTGTTTCATTCTGGTTGTGGTCTGGAGGCTCGGGGACTTGCCCGTTTACAACCCAAACCAGCTGCCTTCAGCCAGGAAGGGTCCCGTCCGGGTGAAATAGATGGAGGCTCGGTCAGCTTCCTAGTGGTTGTAAGTGCAAACGTTCTCCGGGCGAACAGGTCTGCTTCTGCCTGGCTGAGATCAGCTGAATGCAAAACATCTTGGGTACACACAAGGAACTTTGCTACTGTTTGAACTGATGCTCACAGGCATTTTATTAGGACTTCAAGAGCCATTTGCTTGGCTAGAAAATTGAAGTATAGTACAGTACAGTATGTTCAGTTTTAAACCGTCATGTCAAAAACAGCTTGAGGACCGATTCTTAAAAGTCAGTTGCTTTCTGCATTTGAATGAGGTGGCGGATTCATGGAGCAACAGGATCTGTGGCCTTCAAATTTGGCAATATAAATTACTGGGCTCCAGCGATACATCATTCATGGTGTGAGGGCTCCCACTGTGAGTCGATCTGCCTTATTGCTGAGCAGACTGTATCTCTGCTTGAGACCAGTCCCAGTGAAGTAAGCATGGAGCACTTTTCTCAGCATAAGGATCTGGAGATGAGTTTGCCTGCCTCAGGAGGAAGACACTAGAGACATCCTGGCTTCCCTCACAAGCAGGAAGAGGCTGCTAGAAATGCATCATATTTTGATGGAGGTCTCTATTAGCAAAGGCAAGTTGGGAAGTATCAGCTCTTTTCCAGGGGGGACTCCATACCTGAGTGTTATTACTCCTCAGAAATTGTCTATCAAATCCTTGTGAATTATTTACATTTGGTGAATATTCAAAAGGCTTTGAAAACTGATTTCCATAAGGCCAAGGATTATGGTGTCAGAGATTATTTTGCTCTTTCTAGGAAATGGGAAAGAACGGGGGAACCAGAACTCAACCACAGGCTTTCTTCTGCTTGATGGATTTTCCCTTTTGGGGATGGGTCTTGTTGAGTATAGAGGTCCAGGCTTAATCAGCCTTAAAGTACTGATTCACACTCATTGCTCCCTTGCAGCAAATCTGTGTAATCAGTAGAGATGACTGAGGAAGGAAGTTTTCTCCCCCTTTCTATAGACCATTTTTACCTTTTTGACAAAAGAATTCAAAACCCAACATTTTCTGTTCAAATCCCTCAGCTTGCTTTGGCCTCCTTGGCTGGACTTCATCTCCCAAATAGTTGCAGATTTCCTGCTTTGCTGGGATACCTTGATGCCTCCACAAAGAAATAATCCAGCCAGGGGATTTAGCCTGTAGAGGCGCATAGGGCACCTAAGCTCCAACTCTCATCTGCATTTTTGGATGTTCTTTCTTCATAGGAAAATTGAAACTTTCTATGAAAAAACAGATGCTTTTCATGAAACCTTTTATTTCAGTAACCCAGCTTTCTACTGGAAACAGCTTTGACAGAACATTTGACTCACTCGTAGGGCTGTGTGAAATCCCACTTAAATTTATCTCCTGGGCTGTGTATTTGTACCAGCTGGCTAAGGGACACCATCCACGGGCCTCAGGCACCTCACACAATTACAGACTATATGTTCCCTTCAAAACGTACCCATTCTGAAGTGGAAATGGCCCAGGTAAGATCATTTACAGTGATGTACCCCCACAAGCTTCTATAATGGGCTGGATAATTTGTAGGGCCATGCAAAGCTGTGGTTACTGATTCAATTTGGCCCACTTTGGTGGCTGAATCTTCTGGGTACCCCCCCCATGGGACGCTCCAACCACCCCAGGATCACAGCGATTATGAGCCGTGCCTGGTACCTCAAGGTATGTAGAAAAATCATTTAAAGCTGTGTCTGTGGCTGAATTGCTGATTCTCCAAATCAGCATTGAATCTTCAGATTTGGATTTAGCCGAATGGAATTGGGACAGTGATCTGAATCAACGAATCAAATCACTGTTCCTGATTTGGGCCGAATCCGAATCGAATATGGCCTGTTTCGCACACCACAAATAATTTGATGTCCTTTGACAGCATTTGTAGCAAGATAAAATAGGATAATAAAGGGGATCAGATTTCATGCTTCAGGGTGTCAGGAGATTGAGTAAAGATTAGATCCCAAAGAAAATACCATCTACTGACCTCCCACATATGCTTGTATACCACTGACTTCTTGTGGCAAGGGTGTTTTCCTTCCTCTGAAGCATGAAGTGTTATGATTGCTACCAACCTGCGTAGAACAACGACCTTGCATGAGACGTCAGTGACCAGAGGAAGGAAGGGGTACTCCATCTTGTCTCTGTCTGTTGGGGCATTTGGACTCCACCTATCCCTCCAGTGTTTTGGTACTTGATACCTTTATGGCCATATCTGCATCCTAAGCCTTCCACGCCCAGCCTTAGCACCTTCAAGCATGCCACACCACACCACGTGGACTGCTTCCTAAGCTGGGAGCAGGGTGGGCAGGTCCCGGCAGGCTAACTAGTCCCCTGGCAGTATCACTTGTATGTGGCCCTATAGTTTCCACTTTAGGAAGCAGCCAATTTGGAGAAACGCAGCATGCTGGCAGGTGCTGCTATTAGGCATAATAAGCTTACTGTGTAGACATGACCTGTATCTGTTAGCTCTCCACTGGTCACGATTCTGCCAAGGCCTTTTGCTTTCTCGCCGTTGCCCTTCCAGAGACTTTGGCTTTTTATTTTAGAATCGCTGGCACTCAGGTACTGCCAGGAAAGAACTTCCTTAACCCTATGATCATTTAGCTTGGCTGCATATAAAATATGTCAATACCGTAGCGCACGCTGAAGCACTTAGCCGACAGTTGCTTTTCTGAACAGATGGGACCTTCAGCCTCCTTTGAGCTCCTGCTGCTACTGCTAATGCAAAATGCATTTGTGTGTCATGTCATGAAATGAGAACTTCCAGCACTGAAGGGAGCTGCTTGGAGAGGAACTGAATCACCTGAATGCCAGACTCTGCTACACAGCATTATGGAAGTGGTGATGTAACTTCTGATAAGAAGGAAACTTTTCCCATCACATTAAGCCAAATGCACAGTTATAACAAGTAAGGCTCCACTTCCCTTGAAGGCCTGGCAACCAGACAATATAGCATATTTTAAACAGATTAGCAGCAATCCTCCTGCCTCGATCAGGCAAAGGTCCATTGTTGGATTCAGATGATACAAATATAAACAATTGTGCTATACAAAAGGCAGAATCGTTCAACAGATATTTCTGTGCAGTGTCTAGAATGAAGCGAGAAGATCTATCCATCCGATATAATATTTTTGGAGGAATTAGCCATTAATCATGTATGCTAAAGGAAGAGATGAGGCACCATCTGATACAATTAAGCATTTTCAAGTCAACAGGCCCAGGAGAACACACACCCAAGAGACTTAAAAGAGCTGGCTAAAGAGACCCCAGAACCACTCGGTGTAGTTTTAACAAGTGTTGGGAAACAGAAAAATCCCAAAGGAATGGCATTGCCATTCCCACGTTGCAATGGGGCAAAAGGAGAACACACAGGGAACTCTGGACTGACACCAGGCCCAGGTAGAAGAATGGCCAGTTCATTGGCAACTTTGTCAACAAAGAGTAAGAGGCTAAAGATAACTGATGCCAGCCAGCAGGCTTTCATGGAAGGTCTTGTCAAACTAACCTGCCTTCTTTTTTTATCAAGATGATGGATTAATAATGGCAACTGTGCTGTCAGGAAACTTCAATTTCTCCAAGGAATTTTATATGGTATTACATGACATTATGATTAAAAATGTAAATGACATGGAATTAACAGGGGAGACATTTGATGGATTAAACAATGGCCCACTGACAAATCTTAAAATGTTGTTTGTTGATGGTGTTTCCGGGGGGGGGGGTCCCTCAGGGGCTAGTTCTTGGCCCAGTGATGTTTAAGATTTTAATCAGTTATCTGGACAATAATATATAAAGCTTTGCTGGCAAGGTTTAGAGATGGAGCTGTAAAAAATGAGGATAGGCTATTGCAACAGACTTATCTGAATTGCCTGGTTAAATGGTAACCAATAGAATAATAATTCAATAGGCCATCTTTAAGATAGCTAAATGTAAGGTCTGGCTGAGAATAAAATTGGAGGGTGGGGGGCATCTTAGCTAATTGATAATAGTGATTCAGAGAAGCATGTTGGGGCCATCTTAGCTAATTGTCTCAGTATGAGCCCGCAGTGGGGTGCACTGGCAGATTGGATGATGCTCCAGAGGCGAGTTCAAATTCTGCTCTGGATTCTTGCCAAAAACTACCTCCAGCTGTGAGTCGGTCATTTAGCTGAAAATCAAAGACAAGTGGACGTGATGCTGACCACATAACTCCTCTATATGCTGCTGGCCACAGAAATTGGTGCGTCTTAACCATACTAGACGAATGGGCCATTAGACTTGGGCCACCTTTGACTTGATCTCTAGAAACCACGTTCTGAGAGCAACAACTAACAGGATGCATAAAGGAGATAATCTCACAGAAATAGGGAAGCGGGTACACCAGTGGTTTCCAACCTTTTTGTCGTGAAGGTCACTTTTTGGCACCTCAGGATTTACTGTGCCCCAGGCCCAGTCCTGCCCCTGCCTCCCGGACAAGCCACCGGGGCTCTGACCCCCCTCATCCCGCCTGGCCTGGGCGGCAGGGGGCATGGCTCAGCCCAGCCATGTGCATCCTGCCATTCCTGATCGTGGAGCCTCTGACAGACTGAGATGGACTGGCAGAGGCTCCATAAATCGATCAAGATCGACTGGTTGGTGACCACTGGGCACAGTGCTGGTAAGACTGCTGCTGGAATACTTCCTCCAGTTTTGCTGTCCATGTGTCAGCAGAAAAGTGGAAATATGGGAGACAGTTCAAAGAACTGCCTCAAAAGTGATAGGCAGATCAGAAAACAAGTTTTACAATGGGAGGCTTGAAGACCTCTTCTTACTCAGTTTACAGAAGAGGTGGAGAGGTGACCTGATCACAGCATGTAGGTATTTACAAAAAAATCCGATAGTCAGGGGGTCTTTCATTTGAACTAAGGCACAACCGCATGTAATGGCTAGAAGCTGAGTTTAGACAATTCAGCCTTGAATAAAATGCAGTTTCATAACAATGAGAGTACTTAGATACTGGAAACATGTAGGAAGGCAAATAGTGGATTTACAGCCTTTAGGAGAAGACTAAACAGGTTTCCAAGGCTTTGGCTACATGCAGAGATACCTGGCCTATTTGAGAGAGGTCTCATACTGGAAGGGTTACAACTGTATAAACACTGGCTGCCTTTTGACCTAATTAGCCTCTCAGGGGCTAATTAGAAGTATATGAATTAATGCAGTTATACTCTTTCTAGGATGTGAGCTGACATTGTGTCATGTGGACATACCCAGAAGACCATGCTCTTTAGGAACATGAACATTTTAATCACATGGCTCAGCCCAATCAAAGTGAGAGAGGAAACAGTTTTTTGTATCTGAGTTCTTTGATTCTGGGGCTTTTATAAAAACTGGGGATAGCTAGCTAGCTAGATAAGTAGAGAGGCAGATGGATGCACATTCATTAAAATGCTAGTCAGTTGCTTAGTTCTTTTAATATTAACAAAGTAATCTAATTTACTGATGAATCTAAGGAACTAAAGCCACACAATAAGATTTGCAACTTGGAATAAAAGCAGAGTCTGATTGAAATGTCAGCCCCATCTCTGAGTGAGGATTTAATAACTTTTATGAGTGATCCTGTCACAGCAAACCTCAACACTTGAATGGAGTGACTCAGTGAGAGCCCGTTAGCAATGATACATACCAAAGAGGAACACAATGAGCTTTCTACCCCTTCCTGACTTCTCTTAAAAGCTAATCTGTTGTGGAAACCTTTTCTTTTTTCCCTGCAAGTTTTTTTTAATTTCCTTTCCAGTAGGTTACAATAGTTCAGGACAGAGAGTGAGGAGAACATGAGATGCACATATCTTGTTTCCTTCTTGTACTCCTGTTGCAAGCAGTGAAGGGGTATGTAGCTCCAAATAGGGCTAGGACATGGGGGTGGCATGTTGTGGAGGTCTGGCAGAAAGGAGTGGAAAATCCTGTCTATATGTTTTCCCACAACAAGGCAGTGTCACAAAAGTGCTTACTGTCTGCAGGTTACAGCTGGCTGCAGCAGATTCAACCTGCTAATGATGCCTGATGTCATGGTGTTTGCAGTCTCTGGGGGAATGAGGATTATCTTGTCTTTTTTTACTGGAGGTACAGGAAGGACTGTTTCATTATCAGTGAAATTAATATGCCATTATGGTACCATGTGCACATCCAAATGCAATGGACTGGGGCATGGCACACTGAGATGAAGGCTGGGTTGGTTGTGTATACTGTGTAGCTTCTTCAAAGGAATATTGCGCCAATTTGAACACTACACTCTTTGGAGACACCTGCTGCCCTGAGGCCAGAGCAGTCAGGCCAATGTTGTACAATCGCATATGGGCTCTGAAAGCCCCTTTGGCACTTGGTCTGTATGACATCAGGACACTCTCACGTCTCATGTGACTGGAGCTCAGTTACAATTGGGAACCTAATTTGCAACCTGTCATCTTCTCTGTTTGCGAGTTGCTGATGGGTGTATTTGAGCTATTTGCATTGGACATGCATAGTAGGTCATATGGCCGATTTTGATCCCTGGATGAAAACACGATCCTTTGGAGCATGTTTCCTGTGTGAGCTCCTGTGATCCTGAGGGTGGAATGTGCTTTTCCTCAATGTTTTGTAACGCTTGTTTAAAAGTTGCCACTGCCATGACCATTCCTGCTGAAATACTTACCCACTGGTGTGGTCCAGGGGAAGTGGAGACCCTTCTAAACAAAACTCAGTTCAACGTGCAAAAGGATATTTGTGGACAATGTTTTGCCTTGTTTGTCGAGAGCTAATCAAGATTATTGCTGACCTTTAATCTATGGCCCTTGTGTCCCCTTCTGGGAAATTTGAATGGCTAATCACAGCAGCTTTTGTCTGTTTTACCCATCTTCGCTTCTCATGCTCAGACTAAGGCATCTGGATTATCAAATCATGATCAGCATTCACTACACTTGGCAGGCTGCTGTCTCCTTTTCTGTCAGCATGAACCTAGACCACACTTGCTCCTGGCTCCCCTCAGATGGCATTGAGAGGGCTCTGGGTCCTCACTATATAGAGCAGCATTGTTTTGTGCACTTCCTTATGCCAAGCAGGATGACTAGGCCCATAGAAAGGGAAATTTAGACAGATAATCCTGTGGTTGCTGTAATGCATTTAAGTAAGCACAGATATTGGAGTCATCCTGGATAGAAAATTTTCCTCGGGCCTTTATCCAAGCAGGGTAAACAAGGCAGAGAAATGAATAAATGAAATAAACAGCCAAGCAGAATAACAAGAGTGGATGTAGTATTTAGTTAAACAAAGAGGACGCATGGAGCAACACACTCCACTGGAACAGGCCTGTGCTAAACGATTAAACCAGACAAATCTGACTGTTGGCACGACAGTGCAGATAACATCAAAGTACACATTACTTGCCTCACTCAGAGGATAGTAAAAATGTACAAGGTATTTATGGGGCTGCGTTTGCCAATGACAGAATCCAGCTTAGCTGGCTGACATCTCCTTAATGCCTGCTGATTTCCAGCAGAGACCAGCATTACCCGTCATCAGGGCAGATTACCCATACAATCCCAGGAAGACCTGCACGTCTGTCCTTGAAAACATGAAAATGGATGTTTGCTAGGACTGAGTTTAGAAGTCTTTTATCAGTGTTTGCACGGTTGTACTTTGCAGTGAGATATTTTGGCCAGGTGGTGGAGGGTGTCTGACAGCACAGGGCTTGGTGGATGCTTCTACCTGACTTCAGATTGACATGGCTAACTACAGCTCCCTGCACAATACTGCTCATAATAAGACTAATCCACAAGCAGGAGGCAGCACTTCAGAAAGGATGTTCTTTGGGACTAGGTGCTTGTCCATTTGCTTGCTTTATGGTCTGGGTTTCTGCTAAACCAAAGGGAGAAAACGGGGGGGAGGGAGGGGTTGCCTCTAGCAGATGTCTTTAAATCAGAGATCAGCGCAATCCAACTCCCTCCGCCCTCCCCCCCAGTGCAATTTCAATCAAACTCTGAAGGGTTTGAAATGTGGCTCATGCGCTGCATTTTTGCTGCTGGAGTCTTTTACTTTCAGATTGATCATTTGTTTCACATTTTCCTTTGGGGGAATCCTTTGGCAATTTTACAGTGTCTGCCCCAAAGCTTTCACACTGATGAGAGAAAAACTAATCCAACACAACAGGCTTTAAACGAAGAGCCCAGATCAGAGCTATGTCTTTACCTCATTCCTATACTGGGTGAGATACCACTCTTGAGTTAGGACATTATGTGCTTGCTTTGACCATTATTAATGCACTTTTCAAGCCCTATTGCTACCTGCAGTGCCCATGACTGAAAAAGGGCTTCTTGAAATGAGAGCTATTCATTGCTCTGCGATGAGGTTCTGGGATCAGATATCCCAACACATTTTGTGTCATCTTGGTTGTAAAATCGGGGCCACGGTAGTGACTCATTGAGTTTAGACATTACTTTCTGGGCTGCCAATATCAAGCAGGGACCAGCACTGCAGGGTAATGGCCTTAAGCTGCAGCAGAGGAAATTTAGGTCAGAGATTAGGAGGAATTTCTGACTATGAGGGTGGTCAAGCATTAGAACGGGCTACTTAGAGAAAACATAGACTCTCCGTCCTTGGAAGTTTTCAAGAGCAGGTTAGACCAACACCTGGCTGGGATGATTTAGTCAAGGGCTTGGACTAGATGACCTTGTGAGGTCCCTTCTAGCCCTACTTCCCTATGACTTAGTCTCATCACAAAATATATATAAAGTATCTGAGTTAATGCAGATATCTGAATTAAAGCAGATAGGTCATGTTGCTTCTAATAGAATTACCTTGTAATTACAGCAAATAGTACAGGGTATTTCTGGGTAATACAAACTGGTATCAAACCTCTTCCTCCTCTGTAAGTTTACAGTGCCATAAACAATGGCGATGGTTTGCTATAAATGAATATGTATGTACTGCATGATATTTGGTAATAAACTGCTATCCAGAGGTAGACTGAAGAATATAATTGTTCTAAACCACCAGATGGTGCATCTCCGGTGGTGTGGACACACAGCATCGTAGACAGAGCTACAGGCATCACTTTGCCTGCCTCAGCAAGCACCGAACCCCAGGCTAATCTTGTCCTATACATGCTTGTCTTGAAGGTATGAGCTATGCCGTAACTCCCTTAACTGGAAAATTATTTCACCGACTATGCTTGTCAAACTATACAACTTAATTTTACCTCACGGCTGTTTGGGATCCGAGTTGCTGTTAAAACTCAGTATGAAATAACATTGGGGATTGGATTATGAGCAGCTTTTCCCTTACACAGAAGCAGAGGTTCTAGGTATGGAAATGTTATCAGTGTCCTTGTAGTCTCTCTGCTCACTGTAACGTAGACGTAGACCACCTCTACCAGAGAGTTTATCTCCAGCCTTAGTTTACTTGCTGTCCTTTCATGGCAAAATTCTCAACTCTAGTCCACATCTTGCATCTGCTATTCCTCTCCACTCATGCAGCAGCCAATGGGAGCTCCATGCATCAGTCCAAATAGTCGAATCCAAGCTGCCATGAGGAGTTTAGAAGACAAGGCAGCCAGCTCCTGGGCCTCCACTGACTGCAGTGACAGGCCATGTTCTCTTCCTGGCGGCTGTATGGATTTCCATGCACCCTCTCGGAAGACCAGATGCCATTGTGTGATTTTTGCCTGCATTGCCTCATCAGTTCAAGGCAACCAAATACTAGTTTCCTCTGGAAAACCTGTGCTTGGCTCTGCAGCAGATATAATTCAAGGGTAAATAGGAAAGCTTTAACAACACAATGTAACTGTGTCAAAAAAATGAAATGAGAGTCTCCAGTGCATTGTGCCAGCTTTCCTCTGGTATAACTCCACTTATATCTGCTTGGGTTTGTAAAATATTTGGCAGAGCAAACCATTTCTCTATCCTGTGTGTATACGGCACCTACTGGGGTGGGGCGAAGACCATGAGATGCTATTGCAGAAAGAGCATTTGGGAATTTTGTGGGTTTTGTGGCAGGGGAGTGTTGTAAGGAGGGCTTTAAGGAAGGGGATAATGATGTAGCTTTGTAGGTGCTTATGTGGACCTCTTCCCCCAAAAGAGGGGCAGCATTGGAGAAGGCATGAAGGGGCTTGTTTGGAAATGTCATGAGTGGTTGAAGAAGACTGGCCTCGCCGGCAGCATTGACATCCCCAGAGGGTGTGAGGAATGACTGGTAGGATGGGAGTAGGCTGTGAAGGACCTCAGAAGTCAAGACACTGTTTGTAGCTGGTGGTGTTCTTGGCGTGCCAGGCTGTAGCTGTTTTATTTTCCTCACTAGGCCAAGGAGGCACGAACACAATGCAGGACTGCTTTCTGACTGAGTGACTGCACACCAGCACATCCCTGGTTCTTCACTGTCCTCTTCTTTCTTCCTCCATGAGAACCTGCAAGCTTGGCGGGGCACTTTACTGCACAGGAGGTGGGGCAGCGATGACTATGCTGATCTATACCTGGCTCTCATGCTTTGCTGGAAAAGATCCCAAACCCGTAAGGCAACCAAGAAGGAAGAAGATTCTCCAGTTCTGAACCAAGATTAGGTAGAATAGGCTGGCTTGTAGCGTGGCCTTCTCCATGAACTGAAAATAAGGTTGGTTGCAAGGGGTGGACAGACTGCGCTGCAGCATTGTGGAGTCCTGAACTGATGATCTCCAGGGTGGTTGCAGGGTCTCGGGAATGTCAGGACTGCCTACCGAGCACGGTTCTCTTGTTACCACAGAGGATTTCATCAGTGGCAGTAAAATACAAAGTTCAATGAAAGCCATGTTCTGGACTTATAACACAGATGTATGTCTTTAACGCTTGTAGTGGAACAAGCTTCCATGTTTTCATTTATGTTATTGTAGCATCCTACAGATCATGATTTGTAACCATTGACATGCCTGTCAGAGCAAAACCCACATTTAGTGGTGCATAAGACCTAGCATTAGAAGAGATTATTATTGTCTAGTCATATAGCACTTCTGATTAAGTATGTGACAGAGCTCTGTGCTGTTTGTGGATGCCGGGAGTGGCATAACTGGCATCCTTCAAATCTAGACCAAAACGTCAGGTTGCCAAAGTTTCTGCCAGAGGTCTGCTACATTAGGAAGAAGTCCTAATGCTTGGCAAAGGAGAACCTCTGGAGGTACCTGCAGACAACCAAATGTCATCGTTCATCTTGAGTTCGGGTTAATAAGTATTGAACAAATGGTGCAGAATTAATAACTTTGTAGGGATGACACAGCTAACAAGTGTGAGATGAGCTGTCCAAAAACCAGAGGGACTTCTTCATTCTTTGCGAATTTGTCGAAGTAGCACTTCCATATTTTACAGGCTCTGGACTCTGTCTCTGTTTTATAGCCTACAAAAGAAAGCAGTGACATTTTTATGTGGCTTTAAACAATCACATATTGTAATGGATATTAGAAAAGTTCAATATCTCCTGGAGTGGGAAAACTGAACCTCATAAACCTTTCAGTTCTGGGCACTGCAGTTATTAGAAACACACTAACCTGCTGGAGCTGAGAGAAGAGCAACAGGAATCAGTCTGTAAGGGACCAGGAAGAGTGAAAAATCCTATAGTAAATATGTATAGTTTGGATAAACACCAACTAATCAGTGTTTATTGGAGGGATATAATTGTCATCGGAAAATATTTGAAAGTGTAAACGCTTAGCAGGAAGTTGAGTAAGTATAACTGTGACAAATGAAGGAAGCTCTGAGCCACTTCCTGACTGCGGAGCGATCTCCCGCAGGTGGGAACGGAGACCCTGCCGCCTGGAACGCCTAGAGCCAGGCTGGACAGAGCACTAGCAAACGTGCTGCGTGCAGTGACTCTGCACAGGCGCTAGCTATGGACTTGCTTTACTAAACCTCCCCATCAGTATTTGATGGAAAAAAAAAAAAGAATCTGGCCTTATATTTAACAACTGTGTTTTAGATGGAGTCTGGACCCCTGAGAGCTGCCTCTTAATGAGTCTCTGCTGAAGGGCCTTCTTTCCAAGCCTGGCAGTTTGCATAGTCTTTGTAGAAGCAGGGAAGAATCCCTGCTTTTTCCCTTAGGGAGTGGATTTAGCTACCTGGCTGCCTGGTCACTCGCAAGGCTTCTCTTTTGCAAACAGGAGCATGACTGTGTGGACCAGTCATTGTGTACTGATTTTGATTTTTGACTCCCACTTCCCCAGTTCTGCCGGCATGCCAGATTGTAACTCCAGCAACTGGTAGCTTCGCCCATTGGCTCCTCAGCCCAGCATATACACCAAATAACTCAACCTGCGGTTCCCCTCGACTGAACAGGATTGCTATTGCAACTACACATCATCAGTAGGGTAAAGCTAACTTGTCCCACGATGGGCTAACCCTAGCCCATGTTCCCTATCAGTGGGTGAATAATCCAGTCCTTGGTGCATCCTGCTTCACAATGATGGGAAGAGCCGACATTGAAGGATCAAAAAGTGACATCGCTATGAATGCTTGGCTGCCACAAGCCATTTATCCCTGTGGTAACTTTTCTGACACCTCCTGCTTAAAACCCAAAAAGTCAGAAGGATCATGAGGTCCTGCTTTCAGGGTCTGTCGTCATACTGAAAATCAAGATCAAGCGAGTTTTTGCCCCCTGGGAGGTTTCTGTCCTTCCTGAGCTCAACTTAGGACATCTGCTTTATGGTTTGTTAGGTGTGCCACCCCAGTCAAACTCCCCACCTGACACTGGCCCTGGAGCAGTTTACACCCAGCATGTGCTGGGTGCTTGGAGCCATCAGGGCATGCCCCCCTGCCTCACCGGGTAAGTGAAAAAATGATCCGTGACCAGGCTGCAGGCCGCATTTCAGTTGGGAATATGAAAGCCATTCCACTGTGAGAGTATCAGTTCTCAGTGTGCATCCTTTCCTTCAGCTGTGCCCATGGCCCCTCTCATTTTTTCTGCTGTTGTGCATTAAGCTTCAGTGAGTTCAGTGGTTTAAGTGATTTCACTGCACTAGCCTCCCTAAACCCGTGGGCTCGCATACACCAATCTCTTTCTGTTCCTGCACTGCAACTCAGCTGGCCAGGGAGAAGTTAAAGAGGCTTAATGACATTTAAAAGCAGCAGATGCCTTTTCAAATATAGCTGAAAGGCGGCAAATGGGCTGTTCTTGATGCTCATTTGCTTGACTCACTTTACATGCTTTAGTTGTCCATGTTCACAATGAGCAGGAGACCTTAACAATAATGGGGCAATGCTATAAAATAAATGCACCAGACCAGATTCTCATTTATATTGTTGTCCCGTTGCACTGCTTTGAGCTGGAGAACAGCCTGGACTGGCCAGTGTGGAATTCCCCAGGCATAAAAGACTCCACGGGTGCACAGCTGACCCGGGTAATTGCTGAACCTCCACACTCAGCCATAGAGGGCACGTTAGGGCAAGAGCGTGCAGTGCTTTGACTATGCTCAGGTCACAGATAGACTTTTAGGAACCATGGCGACTTAGCAAAATTGAGACTGCTCCATGGCTCTTCTTAACTGTGCCAGAAGAGCGTATATCTTCCTTGAAGATCTGAGAGTCAGCTTTCTGACAAAACGCAGACACTGTAAAAATTTGGCACAGCAGGGAATTTCAGTTGTGGAATATCTGGGGTGCTCTTTAAGTAAATGTGGATGATAATAGTCAATAATAATAGTAATAATATAACCACTTTGCTGTAGGGCTGTCTTGGTTGTCCTGTGCCCAGTGTACTTGCATCTCTCTGAGATACTTCTAAGATGCCTGTCCTTATAGCTGGTATCTACGAACCAGAGATTAGAAGGACTGAAAAGCTGTAGTTTGAGTCTTGCTATGGCATTTTCCTGGCTTTTATTTTCTATTACACTCTCCCCCAAGAGACCAAAGTTACAAGACCAAAGGAATTTTTCTGGGTGGTTATACAGTCAACTCCCTGAGGGATTGTGCTATCAGTGAAATGGCCCTCTCTTAACAAAGGGTTTCCCTTATTTTCTGCAATATGAGGATCAGCCCACTTGCATGGGAATAAAAAATGAGAATGAAAATGTCTCAGGGGTTTCAGTGAGATGATTTCATTGGTAATGTAAAGTTTCCAGGAAGCACATAGATTCAGTTTCTTGGGAAGTAAATGTCCTCTGCTGTGTGTTTGTCTAACACACAGAATCATAGAAAATGAGGGTCAGAAGGGACCTCAGGAGATCTCCAATCCCCTGCTCAAAGCAGGACCATCCCCAACTAGGTCATCCCAGCCAAGGGTTTGTCTAGCCAGGTCTTACAAACCTCCAAGCATGGAGACTCTGCCACCTTTCAGGGTAGCCTGTTCCAGTGCTTTACTACCCTCCGTGTCAGAAAGTTATTCCTCATATCTAACTTAAACTTCCCTTGCGCAATTTGAGACCATTTCTGCTTGTTCTATCATAGCATACAGAACAGTAGGGCCTGGATCTCATTTAAAATAATGAAAATAATCTAAACTAGATAAGCTAGTCATCAAAAAATAATTTGCTTGACAAATACAGGATCTGATTGATAAGATCATTTGTTGGACCAACTACGCAGCCAGGACAGATGTTAGATGAGCTTTTGGGCACAAAATGCCAACATTTGCCGAACAGCATTCCTGACTATACAGTGGGTCCAATAAAAGATATTAGCAAACAACTCCTGCTTCTTCTATATTACCTGAACCATCATGGCTACAACACTGCTAGTTAAGACATGCAGGCTGTCACCTGCATTCCTAATAGTCTGTGAGGAGACTGAACAATGCAGTGAACTGCTGAAGTGAGTGTGTATTTCAGCTTGTGGATGCTTACGACACAATTGTGACTTTTCTGGAGTATTAACTATTCATGCTTGTGTACTTTGCTTTGGGTGCTTGAGGTAAAATATGTGCTGGCAATGTAAACTATTCCTTTAATTCCTGCCCCCACCTTCCCAGCATATAGTCCTTGTCCTATTGGGTCCCATGGGGAGGATGCCATCATGGTGTCAGGATGGCCGAGTGGTCTAAGGCGCCAGACTCAAGGCACAGCCGCCTTCCCACGCCAGTGAGTGTTCTGGTCTCCGTATAGAGGCGTGGGTTCAAATCCCACTCCTGACATGCATTTTTCCACAAGAGAGGGGATCCTTGTGGTCACCTACAGATTCATTGGGGGGCACACCTAGGAACCGGAGATGCTCTGTTCGCCAGGGCACCTCGTGGGGTAGCAAGGAACAATGGTCGCAAACTGACAGATTTAGGCTGGGCGTCAGGAAGACCTTCTTTCTTCCCGGTGAGGGTGGCCAGAATCTGGACTGGGCTTCCAAGGGAGGTGGTGCTTTCCCCTGCCTTGGGGGTGTTTGAGAGAAGGCTGGACAGGCACCTGGCTGGGGTCATCTGGCCCCAGTGCTCTCAGTGCCTAAGCAGGCAGTCAGACTCGATGGTCTGTTCAGGTCCCTTCTGACCCTAGCAGCCTAGCTTTCTGGCTCTCATCAGGTTAATGTAAGATCCTTTCGATCCAGCAGTCTAGTGCCATCTAGTATGTAGAAGCTTTTGTCCCAGTGTCCGTGTTTCCATTGGGAATGAATTGATGCTTCTCAGTCACTCCCTCTTAAAGTCCCCCTGGAAGAAAAGGCAAAAAATTCTGAACTCTTTTTGCCTCCTTGTTATATTTAGTCCCCACTCCTTAATCAAGTCCCATTTTTTAATTTTTTTGACTAACTTTTACATCAAGATAATTCACCTAAGAGAAAAATGGATTTATTCTAAGTATTGCATCAGGGAATTAAGAGAACAATGACTGTTTTTGATGCTGGTGTGTTCTCCCAACTGCTAATGCAGCCAAGCTGCTGTGCGAGCAAAGTGTAAATACTAGAAACCTCTTTAGTCGGGGACATTTACAATATTTACCAAATTCTCCTCCAGCTACTTCCAACTATTTGTTCAATAACCAAAGTCACCTTTTATGGACCTGGACACAGCTGGGTTTGCAGTACCATGGGGTGATCTGTGGGAAGAAGCAGTCATACAGCTAGGCCAGCAGAAGCCCAGAGAAGCAGGGAATAATATTGCCGTAAGCAGCCTGAGTGCATGCTCACTGAAGAGTTTTACCGCTGAAGTTAATGCATCCGCTTCACTTTTACCCTGAGGCCTGTTTGAACTCTTCTGTATAAAGTGAAACACGAAGCGGTAACTCCATGTCTTTGTTTCTCTATAGTTGTTGGAAGAACATGCTTGACCCCCAACCCCTCAACCCACCCTCACCTTGACAAAAATGACTGACAAGCAATCTGCAGGGTGCCCGAAGCAGTAAAAGGGCATCTGGGAACCATGGGCTTCAGGCAAATGAGGGAACTTAAGACTGCAGGAGAGGGTTTAACAGCGTTCTGTGTTGTTCAAACAGCTTGTGATGCACAAGCTGTTCATACCTTAATGAGAAGCGACCCAAGGAGCCAGCCGTTCAAAGAGCTCAGTGCTCCCCCTTCTGAAATCTGTGCCACTTATTTGGATACGTAAATAGGAGCTGCGCTCTTCGAGACAATCTCGCTGCTGGGGTAATGTCGCCAGGTAGCTGTGTTCTGCATTGTTTGAAGCGTCTTGGCCATGGCTGCCATGGCGTGAAGCAGCACCCGAGCAGTTTGGTACTTTGCTTTCCCCCCTTCTCGGGGAGACTTTTGTTTACTTATTTTTGCTCGTCTAAAAAAAAGTCACTCAGGCTGAAACGACATAGTGGCTTTTTGTGACTTCAATTTGAGTGAATAAGCACAGCACAATTACTAAATGCATTTAATACCTGCTTATTTGCATCCTTTCTCCATACATTTTGCATTGGTTAGGGTGCTTCATAGCCCTGTAGTGCACACAGTATATTAATAATTACTACCTGAAACACAGACGCTTCCAGCCAAGGAAGATCTGTCATCCAGTTAAGGTTCTTTGCATTAGTGCATGCTGCCCCTACCACAGTGTTTTAGCAACAATGGCTGCAAAACAGAGACAACAGGCTAAGTTTAGACAGGAAGCCGATTGCTGCAGAACATGCAGGCTCCAGCTGCAGTTCATCGAGTGCCATGCAGGAATAGTTGTCACCAGTGGAGACAAAGGACAGTAGACAGATCAGCCACGGGCCCTCTGCTTCCTCCCCAGAAATACAGGGAGAGAGGGCAGCCTAGTTTGAGAAGTGGATTTGAACTGGAATTCAAAAATGGACAGGACGGGGCACTTTCTGATGGGTTGCATGCAGCAGTGCAAAGCTCAGCGGGGTGCACACAAGTATGCTTCAGGTCACCTCCTTACGGCCCTTTCTAAACAACAACTGACCTGAACACCAAGAACAAACCCAGCATACTGCTGCTGGAAAGCTTCGTCTTGCTAGAGGCATCTTACAAGATCCCGGTGACAGAATTATGACAGTCCACTCTCGTTATATGAGTACATCAGCCACTATAATAGCAGATCTGCTTGGAGTACCACCTATATCTTATGGAAAGGATGTCTGAGCTCCTCCACCAGCGTGCTCCCCAGGCCTGGGCCTCCACTAGGAAAAAAAAGGTGTGTTCTTTACATATTATCTAAGTGAAGAAGAATAATGGGTTCTTCTCACAGTATTTATTATCAGTTCATTCACCCAAGGTAGAATCCTAGTGAAGACAAGGCAGCCTGCATAGGAAATAGCAGTTCAAACTACGTGCTAGGTTTCTGCATAGACTTTTATTTGACCTGATAACCTGTGTGAAGAGTGCAGCCTCTCTCATATCTACTAGGACAGCAGTTCTCAAACTCTGACAGATTGCGCCCCGCCAATTTAAAATGATACAACCTTAAGTACCACCTGCTTTTTCAGTTCAACCTCAGTACCATCAGCAAATTTTTGTCATATAAAGTAATTATAATAAATCTGTTAATGCGTACCACCATAGGCAACTGGTAGGGGTGCACAGAGGTGCACGTGCCCCCCAACGAAGCCGGTACCCCCCCAATGGCCGACACCCACACTGTTGGCAGGGCTGGTGCCCCCCTGACAGGGCTGTTGCCATCAGCGGCTTCTGCAGGTGCCCCCCCAGATTCAGGAGACACCAGTCACTCGTGCATGCTACTGACAGGTTGTCTGCGTACCACTGATGGTACCTGTACCACAGATCGGGACCCACGGCACTAGGACGTTACCTTGAGCTGGGGTTTGTCTGTACGTGGAAGTTTCCCAAACCATTCTGACTTCACACAAAGAGCTCCAAAGCGGATTAAGCTGGACGTTATCAATGATGTGGACATTGGTGTCAGAAGCACACTGGCTAAGTTTGCCGATGACACTAAACTTTAGGGCATAGCTTTCACAGCTGAGGACAGGCTGACTTGGATAAACTTAGTAAGTGAGTGGATACAAACCTGATGATGTTCAATACAGATAAATGAAAGGTACTCCACCTCGGGGAAGAAAACCTGCAGCATAGTTATAGCACCACTGCTGAAAGAGACTTGGGGGTCATGTTTGACCACAAGATGAACATGAGCCACCAATGCGATGTCTGGTAAAGTAAGCCAAACTTTGGCTTGCATCCATAGATGCTTCTCAAGTAAATCTCAGGAGGTCATCCTCCCGCTGTCCTCGGCCCTGGTGAGGCTGCAGCTGGAGTACTGCATCCAATTCTGGGCACCATAATTTAAGAAGAATGTCGAGAAGCTTGAGAGAGTCCAGAGGAGAGCCATGCACATAATTAGAGGGCAAGGGAATAGGCCTTATGAAGATGGGCTGAGAGCCATAGGACTCTACAGCCTGGAAAAGCGCAGGCTCAGGGGTGACCTGGTGGCTGCTTATAAGTACGGAAGGGGTGTGCATCAGGATCTGGGAGAATGTCTTTTCACCAGAGCACCCCAGAGTAAAACAAGGACCATTGGTTATAAACTCCTCCAAGACTATTTTAGGCTGGACATAAGAAAAAAATTCTTTACTACCCAAGGCCCCAAGACCTGGAATAGACTCCCTCCAGAAGCAGTGCAGGCACCTACTCTGGACTCATTCAAGAAGTGTTTGGATGTTTATCTTCCTGGGATCCTTTGACCCCAGCTGACTTCCTGCCCCTGGGGCGGGGGGCTGGACTTGATGATCTTCAAGGTCCCTTCCAGCCCTAATGTCTATGAAATCTATGAAATCAATCGCTGTAACTCTAGAATGAGTATTCCCTGTGGTTTTATACTGAAATAATTATTTTGGAAGATTTTATACCAAAATAGTTATTTTAATGAGTTTCTTTTGGCAAACCGTGAAGTGCAAACAAGGCCTCAGTTAGACAGAGCTAAGACGACACTCTTTTCCTTGGAGTAGATGGGACCTGGGGACTCTGAACAGAACATGGCAGAAGCAGCCAGTGTGTTTCAGACCCTGTGTAGTCATATTTTTCATGCTGTCTCCTCTTCCTTCACCCTTTAGTCAGGGTGCTGGCTATGGTGGAGCCACTTTCACTACACAATAAATCTGCTGGCTGTGTCTATGACACTTGCAGACAGTAAGGACAAGGCGAATCATTACAGTGAGGGCACCAGAGGAGATGCTGACAAGCACTGCTATTTGGGAGGGACTGATGTAATGAGAGAGCTGTGTCTGCAAAGCTATAGGGGCTATAGTTTGCAAAGATCTGCTGTCTTAAATCAGCACCAGCAAAAGTACATGCGCATTGGCCAAAAATATAAAAAGGTCCTTGGTTGGAGGCTTTGTTCAGTTATTTTGTGGGTCTAGCCTAGTATTGTGTGGTAGCATGATTGGTCTCAGGGCTGTACACAAAGTAAGAGACAGCCCTAGGTACAAAGAAAGGCACGCCAAGGGGGCTTGGCTTGTTATGGCAGGATGGACCCTTGGTCTCTTAACTTCCAAGCCAGTGTTCTCCCCTTCCTTTGTTCCATATAATTTTTTTTTAATATTAATGCTGCCCATACCAAGTGGTCTGATTTGGATTCTGGAGTTTCTTATTTTGCTTCACTAAGGATATAGTGCCTCAATAATCTCTACCCTTTGAGAAGCCTCCACGGCTTCTCTCCATCCTGGCATTGGATGTTTGAAGATGCTGTCCAGCTCAGCACGTAATATTTCCTGTTGTTTGTTTGTGCACAGAAAGTCCCGAGGACTACAGCTCACAGAGAGAGCTGAGTGTGATGCAGCTTTGCCTTGGGAGGCAGGTGACAGCCCAGAAATAGAGCAGAGATATTCTCTGCTCTCTCTGCTTCAAAGAACAGAGATGCCCTTTTCGGTTGCTCTGGGGCACAAAAGAGAGCCTTGTTCTCATCTAAGTGACTTTTTTTGGTAATAACCTGAAGTGCTGATCAGGATGAGCATAAGGAGGATGTGGGTCTACTAAGGTTTGATGGTATATATCATGCCTATATATACCGCTGGCCACTTGCAATTGAGTGTGGGGCTGTGGGCACTGCCCTGAGTTAAGGAGCGGAGAGTGACAGCTTGGTGCAGCCTGAACTGCAGTTTGTCCCTATACCATTCCTTGGGGACCTCCTCCCACAGGGGTATTGGGTGGCGACAAGGGCCTGATTTTTATAAATAGCATTAGGAACCCAGAGGACCAGCTTGCAGACAGACCAAAGGCAGTCCCTCCTGTTACCCCATGAAGGAAGACCTCCTCCCTAGAGAGACACCTGCATTCAGCTCCTCTTGCTGTTTGGGGTTGGGGAAAATACCCATCTGGCCTCTCTGCAAGCTCTGCTTTGTCCCCCTTCCCACTCCATGCTCATAATGCTGGTGAATAAGAGGGTTAGGCAAGTGGGGCTGCAGTGCCACTGGGATACACACAACATACTGTTCTCATTCAGACCCAGATGGTTCAGTGCCTTTGCTCTCCTAGCTGAGGCTGGGACATGGATGAGAGTGAGATGACTGTAGTCTAATCGGGATAAGACCGAGGAGATGCAAGTGGACTAGGAAGGGGACATAGAGGCCTGGGTGTGCTTTTGGACTCCTGCTGCCAGTCCCAGGAGGTGTTGAGAGCCAGAGGGACCTTTTCCACTGGCACCTTGTTAGACAGTTCTGATCTTCTCTCTCAGATCTAGGCCTTGACCATGTGCCAAGTCTTTGCTTCAGGGTTACAATATGCACTGCCTGGAGTGGAGCTGAAGCTTTAGGGGGGTGGAGGAATCCAGCTGCTCACTGCTTAGCATTGATAGGGACCAGGTTACGCAGGTTCTTCAGCAGCTATATTTGCTCTCATTCGTTTACCAGCCTCTTTCTCTTGCCAGTACAATTTTCAGTGGTACTTTACCCTAAGATGCACCGAACATTTGGTGTCAAGAAGCATTCTTTTATAAAAGGAATTCCTTTAAGAAGTGCTTCACTTCATTCCTGTCTATGTTTAGTTTGATCTATGAGACAGCCTGATTAGTAAGCCTCCTATCCCTTTAAGAGGTAGTCATTTATCTGGGCTTTAAATATGCAGAGCTAACTTTGCCTACTAGGCATTTAGGTATAAATCATCTTATGCTATATTAATAATTTCACGCAGAAGGGTAAGACATAAATTAGAACCCATTGGGTTATAATTGCATGTTCTTACATGTGTACCTTGTTACTAATTATCCTTATTCTCCTAAGCAGCTTAAAAATTAGAAGTGCTTAATTGTAGCTTCCAAGAAATAAAGGTACTTAGGAAAGATATTAGTCTATTCTCATCTGTGCTACTTACATGGCCAAGGGATATGTAGGGGATATTCCTATCATATGACTATATATGATATTCAGACTTTCAGGGATATTCGGTACCACTTGGAGACCAGGCAGGACACAATCTAGGGGGAAGCACTGGAAATGCTTTGTCGTGAGGTAGACCCAGGAGTTGGCAAACAACCAAGCCATTCTTCAGGTCTGTGCTTGAGCCACACAGGGGACTACATCATGTTCAGGTTCTGGGACTGGAGAACGAAAGCCAGTTTACCAAACCCTTAGTGAAGATTCCTGAAAGCTATTCTGGAATCCTTTACCTCATTTCTCATTTTTAACTCATCTTTGCTAATTACTATCAACCTCAGTTGTTTTCAGCTGAAAGACCAGATGTTCCAGAAACCAGTAACTAATTGCCTTACTAGGGCTACTAGGATGCAGTTCCAATATTTGAACTGGAATTGCCAGCTAAAGTTAAAACAAAAAAAGTTTCTTGGAAGGCTTGAGCACCCGGTAGTCCTGATAGTAGTTTTCACAGGCCCAGCACCCCCTATTTCTGTAGGAGACCCAGTGCCTTCTCTACCTACCATCCTTCCTCCTTTACTGTCTAGTTAGTTTCCAAGAAGAAAATAACCCTAGTCCCTAAGAAACCATTGGGGACCCATGTGGTTAGCATGAGGGAGTCAGACAATTCTCCCTCTTCCCGAAGACATTCTAGCTCTTCCCTACTGAATATTTGGAAAACTTAGGAAGAAAAAATGCCTTTTGTTCTTGCTTATGTATTTAGCTCATCTGACACCAGATACAGAGCTACTTGGATGCAGTTATTTCTGCATCCAGCTCCAGTCCAAGTTGTTCTTGTTGGAACCCACTGTACAAAAGCTCATTGCTACCAGTCTGATTTGCCAGAATGAAACAGAAACTTCTGCCATAGTTGTCATGGTCAATAAGAAATAACTAGCATGTAGCATCACCTTTCATCTGAGGATTTAGTACAGCAGGAATTGACCACAAAACCCCCAAACTCTATGACCGCAGCCAAGACAACAGCCACAGCCATGAGATCTTTAATGGTCTCAGCCTACATAGTCTTTAATAATCTCATCCTATATAATCTAGATTTTGGATTTATGTCCCTGGTAGGTCAGTGGGCACTGTAGCAGGCTGTGCCAGTTAGACATCAGCCCTGCAGCCTGCTGCTGTAGTCTTCTGTTGAACGACAGTCCCTATGCTCTACATAGGCTAACTGACACTGAATCATTACATTACATTGGGTCTTAGTAGAGATATGCCTGGGTTACAAACTGTATACATGTCTGGGGTTTAAATCCCACAAAGCATGGGAATTTTTGGAGCAAAGCGGGGTTTGAATTACACTTTGACTCTTGGTGGGGGGATATGCAAAAAAAATAATTGGGCTGCCCATCACAACGCCCTAATAAAATTTGAGACCCCCTCCCCCAGGTTATGGTTTTCAAATTGTATGGAGGGGGCTCTCGTCTCTTATGGGGTGGGGAGGCTCAGCCCCCTCAAGCTTCCCTGTAGTTTGAACCCTGGAGCCAGGGGAATGTTTTGGCTTATTACACAATTGCTGTACGCCAAGTGCCATGGGGCTATGCAAAAGCCTGAACAGAAAGCTAGATAAGTAGATATGTATGAAATCTAGGTTCAGATCCCAAAGTTCCCCAAAGCTCAGTATATTCAGAGGCACTGGCTCAGGCCTGTTTCTGCTGCCTAGTGAAAGGGCAATTATTCATACTGCAGTAATATCCCAAATCCCAGATCAGGATGTGACCGGAGATCAGAACTTTGGGGTTCTACTGTGCGAGATACTAGATGAACAAATGCACAGGAAGACCAGATTCCTGCCCAATGAATTTGCAGTCTAATTTGGAGTTTTCAGTCTAAAAGAAACAGATCCATGATTATCATCAAATGCCTTGATAGCTGGTCGATCCACTTACACTTTCAGTTATAAATAGTAAAAACTAATGGTGCTCAGCTGCAGAGGGTGATGCCAATCTTCCCTTCCTAAGTGTAAAAGGGTCTATTACACAAATTAAAGGAACATAATCACCCTTCTGGGGTGAGGTAGTTAATTTATTCCACAGGGATTCCTTTCAATCCATTTTTAAACTGATCTTTGCTTTGAATCCTCAGTGTCCTGCCACTAGGGAAGGATGCTGGCATGTGAGAGCTTGCTTAGACAGAGACAAAGAATGTCTTTTCACATGTAAACTGTTTTTATTTCCTCCTGCAGCTGGATTTCATTTTGGTCCAATTCCAATCACTGCTTCCTCTACATAATGTAGTTACAAAAATGATTAGACTAAGAGTGCTTCTTCCTTGGTCATCGTTCTGATGGTGTAAAACATGAATCTCCATAGCCAAGGACTAAATTCTGAAATCACATTGAGCCTATACTACGACCGGATACACTGAAGTGAACCTAGAGGAACTCAATGCAGCCACTGGCATAAACCAAATCTGCATCTATTCCTTGGCTCTACATTGTCTTTGGTATTCTTTGCAGGGAAAAATCCCAGAATTCTTAGTCAAGTGACCAGAACATCTCAAGTACTTATGTCTTTACCTAAGGATCTTAATCTCTCCATTTAATATGGCTTTAGTTATACTTTCTGGGGTAGCTCATGAGTGGCAAAAATGCCGATTGGTTTATTAGTGCCCTTACCCCTATGTAAATGATACCATTTGCTCAGAAGGTGGGGGTCAAATAACATCAGGAATGGACATTTAGTCTCAGGCTTTTCTTCAGTGTACTGTAAGCCTTGCAATGTGATGACCCGGGGGGTGGGGGGGATAGAGATCACGTGGCTGAGCACAGTACTTTGGGGAAGCTCTTTTATAGCTCCGAGGACTACCAGGAGACACCAGTTACTGCCTGCAAGCTATAGATTTAAATCTGTCAAAAACAGGTTCAGGTCCTGTGTGAAGAAGCATCTCATCTCTTGTCCTTTTTTCCTCAAGCTGGGTACCCTGCTTCTGGCTATTTTGCATTTGCTAGTAAGGTCCATCAGTGTTGTTGTAAGCAGATGCTACTCTTATCCTGTTCCAGAACCCAGTCAACATGTGCTGCAAAGGGGTACAAGCTCCTAAGCCTGGCTTTGCTGGCAAGCTAGCACCAGATAATAGACTTTAACTCAATCCTCTTCCCCAGACTGTTGCTAGGATGCCTGGCTCAGACCTTAGATTATTTCACCCAGGGGGACTAGCTCGAACCCTGCCTTTATATATCCAGGGGAGAGCTAACATGCTACACCTGCCACAGTGAATCAGCATGAATACATCTGTCTCCCTTTAGGGTCTGAGTAACCACTAGTGGGCTGGATCAAGAGAAGAACCTGAGCACCCTCCTGTTGTGGCAGGGTTTTAGATAACTTTGCCAACTCCCCCTCATTATTATCTGTAGAGGGCGCAGCTTGACTCAAACTTTGATAAGCTTCAGTAGGAACAGGGCTGGGAGCTAATAATGTAAATGCTGGTAATGGTATCTGCAGTCTTTGTTGCAGTTAGAACAAAGATCTCTCTTTCTCCAGCACTTCTGCACTGCCAGAATTTGAACAAGGACCTCCCTCATGTCGTCCCTGCCTCAGCATCATACCACGGGCAGTAGAGTCCTGTCCTGAATGTGGTGGAACGCAGCCGTCATTGCAAACTTTGTAAGAGTCTCATTCACATCTGTGGTGTCTGCAGTAAATTAAATTGACTGAGGCATTCTCCTTAGCATCTTGCCTGGTACTGTGGTACAGCATTGTTATTCTCTGCTAAATGGCTGCAAATCTCTACATGCTAGAAGTAACTGCATTTTAGGGGTGAATGACACCATTCCTATTTACTGAATGCTTTGAGAAATGTTGGGATGAAGGTCATTCTACAAATTATTATTGCAATGGCTGTTTGGCAGTAATATTTACTTCTCCCATCCCATCAACTGTTGCTGTGATTTGCTGATGACTCGACCTAACCTTTGAGCTGCTTAGCAAAGTTCTGTGTCTTGTGAGGTCACTTTTCCATGCCATTTATGAAAATGCAGATGAGTTCAGTCCCTTAGTTTGAGAAGCAAAACTACAGTTAACATTAACCCTTTTTAAAATTTAAAATTTTTATTTAAAATTTAACTTAAACTATATCAAGGCACATTCTGCTTAAAATGCAAGAACTCTGCCTCAAAGGCCATGGGCTGATAGCTTTTATTTTGAGTCTTTCTCCAAAAAGAGTTATATATAATGGAGTTTTAAGAGATGAAAAGTCAATTCTCCACCCCATTAATTCCCCTGGTAGTCTAGAGGCAAATGCTGTTAACAAAGTTCTGAGCAACTAGCTTCTCCTTTATATTCTTTCAGATCTAGTTGGAGAGAAAAATACTATAATCAAAAGGAGTATTGTTCTTTCACAAAATTAAATAAATCTGCAATGACTGTCACAGACTGTATTGGTGTCTACATGAGAAACAATTCACGGGCAAGAAGTCTGCATCATTTTAATGAAGGCTGTTAGTATAACAATAATTGGTCCATTCATGTTATGTAAAAAAGCATCACTTGAATGCCCCTTCTGGTGAAAACCCATGAAAGGACTGGGTGGAGGAAATCACAACCAGGTTCCTTCTGGATTACTGAGTCAGGGGACAAAGTGTGTTATCCTATGAAATGCTTGAAATGATGAGGTAATCCCCTATTTAAGGGCAAGGGGAGCCATGAAACTTCAGAGAACTTAAATTCAACAATCCCAAGTGTGGCTGCTTCATCTTAGGCACTTTATTTAAATGTTGAGTTGCTTAAACATCCACATCCAATGTTTTTGGCTTTGCCCAAGACTATACATGAAGTTTTCCCCAGAGTGGGAACAAAGAACTTGTTTGACTCCCAGGGCCTTGCTTTTTAAATGGAAGGCCATCCTTTTCATCCTAAGCCCAAGCCAGAAACTGAAGAGCTCAATGATTTACAGCTGAGTGGTGAAGAATGCAGCTCTCTTATTTCTACTTAGATGCTTGAGGGAAATAGTAAACTCAGGTCTAAGCCTAATGATGAATCCTGCATGCTCAGTGGCATGGCTGTTGAATGAGCTCCATGCAAGCAGTTCACTATCTCTTTTCTTCTTAGGAAACCCAACTTGAGGAAAGAAATTTCCTGTTGCTTTCAGCAATGTTAGCACAGCCTTAGCCCCCAGGCGTGTGTGCAGCTAATGCTGAGCATCAGTTTTGATGCAGACGGGCCTCAGGAAGCAGCAGCACAGGAGGCTAAAAAAACCAAATATTGATGCACCACAAAGATGTGCCAGTACCAACAAGGAATGTGTATGGTCATTGCCTAGGAGAGGAAGCAGAAAACAGAAGTCAAAATGTATGCGCCTCATTCCCTTCTCAGGTCTACCACTGTGAATCACAACTAGCTCATACATTACACCAGTGTATTGCTGGCGTATGAAAAATTGGGCCCTGTGTTTTGTTTATGACATTATTGGGTGTCAAAACCTCACAGACTACTTATCTACAGGCAGTCCTCAGACTTGTAACACAATTGGTTCCTGAAAACTGTGTCTTAAGTTGAAACGTTGTAACTTGGAACTGATTTCCCATAGGAAACAATGTTATTAATGGGGGATTAGTTCCTGAACCAAGGCCCAATACCCCATTTTCACCAAAAATAACCCAGAATTTTGCATTCGATCAATTATAGATGAGTAATATAGATACATTAATGTATTTATATTGTAAATAGCAATCACATTGATTTGGAAGGACTTCTTTGAGGTGACTTTGCTGGACTTTTTGAAAGGCTCTTGGTTGGACTTTTTGAAGGGCTACTGGCTGGAGTCTTCTTGGGGTCTTGGCTGCAGGTTTTTCTGGAGTTGTGTCTGCTTTCTTAAAGAAAGAGTCCAAGGAAGTTTGGACAGATGTTCTCCAGGAGATGAGCGACACAGCAGACTTGTTTGCTGGCATGGCATGATGTCGGATCAAGCATTGTAAAGTCGAAACTGATGTCATAAAGTTGAAACGGTGTCAATTTATAAATGTTGTAAGTGTGAAATGTTATAACTTGCCTGTACTTACAAATAATGGAGAAAGGCACAAAGATCATGAGCAGGCCAGTGTAGCAATGTTATAGAAGATGCTGAATGCAGAAAAATATTCCCCAGCGGTGGACCCTAATCTTCTGAGCCTGAAAAACTATGTCTTTAAAAGCAGTTAGCTTGAAAGCAAAGCTCTGAATAGGTTGGAAGTGTCTGAGGACAAAAGTTGGCTGCTAACATGATTATTTTCTATCAAAAATCCCAGATTCTGATGATTTTCTATGGGATTGAGAGGCTATCGCAGCCCCAGGGCTTCTCACTGACAGTAAGCTTTGCAAGGAACCTCTAAGGACAATTCTTTTCCAACTTTGTGGGTTTCTGATGGAGATACATTTACAGATCATTGCATATAGTTGAACCCTGATTCTGATCTCCTATATATCAATAAAACATTATTCATTTCATTTGGGTGCTCCAAAATTATTTAAGAGTCAGACCAAAGTCGAACGCATGAAAAAGCAGATGGGATAACACTGGTTGCTTCTCAAATTGTTTAACTTAGTACAAAACTTTCAGAGTTAGACTAATTTAGTCAATCTGCTTCTTTTTAGATGATCCAGAATGGGAATGCAGGATGCAGGGCATATAAAGTTAAAAAACACTCTCCAGAGAGTGTTTAGTGGAAAAGAAGTCCATATCTCAAACTACAGATTTTCAAACATTCAGCTTGGCTTGTTCTATGAAAAGAGCAGCACAGCATTAATTGTACAATAAACCAGTGGCTGCACATGTTTCTATCAAAAGCCTTGTGCGGACATTTAAACAATAAGATGAAATATGATCATTGCACAGTTTGCTCTTCTGCCTCTGAAAAATAGATATCCCTTTAGCAACCTTGGATTTTACTTAAAGAAACTGATAGACTGGAAAAAGGGCAATATGTTATTTCTTTCTCTTCACTGTAAAAATGCTGCATTCTAGATACTTTGAAGGTTATCATTTTTTTTGGATAACATATTTTCCTTTCTGTCATAACTCCTTTATGGCTAATAGCTTTGTCATGCAGGTTTGCTTGAGATTCTTGACAGCATTTATTCTTAAAGTATTTATTTTATCATTTGTAAGATACATCACAAAGACATCCCAGATCTCTGCATGTTGTGAAAGAGGCATTGCTGACTTCACAAAGTAAATGTTTCTTTTAAGATAAAGCCATTCATCTTCCCATCACTGTTGCATTTGAGGTCTGTTCTTCTTAACGGCACCTTACTGTAACTCAAGGAATTTCTTCATATCAGCAGATGACCAGGGGGTTGTATAACCCCTTGTTGTCCAAAATAGCATCTTTACTGTGGCTTCCATCCATGAAGGATTTATGAATGAAGGAAGAATTACAACATCCCCATGAGACCAATGCTGTTCCTGTTTTGCAGATACAAACATGAAAGTCCAAATCTTCCACCAACCCCTATTAATTGGGGTCTCTTGATCAGTACCAGCAGAGGATTTGTCCAGATAGATCAACTTATCTAGAGCCATTCACTGAAGAAGTGGCAGCTGGCCGAGATTGCATGACTCCAAGTTGTGTGCTTTTCTCACTGAATCATTCTTTCATCCTTCAAAATGTACTTAAAGTCCCACAACCAAGGCCAACTACCACTCGGGTAATAAGGCACTGTCTCTTCTGTAGCACTAAAGAGCCTGAACAAGTCCCATCCACAGTAGTCCTCTTAAGCACACTCCAGTCTGCTCTGGCTTCTCCCAAGAGCCTACTTTTGAAACGTCTCACTTTTGTGGTCCTGAAAGCAGTTGCTAGAGATGAGCCTGGAGTCCTCAGTGGTGAATTTCTGGCTCTAGAACATGTCAATGGACTCAGGTGAATGAGGTGCGGGGGATACACTGGGCCAGAGGTACTGAGACACTCCGCTGCCACTGTATTAGCAAGCTTGATGTGGTTTAAGGTTCCTGGTGCTGGTTTAAGGTTGTTTCTTCACACTTCTGCGGGAGAGGGGCGTCTGCTCAGTTCTGCCTGGTGTCTTGTACTTTATGATCACCACTGCTGCAACTGGACATCCCTCTCCTGGCATTGTGACTGACTACTGGAGATGCTGCACCCTTGACTCAGACACCTCCAAGTTCATTTTCCTTCCCACTGAAGCTCTAGTAGTGAGTGGCCCAGCTTTCACAGCCCATCCCAGCTGCCTTAAATAAAAACAAGGTTTGTTGGCAAGCCATCAGATCAGCAAGAGGGACATGCTCAACAGAAAAGAAAGAGAAACAAACATGGCGCTGAATAATAAACCTCTGAAAAAAATTGCAAAGGGGAGGCAGGAGCTGAAGTCTCAGGGGTTCAGCTTTGCGTAGCCATGCAGACGCATCGCACTGGCACCCACCTTCAGAAGCCTGCTTATTGCTTGGGGCTGATGATCATCTCCCTTGACTTGGCACCAGCTGGAGATCTGTGGTCATCTAGCATTGCGCACACGTAAGCGCTGCATATGAAAACTCATGTTCTTATAAACATAGGCCAGAAATGTGACCTTGAATTTAGCATAATCAAGTTCCTCACATCCCAAAAAGGTGTGCTTAATTCTTTTGCCAGGAATACAGAGACGAAGCTTTGTTTTAAGATATTAATAGCACCTATAAGGGGGAAAATAAGCATGGAAATGTGACACTGTACTGTGCTGCTCAGTGGCAAGTTGTTTGACAGCAAGAAGTGTGCGGGCCTCATTCTGATCTCACTCATACTGGTTTTATTCCATGGTAACTCTGTTCTGGAACAGGAGATCCACCACATTCATGCTAGGGGAGGCTAGAATTTGGATTTGCATTAGCAGCTTGTTCCTTATCTTGCCCCTATTTTGAAACTCCATCTTGCCAGCCTGCTGATTGCCTTATGGTTAATGAGGTTTTGGCAGAGATCAAACCAGATCAGTAAGCACATATAAAACCCCTTTGCCAAGCTTTCTATTGCTTGTAGCCTTAATTGACAATGTGATGGTAAGCAACAGAGGGAATCAACTGAAATGTGTCCTTGATGATGCACAGAAGCTGTCAATGTAAGGGGCTGCTCATAGGGAACAGATTTGTTTATTTTGTGCATGAATTTATTTATTATTCTTTACAGTTTCTTCCCTAATTGTGACCACATTCCTTGCACAAAGGTGAGGCAAGAGAAATAGACTACTCACCGAGTGAATCGAGTATTGTCACCAGATGGGAACTCACAGCTCTGCTGGAGTCAATGGAGCCAGGCTGGCATGTCTGATTTACAGCAGCTGAAGCTTCCCATAAAATTTGAACCCTTCATCAAGACCCTGCACAACACAATTCCTGTTTTTATCTCAGCACTTATCTTCTCCTGGCTCCATTTTAGACCTTGCTTTCTCTGCTCCCAGGCTTTGGGGCTACTGACAATTCTCCTCTCTCCCCATGTGAAAGGAAAAGGGTGGAGAGAAGAGATATTATCAGACACTATATGGCAAGCTGAGACACAGATAATTTAGGGGACAGAGCCACATAGATTTCAGTGGGAGTTAGGCATCCAGATACTTTTGTAGTTCTGGGCCTATGTGACTGGCCTAAGATTACAAGACACGTCAGTCTGAGTTTCCAAGACTGAATCTTGATCTTCTAGGTCCCTGTACATCTTCCCTCATTCAATATATGAGGACATTTTCAAAGGCCACTGGACTGAGGGACTGGAGTTAACAAAATTCAAGCATACAAAACTCAGTGTCAGAGATATGGGGAGTAATAACTTCAGCTATATGATAGGAGCTCAACATCTGGAAATGACTGAAGAAGAGCAGGATGTGGCTATACTAGCTGATCACAGAATGACTATGAGTTGCCAGTGTGATGCTGCCTCTGTATGTACAGTATATTTATAGACAGCAACCAAATCCTCTCAGCCTTCATTTTACTAAACTAATCAGACCAATCTTTTCCAGTCTTCTTTCATATGGGAGGCTTTCCATTCCTCTGATTATCCTAGTAGATCTTCTTTGCACCTCTTCCCATATGAATTCATCTTTCTTGAACGTGGATGACCAGAATTGTACACTCAGTTCCAGATGAGGTCTCACCACAGCCTTATACAGCTAATAGCTCTCTGCTGGAAATACCTCTCCTAATATATCCTAGGATTACATAAACCCTAGGAAGAGAGTTAAAGTTAGATAAAGGACAATGCTTACACAAGAATAAATTATCATAAACTGGCCATGGATAAATTTAGGCTAGAAGTTGAAGAAGGTTTCTTTTTATGGGAACAGTGGGGTTCTGGAGCAGTGGGTATAAAAACCCTAGCTACATTTAAGATGGAGCTTAATAAGATGAAGTGGACAGGAATTGGTGACCCAGGAGGTCCCTTCTAGTCCTGTTACTTGTTTAGACTGCAGTCTCTTCGGGGATGGAGGTCCTTTAGACTACGTGGGTATCCTGTGCATAATATAATGGGGCCCTGAGGTCAGTCATGGCTACTAGGTACTATTATGATACTTGTCATAAACCATGTGCCTCCTTTAAGGGTGTTTTAAAAAAAATCACCAACCTTTGAAAGAACCAAATGAGAAATGAGCACAGAATTAGGGGCTAAGCACAGGTATGAGTTATGGCAAATTAAACAAGGGAGGGAGTCGCAATGTATACGCTGCTCTTAGGTGACTGCTCGTGTGGTCATCTTTAGCCTGCAAAGAGTTCCCCTGGTAAATGAAAGCTAGCCTGCATCTTCCGCTGAAGGCTAGCTTTCATTTACCAAGGGAACTCTTTGCCTTCCTAACTTGTATATGTGTGCATGCCCTGAGTTTCACATGCACATTTTTTTCAGCGGGGTTTTGAAACAAGCTGCATCTCAGAAAACATGCTGATTGTTAAATTTCACTGTCAGTGGCACATATTGTAGAAATGTATTCCCTATTATTCTAGCAGACTTGCCTCTGTGCTGTTCTACTGTCATATCCAATTGGCATCTCCAATTATACACATGAACTCACTTCATCCTTGCACTCGGAAATATTGCAAGTAGCTGATTTAACACCCCCTGATATTTTATGTTAGAAATTTTATTTTAAGGCATCAATAAAACATGTTTAAGTTGATAAAGATTTTTTATGGTATCATTAACCACTGCGATGCATCAGACTGAAGTGAGAAACAGTAGGGGCTTAATTCATCTCTGGAGTAACTCTAGGGAACTCAGTGGAATTACGCTAGGGACAAATATTACCCCAGAAGTTTTCCTTTCCCAAAGAGAGATGAAACCTCTCCTTGTAGAACAAAACAGAACTGAAATCTGATTGAAATTTCTACACTCCTACTCTGGCTGTGAGTGGAATTTTATGCCTAAGCATTTTTTTAAATTGAAAATGTGATAAGAAAGTAGCAATGGTGTGATGTGAAGCTGCACTTGCTTGATAACAGAGCTTCTAATGGTAAATTGCAGGCTATTCTCCGGCAGCTTTTCATATAAGTGTGCACTCAGTGTACTAAGATCATTCTGAATATTATGAGGCTGTAAATAGAACAACTTGTTTACTTGAGCTATTGAAGGCATTAGGTCAAGCTCTTTCCAGCTGAGAACAATTAAAGTCAATGGGTTTACACCAGCAATAAATCTGGCCCTTTGCTAATTGCATAACACAGTGTATCAAGAATGGAAAGGAATTAACTGTTTAGAGATGTGGTCCTCAAGCCACAGCTCCCAGGCAACGGGATGCCCACAACACTCTCTGGGGTTGCCATGGGAAATTTCACTTTCCACAGATGCATGTTTTTTGGGGCTGACAGTGAGTGTGAAGTACGATACTTCCCACACCGTGTTACCGGCTCAGTATTGTTGCCCAGCTCAAGACATGGGACTGACCTGGAGGCAAGAAGGAATCTAGTCATGAAGACAAAGAGCAGCAAACTCACATGGCATGAAGCTGGGATGTCTGTGCAAGTTTACATTTCCTTCAGGGTTAGGGAAGAGCAGGACAACAGGAGGAATTGGTGTATCCGTTTTCTCCAGGAGATGAGTGGGAAAGGGCTGGGCAAAAGTGAAATGGGAGCATCACCTCCCATAGTCTTCTGATGTGTCCCAGAGCTAGAAGAGCAGGAGTAAAGCTGCTCTGAGCTCGCCTCCAGAGGCTGGCTGCTCCCAAGCCCACCAGAGGCCAAAGGCTTGAGAATGGGCCCAGAGTAGGCTTGAGACAAGCCTAAAATAGCCTTGCTTTCTCTCCTTATCTGGGCTGCATTTACATGTAGCAAGATTTTCAGGAGACTGACCAATTTCATCGCCTCCTCCATTAAAGCGTGTTTTAAAAGCACTGTAATATGAAAATCTCGCTGCTGAATGATACTGTAATGTGCTGCTGGAGGCTGGCAGTGATTCCCAGCTACCAAAGTCCTTGCCAGGACTTGTACCTCGGGCTTTGTGTCTAAACCTCCAAGGTGTCCCTTACTGGGTGAATGGTGAGTTTTGGGAATGAGCCCCGGGCGACTTCGGAGTTGCTGACACTCGACCAAGTTACACCCAGAGTCAGCAGCAAGAGTGCAGCGGGCCAGAGTCACGTCCAGGGGAGAACAGAAGGAGGTGGCTAGGCAGTCTGTACAGAGGACTAGATGGGCAAGCAGCCTGCCTAAGGGTGCATGCACAGGAAGCACGGAGAGAAGGAAACCAACTTAAACAGAGCATCACAAGCTGAACACTCCTGAGTGGTTCAGTCATGCCCGGCTTGTTCGCTCTCTAAATAATGGAAGTCAGAAGACAAGCAGCAAAATTTAGAGTCAGACCTCCCATGAGAGCGAAGATTCGAAGCTTGACATGGATATATAGAAAAGTTAGAGCTTTATGAGGGAGTTATAATGGGTTAGTTATTTAAAGAAATGCAAAGATTCATCCTGGCTTTCCTCTGGGCTTTAATATCAAGGTCAGAAAACCGGGCTGAGTATAGCATTCAATTCGAAGGGCTTCACTTATGTCAAATGGGCAGGGAGGCACACTTTGTTTGAGAGGTTAAAAGTCTGGGAGGGGAAGAAAGGGAAAGAAAAGAACGGGTTTGCAGGATAAACACAGAATGTGGAATAGAAGGCTCTTTCTTTAAATTATTAATCTATGGGTTGTTTATGCTATTCAGCTTTTTGCTTCTTTGCAAGGCAAGGGTTTTCATGAAAATCTATTTGTCCAAGCAATTCCATTTTGCGCCTATGAAGCTGAATCTTTTGAATGGCAAAGAAACACTTGTGTTTATACGGGAAAGTACCAAGCAGCAGCTGCCACACCATGGCCTCCTGCAGGCGAGTCTGAAATTAAAATGCCGGCAAAACAAATGAAAAGCACTTGTTCCTTTGGAAAATGTTTCTTGAACAGAATAACGATTTTGGTTACAGATGTGTAATCAACCCGCCTTCCCTGCCTGGTGCTTAAGGAGCTTTTGGCTGGACAAGTTTATTACAGTGTTTGCCCTGCAGGAGTGCATGCATTTGGACCTGCTCCAATGCCACCTAGTGGAAGAAGTCAGATCCATTCCCTTTGCATTACACCAAGAGGAGAGGGAAGGTGGCTGTAAAGGAGATCAAGGTTCAATTTCCAGCTCCACCACATGTTCTCTGGGTAACTTTGGGTCAAGAACAGGTCCCTGCAGTGTAACAAGGCTCAAGAATATCAAAGGCATTTAGATGCAGTGACCATATTCTCCTCACAGTCTTCACAATCTTACCCAACAAGGAAAGATTTGATTCAGGTAAATAAACAGGCTTCATGAATGGATCTAGGATTTTAATAATGGAGTGCAGATGGTAGGGTGCATCATCACATATAACACAACCCGTTTTTCTCCACGTAAAGAGAAACTAGAAGATTTATGAATATGCGAGGGGCTCAGTGCTATGTTATTCAGTTTAAGATCAAGGCAAACACAAATATTACTTTATTGGAAGGTGAACTCATTTGCTGGCTTATATATTATGTTTAAAAACTATAAAAACTAGGCAAAACTAGTCCAAAATATTGTTTTATTAGTCTTGTAGTCATAATTAAATGTACATCTCTGACTCAGATTCATAAAACAAAATCTAGCCTTCTTGAATGTCTTGGCAGTGCATCCAACACTTTGCTGTCAATCATTTCCACACCTGAGTTAAAGTTAGCACACCTGAGTTAAGGTTTTTAGCTAAAACTAAAAACAGTCTGCAAAGCTGTGAATTAGAAGAGAAATATTATCAGGAATAGGTATCAGACAGAAAAATTGCAGAAAAAAGGATAACTCAATTAATGGAACATCAAGACCATTAAAAAGGGGAGAGGACCATTAACACTTGTGGAGTAAAGAGAAATTAGCAGGAATCAGATACATTATAATGAGCCATGAAGTCAACTGACTCCCTCAGTACTGCCTGAATAGAAATGCTGCTGCCTCTCTGGGCAAGTTGGTTTTAAAGAACAGATGGAGCAGGAATCAAAGGGGGATGCAGTTGTATAAATGTACCCCTCCTCCTGGATCTGCCCCGATACACTGGATTGCCACATCAAGTGATAACTTGTAAAAGATCACATTGGCTATTTGTAGATGTGCTTACTAGGGCTGTGCGAAGCCTCGGTCCCTGATTTGATTCAGCAGAGATTCATCCCGATTTGGTGGCTGAATCTGAATCAAATCAGAGGACCCTTTAATCTCCCTGAATCGAACCGGAACCCTCCAAATTGATTTGGAAAGATTCAGAGATTGGACATAGACACAACTTTAAATGTTTTTTCTACATACTGTAGGTAACAGGCGGCTCATAAATGGTGCGATGCTGGGGTGGATGGAGTGTCCCACAGGAGTGTGGGGGGCTCCCCAGTGTGCTCAGCAGCAGACCTGGAAGTGGACCAGAAGCACTTCTGTGGCTGCCAGGGAGTGCACTGGGGGGGCTCCCCCGCGCCCCCCCCAGCTCAGTGACTGGTGCCTCCTGGGTTTGGGATGGGCACCCGGGGTCCCCCTGTGGCCAATTGCCAAGCTGGGAGAACATGGGGGGAGAGGGGGCCCAGTGCGCTCCCTGGCAGACCCGGAAGGGGACTGGAAGTGCTTCCAGCTTTGCCACCAAGCAAGTGGAGGCCTGCCACCACCCCGCACTCCTGTGGGATGCTCCATGCACCCCAGCATCCCAGCAATCACCAGCCATGCCTGCTTCCTCGAGGTCTGTAGAAAAAACTTTTAATGCTGTGTCTATCTTCGAATCACTGATTCGCTAAATCAGCATCGAATCTTCAGATTTAGCCGAATCGAATCAAGGACAGTATCCGAATCAATGAATCCAATCACTGTCCCTGATTTGGGCCAAATCCGAATTGAATAGGGCCTGCTTCGCACACCCCTAGTGCTTACTGTTTTCTAAATTGTATTAACTGATTTGCATCACAGTTCGAATAAAGTTCAATTCAAATTAAGGGTTAATGTATGATCAAGACGTTCACTCTCTTCTTCACTCTTCACAGACCAGACCAGTAGCTTGTGTGCTTGGGCAGTGCTGGGGCTTAGTCAGGATACTGATACTTAGTCAGGTGTTGTGTTGTTGGCACATGTGACTTCATAAAGGTATTACTTTGTGCCTGATAGACTTTTGCCTTTGTGTTACAAAAACCCAATTGAATTGTCCTTGTGGGAACTGATATTTGCAATGCTTATCTGCATTCCTAAGGAATGCTCATCTGAGTTCCTAAGGACAGTTTTTCCTAAAAGCAATGCTGTATATACATGTTAATTAATACAGTTTAAATTACCTAGTTTCGACTGCCCATTCAGTGAAGATTGGTTAATTCGGACTGGAGCCAATTTTAATTTGGACTACAGATATCCACATGCATAAAGCAATGGCTGTAGCCCAGATTAAATCTAGAAAAACATAGCATCTATAAATGGCCATAGATACTTCCTATGAACCAAGAGGGCCTAATACTTTTCCACTACCCTTAACCAGTCAGAAAAGATCTGAAGTTATGGCTAGCGAAACCAAGTTCTCCCAACACTTCCAATAACTCAGGGAATGTCACCAGCTACAGTTGCAGTAAAGAGGAGGAGGTCATTTTCTCCTCAAGACCTTGCTCTGCCATCAGTGACACTGACTGCTTGCCCCATATCTTTTTGATCTAGTTTATAGAACAGTAAATGGTTTCCGTACCATAGGAGGGATTTAGACCAGCTATCAAGTTGAGACAAACTGGATTTATTGGAACGATGGTTCTCAACTAGGGTGTTGTGGTACCATGGGATACCTTCAGTTCCTTTCAAAGTGCCACCACAGGTTTGCATTGCTAGGTACAAACATGATTTACATGATAAACCCACAGATTTCAAACAGGAATCCACAGTGTTAAAACAATTCTGACCTGTTGTGGTCTTCCTCAGTTCTTTGCAACAGAAAAATTGCTCTACTTTTTTTTCTATAGTCAAAAACTGGGTGACAGTTAAGAGCTGGCATTTTCTAAAGTGGGGGCTTTGAGTCTAATGAGGGGTGCTTGGAGTCTAAAAAGGTTGAGGACCACTGTACCAGACTATCTATAGCCTGAAGCAAATCTGCTATCTGAGATTTGGCACATGTATGATTATGCGGAGAGAGAACACTCTTGGCCTTCTGCACAGCTGCAATGTCAGAGGTTTAAGAGTATATAAATTGCTACTCAGTCTCAACAGGAGTCTCAGCCACTACAAACTAGATGTCTTCCCTCTTGTTTCCTTTATTGCAGATTATCTTTAAACCAGAAGAAGCATAAAGATCACTACACTGTTGGTGGGAGGACAAAGAGGTACTAGGCCATTGTGAGAGTGGCAGGTTGATGGAAGAGAATTCTTCCTCTGAACTATTTTGGACCCTTCCCTTTTCCATTAAGGGTCAGCAGACCATCAAAATAGGTCCCTTTCCCTGAGAGAACAGAGATGATCATATTACTTTTATCAGTGTAACTTACTGACTAAATGTAGCTGTCTTTCTCAAAAACTTATGTTTACTCTAAAAGGAAGTGTATTTAACTTGGGTTATGTAACTTCGCATTAACTGCTAGTGAAAAACCAGGCAGGTCCCAGCGTTCACATTTATTTTTAATTTGGCCTGTTTAGAATGCTACCTCAAATGAGAACGCAGTTTATTTCACAGTGGTGACGTGGCACCGATGGCTAGTACACATCCAGTACGTCTGCACTGATATTTATAGTTGACCCTGAGGGTTGTCCTCAACTCAGCCTATGCTGTCCTCAACCTGAGCCAAATAAACTGCCTCTTTGCATCTACATCTTACATTGTGGCTGCTTCCTTCATTGTGCTTTCTTTTCCTTAAATTCCTTCTGCTTTGCCTACTACTTGTCTCTTATTCTGTACCTGGCTCTCATTATGGGCAGCAAAGACAGGAAACAGAACATAGGAAAGGTAGCAAAAGGGCTGGGAGATGCCCTTGGCTTAATAGGGAACTCATGGACTGCCTTCATCTGAAAAGAGAAGCTTATAAGGAATGGAAGTTGGGAAATATCACTAAGGAGGATTATGCAGCACTGGTCTGCACCTGTAGGGATCAGACCAGAAAAGCCAAGGTTGAAACCAAACTCAAAATGGCTACAGGAATCAAGGACAATAAAAAGTCATTCTTCAGATACTTAGGAAGTCAGAAAAAAAACAAGGGCAACATTGCAACATTGGACCCTTGCTGAACCAAATGGGGCAGCTGACAACTGTCACCCTAGAAAAAGCTAATCTCCTCAGATTTGCGTTGGTTTTCCACAAGCCCAAGGGGATCGCCCTGCCTGACAGGATGCAGGATTACCAGGGTAAGGGTGATCATATGCCTATAATTGGTGAAGATCTTGTGAGGGAATGGCTTGAGAGGCTGGACATCCACAAGTCAGCTGGCCCAGACAGAACGCACACAAGAGTGCTAAAAGTGTTGGCTGACATCATAGCACGACCAATGGTGAGGATATTTGAGAACTCGTGGCACTTGGGAGAGGTTCCAGAAGACTGAAAGAGGTCCAATGTGATGCCTGTCTTCAAGAAAGGAAGGAAGTAAGATCCAGGGATCTACAGGCCAATCAGTTTGTCCTCAATCCCTTGAAAAATCTTGGAAAAAATCAAAGAAAACATCAACAACAGGCTAATGGAAGGCAACGTTCTGAGATATAGCCAACATGGCTTCATTGCAGGTAGGTCTTGCCTGACCGACATCATTTCCTTCTCTGAACAGGTGACACATCACCTGGACAAAGGAAAAGAGGTTGATGTCATATATTAGGATTTTTTAAAAAAATCCTTTGACTTGGTTTCCCATGATGACCTCATGGTAAAATTGGGGAACTGCAGCCTCGACAACCTTACGGTCCAATGGCTGGGGAACTGTCTCTGTGGCTGGACCTAGAGAGTGATAGTTGATGGAACCACGTCAACATGGTGCATGGTGACCAGTGGCATCCCCTGGGGCTCAGTACTTGGTCCAATACTCTTTACTATATTCATAAACGATCTGGATTTGGGTGTCAAAGTGGACTGGCTAAGCAGACTGGTTTTCAGATGACAACAAATTATGAGAATGTGTGGTCACGCTAGAGAATAGCCTGGTGATTCAGGCCAATCTGGACAGGCTTGCAAGGTGGACAGATCAAAACCTGATGACATTCAATATGGAGAAATGCAAGGTGCTCCACCTTGTGAGAATGAACGCACATCACACTTACAGGTTTTGCAGTTCTGCTTTCGCTAACACCATGACTGAAAGAGACTTGGGGATCATGACTGACCACAAGATGAACATGAGCCACCAATGTGATGCCACAGCTGACAAAGCAAATAAAACTCTGGCTTGCATCTATTGACGCATCTCAAGCAAGACCCAAGAAGTCATCCTCCTGCTTTACTCAGCCTTGGTGAGGTCACAGCTGGAGTACTGCATCCAGTTCTGGGCTCTGCACTTTAGAAAGGATGTGGAGAAGCTTGAGAGAGTCCAGAGAAGAGTCACACTCATGATTAGAGGTCAAGGGAACAGGCATTATGAGGAGAGGTTGAGAGGTATGGGACTTTTCAGCCTGGAAAAGAGAAGGCTTGGGGTGATTTGATGGCAGCCTATAAGTATATAAGGGGTGTGCATCAGGATCTGGGAGAATGTCTATTAACCAGGGCACCCTAAGGGAAAACAAGGTCTAATAGTCACAAACTACTGGAAGACCGTTTTAGACTGGACATAAAGAAAAATTTCTTACCGTCCGAGTCTCCAGAGTCTGAAATAGACCCCCCGCCCCCAAAGTGGTTCAAGCACCTACTCTGGATACCTTTAAGAAACTTAAGAAACACCTGGACGCTTATCTTGCTGGCATCATCTGGATGGACCCAGTGATCTCGTGAGGTCCCTTCCAGACCTAATGTCTATGAACTCTATGAAGATAGAAGGGCTGTAAGTCAGGGATGAGGTGTTGTGTGATTGCTGCAGTTTAAACATACCAATGCAGGTTATGAGCCTACTACTGCTAGCAGCTCAGAGTGGTATTCTTTGAAAGCAGCAGAAGTCTATTCTCCAAATGCTGAAGAAAGATGGTCTAATGGTTTGGGTGCTAACCTGGAACTTTTGAGACCTGAGCTCATCCTCTTCTCCACACGTTCTGTATGATGTTGGAAAGTCATTTTCTTTTGCCTCAGTTCCCTATTTGTAATATGGACATAATGGGACTCATTTGCATTGTAGGGGTCTAGTGAGGGGTTCAGATGCTATCAACCCTAGAAAAAAAGGATATATCCATAATATATTGTGGAGAGGTGTCAATATTTGCAACTAGGAAGAACTGTAAAAGAATCCATAATAATGATTAATGGTAGATTAATGGTAGAAAATTAACTCAGGGATACTTGCATTTAGCTTAAATGTCTTTATTTCTAGAGTAGGAGCAAGTGGGTTCCTTCTGTCAGTGCAAACCTTTAAAAGACCACCGTAAGCTGTATGACAAAAAAAGGAAGGCCACTAAGCCTTGGATGGCCTCAGGTTTGTTATAGCACTTTGCAGAATCCCACCCGGAAGACCGATGCAGACAGCAGTTACAGCATATTAAAATTAACATCTTTTTATTTGTGATTAGACATAATTGTGTTGCTTTTCCCATTGGGGCACACTGACCTCTTGAAGCTTAACCCCCCACCCCACCCTTCCCCCCAAACAAACCAAAAAACTAGTTGCCTGTATCTACCTATTTACATTTTCCTTTTCTAAATACAGCACTCATCCAACACCTTTTGACATAGATTTCATGCTGCTGCTTCCTTTTTGCAGCTTTGCTGGCTATTTATCAAATACTCTCAGAAAAGAATGTCTCCCATGTTTCCTTTAGAGGCCAACCTTTCTTTAGCTTTAGTGCGTGCCCTGTGGCGTTTGTATTCAGTTTGACAGAAGCTCAAATAATCTCACAGATGTCACCACGTCGTATCTATCTTTTCTACTCCCTTCAGATTTTTATGTACCTCAGTGAGGTCACATTTTAGTCTCTTCCATTTCAAAACCATTTAGGCCTAGTTTCTTTACTCATTCTGTGCACCTAAGATCTCTCAATCATTCAGAGTTGTTTATCTAAAATCCTGCTTATTATTAGACGGGTATCTGAGCACAGTATTCTCAGCAGAACCTGGAAGTTACCTGCTCTTTATTCAGTGATAAAATGATTGATTTTCCTCCGGCTTGTGCACTTGGGCTAAATTCTGCAGCCTATACTCAGGCAAAGCTCCCATTGATTTGATCACAATCTTCTGGGTGTCTGGCACTTTGAAATTGGGCCGTGGATTTAAGATTCAGCAGCCTCAATGGTAGGAACATTTTTTAAATGTCTTTATTGGGGTACCTTTGGGCACACAGTCAGCATTTAAAACAATACAATTAAAATGGCATAAAGCAGGGCTGTCTAACTGGCAGCCTGAGGTCTGCATGCAGCCCATAAGGAACTAAATTGCAGCCCCCAAGCTCCTGTCTGGCCCCTTCTCTTCGCATCACGTGGTATGGCAGTGTAGCCTAGGCCCAGAAAAGGTGTAAAATGATGCAGTTTTATTGGATTTGCTGCCCAGAACTCCCCAGCCAGGGATCAGATCAATTCCCAGCTTCTCCTTTCCAGCTAGATATGATTTTGAACAGTGATTGTCCAGGGTTAAAGTCAAGATTCAGAGCCAGTATGAAAATGGAAAAAAACTGGCTTGACCATATTGGAATATGTTCCTTCTTCTCTGTGTCTTGTCGCAGTTAGGTCTTCCCTGACCAATCTCATCGATCACCTTCTATGACCAGGTGATCAACATCATATATCTGGACTTTAAAAAAAGCCTTTGATTTGGTGTCCCATGATCTCCTCATGGAAAAATTGGCCAACTGTGGCTTCGGCTACACCACGGTCCGATGGCTGGGAAATTGGCTCCGAGGTTGGACCCAGAGAGTACTAGTCGATGGAAGTGAATCATTATGGTGCTCCAGAACCAGTGGTGTCCTCCAAGGCGCTGCCCTTGGACCTGTTCTCTTTAACATCTTTATTAATGATGTGGACATTGGTGTCAGAAGCACAGTGGCCAAGTTCGCCGATGACACTAAACTTTGGAGCATAGCATCCACACCTGAGGACAGGCTAGGGATCCAGGCTGACTTGGATAAGCTTAGTAAGTGGGTGAATATAAACCTGATGATGTTCAATACCAAAAAATGCAAGGTACTCCACCCTGGGGACAAAACCCCTGCAGCATGCTTATAGGCTCGGCAGTGCTACGCTCGCTAGCACCGTGGCTGAAGGAGACTTGGGGAGTATGATTGACCACACGATGAACATGAGCTGCCATTGTGATGTTGCAGCTAGTAAAGCAAACAACACTCTGGCTTGCATCCATAGATTCTTCTCAAGTAAATCTCAGGATGTCATCCTCCTGCTGTACTCGGCCTTGGTGAGGCTGCAGCTGGAGTACTGCATCCAATTCTGGGCTCCGCAATTCATGAAGGATGTCAAGAAGCTTGAGAGAGTCCAGAGGAGAGCCATGCACATGATCAGAGGGCAAGGGAATAGGCCTTATGATGAGAAGCTGAGAGCCATGGGACTCTACAGCCTGGAAAAGCGCAGGCTCAGGGGTGACCTGGTGGCAGCCTATAAGTCCATCAAGGGTGTGCATCAGGATCTGGGGGGAATGTCTGTTCACAAGAGCACCCAAGGGATAACAAGGACTAATGGTCATAAACTCCTCCATGACTATTTTAGGCTGGACATAAGGAAAACTTCTTTACTGTCTGAGCCCCCAAGACCTGGAATAGGCTCCCTCCAGAGGTGGTGCAGGCACCTACTCTGGACTGTTTCAAGGAACAATTGGATGCTTATCTTGCTGGTATCTTATGACCCCTGCCGACTTCCTGCCCCTTGGGGCAGGGGGCTGGACTGGATGATCTTCAAGGTCCCTTCCAGCCCTAATGTCTATGCAATCTATGAAATTCATCTCTCAGTTCTTTCAGCCCACAGGTCTCACCTAATCTTCAGTCAGTCTGATTTCTTCACCATATCTTTGTGGAGATGTCTTTTCCTTTTATATTTTTTTTTTATTTGTTCTTCTCCCAGTCATTCTATTCCTGTCTTTAGCATCAAGACAAGGCATTTGTTTACAGTAAATTATTTGCAGTGCCTCCCCCGTATTGCTAAATGACTTGCGCTCTCAGTTGGAAGCCACTTTTCTGCTCCCCTGACCTTTTGCAATATAAATGCAAGATCATGATCAAATGTATGATCACATTAAGAAGGCACATTTAAAAATGTCAGCATTTTTCAAGGCTTCTTCTGAAATTTCATTTTCAGTTTATGACTGCTTTCTATTGGAAGTTTGGGGGGAAAAAAGTACATATAACAAGGGCTACACTAGACCACCAAAATGCAAGGTGCTCCCTGTTAACAGAATGTCTACATTGCTTCAAACACACATGTAGGAAAGACTCCAACACCACAGCTGGGCATCATTATAAGCTTAATAAAAAAACCCACCATTTGGCCTAAGGAGGTGCAAGTGAGGAAGAGAAAGAATTTAAAGTCATGTTGAATATTAAGCAGGCACATTATACATTATACATTTTACAATGTTACAAAAGTATTAGCACTCCCAGGCCTAGTGCATAAATAAATATGAAAGCCATTAAAGTATTAAAGAACCATTTGCAATTCAGAGTCCAGAGGGTGGTATTTAAGATATAAAATGTATAATAAGATCCATCTTTTGAATAACATGTAAAACTGCAGTAGGAACGTTAGCCTTAGGAGTCCTGGCCTGTTTCCTATACTCTTCCTTTTAAATCCCGCTTGTACTTTCTGTCCAAGCTGGTATTTGCCTTTCTTCCCTGCTCCAAACTGCTGCGTGCAGCATGTTGCTGTGAACATGTAATAGTTGCAGTGTTTCACTCAAGCAATAGCTCCATTTCACTACGTGATTTATCTCTTGATATGTAAACTGGGCTGATATCCAACTGAAAAGGAGTGACTGAGGTGCGAGTTCTTAAACATTTTTGGAAGAGCATGTGTAGATGATAGCTGTACAGCTTTCACATCAGACGCTTAAGTGTTCTTATGAATAGACACTTTATGAACTGAGGCCTTTGTAAGCTAAGCATTACAGCAGGGTCCAGGAACTACATAATTCTAGTCTTTCCTCTGATCCCTGCCCACTTCCTTGGGCCTTGAGTAAGTAACTTCTCTACCCATCTGCCCAGCTTATCTACCCATCTGTAACAACACGGAGAGCAATCCTATTAGCTTATCTCACCAGAGACTAAATCAGGCCCTAAATATGCAATGGATATTTTCTAAAGATTTTCCACTGTTGCAAATTTGTGTTACCAAGGATAGGCACCTATGGTAGCCTGGTCATTAAGGGAACTGGCCTTTTAATGTTGTAACCTGTTCTAAGCAGGGCTTCATGACCTGTTATTAAAAAATACCTCTGGTAGCCAGGGAGCGACTGATGCAAGGGTTCCCAATATTGCTATCAACAGTGCAGCAGACCTTGTATTAGGAATGGGTGGAAACATTTAGAAAATATCCTTGGTGCAGACTTGGGTAGGATTCTTTCTTGGTTTAAATAAATGTCACTCCAGAAATAGGAGATAAACTATGCTGATGTACCCTCACTAAAAATCTGGAGGAGGAAAGGGTTTGGTATTATTATATACAAAGTAGGAGTCAATAAGCTACTTGGGCAGGTTTAATCAGTGCTATCAATGATGTTAACTGGCTTGTGTGTTCCTTTTCCTAACCATGATTGATAGTTGAAAATGTGTCATGTAACTTGTAGCATTGCCCCAGGTTAGAGATTAACTAATATTTTAGTAATTTATACTTGCTGGAAATATCATGTCAAAATGAATCCAAACTTCATTTGGTTCTTTCCTCTTGCATGATATAAATTTTTCACCGAGTAGGAATTTAATAAAGCAGGTTTTTTTTCTTTTGGAAAGTGTAGACAAATTAATTTTTGATGGCCTTAAGGCTGACAAAATTACCACAAATATCAATTCCAGATCTAGGTTTTAATTGATAACCCTGATTAAAATCCAAAGCTGGAGCAGAATCAGAAGTGAGCACATTTCAGTTGGCCTTGAAATATTCAGATGAGTGTCAGGATCTACTGATGGCTTCAGCTGGGCCTCAAAAAGATGCATGCAACATGGCAATGAGTGCCTTTTGAGCAAAGGCACATGCTTACAAAACCCACAAACAGAGGTCATGAGGGGCCTGACCCACAGCTCAGTGAAACCAGCAGGAGTCCTTCCAGTGACTTCAGTGGTCTTTGGTATCGAGTAACATTTGCTCTACCAATCTTTCTGTAAACCAGCCCATGGCAATAAAGGGAACTCAAACTATAGAAGGGATTGTGGGCATCTGTTTTCACTAGTAGGCAAGCTTCTTTGGATAGATGTGATATCGTTTATTAGACCAGCTGAGCAGTTGGAAAAAAGTTCTTTGCAAGCTTTTGCCTGCCTATGTCCTTAGATCAACACAGCTACAACCAAAAAACCCTGTTTTTACTAGTGTAATTTTTCTGTATATATAGAAATTACATATTATAATTTACATATTAAATTACAGCTGGCTCATAGAGTTAAGTTCAGAATGGATCATTAGGTCATTTGCTCAGATCTCCTGTATGCCATAGGTCATTGTATTTCATCCAGTTACTCCTGTATTGACCCTATAACTTGAGTTTGACTAAAGATAACTTGTGTTTGGTTAAAGCATAACTTCTAGGAAGTTCATTCAACCTGGACCTGAAGACATCAGAGGAAGGAGAATCCACCACTTGCCTTGGGAGAATGTTTGAATGGATAATAATATTCACAATTAAAAAGTTTTTACCTTATTCCTAAATTGAATTTGTGCAGCTTTATTCCTAAATTGAATTTGTGCACATGTGCTGTTGTACCCTGAAAAAACTCCACAGCAGGATAGTATTTGTATTTACAAGTACTACCCTACTGCGGAGTTCATTAGTTTTGTGTGCCTTAATAGGGGCACACAGGTAGACACCGAGAGATTTACTATGCAGTTAATTAGTCAACTGCGCCATAAATATGTCATGTAGACATGCCCAGTGAAATCAAATGCAAAGCTGTACCTCTAGGAACAAGGCATTCAGGCCATAGCTACAGTATCCTGGAAAGCAGCAACTCTGAAAAGGCTGTGGGGCTATAACAGACATGAACCTCAACTTGAGCTCCTAGTACAATGTGGTGTCTAAAAAGGCTAATACAGCTCTTGAAGGTAGGAACAGGGGAGTAGCAAGTAGGAGGAGTGACATGGTGTTACCTGTTTGTGAGACAGCACTGGTGAGACAGCAACTGGAATATTGTTTATTATTCTAGTGTCCACATTTTAAAGAGACTATTGAAACATGGAGGACACAGAAAAGATCAACAGAAATCTTTAAGGGCCAAAGAAAGTGCCTTACCAGGAGAGATTTTTAAAGAGCTCAGCCTGTTTAGCTTGTCAAAAAGAAGATTGAGAGATGACTAAATTATGTACTATAAGTACTTCACAGAGCAGAAATACTAAAGGAGTCATAACTGGAGCTTTCAGCCATTGACTTGTTATGCCTTTCTCTCTTATATTAGAGTCCTTGAGTATTTCTGCTCTGTGAAGTACTTATATGACATAATTTAGTCATCTCTCAATCTTCTTTTTGACAAGCTAAACAGGTATGGCCTGAATTCCTTGTTCCTAGAGGTTCAGTTTTGCATTTGATTTCACTGGGCACGTCTACATGAGACATTTATTGTGCAGTTGACTAATTAACTGCATGGTAAATCTCTCGGTGTCTACCCATGTGCCCCTGTTAGGGCACACAAAACTAATAAACTCCACAGTAGGGTAGTACTTGTAAATACAAATACTATCCTACTGTGGAGTTTTCTCATGTGCAGCAGCACATGTGTAGAAACTGCTTCAGCTGGCTGGGGAACAGGGTGCATCAGTGCAGACTGCCCCCACACTGAAGCACCCTTGTGCCTTAGCCAACTGTTTCACAGCATGTCGAGCCTCGTCGGAGCAGCTCTGGGCTGGCAGGCTGACCCATGGGTCCCCTGCCAGCCTGGGCTGTTTAGACCAGGCTCCACTTGCTGAGCATGAATAAACCCTGGCTCAATATGCCCTGGAATTTTTTGCTCCTGGCATATGTTCAAACAGTGTGCCAGGGAGCAAAAAACTCCAGAGCAATAAGCTCTAGAGTTTATTTGTACGCATTAATCGCACATGTAGATGCATCCACTGTGTTAAAACACCTTCTATTTGAATGGGCCCAGATTACCAAGTGATTCACATTGCTCTGTGTGTTTGATCTCCCCTCCTCATTGTAATTCTGTCTTCCTGGCAATCTTTGTCATCTGCACTATTTATTAGCAGTGATTTTATATTTGCTTCCAAATGATAGATGAAAATGTTTGAATAGCATTGGGCCAAGTATCAATCCTTAAAGACCCCAGTACGAAAATAAACACACTGATTGATGATTCTTTATTGATGACTATTTTTTTTGAGAACTGTGAATTAGCCCATTTAAATCCATTGATTTAAATCCATTTAAACATGTATTCTATTGATTTTTGGTGCTAATTTTTTAATTAGAATGTCATGTGATACAGTTAGAGGCCTTTGAAAGGTCTAAGCATATTGCAGCCATGCAGGTACCATATCCAACTACATGTGTAAACTCATCAAAGGCGAAAATGAAGCTTATTTGACAAGACCTGTTTTCCATAAACCTATGTTGATTGGAATTAATTACAACCTATCCTTTAATGCTTTTATCTACTGTGTCCTGTATCGGTTTTCAATTATTTAACCTGGGGATTAATATCAGACTAACTGGCCTTAATCAGAGCCTGGGTTTTCTGCCACTTAAGAGACATTATGCCACCAACTTAATTTCACTGGGAAGATAATCATACCCCTTATGAGCACTGTGGACATGATGGTATTAAAATTTTGTCCTGGAGCTGTCATGGGGTATCTGCCTGAAACAAAGGATTGGCAATGGGCCTAGCCACAATGAAAACCTGGCTTGATTAATGCCAATGGCAAAAGTCCATTCCCTGCAATGGCTCCAAGATTTCAACCCTGATCTGAGCCCCCACTATGGTCTGAATTTGCAGTTCAAAGCTTCCTCTATAATGGGCTGAATCCAAACATTCATACTAACTCTGGTTTTTGAACTCCTAAGAGTTTATTGCCTTCTTATACACTGCTTATTTTAGGGGCAGAATCCTGCCTCAGGGACATCACATCTGGTTCTGTAGGGATGACAATATCACATACAAAATGTTAAAAGTAGAAAACAGGTTTCAAGAACCTGGGTTTGATTTGTCCCTGGGCTTCAGGTCCCAATGGCAGTAACCTATCTGGTACTGGGGAATGGAGGTACCCCCATGTTGGAACCTCTGGCTTGCTAGGTACTGCACCTAGAACTACGTAGGGCTGGTCTGGAAGAAGACAGAGCCTTGGAGGTGGGAGATGAGCTGCTTCAGCTTCACTTTTAGGACTCTTCCTCCACCTGAGCTACTGCAGATCCCAGTTTGGGCTTTCTAGGTATTTTCTCCTGTTAATTGACAAGGAGGAGTTGTGGCAGTGCCATGACTATCTCCTTTGGAACAACTTCTTTGAGCTGCGAAGAAGTTTGAACCTCTGTTTTTAGCCAAATGTATTAGTGAAATGCAATGCCAAAATTGGATGGTCTATGGCCATGAATGTTTCCAAACTATATTTTTCAGAAAGCCTCATCTTTCCTTCAGGCTTTGTATTTGCCTTTTTTGTTTTTACAGTACACACTTTTATAACAAGATAAGAGATTCTGATTATATTTACAATGCATATTTGTAAGCAAGGCAAAAAAACCCCTCCTTAGTTTCCCTCTTGAGATTCATCATCTGAAGAGCCCAAAAGCTTTGAAATAACTGGACAAGAATATGGCTTTGGCCTCAGTGAAACAGATCTTTCTCTTAGGAATTTTTGATCCTTCCAACCCCTTACAGGGCAGATACAGCACTGGAACTCTTTGAGTGATAGGAAACAGTTATACTTCACCCATTTGCCTTAGTGTTATGTGTTCATTGCCATAATTACATGACCACTATAAGCTTTGTTTCTTTTAATTCTGAAAACAACATTAAAAAGGTGACAGAATCTTATAAATTTATCCTGTTTCCATCAGTGAATGATGTATGCAAGGTAGCGTAGCACATAATTTTCCTAATCATGTAGTACTGCTGAAATGCTTTGCTAAAATTATAAGCATTAACAGGCATGCAAATTCTACAATAGTGCTGCTGTCAATAGCAATTTCACAATCGTTCAAAGGAAATCAGCCCAGCTTTTCTATTGTGGCAATTATTCCTTCTTATGAGGTCAGATGTTTTCAATTTTCAAACCATAGCTCACAGAGTGCCAGGGAGAACACTAAAAAACTTGCAACATAACAAAAAGGGAAGGGTGGGGAAAGGTGTAATATTTAACTTTCCATTTTGCAAAAAAGATCTGACAGTATTTTGATCATGACCATAGCTCTTTCAACTCTGTAGCTCCTGGGCTGCTTCAGTTGATTATTCCATGCAGAGAAGCGATTGGCCTTTCTTCCTTCTAGCTACACAAGGCCAGTAGATAATCATATTATTTTTATGAACCTTAGATCTGCTCTGAAGCGTGGGCATATAAATATGCTTCATGACTTAAGTTGTGTTATGAAGGGCCAACAAAGAATGTGGGAATGTGACATTCTGATTTTCATCTAGCTCTGCCATGACTCAATGTGTAGGGGTCCTTAAATAAGTCCATCCACTTCACTGGTCTTGCCATGCCTCAGTATGTTGCTCTGTAAAGTATATTATACTCTGCATATCTCAAAGTGGGATATGTGAGGATCTTATTTAATAGTTGAGAGAACAAAAGCTATAGACCTTCACTTGGGGCCATGGCAGAGATGAACACGTTGTGACTTTGGTGAACTAATCTGAAGCCTTGGCAGGCCTCATGTTCACGTTCCCTCTCTTAGAATCTGGTAGTGCTGAGTGAAGCCCTATGGAAAATCTTGTGTGTAAACCACGAGGCCTTATGGAAAATCTTGTCCAAAATTGGCTGCCCAAACAAGTCCATCAGTGTTCTGAGACTTCTCCACAACAACATGTCAGCAAGGGTTCTCAGTAACAGGAGTCAAACAGAACCATTTGAGGTGAAAACTGGAGTGGAACAACATTGCACTATTGCTCCAACATTGTTTTTCATCTTCATCTCCACCTCACCATCCATGCACATCATTGACAGAGAGCTTCCACCTGGAATTGAAATTGTGTATAGATAGATGGAAGACTCTTCAACCTCAACAGATTCAAGTCCAAAATGAAGACCACAACAGCAGCCAGAATGGAGCTCCACTATGCAGATGACAATGCTGTTGTTGCTCAATCTGAATCAGACCTCCAAACCATTCTTAATGTATTCTCAGAAATCTACAAGAGTATTGGCGTAACTCTAAACATCAGGAAAACGCAAGTCCTTTACCAATCTGCTCCAAATGGAGAAACAAATCCCACCCCCATTCAAATCAATGGAAAATTTCTAGAGAACGTGGATCACTTCACCTATCTTAGAAGCCATATTTCATCAAAGGCAGACATTGACATGGAACTACAACATTGCTTGAAATATGCAAGTGCAGCCTTTGGACATCTGGGTAAGAGATTCTTCTTAAATCATAACATCCTCGCTGAAATGAAGTTGTTGGTTTATTGGGCCATTGTCTGCTGTATGGCTTGGAAACATGGACCACGTACAGATGACATCTCAAGAGCTTGGAAAAGTACCACCAATGGTGCCTTTGCAAGATCATTCAGATTAGATTGGGAGGATAGACACACGTCTTGGCCAAAGCAAAATCCAACAGCATTGAGGCCGTGATCATCCAAAATCAACTTCACTGGACAGGTCATGTTGTTTGCATGCCTGACTCCCACCTTCCAAAGAGAATCTCTTTCTCACAGCTGAAAGAAGGTCAGTGAAGTAGCAGTGGGCAAAAAAACTCTTCAAAGATGCCCTGAAGACAAACATGAAGAAGTGTAACATTGATATTAACACTTGGGAGACCCTTGCTCAGGACTGATGAAGGAAGAGGGACCTCAACATTTTGAAACAGCTTGTTGACAGGCAGAAAAGGAAAAAGAGGAGCAGGCAAAAAGAACATCAGAACATCCAATGCAGCAACACAGTGCCCATCCTTCCTGGAAACACCTGTCCTCACTGCGACAAGACATGTGGATCTAGAATTGGGCTATGGAGCCACCTGCGGGCTCACTATTAAGATCCTTGGAAGACAATCTTACTCATTCGTGAGTGATTGCCCTTTATCATCAGTGCTGGGCATAGGACTGAGTAGCTCTAGTGCCTGTTTTAGTTTACATCCCTGTGTAGGGTAGCCTAAAGTGACTGAAATACAGCATGCTGTAGTCAAAATCCCTCTCCTGATCTGGCCCTTCCTCTCTTGGTCATGACCCTGATATATCTCTGGTAGGGCTTTTTTAGACCTTTTCCCCTGAAGAAGTCCCCTCCCACTAAGGTTATTTCACAGGGGAGCTGGCCAGGAAGTTCAGAAATGAAGTACAGTATTATCATGAAAGCAGTGTCACATACTCATCTGTGCTGAAGTTTGAGAACTTCCTACTTGACATCAAACACCTTGTCTTTACCACAGACATCTTCAGCTATCTCTGTTTTGTGCTGCTCTCCTGTCACTCTGTGTCCCCTGCTGCTGCACTTTCTCTACAGGAAAGGATAATCTTGGGGTTGTTAACTACCCTGGGGCTCATCAAGTCTGAGATTTATTCCTGCTTTTGCCTCAAACTTCTTGGGTAGGGACAGACATTCAAAAAGCCTGAATTGATTCAACCTTTGCAGGTTAGTCTAACCTGACTAGGCTGAACCAGTTTCCAAGCATACAGACAATCCCTCTGGACTGAGGATATTCAGGCACATGCCTGCTGTGGCTCAGGCTAGAAGCTGAGGGGCACTAGAGCAGCCCTCCCTCCCCTTCCACAGAGTTGAGCTGAGGGGGATGTGGCCAGGACCCCAGCAGGACTTTCACCATCCCAGGCTTTTCCCTGCTGGCTGCTCAAGGGGTGGAAGAGGTGTCAGCCCCTAGACCCTTGCTAGCACTCTGAGGCAAGTGAGGGAGGGAATATGCAGTGCATGCATCTCTTGATGATACTGAGCTTTTCAATCTCCCTCCTTGCATGTCAGACTGTCTGCAGCAAACTGATAGGCAAGCAAGGTAGCCCGGAGCTGATAAGAGTCTTATCACCCGATTAGCAAAACAATATCCTCTGTCCCATTACTTCAAACTCTTCTTAAACAGCTTACTAGGGTGACCTGTTGATTAGCTCTAAAAGCCTTGTTTTCTCTGCCTGCCAGTCACAATGAAATTGGAGAGACACACACACACAGAGCCCTCTAGGCATTAGCTAGCATACCACATGCCTAGGGTCTGTGGGTCTGGGGTCTGTGCTGTGGGAGATGGGAGGGAGTGGTGGATTACATACTTGAGCAGTGAGGGCAGTAGGGCAGGGGGGAAGCCAGCAGATCCTGCTGTGTCTGCAGTCTCTGCCAAAGCCTTATACAGCACTAGCTAGCATACCACATGCGGGCTACGGTTCATGTTGTGGAAGAGGGGAGGAAGAGATCCCTGCTTAACCAGCAAGTGGTATGAAGGGAGGGGGAGGGGGGCATGGGGAAGCCAGCAGACCCTGCTGTGTCTGCACGTCTGTGCCGGAGGAGCTCTGCCCAGGAAGCTCCAGCCAGGGAGCAGAGGGGAGAGACTAGCCCTGCTGTGGAGCAGAGAGCCCTGCCCAGCCCAGAGAGCATGCTGGGATGCTGGGGGTATCTGGTTTATCTTAAACCACAAGGGGTCTGGGACAGACATCGTATAAACCAGTTTGAGCCAAATCAATTAAGTCTATCTCAAGTGTATCTCAAAGTGGTTTCAGCCATTTTCAAACTGGTTTATGTGCACTGAACATCTGTTCTGTTATGGGTTTAAACCAGTTTCTGATCACTTAAAGTGGTTTATGTGTAATGTCTGTCCCTAGCTCTTGTGTGACCTTGAACAAGTCACATAATTTGGTTCCTCAGGGGTAGTTAGGTAGTTAACTCATATTCAATTATGAATTAGATACTAGGTTAGGTACCTTTAAAGATTGGGGCTTTCCTCTCTCTGGGGTTTATTTACCCATCTATAAAATAGAGAGGATAGCACCTCTTCTCCCACCCTTGTCTTGACTATTTATGCTGCACACTGCCCTGTCCTTTGTGTTTGTACTGCATCTGTGCAACAAAATCTTGCTCTTGACTGAGCAAACCTGGCGAGGCCTGGACAGCAATGGACAGCAATGAAGGCCTCAAGGCCAGCATGCAGCTCTGTGTACAGCGTGCACTAGGATTCGTCCGGATGGATGAACACATGCTATCTTGAGAACAAGTGGAAGGAACCTTAACACACTTCTCTGCATTGGTAAAATAGTCTCGTCAGCAGTGGTAGAAGCATACTAGGGGAAATGGAGCTCTCTGCATGCCAGCCAAGGAGGAGAGGGAGCTGTGAACAAGGTGAGGATGGCAAGTGTCCTTTCTGTGTTTCTAACGGGGCCTGGGCTTCCCAGACCTAGTACTTATCTCCTGCTGGTCAGGCTCTAAAGATCCAACCCAGAGAACAGAATGAAAAAAGTAATAATCCCAGTTAAATCCCTTTCTGAAAAGGCATGTTTTCTTTCTGAATGTTCCCATATGTCTCTGAACTCAGAGACTCCCATCTCCATAAACTAGAGCATTAACCGGGTCCTGGATTTCTAAGGGCCAGTGAGATTAAAGTGAATGGGAATGTGGGGTCATAATTATTGCCTTCTTTATTGCCCTGGCTACATTCCACCCCACATTTACTATTTGGCATGATGCTGATTACAATGCAGTTTCTCCAAAGATCCAGCAGGATATCAGCAAGGGCTGGAAGCTGAAATGAACACAAGCTGGCATGTTTTCTGCAAAATCCAGTATAGAGCCAACCATCCCTAGGTGCATTTCCTCCTGTGCTTGATTCCTTTGCAATACAATCAGATGCCATGACTGACACAGGAGTGGGAAGAAATATGACAGAAGGGATCAAGTGTAATTGCTAAGTGTGATGCACTTAGAGGATTGCTTCTTGTTCAAGGCTGCCTTCTCTGATGTGCTCCTTTCTTCTCCCCCCAACCCTGCCACCCCTATTACCTTCCTTCCCCTAGGTTATTTCACCACCTTAGAATAAGCCTAGCATTTATACAGGCTGTTTGCCTTGTGTGGGCACAGAGATCAGAGTGAGTTGAACTTGCTGGAATAGACTCCTCAACTAAAGACATTCAAAAAACCCAGAGAGGCCTAGACAGCAATGAAGGCATTAATAACTTGGTAAAATATGGACCTTGTATGGCAGCCAGATAGCAGGACATACTCATTCCTTGGGAAAAGGATGCTGACAGGAGACATAGCAGTAATCTACAGACAGGACATGGGACTTGGCCACAAAATTCAGGCTCTTGCCCTAATCCCCCAAGGCAACAATGGGAGTCAATGGAAACAGGTGATGGAGTGACTAAAATTCCTGTGGATGAGCTTCTGTGATACGGGACGCTTCTGTTGCCATGTCAAGCATTGTGGTACAGCTGCAAGTAGCCAGAGGTCATGTCTATGTTGCATCTGAGCCACACCTGAAAATGTCTTTAGAAAGCATGTCTTGCTTCCACTCACACATGCCAGGTCCTGGAAATGAGGCAAAACTGATGTGTCCCTGAGCCCATACCAGATGTTTGGTGTTATTACTATTGTTGTAGCTGTTGTCTTTGTTGTGTATTATTAATGTGTTGTTAGTGTTGGAGTCTCAGCATCTGCCATGTTAACAAAGTCTCAGCCAGGAGATTTCAATACCAATCTTGTCTTAAAGAACAATCACAGGCTTGTTTTGGTGGCAAAGATTTGGCTAGGCTTATTGTCTACAAGTACAGCCCTAACACATTTTGGCCTAACAAGTATACCAGATCAGGAGTTAAAACATTTGTACCTATGACAAGGTAGTCAGCACAACACCACACAGGCTCCCCTAGGCCACTACAAAGTTTCCCTGATTTCCAATTTTATGCGATAATCAAAACAAATTACAAAATTGCATTCCATCTTGAATGTCTCAAACTGTTCTGTACCGTGGGTTTGTTTCCCAGTCTGACCTGCATGCTCCTGTTCTAGTTTTATCAAGCAGACACTGGACTATCTTACCCTTTGTACAGCCATCTCCCCCTCCCATCTTCTGGCAGGAGTGCCCATCTGGCCCACGTGCCACGTTTTGCTTCTGTAAGGAGTTAAAGCACTAGACAGGTTAGCAGGTGAGGCCTACTCTGGTCAGTTCTTTAGCAAAGTCTTTGTGTGAGCAGTATATGTATTGATGATGAATGCTGTAGTGAAGCCTACAACAGAGAGCCAGAGGGAGAGGTGCTGAGCATACACTCAGAAAGTGGGAGTGAGTGAACAGAGTCTATTCCATGTAGAGCTCCTGGCCATGGTGGGGCATGGTGCAGAGGCTGCACCTCAGCCCAGTCTTGACAGAGATGACAGCTGGGCCAAAATTCATTTTCTCTGCTTCTGAATGCATGCTGGGCTGGTTTCTGTCTCTTAAAGCAGCACATGAAATCAATTTACACCAGTGTAATCAATAGTAGAACAGAACCCATGGAATGGTTCTCAGGGCGGTTACAGCTGCTGGTGGGTTTCCAAATTGTTGTGTGTGGATTTTGCAATATTGAAGTAAGGCCATTTCTTTTACCTTTAACCTCAATTCACAACACATACTAGACGGGTGAGAAGAGAAATGCTGTATAAAGGGTTACTGATAAGATGCGAAACTAGCTGAACCCTGTCAACAGGGGAGCCTCATCAACAGAGAAACCTTGAAAGCAGTACAAAAATTGTTTTCTTTCAAGCAGACTACTTAGCAAGATTATATAAAATATGCAGTCATGAGAGTTAAACTTCGGTGTTCACGCGCACAATGTCACTTGATTGGATAGAATAGTAATTTAGTTAGTAGATGATTGGGTATTCTTACAAGCATGAGCTAATCACGAACTAATGCTGACATACTAACAAGGTATAAAATAGTATTATAACTGGTAGGCGAGGTCCCTCCTCGGAGGCACCTCGCTGCAGTGAATAAAGATTCTGTATCTGACTTTGGATACTTGCTCTGCGTGATCATTGCCCCAGCCTAGAGTGAACTGCACATGGCTTTAAGAACATAATTCATAACAAAATCAAAGGACATTTTGAGATCTTTCTTCAGGCTTTCTCTCTGTGGTGTGAAGTGGAATGCAGTAGCTAGAAATAGACTGACATGAAATGTGCTCCTAGGACCAATATACAGATGAGCAGTGCTTCCCTTCTGCCCTAATCAGTTAGCTGTCATTGCTGCCGGAAGTAATATTACAGTTCATACTGTGGGTCATACTAGATCCTTGGCTCATCTCTAACTTGGAACTTTCCACGTTGCCCTTTCAGGCCATTGGGAAATAGCAACAATACGTAATATAGTTCAGGCGATGGGTGGCTGCTGTATGCATTTGGGTGGGGGAGAAGGAAAGAGAGGCTATCTCAAGCACTGGCATAAAGACAGAAGAATGACAGCTGGTGTAACACATTGTGCAGGCTGGGATTGTTCTAAATTGTGCTTTACCTTTATGGCCCTGATAGAATCAGCTGGGTCTGTGAAAGCCCCAGCCACACGTCCTCTTGCCCCAATGCGCATGATCCACTGCATTCACGTCCCTGGAATGCGCTCTGTGCTAACTTCGATTTGTATTATTTTAGCAGGGGCTGGAGGGCACCAGTATAGAAGACCCTTGTTCCTGATTTCCCACCATCTGTGGGATCTGCACTGTCATTTTTTGCCTATGAACAGTGTATGTACAATGCTCCCCAAATTAGAACAGTCATTCACACCTGTAGCAGCATTTTCCATTCACTTTGCACAAAGACAAACAGCTATTCAAATGGTAAGGCAAAGGCAAGAAATTTAATTCTGAGCAAGTTTGGGTTGCAAAGTCTTTTGGTGCGGCACAGAGCTGATAAAGAATGGTTTTGTTGTGCGTATAGAAAATTGCATGCCAAAAAACAAACAAACAAACAATGTCAAAAATGTAGGTTGCTGAGTAGAGCACTTTAAAGTTAGGAAATGTGACATTTATAATTGCAACCTTAATTCTGCCCTTTTGTGGATTAACGTTGACTGAAGCAGGGGTCCTGTAGAAAAAAACCCGGTATGTGATCATGTAATTAAAGACTGCATCATACAGCACGCACACAAGGGATGTTGGAATGTTTTATTATTCTGGCAGGCTGCCAACCTTTTCTTATTCGGCACAGGCAGGAGAAGGGAAATAGCAGTTTATAACAGTTTATAGCTCAGCTAAAGCTTCATGGACTGTCAGGTAACAAAGAAAAAGCACTTGTCCATTTTGAGCGATGCTGAATTAGAAAGGCTTGCTGAAAGCACTGGAAGTGTTGGGTCTTCTCAGAAGTGGCTTACAAGAATTTTTTTTAAAGGCATCCTAAGTAGAAGAGTGATTATTAGCTGTTTTAAACAGCTATTTAGCTGTAAGTGGATCAGGTATAGGGGAAAGGTGTGGTTGGACAGCCCTGGAGAAGGAAGACCTCCAGTCCCTAGCTGGTGTATCACAGGGAAGTGGAAGCAAGTTTCTTTTGCCATGTCGTCCCACCAAGGTGCTTTGGCAGTGCATTGGATGAGCCATGTCCAGGGCTTCTATTCTTGGCTTCTTTTTTCTGGCACTGCCAACAAAGCAGTCGATTAGTAATAACTGAGCTGAAGTGAATTCCTGGTCCCTGCTGAAGTCCTTGGGAACCTTTGCCAGTGATGCCAGCAGAGTAAGGTTTTCACCCCTGGAATTGGACTGAGGCCATCAATATAATTTGCATAGATCATCAAAGATCTTTCAGACTGCAAATAATATCTTTTGTCACTACTGTCTTGGGCCAGAGGGAACCTGAAAGAGAAAGGTGCCATTTGCCAGACCCCGTTATGAATCAGACTTGGAATACGGCATCACAGGACAGGCGTCAGTCAGCTGCTTGGATGCTGTTGTAACAGCTCCATCATTTAGAAAGTTTCAATCCTTTTCAAAGTAAATAATTTGACTTAAAGAAATTACATTTCTGATCTGTAGATTTCAAATAGTTTGAAAATTAGCCCTTTAAATTTAAAATGAAAGGTCTCCCCTTGCATTTTTGTTCCATGCTGTTACTTTCATCTTTAATTCATTAAGTGCAATTGCACTCAGCACTGAATTTCACTTATGGCTGAAGAGCTGGCAGAGTTGAGCTCACGTATGTGAAAATTTTCCGGTAGTTAAAGGTTTCTAGGGTGGGATTCTTCACTATCTTTGACCATGCTAAAAGGGTGGCAATTCTATGATATGGACACTTATTCATGAGGACCTGGGCGGCACTGGTAACCCCCACCAGCACCCATCAGCAAACCTGAACAAATGCCAGTCCCTAGCCAGGATATGAACTAGCACCTTCATGGTGAACCTGTCTACATCTTGCTGCCAGTCCCATGAACCACTGATAGTGTACATGACATGATATGCAAGAGACATTTGCTCATCCCATTAGAAGCTCACACGACCATTTTAATCCATTTTGGATGTATTTCTTTTCTGAAATGCCCTGCATTAGGCCAAATAATATTTTAACCTAATTGCATTTTAATTTCTCTCCCCTCTTCTCCAGTTAAAGCATCAAAATAAGATTATTTGGTATCAACTGGGGTGTTTTAACATTACAATTTAGTAAAGAAACAATTTATTTTTGGTAAAGGGACATTTTTGCATATACTTAGCCTGAAATTGTTATCATAATATACAGAAATGTGCCAGCCCCATAGATTTGCATGGAAGCTGTACAGCTAAATTCCCATCTCCCCATTTAAATATTTTGAGAATTAGGCCTTCGTTGAGAGTAAACTACTTTGGAATCTATTAATTTTTAATTATAAGACACTTTCCAATCTGCAAAGCAGCCTTTAAACAACATTATGCAAGAAGTGAAGATGAATTATTATAGCAACATTGATAATGTTTGTAGCCCTTTTGCAAGCACTTTCTTGTGCATATTCTTGTCAATAAGATTAGTGGGAAGAGCATTTGCTAAAACAGTTGCTTTTAAAGGGGGAATTTACATATATGGAGTTTCATAATTATGCTTATTTTCCCCCAGAAACCTGGATGGAAATATTACTCCCATATGGTCAGGAAATGGAAACGTATTTCATGGCCATTGTGCCTAATCAAAAATGGTCTGAGGTTTGGGCATTGTTTGCTCAGAATCAATTCCTTGTAACATATCTGCAGGTCAAGACCCTTCCATAGAGATCATTTAGTGAATGGTTGCAGCACATTCGAGAAAACCAGGGGCTATTCATGAATGATTCAAGGGCAGAAAAAAGGTGAAATTTGTCAAATACATATCTGCAGTGGAAGTTTCACCCCAGTTCCCTGCAAAATGTCAAGTCATCCATTTTTCCTGCCCTAGTGAAGAGAAATAACTCTCATATTTTCTTTATGGGCTAAGATGTTCTGTTGTTGTAGGGTTAAAATACTCCCCTTTCGGTTAAACAGCTTGATGTCTTCCTCAACTTCCAGGAGAAACAACTGTCCATGTCTAGCTTCTATAGGAACAAGGCACAGATGTTAGACACTATCTCCTATCCTTTTATGTCTTCTTTTGTTGTGGGTCAATGGCACTAATGTTGGTTATTGTAGAATCAACAGATAAACTGACTTTTAGGCAGCAGTTTGAAAATTAAACATTTCCTCATTTTCCAAGAGCACTTGAGTAACCTTCATTTGAACTTAGCTCTCAAAATCTCTTGTGACTGGTTCTGTCTACTTGACCTAGTTCTTGAATATCTTTAAAAACTTCATAGATTTTAAAAGATATTTTGAAAATATATATGCCTTTCTTGAAATTCTTGAAACCATAGCATTTTTCAAAGTCCTGGGGAGCCCAGCTCCTGAAATCCCAGGGGATCCCCCACAACATGGCAACCAGTGCCAAAACTATTGTGACATTTTTTAGATAGGATTCAATTTTTGCTCAGCGGCCTGCTTCCTTGGGAATGGGGAGATTTCTGCCTTGCTGAGTGGCATGCAGCAGGCTGTCAATGTCCACAAGGGTCCCTGCTAAAATAAACATGAAAAAGCAAGAGCCAGACCAGCCAAGGCTGTGCCTATCATAATAATAGGGCAGCCAAGGAAACAGGTACATTTTGCTGCAGGAAGAGAACATCCTTTTTAATAACTTTCATTCTGGATTGAGTGATGGCTCGTCAGTGAACAGCAGCTTCATATATACTTTTTTAGGTGTGTCAGACCAGACACTTAGCAAAGGCACTTTTTTAAAAATTCCTTAACAGTTTGGCCTGGCTCCTCACTAAGCAAGCTTGCTTTAAAAGCTTTTAGATGTCATCTTTCCTAAGGACTCTGCATTTTCATATGACACCTCTTGTTTGTGAAACATGGTTTTGTCCAGCAGAGACAGTAGACAATCTGTCCTGTGTTTATGGAAAGATTGTGATTTAGTGGTTAATGAGCATAACTGAAGGTCAGGATTTTATTTTCAGCTCTTCCACTCATTTACTGTTAGACATTCAGCAAGTTATTTAACCTCTGATTTGACATTCCCCATTTGTAAAGCAGGACTTGTAAAACCTTCTGTCCTAAAAGAATGTTGCCATTTATCAAGGGTTTCATATACTGCTTATCCCAATCATATCCAAGCACTAGAAAGGCATTATTTTAATATCAGCTACCATTACCATTATTATGATATCCGTCTGTACATAGTTCTGACCATATTGCCTCATTACTTCCTGGTTTTCACCCACCTGTCAGTAACTAGCTGTTGCGTCTTTCCTTTTACTTCAGTTGTAAGCTTGCTTGTCCTGCTATTTTGTGTTTCTAAAGAATAGTGCAGTGGAGTCCTAGTTCATGAATCCTACTCAGAGCTCCTACTTACTGCTATAGATCATAGTAGTAGAAGTACATTAGTAGTAGTAGTAATATTAACAGAGAATGATAATAATGCATTGATTTTGCTGAAAACTAGCAACTGTCAGCTTCTGCCTGTAAGTTTTCATAATCAACAAGATTCATTCTTAATCAATGGTGACCTGTATTTGCTACTCAGTGCTGCCCGTCCAGACTCAAGTGGAAACCGCACAGTATCAAGCATGCTTGGCAAGACAGCAAAAGTGGAGGATGGAAACCCAGAGAGGCTCAGATATTTTGTGCCATGCCCATGCCCATCCTCACCAGGCACTGGTTTGGGAAGCACCAATACCTGTTCCTGAAGATGTTAAGTCACTGGGAAATATGGCAGAAGATCAGCGGTTCCTGAAATTAAGATTAAAAAAAACAAATCTAAAGAAAATAAATGCCAAGAATAACAAAAACCCATTTCAGCCTAGTTCTTGAATCCCCAAGGACCCTAGCCTTAGATGTTTCTTCCTTTCAAACACTTGTTAATTCCTCATTATTTTTCTTAGACAGTCTCACTGATAATCACTAGCACTGTAGGTTTCCACCCCCCATCCTGTTTATATTGACTGACAGCTAGGTTCTTTTATCCCCACAAGTAGTGATTTATCTTTTATTCATCTCTGCACATTAAGTGCCTGTCAGGCTGCCAAGCTTTCTTCTGTCTTCTGTACAGATTTATCATTGTAAAATGAACCGCAGATTTAAAGGACATGACATAAGTACCTGCCACCAGTTGCATGAAAGTAAACAGAGGTGGCATAAATGGGGACATTGCAGTGGGTTTTGCAGTTTGTCTGATGCAGTATTTCCCAGAGTTGGGTGTGATGTTCCTCCTAGGAACATAGATCTGAGTCTCCCCTGATTTATAACAATTTTCAAAGAGGAGGAGCTTGGTACATAGCGTATCTCCCTCCCTGATAATCATGCTACCTTTTAGAGGGTAGCCTGCTCATTTTTACCTGTGTGGGTCCAATTTCATTCAGCAAGCAAGAGATCTGATATAATGTTTAGGGCCTAGCATTAATTGTTTGGTGCATGGCTGAGTTGCCTGTATCTAAATCGTACCATATATGCAAATGGGAAGCCTGGGGGAAGTGTTTCTTCCATGTACTGAACTTTCTTTCATCTTCTCTGGAATATGGTCAGCCACTCACCCACACGGACGCCAAGTTTTCATATTCTGGGAATCACTGATACTTTCTGTGCACTGGAGGACTGACTCAAACACAAAGGTGAACCAAGCTAACCTCTCTTCAGTGCCTTTTCCTAATAATTGTCAAAATAAGGCTTTGTATGACAGTGAATTCTTTGAACTGATTCTTCCCATCAGCTGCAGTTCTCAACCTGGAAACTTGCACTAATTGTCGTATTACAGGCGTTAGTTGAGAAGTAGCTCCAGGGTACTCTGTAGCAACTAACTCCTGGGAGCAGTTTATTGACAGCATACATGCTCTAACATTTTATTCACAATAACTCAAGTAACCAAACAAAATGAAACCAACCAGCCTGCAAACAGGACCAGCAATAGCACTCCATTGGATATGAAACATTTTTAAGAGGCTTGTGATTGGAAATGAGCCCAAATCCAAACTTGGATCCTTTTAAAAAAGACTGGAGGGAGTTCAGGGGTCTATCCATTAGTGTCCTACTGGGTAGGCAACCGGTTATGTGTTCTGGATGTTTTTAGGACCATTCTATTACTTATCTTCCCCTAACTCGGAAGAGACAGGAGTCTGGTTGTTCCCATTGCTCAGAAATCAGGGCCACTCACAAATCTTCTCACGGTGCATGATGGGAATGGAAAGGCTCATAAAGTACCTGTTTTTTGTGCTAGAATATTAGTATATACAGAAGAAAAGCATGAATGGAGCTTTACTTAGGTTATAAGCAGTTTAAGCAGGGGTGTTTCTTTCTTCTGTTTTTGTACTGTATGTGGCATGGGGAGCCCTGCCCATGAGTGGGGCACCAAGGCACTACCACAAACACAAATAATAAATAAATGACATGTTCCTTGCCTCAACTATCTTACATGCTATGAGGCAAAATCTGGGTTCTTATTTGGGCTTGGCACAGACAAATTCTCATTGATTATCGTAAGTTTTGTGCTCAGGTGAGGGCCATGTACAACCCAAATGAGAATTGCATGACTTGGCTCAGTAAAGACACTGCATGAGTGAAAACAACAGAAAAGGCCAGGAGGAGAAGAGACCCAGAGAAATCTGTTTTATATAAAGCACTTTATATACCTTCTTTGAGTTGTGCTGTAGTGTAGTGATGACTATACATTGGTTTTTAAAAATTGCAAAGAATACTTTGGATACAGATGAACTCGCTCTGACCCATAGCCATTATAGGATTGCTTTTTGAACTGGAAATGGCAAACTTGGCAATTAATGGCTTGTCATGTTCTCAAGGTTCACTCTGCCTTAGGTAATTACCTTGGTATCTTAGTAGAGATACCCAGTAAGTTCCTTAGCTTCCTCTTTCAACAGCTGTGGACTGATATTGCTCTGCTTGATTGGGCCCATAACGGTTCCTATGATGATATGACTAAGAGTGAAGAAGACAATTGCATCCAAGTCCTCCTTAATGAAAAAACTAAAAGACCAACATGCACTTACTTAACCATATCATAGATTCATTATGGTTAATTGCCATATTGTAATTATTTATATTATGGTGGTGCCTGGAGATCCTTGGAAGGATGTAGGGCTAATTTGGAATAATTTATGAATGCATGATGTAGCCTAGCTGATTAGCCTAGCTAATTCAGCAATGGCTATCTTGGGTTGCTGGCATGCTTGTTATATGCGTGTTGGCTTAATTTAATAACAAAGCTCTTAGGAAATTAGCAGGGAGGTAGCAAAATGGCTCTAGACAAGTAACCTATGAATAAACCTGGCAGAAGTCATTGAGAGGCAATGCCTGAGCCAGCCCAAGCAGGAGGCTCAACTGAAGCTGTTCTGTGATTTGAAGCCTGCTTGTGGTCTCTGATTTCCTCACGTCTCCATGCAGTGTCCCCTTGGGCAGTGTCTTTCCACTCCTTGGAGGAGAGGCAGATGCTTTTAGGCGCTGTCGGTCTGGTGTCTCTTTCTGCTGACCATGACCCTCAGAATACCAGTAAGCCCTGGCCAGAATAAAAAGTCTAATTAAAAGGGACCCATTTCACACTGTGTCCTAGGAGGCCACAAGTGAACTTTGGCAGGCTGCAGCATAAGAACATAAGAATTGCCATTTACTGAGTCAGACCATAGGCCCATCTTGCCCAGTGTCCTGTGTCACACAGTGGAAGAGTGGATGTCGAAAGGGAGAGTGGGCTGGGTATGACCAGGGTTTTTCCCCACTGTTCCTCTCCTGCTTGTAGCCTCCAGTATTTAAAATCAAAGAATTTCTAATTCAGAGGCTGTGTCATTCACCCACATGCTCAATAGCTACTGATGCCCCTTTCCTCCAATTCCTTTTTGAATCTGGGTAAATCAGAGGTGGGCAATTATTTTGGCTGGAGGGCCACTTCAGGAATTTTGATGAGCTGGGCCCGGGCCTGTCTACCTGACACCCACCGCTGGGGGTGCTGGATGGAGCAGTTGGGCAGGGTGCACTCAGCTGGGGAGATGGCATGGAGCCACAAGTGGGCGGAAAGCAGTGTCCAGGAGTGGGATGGGTAGGCAGGGATGGGGTATCATGGGGTGGTGACAGTGTGGGACCCACACAGGCTCTGTCCTGGGCCCTGGTCCTCTGCTGTTACTGTCCCACAATCCTAGCCCTGGCCCCTGCCTGCCTGTCCCACTCCCAGATGCCACTCCTCACCCACCCATGGCCCCATCCCATCTGCCCAGCCAAGTGTGCCCTGCCTGCAAGGGTCCCATGGAGGCCCCCCTGCTCACTCTGTCCAGTGCCCCCAGTGATGGGTGACGAGCAGATGGGCGGGGGTGCCCAGGCAGTGGGGTCGGAGCTGGGTCTGGTAGCGGTAGCAGCCAGAGGGAGCCAACACTGCAGGGGCTGCTGGGAAGCTGAGTCCAGTTGCCATGTCATCCCTGCCCAGCTGCACTTCTGGGGTCAGTGGGACCAGCCACATGTGCCATGGACTAAGCTGCCCCCTGCGCTTGGGCTGGGTGGGGCCAAGGGTCCCACCATGGGCTGGACAGAATCCCTTGGCAGGCTGCATCTGGCCCATGGACCATATTTTGCTCACCCCGGGGCAAAATGTCAGCTCCCACAACATCTGGTGGTGATGAATTCCACATGTTAATCCCATGCCATGTGAAAAAGAACTTTCTTTGTTTTTTTTTAAAATGTATTACTTTTTCATTTCATTTTGCAGCCCCCAGTTCTTGTACGGTGAGAGAGAATATCTGAGAACAAGTTCCAGGTACCCACACTCCTGAACTAAGATCACCTTGCCTCCTGTGCTCCGGGATCATCTCTAGGGACACACAGCCAAGTGTAACCTAATGAATTTCCATCATCGGTATGAACTCCCCTTCCCGCAAGATTAATTCTCTGCCCTCCCAAGAATCTCTGATCCTCCTGAAGACATCAGATATATGGAGTGGGGGCTCCTATAAGTTGTTAAGTAAGAACAAATGAAGCTACTTAGGGTGAAGGAAGGCATTTGGCCCACAATATCAAGCTGTGTGAGCTTAGCATTTCACAAGCACAGCTGAGGTCTGTCACTGTACCAAACTATGAACCCAAGGCTCAGATGGAGTAGGTCTGAGAGTCAGCAAACATGTTTTGAATCGCTCTCATCTGAACTCATTCTGCTGATATTACAACTGTAGAATATGTCTCTGCTTTGTTAAACTATGTCTGCTGGCATCCTGATTTCTGTCACTGGATTTTGTATTAGATTTCATATACGCAAAAGGACTAGTCTGGTTTTCCTCTTAGTCACCATCAGTATAAATAAGAAATTAGAAAGTAACATTGTTATCCATGAGAGGAGAATTAGGCTGAGAGTCTGAGGATGATGTAGATTCAGAGCACGCATTACTGGCAAAGCCTTGGCTTGTTTTATGAGGTATTGGGCAAGAGTTATCATAAATCAGGCACCTTCTGAAGGAAGGCTGAAGAAGTCCAAACAGGTGTCAAAGCAGCTGCATTAAACTAAGGTTGATTTACCCCAAGCTATTGAATTAGTTGAGAGGCTGGGGGAGGATTTGCTTTGATCTCATGATGAGAGTGATTCAGATGGTGGATTGTGGCCACCAGTGTGGGCAGAAGCTGAAAAGCACATTATAACAGAAAAACAGCTTGCTACCTTTTGCAGAAATAAAAGCCAGAGGATGTGGACTTGTGTCACTGGCCTGGCTAAAATGGAACTGGAGGTGACATGATGGTTTTAAAAGCAGAGATTTGGGATGCAAATCTGAGATAATCCAAGTAATAGGAAAAGACATGATTAAGGAACAGGTTTGGTTTGGATGATGCTCCAGATTGCAGTCCCCTGAACTGAGCTAAAGCAGGTACACACGCTACCAAAAGGCTCCTTGAGCATAAGACGCTGTAGTGATGGGAACCACGTCATTAGAGAACTTCCAGGGCCCAAATTGCATCTGAGAACTCAACAGAGGGCCTACATAGCCCCCATGCATTCCCAACCTGCTTAAAAAAGGGAGATGGTATCAGGCTTGAAATTGGGCAAGAGTTTTGTGTGGGGAGCTAGGAATGAGCAGACTTTGCTGCATATATTAGGGAAGTTAGGTAGAGAGCACCTGAATCCTTATGGGAGACTGACTCACCAGAATATGTGGAGATTTGCTGCATTACTGATAAGTGGGCTTATGAAGACAGGGTAGTCTCTAAAGAAAGATGGCTATCAGAGACAGTCTCTCTCCATTGCCCTAGAAACTCAGGGGAGCTACAGGAGGAGAGCTGGGAATCGAGATCTATGCTGTTGGCAACTTAGTTTGGTGCAGGCAGCCCAGAGGTGCTAGGCTCAGGCCAGGCATTGGGCTGCCTTTGATTTGGGAGTTACTTAACCCTACATGTAAGTACATAAGGCTTCTCTGTGTACGAGGGATTTTCCTTTTGTAGAAGCAGGGAGAACCTTTTGTGATTTGCAGCATGCATTTGCAACTGGAGACCTTGCTACTAGGGGTAAGAAGACAAAAAAAATAAAGGAAACTCTTTTGCTCTATGCGTCTTATCAGGGGAAGAGAGATTTATCAGGCTTTATGAGGGACTGCTCTGATTATATTGTCACTATTGATTCCTATAAATACACATGTAGGACAAAGCAACAAATCTTATCAGCTTTCAGATGACATCGCGCAGTGTTCATAAGGAGATATGTAATTCCACCATGACTATTGATTCCCTTGGCTAGCCTAATTTAATCTCACACTGCCACGCTCAAAGCTAAGTAGCCTCCACAGAGCTGGTACTGCTTAGCCCACAAGGCCTTCTGAGCTCCGCCTGTGGTTTTCCATTGCTCTTCAAAAAGCCAGGTGCTGATGTACCAATCCTGTGTTGTTTTCCCCTTTAATTCATGATATCTTCACTGCTGGCAATGGGCTTTGATAAGAGGGATTTCAGTGTACTGAATTTGGAAGCCAGTGACCTTATGCCATAGGTGCCAACTTTTATTTTTGCCAGGAAGGGCCTAAGATGATGAATATGTGGAAACTTTTATGCATTTCAGGTGACAGCCCTCTTTCCAAGGGGTGCCAAGACCCTCGGGCCCCCACATACTCGGCGCCTCTGCTTATGCTGTGGTGCATAGTTGAAAGAGGTGTTCATGCGGTGGGTTTGTGCAACAGAATTTGATAAGGTGCTTCAATTTAAAGATAAAACACTTGCATATTTGTTTAATAAGTTAAGGAGCTATTAGCTTATCCTTGAGCAGAAAGAGATTAAAGCGGTGCTTATCTATGGCCCGCGTTGTTTACAGCATCTGCTCTGTAGCACACCTGAGCTTATTTCTAGTATCTAGTGGCTGCAAAGAGTAGGTATGTGGAAATAAGCCGCTGCCCTCACCTTTTTGGTGTCACTGTCTGTGTCCTCATCACTTCAGCTTTCACATACCATCCATCAGCCATCCTTTAACATCCCTGAGGTCTCCAGCCTTTGTGGACATCAAAAGTTTGAATGTGACCTGATGTGATGCTGTCTGCCCTTGAATATGTCTAAACTGCAGTGACTCCAGCTGGTATAGACTTGCTGTGAGGAAACAAATTAGCTCAGGCATGGCTTCCAGTGTAGTTGCAGCAGCACTGTGCTCAGCACAGCCCACAAAATCTACCTAAGATGCTAGACTTTTTTTTAGCCACTTCATTAGTGCAAAGGGTACCTGAAGCTGGCTTTACCTCCCGGTTGAGAGGAATTCCTGATGGGTCAAGAACTAAATATTCACTATCCCCTGGCAGATCCCACACCTGGAGCATGTCCAGGGAAGGAGATGTGGCTGGGGCGCCACATCTGACACTGGTATAAAGGTCTCCCTGAGGCTGATATAACTTGCACTTGGAGCCAGTTGGCCTTGTTGAGACCTTGGATGAAGGGATGTGAAGGAAAGGTTGGCCCCACACTATTCAACTGCAGTCAAGAAGTTTGAGCCTCTTATTTGCCCCTCATCATCTTAATAGGGAAGTAACTCTGCAATTTAATGACAACTTCCATGTTAGCACTGTTAACTGTTTAATACCCAGTCCCTCATTTTTACAGAAAAATCTGGCTACTTTGAAGTGGGGTTTGCGATCATGGGTGCATTGATAATAGTAGGTGAGGCTGGGGTAGTTTTAAACATCTCTTCCTCCTGCTCTGACCGATATTCAATTCTCACCCATTAAGCCACTTCTGCATTTGTAACCTGCATTTGTAACCTACAGAAAGGATAATTATTATCAAATATTTGTAGGCCCTATTTCAGTAGGCCCCAAAGGCTCCAATCAATACTAGTGCCAAGTGTGATATACAAATTGTAGGCCAATATGGGTCTTCCCCCCACAACACTTACCATCTGATTTGATACAAGGCACTACAAATGAATATAAAGCACAGTCGATGGGGAGGTAGGAGAGTAGCAGCTTCAGCACTAGTTTTCTTATAGGGAAGTTCAGCCACCCTAACCAATATAACTGCTGTTAGTTTAAATTGCAGATTAATTTCATTGGCAACATCCTCCTTCTTGTTTGTTGTTTCCTTTATAAAAGTTATCTTGCTAGAAAACCCATTTGGGAATTTACATTTCTGCTTCATAAAGGTGCCAGGAAGATAATAATAGCTGCAACAGTACAGAAGTTACTTTATAAATGATAAACAGTTACAAAGAGAGACTTCAAAGAGATGGAAAATTCCCACTTGAAACTGGACAAAAAAGATGCATGGTTTGCCTCAAATGGAAGCGAAGCTTATGCTGTAAAGATTCAGGGCACACAAAAATGTAAAGCTGCCAAGCGTCCCAGTTTGGCTGTGAGAGTCCCAGTTTGGAAAGAAAAAAAAAGGACCCACTGTCTCAAAAGACTTTGAAAAATCAGGATTTTGTCCTGGTTTAAAATGTTTGTTTTGGAGAAATATGGCCTATTTCACCAAAATGCCAGGCAACAGCATAATGAGACATGCCATATCTGCTACTTCCTGACCCAGGAAGTATCTGTGGTACTATGCATGTCAGTAAGCTCTGTTGAGAGGCAAAGCCTAATGGCACATGCATAGCACCACAGAAAGGTGTCTATATGAGCGAGACCCCTTCTTCCGTGTCAACAAATCTGGGCTGGCTGCCAGCTGACTCTGCCAGGCCATCCCAGGGGCACCGTGGCTCTCAGCTGGCTGGAGGGAGGAGGCAGGACTGGGATGGGAGCATCAGAGAAAGTTAGGGTTGGAAGGGACCTCAGGAGGTCATCTAGTGCAACCCCCTGCTCAAGGCAGGACCATCCCCAACTAGATCATCCCAGTCAAAGCTTTGTCTAGCTGGGTCTTGAAAAGCTCCAAGGATGGAGCTTCCTCCACCTCTCTGGGTAACCTGTTCCAGTGTTTTACTACCCTCCTGGTGAGAAAATTCTTTCTAATATCTAACCTAAACTTCCCTTGCTGCAACTTGAGACCATTGCTCCTTGTTCTGTCATCTGCCACCACTGAGAACAGTAGCAGCCTTTGGAAGAGGATGGAGCTAAACTAAGTCCCCTCTCAGTCTCCCCTTTTCTAGACTAAATACACCCAGTTCCCTCCGTCATTCCTCATAAGTCATGTCCCCCAGCCCCCTCACCATTTTTGTCACCCTCTGCTGGACTCTCTCCAATTTGTCCACATCCTTGTTGTAGTGAGGGGCCCAAAACTGAATACAGTACTCCAGATGTGGCCTCACCAGTGCTGAATAGAGGAGAATAATCACTTCCCTTGACCTGCTGGCAATAATATCCTACCAATGTATCCCAGTATGCTGTTAGCCTTCTTCGCAACAAGGGCACACTGCTGGCTCATACTCAGCTGCTTGTCCACTGTAACCCCCAGGTCCTTTTCTGCAGAGCTGCTGCCCAGCCAGTCAGCCACCAGCCTGCACTGGTGCATGGGATTGTTCTATCCTAAGTGCAGGACTTTACACTTGTCCTTGTTCAACCTCATGAGATTTCTTTTGGTCCAATCCTCCAATTTATCTAGGTCACTCTGAATCATAGCCGTACCCTCCAGCATATCTACTACTCCCCCCAGCTTGGTGTTGCCTGTGAACTTGCTGAAGGTGCACTCTGTGAAAACTTCCAGGTTGTTGATGAAGACATTGAACAGAACCAGCCCCAGGACCGACCCCTGAAGCACTCCCCTTGATACTGTCTGCCAACTAGACATGGAGTCATTGATTACTACTCTCTAAGCCAGATGCTCCAGCCATTTTTCTATCCATCTTACAATCCATTCATCTGGCCCATACTTCCTTAGCTTGCCTGTGAGAATGCCATGGGAAACCAAATCAAAAGCCTGACTAAAATCAAGGTTTACCACATCCACCAGCATCCCCACATTCACAGAGCCAGTCATCTCATCATGGAAGGCAATCAGGTTGGCTAGGCATAACTTTTATATAAAGAGAGGTTGGCACTAACAGCCCAGGGGTGGGGCCAACCACAGTGGACCCAGGTAGGCAGGCTTCTTAGCTATGGCTACCACTTTGGCTTCTCTTGGTGGTCTCTGGCAGCCTTGGGAGCATGCAGAGCAACCTAGGACGTATGCAACAGCAGCCCCTGCCTCTGGCCTCAGCCAGCATATGGAGGCTCTGAGCCCTCCCCACCAAATGCCAAACATCTTTTAAGTTCTATCTTGCTGTAACTTTAAATGCTTTGTGTAAAGCACAGAAGTTACAGTATGATTGCAAGTGCCTTCCTGATCGTGAGGACACACCGCATGAGTCGTGGTTTGGGGGACGGGAGGGAGAGGTATTCTCAAAGTGGAAGAAGCAGAAGAGCTTTAATGTACTGCTGTGCATCTACAATGCTGGCTCTGTACCGGGATGATAATGTCCCAGTTCAAGCTGGCATCATTTTAGTTGTTTTATGGAGGAGTAAAGCTTTCATGAGATAAAGGGGACCTACTGTTAGCATTTGCAAAGGCCTACACTTTTTAGAATAGTGACTGCAGACACATGCCTTGGTGACTGGTGCCCACAAACTCCAGGAGGGCCCTGGTTTCACTCATAGATGACTCGCACCCTCCATTCTGAACTTCTGTCTGTGTATGGTACACACAAAACCAAAGCCTGTGGTGCCTCCTCAATGTCTGATTAAATATATAGGCAAAAATACTTGCATAGGACACTCCAAGAGATTTCTTTTAGCAATTTTCTCAGAATTTTGCTGTCCAAGAAGTGTATTTTGTGTTACTGAGCACAGCATCTTCCTCACAGCTATTGTTTGCTGCTTTTGTCTTTGTTTTCTTCTATGTACTTATTTGGTGCTTGGTTCCTGAAGTCCCTTGTCAAGTTGACCACGACTGTGGGCAAATTCAGTTTCTCCCTAAGTGCAGCCTGAAGTTGGAGAGGGCAGGAGAATATTCCCAATATCTTCCAGAAGATAGGCTGTTGACTTGAGTGGGATACCCTCCACTGTATCTGCTCATCCATACCACAAGAAAAATCTATGAGTTCAGTTAAGGAGTGCTGGTAAGTGGCAGCACCAGTTCAGGAGGGGTAAACTGAACCTTTCTGAACTCCTGAGTGGTGTGCTTCACAATTTTTTCCCAAAATGGAGAAAATGACTGAGCTGTTTTTCATTTTATCCAAACCAGTTTTGCTGATCCCTACAACAAACTGACCTTGACCAATAGCCTGATCAAAATCTTTAGTTACCTTTAAGATGTTCAGTAAATATAATCACCTTTTATCTAAAATCTTATAATGAAAGATTCCTAATACCATGTTGATTAAAAGGCTAAGCTTTTTCCAATACTGATGATAAAACTAAGGCGCAAGGGAATTAACTAACCGACCCAGCATAACAAGCATCTGAGCTTTCATCACTCTTAAAAACTGAATCAGTCTCAGGTAGTTTCCAAGAAAGGTAGAATAGCAACAAAAATTCCGCAGAGACTAGATTAAATGTGTTCATCAGTGGAGCATCTATTTCAGCTGTAGCTAATGCCTGCAATTCCCATACTTCCTTCCCCAGTTCCATTATTTCTTCTTTTTTGCTCCTGGGAATTTCATGGACATATTCTTCCACATGTTTTCTGTTTTCTGAAAAATTTGGAGGGGGGGAGAGAGAGAGAGAGAGAGAGAGAGAAACGTTTCCCCCTAATATCGGTTATTCTGCTCCATTTTATATTGTCCTTCTCTTTTTCTGGACTAAATGAAAATAAGAAGAAGATATGGAAGTGTGACAGGGCATCTATAGAGCCCATCACTATAGGACGGAGTGTGGATGATCTGCAATGGGACGAGGAACCGCCTTTTTCTGTACATGGGGAAGGAAAATAATAAACAATTGCAGTGCAGGCTGGTTCAGCTTTATTTAGGCATGTTGGGGCTGGTAATGGGGAACCAGTGCTGAAACAGAGCCAACCGGATGGGTTCTGGTGACTAATCCAGAAGTTAAAAGCCTGGGGAGTTGATGAGTAAGTTTGCCCCAGAGAGGGGACACCAGCAGGTACTGGAGCTCATGCTTACCATACAGAGGTGAGGTGTTTTGCCTGACTCCCAGTCAGGGAATTAGCAGAAGCTAGAAAAGGGAAGAACAATCTTGTGACTCAGACACTTAAAGGGGACATGGGCCCAGGTGAAAGCCTGCATGCAACCCAAATAGGATTTGAGACCTGAAGAAAAGGGGAAAAATAAGGCCTGACCAGAGATTTGGGGAACTTGTGTAAGTTAAGGAATCACTGAACTTAATACGAACATAGGCTGTGCTGCAATTAACAAGCAGTTATTAGAAGCTCATAGAAACTGTGTGAATGTCCTAAGTTAGGACTGGGATATAGTTTTGCATTGTTAAACATCTGGTATGGTAAGGGCTGGGTGTAGGGAATGGAGGAGCCCTGTGAAGAGGCTGGAAGCCATAACCAGGTTGCAGTGAGATCCATCAGGCACACTTCCCAATATTTACTTTCTCTTTTGGATCAGATATTGGGTGATCTGAATGCAGCGTATACTACACATTGGCCTCAGAACCCTACAGGGAGAAGGGGTAAAAAAGGAAAGGAAAGCCCTAAAAACTTACAAAAAGATGTTTCTGGAATTTTTTAAGTGAAGGAAACCTGGTCACTTAAAAAAAAATTGGTGAGGAACTTGTGTTTTGACATTTTTTGGAAAAACTCTATTTTTCATCTAGTTCTACTTTAAGATAACAGGGTACTTCCAATAATACAGGCCTTCTAAGGCTCTGGGGATACACCACTCAACATTTATATTCATTTGATGTATTTGGTTTGGTTTTAGTGTTTAATGATAGTCTTTGACATGACTATACATCAGCCTCAGATGTTTAGAGAGATGAAAAGTGCATTTATGATATGGTAACAGAGTGAGAAATTACAGTAGATGAAAGTTTGAGCTGGTTGTTTACTTTTCTTATTCTCCATAAAAGTGGGCAGCTCTATGATTTATGACTTGCAGAGCTCCCTGTTCAGTTTCCCACTGGGACAAGCAGAAGGATTTTCCTACCACTCCTTGTAGGTGTGGTAGGGGCTCAGCCCACTGACCTGGTATATTTTCTAAGAACTGCTGCTGGACTTGGCCAGCCATACAGAGACATGCTTTTCAGCATTACCTCACACTCCTATTGATTCTCTCTTCCTCAAACTGTCTTGCAGGCTTTTGCCCCACCTTAAATAAAAGCATGACTTACAAGAGCGGTATAAGGTAGATTCACTGCTGCAAGTGAATCTACTGATGCCACCTCCAACAGTAGTATTTAATGGTGGCTCCAATAATAGCTGGCTTCAGTGGGTGTTTAAGGTGCTCTGTGTTTTATATATCAGATGTGGTCTATAGATATGAGGGCACTTCACATTTCTAAAATTAGTTGGCTCTTTAGTAAGAAAACTATTATTTAGAGATACTGCAGCTGTAGCTAGCATCAATCTACTTACAAACCAACCAACTGGATAGTTCTTCTCATCTCTTCCTTCCTGCGACCTGTGGTCCTCCCACCAAATTTCATGCAAGTTACTACACACAATGCCTCTCAGAAGAATTCCCCAAATAACTTCAGAAACTAAGTGTGTAACTGAGGCCCTTTCCCCCATTGTTTGCTTGACTCCCTCCTTAACTGATAGCACCATCATTTTAAATGCTTTTTCTAACAGTTGTCTTGGGAACACGTAAACTCAATGTACTGTCGAACTTCACCATTACTCACTGTTCTTGCAGAGGCCCTTTATAATTTATTCTTTGTTGCAAACAGGATGTCTCAGGAGTTGGTTTCATTAAGCAGTGTATAAGGGTTAATTAATTTTTAATGTTAACAACCTTTTCTTTGTGTTACCTGGCGGTTCATCAAATTCTAGGAGGAAGAAAATCCTACCTTGCTCTAATGGCATCTCATATCTTTGCTAAGAATGGCTTTCAGCAATTATGTACGTGAAGGCAATTTTCTTTTGCTTTATAGCCCTACCCTGTAATCTAGGGAAATTGACATTTTCTATTCCACAACATGGGTTAGGCGATCATTCTGATTATGTTTCCTTTGCCAGTAGGTTTTTTTCCCATGGCATATGGCATGTAATGTTACATCTGTTCCAATTTCAAAGAGACACTCTACCCCTTGCTGAATTTTTACAAATGCTATTAGTCTAAAAAATCCAGAACGCTACTATGGTAACAAAACAGAACTTGATTTGTTTTTTTGCCTCGCATTACAGGGATTAGGACAACTCAGCATCTTCCATCTGAGCCCTGGTGCATGTGGAAAGCACTCTTTGGTGCTCATATGTGTTGCAGTGTGCCAGCCCTGACTTCCTCCTACCACCTCCGTACAAGCACTTCATCATGCAATGCAAGAAGCAAGGAGAAGGCAAGGTGTCCTAAAATACTCTCTCTCTTAGGGGGGAGAATTGGATTGTAGCAGAGTTCAGTTCCTCAGCCTTTCTTCACAAACAACAGCAGATGCTTTTCTGGCCCAGAAACTGTCTCTTTTCTGAAAGAGGCCTAGTTATTTATTACAAGGGTGCTAGCATAAGGTAGGCTATTAAAGAAAAGCAAAACAAAAACCCCACAACCAGAATTTCAAAACCCAGGCTGTAAGGATCACATTCCAAAATAAATGAGCAAAAATACATACCTTTGGAGTATGCTTTTTAGAGAATGAAGAGCAGTTTTCTTCTAAGGAGACTGCCCTCTCTTAATCTGCTTTTGAAGATTAATCTAGCCTCTACTATTAATCTAGCCTCTATTTATTGAACTCCTGAATGTTTTCTTTTGAGGCCAGTTTTCATATTCCCAAATGGCCATTTTATTCCCTTTAGGAAGGAAATTGGTACATAGAGGATTGTATCTACCTTATATGAGCACAAGTGGAGGGCATAGTAAAAGGAGCCTTCCTCTTTATGCTTTCCCCTCCCCTGGCGCGGCTCTATGAGCACTCGTGGTGCTCTGGTGAGGTGCCGGAGGACTGGAAGAGGGCCAATGTGGTCCCTATCTTCAAAAAGGGAAAAAAAGAGGACCCGGGAAATTACAGGCCAGTTAGTCTTACCTCAATCCCGGGTAAGCTCTTTGAAAAAATTATCCTGGCACACATCCAGGAGGGCCTTGCGGGGGAATGCATGCTCAGGGGCAACCAACATGGGTTCATCAGTGGCAGGTCTTGTCAGACCAACCTGGTGGCCTTTTACGATCAGGTCACCAAATCATTAGACGCAGGGGTTGCTGTGGATGTAGTCTTTCTGGACTTCCGGAAGGCTTTCGACACTGTCTCTCACCCTGTCCTCATCAAAAAGCTGGGAGACTGTGGTGTCGATGCCCACACGGTCAAATGGGTCGCCAACTGGTTGGAGGGCCGCACCCAGAGGGTGGTAGTGGATGGGTTCTTCTCGACCTGGAAGGATGTGGGCAGTGGGGTTCCGCAGGGCTCGGTCCTCGGGCCCGCACTGTTCAACATCTTCATCAGTGACTTGGATGAGGGGGTAGAAAGCACCCTGTTCAAGTTTGCTGATGACACTAAGATGTGGGGGGATGTGGGTGCACTAGAAGGGTGCAATAGGCTACAAGCTGACCTTGACAGGTTGCAACGGTGGGCGGATGAGAATAGGATGGGGTTTAACACTGATAAGTGCAAGGTGTTGCACATGGGGAGGAAGAACCGGCACCACACTTACAGGTTGGGGAACTCCCCTCTTGCCAGCACGGAGACGGAAAAGGATCTTGGAGTCGTCATTGACTCCACGATGAACATGGGCCGGCAGTGTGGGGAGGCAGTCAAGAAGGCCAACCGTACCCTGTCATGCATCCACAGATGCATCTCGAGCAGGTCCAGGGAGGTGATCCTCCCCCTCTATGCGGCACTGGTCAGGCCGCAGCTGGAGTACTGCGTCCAGTTCTGGGCGCCGCACTTCAAGAGGGACGTGGACAATATGGAAAGAGTTCAGAGGAGGGCCACTCATATGATCAGGGGTCAGCAGGGCAGGCCTTATGAGGAGAGGCTATGGGACCTGAACCTGTTTAGCCTCCACAAGAGAAGGTTAAGGGGGGACCTTGTGGCCTGCTACAAACTGGTCAGGGGGGATCAGCAGGTATTGGGGGAGCCCCTGTTCCCCCGTGCGCTGCCAGGAGTGACCAGGAATAACGGTCACAAACTGGCGGAGGGTAAGTTTAGATTAGATATTAGGAGGCGCTACTTCACAGTCAGGGCGGCTAGGGCCTGGAACCAGCTTCCAGGGGAAGTGGTGCAGGCTCCTAGCCTGGGGATTTTTAAAAGGAAGTTAGATGAGCACCTTGCCGGGGTCATCTGACCCCGGTGCTCTTTCCTGCTAAGGCAGGGGGTCGGACTAGATGATCTACCTAGGTCCCTTCCGACTCTAGCTACTCTGAAACTATGAAACATGTATGACCTGATCACAACTGACGTCCTTATGCCCCAGGGGCTAGAAGGATTTCTGGTGTCTGCAACTTAAACACCTGGGTATATGGAGAGGGGTAGACTGGGATCGTGCTATTCTCTGGTAGGACAAGATAATACAGCCAGGATCTTCAGTAACATGTTAGTTCCCCTTCTGCTGTATACAGCTCCTCTCCCCTGGTGGGGGACACAGGTTGAAGAGCCCCTGGCAACATACCATGCCATAGCAACTGATGTATGAATGAAGAGGCAAATGTCCTTTGTGTAAATGTCTCTTGGATTTTGTACACCCACAGGTCCTAAGGCCACCCCAGCATGCCTATATAGTATAAACATTGCCCAACATGCAGTGGATCTGGAAGGAATTTGTCAGTGTGAAATCATAGTTCCAGTTTTCTCTACAATCCCACCCCTTTCCTGCCCCAGATCTTTCAAAATCCAGAGGTTCCTGAGATGGAGGCATACAAAAGGCATTTACATTTATTACTCTAGCATATTTTCAAAATAGACAGCATTTAGTGGTAGTTAGGATAAGGTGCACTCTGTCTTAAAACCTGCCTATGGACCCCACCATACAAAGCTTGTTATTTATTATTACTTGTGTGGTTCTTGGAAACCCAGGTCACAATGCATCTTTTTTATAAACACTATTCATCATGGTATGCACGGGCAGGATTCTAACTGCTGGTCACATTAAATCAGTGGAATTGCTGCGCGCGTACATGGGTATGAGTTAAAGGACAATGTAGTCCATCCGGTGCATTTTACACTCAGTGACTCCATTATGGGGTAGTTTGACCCTTTCTCACATTAAACAGGCTGGGAGTGACTAACTGAAACCTGTTTACGTAGGGTCATGGAAAAATAAGTTCAACAAATCCAACCTATTCTACAATGTGCCATTAACACTGTCAGAGCTATTTAGAATGTGAGAACACACATGAACTACAAGAGAAGAATGGAAACCATAGCTCTCATACAGCCAGAAGCAGTTTTTTGTCACCCATTACAATTATGATTTTTTCAGTCAACTTTGATCAGAAGCCACCTCAAGAAATAATTGGATGAACAGTTTTAGCATATATTAAAAACCCCCAAACTTTGGCTTTGAGGATGGCTGGCTGAATAGTTTTAAAAAGGGTTCAGCAAGATCATTTGAATGGTTTAAAAAATTTTGAAAAGCTTCTCTTCTGCTCCCATTTCTCCAGAGACACACTAATTGCCATGTTAACAAAACATCATTCAGTATATAACACTGGCCCTGAAGACCTCGTTATTAAATTTTGATATTTCCCCCCTCTATTTAGGTGTTTTACTGGCAAAAAATATTGGCTAGTCAGCTATTTAATAAACAGTGACAGAATTGGGATAATGGCCCAGAAACATTCTTGGTTTAACTCTGTTAGAGTCAATGCTTTCACACCAAGTATGAATTTGTTCCAACTGTTTAAATGAGTTTCCAAAGGCAGACATAATCTTGAGACTAACTAGCTAAAAAAATCGAGAACAAGGGAAACAAGTTGTAGTTTTTTTGGTTTAAATAAAACAGATCTACAGGGGATTAAAGATCACTTACATTCCAATAAGGTGGAATCTTAAAGGAATTTCACAGGAGACTAAAGGAGTACATAAAAAACATTTTAACTCATTTCCTGTTAGGGTAGGTTACAGGAATAGTTTAACTCATTTCCTGTTAGGGTAGGTTACCTTATTCCGGAGGTACCTTATACTAAGTTGTATTTGTTACTATTAGATGAAGAGCTAAGGCTCATTTTCCAAAGGGTCTGGTTTTCGCTTCCAAAGATGTCAGGGTCAAATACTCAGCACCTATCCTGAGGGCCAGATTTTCAAGGTAGCTCATCACATTGTGTTAGGAGCTGTGTTATGTTTTATACACTTTTTGGAATATCTGACTTCAGTTATGGGAGCTGAATATTTTGAAAACCTGGTCCTAAACATAAAATATAACACATCCTTACTGGTCAGGCATCATCTTCAGCAATAAAACAATTTAAGTAGATCAGGTATAAATGTGCTTGAACAGTCATTCTATCAACGACTTTATTAATTTTAGCATGATTCAGCCAGTCATCTTCTCTGGCTTTCAAAACATTTGAATAGTATAACCTCATTTTGCAAAATGTTCTCAATAAAATGAAATATATTAACTGCAGTCTGAATATCTTAGAGGAATGAAATATTCAGTGAGGCATGACGTTTTTGGTGCCTGTTGGTATTTATAGATGTCAGGAAAAACCCATTCTCTCCATCCACTTCCTCTGGTATTATTAGTCAGAAGGTGATAATAAATCAGGAGTGGGCAATTATTTCAGCTGGAGGGCTGCTTAATGAGTTTTGGTGAGCTGTTGAGGGCCACGAAGGTAGCCCCACCCCTTGACAGATGCCCAACCCTTGGTCACCATCTTGGGACTGGAAGTTCCACCCTTAATCCCCGATCTTTGCCACTGGATCTTTGCCCTTCCCTTGCCCCAGAAGTACTCCTTTTGGAAGGGAGGGTGCTACCATCTTGAAACCAGAAAAAAACAAAACAAATACTAAAACAAAAAATCAAACATCTACTATCACTTATTTTAAATTTATTAAAAAATATATTTTTGTTCTGATTTACATGAGTTTTTGTAGTGTATCTAGTAGTGATTGCATAATAGCTCAAATACACTCTTACGCCTGTATATTGTGTGTGGGGGGCATGGTGGGGTGAGTGTGTATGGTATGTGTGTGGGGTGTAGGTATGGTGGGTGGAGTGTATGGGGAGCATGGCAGTAGTTGTGGAGGGTGTGGGTGTTGGGTATATGGTTGGGGTTGGTGTGGGTATGGTGTGGGGTGTGAGAGTGTGTGTGGGTGTATGATGAGGGTGTGGGGTGTGTGGGTGTGTTTGGGGGTATGGTGGAGGTGGGGTATGTGGGAGGGTGTGGAGGTGTTTGGGGATATGGTGGGGGGTGTGGTAGGGTTTAGATGTGTGTATGTGGGTATGGGGTATGATGGGGGTATGGGAGGGTATGGGTATGCATGTGGTATCGTGGGAGTGTGGGGCAGGGGGCAGTGGTCTTCAGAGTCCCCAGAGTCCCCTGGAGCTGCATGTGGTGGCAGCAAGTGGGATCAGCCCTTCCTGGCCCCATAGCCACAGCTCTTGCACTCCTGCAGCATGCAGGGCCAGCCCAACCTGGTCCCATAGTACATAGCTCCCCATGCTTCTGGGCTTTTCCCCCAACAGGAGTCCTTGGCCCCAGCCCAGAGGGTCCCTTACCTAATTTTTGAGTCTTACAGGCAGAGAGGCCGGGAACAACCTTGGGGGTCCAGGCACAACCTCTGCCAGGCAGAGACTTGTCTTTAGCACCCCCTGGCTCAGGGCTGGGGCAGGTCAGGACAGACTGGAGGGGGTTGGTTGCTTAGCAACCAGAGCTGTACCTCCTGCAGGGATGTGCAGGCTTGCAGAGGAGCAGCTCAGGGCCAGGGCTTACAGAAGGCTTATGAAGGGGTCCCACGGGCTAGACAGAATTGCCTGGTGGGCCGGATTCAGCCCACAGGCCATGTTTTGCCCACCCCTGTGATAGATAGTGATTGGTGGTTAAGTGGGCTTTTTGTCTCCTATCCTCCCGCTAGTTTTGGTGATGGTGACCAGTCTTGCTTTAAGTCTGAGACAGTTGTTTTTGAAACTAGCAAACTACCCACTATTTCATTTGCAACCCTACAGAAACAGAGATACTCTGCATCTGTTCATTAGCTGCCTTCTTACATTGGCATGTTCTTAGAGGTAGTGACTTGAGAGAACTTCAGAGAGAACTTTTCATTTTCTTCCTTTAGAGACAGATGTTTCTACCCTTACTCACAGGCTACTCAACCTGTAGCTTCATTGATTTTACTAGAACTGAAGCTGGTGAGAGGGTGCTGCAATCTGGGTCATATAAGAAACTATCCTATCTCACTTCTCTTCACTGTCTCACTGCTAATTACATGAACAGGCCCTAAGTCTTTCACCCTCTAACCAGCTTTCCCACTCATTAAAACTCTGACAATATCACTAACAATGTGGCTACTAAATACTGTCTAGTGTTAGGTTACTCTTAGGAAGGCTGCTTAGCAGTAGCAGGTGTTAGCCAAGTAAACACTAGGTTAATATTTAGTGGGTGCATCTGCATGTTCATTAATGTATAGTAGTTTACTGTGCAGTAGCGCTGGTGCAGTTTTTTTGTGATGCTTACTGCACACACCTACATACCTACCCATCTGATAGAGGATGGTAGGTCCTTAGTTATTAGGCTACTGTGATAGACCTACCTCTATCAGATTGTTATATAGAGAAGTCGAACTCCTATGCTCAGTCATTTGTGTAGTAGCATGTCAGATGTGAACATGCACACACCTACACACCCAACCACACATGTGCGCGTGTGTGCATGGGACCCCCAGCCCTCCGGACAGTCCCCTGGACTTCCATCTCCCACTCCCCATATGCTTGTCTGCATCCAGAGGCTGGGACTGCTCCCACGACCTGGCCTCACTGTATGTTGGCCCTCTGTGTCTGTGAACTCAGAGGCACATGCACCCACTGCCTCCAATTGTGCCAAGCAGCTGCTTGGGATACTGCCAGCGTGTGAGGGGGACCTGCGCTTTTGCAGGTTTTTCTGGGACTTCCTCATGACCCTTTCTGATATTCTTGCAACTCACTTCTGGGTCATGACCCACCATTTGAGAAACTCTGGTCCAGGAGACCTTGCACATATAACTTTAAAATACCCAAGTAAGGATTTTTGCAATCTGGAACAGCTACATCTGTCTTATATTTGGCAAAACTGAACAGAAAATGTTTCATAAATTCTAAGCTTCCATTCAGTTCAGCACTACAAGGTGAAAATGTGTGCTGAACCTTCATGGGAGTGATGCATTTTGGGAACTTCAGTTTGACTGTATTTGAAGTCTGTTTACATAGTTGTATATCATAGTTGTCCAATTCCAAAATGCTTATCTCATATAGACTATGACTACTGAGGTGATTTTTATAACAGACACATTTGCAGTTCCCGTGAATACTCTAGACAAGGGTCTGATGCTTTTAATTGTACTGGAATTTGAATATTATTTCAGAAGCCACTGCACCTATTTTCAGAGTAAAATCCCCATGGGATGAACTGGGACTTGGAGTGTAAGACAGCCACATACCCTGGGGAGGAAATAGTAAAAATATCTTGAAAAAAAGATGTAAGTGGGGAATAGTTTTCCTTCTTGTTTCTTCGATTAGCTGAAATATGTCTTAGATTTTATATATGGAGTGATGTTTCTCAAATGGAAATTTTATAACTCAAATATTGTCTCCTCAAAATAGGAAAGGATATGCAGAAGGGAAGGCAATTTTTCTTTCTTAAATATTTACCATTTGATTATTGACTAGTCTGTTTTAAAATTTAAATTCCTGATGAGTTTAGAAGAATCAGTCTGCAATTGCAAACTCAAGATAAAAGTTTTTCCCAGTTGCAAACCATGTACAGCATAGATATTGTACTAACTTTTAATCATTTAAATGTACTGTGCATTTTTAAAATTCAAATATCAAAAGGGATAATAATTTAATGGCTATATGTGAGAGAATATAGAAGACCAAAAATTATTATAGAACCTCTTGCTACTTCGTGAATTCTAGAATTTAAATACTTCTTTGGTAGAGCTTAAAAATTAGGGCTAAGTACAGACAGTCAAAAATCCTGAGGCTGAATTGATTCAGTCTTTGTTGGTTACTCTAAGCTGCATAGATTGAACCAATAAGCAAGTGAAGACATTCACTTTTGATTCTAGAAATGCAGCTGCATGCCTGCAGTGGCCCGGACCATAAGCTGAGGGGCACTAGACCATGCCTCCCTGCTCAGCTGGAGCAGACAGCTTGAGCCATGGCTAGTCTGCCCGCCCTGCAATGGGTGTTTGTGGGGGAGGTACAAAACATCCTGGGATGCTGGAGGACTGTAAGTTAACTTGAATGTGGAGGTGATTTGGGATGGAAGTTCAATAAACCAATGTAACCTAAATCAGTTAAGTCTGATACTACATCCATCCAGGTTTATCTTTAATTGGTTTTGGCCATTTTGGAAGCAGTTTATGTGCACTGAACTTCTGTTGTGTTACGTATTTGAATTGGTTACCGATCACGTATATCAGTTTATGTGTAGGCTCCTCAGTAGGAATCTTTGAGAAACGTGGGCTTGTCCCTGACTAGGAAACAAGATAAGGAGTCATGAGACTTAACAAGCTGAAGAGATAGTTATCTATCTACACACCACTGTTGACGGTGGGAGATTTAGTTCCAACTAGGAAGAAATTGACAGCTATTTTCTTTTCCTGCAGGGTTGTATGACCAAGGAGGATGCACCTCAAGATGAGCCCTCCGCTGCTAAGTGGTAGACGGTCACCTCCCATGCCAGGGCTGCTCGAGACACGGCAGCACCAGTTCCTCCAGTCCGGCTGGAGAACAGGTACGAAGCTCTGGCAGCCCTGGAGGAGGAGGATGGAGAGGACAAAACCAGGGAGGAGGGAACTCCATGTACACCGTGTCCCGTGCAAGCTGAAGGAGGCAAGAAGGCCAGGAGGAAGAAGCGTTGCGTGATCGTCATTGGTGACTCCATCCTGAGAGGTATGGAGGGCCCCATCTGTCGCCGGGACCCCTCGGCACGCGAGGTATACTGCCTGCCTGGAGCGAGGATTCAGGATGTGAAAGGGATGCTCCAGACCATAATCCAGCCCGCCAATCATTACCCCATGGTCCTAGTCCATGTGGGCACTAACGATGCGGCCAGGAGGAGCCCTGATTGCCTGATGGAGGATTACCACACTCTGGGGTGCGTGCTGAAGGAGATGGGCGCACAGGTGGTTTTCTCTTCTATCCTGCCAGTGTGTGGACAAGGCAGACGGCATGAAACGTGCATCACGGAGACCAACTGGCGGCTACAGGAATGGTGCTTCAAGGAGGGCTTTGGCTTCCTCAGCCACGACCGGCACATCATGACGAGAGACATGCTGGGATGGGACGGGCTTCACCTTTCCCCTAAAGGTAAGCATGTGTTCTCTTCTAGGTTGGCGGACCTCCTCCGGCGGGCTGACACCAGCCCGAACATAGTGGGGATTATGGAAACGTGGTGGGACAAAACGCATGATTGGGCGGTCAATGTCGAGGGCTATAGGCTGTACAAGAGAGACAGGATAGGAAAGAGAGGTGGGGGCGTGGCGCTCTATATTAAGGAGGAATACACATCCTCATTAATTAGCAAGGAGTCAGGGGAGGGGCACTCTGAAGTGCTTTGGGTTAGAGTACAAGGCAGTCGAGGGGAAAGGGACTTAATGGTGGGGGTCTACTACAGACCTCCCAACCAGGGAGAAGAGCTTGACCAGGAATTCTTAGGTCAGCTCACAGAGGTAGTGAAGGCCAAGGATGTGGTAGTCATGGGGGACCTGAATTTCCCGGACATCTGCTGGGAAGAGCAGTCAGCCAGGTCTGACCGCTCACGTAGGTTCTTGGCCAGAGTGCAGGACCTCCACCTAACCCAGGAGGTGCACAGCCCCACCAGGGGAGATGCCTTGTTGGACCTAGTGCTGGCCACGGGTGATGACCTGGTGAGGGGGCTGCGGGTGCTCGACCACCTGGGCGACAACGATCATCGCCTGCTGGAATTCACCATCCAGCGCAAGGTGGCAAAAGCATGCAGTAAGGCAGCGGCCCTAGATTTTAGGAGGGCAGACTTCAATGAGCTAAGGAGGATAGTTGGAGAAGCGCTGAGGTCCCGGAGGGGAGGGGAGCCAGGTGTCCAAGGAGAGTGGTCGCTCCTTAAGGAGACGATCCTCCAAGCCCAAAGGAAGGTAATCCCAACCAGGATCAAAGGGAGCAGGAGAGCACACAAGCCTCCGTGGGTCACCAAAAGCATCCGGGAATGTCTCCTTGCTAAAAAGGAGGCTTACACCCAATGGAAGGAAGGGGTCATCACCAGGGAGGACTATTCTGTAGTTGCTCAGGGATGTAGGGGGGTAGTTAGGAAGGCCAAGGAGGCAGAGATGGAACTGGGACTAGCTTCCCAGATTAAGGACAATAAGAAGTCCTTTTTTAAATATGTAGGGGGTAAAAAGAAGGTCCCAGGTAATGTAGGGCCCTTGCAGGATGCCATGGGAAACTTAGTCGTCACACCAGATGGCAAAGCTAACATGTTTAACGATTTCTTTGCCTCCGTCTTCCTAAGTAGGGACCAGAACAGCCACCTCCCTGCTGGGCCCCGGGGGAGGCACACATGGGCCACGGGTTAGCAAGGATTTAGTTAGGGAGCTTCTGGAGGGGTTGGACGTATTCAAGTCAGCGGGCCCGGATGACCTCCACCCTAGAGTTCTAAAGGAACTGGCCGAGGTCATCCCCTGGCACGGCTTTATGAGCACTCGTGGTGCTCTGGTGAGGTACCGGAAGACTGGAAGAGGGCCAATGTGGTCCCCATCTTCAAAAAAGGCAGGAAGGAGGACCTGGGAAACTATAGGCCGGTTAGTCTTACCTCGATCCTAGGCAAGCTGTTCGAGAAAATTATACTGGCACACATCCAGGAGGGGCCAGCAGGGGACTGCATGCTTAGGGGCAACCAACATGGGTTCATCAGTGGCAGGTCCTGTCAGACCAACCTGGTGGCCTTTTACGATCAGATCACCAGATCATTAGATGCAGGGGTAGCAGTGGATATAGTCTTCCTGGACTTCCGGAAGGCTTTTGACACTGTCTCTCACCCTGTTCTCATTAAGAAACTGGGGGGCTGTGGTGTAGACACCCACACAGTCAAATGGGTCACCAACTGGCTGGAGGGCCGCACCCAGAGAGTGGTAGTGGATGGGTCCTTCTCAACCTGGAAGGACGTGGGCAGTGGCTTGGTCCTTGGGCCCGCACTGTTCAACGTCTTCATCAGTGATTTGGATGAGGGGGTAAAAAGCACCCTGTTCAAATTTGCTGATGACACCAATATGTGGGGGAACGTGGGCACACTGGAAGGAAGCAACAGGCTACAATCAGACCTAGACAGGTTACAAGGGTGGGTGGATGAGAATAGGATGGGTTTCAACACAGACAAGTGCAAGGTGATGCACCGCGGGAGGAACAACCGGCACCATACCTACAGGTTGGGGAACTCCCCTCTTGTCAGCACGGAGGCGGAAAGGGATCTGGGGGTCATCATTGACTCCAAGGATGAACATGTGCTGGCAGTGTGGGGAGGCAGTTAGGAAGGCCAACCGCACCTTGGCATGCATCCACAGATGCATCTTGAGCAGGTCCAAGGAGGTGTTCCTCCCCCTCTATGCGGCACTGGTCAGGCCGCAGCTGGAGTACTGCGTCCAATTCTGGGCGCTGCACTTCAAGAGGGATGTGGACAGCATGGAGAGGGTCCAGAGGAGGGCCACTCGCATGATCAGGGAGCAGCAGGGCAGGCCCTATGAGGACAGGCTACGGGACCTGAACCTGTTCAGCCTCCAGAAGAGCAGGCTGAGGGGGGATCTTGTGGCCTGTTATAAACTAGTCAGGGGGGACCAGCAGGCACTGGGGAGTCACTGTTCCCCCAAGCACCACCAGGAGTGACCAGGAATAACGGTCACAAGCTGGCAGAGGGTAGGTTTAGGTTAGATATCAGGAGGCGCTACTTCACGGTCAGGGCGGCTAGGGTCTGGAACCAGCTTCCAAGAGAAGTGGTGCAGGCTCCTACCCTGGAGGTGTTTAAGAGGAGGTTAGATGCACATCTTGCTGGGGTCCTTTGACCCCAGTACTCTTTCCTGCCATGGCAGGGGGTCGGACTCAATAATCTGCTCAGGTCCCTTCCGACCCTAGAAACTATGAAACTATGAAACTTCAGTTAAGACCTGGACTGGGGTAAAGCTTTCTTTCAGCGATACTTACAAAAGCTTCAGATTCTCCAGGTTCACATACTGGAAGCTCACAAGGAAACTTTCAAAACCAAAACCCAACTTAACCTGTGAGAAGCAGGTGTTTAACATACACATCTCTAGCCTGAGGTGTAGATTGGATTATACAAGTGCTCTGTCCTGAGATCTGAGATTCACAACAGACACATGGACTGGCAATTTACGTATACCAACTGTTCTCCACTGTTGGTATAAGTTGCACAGATCCTTACAAAATCTACTGGAAGAGTTATAAATGCCAGATAATGCTCTAGCATGAATTATTGTGCACCTGCATATTATTCACATATTTTAGTGGCAGAAAAGTAATACTGCATCTATAAGAATATGCCTTACAATTTCCTAGTTCACATCTGACATGCTGCTACACAGATGACTGAGCATAGGAGTTAGACTTCTCTATATAACAATCTGATAGAGGAGGAAAAGATTTGAATTCCTACAGGGGTCTTTGGACATTTTTACCTCACTGGTACTCTTCCTGGTTGACTAAGGTGGCTAGAGCAAGCAAGCTTATCTTGTTTGGAAATGCTTCTGCGCATACATGTAATCCCTGGATTACACTGTGTAAAAGAATAAAACGGGTTTAGCAGCAAGAGCCAACAAAAGCCTAAATGCATTTGTATATTAGCTTTCCATCATTGGGCAGCCGTGGACACAGTTTATTTTGAGTCTGGAGTGTCTGCTGTCCTAACTTAAGGAAGAAAAATGTTATCTTCTTCCAACATTCATTGTGTTGGCAGTCTGGGCAATGCACTGAACCTTAGTAATAAAACTAAGAAGTAGGAATCACAGTGAATGTTTGTTCAAGCTTCCACTGAAATTAATGGCAAAGCTCCTAGTGACGCCCACAGCAGCATGATCAGAACCTTAGAATAATATATGGACATTCTTTTACTAATATAGATGAGGTTTATGCTTAAAGGCCCCAGAAAATCCTTTAACAGGACAAGAATGGGGAGATCAATACCCTTGTGAGATTCACCAGGACACCCCCCCCCCACCAAACCAAAAACAAAACCTTCCCCAAAACCCCATCTCTGTTCACTCTCTTATTTGTAATTTCATTAACTCGTGAGATACACCATGCCCTAAGGATTTGAAAAGTTCTCTCACTTCCAAAATCATTAGGCTCTAAAGAATGAGTTATAACTCCATAGCTATCAGGTCACAACACTGCAAATGGGAAGATAAAGTTTGTGTTCTTTGAAGGCTGAAGGCCAGCAGTGCATATACTTTCCCCCCCCCCCAAATCCTGATGCATGATAGACAGATGTTATTTGAGGCACTTTCACTTCCCCCTATTTTATTGTTATGGGAGCTGCCAGTAAGAAGAGCGTGGGATAAGTGAAGGGGGGAAAAGGGAAAGTTTTTTCTTTTTTCTTTTATGAAGCGGATTTGGAAATTGTATGTCAGTTTTAGACTACTATATTTAAGCAACAGACCTGCTAGCTTGCTATATCCAGAAAAAAACCCCAAAACACAAAAACTGCCATTCGTGCCCTTCCCTACTGCCCTACTTCCACTCAGCTCTATTCATTACATATATGGACAAGTCTTCTATTACACAGTGGATCTCAACAGAGCTGGACTGCACTGGAGTATGGGTGTGTGTGTGCATGTGTGGGTAAAACAGAGGCCCTCTCCACTGAAAACACCTTGCCAACTTCTCCATCTTATTTCAATCCAAAGTCTGCAAACACAAGTCCTCTAGGAGCTTGCAGTGCCATGGTCTCACATGAAGAGATTTGTGGTGAAGTAGAACCCTAAGTGCTGGAATTGCGCCTGAAAATAAATTGGTCATCAGTGTGGATGACAGAGCACAGGTAGTATGCTCCCAGCAAGAAGTAAACGAGCAGCATCTTTCCATACCTGCTGGGATTTAAATGGCCTTCAGCTGTAGAGCACATTATGACAGGACAGTGTGGAGGCAGGGAAGGCATGCCACTTCTTGCTTGGACTATTATAACACACTGTACTCTCAAAGGCAAATGCTCTTGCATGACATAGACGCTAAAGGAAAATAAACCTTCTGAATCATCCTCCACATCTCCTGCAGCACTATGGTACTGACTGCATCCGGCCCTGCTTAGCTTCTGAGAACTGGATAGGCTGGCAACCCAGGATAATGAGCTGCCGAAAATATAGCACCCTGACCCCAAACAAGCAAGTGCTAAAGAGGTTAAAGATGTGTTATCACTCATGTCTGTGCCCTATTCTAATTCTTAGAAATCAGAGCATTCTCTTTGTAACAAAGCACTGCTAATCTAGTTGTATTTGTAAGTTAAACAGCTATATTACCATTTACTGAGATAGAAAAATCTTGCCTTCCAGGAATAAAGCCAGGATCTTCCAGGAACTTTCTTCCTCTCTGGTAAGTCTTAAACATGGGATAAACATAGCCAGTTGCTACTTGTACCCAGGGAAACATGCATGAGCCTTTGGGTCTGCTTTTCACAGATTCTGAGCTCTTGCCAGCTTCTTAAAGGTGATGGAGCTGCGCAGCCAGCCCGTCTGAAAATCATTCCCTTTTTGAATTGGGTTTCAGTGCTTAGTAATCAACATGAGATGAGTGCCTTCAGTCTCTACATTTGAAAGAAGGTTTGTGTCTAAATGACTTGTATACTCTCTCCTAGGCAAGGGGTTTAAACAAATTCAGCTGTACTCGTTTGCTTCTACTTTAATTATAGAGTTCACTGAAATATTCATTTTAAAGCCACTGTGCAAAGGCACGCTGTATTGTTTAAACACTTGAATAGGAAGCATTAACTCATCTGCATAATGAGGGTCAAATTTAAACTGAAATCAATGAACTACAGTTTAATTTATTTTTTACAGTGTCACTTCTGGAGCCACTGCACTCTTTCCCAGGATACCTCTTTATCATTAGGTGAAAGCACATTATCTTTCTCTTACCCCTTGGAAACCTTGTCTCCTTTGTGGAGCTCTGCATTTCTGCTTCCCTCTGGGGAATGTCAATGGAAATTCATCCTGATGTGTTTCCTCCCAGGTTACAAACTTCTATCACCTGCAAATATTTCCTGCAAGAAACCACGACCTATCTGAGACACCATGGGAGTTCCAAATATGGGCTCAGGGGTCCTTTTTAAAGTGAACACATAAAGCAGGTTTGCACTGTCTTCTGGCCTGCTGGATTATCATGCAGATGATGCATATTCATATGGCCACAGATAGGATCCACTGGAAGACAGACTCACCAATATCGCTATATACCATTTCAAACACGTTTCAAAGTATATTCCAATGCAGTTATAAGAATGCAGCACGGCACAAACTGCGTTACATACAACAGCTAGGGAATGGAGAAGCTGGCACTAATCAAATGAAACAGAAAGGGGTATGTGAGCGATTTTTACTTTTGCAGGTGGTACCATCAGGTACCTGCAACCACTAAGCTCTTTGTGAATGGTGGTGACACATTATAAAACAGAGACCTGTGACTTGCCACACATATGAAACAAGATACTGTACTATCTGACACAAAGTAGTACAAAGCACCTTTTGAACTTGACAGTAGAAGTCCTGCCATTGAAGCAATTAATCTAATGAGAGATACAAAAACAGGTAATGAGACGCTCATAAATAGGACTCGATAGTTATATGTTCATTCATTTGGTTTGTCCCACTCATTCAATGTCCCGGAGGGCAAGCAATACATTGGGAGAATCAGAATATCAGATAAACACAATCTTTTCCTACATGAAGTGTGGATGTGAAGGACACATCTGAGTTACAAATAATTAGGGTTCAGACAACCAAGGTTTATCTTGTCCTGTTGCAGAAGGGACAAGAGAAAACTAAACATGAGCACTGCCAAACAAAATATAAATCTAGCCTAATTGCTCCTTAAGGAGGAGACATTGTTTTTTGAAGTCTGGAGTCCACACAAGTAGCTAAATGTAATGCTCTTGTGAAAAAGTGTAAATCCTTAAGTACTCTAAGTTTGCCAAGAAATACTTTGGCGTAATTCTCTCTCTCCCTGCCTCCCTCCAAAGCTCTCACACTCTCTTGAGATTTTTAAAGCCTGAATGATTTGTTCAGGCAGTCTTCCTGTTAATAAAGACTAGGTCTTCTAGTGGGAGTGCAGAAACAATTCCATGTGACTTAGGCAAATAATATCCCTCACAGACATCAAATCATATAGTATAGGATATTCTTCTCGGTCAGCTACAGATTCAAATCAGCAGGAAGCAAGATTAAACCAATACATCTTGCACTATGTCCACAAAGCTGCCAGATGTGGACATATTAATTGGATGCTGTAAAAAGTGAGAGATGGGGAATGGAAGGGCCTTCAGGCACAACATAATACAAACAGGGCTCCTTGTGTAAGTGCATATCATTTGAGGACTCTATAACTTTGATATTTTATACTGGGAGGAAGCTCAAAAGATCAGAGCAGCACCTATTAAATTGCTAACACCAACTTCTGCAGAGTCCTGGTTTTACTGGGTGGGGAGGTCCCAATTCCACATACTAACTAGCCCCACCTGGCTGGCTCTTGTGAGAATTTGTGGACTCATAATTCAAGGTGAGGGGGCTATTCTATAATCCATGTGGGTAGGTGTCTATACCCATCCTGATTCTAAAAACATCCTTTTTTGTCCCTTTTCCAGCATTCACTCAGTGAGAGGCACCAAGCTAGCTGTGTCCTGTGTTTTGTTACAGCCATTTGAGAGTATTTCAGACATTATGCACTGATTTTCTTTTCAAAACATTCTGCAATCACATCTCTTTTAAGCCGGCTGGTATAATTGGAATCTCTGCTAAAAGCAGCAGCTTTTAAACTGTTAGAGTGCCACTGACTTGGGACTTGGTTAATTGTTATCATGGCTTGGAATCCAATTTGTTAGTAAACCAATTCTAATTAACAGTGCTTTAAAGTACCAGATGTCCCTTCAAGACAGATGCCAGACTTTCCAGACTACTGCTTAAGCCCCAATGCCAAAAGCCAAATTCACAGAGGAGCAACTTGTGCCCCACTTCATAAATGATTGTGGGGGAGGAAGTCCCCAGGACTTTGTAGAGGGTTTGCAAATGCATAGCCTAATCACTGCCTGGTGCCTCTTACTTGAATAAGGAGCAGGACATTTTGCTACACTGTTATTTTGGGCCACTCCAGAGTAGAAAATGACAAATCTTCAGATTTGGAGACATCTGTAAATCCTCTCATATCTAAAGTCCCAATATCAGAATTAGGACATCTCTTGTTCTTTAAGACATCCTCCCTGCAAGGATAGGGAACTGCTGGTCTCTCCACAGTGGAATCTGAGGAGGAAATTGCATATGGCAAGGTGTGGAGGCTCTCCTTGCTTGTCTGCTAGCACAGTCTTACCTCCAGAAGTGATCAGATGAAGTAAAATACTGGGGAAATGTGGATGAAGAGGGCAGTGAGGTGCTCCAAGCTGGCAAAGATCCTAACCCTTCCCCTAGGACACTGGGGTATGAACTTTCCTGCTTAATTTTTATCTCTAAATCAGGGGTGCTCAACCCCCTAGTTCAGGGGACAAATCTGACCTGCAGAACCATGACTCGTGGCAATTAACACTGTCACCCCACACCTGTTGCCAAATTTCCAAGCCCCATACAGCCAAATTAGCCTGGGCCTAGCCGCTATCACACAGGGGCTGAGCTGCCACACAGCCAGATCAGGCCTGGGCCAGGCTTCTCCCCGGCGTTCCCAGTGGAGCTGAACTGGCCCTGGGGCCATTGCCACATGGTTGGATCAGGCCCTCACCATGACTACTCTGTGCTCCAGATTGGGCCCACTGGCCAGATCGGCCCACAGATGGAAGTGGAGCCACTCAACTGGCTTGTGGGCCAAAAAGGTTGGTCACCACTGATCTAAATAATGACCTCTTGTTGCAGCTTCAGCCCCTTGGTGGTCAAGGAAGATTGAGCTACAAGTGTTATTGATGAAAACCTCATGTTTCTTTACTGATCCACGTTAACTCTGCATCTATTTCCATTATGCTCAGATTAAATATTATATAAAGATAACAGTCAGAGAGTTATGCAGGTAATGTTTTCAAAGCTTTTTGTGATCCCCAAATAACTGGTCTTAAATAAGATCTGTAATCTATCATGACCTTGTACAGTGGATATTTGTTTTCTGGAGTAATTACTGGGAGAAAACATGCCAGACCTTTTTAGTACTAAGGTACTGAATTAACAGCAATTGTCTATAAAATAAGATATAAAGCATCCCAGTTTTACTAAGCTCTAAGCTGTACAGGGTTTTTTATTAGTATACTTTATAAACTAGTCTGTCAAAACCTCTTTGTTAGATCCAAAAAATAAGAGGCCTAAATCCATACCAAATTTATTGTATGTCAAAGATTGTGAGTAACCTTTGTCAGGGGTGTTAAAGTTGTACGACTAAAGTTAAATCTTCAGTGTAAAGAACAAGCCCCTCAGAGGTATGGTCCAACAATTACAATGCCTGCTTCTTAATTTGGTGGAGGACAGTAAGCTCAATTCTCAAGGTTTGACAATTTACCATAATATGTAAATTATCAGCCAGGTTTCTGGCACCTATTATTAGAGGATCTTGGGTGCAGAGAGGTGAATATTCTCCATGGCATTTCTGGCAGCACAAAGAAGTGAGTGAAGAACTGAAGATTTTTCCAGCCTTGGGGAACACCTCAGCTGGCAGAAAGCTAGCTTATCAATGTTATGTCACCCTCTGCATGCCCCCAAACTTATAGGCTATGCTGGGGGCTGCAAAGATTGTGCCTGAGTGGTTTGCACTCTGGTTCTCTCTAGCCAGTGTAACAGCCCCATGGGGCATGTCCCCACGAGCAAGAGCATGCATTTCTCTGGGGGCAAATAGCAGAGGCACATATTTGTACTGCTGCTAGTTGTCCCTGAGCATTCCCCTGAACTTGTGCTCTGGCATGTGGCAAATTGCCCTGGGTGGGGTAGGGAAGGCTGGGGCCAACACGTGAGCTGCCTTACCTGGGGTGCTGGGGGCCTCCTGGGGCTGCAGCGGTGGCAATCTGGGTGTGCAGAGCCTGGCCAGCAGCTGGAGCGGCTCTGGCTGGCCAGGCTCCGGTTTAGGGCAGTGCACCGTGCAGCCACATGCACTGCTCTGCTTTTTTCTGGCATGGAATTTTTAGATATTGGGTTTTCCTGATATCTAATTTTGCTGCCATGCTACAAATATGTAGTGCAGCAAACAGTCACGAGTGCTACATGCGTCTTGCAGCACCTCAAAAGCCTTTGAGGCACCCCAAAGCCCACGTTCCCACTCATCTGCACGTGCCCATGAAGGCTGTTTCTAGTCAGCATAAGCTAATCCAACCCTGCCTGAAGCTGAACCAGTCCACAGCAGCCCTGGGGCCTAATAAAACCCAAAATCTCCATTAAGCAAACTCTGTCCTAGGGGTCGAACAGAAGTCAGCTGGACCTGATGGCTAGGGCCATTGTCTATTCACTTAATTATAAGGACCAGTATTCCAGATGTGATAGAATATAATTCTTTAAGTGATTAAAATATTTGTTGCTATTATGAATACAGAATATGGGAGCTATGAAATGGTGCTGGATCAATTCCTTGTTAATTGCAGTTTTAATTTTGCAGGCAAATGTTTCTTCTGCATAGTAAAATATGAATTGAATTAATCTGAATAGCACTGAACGCTATTCATTCCGCCACAAAGACTGGGAGGAAATAGTGAATGAATTCAGTACCCGTGCCCCCAAACCTACAGTATTTTATTAACTGCCATTTCCAATACACATACTGTACCTGCCAATCAATGCTTTCAAGGCTCTAGAGAAATGTATTTCAGGCACCTGAAATCCCTTTTATCAGAACACTAGTCCTGTTCGAAGACACTCCAGGTGAAAATGCAGCAAATGGAGAAAATAGGCTAGATGTTTTTGCCGGGGGCAAAATCCTGCCCCATGTTGTATGTATGCAGTATGTGGAAAGGGGTCAGCAATAAACCCCTTGTCAGCACAGAGGGGGAGGGATTCCAACCTAGCCTTAAATGGAGGGACGGGTGAAGGCTTTTATTCAGGCATTAGCTGGGCTTTCATGGTCTGCTAGCTTGGTGGCTTGGTTACATCCTGCTTCTTCCTTTTCACTGCCACCCAAGTGCATCTGTTCAGATTGGTGGCAGTTTCTGAATGGGGCATGTATTTTTCATTGCTACACAGGGTGCCTTCACCCCACCTCACACATGCTCCATCTCATGAGCAGAGGGCAGCGTGGCTGAGGGCTGCAGCCTGTCAGAAGAACTGCTCCATCCCCCCCCACTCCTGAGCACTAATTTTAATATGTGCCAGTGCCATCTATTTTAGCAAATTCCATTCACATTTAGGGAGCTACTCTCATCTTGCTTCTGAGCTCAGAGACCTCTCAACAGGTCTGGTTTAATAGCCTTAAAATTCCTCAGCAATTTAAGTGTTTTCAAAATACACTGGAAACCATTCAAAGCAAATCAAACATGCTCTCTGCTCTGGAATCCTTTCCAGTTAAGACCTTTCCTTCTTTATTTAACAAGCTCTTAATTCCAAGCAAGTCCTATTAGTGTTACTGTTACTTCTTACTGTAGCAGGCTGCCTGCATCTCATGTATTCTCACTAACCATCTTCCGTTACCCCTGAGTTACCATGTCATGATAGTGCCATATCTTTCCTTGCCAAAAAAGAAATATATATTCATATACTGTCAAGGTCTACGAAGCTTTGAAAAATTCTCTCTTTAAATGTCCAGATGACTCATTCATAGCTTCGTCCTAAGAGAATCATTCTTGTTTATTAAGCAATGGACTTTCTGTTTCACAGGCGGCCTAGAACTGTAATGTTTAAAATGCTCCTTATGAACAAGCAGTGAAAGGTAGCAAAATACATTAACTTGTACTGATTCAGAGGACACAACAGAGCCCAAGCAAAGCATTAATAGAGATCAGATCAACTCAGCCGTCTCAGAACAATCAATTACAACACGTACCAAACACTGCAGTCAATGTTATGGGAAAATGAAGCTATGTGATTTTTGAGTTGAGCGGGAAGCTCAGTTTATGGACTGTCATAGTGCAAGGTAAAAATGAAAGACTGTATGATGCCTCCCAAGGCAGTGAGAACTTGAATGCACTGGTGGCAGGATGAGAAAGCAGAAGAAAGGCATCTTGACATAATGGAAACCATTGCCTCAGTTGCACACTGCATGGTAGGGCTGTGCAGAGCTTCAGGTGCTGATTCGATTCGGAGGAGATTCGGCCTGATTCGGCAACTGAATCTCTGAATCTGAATCAAATCAGGAAACCAATAAAAAGGTCTGAACCAGTTTGAAGCTCTCTGAATTGATTCAGAGAAGATTTGGAGAGCTTCAGAGATTTGGGCAGTCCCTGCCTGCTGCAGAAGGGAGCTGGACCTGGATTCCATGCCAGTAAGTGGGGGGGGGGGCTGGAGGAGGGAGGGAGGGGACCATGGGGGACCCCTGCCAGACCCCATCCCCTGCCTGTTCCCTCCCCACCCCGAGCACCCCTGCAACCGCCCTCCCAGCTCCTCCCACCCCCGGCTGCCCTGCTTGGCCCCACCTCCCGCCTCCATTAAAAAAAAAAAAAAAAGCCCAACACTCACTGGATGCTGCAGTGACCACTGTGGCTTCTGGAGGCTTGTGGCAGAGCCCTCCACACAGTGCAGGCCAGTGGGGGGCAGTAGGAATTGCCCCCCTGCATGGGAGAAGCTGGTGAGTGGGGGCTTTTTTTTTTAATTCCTACTAAATTCTATAGATTTTTTTTTAATTAATTTCCATTGGTGTTTGTTGGATTTCTGTAGAATCATATTGATTTTATTCATATAGCATAAAGGAATAGAATCAGAAAAGCAAGTAAGAAGGATAAGGTCCCTTGTCTCAGCAAGCCATGCCTGTAGAAGAGAAAGAAAGCACAGCTCCTTACCTACCCTTAAGGCTAAGTACAGACAATCAGAAAGCCTGAGAGTGAATTAATTAATCACAGATTAGGCTAAGCTGCATAGATTGAACCGATAAGCAAGTGAACAGACTTTCACTTTTGATTCTGGAAATGCAGCACATGCCTGTAGTGGCCCAGGCCAGATGCTGCGGGGCTTGAATCACTGAATTCAATCACTGTCCACTGAATTGGCTGAATCTGAATCCGAAGCAAATACTAGCCATTTCACAGAGGCCTACTGCATGGCTGCAAGAGGAAATTCAGACTACTTCCACATGGTCAGTGGTAGTATTAGGCAATAATGAGCTAAAATCAGTTAGCTTGGGTTGCATACTTTGTGCTGGTGCTTGGACCTATCAGAAATTTTTGGAAGTAACAGGTCCAGATTCTGCTCTTATTCACACCAGTTTATAGTAGGAGTGCCCTTGGTGTAAGCAGCCCCAAAGGAAAACCTCTGTAGGATTCAGTAAATTATCACAAACTTTTTATAACCATCCCATGGAATTTAAAAGAGAATTACATTTTTGTTTTCATTTATTATTTATTGTGTTATTGCCCAACAGAATAAGTTCCCCTAATCTTATGTGCTGCTCAGAGACATACAGAGATATCCTCCCTGCCCCAGAGAGCTTACAGTTTATAGGATGGTTTGAAATTCCTATAAAATGGAGATAATTCCTACTAAATTCTATAGATTCTTTTTTATAATTTCCATTGGTGTTTGTTAGATTTCTGTAGAATCATATTGGTTTTATTCATATAGCATAAAGGAATAGAATCAGAATAGCAAGTGAGAAGAATAAGGTCCCTTGGTCTCAGCAAATGATGCCTGTGGAAGAGGAAGAAAGCACAGCTCCTTACCTAACCTTCAGGCTAAGTACAGACGTCATAAAGCCTGAGGGTGAATTGATTAATCACAGATTAGTCTAACTGCATAGATTGAACTGGTAAGCAAGTGAACAGACTTTCACTTTTGATTCTGGAAATGCAGCTACATGCCTGCAGTGGCCAAGGCCAGAAGCTGGGGGGTGCTAGAGCATACCTCTCAGCTCAGCTGTGTTGACTTAAAAATGGTATGTAAAGGTCTATGTTTCTGGAATTTGCTTATAGGTATAGATATATGCTTTATAAGGGCTCAAGATGGGCAGCGGGGGTTAATTGATTAATAAGAGCCTGCATTTCACACACAAAGTTCCATATAGCCCTGGAAGCAGACGGGCTGTCAGGCTGTGTCCATCCTTTGGCCTTGTGCTAGAGAATGAAGCGGGGGATGCTATAACACGAGATCACAGCCTTCAAGGCAGACGGGTTGTGTAACACAACAAAGACACACCGCCTGGGAACCAAAAAAGTATGTACTATACTGTCCCATAACACAAGATAAGTGACACCAGCTACAAGGCCCCAGTGCAGAGGGGGGCCTGAGTCCTGGTTTTGGGGGAATAGACCAAATTAGAAGGCCCAGAAGGCTACGTGAATGTGTGACCACAGAGAGATAGCCAACCAGAGATAGCCACAGATGAACTGTCATCAGGAGTCATCAAGGGTGAAGAAGACAAAAGCAGAGACTTGAGATTAACAAAGGGTCCCTCCCTTTGCCCCATCTCTCCCTGTTTCTTCGTGTCCCTCCTTGCTGTCCCTCTCTGTTCCTTCTCATCTTTCCCTGCCCCTCCCTGTTTTTCTCCCTGAGAGGCGTCCTTGTCCCCATCTTTGTCCTGTGGGAAGATTTCCTGAGGCCACGATGGACCGAGGGCATATCAGCAGCCTGTCTCATGCACCCCACTTCCAGACTGCTGTCACCTAAGAGAAAGAGCCTCAGAGTGGAGCCTGCATCCTGACCAGATGTACTTTGACTGATGACAGCCCTAGGACTGGTAGATATAGAATTGTTTGATTGTTTGTATTGTTGCTTTTTTGTTATCACTCTGTATCAATAAATTTGCCTATTATCAGCTGGCAGGTGTTCTGGTCGGTCTGTGGGTTGCGCTTGCCCAGAACAAAGGTATGAGGGCTAGCTTCCTAAAATCCAGTGTCAACAAGTTTGAGCAGGCAGCTTGGGCCAAGGCTAGCCTGCCCACCCTATGAAGGGGGCTAGCAGGGAATGCTGTGGGACTGTGAGTTAACTTGAATGTGGAAGGGGTCTGGGACAGAAGTTCAATAAAGTGATTTAACCTAAATCAGTTAAGTCTGATACTACATCCACTCTGGTTTATATTAAACTGGTTTTGGCCATTTTGACAGCAGTTGATGTGCACTGCACGTCTGTTGTATTACTGATTTCAACTGGTTTCCAATCACTAACACTGGTTCATGTGTTGTTTCTGTCCCTAGCCTAAAAGGGCAGTGTTACATGCCCTTTATCTGCCACACCTAGGTCTCCTAGATGCCATGGAAGAGAGTATAACTAGTGTTCTTGTTTCCCTTGGTAAGGTCACTTAGTGAGAATGTAAGGAAAACCAAAACGAAAGTTTTGGAAACCACAGACTAGAGATGAGTAACTGCTAATGTACAAATATGAAGTTGTACTTTGAAAGGAAAGGAAGCCCACAGCCTACTTGAATAGGAATTGTGCTTGGAAGCTTACCTACCTTAAAAGGGGCTCCATTTTTTTAAATGTTAAGAGAAAAAGGAAAATCCATGAGACCAACTGTCCCAAACAAAAATGTTTCCCAGTAGCAAATCCTGAGCCAGATCTTCAGCTGTGCCATTCAGTGCAATGAGTATATCCACTGGTGATTTCCACCACCTGAGAAACTGGCTTTCTGACTCAGTGGAGTCTGGGACTTTTGCCTCCCCATCCCAGAGATGGTGATTTTTGGGCCCTCTCTGTTCTATAGCAGTCTAAGAGACCATGCCTTTGCATGACTTTCTCTGGTCATAGCCTAGGCCCCCTTCCACAACAGCACAGTTCCTTTAAGAGATATGACTAGGGGAAGCCAAAACCCCCTCCTTCTATGTGTAGCCACTACACAATACTTCCATATGAACTTCCAGACTTTACATGAAGTGAATGCATGTGGTTATTTTCCTCAGTGCTTACTGCAGATACCTTGTAGCAAATGTATTAGCTGTTTGGAATTAGGTGAGATTAGATGTAAATTTAGAGACAAGAAGTGAACCATCAGCACCAGACTAAACCTGAATAATGTAAAAATGTATATATTGAAAGTATTTCATCATATTTCTGAGCACTTTTCAAAGCACGATAGCATATGAATTATTCAGAGCAAAATCAACAGTGTAAGAACTAACTTACTAACCTCATATAAATAATAATTTTATTAGCTTGGAGACAATGATTAATATTAATACCTTTGTAACCATGCCCTACATTTACATAGCATATGCTGGGGCTGTTATGATGTTAATTGCAAAGCACAGTTCACATTGACACTAAAGCTGCTTTCTTTGGAAGCACAATCATTTTTTAGGGCTTGGTTCTTTAGCCCTTGATCACCTGAAGCAGCATTTACTCATGGGAATAGTCCCATTGACTACATGGAAGACACACTAAGCTTCAACAGGATTCTTCATATAAGCACAAACCTAGGTATAGGTTGGAAAGGTTCTTTGAGTAGATGTTGTATCTTTTATTAGACCAACTGGAGACTCAGAACAGCAAAGACTTCCTATGCATGAAGAAGGGTGATTATGCCCAAAAGCTTGAAAAGAACTTTTTTCCAGCTACTCAGTTGGTCTAATAAAAGGAATCACATCTACCCAAAGAATCTTGGAGACTGCCTATGTCCTTAGACCAACATGGCTACAACCAAAAACCCAGCAAACCTAGGTATAGAAGTTCTGCAGAATTTTGCCTTTTGCCTACCATATTGTGCCATGTTGGTTTAGTTACACTGACAAGGGACACAGAGTCTGGGCAGGGGATGAATTTGTATTGGTATAATTTGAACTGGTTTTGTGCACCGATGTAAAAATCATGGGATTTCAGAATGGACAAAGGAGCAACAATTCTGGGTTGGCTGCACATGGTAGGCAACTATTACTATGCCTTGCCACAAGGTGGCAGAGGAGCAGATAGTAACATCTTGCCTCGGAGTAAATGGCAGCTCAGGGATAACATATGGACACTTCAGCAGTGTGGTTTTATCTTTATTATTTTCCTAAATTAGTTCTAGACTGCATCACTTCATTCAAGCCAGAGTAAACTAATCTCGATGTCACCATCTGCATGTGCATTTAAGTACAGTAATTTACTACACTGCTATATATCATTTGTATCTGATGGGACTATTCAGCAGCACAGTAAATTAGTCTACTGCACCCTAATTGTTGCACATGTGTAGTCTGTGGTGCTTTACTGTGCAGCAAATTAGTCTGCTGCCCAGGAAAATGTCTCATGTAGATGCACCCACTGTATACGGTGATACTTTGTCTGGACTAGTATTCCCTGCTTCTTAATGTAGGTGTGCCACACATCTAAGTGCCTGTCCTCACACTTTATTTGCACCATTCCCCTCCCCTACCTGCCCTCTTGCAACTGTGGGAAAAGGCTTGAGTGTGTAGATGTTCTTTTGGGCTAGGGACAAAAATTACACATAAGGTGGTATAAGCAATCTGAAACCAGTTCAAATCAGCAAACACAGAAGAAGTTCAGTGCATATAAACTGCTTTCAAAATGGCCCAAACTGGTTTAAGATAAACCTGGACAGATGTAATATCAGACTTAACTGATTTAGATTACATTGGTTTATTGAACTTCTGTCCCAGATGCCTTCCACATTCACATTAACTCACAGGCCCCCTGCATCTCAGGGTGCTTTGCACCTCCCCTGCAAACTCCCCCATCACAGGGTGGGTGGGTTAGGGTTGGTCCAAGCTGTCTGTTCCAGCCAAGCAGGGCGGTATGCAGGGAGGCTTCTGGTCTGGTCTGGTCTGGTCTGGCTGCCTTTCTGGGAGCAAAAGTGAATGTCTATTCACTTGTTTATCAGTTCAATCTATGCAGTTTAGACTAACCCATGAAGATTGAGTCGATTCACCCTTGGGCTTTTTGACTGTCTGTGCTAAACTCATATCCATGTGTTGCCTCTACTCAAACTTGCAGTGCAGCACTAACTCCCCAGCCTTTGCTTTCTATTCTGCAAAGGCTTCCAGGTTCAGGCCAGATAGGATGGGCAATAAATGACACTAGATGTTGCAAACTGGTGTTGGTTTTTACTCCTTTTTATCTTTTTAATGAAGAAGAAATATGGGATTAATTTGTGGCACAAAGTGTGCTAATCCTGCTTTCTTTGATAATCTTGTTCCTAATGTTCCATCATCTCCTATACTGCAATGTGTGGATTTTCCATTACATAGCCTTGCAAACATTGTTGTATTTCTAACTGCCTAGGTATGAAGGCACAATATTAATTGAGTAAGTGACATTCTTTTAGTAACTGGGTAAACGCCAGCATAAATTACTCTTGGCACTAACACTTGCCAAGGTGCAGTACCTACTTTTCTCAGCTTGTACTTTCTGTAGGTTGATGAGTTACACAGGGCCAAATTATTCCCTCTGCTGAAGCCAAAGGAGTTACACCTTGGATAAATGTAATCCATTAGGCCCTCCATCCAGCTTGTACAGGAACAATGTTAACCTCAGTGTTCAAGAATGAGAGAGTCACCTTGAACATAACGTTGTGATACTATCCAGCACATCCTTAAATAATGCCTTTTTAAACTATTTGAGCCTGAATCTCAAGAAGCCCCTTGCTATAGTGCTGATCATGAGAAAGTGCCTTCTAGGGCAGGATATTTTATATGCACTTCATGATTCCTTTCCATTAGGGGTGTGTGAAATGGGCCGTATTTGATTTGGATTTGGCCCAAATTGGGGACAGTGATACGATTTGTGGATTTGGATCACTGTCCCCGATTCAATTTGGCCAAATCTGAATCTGAAGACAGATAGACACAGCTTTAAATGTTTTTTTTATATACCTCGAGGTACCAGGCATGGCCCATGAATGCTGGGATGATGGGGTGGATGGAGCATGGCACAGGAACGTGGGGGAGGGGGGCCCCATGTGCTCGTCGGTGAACCCAGAAGTAGACTGGAAGTACTTCTGGTCCACTTCCGGGTCTGCCGCTGAGCACACGCCGCTTCACGCCCCCCAGCTCAGCAATCAGCCATGGGGGGACTCCGTGTGCCCGCCCAGACCCAGGAGACACAAGTCGCTGAGCCAGGGGGATGCTGGGGGTCCCCCTGTGCACTCCTCAGTCCTCCCCCCATTTCAGTAGAGATGGAAAATGAAATAATATTAATAAAAGTGCCTAAGGTTAAACATGACTGTGATACACATACCCATAGCTAAGAATTTCTCCCATGGGCAGCCTCCAGGTTGCATGGGGCTTCTGCCCAGCCACCACTCCCCTCATGGGTGACTGGTGCTTCCCAAGTCTGGGGGGGCACCAGATTGCTGATGGGGGAGAGGGGAAGTCCCTCAGCAGCCAATCACCAAGCCAGAGGTGATATCGGAAGTGCACTTACCCGGCACTTCTGGTTTCACAGCTGGAACTTCCAGGGGGTGCACGGTCCATCTCAGGGGATGCATCACCAATGATTCCCCTCATTGTTTTAGATGCAGCAACAACTGGGGTCTCCAGGCTCCCCCTCCCTCCCCAGCCTTCTCTTCCTGCTCCCACTCCTGGAGAGTGTGCTGAGGTGCCCAAGTTACGTGTGTGGTGGGGGAAGAGGCTGGGCTACTTGCAGTGTGCCTGCGGCATGACAAGTAGGGCTGCCCATGCTGCACGCCTGGTGTGCCTGGCTAGGAGCAGGGTGAGATGGTGAGTGTGGCAGGGGGAATCCGGCTGCCAGTGCAGCAGAAGTGGGGTGCCTGCATGGCAAGCAGTAAACACAATGTGTGGTCCCTGGTCTGTGGTCCATGCAATGTGTGGCTCCTGGCCACTGAGAAATTGGACAGCCATGGCTTAGGCCATGATCACAGTCTCTCTTCAGCCAATATATGGTATCATGACAGCAAGATTTGTGGGTGAAATATGCTGCTCAGACTCCAAGGGGCTGGCTCCCACTGCCTTCCACAGCTTTGTTGACTCTAATCTCTGTTGGGAGAGCTATGGCAGTCTGGTAGAGCCCTCTTCTGCTACCCAGGGGAGTAGGGGGTGCGAACAGGTGTCCCAGAAGGACTGTTTTGGCCAGAGGTTACGATCCTACCTGATACAGCAATGCAGCCAAGTAGGGCAAGCCTCAGACGCCAGTTCTTAAAGTTGCTGGTTCACTACAGCCCCTTTGACTGCATGCAGCCACAACAAAGGCAATCCATGTGTACAGGTATTAAATATGACTTTATTCCAGCACAAGAAACATCCCACCCCCGCATGCCACTTGAGGCTTTTGAGGGGAGGAGCTTAATTTACTAACAGTTTATATTCCCCCCCACCCTTTATACAGGTGGAAACAGGGATGCAAATTTCCAGGCACTGAAGAATAAGGCTCCTGAACCTCCCACCTTTGTGTCAGTGTCATTGCCACATGTAAGCAAGCTTTTGTACTTAATATGGATAACATGTCATGTTTGTGTCAATGGCACTGGAAGTTAATGATGCTCTAGATAATGATGTTTTATTACAAAGGCACAAACACAAGGCTGTGGAATCTTAGGGCATTTTGCAAAGTGTAATTAAAAGGAAGCAGGTGCTCTTTTGTAGGCAGGACCAGGTTTCAAGTGCAAAGGCTTATTTATTTTTCTGAACGTCTTTTCTTTTTCCCTAGCATGAAAACCACATTCCTTGCCACTGATTCATCCCTACTCGGCTTTGCAATACACTTCATTGCTAGGTTTGCTGATCACAGACGCAAATGGATGCTATCTCTTCAGAGAGCAGTAATTAATCATTTTTGCAGTTTTTCTTGAAGGTTACATCACAGTTTAATCATCAGTTTCCCCCCTCCTCCTCCCACCTTAAAATGTGCATTTAATGGCCAAAGTCAAGCAGTTGCTCCTGTTTTCTGAGCATTTGCCAAAGATCTAAAAAGCCTATGTTTCTAGTAAATGTGTCATATAAGAGTTTGGGCTGTGCTAAACCTGTGGTTGGTTCCCAAAGGAAGGTTCCTAAACCTCCCAAAGGGCGGTTCCCCCCCATCCATCTCCTTTGATTTGACAGATTAGCAAGCAGCAGTGTAAATGGGAAATACAAGGACAATGCATGAGGAGTGTCTGGACAAAATGGACAAAGGGCTTAAACTTTCTATGACCCAACTTTCCCAATTGAAAATAGGGAGAAAACTCCCCATTTCATTAAGGTGAAGTGGGGGTGCAGGAAAAAAGCAGGAAGAGTTGAAGGGGAAAGCCCTTTACTGGTGGTGCTGAAATGTCTGCTGTTGTCTGATAACAGCCTGGTCCCAGGTTACACTGCTGATCTACTTGTGATGCATTAAACTGGGTTCCTCCTGAAGCCTGACCTCCTCTTCTCAGGTTCCATTCACTGTGCACTTGCCCATTCCTTGAAGAAACCCATCATTTTTTATTTGTGTCATGAAAAGCTGATGATACATGCTCATGTGGAAAAGGTATATTTCCCTTTAACACTATGTGAAAAAAGGACTTTCTTGACTGTCATGTATGAAGCAAAATCCAAGATTTACTGCAACCTAGTTGTGTGAGCCTCTTCTTGGGAAGTAAAGCTTATGGCTGGGTTAATACTACACTCTTATCTTAATAGACTCACAGTTTTGAAGGATTTAATACTGAAAAAAGAAGGAAAAAAAAGATGAAAGATCCATTCTTTGCCCTGTTATGAATACCAGTGTGATGGGTATTTATCCTCTCTTTGTCTGTACCATCGAAATATTAGAGGGAAAGCCACTCAAAAAGGATGCATTGCCTCCCTCCTTGATTCAGACATAGACCTTCTTTGTGAAAGTTCCAGAAATAAAAATCATGTTCTGCAGCTGCTGTAAAAATCTGATTAGATTTTAGATAGCTTTTGCAAGGGAACACAATAAGAGAAAGCATAGAAAATCGAGAAGTTATCAAATATACAATTTATTTTTGATATCAGACTACGGATGTAGTTTAAATCCAGGCCTCCTGCTTCTTCTTGCCCTGATTGAATTAGTGCCATCCTGGAGTCTGACTCGTCTATCTTTTAATCAATTACCCTCAATCACACTGCAAATCTCTCTGTGACGTTACTGGGCTTGCACTGTGTGCCTTGCTGCAATTCAGAGCATGTCCTTTATTAAACTGTTTACTTTTTGTGGCATTTTCTAGAAGCTAGATGAGGTGGTGATCATCATCATCATCATCAGACTGATTTGCATCTCTAGAGTGTTTTTCATCCTAAAGTCTTTTCCATGCTGCTTATGCCACCACATCTTGGGTAGAGCATGTGGTGCTTCCAGCACAAAGCAGCCAGTATAGGGAGGGGAAATTCTGAGCAAAGATACCAATCCTATAAAAAGTGGCATAGAATCGCTAGGGATGGGTTTTTCAATACGTTTTGTCCCCAAATGGGCACTAATTTACTCATACGAGTCCTGTGACTGTGCATATAAGTTGAGTAACTTTCCATGCAGGTGACTAATTCTATACTCTAGTGATCACAGGACAGATGAAGGGTCCTTAATGGACTATGCTTTCCAGTATAATTTGGCAATCCTGAAGTTGCCACAGTCATCCCTGGTCAGCCTGATGACCGGGGAAATGGAAAGCAGTTTTAGAAACAGTTTTTTTTCTTCTATATTGTGGGCCTGCATGGAGTATGGCTTTGCTATACCTGGGGCATCTGGCTGTGCTTTTTTAGGTCTCATTCAGAAGATCTCCCCCGCAGGAGACAAGACAAAAGTCAATTTATCTATAGTATCATTAAAAAGTAAAATCTACTATGCTGGGGTTCAAACCTGCATTTCTGTGGAAGCAAGATAGCTCAAGCCTAATGCATAGGTCCCTAATAAACCTCTTCATCAGTAAGTGCATGCAGCCTCAGGAAACTAAATTCTCCTGCACTGCTCATAGTTCCAGGTACTGCTTTGATGCAACCATATTTATTTCCAAAAAGGGATGAACATGGCAGAATCATTCAATACAAGGCAGTTTCATTGCTTTAAGTTCCAGGCCTCTTTCTAGCCAGCCAGCCTAAAAAAACCTCTAAGATTTCTCTCAAAGTTACACTACAATTGTTTGTCTGCCTCTGAAGCTCTTATTGCCTTTGTGTGGCCTGTCAAACACTGCCTGCCTTCATAGTATCATAGTGCTTAGGGCTGGAAGGGACCGAAACAGATCATCAGGTCCGACCCCCCTGCCCTGGACAGGAACGGGTGCTGGGGTAATATCACCCCAGCCAAATATCTGTCTAGCCTCTTCTTGAAGATTCCCACATGGTTTAGTCTTTGGACCATGGTTTCCTGTTTTAGCATCATTAAACAAAGGGATGTATCATTAAGTCTGTTTGAAAGTTGGCTATCATTCCCAGGTGTTTCACTAGGGGCTGTGTGCACTCAACCTCTGGCATAACGGTATATAATATCTGACACCATAGTGACCAGGCCTTCTACCATATGGCCCTTGGGCATGGGGTTGAACAAAAGGAAATGTGGGTTTCAGTGTGGGTTTGGAGCTATAATAGGACTCAGGTGTCCTGGGTTCATTTCCCTGCTCCATCACAGACTGCCTTTGGAAACTGAGGCAGGTCACTTGGAGCGGGTCCCTCTTGACCACTGGACTGCTACTTGTATTGAACGGGTACTTGTCATAGGGAACTTTTCAAAATGCACCCTATGCATGCCCAGTGGAGTGATGGGCACATACTGCATCCATTTAGGAAGGTCAGTGAGACCCTCTTGAACATGCTGGGTGGGTAAGTGGTGATAGCTGGTGCCCCTGCTGGTTGTACCAGACCTGCCCAGTGAAGGAAAGATGACCCTAACAACCAGTTTCTATAGGTACAGGAGAGTCCATGTTCTGCCTGAAGCCTCTGTGAAGATTGGGGCAACTTTCTGCCAGGGAATGACCAAAGCAGGACGTTCCTTGTTCACTCAAGTTCACTCTTTGTTCTTTATAGAATAAGAAGACCTGAAACCAGAGTGGAGGTGTCCAGGAACAGCTGCTTTTCCTGCTTCTCTTTCATGGCATCAGAGTACTAGGAGTTCTCAAGGACTGGGCATCACTGGCTTATGCTGTGTCCTCCCCAAAGGAACAATGCAACGTATATATTCTGATTCTCAATTTTTTCTTTGTACAGTTTTCATTTATTACCTGTAATCCTTCTGTTGTTCTAGTAAAAGGAGCTGATAATTTTAGATTCTCTCTTGTTTCATGATTAGTCACTGAGGCAACTTGATTGACAAGTGCCCTGCAATAGGTGCTGCTGGCCTATATAGTGAACCCAAAGAGGCTGTGTACATCACTCTGCAAAAGCCTCATATCACCATTAAAACAAGCTCCATCCACTGACTCTTGCTTGCGTGTGCCACAGGTGGGTAATTAGGCAGAACAGCTGTCTTACTTGTGGCCCTGAGGAGCCTGGAGCAGCCCTGGGTGCATGCTTGAGGGCCAAACTCAAGTTTTTCCAAGGTAGGGCATGGCTGAATACATTGATGAGTAGAAGGTGTACAGTTACTATGGTGATAGGGACCACATACATACCTTATAATAGTAGTTTGCCTGGCATTATCCACATCAGACACTTTCGTCTGACTATCATGGGCACTGGATCTAGACCTGAACTTCGAAGTTCAGACCCATTCTCGATAATGTTTTTCATTCCAAGTAATTAGAATGTGCTTGCATTTACTGTTGCTGTGTCATCTTCACAACTGGGATTTCAGAGCAGAGAATGATGACTAAATAATGCAGGAAGCAACAGAGAGAAGAGACACTGATTAGAAGCCATGCAGCAGCCCTAAATGATAGGCAGGTGATTTTCTGGGGCCTTTCTTTCCGTGCCACAGGGCCCTTCAGGACTCTGGAGTGCCGTATTCGGTGTGCTTCTGTGAGGCTGCACAGGGTTGGAGAGGGGGCAGGCAGATTACTTTAGGGGAATTAGTCCATCAACAGCAGCACCAGACAATCCAAAGGGCATGTGAAGGGGTGCAGAACTTCTGAGCATACAACCCTGCCCCACATTTTCCTTTGTGATTGATCAGTGGAGTGGCGGATACACTCTGGTAAACAGCAAAGATGTTGTTCCTCACCTGTTTGGTTCCTTCTGCGATCAGAGAAACAAAGCTTTGAACCTTCTTTGTAAATCATTTGCTCGAAAGAAATGCTGGTGATTGATTCTACAATTAACTTTTCTTTCTGGAGGACATAACTCACAGGACCTCGCAAAACCACACAGATCGGAAAGGGATAATGTCTTTGCTAATCACATCACCCCTTAAGTTATGATATGACTGTTGTATTGATGCTGCTCAGTGGCTGAAGTTCCCCTGCTGGAAATGTATGACAATATTGTGCTTTCTCAGATGAGTTTATGGTATGGGTAAAGCTAAATCTTGCCTTTGCAGGCACAACAAAGACAAACAGGGAAGAGCCAGGCATCTTTTCTGCTAACAAACAGCAAGTGTGGTGCTTGGTCCTTCCTCTGATAAGAAGCAACAGCCTGCTTGCTGTTGGCTCAGCTTGTTATCATTGGCACATTATATGCCATCCACTTTAAGCGAAGAGGGCAGGGTGCACCATAACTGTGCAGACTAGTACTGTGCAAGACAGAATACAAGCTAGAAGAAATAAAGTGCTGGATTTTTATTAGTCTCCTTGGGTGCGTTCAGACAAGTGGGAACGTGTGTTTCCCTGGGGATGAGTAGCACAAGTTGTGCTGCTACTACTTGTCCCCGGGGAATGCCCGTGCCACGTGCACTGTGGTGCATGGCAAGGTAGAGAAGGCTGAGGCCAGCAACTGTGCTGCTTTTTTTTTTGGTGTGGGTTTTTTGACCCCAGGATCTCCCAAGATTAACCCTCCTCCCGCCCTCCACACTGCAAAATAGGGAAATGCCTGCATATGTGATGTGTGGCACCGCCACCTATTGCACATCCGCGCTCGTCTGAATGAGTTCCTTGTGTGCATTTATGTATGGGCACAGTGGTGATGATTATATAAGCAATCATGGTGTCCATGTGCAGGATGTTTGCTGTGTTTGAGCATGCACAGACTTTTGAAAATGCCCTAAATTTCCCACCAAGGGGGAGAAATAAGATAAAACTTGTGTATACTCCAAATATTTAACTATATGAGATATAATCATCCTTCTGAAAACTGCCAAAACATTTTTATAGTCACAAAGTAACCAACTGAATGTGAATTAAACATAATGAAAGTCCTCCAGAGTCTTCAGACACTACAGACTGCACACGGGTCTGGATGCCTTTTATCTTACTCACTGAAGAACTCTAAGCTCAATCAATTCATTGCTATGTTTCCCAGCTGATTGCTATGCTGACTTTGACTCCCTTAATTTATAGCACAAGCTTTACATTTTCCAGAATTTATGGAGAGACCTTGCCATTGAAAGGATGAGATGGTTACAGCACTTCTTTCAGTTTGCCAGTTCTTCAGGCTGGTTGTGTCCTAGGTAAGAGGCTGCAAATATTTGTTCACATGTCTATCACTGCCCTATTATTACCAGTTTAGAGCCATTAACCTGAAGTTACAGTGAATCAGTCTCCACTGATTCAGTAGAAATATACCATACCTTGAATGTTCTCTTTTTCACTTAGTGTACTCTTATTAATAGGCTAGGGAGAGAAGTTACACATAAACCTGTTTAAGTGATCAGAAACCAGTATAAACCTGTAACAGAACAGAAGTTCAAGGCACATAAAACCACTTTCAAAATGGCCAAAACCAGTTTAAGATAAACCTGGTTGGATGTAGTATCAGACTTAACTGATTTAGGTCAAGCTGGTTTCTGGAACTTCTGTCCCAGATCCCCTCCTGATTCAAGTTAACTCTCAGTCCTCCAGCATCCCAGGATGCTTGGCAGCCCTGGGCTGGGCTGTCCGCTCCAGCAAAGCAGCTCTGCCCCTCTGCTCCGTCACCAGAGCTCTATCACTGCTCCAGCTGGCAGACAATGAGGTGGGGGAAACCTTACTATTAGACCCCAGCCAGGGTCCACCTGGCAGCATGGGGAGGGGAAGTTAGGCTCTTGGAGACTTTCCCCCCTCCCTGCTTGAGAGGAGATACAGGGCAGGGTATGGTCAGACCTCAGCCCAGCCAGCTGAGTATGACAGGGAGGGGTTTAAACCCCAACCCTGGCCGGCACTGACCACAGCCCCAGTCTGCTTGGTTGGGGGTGGGAGGGCAGGAAGCCCTTGGAGGCTTTTACCCCTCTCCACTCAAGCAGGAAAGGAGGGAAAATCCTCAGAAAGCTTCCTTCTCTCCTTCCCTCCCACCAAGCAGACACATGCCACCCCCTCCTCATCTGAGCCAGGATCAGATAGTGGGGCTAAGGGAATTGCTCCTGGCTCTGGGAAGGAAAGGGGAGTTAAGCCCCTGCTTCAGGCTTTCCCCCTCCCCTGTGTGCACGGGGCAGCACCCAGTTGGGGTCTAGTAGGGGGGATGTTTTCTCCCCCACCATAAAGTCTAATATTAAATCTGGTAACAAGGCAGGGACTCCCTTCTCTGCACCAAGGCCAGGGCTGGGGGACCCTGTGAGGGGTAGGGAATGCCCCCTGAAGCTGGGGACCCAGCCAGCCCCAGGCTAGAAGGACTGTTCCCCCTGGAGGGTTTGGCGGGAGGGGGGGGAGCACCAAGGGTTTTGGGGGGGGCGTGCTGGGCAGCCAATCAAGGATAAGCCCTGCTTGGCTGCACTTGGGTGCCTTGCAGTGGTCAGCAGGCAAGGAGGCATGCTCTATTGCCCCCTCCTGCCTAGCTATTGGTGTGGGCCACTGCAGGGGTCTGGCTGCCTTTCCAGTTTCAAAAGGGAATGTCTGTTCACTTTCTTATCAATTCAATCTATGCAGTTTCGACTAACCTGCAAAGATTGACTCGATTCAGCCTGGGGCTTTTTGACTGGCTGTACTTAGCCACATCTGACACAGGTCTTCTCCTGTCGCCTTACTATAAGTAACATAACTGCATGCTTAATGTCAGACTTTACACATTTTCTTTCAGTGATTAACAGACCGCCTTCCTTATCAAGCATTAGCTATGTTTCACTCCTTCCTTTTGTTCTTATCATTTCACATTTATCTGTGTGTGCTATTATTTGCCCAGCCACCCACATTAAGTCTGAAATCATTCATTAAAGGCTGAGTCCTCTGTTCTCCATTACTTGCTGTGCCCTGCCCCTCAATTAAATGTCTTTGGTAGCCCAGATTTGGTTAAATAGTGAAAGGCTGAGGAGAACCCAGTGCTCTTTCCATAGTATATAGTATGCCACTTCTGTTTCCTTTCCTGTTCCTTTCAATTGAATTGAATGTTCAGTTGATGATCACTTTTCCTCTCTTACCCTCAAGGCAATTTCAGATACTAATTAAAAACATATTTTCTTAGTTTATAACTACAGGTTTTCATTGTTCATATTCATCATACAACTTTGACAACTGTTTTTTTTAAGGGGTAGAATATCAAGCATATGGGGTCTGCTCCATTCCCTTAGTTTATCTTGGCATTCCTGTTGCAAAGAAAATTCTATCAAAATCTCCCACCCCAGAAAATGTCAGCTGCTGTTTTCTAATGGCTCCTTAAAATATGGTTCCACTCTGCAAAAGTCACTCTGCATTCAATGATTTGCATATCAAATGTGCTCCGTTTACAATATTTGGTATTTCTCACTGCCAGATATGGAAACCCTGTCTTGGCTCTAAGTGGCAAGCTGGGTTTTTTTCCCATGTCAACAGTCATTAAAAGTGATGCAGGCATTGTCCTAAAGTTAAACTGTTCATGACATCTGTGGAACATGGTTGCGTCTAATGAGTTTGGGTAGGGATACCTGATTAACCTAGTCACTGACTACGTTGATGTACAAGGTGAAAATGGTTTTATTTTGCTACTGGCAGTCACCTCTGTGAGGTTATCTAGAGTGAACAGTAGTAAAGCTTTATTTTTTGCACAAATGTCAGCAGGTCTGATGTTTAATGCACACTGGGTGCAAAACTGGGGTGCAATAGTTATAGCTGCTCTCAGAGTGAAGCTAGTGTATTCCCCAGAGTAGCTTTAGAAACGTTTGAATTTGTGTTCCAGCTTCATTCCTAAGCATGTTTCTAGAGAGGGGAAAGGAGATGAACACCTCAAGCAAACCATGTATCAAAGATATAGGTTAGTGCCTGTGAAAGATACTGGACTGACAGCCCCAGGAAAGCCAATCCAATTGACTGTCACACCCGACAGGTCCACGCCTTTGCCCTAAAGGTGTACTCCAGAGTAGACTGTTGAGCACTTTTGGGACAGACTAGGTACATCTACATGAGACATTAACTGCGCAGTAGCTTAATAACATGGCATAGCAGCGTGCCAGGCAAACCGTGCTAAAATGCTACTGTGCAGTAGTATTAGGCTATTGCACAGTTAGTGTCAGTAAAAAGCTGTGTTGTGCCCACGCTACTGTGCAGTAGTGCCAGTTACTGTGCATTGATTTAGTACTTGGTTATGCAAGTATTACGCTTAATGCACAATAACTACAGCGCATTGATGAATGTGTAGATGCAGCCACAGTGTAGTATTAACACTTCTATTGCACTTCCTGCTGCTCTCAGCCATGATCTAGAGACTGAGTAGTTCTAGGGATGAATGGGCAGTTCATGCTTCTTTAACCCCTTAACTCACATGCTGAGATTTCCTAATCAAGTCTGTAGTGGCTTAGATGAAAATTTCACAAATAGCTGCTAAAAACAAAACTTCTTAAAAAAAAATTGTAAACAGGACATTGCTGTTTGAAATATTCCCAGTGGCTGTATTAGTAAAACAAGATTAAAGATCAGGATACTAGTTAAAGCTAAGCAAGTTTGCAGAAACTTTTCTTCTAGGAATTTTTCTTAGTCCAACTGTTTCTCTCGGTATATGGAATGAAAGGGAGATGATTGTCCAAATATTTGTTGTGTGAATCATTTTTTGCACAAGTAATTTTTACATGGATAGTGTTTTTCATATTTTTGTAAGCCATCTGTCCAAAGCTGGAAAGAATTTGATATTTTTCTAATGAAGTAGTGATTCTAATGCATATAACTACTAAAAAACCCCCCTATTTATGCGATTAGCAGTTACCTTGTTTTTATCAACCCCTAAGAAAAATAACAGATGGCATTAAAAAATCCTGCAGGACTATTTACATTACTAATATGATTGTTATTATTAATAATAATTCATATAAATCTCATGGGCTGCCATCACTGTCTATGAGTTGGCAGTCTCTCATCTGGAGTTTTGGATCAGCAGAATCCTTGGGGGTCAAGATGTTACTGTAATATAGATGATGTCTTCAAAATATCAGCTTTTTGGAGACTCAGGAGGCTGATGGAAATGTCTAGGAGTCGTTAACATGGCCCTTTGGGGTCTCCATGGCACTTATGACAGTTGGTACTCCTTCAACTGTTTGTTTCCAGGTTCTTTCATAGGGATCGATATTTTGAAACTGTTGCACCACGTAACCGGTGTACCCTTGACCTGCGAGCCTGGGTTGGCACGACCGGCTTGGCGCAGAAGGGATAGATGACTGGACGGGTGGGGAGTAGCGGCGAGTAGGAGTCAGGCGGCTTGAAGCGTATTGGTTATATGAAAGGTTTATTGTACTTACGCTACCGATGGTCGCAGAGTAGGCAGGATAGCTGACTTGTTCAGTTACAGTGCATAAAACAGAACGGTCTAAAGGGGTCTGTTGGTTCACGGGGTTCCTGAGCTGAGCCCTTGCTTTCTAACCCGGAGGCTAGGTGCGGCTGCCCAACTCAACAGTCCCAGAACTGGTCAACAGCCCATGCACAGGGAAAAACTATAATGCACTTTCAATCAGGAAACTTCCGAGAGCTCTTTGACGAGAAGGACAGACGAACCGGTGAGAAACGAATACGCCAAAATGAAGGTCGGTGGCGGGGAGATGTCTACAGGTGGCCAATCTGCTGACTGTGTCTCCTTGGTGTGCTTGGAGTTCTCTGCTTAATGGCGGGAATCTGCTCTTAGTTATAGTCAGCAGTGACCAATCACTTCATGCCAATTGTGAATATTTACTGACCCGCCAATTACGTTCTTACACAGTGACCTAGATACATATTCATCTGACCTAGATACCTTTTCATTTGACCTAGATACATTATTCACCTGGCTGCCCTCAGCGGGTTCAAAAGGTCAACCTTGTGATCGGCACCTGCAATACTTATCATTGCAGACAACAAGCTCCTTAAGTGTGGAGAACAAACTTTTAACAAACTCCAACTGCAGTGCTTCTTTTAGCAAAGAAATAAAGGCTACTAGTGCTGAGGGGTCTTTATGGCCTGCATCCTTACTAAGTTATTATGTTCTTTTGCTTTGCTGGCATCGGCACTCAAACCGACAGGTAAAACTCAGACATGACAGAAACCATTTCTTTTTCCCCTTTGCCAAATGTTTATTTCATGGACAAGCATGGTCAATAATAATGGTTGCTTTGTGGGTATGAATGTGAGGCCTTATGAATCAATAAGAGAGCTGGGTTTCTGGCTTTCACTGTTTCACTGACATCCCAATATATACTCCTTTTGTTATCTTCAGGTACTGGGCCAGATTTATGCTCTTACTGGTTATGACTATAGGGGAATGATGGTGTCCACACGGGTTGCAGTGAAGGACACTAGCTGCTACTGTTTGTTACTGAGATTTTCTGCCAAAAGCACCTGCTATCCACAACTTTTTCAACAGAATTATTGTGAATAAGTATCCCGTTCCTCACAGACGGAACTAGATACTGGGAGACCTGTTTTATTCAGCTTGAAACGATTACCTTCTCCATGCCTGGAGAGACATTTCAGACCGAAATGACTCAGTTTAAGAGGAAACAAACAAATGAAGAAGGAGCAAAATTAAAATTGCAGTGGATTTACCTCGACTAGGATAACGTGGTGGAGTTTAGCTCAGGCTGATCTAGATAAGCCTGACTTAACCAGGTTTCTTAACCAAGGCAAACTCAGTGAGGGAACCTGGTGTGCTTCGCTTCTGTGAACGGCTGCATTTGAATGGTGCTCAAAACGGCTGCTGCCTCTGACAGCCTTTTAGAAGTGCAGGTCATGGGGAAAAAAGTGATCCTGGCCTGTGTCTTTAATTTTGCTGCAACTTTCATTTTGCTCCTTCTTCATTTGTTGGTTTCCTCTTAAACTGAGTCATTTCGGTCTGAACTGTCTACATGCTTTGGGGGAATTTTGTCACTGAATTCGGTGGGGGCAGGATTGGCTCCTACTACAATATCTTATACTGAAAATGCTACTAAAAATTATACTAACTGAAATCAGTTCTTTCAGAGGGCCCACGTTGCAGGGTGTTGCCTTTAAAGACACAGCACTTCTCCATGATACCACTTACTGTAGGAATGACAATTCTTGTCAGAAACACGTATCAGCTGATTGAATTACTTCTGTGTCTCCTCAAGAAAAAGGCAGAAACAGCACACATAGACTGACCAATACTCATTATATTCTCTTGTCCGTTAGACTAATAATTGTGCAGTGGTATGAAAATGCCTCTTGTGTCAATCAGTTTCTGACCTGCAAATATGAGCTATAAGTTTTAAAAATGAGTTTGCTATGTGTTTAATTGCTTCATGATGATGAGAGGCTGTCAAAACAATCAATAGGAAATGATTTTGCATAGCATTGATTCTAGGAATAAAAAGCAAACTGAAATAGGATGGAATCCAGATAAAGTTGTTTTGATGGTTCACACTGAGTTTTCCCCTGGCGACTAGTTTTGCTGAAGAGCCTTTCACTCAGTGAGTGACTTATTGATCCCCGACTGCAGACACAGGCCCTGGCTGGCAGCCTTTAGTTCCTTCTAACACTTTAATTATCTCATTGTTTAGTTTCTAGTGTATCACACCTGTCCCAGAAAGTCTCTTGGGAAGTATCTCACTTCTGTGAGCTGGATAACTTAATGGCTTTTCTAAAACATCATTTGTTTAAATGTCCACTGCTTAACCTGACTTGCATATGCTTCCCAATACAAGACAGATATAGTTCTATACGTGAAAATACATTTCTGTGTTCAGTTCAATTTTCAGTGTAATTCCCCACCTTTTTAACTCATGAAAATGTCCTGTGATAAAGCGCCTAAGGTTTGATGATCTAGAAATTGCTATGGTAGGTACAATTAATATACAATTAATAATATGTTGTAACTTAACATGCTGGTAACAGGGGCTTTCTTGACAGTCAAATCAATATCTACTTATAGCTAAAACCATGATTTTAAAAAAGCAGTGCAGCTCAATAAGCAATAGGCTACTGGAACTAGCATATGAAATAAATATCCTAAATATCCTTCCTACACTACTCTGACTAAATACCAAATAAATAAGATACCAAATAAACCCAAATAAAAAAGTCACAATCAGTTACAGAAAAAAATTGAAATGACTGCAGGAGGGTAGCTATGGCATGGTCCCCACCACCTATTGTTTGAATCATTTGAAAATTATAATTTTTTTGGAAAGAACAACATTAAGGATGCAATCATACCCATTTCTGCTTTGTGTCCTTACATTAGTGCAAGCCACACACATTTGTGTGATTTACTGTTTGATTTAGGATCTAGTTACAAAAATAAACGGAAGAAAGAAAACCTGAAAATGAATTAAATAGCACTTGTACTATGTCTTTCATAAATATTTTGATCAAGGAACCAAACTGCAAGCAACACTTTCTGCGTAGTGTTTCTATGAGCTACCATGCTAAAAGCTTTATAGAGATAATGCTCTAATAGGCTGTATGGATATATTCAGCCCATACACTGCACGGTTCTCAGCACATCCATATTCATTATTATAAAAGCTTGTTGTCATTCATCAAACAAGGGGCCAGATTTTTAAAGGTAGTTAGGTGCCTCATTCCAAATGTAACCATCTAAATTCCTTTAAAATCAAGCCCAGTGTCTCTAAAAGTTCACAGTAGCAAGGCTTCACTATGGATATGCAAGGGTAAGAAAGGCTCTTGGAAAAAAACAGAGCAGCAATCTAGTAGAAAAACAAGTACCTACTATTTCCAAGAAAAGCAGCATTAATTACTGAGTTGCATGGAGAGAAGTTGGAAAATATGAAAATGCTCTTGAGAGACAAAGGAACAGATTTCACGAACCAATCTGTCAAGCTATCAGATCAGGTATCACCTCTGGCAGTAACCAATTCCCAGTGTGTTAGAGGAAGAAAAACACTTTAAGCCCTGTTATTCCTATGATCCAGTCTTGGTTGCTCTGAAGTCAAAGGGGATATTCCCATTGACTTCAGTGGGAACTGAATCCTGCCTCTAGCTTGTTTTTTAATGTTTTGTGTATCAAGAGATATTCTTTATGGATACCTTTTTCAATCAGTGTATGCCTAGAAATGTTGGTTCAGTTAACTGAGATTGTTATTTTATTGCATTCATTAAATGAAACACTATGTTTTTCATAATATTAATAATAAAAAAAATTCAAACGAAACTGAAGCGCAAAGGAAAGACCTACATTCTTCCTACTTGGGTTATCCTGGCTCTCTTAATGAAAACTGAGGAAAATACAAACTTTGTAAGTATGTCAGTTGTTTCAGGCTTTGGTAAATCAGAAGACAGGAATATGAGTGAAGGACTCCACTGAAATCACTAGCCACTCTCACTTAAACTGATTAGACTATCATAGCTGCATCTTAAAAAGCTGGTTTTAAGGTAAAAACTGGCAGACCAAATCACCTCTAGGAACTTAGCCAGAGCTATAGCAATATATATCAGTGGAGAATCAGTCCTAATATATTTAACTACAGATGTTACTGTTAAATTAATCCAAACCAACCCTGGTCTCTTTAAATGTACTAAGATGAGCCTCCAATCCAAGAATGCTTTGGGGACTTACTTAATAATGATATTTATATTTCCATATTGTCTTGGCACTTCAATCATATAATTACACTGATTAGATTATCCAGCAGAAAGTACTGCTATAAAAAAATTGTGTTGCACCGTCATGAGGTTTCCAGTGTCATTTAACTTGACAACTTTCAGATCACCTTCATGATTCCTTATGAAGCTGTTGTTTGGTGTCGGCCAGCATATCCCCGCCTAATCCTCATAAGAAGTCCTGATTTAGTAGTAGTTTTGGCTAGATCAACTCTCTACCCTTTAGGCCTATAATAGCTCAGATTTGATGCCAAATGAGCTGCAAAAGGCACATATTTGATAGGGCATTTGGAAAGGGCTGGCAGGATGCTTGCTAGATGAAAGAAGAACAGCAAGGAGCATTTGTTGGGAACTGGCTGAGCTCCTGCTGATTTAATCATTTTAATGCTGCTGAAATTACAGTTGTATTGTTAATGTGTGGTAAGGTAGGTAGAGCCTTGGATAGGTGTCTCTTTAGTTATTTTTAAAGTCAAATAAATAAAACTAAATAGAAATAACTTATTCTACAAAGGAAGCTGGCAAGAAGGAATCCTGGGTTGATGATTCACTTTTAATTGCAACCATAGCAAAAATATATGTGCCTTTGTACATTGAGAAATAGGCATTCAAAGATATCTGTTTAATATTTGCCAGATTAGAATAAAAATTGGGAAGGATGCTAGATACAAGTGTTCCTTTCCTTCACGTCTCAGCAGAAAAGAAAAAGGGAAGGCAGAATAGTTACTGGCCAGATGCTACAAAAGAGAGAAAAAAAAGTCGGGCTATGTGCACAATGCCAGGAACACAAGAGAGGCTGACAAAAATGATATACCAGAGACACCTGAGTTTCTTCAGACAGAATGGGCTTGTTGATTGTTTCTGCTGAATTACAGACCCAAAAACCCAGTGCAGTGCAGCATTTCTTTTGGATATCAAATTCCTTGATAACCAGTTTTTGGGTCAGCTTTAAACTTCTTCAGAAGTGAAGAAGATGAATGCCCTGTTGTGGTAGCAGCGTGCAGCTGCCACACAGAGTAGGTGCAGGGGTAGGATCTTTCTTTCATCCCAGCTCTATTGGGATAACAGCTAGCCTGGGATTATTTATTTACATTACTGCAGTAATTGTGGACCAGGATCCTGTTGTCCTTTTCCCAAAGAGCTTCTGACCCAAAGTGTAAGACTTGCAATAACAAATTGATACAGACAGATAAGAGAGTATGAGCAAACAAGGAGACAATATTGGCCAGGATGATGATGGGCAACGGTTACAGGACACAAGGAACCTAACACTTATTGGGTATATTGTAGCTTTGCTCTATGTATAACCTGCCATTTCATTGCGTATCTCTGTATGTTTAGTTGGAATTGAGGCCTTCATTTGACAACGCGCATAAGCATGTGTATTAACTTTAAGTATGTGTTCAAGCTCTATTGACTTTGCTTAAAGTTGGGCACACACTTAAGTGCCTGCTGGCTGGAGATGTAAGTACAAGTTAAACTACTTTCCTGAATTAAGACCTTAGTTCCCTCATTCACACTATTGTGTGTGTGATATTTCGTACTCTGAGAGTTCCTATTGAATGACTAATGCTCTTTGGTAGCTGTTGTAAACTAGCACATAAATATGATGGAGCATTCTGAACCATTCCAAGCTGCTGCACAGACCATAGGCCACATTTTTCTCAGGGCTAACCTAGATTTCTTGTGTACAGACTCTGGCAGCCCAGGGCATCGCTGGTGCGTAGCCTTTTGGCTGGCTCTGCAGAGGGCTAGATTTCATTCATACAGCACATTCACCCAGCAACTAATCCCCCCAACTAAAACTGTCCTCCCTCAGTGGCATCACCTGCCTTCCCAAGAAGCAGATCCTACTGCAGCCTTTCAGATGCCTTGTTGGCTCAGGGGGATGCAGTCAATGCCTCACTGCACCAGTCTCACTGAATCTGTGCCTGTATGCGACGTGCTCTCAGCTGAAATTGGCCCCTTCTGCATTCAACAGGCAGAAACTGTTCTGAGAGAGTGAAGGAAAACCCCTTAAAGTGAACTTGCAGGGGATGTACATCTATACAGGGGGAGTTTACTAGATCTGGATTTAGCCAGGACAATGGCTAGGGACAGACATTACACATAAACCAGTTTAAGTGATCAGAAACAGGTTTAAATATGTAACAGAACAGATGTTCAGTGCACATAAACCAGTTTGAAAATGGCTGAAATCAGTTTGAGATAAGTCTGGTTGAATGTAGTATCAGACTTAACTGACTTGGCTCAACCCAGTTTATGCAATGTCTGTCCCAGACCACTTGCTGGTTTAAGTAAACCAGACTCCCCCAGCATCCTGGCATGCTCTCTGGGCTAGGCGGGACTCTCTGCTCCACAGCAGAGCTGCCTTCCCCCCCCCCCCCGGCTGCAGCTCTGGCAGAGACTCTGCAGGGGCTGCCTGGCTTCTCCCTGCCATACCCCCGACCTCGCTACTGAAGCAGGAACCCTCCACTCCCTCCCTCCCTCCCATCTCCCTCAGCATGGACTCCAGCCCCACAGCCATATGGTATGCTAGCTAATGCCGAGAGATGTCTGTGTGTGTCTCCAGTTTCACTGGGACAGGCAGACAGAACAGTGACCACTTAGGGCTATTTGAAGCTAATCAACAAGTCAGCCAGGAAGCTGTTTAAGAAGAGTTTGAAGTAATGGAGAGAGCCTACTGTTTTGCTGATGAGGTGCTAATCACTGTTATGAGCCCCTGCTGGCTTACTCACCTGTCAGTTTGCTTATAAAGAAGCAGGGAAGAAGACTGAAAAGCTTCAGATCATCAACAGATGCATGCACTGCACCCCCCCCCCCCCCCCCGGCCTTGCCCCAGCGGGGGCTGGGGGCTGGCAGCACTCCCACCCCTTGAGCAGCCAGTGGGGAAATGCCTGGGACATGCAGGCAGACCTCCCTAATCAGAGCCTCCTGCCAGGGCCTGGCCACACTCCCCTCAGCTCAGTCGGGAGGGCTGCTCTAGCGCCCCCCAGCTTCTAGCCTGAGCCACTGCAGGCATATGCCTGAATTTTCTCACAGTCCAGAGAGAATATCTGTCTGGTTATAAACCGGTTCTGCCTAGCCAGTTTAGACTAACCTCAAGAATTGTATCAATTCAGGCTCAGGCTTTTTGAATGTCTGTCCCTAGAAAAAGGGGTTAACTCCCCCTACTGTTGTAACACCTTGGGTTCCTCTATTCCATATGCACCAAAACATCTTTTCATAAACCAGCTGTTATCATTTGGACTTTAGGTTGCTTCAAAACCTGTTTTAAAAACAAAGTCCTGAAGGATTTGTTCCCTCCCCTAAAGCATTATAAATAGCGTGAGTGCAATGCAAAGAATGACTAGCACCACATGCATGTCAGACTTTAATGTCATTATTAGCTACTTTCCCACTTTGTATTTACAGTTGCATGGGGAATATTTTTTTACAGGACTGTAATTTTGGATAATGTTGAGCAGGAGACTAAAGAACAGCAGGACTGAATTGGTGTCACTCTTTTAGCAGTCTGTGGAGAAAGAAAGGAGCAGCAGTTTACCTTTTTCCTCAGAGCAGGAAGGGGTGAGCGGAGGTTGCTTTGCAAAGATCAAACGCACAAAATGAGCGTTAGCTACATGTGCAAAAGTTGGATCAAAATACTGTATGATGGAAGAACTGGACCTGCATAAGTATTTTTCTGCCCCAGGGCTCTTGCAATGCTGCTGGAGGATTTCCCTTTGAATGCTCCCTCTTGAACAAACTGTTATGGGCAGGAGTCTAGAGCACCCCCCATTGTGCTCCCTTTTCATCCTGTAAAACTCCAGTCCTGAAATTCCTCGGGGGCAAAGTTCACTTTACTGCAGTAGGCCCATGCACTGCCTGAAGGACGGCCATGGATCCAGCCTTTGGTTTATTTTGCTTGAGAGTATTGCATATATTTGTTTGGCTGGAGTTTCCCATTAAGAAGGGTACTGTTTAGCATTGGCTTAACATTAACTAATTTTCTCGTTATTTCAGCAAGTGATGTAGCCCAGTTTCTCAGGAAGGGGGAACTAATGCTATGCATAAATTATTTGCCCAGGGTCATACTGGAAATCAGTACGAGAAAGGGGATTATAACTCAGAGGCTCATTGCTCCCACTCCTGTATTCTGACCATGAAACCTTGCCTTTCTGTAATAATCACCAGAGAATTCGCTTTGGCATACATCCACAAGAAGAGAACTGGAACCTTTTCAGATGTTTTGATTTCTAGTCATCTTAGCTCCAATTCATTTTAAACAACTGCCTTCAACTGCAATAAATCCCATGAGAATGAATGTTCATGCAGCATTTCTGTTAAAAGTACCTTAAAAACAAATCAAACAGCATTCCTCCCTGACATCTTGCAGTGGCCACAAGGCTGAGTTCTTCAGCTCCTGTTTGAGTCAAGGATGCTCAGCACTTAACCAAAGCTCTCAGCATCTTTTGGTAGATCAAGGCCTAGAGAAGCAGACATGCCTTATTTAAAGAAGGTAACAAAGGATCTCCTGAATGCAGTGTAACAAATACAGTTATTTCACAATTCTCTCGCTCATCTCTTTTTGTGGAATACTGAGCAACATTTAGGAGCTACAAAACGGATCCACTGCCATGTAAAATATACTGTTTTTAATGTACTGGTCTAGTAGTCTCTTGGTGTGTGCAACAAACTTCATGATACTTGGAGAGGACCATAAAGAAAGAGTCAAAAGTGGTACCAGGAAGTCAGTCTATGTACCTGTGGTTTAATAGCAAATGACAGGTGCTTTTTAATAATCAGATACTTTTAATAAATAACCTAATTTAGTTGGAGAAACCTGGACTTCTGTAAATCACCCAGCACAGAGTACATGAAACATTGTTGCGGTCGTCAGTTTGATGAGCCCCATAGCAACAGGAAAAGTATGATTTACAGACTAAGGTAGCAGTAGCTAGAAACTGAGCAAACAGGTGCCATGGAGGAAATGCTGGCTTGCCATACAAAAATGTCTTGCATAAGACTGGAAACAAGAATGTAATCTGTATATAGACCTAGCCCTTGGGGATGAAGATGAGAAAATGAAATTCTTTTATCATCTCATTAGGGAAAAGAATGAGGAGTGAGTGAGAAACCGTAGTCAGAAAAAAATGTCTAAAACTGATAGCTGATAAAAGTGTTTGATGAACACTTTGACACCAGGCAGACTGAGACTGTAGAGGCACACTATATATGTCACCCGGGCGGTACTCCAAGACGTACCCCCTCTCCAACTGAAGGGATCAAAGCAGGTGCACAAGCGCTGTAGGAGGTATAGGGACTCTCCTCCTCTATAGAGCAGAGCCAGACCACTAATGGGGACTTAACCATATACCTTTGAATACTGCGAACATAACAGGCATAAATCAGAGGGTATAGCGGACACTACCATGCCCCAAGGGGACAGGATTCAACAAAAGTTAGACACTTACAATCATTGACAAAAAACAGGGTTAACAAAATATAAAACACAAACAGCAGAACAAACAATACAGGTTGGTGAAATATAAAAAGGCACACAATGCAAAATGTCCAGTGACAAGGAAATATAAGGCCTTGGTACCTGGAGGGTACAATGGCCCCTTTCCACTGTAAGAAGGTCTGCTGCTTCTTAGCTCACTCACCCAAATCACCTCCGCAGGGACTTGAACTCAACTCTCCCACATTATAGGCAAGAACACTACCACACAGCCACCACTGGTGGCAGTGCCCCACCCTGCTAGGGGTCTTGACCTTCTCCGAGCCCTGGCCTCACGTCAAGCTGCCTGGCCTCTGATTGGAGAAGCTGGAAGCAGAGCTGGGAACCCCTCAGGTCGCTGCACTGCACTGCTGAGGGTCCAGCCGCTGCCTTCAGGTCCTGCTCGTTCAGGCTTTTCTGGGGCATTGCTCCTGCCCCACTGGCTCAGCTCTTGCCAGCTCTGTGAAGCTTCTTCCTTGTCCCTCACTGGTTTCTTCCCTGAGTCAGCCCACGCTGCCCCTTTTATCCCCCACCAGGTGACCCAAGGGGCCAATCAGGACACGGGGGGTGAGTCTCTGGGGCCTGATTGGTGTGGAAAGGGAATCCCAAGTCCTCCAATCATCTTTTACCTCTTCAAAACCCCTGGGCCAAATCATTACCATATTGGTGAGGAAAGGGAATCCCAAGTTCTCCAATCATCTTTTGCCCTTACAAAACCCCTGGGCTAGGTCACTGCCAGCTAGCCCGTCATATATATATCTGAAACCAAGAAGTAGGATAGAGAACAGATACTTGCACTATATTTCTTAATTAGAGATGCACTTGTTTGTGGGATATGTGATTACAGTTTACAGGAGAGATTTCTTAGAAGAGCAGGTCTAGCCTAGAGAAATACCTCCAAACAGCAAGGACAGCTGACTGTCCAGGGAAGGGATGAGAAGAATGTCAACTACCAACATGGAATAAATGCAAAGGCTCAAGCTGAAGGAACCCAGGAAGCAGGACCGAGGAGGACTGACCAAGAATGCCACATAATGGACAGTATACGTTTATCCTGTAGAGATGGACATGAAAGGCAGAGAGAAAAATCCCGAGCCCCTTACTGATGGTGTGAGAGGTGTGAGAAACAATTGCTTTCTGACTGGATACTGTAGCTACTCCAGAAGTTAACAAGCAGCACATAACAGTGACCGAAGCTGCAAAGACTGCAAATCAATAGAATGACTGTACTTTTCTCGGAGATAGAAAGACTTGATATACATGCAGAGCTGAAAAAGGCTGCCAGTCTTCCTACTGCTCTATTTGCAACTTTGCTATTAGATTAATGACCATTTTTATTGCAGTTGGATTGCAGGTCCAGCTACAGCGTGAGTTAGAGTGGAGACATGTGCCCATGGCATCCTACAGTAAGGACTAGCAGTCAAATGTAGGTTGTTGATAAGAAACCCACAAAATGAGAGACATCACTTAGAATTCGCAGTGGTTGGCACCCAGGAATTTCACCAAGCCTTGGGCAGCAGGGCAGGGCCAGCAACGGATTTGACTGCAGTATGATACTAGAATACCCTAACTAGGAGGGATGAGGAAGACCAATCATCTTGGTCTGTGCTCAGCAGCCTAAGGGTGTATTTCAAGGAGATGAACAACTAGATGACAAACTTAAAAATACCAGCCCTCCCACTGCCTCCCTAGATGAAGCTCATGAAATGACTGAAATGCAGGGTTCTGTTAGCCCAGGTGAAGCCACTGAAGACAGGATGGCTGGCAAGCACGTAAGGAAAAGGTATCACAGAACCTATCGTAATTTCTAACCATGATCGTTTCAATAGATCTTTCAATGATAGTTCTATCACTGAATAGCTCAGCATCCCAGCAGTGGTTAAGAACACCTTTGGTTAAGCTGAGTATCTGCATTGATCCAAAACTACTTAGTAGAACATTGAAAGGAAATCACTACCCATTAGTAATGACATGCTACCCAATCCATCGAGAACAGAACTGTTCACTGAACTCAGACAATGGCAGAGATAAAACATCTGATGAAGTGTGCTCAGGCTTATGGAAAATTATGCTGTACATCTTTGATTTAGTTAGTCTTTAAGGTGCAAATCTACTCAAGTCTACTGCCTCACTTCAGTTTAACATTCCTAACTACCTGTCTCTGCTCAGAGATAAAAATGACAGCAACTGTGGAGTAGTAGCTGCTATCTGGCACTCAGTTGGGAAGTCTTAGATGGGGCTTCAAATAGTAGTTGAGTGATTTAGGAGAATCAGAAGAAACGAGGTATACAGAACAGTAGCAGCGTGTCACCCATCAGAGCAATGGTAGCAACACCATAAAAGCAAGTACACAAAGTGGTAACACAAAGAAAGTGGGAGACAGGTTTGAAGACCAGCATATGTGAAGTATCCTGAGGCTAAGAAGTTTTGCTAAGAAGTTTTGTTTCTAAGGAGGCATCTGTATTAGTAACACCTGGCTACAGCAAGTCAGTAAATATTCATGCTAATGATGCAGCAACAACAATAATTGTTAGAAGTGTTCATAGGAAAAGGAATACAGGTTGGATGAGGAAAGAGTTTGGAGGAAACAGCAGGAAGTCAATCTATTTGCATATCACTGGAGTGCTCTCTGCAGTTGCAGTATCTCTGTAAATAGTTCTCTTAGTAAAGAACTTACTTCTGAACACCTAGACCTGTTATTACCTGGCATGTGACAGATGGAACAGCATGGACTTATCCAGACCAGCATAAACACACTTATATAACCTTAATACTGAGACACCTGCTTCCACACTATTTCTACACTGGTGGAAAATCACATCCCAATCAGAATGGTTAAAATCTGTAGAAAATCTTTGTATAAATAGGCTTCAAATATGGTTTTCACTCCAGGCAAAGATGTATTTTTACCTTGAGACAGCTACTGTAAAACAGGCAGGTCAATGTAAACTTCTAATGTAGACATTGCATTTCATTTAGACCTTGATGATATATTATCTATTTGAGGACAACCCCTAGCAGGGGTGCATGCTTTCACCTAGTTCCAGAAAGACTACCTAGCACAGCCAGTACAATGGTGTTAGTGACTCAGTTAACTTCAGTTAAAAGACTCCTGTGTTGACATCTCTAAAACAGTGGGGGTAAAGAGAGAAGCAAACAGCAATCCAAAGAACCAGTAAAAGCACCAACAGTAGTGAAAGCATATTTTTTTTTGTCAGAAACTGAGTTATTCCAGAGGTTTTTTTGTCATTCTAATGAATACAAATGAATTAAATGGCACATGGTAAATGATATTGTAATTGTGAATGATGATTTTTTCTAAGCCCTCTTGCCCCTTTCCTCAGTAATTAGCTTTATATACTGTAATCCTTTTTAAATTGGTGAACAATTCTGGATCTTTAATTTGATAAGAATGCTGCAGGAAGAAAAGATGTTCATTCTTTTGAAGTTGTTTTTCTCCTTGCCTCCAAATGCTTCAGTCAGTTCATAAATTAAAATGATACATTTCTGGGTAGTCATCAGTTTATTGAATTCCTCTTCTCAGACTGCAGTCTAAACACACAACCATATCTCGCTTGGGCTTCTTATTTTTTCCTATGTGCTGATGCCTCCTGTATCCTAATATTTTACTGATCAATCACTTAGGTATCTAGGGTCCTCCAGAAAACTACAGCTAGAAGAACCCATAATTCATTAACAATTGTCACACATTTTTTAGCATCTACATAGGGAGCCCTATCACGCCACTGTAAAAGATACTGTCAGATAAGAATGCAGTTTATGGGCCTGTTTTCCAGAGGTGCTGAGTAGCCCTGCCTCCACTTGAAGGTAATAGGAAGCACCTGGGAAAGTCACACCACCTTTCTCAAGAAGTATTTTTAAATTATAGGACTATAAAAGCCCTAATCTGAGATCAAGGCCCATTGCACTAGGCGTTGCATGTAAGAAAAGATTATACATGTAAGAAAAGAGTGGTCCTGGCCTGCTACAGAAAAGCTTACGTGCAGTATCACCATGTAGTAAGAAACTACAAATGTGAATAACACACAGAGAGAAAGGGCTCAAATAAGGAAACAGTGAAACTATTTATTTGCTGTTCCCTTTGAGCCTTCTTCTGACTTCATGGGTAACACTGGTCTCTCCTCTGTGCCTTCTTACAAGCTCATGTGGAGACAGCCTTCTCCTCTGTTGCTTCTGCCATCTGGAAAAGTGTTTCTGTAGCCACATGGACCATCAGTTGCATTTAAAATGGTCACATAAATGCCAGCCTTTTCCTCCTGCCTGTGTCTCACCTGGGCTATTATTTGACATTTAACTAGCAACTTCGAACACCTGTTCTAGAACTGCTGCATGTAGGTTACGAAGCATGAACAAGTGCAGGTTACAGGGATCCCAAATGCATGTCATGGAATTATATATCCCAAGGGGCTTGAAGGGAGGGTCTCGCCCTGCAGCACAGCGCCTGCCACCCTCTCCCCCACGTTATGACAGGGGCTGCTGCCCCCAGCAAGTGCCCTGCCCTCTTCTGATGGGGCAGGGTGGGGGGCACGGTCAGATGCCAGCCAGCGGAGCCCCTTGGGGTGGGGGGGATGGGACAGGGGTTATTCCTCCTCCCTCTGTTGTCTGGCAGAGGGGACAGCAGGGAGCCTATTCTGGGGCAGGGAGTGCGGCAGCAGACCCAGCTGTCAGTGGGGGTAGAGGGGAGACTAACTCCTCCCTGCCCACCTCGGCCTCAGGGGCCATGGTGCCCTGCAGCTGCAGCAGCAAGGGGCGAGTGCCCAGCAGACCCGGCTTGGGCCCCTGCCACTAGGACAGAGAGGGGGGAATTAAACCCCTGTCCAGCCAGTTCAGCCCAGACTGGTCACGCCACCCCAGCACAGCTTCTCTGCAGCCAACGGCGTGCTTTAGCGCCCCTGGGCGCCTGGCCTGAGCAACTGCAAGCATGTGCCTGCATTGCCTCCGTCCAGAGAGGAGGTTTGTCCTGTTACAACCCGGTTCAATCTAGGCAGGTTAGACTTACCTACAAAGGTTGAATCAATTTAGGCTCTGGCTTTCTGAATGTCTCTCCCTAGCCATAGTCACAATATAGGCCTTAATGCCCTATTTGGCAAAGGCCTATCAATGCGGGTGGAGAAGAAACCCATAGAAACTGAGGCTATGTGGACTTGGATGCCTCTTTAAAAATCTAGTGATTAATTTCAAATGCTTGCACAGATACTTTTCTGTAATACTTAATATGACCCTGAGAAACCGCAGTGTAAATAAGGAGAGAGGCAGATCAGCTCAAAATGCTTTAATAAGAACAACGTACCCTCTCTGCTAAAAAAGGCAGATGTGATGAGAGAAGCTTTGACATCTTATAAAAAAAGGCAAAGGCACCAATCCAGGCAATTATGACAAGGTGAAAAAGGAACCTGGAGCTAAATGAAAAGGTTTTGCATTGAACAAATATGGTTTGTACATTTGGAACCATGCTGAGAAACGACAGAAGAGATTTTCATTTAGCAGATAAGTACCTATCAGACGGATGTGTGAGGTGGAGAAGTAGGTAGGCTGCTATGCTGTGTGTTATGCAAGAAGTCAGAATAGATGAATGTAATGGTCTCTGCTGGCTTTCCAATGTATAAAGCCTGGGAAAGACAACTAAGTAGCATTAGCATTTCTGTAGTGAAAGGATGATGTCCTGTGCCAAAAATATGACTGCCCATAGTATTTTTTCCCCCTGAGCTTTGCAAAATATTGCCATGCACTTCAGTGCTGAGAGAGTAGCTCTAGAAACATTAGCTGCATATCCCTGTCTTATAAGTGATTACTACACTTAATTGAAACTTGCCCTAGATGCCTTCCAGGTGGAGATGTATTTTAGTATTTAACATTCAAGTGATCTTGTGGCATCCTCCAAAGGGACATTTCAGAACCAGCTTCTGTAGTGGTCACCTTTACTTCCTGAATACAAAGTTTCCCCCATTCATCTTATAGCTTTACAAGGTAAGTACAAACTGGGAGTTTTTCACATCCCCTGCATTTTTCTATAGCAAAAATATCCCATGAGTGCTCTACCAACAAAAAATGAACACAGATTTTTCCTAACTCCTGGTTTTCCTTGAGCAGCACTACTGGGGTAAAAGCAGATAGAAGAAAAAGATTCAATTTGATTAGCGGTTCCAGCGCACAAGGGAGAAAATGTGCTGAGTCACAGGGAACAGAAACGAAAGGCTGCTCAGGTATTGCAAAATGACTTTGTATTTGTTCTTAATCTAAAATAATGTTTCCAGAAGAGACCAGAGCGTAGCAGTCTTTCTGCCATAGGCTGCAGCAACTCTCAGAGCAAAATGGCAACTGAGGGTGCAAACAAGCCACTTACTTTAAGTCACCTAATCCTAGGCTGGGATCTGCCGCTGCTGGGAGCAGCGTGAGCAGTCCTAAGTAAGTAACTTGTAGTGAGGAGTGGGGCTGGTGGGATCAGGGAAATCTAGTGGGTCTGCCAGGGTGGTTGGTGGGGCCATGTGGGGCTGGGGGCTGGCAGGTTTGGGAGCTAAAAATAGCCCAATCAGGGCCAGAGGGTAGGAATAGCATAGTCCCAGGCTGGGGTGAGCAGCTGGGCTTTCCCCGCCCTGGAGCTGTGCAGCAAACCCATACAGGTGCTCTCTAGATTGGGTTAACCTTTTCTTGACCTGTGTTAGTATTAAATCGGGTGGGCAATTTTTTGGCTGAACTAAACTCTCCAAATGCCTGCAGAAGTGGGCATTTAGATCGACCTAACCTTGGGCTTGGCTATACATTCAGAGAGCTTATACATATACTCTGGGAGTGGGGGGAGGGAGGATGCTTCTAATTAAAGTGCCCAGAGCGTCTTGTGTATCAGCATCCCCACACTGAAAAGTGGAGGCAAGGGCACTTTAACTAAAGCTCATCAAACAAGCTTCAGTTAAAGCACCCCTATCACCATTTTTCAGTGCAGGGACACGAATACACAAGATGATGGACTTTGCTGGCACACGGTAGTTACCACGCATCAGCAAGCTCGATTAATCAAGCCTGCTCTGATGTACTATAATTACAGTGCATGAGAGCAGCTTGCTGCATGTGTAGAGGTGCCCTCTGTTTCTCCAGGAAGAGTCCCTGGTGTCTCCAGAGAAAGCACAAGTCTACAGATGTTCGTAACTTTTCTCCCAGAGTAAAAGTGAACTGCTACTTCTAGGCAGGGACACTTAGACTAGGGACATCTGTGTGGTGTCATTTATATCAACTTCAATCCTGACGAAGTCTGGACCGACTTCTGGAATGACTGGTGAAATCAACAGAGCTACTCCACCCTGACACTGGTGGAACTGGGGTCAGAATCTGGCCTTCTGCAGTAAAGTGGGGGCAGCAGTACAGTGATTGAAGCAGGAGTTGAACCACTTTGTCTTTGAATGATCCTGCAGGATCATTTGAAGTCACTGATTGGGCTGAAGCTTTTTAGACTATGGGATTTTGAATAAACTCCTCTTATGAAAAAAGACTTTTGCAGGCTTCTTCCTTAGTACCTATAGATCCCCACTTCTCCTGAGACGTGATGGCTGAACTAAAGTGCCAGGCTGTATATATTGTACTGATGAAAAATTCACCAAACAGAAAGGACCTTGATGCCTGCATCCTTTAAAGGCGCCATGGAAGGGTCACTATTCCTCAAAGCTATGGGAAGAGCACATGAATGGCAGTTTGCAAAACCTGGCTGTAAAGACAAAACTAGGGAAAACTGACAGCTAAAACAAGATGACACTTAACACGTCCTGTCACTCAGTGGTTATTGACAAGATGAATTAGTTTCTAAATGTTGTAATAACATGATTCCCAGAATAGTGCAGCTATATAATTATATGAAAAGTAATAATTACATCCAGTACATTTTATTTACTGATAGAGCTGTATATGAGTATAGGTATATACATATGTACGTAAACCACACTGGAATATTGTTAATGTTACAAGTTGGGACTCATGTCTAAAAGTCTCATTGTTAGGGTCATCTGTACAGATTAGCCATTGCTGTCAAAGGGGCCTGGACCTCTAATGTCTAATAATAAATGACATGTTGCACCTTTCTCTTTTCTCTTTCACCTAAAGATCTCAAAGTGCTTATCTAACATTAACTAACCAATCCTCAGGACTTGTCCTGCAAAGCAGGATCAGGATCTTTATCCCCAGTTTACTGATGACGGAAATCTGGTCTGCTCTGTATGCCATAAGGTACCTGGTCTAATTGTAAAGGGTTTGTCCAGCAACTGTTCTATAGCATGGAAAGCCTCATAGAAACATCTATGACTTCATGAAAGACTAACCAGTAAAAGAATATATTAGCTATAGATGCTTCACAGAACACTTCTCTTTCCAAATTGATTAAAAATAATACTTTAAAAAGCAGGACCTTCTGTTCAATTTAAAATTAACAGCTGTCACAGAACACAAACTATGTCTACAGGCTGCTTTTGGGCACCTCTCTCCTGTTATTTTTCCCTCCTGACCTTCCACTTTTGATAGCATCTCCTTTGAGAGTCATCTTGTTGTTTATGTAGTTCTGCTTTGAAGAGAACCGACATGCCTATTAATGCCAATTGAGTGTACGTTTCAGGAAAAAATCCCTCACTACTTCACAGCAACAAATGTTTCAAAGGGCTACTGCAGAATTTCTAATAGCAGGCAAGGCTGATGGGACACACTTGATGGAGGGGATTTGAAAATCAGAATCAAAGCCTCATCTAGCTTAACAATTCGACAGCTCGATTTCAACTTTGGTGTCATCAAAGCATAGTGCAGACTGTGTTGTAAAATAGCAATGCAAGATAAGCAACTTTGCAGTGAAGGCAGTAAATTCCATCAAGGCGCTTTGGAAGGATCAGAAACCATGTGATTGGGGCTCCCAGTACTCCCGTATCCCTTCCCGTTATTCATTTGTTACGTAAGTTCTTTAAGAACGGCTTTCTATTTAATATATTCCATCTCCCACAATGATAACTGCTGTTCAATAAGAGAGAAAGTTCTTTTCACATTTGTCTCTTATATGGGATGATTGGATTTTTCATTTATCTCTTGCAAAGTCAATAATACTGATGTCTGGAACAATGGGAACCAAGGAGAACACACATTCAAATACACACGCTTTCTCCCTCCCTCTCTCATTCTAATGTGTCCATCACTGCTGCATCGGAGGAGACCCTGCTTAGCAGCAGTTCATTTAAGGACTAACGTAGCTCTGTGGCATATGCAACATTTTGCTTTCAATTTGGATCAGCCAAGGCACAGAACAGCTTCTTTTGTCCCACAAATTTCATCTTTCAATTCACACATTCCATTTAAACACAAAAGAAAGGCAGATTTGAGGGTTTTTTTCCTTGGGAAAAAAAGATTTTTTAGCAGAGGACATTTCAAATGTCTGAATATTTCTTTTAACATAAAGTCGGCATCCGGTGGTTCATTCTGCGGAGGCATCATACTGGCACTGGTAGACCAGTAGGATTTCTCATCAATCTACTTCAGGTTTCCAGGACTGTTTATTCTCATACTTCAAGAATAAAGATGGGCATTGAATGAGAGTCAAGACAAAAGTTCCCCACATGCTATAATAATGTACAATTAGGTGCACTTTGGGGTTTCAAGACTCATTCTCCAATGGCCGGCATTGGCCCCTGTCTGAGCGAACAAGATGGATCTTGGTCTAATTCAGAGTGGTAATTCCTATATTGTTCTGCTCTTGTTTTTTATTGTGTTACCAGAAGCTCCTGAAGTAATTTGATATTTGTTTTACCAAAATTAAGTTATAGTTTGATACAGTTAAAACACAAGCTTTCCTACAAACTTAGGATCATGCCTCCCCTCATTTTGAAAGGAGGGACATTGTTTTCATCTTTGTCATCTATTTTTTTTTAATGTTTCTAAATTAAATGATTATACCTATGACATCTGACTCACTATAACATCATCTCAATGCTAATGCCGCCTTGGGTATAACACCGCTGTTCTCTCAAACAAAAGCCCTTAAGCAAACTCACCTCTTTGTGCTAGGCCTTTAGCATGTTAAATCACAGCTCAGGCCATAATACTTATGCTTTACTCAGAAGAGTGAGTATGATAAAAAAAAATCTGAAAAAATGTGGGGTAACTGTTGAAGTCAGTGGCCAAATGTCTATTGATTTCCATTGCCTTATAATATTTGCTTGGCTAAAGTAAGCTCTCAGTTTATAGCAGCTCAGACTTCTTCCTATAAGTTTTCCTTTTAAATCATTTGTGATGGAATTTGCTGCTCAGGAGAGTGAGGTGCTACAGACATACAGATTTTCCAAACCCGAGCTCTGCCAGTTCATTGTAGTCTTGACAAGAAACACAGCCACGTAGGCTTAGTGTCCTGACTTGAACAGGAATTACCTGCCATAATGCACTTTGCTGCAATATCCAGATGCACACTAATCACTTGTCCTAAGATCATAGTTCCTAAAGCAAAAAGTCTGGTGGATGGTCCATCAACTCCAGCCAGTGTTCCTTATGTTTTTCAGTATTTTGTCCAATCTAGTTCTAAATTCACAAATCTATTAACTCAGATCAAATGAGCTGTAGTTAAAGTGTCCCCACCACCATTTTGATGCATGGGGCAATGAATACACATGATGCTGTGGGCAGTTTAATTAGAGCAGCTCTTGGAGCTGTTCAAATTTAAGTGCTCCCCTCCCCGCTTTCACCCTGGAGCACGTGTATAGATGCCCTTTAACTTCATGCCTTGCTTTTGGTAATGATCACTGTAGCACACTAACTAATTGTAGCACACTAACTGGAGTACTGTGTCCAGTTCTGGACGCCGCACTTCAAGAGGGATGTGGACAACATGGAGAGGGTCCAGAGGAGGCCACTCGCATGATCAGGGGGCAGCAGGGCAGGCCCTGTGAGGAGAGGCTACGGGACCTGAACCTGTTCAGCCTACACAAGAGAAGGCTGAGGGGCCATTTACAAACTAGTCAGAGGGGACCAGCAGGCATTGGGGGAGTCCCTGTTCCCCCAGGCACTACCAGGAGTGACTAGGAATAACGGTCACAAGCTGGCAGAGGGTAGGTTTAGGTTAGATATCAGGAGGCGCTACTTCACAGTCAGGGCGTCTAGGATCTGGAACCAACTTCCAAGAGAAGTGGTGCTGGCTCCTACCCTGGGGGTCTTTAAGAGGAGGCTAGATGAACACCTTGCTGGGGTCGTTTGACCCCAGTACTCTTTCCTGCCATGGCAGGGGGTCAGACTCGATGATCTGCTCAGGTCCCTTCTGACCCTACTAACTATGAAACTATAATTAAAGTCTTGTAATGAGGTGCATGGGTCAAGGGCTGAAGCCCAGCTGCAGGGGGTTAGAGAGAGGAGCTTGCCTGCCTAAGAGCCCTGGGTCAGGTGACAGCAATGATTGACTGGCCCAGGGGAAGTTAAAAGTTCCCAGTGAGGGTAGCTAGAAGAGAGAGAGAGAGGAGGAAGAGCACTGAGCTTGGGTTGCCAGAGGTTTTACTTTTGTGAATTATATGCTTGTTGCTTATGTTATTGCTTGCATTATTTGTTGTGGGACAAGAAATCCCCCTGTAGCATAAATGGACTGGAACTAAGAGCTGACTAGACTTCATGAGGGAGCTGGCTCTTGGAATGGGCTAAAGGAAGGCCAATCTGCTATCATCCCCTTTCTTTGCATATGCACCCTTCCCATATTTGAAGATTCTCAGCCCTCTGTTTCTGTTCCTTAATCAAATTATGTTTTTAACTCTTTCCTTGCAAGTCAGTGTGCCCTGCCTCTGGATAATTGATCTTACTCTTTTTTTTAACTCTCCAATTTATCAGTTTCCTTCTATTCATTACATGTCCAGAAGTAGAAACAATAGTTTGCCCAAAAAGCCACAGAAAGAGGTACCATTACCTCTCTTGTCCCGGACATGATGAATATGAATGAAGAGATAAAAGTACAATGTGGAGAAATAGGTATCTTTTTGTTTGCTTTTGCTAGTAAAAATCCATTCATTATATTATGCCCTGATTAGCAAGACAAATTAATTTGATCAGTGAATTCATTGTCTTTGGAAGGCCAAAATGAAAGGACAACCCTAATTGAACTGAGTCTCAATGTTAATTATTTCAATTCAGAAAAATGATACCTTAAAATAAATGACATCACACTTCATGACTTGTTCCTTTAAAAAAATTATTATGTCAACAACACTTATTGATGACTCCTAGGAACAGACAGGGAAATGCCATTATATTAAAACACAGGACATCTGTCAGAGTAAATGCTGCATCTTTCCAACTCTTTATTTGCAGGTGGAAAATAATTTCTGCAGTCAATATGTATTTGAGTCATACTTGTGAAAGGGTGAAAAATACCTCTTTGTTTTTTAGTGGCATGTACTCTGCTGGAGAGCTAAGCTAATAATGAGACAGTTTAACTTAAAAAAATTTACTCTAGCCACCATGTCCTATAGGCAGTTATTTTAAACAAGAAATTAAGGCAGCAATATTTGTAATTTAGAGCTCCATACATATGTAATATGAGGCAATGAAAAATAAGTGCTCAAGTGTGCTCAATCTCTTGATAAAATGTCCTTTAAATTATTCAGATGCAATTTATCTCTTACTCAAGATGCATGAAACATCTACATTCATTTTCAACAGTACAGCATTACAGCTCAGGGATGGGAGGCTGTTGAATGGATAGGGAGGCCCCTGTCTGTGTGTATGTTGCCACTTATACTTAAGATAAACTGAAATAATGCCAGCCTTCCATTGGTATAATTCCACTGAAATCAAAACAGATGAAAAATGGGGTAATATTGGGTGAGTTTAGTAATATTGGGTCTCTCTGTATTAATTTCCTACTTCTCAATCACACTTTTTTGATGGCTAGAAACCTAAGGCCTGATTTTCAGAAGAGCCAAACACCAAATGGAGCTGCTGGGAGTTGGGGGCTTCTTTGAACTTCTGACCTAAGACCATTTATAAAGAAGTTTCAGGCCTTCAGCGTGTCAGGTGAAAAAGGTCAGCCTTCTGGGAACAACAAAGACATGGGTGACTTAGGTTGTTAAACAATTGTTGCCTTTGGATACAGTTTGTTGTAAAAAAAACCTACAGAAGAATTTTAGCCTGTCAAAACAACTGAATCACCATGTAGGTATCTTAAAAGTGATAGGCCTAAGAAAAAAGAGGGACAGAATTAAGATAAAGTGTTGGGAAGGATGCCTGAATGCATCCGTTAGGCTATTAACTGATGTTGTCTTTGGAGTGGGACCATCTAGTTTACTTCATTGTCACTGAGGCTGTTGTCTCACAGGCTAGGGACAGACATTACACTTAAACCAGTTTAAGTGATCAGAAACTGGTTTAAACCTGTAACAGAATATAAGTGCAATGTACATAAATCAGTTTCAAAATGGCTGAAACTGGTTTAAGATCAACCTGGTTGAATGTAATTTCAGACTTAACTGATTTGGGTTTAACAGGTTTATGCAATGTCTGTCCCAGACCCCTTCCTGGTTTAAGTTAAACCAGAGTCCCCTCGCATCCCAGATGCTTTGCAGCCCTGGGTTGGGCTAGGATGTGCTTTCTGCTCCAGAGAACAGGGATGGCCCCGCTCCTCTGCTCCCTAGCCAGAGCTTAGGCAGAGACCGCAGACACAACAGCATCTGCTTGGCTTCCCCCTGACCCCACCCCCCTCACTGCTCAAGTAGGGAGCCCCCCTCCCTTCCTCCCATCTCCCACAGAACAGACGCCAGTCCCATGGACCCTAGGCATGTGGTATGCTAGATAATGCTGAAAGGTGTGTGTGTGTGTCTGTCTCCAGTTTCACTGGGGCAGGCAGACAGAACAGTATCCACATAGAGCTTTTTGGAGATAATCAACAGGTCAGCTGGTAATGTCCCTCCATTCCTTCCTTGGAAAATGCTGTTTAAGAAGAACTTGAACTAATGAGAGAGGCTTTTGTTTTGTTGATGGCCTGATAAATGCTGTGTTATCACCCCACCCTGCTGGCTCCCTCACCTGTCAGGTTTGCAACAGTATGAAGAAGCAGAAAGAGGGAGATTGAAAAGCTCAGTATCATCAACAGATGCATGTGCTGCACCCTACCCCCCCCCCCTTTGCATCAGAGTGCTAGCCTGGTGTTGGGGTCTGGCAACAGTCCCACCCCTTGAGCAGCGAGCTGGAAAAAGCCTAGGACCCCATGCTGCAAAACTTCCTGCAGAGGCTTGTGGTGTCACAAACCGTGGTGCCCCTGCTCATCTGGACAGAGTCATAGAGGCTGAGATGCGTATAGTATAACCTGAACCCTGGACTAAGCAAAAGCATGAGCTGAAGAGCTTTGCTGAATGAGTGCAACAGGGCCTGGCACTCTAACTGTGGCTTCCATTTTTGCATCACAAAATAACTGAGAGTCTAATTAAGTAGTTTAGAGTTCTAAATAGCAGGTTGCACTCACATTGTTCCGAATACTTAAAATCACACCTACAGTTATTTTTACCTGTAAAATTAAAGGCTGTGAACTGGAGTTATGTTTAAGGTGGTAATGAAAATGAGATCCACATAGTATGTATTTGTTCCCAGAAGGAACCAGAGAGCATGTACATCTTAAAAGCAAACAAAGTTCAGATGAAAACATGCCTTTTCACTTTTAATTTTACACTCTCTTGGAGATAAGCATGTTTACTTCTTTTCTTTCCAAAGGGAAAGATTTCACTTCCTCAGACAGTACTGAGTCGCTCAGAGTTGGATAGAAATGGTGGCTTCCCTAGATAAGAAATCTGAAAGGCTTGATTCAGGATTGTAAGGAAAAAATCCACAGAGCTAAAGATTGACTGATGCAGAGCCTAATTCTTCATTGTTCAGAGCCCAATTCTTCACTTAATAAAAATAATAGGAGCTAAACAATGATTGTTAATGGGTGCAATATTGGGCCCACACAGTACTGTTTTAATTACAAACGTGATCATAATTCATTCACAATCAGTAATATAATCTAAATGGTGGCAGAGGATAATGTGGTTACAGCAACAAGAAGTTTTAGGAGGATTCAATGAGAATACATATATATGTGGAAATGTTAAGAGTAAGGTCAAAATCAGAACTCAAATCTCAATAAATTACAGAGCTAACAAAGAAATAATGGAAAAGATCTATCCCTTGGAATAGATAAAATTCAAATCTGACTTGATTTTGTAATATTTCCTCAAGTCTTCATTTGTAACATAATATTACAGTCTTTAATTAGAACCTTGTAATAGGCCCCACAGTCTCAGCTTGTGTTTGTGATTCAGGGCAAACTGTTATTAAACTCTTTCAAGATTTCCCAACAGATTGAACTTGTTCTAAAATGGTTGTTATTAGCAAAACATCATCTTGTTTGCCATTGAGTGACTCCAGTGTAGCTTGCAAAGACAGAACTACAGTGAATATGGTATCCACTGAGCTCTTAGTAGAAACATCTGCAGTATTGATTTGAAAGCACATTATTTTTTTGTTGATAGTATAGCCTTTGTAACAGGATGGATGCAGGGGCCCCTGCTCAGAGTAAAACCTCCTCATTTGCTTCCTTCTCTATAGATAAACATACTCCTATTGCATCTCCATTCCTTACCATGTTGCTTCCTCTTAGCGGCATATTCAAAGGAGAAGATTGGATGTAAAAGAGATCATCTTGAAGGCCAAACACCTGGAGAAGAGAGAAAGAAAGGATGTATTCAAATCCTTTCTGTGGGTTCTGCGGGACTACATCTAAATCAGATATATAGTGTTCCACAGCATCAATAAAGAATAGTCACTACTGAATGTGTACCAGTGCTGTGCTTAGCCCAAGAGATGTCAAATGATACAAATGACAAAAATACATTAAGATGCATATTAGGCATGTCTTTTCATCTGTAGGGCACAATGTATGACAAAGTCCCCGGAAGAGGCGGACAAAAAATAATTCATACCAAAAAAATATCATGGGATTCCTTCATCTAATGTAAATGACTGTTTCTATAACCACTGTTTCATCATTCTTCATTTCTGATGTAACCAATTTTCCATAATCCTCGTTCCACTTGGATTGAGGTGTGAATAGGGGGACTTGAGTCTAGTACCCTGACTTTAAAAGGATTCTGGCACTTATTCCGTGCAAAATTATTTGCATGTGCAGCCACAGATTTGTGGACATACTGACAAACAGTTTTCAGCCTGAGTGTAGGGACTAAATTTCAAAAAACTTCCTTCTGGGCCGCCACTGTTGTACCAAAGTTTCTAAAGCAAAGTCACTGTCAGACATTGCAGCTTTTATTAGTGAGCTGGTAGTTGTCAGTCACTTAAGTTCATGGTGAAAGTTCCTTGTCTCATTGCATGGCTCCCATCTCAACTCCAACTCTGCCAGTCTCTGGAACTGTAAAGACTTTAATCCCAAAGCATCATATATGATGGCATCTCACTCTAAAAGATGTATGGCCATCTATGATTTTATTCTAATCACAAGAGTTGTTTCATAAAGTTTAAAAGTAACAACAGACTTGGCTTTGTAGATTTAAACTCTAAGTGTACAAGCTGCTATTACCTGAGCTAAAAAAATTCATTTTTTATTTTTTGCAGTTGGGGTTTATCAAACTTTTCTTTTTCCAGGCAGCAGAGGGCAGTGCTATGCATAAACACACCATCCTGTATCATAATGTGCTTAGGGTAGTGGTTCTCAAACGTTTTAGACTCAAGACATTCCTTGGAAAACAATTCTTATTTTTTCCTTGATTTTTGACTACAGAAAAAGAATAGAGCAGTTCTTCTCAGGTTGGGGAGGACCGGGTTAGAGAGCTTCTAGAGGGGCTGGACATGTTCAGATCAGTGGGTCCAGATGCTCTCCACCCCAGGGTGTTGAGGGAGCTAGCAGGGGTTATTGTAGAGCCCTTGGCATGGCTTTACAAGTGCTCATGGTGCTTGGGCAGGTGCCAGATGATTGGAAGATAGCCAACGTGGTCCCCATCTTTAAAAAAGGGAGGAGGGAGGACCCGGGCAATTATAGGCCCGTCAGTCTTACCTCAATCCTAGGAAAACTCTTTGAGAAGATCCTCAAGGAGCACATCTGTGATGGGCTGGCTTCAGGGATGATGCTCAAGGGCAACCAGCACGGTTTCATTAGGGGCAGGTCATGTCAGACCAACCTGATTGCCTTTTATGGTCAGGTCACAAAAGCATTGGATGCAGGTGTCGCCGTGGACGTAGTCTTTCTGGACTTCAGCAAGGCCTTTGACACCGTCTCCCACCCCATCCTCATTAAAAAACTAGGCAACTGTGGCACTGATGCCTACAGTCAGATGGATTGCAGATTGGCTGAAGGGCCGTACTCAGAGGGTGGTGGTGGACAGGTCATATTTGACCTGGGGAGAAGTGAGCAGTAAAGTCCCCCAGGGCTCGGTCCTTGGGCCTGCGCTGTTCAATCTCTTTATCAGCGATTTGGATGACGGGGTGAAAAGCAACCTGTTTATTTGCTGATGATACCAAAATTTGGGGTGAGGTGAGCATGCTAGTAGGGAGGGAAAGACTGCAGCAAGACCTGGATAGGTTACAGGGGTGGGCTAACAAAAACAGGATGCGCTTCAATACTGACAAGTGCAGGGTGCTGCACTCGGGCAGTAGTAACCAGCAGCACACTTATAAGATGGGAAACTCCCTTCTTGAGAGCACGGAGGCAGAAAGGGATCTTGGAGTCATTATTGACTCCAAGATGAACACGGGCCGACAATGCGAGGTCACGGTTGGCAGGGCTAACCGCACCTTGTCGTGCATCCACAGGTGCATCTCAAGCAGGGCCAAGGAGATGATCCTCCCCCTCTACGTGACACTGGTCAGGCCACAGCTGGAGTACTGTGTCCAGTTCTGTGCCACACTTCAGGAGGGATGTGGACAACATTGAGAGGGTCCAGAGGAGGGCCACCTGCGTGATCTGGGGACAACAGGGCAGACCCTACAGTGATAGACTGCGGGACCTGAACCTGTTCAGCCTTCACAAGAGAAGGCTGAGGAGGGACCTGGTGACCGTCTATAAACTCACTAGGGGGGACCTGAAGGGTTTGGGAGAGACCTTGTTTCCCCAAGCGCCCCCTGGCATAACAAGGAATAACAGCCACAAGTTGTTGGGGAGGAGGTTTAGATCAGACATCGGTAAGAACTACTTCACGGTCAGGGTGGCGAGGATCTTGAACCAACTTCCAAGGGAAGTGGTGCTGGCTCCTACCCTGGGGGTCTTTAAGAAGAGGCTTGATGCCTACCTGGCTGGAGTCATCTGAGCCCAATTTTTCTCCTGCCCAGGCAGGGGGTCGGACTTGAAGATTTACAAGGTCCCTTCCAACCCGACTTCTATGATACTATGATTCTGTTGCAAAGAACTCAGAATGACCACAGCAGGTCAGAATGCTTTTAATACTATGGATTCCTCTCTGAAATCTCCAGGTTTATCTTGTGAATCATGTCTGCACACTTAATAGTGCTAACATTGCATGGCACTTCGGAAAGGATCTCAAAGTTGAGAACCACTGGTCTTACTGGTGTAAGGTTGTGGTGAATGAAGCTGTACCAATAGATTCCAGCAGAAAAAATAGCACATAGGTGAAATGTTTTAGCCAAAGGTGAATTCTTATTTATTAGGAAGTGGGGAGATGTCTATAAATGCAGTGAAATGCAACAGAAAAGGATCTTGGAGTCATCATTGATTCCAAGATGAACATGGGCTGGCAGTGTGGGGAGGGAGTCAGGAAGGCCAACCGCACCTTGTCATGCATCCACAGATGCATCTCGAGCAGGTCCACGGAGGTGATCCTCCCCGTCTATGCAGCACTGGTCAGGCCGCAGCTGGAGTATTGCGTCCAGTTCTGGGCGCTGCACTTCAGGAGTGATGTGGACAGCATGGAGAGGGTCCAGAGGAGGCCACTCGCATGATCAGGGGACAACAGGGCAGGCCTTATGAGGAGAGGCTGTGGGACCTGAACCTGTTCAGCCCCCACAAGAGAAGGCTGAGGGGGGATCTAGTGGCCTGTTACAAACTAGTCGGGGGGGATCAGCAGGCACTGGGGGAGTCCCTGTTCCCCCGAGCACTACCAGGAGTGACTAGGAATAACGGTCACAAGCTGGCAGAGGGTAGGTTTAGGTTAGATATCAGGAGGCGCTACTTCACGGTCAGGACAGCTAGGGTCTGGAACGAACTTCCAAGAGAAGTGGTGCAGGCTCCTACCCTGGGGGTATTTAAGAAGAGGCTAGATGGACACCTTGCTGGGGTCGTTGGACCCCAGTACTCTTTCCTGCCCTGGCAGGGGGTCGGACTCGATGATCTGCTCAGGTCCCTTCTGACCCTACTAACTATGAAACGATAAGAAAGGTTAAGGCCTAGATTTGACATGTAAAGTGCCAGTGTCAATGTTTTAATATGATGTACAGCCATGGTAACAGTGCAGACAAACAGGTGGACCTTTAATGGTCACTAATGTTGTGTGTAGAACTATGGTAAGTACATGAAAAATTCTGAAAATCTGAGTGTAAATATTTGAAAATATTTAAAAGGTTCCACTTAAATTTGGGAATAAATCTAAGATAAATTATATTTTTGTCACAAATGTTTCATCTAGTTATGTATTTAAGTTCTTTAAACACTCATAGGACTTCAGAAAGCTATCACAGGAAGGGCACTACCATTTTATGACATGTATATATTAAGTTGTTATATTTGATTTGAAAACCTTAGGGAGAAGGCAATATACAATATCAGCAAAAGCAGGCTGGCTTCAGCAAAATACACCCCCTCATCAGTCTTCTGAGACAAACAATGATTCTAAGAGTTTTATAAAAGGGAGGCATGTTGATCTTCCTCTGAGGGTGGATGGATGTGGTTGTGTGTGGTGTATCAAATTTGACAAGAGCAACAGAATTTTCCCATTGAATGGATCCCCATTATGTTACAGCTACTTGCCCTGATCTGCATGCTTGTATAATTTTTACATCAACTTTCCTCCTTTATTTTTCTTGACTCTAGTTAATTCCTTTTTTATTTTTAATTCCCCCTTTATGTTTTGTTAACAGCTTTTCGAAGAGCGAACAAGGAGCTTATCAACTCCACTGAAGAATGTATTTCACAGGAAACGTTTGGTAAAATCTCACTAGGCCTTTTATTTACCTGCTGGGTATGTCATATATAACCAAAATTTAACATGAAAAGTCAAGGATGCTGCATACTTATAACTGAGCAGCGCTTTTCAGTAATGCCATTAGTCACTCTTTGTCTGTGTCACGAAAAGGGGAGAATATGTCTTTAAAACTGTTCAACTTGAAACTTGAGATTCATTGAGCATTAATTTACATATAAGCCTAAGCAGCATTTTGGGCAAGTGACATTTGTCATGTGATTAGTTTCCTAAAAGTGCTCTACAGCCACGCCGTGACACGCGCACAGCTGCAGAGCACTTCAAGAAGTGGCTGATCGCACAACAAATTAACCCTCATCTAATGAGGGATCAGATGAAGGAACTCCAAAGTGGAGTGCCTTAGGGAACTTCTGTCAATGCCATACATAATCAGGGCTGGGCTGATCTGGCACCTGCCCCCAGTGCTCTCTGCAGGAAGGGGGCGGGGAAAGACAGGAGCGGGAGAGGGATGGAGCTGCAGGCTGGGGTTTGCTGGGCTGAGCTGGAGGTGAGGTGGGTGGATTGGAGGCCCCCTACCTTGTGACCCTCCCCCAGCCCCATCCTCATCCAGCTCAGGTCAGGAAAACCCCATCCTGCAGTTCTGCTCCTCCCCCTCCCCCTCCCCCTCCCCTTCTGCCTCCTTTCCTGCAGACAGCACTGGAGCTGGGGTGGGGGGAGCAGGCGGGGGGGGAGCTAGGGAAGAGAGGGTGCAGGCAGGTTCCCCCCACTGGATTGGCTCCAAAGTGGAGCTTGATTCCCCGCCCCCCATCCCAATAGGTGAATGTCTGTTGGGTTGGGGAGGTTGCTGTAACTCATGGCACTTTCTGTGAAGGTAGAACAGGGAACTGCGCCTCTGTCAGCACCCTTTGGGCTCATTGGGGATACTGGGAGTGCTTCATTGACTTCAGTAGGTCTTGGATCAGGCATCCTCTTTGTCACGTATTTAGCTCAAGATCTGGTTATTACATGCAAATAGGAACATTTATAAATCTGCATATATGCAAATTCCACTGTAAAATTCAAATGCCTCGCTGTGATTTGGCATTTCATTGTTACTTTTTAAAGGTGGTCCCAGAAATGTTATTTGTTTCCCCTCAGGTTTTATTTTAATTCTCCAGCAATCCACCCCTAGACACTTTTTGGATTTGAAGCTGAATGAAAGTGAATGTACATAAAAAGAATTTGAACATTCACATTTTCAGTTTGAAATTTAGTGGAAAAGTTATTGACAGTCTGAGGCCAAATGACAAGCTGTCCCTGAGAAATCTCACAACAGTTCTTTTGCCAGTGACCTTTTTCACTCAGCCCTGATCACAAAGCAGGATACCCTCAAGTTAGCATCCCAACTGTATTGGCAATAGAAGATTCTCCCTTATCAGATTATCTAGATTTCTGATTTTGCCTGTCTTGAATTGTTGCCAGTATATAACCCTACCTGTTATTCATCAGGGATCTTCAATGAACCTTGGAATATTCATACTGACAGACTGAAGAATACTGATAATATGGGATGAAGATTCATGTGTCAACTTTAACATGAGAAGACCCCAGGAGAAGCCAGCTCTGCTAATGTCTTGGATGCTGATTGTCAGGATGAGGTGTGAGGTGTCATGATGTTTCATAATGAGAGGTTATAAAGAAACCTTCTGATGAGAAACTGGATGCTCACTGAGAATATATGCTTATTGCTGGTTCTCTAGTGGTATTGAGAGACCCGTCCTGATTTCAGAAGCTAGGCTCTTTGCAAGATGCCACGCTTCCAGGTGTTTTGCAAAGAGGCTGTAGCAATACTTTGTAGGTTTTTTACAGGCTGAGCTAAGTTAATCAATTCTCTTTCTGATCAACTGAATCGTGGTGGTTTGGATATAACAGCAATTATGTTTATTCCTTAATATTCCATTGCCTTTCTGTGTTCCTCAGATAAGTCGTGGTGAGATTTTGAAAAACATTTTCTATGACTTGTTCACAGGAGAAAGATGAAATCAACTACAAATATCAGTCATCCAGGTCTCAGCAAGGACTTTGTGCCTTGAGGGGAAATGAAGGTGACTGTCTGAGGATTTTTTGGTACCGCAATTTATTTAGTCACCTCTGGCAATGCACTCAGTATAAATGTATTAAAGATTATCTGGAGTTTATAATATAAGCCCAGTTAACCTTTTATGGGGTTGGTACATTTTCACAGTGCTCACTGTTTTATCTGCTTAGAAATACTTCATTTTAAGATGTCCCAAGATTTTAACAGATAATGTTTTAAAGATGTTATTATTAGAAGACTTAAGCAGGTAAATGTTTTTAAGTGACATTTTATGGGGACCTCTGACATTTAAAATTAAAATAGTACATCTGAGCCTGGCTTAAATTTCTGTGATTTAGATGCTGAATTCGGGGGTTTCTTTTTGTGGCCTCAGGACTAGAGCTTCCGTAGAATTTGCAGACACTGAAACGGGGCTGTTGAGTGACTGTCCTCTGGGAAATACAGTCTGTTAAGATATTTTAAATCCAGCACCCACAAGTGAAAGTGGCCCATGTAACGTATCTTTTAAAAGTCTTGATCATGTAAAGAGGAAGAATATAATCATTCTATTCACACTTGGCAGCCAGTTTACAGACTAATGTGATCGCTATTCAGTGTCAGGCAGGGGTCTGAGGTCATATAGGTAATATCTGGTTTTGTGTAAGCAGGAAAACATCAACTTTTCTTCTAGAGGCTGGAACCTAATGAAGAATATTCAAGAAACACCTGGTCAAAAGGCAAAGGCAGGGTGTGGAAGGCCTGTGTAGGGTGCGGGGCCCTGGCTGGAGCAGAAGCCATCTCTGCATGCAGTGTTTGTGTGGGAGTACAGCTGGAGCGAGGGGACAGGGCAGGACATTGTGCTGCTGTTTGGATCATCCTGTCCTCCCCACTCCGCACCGGGCTGATGACTTACAATGGCTAATCCAACTACATGAATGAATTGGCCTCCCTGGGTAGCCAATTCTGTGGGCTTGGGAAACTACTGAGCTATTCCTCCCCAGACATCTTTCAAGTTTCCAACTTACTTGGTCCAGGAATTGAAGTACACAGATCTAGGTCTTCAGTGAAATATGTTCTTACTAACATTTATGGATACTGAACTCTTCCCAGTGCCTGTGGGTCCTTGAGGTTTGAGAGGGTATTTCAGGCTCTGGGCTACCAAAATTTTACTGCTCAGATGAGGTTGTCTACAGGCTTGATGTTTAGAGCCAGCTCTGATGGTCTCCTGTACCTGGACTGGTACCTCAACTATGACTACCAGGCTAGCACCAAATTATGCCCTAACTCACCCTGTAATGCCACAGTATTCACAGGAGTTGTATAAAATGTAAATCAATGTAGCTTATACATTGTTATTTCCCTCCTCTCTTCCCCAGATGAAGTGGATGGGTAGGTTAAAAAAAAAAAGCTTTAATTGGTTTTGGCTTTCCTTTTTTCTTCACCATTCTTAGGATCTGTGGAGCTAACTGGCTGAATTGTGAAGAGCCAGCTCCCCATCTGCGTAGATGAGCAGAGTCACTGAAATAACACAGATTTATTTCTGCTAAAGATTTGGCCGTGAGCATTGCAGGGGTAAAGGATAACATGTTACAGTGCTTTCTTTTCAACAGATGGAGCGGAAAAAGCAATGTAAAAAAGAAATCCAGCGTTATGTAACATTCAAGGCAATAAAAATAAAGTTGTTTTAGTTTAAGAGGCAGCAAATTACCTGGATGGGTTGCAGTGTTTGACAGTTTGTATATGCAGTAGTATCACACAATGTGATTTTTGGCTACCTCAGCTACTTTCCCAAACCACTCATTATTTGTTCAATAATTTGTACATTCTTATCCTTTTTATGGAGTATTTCCCATGATCTTTTCATCACTGAATAATCAGGATATATATATCCTTATAAACCCAACCCATCTGCAGACTGAATCTGGGTGTTGCTGGTATACATCTACTCTTCTGGTTGATAATCCAGGAATTGAATTGGTGAGGTCTAGAGCTAAAAGGCCTAGAACAGATAGCCACTTTTTGCAGCAAGTGGCAGGTGGGCAGGAAGCACAGGCCAGGAAGCAAATAACCAGAGCAGCAGATGTGGCAGAGAGTGCAGGGTAGGGAATGGAAAACAGAACGGCAGGTTGGTCAGGGAAAGGAGATGAGAGTGGTACTCAAGGAGGTTGCAGGGCTAAAAACGTTGGCCCCCACAGGGCTAGAGCTTGGGCTCTGGACCCAAGCTTCTGTTGGCAGGACCTGTAACAATCTGGATCCTCTGGGATCAAGCAAGGATAGAGACCTGTAGTAGATGCTTACCTGTGGATTATATAGTATATGCCTGAACAGACTGAAAAATAACTATGGACATCCTTGATTACTGAACAGCAGGAAAGAGGAGATAATCTAGGCAGCTGTACTTGCATTGCAAGGTTCTAGCCTTGCCCTGTATACAGAAGGGCCCATTTTTGCCATCAGATTAATTATTATTTAGTTCCTGTTGACTCCACTGAGAATGGAGTTATGCATCTGAGGCCAGCATTCACTCCATAATCTCTCTCATCATGGGCTGCGTTTTTCTTTTTGCACAAATACATTCATATGTGCTTCTCCAACAGTGGTCTCCAGTTACTGCTTCCCTGACTGTTACATGCCAGAGTTATGCTGCCAAACACTGTTTTAACTAGGGAGCCCACATACTTTTCAAACATGCTGTAGTCCAGCGGGTCAACATTTTGCCAGGCATGCCAGACATTAAGCCCTCTGCCCTCTGAGTGGTACTCTGATCCCCTGCTCTTGATTAATCAGCTCTGCTTTCTGCTCCCTCCCTGATCTTCTACTCTGCTTTCTGCTCCATGCCCTAAGTATCTACCACTAGGTTCCCTGATCTCTCCCTACTTTGCTGTGTGCTACACAGGCTGCCTGTGCTCTGTGTGGCATGTGTGCTGCAGATTTGCACTTCTGCTTTAGCAGTAAGATAGATCTTAGACAAGCTGGGTCCAAACCACCCCATCAGGCATACTTTTCCTTTGATGGAATTATACCAGGGAAGTAATTGTCTCATTATGACATGAGTATGAGGTTTCAGGGATTTGCTACTATCCTCTATAAGTGCTCAGAGGGTAAAAGGAAAGAAACATTTCTACAGTTCTGACCTGCAGGCAGTCAGCACAGCTACCCAAGACCATTTTTTCTTAGAGACCAGAGCTGTGAGCTGGAAGGGCAATTTGGGTATCAACATACATTCCACTTTGCTCTGCCATTCCCACACAGGGCTATAAATGGACTCTGGCCCTGTCATGTCTGGCTCACATTTCTGGTTTTGCCTTATTTTTCCTCTGTGCTGAATGCTTTTGGGGAAAACATTATCCAGATGGCATAATGAACTACTCTCTGCCATTCACTGTTCCTTATTATTGTATCCTGGTAAGTGAATTTCTCTCCATTTGTGATTGTGTAGTAGGTCCAGAGCAAAAAGTCTTCTTGATGGTTGAAGATATAATGCGAGACAAGCGGTTCTAAAGTGTAATGATGGATGTGGGGACTCGGTTTGGAAAGTTAGCCACTTTAAAACTGTATTGATCAATTCCTCAAGCATATAATTAAAGACAAGATCAAACTTCTCACCTCTCATTTGTGCCAGGCAAAACTTAGATCTGTGATGAATACCTGTACTCACTCAAACAGCATTGATGAATTCCATTGTGCTCACTTTTTGCTCCATTAAGCACTAAAATACTTTAATGAAGTAGGGATGACAGTGATAAATCAAGCCTTTAGTTTCTGCGTTCTTTTGGGTGCGAGAATAGTTAGGGCTATGCAGCTCAAGAGGACACTTGAAATTCCTGTGTTATTGCAGCTCAGTCAAATTAAATTCCTCAAGACTTTCTAATACCCCTTGCAGATGAAATGAATATAATGAAAGAAAGAGGTTCTGTACCGATCACACTGGCCAACAGGACATACCTGCAATGCTGGTGCTAAACAATTAAGTGGAAGTTCAATTGTGCAAGTGGTGCCTTAAATAGTGAGTTAATGAAATCTAAATGTTTTACTGTCTCCTTATGCTCCCCTATTAGCATCTGTCCACTTGATTTTGTCTTGTATTTAATTTGTTGGTTCTCTGTAACAGGCACGGCTGGTTTACTATGTTTTGTCCTACACTGTCTACCCTAACATGGTCCCAATCCTTGATGAAGGCCTTTGGTCATTACCACAATGCAAATACTCAATTATCCCAATAACCAGGGTGTTTAGTTTCCTCACCTCCAATCCCACAAATTACAGCATCCTCTGATCAGACCTCTCAAATGGTAACAGCCCAACTTGTACCATAATATGAAATAAAGATCCACAAATAAAAAAGACACAGAGTGCATAATAAATATGAGATCTTAAAACAACCTGGGATTATTTTTGTTTTCTTTTTCATTTAACCTATAAATACCTAAAGGAAAAGGTAGGGGATAAAATATAATAAAAATCAGGACTCCAGGGTTATCTCTTTGGTTGGTGTTTAGCGATCACCTACTCTTCTTAAGTGAAAGTTCTGGTCTGACAACTATAGGGGTTATGGTCAGTCATTTTAACAGGTGGCATTCCCTTGGATCACTTTTTCATGATCTTTATTTTGGAATCAGAGTGGTGTTAATGTTACAAAGAAGATTTCAGCTAGTTTGGTAAGACAGAGGGAAATGAGTCTGAAAAAGAAACCTGTTTACAGAGTGCAATAACTAATTATAAGTCTGATGGTGGGCTGGGTGTATATAACTCTAAAGCACGACAAAGCTGAGGGTTTGGATGGAGACTTTAATGTGAATGGAAACACAAACATTTTGAAACCCATATGTGCTGTTTAAAATCCCAGCTTAGCCGAGAAAATAAACCCGTGAGTTACTTCAACACAATTCAGCAGAGCGCTTCAGGGGTGTAGGTTTAGATTGGTAGTAAACAGAACACACATTTGCCCTTTGGTGGGGGTGCAAATCTGAGACTGAGTTCTGCCATTTTTAACCTAGTCTGTGTGCACTAAACTTCTGTTGTGTTACGAGTATAGACTGGTTTTCTGCGCTGAACTTCTGTTATGTTACAGGTATAGACCGATTTCTAATCACTTATGCCAGTAAAAATGTAATGTCTGCACCTGGCCAAAGAGTGCTGAACTGGGGCCTCCGAGGCCACAACACGATGTACTCCTAGCACTGAGGGCAAGATTGGGTCCTTGTATTTAATCAAGCATCTCACTTAAAAACATGTCAAAAAGTTTCTTATGCCATTCATTTCAAATATGAAAGTCCTGCCATTTGCCTGCAGGGTATTTTGGTGGAAACAATCAGACAGAAGAGGTGTTTGGTCTGCTTAGGCCAAATATTTCCCTATTAAAAATACACATCAACATAAAGAACAAATTAACAAAATGTGCTACTTAGTGGTAATAGAAATATTTCATGGATACTGTGTGGCCAGTTCAAAGACATTGCATTAATAATCCCTGGACAAAATTGTAAAATAGCTTGTTACAGGAAACACACTGCTTGCCAGGGAGGTCGGCCCAGTGGCTGGGGACTGGATAGGCACAGATGTAGGATCAAATCTCAGTTCTGCTCCTGACTTCATGTATGACATTAGGCGAGTTACTAGACATGTTAGTACTTTAGTTCCTCATCTGTAAAACGGGTATAACAGTATTTGCCCACCTCATAGTGATGGTGTAAAGCAGGGGTTTTCAACCTTTCTGGATCAGTGTACCCCCAGTAGCCGGACACAGAACAGTGTATCCCTGGTGGCTGGACGTGAAGTGAGGGGGTGTTGGTACACAGTCAAATGTGAAGCGGCGGCAGCCGCCGTGTGCAAACTTCCCCCCATCTCCACTGAGTCCAGCCGGACGGGCAGCGCCTGCCATGTGTACCCCTTAGGACCTTCTCAAGTACTTTTTGTAAAGCACTCAGATATTATGTCAATGAGGGTCATATCAGTACAACACAGAGATAAAACATGCTATCCAAAAGAGTTCAACTGGAAGTACTCCAGCATTAGTTTGTGCACCCATTACTACTACAAACACCAATTGGCAGGAGGTTTTTTTCTTATCAGTCATCCAAGTCAGTGTTTCCTCTGTGCCAGTGGTATAGTGCATTGATAGCAAAGGAAGAGTGGAGAATGCCTATGGTTATAGAGGACTAAATCATACTGAAAATGTCTAGATAAACATGAAAAGTCAAACCAGATCTTCTGTTTTCATTCTGGGCCAGTGTAGCACATTGGGCTCCTAGGGGCGGCATGGTGGCTCTGCAACCGTGCCCTGCTCTGCTCTTAAGGTGCCTTCCCTTCTCACCCACCGCACCTTGATGTAACAACAACAACAACAGGGAGGATGCCCACAGGCCTTTGCGCGGCCCCAATCCAACTGGGTCCCCACTAGCCTCTACTGCTCCCAAGCCTCTTGCTGGGCCTCTCTGGTCCCAGGCCCTCGCTGTGACTGTGCTGCTGCAGGGCACCTAAAGCCTTATGGGCTAGTTGCATGATGCTAATCTTCCCCTACACCATGCCCCAAGCTTTGTGTGTATTATCATAAAGTTGTTCTCTCCTGTTGGGGCTTCAGCTTCCTCAGCCTTTACCCCTTTACTCCGGCTTGGCCTTCTAGCCTCATGCCCACTGTGCTGCCATTTTCTGACTACTGAGGCGCATTTTGCTGCTTATACAACTGTACATAGTGCAGCACAGTGCACGTCAGCTTGTGGTGGATCCCCAACACATCGCCAAGCAAAAAAATATATGTATAAATGCCCATGGTGCCTAAATTTGAGACCTAGCTTTAAGGCACTAGCTCTGGTTTGTCCTTTCTGGACACCAGGCCCCTGTCTGGCTCTGTGGCCTTGCACTCTGCCCCTCTCTGGGCTCAATGGTCCTTCTAGCCTTGAGCGTACCCAGGGTAGGGCTCAAGGCGACTGCATGCCCCTCAGGCACTAATGGGACCTCTGTATACTGCCCCTACAGTCCCAACCCAAACCACCAGTGTAAATACAACATAAAGATAAGCCCCTGGGCTACAACGTAACACAAAGGGGAAGAAGCCCTCTGCCCCTTTAAGAGGGAAAACCTTCCCTCACCCCTCACCTAGGATAGCCTCCCAGCCCTGGGCTACGTCCTAATGAGCTCCTTTCACCTCACCCAGGATCCAGGCGCAGCACCACAGACCCTTCAGGAGGCCAGCTGCCAGGAGCTCAACACTGTGGCTGCCAGGGAAAGACTAGCTTGCTAGCCCAAGCCTCAGGCTTATACCCCCCCAGGGCCCTGCCCTCTCCCAATCAGCAGACTGCCTGGTCTGCCTACAGGTACATGCTAATAGCCCAATTTTACCCTGTTTCCCTGGCATCCTGCAGGTGCTGCACCCCGCCTGCCCTGCAGTGCCCTCCTCACTGGGCTACCCCTGCCTTAAAGGAACAGACAGCCCCAGGCTCTCCGTTACAGCCAGGCAGAAGGTTAAAAAATGAGCAAAATCCTTCTCTGATGCAAACTCCTGGTAGACAGAGGGTGGGGACGACAGAGGAAATAATGTATCACCTGGAAATTCTCCATGTGTGCCATGCGTCCCACTCAGTATCTTTATTATAGCCTCTCATGTTTGCTAGTCAAATGTTAGTTCCAATCCATTTTCTCATCCATTGCATTTGTTCTTTGCCATTGTGTACATTGCTCCTTTCACTTCTTGTATTACCATGTTTGTTGTTGGTTGATAGATCTCTAAAATTAACATATGAGACCTTTTACACAGTGAATGAAAATTCATAGCATAAGAATGCAGCTAGGAATGGGGACCAGTGACACGAAGCTAGGACAAATAAGGAAAAAGAAAGGCTTCATTCATCAAGCGAGCTACGCGGTTGGTATATGTTCCATTAAATGTAAAGAATGAGCCAATATACATAAATCATGGTTACCCCAGTTTATGTCAGCTGAAGATCTGGTCCATACATGTGGTAGTATAGTTAAAAGAGTTACACTACTAAAAGAATTGAGCACCTTAACATCAACTATAAGTTTAAATAATGCACTGTTCAAGATCAATGATCATTACATAAAGGATTTTATAGGATCCAGACCTAGCACTGATCCCCGCTCAAGATTTTTGTGAATTCAGTTTCCAAATCCAAGTTCAGGATAGCAGCATTTATCTGCTCCTTGTTTATTATTTCTGAGTTGCCTTTTAACTATATCTCTCACTTAAGCAAACCCAGACACAGTTAGATTAGATTACAGCAAGGAAATAGGATTATTTTAAGTAGATAATATAAAACATGTCTATGGAAACTCCATGATAATTGCATTGTCTTTGGTACACTGTCAGAGAATTATCTGTACTGTATAAGGTGATAGAAACATGCCAAAAAGCTATTTCAAATGTGAGTTAGTTATAACAACAAGTCAGTAATTGGTTGTAAATGAATAGAAAATCTGGATTTTTTTTGTTCATAAATTCTGACATTCACTCTTTTTCACCTGTCCAAAGTCTATAGTTGCTGAACATAACCACAGGCTGATGGCCTGGATATGGTAGTGAAATCCTTCTGATTATCTCTTCAGATAACCACTCTAACTCTAGTTCTTGCTGTTTGTAAAATGTCAGCAAGGGTTATATTAAGCTCCTAGGGCAAGTGTCAACAAAATCTACATATAGTCAAGGGCTATGTTTTCATGAAACATTACAGTTTTTACCATAATTTGTCCAATCTGGACCAAATGATGGTGACAACATTTATAATGATTTTTTTTCTCCTACTGACAACTGCCTGGGAACAACACAGATGGTTGTCAGCAGTGTTGTAACATGTTTGGAACTGGATTCCAACCAAGTGTCATCAACAAGATCACAGATAATTTATTTGACAGGAAACTAATGAATTTGAATATGACAATGAAAATGGCTTGATAACCTACCTACAAATTTAGAATTTGAAATATCTTCTCAGAGTATTGGTTCTGTAAGTCAAACAGATCTCATGTCAATAGTGAAGAGTCCCTGATGTTTTGGAGAGAAGTGAAAAACATAGTGCATCAAAGCCAATTTAGACTGTACAATTGTTAATGGAATTGGCAGTAAGGGACCTTAATTCTATTGCCTCCTCCGTCAGTGACTCATGGTGTGACCTTAGTAAATCAATTGACCTTAATTTTCTGTTGAATGGGGATAACAACATGTATTCACCTTTTTGATCCTCCAGTGAAAAATGCTATGTCAGTCTAGAATAGCGTTCCTGTTACTGTAATGTTGTACATGATAACTGCTGGAGCAGAGAAATTCATTTGTGGTTCTTGGAGGTTGCCCAATTTCTCATAATGATGTGATTGTGTTCGAGTTTCTCATATCATTTCCTGAGATTCAGTAACAGTTATAAAAATACCAGCCCCTAAAAAAAAAATCTAGCTACACTACGGGATCTGGCAACTTGCACCAAAGAGTTCAAAGAGTAACTACAAGATTGAACAAGTCTTTCCGTTTACTGTTTTACGTTACTTTCGTATAATGTCTTTAAGCCAGTCCTCAGTAGTCATATTAGGGCATAGTGCCAGGTGGGGTGATTCAGGGCTTAATCTTGCAATAAGATGAATACATTAATACATACATGTATTTTAATGCCAGAAGAGCTGAATATGGTTATCTCAAGTCCCACCTAGCAGAGGTTGTGAAACCTCAAGACAATTAATTTAAATGACTTACATTGATAAGTTGTCCCCCAAGATTAATTACCCTCACTTAGGAAATTGCACCATATCTCCAATTTGAATTGGTCTAGTTTCAGCTCTCAGGTGCTGGATCTTCTGCCACTGGAATTATAAGACCTCTCCTTTCAGGACTCCATATAAGCACTTACAAGCCTTGATCGAGTTACTTCTTAACTTTTTCTCTGATAATCTGACTTTTCTGGTGCAGAACTCCCTGCTGAAATAGACCCCTTAGGGTGACTTCAACAGGGTTCTGCACAAATGGAACCATTTGCAGTAGTGGGTCCTTTAATTCTCAGAGATAACTTTGTCATATTAAACTTCATGCAGACATCTGACAATGACAATGATACATCTGTCAGGGCTGACCATTAAAAAAAAGGCCAAAAATGCCTGTCTGTAAACTCTGTAAAAATATTGAGCCATCTGTAAAAAAAAAAATAAGTAACCATGAGGTTGATTGAAGCTCTGTCTTTGGAAAAAGGCTGGATGCAAAACATTGATGGAGAGACAGAGCAGGGAAGTGCCACCTACTGTCTGAGTTGGGGTTCAGCACCCTGCAGGGAGCTTTGTTACGGCTTTATGGCCCACAGTAGCCTCTGTAGTCTCCCGCTACCAGCCATGTACTGCTGCTGCTGCATTCTGTTGCCTGCCTGTAACAGTCTTGCCTTGCTAGTAGACAGGGCTGCACAGTCAAAGGCAGGACAGGGATGGAGTGGTGTCATCATGCTGGAGCTGTAGGGCCAGGAGGGGGAAGAGGCATGAGGTGTGGATCTGTGCCAAGGTGGGGGGAGTGCAGCTGGCCAGGGGTAAGGATAGGGTGTGGGCTGAGAGGGGACAGCAGTATGGCATGGACTACGGGGGTGTGTAAGGGAACCCTGGTGTGGGGGAAGCATGGTATAAAACCATCGCTGCAGTCAAAGAGAGTTGCCAGCCAAGAACCTTTTTTTTACTGGCAATCTTCTAACTTTTTACTGACAACAACATTTTTTTACTAGGGTTGGTGTTGGACCCTACATTTGGATCATCCTGCTGTCCAGGCTCTGGCAGAAAGTTACATTTATACTACATAAAATTTGTAACAGTAAAAAGTTTGCAGGTTGTCAGTAAAAAAAAATTATGCCTTAGGTTGGCAACCCTGGCATCTGGTGATTTATCACTTTATGGAAAAACCCAATGGAAAGTAACGTAATATCTTACTCTTGGTTTTATGACCATCACATAGATTTAAGGGACAGTTTTTTCTCTCCTAGGAGAGCATGAAAATTTCCTGCCTGACATTCATGTTAATATTTTCTTCTGTCCTGACACTACAGCTGTGTCCTCCAGATCTCCAGAACACTACAGCAACATCTTTAGATGTAGACTGTCTCCAAAATAATCACCCTTCATTCTCCATGTTCCTAAGTCTCCTTTGGCTGCTGCAGTCCCCTGTATTTTACCATTTCCCTTATTAGTTCCCTGGCACCATTACCTTCACCCCATGCTGCTGCAGCTTCTCTTGGCCTTGTCTCTGCTGACATTTTGATTTGGAGTGTTCTGCTAGCCTTGTGCAACCTCCATCATGCTAGCAGCAGTGGGTATGAAAGAGCAGCCTGTTTGTCAGTCTGACCTTCAATGTTGTTTCTATCATCAATAGATGATAGGGATTATTCTTAAGGGCCTTATCCTGTCCTTGCTTCTAAGAACCTGTGTTGGTCAATAGGAACAGAATTGAAGACATCAGGGAACAGAATACAGGGAGCCCTCAGAAGAGATCTGCAAAACCTGTATTCTGGGAATTCATACTCTGCAGACAATACATCCTTCTAATGTGCGGGATGGTGCTGAGGATTTCATTGAGCCGGTGGCCAAACACCATCTGCTCCAGGGCAAAATGGAGCCATAACCCCAGAGGTTTGTCTGTTTCAGATCACTAGAACATCAACAATGCTCCCTCCCCAGCTTGGCCCCAAACATGCAAATGTCATTTTCCTTTTCCTTTTTGTTGGCACAGAGACCCAATCTTGCCTCTGAACAGTAGTGACACTGAAGATGATGCTCTCCTGTGGCTTTCCTGACTTAGATTGAAACTTTGTAGTGTCTATTTTGCTAATGTTTCAGAATGGAGTAGGTATTGATGATGAGACTCATGTGGTTCCTGAGACCCCTCTGCTGTTGAGAACATAGCATTTGAGTCCTCACAGAGCCATTGAAGGGAACCTATGATACAGCTTCTCCTTAACCGTGCTTTAACTAAAGACTTGGACCTAGATGCTCAGCTAGCACAGACACTGGTACAGCTCCATCACCATGGGGATATAGACCATCCTGAGGAGCTGATCCCGAATGTGCAAAAATAGGCATTTCCTGCGATGCCTTTTCTCTACAACATACCTTAGTCACAGTTGCAAATACAAAGGATGGGTGTACTCTGTGAGCGTGTCAACACGAGATGCATTAATGTGCATTATGGGTGCATGTCTACATGTTCATACCTTTAATGCACATTAATTTAGGCTAAGCAGGCATTTTTATTCATGCAAGTGCTGCAGCACTGGGTGCTTTGAAAAGCATGCAGCACTGTGATGCTTATAGTTGTATAAGTGGCAAAATGCACGTCAGCACTGAGAAAAGGTTACAACATTACAGTAACATCACCTCAGAGGTGCTTTAGTTCAAAAGTGCACTGCCACCATTTTCTGACTACTGATGCGCATTTTGCTGCTTATACAACTGTACATAGTGCGGCACAGTGCATGTCAGCTCGTGGTGGATCTCCAACACATTGCCAGGCAAAAAAATATGTGTATAAATGCCCATGGTGCCTAAATTTGATACCTGTAAATGCAGGTATCAAATTTAGGTGCAATTAGTGATTGCGCATTAAAACATGTGTAGACATGACCCAGCACTAACTTAGTGCCAGGTCTGCCCCAACACTAGGGGACTGGCCTGAGCCCAGCCCCACAGGATATCCAGAGGTTGGGGCGATGGGCACCTGTCCTGGGGCCCTGTCCCCTAGGCCCCCACCCCCCATGGCCCATCACTCTGGGCTTAAAGACCCAAAATACTGTATAATAGTTTTCCCCTTGTATATGGTTTTCCTCTTCTACGTAGTTTCCCACTTGTAAGTGGGGTTTTTTATTCTTGGTGGGTGGGGATGGTGGTGGAGGGGCTCTGTTGGCTGAGGGGGAAGGGGTTGGGGTTCTGTTTGTTGAAGGGGGAGGGATGGGGTGGATGTTGTGAGGGTAATAACATTTTTTTTCATCCATGTGTATGTCCTGAGGGTGGTGATGGGAGTGGGCAAGGGGTAGGGGATTTGTGGGCAGTGGTGCAGGTGGGCTGGAGTGGGGAGTTGAGAAAAAAGGGATCGGACAGGGCCTCCTGCAGCCAGTGCCCTAGCCCCTGCTGGTGGGCGTGTGGCTCTCCTGGAGCCTGGGTGGAGCGGGGCTTACTGGGACAGCAGGGCCAGCAACATGGCCAACAGGAGTGCAGGGTGCTGGTTGTCACTGGTGGGGGCCAGGCTGGAGCAGTGGGACACTGGGCATCACTGGCAGGGGCAGGGGCAGGGGCTGGAGCAGCCCTGGCATGAGGAGGTAGGTGGGCAAGGAAGGAGCTGGCACACGCTGCAATTGCATTGGGTATATGGCTCCTGGGCAGGGATCAGAGTTTCTTAGCTGGCTGCCAAGTGCTGGCAGATGTCTCTGGCTTCAACATGGCAGCCAAGTGCTGGCCGCCATGTGGCTGGAGTCTGGAGCTCCCCCCAGTGGCTACAGGGGCACATTTAGTTAAACATTTCTTTAAAAATAAGTAAACATGGTTTAAAAACTTAAAAAGGAAATGTTTTCTTATAGGTCACATGAAATATTTTAGTCAGCTCAAAATAAAACATCTGGGGTTTTTAGGGGGTTTTTTTTGGTTCTTTGTTTATTTCTCCAAAAAAATAAAAAGAAAGAAAAAATGCGGGGGGAGGGGGGAAAGTCCTCATTTAACCTAAAGCAATTCCCCTGCCCTCCCTCCCCCCACACATGTTTTTCACTTTAGTCACCGAACTCTAAAAATATCAGTTATTTCCTCAGCTCTCCCGTGGCCCTTCTTTTCAACTCCTCGATACTGCTCTCATGGTTAGCTCAAAGCCAAAACTCCTGCCAATTACTGGAACCCTCCATATCAAGTCATCTGTTCATCAATAAAGGTCATTTTCATGGGGCGCTGCCCTCTGTTTGGGCTGGCAAGCTGTTCAGGGGATTGTAGGTGCCATCCTCCAGAGCCTGCTGCTACTCATGTAACTCTCCTGTTGGACCACCCTCTGCGTGATCTTAGCACCAGATGACCTGCTTGGCATGGCTTTGTCATACAGAATATAGAAACCCTCTATGCCCTTTAAGTCAGATAGGAGGGGCTGGGCAGTTCTGCAAAATGGGTGGGTAGCACAGGAGGTGGGGTAAGCCTCCTAAGATTCCTACAAGTCCCAGCATTGCATGGACTCTGCTTTGTCCTTTGCAGGGGGTGCAGCACTTTTCGTGCTTTTTGTGCTTAGCTGACTTTGATATAGGTTCAGTGGGAGGCTGGTAGCATGGACCTGCTTCATTGGAGTTGTTAGCACATAGTGGCAAGAGGTCTTAAGAGCAAGTTATGCCACCAAAGTTTCCAGAAGCTAATTCCTTTCCATCTTGCACCTCTGCTGATGCCAGGGTCAACCTCACCTAGTGCTTTTCCCTTAATAGTCAAGAATGGCACATAGAGCTGTAATGAGAGGAAGCCTTTTCACTTCATAGCCTTTCTCCATGTTTCTGGGTGGTAGCTGCAATGCCTCACAAGCCTCTGCTGCTATTTGTGAGCCACCAAGGCCCCATGGATGCGTTAAATCCTAACAGAGCCCAGAACAGTAACGTTCACTACACATGAACACTAGGGATTGAGGAGAAAGAAGTGCTGGGCTATGTTATTCAAGCAAACTGGTCTCCTTTTTCCTCCTAAATACACAGTGTAACAACAATTTATTGAAACACAGCTAGAAGACACAATTAAAATCCCCTTTCAATGAGATTTCCATAATTATTACCCATTCTGTGCTCAGTCCCTTCTGTTTTAATTATTCCTCTTTCTAGGCTCTTTAGTAGGTCTGTTATGAAAAACAGTCAAAATTAAAAGCACATTTCCCTGATTAAATCCCTACTCTGCTCCTTCAAACTGCAGCTACCTATTTATGGCTGCAAACTTCATTTTACAGAATTCTATTTCTGGGCCACTAATGTTATCTCATGCAGAGAGAAAAATACTCAGTATTCAGTGCAGCTTCTTCTGAAGTGGATACTCATATTCCCTAAAAGCTTTAGGAGGAACAAAACAAATACCTCAGCAATGACCACAGTACCTGTCAGGCAAATCCGAACAAGAAGCATGTTTCATCAGAAGACTGCTTGAGAGAATTTAATGGGGCCCATATTGTCTGATGATGTTTGCTACACGACAGCATTTTAAGCAAAGAAATGACGCAGCCCCGGCAAACTGTTTTGGGACAGCAGTATTCTATTTTTACACAGCGTGTCTACCTATCTGCCCACCTATCTGTCAGTCACTCTCTCTGCTTAATCCATCATTATATTTATCTGCTTCATCTATCATTTGATGCAAGAACTGTAAGATTTTATCAGCCTGAATCTGGGACAACTGCATTTCTCATGTGTGCCAAAGCCACTAGTGAATTACTAGAGTAGTATGTAAGTAACTTCAGATGAGTGCGAATAAGATATTCACACCACATCAGCACACATTTGTATAGGAAAGGCTGTCTCGAGAAACAGTTTTAGAAATGTTTTATGTACATTTGGGAGGAGATTCTGGTTTTGTACCCTACTACTTTTAAAGCTAGAGTCGCTAACAACCATCAGTGCATTCTTTCTCGCTCAGAGAGTTACAAGTATATAAAGTAATGTGTTTTAGTTATCACACAAGGTGTTGTTATTTATCTCATCAATTAAAGAGCCATTTGATAGCTCGTATTTATGATACATCTTTGACAAGGACGCTTGCATTCTGCTTTAAATCATCTCCTCCCAGGACTTATTCCAACTTTTGAACACCACATGCACCTTAAAGAATGACATATTTTTTAAAATAACCTTCTATAGAACTATTTCTTCCTTTCTGCCCAAATGTGAAATTTTGCGTAGAGTTATGCTGGATTGAAATTCAGGGTGGGTAATATTCAGTAGGCCTGTGCAAACTGGCTGTGATCTGATCCGGCTTCGGATCCAGCCTCTTCAGAGAGCAGGGATCCGATCCAGAGCTCCGGACCAGGTTTCCACCTTGATCCAGCCAAAGCGGCTCCAAAGCCATAGGGTATAATGGGGGAAATCAATGAAATATCTATACCTTTGTTGCTTTTTGTCCAATTTGGATGAAAATTGCAGGGCTGGTAGCCTCTGCTGAGAGCATGAAATCTGCCAAGTTTCGAGAAGATCAGGGTTTGGGGGGAACTGTACCCCAAATTTTTGAAACCAAGACTCATGTCACAGTTGTATATTACACCGGGGGGGGGGGTGAAAACTGCAGGGGTGGTGGCCCCTGGTGAGGCCACAGAGCCTGCCAAGTTTCAAGAAGATTGGTGGAGGGGATTTGGGGGAACTGTACCCCAAATTCTTGAAAGCAAAACTCCTGTCATGTCTATTTGTTATACCACAGGGGGGTGAAAACTGCAGGGGTGGTAGCTCCTGCTGAGGCTGCAAAGCCTGACAAGTTTCAGGGAGATACGTGCAGGGGTTTGGGGGGAACTGCCCCTCAAGCTGTGGACAAGCAAAACTCGTGGCATGGGTGACCCTGTGTGTGTTAAGGCGCAGCGGGGTGACAGCTGCAGGGATGGTGGCCCCTGCTGAGGCCATGACACATGCCAGCTGTCGAGGAGATCGGTGCAGGGGGGTTCTGGGGCCCTGTGCCCCTAGCTGCTGACAGACAAAACTCATGCCATGGGTGCTTGTGGGACGGATTGTGTCTGTCTTGGGGCAGTTGATTGTCTGTATTAATTCTTTCCTCTCCTTAGCCTGGTTTTGTCGGTTCTAATTGATGGCAATTAACTGGCTACATTAGCTAGGTCCTGTGTATTGGGCTGGTCCCTGAGTGAATCATGACTGACTGGTAACTGGTAACACAGCAGCTTAGCAGCCAAGCCTGCAGCAGTGTCTCCCAGGCCCCAAGACAGACACAGTCAGTCCCACAAGCACCCATGGCACGAGTTTTAAGTGGTGTTAGAATCTGCGGAGAGCATGAAGTCTGCCGACTTTCAAGAAGATCAGTGCAGGGGTTTTGGGGGAACTGTACCCCAAATTCTTGAAGGCCAAACTCACATCACATCTAGGTGTTACACCACAGGGGGGTCAAAACTGCAGGGGTGGACCCCAAAGCGTCCGAAGCTTCTCTGGATCTGAAGCTCTGTCCGAAGCCTTGCACAGCCCTAATATTCAGTCTTAATATTGACAAATTTAAAATCTCATCTTGTGATTCATACCATTTTGAACCAGGACCCTTCAACCACTTGGAAAAGAAAAAAGTGTCAGGTTTTCAGTGAGACACTTACCCAATTGAATCCAGCTCTAGAAGGTAATGAGATTTTGAAGTTACAGGATTTTCATGAACAGAAAAGCTACTCTTGGAAGCTATCCATTTATTAATGTAAATTCTCCCCTCTGGCAAAGCTATCTGCTGTACCTATCATGAACCCATCATGACACTTAGCTTTAAAGGTGAAATGGTTAAAGAATAATCCTCAGCGGGGGTTCCCCCCCTTTTAAACTCAGCAATACATTCCTACAATAGCAAGAGAGAGAGAGAAATTAATATATCGCTAGGGCTGAGTGACTGTTTTTTCTTTTTGCCTAAAAAGTTTTTTTTCCTCTCAGTGTTATATGAAGCTTCCAACACTATTTGTTTCCAACTGCATAACTACAATATATATCAGAGTTATTTTCAAACCTGTTATTGAAATTATTCATTTACCACACCATGGTTTTCAGGCAGAAATTGAGAGTTTTGGTAAAAGAGAAATTTCAAGAATAATGATTTCCTTTAAAATTTCATTTAAAATATGTGGATTTTTTTTTTAAGTAAAATGTTCTGCCATATATATCCAGGATCTATCATACAATGACATAAAGACATTATGAATGCATGCAACTGGATCTTTTAAAATGCACGTCAACTAGGTGTCTAGGATGGGCTATAGAAAACTTATGCATGCTACATATATATAAATATCCACATTCACCACACAGACTGAAGACTTGAGGTGGTGGTATCCTTGTGATAAGCCAAAGAATCTGCTGGCTTAGCTCCACTCAGTTCAGTGGAGCTGGGTCAGCAGAGAATTTGGCCTGATAAACTGCAGAGCCGGCCATCTGATAAATTTCATTTATCATGCACCTTTGATCACTTGACATGCCATCTTGCCCACTAATCCATCTCTGCCAAAGAGTATTTTACATTTGAAATCTCTGGGTGTCTTCATATCAATATTCATTTTACTCTTATGAGGCTTCCCATTATGTAGACTTTAGTTCTGTGCTGAGAAAACATAGCCTTAGAAAGGTTCATTCATTCAAACGATTTACTTCTTTATTTACTACAATGACCCTTGAAGGAAGCACTCCAACTTTTCATCCAGGACAGAATTCAGAAATTCAGGCTTTAAAACCCTGACCTACATTTAAAGGAGAGATTAATATGTCAGCTATTATTAATTCCATAAAAACCACTGATTTTGATTTTCTTTCTTCCCTCCCCAGCCTCCTCCAAAACCTTTCTAATGTCTTCCTTTCATTGCTTGTGGTCAGCTGTTGTCATCCTAAGGTCTTTCAGTTCATGGCTGCAAGAATATTCTGTACGCTATGGAAGCACTATGCATGTGTCTGAGAATTGCTCAGCCCATGTTAAACATCTACAGTCAGTTCTTTGTATATAATAGGCAACAATTTTCCTTCTCTCCAGAGTCTGAGTTCATTTGTGGGAACCAAGACAGACTTGCATAAAGTTCTAGCGCTTCCAAAGAGGTGAGCATCAAAGATGAACAGGATGATCAAGGTATGTTTGATCATGATGAGAGAGAGAGATTTTAAAATTTTTGCAACTCTGTTCAGCCTTTCTTTGGAAGAGTAATGCATACTGTCTCTCTTTCTTTGACCCCACAGTCTCTTTTAATAATACTCATCGCAATGTTTATCTTTAAATGAGACCGTTGACACCATGGTGCCAAAATAACAATACTAGAAACAGAGAAAGAGAGAGAGAGAGAACTGCACCTAATCACCATCACCAGAACACTTACTATTTTTGGTGCAGCTTCCTTCAGAATAGGCATTTTAAGTGATGATGGGGAAGTCTTTTAAAATGTGACCCTTTCAGTACCGTACATGGATTCCAAGTTGCATATACACCAGAGCCAGACTGTCCATTGCATCCAGCATTACTTTGCTGCAACTTCTGAAAATGTGTTTACAACTCGAGTCTCCAGGGTCTGGAATAGATGCCCCTGAGAGGTCCCTTCCAGCCCTTAACATCTACGAATCTATGAATACCCAAAACGGGCTTGTACGTGTACGTCTCATTGCTGGTTTCTGAAACAAACTGGAAACTTTCAACTTTGTTCTATGGTTGCTTTTGATGTTCAACATGAACGTTATTGACAGCTGAAGCTATATTATAGAAACTACTAAGTGGAAGGACTGGCAAATATAACTTTTTCCTTATGTCAGTGTTTACCACTGATGATTAATGCACAGTAACAACATCTGCAGATCATCCAATAAAACAGACATTGACAAATAGATTGCTTGTGTAAGTGACAGTAATAATGACAACTTGCCACAAGCTAATGCTGTGATTAGCTTTGGAATACTGGCAAAAATGGCAAGGATCCTGCATGCAGGAATTGTTAGCGATATCATTATTCATGACATGCAAGGAACATGCAGAGGTCATGTCTACTGAAGGACACTCTGGGTATTCCAGGCACGATTCTTGCAGCATTGAACGTATGCTCCTTGGACAAGTGTCAGTTGCTGCAGGTTTTCTCCTTCTACTATCTTCCTCTCTCCCATCTTCCACATCTGACTTGATTTTATTGGTGCCAATTCTCTGAGCTAGAACCAGGGTGGAATGTTTCGTTCAAGGAGTACAGGTGTGGTGGGAGGATACTTTATGCTCAGTATTTAAATGAAGGTGATAAATGATGCTCATTTTAAAGGAATTATAGGAAGAAGTCAGGTTTTATATTGGCTTAATTTGAAAAATAGTTACTTTTTATCCTACTGGGCCTTTCAAAATAGTGCCCCTATTCCCCAATCAAATGTATATCAAAAGCTCCTGGTTCTTGCTTCAAGCAGTTTGTTTTTACCATGCTCCGAGCAGTTTTGTCTGACGAACAGGATTTTTCATTTTTGCTGTGGCATCCATGCTCTTTCTTCAACACTACGAAACCACAGGGACAAAGTTGGGTTCCAAATAGCTGTTTAGAAACTATGGAAACCACAACAGGACCTTGTTACATATATACACTGGTATTCAGTCGGGTTCTGGTAATATAACCAGTTGCAGGAGATGACTCACTATCCAACTGGTAAGATACTCAGGTGAAGTTCATTAAGGAGTAGTCCTGAGTCTGGTACTATTTAATATTGTCATTAATGATCAAATCTTAATCATTTATCACTTTGATGATTGAAAGAGAATTCACTTGTTAGATATGAAGCTGACAGCAAGCTGGGAGGCGTTAACAGCACTTGGGAGGATAGCACTGGAATTTAAAATGATATTAGAGAAACAGTCTGAAAGAAATAGTGTGCATTTCTAGTGCAAAATATTATGCTTAGGTTGGAACAATCCAGCACACAAATATAAAGTGAGCCAGGACTGACTAGACAGCAGTTTTACAGAAGAGGATCTGGGTCGTGAGTCAACAGTGCTATGCTATTACAAAACACCAAACATCATAGTAGGGTGTATGAATAGGAGGTGTGGTTGTATATAAAACACATGAAGTAACCTTTCCACTCTGCTCAGCACTATGTCTAGTTTTGGGCACCACGCTTTACAGGAAATGAAGACCAGTTGAAGAGAGAATGAGAAGAGATTGACAAAAATAATCAAAGGTCTAGAAAACATGAAGAAAGAATGAAAGGACTGGATTTATTTGGTCTAGAAAAGAGAAGACTGAGTGGAGACATAACAGGTTACTATGAAGAGGAAGGTTATAAACTGTTCTCTGTGTCCACTGGGAACAGAACAAGAAATAATAGGCTTAAAGTGCAGCAAGGGAGATTTAGGTTAGGCACTAGGGTGGAAAAAAGACAATTTTAATTGCAAGACCAGTTAAGGACTGGAACGTATTATTTTGGGAGGTTGTAGCATCTGCTGGAAATTTTTAAGAACAGGTCAGACAAATATCTATCAGGAATGGTTTACGTAGAGCTGATCCTGCCTAAAGCAGAAGAATGGGCTGGCTGACATTCCCCCATAGTCCCTTCCAGACATATTTTCTATGATTATTTTATATGAGTCCACTACCAGTAGAGGGCTCCAAGACTATTTTAAGGCAGAAGGCAGGGCAGAGGAGTACATTTGAGACTAACTGGTTCAGGCATAAGGTTTTGTAGGAGACAATCTACTTCATCAGATTCTATTCTTTAAAACTATTTAAAAGGCTACTACCTAATTCTTATACACCACTTTTATCCTATATTTCCCAGAAGGGGGTGAAATAAGAGATGCCAAGAGGAGCTAGTTCCTCCCCCCGCAACACACACACACACTTTTTGTTTCCAAAGTTTGCTGGCCACAGGGAGTCACCTGCTACTATGACTGATCTGATTATTATGGCTTGATCATTTGGGAATTCTGGTTAAGAAACCCCAGTCCTGCTTCTAATTCTTTGACCAGGGCCATTGAAAGAGAGAGAGAATACAGTAGCTGCCCATTTCATGTCTCCTGCACCCAAGTAATAGCCACTGACTTAGAGGCCTAATTGCATCCTATAGTTGCAAAGCTTGGACCTGCCTGGGGATGGATGTTGCAGTGAGAAGCTATCAGTCTGAAGTGGGCATCCTCATCACCCTATCGAAAACATGGGTTCTGTAGCAGGTAGAGCTACTATGCCCCTTGGCTCAAGAACAACAAGGGAGGTCAGCTTTGGTTCCCCGTGCCTTTGTGCTGGCTTCCAAAATGCTCCCATTTGTGACCTGTGTTCCCAGGCAGAAAGAGGTGGACTTGACCTATTGTGTAAACCATCCATGGTTTGGCTTGTGCCGCTGGGCCAGTATTGTCATAGACCCCTCTGTGCTGCATTGCCTTGACTACTGAGGGTCTCTGGGGTGGTGGTGGGAGGAAATCTAATGAGAATGGACAAGCGTGGGAACAGTCCATCTAGAGAGATTGTGGATCTCCATCCCTGGAAATTTTCAAGAGCAGGTTGGACAGACACTTGGATGGGGTGGGTTAGTCAGGAATAAGCCTGCCTTAAGCAGGAGGGTGGACTAGACCTTGTGAGCCCTACTTTTATATGATCCTATAAACATATTTTTAATGACATTTCTCTTCTTTTTCATCTACCATACAGCCAATTGGAATGTTTTAAAATGGAAAATTCTGATAATTTGGAAAAAGGAAGGGAAAAGAACGTTATATTTTCATAACGTATATATTTTCAGGAAATTTTGTTCCTGCTTTCCCCAACCATAGTTTCATAGTTTCATAGTAGCTAGAGTCGGAAGGGACCTAGGTAGATCATCTAGTCCGACCCCCTGCCTTGGCAGGAAAGAGCACCGGGGTCAGATGACCCCTGCAAGGTGCTCATCTAACTTCCTTTTAAAAATCCCCAGGCTAGGAGCCTGCACCACTTCCCCTGGAAGCTGGTTCCAGGCCCTAGCCGCCCTGACTGTGAAGTAGCGCCTCCTAATATCTAATCTAAACTTACCCTCCGCCAGCTTGTGACCGTTATTCCTGGTCACTCCTGGCAGCACACGGGGGAACAGGGACTCCCCCAATACCTGCTGATCCCCCCTGACCAGTTTGTAGCAGGCCACAAGGTCCCCCCTTAACCTTCTCTTGTGGAGGCTAAACAGGTTCAGGTCCCGTAGCCTCTCCTCATAAGGCCTGCCCTGCTGACCCCTGATCATACGAGTGGCCCTCCTCTGAACTCTTTCCATATTGTCCACGTCCCTCTTGAAGTGTGGCGCCCAGAACTGGACGCAGTACTCCAGCTGTGGCCTGACCAGTGCCGCATAGAGGGGGAGGATCACCTCCCTGGACCTGCTCGAGATGCATCTGTGGATGCATGACAGGGTACCGTTGGCCTTCTTGACTGCCTCCCCACACTGCCGGCCCATGTTCATCATGGAGTCAATGACGACTCCAAGATCCTTTTCCGTCTCCGTGCTGGCAAGAGGGGAGTTCCCCAACCTGTAAGTGTGGTGCCGGTTCTTCCTCCCCATGTGCAACACCTTGCACTTATCAGTGTTAAACCCCATCCTATTCTCATCCGCCCACCGTTGCAACCTGTCAAGGTCAGCTTGTAGCCTATTGCACCCTTCTAGTGCACCCACATCCCCCCACATCTTAGTGTCATCAGCAAACTTGAACAGGGTGCTTTCTACCCCCTCATCCAAGTCACTGATGAAGATGTTGAACAGTGCGGGCCCGAGGACCGAGCCCTGCGGAACCCCACTGCCCACGTCCTTCCAGGTCGAGAAGAACCCATCCACTACCACCCTCTGGGTGCGGCCCTCCAACCAGTTGGCGACCCATTTGACCGTGTGGGCATCGACACCACAGTCTCCCAGCTTTTTGATGAGGACAGGGTGAGAGACAGTGTCGAAAGCCTTCCGGAAGTCCAGAAAGACTACATCCACAGCAACCCCTGCGTCTAATGATTTGGTGACCTGATCGTAAAAGGCCACCAGGTTGGTCTGACAAGACCTGCCACTGATGAACCCATGTTGGTTGCCCCTGAGCATGCATTCCCCCGCAAGGCCCTCCTGGATGTGTGCCAGGATAATTTTTTCAAAGAGCTTACCCGGGATTGAGGTAAGACTAACTGGCCTGTAATTTCCCGGGTCCTCTTTTTTTCCCTTTTTGAAGATAGGGACCACATTGGCCCTCTTCCAGTCCTCCGGCACCTCGCCAGAGCACCACGAGTGCTCATAGAGCCGCGCCAGGGGTCCCGCAATGACCTCGGCCAGTTCCTGTAGAACCCTAGGGTGAAGATCGTCCGGACCAGCGGACTTGAACACGTCCAGCCTCTCCAGAAGTACCCTAACTAACTCCTCGCTAACCCCTGGCCCAGGCGTGTCTCTCCTGGGGCCCGAGGGGGGCCCAGCAGGGAGGTGGCTGAACTGGTCCCTACTTAGGAAGACAGAGGCAAAGAAATCGTTAAATATGTTAGCTTTGTCATCTGGCGTGACGACTAAGTTGCCCATCGTGTCCTGCAGGGGCCCCACATTACCCGGGACCCTCTTTTTACCCCCTATGTATTTGAAGAAGGACTTCTTATTGTCCTTAATCCGGGAAGCTAGTCCTATCTCCATCTCTGCCTTGGCCCTCCTGACTGCCCCCCTACATCCTCGGGCGACTGTAACTTAGTCCTTCTTGGTGATGACCCCATCTCTCCATTGGGTGTATGCCTCCCTTTTAGCAAGGAGACATTCCCGGATGCTCTTAGTGAGCCATGGGGGTTTATGTGCCCTCCTGCTCCCTTTGACCCTTGTTGGGATTACCTCCCTTTGGGCATGGAGGATCGTCTCCTTAAGGAGCAACCACTCACCTTCGACATCTGATTCCCTTCCCCTCTGGGTCCTCAGCGCTTCCCCAACGATCCTTCTTAGCTTGTTGAAGTCAGCCCTCCTAAAGTCTAGGGCTGTTGCCTTGCTGCAGCCCTTTGCCACCTTACGCTGGATGGTGAATTCCAGCAAGCGATGATCACTGTCTCCCAGGTGGCCCATCACCCGCAGCCCCCTCACCAGGTCATCACCCGTGGCCAGCACCAGGTCCAACAAGGCGTCTCCCCTGGTGGGACTGTGCACCTCCTGGGTTAGATGGAGGTCCTGCACTCTGGCTAAGAACCGACGTGAGCGATCAGACTTGGCTGACTGCTCCTCCCAGCAGATGTCTGGGAAGTTCAGGTCCCCCATGATGACCACATCCTTAGCCCTCACTGCCTCTGTGAGCTGACCTAAGAATTCCTGGTCGAGCTCTTCTCCCTGGTTGGGAGGTCTATAGTAGACTCCCACCGTTAAGTCTCTCTCCCCTGGACTGCCTTTTACTCTAACCCAGAGCACCTCAGAGTGCCCCCCCTCTACCCCCTTGCTAATTAACGAGGAAGTATATTCCTCCTTGATGTAGAGTGCTACTCCTCCACCTTTCCTTCCTATCCTGTTCCTCCTGTATAGCCTATAGCCCTTGACACTCACCGCCCAGTCATGCGATGAGTCCCACCACGTTTCTGTGATCCCTACTATGTCAGGGCTGGTGACAGCTAGGAGGAGGGCGAGTTCCTCCTGCTTCTTTCCCATACTTCGTGCATTCGTGTAGAGGCATTTGAGGCCTCCAACGGTTGTGCCCACTGACCCCCTAGTCTCAGCAATGCCCTGTCCCCCTTCACTTACCTGTTTCTCCCTTTTGACCATTGGTCTGGGCTCGCTGGCTGTTGCTGGGCCTGGTAGTTCATTGTCTCCTCCGCCCTCATCTTCCCCCTCCCCCGACGAGCCTAGTGTAAAGCCCGCCGAAGGAGGTTCACCAACCTGGAAGAGAACACACACTTACCTTTAGGGGAAAGGTGGAGCCCATCCCATCCCAGCATGTCTCTCATCACGATGTGCCGGTCATGGCTGAGGAAGCCAAAGCCCACCTCAAAGCACCATTCCTGTAGCCTCCAGTTGGTCTCCGCTATGCACATCTCGTGGCGTCTGCCTCGACCGCTCACTGGCAGGATGGAAGAGAAGACTGCCTGTGCACCCATCTCCCTCAGCACACCTCCCAGAGCATGGTAGTCCTCCATCAGGCGATGTTGTAACCAGGATTGAAATAGGTGTTGGCTCTGTGCTGTTCCTTGGACTAGGGGCAAATTTCACCCTTGTACATCATCTGCCAACAGATACTTTGTAGTATACAGTGGTTCCCAACCTTTTTTTGCTGTGACCCTAAATTGGCCACCAACAGGACCTCCTGACCTGGTGCCATGGGGGCTGCTGGGAGCAGAGTGTGGCAGCATCCCAGGTGTGGGGGAGCTGCCACTGCCCCCTTTGTGCATGGTGGCCCTGCCCTGCCTGTCTGCCCACCCGCCTTTCCTGGGACATGCACATGAATGTGCATGTGTGTGCAGGCCCTTCGCAACCCTACTGAGGACCCCTGGTGACCCTGATTTGGGCCGCATCCTGATGGAAACCAATGGGTTAGATGGTTGCCTTTCTTTAGGTTTTCTGCTGCTAAGTATGACCTTTGATAACTCTTTCCCTTGTGTGATTAGGGAAATGTTTCTCAACTGGTAGGTTATGACCAGTAAGAGGGTGAAGGGGATGGTTATGACTCATGAGGCATTAGCTGTGTTAGTCTGAAGTCAGGTAGAAGGCAGAATAGATTTATACCTTGTAGCTTTATAATGTTGCACCTTTATAGCAATCATTGGGAAAAAAATCTTGTTTCCCCACTCCCCTCTCCGATTTAACCCTCAGGGGTAAGAACTCTCTGTCAATCTCTTGGAAAGTACACACAAATAAATGACACGGTTTTATCATTGTTGTTATCAATATTTAGTTCTACTTTTCTAATACATGTTACAAAGTTGTCCAAATAAGGGGTCAGCAACTTGAAATGCTTGAGAAATCCTGACACAGGAATGACTGATATCACTCTCATCACTTATATCTTGCCTTCAGTTCCTCCTAATTTATGTCAGTGGAAGCAAAATCAGAAACAAGCCCTTAATTTTTTTCACTTTTAAACAACCTTCCCTTTATACCATCTCCAGTCCACTGCCTTGTAATTTTTCATTCCACAGAGCACTTTGAAGTACAGCTTGCATCAAATGTGCTGTATAAAGAGAAGTTCAGTGATTGTGTAAGATTCTCAGCAAAGGAACAAATGCTTTTATTCATTGAGTCAGACAGAAAAGATAAAAATTTCCAGGGAGCCACCTGGTGTATTCTGTCCTTTATCTCCATTTGGGCTTGTGGAAGAGCCTAGAAAGCCCCGGGACTTACCAGGCCGGCCGGAGCACGCCCGGCCCGCGCCAACAGTGCAGGGGCACGGGACGCGAAGATCGCGACACAGCTGGAACAGGGGCCGGGAACCCGGAGGGCAATCTCCGCGCGGGCTTGGCGGCCCGCGCCTTAATTAACTTTATCAGGTGCGGCAAGGAGCGGGCGGATTTAAAAGTGGCGCCGGCACGCAGCAACGGGGGCCGGAAGGAGCCGGAGGAGGAGGAGCTTCATGGCAGGGGAATGGCAGCATGGCGGACGTCGGAATCGCGCCCGGTGAGGACCTTCTGGAGCTGGGTAGGGCCCCCGTGGGCAAGCTGCCAGGGGTGGAAGGCCCTTGGGGCTGCGGATCGAGTTGTGGACACGGGGAGTGCGGGAGCTCCCCTCCCGAACCACAGACAGAGCAGCCTGTAGCCAGAGGCGGCGGAGGCTGGCTGAGCCGGGAGGAGCGGTCCCGGAGCCGGAACTCTGGTGGGAGTAGTGGGCCCTGGTTGCGTATAAGAAACCCTGGAGGGGAAATCACCGAGCGACCCAGGGTTGCTAAAAAGACTCTGCACTAGACAAGGGACTCCCTAACCTCACAGAGGTAAAGAGGAGCAGGACTGGGACGGACTTTACAGAGGCCCAGGCGAGGGTGTAGGGGAGGCTGGAGCCCTCGAGGACCCCATAACGGACTGGACCAGGGTCCCCGTTCTGGACGGGTGCATGCCAAGGGACACTGAACCAATACCATCAAAGTCGTGGCAGGCGGACTTGGCGGGAGCTTATCCAGAGCAGGCCACCACTAGGACGTAAGGAGGGGCAAGACCCCATAACGACCCACGGGTGTTTGATTCGCACCCTCACGGGGGGGACCCGTGGACAGGGCTAAAGACATATAGTACTCCACTCCTGTAGTAGAGAACAGCACAAGTACAAGATAATGCTGGTTACAGAAACACATCCACATAGGGCTGAAAATGTGATCTGGAAAGCACACTGTCTAACATAGCCCAGGCTTAGCTGTAGCTTGTTCTTCCATTGTCCTGAAAAAAATAGCCACAGGTTCTCCAGAGCTTCACTGCCCATTGGGTCATCATGGTTAAGTCACGACAGCTTCTTTAGTCAGTGCGTGAGGAAGTGATGTGTCTAGCATCATAGCCAGCCATTTCCAATTCCTCAGCCTGAATTACCAGGTACCCTTTATAACTGTGGTGGTTGTAGTGCAGCTTTGGCACATAGAGGGGCTCATATTTTTGCCTTTGGAGTCATTGCCCTAATCATGCCACCACCATAACCTTTCTATTGTCCTACCCAGGTCTGGGTGCTTTAATGCAAAGCTACCTGAAGAGCCCAGACAAGAATGGCTGCAACTTTGGTTTTGCTCTGTTGCAACCAGGCACACAGTTTTCCTGCTGATGTGCCAACTTTCCTTCCCTTAACTCACCTATGCCCCAAGTTCTGCACCTTTCTAAGGCTCTACAGAAAATGTTAACAGGTCTGACATCCATGTGTATGGATGGGATAGAGATTAGGTTGGCTAAGGTTAAAAAGTGGGCAGTTCCATGTTGTTTAGGGGTGGGATAGGAAGACACACATTATCCCATGCACAAGCCCTGCAAAGATTTCCCAAAGAAAGTCCACAGATTTAAGTCCCTGTAGGACTTTATGTGAGCAACAAGGAAAAATGCCCAGGGATAGTGCCTGGTAATGTGACTTCTATGAACCTGTGCTTGGGGTTATAGGGTCCCACAGAGCTCAACTACATGCAAGTCCTGGGGGAATCTGTGGGAGCTGAGAAAGTTCATTCATGTGAGAGGAAAAACTACCTCCTCACTGGCTGAGGAGGGAGACACTCCACGAGAGGATCTTTCCCCTGAGTCACCTCTTACGTACTACAGATGGGGCAACTAGACTCTCTTCCTACATTATATTTCTGCTCTGCTGAGTCAGACAGCACAGTCAAATGGCACAAGCTTACCTAATGTGACTCAGTCAGCCATGGTTTCCCAGATCTTATTAGCAAGGAATTAGTTAATCTAATTTTGCTCAAATGTCTTTATAGAACTGGAGCCCAGGAACAGAACACAATCAAGATTCCTTAATGGCCAGGCTTGTTCAGATTTTAGGATGAGGGGTTACCATGTTCACCTTCCCAGGAAATCAGAGAGATGTCAGCTGAACAGCATGTAATATTTTTCCCTTTACCTGGTAAAAAGGATGTTATAACTTGGAAAAATGTAAATGAATTTCATCAGAATAGCTGCACTGTCCAAGACAGTCTGCCAACACAGAGTGTGACAATTCAGAAAACTCACTGCTGATCATTGTCAGTTTAAAATGTAATGACTTGGAGCAATGACTTCCTTCCCATTTCCTCAGAATGTAAAGTTTTTATACCCTTTAATAGGCAGAAAAGGTCAAAGGTTGCCTCAAGCCTAGATGGCCCGTGAAGCTGGCATTGGTTAAAACATATTGATTTTTGTAGTCAATGGGCATACAAAAGAATGACGGGACTAGCATCACATCTACTTTGGCTTCCCATCTTGAATGACTGGGTACCCATTTACATCTGGGTCACCTGGGGGCAGTGTCTAGTACTGGTCAGAGTAAGACTAGCAATTACACCTCCAGAGGCATACTGAGATGTTTTAGCTGCTCTGCCCCAGCACCTTCACAGTTCAGTAGCACTACACATTAAATACAAAATGATAGAAATATACCGTGGATTTATCTGAAAGTATTGAGGTCTTTCATATTGCACCATAGTTCTGAAGCTCAGTCATGGATAAATGATTCACACATGGGAAATACACTTGGAGACAGGCTTTTTTGCTGAACTTTGATATTAAGAGACACCCAGAAGAAACACAGAGGGAGTAACTTGAATGGCAAAAGCTAACGTAGAATTAAGAATGTGAGCAATAATCATAGTGCTGTATATCACCAAGGGAGATAATTTCAGTGAGTGGGTCAGCTTCTTTTAAAAAAGTAAGACATATAGAGAACATTAATCTTAAGGTAGCTTGCATTTAAGAGATGGATTCTATTTGTGTGCTGTCTTTAGAGCAAAGATTTCGCATTGCCAGGTCCAGACCTCACGTTTGCTTGGCTGAACTTTGGTGAAATATAATGTATATCCATTATGGATTATTTTTGGTGAACTCTTAAGCCTATTAGGCATACTCTTCTACTAATGCTCGAAGGATATTAAGTACTGCTTTGAAGGAAGAGATTCTGTCAGGAAATAAGAAAAAATGCTTCATCATTGGAAAGAAACAGCAGTCTTTCATGTTAGTAGTTATCACTTATGTTTCTGTTCTTTATTGTTCCAAAAGGGACCCTATTCAACACCCATTAATATCCTTGGGAATCTTTGGATGGTCCCTTGGGAGTATGACGTGAACCAGAGATTTGGGAATTTTTTGAGTACAAAGACATAATAAAAACCTACTGGATGAAATCAGAAAACAAGAGAAGAGTAAAACTCAGCTGTGTGTAACCTAGGTGCACACATTCTCAAAAGATCCTTATTTTATTAATCTAGTCAGAGAATTCAATGAAACAAATGTTATTTGCTGTTGCAGTTGCTATTCCACCATTAGCTCACATTATATTCCAAACTGTTAAAGTGCTTGCTTTGCTAAGGAGCTGGGAAAATGTAGTTCTCTGTGAGGCATTGTACTCTTGCAGATTTTCACGGTCCCTGTATCTTGTAATGCTTTCCTGGTGCATTCAGGTTGCTTGATGCTTCAAATCAATGCATGCAGACCTTTCAGCTGGAATGACAGGTTAAATTGATTGACCATTTGCCTTGGTCAAAACGAAAAGGTGAATCTAACCGTGTTGGTCAGGTGAATTTGTTATTCAGAATATAGCTATACTCTGGCCACATTAAAGCAGATGATTACTAGGGGCCTTTATTTATTGTATTCAAGGTTTAAATGCAAGCTGTTAAATTCACTGTTCTACTATAACAGGAATTCAAGTAAATAGGAGACTCAAAGATCTCACCCCTCAGGTTTGTGCATGTTGAGTGAGGAAGACACCCTCCCCAGTTTGACAGTGAAGACATTGCCAGACTGAGGAAGGATATGAGAGAATTTAGAAAGGTAGTAGATGAGTAATAATTATAATGTTTCAAAAAGCTATAATGGGGTTAAAAATTAGATAAATTGCATGCAATACCTCTTTACCAAAATGTTCCTGTGATTTGACAAAATTGTTTAAAATAGGGAAACACAAGGCAGAGGCTCAGTGGGAGTCAACAGCTAGTACAAATCTATAATCTAGGATAGTGATCCCCTAATCCCGAATGATTTTTTTTTCCTGCGAATGCTAAGAACTGAAAGATAGCAAGAGCCAACGTCCTCATGAACCACCAAAATCAATATTTTAAACCTTCCTGTCTATCATGTCTTCTGCCTGAATGGATTAAAACCATTCTGTCAACAGAGCAAACTACCTTCACATTGTTACCAAAAGAAGAGATTCATGAAGCAATATGTGCATTCAAATTAGTCAGCACTGATTCCTTCTGTTTTACATCTTTAATGTCAGTGTTCTCCATGTGCAAGCCTTTTCACACTTAAAACTTTAGAGCAAAGTGCAAAACAGGAAAACAAGAATATCTTCCAACATGGCTAATGATGAAGACCACTTCTTTCCATGGAAATGATTATAGATCAAGGAGTTTATTTCAACTTTGCCTCCAGGGGAAGATACTAGACATAAAGTTACATCTCTGAGCTAAGACAGTACTCTTGCATTTTCTGAAATGGAGGAATTTGGAAGTACTGTAAAACTCACTCATTCTGCTCTGTGATAATTGTTACTGTTCTGAATTAATATATATCTCTAATTGTGTCTCAGTGCCAATAAAAGGTTTAAGGAAGGGAGAAGTTCTAGGGCTCAGGATATAGTCATAATACAAACTTTTCCTTAGGGAAAAGAAAATGATACTCCTTACTCATTCTGCTTCATGTGCTATGCCAGATGAATCAGATAAGATAAAACCATCCCATTTTTCTGCTTTTATCTTTAAAGTCAATGACTCCTTGGCTTTTGTTTTCACTGCTTTTAAAAGACTGAAGACAAGAAATTTTCCATGTAAAAAAATATTAGATCACAGAGGCTATCCTAAAAAGGCAACAAGACACATTTATATTTCTCAGACTCAGAAAATCAATTGCCCCAATACAATTTGCAATGGGTTGCTGAATTACAGACAAGTGCTCAGCTGATTGCTGTGACTTATTTCAAAAGGCACTGCTTCTCAGAAAGCTGAAGCCCAGTAGTGATCCTGTGGAGCTCTTTGCTGCAGCTCTGTATGCCTCTGGCTGTTTCTCAAATGGCCATCGTTGGATGGGGGATAAAGAAATTAAGTCTGTGAAGCATCTGGGTTGACTACTTCGAACTTACACATAGGGTACACACACTGATTGAGTCAGGAATGCTCCTCCCTTATCAACTCTCACTGTAATATATTATTCGTTTCTGGAAAGAAAGAGAAGACTTGGGAGAATCACACAGGCTAAAAAATACAAACCCCACAGTCACTAGCACATGCCTACCTCAAACACATGACCCAAAAAAACTGAACGGATCTGAGACGATGCCCTACCTTATGTTTAATTAATCAGTTTGCTCAAAGACGACAGGCAAAATATCTTCATGTTTCTCAGCTTTCTCACCCATGCAGGACAAAACTGTCTTTTACTTCGAATGTTAGATCTTATTAAAGGATCCACTCCACTCAATTCACTTATTATTGGATTTCCAGGTTTTCAGGCTAAGCTCTTTACCAACCGTAACCTCACCTAACACGATTCCCTGGAGTGCTCCTAGGCACAACGCTCCCTCAATTCTGTAGTGTAGCAGGCCTGGGATATCGTTGTCTGAAATCATGTTTAATTGTTTCTTGACACCTTCCCTCTAACAAGTACAACATGCAGTGATTGGCGTTAATCTAATTCCATCTACAGTATGTGGCTGCAATCCCAGGCACAGAAAGATGTCTACAATACAGTTTATTTTGTGCATACCATGGCATCCTTTGTGCAGAATATCAGAGAATGTTTTCCAGGGTGGGAGAGAAGAGGCAGAGAGCACTTGAGAGCAATGGTTCCCAATCTGTGGGAGGGGTACCACCAGTGGTACCACTGACAACCTGTCAGTGGTATGCATTAACAGAATTATTATAATTACTTTATATAACAAAAATTTGCTGGTCGTACTTAAGGCTGAACTGAAAAAATTGCTGGTGGTACTTAAGGTTGTATTGTTTTAAATTGGTGGGGCGCAATCTGTCAGAGTTTGGGAACCGCTGCTATAGAGAATTAACTACGGCAATGCTCACACCGGCGGGGAAGGAAAACACGATACCTGATGTGCCCAGATCTCTAAAGCATTCTTTATTTTATCTCACAGTCCCATTTTCTTAGTTCCTGAAAATGGTAGAAAGAGCCTTAACAGGTTTTATTTAATTGGGGATCACCCCACCCCAAGCAGCCAAGCAACTAGTATGGATGCGTAAACAAGCAGGGGCTTTCTTCTTTTCAGGGTGGCTTTGACCCCTGTTGACAGCAGCTATCAGAGAGGCTGGGAGCATAAAGCAGAAGAAAATTAGCTGATGGAGAAAGCAGGACAGAGCCTGGATGAGGATGCACCACCCCTGCAGTTTTCACCCCCCCCCCCCCGTGGTATAATACATAGACATGACATGAGTTTTTCTTTCAAGAATTTGGAGTGCAATTCTCCCCAAACTCCTGCACCAATCTTTTTGAAACTTGGCAGGCTTCATTCTCTTTGCAGAGGATACCACCCCTGCAAATCAGACAAAAAACAACAAAGTTATAGATATTTCATTGATTCCCCCTTATACCCTATGGATGGATCTCCAAAGCGTCTCCAAAGCACTTCAGAAGCTCCGAACTGCTTTGGAAAGCCTAACAAGGCCAGCGCTTTGATCTGGACATGCTGCTTCAGATGCCAAAACATCCAAAGCTTCTCCAGATCCAAAGCATGGTCTGAAGCCTCGCACAGCCCTAATGGCAAATAGGCATTTAAAACACTGGTATTTCACACATAGTGACTTTAGGTGTTTTTCAGTGTGAATAGCTTTTATACATTTGTGAGGAATGGGCATGCTTGGCCAGAAGGGAGGCTATCTGGGTGCTAGTCTGAAGGAACAGTCCTATTTCTTCTGTATGCCTCTTTTTGCAGACAAGTGACTACAAAACAAGACCCCACAGAGAACAAATCTGCAGGAAGAATAGTTCTAGCAGCATTTTGCATGGCCCCTCTGCATGGAGTGAGACACACGCACAAGGAAAAGTCCCAGAGAAATCAGCACAAGATCCAGTGACATCAGGTTTGCCCCCTTCCTCACCCCACCCATCTGTAGACTTTTACTGTTATGAATTTGCTTTGGTTAATAAAGCTGTTGCACTTGAACCACCCAACACATGGTTGTTCAGCCTATCTGTTCAGTTGGCCAATCTGGAGTGGAGCAGCAGCTGTTCTGGTTACATGAAGATGTGGGACTGTAGCTGTGATGGTCCAAGGCCATCCCTTATATCAAAAAGGTAAAATTTCAGACAGCAGGAAGATCAGGGGAATGTGGACAGCAAGCTCTGCTTGCCGTGTTTTAGCATGTTAACACTGCTGTCACTCAGCCCCCACAGTCAACGTACACCCCCATGTGGGCTCAGGACCCCAGATCTCAGCAGTAGATCCCACCCCCACTCATTCTGGCCAGGGATCCAGCCCATGGGCCACATATTTGAAATTCCTATTATAGGGGAAGTTCACTCCATATCAGGACTGCACTAGGGAGAGATGTTGCAAATTGTGCCACATCCACTCTGTGCAAGAAGCTTCAACTAGTAGAACGTGTCAGCCACTTCCCCTATAACAGGACTAGAGCAGGGGTGTCAAACTCACCTACTCACATGGGCTGGACCCACAAGGAGCTGAAGCCAGGGTCTCCTTGTGGGCTGGACCTGAATGTGGCACCAGTGGTGCCAGCTGCAGCAGTGGTGGGGTTAATGCAACTATTGCTTACCCTGCCTTCATACTCCTGCCCTTTTGGGAGCCCCGAGGCCAGATTACACAGCTCTGTGGGCCTTACATTTGACACCCTAAAGGTTGCAAAACTTAGTTGTGTAAAGGTCAGAAGCCTCTACAAGTGATTGCCTCTCTGTGGCATTCAAATGTCCTTTAGATATGGTGAGGCATTGTGATAAATTCCTAGAGAGTTTGAGAACATATGAGTTCTCAATTTGAGCAGGTTGTTTTACATGCTTTGTATCGAAGGATTTATTTCTTATTACTGCGGATGCCCTAGGCTCTGGAAAGTACATTGTCTTTTTTCATTCAGTTCTCCTCTCAAATATCTTTACCTTGTGGTGTACTTGGGGTAGTTTCTTATTCCTCAGAGAGCAGTAATGGAGATATGCCAGTTCTGTCTATTTATTGGGCTTATTAGAGAAGGCTGTGTTGATACTGGCCTAACAGTATTAAACTAGATCCTTGTTTCCATAGTGACATTTCTGCCTATAAGAATAATTTTGGTCTCTTCCCAGTCACATTCAAAAATGTAGAGCAAAAACAAGGTTTAACTAACATTTGGCATAATCATCTCACTTCACTATCATCACTGATGTTTCTGCAGCAGTGAATTCTGTTACATTCAAAATGCAGTTTTACACAAAACCCAACCCTGCAAAAATGTTACCGGGGGCTCCATCTTTATTGTATCTCATGTCACTTAGTTTACAATTAAACTCCACCTCACTTTTGAAAATGAAGCCAGGTTCCTTCCTGTTGTGCATCATTCATACTCTGTGGGCCAAATTCAGACCTGATTTCCACATGTGCACTCTTATTGTTTTTGCTGGATTTTTACAGATGTGATAGTTTAAATTAGACTTCTAAAGCAGGGACTGATTCAGCATTGCATTGTACCTGCTGGAGAGATTTACATCCGAGCCAAATGAGTTTGAACTGGATGCACAATGCTCTCAAAAGGGAGTGGGAGATGCTATTGTTTTTAACACAGATAAATGTCCACAAAACACCGACTAGAGAGCTGGACCCTTTGTTAAGAGCAGTAGTGCATCAGAATAGAATCAAGCTCTTCCAGTAGTCATAGGTGAAGGCAGACAAAATGATTTTGGGGGACTGATCTTGCACACACAGGTGCATGCATATGCTTTCCCAATACATAAGTGTGTGGGGGAAGGGGTGGGGAGAGCGGAAAGTGTTGTGGGGGGGAGGGAGTGGGGCTGGGGCTGGGGCTGGGACAGGCCCGGCACAGCTGGGGTGGGGCGTGGGATGGAGCCAAGAGCGCCTTGTCCAGGGGCGCCTGGTTCAGGGAGCGGGGGATAGCGCCTGGGCGGGAAGGGGAGCTCCCATCTCTGCATACATATAAGAAGACATGGAGGTACGTGGCCAGGATCTGCACAGGGTGGGATGGGCTGATGCTGTGGGCTGGGGCTGGGGCTGCACCCGGCTCTTCCCAGCAGGGGGGCTGCACTGGGCTGTGTTCAGGACAGGCAGCAGCAGCATTTGGAGGGGAGGTGGAGGCAGCTATGGCCAATTTTGAGGTGGTTGCAGCCCCCCTGTAGCACCCTCCCAGCACTTCCACCACCAGCCTTGAGTCCAGCCCCACCCCTGCCAGGAAGAGCCCGGTGCTGCTTCGGCCCCAGCCCACAGCAGCAGCTTGCCCCGCCCCGCACATCTGGGGGCACATGCCCACTGTGCCCTCCTGGCACCTGCTGGACAAGCCACTCGTGACTCAGTCCCACACCGCACCCTGGCTGTGCAGGGCCTGCCTCAGCCCAAGCCCCAGCCTCAGCCCCTCACTGCCTCCCACCCCTGCTGCTGCTGCCAGAAGCCCACCGCCGGGCTGCCTTGTGGCCCTACCGCTGCCCCACATTTGGGAGGGCTAAGCCCCATTAGCTCCCCCCCCCCCCGCCACCTATGCCAGTAGCTGGGCTGCATTAGGGCAAGGCTCATAGGATTAAAAGACAGAACAAATGACATTGTCACCGAAGCAGGCAGACACAGTTCTATGGGGTGCATTGACTGAAAAAGCAGCTGCCATTTTTATCCTTTCACATCTCAAAAAAACCCACAGGCTTTGAAACCAGCATAACCTGATTGCTTCTGGATTTTCACCAGGGAAAACAGGAAGGGATTCATACCCTTTGTTTCTTCTACTTTTGCAATGGATAGAAAGGACAACAAACAAATATGGAATTCATGTTCCCTATGTCCTTAGACCAACACGGTTACAACCTACACCCCCATTTGTATAAAGGTCCTCCAATCTGAAAAAGCACAAGAGCTGGTTCCAACAAGCAACATGATAAATGCGTGCCATATGCATGCTGCTTGTTCAGTGGAGCTCAGTTCGAAAATAATATGCTTCCAGACCCTGTGAAGAAAATTAATTTTCTATCCTTTAATGGAAAAAAAAAGGTATTTTTTTTCAAAACAATGTCCTTCTTTCCTTCCCCTGAGGGCCCTGCAGAGCAGTAAGCGATGCTCAGGAAGGAATGGGGGAAATGGATAGAGAAAATAAACATAATGACAAAATGACAAATCTTTATAATCCAAGGGAATTTTTTTTTCTTTTTCTGCTGTCTGCATCTGAGCACTGAGTTCTCTATCTTCTGTTAAAATAAAAATAAATTAATGGGAAAAGCACGTTCATGGCATGAATGTGCTACCGGGTGACACATACATTTTGCCACATATGAATACAGAACCCAGTTTTCTTTTAATTTAAAGGGTTTAACTGTTTGGGGACACCACTGATTATACACTATTGAAAATCAAGGAAGAATCAGGCCAATAGGAGCTCCTGCAATCAAACTGGCCAGGAGCTCATTTTGTCTGGGACTCTGCCATAGTATTGGCCAATAGCAAATAGCTCAAAGGAAGGTGACCAACTCTTAACCTCGTGTTTGTAGGTCACTTGCTTCACAGGAGCATTGAGTGATGGCATTGAGAATAACAACGGTACTGAGACTCTCCTGTTTGATCCATGGCAAGCTATACTACTTGGGCACCTGTACACACGAGGGGGATTTAGTGTTCAATTCCCCTAAACTGAAACAGTGGGTTTTTAATTTGTGGGTTTTTAATTGTGACCCACTCTTTCAATGTAGGGGTTTCTATCACTGTTACAGAACAGTGACAGCCTGAAGGCAACTCACCCCTTACACTGTGCCCTCTTTGCTACTGTGCCCGCCCCAGCTGTGAGCAGGCTCTGCCAGAAAAAAAAAAGTGACAAGGGGCCCAATCTTTTTTTCCCCTCCTCACAAAGCCATCCTGCCTCTCTTGTAGCTGGGGGGTGAGCTGCTGGTGGACCCTGACCTTCCCTGGGCCCTGGACCTTCCCTCTGTGGTGGCAGTGCCCCCCAGGCGGCACCTGCCCACTAGCAGCCTGCCCAGGCGGCCCTGCGGGGTGCCACCACCACAAATGGAAGGAGCGGGCCCTCCCACAGCTCAGGGCCCTCCGGTAGCTCGCCCCCAGCCACAGGAGAAGTGGGCAGGCTCTGCGAGGAAGAAAAAAAAGGATCAGGCCCCTCGCCACTTTTTTTTTTCCTTGCTGGAGCCTGCCCACTTGAGCTGCTGCTGGGTCACGCAGCCCCTGGGCTGTGGGGTGGCCCAGTGCTTCTCTCTGAGGTGGCGGCACTCCCTGGGGCAGCCCAGGTGGAGTGCTCGCTGGGTGGGTGTTGCCACAGCTAACAGGTAGCACCTGGCCCGATCCAATGGTGCACGGTGTGCTGGAAGCTGGGGCATGGGGAAGCTTGGGCTTGGCGGACTTCCAGTGCCCTGTGCACTGTTCCCGTCACCTTTCCATCACCTGGGACTGCCCAGGAATGGGCTGGCTTGCCCTTGGGGCAGTGTGGGAAGGCAGCAAGAGAGCAGGTGGGTGTGCTGGCAGCCAGAGAAGGCAGCAGGGACAGTGCACGGGGCACTGGAAACCCACCAAACTCAAGCTTCTGCAAGCCCACCAAGGCTTCCAGTGCCCCGTGCTCTGTCCCTGCTGCCTTCTCCAGCTGACAGCATATCCCTGTGACATGTACATACATGCAATTTTTTTATCCACAATGGGAAAATTTGCCCCAATCAAACTAAAACAGATCAGAGGTTGTCTAAGCTGACATTCTCAAAGAAATTTTTACATGAAAAATATCGTGCATGTGCACATGGAGGCAATGAGGATATTAACTAGATGGAGTTAAACAGAAAAGGCCCCCTAGTGCAGGCAAAACTGATGTTTTAAGCATCATCTTGTGTGCACTTATTATAAGCAGGGTTAATTTATCCTCTGCTTACAGCACTAGCATCTGCTTTGTGCCCTCTCTCACCTAGCACTCTTAATATTGATGCCCCTGTGGGAGCTGCACCATGACCAGTAGTGGTTAGTAACTTTAGAGATGGAAGGCTAGTACCTTTCCCTGAAAAGTTTGATATTGAGTCCTTCTATACCAATAAATCATAACAGATTAAATTTACCCCTTTACAATGGGCTGTGGGTGTTCAGTACGACTTTGACAGGAATACATGCATGTTGTTAACACCTTGCAACAACATTTCCTAGTATCTTGGCCAGGTTTGTTTTGTATTCCTCAAATATATTTTTGGAAGGGAGGATGCGGGTGGGGGGTGGAGTAAAGAGAGTGCTGTATGGGGTTCTGCACTTATGAACCTTTTGTCAAGAGGGCAAAAACAGACTGGCACAGCAGGAGAGAATTCCTCTTCTTTCTTGGTTCAGCACTGTACTTGCAAAAGATACGTTATTGCCAACATCTAGGCTTTGTGACCAGAGTACCTAAGAGGTCAGATCTCTGAGTAGGACTGCTGTAAAATGACTCGATTAGTCATCTTCTTAGTGAATGGATTTATGTAATGTGCGCCATCCCCTTAACTGTGTTGGACAAAAGGCAAAGTTGAAGAACAAAAGCAGAAGTCTGTTGCAAAAAGAACAGTTGAGCTGCAAAAGCCTTTTAATGTTTCTTTAAATAATAGTAAGAAATTACGTATTGATATTAAATCATCAGATAGAAATCTAACTTTAACACTGACAATAAAGGAGCTACGCGTTGATTACTGACACTTATCAACATAATACCAAAATTATAAAGGGAAACTTTGGTAACGAACAAAACTAAATTGAATGTTACATCCACACACAGGATTTTGACAATAATTATCCTTCATAATTCTAAACGGCTATGAGAGTTAGTAATTGCCATCATCATTTCATGGAATATTTTCCAGGCATTTAAAATTAATAAATTATGTTCATAAAAGAAGCTAACAAACAAATGAAGAATAGCTATAATTTAGCACAGACTCTGTCAGAGCTGAGTTGGTCTCTGTTCAAATTCCCTGATTAAACACTCCCAAAAGCTAAGGAAATACGAATCTGAAATAGGATCCAAACTCTGCAGCCAGGCAGTCTGAAGCACCCCCAAGCTTTGAGGATCCAACATTCAGCCACAGTCATGTAAAGCAGTGGTCTCCAACCTTTTAAAGTAGGAGATCACCTCTGGCATTTAAAAGCAACCCAAGATCTACTGTGAGCCGCCACTGTCCCCTCCCCTCCCTTCCCCTCCACCCAGCAGGTAAGTATATGGGGAAGGATGGGGGAGGGGACAGATGGAGGCAGAGGAAGAAGAAATTATTTGGGGGTACGCCTCCCTAGCAAGTAAGTCCCACGCGGCCAGGGGCTCACTCAACTTACCCCTGCTCCTGCCTCTGTGGCGCTGACCCTCACCACGGGGGCCTTGATCTAGCCCTTGCCCCTTCCTTCCCCCATGGACTGACCTGCTGGGCTGGGGTATGCGCATGCATGCACATGGGCACTCAGCCCCCACCCCAGCCTTGGACTGACTCCAAGAGGCTCTGAGATCCACTGGTTGGTGACCACTGATGTAAAGTGAATGGATAGACCCCTGCCTCCAGGGGGCTCTCTGTGAAAGACCTCCTTAGGGACCTCCATAGGTCAGTCCATCCCTCACCAGAGCAAGTATACATGCAAGCATTATTAGAGACAGAACTGGTTTTAATCCCCCCTCCCCGTGTTGAATATTAATCTTTCATCTTAAATTTGATTTTAATACTACCTTTTTCCTCTCCTGATAATTCCTCATTCCATTTCTGCAGCAAAGCAGCACACAAAGTGGGAGAGAAGTCAAAAGAAAAGGCCACACTCCACACCCCTCCTCCATTGGAGGTGCCAACACACAGAGAGAGCCGTAGACCATCTGATGTTCACAAGGCTCTGAAAATAGCAGGAGAGCATACAAAATGATGCTGAACTCCATGTTGCTCCCACTGAAGTCAGTGGGAGCAGAACTTGGCCCAATTAAGACCATTTCTCATTTTTTACTTAGATTGTAAGCTAATTAAGGCAGGGACAGGCGTCCTGTTCTGTGCTTGTATTGTGCCTAATGCAAAAGATTCAGAGGTACATCTAGTCCAATACCCTGCAAAGAGGCAGGATTCCCTATTTCTAAACCACCCCGGAGGGATGCCTAGTGAGCCCCTTCTTGAAAACTCCAATGAAGGAGATTTCATAACTTCCTAAGGCAATGTCCCCTCATTCTACACATACACACCTAACTGTATGCAGTAGGCCCAGCGTGTTTAGTTTGGAACATAGAGAGTTGGATACAAAGCCCAATAGATAAAGTCTGATGGGTTGAGGTTAAATACTTGCATAAAAATTACTCCTGTTTGAAAGTTTAAGACGATCTGGTTTTTGTTCTTCTGTACTTACAATTAGGAAGATTTATTTTGAGATATGAACTAAATCTGTTTTGCTGTAGTTTAATCCCATTGCCTCATCTCCTGCCTTCTGTGGTAGGACAGATCCATGTTTCTCATCTTCCCTAAGACAGTCTTTTAAAAGTTTGGAAACTGCTATTATGATCTCCTCTATCCCGCTGCTTAATTTCCTTTTCTTCAGACTGGGAAAAAATATCTGGGATTGAGGCTTCTAGAAACAACTGCAATACCAATGATAAATAGTAATAATGTAGGTGGAGACATTTGATAAAGCTATTCCTTTCATTGAACTACTGCATACAAAAAATATCCAAACCTCAGAATCCTTCAGGACATGGAAAATGCTTCAAATCTCACATATATTACTTGTGGATTCCATTCTATATTCTTTTTCAACTTGCCTACTTTTTCTTGAAGACCAACAGCACTAAAATTACTCTGTAAAAACAGATGCAAACTACATTCTTTCCCACAGACTAAAAGAAAATTACTTGAACATAGAAAGAAGCAGTGGCTGAAAGAGTGACCCTCTTCTATTTACAGAAAACTTTTAAATCAGAAGAATCCTGCAGTGTTTTACAAGTTTTAAGTATACAGAAGAATGACTTAATTGACTACTGAAATGTAGTCCTCTCTAGACTGAAATACAGCTACTCTGACAAGGTAGTCCAGTTCCACAGAATAAGAGAGTTAGCATTAGAAGTTGGAAATTTCACATTCCATTTGAAATGATGGAGAGAGCGCAAATAACCCAGTCAGAGCTGAACCAGTTGAAAGTCCTTACGCTTTCTACACAGGAATGGTGACAAAACCCACATTACTGTGAAACAAAATGGGGCAAGGATTTACCACATATCAATGACTCCAGGATAAGTGTTCATGTGCACATTCTTGCTGGGTGCGTCTACACATGCGCCCAACTGTGCAGTTGTTACTGCGGTAACAGCCAATAACAACTGCCGCTACTGCAGTCCCAGCGTTGCATGGCTCGTTTCTGACCCTACTGCACAGCAGCAGTGGCATCACGGTTAATGCCTGCCAATGCTACATCGCCATAGCAATAAGCTATATCACCATAGCTCATCACTACAGCGATGTAGCATCTCGTGTAGATGCGCCCACTGTGTGGTAAATGGAAACTAACTTCCAGCAGTTTAATCCTGTTTCATTTTGGGCTCCTTAGGATTAGTTTCCATTTACTGTAAGTAAACGCATATAGATAAGCAGTTACTACAGAGCCACTGACGTGGCAGTTTTTTTTACCCTTTTTTTACCTTGCTGTAACTTGTTCCTAAGTCCATGCCCTAGGTGAAATGACCAGAACTGGTCTGTATTTGAGGGTTTGTGTCCATTGGGGAATCCAGCAAATGTATGGTGAATCAACTAAAGATGTTAACTGTATGCACCTAAAGTATAGTATTAAACCCCCAGGAGGAGGCTATAAATCATATGCAAAACTGCCAAAGATCATTGAAACAAGATCTATAACTTAGCGGAGGCTTAAGGTACAGTGATCCAAGGCCACGTTGCACATGAAAGGGAGGCTTCATGGGAGGTAAAGATGCTATCACTTTTGCACATAGAATTCAGACCTTTACTCGATACTCCTTTGCGTTGCTAAGTATCCCCACAGAGACAAACCTATCAGCCAACTGATGGGACCTCCAGCGGAAGAGCAGCCCTAGCCCAGGCCCAGGCCCCAGTTTAGGTAATTATTCCTATTCAGATGAGTGATTAAGCATGTACTTACATGCATCCCTTAGAAATCAAATCCAAGCAGATGGGGAAGTGTTTGCCTAAATAACATCAACATACACTTTACTGAGCCGTGGTCAGAAAATATAAATGTCATCTACTGAATCACTATCATTTCTGAGGTCTTCCCTCCACACTCTGGGCAAACCCAGCTTTTCTTGAGGGATCTGACAGTACCAGAACACAGGGCTGGATGACAGGTTTTTAGAACCTAAGTGCATCTGGGCAGGGAGTGAATCATTCTCTTTGCCCGTAAAATGCTAAATCTGTGGTGCTACAGACATAAATAATTGCCAGATACAGAGGAATTACAGCAACAAGCTCAGAGAGAGAGAAAGAACACAAATGAAGGTACTTTATCAAAGCACATTATAGGTATCAGATAAATCAAATAAGGTAATAACTTGGATGAAGTGTTCTCTCTATATTCAACCCATTCCACCACACTTTCAGAGACAGTAATTTGTTTGTGATAGCTGATTTCAGAGCAATTTAGTTCTTTGTATTTTTTGTTCCTTATATTCACATCTGAAGGTGGCCCGTATGTTACTGGTACATCATCACTGACATGTAACCAAGTGTGATTTTATTTTTATTTGCATGTGGTGCCTTAGCATTTTTATCTGGGTGACACTGGCCATGTCTATATAAGCAGCGGCCCGCACAGTTGTTACTGTGCAGTCATTTAGTACTTGCATAGTCAAGTACTAAATGATTGTGTAGTAACTGGCAGTAGCATCCCCATGTTTCTTTTTTCAGGTGCTACTGCGCAGTAGCATCGCCTCATGGTTAGTGCCCACCAACACTACTGCGCAGTAGCATTGAGTCATGGTTAGTGCTCACCAACACTACTGCGCAGTAGCAGCAAGCTCAGTGCTATTGCGCAGTAGCACTTATGTAGATGTGCCCATTGTGCCCATCTCATCTGGAGTGCTAGAAAAGAATGAAAATTGATGAGCTGAATGGTCTGTCGACTTATTTTCAGAGCATTTCTATGTCCTTATGGAAATGTCCCTGAAATGATCTGAGATTTGGTCCGATAGCCTGCCCTTCAGAGAATTTGTTAAGGTAAAGGCCAAGAGTTAGTGAGAGAAAATGATTAAGTGTTGTCACTTCAGATTTACTACTGATTAAATGTTTCATCCAATGCATTATATACACATAAGGCCTGGTGATATTCCCTTTGACACCAAATGGCGAACCTTCCTCTCACTTAAATGATAGCAAGATCATCATGCTCTAGTGTATGGTTTTTTTCCTTCGTTGTCAGTACCTCCCTTACACTGATTGGTGACTGAATGTTTGACCCATTACACTTAGGTGAGATGGTAGGAATAGGAGAGAGGAAAAGGCAGGCTGAAAGGGAAACCATTATGTGTTTGTGGGGAAAAGCAGGTAGATGAATACGGTAATAACAATGAAAAAATGAATACCCCATGAGCCCATACATATAAGGGGCCAATTACTATTGTGAAGGGAAAGGAGGTTATTTGTTAAGTATCAAGAGTGTGCTTAGTTCTTTGAGATGCCGTGAGTCAAAATTCATCCTTGGCAAATCTCCATAACCTTCACTGAAGTCCTATCATGGCTGAGTTTGACTCAGGATTTTCTGCCCTTAATGCTCAGCACAATTTCCCTTTCACTAGAGGATCTTGGTTCTAAATTCAGTCACCCTGCATGGGGAGGAGGAATGTGGATAGACCTTACAGGAAAGAGGAAAATTGCCTGTGAAAGTAAGTGAAATGAGGAAATCCTCACTACTCACTAAAGCTGATAGTCCCCCAAATTCACTTATCCTGAGGTACAAATAAAATCATAGAATCATAAAATGGTGTACTGAGCAAGTCATATTGTATGCAGCACCAAAAAGGGAGATTTAATAGAAAGCAACGATAACAGTCCTGACAAAAACTTAGGCTTAACTGTGGTATTGAAAAGGAGACCTCTCTCTTGATTGAAGGGCTTCTGGCAGAAATAAGAGGGCTTAATTCCCACTGAAATCCTAAGAACTCAATGGCAATTAAACCAGGTCCAAAGTGAGCCAACTATATCAAGAACAACAGTATGTACCTACAAATTCTGACTGTGTAGTAAGTACCATACTGAGGACTGGTGCAGAGGCCTCATTACAAGGGAATGGAGAAGAACATGCCATAGTACCAGCTTGTCATTGTATGCAATTACACTTTATGTCTAAAATAAATGAATAAAACTTACTGGCAAAGTCTGTAAAGAAGAACATATCTAACCAATAAATTCAGGCTACACTCAACTTTAATTCTTCAAATGAATGTTTCTTTCTGTACTAAGCATATGGTATACCAGATTTCAACTCCCATTGATGAAGACTCTAATCTCAGTAGTTTCTATATTATACTTTGCTATTTTCTGTTGAGCTGGAAGAAAGCCTTGGATGCGATTTGCAGAGTTTCAGTCTGGCAATCTGTAGGCGCATTTACACGTGTACATTTACTGAGCAGTAACTGAAATTACTGTGCAGTACAGGTATGTGTCTACACATGCATGCCCATACTGTGCAGTAAATATGGTGATTGAGGCTGACTTGAGAATGTAAATTTGATACCTGCATTATGCAGGTATCAAATTTAAGCCCAATTAGTTACTGTGCAGTAACACATGTGTAGATGCCTTACTGTGCCATAATGGGTGTGTGTGTGTGTGTGTGTGTGTGAGAGTGTGTGTGTGTGTGTGTGTGTGTGTGTGTGTACTGATTTGGGACTAACTTTAGTCCCAAGTCAGTCCACATACAGTGTTAATGCGCTTTAACACCTGCATGTGTAGATGCTGGTCTATTCCCGCTTACTGAGCAGTAAATTTAAGCCAGTAGAAATCCACATGTAGACATGCCCTGTAAGTAGTACTTAGCTCTTCTCTTCCAGGTTGGTGTCCCACTGACAGTAATATAGTAATATAGTCTTATTAAACCTTTAACAGCAAAAGCACGGATTCATCCAGGACAGTAATGACAATAATGAAAATATACCTTTTTTGTTTGTAACCACAAACCCTACCCATCTTCACCATGACGATACAGTAATTAAGCTATTATAGCAAAGTCAAAGGAGTGGCAGTTTTAAATTAAGAGCTGTGCTGTAAATTAAAATGGAGGTCATAAAATGGAAGAAATAAAAGGTATTTGTTAGAATATTAAGAGGGAAATGGAATATCCGTTGCATGGGAATAAAGAGCTCAGTTTTACAAGCTCCTACTAAACAGTCTATTTTGATGACCTTGCTTAAAATTGCAAAGAACAGCAAATACATAAAACAAGCAGCTCTTCGCACTCCAAAATACTGCATCAAATCCCATGCTGATGGCAGGTTTATGATAAAACTGGCATAAGCAATAATCAGTTTATTATACTTCTACTGCAGCTCCATCACTGATCTCATTACTACTAGGTAAGATACAGTAGGTTGACCCCCACAACCCATTTCACAAAAGGTTTTCTATATCCTTTGCAATAGAAAAGCAGAGATCTTCTTCACTGGAAATAATCTGTCTTCCAAATTGTGTAAAAGTCTTGGTTTCCTTATTTAGTACACTCAGTCCCTCTCTGGATGTAACTGCTTTGCTGTCACTTGTATTCTTCCCAGTGGACCCTGTTTTAAAAGGGAAACAAAGTTAGTCCCAGCATGTCAATTCATATCTCCAATAAATAGCTCTCACTTTTTGTACTGAGAAAAGAAAAAACTAGATACAGAAAGCAGGGCCAGTTGGGCTAGTCACACAGACATAAATCAGAGTAACACCACAGAAATAAAGGAATTGTGCAGGATGAACCTGGGTGTAAATGAAGTCAGAATCTAGTCCTAGTGACCAAAATGAATGGCACAGCAGCAGTGGATTGGATAGAGCTTGGCTATGAAATGAACACAGCGTTGACCCAATGGAGTAGACCCACACAGTTTGTAGAGGTGAGAAAAGAATGCCCTGAATAAGGTGAAGCTGATCAGAGGTGTGAAAAGGTCCCCTTTGAGGAGAGACTCAACAGACATCGTTTAGATTAGAAGAAGAGACATACAACACAATATATGGTTGAGGCACATAGATTATTGAACAACCGAAGATACATTGCCTTTCATGGGCAACGGGTGCCTCTTGAGTTTGTGGGAGACACCTGCAGAAGCTGCCACCGGTGCTGGTGGTGGGGACAGGGCTGCTGAGCACCCGCAGAAGCCACTGGGTGCATCGGCAGTGGGAACGGCCCTGTCATGGGGGGCACATGCCCCCCCACCAGTCGCCAGTGTTGCCTGCTCTTCTTTACATTTTTCTCACAAAAAGAGAACAAAGTGGCATTCCACAACATTGCCAGGTAACATGCTTAACACTGATAAAGGCATACAAAAAAATCCACAGCACATGATTAGCCTGTGGAAGCCATGGCCATTACATACCAGTAGGGGTGAAAACCTAGTGGAATTCAAAAAAGAATGAGACATTTTTCCAAATAATAAAAACCATCACAATTATTTGAGATTGGAGAGCTTTATATATTTTTTGAAGGTATAAAGTCTTCATTTTTCAGGACAGAAGGCAACCATTGAGTGATATGATTCCCTCTGGGCTATTTGGGCTTTCACAGTTCATGCTAGGGTGCTTCTTGTTCTCCCTCTGAATCATCTGGGCCCTGACAGAAATAGGATACTGGACTAGGTTTTCCACTGGTTAGATGCTATATGACAGTTCCTTAGTCAAAGACAAGAAAATAGCTTTAGGACAGGTTCAGGTACAAAAACCACTGCTCTACTCCCAGCTTAGTTGTGGCCTGAGATCTTGCATTGGCTATAGGAAATGCTACAAGAACATATTGAAGGCATCCCTCAAGAAAAGGGATGTTGACATCAAGAGCTGGGAGGAGCTGGTTACTAAATGACTCTAGTGGTGCCACAATCTCACCCAACCCCAGTCCATTTTGTGGTAAAGTGTCTTCCCTTTTAGCAGAGAAGAGAGAGTGGAGGAAGGAAAAGGAAAGGAATCCCAGCCTACAGCCTACTCTCCCCAGAGGAAAGACCTGCAACATCTGCAGATGGATCTGGGACTCAAGGATTGGTCTTTACATTATCTCAAGACCCATCAATGAGCCACGGTAGAAATGATCTTCAAATTAAGGGACTGATGCCGCTACTGACAAATACATGGTGAAGCAGGCTTCTCTGATGTGCTTAGGAAGAGCTTGGCCTTTGCATGGGCCTCTGCTTATGCTGGCAGCCATCTCTAAGCAAGCTCAGCCTGAGTCAAGCCCCTTGGAAAACTGAGAAATGCTCAGAATTTGAACACAAACCAGACCTATATTTTTTAAATGGCTTCTCTGTTTATAAAGCTCTGAACACAAACCATGAACTACAGAAGTGACCACCACTGGCTCTGAAGTTTTGTGAATCTGAATCTACAATGTCACTACTTGAACTCATCTGTAAGCTTCTTTCACACAAGATGTCCTGCATCCGCCTCACAATAAAGCTGTAGAAGTGAAACACAAATCCTCACACTTACAGAGTGGAAATATATACTGAAAGCATTCCAGGCAATAGTGGCCTTTCCTACTCACCTTACCCCAGGATGCGACTGAATTCTCTATTGCCCATCTGGCATGGGATAAAAACCTAATGAAGGTGCTAACAATTGTGTCTTTCTTGCGAAGGATTCTGCGATTTTATTCAAGTGTGAGGCCATGTGAGGTGAATGGATGAAAGGAAAATGTTGTGAGCTGAAGCCAGAAGTGCCAAAAATAGAGGAAGGCTGAGATAGAAGTTTTAAATAGTTCTGGCTTGTTAATCCAATGTAAACTATGACTGGCCCAAGAATAATGATTTATTTGAAAATGTCCATCATATAAAAAAAGGATTGCTACAAAGAGAAAGCAAGCAGGGCTGATGGCATTCACTTCACTTAGAAGAGCAGTGACGTAAGACAGGAAATTCAGGGACCTTCACCTTGACATGCTGGGCTAAATTTGGGGTAGTTTGTAGGACACTTGGACACTTTTATATTCATGAAGGCTGCTGTGAGTGATAGCATATGGTCTGACTCCTGTGGCTGCATAGTCCTGTTGACTTTACTTGAAGTCAGCTATAGCAGTCGGCCTCTGAACCCTTAATTGCAGGAGAATAGCTTTAAGTTCCCTTAGAGTCCATTAGACTACTTGGCCAACACAGGTCAGCAGAGCAATGAGGCATCTCACTAGGGCTCCAGAGGTGGGTGGTGGAGCTTGTTCTAGACTTGCGCCAAAGGCCGATGAAGTTATGTGGCTGTCTGGTCGCTCAGGCTAGAGAGCCAAAGGCAGCCAAATACGATGGTTAACTACATGGCTTTTTGTGTGCTGCTGGTTACAGGAACTGGTGTGCTTTAACCATGATAGCCCAATGGGCTCAATGGACCTTTAGCCTTTATTAAACATTTATTTACAACCATGTAATGAAGTTTACATGAGTGTAAGGAAATACAGGCTGAAAAAGCTGAGACCCTGATCAACATGAACATGTGTGAAAGAGTAGACCAGAGCAGGGATGGTCCATTTTATCTTCCACCTTCTTACAGCCCCCTATTAATTGACATTTCCTTCTGCACCTCTCAGCATTGGTCCTCTCAGCATATGGGAGACACCAACTCACCAGCCAAACCCAAAACTGATGTACTTGCATCACCGTGCTGTTTATGTGGAGAGCGGACGTGTAAGCTACATCTTGGGAAGGGGGCGGGCGCATTCAAGTACTTCTTAGTAAGGGAATCTGCAGAATAAAGAAGGGTTCAAATTTGGGGTAACCAGCACATTGTGAGGTGGAGAGGTAGGTTACACTCATTGGGAGCTAAACTCCCCTCTGTATATGCTCCAGAAGAAACATCTGGTGTTTTCCACAACCATCTAATCAGTACAGCTCCATGAATATGACTTCAACTGAAATACACTGATTCATAGCAGCTGCTATGCCTGGACGTACACCTGGGACATATGCCCTATTGGGAATACTAACTTGGGACATATACCCTGAAACCAAATACTGAAACAATAATTCAAAAAATCCAAAGGAAAAAAGGGAAATCAGAAACTCCGTAACAAGATGTGCTGCTATCTTTTTTTCTGATCTCTGTCTGACCATCCATAGCTCTGATCACCTTGTCAAGACAGATTCCCCTTTCTATAGATATTGTCATTAACGTGGCAGATCCTTGGAATTAGACAAAGTCCAGTTAATAGTGAACGGCATTTTGAAACACATGAAGTTCTCTTTTAAAAACATACTGATTTCCTGTTTCTAGTTTAATTTCCATATTCTGATTCATTAAAGTCACTTAAGGCAGTGGCAGAAAAAAAACACCTCAGTGGCATTTTCCTAAGGGGTGAATTATTTTTAGCTGCAGAGATTTAAAGCTCTCTCCATGTTGCTGAACTTTGAGAACTTTTCTTCAATAAGAAGCTTGACAGCTGAGCAGGTTTTCCCTTCCCTAACCTTTCAGCTGATCTAATTAAAATATGCAAAGTCTCCCTTCTGCACAACGGAGGAATGTGGATTTTTTTTAACTGTAATAAAAGCCATTTTCTAAAGTCTTCATTACTTCTAAGAATAATTACCTGCCTCTCTGTCTTTAGGGCTCCTCTATTCCACTGTAAGTTACAACTATGGACGGAGACAGAAAAAAATCCAGACAACTTCATTCTCATTTCAGGCGTTCCTGAGAGGAGAGGTGCTGTAACAGCTTTTGTGAAACAGAAACCGGCATGTTAAAATGCATTTGGATCCTGGATGTCATTTATTCCAGCACCTGCCTTACATTGCCAGAGTGATGTAGGCAAGTTTGATGTAAACCAGAATTTGGTCCTTTCTGTCCCCATTTAGAACGATCATGCATATTTCTCTGTAGGAATGTTTGCAAACAGACTGCGCTATTTTTACAAAGAATTTAGTTTAAAACTGCTGTTCCAAAACCAACTTGTTTTCTAACTATCCATATAGATTTAGAATGAGCTTTAACACCACAATACAGAAGAATGGATAGCCTGATAATTACAAAGTGATGAAAAACAGCTCTTAAAGTAAATTAGTAATAAAAATGTTTGTCTTTTCTGTTTTTCATTGCCATGGGACAATTTAGCCACCTATCATGGTGCTCTCTGGAATGCTGCACAATGGCTAGGCTGGATATAGCCCAATTAACCTCAGTCTGCCCACATAAAGTAACACTGGTGGACTCATATATGAAATACCATTTTAAGTGAGGTACCTCTCTACAGATCCACTGGCACTCTCAACAGCCTGTCTTCTGGCATTCCCTGGGGAGACCACAACCTGCTACTGTACAAGACCCATTACCCTTCTCCTCTTCGCAAGTTGTTTGATTTCTCTTTCCAGCTCCCCTGCCTTTCCTTCCCCTCTCCTTCCCCCTCATTTTAAGCTATGTCACTAACAGGTGGAAAAACCTAGCCCAATAGTATCTAATGTAAGGATATTTTATTGGAAGGAAGAGAGAAATGAAATGGGAAAAAGACACAAACAAATACTTAAAACAAATCCACTTAAATACATCTAAAAACTTCACACGATTGCTCCTAAGCCTCATCGTAGGCATTGAAATATGTCCGATATAAAACACTTTCTAGTTTTTTGAGTTAAAGCTGGCTGCTTCAGTCTTTAATTTCAGCCTAATCACAGGTCCCAAAAGGTCTCTTCCAAAATGCTTGTAGGCTTCTGTAAGCCCTTTTCCTGTTTATAAACTCTGTATAGCCCACCAGAAGGGGGACATTATCATGCCATTTATGGGGCTAGTGCAACTAATCAATGCAGCTCAGATCTCAAGTATGGAGCAGCAAATATTTCCAGCAAACTTCCTAGTTACTCCACAATGCAAAAAGGCACCTGGCCGACAAATTGGCTGAGTAAATTTGAACAATGAACAAATTCAAGAACATCATGATCTGCCCCTGGACACAGAAAAGGAGAGTAGACATTTTGGATAAATTATTCCTTAGGAATTATTTACTCAGCTCTAGTTAGTACAAGCCAGTGCCTCTAGAGAGTAGGAAAGGCTCCTATACATTTGTTGAGAGGAAATATTGAATTAATAATTAATATTATCTCCCAAGAAGAGAGATATTAATCTATATTTGAACTTAGCCTGAGCGTGGCTGACTCCAGACCCATGTAGCTTCAATTGTATGAGGAGTTCACCCCTCTTTGCCCCAAATTATTTGATGTTGTGATGCACTATTAAAGTAGCTGTCACAATCCACAGGTGGATGTATTTCAGTGATGGATAAAGTGGTCCCTTACAGCACAGGCTATAATTCAGTTTAAGCTGGTAAAGTGCTTTCCTCTGAAAAGTGCTATACAAATGCAGAGAATTCAGGGGATTAGTATCTATTATTCATCTTTTAATAACATTGCAATAAAACCTGTCGTAAGACAGTAGTGATTTTTCATCATTAAAAGTAGCTGGATATATCCTTGACATGTTTATAAGGCCAATTACAAATTTCTGCTAAAACAAAAGCTCAGTTCTATGCACAATCAGGTAAGAAATAATCTTATTACAGAAAGGATGGTACTTTCAATGGAAGAAAAAATATATGTTAATGTATTACAGTTATAGTGGGGGGTAGTTTTTTTGTCCATGACAAAACACTAGTGGTATCAGGGTGGAAAAGAGTATGAGACTTAAAACATGATGCAGGTTTTTGACAGGGAACCATCAATCTTTCTATCTGTCCATCCTTCAAAGATGGCTCAAGGCTTTGGAAAGCTGAGAGGATCCCTCCAGCTTCAAATACCCTGAGGTCAAAGGTAGAGCAAACAAGTGATTCCTGTGATGGCAGAACAGAGATGCAATTTTGTAGCAAGATTAAAATCCATAATAGCAACTACAAAAAAAAAAGGATTCCCCCTTCATGTCATGAAGCAGGTTTGATCTAGTACATTTACCACCAGGTCTTCTTACTGTGAATCTCTTGTTTCGTCGAAGTCTCCTCCTTCCCGTGATCCACAACCTCCCCCCACTCCCCCTCCCAGGGAACGTCTGCCTCCAAAAATATGAATTTCGTCTGTTTGGGAGGAACTGAATTTAGAACTGAACTTTAAAAGGAATGTAGGGAAAATAATTAACTAATAGATGATAACTAGGGAAAACATGTTAATGGGAAATGGAAGGAAAGGAAAGATGTTGGGGAACAAAGTGGAAACACTGTTTCATAGAGGCATTTTCTTCAGTGGAAGAAGACAGGAGCCTTTCCAGCCAGAAAAATAGTAAAATTGCATCTTCCTGCAAAATTGTAAAATTGCATCACTTTAGTTGCTCCATAGTGTGTAAAACAAATGGAAGATGCATTATCTGAATCACTTAAAATGAGTGGCAAATCTCAGTCAAGAGTCAATCAACTAAAACCAAATTGAGTGTGATTGTCCACATCTGTTGGACTAATTCTCCTGCCAGCTATCCGCATTTTTTTCAAGTGAAATGTGGCCGGATGTAGAGGGATCAAAATGTCAGGTCTGGTTTATCGTTTCACTGAAACACAGTATTAATAAAAATTAATTTGATATGAAAGGTCAGCTGCAGGTGTATGGACTTGTTGGACTAAGTGCACTTGATCTTGTTTAATCTTGGAAGCTAGAAGGGCCCGAACCTGGCTAGTACTCAGATGAGAGGCCACCTGGGGCTGCTGAATCCTGTAAACACAAGCCAAAAAGTCATGGCTGAGTGTTAGATCACAGAGACTGAAAATACTGGAAGTCTCATTGCTGCTGAGCTGGTGAACAGGAACAAAGAAATAAAAAGGAAAAGAGTGTAGTGTGGGCATGGCAATATTTGCCCTTTAGACAATATAACGGGGGGAACAGCTACGTGAAAAAAAATTGGGAGGATCTAGAGCCACATTTGGAATTTGAGTATTCGTGTGCTGAGATGCATCGGGAGGCCGATTTTTATAGCAGACCAGAAGCCGTTATACTTGTGCAGTAGGAGTCAAGAGTTTGTCCACGTGATCCTGGATGTGGCAAGATCCCGTTTCTGGATGCTGATTCCTGAGCAAAGATGCACGTGCTTTTTCCTGCCATGTTGACTTTTTTGATGATGGAGGCTGGGGACTTGGAGTAAACAGATAGTAAACTCCACATTTCTTTGCTGGGAGCTGATTTGTTTGCAGTGGAAATAGGGCACCCATACTTGTTGATAGTACTGTGGCGTGATGGGAGGCAAAATAACCTAACTTGATGCAGTGGGATCTGGGCATCAGGCCTCTACTTTTGTATGGCTGCTCTGCCAGTCAGCAAGAGGGTGTGCTGAGAAGACACTATATTCCTTTTGGACAGCAGAATTTGCAGTTAGGGATTAAAGCCTGGCAAAATCACAGAATCATAGAAAATGAGGGTCAGAAGGGACCTCAAGAGGTCACATGTAGTCCAACCCCCTGCTCAAAGCAGAACCATCCCCAAGCAGATCATTCCCGCCGGGGCTTTGTCAAGACGGACCTTAAAAACCTCCAGGAACGGAGATTGCACCCCCTCTCCAGGCAACCCCTTCCAGTGCTTCGCCCCCCTCCCGGTGAGAGTTTTTCCTAACATCCAACATCAAGTTCCCTTGCTGCAACCCGAGGGCATTGCTCCGCTGCGAGCAGCGGGCTCCCGCCCCTCTGGATCCGCTCTTCGGGTGGTGAGAAGGGGAGGCGTGCTTCCCGAGAGGATGGAGCTGGAGCCCCGGTGCCCGGAGCAGCCGGGCCCCGGCATCCGCTGCAGTGAGGGGCGGGTGTCTCCTCGGGGCCCCGGGCCGCGGGCCAGAAAGCGCCGTGAGGGCGGGCCCGGGCCGCGTGCGGGCAGCAGCCCCCCGGTGCGGGCTCGCTCCCGCGCACCCGCCAGCCAGCAGGAGCCGGGGGCTGCGGCTCCGCCCGCCCTCCCTCCCCGGCGCGGCGCGGCGCGGCCCGGGGCGAGGCGGGCGGCGGGCGGCGCGCGGGCGCGGAGCCGGCGGCTGGAGCGGGCTGGGCGCGCACACGCGCACGCACGCACGCAGGCGGGCGAGGCGAGGCGAGGCGGGGATGGGCGCTGGCGCGGGGAAGTTTGGGCGCCGCCAGCGAGGGCTGCGGGAGCCCGCACTGGATTACAAATGAGCGGCGCGGAGAGCCCGGCGCGGCCCGCGGGGACCCGGCCACGCAGCGCTTGACGGAGCGGCCGCGGGTGAGTGCGGCGGGGCGCGGGCGCGGCTGGAGCCGCGGGCGGGCGCCGAGCAACAGATGGGCAGGGCGGCCGCCTCCCCGCTTTGTGTGCCGGGGCTGCTGCGCCGAGCCCCCGCCGAGCCGGCAAGATGGAGCCCCTCCGTCTGCCCTTCTCCCCTCTCTCCGCCGCTCCACTCCGCTGGGGCCGGCCCGGCCCTCTGCCCGCGGCCGCGCCGCGCAGCCCCCGGGCGGTCAGGGTGTCTGGCGGCTTCCCAGGCTGCGTACGAGGCGGCACCATCCCGTCTGCATCTGCCCTGCCGCGCTGGGAGGAGGGTGCGTGCTAGGGGAGAGGGCCGCTGAAAGGAGACTGCTTACTCCAGTCGGTTGCTCGAAGGACCCCGGAGCCCTCTTCCCCCCATGCACTTCGGAAGCAGACAGGAGAATACAGGGCAGCACAGTTGTGCGAGGGAGATGCGCATATATTTCACAGTGAGGATCACCCCCACCCAAGTGGCCAAGTTGCCAAGTGGCCAAATTACTGCACAGAGCAGGAGGACAGCAAAAGGTACGCTGCAGCCAGCCGGCGCGGACTGCCTCGGGAGAATTCATGGCAGCCCCGAGGCTCTAAAGCTACTGGACAGGGTTTAATTTCAGATGTCCCTGTGCTAAGTGATTAGCCATGTTGCAAATTTTAATCCCAGCCACCTGCCCAGTCATGCGATTGTATGGGCTGCAGTCAGGACACACAGACGCGCAGCACACTTAATGGGTTACAAAAAGGCCCACCTATCTTGAGCCATCACCCCTGAAACCAGAAAGGCAACCCTGATGTCATGGGAGTGTGTTCCACGTGACGATGCTTGCAAAAAATCAAGCCCCCCATTAAACCAAAATCCATTTGGGGTCCAGTTCTAAACTTTTCCTTTGGGCTGTACGGGTATTTTGTCTGAGAAGCTTTAAGCTGCCCGACTACAAAAGAACCAGGTTTTCTTTTAGGTGAAAACTCTTGATAAGAGTAAGCTCTTCCATTACATAATGCAATGTCTGGTACAGTGCATGAAACTGGATAGAGTGGAAGATTTTGGAAAAGGGTGCTCTCCTGGGTAAGGTGGTGCATGTGTGTAAGTGTGTGTATGTGTGTGTGTGTGTCATGGGGGGAGGCATGGAATTGGGAGAACTGTTTTCTATTTCCTGGGAGAACTGTTTTCTATTTCCAGTCGTGCCATAGACTTATTTTGTGGTGTTTCTCTGCCTTGCTTTCCTTCTGTGTTTAATAGAGGCACTCATACTCCTTTGGTTCTTCTCTGGGCTCTTGTGCAGCATGTAAAACACTTGCAAGTCCCGGAATAGAAAATGCTATATAAATACACATTGTTATTATTCCAGAAGTGATTTTTTTTGGAGCCAAAGGGGAATCCAAATCATCAGGGTGTTTTTTTTAAAAGAATATGTAACCAAGTGCATCTTCATGCAGCTAAAAGTGATCAAAAAGAGCTGCTTTCCTGAATATTTCAATCCTAGCAAGTAAAAGTAGGCATCATTTCTCAAGAAGAAAATGTCACAAATTGGGGGCAAGGAGACGTAGCTATTTGTTCACTTCATGAATATTTATCCACAGCTTCTCCAAGTAGAACTGCTGGGAAAATCTCAACTAAGGAAATCCTATTCCAGACCATGCAGCTAATGAATATTGGATGGATCTATGTATGGCAGCACAGAGGGATCTCTGTATGAACCTGGCCCAAGAAGAACCCTTTAGACTCCCATGGATGCCATGCTGTGGCTTCCTGTTTCATTTGATATTGTTTTAGTTCTTAAATGCAGCAACAAGCAAGAAGCTATCAGCTAAATGCATGCCCAATAGGCAACAAGTATGTAATTTGAGATAGTGTTGTGGAGTGTATTTCCAGGGACAAAAACTAAGAAAAGGGGTCAGCTGTTAGCTCTTCCTACCTGTGACAAGGAAGTTTACAGGAACTGGCTTGGGTCTGAAGTATCTTACACTTGCCTCTGATTTGACTTGTAAACACATAGAAAGAACAGCCAATGAATCCCTATTGTTACTCAGGTCCTGAGATAATATTTCATTTTTGTATATATCTCTCTAAAGCATCACCTCCTCTTTAGCATATTTAATTAAAAATTTAAAATAATTCATCAATGTAATTATTTGTTGTATATTTAAAAGGCATTGTTATTTAACTAGCTTCTACTCTTGCTTTTCAAAATAGACTCAGGGTTGCATTTGAGGGATGACAGAAAATAGAAGACTCTTATTAATTCCCTTTTTTTTGCAAAGATTAATTTTTCAGGCAGTTATGAAAAACAGCTTCTGATGTTCAGTGCTAACATCTCTTGATGAGGTGGATTTGTCTTAGTAAGCAAAGGTACCATCATCTCACTAAATTAGGAGTCTCACTAACAAAATGATTGGTCTGAATTTTCAAGGTTACAAGTCTTGATTAGCTATCTTGGAAAATTTGATAAAACACTGTGCAAATAACTCATTCCCACAATAGACAAAATAGTGTGATAATTATCACTCAAGTTTGGCTAAAAGTGAGTTGCACTAATAGGGATTATTCTGTCATGTATGCTCACTTGTATGAAGTGAGCCATATTCTACTCATATAGACACACAGATGTAAATATAGAGTAGCCTCTTTGATTCAGATAGAGTTCCTCCTGATTTGCACCAGGATCACTGGAAAAGGGCAATGTGATGCTATTGATTTTTGTGTAGCACTCCCCACTGTATCAATGGGGAGTTCTCCTGAAAACCGGATGGCAAAATATTGCCCAGAATTTAGCCCATTGTGTCATATTCAAAGCAAAAAACCATTCTCATGGATGCTTCAGTTCAGAACTCACTGTAATGTGCTAGTGGGGAGAGGTTGTTCAATGACTCAGATGAATGTAGCTCAGAGTAAACAAACATGTAAATCATTTTTGGCTACAGAGAGGGAGGGGGGGGAGAACATGAGAGAGCAGAAAACGCTAACTTCAAAGCCAAGACGTGTATAGAGATACAATCAGCTAGATTCACCACATTTAGCAGGATCAAGCCACTGAAAGCTTCAGGGCCAGATTTGTCCCTGCCTTTTACTATCTGTAGCAATTAACTCATGTGTAAAATGAGGGGAAAAGTAGTGCAAAATGCTTTCACATCAGAATTTTCCACTCCCTCGCCTCATCGGTGTAGCCTGCTCTTGTTGCTCTTCAACAGCTACTTCAGAATCCAGGGCACTTTAGGGGTCTGAGGGTAAGGCTTTAGTTTAAACCACCTGTGTGCTTCCCCTTCTGCCAGGCCTTTGATGGGGACCTGCAGCAGCCAGACAGAGAAAAGACCATGACAGAGAAAGTGACCATGACAGAGAAAACTACTGGTCACTTCCATTGGCCACACACACCAGCATAACTGGGTGCTTGAGTGCCCTGGGTAGCAGTCATGCATGGGGTAACATCGGTGCCTATGTCGCCACCAGTGCAGTGGTGGCCAGGCCCGCAGGGCAGGTGCTGCTATTTTAAGTCCACTCCCAGGGCTGGTGCTTGGGGCTGGTACAGCTTTCACCCCCCCTTTGTTATGCTGCTATTTAACGGCATTGGAGAAGCAAGCCCCCTCTGCCTGACTAAGAGCCATGGATCATTTTAAGGCTACAGTAGAAGTACTATTACTTTCGCCAGTGATAATATCAGCTGTCTGAGCCTTCAGCTTCTGATTTCAGTCTGTGCAGCTTCCCGAGTGAGTTATCACTGTCCCTGGGTTAAATTAAAGATGGGTCGCAAAGGCAACTGCTTCCTCCTTGAGCTGTGTAAGCAGCAGTTCCTCCAGGCTCCACTTCACCCTGGGTTATAAATGGAGGGCTTCTTCTCTATCAGCCTTCATCCACTAGGATCAAACGGGGTAAGCAGACTTTGCCATGATGTTTTGTAGCATTGCTCCATGTGAAACCCTGCTGCCTCAGAGATGCAGCGTGCTCCTGGGAAAGCAATGAAGAGAGGTTTTGTACAAGTTCTTCTAGTGTACAGGCCTCAATCTAGGTTTCACTTGTTATGCCTTTCCTCAGCAAGAACCGTTTTTGCTTTGTATAGATAATGTCAGGCATGGGGACAGAGGAGCACTTGTGTAATACATTTGGGCAGCAAAGATTCTGGAGACAAACACTTCCTACCCAGATTTATGGGTATCCTTGTAACCCAAGTCACTAGAGCAGTAAGACTGCTAGCAATTCAGTATCTGTTGGGGCCCAGGGCTAGGGAGAGACATTCAAAAAGCCTGACCCCGAATTGATTCAATCTTTGCAGGTTAGTTTAGCCCAGCTAGGCTGAACTGGTTTGTAACTGTACAGACATCCTGTCTGGACTGAAGAAATTCAGACATATGTCTGCAGTGGCTCAGGCTAGAAGCTGGGGGGTGGGAAGGGGGAATGCTAGATCAGCCCTCCCTCCCCTTTCACAGTGCTCAACTGAGAGGGGCATGGCCAGGCCCTGGCAGGACACACTGATCAGGTAGGGGTTCCCCCCCCTTGGTAACAGAGCATTTACCAGCTCTGTTATCAGCATTTAGCACCCTATCAGAAAACAAAGCTTCTCTCATTAGTTCAAGCTCTTCTTAAACAGCTTTTTCCAAGGAAGGGCACATTCCAAGGAGGGATATTACCCTCCTGTTGATTAGCTCTGCAATGCCCTAAGCGGACACTGTCCTGTCTGCCTTTGTCCACCCCATACAGACACTCTCAGCATTAGCTAGCATACCATGCTGTGGGAGAGAGGAGGGAGGGATCCCTGCTTGAACAGCAAGCTGCGACTGGGGGTGGCGCAGGGGAAGCCAGGCAAGTTTCTGCCGGAGGTCCAGCAAGGGAGTAGAGGGGAGGGGCCAGCCCAGCTCTCTGGAACAGAGAGGCCCACCCAGCCCAGAGAGCATGCTGGGATGCTGGGGGACTCTGATCTAACTTAAACCAGCAAGGGGTCTGGGACAGATATTACATAAACTGGTTTGACCCAAATCAGTTAAGTCTGATACGACACTCAACCAGGTTTACGTCAAGCTGGTTTCAGCCATTTTCAGACTGGTTTATGTGCACTGAACATCTGTTCTGTTACAGGTTCAGACCAGTTTCTGATCACTTAAACTGGTTTATGTGTATGTCTGTCTCTAGCCCAGGTGTTTGAAAACAGTTTGTCAAAACCATCAGATGTGGTTGTCATCAGGTCTCTCAACACACAAGCATACTTGCCAAAACACAGCAATTCTTTTTCTGTGGTGTAAAATAAGGGAGCGGAAAATTTTTGCGATTCTGAAATATTATCTGTTTTATTTGCTGAATTAGTCATTAGATGGGGGAAGTATTCAACCGGCTCTCGTGGAAATTAATGGGTTAACCAAAAGATAATGTGAAGAGGTATTTCTATCATGTAATTCTGTGAATATCAAGTATGAAACCATATGTAAGCTCCCTAGAAACCTGACAGAATTGTAAATGTGCTGACATTTCAGAGATCGTTTAGCCATTCTAGAATTTATACCTTACATCCTCATCTCTTTTCAGCGTAGCACTTTGGGATCCTTCAAGAGAATATGCTCTCACACAGACATAAGTCATGAGTGCTACTTATTATGGGCAGAGCTAAACATTTTAAAGAATGCATTTGTCTCTTCCAGCTTCATTCATGTTTGGTGACTTTTCATTTTTTTTATTTCTATGGACATATTGCCTGGGGCTTCAACAGTGAGCACACCAGGGTGCTAGACTAGGTTGATTTAGGGGTTTTTGATGCAATAGGTAAAATACATTTCCATTTTTCCTTCAGTGCTCCTAGACCTTCTATTTTCCTTTTCTCTGCATTATGAAGTACATGTGCTACAAGATGCAATGAAATGAATGTGTTTCAGTATTCAAAAGTTTTCAGGCCATTAAATCCTCTGCATTGTATTACATTTCCTGATGGAAACAAGAAGACTGTGCGTAGATTCCACATTAACAAATGAACAAGTGCCTTGGAAAGAGGACTTGTAGGATGACAGTTCCTCATCAGACTGTCTTCAACCAGGATTCTGCCTTGGAAGATCAGGCTGGATGCTGGAAAATATCATTGTAATGAGACTCCTATTTGTAACAAGGAGTTTTACTTAGTATGGTAATGAGGGGTACTTTGCAGGTGCCCAGTTATCTATTGAGGAACCAATTCTATACATTTCTTCATATAAGCAGTCTTTACTCAGGAGAAAGGATCTCTGAAACCAGTGGGGCTTCATTTGTAAGGATCACCCACATGAATACATGATTAAAGGGTTGAAGCACTGGGCACAAGTTTTAGTAAGTTTAATTGTCTGAGTTAGAGTGTCGCTAGAGCCAACGAAAGAATGAGAGAAGTTCAGTAGAAATGCTAAATAGAAATGAAAAGCTCTGGTTATGGGAGGAGTCTCTTGAGATGTCCAGGTGGTGTCAGGTTAAGTCACCGTTCAGTCTTCAGAAGATGCACTAAATTACTAGCTGATGGTTCTTTATATAGAGATGTAGTGCTCTGTGGAGGAGGCTTGTGAACAGTTTACTTTCTGTCTCAGACTCTGATTACAGTCAATTCTTAACTCAGATTTGCTCACTGGGAACTGGGTTTTCTTTTTGGGCAACAAGGACCAGGATTACCTACCCTAAAGGAAAAGGCCATAGGATCCCTGCCCTGTGGGTCTCTAAGGATCCAGGTATTCCTGGGAGGCCTGTGTGAGGGCAGGGCAACCTGCCTAGAGGTCCTCTGCTCTGGGTTTGGGCATCCTGATTCCCTCAAATTGTAGCCACAGTGAGGGCTGCTAGCAAGGACTCCCCTGGCTGCAAATGCCCCCAGGCTCCTGGGAAGAGCTCAACAGAAAGGAGAACACAGTCCCAAGGCTGCATTATGTTTTCTCTCCCATCTCTGTGGAGCTGGAGGTGGGAGAAGGTCCAACCACTCCTACTTCTAGCTCCTCCAGTCTTCTTTCCTTCCTTGCACTAGCTTGGATCCCATGTTTGTCCCAGAGCAAGGTAGCCACTGACCCATCCCCAGAATACAGGACATGCCTGTGGTGAGGGGGGGGTATCACCAGACCCCTCAGCCAGCCAGTGGTGAGGGGCAGGGTCGCTGCCTCAACCAATCAGCAATGAGGGGTGGGGCCACTGGGCCCCTTGGCGAATCCGCAGCAAGGGGCAGGGACACTATAAATTGCTGGCTCTGAACCCGGATCCTTCTGGCTGTGCACCACCCTCTCTAGGCACAGCAAACAGAATCGCAAGGACAACTGATTGACATGAATTTCTACCAATGAACTGAAAAACGGGACTTTTTGCAGTCCATTCTTCATTTAGAAATGGACAGGGGACAAAGGGTTTAAAAACAGGTCTGGTATAAAACAGGACCAGTGAACACCCTAGCCCAGAGAGGAGATCCTCACATTAGTACTCCTCTATCCCTTGGGACGTATGGAGAGTCATAATCAAGAGCATGCTCCACAGGCCAGGAAGGATTTAAATACTGCATCTGAAATGCCTGTGATTCTTAAAATGCACCACATTGCTTGAAAGCTTTAAAGGAAACATGACGATCTTGAATTCTGTGTTTGCACAGCACAAGGGCAAATGTTTTACATTTGTTTGCAGGTTCCTACTGGCCTTGAAATCACACTAAGTTAGAAACTGTAGCTCTAAATCTATTTATTTTTCTCTGGACAGAGAATATACAGGGATTTCTCTGTGTGTGTGAGATAGCTTGATGCAGAATCAGTGGCTATATAAAGGAGATGTGGTTTATTTACAATTCTGCACACAAAAGAATGACTTCACTTTCACATTATCTCCGGCAGTATCCACTGGCCCTCACTCTAACCTAATCGAACAGGCTGAACAGCTGGTGAGTGGGTGCATTGCCTGTCGAAGACACTGGTTTGAATATAGGCAGTCTACAAACCATTGGAGTAGTTATAGGCACAAAAGTATGATTAGCAAGGGCAGATGCTCTCTTGCCAGAAATAAGGCAATTTATATCTGTGAAACCATTCTGAGCCATGGCTGACTGAGTTCATTTTGGAAAATAGCTTCTGACCTACCCTGCACGAGGAGTTTGGCTATGAATAATGTAGGCAATATACTGCAATGGGGAAAAGGGAAGAAACATTATTTGTATGTCTCTTAGCTCTCTGTGCAAGGCTCCTGTCTAACTACCCAGTAAAATTAGTTTCTCTGTGCTGACCTATGTCTGCTGAGTATGTCAGTGAGACATGAACAAGTACATGGAGGTCCTTTGCATCCTTCCACAGGTCTGTTCTTAAGCAAGATTCATAGGTTTGAAGTTAGGGTTACCATACATCTGACGTTTCCCAGACACGTCCTCTGATCTTTGTCTGGGTGGTTTTTTGAAATAGGACCAAGTGGGGCAGGGGACTGTGGGTTGGGAATATGGGGCACTGGCAGCACCAGGGGGCATGGGTTGGGAGTGAGGGGCACTGGCAGGGCCAGGGGGCTGCAGGTTGGGTGTGCGGGGCATTCCCCCCCCCCATAGGTGTCCTCTTTTCTGAAACTGGAAATATGGTAACCCTATTTTAAGTATTAATACAAACATCTGGGGATTCCTTTTGGCTTTGTCAAGCAATTTAACACCCCTGAATATAGTTGGAAAGGAGATGGTCTTTCTTTTCCTGCAAAAAAATGTTCAGATTTCAAGAAAGATTTGCATCAGGACATCACTGAGACCTTTCAAATGTTCACAAAACAAATCATCAAAACAGCAAATGACAGAGAGAAACCCTCAGTGTGGAAGAGCCAAAAGCTTGGTGGTGAGTGGAGTCACCAGAGAGGTGGGGCACCCAGGTACATATATCACTACTCCACGTGATTCAAATCAGGGACTTGAACCTTTGATTCCCACATGGGAAATACCCCGACCACTGGTTTATAGAGTCTTTGTCTGGCTCAGTTCTTTTTTTTTTTTTGGCTTAATACTGGGTTGTCCAACTGGTATCTCTGAAGCTACATGCCACGAAGTGGGGGATGACTTGGGAGGGGCCACATGCTGCCTGTACAGCCTGTATGGCAGTGGGCTGGGTTCTGTGCCCCTCATGCAGCCTGTGCAGTTGGAGGGGCTGTGCAGTTGCAGTTGGAGGGCATCCTAAGGGGGTGCTACATGGCAAAGGCAGGGATTCCAGGGTCCAGGCCCCACAGCATATAGCCCACATGGTCTCTGCCCCCTCACCACACTGAAGTTAGACAGCCCTGGTCTAATTATTTACACAAAGTGGAACAGCTCTAAGAGAAGAGATTGAGAAGGACTCTTTTCCAAACACCCAGTAATTTTATGGTCAAGATGTGCTGTGAGGATACAAGAGATTCAAGCCCCCACCCTGCTATTCTCCCACATTCCAGATGAATGTGCAAAATAGCACACAACAGTCACTGTCTTGTTCTCCTGACCATAGAAAGACAGGCTCTATAACAAAGCAACAGTGTGAATCAGGTTGAACAGGGGCTTGAGCCTGGATTTCCAAGTCCGGTGCAATTTCTTAACTGCTCGCTATTTTGGAATTGTGTACATCTTTCTCTCTGTGACCAGGAAATCAAGCCTGGATCTGAGCTCCTTTGCCTGATGAAAGTTTTGTTGAAACAGCCTTGTTTGCACAAAACAATTAAATTTGATGGCTTGGCATTTTCTGCAAAAAAATTGTTGCACAAAAAATTCCCAGCCCTTGAGAGTTTCAGACTGAGAACGCTGGAGACTGAATTGCTGTGGCAGTCCAACAAACCGGTAAACTATACGTGGCTTTCTGCACCGCTCCATGTGCTAGAGCCCTGAGCTTCCACAGGCAATTTATTATTGCCAGGTAATGTTACCTCCTGATTATCAGCTCCTTTTTGTGTTATGGACATTTGTCAACTATAAGAATTAGACTGTAAGCACCAGCTATGCACTGGGTGAAGAGTCTTAATTCATTTCAGTGCCTTGAGGTCTTCAGATGATGACGGGATGCTTGTTATTTTTATTGAATTGCACATCATTTGGGTCATTTGGGTGAAACTGCCTTCTGGCTGGAATCCAGGGTTGACTTATGCTCAAGCAAGCTCAGCCGTGTCTGTGGGACTGCAAGTAGGTAAGTCAGGGCTTGGCTTTCTCCTGTCTCTCACTCTCCATTAGGGTTATGTTGTCCTCCATCCTGAGAGACTCAGTGACCTGAAAACAAAAGGCATGGAGGTTCAAAATCTGACGGTAGTGTTCCACATTGCCAGGCAGCAGCAATTAGAGTGACCTGTCAGGAATGCATTAATTAAAGAGTGACATCATTGTCATGCTAAGGCAGATGTGTGCTTCAATGGTAGAGTTGTCTTAGGAAACAGAAAAGACAATGAACAAATAAAGCTATTACTTTTCCAACTGCTAATGGGAACTCAACAAAGTTGCCGTGCCTACGCACAAGAGTAGAAAAATCACATAGTTAGCAGGCCAGACGTTGTGTGCACAGGAAGCTGTAAAAGGCCTTACTTTGCACCTGGGTACTACTAGGCTAACTGGCCTGCTGTTGTACAGATGGTAGTTTGTGGAAGGTCAGCCATCACTGTTATTTTTAACCTTTAGCCAGTTAAAAATCGATTTTGTAAAAGTGCTGAGCCAAAAGGAAGGTGCCTGTTTGTGTAGCCCTGCTCAACTCAGTGGGGCAGAGAAGACTCATAACACCAGGTCTGAATTGTGTCAATTCACAATTCCTGCTACTGGCTTCTCACTCTGCGACCATGCTCATGGAGAACCATGCTTGGTCCTATCTACTTTACTCACACAAGTAGTCCCAGTGTTGGCAGACTGCATTGTAGGCATGCTAACCTTTTTGGATGATTCTTGGAACCACTTGATTGATTTGCAGGAAGATTGGCTTGCTGAGTAGATGAAGTGTAGCAATTCTTTCTAGCCAGGAAGAGAGAGAGCCACTTTCCTCATATCCTCCTGTGCTGTGGCTGAGCAGGAGAAGGGAAGTTGACATTAAGCAATGTGGAGAAAAACTAGAAAGGATTTTTAATCTTGCTGTATCTCTTCTGGACAGGTAGGAGCTAGGTAGGACTTGCTGCCTACTGGGACAGACTAGAAATATCTGCTGACCGTCGTTTCATGATCTCTTTGCAGATATGAAAAAAAAATTCAGCACAAATTCATTTAGCCTGGATGGTAACATGGTGCAATTTCCTCCCCTTGCTACTAGACCCTCTGTCCTAGGAATATGGCTAGCACTATGACTGAGACAGGGAGCTCTGGCACCACAAGGCCTAATATGAAATGTTCTGCTTCAGAATGTGCAGGAATAATTAACCGCAATAATCAATAGCTATTGCTGGAGATGAATGTGCTTACTGGATGCTGAACATCTCTTATCTGCATCTGAAGATAGGACTGGAAACAGAGGGTCCCCTGCACCCTGCCAGCTCTCATTTGTCTTCATTATGGATGGATCTAGTCAGGGTGTAGTGGCATGGATGCACCCCTCCTTCAGTTGACCAGCCCATGGAAGGAGCAGTCAGGGACTTTTTTTTCAGTCCACGAAGAAAGTAACAGTCCCCCGCACCCTTCCACGCTGTTCAGCAACATGTGTTGTGTTGCCATCCTTCTCCCCTGCCACCAGCTGCTGCTGTCTTCAGCTGTCCCAGGGGTGAGGGCAAGGAGGGAGGGAGCCCACTCTATGCAGAGCTGGGGACAGTCAGGGACAGTGACAGCAGCAGAGACAGCCGACCTCCCTGCCCAGGTGTTCTGTGCCAGCCTGGGAATAGGTGTGGGCGAAGGGAACTAATCCACTTCTTCCTTCACCCATCCTGGAGCAGATCACCTACCAAGGAAATCCTCAGCAGCCTGTTAGGCTGCATTAAGTGTATCCCTTTATATCACTCTTGCGGCATAAACCTTAGGCCTAATCTAAAGTTTTCCCTAAATCTCCTGTTGGTTTCAATGAACGCTGGCTCAAGGATTGAAGGGCTGAGAAGTCTGGCCTCAAGTATTCAATATGCCTTCTCTATGAGTAGTCAGCATTGCCACCAAAATAACAGTTCAAACTATTTAGAATACCCCCATTCATTTTCCATGTGGGAGAGTGGTATTCGGGGGACCACAATTTCAGTGATTCCTCGAGGATTCCTTTGATGCTCTGACCTGCCTATGACCCTTCATCTCTGGTGCAGGAAACAATCCATTTTCACCCCCTTTTCTTTCCTAAAACATCCCTCGCCACTGCAGTGCAGGACAGTGTGGCACTGGGTTAGTTTCCACATCAACAGCTGCATGATGGGCAATGTTTTTTTTTCCTTGCTTCTGCGTTGCGAGCTGTTCTCGGTGACCCCAGCATTGGGTACGCATGTGTGGAGCAAAAGCAGTTGACATGAAAGAAACGGTCTCTCCATAAGCAGCCTCTTTTCCCTTCCAGGATGACATCCTGAGAGCATGTTCAAGTCCACCTCTCACAGTTAGTGCATATTTATAGGTTGCAGGATAAAAAGCAAGTGGAGGCTGTATGTGTGGATTTGCACTTTGACAGACTAAGGTGAAAAGAACAAAGCAGTCACTTCAGAGAGTGTCACAGACCTGCAGTTCCAACAATCCTGCTGCACGTTCTCTTTCATGACAGTGAAAGACTTTATAGACTTTTTCAAATTGGCGAGTCTGTTCAGTTCTGGTGAAAGGTGTTGGATTGGCAGCTCTAGAGGCTGAATTTCTCTCTGTCCTCAGAACAAGTGCAACCAGGACAGTAGCAGTGCAACATTTTCCCTCTCCTCCACAGGGCTAAGGCCCTTCAGTTCTGAAGGACATCAGTGGGAGTTTGGCCAGCATGGCCTATCTAGCCCTTATCTGGCTCACACAAGTGTCTTGCTTGCCATGGTGCCATTTTATAACATGGACTCCAGTCTCATATGAGCTGGAATAAGCACTGTTACATTCAGTCAGATGGATGAAGAAAGAGCTGGTTGCGTTATGCATTGCAAGGACATTATTTGCTGAAGAATTTAGTTCTTTTTCTGTTCATAAATCTCTCAGAAATAAGCTTTATTTCTACATGTTTTCCTTATTCATAACCAGGAATCTTGGTTTTGTCTGATTAAAAATTGCCAAGTTTTTTGATTAAAACCCTAAAAGCTGTGATTAAAATGAAAGGCTACTACACACACACACACACGTATCAGTTGAACACAGTGTTTTATTGCTGTATTTACAGTTTTAAAGCAATTTGGAAGCCTACCAGTGCCTTGATCACTATAATAAAATAAATTCTAAATTCCTATATATTTTGGCACTTGTTTTGGGGTTTTTCATCATGGAAAATCAGCACTCCTGCTAAAACCACTCTGTACACCCCAGGGAATTATGTGCAGGAAAGCTCAAAATTATGCCAAATTAATGACTTTTATATTTTTTTACAAATTGAACTAAAAATTTCACTATTTGACCCTTTTAGAAATATATGCAGGTACTCTGTATGGCTGGGGGATGTGTGGGAGGTGTGGGGGGAGATTTGTGAAGGTGTGGGAGGGTATGGTTGTGTGGGGGGGGTTTGTGGGCAGGTGTAGGGTTTGTGTGGGTATCGGTATGGGAGTATGTGGGGTTTGTAGGCAAGTGTGGGGCTTGTGGGGGCTTGTGAAGAGGTGTGGGGGGCTGTGGGTGGGTGTGTGGGCTTTGTGGGGGTTTGTGTGTGGGTGTGGGGTTTCTGGTGCACAGCCCCCACTGTCGGTGGCTCAGCGGCAACAGTAGCAGCAGCAGGCCCTTGGGGTGCTCATGGCTGCAGCAGGCAGAGCCCCCGGCAGTGCATACCTCTGCCTGAGTCCCAGGGCCTGCCTGTGGTGGCATGGAGCCAGTCCAGCCCAATGGCATGTGCTTCTGGACCAGATTGGGCTGGCTCTGTGCCAGCACATGCAGCTCATGGCACTGCAGGCAGTAGCCACATGGCATCAGGCTAGCTGAGCTTCATGCCTCCATGTGCAGCTTCCTGCTGGAGTGCTGGAAGCTCCACGTGGAGGCATGGAGCTGGCCAGCCTGGCCTGATGGTGTGTGGACCAGAAGCCATGTGGCATTGGGCCAGGCAGGCTCTGTGCTGCCATATGTGGTTTCCAGCACTCTAGCGGGAAGCCATCTATGGTACGTGCCTCCACGTGCGGCTTCCCTCCCAGTCAGATGGTGTATGGATCCTGATCCACGTGCCATCAGGCTGGGCTGGGCTGGGCTGGGCTGTTCCACATGGGGCTTCCTACAGACACTTCCCCGCTCCCTCAGCCCCCACCCACACACTGCTGCCCTGCCTCCCACCTGCCCCACTGGCTTTCCCCACCATCCCCAACCCTGTCCCCCCTTCCAGCCCTGGCAGTCACCTACCCCACAGGGCCCCTCACAGCCCCACCAAAGGGGGACCCCAGTTGGCTCCCAGCCTGCTGCAAGCCCCACTTACTTCAAAGGCTCCAGGAGGGAAAGTGAGCCTGAGCCAATCCTTGGCTGACAGTCCCTCACCTCCCCCCCACACCAGGACAGAGCTTATGGTTTGCTACCCTTTTTGCAAGAAGCTATTGCAGGCTGGCACTCTGCCAGCCTGCTGGGAGCTCTTTGCAAAAGTGGAAAATCCATGAGCATCTATGTTAAAAAGGGAAAATCCATGGTTTTCCAATTTTTCTGTGGGAAACAGAAAACCTGGATCCCTGTTCATAACTATTCAATCAAACTAATTGCAGCCTGTTGATGGGTCACATGCTGGCCTCGTTGGCCATTTCCTATTTATTTTTTGTGGCACATGTTGGGAAATCCAGACTACTATAGGAAGCGGTGGTGTTAATTTTGTAGGTGCAGCTTTTCCCTGTGAGTCAATGTGTATAAATGCCTCAGTCTGGTGTTGAGAGGCAGTGTTGTGGCAAGTACTGATTTTCAGATGAGGTAGGCAAGACTGGTGAAGAGACTGGGCAACTGTATCCTGCCTATTAAAATTCCCTCTAAAGACTGTATTCTAGGCAAAATTCTTCATCTCTTGTCCAAAACTTTCACTGCATAATTTGAACCTTGTGATATCTTCTGCTGTGGCGTTGGCTTCATAGTTCTGGTAAAAGGAATGTTCCCCATAGACTGAACACACACTGGGATGCTTCAGGATGAAAGATGCTATACAAGCATGCAATATTTTGTTAATTGTATTTTTAAAAGTTTAATAGAGCTTGTAATCGTCAGGACTTTGAATGCAAGCTCCAGGCAGCCCCTGTGGGAGTGTGGGAAGCCTGCATTCTGCCCCTTGGGTCTGTCTTCCTTTCAAGTGATGACAGTGTGCATGAACATATATGTAATTAGTCGTACAGTAGTTTGATTAAATTAATCTCGACTAGATCCAGGTAGGAGCTGACGACTGAAGATTAGGATGCAGTCTACAGAGCGCTCTCCTACTACAGCATAAGAGACCAGCAGTACACAGATAAGCCAGAGCTGGAAATGAATTCAAGCTTCTTAGAGCCTGGGTTCATTTCTGGAAAACATTTTATGCTGACTAGTGTTCCTTTGCACTGACCCCACCTTCTGTCTGAGGAACATAAAAGGCTTTATTCCACTCAGATTTGTAACTGAGCCTCATCACATGCCTTCAAGGCAGGAAAGCATCATCAACCTCATTTTAGAGATGGGCAAACTGAAGCTTATAAGACATGCCCTTACACATAGAGGCAGAACTCACATTCCTCTTTCCCCATCTTTGCCCCTCCCCCAACAAGACTATTGCTTTGCTCAGTGTATTAATTCAGAAGCAACACAACAGTTTGCTACTAATAGCACAGCCACGTGAGGGAAGCTGACATGCTGCATAGAATTTGTGATGGCTGGGTTCCCATTTTAATCATCTTTTATAGCCTTGGAATATACAACATGCCTCTGTGAGTACTAATTAGAGTATCGGCAGGATCCACAGTAGGGGAAAATTCAAACCCCAGATGCACTGGGGGTAGGAGGGGAGACCCCCAACTCATTTATGTCAGAAACGTGATGAATAATAATCGTATCAGGCATGCACATGTCCCAAAGGTACTCGCACTCAGCGTAGACCTGAACAGTTACACGGGCACATGCTGTTAGAAGGTGGCTGACAATTGGGAGCGTGAAGCAGAAGAGAGTGTGCCTTCATCCCAACTCTTAATTAAATTGCTATAAAGCACTCTTAAGCTTCTGGAACAGGCAGGGTCTTTCTGCACATTTATTTTTTCACAGATGCTGTGGGCTAGAATTGTGTCAGCTCAAGGGCCAGATGCTGGTTACCCACGTGCAAATCTAGAGCAATGCCATTGAAATCAGGAAGGGAGATCAGAATCAAGCCTCCCCCTTACTTTATTATAATGTAAAAAGTTAACAGCACAGGCAGCTCTACAGTTAAGACAGAAATCTACAGTAAGAAAGGTTGTTTTTACATACTGTGACTAACTGATGCTGTGCAGAAGTACCACTTTGTCTTTAAATTAACTGAGGCAGAAGTAGATTGAGTGTGTACAAAATCCGTAATTTTCTGTCTTCTGTCATGGGCATCACAAGCTTGAGCTGCAATGGTTTTTCATACAGAGCTCCTGCTGATGTCCAGATGGATCACTTGTCCTTGTCAAGACTGTCTGCCTCAGCCCTATTAACATACAAAATATCCCCTTTGGATTGAAAACATCTTTTACCCTCGTTGGAAGTTGCAGCAAGATTCGGTGCGGGGGAAGGGTAGTCTGCAGGAAGATGCATCTTTTTTCAGATGTCTGTCAATTTGACCACATCCATTCACCTGGCTGTTCTTTGTGTGGATGTCTGAATACATGTGATCATTAATTTGCACTGTTTGATCAGACTTATTCCCAATGCTGCTGTCTGCTCGCATCAAACCATCCTGCTATATGTTGGAGTATGGTTAAGACCCCCTTCTCTGACTGCTTCGTCCCGGTCAGACTTCAGGAAGCCCTTGTACACCCATACTAGTGAGGACATGCTGTGTTTAGACAGGGAGCCAATAAGAAGTATTAGCTCCTGGGTGTCCTGTGCAGGTGTGGCTGGACTGGGAGTGAACTTGGCATATCTGATACAGTGAGCCCTGGCGCATGAGCTCAGAGACTGAACTCCAAGCGAGCTAGCACTTGGGACTGGAGCTAGTCAACCGCACACTTTCACCTGGAGTATTTATGAGACTGTTCTTGAGGGATCACATCTGGGAATCCCATTGGTCCTTTTGCATAAAGGAAGGTGTCATCCAATCAGAGTGAGGATGCCAACAAGGATTTTCTTTTGCTAGCAGGAACAGAAAATGGAGGGATAAAAAAAAGAAGACAGTATTCCACTTCTTCTGAGGCAGAATCGCAGCAATAGATCCTCTGAGCAAGTCTAACACAAGCACTAGGAGTTTTCTGGTTTTCTTTTGTTTTTGTCTTGGATTTCTCAAGGCTTTTAGGTTTGGAATGATGGCTGTGTGAAATGGGTTTCATTTTAATTTAGCACAATCCTGATTGTAGGTTACTGGGCAATAAACAGGGCCTTACGTATTTATTAGGTCTGGAACTTCCAGCCTTTCTGCTGAACTAGAAGTATTCAGATGCTGAATGCCACATATATACCATGAGCAATAAAAGGTATATTTTGAAGGCATAAAGCCCTGACCTCCTTGTTGTAGCTATTGATAGCCTGTTAAAAGCCCCAGCCTATTGCCCGTTAGCTCTCTAGGTGGTAATAATTCTGACTTGCAAGAACACCTGAGGTTAAAGATGAGGCAGGGAGTGCATTTATAAGTATGTAAAAACTTGGGGATGGGGGGCTGTATAGAAAAAACCTTGTAAATGTCTGTGAAACTGTAGCATATGTACATTTTTACAGAGATGTCTCGCTTTTTGATAAAGGTGTAACGAGGGCTTTTGAATGCGGCTCCTGAATCACTTACCGAACTACAACTACTGCTCATACATTGCAGCATTTTTTCTGTAGCCAAACCTTCCCTCTTGACTTGCCTTCCAGAAGCTCTCTTCCTCATGGTCTGGTCACAATGCTGGTCTTCCTTGATATAAAGATCAGGAACCCAGCTGGTTTGCTGTGCCCTGTGTTTTTCCTGGCAACAGTTTAAGGTCCTAATTCTATTTTAATGTAGTTTGGGGTAACTTCTAACTTTAGGTGCCTATCCTGGCAGCTGCTGTCAGCTGTTTCCTTTCCTTTCAAATTTATTTTTGATCCATTTCTAAAGATCCAAGTCAAAGCTAAACCAATACTTGAATGTAACAATTACCGCAACAATAAAACAGCTGAATTGGATTGAATCTTTGATCAGTACTGTGCATCCCTTAACCTGACAGTCCGAATTCAGTCTTTCAGCAAGTTAAACTTCAGTCTGGATGTGGTGCAAAATTTATAAAAATTTATCAACTTAAAAAAAACCTACTGAGAGTGCAGGAACAAACCAACCCAATGTATAGGAGACTAGCAAATGTGGGAGAAGACCAACTTGGCTTAGCAGGGAACTCTTCAGTAAACTAAATCACAAAAAGGAAGCTTATAAGAAGTGGAAACTTGGACAAATAACTAGGGAAGAATATAAGAGCTCAGGCATGCAGGGATGAAGTCAGGAAGGCCAGAGCGCAATTGGAGTTGCACCTAGCAAGGGATGTGAAGGGTAACAAGAAAGGTTTCTACAAGTATGTCAGTAGCAAGAGGAGGATCAGGGAAAGAGTGAGTCCCTTACTGAATGGGGGAGACAACCTTGTGACATAGGATGCAGAAAAGGCTGAATGCCTTCTTTGCCTTAGTCTTCACAGGCAAAGTCAGCTCCCAGACTACTGCCCCGGGCAGCACAGTTTGGCAAGGAAGTGAGCAGTCCTCAGTGGTAAAAGAACAGTTAGGGGCTACTTAGAAAAACTGGATGTGTACAAGTCAATGGGGCTGAAAGGGATGTAACCAAGTGTGCTGAGGGAGTTGGCTGATGAAATTGCAGAGCCACTGGCCATCATCTTTGAAAGCTCATGGCGTTCAGGAGAGGTCCCGGATGATTGTAAAAGGACAAACATAGTGCCCATATTTAAGAAAGAGAAAAAGGAGGATCCAGTGAACTACAGACCAGTCAGCCTCATCTCAGCCCTTGGAAAAATCATGGAGCAGAGCCTCAAGGAATCCATTTCTAAGCACTTGGAGGATAAAAAGGTGATTAAGGACAGTCAGTATCAAGTCATGCCTGACCAACCTGATTGCCTTCTATGATGAGATGACTGGCTCTGTGGATGCAGGGAGACCGGTGTATGTGACATATCTTGATTTTAGCAAGGCTTTTGATACACACACAACATTCTTGCAGGCAAGCTAAGGAAGTATGGACTGGATGAATGACAGTAAGGTAGATAGAAAACTGGCTGGAGCATCAGGCTCAGAGAGTAGCAATCAATGGCTCAATGTCTAGTTGGCAACTGGTATCAAGGGAAGTGCTCCAGGGGTCCTGGGGCTGGTTCTGTTCAATGTTTTCATCAACAACCTGGAAGATGGCATGGAGCGCACCCTCAGCAAGTTTGCAGATGACACCAAGCTGGGGGGAGTAGTTGATATGCTGGAGACTAGGGCTACGATTCAGAGTGATCTAGTCAAATTGGAGGACTGGGCCAAAAGGAATATCATGAGGTTCAACAAGGACAAGTGCAAAGTCCTGCACTTAGGACAGATAAAGGTCCAGTGCATGTACTGGTGCAGGCTTGGGATTGACTGGCTGGGCAGCTCTGCAGAAAGGGACCTGGGGGTTACAGGTGGCAATAAAATGAATATGAACCAGCAGTGTTCGTTTGTTGCCAAGAAGGCTAATGACATCCTGGGCTGCATTGGTAGCAGTGTTGCCAGTAGGTCCAGGGAAGTGATTATTCCCTCTATTCAGCACTGGTGAGGCCACATCTGGAGTACTGTGTTCAGTTTTGGGCCCCACTACAGAAAGGATGTGGACAAATTGGAGTCCAGCGGAGGGCAACAAAAATGGTTTGGGGGACATGACTTTTGAGGAAAGACAGAGGGAACTGGGCTTATTTAGTCTAGAGAAGAGGAGACTGAAGGGGGATTTAATAGCAGCCTTCAACTACCTGAAGTGGAGTCTGAAAAAGGATGGAGCTGGACTCTTCTCAGTGGTGGCAGATGACAGAACAAGGAGCAATGGTCTCAAGTTGCAGCAAGAGAAGTTTAGGTTAGATATGAGGAAGAAATTTCTCATTAGGAGGGTAGTAAAACACTGGAACAGATCACCCAGAGAGGTGGTGGAAGCTCCTTCCTTGGAGGTTTCCAAAGCTCGGCTAGACAAAGCTTTGGCTGCGATGGTCCTGCTTTGAGCAGGGGGTTGGGCCAGATGACCTCCTGAGGTCCCTTCCAACCTTCATTTTCTCTGATTCTGTGATTCAGTAAGGAATCTATTTGTATTCATTGCAGCTAAGTACTCTATAACCCTCAACATATTTATGGCAATAATACTTACCAGCCCGCATCCAAGCATGATGGATGCAGTCACCTATGGTGAACTACACATATCTTGATACATAGAAGCCTCATGTCTTGTCCTCCTTAGCGAGTGCCAACATTATGCCTGCTTTCACAAGCTGTTACAAGTGTGTCCTGGGTCTGTACACATGTAAATTGCCAACAGATAAGATGCCAGTAGATGAAACTCAATAATATGTAGCAGAGTTCTTGTGATTTGTAGGACCAATAACATTTATCAGCTTTGCAAATGGCTTCCATTTGTACAGCTTTCACCAGCAATTAAAATGGTGCTGGATGTAAGAGATTTTTAGTCCTTTAATTCTGTGTTGTGGTTGTGACACTGAGCCACTTGGGCACGCTTGCACTGCTTACTGTTATACTGCTACAGGGATATGTGTGCAAACTGGAGTCTCTTCAGCACTGAAGTGGTGCACAGCTGAGCAATGAAAGCAAAACTAACAGAGCAGCTAACCTTAAGCTAACCTTGGAGCAGGGACTGTTTTATTCTCTGTTTAAATGGGGCCTAACATAATGGAATCCTGGTTCTAGGTATTGTCACTCTATCAATACTAGATCATAGCAATGCACAGAATACAGTAAAAATCCCTTTTGAAAGTAACAAATTAAACCATATTGATAGATACAGTAATTATACCGAAAGGGTCCTTGACTCCAGATAAGGCAAGTGATATGAGCACACTAGTACTTAATGGGAGAGACAAATAGATAGTTTTAGCATGCAAAGTGTAGCTCCAAGATCATACGAGAGAAGCGTACAGGGAGAACTCTACCACCACAACTGCTCTTCCTAGAAACAACCGAGGAAGAATTGTCTGTAAGGGCTGATCCAAACCTATCTCCCCACAGCAACATGGATGCCAGGAGGACTGGTGACGACGGTGAAAAAACTGACTTACTGGTGGTCCTGCAGAGTTGGCCAAAGTAATGCCAGCAATTCTAGCTTGTACTTCCAACCATATGAAGTACAAGAGAGACAAAGTTGCTCAGTCATTGAAAAGACTACAGGGTTAATTGAAATTACTTGGATTTCTTTATAGGAAGAGAAACATTATAAAGGTCCTCAAGGTCCATATGTACATTAAACAGACAAGTTGCCACTAGATAGCGCTTGAAAATGTATAACAGAGCTTCTAGGTTTTGTAGGACATTGGTATTGTGCTGCTTTTCATATCTGCCCTTAATACCATCCACAGGTGCCTTGTTGGAGTGATATAGGAAGTTCTGTTACCACTGCTGTTGCCTGTGCAACATCACACTTGCTGGCAATTCATATGCAGCCCATTGGCATGATTTGGTCAAGCCAAGCTCTCAAACACATTCTGTCTTATCATAAGGGCTCATTTGAATAGTTAAAATGGGCTCTCTGAATTTTGGCTTTTTAGTGTGTGCAAATCTGTCTCCACTTTGGGGTGAAAACAGGGACTAGAAGTAACTGACAGATAATGGAATAGGCCAGAGAGTAATGATTTCCAAGAAGAAGTTTCTACACAAAAGCTACACCAATGTACATGAAGCATGAAGGGAAGGGAAAGAGATAGGTCCCCTTCACTGTGACATGCTTTCAAGGTTTATCAGTATATTCTCCACTGAGTTTGCAAAGAAGTGTATTGTGGATGTATTATTCTGCTATTAATCCAGATTAACTCCACTGAAATGAATGGCATTACTCCACTACAAAAGAGAACAGAATTTAGGCCAGAATAGCTAATTCACTAATACTAGTGTAAATTTGGAAGAACTTCAATGAAGCCAGAAGGTTTGCACCAGAGCCATAGAATCTTAATCACTAATATGAATTTTAAAATGTAGGTCTTTTGTGGGAGGAAGAGTGAAAAGAAACAGGATAATTGTTCTTTTAAATAGTTGACATTGGAAAATAGAAGATAAAACATTAAAGTCAGGAGAGCTCTAAAAGTTTCAAGGTCTTGTCTAAATGTACATGCACTCTTAATTACTAGGGAGCTTTTTTAAGGGGTTTATTTGAAATCCAAAAGCCAGTCATCAAATCAAACTGACTCTCACTTTCTCCCGATATTTTATTTTGATCAAATGTCAAAAAGGCTCTTAAAAGATTACATCTGATTTCACAAACGAAATCAATTTGATGCTCAAGACTTTGGTCTTCTTGTTCACCTATAATTACAAAAAGAAATCAAGTAGAAAAGGTCCTCTTCTGTGTTTAATAGCCAAGATCCATCCTACATACCCCAAGGTTGTTTAGACCTATCAACTTAATAGATAACAATCTACCAGGCTGCACACAGACTGTAAGTTTGTCTGCCTTTCGTTTTACATATAATTTTCCCCAGATGTAGCATTTTCCATTAGACATTCTCAATTGCAGCGCCGTAGTCACTTACATTGCTTACTTAGATTTCTGTATGCACCCAAAGGATTTGCAGTTCTATGCTAATGTAATACATAGAGTCACCTTGACTTCACATTTATCAGCTTATGCAAGCTCTAACCTTTTACTGCACTGCAACAGAAATGTCACTGCTGTTCGACCCAGAAATGACAAACAAATAACTTCATTGCCAGTAATGTATTTAGGAGGCCAAATGGCTTAGTGGGTGAGATGATGGGTCTGCAAGCAGAGCTCTTGTTAAATGCTACGTGAACCAAAATGTGCAACCTTAACTCTATTCTTAGGCAGAGCTGTGTTTTTTAAATGACCTCACCTTTATCACTATCTGGCAGTAAGGAGAACATGCGGGCTGTCATAAATGCTGCCTGTCAGCCCTCCACAGCTTAGATCCCCACGACTCAGAATTTGTGGTATTACTCAGACAGGTCCTTCCCCTCAGTCTACAGTCCAAGGGATCTGTGCAGAAATAGTGTCCTAGCAGCCCGTTAGGCCTACCTGCAAGCCGGACTTCACCTTCCTTTCCCTGTAAAATAATTAAAAGCTGCGAAAAGGGGAAGACTCCTAACAGATAATTTAACAGTTTTTGGCATGAAGATGTCAGTTGTGTGACCTCAATGGATAGTGGAGCTAATGGAAGAAACTCCCAGGTAATGGCTCTTATAGAATAATCTTGACCTTCACACTCAAGATTTGCAAGGGGCTTTTGCTGTCCAGCTTGTATAAAGATGGGGGAGCTCCCTGTGTAATTAAATTTCCTTGATCTAGAACCTCAGAAGATGCAGCTCAGGGTTGATCCATTAAAGCCGACTTCACTTAATACTAGTCCAACCTGCTTGCTGAGATTTTGTGCTCACAGGTCTTTGATGCACTGCATGAATCTCACAGCTCAGGAGGGAGAGAGAGGAATTAACATGGCTTAAAGATGTCCATTTGTTGTCCCAGGTCCAGGCTGCTGCAGAGATCAGTTCAGATCCTGGAACGATTTAGGCCTGAACAACTATTTCTCCTCAGCTGCCTCAAATCCCCATAGCACAGCAGGGACCAACCTTTTTGGCAGGCATACCACCAGTCAGCTCACAGGGGAGAAGCTGTTCTGCCCAGCGTTTGGGAAGAACTTCACTGGTAGCTCAATGCTCATGCAAAATTGGTGCATGCACATGGGGGAGAAGCCACTCTCCTGCAGTCAGGGCAGGAAGAGCTTCACCAAGAGCGCCACGCTCACCAAGCACCTGCACATGCACATGGGGGAGAAGCCATTCTCCTGTGCCTGCTGCACGAAGAGATTAATTGAGAGGTCCAATCTCACCAAGTACCTGTGTGCACACAGGAAGGAGAAACTGTTCTCCTGCAGCCAGTGCAGGAAGAGCTTCACACACAGCTCCAAAGTCACCATATACCTGTGGCACTCTCATCCCCATCCCCTGTCCAGCCTGCTCCCTGCCCTATCCCTGTTGTGCTGCCTGTCCCCTCCCCAACGTGCCACATGCCACACACAGGCTGCCTGTGCCACTTGTGGCACTCGTGCTGCAGGTTGGCCACCTCTGTTGTAGTGTATACCCCCTCAATCCATCCCATACACTAAAGTTTCCTGGGAGGAGGAGAAACCTTGCAGATTCCTTTTGTGAAACGTGGCCTTGGGGGCTCTTTTATCCTGCCAGAGCGGACCAGAAAAAGTCCCGAGGCCGTCCCATATTCTTTCAGACAAATAGACACTGCACTTTAAGAGGCTCTGGCAGGACCCAGCTGAAACCAGTTGTGATGTTACGCAGAAGTTCATGCGAAGCAAAGTTGATCAGTTAGGATTCAGGCACTAAATGAAGCAAATCACCATGAGGTTCCTTGGCTCTGAGTGTTTCCTGACCACCACGTGGGACTAGGACAGCAACGAAGGATAAGCTGAGAAGGTGTAAATAGCACTTTACTCTGTATCAGCAACCAATTGTGCCAACCAAATGAAAATGGTCAGGAGGGAACTATAGGTGGTTCTGAAATGTGAAATATTTTTAAGTTTGCAGATAACTCAGGCAGAGGAGACTAATTGTGAAGTTGTAACACCAGATTAGAGAAGTCCTGTGTTCCACATAAAGATGAAATCTAGGAGCTCTTTTGTTCTGACTATTTAAAAACTTCAGTTTAAACAGAAAGGAGCATGGAAATAGAGAGGAGTTTGTTAATGATCAAAGGCTGAAAAGCCAACCTTGCAATTTAGAGGGGCACTGATAAAAGACCAGATTATCTGAGATCTGGGACCAAACCCTCCAAATAATGGAAAACCTATTATTAACCTTTGATAGAGCAATTAGAATTTGCCAAGCAAAGGAAGTCACCTGGACAAACTAAGGCCTAGGGATAGCAAACAGTGCTCTGACAGTAAGAAAGTGGCAGAAAAACCAACATTTTCAAAAAAGAGAGACATGAGGCAGAAAGACAGATAGAGCTCAAAACTGGAGTCCACAGAGAGCAGCACATCCAGCTACATGCTCTGTGGCAAAACATCACAAACCAGGACAACACATAACATATAGAAAAAGATACAGGAAACTTCAAGGATTACATTACTTTGCAAGAGCTTGCAAGCATTAGCAGAGTGTGTGCGGTACAGACAAAGAGAAAGACAAGAGCACTGCTAGCGCAGAGGAACTCCTTAACCCACAACACTTCAGCAGAAGAAGATGGCTGGAGCTTGCTTTCAGATTAAAACTTTTGTTAATCTGGAGTTGGAAACTGGTACACAACATAACCTAGTGCCAGAAACACTGAAAGAAATGCCACTGATGGAACAAAGTAAATGCGCTGTTTTGGTTTTCCTCACCGCAGCAGATGTGAACTATATTTATGTGTCTATAATACATTGGAAAGATCCAATTTGTAATAGTGTGAGGGACAAGAGTTGCCAGGGCTGTATTAAAGTGTCAGGCTCTTGGTCTCATCAAGAGAGTGCACTCATTGGAAGAGCAGGGGAATAAATTAATGGAGGGAAAGTTTGCAGAGGTCTTCCCTGAGATGGAAACATTCTGAGAGTGTAAACGGTACAGCTAAAAGGGTTCAACTGCTGAATAATGCACACCCTTAGGAAAGTTGCCTTTACCCTAAAACAAAAAGTTAAAGAGGAACCAGATAAGGTCATTCTGCTAGGAATCACAGAGCAAGCGGAGGAAAAGGTGGGGGAGCTGATACCAGATAATTTCTGCACTTGAATCATTAAGACAGGTGTCCTTAGAGAAAAAAGACCAGATGTTTATGCACATTCAACACCCCTTTTGGGGAAACTGTTTCCATAGACTACCACGTGAGTCTAGCTTGGTATCCAAGAGATCCCACAGGAAAATACAACACGTTTTAGATGGCTTAGAGCAGGGGACTAAACTGTGACGTGTGTCACAAGTGACATAGGCAGCCTCTGTGTGTGGCACCTGGCAGACTGGGGAAGGAACAGACAGCGGAGGGGCAGATTGGGCAGGGAGCAGAAAGCAGAGCACCGCATCAGGTAGGGAACATAGGGCAAGGAGCAGAAAGTAGAGCAGCAGATTGGGTGGGGGAAAGGAATCGGAGTGGCAGCTGTGGAGAGCTGGCTTCAACTTATTTAAGGGGTGTGGGGGTCTATGGAAAGGACACTTTTTTTCTAAGGAAAATCAACACAAGGGCATGAGAAGGGGCTTTGGAGAGAGCCAGAGCTGCTGTTGACTTAAAGTGAAACAAACCACCCTATCCACTCTGAGCAACAGCAAGAACACAGCTGGGACACAGCTAGCAGGGCAGAGGGGACAGATAGATCCCCTCATCCTCGTGAGAGGGAAACCGTCACCCACATGCTTGTTCCAACAAGCAGACTATAAACTTTCCTTGGAAGTAGTGAACTAGTTAGGAAAAACTATGCCTGATCCAGGTGTTCCTGAACAACCAATCTAAGAGCACAAGTCCATGAATGTGGGGGAGAAATAAAGAGTTTGAGGAAAAAGGGCCCAGCCCTGAGGTTCTGTAACAGTAACTAGTTTGTCCCAGGGATGCATACAGACACAATCCTGCCATAATCCTATTACAAGAGCATGGCACATCATTAATGGCTTATGTGTCAGGGACTCTAATACACTCAAACAGAGAAGGTGGCTTTGGCTTCATCCATATGTATGTATGGTTTAATATGTTTATGCATAAATGGCTTGTATTAGCTGTAGAGGACCATTAAAAAACAAAACAACACTTATTGGAAAAAGTGGTCTGGATGATGGACAACACATAAGGAAAAGTGTGCCGGAATCAGATCCTAAATATTTTTGGTAAAACACCTTCATGAAAACCCAAGCTAAGTTCTGCCCTTGATTACAATACTGTAAATCCAGGTTTATTGTAGGAAGCCAAGAGATTAACATATCTGGATTAGGGTAACTTGAGGAAAAAATCTAGCTCATGATCTTAAAGCCACCATTCAGTATTTCCATAAATATTACAGACTTAGGAGAGTCTCAGTTTTCCTAGGGAAATTTGGATGCAACTTTTTGCTTTTCCACAGGATACCATTACTTTTTTTTTTTTGCAGTCATTTTTGCCGCATTGTTGTGAAAACTTGATTGCAGGTGATAAAATTTAATGGACGTTGTTCAAGAACACTAATGGCTAATTAGATGCATAATGCAATGTTGAGATGAGAATTGCTGCTAAAATTCTATTGTCCATGGGCATTTTTCATGAAAATCACAATGAGTTTTAATCACGATGAGAATGAGTTCACAAGGGAAAAAAATGTATATCCTCTCCGGTATCCTTTCCAGTACTTGCACACATATAAACTAGATGCACACCTTGGTGGGGTTATTTGACCCCTGTAGTCCTTCCTCCCCAGAGCAGGGGGGCTGGACCTCACAAGGTCCCTTTCAGCCCTAAACTTCCGTGAATCTGAACTGGGTTTAGTCTCAAAGGATTTAATCACCTGGAAGTGTCAGGAGGATAGTGCTGCTGGTATCTCCAAAGAAAGATGTGCACTGAAAAGGAGATGGTGCATCTTTAAAGCACAACTTCTTCCAGCATGGCTCCCTTGTGCTGAGTGCTGCACATACCTATAGGACATGACAAAATCCAAACCATGAAATAGCCAACGTTCAGGGAGGAAACAGAGGCACAGAGCAATTGACTTGTTCACTGTGGCAGAGCCAGGAGCAACCCCTTCACCTCCTTGGTTCCAATTCAAAGCCCTTTCCACTAGAGCAGAGGTTCCCAACCACTGGGCTGGGCTGGTACTGGGCCACAAAGGGTTGGCTGCTGGGTCATGGCACGAGTCCCCCACTCAGACCCCCATCTATCCGCCTGGACAAGCAGCTTCCACCGCCAGCAGTCATGTGCGGGGTTAAAGCTGGATGGTGGGGCAGCCTCGGGAGGGAGGCAGCCGGCTCTGTGTGCCCCGTCCCGGTCTGCAGTATAAAAAAGGTTGCAAACCACTGCACTAGAGCACAGCCTTGCCCTTGACAAAAACCATTGAGGCTAAATGCTGTTTGCATTGAAGCCAATGAGAAAACTCCCTTTGAAGAGCCAGGAGCACCTGTCTGTTGCTTTTTCTAGAATTTCAAATAATTTAATTTGCAACGAACAGTTTCATCGGATTCTCCCCTCCCACCAGTAGATATCAGGAGTGAGGCCACCTAGGTCACATGGAGTTTTAGTGACAAAAAGCCAGCACTGGAGCAAAAATGATAGTGGGGACTGCAGCTGTTTCCTGGGCATCAGTTCTGAGACAAACAAAATAAGCAAAAGTAGTCATCAGTCAGAGATTCAGCTGTCTTGTTGCTTTTCACTGTGCAGTAAACCAAAGACAGTATCCAAAGGATGTAGACAGTTTGGAAAGAGTTTCGCGCAGAGCAACAAAAATGCCCAGGGGCCGGGGAGACAAGACTTATGAAGAATGGCTGAAAGAACTAGCCTTATTTAGCCTGGAGAAGAGAAGACTGAAGGGGGATTTGATAACAGTCTTCAAATACCTGAAGGGCAATTATAGAGAAGATGGAGATGGGTTTTTTTCTGTGGCCACAGGGAAAAGTACTAGGAGCAGGGTCCTCAAGCTGCAACAGGGGAAATTTTGTTTGGAGATTAGGAGGAACTTTCTGACTCTGAGGGTGGTCAAGCACTGGAACAAGTTGCCTAGAGAAGTTGTGGAATCTCCATCCTTGGAAACTTTCAAAAGTAGGTTAGGCAGACACTTTGCTGGGGTGGTTTAGTTGGGAAAGATCCTGCCTTTTGTAGGGGGCTGGACTAGGAGCCCTACTGCAGCCCTATGATCCTACAATTCTTTGTGTGACCTCCTAAGCAGTAAACAGGTTTGCTGAAACCTGATTGCTGAAATCTGAGCCGGATATTAAGGCTTCTAAATTAGAAGTTGCATGTATAGAAACAACTTCCAGATCTAGGAATAAGGCTTTGAACACTGTGTTCTCAGCAAGATGTGTATCAGCCAAGAGTCCAGTACAGGGGCCAGACAGAAAATAAAAGGAGCTAGTACTCTTCCTGCAGCCACCTATGGAATGAGAGCTGACCAAGCAAGTTGCTAAAATAAAATGCCACTCACAGCAGCTTATGTGGCTTCTGACATTTTGTAAAGGTGTGTCCTCTCAGGGCTCACCTTGGGCTTGCAAGCATTGGGCACTGACAGACGTGCAGCTCCATGGTCTAACTCATGGTGCTTCACAGAAGGCACTATCAGTTACACTGACCCTCCTGACCTAAAAGATGTTCACTGTTGTGTTGTGTTGGGAGGGTGGAGGACAGAGCTCCATTTTGGAGCTAATCCATCTAAGGAGCGGCATGTCTGCAGCTTCTCTCCCCTAGCCCTGCCTCCCTTCCCAGCTCTGATGCTGTCTGCATGATGGGAGGGGGGAGAAGAGAGGGGAGGGAGTTCAGGCTGGGGTTTGCCCAGCCTGCGCTGGAGTAGGAACAGGTGGATTGGAGCTTCCCTGAGGCAGAGGAGTTGCAATACACTCCCCCCTGTCCAATGCAGTCTGGGCAAACCACACCCGGAGATCCCTCTCCTCCCTTCTCCCCCTTCCCATTGTGCAGACAGCACTAGGGGCAGAGCTGAGCTAACACAGCCCAGGCCCAATAAGACAGAAGTTAATGCAGGTGCTTTGCTTCACAGCATTTTCATTTGAAACCTCATGTAAAGAGAGTTAATTTGTCAAGCAACTGGGCACTTTTAAAGTACTTTGCAGCCATGCACTTTTGTCAGGGCATAGCTATAGAGCACCTTCAAGGGGCCGACTGCACAGCAAATGTAACTTCTATCTTCACCCATCATGGCACAAAAATGAGAAGTTGTCTAGAAGAAACAGTGCTAATCTGTGACCATCTGCCTTCTTTTGTGCTTGAGGAATTGAATAGTTAACAATGTTGATAGCTAAATTAGCCTCATTGCATTGGACTTGCTGAAATGAATTTATGACAGTTTTGAGGGTTACATCACAACCATAAATAGCTAGACATTTATATTTCATGTGAAAAGTGATATGAGAAAAAATATAGTGTCTTCAGAGACATGCTATTAGTGCATATTAACCAGATATTTATGAGCACTGGGCAAATGAAAACTTCACTAGGGAAGCTATACAGCTTTACTGTCTTCTGCTGTTTCACAGATGCGGTTCACGTGTCCAAGAGAATAAGGATGGTTCAATGGTTAAGGTTCACCTGGATCTTGGGAGAAGCGGTGAAGAATTCTCTGCTTCTTTACCAACTTCCTGGCCAACCTTGGTCAAGTCATTTAATCTGTTTGTACCTTACTTTGCCACAGTCAGGAAGATGGGAGTCATAGTGCTTCCCATCACATGGGTTCACTGTGGGATTATTATGTTGTGTTAAAGATAGAGTGTTCAGGACATCTACAAAGACCAGGGCCATGGTAGAAGCATCTGTAGGACCAGGCCTTTAATACGGAGAATGATCCAATATATTGTATGATGTCATCATAGAAAAGGAGAGAAATGTGGGAATAGACCCCAGCGAGTCATGTCCAAGTTGTCTGTGTTTCTGCAGACACAGGTTTGGTCAGATGAGGCAGATTAGGTGACTAGCGTTCTCTCACTGGAGTTACCCGTGTTGCTTGTGGTTGATTTAAAGGACTCTTGAAGTGAGAGTCACCGCTGGTCCTTTTGATTTTGTCAGGCATGTCTATAAATGTACTTAATCCCTGGCAAAGGTGGTATAAAATTGACATCTGTTTTCTCTTAATAAATTGAGTGGGTTCTCTCTTGAAACATGTAAACGAGGTGTAAAGTATCAAGCAGATGTAAGAAAAAAATGCCCCAGTAAAAAATCTGTAATGACATGAGGGCAATATAACTCACTGGCAGGCCCAGCAATGACATGTATATGAAGTAGTTAGACAAATTGGCTGCACATGCAGGTGCAGGGAATGCACCTAAGAAGCTGTGCTCCTCCTTGTGTGGCTTATGCAGGGCCAGGCCACAAAGGCTTCCTCCGTTCCCAGGGACTGCTCAAAGGTGGTGGTGGCACAGGTTGCTGGATGAGTCTGGCATATCCACATGAAGCACAGCCAGCATTGCCAGCTCCCAGGGTTCAGTCACAAATCAACCTCCCTGAGATCTTGAATTTGCTCAAAAATCATGTTTTTAAAGAAAAGAATTGGAGGTTCTTTTTATTTGCCATTTGGTTTCTGAGCCACTGTAGTTGCCTCGAGTCACAACGTCCACCTTGTCTTGACAACTAGAAAGATAGCTTTCTTTTGACTAGGATTATAATTATTTGAGTCCAGGAGCTGGGGCTTGAAGAGAAACACCAAATGTTGTTAGATTCACAGCAAATACACAAGAACTGACATCACTGTCACTTGCACTATCCTAATGGTTGTGCAAAGTAAGTACCTTGTGAGCAGGGGGCAGTCCAGGATAAGCTGAAATATTTCCTGGTGCTTTCCCCAAGGGGTAGGATGATTCACACAGCCCCTTTCGGTCAAACTCAGCCATAGCTATACAGCAGGGGTGTCCAACCTTTTTGAATGTGGGGCCAAATCAAGAACTTTTTATCACCCAGTGGGCCGGCGAGCCATATTCAAAGACCTCACAGGAAGCGGTATCACATCAGGAAGTGATGTCACGTGACCTTTGACACCAATGAAGTTGCAGGAAGTGACAATGAAATGGGTCTGGAAATGTGGTTTAAAATCCAAAATAAAAACAATATAAAAGCAACAATGAAATAATACCAAACACTTGACTAAAATAACCACTTTCGCTTCTACTCACTTCTCAATGAATGAAAGAAGCATAATGCAGGCTTGGCCTGGGACACCTGGGTGTACAGCACCAGGTAGAGGAAGCCGTGGAGAAGCAGTTGGCTGTTGGCCTTCAGCAGCAGCAGCAGTGAGGAGGAGGAGGAGAAGCAGCACCTCAGGATGCTGCCTGGCTCCATCGGGGATGAGGAGCCCAGTCTTCACAGACGGCCCCGCGCGCGCAGCCCACCTCCCTCCTCGCCCCTGGCTCCCATGGAGGAGGAGGAGGAGGAAGGTGCGAGTGTGACCTTGTGCTTCCTCCTCACGAGCGCACGCATGCATGTGGCACCCCCATGCGGATTCCTCAGCATCTCACCCAGGGACACGGCCCTGCTGACAGCCGGGCAGCCATGTTTCATGCTTGTGTGCTCATCCCCACACTGGACCACACCACCCTGACCCTCGCCGCCCCTGCCCCGCCAATGCAGTGCGGACCACCCCTGGCATGGGGCTTAATGGAGCCACATGATGGGTGCAGAGGGGTTGGGGGGGGTGCCTCAGCCCGGGCCCTGGGACCCGCCTGATGCGCGCTTACCTGTCCCAGCCTCCATAGCTGTGGTCAGGGAAGCTGAGAGAGAGGGGCCCTGCTCCCCCCGGGGAGAGGGTCAGCAGTCACCAGGCAGCCAACTGCCTTGTAGTTCGTGTTCGTTGGTCACCTGCTGAGGGGCTGGGGGAGGGACAAGGGGTAAGAATGAAAGTAAACAGTGTTTACTTTTGTTTCCTGTCGCAGCACCTCGGGCCTCAGAAAATGGCTTGGCGGGCCGCATGGCGGCCCGTGGGCTATATGTTGGACAAGCCAGCTATATAGTATGGTTTGCCCAAACCTAAAGGCTCATGTGTTTCAGGGTCACTGAGCACTGGTAGACAGTCTGCTCAGTTGACAGAAATCAGTATTTTATTAGCCAGCTGTACTGTAAGGAACAATCCTGTCTTGGCAGGGAGCTGAAATGGATGATCTCTTAGGGTTTTTTCTATTCCTGATTATAATAGTTCTGTGCAGATTCCCAGGAAAGACAAGTGCTGCTGAAAGAGTACAGATAGACAGCCAGAGACAAAAACAAGCCAGGAACAAAGGCTTTCAGCAGGTAGATGTTTGTTTGGGTAAATTAGGCAATTAGTCACATTCCTCCTTTGCAGGTTCAGTGCTCACTATTCCTTTCATGTGCAATAAATCACAGTTTTGAAGAATGTCTGACATGACTCTGACCTACATTTTCTGTAAAAGCCAAGGAAACATAAACCAGCTCTTCAAAGCAGTGCTCAGGGAAAACAAGAACAGTGCATTAAAACTGTAAGTGCACAGGGACAGGCGGGCTTATAGAAGCTGCATAGACTAGATCTTGACATACAGGCTCTGTCTCCATGGTCAGAGGCTGTGGCTAGGGACAGAAATAATACACAAACTGGTATAAGGGATCAAAAACTGGTTCAAATATGTAACTTAACAGGGCTAGGGATAGAAGTTACACATAACCCAGTATAAGTGATCAGAAACTGGTTCAAATCTGTAACACAACAGAAGTTCAGTGCACATAAACTGCTTTCAAAATGGCCAAAGCTAGATTAAGATAAAGTTGGATGGATGTAGTATCAGACTTAACTGATTTAGGTTAAAGCAGTCTGTTGAACTTCTGTACCAGATTCAAGATTCAAGTTAATTCACAGTTCTCCAGTATCCCAGGATGCTTTACACCTCCCGGCAAACCCCCTCTCTCAGGGTGGGTGGGCTAGCTTTGGTCCAAGCTGTCTGCTTCAGCCAAGCATGGAGGTGTGCTCTAGGGCTGTGTGAAGTTTTGGGTGCTGATTAGATTCGGAGATGATATGGCCTGATTTGGTGGCTGAATTTGAATCGAATCAGAGGAGCAATAAAAAGGTCTGAATCGATTCGAAGCTCTCTAGTCAATTCAGCAAAGATTTGGAGAGCATTGCCGATTTGGGCAGTCCCCACCTGCTACAGCAGGGAGCTAGAGCTGGACTTGGAGCTGGTAAGTAGGGGGCGAGGGAGGGGAGGCTTGAGAAGGGGGGAGGGGACTGTAGGAGGACCTCTGTTAGGCCCCATCCCCTGCCTGCTCCCCCAGCCCCACTGAGTGCCCCTCCCGGCCCCCCACCCGCCATGGCCATAGCTCCCAGTTCTTAAATTAAAAAAAGAAAAGGAAAGAAAAAAACCCACACTCACCAGCTGCTGCCAGGTAGGGGGGGCGATCCCCACTGCCCTGAGCTGTGTGGGGGGCTCTGCCATGAGCCCCCATCCCCTGCCCACTGTCCCAGTTCTTTTAAAAAAAAAAAAGCTCTGCACTCACCAGATGCTGTAGCAGCTGCCAGAGCTTCTGGGCACTTGTGGAAGAGCCCCCCATGCAGCGCAGGGCAGTAGGGGCAGTGGGGTTTTCTGTCCCCTGCCTGGCAGCAGCCGGTGAGTACCGGGCTTTTTTTTTAAAGAGCCAGGAGGCTGGGGCCAGGTGGGACAGCTATTGATGGGGCCTGGAGAACAGGCAGGGGACGGGGCCTGTTTGATTCGGAGATTCAGCTGATTTGGCGGTGGCAGAATCTCCAAATCAGATTCGGCCAAGTCAATTCAGGACAGTGATTCGAATCACTGAATTGAATCACTGTACCCTGCATCCACCGAATCCAAATCCAAAGCAAATGCCTAGCTGCTTCGCACAGGCCTAGTGTGCTCTAGCACACCCCCTACCCCAGCTTCTGGCCTGAGCCACTGTGGGCATGCGGCTGCATTTCCAGACTGAAAAGCGAATGTCTGTTCATGTGCTTTTTGGTTCAATCTAAGCAGTTTAGACTAACCTGTGGAGATTGAATTGATTCACCCTTGGCCTTTTTGACTGTCTGTACTTAGCCCAGAAGTTCAGTGTGCATAAACAACTTTCAAAATGGCCGAAACCAGTTGATGATAAATCCGGATGGATGTAGTACCAGACTTAATGGATTTAGATTAAATCGTTTTATTGAACTTCTGTCCCCGATCCCCTCCAGATTCAAGGCATGTGGCTGCCTTTCCGGAATAAAAAAATGAATGTTTGTTCACTTGCTTATCAGTTCAATCTACACAGCTTAAACTAACCTGCAAAGATTGAATCAATTCACCCTCAGGCTTTTTGACTCTTTGTACTTAGCCTGTGTGTCTAAGATATAACCACATTGGGATGGATGGAGTCCTAATGACACTTCAGTGATTCTCAGTTGGCTGCCAGACCCAATAAAGACATTACCTGTGAGTGTTGGTTAGAGCTGGATTCAGGCTGCTCTGCTTTATGCCAGCAGCTAAACTGGTCACTAACAATCACGCGAATTGCAAGAGTACAAAGGTGGTTCGTGATCATTCTCTTGCCCTCATGTCCTTTTGCCCACAGCTCAGATGGACCAAAAATCAGGGCTCAATTCTCCAATGTGTTGCATTTTGCAAGATGTGGGGTAGGGAGAGGTTCTTACTATTGTGAGGGCAAATGGAGGATTCAGGATGTGCAAAGCTATGAGGAATCAGGGTCCTGGGGTGTTTGAGGGTGAATCTTTGAACAATCTTCAAATCCCTGAAAGAGTGAATGGATATATATATATAGATAGAGAGAGAGAGAGAGAGAGAGAGAGAGAGAGAGAGAGAGAGAGAGAGAGGCAAACAGCACTGGAGGAGGCAGAAGAAAGCATCATGGTCAGCCTTGGAAAGACTCAGCAAGCTAAGAGGATGGCTGATGATGAGCAATATGCCTAGTCATGTAGGGCTCACTAAGCCCCTAGGGAAGTGCTAAGTGCCCATGAACTGAAGAGGAGTTAAGACTGTTTGCTACCTGAGAAAGGAAGCTTATTAACTTGCAAGAGTCTCCTCTCCCCAGACAGCAGGTAGAAGAGGTAGAACAAGGGCACTTCAGAGCTGACCTGGTAGTCTGTAGGGCATCAGGAGGAGGAGAATTAATCTTTGAAGTGGGCTCTGAATTCTACCCTGAAGACAGACTACCCATGAAGTCCTCGTGAAAGGTGTTTTTTTCAGCTTTCAAAAATGTTAATACTGTATTTGAAATAGTTTATTCCTCATTAGCATAATTACGAATACACAAACCTAAACTAACTGAAAACAGAATTAACAAATTAGCAGGTGCAGGGATTTGGAGGCAAAAGGTTTAGGGAAACACAGAGCTTATAAATTTCTGCCTTAAACAGAGCAATGAAATTGTGCCAAGTCTTGCTGGTGTTTTTACTTTTGCTTTGCATAGACATATCCTTGCCACTTGAAGAACGTACGTTTATTTGAAAATAAAGTCCAGGCTATTCTACTACTGCTGAATCTGAACCAGAATGTATAAAACAAGGCTCTTTTGAAGAAAAACTATGATGAACCTAGCTCAAGAGTTCTCTTGAAAGTGGAGCTGTGCTGCCTATTAAAAGCAACAAAAGCTTAACTCAAACAACGCAAGCGAGATCCAAAGTGACATCCCAAAAGAAAATGAAAGAAAATTTAATATCTAGTTTTAAAGCATCTCCAGGAAAAAAAGCACCAGAGAGGACAACAACAGAAATCATAAGCTAAAGGCAAGAATCTTGTGAAAATGGGAAAAAAAGGTACACATTTCAATGGAACCTTTCTGAACAAAAGCTAGCTTAGTATGGGGCCTGGGAAGAGCACACTATATCCTTCTTGATCAGGTTTGCCTAGAGGAATTCTGACTCCAAACTACCCTGTCATGAGTTTTGTCTTACTCGACACACCAGAACCCTTATATTATTATATGTGGGACAGGGTTACCTGCCTTTGATCATCAGGAAAGGCCAGGGACAGGTCACTTCCATCTACCTGCACTGCATTTTTATCCATCTACATAATAGGGAGACTGATAAATTCTGTCTTTTGCAAAGGCCTTATAGATCTGTGGTTGAAAAGCCAAATAAGGTGCATAGATGAAATGAGAGGCGTGTGCACATGACACTTTAAAGCGGGCTAAATGCTTTTGCACTGCTTTAATGGTATTGGTATTAGCATGCCTTGGTGGCGTATTGCTCATTAATTCCAGCCGCTGTGGGAAATTCAGCGGCGTAATGCGCTTTAAATGACTTGTGGTGCAGGAGTTTTAGTTTGTTATCCCTACAGCTGCGGGGAGAAGCACTGGGCTCCGTGCAGCCCTTCAGGCAGCCTGACAGCAGCCGGGAAAGCAGGCTCCTCTCAAGAAAAGTGGCGAGCCCGATCTCCCCGCCAGAGTCTGCTTTCCTGCCTAAGCTGCACAGGGGCCTGGTTCTTCCCTCTGCGGCTGCTGTGCCCCCCGGGACCACCTGAGCCGGATGCCTACAGGCATGTGCCACCTTAGTGGAGGGGGAGGGAGGGCAGCCACTGCCGTGGAGGGAAGCACCAACCTCCCCGCCTCCTGCAGCCCAGGGACTGTTCCACCTGCTGGCAGCTCACCCTCCCCCCCCTACTGGAGAGGCAGGTAAGTCAGTGGGGTGTGTGCACAACATGGGGCTTTAATCAGCCCTAAATTGAAGTGATGTTTTTAAAACCCACTGCTTCAATTTAGGGCCCCTGTTTTGTCTTCACATGCCCATTAGTAGCTGTCAAAGGGCACAATCTCACTATGTAAAAATATCAGGAAATAATGTGGTTACTCCTGCAAATCTCTGACCCAAATCTCTGACTTCATAGTCTATGACTGTTTACTAGCTGAATAGAACAAGTTTTGTGCTACATATATTATTCAAGAACCTTACTAGGGCATTAATAAAAGCAAATCCCCATGTCCTATCCATTTCTTTATTTACAAGCAGTATTACAATGTAACTCCTTTTCCTTGATGATTTATGCCTGTGTAGCTTTTATTTATGTCTTTTAAATTCACGTTTCATTCCTTTGAGAACAGCATTTTCCTATTATAAACGGATGTGTCTTCATCTCCCCCAGCTTTTCTGTGAATCTTTAAAAATACAACAATTTACAACACTTTCTGATTACAGCTTTATCATGCTTTCCAATTTCAGGCTGACGCCTTCTTTCCTGTGCTATCTTCATGTGTTATGCTGTTTGTTTAACAGTGTCAGGGGAAAAAAGCCCCATTTTCTCTTCAACAGTTCTTTTCTCTTCCCTGATCTTTTTTTCCCTTTTGTGCAATCTTTTCATTTTTTCCTTAAAAATGGCCCCCTAGCCTGAGTAATCAAGGCAGTCATTTTGTCGAGAGCTTTGCTTAAGAGAAGCTGCAGTGAAAATTCTTCAGACCAGGTCTGATTTACAAAAAGCCATACAACTTACAACAGAGTAAAGTAAATGTTCATTGTGGAGCCATTGAAATCTAAAATGCCATATCTCTATCAGTACAGAAGTGTGTGTTCAGCAGATCCCATTGCTTTCCAAAATTGTGTTCCTCTTTTTCAGCCCTATAGTCACTCCAAGTTGCAAAGCCTATTGGGTTTGTTCCTGAGATGAAGTTAGATCAGGGTGAGGTGGGGATTGATCCAAATACCCCAGAAATTTAGGGCATTCAGAATTTGCATCCTGATTTGGATTTTGAGTGTTGCTGTCAGTTGTGATTTCAAAGCAAGCAAGTCTGAATGTTCTCCTATTTCCATAATCCACCAGCTGGGTGCAGGGACTGAGCAGAATGGCAAAAACAAAACAACCGTAAGTTGACCCTTGTGTCATCATCACAGTTGTACAGCGCAGTGCAAAGGGTTTTGGAATGCAAACCACATCCTATGTCATGTGTGGGGCTTGCTGCACAAAGATGTATATATGGCTATGCCAGGGGCCTAGGAACTGTGCACCATGCCCTCATGTTCTGAAATGATGCACATTGGTGTCATTTGGATCCTGGTCTCTCAGGCTAAGTATAGACAGTCAAAATGCCTGAGGCGGAATTGATTTCAATCTTCAGAGGTTAGCGTAACCTGCAGAGATTGAACCAATAAGCAAGTGAACAGACATTCATTTTTGATTCCAGAAAGGCAGCCACATGCCTGCAATGGCCCAAGCTAAAAGCCAGGGGGGATGCTAAAGCACATCTGCCTGCTCAGCTGGAGCAGACAGCTAGGGCCAAGGCTAGCCTGGCCACCGTGGTGGGGGAGGGAAGAAGGGTTGCAGGAGAGGTGCGAACTATCCTGGGATGCTGGGGGGCTGTGAGTTAACTTGAATGTAGGGGGGATCTGGGACAGAAGTTCAGTAAACCAGGTTAACCTAAATCAGTTTAAGTCTGATACTACATCCATCTAGGTGTATCTTAAACCAGTTGTAGTCATTCTGAAAGCAGTTTATGTGCACTGAACTTTTGTTCTCTCACAGATTTGAACCAGTTCCCAATCACTTACGTTGGTTTATGTGTAACTTGTGACCCTAGCCTCAGTGTTTGCCACCATGGGGGAAACTGTCTTAGCGAACCAGGATTCCTGGCTGCTATTCCTCATCACATTCAGAGGGAGACGAAGCAGAACAGCTCTCTTCTAAAATACTTTTCTTTGAAAGCAGAACACATGATTGCAGTGTGCTATCTGGACTCAGGATTTTGTTTCTTTCTTTCTCCAACAACCTGTGATCTGCTTTAAGGGCAAAATTAGAAAGAGAGGGGGAAAAAATAAACCAGAGAACTGCTATGTTGCTGCTGGATTGTAACCATGAGACTTTACAAAGTGCTGGAGATACTCAGATCACAGATGCTGCTAAGGCATCTAACTAGCTAGATTAGATAATGCTTACATATTTAGATATACTGAGATCTTCAGGTGATGCAAAGCAACATAAATCCAGCAAAAGCAATGGCAGCTTGTACCCAAATAGTATCCTGCTCATAATTATGCCTAGAAGGAAAGGGCAGATGATTTTAGCAGTGTTTGTTGTGTGATGCTGTCCTACACTGCCTTATCCTGGTAATAATGTGACATGTTGGTCTCTGTACTGTAAACCATTATTTTCTGTAAGCGACTGGGCAGTTTGCTTACCCTTTCAGCTAGGCAGAGACAGTGCATAGAGCCATCAGCTCTGTGAGAGACGATGTTCAATGGGTATCTCGTTGATTAAAGAAATGATTACTACTATTTTCAGGCAGGAGAGGGGGGAACAAGGATGAAAAAAAATCTCCCTGGCTGAAGATTACAACCAACAGGCCTGGAGAATGCAGGCCTGAAAAATAAGAGATTATAATGATGCCATGCCACATTAATGCTACATTAGCAGATAAGACAATGGGGCTGTTGCTTGACAGCACTTCTCAGTTCAACTGACATCTCTTCTCTGTTATTACTCTCTGCAAAAGGCAGAGATATCGTATCTCAAAGGAGCAGGGATGCTGTGTTGACATGGGGCAGACATAATGAGCTTCACGTTCTGTCTCTATTTGAGAAGATGCAAGAACAGGTATTCTTTCCTGAGCTGCTGTTTTTAGATTCACTCCTGTTTGATGGCTGCGTGGAGATAAGTAGGACATTAACTGCCTGTAAACGCTTTGCTTTAAAAGTAGCCACATCCCTAGTGACTCACCTGACCTGGTGATCATTTTTAGTAGTTCAGAGAGACTTTTGATGTGAACAAATGTCTTTTGGAATAAGCCTCTCATTGAAGGTGCCTGGACACTATGGTGAGAGGAACATCAACATGTGACAATGGTGGGCGGGGAGGGAGGGTGATGGATTAACAGGCAGGCAGGCAGGCTGACATCTTGGGAACTAAATCTCCTATTTGTTGTCTGTGGAATTTTTCTGGCACAGGATATAAAGGCATCACTTACCTGGTATCTGTCCAGGTACCATCTGCTGAGCAGTAAGCAGCAGAGCTTCACGTCAGCTCTAGCCTGACCCTTGAGTGTCTATACAGGAAGCAGCCTCCAAAGACTTCCCTGGACAGATGTGTAGCCACTGCCCCACACCAGGGGCTGGACCAGTAGTTGTGGTAGGTCTGCAAGCTGGTGAGCATGGTGAGCCCCATGCAGAGCTTCCTGCACAAAGCCTACGAGGAGGCGGCGAGGGGAGATGGGGGAGGCAGGGGAAGAAGGGCCTGCTCCTTCTCACAGAGTGGTGAGAGCCCAGGCAGCACCATGACAAGCTCCCCTCCCACCCCAGCAGTCTGTCTCCCTCTGGTCTGCAGGGATTGTCCCTGGAGATGACAGCACAATTCAGTCCCTCCTGCCCTCTCATTCCACCATCCCTCCTCTGTGACTGAGTGAAAGGGTGCCAGGCAGACCCCTGGAGGGGATGAAGATGGCAGAATGGCATTTTACTAGTGCTCTACATCAGCTGAACCCTGGGAAGTACCGAGGTGTTTACAGAGCTTGTCTGCGCTTCCTGAGATATCCCCTCGTCTCCTCTATTTGCTCATGTCTCACACTTCCCCTCTCTGCCACCCGTAGGCTGTGCCAGCTGCCCCTACCCTCACATATCTGCTCCTCGTAAAACACTGTTCTCTGAGTCACCCTGGTCTCCCTCCTTAAACTCTCTATGGAAGTCCTTGAGTCTCACCCATGGGGCAGCTGAGTTCTGGCCCATTCCTTGAGTATGTTCTGGTGGCGGACAGAGGTCATGTTTTGCATGCTGCAACACTTCCTTGGTTCCAGGTCCCCAAGGGTGCATTATCTCACTCCCCATGAACTGCAGATGTGCCTTTGCCTACCTCTCCAGGGGACCCCAATTACAGGGGCTGGGAGATGTACAAGGGGTCAGGTTTGCACCTGCCGTTCATTTTGGGGTTGCACGTTGTTCTGGCATTGAGGGCAATATTTGTATTACTAGCTGGTACATAGCAAGTTCCACCCACTCAGAGCAGTGCCACTGCTGTGGATCATGCCTTCCCTTTGGTACAGTTGTCTTCATCCTCAGTACTGGTCTTTAAGTGAAAGAATGATTCCCTTTGCCTCTACTGTGCTGTGCTTCTCTCCCCACTCGCACTCATTTGAATCCAGCTCACTCATTTTAATCCAGCTGTTTAGAAATGTGCCAGAAAAGGAGAAAGGAGGTTCCTTTTACGCCAAAACAAATGCTGCACTTGGGGTTTCAAATCCCTGGGGGGTGGAACAGATAGTGGAAACAGGAAATCCATTTTCTTTTAAACACAAGGTGTTGCTTTCAGGACAGACCCAGCCAATTCAAGGATGTCAGGCAGATAGGAGGTTGCAATACTTTTATGGAATCCACGCACTAACCATGTGCACATTGAGAGACTGGATTGTTATCTAATAACATGTAGGCAAGTCCAGTATCAGTTCTGACAGTTGTTTTCGCCTTGATTGGGACAGAGGTGATGTTTGCTTGCAAAACCTACTGCTGAACAGTTATGCCAACAAGGTCCAGTTGGCTCTGGTTTAAATCCACTCCTCTGGCATGTATTTAAAGGTTGGCATTGACTAGGAAATTCTGAAATGGCATAACTGCATCAAAGCAAGCACACCATAGCAAGGCACTAATGTAGACACTCTGCATTAGTATCAGAGGGACTTACTAGAATTACTGGATGAAAGTCATACTATCAGCATTGTTACAACAGTGCTAACCCCAGAATATGGATAGGGCATCAGATTAATGTATGCAGATTAAAGGGATCAGGCAAGAAAGACTGTACTAAGCAGGACTATACTGAGAGAAGTGTCTCATCTGCAAGGCTAGATCCTTTAGTTAATGTGGAGCCCATACAGGAAACGCCAGAGTTGCCTGTGGTTCAGTGGTAGAATCCTTGTGTAACCAGGGGGCCTGGTCGGGGTCCGTCTACTGGTGACCCCGCTCACCTGTTATGGGCCAACCGCCCGCCTTCTCGCCTTGCTGTTAATTAATTGTTGTTAATTAAGCGGGAGGCTGTCCATTGTATGCCCCAACGCCAGGGGGCGCTATCTGTGGCTCCGTTCCTCCCCTATGCCGCAGCCCAAGCCTCGAAGATGATATTTGTAAATTCCTCTTTATGTTGGGGTCTCGGCCACTGTGGGCCTACCCTGTCTCTCTCTAGCTAGGCCTGTCAGTCAAAAACCCCCCACTCCCAGGCTCTAGCTCTCAAAAAAAACCTCACTCAAGCTCCTGCGCCCTCTGTGGCTCTGGGGGTCTGCTCACCCCCAAATACTGAGCCCTCTCTGGTGCTGGAGTCCCCACACTGCAGTGGGCCCCCACTGAGGCCTCCTCCGTCCCCAAATAGCCTCACCCAAACCACTGGTCTTAACATTCAACACAAAACATAAGCTTCTAAAGCCATATAATGGAAAAATGATAATACAGAAACAAGAGAGGCAACATGCCTGCTTACTTTAGATGATCGTGAGAAGGGCTCACAGCATGGTGTAGTCTTCTGACAGACTGCGGCCGCAGCACCATGGTCATTGGTAGTCCCCCTCCCTGCTGCCCCTCTGGCCTTCTACACCTGCCATGTGTAGGGTCCTGGCCTTCCTCTTCCTGTCACCTGCCCGGCTGGCAGGGCTTCAGCCTTCACCTCTACTTGACCATCCCGCCATGACTGGAAGGTTCTGGATTTAAAGGGACCACCTTGTCTCTTAGTAACAGGACTAGGGTTCCCCGTTACGCCTTGTCTACCACACAAGAGACCTGGGTTTGATTCCTAAACACTTATGCAGCTACAGCCATGGAGGCACCAAACATCTGGACTCATTCTGGTCTTTGGATTCAGTCCCAGTGCACTAAAGGGAGGATGGGCAGCCTCCACTCCTCCAAAAATTCCTGCCTAGGCATATGCATCAAAGGCCTGGGTGGGCCTCATGCATACACCATGATCCAGGAGGACTGACAGTTGCCAGATAGGAAACACCTGTCCATGACCTGCTCAGCACAGAATTTGAGTCCATAATGGTCACTGTAGCTCTTGTTCACACCCCTTTAGACACCTAACAAGAACTTCCTCTAGCTATCTAGATGTGTAATTCTAGGGACCGGTTTGAATAACACAATGTAGCTATGTAACAACATTAGTCCCTCTCATGCTTGCTCATTAGTTAAATTTAATGCCTGAATAAATGTTAAGGGATGGCAGTGTCCAGTGGCTTCCATCTTAACTACTCAGTAAGAAAAGGCATGTCCTCCTGGGGAGCATACCAGGATAATCATTCATTAGCACAGTGAATTCACATGGTGTTTTTTGAAACAGTAGGATTTTTTTAACAATATATATTTCCAATTTAGAAAGGAACTTGATTAAGAATGAGTCAGAAGGGACCGAGAAGAAGGAAATCACTGCCCTGTCTTCACTCAGTAAAAATATTCATGTGGATGTAAGAAATGCCTCACTGGGTCAGATCACAGGTCCATTAGCCCAGTGTCCTGTCTCTCACAGTACCCGAGAGTAGTTGCCAAGGAGAAGATCATTTAAACAAGACATATCCAGGCTGATCCGTCCTGTGCCTTTCTCCCCCTACAGCTTCTAGGATTTAGAGAGATGTCTTCAGTTGGATGTTTCACCCTAACATCATTTAATTCCACCCAGGATGCTTAAGCAGAAAAATGTGCAAGAAGTCAGTGGTCAGTTTGGTGTTGCCATTCTGTGTAGGCCAGCTCCTTGTCCATCTGGCAAGTCTACTCAGAACAAGGGTGGCCAAAATGCAGCCTGCGGGCCAGATGCAGCCCATCAGGCCATTCTATCCAGCCTGTGGAGCCCCTAAAATATTTAGAAAATTAATATTTATCTGCCCCTGGCTACCTGTCATGCAGCCCTCGATGGCTTGCCAAAATTCAGTAACTCCTTATTTACAAGTTGGCTTCATGTGGAAGGGAAACATCTTAATTAACAAAGTAATTGTTTGAAGGCACCGGGGAGTGGAGAACTCCTAGTGTGGGATTAATAAGCAGCTCAGTGTTCGGAGAGGGAATGTCCTGAGAGAAAGGGAGAATGATTGGCCCTCAGCTCGAAATAATTGCCTGCTCCTGGGTTTGAAGCATCTTATCTTAAGCCATCCTAACATTATGGAGCTGAAACAGCATGACCCCAGCAAGTCCATTACTTCTCTCTTACCACCCCCCCTCCTCCCCATCTGTTGTGACCTTGTGTGCAAGCTGAATAAAAGAAAGGCTCGGAGAGGTTGAGGACCTTGCCCGCATCAGCTTAGTAGAAAATCTTGGACTCAAACCTGGGATCAGATATCCTCAAATCCTGCCTTCTAACCACTGGATAATACTCCCCTCTTCGTTCCCAAGCTGTTGGAAGCCACTGGCTGCTGGAGGAGCTACTCTGTCTTACCATGTGTACATTTATTACGGTTGTGTGGCTTGGGATATTAGATGAAATTGCTCTAGTCTCCGTTAGCAGATAAACATCTAGAAAACAAATGTGACACTCTCCAGCTAGCGTGAATCATTCTCCCTTTCTCTCAGGACATTCCCTCTCCGAACACTGAGCTGCTTATTAATCCCACACTAGGAGTTCTCCACTCCCCGGTGCCTTCAAACAATTACTTTGTTAATTAAGATGTTTCCCTTCCACATGAAGCCAACTTGTAAATAAGGAGTAAACTAAAAAAAACAACCCCCACCTTTGAAATTCCCACTGAGGTAAAATATTTGATATAAGTTATCATCTAGGCTGTTAAAAAGACACAATCAGTGTTTGCAGGCCACAGGGGACAGAGCAGAGGGAGCCACCAGAGAGGAAAAGGCAGCAACAGGAGACATCAGGGAAGAGAGAAAGAGCCCTTTTTTTCTGGCAGATAAATTGTCTTCACCAGCACCAGACCTTGAAGGACAAAATACTATGCGATTTATGAAACGGCAGCAACCTGACCGCTGCAGGGTCCTCAGGGAAAATGTTTTATGAGACATTCTTGTGCCACAGAGGAACAAAAACACCCTCCTCCTGTTCGTTCAAGGAGTTATGATTTGTAAAAGTGCCGAGCTACCTCCATGCTGAGTGTGAGAGAGGGGCTTACAGAGAGTGGAACAGGGTAGGATCTGGGCAGGGGAGGGCTTGCTGTGGGAATGCCCCTGGAGACTGGATGGGAGCTTCAACCTGGTAACGTTCACTTGGGCCAAGCGGCGAGTGCTGCGCACCATTCTTCCTACAAGGTGAAAATGTCACCTCTTTGGAAACTGACCTCTCCCCCAGAGGATGATCTCAGATAACCAGGGCTCATAGTCACATGCTACAATGAGATATATTTGGACACAACCTTTCAGCTGCTTGAAACACCAGGGTAGGGGGAGGTGGAGATACACAGCACAGACACAGATGTCTGCTGCCTGTGCAGATCAGCCTGCAGAATTGGGTCTAATTCTATTTTATTTCATTCAGTATGGGTTCTGCAACCACACCAGCACCATAGTCTAAGACAGGGAGGGACTGCAACTTCATTGCCAATCCTAGTTGTTACCCAAGACTAATCATCACAGGCAAAAGAACAGGTACTTTTCTACAGTCCAGTGAGATCTCCACAAGCACCAAGTGCATTATATCTTTTATTAAAAAGAAAACAAGGAAAACCACAAAGTTTTGCTGTTTGTAATGACTATACAAGGAAAAGAACAATATCAAAATTTGGCCTTTCTTTTGACCTATTTTGACCTATTTATATGTAAATATAACTAGGCTTTTGACCTATTAATATGTAAATATAACTTCAAAATGATGTTGTTTAAGACAGGAAATTCAGAGTGAAACTTGAATCTTAAACTTGTGACATTCTGAGTTCCTGACAGAGAGGGGAATTTCTGGCTTTGGTCAGTTTGGACCTTGAAGTTGGGGGTCTTATTACATTTTTCTTGCTTGTATGGTGTCATTTTTTGAACAGCCTCTGCAAAATTAAAAAAAAAAATCATATGCAACACCCTAATGACCTACTTATTATTAACGGCACCTGGAATGATTAAGAACTTTTAGGAAGCTAATTAAACCCCAATCCCTAATTCAGTTTGGTTCTTTATATTATGGAATTTGGACAATGAAATTGACTAGTCAGTTTCAGTGTAATTGAATCTACATGTTCATTAAGGCGCTTTTGCTAATGCGCATTAAATTTAGTACCTCCATTGTGAGGTACTGGAAAAAGGCATGTTAGCCTATTTTAATGTGCATTTGCAAAAATGCACAGTTTTTTGTGATGCTTTAATGTGCATTAAAATAGGCTAATGCGCATTAAAGTGCACATATAGACGTGCCCAGTAGTAACTTCTCTTGTTCTTGTGTCCTAGCATACTACTGCAATTTTAGGAATGCAGTCATGACAAAGGACTATTCTAGTTTACCAAACCTAGTTTTGGGTTTAAACTTCTTGAGAATGTGACATTCCCTTTGCAAAAGGAAGATATTTTGTTGTAGAGGTTATAAAAAAAGCGTACCTTTTCCCAAAACTTCTGAGGACATGCACTTATTCACCAGGAGCTCTCTCCACTTTTACAAATTGTCAGAGAAGTCTCTGCTACTGATCAGAAAGCTGGTGGCCATGATACGGAGACTTCACAAAATTGCTGGAGATTTAGGATCTGGTCCACTTCCCACTGAACCCCATGAAAAAAATGATTTACTAAGAGCACAGTGTCCCTTTGAAAAAGAAAAATAATTGCAGAAGGTTAGAAAAGAAGTAAAATACAACTCCTGGTGGCACTTGTTCAGCCAGACACAGTTAGTAAATAGGAACTAATGCACAGTTAGTAAATAGGACTAGAAGAATCCAGTCACAGATTCAGTCAGTCGGTCTATTAAGTAAATGTATTATTATTTACCTAAGTGGCCCTTATAGACTATTTAAGAAACCAGGTTTCTAACCTTTTGAAAATGATCAATATTATTGAGTACATGGACTTTAAAATTTACAAATGAGTTAGTTCAGTCTATAAGTTATGAGCTGTATTTTCAAAAGCGCCCACTTCAAGAATGAAAATGGCAAGTAAGAACTGTATCTTCACTGATACACCCAAGAGAAAAAAATAGCTTTCTGAAGAGGGAATGAAGTGACATCAAATGTGGTCATGTTTCAAGCCACACAGTCTTTTCAGTGTCTTCAAGTATGAACCTACAGTAGGAGGAACAAGTAGATGTGGTATTTGCAAAGTGGCAGATGGGTATTTTGTTGACTGTTTTGGCTGCTAACACTGAAACCCATCAGTCAGGAAGGGTAGCTCTCAAGTGCTTGATTCCTGTTTCCATCAGAGGCAGATGTTCACATCAGCTGTGAGCAACCGGTTCCTGAAAGTAAACTACATATATAGGCATATGTATTCCATTTCCATTGCGGATTGGCCCTGACTGCTGATTGATGCCACCTGCCTACTTATAAATCAGCAAGCAAATTGGGTGAGAAAGAATAAACCAGTCACCTATGCTGCCATATTTTATGGGGAACATAGGAAAGAAACCGATACCAACTTTTTCTATTTCAGTTGTTTTTATTTGGTGAGAACTTTAGGAGTGCAGCACACTGGAGCATAGACTACAAAATATGCTGATATAAAAAAACACCTCACAAGAAATTCCCTTGTGAAAATCGAGTGGAAGCTTCCAAGATCCTCCCAGAAGCAGAAAGCAGGTTGCATGATGGACAGCTGCCTGCCCATACTCATTAATAACATCTTTCGACCAAACTGTAGAGAGAGAAGGTTGTGATTATTAATAATATTTCCCTGCTCTCATTTCTTCCTGCATGCCCAATACTTCCAGCATTTCACTCAAGCTTCCCAATTGGCCATTCCCATGGTTGCCTCTTATCACATCTAATTTGATGCTCTCTTCCATGGCTTCTCCTTACACTCACATTTTCCCTGATGCTTGTAAAAGTTCATCCTTGCAGAAGAGGGGGGAAAAAAAGCATGATAAAAAATGTGATGCTGTATTGAAAGAAGTTTAATTCCCACCCCCCCAAGCCCTTAGAGAGAGAGCCAACTTCTGCTCATCTGGTGCATCTTGTTAGTAGGGTTCAGAATGGTGCTGGTGGGGTTTTGCATATGTCATGAAATGTATAAAAACTGCAGGCCTGGAAAACTAAACATTTTTGATTTGTTATATCACCTGACTTTGCAGCGCTAGTGGTATAGAAAAGCTGTTTCATGTTATTTTTTCAAGGTTTTCATGGCTGCTTTCAAAGGGATAAAGTTCCACTTTCCTTGGCAGACAGCTTAAACATAAATGATGATAGTCTGAAGCTGCCTGAAGATTTGGAATGGCAGAAGCTAATGTGGTGGGAGGAAATACTGAGCATGAGACAGGTGACAGGGTCAAAGGTGAATAATAAGCTATGTCACCATATGATGTCCTTCTGTTATTTTGCCTGTCTTCATATTTTGTCAGATTAATATCATTGTCACACAACAAAGCGTTTGTAGTCCTTGCTGCCTCTTGAATCCAGTGCTCCTAGTCCAGAACAATTTTCTATAGCCCCAAATATTTAACGCAGATAGCAGGAAACTTTGCCCTGTAGAAAGAAGTCAAATGGAAAATGTGTATTTTTCAAGCTTTTTGCACAGATTCCAGTATATTAAAGCGACTGTGCAAAAGCAGCTGCTTATGTTTGCTGTTGCTGCTCTTTGAGGTCTGTGGGAATTGCCTGGAACTTTTCCTAGCTTGATTTCATCGATATTTTTCGTCTTTCTAAAATGTTAAAGAGGAGAAAGGATCTCTCCAGAATAAGTGGCATTTGTCAATGCAAATGTGTCGATTAGCATTCATTGTTTCTTTATCTACTTGATGCTGCTCACAGGAGGTCAGTTGGAAGTGAGCGATACACTGTAAAGTAGTACTTCCAGTAATCTGATAGGCATCTAAGTAGAATATGCTTGATTTTTACTAAAGTCTGGCTTCACTTCCAGATTTTACAGGAAAACCATAATGGGATTAGAATTTCTGTGCATGCTCCCAGACTCGCCCACTCTGGCATTAAATCTGACCAGCCAAACGAGAGTTAACAACCATTTCCTTTATGGTCAGAAAAGCTCAGTGGGAAATATAATAGCTTGGACATTGCCTGCTATCATTTTCAACCCCTGGCAACTGTTTGTTGGAGGAGGAAGCAGCTGTACAAGTGACAATGTATTTAATAGAGCTGATTGAATAATTCAGAGCAAATAATTCATTTGACGAATTTTCCCTATTCTGAAATATGGAGACTTCTCTTATGCTTGAAAATTAAGCACATGCTCTGCTGGATTGAGGCCTTCGGCCATATTGGGAGCTGGGGGTATAGCTGGCTTCGAGAAGCGAGGGTGAACTGTGGGCTTTTATCCCCCTACAAAAAAACTACTGGAACAGTAGCCTGGATTCTGGCCTGACACCTTGTGTCAATCCACTGACTTCTAAAAGGCTGTGACTTCGACCTGAATTTGAGCTGCTCGTTATATAAACATGCAATGAATTCTAACAGAAGCAGGAGCAGAGACTTGGGCAGCTGAGGTCCAAATTATCTCAAATGACAAATAAAACCCCCAGTCTGAGATTTCCACTGAGGAAACTATTTGGATTGCACAGTTCACTGGACCTCCATTTCCTTGTCATTTGCCCCATGAGAATGAAATATCCCCTATGCTTGGGGTCCTGTGCATCACCCTCACATTCCTGAGGGACTTTTCAGCCCCTCCTTGCTCACAATAGGAGACGCAAGTGGCCCAAGGGGGCATGGAAGTCTTTTCAGGTTGTCAGTGGAATGAGACTTACTGCTTTGCAATCCCCTAGAGTCCTTGTGCCATAAGCTCACCCTTTCTTGCCAGGATGGTACCCTTAGACCTGGGGGTGTGGGGAGCTACTGACACATGTGTCAAGAGACTAAACATACCTATTTTCAGCAGCAAAAAAGGTGACATCTCCAAGCTGCCTTGCAGCAGTGAACCTCTGTCCGGTACTCTTACGTCACACACAGCAGTGGTGCATGGTGCGGGGGCAGGCAGGGACAACGGGAGAGTCAGGTAACTTCCAGCTCTGTTACCGCCATGCTGCCATTGGACAGTGCTCGGGCTTTGTGCCTCTTGCTCATCACCCTTACTCTATGGTTGGGGACTAACATTTTCCCCTGAGAGACTTAGGAACCTTAATCCAAATTTCAAAAGTGATTTAGGCACTTAGGAGCCCAAGCCTTACTGACAGACAAAGCCCTCAGGAGGCTCAGACATCCAGGCCTAGTTAAAAAGTTTTGCTGCATCAAGACAGGACTCAACTTGTTGCTGTAGCAGAAAGAAGGACTCAGAAATGACCAACTCAGCCTGGCACCATTACTCACCAGCAGCCATCCTAGTGCAGTCGCACACCTGTTTAAATCACAGCACTTAAGCATGCAAATCCCAGAGACACGATGGAAAGCAAGATGAAGACAACTCTTATTTTAGAGTAAAAAACCAAGCCAGAGCACTTAAAGGTCATATGCAAGGCTTCATTTCTTTCTCAGATAGTGCCTAACACACACACACACACACACACACACACCTTCAGAGTCAAACAGATGTGCGTGGAGTTGTGATCCTTGCAAACTAACAAATGAGCCTTCTCCTGTAGTCATGGCTAACAGGGGATATGCAGAGCACTTTCAGATGTGCCAGATCCATTATAATAAACCTGTGGCCTCCTCAGAAATGTGCAGATGTCACTTTGCTGCATGCCACAGTCACCCACCACTTCATGGCCTCAGCAGGAACAGAACTCAGAGTATGCTACTCTGAACACACCGGGCTTCAGGCACCAGATCAAAGGCAGGACCTCAGCCAGCTGCTAAACTATTAAACATACTTACTTGCCCCATAGTGGGCTGTAGGGACCAGCGCTATCCCTGTACAGCGCTATTCTGTACAAGAGGAAACTGCAACATTACATTTTAAAGCAGAGTGGCTGGCTGCACAATTCAAACTGGGAGAGTTGCAGGAAATATATTTACACTAGGTGCACATCATGCGAAAATAGTGAAGAATATCCCCCTTGGGCTCAGGATGAATTTATTGCACTTATAGCAGTGCATCACAACAACAAACAAACGGGTGCATGTGCATGGCATCATGCTGCCTTGGCTGCTTTGCCCACGGTCTCTCAGCGAGTCATACGTCCCCTGTTTCGGATGAAACAAGTGAGTGCATTGAATGATTCCACCTTCCAAACAGGTTGGATTCTTATTTGGTTGCTAAGCTTTAACACCCTCCTCTTGAAATTTGAATCTCATCATTTAACATCTATCACATACAATACCATTGCCAGAATTCAAGCCAGACAGACTACTTTTTTAGGCAAGAGCTATCCTGTCGTACCTATGTACAATTTGGCATAGTAGGGAGGGCTTGAACCATTTTTAAAAGTACAAAAGAGGTGTTGAATTGTGCGTGAGAAAAATGTATAGTGCAGCAAAAAACAGAACCTGGAATTGTTGACTCCCAGTTCTCTGTGAAAACCCTGAGAAACCTCCTGTTCCTTCTGTCCCCTCAGCTTCCTACCTGCTAGATGGTGGACAGAGATAACCCCCTAGATCGGGGTGGGCAATTACTGAATTTTGGCAAGCCATCGAGGGCCGCATGACAGGCAGCCAGGGGCAGATAAATATTAATTTTCTACATTTTTAGGGGCCCCGCGGGCCGGATAGAATGGCCTGGCGAGCTGCACCCAGCCCCTGGGCCGCATTTTGCCCACCCCTGCCCTAGATAATATGCTGCAATTTGGTTTGGGCAAATAGCTGGAGAAAATGATCTAACAGGTATTTTGACTGAAAAGACCCCATGGTACTGACCCAGTGAGCCTCACTGGCTCTGAAGTGGTAGGAACACCCACCACTAAATATTTGAAAACCCTTCTACCCCCACAGTAGCACCCTTCATCCTGTGGGCCACCATGCCCGGTGGTATGATCTTGATTCCTCATCAGACTCTTCCAGCAAGGAGGCAGACCTAAAGTTCGATATGCCGTGCTCATTCAAGGGAAGGATTTCTCTAGGCTGCAGGAGCACAGTGAGCTCTGGAGAGCTGGAGTGATGTGTTCCACATGGCCTATCTTTGGGACCTGTTTATAAAACACGGAGAGTGAAGCATTTAAAAATTAAAATAGCGCTAAGTTTTTAAAATAAAACCATGACCAGGTCAAAAAATAAATATGAAGGAAACATAAGCCCTACTTCAAAGGAAGGGGGAGGGGGTAGGAGCAAGAATAATGCAAGAAATATCATTAAATATGACAGAATGGTGGAAGCTGACATAGCTCCTTTGCTTCAGTGGAGCAGAGTTGCTTATAGTAGCTGAAGGTCTGGCCCAGCTATTATAAAGGGATAGGAAAAACACTGACTGAAAACAGAGCAGAGGTGAGAAATCTATTTATTCACACATTTGATGGATCGTCCATTAACAGCAGCTGGGGCTGGTGATCAGATGAAGAGAAGAGCACTGGCGTGGGGTACAACCAGTGTTATCCTGTGCATTGTCCGGCTGAATATGAGACTGTAACCTCTAGTCTTCCACATAGCCCCTAATATGCTGATCATTGGGGAACGTGAAACTTATTGTACAGGAAATCAGCTTCCCTGCTAAGGATTTTCAGCAATTTTAGCGGCACTGGAATGGAATCAAGTAATTGCTGTTATTGCCAGCACTAAGTGTCTGTCTTCTTCCCTTCTAACAGGCTGCACAGTCACTATGAACAATGGCCCAGCTATACTACAAAAAAGTAAACTACTCGCCCTACCGAGATCGGATCCCACTGCAGATTGTGCGGGCAGAGGCAGAGCTCTCCGTGGAAGAGAAGGCCTACCTCAGTGCTGTAGAGAAGGGGGACTATGCCAGCGTGAAACATGCCCTCCAAGAGGCTGAAATCTACTACAACATCAACATCAACTGTATGGATCCTCTTGGACGCAGCGCCCTTTTAATAGCCATAGAGAATGAAAACCTGGAGATCATGGAGTTGCTGCTGAGCCACAGTGTGTACGTTGGGGATGCCCTGCTGTACGCAATACGGAAGGAAGTGGTGGGGGCTGTGGAGCTGCTTCTGAATTACAGAAAACCAAGTGGTGAAAAACAGGTTAGTCCAATATCCAGCAAGATTCTGTTTGCCAGCAGCTTGGTTAGGTCCCGGTTTGATTGCAAGCTCCTGTGGGTCTTAATCCGGGCACAGGTTTTCTTGAGTGACATTTCTACAGAAAATCCCAGGTCGTTGCTTCAGTGCATTTCTTTTTGTGAGCCAGTACCCCAGAAGAGGTTTGGGAAGGGGAAGAGTTACTTTGCTGTTGGAGGTGATAGCGTATGTGGGAAATGTAAAACAAAGGTCCTCATGAAAGAGTCCAAAGCTTTTTATAAGACACATCAGTGCTGATCTGCTGGACAGTTTCCAGCCTAATTGTAACTTCTATTCCATGGGCAATTTCAGTTTCATAAAGTACTCTTTTTCATGTCTCATCTTTCCTATTTGAGCAAACTGAATTATAGAAATATATTTTGCAGTTTAGTAATTTAGGGTCTTTTGAAATCTTAATTCACATGTGTAAGCATAAGCTATTGCTATGTATTGTTATATTGCTACTGCAAACTGCAATTGCTTTTCCAAATGAAACCTCAGTCCTGGATTTTCTTAACTTTAAGCAAATGAGCAGTCCAATTTAAGTTAGCATTTATGCCATCATCTTGGCTGCCACACCAGGACTGAATTGAAGAGACTGCCAGAATGAAAACAAGCAGCTACAACTGGCATAGGGATAAGAACCCATGCCTTCTGTAGACTGGCAGAGAGGGGGCCCTTTGACAATACCCACCAATGGTTACACATGTAAGTCACAGTGCAAAGTCTTTTGTCACGTGTTTGAACTCAAAGTTTTTTAATGTGCCTAACTTTTTGCAAGATCAGGGTCTGGATCTTTGACACAAGTGCTATCAATTCCGCTGTATCATTCAATACTTGTTCTCTCTCTTCATTTACAAATACTGTAGCCAAATTCAATAGCTTAAACATAGTGTTAGACTCTCTAGTTTTTTTTCCATATCCTTTGGTTAGAGCAGAAGGCTAGAAAAAAAACCTGCTTTCACTACCCAATTTTTTTTTTTCCTTTTCTGAAATCTACTGAAACACATTGTATTTCATAAAAGAATTGAAGGAGTAGTATGATCTAATCATTGAGAGGATCTCTCTTATTAAACAGACTGGCCCTTAATGTGCATCTTTTCAATAATAATTGTAGACAGTCAAATGCAGTTACGAAATACTTCAAATCATCACAACCAACTTCGAAGAATGTCCAAATTACAATGCAGAAACACTAACAATTCAGCCTGCTACGGCAGCGTTATTGAAATCCTGGAGACATTAAATAGAAGGATATTACTAATGCGTTAGATAGATAAAATAGATCAAGAACATTTCCTGATAGAGTTAAATAGAAATACTCTTTTTCTGTACCCAGCATTTGTGGCAAAATATGGACCATGCATTGGGAAATGAACAGTAGTGTGTTCTCACTGTTCTAGAAAGACTGGATATTCTGTCTGGAGATGCCCTAAACAGGGAAGGGCCAAAGCTAGACTAAAACTGTACTGAAAATATCCTTTAGTATAATGAGGACTACTAGTGTTTATGTGAGGTTAAGTACAAGTTCATTTGAATCATCTATGATTCTATGTGGATTCCAAACTAGTCTTTTAAACTGCAGAGCTTTTCATTCATACATCACAGCCACTGCTAGGTTCAGGTGACAGAGCTGAAATCAGTGGTGCCAGGCAGTTTTAGAGGGGTTGAGAAATGGGCCCAACTTCTTTGTCTTAGTACTGTGTTTCACAGTGGACCCATTTATTTTCTTCATGGGCATAAACCCATACTTATCCCTCTTTATATTTACAGCTATATTTATGTGAAAGAAGGGCAGACTTTTCTGTTAATTGCAGTGGGCATGACAAATGTCTGAAAAAAACAAACCCATCTTCATGTAAAACATGGACAGAATTGTACAGTGTTCCCAATAAAAATCCCCAGATAGAAAATCCCCCTGGTTCTAATTTTGCATATAAGCTCAAGCAAGCAAGTCACCAGATCAGGAAAAAAAAAAACAGCCCCGGAGTTTCAACACTGTGGTTTTGCTTCAGCTCCTTCTGTAGGCTTCAGTGGGAGTATACCTGCAGGACTGGTTGCCCTCGGTTCTTCAGTCTCAGCAATTAGCCAAACGATGCTAACAATTGGTATTCACTTCATGTACACTGGTATCATACTCAGGGAAAAGAAATGCCTAGTTAAGCATAGTTAGGACACACAGCTTAACACATCAAGCCTCAAAGCTAATGCCTCTGTCAGAATTCAGATCCCTTATGATAATGTCAGAGCAGCATCAATGCAGGTCCCTTAAGTATCTTTCAGGGCTCCTCCCCATCAAATTTTTTTCACAGAAGTACCCCACAAACCCTATTAACACCGGGGAGCAGCTGAAAATGATTTGCAAGACAGGAAGTGTATGCCCATGTGTGCCCACTGCCTAGTCCTAGTGGGTTACGGTCTTCATAGTGTTCATTAAAATCACACAAAAGAAACCATTTCCCCTGTTTTGGACAGAATGGTTGTTTGGCAGTGGTTTCTATTTAGATGAGAAATCCATGGTGTGGAACCAGGGCATTTCCCTACCATAAATTGGTTTATTTGCACAAGGCACACAAGGGTGTTTCTCAGATCAATGGCAGGGACATGATCAGATATAGGAAGATCCCTTCTGCAGACACCCCCAGGTCCAACACACCAGCCTTGTCCTTATTTAGGGACTGTCTGTTTGCCTTTGCTTCACTGCTCGGCTCTTGGGGGAGTCCTCTGCCTGGTCACTGAACCGTTTAATACAGTCTTGGAACTTCAGAAACCCGGCTAGTTCCCTACTCTCTTGTCACCAAGTTCGGGGTATCTCGAGAGTCCAGTTGTCCCTGCTATCACGCACAAAGAAGAGTGCTTTTTCCACCTGCAAACATTCAAGGCTTGCAGTTGCCTTTGCAACAAGGTCCTGTGATGGAAGACCACTAGCACTCTTCAGCATAATAGTTCTTACTGACTCATCATCTTGACTTATCTGAACCCATCTGAATATGGTCAGGTCACCCTGTCTGAAAATACATGGTCAGGATTACAGCAGGTCCTTCTGTGGTTACTCAGGCAAAAGTGCCTGGCCCCAAGTCTTTGCATGGTTTGCTAAAGTGTCAGCTGCAAATATGATCACTGAGGGTGGAAAAACAAACCTTGCATGTTCTTACACACCAGACATCTCAGGCGGAGAGCTCTGCCTTATCCCCACTCAACTAGGCCAAGTCTGGTGTGGGAGAATTTCTGGGTAGTAGGCAAAAATAAGGGAAGAGCTATGAGGGTTTTCTGGCTCCTGTGAGCATCACCCCTACCTAGCGGAGACAAGTTCTAGCAGGTGACAAGGGTTGGCAACAAAGTACTTCATACCCCATTATTAAATGATGCTGGGTAGCCATTACTCTTCAGGCCTTTGTTAAACTGCAGGTTTGCAGCTTAACTGTTGTCTTCTGAAAGTGCTCCAACAATTGCAGTGATAAGTCATATGCCAGTAACTATAACAACGTGCTTCTCCAGTGCTGCGGCTCTGTCAGTCTCGAGTGTGTCTAGAGAGAAAGAAATGCAATTTGGTTTACATGGAAAGTTTAAAGGAGCTGAGGACAAGTAGAAATACTTTGAGGAGAGCTACAAATGCACAGTATAGGTGGGCATTCTCAATGGGGATGTGGTAAAGCAGATTTAGTTCCTGTTAGGTTTACCTGCAAGAAAACCTCATGGGCTGTTTAAGACTGCGTTTCTAATAAGGTCTGTTCTGCCTGAGCACAGCAATTTACAGCCACAATTTTGTGCACTGAGATCTAGGTCTTTTGATGAAACCATTACGAACACTTCAGCATTTGTATGCAGAATACTCCCACTCATGACAAAATATGCTTCAGTAATAGTGAATTATGCTGGCCAAGGTTTGGAGATTTTGGGTTCAGCTGTAGGGTCATCATGTCATTGAAACTTTTTTTTTTTTTAATCAGTGGAAAGTCTATGGAGCCCACTGCAAACAAAGGTGAGCTTCCTCTTGGCTTCCCTCACAGCTGGACTGAGTCCTAATGCAACAGGGCAGAGAGGGAAAGCTGGTTCTGCAGAGAAATAAAGCTGGCTGTGTTGTTCACTGCTAGGGATATTTGTTACAAAATACAGCTTCTTTTTCCATGTGCAGTCATATGGATATAATTACTCTTCCCAAGTGTTCACAAAATAGTTTAGTCAAACAAATTTCAGAGCCAGCAATAAATTATTTACCAGGTGTTTGCTTTGGCTACTTGCTATTTGATATAGGTGATATCCAAGTGTCGTGCCTGCTGTCCAGTTGGAGGACTGAAACTTTTTATAATGGAAAAATAATGAATAACATGACTTATGAAGCCAACAGAAGTCAGGAAAACCACCTTCTGTATTTACTAATGTTTTACTTTTTTATGGTCATCCTAAAACAACAATTAGCTGGGAATAAATAGGAGCCAAAATTGGTGCTTCTTGTTGCAAAAATATTTGCCAGCTGCTGTTTGCCTATTTTTAGGGAGGAGAAAGAGGTGGACCTCTCTTTCATTCCATGTTTAATGAATATACGTTATATATGTTTAATCTTCATGTTGAAGATTAAAGGTTCTACCAGAATGCTGGTCATAAATAATAATAATGAAGCCCCCTCACAAAGAATGGAGAATGAAAAGTGCCAGCTCCTCCATCTGGTATAAAATGGTGTAAAACCATCATCTTGTCTGTAGCCAGGCAGATTTACACCAGCTGACCATTTGGCCCCTACTGATCTTTAGGACGTTCAGAGCAAGGCTTTCCTTGCTGCAGGCTGCATTTGTCAGTATGTATCATAGGCGATGGGAAGGAGAAGATAGAGATACTCAGGGGACTTGACATTACAGCGGGATCCTGATCTTGTTTTCATTGGCTAAGGACAGACATTATACACAGACTGGTTTAAGTGATCAGAAACTGGTTTAAACCTGTAACAGAACAGATGTTCAGTGCACATAAACCAGTTTGAAAATGGCTGAAACCAGTTTAAGATAAGCCTGGTTGGATGTAGTATCAGACTTAACTGATTTGGGTCAAACTGGTTTATGCAATGTCTGGCCCAGACCCCTTGTTGGTTTCAGTTAAACCAGATTCCCCCAGCATCCCAGCATGCTCTGGGCTGGGTGTGGCTTTCTGCTCCACAGCAGAGCTGGCCCCTCCCCTCTGCTCCCTGGCTGGAGCTCAGCAGAGACTGCAGGTGTCTGCTGGCTTCTCCTTGCTCCTCCCATCCCCTCCCTACTTCCTGTGAAGCAGGGATTGCCCCATCCCCTCTGCCTTACACAGACACCTCACAGCATTAGCTAGTAGATCACATGCTGGCTACAGCCTGTGCTGTGGCAGACAGGACAAAGGCAGAATCAACAGGTAGCTGGTAATGTCCCTGTGTTGTTTTCTTAATGACATGGTAAACTCTAAGTTAGGGATGATAAATATTATGTTATCAATTCCCTGCTGTGCTGGTCAGGAGTAGGGGAACCCCTCCCTAAACAGAGCATCCTGCTATGCCCCCCTCAGCTCAGCACTGTAGAAGGGAAGGGAGGGCTGCTCTAGCACCCCTCAGCTTCTAGCCTGAGCCACTGCAGGCATGTGTCTGCATTTTTTCAGTCCAGAAGGGATGTCTGTGCAGTTACAAACCTGTTTAACCTAGCCAGGTTAGACTAACCTGCAAAGACTGAATCAATTCAGGCTCAGGAGTTTTGAATGTCTGTCCCTAGCCATTGGAATTATTCCTGATGGAAGTGAGACAATGAAATGTAACTCTCTAGCTAGGGACAGAAGTTACACACAAACCAGTTTAAGGGCATTTTTACATGTGCAAGTGCCGCAGCACTGGGCACTTTGAAAAGCACCCTGAGCTGCAACGCTTTCAGTTGTATAAGTGGTAAAATGCACATCAGTGCTGAGAAAGTGGTTGTGGCATACTTTTGAACTAAAACATCTCAGAGGTACTTTAGTTCAAAAGCTCATTGCCTCCATTTTCTGCATGCTGACGTGCATTTTGTCACTTATACAACTGCATGTGGCATAGCACAGTGCCCATCAGCTCGTGTGTGGAGCAGACTCGATTAATAGAGTCTGCTCCAAAAGCAGCAGACTTCCAGCATGTCACGGGACAAAAAGGTATGTGTATAAATGCCCTTAGTGATCATACACTGGTTTAAACCTGTAACAGAACATAAGTTCAGTGCATATAAACCAGTTTCAAAATGGCTGAAACCAGTTTGAGATAAACCTGGTTCAATGTAGTATCAGACTTAACCGATTCAGCTCAAACTAATTTATGCAATGTCTGTCCCAGACCCCTCCCTGGTTTAACTTAAAACAGAGTCCCCAGGCATCCTGGCCTCACCCCTCTGCTCCCTAGCCAGAGCAGGGGTGGGCGGGGATGGTGGCATGGCCTGGGTCCATGCTAGTGGGACAGGGAAGGGGGAATTAAACCCCCTTAAACCCTCTCCCTGGCCAGTTCACTTAAAGCTACTGCCAGGGCTGGCCATGCCTCCCAGGACAGCATCCCTGCAGCTGAGGGCACATTTTAGCACTCCCCAGCTTCTGGCCTGAGCAACCGCAGGCATGTGCCTGCATTTCCTGAATGTCTGTTCACTTGCAAATTGGTTCAATCTAGACAAGTTAGACTAACCTGCAATGACTGAAACAATTCAGGCTCCAGCTTTTTGAATGTCTGTCCATAGCCTCTGTCTCTAGAACAGGGACAGCACATGCAGTGGCAGTGCAAGGTTCTTTAGATTACTTTATTAGTGCACCTTTGGTATGAGTTTAGAGCATGACCTGTGGCCCTTAAAGTCCAGGGAGACAGTTTGTTGCCTCCTAGGATTTTTGGATAGGGCTTATTGGGCATGTATACACATACATTTGTCTGCTCTGATGCGTCAGAGATTCAGCACATTGGAACAGATTAGATTAATCAAGTCTGCGCCACCTGCGAGCTGATGAACCTGGTGCTGCATTGCACACATGCGTTTGTTTAAATGGCGAAATGCACGTCAGCGTGCAGAAAACACCTTCACAATGTGTTTTAATTCAAAAACATGCCACCACCATTTTCTCAGCAGTGATGTGCATGTTGCCATTTATGCAAATACCCACTATATGCAGTGTTGCATATCACAGCTGAAGGAATGTATGGAGTCTTACATGCATGCACCGTTGTAGCACCTTTCTGCTGAAAGTGTTATGACAAGCTCCAAGCACCTGTGCTGTGAGGACCTGTCTACCACCAGATGCTGCTTTCAAAAATGAAATGCAGGCTTGGCCTCCATTTTACACCCCAGATTTGTTCCTGAAGTCCTGCACCTGCAGAATGGATGGTTGTGCAGGGACAAAGCAAGCTGTCAGACCTGTAGCTGGTCAAAATTATGTTAGGGACTGAACATCAAGTACCAATGTTCAGACACAGATTGTGTGGGCACTAATTTCCCCTACCAAAGAGAAGCCACTTTTTGTGCAAAATAATTTTAATCCAGTTTCTTATAGCAGTTGAATTTCCTGACAAATTCTTCCCAGAAGGCCTGGTCAGAAAGCCATTGAAGTCAATAGGAATCTTTCTACTGACCTCCTTGGATTTTGAATGAGGATTTATGAGTATTCAGGGACCTTTTTAGTGGGATCCTTTGTGATTTCTACAAAATAATGTAGGCGAAGTGAAGAGCTTTTGGTGCAGTAAATCATTTGATTTGCATGAATCTGGCATAATTTTTAACTTGTGGCAATGTGTTCATTTCCAATGCAAATTTATACTCTGGCTGAATCCTGAGCCCTGCTTCTGTCCTTAAGAAATGAACTTCTAATCAGTTGCTATCTGGGTTACTTACTGTCCACAGTCTAGACAAACACTTTTCTGAGTAGCGGTTTTGCTCGTATCTATCAGGGCTCACAGCAAATGTCTCCATAAAATGATGCTAACATTCCTCATCTCTGCCAAAATTAGCCATTTGCCCATGGCAGATGGCTCCAAATTAATCCGTTTCACAGATGGAACTACAAATGTAAATGTCCCAAGAACAAGAATACAAAAAAATACTTTTAGTATTTGTAATTTTTACTGAATTTGTTTCAAAGGTCAGTAGGATGCATGAGTCAATGAGATCTCAGCAGATACCAATCCCTGTATCTTCCAGAGAATGAACATTGCAGAGATAAGCCCTGAGGGAAATTTAGTTTTGCAGAAAACACTGTAGGAATAAAAGGTGAGTTTAGGATCTTTGTCAATAATCCTTAGGCACCTGCTGAAAGAAGGCCATTAAACTTGATAGCATTTGCTAACTTAAATTTGACCTCATAAAATCCTATTTCAAATGAGCTGATGATAGGAAATCTACCTTAATCCCTGTGTGTGAGTAAATATAATAGATCTGTAATCTGTGAACTTTCATGAACCTGAAATGATATGCTGCATTAAACCCATTCCATTCTTGCCAAAGCCAGGTTAGAACTATGATTCAGGCTAGTTTTAGTTTAGCTCTCATAATCAGGTAGGGATCTTCCTCCTTGTTCAAAAAGAGTCAAGGAAAGGAGTTCTCTGACCTTTTCCCATAACCTGATTTAAGCATGAATGCTATTCGCTCCAAGGCACATAGAGTTACCGAGTATTTGTAATTAAAATGAAGGAACCAGATCAATTACAACAAAGATGGCTGAAGGAACCAGATGAATTACAACAAAGATGGCTGGCATATAAATGCTAAATAAAATAAAATAGACTATTACTTGAAAGTATGTAGGAAATCAAGGGTGTTCCCAATACCTAGAGTAAAGGACACAGTCATCTGCTACAGGTACCTGCTAGCAACATAGTGAAATGGTTAAATTCTCCACTATAAAAAGATTATTCCTCATCTGTCCTGCTTTCCTGGGGAAGAGGGATATTTTTACTGCTTCTGGTCTTACTAAGCTTTAAGGAAAAGCAAGGGTATATGTAAACTATGGCATAATTGTATCAAACTCCATAGCAGCCAACTCCTCCGCTCTAAGCCAAGGAAGAAACTGATGTGTGTAGGGGGCATTCAAGGAGAGGCAAGGTGAATGCATGTATGACTCGCATTGTGTATACATGGTGCTTATGGCTGATGTCCTACTCCTGTATAAGGTCTAGAATCTCTCTAGATGCCTATTCCAACCTGCCTGCAATGCCAGAGGCAAGAGAATGGCACCAGTGTCTAAAAACCCTACAACAGTCAAAGGAGAACACAAAAGCTAAATATTGAATGCCTATCTAGGTCTATCCATAACCATAGCCCCCCGTATCTGAGACAGAAAGTTTCAGCAAGAGGTCCGTAGTGGAATTGGAAAGATGTCCCAGGGGCTGGAAGCACGTTTAGAAACAGAACTGTCCTAGGGACGGTTGAGGAAGCTTAGGGGAAGGTTTAGACATATGTACCCGGTATGGAAATACTTGAGAAAGAAAGTCTCAATGCAAAATTGCATTTCTTTCTTTCTCTCATGTCTCAGAATCTAAAACCAGCTATAGCAGCATTGATGCTTAATGGCTCTGCCAGCGTCCAACCTTTTCATTATTTTTATTGATGCAGCAATAATTCACAGCTATAGTTAACAACGGGTCTTTGACACCAAAGTCTACCCTGGAAATGGATTCCATCTAATTAAACCAACCACAGAGAAATCAAAGACCACTTCATTTAATCATCACATTGAACCAGGGGAAAACACTCTGAAACTTAAGAGAAGGGAACAAAGACAGGCTGGGAGGAAGAACTGGCAACAACATCCTCAGGCTATGTACCAGATACTGCAACTAACTGAAAAGCACAAGTACAGATTGAGAAGCTCAGTGCCAGATATTAGACATTGAACAATGAAATCGGTCCCCAGATATTTCAAATTAGCTAACAAAAAGACAATTATTATTTATTACACCATTCAGGGTAGTTCCTGGGGGCAAACCAAGAAGAGTGTTGTGTGAGGCATGGATAAGAAACAGGCTCTGCCTCAGTGAGCTTACAAGCTAAAGCTTAGACAGATGGAAAGGTCAGGGAACTGGAACTATGTTGGACACTATATTGGGAATTATCTTTAATCATTTGTAAGTGCTGTTCCTAATACACCACGTAACGTGCTCAATCTGTTGCTACGTCAGCTGCTAGCAACATGGTGCAGTTTGTTAGGGCAAATTTCTTTTAACGCTTGTAATAAAGCAATTGAAAAACAAGACAGCTCAACTGTCTGAGCTCTCTAGTGACCGGAAACCCTAGAGCAGGGCCAACACCTTGTCTGCGCGGCACGTTCAGTCCCAGAGGCAGGAATTAGAGGATCAGAGCTCAGTTTGGCAACCTCTTTGCAGGAAACTGTTTGCTCAACAAACAATCTGTTTTTGTCTCGGTTCCTACGTGAACAAACTTATGTCTTTACCTGTGTTTTTAGTGTTGATATTATTAGTTTATCAGCATATTACAATCTGCAAGTTGCTCACCAACTCAGTGGGTATGGCTTCAGGTATTTACTATTTGTGCTGCATGATTGGTTGTCTAAACCTCTTTCCGTTTGCTTCTGAATCCTGAGTGGATGATTCCCAACTCCAGAAAGAATTTAAGAAAAGACGCTCATAATTTTTTTGGCAAGAATATCCATGAATACTTATTAGTATGCATATTAGCAATACATTTACACTTTCAAAGTGCATGCCGGAGGACATTTTTAGAGTATAACTTTTGGAGGAAAGTAAGTATAATATGTTCTGGATCCTGCTTGAAAAACCGAGTACTGTAAAAAACGAATGCTTCCAGAATTTCTTTTGCAGTATTTCTGCTTAGAGTGTTGAATACAACCAGGAATAAGGTGGCATCTCAAAGTCCCCCCCCACACACTTCCATTGTGGCAGTAGCTAACTTGTTGTGGCCTGATTTACAGCTTCCTGTAGTGGCAATGAAGAGAGGCAGCCAGCAAGTCCGGATTTCCTCCAGCTCTGGGCCTGAGAATATCTTATATTTTCTGCAAGACTTCCCACCTTTGCCATGTACAGTAGAAATCATGAAGGAACAGGTTGGCACACCAGCCAAGCCACTGAGATGGCTCAGAGCAGCTGCATCATAAGATTTCATTCATGCGAGTGTGGGGAGGACTCAGGCACTGCTTTCCGACGTTCACCATGCAGAAAGTTAAAGCCAAACTTCTCAGGCTGCTGAGTCAGCTCCTGTCACAGCAGCATTTAAGGTGTGCTGTTAATGAAGGATTTTAACATGGCAGCAGTCAGACTAATGAAGAAAGGGATTAGATAAGCGCTTTCAAAGACAGAACCATTCTGGGTTGTTCCCCTGCCGTTTCTGTTGTGAGAGAGGATTTTCTAAACTGTTATTGCTTTGTACTCTGTGGTATTTGCGCTCTTATTCAGCAACTATATCTTCAGATTGTGCATACTGTTCTTTATTACTGAAACCATGCTGTACTCACCACCTGTAAGACCTACACTAACCAAATCAAAATGGCTGCGATGCTGAGCAATCTGCTTTGTAAACTAAAAGATCTGATTTGTGCTAGACTGGCGAGTGAGGGTAGGCAGCACTGAACTAACCCCTGATGCAACCACTCAGTTAGCTTTCCTGACCAAATCTGGATTTTTTAAAGGTAGATTGTCAAGTGTGGTTTAAAAGAAACAAAACAAACAAACCTCTCCTAAACAAAAGCTGTAAGGCTGTAGTGACCTGTCACTTCAATGAAACGTAAGGATCCACCTCCTGTCTGCCCCTATTAACATACTAAGCAAAATAGGTAGACATTTGACATAAAAACTAATATAAACACCATTAAAAACATTCATATTAAATTATGTTAGCACTCCTTGTCCTTGTTACAACTTAGCGGGCGATTGCTATAAAGATGAAGGAATAAAAACTCCAGCTCATATTGCACTGGAGTTTATTTCTCCCAGGCACTGTGTTTATATGTGCACCCAGGACTGCAGCACGTTGAGCTGGATCAGATCAGCCCCAGTTGGCAGGAGGCCCAGGGGGGTCAGCCTGCCAGCCTGGAGATGCTCCTGCCCAGCTCTGTGTGCTGTGGAGGGGCTGCGCAGGGTACGAGGGTGTTCCAGTGCAGGGCTAGGCAGCAGGCAGCCCCCACACTGAAACACCCTCATTCCCCAGCCAGCCCTACCAGCATCTACACGTGCATTGCTGCAGAATAAATAACCCTGGATAGCGCTTGTATTTAGTCTGTCCTAATAGCACTGCACATATAGACAGTGACATTATACTCCAGAGCTAATAAGGGAACTCCACAGTAAATGTCTTATGTAGACACACCCAGTATGGAAAATATGTAGATCAGGCAGAAGAAGTAATTAAAAAGACTAGAAAATGTAAGGTTGTCTCTTTTCTTCCCTAAGTAAGCATGACCCTGTAAATTAATTATTATGGTTATTGTTATTATTATTACTACTACTTTTACTAGCATTAAGAAAATGACTTTTCAGGCAACATCTGTTATTATTGCAAGTTGCCAACTATGGATTATTTCAGCTTGTTTGGGTTAGAGGAAAGCTTATCTGTAAAACATGCAATGTATAAGGTGCATCAGTGCTCCAAAGCCTTTCGTTAGGACAAGGATTTAATGGGACTGGAGTGGGTAAGCTCTTTAGTGAGATTAATTTCCATTTTTTATTTGTTAGCGATTGCTGATTTTTAGTTTTCATTGTCACCAAAAACTCCTGTTCCCATTCCTGAGTAGCAATTAAAATGAAGAAAAATGGAAAAGATCTTTAAAAAAAAAAAAGTGGGTTATGTTTTTAAACAGGAAAAAAAATCTCATCTATACTAAACACATCTCTCCAGCTGGACTGCAGTAAAGGAACTAGCTTGACTTTCCACCTTTGTCAACACTACTAGATATATATCTGAACAGCTGACAGAGAATAAAATGATGGTTATGTCCAGAAAAGAACTCTGGGTTTTGCCAAAACTCAGATAATTCCCTTCTTGTCCACAAGTCAGATTCTGGTCTCAGCTGCAACGGTGTAAACATGAAGTAAATCCCTCGAGTTATTCTGGATTTATCTCGATGTAAATGAGGGAAGAATTTTATCCTCTGTTTATTTTGTTTAATTTGACAAATATTCTTTGTTGAGTCCTGTGTTCTGTATATGAATAATAATATAGAATTAATTTACTAACTAGGGGATGGCAATATCCCACAGTTACATTACAACACATTATACAATTTGTCGCTGTAATGAACTTCTCCACTGTGTTTACACAAACAAGAAGTCATCACCAGGAGAGAGAGCAGTTGCAAAAATCTTATAGCACTAAACCTGATCTATGACTCTCTGCAAACAGTAGGGCTGGGTTAGGGTTAAGGTTAGGGTTAGGGTTAGGTTAATGCCTTAGTTTAGATCGGTAGTGAACCGAACACACATTCACCCTTTGGGGGGGGCGGCAAATCTTAGACCAGGTTCCGCAATTTTAAAACCAGTCTATGCATGCCAAGCTTCAGTTCTGTTATGGGTATAGACTGGTTGCGTGGGCCAAACTTCTGTTCTGTTACCAGCATAATCTGATTTCTGATCACGTATACCAGTAAAAGTATAATGTCTGTACCCAGCCTGGGATTCAAGGCTTTTTTGGGATATAAACCCTTCCATGCTGGATTCCCACTTCATTAGGTTCCTCTTCACTGAGGCAAATGACACACTTCCAGAGCAAACCAATAGGTTTTATTTATTTATTTATTTAATTGAAATAGAAGAGGCTTAAAACACAAGCTATCTAATTCTTAACAGCATCCTGCTGAGATTAGGAGAAGAGATTGCACATTGCTTGCCCTCTGTGTTCATCTAATCATCAACCCCTGCTTCTACTCTCCCTCCCTGATGAGAGTGGCTGTAGCGGTAAACTCCTGCTAGCGAGTATGACTGTATCCAAGGAAGAAGTGCTCAGAGGTCTGTATCCTGGGTAGTGACGTTTGCCATTTCTGCTCCCCCACTGAAGTCAGCATCTGGGGATTATGCCCCACTCCCCCACCCTCAATTATGTTTCAGACTGAGCAGTGTTAGGTTGCTTTAAATGCACATCTGCAAAATCCTTCCTTCTTACAGCCTCCTTGCTTCCTCCATTTTCTTATTGCCCAACAAAAAGACACGTTATTACTGCAGTGCAAGTTCAAAATAGTGACATCTTTTGACAGTCGATCTGGCTACACCGTGGTTCCTAAACACATGGCTGAGCACGGCAAGCCCAACACTGTTTGCTGCCACTGTCAAACGCTCGAGGTAGACTTGCTAGCTCTATATAAGCAATCCCCTGGGTCCACCTCAGTTTTTAAACACTTGGATAAGCAGCCAAATTAAAACTAAAAGAGTCTAAAGGAAATATGACTGCTTGAGAATCTTTCTGGCTCAAAAACAGCTTGGTTATATAAGAGTCAGGTGCCTGCTCTCTCCGAGAGCTACCACTAAAGTGCTGAACTAATGGATAGTGTAACTGGCCTCAGATACATTTAAATATAAGTAATATTATTATTTAGCAATGTTTAGTTCATAGCTGTCTTGTGTTTAAGGCTCTTCTATTTAAATTAAATCAATAAAAACTCTTGGTTTTCTCTAGACTTGTGTCCTTTGCCTCAGTGAGCATGTCTACACATGCCCTTTAACATAGCCTATTTTACTATGCATTAAAGCATCATGTAAAAAATAATGCGATTAAAGTAATGCACAGTAAAATAAGCTACTGCACATTAAGTGCCACTTACATTACTGCGCATTAAGGCAGCCTAATGCACATTTGTTTAGTACCTCACACTGGAGATACTAAATTTAATGCACATTAGGAAAAGCACCTGAATGCACCTGTAGACGAGCGAAGAGGAACCTAGTGAAGCAAAAATCCAGCATGAAAGGGCTCATAGCTACAGCCTGCTGAGAGGGAGACAGATCTAGATTCTCAATTAAATTAGGGTAACTCTGATGTAAACAGACTTTTTCAGAGTACACTGCAAGCAGAACTTGAACTTGTGGACCAGATCCTCCTCTGCCGTGTACAGGATGTCGTAACTCCATTCACATCATTACTGTTACAACCAGTCATGCAGGATCGTGGCCCACTATCTATATAAACAGCACCATAGCAAAAAGATGCTCATGGCAATTTTAAAGAACAGCCTAGAACATTTTTTTTCCTACAGACAGTTGGTGGCATTCATTATTTTTCATTAACGAACAGTGTAGTTTCATTCAGTGAACTGCCTCTTAAGGGGGGAAAAAATCCTACCCTGTGCGTTCGTGCGTGTGTGTGTGTTGTCATGGTCTTAGTATTGCAAAGAATCTCTGTAGACATATCTAATTATGATGTTCAGTTCTGGAAAAAAAAATCCAAACCACTAGAATCACTTAAGGTTAATTTTTAACCTCCTCCTCTGTAAGAAGTAGCGTAATGTTTATTCAAAATCCCACACAGAGACAAATACCCTTTTGGTTCAAGTCAATGCAAAAATTCTATATCAAGGCTGCAGGCAAGAAGGTGGGATAAAAACAGTCAGCCACGTCACTGTACTTGTTTTCAGACCCTTTTTTCCCAGTAGCACAGCTGCTCTGTAATCTAGCAGCGCTGTCTCTGACTGCTTCCCAGTGCCTCTTGCTTTATAAATTACGGTGCTGCTTATGTGTGTCACAGGATTATGACTGAGCTAAAGAGTGGCCAAAGGTATAATAACTTTGCAGACCCATCCTGGTTGTTAATTGCAAATGATGGACAGAATGTATGCTCCAAAGTCCCCTTCTTTTTTGAATTAAAAAAGCTGGGTTTGCCATTTGAAGACTGGTTGATGGCAGGTGTTTGTTTTAGAGCTGTACATAGACAAATCATTTATAATGGTAGATTGTCTGGTGGATTATCCAAACTCTGATTTCTGTTGTTTTGTTTTTTGGATGTTGCAGTTGAGCCTGGACCTGACGTTGTTTCAGGGAATGTTTTGACCACTGATGCATCCTTTCTGGGATCAGCACTTTGTCTACTCTCAGATATTAATTAAAACAGGATATAGCCTTTTATAGTTCTGTAGGTGAACATGTTGATTTACAAACTGGAGTTGAACTGAACAGGTGGAGTTTGACTGCAAATCAGATTAGGTCAAACTCTTTATTATTACTAATAATTTTGGAAATCAATATGATAATGCCTAGTTGCCACATGGGACAGAAATATGCAAACGCCCTTTGTCCTAAGGAGCTTAAAACCAAAAGGATTCATAAAGTGAAGACAAAATGCACTGGGATTCTCAGAGAAGACACCAAACTTAGGTTGTACTTTGCTTTCCTGACCTCATTCTCTTCCTAATACAATGCTGTAGTAAAGTTGATGTTTGAGGTATCTTAGTAGTTGTGGGAATTGTATAAAGAGAAGAGACATTTAGGAGGAACTGAATAGGAAGAACATATGTATGAGCAGGTGGGCTAGAAACCATGGCATCATAAGTGAAGTCGTTTCAGGCAGAAGGGAAACAATAGAGAGAGCCATGAAAATGGGGGACAGAGGTGAGGAAATGCAATACATAGTGTGAGGATCTGAAATATAGGCAGAGCTGTTCAGGATTTTAAATGCGCGTTGTTTAAGATTCAAGATTAAAGCTAAATAAGGGTTAGCATTTGAGGACACTGAAATTCATAGGAATAGCTTGTAAAATTTCAGTCTCAAAGGCTGCGTCCAAATAAGCGTGGCTGTGTGGCATGTGGCACTGCAGACATGGCTGTGGCACCACATAGCACACATTCAGGTGTTCTCTGCACTACAAGGGGCGTGCACACGGGGTGAAAAAAACCCGTGCAAATAAAAGCAGAGCAGTGCACACGGGGCTACCAGCCAGGCTCCATGCGGCAGGATTGCCACTGCTGCAGCCCCAGGAGGTCTCCAGGACTCCAGGTAAGGCTGCTGGAGCCAGCCCAGTGCTGCCCCAGGCTCTCTTACCCCACCCGGGGTAATTAGCCACATGCCAGAGGGCTTGTGGTACAGGCACTCCCCAGGGACAACTAACAGCGGCACTAGGTGAGTCACTGCTAGTTGTCCCCAGGGAGTCAAACGTCCACACTTGTGTGTATGCGGTCAAAGAGTGGAAATCTCTCCTCCTGGTCAGGTGATCTCTAGTGTTTTCTGCTTCCCTGAATAGTGAATAGTGAAAATGCCACGCAATCAGTCTTCTCAGTGAGACTGGTCTTTACTTTTTGATCTGTATGACAGTAGTACCTATGTATCCAAATAAGTCTATGGCCTAATTGTACCAGATCTATACAATCCCATAGTAAAAGATAATACCCACTAAGTTAAGAGAAGATGCAACAAGAGAAGGGTAACCACTCTAAAATCACTTGGTTGCTTAGCTTAGGTACTTGGACAGTTTGGAAAGTTTCCTTTTAGGCTGGGGACAGAAGTTACACATAAATCAGCTTAAGTGATCAGAAACTGATTTAAACTTGTAATAGTGCACATAAACCAGTGCAAAATGGCTGAAACTGGTTTGAGATAAACCTGGTTGTATGTAGTATCAGGCTTAATTGATTTGGGTCAAACTGGTTTATGGAACTTCTGTCCCAGAACCCTTCCTGGTTTAAGTTAAATCAGAGTCTCCCAGCATGCCTTCCAGCCCTGAGCTGTGCTGGGCTAGGCTAGGCTGTCTGCTCCAGAGACCAGGGCTGGCCCTCCCCTTCTCCTCCGTAGCTGGAGCTCCACCTGGCTGAGAAGGAGGTAGAGACTGCAGGCACAGCGGCAGCCCCTTCTCCCTGCTCCACCCACCCCTTGCTTGCTGCTCAAGCAGGGATTCCTCCTCTCCCACTGCTGGGACCCCAGAACAGTGTCTGCTTAGGGTTTTTTGGAACTAATCAGCAGGTCAGCTGGTAATGTCCCTCCTTCCTTACAAATGCTTTACAAAAAGCTGTTTAAGAAGATCTTGAACTAATGAGAGAGGCTTTGTTTTCTTGATGGGCTGATAAGCTTTGTGTTATGATAAGCTCCCTGCTGGCTTGTTCGCTTCAAAGGCCACAATCTGTCAGTGTTCAAGAGGGGACAGAGAGAGGTGTGAGAAATGACCCAGTCTGCAATTTATGGGACCTATGAGTGCCTGTCAGTTTGCTGCAGGCAGTATGAAGAAGCAGGGAGAGGGACACTGAAAAGCTCAGTACCATTAATAGATGCATGTACTCCACACAAACAGTCCTCCCTCCCCCCACCCTCCCTTGGCCTCAGATTGCTAGCCATGGACCAGGGTTTGGCGATACTCTCCATTCCTTGAGCAGTGAGCCAGGAAAAGCTTCTCAAGGGCTGCTTTCCCCTCCCTCTTCAGGCATACCCCGGCTGGGGACTGTGTAGGCCAGGGTAGGGGTTTAAACTCCTCCCTAATCCTGCATCCTTCTGGGCCTGGCCCTGCCCCTCCCCAGTTCAGCACTATGGAAGGAAGGGAGGGTTACTCTAGCACCCTGCCCCCAAACTTCAAGCCTGAGCCACTGCAGGGATGTGCTGGTATTTCCTGATTCAAAAGTGAATGTCTATCCACTTGCAAATCGGTTCAGTCTCTCCAGGCTAGACTAACCTGCAGAGATTGAATTAATTCAGGCTTGGACTTCCTGAATGTCTGTACCTAGCCTTAGTGGTATTAGTGAACAGCACCAGTCAATAATCTCTACTAGCTACCTGACTAGTCATCATTATCAAATGACATCTTTCTGTAGTTTTCACAGGAGAAGTGAATCTTGAAAAGGGACTATGGGGAAGACAGGTTAGTAATTTGCATTATCTTAGACTAAAAAACTAACAAGAAGTGTGGTTCTTATGATAGCTCAGCTAAGTCCAGGCAATATCTTCAAAATTTGCTACTTATGGTTCTAAATCCAATCCAGTCACTGAATATACGGAGTCCAGACCCAGATACCTCTGCTAGGTGACTGGCTTTGGATTTGAGTCTGCATTTTGGTTTGCCTTGAATAAGAAATCCCAATGTCCTAAAGGGGCAGCATTGCCGCGTAGTCACTTGCCAACTTGGGCAGAAATAACAATTATTTGGTGTTTATAAAATATCTTTCCTCTAAAGAGCTCAAAAATATGAATTATAAAAAAAGGGATACTACCTCTTTGTATTATTGATGGAGAAAACATAATCAAAGAGATTAAATGACTTGTCCAAGGTTAGAACTTGTATTAAATTCCAAGCTCTAATAGTCCTATGCACGGTCTACTGGAAAATACTGCCTTTCCAATGATCAATAAAGCATCATTCCTGCTGAGTACTTGAAAAATCTCAAGTAGACTGAACAATGATTCTATGTAAAGGAAAACTGCAGTTGTTTCCAAACAGGGCAGAAGTTGGGTTTAAATAGTGATGTTCATTGTCTGTAGTATCATAAAGAAAAGTTGATGACATAGCAGCAGCAACCCAACATTCTGCAGATTAATTCAAAATGATGATAAGCATTGGATCATTCGTTATAAATGGGAGTTGTAATTTCAGACGCTGCCATTACCAAGATAAAATGCAGGGAAGATGCATGCCCTTATGTGAGAACTGACAACGGGGTTCTGAAAGGATTCATCTTAACAGCTTGTGTCAGGTGATGAGGTTAATGAAAAAGAATTTGTTATTCAGGTCACTTAATGAAAATAACCTTGGGAGAACTTAGTACAGTCCTCCAGGTAAAATAATGTATTCCTATTATACTTTTGTCATTTTAATGTATCCTAAAATGTAGAAGAAGCTGATCTAAACATGAGCTCAACCTGTCAGCACAGTGCAAATATACCCTGGGAATAATTGCTGATGCTCAGCCTGTAGCCAGTGATAATTAATTGTTTTTTGCACCATCAGCAAAGGAGTTCTTTGCATAATGCCAGTTTTAAAACAGGAGAGTCACAAAGATCTCTATTTGAAGAGTTTTGTGCTGGAGAAGCACTGCAGAAAGTCACAAATGTTAAATTCCTACCTAATGCACAGTGTTAAATTCGGTAATGAAACAAAATACAGCAGCCCTTATTTTTCCTATCTTTTGGCTGTTGCTGGTTAGGTTTGTAGGGCAGGTGTAATCAGAGGGGCCCACAGTGCTGGTATCTGGGACACTGTTTCAGGACAACTGGGTTCTCTTTTCTGCTCCGCCACAAACCAGCTATGTGAAGTCCAGCAATGTGCTTCCCTGCACTGTGCCTCAGTTTCCTTTCTACCACCTCCCCACGTTGTCTGTTTAAATCAGTGACTCTCTACCAGGGTTCCTTGAGATCCTTTCAAGAGTGCCATGCAACATTAGCACTGTTAGGTGTGCAAACATGATTCAAAGATAAACCTGGAGATTTCAAATAGGAATTCAGGGTATTAAAAACATTCTGACCCGTGTGTGGTCCTTGAGTTCCTTGCAAGAGAAGAATTGCTGCATTATGCTATGAAAACTAAGAGCTGGCATTTTCAGAGTGGTGCCTTGAGTCTAAAAAGGTTGAGAACCTTTTTGTAACAAGTGTTGGTCAAAGATTACCACCTGTTTGGTGTTTGCAGACTACCTAGCACAAGAGAACTGCAGTCTTGTTGTGGGTTTGAAGACACTAGTAGGGTACAAATGAGGTTTGGGACCAGCCACTTAAACATTTTCAGATCCTGATCCACGTTCAGCTTCAGAAAAGCCTCCAGAGTCAGCCCCACTCCCTCAGTTTAATTTAATGAAAACTATCTTTTCCTCTCTCAATGCCTGGCTTTTATTTTTAAAAAACCCAAATAAATCCTTTTGCAGAAGTCTGAAAGTCTTCCCTTTACAGATCTAGGTACAGTAAAGTTCGATCAAAGAAAGAGAAAATTAAACCTGTCACCTGACACTAATAGAGTTGAGAGAAAGAAAAATTGTTATTTATCTGAGGCACAGGTTCCAAGACACATTATAGCCAAAAAAAAAAAGAAGAAGAACTCAGCAGTGCAGTTATGCATGCCTTTCATTTTAGGAGTGAGCTTATGGGAGATATAACCATGTGGAATCTGTAACTTCCATTTAACATTAAGAAAAATAATTCAACTGGTTGAGTAAGCAAAAAGCTCACAAAAAAAGCTTCCTGCCCATCTGTTTATTACTAGGAGTTTAACAAATACCTTAAAAAACCAAACACACACCCTTTCATGAATAGACCCTGTTTGAACTAACTCCCCTTCCCCACAAAATGCCAGCCCAACCACTTCACTCCCACCCTTAATTCTCCCTGCTTCCTCCTGAGCCATTTTAGTACCTTCTCTCCCTGGTGTCAACCTTTAATTGCTTTCAATCAGGGGCCCAGCTTTGTTACAGCACAACTCTTTCCACCTGTGTGGCTATGGGCTTTTGAAGAATTAACACCCTAATTGTCTGTATCCAGGATGCTGCATTTACAAGCAAAGGGACTTCTGGTCTGATTGTGCACTCACCAGAGCTGCAGATCATGTGCACCTGCCTTTGTCCCCATTTGGGAAATCATCACATATGGTGACTCATGGCAATCCAAGTTACACAGTGTGGCTTTCCGCCCTGCTGAGGGACTGGGCTACCCAGAGGCTTATGAGTCTGCCCCAGCCTTGTAACTACAGAAGCCTTTGGCCTAGATCGTTAAATGTATTTAGGCACTAAACTCCCGTTGAAATCAGATTCAGCAGTCCTGGCTTCAACCCCTGTGGCTTGCAACCCACACATACCCTATAAAAGGCTTATAAACTGTTGTTCTTTAAGTGGATTGAGTAATGTTTCCTGTCATTAAAATCATTCTGACAATGGTTTCTGTGAAATGCCTTTGACAATTGGAAGGGGATGTGTGCCTGCTGTTTACCAGAGCTGGCAATCACACCTGGAGTGGTGGAATGTCAGCCGCTAGGGTGAGAGCGGTGGGCACATGAAGTACAGTATGCTCCAGTAATTATTAACCCACAACAAAGAGAGCTGCCTATGCAGCATATGGAAACACACTGAGCAGCGGGGATATAAGAGCATTTCAGTCTAATTCTGCATTCTGCATATAGTAATAAGGCCCAACAGGGTGTGCATTAAGCTCATCTTTACAGAAGTGCACCAGAAGCTGAATAATATACACCCTGTAGCGGCTTATTTGTTGGAGACCATGGCTCATTAATTTTGCATTTGATTTTTTTTAGCCCTTTTAAAAAATCTTTTTTGAGGGCAGTTATATAATATATCCTTCCATGGAAAAGTAGTTTCAAGTCAAAGAGTAGGGAAAAGGCAAAAAGCAGCTTTGCTCAACTGGTGGGGAACAACACTCTGTGTCTGGAGGAACCCCTTTCATTCAGGCCTGGGTGCTGCTGTAGTACCAGTCGCAAAAATTAACTGCAATATGTTGGTTGATTGTTAATTTGTTATTTTTCCCCCAGCGCTCTCTCTCTTTTCTGTAAGGTTTCCATGACCTTTTCCTGTGCTGTGCCTTCTCTTAGAAACCCAGCTTTCAGCCACAATCTTGTGAATGAGCACGCATTTTTTTTACTGAGTTCCCATATACGAATTCCCAAGAAATTAACTAATTTCTATGACAAAATGTAAGCTGAAGTGCCAAAACTGACTGCCCTAAGGGCAGCTGAGCACCTTTGGGGCAGAAAATAATTTTGCTTGAATAGCAAGCAAATAAGATTTTAAAATGCAGAACATCATCAATAACCATTGGGTATTAGTGCATGGACTGTGTTTGGCACAGATAGATAGAAGCTCAGTGCTCATTTTCTGGTCCCTAGAATCAAAAACATTTACAGGATTCATAGGAAAGTAGGGCTGGAAGGGACCTCCGTAAGTCTTCTCATTGCTATTTATTTTTTATGCGTAGGTCCCTACCTTGATGATGGACACGCAGTTTTCAGAATTCACCCCGGATATCACCCCAATCATGCTGGCGGCTCATACCAACAACTATGAAATCATCAAACTGCTAGTCCAGAGGCGGGTAACGATTCCGCGCCCTCACCAGATCAGGTGCAACTGTGTGGAGTGTGTCTCCAGCTCTGAGGTGGACAGCCTGAGGCATTCCCGGTCGCGGCTGAACATTTACAAAGCATTAGCCAGCCCTTCGCTGATTGCCTTATCGAGCGAGGACCCTATCTTGACGGCCTTCCGGCTGGGCTGGGAGTTAAAGGAGCTCAGCAAGGTGGAAAATGAGTTCAAGGCAGAATATGAAGAGCTCTCCCAGCAGTGCAAGCGTTTTGCTAAGGATCTTCTGGATCAGGCGCGGAGTTCCAGGGAGCTAGAGATCATTCTTAACCACAGGGATGATCAAAGTGAAGAGCTGGATCCCCAGAAATGTCATGATTTGGCTAAGCTAAAGGTAGCAATAAAGTATCATCAGAAAGAGGTAAGTGGCATCTTATTGTGGGGGCTTTCCAAGGCCACATGGTTTGGGCAAAATGACTTGCTTCCAGGCTTATTTCATGTGTATCTAGGGGACACCAGGACAGGGCATCCAGTGAGCAATTTGGACCAAAAGGGGACTGTGTGTGGGACTGCAAAAGCCGGGCAGTCTCAGTAGCAGTAGAAATGGATGACTGGGGAAAGCATGCTTTACATCATCCTGGTGGTACACAAGACGAGGTCCAGGGCAGGACACTTACTGTCCAGGTGACTCTCACGGTGTCACTGACACATCTGTCTAGGGCAGATTTGAGTCTAATGTGAACTGAAACTGCCCCGCTCCCCCTGCCTGTTCCCAAGATCTCTGCCAGTCCCAGCTGCCATTACTGTGCCACCGTTCCTCAAAGGTCTTTGGATCTGAAGTGCCTGCTCTAGGCTCAATACCCTGCTTTCCTGTCTGTTGTATTCTATCACTCACCCAACTTTATAGTCTGCGCTATGCTGTCCTTTCACAGCATCTGATGAGGTGAACTTGGGGTTGTGCTATGTGTGTGTGTGTGTGTGTGTATTGCCCTAATATATATATATTAGTTAGTCTATAAAGGTGTCTATTTTGTACGGCTGTGCGAAGCTTCAGATGCTGAATTGATTCAGCCTGACTCGGCAGCCAAATCTCTGAATTCAAATTGAATCAGGAGATCCTTTAATCTCTCTGAATCAAGGCTTCCAATTTGATTCAGAAAGATTTGATGATTCGGCCATAGACACAGCTTTATATGTTTTTTCTTCATACATCAGGGTACCAGGCAGATCGTGAATGCTGAGATGGTAGGGCAGATGAAGCATCCCATGGGAGCATGGGGGGGTCCCCTGTGCACTCGGAAGCAGACCTGGAAGCAGACCAAAACTACTTCTGGTCCACTTCTGGGTCCACCGTGGAGTGCATGGGGGTGGGGGAAACCCTTGCCCCCCGGCTCAGCAACTGGTGCCTCCTGGGTCTTGGGGTTGAGGGGAGGGCACCCAGGGTCCACTTCTGGGTTGGCCACCGATCGCATGGGGGACTTCCCCTGCGCTCCTGTGGGACACTCCATCCATCGCTGACTCTCCAAATCAGAATCGTATCTTCAGATTTGGCCACCTCGAATCTGGACAGTGATCCAAATCAGCAAATCGAATCACTGTCCCCCAAACTGGGCTGAATCAGAATCCAAATTGAATACTGCCCTCTTCACACACCCCAACTATTTAACCTGCCTCCTCAGATGTACTGAACGTCAGAGAGGATTTTAATAAGCCTGAAGTAGGTGTCATGATGAAGGAGCAGTAAGAACGCTAATTCTGATGTATTCATGTTCTCAACACTTGCCCTTTGCTGTTCAAAGCTGTGTTTCAAATACACTTAAGTTAAGCACTGTAAATCTGTACCAGTGGTGGACAGTCTCGTTAGAAATGTCCTCATCACTTGTGTTCAAAGTTATGGCTCCCTTATCTCACTACTGAGAGAAACAAGAGGCAGAAACTCAAAAAGGGAAAGAAAAGCCCCATGACAGAATTTGATCATGACGTCTTGCTGGAAGCACATTATCATCCCTAACTCCTCACCCAGTTCAAGCACTGCTAACATTTAAAAAGTCTGACATATAAGTACACTAAAAGCTAAAACCCTAAGTAAGCACATAATTAAAGTTACAAGCATGTTAAAAGACAGGGTGAGAGTGGGCACTATCCAGCCTTAACTGCTCCTTTTGCTCCTAAACAGATGCTATTTTTAATTCCTTTCATTCCTTTCATTTGGGAAAGGAATCTGTGTGTCTGTCTACAGAATCAGACAAATATGTCTTCCCACCTGAAAGATCCCACTTGGATTTTTGTCTCTTGCTACATCCAGGTTCTTGATGGGGTCTCAGAAAAAATGTTGAGAAATGTAAACTTTTGTTTATAGCATTAGAAAAAGGCAGAAGTGCTTCTGGTAAAGGCCTTGTGAATCCAGACTCTCCACCACTCCATTCCATAGACAAGGACCATGAATCAAGGCTCAGGAAATCGCTGACAGCGTATGGTTTCCTTCTCTGGCTTTGGCTTTCCTTTCTCTTCTCAAACCAAGGATTCAGTAACCTATGTTTTGATTGCCACTGGCCAGTGACATCCCTGGCTTATCAAAAGGAACAGTCTGGTTTGCCCGGTCTTAATTTCTTTTAGCATTCACAATGCATTTTCCACCAGGGAGGGTAAGGAGGCTGGTGCTGGTTAGTGTAACTCCTCCCCACCTTGAAATCCCAAAGTCTATGACACCACTGTCTTTTACACTGTCTTCCCTGCACCGAGGGCCCTATATTATGCCATTACCCTGAATGAAGAGATTTAGACATGACACTGTAGCCCATAATGACTGCTGCCCATCACAAGAGGGAAGATCTGCTGCAATCTGCTGTCTCTGCAAAGCAGCCACCCCCCATGCAAGGAACACAGGGATTTATGTCCACATTTTGAAAAGCAAGAAGATGGAAATCATTATGGCCTTGTCAATAGTCGGGGCATTTCTAAAGAAGTTCTAAGTTGTGGCAGCATTAAAAGCAATTACAAGGCTGTACTTTAAAAGGCTATACTTACAGTGGGGATCATAAAAGAGTAGTTGTAGGCTGTGATACACATAGAATAGAAATAAATTCAATGGCTCTTCCATGACAGTTGTTCCGTGTTGTCAGCAGTCCTGCTGGGATTTTAGGAAATGGTCATCTTAAAGCCCTGGGGGCACCTATACATGTGCCTGACGCCTGCTCCGATGCATTATAATTAGAGTAATCCAGCAGCCTCAGCGTCACATGTATTCAGTATCCCTGCATTTCCAAAAGACAGCTGAGGGGCGGGGGGTATTATTTATGTAAATAGACTGTAACATCTCTCACTGTATTACAGCATCTTGGTAACATTCATGTTTCACAGGGAGTTTTAAACCCCTAGTATATAAGAAGGAGAGCATGTAGTCACAGAAATCCTAGGAACTTCTAAAATATATATCAGAAGAGAATAAAAGAAACATCAATCAGTGCTGCCATACAAGGTGATGAACTGCCTCAAAAATAAAGCTGAAATTAAATGGTAGAGATTTTATACCTATTAGGGTATAGAGTTCAGGTGTGAGACACTAACTAGCTAATGGTCTTAAAATCCTGCATGGTATTTTCGACCGGTTGATCTTGTGAGACTCCCCCATTTTGGGATGTCTTGGATATGGAACAAACCTGGTCTGATCTTTTTAATACAAACAAACTAATATTTTGCATCTGGGTGGCAATACAGGATCTAAATCCAAACTTCTAGAAAGAAATATGTGAGTAGGGCTGCCTGGGGTGGGGGGGAGCAGAGGACGACGCAGCGCCCCGGGCAGAGGGGCTGCAACGACTCAGCGGTGCCGCCAGCTTTGCGTCTGGCCGCTTGGCACCCCTCCCTCCACCACTGAGTCCACCACCGGCTTCCTTGTATCCAGGGTGTGCAGGGGTGGGGCCCTGCACAGGCTGATTTGCCCCGGGCCTCGCGCCGTGCTGCCAGTTTGAAGCACGGGATGCTGACTACACAAGACACTGTGGGTGTTTTAAGTAAAGTGGCTTGCTCTAATTATGAGCCCCCCTCCATCCCAGAGCACATGTAAAGATGTCGTGAGTGCCCTCCTCTCCCCTCCCCTGTTCTCTCCAGATTTAGTGAGAGTGGAGCTTGTTTGTCACCTCCTGCAGTAGGGCCTTGTATTTTTACCTGCAGATACTTGGTAGCATCTATACACATCACACACATACATAAAGAGCAAATTTTGAGCCTGTACTTATTTTTAGCCTTGTATCACTGCAGGTATCAGGCATCTCAGGCAATCTATGATCGTGTCCTGTAGCAACACTTAAGCAGAAATCTGTGAAGTGACAGCTCCTTGCCTTTTGCTAGCAAAGGAACAATGCGGGTCTGAACAAAGTCAGCTCTGTTATTTGAAATGCATCAAAACTTTTTATTTTTAATGTGCTTAATCTTTGGAGGTATATCTGTTACTTGGTTGCAATTTTTCCGTCTCTTTCTTTGGTCAGACCTAACTGATTGCCTCCACAGGTTTCAGTGGCATGTTCGCATCTGTTCCAGTGTGTATGGGACATCAAGTACTGTATGGGACAAGCACTGTAGTGTCATTCTGGGGCCAGACCAGGCCAGAATGGATGTGTTATAAAGGGGGAAAAAAACAACAATCCCAGACCCCCCCTTATTTCCTGGCTGTTTGCAAATAATGGATGAATACAAACAGCCCACCCACGGCATGTTTCTAATTGTTGCAGTGATTTTCTTAGAATAATTGTAATAAAACAAATCACCAAGCAAGATATAAACATCCTTGCCAACATCTGAAAACTGTAAATAGGGACATTTGGTGAGGGAGACTTGGGAAATGCTTCTCATTTTGATTGAAAAATAATGGACTAAGTGAGCTTTCCAGAGGGGAAGAAGGGAAAAGCAAAAGACAGTTTGGTTTTAAAAGAAGGTTTCTCCAATTGAGCAGAGCAGTTGGGCATTCAACGATCAGTGAGGAAAGAGGACTCCTTGTATGAGATACCTGTCCAGAGCTGGCTTATATTTTTAAATATTTCTCAGTGTCCCATAGCTTAATCCCAAAAACCACAGTAGGCTCTAGACACATGCTGCCCCAGGTGTAAGTACCCTGTTTCATTATTCACAATTGATAGTGAAGCCCTAGTTAAGGCTCATGTCCATGGAAGTGCCTCCATTCCCAGTTCATGAAAGGGCTTCCATTCAGAGCTGTGCCAAGCACCCATACAATACAGATGATAGCCCTGAATCAAGGGACTTTTCTTTTTGCTGGTAGTGAACATTCACTCAAGGTAAATGATGCAGCAATCAAAGTTGTAGGAAAGAGAATTTGCTGAGCTTGCAAGCTGCGTTGGCCCGGCACTAACCTGGCTTTGGCCTATTTTGCTGAGTCCCCTGGGTCACAGCCCAAGAAATCTTTCAGTAAGTGACCCACTTTGTCCAGCTCCATTCATCCTTCTGCAGTTAAGAGGGTGCAGGCCTTCACACTGACTGTACAACCTGCTGATAATCAGCTGGTGTTCAATGGGTCTTCAGGGGCACCAGGATACTGAGCTGACTAAAACTGTCTTCTCTTTATTTGCCAGGCTGTCAATGGCCTCCTTATTGTTGCTTGTGATCTTAGGTGAGGCAGTCAGCTGAAAATGTGGCCCTAAATGTCCTGTGGCTTGGCTATACTTAATTGCTTTGATGAGGGCTCACAGCCTGGAATATGGACTGTTCAAGTCCAAATAGTCATAAGGAAACACCAGATGGGCATATGTGAAATTCCTCTGCTATTTTCCATTTTCACATGGGCTTCTACAGAGGTGATTTCATCAGGCTCGGTTGCATTAAATGCTGTGTAAACCTCATAAAGGCCACGTCTACATGAGGCACCTAACTTCGCTTTAGCATAGTTTACTGTAAAGTAAGCATGTGCATCTACACGTGCACTCGCTTACTTCACAGTAAACTTCCCCAATACCGAGTAAATTTGCTACCTGAAAATGCAAAAAGCAAATTTACTTGGCATTAGTAACAGTGCCATAGTGCTCATGTAGACGCCTGACTGGGAGCAAAATCTGCTGCCAGTCAGCCATTCGCCAGGAGACAGCTCCCTGCCCTCGGGAACTGCCTGCTCCCTGGACAGGCTCCACCACAGGAGCCCAGGTGGGGACTACGTCCTCCTGCCTCAGCAGCACAGAGCTCCAAGCCCCCTGCTCTGAGATTGCAATTGGAGCTGGGGCTGGGAAATCCTTATCTCCCATCTCCCACTTCACCATTGCAACCCTTGCAGCGGGCTGGGAGACCCTTATCTCCCAGCAGCAGCTCCATGACCGCAGGGACACTGCTGGGAGATAAGGGTCTCACAGACTAAGCCCTGCGACCAGGGGAGCCTGTTCCCTGCCCAGCTCCCAGAGGCTGGGGAGCTTGTTCCCCACCCAACTCCTTGAGCACAGAGCTCATGCTTAACTGTAGGAGGATGAATGAAAGTGGACATAGCGGGTCAGTTACGGAAAGATCTCTTGGGCTGTGACCCAGGGGACTCAGCAAAACATGCCAAAGCCAGGTTGGTGCTGGGCCAACGCAGCTTGCAAGCTCAGCAAAGTTCTCTTTCCTACAACTTGATTGCTGTATAATTTACCTTGCATGAAACACTCACTACCAGAAGAGAGAAAAGTCCCTTGATTCAGGGCTATCGACTGCATCGAATGGGTGCTGGACAAGACCCTGAATGCAATCGCTTTCATGCACTGTGCATGGAGGCACATCCATGGACCACAAGCATGGAGCTGGGGGTGGGGGAACAAGCCCCTCAATCCCCTCCCTGCATGCCCAGGTGGGGACAGTGTCCCTCTGCCCCAGCAGCAGGGAGCTTCCAGGCCCTGCTCCCCAGTCGTGATTGCAGAGCGGAGGCTGGGAGCTTGTTCTCAGCCCCCACTCCATGATTGCAGTTGCATTCACAGAGCAGGGGCTGGGAGCTCCCTGCATGGGGGCAGTTCCCCACCTAGCCTGGAGCTGGCTGGGACCTGCCCCTGACCCGGACAGTTCCCAGCCAGCCCGAAGCTGTGCTGGGAAGCAGTGCAGCCTGGAGATGGCTGGGGACTCTGTCCTGTTTTGGGCAGTCCCTAGCCAGCTTCAGACAGCACATGCAGACTTCCCCGTACAGTCCAGGGTGGCCAGGAACTGTCCCGGTCGGGGCAGATCCGAGCCCTGTGCCCTCACCAGGTGATTGAAGCGCAGGGCTTGGAAAGAGGTATAGGGGTGGGGTAGGCCACAGCCCCTTGCCCTGATCCACCAGTGGAGCAGCTAGCAACTAGCTCCTGCCCCTCCCTTGCAGTTCTTTCCAAGCCCCATGCCCCTGATCAGGAAGCCAGGACCGGGAGCTCACAGCTGCCAGGACGGGGACATTTCCTACCCCCCACCACGAGCAGCAGACAGCCCCCCAGATGCTCCCTGCCAGCCTCTGGGCTAGCACCGGGGGGGGCCTGGAGCTCTGCTGGCAGCAGGGGCCCATTGCAGGACTGCAGGAACCTGGGGGTAAATCTGCTCCTTGCTCCCTGTATGTGTAGACACCTGCCCATACTCTGTAGTAGTTTACTGCACAGTAAATCTAGGCTGGAATAAATGCATGAGTAGATGCACCCACAGAATGATAACCTCTGCCCCAAGGAGTGTTCAGTCACTGTAGAGACCCATGAGTACTTTACAAATGAGGAGCTCACAACATCCAGATAAGCCAAATCATTAAGCCAGATCAAGTATCATTGTTGCTGTTATTACTGAGGTCACACCAGAAATCTGTAGCAGCGCTAGGAATTTCTGGACTCCCAAACTTGGGACTCAGCAGTTCCTCATATTCCCTAGTTATTCTTGTCTAAGTCTGTGAGTTGTTACCTTTGTCAACACTCTGTTTCCACCATAAGCAGCGCATACTCCCAAGTCAATTTTAGGCTAATTACTAGTGAAAATATTTTACAGCTTTTTCTTTTAATTGAATAGAATGAACATGAAAGATTTCCAAGGAATATGGGTTGAGACCATGCTACCTTAATTATGGAGATAAATTCAACCTGAAGACTCTTTCTAATGAGTCTGCAGAGTAACCTTTCTCTCCAGATAAAGGTGCTGAAGTTGCTCATACCATATGGTTTTAAGCAGAAGACTGATCTTTGAGCTATGCATGATTTATAACAGGGTAAGGGAGATCAGAATCAAGCCAGTAATTCAGTGCATTCATCCCTATAGTTCAAGTTCAGAGTACAGTTTAATGGAGCCATAATTCTGCGTGTGCACCTGAAAAAAATATTTCTGGAAAAACCAGCCCATTACTGGGAGCTATTTAGGCACCTAAAGATGTAGATAGACAGCTGGTGAGAGATTTTTAGAGATATAGGCATATTAGGTGCCTAAATCCTATTGAAATCAATAGGGATTTAGCTCCTATATTGCTTAGGCATTTTGAAATTCCACTAGGCACATTATTGCATCTGTATACACCACTAAAAATCCAACCCTATGTCTCAAGTTTTAGCAGACAGTAAACAAGTTTCTCCCATCTTTGAGCTGAACAAGCCTTCATGTGGTCTGCATACCACCTAATTCAAGACTTGACTTGAGAACCTTGTGGTCCACCAGTTTGAACCCAGAGAGCTGGAAGAAAATTGAACTTGAACTAGCAGCACCAAAGCAGTATCTTCTTATCTGGGAGTTGCTCTGATATATATATCGTTAGCCTAATCATTCCTGTGTAGTAGCCAGTGATTGTGTGTCACACAAACTACCGCAGGGCTGGTCAGGACTGAAACTCTTGTGCTCTGCAATATTCTCTCTTACTATTTTATTTTGTCTGTAACCCAGATTAAATTTTGTCTTCACAATGCCAGAAAATGTTGCCATGTTGTGTCAGGAAAGGCTTGTCATCACTGCACTTGCCCGACATTACAGTTGTAAATGTTTTATAAGCTAACAAACAGATCTGTAGCTCATGAATAAGAAGAGTATGTCCTTTGGGGAACAAAAAAAAGGCGGGGGGGAGAAATCAAATATATTTCTGTTTATGTTTATTTTTATAAGCTCATGTGCATCCTGGAAGATAAATTACTTTTACACAGGAGGAAAAGAGTCAGTTCAGCAAAAGAGATTAAAATGTGTCCTAAGGTAGTTTTTTTTAGGCATATTTCTTGTTTATAAATGTTCAGATCCATGCCATATAATACTCAGCCTCACTCTCTGGCTTCTAGGCACTGGAAACAGTCCTTTGTGTGACAAGGATGCATGCTACATATTTCATGTTCCCAAGAGTACCTGGTCATTCATTTAGAAGACAGAAGGCATCTAATTGTATGTGATGTATTTATGCATAATGAGCAAAAAAATTCAGGCAGTTTTGGCACCATGTGAAATATGTTGGCTAGATCCAGCACTGCTGTAGCAATATTCTCCGTATCCATTTTCCAAAGAATATAGTTCTTATAAGAATATACATGTTAAGAGGAAAGCAAGCTTTTCTCATAAATACTCTGTGTTAGATGAGATTTGCCTTCATGTTAATAGCTGTCGCATCCATTCATTTATTTGTTTGGATTTCTAAGAAGAGATGGGAGAAAAGTCACTTCTCTTAAACTCTTGGTTATTTAAGGCACAATCGAGTGTCCAGCTGCCATTTGCATTATTCTAGCAGTGAAAAGGAATCTTAGAGGAAGCATGAATGGAACTGATGTCCGCCCTAAGTCTCATCTCCACAGCCAAAATAGTTTAAAATGGTTTGAGTATAAAGCAGATTTGGTTCTACAAGACCATATAGCACCTTGTGGGGTCATTTACATCCATGCAAAGTGACCAGAACAAGCTGCTATCTCAGAATGGCACTGTTATGTAGCCATATTGCCTAGTTCATCAGTGCCTTCACCCCATGTGGTCATTCACCCATGCAGGGAATAAAGGCAAATGGGGGTAAAACGGTACCTTTCTGACATTTTTGAGCACTTTGGATTCACTTTAGGCTGCTAAATGACTACGCGAGGTCAAAACAGCAGAGAAGCAGGCCCATCTCATAGGCACATACACTCTCCCACAAGGCATAGGAAGATGCACTGCAAAACAGTCCATTTTAATTCCCAGCGAGCCATTTTTAAAGTAATGAGAGAACATGGCCTTTTATCTATGTCTGGATGGCTTAGTACTTTCATTGAGATAGATCAAAAGCATGCACGAAATTCCCTTGTGGAAGATTTAACCTCAGTTTCTAACTCACTTGAACTCCTTAAATCATTGACCAGAGATGTAGAGGTATCAAGTGGGGATGGCTCGGTTTTCCAAAACATTTTTCTTTTTACTACTTTTTCTTCCAGACATTGCCTCAGAAAGTTGTTTCTGGAGATAAACAATTCAGAGTTTTGGGAGTGGGAAGAAGTAACTGAAATATGTATACAGACAAGTACGTCACAAGATCCGTTCCCTGAGCGTACGGACAATCACTCCAACCAGGCTGCCTCCCACTCAGCCGCGTCTTGAGTCTGTCAAGTGTGCTGCTTTGGTGAGATGTGCAGCATCCCCGGGAGACTCTGAGTAAACCGGGAGAATTTCTAAGGGCACTTCGGTTTCCTTCTAAAAAGAGCTTTTAAAAATGTCGCAGACACATGAAGGATGGGGCGCGGAGGACGTGAAAATAAAAAAAAGATCTACTGTACACTGTTCATATTTATTTCTAAAGCCATTCAGTTTTCTTGAAGGAGAGCCAAGGACCTTTTATAGCCAGGTGCTAAGTTATTTTCTAGTGATTTGGTCTGATTAAACACAGCGATGCCTAGAGGTCCAATAATAAAAGCCTGAATATTTTTATTGTGCTTTTTAAAGACAAGATAAGTAAGACCAGTGGGTTTTTGGTTTGGTTTGGTTTGGTTTGGTTTGGTTTTTTTTTACCAGAGACTGTACAGCTCAGAGTATTGATATAGAGGCTTCTCTTTCTAGACTTGGAGGCTGAATCCAGATCCTATAATAATAAAATCTATTTAGCATAGGATGATGCTTTATGGGTGAGAATTTCCAAAGTACTTAGCTCAACTTGTTCCCCTTGGCCAAACATCACCCTTCATTTCACAGTAGTGCCCAGGGTGACCACAGGTACCATCTAGTGGCTGTTCAGTGCCCAATGCTAAACGGGGCTATTGTTCTCTGATTCATTCCTAGCAGGCAGATGATGCCATTATAGGATCCTTCAACACAATTGGAACAAACTGAGTCCCTTGACAGCAGGTCTTGACAGCAGGACCAGGATTTGGGGGGCAATGAGACTGCCCTGTACTTGCATCCCTAGGGCTAGGGACAGAAATTACACATAAACTGGTAAAAGTAATTGGAAACTAGTTCAAATCTGTAACGCAACAGAAGTTTAATGCACACAAACCACTTTGAAAATGGCCGAAACCAGTTGAAGATAAACCTGGATGGATGTAGTGTCAGATATAACAGATTTAGGTTAAATCTGTTTATTGAACTTCTGGCCCAGATCCCTTCCACACTCAAGTTAACTCACAGGCTAGGTACAGATATTCAAAAAGCCCAAGTGTGAATGGCTTCAATCTTTGCAGGTTAGTCTAATCTGCATAAATTGAACTGATTTGTAAGTGAATAGACATTCGCTTTTGATTCTGGAAATGCAGGCACATGCCTACAGTGGCTCAGGCCAGAAGCCAGCGGGTGCTAGAGCAAGCCCTCAGCTGCAGGAAAACTGAGCTGGGGGGTGGGGGGGCACAGCCAGGCACAGGCAGGCCTGACTATGATTGGGGACAGGCTTAAATCCCCACCCTGGCCTGCAGGGACCCCAGCTGGGGTGTGCCTGGAGGGGGAGGGAGAAAGCAGCCCCTGCCAGGGGTGCCCAGCCCCCTCACCCACCCTTGTTGCTTCAGCAGCACCAGCTGGGGCAGGGCCAGACCCCAGTAGACTGAGAGGAAGTTGGGGTTTAATCCCTCCATTGCAGGGGGGAGGGGGAGTGGCACAGGCACTGATAGGCTCCACTTGTGCACCTGGGGCTGCAGCGGCCAGACACCAGTAGCTTGAGGGGAAGGGGCGCTTTAATCCCCCCATTGCAGGGAGCAATGGCACAAGCACTGACACCACGCTGGCTCTGTCCCACACTGAGGATCCCCTCAGGCAGGGCCCGTGCCGCAGCACCTGGGCCAAGGTCTTCAGAGGAGAGGCAAGCAGGCCATGGGGAGGGGGTGGGAAGCGGGGATGTGACCTCACTGCAGGTGTGGAGGGAGTGGAGAGGGGCTAGGGCTAATGACAGAGCCCAAGTCACCGCTGCCTCCCACTGCAGCAGCATGGCCTGGACTGCTTTGGCCCTCAGGGGCAGAGGCCAGCGCCTGCCACGTCCTACCTCCAGCCCCATACGGGGGTCACAGTTTGCAAGTGGTGGCGGAGCGAACCTTCGCAGCAGGTGGTGATGACGCGCCTGGCACCCGCCACCTGCTTACAGCAGTGCCGGCTTCTCAGGGCGGGCTGCTGCAGGCCAGGGGCATGAGCAGCAGTGCGGGGAGGCAATAGCCGGCTGCAGCCCGGTCCAGTCTGGCCTGGCCCTGCAGCCCAGAGGCGTGGGCAGCCACTGACCACAGCAGCCCACTCTGACTGCCCAGCAATGAGCAGCAGGCAGAACAGGTAGAAGGCATCCAGGAGCTGGAGCCAGAGCTCCACCAGCTGGGCAGAAGCCAGTGGGCTGAAGCTTCCTCCAGCTCCCAGATGCCTTCCACTTGCTCTGCCAACCTGCAGGGGCTGCTCATCACATGAGTGGGCAGAACAGATGGAAGGAAGAGCTCCATGTACTGGGCAGAAAGTGCTGTGCTGAAGCTTCTCACCCGCTTACCTAGAGCAGCACAGTGGAGGCAGTGGCAGCAGGGAGGCAGAACAGCCCCACTGGCCCCAGCCAGCGTGCAGCTGGTAGTGCGACTGCAGCCTGCTAAGTGCTGCACAGGACAGGGGATACAGCGGTGGCTGGAGGCACACAAGCCCCTGCGGCAGGTGGCTGCCTGGCTCTGGGTCCACTGGCACCTACAAACCACTCTGTGCAGCCCGTTGCTTGGCCAGCCGCCTCCCATGCCACTAGGCTGGGCTGTCATGGAGCCACAGCCAGTTGAGAAAGGCCCTGCAGCCACAGCCTGAACCAGGCCAACCCCACTGGGCCCTTCCAAGCCAGCTGCAGCTCCATGAAAGCCTGTGCATGGGGAGCCCAAGGGCCCTGCCCCCCACAGCCCAGCCCAGCCCAGGCTGGCCCCTCCATGCCCGCCTTCAGCAATGCCCGTGGACAGGCCCGGCTCAGCCCACCCAGCCCCAGCCACGGGCAAGGCAGGTGGATGGTGGGGCCATGTTGGCTAGCTCTGGCAACACCTGTGCCACTGCCACTGTAGCGGCAGGTGGGTGGGTGGGGGGTTCCCTGACAGGGTTTGCTCCACCCCAGGCAGAGCCCAGTTGTGGTCCTTAGGGGTAGAGGGGAGGGAGTGGGGAATAAACCCCCTCCCTGCCCCCTTTGCCTCAAGGAGCTGGGCTGGGACTGGCGTCTAGCCATACCCTACCCCTGCTCCAGCTATAGAAGAGAGGGATGAGGCCAGCCCTGATTTCTGGAGCACACAGCACAGCCTAGCCCATGGCTGAAAAGCATTCTGGGATGCTGGGGGACACTGGTTTAACTTAAAGCAGTAAGGGCTCTGGGACAGAAGTTCCGTAAACCGGTTCGACCCAAATCTGTTAAGTCTGATACTACATTCTTAAACCAGTTTCGGCCATTTTGAAACTGGTTTATGTGCTGCAAACTTATGCTCTGTTACAGGTTTAAATCAGTTTCTGATCACTTCAACTGGTTTGTATGTAACTTCTAGCCCCATGATTGCAGGATGTTTTGCATTTCCCTGCTACCTTTTGCCCAAACTGTCTAACCCAGCTGAGCAGGGAGATATGCTCTAGCGCCACCCCCGCAGCCTCTAGCCTGGGCCACTGCAGGCAGGTAGCTGCATTTTCAGAATCAGAAGTGAATGCTCACTTGCTTGTCAGTTCAATCTATGCAGCTTAGATTAACCTGTAAAAACTGAATTGATTCAGCCTCAGGCTTTTTGATTGCCTGTGTTTATCCAAGAAGTGCTGAGAAGTGTTGGTGGGATGGCCTGAAGGGATCAAGCTCTGCTGGCAGTTCACATTGAACCTTTTCTGGGGAAAGTTAAGGGGCTTAATTCTCTTCCCTCTCCCCACAGATAAGTTGAATAGGGTTTGCAGTAGTATTCAACAAGGAAATTTCTGGGGCTTTTACATTACAGGATGGGCTGTAGTATAACCCGGTCTCTCTATGAACATTATGGGTAAGATATTTAAATAATCAAGTGCAAAGCTGTTCTTCTAATTCACGTTTCTGTAAACCCCATCATGGTACATGCACACAGTTGATTCTGATGATGTCAGTTTGTAATTAACTGTTTTGCTCATACCATCCTGAAAACTGAGTGTTTAAATCAGGCAGGCTGTTGCACATACACATTTTATTAAAAGATTAGGTCCTGTGGCACCCAAGTATAAGAATACAGGGAGGAAGGAGAAGGATAAACAGGCAGAGGCTATGATGGTTCACAGAGCCAACTTGCATGTTTGTTCAAGGAAAAACACAGCATTGCTATGATTCATTATTTATGTAACACCAATAGTGAGTAGGGCTGCCCAGTTGTCCCAGCGTTGCAGGAATGCAACAGAACAACTCAGTGGGAGACCATCATTCCCCTGCAGCCATCATTTCTGACTATTGTTGCACAGGAAAAATAAGGAGAAAGGATGCAAGACTGATATGATGGTGAAGGACTTGTACTACTGCTAATAGGTACTAGAAATAAAATGAAGAATGGCTCTTTAATTAATGTTTTCTTGCCCTTTGTCTCTGGTGTAAATGATCTCATGGGCAAAGAGAGGAAAACAAATGTAAGGATGAAAAGGAATTGTCATCCATTAAAGAGTATACAGGAATGATATAGTGGGTTTGTCATTTCTCTTAACACCATAGACTCCATCAATCTCTCTGTTGGTGATAGGAGACGCTTTGGACACAAACTAGAGTATGGGACATGATTGATTTTCTTTCTAAAGACAACAGAGGGAATTATGGAATAGAGAAGCGCAGTGATACCTTAAAAACAAATCCATCAGTCTTATCTTGTCTGAAGGTCTGGATCCCCACTCTCAGTCTTTCCAGTTAAGCTGCTGTTATCATTTTGAAGGCTATATCATACTAATACACACTCCAGTTTGAGAGATGCCCAAAGAAATTAACATCAACGGTAAAACTCTTTGTGTAGAGTCTCCTCTTGATAACAGAAGTGGTGCTTTTGTAATCCGATTAGGGTAGGTTTCAACTTTTCTGCAGGGTGTCAGTAGAGTGCCTTATGAAGTCCATAAAACCCTGGGACTGAAGACTCCACTCCTGTCATTGCCTGTGTAGCTTCATCATCATCAAGATAAGCTCTGTGGCAACATGGTGATTGAAAACATGATAATTCATAGTGCCTCATGCCTGGAAGAGGGTCAGTAAGCAGAATAAATTGACTCATGATCATCCTCCCAGTTTGGGATGTTGTTCTAAATGGCATTTGTAATTGGTGATTATAGGTGCTGTGTTCATATTTTTCTGTAAACTACTTGTCTAATGGCTGCTCAAATAAATGCTAAAAGTATCACTGAACAAGATGGGTGTTCTTACTTCCTCTCCTCGTCCTGTACTTGTGCCCAGGCTCTATCTCAGACAAATAAAGTTCCTGTGGAGTATTTACTAGAGATTTGTCCCCAGGGCCTCACTTCAGCAGCCTTCCCTGATCAGCAAAACACTTAAGCATGGGCTTCAGTCCCACCGACATCGTTAGGACTTAAGCATGTGCCTGAAACTAAGCGCACACTCGAATGCTTTGCTAAATAGGAATGAATTTAAGCTTGTGCTTAGCAGTGCTTGGTTAAATGCACAGAGAATCTACAAGCTTCCAACTTTTTTTCTAAAATATGCATATACAAAACACTTCTCCTGCTTGGAGGAACTAGTCCAACTTCATTTAAGCCCATGGAAGCTGACTGTCTTTAATGGGAGCTGGGTCAGTCCCCCAGGTTCCCTCAGAGGCTTGTCTTCTGCCAACATGATGCCATTGGTGGCATTTTGGTAGTTGCTATGTTCCAGCTGGTTTATGTTTAGTCCCAGAAAGCACTGGGGGTGCCTCATGTGCAAGCAACCCTGAGCAAAGATGCACGTGTCAGTTCCAAATAAAATACTGAGAGAGAGGAGTAAAGAAACAACATCAGATGAGGCCATCTGCTTGCTCACAAAAAGCCTGCAGCTTGCATTATTAGCCAACAGAAGGAAGTTGGGAAGTGAGTTGGGAAGGCCTTGGCTTTCTTGAACAGTACCATAGGTCCTGTCAGTTGACTTCATGGCAGTAATGACTGTTGTTTTTTCTGGCTTTGGATCGGTATTTTGTTGTTAGCACTACCATCAATATGAGAAGTAGTATTGCACCTGATGGGGTGCTCAATTGCTGTTTATTGGATGAAAATTAGATAATCTCTTAGGAATACCTAAGATACCTAGATGCTGAGCTGGAGCCATTTTTTTCCAGTTTCACACATACATGCATATGTGTGTGTATGCACACACACACACACTTTTCTCCTTTCACTTTTGTCTCTTTTCTATTGCAGAAAGCATTTCACAACAGGAAGCACTAACCTAAAGTGTTTCCATTTCTCAGCTGACATTCGAACAACAGAATACTAGGGCCGTGTGAAACTTTGGTTACTGATTTGAGTTGGCAGAGATTCAGCTCAGTCTGGCAGCCAAATCTAAATCGAATTAGGAGACCCTCTCTGAATCAAGATTCGGAGAGATTCAAAGATTCAGACATTGACACAGCTTTAAATGTTTTTTTCTACATACCTCAAGGTACCATGTGGCTCATGAACGCTGAGATGCTGGGGTGGATAGCGGGTCCCATGGTAGTGTGGGGGCGGTCCCCAGTGCACTCCTCAGTGGACTCAGAAGTGGACCAGAAGCACTTCTGGGTCTGCTGTGGAGCGCATGGGGGATCCTCCCCCCACCCCAGCTTGGTGACTGGTGCCTCCTGGTTCTGGGGTGCCCCCACCTAGCCGATTGCTAAGCCAGGAGGGTGCAGAGGGTCCCCCATGTGCTCAGCGGTGCACCTGGAAATGGACTGGAAATACTTCTGGTCCACTTCCAGGTCCACCAGTGAGCATGCAGGGGGGCCCCCCATGCTCCTGTGGGACGTTCCATCTGTCTCACCATCACTGCATTCACAAGCCATGCCTCCTACTTCGAAGTATGTAGAAAAAACATCTAAAGCTGTGTCTATGGCCAAATCACTGATTCTCTGAATCAGCATCAAATCTTCAGATTCGGATTCAACCAAATCAAATTGGGACAGTGATTGGAATCAACTCTTTGAATCACTGTCCCCTAAATTGAGCCTAATCCGAATCAAATACAGCCCGCTTCGCACACTCCTACAGAATACCAATAATTCTGCAGTTGTTAATGAGGCAAAGTGAAAAAAGAAATGTGCCACAAAATATGAGGACTTGTTTTTTATTAGTCTGCCTGATGGCACCACTGTATGTTTGAAGAGACTGATATTGCAATTCTACAACAAGCACCAACCTGACAGGGCTTAATGATTTTGTGTAGCAAATAGCAGTTATGGCCATGTGGTATTTCCGTCTTTTATCACTGGCTGCTTTAGGACCAGAGTTTTATGAGTCTTGCCATTTCCCACTTGGATTTTCTCTGAGACTAATTGTTGCAGGTTGTTGGTTGTAGCTGGGTTGGTCTAAGGACATAGGTGGGCAAGGTTCTGTGGCTAGATGTGATATCTTTTATTAGACCAACTAAATAGTTGGAAAAAATTCTTTGAAAGCTTTTGGGCACAAACACCCTTCTTCAGGCAATGGGAGACTCTGCTGATGTTACAAGTTCTCCAAGGTAGAAAAGAAGCTGAGGTAAACAAGAAGTCTGTGAAGATAAAAAATGAGCAGAAATTTGGAAAACAAAGGGTAGAGCTGGAGGGGAGGGGGACAAGGATACTCTTCCAGACACTCACCCAAAAAGGACACTCCTCCAGATAGATCGCACTTTTGAAAGAGCCACCCAGATGCCATGTGAAGAATTGCTGCAGTAGAAAAAGAAAATCCCCATGAATTGCACATCATTAGTTATGACATATCACCCTTCCCTGGAACCTATATGGAAAATCCTTAAACAATTGCAACCCATACTAGAAGAAGACCCAAATCTTAAAGAGATCTTCCCAGAACCACCCATCCTAGCCTTTAAACAAGCACCAAACCTCACTAAACTCATCTCCAGAAGCAAACTTTCTATGACCCAAACCACACCAAATGGATCCAGACCATGTCAGGACAAGAAATGTAAAACCTGCCAACACATCTCCAACACTCCCACAGTAACTACAGCCCACAACAGAACCATTGCCGTTCCTGGATCATACACCTGCACCTCCAGAAATGTTACATAGCTCATCCAGTGCACCAAATGCCCTGATGGAAAATATATAGGAGAAACCAAACAACAAGGGTGTACCAGAATGAACGAACGCTGCAAATCCATCAAAGACAAAAATATCCAATTACCTGTGGGGGCACACTTCTCACAAGACAATCACTCCCTCTCCAATCTCTCACTTCTAATCCTTAAAGGGAACTTACAAAATACCATTTATGGATGAGCCCATGGACTTCACTTCCTAAGTCTACTGGATACAAAAAATACAGTCATTGGATTCATGACACATTACAACCTGCCTGATATCTAACATACCAAGTAACCTACCTGTTAGCTAACCACTTGTTTTCCTTCACGCTTTTTCCTCCCCTCCGTGCCCTCCCTCCTACCTCTACTCTTTGTTTTCAGACTTCCACTCATTTGCATCTTCACAGACTTCTTGTTTACTTTAGTTTCTTTTCTACCTTAGAGAACTCATAACATCAGCAGAGTCTCCCACTACCTGTAGAAGGGTGTTTGTGCCCAAAAGCTTCCAAGGAACTTTTTTCCAACTATTTAGTTGGTCTAATAACAGATACCACATCTTCCGAAAGAATGTTGCCTGTCTCTGATACTGATAGAATTTGTTATTCCTCATTCTCTTCCTTGCCATTTCCTCTCCCCTCCTCCCAACTTTTACTTTTCCAATAAAATTTATTTTCTTCTTGCTGTGAGAGTACTTTGCTTTGGTCTAGATGTGCTTTGTCTTGCTGTAAGCAGGGTGAGCACCACTGCAGAATTTTGAAGCACTGAATTGGGTTGTATTTACTGCCTTGTTCTGATTACAAGTCTCCATTTTTTTCTTTCACTAGATCCATAAAAATCACACTCAGTTTATATGCAGGGTTGACCTATAATTGGGCCACTGACAGTGTTGACTTCTGTCCTTGTAGCATTTTTGTGCATGCAATAAAAATACCAAGTTATTGACAGTTATATACAGGGGGATAATATTTTCCTAAAACTGAGCCTGAAAACGTAAAGTTGACTTACATGCAGGGATGACTTTTAACTGGAACAATACAGTAACATTTTACTGCATTCAACATTAGAATGATAAGATCCAACTGAGTGATAAGAGCCAACTGGAAAATGGAGGCACGTCCCTGTAGAAGCTCCATCCACAAAGTTATTTGTGCAAAATAGCACTACAGTGTGGGTCAGATACTGCCTTTGGATGTCTATCCATAGCTCTCGTAGACAGCCCCTGGCTCTTAACTCTGGTAGTTTTTCAAACACGCTCTCATTCTCTGAGGACTAGGCCAGGATTAGCTAATGTTTTGCAAGTTGGACCATAAACTCACCGTAAACTTACACTTTGGACATGTCTACACATGTGCATTAATGCACATTAGCCTATTTTAATGCACATTAAAGCAGCACAAAAAACCATGCTCTTTAGCTTATGCGCATTAAAATAGGCTAATGCACATTTTTCTATACCTCACAATGGAGGTACTAGATTTAATGCACATTACCTAAAGTGTATTAATGAATGTGTAGACATGCCCACTCTTACTTAATGGGTGTTTTGTGCTCTAAAAGAAGAAAAATGAACGCTTTATTGTTACAAAGAGACCAGCTCCTCACTGAAATAATTCTGCTCACTATTTAAAGTGATATAAACACTTTACATTAGGACTGGTGTGAATTGATTGTTCTGGGCTAAGTATAGAGTTCAAGTAATAAGTAGATGGCCCTGGGTTTGATTGTGACCACTCAGCAGTCCCAGTTTATAGTTAGGGTTGACTCTTGTAGATGGCACCACAAGAATTTATGAGACTCAATCTTTTAAAAGCAAAACTAACTTCTCTTATTATAAAATATGTAGTATAAAAGTAAAGCCCCCAGACACTGCAGTACCTCAGCAGCTAAATGGCTGTGTTTGGAATTGTTACTGTAGAATACAATGCTATTACAGAGACCTGGATTTACCAAATTAGGAATGACATACAAGGGAATGCAGATTAATTTTCTGGACTGTATAGATTTTGCTATTAGTGACCAATTTCACTGAAAGTGCTATAGCTTACAGCAGAACTTGGCCCCTTTTATTAATATTAGGTACAGCATATACAGATTATTGCTTATTCATCTATGAAGCATGTTCAAAATTAACTTGCACAGCAAAGAGTCAGAGAGATTCTGAGTGGGCCATTGGCAGGCCTGATAGTGATCTGAATAAACTCTAAGCAATATTCTGCTCGTACATTATGATGTCTTTAGGGCTATTTCAATTGCTCCCTTAGGTACTTGTCTCTTAATTCATCTGTGATCTAATCCTAAATGACTTCTGATTGTGAAAGATTAGGAACCGCTTTGCTGTTATTGGGAAAAGAGAGAATTTGTGTATTTGCTGTTTGCATTGATGACACAAAACAGAGTTCTGTGTAGCAAGGAGCAGAATATACACGATTAGAAGTGACCAAAAATCCATCTAGCAGCAGCTGTACTCTTTAAAAGTTTCTCTTCGGCAAAGAAAGAGGTGACCATGAATGTGATGAATGAAAGGAATAAAATTCTGTAATAGCTGATTGAAGCTGTAGGCCAAGTGATATAAAAATTGGAGCTAGGAGGACTCAGACCAGAAAGTTAAAAACAAGACTGATGGAGTTTCTACCATCAAAGTCCTTTCCAAATGGTAAATAAGCTTCTGGCTTCCCTTATGGGGTAAGGGAATATTTTCAGCCCTGGTTTTAATATAGGAAAACTGGGACCCAGAGAAATGATGAGACTTGCTCAAAATTCAGAGGTGTAACTGGAAATGTTGGTGGTCTGGGTAAGGGGGGAGAGGGGTGAGTGGAGGATGCTGAGTGCTTGAGAGTCTTACCTTCCCACACATGGGCTGCTGCAAAGGCACAGGCTTCCCACACCCAGGCTGCTGCTGCCATGGCACAGATTCCCTGGGGACTGCCATTCTCTCATGCCCTCTGAATTGGTGCCCAAGCTGGTGCCCTGCGCTCCCACCCCTAATTACGTTGCTGTCACAACTGCACATTTTTTTTTGTCTACATGAGGGAATTTCCCCAAAGTGTATTGCACTGTGTCCCACAAATTGAGCTCCATTCTTCTGTAGCAGATGAGGACAGATGCTACCAAATGGATGGACAGAGGGAGATTTGTAATGCCACCCTCCCCCACCTCCCACTACAGCAAGGTTGTGGCCAAATTGGAGAGACTCTAGCAGAGGGCAACAAAAATGCTTTGGGGGCTGGGGGACATGACTTATGAAGAAAGACAGAGGGAACTGGGCTTATTTAGTCTAGAGAAGAGGAGACCGAGAGGGGATTTAATAGCAGCCTTCAACTACCTGAAGGGGGGTTTGAAAGAGGATGGAGCTGCACTGTTCTCAGTGGTGACAGATGACAGAACAAGGAGCAATGGTCTCAAGTTGGTGCAAGAGAAGTTTAGGTTGGATATTCAGAAAAAAATTCTCACCAGGAGGGTGGGAAAACACTGGAACAGGTTACCCAGGGAGGTGGTAGAAGCTCCATCTTTGGAGGTTTTTAAGACCTGGGTAGACATAGCTTTGGCTGGGATGATCTAGTTGGGGATGGTCCTGGTTTGAGCAGGGGGGTGGATTAGATGACCACCTGAGATCCCTTCCAGCCCTAATTTTCTGTGATTCTATGAAGATCTTTTTTTTCTGAGCTTCTGTTCACCAGAATGCACCCGCACATTTTTTTTCCACTGGGGAAGCAATTCAAGTCAATGTTATATCAGCACCAAATGCAAACTTAATAGCATTATATGCGTACTTTCATGCATAATAAGAATGCACTGCAAACAGCATTTTTCATGAATATCCCTTTTCACTAACGCAGGTGTCAGAGGATTCTCTCTCATGTCTTTAGGACATAACAGAGCTGTCATACTTGCCAGCTGTCTTGAAAAATGAAGACGGGACTGGACAGTCCATTAGTACCGAATCCCCAGACAAGAATACTTGATATCCTGTCTGTTATTTATTGAAGAAGCCTGCTAACTGTGCATCATAATCTCACCATTATAAACAAACTAATGCCTGGAATGATGAACCAGTCATTAATTCTGGAACCATACACAAAATTGGAGAAATTTTCGTTTTTCTAAATTTGTACTTTTAGCTGTGAAAAGCTTAGCCAATATCAGAACTTGTCACATACAACATGGTCATACCAAATGATACTGAATGGGATATTGACTTGTACTAATTCTGGCAAATGCAGAAGGATTATAGAGTAGAATGGAATTGTGTATATGATTGAGATTACAGGGGAAAGGAAAAACTGGATCTGGTGAATAGGGTAATGGACTTGGGTCCAGGGAAGGTGAGTTTCATACTGGCACTGACGTGTTGTGTAATGATTTGTAATGGCTTTTGTAATGTTGGACAGATCATCTTATCTCTTTGGATCTGAATTTTGTCCATTTGTAAACTGGAAATAATAAATGGTTCCCCAACTTGATAAAGTACTTTGAAGTCTATGGGTGGAAGCACCTAAGTGATAAGCATTATTATGCAGCTTCAGACAACTCCCTTTTTAAATGTCTACTAGAGCTCCGCTGTTTTATTATTTAGTCATGTATATATACAGGTATGTATAATTATTTATTTTACTCTCCAACTCCACAGCAATATTTACTGGAATAATTGCTTCACTGATCAGCTGGGTAATAAAGGCCATTAACCATTACCATTCACTAACACTGAGAAACAACATTAGTCCATTATTAGTTGAACTTCTGCAGTGCTCTCTGCGGTGTTAATCACTAGAACAAAGATGGCTGCTGCTGCTTCTCCTTCTTCCCCCCATAATCCTTTCTAAACTGATTGAACAATAGTCATTAAAACAGTTTTCTGTTAGAAAATAGCATTTTGACAAAATCAGTTTGATTTTTAATTTTTGAAAAATATTTGAAGTCTCATTTCAAAACCAATTTTTACTTAGAACTGCATTTTATTTTGGATTTAATTTTTTATATTATTATGTTATTTCATGGCCTCGTTAGTAGTACTGAACAATGCCACATTGCATATCATGTCATCCTATGGCATAGCGTAGTGTGATGTCAAAATGTTATTTGATCTTATTTTGAAATCATAAAAGGTGTTGCTATTTGGTACTGATTGAAATATCTTTCTCTCCTAGATCAGTGTGTCTCCTATTTGTATTGTCATGAAGCAGTGTGATACTTGGAACAAGAAAGTAAGGTAAATATTCACTGTATTAATTAGAGGAATAGCTGTTTTCAATATCCTAGAAAAGAGTTAGGGACAACACAAAGGATATTGAAAGCAACTCTTTCTCCGTTAGTACACTGAGTGCTTATCTTACTTTCTTATTCCAATTTGGAATGGAAAAAAATACCATTTTAGAATGCTAGCATTTCTTGCTAAATGGAAATTCATATTCCAACCAGCTGTAAACCTAACTCTACTTGAAACTTAAAGCTACAGCAATACTATTTTAGCATTAGTGCTCTGAAGTCTTCCAGAGCTCACTGGGCTAGCACAGTTTAGTTTCCATAGCCATTTGGTCCCCTTTTGATCCTACCCCCAAGCTGCTGGCCTCAGCCAGTGCAAGCAGCATTCGTTCTGCCCCCTGACCCGGAAAGGATGAACTTGTGTTCTGTTCGTTCCCAAACTAATGTAGTCCACTTAGAGAAACCCCTGTAAGTAAGTTTGAATCCACCTTGGGCTTTTTGAATGTCTGTACCTGACCGGTAAAGAGTTTGTTTAACTCGACAGAGGGTCAGCCTTGGTATTGGCAGAAGACTTAAAACAATTTCTGCCATTTGGGGACAAGTTTCTGTTGGTGCTAAATTCCTTTCAGAGCATATTTAGTGAGGCTAGGGATGGGCTGGATTGGAACATTTAATGTCTTTTTGTTGCAACTCCTTTCTTGCTCAGCTGATTTTGAAAGGCTCTCTTGCATGTTATATGACTTTTCTTTCCTGTGAAGAACTAACATCAGATACACAGAAAAAACAGAGTAGATTTTTAAAATGAGCTATTAGGCTAAAGGGAGGCATTCTGAGATGCCTGCAAGTTGCTCAGCAACCAAAACATCACAAAATCTTTTGATTTCTCTAGTGGCTCTGTGTTTGATTCAGAAAATATAAACTCATTCTTCCTTCCTGCTTTCTGTTATACAGAATAAAGAGAGGTAATATTTTTATAAAAGCATCACTGAAGAGCTCTTTCACTAGTCATGGCATGTAAATGAATGCAAAAACATCTGGTCAAAATTATTGTTTAAACCCTAGAATATAAAAAAATACGGCAAGGTACCTCCCAGTTCTTCTATTATGCACACTTTGAAGCACAGCTTAAGTAGTTTAGACTTGTCTGAAATCAGAAAATGGAAAAGTGTCAGATTTCTGTTGAATTATTCTTTTCTTCTTTATAATCCTGAATCTAGTGTTTATCCGGTCATGAGAAATGGCTCTCTCTGTTTTCTTTTGATCATCCCTGTTGTCCAGTGAGTGATGTACGTGCTAAAGTCAACTCAAAGTCAAATTCACTTTCTCTGATTTTGCTTTGTGGTATCCTCTACTGTCAACCCGTGTCTCATAAATTATTTTATTCGTGTTTATTATGGTAATGCTTGAGTGTGTCCACACATGCATATGAATAAACTCTGGAGCTCATTTCTCCAGAGTTTTTTGCTCTGCTGTTTGAGCACATGCTGTTTGAAGGTGCGCCTGGGAGCAATTAACTCGAGAGCAATCAGCTCTGGAATTTAGTTATGCATAGCATGTGGGGCCTGGTTGGAGCAGCCCAGGCTGACAGGGAGCCCTGGAGGTTAGCCTGCCAGCCTGGGGCTGGTCCCACGGCTCCACGTACTGTGGGGGGGCTGGCTGGGGCACAAGGGCGCATCAGCGTGGGGCTAATTGGCAGGCAACCCCCACACTTAAGCACCCTCATGCCCCAGCGAGCAGGGCAGCATCTACATGTGTGCTGCTGCTCATGAAAAAACTCTGCAGCAGGGTAGCACTTGTATTTACACTTGAGTTTATTAGTTTCCTGTGCCTTAATAGGGGCACATGTGTAGATGCTGCAAAGTTTACTGCGGAGCTGATCAGCGAGCTCTACAGTAAATACCTCCTGTAGATGTGCCTCTTGAGTAGCAAATATATGCCTCACTTCATAATGCACCATACTCCTATGGGGACTTTTATTACTGCTTAGTTTGGTCAATGCATGCTTTTCCATTACCTGATCCTACAGTTTAGCCATCTCTCATATGGGCAATCTGTTTCAGTGCCTAAGATATGTGCCCAAAACCTACATAAATACATACAAATATTATTGGCATTAAGTCCTTCCAAAAAAGATTCTGTCTGATTTTTTGTACAAGTTCATTTGCTTTCTATAATTCATTACTGTCTGATTACTTCTCTCCACGTGGGGTTTCAAAGTGAACAGCATCATAAAAGCTACAGAAGAGGAGGAATGGATTATTTTGCAGTTGTAAGTTGGGTTGTTTCTTATTTAATATTTATTTTTTATCCCTAAACAGTAAATAACAAGGTATGTTTCCCAAGTCACGTCCCCAAGTATTTTGTGAGCTCTTGACAAAAAGATTTCCCAGTAGCACTTTTTACCACTGCTGGCTTTTGGTTGCTAGCAGCTCTCTGGGGTTATTATTAAGAGTCAAACAAGCAATCAACTTTCACAAACTCATAGTAATACTTTGTGTGCTCAGGAGACTTGGATTTTCATTGTGGTTCTGCCACTGACATGGTGTGTTGAACATCTCTTTTTTCTTCTCACGTGACTCATGTCCAAAACGGGACTGACTGTGCTTTATCTTTATAGGGTGCTTTGAGGCCCATGGATGAAAAATATTCTTTAAGAGCCAAATGTTACTATGTAGTTTTGGTGGTAATTGATAGCTAAAAACGTGGGTGGGTGCTTATTATGACAATTATTTTGTTGTGTTATTTCTGAACTCCTGTGTGGAGCAATTGTAGAACCTATGAAAAGTTCTGGGTACAAAATACGAAGTTCCTAGAATACAAACTTCTCTGTCCCTGCGACCTGATGAAGAACGTCTTCTTTAACTCTACCCCAACTGTGCAGTCGGTTCAATAAAAGTTATCACCCTAAGAAATCCTTGTCTCTGTCTCAGAAAGGCACATGTAACTTAAAGGCATATGTCACTTGGAAATTAATACCACTGCTAAATACTGAGGTCTGTTAGTACTATGTACGTTGGTCATTGTGTCTAGACAAGGGCTTCTGCCAGCACAGCTGTGTGTTAGAGATCATTTCTCTTCCCACCTTGACTAACATAGCTATGTTGGCAGAAATCTGCAGTGTAGACACAGCCCAAATCTCACTCCCTCAAAACACTTAGAAGTTTTTTGCCCACACAGCCACGTCAGTTAGGAGTGTGAAAAAAATCAGACCCCAAAACACAATAGTTATTCAGGCAAAAACTCTCTCTAATGGAGCTGCAGATGTCTCAGAAAATGTCCTTTCTTCAGGATGGCTTATTCCTCTTCGGGAAACTGCTCTGTCCTCACTGGAAAGAAGGTTGTCAATTTAGTTCTAACTTTAAAAGACCTTTTAAATGCAGATAAATCCCATGCGTAATCCATAAGAATACTGTAGCTACCACAATGAGTTTGCTTTCTAATCAATCTCTTATAAAATCTCTTACACTTAAAACACTATTGGCTTATCTCTTTTGGGTAGAGGTATGACAAAAAACTATGCCGTTCAAAGCTCTGCTATAGGTGTGGTTTTGTCAGTGCAGCATTTTGGTACAGCTACATCCACACTAGAGTATTTTCTTGGTCTAACTACACCAGGATGCTTTCTGACAGCAAAACCCTGCTGGTATATACCAGTAGAATGACTTGCTTTGAACTCGTGTCAAAGCTTTTCTTCATTATGTTGAATGTAAAACTGGTAAAGCATTGTGAAAAATCCCAGCTCTGCAGGAGTAAGAGTATTTTATATAAACTGTAGTTTAGGGATCATGTCTTTTTGGTTGGTGAAAAAATCATGAAGACAAATAAATCAGAAGCTATGCTTCAGTCTGCAATGAGCTGCACTTGGGTCTGGGAACAGAGCCCTTAAAAGACAGTTCTGACCTGAAAAAGTTGAAATAGTTTGAGCACAGCAAGGTTTCCTAAGTATAATGGAAGGCACCAGAACCTCTATTATCGGTGCTGATTCAGGAGCCAGAAAGAACTTGGTTTGACTTTGAACGCCAAAGGTTGCTTTAACCCTGCCATCTTTGTGCTTGTGACCTGTGCATCCCTGGCCTGAAGCCATTGAGCAATAATAAATGTAGAATCTCATGGTGCCATTTTTGTTTTATTTTTCCAGAGTGGGATCCAACTTTTAAAGTGTAATTTTTGCTTTGTGATCTGAAGTCTCTCTTCATCTCAGATATTTTCCCCAACTTAGTGGCAGATAGCACTTGCAAATCTCCCATCCAGAAGAAAGCTGATGTTGCCCTGGTGAACCTTACCTAGCCATGTGTCCAGCCCTTAGAATCATAGAATCATAAAAAATTAAGGTTGGAGGGGACCTCAGGAGGTCATCTAGTTCAAAGCAGGACCATCCCCAACTATATTATTCCAGCCACGGCTTTGTCTAGCCAGGTCTTAAAAACTTCCAAGGATGGAGATTCCACAGTGCCCCCAGGCACTTTTTCATGTACCTGCCTCATTACACAAAAGCAATGACTAAATGCTGAAAGGAAATCAACACAGGTTCATTGCAGGTAGATCCTGCCTGACTAACCTTGTTTCTTTTTATGATCAGGTCACAAAATGCTTAGACGCAGGAGTTGAGATAGATGTCATCTACCTAGACTTTAAGAAGGCCTTCGATACAATATCTCATTCCATTTTCATAAATGGAAATATGAATGAGATATTACACGGTCAGGCGGGTGGCAAATTGGCTTAGGGGTCGCACCCGGAGAGTGGTGGTGGATGGGTCGGTATTGACCTGAAAACATGTGGACAGTGGAGTCCCGCAAGACTCAGTCCTTGGACCGGCACTATTCAATGCCTTGGACATCAGTGACTTGGACAAGGGCATAGAGAGCACCCTGTCCAAGTTTGCAGATGATAACCAAATTATGGGGCAAAGTTAACACACTAGAGGATAAGGAACGGATCTAGGCGGATCTGGACAGGTTGGAAAAATGGGCAGAACAGAATAAGATGCAGTTCAGTAAAGACAAGTGCAAAGTGCTGCACCTGGGCAAAAAGAACCACCAACACACTTACAGGCTGTGGGAGGACCTTCTCAGCAGCCCAGCAGCGGAAAGGGATCTTGAAGTCATAGTTGACTCCAAGATGAACATGAGTCGTCAATGTGACAAAGCGATCAACAAGGCTAATCGCACTTTATCATGCATTAGCAGATGCATGACAAACAGGTCCAGGGAGGTGATGCTTCACCTGTGTGGCTCTGGTCAGGCCACAGCTGGAGTACTGCGTCCAGTTCTGGGCGCCACACTTCAAGAGGGATACGGAGAATCTTGAGAGGGTTCAGAGGAGGCCACTTGTATGGTTGAGGGCCTGCAGGCAAAGCCCTACGAGGAGAGACTGAGGGACCTGAATCTCTTCAGCCTCTGCAAGAGAAGGCTGAGAGGTGATCTTGTGGCTGCCTATAAATTCATCAGGGGAGGGCAGTAGGGAATAGGAGATGCTCTATTTATTAATGCAGCCCCTGGAGTAACTATGAACAATGGCCACAAATTGACAGACAGCAGATTTATTTTGAACATCAAAAAGACCTTCTTCACAGTAAGGGTTGCCAGAATCTGGAATAGTCTTCCAAGGGCGGTGGTGCTCTCCCCTACCTTGGGGGTCTTCAAGAGGAGACTGGACAAGCACCTAGCTGGGCTCGTCAGACCCCAGTGCTCTTTCCTACCCAGATGATGACCTACTGAGGTTCCTTTCAACCCTAACATCTATGAATCTATGAATGACACCACCCCCCATGCTCTTGCAGGCTTGCAGAGCCCAGCTACCCTTCGGCCCCTTCCTGTTTGGCCTTCAAGTCATTTTTTTTAATGCTGTTTAGAGCCTGCTGAGGCTACCAATAAGCTGAGTCGAGCCTTTTGTGAAGGAAAAGTCTGGGAATCCAAGTGACTCCAAGGAACTCTTAGTTGCATAACTGTAGCAGTAGGATTTCCAGAGGGCAAAGGACTGCTCTGCTGAAGGGCACTCCAAATAGAAGAGGCATCTCAGAGCACAGCTGCTCCTGAAGCCAAGGGAGGCAGGAAAGTTGTCCCCCACACTCTTACGTACTGATAGCCCATGGCTTTGTCCCGAGAAGCACCTTGGCCTGGAGTGGAACTGTGACACCACCAGGCATCCTACGTAGGATGTGTCGTTACTTTAACTCTCTGCTAAATCTTAACCCTGACATGGGAATGTGACTGTGTCTAGCCCTTTATTGGGTGGTTCAGCTGAGAAAAGCTCTATATCCTATATACTTGCAGAGCTGTGCAAGAGTTAGGGTGCAGTTTACCCACTTTTGCTAGACTGCATTAAAGACAGGTGAAGGCTCTGGAGATGGCACATTCATTTTGTGCTTGTCCCTGATTGGAAGGATGATTAATGGCCAGCTCGGAGGAGCAAGACAGCTTTGGGGCTGTCAGTAGCCTGGCAGTCCAGAGATCTGAGCTTAGTACTAGCTCCGTTACAGGCTTACAGCTGTGTTTGGGATGAAAGTGCACGACGATTCTTGTTCTTTCCTCACAGGATTTTCCCTTTGAGCAATAAAATATTGGTCCGTCCCTATAAAAGGCTTTCTCCTACACTGCCAAAGTACTCACTAAGTACCTAGTAGGAAGAGTGTGGTCATAGCCTGCTGGGAAGACCAGCAGCTCTCTCAGGAGGAGGAAGATTTCCTCTGTGCATGTGGAGAGGGAGCACTTCTTTTGGAGCCTCATTCTTCTAATCCATTCCTTTTTCTTTTTTCTTTCCAGTTTGTTGCTCAGCCAAACTGCCAGCAGTTGCTAGCTACGCTGTGGTATGACGGCTTCCCAGGATGGAGGCGGAAACACTGGGCAGTGAAACTCTTGACCTGCATCACCATTGGACTGCTATTTCCAGTGCTATCTGTGGTGTATTTGATTGCACCTAAGAGTAGGCTGGGACTGTTCATTAAAAAGCCATTTATAAAGTTTATCTGCCACACCGGTTCTTACTTAACCTTCCTCTTCATGCTCCTGCTGGCATCACAGCACATCGTCAGGACAGATCTCCATGTGCAGGGACCACCGCCCACCATCGTTGAGTGGATGATCCTACCCTGGGTTCTAGGTAAATGGGTGGAAATGCAAATGCGCCTCGGCCTCCTTGGTCAAACTCATGCCAATGACACCTGCACGTAGATTAATTGCTAATCTCAATGTCATCAGTATGTAAATAGGTTTGGCAGCCAAATTCAGAAACTTCATTAACAGCTCGTGTCCCCCAGGAGCGACCTATCTGATTGGACTAGGCCTATTTTGTTATCTTTATTGCATCAATAAGCTAAGCTGTCCCTTTTGACACAACCCTGAGTATGCTGCAGTAACTCAGGGCTGGATTTGAGAATCATTCTCCTGCTTAGTTTTGCTAAGACGATAAACAGTGGATTTAGATAAGATGGTTTGGACAAAGGTGATCCTGCCTCCGGCAGGGGGTTGGACTAGATGGCCTTGGAGGTCCCTTCCAGTCCCACTTCTCTCTGATTCTGTGATTTCTTCTCTGCTACCCAGTTGCTGAGAGTGAGGAAGGGGCATAGTGGGTTGTGCCTGCAACAAACTGCGACATATACAATATAGGTTCAGCTGTGCTGACTGGTGCATGGGTAGAAGCAGAACCAAGAGACTGCTTTCTCCCTGCTCATTCTCCACCCATCTGTGCCCAGGGGTAGTACACAGGTATAATGCCCACGTAAACCTGCACACCCAGACTCAACTTCTGGGTAGTCTGCAAAGTGGCACAGAGGGAGAAGTTGTACTTCTTCTGCCCTATGCCATAGTGCTGCCATACAGTCTGCAGCACCATCTAGCTCTCTCCAAGCCCTCCAGGAGAGGGGGATAGATCCAATTACTAAAATGCCAAACTAGAAGCTGCCTACTCCAACTTGATTTGGGCAATCATAATTGTGGAGGAAAAACAAGCGTCAGTGTCTCAGGTTCCATGCTTCATAAAAGTAAGGATGAGGTGGGAGGATAGGATGGGAACAGATTTAAAGAGCCATCATATGTGTAAGAGCAAAGCAGCACATCTTGATCCATTTTGATGAGTCAGACACAATTCCCCTTTCACGTGGAGCTGCCTTGAGCTCAGATGCAAAGTGTGGCAAACAAAACCTCGTGGACTTGCATAGAAAACAGAAGCTTTTCCTCTCGTTAGGTGTGTGTCTGCCTTCTTGTATCAGATCTTGCTCTTGCAATAGAACAACCAAAGCCACAGCATCTTGGACTGGTGGCTCACTTACAAGATCCTTTAACAAACTTCTGCCCTTGGTGATGAAAACTGGGTCTCAGACTGAGAAGCCTACCTGCTGAGGATGCGAGGTGGGCACACCCCATGGCTAGCCCTTGCATTCCTATAAGAAATGCTTTCCCCGATTGAGAGGTTTGTAAGGTCAGTCACTTGTGAGGTAGTTGTCCTTCCATGCTTCCCCGAAATGCTGATGATGTGGCTGCGTGGCATCACAAGGCTATTTAGGATGTGATTTCACACAACTACTTGTGTATGCTGCTTTGTACTGTATTGTCATTTAACTGGAACAGGCCAGGGGCCCACAATGAGGTTTGGTCCTTAAAAACAAAAATCTTTATAAACCTTGTGAGCTGGGGGGAAGGGGTGTGGGATGCCCAGGGTCAGAGCAGGGCTTTTCACCCTCGTCCATGCCCAGTTCGCTAGAGCTAGAACTGGAACCTGCCTCAACAGCACCCCAGGCCAGTACGTCTACCTGCCCATCTATGAAATCTCTCTTTGAAAACCTTCTACGTAAAACTTGTGAACATGGCCGGGCCCTGCAGAACTTTTCGGCTGTGATGAAAGAGCTCGTATCAACCAAATTTCACTCAGCAGACAATTTTCCAACCTGGTCTGCCACTAACTGCTCTGTGCCTGACTTCCTCAGGCCTAAATACAATAAAGCTTTTGTAGCTCACAGGAGTGCTGTGAAAGGAAATTAATTAAGATCAGATTCAGCCTCTGTCTCTGGCTCCTTTGGGTGTACTGATCAAATTTGCCTTAACATGGAGGTTGGGAGTTGTCCGGACACAGCGGGAGTCCCTGGAGGGGTTTCCAAGTGGCCTCGGACCAGTTGGAGGATTGGTGGATGATTTTTGCACTGCCAGCCTCCTTTAGAGGAATAAACCTTCTGTATCAATAATCGCGCTCTGCCGGCATGTTGTTTCACTCTAGAAATTCTTCCTAGTCTCCAAATCTGCAACTGTTCAGGAAAACTCCTGGAAGAGGAAGGTGAATAACCAAATAATAGCAAGTATCTATTCAAAAGCCCTTTCTCAAGCTTACATATTCAAATAGGCATTTTTTCGCTAAGACCAGAACCAGTTGGATAATGCCAAACCCATCCAAATACTGACAAAAATTTGGTAGCTAATTTTTCAATATTGTGACAAAAAAGTTGGTTTTATATCGACCCACCTGATAAGGACCTTTTCTACCAAAACCAAAATGTGAATGAAAAGATGTGAGAGAGGAGGCATCACTCAAAACATTCATAAACTATTTGCCATTGGGACCAGCTCTTTCCTAGACATGGGAGACCTTAGGCAGAAGGCAAGGGTAGGGTTGCACCTTGTAGACAAACTTGTTTAAAGAGTCGCAAGCTTTCATAGGCCACAGCCAACTTCATCAGACGCTATGGAGGAGCCATTGTTCTTAGCATGCCCTGCCCCAGCTATCTTCATCCCTACCCCAGCTCTCACATAGCTTCTAAAAGGGGTCTCAAGCCTGGTTATCTGTAGTCTGCAAACAATAGCCATGTGCAATTGAGCGTATACCTATGTTCAGACCCCAGAGTAAGCAGCCAGCCTATTGCTTCTTCCTAATGTTTTTCCACTGAAAACTTCATGTTTAAATTCTTTGGTGTTATATGGATATTTCAGGGGGAAAAAAGATCTTCAAACAAGCTGATGATGCATTTTGTCAGGATGAATGTATGATCTGGGTGTCCTGTCACAATTCTATCCCCTTCTTTTTCAGGTTTTATTGTGTCAGGTGAACAGAGATATTGTGGGTTTATTTGGTAAACAGAGGAATTAAAACAGTATTTCCTCTGATCTATGGCATATATGTATGCAATCTCTTTCACGATAAAAATGGGAGAGAGAGAGAGAAAGAGAGAAAGAACAGGCACGTACAGCACAGACAGCATTGCAGTAACTATAGTAACAATGCTAACAATGATTACTCACTATAAATACAACATATGGGTTCTTTAGAAAAAGCCATTCCATTGATTTTTTTGTGTGCATGCAAAGATTTGAAAGCAGCAGCAATAAAATTACTTTATTGGCTATGGCATGCTGCTGACCTGACCGCTGGCCTATCAGTTATAAGTTAATGAGCTGAGACTGATATCTTTGTGCCTAAAGAAGTTATCTTTTGTGTTACCTGTTCTTCATGTTGAACTTTTAGGGCCTACAAATTGACTCAATTGTTAACCCACTTTGGAAAACCACACCATAACTCTGTTGTCGTGGGTTTCTTATGCATGAAGAAGCTAAGAAACTCATGACAACAGAATTATAGTGTGGTTTCCCGAAGTGGGTTTTATACACACACACACACACCTCTCTCTCTTTCTTTTCCCTCGGGTTCAAGTTCAATGCTAAAGTTAAGTACAATGTTCTAAATGCAACAATACAAAAATATCTGGGGACTAGCAAGTAAAATCGTCCCAAAGACTAAGTCTGCCTACACATAATCGGCGGTGTGGGGGCAAGGAGGGCATTTTAATTACAGCAGTTCCCAGACAGCCACTCTAAACCAGTTCACTGTCACATGTATTAAGTTCCCCCTCCCACATTTCAAAATGGGTGCAGGGCCACTTTAATTAAAGCTCATTCAATGAAGTTTAGTCAAAGGGCTCCCACAACCACTTTGAAGTGCAGGGGGTGGAGGGAGGCTTAATACACATGACGGTGAGGCAACCCTGAAGCGTTCTAACTGGAACATGGAGCAGACTCGATTAACTGAGTCTGCTCCTACACATTCCAGTTAGAACCCAAATGAGCACATCTATAGGCGGCCTAAGTGATTAGGAGACAACATCCCATTTTCAAAAGTTACTTACGCACAAAGGAACCTAAGTCTCACTGACTAACCATGGGACATTGATGCCTAAGCAACTCAGTGACTTTCAAAAATAAAGTATAAGCCCCTAAGTCACTCAGGAATTTCTGAAAATGCCATCCTCAGTGGCTTAAAGGCTTGGAAATGGGATTTGAAGTCTTTCTTCACTACTATAAGCAAATTTAACCACTTTAAACTGAGAACCTATTGAGAGTAATTATCAGCTGAAGGCTGTATGCTGGCATTTATTAAATGAGTCAATGGTATCAGTCCCATTCCTATTGAATAACTGTCCACATGAAAAAAGCCAGCACTGCTGTCGGCATGAAATGGAACTTGTGGAGCAAGAGGCGTTAGATAGAGGGCTAGATTGTGATACCATTATTCAAGCTGACTGGTAGTTTGCTTCACAAATCATCACAATGGGCTTATTGATGGAGCAAGATGCTGGTTAATGAGACTACAGAGAACAGCCTGTCCTCTTTCCTTACTGGATGTGATATTTCCAAAGCAGACCTAAGGCTCACTAAGAGATGGAAGCTTGTGTTACTATTACCTGCACTGAGGATAAATGCAAGGAAAACTGTCTTCAAGGCTGCCAAACTGATACCTTTAAAGAGCCCTGAATTCCCCCCAGATCCTAAAGTGATAGACAGTCAGATAAATAGATTCACACAAATAATGCATTTAAATATTTAAAAAATTAATCTGGGACAACCCACCAAGTTTCTAAAGGGGAACTTTGATTTTAAGATAGTTAAAATTAACTATTTTAAGGTAAGGTTCTTTGAGTAGATGTGATATCTTTTATTAGACCAGCTGAGTAGTTGGTCTGAAGTTCTTAGCATGCTTTTGTGTGCAATCACCCTTCTTCAGGCACAGGGAGTTTCTGCTGTGAACAGAGAGACACCCTATGCCTGAAAAAGGGTGATTGTGCCCAAAAGCATGCTAAGAACTTTTTTCCAACTACTCAGTTGGCCTGCCTATGTCCTTAGACCAACATGGTTACAACCAAAACCCCAGCAGCATGTTAAAATTAATATGTAGTTCATGCAATGTCCTTATGCTCTGTACCTGAAGCACTCAACAGGAGTGCTTATGTCTGCATCATTTCTCTTCTGACTGCATTTTCTAGTATGTAAAATACATTATTACATTTTGTAGAAGTGGAAAAGGATGAGGCATTTTTTCCAAGCTGTTAATTTATAATTGCCTCTCATTACATTGGATCTTCTCTGCCTTACTGGCCCAGTAATGTTCCTTCATGCAAATCAATCTCTCTTTCTTTCCACAGGTTTTATTTGGGGAGAAATCAAGGAGATGTGGGACGGTGGATTCAACGAGTACATACATGACTGGTGGAATCTGATGGATTTTGCAATGAACTCACTCTACCTTGCAACTATCTCCCTTAAAATTGTTGCCTATGTCAAGGTACAGTAACTTGGAATGTGTACGTGAAACCGCCCATGCACAAGAAATTACCTGTGAACGCTAAAAATTCCAGACGAAAGAGAACAGATACCCACATTGCAAGTGGTAGCAGTTAGCATCCTGATTTTCAATCTCTGTAAAAAAGCCAGTGATTGAACTGGCTGGGAGAAGGAGCCTCTTTTTCATCGCAAGGGATTCTTCTGCCAATTAGGGTTAAGGGACACTAGTTGGGTGTTGTGTGGGAAGTGCTAAGCCCATGCTCACAATCTATTTTTCTTTAGGTAAAGAGTCAATCAAAAGTTTCCAGACTATCATTGGACAAAATGTAACAGTGCTAAAATCCAATTAAAATCCAAAGTTTAAGATGAAGAAAAATTACAGGGTAAGGAGATCAAAAAATGAGAATTTTACATTGTAAATGAGGAAAATGAGAAACCAGATAATTGGAGCTTTGAAACTATCCTGTTGCTTCCCTGGCATGGTGCCCCATTAAGTGGGACAGTGCATATCAGACTTCATCCTGAAAAGCACTTTCCCTATTTCTGGACACCTGATATTCTACATTAATGTATACTCAGGTGCAAAGCCAAAGGATTGCTTGAAGTACTCAATCTCCGACACATATATACATGCACACAAAGGCACGTACAATATTCAAAAGGCATTCTGGCAAGCCCACTACACAATCACTCATCCTAATTTCAGTGGGAGTTGTGTGCTTGGAAATCTTCTAGGATCAGGCTCCCAGTTTTTTTCCTACTCTGTCTCTTGTCCACAGAGTTTCTGGGGTTGGATTCTCCTCTCATTTTGGCATGAATCAGGAGTAACTTCATTTTGGTAGGTGATTTAAATCAAGTGTAAAATCAGAACTTCCTGACCTAGAGCCCTGCTTAAACAATGAGACAGTCCTTCCCCATTTCTTCCTTAGGATTCTGCTTCTGCAGACCATACACACATGAAATTATAGTCCAACTTTAGCTACCGATGTTTCAGCAAAGTGCCTGAACCTAACTCTCGAAAATGCTTGGGTCTTCATCTGGATCTATACTTTGTGGCCCAAAATGACAGAACAGATTCCCTGAATCCCTATCTATCCTCTCCCTTTCTCTACCAATTTCTGCTTTTTAATCTGGCTCCATAATAGGATTAGTTGACCACATTTTGAGCTACCCATGTCCATAACACTTGACAGAGATATAGGAACAATGATATTCAGTACATTTCTCTCTGGGCTCAAAAATATTATCTATTCCACTGGTATTTATGTGATTGCCTGAGTGAATATAAGTTACTTGTGTGTCTTAAGTGTCTCCAGGATCTATTAGAGTCTTTGGAGCACAGATTGCCTGTGCCAGTCCCAAGCACAATGCAGGTTAATGACAGGGAGTACTTTAAAAGTTAAGCAGTACCTATGCTATTTGTCTTTCTCACAGTGTCCACTTACAGTCATAAAAAAATAATGTAAAATAAAATAAGGACTCGTTTTCCAACCGAAGCATGAAATGAAGCATAAAGGTCTGCCTTTCCACATGGAATTACATGTGTCCTTTCTTTGTGCTGAATATAATTTTCCCTCCCTTCTGCTTAACAGTGCATTTAACCCTTTGTTGCTCTGTGGCACCAAACTGTCAGAATAATAAAGCAATGTGATCTAGCAGAACTGTGCCTCTGAATGGACTGGGCTCTTGCTGTCTACACCTAACAAATATCCATATTTTAAAAATATATATATATATATTGGAAAGTGGTACTTTTCAAAGGTCCACATTTTGGTCCCTTGTGCAAAGCCTATATAAGCTGTGGCAGCACTAATTGCCATGACTCCCCCCACCAAATTTCTGGAGCCCTGGTGGGGAGCCCCGTGGGCTGGATCACATGTCCCCACGTGCTAGATTGCACAGGTGTGTAGGGTTGTTCGGTGGCCAGATCTGGTGGCGGCCCCTGTGCAGGCCAGGCTGTGGATGGGTCTGGGTCCTAGGGCTGAGCCAATGCACAGGGTTGAGCCACGGCTGGATCTGGCATGCCAGTTTGCGCACATAAACTGACCCCATACTGATAAATGTGCTAACTCCACACTGTATGCAGCCCACAGCTTGGCTCTGCATCAGGCTTCTGGCCCATGGGGCTGGAAGGTGGGGCTGTACTGAGGGAGAGGAGTAAACTCCTTCATCCTGCACCACTGTATGGCAGACATGATTGCTGTAGCTTAAGCACACTGGGCACCTATACACGTGCAGCAAGGCTGCTCTCACATGCTGTAATTACAGTGCGTTGGAGCAGATGCAATTAATTGCTGGAGTGTGGTAATTACTGCTCCCCAGTAGACTCCAGCATCTTGCATATTAGTGTCCCTGTGCTGAGAAATGGTGGTGTGGTGCTTTAACAAAAGCTCATTCAACAAGCTTTAATTAAAGCACCCAGCAGCTGTTTTTCAGTGTGGGGATGCCGGTACATGAGACACTTTAATTACAGTGGCTCTTGAAGTTGCTCCAATTAAAGTGCGGCCCTGCCACCCCTATCCCCAGAGCATATGTATAAATGCCCACTGTTTCTAGAGATCCCAGTAGTGGACATTCTGGTTTACAGCAGTTTCATTTTGCTGCTCTGTCACATTGATTCAACCACATACATGGTGGCAGGGGGAAATGTACTTCCTGTCCCAGGAGAGCCAAAACTTAGATCCTTCCTTACGGTGCTCACTTTCCCAGGCTGTCTTTCCATTTCATAGAAAATTGGGGGTGGAAGGGACCCCAGGAGATCATGTAGTAGTCCAACCTAATGTTCAAAGCAGGCCCATCCCCAACTATCTCATCCCTGTCAAGGTTTTGTCTTAAAAACCTCCAAGGATGGAGATTCCACCGCCTCTCTGGGTAACCCGTTCCAGTGCTCTACTACCCTCCGAGTGAGACAAGTTTTTCCTTATATCTAACCTAAACTTCCCATGGTGCAATCTGAGACCATTTCTCTCCACCACAGAGAACAGTCCAGCTCCATCCTCTTTTGAACCCCACTTCAGGTAGTTGAAGGCTCCTATTCAATCCCCCCCCCCCCGCAGTTTGTCCACATCCTTTCTGTAGTGGGGACCCAAAACTGGACATAGTACTTCAGTTGTAGCCTCATCAGTGCTGAATAGAGGGGAATAATCACTTCCCTCGATCTGCTGGCAATGCTCCTACTAATGCAGTCCAGTATGCTGTTAGCTTTCTTTGCAACAAGGACACTTCCAGCCAGGCAGCTGTGATATAAGCACACATGAGAAGCAAGGAAAGGAATGATTTTGCCATATCCAGTTCATGGTATAAACTCTCCATCTAAACAGACCTACAGTGAGGCTTTCTAAGCCCTGAAGACTGCATAGTGCTGAGTTCCCACTTTTCAAAGGGAATGCCAAGGTAGCTCTCTGAACAAGCAGCTCTGCAACAGCCTCAGAGTGGAGACAGATTATATGTTTTTCTCCTGATGTTCAGAGTTGGGGAGAAAATTAGACACTTGAAAGGTTGATCTTTGAGCTGGGGGCAATAATGATAAAATTGAAGGAAATCAAAAGACAAACAATTCAAGAATGTGAGCTATTTGATGTCTCTCTCCCTGGTCCCCTACACACACACAGCCAACATACATAGAAAAAACACGTCCATAACTGCATACTATCACACATGAAGATGTAAACCACACATAACCAGGCATGTATACAAGCACAGAGTGATGCTCGTACTCTGTGTGAACAGCATACTTATACACAGAGAACTACAATATGGACATATATGCCATCAGTTACACTCACACATGGGTATAAAGCTACAAAGGTGGTCAGTCCCTGCAGGCCCTAAACATCTGTGTCACATCCCCTCTCTAATCCTGGCCTTTCAGTTGGCTCCATATGTCACATAATGATCGAAGAACATCAGCACTCTCAGCCTGCAACCCTGACTTTTCACAGCAGGGCTGTATAGCTCCACCCCGTGGCCCACCTCTTCATGCCTTTGTAGGCTGGTCTGCTGTGCCGGATGTACTTTAGGGTGTTTGGTGGAGCTGAAGTCACTAAGGGCCAGATCTGTATTGATTCTGTAGGTGTCTAAACAGGACCTAAGTTGAATTTAGGTACCTGAATCAACAGAGGGATCCTAACTTGATCCTGCAAAAATACTTTCGTGTCTCTATTTATTATGTACCTCCAGTTTGGCCTGACAATATCTCGATGCCTAGATTTGAGATATTGTACATGCTTAGACGTGATCCAAGTCACCAAAGCATAAGTCCCAGCTAAGCTTGCTGCAGTCCAAATTGGTGCTGGGAAACAACTAAGCTCCACCTAAGTCCCATATTCTTTAGGAGAGGACAGAACATGGAATCATAGAAAAGTAGGCCTGCGAGGGGAGGTCATCTAATCTAGCTTTCCGCTCAAGGCAGGATCATCCCTATCTAAACATGCCCAGTGGCTGACTGATGGTGACAGCCTTCTTGCAGCTCAATATTACACTTTGGAGGAGGAGGAGTCAGAAAGATGAGCATGAGTGTATAGTCTAGTAGTTATGGTAGCTGGAATATGGTTATTTCTGTTTTTAAACAATCACAGTTTCGTGCAAGATGCATGAACAGTCCCGGCAGGAGGGTGAGAAGCCACAACCCGTCACAAGGACAGGAATGCCACCCTTGTTGAACTTCAGAATCACGTTTTCTCTTGCTTTGTTTCCCATCCCCATGAGTCTTGCACTCTTGACTTCCCACTTGACCAGCTTCAACATGAGGGGTGGAGGAAACCCTCTCCTGCATTATCTGGTAGGTCTGCAGAGAGGAGCACTCTCCTGGAAAATATAACACTTGAGAAGTCTTAAATCCTACATCTCCCACTTCTCTGATGAGTGTTCTTGCCACTAGGCTATTGAGTAGGGTACAAGCTGCCTAAATTTTAGGTTTGCAATGCTATGTGGAGGTGCTTTACACTTCAATGAAGATCTGACCCTAAATTCATAGCAGTTGGCCAGCTACCAGACAGCTGTCCTCCAAAACTTCTCTTCCCTCATCAAAGAGATACTTCCTATCACTCCTCTCCACAAATGGTCTCTCCACTTTCGTCTGGATCAAACTCATCCACATACTTTGTGACAGGGACCAGTACCAAACCTTCCTGAGGAACGTGCAATGGTCAGATCTGGAATGACCTGCCCTTGGCAAGCATTCCTTCCCAACACTAGCCACTTGGAGGTTGACTTATGCTTTGAAGCACAGGAGTTTGCAACCCCCCTAATGGTGCTAAACTCCTTTGTAATGCAAATGTAAGTGTTCTTGATAGCTCTACAAATCCATTTGGATTTCTAAGCTCTGGCCTCAATGTTACCTGATGCCAATGAGACTCACAGGTGCATTGTGTGCTGATGGAAAAAGTATTTCCATAAATCATTTCTAAAGGTGTTGCCTTTCAATATCATTGAATACCCCCTTCCCAGTCAGCCTTTACTATGCCATTCTCCATGCGCTTCTGCCTATGTCCTGTCTTTGTCATCTGGGGTCCGAACTAAACAGTGCCTTTTCGGTCTTTCTGTGTGCAGGCATTTTCATAATCTATCTTCCTACTTGTGTTTCCGTTACACTTTGCTGGATTGGGGTGACCAGAACTGAAAACAGTATGCCAAGCAAGGGCACACCACTTATTTATACAGTGTCATTATAGCACAACCCTGAAAAGGTGCCATTTTTTAAATAAAGATTGTGAAATGAAGAAGACCTTGTCAAGAGCTTTTAATAGCAATTGAGTCTATCCTGGCAGAGAGCCAGATGCTGTTACAAGTGTCTAGCCAGCATACAAAGCAGAATTTAAAACGTTTCCTGAGAATTTGCTTTCCAAGTATGTGAGTTTCCCTAATCACCATCCACCACAAACATCTCTCATTGAGGTATTAGCAAGAAGTTGAAAACATCTCACTGGTTGTGAGCATTTTACAGGCCATTTTCAAATCAAATTAACAAAGTCAGTCCATGGTGTTCACGGAAGAAAAGAACAGTTTGGAAATGTCAGAAGCAATCAGAGGCCATACAGAAGTGCATTTGTGCTGTAACTCCGCTTATTCATACTTAGAAGTATTTTGAAACACCAGGCTGCTTTCTGCCCTGACCTTGAAAATGTATGAACATTGTACATGAGTTAGAGCAAAGGTCCCTCAAAACCATCTCCGAATGAAAAGTGTGATGGTGGTTATACCACTTCTTTCTAAAATTCATTAATTGCTATAGAGTGTTTGCTATTTTATGTATACTTTTGCCCCTCTATAAAGAAGTGAATGAACAGAACAAAATGTTAGGACTTAAAAGGCTAAAGAATACTGTGCTGTAGAACGATTTGATTCTACCCTGTTTACTAGTGTAGGTCAATCCAATGGATATAACACAGTTATAATCAGGCTTTTTAATCTCAAATGAGTTGCAACCACTTACATGGGGTTGCACTTGGCTCAAAGACTTTAAATGCATTACAACCACATTAAAATGAGTTCATTTTATAATTGATGTGCTCATATGTATCCAGCATTCCAGCTGTACTTATGACCTCTGCTTAAGTGGCTCTCCTAAAATTACCATGACAAATTAACTAATAAGAAAATTAATGGGAATAAAGCTGGGAGGCTGGCTTTAAATAAGAGGAAAGATATATTTCTCAAATTGAAAAGTGCATCCATGTTCTTTCCTGCTTGCCTTTATCTCCAACCTGCCCATCACATACTCTCTCAGCACTATCTGGAACATGTATTAAGGAGCTGGAACTGAAAAATTAAATAACTGGAAAAGGACCAAAACTGGAAGCTAGAATCTGATAAAAAAGAATTTGAAGCCTTTTGAATTTGTCTGGGTCGGGGGATTCTAGTTGAATCTGGGGCTGTCGCTGAGCTACTCATTCCCATTCTGGATCTAATTTAGAAGCTGCCAGCAGGCCATATGGCATTAGAGAAAAAGTTGATCTCACATCTGGGGATAAAACCTAGTAGGAACTGTTTGTATGATAGCTTCATTGAATCTAAACCTGAGCTCTGGGCATTAGTTTCAAGCTAACAGACCTAGACCTGAACAGCACCCTTTTTGGGTCATGAAAAACTGGTTAGTGTTAGTGCATAATGAAAAGCTATTTACGGATGTAACTTTTAGGACTGCATCAATTTTTAACTGCATCATTCACTTTCATACTCTTATTATTTCTTTCAGTATAATGGCTCCCGTCCAAGGGAAGAATGGGAAATGTGGCACCCGACGCTCATTGCAGAAGCCCTCTTTGCAATATCCAATATTTTAAGTTCCTTGCGTCTCATATCCCTGTTTACAGCAAATTCCCACCTGGGACCCTTGCAGATCTCTCTGGGGCGCATGCTGCTAGACATTCTCAAATTCCTCTTCATCTACTGCCTGGTGCTTCTGGCTTTTGCCAATGGACTGAACCAGCTTTATTTTTATTATGAGACCAGTGCCTCAGAGGAACCCAACAACTGCAAGGGGATCCGATGTGAGAAACAGAACAATGCCTTCTCCACGTAAGATCCTTCTCCTTTCTGTTTTGCAGACTTATTTTCTTGGTCCCTCCTCTTAACAATCTCCGCACCCTGGCTGCCACTGCAGTGAAACTGTTTTTATTTATTCATATGCAAACATCACACCGGCTGATTGGTTATGTAAGGAAGGGGTGAGTTAACTGGGGCAGGCACTCTGCTGAGCTCTGCTAGTGAATTCAGTCCTTTTAGGTCCAGTAAAGGCAGTCAGTCGTGAAGCTGGAGACCATTTCCAGACTTCAAATTCTCTCCCTATGATGGAGTATACGTGACCTGTGCATTGTTAAGGGAGTTGATGATAAGAATCATAGAAACTAGAAATTGAAACACACACTACTGCCAGGTCTTCTAATCCATCACCTTGCCAATACAGGTTGCTTTTCCTACATATATGCTGCAGGATATTTTAGTAATGTCCTATGCATAGTTTCAGTATCCTTAAGAAAATCATGTGAGCACTCTTGCAGAAGGAATGGTTTTATCTGATTTGTTAGGGGAAAATGAAGAAAATATAGCACAAAATAGAAGAAACTAACATACACAATTAGGAATATGATAGTAAATTATAGTAATATAAAATAATATACATTATGGCCATAACAGCCACCTATTCAATGGATTCAAAGAGCAAAATTGTTATCTGGGCATACAACTGACAGAAGACATAGCACAAGTGATCCAACTAGTGCAAAAGTCTTATCTCACCTACACTGGATTTATATCTATGTAACATTATTAACCACAATTATTTTATTTCTACTGAACTGAGATGAGATTCACTGAGGTCTCTTGCTGGAAATGCTGGTCCAGTATTGAGGTGCTGAAATACAAATTGCTATGCGGACAGCTGGCATTGTTACCAGCACACTGAAAAATAATTTGAATTGTCTTTTTAGTATATTCATTTTAATTGACAACAGTAGTAATAATGATAATAATCAGCACCAATCCAATTATACTTGGTACTTTTACAGTACTTAAAATGCAGTACAATGGAACAAAAATGAATAATTCACAATTCAGTTTACTGCCCACATAGAGCAAACAAGAAAAACAAATTATTATCAACCACTTGATACTGAAGCAAATAAAACTCTCAGTTATGCCTGCAAACTCTCCGTATATCTTCTGCCCAAATGCTTAAGATTAAGGAAAGGATTTGCAGCATGTTCATAAAGTTATCAGACTGAAGCCGTGGCAAATGTTAAATGTACAAGGGCAAGACAGAGAGCAAACACTCCAGTTTTCCTGCCAATATTTTCCCTTTTAAAAAGCAAAGAATCCTTTACCCTAAAAATCAGTCCTCCCCTGCAAGAAGCAGTAACTCCCTCGTGATAAAGGATTCCTGACTCCATTGACAGGTTGCCGTTCTCCACTGCATACTCTAAAGACATGGCTAGATGACTTAAACCAATATAAACCTGGAGAGAATCAGTGAAGTGAACAGAATTCCATGCTGTCGGTGAAGACAAAATTAAGGGCTTCCATTTTATCCTAGTTTAAGGAATTTTAATACCTCTAATGATATTTTATATGTGGTGCTGTAGCCAAGCAGTTAAGGCATCTTGCTACAGTTTCATAGTCCTGCTTTGGATTCATGCTACAGGGTGCTCCCAGGTGACCCAGCTGTCAAAGGGGACCTGGGCATTCAGGCTAGAGAGGCAAAAGGAGCCAGATGTGATGCTTGCCATAGTGGTCCTTTAAATACCACTGGCTGCAGAAACCAGTGTGCCTTAAGCACACTAGCCTAATGAGGTGTTAGGCTCGGAAAGTATTTTGACCTGACTTGCAAAATATTTTGTGCTCGCCTTGCATCAGTATTTAACTAGCACTATCTCTGGCGCTGAGCTGATGCTTTCACAGCATCAGCAGTGGGCAGTGTTTAATAAGTGGCAGTCTTTCAGTAGACTGGAGGCATTTAAGTTCAGAACCAGAGCCAGCCACCCTGGGAACTGAGAGGTACTAGTGTGTTTTAATGTCAGATTTTGGATTGGGCCCAGCTCAGTTACAAACCAGTTTGTTTGATTCAAGACCACAATCAGTGGAAGAGCCACTGATGGTTCACTAAGGAAACAGAACATGAGGTCATCAGGGAAAAAAGTGATTTTGAAGTTTCTAAGAGGGTGTAACACACAATGGGGAGTTAAAAATGCTATAAAATTACTTAGCAGAAAGTGTACAGATCAACTTGACAAAGCCCTTGGAAAGCAGACCACTTGTTCTCCCCCATTGCCATGCATTTACCATTCATGCCAGTGAGACTGCAGCACAAAAGGAAATTTGTGGGGGCTCCGCCTGTAAGGACAGAGGCTTGTTTAAAACAAAATAGCAGTGGGAGGGGAAGAACATTAGGACCGTGGTCTCTTGGCAGGGGGCAGAATACATTGCAATTGCATTTTTTGTTTGAGCCTCACTTAAGAAGTTTATTCAACATGTTCTCAAAAGTTTAAATAGTCATTACAAACACCCCTAGTGCAAGCTGACATTTCACTCCTCAAGCAGATGCACAGCAGGTGCTATTTGCTAAGAATTGAGCAACCTGCAAAATAGGAAATTATATCTTTGAGTCGGGAAGAATGAGTGAGTGCCATTGGAGTGAATTCAAATCAGCCCTAATGTTACCTCAAATTTGTGCCTGTTAATTTCATCCCTAATGGACAAAGGCAGGCAAACAGCTTCCAACGAGGCCCTTCGATACCTAACAGTGTTACTAGGCAGTCACATAATAAGGCCTCATTTTATAAAAGAAGGAAAACCGGGCTGCTGTTGTTGTTTGTACAGTTTATTTACAATATTTACTGTCACATCGCTGCTTATTATTCTCCAAGGATGGGTTTAATATCTTTTGGGAAGGAATTTTCTGCAACACAAGTGCAGCTCCTAGAAAAGTAATATTCCTTTGCGACAGTGATGACATGATGCCATTAATAATTCAAGGTTTTATGCTTTGGCCTTACCATGCTTGAGAAAGTGGAGTGTGTCTATTGCTAAGGCCGACAATCTGAAAAAATATATTTACTACCAAGGCTCAGGCAACCAAAGGAGGGAAATGGAAAAATGAGAAGAGGAGCAAGTATGAGAGAGAGAAAGAGAGGAATCCAGTTACTGTTTTCTGCAGAATCATTCCTCCTTGAGAGTGACACTAACAACTGGATTGCCATTTTCTCCAAGACACTGCAGTGTAACTAGAGGTTAATAGTGCTCCTGAGAGCAAGGCAGGCACTTTCTTTTCCTTCGCTGTCTTTACTGGAAACTTGGGGTTTGGATATTTCTCCCATTCAATTCTCAAAGCTCAAAATCCAGAGATTATCTGACAAGAGGATAGAATCTCTCTCTCTCTTTTTAAAGATGCCTGTCTAAAGCTCCTTCAAAAGTGCTTCATTATGGGCATGGATTTTCAGTTCTGATCCATTGACACACACTTGTGGGAAGCATAGGAATGGACTGCGAAAGGCGGAGGAGAGAATAATTAAATCTTGTCTTTATGCAAAGTTGCAGAACCCAGTTTCTGTCTTTTTCCTGGAGAGCCTGCATTACCCACCCCTTGTCCATGCCAAAGAGCTTCTTACTCCATGAGTAGCCCAGTTCATGGCACTGTTGAGAGAGTAAGGCTCCTGTCGTCCATATGAAGGGTTCACAATTTGGCTCCCAGGATAGAAACAGGGCATCAGCAATGCCTGCCTTTGCTTAGACACATTAGCTGCAAATAACCTAATGGTACAAGTGTGTGTGTGTGTGTGTGTGTGTGTGTGTGTGTGTGTGAGAGAGAGAGAGAGAGAGAGAGAGAGAGAAACAGAGAGAGAATGTGTGTAAAATATAGCATTCCTTCTTAACCTATGGCCAAGTTTTCCTCTCAGGTGTAATGGCACAAGTCCAAGTACCAAGTCATTCACATTAAAGTACTTATTATAGTTTAATACAAGTGTGGCTAAGAACCAGAGGCATAAATAACAATTTCTGTGCCCTGGGCAGAGCTGCGGTTGAGCATGCCCCTTTCCCTTTCAGTACCCTAAATGGTAGCCAAAGAGCAGAGGTCAAAGCCCCCAGCTGCTTGTGCCACAACAAAAAGTCCCCATGTCCCCACTGCTGCCACTGCACAGGGTCCCTGGAGCCACCGTTCTGGGCTGGTGCCCCACTTGCCCCACCCTGGTTATATTATTGCTAAGAAGAGAATATCTCCCTAAGCCTGAGGTGTCTTGAACAACCACCTCTCGGCCCACGCTCCTACTTGAAACGGATGGGTAGGTTGTAATTCTGCCAGGTACAGCTTAAGTTCAAGCCAAAACAGATTTTTCCCCAGGATGCTTTATGGTGAATCATCCAGACATAAAGCCCCCCAGCAGGTCCTTGGTGATCCCTGTGCTTCAACACCCATTTATTTTGGATGGTTCATTCTTAACCTTTTCCTTTTCCGCACAACTGGGTTTGTCCTTGCCTTTCTCTCCTTTTCTGATTTTTTATCTAGTTGAATTGGACAGCTAGTCCCTTTTATTAGCCTCCTGTGGACTCTTGAACATTTTTTTTTTGGCTCCATTTGATAAGAGTTGGGTTACGCAGCTGGATTTATTGGCACACCATTTATTATAGGTTGTAGTCTTATGATGATAAGGTTCCCCATAATGACTGTCTTTAATGACTTCCTTATATATTGATTTTACATGCATGACACATGCTTTACCTTAAAAATTATTAATCCTTATTCTGTTTTTAAACATTCTTTATTCAATGAAAAATCCTCTTGCAGAATTCAGGTTGCTGAAATCATTGGGTGTTTTGCTTTAATGGAGACTTTATAATTTGGCCCATGGTATAAAATAATTAGATTGTAGTGTGTGCATTAAAAATGTTAAAGCACAAACTCCCCTGTTGATAATAGTGGTGTGAGTGCTAAAGAATTCAAAAGGAACCTGGGCAAACACCACAGATTGCTAGTTTTTCAAGCTTAGGCAAAATAGCATAATGTATATTTACTAGTTTTTACTGTAGTATTTTTTTCACGTGTCTGCTGACTCCAGGCCAAAAAAACCAAAGTCTTAAATGCAAAGCACCCATTTTTAGAGTCTTGCCACAACAATACCCAAGTGGCATCATGTTTCGGAATGCTGATTATGTATTTGCTATGATTGCAAAAGGTCTGTTGTCTATGGGTGAAGCCATAGAAACCTAGTATGATCTCATCAGCTCTAGACCTAAGTGAGGTCAGGTCGACTTGGTCTTTGGATGGAGGAGTCATAAGAAAAACTTGTCATGCTGTATTAATTAGATGACACAGTTTCTCCTGACTCAGTACTGATCAATTGTTCCAATATTATCCTGCAATGTGGCATGAATTCAGGTTCCTGACCAATTATGATGGTAGAACCCAGAGTAAGAATCCTAATCCCACTATCCTAGTTAAATTTCTGCTGAGGTTACTGCATGCTCTCTATATTAATCCTGGAGTTTTAACAGGATATAATATTCTTCACCTTCTGCCTTTAATGCAGCATAGCTGTGAACTAGTAAGATGTGGCCGTTTTGGATGTCAGTGGTAAAGAATGAGCTTACTGCGTATATAGTTTGTACAACTGTGCCTGATGAAGACACTGTGTAATAAAGGGAGGTGTTATGACCTGTGGTTTTGGTTTGCCCAGACTGCTGCTGAATTCTTTAGAACTCACACCACTATTATTAACAGGGGAGTTTATGCTTCAACATTTTTAACGCATGTGTATAATATATATAATACCTCCCTTTATTACACGGTGTCTTAATCAGGAACCGTTGTACAAACTATATATGCAGGAATGCTCCTTCAAATATATATATTATCTACTCCTTTTTGCTATATATATCATGGCAAGGAGGACCAGATAGTCTGATCCTGTGTGTGTGTGTGTGTGTGTGTGTGTGTGTATGCATGCATGTGTGCACACACATATATTCAGGGGCAGTTATGAACTTGGGCATTGCACCCTCAATGGACAAGAGCATCCCAAGTGCCAGTCAACACTCAGAAGAGGGCAGACACCAGTATAATCAAGGCACAACTCTCTCTTCCACACGCCCTTCCCCTCAAAAGGGGAAATAAGTGTTGCTCTTTTGCATACTCAACCCAGTGCAAAAGCAGTGCAGACCACTTCAGTACTCACCTTCACTACAGCAAGGCTCATATAGCCCTCTGCAATCAGTATGAGACCTAAGTATGTTCCTTCTCCCAACAACAAGTATTAATGTGCCGTTTGTCTTTTGCAGACTTTTTGAGACCCTCCAGTCACTCTTCTGGTCTGTGTTCGGTCTGCTGAATCTCTACGTCACCAATGTGAAAGCCCGCCATGAGTTCACCGAATTTGTTGGGGCCACCATGTTTGGAACCTACAATGTTATCTCCCTGGTTGTGCTGTTGAACATGCTCATAGCCATGATGAACAACTCCTACCAGCTCATTGCTGTAAGTGCTCTCCTCCTCTTCCTTTTCTGATGTTCTCTTCTGCAAGATGTGTCTGCTTTACACGTAGCACATGCACATCTCAGTATTTCCTGACTAGCGGTATGCTGGAATTTCCATTCACTAGGCTGAATCTGTTAAGTTTCTAGGCTCACATGGGCTGCTACGTTCAACTCTAATGCTATGTGATTGCAGCGGGCTATAGCCTGCTAACTGTCCTTGTCTTCTCTGATTCTCTACCTCAGGAGTATTAATCACTTTGTCATTAACAGCTTGCTTACTCCATAGTACAGAAGAAACACAGAATGCAGCGGGCTGGTTGCATTTTCAAATGTTTCTTCACTCTTTATTTTACCTGTTTTCTGGCGTCCTGTTCCCTCATTCCCAGTGTTTCTTAGCCAGAGCCACCTTCCTCATTTGTGCAAGGGACCAATCCTGTCATTTTGATTCCATAATAGTCCTGTAGAAATCAGTCCATTTCAAAGTGAAATGCAAATCGATTCTATAACTGCCTGTGCCTGTGGTGCATCTCTGAAATCAATGAGTCCGAGAGCATTTGTGTAGAAAGCAAAATCTGACCTCAGAGTTGTCACACACTGTGGACCCAGTTGCAGACTTTTCCAGTTCTCTGAGGCACATTGGGTATTCGGGTAGGACTTCAGTAACTACAGTTACTCAGTCTATGATCCTTGAAAGGCACTGCTCTGTGTTTTGTTAAGGATCTTCAGTTAATTTCCACATGAGCCTAAAGGGAGCCTAAACCTTGTGAACATGGTGTTCAGATAGGTAAAAAGCAGAGAGGGAACGTGTCAGTTTGGTTGATTATCATCCCTGGCTCTTGATGTCGTAGGGTGGTGCCGTGTTGGATGGTTTGGGAAAGGGAACAAGAGCCAAAGGGCTAAATTCTATTTTACTTCCTGTTCCTAAAGCCTAAGAGCACACACACTGTCATATAATTGCCATTTTGGGGGCTTACTGTTGGTTTTTCAGTTCTGGATGCGCAAGTGTGCGTGTACCCACTGAGCACGCTCAGTTGGACAGCTGGGAAATGAAGTAGAAGGGTCCAGGTACTTTCATAGGGCTGGGCAGGTCCTGACATTGTGGGTTTTCTGTGATGACAGAAGCCCAAAATGTGTCTGGTAGAAGTTTGTGCCCTCAGTCAGCCAGTCAGATAGAAGCATGTGGGAAACGTATGCGGGGGCAGCACAGGGGGAGCTCCCACCCTTCTCCGGACATATATGACAGTGTCGGGACTCTGTTTGCTTGCTTATGTCTGCATGCTCCAAAGACAGTGGCCAGTGCTCACAAGCTAGTCCCAGCTAGTTGATCACACTGAAAACAGACCCCTCCTCTGAGACTTCATTAGTCTGTGATACGTCTGAACCTGTGATCCAACTCCCATTAAAGGAGTGGAAATATCGAAACCCTTAATCTTGCTACCAACTGGGAAAATGGTTCGTGGCAAGAATATACTGTTTTTCAGCCTGCGTCAGGACTTTTATAGTGTCTCTCTATTCAATGCGTTCCCTTTTCATTTCTGGAATCACTGGTGTGGGATATGGAGAATACACAGGCAGCATCTTTGACATGCTTTTGCATCCTCTCTCTGTTTGGCTTCAGATAGGCTTCACAAAGGCCAAATCTGAGAAGAGAAGCATTTGCTGCCCACTTAGTTATTTAATAATCCTTATTCTCCTATTAAAAGAGTTCCACTCATCCAGCAGAACAGTGGGGGGCCGACCTTTTTGCCAGCCACGCTATAAAGCAGTCCCACACCCCCACCAAATGCCACTCTGATTCCCTTCCCCTGCCCCATCTGCTGCTCTGCCTTGTGCTCCCTCTCCTGTACTCCCTGCCTGATCTGCTGCTTTGGTTTCTGCTCTCTGCCCTATCTGCCACTGTGCTGCCTTTCTCCTCTTTGATCCGCCATGTGCCGCACACTGAGGCTACCCATGCCACTTGTGGCACTCATGATGCAGGTTGGCTACCTGTGCAATAGAATAACAAAAAGAATACCATTTAACTTAGACAGCCACATATCATAAATAACCAATATTAGAATAATTTGTAAATAATTCATAAATTGAAAATCGTTGTGCATGGAGCAACCAGAAACAGTGAATACTTTGATCATGATCTCTGTCTGTTTGCAAAAGCTCTGTGGTCTAAGCACTAAACTCATCAAGCTCTAGCTAGGCAAAATCATTGTTCCCTGCCATGGCTCATGACGGTAATGCTTGCAGTAGCTATGTTGGGAATGGTATAGATTACTTCTTTGTTACTTAATCTGTAATACAGCAATACCCACTGAGCGCAGTGACATTTGCTGGGAAAATATAAAAAAGAGATAATCAGCTCCAAGCTGTCCTGATGCAGCACCACTGAGCCTGCAAGTGGCTCATTTTTTAAATACTGACATTTCTTCATTTGTGCCTTACAGTATTCCTTATGGGAAGATGTTTTTCCTCTATGTCTTCCAAGGGTCACAGAAGTGGATGTGTTCCCTGTCTACTATTCATTAACATCTGTTGAGCTTTGTGATTATAGTTCATTTTCTTAACCTGTCTTTACAGAGAGTAACTAAACCTTCCCGGTTCTGCATTGGCTGCTCCATAGAGCATCTTTTCTTAATAGCCTTTTTCTTGAGGATGTACAATGAAGACATACAACAAGCACGGTGCTCAGGAACCAGGAAGTGGTGCTGTCCCTCTCATGAAATGTTTCAAAGAAAAGTCACATGCCGGTCTCCAGAGTAGACTGAGAACTTGCTTGCAAAATGAACAGGGGAGGAAGTCATTTTTAACCTCTCAATTTCTCTGAAATGGAGCGAGCAGTGTTTGCTTCAGGTCTCATCAATGCCACTTCATAATGAGCCACTGAATTTGCTGCTGAGCAATATTATTGCCTCTCCCCCCACCTTCCTCCCACACGTGAGTGCACGCTCCCTCAGCTAGTACCAGGATAGATCTTTCCATGTGTGTGCTGAATCTGCTTTTGTAATGAGGCTGGAGAAAGGAAAATGTAAACTGTTTCTGCCAAATGCAGAGTTTAGGTCTTCGTTGTCAGAAAAGTCCTGCATGCACACAGCATGCTGCCACAGAATGGCTACAGAAGGCTCAGTAAGGAAAGCAAGCACAAAGCCAGTACATGATTTCAAGGACTTTCAACCAATGGCAATGCAAACATTTTATGATTTTTGGACAAAGTTCATTCAGGCTCCATTCAGGAACAGTAGGCAATCCACCTGAGGCAATCTAGACATCGATTTTTCTCCACGCAGCTTGTGCTTTTTGTTTTTCTTTTTTTTTTATTGCAAAAACATCGTCCATGTCTGCTCGTGGAAAACACTGCATTTTGCTGAGAGAGCAAACACAATGCAAACACGTGATTACATTTCAGTACATTTCTGGGCCTTGTCAACTTGAGAAGATTTGAATGTTCTAAAAAAGCAGCACGGAGCGTGTTACGCACCGTTGGGTCCCTCATCTAAATACTTTTCTAGACATGATAGAAATGCCAACATTGGATGAACACAGAGGGAATATGTTATGATGACAAGTCAAAAGACAATGGGATTTATCTTCATAAAATAGGGGGAGCCAGGTGGCTCCACCATTCATGAGTGACATGAAGTAAAGGAGTGGGTAATGAAGCTAGTTTATGTGATGCATTATCTCTCAAATTATCACCACTTGGTTGCATCTAAGTGCAGGAATCTTTCTGCACATTACAGCTTGTAATTTAGCAAAGGACCTTGATGCCAGATAACACTGATATACACAACTGTGTCCGTGCAAGGTGAAAAGCGCGCACACATTTTGCAAGCATCCTGTGCGTGCTTTCTGAAGTCGTGACCATACTGATACAAGTTCCAGTGATTTCCAATAAATCCCACAAGTTATCCCATAGAAGTTATTGTGAGAGAGGCTATCTTGATCCTTCAGAGCTAGCAAGAGTCACGTGAGCCAAGAATACATTTAATAGTTAGGGCCTTGATTTAGCTGCACTTTGAAGACCTTAGAGAAGAGTGATCTTGTAAGTTGGGAAGCATCTGGAGTGGTCAGTGCTTGTATAGGAGCCAGTGGTCTGGCATGGTTTTCTTGGCTGCTAAGTGAAATAAATGTATGAAATGTAAAATGGAGGCATTACACACTTTCAGTAACTTAATAAACCACATCAATTTTCACAAGAATGGAAATGTTTTCTTTCAGTATCTTGGACCAGCTCACATGCTATCTGTTTAAGTTGATGGAACCATATTAATAGCAGGCTCTGGTATTTTTCCTAGTCACAGTCTTTTGTATAGTGTTGTTGTGCGGTAGGAGGCAGCAGCGATATTCTACTTCTCTGAGAGGTGGTAATATCTATGCACAGTAGACAGGCAGAACAGCGTTCTGCGATCTCCCAAGACAAAATGGAAGACAACTGTTATCTCATAGTTGTAATCAAACCAAAGAAGGTTTGAGAAAAGTTGCCCATAATTATTGCAGAAAAATGAGGATTTGAGAGACAGAACCTCTCACTCGAATACGTTAGCAAAAATGACAGCAAAATTCGTGTGTTCAATGTTTCCAAATATATCTCTGGCAAAGCAATGGCTGACCTAATAAAAACATACCTGCCAAGGCATGAATGGTGTAAATAAGGACACTGGGAAGAAAAATAGGGCCAGCTTGTAAATGCTGGATTGGAATAGATTGGATGAGGACATTTTATTAAAGATACAGAATGCAAAATGATAAATGTTTGGCTTAATGAGAGAGGGACTTCATATAGGAAATAGAAAGAGCTAGTATGTGTGGTTTAAAATTATTTATCACTGGCAGGGAAGTCATATGAGTGCTATGAGGGGAATTTTCATGAGTTGCCCACAGCAGACAGTAGAACAATTAAGAAACATAATTCTAAGGATTTCTCAGATGCCTTTTGCATTTGTCTCCAGCACAGCTTTGAATTTCCCTCTGGAAGCTCTCTAGCATCCATCCTCCTCTGCACAGGTTTAAGTCCTCCAACATCGTGACTGGGACAGCTGCCCATGGCAGTACACAGTAGAAGCAGAAGCTTGCTTGTCCTCCCTTTCTGCAGAATGGTCCGTATGCTCTACAGAAAGCTTCGACCACCAGAACTCATCCAAATTGTGCAGTTATTGCTTAGACGCATCATTCTTCTGACTGTGGGTCATGGTGCAGATCAGTGCATTGAGGCAGGGTATGTTATTTTTAAAGTAAGGAAGAGGGGAATGTAACACATGGGAATGGTTTAGCTCCTGTGGAAACAGAAGCTTATTTTGTTGACTCTTTTTTTGGGTTTTTGGGAGATGGCTAAAGTCACAAAATGAAATATAGCTATGGACTAAACTATCTCCACAATGGGGGATATTAAAGGACTGTGGAGTGGTCCACTAGCAAGGTCAAATTACCGAACTACCCCAAAGGATGGAGGACTGTTTGGAGCTGCGGTTCTGTTTCAGGTTCATCCATTTTTTTTGTTTTCTGTGACAAATCGAGCCTAAAGTTTGTTTATAAACCTTGAAGTATAGCAGGAAATTAAGTTATGTTCTTATTGTAGACACTGATTAGGATACATATTTCTTGAAGATTTTTAAGTGCTTGGTAGCAAAACAACAGCTTTAGGTTAACCCTGCAAGCTTTTTATTTTCTGTGAGATGTCTCCTGATTTTATTTCATATTCTTTTATTCATTTTAATTAGATTGCAAGATTCTCTGGGCAGTGATCTTGGGTTTTTATTCTTATCAAGTGAAGTGCTCCTTTAAGATGCTTTGCAAATCATAATGTATATTAATATAGCAAACATAAATACTTCTACTTTGTACGCTGTTCCTGCACTGTAGAGGTTCAAATAAGATGGGTCTGGTGATAAGACCCTATAGATACTGAGCACTACAGGTAGAAAAGGCACAAAAGTAGGGCAGCCAAAACCACCTATGTGCATCTTGGGGATCTGGACATGCACATATCATTGTACATGCGATCTCAGTGTGTGCTGACATCCAGTGTTCAGACTGTGTTTTAATCTACAACAGCCATAATTATCCAAATCCCAAGTACTCTGTTATCCCAAACTGGGTTATGTCTTCAGTGACTGCAGAAAACATTCTCCCAGTTATCCAAATTTGCTCATTGTTTCCTGTGATGCAGGGAGGGATAATCATGTTTGTACAGTGTCCTCATATATAGTACTGGATATGTAGGGAAACATGGCTCAGAAATCTCCTTTACCATGAGCAACAATCACAGCCTACTTATGAGAAGCTGCATTACTCACAGGATCAAATACTATCTCTGTAAAAGGTGTGACTGGGTGTGGGGATGCCTGGTAAGTGGAACCGGAGCGTGGTGTAGTGCACTAAAGGTGTGTTGCACCTCCGTAATCCAGGGGCAGGGCAGTGCATGTGAAATCAGGCTTGGAGCCTGTCTATGGAGCGGTGGGAAGTTTAATTGCTCTGTGTTAGTAAGCAAAAGTATTCATTTGAAGGCATAGTACTTTTTGTCTTTTTCCTGGCTTCTAATTACATAAAACCTGTGGATTTGAGTCAAGCTGTTAATATTCATCTACTTTTCTCAAAGCTTGCAAGTGGATCTGGTGTTTGTGCTCTGACTTCATATGCTGCCTTTTCTTTTGTTGCTAGAATAAGCAATTGTAATACTCTTTCCTAGGCTCCAATCCTGGAAACCCTATGTCATATGAGTAGTCTCACCAGTTAAGACTTGCAGTTACTTTTATTTTTATATCAACCCCTTTTAAGAACTCCAGCCATCTACTTCATGTCTTGTGGCGAGGAGGGAAAAGCACTATATATACTCCCAGGATAAGGATGAGATCAAAACTCCCTGAGAACTCCTGGCATTTTTTGTTTATAAAGCAATATTTGTAAGCATTAATACTGACAGGTTCTTATTTCCCTGTTGTATTTACTGTGCAAAAGCCCCATAGGACAGATCCAAGGCTTTTTGCCCACTACATCCAAAAGCAGCACAGAAAATTGTCTTTTAGCTACATGGTGTAAGTCAAAGTATCCAGATGGAACCACAGAGGTTGCAACCCCTTGCGTTACCCTGTCCTTTATTCAGATGTGACAAGCTGAATTAGCATGATCTCAGACTTCTGCATTCAAGATATTTTGTTAAAAGACAACAGAATAAAAGACAGAAGGAAAATATTATTTGGGGGGAAAGGAATCAAATAATAAAAGAGATTTATGTGGGGATATATTCTACCTGATAGCCGTCCTCTGAAACCTGACTTTTTAAATGAATTCCAAAGCTCCTTTTCAACACATTGCAGTCTAGCAAACAAATCAGGGATACTTAATAAGGTAAAATAAGATGTATATACTTAAAAGCAAACTAGTGATCACTGAGTAAACACAATCCTTTTGGTGTACATTTTAGTCTGGCTTAATGTGATGGTGGCATCTTGTCATTGCTACACTTACAATGAAGGTCATACTAGCCCTTCCATTAGAGACCCTTTTTCAGGGTGTGCAGGTAACAAAAAGACACTTCCCTGTTTCCAATGCTTAGAGCCACATATGCAGCTCAAATTTCTATTCAAAAGCATAGTTGATCAATTATTAATGTATAATAGTCTGATTTCCTTTAGTTTAAAGGAAACACTTTGGATATATAACCCAACTTTCTTCAAATGTGGGTCTAAGTCTGTAGTTAAGTACCTAAATAAGCAGGCTAATTTTTCAGAGATGCTGACCATCTGCAGTTCTCATTAGTGTGGGAGGCTTTATAGAATATAATAAAGGGCATAGTCCTGCCCAGTGACCTTGTCAGCTAAGTATGAGCAAACGATGCCAAAAGAAGATGGCAGAGCAGCAGAAGTAGCACACACTACCTTCATAAGACATACAGTGGGCTAATTATGCAGGCTTCTTATAATGCTATAATTTCCTTGTTTCTTAATTAAGATGGGAATGCCAGCATTAGGTGGGAGCATAATGGAAGGGTGTCAAATGGTGAGAAGGGATGAAGCTGTAATAAAATGGTAAAGGAAATTGAATGGCAATGGAGGAGAAGAGAGAAATGGAAAATGGTAGATAGGTTACTGATAAGTCTGTATATCATACGGAGTCTGTGCTCTGACTCAAGGAAATCCCAGCAACCCAAAAATCAGCTCTCAGAGTTAGACTTACAGGCCATGCACAGACATTCAAAAAGTCCAAGGTGGAATCAATCTAAGCTATGAGGTTTTTTGTAAGCGGTGTAGTTTAAATCAATAGTGAACAGAGCACACATTAGCTCTTGGGGGAGGGGGGTGCAGTCTTAGACCAGATTCCTCAATTTTAAAACCAGTCTATGTGCCAAACTTCTGTTTTGTTATGGGTATAAACTGGTGTAACTGGGGTGTACCGGAGTGTGTACTCCCCTCTCCAGTAGAAGAGAAGGGTCAGCAGGGTGTACGTGCTGGAGATGAAAACTGCAGCTTCCTCACAGCTTCCCCTTCTCCAGTGCCTCTATAGAGGAAGACCAGGACACAATATCTTAACTATATACATGGTTTATTCAGGTGCAGAATAAAAGGGGAGGGGATAGAATAAACTGGATAGGTGATGAAGATAAATATTTACATATAATATATTCATGTCAGGAAATAACAGAACAGTCCCCCAAGACCCACGAGAGAAACCTCGCCCATGGATCCCCAGAGGGTAGGTATGTCCCAACAATTGATGAGTAAGCACCCCAAAATATAAAGCACAATAAACACTTAATAACCACTCCAAATATAAGACGAAGCAAGCAATTAATAAACACTCTAAAATGTATGGTGATCCCAAATACCCTCCTCCTCTAGAGGCGTCTCTCTCTCTCTAGCATAAACCCCCTCTGATGGGGCTGTCCACTGTGTCCCTCCCTGGTGGGAAACCGCTTGCCCAACAACTCACACTTCCCAGCGAGTCGGGTCCAGCAAGGGTTCCCAGGGTTTCATCCCCAGCTAAGCAAGTCACTCCTACAGCAGGTACTCTGTCTGAGTCCCCACGTTGGGTGCGTGGCTCGTTCACATGCCTGGATGGCTCGGCCTTCTCAGCAGGTTGCGGGCCTGGGCTGCCTCGTGCGTGCCCACAGCCAGGGCTCCAGTACAGGTGCACTGCGGAGCCTGCACTGCCCACGAGCCCTCGCACCTGCAGCAGGAAATGGGGCCCGAGCTGCCCCCACCCCGCTCTAAGGGCCCTTGGCCCAACAATGACTCACCGTGCAGCGGCATCTGCACCAGCGCTGACCTTGTGCTGGCTGGAGACCCAAACTGCCTCAAGCAGCTCCCAAGGTCCCGGTCCCTCTCAGATCCTATATGCAGCGAAGCCTGCACCCTCCAACCCCATGTCAGGGTTGGAGACCTGAGCTACCTCGAGCGGTTCCCAAGATCCCAGTCCCTCTCAGACCCTCCATGCAAATAACAGAACAGGTGAGTATAGCAGTCCCCCAAAACCCACGAGCCTGCACCGGCTCGCTGTGCTCTCTCTTGGCGAGGGGCTGGGGATGCAGCCACCTGCCGCTCCCGTGCGAAGGTGGAGTCTTTGGGCTTTCAGGGCAACTGGAAGTGCCCCTTGGGTATTTTTTTTCCCCGCTCTTCCCTAGCCCTGGCTTCTTTCTTTTCTGTCCCTCATCGTCTCCTCCGCTGTTCACATAGCTCCTTATATACCCTTTTGGGGCTCCGCCCCAAGATTGAAGACTAGCCAATCAGGGGGAGGTGGAGCGCAGTTTTCAATTAGGTCCGCTCCTCGCCTCCCCTCGATGTATAAGTGAGGTGGACTCCTCCTGAGGCTCCTCCCCTGCTGGTCTCTAATTGGTGGGTTTGCGCCACCAATCACTCTGGCAACTCTCTAAGCCCCAGGATCGGGGTGAAGATAGGCAAGCCAGCCACACTGGTTTTGTGTGCTGAACTTCTGTTCTGTTACGGGTATAGACTGGTTTCTGATCCCTTATACCGGTAAGAACATAATGTCTGTACTTGGCCACATGAGGTTCTTGTATCACTACCTTTCTGGTCAATTAGGTGTGAAATCTGCAGGATCGCTCGTCCTGTGTAGAAGCCCAGGGCAGAAAACGTCAGACATGCTTTCCAGTTAATTCACACTCAGAACCCAAATCTAAAACTTATAAATGGGCATTATCTTTACAACAAAACCTCAACCCCCAAATTACTTTGAATTTGGGGAGCTGTTGGAATTGGTTTCCCAATTCTGAAAACATCTTATGTGTTTATTGTAGATGGACTGAATTCCTATGGCCCAACCAGCCCACATTTTGGTGTGTACTGAAATTTCATATCTGGATCCAGATTGGAAATTTGCAGACTGAGCCCGTTTTTGTCTGGAAAAACAACATGGCTTCTCTTACCTCTTGGCTCCCAGCTTTACCTGTTCAGCAACAAAACACAATTTCTTTTTCTATTGAAAGATTAAGATCCAAAGCTGACATGCCGTGTACATAGAGCAAATAGCAAGGGTAAAGAACTGAAGCTGCACAAACTCATACATAATACATGCAGTGGCATCAGTGCAACCTATGGTCTGAAGTCCAGCCTCTCACAATGCCAGGTAAACACATAGTCATATTGGTTCCAAAAGGGTCTACAAGTACGAGTCCCTCTCACACACCCTAAGCCATAAGCATCCCGTAGTACTCCATAACACATTCAGGATCATTAATCCAAACCACAAAAGCCTCAGAAAGAAAAGGAGAACAGGCTGCAGAAGGAGAAAAGGAGAGACCCAGGATGTTAATGTGGCCTTGCTGTAATTTAAACTAGGTATCCCCACAACTCTCTACTTTGCCACTGGTTTAGGTGAATGGCTTGATCTGACACCACTGCAGGTAGCTAAATAGCATGCATTGTGCGCTGATAATACTATCAGACTATCCAAGATGAAGAAAAGGCTCTTATCATCAGGCTGCAGCAGAGGAGAGAGAATGAGCAGCAGAGTGAACAAAACCTTTTGTTGCTATCTTTCCTCCGTTTCTTCCTGCTGCTGTTTTGCAGAGAGGCATCTGGCTTGATGACCTTCATGCTTTACTGATTTGTTTGGGTATTTAAATCAAAACTAAACTTGTTGGAACAGCATGGAGGAAAAGAAAAGAACTGTACTGCAATGGCTCTCTTGTCAATCCAAATCACCTAACTGCACAGAGGACAGTGCAAAGCAAACCTCTGTATTATCACCCAGCTAGAATAGTTCCTGGTCTCCTCATTACCCATTATTGTTTCCAAGTAGTGTGCTGGTGGGAGATGAAAAGTACTAATAATTGGTATGTATAGCCTAAATACGTTGTGGAATGTACTGCAGTGCAAGCAACAATAAAAAAAATAATTACCAAATATATCCTATATGGGCAAGATATAAATAGCAGAGATGCTGGAGCATACATTTTCTAAGCACACATAAAATGCTTCCCTTGAGCAGCAAAACCAGCCAAGCTGCAAAATGGAAATGTCCACTTCTGTGAAATAATTATCAGTGGAACAGAAAGATTATTGGTTCTTATTATTATTTAATGGGCACTGAGTGTACATACAGCACTTTACAAGCACATGGGGAGATGAGTCCAATTCGCAAAGGAACTTTCAATTAACATTTATAATTTATGCACATGAAAACGTGCATGGTAACAACTGTCTTTCTAGGAAGTGACGTCTGAGTGAGGGAAATGGGCCCTGACTAGTAGAATCCAGTTAGACCTCTGCTAAATCCTTGCAGAGTGTTAGGTAACTTCTAGTTGGGTGTTATACTGAAGATGACTTCAGTCTTAGTTTGCATCACGGCAATTTAATATGCAAGGACTAGTGTTAGGGAGGGGACAGGTCTGTTTGATGTCCACTTCCTGTGATGCCACACCATTTCAGCAACAGCAACAGCACCAGAACAAACTGTCTTGGTTTAGACAGCCGACTGCAATGAGGTTGAGGGGAGACCAAACAGGGTGTTTAATAACAAGGCTTTTCAAATTCCCTTTGTATGCAGCAGCGCAGTTCTATATATGTGCACAGACCGACCATAGCACCACTTCCTGTGTTTCTCTTAAACTGGTAGTACACTAATTACCTCACCTTTGATACATATGGTACTGTCCTCTCACAAACAATCAGCTCAGAAATGGCAGCATTAGGAAGTTTCCTAGTCTCCCCATCATTGTCGATTGAATTTTCTTCCATATCAGGAGTGAGTTTTACCTGTGGTAAATACCACCATACTGTTGGTGATAGTGCTGCGGTTGATTATAATCATGACCTTTTTTCCCTATGCTCTGTGTGGGATCAGAGCACATTTCTTGCATTAATCTGTATGAAAGGCAGAATTAGCTTTTTGCCTTCTGATACCCTGTATTGTCTTGGTTTAAATGGCTCCCAGCTATGGCAAAAACCAGCTAGGATAGATGTAAACTAAATGACTTTTTAAGAACAACAGCTTTTCCAACACACTCTGTCCTTACCACCTGAGCTCATCACGCTGAAAGGGACCAAGAAACAGGATTTTAAGAGTCAGCTCCTGCGCATCTCAAAATGAAACAGCTACTTAAGTGTGCTTGCATCGAATGCATTTTGGAGCTATCGGCAGGGCACGGTGTATGTTCCTTTCTTCCCCAAACTGCAGTGCAGATCCTGGGGACTGCTCTTGCAGCCCTGCTGTGCCCAACTCTGCAGGACTGCTCAATAGGACATTAGCCGTGAGCACTCCTGACACTGTTGGTGCTGGAATTGCAATTGGTGATGGTCTCCGCATGATGGGCAAGAGAAGACTCCTTGTATCCTTCCTATGACACATGCAAGCAAAGCCCAGGCACAGGTTGTGGCCATTGCCACAAACATAAAAACATGTCTGGCAGGCAACTGCTTGATTTCTAGCTTAGCCTAGTTCAGGGGTGGGCAAAACACGGCCCACGGGCCAGATCTGGCCCATGAGGCTATTCTATCTGGCCCACAGGGTCCCTAAAAAATTTAGAAAATTAATATTTATCTGCCCTTGGACCATTTATCTGCCCTTGAACCAAGGGCAGTAGGATCCAAGGGAAGCCCAGCAGGCTCCCACAACAGCAGGGCCCACCCAGCCCTGCCGCCCCCAGCTGGGAGCCCTAGCCAGGGCTTCTGGTCTGGGAGTATGTGGCTGCCCCAGCACAGGAATCTCAGGTAAGGAGAAAGGGGGGGGGTGGAGGGGGGCAGGGGAGGACCCTGGGGAAAAGTGGCCCAGGGAAAAGCTGAGCATGGTGGGGGAAAAGCAGCCCCTCATCCACCCTGTGGTCAGCGCCCTGCACTGCAGCCACTTGCAGCCCACCTGGGACTGCCTGTGCCTGCTCCGGACAGCCCCGCGTGGGCTGCAAGCGGCTGCAGCAGGGAGCGCTGGCCATGGGGTGGGCGAAGAACCGCTTTCCCCTCTCCCTCCCGCACTCAGGACCAGCTTGTAACCCAGCCCCACTAACAGCCTTGGCCCCACACTGGCTCCGGGCTTAGTGACAGCAGCTGCAGCCCCCCCTCCCCCGCTTGCTGCGCTGAGCAATGTTTGCCACTGCCGCCTGTAGGCTACCCAGCACGTGAGCTCCAGGCGGGCAGAAGCAGCAAACACTCCCCGGCATGGCAAGTGGGCGGGCCGCAGCTGCTGCCACTGATCAGCGAGTCCAGAGCTGGCGAGGCCCAGGCTGGCAGCGGGGCAGGTTACAAGCTGGTGCTGAGCACAGGGAAAAGCAGCCACTCACTTACCCCATGGCCAGCAAAGCGCCCTGCATTGTAGCCGCTTGCAGCCAGCATGGGGCTGCCTGTGCCTGCTCCAGACAGCCCTGCGTGGAGTATGAGCACGTGCAGCAGGGAGTGCCAGCCGTGGGGCAGGAGAGGGGCCACTTTTCCCTGCACTCAGCACCAGCTTCTTCCCTGGGGGCAAGCAGGGGGTCGGGGCTGTGTGCTGCCCCCCCGCTTGTACCGTGGGGCTGGGGAGGCACTGAGAGTGAGCAGGTGCAGGAGCCAGTAGGAGCGTGAGCCCGCACCAGTGTCCCAGGTCCAGTGCCGCTGGGGCCCAGAGCAGGGTGGCAGGAGTGTGGGGTCCTGGCCAGCAAGGGCTCTATGGAGCCAGGCCAGCTCCCCACTCTCCCTCCTGGTGCAGCCCAGCTAAGCTCCATTCACCCCTGCCAGCCTGCACCCCACTTTGGGCCCCACCGGTATTGGCCCTGGGACATTGGTCCCAAGACATCGGGACATTCATCCCAAGATGGTGACCAGGGGGCAGGGCACCTGTCAAGGGGTGGAGCTACCCATGCAGCCCTCGACAGCCTGCCAAAACTGGGTAAGCGGCCTGTGACAGGAGTATCACTATCGGAGCTTTTCCGGGGTGGCTCCGCCCTCCTGTAATGGGCCAACCGCCTGCTTACTCTCCTGCCATGCCTTGATCTTATTTGATTAGAAGATGGTTGTAATCAGCAGGAGGCTGCCCATTTTTTCGCACCCCGGTGACAGGGGACGATACCTGCGGCTCCTTTTCCTCCCCTACACCATAGCCCAAGCCTCGCAGATGGAGTTGACATGGTTTGACCTGGGCCCTGTTATGTTCTGGCCCCCCTGTCTCAATCCGGGGGCTCCTCACTGCCCCCGCAAATGCTGCGCCTTCTCCGGCACCGGGAACCCCCATGCTACTGGGGAGTCCCTATGAGGCCTCTTCTAACCCCTAACAGCCTCACCTGGTCCTCCGGTTAAAACAGGAAACATAAAACATAAAGCCCCTGGGCTACATCATAAAAACTAGACTGTCCGGTCAAACAAAATCTACTCCCTACTAGAGAGTGAGGGAGAGGCAGGGAAGGAGGGCTCCCCAACCCCAGCAGCGACCATGGGATGCTCTCACTGCCAGAGTCCTCCCCTCTGTCTGTCCCAGCTGAGTCCCTACTCCCACGGCTGCTGGAGAGGGACTGCCCTCCTAGCCTCCTACCGGGGCTTAAGAAGGGATAAGCCCTGCCCCTTCCTGTCAGCTGGTTTTACCAGTCGCCCTGGCAACCAGCACCTGTGCAACCCTGGTGACTGGCAGCTGAGCCTCCCCCCTTCCGCCACTAGGGGTCTGCCCAGAGCAGTCTCCGCTCTCAGGCGCAGGGCACCTGTGTGCACTGCGACTTGGCCCTTCACCCAAAATAATTGCCCACCCCTGGCCTAGTTATTGGCTATACTGTTTAATAAAATACAGAAGCAGCACACAGCCTTTTTTTGTGCTAGCCAGGAAGAGAGAGAGATCTCACTCTATCTCTTATTTTTTTCCAGAGAGATATATATTCTTGGAATGTGTTTTCTTCTTGTTAATAAAATGGGAGTAATATCACTGCCCTTCAGCATAGCATTGAAAGGATTAAATTATTGATTCATTCATTACTGTTAGTACAATAATATTGTCTGAAGATGTCAAAGTGCTGAGTGCCATCATCTCTGGAGAATGCTGTAGTTGATCAGCTCTAGCTCTATTGTGACCCTGCAGCAGGCCAATTTATATTAGGCACAACGCTCAATGAAATGGCACAACGTAACAAAACTGTGCTGAAATAGCCTGATTGGACCTAGGACTATGTTGCCTTTACAGGATAGTGAGGCAGATCCTCAGCTGGTGAAAATTCTCACTTTCTGTTTCAGCATGGGGGGTTGTAGGCTCATGATGTCCCAACAGGAATTGTCTCAGGTGTCTGGGATTTCAGCTAATTAATTGTCCATTCTCTGTCTGTATTGCCTATGACTAGGTTAGTTACAGAGCCAGGGTCCCACTGTCTCCTAGCTCTTTTCATTGTTATATTGGAGTTTCTTGTAGACGGTTTTGGTCTTTGGGCATTTTCATCATAGGAGGATTCCAATTTTCTTCCTTCCAGACAGTTCTTTTTTATTATTTTTCTAGACATTTGCAACTTTGGGCGTTAAAAGAGATTCTTTCATAGACATCACTGCTTTAAGCTTTCCATTCAGTCACATCTGTGTCGGTTACGTCCATAGCAATTTAGTAAATTGAGGCAAGGGTCTTATCACCTTTATTCCCTCTGCCCAAGCATCTGCTTGGCTATTTGTACATACATCTCAGTCGGTCCATTGGTTTGTGGGTAATACAGACTAATAATTGTGTGTTCACGTGAAACCCAACCCCTTGCAAACTTTCAAAATTCTGCATGCTCACACTGTGGTGAACATTGCCTTGTGTGATTTACTACAGTGCTGGTAGTTGAGTTGTTATGAAAAAATTACTAATAATCAGCTACCAGCAGGTTGCGGTTTTCTCTGTGGTGCACTAAATCAGTTGGCAGTTGCTGCCAAGCTCTCCTAGGTGCCTCAGGAATGCCATGCAGTCCTGGCACTGAACCTTTGCACAAATGACTGTTTCATGAGTGCTTTCGTGTTGGGCCAGTGCTGTGGGTCTTTTGCCTCTTTTACACAGTTTGATGCTGAAGAGTCCTTCATGAATCTTGTTCAGGATCTCTGGGCACTTTTTCTTTAAAAACACCATCTTCTCCCCTTCTGGCATTAAGAATTGCATGAGAAAAGCTCTGCCAGAGGAATTTCACTTCAGGGCCTGTTTTTTTTCTTCCTTTTCCTTTTGTGCATTATTTTGCTGGGCTGGTGGGGGCCAGGCTTTTGGTGTGGAGCCCTTTCCTGCACCAGTGATGCTCCAGTTGTTGTTTGCAGAACATTTTCTTGTTGTCATCTTAGTATTTAAAAGTGATGGTATCCTAAATGTTTTGGAAAACTTGTCCAGATTGCTGTGCCTGGAGCACTGAGTGATATTCTTCCCCCAGCTCTTGTAGGGGTGCTGTGATTTCTGCTGGTCTCCATGTAAATCTTATTAGGTAAGTTACTACTCATGATATGGTTTCCAGTTCTTTTGGGGAGGCTGGTGCTTTTAACTGCCTTATCACCTTCATTTTATTTATGTCCTGTCTTACAATTGCTTTTTTGATGCTGTGTCCAAAAGAACTCATTTGTGTTTTACCATGATGCAGTTTCATATTGCAGCCCCTCATCCCCGAAGTAGCACTAGTAGGCTTTTATCACTCTCTAGTACTTCCAGGTGTTATAATATTATCAGCAATGACCTTGGCTCCTACTAGTCTTTCTAGTAATTCATTCATGCTTTTCTAGACTATTTCTTATGAAGATCATGTATCAAGGAGCATTCTCTTGAAGTGCCATCTTCTAACTGAAGTGTTGAAAGTGGTTAACATACTACAGTCTTTGTTTTGTTTGAGCATCGGTACATTGGAGCTAAATACAGACATTCAAAAAGACGAGGCAGAATCTAAGTTATGCGTTTTTTCTGTAAGCATTATGTGCTTTATCAATATTATGTGGTTTTAGATCAGTAGTGAACAGAACACACATCCGCCCTTTGGTAGAGGGGGATGCAAATCTTAGATCAGCTTCTGCCATTTTTAAACCAGTCTACCCATGCCAAACTTTGTTTCTGTTATGGCTATAGACTGGTTTCTGATGATGTATACTGGTAAAAGCATAATGTCTGTACCATGAATGGATTTGCTGTAGAGAAACAGCAAGTGATGTTATCTAGGGTGGATAGACTAGTGTTCCCACAAGTGCTTTGTGTATATCTTGAAGTTCTGTGCGTATCCAGTGTGTTTTGTTTTTACTGCAAGCATCAAGCAAACCTTTTCCCAAGCGCCTTCTCAGCTTACTCCACTGTGACAAAGCCTGGTGTCTTTTCTCCTTTTCTGTATTCAGTCTCAGGAACACAGTTTTCTAGTGCCCTGGTGTTGGTTTTGATTTGCAAGGTTATGTCTTCTGGACCTATTCAGTTAGTTACATATGTTTCATCCTAGCCTTTTCCTTATTCTGTAGAGTAGCCAAAAGGAATTCTGCACCACTGCTGCTAAACTGCTCTCCTTCGATGTGTTCTTCAATTGCATGGTCTGTACATCCCATACTTTTCTGTATGCCTGTATAGTAGGCTCATGCAAAATGGTTTGCTTTGGATATTTTGTGCACATCGTCCCAAGGGCTACTCATTTCTTTAACTTTGCATGACATCTCCTGCAAACCTGCTGTCTCTGCCTTTGTAATGGACTTTTCTGTTAACGTGGCATGCAGGTCTACTCTTGTCTCTGTTGCATCCACCTGATTGCCACTCAGCCCTGACTGCTGTTGGTGAATATTTTCATCTGCCCTTTCAACATCTGATATGCTCTGGCTATTCTAATCACTTTTTCTAATGATGTTAAATAGGCCATCAGTAACTTCTTTTGTTTTACACCTTACTTCCCCCATCCCCCCATTAAGAGTCAATCCTTCCATATGTAACCCTTCTGCCAGGCACGAGGTGGCAGCAACAAGGGATGGGTTCAGTTTTGGGGTACTAAATATATTTTTCCTCGGCTTGAGCTCCCACGCAGAAATCTGGAAACACTAAATTAATTACTAGGATGTCCTGCCTAAACAAAAAAACCCTCCTCACAAACAGTATAACCAAAAAACCCCCAGACTGAATACAGAAAACATCATGAATGCAATGTGAAACACTACTATCTAACTACACCACATAGTCTGTAGGTTGCGATGCACCAGGGGAAGCTGCTAGAGAGCACAGGTCCTTTGGTGATGCAAGGGGCCCCTTGGCGCTCTCAGAGGGATAGTGGCATGACAATCTTTGCTCCCACAGAAAAGCTGTATATGCTTGTGGGGAGTGACCATGGGGCCAGACAGCATGCATGCACCCCATACTTCTGGGCTGGATTATATGGCCTGCTGAAATGGAAACTTCAGGAAAACTCCAAGGCTAGGGACAGACATGCAAAAAGCCCAAGCCTAAATTGATTCAATCTTTGCAGGTTAATCTAACCTACATAGATTTAAACGATTTGCAAGTGAATAGACATTCACGGTTGATTCTGGAAATGCAGCCACATGCTTGCAATGGCTCAGGCGCTTCCACAGCAGCCTCAAGGCTAGAGGGAAGCTGACCTGGGGGGCATGGCCAGGCCCCCCGGCAGGTGGCTAAGTATGATTGGGGAAGGGTTTAAATCCCCACCCTGGCCTGTAGGGACCCCAGCCGGGGTGCGCCTGGAGGGGCAGGGGGGAAGCAGCCCTTGCCAGGCTTGTTCCCAAGGTCAGACATTGGCTTGGGCAGTGCCTCAGGTGAAGGGAGGCAGAGGGGAGATTCAGTTCCCCTGTCTCCCCTCTTGAGCATGGGCACAGGGATCCCAGCTGGGGTCTGCCTGGCTCTCCCCCCTGCTCATGTGGTAGGGAGGCTGGCCAGCCATGAGCCACCTGGCGTGGCCTTGCCATCCATCCATCCAGGGCTGTGGCTGCGGGACTGAGCCAGGCTGGCCTCCAAGCACTGCCGAAGGTGGACACAGAGGGGCCAGCCCAGCCTGTGACAGCCAGGCCCAGGAGTAGCTGCTGCACAGGCTGGCTTGGAGGCGCCGACGGCCCCCAAGCCCAGCAGCCGCCCACTGCAGCCACCGCCGCACCCCCTGTCCTGTGCAGCGCCTGGTGGCTACAGCCACTCCACAAGCTGTGCGCTGACCAGGGCCAGCGGGACGCTTCTGCCTCCTTCACCTCCAGCTACCGCTGCCATCCCTCTCGTGCTGCTCTGGATGGCAGGGGGGAAGCTTGATCCCAGCAGCTTCTGCCCAGCTCGTGGCGCTCTGGCTCCAGCTCTGGTGCTGCGCCCCCAGCGGGATGAGCAGTGCCCACGGGCAGGCACAGCGGATGGAAGAAGTCCAGGAGCCAGAGCACCACGCACTGGGCAGAAGCCACCAGGGTTGAAGCTCCCCCGCATGGGGCGGCAGAAGCAGGAACCGCAGCTGGAGGTGAAGGGAGCAGAGCAGCCCCGCTGGGCCCAGCCAGCGCGCAGCTTCCCCTCGCCTCCGGCGGCCTCTGCTGTGCCGTGCCAGGTGGGGAGGGGGGCAGGAGGCCCCAGCTTGCCATGTGCTGAGCACGTGGCCAAAACACAGACCACAAAATCAGGGGACACACAAAAAACACAATATACAACCCAAGTGTGTGGGGGTGTGACACATATATCACCTCCATTTGGAAAGCAGTCTTTTGTATCAGCTGTCAGTGATTTTTGTAGGACTAATTGGATTTCATGAAAATCCCATGGATCATTCATAGGAGAAATATGTTATGATTCTTGGTATCAGAAAAGGAATCATGGAAAAATAATGGACTCAGCATAGATCTGTATACCTGCTAGTTTATCTGCTAGTGAGTTATCTTACTACATCCCCTAATGTCTCTTGTGAAAGACTTTGCTTGGCCATACCCTTTTTTTTTTTTGGAAAATATTTGACCTAAAGTAGCTCAGCTAACCTGTTGAGATTTTCATAGGTTTTCCTGAGTTTGCCAGTGGAAACCCATGCTCTGCACATGCACCTGTCTTTTGCCAGGGCTTCCTGGAAAAAGGGTAGCTTTCTGGACTGCAAAGTAGCCAGCCTGAGCCATGTAAAGAGCAACTCCAGTATCTTCCACCTCCGAGTCTGTTTCTCTGAAATGCTGCCAGTTTCAAAGTCCACTGTGGCACATTTCGCGCATTAATCTGTATGAAAGGCAGAGTTAGGGTTTTTTTGCCTTCTGATACACTGTATTGTCTTGTTTTAGATGGCTCCCAGCTATGGCAAAACCAGCTAGGATAGATGTAAACTAAATGGTTTTTTAAGAAGCACAGCTTTTCCAGTACACTCTGTCCTTACCACCTGACCTCATCACGCTGAAAGGGACCAAGAAACAGGATTTTAAGAGTCAGCTCCTGCGTGTCTCAAAATGAGACAGCTACTTAAGTGTGCTTGCATCGAATGCATTTTGGAGCTATCGGCAGGGCACGGTGTATGTTCCTTTCTTCCCCAAACTGCAGTGCAGATCCTGGGGACTGCTCTTGCAGGCCTGCTGTGCCCAACTCCGCTAGGGTGGCTGGCAGGACTGCTCAGTAGGACATTAGCCGTGAGCAGTCCTGACACTCTTGGTGCTGGAAGTGCAACTGTTAATGGCCTCCGCATGATGGGCAAGAGAAGACTCCTTGTATCCTCCCTATGGCACATGCAAGCAAAGCCCAGACACAGGTTGTGGCCATTGCCACAAACATAAAAACATGTCTGGCAGGCAACAGCTTGATTTCTAGCTTAGCCTAGTTACTGGCTATACTGTATAATCAAATACAGAAGCAGCACACAGCCTTTTTCTGTGCCAGCCAGGAAAAGATTGAGATCTCTCTATCTCCTGTTTTTTCCAGAGAGATATATATTCTTGGAATGTGTTTTCTCCTCTTGTTAGTAAAATGGGAGTAGTATCACTACCCTTCAGCATAGCACTGAAAGGATTAAATTATTGATTCATTCATTATTGTTAGTACGATAATATTGTCTGAAGATGTCAAAGTGCTGAGTGCCATCATCTCTGGAGAACGCTGTAATTGATCAGCTCTAGCTCTCAGCCTGCAGCAGGCCAATTTATATTAGGCACAACGCTCAATGAAATGGCACAACATAACAAAACTGTGCTGAAATAGCCTGATTGGACCTAGGGCTATGTTGCCTTTACAGGATAGTGAGGTGAAAATTTGGGATTCCCCTTCTACCCTGAGGGAAAGAGTTAACAATTATTATGCTGCTAGCCCAGGACTTGGGAAACCTGGCTTCAGGTCCCTTCTTACCACAGACTTCCTCAGCTCCCTGGACATCTGCTATTTTTATGTGCCTCAGTGCCTTGTCTGTAAAATGGGGATAATGGCATTGCTCGACCTCATACGGGAGCTGTGATGATAAATGCATTAAATGTGGTGGAGTGCTCAAGTCCTCTGGAAATGAGAGCCACCTGCTCTTCCCATATAAGAGAGACTTCCATCAATGAAGAGATTTATACCAGTTGAGGATGTGGCCCATAATCTGGCAAAACAAGATCCTAAACCATATGGCAAGGGGAATGGAAACCTTTACAAAATGTTTAAAAAAATGTAAACAACAGATTTTCTACCCAGCGATGAGAATGAGATTGGTGCTTGAGCCAGCCTGGATAATTAGCGTGGTAGGTAATTATTCCAAATCTGGCAAATACATCACTCCTGTTGAATTAGGAAACAAACCCTGGTGGTCCCTGAAGTAAGATGGTTACAGCAATTCCACTAGGAGAGCTTTGGGAGTGATTAATTGGTGATGGAGATTAATTAAAAGATGGCAGAGATTCGCCAAAAGATTGGACATGCACCACCATCTCACTGTGATGGAAACAGCTATGATTTCTCCGAGAGGAAAATGCCACGTCCTGCATGCCCGTTTTCTTCATGGGGGGAGTCCCAGGATTTGGGCTCAGCCATCTTAGGGCTAAAATGTGTTAAAGCTAAAACGGTGAATGACAGCTTGGAGAAAGAGCAGTGGTAAACGGCAGGGAGGTGCTCTGCAGGAACTTGGAGAAGGGACAGCACAATCAAACCTTGAGACGAATGCAGAATTGCTATGGCAACAAGGGCACGTTAAAGAGCACAGGAAAGACTAGTCGGTGGTTTTTCATAGGAGAAATATATTCTGATCCCCGGTAACAAAAAAGGAATCACCTCCGTGGAATGGTCTCAACACAGCCCTGTCCACAGCTTGTCTGCAGCAGCGTTCGAGTGCCGTGGGCTCCAGACTTGCAGCACGGCCAAGCAGAGTTGGGGGACGCACTGACCCCTTGTGCTTCATTTCCAGTCCATGGGGAAAGGGCACTTTTTGTTAAGGTGACCTTCAAGTCCTGGCTAACAGCCTCCCCCAGTAGAACCAGTTCCAGCCCCAAACGATCAGGGAGAATAGAAGCTCCTGGTGGCCAGAGTAAATGCATTGTGGAGTAAATACTCCTGGTGGCCAGAGTAAATGCAAACGTAGCACTAAGTATATTGCTCCTGGTATATGTATTTTGAGACACCTGGATTCTGCCTGGTGTCAGTCACATTTTCGTTCCATTTGCTCCGTTTCTAGCCTCCCTGTAATAGCAGCACTTTTCTCCCTGCAAAGGTTTCAAAATGAACCATGTCACCTTGCCTTATTAGTGTTTTATTACAAGTAATAAATAATAAATACACAGCCTTCTAAGAGGAGTTTGAAGTCAGAAACCAAAAGACTACACAGCCCAAATACATCAGACCATAGTCACCTGTGATGCTACTGCAGTAAGATCAGCACATGGAAGAAACAGATGTGGCACTGTTTAGTGAAGCCCACAGCTCAAAGCAGGGGAAGAGAGTCTAAAAATCCTTTGTTTTATGCTGGTTTATCACTGAAAGATTTTGCCACTGAAGCATGTTATAAAGGAGAGACTGGAACGAGGGGAGGGTCACTGCCTGGCATTCAAGAACATTTTCAGTAAAATTGAAATGTCTTTCAATTGCACATTCCCAATGTAAAACGACTGCCAAAAACATTTACTTTTAATTGCTCAGGTTCTCAAAACATCAATGCAAATAATGGGAACAGGCTTGGTTTGCAAACTCTGGAGAATTCGCAACAGGAGAGGAAAGTAAGCTCAGGAACCTGGCCTCGGCTCGGTGCAGCTCTCAAAAGAAACACAAATGCAATTGTGGATGGGTCACAAATAAGCTTGGACCAAGGGCTCCTAGCACAACAGAAAGGTGCATTTACATTTACAGGGGCCAGCTGAAACTTGCTCAGCAAGTCCCACACAAAACTGCCTCTTCCAGGATGACTTCCTTAGCCTGGGTTCAAGGCCTCTCCAACACACCTGTATCCCTGCCTTTCACTCAGCCAGAGAGAACAAAAAGGGTCTCATTTCAGTCTGTTCCCCTGCAACAAAACACCCTTCCTACAAAACACCCCTACCAAAAACACTTATATCCTACAGCCAACTCACCCCACACCCCTTTTATAATGTGCTGGAAGGAATTACCACCAATTCAGCACAGCTGGAGAAGCCCGCTACCCTAATAGTCCCTGAGAAGCACAGCAGGCGGTGATGGGCTTCCTTCAGAGAGTGTTAGCCCTCTCCCTGCCACGCTCTGAATTGCTCAGCCCAGATCTAGAAACACACTGAATACCTGAAGGCAGCATTTAGGTCCCTAAGTCCAAGGTCACGGTCCTCAGTACCTGTGCTTAGGCACCGCTAACAATGGAGGCATTCAGCTCTGAAGGTATCTCCGTTTCTGACATTGCAATTCTGCTTTGGCCTTGACAAGGATGAGCAAGTTGGTGCACATCACAGCTGCCCCTTCTGAGGTTGGCTGCTGAAGCCATTCAGGGTTGCATGGGAGAATTAGAGATACACGGGGCCCATGAGACTAGGAGCATGACCTTTTGCCTAGTGGTTACAGCCTGCAGGTAGGGGGACAGAACAGGACTGACTCTTCCAGCCCCTGGTAGTACTAAGCCCTGGAAAAGGGCAGGACTCAAAATGCTGCTGAGGATAAGCCGCTCCCTACGCAGTGCTGGCATTTGTGCCTTAGCAACCCTCCTGTTGAGGCTCATTTTGAGGAGTAGCTTCTAGGTTGGTATGAGGCTGCACATACATCTCCCATGCTCCTCCATAAAGTTGCTGTTTCTTTCTGTGCACTTGTTGTTCAACCCTCTCCAGAGGGCCTGGCTAATTTATAACGTGAGCCCGAAGGCGAGGCAGATGGCCTCCGTGATCTTACCTGTGTTCCCATGGAAGACTTGGCTCTGGCATGGTACTGTCCTGATCCAATTAAATCACTGTGTGGATTGAATCAAATGTGGTCTTGAATCATGCTACAGCACTTTTGAAGTCCAGGACTGTAGCCTGATTTGGGCACATGGTTTTAGTCCATCTCAGCTGCCAAGACCTGTCTGGAACATATTACCACGCAGCTATGTCACGTCCTGGCATGGTAGTGATTATTGTAGACTTTCTTACATACAACCTCAACTCCTCCCGCTGCCCTCTTACGCCTCCCCGTTCACTTCATTGTGTTGCTGCCTCAGGCCCAGCCTATGGGTTTGCAGATTTCAGCCTAAAGGAAGTATCTGCCACAGCTTAAAATTCAAGCACTGCCCCCCTCTCACTAGGCACAGTGTTGCTCAGGCTAAATCATCACATTGTTGGATTAACCTGATGTCAGGTACTGTTAGCATAAACGTTAAACATCCAAACAGCTGAAATGTCACAGCCGTCAGCCCACTGCTGAATCCTAGGCTGACAATACATAATACACTTCCTTGCTGTCTCCATTAAGAGTCACACTGCAAGCCGTGTGCAGCACAGCTCAGGCTGAAGCCCTCTTCTTCCTTTTATGTTTAGCATCATGATTTCTAGACGGCGTATGAAACCATGACACTTTTAAGGCACAGACAGAAATGACAATTTTTGCCTGTCTGGCACCCAGAAGTACTCTACATCAATGACCAAAGAGAAGTGTATGTCTGCAGAGTACTTTAACAGGGCCTGATCCTGCAAAAATATGAACCCTTATGGCATGAGGGTTCAGAAGAAGATGCTCCAAAATGGAGCGCTTTCCATAACTCGTGTCTGAGCTGCCTCCTTACCCAGAAAGGGAGTGAAGGGAGTTTGGCCCCACCTTAGGGGGGCTCCAGTCCAGCTGCCCCACCCTCCAGCACTGGCTGGGAAACCCTCAGAACAAGCTCCTATTCTGCTCCCTTTCCCTTGTGCTGGGCTGGGAAGGGGGAGGGAGGAGCAGTGCAAGGGAAAACCACCTGCAGGCTCACTGCCAGCAGCTGGATTCCCCAAGCCCCAGGACCCAACAGTGAACTTCTGTCAGGTTTGAGGGATTGTTGTAACTCGTGGCACTTCCTGCAAAGCATCATGAGTTACAACGGGGAACTGCTCTTTCCTCTGCACCTTTAAGATGACCAAGAACTGTTCTGAATTACCTGCAGAGAATCGAGAAATCCTGGCTTTATACAAATAAATCTTCCCCTAAGTTCTGATGAGAACATAAGATTGGCCGAAACTCTTTTTTTAAAGTTAGACACAGTTCTTTGGGTAAATCCAATTCTTTTATTAGACCAACTCAAGTAGTTGGAAAAATTCTTCTTAGCAAGCTTTCAGGCAAGAACGCCCTTTGTCTGGCTGAGGAAGCATCTGCAGATGGTCTGTGCTCTTCCTGGATGGAGCGGTAAAGCAGCCAGAGGCCGGGACCTGTACAAGAAAGCCAGTCAGTTCAAATGTAAATTGAGGTGGTCAGTAGGTGAGAGACAGGTGGGGGAAGGGGAAATGAAAGTAGCTGTAGTCAAAGGATGAGAGAAAGGAGGGTGGGAGGGAATGAGAATAGGTGGTAAAAAGTGGAAGATTTACCTGGGGAGTCATATGTTAGGCAGGTATAATGTGTCATAAATCCAGTACACATTGGATATACACATATTTAGTCCATGCTTTTTTGTATCCAGTAGACTGATGAAGTGAAGTTCATGGGCTTGTCTATGAAGGGTATTTTGCAAATTCCCTTTGAGGATCAGAACTGAGAGATTGGAGAAAGAGTATTTTTCTTGTGAGAAATGTGCCCCCACAGGTAATTGGGTATTCTTGTCTTGATTTTCAGTGTGTGTTCATTCTGGTACACAGGTGTTGTTGTTTGGTTTCTCCTACATGTTTTCCATCAGGCATTTGGTGCACTGGTGAGATGCATTACATTTCATTTCTGGGGATGCAGGTGTAAGATCCAGGAATAGTGATGGTTCAGTTCTGGGGGGGGGGGTGGAAATGTGTTGGCAGGTTTTACATTTCTTGACCCCGCATGGTCTGGATCTGTTCAGTGTGTTTTGGACTGTAGGATGTTTGCTTCTGGTGATGAGGTTGGCAAGGTTCAGTGCTTGTTTAAAGGATAGGATGGGTGGTTCTGGGAAGATCTCTTTGAGAACTGGGTCTTCTTCTAGTATGGATTAAAGTTAGACATTTTAGGGGCTGGATAGTAAGCTATTTGTGACAAACACCATCTTTTGATTGTGTGTTAGTGCAGAGCCTAGCACAACAGGCTCTTGCTGGGGTCGTTTGACCCCAGTACTCTTTCCTGCCGTGGCAGGGGGTCGGACTTGATGATCTGCTCAGGTCCCTTCTGACCCGACCAACTATGAAACTATGAAACAAGCCATGGTTCCTGATTGTGACCTGAAACACTCTCTATGTGTCTGTAAAATGGGGCTTATAACTTATCCATCTTTAAGGAATAGTTGGAATTCTTTGAATGAAAAGCCCTAAGAAGTGCAGACTATCCTGGTGATGATGTGTAAATAAATAAATGCATTTTGTGTTTAATCCTGCATAAAATATGATGCATAGTCAAGGTTTAAAATCTGAGGCATAAGATAATGTGTTGTTTTTGTCATGATTGATTTTATTTCATCTTAATTTTATAGAAGTGAATTGATAGTTGCTTTAAAAAATGCTTAAGATTTCTTTCCAGTCAAGTTCATGAGTACTTTTGCAAACTTGGAAATGAGAAATTATGACCCTAAGATAATTAGAGTTGACAATCTTGTTATTTTTCTCCGCTGCGTGTTCATGCCCTCACAGACGGAAAAGTAGCATAACGATTTTTTCCCCAGCTCCTCTTCATCCTCTGTCAGTGAAACCATCAACAATGGCATCACAAACCATAAATTATTGATAAAGTCAGACTTGTACATTTGAAACACTTTTCCCTGAATGCTGGAATCACTCCATTCCTAAAGAGTCAATATTTTTATACTCTGATACATTTCAAAGTAATTTTTAAAATTGCACTGGCAACAAGGGCTCGAGAAGAACTGATCTTGCTTCTCATTTGTCAGGTGGACTGCCCCTCAGCACGCCTGACTGAATACAGCTAGCTGTGTGTCCATGTCAATATGTACCCTGTGTTTCTCAGTGTTTCCTCCAATGCAGCTTTCCTGAAGTTGGTAACGCTCTTTTTCCCTCTCCCCCAGGACCATGCAGATATTGAGTGGAAGTTTGCAAGGACCAAGCTCTGGATGAGTTACTTCGATGAAGGGGCCACACTGCCCCCTCCTTTCAACATTATCCCAAGTCCCAAGTCAATCTGGTACCTTTGCAAGTGGATTCATTACCGACTGTGTCCTGGCAAGGACTCTGAGGATGAACAGAAGAGGCATGAAAACCTAAAAACCTTTACAGTAAGGAGCCTAACATCTTAATGTCTCATTTTTCCAGAGTATTGTTTATTAATTCAGGCTACAGAGGCCAAAGTTCTTCTGGGGCTGGTAAGAGGCTATTGCTTGTACTACAGCTGCCTAAGCACCCTTGGAGATGGGGAGACTTGACTTAACTGATACCCATACAGTGTGCATTTACTTTTTTTAATTTCAGGAACGGCACGCTGACAACCTGATCCAGAATCAGCATTACCAGGTAAAGACTCCAGTACTTGAAGTCTTTTTTTTGCCTATTTTTTGCTCCTGTGTGATTTTTGACTGCTTACCTGCTGTGTTCCTATGATATAGTTTGACAAGTGTAGGAGCTCCAAAAAGTTTCTGCTTACCACAGAATAAAACACACACAGCTTCTTCCAAACAGCCTGAGTGGCTCAGGAATCATCCACAGGCCTTTTATCTCTTCAAGTAAACAGAAAAGCTTCTGAGATGAAATCATCGTCCCGCTGAAGTCAGTGGCAACATTCCCTTTGACTTCAGCAGGGTCTGGATTTCATGCCAGGTCTCCTTCTGAGAGAGGTGAAGAACAATCTTGATCAACAAGTCAAACATTTAGGGTTTGTTTTTTTTTCTCAATGGATTCCCAGACTTAACACAAAAAAGAGGAGGTGGGATTTTTCTTCTTCCACTAAGGAGAGCTCAGATAAGAGAAATGTTTTCTCCTGCAGCTTGTATTTGATCTCAGCCTGCCTGTCTTCAAGAATTCATCAAATTCCATCTACAAAAGGATGAGTCCGTGTTTAAAAATACCAGCTTTTTAAATCCAATTTAATTCATTATGTTAGCATTTTGGAAGGAAAAAATAATACTTACCACCTCCCGCCCCCACCCATGTGATTTACTATACCTCATTTCCAAGAGTGATGAATGATTTTGAGTGCCCCATACCCTAGAGTGATGTATTTTTCAGAGGAGAAGTGCTTCACAATTTCTGAAAATCAGACCTCTTCAACATGTCTGAAGTTGGGTAGCTCAGGCATAAGGGACCCGCAATCAGTAGCCACTTTTGAAAATGTAGATCTCATTCCTTTTCAACTTCATGGTACTGTTCACAAATACTAAGGCTAAGATTTTCAGAGAAGATACAACCTTTAAAAACTACAAAGTAAATAATTAACCTAGAATTAATTTTCCTAGATAAACATGCATTTTGGATTCATTGTCACCATTTATAGATGTGAAAACTTAGATGCTTTTGAGGCAACATATCTACTAAACACATGATCATATATCTGCTGAAAAAGATGTGACTATTTGTACATGTATACTTGTGCACATAAATGTAGGAAATAAATAGCAGTGTACTTAGGTAAGTACAGAAGTTGATACACAAATTAACATCTTCCCACAAAAATCTGTACTGAATTGAATAGCTAAAAGGACATGAAACTAGCCCCTAAACACTTGATCCTGCAAAATGGTGATCATCCTCAGCTGCCAGTAGGATGTTCAAGGAGCCTAGCAGGGTGGAGTCCTTAACCTACCCTTTAAGACAGAGCATGCCCTTGAATAGTTACTTCCTTCAATGAAAACACTACATGCATACGTCAGCTAATGTGGCTCTACATATAGTTATAAAATTTAGCCTGTTCTTTAGCATATGCATATTTTTTCTCTGGTACTGCCCGTGACTCCAGTACGTGCTATAAACAAAACACCAAATGACTTGTTTTAGCAGTTTCAGAATATATTGCATGTACACATCAGACCTGTAATATTGAAAGTGTTTTACAGTCATTGACTAATTAACTGAGACAGAGGTTAAATGGCTTGAAATCATGTACAAAATAAAGGAAACTGAGAAATGAAATCTCATTACACACAGCCCTTGTTATTTGTACGTAACACTAGCATAACACATTGACTTATAGCACTTAACCACTGAGCTTTCAAGCTGTAAGATATATATTGCTGTACGAAGGTTCATCGTATTTGAAAGAACATGTTCCATTTTCACCAGTAAGGAACAATCAGTAACTCTGTAAAGAGTGGAGTAAAGAAGTCTGCCGAGCTAGAGTACAGCGAGATAAAACGAGACTGAGTCAGTGGGTCTCAGCTAGTAGTTGAACTGTTAAATGTTGTTTTATGTTTCAGGAAGTGATCAGAAATCTAGTAAAAAGATATGTTGCAGCAATGATAAGAAATTCCAAAACCAATGAGGGGTTAACTGAAGAAAATTTTAAGGTAATTCTGTATTACAGTTACCTACAATAGTGATTTTTGTTATGCTCTCAGAGTGGATAAAAATCGACGATTAAAAAAAAAAAATCACATTTTTAAATTTTTTTTAAAAGCTTGGCTGGGATGATCTGGTTGGGGATGGTCCTGCTTTGAGCAGGGGGCTGATCTAGATGACCTCCTGAAGTCCCCTCCAACCCTACATTGCTATTATTCTTTGAGTCTATGAATTTTTGTTATTTTTAAGATGCTTTTTTTGAAAAAATAAACCTAGATAAAGATCGTTTTAGTTTAAGATATGTTAAAGCTCAAAGATATCATTATGGACTAGGGATTATAACTTCTAATTATATACTGTTTGAGACAAAATTTTCATGTAACCTTTTTAGAAAAGTTTTATAAATAGATGACAACAGGCCATGTACTATATTAGGGGCCCAATCTTATGGGGTTCCCTGAGGCTTCTCTATAGATTAGTAAAGATTAAAGAAAACTAGGGGTGTACCAATAGAGATTTTTGGGGCCGATACTGATGGCCAATTTTTAATGAGCCATATTGGCTGATTCCGATCTAATTGCTGATACGCAGCTGGCAGTCTTGGAGAGCAGTGTCCAGCTGGTAAGTCTGTTGTGGGGGAAGAGGCGAGGGAGGAGGGAAGAGGCATGGGGGGAAGATTGAGGCCCCCGCGGTGAGGGAGGGGCCGGGGCTGGGGCAGGCACTGCACAGCTGGGGCACAGCGCGTGACAGGAGGTGTGGGGGCGGGGAGGAGAGAGCTTGGCGCTGCCCCCATCCCCAGCCCGCAGCAGCAGCCTGCCCTAGCCCCGTGCACACATCTAGGGGCACACACCCCCATAACCTCCCAGGGTGCATGCAGCAGTGGGAGCTGCCTCCCGCCTCCTTGTGCCTCTTGGATGAGCTTGCGCTCTGTCCCGCACCCCACCCCAGCTGGGCAGTGCCTGCCCCTGCCCCTGCCCCTGCCCCTGCTTCATTCCTTTCCTCACTGCTGGGGCCCCTCCCTCCCCCGCTTCCCTTTGCCCACACCAGACTTACCAGCTGAACCCGGTTGCTCTCCACGCTGCCAGGCTGCACTCCTGGCCATCTGCGTGCTGCGCTGTGGGTGTGTGCATGCACAGGCATTTATCGGCAACTTTATCAGCCACATGAGCCAAAAAAAGCCGATTGCCACTACTGTTAATTTTCCTTATATAAGTGCCAATCCAATATAGGACCGATGTATTGGTGCATCTCTAAAGAAAACCACTCTACCCAATGAGACTTGGTGCTCAGTCTAGAAAATCCCATTAAGTATCTCTGTGATGCCTAAATTCAGTTCTCAACATACGGATTTGTGTCTTCAGAGATAACATCCTTGTTAACAGCAGTATATGAAAATGAGAGATAACAGACCTGATTATCTACCCATCAACCTTCTTATGTCTGCAAGTTTTGCAGAGTCAAGCCCTTACCTCTCTCTAAAAGTGCAAAGTTTCAAGAAGTTAAAAGATTAAAGACAGCCTAAGCACTCTGCTACTATGTGTCATATTTGTGAACAGTCATTAATTATTATTTGTGCTAAGCATACAAGATCTGGAAGTGCATGGGCATTCTTGGCACATAGAGAGTTCCCCCAAGGTTCCCTGTGGGGTTTAATGTGACCGGTTTGCATGTCTGTGCTTTAGACATGTCAGGCCATGTCTACACTGCCTCTCTGCTGAACCTGGAACTGCCATGTAAAAACAAGTGCCATTCACTTTCTCCTGCTCTGGACATGCTCAACTGTGGCAGTTAGATAGCATAGAAAGTTTAGAGGGGTCCTGAGTACATGGCCATCCCCGCTCTAGGAAACTGTCTCAGCAAAATTTGAGAGCAGGGCTGAGGCAAGTACTCAGCATTTCTCTAAGTTGCCTGTGTTGCTAGCCTTGGATTATGAGGAGCAGGAGAAAATGGGGGTTGTTTCTCTGCAGCAATCCCTAACTTAATAGGATGGTAGTACAGACATGGCCTTGAAGAACAAGAGCGTTGTCTTGACCACGATTTTGGAAGTCTTTGATTAGGTCAAGCTATCTAACATCACATGTTTAAATCCAGGCTGAAAGAAGACCAAAGAACATGTCTTTGTCTATAAGTCTGACCAATAACATTTCATACCTAAAATAATTCTCTGACTTGTGTATTTTAGGACCACTTGTATAAGTGACCACATTAGCAAAGCAATTATTCCTCTTTTTTTCAGTATGGAGGGGGCTGGTCTCAACCCCATTAGAGACATAAAACTCTAGCAAGGCGCTCTCTAATTCTCAGAATTGCTAAAACTTTCCTCCTGTTAGTGAATAATGAAAGATTTAGTTGGTATCCTTGCACATTGTAATTTGATATCAGCTATTTGTATAATTTTGATGCTCCTTCCAGTGGAATACAGTCACGCTTTAATGTCATGGATACGGCTTCTACGTGTAACTCATTTTCCCTCTTCTCTTAGGAATTAAAGCAGGACATCTCTAGCTTTCGCTATGAAGTTCTTGACCTCCTGGGAAACAGGAAACCCCAGAGGAGGAGTTACTCCACCAGCAGCACAGAGGTCTCCCAAAAGGATGACGCAAATGAAGATGGTGCTGGAGAAAAAGCCAAAGCCAAGAGTGTGTCTTTCAGCATAGCCAACAAAAAAAAAGACTTTAATGTGTCAGCGCTCATTAAAACTATGTCTGGGATTGACATTCCAGATGGGAAGCCAAAAAGCAATGGAATAAATAAGCGCTCCTTCGTCCGAAATGGGAATAGAGTTCAAAGGCTTTCAAGCTCCAAGAAAGAGTCCTTCAAGAGACTGGGCCTCCTGTTCTCCAAGATGAATGGACATCTCCCCGAGCCAAATTCAGAGCCTATGTACACTATTTCAGACGGAGTTATTCAGCCACATTACATGTGGCAAGACATTAAATATTCTCAGATTGATAAAGAGAGAGAAGAGAACTGTTCCAAAAGTGAAATTAACCTCAATGAGGTGGACTATAGTGGGAACATGAGACACACAGGACAGAGCAAGGAATGCCCTGTGGTCTGTACCAGCTCCCTTCACTGTGCTTCCAGTATTTGCTCCTCTAACTCCAAACTTATAGACTCAACAGAGGACGTGTTTGACTCATGGGGAGATGCTTGTGACTTGTTTATAAACCAATGGAAAGATGGGCAGGAAGATCATGTTACAACTCGGTTATAAGTAAACCTATTAAAACCTGCTATAGACCATAGCTCAATATTTGTAACTGTTTGCTATCACAGATGATTCAGAGTTAGGATTCCCTTTCAGTCCCTAGAAACCGGCATAAAACTCTCATTATTTTGGTCTATTTTATAGCCACATTTACCACATTTTTATTTGCCTTTTTATACTCACAGAAACTGAACTATTTAGTTGTTCTGGCCATTCATTTTAAGGAAGTGCAACACTAACCAGCAGAGGTGCAGACTGACATTCCCTACCATTTGCCATGCTTTCCTCTTGTGTGCTTTCTCTAAACCACAGGGTTTCTTACCGATGTGGTCTGAGTCTTCAAATTCTGTAGGGCTCAGAGATGCTGGTGGCAGAGTAAAGGACCTGAAGAGCAGCTCTCTTTCTCAACGTTTCATCTGGTTAGCATTGTTACTATTCCTCCCAGTATTTTGGCAATCTACTTATGTCACTGGTCAACAGTACCAGCTGACGAAAAGTAGCTTAACCAGAGGCTGAGAACCAAATTGGAAGAGCTGTAAGAAGGGTTTTCCAGTTATAACTGGCCTTTTTCTTTTATTTAAGCAATACAATATCTGATTATTTCAGCAGCGTGTGGGTTCTTTTCAGGTTGTATATTATAGTCTTATTGTAAATTATTGTTGACATGAGATATATTTATCACTCCATCAGTATTACACGCTCAGTTCTATGATTTGCATAAGTTCGTCACTGTTTTTCATTTGTTGGGTACATTTAGAAACCCACCAGCACACTAGGAGGGAAGAGTTACTTACTACTGAACACTGAAAGAGGAATAGAGCGGCTGCTCTACTTATTGGTTTTTGCATAAGGATGGGCGGGAGGGAGGCACCATCCAGGATCCAAATCCTCCTTCATGTGCTTGACATCCAGTCTGAAATGCAATCTGAATTTTACAAGCAGCTCCTATCTGTATAATAGGTTGCACCAAACCCCAGATCTGAGTCCTTTGAATTGTACAGGTAGTTGGACTTCATGCCTAAATGTTATGCTCTCTACTGCTGCATTAGCTTTTAGCTGTCTACAAATTCTGAAGAACTGGTGGTAATAGTGTTTTCAGGCAGGAAGCTGCTTTCCTGTTGTGTTACCAAGCTGTAAGAAAGATTGTCGTCTCTGCTCTCATTAACTGCATTCCTTACAAGAAGCCAGAGCAACACCAGCCTGAAGTGTATTTCACAGCCTGGCCAACCCCATGCAGTTTCGTTTTTAGCTGCAGCCAAATTGAATGCAGCAGTAGAGGGTGTTTGTTTCCAGTAGGGCTAAAAAGTGCTAGGCGCTGCACAGCCATAAAGAATGGCATTGCCTTATGCCAAAGAGCTTCACAACCTTAGAAAGATGAGCTGATGGACAGGACCACATACATGTGCTATAAGCAGTGATTCTGATAATGGAGCAATGCGTACTTTCTTTTTCGTTTTTGCTGACACGTAGACCATTGCCAGCGACCCCCTCAGCCTTGCCATTATTCATCAGCCACTTTCTCGTAGGGATCAGGGTGGAAATAGGTGCTGAAGAACCCAAGGGCAGTAGCATTGTAAATCATCTCAGAAATGGTGTTCACAGCATATGGGACAGCATGCAATATAGCACATTATTCATAGATCAAGTATAAGAGGGCACAGGTGATCTATTATGGACATGCACTTAAAGGAAAGCGTCACGGGATAATTCAGTAGGGGCATATGGCTTTGCTCCTTCAAGGTGTTATGTGCCCTCTGGTCCTACTGAAGTGAATGGAAGTTGACACTGCCTGGCCTCTCTCAATCATGGCAGAATTAGCTGTTGCCATGAACTGGGCTGGGAAGTGTGTTGAGAAAGGATTTATTAATGTTTAAAGTGGCTGAGGCTCCTGCTGCTGCCAGTCTTTTTATGTTTCAGCTGAAAACTTGAGTGGTACCAAGGCTCTCTGGCCTGGACTCTCGAGATGAAAACTCCCCTTGGAAGAGATGCTTGAATGCTCAAGCATGAAATATTTAGCCTGAATTTTAAACATGATTTTCTCTTCTCTTATTAAGGAAAGTGACTCTGGCAGATGTTTCCTTTGGGCACACAGATGGCCTCCAGTGTCACAAGTAAGGTCACTGCTCACTCAGTTGCATGCCCAAACCACAACCCTGGATCCCAGACCCAAGAGCTGTCAGACCGTTCCAGATAGGGACCTGAACTTGGCAGCTGATGGGACAAAACAATTTCATGGATATGAACACCTCAAGCTGCTGGCAAGGCTTAATACAGGTCTCAGACAGGACTTTGGGGCTGGAGGCCACCCTTGTTTTTCAGCAGGCTGAGCCAACGGTGCAAACACAGAAATATACCCTCACTCCCTGCTTGCAGACTGCATCAGTCTAGCTAGCAGAAGACCTGATGCTGTCAGCTCTCGTGCTGACAAAGGGCTCAGCACTGTCTGTGAACCTGTATTTACTCGGCTGCAAGATGGAGGGGAGGGAAATGACATGGTTCCATGCACCTAACAGTGCAAAATCCCAGAGCAGAGGTAGTCTGCTGCTTATTCATAAACTAAGCCAGCTCCCATCCTGCAAACCCAGCTATGCATTAGGATGACGTTGAGGGCAGATGGAAGGTAACTCCAGCAGGAGCAATCCCAGGTTGAGACAAGAACGCTCCGAGACTCTCAAACCAGCCTGACAAAGCATTTTTCTGCATTGGAAAGAGCTACTAGCTGGAGGTAACAGTAATGTTGCAAATCACTTGATGCAGCTGTTAATCACTTTATAACTTATGAACCTAATTCTGAATGGGTCCAGTCAGCCTTTGCGGTGTTTTCATGCAAGGCAAGTAGGAAAGAAAGCAATACTGAGACGGCAACACAGATTACATCAGGAGCCTGGGCTGCAATCAGGGTTCACATCGCTTTGATTGTGGGAGATTAAATCCACGCTGCTGTTGGCCCTGATCGCAGCGTGCCGTTCAAATGCAATCATCTGACAACAGTAAGCTCCAACATCAGGCAATGTAATGCAGTTGCCTCTTTCTACCTGTGCACAACCAGAATGCAACAGGCGCTTTCCCTTTGTTCTGTCCATAAAATGACAGAGAGGAACTGAGAGGCCGTTAGCTATATTAGTCTGAATTCGGGCAGAAGGCAGGGTAGGTTTTCACTTGATTTAGATATGCACTTTATGCACAACTAAATCAGAGCATACATTTTCGTAGACAATAGATTTACTTCATCAGATGCTGTTTCCACTGCTTACAAAAGCTTAGGCTTTGCATCTCTGATTTAGTTAGCCTAAGGTACAAATTTACCCTGCCTTCTGCCAGATAGGATCTGACAGACACATTTTAACACATTAGCTAACACTGTACACAAAAATTTATGTTAAAGTTATGTTGAGGGTGAGATGTATGTAATGTAGCCATGGCTACTTGGCCTGGGTCTGCGGTGAGATTCTTTATGGCTCAGATGGTAACTCCAGCCATGGCAATTTAATACCAACTTTTCATTCTAAGCAAACGTATGAGTAACGAAGTAAAAGACTTCCCTAGGCAAAATAACTAAATTCCATTCAGTTCTTTATTTGTGTATGCCCCCTTTGAAATCTGTAGGTTTTACAAAAGCTGGTTGAAAAAAATGCCATATTTATAGGAAATTGCCTGGGTGCGAGGGCAGGAGAAGGGGAGCAGAATTGAAAGTTCCCCTGAAAAATTACGTCACCAGAACTGGAAACATGTATTATAAAACTGGCTCAGTACAATTTTGTTTCCAGTTCCTCAGTGAACGAAAATGTTCTGAATGAACTGAAATTTTCCACAAGAAAACGAATGACTTGGTTGGAGGCATTTTGGTCGAAAAATATTTCAGTGAAGGAATCACTCTACCTCCAGATCATACGTGGATCCGAGTGCAGGGGCTGGTGCGGTGTCTTTGGACAGGCGTGGTTGGGGATGAACCTGTGTTAGTGCTAGTTCCACAGTCACAGCCCTGTCCTGGCTGCTGTTAGTCTTTGTATTTCAACACCAACCCATAACACTTGCAAGGGAATGAAAAAAATCTTTAGTTTGAAAGATCTTCAGGTTTCTTCTCACATGGGATGGCTGCACATCCTCCAAGCTGTACCATCATTTCATCTAGCCTTTAAAGTGACCTATTCAAAAAGGGATCACCACTCACAACACCACCAAGCTACACACAGATACAGTACTATACATCAAGGGAAACTCGGAGTCATCTGAACTCAGGTCAGAAATGAAAGAACCCTCGTCAGAAACAGGGAAGTCCATAAACACACATGGCTGCAGACTGATTTAAATCATTCTCTTTGTAAACGAATTCCACACACATTGGTAGATATGTAAATATCCATACAATTGTTACTGTGCTCTTAACATAGGAAGCGTATGAAGTGATTAGGGCACAGGATTCGGAGTTGGAAATTCTTGGGGCCATTCCCAGCTTTGCCACTGACTCACTATGTGACCTTGGGCAAGTCACTTAGCCTCTTTATGCCTCAGTTTCCCCATCTGTAAAATAGGGATAATAATACTTACCTACCTCGTGGGGGGGGGTTGTTAATTGGTAATTGGAGGCTTAGTGAATTGGTAACGTTTGTAAGCACTTTCAGCTCCTCAGATTAAAGGCGCTATATACAGTAAGTGAATGATATTAGTAGCTGTAGGATGTACATTTATTTTCTTACAACTAATTCAGGTAAGAACTGATCTTTGTCAATTGTGACAGTTTTCAATGTAGAAAATAGCTTGATTATCCAGACAGGGGACCTAGGGAGATTTCTGCATTTGCTTTGCAATGAGAGCAGAGAGCCCTAGAAGCCTAAACTCTGAACATCTTTGCTTTTGTGGATTTATGTCTCACCCTGAATGTTACTTTATTGTATTTATTTGTGTCCCAACCTCTTTTTCTAATGGTATATGTAATATACTTTTTAGCAGAAATAGCAAAGAAATGTAAATATTAAGACTTGTAATATTTAAGTAAATATATATATATACACGAATATAAATATAAAACCTGACATTTTGAAGAGATTCAAATTGGTTAATACACCAGACTTCTAGAAGTCAGGAGGGCTTCAGACACAACCTACCATTGATGCATGTATCCATGGCAGGTAATTGAAGTAAGAATAGGAAAACTTTTACTATGTATTATTAACTTCTTGATATTAGTATATCCCCCCATTGCTGGCAATGGGAATCCAAGTCAGAAAACCATCATCATCGCCATCCAGGTGTCCCACATAATCAATAGCAACATGTGTGGCAGTGCACCCAAAGGAAAGAGAATATCCATTTATTACGGGAGCTGCATAACCTCTCTGCAGTATATTTAGGGATAAGATATACCAGACCAAGGTATGCAAGAAAACAGGCCTTTTACTCCCACTGCTATCATGTAAATGGAGCCCACTCGTGTTCCTATTGTCAATGATAAATCTCCAGTCTCTTTCTTTTGGAGTAGACTCAGATTCTGAATCTCTCCTCACCACATTGAAATGTACTCTGGCTGTTTATTGAACCAATGGAGTTATTTTCCTTCCCTACTCCCAAACATTGACATAGATTTATATGAGTATAGATTATATAACTTTTTTCTTTGGCTTTCATCTTGCACCCAAATTTTGTGGGCCTTACTCAGGGAAAAGTTCTGTTTGCAGCAGGAATTTGTGTACAATTGTTACAAGATTTGGCCCTCCATACCATCTTGCAGTATCGGCACCCCATGAATTCAAAGGAAGTGAACCAAGTGTTATACGGTGAAGAATACAAAGGGCGCCGTTTGCGGTCATTTTGGAGAAGCATGGAAAACCACCAACTGTTTCATGAGCTTTCTAGAATTCTTTGCCTTTGATTGGCTGATCGCCGTCTTGCGACAACTCCTCGCACAATTTCAGTATTTCAACTTTTCTGATCTCAGACCAGAATCCAGAAAAAACAACAAAAAAAATAATAAAATGGACTACCTGTGTAAAATTACCTAAAGAAGGTTGAATTTTGGTGAAATTATTGGGTAATTTACCCTTGTAGCCAACAGTTAAGTTGTTACAGCACACTACCATTATCAGAAATATACATTTTAATGAGGCGGCAATGTACAGATCCAAGGTCTTAATTTCCGAAGACTTGTATTGGCCATTCTCGAGTTTACAGTTAAATGTGGAAACTGTCAAATACTACTTTTAAAAATTATTTGGATGGATTTATTTTAGCACATGGCAAAACTGTGAACCATTTGGGATTAAAGACATTGCTTAACAACAACAACCACCTGCCCCTTCTGTCCACTGGCAAGACTGGGGTTCAGTGGATATCAAGTATCACTAGTGTACTGCAGCCCGATGTCAGAGAAGGACAACTGAAGCATATTGAAGCAGACAGACATCCAGAAAAAAAACCTGCAACTCCCAAATGCAAAATGGAGAAATTAATTAGAAGTGGTGAGATGACAGTGAATAAACCACCTCAGCAATGAGACTTGTAAAATAATGCGCTACCAAAATAGTCTATAGTAGACTATAGAAAGACTATAGGACATGTGCTCCTTGACACTCCAATACTATAATAGGGTCATGGAAGATTAGGGCTGGAAAGGACCTCATAAAGTCGCATCTAGTCCAATCCCTTGCTCAAAGCAGGACCACCCCCAACTAGATCATCCCAGCCAAGGCTTTGTCTAGCCAGGTCTTAAAAACCTCCAAGGTTGGAGAGTCCACCACCTCTCTGGGTACCTGTTCCAGTGCTTTACTACCCCGCTAGTGATAAAGTTTTTCCTCATATCTAACCTAAACTTCCCTTCCTGCAATCTGCACCCACTGCTCCTTGTTCAGTCATCTGCCACCACTGAGAACAGTCCAGCTCCATCCTCTTTAGACCCCACCTTCAGGTAGTCGACAGCTGCTATTAACTGCTCCCCCCATCCCCTAATCAGTCTTCTCTTCTTGAGCCTAAATAAGCCCAGGTCCCTCAGCCTCCCCTCATACATCGTGTGCCCCAGAACCATTTTTGCTGCCCTCCACTGGACTCTCTCTTATTTGTCCACATTGTTTCGGGGGGGGGGGGGGGGGGGGCAAAAACTAGACCCAGTGCTCCAACTGTGGCCTCACCAGGCCACATTTACTTTAAAAAGGACCCTTTTTGTTCCATGTGAACTAACCCACTTTTCACATTATCTGCTTGATTTGTTTTTCTTTATGAAAGAGCTACACTTGTTTCCTGATTTTAGACAGAGTCATACAAGGGTAAAACGGAGTTTTCCTTTTTATTCATCATGCATTTTTCCCTGTAGAAATGATTAATGTCCTCACTCATAATGTGGAAGGATTCTTCTTGAGATGGAGCCTTTTATCTACAGCTGCATTTGAAACATGGTGAAATAGAATACAATCCTTATCTTCAGATCATTTGATACTTCTTTTTACTCCACAGGAAACTCTCTCCTTTGACTTAAGGTGTGCAAAGTCAACCAAAAAGACTAACAAGACAAAACATACCCTGATAAAGTGGCTTGAACAATTTCTTTGTTAGAAGTGACCTTTAAAGTGATATCCAGAAAGCTTCCAAAAGATCACGCTATAGTGAAGGTGAGCAGCTATTTAAAACAGCACCTCCCATGTTCTTTAAACACTGCCTTGGTAAACAGTGTGTTTGTTTGTCCACCTTAATAGCGGTAGCATGAGCTGAACTTACAAGATGCAATTCTTCAGACATAACAGAGATGCCAATCTTTCCTAGAGCAATTAGCTAATAAAACACTGTGAAATCTTTAGGCAACCGAATTCAAAAGATATGCCTTTTTGAATTTTTAAAGTTGCTGTTTTGAAGCAAGGGGCTTCCTTTGTGGTGGATTGTGTAGTTTCATCTATCAGCTGTTAATTGGGTTTATAGGACATAGTTTGAGAATTGCAAGCAGTTGGTGTTGGAAAGGGCAAGGATTGTGACTGAGATTTTAGTTTTCTGTTTTCATACATGGCAGGTCCAAAGGAAAGGCTTATTCTGCAGCCACACTTCCATTTTGCATTGACATTAATGTTAAATTACCTCTTCCCAGGGCTTAACCATAGACAGGATTTGGAATTTTACCCCATAGGACTTAGAGAGGTTGAGAAAGTAGTTTGCTTTTTGAAGTTTTATCCAAAATCATAATGTACCTTTTTTCAGGCAAAATACTCAGCAGAGATGGGAGGAATCATACATAGGTAACACTGAGCGAGGGCCTCAACATTTGGACCCTCAACTGTAGCCTTCTTGCAAACAAACACCCATGCCTCGCTTCGTGTCATCTACTTTTCTACTTGCATATTTTCAGTCAGCAGTGCAAACTCCATGCCATTCCCAACCATGACACATGTACAAATGAAGAGAAATGATGTACATAATAAATCTATTTATTTTATGTGTATTTTTAGCTTAACTGTAAACTGACAACAAATAAAAAACATTTACTTTTTTCCCAAGAAATGTATGCCTATTGAAATTCAAGGTGTTTCTACCTTTTCAGATGTAACATTTCCAGCTGCCTATTGATAATAAACATTTATGAACAGTAATAGATCTAGCACAGTATAATCTTTGCCATGTTCAGAGGAACCTTTCTAAAGGCTCCACACACACACGTTTCTCTCTGGTGCATTGTCATGGAGACAACTCAAGGGCCATGATCATATAGGGACTCATGCAGGTGCTTGGTTTTAAGAAATGAGCAGTCCTCACCTGTCTTCAACAGGACTAACAGTTAAGAAGATGTCAGTCTTTATGGACCTAAATATATATTTTCTGGGTATATCAGAAAAGTCATGAACTTCGGGCCTAATGGCACTTGAAGCTTAATGAGCTGTTTTTGCTACGCCAATATAAAAGTAATGGGAAGCCCATAATAAGTAGGCTCTGGATTGCACCTACTGGAAAATAAGGCTCGTGTTTACCATCTAGGAAGATAAATATCAGTGTGTCCTGACCTCTACAGTTACTTGGATAAAGTGGAAGCAATAAGTGAAATTTAAGGGACATGTGCTCACTCTCTCTCTCTCTATAGATCTATCTATCTATCTATAAGGGCATAGTATGCTTCATTAACTTTTGTAGTCTGGGAAGAGAAAAATAAAGTTTTAAATATATTTACAATACTTAAGAGGAAAATGCTAATTATTTTAAGACGCTAAAGAAAGGGATTCAAAGAAACACTTAAACATACCCCTTACACACTAGAAAATCTGAAAACCCAGAGATAAAATGTACGAAGTACTGATGTTTTGGGATATTCAAGTAGGAGTTCAGCCAAAATACATTTCTCAAACTTTTGTCCCTACTGATGTTATCTGGTTCTTGTTCCAGAAATGGGAATCCAACCATACATCAAAATACTGTATAGGAATTTTCCCATCTTAGTTTCTAACTAGATAGCAGGCACCTTTGCTCAGCTAGGATAACATACAATGCAAAATACAATTGAAAAAATGCCTGGTAGTAATGTTACATCTATAAGATTTGCACTTTCTGGAAAGTGACATGAATTTCAAATTTATGAAGATAAATTCATTACAAGATACAAAAGCTGTCACCTTGGAATGATATAACAGCATCCAGAAAGATGTTACTCTCTTTTAAAATCAGACATAGCAGTTATTTTACATGTTTGAAGAAAACACTGAAGCAAGTAGGGATGGAAACAAGAGAGGGGACAAAAAAGAAAGCAAGCTACAGAGACAAAGAGGTTTAAATCATTTCCTGTCACAAGGGTCTTCTCTTCTCCATCTTTGTACCAGCATCTGGTAGTTATATCAACTACCTTGTAAAAACAGACACAAACAAATGGGTACAAATATCAGTACAGAAGTATGGCATCCCAGCTCCCCAGAGTTAGTAGCAAAATATCCACCTACATAAGTGAAGCCTAGATTTCATCTCTGTGATCTAATCATCCCATTGGACATGCTCAAATAGACACCAGTGAAATACATGAGAGATCAAAGCTGCAACTTTTAAATCCAGATCCCAGTTTTGGATAGCCCATAATTCAGGTTCAAGATGTGTAGCTTTCACTACTCTAATGAAAGGGGCTACTTAGAAAATATGGATATTTGGATCTATATATCTATATCTATATAGATATATATCTTGGTTGGGGTACCTTTATCAAAATGACTTTTACATAATATCAATGAGGGACTGAATATCATCAAAAGCATTCATAGTGATAACAGAAAACCTAAAATGAAGGCTTGGAAAGGAGAAGAATAGATAGCAACTGAATGAGAAATGCAGCTTCCTGTAAGATCTCTGGCTTAGTGTTACTGTATGATGAGGCTGGGGGGAAAAGGGCTGTAGTCTGACGCTGAGTGGTTTCACCAGTATCTCATATTGCTGTCAGGCAGAATTACAAAGGACTATTTCAGCAATATTAAACGATAATTATCTTTAATAATAAATGAATTTTACAATTGGATGATTCCATAAAATGTGTTCCACTAGCCTCCACTGCAAGGTCCTCTATTGAAATGGGACCAGAGCTATTGTTTTTGATGAAAAAAGAACCTCCTAAATGCAACTAAAGTTTTGATGATCTGCAAGGTTCTTGATGCTTTGAAACCTGACGATTACAACAGGAGATGGAAAAGCAGGAGTGGCAGAAATAACGTGTTGCAGACCGAATCAAGAATCCAGAGCTGCCCACTATGAACGGAAACACATGCCCGAGGTGCAACAGTGTCTATCGATGCTGCATCAGCCTCAGCAGCCATCTTCGGACCCACAAATAAAGTAATCATGGAAGACAATTATCCTCAGCTGCAAGAGACTGCTGATATATAATCAAACATATCTTAAACTAAGTCAATCATTTGGGTGACATCAATTTCTAAAAAGAGCCTGATCACTTCCAGACAGACCCCCAAGATCCATCAGCACTGTGGAAGTGGGGGAAAAGATCCTACAAGTGGCCTTGCTGCAACTCTCTTAGCCTCTGAAAGAGCGACCAGTTTGAAAGGGTTCGCTAGTATAACACATCTCTACAGGCTGGGAAGATTAGAGACAAGAACATCAGTGATCACCAGATGCAGTTGTCACTTGGGTACCTGGCTGCATGGTAAAATAGGTTAGATGCCCTCTGAGCAGACATGTATTTTCTGAGATTTTAAACAGAGGATGTGGGACCTCTAAAATATTCCTGACAGTTATAGCAAACAAAGTAAAAGATCACAGCGCTTCACTGTGTGTTGGTGTTGATCTCTTTAAATTCTTCCATCGCTAATACAAATAACCATTATCCAAGCTGTCAGTGCCTTACTAATACAAAATGCTGCAGTTTTGTTTAGCGATCAAGCTAAATGCTTGATTAAACTAAATGCTTGGGGTTTCTCCCTCAGTTTGGGGATCACCTACCTCTTATCTGCCCTGTGGTTTTCCCTTAGGGCATCCCATTCAAAATTAGATGGAGACCCACATCCCTTTCTTATGACCAGGGATTTAGCTGTCATTTAACAGTGATTCACTGCACTTACCTTAGGAAGTCTGCCTTCATCTCAGTACATATAACTCTGCCCTCTCAGGTGCAATGACAGTGGTAGCCAGTGACAGTCTGACTTCACAAAAGACAGTGAATGTTACTTTAGGATAGAATCATAGGGTCATAGGCAAACTCAAGGGTTATCTAGTCCAACTCCATGCACAGATGCAGGATTTGCTATTCTTAAGCCATCCTAGACAGCTTCCTAGCCAGGCCACTGGATAGGAAGCAGTTCCATTATTCTACAGTTTTTGCAACAGAAGCGTTACGGAGGGAAGCATTACAGAGACGACGCACCATAAAGCAACAGGCAACCTCTACATGCTGCCTCACCCGACTTCTCTGCAGTCACGTGGAATCCAGCTAATTAGAGACCCACATTTATAAACTGAATTAATACTTATATTAAGGACCAGCCAGTTTTATAAACAGACTGACTACTTCATACCTCTGGGAGGCCTGTCTGGTACCCTTCCTCACCCAGTTCAAACCATGATAGACAACGGCTCCCAAAAAAGGGGGCAAAGTAGACTGGATTATTTTTTTCAGAAAGCTAACTCCTCACCCCCAATGTTTCCAGGAACTCAAGAGATACATAAAACGTTATTTTTTCCCTTTTAATATTCCATATATCCAGAGTAACACATCTGAATAAAATAGCTCCTGAAAATGTCCGTGCTTCCACAAGCTCACACCTATCACAGCTACTAGGCTTGCACAGAGACTGTCTTTATTAAAAGGAAAAAAAAATAATCCCAGGAGCTCTACCAACCACATCACTTTCTGCTTTTCTGTTAATAGAAACCAAAGTGAGAAGGCATTGTATGACTCTTCTACAGACACTAAAGCCTCTAAAGCATCTGTAGAGAATTAAGCCAGTTTATTTTCATGCACACATTGGGCTGTGTGTTTAGTGTAATCTGAGCAACTGTGGAACAGAAAAAAAAAAAAAGGGGTCACATGGGTAGTAGTCACCGGACACATCATTTCCTACATACACGCACACATAACATGTTGGGTATTTTGTTGTTCCTTGTTCCCATGACTAATCTACATAAAAGGAGAAGCAGCTTACTACTATGACCAAGCGATGGTTAGTCCTTTGGCTCAAGCTTAGGTTCTGGCATTGAAGGCTTCAGGTTTAATTTTCCCAGACAATAGAAAAAGGGAGGTCAGATTGCAAGGAAAAAAATAGGTCTTCTATTTTGTTCAACAACTATTAAGGAGAGCTAATCAGTCCTAGGTTATAATGTATGAGGGTTGTGGCAGCGCAGTAGAGGGCACTATTTACAGAGCCACCCACTTCACTGTGCAGGCCCAAAAACATTGCTTCAGGAGTCTCCCACAGGGTGTCTACACCTGGCTGTCCTGCTAACTGGAGAATACCTGCAAGCATGGGGTAATGCTGCCACCACCCAGGCAATGGTCTGTTAGGGCTCTATGCAGCCAGAGACACACAGACCCTGCAAACCTTGGGGTAGCTTTGCCCACAGATAATATTCCTGGGTGCCTCTTTCAGCCCGAAGCATCCCAAGATAACATCAGGTAGGACTGAGGGAACAAACAGACAAGCTCCACTAGGCAAGATGGGAGCAAAAAGGCCCATTTCTCCCACCTCCAGAATACCACAGCAAGGCATGCTGTTACCCTTATTGCCCGGCGGGGGCGGGGTGGAGGTGCCTGGAACAAGAAAGTCAGGATACACTTTGAGCAAACATAAATCTGAGACTTAAAACAGTCTTGGATATAATAATCTTTTTAAAACTGGCCTAGACCTAAATCCTAAACTTCTGGCTAGTTTCCAAGCCTTTACTTACAGAAAGTTACCCAGGCAGCAGTCTGGAGGCACATCGCTTGTTGCTTTCCAAAATGCCCACTGCCAGGAAGAACACATTCCCCTTGGCCAAGTCACCTGGTTGACCACCCTGAACCAAAAAGAACGCAAGAGCCATCCACCTGGAATGACCCAAGTGAGAGCGAGCAAGAGATTTCTTCACAGTGGTCATAATTCATGTGCATGTGTAGTAGCAGGGATGGGGAGAGGGAAATGGGAAACCTGAACGCCAAGCTTGTGAAAATTCACTAAACAATGGGAAATCTGAGTTATGACAGTTTTGTGGTTCAAGAAAAAAAATATTTAAAATACTCTAGGAATTTTTAATAGCTCCCATTGTCAGAAAAATTTGAGAGGAAGTTTAGACCAAAGTAAGTCATTCTCTGTTCTACAGTTTATCTATGCATGGTTATTTATGATAGAAACAGCTTGTGTTCAAGTCTCCCATGCAGGAAGGGGGTAGGGTGGGGTGGAGAGCTTCACTGAGCAGGGGCACAGGATTAAAATAAACAAATAATTAAAAAAAAATATCACAGGAGCCAATAGGGGGCCACTGTCATATCTGGAATATCTTCCAACTTTTGATCTTTAATGTGTGTGTGTACTTGGTTATAAGATTGACAATTGCAGGTTGGGATGTTTAAAGTGTAGTAAGATTCAAGAGCTGAAATCTTTGAAGCTGGCTAAGGGATATGAATTCCCAAACCCTATCACAATTTACAAGGACAAAAGATTGGACACCAAACCCTCCAGTTAGCTATGAAGGTCTCAGCCAGCATGTCACAGGACAGACAGCGCTTCTCATTAGCTGTAGTACAAGTATTGGCAAACAATAGCAAAGTCCAGTTATGCGGCTATCCAAGTGCCCTGCAGTATCAGAGCTTAGAAGTCTAAGCATTACTATGATTTAATGCAAAAAAGGCAGCTACTTGCAGCTTCAGTTCAAAGACTGGAAAACACCGATAATGGCAAGTATCTTTAGAACCATAAAAAAAAAATCTAAGCCTACTCAGCTTCAAAAGAGCCATAAAACAACCAATATTCTTTCTGGTGCTTGAACAATCCTATACTCTAAGTTTGCTTGTTCAGGTATTGAACTGAGGTATTAGCTTATCCCATAAGTTTGAAAGCAATTCTGGTTTTTTTGGAGTTTTTCGTAAAGCAACAAAACTGAGGGAGGGAAGAAATGAGGTTTCTGTGGGTTGTGGCTAAGAGGTGCATTTTTAAAATACGCTTCTTAGTTTTGAAATACTAACCCTCTGTCCTCCATCTTCGTTTAAAATATAAAAACAAAAACCTTTTAGATGCCTTGTAGGATTAGGGTAGGTTTGTCTGCTGAACCCAAGACAAAGAGAAAGTAAAAAGGCCTTGAGGTTTGTGTGTGGAATCTGATTTGCTGCAGCCCTTTATCAGCTAATCACCACCTGGGTACCTACACATCTAGAAGCCTTTTCTCAGCAAGGGTGCCATCCCAACCATTAGATTCAGTGGATGAGCAGGTTCAAGGAGTGGAGACCTGAGAGCCTGAGGTTCCTACCAAAGTTCACTGGTTATTTTCTGTATTTTGAAAAGAATGCATTGTGAGTGCCTTGCAGGCAAAAGCAATGCAACTAGACCATGGAATTAAGACAGCAATTAAAGTCCATCTGGGATTTAAAAAGAAAACACCACAGAAAGGTCCCCCACACAAAAGCATAGACATTAAAAGAAAATCCAAGATGTACTATTTCCTGCTTCTCTTCCCGTGAGCAAGTAACAGAGGCAGGTAAACCATCCCCCAAAAGACAAAACAGCTTTACTTCTAAACAACTTAAAGGTCTTTTCTCTTTCAACTGGCAGCTGTGGAAAGTGAACCTCTCACTTGAGAAATGTCGTGAGGAGGGTACAAGAAGAATGGAGAGGGGTGGTACTGTACCAGACAACACCTCCTTGGGCACCGTGTTGAAGATGCTTTGTTTCAGTAAAACTACTAGTCTAAGCCTCTGGGAAATAAGATAAGTCATTACTACACTGAGTAATAAGGGAGTGAGTCTGTAGGTTCTTCAACTGGATGATGATCTACTCAGGTCTCTTCTGACCCTGGAAGGTATGAAACTAGACTCCCATATTCTTGAAAGTTATTTTCTAACCACTTTGTCTCTGTTTTGAGACAGTGAAAAGGAAGAGGCAGAGAACCTCAACAATGAACATCCCCCTCAACCATTTTGAAGTTTAGTGGGGATGTTATAATTGTTGTAACCTCTGTGTATAAAGCCTACTGCAATTTTAATCTCAGATAGAGGGTCCGAGTTCAACATCTTGTTGTGGCCCTAGCTGTCATGTGAGACAAATCAGGCACAACCTGGAATGCTGCCATGACAGCAAACTGTAGTCCCTTGTTACCTCATCCACCTGGATGAAGAGTTCGTCTCATAATGGGAAGTAATTTAAGCATCTTCAGACAAGTGTGGCAAGCTGCAACAAAACTCACACTATTGTGCCTCATTTGAATTGTAGAACCCGGAGTCAAGTTTGCACTGCACTGGCAAAGCACTCTGCTTCGTCTTGTGCCCTCATTGCACTATTCACTCAACGCACGCACTTTGGGGAACGGTCAGCCCAAGTTTCTCCTACTGTTCTAACAATGCTAACTGGGCTTCTTTGCAAGTCTGTTGGTGAATCTAGTTTGCAGGGATGTTATGAGTTAGCTGTGAAGAGACATTTCCAAATGTGTGATGCATTTTTTTTTATTTAGTGTCATCAGTGCAATAAACACCAGTTCTACCACCATTGTGCCATCACTTCTCCAACTAAATCTCACACAAATACAATAGTACACAGCAGACTCAATCAAAGCAGAGTATTTTTCCCACCTTCAAAGACACAGACTATGATGAAAGAGATTAAACAGGAGAGAAAGCACAACTATTACAAATAAGCAATTACTACTGAAGAATATACTTGCCTGTTACTTTGTTTTGGAAGACCTGAGAAAAGCAGTCTATTACAACAGTAATTACTGTCCTCAAATCAGCTTAGACCCAACCTTTCCCCAGCTTCAAGTGTAACAGGTAGGCAAAAATGTAGTACATTTTTAGTGCCAATGTACTTTTCATTAATATACTGATTTGACAGAGTTGAATGCAAGGCTCATGTTCTTCGCTGGTGTTAGGAATATATATACATACAGGTATATAGTCTTATTTCTTTCCTATATAATCTACTAAAACAATATTCAATTTGACAACAGGTTTACAAACATAAATCAAAGGAAAATACAAGTGTAGGGGGGAGAAGGAGGGAAGGGGAAAAAGAAAAATCAAACAACTAAACAGCTTAATTACTATAAAGTCCACTGCTGAAATAATACTAGCATACATAGAGAAAACAAAACTTCACTGGAAGGTGGGGGGTCTATGCCTCTTGGCATTACATACTTTGAGGTACATAATGAGGTGCAGGATTAGGTGAGGTAATATAGCTGACTTGATGCAACTGTCCAGGATTTACAGTGTTACGAATTCGTGGAGAATTATTATATGATGGATTTACTGGATGCCAAGGACTAACGTAATGATAGGTAGGTACTATAGAGACGCAAGAGTCGAACCCAGGTAGAGGTGGCTGGCCATATGGATCTGGCACAATTGGGTAATATACTGTCCCGTGGGAAGGAGGTGGAGGCTCTGCATTTTGGAAAGAACCTGAAAAAATATATAAATTAGCACGTTTAAACATTTTATACAGTCTATATTCATTATAGACGCTTGTTATGATATAGACCACACTGAAAATAGATAGATAGTTACATAAATGTTTATCCCCATTTGATCTGCACACTGGAAGAGGTGGCAGTCATCTTGGGTCCTGAATTAGTCTGAGAAGCACCTGACACTGCTAAGCCTTGTTACCTATTGTTTGTACTGTGCTGTTTGAACTTTTAGAGGAGTTGAAGAAAATCATGCAAGACTAATGAAAAACCTAATTTTCCTAAAAAACAAGACAAAAACAAATCTTTCTGCAAAAAATCCCACCAAATATTAGGTTGATAGATTCTTGCGCTGCCCCAACAGAATAGCTGGCAGCTACAGGAGAACTGGAAGCCCTCTGTATTTGCCACTAACCAATTCATAGTATGGGAGGAGAGATCTACTGACAGAGAGATAAGCTTGCTTCTATCACCTACTCCATTTGTCCAGCAAACAGACACTATAATGAGTTGGACATTTGGCGTGTTCTACTTGTTTAGCATTTTCCCCCATTAAGTACAAATAAACCTATAGACTTCTTATAGAATGGATGGGCTGAGCTTAGGGGTTGCCATAGCTTCATATGCAGTAGGAGAGCAAGTTATCTAGATAAGTTTTATTAACATCCAATAGCCATGTTCCTAATCTATTTATTTTCTTAAAAACATATGGGGGAGAAAAAAAAAGCTCACAGGACAAATGTTTACCACAAACTAAGAAAGATATACTTACCCCACTCCACAAAACACTCTTAACCCACCATTAAAGAATCCCAACAAAATACTGTCATACAACCAACCCTACCTTAAAACACCTACAAGTTTTCATCAGTTAATTCAAGAGACTTATGAAACCAAATCAATAGGTCCCTCATTACACAGGAATTTTAAACTGTTCCCCTGTGCTACATTTAGTTGGGTTTGCCTCCCTTTTCACTTGACAAAGAGAAAGAATTCAAGCCAATACAACTAAAAGGAAAAAAAATAAGAGCACTACTATTAACTACATGGTGGCAGTTGATAGGTGAGCGATTATAAGAAGCGTTTCTGTAACACCTGACAAGCGCATACACACAGCTTGAACACGAACCATTTGCTGATGTATCCAGAGGAACTTGCCGGACATCATTTCTCCCCATGTCAGGGTATATCTGGGGTACTGACTGATCCACCATGGGTGCAGGCTCAGTATACGCTGGGTAAGCTTCTACAGATGGTGGTGGTGGTGGTACCTGTTGCATGTATACCATGGAGTGCCAGCAGCTCTGATGATAATACTTGAGAAATTCAAGGCAAAGAGAATTTTTAAAAGGAGACGTGCAGATTGCTTGTCTACTATCCTACAGCTCTTAACATTTCCAGAAACAGCAAGAAGTTTTGTTCCCCCCACCCTTTACCATACATGCTGCAAGGTAATCCATGTATAGACTGCTAAATCATCACAACCATTAAAAATACTGTACTTTTACAACTATACCTTGGTCTCCATGGATATTGCCTCATGAAAGATCAAAAAGCTCTTCAGGTTTGATAAAAATCAAACTGATTTTATCATACTGGGAGAGATGGTAAATTTGCTATATTTCTATTTCAAAATGAGACAACATCCTTTACTTCCTTCTCCCCACATCGGTATCATCTATTAATTCTGCCCTCCTGTGTTCATGCAAGTCCAGTACTGAAGTTACTCGCTGCTGCCGAGTACTAGGGCACCTCTGATGTAGATGGCCTTATTCCATTTTGTAACTGCTTATTCCGGAGATGTGCCAAGACCCCTCTGCTCACTCAAGGAGCTGGAAACAAAATCGAGAGGTGCCTTTAACACTGGACCCATTCCCAAAGAATACTGGTCAGAATCTCATCTCTGAACTCAACTAGACCACATGGTTGGTTGTACAGAGGCTGGGAGGGTGGTGGTGTTATGGCCTTGAAACTGGTGCAACTCCAGGAGAATCTAGCTCTGGCTCCTTCCATGATTGTTGCAGACGCACTAGGCTACATTGGCCAAGACTGGTGACACCCAAAGCAGTTTCCCTACTGATTATAACAGACTCTTGATAAAGCTCCTAACCCTTGTGCTTAACATTTTCCTTTTCAATAGGAAGAACAACTCTTATCCAGCCATGTTAATAAAAACAACAGAATGCTACATGTAATAATGCAATTCATGAATTCACCACAAGTCACAACTTTACTTCCTGCTATGTTCTTCAGTGTCCTCCATGCCCACATGCATATTAAACAGCCAAGTACACAGGAAGCAAATTCAGAACTTAAAAGCCTTATTCAGACACATTGATGCATCTGTCAAGACAGGTGACATTTTACAGGCAATTTACCAGTCATTTGAAAAGCACTTACCTGCAATCCCAGATTAAAATAATACTGCAAAACCTTTGTATCTGAAATCAAACAACATAGCATGAACAACAACAAAGCAACTAACTTTAATGAGGACAAAAATTAGTTTACAACCCACCTCAATACTTTCAAAACTGATATTCTTTAAATTAGTACATCTACATATATGTAGTAGGCAATACGGTGTATGACTTTAGTACAATAAATTATATTATTGTTTGATAACCAGTATATTAATAAAAACACATTGATATTCTATTAATTCTCTTTCGGGGTTATTTTATCAGTTACCCAATGGTGCTTTTCACATAACGATTTTCCCAGTATTCTTACATATCTTAAAGTATAAACAAGCATGGCCTAAATTTCTTGAAGCAACTAGTTGTCCCGGGCACTACAACACATCCTTAAAAAAAGAACAAACTTGGGAAAGGGTAGATAGCACAGGTTTTGGAACTGAATTCCAACAAGTCATATTTAAAATAAATATTCTTGCATATTAACTTATTCACAGGGTCTAAGAAAACTATTGTAAAATAAGCTGGCACATAATGCAGTAATAGTACTTCAGATGCAGAACTCTTAGTAAAAATATGCATTTCTCTTGCATCTATCCAGTGCATTATTTCTTTAGGTGTGATTTTTTCTGAGCAGCCAAGAGGAGAAATGAAATTTCTTTAATACTCAAAGTATTTTTGAACACCTCACGCAGGCAGAATACATATGTACATAGACACAGGAGTGGCATAATACTAATTCTAGGGAACTAATATAATGATACTCAAGATTTAAGGCAACAGAGTACACAACTTTCCACTGGAAGGATTAACAGATAAAAGTTAATAGTATTGTTGAAAGGATAAATCACTATAGCTAAAGCTGTAGTCCAGAACATCTAAAACACAGTAAGTAAAGATATGTCTGTTATCTCTCAGTAATTACAGGTGTGCAAAAGGGGCTGTATTTGATTTGGATACAGCCCAAATCAGGGACAGCAATTCAAGTCATGTGAACAAATTAAGAGGCGGTGACTTGGATGATTAGCCAATTTGCCACCCACTGGACTGTGTAGAAGGTTGTACCTAGAGAGTGGTGGTGGATGGGTTGGTATCGACCTGGAAGGACATGGGCAGCGGGGTCCTGCAGGGCTCGGTCCTTGGACCGATACTCTTCAATGCCTTCATCAGTGACTTGGACAAGGGAGTGAAGTGTACTCTGTCCAAGTTTGTGGATGACAAAACTGTGGAGAGAAGTGGACACACCGGAGGGCAGGGAACAACTACAGGCAGACCTGGACAGGTTGGACAAAGGGGCAGAAAACAATAGAATGCAATTTAACAAGGAGACATGCAAAGTGCTACACCTAGGGAGGAAAAATGTCCAGCACACCTACTGCCTAGGAAATGCCCTGCTCGGCAGCATGGAAGTGGAAAAGGATCTTGGAGTCCTAGTGGACTCCAAGATGAACATGAGTCATCAGTGTGACAAAGTCATCAGCAAAGCTAAAGGCACTTTATCATGCATCAGCAGATGCATGACAAACAGAACCAAGGAGGTGATACTTCCCCTCTATCGGGTACTGGTCAGACCACAGCTGGAGTACTGCATCGAGTTTTGGGCGCCACACTTCAAGAGGCATGTGGATAACCTGGAGAGGATCCAGAGAACTCGAATGGCTAAGTGCTTGCAGGCCAAGCCCTATGAGGAGAGACTCGGGCACCTGGACCTCTTCAGCTTCCACAAGAGAAGGTTGAGGCGTGACCTTGTGGCTGCCTATAAATGCATCCTGGGGGTGCAGAAGGGAATTGGTGAGGCTCTACTCACCAAGGTGCCCCTGGGGGTTACAAGACATAATGGCCATAAGCTAGCCGAGAGCAGATTTAGACTAGACACTAGGAAGAACTTCTTCACAGTTAGAGTGGCCAAAATCTGGAATGGGCTCCCAAGGGAGGTGGTGCTCTCCCCTACCCTGGGGGTCTTCAACAGGAGGTTGAATGGGCATCTGGCTGGGGTCATCTGAACCCAGTACTTTCTCCTGCCTATGCAGGGGGTCAGACTAGGCGATCTATTGAGGTCCCTTCCAACCCTAACATCTATGAATCTATGAATTCGTTGATTCTGATCACCTGTCCCCGATTTGATTCGTCCAAATCCAAATATCCGATGCCAATTCGAGAATCAGCAATTTGGACATAGACACAGCTTTAAAATGTTTTTTCTACATACCTCAAGGGACCAGGCATGGCTCGTGAATGCTGCAACGTTGGGGCAGATGGAGCATCCCACAGGAGCGCCAGCCACCCCACCCCCCATGCTTGGCAGCAAACCTGAAAGTGGACTAGAAGTACTTCGGATCCACTGGGGAGCATGCTGGGCCCACCCACGCTCCCCCAGCTCTGCAGCTGGCCACAGGGGGACCCCAGGTACCCCCCAGACCTAGGAGGTACTAGTCACTGAGCTAGGGGGTGCAAGGGGGGCCCCAGCACACTCCTTGGTGGACCTGGAAATGGACTGAAAATGCTTCTGGTCCATTGCTGGTTCTGGTACCCAGCATGCCAGGGAGCTCCTCACTCTTCTGTGGGATGTTCCATGCACCCCAGCATCTCAGTGTTCATGAGCCACCTGGCACCTGGAGGTATATAGAAAAAAAATAATTTAAAACTTGTGTCTGTGTCCAAATCACTGAATCTTTCTAAATCTATTCAGAGGGATTAAAGGATCTCCTGATTTATTCATATTCAGCCACCAAATCAGGCCAAATCAAATCAGCAAGCGAAGCTGCGTACAGCCCTAATATTAATGACACATAATAGACCTACTCAATCCTTAATCTACTAAGGAAGTAAAAAGCCTTCACACTACAGACCATTTTAAAAACACAGTAATATACCATGGGAAACATTCAGATATGGAACAATGCAATTAATTTTACATGCTATTAAAAAATGAAAGCTCATTAACACCTTTTTTACTGGTGTTAAAAGCTAAACTGAATAGTAAACGTCCAAACAGCTAATTTTTCACTACAAAAATGAGAAAGCTGGATGTCTGCAGAAGAGGAAATAGAGGTTACTTTGCAAGCTGGTCTCTCAAACTAGAAGCAATTCATCTGCACCACTGTATGCATAGCGAGATGTACAGCTTCGACATGGATGATCAACCTCCTGCCAACTGCAAATAGCTTTCAGCTTCGTGTTGCTTCCAACTAGTCTTAAGAAGTCCTGCTCTGCAACTATTACTCCTACACTTCTGAAGCATCAACAATCCTAGTACAAGAGGAAGATGCGAGCCGCAAAAGGAAATAAAACTGGGCACCTGATGAGACTGTGAGGAAGTATATAGGTACCTCAGGTTTTGTGGATTTGGATTTAGGATCTCTCTCCCCACATTCCCTAGCTATATGCCCTTACCCCCCTTCAGATAGTAATAGGCATCACTTATCTTTGAAGGATGAAATGCATCCATTTTTCTATACCCTTCCACAGATATGTTTTCCAATTTAAAATTGTATTCCTTCCATGAAGGGGCTAATTTTCCAGGCAATTACATGGTACAAAAAGGAAGTAATCCCAGAAGTAATGATGGATTTGAAAGTGGTTCACCAAGAATACTGTAATTTTGAACTTAGCAAGGCATCTCCACCCCTCAATATGAACTGTTTTAAACTACTCAAGATTTGCTGTTCAGACAGGACCACACTGTATTTCCATTCTACACCTCAGTTCATGAATTAAGGAGGAACAATAGCAAGCCACCAATTCCTTGACTGGTCTCACGTCCATATATTCCATGGGATTAGGAAAAAACAGGTTCCATATTAGGCGTCTGTACTAAATTAAATCAGTACTGCCTTTTAAGTCCTTAGAGCACCAAGAGAAATAAGCTGCTCCTGAAATTAAACATTTCTGAAAGAGGAGCTTATTTGCAGCTTTGATATGCAAACATTTCTTCACTGTGTTGGCTCGCAGGAAGATCAGCCTGTGCTTAGTTTGTTATTTGTAGCAATTATGAGAGGATATTCTGCCTAACAAAGTCCGGAAAGACACTCCAGGAGGAAAGGGAGTTTAGGAGATTCAGGTGACTGATGGGAAAAAAAAACATCAACTCAATATAGTCATACATTTCTTTCTTTCTTCCTTCATTATATTAATAACTTCAACCAATCCCTTTGCATTCAGTCTCCAAAACTAAAAATAAAAACAGAGATCATCTATACTTTCACAACTCTTAGCAGAAATTTAGATGCAAGTGAAGAATCATAGGACTAAAAATCCCACACAACAGCAGCGAAAAATTGTTTCATGGGTTTTTGGGGACTCTTTAAAACTAGAGTGGAATAGAATGAAAAATATCCTCTTTCATCACCACCATTAGGTTTGCCATTTATATTATCTGGCATATTAAAGGCCAGTGATTCATCTAATTATCTGTTAGCAAATATGCACAAGTTCTTGCCTCTCCCTGAGGGCAACGAGTTGATGCCCTGAAGGCCACCTTAAATGACACTCTTTTGTCTGGGGCAACATTAACCATAATGCTAGAGAAATATTAAAAATGCTGGAAGAGCAACATGCTTTCAATCATTACAGTATCCAGCAATAAGTTAATTTACACTTGGAACAAATTAAAAAAAAATCTAATTTTATTCATCACTTATTTATGCAAACACATGCAAAATAAAGCATTAGGTCTAGGAGCTGAATGGAGCAGGTGTTTCATAGTGGAGATAACAGTACACAGAAGGGAACTGGAAGAATGAAGTGACAGGCTGCTGCTGCTAGAACAGCAGCAAATGCGGTAGGAAGCCAGATTCTGTTTACATTGTTCTTTTACATTTGTAGAAATGTGAATGATCTTCAGTAAAATATACTACCTTATGACACAACAGCTAAGGGAGAAGCCATAATATTAATTATCTTCATATACAAAAATAAGCAGCAGTGCTAGTCCTTGAGAATTAAGCCTCCTCTTAAGAGGCATTAAAAAGTATTTGGTTGGACAGAATTTAGCTAAGGCTGCCTTTAAAAGGCTTTGATCTTTCTGGAATATTACTGCAGGGAGGTAAAGCACCGTCTGAAATATAGACTACCAAACAGACCCCCTCCCACCCAGCTCCTCAGATGATAGCAGCTTAAATAGAGAAAGGCAGGGGAAAGAGCAGGCACAAGATTAGTGCATACGCAAACACATGGGAGAACCCCCCCAAATTTAACTCCATCAGGAACAGAAATTTAAGATGAATTCTGAAACTTCAAACAGCTAAATAGTCATGAAGGAACACGTGAACCCAGCTTGGGTCTCTGATCCTCGGAGCTGCCCAAGTCACATCAGGTGGAATACTGATCCTGTTTTATGCACTCAGTGGATACAAGTGGAACAAAATCAAATTCTGACAAGTGCCTGCATTACCCATGGCTTTCAGGACTTTGGACATCAATAGTTTTGTAATGATTACATCAACAATTGAGGTAAACATACCAATATCCCACAATAGCTTCAGTATTATGGCACTTATTAGATTCAGCGCCAATTTCCACCTCTAACAATCCTTTCTAAAACCTTGCATTCCAGACTCAAAACCTGGCATCCTCTTCCTGAAAGAGATTCTATGGAACTGGGGGAGAAATCTGGAGCTGAAGGCCTTCGGTGCAAAAAGGGCTTTACTCTACATCCATTCCCAATTCTCCTTTAACAGACTGGAGTTGCCAGTTCTGCCATATGCCGAAATACTCAGACTCCTGTCTTCCATGGCAATTCAAACGCATTCAACAAACGTGGACTCAGTAGTCATTGATGCTACAGCACAGAGCTGATCATCTTTGCCATTTGAAGATGACTGTGGAGACCAACTCGGGCTGGTGAAAGAGGCAGCTAGAACACGTTCTAGAGCATGAATTTCATGAGAATGTATTCTAGAACAAATGTGGCTTTAAAGGTGCTAAGGTGTGAAGGTAGAATTCAAAGAACAGAAAGACCATGTCTGAAGCTCTTTTCCAAAAGTGCCACAGCCAGTTACCAAACTATGATAAAAAATAACTCTCCTGGTTCTGCTTATGGTTCAAATGTGACCTGCAGATTTGGATGAAGGGGCTAAGTTTCTTTCAGGAACAGCAATAAGCTGGTTAACTTATTAAGATTGTTTTTGTGACTATTTGTCTTCAGCTCTCAGCCTTCAAAAATGAAAGTCTATAAAAAACAGTAACAATGACAGTTTGGAAAATTAAAAAGTAGGTCCATAACATCACCCTAGGAAGTGTTGCAATGGAGTATGCCACAGCCACCTAGCATGTTACCCACATCAAAAAAGACGGTTTCAACTGCATTGGTGCAGTGATGAGCAGACACCAAGAACCAACACAAGTACCAGTATACCAGCTCACAGCCTGTGCTGCACTATAAAGGTGGCTTCATTAGATCCATTCTGGGGTACAGCATGTGTGATGTGCTGTAGTATAGTGCTCTCTTGCACAGTCCTTTAATAACACAGACATACCCATGGCAGGCAAATAATATTTGGGAGGGGCTGCAGACAAGTGTCTTTGAGTAAGATTAGGCTATTCATTACATTACAAGAGGAAAAAACCTGAGTTTGGTGCAGACTGCAGATGTGCAAATATATCACTTTCCCTACTACTGCGTAAGTGGACATGATGGGAATGGGATGGAGAAGAGCAAAGAGAAAGCTAGAGATTGTGAAACGTACTGCACATCCTAAGTTTGGTTTATTGCAATAACCTTCCACTGAGACCTATGAGAGTCACCTAGTTTATGATGCCACAGACCTAATGTTTGAACCCCGCATTCCCAGATATTTAGGTATCCAGCAGTGAAAATGCACCCCCTCCCAAAATGACAAATTCTGACTATGAGAATAATACATACATGTCAGCAGCTACCTAGTTCCTATGCTGTTGCTCTGTAGAGAAAACTGGCTTTTACCTCTAGCTTGGCCCTATTACTGCCAAAAATAGCTTCACCTTTCTCTGTCCAACTGGCAGGGAGCAGAAAGCAGAAATAGCTGTAGCCATCATGCAGGCTACAGCAGCAGTATGTGTGAAGCTTTAGCCATAACAACTTGCCCCAAGTGCCTGTGGTTTAAAGTCTGAGCTCTAGCTTCCTCCAGCCTATAACCTACATTGATAATAGGGCCATGAGGCAATTTGATGATGTGACGCATGGAAGACAGCTTGCTCCCTGGGTTAGCCCTTCTAAATTGTGGTATTTTTAACTCTAGAGCCATGGGGGTAGAAAGGAAAAGACTGCAGACTTGGGGAATATGCTCCAAGAACAAAGGGCATCTGCAAGTCATTTACCAAACTGGGACATCCTACACCTACTCACCTAAAGCCAAACTTTAGTATGACCAGGTCATTTATTACCAACTGTAAGTTCCAGGTAATAAAGGAATCTTCCCCCTTCAGAATAATAGGAGCATGAATATTTCACAAACTGGGAAAGTGAAGAAAAAGAGTACAACTCCAGCTGATAAAGCCTCAGAACAAAGTCTTGGCAAAAATCTTTTTGATTCCTATGAGGGGGGTATTTCACCCCCATGTGTATATTGCTTCTTGTTCGAGTATTTATGATGGTAAAGTACAAACTTCTCTGGCTTCTCACGCAAAAGAAAGCCACGACAGGGAGCAAATCTCATTAGGTTAGACACCACTTGGATATTCCTATTCCCCCTCCACTGCTCAGTTTACATTTCGCAAAGCTAAAATCACACAGAGTTGCAACCTCCAGCAAGGTTAATAAAAAAAAAAAAAGCAACATGAAAGGATTAATTTTTCTTACCTCGAGGTAGATCACTGCCACTGGGATCACAAGAGTAAGGTGGAGGAACATTACCAGCATCTCCCACCTCACTAACTGGAGGTGGTGGAGCTGGATGATAGGAGTATGGCACTGAAGAGAGTGCTACTACTTGGAGGGAAAAAGAAAAAAAAAAAAAGACAAAACAAAGCAAGTGAGACTTACAAAGGTTTTAAAAAGAGTCTTTTCTGCATTAGCAACTGGGAATTCCTGCTTCCCCACTTCTCCGCACTTATTTTTTAATCCTAACATTTTGTTTTACTCTGGTAGAACCTTGGAACAAAACAAAACAAAAACTTTGGTTTAAAATACTGTTACCTATTCTTATTACAAACAAGAAAAGACACCAAGTTAATAATATTTGCTTTTCAGTTTCTTTTCACGTTTGAAGGCCTTTTGTGCCGTCTCCCTACATAGTCAATTTCCCACAGCAAGGGAGAACAGATAAAACGTTTGAAAACAGGAAAGTGACACAAAAACCATTGAAGTAGCTGCAGGATTTGGGGTGGATCTAGTGCCAAATTAATCGTCAAACTTCAAAACAGTAAAAAGTATTTTAAATAAAATATATATTTGTAACAGCTCCACCAAGTGGCTAGCCAACAGCCTAATTATATATGCAATTATCACAGATTAAGTTGACCATAGTATAAATACAAAAGTTAGATGGCTGGAAGGGGTGAGCGAAGGAGCAAAAGAGCAAAATTATTACTAAGGGAAGATAAGTGAAGTACAGAGCACAGGACAAAAGCTTTGAAGCTAAAGGAGGTAGAACAGTTATACTTTTGCTTCCCCCATCTTAACCTCAGGCCCAATAAAAAGGAAGCATTTTGTGACAGAATACATAACAATATAAAACTCACTGCTGAAACTTAAGGGCCAGAACTTAAGATTTAAAAGACAGATGCAACAAATCTAGTGTCACAGTGAGCAATACATTGGAAGCTGGAAGGTAGATTTACGCCTAGTACTTTGTGGAGTAAGCCCATCTCTAAGAGACCCGGATGAGGCCCTCATGAGGGAAGGAGGCAGATAAACCCATTTCTGCCTCCTAAAGGATTTCTCAGCTTCCCATGAAGCATTATGTTAGCAACTTTTCAAGGACCCCTTTCCTAGAGTCCGATTCCTTGGAAACCTCAGGGATCACCTACATTCAGTTCTACAGATAGGGATGTGAGGGTTTCAACCTTCCTTCTCCAAAATTTGATGCAAGTCACAAGAAAGGAAAATAAATTAAATGAAACATTCTGAATAAAGGTGATGCATATTTGATGGAAGTGCCTGAAGGAGCCGTGAATTGTTTACGTTGGACAGGGGGAGAAAAGGAGAGAGAGGGAGACCAACAATACAAAATTTCGAGTCAACAGCTCTGTATCTAGTTCTTTACCTGGCCTTCCTGCAGAAGGAGGAGATACTAGGATTGGCTGCACTGCTGTCTGTGGGGGAACAGATGTGGTTACATTGGCTTGAGTAGCTGCTGCATTGTTGGAGGAGAAGACTGTAGCTGGAGCAGTATTAATACAAGCAGAGGTAGAGATTACTGAAGAATTCACCATCACCTACAAAGGAGCCAGGAGATGGTTCAGTATTCTGCCTACAGTGCTAATTTAGGCAAAGATTGCATAAAGTTAGAAACATTCTATGTGACAAGCACAGAATTAGATCTCTTTAGGCTGGGAATTGCCTGAGACAGAAGTTAATATTGTTTAAGAAAAAAAATTTCATGTTAAACCCAAAGTTTAAAACAGCCAATAATCAGCTTTTCTGTGACATAAGCATACCACAGAGTTATAAAAAACGCTAGGCAAAGAACACAAGCCATTCATAAGAGCTTACAATAGTCAAACAAAGTGGTGCAAAAATCAACTCCTTCAGAGGGCTGCCATGGTAAGAGTTCACATTACAGGCTCTGTAAAAGCTTGTGGCAGTTACCACTGTTATACCAGTTCTAGTATTTAACCAACTGCTGCTAGATCTTGTCCCAGAAATTCTGAGGACAGACGCTTAAGTCATTCAAGCTAAATCCTGCTTCCTTACTTATCCGAGTAGGTTTGCCCCAAAAAAATCAATCAATCAATCAATCAATGGGACTACTCAGAACAAAGCAAGTAGGACATATAGCCTTCGCTCCAATAGGTAAAGGTGCGCAGATTGGTACATTTTAGCTGGTAAGGTTCATTTTTAATTTCCTTGGATAACTTTTAAGCTTCCTATTTAGCATTCAATTTAATGATGTTGTGCTGCTGGAGAGCTATGATGTAGATTACCTTCTGAGAATAATTATATGAAGCAACTCCATCTTGAGGTGAGACTGAGCCTGAGCCTCCATCCTAAAGAAGTTTCAGGGCAAGAAAACAATGTTTATAATATAGGAGAAGTCCTGTGTTATGAACTCTTTTCTTGGGCTCCAGAAACCCATTATCTAGTAATGCTTCAAGTATACACCCATGAATACATTCCTGAGTTTCCTAAAAATCTTTAATTGGAATAAAACCAGTCTAGAATTGCAAATCAAATCACTACTACCTTGCACAAAGCTAGCTTCCAAAAAAACAGACCAGCTTTACAATGATACTGTGAGGTCACAAACAAGAATTTACTATTTAGCTGAGAAAGTGATGGGAAAAGGGAAAAATTAAAAATAAATGGAATTATTCTTCCCTTCAAACCCCACCAACCCACTCTCCAAGCAATTACGCTAAACTAGCTTCCATGGCCACTTTTTTTTTTTTTTTTTTTTGGTGAAGAACACAAGTGCCCCTAGAAAGCCTAATACATACAGTGACTAAAGCTTACCAAGTTTGCAGTAGACTCTGCTGAATTAAAAACTGTTGGCGTTTCACAGTCAGGATCTGGAGGGCATGGGCAAAATGAATTGAAACAAAAAAAAATTAACTCTAAGCCTTCAGAAACTTGTAAAAGATCACACATCACACACTCTTGTTTCATATTCATCATATGTCAAAGTTCAAATTTTTCTTACCTGATGGTGTGTATATATATTCTTCATGAAATTCCCCTAGAAAAAGAGGTGGGGGGGAAGCTTTAATTTCAGGGAAAGAGGGAAGAGGAGAGAGCAGAACTACTTTTCAGTCTGAGTTAATATGAATCAAGTTGCCTTAAGAAAAAATTCAGAGAATAGGATGTACTACCTTTGTAACATTTTGCTTTTCCTGTGAACATCTATAGCTACGTTATCAGCTCTTTCATAAATCAGGTATTGTTAAAGTCCCATGCATCACTTGCAGCTGACTGCAAACAGCCCAAATCTAAACTCCAAACAAGTAAGAGTCCAGAGCTGTCATGTAGTTAAAATGGGAAATTTGGCCCTAGTTTAAATTAATATGGAAGAGCAACCTAGAATTTAGGGCCTCAAAAAAATTAAAAACCTGTTGTATGGAAGCAAGTATCGTTCTTCTTCTAACAGAGAAAATGGCCACACCTACACAAGACACTGATTGCACAACAGCCTGATACTACTGCACAGTAGTATCACATGGCAAAAATCATGATGTGATGCTACTGTGCAGTGGCATCACAAAAAAAGGCATTTGCCTGTGCTACTGTGCATTTATTTAGTACTTGTATAAACAAGTACTAAATAAGTCCACAGTAACCACTGTGCAGTAGTGTCTTGTGAACTTTTAGAAACTTCTAAATAAACAGTCTTCATGGTAACTTCATTGCTTGAATAGAGGACTGCTTTCCCCTTAAGTTATCTAATGCACTAATATCTCACCCTCTGGTCACATTTTTCTTTTGTTTGTTTTTTTGGTGGGGGCAGGGGGTGTTGTTTAAGTGTTCTATCAAAAGGAGATTTTAAAGTGAAGTTTATGAAATGTGCCCCTGTAACTACCTAGTAACTATGGGGAGTAATTTGAAAGGGCTAGGTATATAGGAAACTAGTGATATTGATGCATTCCTCACTATTACTGGTTTGTTTGTTTTTTAAAGAGCTAAAAAAAAAGGTAGTGGGTTTGCTTTCCTGGGCACTTTTTGAAAAAAATTATTGTGGTGCCTTGGCCAATATTCCTTTGTTAGCCACAGAGACGCTAAAACTCAAGGCCAATGTAAAAGAGAACCAGAGTTTGATTTCACCTGTATACCATGCTAAATACTGTGGACTCTGAATGTTCCGAAACGCTGGCAATTTTGTGAAGGTAACAGGGAAAAAAAGTACTAGTTATTATAAAATACTATACAAAAAATAAAATAATAAAAATAAAAATAAAAATAAATAATACTAGTTTATTCCATTCCATCAAGGGCCATAGTAATGTCAGCAACTCCTCTGGAGTTCACTTCAAACAAGTTATTTGGCCATAGATCTGCATAGACACTCTGACGGCATTTGTCTGTTAGAACTATGAGATGAAGTGGGATTAACTGTTTGCTTCTCTCATTGCCTAGCACAGCACACGAGCAGCACTTCTAGTCTTAAAAGAGATGTTTGCCTTTTTCCTGAGCTTCTAAGAAAAAAATGGAAGGCATCTGTGTATGCTGTACGACAGTGTGGATCATCAGAAGAACTAATGCTTTTACAACCTGCACAAGTATCAAATGGGACAGCACAAAATGGAGATTATAGATGCTTTAAACATATTTATTTTCTGAGCATTTAAAAACTTACCATTATCACCTGGTTCATCTACTTCTTCTTCTGAAGAATTCAGAGTCTGTTTACTGGGTGAAATGGGCCCTGGACCTCTTCTGGTCACCCAGAATCCTGCAGAAGCAGGAACCATGGGAGCAGGACCACCCTGGCTCTAGGGAACAAGATGAAAATCAGTTATATGGAAACCCTCATTGGGTAGGTTCTTCCCGAAGTCAAACTGGCAGAGCAGCTTTGCTGTTATTTGTACAGGAAAACCCAGATTATTTTTATCAAGGCAATTCATGACTCACTCAGGTCATAGGCTGCCAAAAGAAGGATGAGCCACTCAGGAGGTTGCTGCAGCTTTTACTTCAAAGGGTTTCTCTTCTCCTCAGCTGGAACTCACCAGCAGCAACCAGCATGGCTCAAAGTGGTGCCCTCCAAAATAAAAGCTGCAGCAATCATCTTGAGCACTGCAACAGTTACCACGCCTTAGTTCACAAACTCATCTTCACAAGGAGCTAAGAAAGCTTACTAAATAAAGCATTCAGGTCCTACTGTATTTGTTATGCTTATAGCTTCATTGTTATCTTGTGCCCCCCCACCTCCTCACCCATGGATTTGAATCCATTAGTTGGATCAGTCAGGGATCCAGGTTTTCCATTTGCCACAGAGGAATGCAGTAAAACCCAGACTCTCTGTTTCTAAAAGAGAAAAACCTGGATTCTCTTTTTAAAGAGAAAAATGCAAGAAACAGGGTTTCCCTCTGCAGGGTGGCAGAGTTCCTCCAATAAGTGACAGCCACAGCTTGGGTGTTGTTGGGGGCAGGGGACTGCAGACTTGGGTCACTGCCCTATAGCCCTGGCAGCTAGAGGCCCCCTCCAACAGGGCAGGGACTGTGGGTGGCAAGTGAATGGCATGGGCAAGGCACCAGCATCAGGGCTGCTCAGCACCAGAAAGCAATTGGCGGGTGGGGGGGGGAGGGAGAGAAAACGGACTGGGACAGACAGCTGCAGCTGGACCTGTGCCCTGGTAAGCAAAAAGGTGCAGGAGGAGCTCTGATTTTCCATGACGAAGCCAAAATCCAACACCAAAATTTAAAAAGGTATTTAGACTTTATTTTAAATTATAGGAATTGAAGTTTAGAAGCCTACCACTGCTTCAAAGTTGTTACTGTATCAACAAAACATTATGTTCAACCGATACCTTTTTTATATATATATAAATAAAAATAAGTGGCGCTTCATTTTAAAATCATGGGAAAACATGGATTTGGGTTTTGTTTTTTGTTTTTTTTTTTAAAATAAACAATATGAGAATCTGCAATTTAAATATAGAAAACCAGGATCCCTGCTCATAATGCATGTAGCTCAGCTTTTCATGCCATCTCTAAACACTTCTCTGATCACAAATTGGGTACTCTCTACCCAATACAGATAAGCTACTTCTTTCCAACCAAAGCTATGTTAGAGGAACATCAACTAATACAGCAGGATCAAATATACATGAAAAAAAATGGATACTTATCCTGCTGATTCTCTGGCATCGGATCAGCATGAATACTGTTATATCCACACATGCTTCAAGAACTAGAGCTTGGAATACTTTAGATAGCAGCAGCCATGAGGGCATGTACCATGAACTTCCTCATGTTTTCAAAGGCACAGGATTGGATAGTGGTGACAATGCTCCCTCAGTTAACTAAATTAAAATTCTGCTGATGAGAACTCAAAAAACAGCCAGAGAAGCTAAGTACAGATAGTCAAAAAGCCAAAGGCAGAGTTGATTCAATTTTTGTAAGTTAGTCTAAACTGCAGAGATTGAACTGGTAAGCAAGTGAACAGACATTCACTTTTGATTACAGAAATGCAGCCACGTGCCTGCAGTGGCCCAGGCCAGAAGTTGGGAGGTGCTAGACCATGCCTCTCTCTGCTTGGCTGAAGCAGACAGCTTGGGCCAAAGCTAGCCCAACCCCCTGCAAGGGAGGGTCTACAGGGAAAGTGCAAAGTATTCCGTGATGCTGGGGGAGCGTGAGTTAACTTGAATCTGGGACAGAAGTTCAATAAACAGATTTAACCTAAATCAGTTAAGTCTGATATTACATCCATCCAAGTTATACCTATTTCAGCCATTTGGAAAGGGGGTATGTGCACTGAACTTCTATTGTGTTACCGATTTGAACTAATTTCTGATCACTTATACCAGTTGCTGTGCGACTTCTATCCCTAGCCAGAGGGCTGGTGTATTTCTTGCCTCAGCAGAAAATATCTACTACAATGCCCTTAACTGATGGTCATAGGCTTTTCTGGCAAGTATATTTTGGTCAAGATTAGGTCACAACCTTCTTTGATAAAAAGTCAGAGAACCATGTTTGTGAATAATAGGTAAGAGCTTGCATAATGGTAGAGCTTTCTGGAATATTTCCAAGTAAATGGTATTTGAAATTTTTCTTCACACTTTTCTCCTCCCCTTAGCACTTGTCACATTCTGTAGTCTGATGGTTATAACACTGGCCTAGGATGTGAAGCCATACCCATACCACTGCTCCTTTACTTAGGAGTTGTCATCCCAGGTCCTACCAAATCTGGCAGATGAGGTCAGTGCAGCCTCACCTGCAGGGCACACATCTTTTCCCCAAATCAGGATGACATTTAAAAATGCAACTTCATGTTTTTTAAAGCATTTCAAATTTCTTGTTCCAGTACAGGGGAGCAGGGATGGGTTTAAAACTTTGACCAATGCCCAGAGATGGAAGTGTCAGCTCTGTTTAATGTAACCTACAAAAGACTCACAGAAAGTGACAAGGTACAAGAAGGATGAAGGTTGAAGCAGTGTTTGAATTTGTGATTGAAGGGAATCTACATATAGTTCACCAAAATGATAGCATTAGCCAGGATTGTGAGACCTCTCCCCCCACCCAGATCTCACAAAACATGAAAAAGACCAGATGAGTAGGATCTGCAGCAGATGTAGTTTTTACTTTCAGCCTCCATTTATTTTAAATGCTGGTCACTCCAAGGTATTTAACATGAACATCTTTGGAACTTTAATGCTAGGAATTCTCATTTTCTGTTGAGCAAATTATAGAATTGGCACTGTTTGGGGGAGGAGAAGGAGCAGAGACTGGGGGAGAAAGGGGTAACAGTTTCTCAACACACCTCCTAGGCCACTCTGGAAGTTTGGGAGAAGGAGGATATGGCTAATAGCTGGAAATTGGTCACTGGACATTGGAAAGAAAGTTAGCACAACTCTGAACTAATTTAAAAAGTGACCCAAATCGTCTCACTGCTATCTTCTATAAAAAGTTCTGTGAAAAATAAAGTGAGCTAGACAACATTTATCTAAAAATGTTTTAAGTGACCTCTCTCATTGCTGATTTCATTAGGTGGCTCTTTCCCATTCTACCTTGAAAGCATGAAAGCCGCTTAACAGTACTGCAAAATACAGAAACTGATGACTGCCAATTATCAATATATTGTGTATATGTAAATGACTTGGCTTTGAAGGAAATGGTATAAAACACAAGGTATTTAATGGATTACCACGAAAGTAACAGTTCCATTAACACCACTGTCCAGAGATACTAGAGTCACTAGAGAGAAAATCTTCACATTTAATACACAAGAATGAGACCTAGTATTCCAGCTAACCTGTCCAGCCATCCCCACCACACACTTCTGGAGAGAAGTAGGAAAGAGTGTGTGGGGGGGGGGGGGAAAAATCAAGCTGCTGTTCATTTGCTATGCCATAAAAAAAAAAAAAAAAGTCACCAGGAGAGAAGGGTGCAGCCCGCCTTTATAGGTCAACAATGTCTTTGGTGTAACCCAAAAGCAACAACACTTCTCCCAGGGTGATTTTAACTTGAAAGTCCACTTACTAAGTACAGTGGTGAACAGGGGAAGAAACGGTGAAACAAAAATTTCAACATTAAGGGCAATGCCAAATGGTTGGTTGAACACGAGAAACAATGCAACAATAGATACAAGTGCATATGCAAGGGAAAAAAAATACCACTTCTTCTAACCATTATTGATTCCACGTCTGAAAAGAACATTGCAGAATAACACATCCAAATTGCTTAAGATTTTATCCAAGATACCAAATAAAAGGTCACAGACTGAGCTCGGAGCCAAAAGAAGGGATAGAAAACTGGCTGCCAAAACAAAATTCAGTTTTCTTCTCTTCTGGAAATCAGTTAAAGGCACATTTATAACTGAAATCTGCACGTCTAAAATTCATTGCAACAAAATGGCAAAGTTGTCAGTTTGTAAGAGGATCTTCACTCATGACCAATTTAAAAGGACATTCTGTGGTACATTTCATTGTATAGGAATGCTATGTGGGAGGTATTGAAGAATAAGCCAAATTTAGGAGTTTTTAGCTGTCCTTTTGCAGAAAAATAGGGTTTGTGCATAACACATTTTGATTAGGGCAATAACTTGCAACTAAGCAAGATGCTAAAAGGCAGGTATTGATGCAACAAATGCATGGTAAGGCTTAGGGCAGAAAGGTGAAAAATTCAAACAGACAAATTTAATCTGAATTAAGTCTCCCTACAGAATCCACGTTCATTTTCCTTAGCTATGAATCACAGCATGGCAACACATAGAGCATTCCCTTGCACATCTTTCAAAGATGAACAAAAGCTCAAAAAAAGCTTATTCCAAGGAACAGGAAATTACAAGTCCTGCTACACATTCAAATTAAAGCTGGATAGAAACCAGCTATATAATTGTTACACAATTTTCAAGCATTAACTTTATAGCCAGTTGACTATTTTTATAGCGGGCTAGTCATTTCTCACGCAATAATTAATTTGCATGTGTGGCTGGTCTAAATTTATTATGTAAATAACTAGTTAACTGTTTAACAATTACTTCGACTAGTGGCCAGTCTTACTTTGCACATAAGGCTGGTCTAAGTTTATTGCATGATTAACCAGTTAATTGCATAATAAATGTAAGATGCAATAGGGGCCTACATGTTTGTTTAAAACAAAATAAAAACACCACAAAAAACTTACCTTGCATATTTGTACAAAATATGCTTTTACTTTAAAAACATTGGTCAAAATAAAAAAAGGAAGCCTCTAGTTCATGACTTACTGGTAAAGCAGGAAAAGCCGTTTCATCCCCTTCTTCAATTTCATAGAAAGTTATGGTTTCTTCCAAACCTTGAGGCTCTTCTCCATTCTCTGGTACAAATCCATACTGACATTCCTTATTTACACACTGCATCTGCCGGCGACTTCGACTGTATGAACTTTAGCAAAGGAAGGAAGAAAAAAGGACAAAGACAACCAAACTGGAGTTTCATCAAATTTCCAGCTTTCAATTTTAATTATGACAAATTTCAAAAATCTCAAAAATCTCTTATATTCAACACAATATACCCACCGATAATATGCCATTTCAAAGCTTATTTTTCCCCCCGGCTTCTAATACAATGTTTTGTAAAGAGGTTAATATATTCACTTACCGGGACCTGTAGGAGAAATTGTCATAACTCTGATAACATCTCTTTCCTGGACTGGGGTAGAATGCTATTTGAGGGCCAACCATGTTGTGCCTGTTTATAAATCGGGCAGATCCCCTAAGTTTAAAGGGTAAAAGGTGCAATTACCGGGAAGTGCCTACACATGCTCTCAGATAAAACTCACTTCTGTTAATCTTTAAGCATCTAAAAGTTAGCTAGGACTAAAAAGGGTGCAACTCCAAACAACGAATGGATGCTGATCTTCGACAGGCTCCAAGGCTTCCTACCTTGGCATTCCATAGCCCCTGCCATGCCTCTGAGGAGAAGTCTGCGGACGGTACTGTTCATACGGCGCCATGTTCCCAGGCTGGGAGCAGTGTATTGGAGAAGAGCGTCCTGAAGGAACACTGTGCTGCATCCTAGGTGGAAGAACTGGCTGGCCTCTACTGTAGGCCACAGCCATATACACTTCCTTTCCACGGACTTTCTTAAGCAACCTCTTCCGTGTCTTCATATCCATTTCTGCAATTTTAAGCAAAAATAGGACATAAAATTCTAAAGGTATCCTTCAGATTATAACTACTGCCACAGAATCCCTCGTGTGAAATTGTCTGCAACATTTGAACTAAAACATGGAAAAAAGAGTCATTCTACTATGAACCGTTCAACCAAAATACATGCATTTTGGCATATATTAAGGCCTTTATAAGTAGATTAACAAAATGTTAAACATACTTCCTATGCATGGGATATCCTTCTAGGAAAGAGCTAGTCAAACTTATACCCTTAGCATTCAAATGGTTTCCTGAAGACCTCCTTCTCCAATAATGCACTAGATCATTACAAAACCCCTTTTTGACCCAGGAAGCTTAAATTATCTGGCTCTAGAATTGTACTGTTGTAGCCATTCCTCATTTCATGCCATTACTGACCATTTTTTTCCAGTCACATTAGCTAGGTTTGAGTCCAGGGGCTTGTTCCCACTCTCTCATCCTGAAGTGTTAAATTAACACTCAGGAATTTTATGTAGTAGTAAACTTAATAAATACTCTCAATTAAGTGCCCCACTCAAACATCCAGCAAAACCTCAACTTTATTCATCCTCCCCCTAGAGAGATGTCACAATCATCTTGAAGTGTTTTATATTTTTAAAAAACTTTGAATTAAATTATTTTCAATATCTGAAGGCTGCTACTATTTATTATCACTCTCTTAAGAGGGAATCCTAGTAAAAACCATGTACAAACCTATTTCTGAGATGTATCCACCTGTTATTTTCTGATAGTTTCCTCCTTTTCTGCTGGGAACTACGTTCCATGCAGGGATAGGTGTCACTTGTGTCACTGGTTTTAAGCTTGCCAATGGAACAGTATGCCTATATAAAAGGCATTAGAGTAACCAGTCATAGAGAAACACTAACATACTGTAGAGTAACACTTATAGGACATCTAATTTCTTTAGGCAGAGCAAATCTGCCTGGATGAACAGATTTTCTCCAACTAAATTAATATCTCTGCTTCCTTCTCTACGTGTTTTTTTTTTTTCGCTTTTATCATTCAATGTTGATCCAAGGTTGGAAATCGGTGTTACCTTTGTTCTGTCATAACATTTTTCATGAAGGCCCAGAGGCCAAGCAAACAAACATGCATGCCCCTTACTGCACCACAAATGCCCAAAATGTGTGGCCTCAACTAAGTGGTGAAAGTTGGTTCCGCTCTTTTGCAGTAGATATCTTCAGAGCTCTGGCCAAATTTCAGAGGCCTAATTCTGGGCATCCTGGGTATTCCCACTGTTGCGGCATGCAGGATTTGGGCCCCTGAAGCCCAGGAGTGCCTGCCCAAGTTCCCCCATTTGCAGAGACATGCTCAGAGTTTTAGCCCACAGGGCCCAATAGTGCAGAACAACAGACAAGGTCCATTTCATCCAGTGAGGCAAATCAGCTGTGCTGGACACATTCAGGCACAGCTAATCAAATTAATTTGGTGACATCCATTTATACCTCAGATCAGCTCAGCTTTCACAAAATAAGCTAGCTATTCAGGCCCAAACCAAATCTTAATCTCTTTTAGGTTACCACACACTAAAACTTTGATCTCTTGCCCTTAGAACTTCTAAGTAAGGATCCCCACAAAAATCTTATCTCTATTCTGCACATGACACCATAGCACACATACTATCACTATAGACAGGTACACAACAAACATAACAAGGTAGCATTTTTGCAACATGCGTAACACAAGATATTTATCTTAATTAAATAAATCTTAAGGTGTTTACAAAACCTCCCAAAGTATGGGAAGGAGAAAACACTGAACCAGGGTTGTCAGAACAAGTGGTGTCAAATATGCTTTTAATTATTTAGCTGCAATTCAAGCCTCACACTTGAGGAGATTTAGAAAAATCTATGCAGAATGAATGTTTTATTATGAACTCAGCTCAAGCAGCAAGGTCTCTTCCGCTTTCCAGAAGAGGCAAGCAACACAGTGATTCTAATTAAGCATTACCATCAGATAATACCTGAAACATCAGTGTATGACAAGCCAAGCACCTGTCATTCCTCTGGATACTAGCAATAGAATGAAAGCTGAAGTCAAGATTTTGAACCAATTAAGGAGGTGAGGTTTCTGTCTCAGAGTCTGATTTTACATTCTAAAAAAAGGAACCAAAACCCAGTGTTTGGGTTTGTTCTGACAACCCCAATTTCAACCCTGGTCAGAGACAAGTGTACCCATGCACATGCATGGTTGGGCAGATGGTAAGGAGGTTCACAGCAAATAACAGGGGTGCCTTTAAGTGGTTTTTCCGATTGCTTACTTTTCTGCCAGCTCTTCAATGAACACAGTGACTGTGTTTCCATCCTGTCCAACTTCCTGGATATGAGCATTGTAATACTTACCTCCCGACTCCAAACGCACCTGAGGAGAAAGAGGCATAAGGAGGTGTCATGGGGCACTGTCAATAGAACTTGGGTTCCCCCAACAAACGCTAACAGAAGAATCTGTTTTTGTGCTGGTCAAACTCCACTGAGTTAGGCAAAGAGTTTTGGAATTCCCCAATGCAGCACTCCCTACTCATCCCAATATACACACAGGATGAGAGGGATAAGTGATCCAATGGATGAAAAAAAACAGCGCAGCACATCAGGAAATACAGTTTCCTGACAAAGTTTTCAAATGGCTTTATGGAATGTAAGTCAGACACCAGACAGAATAGCTTTTAAGAATGTGCAAAGAACAGAGTTGAGATGGACAGTAGGGCGAGAGACGAAGCAAGGAAAAAAAAAACCTCATTCTTTTAGAAGCAGCACTACCTCAAACAGCAACTAATGCAAAATGCTGAGAATCAAAGTAGAAGAAAGAACCAGGTCTTATTACTTAGAAACAGGTGAACTGGAAGCAAGTTGATCACCAACAAGAAAAGGTGCCACTTTGACACAAACTTGTTCACTCGAAAAGATTTTTAAAAATGATAAATTTGGAGAGGGACAACCTTCACACATCTCTTTTCTCCCACTTTTTGGAGACAAAGCATCTAGGCAAGCAGTTTCCTTTTGGCAGGTCTTGTTCCTCTCTTGCTACATCAGCATTCTGCCCTCCCCCTCCCATGTAATTAGACATTTGTTGCAATGCCATGGCCAGTCTGCAGGACCGGATTAGCTGATGGAACTCAGCACAGGCCTAATCAATGCGCAGGTGCCCCAGCTCCTCTGCATTTTAGAAGTTCAGTCTGGAACTCCTGTACCAGCATTTATAGCACTAGTCCCTGGTCAGATTCAAAGCTGCCTTTCCTTAGTACTATTTTCCATTATTTTTAGATTTTATATAAAAAGGTATAATTTAGAAAGTTAAGTATATTTAATAGGCATAATGAAAGAAGAAAATATATATATTTGAACACCCTGCAAGCTGATCATTTTAAGACTTAGAATATATTCTATTTCAAGCAACTTTAATAAGTCATCATAACTGAATCTGCTGTAAGTACTAACCTGACACTTGTCTCCTAAATAGTACTGTCTCCCAGCAAACACCATGAAATCAGTTTTTTGAAGTTCTAAAAAAATAAGATCAAAATTTTAAAAAGTTTTAAGCTACTGTTCTTTCTTCATTTAAACCTAACTTTATCCTAAAAGTTCAAGTTGGTCACAAGGTACCAAGTACTACAGGCCGAGTTCTCTCGTTTCCCTTAATGTCCCCATGTTTGATGGTACCGTGTTCCCATCAAATCTCACAAAGCAAACATGGCCACCTCCAAGCTGCAAGAAGAGCACTGAGTTCAGTAAGCCCTTTCTTCCAACAATATGTAGCCAATACCCCAGCATGGCACTGGGAACTTTTGAGTGCAAAAATACAAAACACACTGACACTTATCATTAGAGCAGACAGCACCTTCTGTAAAGGGAAGGGGTGCAACTGGGCAACACCACCATCCCCTAAAGTCTCCCTTGCTGATGAACTTCAATAGACTGTTCTTCATTTTTGCCTTGGACTTCTGTAGAGCTTTGCTGCAGGCTGATACCTGGCTATTGTACTGTGTCCCCACCCCTCAGGGCAAATTTCAGTGGTAAGCAAAGTAACCCCTGTTGTATGTTGTTTGGAATCCCTTAGCATGCAAGACAGACCCAAATGCCTCTATTCACTGTCTGAAAGAAAATGTTAGCCAGAAAAATAAAATCAGCTGACATCAGCCACATAGGATCCTGTGAAATACAACAGCACCTCAGGTTGCAGGACTAAGTCAAATTTTCTTTGGTGTTCAAGCCTACAGAGACCTGGGGAAACATATGGCGGTTTGGAACACTTACCCAACACTCAACTTGACCCTTTGTTACATTACTCTGAAACCAGAAGCATTTATTAAAACAAGTACAAAAGCCTTATTGTAGACATGGCAACCAGAAGGTAAAAATAATTGAGATGCCATTTTAAATTTAATCACTACCTGCAAGTACAGTACTGCAAGCATGTTTGTGTTTGGCTTTCAAGCCCAGCTCCTTCTATGCCATAATCTGATCTATTAAGAAATACATTGATTAAGAGCCTTAGTACCAGAGTTAGAAGTACTGCTTAGAGAGGAAATCAACGGACTGTAGGCTTGTGCAAATATGGAACTATTCTATTTGGATTTGGCCAATTCAGAGGACAGCAATTCAATTCAGGACAGTGATCTGAATCTCCGAATCAGTTTTGGAAGATTTGGCGCTGATTCAGACTGGCAGAGCGCGCCATGGGAGAATCCCCCAAGGCTGCCCTGCCCGGCCCCAGCCTCTGGCACTTAAAAAAACAGACAAGAAAAAGCCCAGCACTTACCAGTGATTGGGGCCTCTGAGGGCTTGTGGCAGAGCACCCTGTGCAGTGGGAAAATCGCTCCCACCCGTGCGGCAACTGCCCCATGGCACGGGTGTAGTGTGGCTCGGCATGATGCCGTGTGCCGTCTGGGAGCTGCCCCCCTACCCCAGCTAGGCAGCTTGTCCCAGCCCCAATCCCTCCCTCCCCCAGATTTACCAGCAGGAGGCAGCTGCGTCAGCTGCTTGTTTAGTCTATGGCTGAATCTTTTCCGAATCGAATCAGAACTTTTACTTGGTCTCCCAATTCTATTCGGACTCCGAGATTTGGTCCCCAAATAGGGCCAAATCTCCTCTGAATCAAATCAGCTACCAAAGCTTCACACAGCCCTAATAGCCTACACTGTCCACAAATGTTTACTAGAGTAGCCCATGTCCCTTAACAGTTTCTGGTGTGCATCTAAGTGCTCAAACCCCTGTCAGAAACTAATACGCATACATCTAGAAAGTAAACAATAAACTCTAGCAGATTTTATTTTCTGCACGAAAATGTATAGCATATGAAGGTTTGGGGAGTACCTTTTCTGCTGTCCAACCAAACATCAAACTCTACATTTCGATAGATCTCAGGGTCCAGGGCTTTTAGCACTTTATAAGGAAAAGGCATCTTTGATGGATTTTCTGGAGGCTAAAACAGAGTTAAAATGGACTAAGATCAAAAGTGTCACATTTAAAACGCTTCCCTTCCCTGCCAAAGGTTTGAACTATTGTAACAGCCACACAAACTTTGTTTTACTGCCCCTTTCAGTTCCACTGCAAAAAAACAAACAAACAAACAAACAAAAAACCCTTAAGCAGTTTGCTTCCAGTACAAAAATCTGAGAAGAACATGAACAAAACCTTCAGGTATTATGAATTCTGGCACTCAGTTCTGAGCAAAGGAATAAAAGCTATGTGAAAAGGCTAGCAACAGATTCTCTACCGATTTGCTTGATTTCAGACACAAGGCCACTTATGTAGGCAAAAGTGAAATTGCAACTAACTAGGGCCTGATTTTCAAAGACCACCCACAACTCTATTCAAAGGCAGTTAGAACTGCAGATATCTGGCACTGCTAAAAATATAAGGACTCTATAAAGCAGTGGATAGGCCTAGTTTGAACCACTTTAAAGCCCAGCTGAGGAGAGTCCTGTCTCTTCTCAAATAAAGGTTAATTAGATGGGTTTTTTGGAAAAAAAAAATAGAATAAAAAAAATAATCAGTGAATATTTAGTCCCTGGAGTCCAGGTGGTTTTATTTTTCCCCATTTGCTTCCTTTAACATTAGCTAGAGAAGAACAAGAGAGCTTAGAAGTTTTTTGGGTTTTTTTAAATGGTAAGTGTCACTCAGTGAGTTTGACTGATAAAATGCCAGGTCAGAAAACAAAACATGTACGTAGAAGTTTGAGAAAACAAGGCCTAAACGCCCAGTAATAGTGTTTGGAATGGGAAATACTGATTTGGCTATAATCAATGCATCAGGAGCATTACACTAACAAGAAAGAATAAAAGGATTCCTCCTTAATTGCCAACCTTTGCCTCTTCAGTGCTTTGTTTGTATTTATCTTCAGGCGAGTTGTCAGTATCATTGCCTTCCCAGTCTTCCACTCTAAGCAATTTAAAAATAGGATCATAAAGATGCAAGATTTCTGACCAGGACTCAGACCAAGTCCAGCTGATGAAACAAACCAACTAGAAGCACCATGGTGCCACCAAGTGGTACATTCTGATTTGCATCTTAACACATTATATTTCAGTCATGTCACAAGTGCACTTATGCATGTGAGCACTCATTCACTTGTTCTCAAAACCTTCCTTTTCTATGAAATTAGAATGAATTTTCCCTTCTCTGTGTAACAGCAACATTGTTTTAAGCATAAGGGAACAATAAATAGGATTCTATTCTGCAGAACCAAAAATATTACTTAAATTGTTATTCAGTCCACAGATGATTAGGATTTTGTGTTTTCATCTCAGTAAGGATTCCTTATTAAGCTTGGTTCTTTTCCAAGTGTTTAAGAACTTGCAAAACTATTAACTACCATAAGCTGGGTTCTTTGCAACACAAACTTTAATAAGGATGGCATAGCATACCTTGTATCTGCTCACCTGTGCAGCCTCATTAATGACTCCCAAACCAGGGACAAAGAAGTTAGAGCTGCATTGTTCACAATGCAGAATTTAGCCCTACATTTGGAACATAAATTTTAGTGATGGACAGGCAATAATAGAATCCAGTGCATCTCCTCATAGGAGTGATGGCTCTGTAGTACTAAGGGGATTTAGAAAATACATGGGTCGTATTTTTTCCAAGTAAGATTAATTAACACACAGGAACCATTTTTTTTGTAAATAAACATAAGTTCAAATTTTACTGTCAAAACTTTCCTGTCACCAGTGGGTGATGTTTCTGTTCAACTGCATTACTAAACAACCAGGGCCGGATTAACCCTTTAGTGGGCCCTAGGCAAACAAACTCACAGGCCCCTAGCTGGTCGAGACCCCCTCCCCACCCGTGTGCTGCCGCCTGTGGAAGTGGTGCTCAGAGTCACGGCTAGGAAGCGGCTGCCACAGAAGCAAGGCTGGCAGAGGGAGGGGGAGGCAGACGGGGGGCATTTGTGCCACTGCTACAGGGTGGGGGTGGAGGGGGAGAAGGACCAGGGCCCCAGGCATGTGCTTAGTTTGCCTATGCATTAATCCAGCCCTGTTAACAACTGCAGGGACAGCACTGCCTCTTCCATAGCATGCTCGGATTCCAGCTTAATGCCACAAGTTTTGAAAAAGACTCAGGTTTTCCATGTCATAGTTCAGAAGATACATTAGTAAGTTAGTCCCTCCACATTCTGTTTCACAAGTGAATTGTTACCTCTTTTCTGATGAGCTTTTGGAGGCCTTCTCAGGGAGGCAATCAAAGTTTGTATCCTCGCTTCCAACAGAGACACTGTTTCTGTTCTTCTTGGACCCACTTCGAAACATCTCCACTGCAGTTCTCAATTCTTCTTCATCCATGGCAAACACATCTTTGTACAGCATCTCATACAACACAGCTGGGCAAACAAGATGCACAATTCAAAAGGTCAATATAGTGCCAAATAAAAAGGAACAGCTGGAGTTTCATAGGTGATCTTCCAGTAGCAGATGTACTCATTACAGACTTATGAAACCCCAGTTATTTTAACCTCAATTAAAAATGACTAACGAGTTCTCCACTTCACTGGCCCCACACAATCCTCTCAAACAAAAAACCCAAAAAACAAAAAACAAAAACAAACAAAACTGTCAAGTGAAACTTCAAAATGCACAATACAATTCACAGAAAGAGTTTAATTTACCCTGGCAAACAGCAGCATCTGCCTGAAATTGTTTTGTATACACAGAGTCATAATGGCCATTGCCGGAACAACACAGCAAAATCTAGGAAGACAAAATAAGGCTTTAAGAAAGGAATATGAGAAAACTAAACTGTTTATCTGATGTTTTAATTCTAATATTTATTTATTCAAAAAACAAAACTATAATTCCCTATGCAAACAATGGGTAAGCATTAGAAACTTTACCAGATTTAAGAAAAATATAACAAGCGTACAAATAAGTCTGTCAACCAATTCCATGCATATCCTGAAGTGTTAAACACCAAATAAGACAGCTTACTCCAAGTGCCTTTTGAACAAAAGGTGTCCTAGAAGGAGAAGCTGGCCATTAGATGCAGAATTCCCAAACTGTATGCATTATTGGCAGCATCAACCTTGTATTTTATGCTCGTATTCTGCATTCATGCCAAGTCTATGCTGAAAAGTTCTGTCAAGAGGAGTTGCTTTTTTGATATCAGTTTACATGCATCTACACACATCTGATGTAAGGTGGATAAAGATAGCCTATCATTCTAGGAAGGATGAGCCCAGGTTAGCCTACAGGCACTGCCACAACGCTAGTGTGCATCTCCACCAAACCACCAATGTCAACTAGAGGTGCACAGATACTGATCTGATATTGGACTGATGCACCGATAAAGAAAATCTGCTGCATCAGATATTGGCCCAATGGGGCTAATAAATGCCTGTGCTGCACACAGCTGCAGTGCACCACAGAGCAGAACTGGCAGCGTGGAAAGCTGCCTCCAGCTGGTAAGTCAGAAGAGGAGTGGGGAGGGCAGGCTGACACCCCTGCAGTGAGGGAGGGAGGGAGGGGACAGGTGCTGCCCAAGCTGGACGGGGGTGTGGAACAGAGGCACAGCTCGGGGGGGGCGGCAGCTCCCATTGCTGCTTGCACCCCAGGAGGGTGGGGGGAAAGGGTGCTGTGCCCCTTGAATCTGCACGGGGTGGGCAGCTGGCTACAGCTGGGGCTGCACAGGGCTATATTTGGCGGGGGTGGGCTCAGAGGGCACTGGAGGAGCTGCACCCACCCCAAATTTCACAGCAACTCTGCTCCCAGCCCCACACCACCAGGCGCAGCCTGGCCCCATGTCCCACCTCCACTCACACGCTGGGAAGAGCCAAGACCACACCAGGTGGCTGGCAGCAGTGGCAGCACTAGGAGCAGAGCTGCAGCCAAGTTCGGGGTGGCTGCAGCCCCCTCCCATCTCCTGCTCCAAGCCAACCCCCACCCCAGAAGAGCCCTTCACAGCCCCAGCTCCAGCCTGACCTGTGCAGATCAAGGGGCACATGCCCCCTCCCCCCACCATGCCCTCCCAGGGTCTAAGCAGCCACAGGAACCACCCCCCCCACCAGCTCCACCTCCATCCCATGCCCCCACCCCCTGGACAACACCTGCCCCTGCCCCTGCCCTCTCTCACTGCGAGGGGTGTTGATCTGTGCCCCTCCTGCCCCTTCCACCACTGCAGACTTACTACCTGGAAGCATCTGCATCAGATCAGTAATCGGCCAATATGCCTCCCTAAATATCAGCTGTTGGTGTCAGCCCCCAAAATTTCTATCGATGCACCCCAAGTGTCAGCAGCTGTAGGACCTGGACTCCCCTGCATGGTGCACCATGTCTCCTGTTGGCCCAGCCTCCAGTAGTTAAAATGTGCAGCGAAATGAAATAAAATAAAAACATAAGAAGTAGCCAGCTGCACACAGACTCCAGTAATATACTGCTGCCAACTTTGATAAGTTAAATCTTTGGAGTGAAAGCTTCCCAAAAGCATCTTGATACAGTTTTTAGCATAGCACACTAACAAAACAGGCTAACTTAACAGCAGTTCCCAGCTACATTGCAATCAAGAAAATAGTCATGTGGAGCTGTATTTAGACAGCGAAATCCCAGGAAAGCAAAAGCTGATGAAATGGGGAGATTCCTAGGCTGTAACATTTCAACTCCTGCAGCCATCAGGAACTTAAGAGTCTATAAAAAGGTGAGCTGCTGTGCAATGAGTGTTTTCAACTGTGAAAACACTCATTGGCAAAGCATCAGCCTCACTAAAGTTAACTACTGGATTTTTTTGGTTTAGTTGTGTGAAACTCTGCAGACCCAGAACCTTCACTGTAGTTAAAAGATCAAAATTAAAAAGGGATAGGGTTTGATACCACTCAACAAAATTAGGGTTATCTAGAAGTGAGAGAGAAAATTTGCTCACATCTCCTCACCTTATCTTTAAAGCCATTGTCTGTAGCATAGGTGGGTGGCTTTCCAGGGTACCGGTACAAAATAAAGTCGTGACTGGGTAAGCAGAGGAAAAACAAGAGACTTGAAAGAACAAGCATTTAACGGAATGTTCAGCTTGTTGCAAAACTGTGTGACTGGAACAGTTTGGAAAATCCATTTTTTGATTTATACATAGAGAAACTAAGCTAAAACATTTCTCATTTACAAGTGAATTCAAGTATAGTTTAAGCAACAACTAACTAAATGCATGATTTAGACTCCTCAACCTGAAATAAGAAATATTCAGGAAGTGATGGCATCTGCTTTCAGACCATAAGTAATGCACCTTACTGTGATTCTTTAAGATCAAGTTTTTCTGCCCACAACAGCCCAAACAGGAAAAATTAGCTACTATGAGAGGATTAAAAAATTAGCGTGGGATTTTTACAAAGTGCAAATTGTAAGTGTGTAATTAGACATCCTGTATCAAAACTGAGAGCCTGTTACTGGGATCCTATACTGCTTAGCTAAGAGTAGCAGCGTTGGTAGCAAGACAGTGCCTGCAGCAGATTAAGGGCCTTTGTACATGCCACAAAATTGGCCTTTAAAGCAGCTTAAATGCCCTTTTGCACTGCTTTAATGACATTGCTGTTTGCATGCTCAGTGGCATATTACATTTTAAATGGACTTTGGTATGTAGCAAGATAAGACATCTCCAAGGTGTTTTAATGTGCTACCTAACAAAGTTAAACAGTGCATGGGGCTCTGGAAATCAACATGCTCAGGGCTGGGCGGGCCCAGCACAGCTCAGGGGCTGTGGGACCCAGCAGTAGCCCACACAGGCAGGCTTCACTGGGGGGTGGGAGGAAATAGTGGCTAGCCTGATCTGTTTTTTTCTCCTCCCCAGAGCCTCCCTGCTTGAGCTGTGCAGGGACCCGGTGCTTCCCTTAGCAGCTGCAGTGCCTCCCAGGACAGCTCAGACTGGGTGCCACTGGGCAGGTGCTACCTGGGGGACCCATGCACAGCTCAGGGACCACCAGGCCTGCCGGCAGCTCACCCCACACCCTGCCACCAAAGAGACTGGTAAGGATCAGGGCCTCACACTTGCGGACATGCCATAGGGGTTTAGTTCAGTTTAATTCTCCTTAAACTGGAGTGGTGTTTTTAAAAATCCATCGGTTCAATTTAGGGAGGACTAAACAGAATGAAACCCCCATGATGTGTACAAGCAGCCTAAAGTGTCAGCTGCATTTATGCTTGGAATGGACATCAGGGCGTATATGCTGGTAAGCACAGTAAGTCCCTCTTATTAGGTAAACTTGCAGAGACAGCTAGAATACTAAGCACAAATTTTAATGTTGGTAGTCATCAGCTTTTAGTTATGTTTAAAGCTAGTGTTAAAATAGCTCCCCTGTACACAATTCCAGACCATTTCATAAGTTTCCTATGAAATAACCTCAATGCAAACATTTCACAAGTTTAATACTTTTAAAAGTTATCAAAACAGATTTCACTAGAAGCCTACTAACAACCAACCCAGCATGGATACCAGCAATAAAACCTCCAGTAACAAGGGGTCAGTCTCTGTGGCTTCCGAGACAGTCCTCCCTTGTAAGTCTTAAGTAGAACATCAATTTCAACATCTCATTAAACAGGTGGCCCCTTTACCAGGAACTGGACTGTGATCGCTATTTCATACACAGCAGATCAGAGAACAGCAGTGCTTAATTATATAAACTGGTATCAAAACTAGATCATGAGTGGGTCTCTTGTGGCCTTCAAGGTCATGAATCAAAAAGTTCTGGCTCACATGGAGAGAACCCTCAGCCTTTCAAGCTCTACCACAAAAGTAAGGTTTAAATGAAAGAAGGAAGGCACTTACTTATACATCAAGGATAGTGCACTGATTTCCAGTTGGCCAGCACTTTCCTAAGTGCATAAAAATATTTTAAGATTAGGTTGGAAAGACAACTACTGCTGTAGATATCAAGTGCAGCTAACTCTTTGCTAGTACTTGAAATTCTACTCTGGCCCTCGCTATACTATTAGGAGGGCTTGTCAGCAAATTTTATGAAAAGAAATTCAGCGTTTGCTACCTAGCTCTAGATATTGGACATTATCCTCAGAGCCATAAAAAAGCTCAAACAAAGCTCCATAAGGGAAGGCACCCCCTTGAACATCTGTTTCATAGACACAATAAGGAAGACTAGACCTCTCTTCTCAAAGTTAGTTATAACAAGTGATCGGCCCTCATAGAGACCCCTTAAGACTATTTTTGGTGGTTTTATTCAATGCCAACCTAACAAAGAGGAGAAAAAACAGGACTGTAACAGGGTAGCCTGGCCCTTTAAGAGGGGCAGGCAGCCCTGGTACAGAAGTCCAGCTGTGAGCATTCAGGGTACCTATACACATTCTCCAACATGTCCCAATTAGAACACATTGGAGCAGACCAGATTATAATCCCGTTTGCTGAAGACAGTCTAGCACAAGATCAAGTCTGCTGGAGCACTTTAATTAGAACATTGCAGCATCTTGTGTATTCAGCGTCCCATATTTCAAAATGACAGTGGGGATGCTTTAACTAAAGTTCACCAAACAAGCTTTAGTTAAAGTGCCTCCACCACCATTTTGAAATGTGGGATGATGAATACATGGGATGCTGCAGAATTTTAATTACAGCAACTCCCAAGAGCCACTCTTATTAAAACACTTCTCCCCACCCCACCCTGTAGCATGTGTAGAGGCACCGTTAGGTAATGAGGGAGTTTAAACAACCCAAGGAGAGAGCAGGCAGCACCAAGAGGGAGCAGTTTGTGGGCAGAAGGCTGACTGGAACCCAGGTACATGTGCTACTATGAAGGTGACATTCAGCTGTCATGGGCCAGAGCCAAAAGGTCCCTCCTGCTGCTCAGAGAATGGCTAAAGGCTTTTGTTTATTAGTTTATCTACTAGGTGCAAGAACTACATTTTGTATTTTAAAGGACAGACTGAGGAACTCTCAAGGGAGCAAAGTCACAAGGCTGCAAGTTCACCAACCTACTTGCAAGTACCAAATGATAATACAATCTTCAGCTATAGCCCACTGCTTAACTCCACTTTTTCTAAAATTCTAGTTCTTGTTTCATCTGGAAGTTTTACTAGCAAGATTCCTGAAGAGATCAGAGAATAGGGACAACTACCTTTTTACTATTTTCTGGCCTAATAATCCCAATTGAAGTAGTACTTAGCTCTAGAAGTAAAAGCTTAAAAATTAGCTGGATTTCTTTATGTCTGTTTGAATATATTCTTGTACTGTAATCACATTAGCTGCCAGTGTTTAAGACAACAGTACTTTTCAATAATAAGGAAGAATCTGAGCTCAAACTCAAGTATTCAAATGTGAAGGAAGTATGAAGTTTGAGAAGAAATTTGCTGTGAATTTTGCACCCAACATGGTAGCAGCCTTTTAAAAGTTCGGGTTGCTGTGTCCAGAAGCCTGTTCCCTCCTCCTCACCACACACAAACAAAAGAACTGAGGCCCCAACCCTGAAACCTGGTCCATTTTGCAAGGGGGTATGAATCCTTACACTTGCAGGCTGCATTCAGATGAGTGCAGATGTGCAGTATGTGGTGCTGCAGACCCAGCTGCAGCCCCACACTACACATGCAGGGATTCTCTGTGCTGCTACCTTGCAGGGCAGGGGTGGGGTTTGACCCTGGGAGATGCCAGGGTAAAAAAAAACAAAACGCGCACCAAAAAAAAAAAAAGTGGGGCAGCACACGTGGCAGCAGTGCGGGCCACCCAAAACTGGAGCCACGCCCTGGCTGCTGGCCAGACCTCCTGCTGTGGCTACAGCCCTGGGCGGCCCCCAGAATCCTAGATAGTGGTGCTGGGGCTAGCACAATTGCTGGCCTCAGCATCCCCTATCCCACCCACGGTAACCTGCCACATGCCAGAGGATGTGTGGCACAGACATTCCCCAGGGACAAATAGTAGCAGCACACAGTATGCCACTGCTACTTGTCCCTGGGTAAATAAGTGTCCACACTTGTCTGGATGCAGCCCCAGCATCCTACTGTAAATCAACAAGCTTACCTAGGAGCAAAGGCCTACCTGCATGAACAGAACTGCAGGACTGAGGCCCACATTAGCAGGAGAAAACATAACATTCAGTACCATACCCCAAACATCTGGAGCCTAGCATCAGCATTAAGACCTAGTGTCAGCACTGGAATCATGTATGAACCTGGCCTTACCTTTGGATCTCCCAGCCGTTCCAGGTATTTTTCAAATGACCCTTCCACATACTTAACAGAAAAAAACCAAAATGATTGAATTAGATTCATATAATGGCAGATGGCTAAACAGAAATCATAACCTTTACTATTTCATACTGAAAGACCTTAGAGGAAGGTTGCAGCTACTTTGCTCAGCCCCCTTCTCAACCCCCACAGAACTAGAAAACCTTAAAGTTGCAGGGGGGCGGGGGGGTATTGGCTGTTTGTTTGGTTTTGCTTTTATGTTTTACTTTAAAAAAACCAACACATATGGTTTAAGATGCGAGTTTTTGTTATTTTAAGTCATTAAACAAAAGGATGGGTGCTCACTTGGCTTGGCATCCCTGTACTTAGAACTCTGCAGCCCAACCACCTAGAACTTCAACAAGTTAAGTCGTTTTTCCAGGTGTATGGTCAAGGACAAATCATATGGTCAGAACCAGGGCAGCATTTCCTTAATTTATTTAAAGAAAAGCATGGCAACATCAAGTCCAAAATATGAGGCCGAGAAGGTCCAGGAATTACATACAAGAAAATAAAACACAAACAAACTTGCTACTAAATAGTAACATCTCGGTCTACTAGTTTCAGATCCAAGTAGTGACTTCAACAATTGGCACCATTTGTTTATATTTTCTGTGTCTTTAAGTATATTTGCTTTTAAAACCACAGAGAAACAATTTTAGTTGTTAACCAAGTCTGATATCTAGCACCCTCGCTGAAAGGAACAGTTTAAGGATATCAAGCTGAAGACATGCTAAAAAACACAGCCAAGGACAAATCCTCAAGTGCTTGTCCAAACACCTTCTTTATGGGTCAAATGGACTGGCTACTTTGCTGTTTACGTGGTCTCTCTTTTTGAAGAGACCTAGGCCCTGGCTACTCTGTATGGGGCCTAAAGTGCCATAAAAACAGGGAAGCGTACCAGTGTCCTTCACCATACAGCACGGTGAGATCCCCCTTTGCCCTAGGGGCAGCTTGAGTACTCAGTACAAAAAAGCATTTTAAAAATCCTTTGGAGGTAAAACCTCAAAATATTACAAGATAATGTTAATGGTAATTTATTTTCTTGTCATCATCAATATATAGATTTCCCTTAAAGGCCTAGGAAAGACATTTATGAATTAGATTTCTAAGAGTCAGTAGAATATCCAAAAAGCTTCTCTCACTCAAAGCCATTTAAAAAACATTTACCAAACCTGTCAGCCTGTCTACAAAAGAAGTCTACCAGATTCTTACGATCAGGCCCCTCATGCACCACTATTACAGGAGGAAGTAAATTTCTTAGTAAAGTCAGTAATAACAAAAGGTTATTCTGTATATGAAAACACCACAGCACGGCCTGGCCAATAGCCACAGGCCTGTATCACTTTACCTAAATATAAATGTTTCTGATAGGTGATGGTAGGCCTCTCTACTGGTTAAAATCATCCAACGCAAGTGTACAATGACATGAAAGTACACGTTGTACCATGGTTTAGGTGCCCTGTGCTTTTATTTCGACTTCAAAATGAACGTTTTACATACAAGCATGCACAAACAGTTTCAAAGACATTTGTACTGCAATGTAATTATTGCTCATTAAAACAGGAGCTCAGCTTTTAGAAGAAATGCTAATTACAAATATTACACACTACCCAGACTTGATACAAGAACCTTAGAAACAAAGTAATCTAAAAACTAATAGCTGATTCTTTTTCTAATCTTTCTTCACATTTAAGATTGTTTTTTAATTTCGAACTTAAAAGTGCAGCATGGTTTAAGTTTTCAGTGCACATATCTGCACATGTACATTCAAAGATAACCCTCCCCCATTACTTCTAAAGCATACATATCTACTTACAGACTCAAAGTTGTGTTGGTGTTGCCTCACAAACAACACACAAGCCTTTCTGACTTCCATATGATGAATCTGACAAGAAAACAACTAGGAAAAAAAGAAAGGCATCAGGAAGGCTTGGAAGTAAAGGTCTGGGGCTAGTTTTGAGTCACGCTACATCAAACTTCCTTTGATTCAGAGGTTACAAAGTGCTTTACCAGGGTGGATAAAAAAATATATATAATAAAAAACAGATTTTTTTTTATGTAATCATTTTTTTTTTAGTTTGTTAAGATGCTTTTAACAAATAAACCTATATAGTTTTAATTTAAGATATGTTAAAGCTCAAAGATATAATCCCTATTCCATGAGGATAACTTCTAATGATATACTTTCTGAGACAATATGGCTGGATAAAGTGTACGAGAAAAATGGAGCAATGTGCAAAAGTCTAGGGTGGGAAATTGTTTACTCCATCCATCAAGACTTGGGTTATCTCCACAATGATCCGGTAATATGTGCCTGCGTGATAACAGAAGAAGGAACTGTATACCTTACAGAAATAATTGATACATCAGGAAATGCATACACAGCACAATACTTACAAGAAGTAGAAGTAAAAGCTATAACAAACTGTGAAAAAAAGAGAGTTCAGACATCTAGCATGCAGCTTTGTCGCAGACAACGCTCGAGTCCAAGATGAGAAGAAATCCAGAAGAAAGTCCCAAACTAATAACATGGCTGCAGTGCTCATTTGATGCACCTTTTAGCCAGACTTCAGTGCTCCACAAAGAAAGGCTAACGCTGAAATTGCAAAACACTGCCATAACAACCACTTTGCAGCAACTACTTTGAAGAAAGGAGGAGGAACCAAACTAACTGGCCTAATCTGACAACAATTTATGAACAAGATTGTGACAAAATAGAGGGAACTGGCGTAGCCAAAGTTCTCAACATTGGGCTAAAGGGAAATGTAGAATGTATGCTGACTATCCTGAAGCCTATTTCCAGGAAATCTTGTTTTCTTGCTGATGCCTTTGAAACTTGGAAGGAACCAAGTGAGACCTTGAAAAAGTGAAATATGCAATGAGAGAGTTCAATTACAGGCATTAAGAAAATGAATAGTGCATTTTGTTGGCAATCTTCTCAATGCTCTGTATCAGGGTCAATCCTAAACTGCTGAAGAAGAGGAGTTGGCTGTGACACGGGCATCCAGCAGTCATTCCTCCATAATACCAACTACAATAAATGTTAGGGCTAAGGGTGAACCATTCAAGAAATACATTTGCTGATGAGGTTTTAAAGAAAGTCACACCAGTGAACTGGAGTAAGTCACTTAAGTCACTCTGGGCCCATCAGAGACTACTGAAGTGATAATTCAGCTTTTAATAGCAGTAGCTTCTTCTGCAGGCGTAGAAAGAATATTTTCTTCCTTTGGGCCAATTCATTCCAAATTCAGAAACTGTCTGGGAACTAAAAAAAAAAAAAGGAAATCAGGAAAGCTCGTCTATCTTTTCTAGTTTATGGATAAACAGGAAGAGGAAGGTGAAGACAGTTGGCTGCATAACCCAGTATTTTAAGTTTCTCATACTGACCTGGCTGAAATAATCTATTTAGTTTTTGTTAAAAAAACACATTTCACAAAGCTTAAATAGTTAAAAATTCAAAAATGCATATGCTTGTTTTGTTAAGATAATTGTACATGCTTGTGGTTGAAGAAATATCCAAAATACATAAGCATGTTGCTTTAGTTAAAACAATTGTTTTCTGATGTATCTGCAAAAATAATCAAAATAAATCACTGCTTTAAAATGTATAGGATGTACCTTCTAAAAATAAAACCTACATCTATCTCCGAGTTGTGAACAATATGTATTAAGGTATCAAACAACAAGAACACACTTTCTGTAGAAGCCAACAATTAAATCAAGGCTTCCTAACTAGTGATATAAACCAAATCCATCCTGTGCTTAACATCACTATCTTTATTATACGCATGTTATGAACACTAGCCCTAGGTCATAAACATGACAGTAGTGATGTTAGATGGTTATAAGCAGTCCGTTAAATGGCTGGACTAACATTATGTAAAACTTATTTTTAAAATGAAATATCTACCTTCTGAAGCTTCCTGCTGGAAGTTCAGTGATTGTTTTGGATCCCTAGGTAGTTTCTGGCAAAACACTGTTCCAGACCAGAACATTTTAAGCCCCATTTTGGCAGATCTGATATAGGGAAAACTGGATCTGAACTACATACAGTTCAGTTCATAAAACAAAAGACCTACCATAAAAGTCTGTATAAATAGGACAGAACAAGACCCAAGACTTTTGCCCTGTTCCTACTACTCAGGCTTTGAGCCTGAAAATTAAGAACAGAGCTGGGACAGAATTCACCAAAATAATGGACAGCAGCAACAAGCCCAGAGTCTGGGGTTAGCCCTGCTGCATCCCACCCGTGCAAGGGAGCTGTGCTTTTGCAAAATAAGCCGTGGTTTGGGTCTAGCTTCCCTTGTATTCCTAGCAGCAAAAAGTTTGGCATGGTTTAGGCTAGAGGTCTTAGCTTGCAAGAACACCGGGAATTATTATTTTAAACCTTATGAGTCCAAGAGAACTAGAAAGGCAAGTGAGTAGACTTGCCATGAAACCAAGTTTCATTTAAGCCACAACACAATTTTTTTCTGCCCCTGCCTAGCAGCTGTTTTTATTTAAAAAGGGAAGAGGGGGACCCCCACACCCCAGCAGGTTAGGATAAACGCTCTAGCTCCAACTTGGGGCCTTTGGTGCCTGGTGGAGCTGCAACACCGCTGCTCCAGCCCCCCCCGCAGCGGAGGAGGGCTCGCGGGGCAGGAGCCGGGGGCGGCGGCGGGGACTCCCTCAGCCTGGGGGCCGCAGCTGAGGGGCACTGGGGAAGCACAAGTCTGGGATGCCTCCGGGACTTCACACCTTTATTGATGGATTTTTATTTGTTTGGTTTTTTTTTTACCTGCTCTGAAACAGCCCGAAAGAGACAAGAGGCATCTTTGGCCGTGAGCTTGCGGCACAGCCCCAGGGTGGCCAGGTACTCGTCCATGGTGACCTCGCTGAGGGACTTCTGGCCAAAGTACTTCTTCCAGCCTTTCTGCATCTTCCCCGAGGGGGCGGGAAGGGGGCTCGCAGCGGGAGCCGCCAAGCCCAGCCCGGCCGCTGCCCTGGGGGTTTTGAAGGCCGGCGGAGGAGGGGCAGCGGCGCCGGCGGAGCCGGCCGGGAGCGCAGCTGCAGCCAATGCGGCGCCCGCCGCCCCTTCCCTTCCCGCCCGGCCCGGCCCGGCCCTGCACGTGCGCTACAGCATCGCTCCGCTCCGGGCCGGCGCGCGACGGCGGCTGCACACACGTGCGGGCGGCTCCGCCGGCCCCGGCCTGCGGCGCTCCGCTTTTGTGCCTTGGGGGCCCAGCCGCGCGGGGTGGGGCTGCGCTTCAGCTGCGGGAGGGCGCTCCATCTTTTGCCTTTCCGAGCGCGGAGCCCTCAGCGGGGGCTCGCCAAGCGCCGCGCGCCCGGAGGGGACAGCTAGCTGCCCGTCCCCCCGCAAGCCTTAGCGTGCTTGCCTCTCAGGCGAGCTGTTTATGACGGCTCAGGGCCCGCGCTTGCGTTTTTCTTTCCGGACTTGGCTTGCTCTTTTTGTGTAAGACAGGAGCGAGCGGCTCTCCCTCCCCTCAGGGCCTTCCCGCGGAGCCCTCCGCGCCCAGCCCAGGTGGGAGGAACAGCCAGGGGCGATTAGGAGTTGATTCAAGTGTGGCACCTGGGGGGTAAATGATTCAATCTCGACTTAAGCTCCTGAACTTTTTTGGCTCAAGGGGCCTCTCGGAGTCAGAGCACTTCTCCCAAAATATTTGGCCTCGGATCATACATAGTCCTAGGCTGGCTTGGCAAGGGAAATGCCACGACCACCTGGTTGTGCCGGGGAAGACGGCTCTGCGGCACCCAGCAGCGGGCATGGGCAGTGAACGTCCTGCTCGGCTGGGATGGTCTTGGCTTTGTGCCCGCTTCATGGAAAGGGAAGGCTCCTGCGCCCATAGGGTTGAGGGCAAGCAAAGCCTGGCAGCATTTGAACCCCAAGCCTCTCGGCTTGGGCCTGTGTGCAGGATGCCGGCCGAAGGATTTGGGAGCATCGGAAACCCGAGATGGGGGTGGAGGATGTTTGCTGGTAGTAGGGCCACTTATGGGTCTGGAGTGACTCATGGATTTGGAATTTGATTTGGCTAGGAGTACAGGAAACTTTAATTAAAAAACAAAACAGCTCTTGGCTTTTGCTCATTTTGACTATGGTGAAGCAGTGGAGTAGTTCTGTTGCTGAAGAGGATTCAGGAAGACTGCAACAGGTTAAAACGTCTTGGATGCTATGGATTCCTACCTGGGTTTATGTTGTGCATCGGGTTTGTGCATTTAACAGTGCCAAAGCTGTCCCCCTTGAAAGGATCTCAAGGCACCACGGAGTGCTATGGCATCCTGGCGGAGTCACTGGCCTAAGCTGTCCGTGGCATCATCTGAGTGCTGAGCTCTGTGGTGGTAAATGTTAATCAAAGAGTGTTTTTTCTTTTTCTGCTAATGGAACTAGAATTATGATACAGTTTTGGAGAACCGAAAAAAAATTGCTGTTCCATCGTACAGTAAATAAACTGGATATAGTACGGTATTGGAATACATATAGAAACTATCTTCATACACAATATTTGATTATGTCACAGTTAATGAGGGGTATAATTGGACACCATAAAAACCTACATAAAGCTTTATTTTTACTTGTTTTAGGCAAAAACAAAGTACTTACAGGAGTGACATTAAGTACTAGTCGCATCATTACTTTATTGTTTAGTAGCAGAAACAAAATATTCAAATAGATGTTGTCACAGTCCACAATGCCTACCATTAAAATTGACTTTTTAAAAATAGTTGCTGGTACTTAAGGCCATAATGCTAGCAGGGCCAGAATTAATTATCCTAGCAGCAGGAAATCCCACCTGATAGCAAACAGCCCAGGTGTCCACACTAACAATTCAGATGCAGCAGCCTGTAAATTGACAGTGTTGTCAATTCCACCCTCTTCTTTCCTAAAATGGCCCCACGAAGCACTCATGCATTCTTGATTTTTACTTTCTTTTACAATGCTGTGTAAGTATCCAGGTTTTGAGAAAAATGCCTCTATTTGCAGAACAAAGACAGCAGGAGCACTAGATATGCAAGCTTCTTTTCATTGCACTAGCAACCTGCCCCGCCCACTAGGCATGTTAACTGTTCATTAATATAGCGCCCATTCCACCTCCCGCTTTCTTGCTCACACTGCCACCTCCAATTGCAGATTTTGTGATGTGAACACCCCTCTCTTAGGGAACCAGGTACACTTTGGAATATGACAGGAGGGGAACTAACAATGCAGCCTGGGAGCCCTTCTCTCAATGTGTTGGTTTGGGACAAACCACCCTCACCTAGGCATATTGCAGAGTTTGTTCAGTGAGACACTGACCACCGCATGGTTCTGTGCAAAGTGGAACCTTTTCAGCTGGAAGCACTGAGATAGCCATCAGACTACTTAGGGACACATAGGCAAAGACACTCTCCCGAAAGGTGAGATTTGTTTGGGTTTGAATCCATCAGGAAGGGGAGAGAATTAGTGCAGGTCTGTTACATCTTGGGTGAGTGTTTGAACTGTTGACATGCATAAAAAGGAGACGGCTGAATGTTCCAATCATCACGCTCCTCTTTAAAAGTGTGGAGAGGTCCTCTTCCAGCTCTTCTGAAAGGAAGGACTGACCCTGGCTCAGGATTTGAAAGAAAATGCTTAGCTGTCCAAATCCAGAACTTTCAGGGTTGTCAGTTTTGAGTGAACAGAGGCATCTCCCCATAGGAAGGCATAAAATTCCTCTATGCTCAGGATAGGTGGGATTTAAGATGCTGCTGTCCTTAGCATTTCCAATGACTTCCCACTCACAACTCCTACTTCCAGCCCATTTGTAACTCACAGTTACTGCTGTTCTGGACTGTCTAACTCCCTGTGTAAGGTATGGGGAATATGCAAGTCTGATGCTCCCTGTGAAAATCTGGAGGTCTCATAGGAATATGCGCAGTCCTCCCACTCAGGACTTGCTTATCCTCTTTGGTTCTCGCCCACCATGCCTTTGATGTTAAAGAAAATCCGAAGGGAAAAGTAAATGTTGGGAGGCAAACTGCTGTTTCTTAGTGCAATTTTACCTAGAGAAGTGGTGGAATCTCCAACCTTGGAGGTTTTCAAGCCCTGGCTAGACAGAACTTTGTCTGGGCTGCTCTAGCTGGGGCTGGTCCTGCTTTGAGCAGAGGGTTGGACCAGATGTGACCTCCTGAGGTCCCTTCCAACCCTAGCTTTCTATGATTCTGTGAATTCCTCCAGCAGCCTGGCCGCTTCACAGGGCTTCTCCATCCCCTTACCCTTCTCTTACCACACCAGTCTTTTAGGGGTGCAATTTCTGAATTTTAGTCCATGTTTAGGGTACTCGCACACTACTTGGAATGCCTCCAAATTGCTCCCTGCATAGGTTAAGACCCGTTCCCCAGCACTGGGGCTTACACTCACACAAGCTGTCTCTAAGTCCGTACACAAGCTTACTTGCCTTCAAAATCTCAAAATACTGCTTCTTTGCCTGCTCTCATGATTATCTTCCTCCCCTCTTTGTCCAGTGTTCAGAATAGCACCAGAGCTTCAGTTCAACTCTGTCCTAATTCAGAGGTCCCAAATGAGCACCATAGCCAGCCTACTCAGTCTCCTGGCTGGCTTCATGTTCTGTCCCTGTTGCAGGGGCAAGCCCTTCCTCTTCACAGGGCAGATCTCTCTAGCTGGCCTTCTCTTCTTCTTCCTTCTTAGCTAAGGAACCATCATGCTTCACTCACCAAATGAACTCCTTGCAAACCTCTGATGCGATGTTCTTGTACCAGATCTCAGTTGGGTAAGTTTTGTCACTGCAGATCCTCCTCTGCTGATTCTGTTGACCCCCAGCTGGGGGTGAGTAGTTGTTGCACCTAGCACAAGCTCCTGCTCCCGCAGCTCTCCCCTCTCCAGGGCAAAATAAATCACCCAGCTCTAGCACTTTAACTTCCAGGTCAGCATTCAGAGCCTATTCTGCAGTTTCTCCTCTGCCTGCTCTTCTTCCCACGGTGCTCAGCAAAGATCAGATAGAGCCACGTCCTGGCCAGGCATGCTTTATTAGGGTTCTTAACCTGCAGGTGAGGTACCCCCATTCACAGCTCCCTTGCCTTTGTGCACTTTGAGACAGGGCATGATTTCTGCCCTGTCACACATCCCCCCCCACCCCCCCTTCCTAGTGAAGGCCTATCATTTGGTTGAATGTTTCCATTCTTACGGTCACTTTTGGGTCTCATTTTCCACCTTCGTAGTCTCAGGTTCTAGGTCATTTCGTGTTCGGGAAAGAAAGTCTGCCGCAATGTTTAGCTTCCCGATAGGTGCTCTATGAAAAACGAAAAAGGTTGCAAGGCAAGTGCCCACCATGTTAACCTAGAATTTTCTGCCTTAAATATCTGCAACCACCAAAATGAAACTTCTTCCATATAAATAATATTGGAATAATTTGATTCCCTACTTAATTGCCAAACATTTCCACTCAATTGTTGAGCATTGAGCTTCAACTTGTGATAGTTTGTGGCTTGTGAAAGCTATTCGCATTCTTCCCCTTCAACCCATTGTGTTAACACTGCACCCAGAGCAACAGCCGAAGAATCTGTATGCAGTGGAAACGTTTGCTCAAAATTGGATGTATACAACACCGGGGCTTGGTACAATGCTTCCTTTACTTTTGTAAACACCACTTGAGCCTCTGGGGTCCAGAGCACCTGCCTCCCTCTTTTGCCTCTCAGCAGCACCTTGGCTGCTTTACTGTTTCAGAGAACCATGGGATGAACTTACAGTAATAATTTACCATTCCTAAGAAGACTCTCTTGGGCTTCTTGGTCTGTGGCTGGTTGTATGATCGAATGGCCTCTGGTTTGTTGGCTAGTGGTAGAATCTTCCCTCGACCAAATCTGAAGCCTAAATACCTGTTCTTTCTTTGCCCTGAGGAGCATTTCTTAGGATTGGCCATCAGACCATGCCTTCTCAGACCTTCCAAGACATTCCTTTTATGCTGAATATATTATCCCCAGGTTTTCAGATAAATTACTGTCATCGATATATGCTTGATGGGGGGCCAGAATTTGCTCCATCAAGTGCTGGGAGGATGCTGCTGCTGCGTGCAGGCCAAAGGACATGCATGTAAAATGGAATAAACCCCGTTTTGCCAAACACGGTTTTTTTCTTATCTTCCAGGGCCATAGAGATCTGACAGTAACCCTTTGTTAAATCAAGGGTGGAGATAAACTCTGCCTGGCCAATCTTTTCTAACATTTCCTCTATGTGAGACATTGGGAAAGCATCAAAGGAGGAAATTGCATTCACTTTCTTAAAATCAATTCCACCATCTGGTTTCAGCACCACCATGAGGGTGCTCCCTCACGGGCTCTGTGATTCCTCTATAATGCCCCTCTCTACCATTTGTTCTAAATCTTCTCTCACTGAAATGTATAATGCCTGTGGTAACCTCCTCCAGCATTTTCTCACCACCGACCCAGGGGTGAGGGTATTAATCTTATACAGGATCTCTTTGGCCTTCCCAGGAATTTCTGTAAATACATCCTCAAATTCCTTCATCACAATTATTGTCTTCCCCCTTCCAGAAGTTGAGTACCAATCACCAGCTCTTCTTTCTTCTCAACTCTGAGACTGGCACGATCTGGGCCCCACTCAGTGTCCAGAGCTCTGGGGGTCCATGAAACAACTCTCTCAGGTCTCCCACTTCTTTAATAAATTGACATGATAAACTTGTGTAGTCTTACAAGACCCCTGTCACTCTACCATATAATTAGTGAGCCATACCTTCCTCAGGATTTTAAAAGGGCCTTGCCATTTGACTACCATTTACTGAGGTGGTCATGTAGCATGACCAACACCAGGTCCCCTTCCTGAAACTTCCTCACTTTTGTACCTTGATCGTAGTATTGCTGTTGGTGAGTTTGTTTTCCAGGTTTTCCCTCACTGTTTATCTCACTCACTCAAGACGCTCCCTAAGCTGTGCTACGAGGTGGGGCCCCTTCTCATTAGGCAGTTCACCCTGTTTCCACCTTATTTCAAATAATATCCAGCAGGCCTCTAGGTTTATGACCATGAATCATTTCAAAAGGTGAGCAGCCCAAGGAGGCCTGTGGTACTTCCCAGACGGCAGCCATAAGGTGAGGGGAGGGAATGGGATGCTCAATTTTCACTTCTTAATATCTCCCTGAATACTCTTCCTAATTATAGCTTTCACTGCATGATTGAACCGTTCCACTAAACCACGCATTTGTGGATGGTACACTGAAGTTCTCAATTGACAGATCGTTAAGATCTCGCAAACCCCCTTGTGGATTTGGGACATAAAATTGGTCCCTTGATCAGAAAGTATTTCTTGGGGAATCCCCACCAGCACTATCCACTTAATAGGTTCTTCCACCACTATGGGCGCAGTTACCGTCCTTATCAGGATAGCTTCTGGATAACGTGTAGCATAATCCAATATTACAAGGACAAATTGATATCCCACTGCAGTTTTGGGAAAAAGAACCTGTAATGTCTAGTGCTATTCTGCCAAACTGTTTCTCTATAACCTTTAAGGGGTGCAAAGGAGCCTTTGGTGGGAGAATGTCTGAATATTGCTGATGCTCCATACAGGAATGACAAAATTGCTCAATTTGTTAGTGTAGACCTGGCCAGTACATGCTTTGGGTAAGGTGAGCAATAGTTTTATCCCTCCCCAGATCAGCTTCCACTGGGAGGACGAGCTATTTGGATCAAACGCTCCTGATATTGCCATCAGACTAGGATCTGCACAATCTTCTCCCCTTATGCCCTCCCCTTATCTATGCAATAGGGTACATGCTTCCTTACCTCAAAGCGAGAGCACTTCAATACCGGCTCAGGTCACAGCACTACGTCCTCTTGCTTGGCCACGCTTTCAGCAAATACCCACCGGTAAGCAGGTTCACGATTTGCTCATCTCTAAATCCTTCCCTAATCACTTCTCCTAAATCCAGTTCCTGAGTAATGTTGTCAGATTCATGTATTGCTAAGTTAGCTCCCACCAGCCCCTCTTTTGATGAATCCGTTATCCCTTCCTCACAGATTTCTCTTTCCCTCCAGCCTTGGGCTCGGTCCAAGGCCTCATAAAAGCATGGCCAGTCTTTACCTTGCCAAATACTGTTAGGACATGTTTGAGCAAAATCCATTGCCATCTCTTCAGTTTTCCCCATCCTCTTCAGACTCGCTTGTCATCAGGGGTATGTACATGACTCCCCATGGATGCCTACCATGCTGATATCTGATTCAGCTTTGCCAGCCTGTGGGTCTATTATTCCCTCTCTTATATTAGGTTGTGCACAGCCCGAATCAAGAAGTGCCAGAACTATCACTGTACCAATCTTCATGTCAGTCACTGGTTTAGGAACCCCACTGGATCGTTTCAGCCTCCCAAAACTATAGCCCACCTGGTCTTCCAGTGCTGGCTCCAGAACTTTTCTCCTTGTTATCTCTGGCTCTTTTCCCCAAAAGCATTGCTCTCCCACCTTTGTTGGGCACTGTCGGGCGATATATCCCAGTGTCCCACATCTGAAGCAAATTATCTCCTGATCTCCCATAGTGTTCCCTGGCATTGCTCCAGTTCTCATCCCATCAGGTTTCTTCATGAGTCCCCCAGATTTAGGGACCTTTCCCTTTGTCCCTACTTCTTCAGCTGCTGAGAAATCTTTGGCTAGTCGCAGAGCCTGCTCCATGCCGTGAGGTTGGTGCCTCCTCACCCACCTCTGCATCTCTTAATCCAGGTCCTCCAGGAACTGCTCAAGAATAAAGATATTTAACACTTCTGTGACAGTTTTCCCACCCGGCTGGATCCAGCACTCTACAGTGTCCTTCAGCACCTGAGCCAAAATCCTTGGTCATTTTTCCTCCTGTTTTTTTGGTGCCAGGAATTGTTGCCAGTAGAATTCAGGGCAAATCTCTAGACCAGCGGTTCCCAAACTCTGATAGACTGCACCACCAATTTAAAACAATACAACCTTAAATACCACCAGCACTTAAGGTGGAGTGTGGGTATGTGTGCATATAGTGGGATGTGGAGGTGTGAGTGTGTGTGGGGTGGGATGTGGGGGTGTGTATAGTAGGGTGGTTTGTGAGGTGGTGTGCGTGGGGGGGAGCATAGGATATGTTGGGGGATTGTGAGAGCATGGTGTGGGTATGTGGGATTTGTGGGGTGTGGGGACCCTGTGCACTCCCCTTGTGGTACAGCACCGGGTGGGGATGCTCAGGGTGCCCAGTAGGGTGCGGCGCCAGCCAGCACTGTACATTGCAGCAAGGGGCACGTCCTCCGCCAGACAGTCTGTATTGTCGGTGCTCCCCACACTTGCCAGGCATGGGAGGAAAGCCCCGCACGTTGGAGTCAGCTGTCTTCCCCACCACGCCAGGGGAAGGCACCTAGGGCTTCCTCCCATGATGCGCAGCCCTGGTGGAGAAAGCAGTTAGCTCCAGCACATGTGGCTTCCCTCCCATGCTTGGCGAGTGCAAGAATTGCACATATGTGCAGGGAGTGCTAGTGATACAGACAGCCTTCCAGAGGCTGTACCCCTCACTGTAATGCGCTGTGCTGGCCAGAGCCACACTCTGATGGGTGCTGGGCATAAGTGCCCTGAGTGCCCCACTTGCTGCTGTCCCTGCCACCACCTGCTGGGGCTGTGCACCATGGGGGGAAGTATGGGGAGTCCCCATGCCCCCCCACCCTCTCTCACACCCACACCCTGCCCAGCTGAGCTCCGTGCTGCTGCCGCTTCTCTGGTCATGGGCTCTGCACTGCTTCCAGCCCCACCCTCCGCAATCTCACTTAGCTGCAGCACCACCCCTGCTGCTTCCCCACCTGCTTCCTGGAGCCAGCAGGAGATTGGGGAAGATGAGCAGGTGCCTGGGGGCTGCAGCAGCAGCAGCCCTGCCCAGAAGCTGTGTGCTGGTGGGACCAGGGCCTTCCTCCCATGAGGATGGGAGCAAGGTGCAATAGGGTATGTTTGGGGGAGGTGTACATGTGGTTGCTTCACTCCCACCCTCATGGGCAGTGGGTCCAAGCAGGGCACACGTACCACTGACAGGCTGCCTGTGACCACTGGTAGTACACGTACCACAGACTGGGAACCGCTGCTCTAGCTTATAGAAAATAGCCATTTTCTCGGTAGGGTAGTCACTAGCCTCTTTTCACAAAAGGGCCCTATATGTAGCCTGGGCCAGTTCTGTTAACAATGGTTGTAGCAGGCAGGCCCATCTAGGTGGGTCCTTGCCTGCCACAATGGCTGTCCTATCGAAGGTTTCCAGGTACACTTCCACATCATTCTCCCCTGTCATCTTAGGTATCCAGAATTTTTCTGTGGCACTCATCCCAGCTGCCTGCCAGGCATCTATCTTTTTGCTTAATTCTTGCTAGAGACTCAGCACTGCCATTCAAGTTTCTGCCTCCTGGGATCTCACCTGCATCTGTTCTTCCATCTATGCTTGCTGTGCTTGCATAATTTGTACCATCAAATGGTGGGCCTGTTTGGTGCCATTATCATTTGGTGCCATTGCACCTGGCCGTTCCAACACACCTTCCATTTTCCTCTCTCCTGCATGGGGCCAGGTCCTCAAATCTTCACGAGAGAACTTTTCCTGGCCAATGCACTACTGTGAAAGTCTGAAGCTCCCCGTGAAAGTCTGGGGCTCTCCTAAGAATATGTGCAGTCCTCCCACTCAGGACCCTCTTCTGCCTGCTCTTCCTCCTGTGGCACTCGGCAAAAATCAATTCGCTCCATGTCCTGGCCTGCCATACTTCATTGGGGTTCTCAACCCACAGGTGAGTCATCTCTATCCATGGCTCCCTTTTTTGTACTTTGGGACAGGGCATAACTTGTGCCATGTCACAGGGAGCATGAGTTATTGTTTGCGATATCTCTGGGTGCTTGTACATGCAATGAAAATTGCCTTTTTGTGTGGCTTAATGGCGTCATACTCTACATGTATATGAGTTTTTGGTGATTTAAGTGCGTTTGTGTTATCATAAACAAATCCCTATCCTGATGCAGTTTAGTTTGCTATGACACAACTTGGAATGGTACAGCTGTAAATCTGTGATGTGTACATGGTAATTCACTGAATATGTTGCGAGTCCCTTTGTCCATCGGATGTCACTACAGTTCTTGTGTAATGATCCCCCTTGACCACCAAGTGTCGCTATAATTTGTAGGTTTTTGTGCGTAAAGAATGTTTGAGGACACCTGGGGGGAGCCGCTGACTGGCGCCAACACTTGCAACAGTTGCCTCTGGCTGACACCAAAACTTGCAACAGTCACAGAGCATAGCTCTTCCGTGCCCAGCAAAAGTCCCCAGACTTTTCCTCCACCTATGAGACACCCCTTCAGCTGGCTGTGGCGTAATAGTCCCCCTTATGCAATTAAGTTGTTCACTGGCTTTACGTAAACCTGACAAGCGGAGTTCTGTGAGCCCCGCATGAGCATTAAGCATGCCTGCTCTTATGAAATATCACATGAGCTCTGTCAGCATTCATCCCTTCGCCAGATATGTCTGAACTGCTCAGAAGTCCAGACCATATTGCACTGGGTGTGGTAACTTGACACATGGGTCACTGGGTAGTCCAATGTTCTGCCATGCCCCAACAGGGAGTCTGTGGGTACCCATCAAGGGCCTAACTCTCAGTACATGGCTTATTGTGTAGCCTGCTACTGTGCCATGGCACACATGGGGCTAAAAGACAGCAGGGGTAAAAGACATCTAGAAGAAGTATGCCTAAAAGTATACAAAGTTGCCACTGGTGCACAGCCCCCCTCCCTGCCTTGACCCTGCCCGGTGCCAGCATGTCTGATGTCCAAACTTTGCTCAGCAACTACAGAATGGGAGGAAGGTGAACTTCTCTTGGCCCTGTCGCCTCAAGACTTACAAATTGAGTGCAAAGCTCACTGGGGTTTTCCTTATTGATCCAAGATGTCTGACATTCAGGGGATAATGGAGTCGACTAGGGTGCATAGGTCTAGGTCCAACTGGACCTTTGCCGAAACAAAGAGCCTGGTGTGGGTGCTGGGGGGCCCTGAGGTCATGCACTAGTTTGTCTGCAGTCCATGGGCACATCTACCTTGATGTTGCCAGGAGAATATGCCAGTGGAGACACAATAGGACTGTGGTCCAGTGCTGTGTTGAAGCAGAGATGCTGCGGGCTGCTTTCTGCAGGGATGTCACCAAAACACAGCAACAGGGCCACCCCACTGCGTGACATGGCCCTTTACAGATACCTTCAGCTGCTAATGGAGGTACTGGATCAATGTGAATGCACAGGGCAGGGCCTCCGGGGGGTCCTCACCTGCTGCTACATCGCCAACCACCACTGACTCATAGGGGCTCCAGTTACCTAAAGAGGTGCCCTGGTAAACAGAGCATCTCCTATTCCTTTTTGCTACCCTTCCCCACCCCCCCCGGGATGAATTTGTAGGTGGCCACAAGATCACCTCAGCCTTCTCTTGTGGAAGCTGAAGAGATCCAGGGCCCTCAGTCTCCCCTCATAGGGCTTTGCCTGCAGGTCCCTAACCATATGAATGGCCCTCCTCTGAACCCTCTTGAGGTTGTCCACATCCCTCTTGAAGTGTGGCACCCAAAACTGGACACAGTACTCCCAACTGCAGCCTGATCAATGCCATATAAAGGGGAAGTATCGCTTCCCTGGACCTGTTTGTTGTGCGTCTGCTAATGCATGATAAAATGTGGCCAGCTTTACTGATCACTTCGTCACGCTGACGACTCATGTTCATCTTGGAGTAACCAGTCACTCTGAGATCCCTTTCTTCTGCTGTGCTGCTGAGAAAGTTATCCCCCCGCCTGTAAGTGTGCTGGTGTTTCCTTCTCCCTAGATGCAGCACCTTGCATTTGTCCTTATTGAACTGCATCCTATTTTGTTCCACCCACTTCTCCAACCTGTCCAGATCTGCCTGGATTTGTTCCCTACTCTCTGGTGTGTTAACTTTACCCCATGATTTGGTATCATCTGTGAATTGGACAGAGTGTTTTCCATGCCCTCATCCAGGTCCCTGATGAAGACACTGAACAGCACCGGTCCAAGGACCAAGCCTTGTGGGACTTCACTGCTCACATCTTACCAACTCATCCACCACCATTCTCTGAGTGCAACCCCTAAGCCAATTTGCCACCCACCTGACCATGTAATCATGTACATCACAGTTTCATAGTTTCTAGGGTCGGAAGGGACCTGAGCAGATCATTGAGTCCGACCCCCTGCCATGGCAGGAAAGAGTACTGGGGTCAAACGACCCCAGCAAGATGTTCATCTAACCTCCTCTTAAAGACCCCTAGGGTAGGAGCCTGCACCACTTCTCTTGGAAGCTGGTTCCAGACCCTAGCCACCCTGACTGTGAAGTAGCGCCTCCTGATATCTAACCTAAACCTACCCTCTGCCAGCTTGTGACCGTTATTCCTGGTCACTCCTGGCGGTGCTCGGGGGAACAGTGACTCCCCCAATGCCTGCTGGTCCCCTTTGACTAGTTTATAACAGGCCACAAGATCCCCCCTCAGCCTGCTCTTGTGGAGGCTGAACAGGTTCAGGTCCCGCAGCCTGTCCTCATAGGGCCTGCCCTGTTGTCCCCTGATCATACGAGTGGCCCTCCTCTGGACCCTCTCCATGCTGTCCACATCCCTCTTGAAGTGTGGCGCCCAGAACTGGATGCAATACTCCATCTGCGGCCTGACCAGTGCCGCATAGAGGGGGAGGATCACCTCCTTGGACCTGCTCGAGATGCATCTGTGGATGCGTGACAAGGTGCGGTTGGCCTTCCTAACTGCCTCCCCACACTGCCGGCCCATGTTCATCTTGGAGTCAGTGATGACCCCCAGATCCCTTTCCGCCTCCGTGCTGACAAGAGGGGACTTCCCCAACCTGTAGGTATGGTGCCGGTTGTTCCTCCCGAGGTGCATCACCTTGCACTTGTCTGTGTTGAAGCCCATCCTATTCTTGTCCGCCCACCCTTATAACCTGTCCAGGTCTGATTGTAGCCCGTTGGATCCTTCCAATGTGCCCACGTCCCCCCACATCTTAGTGTCATCAGCAAATTTGAACAGGGTGCTTTTTACCCCCTCATCCAAATTGCTGATGAAGATGTTGAACAGTGCGGGCCCGAGGACCGAGCCCTGGGGGACCCCACTGCCCACGTCCTTCCAGGTTGAGAAGGACCCATCCACTACCACCCTCTGGGTGCAGCCCTCCAGCCAGTTGGTGACCCATTTGACTGTGTGGGTGTCTACACCACAGCCCCCCAGTTTCTTAATGAGAACAGGGTGAGAGACAGTGTCAAAAGCCGTCCGGAAGTCCAGGAAGATTATATCCGCTGCTACCCCTGCGTCTAATGATCTGGTGATCTGATCGTAAAAGGCCACCAGGTTGGTCTGACAGGACCTGCCACTGATGAACCCATGTTGGTTGCCCCTAAGCGTGCAGTCCTGTGCTGGCCCCTCCTGGATGTGTGCCAGCATAATTTTCTCAAACAGCTTGCCTAGGATCAAGGTGAGACTAACCAGCCTATAGTTTCCTGGGTCCTCCTTCCTACCTTTTTTGAAGATGGGGACCACATTGGCCCTCTTCCAGTCCTCCGGTACCTCACCAGAGCACCACGAGTGCTCATAAAGCCGTGCCAGGGGACTTGCAATGACCTCGGCCAGTTCCTTTAGAACTCTAGGGTGGAGATCATCCAGGCCCGCTGACTTATTCATAGATTCATAGATGCTAGGGTCGGAAGGGACCTCAATAGATCATCGAGTCCGACCCCCTGCATAAGCAGGAAAGAGTGCTGGGCCTACATTACCCCAGCTAGATACACATCCAACCTTCTCTTGAATACCCCCAGGGTAGGGGAGAGCACCACCTCCCTTGGGAGCCCGTTCCAGACCTTGGCCACTCGAACTGTGAAGAAGTTCCTCCTAATATCCAATCTAAATCTGCTCTCTTCTAGCTTGTGGCCATTATTTCTTGTAACCCCCAGGGGCGCCTTGGTGAATAAATACTCACCAATTCCCTTCTGTGCCTCCCTGACGAACTTATAGGCAGCCACCAGGTCGCCTCTCAACCTTCTCTTGCGGAGGCTGAAAAGGTCCAGTTTCTCTAATCTCTCCTCGTAGGGCTTGGCCTGCAGGCCCTTAACCATACGAGTGGCCCTTCTCTGGACCCTCTCCAGGTTATCCGCATCCTTCTTGAAGTGCGGCGCCCAGAATTGCACGCAGTACTCCAGCTGCGGTCTGACCAGCGCCCGATAGAGGGGAAGTATCACCTCCTTGGACCTATTTGTCATGCATCTGCTGATGCACGATAAAGTGCCATTGGCTTTTCTGATGGTTTCGTCACACTGCCGACTCATGTTCATCTTGGAGTCCACTAGGACTCCAAGATCCCTTTCCACTTCCGTGCCACCCAGCAGGTCATTTCCTAGGCTGTAGGTGTGCTGGACATTTTTCCTCCCTAGATGCAGCACTTTGCATTTCTCCTTGTTGAACTGCATTCTGTTGTTTTCTGCCCACTTGTCTAACCTGTCCAGGTCTGCTTGCAGCTGTTCCCTGCCCTCCGGCGTGTCCACTTCGCCCCATAGCTTAGTGTCATCTGCAAACTTGGACAGAGTACATTTCACCCCCTCGTCCAAGTCGCTGATGAAGACATTGAAGAGTATCGGTCCAAGCACTGAGCCCTGCGGGACCCCACTGCCCACACTCTTCCAGGTCGAAACCGACCCATCCACCACGACTCTCTGGGTGCGACCCTCCAGCCAATTCTCCACCCACCGGACTGTGCAGTCATCCAAGTCACAGCCCCTTAACTTGTTCACCAGTATGGGGTGGGATACCGTATCAAAGGCCTTCCTGAAGTCCAAGTATACGACATCCACCCCTCCTCCTGCGTCGAGGCGTTTTGTGACCTGGTCATAAAAAGAGACTAGATTGGTCAGGCACGATCTGCCTGCCACGAACCCGTGCTGGTTTCCCCTCAGCATAATTTGTCCTGCCGGGCTCTCACAAATGTGAGCCTTGATGATTTTTTCAAAGATTTTGCCAAGGATGGAGGTGAGACTGACTGGCCTATAGTTACCCAGGTCCTCCTTCCTCCCCTTCTTGAAAATGGGAACCACAATGGCCCTTTTCCAGTCCTCCGGGACTTGACCCGTGCGCCACGAGCGTTCAAATATTCCCGCCAGTGGCTCTGCAATGATGTCGGCCAGTGCCTTCAGTACCCTCGGATGGAGCTCATCCGGGCCTGCCGACTTAAAGGCATCCAGTTCCTCCAAGTGACCCTGCACCACCTCAGGGTCCACGCATGGAAGTCTGGTGCCTTGCTGCTGCCTCCCTACACTCCCAGTGAGAGACTTGTCCTGCCTCTCGCTTAGGAACACTGAGGCGAAGAACTCGTTGCGGAGTTCAGCCTTGTCCCCTCTGTCCGTCACCAATTGTTTCTGCCCGTTTAGCAGGGGTCCTATTCCTCCCTGGGCCTTCCTTTTACTCCCTATATATCTAAAAAACAATTTCTTATTGTCTTTTACTTGGGTTGCCATCCTCAGCTCCATGGTAGCTTTGGCCTGTCTAACTGCCTCCCTACAAGCACGAGCAGAAGAGGTATATTCCTCTTTGGTGATCTCTCCCTGTTTCCACTTTTTATGTGCTCCCCTTTTGGCCCTTAGTCTGCCCTGGATTTCTCTGGTCAGCCAGGGAAGCCTCCTGGCCCCTTTCCCTCTTTTACCTCGCATGGGGATCGTCTCGCTTTGTGCTTGAAGGATAGCTTCCTTAAGGCACAGCCACCCTTCTTGGGCTCCCATCATTTCAAAACTACTACTCTGCAGTGCGTCCTTCACTAATCGCCTGAGTTCGCTGAAATCAGCTTTCCTAAAGTCCAGCACATTCACCCTACTGGTTACCTTACCCACTTGACGCCTTATGTTGAATTGTACTTTTAGGTGATCACTGTCCTCCAGATGGCTACCGATCTGTAGGTCCCCTACTATGTCATCCCCCGTTGCCAATACCAGATCCAGTAAGGCATTCCCCCTAGTGGGACCATGTACCTCCTGCGTCAGGTGGAGATCCTGTACACAGGTTAGAAACCTGTGTGAGCGGTGGGACTTTGCTGTCTGTGTCTCCCAGCAGATGTCCAGGTAGTTTAGGTCCCCCATGACCACCGCCTCTTTAGCTTTTATGGTCTCCGAGAGTTGCCTCAGGAGCCCCAAATCTATTTCTTCCCCTTGATGTGGACTTGAATACGTCCAACCCCTCCAGAAGCTCCCTAACTAAATCCTCGCTAACCCGTGGCCCAGGTGTGCCTCCCCCGGGGCCTGAGGGGGGCCCAGCAGGGAGGTGGCTGTTCTAGTCCCTACTTAGGAAGACGGAGGCAAAGAAATCATTAAACATGTTAGCTTTGCCATCTGGTGTGACGACCAAGTTATTTAATTTATCTGTGAGAATAGAATGAGATACTGTACTGAAGGCCTTCTTAAAATCCAAGTAGATGACATCTACCTCGATTCATGCATCTAAGCATTTTGTGACCTGGTCATAAAAAGAAACAAGGTTAGTCAGGCAGGATCTACCTGCTATGAATCTGTGCTGGTTGCCCTTTAGCATTGCTTTCCCCGCTGGACTCCAACAAATGTGATCCTTAATAATTTTTTCAAAAGTTTTCCCAAGGATAGAGGTGAGACTAACCAATCTATAGTTACCTAGATCCTCCTTCCTCCCCTTCTTGAAAATAGGGACCACATTGGCCCTTTTTCAGTCCTCTAGGACCTGACCTGAGCACCAAGAGTGCTCAAATAGCTGTGCTAGTGGCTTAGCTATGACACTGGCCAATTCCTTCAGCGCCTTTGGATAAAGTTCATCTAGGCCTTAAACACATCCAGTCCCTCCAAGTGTCCCTTCACTAAGTCCTGCTAACAGTTGGTGGGCTGGTTTCCCCTTTATGCCTGTGTATGATCCAACTGGGAGATTTGTCTTGATCCAAGTTCAGGAATACAGAGGCAAAAAACTCATTGAAGAGCTCAGCTTTGTCCCCCCATCTGTCACTAATTGCCCTAGTTTGTCTTGTAGGCGTCCTATGCTACTCTGTGTCTTCTTTTTGCTCCCTGTGTACCTGAAGAAGGACTTTTGTTGTCTTTAATTTTTGTTGCCAGCCTAAGTTCCATTTCTGCTTTGGCCTTTCTGACTGCCTCCCTGCAAGTGCAGGCCAAGTAGGTATACTCAACCTTGGTAGCTACCCCCTGCTTCCACAGCCTATATGCCTCTTTTTTTGCCCCTAGGCTTTCCTGGATTTCCCTGTTCAGCCAAGAGGGTTTCTTGGTCCCTTTGCCCCCTTTTCTGCACAAAGGGAATGTCTCCTTCTGTGCCCATAGGATTGCTCCTTTTAGGAGTGACCACCCTTCCTGGATTCCTGTCTCACCAATTCTCCTGTTCTTCAGTGCCTCACAAACTAATCTCCCAAGCTCACTGAAGTTAGCCTTTCTGAAGTCTAGCACTTCTGCCCTACTGGTTATCTTTCCTACCCTACACTGGATAGTGAATTCAATCAAGTGTTGGTCACTGTCCCCTAGGTTACCTTGTGTCAGTAGATCCCCCATCAAATCATCCCCTGTAGCCAGGACCAAGTCCAGTAAGGCATTTCCCTTAGTGGGACCGTATACCTCCTGTGGTAAGTGAAGGTCCTGTATGCAGGTTAAGAACCTACATGAATGGCTGGATCTAGCTGACTGCTCTTTCCAGCAGATGTCTGGGTAGTTTAGGTCACCCATGACACCCATGTCCCTTGACTGTACAGCCTCTGAGAGCTGGCTGGAGAATTCCAGGTTCAGCTCCTCATGATGTGGTAGCCTGTAGTAGATCCCCTCTACCAAGTCCCTTTCCCCCAGATCCCCTTACATTCTGACCTACAATACCTCAATCTGTCCCTCCTCTGGTCTCATCTTGATTATGGAAGATGTATATTGCTCCTTGAGCAATGTGGCATAGGATAGTGCTTTAAAGACCCCAGGAGTTGGTGGGCAGTATAGGCAGGTACAGGGCAACTCACGGCAGGGAGGTACATCAGTGGCCAAAGCCAGTGGGTACTTGTTTGCAACCACTCGGGACCTGCTTCTGCTGCCAGGCACCCCGTCTCGGTCATTTTGGGCTGACTGCTGCTTATCCACTCACAAGATTCTCTGTGTGTGTCTTTTTAGAGCACCGAGCATCCTTAATTGGCTCATTTCCCACACTTCTTGATTTTTCAGCTCCATTTGCAATGCCACCAACAAGGGTACGCAGGCTAGTGAGGCAGGCTGCCACCAATGCATGCACGGACAGGATCATAAATGCCCTCAGGGACTGTGAGCATTGGCTACTTGAGATGGTGAGACAGATTCATCTGCTTATGGGCAGATCCATGGCCATCCTCCACTACAGGGATCTCTCAGAGTACAGGAGGCATTCCCAAGAGGACTGGAAAATAATTGCTAGGCTCCTTGCAATGGTTCTATGCCTGCTTGTCGTCAGCCCCACTCCTGCCTGGGAGCAGGACAGACTACTACAGATCTGCGCTGTCTCATCCACCAGTTCGCAGTCAAGTTCAGAAAGTCCACCTTAGAGCTTTTTGAATAAATCCCATTAGCATATCAAGAGCTATGGCAGACATCAAGGCACCGGAACTACTAAGTAATATTGCAGTCACAAATGTCTGAAATCTCCCTACACTTGCTTTTCAATGACATGCACTCAGCAGAAAAAAGGCACGCACTGAGCAGAACACTGAAATGGTTGAACCCCAAATTAAGGGTTGTTGAGTAGGGACATTAGCATTAACAGCCCTGCTCTTTACATATAAATTCCTACACAGCCCAGGTTCCTGTAACCACCTCTTCCTTAAAAGGTTGGGGTTTTAGATTTTTTGGGGATTACCCCTGAAATCCATCGAGCACTCAGAGGAAAAAAGGCAGGTACTGAGCAGAAGACTGAATTGTTGAACCACAAATGTCCCCCCCTTCAGACCAAATAGAGCTTCAGGAGCACAACTGAGTGACTGATAGGTCATGGCAAGCTGACAGGCAAAGAATTTTGGGTATGCACAGCAGCAAGTCATTAGTAGCTATCCTTTTGGACAATGGAAGATCTGTGGGACAATTTGGGGCAGGCTATGGATGTCACAGGTGTTCTGTTAGGAAAGGTCAAATGAGCAGATTTCCATTAGTGCTAGTACTGAGACACAGTCCACTAGGGTGGTGCAAAATGGCACCATTCCGTTTCGCCTTGAGTTTTGACAGTTTGAGGGAACACTGTTTTGTCTTGAATTTCGAGTCGAAACACCTGTTCAGTTCTGTTCTGTTCCATTCCGGTGAAACAGAAAGGCTGTTTTGACAGTTTCGAGTTTTGCTGGGGATGGGGATGGGGAGTCAGCCCAGCACTAGATCACACTGCCTCTTGCTCCCGGTGCAATCTAGTGCGGGGCACTGGGAAGCAGCCCAGCTGGGCTGCCTCCTGCCAGATCTTGCGCTGGGGATGGGAAGTCAGCCCAGCTGGACTACAGCTCTGTGAGCAAAAAGAGCATGGGGACTTCACACCCACATTTCTTCTGCCAGGTTAGGGTGTTTGCTGATGTGATATTTCATTGTGGATCTATTCATCATTCCACTAAGCACTATTATCTGCAGCCCTAGGTGGATCACAGGGTTCTGGGGTCATAAAAACCCCATGTTTTTAGAGGAGGGGCAGTTACAGGAACCTAAGGTGTGTAGAAATTGAAATGTAAAGAGCCATTGGACACCCCATGTTTTTAGAGGGGCAGTTACAGGAACCCAAGGTGTGTAGAAATTGAAATGTAAAGAGCAGAGCTGTTATAATGCTAATGACCCTACTCAACAGCCCTATCTATTCAACCCTCTTAGTGCAAGCAGGTAGTAATCTAAGCAAAACAGTAACTGTTGTGTCCTGCATAACAATATGGCTTCTATGAATCCTGATGGAATCTGCAAGGAGATGCAGATGCTGTTGGATGCCCTGGAGGTGTCCAACCAGAGGATAGAGGCACTCAATAATGCAGAGATACTGCTACTGAACACAATGCAGGCTGTGATGGACCTTCTACAAAGGCACCTATGCAGAGTAGCGGGTTCTCAAGTCATGGTATACCAGTCATGGTATACCAGTCATGGTATAGCTTTGAGCTAGAGTTGGAGAACCAAGAGGAAGCTGTGGATCTCAAGGCTGACAGGGTTTTATGGATCAACTTACAAAGCATTGATCACAAGGTCTGGGCCCACATGAGCAGCTCTGACTGGTAGGAGCGTATGGTACTGTTGATTTGAATAGTCAACAGTGGCTCAAGCACTTCCGCATGAGTAGGGACTCATTTATGCACCTAGTCTCCCTGCTATCACTGCACATTGAACACTAGGACACAGCCATGTGTCACCCCATCGCACCAGAAAAGAGGGTGGCCAAGGCCATCATGAAATTGGCAACTCCTACCAGCCTCCGCTTCATCAGAAATCAGATTGGCATGGCTCCCTGCATGGCTGGGTTGGTGATACATGAGATATGCCAGCTGCTACAGGACGTTGCAGCAAACAACTTCATCTACCTCCATAACCCCAGCCCAAAGAATCCAGGACTTGGGGGGCTATGGGAACAGAGACCCAAACAGAGATGTGACGAGCAGTCTGGGGATGGAAAGGAAACACTGAATGACCCCCAACGGTGCAGGAATGTGGCAGCAGAAGGTGGGGTGTTCCAGGTGTCTTCCAGAATTGGGAAAGCCACACCCCCATGAGAGATAATGCAGGCAGCATATTATCAGAGTTCCAGATAGGGCACAACACTCCAATATACATGTGAAGATATATATTATAAATTTACAAGGTGCAGATTTATGCACATAAGTGCTCAGAACATTTCAGTGCCTTATTCATATGGGTGGTTGTTTAACTGAGGAGAAAGAAAAAACAAGTGGATTTACACATGAAATAAAATTTCCTTGATAAAATAGGAAAATAAAAAATAAGACAAGAATAAAAATAAAGACAGGAATGAAAAGAATAAAAATAAAATTTTTAAAGATATTGGTGAAAAAATCAATTAAAAATGCATGTAAAATATGTGTAAAATAATGAAATTAATGAAATGACACAAATTAATTGTACCACTTTCAGTCATCTGTAAGTATCAGTGAGCTATAGACATCACCCGTAGCAGGGATTAGCAGTGTGCGGCTCCCTTTGTTGTAATTTAGTACAAAGAGATTAGCGGGGTAGATTGTTATGCGGCGCCCCCTGCAATAATTTACTGTGAATAGCACACTGAGCATTTCATGAGATTTAAGACTGATGTTGAGTAAACAGTGATGGAAAAATAAAATCCACTGTTTCAATTTAAGGGGTATGGAATGTAACCCTGAAGGACTAACCCCCCATCACACGTACCAGGGCCTTCTGTGCCCAGTCATTGCAATGCCTAGCACAATATGGTCTGTTCTTCCTGGCAGGCCACAGTGACTATTCAGTTTCTTGCATCTAAGCTTCATCTTTAGTGTAATAGCTACACTATGAAATAGCTAATGAGTTGATCAGCATCTAATATATTAACTCAGTAAAGCTAACTCAGACTGTAGCCTATATTCAGTGATAAGCCAGCCAATTGGAGAAGAGATTGACATCATATATCTGGACTTCAAAAAAGCCTTTGATCTGATGTCCCATGATCTTGTCTTGGAAAAATTGGCCAACTGTGGCCTCAGCTACATCACAGTCTGATGGCTGGGGAATTAGCTGCAAGGCCAGACTCAGAGACTGGTGGTCAATGGAAGCGAATCAACATGGCGCTCTGTGGCCAGTGGTGTCCTCCAAGGCTCTGTCCTTGGACCAGTTCTCTTTAATCTCTTTAGCAACAACATGGATACTGGTGTCAGAAGTGGACTGGCCAAGTTTGCTGATGACACCAAACTTTGGGGTATAGTGTCCACACCTGAGGATAGGCTGGTGATGTAGGCTGACTTGGATAGGCTGAAGAAGTGGGTAGATACAAACCTGATGACGTTCAATACCGACAAATGTAAGGTACTCTACTTTGGGGAAAAAAACCTGCAGCCTGCTTACAGGCTCGGCAGTACTACACTCACTAACACCAAGGTCGAAAGAGATTTGGGGGTCATGGTTGACCACAAGATGAACATAAGCCACCAATGTGATGTCGCAGCTGGTAAAGCAAACCAAACTCTGGCTTGCATCCATAGATATTTCTCAAGTAAATCTCAGGATGTCATCCTCCTGCTGTATTCGGCTTTGGTGAGGCCACAGCTGGAGTACTGCATCCAGTTCTGGTCTCCATAATTCAGGAAGAATGTGAAGAAGCTTGAGAGTCTAGAGGAGAGCCACGTGCACAATCAAAGGACAGGAGAAGAGGCCTTATGAAGAGAGGCTGAGAGCCTTGAGACACTTCAGCCTGGAAAAGCGCAGGCTCAGGGGTGACCTGGTGGCAGCCTATATCAAGGGTGTGCATCAGGATCTGGGGGAACATCTGTTCACCAGAGCACCCCAAGGGATGACAAGGACCAATGGCCACAAACTCCTCCAAGACCATTTTAGGCTGGACATAAGGAAAAACTTATTTACTGTCCAAGCCTCCAAGGCCTGGAATATGCTCCCTCCAGAGATGGTGCAAGCACCTACTCTGGACTCCTTTAAGAAGCATTTGGACGCCTATCTTGCTGGAATCCTTTGACCCCAGCTGACTTCCTGCCCTTGGGGCAGGAGGCTGGACTCAGTGATCTCCTGAGGTCTCTTCCAGCCCTAATGTCAATGAAATTGATGAAATTTGGGTGAAAAGTACCAGCATTTTTCACGCAAAAGTGTGTGAAAGTTGTGTTGATGAGTTGAGGAAATTTTTCTGGAACTAGTTTCAACTTGGTTTAATATAGTAATAAGGGCACAAGCCCCTAGTCAGAGGCTCCCTTACTTCAAGCAGAACATTTTAATGCTGAAGGTCCTGACTTTTCTCTTTGCCAACTATCTTATTGCCAGTGGATACATGACCAAGGTTTTAAAGAAAAGAAGAGTTTAGCTTTCATTTAAACTACGTCAAATCTGTGTTAACCGGCATTCTAGTAACCAGCACCCTCTACTAACTGGAATTTCTGGGGGAGAAAAGTGGGGCGGAGCTCGCACATGCCTGCCACCACCCACCATCCTGTGCTGCCACCTCTGTGCATGCGGACACCGCCCTCCCCACTCTTCCCTCCCTCCCTGGCTCCACACTCCATCTGGCCAAAAAACTTTGCCTCAGGTAACCAGCATTTTAAAATTACCAGCACACCCCCCCCCGCATTCCCCACCCATGCCAGATAATAGAGCTTTTACTATATTTACAAATAAAGCTTATTTGACATGAAACTTTACAAAACAGTTTTGTTTTCTTTCCAGAGGTATTCAAAAGCCCCACATGCTTCTCACTATACCAGAATCTTTTAATGATGACTAAAATGTACCCTCCTTAGTTATGATACGCTGTTCTATATGCTGGCTGGCTACCAAACTCCTATCCCAGAAATATTCCATTTCATTGATGCTCTGCGTGTCTTGTACATATAATATGCCCCCCACCCCCAAGCAATCTTCTTTCTCTATGGATATTTTTTCTCTTCTCAGCTTGGTAGAATTATTTGCACTCTTCCCAGCACTATACCTAGACTCCTGGCGGCCCTGGGCAAATTTGTAGTATCAGGCCCCCCCTTTGCCAGAGATAATTATAATAATAATTTAAAAATTACTATTTTGGGGCCCCCTTTCTGTCCAGGCCATGGGCGGCTGCCCAGTTCACCAATGCCTGTGTCCAGCCTGACTCTCCCCAAAACCTGCAGGAATCCTTACAATGGCATGCAACTCTATAAATAATTCAAATCAAGATTTGACTAAATATTTGGACCTAGCTTAGAAGGAAAAAAGAACATGATCAAGCCTACAAAGAGCCAAATTTCACAATGATTGTGTTTTAAACAATGTAGCTTTAATCAGATTTTTTTTCTTGTGGCATAGACAGGGCATGTCATGCTTTAAAATGTGTTAATCTGCTTAACTGAACCTAGACATGGCCTACCATATTGTAAAAACCTCTGATATACGTTCTATATTGTCCAAACTGTTATGTATTTCAACCAGAATAAATCCTGTTTATTACAAAATATCTATTACTGCCCATAGCACAAACACACATGCTTCTTTTATTATATTTATTCACAAAAATATCTCAACACCTTTCTATCTTGCTCTCGTTGTATTCTTTGAAAGCGCTGATAATTCATTATAAAAAGAACAAAAATTAATTGAGAGATGTTGGATCAACAGAGTAAGAATTCTGAAGTCTTCTGCAGGGATTATGCACATATATATCTACATATATATATTAATGTCAAAGGTGAGGTGAATATATACTTTCTCTTTTTGGTCCTTTAATTCCCAGTCCTTTTCATGTAGTTGTTATATTTATAGTAGTTACATAGTTGTCTGAAAAATCACACAGCTACATTGGAAAAAATAATTAATAGATAATAAAACTCTACTACTAACAATTTATGTGTATGCACTGTTCTGCATAATGGGGCCCTGATCCCTGATTCTGGTCTGTAGGCAGTGCAGGTTTCCCTCGCCAACCGCAAGGGTTAGGTTCTGTAGCAGAGTTTGATTCTATCTATGTAATGCAAAACTTTATTTTAACCAAAAGATATCCCACTCAATGTAAGAGAGCTCTGTGATGTGGTGGCTTCTGAGAGTATAAGGAAAGACCTTTATTAAATGGCTGATCGACCTCAATGTAGGGCTAGGTTTTGATTTGCTTCTTTATAGTAGGATACCTTCCTTAGGGAACTGAATCAGTGAAATCCTTGTGATTTTTTGAGAAATAAGGTACTGCCAGGAATAAAAAGGGGAGAATGTGGCCTTTAGTTTTGACCTTTACAGTATACTTTGGCTACACTGATTTCGATTTTTAAAAAACCTTTAATTTTTTGTTGGCTGGATGCCAAAGCTGGAAATAGAACGTGTGCTTTTCAGGCAGATAAAACAGCAAACTTACCTGATCCATTCAGTGGTACATAGTGGTAGACCTATGTGAATATATATCGGGGAGTTCAGCTGATAAGTGGTCCACAGTTGAATCTGTTTTTTCTCTGATGTCAAATGCAAAACCAGGCTTTTTAATTATAGTAGTCAGCTTCCCTTTCACAGCCAGCCAGGAACAATGCAAAATAGAAAACGTATCAGGAACAGTACATTTTTTAGGCAGAAAGCAAAGTAAGCATGCTTACCACGTTCAGTTTGTATGAAGACTTTACACAATTATTATTTCTGTAATGGAGCTTTAGATTGAGAATGATCCTTCCAAGCAGGGGAACCTGAGTTGGAAGCAGAATATTATTTCATGTTTCTAAATTCCAGACTGGCAGCTGATGAACAGTGAAGAATCACTGCAATTTTCCTTTCTGTCATCTTTGACATCTGGAAGCCAGGCAATGAAAACAGTATCATCTACATATTTTCATCTGCTTTCAGCTGTGGGTTAATTTGGTGTGCACACAGATTAGTGATGATGTTTTGTTGTCAGTGATTACACTGACATTTTAGCTGGAATTAATCTGAAGTAAGATCAGTATCACAACAATTATAAATGTGCAGAGGACTACGGGTAGGTCAGATGTTGCCCAAAACTCAGCACTCAAGATACCAGCATTTGTCTTGCTAGTTTTGTTTTGTTGTTTTTTTAAAACAATTTTACTTCATATTTTCCACTGACAAAGGCATCTGTTGCTTTACTGAAAACTTCTGATCCTTACTCTTGTTGAGGTATCTCCCCTTTACCCAGTCAGTAACTCCCTTGGATTCTGATTACCAGAGTGAATGAAGCAACCTAGCAGTCTAGTCATTTGTTTTTCCTCTCCCTACTCTTTTGACTGAACCACTGTGCAACTTACTTAGAATCTCTCCCTTTTCCTCTAGGCAAAAGACAGAAATTACACACAATCAGCATAAGTGATCAGAAACTGGTTAAATCTGTAACAGAATAGAAGTTTAGTGCACATAAACCACTTTCAAAATGGCCAAAACCAGTTTAAGATAAACCTGGATGGATGTAGTATCAGACTTATCTGTTTTAGGTTAAATTGGTTTATTGAACTTCCATCCTAGATTCCCTCCAGATGCAAGTTAACTCACAGTCCTCCAGCATCCCAGGATGCTTTACATCTCCCCCACACTCCCCCAGGGTGAGTGTGCTAGCCTTGACCCAAGCTGTCTGCTCCAGCCAAGCAGGGAGGGCATACTCTAGCACCCGGAGCTTCTGGCCTGAGCCGCTGGAGGTATGGGGCTGCCTTTCCAGAATCTAAAGTGAATGCCTGTTCATTTGCTTATTGGTTCAGTCTATGCACCTTAGACTAACCTGTGAAGGTTGAATCAATTCAGCCTCAGGGTTTTTGACTGCCTGTACTTAGCCCTGAAGTCTTAATGCATAATAAGAGACCATGACTGAAAATTGCAAGGTAATATCTTTTTGCTTGTTAGATGTGTTTGTTGACTGCTCTCTCAGCTAGACTTAATTTGCAAGAGTCAGGTTGTGTCTCACTAAACTAATTTAGCTACAATGAAAACAAAAGTTAAACCACACTCCTTATCTCTATGGACTCTATATTATTGAAAGCATAAAGTCATATGACCTTAAGCTGGCATTGAATAGGGAAGAATTTAATATCTGTTGATAATGAATGGGCATACTTATGTTAACTTAGTATGGAAGAGGACTAGCTCCAGTACATGGGATTTTCTATTAAAGTAGTTAGCACTGGAACAATTTGCTTGTACACTGACATTTTCATTTTTCTGCTTTACTTATTCAATTACAAGAATTTTATCCAAGAATGTGGCAAATATTTCTGGCTGTCTAGAAGGAAAGGGTTCAAGAGCAATAAATCCATTGACTGCAATGTCTCCACAAGGGTTCTGGTAAAACAGACCCAAAAAAAGGTGAAATGATATATTCATAATAATTCTAAGGAAGAATCCTACCTCCACCCACCATTGTTTTTCTGTAGTTGCCTTATGTGGCTTTGACATTACACTGAAGATGAAGGACACATGTTGAAAGGAAAAAGAGACTCCTTAAGTGGAAAAAGAAACATAATTATGAAAATGATGTTAATTTCATAAATGGCCTATGGTTTTCAATTCATTACAACAGGAAGTCAAAGATTCACTTAGCAGGTTATCAAACTCTCAACCTTTCAGACCGGAAAAAGAAGCACTGAGCCAACAGCTTAAAGTAACAGGCCTTCTTAGCTAAATTAATTAAAGGCCTTGTTTTTTTCAAAAAATTCTGCTGAGTTCATTTAATTCCTCACATCAAGAACACCCTAAGAAAATGTCATAGCAGTTTGACTAATCATAGATTCTACACAGAGAGACAGCTGTCAAATGATCATTTGGATATGAAACAAGCCCTCCTATTCTCAAGTTTACTTGTTTCTGTTTTCAAGTTAATTCTAAAACTTATACAAAAGGCTATGTGAGTGTCAGAACTTAGGAAAGGAAAAGGAACAAGGGACACCCTGGATAATGAGAATCACGTTTTCTCTCATGGCACACTTAAGATGATTATTATTTATACAGTGCAATAGGCATATGATGATACTACACCCGAATTTAATGTACGCTCAGATAAACACAACAAATAGGCAAACAGCATCTGTCACAAGGAAAAATGTGTCAGGAGGAAGACTTCAGAGAGCAGTTTTTAGCATCTTGGAAAATAGTTTTTGTGAATGCAGCATTGCATGTAAATAACAATTTATTGTGACAAAAATATGCAGAATTAGTAGACTAGCTGTGGAGGAAGAGTTGTGTGCAATCCAGCCTTGGTATGATTCTGGGCTGCAGAAAAACAACATTTTTGCTATACTTAGTTTCTGATAGCACCAGTCTGGTGATAGGTGTTATGTAAAGGAAGGTGTATGATCCATGCACTACACAGCTAATAGTCTAAAGGAACAGGCCAATGGACAGAGACTAGTGCAAGACAATAGAGTAGTGATCAGTATCTAGTCACTTGGACTATACAAGGATATTTTTCTCCCCTCCCACTTCTGAAGTTCTGGTTCAACTGCTTATTTTGTAGTAACGAATAGGTAGCAACTCAATTCAAACAGCTTCTTTATGTTGTAAGAGTTTGAAAATTATTTCATAGTTAACACTGAATCAAGTCTCTTTTCCTTTAAAAGGAACCATGTATTAGGGTCATTGGTAATTTCTGGCTAACAGTTCAAGACGAAGGGGGAAGGAAAACAGAACTCCACTTAGGAAAAACCACGTGGCATGATGGTGGAGCAAGGGAAAAAGGGGGTGGAGGGAAAAGAGAGGTTTGGGTAGCTGGGCTGGGACCAGCAGTGCATGGACATCCACCATTCTCCCACCGGGCACCCCAGCAGCATTGACACGCAGGGGGTGGGGTTCAGGCAGCTATTGGGAGAGCCAGAGCAGGGAGGCGGTCCCCAGGGTGCACGTGCAGCCTGCAGAAGGGATGAGCTCCCCATAGAGGTGGCAATGGCATGAGGTTGGGCAGGAGGGAAGAATGTCCCCCAGTTTCACCTGCAGACATGGTGGGGCAGAGACGGTGGCAATGAGCTTGATGCGGGTGGTGCCCACAGTGACAAAGGCTGACTTCATGGCCCGGCTGCAGCCTCACAGAGACAGAGCCAGGGGCTAGGACTAGGGCTGGGGCTGGGGCTGGGGCTGGGGCTGGGGCTGGGTGAAGTAGTTTGTGATGCTGCTATGAGACACTCAAGCTGAGGTGCCTCCACTCCTCCTTACTCACAGGGCCGGTGCCAGTGGTGTCATGAGGCAGACAAGTGCCCCTGCTCCCCGTCACAGGAGCGAGTCATGCCTCAGCCCACCCTGTGCTCACACCTGTCTAGCGGGGGCATCTCTGCCCCAAGCTGCAAGGCACGCCTTGCCCAGCCCTCAAGGAGCTCAAGGGCTCCTTTGCCCGTAAAAATCCCCCCTCAGCCACCTCCTGTCGCTTCACTGCGGGTGCTTCTCTGCTTGGATACTGTCCCCCACCCCCCCCCATGAGGCCAAGGAGGATACAGTCTCCTTAGACTGAGGCATCACACCTCCCCTGGGCCCTGCCCAGGCTCTGAGAAGCAGCTACGATAGGTTACAGAGTTTCCAAAGGAAATCCACTAAGCCCATGCTCGCTGGCATTTAGCCTTGGAGGCTGTCCAAATCACGGCCTCCAAGGTGGCATCATCCATGAACTGATGCACTCACAGCTGAGTCCTATTGACAGACACCGCCGGCATGGCCAGATTGCTGGTGCTGGTGAGCCTTCATGTCTCTGCCCCCAAAATGCAAGTTGGAATCATTGACTAGGTAGCACCAAGAGATAACCATTGCCCCTTTTCATGTTCCTTCTGTCGGGCAGGTGATCAGACTTTACCGTGAGCCAGACTTTCTGAAGAGGTGACAAAGTTAGGGCCTGACATGTGCTACAGGGCAGAGAGAGGCAGCAAAAGAAGTAGTTGAATCATAGAGAAGTGGGGCTGGATGGGACCTTCAGAGGTCATCTAGTCCACCCCCCCCCACCCCCCAGTGCCTGAGGCACAATCATCCCTATTCAAACCATCCTATATAAACCGTAATTTAAACTCTGCATAAGAGGACTGTCAACTCTGATGCAACACCCTAACCTACTACAGCTAAAGCAGTGGAACCACAGCAGCCAACATCCTGCTTCCATGAAATGTTGTCAGGTGTGCCCAAGAGATCCCAAGGCCAAGGGCCATGGGCCCTGCTACAAAGGAAGGCAAAAACCCCCACAATCCATCTCAATCTGGCCAAGGGGTAAAATTCTTGCCCCCAAATATGGAGATTGGTTTAGAAGCGAAAGCAGAAAGTTCAAAGTAGGATAAACAACCCTATATTTTCAATCATGGGGGTGATGAACCAAGGCCCTTAGCCACACATTCAATTAATGGCACAATAGTAAGGAGTCACAAAAGTATTATACATAATTTGTGTAATAACTTTGTGACTTATTCCTCCTTTTTGATGCCATTAATTGACTGAAAATGTGGCTAGGTAACAACTTAAAATGTTGTCCTCCTCACTACATTAGTGAGCCTGTCTGTGAAGATGGTTTTCCCTCTGTTCATCAGTTGGATCCCCTCTCTTCCTAGAAATACTTCTTCTGGGGAGAACATCCCTTGGTCAAAGAAGCTGACTCCTTGCTGGTGACATCACCTGTGCAGCCATTCATTGATTTGCAGGCTGTGTCCACTCCTGCCTGGGCCCTTCCCCTTGACTGGAAGGATTGAGGAGAATACCACCTGTGCCCCTATACCCTTCATCCTTGCACCCAGACCCCTGTAGTCACTCTTGATCTGCTCAGGGTCACCCCTGGCAGTATCATTGGTGCCCCCATGGATGAGCAGCATGGGGTAGTAGTCAGAAGTCCAGATGAGTCTTGGTAATCTTTCTGTGACATCTTGGATCTGGGCTCCAGGCAAACAGCAGGCCTCCTGGGATGACAGGTCAGGCCAGCCGATGGATCCAGCTGTCCCCCATAAAAGGGAGTCTCCAATCACCACCCATCACTTCCTCTTGGTGGCAGTGGTCTCGATCCTCCCCACCCTGGGGATTCCTGGCCTGGCTTCTTCCACCAGTGTAATGCACTTCTCCTCCTCTGTTGATAGCGCTCCATATCTTTTCTCCAGGCAAACTGCTGCAGGTGGGGATGGGTGACTATTTCTTCTTGCTGCCAGAAGTCACAAGCTTCCAGCTTCCACCTTCCTGGGAGTTCAGGCCCTCTTCCTTTTCTAGCACTGCCTCTGATGCTTCAGAGCCTTGCTACCCCCTCTTGTAGCTCCCTTGACTTCTCCCTGAGGCACCCCCAGAAAGTACTGCTCACACATTGGAGGCACTCCCTCACCTGCCTAACGTGACTGCAAGCTTCAGTCTGCACAGCACCAAACCAGGACCTGGGTAGAGGCCCCAACAGTATGTGGGTCCTTCCTGGACAACTCTCATAGGTGCAATTAGAGGAAGAGCTGGAAGTGTGGCTCTGGGCTTGTAACATCCTCCAGCCATCTCCCTGGGTGCTGCCTCTCACTTCCTGCCTTTTTCCAAGCAGACCTTCCCTAACAAACTCCTCTGTAGCTTACCTGTTTGCTGTTCCTTGATCCTGCAGGGCTCCCTTTTCCCTGCAAACCTCTTTCCTCTCAGCAAGCACACAACCCACCAACCCACCAGCAAGCCAAACACATGGACAGCCCTGGCTCACTTACTTTCCTAAAGCAGGGTCCTGTGCCTGGATCCTCTTTTCCTTCCTCCCCATGTTCCCAGTGAACTGCTGCAAACTGCCCTGTTTGCTTTCTCTGTTTGCTGCTCGCCTGCTCACTTGCCAACTTTCTTATTGCCTTCTCAAGATGGCAGAGTTTTGTCCACAGGTCTCTACTCAGTGTCCTCCTCTGGCATCCTTTTTCTGGGCTTGCAACCTCAACCTACACCTACCCTTTCTTTTGTCCAGAGATAAATGTTGCCAACCCATGTGTGACAGACTATGGTTTTGTTGTGATATTTCTGATTTACGTGTGTTAACATTATAATGATGTTGCAGATCTCAGTTTCCCTGAGTAGTTGACATCCAGAGGAATAAGGGGTTAACTGTGTTTGGACTGAGTGCTTTACTAGTGGGTAAAGGGCAATCAAGCAACAAGGAAGTAATTAGCCCATGTTGACCCAGCTGATGAGCCTGACACCTTAAAAATCAATAGACTCAAGAAGACCCTGAAATTGGGTTTAAAATCTCAAGAGAGCTGAAAACATGCTTTCAGCATTTCTTTTTGCCTCCTGATCCCTGGGTATGCTTGGGCGACTTGGTCAGACTTTTTTCTGCTACAATGCAGGCCAGAAACTGACTGTTTAAAAAAGATAGCTGAGATTCTCATGCAGTCTCGTTATTCCAGCAGTGAGGACTTCAAGAAAAGCACCAGGTACAGTGAGACTGCAGCGATCCCATAAAAGCTAGCAACTTCCACATTCTCCAGACATTGCATCTGGGACCTTGTGGTCTTTCCCCTTTCCTGAGAAGGGCATTGCAGACTTTTGGGACTCTGCCTTTTGCCTGGAGTCAGATAGATGGGTATCTTTCAATAAACCCAAATGACGCACAAACAAAGCTAAGATCACAGGGAGACAGGAGGGAAACAAGCAAGTGTGTTTCCATTCCAGGTTCTCTATTTTACTGGGAAGCCCTGTAAATTCAAAAAGCTTTGGCTCTGTGTGAGCATGCAGATGGAGAACATTAAAAAAATCCCAGAAATGAGGCATGATGATATGGGAACTAATGTCTGTTGACCCTTTACTGACCTTGCACATAGAGGACACATAAGAAAATTTCATGTCTGGAGAGTACAAATGCAAACTTTTCAGGAAAGTAAAGTGCCCCCATGGTGTTGAGGTAACAAATCCATCTTGCCTGCTATAACTCAAAGATTATCAGTCTCTGATACAGGCCCACATAAATTATCGGTACCTGTTCCTCCAGACAGCAGACACTGTTTTTTGCTTTATATTAAAGCCTGCTGAATGATTCTTGTAATTTTTTTAATTACAAGAATAAATTTAAACTAGGAGCTACAATTTAAACCAGAAAGAGGGCTCCTTAGGATTATGACACGTTGGGTAACAATCAAGGTCACATTCTACAATATATATATCTATATCTATATGTATATAGACCCCAGACATATTATGAGTTTTGCACTAACTTCTTGTCACAGTTATATGCAACATTTATTCCAACGTGTTCATTATTCAAAACTGTTATCAAAATATGCTTCTGCTTCTCAAAGAAGATAGACCTAATCCTCTGAAGGTGAAGCAGGTGAGTGCGTTCAGCAGTTTGAAAGTCCAGACCTTATAGCAATAGTCTGTCAAGGATGGTTTTCAGTTTATTTAATCCCAGATGTCCAAGACTGATAGCCTATCCCTACAGACCTCTTCCTCCGCAGGGTTGTTCTTAACATTTCTATAAATAAGATGCTATACACAAGCCTGCTTAGAATAAGGCCAAATAAATAATGGTTGTTTCAGTGTAAGCCTGTTATAAAATAAAAGTATGAAAGACAAAATTAAAATGTAATGGAAGAGGAAGACTTTCCTCTCTTATCATTTTATGTGTTCAGAATCACTGAAAACCAAGATCCGTTTTTTGGCTACTGTACATTTTACATTTTTATTTCATGAATGTCGAAATTTAATTTGTCCTGTAGGATGATTTGCAGATAGTTTCCTTTCCATAATTTATCAGCCCCAAATATCACTGAAGTGGTTTGCAAGACTAGCTGTGTCTTCACCGTAACTTATAAAATATGGAGAATGCAAGTACTGCATAAAGGCAGGAGGTAAAAAGGGCAGGAGGTAAAAAGGGCAGGAGCAATTAACTCTTTTTTGTGTGTGACACCAACTCCTCATACTCCTTGGCATCCTTGAAGACCAGTCTCCTCCCTTCAAGCAATAGGAGTATGTTGCACATGCATCACTTGACTGCATATGGACTAAAAGGAATATAGCCTTTGAAAATAACATTGAAACGAAGAGAAGTGCAGCATCATTTTCACTGAGCACAGGGAAGTAGAAGAGGACGTCAAATACATTTGCAGAGTGCACTGAAATTGTCAGGAGAATTTTAATATGAGGAATAAAAAGTCAGACACTTACAGAATTCAGTTCTGTCCTGATTTACACCTATAACCTCACTTATCTGGAAGAGACATGCAGTTTAAGTCTGATTTGACCCAGGATCTACACCTTGTACCTTGATTTAGAGGAACCACTAGTGATTTAGAGGGACCACTAGTGATTCAGAGCTCTTAGTCATGGCCCACACAATGATCTCCTTGGAGAACCGAGGGAAAGGTTAGTGGAAAGAGGGTGGCATAAAAGATGAATCCAGAAAAGAGACAGTCTCCTAAAAGGGGACCTGCAATATGGGACAGAAGGCAAATATATGTCCATCTGTCACAGGTGAATTCATGCATGGGGTCTGGGCCCAAAGTCCCCTGCCAATCAGGGGCCCCCTGGGTGCCTGGCTTCCCTTGGGAAACAGTGGGTTTCCATTGCACTTCCCAGCCCCTGCTGTTTGCACCATGTCAGGCCCATCTGCACTGACTGCTGCGGCTTGGCTCAGGAGAGGGAGTGGAGGGTGGTACCAGCCTCAAGACACTGGCCTGGCTTGGTGCAGCTGGCTCTGGCACCAGCCAGGACCATGTGGAACGGCGCTGCTCTCCGCCCCCAGGTCGTGCCAGCCCACAGAGCCCAGCTTTGTCCCCCAGGGCCACCTTGCCCCTCCCTTTCCTTGGCCTCCCACCCTGTCCCCCCAGCTCATGGTGGCCACTGCCTGAAGAAGGCTGCAGATCAAGTTGAGGGGCAGAGCTCCACATCCCAGCTGCGCTGCGGGCAGATGTGGGGCAAGCAGTTCCGGCCACACGTATCCGCCCCTCTTCTGGTTGTGGTGGGAAGAGGAGCAGCGGGTGCCTGGCAGGTACTTTGGCCTCCCCTCGTCCCCAGGGCCTGTCCCTTGGTGCTGCATAGGGGAAGCAAGTGGGGAACTGCAGGCTCCGGGGACCAGCCCCGCCAGGACCCGGGAGCTAGTCACTGCCAAGTAGCCACCCCTATCTTCCCTCTCATCTCTGGGGCATGAGCCCCAGCCCTGAGGTGTCCCCCATGGGACAGCAGTGAGCTGCAGTCTGAGTGCCTCCAAGGTGTTTCTTTGGAGCACACTGCTTGCCCCACACGCCACTCCTGGTAGGTATGGGGGGAGCATATGCCCACCCAGATTTGTGCACGGGGTGGATGTGGGCTGCCCACTGTGGGCTCAGAGCTATGCACCTTGCTGCCTTTCCCTCAGGAAGCCCACAGCAGCCGTCCATCCCTTCCCACCTGGCAGCAGTGGGAGCAGTGAGTTGTGCTGCCTGCTGCCAGGTGGCAGGGGGCACATGACCAGCATGGAGTCCCCTGGGCAAAGCAAGCAGAGCAGATAGCCCCAAGACCACAATGAGCAGCCCACATCTGCCCTCACCCCTCTTGGCTCTGCTCTGCTCTGGCAGCATGGGACAGGCGGGGGGTGGTGGCAGGAGCAACCCAGAGAGGTGGGCATGTGCCACCCCACCCCCAACCAAGCCTGGTCCACCCAGCCCCCCCCCCACAGGGCACAGAGGCCCTCCCCATCCTTGCCAGCAGTATCACCAGGAAGGGAAGGGGCTCCTCGCCCTGCTAGAGTTCATGCTGCAGTATGGGGGGGCCTCTGAGTTTCTGTTTGCCCAGGGCCCCAGTAAATCTTAATCTGCCACTGTCATCTGTTCTTCACACGTTACATGAGATAGTGTAATTCTGTTATGATTTGCTGATGGCATAGAGGGGAAAGGAAACTTAAAATAGCATTAAAACCTGTCCTATTTTATATAAATGAGAAATGTAGTGAATGTCCTCCTTCCTCTTTATCCCTTAGACTGAAATGTTTCTGTGCTTCTGCGGTTGAAATTGTTGTAAGCTGTCTCTTTGTTTTCAGCTCAGCTTGCCAGAATTTGCCCTAAAAGCTTCATAATTTTATTATTCAGCAGTAGCAAAGTGCATGAAAATGAACTGGTCATAGTTGTTCCACATCTCAGTTTCCCCAGACTACCTCTTGCCCTCATGTTGCCCTTATAGACTACATAGAAAATCTTAATTTGTGTTATCGCTGTTACACTGGAGTAAAAATGTAGCAGACAGATGACGCAAGCCCTTAAAATTGGATAACTTATCTCCAATCCAGTGAAGAATTACTCCTGAAAGAACTGGGGCAAAGCTACTGTTGTACAGCATAGGTATTGTCTAGCTGCAGCTTACCCTGGGGTACCTGTTTACTCAGAACAAACAAATTATTTCCTACTTCCTCACAGCTAATTGCAAAGTACAGTAAAGTAATAGCAGCATCACTGGCAATGTATAGGGAGTGCACACGGGTGCATGTGCACCCCCGATCTTGGCAGTGTACCCCCTGAAAAAGAGCACCGCTGACATTGATGGCAGCGCCTGCAGATGGTCGCTGCTTGCCACCCCCCCTCACCACTGACACCTCCGGTGGTGTCTGCGGGTGTTCCCCAATTGCCACTGGCCACCGCTGCCACTGCCAGCGGTGTCCGCTGGTGGTTGCCAAGTGTCTGCACTCACCACCCCTGCCCCTGCCGACGGCACCGTGGCTGCCTGCAGGAGCTCGCCGTGTCCCACCCCAGCCTCCAGGGGCACATGGCGTTCATGAGCGACGTACAGTCTAATCCAAGCCAGAACACCTCTTTGTTTGTCTGTTACTATAACAGGGAACCCTAGCCCTGTTACCAAGAAACAGGGCGGTCCCTTTAAATCCAGAACCTTCCGGGCGTGGCCGGGCGGTCGAGTAGGGGTTAAGGATCGAGCCCTGCCAGCTGGTCAGGTGACAGGAAGGGGAAGGCCAGAACCGTATAAACTGCAAGTGGAGATGGCCAGAGCGGCAACAGAGAGGGAGACTCTCAATGATTATGGTGCAGCTGCAGCAGCCTCTTTGGGACGAATACACCCCCCTGTGAAACAGAAGCACGATCACGTAAAGTAAGCGGGCGCTTTGCCGCTCTTATTTCTTTATTATTATTTTCATTATATGGCCATAGGAGCCTATGGTTTATGTTTGATGTTAAAATGCTGGTGGTTTGTGGCTGAGGCTGGAGAGACGGAGGAGGCCTCATTAGTGCCAAGGGGCACCGTGATAGAGGGCTCAAGGAGCCCTGCTGCCCTAGGGGTACTGCACTAGGGCCACAAGCCCAAAGTCGCTTGAAGGGGAGATAGGAGCCTTCAAGTCCTAGTGGGTGGACTTAGGCAAAAGGCCCTAACTACAGAAAGAGGGACAAAGCCAAAGGGGCTGAGGTCCCAACAGTCTGGCACCACAGAGGCGCACAGTGTAGAAGGGCTAGTAGGCCTGCTGTCGAACGGAGGGCCTTAAGCCCAAGTGAGTTAGAGAGCTACAGCCTCATTGTCAAGCCCCAATTAGTGGGTTTTGACAGACAGGCCTAGCCAGAGAGAAGGTGGGTAAGCCCACAGAGGCTGATTCCCCAACATAAAAAGAAATTTATAAAACCATCTGTGAGGCACAGGGCACATCAAGGGGAGGTAGGAGCATGCATTTTTGCCCTTAAGGCAACACCTCATTATCCTACGGGTGGTGAGCCTGGAGCCTGTCTGGGAACCTGTGGGTCAGCCTCCCTCTTTTTTAGAAACAAGTAACATCAAGTCATGGCAAGTGAGTAAAGGGGGCAAAGCTGATCCCCAGAGAAGAAAAATCCAGCAAGACTTGACGGGGGCACACTTACCAGCATATTTTTTTTAAAAAAATACAGTCAAAGACAGCCCCCTGTCACAGCTACATACCCCTCTACCCTTTCGAGTAAAAGGCTACTGTAAATTACTATAGGGCAGTGATGATCAATGTCTGGCCCACAGGGCAGATCCAGTCCATGGAGCTGAATCATCCACCCTATGGATCTCCCCATGGGTCTAGAAATTTGGCATTAGGGAGGGGTAGTGGCAGCATTAATTACCTATCCTCCCACTGCCAAATTTCCAGAGTCATGGAAGAGCCCTGTGGGCTAGATGGCAAAGCCCTGCACATTAGATCACACTGGTGTGCAGCTACATCCAGGCATACGAGACCAGGCTGGTGTGCAGAATTACACCTGTGTACCAATCTGTGTACTGACCCCATGCTGGATTTGGTCCATGGGCCAGACTTGCACCAGTAATCTGGGTCAGATAGGTTGACCACCACTCTAACAGAGTATGGGAATATCTCATGAATTGAATGCTTGGGCTTATGATGCTGAATTACTGGGCTGCACTAGAATCAATAGGATGGTGCCACCACACTAGTGCTTTTTGCCCTGCCAGTTGGTTGGAATTAGGTTGGTTGGATTTTATTCCAATTTAGGTAAGGGAAACAGGATTTGGCTTCTAACATGCTGGGTTGGATCTTGTAGCCCTCATTTTGATCCATGTAGCTATTTACTGTTGTGAGTTTCCTTTCAGATACATGGAGCAAAAATGCTGCATGACAAAAATGGAAAACAGCAAAAACTAACCAAGTAAAAATAAAAATAAAAATAAACCCAAAATAATTTGCAGTCAATACAAGAAGCGATACTGAAAAGGTAACAAAATAGTGTGCACAGTGAAACACTGAATACTGAAAATGTAACAAAATATTGTGCACAGTGGTCAAAATATTAGCCTTTGCAAAAGCTAAATGGGAATTTGTAATATATCATGAGGAAAGCTACCCTGGCTGTGAGGCTCAATATGGCTGATGTTTCCTGGCAACCAGTCCCTTGCGGATCCTCTAGGGAACATCAGCTGGTGACAGTCGGGCATGTTCCTTGCTCTCTGTGAAAAACACACAATATTATATTGCTGTGTGCCAGGCACTAACACATACATCAGCAGCAGCCCACTATGTGAGCTCATTGCTCAGATTTCAGCATAATGTCTCAAGTATCTATATTTAGTTTACATTTATTTTTCATTCAGACAAATCAAGCGCTCTTCAGATCAATGGCCTTTGTTCTCCAAAGGCAGCTCGTGCTGATATACATATAATAACTACCTTATGATTTGATTACATGTGAAGTTTTACATGCCATATATTTGAAATACATTTGGATGCATAAGTTTGCAGGAAATTACAATATGATTCCTAAATAATCTTGTGTTATTAGGCATAAGCTCTAGGTGGCCAGAATTGTCCACCCTCAATATAGCTCTGCATGTGATGATAGGACACTGTCGTTATCTAAACAAAGACTGTGCTGGAACACGAATGCATTTCGTTAACTAAAAAGCTGCATCTTTCTATGTAGGAAAATGAAAAGTGCCAGAACATTGACAAGTCTAATATATTATCTAACCACTAGAGGGCAGTGCCATATGCACAGACACTGCTGGGATCAAAAAGCAGCAGATTCATTTTTAAATTTCAGTTCCTCATTACAACCCCCATTTTTGTAAGATATTTTTGTCTTTGCTACTCCTGCTGCCCCTCTTTGTTTCATCGTCAAGCTGATCGCCAAAACAAAAGGAGAAGGGAATCTTTCTGCATTTGATTAATTTCACAACAGATGAAGAGAGATACAGGGAACAGGGCATGAGACCTTGAAAACCTTGCTATATTCAGAATTGCAATGTACGGGATGCTGGCAAACACTGTGTAAGAGCTCTCTCACAGAATCATAGAAAATGAGGGTTGGAAGGGACCTCAGGAGGTCATATCTAGTCCAACCCCCTGCTCAAAGCACGACCAGCCCCAACTAGAGCATCCCAGCCAAGTCATTGTCTCAGCTACCTGACCATTAAAGGAGGAATTTGCAATTCTTTTAAACCCTACCTACCCACTCCCTTTTTTCTCCATTAAAAGCATAGGGTTCAACCCTGATGCTGTGTTTTCTTGTACTGATTGTCATTCTTATGAAAGGTCCCAGCCTCATGGCTCTGGGGAATTAAAGCCTCTTGTTATCCAGAAAACTGCTATGGCACATGCATGGGGAACACTTGTTCTCCCTTCACTGCCTTGCCAGTATGGCTCTATCCTACCCTTGTCTGGAGGACAGGGGAGTTTGGTCTATTTATGCACTCATGATCCTTTGCAACTGTCAGCAAGTGTGCCGCTGACGTCCCTGTCAGCCTGCACTGTCCCTATCAATGCATGACTTACAGGCAGTCTAATAACCACCATTAGGTGGTGGTGATCAACCTGATGTTGAACTTGGGATGCTTAAACTATCCAGTCTGTGCCTGCATTTCTTTATTATCATTATTTGCTTGTGTATTAGAAGTTCTAAGCCAGACTGAAGCCATATTAAAAACATAAATGTTTTAACATGCTTCCTGTGCTTCTTTAAATGTTAAATTATTCCCCACTAGAAATATTGAAAAATATTAATTATGCAGAGGTCAGACAGATGGTTGATAGCACTACATGAAATTCATACACACAAGACAACAGAACTGTTGCTAAGTATTGAATAGAACCAGCTTAAGTATTGAATAGAACCAGCTTAGGTACTTCAATTATGGGGGAGAGGTTAGGGAGGGGGGACAGGAGAGGGAGGAGGGAGGGAAAACAGCCCAGAGAAATCAATTCACATTTGTAATGAATTTGGAAAGTTGTGTGCTCATGCATATATGTGTATATATATATATATATATACACACACACACACACATACATATATATATATATATTTGTGTATGTGTGTGCCCACGCTGTATTCCCATTTATCAGTTATGACTCAACAAATGTTCAGTGATTTGCTTCAGAGCATCTTGTTTCACAATTCCAAGCTAAAGGTCATTTATTTAAAAATCATAATAATCTTGCAAGATATAAGGGGCCACATTCATGCTTGGTGTAACTTAGCTGACTTGGATCTGAAGCAGAACTTAGTGTTTTGTGTGAGACGGTGATTATTGCTAGATAAACTGATGTCAAAACAAGACTGTTTTTTTTATTACTCTTTCCCTAGAGGGAACATTGCTGAACTCACAATAATCCTGTTTGCCTTAGTCTGAAGCATGCTTATGCATGGCTGTCTGTTTATCTATACTTCCTGCAACAGAAACGTTGCTTCTCCCTTTAACTGTGGAAACCGAAAGGTACTATGGACCTAAACAGACCTGTTCTTTTATCATTTTTTCTGGATAACAGCCTCTCCTTTTAGCTGCTACCTTAGAAACCATTGTTCCTGCTGCACTATGCTATAGTTAAAGCATTAATCCCATATAGAAAAAAATGTAGGGTAAATAAATAAAAATTGCTATCAATTGAAGATTAGTCATTGACTTATTTGCCATTTAAATAAATTGCAGTGCATGTGAAAATATCAGATTGACAGATGTGGCTAGATCAACATTTTTAATTAATCCGTGCAAGGAGTATGACAAGAGCTGTGGATGTGGAAATGGATCACTCTGCCTCCGTCAGACTCAGGAGAGGCGACCAGTATGCATCACCAGTTACTTCATTTCACAGTGATGCCATTGGTCCTTGGTTCTTTGGCAGCACATTTGGATTTGGATATTTGCCCAATGGATTGAGACCATTGTCTGTTAGCAGTGTGTCAGCGCTGTAACAGCATTACAGTGTTAGATCACCAGCAAGCTGATCTGAAACTGAAGGAGTGGCCTTTGGTGAAATAATCCATATCACATAACCAGCCTGCAGATTAGTGGCTGATCCTTTCTCAACGTTGGATATGGCAAAAGAGTGGACTCCTGCTGGGGACATGCCTGTCACTGTGCACTGATGAAGAGGTTTGAAGATGATGTTATTAGCACAGCTAATAACACAAGTTCATTTAAGCAGTGATTTTTTTCAGTAGAAGAATATAGTATCAGAGGGAAATGGGGTAATCTCATCAGAGGCAGACTGTCACATTTCCTTATTTCTTCAGAGCATTATGTTTCATGTTTTGGTACACAAGAGCTCTGGACCTGAAATTTCCATTTATTTCAAAGGTGACAGGTTGATGAAGATACAGATAAAGTCCTGCCTAGGTCTGGTGCGCAGAGTACTGCTGGGATATATTTCAAGTCCCTTATTGTTTTCTGTTTATGAACAACCTGCCCCGAGGTGCTAATTAGCTGAAAGGATTGCATATACAAAAAAAATACTGTTGTGTTTTATTCCATACAGATACATTCGTGGTGAAGGTGAATGTAACTGTGTTAATTGCTAGCATCCTAGATTTTGCAAACAGTAGGGTGATGGCAGATGTTTCTGAGACTAATGTTTTTCATTTTAAGGTAAGGTAAGTTCCAGGTTCTAGGTTAATTCCTTAATAACTGATGATATACTAGATCAACTTCAAGATCGGCATGTGATCAGTTTCCATACATGATATTTCTTCAGATAAGAATAAGCTTCATTCTCTAATAGACTGGGACTTTTGCTCTGATAGTTATCAGCTATTTTGTGTCTCAATTCTGTCCTGTGCATATTGGAACAAATTCTTCTGAGAGATCTGCTTTGATGCACAGATATTTGGCCTGTGTCCGGTATTTCCCCTTGGACTTTTGCTCTGGGAAATATGAGAACACAGGGCATTGGAGAAGGTCATTGGTGGTCTTAAGTTAGTGTGTTGCTGCTTAGGATGGTTGATGACAAATACAACTGAAATGGGTTTGAGGGAGCGGGGGCCGCTTGTTTTTTCTTGGAGGAAGACAGGATTACTCATATTTTACTCTCAGCTGCTTAGCCCTAAACACCTTGCTGGATGGATCAAGTCTGAAAGACACTTATGGGTATTTAAGTAATAATGATACATCAATTTCAAACTGAACACTGTGCTTCAAAAGCAGCTGCAATAAAGGGAACCAGAGAGTTGTCTCCATGGGTTTATCTAACACAAATGAACACCAATTACAGTGTATTCTTTCCACTGGGACTTAGTCCATCATTTTGTCTAATTATGGTATGAATCCCACAATGGAAAAAGCAAAGCCCTCCTTCTGCAAAGAACCAGTTCCCTCTGGAAATCCTAAAAATCTTAAAGAACTGCAATTATAATACATTTCTCAATAAATTAGACAGCCATGGAAAGTATGTGTAATCCAGTTGCTGTGCTAAAATGCTCTGGGCATAAGAAAGATAAATTGCAATTGTAGGAGAATATCAAATAATTTATTCAACCTCCTGTCACCCTGGTTGGCTATGGGCTTTCACTGCATTTAAACTCTGAGTCTATACTCAAAACTTTCACTGTCAAAGCTAGGTCAGTTGCCATGTATGATTGTTGACAAGTTAGCTTTACCAGTAAAAATCTTAGTGTAGACACTGATTTCTGTGCAGTGAATCGACAGTTCTCAGTTCTGGCTCCAGACATGCTTATATCAGAAGTCATCATCACAAGTCATCATCACAACATGAACTTTTTTACTAAGTTTCAGATGAGACACTGAATATTCCTGAGCAATGATTTGCTCTGCCCCCAAAACATCTCTTGGCATCTGAGCTGAAATGGTTTAGTGGACTTCCTCAGCGTAGAGAGGATTTCAGGACCCTGAGCTGCCAATATTAGAACTTTTAGTAACATTACATTTACCCAGATTTAGCCACATAAATCCTAGTTAGCTGTTAACATTAGGAAATAATTAGGAAGATAAGGGCAAATGGTGATTTCATCAGGAGTCATCTGAAGGCAGAATTTGGCCTTTGCCACCCTCTAGTTGTAAGGAAGGCATGCTCAGTTTGGGCTTAGTAAATCCAGGGAAGATACTTAATAGCTGAAAGAAAACTAAGAGCAAAATCATGTCCCTGTCCCACTTCTGAAATCAACAATAAATGAAAAGGCTGATCTATAGGAGGGGAAGTGATTTGCTTACGGTCGCATAGTGAGCCTGGCTAGGAACAGACATTCAAAAAGCCTGAACTTGAATTGATTAAATCTTTGCAGGTTAGTCTAACCTGGCTAAGCTAAATCACTTTGTAACTGCATGGACATCCTAAATGTGCAGGCATATGCCTGAAGTGGCTCAGGCTGGAAGCTGGGAGGCACTAGCGCAGCCCTCCCTTCCCTTCCACAGTACTGAGCTGATGGGGGCTTTGTCAGGCCCTGGCAGGACACTCAGGGAATTGATAACACCGTGTTTATCACCCCTAACTCAGTGTTTATCAGCCCAATAAGAAGACAACAGAGACCAACTACTTGTTGATTCTGCCTTTGTCCTCCATCTGCCACAGCATGAAATGTGGTCTACTGGCTAATACACAAGCACCTATCTGTAAGGCGGAAGGGTGTGGGGGGGAATTCCTGCTTAGCAGGGGGTGGGGGGCTAGGAGGGAGCAGTCTGCAGTCTCTGCCAAGCTCCAGCCAGGGAGCAGAGGGGAGAGACCAGCTCTGCTGTGGAGCAGAGCCCCACTCAGCCCAGAGAACATACATGCCAAGATGCTGGGGGAGTCTGGTTTAACTTAAACCAGAAAGGGGGTCTGGGACAGACATTGCATCAACTGGTTTGTCCCAAATCAGTTAAGTCTCAAACTACATTCAACAAGGTTTATCTCAAACCGGTTTCAGCCATTTTCAAACTGGTTTACGTGATGTGCACTGAATATCTGTTCTGTTTCAGGTTTAAATCAGGTTTTGACCGCTTAAAACAGTTTATGTGTAATGTCTGTCCCTAGCATCTGTGACAGCACAGGGGAGAGAACCTAGGTTTCCACACTCTGAGCCCTGTACTTCAGTTCACTCTTCTCCACTATCCAGCCCAGATTTGATTCATGACATTGCCAGTGAAGTTCCAGACCTCCGCTGTGGGTTATTCAGGAGACTGATATGACTGAAGAGAAAAAAAATCCAATGTGGAATATGGCTGCAAGCCTTTCCAGACTCAACACAGCAGTGGAATAATGATAAATGAGCATGATCTGAGTACTCAAAAGTATATAGTGAAATCTTTTAAGAATGAGATCATTATGATTTACCAGATCAGTTTCTTAATATGATGTCCTCTTCCAAGTTTCCAACCCAGCAGATTTATTCAAGAAACATGATGCTAAATGCTCTGGTGAATGCTAAATATAACTCTTATTTTCATTCCTTTAAAAGCCTTGCTTGCTCACCACAAGTGAGAGAAAGACCCTTCATACTTCTAAAAAGTTTTTTTTTTTAAAGCTTTTCCTAGAGGGAAGCCGTATGTGGAATTTATTTAAAGATTATTATTTTTATATTATATATTTTTAATACATGATGTGAGGCACCTGTTCTGTTCCAGGAAGAGGCAAAAAGCCAGTGTCAATGCCCAAAGACCTGGTTCTTTTTAAATTAGCAAACCACCCAGCCCTCCACAAGAGGGGTCAATCCCCTGTCACGGCTGGGTCTGACACTGGAGGGTGGAGATTCCCTGTGGGTTAGACAACAGGTCCCAGTGCTTGAAGTATATGGAAACTCCTTGTTTGCTGAGTTTGGTGTTCTTTAGGAGGGGAGGAGAGGGGAAATAAGAGGATTAATTCATACTTATGCATTAGCTTGTAAAAATTAAGCCAATCTGTGTACCTCTCCCAGAAACAGACACACCTGGGAGCTCAAAAGTCCTTCAACTACAGTGGCTGTCAAATTGGTCCCTGGGACATGTGACAGTGGCCCTCAGAGAGTTGGTTAGTCACATGGAGCAGGCTCATTTCACCTTTAAATCACATTCACGGAAGATAAAATTACATCAGTACTTTCCTGATGCAAATGTTCAATGGCAGTAATGACTATAGATGCTGTAGGGCACAAATGAGAGGGGAAGTGTCATTGTATAAATCGGGCATGAATAAAGCTAAGTTCCTGCTCTTGATCCCAGCCCCAGTGAAAGCCTATTGAAGGAGACTTTAAATTACATCTGGAAGAAAGAATGAGGTCACAGGACCATTGCACCCAGGAGCCTTTTGCACCTATTGCACCCATCAGCAACAGGCTGATGGTTCTTATTTGTCTCCAGCTGTTCCTTGTTTTGGATACTGTGGGCTTCCCATATTCTGTTGTCTGCTGCCAGAGAGGTAGCGTTATTTTAAGTGATAAGTAATAAATGCCTAGACTCGCTGGAACCACCTGTTGCATTCCCAGTTGGGTTGACTCTGTTGTTCATCTTTCCTGAGCAAACACATTAAGTTCCAGTGCAAAGTCTCACTTTGATCTGAAAGGACCCATTGTGGCAGTAAGACGCTAATGTAGTCTCTAGTGTCCATTCAGTCCTTGGGCTATCTGTTGCAACTGTCTCTTATGATGGTACATTATGTGTATGACAAAAAAAAATCCATTGAAGAGTGCTATTATACTACTTGCTTGTACAAATCTAATGATTCATTGGGCCACTACATGTGACAACTGCTGCACTACATGTGACAAATGTAGGTAGGCCTTACATTTCTGCTAGCCCCTGTCTCAGCAAGACAACGTAACATAAAACATGGCAACTTGCCCTGAAGACATAGGTGCAGTACCCCCTACTGATGCAAGTGCTGTTTATACTGATTGTTACACTGCTTAGTATGGGATTAGTTCTTGGTAGGGTGGCCATCATAAAGGACATTCCAGTTTTCTGCTACTCTGTCCTCTGTCCTCTACTGATATGAAACCGAACGCCTTTCTCTCTTCAGGGGAAAATTGAGGACATAAAGGCATCTGGTTTTGTATCAGTAAAGGACAGAGGACAACTATGATGGCCGCCCTAGTTCTTTGCTTCACTGGTCCATTAGACAAGTTATTTTAGAAAGGAAGCATAATTTGTGTCATGCAGCATTTATCCTTAGTTTTCACTTAGCAAACCCTTTCTGGGAAAGCATTCATGGTACAGTGGATGATGTACATATAAAGACACCAAGCACTTTGGAAAAAACTTTGCAGTAACATATACTATATAATCACTTCTCATTAAAGTTCTGAGTTTTGAGCTTTATAAATTGCTTTGGTTCCCACTGCATTTTCCCCTTTCCTTGGGTGTTGTCGGGGGGGGTGCGACTTCGGGGTCACCACCGCCTCCCTGCATCAGGACTGCTTCCCGTTTGCTAAGGGGTCGCTCACCTGTAGCTTGCACGCACCCACCTCGCCTGCCACGACTTTGATGATAATCCAGTTCAGTTTAGATTGTCCGGCACGCATCAGTCCAAAGGTGAGACTCCTTAAGTTCTCGGGGATCCCGCGTTGATGAGGGCTCCGCCACCCCTACACCCTCGCCCGTTCCACCGGGTAGTGACCACCTATCTTGGCAGGCCACATGTTAGGATATCACTCACAATGTCCGAGAAAAAAATGTAGAAGGTAAACGTAAAGGTTGCAGCCAGGGATTCACTAGAGCGAGGAGGCTGCTTTAATCCTCAGCAGACCTCCCTGATATTCCCCTGTCCGCTGTGGGATTAGCACCCTTTCTGTAGCCCCTGATATGCTCTTTAGCCTTCCCTAAGGCTCCCCGAGGCTACTCAGTCCTCTCGATTATGGGTGCGGTGGTTTCACCATCAGTAAGTGCCCCCGTATTACAGTCTATGTGGTACTCCCGGCGGCGTCAAACCATTCGTGGCCTCACTGCGCTGCTTGCCCAGGCTCCCAAGTCCTGCTGGGGTTTTACCCTTACCCCAGAAGGTCCGGCCACGTCTCAGGACGGCTCGCATCTGCTCAAGGGTGCTCCCACCAGCATCGGCTCCTCCGCACCCTTCTTCCGGTTCTGCCGCTGCTCTAGCCGTCTCCGGCGTCTCTTTTATGCCGGCCCTGGCCAGCTCTGCTCCTCCCTCCTCCATGCGCCTGGAAGAGGTGAGTTCCCGCCCGGCGTTTTGGGCCGGTGTGTGCGAGATTAGTGTGATTGCGTCTGGGCGGGGAGCCTCGGGGCCCGTCAGCTCCTTTTCTCCCTCACAGGTGCATACCTTGTTTTGTGAGCTTCGCAGCCACCTATTTTTAAATTCAGTGCCAGTAAACAAAGTAAAAAAAAAAGGCAACCTTGTTTTAATCACTGCTTTGTTTCTGACTTTATTTAGTCGGTCATGACAGGACAAGCATATCTGCGCTCCAGTTTTGTCTTTTTAGGTCACTTTTGTGTTCCTTGTGATCTTCTGTGAATCATTCGTATAACTAACCTGCCATGCCTGCTGTGGACTTTGATATGAATGGTTTTATTAGCAAAGCACACAGCTTCCAGAAGAAAGCTGCAATTCAAATATCTATGTCCACAGAGACCATTTTCATTTTCTTGGTGTCACCACTGTATAAATCACCAGTTTGTATTATACCCGCGTGTATCTTCTGCCCATTTGTACAATCCACACAGATTTTGGAGGGCTGATTGCAGTTGTCTAGTGTGTGCTCCTTACAAAGCCTGCTTTTTTACGACTATGAGCAAATCGTCAATATTAGTTTCAGTTTGTCCATCTAGGGAAGAGAGGAGCAGTGATGTTGAACTACCTAAATGTAAAATGCAAAGGACTACTCCAGCCTCTCAGTGGCAAAAAGTGATAACAGAGCTCAAGGCTTTGTCTACCAGCCTCAGATTTATGCTTCCAGCTCAGATGAACGTGAAAGGGTCCATCTTCCTCATGGAGCTTTTCAGAATTGACTGAAGAGACTTTTCAGACATCCCAGCAGTGAGTGTTTCTTTTTGATAAAAAAATAAATCAGTGAAAACACTGATTTTCATAGAAGTGTTATACATTTGGGGAACTTTTATTCATTCTAAACCAAACTAAATAAATTGCAACAAAATAATAAGAACATCATCCAGTCATTACAAGCACATCGCCAGCATGTTGCATGTACAGTTTTTTTCTGATTGTTTTGTGTCAAAATACTGTTTACCCTGATGCCAGATGATTTGTTGTTTAACAACTTGGATCCAGAGGCAAGTGATGCAGTGAAGCAATAATGCATCAGGATGGATAATCACATGTAGAAGTCAAACAAAGAAAAAGCAGTCTCAGCATTCTGATCCCTTTCTTCCCCGATAGCTCAGCTAGTTGCAGATCTGTCTATGAAGAGACCAACTTTGCTGTATTTCAAAAGCAACTGTCCCCTTCATGCGTCTACTGTATAACTGTAAACAGGTTCAAAATTCACTGTATGACGCAGATATTAGTCAGGGCAAGGCATACTCAGAGATCTCTTTTTCTTTCTCTTTCTCTTTCCTGCCTGTTTGTGTACTGAACAACAACAGCAGCAACTTTTGTCTTTATGCTCATGTGAATAACCTTGAAAGCGAATACCAAGTGTGATCTTCCTTTGTGTATCTGTGCAAAGCAGGGCTGTGCAAAATGTTGATGGGTGTTTTGTTTCGAAGCTGTTTTGATGCATTTCGAGCTGGAAACAGCAAAATTGAAATGCAACCAAAGGCTTTGAAACAAAACAAGGGTATTTGAAACTTGAGCGCACTCAGGCACAACTCTATGATCATTTTCTCAACTCTCCCAGGGGGCATGGGCCCCTAATATACGCATGGGGTTTCAGCAGGCTGCCACTGCAGGCTGGGGCCAGCAGCAGCTGCTCGGCGCAGCCCACACCAAGCACCAGGAAGACTGTGGTGCTGTCACTGGCCCCAGCCTGCTGAAACCCAGCTCACAGATCCGGGGGCTCGCACCCCCTGGGAAGAGCTGGGGAAATAATCAGAGAGCTGGGGGATCGAACCAGGAGCTGGGGGAATGTTCTGGTCCCTGAATATTCACCCCCCTGAATATTCACCCAGTTCCCGGTTTAATTCCCCAGTGCCCCAATCTTTCCTGCAGCTCTCTAATTGCTTCCCCCAGCTTTTCCTGGGGGTCACGGGCCCCTGGATGACAGCAGGCTGCCAGCTGGTGATGGCGGTGGCTCTGGGCTATTTCCCCAGATGGCGGCAGCAGCAGCCTGCTGAAACCCCGCATGCAGATCCAGGGGCCTGCGCCCCCTGGGAGGAGTCTGGCACAGCCCTCCCAAGGCGTGCAGGCCCCTGAATTTGCATGTGTGCAGCATAGCCCACACCGAGCGCTGGGAAGAACCCAGTACTGGCGCTGGCCCCAGCCGGCAGTGGCAGCCAGCTGTCATCCCACACAACGATCCAGGGGCCTGTGCACCTCCGCAGCGCTGTGGGGCTGTGCCAGACTCCTCCTGAGGAGAGCAGACCCCCGAATCTGCATGTGGGATGACAGCATGCTGCCACTGCCGGCAACTGATTTTGCTTTGAACAGTTCGAGGTGCTGCTTCCCAGAACCTCTTGCACCTATCTCCTTGTAACTCGGCAGGCTTCAGGCCCTCAGAAGGGGCTACCATCCCTGCAATTGTCATCTGAATCAGGCAAGAAATGACAAAATTATAGGCATTTTTGTGATTCCCCATTATAGCCTATGGGCGAAATGTCGAAACAGCACTGAAACAGCAAAACAGTTTTGACAAAATGAAACAGAACAGTGCTTCAAAACAGTGAAATGAAACACTGTTCCTTCAAAACGGCAAAACAGAAGTCAAAACGAAATGGTGCTGTTTCGCACAGCCCTAGTGCAAAGCATTTCAGTGTGATACCCAGGCTAGCTCAGCTATCAGAGGCAGTAGGGCTGCTGTAGCGTGGCACTCTATCCAAACTAGTCCTGCTGAGTGGCTGTTCATAGGAGCCAAAGTGGGGCTCAGTACTAATATGGTTATATTGCTTCCACTATCTGTGATAGCTTGTTCAGACTGTTGGATGTCTGGGGGGTCTCTGTCTCGGTTGCTCTTTTGAGAACGGGCGGAAATTATGGAAAAACATTGGGTGACTATCAGTACGCAGGTGGTAGCCTTCATCCTCACAGCTAAGTGGGCAGGGTGCCAGCCTGAGTATGAAAGAGCCTTTCGCAGACATTCACCTATGACCTCAAAGGAGTTTGCCCGCCCCTGTTAAAGCACCACCACACTTGGGTGAGAAGATTTTGTATATAGACAGCAGAGGGACAATGCCTGAGTAGGAGCCCAGTTCAGTGTAGACATACTTTTGATGACCAAGATGACCAAGTCAAATTCAAGGACTTTTGGGATCTTTCACACACAGACCAAGAGTTTAACTTTGTATAATGAAGGGCTCAAGGATTGAAAACAAACACCCAGGGCTAGATTGTACTGGTCCTAAGCTGGCTGATCTCAGTCTGGGTAGAGGGTGAAGAGAGCAAAGACTTTGTGCCTGGATGGACCTGAACAGCATTGCCAAAAACTGATTTAAAGAACTGATTTACATGTGCTGTATTCCTTCATAGTCCTTACTCTAGTCAGCTTCCTAAATTGCACTTGAGCCTAACATTGATGTCACTATTTTTCTAGCTTAAAGTGGCTACAGCTTTTTTGGAGCCCATCAGTGCAATTTGATTACTCAGATGGTACTTTCCACATTTTCATGGTCTGCAAAATGCTTCAAATTACCAGAGCAGACACTTGAAAAAACAAGATCAGAAATTGAAACCTTAGCAGGGTTGTTGTAATTTTTTTCCATTAGTAATTAACAATTTAAAAAATGCCTCATTGTTTTAGTAGGTTTCCAGTCAATTAAGAGTTATTATAACACTTGAGTACATTAGCACTAAAGCGTTAAATGGATCATCTGGATAGATGATTGTGTCCATAAGACCATATGAGTGAGCAACAGATATATGATTACTGTACCTACAATGTCATTCAGGATATTTTGGAGGAATAAGTTTAGTGTGTCAGCTCTGTATAAAGCAAAAATATAGCTTGGGCATAAAGAAAAAGAGTTAGAAAGTAACAGAAACCATTCCTAAGATCTCATGTGATAGCTCTAAGACCTATGATACTTTGACTCAGAAAGCAGGATGAATGCTTGAGTCACTTTAGAAAGACTGTGGTTGTTAGCATGTGTGAATTATATTTGGGAAATCAATTAATGCATCTACAAGAGAAGGAAGGGAAAGAAATGTCCTTCTCTGAATAGTTAATCATAATTTTTATCTCCAGTCGATCTGTTTACTTGTAAACCAAATTCTTGTGAAAACTCAGATAGGGATTATTTATTAATTGCATCCGGTTCAACAGAACTGTTCTTGACTGGTACTGATCCACTTCCACAATCACCAGATATCATAAGCAGCTGAGTGATTTCCTCTTGCCTAGACTTAAAAAATTCTCTGCATACTTTTGACAAGTACCACAGCATCTAAAATGCATTTAATTCAGGATTAGTATTCAAAGCATAAGATCAATGGCTTTGGAAGATGGGCTTAGTCTTCCTCTGTCATGAAAGGACTGAGTGGAACATTTGCATATGAAGTAGTCCAGGGAGGAAAAAAGTGAGCACATTAATCAAGGAGTTAATTTTTGCTGTGCTCCTTGCTGGGTTTATGCTGATGCCTAGGCACATGCTAATTTTTTGAAGCACCAAGGTGAACTTTAGAAGCTATAAATGCCTCATATTCCTTTTGAACCTTTATGACCTGCTGTAAATAATAGCTGGTGATGGAGGTCCCAAAGCCCTTTATGGAGCTTAAACTCTATCTTGAAACCAGAACTATAACATGGCACCACTTTGTCGTGTGTGTGAACATGTATGTGGAGTGCATCTGCTGTGAATGCTGAGCAGAGCTGTAAACTAAATATTGCGGTTAGATGGCAGCTGTAAATTGGCATACACTAATGAATACATTCCCCAGCTTTGCTTTGACTCCCAGATCCTCTCTTGGTGCCTGTTAGGCATTGATCAGAATGCATATGAATACATTTGAATGCTTTTCCTTTTTCCTTGGCATATTTACAGTCCTACCCAAGCATACTGTGACTATTAAGCAGACCTCATTCCCTGTGGATGTTTCCTCCAGGAGTCTCAACAAGGAAAGTTAATAGAGGGTGACTGGACAGATTGTAAATCCTGTTTTTTATCCCCATAAGATATAACTGTATTTGAATATGCAGTCATGTTTTAACATGTGTATGTTATTTCATGTTAACTAGCATGACAGTAGTCACCACACACACATTTCTTGCAGGATTCAGGATTAAACGTGACAACTGGGCAAACATTTGTGTTCAGTTTATATAAGCAGTGAGTTGAAGTGCAGACATTTCTGAACGATGCATACAGTGCAACCCAGATCAGTCTTATCCCGGTGATTTGGAACCTGGTTAAGTTACAGCAGGCTGTCCACTGCAGGACAAATCACTCATCTTTTTGTTGTGGCTCCTTCTTTAAAAAGTATTGCTTCTCTGCTCAGCTGGAGCTTGTCAGCAGTCCTCTACAGCTGATTGAAGAAGCTGTGTCCTTTAAAATAAAAGCTGTAGCAATCCTTGTACAGTCCCATAAAGCTGTTTGCTACAGCTATATATCACCCTCAGTTAGTTGACAAATTCTCATTTTTACAAGGCAATTAGGCATGTAACCCTATGAAGTATCCAGAATCTACAGTATTCAGAGGGGAAAGTTAGACTGTTAGCATGATAGCTACCATGAGTCAATTAATGCAATGCAAAATCTTAAGACAGGCCAGTTTATAACATTTATAGTTAAAGGTTGAGGTAAAGAGTAAAAGGGAGCCTAGGGTTTAATTTCACCTGTGTTAAAACTGCAACCATCCTTCTTTCACTAGAGTTGGACACTTGGTAGCTCCTATGAGGTAAAGGCTCATTTTCCCCTAGTGAAGATAAGGCCTAAGAGTAAATCAAGGTCTTATAGGGTCAATGAAACCAATTAACAGGACTTCACATGTCATAGTTTCATAGTTTCTAGGGTCGGAAGGGACCTGAGCAGATCGAGTCCGACCCCCCGCCATGGCAGGAAAGAGTACTGGGGTCAAAGGACCCCAGCAAGATGTTCATCTAACCTTCTCTTAAAGACCCCCAGGGTAGGAGCCTGCACCACTTCTCTTGGAAGTTGGTTCCAGATCCTAGCCACCCTGACCGTGAAGTAGCGCCTCCTGATATCTAACCTAAACCTACCCTCTCCCAGCTTGTGACTGTTATTCCTGGTCACTCCAGGTAGTGCTCGGGGGAACAGGGACTCCCACAGTGCCTGCTGTTCCCCCCTGACTAGTTTGTAACAGACCACTAGATCCCCTCTCAGCCTTCTCTTCTGGAGGCTGAACAGGTTCAGGTCCTGTAGCCTGTCCTCATAGGGCCTGCCCTGCTGCCCCCGATCATGCAAGTGGCCTCCTCTGGACCCTCTCCATGCTGTCGACATCCCTCTTGAAGTGCGGCGCCCAGAACTGGATGCAGTACTCCAGCTGCGGCCTGACCAGTGCCGCATAGAGGGGGAGGATCACCTTCTTGGACCTGCTTGAGATTTATCTGTAAATGAATGATAAGGTGTGATTGGCCTTCCTGACTGCATCACCACACTGCCGGCCCATGTTCATCTTGGAGTCAATGATGACTCCAAGATCCTTTTCTGCCTGTGTACTGACAAGAAGGGAGTTCCCCAACCTGTAGGTATGGTGCCGGTTGTTCCTCCCCAGGTGCATCACCTTGCACTTGTTGGTGTTAAATCCCATCCTATTCTCATCCGCCCACCCCTGTAACCTGTCTAGGTTCGATTTTAGCCTATTGCTCCCTTCTAGTGTGCCCACATCCCCCCGCATCTTAGTGTCATCAGCAAATTTGAACAGGGTGCTTTTTACCCCCTCATCCAAGTCACCGATGAAGATGTTGAACAGCGCAGGCCCGAGAACCGAGCCCTGCAGAACCCCACTGCCCACATCCCTCCAGGTCGAAAATGACCCCTCCACCACCACTCTCTGGGTGTGGCCCTCCAGCCAGTTGGCGACCCATTTGATTGTGTGGGTGTCTACACCACAGTCCCCCAGTTCCTTAATGAGAACAGGGTGAGAGACAGTGTCGAAGGACTTCTGAAAGTCCAGGAAGACTATGTCCACTGCTACCCCTGCATCTAATGATTTGGTGATCTGATCATAGAAGGCCACCAGGCTGGTCTGACAGGACCTGCCACTAATGAACCATGTTGGTTGCCCCTAAGCATGATCTCCCCTACTGGCCCCTCGTGGATATGTGCCAGAATAATTTTCTCAAAAAGCTTGCCCAGGATCAAGGTAAGACTAACTGGCCTATAGTTTCCCAGGTCCTCCTTCCTCCCCTTTTTGAAGATGGGAACCACGCTGGCCCTCTTCCAGTCCTCTGGCACCATACCAGAGCACCACGAGTGCTCGTAAAGCCGTGCCAGGGGTCCCGCAATGACCTCAGCCAATTCCCTTAGTACTCTAGGGTGGAGATCGTCCGGACCAGCTGACTTGAATACATCCAGTCCCTCCAGAAGTTCCCCAACTAGTTCCTCACTAACCCTTGGCCTAGGTGCACCTCCCCTGGGGCCTGAGGGGGGCCCAGATGGGGGGTGGCTGTTCCAGTCCCTGCTCAGGAAAATGGAGGCAAAGAAGTCATTAAACATGTTGGCTTTGTCATCTGGTGTGACGACCAAATTTCCTAACATGTCCTGCAGGGGCCCCACATTACCCGGAACCTTCTTTTTACCCCCTGTGTATTTAAAAAAAGACTTCTTGTTGTCCTTAATCTGGGAAGCTAGTCCCAGTTCCATCTCTGCCTTGGCCTTCCTGATTGCCCCGCTACATCCCCGAGCAACCGCAGTATAGTCATCCCTGGTGATGGCCCCTCCTTTCCATTGGGTGTACGCCTCCCTTTTTGCTAGGAGACGTTCCCGGATGCCTTTGGTAAGCCATGGGGGCTTGTGTGCCCTCCTGCTCCCTTTGATCCATGTTGGGATTACCTCCCTTTGGGCTCGGAGGATCGTCTCCTTAAGGAGCAACCACTCTTCTTGGACACCTGGCTCCCCTCCCCTCCGGGACTTCAGTGCTTCCCCGACTATTCTCCTTGGCTCATTGAAGTCCACCTTCCTGAAATCTAGGGCTGCTGCCTTGCTGTAGGCCTTTGCTACCTTGCACTGGATGGTGAATTCCAGCAGGCGATGATTACTGTCGCCCAGGTAGTCGAGCACCCGCAGCCCCCTCACCAGGTCATCTCCCATGGCCAGCACCAGGTCCAACAAGGTGTCTCCCCTGGTGGGGCTGTGCACCTCCTGGGTTAGATGGAGGTCCTACATTCTGGCTAGGAACCTACATGAGCGGTCAGACCTGGCTGACTGCTCTTGCCAGCAGATGTCCGGGAAGTTCAGGTTCCCCATGACTACCACATCCTTAGACTTCACTACCTCTGTGAGCTGACCTCACAAGAATTCCTGGTCAAGCTCTTCCCCTTGGTTGGGAGGTCTGTAGTAGACCCCCAACGTTAAGTCTCTTTCCCCTTGACTGCCTTGTACTCTAACCCAGAGCACTTCAGAGTGCCCCTCCCCTGACACCTTGCTAATTGAAGAGGATGGGTATTCCTCCTTAATATAGAGTGCCACACCCCCACCTTTCCTTCCTGTCCTGTCCCTCCTGTACAGCCTATAGCCCTTGACATTCACCGCCCAGTCATGCATTGGGTCCCACCACATTTCAGTGATCCCTGCTATGTCTGGGTTGGTGTCAGCTAACAGGAGGGTGAGTTCCTTCTGCTTGTTTCCCATACTATGAGCGTTTGTGTAGAGGCATTTGAGGCCTCCTGATCACAGCATTGCCTTGGCCCCTGTCTTGTGGCTTTCAATCAGAGATGGGGGGAAATGTATTTTTGGTCCCTCTTCCTACTATAAACAAGAAAGTTTCTTGACATGGATCCCCCTCTGCTGAGGTTTGCTGTTGCAAAGTTAAATTCACTGCTGGAGCCCTGTGATGATGTAAAAATGTGTGTTTATCCAAAAACATATTCTTTAAACAACCCCCCTCTGCTCACACTCAAGGGTTTATTAATGCAGGACTAGTGTGAATATTAACAAAAACCATGCAGGTTGGACAAGCGAAGAATGAAGCCCACAGAAAGGTAAGGATTATGGTTTATGCCCATTTTTAAGGGGACTGGGAAGACAAAACTTGCCCCTGTATTAGAATAAATCTGCTGAAGAGTTTGGGGGGCATTAGGGACAACAGCGACAGCTTCTGTCTCCTGATGACTGTGGACAAGATTCAGACAGTGTGACTGATGCTGGGCTGGACTCCACCATTGCAGTGATTCACATAGAAGGGGAAATAGGTAGAGACACATGGAGCTGCCTTGTCCCAAGGATTATGCCTCTATTAGTTAAAGCCTCATTCCAGTGCCCTCCTGGGGCTAGGGTGGATGGAAGTTATCTGCCCCAGCTCTGGTGATACTGGTATCACCACAGAAAATTAACAGGGCTTACTTAATTGCATGGGTTCACAGCTGTGTTTTCGTGGCATCATACCTTCTTCTTCTGGTAGTAGATTCCTCCCAGTGATTCAACTGAAATCAGTGGGAGCACTGGAAGCTAGTACTTTACTCTACGTGAGGCAGAATCTGGCCGTAGGTGTATGATGGCAAAAGGACAAAGCCACCAGATGATTCACAATGGTTTTATACTATTTCTCTTTATGTTTAGAAAAACTGTTTTAGCAGATGGACAAGTGGGAAGCACACCAATTTGGGGAGATGGGAGGGTGATGAAATTACACCCACGGCATTACAGTGCCCATGACTCCATGCTTCAACTGCAGTTATGATTCAACATAACCAAAATAATGCCAAAGTCCATCCAGTTCTGTCAACTTAATTACAATTGTGACAGCAATTTCAGCAGTCTTGTTCCCTAGGCATCCTGTGCTCCTGAAAATTACAAGTGGGAATAAAAAAAAAAATCCAAAAGGCTCAAAATGGGAGAACATTTTTAATGAGAAAAGCCGACTTTAAAATTGCTAGCTGTGTAAAGACAACTAGTACACATACTGTGAATATATTCTTTCTAACAGAAATACGTATAGCTCTTGTAAATATCCTGTCGAGGGACCATACCAGGGTATCTGGTATACTGAGCTACGTTCTGCTTGAAACGGAGACACAAAACACTGGAAGAGTAAAGATATCTGTTGGTAGTAAAGGCTGCCTTTTCTGGCAGTGTTATTTAGAAATATAGTATCTGCCCAAATATATTCTATGATATAACTATAATCTCATATAAAATGGATCGATCCTTTATGTACAATATATTCATGAAATTTATTTTTCAACAATTAAGGAACTCTTGTTAACGCTTATAGGAACTCTAAAGGAACTTTAACAGAAAAAGCAGAAGCACAATCCTGCTGCCCACTCTTGAGAACTGGGTAATCTGATTCTGTCATCTTGCTTTACACCTAATGGCATGTAGACCATTTAGCACAATGTGCAGTTCGGTCCTGGGTCTCTCGGAGGTAGGACATTCCCTCCATGTGCAGCTGTCATGTCTGAATTGTTCTCTTCCTGTTTTAGATTAGCAATCATTACAAGGGTATAGGAAGGGTCTGGTACCCTTTCAGAAATGCCATAGAAAAGATGGCAATGAAGTTAAGATTGTGCTAGATAAATATATACTTTAACTTGCATTATTATGTGCTCTTGTTGCTAAACAAAAAGAATAAGTAAACTCATTTTGCATATCCTTTTTAGATGTCCAAGGCAGTATGACTTGGTGGCAGTATGGCATGCCAAGATTACATCCCACAGCAAGCAGAACCTGGGCTCCTTGGTACATCAGGCTAATGCTGCACTGCTAGAGATGCCATTCCTCAGAGGAAAAATAAAACTGACATCTTATATAGTCAAGTGATGACCCCTTGGCTCAAGGGTTAAGGCTGGCCTGTCTCCTGGACTACCATAAGCTTCCAGGTAAGTGTGTTCTAATGTCCAGGGCTGGATAGGTGTTATTGCTGAAAGCATATTAACTGTTGGATTTGCTCATGCAGCCACTCCACTAGGTGTTTTGCATGTTGACTTCACCTTTCTTGGGGTACTTTGTATATACAAGAAGCCATATTGACCATGATACCATTTAATATGCAGAAGCGATCTTTAAACAATATTCTAGTAGGAACAGCAGTGGCAACAACGCTAGTCCTTGATGGAAGGCAGACATGTCCAGCGTAGATGTAGCGCACCATCTTTTCCTATCGAGACAGATGAAGGAGGCAAACACCCAGTCCAGAACAGCCCAGTTGGAGAATGTAAATAAAGATACTGCAGTTTCTGAAGCCCTGGAAGAACCAGTTCATGTTATTATCACAGGGCTGTGGAGTCAGTGTCATTTCTAATTTTAGCACTGTTTGTGTGTGGGGAGTTTGTACTTTCTAGGCCCTTAGAGAGAGGGGAATTGGCAAATGATTGTATATAAAAGTGGAAAGCACCAGGGAGCTTTATCACTAGGCTAGATTTAGACTAGAGTAAAAACTATGCTAGTCAAAACTGATGACCTGTACAGATGAGTTTGAGATTATCTCTAGCTAAAAGGCTTCTTGCAAGGGATAGTGGTGCCAACATCACCAACATTATTGATATGTCATATTGGATGCTCATTTTTCTGATCCACATGAAGAAAGTCCCTGTTTATTTAACAGAGGGTAGTGTACATTTAAATATAAAGAAACTAGAAGGACTTTGCCTGTGTATCATTTCATACTTTTAATATAGTTTTTTCTTTCTTTTCCAACTGGTCTGCCAAGGTCTTGAAACTCACACCTATTTTATGGTGCTCACAGGCTTTTCTTTAAAGTTACATGCAAACTATTCAGTTATTTAAGATAACTCTAAAGTACAAAGCTACGTGTGCTGATTCATTATTGCAGTGCCAGGTTCTGGGTGCTGGCATTTTTTCAGTCTTTGTTACAGGGGAGGAGGAGAAGCATTAGGAGGATAACCCAACATGGAAAAGGTTGTGCTAAATTTGGGCCTAGTAAGATCAACAATATTAATTTAATTCACAAATGTTAACTAGCATTTTAATCATTGAGAGATACTGGAAAGTTGAAAGAAATAAGCATATTTGCAGGCAACTCAATTCCTAGAAAGGAAGGGCAGGGATGTAGAGGCAACCTGCCCCTGAGTTTTCCTTTCAAGTACTGCTCGTTTTGTGCAAATACCATTTTGCCTTTAGTTTCTTTCATTTTTAATCAACATTCTTCTTTTGATAGCTTACATGCACTATCCACCATTTGATTTTTAATGTTTCAAAGTAATTAACAGCCCCAATATGTGATGCATATTTCATTAAGCGAACATTTATATATTTCTGAAGCTGCATTTTGCAAATCTGCTATGCTGAGTAGAAAAAAAAAACACTTTTCTTCTGGAAAGCTTTTCCTTCTGGCATAGGATGGAAGTCAGGGGATTCAGAAGCCACTCTTCAGTTTTGTATGTGCCTGGTGTACTCAGTAAGCTTGTGTGACAAAAAATGTTGTTGTCTCCGCTCTTTTTACATACAAGAAATGTGTTCCTATAATAGATGGGAAGATAGCTCAGTGGATATATCTTTCGGGAAATGTTCAAGTTTCTCTTTGCTTTTTGGCTGTTATTATGGTAGCTTTAAATATTTGCTGCAAGGCTGTTTGGAGGGATCTGATTCTTTCCTGACAGCAAATAGGCTTTTATATTTCTGATTTTCTTTAGGACAAGTGTCTTCCTCTGTTCTCACTGAAATAAAACCTTTCAAAACATGTTGCTTGCAGTCCTCTTGGATACCCAACCACAGGCAGACAAAGCTTGCCATTCCCCACTCTGTACATTTGACCAAAAGGAAGCGATTCTTGACCTGAAGAATTCTTTCTTCCAGCATTTTTCCTTCTGGTGCGTTACGTGCTAGGAATCCTGCCATGCATCTCCACATCTGTGAACTGCTGGACATTCTCTGTGCTTTCTGGCGAAGTAGTGATTGGGGAGATAACATGTTTCAAGCGTAACAGCATGGTGAAGAGCAGGATGAGAAGAATGGCGAGGAGTGTCAGGAATAAACCCACGTACATGTACAAGTTGGAATATTTGTCTGTGGTCGTATCTACTTCTGTAGCCAGAGTTGGGAAGTGGGAGCGGCCAGTTAGATTCCCACGGTATTTAAAATAAATCTCAGTCATTGCTCACTGTCAGGTTTTGTCCATTTTCTCTATTCACTAGTAAACATGTTGCCTTTCCTCACCAGGCTCATGCAGAGCTGTGCAGAGAGGGCACTTACACCTGAAGGATGGAGAAGTTCTCACCAGTGCTCTGCAGAAAAAAGAGGGATATCGATGTTGGTGCTGAGGATGCCAGCCCACTGAGCTAAGCAGATTGCCCTAGAAGAGCCTTTGGGAGTCATTTCTCACATGTCCTATTAGTTACAGTGACAAAAAAAAATAATCAAATCTCACGTTTCATGTTACCACGGGGTTTTTATTTTGCCCAAATCTCTCCAGAGGATATAATGCTTCAGTCATCTTCTAGGACTGACATCTGAGTTGTTGTAAGGCTTTGTTCTTTCCAGGCTTTCCTTTTTCAGCAAACAAAGTGAACTTTCTGCCAACTGATCACACTGCAGATGATTTATCCTTAAGCAGTATGGCAGGATTGTTTTATCGCTGCTTATCTGATTGATGATCTCTGCTTTTCCTAGTTAGGAGCATCAATGAGTAGATTTAAACAGAGTTTAAAGAATATCAAGTCTTGTCTGCTTCCCACCTTTAAATGATTCTTTCATTAGGGCCAGTCAGAGATCAGCCTTCCTAAAAGGAAAAAACAGTGAGAGGAGAGAATAAAAACAACTGTTAAACAGAGCTTGTAGAGTGACAGAGATAAAAGATGATGTGAAACTGATGTCTGCTCTGATCTGTGTTTAGAGTGCTGATTCCTGCATTTGCTAGGAATTGTAAAGAAATGATTAAGTGAATCAATTGACGTGATCCTGTAAAGTATCCAGAGACTAGGAAAAACATTATGTGTAAATAAAGGCACATTATACCTTTAGAGGAAGGATACTATTACTTTGCTTATTTCACAAAGAATTCCTAGTCCAGCATTCAGTCTTGTGGATGGAGAAGTGCCTGCAAAATCCTACTAACTTCCTATATATGGAGCCCTGCAAGTCTTATCTTAGCTAAGATCACAGGTACTAGGTACTTAGCTGAAACCATAGGTAGGAACTGTGCCTGTGTGCGCACCCACACGTATTTCCCTTACATAGAAATACCATTTCCAGTCATTTCTGTCCCATGCAGATCTTGACATTTCCAAATTAATTCTTGTTCTGAGCTGGAACAGAGAATCAACACGTCGAAATTGCTCACAGAACAGAAATTCAGAAATAAAATTGATTCAGAAATGTCCAAAGGTTTCATATTGAAGAAGTAAAAATGTTTTGCTTGGATAACGTTGAAGGATTATAACATAATGTGAAGTATTTGCCACGTAACAAACGCTGCAGTAGAGCATAAAAGACCAAATGAAACAGGAAGTCTAAACAATTTGATTCAGTCCTTTTCCACTGGAAATTTCACTAAAATTGACCTGTTCTTGCAAAACGCCTTGGTTTTGACCACATGGCATTTTCTGCCAGAAAGTGGTTCTGCTTAAAAGCTTTCAACCATTTCTGTGCATAAGCTGGTGCCCTATGCTCTTCTGGAGGAAGAGCAGTACATTTTAAATTCCCTGCAGGTCCTCTCGGTGCTACTGCCAAACTGGCCCAAGGGTTCGTTCTGTAACACGTCCTCTGAAAGTGCTCGTCATGGGGTGCAAACCCCATGCTGACCAAAGAGGGGTTAAAGAGCACCCCTAGGTTTAGTCCTGCCTTGCTACATCCGGGCTGGCTCTTGGGTTTAGGAAATGGGAAGGAGGAGGGAACCTAGCAACTGTAAGCAGTTGAAAGATGAACTAATAGGTGGTTTCTGGTGGCCGGGGAAGAAGCTCGGTTAGGGCCAGGAATTGTTTGGGCAACTTCCAACCTGGTATTTTGATAAGAGAGACCAGGCCTTGCCTGGCCTGGCAGTTTGATAAGAGCCTGTGGCTGGGTGCCGAGGAGGGTGCTGAATGCTCAGCCTGGCTGGGCTGAATGGATACCTGTTGTTGTGTTGCTGCTGGATTCTCACCAAGGGACTCTGTTACTGTGGGGGTAGGGGGCGAACTCTATTTCAAGCCGTAGCCATCTACATGGCTGAAGACTATGTGGAAGAATTGAGGCAGAGTGGCTACATTCCCCCGACCCTGTATTTTTGGGCGGTGGGAGTGGGCTGATGCTGGCATAACTGCCTTTACCTCACTTCCAGGCTTGCTGGAATACCCCTTAGTTTCAAACAGTACTGAAATGATGACATAAATTAAGGAATATCGGGCAGCTTGTGCCTGATAGTACGACGGCCGAGCTGGGCTGTGCTGCTGGTGTGGTCCGCTGGAGCCTGTGTTATAAGTGTAAAGCAGCGCTGCTCTATGCCCTGGCGCGGAGGGAGGTACGCTGGTATCATAGTCCCAGTTGCTGCTCTAACTCCTGCCAGCCCATTAGCTCTAAGGGCTGCAAATGAGTCAGCCTCCTACAAAAGCCACATGAATTAACGGAAAAAAACGTGGAAGAAAACCACGTTTCCAGTTAGCCTGGGGAGTAAGCCCGTTGTTCCTGGGTGATTTGTGTTTGGCAGCCTATATGCTTGAAGCTGAAGTGTCAGCGGTAGTGTTTCTGTAGCACAATTTCCCCTTGCCCAGGGAGTGCTGTTTCTCAGTTAACCCGATGGGAGCAGGATTGCTACTGGGCCTCAAGGATTAAGGGCCTTGTCACATGTTGACTTGCAAGAGCTGGAAGTTACTGAGGTGCTGCGATGTATTCGTGTTAGGAGATGACCCATGTCTGAAAGGGAACAACTTTGCAATGCCGTGAGGGCACTTAATACATGCTAAACTGCTTGAAGGCGAATTTGTTTGCATTTTAACTGCACTTAGTAAGAGTTAAGTTGAATGTGTGAAACAGATTCCCTAGTATTTTGGATTCCTACAGGACAGTGAGTGAAAGGGGAGTATTGGAAATGAAAAGCACATAAAAGCAAGTCCTATTAAAGTTCAGCAGGACTCCTAAATCCTCAATCCCTTCAATGCTTTTGCAAATCTCCCTCAAAACTCCCATCAGCAACATAAGACATCTGGACTGCCAAGACAGAAGCAGCTAGTTTTGCCCAAGTAATTAATGTAAGTTATTTACTTCAGACTGTCACATTTTATGTCAAGTGATTTTTTATAGCTAACCTGCCAAATTCCTAAGAAATAAGGAAAGACATGGATTGGATCTTAGAAAAACAGTGTGCCTTTAATGACTGTGTTTTTATAATAAGGCGAGTTATCAGCAAGTAATCACCCATCTTCCTGGGAGCAGAAGGTTAAAATCAAAGTGCTAAATTGACCTCAAACAGATTAGGAGGAATCTGTCTCTCAGCACTTCAAAATCCTCTGTCATTTCTTCTCTACCACAGCCCTCTCCCATTGCTTTCTCCAAGCCAAAACCAAAAAAACCAAAAATTACATAAACACACTTCTACCGAACCAAACCAAATATTCTTGGATTTCCATGTTTCATCATTTCCAACTAAGAGTGATTTCTGGGTGTCTCCATTTTTTGGAGCCCAAACTGAGGTAGCTTGGAGGTATTTGGTTTCCACGGGGGCATGTGCCTAGCCCTGTGGGGGTATCAGGTCCTTTTTTAGTGTTTTTGAGAACTAGAGATCTGAGACACCAAGTTATGGGTGACTTTGGAAATGTGGACCATGGCATTAATTACCTGTTCGTTATGAAAAGGTGCCCTTGAAAACAGAAGGTCTCAAGTTACTAAAGTGCTGCACTTTTTCCATCCTTAATTTACTTTCTGCCCTAGTGGGCTATGCCTGCTATGAGTCCTTAATAGGAGAAAAAGAAAAAGAGGAGACAGCTGAGAAGGGAGAGCATAAATGAATTTGTAGCTGGCCTTAGGGAGAAAACTAGCAGGGAAGGATCCATATAACAAGCTTCACTATGTTGGCCTGGTAAGAAATAAGACATGGAAGGGGCTTGTCCATTTATACCCACTGTAGTTCGATACGACTTCTCTGCCTGTAATGAAGTGCGATCGATATGCAGTCTAACACATTCTTTGAGTAAAGCACAGAACATTGCCCTTGCCCCATTTCTGCTGATAACTTAGCAAGTAGAGAAATCCAGAGCCTGCTTCTGTCCCTAAGGACAAGAGCGGCTAATGGCTTTACCTACTTAGAAATTAGGCTGTTTGAGGCGAAGGACATTAATCTGGAATTTAGGGCACAATCATTAATTACAAACCAAGACCTTAAAATTAATGAACTTTTACTGGGCAGTTATTAATAAAAGGGAGAGATTAATGTTGGAGATTATTAATAGTGGAAATTTAGCCTGGATTTTATTTCTATAAATGTTTTAATACAGAATTGTTGGTAACAACCAAGGGACTTCCGTTATTTGAACTGTTGAAAGCTGAGAAATTAACTCTGCCCTTTCCAGAGATGATTCCTTTACCATCATGCCCCATAAAAAGAATTTCAGATTTAAATACTGGAATTTGAAATTCTGTTGTCATTGTCTCTTTGGACAAATGACCAGTTGCTTGACTTTTGCAAAAGTTTCCTTTATTTTCACAGAAGTTGATGGTACAATATTTCAAGCTGTTTTCTGCAACACTTCATCCTGCTACCTAGCAGTGGAGGCTGAATGCACATAGAAGTAGGTAAGCCAATCTGATAAGGAAAGATGTTTCACAAAACCAATCTATAATGCAAGTTAAGATTGCAGCTGTTTGACTCAGAATAAGAAGGTCTCTCCATCTACCTTCGGGAGCATCCAATTTAATCAAAAAATGTTCAGTAGATGTTTATTAAATGGAAGTAGAAACCAAATCCCCTAAGATCCAAATTGCTCATCAAAACTTACTTCTTAACAGTCTCTTCATTACTGGGACAGTCCAGTCCAGTCCTGAGAGGCATAGAGTACTCTTGGCTGCCATTGACTTCAGTGGGTGAAAACTTGGTTCCAGAGACTTTTATTAAAATGAGATAATTTAGTTTTGAGTGAGGATTAAATTAAGCTAGTTACCTGGTCTAAAAAATAATAGTAGTACCAGAAGTGGTAGCTTGGTACAAAATATCATCACATGATTGTGCCCTCAAAGTATGTAGCAGAGAGAGAAAGAACAGTGGGCCATGTCCTGAAAGGAGCTGACCTCATACACCCCAAAGGTGGAGCCAAAAGGAGTTGAGCAATCTTGGCAACTTAGCATTCGGCCAGTTTGTAATAATACCCCAGCACTAACCCACTCCATACCTTACAGCGTATTATAGGAATAGAAATTGATTGGAAATCTGTAGGGCAAGATGAGACTAATCTACAGCTGCAGAAAATGCTCTTATCCAGGTAGATGCTCCCCTTTAGTTTCTGTAATCAGGAAGTTTTAAGACTTAACGAAGCATCTCTGAAACTGGGGGCAGCCTTGGGGAGCTGTTTTTGCAGTCCCACCTAATACTAAAACTAGCAGAAAGAGCTGAGAATAGAAATAAGCAGAATGACTTTTGTAGCAAGAGGGGTAATCTGAAGCCACTCGTGGGTTTTCTTAATCTAGTAGTTCAACCTTCATTTGTTTGGCTGGCCACTGCAGAAAGATCTGGTATTGAACACAAGCACTATAGTATGCATTATAGATAGATTGTACTTAAAAAAAAAAAAAAAATCAATATTGAATAAGTACAAAAAGCATTTAAAATATCAATTCCACCTATGTCTTGCCTTTTCTCCAGTAGGGATTTAAAAGCGGTTTTGTTTTTCAGAGGCAGATGGTATATTTTTGTTTTCACAGTAAGGTGTAAAATAACATGTCAGAGCCTCAGCTATACCAGCCTGCATGATAATAGATGAGAATTTTAAAAGCATAATTACCTTTCAAAGCAAGCAGAATTGTTGGGGCTAAGCATGAAAGTATCTGGTTCAGACGATGAACTTGCCGATGATCTGCCTAAGAACATCTATCTCCCTTTGGATAAACAGGTTTTTGAAGAAAGATTCGTCTCTGGAGCCAAGATATTTTCTTTCTTCCCAAAAAGCACAAGTGCACTTTCTTCTTTGCTCTTGAACTGAAGGTTTTGCAACACAGTAGTCAGGGATGACTCTTATTCCAGCTCTTGAGATGCCAACTGACAGCCTGATTTAAGAGCATAAATGCTGATATTCATCCTTCACGTGCAACAAGAGAGAGGAGGGGAAAGTCTTCTATTCAAGTGCCTGAATGCTTGAATGGAAGCAGTCTGAGCCAGCCAGTTCCCTCCTTTGGCTGCTGTAGGCAACAGTTAGATTGTAGAAGGCAAGGTAGCTCTCTTCCAGCACTGCTATACCTCATCAGGGGAGAGAGGGAAAGCAGAGGCTGCAAGCTACACTACAAGCAAAGTTTGTGCAAGCCTTTCTTTAACCCTTTAGAGCTAACGGGCAGCAAATGGACTCAGCTATGTACACAGCAGCCAGACATGAAGTAAATCTTAACCCTGGAGGAGAAATCAGTTAACTTTTCCATAGTCTCTGGAGAGTGCATAGGGCTTTATTTAACACCTAATGGTGTGTTTGCTAGAAAAACCTCACTGCAGACTTAATGAGCAACAGCCTAAACAATTCCTTCTGTCTGTGGGATGAAAGCATCTTTTACAGGAGGAGACCACTGTGATTGTATTCCTTATTGGCATCAATGGCTCGTGATTGGCATTGATGTCTCGTGAAATGGAATTAGAAATGTTGCTCCTAAGCTTCGGATTGAAAGACACTGTATTGGCTCTTTCCTGTGAAACAAGGCAAAGCTTCACCTGTGGTTATGAAGCCATAATTCACATGTAGTAGCATCTCCCACCTGAGAACTATAAAGCATTGCACACAGTGCATTAAGCGCCACAGCTGTGAGGCAGAGCAATGTTATTTTCACCACTTTACAGAAGTGGGACTCCAAACACAGAGAGGTCTAAGTGACCTACTCAGGGTGACAGAACAAATTAGTGGCAGTCAAGATGACATCCCAGGAACCTCAGTCTACTCATTAAACCATTAGACCAATGTACCTCAATCAGTTGCAGACCAGCAGCCAATTATTTAAATCCCCAAATACTTGTGACCCCTTTACATTTACTATCCGAGTCAAAAACATATTAGGATAAGTCTATTACCTGGGTAGGTGTGGTCTGAGAGGGTGGCAGAGAGACACGGCCCTTGGAGGGAAGTGAGACAGTACGATTTTCTTTGTTTTATTTTGTAAAATCATTTTCTATCTCTCCCATTTGCCTTTTATGACAACAGTACTGAGGCACAATTCTGCCAGCAGCACGTATTGCACTCACCAGCCATTTCACTGCAGTGGGAGAAGATGTTTCCCTCCTCAGGAAAGGGACAAGGGACACGTTCAGGTGGGAGAGCAATCTGGCAAGCCTAAGCAAGCTAATAGTAAGGCAGGCCACTTTCTTTAGTGGGCAGGTGGTGTCCACTGAGTCACAGTGGGCAATGGAGGAGTGGTACATTTTAGTGTGGCAATTAGAAGAGTGGGCTCCATCCTGCATCTCGGCACGCATGATAGAGAGAAAAGGGAATAAATCAGCAGGACATGGAAGGAGCTCTTCCTGCTCCACTCTTTCAGCTATGGTGCATAGATTTTGTGCTAATATGGAAAATTATTTATAAGCATCCCTTGTGTTCATACATGCAAGTGTGCACATATACATGCAAGCGTGTGTGTACACATGCGTGTGCACACACACACATACCCACCTACCCTTTCTTGCCTTCTCTGTGTCCATGTAGGGTTGCACATCAATAAGAAAGCCGTTTCCATTGAAGACTGATTCCCAAAATGAACTTTGCTTCTCAGACTACTTTCTAGTGGACCTGCATGCACTAGAAAGAATAAGACAGTGTCCACTACATAATGGAAGTCCGAACTGATTGTCCAAGGCTTGAACTGAGCCACAAGAACTGAATGCCTTGTCTACGGGTACAGATAGCATATGAGACACAAGTGAAGGCACCGTGGGCTTGGGGGATGGCTTCACTGCCTGCATTGTATCCATTCTTCTGGGGTTTCAGTTTCCAGAATTGACAAAGACTAAGAAAAAATGAACTTCCCTCTCAAAAAGCTAAGTCAAGCCTTTCAAATTCATTTCTTTCTGATTTGGTTTCCTCTTTCCTTTTTAGTGCATTATTACCCCCGATAGCAAGCCTGGCAGTCACACAGCCTACACCATGGACACTGAATCCCCCCATTACCCTGCAGCATGGACAAACTGAGTCTGAAGGAACAGGAATCTATAGAGAGAGATTGACCCCAAATTTGTTCACTGGATTTTTTTTTGAAAAATTCTTTATAAACAAACCGTCTTCACTTACCCCGCAGATCCCAAGCAGATAGCCTTGCAGGTGAAAGCATATAGGTCTTGCTTAGCTAGGAATGCATTTTTACAGCTGAGTTATGAGCCCCTGGAAAAAGGCAAGTGTATAATTGAAATGCTGAGACCCCTGACACACACACTGCTGGCAGGCACAGCTGAAATGAAATGCCCTATCTCCCTATCAGTAGATCTGCTCTTCTCTGCTCCAGTTATTTTTCCTTTGATGATGTTGCAGTAAATTGTCTGTCCCATTGCAGAGCAGCACCACTGTTTGCTGGAGGGCCAGTCCCATATTTCTTGTTTTCTCTCTGGCAGGGTATAATAAAGATAAATGCATTTGAGAAAATGCTGCAATTTTCCAGCTGAGTCTGGTAAATACTTGGCTGGTTGAATGGCCCCTAAGTCACTAAGATACATGTAAGGCTTCTTCCTTATTGTCTTCCTTGAGCTGGCCAAAATAAAAAGAATCATGCATACCAAGAGACGTGCAAGATCAAATCTTCTTGGAGAAATGCATGAGTTTTGCCAGTTGATGCCATTTGCCAACAGCTGTTGAAAATTTAGGGGTGCAGGATCAAGAGTTGCTTAAAATGTAACCTCTGTGAAACTTCACATCCATACCTGTTTTATATAAACCTGCTTCCTGTATTGGACCTATCATTTCAATGGCGACTTTTTTGCTCTGCATGATCCTAGTCTTGTCTTATAATATTTTGGACTTAATAAACCATAAGCAATATGCTTGTTTCAGAAACCTTGATAAGGCATGTACAAGATGTTCCTGTAGTATAGGGGATGATCTATGATACAAGGATTTTGTCCCATGAACAAGATGTGTATGCTGTATTTTTGGATCTTGAAATATTGCTTTCAATATAGATGCAGTTAACAAAGAAAGGGCATGTGCCTTTCGAAACCCCTTCTTCCCTCACTCATCTGCTATTGAGCCCTTTCATGATTCTTCAACAGATATCACCAGCCTCAAACTCAAGTGATCTCCTGTGATTACTGAATAGGGTTCTGTGTGGGGAAGATTCAGAGCCAAGGTGAAGTGTCTCTTTTCTGCACTCAACAGAGATTTGCAAATTCTGGGACTCTGACATTCACACAGTTGGAGCCCTCTGAAATACTGTGACCAAAACCCGTAGCTGAAGTCGAAGCCCCAGCTGTGAAGGCTTGAGAGCATTTTAGCTGACCTGTAATTTTGAATTGGGAAAGGATTGAACCTTGTTCTGTGTTTGGGAATATTGTTCATACTGCATGCACAGCTTATTGGAGATCACTGGCTGCTTCTTTCTCTATACACAAGTATTCTGCTAGCAATGATTTCTCCTCTGTCATCACAACTTCTTTTCCCCTGACCCATAAGCAGCAAAACCTCCTGTTCTTATAAGTCAACAGATGATTTTCCCTGAGTGAAGTCTATGAGGTATGGTCTTAAGTAGAAATCAGTTTTTTATCTCATGATACTCTAGCTAACTGGACTTGGGCTGACTTATGGAAATCTAGGATGTATTCATCCTGTAACTCCATCTTTCCCCTGGGAACAGTCTTAGAAAGCCGGGCCAGATGGTTTGACTATTAGCTCAGCTCCACGAGCTGCTCATATTATTAATTGCACATGGCCATAGTACTTCTACATCCTCATGGCATTTTACCAATATTCACTTAACCTTCAAACCCTCCACAGCAGGACACAGGGAGGGAAGTATATGTGGGCTTCCCAGTTCTCCATGTTAGTAGCTTTGGCCCAGCTAGTGGCTACTAGAGACAAGTCTATTGCTGGCTACTTTGCAGAACTGCACAAAGTCTTCTCAAGTGCCTGGGGAGCATAGCTACTGCCTTTATGTTTAGGAGCATGCTCTATACAACCTCCTTACTTGCCAGGCAGTTATGTTGGTAGGTGAACTATAGGGGGAAGGCTGGTGTCCCTACCCCAGCCTGACCCATTTGCAATTATGTTCAAAAACCTATGGAAGATGGGTGAGCTTCCAGAGGAATGGAAAAGGTCAAATGCAGTACTTACCTTTACAACAGGGGAAAAGGAGGACCATGGGAATTATAGATTGGTCAGCCTGACTTCAATATCTGAACAATATTAAGGGAAAAAAAAATCATTAAACAATTGTGTATGCCTAGAGGCTGATAAGGTAAAAAAGTAATGGCCAAGGTGGATTTGTCTAGAATAAATTATGTCAAGTCAATTCCTTCTTTTCTAGAGCTGGTCTACTGAATGGAGGAGGCAGTAGATGTGATACTTCTTGACTCTTGCCCCATGTGGTATTCACATAGGCAAACTAGTGAAATGCTGTATGGATAACACTACTTTTAGATGGGTGTATATAACTAACTGAAAAAGACACACATAGAGAGTAGTTATCAACAGTTTTCTGTCAAATGGGAAAGACGTATACAACAGAGTGCTGTAGGAACCTGTCCTGAGCACAGTTCAGTGCAATATTTTCATTATTGACTTGGATGAGGAATAGAGAATGGACTTTAAAAATTTGGAGACAGCAAAGAAGCTGGACAGGTTGTAAGGGCTTTGGAGGACAGGTGTAGACTGCAGATGATTTTCTGCATTGGAAAAAATGGTCTGACTTCAACAAGATGGAAATCAATTAAGACAAGTGAAAATCCTACTCTGAGGAAGGAAACGTCAAATGCACATATACAAAGTGGGAAATAACTAGGTTGGCATCCGCACTGGGAATGAAAAACACAATACTCTTGGAAAAAAAGGCCAATGTCATTTTGGGAGACATTAACAGGAGAATCATATATAAGAGCTAGCAGGTAATTACTCTGCTCTGCTAAGCACTGGGTGAGCTGGAGAACTGTGTTAAGTTTGGGGCACCTGAATTTAAGAAAGAAGTAGACAAATTGGAAAGAGTCCAGAGGGAAGCAGCAAGAATGACAAGCAATTTAGAAAAAGTGACCTATAAGGAAAGGTTGAAAGAAGTGGGTTTGGGTTTGTTTAATATTAGAAAATAGAAGCAAGTGTAAGAACATAAAAATTTTCCAGGCTGTGAAGACTTGACAGGTGGCAATGATCAGTTGTTCTCTATGACCTCCAAAGGTAGGGCAAGAACAAATCAGCCTAATTTGCAGAAAGGAAGATACCTATTTAGATTTGTTTTCTCTTATTATCTAACCAATATGGATAGTGAAGCACTACAGGAAGCTACCTAAGGAGGCTGTCAAATTCCTATCGTTAGAAGCCTTTAAGAGCAGGCTACATAAATAGCTATTAGAGATGACCTAAGTATACTTGGTGTGGCAGATAAACATTTATCTTGCAAAGAAGAAGAGGGCTTACTGCTTTCTAGTTGATCCACTGCAACTGTTTTATCTGTCCACTCCTATCTTACTGTAAGTGAAGTTAAAATACGGTAACTTGACCTTGTTTCACTCAGAGCTAAGTTGTCTTGGTTTAGTTTTCATTCACCACAAGATAGGAGCAGGCTGACAAAATAGTTACAACAGATTCTCTTGAACAATGGTGAATCTCCCCCACTTTTAAAGTGGTGGTATTATTCATCTGTCCATGTCCTTATCCTGCCTCAGTGGAGGAGGATGAGCTAGGTGATCACTTGAAAGCCCTTCCAGCCATATATTTCCATAATTTCTATTATTTATATCTATGGAAGTGTTTAACAGATGCCCACTGGAATGTGATGATCTTAAGAAGAGGCATGAACCAGAGCCTCCTGCTTCTGAGATGCACCTTTTTCTGGAAAATCTCCTTAGGTGGCTTACAATACACCCCTGGCATTGCACTCAGGTGCAGACAGTGGAGATGCTTGGGGGCATGCCTACAGCATAGTGTGAGGATATGGCTCCATCTGCACTGCAGAGCTGATTGCACCACAGTTGGACGCCCCTAAGCTGGCTTCAACTGAGCTCTCTTGGGTTTTAGTAGTAGCAAGGATGTGATAGCAGTATGAACTAGTGGCCTGAGTAAGTTCCCAGGGTCCCTGCTTGACTTGTGCAGCCTGTGCTGGTGTCTGGGTTGCCAGAGTGCCTCTATCCAATACCTGGTCCAGCTGGTTGAAAGTTAGCACAGGAATGTCTGCATGTGCTATAGCCACGCTTGTGGCTGAAGTGTGTGCTTGCTCACAGGTGCACAACTTAGCCCATTACAAGGGATAGGCCTGTGATGGAGAGATGCTGGCCCTGTTTTATGAAAGGAGTGAACAAAGAGTGTTGTTGTCATACGCTGTGTTGGAGAGCAGGTCCTGGCCCTTCAATTCGCTGCAACAGATTTTGTAATGGATGCTTCAACAAAATTTCCATGTCGGATCTCTGAGCATGGTGCTATGATGGTTACAAACCAGGAGTCCAGTCTGCCTGGGTCAATGCAGCTGCTGGGTGTTTTAGGAACATTTATCATTTGCGTTGCTATTTTAAGTATTCAGTGGTCATACACAGGATGCTACATGCAGAGCAGCCTTGGAGTATGAATTTTGTGTCATTGTGATAAATAAACTTATGAAGAGGAAGGGAGTATTTTAAATCCCAGAGATGGTATAAGCACCAGATTACAGGGATTGCATAGAATAGTGTGAGCCTCAGCTCTGCATTTCAAGCAGGGCCAGCTGAAACAGTCAATGCTGACTCTCAGCTTTTCCAGGTCCATTTGTGAACCAGCAAGTGGGACAGATTTCCTTGCTTCCTTTGCAGGGTTTTTACAGTCCTTCTCACAGCAACTCCTGGTAGGAAGGTGGATTGTCTGCATTCATCATTACAGTGAATAGATTAAACATATCTGGCCCTGTCTGTAATAGATAATTTAAGTATTACAGTGCCTCACCACGTGTCCATGTACCAAAATGTTGCTCACAGTGCACAAGCATTCACACCACAGTGGAGCCACTCTCGCTCCACTCCTGATGAGTATAAAGTAGGGGGTGACAGTGGCCAGAAGTGATATTTTACGGGTACTAATGAATGAAGCTCTTCCATCGCAATGTTCTGTGGCATGTGTTGATCTCATTCCCCCATCTTTCAGTGAAGACAGAAGGTCAGAGAGGAGATGAGCTCCCTGTTTTTCAGAGGTGCTGATTGAGCATACGAGCTCCACAGGACTCTCCAATTCTCAGCACCTTTCAAAATCAAATGGCTGAAGCTTCCAGGGTCAGAGAGCAAGTCAGGGGTACAGCTAGGGATAGCTCCTGGCTCTCTGATCCCAAGTAGTACACTTAACCTCTCCTTTGAAATAAGGTAAATCCCAAATTTCCCATCCTCAAGAAATTCAATTCAGTTCCTAGGTCCAAGGGACTTGGGTGAATTTCTAGAAGCTCTTGTAGTCTGTTTGGGTCTGGGCCATTGCTGGAATACATTCCTGATCCCATGTGAGCATAGCAACCCCTTTTCATTTTCATTAGTTGAAATAGGCATTGATATTAGAAGTCATTATTTAGGCTTGTTTTACGGTCCAACTGTGCTGCTTCACAGATGATCTTAACAAGACTGATGACCATGTACAGTGAATATTAACAACTAATCCTTTTCTAGCAACAAGGTAATGGACTGTCTTCCATGTGAATAGGCTGCTTTCCTTCATGACATACAAATAATCCATGCGGACAAGGTGGCATTTGGCAGGAATTCAATAAAAAACAGAATTTACTAACATTCACAATTTCTACAGTGGGGCTGTGTCTCTGAGGAGAAACAGCAGAGAGCCACAACAACAGGGCCAGCAATTTCAATGTCACTTAATCAGTGCATATTTCTGCTGGCATGTTCCATCTCTTTTTCCTGAAATTCTCCATATTCCTGATGGATCCTGCAAGATGCTCCTGCTCTTTCCCAGCTTCGCTGTCATCCTCCCACCACGCATCTCTGCCCCTCTTCTCTCCTCCTCCATTACAATCCTGGAAGGGTTATTTCCCATCGGTGTTGAGTAATGCTGCTCCTTGAGCAAACAGATGAGTCACTCTTCAGACATCTGGCATATTCCTTTCCATGTGGTGGAAATGATCTTGATGCCTCTACACAGCATCAGTCTGGGAACTAGGCCCTTTTGGCCCCAAAGAGCCATGTTGACACCAGCAGGGTCCATGCAGATTTCTGCCCACAGGAACAGCTCATAGGACTATTGCTATTAGATGTGATAGTTGACTCCGTGAAAGGTGGCTGGTTTCACAGCACAGACAGTGCTCAAGGCAGTCTCAAATGGCAACATGTACATTAAAATCTAATTACAATTGCAAGGCAGTGCACATGACTTTATCACATGCAATGGCACCATGCTAGAATGGATAGGAATGAAAGTACTGAAGGAGAGAAGCTAGGTGGAAAAGGGCTTGATCCAGTACCGTAGCAAAGCGGGGTGCGGGTGAGGCAATCGCCCTGGGCGCCGAAGTGAAGGGGCGCCAACAGGCACTGCCAAGCTGGGGCAGGGCGCAGGATGGAGTCGCGAGTGGCTTGTTTGGGGAGGGGGTGCAGGGACAGAGAGAGGGTGGCTCCCACTGCTGCATGCACTCCAGGGCAAGCATGGGGGGGCATGTGCCCCCCGGGTCTGTATGCAGGCCAAGGGCGGGCTGTCACTGCAGGCTTGCCCTGGGCGCCAAACTTCCTTGCTACAGTACTGGCTTGATCTGTACAGCCTCCCTGAAATGTTGGGTTTTTGCAGATCCAAGACTTAACTTTGGTTTGAGCTCAAATCTTACAAGCCAAGAAAACGAACTTCCTGGCAAGGATCCTTTCAGGCCTAGCTTTAGAAGCTTTTTAAACATTCAGAGATCTGCCTTGTCCTATCAAAGGCTCCCAAGCAGATCACAAAGTCCACTGCACAGAAGAAACAGATATGGGTCAAAGGAAGTGCTAACTGGAGAAGTAGCTAAGTCACTTTCTTATGCCTCTTGCATTACTTATGTGTTTCACCATTAACAGATGGCTTTGTGCCTGTATTCAGAGGGGACCATCTCTTCATTTACAACTATTAAATAATAATGACAGCAGTTCATCTTGAGAGGAAAATGCTGTGAGCAGAACACCGTAACATCACATATCAGTTCTTTAGGAATGTTAGTCTTAAAGAAAAAGCATTTTTTTCTGTCTCATTTGCATAATGTCACAGGAGAAAACTCTGTCCCACCCACACATTTGGTTTCAGATATGACCATTTTCAGCAAGAAGCCAATGAACTCCACCAAAATACAACTGACTGGAGCATGGTGTATTCTTTAGAACAGGGGGCTTAAAAAACAATGACTAACTCAACAGATCTACTCTTTGCTCTGCCATTGATTTGCCCTATGATTTTGAGCAAGTCACTTAATCTGTCTGCATTTCATTGCACCTATCTGTAAAATCAGGAATGATACTCACCTACCTCAGGAGAGTACTGTCAGATATAATTCAGCAACTTGGGTAAAATGCTTTGAGACCCTAAGATAAAAGAATTCATAGAAACAGCCCAGACTTTCAGTCCAAAGTGGAGGTGATTCGGAATCTGATTTTTTTCCCCGACATCTTTGTGCATTTCTCAGTTACAATCAGATGTATTACACCGGTGCCCAGGATTGAGACAAGCCATTCTTATGGTATTTCTATTTGGAAGACATAGAGATCCTGTGTGGAAGCCTCTTGGTATCTTTTTGCTAAGTCTGTAAGTTCCTGCATGGTAGAAATCAGCCCATGCTTAGTGTCCCATTCCCAGCTTTCTCCTACTTTACTTACTCCCTACCATGGGCCTCTTCCCAACTGCAAAACTTCCCTCTCTAGTCATACCTCCACCAGTTCTGCCATTGCTGTTTTTTGTCCTATACCCTGACTCTTAGCCCTCTGCTCAGGGGGTCAGTAAGGTCTTGTCCAGTTGTGCTCCACTTGCTGCCACAGACTCCATAAATTGTGACCCAAGTCTTGCCGAGTGGAACTCCACTGTGTGTTTTTACACCCAGGGCTCTCTACGTCAATGGGGGTGCAAAGGGAGAAATCTTGTGATCTGCTGAGGAGAAGGTATAATGGGAACGTGAATCCTTCTCGCTCAGCTTAGGGCAGATAGCAAAAGCCAAGCATTACAAGACAATGCTAATTAGAGATGGGTCCTGAGCTGGAATTCTGGATTTCAAACCCCATAAAAATCAGGAAGCGTTGGCAGATCAGGAGAGAGAAAGGCACATCACAGTGCAGAGCTGCATCAGTAGCCCCTTGTCTACTGAAGTCCAAGGCTGCTTGAACATGGCCTTTGTTCTGAGGCCATGCCTAACAGCAGAGTCACATGGTCTTTCTCACTAGCCTTCAGGGAAGCAATGGAGCAAATACAGGAGACTCGCCAGTCGGGCCCGATTAATGACTTTTTTTAGCAGAGCAAAGAATAAATTATTACTCTGTGACTGTGTACTTAACTGGCATGCCTGCCTCTTAATATCCAGCTTTGGATTCCTCTCCCAGCCCTTCTTGTCAGAAAACACATTTCCTTTCTGTTTTCAGGAGTCAACTGCCTGGAAGGTTGAAGATGCATGAAGTGACTGAACAAACAGCTTATAGAGTGACCAAATCCGGTTCTTTCATCCGAACACTGAGCTCTCTGTTTTTATTTTTAGTTTGTCATCAACAAAGTCATCTCTCTTTTTATTCTTCAGCTGCTGCATGGATGAAGGCAACTTTTGGATGTTAGTAAATAAAAACTCTATAGATGAAAATTTGCCGCATGGTTCTGGTACACTGTGCTTCCTGTTTCCTTCATGAAGTTCACCATTTGGTCTTTTAATAATCTCTTTCTTTTTTTACCCTACAAATACACAATGTGCACTGTTATAGAAAGATTGCTAGAGTACCTAAGCTGTTAACATGTTATTCATTTTGTATTTCTTTGTCAATTATCAGCATGGAGTTGGGCTGCTTGGGCATGTTTATGGCTTTCTTTTGGGCAAATTTACAATCAGAGACTATCTTAAGCAGGCCTTTTGCTTTAAAGGGTTTTAACTGATGGCTGCATTCAAAAGGCACCATCTTTTGACCAATGATAGATAGTCTGTAGGGCTAGGTACAGACATTCAAAAGGCCTGAGGTGGAACTGATCAAAGTTGCCTGGTTTCCTGTAAGCAGTGTGGTTTAGATTGGTAGCCACCCTCTGTTAAGGGTATTGCGTGCCAAGCTTCTGTTCTGGGTATAGACCAATTTCTGATCACTTATACTGGTAAAAATGTAATGTCTGTACCTAGCCTATGTGATTTCAGTCCAGTTCCTACTGCTGACACCAACTAGCGCTCTCTACAGAGCTACCCAAGAAGGAATGGGCCGTGGGACCTGGACTGCGCATTCAGACTGGAGTACTGCATTTGGGGTCTTGGTCCTGAGGCTTACTGGGGACAGAGCCAGCCTTAGGGAAAATGGTGCCCTGGGTGAACCTGTATTTTGCCTCCACCCCACTTCCCTCCCAAGTCAGTGGTGCTGCTTCAGGAAGAGGCAGGCAGGCAGGGTGCAGACTGTCAGGGAGGTGGAGAGGCATGGAGCGCCAGGCAGGCAGGTGGGTGAGCACCGCTGCAGTTGCTACATGCACCACCCAGCTTGGCTCCTCCTGAGCAGTTGCTGGAAGCGGGGGACAGGCTGGGCTGGGCGCTGTTCCTCTGCCTGGGGTGGGGTCAGCTGGCATGGGGCAAGGGGAGAGCGCTGTTGTAAGCGTGGGCTGCTCACACGTGTGCACGTATGTGCGTGTGCATGCGTGCACATGCATGTGTGTGGCACCCCCCCCGGGCAGTTATTCACGTCACTCGCCCCTCTGGCTGGGAAAGTTCATGTTCGTGTCCCAGATTTGTGGACATAGGGCTGGAACCATAGAAAAGTAGGGCTGCAAGAGACCTCAGGAAGCGACAAAGTCCAACCCCCTGCTAAAAGCAGAATCATTCCTATCTAAACCATCCTGGACGAGTATTTGTCTAACCTGTTCTTAAAGCTGAATGAGCAATCTTCTTGCACAACCACCAGGCCAGGACTGGCAAAACACCCTGTCTTGCCACACACAAAGCAGGGGGGATGAGGGCACTGTCCATGTCTTACCACTTCAAGGACAAATAGTTTGTTAAAACATGCTTGAGAGATCCAATGAAAAAGATCATGCCTCCTGCTACAGAGGAAGGGAAAACTCCCATAGTCCCTCATTTCATTAGTATGTAATGATAATAGATATTTCAATTCAGTGCCTGAAAAAAAGGCACCGGACCCAAGAGTCGCATCAGAGAAGATAACTGCTGGAGCTTCTATGGCCTTGGATGCCTGCATTCACTTGGTAGCATTGGGGCTGGCTGTAAGGCTGCTGAGCCCTCATTTATCCTAACATAAACAGTCTTGACACTGTAACACTGCAGACTAATAATAATAGTCCCTTGGCTGATCTGAGCCTACAAGAGGCTGAGAAGCAACACTCTCTCTTATCCCTGAGGAGCCCAACGTGCTTTTAGGCTATTCCTTCCCGAATCGCTTTGCCTAACACGGAAGAGCAACCATTGCTGAGGGCAGCTGTCTCACAGAGCCCAGCAGTGACGTGACACAACATGAGGAAAGAATACAAATCAAAGCATGCTAGGGAAAGGGATGGTGCTCTTGGCCCTAGATTCATGCTCCTGAGCTCTTGGTTCCTAGAAACTCAGCTTTGTCTGAAGCACAGGCATCAGCTACAAAGCCTCAAGACTGCGCTGCAGATGTTGCATTAAAACTTAAATCATGCTCCTTCCAAGGGAAAGAGCAAGTCTCCATTCTTCCTACAAAGCAGCCTGCTAAACACAGCATCCTCGCTGGGCAATGGTGAACAAAGACAATGAAGAAGGTGTGCGAATGTGTGCGAAAGAGGGTCTCTCAAGCTGTAGAAATGTGCGGTTATTGCTGCAGTTTCATATTTGCTTGCCTCCACCTTTTCCTTTCCCTTTTCTGTTCCTGTGTGTGCTTAATAATGTTTGTGGGAACTGTCCTCCCACCTTCAGCAAGGTGAGGCTTGCATTAGGGCAGACTGTCTCACCTATACGCTATATAGAGGTCTCATATCTTTTTTTAAAACTGTTTGGTACTGGATACTAACAGAGACCAGCCAATACTTCAGTCTTACTAGGGCCCAGCTACATGTTCAAATTAAATTTGGATAGAAACCAGCTATAAAGTTGTTATCCATTTTCAAACACTAACTTTGTGGCGGGCTGTCTCTTTTTATAGCTGGATGGATATTTTTATGGTGTGATAATTACCTTATCCAACCATGTGGCCGGTCTAAATTTATTATGAGATTAACCAGTTAATAACGTAATACATGTAACATGTGGCTGGGGCCTATGTGATTAAATAGTAATTTCCCTGTCAATTCTAAATCAAAGGAAGAGTCTGACTCCAACTTCCAACAGACTCTTAATAATCTGACACCAAATGTGACCAGTCTATCAGGGGAAAACAAGGATTTTTCTTTTTCTTTTCTTTTTTTACTGCTGTTTCCTGCAAAGAACCCAGGATCTGAGAGTCCAGCCAGGTTCTTTGAGAATTACATTATGGGAATTCTGCATTCACAGTTTCAGCTGATGAATCAAGGGAGAACTCCACTCCCAGCTTTTTCTGGTCTAAAGGAATAATGAGAACTACAAACTTTTATTTTGTTACTCTTGTCCTCAGAAATGACTCTGAACGTGCCCAGGTAACAGGGTTGTGCGGGGAAAGAATGTGCCATTCTTACAGAGCCAGTACTCTGGCCAGAGCCACAGCTGGCCTCCGCAACCAAGTGTTATGCATAAAAATGCAGGGTAAAAAGTGATGAGCAGGACAGGAAGCTCAGGGGCAGCTCACTTTGCATTAATGTGACTGTGGCTCTGCAGCTGTCAGGCTGTTCCTGTCTTTTAGGACAAGTAAGGCCTGAGACAAGTGTATTGCTGAGCAATTCATTAGCATGCTGAAGACTGTGCTTAAGCCTGTGTTCCCTTAGACACATTCATTCTTTACCCACCCATTTTTTACTATGCTTTGTAATATAAGAGTATGACCACAATGCCTGAGACTTCCTGACGCTCAGTACAGATGACTGTTCCCAGAACTGTCCCTTAATTATGTTATGTCCCTGCATTGCAGATACTTGCGCTCACTTTGTGTCATCTCTCCCAGGACTGGGACAACAGGGGAGTTGTGCACCTATCTGCAGATGACTAAAGGACTGGAGATGCCTAATCTAATCACCATACACAAGTCATTAACACTCAGTGTGGCTGCAATGGTAATAATAATAATGTGTTTCCACCTTATTGTGATGAGGCTTAAATGAGTTAAGTGAGCAGGACATGATCCTCTGTGACAAATGGAAAGATTTGGGACTCAGGTCACAGGGCTGCCCTAATTAATAACAGCTGGAATTGTCCCCTAGAAAGCATAACTCTGGACTAGCACACTACTCTTGTATTTTGTTCCAACCACATTTCCTTTCACCTTCAGCCCATCCCAGCGAAGAAGCTCATTGAGCATCTACAGTGAATTGGGAGGAGTGCAGGGATATGCCAGCTGCTGTCGATGTGGGGGGTGGGAGCATAGCTGAAGGGAAGGAAAGTCTTAGGGTCATAATGAACATTATACTTAGGGCATGTTAATAGCATTTACAGTGAAAGTGTCCACAAGTTCAAGCAGTAAAACGAATCTAAGTGAAATTGTATTGTAGCAATTGCATTGACTTTTCCCAGGGGGAGTAGCTCCAGATAGCAGTGCTGGGGTTGAGACTGACTGTCAGTTGATTGCCCTGGTCCCAGCACCGTGCTGGAGCTGGTTCAAGACTGCCAACACTCCTAGATTGCCAGTGCTCCCTGGTGCACCAGGAGCAGGTATTTCTGGGCTTGGTGTCATGCCAGGCCATAGGCAGCCAGGTTTGGGGATCACCCAGGGTGAGGATCAACCAACATATGAGGGGAGTGCAGGGAAACCAGAAGCCAGGAGATCTGTCTGGAGAACCGAGTCAGGGATCCAGAGGGTCGAGCAGAGTGTGAGGCAGGAGGCTACCCAGCTCAGGTATGCAAGAGATCAAATCAGAGGTGGGTCAGGGACTCAGCGGGTCAAGCCAACCTCGGGCAAAAGGTGAGGAGGGTGCAGGTATATGTTCACAGCATCCGCTCTGCTGGGTGGCAGAAACCCTGTGTTTCATTCCCTCTCCCCTCCTCCTGACACATGCATACTGGGTGCCGAGCTGTGCCTGCTCTGACAAAGGCTCCCAGGGCAGGGGTTGGGGACATTATTTCCAGATACGCCGCTTGATGCAGTGCTGTGCTGTCTGGCTTCTACAGCTGGGCAAGTGCAGTGCAGGGCTGCACCGCTGTGCCAAAGACTCCTGGGGAGACCAGTTCTGGTACCCACTCATAATTAATGCCTACGGCTAGTGCCTTGCTCACTGCACCCTAGTTATACTACTGCGCCAATGCTTCCACTTTTAGAAGGACTTGAGCAGTGTAAAGTGGGACCCATGACCTCAATCAAGAGGGAGAGTCAGTTATCCACCTGGGATCCCTCTCCATCTGTAATTCAGTTGAGACATCTGTGTTGCCTTGTAGCATAGAGGCCTGAAGGTGGGTGTCACAAACCTTTGTGAAAGTCAGCAGCGGATGGAGATTATTTTACTAGTCAATACCCCAAACAGAAATGGCCCCAGCAAATGTGGGGCAATAATGAAAGCATGTATCTGAGCAGCAAATCCAGTTGGATTTCAATGTAGCCAGCAATTTTGGTCTGACTGTGCCTAACATCTTTGTACTGTGATAAAAACCCTCCTGCAATGTAAAGATTTATGGCTGTGAAAATCAAATGGAACAACAGACGAAAGCAACAGAAAGTTATTGCCTGAAATTGAGGCTACCTACTGGCCAAGAAACAAAAGAAGACAATAAATATGAGCTAAAGTCCCTGCTAAAATCTCTCCATGTTTCCTTTTCCTTTGAGAGTTAAAATAGCATCAGACATGACCAAATGTTTGCTTATGGCAGCAGGAGTTAGGTCAGAAAGGAATCTGCACCCAGCTATTTACTGGATCTCATTTGCTACTGCACACATTGCTTCTTGAGACCAGAGCAGGTTCTTAATGGCAATGGACATTGATCTGGGCAAGGTCCTTTTACTGTTTCAGCAGGGTTTAAATTATATACAGGCATCCAGGGTCCGATTCTGTTCTCTCGTGTAATTTCCACTGAAGGAAATGGAACTTGGGAATATGTATCTAGAGAATTAAAGCCCCAGCTAACTGTTAGGGAGATATGACATGTTAAACCATCACAGGCTTCCATAGCAGTATCTGCTCAAAGCATGCACCAGTCTCTGAAACGCTCTTGTTGTTGTCTCTTCGTGCCTTATGGAAATGCTGATGGCAACTTGCTAACTTATCGACATTGTGATGTCAAGAATATGTCTGTTCCCAGTTCATGTCAGCTCCCGCTCCTGCTCCTGGGTCACCAGTCACTTTAAATGAAAGGGAGATGGTTGAGCTGGTTCTCCAGGCAGCCCCTCTGCAGACATTTTACCCTGCTGAGTCTATAGTACTAATGACAGGCTGGACATAATCAAGAAAAGAAGCAAATACTAAATAGCAGGAAATGTGCTGTGAACTTTGATTTCCCTTTACAAATGGAGCATGAGCATCAAGTGTTTGTGATGTCCTGGATTTGCATGCAGGGCTCCATGCTAACGGCCCTACTCTGAATAATCCTGTTCACTTCAAAGGGCCACTCCTTGTGCCCTGGAGGGAGGATCAGACCTACAGCAATGCTAGTGCTTTACATTTAAAAGCAATTTGTTTTTACAAGCCTTTGCTATGATCCAAACCCAGTGCAATCACAGGGTCATTTTCAATTGTCTTGGAATCCGGGTCCAAGTAAACAACCAAGGATTTCTCCTCCGTTCTATAAAAAAAATAACCCCGGTGAATACATTAGTCTTAGCTTCCATCTAATTGCAATGAGGATGTTGCCTGCTTAAATGCAAACAGTCCATTTATCATTCACAAATAAACTCCATCTGGCAAATCTCTGTGGAAGTGTCTCAGGCATTTGATGAGAGGGCCCTGCTGCACCTTTTAGCTTCTTCAGAACAATAACTCCTATATAGTGCCATGCTTTCCCCTCTCATCCCCTTCCCTGCTGCAGGGTCCAGCCTACTCCCTGAGCAGGTAGCACTTAGCCAGTGCTCCCTTCCTCTTCATCATATATGTTGGCTCTGGCATCACTCAGCATATGTGACCTACCTATCTTTTGAAAGAGTGCAGTGCTTAATGATTCTTGAAGCTACCGCCTCTGCCATGTCTATAAAGTCTGTGTGTAAATTTGCTTCCCCTGCTATCTGATTTGCCAGGCATCTGCTGCTGAGGCTGACGTTTTTAAAGCAAGTGGTGTCTTTGAGAAGTGTGGCTAGTGTGAATTGAGGAACTTGGGGGTAAGGGGGGGAAGAGGGAGGGCTGAGCACCCCCCCCCATAAGAAACAAGAGACTCCCTTTAAGATTTGAAAATCATAACCTGATGGGTCTACAATCAGATTGCTCCTTCACTTAGATGGACTTGTTAATCAATGAACTACTTTAATTTTTTTAAGACCCCCCTCCTCCCCTGAGTCAAAATGTAATTTGAACTCTGGGCTAGACACTGATATTTAAAGCATATCACATCCTATGACTGGTTTGAAATAAATTTCTGGCTAATTATGGATATACAGAGATAATTTGAATAAACACAAAGCTAGTGGTGGTAGAGGAAAATGCACTTGCTTTTCTGGGGCTGTCTGTAGCTTGCAAGCAGTCTGGGATGCTGGAGCCTGTTTTTCTGTGCCAGAACACAAGGTTCTCCCTTAGTTTTTTCTTTTCGAACCTAGTCGCCTGGGATATTCATTTCCAAGGCAGCCCCGAACAATTCCATGCAGCTTTCCACATTCCATGCGTTTTCCTGTTTCAATTAAACAAATAGATCTAAGTCTTTATACAAATTCACTCAAGCAAAGTGCTTGAATTGAGCTAAATCCAGAGGCCTGTGTTTATGTTTTTTTCCTCAGTCCCTGCCCAAGTAAAACTCTCTGTGCAGTCGCTGGGGATTCGAGAACGAAGATAAATTGAAAAACATCTTCACGGGGACTTCTGTGGGCCAGACAGTCGGTCTGACCATCAAGACTTAACTCCGTGAGTTTTTTGTGTCAGGATTTGGCCTCCAGATCTCTGTGGGAGGCTTGCCAGAGTGGAGCCTGCGATAAATGGCTTTTCCATACTGGTAGCATTTCACTCCTTTATCTCAAGCATATTCTAGGGTGGTTTTCTTAGGGTGCTTTCTGGCTGTGGTTTGTGGCTTTGCTGTGGCAAGAGGGACCAGAGTAGATATTTTGGACAATCCAGGAACTAAAGAACAGTATTTCTTTTCCACTCTGCCCTTTTTTTCCCATTAGACACAGATATTTTGTTCTGGAACAAAGACACAGATATTTTTCTGGAACAGAGCTTTTCTCATATATTTGCTTGTCTGGGCTCTTCCAGAACTGGACATAATCCACTGCATACTTTTGAGAGATAGAGTGGTCTCATGATTTGAACGGTGGCTGTAAAATGTCCATTTCCTACCTCACACCCCCATTACTATATGCAACACATAATTAACTAGGGGTTAGGCAATACTCTTCCAAAATGATTCTCCTTGTCTCCTTTTCCTTTGGGATTCAGGAGAACATCAGACATGGCCAAAGCATAATCACATATTAGACAAAATCAACAACAGAGACATCTCCAAGAAGGGCAAACAAAGGTTTCATTTTCACAAGAAGTCACATGCAAATAGTGAGATACTGCAGAGGAAAAGAGAGTAACTCACTCTCTGAACTGATCCTGTCTGGCTCTGGTGGGCTGGACAGATCTTGAAGCCATGGGAACCCAATCACGTTGCTTACAATAATTAAAGCTACCACATGGGTAACACTTAAATGCATACATTATTCCTGTACTCATGCTTGCCTTTAAGAAGGGACAACCCTTGTATTAGGAGGGGTGTTTGGTTTAATTGAGTTTCCTGGGCCTTCAGCTGAAAATAGATTAGGTTTTCCCCTATAACAGAGAAATAAAGGAACTGTTGTACCCAATGCAATTAAAGACCACTGCAGTCCATTTTCCTTTGCCAGTGAAATCCCATAATGCCCCCCAGCTGTGCTGGGCGCCCCTACAGTTCTTTGAAAGGGAATTTAGATTTATTTCTGATCCTAGCTGATCACTTCTGCCAACCTGGCAGCCAGGAGGATTTTTACCCCTTGCAATGTTATTGTACATACATGACACGTTCCAATTTGATTCATAGAAATCTCTCATATTTTTGGACATAAGTACCATTAATATCCAGTGACTATGACTCCCCCCAGTTTAGTTGCACTTTGTGTAAAAATTACAGTCAGTTTGTTACAGGTAATCTGGGATAAAAGTGCACTCTTCTGCCAACACATATTGTCTGTATGCGCATAAGCTATATGCAACACATAGTTAAATAGGGGTTAGGCAATACTCTTCCAAAATTATTCTCCTTGTTTCATTTACTTCTAAAAATGAAGTAAGTGTCTTTCTCCTTAAAAGGACAGTCTTAGAATTAATTCTTCTGCAATGACACAAAGTCAAGGGTCTTCCCAGATTTAGTAGTTGATAAAACTAGCAAGACTGAGGCACATCTGTCTGTGTAGCCAATGGAAGTCAAGGCAATAATGTAGCTAGCGTCACTTCCAGCTGCCTTTTGCTCCCCAGCTACCCACATACAGCTGGGTCAACTGGTGGCAGCCTTTGGCATGAGTCCAGAGCAGGTCTTGAACTCACACTTCACAGAGTAGCCATAGCACCCCTACGGTGTCCAAAGCTCACACAGGAATAATTGCCGTTGCAGGAAATCTGCACCCGTTTTGCTCAGTACAGCAATCACAAAGTTCACACGTTTCCGTAGTCTGAAAGTGGCACTGTCACTCTTCATGCTTCATGCATGCTTCTTTGGCAGCAGGATATTGAGATCATTCTCACTGCTACTGATGCTCATCGATGTTCTTTGTTCTTCGGCTTGTGACAGTCAGCGCATATCAGATTCCCTGCTCTCTGAGGTGAGACTCATTTCACTAGCCAGGCAAGGAATGGGGAAGTGTCTAAGGGGTTTTGGATAATCCACTGTAAAAAGAGGATAAATTCTCTGAGCAGGAAATATTCCGCCCTGCCTGAAAGGGAGGGAGATACTCCAATGTCACTCACTTGTGATTCAGCAGGAGTGTTCCTGTTACTACATCTTGCATGTTAAGTGCTCAGGGTGCTCAGGGTGTTGAAGTACCTCAATACATCTTTCCTGTATTGAGGAACGCTGTCACTTTCTGATATTGTGTGACTGTTTGATGGCCTTGCACTGCAATGCCACAATGAACCATTGTGTCACAGAGGTGAAGGCACCATTGGCATCCCTATTGGTAAGAGCCCACTAAGGGGAAGACTGTCGATTAGCACTGACTTCTGTAAGGTGGGCCAGGGTCTGGCTATATGCAGGTGTGTTAGGAGCAGTGTAAAGAAAAGAAGGAAAATGCCCAAGAAGTTTGGCTCCCTTGAGACTAGCTCTCTTGAGTTTTAGGATACTAAGGACTAAAATTGGAAACCTGGCTCTCTATTTTCCACCCGCAAAATAATGATGAAAGGATTTGGATGCCTTGCTAGCAGAGGTGTAACATCCAGGGGTTGGGTGAGCTGCAGGAGCTGCCATTCTTGGGCCCCCTCTAAGTGGGTGCCTGGGGTTTGTGCACCAGTTTCCCACTGCTTGTTACACTATTGCTTGCTAGCTGTCTGCACCCATAACCAACCCGTTTGCCTCACTGGTGCTATTATATGTACTTGTGATGACTGACACTTGCAAAGTTGCATCCATTATTCCTTGCAAGCCCAAAATTAGGGGGAAGGTGAGATGGCTCACAATCTCCTTAAAAATGTGGTCTGCAAAGACAAAAGTGGAAATGGGGTTTGTATTTTCCCCCTATGCAACAAGACCAAATTCAAGGGAATCAAGCAAGGAGAAAGCTGGAGCAATTTAAGCCAATGCTGCAAGAATGGGAAACTCAAGCGCTAAGCTATAAGGGAGGTGGTTGCACTCTGACCTGGCTGATACTGTGCCTAACATTGGATCAGGCCCCATTTTTCACTTTTGAACACTGTTCTGTGCCAGCATCATGATTTAATTGAAGTCAACAGTAATACACAGCATTCAAATGCAAGGAGCTGAAGTGTTGACTGGCCTGGGAATTGTAACTGTGAGTTACAAGGTCTCTATGCAGCAGACAAAAACATAGAAGCTGGTCCTGAGAGCCAAAGGAAACCTGAATATGAGCAGGAGAGAGAGTGCGACTGACCCAATGCGCCGAGCGGAGCTGGCACCTCAAGTACCCGAGGCCAGGCTGAAATTCTCAGGGCTCGCTCTCCTGGGGAGAGGTCTGAAGAGCTGTTTCTCCTGCAGCTGCAGGATAGAGAAAGCTGAGGCAGAGATGTGAACTGCCAAGGGAGGGAACAGAAAATCAGGGTTAAAGATAATATTTCAGTCATTAAAAGACACTGTTGCAGCCAGAAGAGGACAACGTAAGGCCTGCTGGGACCATCCCAGTGTCTCACCATAATTCTGTATTAAATCACTTCATTAAATGAAAAAGGAACTGAGAAGCAAAGCGGCGAATCCTTTGTCACTGCTAGGAGGTAGTTTGTTAATCAGCTTGTGCTTTCCTGCTTGCAGATATGCGGAGGGTTTACCCCCCAGCAGAGCTGATCCTGCTCGCACCAGCCCTCCACTGGGCAGTGCGCCTTGCCAGGAGCCCTCCGTGAAGTCTGAGTTGTGCGCTCCTGGGCTAGGTTCCCACCACTGTATTTTCCCCAGTGCGGACTGTGATCTGTGCCTGGGGTGTTCCCTGTTTCCTATTTTAAAGAGACATGAATGTATTTATTTATTACACTTTTCTGGCATTGTGATTGCAGCTGGGATGGACCAAGTAGCTTGGGTAAAGTCTTCAGCATCCCTTATCTTCTGCAGGTGCTTTAACCCTGAGAGTTTGGACACCAAGAACCCCAATTTGCAAACACTTCTTACCAGATGTGTTGCTTTCTCTCACAAATAATCCTTGTGTGTGGACATAAATGCAATACCAGGCCCTTAGAGTCTGTGGTGGTAAGTGTTGTGTAATTGTCTACATGGTCTTAGCTGGGTTCTGGACCCCTTCAAGTTTGGACCCCCCTGCTCATATATTTTAAACTAATAATTACAAGAAGACCTTGTTTTATGGAGTCGGAGGCATCCCCATGGGTTCCTCTGAGACAGGGGCAGCTCAGCCTGTCTCAGAAAGTCAGAGATGTGGTGTGTTTGAATAAGGTGGGGGAGGAGGGGGTAAAAGGACCAGTTTTGGGGAGCCAAAATCTAGGCCACCCAGATCTGAGGCCTATTACAAATGTCCAGAGCCAGAACTAATTTAGCCTGAACCAGAGGCTTCTCAACTGTTGCAGCATAAAGCCAAGGGGTGTCTCAAGAGAGCTCGGTGCAGGAGTGTAGGATGATTCGGGACCAATTTTTCAAATTTTAGATGAAGTTAGTATTTCAGGGACTCCTGGGGGACATCTGGATACAGCTGTGAAATTTAGGATTGTCCCAAAAATTTGGGGCAGTGGTCACTTCACCCAGGGCTCCCTATGTGTCTGAGGAGACCCCATTGCAGACCGAGGAGCCTGACAGTTTTATCTTGAGCTGAAGTGTCCAGGGCTGCCAGAAAGGTCATTACATGATCTTCTGGTCTCTTCTGGCCCTCTCGTGCATGAAACTACCTGAGTAGCACTGGAGTAAAAGTTTAAGTATTTGCCTTCAGTGTGTCAGTAGCACCACAGCCAGCTGCCATGCTATCTTGACAGAGGGAGGGGTGAAAAGCAGAATGAAAAAAGAAGAGGCTGACAGTGCAGTGCTCACAGAAAAAAGTTGCTACACCCCTGGCATGCTGTAGTAGACATGTCTCTGCCAGCCCCACACTGGGGGTAGACTGGGAAGGTCTGTAGATGCAGTGGGCCTAATGCCCTCCACAATGGGGTGTAACAGCTGTAGAGTAGCAATCACTGGCAACGCATAGGGAGTGCATATGTACGTGCATCCCCTGCGATTGGGCATGCACCCCTTGGAAGCGCCAGCCACAAAACCAGAAGTGCATTTCCAGTTTCACCACTGGCTCGGCGATCAGCTGCTGGGGGACCCCCCTCCCCGGTCGGTGATCTGGTGCACCCCCAGACTTGGAAGGCACCAGTCACCCATGGTAGCAACCTAAGGGGAATTTTGCTTCCCTTCAGTAGGGTATTTCAGTATTGAAGACTGAAGAGCATAGCACTGCCCTTTGCAACCTGCCCCCAGGATCAGTTTCCCCTCCTGGTGCTTCTGGCTTGGACTAAAGGCAGATTGCAAAACTGTCACTGGAAGGAAACGCCTCAGTGGGAGGCGTTCAGTCCTTCCAGCTACACCAATCTCCTTGCCCATTTGAGCCATATAATTTCCATTCATTCATGGATGGAGGTGGGTGAAATTAATTTCACTCATATGTAAGGGAATGGTTGAGTAAGAAATGGCTACACCGGAAGGGTTTTAAGGAATAAAAAATAAGATGCATGTAGCACCAGAACTTGCTGATGTAATGAGTGATGGGTAGGGAAGGAAAGTGCTGAGCAGGAAAGGAAGCTTAAAAACCAAATGCCCATAGCTCACACAGTGCAGTTGCACCGAAACACAGAAGCAATGAGCAAATATAAGATCAAGAACACACAGAATTGTTTGCTTTCATAAAAAGGACCCTGTTTCTCTTTTTAGACTAGCCATCTGCCAGACCCAAAGCTCCCATGTACACAGGGCAATGATTGTAGAGAGGTTCAGGTAGAGTCAGTCCTGAAATGAGAGAGAAAGAGCTGCTCTGAACCTTTATGGATAGTGTGAGATATAAATTGAATTAATAAATAAAAGAAACCACATGGCTCCATACCAACTGTTTTCTTAGGGATTTGACTGACTTGGATTTTCCCTTCTGTGTTCTGTGCTGAGACCCTCAAATTCATGCACCCACCTGGCCACATTTCACCTAAGGACCGGAAGTGCAAGACCTGACAAGGTTTGACAGAAAGATGCCACTCTACCGTCATTTGCTGGAAACACACCTAAACCTTAGGTTAACCTTTCCTTGACCCTGGGAGCATTTTGGAGTCTGCATTGAAAACAGACATGTATTACATGTTTTCACGTTTCATAGTGAAAATTTCCCACAAGTGTAACCAGAAGCTTTCTCATGTTTCAGCAATAGCAAAATGTGCATCCACAGACTGTTTGGCTTAGTGGGTGGTTTTTTGACACCCATTTATATATAGGGTCTAGCAGTCTGTGTATGCTTGGGAAGGTCCCAGGTGCTGGCGTTCTGCTTCTAGGCATATTTGTGCAAGTTCTTAACACAACAGAGTTGCACAACTGTTGGGATGAGTGCTGCATCTGATCACTATTTTAACTCATGCCAGTAATGTTTTGGTACATTTGGGGGTTTCTGTCAATGAGGATAACTTGAAATATGTATCCAAGAAGCAAACCCCTCCAAAAAAGACTGCATATATTTTAATATAAATAGATGGGTGTGCATCATCAGATATGTTCAATGTGCATTCCATCAAAGAGTCTTATTCAAGGTAAATAGTCATTTTTAAACAATAATATTTACATACAATTCCTATGCAGTAGTGGATGCTACATAAGCAATTGAAAGTGGCTTAATTAGCTTGTGGGATTGTCACAGGATATCACTGAGCAGTCCAAAAGTTTAGTAGGATTCAAAAGAAAACAGTGTAAACAGCCATCTAGACAAAGAGCTCATTTATCATTACACAAGAAAATATTTATAGCCTCATAGGGCGCATCCAGATGAGTGCAGCCGTGCAGTATTTGGCGTTGCAGACATGTCTGCAGCCCTACATACCACAGATTTAAGTGTTCTCTGCACTGCAAAGGCCCATGCATGCACTGCTCCATTTTTTTCCCCATGGGGTTTTTTGACCTCTGAATATCCAGGGGTCAAAAATACCCAGGGGATGGGGGGAAAAATGGAGCAGCGCAAACACAGGCAGTGCATGTCGATGAAAAGCAGAGCTGGGCCACCCGGAGCCATGCTGCGGCTGCCATCCAGGCTCCACCTGGCAGGATCACCGCTGCTGCAGACCCAGGAGCCCCCCAACCCCAGGTAAGGCTGCCTCCCCTACCACCTCAGGGGTAACTTGCTGCGTGCCAAAGTGCAAAGGGCACAGGCGCTCCCAGAGAACCAAACAATACAGCCATAATGGACAAAAACCCCTCGAACACAACTGAAGTTAGGATAAAATTCCTCCTGTGGTAGGATATTGCACAGCTGTTTCCTACAGTATTTTTACATTCTCCACTGAAGGATCTGTATTGGGCACTGTCAGAGCCATCATAGAGGATTAGATGGACAAATGCTCTGAGCAGTCATGGAAATTTCTGTTTGCTGTGTGCCAAGCAGCCTGAATTAGAAATTTCAAACCTTTGTCCAGTGATGTAACATTACCTCCCTAGAACCAACCCATGCTTCAGCACTGTCGTTTGGGGGCATAGCGCAGTATTTTTACTTTCACATTTCCCCTTAAAAACAGATCATTACTGATCGACAAGATAAAGGAAGTCTTGTTCTGCTCCGCTTCCAGCAGAGATGGTCTCTCTTGGCTCTGCAGCGCAAGGAATATCCTGGTTTGTTCTCTGTAGGCATGACTCTCACATGCACAGTTTTTTAAACAGTAGAGCAACTTTTCTTGAGAAAGGCCTTGGGGGTTGAGGGAGGAGGGGAGAGGGAAGACACAGTGCCATAGCAAGGTGGGGGCAAGCGGGATGACTGCCCTGGGTGCTGAAGCGAAGGGGCACTAACAGGCTCTGCCCAGCCAGTGCGGGGCACAGGATGGAGCCATAAGCAGCTCATTTTGGGGGGCACAGGGAGCGGGGGAGGACTGCTGCATGCACAGGCAAGCATGGGGGGGGGCATGTGCCCCCTGGATCTGGACAGTGCAAGGGCAGGTTGCCACGGCAGGCTTTGCCCTGGGCACCAAACCTCATTGATACAGCACTGGAAAGACGCATTGTCTGGACAGTGGCTCTGCGAAAACAATCTCTGCCTTTCTGAGGTCATCAGATTGATGAGCAGTTGCCAAATCTTCTGAATCTGGTAGCCCATATTGTCCTCTCAGTTTGGCACAATTAGCTGCTGTATGAGAAGTGGCTGTGAATGAGGCACTGAAACCTCCTCTGTAGCATCTGGCATTGAGGACTGATGCAATCCAGAAAAGCCATCACAAGAGTTGCATTTTCATTGTGTGGATCAGATTCTGAGAGGCTCTGAGCACCCTCAGCTCACATCAAGATCTGGACCTTTAAGACCTTGACCAGTGCGCTTAGGAAGTGCCCAGTAGATGGCACAGACAGCAAGCATATATAAGCTGAACCCATTTCCTTTGGGCTGAGCCAGAGGAAACCTGAGCTGCTCCCTTACAGCCTCTAGCCCAGCAGACCACCCTCATTTGCACAGTAATCCTGCCTAAGTGGCTTTTTCACCTTGCAGGGGGAGTGCACGGGCAAAGCTGGGAGAGGGAGCTGCTCTCATTCGGCAGGGTAAGAGCACTAATCAGCACCGAGTGGAGGGTTTGCATGCTGTGCTGGAATAGCTTTTCTGCAGCAGTTGGTGACCTCTGCCCTTCCTCTCTCAGCAGAGAAGATGGTAAATTCACACTTTACAAATACGTGGCAGGAGAATACATTTTTGCTGCCTTTGCTGTATCAAAACAGAGGGTTTCCATCTTCACCTATGAAATGAGTTCACTTTGGATGCACATCTGCCAGATCGTAGTCATCTGCCAGACCCTAGGGGCTGCACAGTATCCATGCTCTTCTCTAAGCACCCCATGGTCCTTCATTTCTTAATCTGAGCACCTTTTATTTTGCCATATCTTTAGATGCACAGGAGCTGGGCAAAGGAGGAGAAACCCTTTCCCCAAAAATATGTTTCTGAATTCAAGGCTTTTTTGGTCAAAATTTCAAATCCAGATTTTTTGGAGTGGCCCTAGTGAAGATGCTCAGTTTTCCATTCTGAGGCTTGCCTTTCCCCACCTATTCTCTCTTTCACCCTCCTCACAGTTACATGTACAGTACTCCCCTCTCCATTTCTCCAGCTAACCTGTTCTTCTTTTCTGTAGCCTGAATGATGTCCCATTTTCAACATTATGACTACAGATGCTTAGTGCTTGCAAATATTTGCTCAGCTAGTGGTCTAAATCATCCCTGGAGTAACTCTACTGGTTTTAGTAAATTAAGTTATACTAGGAACGAATTAATTTTCAACTCATTTTGGTAATGATTAAGAGGGAAAAGCAGATGGCAAGGGCATTCCCCTGTCATAGTCTCTAGGAAAGAACCATTCGTCCCACCCGTGCCTGTCTGAGATGGTGGTTTGCTGGTGCTTGATTGGATATTGTTTCTTGCCTGGTGTTTGCAGGTTCTAGCTATGCTCTTCACAACACACCTCACCCCTCAACCCTTCAGACAGATGACGTGCTTGGATCCAAGAGTTTAATTCACCCACCTTTGCTTTAATTTGCTCATAGGTGTAAAGGACCAGGGCCTGGAAAAACTGCCCCAATGGTAGGACCAAAGTCTGGAACAACTGAGATACATGTACATGGTCAGGATTTAAGGACAGGAAGCACGATGCCAGGCCAGGGTCAAGACCCAGAGACAGGTACCACAATACAAACCAAAGGTCTGGCACACTGGCTTCAGTGCTAACCAGAAAGCAAATGCTGAATACCTGAGCTAGTGCCCCCAGAAACCAGTCTTACAGGGCAACCTCACCTAAGGTTACAACAGCTAGCTCAACTGTCCGGTAATAGCTAAGCTCACCAGCTTCATATGGGGAATCTGCTGGTCCAAGATGACAGCTATTAATCCCATAGGTTTGGCGATACACTGCCCGTCACTGTAGCATCTGAGCAGTTTACAAACATTTGTAAATGTACCCTCGCATCCTCCTCCTCAGCCGCTGCCTGCCTCCCCAGCCATTCAGACTATGTATAATAAACCTCACTGGCACATTCCCCTTCTTCCCATGGTCCCTGGTCTTTAATTTGCCTCTCCACACTCTGCAGGTCAGGGTTGGAAGTCCATAGCATGGGGCCTCTACTATGTCCCTGTATTAGGATTGGATATTATCTGCTCTTACGTGATTTAGAGGTCTTTTATTTCTAAATCTCCAGGTCTTTAATTGCAGGGAAACCAGAATTCAAAATAACCTAGTGGAAAATTCAGACAAATATAAATGCAGAAAGACGAAACAAAGAGAAGGTGATACAAAAATGGATTAGACAAATCTATCTAGTGTATATATAAATATTCCTCTGTCTCCCTATCCACACACAAACACACACACACACAACTTTGTGTCACTTGTAGTACCTAAACATTGTAAATATGATACTAGCTTCTATACATCACAGACCTCTGGTAATTTAATGTCCATTTATGTTATGTGAAGGTTTCTGTGCTAACAGATGGGTTCAATCCTACTCTAGCAAAATCAAACCCGCAGAGACTAATGCATCACTTTGCCCCCTGCTCCTTTTAATGAATCCAGATACATGCACTGCTGCCTCCTGTAAATGACTGATCAACAATTTATTCAAACCTGGATTGGATTACAGTGAGAATTGATAGGAATTATGAGAAATGAATATTAATAAGCAGACGTGCTTCTGTCTAAATCTAATTTCAGCCCCTAAGGTTGCCTGCTTTTCAGCCAACACAAATGACCATAAGCCTATTCATAATTTTTTTGGGGGGGAGGGGGGGAGCAGGAAGTCACCCTTCATCACAGCAGCTCCAGATTTCCAGATTACAGGTACTGGCTTCACTTTGCAGTTAGAAGAGATGTGCTGTTGAATTTACTATGTGTGCTTAAGCCAACATATTAGTAAATGGCCACCAATTTTAGGTGGGGTTTCCCTGTCACTGCATAGGCATGAAGACAGTCCACTCCCTGTGTGCTTTCTCTCTGCTTACCACCATTTTCCAGCCTCTTCCCCCCGGACTGGTCCCTATTAAGTCCTAACCCCTCCTCCAGAATAAGGTTTCTTCCGTGGTCAGGAGTTAAAGGCCCCTTGGTTTCAGTTCCCCGCTCCGACTAATCCCAAACTCTGATTAACTTTTGACAGGAGAAGCTTGAGCCCTTCCAAACCAGTGACTGACATAAAAATCTTACATCCAGCCTTTGCTTTTTGATTTTGAATAATTTAAAATAATGGGTTGTGGCCTCAAAAGCATATGTACTATTTTCAACTATTGCTTTGATCTTCCCAAGCTCAGTCAAGTATCCACAGTAGTCTTTGATATTTTTTAAGGATCTCATTAGATTTTAATCTTTCCTTCCATTGTCTATTCCTCCTGCTGGGAAAGCAGGGAAATCCAGCACTACAAATAAACACTATGGAGTCGGTCTTTCTCATACCACACATTCCTCCGGAGCAGCCGTTATAAAGGCAGACTTATTACTGTCGCCACCTCCTGGTTTTAATGTTATCTGCAGGCCTTGCACATAACAGCAGGTTGACTGGGATAGCAACAAGAGCAGGATGGCTATGAAATAGTTAAACCAGCCTCAAGTAATACAGGGACCTGAAATTTTATTTAAAAATAATAAAACCTTCCTCCAAATTGCTTGCTGTTGTTCAAACTGCTGTTGCACTGTGAGATGTGATGTGAGCAGAGAAGGCTGGTACTGTGAACTGCCCTGTGCAATGGAGAATAAGAGCGCTTGCTCTCTGTGTCTGTTTTAATTTGAAATCTTCTCTTTCCAGCTTCCCCTCCCCAGACTACATGTAAACAAAGCACTAATTAGCTATCATGATGTCCTCATTGAGTCTGACATGAATTACATTAGGTACTTTATGGATAATGCTTCAATGCAATATCGACTAAATTAAATTCCCTCCCTGCCTCACTCTGCTTTGTATGTTTTCCCTTAGAAGCTGTTCACATCCAAAGCCAGTACAATCTAAAAGTCTGACTCTCCTCCATTCTGCTTTTAATGAACCTGGAATTAAAAGACAGAAAAATTGCCACAAAATGCTAATTTTCAGACACCTCTGCTTGTTTTTGCTTTGCACTTCAACTTTTCTCCCTGACTGTCTTTGTCTCAAAAAGCACAAAGTCATCGGATGCAAAATTGACTACAATATTGCCAATCCTAAGCACTCAAAGATCAAGTCAGGCAGAGGTGACCCGAGCAGGATGCGGGGCTCGGGGCATATCAGCCTGTGCGGGGCCCTGCCCGGGATAGGAGGAAGCTGGCGGGAGATTCGGCAGATGCGGCCCGGGTGCTGAGTGGCTGGAGGTGCTGGATTCGGTGGCAGCAGAGGTGGGGGTGCCAAGTGCCCGGACATGAAGGCAGTGGCAGCGCAGAGTCGCCGCGGCCGCTCCACCCGGTTCTGCAGGGCCCTTCAAAGCGCAGGGCCTGGGGTGTTAAAATTTAAAAATGTGAAAGAAGACACTTTTTTCCAAAATATAAATTCTAATATATATTTATGTATATACACACACACACTGTATAGAGAAGCAAAAATAATGCAAAAAAGGGATGTCACGCAAACTGCAGTAAGTGTGCCCAGCATAGATTTCTAAAAAATCCCCACAGTAGCTTATGTTTTCTTTCCCATCTCATGATCTAAAGTCTCACACTGTAACCAAACTGATTCGTGCCCCCCTCCCCCTCCAGGCTCCCCATAGTTTGGTGTTGCAGTTAATACCTGTACCAAATCATTGGTGAACATGTTGAATAGCACTGGTCTGAGTATTGAGCCCCGAGGGATGCCACTGGTCACCTCCCACCATGATGATTCAGTCCCATCTATCTGAATTCTCTGGGTCCTACCACAGAGCCAGTTTCGTAGCCAGCAGACCGTAAAGTAGTCAAGGCTGCATTTTTCCTATTTAACCATGAGAACATTATGGGAGACTAGGTCAAATACCTACCTTTTTTAAATCTAGGTATACAATATGAACCTCATTTCCCCTATCCAGGTGGCGAGTTAAGGAGATAGGGTTGGTCTGGCATGACCTGCTCGTTATGATGGCTATCCTTCAGAATACTGCCTTCTGTAAGCCAGTTCGTGACGGATTCTTTGATAATCTTTTCCAGGATTTTACCCGGGACTGAGGCCAAACTGATTGGCCTGTAATTCCTGGGGACCTCCTTTTTCCCTTTGTAAAGAGAGACATGTTTCATCTTATTGCCATTCCGAGTTTGAACCTTGGGGATTTCAAGCTTTTTTCAACCATCTTGAGGACTAGAAACTTACTTATTTTTGCTGAAAGCTGGGATTTTAATGTGAGCACCAGATTCTAAGAGTGGGGTCTGTCAAGGAAACATCAGTTATCATAAGGCTCAGTGTGAATGCATGAGAAGACAATATTGTTACTTTTATCCATCAAGGACAAAATGAGACTGCATCAAGCCACATGGTGCTGGGGAATCCAATCTCCCTATTTTCTGTATGCTAGAAGAGTGCTAGCTTTATTTGTCTAGGTCCTGAGAGCTTCCCATCTTGACAAACAGAACAACAATAACCAATCTGTAATAGCCAATAATGCTTCCCCCAGCCAGGCTGAGTTCCCCAGAGCTGGGAACTGAACCCGGCGGCAGGAGGCGCTTCCCCCATCCAGCCTGAGTTCCCCAGCGCTGGATCCCAGGCGGCAGGAGCAGCCTCCTGTCATCCGGCAGGCAGACCGAGGGCCCACCCGCATCCCTGGGAGGGCTGCAGGGGCTCTGCCAGGCTCCTCCCAGGGGTGCGGGCCCCTGCTCTGCCTGCCGGATCACAGGACTCTGCTCCTGCACCCTGGCTCCTGCTTGTCAGCAGTTTGAAGTGCTGTTTCCTAGAATCCCCTGCACCTATCTCCTTGAAACATGGCAGGCTTCATGCCCTCAGAAGCAGCTAGCACCCCTGCAAGTTGCATTGGAATCAGGCAAGAAATGAAAAAGGTACAGGCTGTTTCATGCTTCTCCATTATAGCCTATTGGTGAAACGGCAAAACAGCAAAACTGTTTTGACAAAACAGAATGGTACTTTCAAAACAAAACGAAACTCAAAATTAAACACTTCCATCAAAATGCTGAAACGTAAGTCGAAGCAGAACCCTGCTGTTTCGCACAGCCTGAGTCTCCGGTGATGTCCCACAGGGATCGGTGCTTGGACCCATGCTTTTTAACATACGAATTAATTACTTGGATTAGGGGGTGGAATGCTCTGTGATTAAGTCTGTGGATGAGACCAAGCTGTTTGGAAATGCAAGCACACAAGAGGATAGGGCAAGGATCCAGGACAACCTTGACAGACTGGTTCTATGGCCTGATTGGAGTCAGATGACGTTCAACAGCGAATAGTGTCAGGTCCTTCATCTGGCTAGGAAGAACCTTCACCATAACTATAGGATAGGTGGTAGCCCACTAGCTGGCACAGCATCTGAATGAGACCTAGGGGTCACAATTGATCCGAGGATGAATATGAGCCAACAGTGCAATGGAGCTGCCAGCAGGGCAAAGAGAGCTCTGGCGTGCATCAGCCGATGTGCTGCCAACAGATCCAGAGAGGTGCTTCTCCCTCTCTACTCAGTGTTGGTGTGGCCGCAGCTGGAGTACTGTGCCCAGTTTTGGGCACTGCCATTCAAGAAGGATGCGGATAAGCTTGAGAGGGTGCAGACTTAGTCATCACGCCAGATGACAAAGCTAACATATTTAACGATTTCTTTGCCTCTGTCTTCCTAAGTAGGGACCAGTTCAGCCACCTCCCTGCTGGGCCCCCCTCGGGCCCCGGGAGAGACACGCCTGGGCCAGGGGTTAGCGAGGAGTTAGTTTGGGTACTTCTGGAGAGGCTGGACATGTTCAAGTCCGCTGGTCCGGACGATCTTCACCCTAGGGTTCTACAGGAACTGGCCGAGGTCATTGCGGGACCCCTGGCGCGGCTCTATGAGCACTCGTGGTGCTCTGGTGAGGTGCCGGAGGACTGGAAGAGGGCCAATGTGGTCCCTATCTTCAAAAAGGGAAAAAAAGAGGACCCGGGAAATTACAGGCCAGTTAGTCTGACCTCAATCCCGGGTAAGCTCTTTGAAAAAATTATCCTGGCACACATCCAGGAGGGCCTTGCGGGGGAATGCATGCTCAGGGGCAACCAACATGGGTTCATCAGTGGCAGGTCTTGTCAGACCAACCTGGTGGCCTTTTACGATCAGGTCACCAAATCATTAGACGCAGGGGTTGCTGTGGATGTAGTCTTTCTAGACTTCCGGAAGGCTTTCGACACTGTCTCTCACCCTGTCCTCATCAAAAAGCTGGGAGACTGTGGTGTCGATGCCCACACGGTCAAATGGGTCGCCAACTGGTTGGAGGGCCGCACCCAGAGGGTGGTGGTGGATGGGTTCTTCTCGACCTGGAAGGACGTGGGCAGTGGGGTTCCGCAGGGCTCGGTCCTCGGGCCCGCACTGTTCAACATCTTCATCAGTGACTTGGATGAGGGGGTAGAAAGCACCCTGTTCAAGTTTGCTGATGACACTAAGATGTGGGGGGATGTGGGTGCACTAGAAGGGTGCAGTAGGCTACAAGCTGACCTTGACAGGTTGCAACGGTGGGCAGATGAGAATAGGATGGGGTTTAACACTGATAAGTGCAAGGTGTTGCACATGGGGAGGAAGAACCGGCACCACACTTACAGGTTGGGGAACTCCCCTCTTGCCAGCACGGAGACGGAAAAGGATCTTGGAGTCGTCATTGACTCCACGATGAACATGGGCCGGCAGTGTGGGGAGGCAGTCAAGAAGGCCAACCGTACCCTGTCATGCATCCACAGAGGCATCTCGAGCAGGTCCAGGGAGGTGATCCTCCCCCTCTATGCGGCACTGGTCAGGCCGCAGCTGGAGTACTGCGTCCAGTTCTGGGCGCCACACTTCAAGAGGGACGTGGATGATATGGAAAGAGTCCAGAGGAGGGCCACTCGTATGATCAGGGGTCAGCAGGGCAGGCCTTATGAGGAGAGGCTACGGGACCTGAACCTGTTTAGCCTCCACAAGAGAAGGTTAAGGGGGGACCTTGTGGCCTGCTACAAACTGGTCAGGGGGGATCAGCAGGTATTGGGGGAGCCCCTGTTCCCCCGTGCGCTGCCAGGAGTGACCAGGAATAACGGTCACAAGCTGGCGGAGGGTAAGTTTAGATTAGATATTAGGAGGCGCTACTTCACAGTCAGGGCGGCTAGGGCCTGGAACCGGCTTCCAGGGGAAGTGGTGCAGGCTCCTAGCCTGGGGATTTTTAAAAGGAAGTTAGATGAGCACCTTGCCGGGGTCATCTGACCCCGGTGCTCTTTCCTGCCAAGGCAGGGGGTCGGACTAGATGATCTACCTAGGTCCCTTCCGACTCTAGCTACTATGAAACTATGAAACTATGAAGAAGCGCCCCCCACATGATAAGGGGCCTGGAGGATAGGCCTTATGAGGAGAGACTCCAGGAACAAGGCCTATTCAGTCTGAGTAAGAGGAGGCTGAGAGGTGACTTGATAGCTGCCTACAAGTACATTGGGGGGGAGCACCAAGATCTGGGGGAGCAACTCTTCAGGAAGGCACCCCTCGGGAGGACAAGGACCAATGGACACAAACTAACACAGGGGAGATTTGCACTGCACATAAGGAAGAACTTCTTCGCCATAAGGGTAACTTGAACCTGGAACACGCTCCCAGCAGAGGTGGTGTGGTCACCATCTTTGGAGGTGTTCAAGAGGAAGCTGGATAAGCACCTCATCAAGCTAATTTGAATTCATTAACCTCCTGCCTATGGCAGGGGACTGGACTTGATGATCTTGCAGGTCTCTTCCAGTCCTTTGACTCTCTGATTCTGTGTAACGTCCACTCCGCCAGTCAGCTGTCCCGAGGACTCCTGGGAATTTGATAATAAAGCACCATCCCGGTTTGCCAGTTAAGAATGTTTGAGATTTGCCAGCATGAGGTCTTATCCGCTTGCTAGAGAAATAGGCACTGCAGACCACTTTGTTTAAAACTGAAGGGACTATAAAGGCATGAATTGTATGAAACCTGCAAGAAGGGTGCAAGGCTTGTGAAATTCCCAGTTATATGGCTCCCTCTATAGTTGCAAGTTCACTGGTAGGACTTGGACTTAGTATCTTTACCATTGAAGCTGAACTGGGGGAAGGTGTGAGTGTCAGGGACAGGGAGAGAAAGTTTAAATAATGTAGCTGTGTTTTATATCTGTCTGTGAGCATGACAAATTGCCTTCTTTGTCCACAGCCCTACAGCCTTTCCATATTAATGCCCAGCAAAGGCTCTCTACAGCTGTAGAAAGCCAGGTGATCCTCAGAGAAAAGAACAAAAATTACCTTCCCATCCTCCCATGAAATAGAAACAGGGACAGTCAGAAGGATGGAAAGAGTTGAATAAATTCACACTGATATAAGTATTCTCGGACTTTGACCTGGCACTTAGCAATTAATTGGGACAGGGAAATTCCTGTCGTATTTTTCTCTTTGTCAGTTCATCCTATTTTTCCTTGGGCATTTGAAAGATTGTGCTAAGGGTTGTGAAGAAGAGCTACAACCAAATGGGAGATGGGTCTGCCAAGTAGTTTTCCAATTTTGGCCCTTATCTAGCTGCAAAAATATAGAGGTAGGTGCCTAGTTTGTTTGTTCATTTGAAATGTTCAGCCTAGCCTTTTTCTAGCCAAGACAAAGGTGCAGCCCATAGCATCCCATTTCATTTTAAATTGGTAAGCCCATGGAAGTCATTAGCATTGACATTTACATCATGGTTCACAAAGAGAGGTGTTTTACCTTCTCCCAGTAGTATTAAAACTGCCTTTGGACCTAAATAGCATGGACCCAAGACTTCAGGGGCTGGATCCAGCCATGCAGGCATATGCAGTTTGTGGTGCTGCAAACCTCTTTGTGCCACCACAAACAAAATGTGCTGTATGTTAAATTGTGCACGGCACTGCTCAGTTGCAAAGCTGGGGCAAAATTTGTTGCTGGGATTTCCACTGGGGCACAACCTGGCTTGAAACGGAGGAATAGGCAGCCCTGGGCTGGCGGCTTCCTGTGTCTGCGTGGCTCAGTGCAGGGGCTCTGCTGCAGAGCCCCCGTGCTGAGGCACACTGTGCCCCAGCCACCGCAATGTCCACATGAGGTATATGGAGACAGGGGAGCAGCCAGGCCAGGGAGCAGCTGGCTGGGGCTCAGGGTGCCGCAGTGCAGGGGCTCTGCAGCGCATGCCACCCCCTGGCTGGCTGGGGCTCAGGCTGCCTCAGCACGAGGACTGCCTGCTGGCTAGACCTTGTGCCCCAGCCAGCCCCACCTGCAGCACGTGGAGCAGTGGGACAATGTGTCCCACTGCAAAGCGCATGGATAGGCGCATGCACTGTGGCACAAAGTAGCAGCACAAATTTGTGCCTCTACTATTTGTGCTGCTGCAAACGCATGCCCCTTCTCATGTGTACGCAGCCAGGGACTTTGAATATTGATGTGTACTCTTTCTAAATGAAACCCATTGAGGAAGTCTGACTGACACTATTTGGCTTTGTTAGAGATTTCTGGAGAGGGAATTAGACCACCTGAAGGTTTAAAGAAGACAAAACGCGTTCTTGCTGAGTATTTTCATTCTCCACCTCCCACTATCCTGCTGATTATTCATGCATATACGAGTTCTCAGAGGGAATGGACTATAAGTGTTGACAAAGATCTGTACCTCTTCCTTCTGAAATTTAGCTTTCTGTCATATTATCCAAGCTTTCAGTAATGTGTTTTCTGCATAAAAATAGCTTGCAGGTAGCTTCTCTTTTGTTAGTGTTATATACAATACATGTAAGTAAATCACAAAAGCTTAGAATCAGAAAAGTAGGTGCTGAACCCCATTTTACAAAGCACCTAATATTCCTCATACTTCTACTGGTATAAATCAGGAACAATCCAACTGAAATGGGGGTAGTTGGTCTGGTTTTATATCAGTGCAAGAAAAGGATTAGTCACTATATATAAAGGCATGTTAACATGCAATATGTATGTAACAATAATGTTAATCCTCTGTGTGCTTTTTAAGGGAGTGCATCCCATGGGTTTTTAAAGGCACATTTATGAGGTCCATCCACTTTGGGCAGGGGTATTGGCTTCTCATTGGTTTGCTCAAGAAGGTCAGCATTTCATGGAAGATCCAATTTCCAGTAGATATAGTTTTTGCATGTATATGACCCATTGAGAAAATTACATTCCTGTGATGTAAAATGGAGTAGCCATTCATTTTTCACTTGTACACCAAAGTTGACAGAGAACATGGATTCCATGCAACTGGGAAACTGATGGTTGCAGTAAATAAGATGTGAGAAAATGATCTCATAATACTGTGAGAAATTCAGAATTGCTCCAATTTCTGCCTTATAAAGTTCAGTTCTGGGTTCAGTAAAATAAGATAGATACTTGATAGATCTAGGAAGTGATTAATAAGGATGTGTCTGAAACCAAACATACCACAAATGAGTTCAAAGGACATTAATTTTGAGGAAAAGGGGACACTCTGAAAATTGCAAAAATATGGAATGAGCGCAGAATGAAAATGGAAAGAGCAAACATGACCTATGGAGTGACAGAATATATCTCCCTTACCTACCACCAGATGCATCTGGCCGTAATCTCATGTTAAGGAGAAAGATAATCAATGGCTATTTTTTGTTGCAGGCAACCTAACAAGCAATTTCTGTTCATCTTGTAAGTGAGAGCCAAGAAAAAACAATTAGGAGTATAAGCACATAGGCACTGCCATATTGGATTGCACCAGTGGTCAGTCTATTCCAGTTTCTTGTCTCCAACAATGCCCTCAAACTCTGATTTTTAGGATAAGTGGAAACACACTGCAGCAAGCGGTTAATGCCACCCAGTGAAGGTGCTTTCCTAACCTCCATCACTTAGAGACTGGACTCTAGATTAGTATTTGTAGCCCTTAGAGGATCCTTGTTTATTTTTAATCTGGGTCAAATAATAATTATGAATATAAAATACATGTGGATAAGGCCTACCCATTGAACTCCTGCTAAATGCATTCGTGTTTATTCATTTATGAAATGCATCCATCCTGTTTTTCAGACAGGAGTCCAAACAAGTGAATTTAGAAATGCATGACATGAATACAGATTAAATATAGCTCAGTCATGTTGCGTTAATTGGTTGTGTGCTATTGAAGCATAGCGATATTTAACCAGCTGTGACTGCACATCTGTGGTAGGGAAAAGGGAAGTTTAGCTGTTTGGGGATAAAAATAGGCTCTACCTCTACAAAACCCTGTCAGATTCTGAGATTCTGGATTTTTTAACTCAGGCCTCAGTTAGGCAAAGTTCCTACTGACTGAGTGAAAGGCAAGTATAACTGCAAGACCAGGCCTGTTACGTGTATTTTTAAAATAACAAATTCAGCTTCATTTTTGTAAATTATCATTTTTGACATTAAATATTTGGCTTGCAGTAGCCCAGTACAGTCCTGATGCTTCTTCAGTGTCATGCAGATACAGTGCAATAACTACAAGCCACTGGTCAATACTAATAGTCAAACTGTGCCTGTATTGGGAAGGCTATGTGGCCTCACTTTGCCTTCAAATGAGATTAAGGTTTTGCCTGAAGAATGTACCACACGACTTGGAGAGCGCTGCTGTGCATTGCCCCAGGAAAGGGCCTGCTTGACTGGTCAATGCTCTGCTTTTTCTTGCATCATTTTGAGGACCCTGTTACACAATTAATATTAAGAGCTCCTGGAGCTCTTAACCTCTGGATTGTCCTCACATTAACACCTGCAACTAGTTTTAAGCACACTTTAGGTGACTTAAAATTATGTCACTCCAGGGCAGGTTTATCCCAGATCTGTGTTACCCAGCTCATGTTCCACTAATGTGTGGCCACTCCCCATGGATGAGCAGCCCAAGTTGCAGTCTTCCAACATCCCACCTCCTGTTCTGTGTGGACAAACTTCCTACTCCCTGAACCGTACTGCCCAAGGGGTGGTTCTGGTGCCAAGCCAACTTCTCCCACCCCAAAGGTGTGACCTTCCTACCTCCAGGTGAACAACCCTCTGCAAACAGCCTGCAGAGCACATGCCAGCTAGCAAGGCTGCAAGGCACAGGTGGGTCCAGGAGTGGGGTCTAGAGGGGTGGGGGAGGAATAAGGCAAAGGGCTAGATAGGGTCTCCATGAATTGGGTCTTTTTTTCTGGGGCAGGAAATCCTCCAAATACACCTTCCCACACCACTCCTACCTCCCAGCCACCCTGGGAAGCATGATCCCAGTTTATTAAAACATGAGACCTTCTCTAATGTATTTCCTCTTAATTTATTTCTTTTTAAGTGCTTCTTTTTTTTACTTATTGTTATTTTATCCTTCAGGGGCTGACTTCCTTCATTTCACCACTCTTCCCACACCACCTTTCTACCTCCTATTTCATTACCCACCCCATCCCATTAACTCTCCATCTCCCAATTTCATGTTCCTATCCTGCCCCAACCCATCTGTCACACATCCCCACCTGGAGCTCCTGCCCTAGCTGGGGATTAAACCCAACCTGCTCCACCAGCCCTGTAGTAACAACTCTGAGCTGTAGCTCCTGGTCAACCCCCTGCTTGCCAGCCGTCTAGTGGCAAGTCACAGCTGTGCAAGTGGGGGACAGTTAAAGAAGGCATTTAGCTTTAAGACTGCTCCAAATTTGAGCTAGCACTAACCCTGATCAACATTTGAGCAGCTCAAAATGCGAAGTATAACAAAGCCCTGAGGTGCCAGGGGGAAGAGGAGAGAGCACAGTGAGCACAGTGACTGTGGTTGTGCCTGGCCCTTGTGTGGGGATACAGATGGGAAAAGCTTCCTCTCGCCCCCTTGCAGACGCAGGCAAAGTTAATGCATAATCTCGCCATTAGTACTGGAAATCTTTGTGACCGATGAGCTTTGGAAGCAGATTTTAGGACAGTCCACTGGTGCTCAGCTTCACCACAGGGTGGCATCATTGTCTTCTTTGAGATACTCAGAACTGAAGGGAATAGCGCACAGTATTATGAGGATTGTGAGAGAGAAGTATTTTCAGCCGGACCGATGGCAAACCCCTAGATGCACTCATGCGTTCTGCACATCCTTGCATTGCTTCACACCCAAATGGAGACTCAGAGTACCAGTGCACTCAACATATCCCATTAAACAAATCTCCCGCAAGCCTTAGTCCATGTGGCTTACTGGTATATTTCCCAGCATTGAAAATAAGTAAGTTAGAAACCTTCTGAGGAGGGCAAGAAGCGAATTCCATGTTACACCACGTTGTGTGACAGGGATGTAAAAGTCATTAAGATATGTCATAAGGATGACATATGCCCCATAGGGCTGACCAGGCCACGTTCACTTTGCTGCTGATCGCATGTGGGAAAATGATACTGGAAAGGAGAGGGTTAAAACAAATACTCAAAATGAGAGCTAATATAGAAGTAAGTGAATAAAAATAATGTTTTTAGTATTACATTTTCTGTCCTGAGAAATAACAACATGGTTGGTGGTCTACAGGTCTCAAATTAGTGTTGTCCAGTTAGACACAATCCAGTTCTAAACATCTCCAGATGTTTGGATCCCCACCCAAAGAATGAGAGGGTTTGGAGCAATCTCTAATTGTGATGCTTGGCCTCATATTGCCTTATAATTGCACCAGACATCAGAGGGCAACCACAATTAAGCAGCGATAGCTGTTTAGAGCATGCTTTGGTGACAAGTAATGGGAAGGGGCGCTGCTAAAAATGCGGCATTAGTCTTAAACAAACACTGGATAAAAAATATTTTGAAAGAATGCTAGATACATGTTTCTCTTCCGATTAATAACTATAAGGAGTACACTATATATACCAGGGGGTGGAGTTTTTGCTGAATAAGTGGAAGCGTAATATAAGCCAACTAACTGTTTGGATTTCTAATGGAAAACAGAATGAAATATTAACTCAGCGGAGCGATGAAGCAGTTCATCGTTATTCTACCACAGTCTGTGAAAGGAAACCAAAGACCAAAGTGTTCTGCTGCTTTCTTGTAATGTTTAAGACACTCCAAGTCAGGCTCTGACTTCTAAAATATAAAGCACTGTTTGCAGTTAAGATTTTGTTAATATTTAACAAAAAGTCCTGTTCCTGCACTGATGAATCAGAATTGGAATTGCATAAATTAATCCCACCATGCCACTCTTTCTCCTAAGAGTAATACAAAGATGCACAAGACACAAGGAAAAAGAAAAGTAAGTCCCCATGGACAAATATGGTATATTTAGACTCCTACTTATCAGCATACAAAAAGCTGACAGGATGAAACAGAGTCCTTTAATACTTCCTGTCTTGTGGCTATATGGAGTTGGACCTATCAGATCTACAAAATGTTAGCATGGATTCCCAGCTGAAATCCACACAGCTCAGGGATGTTTCCATTCTGGTTTTAGTTCTGCCTGCATTATTATCACTCAAAACCGAGGAGTTTGACAGAGTTTTGCTCCATTCAGTGTTTGGGTTCTTACTTATTATCAGTACATACCTGGAGCCCCTACATAATGCAACAACTATTTTGAACTAGCTCCCATTAAACCCTCCTTGAGCGAAAAATCATTAGGTCCGTTCACTACTACTTTTTCTTCAAAGAGTAAGCCCATGGCAGGAAACTTTGAGGAATCAAAAATGAAATTAAACAGGATAGCATGGAATGGACTACCCCAACACACCTAAAGTTTGGGCTTATTCTGGATCAGGAGCCAATTGGCATTTCATCACTGGTCCCTTCTCTGTCTAGCCGGCCAGTAGTAAAATTCTGCTTTTTACAACCTAGCCAGTGTTGATGCAGGTATTTCAGTGTGTGCCAATCACTGCCATTCTGACTAAATGCAGCATTTCATGTGCAAGTTTTTTTGTGAAGAGGAAGAAACTGGAATTGTTGCAGAGGAAAGAGTTCAGTGGAAAGGATCATCTACCTATTCTAAACACACTCAAAAAAGGCATAAGCATGCTGGAGCTTGCTTGTAGCTTTGGAAGAATCCAGTCTGTCTGTTAATCTCCTCTCCTCTTTATGAAGTTTGGTGGTGAGCTGGACTTCCAGCTGGTTACAGATTCTACAGAGGGCTGTCATTTCTCCTGGAAAAGTTAGTAAAGAGGGGCTGTGATGAATTGCGTCTCTCTCTGCTTTAGAAAATGGCAGAAGGGGCCTTCTACCTCGTGCTTCTCTATTGATTTCAATCTGGGGCAGGGAGAAGAGCACCTGCCTAGAGCCAGCTCACACCTCTTGAGACAGGCACAGGTAACAGAAAGAATGGCGGAGGGGGAAAGTGATCCCAGGAAGTTCCAGTGGTAGCTTGCCAAAGATTTAAATCACTGCACTTGCTAATTCCCTTCTCCAGATACTAGTTTTAAAAACACTTAACATTAAGACTGTTCCGTAATGAAGGGTCTCAATAGCTCAGACCGGTGGGGAAGTTCTGATCCAGATCTGAACTTTACGTGCCCGGCTTGTGAACACATAACAGCATGAATGAGTTGGAGAGCATGCTTGTAGGCATCCTTCTCTTACACTGGGTTTCCAGCGTTAGCCCTTCTGGCTTTGTCCGACTGTGTGGTCCTTCTCTCCTGTACTAGTGCTTAAATGTTTATAGTCTGCCCCCATGTCCTTCCTCTCTGTCCCAAACAAGTCAGCTGCAAAGAGCCACCTGCTTTTCAGATATAGTAATCTGAAGAGTGGCTTGCCCATGGTTGCTCATAAAAAGCTGGGGTTGAAGCCAAATCTAGATTCCATTTGTACATAGGTTCTCAAGAAACAACCACACAATCTTTGCTGTTTGGGGATTAGCAGTGCTGGGTATCATAGAAGAAGGCATGTAATTAATAGATCAGAAAGAAAAAATAATGCACACAAAGAAGAGGTGCATTTAGATGTCCTCTCCTCCCTCACATTTGCAGCTCCCATTAATTTTCCATGATGGTGCCATGAATACATGGAGAAAAATGCTGTCAGTAAAGTGCAAGCATTTTATGGCACTATAATCAAATGTGAAGGATAATAAATAATAAAGCTGGAAAAATATTAACACGTCTTGAGTATTGAAATACACTTGTAAAAATGGGAGCTGAAAAGAGCTGATGTATCAGTGGATTATACTGATAAGATACTGATCATGGTTATTTTTATCAAAGACAAATACAGAGATTCATTCTATTGTATTCAGCTATTTTATAGATTACCATAGCACCCAAGAAACCTCATCCTGGAGCAGGATCTCACTGTGTGAAACACTGTACAAACACACAGCCCAAATACCACCCCAAGGAGCTTACAATCTAAGTATGTACTATGACGATGAGAATAAGTCTTGGGAATAGACAAACAGTAGAGCAAGAGGAACTATTGAGGAAATGCTGCTCAGCATGGTTGGTACTGGTCATAGCCCATCAACTAACTGTTGGTCCCGTTCTTTGCAGGCATCAATGCAATGGAGAGTTTTAAGAGCAGTGTCGGCCAGCACAAGTCAGCAGAGATGGCTCACTGGTCAGCATTTTCGATGCCTGAACTGATCTCCTGTATTGGCCTGGTAAGTGCATCAGAGCCCCAGTCTGGAGCTTTTGAGTCTTCAGGAAGTGCTCGCTGTGCAGCTCTGCCCTGGGCTGTCAGGGAAGGCTGTAGACTTGAGGAGCCTTTGTCAGACCTTCTCTTTCTACCTCTCCTTACATCCTCATCCTCCCGCGGGTTGCCAAATACATACACATCAGGAGGGAAGTAGTTTGGAATAATCCGCAATGTGACCTGACTGCAAATTAGCATCTGTATCCTCTGAGTGGGTCACACGAACCTCACAAGCTGTAGTCAGCAATAGGCAGGGAAGAGTTCCTCATATGAGGGGCAGATGAGCTTCAGTTGACTTCGAGTAGGGAGTGGGGACAGCGGACCATACACCCATAAAAATGAGGTACCTGTGCTGTGCTGTGTTTCTGCGAGAGTGAGGTGCATTTGAGCCAGTTCAATGCAGATTTGGCTCATGAAGAACCAGCCTGGCTTCCAAACAAAGGTAACCCAGCCAAGGACCATGTGTTTACAATGGCTGAGGATGTCTCTGGCCTGGTGCTTCTAATATATTTTAGCATTTTTTTCTCTCTGCAGCTTGCTTAGAAGAGTTTATTTTTTCAGGAGAGGCTGCAGATGGGCAGGCTGGGAATCTCAATTCATTGTCTAAACACCACTGAAACATCAGGGATCTGTAAATGTGTTCATGTGCTTTAATTTGCATGAGGTAGATACAAAAAAAAAAAGGAGAAAAAATAATTTCCTTTGAATTTGGATAATTCAATGGGGTTTTTATTCATTCCAGTAGTGACTTATATTTGGATTTTAGTGTGAAGATGGAGTGATGATTATCACATCTCCTTTTTTCCCAGATAAAAGATGTGTGTGGAGATAACAGAACAATAGGATGCAGAAAGAGCTGGTTTTCTATCGTCCTGGTGCAGAAATGCAGTCACTAGCGCTGTTCATTGTGAAGTTCAAGGGTAAATAAAGACTACGGCAGAATCCCCTTGAATATGCTAAGATGTGCACACAAAAGCCCTGTTTCCTGCTCCCCCAAGTCTGCTCTGCACTTCCTCAGGGAATGCACAAGCCTTTTGGAGCAGCCTCAATTTCTCAGCTGTTACTACTGGTAAAAGGAGGTGGCCAAGCTGAATTACAATGATTCCTGCTAAGGAACTGACAGCCCAGTGCTGCTGCACAACAGCTGAGCTCAGCCAGAATCAGCGCTCCAGCTATGGATTACTCATCTCCTGCCAACAGACAGGCTTCCTCAGGGCCTTACTGCTTTCCCAAGTATTTCCAGCACCTACATTCTCCATCCAGAGGATATGAGCTGGCTCTAGCCTCAGCAGACTTCAGTGCAAATGGTGTTATCAGTAAAGAGTGTCTTCTGTCATATATATGCATGCTGCTATGCTTAATAAAAGAGATGGCCCTAGGTCCACAGGCACCATGTTTGTGTGAGTGAGAGACAGCAATAGGATCATAGCATCATAACAGAGCTGGAAGGGACCTCACAACATCATCTAGTTTAGACAGGATCCTCCCCAGCCTGTCCAATCTGGTCTTGAAAATTTCCAGGGATGGAGCTTGCACAATGTCTCTATGTAGCCTGGTCCCATGAGCACCCCAGTCAGAAAGTTCCTTCTAATCTCCAGCCTAAATTTCCTCTGCTGCAGCTTGTGGGACAAGTACTGCCCCCTTGACCGCCACAGTTCCTAGTACTGTCCCCTACAGCCAGAGTAAAGCCTTTCTTCATCCTCTCTATAATTGCTCTTCAGGTACTTGAAGTATGCACATCTAAAATATGTACCTAGAAAAGACTGTAAATCAGTATGAAGAGGCTGCATAGCATTGTGGACTGAACATTAAAACCAACAGGGTCCAAATCCCTACCCGGCTATGGCCTTGTATCTGGCCTTAAGAAAATCATTGAACCTCCATGTGAGTGTTTCTCTTTATGTAAAATAGGACAAAGATAATATTCACATACCTCGCTGGAGATTTATGTAGTTAATGGGCAAAATTCCAGGATGAGCCTGAGGCAGGGCAGCTTACCTCTTCTTGCTGTCTCATGTGCACATTGTATGCACTTTGATGCCCTTACATTTATATCCATACGTCCACTTGTCTTAGTGACACGTATCCTATAGTTCCCGGACACTTCAGAGTGAGGGCAACTCTCACTCAAGGCAGCTCTTTGGGTCTCTAGGCACACTCTCTGTAGAGAGATCCTTTCTCTTGAATGCCACTTGGAGAGCTGAGATCCCAAGATCCAACCCACTAAACCTGTGGGACAAGTACTGCCCCCTTGACAGCCACCAAAGCCTAAAATACTTTTTCTATCCAACTTTTTGAAAGCTCTGAGTAACAGTTCACCTCTTCAGGGATATGACTGCAAAAGCAAACAGAACAAGGCTTTGTATGGGTTCCCAAACCAACCATTCTTCAGTTGACCTGGCCTGAGGAGTAGAGCGGTCCAGGCAAAGCAATAACCCAAATAGCATCCCCTGTCCCCTTTCCCCGTGGGATTCTGGAATGTTTTTCAGGAATTGAGTCCATGTCTCTTATTTCCTCTCTCCAGCGCTCCTCTCTTTGAGTCAGTCTTTTCTTCTAAATTATGGAGTCTACTTGCAGTCCCTTCCACCCAGCCCTTTAGGCCTTGACTCTAGCAGAGACATTTCATCCCTCTCCAAAAGTGTGTCTGTTCTTCCAGTGTGTCTTCCCCTGAGTTGCCCTTGAATCTCTCAGGTTTTCTGGGTTTTGTTCTACTTTTGGGACAATTGCCCACCCCAACATCATAGCCTATTACCAGTCAGTTGGAGAAATATGGTTCTTTTAGCTTCAGACAGAGTGTTGTCCTAAATGTACATCATTTGAATGGGTATTCTCCAAAGTCTAAAGGCCTCCTATTGTTGCTGGTCTCAAATCTATGTGATGAAGATTATGGATTAATTCTACACAGAGGCATTCAGTGGTGTGGCAGTGTCATACAATCAGACAGATTTCATGGATTGATGATAGACTCCCTATATTGTCACAACTGCATATGAATCTTCTCCATAAGCTCTTTTGTGGAGCCCACCCAACATCAGGGGCTTGAAATATTAGCATGTTCTCAGTAAATCTAATGCTGCATTAGGTAGATGCCATTTTCTACAGCTTAAGAGCATAGAAGGGGTAAGAGATACCATGGGGAACTGGGGGGAAGGACAAAATGGTTTTTTCAAGGAAACCCTAGAAACAGTCAAGCCATTTCCATTAACAATAAATGTTGACCTTGGAAAGGAGATATGCTGGAGCATATTGAGCATGTGCTGTTTCTGGAGGCAGGTTGGAGTTATTATTTTTTAGCACTTGGAACACCTTTCATCCATGAAGCACTTACTGTGGGAATGCCAATGGCTTCTTGTGACACACCTGAGAAGCAGGAAAATGTTATTATCTCAATTTTGTAAGGATGGGGAAACAGAGGCCCAGTTTTTTCTGCTCTTTGTTTTATGCCATATTGAATGCACTGTCAAGGGCTGAAAAATAATGACTGATAAGTGTCTCACCAAGTCTATGGAAGGTGTCTTTTCAGAGTTGGTTTTAGCACTCAGATGATTCTGGCTTCTAGACCTGACCACATCTTTTCTCTGTTCATTTGGTGCTATAAAGCAGTGGTTTTCAACCATTTTTGAATCAGCAGCCATTTGTAAACATTGATGGCCAGTCCTGACCCAGTGCCCTCCACTCCCTACCCTCTGCCCCCACCCCCAGGACCCAGTGTGTGGGGTGGGGGGGTGGTAAGGGGGTCCCAAGCAGCTCCAATCAGCTCCCTGCAGGCTGGGACTCTGCAAGCCTGCAAGGGAAAAGCCATGGTTTCCCATGTTTTTCTCCTTTAAAGGAGAATCCAGTTTCAAAGTTTGTCGGGACCCTTTTATATATCCTTGCAACCTACTTTTGGGTTGAGACCCACAGATTGAGAAATGCTGCTATAAAGGACAATCTTCTGGTTCAGGCAGTGGAGCAGGGTTCAGAAGCTCTGAGCTGAATGGCTGGGTCTACCACAGGTGATCTGCATAACCTTGGAAAAGTCACCTAACTCTTAGTGACACAGGTCCCTATTGCTAACATGTAGGGCAGGCAATCCTTCCTTCCCCTCTGTACTTGCCTGTGTGGTTAGACTGTAAGCACTTTTAGGCAGAGAAAGTCCTGGTCTATACATTTGAACAGTGATTAAGGCACTGAGGCTCCAATACTTGTTGGGGCCTCTACATACTAGAGAATACCATTAATAACACAACTTATAAAAGACATGAGTGTAAAGATTTGGAACAGAAGGCAGATTTTGAAGATTCTTGGGCACGTGTACCTGGGCTCCACCCCATTCCCTCCCACACCAACTGCATGTCTTCTGTCAAAAAGAAAAAGCCCCTCCAGTCACTCTCACTCAGGCACGCCGAAGACTAGCAACGAGGCAGGGTAGACAGTTTGGAGCAGCTCTGATTATGTGCCCTAGGGCTGCACTCAAACGCTAACTGGAGGGAAGCTCAGGGCCAGTCCAAGCAGCATGAGGCCACTCCTGAGCTGTCTGCTCTGCCTAAGTGCTGGTTTCTGAAGTGTCCCAGCTGGGGCAAGTGTGCAGAGCTTATTTTAGCCACAGCCGACATGAGGCAAAGAAGAAATCATAACGCAACCTGAACAGCGCAGAGAGTTTGGATCTAGAGTCTCGGTTCGGATCCCTCTTTGCTTTTGGATAGTTAGTAATGGAAAGACGCCATCATACCTCAGTGATTAAACAGAAGGCTATTTCCCGGCATGCTATAAAATACCCTTCTGAATAAACTGAAGAATAGGCTGATACTTTATTTTCATTTGAAAGCTCTTACTTTCTGTCTCATAGAAGAGATTTCCCTCGAATAATTGATGTGACTAATGCAGCAACCTTGTCAGACTCTCTTTGGGATTTCCTGAATGTAGAGACAAGTATTTAGTGGAGATATATCCCCTGTAAAACTAAAGACATTTCTGAAATAGCATCATGATCTCATGCTTAAAATAGAGGCCATTCAGGCCTCTTCCTACAGTATGTGCTGCCATTGTCACGGCAGTGTTATTGACAGTAGGTAGCTGACAGAGATCGTTGTTAGACAGGGAACATCTTGCATTTTCAACCCGAGTGTGACATGATCCCTTCTGATGGCTTTGATGGGATTTACCCTTCCATTATTTAATATTTGCCCAGGAAAGAATCTTCCAAATCCACATTACGTTTAGGAGGCATTTTGTGAGCAGCTGGTAATCACGTATTCAGTTGGTAATTTCAAATAATACACTGCTTTAGGAGATATATATGTTTTTATTCACTGAGCTCAAAGGGTTATTTGCAACACTGTACAATGCAGCCAATGGGCAACCTGAGAGGAGGAGAGATTTTTTCTTTCTTTTTTTAAGGAAAATGTTTTGTGTTCCAAGTCAAAGCAGCCAAATCAATTCCAAATCTGTGACTCATTCAAGAACCATATGTGGCCGTACTACCAGCAAACGTCCTCCACCTGGGGCTTCAGATGCTTCCAAATCATTTGGCAGGTATCCTATGTGCAAGCCCAAGCCTGGAGGCTTGGGATTCAGAGGGCCCCAAGTTTCACTTGCCCTCAGCTGCCTGGACATAGGAGCAAGCTAGGGAAGAGTCTCCCATTTCCATAAAGTTGGCATATAGCCAAGATCTTCCCACTGGAAGTGAAAGTGGGAGGCTAGCTATGCATTACCTCGGTCAGGGTACTACCCCCTGCCAGGAAAGTGATTTTCCCCAGCCAGTAGGAAAAGCATCTTGGTGGTCTGGTATTTCCCCTGAGAGACACCTGGATTTCTTGAAAAATGGCTGTTCTGGAAATCCATCCGTCGTGACCTTGACTGGGACTAACAGATCATATATCACGGAGTGCAGGTCAGCTAGAAACATACTGACAATTTCTGCAGGGGTCTGCAAGTCTCCCGGGGCAGAGCCAAAGAAAGCGATGGAGACTTCTCCGTGATTTTGCAAGCTTTGCAAGCCCACCTTTCCACAGTTTAAAGGGAAATGCAATGCTCTTAGCTACTGCAAAATTGCTAGAACTCTGCTTATGTAACTCAATACTTTGCCCCTCCGGGGTTTGGGGACATTTATTTATTTGGTGCAGGGAATTCATTTTCATGTGAAAGGATCACTGGGATTCAGAAAAGGTGGCTGCTTTGCCTTCCGTAGTGGGGAATGAAGGACCAGAGCACAGTCTAGTGGGAGAGGCATTCCTCTTTTGGGCTGAGATTGCGTATTTTAATCACATTTGGATATGATGTAATGATGGGCTTGTTTTCAGCGAGTGAGTTAGTAAATCACTTCAAGCATTGTTTCCTGTGCTAATAACCTATAGATAGCATGAGTTTGAACTCACAATGGGGTTCCCATTTTTCCATCAGAGGACAGTGAGGTTTGCTTCCTTTTCCCAAAGTGCTGCAGGAGATTAGCTGCCAGACACGCTAGTCATCCCCAGAGAGCTTGGAGGATCTCTGGGAGTTGCTGAAGATTGAGATGAACTGTAGAGAAGTCCCACATCCCTTCAGGCACCTTCTAGCCCCCCCAGCCCACTTGTACGAACGGTTCCAAGTGAGCTGACCTGGCCGTGGCTTCATTTACCAGATGCTGTTCCTATAAAGAATACGGGAGGAGATTAGCAGTAACCCACCCTTCCTACCCTCAAGTTGTTCCAGTTTAGTGAACTCATGGCCTGAGTTACCGGGGTTTGGAGGATTGGTGATACAATGGTTCCTCCCTTCCCTCCCAGGCAGGCAGGATGACGTGGCTCTGTAATGTGGGGGTTTACATGATATTCAGATGTGTGTGGTTCCTATTAAAATAAATCTCAAAAGGAAACAAATGTTATATTGTGAAAGCCTGCCAATTCCAGATCACGTATGAGCTCAGAGTGTTGTGCAGAGAGGCTTTACTCTATAGACCTTTATAAGAGCAGTTCCTGGAGGCGCACACCAATCGCACTAATGACTCCTGATACATGTGATATATGGTTAAGGCTTTCAAAAATGACTGTTGGCTTTGTAGATCTGTTTCTGGGTGCTTATTGGGAGCCTCATTAGAAAGTCACAAAGTGCTGAGGACTCCCACCCCTGGAGAGCAGGCTCCTTCAAGATGTTTTATATTAGACTCCAAAAAAACTGAAGATCCCCAAATCCTTTGCCATTTCTGAAAGCCTTGACCTTGAAATTCTTGTAAAAAACATTGTTAAAAGGGGGAACTCAAGTTTGATTTTTTTTCCAAAGCAGTAGAAGGGGTTGTAAATGAAAATTAATGGAACAGATGTGCCTAAGGACCCAAGACTGCTTTGAAAAGACTTCTCTTGAAAGCAAATTAGCAGCTAGAATTTTAGCTATGCTATCACAGAATCCTCACCAGAGCAGTCAGACCTCAGCTAGTTATCGTTTACACTGGATGCTGACTGCAAAATGCATCACACCATCAGGAAGCGTTTCTGGAATAAGGATGCTGCATGGCAGGTTTGTGACACACTTAGCAGGAGCTGGAAGAGCCAATGATGTCAGTCAGGGTTTTTGGTGCACTGGGGTTAGGTACAAATCGCCTTTGACTGGCAGACTCTCTCCATGCTTTCAAAAAGTATCGTGATAACTCCAAGATGGAATAAAGCTGCCACTAGGGACTGAACTGCCTTGCCAGGAAGATTTAATTACACAGGGAAAAGACCAAATGTTTTCTGCTTTAGGTAAAGACAATTCACCTAATTTAGAACAGGTAATTTAATCTGGGGGGCTAAATTTAACCTACTTTTTCAGCTAAATGAAATTATTGATGGGACGAAAAGAGATGTATTCCCGATTTCTCAATCACTTATCCTGCCCATAGTGATTTAGACACTAATATAACCTATTTTATATCAGGAGTAACTGTACTGGGGCCAAAGGACGTATCAATAGCCAAGATCAGCAACCTGTGTAGCTCATGGGGTGGATCCACCCTGTGAAGAGATTGGATCTGGCCCATGAAGGTGAGGTGTTCAGCACACCGTGGTGGGGGCTGGGGAGCACCTTTTCTGTCCTGGGTCATGCATTTCTCTAATGAATTCTGCCAATATCATCCACCGCGTCTGGTTTTCCTGCTCTGCGCTGAGGTGCCTTCCATCACCCTGCAATGCCCCACACCACCACATCTGTGGCACCACATCAGTGTCGGAGATGGGAAATGATAGTAGCTGGTGGGTGATGATGAGGATAAGTCCAGTAGATAGAAGGGAGGGCTGGGGTGCAAGGTCGCAAGAGGCAGCCTGCAATTAAAGGTTGCTGACCCCTGACATTAGTATACAATAAATCTAGGTGGGCCGTGTCCACGGATTCCCCAAAGTGTTCTAGAAATGGCTCTCCTTCACGTATTGCATTTGGTTGCCCCCGGCTGTGTGTAGTGTCGGATTCAGTGCTCATTAGCATCAGAATAATATGGAGTAATTCAAAGTTACTCTGGATTCATGTCATTGTGGGTGACAAAAGAAACTGGTTTGAAAGAGTCTTCATCATCCCTGACACTGGGGCTACTGACTTATCTTCTTTCTCTGATAGTGGCTGCATGAAAGAGGAACTAATATAGAGGAAGTGCCTCAGGCATCTTTCGAATCATTTGAGGGACAAAGCAGGATGAGTGCTGTGATCATCAACTAGAGAAATTGTATCTCTGTCAATGCAAGTGCATAGGATCATGCTGGAGTCAATAGTGATTCTACTTTATTTTTAATCTATTTCAAAAGAAGGGCCTTTCCATGTGCTCTGTAACTGAGGTGTGACCACTGTATTGTATTTTATCTTCTCGTTGCTTACATGCAAAAAAAAGTCATGAGCTGTCCATTGATGCTGTGCTATCTTCCATCAGAATACTTTCCACAAATGGCAAATGATGGTTTGGAGGGTTAAGAGATAACCTTTTCCATTAGGTGTCAGGGTGGAGCTTACAGAAGTGGCAGTAAAACAAACAAGAGCACCTTTGATTCATTTGTGTAAACACTTCCTGTGCCCTTTCAGGATAGATGCAGCTGAAATACATATCACCCAGAGAGACTTCATCTGTGTCACTTCTGTTGTTTTCTTTTTATAAAACGTATCTGTACAAAGGAGATACTGATGCAATGTACCAGGTTGCCAACTCTGCAGAGTGACCTCCTATACCCCTATAATACACTTGGTTTCAAAAGACCTCCTCAGGGGTGACAGGATCATTCTGTTTCTATGGCCCAATCTATCCTGGACCAGACTGAGACCAATAGCAACAGGGGTGTGAATTATGATGGGTGTTTTGCAGTGTACATCTCACAGGGATCACCACCTCCTTCCAAAGAGCAACCAGAAAATGTGAATGGCTTTCAGATGTTTGGCTTCGATGACAGAAACATAAAGAATCAGCTGTTGTGAAATGTCTGTTTCTGGAATGAGAAAATTATCCTCTTCTAGCGCTGGATTTGACCCAGAATCAAATTTATTGGGCCAAATTTGGATCCAGTTACTCAACTCTGTGCCCCTGGGAAATTTAAGGAAAAGGGGGTTCAGGGTTCAAGCTTGGCCCATCCCAAAAATATTAACAAAGAAAAATTATGATAAGGTGCAGCACTGCAGAGCCACAGCGTCAGATTCTCCTTTCCCCTTCCTGCAGCCACAGAAACCACGATGAATTCGATGAGCTGTTCATGAGGCCCCTTCGCCTCCCTGCGCACATTTATTCACTTTCTTGTGACATGCTGGACATGCAAGTCAAAACTGGTTGCATGCTACTTGTGAAAGCTCTTCCCCCCCTGCAGCTGCAGTCCTTTAACCCTGCTGCATACATGTAATTACTCCCTGCCCGCTCCCCACCAAACTGGGGCCAGATGCTGCTGGGGTGATTAGATCAGCTGAAGTCAGTGGGACTTTTGCCTCCAGTAAGCAGTGAGCAATGACTTTGAGACTGCCCCATTAACTCTTCTTGCTTAGCTATAAATGCAGGCAGAACTGGAATGAAGCTGTTCTTCTCCGTGACAACACAGCCAAGGAGATTTTAAACCGAGGATCAGTCACTCAAAAACCATTGAGGCAGTTTTCTGATGAGGGGGCGCACAAGGCACTAGGACCTAGGAGAAGTCTCATCCACCCTGGCAGGAATTTCTTGCTTGGAGCTCAGACAACAAAGGCAGAGGGAGCTTGGTTTTCTTTCTCTCAGCATCTCCACCCTGCGAGCTGAAAACCGGTGAGTAAAGCTTTTCTGAGTGACTTCTTGCAGAAAGAAACAGATGTCAGATACAAAAGGGAAGCAAGAAACCTTCTTTTAAGTGTGTCACAGCATCTGCAGCTTCCAAAAAAAATCCTGGAAAAACCTCCCATTCATTTGGAAAGTTGCTTGAATATTCCACTGCATTATGCATGCCATGAAAGCACATGTAGCATAACTGGCACTGAGAGAGAAAATGTTTGCAACTCGGGATTTATGTGAAAACTGCTGGCATTACCCATTGCCGCTCTGCTGCATGTTAGAGACAATAATGAGATCTTGGACAGGTCACGGTGACATTGTAAAATGCAGAAAATGGGAACTGTTCTGGCAAATCTGATGGGTGGGGAAAGAGAGCAACAGCTTTTTCTAGGATTGGGAGCTGATCACTGAGCCACTAGATTTTAATCCCATTTCTGTCTGGTGTGAACACACTGCTAACGTATGTGAGGTGCATGTTAAATAGTTTTTGCCCAGTGGAGTGACAGCCTTGGAAGGGTTTCTGTATTGCAAGTCTAGGGGGAGTCTTTTGGTTTTATTGCATTTTTGTTTCTTTGGTACTAAGTTTCATTTAAAGAAAATACAAATATCGCCCATCATTTTGTTTGATCTCTGGCTCAGTACAATTTTCCCCAGAGGGCTACCTTTCTCGGGCTCCAGTCTCTCTTTCTCTCCCTCCCCGTAATACACCACAGCTCAGAACAATGAAAGGTGTGCTTGCAGAGGCACAATGTGAATACTTGCACAAAGATAGTTGCCACAATGAAATCACTTCCCTAAGGATGGGAAGGTTCAGGTAAAAAAAAAAAAGGAAGAAAGAAAGATAAAGAAAGATAAAAGAAATACCCCATTTATTTTCTTTTTTCCCCCTCCTGATTAAATAGGACCAGAACTGAATCCAGGACAGATTTGTGAACTGACAATAGCTCATCGAACCCTCAGAGCAATGACAGATTTTTCAGACATTTTTTTTCTTGGAAATGTAGGATGGTCTCAGAAATTGATTGATGGGCTGCGAGGGGGGCTGGGGAGTGGGGGGAGGGACTGCTGTATCTGATTGCTAGCCCTTATTGACCAGCCCGTCACAAAGAAAATGCCTATTCCCCTGTGACCATTCTTTCAGAAATACCAGTTTTGTCCTCATTTGAAATATTCAGACACATTGGGTCCTTCTGTGAGTCCATAGATTGAAACCCAGCTCAGAGGGATCTGCTCATTCTCTGCAGCTAAAGGAAATCTTGCAAGGCTCAAGGGTTTAATTCATTGCCAACTGTTGTTGTTTGGACAGGATTTGGGAGTTCTGCTTATCATTTTCCTGCAGCTATCCAGCCCAAAGTCTCATTTTACTGCACTTGGAAACGGCAAGGAACTTTAGTGTGCAAAGTCTAAGCTGCTATTCAAAAATACATCCCCTCCCCCATAATTGGATCCTTTTAAAAAGCCCAAGATCCCTCCCTCTTTCCCCCACCCCCAAGAATCAATACAAATTTAGGTCAGGGTGAGCAGGATACAGGTCACTTTTAAAATAAACCAATTCTGCTCTCAAAAAACAGAAGCCCAGGCATGGAGTGCATGTAATTTCTCCCAGATTTGGGTTTTGATCAGTCTAATATATTGTTCATATTCTTTCCTCCTCATTTCCCTCCACTCAGCTTCAGATCTTTAGGGGTCACCAAACTATGGAACTTGATTTTGGACACTTTGACGAAAGAGATAAGGCGTCCAGAAACATGCGAGGCTCACGTATGAATGGCTTGCCTAGCCCTACTCATAGTGCTCACTGTAGCTTCTACCGAACCAGGACCTTACAGGCACTGAGTAACGAGAAGAAAGCAAAGAAGGTGCGTTTCTATCGCAATGGGGACCGCTACTTCAAGGGGATTGTATATGCTGTGTCCTCTGACCGCTTCCGAAGCTTCGACGCTTTGCTGGCTGACCTGACCAGGTCCCTGTCTGATAACATTAACCTGCCTCAGGGAGTTCGTTACATCTACACCATTGATGGAGCCAGAAAGATCGGGAGCATGGATGAACTGGAAGAAGGTAATTAGCAATGTCCGATGGTTGAGTTACGGTCAGGTGAGGAGGTGGGGGAGAATTATGTAGCACTGCTTGGTTGTGACTCGACAGTCACATTTCTTCTGTGACCAATAGATGACACTATACTATTGTCTGTATTGTGGGGTTGTAATTCGTTGAATGGGCAGCCAGAGCTTTGGGGAAGGGACTGAAAAACATTTTAGAAATAAAATAAAGTATGCAAAGACAAAAATGAGGCAGTGTGATAGAAAGTGTGTATGAGTGCATGTGTGAGAAGGGGTTCTGCATGCCTGTAGTTGAGGCACGTAAATATACAGGCATGTACCGGGTGTTTCGGTGGATATGGCCAGGGGTGTGTATGTCTGTGTGCCTGTGGTTGCAGGTGTTGTGCACGGTGTGCTTGGGGTGACTGTGTGTTTGAGGGGGCTGCACAGTATATTTGTGAGTGTGTATGGGAGTAATTTTTGGACACATTGTATTCCCATGGGGATGTGTGTGAGTAGCATAGGGGTTGTGTATGGGGAGGAGTTGGGCACAATAGTTCAGTGTATTTGTGTGAATTGTATCTGTGTAGCCGAGAAGTTTGCGCTGTATGACTATATGGGTGTGCTGGAGGAGGAGCTGCATTCAGTGGGGATATTTGGTTTGCCTAGAAAGGGGTGTCTCAATTTGGAAGGAAGATTTTTGAACAAGATACAGAATAGCATCAGTATGTTGGAAGGAATATGTACAGCATGCCTGAAGGGTTGGGTGTTGGGGAAGATGTATTTAACACTTCTGGAAATATGTACATATGTAGTGGGGGGCGGGGAGGGCGCACACAGTATTTCCCTAGGGCGGTGTCCTTTATGTTTGCCACCAATAAGCACAATACGTCTGTATGGGCGTGCCCACATCTCTATGGGCGACTGGCACAGTACATTTGTGGGGGTCGTTTCGCATGTCGCTATCTCTGTGGTGATGTGCACAGCACATCTGTGTGGGTGTGTCGATATATCTCTGGGGGGCTATGAACCAGGCAACTGTGAGTGTGTTTGGGAGTTATGAGTACAGCATGTCTGTGTGGTCATGTCTGTGTGTCTTGAAGGTAATATGCACAGTAGGACCGTGTGGGTGTGTCTGGGTATCTTGGGGAGGATTATGCAGAGTATTTCTGCAGGCATGTCTGTACGTTTGCCAGTGCTGCGCTTTGTATGTCTGTAGGCTGTACGGGGAAGGAAATATGCATGGTGTTTTTGTAGGTTCTCTCTCTGTATGAATGTGCACATCGACTAAAGGTAGATTTCCTCCCTGGAATGTCTTTGTTCCTGTGTGTGCGTTTATTACTTGTTGAATTGTTGGAATTGCACATTTTTCAAAATGCCACCTCAAATTCAGATTCATCAGGAAAGCCTGAGCAGGCTGTTGTTCAGTTTGTCCTCGCTTACCAGAGATCTTTCTGCCACGTGACTTACCTCTGAATCTGTGGACTGCCATCTTAAATCGTCTTATTTTCTGGAAATGCCATTAAGACTTTCCAGAATGATATCACAACCTGGTCACTGCCACTTTATCTTATGTTACCACCTTGGGATGAGTCTCTGCAAATGACATAATTCTATGTAACAACAGAGATGAGGACATCCATCATCATTCTGGTGCTCTCTATTCAATTAAAAAATCAACTGTCTGGTTCTTTTTTGGATTTACAAAGGCGACATTTATCTTGATACTGGTTATTTCCACATGTTGACAGGCATTTTATTTCAGACAGACCTGGCCCATTCAATGAAACTATTGGGAAGTCAGTGGTGATGGGTAGGGGGTGCATGTGCACCCTGTGCATAGGGGGTGTGCATACAACCCCTGAGAGCACTGGTGCACCCCCTCACAGGCTGCTCTCCCCACTTAGGCAACGGGCAGGGGGGGCAGGCTGAAGCACCAATGCTCCCCCCTGTGAGCGCCGGCCAGGGAGTGGGAGGACTGGATGAAGTGCCATGCCCACTTCCAGGAATGCCATGGCCGCTTCCTGGTCAGTGAGATTGGCTGTGGGGGGACACCCCGCTCCCCCCTGCCAGTCACTGGGAGGGGCATGTGCCCCCCGAAGAAGGTGGCACCAGTCGCCTATGGGGAAAGTCACAAAGCCCTTGCCTTTTAATGGGAGGCAGAATGTTGTAAAGAATAAGGTACTATCTATAACATCAAGAGCTTTCAGGCTAGGAACAGAAGTTGCAAATAAGCCGGTTTAACTGATCAGAAACCAGTTCAGATTTGTAACACAGCAGAAGTTAAGTGTGCATAAACTGCTTCTGAAATGGCCAAAACTTGTTTAAGATAAACCTAGATGAATGTAGTATCGGGCTTAACCGATTTAGGTTAAATTGGTTTATTGAACTTCTGTCCCAGATCCCCTCCAGATTCAAGTTAACTCGCAATCCTCCCACATCCCAGGATGCTTTGTACCTCCCCCACAACCCCCCCTCACAGGGTCCAAGCTATCTGCTCCAGCCAAGTATGGAGCCATACTCTAGCACCTCCCCCCCCGCCCCGCTTCTTGCCTGAGGCACTCCAGGCATGTGGCTGCATTTCCAGAATCAAAATGGATGTCTGTTCACTTACTTATCAATCTACACAGCTTAGACTAACCTGCGAAGATTGAATCAATTTTGCCTCAGGCTTTTTGACTGTCTGTACTTGGCTTCAGTGTGCAACACTGAAGATGGTTCTTTGTCCCCAGATTGTGTCATGTGTAAAATGAGAATATAGATGTTTGCTCACTTTCCTACAGTAACTTTTTAATGAAACAGCCTCCGAATAAGTACTATACCAAGTATCACTACTCAGAGTTTTACTAGAAAAGTATAAAGGTTGTCTTACACGATCTCTGTCTTTGAAAATTATATACCTTATCACCGTGCCATTGCAATTAGATTAAGAATTGATTTCACACAGATGGAGGTGTGATGGTTGGTTTTTTGCAGGGTTTTTTCCTTTGTGTTGTGGTTGGTTTTTTTTTGGGGGGGGGGGGGGGGGTTGCCAACTAATGATGTCACACATCCAGTTTCAATCTTTCAGTGTCCTAATCGTGGAACTTGGGTACGGTGAAGAGACACACACCAGCCCCGGGTACCATTTTGTTGAGGTTGCCAAAATAGCAGCCCCAGATGGGCAAGGTGCTGGGAGCTTGCACTAGCCCCAGCCTAGCAGCATTCAGGGAGCTAACCCTACCTCCTGCCTCAGTGAGGCAGCATGCAGGGAGACAGCCCTGGCAGCAGCTGCTGTAAGGTAAGACCCTCCCATACTTGCCCCCCACAACCCCTCCTCTCCACTGCCCTCAGGCGCTTGGTACAACAAATCCACACCCCTGCCTCCCTACAATCTTACCCAGAATGCAAAAATCTTTCTGGTATATCTTAAACATACCAGGCATGTACCAGTTGCACAGAATCATAGAGAAGTATGGTTGGAAGGGACCTCCACAGAGCATCTAATCCAACCCCCTGCCTGCGCCAGGATCATCATGTTGCTGCCTAGATTTTGCTTTTTCTGTAACTTTTTCTCTTTTCAGTAATAACTCCAGAAAAAGAACCTAGTAATCCCCGTTGTTTTTTCCATTTTTGTCATGGGAGTCAACATATCTGTCACATTTCGTTTTTATAAACATTTGCATGGACATCACTATCTTACTTTTTCAGGATTGTGGTATATTTCTGCTGGCATCGCTAAATTAATTGCTTAGATTACAGCAGGGGGTGCTGACGCTTGGATTTAGCTTGCCGCGCCAAAATGGCAATTTAAAAAATAGCATCAATGAAATGATTGTGAAAAGTAATTCTTTATTTAAAACATAGTTGACAGTGTGGCAGTGTCCTCCTTCAGAACCTCAGCCAATGAAAACATGGATCTGAATGGAATAAAAACAAAGGAAGCCCCACCCAGGAATGAAAATGTAAAGCTAACAGCTTGTTGCCTTACCAACTGCTGATGATAATATTCTCATGTCACTAATGATAATCTGCTTTCAGAAAACCAGAAAGAATAAAAAACTAATTGGTCCTAAGGCAGTCACTGTAATCACACTGTATTTACACTGCAGTTGCATGGTCATTGTTTCATGTAACCCCTGCAGCTAATTTTAGTATTAATGCTCAATGAAAAATAATTGGGATGCAACTACAATATAACAACATTTGCCATGTTATAAAGTATAACTGGGAAAGGTAGTCACCAAAGGGAAAGACTGGTCTTTATAAACTACTTTTTATAAAACACATAAAATTAGTAGTACTAAGTGCTGCATTCTGTGTTCTCTGATCTATGTCATATAGACATGTGCTGTAACATGGTGGTACCCTAAATACACCTTAATACAACCCTATATAAAATGTACCATGCTATTTTTAAATCTTGCAACTATCCTGACCTTACACAAGCTGAAGAGCAGAAGGGTGTATATCTCAACGATGAAGAGAACTCACAAAACGAGTGTAGTCTTGGGTCCCAATAAAATGTTTCTTCCAGGCTTCCAACAAACTTAGAAGAATGGACAGCGATGGCATAGAACCATTCTCCTCAACACGGTTCTCGGGTAAATTAGTCCTCTTTGCTGTCTGCAATTGGGCCGTTACATGTCTTTCATACAACATTAACTGCATCACCCTCCCTTTTTTAATACCATCTTTGACTAATGTTCTCTTTCCACAGCAGGCTGAAGTTCCCCATCCTTACAGTGGAGGCTCGTCAATCATCATACCCTTTGCCCATATGCACTGATGTCCCTTGCTCCCATGTTCTTCCTATGCCTAAATCCTTCTTTTTCAAGCCTGGCTTTGTACTTTTGTTCATACTCTCTCCTGGCCCTGAAGTACTCTCTCTGCCTTTGTCTCTCAACTTCCTTCTCTTCCTCCTCGAGAGCTTCTGTTAAAACCCATTTTCTCACACAGTCCCACCACCTTGCTTTTTCACCCATAGTCCTCCAACCTTGTTCTCCTCAGCTAGTTCTCATGATTTGCCTTGTATTTGTCTTGTTTCAGTTTTTTAACACAAGAAACACTCTTATCCACAGCTTTGCAAACAGAAATTATATTTACGGTGCCAGTGAACAGAAATGATTTATTAATTATTACTTTGAGATATTTGAGTGTAATGGCAGGATTCTGTTAGTAAGCCTGGATCTTGACCAGTGAAGGAACCAATTTCTGTTCGTTCTTCATAATGTCTCTGCACTTCAGCTGGTTGCTACTTTTTTAAGCTAGGCCAGATAGTGTAGGTTTAGCCCTACATTTGATCTATGGCTCGTTCCCACTGCTGAGGCTCAGCAAAGCACTTGGACATCTCTCCACCATTACAAATGTTTCAGGTGACCTCCATCTTAGGGCCCATCTTTAGTGGCTATTCTGGATGAAGGTAAATAAACGACTGTTTTAGAAAAAAATAGGGGATAAGCCTGGCCAACATCTCTCCTTAAAACATTCTAATGACCCAGACTTTTGGAAACCTATTAACAAATTCCTTTACCCACATTTCTGGTACTGCCAAGCTCTCCTTTGTACACTGGGATACTGTGACCATGAAAGGTGCTAAATAAATGTATTCTGTAGTCTTTTCTGAAGTTCTTGGTATTAGGGCAACTCACATCATCTCAGAAGTTCCTGCTAGACCAGGGGCAGGCAATTATTTTGGGTGGATGGCCACTTACCAAGTTTTGGCAAGATGTTGAGGGCTCAATGGCAGGTGCCCCACCCCCTGGTTGCCATCTTGTGACCGGAAGCCCTGCCGCCTAACCCCCGACCTTTGCCCCCAGAAGTACTCCTTTCAGCAAGGGGTTTTGCCATCTCTGAACCAGAAAAATACCAAATTATACTCTAAAAATCAAACATCGAGAACATTCATCAATTTGAATTCCAAAAATATTTTTGTTGTGTAGTGTACATAGAGGTGATTGCACAATAACTTAAAATGAAGTCTTACTTTTGTATATTGTGGGGGGCATGGGAGGTGGGTATAGCTGTGGGAGGTGGATAGGTGTGGGGGTGGGGTGAAGGAGCATGTGGGTGTGTGTATGGATATGTGGGTTTTGGGTGGGCATGGGGTTTACAGGGGGCTGGGTGTCTGTGGGGGTAGATAGGTGTGTGGGGTGAGGGAGCATGGGTGGGTAGGTATAGGGTTTGTGGGGAGAGGGTGGGTACAGGGTGTGGGTGTGGTGGTCCACATGTATGGCAGTCTGGGGTGGGGGGTGGGTGCATGTGTATGGTCAGGTGTGCATGTGGGACTCGCTCTATGAACACACACACACTCACACTGTCCCTCCCTCATTGCTCTCTCCTTCCCTCCCACAGATGCATGCACACAGCCCCCACCCCGCTGCTCCTGGCCCCAGAGTACTGGCATGGGCCCCATGCTTCCGCGGTCCGGCCATGCAGCTAGGAGACGTGTGGTGCAGGAGTGGCCGGCCGGCAGGCAGGCAGGCAGGGAAGCAGTGAAAGCGGCAGCAGGCACGGGGCAAGTGGGAACGAGTGGGTGTGCGGGAGCGCAACGACAGCTGGGCAGGAGCCTGGGGCCCATGCCAGTGTTCTGGGGCCAGGGCTGGCAGACCCCATAGCAGGACAGCAGGAGTGTGGGGTCCCAACCTGCAGGGGCTCTATGATGCCAATCTGACTCCCTGCTCTCCCTGCTGGTGCGTAGACCTCTGCCAGCCCATGCCCCACATTCCTGCTGTCCCACAGGCACTGGCCTTGAGACACTGGTGCAGCCCTGTGCTGTTGCTGAGCTCCCGTGCACCAGCTTGCTACCACTCCCCCCACCCACACAATCCTCCCTTTCCCCACTTTGCTGCCTGCCACTGTGGCACTCTGGCTTCATGGCTGCAACCGCAGGACTTGGCCGGAGTTGGCCCAGCCCCACAGCCACAAGGACTAGGGCAATCGCTTACGGCCCTCCCCTTCTTCCTTCCCCCCACGTTCTTATCTGAATTCCCCTCTCTGGTGCAGGGAGACAAGAACAGCCCTGTGGTCCCAGGCCACAAGCCTCTGCTAGGCAGGAGCTTTCAGGTGGTGGGGAGATAGGGGGAGGTTGGAGGGATCAGGGCCAGGCAGGCTTTGCCGCTGGGTCCTGCCACCGGCTTTCACTGTGTCCTACTTCCCCTGGTTCCTGTCATCTTTGACAGGCATCCAGGATCAGATAAATATTAGTTTTCTAATTTTTTTAGGGGCCCTGTGTGCTGGATAGAATGGCCCAGCAGGCCGGATCTGGCATACGGGCCATGTTTTGCCCACCCCGTGCTAGACTGTGATTACCTCTGATATCTAGACAATGCCTTTGCTCACTGTGAGCATGCATTTTCTAACAGGTCCGTTACAGCAAGATAGTAATTTCTCAGCTCCCAAACACAAACATTACATTTTCCCCTTTTTTTGAAAGCAGGGAATATAGGCAAAAACTGAGTTAACCTCAGTTCACTGGAGGCGAGTTATTTTCCTTCAGACAAAGCCACTGCCACTCACCTGACAGGTTCAATCTGTCACTGTGCTGATGTTTCATATTATTGGTTACAGTAGTACTTAAAGGCACACCTACATTGCCATGCTAGATGCTGTGTAAACACAAAGCAGGAGAGTTTCTTCCTGGAGTAAGAACAGTCTAAATAGGCAAAGCTGAGGGAAAGGGAGTATTGATCTTATCTCCTATGGTACTGATGGGGAACTGTGGTGCAGAGAGATTAAGGAGCAGATCCTCTTTTCCTGAAATGATAATCCTAATTTAGCTTCTGCTTGTTCTAAACGAACCCAATCAGGCTCGGGGGAGTGATCCTATATTGCCATCCTGTGTCTCAATCAGGTGCCTTAGCACAGCCTAAGATGCCTCCATCATGCTGCAATCTAATTGGATCCTGACAGCACAAAAGGAAAATATCTTACCAGGAATCAGAAGCAGAGCAAAGCAATGTCTTCTTCTAGGACCTTCTCAGTCTCAACAGGTGTACACCCACCTCTCCTACATCTCAGCAGGGTGCCCTAAGCAGCAAACTATTTTCTAAGCTGAGCTAAGATTATCCTCCAACATGCCTACTGAAACCAGGTTGTAGGATAGCCAAGAGTAAATGATTCATGGGATCTTCTGAAAAGCAAGAAATATGGTATCTAGTGGTGGCCCATTGAGGTGGACCCTGTCCTGGAAGAGAGGGAACCCTGGCTCCTGTTTTCTGTACAGTTTACACATTTTATGAAAGACAATTTGAGGTAAAATGTGTCACTTCCACTGATGTAAATCTGGAGTAATGACTGTGTAAGTGAGGATATTATTGCGGGTTGTGGGATCTGACCCAATGGAGTTGCATAAATACAGTGCACAGGGTGAGTGGAAAATGAATTTATCACCAACAGTGAATATGCATACTCTGTGGCGGGCCAGTAGAGGGTGCTCCTGCACTGAGCCACCCACCTCACTGCGCCCAACCACCTTCCAGGCTCCGAGCGCCTCCCTAGGGGCACCTCACATCTGGCCGCCCCCCTTCCTGGAGCACACTCACTAGCTTGGGGGTAGAGTTGCCACCACTCAGGGACGGGCTTGATTCTGGCACTGCACCCACTGGGAAACACAGGCCTACTAGCCCTCAAGGGTATTTGACTCACTTCAAGAACTTGGGATGCTTCCCTCGGTTGGAAGCACAAGTAGTGGTCTCCCTTAGTCAGCCGAACCAAGGCAACCCCAATGCATAATCTAGGCCCACTCCCAATCAGTCTCCCATGCTAGGTACAAAGGATAACTGTATTGGTTACAAGGAGTAGGGTTGGAATAGGGTACAGAGCTGAGTTGTATCAGAGAAATCCCATAGAGCAAACAGGGTGGCTGGAGTAGTCTATGATCACGCATCTGAGTTAGTGCAAGCTATATATCTAGTTAGATCTCAGGTAGCTTACTCACAACTATCATCCAGAGGCAGGTGCAGATTGCCTCTGGAGGCAGGCAATTCCTTGATCGTGAGTTTTGAGAGAGAGAGTAAGTTTCAGATGGTCCAATCTTCTCTCTCTGTAAGTTCTCCTCATGGCTGCTGCCTTTCCTTCTGGGCAGTCCTTAACTTATATGGCCCTTATGACCTCATTTACCTGGTCCAATGGAGGCCAGCACCTGTTGGCTGTCAGTCAACCAATTTGAAATGCATCAGTGTTTGCTGGGCAGACCGGCAGTCTGTAGCCCACCAGGGAGCCCAAGCCCCTCACCCAGGTATGTGATGCCAATCACGTAGGCAGAGGGAGCAGGTTTCCCCCCTCCCTCAGGAATGTATCCAGCTCAGGTTACCTAAAGAGATAGGGTAAGGTGTGTACCCTCTGCAGGGCCCATACCAACCAAACTGTCACCGAGCAGAGTTTTGGGGGAGAAACAGAGCTGGCCTTCTGCCACATACTCCACCATCCTTTGTAAGGTGAATACATGGTGAGCAAGGTCACAGCGGAAGTCTGATTTTAGCAGAGTTACCTTCTCCACAGTGGAGAAGGTAACCTCATGTCTCAACAGGAGGACTGTAATGACAAAGCACAGGAGGTTCTGGGCTTCATTTTTTCTGAAAGGAAAGTTACAGACCTTGAGCTGTGCTAGTAACAAACCACCAGGATTTATTTTCTTCTCTCCAAATACATACTTCTTTTCTGTAAAGGAGTCAGCTAATGTCTTTCAAACAGCATTTTCTGTATAAAACAGTACTATAAATAGGACCACTAGTAGAAGGCTTTCCAAATAGTACAGCCCACTGGGAAGGAGTTTCAAGGAGATGGAACGCAGGTGAAGAAAACTGCTGTCTTTTCCCTGTGCTGTCTATTCCCTGTGCTGGTTTTCCACTTTATCCCAAGGAAATTGTACAAAGCAGTATTGACTCACTTCAATGGGTAGGAAGGCCAGACTTCGGGCTGCATGAAACTCACTCATGCACTCTGCTATATACTCTGCTCTATGCTGTCTTTTCACAGCATCTGATGAAACAAAGTTGGGTTCATAAAAGCTTGTGCTGTCTCTCTGTGGGTGCACCTACATGTGCACTTAATGTGCAGTAGACTAATTTGCTAAGGTGTAAAGCTTCACAATCTATACATGCAATGTTATTTTACTACAGCAAACTAATTACTGTTAGGGACCATACTATCTTACGATGGTGAAAATAACTATGCCTAAATGCATGTGTAAATGCTGACCTGCGTGTGTAAATTGTACCCGGTTAGCCCAGGCTGCAGGGGGCCAGGTCCCTGTCTGCTACCTAGTCACATGGCTCAGCTGTTTGGGCACTCTCATGCCCCAGTGCCCTTCGTCACCTGAGCCTGTCAGCCTGGGGCTGCTTCATCCCAGTTCAAACTGCTGTGGCCCTGGGCGCATAGGTAAACGCTGCATCCAGGAGCAGTTAACTCCAGCACAAACTGTGCCAGAATTTATTCATAGATTCATAGATGTTAGGGTCAGAAGGGACCTCAATAGATCATCAAGTCCGACCCCCTGCATTGGCAGGAAAGAATGCTGGGTTCAGATGATCCCAGCCAGATGCTCATTCAACCTCCTCTTGAAGACCCCCAGGGTAGGGGACAGCATCACCTCCCTTGGCAGCCCATTCCAGATTTTGGCCACTCTAACTGAAGAAGTTCCTCCTAATGTCCAGTCTAAAACTGCTCTCTGCTAGCTTATGGCCATTATTTCTTGTAACTCCCAGGGTGTCTTGCTGAGTAGAGCCTCACCAATTCCCTTCTGCGCCCCCATGATGAATTTATAGGCAGCCACAAGGTCGCCTCTCAACCTTCTCTTGCAGAGGCTAAAGAGGTCCAGGTGCCCTAGTCTCTTCTCGTAGGGCTTGGCCTGCAAGCCCTTAACCATACGAGTGGCTCTTCTCTGGACCCTCTCCAGGTTATCCACATCCCTCTTAAAGTGTGGCACCCAAAACTGGACGCAGTACTCCAACTGTGGTCTGACCAGTGCCCGATAAAGGGGAAGTATCACCTCCAATGCATGATAAAGTGTCGTTAGCTTTGCTGATGACTTTGTCACACTGACGACTCATGTTCATCTTAGAGTCCACTAGGACTCCAAGATCCCTTTCTGCTTCCGTGCTGCCAAACAGGGCATTTCCTAGGCAGTAGGTGTGCTGGACATTTTTCCTCCCTAGGTGCAGCACTTTTCATGTCTCCTTGTTAAATCGCATTCTATTGTTTTCTGCCCATTTGTCCAACCTGTCCAGGTCTGCCTGTAATTGTTCCCTGCCCTCCGGTGTGTCTACGTCGCTCCACAGTTTTGTATCATCCACAGACTTGGACAGAGTACACTTCACTCTCTTTTCCAAGTCACTGATGAAGGCATTGAAGAGTATCAGTCCAAGAACTGAGCCCTGTGGGACCCCACTGCCCACATCCTTCCAGGTCGATACCAACCCATCCACCACCACTCTCTGGGTACAACTCTCTAGCCAATTTGCCACCCGCTGGACTGTGTAATCATCCAAGTCACAGCCTCTTAACTTGTTCACAAGTATGGGATGGGATACCATATCGAAGGCCTTCCTGAAGTCTAAGTAAACGATATCTACCCCTACTTCTGCATCCAGGTGTTTTATAACCTGGTCATAAAAAGAGACTAGATTAGTCAGACATGATCTACCTGTTATGAACCGGTGCTGGTTTCCGTTCAGCATAATTTTTCCTGCTGAGCTCTCACATATATGAGCCTTAATAATCTTTTCAAAGACTTCAGCAAGGATGGAGGTGAGACTGACTGGCCTGTAGTTGCTTGGATCCTCCTTCTTTCCCTTCTTGAAAATAGGGACCACATTGGCCCTTTTTCAGCCCTCAGGGACCTGTCCCGTGCACCATGAGTGCTCAAATATTCTTGCCAGTGGCTGTGCAATGACATCAGCCAGTGCCTTCAGTACCCTTGGATGGAGCTCATCCAGGCCTGCCAACTTAAATACATCCAGTCCTTCCAAGTGACTCTGCACTATCTCAGGGTCAATGCTTGGTGGTCTGGCACCCTGTTGTTGTCTCTCTACGATCCCACTGTGAGACTTGTCTTGCCCCTCGTTTAGGAACACTGAGGCAAAGAACTCATTGAAGAGTTCAGCCTTGTCCCCCCTGTCTGTCACCAATTGCTTTTGTCCATTCAGTAGTGGTCCTATACTGCTCTGGGCCTTCCTTTTACTCCCTATATATCTGAAAAACAATTTTTTGTTATTTCATAGATTTCATAGACATTAGGGCTGGAAGGGACCTCGGGAGATCATCGAGTCCAGCCCCCTGCCCAAAGGGCAGGAAGTCAGCTGGGGTCATAGGATCCCAGCAAGATAAGCATCCAATTTACTCTTGAAGGTGTTCAATGTAGGCGCTTGAACCACCTCCGCTGGCAGACTGTTCCAGACCTTGGGGGCTCGGACAGTAAAGAAATTCTTCCTTATGTCCAGCCTGAAACGGTCTTGCAGGAGTTTGTGACTGTTCGACCTCGTCATCCCATGGGGCGCTCTGGTGAACAGATGTTCCCCCAGATCCTGGTGGTCACCCCTGATAAACTTGTAGGTGGCCATCAGATCACCCCTGAGCCTGCGCTTTTCCATGGTAAAGAGTCCCATGGCTCTCAGCCTGTCATCGTAAGATCTGTTTTCCTGACTTCTGATCATGCGTGTGGCTCTCCTCTGCACTCTCTCAAGCTTCTCCACATCCTTTTTGAATTGTGGAGCCCAAAACTGGACGCCGTACTCCAGCTGCGGCCTCACTAAGGCCGAGTACAAGGGGAGAATGACGTCCCGGGATTTGCTCGAGAAGCATCTATGGATGCACGCCAGCATTTTGGTCGCTTTACTAGCCGCAGCATCGCATTGCAGGCTCATGTTCATCTTGTGGTCAATGATGACCCCCAAGTCTTTTTTTTCTGTAGTGCTAACCAACGTAGCACTGCCGAGCCTATAAGGGTGCTGCAGGTTTTTCCTCCCAAGGTGGAGAACCTTGCATTTTTCGGTGTTAAACACCATGAGGTTCTCGTCTGCCCATTTGCTGAGCTTGTCCAGGTCAGCCTGGATCACCCGCCTATCTTCTGGCGTGGATGCTTTGCCCCAAAGTTTGGTGTCATCGGCGAACTTGGCCAGTCCACTCCTGACTCCAATGTCCACATCATTAATGAAGGTGTTGAACAGTATGGGTCCCAGGGCAGAGCCTTGAGGGACCCCACTGGTCACAGGGCACCACGATGAGAGACTGCCATCAATCACAACCCTCTGGGTCCGACCACGAAGCCAATTTCCCAGCCAGCGAATCGTGGTGGAGCCAAAGCCACAACTGGGCAGTTTGGCCAAGAGGTGATCATGGGATACCAGATCAAAAGCTTTTTTGAAGTCAAGATATATGACATGAACCTCTTCTCCCTTGTCCAGGTGATAGGTCACCTGGTCATAGAAGGAAATGAGATTGGTCAAACAAGACCTACCCGCAACAAACCCATGCTGGCTGTCCCTTAGGATGTTAGCCTGGGCCGGTCCCTCAAGGATGGCCTCCTTAATAAACTTTTCTAAGATCTTCCCCAGGATAGAAGTCAGGCTAATGGGCCTGTAGTTAGCCGGATCCACTCTCCTCCCTTTCTTGAAGATCGGCACCACATTGGCCTTCTTCCAGTCTTCGGGCACTACACCAGAGCGCCAGGAGTTTTCAAAGATCCATGCCAGGGGCTGGGCTATGACGCTCGCCAGCTCCTTGAGTACCCTGGGGTGCAGGTTGTCAGGGCCAGCTGACTTGACTTGGGATGCTCCATGGTAGTTTTGGCCTTTCTAACTGCCTCCCTACAACTGCGAGCTGAGGAGGCATACTCCTCTTTAGTAATTTCTCAGTTAATTTAATTCAGGGGTGGGCAAAATATGGCCCATGGTCATTCTATCCAGCCTGCGGGGCCCTAAAAAAATGTAGAAAATTAATATTTCTCAAAAATGACAGGAACCGAGGGCAGTAGGACCCAGGGAAAGCCCAGCGGCCTCCCACAACAGCAGGGCCCTCCCGGCCCCACCCCCCAGCCAGAAGCCCGAGCCATAGTTTCTGGGCTGGGAGCACAAGGCTGTCCTGGTGCGGGAAGCTCAGGTAAGGTGAGGGGGACCCCAGGCAGAGAAGGAGTGCATGGGGGGGAAGTGGCCCCTCCCCACCCACCCACGCCCAGTGCCCCACAGCCCCATGCAGGCTGCGAGTGCCTGCAGTGTGGGGTGAGATTTATACTAAGTACACACAGTCAAGAAGCCTGAGGCTGAATCAGTTTAGTCTTTGCAGACTAGTCTAAAATGCACAGATTAAATTGAAACAGAAGTGAAAAGGCTTCATGACTTAGCCCTTTCTTAACAAAAGTGAAAAGACTCAAGACCTTTAGTTCAGGAAATGCAGCCACATACCTGCCATGGCTCAGGCCTGAAGCCAGGGGGCACTAGAACATGACTCTCTGGCTGTGTGCTCACTTCCTTTTCCTGCTGCCCCCAAGATCTCTGGGATTTTCAGTCCAAAATCATAGCTCCAGGGCTCTGCAGGTTTGCTCATCACTTCTTCTTCCTGCTTCCAGGTACCCCTGGGATTTGTAGTCTACAGCTGAAGCCAGCACTAAGTTTGAGCAGGGGGAGAGGTGTTTAACTTTCTTCCCTGGTCTCAGACCCCAGAAAGGGTTTGCTTCCCCCTGCAAACTGGGCTGTATCCCCAGGTAGGCTTGCCCCCTGACCCTGTGTCAACCAGCCCTCACTGCCCCAGCTAGAGCCCTGCTCTCTAGAGGAAATAGCATAGCCCAACCCAGGACTGAAAATCATGCTGGGGGACTGTAACTTAACTTGAACCAGGAAGGGGTTTGGGACAGAAGTTTCATAAACTGATTCGACACAACTCAGTTAGGTCTGATAACGAAATTCAACCGGGTTTATTTTAAACCAGCTTCAGCCATTTTGAAATTGATCTATGTGTACTGAGCTTCTGTTCTGTTATAAGTTTAAACCAGTTTCTGATTGCTTAAACCAGTTTGTATAACTTCTGTCCCTAGCCTTATTGACGCTACTACTAAATTTTATTGCATTAGTTAGAGGAGCTCCTGGTAACCTGTTGCACTACTGCATATGACTAGTGCCATGATCCAAATCCAGGTTGGGTAGTTACTTTCTGCCCACCTGAATTATCCTGGTAGTTTCCATTGGATTATTTGTCCACTTACTTGTAGAATAACTTAGAAAACAGAAACACCTTCAACTTCTAACTTCAAAAAGCTGTATTGAACAAATATCTAAAGGGCTGAAGAAAGTGTCAGAGAAGGGGGGAAACCATGTTCAGGGAGTAGGATGCCCTATGGTTCAGGGGCAGAAATTGAAAGCCCAGTCCTGCAGAAGGCCAGGTGCTAAGGCTGGGGTCACAATTCCACACAGCTGAAGTCGGGCACAATGTAAAATGCAGGAACTGAAGACAGCAGAACGGAGAAGCAGCAATGCCAGTCCTAACCCACAGGAGACTCTTTAGCAGAATAAATTTTGGCAGCTAACTTGGCAAAATTGCCTCAGTCCACCTTCTCCACTCTTGCCTGCAAGGTCGTCATGCAAAATTTATTACACTTAGGAAAATTTGCAAACTAAGAACCTGAAAAAGGGTTCCTCCATTTTTAAAAATTTTTAGCTACTGAGGAAGGGAGATCACAAAGGTGGGATTAAGGTTTACTGTGAAAGAGAATAGTTGAAACTTCTCAACTTTAGCTTAGCACTCTTTTAAAAAAGTGTGTGTATATATATGTTTGTAGAGAAGATGTGTTTTATTTAGTAGCTGCATAATCACTCTGCAACTTTACAGAGCATCATGAGAAAGTAATTAGATATAATAAAAGCAGCAGTTAATTTAAAGTCATAGTGGAGTTATTAGTTATCAATAGGAAGCTTAGCTTCTAACATAAAGTATAGTAATTTTTTACATGACTTTGAACCAAATTCTTACCTGTGCTATGATAAAGAAACGTATGTCCGGACCACTTTGGTGCCTTGATAATGCACTTCTGTAGCATTTAGGCATCATATGAAGAGCTCATGATAAGCAGCTGCAGCGTGTTGGCATTGTAACACAGATGGGCTTTGCTTTCACTATTCTGGCATCATGATAGAAGATACTCCTGCAGCTGTCTGGCTCCACGGTGTTACAAAAAAACCCCCATTGGCTTGGTACCACATCAGCAAGAACTTTTTGTTAATGCCATGATACTTTATTGCTTTAAAACCCCAAACCCACAGTACTGTGCAAGTGAGATTTTGTTCTGAGGTGGGGAGGACAGATCTTTGTGCTGTGAAGCTGCCATTTGGATTGTGCCTAGTGAATGCAACAAAATGGCTGCTCCTTATATCTGAATAGAGGTGCACTCTTGCTGTCTTACTGAACATGTGCTCAGCAGCTTAATGACTTATGCATGGGAGTATTCATATCAATCTGACTTCGAGCTAAGCGTATGAGCAGATTTTTGTAGGAGTGCAGCTTTTGGGGCAAGAGGCGTCTCTGCTTTGCTATTTTGGCTTTCAGCAACCGCTCTGTGCCCTTTTCCCGCATTCAGTCTGATATATCACGCACGTCCTCAATCACACGATGCTGTGGTTATGGCCGTTATATTTCTCCATGACAGGAGAAGTCATAAACCTTGACCTCCCATTAACTGCTAAGGTGAGAGAGACACGTGGGTAGAGAAATATCCACGGCCCTCCTTTCCCCACTATCTGTCCCTGGAAATCCATTGGTGTTGGAGGCTTCCTAATGCTCAGGGTGCCTGTTCACTGTGCTATCACTAGGATCGCTGGTGGTGTTGTTTGATATCAAATAATACATCTAATTAATAAATAGAGCCCTAGACTGAGAGGTAATAGAGTATTACAAAAATGCCTCCAACTGGCACATGAAAGGGGAAAGAAGAATATAAAAGGGAATCTTCCCTGTGAGGAACATAATACATGTGATATATCTGAAATCAGGGGCCACCAAATAGCTGAGGGTTAGAATGTAGATAAACTGAAGTTGAGATTTAAAGAAAAACCCATGTGCTTTGTGGCTCAGGAAAGAGAAGGGATCTTTAGTTTCCATGTAGATCTATTGTCCTAGCTCAGTTTTCTCTGCTTCTGTTCTGGATTCCAGAGAGCCAGCCACGAATCGAAGCAAAATTTGTACTGGGTTTGTGATGCAAACCAAGTGTTCACTAAGGATTGGGTTTAAAAAGAACGTTGTGACCACAAGCCTGAGTTGAAACACCCGCATCTGAAACTATTGGACTTCTCAGGCCCACTGTTTCCTGCGAGAAAGGGAATATTGCCTTCACTCCGCTGGAATAGTGTTACCTATATGCTAGAGATCTGCACCGCACAGAGGAATGTCAGCGGTTTCTGCTGGAGCAGCCTGTAATAGCACTCCACAAAAGGGCGCAGGAACCTCTGCCGTTTATTTTAAAACGTTAATTTTATTAATGGAAAATATTCTTTGTAAGGCCTCGTGTGTTTATAGAACGCTGAACACATATATACTTCGCTCATCCGTGGCATTTTCTATCCAAGCTTTCTAAAGTGTTATGTAAACCTTAATGAAGGTGAGAGCTATTACTGTCTTTATTTCATGGTAGTAACTGAGGCGTAGATTAGTTAAGTGACTCCAAGGAGGCCTATGGCAGAATGGGAAATAACACCCCAGTCATGGGATTCCCAGTCTTGTCCTTAAAAGTAACATCATCCTTCCTTGGGGACGTATGTGTGTATGGGGAGCCCCATGCCAGCCAGTGATGATGTGCCTAGAAGGGCTCTCGGTTTTGAGGGGGGCCTGGCTCTCACTGAGCGAGTCAAGCTCTTCTCCCTGTGCTTCAGTCTCAGAAGCTGTTTGTGGACCTGGATAAAAGCAGGGCCCCTCCTGTATACCAGATGCTGCTCTGCTGAAGCACATTAATAAGCAGCAGTTTATCATTTATTAATCTGAAAGACTTAAAGGATTAGGTGCCACTGAAAGATGATCAAGATCTCCAATGGGAATTCTTTATAATGGACAAAGCCCTGTTGGATATCGTTACACTTCTACTTAGTACAATTCCAGATGCATAAGGAATTATGATGCTTCAGCTATAGGCAATATACCCAAGATGTTATGGTGGGAACCTGTTGGCAACAGAAATGTCACAAACTGGGATGTATACGGTTCATCCGTGTCCTGTAATGAAATTACAGCCTTGTTGTCAGTTTAGTACGTAGCTGAGTTTAGTTAAAAATATCAATCATCCCAAGTTTCTTGCCGCTCTTTCACCTCTTGTATCTCACTTTCTTGTGGGACATTTTGTCATCAGCTCCCAGTTCCTGTTCATACATGGTTAATTCCTCTCGGCTTGACTATTTGCATATCATTGTGTAGCACCATGAATGCACATGCCTTGCTGCCCATTTGACTACAAAGCGCCTGTGCTCCCGGAGCTAAGCATCTAAAAAGAAATGTAAGCATTCTTCATTCCAGGAAGAACAGAGGAAAATTTATACGGGATATTTTTTCCATTGCTTTCTTACCTGACGCCAAAATCTGAGCAGTAATAAAGACGTAAATGCTAAACACACATTTGTTGTAAGCCTATAATCTTGTATTATAAACCTATCAATGCTGTGCCATATGTCACATGAAGGAAGCTCCTCACTGCCTCCATTAGTTTCCCATGCAGTCACGAGGACACCAAGGGCTTGATTCTTCTTCTGACATGTACTTTGGCTTACACAGCTGTTACAACGGCTGTGTAAAGGAAACAGAACCAATGTGCAAACAAACTACCCTGGTGCAAGTGAGTGGAGATTTCTGATTTGGTAGCATTTGACATTTGTGTATGCACAAGGATTAAATGCTGTTCTGCAGTCCCCAGCAGTGGAGGGTTAGGCCAGGAGCATTTTTATAGAAGGTGGATGTCAGGGTGAATTGCATTTGAGTCCCCAACAGAAAACATGCAAGAATATGCAGCAAGTTCCCCACCATGGTCTCTCACCTGAAATAATTCAAACCATAATGTTAAGCTAGGTTAGAAACAGAGACAGAGAAGAAATGTACTATAAAGGGCTGCAAGATCATCTTAAAAATCCATTAAACTTTCCAGACTCCTGCATAGGCTTTTAATTTCTGTAAAAAATCATAACAACTATATGGAGGGAGAAAAATTTATGAGCTCATTTTATCCTTCAGCCCAACCACTGCAAATTTTTCTTTTAGTGCACTGCTTTGTCTTGCATTGTCAGCCTGAACTGACTCAGATGGTTGAGCTCCTATCACTTCCCTGGGGAGACTATTTTACAGTCTATCCCCTCAGTAATAAATCTCTAGGGTCCTTCAGATTCCCTCAAAAAATACATCTATACAGCTGTATATGTTCACATGTTTCCATGGCAGCTGAAATGGTGATGAGCATAATGTGAAAGCCCAGGCAGGCAGACAGGAGTCCATAGACATGACTGCAAAACACATAAAAAAAGGCTGAAACTAATTTTGAACAGCTGGATTTTAATTCAAAGGTTTGTGGAGCAGGAATGTGACCTCTTAGCCTGGCTACTAAGCACAAGTAGATACCTGGATCCTTTCAGTGCATTTTCAAATCACACTAGATGCCTCATCTGCTTGTTGAGGTAGATAAACCTTTGAAATCCTGGCCTTTGGTCTGTTGGTTTTAATCCTCCGGTTTCTCTTTAGTTTAAGGGTTGTGTATTGGCTGTGGGTAGTTCATATGCCCTTGTTTAGGGGAAATTCTTGCTTTTAGCTGTGTTGTTATCACTATGATATTGCAGTAATAAAGACTTAGGAGACCTAATCAAATGGTAAAAAATGACGTTTCTATGAAAAATGGAAAGAAAATGTTGTGGGAAAGACTGAGAAACCATTCTGTTTTCCAGCATCATCATCATATATTGGTATAATAACCCCTGTCTTCATTTTCTTTTTTCAATAGGGGAAAGTTACGTCTGTTCATCTGACAACTTTTTCAAGAAGGTGGAGTATACCAAGAATGTGAACCCCAATTGGTCTGTCAATGTGAAGACATCAGCCAACCAGAAAGCACCTCAGTCTCTGGCCAGCAGCAATAGTGCTCAGGCAAAGGAGAACAAGGATTTTGTGCGGCCCAAGTTGGTGACCATCATCCGTAGTGGGGTGAAACCCCGAAAGGCTGTTCGTGTGCTCTTGAATAAGAAGACTGCACACTCGTTTGAGCAAGTTCTTACTGATATCACTGAAGCTATAAAACTGGAGACAGGAGTGGTCAAAAAGCTGTATACTTTGGATGGGAAACAGGTAAGGCATTTTGCGAACTCCTTTTCTTTCTTTTAGCTAATTTTATTGCATTGCTGACTAACGTGAACAATTTCTGAAGCCTATAATTAACCTGAGAGAGCCAGTGCCATCTGTTTTTCTAGAAGCCAGACTTCTCACGCTAGTGGTTATGTTACTAAATTGTCCCTGGTATTAATATCAGGCAAAGAATGCAGCCAGCCGTCTGGGTGAAACAGATGCACTGTCCTGAACACCCGGGAGTTTTGCGTGTTCTCCAAATAGGTTTCTAAATAAATAAGTAATTCAGGTGCCTTGTACTGTAGGTTGACTTGGCTCTTAGGTAATCATAGCCAAGATATCCTGGAAGTATTAGATCAAAATCTTCTATTAGACCAAAATCTTCTACTTGACTATCTTTGTTCTTGCCAGGAGGCTAATCAGGATAAACTAACTCAAGAGTAACTCTTCTGACTAGCTCTGTAGCTGGCAGGAAAATCTATGGGTTATGTGGTACCTTCATGGGTAAAAGTGTGAACCTTCAGTCGGGTGGATTATTGTGAAGTGCCTCAGCTGTACATATGCTGATGACTCAGGGACATTTTTGAAGTGTGCCTCATTGCTGTGGGATGGGTAGCAGACCATCTAATGAGGTCCTGACACCGCCCTTGCAGTTGCAGTGGCGTCCCCCTGAAGGAGTGTGGAGCAACTAAGAGACTTCATGTGGGAAAGCTGTTTGGTTAACTGAACAGCTGTCAGTGGCTCCTGGAATTGAAGTGAACATTTTTAGCCTCTGTTGCTATTTTCTCTCTTTTCTGAAGGAGCGGCCATAGTGACAAAAACCTTATTACCATAGCAGTATTTCTTCTTACGTATGTTTGTATACCTAGACACGCATATAATGGGACTACTCATGTGAGTATCAGTATATGTATGTATGCACATGCACATACAATTATAATTCTGAAATCATGTATTTAAGTGTATATATGAGAGAAAAGTATGTATCTGTACCTATATGTATCAATAGATAGATAGATAGATATCTTTAAAAAACATGTATGTGTACATATGAGAGAGAGGGGACTGCAGAATATCTCTCTTCTTCATGGTCACCTTACAGGGGTTTTTGAAAATGCAGCTTCCTGATGTGTTATTGGTGACAAGCTGTTGAGTGAAGTCCTGCTGCTGCTTTAATGTCCCACTCCAGAGATGAACACTATGTAGTCTGGGGCGCTACAGCAGCTTCCTTGTATTGGTGTGAGAAAAGCACTGCAGCATTAGACCCTTAGAATCAGCGTTAATCTTTTCCTTCCACATGCCAGTGTCTGTAGCTGCCATGTTGCAATGTGTGCTCCTAAATCCTTACAGTGGGGATTCCAGTCTTCTTGTAGTAAATGGTTTCTTGATCTTAATGGAAGTACTGGTGAAACAAAGTTCTTTTCAGTGGGAGTAACTGTATCGCAGTTTGGCGCTCAATAGGTACTCAGTCCTTGCTCCAGAAATACCCATGAAAGTTGCACAGAGAGAGGATATTTTATCGAGTATGCTGTCTAATACTGCCCTGGACTATGTGCTTTACTAATGACTGCATAAAACAACTCTTTCAGACCCATTCCACTTTAATTGCATGTCTAGTATATTTTCATAGAATACCATTTCATGAAAAGAAAAAATGAGATTGTAATTTTATTACAATTATTCCCTAGGGGCAGAAAGTCAGCAGGGATCATAGGATCCCAGCAAGATAAGCATCCAAATGTGTCTTGAAGGCATTCAAAGTAGGTACTTGAACCTCTGGCGGCAGTCTATTCCAAATTCTTACGTATGTTCAGCCTGAATTGGTCACAGTGGAGTTTGTGACCATTCAATCCTGTCATCCCTTGGGGCACTCTGATGAACAGGCATTTCCCTGGATCCTGGTGGTCACCCTGATAAACTTACAGGTGGCCACCAGATCACCCCGAGCCTGCGCTTTTCCAGGCTGAAGAGTCCCATAGCTCTCAGCCTGTCATCGTGAGGTCTGTTTTCCTGACCTCTGACCATGCGTGTGGCTCTCCTCTGGACTCTCTCAAGCTTCTCTGTATCCTGTTTGAATTGTGGAGCCCAAAACTGGACACAGTACTCCAGCTGCAGCCTCACCAAGAGCGAGTACAAGGGGAGAATGACGTCCCGGGATTTGCGTGAGACGCCTCCGGGATTTGTTTACTGAAGGAAAACGCAGATTTCTCATTTTAGCAGAGACACCTGTGGATTTTGCAGTTTTGCAACGAGCCCCCTTCATGCTGGCAGAGTTCCAGCCTGCAAAGGGCTGGGAAGGAGTGGGAGGAGGGCAGTGAGGCCCCCCCTGGATGGACTCAGGAGGGGCACAGCCAGGCCCAGGGTCAGAGAGGACCTAGTCAGGGAACTTCTGGAGGGGCTGGTCATGTTCAAGTCAGCAGGTCCAGATGATCTCCACCCCAGGGTGTTGAGGGAATTGGCATAGGTCATTGTGGGACCCCTGGCATGGCTTTATGAGCACTCATGGTGCTCTGGCCAGGTGCCAGAGGACTGAAAAAGGGCCAATTTGGTCCCCATTTTCAAAAAGGGGAGGAAGGAGGACCTGTTAGTCTTACCTTGGTCCTGGGGAAGCCATTTGAGAAAATTATCCAAGAGCACATCTGCAAGGGACCAGCAGGGGAGATTATGCTTAGGGGCAACCAAGATAGCTTCATTAGGGGCCGGTCCTATCAGACCAACCTGGTGGCCTTCTACAACCAGGTCACAAAATCCTTAGACGCAGGTGTCATGGTAGATGTAGTCTTTCTGGACTTTAGGAATGCCTTCGACACTGTCTCTCACCCCATTCTCATTAAAAAATGAGGTGACTGTGGCGTTGATACCTACACAGTCAGATGCGTTGCAAATTGGCTGGCGGGCCGCACTTAGAGAGTGGTGGTGGAGGGGTCATTTTTGACCTGGAGGGATGTGGGCAGTGGGGTCCCCCAGGGCGCGGTCCTTGGGCCTGCACTATTTAACACCTTCATCAGCAACTTGGACGAGAGGGTGAAACGCACCTTGTTCATGTTCACAGATGACGCTAAGATGTGGGGAGAAGTGAGCATGCTAGAAGGGGCGGACAGGCTACAACTAGATCTGGACAGGTTACAGGGGTGGGCAAATGAGAATAGGATGGGATTCAATACTTACAAGTGCAAAGTGCTGCACCTAGGGAGAAAGAACCGGCACCATACCTACAGGCTGGGGAACTCCCTTCTCATCAGTACAGAGGCAGAAAAGGATCTTGGGGTCATCATTGACTCCAAGATGAACATGGGCCGGCAGTGTGGGGATGCAGTCAGGAAGACTAACCGTACCGTGTCATGCATCCACAGATGCATCACAAGCAGGTCCAAGGAGGTGATCCTCCCCCTCTATGTGACACTGGTCAGGCCGCAGCTGGAGTACAACTGTCCAGTTGTGGGCACCACACTTCAGGAGGGATGTGGACAACATGGAGAGGGTCTAGAGGAGGGCCACTCACATGATCAGGGGGCAGCAGGGCAGGCCCGACAAGAAGAGGCTACGGGACCTGAACCTGTTCAGCCTCCACAAGAGAAGGCTGAGGGGGAACCTGGTGGCCATCTATAAACTTACCAGGGGGGATCAGTGGGGAACGGGAGAGTCCCTGTTCCCCCGAGCACTACCAGGAGTAACTAGGAATAATGGCCACAAGTTGACTGAGGTTCAGGGAGTTCTACTTCACAGTCATGGAAGCCAACTTTCAATGGAAGTGGTGCTCACTCCTACCCTGGGGGTCTGCAAAAGGAGGCTGAATAATCACCTAGCCAGGGTCGTTTGACCCCAGCATCCTTCCTGCCCATGGCAGGGGGTCGGACTTGGTGATCTGCTTCGGTCCCTTCTGACCCTACTAACTATGAAGCAGGAGGCACAGCTCAGGCAGGTAAGGGGGGGAGGGGAATGAGGCCCCCAGGGGGAGGGAGGAAGTTGGGCGGGGCTGGGGCTGGGGCTGCTGCCCAGCCAGGGGGACCACGGGACTTGGGGCCCAGGGAAGCAATGTGCAGCCACAGGGCCCCGGTAGGGAGTGGGAAAGGGCTGCGGGGGGCGGGGGGCGGGAGGCAGATCCCCACTGCTGCACACATCCCTTGGGGGTAGAGGGGACCCATGCCCCAAGATCTGTGTGTGGGGTGGGAGCAGGGCACATTGTGGGCTCAGGGTCCCACCCTGCTACCCTCCCCTGGGCCTCTGCAGCCCAGCGGGTGCAACCCAGCACTGCAGGGAACGGTAGGGGTGCACAGGAAAGCTGTTTGCTGCTGCGGACTCAGCACTGCCCTGGCAATGCACCCCCCTGTGCTCACAGCGGCAATGAGGGGCACAACCATGCACAGCCGCCCCCACTGCTGCCACATGCACAGGGGATGCATTGCCAGGGCAGTGTGGAGCTCATAGCAGCAAGTAGCTTTCCTGTGAGGCCCTGCTCTGCCCTGCAGTAGTGGGTCGTACCCGCTGGGCTATGGAGGCCCCGGGGTAGGGCAGCAGGGCAGGAGCCCGAGCCTGCAGCACGCCCTGCCCTGTGCATAGATCTGGAGGGCATGGGTTCCCCAGGAGTGTGCACAGCAGTGGGGAGCTGCCCCCCTGCCCGAGTCCACAGCAGGCAAGCAACAATCAGCAGGGGAAGAGTTGGGCTCCGCTCGGCTGCAGCAGCCACCACCTCCCGCAAGGGGCTGCAGACCCAGGTCCCTGGCCTCGTAGCCCTGGTAGCTGAGGGCCCCCTCTGGCATGGCTTGGGGGGCAGGGGCTGTGGGTGAAGGGAAAAGGGCACAGCCGAAACTGGGAGCTCTGTCAGCTGTGTGTGCCTGCTTCTTGCCAGCTCAGGGGGAGCCCAGGATCGGGCTCCCCAAAACACTGGCAATAAGCAGGGCCAGGAGGGCTGTAGGGGGGAGGGAGGGGCACCGACAAGGCCAGGGGGTTGTGGAGGGTGGGGGGCATTTCATTTTAGTAATGGATTGGGGGCGTGAAATTTTTTTTTATCGGAGAATTTGTGATTTATTTTTTTTAATCGGGGAAAACCAGGATCCCTGCTGATTATTACATCTATCCATGCAGCTGCACAAGGGACAAATTTGACCTGTGCTTTGTTTTTACTTAAAGATTCTTTCAGTTTTTTCGGGGGGTTTTTTCATTTTCAGCCTGTATTTGAAGTCTCCTGCCTACATATGTTCTTAATTTTGCTAACTTGATCCAAATTTTCTGCCACGACTGGCATGATCCCTTATAAAATTCTGCACCATGAATCCTGACCCTCCCACTAGATACTAGAAAGAGGTTTTGAATGCATAATTATAATAAACAGTGGTTTATTTCCTGAAAAAGATACTCATGCAAAGCCCCAAGCTCCTCAAAGCTGAAATGGTGACAAGAATCCTGACAGTCCTGCAATTTAAGTGTCATCACAGCAAAGTTGCTTCCTCTGTTGTGAAAAGATAGGAATGTACAAAGAGAAATCATCCCTAATGAGTCCATATTCTGTAATTTAATGAAGGGAAATGATTATTTATTTTATTTAGAAGCCTTTCCACATTGCTTGTCAGCAGAGTCATCGAGTACTGTAGAAATGAAGGCATTAGCAGCAAAATACAGTGGCCTACAAATAATTACTTTTAATGGATGGCTAACACCCAGCAAGATGAAGAATAGCTATTTGGGGTAGGAGAGGGTGTGTATGAAAAAATACAATATAACATCAGTGGAATTAGGTTTTTGGCTTTTTGCAAACATAAAATGAAGCTTCCTCTCTGTGGAGGAATATTTCCATTTCCCTTGAAACTGCTCTGTAAGCATCTTGTGTTTATTAAGAAGCTTATTTATTTTTAGCTTAGTTTTGCTCATATTTCTACTGCCCTGTGCCTTGTGTAGCTAGATTCATGCGGTGTCTCTGCTGGGAGCGCACCACCTCTTGACAGGAACACTGTAGCTCCTAAGTGGTGGGACTTCAAAGAGCTGACTGTACATGAGCCAAGATGGAGAGTATCAAAGCAACAGGAATTTACCTCCTACACTCTCACAGTCATCTAGGAAATGACAAAGGACAAAGAAAATAATGCACCACAGTTAAAGATAATGGGTCAAATTCTACTCTCAATTAGATGGCTGCAACTTCTATTGAGTGTGTATATCTAAAAGTGAGGCAGGACCCTACAAGCTCTGATCCAGTGTCCATGATGGCACGGAGGGAGCAACCTACTCAATCTAATTTAACATTGATTGACGTGGCTAATAGAAAAGATTTACTGTCTTTTATTTTAAACTGTTATATTTCTTGGATATAGTGACAAGCCTGGTTTTGCTACACTTGGGTTGATGTGTTCACATAAGCAGGGGGTAGGTATTGGCTGGAGTGAGTAATTGTTGCAGAATCCAGTTCCATGGGGCCCCCTCTATATGTTACAGGTATTGCACAATTAACTGATTGATTGCACAGTTACCCTGGGACCAGCTACATGTGAAAAGTAGCCATCGCATGATAAATGGCTCCAACCAGCTATCAAGTTAAGACTGCAAAAACGTGTACTAATTTTATAGGTGGTTGCTATTGAGTTTTAATTTGCATGTGTAGCAGGGTCTCCCCTGCGACTAACTCCCCTGTGTCAAGTAACAGGGCTCCCAGCTGCAGGGGTGCACTGTGCCCAGCGTGAAACCCTTGAGCCCTGGGGACTGCAGCTGCCATGATCCCCAAGGGTTGTGAAGTGTACCTCCTGCAGCCAGGACCGAGAGTCCCCACAGCAGATATGCGGCACAGCCGAAACTGGGAGCTCTGTCAGCTGTGCGTGCCTGCTTCTTGCCAGCTCAGGGGGAGCCCAGGATCGGGCTCCCCATAACACTGGCAATAAGGCAGAATTGTTGTGCTGTAAACAAGTTTTCATGTCAGCATTGCCTTTCATTTTATTTTTAAGATCAAAGGCAAAATAAAGTGGTTTGATTTGGCTTATATGAACTGTTTCAATGTGAAACATTTTTCTCCAAATACTTGATTCATGAACACTTATTTTCAAATGGTTTTTGTTCTAAACCCATACATTTTTTTTTAACTGTCAACCACCAGAAATATTGTGAGCTTTTGCCTACCACTAATCAGGACCCAATTGTGCTAGCATTGAACAAATTGTAAATGAAATTCCTATGGCAAAAAAGCAGAAATAAATGCTGTCTTGCATCTTTAAAAGACGTGACTGATTTAATAAATGGTGTTAAGTTCTGGGTTTTTTCCATATCTCCTGGATTCTTCTGCCATAATCAATTATTATAGGGCAATGGAATAATTGTCTAGCTGTATTAAACTGCAGTAATCTGTATTTTACAATGATCCTAGAATTTTCAGGATCATTTTAAGCATGGAGGTAAAGGGGACATCCATGCATTCTCCACTGACTTTCATCTATAGGAGACTCTAAGCTCTTCTGTTCCTTCCAAGTGTTAGCTGTCTCACCAGATCAATTATACATATTCATATGTCAGGCCATTGAGGTCATATTCACCAGAGAATTTCCAGCCTTGATAAAATGTTCCCCTCCAGCAATCTTTGCCTCAACACGAATTTGATACAACAGGTGATAGGTGAAGTTCATTGTACTTTTTGCAAAGCAGTTGCGAATGTGGACAGGAGCAGCTCATCCCTACTGTCTAAAAAAGGAGCATTTGTGAATTTTTTCATATGGCTTGTACTGAGGGTGGGCACAGGCAAATCAAATAGAGAAAGAACTATATCGTGAAGAACGAATGGGTGCGGAGTCGGTGACTGATGGGGATTCCTGGCTCGTAGCCAAAAAGGCAATTGAGAATGCGGATGAAACCAGTACGGTTGCAGTAGTGCTGAGGAAACAGATGTGGCTAATCCAGCTGTAGTGGAGAAAACAGCGTATTCGATCAGGTTGGGATCTGCTGCTCTGGATTTCATTTGACAGTTGGAAATATTTAAATCAGTCACACAGTTTTGCTACCCAGCTGTCATTACAGGTAGTGGGCCAAATTCTGCACTGTCTCAGAATAGTTCTGCTGGCTTCAATAATGCACTTATGTAGATGTGATCAGGAACTGACATTGGACCAAAATACACAAATGCATTTGCTCCAGTGGTCTGTGAGGGATACTCAAGAAGGTGGTGAAATAGTCCCACCCTGTACTTAGCAGTGTCTGCCTCACTGTAAGATGAGAGGAGTAAAAGAATTCCCTCCAGAGGCCTGGGGGTAATTAGCTTATGCTTGGTTAATGCCAAAGACCCAGATTTATTTGCATTATAGCATTATATTAGCTTGCATTGCTACAAGTGTCTCAGCAGTCCAAGTCTAGCCCTTTGAAGATTTCACAAGTTGGCTATATCTTGGGGAGAGGGATGTGGAGCGTGTGTCTTTTTCTTTGTCTTAGTTTCCTTGAGTCCCTCAAATTCCATTTTTTTTTTTTTATTTGATAGCACAGAGAAAACATGGGTACCTAATCCTATTATTTTAAAAATGTGCTCCTCTCCTCTTAATTCCTTCTGTAGTTTAATAGTGAGGATTTATTGAGCCCTGCATGAGTCTTCCAGTCTGATTGAAAGAAAAGAGTTTCAACTCCTAAGCACAAGCAAAACCATTGTTCTTTGCAAATTCATCTTTGCCTCATAGCATTTCCCCTGTGGTAAATCATTATGTATAGGGACAGATATTACACATAAATCAGTATAAGTGATCAGAAACTATCTCAAATCTGTAACAGAACAGAAGTTCAGTGCATATAAACTGCTTTCAAAATGGCCAAAACTGGCTGTCAGCCAGCCCTTACTGCTCCAGCTAGGGAACAGAGGGGCGGGACCAACCCTGCTCTCTGGATCAGACAGCAGAGCCCAACCCAGGGCTGGAAAGCATGCTGGGATGCCGGGGGACTATGATTTAACTTGAACCAGGAAGGGGTCTGGGTCAGAAGTTTCATAAACCGTTTTGACCTAACTCAGGTAAGTCTGAAACTACATTCAACCAGGTTTATCTTAACCAGTTTCAGCCATTCTGTAACTGGTTTATGTGCACTGGATGTCTGTTCTGTTACAGGTTTAAACCAGTTTCTGATCACTTAAACTGGTTTATGTGCAACTTCTGTTGCTACCCTAAAACAGATCTAATCAACTAGTTCTCAAGTATTCTCTGAGGATTTTATTATATGATACAGTGGATAAGTTAACTTCTCATAAATGTATCCCTAAATGTGTGGTGAAAATATTCAAAGAGCCACAATTAAATTCTCAAACTTGCCTGTTTCCATTATCATAGGTCATAAAAATTAGGGAGGCAGAGATCTATGAGATCCTGGACTTCTTCCTCTGCGTGACGCTGTATGTGATTTAATTTGCATTTTTTAATTATTTCTGAAAATATGCCTACTTCATGCTCAAGGCACACTTACAAATGAGTATTAAACTCCCATATGACCCACGCACATATTAAAACCCTTATTGCTGACAAGTGTCCTCTTGCTCCCACTCAGCCCAGAAGGTAAAAATATGCTAAATTTGCCACATTTACTCTGGCAAATAAAGTGAAGTGAAGCAACTCCTTTCTTGTAGGGTTCTTTAGTTCACAGGATTGTAAGAATTCAGATCAAAGTTAGTGATGATGACTTGTCTATTTAAAACCAAACTGCAAAAGTTCCTTCCTCCCCTGTTTCCACTCTTTGCCAATTATATTAATGCCAGAATTTCCATGGAAAGCTTATATAAAACTCCCAATTAACTTTGGTGCTTTGGATGAGGCCTGTGTAATGATAGCTAGTATCCTTCCCCTTCTCCTTCTCAGACCTGCAGCTTGGTAACAAAATTTTTGCTGCAATTTTTTAAAGAAAAATCCTTCCTGTAAGAGGTATTTGGTGCTGAGTTATGTTTCATTTCTACTGTAGAGAACTATGTTCCTGAGAGTTTGTTCTGACACTTTTATATACAGTACTGGTGTTCCTGGTTCTGGATTATCATTGTCACTTTTTCCTTATTTCTACTTTACTTTTATCATTCTTGTTCCATGAGGAACATTGGTTCGTGGAATTTAAAGGAGCCTTAAAAACAGTGGTACTAGTCTTACCATAGGAAAGCCTCAGTGCTTTAATTCCTCCATTTATTCATACTATAAGAGTAAGCTGGGTAACAGGAGGTAGTATAGGAGGCAGCACACCTCTTCCACCCTCAGTGTGTCTGGGGAGAGAACATTTCACACTTCGGCTAGGGACAGACATTACACATAAACTGGTTTACGTGATCAGAAACTGGTTTAAACCTGTAACAGAACAGATATTCAGTGCACATAAACCAGTTTGAAAATGGCTGAAACCAGTTTGAGATAAACCTGGTTGAATGTAGTATTAGACTTAACTGATTTGGGTCAAACCGGTTGATGCAATGTCTGTCCCAGACTCTTTGCTGGTTTAAGTTAAATCAGATTCCCCCAGCATCCCAACATGCTCTCTGGGCTGGGCGGGGCTCTCTGCTCCACAGCACGGCTCGCCCCTTCCCTCTGCTCCCTAGCTGCAGCTCCGGCAGAGACCTGCAGGCATAGCAGGGTCTGCTGACTTCCCCCTGCTCCCCTCCCTCCCCTCTCACCACTCGCGGCTTAAGCAGAGATTCTTTCCTCCTCTCTCACACAACACACACCATAGCCAGCATGTGGTATGCTAGCTAATGCTGTATAGGGCAGATCGGAAAGAGTCTGCTTAGGGCTTTTTGAAGCTAAACAACAGCTTAGCTGGTAATGTCCCTACATTCCTTCCTTTGGAAAAGACAGACAGGGTTTGTTTGGTAAATCTGATATCTTTTATTAGACCAACTAAGTAGTTGGAAAAACATTTCTTAGCAAGCTTTTGGGTTTAAAAACCCTTTGTCAGACTGAGAAAGCATCTGCAGTTGCTGCGTGCTCTTCCTGGATGGAATGAATAGTAAAGATGCCAGAGGCTGATACGCATTTTCCCTTGGAAAAAGCTATTTAAGAAGAGCTAGTAATGAGTGAGGCTTTATTCTCTGATGCGGGGCTAACTGCTCATAACAGAGCTGATAACTGCTTTGTTATCAAGGGGGAGACCCCTCCGTAATCACAGTGGCCTTACCACACCCACCTCAGCTCAGCCTTGCTCTAGTGCCCCCCCAGCTTTTAGCCTGAGCCACTGCAGGCACATGCCTGCATTTCTGGGATGTCTGGTTACAAAACTGATTTAGTCCAGGCAAGTTAGACTGCCCTTCAGATTGAATCAATTCAGGCTCAGGCTTTTTGAATGTCTGTCCGTAGCCTTCATGACCCACCCAGCTAGGGCTGGCAAGAAAGGACAGAAACTCTAGCACTATATGTTGTGATGTATGAATGTATATAGACTCTTGCCCGGTTCCCATCAGCTCAGACTTTAAACAGCCCTCTTGATTACGACAAAGGTATAATCAATAGGGTGAACCCTCTTGGCCCTGCTGAAGTCCAATTGGAGTTTTGCCATTCACATGAATGGTTCCAGGATTTCATCATTTATTCCCTCTCATGCCTTCTCCTTCCAGTCAGCAAGGGCTCAACCCTTTTACTGCCCCATTTTTGTTTTACTATTGTGGGCTGGTTAAAGGCATAAGAAGTGTGCTTTGTTTTGAGGATGGAGAGATTCAGAGCCCTGTTCATCTCTTCCAAGCTTAGTGCCAGATTCCCACTGGCCCCACTGAGAGTTTTGAAGATCAGTTTAGTGTCCTGGATCAAAGCTCTCCCTTTATAGTTGTGTGGACTCTCTATAACAGCATATCTGAAGCTAACAGTGTAATGCCAGGTCAGTCTATTTCAGAGGATTTTCATCAGCAGACCTGTTCTTAGTGTCTACACCTGCTTATTCTGGGAACTTACTTTTCACTTCAGAATTAATTCATTTTACTATTCATTTCTTCTTGAGATGGGTAAAAATCAATAGCAAGGAGATTTTGGTATTTGTCTGGCAGTTTTTGATGATCTGTGTATTGTAAGAAAAAAGAAATAGAAAAATAGATATGTACTGATGCTAGATGCTTTTTTGCATTTGTAGAACATAGGAAATGTTTTGATACAAAGGTATTTCATGAGCAGTTGTTCTAAGCAGTGATCTGGTTGGCACTGATTTATTTCAAATGGGAAACTAATTTAAAATGAAGGAAAATGACATGTCGGAAAAGCAGGCAAATTTAATCCAGGAAACCTTCTGAAGGGTTTTTAGCAGAAGGAATTAGTACTCATTTGCAGCAGCCAAATTGGCATGAGAGGCTGAGTCCTTCCAGTTGTCCAGGTCTGTGATCTGTTGTCTGAAGGGCAATGAAAACAATAAGCTATATTGGCTCCACAGGAATAATTATGCAGCCAGTCTGCCTGCAGGGCAGTGGGGGAGTGCACGACTCTAGTATCCTCCATTGCGCTTCCCTGCCCTCACCATCTGCTGTGTGCTGTTGATCTGACATTCAATCTGTAGGCTGGGGTCTGCAGGCCTGGTTCCACTTTTGCCTGAAGACATCACTTCCTGATGGTGAATTTTAATATTTAGGGTTCCATGAAGATATCTAGGCTCCCTTACAGGCATCAGTTATTAGAGTGTGTCAAAATAAAGGCAGAGAGGATTAGGTGATGTCATTTATTTGGACTTTCACAAAGTCTTTGACACAGCTCTTCACAAGAGACTCTTGTGGAGGTTACAGAGAAAGGCTGTGCGAAACAGCTATGTTTCACTTCGGATTTCGCTGTTTCAGAGACAGTGATTCATTTCAGTGTTTCGGATCACTGTTCCATTTAGATTTGGCTGAATTTGTTTCAGAGTTTCAATGCTGTTGTGGTGCTGATTCAGAGATTTGGATTGGCCAGGGAGAGGCAGGCATAGCCGGGAGGCTGCAGGTTCTCCTGTTGCTCCTCCGGCTGTGCCTGCCTCTCCCCGGGCAGTGGGGAGCTATGGAAGAAGCCCCCATGGCTGCCCTACCTGACCTCATTCCCTGCCCAGCCCCAGCCTCCCAGCACTTAAAAAAAGCCCTGCACTCGCCAGCTGCAGCAGTGGCAATCAGGGCCTCTGGGTGCTCATGGCAGAGCCCCCCTGTGCAGCATGGAGCAGTGGGGATCACCCGTGCAGCAGCTGTCGCATGGTGCTCAGCAGGGCACCACATGCTGTCTGGGAGCTGGGGCTGTGCTCGGTGCAGGCTGTATTGAGCAGACTTGCGTGCACAGATCCAGGGGCCCGCACCCCATGGGAGGGCTGTGGAGCTATGCCAGACTCCTCCTGGGGGGGTGCGAGTCCCCAGATCTGCATGCAGGATGACAGCAAGCTGCTGTCCCTCCTCCAGAGCACTGGGATTGGAAGGGACCTCAGGGACAGATCACAGACACTAGCCAGCTACAGATGTCAATATCGATCAGTCCTTCTGCCCCTCTTTCCCCTCCCTCTTCTTAGTTTCTGTTTCCCTGCAAGCCTGGCTCCGAAGCTTTTTGGATGGTTAGGTTTCATTTCAGAGCCTTCCATTTTTGGAAGGCCCGTTTCGGCTTCAAAACACTGAATCCAAAATGAAATGGCTTCCCAAAATTTTGCACAGCCCTATTAAATAGCCGAGAGGTGAGAAATAAAATATGATTTGGAAAATTGCAAAGAGATGGATAACAAAGAGCAGAAATACTTGGGTACTCTTCATCCTGGCCAAATTATTCGTAGGTTCATAAATTGTTCGAGGCTAGAAGAGACCACACAGATCATCAGGTCCAGCCCCACTGCTTAAGACAGGAAGACAACTGGGATCAAGTGACCCCAGTGAGGTGACTGTCTAGTCTCCTCTTGAAAACCACCAGGGTAGGTGATTTCACCACCTCTGGAGGGAGTTTATTCCACAATCTGGACACCTGGCTGGTACCTTGAGGTATATAGAAAAAATATTTAAAGCTGTGTCTATGGCCAAAACACTGATTTTTATATTTTTTTTTTTCTGAATTGGTATCGAATCTTCAGATTCGGATTCAGCTGAATTGAATCAGGGATGAGTTAACTAAAATAAGCTATTCATTCATTTAATGAAGAACAGATAGGGAGAGACTTTGCAAAAGCATTCATCATTAGTTGAACATGTTCCCACTGATGTTAATGGGACGCAAACTTAGGTGAGCCCTAAGCATATTTCAGAGTTGCCTTTTAAAAGTTCACTCCTGAGTGGTGCTGAGATTTGGTAACTATATATTAAAGTTTATGGCAGCCGAGGGCACTGAACTGCAAACCTTTTCAACCAGCTATAAGTTTATCAGGGGTGACCACCAGGATCTGGGGGAACGTCTGTTCACCAGAGCGCCCCATGGGATGACGAGGTTGAACGGTCACAAACTCCTGCAAGACCATTTCAGGCTGGACATAAGGAAGAATTTCTTTACTGTCCGAGCCCCCAAGGTCTGGAACAGTCTGCCAGCGGAGGTGGTTCAAGCACCTACATTGAACACCTTCAAGAGTAAATTGGATGCTTATCTTACTGGGATCCTATGACCCCAGCTGACTTCCTGCCCTTTGGGCAGGGGGCTGGACTCGATGATCTCCCAAGGTCCCTTCCAGCCCTAATGTCTATGAAATCTATGAAACTCCCTTGCCCACTTAAACTTCCTTTAAGGTTCCAAAATGTCTCCATAACTATTTATTTCATGCTAGGTAATGTGGGGCCCCTGCAAAGTACGCTGGGCAATCTGGTGGTTGCGCCAGAGGAGAAAGCGGAACACTTTAACCAATTCTTCACCTCCATTTTCTTGTGCAGGGACCGGGACTTCCCCGCCGTGATGCCAGACGGACTCAAGGGGAACGCCTCCAGACCTCAGGTTGGGGAGGACCGGGTTAGAGAGCTTCTGGAGGGGCTGGATGTGTTCAAGTCAGCGGGTCCAGATGCTGTCCACCCCAGGGTGTTGAGGGAGCTAGCTGGGGTTATTGCAGGACCCTTGCAACGGCTTTACGTGCACTCATGGTGCTTGGGTCATGTGCCAGATGACTAAAAGACAGCTAATGTGGTCCCCATCTTCAAAAAAGGGAGGAGGGAGGACCTGGGCAACTATAGGCCCATCAGTCTTACCTCAATCCTAGGGAAACTCTTTGAGAAGATCCTCAATGACCACATCTGTGATGGGCCGGCTTCAGGGATGATGCTCAAGGGCAACCAGCATGGTTTTGTTAGGGGCAGGTCTTGTCAAACCAACCTGATTGCCTTTTATGGTCAGGTCACAAAGGCAATGGATGCAGGTGTCGCCGTGGACGTAGTCTTTCTAGACTTCAGCAAGGCCTTTGACACCATCTCCCACCCCATCCTCGTTAAAAAACTAGGTGACTGTGGCATTGATGCCTACACAGTCAGGTGGATTGCAGATTGGCTCAAGGGTCATACTCAGAGGGTGATGGTGGATGGGTCATAGTCAACCCAGGGGGAAGTGAGCAGCGGAGTCTCCCAGGGCTCGGTCCTTGGGCCTGTGCTGTTCAATTTCTTCATCAGCGATTTGGACGATGGGGTGAAAAGCAACCTGTTTAAATTCACTGATGATACCAAAATTTGGGGTGAGGTGAGCACGCTAGTAGGGAGGGAAAGACTGCAGCAAGATCTGGATAGGTTACAGGAGTGGGCTGATATAAACAGGATGTGTTTCAATACTGACAAGTGCAGGGTGCTGCACTTAGGCAGTAGAAACCAGCAGCACACTTATAAGATGGGAAACGCCCTTCTTGAGAGCACGGAGGCAGAAAGGGATCTTGGAGTCATTAATGACTCCAAGATGAACATGGACCGCCAATGCGAGGTCACGGTTGGCAGGGCTAACTGGACCTTGTCGTGCATCCACAGGTGCATCTCAAGCAGAGCGAAGGAGGTGATCCTCCCCTTCTACGCGACACTGGTCAGGCCACAGCTGGAGTACTGTGTCCAGTTCTGTGCGCCCCATTTCAGGAGGGATGTGGACAACATTGAGAGGGTCCAGAGGAGGACCACCCGCATGATCCGGGGACAACAGGGCAGACCCTACAGTGATAGACTGTGGGACCTGAACCTGTTCAGCCTTCACAAGCGAAGGCTGAGGGGCGAACCTGGTGACTGCCTATAAACTCACTAGCGGGGACCAGAAGGGTTTGGGGGAGACGCTGTTTCCCCTAGCGCCCCCTGGCATGACAAGGAATAATGGACACAAATTATTGAAGAGTAGGTTTAGATTAGACATCCGCAAGAACTACTTCATGGTCAGGGCGGCTAGGATCTGGAACCAACTTCCAAGGGAAGTGGTGCTGGCTCCTACCCTGGGGGTCTTTAAGAAGAGGCTTGATGCCTACCTGGCTGGACTCATTTGAGTCCAGTTTTTTCTCCTGCCAAGGTCGGGGGTCAGACTTGAAGATCTACAAGGTCCCTTCCAACCCGACTTCTATGATTCTATGATAGGTGTGAAATCAATGGCAAAATTCCCCTTGACTTCAGTGATTTGCTCTGTGTCCCTCTAGGGTCACAGTTACGATTGCAATTATTTAATTGTTGTGGGGAAAAGCTTGTGCTCGAGATATTTCTGCTCAGCACCAAAGGTCCTAGCCAAATCCATTAAACTTTGATGGGATCAGGATCAGGCCTTACAAGAGAAAATTCTGGGGACTTCATGGAGAACAGAGAATGGAGTGGCATTCAAAATACCCCAATATTTAACTGCCACGGAGAAGGATGTTTAAGACAGGCTTAAACCATCCCATACTGCACACCTTAATTCACAATCAGCTTCATGCTCCCACCAATTCAGTATTAACAACAAATAAACATTTGGAAACAAAGGGATAGGAAATAAATAGGAATAACCTAAAATAGGAAACCAAGGAACCACCAATACCTGGCAGAATATTGCACTAGAGGGACCAATCTCTAAGACCTTCAGTATCAGCTGCTTTGGAAAGAGATGCAGAAACTATAGAGTAGATAATTATGGAATAAGATGTCCAAAGAAACATTTCTGAGCTCATCTCCCTCTCTTTTTGAAGTGCATCTATGTACTCACTAGGTGTGTGTGAAATGGGCTGTATTTGATTCGGATTCAGCCCAAACTGGGTACAGTGATTCAATTAGTTGCTTCGGATCACTGTCCCTGATTGACAGTGAAAAATTGAGTCTTAGACATATTTTATAGATTGTGCTCATTATTCATGGCTGCAAGATGATACTATTGAATTGGAGGTAACATTGTGCCCTTCTTTTCCCTCCATGCCATTCAGGATGTGCAGTAAGCTATAAGCTACATTAATAAGCTAGAAGGCAACCAATATAATGAGTGCAGGTGCAGTCACTGAAATTTTCAGGAATTTTAAACCTAGAGAATAAAATAGTGCAAGAACAAATAGTCCAAGCTGATAAATTAGAAGCCTTGTTGGCAGGTTTAACCTGAGCTGCCTTCCTTCCTGTGGCTGAGCTATCCAAAAGGCAGTAAGATGACTGAAATAACTACATTTCTGCTTGAATTTACACATATCAGGAACCTTATCAATTGCTGGCAGACTGCAGGATTACATGTAAATTAAGCGAATCAAAGACTGGAATTAGATAGCCAGTACTGGGAACCAAGAGTATTATTCTTGCCTACTTGAAAGCCCCTCACAGTGGATTAGAAACAAGAACCTGCATAGTTTAATACTAGCTGAGCATTGAGTCTTCTTTATGCAGCTGCTGAATCTTATTTCTGCTAGTACTTTTGGAGCAAATAACACTGTGGATTTTCTACTCTTTAGACAACTGTAGTCATAGGGGTTTACAGCCTGATGATGTGTGTGACTCAGAATCAAAATGAAATGAAAACCATAAGGATGACTGATTATGACCAAGTATATATATAACTAGTTGATATAAATGTAGGATTTTTTAAAACTCTGTGAAATGACTAACCACAACTTAATTTAAAAGATTTTATAAAAATCTGTCCCCTTTTTTTTCCTTTTTCTTGAACTTTTCTCCATCTGATCCTACCTCATAAGGATTTCCTAGTGTCTTTCACATTGGAAAATTAATCTGGTATCAAATCACAGATAAGAATATAAATGCTCCCTCTCTAGGAACTTTACCTTTGCAGAAACACATGATGAGACTATAATCTCTCAAATACCTGATTTCAAAGATTAGGACTCTTTCCAGTTGCCTGTGTGCAATATTTAATCTGACCCAAAAGACACGATATGAACTGAGTTTACAATAGGATGGTTGTAGACTGAATATTGTGACACTGAACTACTGATTCGTTAATAATGGAGTCGTGCATATATTATAAGTATCTCTTGACTTTTCAAAAACCTGAAAAGAAGATAGTTGCCCCAGCCAATGTTTGGTATGACATACAAAGGACACAGTCTTCCAGGGGCTAGAGCAGGAGACGGGGATTTGGGGCTTGCGGGATCAGTTATAGCTTAGCTCTTGGAGGTGGCTACTGAGTCAGGGTTTTCGAATTTGAGTTCTTCCTATGCAAGCACCTATATAAGGCAAGATCAGGCTGCTTATTTGTGTATCTAATTTGCATGCATGTCTCTCTCTCTCATTCTTTAATACTTCCTACCTCGTGTTATCCTTTGGTAAAATGGATATCATAATACTTACCCACTCCACAGGAATGCCATGTGGGTCTTGATTTTTTCATATTTGTAAAATGTTTTGAAATCTTTTGGGGAATGGTACAGTGGATCTCGAACGGCACCATAACTCCATCTATTTTCATTCTTCAAAAGGTCCAGCGCCTAAAAGCAGAGGAGCATCTTTTATGATCAACGGTCTGTCTGTACCATGGCCAATGCACTTGTCTTGTACCCTGTGCCACATTTTGGCCAGGAGACAAAGCAGAGATTGATCCAGTCCCCACCTTTTCTCCTCTTCACATGTGCTTCCTCTCCATAAGTCATGCTTTCACTTTTTTTTGTAGCCTGGCAGCTGCAAGGCCCCGTTGCTAGGTGACGGTTTCCACAGCACAAAGAGCTCAGCTGGGGAGGTCAGGTCTGTCGGATTCAAACAGCTGTGCAGAATTTTTATGTCTTTCTCTCGTATCCGTTAATCGGAGGGAGCTGAATCAAAGTCAAACTTTTAATAGAAATGAGAGCATCAGCAAGAACTATTTCTGGCCTCCTTAAGAGCGTCTTCCTTTGCTGGAGCCTGATGAGCAATGGGTGGGACAAAGGCACTTGTCTGGCCAGAGAGGGAGCTAATGGGATCAAATGAAAAGGGTGGACATAAACTTCTGGTGCTTCTCATCTGTTCTTGGCTCTTTAGGGTCAAGCATCTGTGAAGGTTTTTTAATTGCTTGCCCTCTGTTGGATATTAAATGCCCTGCCTGTTGCTCTTTGCAGTAGTCATACTGATTGCAGTTTGCATCTGTCTAATGACAATCAAAACAAATCTGACTTTTCCACTGCCCCAAATGGATATAATGAGCTTAGACCTCTGTGCAGGATTAAAACAATGTAATGGGTTTCAGAGGAAAGGGGAGAGCAAACAAGGAGTGATCTAGTGCCCAGCATATAGGATAGGGAACTGTATAAACCCCAATCACTGCTCCTACACCAACTCCTTCTTTAGTTGACCTACTGATAATGTTCACCTCATAAGGATTTGAGATGATTGATTAACTAGCCAGGCACAGACTATGGTTGGATGTCTGGGCAGGGAAAGGGGCCAGAAGAGAAATTAGAGATCATCAATGGAGGTAAGTCACACAAGTGGTAGTGGTATTTTCTTGGCATGGACCTTCCTAAGTGAATGCTATCTTTGGCGCTATATATATAATGCTACAATATATTTGAATGTCACAATATATTTCTTTTCCTCAAGATTCAAACACATACAGCACTGCTAGCCTGCACTGGCCCAAGGTGGGAGAGTATCCATCTATCTGTGCACAAGGACAAGGGATTCTCACTAGTGCACACGGACAGGAGGGTGGGGGAACTTAGTCCACTTGGCCTAACCTTCTGTGGTTTGGACTCAGCCCTGAAGTCAAGCAAACCCCCATGAATTCAGGAAACACTCTCTATTGGAGCAGGAGTGCTGGGTTAGCCATGGCTTTGCTGGAAGAGGATGGTGGATAGTTTATCTAAATGCTTTATACTTGGAATACGAATTACCCTAGGAAAAATGACAATGTCTTGTACCCGCAATGTCATGTTTCCACACCCTTAGACACTCTTTTCTTATTTATGTAGGCACGTACCAGGTGCGGTGCCTTTTGTAAGGGTAACTGCAGCATGACAATGGGAGGGAAGCAGCTTCTAAAAGAAGCAACCTCTAAAATGTCCTAATATAGGACATTTACAATGGCTGTGACTAATTCACACCTAGGAACCTGCCACTCAAACCTTTGCAAAGAATGGGGTTTTTTTTCCATGTAAAAACCTTTTCAGTAAGAAGAAAGCCACAGCCTAGTGCTGTATTTCTTTGTTAAGGCACATATTTGAGTTACTCTTCTTTCTCATCTGCAGTTCATTATCTAGGCAGTTAAGACAAACAGAATTCATCCCACATTGCTCACCAGGGTGTCTCAGCTGCCTCTTTCAGGCTATTTCCTGTACCCCGTGCATACATGCATTTTTTCTGTTACTCCCAAATCTGATGTTCTTTTTTACATTCTGCAATTATCTTCTGATTTATAACCATCCATACAGTTACACAGAGAAGATCATAATAAAAGCTACCCAATAGTTCATACTTTAGGATGTATACTGATCACTTAAAGGCTCTTGAAGGAATTTACCTCTCTGAACATTATGATATAGAGACCCAAGTGCACTATTTACAAGAGAGTTGCTTTCTTCTTTCTCTGAAAGGGTAGGTATCAGCCATTTGCAGAGGAAAGGTATTGGCCTTCATAGAGCAATGAATTGATCCTCCATGGCAAATCTTATGTAAATGTAGCAACCTAATCTCCTTACCCTGAAAGGAATGTCACACTTAAATCCTCTGCAGCACCACTGGGGAAGAAACTCCTAGTAAACCGTTGTTGGCAGTTTGACAAATGCATCCTATACTGAAAATAATCCTGCTATATATAAATTTACAGTAACACTGTGACTCTAGGCTTCGGACTGTTTGGAGGATGGAACCATGCCATTTCTGTTAGAATGGAGGAGATTACACTTCTAAATTGTCATAGGATTTGCTATACCACATATGGCTATTAGTCCATCAAGCCCTTTATTTTGCCTCCAGCACTGGCCATTCCCTGTTACCATAGTAGTAGGCATCCCCAAATATAGCACTGTGCAATTCAATTGTGTTATATGAGAGGAAGAAGATATTCCCTTCTGACCCTTGCAGCAGCCAAGTTATGCCTTGAAGCTAGAAATGTGATAATTCTCATTTGTTAGGTAGGCTTGCCATTTTTATACCTGCAGAAAATGTCAATCAAATAGTACTGCAGTCTTGTTCTGGAGAAAACCAGGACATTTACACTCTTATAGAAATTCAAACATAGAGACCTACTTACTTGAAATGCCATATGTATGCTGCAGTTAGACAGCCTTCTTCCATGCATTTATTTATCAGTGTTTCAGAGATGATTCCTGTTTAAAAATCAGCAGCAAGGCTTGATCCACAGCCAATTTAAAACAAAGGAAAACTTCCTATTAGTTTCAATGAGCTTTGGAACCAGACCATCACATACCTATTCAACAAAATCTGAGATTTCAATTAAAAACAAAATACATAGCATCTCACTGTGATGTCCCATTATAATCCATGGCATCTGGGCGAAAGACTGAACCTATACAAGAGGCAAGGCCACAGCATATGGCTGTAACTTATTCAAACTTGAATTGCTAGTACTGAGATATATGAACATATCCTGCTTATGTTAGGCCACATGTAATTAAACCATTATAATTTTAACTTTGTGTTATCTGCACAGTTGCCAGCAAAACATCACCTTCTCGAGTCTTACATTTTGTTTTGCAGTACAATCCAAAACCTAACCAAAAAGGGGAAAAAAGGTTATTTTTATTAGAAATCAGTCTTCTCCTATTCAAAGGAGGACACAGGAATGAGCTGGAGCATTCAGATGGCTCTCCAGTCCTTCTGGAAACATTACCATACGTTTTGGGGGACATCCTGGTAACCTGATTCTACATATAGAAAGAATGCATCTTTATGCTTCACGTTATAGCTGAGCCAATAGCAGTGCTATATCACCAGGCACAATGGATGTGCTTCAGATGTGAATGCCACTCCTGCCCAGCTGAGACTGCATGTCACAGGCACAATTGTGGGTGCCAATCAAGCAGTTAAATGTGCACTTACTAGGAATTGCACTCACAGTTCATTTGCAAGCTTGTTTTCCCTGCTAGCAGCAGAAAATTGCATGCCCAAGCAAAGATGCTGACCTTCAGCTCAACTGAGGATTTACCCCCAACTCTGAACACAGCATGTATAAAGCTTTGCTAGCAACTGTGGTTCACTGGTCATTTGGAAGGAATGTTGTATCCATGTGCCTCATTATTTCCACTGCTAGAACTTTTCCGAATCAGCCTTTTGTTTCAATGTATTTCTCACCACAGAAGCTCTTTATCCCATGTCCCTGTTTCTTGTAGTTCAGTCTCTCTTGGCTGCTCGTTGTTTGCCCTGTCCTCATAAGATACCTCCCCTGGGCATTAAGTCTGCGAAAGAGGCCCTTTAAAGTAGTTGAACCTTTATAGTTGTTTTTTTTCTTCAGAGCTCATTCTCCCAGTGCCACCACTTGAACATTTGGATCCAAAACCAGTGCACTGAGTCAAATCTGCTGTTATATAAAAGCCTTGGTTCTCTGGAGCCAGCTGGCTGGGGGAAGTGTTTAGACTTGCAAAGAGTTACACTTGTGTTGTTTTAAACAGAAATCAGCTATAGCTCACTTAAGCATTTGTGGCTGTCCCTTTGGAATGATCTCACCATCACTGCTGTGTCCTGTGGAGCAAGAACTGGAAAATCCCCTTGCTGACAAACTGTAATTTAGGATTTAGTGGTGACCACGTTAGCAAGAGACACAGCTTTGAGATGAGGGTTATTACTTCGTTTGTAAATGCTTCTCTCATTTTTAACAAACCTGCCTGTGACCGCAAAACATACTATCCCCATGAGCTGCTTTTTTTTGACTAATCTCGAACAGTGGGGGGAAGGCAACTGTGCTATGGGCATTTTATCAGAAAATGGCTGTCTCCCAAAGGAGCTGTTCGTGGTCCTGAATGTGGTTTGTTTATGACGGGAAGGAACTTCTGGAAAATTTGCAGAGAAGGGCATGAAAAGAATGGCCAACCCGATGAGCTTATCCCTTATTTATGCATTCCATTGTGCGCCGCTTTAATGACTTTGATAATCACATTGTGTCATTTATCCAGAGTGACTAATGTAATTGTGATACTGTATTTACTCAATTCCAAGAGGAGGTGTTTTCCCCCTAACTGGCAGAGGGAAAAAAGCCCCTTGTCTTATAATCGCATACAAGGAAATCTCACTAAATACATTTTCCTGTCATTACACTGCTGCCAAAAGCAGCATGTGCTAAGCAATGGAAACTACCTATGACGTTGATTAAATGCATCCAACACTGAGCATGGCTATAAAATACATAGCCCATATTGGGCAAATATGGGGGTGGGGACTTTTTTTTTAGGCAGGCATCCTACATGCAGGCCCCAGGCCTGGAAGTCTTGGAGTTCAGCTGTCTCCTAGTCTTGATTGTTCCTAGCCAAAATGCTGAGGAGCAGCTAGGGGGATAGCACAGAAACGGTCCCCCATTGCCACACAACTGTGCTGATAGGACCCTACTATGATAACATTTTGCCCATCCAAGGGCCAGATACAACAGAGATTCATTCGTTTACACCAACCCCCTAATATCTGTGAGTGGTGAAAATGAAGACCCTTGCAGCTAAACTGAAGGCCCCAGTGTTACATGTCTGAATGTCACTAGAGACTCTTTTGTAGCAGCTGCCTACCTCTACCAATTAGTCTCCTCTCACTGTCACTGCTAAAATAAATGCAGAAGGTAAACAAGCAAAAGTAATTAGAAGTAGATAAGAGTTTTAGATTCTTTCTGACTGAATAGCCTAAGGTATTAGCTGTAAAAGAAGGTGAAGGACTGTGAGCCAGAACCTTAGTTGGTTTACACAGGCCTAAATCCACTTGTTGGGTGGGTTTGAGGAGCTGTGTGAAATGACAGCAGGTCCCAGAGGTATGGAGTCTGAGGCAGGTGCAATGCCTCCAGGATCACTGGGGATGCACATATTGAGGCAGTTACTTCTACACCATTTAGCAGGGCACAGCATGTGTTTCTGTGTGCACCTGACAGCTGGTGTGAAGGGGCATGAGAGGCCTTGGCCCTGCATTCACCTCAGCCTGCCTCTTCCACTTCCAGTGTTTCTCATACTCGGTAGCATGCTAGATTCCTTGGCTGATTGCACACCAAAGCTACTGAGGCCAGAATCAGCCCTGGCCCTCACTGGGCCTTCCCAGGTTATTCAGGTCCCTTTTACTAGCTTTTCATTGTGGTATCTGAACACTCTCCCAGCATGCATTAAATGACAAGTATCTGTCACATATGGTTCTTTGCTTCTCCCGTCTTGTCCTGTTTGTTCTGCAGTTAGGAGAGGAAGCTGGATTCTGTCTGAATAAGAGAACTGCTAAGTACCAGGTCAAGGGTCAATAAGTGTCATATCTGCAGGTACCCTGAAGCTAGGGTTAGAATCATAGAAAATTAGGGTTAGAAGGGACCTCAGTCCATCCCCCTGCTCAAAGCAACTCCATCCCCAACTGTATTAGAGTTGGGGACAAGACTTTTTCTAGATGGGTCTTTAAAAGGTCTAAGGATAGAGATTGCATAACCTCTACATGTAGCCTATTCCAGCGCTTTACTACACTTCTAGTGAGTTTTTCTTCATATCTAACCTAAACTTCCCTTACTACAACCTGACACCATTTCTCTTTGTTGTGTCATCTCCCACCACTGAGAACAGTCCAGCTCTATCCTCTTTGGAACCCCTCTCCAGGTAGTTGATTACATCCCATGTCAGTCTTCTCTTCTCCAAACTAAATAATCCCAATTCCCCCAGCCTCTCCTCATACATCACGTGCCCCTGCCCCCTAACCATTTTGTTGCCTTCCACTGGCCTCTCTCCAATTTGTCCACATCCTGTGTGTAGTGGGGCCCCCAAAACTGGACACAGTACTCCGGGTGTGGCCTCACCAGTGCTGAATAGAAGGGAATAATCACTTCCCATGACCTTCTGGCAATGCTTCTATTAATGCAGCCCAGTATGCTGTTATCTTTCTTTGCAGCAAGAGTATGCTGGGCTCACATTCAGCTTATTGTCCACTGTAACCCCCAAGTCCTTTTATGCAGAGCTGCTACTTAGCTGGCTGGTCCCCAGCCTGTACTCATGCATGGGATTGTTCCATCCTAAATTCATGACTTTGTATTTAACCTCATGAAGTTCAGTAAGGAGTCTTTTAGTCCAATCTTCAAATTTGTAGCCCTATCCTCCAGCATATCTACTGCTCCTCCCAGCTTGATGTCATCTGCAAACTTGCTGAGGGTGCACTCCATCCAAACTTCCAGGTTGTTGATGAAGACAATGAACAAAACCAGCCCCAGGACCGACCCCTGGGGCACTCCACTTGATACCAACTCCCAGCTAAACATCAAGCCATTGATTACCACCCTATGACCCTGATGATCCAGCCACTTTTCTATCCACCTTGCAGTCCATTCATCCAACCCTTACTTCCATAGCTTGCTTGCAAGACTGTTGTGGGAGACTGTATCAAAAGCCTTGCCAAAGTCAAGGTACATTATATCTGCTGCTCTTCCCACATCCACAAAAATAGTCATCTCATCATAAAAAGCAATAAGGTTAGTCAAGCATGACTTACCATAGTTTCTAATGACCTTGTTCTCCAAGCATTTAAAAATTGATTCCTTGAGGACCTGCTTCATGATTTTTCCAGTGACTGAGGTGAGGCTGAGTACCTGGTTGTCTAGGTATCACTGAGGGCAGATTTAGAAGGGAACAAATATCAGATTTAAAACTGCAAGTATAACTTAGCCTGCTGAAATTTCACTGACAGTGATGCCAGAAAAAGGCCATTTGGTTGTCAGCCTGAGTTTGACATTAGAAATATTACATGTTCTTTCAGTGGAATGTGTCTGCTGTGGACGGTCAGAGACATAATACATGAGAGAGTCTAATAGGCAATATTCAGATGGAGAGCCAGCTCCAATCCCACTGTAGCTCTCAGCAGCTGTCAACAACAGTGCACCTTCACTGATCTGCACCACTTCTACACATGGCTCTCAGACTTGGCTCTAACTACAGCACGCAGTTCTTATCCTTCCTCTTCCATCCCCCACCCCTACTTCTCTCATTGCCACTTGTCTACACTCCCTAAGTGCCTACCCTTAGAAATGTATTTGGAAAGAGTGTTTGGAGGGGCTTTAGCATGATACTGATAATAGCAGCATTGTTCTCTTTGTATCAGCAATTATCCATTTGCCTCATTAGGATAAATCTGGTATTTTATGTACTTGGGCACTGGATTACTGTCTTGTGAAACAGTGCCACTATTCTTTTGTTGCCAAATAACACCTAGCATCTGAGGAGGTTCAGAGCCAGAGGCTGTGTTCTTGTCCCTCTCAAAGTTGCAAAGCAAAAGACGCATGAAGAGGGAAATCAACCTATCCTGATGTCCCCAAACATCTGGAAAGAATAATTTCTAAGTAACCGTATCCTTGTATAGCACTTTCCTAAACAGAATGTTAGCTTAATTTAGTCAGCTTGTCTAGAATTGATCATTCAGCATCTCTGTTGATATGTTAATCACATGCTGCCTTCAAAAGTCTGCCAAGAACCAACACTGGTGATGTAACCAAGCTACCGGCAAAGCCTTTGTTTAACAACTGCTTCAGCACAGTGGAAAAGCTGAGCTCCTTTGGCTGTGGAAATGAGCTGAATTTTTAACCAAAAAGAAAAAAGCTTCAAAAAATACCTTTGTCCTCTATTTGCTTCACAAAGGACTTTTCACTCAAGGCTGATTCCCTAATGACCTTGTTTTCAATTGCTATTTGTGTCACTCACATGTATCTGAGGTGGAGCATGAGCTGTTCACATGGCTCTGTACCATGGGGTGAACTAGATGTATGAACTAGAGAGCAGGCAGGTGCAGAGGGCAGAATGATGGTTTTGCACTTCCTTGATCCTGGTGAAAACTCTCTGCAGGGCCTGTTTCCTTGTGGTAAATTAGAGTAACATGAGAGCTGTGCCAGATTATACCAATTGCAAATTGCCACCAATGGCCAAAGCCACAACTAAGGACAACTAAACAGAAATCCCCTTTTTCCCTCTTCCCTCTGGAGAAGGAAGAAGAACTATCTTAAAAGACCATTTTGGGCTCTAAAATGCCAGAGGATTTAAATAAGATGATGTTCTTACTCTAGGGTGATCTCTCGCAGTCAAGTTTGGGCTGAATGCCCTCTTGCCTCAGTGACCAGTGGGAAGTATCCAAACCTCTCAAACAATCTGGTTCAGGAAGTAGAGTTTTATTAGTCCATCTATATAACATGTGTGCAGCCATAGAAGTGCTGAGCAGGAGGTTGTGGGTTTGCTCTTCACACACTGTGTTATCAAAAAAGTTCTGCCTGAGAACAATCAACTGAAGGAGGGGTGGAAAGCTTCAATAATACTTTTCAATTACATCTTGATTAGAAGTGGTCTTAATCCAGATTGCCAGATCCAAACATACTCTGACTCTGGAGGGTTGGCTTCCAATATAGATGAGGTATTTATTTCTGCGATGAATTGCATTCAGCTCTGATCTAGTTCCAAGCACGAAAAATTTAGGCTCTTCTCATTTTAATGCAAGATTCCCTCCCCTTTCTCCAGAATGTAAGAATTGCCTGACTAATCCTACCCCGTATGTCTTTTGGATGTTACTGCCATCCATCAAGCACCTTCCACATAAATTCACTGGCAATAATATAGACACTAGGGCTCCCAGGCATTTCTCTGTTTTAGAAGTTACAGCTTTGCTTGGGGGAGGATTTTTTAAAAAATATGTTATTAATACCACATTTGTGGGTGGGAAAATGATGGAATTGGAGAGGAGTGAAGGAGCTGAATGGGGGGTCAGTGTTGTGAATGGTATTCTTACTTTGGAAAGGCATTTTCAAAGAGGAAGGTTTTGAAAGGTGCACAGAATCTGGCTTCTCTTGATCACCTCTGGAAGACTGTTCTGTGGCCAAATCTCTTTTTAAGAGAGTGCTTTGTTGCCAGTTCTCATGGTTAGTCCTGGCCTTTGTGACTTGCCTCATCCCAAAGGAGCTAATGTGTCAGGGTTGTTTGTAGATTGAAATTCCACCTTGGATGGTGCTGGCCACTGGCCAGTCAAGTTGAGTATCATAAAAGACAACAGCAGTCCCTGATATTCTAACAAAAAGGAAATCATTCCCATATGATAGATTATATCCTAGTTTATAATGCTGCCAAGAGGGTAAAATTCCTTTCTGATCTCTACCTTGTTTATCTAATGCCCTGCAGTGTGAGATTTAATTACCCTTATCTCAGCTTACATAACTTTACTATACATTTATCTCCTTGTAGTCTCAGGCACAGACATAGTGAGTTATCTTGAACTGAGAGACTGTGCAAAGGTCCCAGCCATTCTCAGAGCCAGGAAAGCTCTATGTATGTCGGCAGGTGAAGTGTCTGTCAGAGACCATATCCTACTGTTTTACCTCCAGAGCAGATGATAAGCTCAGTTTGTCTGCTATTCAGAGACTGTTGCAGCATGTACATCTCCAGCATAGTAGCACATGGTAGCCTATTGAAGCTGTTCAGCAGGGCATGGAGTAGTATCCTGACTCACATAGGGAAAGGGATGGTGGGGGAGCAGAGTAGCTGAGAAGTGGAGGGTGCAGATGCCATGTCATCTATTCCTGACTGTAGGTGCTCTTCAGTGATCCATCTTTCCTAGACAAGTAACATGTTCTTCCCAAAGCTACCTGTCAGCTATGACATGGCAGCCTGCCTAACCATGCCTTTGCAAGCTATGAAGTTTAGTTGAAGTTTCATGCCTATTAATGGGGACCTTTTAAGTCCTCCAGTGAGCACCATGAGCCTGATTCTCTATTGCTCTTCACCAGTGCAAAACGAGGATAGGACATTCCTAAGTTGGAAAGGGAATGATTTGAAAAACTAAATGATTTGAAAAACCAAATGATGTGAAAAACTAAGCAAAGCAGAGACCAGTGGACAGTCAAGCCCTAAGGGGATATTCTGTGGCAGGTACGCAGACTCCCAGAGGCCACTGCAGCAAATCAGAGCTTTAATGAAAATTGCTGTGCTACTTGTTAGAGACCTAACTCAGGGAACCTTGGGCACCTGACCAGCTGCCACCAGGGTTGTGGGATGCATAATGCCAATGCATACAGCTGAGAGGAGGGGTGATCATCTGTCTATCATAATATCCAGCCCTTTTAGTGGAGAAAGTGTGATGAGACAGAACGCTTGGTTGGCTATCCTGATGTGTGCTTCTCAGAAAACAACTCTGTGTGTATGTGTTACTTGCTTTTATTGCACTCCAGTGCTCACAAGAGAGCTTAAAACATGACAATATCAACTGATTGGCATAGCTACATTAAAATCCGTGAGCCATGTTGATTTGTACCAGGTGAAGATTTAGCCCATAGCTACTGGATGGTAAATCTCCAAAAGTTTCTCTTGGGCATTGAGCCAAGTTCTGTTCTCATTTATATGCCCATTAATACAAATTATGCCCAATGACTACAAAAAAACCAAGAGCAGAATTTGGCCCATTGTCCTCAGTAATCGAGTTCAAATAGTTCAAGTATATCAGGCATTCAACACCTAATGCATACAGCAGATGTTACAGTGACTTGTCTGTCTCTCTCCCCATGGAATAAGGCAGAAGTCAGATTTATGCATTCAAGTTACCATTTCTGAGGAAATGAGGAAGGGCATAAGGTAAATCTATGGACCTGGATTGATTTGCTTTAACATTTGAGCTAAGAAGTGTATTGTGAAGGGGCAGGAGGGAGGGAGGGAGAAGTGTAAGTTGTAAACATGACTAATTTGTGGGAAGCTACTGCATATGCCTGCAGTAACAGGATAAGAGGGATGCCATGGGAAAAGAACCAAGTCATTTTCTTGTAGACTGCAGGAGGGAGTTTTAGTGCCTCTGGAAGGTAGCAGTGGGGGGAGAAAATCCTTGTCATTGGACTGGCATATGGTGAAAGAAAGGTTATGGCAAATTGTGTCAAAATCAAAGTGGCGTCAACTTAAGCTCAAATGCAGTAATCACTGGTGCAAAGTGGATGGATTTAAGCTCAAAGTTAGACACTGATGTTGTGGTGAGTCTGGATTCCTTCCCAGGACGGCCCAGCAAGTATTCTAACACGCGACTACTTTGCTGGTGGAGAACTGCAGAGCTAGAGCCTGCGCAATTTACAGTGAGAGATGTGTAGAGTATTTGTAGGATGGAACATCACGCAAAAATCAGCCCCTCAAAATGGGCCCCAGTGGGAGTGAAGCTTTGACTCTGGGGTAGAAACTATTTTCAGGTCATTTTTTCGTTAAAAGCTTGGTAATGATTCACAAAAATTGGCTTATCCCTAAATAGAACCAGAGCCAATTCTTTGGGACAGACATGGGAGCATATGTTTATTCAAGACAAAGTGAGACCAACATTCTTGAGAAGATAAAATTTGGGGAAGTGGTGTATCCATGAGGAAGAAAAGACAAGGAAGTGGAAGTTCAACATTATAACGCCACCTAGCGTTTAGGCTAGTCTATCATTAGGGTTCAGCCTGCTTTACAATAGAGGGTATCATTATCCTCATTTTACAGCTGGAGAAAGCAAAGCACAGAGGTGAAGGCTCAGATCCTCAAAGCTCTTTATGCACCTGGCTCCCTTTGACATACCCAAGGTGCTCAGTTGGCTACTGACAGATCTGGAAATAACACAAGCGGCCTGAATCCCAATCCAGGACTCTTCCCTACTGGCCTGACTCTTCTCCTGAAGGCCATGAATTCATCTGCTCCATTCCACTAATGTAGGCTCATTCACTGCAGAACTGTAAATGGATATATGTATTCCTCATTGCCCATTGCACCAAATTCATGACACCAGTGCTGAACCATGCTTTAATGCTATGCTGGGTGTACTTCACACCTGCTAGAATAAACCTCTGTAGACAAGTCTGGGCTTCTGGGGAAGAAGAAAGTCCATTCATCTTCTACTGCCTCTGAAGAATCACTAACAGATAACTAGTTGGAGGTGCGAACAGCTGAAATAACTGTTTTCTCACCCCCAGAGCTAGAGGAGAATTTGCTGTTGGAAAGAGATTGGGATGGAAAGATGTAAGAGACGAAATGACAATGGAGCTAAAGGGCACACAATTCCAAACATGGAGTAAATAGCCTACTTCCGTGGAATGGAGCAGATGAATTCATAGCATTAGCGGGGTAGAAAGAGGTGGGAGGGAGACTCTGTTCCTTACTGCTTTTGTAGGAGTGAGGATAACAAAAACTTTTTTCTGCACGGAAAATAGAAGAGAATTGGCCCAAATGAAGCCTGTTGTGCTTGCAGCATCACAAAGCATTCTACTCCATACCTACCAAACATCACAGCGAGGGTTCCTGACTTTTTTAAACTAAAGTTATATATTATACAAAGCCTTTCATAGGAGGACACCTTTCAAAACTTGCAGCTTTGCCAAATACCTCCAATGTCCCCAGGAGTCCTCATACATACTCACTCCCTTTCCATCTGGTTGTGGAATAAAGAATGCCCTAATGATGACAGCAAGAGACAACAACCAGATGTCCCTGCTAAATATTTTAGCTTTGTCAAGAGCCCTTAATATCCTATGACATTGTGTTTGCTCCAAATGCTTGCAGGGCACAGGGTGGAAAACTAACACACTGCCCTGATTGAGTTCAGTTTAAACAAAGCATGTCACCCATATAACACTGGGAGCAAAACCATCTTGCTTCCTTCCAAAAGTGCTCTTAAGGAAGTTCTCATGGGACTTTTTAGCATTTCCCTCCTTGCAAAAAGTGGTTGGAGGCTATTCTTGGTTTTTGTCCTAATTGATTTCCCCATCGGGCTCCATTAGGAGCATTTTCATCAATTTTCCTTTTCAAGTGAGGCCAAGAGGAAGGATGGGGAAGCCAGTTGGTTTGCCCAGTGTTATGTAGGTAGTGTGGTTCATGTTATTTAAGCTCACCCAGTGCAGTACATTTGGGTTCCTAGCACCTAGCTAAGAATGGGACTTATCCAGAAGTTAAGCTGGCCAGCACCTATCCAGACAAAATGTCAGTTCCATAGTAGGAAGAGGGAAGGGCCTTAAAATTATGGTAGGTTGATAGCTGAGCCAAGTACTGAAGTGTTTCATTCTCTCCTTTGCTCAAAGGATTCATAATCTGTGAACTGGAATCCCAGGTGGCTTTTACAGCCTGCTTCTCCTTATACAGCTGGGCCTCTCTACACTAATCTGTCCCTTTCTAATCTTCCCATCCAATCCTATTTTGTTAGGGTTCATTTAAAAGAAATGCAATGTGACTATAGCATCTTAGGCAGTATGGACTGGGAGAATATATTATAGCCTTTGCGGGGGAGGAGGAGATCTCCTTAGCTGCTGGGTGTAGCATAAGATGTTGTCTTTGATCTGCAAAACTCCTTTTGATTTGCGCCTTGGCTTCTTAAAGACCTCCTTTCACTCAAATGCAGGAGCAACTGAAGTTGATCTAAACATCCCTAGATCTAATAATTTGATGGCTGAGCTTCCAATAGGGAGGATCCTCAAATCTGAAGTGTACTTCCCCCACTTACTCCAGAATCCCTTAATCTGTTGATCTTCAGACTATAAAGCAAGGAACTTCTGTGTTTGTCTGGAAGACAATAGGTGAAGGGGATGGTAAGTTTTGCCCTCACAAAGAAGTAACTTTGCACTGATTCTTAATTAATCATATATATATATATATGGACAGAGGCATACTGGGGAAAGGTGCATTTTGTAAAGTAGGGGAAAAGATGCATTTTGCTAAAAGTAAATAACAATGAAATTAGGATACTTACATTTTACTTGCTGGAGAAACAGTCTCCAATATTACATTGAGTAGAATATATAAATTGTATTTGATACATAACTGTAACTGCACATGTATCTTAAAAATGTTTTTGGCACTTTCCTTGGGCTTTTTCAGGCTCCTTAAATCATAACTTGAGTCATTAAAACCATCAGTAATTTCTTCAGGCGGCCAAGCTTCCCCGGATTGGAGCTAATGTTATATTGTGGCAGCTTGAATAGCTGCTTTAAATTGTGATCTTTGAAGTTTTGATGATGAAACCATCCTGCGGTCAGATTTAAACTCATGTTTTTAACCTGTGTATGTAACCTGCTTCTATGACGTGAAATGGTCATCAGGGTTTCATATATAGTTCCAAATAACTCATTTAGATTAGCCTGGACTGTTTTCAAATCCGTTGCCTATCTGTCATTCTGTGCCTATATATTTTCTCCTGAACCATCAGAGTTTAGGGGCCAAGTGCCTCTAGACATGGTTAAATAACCCACCGGGTGTAATATTCATTGCACGTCTTGGCACGTCCTTCGCTGTATAATTATTCACAAAGGTAAGCTTCACAAGGGCCAACTCAAGGACTACACTGTACATAAATCTAATTTCAGTGCTTAAAATAAGCTCTGCTTGGACCTTACACTTGTCCTTTGCATGAGGGTGATTTTTTTTCTATTATTTGACAAACTTCAGGCCAAAAGCAGCAAACCCTTCCTCCAGTAATGCATTGTCTTTACCTATGTGAGTTGAGGGGACTGCTCATGAGTGGAAGAGTTGGCCCATGGTGAGGAAAGTGAGTAGCATTTGGCCCTAGATGGTATCTCCAGTAACCATGGATGGTATAAGGACCTTGGAAGGTCCAGAGGGGAGATCAGGAAAATAAGGCCGGGCCTCATGGTGACTGCAATTAAAAACACATGTGCTGTGAAATCCAGGAGAGCAAAACTAGAGGCAGTTCACTGCTGTAGAAGGATGGTGCAAAGACAGACTCCTGCTTGGGGCAGTAGGATAGATTACAGAATTCCCTTTTTAAAAAAAAAATATAGCCACTTCTTATGCATCAGTGCATAAGCAACATGCAGGAGGGATCTGTACAAAAAGTGTAATAAAATATGTAGTAACATAATAAAATATGCATTGGAGTGATGGCCAGGCACTGTAAGTATGATGCTCAGCAGGAATAAATCTGGCAGATTACAACCCCATTCTCCTGGTTTAGAGATGCTTCCTGGTATCTAATCTGAACGCTGGGATAAAACACTTCACTTCTACGTCTCATTGTGTAGCACAAAACTCTCGGACTGGCTGTTACAGACTGTTAAGAAGCCATGTGTGGAGCCCTCTAAATCTCCTTACAGGAGCGTCTTTTTTAAATCTCTTCTGTAGATCTAGCTGCCACCGCAGGTCTTTTGGGTACATTGTGCTTGAGTCTGTGGATCTCCCATTGTCAGTATATTGCCTGTCAGAAAAATGACAGGTGGTCAGGCAGGGAGTTGATACAGCCTCAGGGGAAAGGAACAAGTGCTGGTGAAGGGGGCCAGGCAGACATGGGCAGGGTGAGGGATACATAATCATATGAACATTAACTACATAGTAACATTGGAGAGGGAACATTGCTTATAATCCTGTGGTCCAAACCCCTATCTCCAGCATTAAGAAATAACTTGTTGCTCCTAGAAACTGACTGATTTACCCCAGTTCTGAAAAATCTTGTTCTTAGGGGAGAGTTTGGCCTAGTATCTCTGCTTTACATCAAATCTAGTCCCAAAGATGTCACAGGTGTAAACTGAGGCACCACCATCCTGAGCAATTCTGAAGGCAATGAGCACACTTATTTCCATGGATTCTTATTATTCACTAACTACTGTGTGTTGGGACCTGCAGGACTGAGCCCTCATATAGTATTATACAGCTGAAAGCAACATTTTCCAAATGGGAGTGTATGATTACTCAGCAAGCATTTATGAGCATAAACCTATCACAGCTATTACCATTAAATCCCATTTCTGCAAACCAGTAGGCAAACGTTCTCTAGACAGAATCATCACTAATGAATCTGTAATGTGGCTTTGATCACGCATTCCTTTTGAATGTTAATAGGTGGAGTTTGCATGTCAAGATCTTCTAAATAATAAAGCAGCTGCCTATCAAGAAAACCTTGAAATCAATTTTTCAAATTTGGCTTTAAAATGTGTGATGGTTCCCATGTTTGCTCATATTATAATTCAACTGGGAAAGGAGAAAAGCCACAGATAAATGCACTACCAAGATACAGGATCCCCTCAAGTTCCCACTAAAAATATGAGCAGAGTCATTTAAGGTATCTGCAGCCCTCAGTGCAAGAAGGTGCATTTGTTTTCAGTCAAGTCAGAGCAAATGGCTCCTTTTTAAATTGTTGTACAAGAAGGGATTAGAGACTAAACCATCAGCACGGGCTTACTATACTAAAAACCTTTTGCAGTGTCAGCATCTTCTGACACTGACTATCCAGAAAATAATTACAGTCAGATTTGCTACAGCAGTGTAAAGATCTTATTTGTCATGAGGCATAAATGTCAGAATATTATCTGTACAGTAGCCAAGGGCTGTATAATTTGTAATTAAAGGCATTTAATTTCAGTTAATCTTGATTAAGAATAGAATTGTGCCCACACACACACACACAAAATTGTTTTAGTATGATTGTCACAGTTGTAAATAACTAGTTATAAAAACCCTCTTCCTCCAGAGTAAAATGGCTGAGAAATTATCAGTTATATTAGTCAGAGCAAAGGCAGATGGTCTCCATTTGTGTGCCTAACTTGTCCCTATAGGGAATTAGATAGGAATATACACCCTTGCCTCTGAAACTGGTATAGAATGACAAACCAGCCCATAGAGGTACTTTTTCAGTCACATCAGGACACTAAGGCTAGGGACAGACATTCAAAAAGCCTGAGCCTGAATTGATTCAATCTTTGCAGGTTAGTCTAACCTGCAGAGATTGAACCAATTTGCAAGTGGATAGACATTCACTTTTGAATCAGGAAATGCAGGCACATGCCTGTAGTAGCTCAGGCCAGAAGTCAGGGTGCTCTAGAGTGAGCCCTCCCATTCTTTCCACAGTGCTGAGCTAGGGGGAGGGGCTAGGCCCAGCAGGATGCTATGATTAGAGAGGGGTTTGAACCCCCACCCAAGCCTGCACAGTCCCCAGCCAGGGTGTGTCTGAAGGGAAGGAGGAAGCAGCCCTCACCAGGCTTTTCCCAGCTCGCTGCTCAAGGGGTGGGGAGTGTTGTCCATGGCTAGCACTCTGAGGCAAAAGGAGGCTGGGGGGAGGGAGGACTGCTTGTGTGGAGTGCATGCATCTGTTGATGGTACTGAGCTTCTTAATCTCCCTCTCCCTGCGTTTCATACTGTCTGCAGCAAATTGACAGTCACTCACAAGTCCCGTGCATCGCAAACCAGGTCATTTCTCACACCTCTCTCTGTCCCCTCTTGAACACTGACAGATTGCAGCCTTTGAAGCAAGCAAGCCAGCAGGGAGCTTATCAGAACACAGAACTTATCAGCTCATCAAGAAAACAAAGCCTCTCTCATTAGTTCAAGCTTTTCTTAAACAGCTTTTGCCAAGGCATTTGTAAGGAAGGAGGGACATTACCAGCTGAGCTGCTGATTAGTTCCTAAAAGCCCTAAGTGGACACTTTTCTGTCTGCCTTTCATAGTTGGTAGGGTCAGAAGAAACCTAAACAAGTCATCAAGTCCGACCCCCTGCCATGGGCAGGAAAGGATGCTGGGGTCACATGACCCCAGCTAGGTGATTGTCTAGCCTTCTTTTGAAGATCCCTGGGGTAGGGCGCTAGCACCACTTCCCTAGGAAGTTGGTTCCAGCTCCTAGCCGCCCTGACTGTGAAGTAGTGCTTCCTAAATCTACTCTCAGTCAGCTTAGCCATTATTCCTTGTAACTCTTAGTAGTGCTCAGGGGAACAGAGATTCTACCATTGCCTGCTGGTCCCTCTTGGAAAGTTTGTAGGCAGCCACCAGATCACCTCTCAGCCTTCTTTTGTGTAGGCTGAAAAGGTTCAGGTCCCATAGTCTCTCCTCATAGGGCCTACCCTGTTGCCCCCTGATCATATGAGTGACCCTCCTATGGACCCTCTCAATGCTGTCCACATCCCTTCTGAAGTGCGGTGCCCAGAACTGGAAGCAGTACTCCAACTGTGGCCTGACCAATGTCTCATAGAGGGGGAGTATCACCTCCTTGGACCTGCTCATTATGCATCTATGGATGCATGACACCATGCGGTTAGCTTTCCTGACCACATCCCCACACTGCTGGCCCATGCTCGACTTGGAATCAATAGAGACTCCAAGATCCTTTTCTACCTCTGTGCTGACTAGAAGGGGGTTCCCCAGCCTGTAGGTATGCTGCTGATTTTTCCTTCCCAGGTGCAATACCTTGAACATGTCCATATTGCAACCCATCCTATTCTCATCTGCCCACCTCTGTAACCTGTCCAGATCTAGTTGTAGCCTGTCCCTCCCTTCTAGCATGTTCACTTCTCCCCACATCTTAGTGTCATCTGCAGACTTGAACAAGGTGCTTTTCACCCCCTCATCCAAGTCGCTGATGAAGATATTGAACAGTGGAGGCCCAAGGACCGAGCCCAGGGGAACCCCACTGCCCACGTCCCTCCAGGTCAACAATGACCCGTCCACCACCACTCTCTGGGTGCAGCCCTCCAGCCAATTTGCGATCCATCTGACTGTGTAGGCATCGACACTAGAGTCGCCTAATTTTTTAATGAGGATGGGGTGAGATACAGTGTCAAAGGCACTTTGTTCCATTGTAATTGGAGACACAGACACCTCTCAGCATTAGCCAGCTGGGGTCTGTGCTGCTGCGGTCCCTGCTGTGGGAGAGGAGGAATCCCAGCTTGAGCAGTGAGCAAGGGGAGGGTGGAGCAGGGGCAGGGGGAAGCCAGGCAGACACTGTTGTGCCTGCAGTCTCCACCTCCTTCTCAGCCAGCTGGAGCTCCGGCTAGGGAGAAGTGGGGCAGGGCCAGCCCTGTTCTCTGGAACAAACATCCTAGCCCAGCCTAGCCCAGTCCAGGGCTGAAAAGCATGCTTGGGTGCTGGAGGACTCTGATTTAACTTAAGCCAGGAAGGGGTCTGGGGACATAAGTTCCATAAACCAGTTTGACCCAAATCAGTTAAGTCTGATACTACAGTCAGCCAGGTTTATCTTAAACCAGTTTCAGCCATTTTGAAACTGGTTTATGTACAGTGAACTTATGTTCTGTTACAGGTTTAAACCAGTTTCTGATCACTTAAACTGGTTTATATGTAACTTCTGTCCCTAGCCTAAGACTCAGAATTACAGTGATTTATGAGGGTGCAGCCATAAAGAATCAATTGAAAGTTATTCGCAAAACAGCAGGTTAGATATAAGCTGTGTGGGACAGGTATCTGACATTGGGCTGGCTTGCTGGCTTGTTCTTTGTCACCAGCAAGTAACAGGAGAGCTTCTGGGGAAAAGTATCCATTCTGTACACTTGTCGCTTCTAATGTGGTTACCAAAAAAACATGCATGTTGACTTCCCTGCCTTGGTGCCCACAGGAGCCACAAACCAGTGGACGCATTCGTCTGATAGACGCACGCAGACACCTCCCATTGTTCAAGTGACATCTGGCAATAAATGATTGCAATTCTTTCCTCACCTTGCTTCATTGCTGGAGCAGTTTTATGGCCTGATTCAAACTGCACTGAATTCAGTAGGATTTGGATCATGTCCATTTTAAGTCTATACAAGAACCTAGAAATGTAGCATATTTGAGATTCTGATGAGAGCAAGATAACCAGAACCTAAAGATGTTGGGAGAAGCTACTGGAAGATTTGTTTGGAGGGGGAACCATTTAGTGGCATTCATTGCCATTAAGAAACAATGCCTTGAAGTCTTACAAGAAATTAAGTATGCCTTTAGGGATGGGAAAAATAGATGTATCAATGGACCTTTGTGTCTTAAGTGGACATCCGACCACAGTGGAGTAACAATAGAAGAAGCTTGAAACCATGGTGAATGTTCTTCCCCAATAATTTGCCCTGTTACTGCTAATTGGCATAAATCTTATATATAATACCCGGAGCAGAGATTTGTACTGAATCCATTGCTAATCCTATAAACTGTTGAGTTTGATAAAGTGGGTTGCTCTGAGCATTGCTAATTTTATTTTCATGCTTCTGTTTGCTACCATTCATTAACACTAAAAATGAAGGTCAGTCTGAAAAAAATGAAAGAGTAATAGTCATCTTCCTAGTGGATATTCCTGTACAGTACAAACCTACATTAAACCTATAATATGATATACATTCTATTTGCATTGCATATATTTTTTGTACACTACTAATGCAAAAGGGATTATTGTGATCTTTCCCCTGGACACTACACATGCACACACACGTGCGTGCACACATGCATGCACGTGCACACACACGCACACGCACCCCCATATAGAGAGATGTGTGTGTGTGTGTACACATGCACACACATATTTATATATATATATGTTATGTGTGTGGAGGGGCTGTGGGAGAGAATGGGTGTGTTTTGAACGATGGTGGGAGTCAGATGTGTGAGAGGGTATCAGTGTGTGTGGATATGGTGGGGGTTGTGGAGTGAGTGTTGGGTTTTGGTGGGTGGGTGTGAGTGTGTGTGGGGGGCCAGTGCCGTAGCAAGGAAGTTTGGTGCCTGGGGCAAGCCCACAGCAGCGACCTGCCTTTGCCCTGCACACACATTTGGGAGGCACATGCTCCCCTACATGCTAGCCCAGGAGTGCACACAGCACTAGGAACCACCCTCCCCCATCATGGTGCCCCCCCAAGTGAGCGACTTGCAGCTCCATCCCATGCCCCGCCCTGGCTGGGCAGCACCTGTTGGCACCCCTTCACTTTGGCACCTAGGGTGGTTGCCCCACCTGCTCCCACCCTTGCTACGGCAGGAGTATGTATCAGGGTATGTGTTGGGGGTATGGTGGGAGTATGTATCGGGGGTACGGTGGGGAACCACGTGCTGCAGCTAGGCAGGTCTGGCTCCGTGCAGTCACAGCCTTGCAGCCGGAAACTGCAGTGCAGCTCAGAGTCAGCCTGGCCTGTCCTATCCCCTCCCAGCAGCATGTGGTTCCCTGCTGCATGGCCAGGACCCACACAGCATGGCACAGAGGGGCCAAGCCAAGCCAGGCTGGCTCTGTGCTGCGCCATGCAGTTCCCAGCCTCGCAGCCGGAACCATGTTGTGCTGGGACAGGCCGGGCTGGCCCTGTGCCATGCCATAGGGGTCCCAGTCTTGCAGCCAGGAACTGCACGCTGCAGCCGGGATGGGACAGGTGGGACTGGCTCCCCACCTCCCACCATATCCCCAACACACACCCACACCCTCCCACACAAACACCCACCCTTTCACCATAACCCCTCACTCACCCTTCCACCGCACCCACCATACCCACGCATACACTGAAGTCTCGCACAATCACACTGGGCCTTCTCCGTGCCTCCACACGGTGCTCCTGGTACTCTAGCGAGGAGTGGCTTCTGGAGGCACAGAGCCAGAATCCCGCAAGCCCTACAAAGTGGGGCCATCGCCAGCAGTCCCTCCCTCCCCCCCACCTCCCTTTTAACCTGAATTTCAGCTCTCGGATGAGGGAGGGCTGGGGAACAGCTACAGGATCACCGGGGCAGAAATCTGTGCTAGCCAGAAGCTTCCAGTCTCTAGAAATTTCTGGGGAGTTGGGCGCAGAGTGGGGTGGGTCAGGTAGGGGTTGGGGGTCACATTGCAACCAGAACCCGAGCTGCTTGCTGCTGCAGCTGGCAGCTCCTGCCACTGGCACCTCCTCGGCTTTCAGACAGGCACCCACCAGCAAATAATGATCCTCTAAATTGTAGAGGGGCACTGCAGGCTGGATAGAATGGCCTGGCAGGCCAGATCCAGCCCGCAGGCCATATTTTGTCCACCTCTGCTTTAAATGATGCCCTAGCCCAGAGGTTCCCAAACATTTTCTTATTGTGTACCCTCTTCCAGATGTACCAGCTGCCCCCATACTCCTGCCAGCATGCATTTTATATTTTAACCCCTTAAATGCCAATTATTATTTCAATGAAAATTAAATCCACCATTACATGATTTCTCCTGCTCACCCCCCCAAAGATGTCTTGCCTACCCCCGGGGGTATGCATACCACAGTTTGGGACCCCCTGCCCTAGCACACCTCTGAGAAGACTAGGAGCTGCTTGCAAAAGAGCCAGTAAAGAGGCCAGATCTGGCCCCTTAACAGCCTGAGTTATTCGGCTTTTACCAAGGAATACCAAGGTAAAATGTTTTTCATGACTCTCTCTAGCTTACTGTGGCTCCTAAGAAGGACAATCCAGCCCTTAGCAAGACTCCAGCACAGAATATCCTGTGTGTTCACAGACTGTGATTTCCAGCAATCATGACTCTCTTACCTCAAAACCAAATTTAACGAGGAACTTTTTCCTACAAGAGGGCTATTTTCCTTCCTACCAGAGGTTTTGCTGCCCAACTATTCAGAAATAAAGGCCAGACAGATGGCTATGGCTCCATATGCTTTTCCCATTTATATCTGTATATAAATGGGAAAAGCATATGGAGCCAAATCTTTGCTGGTGCTAAGTGGCACAGAAATGAGTTGGCTGTATCATACCATTTTCATCATGCCAAAATGAGGAAATTAGACTTTTTCAGTGTTTTTTGGTTAAACTTTTAGAAAGCAAATCATCTTTCAGAGACCAAACCTGGAAAATCTCAGCAAGAAGGTGAATATATGGGGGAGAGGGAGGCTTCCCTCAGACTATATGAATGAAATTAACCTTGCAAAAACGTCTAAGCAGAAATGGTAGCTCAAAATATGGCCCGCAGGCCATATTTTGCCCGCCTCTGTTATAGACTTAGGCATGCTTATGAATGCAGATCTGACTGAGCTCACTAAAGCTCCTCTCTGTTTTTACTGTAAGCTGCTGTAATGTTCATTGTGTGTTTCCACAGCTTCTGTGTGTTCCCTGTGAAAAATAATCCAACCCCAAAGTTACAATGGCTTGGTTTAAAAAAAAAAAAAGGATCAGATCCCACCAAAAACTTTCAACAACAGTTAAATAAGGAAATATGCTGCTGTTAGCACTTTTGCTAAGAAGTTTGAGGAAACTATTTTCAAAAAGTTAGGAATATGAGTGAGGAAATGTTAATACTGCCCTAGGCACTGAAGTTGAAGGAGTGTCAGGAAGAAAAATATATCACTTATTATTGAAGGTTAATTTTCCTCAATTTTTCTCAAAATTGCCAAAATTTATTTCTTCCCTTTTGTCCAAGGGATGTGCCTTGGAACAACACAAACAGAACAGAGGTGAATGGATATTCTCTGGCGGAAAGTAGCCAAATATTTAGCGAGGCTACAAAGGAAGGTTGGTGGTGTAGTTTTTATATCATGTCAGCATGGTTGAGTCTGGGGCAGCAAAGCAAAAACAAAATGCTTGTTGAAGCATTCGAGTGTGCTAACAGAGTAGGAGATCTGATGCTCCAAGCATTTACTACACCAGCATGATAATTGTCAGAACTTGATATTTTACGGATGGCGGCTTGTTTCTTTTATCTGCTCACAGATTCTTATCGGGTCAGGTTTCAAAGAAAAAATGGGAAGAAAATAAAAAGCCAGCCAGCTTAATATAGAACTATTTAAGTGAAATAGCCCAGCCTTCACTGTGGGAAATATATTTCTGCTTGAAAAGTATTTCTTATGAGATAAGGCAAAAGCTAGTGGAAATTTATCTTAGGACTAAGGCACCGCAGTTGCTTAAGGTAAGTCAATGAATTGTCTGTGCTGCGATTGCCTACCTCCTCCTATTCCTAATGGGCCATATTTTCAGGGATGCTGTGCTTCTGGTACTCCTTCGGAAGTCGCAAGGAAGTGCAGATGCCTGCTGTTTCTGAAAAGTCAGGTTTGTGGTATCTGCATTGGATGTTTATGACAGTGCAGAGCAAGTTTAAAGCATGCCACTTTGCTTTCTGAGTATAAAAGGCTTTTCACAGGAGGGGCTGATATTGCAGAACTACTTGTCAAAAGTGTTCGGAGCTGAAAGGGAAAAGATGCAAAGGGAAGTGACAAGGAAAGTGACAAGCAATAATGCAAAGGTTTGGAAGTGCTGTTAGTATATCTAATCAGGATGTAGGGTCAGATTGGTCCCAGATGCAACTCCTTTGTGTTCAACGTAGACTAGGCGCAGCAGCTGAAATCTGGCCTTTTGTGCTTACATTTGTTTTCATACTCAGGTGTTCAAAACCATCTTGTAATGTGTGTGTGTTTGTAAGTGAGTGGTATGTTTCTGAGAAACCTCACTTTATTCCTGGCTTTTGTAACAACAGAAACAAATGAACCCGTATGTTTAACTGAATTAAATGTGGCAGATTTTGCTCAAGCTGATGAGAGGTGGTATAATATTCTTTTAGAAGGATCTTTGGGTGCAGCTATCAGGCTAGAATCTGTTCTCTGCTACCGCAGCGTAAGTCGGAGTAACTCTGATGAATGATATGGCTTTAACTTTCATTTACATGGGTTGAGCTGAGAAAACTATCTAGCTCAAAAACCCATAAGGAAAATGTGCCAAAAATCTGTAATCTCTGTCAACGGGAAGATAAGAACAGCAGCAGAGCGTTATACTGTGCTATTTCTTATCTCATAGAAGTTTGCTGTTAAGAAGAACCAATCTAGTGGTAACACAGTGTATATTGGCAACAATGGGAGAATTTCTGCTGGGCAGATGTTATGCTCGTGTTCTTCACACCAGCAAGGCCCGTGTCCTACATGCTTATCATGGGAATGACATATTTCATCTCGGGGGGGGGGAGGGGGAAGAGGCTGTGAGTGAATGATGTGTGAAGGGCTGATGAATTCATGCAATAAATGAGGAAGGGAAGAATAGTATTCAGATGTCTGTAGTCAAGCAAAGCCCGCTATGAAAATGAGCTCATATAATGAACTCTCCACCTGTGTAAAGAGCAGAGTTACAATGACAGCTAGAGATCCTTTAGGAAATGGATCTAATTCCATTTCTGACTCTATGCCTAGTTATGCTTGTTTCTTAAACCAAATGGGAGATGCATGGATAGTCTAAAAAACCAGCCTCTGGTGCTGGTTCTTGCATGTTTCAACAATGGGAATTCCCCATTTTAATCCATAATTTCCAAATTCTCCCTGCTTCTCCTTGCATCCTGCTCCCTTTGCTATTGTGTAATATTTTGTAATCTAAGGAAACTCAGAATTAAGATGGGATACTAAAAAGGGTGCAATTAGCAGACACCCTTATGCCATTGTCCTGTGGTGAAGAGGGAGCCTGTGGAATGCATTTTCATTATATTAATGACATTTACACCAATGTGAAGAATTGTCCTGTGCCTTTAACACTGCAGCTGTTTCTACTGTTTCTTGTTACGTAGCTAGGGTAAGGGTAATGGTGACTGCAGTCTCCTGCCTGCCAGAATCCCCTAGGTAATTCAACTGAAGGTTGGGATCTTTTCCAAACAAAATTTCCCTGTTACGGCAGCAAGTGAACGTGATAGGATTATAAAACAGGACTATTTTTCACTGCAGAAATGCTTGAACTGACTCCAGACAATTATGCAGCCTGCCATTTTACACATCATCTATTTCAGTCTTACTGCATCAATTATTCCATTAACATTACTGCATACTAAGCTAGAACTTGTCACTGGTCCTGTAGACATGGAAAGGACGGGACATATTTTAGCATAAAAGAGACGTTTACATTTGAGAGATTTTTAAGACACTCATTTCTACAACCTAGCTATCCATACCGTGCAAAGTATTTTTATCTTGTAGCCTGATTAACAGTGTTAATGTCTATCCTAATGTGGTGTAACACATGGCACAATGCTGAAATTTCCATTACTCTATTAGCTGTCAGCTGAACTGGAAAAGACTTGCTTAATTAGAAATATTTTAATAGCTTGATGTGAAGATTAACAGAAATTAGGTGAAAACAAAATGATTCCAGTGCTAAATTTGAATTTTTTCTAGGTTTTAGGCAAACTCCTGAAACAAAAACCACCATGATCAAAATTGTAATTAAGGAAGAAATTTAAATGCACCCAATGGCAAAACTCTGTGGGAACAGCAGACTCTGATAATGATGATAACAACAATAATGCTATGTCTGACATTGATTTTTTTTCGTAATGCCTAGAAAGGAAGTTACTGACGTCGGGAAGCCATACAACCATGTGCTATAACTATAGTGTTTAAAGAGAGACTGTTACACTGGGCAAATCCTTTCCATATCTCATGTGGTCACCAATATTCATTCACATCTCATATAATTTCCTTTGCCTCTTTCGGTAATTATCATCAAAGGCATGCAGATTGCTGCAGCGTTTCTTCTCCTCACCTTCAGGAGTTTATACCTTTATGACCCTACTCTCCCTTTATTTTGGTGGGATTACCTGACTGTGACTAAAGGCAGCATGTGGGTTGTAAAGGAGATGTATTTTGTCTGACGTTTCTGAGATGACGCACATTGGAAGGTGGGAGAGAAGGGGCTTGTTGGAACAGGAATAGATTCATCATCTGAGAGCTGAAATCCATGATCCATCACTTCCTTTTATCAAATGAATCTCTTTATGTGGGTTTTTACTAAGGTCCACATAGAACCAGGCCCAAGTGGAAATCCCCAACCAGTCCATGATGCACAGAGGTAAATGAAATGTTTTGAAGTAGTTGTTCAACCTATTAGTAGTAGAAATGTTCAGGTTAGATGTCCAGTATCAGGAAAAACTAAATACAAAATAACTACTTTGAAAATGTGATGCTTTTTTTAAGGCAATAGTACCAGTGCTCATGAATTTAGACAGGAAGTGAGAGGCAGGAGCTCATATGTGGCCTTGAGGGAAGATGCGTTTTCCCAGTGTGCACAGGCAGTAAAGGGAGGGTAACGTATCCCTTTTCCTTTGCAAGCATGGGAGGAAGGAGCAGCTTCCACAATTGACTGGCTGAAAATAGGCATGAGCAAGAGACCTGTGAAAACTTGGTGCGTGTCCCCCTCAGTGCCTTGCCAACAGACCTGGGCCAAAATGGAAGGGGAAATAATCTATGAAAGCTGAACGTTCTGTGTTTATTACTTCAACCTTGGAGCAGATAGGGAAGCAAATTTCAAGTCTCTGAGTTATAATTAGGTTCTTGGTGTGCTTCTGGGGCTCCTGCTTAATACCATGTTAGTGATAAATCCATAGGCTAGCTTTTAACTATTCTGTGGGTGCATCTACACATGCATTTGATCAGGGATCGGTTTACATGTGAATAAACAACTTGTGAATAAATGCTCCCAGGCAGGCACCTCCACATGCAGGGAAGTGGGAGCAGATTTGCAGTTAATGGCACCAAATTGCTCCTGCTTCCTGAGTCCCTGTAATGGGCTTCTGCAGCCACTGGAGGAACTATAGGCACCTCCTGGGTGCTAGGAGGAGCTGGGGCTGGCAGGGAGCCCAGGGCCTGGAGACAGCTGTCTCCTGGCTGAGACATTGCACCCTGCCCCCAAGGGGGCTGCCTGCTACTAGGACAGAGACAATGTCCCCCTGCCCTGGGAGCAGGGAGCTCCTGGCCCTGGCTCTGCTAGGGCAGGGACAGTGTCCTGATCAGGGGCTGGGGACTTGGAAAGAGCTACAGGGAAGAGGCAGGTCTGAGCCCCCTGTCCCATCCACTGGTGGGGCAGCTAGCAGCCAGCTGACTGCTAGCTGCCCCACTGGCAGATCAGGTCATGGGGCTAGTACCTACCCCACCCCTGCAATTGTTTCCAAGCCCTGTGCCTCAAACACCCAATCAAGGCACAGGGCAGGGATCTGCCCCTGACTGGGATAGTTCCCAGTTCCTGCTCCATGATCGCAGGGTGGGAGCTGGAGAGCCTATTCCCTGCTCAGCTCCACAAGTGTGGAGCTATGTTGGCAACAAGCTGGGGAGCCTGTTCCCCACTTAGCTCTGTGATTATGGAGCTGAATGGGGAACAGTTTCCCCAGCCCCGCCAGCAGGTAGCTCCTAGTACCTGCCCCGTGACCACAGACCTGGTGCTGGGAGATAAGGGTCTCCCAGTGCCAGCCCTTTGGTTGCAGAGCTGGCGCCAGGAGATAAGAATCTCCCAGCTCCCTGCTCCCTAATCAAAATGGTGAAGCCGAGACTGGGAGATAAGTATTTTCCAGTCCCCACTCCCTGATCGCAATCTCAGAGTGGGGGCTTGGAGCTCCCTGCTGCCAGGGCAGGAGGACATAGTCTCTACCTGGGCTTCGGTGGTGGAGCCAGCCTCAGCAGCAGGCAGGTCCCGGGAGCCAGAAGCAATCTCCCGCCCCCCTGGGAGCCAACTGATCGCAAGCAGATTTGCTTCCAGTCAGGCGTCTACACGAGCTCAACTGCACCATTACTAATCAGGAGTAAATTTGCTACTTGCATTCGCAGGTAGTAAATTTACTTGCAGTTAGCAAGGTTTACTACACAGGAAGCATGTACATGCGTAGATGCACATGTTTACTGCACAGTAAATTACATTACTTCTCAGTCAAGCATCTCGTGTAGATGTGCCCTGTGTCTCATATTCCTCATCAGTAGAACAAAGAGAGCATTTCCTTTGCTATCTCGCAGTGGGTGGTAAGGACTTGTCAGGAACGTATTTGGCAGGTGGAGGGTTTGGAGTGCTGTGCAATAGTAAGCATGAATTAAGTAGAAGTCGAACTAGTTATTAACATTTTTTGCCATAGCATGAAGGGGGAAAAATGCATGTAAAGCTAAGCAACAGCTGTTTCTTTATTAATGGACTTTCGCATAATGGGATGTGCTACAGCTCTGGATTTTATGGACTTTTTGCTGGAAATCTCATGAAATGAAAATTTCAGCCCCTACAATGTTTTCATCCTGAGGTTGAGCAGATAGGTGATTCACCATGTCCTTGTTTTCATCACTGCCCTTTTTAAGCTGTGTCAGTTGCCTGAGGCCATGTATGCCTGCTACTTTTGAAGCCTCTGATATGCTTCTTTTATATTCTTATATTTAATGTTCTATATTTAATAATTTACTTCCTTACAAGAGTGAAGTAGGGTGACAACCAGGAAGGACACTTGGGAAATCCCACAGGACTCAGAAATGCCACGGTTGCTTTAAGAATTTGCGTGGGGAATTCCTCTTGCTACTCCTGCCTCCTACCCATCTACAACATTTCTTTCAGAGCTTTGTCACTGGAAAGGTGCTGCTGTTTCTTAATAACCTGTGGTGTCCATGCTCTCATTCCCTCTACAGTATGAGCAGATGGTAAATATTGACCTGTGTATCTTTTGGATATATTCTTTTCTACATGAAAACAAACTTTTTCTAGACATGTTAAGCCCCTCCTAGGTTTATCCAGGTCACTGTTTCATCTGTAGTCCACATGTGTATGGAGCAGAGAGAACAAACTGGTGAGTCTTCCTGTGGCTAATTGATTTTCTCATGGTTTAGAGGTACCAGAAGTTCACTAGGCGTATTCTATTCACCTTTAATGTTTCTATGCATTAGCTTGGCCACTGGCCAGGATCCATTCCAATTTATTTCAAATTGATATGTTAGCAGCTCTTAGATAACCTGGGGCCTGATTCATCAGTACTCTTAGGGTAGCCCCCATTCATGCAGGGAGCCTCCTGGAGTTCTGGTTATGTTCGTACATCAATATCTCATATGCATCTTGAGGAAATGTCAAAGAATCAGAGCCAAATCCTTCTGGAACAGATTCTGAAACTCTTACTCTAGTTTATCTCTAATTTCGTCCCTGGATAGTTCCAGTGGCTTTAGTGTAACTACCGTGAAACAGGATACCACCCAGTGTGGGTAAAGTTGTCAGAGTCTGGTCCTTTATAAACTACAGGATGTTCTTTTCTGTCATGCTTCTGGATATTTAAAAGGAATTTGTGTAAGTGATAAAAATAGCAAAGATGTCAAATTATTTTAGAGATTGTGCAAATACAAGCTACAAATTCCATAACACATCAAGCCAAACACCTGACTGGCACCAGGCTGACTCGCAGTGGAAACTGGACTTCCCTAGGCTGCATTGCGGGGAGTGTGAATTACCGCCAGATACTTTATGAAAAGAAACCAGCTAAGAACTTAAAGACTAAATCATTGGCCTCAGTAGAAGGTTTTTTCCTACCAAAACATCTACACCAGAAGCAAAGTGTGAGACAAGGCAGCTTACTTGACTGACTAACTTTTAAACCACTGAAATTCTTGCTATAGGCTTTTCTCAGTGAAATGCCACATTTCCTGACATCAGGGTGCAGGGACTTCTATCATAATATTCCCTCAGGGTGCACAGTGCCCCAAAGCATGGGAAAGCAGGGATAGCATTCTGCTGACATAGCAGAAAGGTGTTTAAGTAGTACAGAAAACAGGAAAGTATGGAGCACCAAACTGGTTGGTTTTGTGTAATGGGCAGTTCCAGGAAGGATTTGCAGGGATGGTGCAGTTGTGCATAACCTCTGTGTACATAACTGGCACGCAGGAGCCATCATGAACTTCAGTAGCTAATTATAAGTAGGCACCAACCTATAAGCATGCAATAGCTTATTGCTTTACAAGCTCACCTGCTCTCATTAATTTAAGACCTCTAATGAGATGGGGCTTTCTTATAACCCATAAACGCCTACATTTTATGTGGTGCTTAACAACTCTGTTGCTCTGCTCCAGCTGCTAGTGATTTCAAACTTCAAGTCAAAATGTGAATCTTGGCTCCACTGAAGTCAGCCAGAGTTTTGCCACTGGTTTCAATAGACCCAGAATTTTCCCCAGCAAGTTATAGCCTATTGCCATGGAGAGTTGTGTAAGGAGGATCCAGCCCAGAGATCTAGTCACCAGTTATTCAAAACAGATCTTTCGTTTAGAGTTTTGCATAATGAATTTGTAAAAATGTAGTCTACACTTGCTCTATTCATTCATTCACTGTGCAAAAAGCTGGAACAATGTTTTCCCTAGCAGCAAAAAAAAAAATTCTGTTTGGGTAAATGTGTAGTTCACAAAGCATGTAGAGTCCGCCTATAAAGTAAAAAGATAATTAAACACAAACATCTCCATTTTAAAATGAAGGAAACCAGAGGTGTAAACTGTAAATCAGTTAACAAAGTCTGTTTGGGATTTGCAATCGTATCTGTAAACTATTCCAAATACTATATTGAGTATTATTAGTTGATCAATTAATTATATTACTAGGATACTAAGTCATCCAGTGCCAAATCTTCATTTTCCATTACATCATAATTCTCCCCTTAAATCTTCTAAAAGCTCTCTGTTTCTGGCAGCTGTCAGGAGCTTTGGGAGAAGAGGTGATCTTGGTAAAATCTGTTAGCTGCATACAGATAGAGGCATAGACTCAGATTCATCCTGATTCATAGATTCATAGATTCCAGGGTCGGAAGAGACCTCAGTGGACCATCTAGTCTGAACCCCTGCCCCTGGCAGGCAAGAAAAGGGTCACTGAACCTGGGATCATGTGATCCAAGCCAGATACCTGTCCAGTCTCCTCCTGAAGACCCCCAAGGATGGGGCGAGCACCACCACGACTATGCTTTGTTTTGCCCTGGTTCCAGTACGATGAAAGAAGAAATCTGTGTCTATTGTTCCTGTACCATGCCTCCTTGATTGTACATGCATCAGTCTTCAGCTAAGCAGATGGTTTGAGATCCTGAATTTTGCAATGCTGTTTTACTCATCATAGTGCAGTTTCAGACACATATGGCTTATGGCTTCGTTGTTCCACTAACTTACAGAAGAGTTTTCTGAAATACTTAAGGGGAAATTCTCCCTCATGCTCTGGCCATAAAAAACCCTAAAACATGCCAGGCATTTTCCAAGTATAAAGGAGAAGGCTCTGGATTGAAATCTAAGTATCTAGATAACTATCTGCATTGAAGCATAGCCTCACAGAAATGGCGGAACTCCAAAACTGCAAGTATTTCTGCATCTTCCCACATGCCAAGATCTCTTCCCAATGTTTCTTTTAAAGGGTTAAATGGAAGAAATCTGATAAGGGTAAAACCCTAGAATAAACAAGGGCCCACTAAAATAAAAAGGAAAGGAGGAAGAAAAAACTTATTAAAAGGTCTCATGTTCAGGCTTGTTGGGATTCAGCAAGCTCATTAAAGATGCAGCACCATGCCTCTTCCAATAACAGCATCCCCATAATTAATAACACCCCTTTCAGCCTGCAATATGAAAGTGCTGCGCTTTTCAAAAATTCATTTGGACCCACACAAGGGGGTCTCCCGTGCTCATCTTCTGAAACCTTCACTATCTTAATTTAGAAGAAGTTTGAAGTGTAGAGGCTTGTTATGCACAAATCCCAGGGGTAAAGGAGGTGTTACAAATAGTTGCCTATTACAATGCCTGACCATTTTTTGCAGTCTTGGTTTCATGGGCCGAGATTAAGCACCTCTGGTAAAACAATTCTCTGCAATGGGAAGAAGACAAGATCCTCCCTGTTACGTCTTCCTGTTCAAAGAGATGCTGTATCACCCCACATTCTTGGAAGACAGAGAGGGACAATTTAGTAACTAGCAGGGTTTGTACACACCATGGGGGTTTATTTCAGTTTCATTCTCTCTAAATTGAAGCGGTGAGCCTTTAAAAACACTGCTTCAATTTAGGGCGAAGTAAACCCCCGTGGCCTGTACACAAGAGTTGGGCCCGACCCTTACCTGCCTCTCCAGTGGTGGGGTGGGGAGGGCGAGCTGCCGGCCGGCCAAGCGGTCCCTGAGCTGCAGGGGGAGAGGGTGTGAGGTCACAGACAGCATACGCCCCAGTGGCACCCACTCACAAGCAACCGGCCTGAGCGGTCCCAGAGGGCACCACTGCTGTGGACGGATGCACCGGGCCCCCGCACAGCTCAGGCAGGCAGGCTCCGGGGAGAAAAAAAAATCAGACTGGCCACTTTTTTTTCCTTCCTTCAGTGGAGTCTGTCTGCACAGGCTGTCACCAGGCTGCCTGCACAGCCCCTGGGATGCACGGGGCCCGGTGCTTTCCCTCCGTGGCAAACTAAACCACCTTGGAGATGTTTTATTTTGCTGCGTCCCAGAGTTATTTATGGCACATTAGGCCGCCAACACGTGCAAACAGCTGTACCCTTATAGCAGTACAAAAGGACATTAAGCCTCTTTAAAGGCCAATTCTGTGGCATGTACAAGTGGCCTAAAGTTTCTAGCTAAACAGTGATTCTCAGCAAGGGTCACCGAACTCTGGGGGGCTGCCAGACATTGGTGATGCATAGGGGTTGCACGCTGGTACGAAAAGGCACCGCCGACACTGTTGCCAGTGCCTGCGGGCAGTTGCCGCTCTCCACCCCCCCTCGCTGCCGACACCACCAGCAGCATCTGCAGGTAGTCAGTGATCGCCACTGCCGGCGGTGTCTGCGGGTGGCCAACAACCCCTGATCGGCGCTTGTCACCAACAGCACCATGGCCGACTGCAGGAGCTCCCCACTTACCACCGCTGTGCTCCTGCTGCTGCACTCCTGCCACTGCCAGCGCTGCCGTGCCCCCCAGCTGCCAGGGGCACGCATCGTTCATGCTACCAGATACTTTGCGGGGTGCCACACATTATGAGGAGATAAGCATGGGGTCAGACTTGTCCCTGCTGAGCTGTTCCCTTAGCCCACGTGCCTGGCCCCTCTGCAGGGAGGTATGCACTGTAATAAATGCATTGGGTCTTAAAATTGAGTGCCACTCATTTCACAAAAATGTTGAAGGTGTGCCTCAAGGCCAAAACGATTAAGAACCACTGCACTAAAATATTAGCTTTGTGGTCACCAGAGCTTGGTCATGTGGTGTGTAGCAAATAGGTAAGAAGCAGCTGCCTACAACTTGCCATTGCGGTGACCCTGATATTTCGAGTAGGTTAAAAATGACAGTGAAGTCACCCAGTTAGCCAGGCAGAGAGAGGAAAATGCGTCACTCAGCAGAGTCATCCAAGAAACAGGAGGTGCTAGCTTTTTAAAGCACAGAAGGATTTTGCTCCAGTCAGTGACTCAGACTTCTAAATGAAGCCACATTGTTTAAGCCCAGGCAGAAAAGGGGGAGATAAAGGCTTTTAATTTCTGTGTTCCTTTCATTTATTTTAATTGCTGTTGAATTATAGTTTTAAAATACTGCTGCTGCCTTCTGGAAGCTGGTAATAACATCCCATTTAGACACAATTTTGCAGGTATAATCTTTGTAATATCTCTCTCTCTCCCTTCCCTTTTATGCTATTAAGGATGCTACCACAAAATTTGTTCTTGATTGCTCCTTCTTCAATTGAATCCATCACAATATTCCACTTGTGACATCACAAGCATTTCCAGGCAGTGGTGTGAGGTCATAGACAGAGCATATGAAGCCAGCTGCAAAATAAGCATCTGCCATTGCTATTATTCAGAGAGATTTTAGGACAGCCTCTATTTGGTACAAGTCTTGAAAAGGTGCTGCTGATCAGCAAATCTTGTACAGTGAAACCAAGGTGCACTGAGGGGGTTTAGCATCTGTCGGGAAACTAGATTGTCCCCTCCCAGCTGAAAGCCAGCTGCAGTGGATTCCACAGGATCTCTCTGCAGACTTCCACCCACATCATCCCAGCAAGGTTGAATTGCTGCAGAACAGCCCACAGGGCTCACTCCTGCACTTCTGTACTCCACAGACCCTTCTCATTTCTGGCACAAGGCCTTCCTAGCAACCTTTGAGTGAATGTGCTCAGGATTTCCCCATCCACACTTGCCTCTAGATGTCCTTCACTATTGCCCATTTCAAGGATTTCATAGATTTCATAGACATTCGGGCTGTAAGGGACCCCGGAGGATCATTGCATCCAGCCCCCTGCCCCAGGGCAGGATGTCAGCAGGGATCATAGGATCCCAGCAAGATAGGCATCCAGATGTGTCTTGAAGGCGTTCAAAGTGGGTGCTTGAACGGCCTCCGGCGGCTGTCTATTCCTAGCGTTGGGGGCTCGGACAGTAAAGAAGTTCTTCCTTATGTCCAGCCTGAATCAGTGATGGTGGAGTTTGTGACCATTTGATCTTGTCATCCCTTCGGGACTCTGGTGAACAGACGTTCCCCCAGCTCCTGGTGAGCACCGCTGATAAACTTGTAGGTGTCCACCAGATCACCCCTGAGCCTGCGCTTTTCTAGGCTAAAGAGCCCCATTGTTCTGAGTCTCTCATCGTAAGGTCTGTTTTCCTGACCTCTGATCATGTGCATGGCTCTCCTCTGCACCCTCTCAAGCTTCTCCACATCCTTTTTGAATGGTGGAGCCCAAAACTGGATGCAGTACTCCAGCTGCGGCCTCACTGAGGCCAAGTACAGTGGGAGAATGACGTCTATGGATGCAAGCCAGTGTTTTGCTCACTTTACTAGCTACAGCATCACATCGAAGGCTCATGTTCATCTTGTGGTCAACCACGACCCCCAAGTCCCTTTCATCTGTAGTGCTAGCCAGTGTAGCACTATTGAGCCTATAAGGATGCTGCAGGGTTTTCCTCCCAAAGTGGAGAACCTTGCATTTTTCATTGTTGAACACCATCAAGTTCTCATCCAACCATTTCATAAGCCTGTCAAGATCCACCTGGATCACCCTCCTGTCCTCAGGTGTGGATGCTTTACCCCAGAGTTTGGTGTCATCGGCAAACTTGGCCAGTCCGCTTCTGACACCAATGTCCACATCATTGATGAAGATGTTAAACAGTATAGGCCCTAGGACAGAGCCTTGAGGGACCCCACTGGTGACTGCGCACTAAGACGATTGGTTTCCGTCAACCACCACCCTCTGGGTCCTACTGCGGAGCCAATTCCCCAGCCAGTGGATCGTGGTGAGGTTGAGGCTGCAGTTAGCCAGTTTTGCTAAGAGATGATCTTGGGATACCAGATCAAAGGCTTTTTTAAAGTCAAGATATACAACATCAATCTCTTCCCCCTTGTCCAGGTGATAGGTCACCTGGTCGTAAAAGAAATTGAGACTGGTCAAGCAAGACCTACCCACAACAAACCCATGCTGGGTATCCTTCAGGATATTGCCTTCAGCTAGTCTGTTAAGGATGGCCTCCTTGATAATCTTTTTCCAAAACCTTCCCCAGGACAGAGATCAGGCTGATGGGCCTGTAGTTTGCCAGATCTACTTTCCTCCCTTTCTTGAAGATTGGCACAACATTGGCCTTCTTCCAGTCTTCGGGCACTTCACCAGAGCACCAGGAATTTGAGAGCTCAGAAGGGGTACCTACCACTCACCTCCCCAGCCGGCCTGCCTAATCTCTTAAAACAAGTGATTCTCAACTAAGGTGCTGTTTGAGGAAATAAATGAGGTGTGAGGAGCTAAGCAATAAGCACAGTTTCAGGCTTGCCCCTATCTGGCCAATCTCTTACCCCCTCTACTACTCCCTTCTGCAAGGAGGTAATATATAAATGAGTTTTTGAAATGTGGTGCCACTCAATTCACAAAATGAATCTTGATTCCTGTGGAAGTGTCTCAAATCCAAAAAGGTTGGGAATCGCTGGTGTAGACATGAGATCCTACTGAGAAATCTCTGTGGAGTTAGCAATGGATGGAAGTCAGTGCTCCAGGGGTGGCTGGTGTGATGCTTTTGCAACCAAGGAAGGGAATATAGCAAGATAATTGATCCAGATTAGCTGTGTCATTATGAAGTCCAAGTGGAGGCTACTGCCAGGGCGGGGATTGCTGCTGGGTCAGTGGACTGCATATGGCGGGTATGGTATTGACCTCAGTGAACTAGATTGAGTTTCCTTTCCACAGGGGAGTAGGCAAATGCACCTTCTGTGCAGAGAGCGAAGGAGCACGATTCTTGCTACTTACATGAAATGACCCTTACTGACCCAGTAGCTTTGAGTGCTTTCTTGGCAGACCCAGGTCTTTGGAGAATATAGATTCTTATAAACAATGATATTTGTCATGCAAAAACCCCTTTTTATTAGAACAAGGGAACTTGCTCATCTAGGCCAGCCATAACACTTAATTCTGAATGCAATTCTTTTTATATCACCCTTCCTCCATTAGAAGTATGCACTGCTTCCAAAATTTAGTTTAAAATTTAAAAAACCAAACCCTAAAACCAATAATGAAATTTCTGTGACATCCAGTAGAAATAATTGCTTTGTGATAAATAAACATTTTCCCACATCCCAAATAAAGGAGCACTGAGAACTGGAGAGTGAAAGGGACTTCATTAAGCTTGGAGAAATATGAAGAGTAAACACTTCTCTGCAGTCTGGTGTTTAAATCAATAATGTCCCTTTAATCTTGAATTTCAAATGAAGCATTGTGTGCACTGTCTTCCTTTAATCCCACACACACACTTCAGAAAGCAATGCTATTTTTCTGTCTACTGTAGATTTTTGTTGCGGATTCTGATGAATAGAAAATCAGTGCCATTGAATGTTAATGATAAAATCTTACTGTCCCTCTGGCTTTTGATAACATTGTTCCTGTATCATGAGAATGGTATCATGATTTCAGTATCAATATTTTTCAACCAGCAGCTTGGTGCTAGTGATCACTAGCTGTTATCAGTGTTTGGCGCTATTCCTTAATACATTCATAGCTAACAGCAAAATGCAGCATTTAGAACAAATTAGTGATTTCCGAGATATCTGTTGGTATAAATTTTTGTTGACATGTGCTTTCTCTTGGGGTTTTCCATGGTGTTCTAGACTAATTATTAAATGTAATTAGAGAGGCTGACTGGAATAAACCAAAATGGAAAACAAACTTTTAAAATGATTCAGGCTGATTCATATATAAGTAAGGGACATGAAATATTTATTAGTTTCACCAACACGCCGAGATAAACAGGACACCATAAAAAAATGAAAAAATAAGATCTACCATGTGACTTTAGAATTAAGTCCAGAAATAAAAATAGCAAAGTAAGGTGCCAGTCACGTCAGTTATGGACAGGTCTGCATTGGAATGGGTCTGTATCATCCAACACAAAATAAGATCGAATTTCTCCTGGAACAACCAGGTTTGCAGGGCACAGCCTTGTTTGCCAAGTGATCTCTTCTGACTGTCTGTGTCTGGAGGCTTTGCACATCGATGTCTTCTCATTGTGTTCTTCCTCCATTGGGCATCAGTGGAGCAGCTGGCCACAGTCTGGTCTTGAAGCTGCAAGATCTGCGCATTTCAAAAGTGGAACATTACTCCAACAATGTTGTCTTGATAGTATTGAACATCCGGTATATTCAGAACACTCAGTCACAGAAAAACCTAGGTTAAGATTGATATTCGATCATTGAAAAAGAAATGGGGACTATGACACATTGCTGGTAAATACACAAGGCAGCCGAATTAAAAATGGCCCAGCAGTTATCTTGGGGAATCTCATTATCTTATGAAGTCTGGATCTTGTGAGCTGAGTGTGGCATTATGATAGTCTTTTTGTAGATAATTTCCTATGGGCTTTAAAAAAAACCAATATGGGGGGAGGGCTGGGAAATCTGTGTACTATGGGCTTAGTTAGTTGATCATTAAGCCCTGTTCTGCATATTCCCTTCATAACTTGGTATCTGTCTGTGAGGGGATGGGGGTGCGTCACCTCCCGTGAGTCCCCCTATCCCCGGACGGCCCCTGGAGAGGAGGGGGTATGTGACGGACCGTCCCTGCTTCCGCCAATCTCGCCTGCCACGACTTGATGGAATATGGGGGTTCACCCGTACGGGGAAGCTGGCGGTCCGGATGGGGTACCTCGTCTCCAAGTTCCAGGGGTCCTGAGGGCTCCTCCTCCCCTACACCCTCGCCCGGTCCTCCGGGGTTAGCCTCCGTTAGGGGCTCCCTTGTCTGTGTCCTAGTCCTGCAGTGGGGGGGGGGGGGGGGCACCCTCGCACTGCCGGACCCTCTCCAGGAGTCCTTACAGCACCTAGCCTACCCTGGTGCCGATTGCTCCTCTAGCTCTGGGGTGTCCTTACCCCTATGGATTGTCTCTATAGACCCGGGGGGGGGCTACGAGGATTGCCTCCCTGCCCGCGGGTCTTCTTCCACAGCCAAGCGGCCTGCAGCCGCCAGAAGAGTCCCTCTGTCCAAGCCTCCCTTCCCAGTTTCCTCTGGCACGGCAGCCGCTGGGCCTCTTGTTACCTTTGGCTCGTCGAGGGTCGCTGCTGCCTCGGGCCCCACAGCTCCCTGCCCCGCTGGCTCCTGCGGGGCGGTCCTGGGCTCCGCAGCTCCCCGGGCCGCTGCCGCCGGCTCCTGCCGCGTGGCTCCTGGCTCCGCAGCTCCCGGCTTCGCTGCCGCCGGCTCCTGCCGCGTGGCTCCCGGCTCCGCAGCTCCCGGCTTCACTGCTCCCAGCTTCGCAGCTCCCGGCTTCACTGCCACCGGCTCCCACCACGTGGCTCCCGGCTCCGCAGCTCCCGGCTCTGCAGCTCCCAGGGCAGGCTCCGGCTGGAGCCTCCGTCCTCCCCTGCTTGGGGTAGGTGGGCTCCTTTTATTCTCCCGGGCCAGTCCCTCTCCGGCCCGATCCGAGTTCCAGGAAACGTTAAGCTCCCGGCCAAACTTCCGGGTCAGGCCCCGGAAGTTGGGCGGAACTCCGGGGTTCCCTGCTCGACCCTGGCCCCTAGGGGTCCTGGCCCCCTCACACTGTCTATCCATCCTTCCTCCTATTGATCACATTATTACACCTTTATAAAGAATCTATAATAGTAAATTACTGTTTAAAAACCCCCAAAAGTACAACGCAAGCTGACTTAGTAAGGGAGGGGCTGCACGGGATAGACAATTCTCTATCTTGCTTAGACATAATCAAGGTCTCTAAATTCATGTATATTGTTAGTTTTCTATTATACTTTGTGTTGAATGTTGGGATGTTATGATGAGGGCAGAGGGTTGGAAGGCATTCAGTAGCAAAAACATCTGTGCTGCCCTTCATCTCAGAGCTTAAAAATTCCTTGAGTGAACTAACACACCCTGAATTGGCTCTGCACAGTGCATCTGTGTTGTATGCTGCTAGGACCTGAAGGATATTTTCTATTACATTAAATGTACACACCAACCACAAAGACATCATCATCTAACCACCACCAGGCCAAAGCAGTGGCCATCACCTGCCCATCTAAAGCCTTCTTGTAAAAGCCACTGAAAATGTGAATGAGAATTAGTCGGGTAATGTTGATGAAAAATGGAAATAGAGGTATCTTCATGACTCACCCACTTTCTGGGAGGCTGCTGGTTGCTACTTCAGGCTGATCTGAATACAGACTACTGTGCTGGAGCAATCCTCAACTGGAACAGTTGTTCCTTCCCTGCTTCTGCGCTCCTTACCCATGGCTAGCAAGTTCAGATTAGTTTAGTCAGAGCATCCATTCAATAACTTTCCAGCATGAAAGAAAAGCAGTGGGAGCAGAGATGCCTTTGTGTCTCTTAAAGGGGCCCTAATCCTTTTGACTGTCTTTATACATTCTCCAGGGTTTGTGGGGGAAGGGGAGGACACTTTAATTAAAGCAGCTCTCAGAAGCCAATCTAATTAAAGCACCCTCAGCTTCTCATAAATTCAATATGGCAGTGGGGGCACTTCAAAGCTCACTTTCTAGTGCTACCATTTTGAAGCACAGGGATACTGAATCGGCATGATGCCGAGGCTGCTGGAGCGTGCTAATTAGCAGACTCTAGCAGACTCGATTAATCGAGTCAGAGCAGGCATTGGATGCCTGTATAGGTGCCCCTAATGAGCAAGTCCATCCTTAGCGTGTTCTCCCCACCATTTCTCTGCAGTTGTGATAGGATCTCTCAGAACTTCCCAACCAACATTTTCCTCTCCAGAACAATTGCAGTATTATTTAGCACTTCATCTGCATTTTCCAAGCATTGTATAAAGGTGTAAGAGTGGGCCTCAGAGTAGAAGCTGTTGATATGCTGCTAGGTCAGGCAAACAGATCACAATAGCAGGTCTGAGTGTGTAACTCTCTCCGAAACACACTCATGGACATATTCTTCTGGTTGTTGCAAAATGATGACTCGGATTAATTGCAGTTTCTAAGAAATCACACAGGAGCATTACCATGTGTCACTGTGTAATTACCACTGGAGTCGCCATGAATGTAGTTATCTTGCTGTTACTGGGTAATCACATCCATTATTTCACTGTCACGGTGTAGTTATGTTGTCACAACTGTAGGTACAGTGGGGATGGCAGAAGACAGCATCCTTCCTGAAGAGCATTACTGCTACTTATTCATACTTCAGGTAGCATCAGGAGACAGATTGGGATTGGGCCCCACCCTACTAAGTGCTGCACAGCATAGAGGGAAGCATAGCTGGTGTCTTGAAGAGCAAGCCATAACCTCTGTTTGTCTCCAAAAAGAGACAGGAATGTGGGTGAGGAATAATGAAGCAAATGCTGTTGAGATCACCTGATTATAAGCTAACTATGCCCATATCATGACTGTTACGTAGAAAGAATAAGGTTATTACCAGGTGTCAAGGACCTTGGTATTTCCACCTAGTGCAGGAATGGGTAGTCTTTCAGAGTCACAGAACTTTTCCGATGTTCCTATTGCCATGAATGGAGCCACCCATATCCTTAGGATCTTCTGTGAAATTGCTGGGCTTGTGTTCTGAGCACATAACTCAGGGATAATATGGTGACATCATTCACTTTAGTTAGAAACCGTCCATTCCTTCATTGCATCCAGAGCCAAAGTGTGAATGATGAGGGTGGGTGCCCTTAGGGTGAAGAGACTGAGTGTGCAGATAGCTTCCTCTCCCATTATTTCCAGCACAGAAGCCAGTAACAGTTGCATTTCCCATGCTCTACCAAGCACAGGCTCTTCTTGATAATGCCTGCTGCTACACAAGCCACTCATACAGGGAAGACAGAAGGGAGAACCAGGCCCACAGTGCTGGTCAGCTGTGGAGGTGAGCACATGCTTTATCTCTTACAGGGAAGCACAGTGAATATTCTTCTCCTGTGAGGGAGCTTCAGGAATCAGCATCCCTTAGTGAGGCAAAATGCTTCTCTCGGTCCCACTGTAACACTATTGGAGGCTCCAGGAGGGAAAACCTACACCAGGACTAGGAATAACCTCCCATCTTATTTAGCTAGTAGGGAAGAAGGCAGTCTATGGCAGGGACTGGCAGACCCTGGCACATGTGCCAGAGCATGGCACGCGAGGCCATTTTCCTCGGCACACCACAGCCGACCTGGACTCTGGGCAGTTTCTGCCAGCCATGCCCAGAGCCAGACCCAGCTGGAGCCAGGAGGCTGCAAACAGCTGCATGGGGCTCTGCAGCCCTGGCACCAGTTCTGTGGCTGCGGCAGCTGTGCGTGCGCCTGTAGGCACGTGGCCAGAAAGGGACCTGGGGCCACACAACACTGGCTCCTTCCCCCACTGTCCACCCAGAGGCACGTGTGCAGCTGCCGCCACCACGGAGCCGGTGCCAGGGCTGCGGAGCACAGCACAGCTGTTTTCAGCCTTTCAGTGACCTGCTACAGCTGCCCAGAGCCTGGGATGGCTGCAAACAGCTGCACTGGGCTCTGGAGCCCTGGCACTGGCTCCGTGGCGGTGGTGGGTGCACATGCAGCTCACAACGCATGGCGGGGAAGGGGCTGGGGCAGCGCAACCCTGGTTCCACCCCCACCGCCTGTCTGGAGGCACACATGCAGCCACCACCAGAAATGAGGATTGGGACCCTTGCGGCTCCCCCATCTCTGGCACGCCATGTTGAGGCACGGGTAGAGGTTGGGGTGATTTTGGCACTCTGGCCAAAAACTTTTCCGATCTCTGGTCTATGGTCATTTTATACCATCATCTTTTATCTCGGTCAGGCCAATCATTTACCTCCTGTGACATAGGAAAGGAGGCCAAAGACTGGGCAGCAGCCAATCTGATTCACCTTCCTGCCCATGTAGAGCATAGTCCATCCTGAAACTAGACATGCCCCCAAGACATTGCTCCCAGAACCTGCCCACTTGGCCAGTGGCATCCTTTTTGGAGCCTTGGGTTTGCTCATTTTTCGTGGCTTCTGCACTTTTTCTTGTACTAATTTGGGAGCCAACCAGCAGAGCAGAGCTTGATTTTCTGCACAACTTATGTAACGTCACTTCAGGCATCACAAAAATACTGGTGGGACTCTCGCTTACCTGCCAATCAGAAGAATCAAGGGTTATTTCTATGTGCCACTCTGCTTCACGCTCCCTACCTCACAGGGCATTTTGGTGGGAAAGGAGCAGAACAGCGAGGGTTGCCTGCCCTGGAGTCTGACATTTCCACAATTTCCGGGTGCTTGTACACATGCTGAGACACTGCTCTGACACGCTGTGATTACTGTGCGGCAGAGCAGACTCAATTAATCAAGTCTGCTGGAGCGTGGTAATTACTGTGCTCCAGCAGACTCCAGCATCTCTTGGATCATCATCCCTGCACTTCAAAATGGCGGCAGGGGCGTCTGAACTAAAGCTTGTTGAATGAGCTTTAGTTCAAGTGCCCCCACCGCCACTTTGAAGTGTGTGGATGCTGGAGTCTTGGAGTCACTCTAATTAAAGCTCTCTAATTCAAGCGCCCCCCACCCCCAGAGTAGGTACAAAACTGCGCCCAGATGCCGGTGTCCTTGATGGAGTGTATTTGTGGCCCTGCAGGCCGTGCATTGCTTCCATTCCATCTTGGCTCCATATGGCTCCAACAAAGCAAGGCGAGAGTCTGGAGCACATTAGGCTGTAAGATGCTTATTTCCACCCATTTAGGAAAGTGAAGTAGAGAGAGGAACTATCCAAAGTTATAATAAACCAGACTCTTCCTGCTGTCCATCTCAGACATTCCTGTCTGTCTCGTCCTCCTCAATGCCAGCAAACTCTGAGCACAATCAGAGATAAGTAGGGAGTGTATTCAGCCAGCCGAGACCCTTCTGCACTAATCTGTGGATGGGTTGCAGCACAGAACTCCCAGACTCCTTTGCAATGTCTTTCCACAACCTTTCATTACTGTCTGCCTGTCGCATGCTGCCCATCTTTCCCCTGTAAGGTCTAGCTTTTCCTCTCCCTATTGAATGAAGTGTTATGGAAAGATTAAGTCACAGGGAGAAACAGTACTTTCTCAGATGCACCTTGTCCTGGAGCAGATTTGCTGCTCTCATTCAGACTGTACTGCATGCTGACACTCGGTGCAGGTGAGAGTCTAAATAGCATTCCCTTCCCTTGTGTGACCTGCAGACAGGCCGGCAGACGTTCCACCTCTGTGCCCCGTTCCCCTTGCCCAGGGGATGCCTGGCTCCTTGAAAGAGGGTGCAGCTAACCTATGCTGTCTCCTACCTACTCGCTACCCTTCACAATGGCCAGAATGTGCCATCTGCATGCCTGGGAGCTATGAGGCACATCCTGTGATGCCTCTGGGCCAGTGCCTGGCTCATTTATCCTCTTCTTCTGTCTGTGCCTCTATGTCCCACTTAAGCTCTCAGCATTTACAACCATTTCCCAACCTCACGGCCACAATTTCCCGTGTTTACTGTGGCATTCCACGATCTGTGCTCTGCTGGGTAGCACCTTACCCTTCATGTGCTCTCTTGCTTCTTGGAAGGCTCTCTTGGAGGCATGAGTAATGATATCACATTCTGGCCCATGACCTTTAAGGGCCACACCTGCACTTTACAAGTAGCCTAACAGCATCTGTATCAAGATGATGAGGAATCTAGCTTGTCAACACGTGCATAGATCAGAAAGGTCACACATCACTGTATTTTGCAACATGGTTCTTTTTTGCCCTCTTCCCCCCCACCAAATTGCGCTTTTGTGCTTGATCCGCCTGGAATACTCAGTGTGCTGTGCAATGTCAAAGCAGCGCAGACATCGAAGAGCGAAAGGGTTGCCTTGTGTGTAAATTAAAATTGCAGCAGATAGGAATGTTGCCAATTAAAAATAAAATGAATGACTCTGCTCTTTCCGTAGGTGACCTGTCTCCACGATTTCTTTGGGGATGATGATGTGTTTATTGCCTGCGGTCCAGAAAAATTCCGCTATGCGCAGGATGATTTTTCTCTGGATGAAAGCGGTAATGTTCAACATGTTCTTCATTCTGTGTTTTACCTTTGATTCCCATCAGGTTGCATGTTTTGGAGAAAGGCCCACAAATATTATATGTACAGGCAGTCCCCGACTTACAGCATTTCAAGTACATTGTGCACTTACAACATTTATAAAGTGACACCCTGTTTCTACTTTCTGGCATCAGTTCTGACTTTACAATGCTTGATCCGACGCCAGACCACGCCAGCGAACAAGTTCGCTGCATTGCTCGTCTTCCTGGAGAACATCTGTCCAAACTTTGTTGGCGCTTTCTTTAAGAAAGCAGACGAGACTCCAGAAAACCCTGCAGCCAAGACTCCTGAGAAGACTCCAGCCAAGATCTCTTCAAAAAATCCGGCAAAATCACCTCAAGGAAGTCCTTCCAAATCAATATGATTGCCATTTACAATATAAATACATGAATGCAGCTATATTACTCATCTATAATTGATTGAGTACAAAATTCTGGGGTATTTTTGGTGAAAATAGGGTATCGGGCCTTGGTTCAGGAACCAATCCCTCATTTATAACATTGTTTCCTATGGGAAAATCAGTTCTGAGTTATGATGTTTTGACTTAAGACATGGTTTTCAGGAACCAAGTGTGTCATAAGTCTGAGGACTGCCTGAATGTAAGTATGTATGTTAAAAAAAAAAAAGATTTAGCATGTGTAATTCAGGTTCCTTCTGGTTTATTGAACAGTCAGTGAATATTGTAATCTGATGAATACTGACTTATTTGCCACAAGGCAGAATAGGTATACTACTCATTACATATGCCAACATTTTATACTAATTGACAAGCAACAAAATCTGTTAGCCAGTGTCCTCACTGTTATGTCCAGATGTCTCATTTTTCCTGAGTAATAAGCATGAAAATTGACACCCAGTAATTGTCACTCTTGTACTTGAAATAGGTAGTGTGTCTATAAAATGGGAGCAAGGAGAGTTTTCATAGAAAATGCCATACACCACTATATGCTTGTATGGGTTGAAGAAAATGCCTAAGTGTTGAAACCCAGTGGGGAAAAAAATAGATGATGTCATCCCTTTTTTGGATGACATCACCACTGTGTGTCTCCAGTCCAACCGCAGCAATGCATTTATAGGCCTGCATGTCTCTATGATAAATGACAGCCTGAAATCTCTACTAGCAAAGAACACCGATAGCTTAATTGTAGAGATTCACTAGAAATTTGGTAGGTGCCAGCAGTTATCTAGTGACTATAGGCATCTAGGGCTTATTTGTCTGCTAGTGTCCATTTACAGTGGCAGAAAATGTGGTTCCTAAACTTGCAGTTCCCTGCTTCCTCAAACGCGCAAGGTACTTAACTCTCCTGTGTTCATCAGTTATGTACTCTTCTATGCCACCAACCCAATGCAGTGCAAAAATCCAAACAATACTTTGTGTTTGATAACAGTGACAGTGTAAAGGAGCTCTGACCTCCCTGTCCGGAGCCAGATTTTACTTGGCTCTAGTATTTTTGACCTGCATAACTGTTTAAATGCTGTGGAGGTCTTGGTGTCTCAAAAACAGCTTCCAAAATTACACTGAAGCTTTGCAGAGCAGAAAAGAATCCCTTGTTCAGCTTCAGTGTGTCTGTAACCTGAACTTTGTTTATATTTTAATATCACGCAGTTCAAGCTCTGGGGGAGTTTCCATACTGTAAAACAGTTTGGATGAAGTCCTAGCAGAGCAGCTTAACAGGAAGCCTAGATTTGTGTGTCTACGCCCATGGATGCCGCACATTTTTCCAGCTTGGCCGTCTTTTAACAAAAATAACCCTGGTCTGGCTTCCAGAGGCTGTGAGCACTCGCTGCTGCCATTGATATTAATAACAAGGGCTGCAGATGCTCAGCACCTCTCCCAAAGAGATGAAGGTCCATTTGCTTTCTGTATCTGCCCACTCTTCAGCACCTATTTCCGCGTTGCACATCGCACAACACAGTGACTGGGGTTGTGGGGGAGGATCTTTGTGTTTCCTGAGGTCTTGCAGATGAATGTCACTTGTTCAGATCTCTTCTGTCACGGGCACTTCTGCCTGCCCATTCGGAAGACATGTGCTCGGATCGCTGGCTGTCAGGTCCTGTCTGATGGGAGACTAGGAGACAAGATGAGAAATAGCACAAGAAATGTTTTTTGTCATCTTTTTCCTCCTGAATTCTCCTCAGAAGTTCATTCTTGTGTTTCCTATTGCTGAGCTCTTGCGCTCTTCCAGGATTAGCTTTCCCTGTCTCTTTTATCCCCTCTGATCTTGGCAGCATCACCTTAGGCCACAAGAGGCAGTTTCAGAGCCAGCTTATTAAAAACTCTGGAAACCCTGGCTGCTTTGAAATCGATAGGAGTTTTGCCACTGACTTCAATGGGGTCAGGAGTTTACTCACCGTTTCTGGGTGTCTCTGTCTAGGTACACACAATGGTGGCCTTTAATAGATCAAAATTCACCAATGGTAAAACTGGGTGAAATGTATTGGAAGCATCTTTCTTTTTTGCCCAGAAAAATCAGTTTTGAGCCAACAAAACATTTGACAAAACCATGGAGGCTCTTTTCAGTAAAACACTCTGCAAAAGGCAAAATAAAGCATTGACCAGTTTTTCGATGAAATGTTTTGAGTTTTTAATTTGGAATAATGTTTCCTTTAGAAATTTGCCTCACTTTTACTAACAGTTGTTTTAAGAGGAAACACAGAATTCCTTTTTTGATTCAAAAGAAAAAAATTACTTTTCCTCTCTTGTAGTTTAGTCTCTAAACAGAAAAATCAGTTACCTACGGAGCTCTGACCCACGATTTGCGCGTGGTGTCGTAAGAGGGACCACATTATTTCCTTTACCAGTCAGGGAGTAACTAGAAATAATGGGTGCAATGTAGTAGAGGTTAGATTTAAGTTAGACGTTAGGAACACTTTTTTTACAATAAGGGTGGTCAGAGTCTGGAACGGGCTGCCAAGAGAAGTGATACTATCGCCTAACTTGGAGGTCTTCAAGAGGAGGCTTGACAGTCACCTGGCTGGGGTCCTCTGACCTCGGTCCTCTTTCCTGCCAGGGGCAGGGGGTCAGACACGATGATCCATTGGGTCCCTTCTGACTCTATAATCTATGAATCATAGGGAAATGCTGGCAGGCCTTGCATCCTTCCCTCTGCTTGGGCATGTCCAACTACTGTACCCAGCAGCACCCTGATGAAGCACTCTCCTCTTCTGTGGACACTTGAAATATTGTAGCCATCTTAGTGCAGCGAGCTCTAATTAGATCGTTGAGAGACTGAGGTAATGAGCCCAGGTGCAGTGCTCTGCAAACCTAATTCTACTGCTACCACTCTGGCATGCACCACGCAGCAGGTGGTTTAGTAGGTTGGAGCACAGCACTGCCCAGCATGGTGCATCCATGGGATGAAAAAGGATGCATACATCAGATGAGCCCAGAGTATCAGCCCCCACTCAACACATCCATCAAAGCATCCATAAAATACTTCATTCTTTAGCAAACATGACATTTTTCCTGAGTCTGATGTACAGTGTTCACTATTTTATCCATTGTTTGGCACTACACAGCAAAGAGAGTCGTCTCCTTTCTCATTCTAATTTAGCCCCATGCATTTTCCCTAGAGCACAGGGCAGTGGAAGAATGGAATAATTTTCTTTTGTTCTCATACTCCGTGACCCAATAGCAAACTCTTTAGCACAGTCTGGAACAAAAAAGGAATGAAGCTGGCAGCCTCATTTCAAGCCAGGGGAAAAAACTTTGAACAGTTACAATGAGAGAGAACGCGAGCGTGCACTTGTTTTCAATGGACCAATCATTTGCCTGCTGTATGTTATGCCTTGCTTCATTTTCCCTTAGGGGATCCAGTCCAGGGAGCGTCAGATCAAAACCCGTGCTAGCTGAGCTGAGCTTTTCCCTGGAAAGACAAACTGTAAAAGGGAGCTGTACAGCCCCTGTAATCACTATAAGGTGGATCTAATCAGTATAGAAGAGAGGGAAACCCCCTTCTTATTGTTCTTCCCTCAAAGTGGGTTAAATTAATACCTTCAAAAATGGGGAAAGTAAGCCTCCCTCCAGTAATCTCTCCATTCAAGGAACCCGTGTATTCAAGATTTGGGATGCTGGAACTTATAATTCAGTGAACCTTGCAGCATTCCTACTTCTTTCAGCAGCTTCAGTGGAGTCTGCTTCATTTTCTCCTGTCCTAAGTGTGTGTGTATATATATATATTTTTTTTTAAGGAAATCATTGGGCTGTTAGCACCTTATCTGCCTAAGAGCATCAGTCCAAGAGATAAATTGCTCAGCAAAGAACAAGTGCACAGGAGACGAGAAATGTTTTTGTAAGACTCTTCTTCCCTGCACATGGTGCAACTCCCAGCAGACTGTGGCTTGGAGACATCACTGAAAGTGGTTTGTTCAAGCGGGGAGAAACGCTCCTTGGTGCAGATGGCCCAGACCCTACTTAAAGTATTTAATGCAAAGCTATAAGTGGGACTTAAGTAGTGCAGGGAGCCTTGTGCCAGCTTTCCACACCTCAGTGCATTTCAGCCATTGTCCTTACTGCACATGTCCTCATTAGCATGGGCTGCATTGTATCACCCTTTCCCCTTGCCTCAGCTGGGCAGGAGGTGGATTAACTGGTCTTTATTCTAATTTTTCCCTGGTGTACATTGACCATTGTCATTATGCCATGGAGATTAATGTGTTGATTATTTAATGGGCTGCTAGAGACCAGTAAAACCAAGGCTCTGGGTTTCCACTGGCAGTAAATCCACCTGGAGTATTAGTGCAGAAGTGCAATTCCCTTGCAGGCCACACTGAGAGAGCAAGAGACTCTCTTAGGTGAGCTCAGTTGGATTTTGATGCTTTTCTCCCCTGGAGGGAGTCTCCACTCTGGTGCCCTGCGCCCCACATGGAAGTACCAACTGCCCAGAAGCAGAAGACTCTGGACAGGACTTTGAGACTATATAGCACTATGTTATCTCTGAGTGTTTTAGTTCTTTAGTTAAATCATGCCGTAGATACCTGAGTCTTGAGGTGTTTCCTATCAGTTAAACCCACCGCATGTAGAAGGCCATTAAGATGACTAACTCTGATTGCCATTTGCTTTACTAGAGTGCCGAGTAATGAAAGGGAGCCCTTCAACTGCTGCAGGCAGCAAGTCGTCCCCAACACCACAGAAGAGCTCAGCAAAGAGCCCTGCCCCTATGCGCCGGAGCAAGTCTCCAGCCGATTCAGGTAACCAACAGGATGGTGAGTGATTGTTTTCTGGTGAGTGAATATTGACTCTGTCCAGAGGGAGCAGAAAATGCCATGCATCTTTGGAGACAGCGGCTTTGTGCATTTCCCTGTGTGCCAGGCATTTCTGATAAACATTTCTATACTTTCAGTGGTGACGCTTTTGTTTATTTGAATGATAAAAAATTCTGACGATCACAACAGCACCGAAGGCCTTGTTGTATAAGCTCTTGGGGGGGATATTGTCTATTCCAAAGCTTACAGGCTGAAATAGATAAAGCAAACTATCCCAGAGAGTTCTGAGATGCATCAGGCAAGTTATTCCTGGTAGAGATAGGGGAAGCAGTACAAGACCCAGTTAAGACCTTATCTGCATATAGATAGATACAGTTCTAGCCATGCATGTGCAAAAAAGCTGAACCCAAACTGGAACAGGTGCAGAGTGAGCTACCAGGATCACGAGGCAATGGAGAGCTTAGTCAACAAGAGGAGACTGGAAGAAGTCTGAATGGGCATGGGATTGCTTTCTATAAATACATCAAAAGAGTAAGTGTCAGGAGGGAGAATAACTATTTATGCTAAGCTACCATGTTGTTGGTACAAAAATAAATGGGCTGAGGATGGCCCTGAATAAGTTTAAGCAGTTTCTAACCATCAGAAGGGTGAAATCCTGTAATCCTTCCAGTAGTCAAGGCAAAAAACCCAACCTGTAAGATGAAGTGTGATAAATTTCTGAGTGGGATTGTATGAAAGGGTTGCTTGGCATAGCAGAGGTCTGACTGTAGTGACCCTGGAGCTGTGTTGCAGTCCAACAGCCTATAGATCTAACAAAATGGGAGAGGAAAAGAAGCACATATCAGATGGTGAACCTATGTAGAGAGAGCTAATGTTCATTCCATTTGTGTCAAATGAGGCATGGTTTTCCATTAGATTAGTTTGGTTCAAAATGACTTCTCATGCAAGGTAAGTGTTATTTATTGTATAATCAAGACACATTCCTGCCTGAATCCTATTTAATGAAGGCCAAGAACTTTGCCCATTGGGGACAGCTTGTCATAGGCTCATTTAAAATGACATTGAGACACCCAGACAGTAGTGGAAATAGAGAAAATAGTTATTTCCATTTGCTGCATTTGCTCTTCATATATAAGGGGAGGAAATGCATGCCCCCCTCCATCCACAGTGGAAAATGAGAATGTGTCTAGCATCTGCTCACATACCTGTGATGAGCGCATAGGGAATGCTCTGTGCAAACCTATGGTATTTGATTGGTGGAATCCTATCACAGCAACAATAGGCTCCATGATGTTCATGTCATCTGTCAGAACGATTCTTCCTAGGGAGCCCCAGAAATGGTTCCTCATTGAAGTGCCCAAACCCCCTGAAGGGCCAGGTAACAGAGCAGGTTCCAGAATACTTGCCCATCTTAAATTGGAAGTACCCAAAGGGATGAGGAGGAGCAGGGAGACTTTGTACCCCCAGAGAGCATCTGACCAGAAATGTCTTTCCTTCTCCCGCCCCATTTTTACCTTGTAATTCAATATATGAAAATGGAGAAATGACCCTAAGTGACCTTGGGAAAGGTTCTTTGAAAGCGGAAGTCTTATAATTGATTTTAAAATGTTTCTCTTCAGAAGCAGAACATTTATTGGGATCCCATGATGTTCTTAAAAGGCTGAAAAGATTTAGTTAAATAAATTGGTCAATGCCAATGGTATGCATCAAATTCAGTCTTTGATAGATGATCATTGTAGACTTTCCTTCATTATTCCATTCATTTCTCAAACTCAGATCTGGTGTAGCCTAAATAGCTTATATAGACATCATAGCACCTTGTAATCCCTGGCTCTCCCAATAACTGCCTGGATCCTGTATTGAAGGCATGGATCCAGAGCTTGTTTTCAATGGAATAACTTCCATTGATTTCATTCTGTTTGGAATTAGGCCCAGAATGTATTATGAGATGTCTCTTAAATCTTCCTCATAAGCATCAGGTGTTAATAGTTACACTTCCAGAAGCAAAATTTTAGACTACATGGACAGACTCCAGTATGATATAGCTATGATAACTATTGTGTTCCTAGAGAAGCAGCTAGCTATATTAGTCTGAAGTTAGGTGGAAAGCAGGGTAGGGTGGCCTTATAGACTAACTGATTCAGAAAGGCATAAGCTTTCATAAGCAGAAGCTTACTTCATCACATGCTATCAGAAGTTTTTGTAACCAAAATCTGATGAAATACTAAAGCTTACGCTTCTCTGAATCAGTTAGTTTTTAAGGTGCCACTCTGCCCTGCCCTGCTTTCTGCATTATTGTGTTCATTGAGTGATTCATTCTGAACAAAGAAGTGAATCTGGCATTCTCTTACTACGTTCAGTACATATCCAGTGTTTGCTTTGTCACGCTGTATGAAGGATTGTTATAACTGTTTATCATTTCTGGATATAGCAATGTCAGTGGTCATTACTGGAGTTACAGCTAGCAGCAGGAGACCATGGATTACATTTATGCATGCAGTCCTTGAGGGGGAAGAGCCTATTTGCATAAGCAATTGATAGGTTTTCCTGGATTTCAATGACATCGAATTGCAAGAGACAAGCAATGCTGAATAAGTTCCTAATTAACAGAAGATTATTTGACCTATTTTTAGTCAAATCTCTCGTATGTTATTTGAAGAAGGATGCAGAAGGAATCTGTGCTTCAAGTCAGACAATTTTTTTTGCAACTTATTAGAGCACCTTCTTATACAAGTGGTTTCCTTTTCCTTCCTTTCCATTATGATTCTTTTTCCCAGAAGGTAAAGTTTCCCAGATTCTAGTATATTCAAACTCTTCAGCATAATCTCTTAGCACCAGTGTCATGTCCATTAGCCCTGGATTGACCCTAAAGCTGTCCACACAAACATTGTCTGGGCACTAATCATTACAATGACATTATAGTGATGAGGAGGAGGATAGTATAAGGACCTGTATACAGGTTTCCCTCGATTTATGCTGTGCCTGCGTTCCTGGAGAGCGGTGCATAAATCAAAGTCGCATAAAGCGAACCCACTTTACAGTGTAACGAAGAGGGATAGGTTCCCATGGAGGTGAGGGAGGGAGGGAGGCTGGGACTAGGGAAGGGGTGGGGAAGGGGGTGCCACTCCCAGGGCTTCACAAGGCAGCAAAGCAGAGGGAACAGAGCAGCACTCCCTGTCTGCGGCGGCTCTGGGAGCAGCTGGCGCCAGCTGCCGGCAGCTGCTGGGCTGCACTGTGCTCCGCCTGTCCCCACTCACCTCCGCTTCTGGGCTGCGCTGTGCCCTGGTGCAGGCAGCTGGTGTTAGCTGCCCCCTGGGGCCACTCCAGCCGGGGCTGGGGCGAGTGCTGCGCCCCACATTGGCCGGAGCTCTGCTTGTCTGCGCTCACCCCAGCCCATGCTGGAGCAGCCCTGGGAGCAGCCGACACCAGCTTTCTGCACCATGGCACAGCGCAGCCCAGGACCTGGGGGAGAGGCGGAGCACAGTGCAGACTGGGCCTGGCCGCTCCTGGGAGCCATTGCAGCCGGGGCTGGGCTGAGTGGGGCCACGGCCATTTCCCCTCCACCCACAGACTTACCTGCTTGGGCGGGGGGCGCATCTATGCTGATCACATAACAGTGAATTTACCTCGCATATAATGAATTATGGGTCTAAATATGCTCATCGCATAAGAGTGAATTTGCATATAAAAACCCCACATAAATTAAGGGAAACCTGTAATATAAACTAGAATAGTATTTTCTTGTTTCTCATCCTAATTGTTCTGTTTTTATGTAAGACCAGATGGGAAAATTACACTTTGTTCATCAACAGTAAGGATCTGAATGCATGGGTATGTAGTAGTGGATTCCAATCTGGACATTAGTCAAGAGGGTTGCCCTGAGTGTACACATCATCAGTGCAGACAGTGTGAGCCTTAAGGCAATTCTGTGTGCAGTACTATGCCTCATTCATCAACAAGAAGACTAATGCTGTCAACAGAGGTGGACAAAAGGAAATGGGTTTCTGTTATAGCACACGAAAAGAGAGAACTGCTTCAAGACAGATGGTTTGTGCTGTTCTGATGATGCAGGTTTGATAACGTGAAAATGCTGCATCCTCTTCTCCTACTGTTGGATCCCAGAAACACTTGATTTTTACACATCAGCATAAATAAAATATTTCCTACTTCCAAACTTTAGAGAGACCTTTGTACAGAAGAGGAGCTGCCATGCAGTGTGGGGAGTCTGGAGACCTTGAGTTGTATTCCTGTCTCTTCCACTGACTCATTCTGTGACCTTGGGCACATCACATGAGCTTCATGCGCTTTCAGGTCCTGATCACTGGGGGCAGTAATATCTGTATCTGTTCAGCACTCTGTAGTGCACAAATGGAAAAGCTGCTTTGCAGAAAAAATATAGAGGTGATTTTTGCTTTTCCACTGTTTGGTGTCTAATCCCAACAGAAACCAAAACTAATGGGTCTCAGGCTGACAGAATACAAAGTAGGAATATCCCAGTGCAGGAGTGAGTATACATGGTCTCCTTACTCAATTGTGCCTTTTCCTTTTCTCCCAGTCCATCTTGTTCAGATCTTCATGCAGGAGGGCCTAATTGGCTTTACCATCCATTGCCTTCCTTCACTGTTTCTCCCCCATACTCAAAAGAAGAAGCCAAGCTGAACTTAATTCTTTTTTTTTTTAACTATTGACCAGAGCAATCCCTTGAGCCTGTCCCATAGCCAGTTTATCATGAATCCATTTATTGCTGTTGCAGTAAATTGTCACAGTAAGCAGGTAAATGAAAAGGTGCAGCATTCCTGCAGCACTCCCAGCCTTCGCAGCAGCTACAGCAACCAGCACTGCTTGTAGATCCCAGCACAACCTGTTCTCGCAGATGCTGCTGTTTGTCTTGCAGGGTTCGGTGGTCACTCATTTCAGGTCCTCTCCCTTTATTTTTTTCCCATTGCTCCCCTCTGCTTGCTTACCTTGCTAGTGAGCAATGACATCCTGTGAACTCCATGCCCTGGAGTACCAGCTTCATCTGAGGTCCACAGGGAGGATGGCATTGTTTTTTCAGCACGCTGGTTGACATCTGAATCTACCTGAAAGTGCACAGCACGTCATCCTTGATTGTGGAGCCAAGGGGCCATTTTGGGACAGCTCCAGAATGAAGCCAGGATACAAAGGGAAATCTAATCCATGTAATAAATATGTTAATGGTTAAGGAAATATTTAAAAGGGGGCTATGTCTCAGCCACTTAATTACACCAACTGCCAGCTTGATGCAAATTGAAATGTACCAATTATTCTTTGAAAGTCGTTATTATAGCAACCCTGGCAGAGTCCCACCCAAATATGCACACAATCAGATCCCATCCCAAAATAACCACAATTAATGAGGAGAGAGAAGAAATCCTTGAATTAAACACCTGTCATTCAAAGCAAACATCAGGACAAAGGGGCCTGTGCACAGAAGGGCAGCGGTGCTGATAGTACCAGCTCACAGCTGCAGCTAACTGGTCTTGGAGGGAGAACAGGGCTTGTTTTCATGTGCTGCTTTTTGCTGCAGTGTGTCTTCAGAAAGCTCACCTACTTTCTGTCTGGACAGGTCATGGATCCAGCATGAATGTCTCAGTTCTCTCAAGGCATCCTAACCCACCCTTCTTCAAGCTGTCCTCCAAAAATGAGTTAGCCAGTCCCCAAGAACAGCTGAACACTGTTTTCTTGGCATTGTCCTTTCATCTCTTTATTCATCAGACTTCATAAATCTTGCTGTTCTGATTGAGTAGCGTAATAGCCATCAAATGGCCAGGAGGTCAGCCACCTCATTTACCCTTCAGCTGGGTCCCCAGTGCCAGCCCTGGGCAGGCTCCTCTGTTTGAGTCCTGCCACTTGTCTCACCAGCAGGGATCCTAGTGTTCCCTGTTTAAAAATTGCTAATTCTCTGATAAAAAATCCAAAATTTACTCTTTAAAATACCCCAAAAATCTGTGGTCTTCCATGATTAACATATATATTAATATATATACCCGGTATCAAATTTCCAGGATTTCCCAGTATCAAATTTAGAGTCTGCACTGCAAATATGCAGCACAGGGAACAATTATTTCATTCTTAGTGTGTCTTTTGTGGCATCCTCAACTGCTTTGAGACACCACAACAGGCATGTGCTCACTTGTCTGGATGAATCCAGTGAGAGCAAACTGTGTCACCCTTGGGGTTCCTGCCTTTCCTTCCTACCTCTGCTGGAGTCCTTGTGTTTTCAGCTTCTCGGTGATGCCTCCGTCATTCTGTTTGGATCCAGTGCCCCCCTCCCCAAAGCGCAGCTTGATTCCCTCTCTTGATTCTGAGTTCGGATCTCCTCCATTGATGGATTCTCAAATAGGTCTTCGCAACGTGATTAAATACAATCAAATGTGCTGAGATCCAGCTAGTTCAAAATGTGCTTCCTTAGAATCTCTTTTTGCCTTTTCACCTCCATCCTCCACACGGTCTCCTGGATTGTTGTTCCAGGCACTGGGGCTGCTGCTTCCCTCTAAGAGCCATTAAGTATGGCATGGGTAGAGTGAAACATGTATCCCCCAAGCTCCAGAGCTGCACACCAGAATATGCCTCAACAATTTAGCTCCCCCTGGAGAAAGTGGGAGCAAAGAAGGAATCATAACTTATTATGATTTGCTTAGGGGTGAATGGTTTAGATAGGGCTGATCCTGCCTCAGGCAGGAAGTTGGACTAGATGACCTCTGGAGGTCCCTTGCAGCCCTACTTCTCTATGACTCAGGGCTTTACCTAAAAGCCCATCTAACTATAATCCCAGGCCCTGATTTGGATTTCATTGAGATCATTATAGCTTGGGAGCAATGCATAAACCACAAGCTGCACATGGGTCAACAGTGTGATGCTGTTGCAGAAAAAGGCAAATGTCCTCCTCTGAGACATACCAACAAAGTCCCTCAGTAACACATGGTGGGAGATAACTATTCTGCTGGGCACTAGTGAGTCCTCAGCTGGACTGCTGGGCCTAGATTTGAACCACACTGCTCTACCAGACAGACACAGATGAATTAGAGAGAACCCAGAAGAGTTTTAACAAGCAAGAAATGGTTTAGCAAATGCAGCTTATGAGGAACAGAAGGAACTGAAGCTGGATATTATATCAGACTTCAAGTATATAGTAGATTATTATAAAGGGGACAGTGATCAATTGTTCTCCACTTCCATTGAGGATAGGACAAGAAGGGCACAGACTGCATCAGCCCAGCCCTGCTCCCGGTGTGCACTGACAGAAGTTGGTGAAGGTGCCCCCTTACATGAGGGTTCAGGTTGTCACAGGATCGGGCCCTTTTAAAGCACTCTGCAGCCATGTCACTTGTGTCATTGCCTGAAGTGATCAGTTTAATTTCACAGTAAAAGAGATTTAAGTTGGAGACTAGTAGGGAAGAATTGTAATTGTAAAGATAGTTAAATTGGAGCAGGTTTCTAAAGATGTCATTAAATCCCTATCACTGGACGTTTCTAAGAAAAGGTTAGACATGCATCTGTTAGGAATGGTGCAGATACATTTAATCCTACCTCAGGGCCCTTGAAGCCCTATGTTTCTGTGAAGCTAACTGGTGCCACTTTGTGATATGAAATGGCTTGGAGCAGGATAGACAGGGTACAAAGGAGGGATGAAAGTGTACCCACAAAACACCCTTCTTATGGTTGATGAGTGTTGTACAGTAGACCCTTCCTCTCCTGACTCGGGGAGCATGTTGGAGGAAGTATGGATATGAGCAGACATGGCCCTAGGACAGTGTGCTCTAGCTATTATGTGTTTGGCAAAAAGAAGTTTGCAAAGGATTTTTACCTGCCCGTGCAAGGTGAGCAATCCCAAGAGGGTTTTGAATTAGACCATTACTCAGATGCATCGTGGTCAGCTCAAGAGCAGGGGAGATGCAAAGGTGACAGGAAAGGAAGATGAATGCATGCTGTGACCCAAAGGATTTAAACCATCATGAAGCCAATGTGAATAACATCAAAATCAGGCAATAGGCTTTCTTAATATATTGCTCTTAAGGTAGTGAAGGAGCTGGCAGAGCTGTATTTTAGCTGTGGAGTACAGAGGAGAAAGTATTGTTTTTGTCATTTATCATTTGTATTTATTCCTTTTGAAAGACTTGTGTAGCATCTCTTGGTAACATTTAATAGATTACTGTCATTCTTTCCATGACATACGAGTGATTCTGCATCATCAAAGGTGCTCTAGCAGCCACATCACAACACACATGAGCTTTTTATTTTCAGGCTTGGAGAAATGATTCTGCCAGACCTTTTCACTCCTCCAGAGATAGTAGAATTCAGGGTTTGTTGTATAAATATTTGCTCTGCAATTGGGGAAGTCTGTGATTTTTCTAGCAGGAAATTATTAATGTCAGCATGCCCTTAGCAATTCTCGGGAGAATCCATGGGTAATTGATTTTAAATTTAAATATGACCTTCTCCAGCTAGCGGCTTTGGATTGACTTTGGCTTGGGGAACCCATGATCAAACAGTGAGGGATTCTTCTTGGACTTTAATTTCTTGCTTCTCTAATGGGAGGTTTGGGACAGACAAAAGCATATCGACAAGGCAGCGACAATTAGCAAAATAGATACAGAACGTCACTCTGTCCTGACTGCAGACTTGCTCCCAAGGGTTATTATGAATGAATGTGTTGAAAAGGCAGCAGATGTCTTTTGGATTGCACTCAAACCAGCCTGTTATCTACTCCCACTTATACTTATCCTCTGGCTAACTGACAATCTACATTGTGTGTTATAAATTACATATACAAAAAAAGCTATGTTAAAAGACAGTTACCAGCACAAAGTCAAGGACTCAAGTCAAGGATTCAAAAGTTAGAAGATGTCTAAATGAAGGATTTCTGGGTAACTTTAATTCAGTTTCCTACTCAAATGCATTATATTGCAGTCTTTACACATCAGATGTTACTTTTTCTCATGAATTGTGCTTCATTCAGTGTACTGAATGACCAGGGCTCACTGAGGAAACGGCTGTTTACCATTTTGTTTTTATCTTCACTGTTCAAAGTATTGTCCTATGCTGCTTTATTGCATACAATTTGAACCCTGCTCTGAAGACAGAATTATTCATTCTCTTTCTGATTTTCTATGGAGCCCACAACAAGAGCCTCTGCTCATAATTATGTAGTCAGCTGCTTGATACTACACTTGTTAAACCCAAATGTCTTCACAGTACCCTGTAAGCAAAACTAGGATGGTATTATCCTTTGTTAGAAGTGCTGAGGTGAGGTATCAGATTGTCTTCTTTGAAATGTCCAATTTGAAATGCCCGGACCTGGATTTTTCTCTATTACTTTGCATTTTATAGCCCAGTGTGCATTCAAAGCACAGGTCTCATTAACTCCATCTGTATCTGTGAGGGCTCAGCACTTTTGTAAGTCAGTCCCTGGAGCCTCACGTCAGATACTTCAAAACTGAAGGACACGCTATTTGCAGCCACGTGTGAGAAGTGCCATTTTAGTGACATGTCCTAGGAATTCTGTGGCAGAGGCAGGGACAAAATTTGGTCCTGAAGAGCCACCTTCAACTATCGTAACCATGTGATCTTCCTTTTTCTTCTCCCAGGTTTCTGCTGCGCTCATTGCACAACACTAACCCTCTTCCAGAGTAGGACGGGTTCTGTACATCGAATGAGGCAGGGGCTGTGTGGAAAACAATGGCATATAGTCATGGTATTAAAGGTTGTGTTGCAATGCATCTGCACAAGAAGCCAAGTTGCCTGGGCATCCGTGATAGCCAGGGAGCTGGGTTTTCTGTTTCCCACCAATAAACGGAAGAAAACGTGGATTTCTCGTTCTAATGGAGAAACCCATGGATGTTGTAGTTTTGCAAAGAGCATTTTCCGTCTGGCAGAGTTGCAGCCTTCCAATGCCAGCAGTGGTGGCAGAGCTGGTGAGCACCCACAGGCACTGCCAGTGGCGGGGCAGAGCTGGTGAACACTGGCTGAGCTGCAGAGGCCTTGGGGGAGGGCAGCAGGGTAGGAGCCCAAGCCTGGAGCAGGTAGCCTGCACCTGCCCCCACCCTGAACAGATCTGGGGGGCATGGGTCCCCCCAGGCCCCTGGGAGTGCGTGCAGCAGCAGGGAGCCACCCCCCCCACCCAAGCCTGCAGGAGGCAGCTGGTGGGGGGAGCCAGGCTCCACTCCACTGCAGCAGCTGCTGCCTCCTGTCGGGGGGCTAGGGGTATGGGGCCAGCTGGGGGCCCCTCTAACAGGGCTGCTGGGGGCAAGGGGCACTAGGAGGATTGGGGGGGGGAATGAGGGGCCTTGCATTTTAATCACAGATTTGGAAGTGGTTATCAGAGAATTTGCAATTTAAAAAAAAAAAATTTTAATCAGGGAAAACCAGGATCCCTGCTAATTACACCCCCTGCATACAGAAATAATAAAGGGTTAATATGAACTCAATCTTTAAATTATTTTAAGTTCAAGTAGTTCTGCTTATATGGATCATAACTGTCCTAAGTACCACAGAACACCACAACGCTGTTAAATTCAGCAGCATGATAAGACCTTTTCCCAATTAGAGTCTGGTCCTTACACTTCACACTTGCATTCAGTTTGAGTTCAGAAGAAATCTTTAGACATTGGGTCATGAATAGTAATTTTGACTGTAAGGCCAAGAGAAAATTAAGCCTTATTTCCTAATTACTTCTGCAACTGAAAAGCAGGGAATGGATGCTCCTAATGATGTATATCAATTTAGTCAAATTACTGATTTGGCTGTTATATCTGTAAATGTCCCTTTTTTTGACTGCACTCATAAAATATTAATATTGCTGCAATAGTACTTAAAAGTCACTTTATATCAGGCAATTTCTTTACTCCCTTGCAGCAATTATGGGGGGTATTTTTGCACGCTGACGGTTGAATGTTAGCAATTTTACCAGCTCTACTATGTATGTGCAAAGGATATTACTGATACTGCAGAGAAGTGCTATTCAGTTTCCTGGGGTGAAGGGGTTCTTTTACAATACCATGGCCAGTATGCATTATTTTCCATTTTTTCCCATATGCTTGACAAGTTAATTTCTGTTTTCAGTAATAAATTGCTTGAAGTGATGAGGGTGGGGAAGGGTCCCCAATCCTCTGTTAAAACAATATTTCAAACACCATTTAAGAGTAAACTAATTTCTCAATGGCATAAATTTTTAATGGAAAGAAAATTGACTTCTTTTCACAAGCCTATCTAAGTATCAGTAACTGTAGAGGTGGTTATACAGCGGTAGAGGTGAATCACAGTGAGTGCACTAAGTCTAAGTGGATCTGGCATATACCCTCCGGTCCTCAATGCAAGGGGTTTTGCATCAATTTAGACTTCCTCAGACTTGCACTTGTGTGCCAGCGTGTAATTGCCATCCTTTCTAATTTTGGTCCAAAGACAGTAGCAAGAACTGGAATTTAAAAGCATCTTGGAGGAAGTGTAGATGGTAGACAAGATAAATGAGGCCATCCAAGAAATGAAAGCACTGGGTCAATAGGTGATTAGGGGTCAAGACTGGGGGGACTAAGAAAAGGATTGTTAGGATGGACACTATGTAGGAATGCAGTGCAAACCTGACCAGAAAGCACTGAATTTAAAAAGAAAGTTCTAGACTGCGGACCGAACAGATTTTTTTGTTTTTGGACGTATATTTTTTTCATTGGTAAATGTCAGTCCTTCAGAACTGTAACGGGAATAGTTTATCAACTCCAGTTTGGACTGGTGACTAAAGAAAGAGATAGGGAAAAGACCTTCCTAGCTCAGATTACTCACACACCTGAGATGCCGTAAATACAGATTCAAGTGCCCACTTCAAAGAATACTTAAGTATTTAAATGGCTTAGACAAATAGGGGAGTTTCAACAGGAGAGACTGGAAATTGTCAAGTCCCTCTTGGAAGTTGGGAGTCATTAGGATGTGGGACACTGAGGTTCATATTTGTCATCTGAATGAGGTAGAGCAGGGATTTGCCAGGTACTTCATATCCCATAGAATAATCCACAAGTTGTCACAGCTTTGCAAAAACTAGAGCAGAAATGGGATTTTAGGTCCCTAGCAGACATACAAGTGACAGTGTGATGAGAGTCTGCAGGATCCCCACAATTGTGCTTTCTGCTATGCCACACGTGCATGGCAGGAGGACAGACGTATGGGATCGGGGCTCCCAGATCCAGGGGCACAAAAGCATCACCTGTGGCTGGGAGCCCCCAGCTGATGGGGCTCCTAGCCACTGGGGCATACCCCATGGCTGGGAGCACCAGACTGGCCACACATTCAATTAATGACTTCATGGGAACCAGCCACAAAGTTGTTATTCATTTGTTGCATTGCTCTTTGTTTTATCATGCCATTAATTGAATTAATGTGTGGCCAGATAACAACCAAACAGATTAATCATGTCTTCAGCATAATGTGTGCCAGAGGCCTTAAGAGTACAGTGTTAAGAAATTCAGGAAGAAAGAATTGCCTGCACTGGCCAGGCCTGTGTGTAGTGGCACCAGTGAGAAGGAGGCAAGAACTTCTCCCCTTTGTACCTACAGCCACGGCTCATGCAGTCCTTTTATTGCTACCTGTATTTGAGGGCTTTTCTGTGTCCCAATGTAATGTTACCTAATGTAGATCGTTCACCACATAGTGGAGAGGTATTTCAGGCCTTCAGCTTTAATGAGAAACATAGGAGATGCATATCCTTGTGAATCTCTCTGCCACAGGTTGGTTCTGTGGCTTCAATATTTTTTTTTAATCTGTATTTATAAAATGCTAATTGGTAAAATGTAACAGGATATTAAACTGCAATTATATTTAATGGCTAAACACAAAACCACATCAGAGAGAATGAACTTCCAGTCGTAACATGGAGGTACGCACAAACAGGCCATTTCAGTAACTCCTTAAAATGAATGAAAGGGAAACTGTTCTTTAGATAATACTGACAGATAAAGACATGGATAGAGAAAGGAGTGATGGAGGCTCGAAGTACTAGAGGTACAGTCTTGGGATTGTCCCACAAATGGAAATGCAGATAAAGGGCCACATTCTTAACAATTAGAAAAAACCCGTAATGGTTCTCAAAGAGGGGCTCATAGCTCAGCCCAGCAAGGAGCTAAGCCCTAGGGCTGTGCGAAGCTTCGGTTCCTGATTTGATCTGGCGGAAATTTAGCCCGATTCGGTGGCCGAACCTCCAAATCTGAATCAAATCAGGAGACCCTTTAATCTCTCTGAATTGAATCAGAACCTCCGAATCAATTCAGAGAGATTCAGTGATTCAGGTATAGACACAGCTTTAAATGTTTTTTCTACATACCTCAAGGTAGCAGGCGGATTGTGAATACTCCAGTACTGGGGCAGATGGAGCATCCCACAGGAGCATGGGGGGCTCCCCAGCACTCTTGGCAGCAGACCCAGAAGTGGACCAGAAGCACTTCTTGTCTACTTCCGGGTCCACTGGGGAGCACACAGGAGACCCCCCCCACGGCTCCCCGGCTCAGTGACTGGTGCCTCCTGGGTCTGGGGGGGCACCCAGGGTGCCCCCGCAGCTGATTGCCAGGCTGGTGGACGGTGGGGGTGGCCCCCAGCGCGTTGCCCAACAGACCCCGGCTTTGCCACCGAGCACGCGAGGGGCCTCCCCGCGCTCCCATAGAACGCTCCATCGCCCCACCATCGCAGCGTTCACGAGCCGTGCCTGGTACCTTGAGGTATGTAGAAAAAACATTTAAAGCTGTGTCTCTGGCTGAATCACTGATTCTCCGAATCAGCATCAAATCTTCAGATTCAGATTTGGCCAAATCGAATCAGGAACAGTGATCCGCATCAACGAATCAAATCACTGTCCCCAATCCAGGCCGAATCCAAATCAAATATGGCCCATTTCACACACCTCTACTAAGCACTGTGCTCCTCACCACAGAGCACGGAGGCCCATATGGTCTGATTCTGCACCACCAAAATCAGTCCAAGCTTTGTTGTGGACTTCAGGGGGTGCATTATCAAGCTGATCCTGAAATCAACAGGAGTATGTCTGGGCTTGAAGCTAAGCATGACACGCATTTGCTAGATTGGGGCCATGTGCTGCATAGCAGTATTCATCAGGAGGAGGCCAGATTGATAGTAAAATCTGGGCTCAGTCATGAGAGCCTTGCTGAGTTTTCGGCCAGTTGTCACTCAGAAAAAAACAAGGCAGAATAGGAATTGATCGTGGTTTAGAGTTCTGCTCATAGCTGAAATAACCATGGAGTGATGGAGTATGAGAGTAAACCATCACGTTAAGGTTAAATGATCTCTATACCTGCACATTTAGGTCATGATCTGTACTAAGCTGGCCCAGAACTATGACATAGTTAACTATTACATAGTGGAGACTGCTTGCCAGTTTCTACCAAGCAAAACTCCAGTTGACTTTACAGCAGTGAGTACCGTTGGGCTCCAATTCTTATTTGCATTAAGCTTCTTGCATGGTTTTGATGATGTAAAGTGGCCTAAAAGTGCATGAAAATGCATTTATTCCCAGTTTAAGGTACCTTTGCACTGCTTATCTGAACTCTTATCTTGCATTCTCCCCACATCCTTGTCACTGTTCCCAGTAGCATGCTTAATAAATTTTATAGGTCCAATCTTCAAACATTTAGGGGTTCAAATACATGTTCAATTACATGCCCAATTTGGACCTGCAATTACTATGACTGAATGTAGAAATCCTATGGGCCTAATTGTACATCTACCTGCACTTCCAGTAAGTGGATGCATAGGCAGCTGCAGACTGAAAGAAGAGAGTCACCCAGCCCCATCACTTTACTTTTTCCCCCTTCTCTGTAAAACTTCAAAATCATATCACACTTCTTTAAAAAGAGAATCATTTCAGTCGAGCTCTCAAGAGAGTTGACAGTGTTTATTGCCACTTAAGAAAATGACAATTAAAATGGTTATGTTTTAGTTTGGGGAAATTGAATTGCATAAATAACATCTTGTATAGCTTAGGGAAATCTCTCTTCCAGTAGAGGTGAAAGGCAAAAGTATTTTTATACTTTTGTAATGAAAGCTTTTAGCCCGCTTCAGGAAGGGAAGGGCCCACTGGGGTGACAAACTAAGACGTAGCCAGCCTTATTCTGAATTCCAGACCATTATAGAGGAGCGGAGTTACTCCATTAAAAGCCACGTGAGCAAGATCTGAATCGAAGTCTGGTGTCTAGAGTCAATATGCACCATATGGGATCTAGTACAGCCCAAACCTAGATCACATAACATGGCATGGCCTCATAAAAGATTTAAAGTGACACCGGGTAACATGCGCTGTTACGCATTTTCAAGAGCATCAGTGACAGCAAGAGTTTACTTTTCCCTTAATGCATTTCTGTTTGGTTTTTCCTGTAATTTGCTGTTTTCTTTTTTTTTTTTAGCCTAATAGATCTGTCCATTGCAACTGTCTCTGGCATAGGTCTGGGCTACTTCACTTAGGTCTGGGCTACTTCACTTTGATTAAAATCCAGCTGCTAATAGGCTATGTGACCATTTTGTTCAGAGGTTTGGTTTAAATGAACCATAGTTTAAATTATTAAGAAAGTTGAATTATTTTTTTATGGTTAAAAGAACCCAGAAGGCCAATTTGTAGCTTTGAAGCACAGATGAAAAGCAGAGCTGCCCTGTACATTCACTGCCTTTAAGAGGAGGGAATTTTCACTCCTTGCCAGCTCCACAGGGCAGTGGTGAAATGGCCTCAGCTACTTCCTTGCCCATTACCTTTACAATGACTAGTACCTCAAAGAGCATCAGCACTCAGCACAGTCCAAGCTAATATATCAACTCAGAAGATAATTTGTCACATTTAAGGATCTAAACTATTTAAAGACTTTGATTTTCTTTAACAGTAGTAAGGATTGGATGATTTAAATTGTCTAAGGGCACTTGAAGCCCTGAAATGTTTATTTTGTAATGGATTCTTAAACAGATTCATACCTGTAATTGTTTGTAAAATCAAATATTTCGCCTCTCTTATGGTAATGCCCAGTATTTGAAATGGCTGAAACATTAAGCCTGGTGAATAATTATTTTGTTCTTTTGATTATTTTTTTTCTGGATAAATGATGAAATAAGCTGGAACCTTTTGATGTTGACTGTCTGGATGGTTTCTGTCTCTGGGAAAGCGAGACATAATCTGTCTGGTGATTTTGCTTGTAAATTCATTGCTGGATTCTGTTTTCTTTTGTGACAGCAAATGGTACATCAAGCAGTCAGCTCTCTACACCCAAATCCAAGCAGTCTCCGATCTCCACGCCAACCAGTCCAGGGAGCCTCCGTAAGCACAAGGTATTACGTTTCTTATACCTTACTAAATCTAGTTCTCTTTGTACCTGGACATATAAAGAAATGGCTTAACTCCGGGTCACATTGTTGGTTAAACTGGCAGAGAATTGCCCTGTCGTTAAGAATTTTCGTTACACCTAATATAGTAATTAGGTGTCCATTTTAGAGGCATAGATAGTAATCTATGTTGTACATCCCTAGTATAGATCAGTGCAGATGGCTGTGCCCTCAACATGGGTCAGCCTTTGTAAGAGTTTTTTGGTCTAGTGATGGGCTCATTCATTATATACAGTCATCTAATATTTCTAGTTTGATAGGTGCACAGCACACCATTCTGGCCTGTTAAACAAGGAAATAAATCTGGATATTAGTGAACTTATAAGGATTGATTTTAACATTATCCTCAAAAGTATTAGAATATCAACTTTAACTCGTTCTATTTTATGGGAAATAAATTACCAGGTAATTATTTTCTTGTGCTGGTATGATAATTGACATTGGCTGCTTTTCCTGGTTATGTTCTCTAACTTACCAAGCTCTCTGAAAGGTAGCAAGGGGTCTATGAACTTACGTGCTTTTCATCTATGACCGCAAGTGGACCTTTTCTTCAGGGGACCATCTCTAAGAAAACAGTGCAATAGTGATTTGTTCTGCTGCACAGCCACCCTTCCCACTGGCTTCCTCTGATGCCTTTTCTGAGCTAACTGTCCTACAGACTAAGTTGTTCTTCAAGAGGATTTCATTCAGTGTTAAACATATCTTTAATATAAATATAATGGCTGAAATCCTGGCCCATCAAAATCAATGGGTGTTTTGCTATTGACTTCAGCATGGTCAAGATTTCAGCCAATCAGAGCTCTTCATGACCTCATTCTCTGCGGCGCACAATCAGGTGGTTTTCTTAGAATCTCTCGTCTTCGTGGTGCTAGAAAAACTGCTAGAATTAGGCAGTCACTTGGTCAAATGACTACAATATATTTTTGAAAGCATCCGAGTTAAAGGATTTTCCTACTTCTTTTTTTCCTGAAAACAGGTGTCTCTAAACAAAGAAAATAAATTATAGACATTCTTCGGGCCACCTTAGTGTCCCTTCATGGCTGAAACACAGTCTTATGCTTCAGTGTGTTACAGTGTTACAGAGGTAGTCACTAGCAAGACAAATAATGTTGCAAATGATCTTTGATGCAGTAAGGGAAAAATCTAATTGCACTGCAACTTATATTTCCACTAGGAGTCTCTTCCTTCAACTGATTGTGTTCCTCAGATTTATGTGGCACCATTTCTAAAAACTGAGAGCCAATAAATCAATAATTGTTTCACTTAAGGTATCTTACCCTGCCTTGGAAATCATATGCTTTCATTTAACAAACAGAGCATCTCTGTCAACCAGAAGCAGCATTCAGTGATACCAGATAAAAATAAGTCCTGAGAATAAAAAAGACCATTAGGGTGCCAAGGTTTACTATTACACTTTGCTTATTATGAGACCTCATGCAAGCCTCACTCATTTTGAATAGTCCCTTTGGGCACATCCCATACACATGTAGGGAGCCTGCTCCAACACGCCATAATTTCAGACTTGATTAATCAAGTCTGCTGGAGCATGGAAATTAATGCTCTCCAGCAGCCTCCAGCATCATGTGTATCCATGTCCCCATGCTGAAAAGTGGTGGTGGGGCACTTCAAACTAAAGCTGGTTCAACAAGCTTTAGTTTAAAGCACTCTAATACATGTGACACTCTGGGTGCTTTTAATTAGCGCAGCTTTTGTAGCTGCAATAATTAAAGCACGCCCCCCCCCCCATGCCTCCCGGAGCATGTGTTTAAATGCCTTTTGATTTCAATTGACCTGTCTCAGCCATTCTGAAGCATGTCTACACCACAGTCCCCCAGAAGGAGGGTTACATGACTATCAAACACCTGATTTAGGTGGGCAGATAGCTTCATAGTTTCTAAGGTCGGAAGGGACCTGAACAGATCATCAAGTCTGACCCTCTGCCCTGGACAGGAATGAGTGCTGGGATTGTAATACCCCAGCCAGATATCTATCCAACCTCCTCTTGAAGACCCCCAAGATAGGGGAGAGCACCACCTCCCTTGGGAACCTATTCCAGAGCCTGGCAGCCCTAACCATAATGTAATGCCTCCCAATATCAAGCCTGAACCTGCTCTCAATCAATTTGTGGCCATTATTCCTTGTTATCCCTGGTGGTGCCTGGGGGAACAGAGCCTCACCTATTTTCTGCTGGGCCCCTCTGGTGAGTTTATAGATGGCCGCCAGATCCCCTCTCAGTCTTCTCTTGTGGAAGCTGAATAGATTCAGGCCCTTTAGTCTATCTTCATAGGGCCTGGCCTGCAGCCCCCTGACCAGGTGAGTGGCCCTCCTCTGGATCCTCTCAAGGTTAGCTGCATCCCTCTTGAACTGCAGCACCCAAAACTGGACACAGTACTCCAACTGTGGCCTGACCAATGCCGCATAGAGGGGAAGGATCACCTCTCTGGACCTGCTTGTGATGCATCTGTAGATGCACAACAAGGTGCGGTTAGCTTCCTCGCATTGGCGCTCATGTTCATCCTGGAGTCAACAATGACTCCAAGATCCCTTTCAGCCGCTGTGTTGACAAGAAGGGAGTTCCCCAGCTTATAGGTGTGTTGCTGGTTCCTTCTCCCTAGATGCAGCACCCTGCACTTGTCTGTGTTGATTTTCATCCTATTCTCATCTGCCCACCTCTGTAACCTGTCTAGATCTACCTGGATTCTGTCCCTCCCCTCCAGTGTACCCACTTCCCCCAACATCTTTGTGTCATCAGCGAATTTGGACAGCGTGCTTTCCATGCCAACCTCCAAGTCGCTGATAAAGATGTTGAATAGCACAGGCCCCCGGACCAAGCTCTGGGGAACTCCACTGCCCACGTCCCTCCAGGTCAAAAACGACCTGTCCACCACCAGTGTCCAGGTGTGACCATCTAGCCAATTTGCCACCCACCTGGCTGTGTAGGCATCAATGCCGCAGTCACCTAGTTTTTTTATGAGAATGGGGTGATAAAGTGTCAAAGGCCTCCTTGAAGTCCAGGTAGACGACATCTACCTCAACACCTGCATCCAAGGACTTGGTGACCTGGTTGTAAAAGGAAACAAGGTTGGTCAGGCAGGCTCTGCCCACAATGAACCTGTGTTGGTTGCCTCTGAGCATTATCTCCCATGCTGGGCCCCCACAGGTCTGCTCCTTGAAAATTTTCTCATAGGTCTTCCCAAGGACCGAGGTGAGACTAACTGGCCTGTAGTTCCCCGGGTCCTCCTTTCTCCCCTTCTTGTAAATGGGGAGCACATTGGCTCTTTTCCAGTCCTTCAATGAAGCTGTGACAATTTATACCAGCTGAGAAGTTGCTCTGAGCTCTCTGAAGACTCTTAAGGCACATCCCAACAAGCGCACACATGTAGTTTGTGGTACCTCAAATCCACTTGAGGCAGTGCAAACTGCACGTGGCACACACGTACCCATTTGCCATGCTGCTAATTTGCAGTGCAGTGGGAGTTTTTGACACCAGGAGATTCTGGTGTAAAAAAAAAAAAAATTCCTATGTACCGCACATGGCAGCAGCAAGCACCACCAGAAACTGGACCTGGCCAGCCAGAGCCATTCTCTGGCTGCTGGCCAGGCTCTGAGCAGCTGGCTCAGCACTGCGCTGCCCCGGGAGGCCTCCAGGACCCCAGGTAAGGCTGCTGGGGCCAGCACAGGTGCTGCCCCCAGCCTCCCTTACCCCACCTGGGATGTGCCTGGGAACAAATAGCAGTGCCACTGTTATTTGTCCTGCATTAAATGTGCACCCCTGCACATGCGTGCTTGTCAGGACATACCCCTATAGTTGTGCAGCCTCCACGTTTTGTTTGCCTTATTTAGCAAAACCATGGCTCAACCTACACTTGCCTCAGCAACGTTTCCCTCAAGTTTGTTTTCTGATCTCAGCTGCTCAGGGGGAATAACACTTACTTTCTTAGAATTACTCCAGAGTTATACCGGTGTATTCAGAACAGAATCTCACCCACAGTCTGCATCCAGTAGTGGCTTACATATATTTAGAGATCTTACTTATCAAAGTAAGTTCTCCTTCATACTTCAATAATTAAGGATCTGAAAATACTTTTCAAATACTGTCGAGTTTATTGGTATTTGGGGGATGGGAATATTTTCTGCATGCTTTTAACTAAAATTATAAATTCGCCATGTGTAATAGTTCATCTGTGTTCACCGGCTGGCCGACTCATGGCCATTCCACTGAATTCCTACGAAAAATGTACAGTTGCTGGTGATCCCTGAGGGTGGATGATCAGTTATTGGCTCCTCTATGGATTTAAGCCAATCAGCAGACACGGGTGTAACATGTTAGGTTACTTGAAGATTCTTGCATCATTGTTTTCTTCCCAGAAGCTATTTCTAGTGTTTGATAAAGTAATATCTTTTGTCTTTTCCTGAAGTTTAAAGAATTAAAGCTGAAGACACCGTTCACTGTATATATTCTAGTGAGAATTCCCTGCCCGCTCATTGTTTTGAGCTGATTCTTTCAGTTTGTTCATGTTTTGGTGTGTTATATCCCTTTTCTGTACATAACACTGGGTTCAGTAAGGAAGAAGGAGGGCTCTGACATTCCCAGGGATGGTTTGAATACATAAATTGTTATTTAGAAGAATGCTGGATAATAGGGGTGTGCGAAACGGGCTCTGTTCAATTCAGATTCGGCCCAAATCGGGGACAGTGATTTGTTTTGTTGATTCAGATCCCTGTCCCCGATTCAATTCAGCCAAATCTGAATCTGAAGATTCAATGCTGATTCAGAGAACCAGCGATTCTGCCATAGACGCAGCTTTAAATGTTTTTTTCTACATACCTCGAGGTACCAAGCATGGTTTGTGATTGCTGCGATGCTGGGGTGAATGGAGCATCCCACAGAAGCACAGGGGGCCCCCCCATCGGCAGCAAACCCGGAAGTGGACCAGAAGCCCCTACACCCCCCCAGCTCAGCGATCAGCCACAGGGGGACCCTGGGTGCCTCCCCCCAGCCCAGAAGGCACCAGTCACTGAGCCGTATAGGGTGCAGGGGGCCCCCCCAGCGCGCTCTCCAGTGGACCCAAAAGTGGATTGGAAATGGTTCTGGTCCACTTCCAGATCTGCTGCCAAGTGTGCTGGGGAGTCCCCTGCACTTCTGTGGGACACCCCATATGCCGCAGCATTCACGAGCTGCCTGCTACCTTGAGGTATGTAGAAAAAACAGTTAAAGCTGGGTCTGTCCGAATCTCCGAATCGATTCAGAGGGTTCCGATTCAAACTGGAGAGATTAAAAGGTCCTCTGATTCGATTTGGATTCAGAGATTCGACCACCGAATTGGGCCAAATCTCTGCCAAATTGAGTCAGGGCTACTGGAAGCTTTGCACAGCCCTACTGGATAAGTTTAGACCCGGAGCCAGATCCAAATGTTGCCGCCTGGACTCATTTCTAAACCTGTGGTTCATAAAGAGCTGCGATGACGTAAAACATGGGCCATATCATGGAACACCTCAGGTTCTTGTCAACCTCCTAGAGAGAGCCGTGCTAGAGAAGTGGCCAAGGCACAGCTGTCAGATAGGGATAAGACTCTTTACTGTGGACCTAAAATAAACTGACCCATTTAACAAAAGCTCCTCTGCATTCATGCACAGTGTTAAATAGATAGACCCTGACTGTGAAGTGGCTGAAAGGTTTTTCTCTCTGATTGTCACTGAATATCAGTCTGCCTTTTTTTTTACTGAGACCTCCCCACCCGCCCCTTCCCCACTGTGCAAATGCTTTTGTTTCAAATCATGACTGATTCCGACAATTGGCTTATCTATTCAGTCTCCCATCAAGGAGACTTCCACCCTGTTCCTAGGCCCTCCAGTGAACCGAATCAGGGAGCTGTCTCCTTGTTACTGGAACCTGAGTGTGGGGATTAACATTTTGTCCTTTCCTCTTACAGGACTTGTACCTGCCTCTGTCTTTGGACGACTCTGATTCTCTTGGGGATTCCATGTAAAGGAACACAATGCCAACTGTCCGTGCTACAAGCTCTGTTAAAAATACAGTACAGTACTTCTGCCAAATGAAGCAGATAGGTGACTGGGTGCTTTCAAATCAATCAAAGGACACACAATTCTATGTAATTTTTTTTTTCTGTGATTTATCTTCTGTGCCACAAATCAACACTTATCAACTTATAGGGATAGAGTGATACCATTCTGCTGGATAACTTTACAGGGATGCATAAGGGGCATTGCCAGCAATCTCAGGCTACCATGCCAATGATTTCCCCTTCTCTTGTATTAGTTCTTCTTCTGCTCTAACTGCATGAATTTATGATTGGCTGTAGAGACATTGATGGCTCCCTACTAGTTCTACAGAAGTGAATCCTGTTGATTATTCTAACGCTAAAAGAAAACAAATGTCCCTTTCTACCTTCTCACAATGCTGATGAATAGTAGCAGCTCTGTGACTGCAGATCTGCGTCTCATTTTGTGTCTGATTTTCACACATGCGTACTCTCTATTGTCATTTTCCATTGCTGAATAGCAGGAAAGGAAATGGCTTATTACCATAAGAGGCTTAGGATGCCACCAGAATGTGGAACAAAGAATATTGGACCGGTTTCAGAAATGCTGCCTAAGACAGTGAGCAAAGTTTGTATAGCACAATGATGACATCATACATTTATATATCGGGACATTTCTAATAAGTAAGCTAAGATATATATGTCAGCTAAGTGTCTGGCATGAACCAGATGTATCGTAAAACCCAAAGATAATGCTGGCTGATAATAAGTTATTATATCTACGGCATGGTATCTCTCTATCTCTGCTTATAATCTTAATGCCTTGTAAACATCCAACGCTGAAAACACTGTGAGAATTTGTTTTCAGGTCTGACACCTCTAGGTCGCTTTTTATAGCAAGAAATCAATACACTTTTTATAAGAAAAGAACTTGTATCTGTGTTTTAGGAGTAAGTATTCAAGCTCCTTCTTTTTTATAAAAGCTGGTAATTTTCTTTTGTTTAAAAAACACATTAAGGAAAAAAATGACAAAAAAACAACTACTGCAAACTAGTAATAATAACAACTTAGTTTAGAAATCTTGTTGTCACTGCCAAACAGGCACTTGAAGGAAAAAAGGAAGTTGATTTGAAATAATGAATGTTTTGATAGTTTTTGTAATGTTTAAGCTAGCATTTTTAAGGTTTTTCTTTACATTTCAATACTCCTAACTATGGCCAGATGCTCTGCTTATATCACAGATGGAACTTTGAGGTGTTCAAAGAAACTCTTCTAGCAGAAAAGAAAAAACTCTTAGGGGATTTACTGAAAGTCATCGCTTTTATTAATCAGTAATGAATCCTACGGGACTCATCGCTGTATTCCACAGAACTGGTGGTTTTTACTATGCCTAGACTGTAGTGGTTTAGGCTAGTTGGTATTGCCTCTGTTTCTTACGGAATAAGCTTTCAGTGAGACTGACTACTACAGAACCGGACCCGAATGAAGTCCTTGCAAACAAGCGTTTTGTGTTGCTCTCTTTTACATTCTTTCAGCACATATGCAGATTTCCGTATTTCTTTTCAATCCCTTTGAGTAGAATGAATTACGGAGTCGTGGTGTTTGAAGCCACATGAATGCTTAGCTAGAAGATGATTTGGTTTCATTCCTTTCAGAAGCCACTTTGTATTTTGTTAGTTTGCATTGCTACTATTAACACTCTGTACAGGCTGCGTTTTTGGTTTTTTTTAATTCACAAAGCGATACATACAATATATAAAAGCAAGCTGCAGCTGAGATGATCCAAAAGATGATGATTTGGATTACCAAGGGATTGGAGTTATTTTATACCAAATTTTCACCCAGTAGTCTTAGGTGCAAACATTGGTTCCTAGGGTTTTTCCCACAAAATGATTTGTGCGCCTACAAACAGCTGAATTTAGATGTGTAACTCCCTGGCCACATGACTGAGAGTTGGATATTTGAACTACTGCATCAAGACACCTGAATGCAGTTTAGAGAGGTGAAGATTCACATTCCCTCATAGGGAAAGCTCTGTATTAAAGAAAGATGGCCGTGGAGACAAAGCACAGTTGTGGCAGTCAGGAATCCAAAGTTCAATACTCAGCTAGATTTTGTGTATGAACTGGAGCAGGTCTCCATTTTTCTGTGCCTCTATAGCTGTCTGTACCAGGAGGATAATAACACTGCTCTACCTCACGGGAGGTTTGTGAGGCCACATATTCACTGAAGTTAGAAAAGTGCTTTCAGATTCTCTGATGCTGAATAACGGCAAGGAGTAGTTGTTTGTGGACAAAGGTTTTTGGGGTGTATATTCACATGGGTACTAAATTAGAGACCATTCTTGAAAATATGGCTTTTTAAGTAGAAGGATAGCATAGACTGTGATTTGTTTCTGCAAAGTATACTATTAAATCTAGGGCCTTTCTTTCAACAATGAGAAGACACGTTTGCCTTTGACACAACAAAAACATGACCATCCTTTCCCCTTCTCCTCCATTTCCTTGTTCGGGGGATCTTGAGGATCCCCATCAGTCTTTCACTTTCAGCCCGTCTAGAGATCCTGCTCTGAACAGTAGCCACCATCTTACTTGCTCAAGTTGACTAACCAGGAACTGAGTGCCAATGACAATTGTTAATTAGACAGGGGACATGTTACCTGAGTGATGCAAGGTGCTCCTTCTGTATCCATGGTCCAAAGTGCCTTGCTGCCCGTCTCCTAGTCCCTGTCAATCTAGGAAGCAAGAGACCAGCTACAGCATTAATTTTAAGGGCTTCCTTAACTGCAGAACAACTTATCAATAGCCTGCACATCCAGGCTGTCGTATCTGTAAGAGGTCTGAGGCATGTAACGAACAGCAGTAGTCCACAGTGTTTAAAAATCTACTGGGAAATGACATTTCTGTTCTCCAATATCCATCCAGGTCAGCTTGCCTGAGACAAAGCTGGAACAATCTGGGTAACACAGATACAGAGGTAGATAGTTACCTTTGCATCTGCACCTACCATTTAGATAATGAGAAGAGCTCCTCCTACGGGACCTTTCTAAAGAAATGTTCCCAGCACTCTTCCTGGATTGTTCTTCAAAGCGACACATCACAGAACTTGCAAACTCTTACTTATAGAAGGGGTGTCACTGTCACAAGGACTGCTCAGGAGCAAGGGCTGAGCTTGATGATCATTTCTGACCATATGATGCATCAGCAAGGGAATTTGGAGAGGCCTAAGCAAAGAAACCACGTTCTTCAGAGGGAAAAAATAGCCATTCAAACCAGCAAAAGCCACAAGTAAAACAGGGTAAGAGTTCAAACTCCCATGTTTTAGAAGCAATTTTCCAGGTAGAGATACCTGGACTGTAGGTAGAAGTCTGTGAGCCTTTCAGATGTAACACATTGTTAGTCTGTCGTAATGCTGCTGTTGCATGAGTACTTGTACAGAAATGCATGTAGAATAGCGTACATACTGTGCGAGGTATCTTTGGCTTCACCGGATCCTGAAAACAGACAGGACAAAAAGAAATGAATTGCAGGCAGAATATTATAGTCATCAGAATGGGCCTGGTTCAGGAAAACATCTAAGCGTGTGTTTAATTCCCGCTGACTTCTGCAGGACTTAAGTCTGGGTTTGAGTTCTGCCTTGAAAACCGTCTAGATGAGTTCTAGGAGCAAACTAAAGGAATACTTCTGTATCCTCCAAAGTTTATACTTTTTTTTCTTCTTCTTCTTCTCTTATAAGTACATAAAACTGCAGGATCTAAGGATTTGCCATATTAATTCTGCTGTAAAAGAGCTGTCTAATTTCCCCCATGAGGTTCTCTATGTGTTTTCAGAAACTAATTGAAGCACTACAGAGTTTTAAAACAATACAGCATTTAAAAACAGCACTGGTGGAAACTTAAGGCTTTTTAGAGGTCTATTTGTGAGATATGACTTCATTCCTTTATTTCTACTATGCCTGGTACATTTCATGGTGCTTGCATATTATGGATGAGGCATATCCAAATTAAGGAGGAATTAGAGCAGTTCTCAAGCCATAAAGGAACCAAGCCTCCATTGCAATGCATTGCAGTTTTTTCTGTAGAAGATCAGGGCCGTAGAGTATAACATTTAATGACCGATCCTTCTGAATTTTTATTTTTTTGAATATCTAAATCCTAAGATTTATGAGCCAGATCATCTTCTGCTATAACATGTGTAGCTAAAACAGCTCTACAAATCTTGTCTCTAATAGACATCTATGGAGCCCCTGTAGTAGACTTAAGAGAGATTAGTGATTCAGTTGTAATTTGGTATGGTTTTGTGATGAGATGTAAGGCTTCCTTTTGTCCTAAAATGCTCTCTGTTCTTAACCTCGGCAAATTAACACATGGTCTTTCCAGGTGCTAGGAACTCTCTTTGAATTACTTTCTCAGCTATCAGGAAAAGCTAGTTTTGCCTAGAAAACAGGGACTGCATTTCTTTCACCTTTTCCATTATTCACATATGGGCCAGCTGTCATTTAACCTTTCTCAAATGTTTTCCATAAACCCTAATTTTGAATGAACATAAGAGGTAGAGGAACTAAAAAGATACTGGCACACAACCAAACAATATCACAAGTCATTTTGAATAAGTAAAGGTGGTACAAAAATATGTTTTCCTTTAAGATTAGAAAACTATGAGACCTTTTTCTGATGTCTTGGTGCTTGCTTCAGAATGTCTTTGACTGCACTGTTTCATTATGTTCTGGGATTGCTGTTTGGGGGCCATACTGTATCCTTGCTGAGGTGCAACTCCATTGACAGGCATCAGTGGAAGTCACTATGGGCACAGTATAGCCCTGAAGATGCGATCCTATTCCGTGTATTGTCAGCAAGTTTTGTCATTTGATTGGGAGCACAGTAGGATGTTTAATAAATCTCTGTCTTTCACCTGTTGAGTCAATGGGGAAAATTTCCATTAATTTCCATAGAAGCAAGATGAATTCTTAGGAAATAAAGAAGCAAAATGGATACAAAGATAGGTAGAAAGAAGACCTTCTGCCTTGTTCCAAGCAGAGAAATCTGAAACTGTGCATGGAGATTCTCATGTACAAATGATTATACCGTGCATAAATATTTACATGTAGCTGAGAGGAAAGAAAATAGTTTATTGTCTTTATCGGTGATTTTACAGACATGCTGTCAAGTATTAATGTTACTTTGCTGATCCAGTATCAAAGCAGAGTAAGCTGGTTTCCAGGTTCTACTTGGTCATTTGGATTAGGATGGTTTAAAGAGTTTGCGAATACAAGGCAGAACTCCTCACCTCTAGGTTGAGTGGTCCAGTTCAAAGAGGCATGTGTGTTTGCAATAAGGTAATAGCTTTACTAGTGATAACATAGAAATGATACATGAATTTAAAACTGTTACCTCTGTGGCTAGGTACAGAAATTACACATGAACTGGTATAAATGTGCACAAACGTGTTCAAATCTGTAACATGACAGAATTTCAGTGCACATAAACTGCTTTCAAAATGGCCAAAACCAGTTTAAGATACCCTTGGATAGATATAGTATCAGACTTAACTGATTTAGGTTAAATTGGTTTATTAAACTTCTGTCACAGGTCCCCTCCAGATTCAAGTTAACTCACAGTCCCCCAGCATCCCAAGATACTTTGCACCTCTCCTACAACACCTCCCCCCCCCCCCCCGCAGATGAGCAGGTTAGCCTTGACCCAAGCTGTCTGCTCCAACCAAGCAGGGGGGCATACTCTGATGCCCCCCAGCTTCTGGCCTGGGCCACTTTAGGCATGTGGCTGCATTTCCAATATCAAAAGTGAGTGTCTGTTCACTTGCTTATCAGTTCAATCTATGCAGCGTAAACTAATCTGAGAAGACTGAATCAATTTAGCCTCTGGCTTTTTGACCGTCTGTACTTAGCCCTTAAGAGTGCCTTCCAATACATCTCCCCTCTTTGGGCTTCAGAAATACATAGTAATACTGAAAAGTCCAATTAGGCCTGAATATAAACTGGCAGATGGGGCAGACTCCCTGAATATCTAGCCTGCTGAGATTATTATTCAGTCTCATATTTATCCAGCTGATTCTCCATTAACATACTGGGAAAATGATGGTATCGTTTATCACAGGTTCATTCTGAGTGGTGACACTGATGCCATCTCACACCATGCCCGTGGCTTTGAGAAGTCCTGCTCAGTGGTGTCTCAGGAATGAGATGAGGCTAGTAAGGTTTCCTAGTGGGCTGTGTATTAGGAGTCCAAGTGTTCTGACTTCTACAGTAACGGATCCTATTGTTGAGTGTTGTTTCCTCCCCTCCCTTTTTTTCTTGACCTGAAATCCAGTAGCTCTAGTAATATACACAGCTGACAAGCTCGGTTTGAGGTGAGTTATTGAGGCCCAGAAACAGGCCCCTGCACTCTCATCCAGTCCCCAAACTGTTCGTGCTTCTGGGCTGTGTGGAGCTATTGCTTCTGGCCAGAATACTATCTCCTGCTAAACCCCTCTTTTTGCAAAGTACGTATATGCCTGTTTGGGGCTTCTGGTGCTACTAGCCCAAAGCTGGGCCCTATATTTGTAAGCACTGAACCAGCTGCATCTCTCTAACTCTAAGGATTCCAGCGGCCTTACATCCCAGAAGCCAGGGGACCTGTTGTTCAACTGATCTTTTTCTGGATTGGTTTGCAGATATATCCCTTCATGGGGAACAATTGTCTTTCTGCTTTCTGTGCTAATGTATTTAGTAAAGCCAACACGTTTCTGCTCCTGATCTCTGCACCCAGTGAACTAGAATTCAAGATTCTGAAACCCACTTTAAAGTTCCTCTGGTTCTGCCAGCTTGCACGCAACAACTGCAGCCAGAGGATGCCTAAAGGGAAGAGAGGAGAGATGGCCAAGGTCGATAAAATTGCAAAGTCTGGAAAAAATGAATCAAGAACTGCTATTTCTGTGCCTCATAAGATGTCTCATAAAACAGGAACTAGGATGTGCCTAATGAAATTATTGGGTGGCAGACCTCACTCAAACAGAAAAACACAGCACATAACTGATATGCAGCATTCATTGCACAGGATGTGGTGGGGCCAATAGTATTACCAGGGTCAAAAAGAAATGAAAGGCGTTGATGAAGGATAGGTCCTTCACGTGCTATTAAACACCACAATCAGGAATACAACCGCAGGCTTAAGGCATCCCCAAACCTATAATTGCTGGTAACTGGGAGGTTACAGGGGCTGGTTCTATACACACATGCCCTATTTCTTTCACTTCTCTTCTGAAGTATCCACTACTTGCCACAGTTGGAAACAAGATATTGAGCTAGATGAACTCTTGGTTTGATCCAGTGTGGGAACTGGCAACTCCAGCAATGAGAGCTCATCAACTGACAAAGAAAGTTGGCATTTTTCTTTCCCATTGGGACTGGAAACAAAGAAAGGAGACTTGTTCCAAGAAGAGTAGTAGAGAGCATTTATTAGGAGGTCCTTAATGAGCGACAGCAAAATGCTTGAAGGTCCTAATAGTATAAAATCTGTTTGGAAGGAGAGTGAGAGGCAGGGAGGTGGAAGTGTCCCAGTCTGACACATGCAGAAATAGTAAATAAAAGGATCAGAGAAACCAAGGGTAATGAACAAACGGAAACATTATGGACAAGGGAGGAGCTACTGCTTGGCTCTGGGCTGAAAAGCAGCAGGGGCAGCGTGGCTGTGTGTTTTCCACCAGTGCCCAAGCTGGCTAGAGCTAGCTTGCGGTGACAATTTGTGTCCCCCTCCCAGTCACAAAAATAAAGTCATACTTGGCTGTGGGCAAAAAGATTTGAGTTGAAATTCCTCCTCTTGTCCCTTTGTCCCTTTTTCCTGCCAGCACATAAAAGTCTGTGTCACACTCAAAAGAGTAGGGGGGAAGACATGGCCTTTTGTCAAGTGACAGCCCCCGCCTCTGGTTTTGTTCCGTGTAATTTTTATCCCTCTGCCTAGGACTAGAAATAGGCATGTATCACCAGGGCCTGGTTCCTGAGAAGACAGGCTTCGTGCTTTGGGAAATCACAAGACACACACACACGGACAAAAAATAATGAGAGCCTCTCACATTCCCAAGGCCCTCCCCGAAGAGCACAGCTGAAAACACAGGCAGAGCAGCCCACTTGAAGCAGAGGGAAGCTACGATAGCTTCTGGTTGTATTATCTTGTTGAGCTGTGCTGGCAGAGCCACTGATGGTTTGGACCTGCTCTTGATCTTGTTTGTGGAGTTACTGACCACTAACGCGACTCTACAAATAATTCAGAATACTTCATCCCCTTTCATCAGGACGTGAGCCATGCTGCCACACTCAGACTGAACAGTGCTTCTGACTGTATAAAGAGAGCTGCTGATTTTACGGGAGTTAATCAAGGAATAAGGCAGTGCAGGGGACCTCGCCCATGGATTCTTGCAATCGGCCTATTCCAGGAGCTTGTATATCCAGCCTATCTTCTGCTTTTTTATGGTCTTATTTTAATTCTACCTGTTTCGTTATTGTAGGGCCAGATTTTGATCCCTATTTCCTTGCTTGGTGTAGTTTATAAGTAGCCCCATTGGTGCTCCACTTGTAAGGTGTTGTGCTGTGTCGCATGATCCAAGGTATCCTAGTCTGCTCTACATAAAGCAGGATTTCTTTTCTGTGACACTTTTGGTATACGACTGTTGTCTAGGTTGTTGCCTGAGTAAAAGGCACTGCCACTTTGTTGTGTTGGGGAAGAAGGAATAGAGCTTTTAAACTGTTTGGTTGTCCATACTGGTCAGTGTGACTTAAGTTCTTTGGGTTAAAGAAGACAAGGAAAAAAAAAATGTAAAGGAATTTTAAAATTTATCACTGGGGCATCCAAATTATCCACAAAAATTCATTAGAAAGCAAAGCTGGAGAGAGGGTATAGACAAATAAGGCCCCATGTTCTTCTGGGTAATTCTTTCAGCATCATTGGTGACACGGCATTAGTGAATTGAATGCTAAAAGACAGATCAACCAAGCAAAATTCTTCTTGATTTTTAGAGGAAGTTTGTTCATTAAAGATGGTAGATTTGCATCCTCACTGTAGAATCCCATGGACATAATGTAACATTTAACTATTGAAAACCACTAAAGTGTATTCTTAGCTGACTAAAATGAACAGAAACTCCACTGAAATAAATGGAACTCAATCTGTTTATCTGAGCAGAGAAGTTGGTGATGATTTCAACAGTGCTCACTCTAATTATCTATGGGATCTTTTTTTTAGTATTTGCAAAGGAAATGCAATAGGTACCAGCTGGTGGTCCCCTATATACTTCTGTGATACTTCAGTGGTAGGTGATACATAGAGGAATTAATTTATGGCTAGTGAAGGAGAAGCAGAAATGGTTCCACTTATTTAAGCATCTGTTTGAAGCATTTTAGACCTGAAAATCAGGCCAGGAATTCAGAAAATCAGTTAGTTCCCTGAGATTCTCAGCTATAAGGCATGTTTGATCAGATGAAGGCTCAGTCTGATAGCAGAAGACCTGAGCTCAGAGAGTAGATAGGATCAGATATTACCTGTCCTAGTATTTCTATGCCCAGCCCTATTTGAAACCAAGTTGAATAATGGCTTATGGATTTTTTTTTTTTTTTTGGAGAGGAAAGTTTTGCCAAATGGTTTTGAACATAGAAAAGAAGATTTAGGGTTTTTCACTTTGAGTTTTGAGGTAAACCCAACTAGTTTTGATTTTATCCGAGGTGCTTGGCCCATCTCTTTTGGAAGCCAATAACCACTTCAGGTTTATATGAGAAACAAGGTTGCTCTCTCTCTCTCTTAAGGGAGTTTTTAGAGTATTTGAGATTCATAGATGTTTGGGTCGGAAGGGACCATAGCAGATCATCTAGTCTGACCCCCAGCCCTGGGCAGGAAAGAGCACTGGGGTCACACCACCCCAGCAAGGTGTATGTCTAGCCTCCTCTTAAAGACCCCCAGTTTAATCAGTGAAAACAAATTTGACTATTGGAATCTGCACTGATTTGCTAGATTAGATCTATCAAGTTTTAAAAACCATAACAAACTAGGCAAAAAATGGTCAAAATAGTCAAAAGTTATTGTCTCATTCCAAAACACATGGAGTCATACCCAGATATACTGGCAGCACTAGGCAGAGATGAGCATGAAATAAAACCCTGACTCTGAAACTTTGATTTCAAGTAAGCCCAGGTACAAAACCGAAAGAAAGAACTAACCCCTTTGTCTGTAAAGGACCAAACTGAAACCTTGAATCAGGTTCCCTCTGAACAGGGAGGAAGACCATATTCTGACTGCAACTTCAGAGCAAAAGCCCAGTCCTAGCACTGAAGGATTTTTCTGGTTCCATCTGAAAAATTTACACCTATGTCTTATTTCTAAAATTCCAGCCACGTCTCCGAAGTACTGTATTTCCAAAGCAGTACACCTTTGACGCATTTTGTTCTTTTCTTTCACAATAGAAATTTAGTGTAATGTCTAATAATGTGTCTCCTTGAGAAAAAGAATGTCTAGGGAATTAATTGCACTGTTTATCAGTTGGTGTCTATAGATAAAGTGAAGCAGAAGTATTGAATGTAAGAGCAAGAAACCCTACGAGTTGTTGTAAGTACATGCTGAATTCTGACGTGTAAATTAGTGTTAGTTCATTTTTATTTAAATTGCATGGATCTGAGCAAATTTCCCACAATGGCACTGAGAATATGGCTGCGATTATCCGTTTAGAAAACATCCCCAGGCCTCTGAGGAAGAGGAGAACTGTTGAAGTAAATCTCCTTCTATTCTACAAAATTGCAACATGGTTTGGAAGTTGAGAGGATGACCTTCCACTTCCACTCTGCATCTTATCACACTGTATAGTCTAGAAGCACAGGAAAGGAATAGCAGCTTGATGACTTTGCTGTTACTAGCATTTGCTTATTTTCTTAATTGCTGTTATAATCACAAGCTACAATAAGCCACTCTGAAGTCAACTCCAGGTTCTTCATGCCACCATTCTCTGAAGAATGTGCATTGCCTTTTATTCCTCATAAGGACCTTGGAGTTTTTCTAGTCTGCAATTCTATTGGGAAGTAAGTTGTGCTAAGGGAAATGTGCAGCTGAAGTGGAACCTGATCATTGAGTACCGTCTTAGGTCATTAATTAATTTTGTATGATAGCATCATTAATAACAAAGCTGCAATATAATATAACCGAGAGGCCACAATGTATTTTCTATTGTCATTCAGTGGGCGGGGGGTAGGGGGTGGGGAAGCTGAGTTTAAAGTTTAGCTGGTATACTTTAAACTCTTTGTACATAACCTTGGAGGACATGTTGGTGGTATGGGTTGAGTTGTATTTGCTGGTAAACTTTGTTTTGCTTTGTTTAAATAATGACGTATTTAACTAATTACATGTTGTAAAAAGAGTTATTAATTTAAACGAGGATTTTGTTCTCCTATAATTGATCCATCTAACATTTCATTTTGGCAAGAATTTTCCATAACCATGCCACAGTGTTACATGCAGTGTTAAGTTGACTTTTCAAGCTTTTTTGGGAAGGGTGGAATTTTTTCTTCAGACAATAGCATTACCATTGTTAACTTACTGCTTGGGGACATATCTTGAATTTCCTTTTGGACTGCATAATTGGAAGTTCTCTTAAAGGAATAGGAACAGGCAAGAGGTTATGCCAAAATGTCTCAGTTGTATCATCTTGTAATATATTGCAGCTTTATGCCAATGATTCCTTGCTTACCTGTACACAGTACATGCATGTTTTGAACTAATCCTGCATTCTCCATTTGTGGTGAGTTATTTAGCAATTTTACCACCTTTTGTGCCATTCAACTTGTACAGAAGACATTTTTATTGACGTTTTAAAGGGAAAAAAAAGAAAAAAAAAACCTTCTGCTCCATAGCTGTAGGTAGAACGCAATTACTTAGCGAACAGATGTAAATTAGTGGTTGTAGTTTTAGAAACTTTAGCTTGCTAGTGAACAAGCTTTTGAAAGTAAATGCATGGTATTGTGCATCTCATTTCTTAATCTTCCTTTACTGCTGAAAAGATTCTCTCTGTTTCTGTCTCTCTCTCTCTCTGTCCCTCATTCTCTCGTGGTTGTAAGTTATAGATTTGGACATAAATAAAATGATACGCAAAGTTTGAAAAGCAGTTCTCAACAGATTCTTTTCAGTTTATGGTAGGTATCTTACAGAACAAAGCCTTTGTTACTTTTGATTTGACACTAAACTCTACAATAAAACAGATAGAGATCAGTTCTATATTGCCTCTGATCAAATTACACAACTAGTTAACTAGTCACAGGATCTCATCATTGCTAAACAATGTGATCTCATTTATCCATGGCAACTGAAGTGTTAGGCATGGGATGTATTTGAAGATCATTTTTCCCAATCCAGGGCTTCTCTTAAGGAAAATAGCCCCCTGGATCTTTATTTGCGGAGTTTGAATATATGCTCTTTGATTTTACTAAATGGACAGTAGGGTGTGGGAGGATGAACATACCTCTGGAAAACAACTCCTACATATCCCAGACTCTGTTTTCAGGCTCTAGGGCTTGCTATTTGGTAACATTGGCTCTATTTGCAACAGAAGACAGAAAAAATTCAAAGGCTTTGAACTACAGCATCACTCAGAAAGATGGATCTTGTAAGGAACAAAGGAAACAAACTTACCTGAAGCAAAAACCGAAACTTACCTAGATCCACATCTCTCTCCCTTGTGCCTCTTCTCTCATAGTAGTATTTCCTTTTGTTAGAGGACATGGCTTTCTAAAGCAAAAATCCACTTTTGTGAGGCGTTGTGAACTGTTTTACTACTGTGATCATCTCCCCAGCTCTGAAAATTCCCATGGTGCAATGCCATGCAGCAGAGGACCTGTCTACTTTGTCACTTTGCTCTCAATATTCATTACTCATTGTTTTTGCATCTAAATGTACATTTGCAAGATGTGTGTAATGTCACTTTCAAAAAATAAAATTTGGTTTCAGTATTTAGGCTGACACAACCTTTTTCATTCTTTTATTTGGCCTGATAAACATACATTGAATATATATATGTATATGTATGTGTGTGTGTATACACACACACACACACAAATACATTGTGTGTTGTAGCTGGATTCACTTACTGCTGTTCCCAATCTCCCTGAGATCAATCCCAGCTGTATATGCACAAAGGGAAATAGGGAGGGGGGAGCATTCCTGACTATACTGAATTCATGAAGAGACCATATGTGCTTGACTAAAGGAGATACACACTCATCATGGCCTGGAAACCAACCCACCATTTTTACTAAAGAGGCTGCTCTGCATTTGTGATACCACAAAAGACAAAGCCTAGCTCTTTACTTATTTACATCCCATAAACCCTCTGAAGTCATTGGAATAGCAGTGGATTCAAATCTGGACAGAGCCTGGCCTCCTCAGCCAAAATTCACCCCTGAGCAGAAGCCCAGCTACAGCCTATGCAGGGTCTTCTTAGCATTGGGGGTCCAGCAGGATCTGAGAGGTAGTATTTCTGCTTGCTTTATGCACAGGGCAGGAAAATGTCCAAGTTCTTTTCTCACAGAAAGACTGGCGAAACCACATTACAGCCAATTACAGTCTTAACTCTAAGCCCTTAAACATGTTAATGCAGCATAAACCCATTCATCTAATTATATGGTACAAGCCATTTTCTGTTTGTTTCTTCTTCAGATCTCCAAAATTAAAACTGAGTGCACTGACTCGACTTGGCCTTCATCAACAGCTGTTGGAACTCATATTTTCTTTCATGAAAAGCTCAGACTCTTTTCAATATCTCATGCTCGGGAGGAGGCCTTTGTCCTCTTTCCTGTAGTCACCTTACCATAAACGAACAAGGGTCAACACACTCAACCCTCTCACTCCAGAAACGATCCTGCACCCTTCAGCAACAATGCAAGGGCTAGCCACCCACGTGTTTCACCACTTGGCTGATTACCAGCATCCATTTGCCTTTGACATGCTGTGCTTGGCCATGCTGAAAGGAGAGCGCACAGTACGTTACTGTGTTCAGTGAAAGACCAAGTTCAAAATGTGATTCACGTCATGAATCCAGCAACAGAAAAGCACCAGTAAAGCATGTATTTGGATGTGCGTGAACTGAAGACGAAGCAAACACGAACAGAAAAGTTGAGTCAATGCTTTAGAAGTTGTTCTGCATTGGCCTTTGAGTAACCCAAAGGGAACAGAGCATCTTGGTTCCTTTTCTAGAGATTAAATGTCAGATGAATGCAATAAGATGCAGAAGAGTTAATGCTTCAGCTTATAGAAGGGAATTGTTTAAGAGATTTAAAACTCTGTCCGTGGTGTATATTAAGCATGGCTATAGCAGCTGCTCTAGAAAGTGTAAGAGGAGATCTGCAAATGCAATTGGGCCAATATGGGACTTGGCAAATAAGGCCTGTAGCTGGAAAACACCTGATTCTGCTTACATAGCCATGAGCGCTGCTGCTATACGTAGTTACTCTTGATTTCACATCGGTGTAAAACAGAGTACAAGAAAGCTTTCAGAGTTAGGGATTCCCATTGCCCCTGCATAGGTCAGTATATAAACACAATTCACCGCAGGTTTCCTGGCATGGAAAGTTTCACACCAGCAGTGAAAATAAATATATTTGCTTCTGAAAGCTTTAACCCACGTTTCAGTGGCCTCTTTTTTGCATCTGCTGTATAGATTGAAATAAAATTGTGGTCTCCTTGGAAAGTATTTGGCTGGGCTCTGATCTAAGCTGTACTTCTTGATGCTCAACCATTGCAGGCTGTACAAATCTGGTTCCAATCAAATGAAACATATGTTTTCCCTGTCAGGCCTGTCCATTGCAAATAACCCAAGGATTCTGTGGTTTGAATTCTAGCTCCAAATATGGTAGCCAGATATACAAGGTATTGGGACACTTACAGATGTCTGGGCATTTACGCTGCTCTGTGAAATGTGTTCATCGGTGAGGTCAGCTATGGATTGCTCTGTAGATGAAGGGTTAATGAAGTTATCTTTTACCTTTATCTTTCTGTAGACAAGATCCTTCTACCAGAGACTTAGGCTGCAAATCAAGACTCACTTAGGCCATATCTGAAGTCCCTCCTAAAATCTCCCTTCTAATACTTGACTTCCACCACAATCATCTGCTTCTCCTCCTGTGCCAGCTCCAAGAATATATAGATATTGATCTTCAAAGAGTAGTTCTGTGTGCACATATGTGACCTCTCATAGCCCTCAGTTTCACACTTTTGGCAGGTGTGTGCATGTGCACACATGCGCACGTGTGTATAGTTTGGAAATTCAGGCCACATCACATACTATAAAATCAAAGTCACAACAAATGAACACTTTGGAGAAAGTAGTAAAAAAGTCACGCAAGCCTTTTCAGATCTAAACATGGAGCTATCAAAGTCAGCAGCAAAATTCTTGTTGACCTAATTCATGGGAGTGCTGCTAATGAACATAGGCTGTGCCACTGAACTTGTGGCAGGACACTTCGCAAGACTGATATGCAAGGTAAGGCTCCAAAATGAGACCACACATGGTTTTGGGGCAGGTTTCAAGTCTCATATACCTTATTTGTAAATCACCTTCCCTGCTGATGATAATGTAAAACAGGTGCTCAACCTCCAGCCTGCGGACCAAATGTGGCCCATGGAGCTCCCCACGGGTCAGGAAATTTGGTGATGGGGAGCAGTGGCTATTGATACTGCTACTCTCCCGCGCTGCCATATTCTCAGAGCCCCTTCTCACCACTGCCAGATGGGGCTGGACCAGAGTCCCTTCTCCTCACATGGCCACAAGCCCTTCCCATACGGCCAGAGAGGACCCAGGCTGCTCCCTGCCCCACTCTGTGTGGCGGCATGGGGATTTATTGCACCTGCCCCAGGTGACAGACCAGGGCCACAGGCCAAATCTGACCTATGGAGAGAGCTGGGCACTGCCCATCCAGCCCACTGGGGAAAAAGGTTGAGCGCCACTGTTGTAAAAGTAACACTCCTGCATTACTCCTCCGTGTTCCTGACAAGATCTAAGCCAGCAGTTCTGTAACAAGTCCCATTATTTCCCATCAATTATTTCCTTTTGAAAGTTTTTACTTGTCTGAAACCTTCCACCCTTTTTATGTAAGCTGCTTGATTACTCCACACATGGTAAGTGCTGAAAGGATGAATAAGTTTGCAGCTGTTGTTGTCTGGCGTCCTTATTGCAGTGCAGTGCAAGAACTGGACGTAATCAAACTTGCTGCCTAAGGAGTAACTCTAGTAGAAAGGACCCTAAACGTCCATCAGTTTGAACTGCATTCTGCACAGAATAAGCAGCAATCACGGTTATAGCCATTGACTATAGAGTCAAATACTGTTGCTCAAACCAGAGAGAAGTAGTGTAGCAAAGAGCAATGAAAATGGTTTGGGGGCTGAGGCACATGACTTCTGAGGAGAGGCTGAGGAATCTGGGTTTATTTAGTTTGGAGAAGAGAAGACCAAGGAGGGTATTTAATAGCAACCTTTAACAACCTGAAGGGGGGTGGGTGCCAAAGAGGACAGAGCCGGACTAATGTCAGTGATGGCAGACGACAGAACAAGGAGCAATGGGCTCAAGTTGCAGCAAGGGAGGTTTAGGTTGGATATGAGGAAAATCTTTCTCACTAGGAGGGTGATGAAGCACTGGAACAGGTTACCTAGAGAAGTGCTGAAATCTCCATCCTTGGAGGTTTTTAAGGCCAGGCTTGACACAGCTCTAGCTTGCATGATCTAGTTAGGGAAGGTCCTGCTTTGAGCCGGGGGTTGGACTAGATGACCTCCTGAGGGCCCTTCCTACCCTCATTTTCTATTATTCTAACAGGGAGCCACCAGAAATAGGAAAGCACAGCAGTCGAGCCTGCCTGGGTAGGAAGGCAGGCAGCTGGGCCCAGGCTAGCTGCACAACAATAAGCTGGGGGAGTGGTGCAGATTCCCAGGCAGCCGTGGGATAAATGTTGCAAGCAGCAAGGCTAAGATTCAACAGGGAGGGGCAGGTTGCCTGTTATATGGAAGGAGAAACCCCTCTGCGGGATTAGGGTATCACCTGACTAAAGGGAGCAGGGCACCAGGGCATATAAAACCAGCACCTGCAAGAAGGGGGCCAGTCTGGCTTCCTGCATTGACTCCCAGGAGAGAGGTGCTGAAGGAGACACCCTAGTAGACACCCAAACACCCTGAGAGCAGGGAGGTGGTCTGCCAGGACACTTTTTTACCCAGAGTGGTGGGGGAAGTTGTTTGAAAACAGTGTCTTTCATTTGGTTTTGGTTTTGAAATGGAGCACCAGCTGATGGCTACAGGGGAGGTATGTAGGCCACAGGGGTTGTGTCTACACGTGTGTTGGATCCGGGAGCAGTTTACTCATGAGTAAACTACTTGCAAATAAATGCTTCGGGGTAGACATCTACACATATAGGGAAGCGGGAACAGATTTACTCCTAATGGCAGCAAACTGCTTTCAGTTCCTGTGGCCCTGCAGTGGAGCTCTAGGCTCCCCCTAAGTGCTAACCCAGGGGCTGGCAGGGAGCTCTGGGCCAGGAGACAGATGTCTCCAGGCCAGGGCTAGGACATTGCTCCCTGCCCCTGCAGAGCTGCCAGCTGCCAAGGTGGAGACAATGTCCCCCTGTCCCAGCAGCAGGGAGCTCCCAGCCCTGGCTCCCTGATCAGGGCAAGGGATTTGGAAAGAGCTGCAGAGGAGGGGCAGGTCCCAGCCCCCTGCACCGATCCCCACCCAACTCTGCACTCACGGAGCTGAGCAGGGACCAAGCTCCCCAGTCTCCACCAGCAGGGAGCCAGCTCTGTGACTGAGGCGAGCACTGGGAGATCCGTGGCGAGCACTGGGAGATCCGTGGGATAAAGGTTCGCAGTTGCAGGGCTCGGCTGGGAGATAAGGTTCTCCCAGCACCAGCCCCATGACCATGCTGGTGCTGGGAGATAAGGGTCTTCCAGCCCAAGCCCTGTGACTGGAGCTCAGGCTTGGAGATAAAGATATCCCAGTGCCAGCCCCACTGTTGTGGAGCGGGTGCTAGAAGATAAGGATCTCCCAGCCTCCTAGCTCCCTGATCGCCATCTTGGAGTCGGGGGGCTTGGAGCTGCTGCCAGGGCAGGGGGTCGTAGTCTCCACCTCGGCTCTGGTGGCAGACCCTGCCCCAGCAGCAGGCAGCTCCTGCGGTGCAGGGAGCAATCTCCCGCCCCCTGGTGGCTGGATGGAAATGAGGAGCAGATTTGCTCTTGTCAGGCATCTACACAGTGCTATTGCGCAGTTAGTAAACATGGGTGCATTTGCATTTGCATTTGCATTTGGAGGTAGCAAATTTACTTGTGATTAGCAAGTGTTACTGTGCATCAAACATGTGCACATGCAGACACACATGCTTAATGTGCAGTAAACAATGCTACTTCACAGCAAAACATTTTGTGTAGATGCACCCAGGGGTGCCTGAGGAGCACGCAGTTTAGAGCCTTATCTTGATCAGGGGCTTTAAGGGGCTGCAACTGAGCTAGAACAAAACAGGGCCAGAGCCTGGGAGGGTGAGAATAGGGGGTTGGAGTGAACAGGAGTGCATGTCCACCAAGGCCATCATGGCATCACTGGGCAGGGTCCGGTCACAGGTAGTTAACAGCGTTACTCTGAAGTCCAGCAGAAGGTGGAGCAGGGTGGTGCCTGGTTCAGAGAGGCAAGGCATAAACTTCCATAGGCAGTGCCTAAATTTGACGAAGTAAATTGTCACCTCAAAGCTTATGCCTCTCCGAGCCAGTTACTCTCTAACAGTGCCATCCTGCAATCCCAAATCCATGAGACAACTTGGGAGGACAGGGCTTTCAGGAAAGCACCTTTCACTATGGGTGAATTCAGTCTTATGGAGAGGCAGGCATATTCGCGACTTTTACTCAGTATGTCTTTCCTTGTCTTTCCCTGCCATTGCATGATGAAATGCCAAGTTCAGTATCACAGTAAAGGTTGCTGTATGCATGCATGCATTATGTATAAGTGCTGGAGTGCTTTATTTTAGGGAAATTGCCTTGCTTGATTTAAAACAGCTTCCTGTAATACCACAGGAAACAAGTGAGGCTTCAACAGAGGAGAGAGAGATTAAAGGTTGCTAAATGTATCAAAATGATGATGTCCTTGCTATGGGAGCCTGTTTATTTTAAGCCTGGGTATTCTCACAGTTGCTGCGCCCAGGCAAATGTTAGGAAATGAACAGCTGTTTAGAACAGACTGAAATTGTTCTGACAAATGTGCTCCAGCCCTGATGAGTGTGTGTCATCTTCTAATTTAGGTGTTTTGTGAGCTCTGTTAACCTCGGCATTGAGAAAGGAGAAGTGTCATTAAGGGGGTTATACAGCGTCTTCTAGTCACCTTGAGACTGACAGCAAGGCACTGTTGGTGAAGCCAGAGACAATGAGAATTGGGTTATTTTTGCAGGTTCCTAGCAGCGTATCAGGTTTGCAATACAAGCTGGCATTCATGCAAGTACGAAGGTTTCTTTGTCTGGACAAGCAGTTTTCCTTGAAAGGTAGGTGGAGACTGTGAAATTCAGTGTGAATCACTGGCAATGATGTTTGGCATCTGGATTAAAACATCAGACTTCTTGTGCCCAATGCAGTCACTGGCTGCTTAATGGTGGAGTTTGAACACTTTCTCATGTGTATCCTGTGTCGTAAAATCCTGTAATCTAATGACAGCTTCCACCAGAATAAACAATTCATTGGTAGTCTTCAAAACACATGCTGGTGGGTGTTTGTCCAGATGATAGGCACTGTATTTTCAGAGGTAACTAGGTAAAGATGCAGACAGGTGTCTAATGGGATTTTCAGAGTGCCTGAGCAGATCAGGTGTCTGACTCCCAGCACCTAACCCCCTCACCTCCCTGCAGGGACTGAAAATGCCTTACAACATGCAGAAGGCAGGGAATGTCTTATGGTTTTGTCCTGCTCAAAGGATGATACGGTTGCAGGAATATGGACCTTGAGAGAAACACAGCAATGATGAAATCAAATATTAAATAAGACCATACAACAATGTGCTGTAATGCAGGTGTAGTAGGGGGTAAAGCTGGAGTGCAGTGACCTTAGCCAGCTGGGCTGGCTAATTAACTGTTCACCGGGAGTGGGCACGAATAGCCAGTGGAAAGGGTCTATGTAGGGAGGTTGTTAACAAAGGAGCAATGCAGATGAAGAGCATGAATATCAAGGCAAATTGGACTGGCTTTTCTATACTTTAATACTCCCCTGAGGAAACTACCACTCTTCTGAGGCTAGAATGGCTGTATGCAACATGACCGAAGGTCACGTGAAGTCCCAAGTCTCAGTTTGTAAGTGCTGTTCCTCATAGTTTCTCAACCTTTGGTATGCGTACCCCTGGGGGCATGCGAAACACAGGCAGGGGGTACATGGGTACCCCAACACTCTCTCTCTCTCGCCCTCTTTTCCTCTCTTGCCCCTTCCTCCTCTCAAAACTATGGCAAAAAATTTGGTGCACCTCACACTGCGCAGCGCTTTAAATTCCCCAGTAATAATTTGCTTCAGCCCTCCTAACTTCAGCCAACATCACATCTAGCCCAGGTACATACTTGAGTTGTGCACCCCTGGTGTAAAAGGTGGCAACCTCACCCACACCAGGTCAGACATCTGTCATATCATGGCCTTATATACACGGCCCTTCTTCCAACATATGGCACACATTCATCTGTAAATATAAAATCCCCTGGAAAATTGAGTGTTGGGGTACTTATTAAAATTTTCAGAAGTTAGGGGGTACTTGCTACTTAAAAGGTTGAGAAACACTACTGTACCTTATTGCTCCTGCTGTCGTGCCCTGGAAAAGAGCATGGATCCCAAAGATTCAAAGCATCTTCTGGACAAACTACTTATTTCTAAGCCCTTAGAAAAAATCCAGATAACTAGTGCCAGATGTAAACAGCTTATGGCGTGCTAAGGAAGGCATGAACAAGCCAGAGTGGTGGTGGTATATGATAATGAGATTTGGCATCGCAGTCCTTCTGTACGTGGATGTGTCAGAACAGTGTCTGCTCAGGGTTCGTCAGGGTAGCTAAGATTTTGGAAAGGAGGGTGCAGAGGGTGAGGTACATCATCACATATAAAACAATACACATTTTTCTCCAGTTCAAAATAAACTAGAAGGTTTGCTAATAGGCTAGCGGCCTAGGCTTGCATTAGTCAGCTTAACTGAAGAAAAAACAAATATAACTTTGTTGGAATTAGTTAAAAGCAATGTGCAGGGCTGTGAAATAGGATCTTGGTTACCAAGAACAGCTAACAGACAGCAGAGCTGCGCAGCGAAGGATTACTTGACCGGTAAAATATGCAAGTGCAGCAGCGTCCCTCCACCCCGTCAGAGCGCGACTGCACTTCACCACTGCCTCGGGCACTTAACTGGGTTTTAGCCTGGACTCCTCCCGCTGTCATCCCTGATTCAGGTTTAGGCAGAAAGCGGGCCGTGGTAGTACTTTAGACAGCCTCTAGGGTGCAACTTTACCCTGACTCCAGCTGAACACAGCTAACTGCCTCTCTGTGATCCAGGCTGAGAAGAGCTTTAAGCCTGTAGTGGCTTAATGAGTTCGGTGGGTGGATACGAGCACAGAGTCTCAAAAAAATCACAGAGTCTCCCAATGCCCCAGCCACCAACACAATTGACTGGGAAAGAAGTCTGGAGCTCCTCAGCTCACAGTAACCTGGGCCATACCCCTAGCACCCATGAGCCTGTAAAGAAGGCCCAGGTGGTGTGCTAAGTGTGATACAACCTGTTAATATACAGAAATAAAGTCACCTTTAGATGCCTTTGACATAGAGCTAGGTACAGAGAAAGCAATAGTGGGCTTTAGGTCCCTTGGTCCCAAAACAGACTCTGTACTCCTATCTATCCATCTAGCTCATTATGCCACTATAAGCTTAAAGCATCTCTCAGCCTGGATCACACAGAGGCAGTTACCTTGGAGGGGTTTTTTTGCAGATGTGCTGCAGAACAGCTTTGTTGATCTAGTTTTTGGGACCAAGGGACCTAAAGCAGACTATTGCTTTTTCTGTACCTAACTCTATGTCAAGGGCATCTAAAGGTGGCTTTATTTCTGTATGTTAACAGGTTGTATCACACTTAGCACACCACCTGGACCTTCTTTACAGGCGCATGGGTGCTAGGGACATGGCCCAGGTTACTGTGAGCTGAGGAGCTCCAGACTACTTTCCCAGTCAATGTGGTGGTCACTGGGGCATTGGCAGACTCCATGAGTTCTCCTGCATGCTCACTGCAAAGCCACCTTTAGATGCCCTTGACACAGAGCTAGGTAAAGAAAAAGCAATAGTCTGCTTTAGGACCCTTGGTCCCAAAAACTAGATCAACAAAGCTGTTCTGCAGCACATCTGCAAAAAAACCCCTCCAAGATAATCACGTGACTTTCAAACTAAGCGGGGAATATTACTTAGGATGAAGCAGTAGGACATCTGGGGCACAGGAATATGACTCAAGTAACCTGCTTTTCTGTGACCCTGGCCCAGTCATTAGCGTCCTATCCAAAAAGCACACATTTTGCATTCAATTTAGGCACCCAAGTCCAACACTGTGAGCTTGAAAACCCCCTCTCCAGTTGCCACTCTGCACTGTAGGTACGCAAGCCCCAATGGTACCTACTCTTTGACTTCCAGGTTTCCCAGCATCAGCAGTTCTGTCTCCAGGCATACCCAGAAGTACCGCAGACTTAGTGGGGGCAGTCAGGACAGCACCTACCTCATGCCTGAACTGGATCCGAGTGTGTGCGCCCTTCCTAAGAAGACTTATTTAGCATTAACCCAACCTGTGAGGAGTTAAATGTGGTGCAGCTCTTGGAGTCCAACACATGCCTACAAGGTCTGACTCCCCGCAGACTACAGGGGCAACTGCCACTTTCTTTCCAAATGAAAGAGGGAGCTTGAGAGCATGGTGTCACTTCCCCCCGCCTCCCCACTGTATAATAATTGGGAGGTTACAGCTGAGAGGGGATTTACATAACTTCCCACTTCCCTGGGAAGTGCCAGAAGTACCGGAGTGCAGGTTATGTTGCTATGCGGAGAGGGGACACTTCCATCCAGTCTGAGAAGATGTGCAGGGAAGAACTCAGCGGTGCTGGAGAGAGCGAGAGGAAGCATGATGGCACTCGCCTGGGAGAGGAGAGCTGGGGCTCCTATCCCTGCTCATATGTTTTAAATGAAACAGTCATAGGATAAAATGCTTGGAGCAGTGACCAGAATCTGGTTATCCCTTACCCAGCTGAGTACCCACCTCGCTGTGTTACAGTATCAGGCTGTGCTTCATCGCTGGCCCAATGATTCTTTAATTTTTTTCTTTGTAGTGGCACCTCTTCAAGGTAAAGGTGGGGAGTCCCTTCACTCTGCACTAGGGTGGCCATCATAGAGGACAGTCCAGGTTCCAGCTTCTCTGTCCTCTGTCCCTGTATTGATATGAAACCCAATGCCTTTATGTCCTCTATCTTTCTCTGGAAAAGGATGACATAAAGGCATTGGTTTTCCTATCAATACAGGACAGAGGACAACCAGGTTGTCCTCTGTGATGGCCACCCTACTCCACACTTGCCTACAGGACACTGGTGATTCACATATGGGATCCATGTGCACAAATAAACTCCAGAGCCTATTGCCCTGGAGGGTTTTTTCGCTCCCAGGTGTATCATTTGAATGTGTGCCCAGAAGCAAAAAACTCTGAAGCAATTAGCTCTGGAGTTTGTTTTATGCATAGCAGATGAAGCCTGTTGGGAGGACCCCGAGGGTCAGCCTGCCAGCCCAGGGCTGCTGCAACGGGGCTCCATGTGCTGCAGAGGGGCTGGCTAAGGCACAAAGGTGCTTCAACGCAGGGATAGCTGGCAGGCAGCCCCCATGCTGAAGCACCCTTGTCCTCAGCCAGCCCTCGTGCTGCCCTTGGAGGCCCACCAAAGCAGCCCTCTGGGTCCCTTGCCAGCCCAGGGCTGCTCTGGCAGGGCTCCACATGCTGCAGAGCAGCTGGCTGGGGCGTCGGTATGCTTCAGTGTGAGGGCTGCCTGCCACCGAGTGCTGCCCTAAAGCATGCTCGTGCCCCAGCCAGCCCCACCACTGTTCACATGTGCATTTAATCACAGTAATTTACTGCACTGTCAGTCTCATACTCACAAGTACTATTTTACAGTGCAGTAAATTAGTCTACACTGGCCTAATTGTCATGCACTTGCAGATGCTTTACTGAGCAGTAAATTAATCTACTGCACACTAAAGCACACATGTAAACACGCCCTCAGATAGGATCTGGCCCTGGATATCTGCAATGTAACTAGCAAGCAACAGCCTTATTTAAGTTTATAGACAGGGATGGTACCCCAGGGTGTTGAGGGAGCTAGCGGGGTTATTGCAGGGCCCTTGGCCTGGCTTTACAAGTGCTCCTGGTGCTCGGGCCAGGTGCCAGATGATTGGAAGATAGCCAACGTGGTCCCCATCTTTAAAAAAGGGAGGAGGGAGGACTCGGGCAATTATAGGTCCGTCACTCTTACCTCAATTCTAGGGAAACTCTTTGAGAAGATCCTCAAGAAGCACATCTGTGATGGGCCGGCTTCAGGGGTGATGCTCAAGGGCAACCAGCACGGTTTCATTAGGGGCAGGTCATGTCAGACCAACCTGATTGCGTTTTATGATCAGGTCACAAAAGCATTGGATGCAGGTGTCGCCGTGGACGTAGTCTTTCTGGACTCCAGCAAGGCCTTTAAGACAGTGTCTCCCACCCCATCCTCATTAAAAAACTAGGCAACTGTGGCACTGATGCCTACAGTCAGATGGATTGCAGATTGGCTGAAGGGTCGCACTCAGGGGGTGGTGGTGGATGGGTCATATTCGACCTGGGGGGAAGTGGGCAGCGGAGTCCCCCAGGGCTTGGTCCTTGGGCCCGCGCTCTTCAATCTCTTTATCAGTGCTTTGAATGATGGGGTGAAAAGCACCCTGTGTATTCGCTGATGATACCAAAATTTGGGGTGAGGTGAGCATGCTAGTAGGGAGGGAAAGACTGCAGCAAGACCTGGATAGGTTACAGGGGTGGGCTAACAAAAACAGGATGCGCTTCAATACTGACAAGAGCAGGGTGCTGCACTCGGGCAGTAGTAACCAGCAGCACACTTATAAGATGGGAAACTCCCTTCTTGAGAGCACAGAGGCAGAAAGGGATCTTGGAGTCATTATTGACTCCAAGATGAACATGGGCCGACAATGCGAGGTCACGGTTGGCAGGGCTAACTGGACCTTGTCGTGCATCCACAGGTACATCTCAAGCAGGTCCAAGGAGGTGATCCTCCCCCTCTACGTGGCACTGGTCAGGCCACAGCTGGAGTACTGTGTCCAGTTCTGGGCGTCGCACTTCAGGAGGGATGTGGACAACATGGAGAGGGTCCAGAGGAGGGCCACCCGCATGATCCGGGGACAACAGGGCAGACCCTACAATGAAAGACTGAGGGACCTGAACCTGTTCAGCCTTCACAAGAGAAGGCCGAGGGGGGACCTGGTGACCGTCTATAAACTCACTAGAGGGGACAAGAAGGGTTTGGGAGAGATCTTGTTTCCCCTATCAGCCCCTGGCATAATGGGGAATAACGGCCACAAGTTGTTGGGGAGTAGATTTAGATCAGACATCCGTAAGAACTACTTCACGGTCAGGACGGCGAGGATCTGGAACCAGCTTCCAAGGGAAGTGGTGCTGGCTCCTACCCTGGGGGTGTTTAAGAAGAGGCTTGATGCCTACCTGGCTGGGATCATTTGAGTCCAGTTTTTCTTCCGCCCAGGCGGGGGGGTCAGACTTGAAAATCTACAAGGTCCCTTCCAACCCGACTTCTATGATACTATGATACCAAGCTAAAAATGTATCAGCTACAAAGAATGGTTGAGGCTGTTCTTAAATTGTCAGTCTCCCCCACAACAGACATTTAAAGCCAGATTTAAATTGAAGAGAAGGCAGAATTGAACCCATTTTAAATTTCATTCTCCTGTAAGGCTCCTTGGGTGTATCATTTGGCTTCATCTTAAATTTAATGTCGTGGTAAGCAGCTTACACAAAGTAACGAATGGTTCCCCAGAGCTCTGTGCTGACAGCTAAGATCTATGTAAATGTGCCTGGTAAATAGCAAATAGCTTCCATAATCTGCAGCATACACGGCTCCCTTGTTTGGAGGATCCATGTGTTTAATGGCTGTGAGGCAGCCCACCCAATAGATGATGATATGTGCTTTGCTAACATTTGCTCATCTGGTAAATAAAAACGGCCCTTATATGGCAAAGCCTTCAAGGTGAAGCCATTAATGACTCCAAACCAGATGTGAACTGCTGACTCCTATAAGTGTCACCAATGCAAGTGTCATAACTAGGAAACTAAAACATGTAGCTTGGGCCTTTGCCTCCACATGAACCTAAGCCAGGCTGAGCTCTGGGTTCCCGTTTGCATTCTGAGTTTCACCACGCAGGAGGGAGAACGGCTCATTCATTTTCCCAGTCGGGCATTTTGTCAGATTACGATGGAAGATATTTCTGTAACATCATCCCTCGGCATGCCCCTGAACGAGGAAATGCCACTGGATGTTTCTCTTAGCCTAGCATTTCAATGGTACCTTGATTTAAGCTCATTTTGAGGCAGCTAAATGCAGGGGGAAGCTCTTGATTTGAACTGTTCTCTGGCCCTGAGATGGAAATGGCTTTATCTAAGCCCCAGGGGGAAACAAAAGTGCTACCGGCTACCCTTTAAATCTGTAATGTTTACATGACATGCAGAATACAAATGACAATTCAAAGGGACAGAAAGGATGCACTGGGGGTCCCCTTGGGGATTTCCTCTTTGTGTGGATGTTTTTCAGCTTGACTGAGACCTTTTGCCATAAATGGGAAATGTGAGGGGTTTCAGCTTTTCTGATAAAAACCGTTTGCCTTATTGCCCTCAGATTTGGATGCAGTATCTATCTTGGAGACTACTTTGACCCCCATTACCATAGTATCTGAGCACCTAACTACATGAATCCTCACAGCTGCCCTGCTCAGCGGCAGGTAGGGACGTCCCATGACTTCCTATTTTACAGACAAGGAGGTGAAGCACAAAGAGGCTAAGTCAGTTGCCCAAGGTTACCCAGGGAGTCTGTAGGTGAGCAGGAAATTGAACCCAGGGCTCACAAATCCCGTACTTGGGACTTGATCCCATACTGAAACCCCCTTTCAAAATATTTGCAGCACACTGCAAAAGCTAGACTCCAAACTCATGTCACCAGCGCTGTTACTTCAGATATATATGCTGCCATTGCGTGGCCAAGTAGACTGGAACAGAACGAGTGACAAAAACACCTCTTCATCCACGGTCAATTGTCCGTTGCTCAGGGAAATTGTCCAGTAAGGTCCTGAGCTTAATCTCATTGAAGTCAATGGATGTAGGATCAACTACTGGCTCATCAATTCTGGGATTTGAATGATACAGTATTTGGGATTTGAATGATATGGTATCCTGGGATTTCATAGACATATGGTAGTGTTTACTGGAAAAAATCGGTCTTGGGGCTGTATCTGTTACAAGCCATGGAAGAATCCAGCAAAGAAATCCTTGAAACTTTGCTCTGTCAGTTCTTTTGTCAATTTTGGAATAGTCTGTCATTGTGAAGTTGTTTGATTATATCACCAGGAAGAAAATTAGTCTGAAAAAAGAACAAACTGTAAAAGCCCAATGCATCTCTCAATGGCCACTCTGAAAAGATATTCCAATATATGGCATAATTGGAAGGACCCAAGTTAAGCAAAATAGCACAGTGCAACCTTGAAGTAGTAGATGATGGTATAAACTTGGACAGCTCCTCTTAAGTATTAATGGAAATCTCAGAAAACTGAAATTGCCTTTTCTGGCATGGCTCTCATAACTGCATCTGCTTGCCGAAGTCAAATTAAAAAAATCAAATATTAAGCTATCACCCTATTCACTGTTTGACCTTTGAGCGTCACTAATATACAGCCTGAATAATACAGTCCCTATACGGGCAATACGCATTGGCTTCTTCAGCAACGGGAACCTATCAACTCGGGGGAAAATGCACTGACTAAATTCTGTCTTTTAAAACCCCAAGAAACGAATGGACAAAGCCCATGGTAGAATCTGCCTTAGCACTTCTACGGGCATTTCAGGCTTGCTTGTATATTATACAAATAGTACAGTAACAGCAGAGGTAGCTAAATAGAGACATGATTGCACTGTCAAAATAGCTCCACACATGTGAATGCAGCCAGAGCCACCCCCTGGAGTGCCTGTAACTCTATAGCAGGCCCCCACTGCCCCATTAAGTCTCAAGAGAACACTACTGCAGGGCTTGGGCACACACGTGTGTATATTGATATTGCAAAGCTTTCCACTGAGATAAAAAAGAACAGACCTATGGCATACAGCACTCCCACCCCACTACACAACAGCACATTGCTATAGCCTACTCGAGTCTGGGGTAGAATTCCCCCCGGAAAAGTCAGAAGTCGAAGTGTGCCAGCATACGTGATGCAAGTGTTAGTCTCACGTGTTCGTGATTTATCCTGGAGTAGCTTTCGACTCAAGGCCAACAGGCAATTATCTGCTCCCCACGCATACCTTGAGGCAAAATGGGGTACTACCAGCCGGCTGCATGTAACTACCTCAGAATACCTGTCTGTTCCTAATCCCAGGGTCCGCAGATGTCCAAATCTGGCATAAATATGTCATGTGCTCAGGCCCTTATTTCCTCCTTCCCTCTCAAAGATAACACACCTGCTGCAAGGCTTGAGCCCCACCCTCTACCCTCTGTATAGCGCTATTTCTTCCATTAGACAATGCATTCTTGAGGACAGGGACTATCTTTGACGGTGGGATTTAGGCTATGACTCAGGCTGCAAGGTATTATGGTAATCTAATAACAAAGGTGTGCGCAGCCAGGATGACAGCAGCTGCCCCGAAGAGCCAAACCAGCACGACTGGCTTGCTGGGCCGCACCGCTGCATTGTCCGCAGCCAGGATGAGTAGGAAAGCTGTGCGGTGGTGCAGGTCTGCAGAGATTCACATTTAATGCAAGCAAGTGTCTAACTTTGCCTGGGAAATGCACAGGTTCTTCAATCGCAGACAAGCCAGGAGGGCCGAGCGCCGGTCAGCAGCAGGCTAAGCTTGAACAACATTGCCATCTAGTGAGAAGGCTACAATTTCATTTTTCTCCCCTATTTAACTGGGCCAAATTCTCCTTTCCCTTTGTTTTCAAAGCTCTGCTCTCCCTCCACACATCAAGGCGCTCTCAGTCAGGGCTCAGGACCTGCAGGAGCAGTCAGTATTAACCAAGGAGCTACAACAACACAGGTGCCCGAGGTGAATTGTGCTAAACACATCCTAGTTTAACAGAAAAACAAGGGCAGGGTAGAGATGCACTGTATAGACTAATTAAATCAGAGGCGTGTAAGCTTCTGTGAGCCTGAGCTCACTTCATCAGATGCCATCATAAAATAAAAGTAGATAAAAATGATATTGCTGTAGTTAACATTTGCCCAGCATGCATTACAGTTTACGTAACTGCACAAAACACATAACCTATGCATGCCCTAAAAAAGAAAAACAACTCGGATAATATTTTCGGTGAACAGCCACAACTAATGGGTTGAGAGTGGCTTGGAGACTGAGGTCTGAGCATCACCGTCCTCAGGTAAGATCTGTCAGGCCGATCCAAAAAGAGGCTTTTTGCCTTCCAAGTAATTAGATCTCATTCTTTTTCAGCATACGATTCAGAGGGACCTTTATCACAGAGATACAGAACCCAAATATCTGCTTCACCACAGCCCCTTTATGGGAATTCAGATAGACACTACCTCTGGGGGAAAAGCCCTTCATGAAGGGGTCAGGAAAACAGACAGAGGAGCTGCACATAGATCCCTGCCAAGGTCCCCCGCAGTGGTGGCATGCTGAAGTAAGGAATGGGCCAGCCAGGAGCTGGTACACCTGTCTTGTCTTGTGGGTCACTTCTTGCAACGGTCCATGGCTCCTAGCACAGGCAGCCAAGCAAAAGTTAGAGCTGCCTTTGGGACTTGGAGATGCTCCCCATGCTTGGGTAAGGCTGCTCTAAGCGGTGTTGGTCATGGGCCAGGCAACTTCAGAACATGGAGAACACCAAGCTGAATGAAAGCCACCATTGCCGACTTCCCCAGTGATTTGGCGTTCAGGCTGTAACAGATATGGACTAAAGGACCCCTTGCCTTTCATACTTACGGTGAGCAGCGCCAATGCCTATTGTGGAGGTCATGGTTATAGCCCTGGTGCGGGGTGGGACGGGAATTGCAGGAAATGAGCACACACGCTGTAATGTCTCTGAGGGGTCAGCTTTGTTTTGCTCTGACCCAATGGAGATGACGCGCTTTGACCCTCAGGTGGGGGAAAGGAGGTTGGTGCAGAGTGTTGTGCAACTATTTTGGTGTGTTAGGGGGAGAGGGGTCTTGAGCGATGATATAGCTGCACTGTCTGCATACTTCTTTGGCATTAGCTGAACACGATAATTATGGGCATTTTATAAAGGGATACCCTGACCCTTGGCCTGCTCAAGAAAATGTAGCTGCTGTGTTCCTCAAGCTGTGGCTACTTGGAGCCCATTCCCACATCTCCTTCCTCATATCAACCTGCTCTATCCTCAGAACAAGTTGCCCTTCCACCTTCTCCACTGCTACAGCTATCAATACTCTTTTGTTTCCTGCCTTGACCTCTGGGATGCTTGCAAGCACCAGCTCCGACTCCAATCCTGGTTCCCTCCTGAGGCTTCACCTTGCTGTTGAGGTTAAAATTAGGGAGGTTGTTCACTGAAAGCAGGCCCAGGCCTTGCATGTTTACTTAACAGTGTTTGAAATTCTTGTTACAAATTATTTTTAAAATACTCTATTCAAGATAAATATTGCCCACAGATACACTTGTGCATGGACCACCCAATCCCTCTGCAGGCAGCTCCTGCTGGAATAAGTGACGATGCTAGGGCAGAAGGTAACCCTTTACAGTTTGGGAGTTTCCTACAGGTTGTCTTTTTCCTGACCACTCCTATGGTATGGGGTGATTCTACCACCTGAGGAAGGTTGAAATCAGATTCAAGTGGGGAGGGGCTCAGATCGTCATCTGAATATAACCCATTTGTGTTCTGGATCCAGTCAAATGCAGGAAGAGGTGTGTTTGCAATTTCCTGTTCAGATGTGTCCAAACCTCTCAAAGAACCACATGCAAGAGACTGGTATCCTTGACTCCTCACCCTACTCTCAAAGCCAAACTAGGAACACCAGTCAAACCATAGGTGAATCTTGACTGAGTTTCAAATATTCCCCCTGGGGTTTTTCTCACTACAAAACTGCTTAAATTGGAATTACTCAAACACATGTGCAGCCTTTAAGAGCATCTCTGTTGGAAAATAACCTTATGTTTTATTAACAAATTGCCCCGTGCAAATAAATGAATAATTGATGAACATAAAGCTGGTGGAAAGTGTGCAACTGACAGCAATCAGCATTTGTTTGCAGAAGACCAGGGCCACAGTGGATAAATATATAAGTAATTGTTAATGGAGCAGAGTCTTACTGCCTGACTCCCACAAGTAAGAGTAGCTCAGCTGCAGTGAATTCAATTAGACTGCATATGTAAAGCTATCAGGAACTGGACCAATAATAATGACTTGAAACAACAAAGCCCATGCTAGTTGGCTGGCGTAGGTGCCTCGCTCATGAGAGAATAGCTTCCATGTAGCTAATGCACTTGGGTTTTGAGTTGGGGAGGGAAAAATAATACTTTGGTCTCTAGATTAGGATGCCTGATAGCACCAATTCAGTACAGATTACTGCACTAAGGACAAAGCCACTTCTGAAAGGTGGCAGCAGCATGGTAGAACAAGGAACACCAGAACATTGTACCTACACAGGTTAGGGGCCTTCAATGGGGATGAGCCTCATTACAGGGTTTCCTGCAAACTGCAGGTCTCAGACTTAGGACAGGTGGGTATTTATAGTGGGAGGAGTCCCAGCTGCTAATTTGCCTTGTGTTGCTCCTGGAGGTAGGAGTTCAAGACCTTCTCTGGACTTCTGCCAAGGGCTGTAAATGGAAAAGTTTATTTGACCACAACTGAATCATGCTGCCACCTGTGCAAGGTAGTAGAATAATTCTTCTTTTTGTGAGTTGATATTTTGGGGCAAGTTGTGGGGGGGGCAGATAGAGGCATCACTTCAGTGAACTGGGATGGTTCATTCAGGAAGTCCATGATAGGACCACAACTAAGAGTTCCTATTACCAGCCCTAGACAGACCAATAGAGCAATCTACTTCCTTATGGCCCTGGGTCTAGGCCATGTCACAGCTACTTCATGCTGCTCCAGTGGCTTCTCCAGGCAGGAATTTGGCCAGAAAAAGGGGTATTCCTCTTACGAACCAGAGACAGTAAGATAGTCCTGTGATATCCTGAAATGAGTTTGAAGGCTTGTGGCCAGAACAGGCTTTGCATAGTGGCTTACAATAGCTATGCAAGACTAAAATAATATAGAGCAGCCCCAGAGGCTACTCTAAATTGAACTGTGATTTGGGGCTACCCCCAAAATACAGAGGTGTCCAAAAGCACGTTGTGCTTTTCTGCTCCGCAAAACTACGGAGCTCAGTGAAACTTTTGTTTTGCTCCTCTAATTGTTCTGTCAGAGAAGCAGTGCAAAAAGACTCCAGCAAAGGTGTTGTCATATGTTCTTGTCTATCAGAGGAACTTTGTCAACTAACAGCACATATCACTTTTATGGTGCAAAAGAATCTATTATCCACAAAGGAATGTCTATAATCCCTACAAAACTGCCTTCCCCTATCTGCCTCTTTAAAAAACTTGTTTCACAATTTTTACCAGAATTCCAGCTAGCAGAGTTTACCATGACAGAATAAAACATCCTGGTTTATTCTAGCTGCATTTTCCCATTTTCCCTTATGACTCATAATTAATTACTGCACAAGAAGTTTGGAGGGGGTCATCCTTAACTTACTCTGAGCCTCCCCTCGGATCTGATCTTGGTACAGTCCAAAAAGTTTTCAGGTTAAGAAGCCAGGGGACTCTGTTTGCAGTGCTGATTTTGGAGGTCTTATGTGCTTGACGGCTCAGGAGCAGAAATGTGCTAATCCAGGTAAGTGCTAGCGTTAATATAAAATTGTATTTACTGCATTTTCTGCTTTGTCACCAAAAACCAGCACTCTCTGTATTAATAATCACTTGGACATGCACAGTAAGAAAAAGCTGTGACTTGGATATACTTTAGGTGATCCTGGATTTGATATTGAACTCTGAGCTAAGCGTTCACTGTAAACGATTTATTGCAAAAAACAGCACTACCGGCATTTCTACAGTCTAACACTGAATGGACTCTGTTCCACAGATGTGGCTAGCGAACAGACACACACACAACAGACGAGGGCCAGCGGTGGTGGAAAGCTGAAACTGAAATCTCGTTGTTGTGTCAGGTTCAGTGGGCTATGAAATTAACCTCCTCTGAGCACCTGAAAGTGCGGTCAGTTCCCACTTTTCCTGCAGATCTCACGTGGGCATTTTGAGCCTCTCTTTTTTTTTTAAAAAAAAAGAAAACTCTTAAAGTGCATGCCTCTGAAATAGAGGATAAGTTTCTACAGAATCATGTAAGAGTATTAAAGCAGTCACTTGTTAACATATATAGTCACAGGCTTTAAAACTGAGTGACTCTGAGAGCAGGAACAGGACTTTTTTTAGGATTGTGAAGACAAAGTTCCCTCCTTAGTTACCCCTGAGAGAGAGAAATGTCTTGAAAGAACCAACAAACATGGCTTTTGGCAGATTTTGCACAGCTTGCTAGGGACATCCTGGCTTTCATTAATGTTAATAGCAATCTATCATTGTTTAAACATAGAAAGTTATCTTTTGCCTAACCAAGAACCTAATAGTTTTAAGGACTAACTCTCAGACTCCAGGTTTAATGTGAATCCAAAATGCTGTTATTGGGTAAGGCACTTATATTTTAAAGGCAGATACTTCTGAAAATCCCATCTATTTGAATGCCTTTAAAAACTGGCCTGTTTGCACATCATATCTCAGTTTTCCCATCCATAAAAAGGGAATAACCATATCTTAAACTTATCTGGAGAATAACTTATCCGCTTAAAATAGAGTTTTGCATAAAATGCACAGCTCTGCATTGATGGTGGTAAAACAATAGCTGCAGTTACAGCAACAGGAAGGAAAATTGTAAATTCTCACGGTCTTTTCTTTTTTTTTTATCAAAAGCAGAAAAGGAGAGGTTGCACGTACACTTTGAACCGCTGAAAAGAAAAACTATTATTTTTGAAAGGCTTCTTAAAATTTCATTAAGCCTCCAGCTTGGATAGATGTGCATGCTTTAACTCTGTGTATATATTCTCATGCAGTTTTCCTAACAGCTAAGATTCCACAAAGCCGTACGCAGGAAATGTAAAGGACATCGGTGTGCATGTTTCTTTTAGAAGGTGCTCTGCTGGAGAACAGATATAGCCCATTAACACTATGATAAATGAAAGCCTTTATTTGCCTGCACTCGCCCAACAGCATTAAACCTAATGGTCTCCTTCGCAATTCTGATTTGAGCATCAACTTTTTTTTTTTTTAATATTAACTTTTGGCTGAAGCATTTAATGGAAGGCTAAATCTGAAAAAGGACTCTAACGCCTGAGGTAAGACTCACGGGAAAATTTAGGTCCCTAAATCCAAAGGTGTAATCCAGGATTTCCTGGCTCATTTGATGCTCATCTTGGAGACATCTAAACCCCAAAGGTACATTACTATTTTGACTTCCAAATTTCCCAGTTGTACTCACTGGGCGTAACTAGAATTACCAGGCTTGAATGAGCTGAATAGCTAAGGGCTCCTATACACATGTGGGGAGCTTGCTCCAATGCATTGGAAATCCAGCGTATCAGAGCAGACTTGATGAATTGAGTCTGCTGAAGCATGGAAATGGATGTGCTTCAGCAGCCTCTCACCTCATGTGTAGCAGTGTCACTGCACGTGTCCGCACTGGCAAAATGGCAGTGGGACATTTTGGAATAAAACACGTCTACGAGCTTCAGTTCAGAGCACCCCACTGCCATTTTTTCAGCGTGGGAATGTGCGCCAAGGCTGATGCATGGGCGCTTTTTATTGATGCAGCTTGCTAGTTAAAGTGCCTGGTGCCACATCCAACAACACATGTAAAAATGCACTTAGTGCTTGATTTATACCCAAAGCCAGTTGGGATCCAAAACCTAGGTGTTCCTTTGCTGTAAGTTCCCTGGGACCTTGATTCAGCAGGTGTTCTCAGAGCATGTAAGATGTACTTACCATTGCAGTCTCTTAATTAAAAAGGTTGGCTGCCACCGAGTTTTTCTTGTCAGCCTTTTTGTACAGCAGCTTCTTTGTCAAGCCACTTGCCCAGGAATTAGGGAAGGCCTAATTTAACAGGAACCTGGTTCTGCTCCCTGTTCCCAGGACTCCTCATGTATCTTATTAAATAACTGTCTTATGAAAACCCTTAGGCTAAGTACAGGCAGTCAAAAAACCCTGAGGCTGAATCAATTCAATCTTTGCAGGTTAGCCTAAACTGCATAGACTGAACTGATAAGCAAGGGAACAGACACTTGCTTCTGTTTCTGGAAATGCCGCCACATACCTGCAGCGGCTCAGGCCAGAAGCTGGGGCGGTGGGGGGCATTAGAGCATGCCTCCCAGCTTGCCAGTCACTGCAACAGGAAGCCCTCAGAGGCTTCATCTGCCCCTTGCTCGAACAGAGATGCCCAGGCCCCAGCCAAGTCTGGCCATCTGAGTCCCCTGTCCCCATCCATCCCTGGCCACCACCACCATGACACTAAGCTAGCTGGGCCAGGGCCTGTGCATGCTGCCTGTTGCAGTAGGGGAGCCTCTGACAGCTTCCCCCCAGCCTCAGCCAAGCAGACCGCAGCGGGGGTGAAGGAAGTTAACACTCCCCGTCACACTCAGCCAGGCTGCCCAGCCTGGGCTTGAGCTTGGCCACACCCCACAAGCAAGAATGGGGGGAAAGTCTCCAAGGGCTTCCCTCCTTTCCTTCCTGGGGTCCAGTGCTAGGGTTTTGCCCCCTACCTGCTTTTTTTCAGCTAGAGCAGTGGTATTGCTCTGGATTGGGAGTAGAGGCATGGGGGACCTAAATCAGTTAAGTCTGATACTACATCCATCCAGGTTTATCTTAAACTGGTTTTGGCCACTTTGAAAGTGGTTTATGTGCACTGAACTTCATTGTTACAGATTTAAACTGGTTTCTGATCACTTAAGCTGGTTTATGTGTAACTTCTGTCCCTAGCTTTAGACTTCCCAGTGGGTAATTTGCTCTCCTTGTGGAGAAAAGTGGCTGTCAGATCATTTCTAGGCAGCTGTGTGATGATAAATTTTCATACAAAGGGCAATTTGTATGAAAAGAAAGAAATCAGTGCATCTAAGAATATTTCTTTCTGATTTTTTTTTTTTTTTTTTTTTTGAAGACTTGGAGCTCTGCAAAGGACTTGGAGTTTGATAATTCTGTGTGGGAGTGAACTTGCTAAATGTTTTCCTGTAAAAGACTTTTTTCTTCCCTAATTGTCAGCCCAGCAACTCACTCTAGACTCACAGTTTAGCTGGACTCTTTCCATCTGTGTGTAATCACTAGGAAGAGCAGGCATTAACTACACCTGTGAAACTCCTTTCCCCCTGTTCATGCCCTCAGGCTTTAGTAATGCATTAGCATGCAGTGAGATAATAGCTACTGGAGTAATGTAATGTCATTTTAAGGGGCTTGATATGTAATGCAGTACCTTTTCACTTAAATGGACCCCAGAGTGGTTTTGCAAGCTTAGCTTGTGACTTCATAAAGAGTATCTCCCTACACATAGAAAGGGGTGGGAGTTAAAATGCCTCCCTTTCACTCAAGAGATGATTGATGAGCATGTGGCTAAACCCAATCCAGGCTAACAAGTAAAAGGGGCCAAACCTTGGTTTTTCTATCACTGATTACTCCATACCCACAGGGTCCAGCTCTTTCTTATTAGAACTCCTGTGCGTCTTAAATGCATCTCTCAAAAGGTAATCTTTGTCCACAATATTTTGATTCTCTTTGAGCTCTTAAGCTAAACCTGTTCTTTGTGTCATGAACCTTCCCTCTAGCTTCCAGGCAACATGTTGGTGGCGACAAATTGACCATTTGTTTCTTCCAAGTTCAAAAAGAAAAGGATTGGTTTGCATACTGGCACTGTCTGCTACCACTGCAGAGCAGATGGGTGTTGGAGCCGATGGCTGGATTAATGCATAGCCAAACTAGGCACATGTCTAAGGCCATGAGCTGCCAGGGAGTGGCTGGCTTCCCTCTGGCAGGGATGCAAATGGCCCTGTCCACCTCCCTTCCCTTCCCCTCCACCGGCCTTGCCACCGCAGCGGCTGCTTCCTGACAGTAACTCCGAGCCCAGCTCCCCACAGGCAGCGGTGCTGGGGTGCAGAGGTGGGTCTTGACCAGCCCGGGGCTCACAAGTTCGTTCGCCCAGGGCCCACTAAAGGGTTAATCCAGCCCTGCTTGAGCTCAAGTCCTTTAGTGAAGCTTTCTCTTGCAACCTGATAGTCATGCATGCCAGTACTGAAAGGCACTGGGGGCAATTTGAGGAGTTTCCTGTGGTAACAGCCACCTCTGTCTGGTTTGCTTTGGCCTCGTACTGCATCTCTGTGCCTGTTCAATGCCATCCCCTTGGCTGACCCAAATTACACTGACTCTCTTTGGAAAGTAAAAGGCAGGGGCAGTGAAGTCATGCAGCTAAAAATACTTCGCACTCAGAGTGTATTAGAGTAGATAAGTTATTGTTTGTGTCTGGTTTCTAAAAGATTTGTCCAGTCAAACTCACCTAGTTTAAACACGTGCTGAACAAATACCAGATTCCCTGAGGTTTTCAAAAGATCTAGCATGTGATATTTGAATGGAAAATTCAAAAGAGTGACTCTTTTTGTGGAACAAGAGGAGGACTAACGCACTGTGTCCATTTAGTTACCCACGGAGCACAGGCTGCAACTTGTGCATCATCCAAGATGCAAGTATTTTCCTTTCCAGAAAGGTCCCGAGCAATACGAACGTTTCGCAATGGCCTTGAATTTACCCAGCTTTAATTACTGATCCAGACCATTGTCAAAATCTTAAATCTCTGAGCAAACAGAAAAAGACAAGTGGTAACATTCTCCTTGCAGGGAGACTATATAGTCAGGCTATAGAGTGACATCGGGCTTCTGGCTGCAGTGCTACTTTTCTGGACCGGGGGCCTAACAGGTTGCTGTGGAAGGAGTTCTTCGAGCGTGAACTGTTCATTACAACAACAGAAAGCTGTGGGTTTTACATGGCAGGTCTTTTGCTCACAGCATTGTAGGAAGTGATGGAGCAGGTGTTCTGCTCAGCGGGAAATGAAAGCATGTGTTGACACAACATCTAGCAGGGTGCAGACTCCTAGATAGAAAGGGGCCTTCAGTAATTTGGGTGTTATAAAGGGTTACTCATACCCGCTGGAAGAAACTTTCCCTGGGTGAAATATCGATCTGGACGTGGGGTCTAAAAAATGACAGAAGCCGCTTAAAACCAGGGCTCTAGTGCTACTTGCATGCAGTTTACCCAAATCCTTAAAAGTTCAGCAGACCAAGATTTTACCCCAGTTCCTAGGAAAGCATATGGGGTGATGCCAAAAGATCAGGGTGCAGTTCAGAGGGCCATAGGACAGAGATGTCCTAAAGTTTTGGTTCTGTGAGCTCCCCTGCAGAAGCGCACTACGGGGGGCAGAGCTCTCATCCAAACTTCAGAACTTCTTAGTATTGGCTTGCGCGTGAAAGTTGCTCTGAGTTCCTTGTGGAGGACACGGCTCTGTATCTCTGTGTATAATCTCCCCGATGTATTTACAACAATTTGGGCCTGAAGAGAGATTCAAATTAGAATGCAGGACTCGCTGCAGGCAAGCAGAAAGGTGTTTGCCTGCAGAATTCGAAGTACTTGCTTTGACTGGGTGGGATGGGGGCAAGGAATTGCTGTTTCAGCTCGTCTGAGAGAGAGCTGCTGTAGATCAAACAAAATAACTGATGCTGAAGAAGCACCAGTTGCTTCTAAATAATTCTGCTTCACGCTTAGGCTTTCTAAAATGCTTCGTACTTGGTGACCTATGGACAGATCTGAAAACTGAGGATGCTGTCCTGTAACCCTGTGGGTGTTTGTAGCAGTTAGAGTGCAATTTTCATAGTTTCCTTTGTAAAGACTATTCATTACCTTCCAGTGTTTGGGGTTTTTTTTTGTGGCCTTGTGCATAGGAACAAAGGAAAAGATTGGGGGGAATTAAAAAAAAGAAAATGATTGCAAGAGCGCGCAAGTTGATAGGGGCATTGGGAGGCAGGAGGAGTATCTGGGACTATTCTCAGCTCTCCGTTAGGTTTCAAGTCAGTGTCCCTTTAAACCAAATCTGCTAAGAGTGCCAGGAGTCTACATTTTACAGCTATGCTGAATATGATTTAGCTGCGTGCTTGCTCCAGCTGGGGGGGAACATCTTTCAATAGTCAGTGTAAGTAAATATTTAACTCTTTTTGCAGTTAAAAGGAGAAGAGGGGGCCATGTGAGTGGAGGCTTATCATGGAGGGGGGAAAGCTCCAGGTCCTCCCCTCTCCAGGCTGCTGAGGGGAGGGTAGCTCCTAATCGGAGTTTTGCAGGTTAGGAAAAAGATTCCTTCACTCCTGATGCCAACTTCTTAGCAGTGCCGAGCTTCTCCTGTCCCGAATGGTTTCAATAGGAGCTCCAGACGTAGAGATGGCTCCAAACATGTTTCCGTGTCTGACATTCGATTATTATTTTACTAGTGGGAGCAAATCCGAGCTTCCTTAGCAGGGACAGAGAGCTTAGTCTGGAGAGTCTAAACCCAGTACAAGTGCAGAGCTATCTTGCAGCTTGAGCAAGTGAAGGAGGGGGAGCCTTGACTAGAAACAACTGATTTGTTTAGACTTTTTCCTCTGCTTGCTGGCTATATCGCTGTTCTTTGGAGGCTCGCCAAACTGTAGTAATATATTTTGGGAACCACTTATTACCCTGTGTGTGGCTTATGTTTGCTATTACATGATGGAGTAGGCAGCCCTCTAAGGCACTGGAGAGATGTTGCCAAGAGTTGCTTTATATATTTGAATGTGCAGCTGGCAATGTAAGATGTGTGCATTTTACAGTGGCTAACCAAGGTGATGGGCAAGGAAGCTACTGCGCTGAAAAGATTTGCAGAGCCGAAAAAAGCAGGAAAGAGTGTGACTGGAGCCGAGTAGTTAGGGCACTGGTCAAGAAGCCACAAGGAATCCAAAACCCACCTGGAGAGCAGGGACCAGGACACCGGAGCCTCGCCTTCAATGCAAGGACCCGAATAACTAAACTACAGTCACTCTCCCGCCTGTTCCTTGTGGCCCCATGCATCCTTTCCTGATCCGTTCTTGCTCCATATCGCAGCTTTAAGAGGGTGACTGGAGTCCCCCACCCTGATTAGCCTATGGTGTGGTAGTAAGGGTGCTCCGCAGGAGCGTGGGAGATGAGGAGTATGGATGCCTCTCAGACAGATGACAAAACTGAGCCGCAATCTCCTGCTTCTAGGTGAGTGCTTTTGTGACCGAGCTATCCCTTGAAAGGGGAGGGTGGCACTCCTGTAACTCCCACGCCTCCAGCAATCTTGTCCAGAAAGAATAGCCCTTGTCTGTGTTTTGCTAGGTTTAATTTTTATGCTCTTTGGTTTACAACTTTATTCTATATATTGGGCCATAGTGGCTGTGGGGGAGGGATGTTAATCCTGAAAAGACTGGGATGTCCAATCCAAGGAGGGAAAAGGGAAGGGGTCAGTACAAACCTATCTTTGCAAATTATGCAATGACGGTTGAAAAACCCTGTCACCCCAGAGCTGTTCTGCAAACAACTGTATCTCTTGCAAATTAACTTGCTCTTTGGGATCCTCATTAGTCAGCGGAGATTTTCTAATGGAAGGAAGTGCCAGTGAGTGTTATCATGCTGTAATCTATATTCCAAGCAAATTAGAGTAACTATTTTTTTCCTTCAGCGATCTCTTTATAATTGGCAAATTATTCTGTACTTGACTTTGAAGAATGCGGTGGGGGAGGTGTGAATCAATCTACTTATCTTTGCCGGTCTTGGAGGCCATCTGCCAAATAACGTATCTTGTTACAGTGTGTTTTTTTTGGGTTAATTAATGAGAAAACGGCTCTTAAGAAAAAAGGAAACTTGTATTTTTTTTTTTTCCAAAGGCTGTTGTCCTGTTGATAGAGAAGAAAGCTCAGTCGATAAGAGATTGCTTATCTAAACTCTGACCCATTTTTTTGACATCAGTGGAAGTTTTTCTCTTTTGACTTCCACTGTGTCAGGATTTCACCCAAAATCTTGACTCGGGCAAAATTCTCATTTGTCATCAGTTGAAGCTTTGTATGAGTAAATTGTTAAGCAGGCACTTCAGGATTTGACGCATGGAAAGCTTTAAATATCTATGGGATTGTAATTCTCTTGTTTGACAAGTGTTGGCTTCTACAGATGTGGTGTAACATCCACACAAAGTAGATGGTTTGGGCTTTTAAAGGAAACCTGCCATGCCTAGTTGCATCTATTGGGCCAGCTTTGGTAGATATGCAAATAACTGCAGCAAGGAAAAGTGTACATCTGACTGCTAATTTCACTCCAGTGGGAACACTTAAGAGGAGGACCACCAAGATACTGTGATGCCCTGTCATGTGTCATTTTGCCGTATAATCTTCTAGGAGGATATTCTTACCAATGAAATAAAAACTCTGCATCTTACTGTTGTAGATCACCCCAAGGCAAGAAGAGGATACGTTTCCGAAAACTGAAGGGGAAACCTAAAACAAGAATTTGCCATAGAAGCTCATTCCAGAGTGAGTTCAGTTTCTTGTCCACTTCCTCAAACAGATCTGTAGAAAAATGGTGTTTGGTGTTTCAAGAGCTCAGGTAAATTCTGCAAATGTTATTTGGTCTGTGACTTGTAATAAAATTGCTGAGGAACATGCACCTACTAGCTGAGCTGTACAATTTGGTCAGCTAAAATACATGACAGGTTCATATTCCTAGAAAGGATACTCTTACTTCTTGTAATCAAAGTAAGCATAGAAATAAGTTTCCTAATTCCCCAACAATGTTTGCAACTATCTGCTGTTTCTGTGAACACTTTTGCCAGGAAACTCCATTAACTAGTTTTTAAATTAAAAAAAAAAAAAACAAAAACAGCAAAGATGGCAAAAACAGCCAAAGCATATAGACTTAAATTGCAAAAGATAGTTTTGGAAGTCTGATCTACCTATCATTTTTCCTTATCTTTGCACACAAATGTAGAAGAGGGCTAGTCAACCAAAAAGAGAAAAGAGCCTTCCCAGAGCAGCTCAGACCCAGAAATTACCTTTCGGCCGCATAGAATCCAAAAAAAAAAAAAAAAGAAGGAAGTGTCATCTCACATCTCCCAGTCCAGAATTGTCTTCCTGATGAGTTGCCTTCCTGGTTCTTTCCTACTCAAAATGTTATGACCTGTTATCCTACTATGTAGAAATCCTTTTGTTTTAAGACTTTGCTATCTACTCCCAGTCTAATTTAATTTGTAAACCCACCTTTATGCAAGATTGGCAATTAATTTTGCCTAGAGCTACTTGTTAGGTGTTTATCGAAGGGAGATGGAGAGTAGGGAGGAGAATCATCTAAAATGACTCAAGCTTCTAAATGGACACAATCTTTATCTAACCTAGGTAGAGGAATATGTCATCGCTGAAATTTTTCAAAGATCAGAAATATCACGCGCTCAAGCAGCAGTGTCTCAAACAAAGGAACCTCTTTGAAGATCCCGAGTTTCCAGCATCAGACGAATCCCTATTCTACAAGAGACATCTGTCTGGGACAGTGGAGTGGAAACGACCAAAGGTAACTTGTGCCATTCCTAGTGAATGAAACCCAACTTCTGCCTCATCAGCAAGGGTTGGCAGAATCACTTTGGATAAGGAAAGACATTCAAAAAGCCTGAGCCTGAATTGATTCAGTTTTTGTAAGTTAGTCTAACTTGCAAAGAGTGAACTAGTTTGCAAGCAGAGAGACATTCAGCACATGCCTGCTGTGGCTCAAGCCAGAAGCCCAGGGGCACTAGAGCAGCCCTCCCTTCCACAGGGGATTTGAGCTGAGGTTGGGGGAGGCATGGCCAGACCCCAGTGGCTCCCTGACAGCCGAGAGCAATCTGGGCACACAGGGCTGCCTGGCCCCAGAGGGAACTCTTCCCCCTCCTTCCCTTCCCCCACCACTGTGGGGCTGGGTGGGGGTCCTCTTTGGTGCTGGGGGGGCTCTTTTCCCTCCTCCCTGCCAGAGCTGCAGCCAGGGAACAGAGGGAGGGGACAGCCCTGCTGTCAAGCAGAGAGCCCTGCCCAGCCCAGAGAGCATGCTGGGATGCTGGGGAAGTCTGGTTTATCTTAAACCAGGAAGGGGTCTGGGACAGACATTGCATAAACCAGTTCAAGCCAAATCAGTCAAGTCTGATACTACATTCAGTCAGGTTTATCTCAAACTGGCTTCAGCCATTTTGCAACTGGTTTATGTGCAGTGAATGTCTGCACATGTGGGTGCACATTTCTCACAAGACAGCCACTCTCTCTCCAAACTCTCAGTTCTAATCTTCAAAGGGAATTTACAAAACACCCTTCACAGACGAGCCCATGAACTTCACTTCATCAATTTACTGGATACAAAAAACCATCAACTAAATAGACATTGGATTTCTGGCACATTTTTTATAACCTCCTTACCTTTTGATACCCCAGGTAACCTCTCTACAATTTACCATTTACAGTCCATCACCAGATCATCTTTCCCCTCCCCCCACCTTGTGTCTCCACCCTTCTAACCCTCACTGCCAGGCATTTACATTTTCACTGACCTGCATTCTTGCATACTGGCTTCCATCCCATCCAGGAGACCACAAAACAACTGTAGGCGCTCCCTCTGCCTGAAGAAGGGTGTTTGTACCCAAAAGCTTGCAAAGAAAAAATCTTCCAACTATTTTAGTTGCTCTAATCAAAGATACCAGGTTTACCCAAAGAACCTTGCTTTCCTGTAACGGAGCATCCAGTAGAATGCTCTCTGGATTGAGCTACAGAGGCATGTATCTGTGTGGCCTACTATAGAATGAAAAATAGCAGAATGGTGTAATAGGATTTTTTCTGTCCTTGCCAATTCAGGGAGCCTTTTAAAAAAAACCTGGGAGCTACCATACAGGAACAGACCCAGAGTCTCCGTAACGCAGTGTCCCCTCCGTGATGGTGCCTTGTATCAGTTGTCACAAAATGTGCTGCTTGTAGAAAATCTCTATAGAAAGTGAGGTCTAGTTTGTTTGTGTGTTTAATTAAAATTCTACAGTAGATAACAGTTTTCTTCTATAAACCAGTTCCAATAACTATGGGAAAGATTTCCTTCTTTCCACAATTATTATGACTCTCAAGTTTTTTGGAGAACTTCTTTTAAATCCTAATTAAATTTTATAGGGAAAGAAACCTCAGTGCCTAGAGGGGAAATTTTTTGCTAATCCCACACAGTTTTAAGTAGTTGATATGAAGTATTGTGCGTCAGTGTATCCATATAGCTTCTCTGACAGAGGGCAGGGACTAGCAGTGAGGAGAGCTGTGGGTGTATCAGCAAGGAAATGTGATGCAGCAGGTAATCAGACTCCTGTGGGCTGAGCAGCAAAATCGTACTCTGTGAGTATAATTCTCAGCGTAAGAAAAATCCCAAAAGCTATTGAACACCTTTTGCTGCCGCTGAGCTCTGAGCGAGTTAGCAGCCATTTTTAGTAGGTTGCAGCATCTTCCCTTTATTTGTATATAGTAAATACTCCCTGTTCACAGAGACTTGGCCTGAGCTTCAAGTATTGCCCTTACTTTCTATGCACATTAGGAATCGGAGGAAACTGTATAGACCCAACTGAGTTCCAAATACCACATGTACTAATTACATGGAAATACACACATTTGCACCTATATAGTGTTGCTGGTGGCTTCTGCAGTCAGGGCAGAAGACCCATTAGAGGGCCCTCAAGCTATTTAAAGAGGGATACTACAAGCAAACCTGAGAGAGCATACAGAAACCACCTCCATGGTGGAATAAGACAGGATGGACAGGAAAAGGGTCTGTTTTCCTGAGGAAGGATATGTGCTATGCCTAAAAAGGGAGAGAAACTTTCATCCTCCTCATTCCTTTGGGTGTTTTGGGGTCTAAAGATGCTAGGATGCCCTTTCCTCACCCTTTTCCTTTGTCCCTCTCTCACAGACCCAGATGTGCATAGGGCCCAGGTACCACATTAGTGGAGGACTTTACTCTTCCTTTACTGGTAATGCAAACTAGGGGTGAAGCCCCGGCTACACTAAAGTTGGTGGGAATTTTGCTGTTGGCTTCAGTGAGACCAGGGTTTCACTCCAGGGACTTAATGTTTTAAGACAGCAACTATTGCCTGACTGGTTGCAATTAGTATGTGGTTATTTGTGCTGATGTCCATGTGCCGTTTTACTAGCATCTGCCTTAATAGGAACCAAATGTCACATCCATCTCTTCCGGCTCCTGCTAATGTAGTATAAACTTCAAGTCACTGACGCTGTTTTATTTGTCTGTTAATCTGTTTGCACTTGGCTTATGGTTAGTTTCCTTTGCATTCCTAAAGTTAGTCATAGTTTGAAATAAGCAAATAAATCAAAAGGAATTAAAACCCTCTACAGTTTTGCTGGACCATGCAGCTTGCATGGTCCATGCATTCTATTGGAGGATATAATCTGTTTGGACAAATACAAGTAAGAGGTGCCTTTTTATAGTTCAATGATATAGGCCCAGAACTGGATTTAATTACTGGATGTCTAAATGAGATCCTGTTCCAGCCTCCTCAAGCCTCTGAAGAGTCATGAGTGTTTCCGCTTCTGTAAGGCACCTTCATCTCAGCCCTGAGATGAATTCACAGACTTGAGGAGGAGGAGGGTCCACCTCTCTGTGCACTAATGCTTGCTTTCTTTTTAAGGGATTAGAACTGGGATGAACAGGGTCACATTGGGCACCCAAGAGGATTTAGGTTCCTGGAAGGCAAAGTAGGATCTGGCCCACAGTAGTTCTTTGCCTGTGAGTGCATTGCATTTGGCCTATTAGCCGTGGTCCCTGTTTGGACTAGGAAATCGTCTCCAAGCATCAGACTTCTGGGTTGTTTTCTCCTAGAAACCTGAACACTTCCCTAGCCAGAGACTATTCTGCTTCCCACTCCCACCCCCAGTGTCACCCCAGAACTGGACTTTCTTGTCAAACACAAGGGAAGGCAGGTGGGACCAGCCCAGTTCTGTCTGGGTAGTTTTAGACTCTTTCCAAATGCTGTCCATCTTGCAAACATGAATATCAAAACACAAGGGATTTCAGTAAGCAGAATGAGAAAATCTCTTTGCTGTATGCTCACCTTCTCCAATTAAGAGATGAAGATGAACATGGGGGAGGGGGGAGTGAAAGCAATTTCATTATGCAAATAGCAATCTGGGTTCTGCACAAAAGCAGGGTGTAGCAGGGCCCTGAGGTGCCTGCTACTTGTGGAGCAGCAAGCAAGGAGCCCAGCTGTGGGTTGCCAGGGTAACCAGTGGGCGTCAGCTGACAGGAAGGGGCAGGGCCTGGCGCCCATTTAAACCCAGGCTGAGGCCAGGCAGGCGGTTCCCTGCCCGCAGCTGTAGGGGAAGGAGCTCTGCTGGACTGAACAAAGAGGAGAGACTAGCCTGCAGGTACAGCTTCGAGACGGGGCCAAGGATAGAGCGCCCTTGATGTGGCGGGACTAATGTGATAGCTGAGCGGCTTTGAATTTATGTTGCAGCCTAGGGGCTTGAGCTTTCCTGTTTACCGTTACAACTGGTGGTTTGGGCGAGGCTATCGGGGGTTGGAGGAGGCCTCGTAGGGGACCCCGGTGCCAGACAGGGTGCAGCATTGGGGGTGCACTGACCCCAGCCCCGAGAAGGGGAGCGGAGAATTGGAGGCCAGGTAAGGCCAAGGCTGCCTGAGCCCTGTGGCGGTTGGAGACCCTGAGGAGGAGAGCTGGGGCCCGGCATGGCTACGGCCACCTGAGCAAGAAGCCCCAGAGCGAAGGGGGCAGCGAGAGATGAGCGCCAGAGGGTGCGGTTGTGAGACCAAACAACATCCGGTACATCAGCAAGGCTTGGGGCGTGGTAAAGGGGCAGTTGGAGCCACACATAGCCCATAAGGCTAGGGTGCACTGAGTCGCACAGTACAGAATAGGGGCCAGGATACAACAGAGCACCATATCTGAGGGGATGAAAGGCAGCCTCCCATATATCTATATCTATCTATCTTTTTATAGCTATAAATAAAAGATCAAGACATGGTGGGTGAGAATGAGGATGCTTTGAGATGAACTTGGCACAGTAGGGGGCACTAGGGGAGATCAGGGCTGCCCCTGAGACCCTGTGCTGTGACACGGGGATTTCTTCAGCATTTTCTTGCTTACTGTGGGATTTTCCTCCCCAAATGGGAAAACGTTATGAAACCACTGAAAGCAAGGCCAGGGCAAGGCCCCAAACATCCTGGGAGGCCCAGTATAGGGGCTTGAGTCCAGATGAGGATTAAGCCACTTGTGCCTTCCTCAGTGTGTGATGCTCCACCAGCCACTGAGGCCTAACAACAATTGAAGCCGTCTCCAGGGATCGGTCCAGTTTTACCACCTGGCCGGGTGTTCAGGGAGCTGCTGCTAGGCAGATATTGGTAGAGAAATGGCTGAAGCATATTGCACAGTAGCCAAGTCTCAGATGGGAGGTTGAGTTTGCACAAGAGGGTGACGTAGAGCTGGGAACAGTCCTATGGCTCTAGTGGCTCTGCACTGGAGGAGGGGGTATGCTGGTTCTGTGTAGTGGCATTTGGGCAATAATCCTTTGTATCCACACAGGATTAAGTCTTCTGTTCTCCCTGTGTGGAAGGACCTTCCTCCCATATCTCCAAATTCTTCAAAGACTCTGTTTAATACATTGGCTGCCTAAGTAATTGGCCTTGGTGAAAATAGCTTCCCCATGGGCACCTCTTCAGAGAGAGACCTAGTCTTATGGCATGGGTATAGAAGGGGGAGCCAGAAACACCTTACCAATAAATCCAGCAATGACAGTGACTCTCTCCATGGTCTTGGGCAAATTGCTAAATGTCCTTCCTTGTCAGAGATCATAATGCATATTCCACCAGGATGGTGTGGGGCTGAATACACCAGGTTTTATCCCACACTTTGGCTGTGCAAAGAGTACATACCATGTTTACCAAAATATAAGATGACCCTCCTAGTTATTAGATTTCATACATGGAAAATTATAATACATTTGTAACTTTTCCATGTCTGGAATCTAATTATTGGAGAATTATGTGGCTTAATCCTTGTCTGGACTCCAGCCCCTACACTACCTCCTGGGATGTTTAGGACCCTGCCCTGCAGGGAGTGGGGAAAGTGGTGATGGGGGTAAAAATGGGTCAGATGGCTGGGGACAAACTGCAGGAAGCAGTTGGGGGCATGTGGTAGGACAGGTGTGGAGTAGTAATGGGGCAGGTGGTAGAGGGTAGGCAGTGTAGAGGCAATGAGAGCCAGGCATCCTCCTGCTTTCTGTCCTCTCCCCTACCCCCTTTCCTGCATTGTGCCTGCCTCCCCCTGCAGCCTGTGGCTGCCCTAATTTCCCTTCCTCTGTCTCCCCACCCTTTTCCCCCTCCACATTGCACCTCCCCTCCCCTTAGATGACACCTGCTGGCAATGAGCAAAGGAAAGGAGAACTGCAGCAGAGGGGGAGAGAGTGGGGAGATGAGGGGGGACTGTGGGGCCGTGGAGGAAGAGTGGCTGGTGTGTAGAGGCAGCAGGGGGCAGGCAGTAGATGTGGTTCCAGCTCCAGCCCTAACCCCTGCCCCTACCACCTCTTACTCAATTGTAAGGCCAGAGGATTTTTCCCCCATGCTAAAAGTATGTGTGTGGGGGGAGGGGAACCTCATCTTCTAATTGAATAAATATGGTAAATGCCAAATATCAATATCCTTATTTACAGTTCTCACTGTCATCTGGACCTTTACTACAGAAAGATGAGAACACCCCAGCCGGTGTGGTTTATTCTTAGTATGCGATTATACTGACCACTTGCTTAAACCCTATGTTGGCTTTTCCAGACAAAATTGCTACTTAGGAGGCTGTGTCTATAGAGATTGCTCTGTCAGGAAGGGTTGCTGTGATAAGGAGAGGATTTCTAGTGGGTGTGGGGGGATGTTGCTTGCAGGTGTCCAGGCAAGAAGGAAGATCATGTGCTCTCCTTGCAAGTCCCTGTCAGATTAGCAGAAGAGCTGGCTACTCAGACATTAATTACTTGTCTTTTTTAAAAAAAAATAAAAACAAAAAAAACCCCACACCTCTCCAGGGAAGAGGAACAAAGCCAGCCTGGTGTTTATTGGGTGTTGCACTCCAGAATTAAGAATCTGATGCATGACAAAAGGCATCATGGCATTGCATTGCAGTCACCCCACCATGGTTGGATTCAGAGGCAGGGAGCTGGGGCTGCTATTGGAGAGACTCTTCAGGCAGTCGGCTAGGAGGGGGCTGGGGAGCCAAAAGGACAGGTCTCTTCCAGGCACTATTCATTAGAGAATTGATTTTTTTTTTGGTGCAGCAATAGCAATGTGTGTGTGATGATGGAGTCATTCTGTTAGCAGCCTGGATGAGAAGGTCATGGGTTCAAAGTACATCCAGACACTCCTGGCGTTACTGCAGCACAGCATTGGCACTTGGTTCCTGCTGGGAACTTGCTGTGCTGGAAAGATTTAATTGCCCTTGGAATATCTCCTTAAACTGATGAGGACTTATTCTAAATTGCATGCGTCTTAGAACTCCTCAATTTTATTTCGCTTCCTGAGACGTTATGCCCTCCTCTGGGTACGTCATGAAATGCAAGACATTTTCTTTCTGAAGGAAGAAAACTTACTTTTTGAAGAAAAAGTTGAAACTGTTTCCCTTTTTGTAATGAAATGTAAATCAATCCAACTTGTTGATTGCTGTGTCAGGTAGCAAACTCCCTGTTCCCATTTTCCAGTCCCTTTACTCTCTAAACCCCACCCCATCTGTGCATAGTGCATTGGGAAGATTGAGGTGTGATCTACTGATGGTCCTGGCCTCCCCACTTCTCTTTTCCACCTCCCCCTCAGGCAGTGGGCAGTTGAACCTACATCCCTTTCATCTGTGGGTGCTGAGGGCTTCTGAAAAATCAGGCTTAACTGACATCTGTGTACCACTTCTTGATTGCAGAATGAGAGAACTGGGGCTTAATTAACAAGGTGGGGTGTCCAGGCTGCTTTCCGAAGGCTCGGCAAATGGGGAGCGAGTTTGCTATTGTTTAGGATGCGCAATTTAATATTTCTAATCCCGCATATGCCATATGTGCAGATGCATGCAAACTCTATCCAGTGTCATTCAGGAGAGCTGTGGATCCCCGACCCTTCCCTCCTCTTCTGGTATGTACACCTTTCACAGCCTCTGATGGAGAGCTCAAATTTGCAAAAACTTATACTCTCTATATATCTTATTTAGTTAACCTGCAAAGTGCATATCTACCCTGCCTGCTCCCTGACTTTAGACTAACAAGGGTAAGTACCCTGCAGTGTGCACACTTCCTTGCCTCAGTGGTGTTGCATTGGGGTGCACATGCATGCCTGACAGGCTGCACTCCCCGCTTAGGTGATGGGCAAGGGGGCCAGCAGGAGCACCAGAGGCCCCCCCGGCCCCCCCGTGAGTGCCAGCCCAGGAGTGGGAGCGCCGCGGCCACTTCCAGAAGCCAGTGAGTGAGATGGGTAGGGGCTCCCCCCCACGGCCACTGGTCGGCAAGATCAGTCATGGGGGCCCCCCCACCCCCAAGCTGCTGACTGATCTTTGGGGAGGCACATTCCCCCCCCCCCCCCCCCCCCCCCCCCCCCGAGTAAAGTGGACCTGGCATCCCTGAGTGACTGGTGCCTCCAGAAGCCTGTCAGGGCGGGCACCAACTCTACCAATGGCATCAGTGTCGGCCATTGGGGGCACGTGCGCCCCCGTGCACTCCCTACCGGTCGCTATGCCGGCGCCCATGCCTTGCCTCCTATAGGTGGGCCATGCACTGTAGGGAGATTCTCACTTTCTTCCTCTGTCTGCGCAGTGCCCTAAGGGACCATGTGGGACATCCCCTGACCCTGTGAGAAGAGACCTGAGAGCCGGGGAAGAAAGGTGCTGTCCGGATAAGACAGTGGGAGAGTCAGCTGAAAAATGCGAGTGCCTTGTTTTTAAAGAAATTTTAAGATCCCATTAAATTCTTACAGTAGTTAAGGATTTCCTCTTTTGAGGGGGTGGGGGGAAGGGAAGGGGGAGAATCCTGACACCCAGTCTTTTTAATAAAACAAACAACCAGTTTTGACTTAAACAACTTTATTTTATTTTTTTGTGGAAAAACTTAAGGATTCTTTTATTTTCCTTTTTAAAACTGTTTTTGATATAACATTTTCAAACTTTTAGGATTAAAATCCCTGTCAGCCTTGGTCTCTTGCACTCACAACGCAGGGAAACTCCTGGTAATCTGCCAGCGGTTGGGAAGCCTGCGGTGGTGGAGGTGGAGGGAGGGGGCAGAGGGATGAGTGTTTTCCATAGGAAGCATCGGACTAACCCCCAGACCTGCTCCCCCCCTGCCCAATAGTCTCTCTTCTCTGACCTCCTGCTGGTAAAGGGTTGTGTCCTCGGCTGTCTGCCCAAATTAACCCCTGGATGGAGGAAGCACTTCCTTTCTTTGGCGATCATACCTCATGCCCAGCACCAATTTTGACTGGCGAGCAGATACTAGAGCACTTCTGGATATATTATCACAGGCCAGTGCCGTTATCTTAAGAAAGGATTTTTTTTTTTCTTTTGGAGGGGGAGATTTTTGTGTCGAATATTTTTAAAATATGTAAACTAAGAAAATATAAAGCCTCGGAGGCTCTGCTATCACAGGACATTTAATCAAAATTATATCTTTGTCAGTAGTAAGCAAAGAATAACAGTGATTTTCCCCCTCCCCCAGTTAAGGGAGGGTGTGCTTGATTATACACAAGGAGAGCGTGGTGGATGGGCATGCTTCCCATCAAAGAGCACTGACAGGTTCTCTAATTATTTGCAGGGAAAAACAAATGCTCTGTTCCTCCAGAATGAGCATCTATAGTTTGCATCTCTGGGTTTTCCCAGCTGGCTCTTTCCCAGGTCTAGCAGGTTTCTCTACAGTTATACACACTGCTCTTGCTGTACTCTGCGTCTTTCCTTTTATGAAAAGCTTATAATTGTACCCTAGGGTACCAGAAAGACCAAGTCTGTTCTTCTGCTGTAAGACAGCCTGGAAGGACTCTTGCCAGGAATGTTACTCCTAAAGATCTGAGAGTCCTGGACAAATCTGCACAATGGCTTCATTGTTCTTCTAAATCCATATTAACTCCCTGCTGTCAAGGGTCAAATATCTGACTTGAAAGCTGGGGATTGCAAAACAGTGACCACTATTTGCTCATTCCAAGCTGTAAAAAAAGAACTACAAAACCCCCCTGTTGTACAATCCCTTCTGGGCCCAATCCTGTACTCTGTTGGAATTTCACCCACACTTTGAATGGGGTCATCCCAGCACCAAAACAGTGGGAGGAAGTGGAAATCCAGGTGCTCAAATCTCTCTACAGACGCAACTTAACTAGACTGTACTGCATTATTGCTGTTTTGCAAACTGGGAAACTTGGCAAGAGGTTCCTTGACTTGCCCAGCTTTGTGCTACAAGCAAATGTCAGAGGTGCCAGCAGCTGGCGGGAGGTCTGTCCTCCCCTTCCCCCCTGTATTTATTTCCTGGCCCTGGTATGCTTGTAACTGGTTGGAAGATTATCAGTCAGCTGCAGCTAATAAATAAAACATCTTGGTTGTTGTGAGCATGGTACAGGCCTTGGAAATCCTTCCTGTGCCCCTGACTTGGAGGAGAATTGGTCTTTTCACCTCCTGCTCTCACCTGTTCCTCAGACTCTTGACCTGTGCAAAATATAGCTGCTCTTTATTGTAGAAGGCACACACTTGAGAAATCTCTAGCTTTGCTGTGGGGCACCAGCACCTATGTGAGTCCTCCAAACACACCAGCCACTGCAGTAATCCACTCTGTAGCTACTCGGAGTAAAGTTAAGGCACTCCTTTCTCTCGTCCAAGCATGCTAGGAAAGGCTTCATAGTTTAGGGAAGCAGAGGGTAAACTGGCCTTCCCAGAGTGACCTTTAATGGCCCTAGAGGTTTGGGGGGCAAACACTGCTTTAATAGTGTTAACACTACAGCAAATAGGCTTGAACGTCTAAATACCCTGCTTTCAAGGATATTGCCAGACTGTGTTAACATTGGGCTTCCAGTGGTGTTCACCATGGACTTCAGCTGAGCCTCATGCCACTTTCTGGTTGATAAAGTCTTTGGCCTGATGTGGGCAACAAAGAATAGCTGTATAGATTACATCAGTAGAGCCCCCTCTATGTAAGCACAGCCCAGCCACTTCCTCCTCAGCATCACAGACATTCAAGAGAACAGTTGTAACAGTAGACCTACCAGCACCAAACTGGTTAGCTATGGGCTAGTAGCAGGTGATGAGCTTCCACGTGACAATGACAACACACTTCCCCTTGCTGTGGGCCACCCTCATGTTAGTGTGCTGTTCTTAACAGCGCGGGGGTTAGCTCTCTGCAGATTCCTAGGGATGCAGCTTGGAGTTTTTCCAGCACTGCTGGTCATCTCAAGTTTCTTTCACTACTTTGCCCTACTAATCAGTGGTCTTTGTGGTGGGCCACTGAGTAGAGCTGTCTCAATTAAATGCCCTCTAGAAGTCACTAGTCATTTTCATCCTTCTGGTGCTCCTTTGTGATCTGTTTTGGTGCAGCACCGAGAAGCACTGCGAAACAGAAGAGCTAAGCCCATCTGTATGGAGTAACTCTCAATGCCCTGTGCATATTAATAACTGCCTTGATCAAAGGACTAAGCCAGGAGCCCTTTCTTCTACCTAAAGAAGGGTGCTGGTAACGTGCATGAAGGGCGGGAGAAGAGAGGGCGTTTCAGTTTGCCCTCCAGTGCTAGAACTCCCGTGAGTTTCCGGCAGGCGTCCCACAGCGTAGCACGAGCACAGAACTGGGCGACAGAAGGTTGCACCAGAATGTCACGTGGGTTTAATGGAAATGAGCTCAGACCCATGATGATGAACAAGGAAAGTGCCTTAAACCAACATAGCAAAGCAGACACTCCTCAACTCACTGCAGTTAATTTTTTGGCTTGTACAAGGGGGGGCGGGGATTAGTCCTTAGGGTTGCATTCTGTGCCCCCTAAACTTAAACAGTAGGTTTTTAATCGAAACCTACCAGTTCAATTTAGGGGTTTCCATCACTGTTACAGTGAAGGGCCCAATCCAGTTGGGTTTTTTTTGGTTTTTTGGTGGAGCCTGCCCATGGCTGGGGGTCGGGCTGTCAGCGGGGTGAACAGCCTGAGTTACAGAGGGACCTGGTCCTTCCATCTGAGGCAGCAGTGCCCTCCAGGGCTGCCTGGGTGGGCTGCTAGCGGGCTGGGTGCTGCCCCAGTTCAAAGGCAGCACCTGGTCCAATCCAACTCTTCCCCAATCCCAAGCTGGGGCAGCACCTGGCCTGCTAGCAGCCCACCTGGGCAGCCCTGAGGGGCACCGCTGCCACGGAAGGAAGGACTGTCCCCCTCCACAGCTAAGGGCCCCTCAGCCCGCTGGCAGCTCATCCCCCTGTCACGGGCAGGCTCCACTGGGGAAAAAAAAAAGGATCAGGCCCCTCGCTACTTCTACCTTCAGTAGGTGCAAGGAGATGCATGTTAACGTCTGAAGAGCCGCATGCAGCTTTGGAGCCGCATGCAGCTTTGGAGCCGCAGGTTAGCCAACCCTACATTAAGCCACACAAAGTGACATTTTCATCATGTGTACGTGGTAATGGCGTCACGTGTACCAGCACCCTAAATGACCGAATTAATCCAAGTAGCATCCTCCTATAGACCTACCCTTTACTTTTGTGAAATCCATTTTCCCCCATTGTTGCCCTTAGCACCTTTTTCAGGTCTAAAATGAATTTAGCCTTCTCCTTTTGAGTAGGAATGGGAAGTTGGGGCCTGTTTGGGTCTGCCAACCTGAGAGAGACTTCGGGGATCCTTTTATGTGGCATATAGTCCTGCTTGCTTTTAGCACTGGGTTGTCAGGGAAAATGCAGAATGGGTGCCAGGGATGCAGGGTGCAGTATGAACCTGACCTCTACTACTGTATTTGTCAGGGGTGGGCAGGTCCCTTTAGGTACTCCAAAATAAAGAGCCAGTGACTGTGCGCAGGGAAGAAGGTCATTAAAACATTGACCATGAACTAACCTAACATGAAACTCAGATTGCTGTCCCCACCCAGAGGAGCTCGCACCTCACACCATGGCTGCCCTATGCAAATGAGAGGTGGGTCCTAGAGGCCTACGTTATAACAGTGTGCAGCAAACCTATGTGCATGCCACTGAAATGTTGTACCACTACATGAGATGCATTGTAAAAGAGGCTAGAAATTACAATATTTAACATTATAAAATGCAGCATTATACACTGTCATTATTTGTGATAAGCTGTAAATGCATTAAGAAAGCAGTCAATATTTTAAGGCCAAGCTGTTATTAAGAATCCATTTGTATGCTGATTTTGACCACAAAATTCTCCAGTTATTTTCTATTGCTCCAGCAATGAGAAAATAAAAACACGTGGAGCCTCTTCTTAGGTGTTCCCTAAACCCATCTGGGTGCAAAGCATTTGAGAACGGGCAAGACACATTTTTATGGTAAGCAATGAATCAAGATGCACATTTGATATAATTTTGTCCTGAAGCCTGTCCTAGAAAATATGCATAAAGAGTTGTATGCAAAAGCAGACTTTACAGTAAACAGAGCTTTGTAGCAAAAATTATGACAGTATCTCTTTCAAGAAATGTTCTAGATTAGAGTTTTAGTCTATCAGGAACATGTCTTGCAGTGAAGGCTGGTGTAAGCAGAAATACTAATCTTGCTGTCTAGGTTGAAATTATGTATGCAGTGGTACTGGATATAGTTGTCTCTGTAGGATGTGGGCTTGTTTGCAGTGGTGGGGGGAGGAGCAGAGCCATTAAAATAAAATGGTTTTTAAATGACAATAAATGCTCTTTCCTTTCTAGTTAGCCTGTGTATTCAGCACCCCAGCGCCGTGTGCTCACAGCGGGCTGTGAATGCCATTGCAGGCTCTGAATGGAGTCTAGCACCATGGCACTATTGATTTGATCAGGGGTTACAGTGTCCTTGGCCCTGGTTAAGCTGAGCTGTGTTGTAACCCTACATCATTCGAATGCAGTTGTCACACTTCCAAACCTAGGAAGATCTGCTTTCTGAGAACTGACTGAGGAGTCCCTGTAGAGAAAAGAAAGCGCTGCCCCTGGGGAGGAAGATGTTAACTCCATCCCAGCTGTGGTATCTCAGAGGTTGGCGCAGCTCCCAGCCCATGCATGTGGTAACACAAAAGCATGCTCTTCATGCGGGTTGCCCTAGCAACCACATAGTGAAATAGCAGGGATTGGCAGCAGCATTCTGCGAGGGATGATGCAGTTATAATTAAGTCACATTGTCTTTAGGTTGTCGGATTTAATTTCTGGCTAGATGGGGGGTGGGGAAGCCAAGCCGAGGTCATTGTGTAGCAAGGATTTCGTCAGGACGTGTATTTCTTTAAGGTTAAAATGCAAGTTGCCAGTTGCCTTCTGAGCCTCGTTTCTTGTTGAAGCAGCTGGAATTCAGACTTGGCGAGCTCGTTGAAGTTTGTTATCGAAGCATTGGGATTTTTAAGTTTAATGGTTTAAAATAGTAATTCAAGGTCTTATCTTAGGTGTCTGTTTCGTTTTCAAACTTGCTATATACCAAGAATTGCAAGAATGCTGTCATGAAAACCATATCCAGGAGTACCTAGACAGAAATGATAGACTATTATTTGTGCATGAAAAGGACATTTTAATCCATTAAAACGAGATCTTTACAATGATTGTATTGGCATCCTGGTTGTGGGTGCATCATACGTGTATGTTTTGTTTAATGTTTGCCATGCTTTATAGCCCAATTAGATGCTGGCAATACTTAAGAAATCACTTTTTCCTCATTTAAAATGATCTTTTGGCCAGCATGTGAATATTTCTGTTCTGTTCTCAGATTGGAAGTGTCTCTCTCGCTCTTTAGTTGCACTTCAGAAAATATGTGTAAAGCTAACTTCATGCTTATAATAAACCTGCAGAGTGAATGCTTCCACCCACTCTTGTACAGCAGCAGGCATGTAAAGGGTGCCATGCAAGTCTTTCACATGGTGTCAGTGAAAGCTGCTTCTACATTTCCTTATCACTTCTGAAAAATGTAAATGCTAAACTATAAGCAATTCAGATCTGTACGTTTTATGAAATTCAACGTGTTGTGGATTAAGAATTCAATTTTGACCAATTTCTAGTACTTAGATGGGAAATAGAATCACTTTCGCTTTCAGATCAAAAGGAAAAATATGTAGTCTTCAAATAGTATCTTAGAGGGTTCCAGGTTGGTAAAACTCTCTACTAGCTTCAATCAGTAGAAGAGTGTAAAAAGATTCTGAAAACTAATTTGCTATTAACACTGAAAAAGAGAAAGAAAAGAAAAGAAAGCTAAAACGGGTAAAAACTTCCATAGTTTGCATTATTCAGACTTTCTTTCTGGGATAGATAAAGACAAAAGTGGATTATTTCTTTATGATTCATATTCCTCTCCTCTTTTCCTGCTGGTGTTAACAATTGTAATAACCTAAATCCATATAGAATGCACCAAGCTAAATAGAGCAGTAATTAAAATGCTTAAGGTTCTTGATCCTACATCCAAGATAGTAAGCTGTTTGGTATGGAAGATGACATATCACACCAATCTGATAATTATTCCTACCCAAATAAGGCCTTGTAATTGTTTTCAGAATTGATAATAGGGCTGGTTGGTTCAGCTCAATGTACTGTTCAAGTGAAAAGTGCACAAACATTTCTCATTTGCATTGGAAATCCCCAAACTGAAAATATTCAGTTGAAAATAAAGCATATTTTGTTTTTTATGTGTTTGGACAACAGTTTGAGACTTTTCACTGATGAAAACTAACCAGTATTTGTTTTTCTGCAACTTTCAAGGGGTGGGCCAGAGTTTTCTAACTGCTTCTAATTAATAACCCTGGCCAAGGCGCTCATATTTTTTCCCAAGTGAGTTTAGAATTTGTTGATGGTGGCTCTTGAAAATTCACAGACTTCCTTGTGCAGATCTCCTGAGGAACTAAGAATACCATGTTTCTAGCCAAATACATCCAGGCTGTTGAGACACTGGTCATCCTGCAATAGTTTCCATGAATATTTTTGTCCCCTAAGATTTTGATTTTGATTTTGATTGTGTTTTGAACAGAAGGTAACTTCCCTAGTACGGATGAAGATCTTCACTCCCCTCCCTTCCCTTGTGCAATGTGCTTCTCATAGTCTCTTTTTTCTGACGTACTCTTCTTTTCCTTCTAAGATTTTTTTTCTATTCTGATTATTTGCCTTTGTTTACCCCCAGAGATATATAAAGAGGGTAGAACAGCAGGTAGGGAAGTTCAGGTCTAAGTTCCCCAGCTGAATTAATATGCATGCATCAACTGCATTTGCACACCTTAATCCCACTCTACCCCCCCATCTTTTCTTTGGGCTGATTTCTGGAGTAACTGCGGAAATGACCTCGGGATGAAATTCTTTGGTGTGTAGGTGAGACTAGGCACTTACAGTCAACTACAATCTTTCAACCTGGCATTGATGTTAAGAGAGCACATCTCACAGGAGCCCTGGAAACCATGCCTGACGGCGTGCATCATCAGAGATTAGTATGAGGAAATCACAGAAACTCCAGTAGAGAGTAGGCGATTCTTTAGGAATTTATTTGTCTCCACAGAAAAGAGGACAGACAGCAGCAGCAAGCTATCGCTCCTAGGCCATCTTGCTTTGGGGCTTTTTTTTTCTTTTTGATTGTGGGACCCCACTGAAAAGGGGTGTAATTTCAGAAATCACTACCTGGGCATGAGCTGCTGGGTCTGCTCTTTGTGTGCTAAGATGAATCACATGAGCAGTGAAACAGATCTCTTCACAGTGGGTATGACACAGTGTTGTATGTCCTGCCTTACATCCAGCTGATGCTTTAATTAAACCATTTGCTGTCAGAGGTTTGAGCTGGAAGATATATGTGACTCAGATTTAAGTAACTTCAGGTACTGAAACACGGGTGGGTGCATCTACACATTCATTAATGTGCTTTTGCTAATGCACATTTAATTTAGTAACTCCATTGTGAGATACTAGAAATGGGCACATTAGCCTATTTTAGTGCATATTAATGAAAGAGAAGTTTTTTGTGAGGCTTTAATGTGCATTAAAAATAGGTTAATATGCATTAAAGCATACATGTAAATACACCCAGGGTAATACTCACTACTTCTTTAGCTAGGAGCTTACTTTTTATGTTAGATTTTGTAAAATAACTGTGTGCAGCCGAAGTTCTGCATTTCACTGTCACCTGCAGTAAAAACAAATTTAAAAGTGAGGGTCAAACTCAGTTCTTAGTTACATCAGTATAAATCCAGAGTAGCTCCTCAGAAATCCCTGGGTGCCTACAGCAATGACGGTACGGATGTCCATCTTGGTTAAATTTGGGGTCACAAATGGCACTGGTCTCTCTGGCATTCAGTGATCCCTCACTAAGGTGCTTGTAAGGAATCTTCTTTAGTCTTCTAATGGCTCTGACTAGCATATAACAGAAGTCATCAGTGACTTGGACGAGGGGGTAAAAAGCACCCTGTTCAAATTTGCTGATGACACTAAGATGTGGGGGGATGTGGGTACGTTAGAAGGGAGGAATAGGCTGCAATCGGACCTAGACAGGTTATGGGGGTGGGTGGATGAGAATAGGATGGGATTCAACACCAGCAAGTGCAAAGTGATGCACCTGGGGAGGAACAACCGGCACCATACCTACAGGCTGGGGAACTCCCCTCTAGTCAGGACAGAGGCAGAGAAGGATCTTGGAGTCGTCATTGACTCCAAGATGAACATGGGCCGGCAGTGTGGGGATGCAGTCAGGAAGGCCAACCGCACCTTGTCACGCATCCACAGATGCATCTCAAGCAGGTCCAAGGAGGTGATGCTCCCCCTCTATGCAGCACTGGTCAGGCCGCAGTTGGAGTACTGCGTCCAGTTCTGGGCGCCGCACTTCAGGAGGGATGTGGACAGCATGGAGAGGGTCCAGAGGAGGGCCACTCGCATGGTCAGGGAGCAGCAGGGCAGGCCCTATGAGGAGAGGGTACGGGACCTGAACCTGTTCAGCCTCCAGAAGAGAAGGCTGAGGGGGGATCTCGTGGCCTGTTACAAACTAGTCAGGGGGGATCAGCAGGCATTGGGGGAGTCACTGTTCCCCCGAGCACTACTAGGAGTGACCAGGAATAACGGTCACAAGCTGGCAGAGGGTAGGTTTAGGCTAGATACCAGGAGGCGCTACTTCATGGTCAGGACAGCTAGGATCTGGAACCAACTTCTGAGAGAAGTGGTGCTGGCTCCTACCCTGGGGGTCTTTAAGAGGAGGCTAGATGTACACCTTGCTGGGGTCGCTTGACCCCAGTACTCTTTCTTGCCATTGCAGGGGGTCGGACTAGATGATCTGCTCAGGTCCCTTCCGACCCTGGAAACTATGAAACTGTAACAAGAGCTTCACTTGGCTCGGTCAGACTCCCTGTGTGGGAAGCTTAGTCTTTAAAGGTACACTCCAAATGCCATGCCACTAGCACATAACATTGGCAGGAATTTGGGTAGAGGAGAGGTATGAAATGAGGGAGGTTGTGTTTTGGCTGCACATAGTTATGTAAGTGTAAATCCAGAGCAAATGCACTGCATTGGAAAGCAGTATGTGGATCACAGCCAGTGTTGCAAAGGTCCAAAACACATCTTTTAAGATCTTTTTTTTTTTTTTTGAAACAAGCAGAGAGCAATACATTTAAATTTTGCTTTCCTGAAAGGCCAGTTTTTGAATCCATTAATGAGAGAGATGGGAAAACATAGATACTCCAGATAGATAATGCATTGCTGCTTTATTGGAAAATGAATCCAAGAACCATGGAGAAATGATAGGACGTGCAGGAGCAAAACCGCTTTATTCTGGAAAGGCCCATTGCTATATACAGGCAGATTGGCTGCTGTTTTTAAAGCATGCCCTGGCTGTGGTTTTGTGCAGGAACCTTTGGTTCTTTTCCTATGTCCCTGGAAGACTGGCACGGACGGCTAGTTAGACTGTGAGCAGGGAAGTGCTCTGCACTGAGAACCCCACCCAAATAGCCAGATAAAAATCAACTAGGATCCAATTTCTATGCTGAGAAATTAATCAGTTAATCCATTTCAACAGCTCATGCTGCCCATAGCCAAGACGTGACCGTCAGGGGGCTGCAGTCAAATAACTGTCACCCGCTTCCCAGCTGCACAGTTCCCACCCTCTTCCCAGTATCAGATAGGAATTTGCTCTTTGCATGAGAGCTTGGATTTGATCTGCAGACCATCGCTAGGGTGAGCTCAGTGAAGAACAGTTTGCGGGGATTCAGCTCTGAGCTCCAAGCGTGCAATGGGCTGAAATTCTTGTGCAATATTTAATGTAGACTCCCATTCTCATGCTTACAAGAAAGCTGATTTATTGTCCAGATTACTGCATGCAGAAACTCTGCTTGTCTTTGAAACTCTGGCTTTCCAAGTTCCAGTCATCCTGCTCCTATCATGTGTTGATTGCAGATTTGCTGGACATACACTTAGACAGAGCGCCCTTCGTCACAAAGAAAATAGGAACAAGCGGTACAAACATATATGCACCTTAGGAGAACACCATCCTTCAGAACCCCGAGTTGCTCAGTGCCATAGTGGCGAGTAGTTAGACTGGAAGATTGCTGTATTTTCTGCACCATAGCCATGAGTTCAGATGATTGAGTTTTACCATCAAACACTTCAGAAGGCCTCGGAATAGAGCCAGGTTGTTCGCCAAACTATGTGGAGGTGTTTGACAAATTGCCCGTGTGGGATTCCTGTCCTCAGCCCCACAAAAGGAAAACCATGGCCCATTCTCCATGTGCCACGTTGTCGATAAAGCAGCTTGGGTGAAATCTTGGCTGCTTCAGAGCCTGAAAGAGTCCTGTCATTGACTTCAGTAGAATCAGGGTATCGCCTCTTGAGAGATGTTTCTCTACCAGCGTGGATATGAAATGGTTTATGACAACATCTTCCAGCGTATTAAAAGAGTGTGTTCAGGTCAAATGGTCCACTTTTTGTGAGTGGTATTATCATTAACTCTGGACCTCTCAGGTTTCTGTTTGTTCTGGAAGTTTCACATCGGTTAAATGTTCTGGGAATGTTCTCCTGACGTTGCATGCATTATTTTTCCTCGAAAAAGCATGTTGAAGTGGAACAAGCCTAACAGATCAGACTAATCGTAGGCTGATAGAGTCTTTCAGCTGTAACCTGGAGCTCTGTTTTTGAACTTACCGTGTGGTGGCTGCGTGAAACCAAGCTGCATGAAGCTTGAGGTCTCAATACAATTTCTAGTAGATGCGTCTCTTTCTATGTGCCTATATGGGCCCTATATCAGAGTAACTGGTTGCCTCTACACATGCACTTAACTGCAGAATAAACTAATCTAAATGCAGGTTTCAGAAGCGGACTGGCTAAATTTGCTGATGACACCAAACTATGGGGAACTGTGGTTACACTAGAGGATAGGCTGGGGATTTGGGCCAACCTGGACAGGTTTGCAAGGTGGGGGGATCAAAACCTGATGGCATGCAAGGTGCTCTACCTCGGGGGGGAAATTCCACATTATACTTATAGGCTCGCCAGTAATGTAGCTCTCTAGCACCACAACTAAAAGGGACTTGGGGGTCACGACTGACCACAAGGTGAACATGAGCCACCAGTGCAATGTTGTAACCAGCAAAGCAAACAAAACCCTGTCTTACATCTATCGATGCATCTCAAGCAAGACCCAGGAAGTCATCCTCGTGGTGTATGTGGCCCTGGTGAGGCCTCAGCTGGAGTACTGCATCTTGTTCTGGGCTCCGCATTTTAGGAAGGATGTGGAGAAACTTGAGAGAGCCCAGAGAGCCACACACATGATCAGAGGACAAGAGAATAAGTCTTATGAGGAAAGGCTGAGAGATATGGGACTCTTCACCCTGAAAAAGTGAAGGCTCAAGGAGTGCTTGGTAGCAGCCTGTAAGTATATTAGGGGGGTGCACCAGGAAGTGGGAGAACATCTGTTCACCAGGGCACCCCAAGTGAAGACAAGGTGTAACAGTCGCAAACTCTGGGAAGTCCGTTTTAGGCTGAACATAAGAAAAAGCTTCTTTATGGTCTGAGTCCCCAGCGTCTGGAATAGACTCCCCCTAGAAGTGGTCTAAGCGCCTACTCTGAACACCTTTAAGATGCACTTGGATGCTTATCTTGCTGGGACCATTTGGCCCCAGCAGACTTCATGCCCCTTGGGCAGGGGGCTGGACCTGATGATCTTGGAAGGTTTTTTCCAGCCCTAATGTCTATGAAATCTATTAAATTCACTATAGTGGTAAAGCATCACTGTCTACACATGCAATGCTAATAAGCCACAGTAAACTAATTAATACCTGTGTAAGATAGTGCTGTTGGGGACAGTACTATCTGCTGGTGGGATAATTAACTGCAATTAAATACATGTGTAGATGCTGACCATGGGTGTAAATTGTGCCTAGTCAGCCCAGCCAGCTAGGGGCCAGACTCCTGCCTGCACTTTCAACACCCTCATACTCTAGCCAGCCCCACCACCAGCCAGTGCTGCCACCTAGAGCCCAGGGCTGACCCCCCATACCCCTGGCCCTGGCTTAAGCTGCTCCAGCCCAGCTCAGATTGCTGCTGTCCTGGGCACACGTGTAGACACTGTGTCCAGGAGTAGTTTACTCTGGTTTAAACTGCTCCAGAGTTTGTTGGTTCAAATTAATTTCACATGTAGATGTATCCACTGAGTGCCTTAAACCCTGTAAGGCAGGGCTATACTATTACTCAGGTTCCCAAAGGAAGCCTGCAGCAGAACTGGGAACAGAACATACATGTTCTGTTGCCTGAAGCCCAGTTCTGTCATTCCTCCCTTCCACTCCTAAGGTACAGAACTGTGTTGACAAGCTTGCGTAACCACTTCCCGTCCTTTATCTTCTTTCTGGTCCCATCCAGGAGGCTTTCATGACTATGGCATTTATTTAGAGCTGAAAAAAAGAATAAAGTTTTGGAAATGGTGACTCTGTCAACAGCATTATTCACCCAAATCTTCCAGGGATGTAATTACAAGCAAACATTTATAAATTACACATATGCTCGCCAAGCAGACAGCACTGCAGATGCCAATATTTTATCTTCTGTCTTGGCAGTTTTGCTAATTTATCTTTCTGTCCCATGGACTGGGTAGAGCCTTTTCATTGTTATTGTTGTCTCTGAAGGAGAAAAGCTAGAAAAACAGATCTCACTGTCACCTCTAGATGGTAAACACCATGCTTTCAGGGCTCAGTATATTTTCTCAAAAGTTTAAAATATCAGGTTTTGTTTGTTTTAATCCATATTAAATTAAAAACAGATTCTCAGAGTCAGTTTCAGTTTGTCCTGAGGCAAAGGATGATGGCAAATTAAGTTCAAACCAAATAATATTCAACTAAAGATTGAGGACCCAATCCTGAGCCCATATAAACCCATATTTCTCTATTATGACTATATTGCTTTACTCTGACCAAGGATCTGTCTCTAGGTACCTGGCTTCATTCAAGGAAAATTGTGAACTAAATATGCCTGTTAGGAAGGCCATAAAGCATTGTTCTGTTAACACTTCACCTGGATTTGCAGTGCCGGTAGACATGCATTTGAAAGAATGCATTGTACATTAGGTTTTTATGCCATTCTGCATTTATCTCCATATTTAGAAGTATAAAGCTTTGAAGTTTGAGGTTTCGTAAGCCTCTGTGTTTTAGATTTGCAAAACTAGTTCAAGATTTTTATTGTTTTCCTTTGACTTCAGTACATCATGCTTCCTTCATATTTCCCTAAATGTTTCCTTTATTTAAAAAATTGTTTCCTTTATTTAAAAAATTAAATAAAACCACATGTTTTTCTAGCTAACAGAAAGAAGTTTTTTTCCTATGCTTTGCAGGTTGAGGAACTTTTAAAAAGTCTGTCTTGTATCTATGTATATAGCACCTACAGAGTTGTATTATCTATTCATTGCAATGTTTAAATCCATTCCTAATTTGCTACTCCAGTGAAGACCTATAAAATGTTTCCCATCAGCAGCAGTGCTGTCAAAATTCAGAACAAACTTTATTCCCTACTGTCTGGATGTTAGTATAATTTTCATGATTCGTGTTTGAGTTTCAAGTTTATTGAGTTGTGAATTGGCAGTTGGTTGAGTTAAGTAGGCAAAACCAACTCCATATGGTCTGGTAGGTCATCAGGATCCATTTGGCTCAGTCACATCTATCTGTATGATGGGACGGATTATCACAGGTGACTGGTGCTGAGCCTTTTCTGAGGGAGGGGTTAGTGTTTAGTTCTTCCAGTCTAGATCTGTCAGTGGGTTGCATAATAACTTAGGTGCATAACCTGCTCAAAATTTATCCAAAGTAGACTCCAATCTGCTCTGAACACCAGCATCATTGAAAGTCTTGCAAATTATTTAGAGATTTACCACCCAATTTTTGTGGACTGGTTTGTCAGTTTCATTGCATATGGTTATATTGTTATATGTTTATTTAGGGTTTTAAACATAGGGCCTCTCACTGATCAAATAAAATAAGGAATGGAGGGTCTTTAAGAGGTCATCCAGTTTATTCTCCTGTCGTAAAGAAGGATCAGCTACTGTTCATCCGTTCCTGAGAGACAGTTGTCTAAACTGCTATCGAAAAGCCCCAGTGACAGATCCTGTAATCTCTCTAGGTCATCTGTTTCAGTGTTTGACTATCCCTTTAATTGGAAAGTTGTTCTTGGTATACAACAAAATGTCTGATCTCCAGTGAACATGGAAACAGTTTCTAGTTTTCCTTTGAATAGCAACTTTTTGTTTTATTTGAAGACATTTATCATATTTCCCATCAGGCTTCTTTGCTCTAGATTAAATAAACCCAGTTCTTTCCTTCTTTTCCTCATCGGTCATGTTTTCTAAAGTAGACCTCTGATCACTTTGGTTGCTTTCCTCTGGACAGCTTCCAAATGGTACCATATCTCTTTTGCAGGATGATGCTGAAACCTGGAAACAATAATCTGGCTGAAGCCTGAATAGGGTGGAGGGTTTCCTTTGGCCCTGTTGATACATTACAGCATGGACATGGGCTATGGTTTCCCCTCTCAAATGGCTGAGTTTTGGATTATATGACTATTCAGCATAAGCCAGAGAAACAAAATTTAGACAACTGTCATGTTGACTTTCTTCTGTTTCAAACCTTCCATCCTGTGGCCATCTGGAAAACATAATGTCAAAGTTGACAACATATTAAACACCAGGATAATGATCTGGGGGCTATGATCCCTTTTTGTTAATGCTACTGCATTTTATCACAGGGGAATGAAAATAGTGGCATCTGACTTCTCTCTCAACAAAGAATAGGCCAAAGCACTTTGGGATAAATACATTTCTCAGTGAGTGCTTTGGTTTGTCCACCTTGTTGCAGTCCTTGTGCATGACGCACCTTTTCCCCTCTATCTGTGCATTTAGCTTAACATTGCAATTCCTTTTTCTCATCAAAGGTAAAAACATTAGGGCTGTGCGAAGCTTTGGGTGGTAATTCAATTCGAAGGAGATTCGGCCCAATTCGGTGGCTGAATCTCTGAATCCGAATTGAATCAGGGGACCAACTTAAAGGTCCAAATTGATTCAAAGCTTTCCGAATCTTAGCAAAGATTCTGAAAACTTTGATGATTCAGGCAGTCCCCAGTGGCTGCAGCAGGGAGCTGCAGCTGACTCTGAGCTAGTAAGTACTAGGGGCAGGGCAGGAGCTGGGGGAGAGTGGGGAGGACCATGGGGGGACCCCTGCCAGCCTTCCCAACCCCCTTCCTCCCCCCGATTTGTAGATTTGGCAGCAGCTGAATCTCCAAATCAGATTTGGCCAAATTGAATCACTGTCCCCCGAATCAGGTGAATCCTAATCCGAAGTGAATACTAGCCGCTTCGCACAAGCCAAAAAACCTGTCTGAACCCTGATCTCTGTCATCTTGTCTAAACTGACTTGCCCACTGACATGCCAGAAATTTGGTACCTCTTCTGTGTGCTGACCTGATTGATATGTAAAACTCCAGATGCCCAGGGATTTAGTGAGAGTGTAAGATTAAGAAGCCCCATGAACACCCAAAAATGTGACATATTTCACCTGTTATTTCATGGGGCTTTCTCAAGTGAGCTTGGGTGCATTGTAAATCTCTTAATGTTCAAGCAGATTAGAATGCAAGCAAAACAAACCTGCACATCCCTGCTTAGAAGGATAAATTAAATTGCGGGATTAAATCATCTGCTAATCTAAATCAGTATAACTTCATGTCTTCCTATGAAAGTATGCTAATTTATAGCTAGTCTTTGGTCTCAGCTTTTAGTGGTGAACATATTAGGTTCACTTGTTGGGGTACTGTGCCTGGAACTGGTATGGACCCAATACTAATACAGGCAAAAGCTGTAAAATGTATTCTGGGGTGGGGGGGGGGGCAGTCCCATAAATACTTACATTGTATGACAAAACCGTTTAGCAAATGACAACCTTAGGACAAACAGGCTGGTTTTGTATCTGAGGAGAATAAGCAAATATTTCTACTGCTGTTTCCTCAGGCTTTCCTTTGACATTCCTTAGGCAATTGGAATGTGATTGAATAAGATGGGTAAAGTATGCTTCAGTATGCTCAAGTGTTTCTGTGCTCGGGTGGAGCTAAAATGACTAATTATCTGAGGAAGTGGCCTGTGTGATGAACCAGAGTGATGTGATTATTGGATACAAGCATCCTGAGTAATTGCTGTAGTGTTCCCTGGGTGATGGATAATGTTTTCAAGGCCTTAGCTGGCCAAAATAAGATTCATGTCAAGTAGTAAAGAAATTGAATATGACAAAATGAAAATATGAGAATATGAGACTGGACTGATTCTGTAACAATCAGGAGGTAGCGTTGAAATCCAGGTTTTGGTTGGTTGGTTTTTAAACTAGCCAGTGTTTGTCATGTAAAAATTTCCCAAACTTCTTGTGTAAGTTTTTAGTTCTTGATGGTAGATCTATAAAGATATCTGCAGCTTTGGAGAGGTCTTTTGTCATAAAAGATGGAAATGTCAAGAGGCTACGTGTTCTTACTCGCTCCATGTTCTCAGTGGCGGTAGATGATGGAACAAGAACCAGTGGTTTCAAATTGCAGCATGGGAGGTTTAGGTTAGATATTAGCAAAAACTTTCTCACTAGGGGGGTAGTAAACCACTGGAACAGGTTACCTAGACAGATTGTGAAAACTCAATCCTTGGGAGGGTTTAAAGCCCCAGTTAGACAAAGCCCTGGTGGGAATGATCTAGTTGGGGCTGGTCCCTCTTTAAGCAGGGGGTTGGACTAGATGCGACTTCCTGAGGTCCTGTCTACCCCTAATTTTCTATGATTCTAAATTCCTAACATTTTAGGAAGAAATTTTGTCATATCTTGGCCTCGTGAGAGCCGGAAACAAAAAACCAGTCCATGTCTGGTTTTGGAAGGTATATCTAGAACAGGAAGTGTAGGGGAAGTTCTAATCTAAAACTGTATATCCAAGGAAGATGGTTCTTTTGTAGGAAATTGCGGGGTTATTTATGCGCTAAATCCACTGATAAGAGTACTGATAAGCATAAGTAAGCAAGGGCTGGATGGTCCTCCGGACTTCTGTAACTGCACGTGCACTAACATTGTGGCTGATAAAGCCTGATATTGCTGCCTCAACCAGCAGCTATAAAACTAATTGCAGCTTGCTGTTTATTGCTGGCTTACATGCTGTTCACTGAATCATTACTTATTCTCCTGGTGGACAACTCCACATTCATTCATATGTATTCTGTATAACCTCTAGTTGAGACGGACCTTGTTTTGAACACAGGTTGCAAAGACCCAAGTGATAAGAGTTCATGTTATCCCTGGTGAACTGTTTTTCACAGGTGTGTCTACTATGCATCCTGACTATTTTATTGAGTTTATTTAAACTGCTGAAACCACAAGGTTTTTTTAAATTGCAGTTTATTGAGAATGTGCTTTTTTACCTCTCATTTATTATATTGTCTCAATTTCCTGACAAGTAACTGATGCTTTTCCTCCTTAATGTATGGGTAATGTAAAATAGATGCACTCTAAGAGTGTTTCAGACATTAATTAGTTTACATTTAAGAACTAAACTCGGAGAGCTTCTATGTTAGGAAAACCAAAATACCCATCTAATCTTCCCAATAACTGAACAGGGGATCATACAGCCTCATATAAATAATAAATAAAATGTATTTCATGGCATCTCTTTACAATGTGATATCTTCTAGGCATCTAGCAATTCAACCACACAGATGAAGCTGATTAAACTTTGACCACAATAAAATCACAACCAAGTAAACATTCTCACAAAGCTATTCATTGCCTTGTTAGTCCCAATAAAGCACAAGTCTTAAGTCTGTAGCTATGCCTGATTGAATCTACTTTATTGTCAGCCTTTGGATCTAAACAGGAAATTTGCTAGGCCTTGATAGTGATTATCTTGAAAGTAGTTATGGGGTTTCAGTCAGGTACAGTTGGTATCCAAACAAGAAGAAACCTCCGTGACTGAGTTAATAAATAGGATGAATGAGGATCTCAAAACTTCAAGCTGAGTTGCTCTGGATATTGGCATCTAGGTGGTATGTAAAGGCCACTGTCCAGTTTGGTCCTGATTGATTCTGAACATGGTTGATCATCCACAACCCATATTGATGTCAATGGGATAGTAAATACCAAGCTCCTCTCAAGATCTGACCCTCTTTTGTTCCCTTTTGTTTTCTTTTGTTATTTTACTTCTTCAGAAACCTGCATACATGATGATAGAGAGTGGAAGGATAGATTAGACAGCAGTAAAAAAGGAAATGGGAGATGGAGACAGAAAATGAGTTTTGAAGGAAGAAAAATAAATGGAAAAAGCACATGTGAAAAAAATTAGGACTATAAATGGCAAGTCTGACCCTGATCAGGCAGGTTAACGGGTTGATGATCAGTCTTGCGTTTTGCATATCTATTCACTAAAAGCCATATTTTAATGGCATTTAGGTGGCTAATTCCTGTTAATGAATTAGTCAAAGGAAAACAATAAAAATCTTGAACTAGTTTTGCAGATCTAAAACACAGTTGCTTATGAAACCTCAAATTTCAAAACTATATTTCTAAATACGGAGATAAATGCATAATGGCAAAAAATCTGCTGTGCAATGCATCCTTTCAAATGCATGTCTACTGGCACCACAAATCTAGGTGAGGTGTTGGCAGAACAATGCCTTATGGCCATCCTAACTGGCATACTCAGTTGTATGAAGCCAGGTACCTAGAGACAGATCCTTGGCCAGAGTAAAGCAGTGTTGTCATAATAGAGAAATATGGGTTTATATGGGCTCAGGATTGGATCCTCAATCTTTAGTTGAATAGTATTTGGTTTGAACTTAATGTGCCATCATCCGTTGCCTCGGGACAAACTGAAACTGACTCTGTGAGAATCGGTTTTAACTGTAATAAGGATTTAAAATCAGATGCTGGATCTGGAGACAGAAGTCTAGACAAAATAAGAGTGATTCTAACGAAGATGGGAACTGCATTCTGAGTGGCTAGCTCATGAGGAAAACACGCTGGAGCTAATCCATTCCAGCTTTGGGTGCCCTGTCTGCTGTTGCAGTCGGAGGTTCTCCCTCGCTTTTGTCATTCAGATCTAAAGAACTGTTTCAAATGTGCAGCATCCTGCAATGACTTTAATTTCTGAGGAATGAGTGAAGCCCAAAGATGTCCTAGGTAGCTTGTCTCCGCCTCTAAGAAATGATGTGCCGTGACATTTTAGCAGTAGGGTCAAAAAACATTTTCAGTTCTATGAAATGAGAAATGCTATGTGGTGTTTGTGATGTTACATTTTTTATAATGGTATTTAGATGTTTAGGCAGGCAGTGAGATTCCTTAAAATGACCAAGGTGGTTTCACAGACTGCCATGCATGATGCTTTCCTTGTTGCGTCTCTGTGTTATCCCTTGAACAAATTGTTATTGTTCCTTAGCAATATTTTTTGTGTGTTACTGTTCTTCATTGTAAATCTGCCATGTTAGCAACCTTTTGACCACTTAGATGGTTCATAGTGTTTATCGTCACACATAATTTTTTAATATTGTTTTGCGGGCAGAAGAGACTGGACACTGTCGTTTTCACGGTTGTGATAGTAGCTCAGATTCAGTCTGCGGCAATGAGTCAGATGAGTCGACCATAACCCAGAGACCTACCATACATAAATAAGGACTAGATGGTAGATTACTGGGATGGCTTGAGGTTACAGCTGTGTAGTAGAAGACGTTCCTGATGGTCTAGCAGCACTGGCTTCAGTTCTCTGCAGTATTTATGGCACAGCATTAAATTAATCAGTGGAGCCTCTGCAGACTTCTAATATATGATCCTCGACCACCTATTGCTAGGATGAGGATGCAGACCAATATTTAAATATCTTATTCACAACCCAGTAAAATCAATGACAATCTTAAAGGAAGTTTTCCACTGATTTAAACTGATCTTGGATAAAGCCCTGAAAGAGTCGGGTTGTTTTATCCATTACCAGACTGGCACCATGGATGTCTTAGTGGGATGGAGAGGGTAGATAAAATAATTGTTCTAGATATAACAAGGCCATCAGCCCCAGACTTTTCCATGCATTAATTGCCTGACTTTGCCTTTTCAAATAGTAGTATTAAATATAGTCTAAAGCAGCGTTTCTCAACCTCTGAATTGAGACCCAAAAGTGGGTCACAAGAATATATGAAAGCATCATGAACAAACTTTAAAAATGGGTTCTCCCAAGGAGAAGAACATGGGGGACTGGGTTGTCCCTTGCTAGCTGGCAGAGCTCCAGCCTGCAAGGGGCTGCTTGCAGCTGCTTGGGGTCCCTTCTGCCCCACACACTGGGAAGGCTGGGGAAGGTGGAGCAATGGGTTGGGCATTAAGGGCACCAGAAGGCAGGGCAATGGGTTGGGCATTCAGGGCACCAGTAGAGTCTAATTAAACTATTTACTGAGTCGGGACTGGCCATCCATGTTGACAAACGAGTCCTGGTACAAAAAAAGTTGAGAACCTCTGGTCGAAGGCATTTAATTACCTTCAGGTTTTGTTTGCTAGGATTTCTTGGTGGGGATTTCAGGTGGCTAAGGGACACAAGTATCTGGAAAAGAAAATTATAGACTTATGTCCTCAAGGATACAGGCTGCAGTGAAGAGATTAACATCTACAGCCACAAAAAATCCTATTTAGGAGGACTGGGAAAGTAGAGCTTGAGAGAAGGACTTTGTTTTAGAGAAGAGCATAAGCAACTTTAGCTCTCTGGGTTTTTTGTTGCACTACATCTATGTAGTATATTTTCATGAGTTTGACTCATAACAAAAAAAAGGAGGGAAAAAAGAGCAACACCCATATAGTAATTCTGTCAAATTGGACAGCATTTCACAGTACATAATGCCACAACAGGCCTTTCTAGTTCCTGTAACATAACTCTCTCAGACTCAGGAAGGCTTTCAGGTAACACAGGCTTTCTCTCCAGGCTTTCAGGTAGCATAAACCACGATTTTCTTCAATTTCCACTCTTGACATCATCTCTGGCACGACTCAGTGCTAGTCCTTCACTGTCCAGGGCGCTGCCTAACTTTCCTTTTGTAAACATCTAATTCCCATTCCTACATAGCGCCCTGGCCACAGACACAGTCTCTATCCTGGATGTCATTCCTCTGAGACTGGATCAACCTGGAGAAGCTAAGACCCTGGCAGCAATATGGTGCTTTTTGACAGCCCAGCAAAACAGCTAGTTCTTTAGCCAGCAGGGCAAAAGTTCAGATGTCTAGACCTGGGAGTTAGTTATTCTCTACTGGGACATTGCTGAATATTTCACTGTCATGAAGACTTGTGCATGATGACTTCCAACCTTTTGTTTTATTTTGCTTGTCTCCCATCTTATGACACCAGTCCAAGAATTTGGTTGAAAAGCATGTTTTCAGAAACCAGCATAACCCAGAATTACTAGGTGGGTGGCCTTTGAATTCGATACATCCAGACTGGACTGAAAGCCAGTGTCTGATCTCTGCTATACAAGTACAAATCTGGAGATCTTGTCAGAGAAGTTACTCTGGGTTTACTGAAATCCAACCCTGGTGCTCTGTATGTGATTTTTCTATCCTTTTATGTAGGAGCAGATCCCCAGGTGCTATCAATCTCGTATTTCCATTAACTTGAATGAAGCTATGCTTATTTGTACCAGTTAAATATTCTGCCTGCAATTGCTCAGCCATGCACAGACCTGACAGGCTCTTACCTTTGGATTAGCTTGCCTACTTCTAGCTGGATTTCAATTTATAAAAGTGGCACCCTCCTTTCACTGCATGGGTGTCTGGTGCTTCTTGGGTCAGGGTGGGCACATGCGCCCCCCAACACCAGTCAGCGACTGGGGGACGGGATCCCCGGTGCCCAATCCCACTAACCGGGGGTGTCCCCCAGCAGCTGATCCTGACTGAGGAGGGCCTCCAGCAGCCAATCTCAGCAGCCACTTGCAGGGGAGGCACTGGTGGTCCCCCCTGCCCGCCAGCTAAACAGGGAGTGCAGCCTGACGGGGTGCACCAGTGCTCTCAGGGGACGCATGTGCACCCCTATGCACCTCTACACATTGCCCCTGTTTCACTGGTGGGCTCAGTGGAGGGATAGACACAAAGTCAAGGGCAGAAATTTGGCCCAGCATACATAAACAGGGGCCTTAAATCCCTTATGATGCAAGGCCTTTGGACACACCGCACCTACATGTCCTTCAGAGGCACTTCCAGGCTCATGTAAATACCCATTGTCTGGTATTATTACTGAAGACTTCCCCCCCATAATTCCATAGGCAGAGCAGCCTCAGACAAAACAAGGTTGTAAAAGGCTTTTTGTGCACATGGAAGCATCTGGCATAGTCAAACTGATATCATTTTTTGTTATTAAATGTCGTTGCCTTGACAAACAGCCCAAACTGGGCTAGACTTGTGTACGTGCCAGCACAGCTGGGAACTATTATGAAACAAGCTGTCTCTCCTACCTCCCAAACCATTCAAATATCACAGCAAGTGCTTCTCTCCCCACTTCCCTGTTGTTCTGTTATTGTTTCTTATTCCATGGGGCAGCCAGACCCGAGAGTGAGTTTTCCCATCTACACTCAGTACAGTTGACACAGCAGAAAGAAGAAATTATAGTCAGCAGCATCCCTGATGCCCTCGGGGCCTAGTGTAACGAGAGGACAGGAGGAAAAAGTGGAAAAGAAAAAAACGGAAAGACTTCTCAGCTGTGTTCCCATTATCTCAGAGAAAATGGATAGCGTGGGAGATGTACTACATATAACATGCATAGAAGGCTGTTGATCCTATATGTCTGATGGGTGAGCAAAGAGGTCTCATGTTTAGAACATCATGACTAGTATTTAACAAAATGAAAAGATATTTAATAATAGATTAGATTTCAAATCTAAATCCGTGGGAGTTGAGTTCAGTTCCGTGGGCCTTGAAAATCTCAGCTTCAAAAACCCTCCTCATTTTGTCCTGTTCTTCTCTCTCAGTTACTCTCTTTTTACCCTCACAACTGTCTGCACCCTCTCTTTAGCCCCAAGGCTAAAGAGCTCTTGAGTCTTCCCCCAAATCCCATTAGCCCCGTGGTCTCAACCAGGGTGCTGTGGCATCCTGGGGTAGCCTAAGATCCTTTCAAAGGGGCTGTGGGGTGCCACGCAATGTCAGCACTAGGGCTGTGTGAAGGTTCGGGTGCTGATTCGATTCAGAGGAGATTCGGCCTGATTCGGCGGCCAAATCCCTGAATCCGAATCGAATCAGGGGACTAATTAAAAGGTCCAAATCAATTTGAAGCTTTCAGAATCGATTTGGAAAAGATTTGGAGATCTTCAGTGATTCGGGGCATCCCTGCTCACTGCAGCAGGGAGCTAGACCCAGGCTCCGTGCTGGTAAGTAGGGGGTGCGGGGGGGGGGCTGGAGGAGAGGGGAGAGGACCATGGGGGTGGGGCCCCTGCTAGGCCCCATCCCCTGCCTGCAGTGGCCTTGGGGTTTCAGGGGGCTCATGGCAGAGCCCCCCATGTGGCGTGGGGCAGTGGGGGGCAGCGGAGATCACCCCCTGCTGGGCAGGAGCCAGTGAATGTGGGCGGGTTTTGGTTTTTTAAAGGGCTGGAGCTGGGCAGGGTGGGGCAGCCGTGGAGGTGGCTGGGGTTGGGGGGCTCATGACAGAGCCCCCCACATGGCATGGGGTAGTGAGGCGCAGCAAGGATTGCCCCCCGCCTGGTGGTACCCGGTGAGTGGGGGCTTTTTTTCCAAAGAACCAGGAGCTGGGGCAGGCAGGGCAGCCATTGAGATTGGGCAGCAAATGGGGCCCGGGTGATTTGAAGATTCAGCTGATTCGGCAGCAGCCAAATCTCTGAATCAGATTTGGCCAAATCGATTCTGGACAGTGATTCGAATCGCCAAATCAAGCCACTGTCGCCTGAATCAGCCGAATCCGAAGTGAATACTAGCCACTTTGTACAGGCCTAATTAGCACTGTTCGGTGTGCAAAACATGCTTCACAGGATAAACCCAGAGATTCCAAGTAGGAATCAGTAGCGTCCGAAACAGTCTGACCTGTTGGGGTGTCTGAGTTCTTTGCAACAGAAAAACTGCTCTGGTTTTTTGACCAAAAAAAAAAAAAGTGCCAGTTAAGTGCTGGAAATTTCCAAGGTGTGCCTTGAGTCTAAGAAGGTTGAGAACCACTGGATTAGCCTCTTGGGATGCTTTACAAAGCAAGTCCAGAGAAGCTTTTGTAAGCTGGTGGAGTGAGTGAATTTAGTTTTTTGTATGTTTTTCTCCCCATCTAAACAGCAAAGGGACAAAATTACTTTATGGACTCTGGTAATATTTAAGCAGAAATATGTATATTCCTTATATTTACACTCTGCTCCTGGAGAGTCAGTTGTTCCAAAAGTGAGTGCAGGTGGTTAAACGTTTATCCCCTCTGCCCTCCAGTCACTTCTATGTTACACGTTTCAGAGCAATTCTTTCAGACTGGAGTTAGTCACAATGGTCTCATGATTTTGGCCCTGGGTTGCTTACAAAGAACCTGTTATATAGAGAAAAAAAATCCTTGGCGACTCAAATAAAACTGGTAAGTCTCTGACCTCTCAGCAGTTCCCCATCAGGTTTTGAAAATACCCAAGAAAGTTTTGCTGCAGCAAAGAAGCAAAACGTTTTTCCAAGCAACATAACTGCCCCAATCCACTTCCATTAGCCAGTGAAATCCCACCCTGTAATCTGTCAGTCCCAAACAGAATAAAAACCAATATATGCAGGCTAAAGTTGTAGCCTACACTATGCGGATATGTTGTGCCAAGTGTATTGATGTGTCGCGTACCACTTTGATCTGCTCTGCATTTTGTGAACTTGCTGCTTAACCAGTTCGTTTATTAACCTCAGGGGAAAGAGACAAACCAATTAAAACAGAACAGAAGAGGTTAACCAGCCACTGCATTTCTCTCAGCTTCACTATGTAAGTGGTATTGAATCTCAGGTAATTTCATTACATTCAGAATAGTAAAATGAGAAACAGCACAGCGCGCACATACACATCTGTTGGGAGGATGGGTATCTTATCATTCCCAGTGGAATCTGAAGCACAGAGAACCTCTTGCGTCCCTTTTGGAGACCATGCAGCCTCTGTACAATTATAGATTTGCAAATGCAAATGGTTTTTATGTTTGCGTGTGTATTCGTAAGTGAAGCGCTATGGGGGAAGCTGGATTTTCAAAGATGGAATATTTTCTGCGTATACAAATGATACAACAATTTGCTTTTATTAGCACTGTGTCCAAAATAGAGTTTAACATTTCTTAATGTTTCATAGTAAAACACAGCATGTCCTTACATGGCGAAAACATTTATATTGCTGTTTGCATTGGAGACGTGGAAAATTAACATTAAGAGCATAGATCAAAAAGTTACATTCTCAAAAGGCGGCTTCAGCACTATCATGCCTGTTTCCTAGGTGCTGTGCTACCTAGAGGAATTCACAACCTCAGCTGAATGCTTAGGTTCTAGGGCCATGTGTAGACAAAATGAGGGCTGTGTGCACACAACACTTTAAAGCGGACTGAATGTTTTTGCACCACTTCAATGGTGGCAGTGTTTGCATGTCTTGGTGGCGTATTGCACATTAATTCCAGCTGCTGTAGGAAATGTGGGCGTGTAATGTGCCTTAAATGACTTCAGTCTGCTGTGCGTAGAACCATGGCGCAAAGTGCTGCAGGAAGCCCTGCAGGCAGCCTGGCAGCAGCCCAGGAAGGCAGGCTTCACCCAAAAAAAGTGGTGAGCCTGGGTTTTGTTTTTTGTTTTTTGATTTGATTTTTTTTGCCCCTGGAGCCTGCCTGCCTACCTGAGCTGTGCGGGGGCCCAGTGCTTCCCTTCGCAGCTACAGCGCCCTCTGGGACTGCCTGAGCCAGGCACCGCCTTTTGGGGGTCAGCTGCTGCCACAGAGGGAAGCACAAGCCTCCCCGCCCCCACCCCCCACAGTCTAGGGACCACTTCATAGATGCTAGGGTCGGAAGGGACCTCAATAGATCATCGAGTCCGATGATTCGCCCATCATTAGCTTGCCCCCTCCTCCCCACCACTGGAGAGGCAGGTAAGTCAGTGGGGGTGTGCATGACACAGGGGTTTAATTGGCCCTAAATTGAAGCAGTGTTTTTAAAAACCCACCGCTTCAATTTAGGGCCCCCATTTTGTCTACACACGCCCTAGATGTAGAGTGAGTTAGATGCCTAAGGAGGGGTTTCACAAAACCCAGTCCACTGAGAAAGGGGCCACCTGATCAAGCCAATACCACCCATACCCACATGCTCCCTCACCCCACATACCCACCCACCCCCACAATATACAAACGTAAGACTTCATTTTACGCTATTGTGCAATCACCTCTATGTGCACTACACAAACGCATGTAAGCCAGGGCAAAAATATTTTTTGAAATCAAATTAATGAAAGTTTTAAATGTTCTCTTTTTAGAATATAATTTGGTATTTTTCTGGTTCTGGGATGGCAAAACCCCTTGCTGAAAGGAGTACTTCTGGTGGCAAGGGGAGGGACTTCTGGTGGCAAAGGTCAGGGGTTAAGAGGCAGGACTTCTTGTCCCAAGATGGTGACAAGGGGACAGGGTATCTCTCAAGGGGCAGGGCTACCCATGCGGCCCTAGACAGCTTGCCAAAACTTGGCAAGTGGCCCTCCACCCAAAATAATTGCCCACCCCTGTATGCCATAGAGTCAACACCCCCTTCTCTTCCAAATGACTTAAGAAACCTAACTGTTGGGTACTGAGATGCCGAGGCATTTTTAGGCATTTTAAACTTAGTAGGAGGTTTGGATGTTGGATCCTAATAGCCCTTTAAGACATCTTAATTGCAATACTGGGTCTAACTCAAAGGACACGTTATGTATAAGAGGGAGTCTTGGTAAAATTTGGACCTCATTCTGATCTCATTTGCATCTGTCCTACACCATGCAATTCCACTAAATTCATTAACTTTACATCTAAATAACCCATATGGGATCAGGACCAGCCTTCTAACAGCTCCAAGTAACAGGATTATCAAACGCCCATGATATAACATCATTGGCCATTGGTGGTGAGACAGCTGTAGCGTAGTGTACCCCCAGGATGGGAGCTGACCATCTTTTCTGACTCTTCTAGAGGTATCTACTCCAGATTACCAAAGCCTCTTTAGAAAGTAATATTCTGAATTAATAACAAAACTGAGTAAAAGTTTGGAATTAAATATTATATAACTTTAAAAATTATTTGGCTGACTTACATAAACCAATTCTATTACTCCAAAGTATGTTGGGAGTAGGTGCCATTCAAGTGCCTGTGATTTATAAAATTACAGGTCAAGTAAGTCATTTACCACTGTGATTGCTTGGTCTCAGGCAGTCCAAGTCTGCCAGATATTTTAGTAAGTAAGAATGCATTAAGCAGGATCTTTTACAAAATGATACAGCTATAATGGAAAGGAGGCATTGTTTATTAAAAAAAAAAAATCTGTTCAGTGTTTACTTTGGGCCATAATGGGCAGTGACCTCTAATCATATCCACATGTTTAGCATTTTGACGCGTGCTGCTCTGGGGCACTTTATGCAGGCATATCTGAGATACTAGACACACTTCGCTCTTAAAAAAAAAAAAAAAAAAAAAAGAGATAGCTTTGTATGGTTGGCAAGGAGAAGCAAAGAAGATAAGATATTCTTTGGACTTGTCAACTCTGGTTGTGCTTTAGTTCTTTAAAAAATAATATTGTTTTTGCTTCTTGAGGCAAGGAAGAAGCATGAACAGTATTATTCCAGAGGGTAAATTACCCCATGCTAATTAAACCAATAAAACATCATTTCAGATAGAAAGGCAAACTGGAAAGCATAACTGCAAAGCCTATGCAAGTTGCTTTTCCAATAGTTAGTACCACAGCAAAGCGAGGGCTACATTGTCAGCTAGTGATAGTTGCCATAGTCTGAAGCTATCTTCTTTACATCAACTGAAGGTTCATCCTCTAAGTTGCCGTCCTGAGCTACTGCATGTTCCAGGTGATTTCATGCATCTGTAGGTCAGGCAGGTAACTCTGGGCATACTTGAAAGCAGCGATACCTGATTTTTCATGTACTTACTCTTACAACATACATTGTTCAATGTTTCTAGAACGCTTTTCTAATATACTCATAAAAGTAACTGACAGAAGAATAAAATGCTTTATAATGGCTAGTGAGTGCTCTGCACCCCGAGCTTCCATTGTCTTCAGAGAGTTGAAAATTCATGTAAATAAATGAGGAAAATGGTCTGGAGAAATAGCTTTTAAATTATTTTGAAAACTCAGTACCTTTTTCTTCTTTGTGAGTTGAAGGTAGTATGGGCCAGATTAAAGTATGCTCTACCAAATTAGGAAAACAAGTTTTTAGATCGTATATTTAAGTTATGAAAACAGGTTCCGCTGAATTGGTGTTTACCACAGCCCAATGGCAAGAGAGTTGAAAACTATGTGCAGAGGTAGCCCTGACATCTTTGTAAACTGATATCACCTTTTACCTGCATCAAAAGGACAATGAAAACCTACAGCATCAGACGTACAGCCCCCTTATTGCCATGCTGGCATAGGATGGGAAAGGCTGCAATACAACTGGAATCTCCTAGAGCTTCAGGGGTTGTATTTCCTTTTAGCCACTGGTATCTGAAACATCCAAGTTTCCCTTCAGCAGCCTTGTGGTCTGTCATTACTCTAACACCATGCAGCAGCAGAACTTCTCATTGTATTCTCTTCTTACATCTTCCTGACCTCTAGGTAACAGTAATTATTTGCCACTAAACCTTGCCTGAGAGAGAGACTTTGAAGCATTCCTAGTGGCACTCAGATTGAAATCAGTATGCATCATTGCAGCTGTCACCAATTACTCGTGTGAAGTTCAGGTCACTAAGCGCCTGACTTCTAAGGTGCTGCTTGCTGAAGTCCATGGCTGCAGGTTCGCAGACAGCAATTACTGATCACAGCATGATGACATTGCGGCACTGCAGGGAGAGTTTTTGTGTGGAAGGCAAGATGAACATAGCATAGCGATAACAAAACCGGAAACTACCAAAAAGTATATGTTCCTAAGCCTCCCGGTATTTATCTTAGTACCTCAAAGCCAGGGGTGCCCTCATGCCATTTAGGAATTGGAGAGAAATGAAGGAGGTGGCAAGACGAAGGGTGTGTTGGCTCCTTATTGCTAGAAATGAATTGGGGTCCAGAAGAAATGAGTGGATAGAGGTGGGGATAGAGGAGTGTTGGTGGGAAACAGTGGAGGTTTCATGATAAATGAGAAGGCTCAGCTCTTGAGTAAAAGCTATAGCAGCTCATGCACTTGGTGGTGGTGGAGCCCAGTTCACACATAAGGACCAGCCATGATGGTGACCAAGACAGAAGCAAGAGGATCTTAATAGCCTTTTGTCAGTGGAAATAGCTTTCTGCTTCTCCTCCCTTGAACATGTTGTTCTGCCTATGCTCTTACCTGAAGAACTCCCTTCTTTTCCTTTTACTACCTTCATCTTGGTATCTCCTTCCATCTTGCCCCATATGGCTGTAGAAAATTCCTGGACACAGGGGATCTCTACCCAAACTGTCAGGGAAGTACTGCTGTGGCATGCTCATGAATACTTTCTTATCCATCTCTTCACTGGATTTATGACGTGTCACCAGCAAAAGTTTTCACTTGTGTAAGGGGACAACTATGATAGTCTTACGAGTGCCCGCAACAACTCTTCTGCAAAGGAGGGAGCTGTGTCGGGGCTGGAACTGCTCTGCCCCTTCCTGCTTGTACCATTTGGCGAGGCTCGGGGGGAGTGAGTCCCTCTTCAAGGCATTTCCATTTCTCACTGCTGCTTAAAAATCTTCTCTCCTGGGTGCACCAGTAACTCCTGGTTTGTTCTGTAAGGAACTCTGCGAAGATCCCCATCTGTTTGTGAATGGCATCAGCTCCCATGACTTACACCAAGGGACACTGGGAAACTGCTGGTTTGTGGCAGCTTGCTCCTGTTTGGCTCTCTGGGAGAATCTGTGGCAAAAGGTAGGTGACTATGCTGCTCAGTCTTTGGGATAATATCTGTTCCTTAAGGAAATCTGACAACCTGGAGCCAGTGTTTCCTTTGGCGGGGTGGGCCAGCTGCTGAATGGTAGTTCTCAGGAAAAATCCAGCTCGTGTTTCTTCCTGTCAGTGGCACCATTGCATAACCAGTACCCCACTATCAGCTGTCCCATACCTTTGGGAAACACTTACAGCTGGTAAGCACTCTTTCTTGAGGTGGGGTGTCCACGTCTTCATTGGTCATGTTCATATGCTGCCCATTTCACACGTTAGATACTTCCATGGCTTGTTGTTGCATGTCTTCCAGAGCCCAAGAGAGCTACTCTCCACCAAGCTGAGACTCCCTGTCCCCTCTGAGTGCATCTACATGAGACATTTACTGTGCAGTTGGCTAATTAATTATGCAGTAAATGTCTCGGCATCTACACATGCACTCCTATGAGGCTGAAGTAAACTAATTTACTCTGCAGCAGGATAGTACTTGTAAATTACAGCAGTGTTTCCCAACCTTTTCCAGCCCAAGGCACACTTACATTAAAAAAAATTTTCTGCGGCACGCTCGTTAAGGCATTCCCTATCCTCATATCGTAGCTCATTGCCATGGCAAAACTCCGCAGCACACCTGTTCGTTTCTGACAGCACACTGGTTAGGAAACACTGAATTAAAGTACTGTCCTGCTGCGGAGTAAAAAAACTGCAGCTGCACACATATAGATGTTGCAGAGGGTGCTTTAGTGCAGGGGTTGCCTGCCACCTAGCCGTGCACTGAAGCTCCCTCATGCCCCAGCCAGCCCCTCCACAGCATGTTAAGCCAGGGGGAGCAGCCATGGGCTGGCAGGCTAACCCTTGGGGGCCCCAGCCAGCCAGGGCTTCTCTGACCTGGCTCCACATGCTATGCATGAATAAACTGTGGAGATTATTGCTTTGGAGTTAATTGCTCCCAGACGCACGTTCAAATGGTGCGCCTGGGAGCAATTCATTCCAAAACAATAAGCTCCACAGTTTATTTATGTGCTGTAATTGCATGTGTAGATGTGCCCACTGTGCATCTGGCAAAGGCTATAGCAGAAACAAGGAGCACCTGCAATCACCCCAATGGCATTTAGCCTCTGTAAAGAGCAGTATTAAGCTTCATTCTCTTGTACAAAGTCTGGGGACTTGGAGTCAAATTCACCACTGCTGGAATTGAGTGTCCTTACATTCAGATTTCAGCTTTAACTCTCCAAAGGCTAGCAAGGCTACCAGAGTAGTTCTGTCTGTGGTAGCTAGCTGCTTCCCAAGGCAAGCTGTCGCTTGAATTGATCTCATTGGTTTGTGTTTGGTAAACTTTGCTTCATTTGATTTCTCAGGTTATTCCAAGCTTTAAGGAACAAGAATGGGATCCAGAGAGACCAGAGAAATATGCAGGGATATTCCACTTCCGGTTTTGGTGTTTTGGAGAGTGGACTGATGTGGTCATAGATGACCGGTTGCCAACAATGAATGGAGAGCTGATCTTCTGCCATTCGAATGTGGAGAATGAATTCTGGAGTGCCTTGTTGGAGAAAGCTTATGCAAAGTATGAATTTGCTCAGAGTCCTTTTAGCCACAAATAAAATCCACTCTCTCCACCTGCTCCTTGCTTCTCTCTTCCCTCCCATATTTCTTTGTGTTTTCCCCACTGATAGGGCTGTGCAAAGCTTCAGGTGGTGATTCAATTAGGAGGAGTTTCGGACTGATTCAGTGGCTGAATCTCCGAATCCAAATCAAATTAGAGAATAAATTAAAAGGTCTGAATCGATTCAAAACTCCGCTTACCAGGTGCTGCTGCTGGCCCCCACTGCCCCATGTTGCATATGGGGCTCTGCACAAGCCCTCCCCCACAGCTGTCCCGCCCAGCCCAGCTCTGGCCCTTTAAGCAAAAAAAAAAAAGAGAGAAAACCCCCTGGACTCGCCACTCCTGCAGCGGCCTTGGGGCTTTGAGGGGCCCACTGGGCAGGAAAGGTGAGTAGGGGCAGGTTTCTCAGGTTTGATTTTTTTCTTAAAGGGCCAGACCTGAGGTGGGTGGGGCAGCCATGGGGAGCTGGGGGGGCAGGGGTCTCATACAGAGCCCCCCATCCATTGTGGTGCAGTGGGGGGCAGCGGGGATCACCTGCCCCCCTACCCAGCAGCACCTGCTGAGTGGGGCTTTTTTTCCCAAGGGGCTGGGGTGGGCAGGGCTGCCATTGCTGGGCTGGGAGAGCAGGTGGGGGATGGGCCTGGCTTGGTGATTCAGCCAGAACGATTTCAGGACAGTGATTCGAATCACCGAACTGAATCACTGTCCCCCGAATCAGCCGAATCCAAATCCAAAGCGAATGCTAGCTGCTTTGTACAGGCCTACCCACTGATACTGTTACTGGAAAACATATAGCTGTGCTGCCGCCACAAAATCTCCACTAAGGTATTCCTTCATGCATTGCATGTTGCCTCTACATTGCAACTCTTCTCTACCAACCCAGTGGGCAGAAATCTTAGGATACATATAGGCTCTTTTTCTTCTGGTCTGTCACCAATAGTTTACACAGAACCAAGCAGAATGAAATGCTCTCTAAGAGTCGGACAGTGAGTCAGTCTGTTCTGTTTCTCCTGCAGGCTGGCTGGGTCTTACGAAGCCCTGGATGGGGGCAGTGCTGCAGATGCCCTTGTCGACTTCACCGGGGCCATGGCAGAATCCATTGACATGGTACAAGGGAAATACGGCATGAATATTTCTGAGCAAATGAAGCTGCTTAATGACTTAATGAAAGTACATGAAAGAGGCGGGTTAATCAGCTGTTATATCTCGGTATGTGCACAGACTTGTTTTAATGTTTTATTCTGATGAGTTTTCTTGCCTGGTAGAAAGCAATATTAGCATAGACATAATCGGTGTATTCTTAATTTGTATTTTTGGGAAGCCTTTCTACATAGAAAGTTAATGACTTGGCAACACTGTCAGCCAAGAACAATTCCCAGAGCCACCAAACATAATTGGGAAACCACAAAGTCATTTGCCCAGCCACTGACCTGAATGTTGATCTGAAATTCTGCTCTTTCTGAATGGAGGGAAGTGCCCAGTTGGTGTCTTGAACAAGCAAACATAGCATATATACTTCCTTCCAGTTGGAGAAGTGGGTGCCATTTTTCCATAAACTGTTTAATTTCTTGCTAAGTCTGTTTAAAAACTTGGTTTTCCAAACATCAAGTTGCCAGTGCTTTAGAGTGCTTTATAGACAGGGAAAACAAATGTTCCCTGACCCCAGGCACTTCTAGCCAATGGACAGGATTGTCAGTGAGGCCAATCATTCATCTAAATCTGCTCCTGTCAAAATCCAGCGTAAAATCCCCTTAGGGTGCTTGTACACGTGATGATGTGGCCATGTACACATGATGAAAAGTGACAAGAAATTACCATTTATCTAGCATAATGGCATCACCATGTTCACATGAGCGATGTTTTTTCATGTCAAAATTTCTTTCTGCGTGTGGCAACCAGCATTCCCTCTAAGCTGCGTGGCATGCACGGCTGCGCAAGCACACCCCTGGCAGCGTGGCATGAGTGCGGCTGCGCGTGCCGTGCAGCTTAGAGGGAACGCCGGTGGCAACTTAAGCCATCTATGATGTATTTTAGTTTGATCATGGCAAATTACCCCTTTGTGGACAAAAACTCTGTCACGTGTAGATGTCACACAGGACACTTTTTGCCGCCTCCCCATGGGGCACTGCAGGAGGGCAGCAGGAGGATGGCTGGGTGTGCTGGTGGCCAGAGAAGGTGGCAGGGATGGTCCAAGGGGTGATGGAAGCCCAGGCACGCTCGGAAAAGCTCGGGCTTGGCAGGTTTCCAGCGTCCCGTATACCATCCTCACTGCCTTCTCTGGCCACCAGCACACCCAGCTACTCTCCTGCTGCCTTCCCACACTGGCCCAGGGGCAAGCCAGCCCATTCCCGGGCAGTCCCAGGTGGCAGGGACAGGGCGCTGGAAGCCCACCAAGCCTAAGCTTCCCTGAGCACACCCAAACTTCTAGTGCCCTGTGCATTGTTGGATCAGGCCGGGTGCTACCTGTGAGCTGGGGCAGCACCCATGCAGCGAGCATCCTGCCCAGGTGGCCGTGGGGTCACTGCTGGTGTGGAGGGAAGGACTGGGCCCCCTGCAACTGCGCAAACCAGCAACAGCTTATGCAGGCAGGCTTCACCAAGGGGTAAAAAAAAAATGGCGAGAGACCTGATCCTTTTTTTTTCTCATAGAGCCTGCCTGTCTCCCACAGCCAGGAGGCAAGCTGCCGATGGCCTTTGAGCTGTGGGGGGCCCCAGTCCTTCCCTTTGCAGCAGCAGCAGCACTCCCTGGGGCCACTAGCAGGCAGGTGCCTCCTGGGGGAGTGAACTGCCAGTGGACTGTCACTAGTCCATAACAGTCACAGAAGCCCCTAAATCGAAATGGTGGGTTTTTAATCATCACAATTAAAACCCACCAATTAAAGACCTACCATTTTCAGTTTAGGGGAACTAAAGCCCTGTCATGTGTACAAGTGCCATCAGATTACACTTAAGAAACTGCTGAGCTCTATTGCAAAAGCCCACCTAGCAGGAGGGTTGAATCGCAAGTGAAAGGAAAGCAAGTCAGCCACCACGCAGGTTAATATCTCCTGTGAATTTGTGTTGGTTAGTTATTTATGGAGTGGTGTTGTAGGGGCTGAGGATGCTGGCTGGAAGATGTGGTTTTGTAAGAGTGGCGCTAAGGCTTGACACAACTCCTGACTGCCTTGCCCTCTCCTTCCAGTTTTGGAAATCCATAATCATGAAGGCTGGCCCCTGTGGGCTGTCTCTGCTTTAATTCCCCTTTCTGTAAAATGAAGACTGAGCTCCTTCTCACTTTCACTGAGATGTCATGATGATGATTAACTGGTCAGTACTTTCAGTTTACAATATAAGGGAGGATCATCCAGGCAGCGACAAGCCTGAGCCTACATCTGTCTGCATTTAGTTTAGTTTCCTATCTCTTCACTCCTCACTTATCTCCTTACACCTCACGGCACCCTTCAGAAGATCTGCCCTGGGACCCTGGTTGAGAATCACTGGTCTAAATACATTGGCAGTGGTGCCTGGACCCTGCAACAATCAGCTTGGCCCTATTTCTGCAGCAGAAAGCCAGTAGTAACCTAAAGGTATCGCTTGTTCTCTGATTAGAAAGAAAATCAGCTGTGTTTGGAGATGTCCCCCAAAGAACCATGCATCATGGCCATGCCACTCCAGGAGACATTGCCTCCTCCTGCTACAAGGGGGGAGAGCATGGTGCGTCATGGGAGATGTTGTCCAACCAGGGAAACCATGTACGCACAAGAATCGGACCACTGAGGCACTCGAGCTACAATTTGTAACAAGCATCCCAGCAGCTTCTTAGAACCCACTAATTTTGGTTTTAGATTGACATTTATGACTCAAAATTGGCCTCCAATGTATTTATTTATATGTAATACACACCATTCATTATCTGACAAGCCTTGTCACTAACCCTCCTCCCAGTCCTGTGCTGGCACACGTAGCGGCATGATCACACGGGATGGGAGTTTCAGGAGGGGAGGGGATGATTGAAATTATCTCTGCCAAATATTGAGGGAGGTTTTATTTCTTAATAGAAATAGCTTGAGGGGAAAAGGCAAAGGGCTAGGTGGTTGGAATAAAAATAAAATTAAGCACTTGTAATGCTTCCCATTTTCCCTTGGAGTTATAGTTCTGCCCATTGAATCAAATAAAATATGAATGCCTCCAAACATTATTACTTGGGGACTATACATATTGATTTAGCATGGTGTGTAAAACTGACTCGCTAGCATTTTCCCTCACAGCTATGATAAATGTGCTATATCCGCCACTGTGCTGCTTAAATGAGCAGCCTTTAATACTTAAGAGGCTTTTGTTCCAATTCGCAAATGAGCCAAAACAGTCTTTTGTTCACAAAATATCCCAGAGCTTCTGCGGCGGAAATTCAAACAGAAAGGCGATGTTTAAATTTGCTTTATTGTGGATTTTGTTTTGTTTCGTCTTAATGGCTTAAATATCAGGTAGCAAACCTGAGCGCCGTGCTGGTGATAAGAAGAGCAAAGAGGCTAATGGAGAACCCTCTAGCTCTGCAGTTTTAATGAGCAGGAATGGTGATAGATTTCTGTGCTGTCATGGAAACCTTGTTCTCTCTTATTTATGAGGAATGCAAGTGAAAGAAAGTATTAGATCGGAGGGAAAAAGCCTAACCTGTGAGAAATGTCAGCAGCTCTTGATACGACGTATCAGCTCTGTAGGCTGTGGTCACTGAAACGCACTGAGGCCTCAGTATTTGTCCTGCAGTTTCGAGATCCGCAGTAAGCACTAACCGGAGAGCAAAAGGTGTCGAGAATTTGTTCGGCTGCTGTTTGTTGTTGTTGTTACTTTATACCAAGAAACCAGAAAATGGAGCTCTGTCACATTAATAAACCCAGGCACAGGGTAGGATGGGGCACCACTTTCCATACTAGCTGGTTCAGAAAGGCATAAACTTTCAAATGCAGCAGTCTACTCTATCAGATACTTCTATATCCCAAGAGGAACAAGGAGGGGGAACATCTCCTAATTAATTGTAGAGTTGTAGTTGTCTCTTCCCTCATACCAGAACACAGGATTTCAGAGTCGCAGGGATGTGAGTTGGATCAGGAGTAGGCAACCTTTTCCAGCTGCAAGCCGGAATGACCCGCTGTGGCTTAGGCGTGGGTGGGCAGGTGCTAGAGCCTTGCTGCCGCCACCACTTGCCTCCCGGGCCGCACGGGGAAAGCCCCTGCAGCTGGCCCTTTTCCCCATGGAGGCATGGGAGAGCACCTGCAGAACATGTCCCCCACTGCCAAAACCTCACATCTGTGGGCTGGATCCAAAGGCTTCATGGTACGGATCCAGCCTGTGGGTCATACATTGCTGACCACTCAGTTAGATTATTGCATGCTACATGCAGGGAACTAAGCAATGCACTGTGTCAGAGCCTAATAACTGACTTCTTACTGTCACAATAGGAGTTTTGACTCCACAGAGAGTAAGGAAGGTCTATAGGATCAGGTTTCATATCAGTAAAAGACAAAGCCCAGTCCAAAACTGATTAAATACAATGGCTCCAGGGGTAATTGGATTAACCCCATCATGCATAAAATAGATAGATGGTCTTGTAAGTACAGAAGAAACGTGTCAATTTTCTTGGCTTGTTGGCAGATCAGGACTAAGAAGTCAGCAGAAGAGTATGCCAACTTAATATTTCCAGAGACCTGGGCTCAAATACAGATTTAGGGGCCAAAAAGGAAACAAATCCATCAAATCAGTCTAATTCTTAACAAAGCCATTGACTGGAACAGTTCAGCACAAGAAGCCATGTCCAACCCTAGATCAGTTCAGGAATGTGGTACCCAGTCTTGCCCCTCCTTGGACCGTAACCTTGTGTAGTCCAGTGACTCTCAGAGCTGTGTCATCTGGAGTCTTATACTCCTGGTAGAGTCTCCCTTGGTGAGCAGATCGGAGGTGAGATCCCAGACTAAGCATCATCCGAACTCCTGAAGACCCCACTGGCAAAACTTGAGGACCTGCTGGTTCCCTGAAGCTGTGAAGGTGGATGAGGGCTGCAGTGGGATGGAGGTCTCCAGTTGTCTTGGATATCCTTGCCACTGGGTTCAGGGCTCCCTCCTGTCAAGCTCATGTGATTGTTGCTTGTGCACCAGCTTCCCTACATTAAAAGGTGTCACACATAGTCCTCTGCCAGGGATGTTAACATCTCCCAGAAACTAAGTCCTGCGCCAATGGATGAGTGGTGGTGGGGACAGGAACTTGATCTGCACGTAGGCACCAATCTGCATGTAGGCAGTGGTCATGTGATGATTGTTTTGCACCCCTGGCAGATATCATCCTTGTATCGAGGATAATGACAAAGTCTGGACAGTGCAACACAAAGATTTCTTGCCACATCTTGTATCACGCTTGGCCTCAGCTGTTACTGTTTTTCCTCCATGGGTATTAATTTCATGCTAATAGAGGGATAGGCATCAGAATGATTGGCTAATATTCCATCAGGCCATATCCAAGTTAAAGGCAATATCAGGCATGACCAAAATCGTGGGAAAGCTGCAAGTTCCAGAGTTATCTTAATTACTGATATCAGTATTTTGGAAGGAACAGTTAACCTTATCCTAGAAGGCTAGAGCCCACCTCTAGTAAGAGATTGACCATAACCTTCTTTCTGTTGTTTTTCTTTTTTGGGCTGCAGACTTCATCCACCAATGACCGGGAGGCAGAAACAGAGAGTGGCTTGATCATTGGCCATGCCTACTCGGTGACAGCCGTTCGGAAGGTGCACCTAGGAAAGAGGCATAGATGCTTTTCCAAGTCAGAGAAGCTGTTCATGATCAGACTGAGGAACCCATGGGGCAGGAGGGAGTGGCATGGAGCCTGGAGTGACAGGTAAGTGCTGCTCGCTCTGGAGTCAGAGGAATCTACCTGTCACATGGGGATGCTGAGAGTTAGATGCACGATTAAGAAGTCTGAAACGCTGTCATTCCATGAGACATGAGGCTCGCTGACTGTACACAGCGGTTTGACATTTCTTGCCAAGCACAGCAAGCAATGAGCAAGGGATGACCACGTCCTGGAGTAGCGAGCAAGATGTTGCATGCTTCACGTTCTGGACTGTCATCCTTATGGCATTCTTTTGCCAAGCTGTTGGAGGCTGGAAAGAGTCTGTGGTTAGGACTTCTGTTGATCAGCCAAGGCCAGGAAGTCTGTTCCCAGCTGTGCCCCATGTGACCTTGGGCAAGTTACTTAAAGTCTCTGTAACAAATTTCCCCTCTGTAAAACACTCTGCCAGGCTTTGATGAGGCCTTGTTTACAACCAGCTCTAAGAGCCTGTGAAGAAAGATGTGATAGAAGTGCAAAATGTATTATTTCTTGTTTTGAAACGGACCGTCGTATGGGTCAGCTGTTCTGCAGGGACCTGTTCAGTGGTTAGGGTAGAGCAGAGAGACTCGCACGCTCAGATGGCTGGGTTCCATCACCCGACATGCAGTGCATTTCAATTATTCTTTCAAGGCCATTTAAGCATTACTCTAACACTTAATAATATGGCACCCTTAACTGATGGTGCACCGCCTTTCTTGTCCATTCTTTGTCGCAGGTCAAGGATGTTGTTGCTTTCAAGTTTGAATAAAAAGGCTCAGTTGGTCTGATGTAGGCAGAAAACAAGTTGGCTGGATTAATCCAACACCCTGAAGTGCTCTTGCAGTCCTTAGGCAAAAATCCCATTAACTTTAGTATAAAATATCATCTGTTCTAATGAACCTCCACCTTGGGAGTCAGTCCTGTGAGGAGCAGAGTACCTTTGGAAAGGGGCTGGGAATTGGTGTGCAAGGTCTTTATTCACTTGTGCATTACTCTTGGTACCTTGGCGGTGTCCCAGCAGCCAAGCACTATTAGTATCCTGTAAGAGTTTCTTATCAGAGCTCTCTGATGACAGGAAGAGCTCAAGCTCTGCACATTCTTCTTTAGGGAGAACCAGATATTTAGATATTCCCATCAAGATGAAGAGTTTGATAACTACCCAAGAGGGAATCCAGGCTGAATATACCCATGTACTTTCTGAGAGAAGAAAGTCATTTTCATGTGGAAATATCACCCAAATCTACCCATTCAAGCCAACTTCTCTCTATACTAAGGGAGGGACTGTCACAGAAAACTGATACCATTCTTCTTTACAATTTATCAATTTGTCTTCAACCATGTATCATTTTCAAAAAAGTGTTTCCAAATCAATGATTATTTGGAAGTATATCCCTATAGTGAATATGATACACCCTGTTAGTGCTCTGACATTATTTAAAGAGGGGTGGGACTGCAGAAAATATTTCAAGGAGCTGTTTTTTCCAGGTGCCATTTGTTTCACTTACTAAACCAATTCCTTTTTTTTCCCTTTAGTTCTGAAGAGTGGAAGAAAGTCAGTGAATCGGAGCGTAAGAGATTGGGACTCACCATTAGAAACGATGGAGAGTTCTGGTGTGTAGAAATGTCTGTATCCCTTGGGGATTCTGGACTGGGGCCTGGCTAAGTTAAGCAGTTAGTAGTAGTCACGGCATCATAACTACCGCAAGAATGACGTCTTTGAAAAAATGAGAACATGTGGCAATCCACTTTCTGGCATTGGGCCTGTATTTCTTCAGACCCTCCAGAAGGAGTGGCCACGGCTGAAGAAAAACCTTTTAAAGATGTGTCAGAAATATTGAGACTTAATTGAATCCTTAAATTTCAGAGGGCTTAAAGCCTGTCTGTGATACTTTAGTGTTTAGCGAGGTGCCCTTCATACCAAGTTACTTCGCGTGCTAAGTTGTATATAGCAGAGTTCAAATACCTGCCCAAACTTTATCAAAACCTGTATGTGCCTTCTGTGCAATGTGCTAAAGGAATTTCCAGTTCACCCATCACTGCAGCACCAAGTTATCTAGAAGTAAATATGCAGTCAACTAATTTTGAGCCCAATCTGCATTTTTCTGCCATAGGATGTTGTATCCCTGAGACCCGCTGGAGCTCGGACAGTTTCCTTTGCTTAAGCACCAGACCCATGAGGCCCACCGTGTTATTTCCATCACAAAAGTCCACAAAGTTCAGAAGGAATTTACTGACTTTTCTACTAACCTACCAATATATCACCCCAGTCACAGGGTAGGGGTTACTGTGAAAAACCGTCTCGTGCCAAGTTTCAGTGCATCATTGCAGCATGCTGAGTTTTGTCAGAACTAAGAATAAGGAGTTAAATGATCTCTTGTGTGGCACGCCAGACTGCTCCTCCATGGCCAATCAGCTGCTCACCATGGATATTAATATTAAGTAGCCCGTGTATGGAGACCAGAGTGTTATAAGAGGGTGACCAGAACTGGTTGTTTCTGTGTTGCAAATACAGAAATTCCAATCTCCCTTTGCCAGGCCAGTGGTACCAACAGCAACCCTGTAGTTACAACCTGCGTTTTAGGATCCAGTTCTAGACTGAAACACATTTAGGAACTAGATGAACACACTGAGTTGCTCTTTGCCTATGTTATACTCTGATTTTCTTGTGGGCCTTTTATTTCGAAAGGTTTCTGGTGAATCAGGTAGTTCATAGGTAAAGGTCAAGGCAAAGCAGTGCCTCATCTTGAGCTGCGTGAAGCTGCCGTGAGTTGTTTTGCCACAAACTATGATTTTTACTCACCATATGTTACTAACCTTACTTTGCTTGTGAACCCTGGCTCAGGATGACATTTGAGGACTGGTGCAAGAACTTCACAGATGTTGACGTGTGCCGGATTATGAACACTTCCTGCTTTAGTATCCACAAGACTTGGAAAAAGAGAATGGTGCGTGGGGCTTGGACAAAGAATTCAGAACCATTGCTAAACCGCTCCGGAGGATGCTTCGATAACCAAGCCACCTTCCTACAAAACCCCCAGGTGGGAACCTGTTTACACAGACTGAATCTTGCCACATTGTGCAGTGCCAAGTGGGGAATAGTTGCTATGAACAGTGGCTCCTGAATTGAAACTTGTTGGGCATTTTTATTGTTTCACTGTAGAAACAGCCTTTGTGCTTCTGCAGCCTCTTCAGTACCTTTTCGAACTGTTTAAGGATTTGTCCAGGACTCATTGTTGGCTCTTCTGAACCTGAACCATGCAGCTGAGAATGACCTAGTTATAGGCCAGGTTCCATTTCCAACCCTGCTCGCTCACTTTCTACCCCACCTCCTCGCTCTGCAGCTCTCTCTGTTAGACGTTTTCAGCACCAGGGCGGGCAGCATGAGACACAAAGCTTCCATTACTGTCAACAGGAGCTCGGCATATAATGTTCACGGTATTACTTCAAAAATTGACTTCTCCATTTGTTGCATCTTCCCCATTGCTGAAAAGGTTTTTGTGCCTCCTCTCCACTTAGGTGGGCCGCGTCTACCAGCACTCCCCCCATTTTCATAGCAGGCAAGTGCAGAGCTGCAATCTTCACAGCTCAGGCTAGGAATCATCTGTAATTCCTGGTTTGTCCTTTCATTCAGGCAGAGAAGCATATCTTTACTCCTCTGTCGGTGATAAACGTCTTTCTTCAACAGGACTCGTGCTCCTGTGAATTTATTCAGTTAACAAGGCTGGCTGCTCCTCATTAGGATTCTGGGTATTTTCCCAGTGTTTGTGCAGGTCTAATTTTTACATGTTTAGCTGCTAAAAAGAAAGAAAGAGGTCCTAATGTTTAGTTGAGAGTCGTGCCAGATACAGTGAAAAGAGCTCTTTTATTAAGGCTCTGTCTCTAGGCTGGTTGACTAAAAGGTTGCTAACAGCAGTGCTGGGATATCTTTATGTTAGCTTAAGGCAAAATTAAATTACCGTCCCACTGGCACATGCTACAGTAGTTTAGAGATTATGACGGTTGCTATCCTCTGAGAGGGAGCTGTCTAATTCTAAGGCATCCTGTGAAGTAAATATATTTCAGTAGGGTTGGTAAGCACTCCACTCCCCCTACAAAATCAGAGTATTCAAGTATTTTGATAGCCCAGAATACGCACGCTGGCCCACAGCCAGCTGCTCGTTCTTCTTGCTTGCTAACATCTTGGTTATCAGTGTAGTGGAAGTGTTTGCAAACCAGTGGTGCCCACAGTCGCAGGGAGACATTCCTGAGCGCTCAGGGTTTCAATTCTGCAAAATCACTACACATACAACAAATGTGGTACTTGATCATATGATTTACCAACATTGTGTGGCGTAGCGGGTGTTTTAACTCATTGATGTGGATGCAGCTATGTGTTTTCCTCTTCCTATTCTGTCTCTAGATATCTTTATCTTGAATATTGTCCCTCCTTGGGGACAAGGTGTTTTTTGGGATATTCTAGAAGCAAGTCCTCTCATCAGTCCCTGTGCTTTTTATCCCAATATTGACATCACACACAAGATACAGCCCTCATAGAAAGCCAGGTAGCAGCCACACACAGGAACCTGGGCTTTGTTTGGTTGATCAGATAATCTTGGGAAATATTGAGATTCCTGACCTGGGAATGAAATTATTTCTCAGTGAAGACTGACAGATGCTTCACCGCTGTGTAAAGAGCAACTCTGCAGACTAGCTGGGCCCCTTTGAGAGCCAGGGCTATCACATCATCCATATAAATGTTGATTCCTGAGTGAAAACAGCCAAAACGGAAAGAAAGAATATTTAGGGGCCTGGGAAGGAATTGATTTTCTCGAGGCAGCTGTACTCGAGCCTCCGCCACAAGAGATTGGTATTTCATCACAGTTTAAGTGATGCTGCCCTGGAGCACGTGGGTAAGGAAGGAGTGAAGGGAGAGAGGGAGGGAGCCATCACAGGACAAGGGGGCACTATTGCAGCAGAGGTCATCTCGTGGCCCGCTCAGCAAGCAGGGCTCACCAGCAGCCCCTGGTGGGAAAATACTAACCATCCCAGAGGTTGTATTTCCGGCAAGACTAGTTCAAGTCTTCTAGCAGTCTGCTTAAAACGTGAAACATGGTGAGCCCAGCACACAGCTGGCCTCCACTGAGAATTTGCTGCTGTTTTTCATTAGCTCCACACTCAAAGGTTTTGAGGGGTTGGAGGACATAAATCTGCCTAAGCTTAACATGATGTGGTGCCATTTTCCCTTTCCGCCAATGTCCTGCAACTTCGTTTTGTCCATTAGTTGCAAGAGCAAGAAAAAAATGGAACTTAAAGAAGTTTCTGAAGGGGAAAAGAACATCAGCTTTGCACCTTTGGATGCTTTATGATATAAAAAGTACTCTGATCTTTATGAAGTAGAAATGCTGGCCTTGTCTGCCCTGCTTTCTCTGAAGGCTCCGAGTCGCTAGTGAACTGGGATAATAGTGACAGCTTGAGTAAAAAGCAACCAAAGTCTGATTCATTGAGAGAGGAAATCCCTTTACAAATACTATATAAAATGCTTTTAAGTTTTGTTTGGTCTTACTAACGCCAGTTCTACTCAAATGCCCATTAAATGGTTGCGATAGGATGACTTGGTTAAAGATGAAAAATTCCCTCTTGCTTCATTTCTCTGGCTCTTCCAAAGCTCTCTCACAAATCCAGGACAGAGCAAAATAGGATTCCTGACATTGGAAGACTAATTGGGATGTGGAGTCAAAATCCTTTTCAGGCTTTCTATTTACTTCATAAAACAGAAACCCTTTCTTCATTTGCAGGTCATGATTCATATAAAAATACCTGGAAAAAAACAGGTCCAAATAAACAGAGACCCAGCATGACATTTGTTTCATTTTTATTCTTATCTCTTTTCCTTTTTTCACCTTTTTTATTTTTGCTTTCAGAGGACATCAGCTCTCATTGTACGTCAACAGCTCTTGGATGATGCTTGGATGATTCCCTGGCTTCGTGATCTGTGACACTAGCAGTTTCAAAATTCCTACCATTATAATTAAGTTCTCACTAGGACTTTCATAGGACACATCCTCGATATAGACCCCTCGTTCTGTGGACAACCCTGTTTCCATATCTAGTCTTCCTTAGTAATGCCTTACATGCAGTTTGGAAGAGGTCCTGTTCTTAACAGGTTGTTCTCTGTCCTGTGTCTCTTCCCCTCTCGCCCTTGCTAGTATGTCTTCGATATCAAGAAAGCTGAGGACAAAGTGCTGATCTCACTGCAGCAACAGGACCGGCGCATGTACAGGAAGGATGGGAAAGGGGACAACTTCCCTACTGGCTTTGAAATCTTCAAGGTAGGCCGTCACCTGCATGTTCATTCGGACCTGGTGGGGTTTCAGGAAACCTGCTCCCAAATGCAGCTTCATCTCAGCTCTGGGATACTGGGAAGGCAGGTGCCTATTTCACTCAGTGGGATCTAACTGCGCACTTCTCAGCAAAATCCCCACACCATTACCGCACATGGGTACAAATACGATGGCTGCCCTTGGACACCTTCAGCCTCAAAGGCCAAGCCCCAGCCACAAGCCACTTGGAGACATGAACATGCCCATTAAGCCAGTACACTGCCATGCCATCTACTGGCAGTCTCCAGCATGGCATTTATGATGATCGTATTATACAGCAGTTCACAAAATGCTAGTGGTGGTTGGGACATTTTTTAAAAAATACAGAATTTTTACAATAATTTTCATTTTGCAGGTTTTGGAATGAGATGTTTTCCTACATTTCACCAAAACAAATATTTGAAATGGCGGGAGATTTGAAATTTTTTTTTTAATCTTTCCCTTTCCTTTTTCTGTCTTCTGTTTTCATAGAGACTGATAAGTGCAGTGGAATGAACAAAGGCAGATCCTGTTCCACCTCGAGTCCCTGTAAATCTATTGATGAATCCACTGTTACCATTTTAGCTCTCAAACTAAGGCACAAAAGCAGCAGTCTAAAAAAGGAGGACCTGCACACCTTTTTTATTAATGGTTTTTCAGGGGGTTAAGCTGACCAGAATAGGATAACAGTTGATCACCTAATAGATGGATTACAAGCTGACCAAATAGAGTCCAAATTGTTTTCTTTTTTTTTTCTTTTTTCCTTTTTGCTACTCTGAAAAGTTGAGACAGTTTTCAAAAGCAACAAGGCAATAGAAAGAAAACTAACAGACAGGAAAAAAGAAAGACAAGTCTAGAATATCATTTGCTGTACTGCATTCAGCACTAAAATAAAAAAAGAATAAAGGGGGCCCAAAGAAGGAAGAAAAGGAATGAAACAAGTAAGAAGATTGGGGGTGGAATCAAAGCAGATAAATATTGTTGTTTCCGATTTTGTCCAAAATGACATTTCCTTAAAAAATGTAATTGCTTTATTTAGGGAGAAAAAAACATTTTTCTTGTTAGAAAGTTAGTCTCCTGTAAGTGGAGAGTAAACATAGCATACCATGGCATTTGCAAGAGAGTTTACCAGAACTGCAGTACATGTGAATTTTCTTTTCTACCATTAGATTTTTTTCAGTAATTAGAAAGGTTATAAGGATGTCCATTGTCCAGCAGTATTTTGTTATTTTATTACTGTGGGAGTCAAAAGTCAGCTTGACACGGCATAAACCTAGTCCCTAGCACAAAGATCAGTACAAAATGTGATTGAGCCGTATGTAGCAAATCAGCATTCCCATTCAGCGCATGTAAATTTGATCATTTTACATTAACAACATCTATTAGAGGTACCATGAAATCATTCATCCTTACAGAAAATGTTTCATCTGTTCCGTCTCCATGCCTATTTAATAAATGCATTCAGTGAAGAGAATTGAAAAGTAGAATATGTTTTCAAGAAGTATTTCAATCCTTCCCCTGTTGGGCAGTAAACTAGTTTGGAAATGTTCAATCAGATGCACTAATTAACTGGATGTGAAGGTAAACAGGCCAAAGTCTGCTTGACCGAAGCAAAGAGAGTTATATTTGTAAAGAAAGTTCCATCTTTGGGATCTAAGTAACTGGAGGAGTATATGTATATTTAAATGATACTGTAGAAAGCAGGGATAGGCAACCCCTGGCACATGTGCCAGAGTGTGACATGCAAAGGCATTTGGCTTGGCACACGTGCCTTGGGGAAGGGGCTAGGGCTGAGCTGCCACAGCAAGGATCGAGCCCCTTGCAGCATCCCCGCCATCCGTCTCTGGCATGCCAACATCTCAAGTTGAGGTTCTGGGTGTTTTTGGCACTCTGCTTACACAAGCATGCAGTGCAGCTAAGCGCATACAGATGTGCGTGTGCATGAGTGCCCAGGTAATCCTTCTGCTAATCTTACAGTTCTGCAGCTCCAGTTTTGCGCCTGCACCTGTTGATGTATGCTCTTATTGATTTCCTTGCAATTGTACCTTTGAAATTAAAGCAGCTTCCACCACACTTATAGTTGGACATATGCATAACATACATGACATTATGTTCACAAAATATCTTCCCCACACATTATTTTGGAGGCACTGGGTTCAGAGCACTGGACTGGGTGGCTAGCTTTCTGCTACTCCCTTGTTGTTTGACCTGGGGCAAGTCACTTTTTCCTGACTGCTCTTCATTTTCTCCATCTCTATTACGGGCATAAGATGCTTAATCCTTGCAATGGACTGTGAGACCTTTGGATGACATGCTCTAAATTTATGCTATGTATTTTAACTTCAGCCTTTTGAAAATGTGGTCTGTCCATTTGGTGATGGTTGTCTGAACCATCCTACCTTAGAATCTTTAACCAGCTCGAAAAACTGATTTTCCTCTTTTGTGATTTCATGTCACTGTAAAAGAATTCACTTATCACCAGAAACCAGGACCAAGCAGTGTACAAAAAGCGTGCATCCAAAACAAGCATCCAATGTCTCTCATTCCTTGTGATTATAGGTGGAGGACAACAGAGAATACCGAATCCACAAGCTGACAATACAAGAGAGAGTGGCAACATCCACGTACATCAACACACGCACCGTGTTCCTAAACAAGCTCCTTCAGAAAGGCCGCTACGTCCTCATTCCGACGACGTTCCTTCCTGGTGTTGTTTCTCAGTTCATTTTGAGGCTCTTTACAGACGAACCATCAAAACTTAGGTACCTTGTATTTTATACAACATGGACCCTTCATCCACTTCCTCCTGTTCTGCCCCACAGAAGTGGTTACCCTCAATATACCACTTACCTGTAAGGCAGATGTGTGATTCTTCTTGACAACTTGATCAAAATTAGTCTCCTGGGATTTTCAGTGCTCTCATCCCCTTTTGCTTCACTAGGAGTTGTGGATACTCACCACCTCTGGAAATCAGACCACTGTTATTTAGCTCTGTTATTAAGAGCAGGCAGCCAAGATTGGCCATTCTGATTCCCTGCTCAATCCCCCTATTGTAAAGGTACAATTTTGGGGTGCTAATATGTCTGGGGGTAGGAGTCTATATCATTTCCTGATCTGTCATCTTCTTCCCACAACTTGGAACAGTGGATATGTCAATGATGTCAGTTGTACCCACAGATATTTTCATCTGCAAACCAGGAGACTGTGATGAGGTCTCTGTAATAAGCAGGAGCCCTTAAACCAGTCAGGGTAGGTATATTTCACAAAGTACGTGGAAATAGCAAAGTGGAGACAGCTTCCTCCACAATGTCCTGGTCTTGAGGAGGCCACTTCAATGCCAGGGGTTGACAAATTAAGCATTTCCGTGGCCCATTTTATCTTTGTCCTCTCTACAGCCAACAGCCTCTTTACTGTGACATTTTTAAGATGAGTGGTAATATATGCTGGTGATGACTTGTGTTTAATTTGGGGCACAACAGATCACCAGATTTATTTCCCGCTGGTAAACCATCCGACAGCATAATTACCAACCAAGTGACTTTGAATGTGGGGATCTTGAGATGGAAAGAGCCCAGCCCCATTACCACTGTCTTAGGCCAAACCACACGCTTCCCCTAAGTCAACTAGACTGGGCCTTTTAGAGTAGTTGGATTTGGCTCGTCTGTCATTTACCCCAGCATAGATCTGGAACAACTCAATTGAAATAAACCAGTGTATAAATAAACTTAGGTCCATTATATCTTTGTTTTGCTTTGATATTGTTTTTCATAGATTTCATAGACATTAGGGCTGGAAGGGACCTCAGAAGATCATCGAGTCCAGCCCCTCACCCAAAGGGCAGGAAGTCAGCTGGGGTCATAGGATCCCAGCAAGATAAGCACCCAGTTTGCTCTTGAAGGTGTTCAATGCAGGTGCTTGAACCACCTCCAATGGGAGGCTGCTCCAGACCTTGGAGGCTCCGACAGTAAAGAAATTCTTCCTTATGTCCAGCCTGAAGTCGTCTTGTAGTAGTTTATAACCATTCGACCTTGTCATCTCTTGGGGTGCTCTGGTGAACGAACGTTCTCCCAGATCCAGGTGAGCACCCCTGATAAACTTACAGGTGGCCCTCAGATCACCCCTGAGCCTGCGCTTTTCCAGGCTAAAGAGCCCCATAGCTCTCAGCCTGTCATCGTAAGGTCTGTTTTCCTGACCTCTGATCATGCGCGTGGCTCTTCTCTGGACTCTCTCAAGCTTTTGATGTCTTGAAAATTGGTTGTCCACATGCAGCTGCCATGCAAGAGATGCTATAACTTTTTCTGTTCATGTAAGTCTGGGTTATTCCTGTAAACACAAACCACCCCAGGTGACATACAGGAAAAGAACAGCAAATGTAGATGTTTTGGAAAGGCCAACATTCACCATTCTGCTATTTTGCTTTCAACACCAAAGCTTTACCCCTATCAAAATTGCATAACTTTGTTCTTTCAGAGAGCTGAAGTCAGATAAGCCTACATGGACATGCTGGAGCCTCTTATGTGGTTACCCTCGCAGAGTCACCCAAATTAAAATTCACTCTGTGGAGGGCCTACAAAAGCAAGACAGATACGGTGGTAAGTAATGAGAATGTCTGTAGAGAAGTAGGAATTGTTGGCTGCTAACGCTTCTGCAAAGCCCTGCTGATTTGATATGCAAATGATCACAAATTATTCTAAGGAACTGAAAATTTAAACCTTAGCAAATTCTGTCTGGGGAGACTGTATTTTTTTTTTCTGGAGCCCTGTTATACTGGAATAGGCTTTTATATGGACAAAAGAAGAACCAGGGTTAAGGAGGCAGCACAAAACAAGAGCCAAATGTCAGCTGTGATGGCCTAGATGGTGACTAATAGGCGGTCAATTTGATAACTGTGTGGTGGGGATTAGCCAGAAAGTCACAGTAATGGCTTCAGCTTACGTCCCTTCCTTCATTCAGGGTTGTCCATTCTGTCAATGAAAAATGTCCACTGAGAGGTCATTAGGAAGGGCTCCCTGTAATGGGGTGTGTGACACTGAACACCTACCTAGCTACAGTTCATCCAAGGACTTGAAAGCACTCACTTTTAATATGTCTGTGAAACAATTACTGTAAGATTGCAACCATCTTGGGCTGGTACACCAAGGCACAGGGAGGTGACAGGACTTGTATGGCATCAACTGTTGTATGTCTGTGTGTATCAAGGGAACAGTCTTGAAGCTGAGTGGTGCATGACACCAAGTGCTAATTCATTGACTTGTCCCACCTCCATCCTTTGCCCTGTACCTTCTGCATCCTCCTCCATCTGGTACAACTAAACTAAGTTCTGTCCCATGATCATCAAAGGAGAAACAAGCAGAGGCAACTAGCACTAAGTAGTTGGTAGGGAGAAAGACCAGGGAACCAATACAGCTACTGAAACAATTGCTTCTAGGATGCATTTGCTCCAGAGAACACTTCAGAGATTTGGTTGGTTTGGGATTAGGAGCTCACTTGCTGTAACCCCTTAAAGTGAAGCAGTAATTACAGTCTGACTTGTAGGAGAACTGCAAAACAAGACTCTTAAACCCAGCCTTCTCCACCCTTACCCCACTCCCACAATGGCCATAACCTACATCAGGGGTCAGCAACCCCCGGCACGCGTGCCGAGCATGACATGCCAGGGCATTTTGCTCGGCACACCACCGCCAGCCCAGGCTCCAAGCAGCTGCTGCCAGCCACGGAGCCCAGGCTGCTCCCAGCAGGCGGCTGGGAGGCTGCAAGCCCCACTGCAAGCAAACTGGGCTCTGTGGGCCGGCTACAGCCGGGAGGCTGCAAACAGCTGCTCTGGGCTCTGGCTTGTCAGCACTCTGGCACCTTCCAAGGTAGACATTGTGGGTTTTTCGGCACTCCAGCCAAAAAACGTTGCCACACGTGACCTACATGGTGTGTTGTACCACTGAAGACACCCGCTGCTGGTTTTGTAAAGGGGGTTCTGGTATCCCAGAGGGTCAAGAAGCGTCGGCAGTAATGAATGTCAGTGAGAGCCGTGTTGAATCGCATTCCTAACCTTCTGATCACAAGCAGGTTGCTGCGTAGAATTCTGTCCCCGTCCTCTTACAGAAACCATTAGTGACGTCCCTTATGGCACAATGCACTTCTTGCTAACCATTCATGCTAACCCTTTTGTCTTTTCGGGGGACAAGGAAGGGGGCGGCTAGGAAATTGCTTTACTTGGTTTTTTCTTGCACAGCTATAATGACATTTTGTGTGATTAAACTTCAGATGTACAAGTAGCCTTGTTTTGGAGGGATAGGCAGACTGGCTGGATGGATAGAGAAGACCAAAGGGAGATATGGTGACAAGAACAGTAAAAAACAGTGATTTTAAAAAAAAGTCTTGTTCATTCCCTCAAAAACTACTGTTGGTTTTAAGGGATTTGTTCCCACCTGTTTTCAGATTCCTTAATCATTTTCTTCCAATGTTCCCTAAAGTAAAGCAGGAGGGAAAGGGAATTGGTTTCTACCATTTTGCAATTCCTAACACAGTTACAGTGTTGGCAAGATTATTAAAACTAACTCCCGTAGCTGCCAAAATATAGGCTTCAGCTCAGGAAGCAAAATGTGATTTGTCTCATTGTGACTGTCAGTAACGTACAACAGGGACTTACAATCAGCAACTAATAGGAACTATCTACAAAATCTGTGGTTCTTGATCTGAGTCGTATCTTTCTCCGTTTTGATTTTAAGGCTAGCAACAACTAGTTCTGGGATGGGGGCTTACTTTGAAAAACAGGTAATTTATATTTATTGAACAAGAAAAACATTAAAAAGTGTAAGGAACCTATAGGGGTATGTATTATGGAGAGCTGGGCAACATTTTCTAATCAAATATTTCATCCGCTATAAAATGCAGATTAGGGATAACTGAATCTATTTGCAAATATGTTCCAAATTCATGAAATGTCTTGACTGGAGAAAAACAGGAAAAAAAGTTGAAAACAAAACCTGTTCAGTTAGACTTTTTTTTAGAACTAAACATGCCGATTTTTATTAAGTGAAACAACGTGCCATTTTGAACTTGGCCAAATTTACTTATGTGAATGGGTAAAACCCCAAATGAAAGGCACCTCTTTCTTGAACTTGAAATACCTTTTTTTTCTTTTTTTGGTTATTCACTTTGCCAGAAAACAACAGCAGTTTGTTTCAAGTTGACATTTCAGGTGTTTTCAAACTTTTCAAATATATATATATTTATATTTCCGTTCAACAAGCAAATCAAGGAATCAGTCTTTCATACCGCTCCCAGAGAGAAGTAGGGGTTGGCAATTGGAAAGACCGGGTTTCTCAGTGAGTTTCAATCTGCTTTCTCGTGGGAGGAGTCCAGGTCCAGCGTGGGCCGCAGTCCTTTGGATCATTGTCCACAATCCTTAACTTTCCCCATTGGTCCTGGAGCATAACGGTATGGATTTTACTTCAGAGGCAATAAGCCATAACAGCTTTCTCACTAATCAATACTAGGGGACAGCAAGGGAAAGCAGCAACAAGGAATGATAAGTGAGGGTTTTCCCTAGCATTAGGTATACTCAGTACAATTATTCAAGAGGAAAATAAGTAGATCAAGTGGACGTGCATGTCCGGTGCTCAGAGGAAGCATGTCTATGCTCTAAATGTTGTTGAAGGTTGGTTCCTCCTTATACACAGATTACTTTACTTTTCCTGATCACTGAGACCTTGCCTTTCACAATGACCTTCTTCTTTTCCTGTTTTTACCCGTTACTTTTTGTTAATGCTTATTAACCCAGGTTGAGGGCTTTTCATTCTCTCCTTTGTAGTGTCCCTAGCCACCTTCTTCCTTCCCCACCCTCTACTTCCATATGCTACACATAGGTTGAAAATATCAGCTGTTGGTTTTGTATAAGCCAGTTTTAGGGTCCTTTGGGGTGGAGAGACGGTATGGATGGTCATGAATGTCAATGAGATTCTTCTGAACATGCAGAGGTTGCTGTACTTCTCTCCAGCTCACACAATTTCTAGCCAAATTCACACTCCATAATGTTATCATGGGGGGTCTCCTTAAATCCTTACTTGGGATAAGCAGTCATGGTTAGGACTAGTTCCCACAGTGCTGTCACTGAAACACCTGATTTAAATCTCCTTAAATTTGAGGGGGGAGTTTAGATTCGGATGTAAAGTTCACTGCGTCAAGCCTGTCTCTAATATCTGAGAGTCAAAGACATATTTCTGAGAAAGGTACTCAAAAACTGAAGCAGAGTAGAGCTTTATCCATAGCATGTTTGCTCTGTGGCTTTCTTCATGATTTAGTTATCCTCCAGATGTTTCCTCCTGCCAGAGGAAGGCTGCTTTGTTTGTTTTAAAGACATTTGCTCTGATGGCTCTACTTGCTGCTGCTGCTGCTGCAGATGAGCTGTCCTGTCCAGAAAAGTGACTGATCTTCTGCAGCTAATGAGGTTAACCACTCAGTCTGGCCCTTCAGCTACCAGATGCATATTTGCTGCTCCTTTTGGAAGCATCCAGTGTTTGAGTAAACTTGTGCTGAGATGTAGCCAACTAATCTCCAAGCCGATTATGGTGGCAGATTTGCAAGGGGATGAAGAAGAGCTGTTTGCTTTATTCCCCCTTCCTTCCCCTCTGGTTTTCCCAAGTCCATCTGTAAAATTGTCCCAGTTACTGTGTCAGGGTCATTTCATCACAGCTGATTTCTCAGAGCAAATAAGCCTCCATGCTTTGACATGTTTTCAGTGAAGCACCATATGGGATTCACAAGTTTCAGTCTTGTCTTTAACAGCTCCCTGTTTTTCTAACCCAGTATTTTTAATGCCTCTCCCTAATAGTGATGTGATGAACAGAAAGAGTGAAGGTGCAAGAAATGCCTCTGGTGAGGGGAGGAGAGAGAGAAAACATTTCCCAGGGAGGCATTCAGAGCCAGTTCCAAAATGTGGCCTCCTTGCCAAGTGGCTAACACCCTTCTGGGCACTTTCCTCTACCTACGTATTGCTTACGTTGCAGTGGTGGCTGCCCATCCCACCCCCGAACCAGGTTTAGGTTGGTCAAACACAGAACAAAGCAGTCGTCGTTGCAAAGAGCAATCTAAGCAACTGCAAGCCCAGAGGCATTTCATTTGTGAAGAACAAAGTGACACGTCTCCCCGGCTTTGCCCAGTTTTTATTTGGTCCAGTTTTACCCGACTGAGCAATGGCAGAACCCATTTCCACATCACACAGAAAGCTTCTGTTGGCGTGTACAACAGCAAAGAATATGACTGCTGATTTCTCAGAGGAGATCCCCAAGAAACAATGACCTGATCACACTTTTCAGCTGATTCTTATCCAATCTCTTGACAAAGTCATATAGAGACTGCGGTGAGCATCTCCTCTCTCGGTGTAGTTGCTTTCATATTAGATTGCAGCTTCATTTCCGCCCTGGCATTATCCTTTCCTGGATTTGCCATGTCCTTTCTATGATGAGGCATCAGTCATGGAAGCGTGACTGGGGTTGCTCTGCAGGTGTGACTTTCAAACCTAAACTGCCAGAGGAATGGCTCTCTGAGTCCCCCTCCACCGCCTTGCATCTTCTCTGGTTACTGACACCTGCGTAAAGTGGGTGTGATAATGCTGCCATTTCAGTAGGGTTAACTTGTGCACTTATGATGCACAGGTATGAATAAACCAAGGGAAAGGGAGAGCACAGTCAGACCCTTTAAAGCTTTAGGGAAAGCATCTTGTCTTGTCACATATCTTTGGGCATCACATCTCTTTTGAATCATTTTTCTTCTGGAAACTGCAGATCAGTCTCGATCAGCCCTGCATAAGTGCTCTTCCCCTTAGCGCCCATCCTCTGACACTGTGAGACACTGAGACATGGGGCCCTGGGCTAAGTGGGTACTTCTTATGTTCTTATTGTGTTTCCTGGTGAAGTCAAGAATTTGGCATCTCAAACTTGAACGTGGCTGCACTGGCACCTTTCATCCTTTTTTTTTTTTTTTTTTTAATTACTTATTCTTGATTTCTGCAGCATGCACACAGGTTTATTTAGTTTCTTGCACGTGCTAGCTTTCCTGCTTCTTTTGCTCAATAAATTATCTTGGTTAACAGCTCTGTGTGCCAGGGCAGAGATGCCCATTAACTGAGAATTTGGTGTATTTCTCTCTGTTCCTTTGCACCTCGCGCTTGCTCTGAACAATCTGCTCTGCAGTCTTGCTCTGGTGTTTGCATAAGGCTGCAGTACTTGCCACTGTTTTTTAAAGACCCCCTCTGACTTGGATCCAGTCCATTTTCAAGATCTCTTTGCAAAGGGGTGGGTTTTCCTGTCGCTTGTAGCACAGCCTGGTGTAACTCCGTGTCCCACAGGCTAAATCAATATATTTAGTGACACCAAAATAATCATTTACTAAAGTAGCCAATAAACTGCTCCCTTCTGCGGTAAGTGTTATATGTTGTCAGGGCAACAGCCCTATTACAGTGATAGCCAGGTTTAGTCAGAATACAGATGTATGAAAGCCTGGTCCTCTTTCTTAAGTCACATTGGATCTTTCTGTTTCAGAAGCAGCCATTTTCTGGCTTATGTGAGATGTTGGCATTTGTTCTTGGACCAGGTGGATATATTCTAGGGAAATCATATGTGATAATCAATTATTAAATAGTAACAGTCGCTGAAATCTGTGGCTAAAAGAAAATGGCATTCGTACGTCCAGCTCTTTGAGCAAAGCCCAGCAAACAACCGTTTGTGGGGCAGAAAAATATCAACATCCAGACAGGCCTTATTCTAGAAGAGACACCGTTTAATAAAGATGATGAGAAGTTGCTTATAAAAGGGTTATCATCAAGAATCAGTGGATTAGGTGAAAGCATTTTATGTGGGAAGGAGGAAGTCTGGCAAATTAGATATCTGCCTTTGCTAGGTATGCCTTCATTAAAAATTGGATCCAGTAATGTGATCCCAGAAGGAAACCTATACAATGCATATGTTGAAATGGAAAAGTAATATAGTGCCTCGGTCCTAATTTGAGGTGATCAGAAAATAGCTGTCCCATTCCAGGGGAAATTCTGATGTTTCAAGATTTGTTTTTGGGACCAATTAAAACAAGAAGTCAAAATTACAAAACCTACCATGGAAAGTCAGCTCTGAAAACAATTTGGTTTGGAAACGACAAAACCATGCATTTCTATAAAAGGGAATATTTTAAATTATGTCAAAATAGTTCATCTAGATTATGTCAAAGTAGGCAGGCAATATTAAATATGCCCTATTAATATACTGTCAACATACATATTCCACTATAATATAATCTTCAGATTGAAATGAATCAAAGTGATGACCTCACTATAAGATGTTTTACCTTTCTGAGAGCCAGTATTTCAACATTATCAGAACGAAATGGGAAAGCCAAAACAATATTCTCTTAATGCCTTCCCATAGAAAGTGTCATCAAGATTGACACATTCCTATCAGGGTTTTAGGGTTGGCAAAACTGTATCTTCTGATACAAAACTGTTTCCTGTGGGAATCATTGTACTAGACCTTGAACTTCTACCACAGAGGATGCAGGCCAGCAGCTTCACGCTCCAAGGCCTGGGCTGGGCCTCTCTGTATTTGATGTGAAGCAAAGTGGTCTAAATTTTAGAGTTTCTGAGCACTCCTCCTGTGGCCTTCAGTAGGAATTGTAAGATGCTCAACCCTTCTGCCCAGCTATTTAAATCCGGCATACAAAGTTCAGTATGTAATTTTACGCTCAAACACAGACTTTGGCATCAGTAGTTAGAGGATTGATGAGAAGGCTCATGGTTTCATTTTAAAGACTGTTGCATGAACCGGGAAGATGCCTAGAAGAGGTGAGGCAGGAATATGCCAGACCAGAAGGGGATGAGGCATTGTGGCCTTGTGGATGTATTAGACTAGAAATCAGGAGGCATTGCTTCTTTTCTCAGCGCTATCACTCTTTGCTTGTGGCTTTGGCGGAAGGGTTAGTTGCTTCGCCTCTCTGTGCTTTCTGTTTCCCATCTGTAAAAATGACATGAATAATATTTTTCTTCTTTTGATGAGCACTGGGTGCATGCCTAGCTCTTATGCAGAGATGAATGTTGAGAAATGTGGGCACTGTATCCTTTTATTTAATGGAGCTGTAAGGTTAGCAAAGCTGTTCTTCATGTAGATGACCAAGTATAAATCACCTTTGATTTACTTTGAACTTCCCCAGGCTTCCTAATAATAGCAGTGCCAGCCCATTCATTTTGCAAATATTCTTTTAAGCAGTGCAGGATGACAAATGGGCTCCTGCTTTATGGTGAAAGGCAAAGGGAAGGACTTTTTCTAGGCATTCAAAGGCGTGGGGAGCAGGAGAGTTCTCCTTCATGATGCATGGTGAGGACCATAGTGACCGTGCTTCTTGTTGCAGGGACAGAAGGAGAACGTCACTGTCTTTGACAATTAAAACATCTCTGTATCTTATTCTTATTCACATGCTATTATTTGAGTACTTGCTATTAGTTACTTTATATGCAGCCTTTGCCTGCAGGCAGGCAGGACCGGGCAGGTGAGGCCACAGTAGCATTATGATTCCCTGCCCCTTGCACCTCTCCCCTGGTCCTTCTGCACAGTGACACAACAAAGGGGAATGTCATGGCTGTGAAATGCCCCATTAAGCCTCTGCTTTTCCACCTGGGATCCTTTTTGTCTGCTTTTTGGTCTTGGCCACAGTCCTATCTTTTCATGCAACTTGATCTCTGTGGCAGGCTGACAGAAAGACCATTTGTCAGTTGTGTAAGTATGGTAGGGCAAAGGTGGTCAATGTGTGTTAGCATGCATGCTGCAAGTGGCATGAGCATCCTGTGTGTGTGGAAGGCAGCGGATTGGGGAGGGAACAGGGCAGGAAGGAGAAAGCAGAGCAGCAGATTGGGCAGAGGAAAGGGACTGGCATGGCAATCGGGGAAAGCGCAAGACTAATTTGTGTCATGTCTGCCATACAGGTTGGCCCCCACTGAGGCAGGAGAAGCTGTCATGGTGGCAGCTAGAACGGCATAGCTAGGATTCTCACTAGGTCAATAATGGCTCTTGGTCTCCATTAACTAGCTGCTGATCTGAACCCTTGCAGGCTGGCCTTGCACTTAGACAAGAGAGAAAGCATTGAGCAAGCTGGGACTTTTTACTACTCCCAAAACTCATGTGACTCCTTCAAGTGAGCCCTCTCTCTTGATTATTGAGGAATGAGCAATACACTGATTACCAACTCATCAGACCTTCTCTCAGGACTTTGGACCAAACTCTTATCATACTTTGGAAAGCTTTAGATCCTGTTTTCTCCTTCCTCTGTTTCGCATTTCCCTGCCCTCCCTTCCATCCAGCCAGTGTGGCTCAGTGAGCAGACCAGTGGTGTGTTACAAGCATGAGAGTAGCAACGCAAATGCCATAACAGAAGTTTGGGAGGATGATGCTACTGCTGTGCAAGCCTTTGGGCCTGCTTTGTGGGCATTTAGATACTAGATTTCCATTATTCAGACTGAGGCTGCACTTGGTGATGATGTATAGGGGAAAAGTATTGCACATTTTCCTCCCACTACCTCAACTCTCAAGGCAGCCATGGCTGAATTTGTTCACCTCCAGGCATGGAAAAAGTTTTTATATAACAGGCATTATGAAACTTGGAGAGGTGCTGCTTGCATAGATGAGTTGAGTAGGAGCCATCTGTAGTGTCATTTTCCAAACATTTTTCGGCAGAAGTAGCCAGAAGCTCTGAAGATGGAAGGATTCAGTCTCCAAGGGTGGAGCACAGGGCGGTAAGTGACCTCCTCTTGCTATGGGCCAGTGACAGGACAGGGTTTTCCCAAAGCCTGAGCTCTCTTGCCTTCTGACTTACCATCTACTGAAGTCCCAAGCCTGGTTGCTTCTGCAGGCAGGAGACCCTTGTTCCCTCTGACTCACTCCTGTGTCTCTCTGAGTCTGGGGCAGTTTCTCAGCTATTCCAAGTGAAAATTGACACTCCAAGTCCCAATACAGATTTTTCTCACTGTTTCAGGAGCAGACCCGTACGTGATCATTAAATGTGAGAATCAGAAAGTTCGCTGTGCTGTCCAGCAAGACACTGTCAATGCCATTTTTGACATGCAAGCAGTTTTCTACAGAAAGAGCACTGACTGTCCCATTACTGTCCAGGTAAGGAAGAGAACCTGGGTGTGCTGCAGTGCCAGCAAAAAGAGGAACATTATGTGAGGGGGAAAAGCTCACTTCCTTCCATGGTACCTGTGTGTATCTTAGTGACATAAAGTAGCAGGTGGTTTTAAATAAATTTGACTTTGATGGGATGAGGGTCTGACAAGCATTAACTGTTTCTTCACTAGTCTGATACCCAGGCTGCGAGAATCACTGCTTCTCCATGACAGCACTGGCTGGAGCAATTCAGCTGTTTATACTGACCTTGTATAGAGACCATATTTATTCGTATACTGCATGCTCCTGAACAAGGCAAACACTTTGTTTTGGGAAGGCAGAATACAGAAAAAAAGACTTGACAATAAGTAATGTAATAGAACAAGTAACACATTGCATAACACTGCTTTGTTCCTATCACAGTTGCATGTATTCACATATGCTGTAAGACTGACTCAGCAAGACTAGGGATATAGGATAGGACAACTGGATATTATGGTAGGCCTACATGAAGAAGGTTACCTAGCCATACATCAAATATGCTTTTAATCAATGCTGTTCAGAAATCCCTTTCTTCTTTTGAGACCCACACCCCAACATACAGCTTCTGATTTTCATGGGAACAAGTATGTGTGGTATCCAAATAAATATGGTGCTTCCTCTCCATATAGTAACTGTTATTGATACCCAAGACTTACATGGCAATCTTCATTTGTGGACCTCAAAATATTTTACAAGAGTGCTAGAGTATCTTTACCCCCACTTGATAGGGGAGAAAGGAAAGTTAATTGATTTGGGATGCCATGTCTTGACACCTGGCATTCCTAAGCTGAAAGGTATCTCCTTGGTCCCCCATGGGCAAAAAAGAATGATAGAAGAGCTATCATCATAAAACTCAGAATATAGTCATGGGTGAACGTAACCTGAAAAAACAGCTGACAAGAAGGGCAGGTTTGTGCATCATCACAAGCAGGTTTTACTCTGAGCACCAGTGGGTACCAAGGCAATACCCCTCCTATCTTTCTGCAACAATCCACTCAACCCCTTTCACTTTCCCAGCTCAACCAAGAACAATTAGAGTAAATCAGGCAACTACTTCAGTAATCAGGGGCTTTGCAGTCTCAGCCAGATCCACATCCCCAGGAGAACTATGTGCTTCTCTAGCAACACAAACCAGCCTCAAAGCTGCTTGTACTTGGCAATGGCGGATTCTCCCATGTGGTGAGGTAGAGCTGCCAAGGAGACATATGTGGGTCAGAGGAGACATGGACAAAAACCAGCTGCAAGAGCAGTTCCCCTGGGGCTATAACTAGTTAAGCATAAAGCAGCCATCCGGGGGCAAGGAGGGGCTGTGAGGTGGAGACGGCATCTTATTAGGTGCGGGTTGTTATTGTTGCTGGACCCAATTATCCCATTTTCATTCATTTCCTAGGTAGGATAGTGAGTATTATTATGAGTTTGTATATTCCTCTATTTTCACAGATTCATAGATGCATATTTATTTGCATAGCATATGCATAGTATAGAGCAGGCTTCAGGCCCTAGGAAATTAGCCCCATTTAGTACACACCCTTCCTTCCTTCCTTCTGTTCCAAAGGGTTGATACGGGTGCCCCTCATCTGCCAGGGCTCTCTTAGGCAGTATTTGAAAGGAAAGCAGCGTCTCAGCTCCAGTTATTTCTTCTCCCTCGCAATTGTGTCTGTAGGTCTGGAACAGCAACATCTTGTGTGACCAGTTCCTTGGACAAGTGCTGCTGGCAGCATCGCCCAGTGACCCCAGAGAACAGCAGACTCTGCAGCTCCAAGGGAAAGGCGGCGGAGAAGCAGACGAAATGCCGGGTCACATCACCGTCAAGGTTGTTTCCAGCGATGACTTTATGGAGCTATGAATACCAAAGCCCTGTGGACCCAGACAAAGCTGTCACCTCGCGGCTGGGGGCCTTGTCTGTGCTTTCAGTGTGAGTGACTTGGGAGCAAAAATTGCACAAAACCATAAATCATTTTAAAAGAAAAGCCCCCTTGTGCCCCATCTCAGCACAGCTATAAGCAGGAGAGGATTTTATACAGGAAGAAAATATATCATGCAGCAACTATAGTAGTAGGGGGCAACAGTAATTCAGTGACCAAGCTCATTACAAACCACCACACTATCTGTCCTTCCCAGATATTTGGTGCATTGCACTATATCATGACAAATCATATTACAGCATATCTGACTACTTTTGGAGGGCTTCAGTGCAATGTGTTTGTTATGTTATATTTTTTATGGCAATGAGAGTGGAGCCAGACAGGAAAGAAGCTGATTTCCATGTTATCACCTGGAAGGGTAAGGGGCAAAGGTGGCATCCTGGGCCCAAATGCTTGTCCACTATTGGAAACGTTTAATAGCATGGCTTTCATCTATGAGGCAGATTGTTCTGGTCTTAAATGAGTTGAAACTGGCTTCCTTTTATATAATGCTACAATTGCTCTTATTAATAGGCCTAGGGAACCCTGCAGAAGAGGAATCCCAGTGTTCAAATGGCAGTAGGACTAAGCAGTTGAACAGTGTAACTAGTGTGAGTTTTGCCCGGGCAAAGACCACTGGACTTACCCTCATATTCTTTCTTCCTGAGCCAGCCAGCAAGCTGAGGTCTCTGACCATGAGAAGGGCACCTACAAATCCAGCGATGGCTTTGACCTAGTAGAAACTCAGTAAGAAGAGCCTCTAGTCACAAGAGCCTGTCTGAATAGCAGTTTGATACGTGAGACACTTTACCAGAGGGCTGTCCTTGCTGTTGAACGTTCCCTTCATGCCGCTTGTACTGCTGAGCATGGTACCAAGGACTCACTGTAGGAGGACACAGCCCTCCTGGGGGCAGTCTGGAAGGTAGAGCTGTAGTAGGCTAGCATTTTTTTTATCACACCCAATTTTGTGTGAGGGACTAATAGCCTTTAACCAGCTGTATCACAGGACTAAGTTCTCCCACAGAGTTGGCCGAGATAGAAGCTTCCTTCCAGCCTTTGCAGGTAGCCTACTAGTTAGCTTTCCCTTGAACAGAAAGCACCTGTGCCGTTGAGCGAGGTAGCAAATTCTAGGTGTAAAATCAATTCATAATGAACTCCAGACCCTTCACCATTCGCCTGTTCAGTGTTAGTGTTGCAAATTCTGCTCTTGGGGTTCAGCTTTCAGCTTTACGTTCAGACAGCGGCTGAATCCTGGGTAGGGCTGAATTTTCACTCATGCGGAAGTAATGCCAGGCATCTTGTGAATCTTTTTCTAGTGGGTGAAATGCTTTAGGGCAGAATTACATGAATATTTCTGCAAAATATTGTGGAGATTTGTTCTGCAGCTTGAAACACCCCGCTGGCCCTGTGTGAAAATGAGATGAGTGGTGTCCTGAGGCAGGGAGGGAAACACACAAATGAATCTGCCACTGTGCTAGTTGACTGCCATTGGCTTGGTTTCATGTGTCAAATCTTCATATCCAGATTTAGCCCTGAAAAGGCTTGTGACTAACCAGTTTCACATTATGCCAGTATATGCATGCATTTTGCATAATTTGCATAATTGTACTCTCTACAAAGGAATGAGTTTCTGGATATTCTTTTGGGAGAGGGAAGTATGCATCTGCGGGAGTGTAAAGATCCAGCTTTCCCAGACAGCTCAGGCCCCGGCCAAACAAGAATGCTTTTAAGGGCAGGGTACAAACATCACAAAGCATCTGGGCTCTGCTTGAGGCGCTGCTGGCAGTTACCAGGCCTGAATCTCTTTGCCCACTATTTTGACACCCTTGTAACTCCGGTGTCGACAGTGGAGTTACTTCAGACCTGCAGCAGTGCAAGCCAGCAAGAGACTTGTGCTCTTCAGGTGCACAATAATTATGCAAGGTCCCAGATTTTAAAACAAGGCATCTTTCTGAAGTCTCACCAGCTGGCAGGGAGGGATGCTCAGGGTGGAGCCTTGCCAGGACAGCAAAGCCTCCACTGCATGAGCTCCAGGAGGGCCCAGAAACAGATGTTTAAAGTGGAACAGACAATAAAAGCTGCTCCTGTGGACTGAATCGTATCCTAGTCAGCAGAACTGTCCCCTCAGCAGTGCGCCACTCTGAAGTGGGGTATGGCCCTCAGGTAGCATCATGTATCCGTGTGTTGGCAGAAGCCCTTTGCCTTTTGCAAACTAAAAGAAACATGGGCTGTAGCAGCTCCTGTGTGCTTGCCCAAGTATACACGAAGGTACAAAGCAGCTCAGCTTTCTTGTAAAGGTGCTAGAGACTGCAAAAATTACAATCCCAGAGATGCAGGTCTCTACCCTGTGGCATGCAGCTATGCTGGCCTGACAAGAAGAAGCAGTAGGGAGGGCTCACCTAATGTCATCAAAGCTCGGGTGGTTGTGTTGTCTCATTCCCTTCTTGCAAGGCTGTCCCACAGAAAGAGAGACAAGTGTTGACTTAATGATACTAATAACTGGTAAATTCAGACAATGGAGAGGGAGCATTGCCTTGGGCATGGTTCCAGCACACCACCTTGCCTGGCATGTATGAAGGAGTTGGGTATTTTATGATCAATAGGATTATCTGTGGTTCTGCATTAATTAGTGTTTGGAAATGAGATGTCAGTGTAACAACAGCCTGGGCAGCATTTGCCTATTAGCAGGTGCTAATGCAAGCTGGGGAATGCCCATTGGGGTCTGTGACTCACTGAGGCAGCTGACTGCCTTGTTACCCTACCCAGCCATATGGAAGATGGAAACAGGCCCTGGTAGGGGGAAGAAGCCAGACTTAGCTGGGTGTTGTCTGTTCCTGAAGCCAGACCCCAGGAAGATGAGGTTGGACTAGTAGGGCTGAAATGGCATCTTCCCATGGCACTATGCATCTTCTTGTGTCTATGAGGCTAGGGTAAGTAATGGGTTTCTGCTTATAAGAGAAACATAACACATTAAAGTCATGGACATCACTACAGAACACAAAGAGTGTAGAAAAAGCAGTGTCGTATCAAGCAAGAAAATTTTTTTGAGAACAGACAAAATGTTTGGCAGTCCTGCCCGTGGAAAGGCCTCAGAAGTTGAATGGGTTTGTTCTGACTTTTTTAGAGCAAGACTTCTTTTGGTTTCTGTACGTTCTTGCCCTTGGTAGGAAGGCAATGGCTGAGTAATGCAGAAACAGAGAGGCCAAGCCAGGCTGTAGATGCAGTCCTAGGCCTCCCTGAGCTGGCTCTATTAAAATGTTCAGTGCTGCCAGTTTGCAAACACCCCTGCTTAACCTTTTCTTTGCCTTCATTTGTACCCTGCAAGTGAATTAGACATGTGGTTACCGCATCTTTGGCCCAAGCCCCACTGTGTCTTGGATAGGGTGAACAAAATCCACATCCAGCCTCACTGAGGCTTTGCCTTCCCCTCCCCAATGTGATCTCTAGCCCTTCTCTTTTCTGAAGCTCCCTTCCCTCCTCCTCAGTCTTCTCCTCTACAGACACTATTACAGCACAGAAAATGCCCAGTTCCCCTCCCCTCAGCCAAGCGTAGGCCGATGCTGATTTATGGCTCCCTGGCTCACAGGACCAGTCATCTCCAAGGAGAATAATAGATTGAATTTGCTGAGCACAAGGCACAGTAATGTGTCCAGAGTTGGAAAGGAACCACTTTGCATGGGCTTTAGTTGTTTGTCTTAATTAAACCTTAACAGTTTCAACATATCCCATTTTCCAGCATAGGCGTGGTAGACATAGCTTTGCTGTAACACAGCTCTCCCCGCCCTGAAGGACATATTTTCATTGGGAAATGCAGGAGGGAGGAGGACAAGACTTTTGTGTGCTAACAGGAGGTGTCTGGGGGCTACATATCACAAGCAGTGCTCACCGTCTGTTAAATACTGTGACCGTCTCTCAGCTCCTTGGGAAAAATGGATCAGATTGACAGCAAGTTAGCACAGCTCCATCACCTTCAATGTAGATTTGCACAGCAGAAGACACAGCCTGATAGAGTCCCCCGCATTTTCAAAGTCAGCACTATAACTATTATGCCATTTTAGCAATTGCCACTATAGTGTGAGGAAGCATTTTGTGGGGCTTCACCGTTCCTCCCTCACCATGGTTTTTCTCCTGGCGTTGCACTGGTGCAGGAGCATGGGCACGGTACTCTCATCCACTGCTCCCGGCTGCGTCTGAGGCTGGATACTTCAGATGGAGGAGCAAACATCCCCATATCCACTGAGGCCTGATTCTGTGCATATTCTGGCTTAAATCAAGAGAAAAAAAAAGCTTCACAGCTGTGCGAGAAGACTCAGAGCCACATCCTTTGCTGATGCATTGTAGCTACACGAATTAAATAGCTGGAGCTTGTGCTGGGATAGGCTCCGGCCGCTCCTTCCACAAGTTAGTTGTGGCTCATGAGAGGGTGAACTCGTTACCCATTTAACTGGCCACTGTTAGCAGTCACTGCCCTTTGGTTCTTGTGTAAAGAGTACAAGTGTTTCCCGATGGGCGCCCTGGGTTCATTAAGCATAGTGCTAGCCACTCTTCTTCCAAGTCTGGAGAAAAGCCCAGTTCTCTATTGTGCCCCAGTGCTAGTAAGGTGTCCCTCACAAGAAGACCTGTTCCCACAAATGCAGGCACTCGTGACAACACACTGCACCTGCCTGAATCAAGCCTTGGCTTCCTTTCCACCTTCTGCTTGCTAAAGGCCTCAGTCACACCCCGGGTGCCCATCATAGAGGACAGTCCTCTGTCCTCTATCGATACAAAACCAATGCCTTTATGTCCTCTATTTTTCTCTTCCAGAGTAAAATAGAGGACATAAAGGCATCTGGTCTCGTATCAATAGAGAACAGAGTAGCAGAAAACTGGACTGTCCTCTATGACGGCTGCCTCTAGGGTCAATGAACTTATGTAGATAGGTCCCACAGCAGTGTGGGTTGATGTTTTCAGAGGTTTTTAAGCATGTCTAACAGAAGCAAGGAGAGCCTCTGAAAATCAGCACCCACCCACATCCCATCACCATAAGTACTTTAAACCAATCACCCTAAATTAACCCCCCACCCTTTGAAAAAAGTAGGTGTTAGATGTCATTTGAATGCAACTCTGCCATGAGGCTGTGATGCTCAGCTGGGCTCACGCCTGCCAGATGGATTTCAACTCTTGCACATTATTGTTTTTCATGCCGTATAAGCATTTTGCAGCATTGGTACTTTTATATTGTGAGAGATCATCTCTATACTTGCTAGAGAATAAACTTTTTTATTACGTTATCTGCACTGCTGTCATTTTTGTTAGTGTAACTGGGGATGATAAAAAAACACAAAACAGGTAAGCTGAACTAAGGAAAGGAAGCTTCCACAGTGACAGTCTTCCAGTTAGAAACTAGAAATTAAAACTAGTTTAAAAGGCTGGGGTGAGCACTCAGTTGTCAAGACCCAGCTTGCCCACGAGGTGGCAATGCTGCTCTACTGTTCTCAGAAACCCTTCTTTTTTCCTTTCCTTTTGCTTTTGCTTTAGGGCAGTCTAATCATTTTACAAACAAAGCCGGTACATCATGCTCTTCTTTATAGTAATGCATCAGTTGCTCTGTCCGTGACTGTGTTTCTCAGCTAAAGAGGAGATGTGCACATCTTTTTTCCCCCTCGCCATCAGAGAAGAGCTAAAGTGAGACTTGAACTTGGGGATGTTTGATCCATGCATTTCCCACTCTATTCCTAATGGGGCATGAAACACGAACTCAGCCACAAGAACCCTGACCATATGGGGTATCTACACCAACCCTGCCTCCCCAGTGCTCAACCCACCCAAACACACCTCCTTCCAGCTGCCAGGCCACCACGGACAAGCACCCGGCCTCTCCTCCAGGATGCAGACTCTCACCACAGCTAGACACGAACATCCAGGCCAAGTGCTGAAGCAAGTTCAAAGCAGCTCAGAGCCTGACTTCCTATCTAACAATGGACTTGCAGAGATGTGTGTTAGTCTGAAGGCAAGGTAGACTTGCATCCTAGGTAGACTTGCATCATGGACTAACTGAAGTAGTTTTACTGCAGTACAGCTAGTGCAGAAAGAAGTCCTGTCACAGTGTCATATATCTACCTTGGTTAGTCTAGAAGATACAAGTCTACCCTACTTTCTAATGGACTTGCATGCCATGCAGCGAAACTGCTCCAGAGCTTCATGTCTTGTTACGAGTGCCCAGTGCTTCCCAAGCTAAAACTCCATTCTCTGTGTTAATAATTCTGGCAAACCATAGGCATATATGTTACACATCAGCTAAGGCAGGCACAGGAACAAACCATCCTGACGCACAGGAAGATAGCAAGTATGGCAGAAGATCAGCTTGGCTTAGCAAGGAACTCGTCAGTGAGCTAAACCATAAAAAAGAAGCTTACAAGAAGTGGAAAGTTGGACAAACAACTAAGGAGGAGTACAAGAGTATTGCTTAGGAATTCAGGGATGAAATCAGGAAGGCCAGAGCACAACTGAAGTTGCAGCTAGCAAGGGATGTGAAGGGTATCAAGAAGGGTTTCTCCAAGTACGTCAGCAACAAGAGGAAGATCAGAGAGGCAACTTAGTGATAGATGATGTGGAAAAGGTTGAAGTACTCAACACCTCTTTTTCCTCAGTCTTCACAAGCAAGATCAGCTCCTACACTACTGCACCTGGCAACACAGTCTGGGGAGGAGGTGAGCAGCCAAAAGTGGTGAAAGAACAGGTTAGACATTATTTAGAAAAGCTGGATGTGTACAAGTCCCTGGGGCTGGATGCAAGGCACCTGAGGGCACTGAGGGAGTTGGCTGATGTGATTGCAGAGCTGCCAGCCATCATCTTTGAAAAACTCATGGCAATTTGGAGAAGTCTTGGATGATTGGAAAAAAATATAGTGCTCTATATAGAGCAAATATAGGAAAGCTGAGGAAGTATGGGTTGGGTGAATGGGCTGTAAAGTAGATAGAAAACTGACTAAATCATTGGGCTCAGAGGATAGTAAGCAATGGCTTGATGTCTAGTTGTCAGCTGATATCAAGCAGAGTGCCTCAGAGGTTGATCCTGGGGCTGGTTTTGTTCAATACCATCAGCGACCTGGAAGATGGGATGGAGTGCCACCTCAGCAGATTTGCAGATGACACCAAGCTGTGGGGGAAGAACGGGGAAATAATACACTGAAGGGTTGGCTTGGGATTCAGAGAGACCTCGACAAATAGGATTAGACTAAAAGAAGTCTCCTGAGGTTCTCTTCTAGGTTGGCGGACCTCCTCTGGCGGGCTTTAAACTAGGCTCGTCGGGGGAAGGGGAAGATGAGGGCGGAGGAAACATCAGACTGCCAGACCAAACAGCACCCACAACTACAGCCCAGCCCAGACCAATGAGTGAAGCAAACAAATAGGTAAGAGAGAGAGAGGGGCCAGGGTAACGCTGGGACTAGGCGGTCAGTACACACACCCACAGGAGGCCTCAAATGCCTCTATGCAAATGCTCGTAGTATGGGCAACAAGCAGGAGGAACTCACCCTCCTCCTGGCTGACACCAGCCCGGACATAGTGGGGATTACGGAAACGTGGTGGGACGCAACACATGACTGGGCGGTGAATGTCAAGGGCTATAGGCTGTACAGGAGGGACAGGATAGGAAAGAGAGGTGGGGGCGTGGCGCTCTATATTAAGGATCCTCGTTAATTAGCAAGGAGTCAGGGGAGGGGCACTCTGAAGTGCTTTGGGTTAGAGTACAAGGCAGTCAAGGGGAAAGGGACTTAATGGTGGGGGTCTACTACAGACCTCCCAACCAGGGAGAAGAGCTTGACCAGGAATTCTTAGGTCAGCTCACAGAGGTAGTGAAGGCCAAGGATGTGGTAGTCATGGGGGACCTGAATTTCCCGGACATCTGCTGGGAAGAGCAGTCAGCCAGGTCTAAATGCTCACATAGGTTCTTGGCCAGAGTGCAGGACCTCCATTTAACCCAGGAGGTGCACAGCCCCACCAGGGGGGACACCTTGTTGGACCTAGTGCTGGCCACGGGTGATGACCTGGTGAGGGGGCTGCGGGTGCTCGACCACCTGGGCAACAGCAATCATCGCCTGCTGGAATTCACCATCCAGCGCAAGGTGGCAAAGGCATGCAGTAAGGCAGCGGCCCTAGATTTTAGAAGGGCAAACTTCAGTGAGCTAAGGAGGATAGTTGGTGAAGCGCAGAGGTCCCGGAGGGGAGGGGAGCCAGGTGTCCAAGGAGAGTGGTCGCTCCTTAAGGAGACGATCCTCCAAGCCCAAAGGAAGGTAATCCCAACCAGGATCAAAGGGAGCAGGAGAGCACACAAGCCTCCGTGGCTCACCAAAAGCATCCGGGAATGTCTCCTTGCTAAAAAGGAGGCTTACACCCAATGGAAAGAAGGGGTCATCACCAGGGAGGACTATTCTGTAGTTGTTCAGGGATGTAGGGGGGTAGTTAGGAAGGCCAAGGCAGAAGTGGAACTGGGACTAGCTTCCCAGATTAAGGACAATAAGAAGTCCTTTTTTAAATATGTAGGAAGTAAAAAGAAGGTCCTGGGTAATGTGGGGCCCCTGCAGGACGCCATGGGAAACTTGGTCGTCACACCAGATGGCAAAGCTAACATGTTTAATGATTTCTTTGCCTCCGTCTTCCTAAGTAGGGACCAGAACAGCCACCTCCCTGCTGGGCCCCCCTCGGGCCCCAGGGGAGGCACACGTGGGCCACGGGTTAGTGAGGATTTAGTTAGGGAGCTTCTGGAGGGGCTGGACGTATTCAAGTCAGCCGGCCCGGATGATCTCCACCCTAGAGTTCTAAAGGAACTGGCCGAGGTCATTGCAAGTCCCCTGGCACAGCTTTACGAGCACTCGTGGTACTCTGGTGACGTACCGGAGGACTGGAAGAGGGCCAACGTGGTTCCCATCTTCAAAAAAGGCAGGAAGGAGGACCCGGGAAACTGTAGGCCGGTTAGTCTTACCTCGATCCTAGGCAAGCTGTTTGAGAAAATTATGCTGGCACACATCCCGGAGGGGCCAGCAGGGGACTGCATGCTTAGGGGCAACCAACACGGGTTCATCAGTGGCAGGTCCTGTCAGACCAACCTGGTGGCCTTTTACGATCAGATCACCAGATCATTAGACGCAGGGGTAGCAGTGGATATAGTCTTCCTGGACTTCTGGAAGGCTTTCAACACTGTCTCTCACCCCGTTCTCATTAAGAAACTGGGGGGCTGTGGTGTAGACACCAACACAGTCAAATGGTTCGCCAACTGGCTGGAGTGCCGCACCCAGAGGGTGGTAGTGGATGGGTCCTTCTCAGCCTGGAGGGACGTGGGCAGTGGGGTCCTGCAGGGCTCGGTCCTCGGGCCCGCACTGTTCAACATCTTCATCAGTGATTTGGACGAGGGGGTAAAAAGCACCCTGTTCAAATCTGCTGATGACACTAAGATGTGGGGGAACGTGGGCACACTGGAAGGAAGCAACAGGCTACAATCAGACCTTGACAGGTTACAAGGGTGGGCAGATGAGAATAGGATGTGTTTCAACACAGACAAGTGCAAGGTGATGCACCTGGGGAGGAACAACCGGCACCATACCTACAGGTTGGGGAAGTCCCCTCTTGTCAGCACGGAGGCGGAAAGGGATCTGGGGGTCATCATTGACTCCAAGATGAACGTGGGTCGGCAGTGTGGGGAGGCAGTTAGGAAGGCCAACCGCACCTTGGCATGCATCCACAGATGCATCTCGAGCAGGTCCAAAGTGGTGATCCTCCCCCTCTACGCGGCACTGGTCAGGCTGCAGCTGGAGTACTGCATCCAGTTCTGGGCGCCGCACTTCAAGAGGGATGTGGACAGCATGGAGAGGGTCCAGAGGAGGGCCACTTGCATGATCAGAGGACAGCAGGGCAGGCCCTATGAGGAGAGGCTACGGGACCTGAACCTGTTCAGCCTCCAAAAGAGAAGGCTGAGGGGGGATCTCGTGGCCTGTTATAAACTAGTCAGGGGGGGATCAGCAGGCACTGGGGGAGTCACTGTTCCCCCGAGCACTGCCAGGAGTGACCAGGAATAACGGTCACAAGCTGGCAGAGGGTAGGTTTAGGTTAGATATCAGGAGGCGCTACTTCACGGTCAGGGCAGCTAGGGTCTGGAACCAGCTTCCAAGAGAAGTGGTGCAGGCTCCTACCCTGGGGGTGTTTAAGAGGAGGTTAGATGAACATCTTGCTGGGGTCATTTGACCCCAGTACTCTTTCCTGCCATGGCAGGGGGTCGGACTAGATGATCTGCTCAGGTCCCTTCCGACCCTAGAAACTATGAAACTATGAAAGACAAGTACAAAGTCCTGCACTTGGAACAGAACAATCCCATGCACCACCGCATGCTGCGGACTGACTGGCTAAGCAGCAGCTCTGTTGAAAAGGACCCGGGGGCTACGGCAGGCAAGCTGGATAGGAGACAACAGTGTGCCCTTGTTGAGAAAAAGGTTAATTCTTCTAATTCTAAGGCTAATCGTGGGCTGCATTAGTAAGACACCCCCCCCACACACACACACACTACAGAAAGGATGTAGACAAATTGGAAAGTGTCCAGCAGAGGGCAACAAAAATAGTTAAGGGCCTGGACCACAAGATATATGAGGATAGGCTGAGGGAACTGCGCTTATTTAGTCTGGAGAAGAGAAGACTGAGGGGGGATTGAACAGCAGCCTTCACCTGCCTGAAGGTGGGGGGGGGTCCAAAGAGCTGGACTGTTCTCAATGGTGACAGACAACAGAACAAGGAGCACCGGTCTCTGTGGCGGGCCAGTAGGGGCCACTTGTGCACCAAGCCACCCACCTTACTGGGGCACACCCACAAGTGTGGAATAACTGCCACCTCCACCACCCAGGGTCTGGTCATTGCTCAGCCCTGTGCCCCCCAAGGTGTACAGGCCTTGTAGACCTTGAGGTCACTTGACCCCCCTGCGAGATCTTGGAGTGCTTCCTTTAACCTGAGTAGCCTTCCTAAGTCATCCAAGCCAAGGGAATACAAAGGCATGCCCATCCCCTCTCAAACATGTACCACAAAGTATGTTACAGCACAGGGGTGGGCAAAATGCGGCCCGTGGGCTGGGTGTAGCCTGCCAGTCTATCCAGCGTACGGAGCCCCCTAAAAAATTTAGAAAATTAATATTGATCTGCCCCTGGCTGCTTGTCATGTGGCCCTCGATGGCTCGCCAAACCTCAGTAAAGCAGCCCTCTGCCCAAAATAACTGCCCGCCCCTGTATAGCAGATAGCTTTACTGGGTACAGAGGGTGGGCTTGGGGAAGGGTACGAATCAGAGAAGTATCAAAAGACTACCCAGAGCAAAGAAAACTAGCCTGATAGCCATTTAATATGCTTCTAAATTATTATAAGCTACCTTTCTAGTTAAGTTTCTGGTAATTTACTCGCTTCAGCATCGCAGAAGAGAGTGAGGGTTGCAGAGGTTCCAGCTGTTGCGTCAACGTCCCAACATGGTTTTGCTTCTCCCTGGAGAGCCTCTCAAATAGCTCCCCTGACCTCACCTTCCAGACACAATCAGGGGCAGGGTTGCTTGAGGCCGACCAACCAATTTGAAAAGCATCACACCTTGACCTAGACTCCAGCCAACGCCTGCCCTCCTAGGCTAAAGGCAGGAAGTTTAACAATAGACCTGGCCACAGAGGGAGAAAGCTTCCCCGCTCCCATGGGTTGATAGGCACATGAGTGAAAGAAGAGGCTGGAAACAGGCAACCCAAAAAGTATGGAGGCTGGTAGGGGGTTCTTTCACCATCTCAAACTGCAGCAAGGGAAGTTTAGGTTAAATATGAGGAAAAACCAGGAGGGTAGTAAAACAATGGAACAGGCTACCCAGAGAGGTGGTGAAACCTCCATCTTTGGAGGTTTCTAAGACCTGGATAGACAAAGCTTTGGCTGGAATGATCTAGTTGGGGATGGTCCTAGTTTGAGCAGGGAACTGGACTAAGTGGCTTCCTGAGGTCCCTTCCAGCCCTCATGTCCTATGATTCTATGACTTACACTTTTCTCACTTTGTGAATTGTTAGTGCCATCATTTGGAACAATGCTCTCTGCAATTTGGCTTTCAGTTGAAATTATAGAGAGACCCAACTGAAATTGAGCCTTGGAAGGACACAAGCTCATCTTTGTAAGGTTAAGTTTCAAAAACTCCCCAGTTGCAACAGGGACAGACAAGGTTAACAGAATCCTGAGTTCCATGGTTATGACTAGAAACGAGGGCAAAAGCTTATTTTTGCACAGAAATGCCAACGCTGTGTTTTGGAAGCATTCCAGTCCCAGCTGCCTGCCAAAAACTTGAAGTTGCATGCAAAAATCCAGGGCATTTACGTCAAAGGATGTCTCTTCCACAGGCATTCTGTCTTCTACCACTTTGCTTAAAGCAGTGCATGTGGTATAAAGCTTTGTGCAGCATCTTCAGTGCTTCCAAGAAATTGTACAAAAAACTGAACAGCCTACGGTACTCCTTAAGTTGGAAAACTCTTTCAGCAAGTGGCTGTATCCATGTCGCCACGGTAAACTTACCATCCTCCACATCCTCAAGCCCCAGCACTGCTCCATGCAGCCTGTTTCCTAAACTGGAAATAGTTCAACCATTCTGTGGAGAATGATAAAATCAAAAAATGTTTCCAAACCACCTTGCCAATATTCAATCAGAGCATAAATATGCCATCATTTCTCTTTATCAATCCTACAAATTCATTTCAGTCTAATTTCCAAGACAAACGCTCTCTATAGGATAGTTGTTCATGCAAACTGTTGATTACTTTTGTTTCTCTAGGAGATTCATTTTGTTTTCCAGTCTCAAGTAAGCATGCCAAGTAAAAGCAAAATCTCTAGAAGTAAATAGCAGCAGAATAAATAAACAGGAATGTAAAAGCCAATCTCACTTTATACATTCTCCACTGGAAACCTGGCATGAAAAGTGGGAAGCTAAAAACTCCTTTCCATTACTATACGAAGGAAAACCCTTACTATTTGTTTGAAATTGCCCAGGATTCACAAACAAAAAAGTGAACTCTCTTCTCATCTACTCACCATTTGGAAAGATCTGTCAGAACATCAATGCTCAGAGTTGTTTCCTCTGTTAATTCCTGCATATTCCTTGAATAACTGTGTAATCATAAAAGTTGCTTGTCCACAAACAGCTACAGCCACAAATGACACCCCCTCACTGGTGACATTTGCTTTTTTGTTTTCTTTTTTCAAGCCTGTCCGAATGCCAGGAGACTCTTCTCATTAGAAAAGCTATTTTCAGAGGTAGACTCACAGACGTGTTGGTTGGGTGAACATACATGACCGGACAATTCCCGTGCATCAGCTGGAAGTAAAGCAGTTTTACATTGTAGACATTGCTTCCAGTGTTTCGTCTGCAATGCTCGACTGCAGAAAAAATGTTTGTTTTCATAGAAGACCATCACACTATCACTTCCAGTTTTGGTCATGACCATCCACCCGATCACTGAAGACCGCTAGCCAGAAAGAGATCAACCAACCAAACATCCAATATGAATTTCTCATTCAATCTGAAAGCACCACCTCGGACTGCTGTTGCCTGACAGCACATTCTGTGGCATTACCAGTTTGCCAAGTTTAATGGAAAACAATTATTGCCAGTGAATGTTTTTTATTTCTGAATTTACTTTTCAACCCCCTTTAATTTCTCCCCAAGGTACATGGCTGCCAACTTGACCTACCTGTAAGGCTGACCCAGCACAAAACGAGTACGTGCAAGGGGTGAGATAGGGCTCCATGGGCATTTCTTCTCTTTTCAGTGCTCAGCTGTTTGTTTGCCATCATATTTTTCACCTGTGTTCTTTAACATCATGTTTCTATGTATAACAACATGAATGATCTGAGAAGACTTTTTTATGATTTTTGGGAAAAGGAAGGTTGAGTAATCTCTATCTGTATAATATGGCACTTTCATTTCCAGTGTTTTATGATTATATACAGTAACATGGGCAAAGTACAAGATGTTGAAAACAACATTAGGTGAAGCATCTGAACAAGTGGGGGGCACTGAAGTAGCTGTCAACCTAGCTTGGTAATGCCAGGAAATACAGGAACTCCAGAATCCAGTTGGGAAAGGATAAGCAGGCAGAAGGACTCATTAATGCCGGACAGCAGGTGAGACTGTGTTGCCCTCTGTTAATATTGGCCATTTACATTCATGCAAAACAAAGTGATATTTATGGATGTCTGCAGCGATCTCTGGGAAGTATGAACTACTTTATGCATCTCAAGGAGATGTTAACTGGAAAACCCAAGATACTGGAAGAATCTGGCAACCAGTCCCACCCACTAAGGACTCCATGGATGTGTCCAGACAAGTGTGGAAATGTGGTACGTGGCTGTCTGCAGTGCTGCACACCACATATGCAGGTGATCCTTGTGCTGCTGATTCACAGCACTGGGGGTGGGGATGTCTGACCCCGGAAAATCCCAGGGTCAAAAATACCCGCACCTAAAAAAAGCAGGGGGAGGGGCACGTGCATATGGCAGCAGTGCACGCTGCCCAAAACCAGACTCTGGCCGGCCAGAGCCACACTCCAGCTGCTGGCCAGGTTTCTTGCTGCAAGATCGCCATGGATGCAGTTCCCGGAGGCCCTCAGGACCCCAGGTAGGGATGCTGGGGCCAGCACAGTTGCTGGCCCCAGCCTCTCTTACCCAACCCTGGACAACGTGCCATGCACCATTACAAAACACGTTGTGCCACTGTTATTTGTCCCTGGGGAAATGCATGTGCCCACTGGTGGGGATGTACCCTATGCGTGGTAAGAAGAGTGGAGTGCAAGAGGCCTAGCTCACCCAGTCATGCCAGATGGCAACACACCTATCTCTACCTCTGTGAGGTACAGAAGAGGCCTGCTACAACTGCGGGCTCCTGCTTTTCAGGGAAGAAACAGGGTGGAGAGTGGACTAAGACTCTGTGGGAGGGTAGAGCTACAGGAGCCCCCGTATCAGAATATGTCCAGGGCTTTGGATCATCAAATCCAGCCATGGTACTTATAAACTATTTCCCGGGAAAAGCCTCCAGAGAGAGCTGAGAACACACCGTTCATTGGTATTTATAACTTTTATTTGCAATACTTTAGGTCCAAGTTTCAAACTGCAATATTTTTACACTCAAGACACAGTCATGCACAATCCATATTTCAATTTTCTATTGCTTCAACCACAATTTAAAATAACTTAATATTGGAAACAAAAAAAAAAAATCTTAAAAAAAATAAATGGCTGCTGAGGTCAGTAAGATGGATCCATGCCATCAGCACATTTACAAAGTAAATAACTTAGTTCTCTTTTTAAAAAGCTCATAAGTACCTTTTAATCCAAAGTTACAGAAGAATTTCACTACACGTTGTTTTGTTTTTCTTTTCTTTTTTTTTTTTTTAAACAGATAACACGTCCTAAAAAAAGGAATGTACAGCAAAATGAGATACATTTCTGATAAACAATGAAAATGTAGGATCCTCCTCTGTGTACATTTGTCTGGATACCCTGAAGAAAAATCCAGCAGACACCAGTATCATTGTGAACCAGTTGAACTGGGGCTTAGAGCTGGTTAAGACTCACACCAGTTAAAGGTCACAGAATTCTTGTGCCAGACTTCACTAGAATGGAGCATGTGCGTGTGCCCCACACGTGCTGTGCAGTATGAGCCCATGTATGTAACTCTAAAAGAACACCCTGGCTTGGCCACCGGATTGAAGTTGTACTCACAACATTAGTTCTTCTCCCCACCAGGCCTTTGTCACTTGTCAGAGCTGCATCAAGAAGAGCCGACTTGCCTTTCGTGGCTGACGACAATATTCTGTTGACAGATCTACCAACGTTGCCTAGTGCTAGCCTAAAACAGTGCAGCAAAAAGCGACTGCATTTGCATTTCGTTTGTAACCTGGAAGCTTAGAGGTCAAATCTTAGCAGGCCTGGATGGAAAAGGTTTGCATGCCTCAACGGCATGGTTTTTGGCCTATTCTGACCTGTTAAGCACCGTACCATGTACAAAGAGAGAGAGAAGTCAGGATCCTCTTTCACCCCCTTACTTAGCCAGGGGAGAATTTCTAGCAGCCAGCACATAGTAACATTCAGCATAGATATCTATGCCTTCCTAGGACCTGCTAATTAAGTGCCAGGTCACACTGCCATTGGAGTCAACAGCAAAACTCTTCCTGACTTCCATGATAGATGAGCTGAGCCCTACATCTATCCCCTAAGTATGCAGTAAGTTTGGACAGATGAAACAGAGAACATTCAGCAGCAAAAGGATGTTCATTTAAAACAAGTCAAGCTGACATCCTTCCCCCATGCTTCCTACAATATGATGCCAGCGAGTAACACTGAGGAGACCTAGATTCAGGAATGGGCCTGGGACTGCAGGCAGTGCTCTAGTGGAGGCTACACACATGATGGAAGCAATAGACCCATTCTCCAGGTTGAGTAGACAGATTTAAAGCCTTACTGTAAACAGGCAGTCTAGAAGGGAGTGAAATGAGAAGCCTGACTACTTTATCTCAGCCAGTTACAAGGTCTTGTTTAGCAGCCACCTTGGGCAGAAGCAACAGAGAGGGAGTAGAAAGACTTGAGTAGCCAAAAGCATGAGATTATGAACAGCAACGATGGCAAGAGTTAACCTCTGCTTTCTCTCTCTCTCTGGAAATAATCTTTCAGCTATTCCAAGCCCCTGAAAGGAGTGAAGGCTAGCGAGGAGGACACACCGATAAGAACCACTAAATTCATACCCTCCTCTTCCCTAGACTGCAAGTGAAATTCAGGTTTGAAAGTATGTGCTAGCCCCTTCTGCACTCCATCCATGACTGCTCGTTCAGACTGACCATTCATTGCTCCTGATTTCAATTCTATTTTCCTGTTCGCCTTGACACCATTCAGTACATAACTGGCCAAAGCAGGTGTTGCTGGCTATGCCTTGCAGTAAATGGGCACTAAGCATGAGTGGGTGGGTGTCCCTGGGTCAGAAACAGCAGCATCTGGCATATAAACAGGAATGCAGACACGGTTAGTCCTCTAGGAAAACATCAAGTGCAAAGCCACTATGCACCAAAATTATATAAAAAGGTAATTTCTCATTAAATCAACTTGATGAGTTATGTTGTCCACAGTTTCCATAGTCAGGGTCAGATTCTGAATGCTCGCTCACCAAGAGTAGCTAAGCAGGGATAGGAACAGTTGCAAATTTAGACCCTAATGACCGAGCAGAAGGCACCAGTGAAGAGAGTAAAAGTGTCCTTCCCCTTCCTCGCCATTCCCACAACACCGTGTTTGAGACTGCCGCTACTCCCAAAGATGCACATGTCCAGTGTCAGGCCCAAAGCAAGTGGATTTCACCACCACATCGTTCATACACAATCCCAGTAGGCTATCTTGGCTATACAACATTTATACATAGGGGAAGGTGCAGGTGAGCTGCTACCAGCTTCAGCCAAGCAATGACCCCTTTACATCAAAGAGAGAAAATAAAGGACTACCCTTTTACATCAAAGAGAGCAAAGGGAAGGGTTTTGTTGTTTCACATGGTACCAGCAGAAACCCAAGCGAGATATCAGAATGGTCTCCTTTGAAACACTGAGATTGTCCTTTCCCTGTCTCTCTCAAAATAGGTGACTAAAAATGAAGATACTTCTCCAGTCCAAAGAAAAAACTATTTGAAAAGCTGGAGGCTCTGCCTTCTGGACTGGAGTCACTTTTCCCACCCCTTATAAGTTACTGCATGTGAATAACTGACAATCCACTGATGAAACATGTAGACTAAGAGCCTTTGCAAGGCTCACACGGGCCAATCTAGCTTTACTGTGCATGCCCTGGTATTTCAAGCAAAGCAAACTTTTCTCCTGTCTTCAATGGTAGGTTTTATGGATTCTCTCTGCTATGAATCAAGTTGTTAACAAACTCATTGAACAAAGAAATCCACTTATTTACATGCTCAAGGTACAGGGGTGAGGAATATTCCTTATGTCACCAAACCTCTGGCTAAATATTGGAAGTAACATCTTCACAAACAATAGGATATGATTTAGCGTTTCCCTTTCCTAGTGGCTGGAATGTGCTTTGTTTCAGAATGGAGGGAAATCAGGGAGGTTATTTAACAGAAGTATAATGCTGAGATGCACCTGCTAGCCTCAAAGAAACCTGATCAACAAAAATGAAAGATCAAATAAATACTCAAATTCATCTGCGCACAATGAGGTTTGGCCAACCAGTAGCCAACGGTGGAAAACAGACGCACATATTTACAATAGCAGACGAGACATGAAAGGTGATAACACCACCATTGCCCGAGCCTGCCACCAAGACCTGAGAGCACTGTAAGATCCAGTCATTCCTTGGGCTCCTGTGAAGGCAGGCAGGAGCCTTAATACGTCTATAAGGTTTTTATTCCCCCACCCCCTTTTCTTTTTTCTTAAATAAATAATCTGTACTGTGCTTCTCAAGCTTCCCTGACTTTACTGCTGTCCTGTTCCTTTCTCAGGACCTTCTGGATCCCCAGGTAGCAAAAGGGCCTTTTTCACACTTTGTCATGACAGCGGACTGGAATAATATTCAAGAGCTAGATAAAGCTTTACTGGACTATGACTTGAAAATTAAAATAGAAAAAGGCAAATAACCAATCTATTAGAACCTGGAATGAAAGTATTTGACCAACGTACAATATGTAAATCCTTATATATCTATATCTATAGATATAGATATATCTATATATCTATCTATCTATCTATATATATATATATGCTTTTGGCAGCAGGTCTCTCTAATACTTCTTAAAAATATATAAGAGATGCCTCTCAGCAATCAAGATGGTACCAGAGATTTATTGGATTTGTTTGCTTCTTTTTCTTTCTGCAAGGGCAATGCCTATCCTAATGTGCTGTTACTTGAGCCTGTAAGTCATGTACAAGGTTTGTCCCTCTCCAGACTGCTTTCCACATTAGTATTCCACTTGGAAGTTGGCCTCCTAGTTCAGGAAACTGTAAGAGCAGCTGCCATCTTTCTGCATCTGGTGACGCACAGCATTTAGTGCTGCAGAATATCCCAAAGCAAAGGGCTTTAGGGATGCTACCGGTCCCATTAGCAGGCATGTAAACTAATTGGTCCCTGTTACAAAGAATTCAAGTGGGGCTTGCATGTTGGATAGAGTCACTGGCAGGAACTGGATTTCAACAGTATCTTGTCAGTATCCTAGGAATTATTTTTTTTGTGTAAAATCTCTGGATTTGCTGCTGCAAAATAAAATAAACACTTTTAAAAACGAAAATAAAAATTAAGGCCTCTTATGAAAACAGCTGCATTTAAAAAGCTAGAGCCAATAATATTTCCTAGACTGGAGTGTGCACTGTCCTGAAGAACTGAAGCTACCATTTAAAAAAAAAAATCATCTCTTATCTTTTTGGGGTTGCTTTGAAGGATAGGGTTGGGGAAGATGCCAACATCTTTAGAGCTGAAGAAAACAAATATGGAAAAACAGTAAATCAAATAGTATAATCTCTCAAACATAGGGTTTTGTATTCTGTGCCTGGCAGAGACGCTCTGGAAAAACTGATTTTATTTCAAGGGACAGATATCTGTATGCACCTTTGTGGCTAAGGAAAGTAAAAGTTACACTGGAAATAGAAACTGTCGCTTGTTTACTACTTGTGTAAAAGTTAAATGCATTTTATTTATTCACTGACTCGTTACACAACAAAGATGGGCCTTCCTGTGCTTGAACCACTGGATTTTCAAGCCTTAACTCGCATTGCCTGGATATCTAGCTTGGGTTGACAAGGAAAAAAAACTATCACCTCACAAGATGGGAAGGACCTTTTCTTGTTTGGGTGTCAATAAATAAACTTCTTCTGCCCCCCAGGTGATTCAGGAAAGGTTCATTAACACTTGACTATGATAAACTAATTAATGCCACCTCAGTCAAGCTTCAAAGAAAACAATCAAACAGTGAGGACTGGCCAGTAGGTGATACCGAAGAAAAGTCACAACATGAAGACCTGAATAGGAAACCTGGACTAAAACCCCAAATCAAACAAGGGCTAAAGACCTAATCCAGGAAAGGGCTGAGCACCATAAACTCCTTCTAACTACAGCATGAGTTAAAGACATCTAGCACCTTGCAAGGACACTCAGCACCTTGCAGCATCAGGCCCTCAATGGGTACGTCTACATGTGCACATTTATTGCGCAGTAACCTAATATAACTGCGCAGTACAGGCACATATCTACACATGCATGCCCATACTGCACAGTAACTATGGCAACTTATGCCAATTTGGGCATAAATCTGATGCCTGCATGATGCAGGTATCAATTTTATGCCCAATTAGTTAGTGTACAGTAACACACGTGTAGATCCCTTACTGTGCAGTAACACTGTGTATAGACTGACTTGGAACTCACTTTAGTCCCAACTCAGTCCACACACAGCATTAATTTGCTTTAATCCCAGCACATGTAGACCCCAGCCCATTCCCATTTACTGCACAGTAATTTACCGTGCAGTACATTTAAGCCAGCATAAATGCACATGTGGACACGCTCAATGGGAAAATTGCCTTGATCTGCATTAGAAGGCTCTACTAACAGTGACAAGACCTCCGCTACTCACAGCCAGGATCCAAGGCTGTTTCAAAGGGCTTGGATTTTGACTTAGTCATCTTACTAAAATACAGCAGCAAAAATCCATATAAACTCCTTTGCTGAGTGAAAACTACTCAAATTTGCCACTTCTGAGTAAAAATAAAATACAAATTGCTTAATTAATCCATTTTGTTCCTTTACAGATAAATGTAGTAGTCAGCACAATCCTCAGTCATTTCCAGGAGTTAGTCTCCCCTCGACAAGTGCACACTTGCATTATGGGGTGTTTGGTGTGTGCACTGAGGAGAGTTGAAAGCAGACCCAGTTTATGGCTGTAAGAATATTTATGTAGTCCAGTCTGCATTTTTCTTCCTATATTTGCCTTTGCCCTTTTTTTTTTAGATGCCTTTCCTCTTCCGGCTTCTGCTATACTCACTCATGCAGAACTAAATCCTGCAAGCCCTTATTCACGTAAGTAGTCCTCATGATTTCAGTGGGATTGCTCACGTCTAGATTGCTCGCCTGGGTAGGAGTTCATAGGAATGGATCCCTCCAATTTATTGGCAATGTTAGAGATGCTACACACCCTTCTTCAGCAGACACAATGTGGACATGAGGACAGGCAAACTCTGTTTACAGAACTAAAAATATCACTGAGCTAAGATTGCCCCTCCCCTACACCAATGCAAACCTAGGTCAGGTAATAATTCATTTCCACAGGGCTGCCAGGGCCTGGATACAACAGGCTAAGATCTGCCATCAGTTGACTTGTAGTTCTTACGGTCCAATCCCACAGGGTTGAGTGCTGTCTGCAAATTGGTTGAGCCTCCTCAGCTCCCTTCAGTGATAGTGCTCTTCACTTAGTCTTCTGTGGGAGCTCTGGGTGCTCAGCATGTAAGAAAAGAGACTCGGCACCTAGCTAGACTGGGCCCATTGTCACTTGACATTTTGATGATAGTGTACTATTGGACGAGCACTTTATGAGCAAACTTGCTGATCTTGCTTTTCTTGTTTTTAAAAAAATCCCACAAAGGCAAAAATAGTACAATTAATTATATGAATCAAGCTGCCAGGGACCCGAACACTAGATATTCATGGCTAAAAGTATGCATCTCCAAAGGATGCTTCATCTGCTCTGCTCTTGATACATTTTTGGATTGGAAATACAATTTCACTCTCTTCCTTATCTAATGGTACCATGAATGGGCAAACGCTAGAGAGCAGGCTGTGTTCAAAAGATGATACCGTCCTGAAGGAGCTGAATGCAGGACTTCGCTGCAATTCCAAGCCATAGCAAAACAAAACACAAAACAAAAAACACCCAAAAAACCCCAAATCCCAAAAATGGGATTGTGCATCTTTAAGAAACAACCAATTGTTTAAAAGTAAAACATAAAACGTTCACTGGGGGTCTTGCTACCAAGTTGTTTTACCTTGGAAATAGCTTAGATAGCAAAGCCATTACCTTTCCATTCTGTCTTGGGTCCTGTTTCATCTTAGAAATATATTAAGGAACCAGAGAGCAGGAAGAAGACACGTGATAGGTTTCTATTCCTTGGGGAACCAGAGAACTGCTGGCCCCCATCATGACTGTGACGGTTTGTCCTTCTACCCACCTGTCCTGCAGCACAAGAGTTGAGGTTTTACAGAGTTTTTGTTCAGTCCTGCTCTGGAGAGAGCTGGTGTGGGGTGAAGCCAGCCCTCAGTGCTAGCGGCTGCTGTTCTTAATCGCTTCCTTTGCTGCAATAATCAGAGGAGTCAGGCTGGAGAGAGGCTTGGCTAGTTTTAAAAATGGATGCTACCAAAAAAGAATAAGAAGAGCAGATTAGTTTCCTTTCCAACACACATTTTTCAGACAGTCTTCCTGGAGTGTTTTTGTGGTTGCTCTATAATTAAGAACACAGAAACATATTGCTCCTGGGTCAGGGTCCAGGTAGCCATCTCGCATACTTCCATCCAAGAATTGATCAAACACCACCTTAAACCTGGTTGTTTGCCTCTGCTACTCCTATTGGCTAGGGACAGACATTACACATAAACCAGTTTAAGTGATCAGAAACTGGTTTAAACCTGTAACAGAACAGATATTCAGGCACATAAACCAGTTTGAAAATGGCCGAAACTGGTTTGAGATAAACCTGGTTGAATGTAGTATCAGTCTTAACTGATTTGGCTCAACCTGGTTTATGCAGTGTCTGTCCACACCCCTTGCTGTTAAAGAAGAGACTCCCAGCATCCCAGCATGCTCTCTGGGCTCAGCTGGCCCCTCCTCTCTGCTCTCTAGCTGGAGCAGGGGTGGGGCTGGAAGTTGCAGATCAAAGAATGCAGAGCACTACATTTACATTATAAAGCAGAACCTGTAAAACCTAAACATAGCCTTTCTGAATGCCTGGCTGTAAGGAAACACTCTGCCCTCAGGATTAGTAAGACTTATGCAAGGCTTTCTCTTGTCTTCCTGCTTTACATTTTAAGTTAAACTAAGTTGTGTATGCCATGTTTTACTGGGCTGTATCTTAGCTTAGGCACAGCTTTTTGGTTGTTCTCTGTTATAAGCTTTGCAAATTGCTGGGTTCAATACATGCTTGCTTCAGAGAAAGGACTTTTTTTTCCTATCCCCACTCCTCAGTCTGGCAGCAGCTGTCCCTCACCCCCACCCCGACTGGTGGCTGGCATCCTGTGTGTCCTGCTAGCCCCAGGTGGTGCCTGGGGCTACCACCTCCGTGCCAGCAGGGAGGGGTGTGAGCCTTGGAGGGCATCGCTTTTCCCTCCCCTTTGAGAGTGGCTGGCTGGCATGCTCTAGCACCCCCCAGGCTTTTGGCTTGAGCCACTGCAGGCATGTGTCTGCATTTCCTGACTTAACAGAGAATGCCTGTCCAGCTATTAATCCGGGTAAGCTGTGCAGCTTAAACTAACCTGCAAAGAGTGAATCAGTTCAGGCTCAGGCTTTTTGAATGTCTGTCCCTAGCCACTGGGAGGTGTTCCAGAACTTCACTCCTCCCCTGGCTTGAAAACGCTGGTTCTAATGCATGATTCTAATTTAAAAATTACAGAGTACTATTTAAGTTTTTGAAGGCTATCAAGGGAAAGCCGATTCCTAGGTAACATAAGGATGAAATTAGCCCAACTCTTTGGGGGCCCTGATCCTGTATTGAGAAGCACGGATGCACAAGTTCTAATTGAAGACTCACCTGAGTTGCCTTGTATCAGAAGGCAAAAATTTGACTGCAGTGGGCTGGGTGACACAGTAAGTTCACATATTAACACTGCTCCTTCAGTCTACTCCATGGAGATAAAACAAGCAATTTGCCGCCCTCCAGCATCCCAGGAGGTACTTTGCCCCATGCCCCCCACAGAGCAAAGATGAAGCTCAAGTGTCCTGGCTCTTAACTATGTCCCTGCACGCCAGACTTCTAATGGCAAATCAGAGCTATGCAGGCAAGAAATGGTATTAAACCTTAGCATGCAACATTACAGTGACTTGTAACTGTTCCAAGTGAACACATGAGATCACCCTCATATTTGCAGGATATAAAAGCCACTTTTCACTTGCAGTCTCCTCCTTTCCCTTCCCATTTTACCTGCAAAAGCTCCTTGGCAGATCCTCTCCTGTCTACATCCATCTCAAGACAGCGGTTCAGAAAGTCTCGGAACACAGCAGAGAGTCTCTCGGGATTCTGCAGTTCTGGAGTGCCATTGGTAGCTATCAGATATAATGCCTAGAGACAAAAAAAAAAAACCCAGATAGTGTAACCTCTTTCTTTCAGGTCCGCAGCTTCTCACACAGTTTTTTGTGTTCAAGGCCAAGTCCATAGCAGCCACCTTTTTAGAATGAAGTTCAGAATGTGCTTTTTGATGACAACCCTACACTGGCAGAGGCCCTTACGAAGACAAAGCATCAGTAGACAGGACCTGACAAAACTTCTAGGTGTAGCACAGGGCTAAATACATACTTCAAAGGAAGCTGGAATATTAAAGTGCATCTCTGCAGCACTAACTCTTTCCTCCAACAATGCTTACAGAAGACTGCAGTAGACATTTTCATTCAATTCCAGGCAATTGGCAATCAAAGGAATTTTGAAGTTAGCACTCTGGTGCAGTGAGTCAGTTTTGAACTTGGATGGGAAGACAAGAAATTTAGAGCCTCATTTTCAAAAGACACGTACAATGTCGTGCCTAATTTATGTGCACATTTCTATGCACACAAAGGAGATGCATAGTTGAATGGAAGCCTGTAAGCCAGATCTTTTACAGCAGTCTACAAATTCCATATCAGCTTTCTTTAAATGAAAAATTACGCTTTAATGAGCTACATAGGAAAATGATTAATACTATCCATATGGCAGGGCCACATTCATTATTTTGATATTGACTTCCACATATTTCATGGTGTTTCCATGCTTCGAAAATGTAACAATGTTCTCTAGTGCCAATGCATAACTGCATCACAGAAGTTGCTAGGGAGTGAACGGGGGGCTTGGGACACCTCAGCTAGTGATGGTCAAGGGTTTCCTCACCTGGAGAAGCAGTTTGCAATTTATGCTTCCAAGTAAACCACCCATTGAGATGAATGAATTCACACCTTAGAAAGGTAAGACTCTATCCAACTTGCTCATTTCCTGTTCATAGTTTATCCTCACAACTACAAGGGCTGGAAATACATTTTGAAAAACAAAAACAGTGACAACTACAAGTCTGGAGAATTCTTCTATCCCAAGGACTGAATTCCACCCAGTTTGGGAATTTGGGGGGAAAACCAACATTTGTTTCCACTCATTTATTAAATCCAGGCTTTTCATATTCATGGACAAAACTCAGCCTAGGGCCCTCATGAACTGACTTCAGACAACTGACTACAGACTTCAGACATCCTGTACTTCCAGGCTGCTCTGAAACCTTTCTGACTTCCTTGTTCCAGGCATCAGACTCCAGAGCAGTGAGAGATGCGCGGGTGAAAGCCCGCTGCGCCCCCGCTCCCCCGAAGCCCCCCAGACACCCCCTCAGCAGCCCCCCCGCCGACCCCCAGCACAGCCGGAGGTAAGCGGGCTCGTGGTGGGAAGGGGTTAACTCCTCGCTCCCTGGGAGGAGGTGGCTGCGTGGAGCCTGGCGGGGTCAAGCGCCGCCCAGGCCCCTACTTGGCCCAGCCCCCGCAGGAAGCCCCGCGACCGGAGCCGCGCGAACAGGCTGCGTAAACAGGCGCTCGAGTTAGCGCGGAGTCCGTGCAGGAGAGGGCGTGGGAGGGCACGAGACCCTGCCTGTGACCCCCCAGAGTAGTCAGCCCCAGCCGTAGCCAGCCTACCAGAGGCATGACATGGATGGGCACGCGCCGCACCCCTCGTGTCCCCTCGGGCTCTGCGGCCCCCCCATCGGGCACCTCAGAGACGGCCACCCAGACGGGGCCCATGGTCCCGGGCTCCACGCACACGGAGCCCCTGGCTCTTGGCTGCGGGGGCTGCCTGTCCCTTTTTCAGGCTCTGGGGCCCGGGAGCATGGCCACCTCCCCGTGCGCGGTCTGCTCCCTACTGGGGTCTCTGGCGCGCCAGCTGGAGGAGCTCCAGGCCACAGGCCAGAGACTGCGTGCCATCAGGGACCGCGAGCAGAAGATAGACTCCTACTGCCAGGCCCTTTTCCCCCGGGAGCCGCAGGGGAGAGCAGCATCTCCCTCCAGGACTAAGGAGGACTCTGGGACCTCCCGCTCTGCCCAGTCAGGGGCATGGACCAAGGTGGTCAAGGGCCCGAAGGCCCGCCACACCAAGGCCCCTGCCCCGCCGGAGCTTAGCAACAGGTTCGCACCTCTTGCAGCCCCGGCAGAGCCTACTCAGTTGCCGGCTCCCACAGGCAACCCAGGCTCAACCACAGCTACTGGCCCCGCTCTCCCCAAGTCAAAGCGAAAGGTGTTTGTTGTGGGAGACTCCATCCTGCGGGGCACTGAGGGGGCAATCTGCCGCCCCGACCCCTTAGCCCGGGAAGTCTGCTGCTTCCCGGGGGCCCGCATCCGAGACATTGCGGAGACGATCCCGCAGCTCCTCCGACCCACAGACCACTACCCCATGCTCCTTATTCACGTGGGCACCAATGACACGGCTCAGAGCACCCCCAGCCAGGTCATGAGGCGCTACAGGGATTTGGGAGCGGACTTAGAGGTCTGGGAGCTCAGGTGGTGTTTTCCTCGATCCTCCCAGTCTCGGGCTACGGGCTGAGGAGGGAGAGAAGGATCCACGCAGTCAACCAAAGACTGCGGAGCTGGTGTCATCGGGAAGGCTTTGGCTTCCATGACCACAGCCCGCTCTTTGGCGAGAGAGGCAGCAAGCTGCTGGGAAGAGATGGCCTCCACCTCTCTCCCCTGGGAAGGAGGCTCTTCTCAGCCAGGCTGGCTGACCTGCTCCACCGGGCTTTAAACTAAGCCCGCTGGGGGATGGGGGGACTACTGCCACTGCTGGCCCGCTGAGCAACCCTTGCAAAGCCAGCAGACCAAGGCACTTAAGGGAGCCCACCCCTGCCCCAGCCCTGGCACAATCTGTGGGCAAGGCAAGAGCCCCCAAGGGGACACTTGCCTGTCTGTACACTAATGCCAGGAGCCTGGGTAACAAGCAGGAGGAGCTCATCCTCCTGCTCAGTGCAAAGAATTATGACGTCATTGGGATAACGGAGACCTGGTGGGACTCCACCCATGACTGGACCACGGGTATAGAGGGCTATACAGGAGGGATCATGTTGACAAAAGGGGTGGGGGTGTAGCTCTCTATGTGAAGGAAAGCTACATGTCCCTGCAAGCTAATGTTGGCAACCAGCATGGACAGCTAGAGACCCTCTGGGTAAAAATTTGTGGGGAATACGGCACAGGGGACACAACGGTGGGAGTCTACTACAGACCTCCCACTCAAAGTCCTGAGCTTGACCAGGAGTTCACCCAGGAACTGACTGAGGCCGCTTGCTCCAGGACCTTGGTTGTCATGGGAGACTTCAATTACCCGGACATCTCGTGGGAAGATCACTCAGCAAAATCCAAGCGGTCGCAAAGCTTTCTCTCGTGCGTGGATGACCTCTACCTGACTCAAGAAGTCTATGGGCCAACGAGAGGCAAAGCGCTGCTCGACCTGGTACTGGCTACGGGGGACGACCTAATCGGCGACCTAGTGATCAATGGGAAGCTGGGTGACAGCAACCACGAGCTGATCACCTTCACCATCCGCTGTAAAGCAGGCAAGTCAGTCAGCAACACAGAAGTCCTTGACTTCAGAAAAGCTGACTTTGACAAGCTCAAGAGGCTAGTCAGTCAGGCCCTCAGGGACTGTGACCCCAGGGAGATGGGAGTTCAAGAAGAGTGGTTGCTTCTCAAGGAAGCGATCCTCAATGCACAAGCTAAATCTATTCCAACACGGAGGAAAGGCAGCAAGAGGGCACAGCAGTCCCCCTGGCTCTCCAGGGACCTAGCAGACCTCCTGCGGCTAAAAAGGAAAGCCTACAAAGGATGGAGGATGGGATTCACCTCCAAGGAGGATTATTCTGCACTGGTCCGGTCCTGCAGGGAGCAAACCAGGAAAGCCAAGGCTGCAACTGAACTCCAACTAGCTTCAAGCATCAAGGACAACAAAAAGTCCTTTTTCAGATATGTGGGGAGCCGGAGGAAAAGCAAGGGCAATGTTGGACCCCTGCTAAACCAGATGGGGCAACTGACAACTGATGCCCAGGAAAAAGCCAACCTATTAAATAGGTACTTTGCATCAGTCTTTCATCAGTCCCATGGGACACCCATGCCTGCTATGGGACAGAGAGATCCGGGTGATGGGGATCCCCTACCCTCCATCAATGCTGACCTCGTGAAGGAACACCTTGAGAAGCTGGATACCTTCAAGTCAGCCGGCCCTGACAATCTGCACCCCAGGGTACTCAAGGAGCTGGCGAGCGTCATAGCCCAGCCCCTGGCATGGATCTTTGAAAACTCCTGGCGCTCTGGTGTAGTGCCCGAAGACTGGAAGAAGGCCAATGTGGTGCCGATCTTCAAGAAAGGGAGGAAAGTGGATCCGGCTAACTACAGGCCCATTAGCCTGACTTCTATCCTGGGGAAGATCTTAGAAAAGTTTATTAAGGAGGCCATCCTTGATGGACTGGCCCAGGCTAACATCCTAAGGGACAGCCAGCACGGGTTTGTTGCGGGTAGGTCTTGTTTGACCAATCTCATTTCCTTCTATGACCAGGTGACCTGTCACCTGGACGAGGGAGAAGAGATTGATGTCGTATATCTTGACTTCAAAAAAGCTTTTGATCTGGTATCCCATGATCACCTCTTGGCCAAACTGGCCAGTTGTGGCCCTGGCTCCACCACAATCCGTTGGCTGGGAAATTGGCTCCGTGGTCGGACCCAGAGGCTTGTAATTGATGGCAGTCACTCATTATGGTGCCCTGTGACCAGTGGGGTCCCTCAAGGCTCTGTCCTTGGACCCATACTGTTCAACACCTTCATTAATGATGTGGACATTGGAGTCAGGAGTGGACTGGCCAAGTTTGCCGAGGACACCAAACTTTGGGGCAAAGCATCCACGCCAGAAGACAGGCGGGTGATCCAGGCTGACCTGGACAAGCTCAGCAAATGGGCAGACGAGAACCTGATGGTGTCTAACACCGAAAAATGCAAGGTTCTCCACCTTGGGAGGAAAAACCTGCAGCACCCTTATAGGCTCAGCAGTGCTACATTGGATAGTACTACAGAAGAAAGAAACTTGGGGGTCATCATTGACCACAAGATGAACATGAGCCTGCAATGTGATGCTGCGACTAGTAAAGCGACCAAAACACTGGCTTGCATCCATAGATGCTTCTCGAGCAAATCCCGGGACGTCATTCTCCCCTTGTACTCGGCCTTGGTGAGGCCACAGCTGGAGTACTGCGTCCAGTTTGGGCTCCACAATTCAAAAAGGATGTGGAGAAGCTTGAGAGAGTCCAGAGAAGAGCCACGCGCATGATCAGAGGTCAGGAAAACAGATCTTACGACGATAGGCTGAGAGCCATGGGACTCTTTAGCCTGGAAAAGCGTAGGCTCAGGGGTGATCTGATGGCCACCTATAAGTTTATCAGGGGTGACCACCAGGATCTGGGGGATCATTTGTTCACCAGAGCGGCCCAAGGGATGACTAGGTCGAACGGTCATAAACTCCTGCAAGACCGTTTCAGGCTGGACATAAGGAAGAATTTCTTTACTGTCCGAGCCCCCAAGGTCTGGAACAGTCTGCCATTGGAGGTGGTTCAAGCACCTACATTGAGCACCTTCAATAGTAAATTGGATACTTATCTTGCTGGGATCCTATGATCCCAGCTGACTTCCTGTCCCTTGGGCAGGGGGCTGGACTCGATGATCTCCCAAGGTCCCTTCCAGCCCTGATGTCTATGAAATCTATGAAATCACGACACAGTTCTGAGGAAAGGGCACAGACAAGGACTGTGAAGATCAACAGACATGCTTCACTTGTGACCTGAGCATAGAAAGGCAACCGACTTGATTGTCTATGCCTCCACAGGATGTTGCTGCAATATAACGTTTTGAATCGTTACCAGGACAGAATTTGCATAGCTTGCAAAAAGGAACTGTGGGACCCCCATCGAATCTCTGAGCCTGGACTTTCAGAATGGTAATCATAGGCCTGGAAATCCCCAGTCCATACTGTCCCTGCTAAAACACCGCCAGCTCTGTCTCCAGCATTTCAGTACACATGACTTTGTTACTATCTTAAAATATAGGGCCTGGCATTCACAGCAACTGCTTCTCACAAGCAAACTGATAGTTCAGTGTGTTATCAGAGGGTTCCCACATTCTTAGGACAGATTCTGATCTTACTCACACCAAGATACATCCACGGTAACTTAATTTGTGGCAACATCTCTCAGAGCTGCAGAATTCATAGCTGAATTGATTTCTCAGTTGTCCCACCTGCGGGACTCCATGTGTACCGAAGACATTCATAACATCAAGCTGAATTTTGGTTCCCAACAGATGCCAAAAATTACTGACCCCTACTGACCACTGCTTCAAAAAGCGGCATTTGGGGATGGTAACTCATATGTATGAGTTGAAAACCAAGGAATCCAGCTGAACAATGTAGTTGAAGACGAAGGGCTCCAGTATTACCATGACACACTCATGAGGTCACCCTTACAGGTGACTTTAGTAAGTTTACATCCTGGTAAAAATTATGCAACTTTGTTTTCTCTAGGTTTTTACTTCAGGATCACTTAGATGAATTACTCCGAGGTGAACAAAAACCCAGAAGTTTTTTAGTAGTGGAGCGATGTACCAGTTATATCTGCCTTGTTCTGAATTCAAAATTAAACATGAGCAGCAAGTTAAATACAGCAGCTCTTTTATTTGTTGATCCACTGTGCTATTTTCTTCATAATACATGAGTCACAAAGAACAGTCAGCTTTGGCCAGACACTGCAGCCTTTGAATATTGCTATGGCAAAGGGAAGCAGAAAGGGAGGGGGGTACATTTATGTCTCGTAACTATCCCCAATGACATCAGGAGAAAAAACTATCCTATACCAAAAACATAAGAAAATTTTATATATGTAGTAAATGGATTTCTACAAAGGGTGGGTAAGTTCATGAATGTATTTGGCATAGCAAGAAATCAGAAAGGATTCAGCTGATAATTTTACAGTTGCAATTTGAAAGCAATGTGCAGTACTTTTATGGGTCACTCAGATACATTGATTGATTTACAGAGGACTCTGAAGTTTGATATTGTAGGATGTCAGGTACTCCGGGAATATTTTGCAAAAATTGATGCGCTGAAGTTTAGAGATGAAACAGTCAAAATATGTTTGTTTTTTACTTGAAGTCAGGGTGAGCCAGCATGGATTTCAAAGCATAGTTTTTGTATTAAGGCTTGGGCACATCTCTGGTACGCTTATAATCACTGTGAAATGAACCTAACACTTGCAGGGTATATTCAGGAACTAGAAGCTAATTCTCCAGAGGGCAGAGAAAGGCATATGTATCCTGGACTCTCTGTAACTAGTGAAAAGGCTATAAAGAATCTGACCAGGATGGCACATGTTTATTCTAGGTCTGGGAAATGACACATGCATCTGCATCAGGACAGCTATTAACTCAGTTTTTGATTAATGACTTTTAAATGCCTTCATTATTTATTTATACATTTATATTGGTGCCAGCACCAATAGCACCTAGGTGCCTTACATTATTAAAGCAATCATTCATAAAATAAAATCCCTTTCAGCTTCAAGCCTTGCAGCACTCCCTGTATGCAGACAAAATGCAACAATCACAGTGACATGCAAGTCAGCTGAAAACCTGGCCAAACAAGCAGATTCCTAGAAACTGCCCTGACCATCCAGGAATAGTGTTTTTGGATGCACGGACCCTTCACTGAGGATGCCCTAAAGAGTTTACCCCTTGGAACAGAGAGTAAGGACAGATTTCATACATTTATAGGGTCAGAAAGGTCATTGAGTCCAACCCCCTGCCCCCAACAGAAAAGAGCACTGGGGTTATGTAACCCCAGCCAGGTGCTTGTCCAATCTCTTGTTGAACATCTCCAAGGTAGGGGAGAGCACCACCTCCCTTGGAATTTCTTCCTGATGTCTAACCTAAATCTACTCTCCTTCAGTTTGTGGTAGTTATTTCTAGTAACCCCGAAGGGTGTCCTGGTAAACAGAGTGTCCCCTATGCCCTGCTGATGCCCCCGATGAGCTTGTAGAAAGCCACAAGATCACCTCTCAGCCTTCTCTTCCAGAGGCTGAAGAGATTCAGGTCCCTCAGATGGTCTTCATAGGATTTTACCTGCAGGCCCTCAACCATACGAGTAGCCCTCCTCTGAACCCTCTCAAGGTTATCCACATCCCTCTTGAAGTGCAGTGTCCAAAACTGGACACAATACTCTATTTCTGGCCTCACCAGTGCCGCATAGAGGGGAAGTATCACCTCCCTAGACCTGCTCGTGATACACCTGCTAATGCGAGAAAGAGTGCGGTTAGCTTTACTTTATTATCTGGTCACATTGGCGACTCATGTTCATTTTTGCGTCAACTATGACTCCCTTTCCACTGCCATGGTGCTCAGAATGGTACCCTCTAGTCTATAAGTGTATTGGAGATTCTCTCTCCCCACGTGCAGCACTTTGCATTTATCCTTGTTAAATTGCGTTCTATATTGATCCACCCACTTCCCCAGTCTATCCATATCAGACTGAATTCCTTCCAGTGTGTTTATCATACCCCACAGTTTGGTGCTGTCTGTGAAGTTGACAGAGTGCTTTCAACCCCTCATCTAAATCACTGATGAAGATATTAAACAGTACTGGTCCAAGGACAAGAGCCTTGGGGGACACCACTGCCCACATCTCTCCAGGAGGAAACTGGCCCATCTACCAGCACTCTCTGGGTGCATCCCATTACCCAGTTTTTCACCCATCTTACTGTGAAAAAATCCACCAGTCTACTCTGGGTGGGAAATGGTACAACCAAATGAGAATGCAGCCAAGGTAAGAAGCCTAACTAGTTCTGCAACACCTGTCTTGCACCTCCAAAAGGAGTTCCAGTCAGCTTGTTGGCATCAAAGAGGTAGCAGGATTGTAGCATTTCAGAGAGCCATTTGGTAAGCTGGTGACTAGAGTCATTAATGGACCGTGCTTGATTTGAGGCCAAACACAGGGCAAGCAGGTTCCTGTGAGAAGCCTGATAATGTATTGAATGCTTTGTTCACAAGGGAGCACAGCAAAACTGGTGCCACTCACAGGCCATCTCAGTAGTACCACAGATGTAGTAACATGTGTCTTCTCTTATACCTACCATAGTATGCTTGATCAGTATCACGATGAATGTCCCCTCCCAGCCTCAGGACCCAACTTTTCTAGGTCTAAAGCCCCCACTGTAACCTTGCATCATCCCACAGGGTGGACTGCTCCCTATTTCGGGAAGCTGCAGTATCCCTTCTGTGAGCACCACTCCCAAAAAGCCTAGTTTTCCAGGAAAACCAGGAGTGTTTGATATAAATGTACCTAAGAAAGCCTAACCCTGTAGCTTTTATTCATGTGAAACACGGAATATGCAGATCACTTCTGCACTGACATTCCTTCTTTAGTGGCAATGACCAATCCCCTTTTTCCTTTAGTATTAATTCTGGGCACATCCACATATGCAAGCACATGTACTTGCAGCAGCTCAAACTGAAGCAACACAAATTTGAGCCAGGGCTTTTTGCCTCAGCACACATGCCTGGACATGAACTTTGATGTGGGGCAAATTGTGCCACTCGGGGCAAAATAACCCTACCTGGCTCATTGCAGATCTGCAGTCAGGGGGAACTAGAGCCTAGGGCCAGCACTTGTGGGTGGCTGTGGAGGGATGTAGGGGGCCATGGGGTGTGTGGATGGATTGTGGGGGGACTGCGTGGGGGCTGCTCAGGAGTGCAGCCCCTCCCCACACAGCTCACATACTGCTCCCCCACAGGAGCCATATGCCCCCCCACAGGGGCTACAGCCCAACCTACCAGCCTAACAGCACAGAGCCCAGGTCCAGCTCCCTGAGGCTGGTACCATGGATGACTGGTGCCTCTTGAGTCAAGGGGAGTCAACATGCCCCCCCCGACACCAGTCAGTGACTGGGGGGAGGGGGGGCAGGCACCAGCATACTGGCTGGTACGCTGACTGCCCTGCACAGGCAGGCAGTATGCTTCAGCACCAGGGCAAGAGCCAGCCGTAGAGACGCTCTCTGACTGACTATCAGAGTGTCTCTGTGAAGGACCCAAACTTCTGGTAGACTCAAGGCATGGTCCTAGACCATACCCTGTCCCCCTTTTTTTGCCCAGGGTATTTTTTGACCCCTGGATATCCAGAGGTCTAATTTTGCCCCCGTACCGCAAATCTGCAGCACAGGGAACATTTTTTTGTTCCTGCACATGCCTCTTGCAGCGTCTCAAAGGACTTTGAGACGCTGCAAGAGGCACGTGCACACTCATCTGGACACACCCAGTAGGTTCTTGCAGAGGCAGCAGTTACAAGGGGCTAATGTGTGCAGTCTGGATACCACAGACCAGAGGAAATCCAGCCCAGAACTCATGAAATCTACAGGCTATACTGTGGTCTAGTTGTCTCTACTCTTCAGTCTCTAATTATTTATAAAGCATTAAGCCCTTGGCTTGATTCCCCTGATGGGAGGGGAGTTACATATTGTCCTTGCTTGCGTCAGGCTCGGTTGCTGCATCCCACAAGGAATTCACCCTTAGGGGAGGAAAAGCGTTTCATTCACTCATGTAATTATGTTCAGTTTTGCTTTAATATTCATGTTATATGAAAATGTATTAACTTAGGAAACAAATATAATTATTTTCATTTTTTTCTGAGAAACTGTATATAAACAGTATAAGTGCCACAGTTTTGTCCTAAAAAATGTTTGTACTAAAATACACCGTCGCAAATATCCTCGATAAATAATTAGAGAATTTAGTACAGCAGAAGGCATTTCATGAAAGGATCAGTTGACAAATATGTGCTGATCTGTGTTTCAAAACTCCCTTTTTCCTGCATTTCTGTTTGAAATTCTTTTCACAAAGACTTCGTCAACAGAGATACTTGGAATAGAGAGATCCTTGTCATCAGAGATACAGACGAAGGAGGCTTCAGAAAACAAGCAGACATCCTGAGAGAGACATTTCAAACAGCCCTCCAGGCAAAAACAACACATTTGTAGACTGACTCCATGTCAGTACTCTTCTGAGGCTGCCTCGTCCATGTGTCGGAGGTGACAGAATACAGCGATATGCTGCAGGGACATTGTTAGAACTGGTCCTCTTGTGAAAATATTTCAGGCTAGTGTGGCTTGGACAGGATTTTATACTGAAACTTAAGAGGCTGGAAAAGAACGGTGCCCACATGTTTCTTCATGCAACCTACCCTGAGAGGATTTTCATTAAGGTACGGAGGTTCTCCTTCCACCATTTCTATTGCCATGATCCCTAATGACCAGATGTCCACTTTGGGGCCGTATGCTTTTCTCGTCACCACTTCCGGTGCCATCCAGTAAGGGGTCCCCACCATTGTGCTCCGTTTACTCTGCTCAGGCGTGATCTGAGCACAGAACCCAAAATCAGCTGTGGAGAAAACGAAATGTGGTTAAAGCTGGCTTGGACGATGAAGCAATCAAATATATACTCTCAGTTAGGCATGCAAAAGTACACTGATGTATCTAGCTGGAAACACAGCCATGTTCTTGTTCACATAAAAGGAGTGGCCAAGCAAATATTCAATTTAACTATCTAAGCTCACTGAAATCAAAGCCTGAGCTTGTAGCTTTTGTTCACATAAGAAACTACACTTTGTTAAGGCCTTTAGATGGGAGCTTAGCCTCTAGAAACATACAATCAAGTAAAATTAACGGCCAATCTATATTTCAATATAATACTTTGATACTATACTTCCCTGTGCTCCTAAAATTGTTCTCATACCAAATCTTTCTTACCAGACACTGGCTAATGCACTATCACGCCCTTCTGATAACTGGCAGTCAGTTAGCAACAGTTCTTCAACTTTTGCTGGAATAATGCCACCTGACCAAGAATACCTACTCAATTTGACAGATCCGTCCATCCCGAGAAGAATGTTGTCACTCTTGATGTCTCTATGGATCACTTGGTTTGAATGCAAGAAATCCAACGCTTGCAGGCACTGATATATAAAAAGGAACATAAACATAAAAATTAATGGTCTGACTTCATCACACGGGGGGAAAAAGTCTCTGAAAGATTTAATTTCTAGATGAATTGTGAGTAATGGCAGAATATTGTGCTGTCAAGTGAAATAGCTTGCTGCTTCAATACTATTAGAATAATAACTTTCTAAATGAAGGCACATTAGCTTTTGAATTGGAAATGTCAATTATTGTTACAGACTATACCCTGAAAGCACAGACGGAATGATTGCTGCTACAGTGAATTCGCCATCTCTGCCCATATGACAAAGTATTATTTGCCAAAAAAGAAAAAAAAAGTTCTTTCAATAAGGAGCGGACCAGTTTTTGGCAGAAGGCTGCATGACAAAGACTTTATTGTTAGAATCTATAGCAGGTTTAAAAATATCTCTTTAGTCATTTTTCAAAAATTAACTCTGCTTTAGGTGAAAGTCCCTCATTTTTAGCTGCATCTTTGTGAAGTAAGCATTTATTTTTACTTGCAGCTTTTAAAATTCTGTGGCAAGACTATTTTGTTTACAGGCAAGGAATACAGTTCAGTGATGGCCCATCCCAGAAACACCAAGCAAAGAGGCACATCAGAAAGAACAGCATCAGAACAGCGGTTTGCTACGAGGATGGTGGCTACTAATATAACATAGTTCTGACCTCCTTTCTGACGCTCTTCTCTGATATTAGAGAGGCACCTTAAACTGAAGGTGGGAGTATGAGCCCATTCATGTCCTTACCATAGCATGATACTATGCCAGCCAGCATATCCATGCACAGCACCTCTTACCTCCCTACAGACAGCTGCTATTTGTCCTTCGTCCATACAGGTCTCTGTAACAACATCAGTTAAAGAGCCTCCTGCCAAGTACTCCATAACGACCCAGAGTTCATCACCTACTAGGTAGCTGAAACAAGAAGGCAAAGACGGATGCAAATGTGAACACTTGTTTTAGAACTGTCTTCAGACAATCACAGTTGATTTGATCGATTGGTCATTTTTCATAGAAGACTGGGTTTGGTCACTCTTTTGGTTGGAAAAGAATTTGTAGGCCCCAGGACCAGATCCTACTCCACCTCTTAGGTGTTTAACTGGACTGAGGAGCCTATTTGAGTATGACCCTACTTGAGTCCCTGAAAAACTGTTAACATAAAAGATGGGTGGGCCCTCCTCCTCCTCAATGCTTTACTGTGACTTTCTTTTAAAGCTAAGGTGATGGTGTCTTATAGAAATAAATGCATTAATGAATTTTCAGTGGCTCAAAGAAGATAGTGGAAAGATCTTACCCAAGATGAAAAAGGCATTATTCTTTAATACCACAAGTACATTATGCGGTAGAGTTATATCCTAGACTTTAGAAAATAAAACTACAGTTTAGAAAAGGTGAAGGTAGATGTTAAACTGGGATGCTGATATTCCCCATTTCAGATGATAATATGTATAACAATATCACAATAAGATATTCCAAGAGCAGTAAGATAATTTCTATACCAGCCTATGGCAGCTGTGTGCAAATGAGAGTAGAACTGGGTCAACAATTTGAAACATCTTTATATTATATAAAGATGAGGAAAGAAATGCCTTAGTGTGCCACCTATAAAATACAACTCAACTGAAGACGCGTGTTCTTCATTCAGCTTATCCAAAGCAAAGATTTTGTCTTTTCCATCAATATAAAAAACAGTTTAGAAACTAATAATGCATACACTTATGAAGTGCCCTGACAAAGGAACTTCTCTTTAAATCAGATTCGTAATTGTATAATGTTGGGTTTTTTTGTTAAATGAATGTAAAACTACCAATATGCCTCTTTTCTTCCTTGAAAGACTTCCTTAATGGTATTCCACTGGGAAGCACTAAATGGTATCATTTCTGTTTACCAGTCCCCTTAATAAAATAAGGAAAATGGACTTGATTAATAAAATACAAAGGTTTCTGAAATCGCCAAGTTGTTTTCAAAAAGGGACATGCTGGGCCAAATTTTCGAAACATATCTTTTAAACAAATTAAAGAGCTTATGTGAAGAATAACTCCATTGAGATGTGCAAGTATACATGAGCTCATCTGATCACAAAATTTAGCCCACCTGTTTCTGTGGGGGGGGGGTTTAATCTTTGACCCACAATACATAAACAAGCTCTAAAAGGAGAATAGCTGCCACAGCTTACCTGTCTAAATAATTAACAATGTTGGGGTTCTTATTTTCCCTCATGACCAGGATTTCATTAATAATTAGTTCCTTTTTGGGCTGCTGTTGGAGATTCATCTGTTTGATGGCCACCTAAAATGACATTATGTTAAAAATACTAATTATAACAGCATGCATTTACAGCAGACCAGAATGAAAGAGAAATCAGTGTGGTTGGAAACAGATGTTTCAGAACATCTGAACACTTACACCAGGCTCCCTTTTTATTAGGCATCTGGGCTTGGTACCTGACATCACCAAGGTAGGCTCCGTGTTGTGAAACGCACCCTATTTCCACCAGTACTTGGGTGCCAATTACAGGACACATTGCCTTACATGCTTTGTGTTGTGAAGTATACAAAATAATTTTAAAAATATCAACTGCAAATTTAGCTTGCTACTCTGGGGTTTCTAGATTATTCTAACATCATTTCAGTATATTCCATAGATTATTAATTCATTTTTGCAGTGCAATTAGTGACTGGTGCTTTGGAAATGCATAACAGTGGCAATATTATAGCAATAATACACGCTTGATAACTATTATCCAGAATATTATTATTGATCCTATTACATAAATGATATAAAATGTATATATCAATTGCACACAAAAATTATTATTAAGGTTGCATAGGCAATTTTAATTTGCACTAACTTCTGAGTGCTTGGCTTTGTGAATTTATCTTTTATCAAAGTTGTGTCCATGTAATTTCCTAAGTTTTTAGAAACCCAAACTGCAAAACCAGAAATTCAGTCATGTGGCATCATACCAATACCCATGGCATCAGTCAAACTGCAATCTGCAGTAATCTGCAGTTATGCCCATTCTGCCACCTGAGCTAAGCAGTAAGATTCAGTAGGATTCACAGCTACAAAATGGTGAGCATCAAGAATCTTGAGTTGCATTTACAAGCACTGGAAGGAAACCACAGCCTCTTTTGACCATTTCTCCTAAAGAGTGACCCTTTCTCTCCTGCCCCCATCCCAGTCTTGTCCTACATCTGCACCATGAGGATACCAACCCTACGCTCCTCGCCTAGCCATGCTCCTTGCCTAGTCAGCCCAGGCCTCCACACTTCAGGCTCCTGGAATGCACAGGAGCATGCACTGCAGGGCCTCCACAAAACCAAGTTTCTGCTGGGCCCAATCCAGCAACCACTTAATGTGTATTGCTTGCAGTATTAGGACCTAAACTTAAGGCATCCTGAGAGAAGTTAATAGCTCCTTCTGAGCCATCACATCCTTTATGAAAATCCTGTTAATATATATTAGTAGTATAACAAATGTAATGAGTTTAGAGCTGACCCTGAAAGACTGTAATTACCAGCTTTAGGGTTGCTGGTTGTAGCCATGTTGGTCTAAGGACAGAGGCAGACAAGGTTCTTCAGGTAGATGTGAAGTCTTTTATTAGACCAACTAAACAGTTGGGAAAATTGTTCTTTGCAACCTTTCAGGCATAAGCACCCTTCTTCAGGCATAGGGCGAGTCTGTTGGTGTTGTGTGCGCTCTCCTTGGTAGAACAGAAGCCAATATGCAAAATGCAGGTCTGTGAAAGATTAAGAAAACCTTGTCTGCCTATGCAACAACCGGTGGCTTTTACTGAAGACTTTGAAAATTGAGGGGCTCAACACCTCTGAAAGCAAGAGCATTTTTATTTTGTTATGGCTTTAGGTGCCTTTCCTGAGTCACTCCAGCTTATAAATGTTGACATTTATACAGGTTTTTGCATAATTTAAAAAGCTTTGGTTTGAAAAGATGAAACTGCTTTGAGGTGACACCTCAAAATAACAAACCTGAAAAGTAAGTCAAGACATCCTTCATTCAAGACCTTGATCATTTTTCCACAGTAGAATCTGTGACCAGCTATCGAAAGGGTCACACATATATCAAGCTGGAGTGTCATCTCCTGTCTATGATTAATGACCTCAGCATAGCTGCATCTTTTACGGTCAGACTTTTGCCCTTAATTTTGAGCGTCTCTTGTTTTTAAATGGGCAGGGTTAACCAACTTCACTATCACTAAAGTATAAAATTGTGTTTTAACAGTACTTTGTCTTTTAAATTAATACTTTCAATGTACTTTGAAGATGAAAAGTGGTATAGAAAAGGCTATGGACTATCTTTGCATCAGTGATCAAGATAAATTGAAATGAAATGATGGGAATATCCATCAGATAATCAGACAGCAGGTTGTTGCATTAATATATTCAATAATTAAAACAGAGCTAGTTTGTCCTTCTATGAAAGACATAACGTCTCTTCTTACACTTTTTCTGTTATTCTTCACCATGTTACTCGACAAATCTTTTCAGTCACTATATTGAAACATACTTATTCCTAAAGTCAGTATGGGAAAACTTTTTCTGAACTAGAGATGGCCCAAGCTGTTTGACAAATGGTGGGCATCTTCCATCATGGGGTTATCCAGAGTCTTGTGGTTGTCCTGCATATTTAGACTGGATAGCTTACATTTCTATGCAATCTGTGGGCTGGGCTGCACACGGTTTGGTAGTTATGTGTTTACAGATATAAATTAAATTGATATAAGTACCTCAGTACCAATCTAACTGCATCAAACTTGAGGCATTTCAGAGATTTACCTACATTATTTTCTAACCCAGGACAGTTACATGGTGTAAAATATCTGACAGGTATTTACATATTTCTTTCTATGCAATACTCCATTCAAGAATGACACAACAGTGTAAGATGCTAGGCTACAAGTTCATCAGACAACATTCATCAGAACACAAGAACTTATTTGAGGAATGAGTAACAAGTGGGCACTTAATACAAATGGTGACATTTCAGGCCTATTCAAGTTACAGGCAAAACTCACTGATTTTTCACAAGAGCCAGGGTTTCTTCTCAGGTGGTCAAAGAAGCCTCATTTACATTAATGTAAAATAAGTGAATAATCAACAAGGCATATTATTATTGATGAAGAAGGAGATACTGAAAAATACCACAAAAATTTGGGGTGAATGTTAGAACTCACCTCCTGCCCTGTAGCAATGTCTATTGCTGTATAAACTGTACCCGATGCCCTAGAAAGAACAGCAGAAACCAGGAAATAAAGACTCACATAGTTCGATCACAGTTATATGCATGCACAGCATCATTGCTTAAAATATTTATAAGGCATAGAAAATAAGGGTCAGAAGGGACCTGAGGAGATTTAGTCCAACCCCTGCTCAAAGTAGGACCCTCCCCAACTAGATCATCCCAACCAAAGCTTTGTCTACCCAGGTCTTAAAAACCTCCCAGGATGGACCTTTCACCACCTCTCTGGGTAACGTGTTCCAGTGCTTTACTACCCTCCGAGCGAGGAAGTTTTCCCTAAAAACCTAAACTTTCCTTGCTGTCACCGATATCAATTCAAGTCACCAATATTTAGGACAATGAAGTGGATCTCACCTTGTGGATAGTTAAGGAAACCTGAGGTTTTCCTTCAGGGAGAGATGGCCCAGTCCTTGGCTGACCCCAAGTCAACTTGCAGTATTACTTCATAGGCTGTTTAATTGTGTACATTAACCTAGTGACTAGGTTAACTGAATCTCACAAGTGTAATAATACCTGCAAAGTCCTAGACTCCAAGAATGCATGCATATAAATAAGCGAGAGCCCTCAAATCCCCCTATGCCTCAACAACCACATGGCAGCTTTTTGTTTCAAGGTGTGAGACATACAAAACACTCTTCACAGTCCTTGCACCCCCACTTCATTTCTGAAGCAGGTCCGGAATCTGCCTGGGAGCCACCAGAAATCAGAGCGACACACTGATCAGCATATGCAAGCTAGACTGTGGTTTTTTTTACCATCTGTCCCCAGTGAGCAACGATTCTTTCTCTGCACTGCTTCTACGGATTAGAATTGGAAAGAAGGCAAACCACCCATTGGACTGAAATGCGGGGCGGGCTGTGGGAACATTTGCAAAACCCACTGAAGGCTAACACCTGAATCACAGGACTAGCCCTCATACTGCGATCATCTAGAGAGCGCTTCCTGCTCAGCTGAGTAATTAAACATTTAAATAAGTGCAAAAGCCAGCAGGGGAATAGGAGGAGGGAGGTGGGAGGCTTTACTTAGGAAGCGGCTCACTGATCAAGAACACCGGACAACAAGCTAATTAGAACTGAAGCCAGGTAGTGCTGCTCAGCTTTACATGACTGTCGTGTTAGTGCTGATCACCTGGAAGCTGAACTCCTTCCACTGCATTTTAAACTTGACAGGCTTCCTTGTTTTGTGCAGGCGGCACCACAGCCAGCATGTTCGTGTTTGAAACCCTGTTATCGCTGGACATGCTACAGATTCTTTTAATATAAATGCAAATGCGTCTTTCTATTACTAATTGTGGAGATTAATCTAATTTGGTTTCAGAAAAAAAAATCCAACATTTCCTCAGAGTGGCTAATACTGAGCAATACCTCCTGAGTTCAGGGCTGTCAGGGTTTATTTAAAAACAGCTATTTAAATGAGGATGCTTTCTGTATGCTCGAGGCCATCTGCAAAGAGTTTGGATAGATGGGTATTTTAAGTAAAGCTGTATATTGATTGCAAACAGTCTGTAATTTTCATTAGGGACTCTGAAGTCTACATGGCTAACATTTCTGATCAGTACTCGACTTTTAAAATGTTTTGCAAAATTGTAGGTTTAAGCTAGGAAGTGGCAGGTCCTGGGTATAATGCAAGTAGCAAAGATGAACCAAGATCTCACCTGCTCACGTCTACATACTGAAAACTCTTTTATGTTAGAAAAGCTAAAAATTAGTTGTGCCAATGTTCCCTTCTCTACCACCAGCAACCCAAATTTCACAGGTATTGTGTCATATCCTTGATCCTAATATGAAAGGAGTATATTAGGACTGAGCACCAAAGCTTACCTATCCCCAAATACAACTCTGCTGACTAGTCTGCTCTGTTTACTAACCAGATGGAGCACTGATGGGTGACTGCTCACACTATTCATCTTTCTCTAAAATCAAACGTTTCTTTGCACTAGTCTTCTGGGTAATCAAGTCTTGCACTCTAAATCGATAGTCCCCTTTATTAGAAGCTACTGAAAGAGCTAGCCACTCATTTCCTGGTCTATTATTATGTTTAATATAAGCGTATCTGATTACTAACAGTGGAACACAGGAAACCAGCTCAATAGCTATGTCATCTTCGTTAACATTAAGTAAATACATATGCAGATGGGTGTCCACACCATCTCATTTGCTAGGTCTCATTTCTTTAAATATGCACATTAATTCATGGCCGCATTACAAAATAAAGCCTAAATCGATGACATCCCTTGCTTCCTACATGCTTTGATTCTGTTTTGGTATCCGTATGCAGAGCACGTAAACTATTCCTTTTTTCGCACTTGTAAAATACCTGAAGCAAAGCTCTAACAGCATGGCAGTCAAAGTATATTTCCAGCTTGGCTGTTAGGTTAACCTGTTGTCCAACTTATACACTGAAAAAGGGGTGTTTTTTCTACCAGGGTTGCACTGTATGTTGAGGTATTATATAAAGTCATTGTATATTTTTCCATCTTTTTAAAAACAATGGGTGAATGCAAAAATATTGCATTGAAGGAAGCATTTAATGATTCAGTCGCTAATTGAAAATGCTGTAGGTGCAAAATCAGAATTCTCAGGAGAACAAGTTTTCTGTCTAAGGGTTTTTGCATGATTTTTTAAATCCAGGTAAAGTAACGTCTCTCATTATTTTCTTATTTGCAGGTCTGAGTGAAGCCATAATGTTTTAAAGTCATTCTAATATATAAGAGGTAAAGCCAACAAAAATCTCAGTGCTTAAGGCTCTCCAGCACGTTCTACTGTACAACCCTGAAGCTGCATTTTTAAGGGTTCAATTAAAATTGTTTGGCTATTTCTTCAAATGTATGACTATTTTGGCTGCTGTGGGAAAAGCCATGCTTCAGACTAGGCCCTGGAATCTGATAGGGAAGGATGGATTGCATCAGTGTCAGGGATGTGCCCTGTGCCACCTTCATGACACCAGATAAGTAAAAGCAGGTACAGACTGTGTCATAATGCACACATACAGAGAAGAGGAATCAAGAATGCATAGGCAACTTTAAATCTGATATTTCACAACTTCTGAAACACTGGACTCAGCCCTCACACAGCCCTCAGCCTGCTGTTAACACAGACTTCTGGATGTTCATATATAGTTTAAGCAGAGCTCAATAGTAGTCATGGGGTATTTCAAGCTCAATTCAGGGTAAAGATACAAATAACATTTACTTTATCTGAACTTTTCTGCTCATTCATCTTTCAAAATCAATGGCTTAGCATCAAAATAAATATTTTGTTAATAGTATGATCTAAATGTGTAGGTCCCTGACAAATGCAGCCCATTGGTATTAACTTTGTTTCTTGGGTAAGGTGCCCTGCTAAAGAAAGACTTGTTCACTGTGACTTAACATTCTTCTCCTTTATTGTTTGAACAGGCAAGAAATTACCAGAGTTGGTTTCTGTGGCTACACAGCTTTCCCATGTACCCACAGACTAGGGCCATCAGCAAAACTGATGCTTCTGTTTTACTCTCTCTGCCTAATCCTGAGCGTAAAGAAACAGCATCTTCATTATATTGACCCGGTTGTTGTCTAATATACCAAAGTACAGCAGATATTAATTAAGATTCTCAATGAAGTTTAGAATATAAGTGCTGATTCTAGAAGCCCATCACTGCTGATGCTATAAGCCCAAAGTAACTTTAACATTTCTTATACTACCAATAGAATGGTTACAAAAGCTTCTCCCATTTCTAACCCCAGAAAAGATTTGTTTCTATGAATAACAAGACACTGGGCATGTCTACACGTGCATTAATGTGCTTTAGTTAACGTGCGTTAAATCTAGTACCTCCCATTGTGAGGTACTAAGAAAATGTGCATTAGCCTGTCTTAATGCCCATTAATTAAAGAGCACAGGGCATTTATACACGTCCTCTGAGACTGTGTGTGGGGAAGCGTCTCATGTATCAGCATCCCCAAACTGAAAATGGTGGCAGAGGCACTTCAACTAAAGCTGATTTGATGCTGCCACTTTTCAGCACAGGGATGCTGATACACGAGATGCTGGAGGCTGCTGGAGGGCAGTAATTACCACGCTCCAGATGACTCGCTTTATCATGTCTGCTCAGTTGTGCTGTAATTACAGCATGTCAGAGCAGCTTCAGTGCATGTATATAGGCGCCCAGGGTGTTTAAGTGACACTTAATGAGTATTAGCCTATTTTGATGCACATTAACTAAATAGTACGGTTTTTAGTGATGCTTTAATGAGTATTAAAATAGGCTACAGTACATTAAAACAGATGTGTAGACATGCCCACTGTTTATAATCCCAGCTTAAAGGATTTTGAGCAAAGTTTTCCATAAGATTTCATGAGGGCTATCAGTCAAGCAAAGATATTACTTGGTCTAAAAATAAAGATTTCTGGCTGTGGTGAGAAAGGTGGTATTAGCATTCATTTACTTCATCTAAGGATTGCAATTAACTCTTCCTTGTCTTGGACAGCTCCAGTGAGAGTATCTCTCATGCTTAATCTCCCTGGGACTCAATTCCTGTGATGCAGCCAGTCAGAGGGAATTTCTAAAAAAGCCAATATCATACTGAGGTTTATATCTAATACACTTATTTCAAATGGCAGTTGTCCAGGAAATCTCAGTACCTTTTACTTGCTTACACATAAAGTTGCTTTGACTTATTTAACCTTCACGGTTCCTCAGAAAAAGATTTTTCTCTCAGTAATTAAATCACCACCTGCTTTCCTGAAGCCGGTAGACTTTAACACAACCTGCATCAAGATCTGTGAAGGCTTTAAACCAGCTATACTGTTGTAGTGAGTCCCATGGAGGGATGGAAGAGATGACAATAGGCATACAGCATATTCTTCTCTCCCACAAATGTTACATTGGTGTTTTAAATGCAGTTTCTACCGATTTGCAAACAGTGTGGCTGAAGAAGAGAATCAGGCCAATATATCAAAATGTCTTCATTCATATTAGTATGAGAAGATAAATAATAGACAATAGTCAGTAAACTCTTAATACTTCCTTACAATCCTAATACTTAAGGGAAACCACAAATCCTGTCAACTGTTGAGGATTCTGTGAGTATGAACTGACATACTTTCTAGATACATATTAGCAAAGTATTTCATCTATCTAAAAAGGTAACTGTACTTACCCCTGACCAATTTTTTCAAATCGTGTATATTTCTTCTTAGGGTCTCCAACACTGACAATACTTCCTGTAGGAAAGGAGAACAAGAAAGCTCACTTGAGAAAGAACATGCTATATTTTTATTGGGAAAAATAAACAAGTATTGCTTGCAGTATGTGCAGTTCATATTCAGTTTATATGTTAGGACTCTGGTTAAAAATAAGTTCAACAGTTCAATCGTTCAGGTGGCATCTGCTGTTCTTTGAACCACTGAGGAATATATTTTCCTCTGCAGGAAAACAGGAAACTAAAAACATGTGGTATGTGGAAGAACATATACAAGACACTAATATGAATTAAAGAATGAATAAACATGCAAATGAATATCTGTCTGTTGTTTAAATGTTAATGAGACATAGAATAACAATACTAATATTTTCTAAGAGCTAGCTAGTCTTGGTATGGCTCCAAAGAGGGTTTAATACTTTCATAGATTAAATCCAGCTTTGTTTTGGCTTCTACTTTTGAAAATAGTTGCCATTTAGAGAATGGAAAGCAAATGATAAAAACATTTTCAGGAGTAGCTCTCCATCTGCCTCTCCATGGTTTACTGAGCAAATGATTTCTCCTGCTTAAGGAGTAATATCAAACTAATTATTAGTGGGTCTTTGAGAATTATGCAGTTTATTATTTATTCTCTAGGCTTAGCTGTCAAAAGATCTAACTTGTCTAATTTATATGAGAGTAACGCTGCTTGTCTCCCCGCTGGCTTTGATCTGTAACAAACATGTTACTTAGGTACTCTACAGTGCACACATGCTAATCTTAATAAATGAAAAGGAAATTCAAATAGATTCTGAGAACGGCGACATTCTTCAGACAGATACTTGCAACTTTCCTTTAAAACTTATTTACATTTTTTTATGGCAATAATGTTATAAGTTTCTCTCAATTACAGTGGGAGATGAAGCGCTGCCACCTGCTGCTACAATACTGCAACAACAGATTTGAGACTTCAGATCCACTATTCATAATGGTATAAATACATTGAAACAACATTTTTTTAAAGCTTTAAGAATAATGGGGACACAAGTCCCACTCAAAGTAAAAAAATGCTAATAACGTTCTAATTTTTCGCATGCTCAGAAGTGTTAATGGGTTGCAAGGTAGAGCGGTAACTGAAAAAGGGTGTCGGCGTCAACTAAGGGAGCCAAAATTTGGTAAGGATAGAATCAAATCAAAAGAAATATTTAAAAAAATAATAATATTTCTTTTATTCCCTGGGCCAGCAGTTTCCAAGATAAAATACAAGCACTGAAGTGTCAAAATAAAATGGTTTAATAAAACGAGATTTTAAAAAAATTTATCTTATCACTTAAGATTCAATAAAATACAAGCACTTGAGATATAATGGCAGTAGATTTAGGAGGCTGCTAAAAATTAATTTATCATGTCCATAATTAGAACATTTTGAGATTATTCGTTTTTGCTGGGGGGGGAAAAAAGCAGGTGAAAATATTTCTTGTTTGTCCATGTCTGAAAATCTACAGATAATCACACATACATTTCTGTGCACATGCACCAACCAGTTTAACTGCATTTCCAAATGGTAGAAAACTTGTTAAATTGCCAGTCGCTGTAATTAGTAACACAGAAACAAATACATCTGTCTTTCTCCTACTGCTGCCTATGGCATTGCTTTGGAGCCCAGTCCTTTGGTATCTATTGCTGAAGGATGTCTGACCGAGTGCTGCCTGTCCACCTGGCCATTGCAAGGGGAAGCAGCACAGGTATCGCCTGGGATACCCCCTGCTAAAGGAATCCTGCTGACCAAGGCCAGATCTCTACTGGACACCTGCTAGGAAGGAGGGCTTTGGGGTATGCTATGCTACCCACATAACCTGTGTCCTTTGAGTCACTAGCTAGGATTCACTTTTGACCAGAACAGATACGTTTGCTACCTGGGGATATCTCACTGCTCTCTCAAGTAGCCCAAAGCAATCCGCCCCGCAGCTTCATCCCACAAGAGTGCAGCACCAGCTATTCTGAGTGCACCACTGAATTGCAAGTCACGTGTTCCCTGAAATGACTATTTCAGGGACTTCATTAGAACTTAACAGTCTGAGCTAGATGGGAGGGAGGGAGGGAGGAGCTAGCCAACTGACGCTCAGGCGGAAAAGTAGTAATTGCCACACATTGATAAATACGGTATCAGTTGAAGGGAAACAGCCACTCTTCAAGCCTCTCACTAATCTTCTCAAAACAAAACTTAAAAACACCATGATAGCTAAAATGCCATCAAGTCTGATCCCCTCGCACTTGCTGCAGGGGCTGCTGCCCGCTGCATCCTGCAAGCTTGTGCCTTGCACTGGAACAAGGCCTTCCTTTAGATGCAGAGCAGCAATGTAAAATGTATTTACAATAAAAATGGCACTCAAGCAAGGATATTGTTTTTAATGAAATTAAACAATACATCCCAGGGTTTCATCCTGAAGACTGTAGAACAAAATCCTCTGTGTCATTTCAATCACTGGACATACAGACATAGGCGACTGGTGCCTCCTGAGTCTGACACCGCCGGCAGCATCAGTGGCAGGGGTGGAGCTGGCGAGCATCCGCAGATGCCACTGCTGGTGTTGGCAGCAGGGATAACCTGCTGGGGGGGCACATTGAGCACCTGCAGATGCCACTGGCGGCGGCAGGCATGGTCCTGTCAGGGGGGGCACATACCTCACCTGTGTCCACCCTACTAGTCGCCTATGCATACAGAATCACAGTGCGATGGCACCTCTGTTATAAGATAATTGAACAACAAAATTATGACTAATGTTGGTTGTTTTAAAAAAAGCAACCCATGATGGTGGCTTCTGAAATGTCACTTGTAATACGAAAGACATTTTGCTACACTTTAATCAGTTGTGGGACAGAGGACTCTCTTCAGTACCAGACAATTTATTCTCAATTGGGTGTCACTCTAACAGGGATGGTCCATCTAGGCCAAGAGCTTCCTCTCTTCACTTTGGCTGCAGCAACCTCCTCTATCAATCCCCTACAAAAGCAAGGAGCACTAGCTGCTGGGCAAAATACACTTTTGCTCCCCATCTAGTAGCTGGTACTTCAAGACCAGTCAGATTCCTTTTCACTCCACAGCAGGGACAAATAAACCAAGACTGGCTTCTCCCCAGCGCAGTAGTGGCAATTACTTTTCAGCTTGAGCTTGCACTGAAAGGTGCTGATAGCAGACAACAGGTGCAGCTGAACCAATGCTGAATGCTGTTTATCTCCAAGCACCGGCTGTGTGCTGCACTATTTTAAAAACTAGTTAAAACCTGCTGCCTATATAGTCCAAAGGGTTTCACTTGGTGGAATCCTATTAGAGGAGAGTGATGTTTCCCTACAAAAGAAGTGAGTTTCAGGATACAAGAGGGAATGCACTGAATTGTATAATGCAAGACAGGACTTGTATTCTACTTCGCTATAACAGATCTTCGCTATAAACTGATTCTGCAGCCTAAAGGATTTTGACCAGTATGAAGAAGCAGCAAATCTTGGACTCCATTTCTACTGGACGTGCATAGTCAAGTTACTTGCCAAGCAGCCGGAGGTGGGAATAGAGGAGTACTTTGTCCTGAAAGAGTAGTCATGCAGCACTGGGTACATGACTGGTAACTGGACCTAGGAATCACTGACTCTCTACAGTGCTGCACCCAGAATTATTATAATCATTGTAAGAGGAAAAACTCCTGTTAAAGTTGTGCCTCCCTCTTGCATTTTTCAAAACCCATTTAATGATAACAATGTACCATTAAGATGACCCTCAGGTCACAAAGAGGCATAACAAGCTGCCTATTTTCTGATATAAAAAACCAGAAAGGAATGAGATGAATGAACAGATTTTGGTCAAATTCTATAGAAGTGGCTACTGATTTGGGTATCTCAATCTTCAAGTGTCCAGCTTGACCACCCATTTTGAAAACTGGTTACTTCAGCTTTGATTCCCTTTCTCTTTACATAATGCAAATCAAGAGAACTACACTGAAGTCAACCAGTAATACAAATGCAAGGCTCTGATTCAGGAAAGCAGTATGTAAGCATGCTTACTCAGTGTCCTGAATAGTGTCAGACTTAAATACATTCTTCTGTACTTTCTGTTACCAGGTCCTAAGCCCAATATACATGAACACAGAACCAGGCCATTTACATTTTATACTGGTGCATTTGCAGATCTCATTATAGAAAATTGCAGTTTATGTAAGCTCAATACTACAGCATTTATTCCCCATGTAATGACAGTGGCACTAAGTTATTTCAAACAAAAGAGAATTAAGAAACTAATTTTAAGATAAAAAAGACTAGAGAACTCCCCTGTAGAAACAATGTAAAAATCAATTCTGGGTGACGAGACAAGGAGACTGATTAAAGAAGAGATGTCATGGGGGTCAAAAACTAAAAGTATATACGCTTATGAATACTTTGCCTATAGTTACAGAAAAGAGTACAGTGCTCCAGTTTTCAGACAACTTATTCAAAGCGTAACAGGATTTTCAATCTCTACCTCAGACACTTGCTGGTAGGAGACCTGCAGAGGCCTTGCTCAAATGAATACCACATTCTTAAGAAAGTGAAAGGAGAACCAGTGGTAATACTTCAAAGAAATAAATGGAAGCAAACCAAGGACACCACGTTAATCTGAGTTACATGAGCAATTACAGCTATACGTCTTGAATAATCCATGGCTGCAGGAACGGCTACGTGATGCCTGCAGTGTGCCAGCAGAACTCATACAAAAAGCATGCCTCATCTATTTAGTCTCAGCTAAGGAGGCCATCCTGCCTCTTATAATAAGTTGAAACTCAGAGATGATAATACAGCTTGTCACAAATCAGTCATTATTTTCATTGTGTCTGAAGCTAAGGCCAATGAACTGGTCATCTGGTTATCCCATCACTTCTTTGAGATGCAAGGCTTAACAGTCCTATCAACCTGTAAAAGGCATGTAATTGCTGCAGGAAAAATCTACAGCAGGGCTTGAAATCCCACTTTTAAGACTTTAGCTTTAGGAGTCGCATCGCTTTCCCACTGCTCGGCAGTGAAGAAGAGGAGAGATGTTAGTACAAGTTTGCGCAGTAGAGTGAGGGATATATTTGCTTGGTTAGTGAAGAACCATGCTGTCTGCTGTAAAGATGATGCATTCATGCAGCACCAATTATAAGGTGTTGCATTATAGATTACCTCAAACATCTGTACATTATATGTCAAAATGTTACATGCAAAGTATAAAATGTTAAGAGAGACCTAAACCTCTCCATTCTCTGTCTCATGCAAGTGTCTGACAACTAGTCAGAGACGAAGACAGGCTGAATTGGCGTATTCTAGGAACCTGAAAATTCATCTGTTACAAAAACAGCAGTGACAGACATTTTGCTTTGGAGCCTGATTAAACTTATTTCACTCTAGGCTCATCAGGGTTTGAAATAGCTGGACCACAACCAATTCACGGTTTTTGGGCAGCTCACAGTTAGAATCATTATCAGCTTATCTAGTTGGGAATTAACCATGACAAAGTCTTATATGGGGTATGCACAGTGCACATTGTACATACTGATAGTCAGCTTCAGTGAGAGGTTTGCAGAGGCGCCATTTTAATCAGCATCTAATTATCCAGATCGTTGAGACCTGCTCACTCTCTCTCTATTCTTTTTTTTTGGACACTTTTACCATCAGTAGAGCTCAAAAGTAAACTAAGCTCCAGAAGATTCCTATGAAGGGCACATTTGTTATTATTTTGTAAGATCCTTCCACTTTTATCTATCTTGATTTAATAACAGGTCTCCATCCATAATATCTGGGCTCCAAATCCAACCCATGCACCCTTGAACACTTCTCTTGTCCTTCAAGAATGGAGCATTTTGAAAAAACCCCAACAACTACTCAGTATTTAAAAAACAACAGTGACAAAAACTCCCAGCATATTCAAGACAAGACCTCCTGAAGGCTGGAGGAAATCAAAATGGTTAAAACTCTTTAGAACTGGAAATTAAACGGTAACTATAGCACACTATTTTGTAGAGATTCCACCAGAATCTGCAAGCTGAGTGGAAACAGATTGAGTGGAAGAGGTCCAAGGGATACCTAGAGCATTTATACACATACCTTTTCATTCTGTGACACACCGCAGATCTGCCACTTTGGAGCAGACTTGATTAATTGTGTCTGCTCTGCACACTAACTGACACACACTGTGCTCTGCCACATGCAGTTGTACAAGCAGCAAAATGCATGCCAGAGCACAGAAAATGGCGGCGGTGCACTTTTGAACTAAAGCATCCGCTATGTGTTTTAGTACCAAAGCACGCTGCTGCCATTTTCTCAGCACGGACGTGCATTTCGTCACTTATACAACTGCAAGAGATGCAGCACTTGCATGTGTCAAAATGCCCCTAGGTACCACAGGGAGTGATAGTGGTTCTCTGAAGCTTTGTTCTCATTTCACAGCATTAATGAAACAAAGGTATTGGTAAAGACCACTCTACTACCAGAGGGCTCCATCTTTCAAAGAAGACATCAAACAAAGGTCTAAACTCAAGTAATTGCTCTGCTCACTTACCATTCCTTCTGAAATTTCAGCTGAATATGTTACTAAGGGAGGATTTAGGCGCCTACAAATTAAATGCCAGAAGCTTAACAGGTAAGTGTCTGTCCTGCCTGGAATCCAGAAACCTGAGTTAGGGTCCCAGGCTCTCTATACTGTGCTTGGAGAGAGTTAGGAACCACAGAAGGGAGATGCAAAATAGGCAGCACTCTGAGAGGTACACTGCAGAGTGAGTCATTAGGATATGTCGAACATGGGGGTCAAGACTTTATGCATTTTATCCCACAGTTGATATGTGTAAAAAGGTCAAACTGTCCTTGAATGCCTGGAGACTCTTAAGAGAGTCCTAGCCATGCTTCTGCTTGCCCCCTTCTTGTTGGCACAATGGAAATTGGTATTTCTTTCCTACAAGGAAAAATCAACTAAGGAGGGAGGAAGTTGTTCTGCCAAGGAACAGTCTGCTGCTTAGGGCCCACCACGAGGAGGTAGGATGTGTGGATTTTAATGTCTTCAGGGACAGAACCTGGATCTCTCCTGGGCAAGTGATCTGATTGCTATACTATTACTTAAAAGAGCAGAACTCTCCCCACCCCCCTATCTTTTCTGAAGGAAAGCAACAGCCACCTTTGCATTGTGTGTATGGAGACTGACCTACCAGGAGTGATGTGAGAACGCCTCTCTTACAGAAGGCAGGATGAGGAACATCTACTTCCCACATCCTGGTCGGGCTTAGGCCTGAAGTAGGCACTAAACAGCTCTGTGAGGACCCCTGGCATGTGCAAAAGCAGAACTTTAAATGCTTGGGAAATTTTAAGGTCCAAACCAGAATCATGTCTCAGCTTTTGGTTAGATGTGAGCAAGGGTTTTTTAGGATTGTAATTTTGGATTTAGGAACCCAAATCCCACCTAAATCCCACATTAGGCATTTAAATCCTTTTGTGGATGTGAGCTTTAGTTCTTGCATTAAACTGCTGGGCACATTAACAGTACTCTTGACTATGAACAGCTGTAGCATTCCACGCAAGAGGTGGCTGCAGTCCAGTAGTGGATGCCTTACAGGGATGCTATTACTTACAAGGCCAGATTAATCTCTGATATATATAACACCACAGTACGCAGCGTGGTAATGAAGATAAAGTCACAATTATCTCCTTTTTCTACCACTCAAGAAGCAGGGAGGATGAGGTAAGCTAGATTTCAATGCAGTTACCAGCTCAAATTCAAACCTGGTGTTGAACCTCGGGTTGAACTTGAGCTGTTAACTGGAGGTAAGACCCAGGCTACCTCCTCTTTGCTGAATTTATCTGCAGCGGGATGGGAGGAGTAGGAGGAGTGCATTGTGCAAGCAGCAGTAACCGATGGCATAATGCCACAGCAAGCTGGGAACGGATATACCTTAAGCAGAGCATGCTGCCCAGCAGCACACGCGGTGACTACAGAAGTAGTATAGTAACATGCTCCTCAGCTCAGATCTGTAGCCACTTGTTGGTAACTCAGTGCACAGGGGTTTAAAAGACCATAGCTTTCAACTTATTCAGATATGTCCTCTCCGTCTGATACATAAGGGGTCACCAGCATTTCAAATATAGTCACCCCTTGAGCAGGAATTTTCAGCATCCCTTTTCACCCTCCAATAATCACAAGTACATAATATGGAAGTGTCTTAGCGACAAGAAACTAGAGACAATCCTTCAACAAATGCACTGCAGGTGACAGATGCAGCAGGCCACCTTGTCAAGCCAGAAGTCAGGCCAGGACACTTACTCAATTTCTCTAGGATCTCCTCATCTGTCATCTTTGATTTTTTTCTTTGCCGGTCCGTGTTCCTGTACAACGTGTTTGTGTTTGAGTTCTCAGGCTGGGGGGTGGTAGCTTCTTTAGCTGGTTGTGGTGCAGCGACAGGTTCAATTACAGAGCGCGTGTAAATCTGAGGCAGAAAATGATTTTTCAGTCAGAAAGGCAGGTAGGGAGACACACCAGAGATTATGTTCTAAGGGCTTTTGTCATCTTACAAATCTGCAAAAACAACTCAAATCATATTCCTTTCCTTATTTCATCAATCACATATTATATTAAGGTGTTTAGGTTTGATTGTGCGTTTCACAAAGCCTGGATAAGGAAAGTTAAGTCGGTTTGATTCCTGTTTATGGGCATTTTCCTGTTTCAGGTTCTGTGTGCTGCTTGCTATTCTGTATTTCAAGCACAGGGGACACAGACCTTCTTACAGTCTGGTTAGGCCCTCAAGGCAGACTCTAAAATTGACAACTAGGGCTCCATGTTCATTGCGACTAAGTAATTCAGGAGCAAAAATGCTCATTTTACACAAGCAGCCTAAGAACAGAGAATCAAGCCTGGCTCTTCCTGGCTCAGAGGTCAACATCTGCAACAACAGAATTTTCCATTTGGAACTTAGTTAAAAATTCAATTGATGATGCATAAGGCAGGAGAGATTCCTTCTCACCTCCCAGAAGCTGTGACGGCTCCAGAGAAAACAGTGTGGAATAACAAGTAGCGAAAACCTTTGGGCGCTTCTACTTGTGTGCCGACCTGTTCTGATTAGAACGTGTCGGAGCAGACTGGATTAACCGAGTCTGCTGGAGCTTTCTAATCAAAACGCTCCAGCATGCTGAACGGGCTTGTGCATTCAGCATCTCACATTTCAAACTGGCAGTAGGGAGACTTCAACTAAAGCTCGTCAAACGAGCTTTAGTTAAAATGCCCCTGTGGCTATTTTGAAATGTGGACACTGAATATACGAGATGCTGCAGGAGTTTTAATGAGAGCGCCATCCCACAGCACGTGTATAGGCCATCTTTGTTTTTAACCAGGAGACAGATCTTTAAATAATACACAGGGTGTGTAGCTGATATTTTAACACAGTCTTGTCTGACCATGACAGTCATTTAAATTGGCCCAAAAAATCACTATCAAGTATTCCATCCCCATCATCCTGCGGGTCCAGTGTACTGCCTCAGTAGTACTTCCAGCTTTAGGTAGCTGAAATTAGGAACTAAACAAGGTCCTTCAGAGAAGTACCCAGCAGACCTCTAAGTTTAATCTAGGTCTTGTATAATTTATTTCTGGCCAAACTCTAAAATCTTTATCCAAGCAAAAATCTTCCAGATTCAAAGGCTATTTACCCAAGTTAAAAAAAAAATCAAAGAAGGAATTCACGATTTGTTTGAATCTACCAGCATCTAATCCTAGATGCTTGTGAATAGGAATAAATTGTACTTCCAGGATAGTTAATGCTTCTCAAAAGAGCCTTTAGCTCTTCTTCGGGGGAAGAAAGCCATTAAAAAAAAATAAATGACATGCAGACATGAATATTTTGATTTGGAGCCGTTTTGGTCTCATCCACAAAAAACAAGCGTTTTAAAGAAGCTAGTTTATTATATTGGGTCTTAGAACCTGTAGAATGATGTAATGACCCCTTAGATGGGGGGTGGGCAAAGTGGCGTGCAAGCAGCGGACTGTAGCACTGCGTTGGCTCCAGGCTATGCTGTCACCACCACAAGATCCCAGCCCCAGCCCCAGAGCAGCTCCCCGCCAAGCTGCGCACACTGTCCCCACACTTTCATGGCCCCGCTGCTGCTGGAATCTCCATGGAAACCAGATGCAGTGACACAGGTAAGGCCTGCTGGGAAATGGAGTCCAGCTGCTGGCCAGATCTGCCATTTTGCCCACCCTTGCATTAAATCAATCCTAACTGAACTACAGATCTAGCCAATCTGTGATGGAAGTCTCTGTAGTAAGGATATGAAATCTTACAGATTTTAAGCTTGCAGCAAACAGTTCCATAAATGCCTGGTAGGAGCAACGCACCAGGATCCAGTGCCACGACAACAGCAAAGCTAACATCTGCCTAACCCAAGCACAACAAATGGGTTGGTGTGGCAGCACTGGATAGGGCTGGTTTATATTTTCTGGATGGTTTGTATTTTCATTATCTGCAGCAGTACATTTTGCCATGACCACTTCCAATGCTACCTTTATTACTGTCATAATGGGGACCATATCTTAACAGACACGTTATCTTGTTCTATGAGTCTCTTTTCTTTGATTGGCCATCATATCAACTACTGCTCCCTGTCATAATTGTCTACCATCCTGTAGCAAATACAGCAACTGCTTGCATCTGCAAATGTGTACTGGGAAGCCAGTATGAGGAAAGCCCATATTTTTATCGCTCATTTTGTCTTGTTAGAAGAAGAAATCACACCATTTCCTCTCACCCATTAGTTCTCTGTCTCATTACATCTGTTCTCTCTCTTGCTCTCTGTTGCTTTCTCTCCCAATTTCTGCAGGAAGCAAAGTGGAAAGAAAGTGCTGTCTAAGCCTTCTTTCCACTGCCCACTAGTATGTGCTCAATGAACTGTAACTTGAAGAGCTTTGGGCTATCATATATATTAACATAAAATATATATACATGCATACGTATGAGATGTATATATATTGAAACACATATTTTTAAAGTAAGTGGCTAATTTAAATTCTTTATGGAGAAAATGAACCTCAAGACATGCACATCTGATTGCACATTAAGGTACAGTAACTACTGGTATAACAGGAAAAAGATCAGGTTTAAGTGATGAGCTTCAGAGGGAAATTCCCATTTTCTGCAGGCTCCTGTGAAGTAAGAATCCTCTTTAGGATACTAACCCTTGCATCTTCATCCAAGGGATTCTGCACATGTTCCTATTATAAACAGTCTTATCTCCAAATTACACCATGTGGCATATCGTCAAAGCTGCTAGGGACTTACTGATTTTGTATGCTCAGGTCGTGGTGCAATAACAGGTGGAGGCTCATTATCATCTTCCTCCTCTTCATCTTCTTCATCTTCTTCTTCTGAAACTGGAGGGGCTAATGGAGGTTCTGATGCAGTTTTTGTGCTCTGTGGATAAAGAACAGTAGCATAAATAACTGTTCATTTTATTGATTCAAAGACAGAATATGGAAGGCTTGGTACTACCTTATAGTGTAAATGTTACTCTAATAGAATGAAGTGTTTTGTATTTACATGCAGTTGTAGAAACCTCAGTTAGTTATCTATAGCATAGTACCTTTGTTTTATAAATGCATGTACTGCTAATTCATCTTGGAGTTTTTAGTGTTTGCCTTTTATTTATTGATGATTTGCCTTAGGAAACTGCTACATTTGGGCTACTGAACTGTATCCAGGGCTGCATTACTAGGGCAATAAATTAAATAAAAGCATATAAATCATTCACCTACACCTTTAGTGAAAGATTAATTTCACAAAGAACAGTACTTGAATGTATGCAGGAGTTAGAAGTCACCTCTAGTTGATGGTTAATTGCTTTGGCATTGTGTTCGAAGAAATGGTAGCAGTTAATTAAGCTAACAGGTCTACCTGTTAGGCTAATTAATGCACTTGAAAGCTCAAAGGCTCCTTCATTAAGTCTACCAGGGAATTATGTATTATTAAGAAATGCATTCTTTTTTCCCTACATTATTTTACCCTTGGGATAATTACCATTACAATTTTTTCAATGTCATGTTTTCCTGTTTAGCAGTTCCTTTTCATTGTCATCATCAACTTCATCTAATAACATTATTTTATTGCTGTGTCAATTTGCCAGATGATTAGTTTAACAATATCATCAAGTTAATGGGGATGCTGTTCCTTTAAGACCAGCCACCATGAATGGTGATAATCACACTAACCAGAATTTGCTAGTGAAGGAGTGGAGTGGTAAAATTTATCTTTACTAAATATTTTAAAGAGATTTTAAGAAAGAAGGAACTCAGAGTATGTTAGGTCATTAGCAAGGCAGGTGCTCAAGCTACATAAAAGTATCTAGCCTGAATAATCATTTTATGCATTATATCTAAAATGGCCACTGGACACACTATATAGCAACAGAAACAGAAGGGCCAGAAAATAGTATTTGGACCATTCATTGTTAGTGCCTGTATTTTGCAAAATAGCTTATCATCTCATTCCTCCTACTGCCTTCAATCTTTTGTTTTTAAACACACACACACACACACACACACACACACACAGATGGATAGATAGATTTCACTTCCTACAAAGAGCAATTCTACCATACAACAGTTAAAAGGGACCTGTAGCAAAAGTTCCAAAGACACCAGGATTTCAGAATTACATAATGGAAATCCAAATACTGTGGCAAAGCTCCACTTGCTACTTAAAACATCATCATCCAACTCTGCAGGACTGAGAAACTGTCCTATTGGAGGTGGGGAACAGTTTCCTATTTACTAGTACTGCACTGGGATGCAAAGCATAAACTTTTGAAAAAAGCCACACAATGTAATATAGTATAGTATGTTTTGTGATACCATAAGAGTTCATACTTATATTTCACATTTCCAGGGTCAATGTGATAGCACTAGAATTGTGCAGCTATAGTACATATAATACACTGAATATCTATTTAAATACCAGATTTACATTACTAGGTAGAATTCAACCAGTAAGATCCCAAAGTGTTTTGTACTAGTCTAGTCCTCCCACCTCCCTTCTAGGGCAGGATTCCTTTGAGTAGGTTACTCTCTTGTATGGCCATGTGTGTTTTGACAATCCTGCTACCAGTTACATCCTGTAGGAACCATTCTAATATTATAAAAACCTAAGTCTATCCATCTGTCTGTCCATAACACTTAGTCATCCTCCGATTGGCTGACAAACAGCCAATCAGAGTGTGAACAAGCATTCCAAGAGGAGCTGGCAGCCAGTGGAGCACCGCCATGATGGTGGGGACACAGGGGACAGAAAGGGGGGGGCGAGGCCAGCTCCAGTGGAAGCGGGGGCAATGGAGTGCGTGGAACAGGGGGGTGAGGCCAGTGCTTCCTGCAGGTGACAAGGATGGAACGGAGGGTGGGGGCCAGGCTACCAAAACTGGTCTCATGCCCTCCCCCCCACTTATCTCCTGCTGCAGAGGTCTGCCTTCTCCCCTGGCTCAGGCTTGGGCCTCCCCTCTCCTCTCAGACATGGACCCACTCCTCCCCCACCCCCTCCTCCCCTCTGTCAGCTCTGAGCCTGCTACTTCCATTCCCCTGCCGGGTCGGCCTGGACCCGCTGCTCCCCACACCATGGCGGGCCGGCTTCTCCCTGCCCTCGGGCCTGGTCCTCCCCTGCATCAGGCCCAGGCCCGCTCCTCCCCTCCCCCTGCCACTGCAGCCTCCACCCCACATGCTCCCTCCCCAGGTCATTCCTGACAGGCAATTGGCTAGTACATCTACAGTTCTCAGTGGATCTATAATGACTGCACGTACTTCACAGAAAAACTATTCTACTAATATACCTGTGTATTTGAGGTTTTCTTGTAGAAATATATTATATAATGAAAGTAGCCCCAACTTGAAAACTTCACTGTGAATATTTATTATAGACAATCTCTACTGTGCAATCAAGAACATAAAATTAAGTTACTTAACACTTCAAAATAAAGGCTAACTCCCTATTCAATCATTCAGTATTTAATTTACTAACATTAACACTGATAAATTTGGTCAATATTAATGTGGATGTCATAAGTACATCTTTGGGATTTCCATTGTAATTCAGCATTAATTATCATGGAACATTATTTAAAACATTCTTATAAGTGGTTCCAGTGAGTTGCACATCAATTATAGCTTCATTTATATGCAGTAGTATAACCAGATGAATCAAAGAAAGAACAAAGTTCAACATTTATTCAAGATGCCTTTAACAAAGTTGGAAAAATTGCATTAAAATGTGTTAGTTTGCCTGTAATGTACATGGTATTGAATTATATAAACCACAAAAGACTGGGAATCATAAGCAATTCTCTGTCAACAAACTCAGACTTTCATCTGTTTAAAAGGTATTGACAGAAAATTAAGACTATCCAATGGTGTTTCAACACCGCTGTTGCAAAGACGCATGCGACTTCTCTCAGGAGTGGAGCCTGACATTCTTAATACCAGATACAGCTTATTCCACCACCATTCACCCAAACACTGTGAACGAAAATATACCGTTATTTTTACACTCACCGAAGGATGGGCTGCTATGTATCCATGGGCGCTCTTATCTGAAAGGTGCAAGGGGAAATTAACCAGACGCTTATCATAACAACACTTGTTCTGAGGAATCCTGGACATGCGCATTCCCAACAACATCAGGTTTCATTCACAACCGCACTTCGGTAGAAATGGTTACTTAATACAAACAAACTCCCCAGAATAAAGACGCTACAAAGGCTACCTCAGAGGTACCTTCCTTTCTCCCATCTTTCAGGGTCAAGCTCCTTATAACATACCACATGACCCAAAATTCTGGATTAAATCTTTCCTGCCCAGAGCAGGGGGCTGGACCTGATGATCTCCCGAGGTCCCTTCCAGCCCTAAACTTCTGTGAATCTGTAAATGCAATTCACCTATTCATACACAGCACTTATCTCTTCAGCAGCTCAGTAGTCAGACACTTTTGATAATTACTGAACTATTTTCTTTAAATTGAAAGATACATCCAACAACATGGTACTCCATAACCTGCTGCTGTTGTGTTCCACCACTTAATCCAAAAACAGACCACACTGTTTCACCTTGCCTCACGACCTAGGAGCTGCAAGGTGGTAAGGACACAGTGAGGAACCAGCTGTATGGAGGAAGCAAGATAAATGTAGACAAAATGTTTGGTCACCAGTACTTGAGGCTTCAGAAAGAAAGCACTGGTGGCTTTTCTCTTCAGTCACTCAATGCCCGTATTTAGTTCTGGGAAAAAAAAGCTAGCAAAAACAAGTAGCATTTCCAATTAATCTTCCTTGTTTGCAACTACATCTCTGGGGAAAATGTAGCATTTAATTCAAGAGCTTTTGATCCTTCCTTGTGATCAGAATGGCATTCAGGTCCCTCCTGTTTCACTTCAAGGACATTCCACATTTGCTTGCTTGGGTCTGACTCCCAGGGGGTTTCTTTGCACAGCACAATTTTGACTCACCTCCTGAAGTAAAGCTCATATATTTCTGGTTGTTAACTGTCTCTTTGGAATCATAAAATTTGAGGACATCTAGAACAGCTTGTGGGTTCTTCTTCTGCTCTAGTTTGGTTATGTTGGAGGTCTGTAGTAGCCTGGCCCACTGCTCTGGGATTCCCTGTGGATGCCAAGTGGGAAGAAATTGATTTAAAATACTCAGTAGCCACAGTTGATATAGTTCCTTACCAAGAATCCATGCTACCTGTAAGATTACTTTCAGAAACTTTGATTGACGCTTTACATTTAAAATTAGAAACTTATATACTGTAGATGCACTCATTCTCTTCTCTATCAAAATATAGAGCTAAAACCAGGATCCAACTTTAAAAAAGAAAAAGAAAGTTATGACTGTGACAGGAAAAAAAGTGCATGAAACTCATCTTTAAATCAACCCTGCTCTTCCATGGAATAATGATTTAAGGCTTAGCTTGTTTTCCTGGTGATTTGGTGCAGACATAACAAAACTACTCTAGGTTTGTGGACAACACAGTGTATTTTAGGAGCTTTACACTGGATTCGCAATGCTTAATAATGGAAAAAATACATTCATGGAATCATAATTGATGTTCTGATTCAAAGATGAACCTCATCCCTGATACGTCACAATATTAGATCAGGGGGGATGGTTTCTAGTTTAGAGGAGAGGGCTGGCCATTTGCAAGTAGTGGTCAAAATTGTAACACTGAGTTGTAACACAGCTGGTGCTAAGGAAGTCTCTTTTTTGAGCCCCTAAAGCTTTCTATGTTTGTTATTAACACTTCTAGGAGGTAGGGACTCAAAAAATAGGCTAGAACTGCCAAAGCCTTGCATGACTTTTCAATCATCTTACAAGCGACGGTGGCATTGGAGAATTGGTCCAATCACTGAAAGCCACAGATTTGCATTGAAATTTGATTTTAGAGAATTTGTTTTAAACATCCAGTATAATTTCCTAAATTTCAGAACCTATGATTTTCCCCTTTTACTGCACAGCCAACATCTACCAGCGAATTGGAGGACTTACTGAATTAGAGGACTACACCTGAAGTGCATTTAAGCATACCCTTGGTACCACCCCAATCTAGACATTTTACATGGCGTCTTCCTAAGAAGTTCTCGGCAAAACAATGTGTGATATGGGCCTCCAGAGTTTGGGATTAATGACAAAAAGTGGGATAAGCCAAGCAACAAATCTACTGCACACACATGAACCTGCTGCTGCAGTGCTATGACATCTCAAAGAAGCACTTTGATGCAAGCTTCTTTTGGGCCTGTGACGCACCTCTGGGAGCTTCCCTGTGCACATCTGTGAGCCATAGAGATCTGGCTGTAATGGACGTAAATAAAGAAAGAAAAGAAAGTTAAAACAGAATGTGGGACAACTTAGAAGGTGGTAAGGAGGTGAAACTGATGGGCCGAAATGGGGAAAAACCCCATCTAAAATGGGAGAGTTATGAGATAGGTACCAAATAGATTAGGTGGTGGACAGGCTACAGGAAGACAGATTTAGGAAAACAGAAAAACCACGTTTGTTCCAAAGTTTGGAAGCATCATTTCCTTTTTTTTTTTTTAACCAGTTTCTCTCTCCCTTGTAAAAATGTGTTACTGAGGATTAATGGCAAGTAACTTGAAAAATTAGTGTTCCTTAAAAAAAATGTTTTTATTTTGTTTTGTTTCTATAATCAGGTAAGAAATTTTCAGTGGCTCCCTGCAACTTTTTCTATTACTTCTCCATCCCTGAGCTCAGAGTTGGCCACTGCACAGATGACTAAAACGCAACTGAGAAAGCAGTGGTCAAATCCAGATTTCATGTTAGGAGATCATATATTGCTGTAATCCAAGTAACATATATGTGCTAGAGAGAAAATCTTTGTCTACTCTGGAAAAAGATAGTTTTAAATGACTAATGTGCAACTTCTTTGGATCTAAAGCCATGACTTTCTCCAGTTGGCTGCAGTCTTGCTTGGGAAACTAAAAGATTGGTATGTGACCCATACTTTATCCTAGACTGGATGTCAGGAAACTGTTTCATGAAGAGGCATGCTTTATGAAATTTCCTTCAATAAGAAAACACCCCACATCTCCCTTCCCTCAAAAAAGTGCAGCAGCTGCTTTGAAATAAAACTATACAACAGAAGCACGCCTTCATCCAACAGTTGCCAACCAATTTCATCTGGTGCTTGATGCTCTAATTCTTAGGGATCATGGTTGTTCTAAGCACAGCGAAATGAAGATTTAATGTGCATTTATGAGTACTAAACACAGCTTGATGCTAAAGCTTTAAAGCCAAAACTCAGGAGCCCATGCAGGTGTTCCCAATTCTGATTCTAGATGCAGCTAACAGCAATCAGCTAATATAGCCAGAAGGATGATTAACATTAGGTGTTAGAAAATTGTCTGTGCATTGCACATAACCAGGAGAGCAGACACAGTTGGCATAACAACCACTGTAAAGGTTTGAAATTAAAGAATATTTGCACATTTCTTGCACATTCCCATGGCACTTCCAAACTTTTGAAAGAGACAGACAGCGTAAGAACTAGACAGAGGGGATTTTTTTTTTTAAAAAGTTGTGTTTTAGTGGCAGTCCCTTCCACCAAATTTACTTACCAGGAGACTATCTGGCTGACACAGGATGTGTGTCCAGGTTGGGACAAATCAGGGAAATCAAATGTAACACAGTACTTTATGTCTTGTGGTCACAGGTAGCTGAGAGACAAAACTATGGTCTTTAATGGAGCAAACTTTCAGATTGACCTGAATGAGTATATCTTGCTCCACAAAAGACTGCAAAATTAAGCCCTATGCCAACAAACCTTATAATCACTAGTCTTTTCTTGGGTAGATCCAGATGCTGCCGCCATCTCTTCATGGTAGCACTTTCCTGAATATCAATCTGCACTTTCATGCTACAGAAGTAAGCATGTATTCTTGGGGAAATGATTGTATAACAATCAACAGCAGCAAATCAGTGCCCACTACTCTGAGATATTAAAAGAGAAATCATTTGAACAGAAGTGGAACTGTTCATCGTTAGTTCAGAACAAGTGATGCTTTCTCTGAGAACCCAAGACCTGTGCTAATGTTTTGCTGACGGCATTAGATATGGAAAGTAAAACCATTTGATGCTGCAGTCCTTCTATGTTGCTTCAGTTTATGGTGACAGCACTTTTAAAATTGATTCAAAGAGTGATCTCTAAAAAGCCAGCAGACTGCCTCACCACCTCTTTTTTGGGGTCAGCTGACAAAACTAACCCTACAAAACTTAACCAAGTGTGCACCTGGTTTTCTTCCTATTGGTGTACCAGGGGATACTGCTGTGATCCATTTCACTTCTCTTCCAGGCAAAAGATAGAGGGAATGAAGAAAGGGAATGGAGATAAAAACAGAAAACTGAACAGAAGGGGAAGAAAACAGAGAAAGGAGAAAAAACAGAAGTCAAGGAAAAAACACTGAAAAAGGAGGCATCAGAGAAGTGAAGAGAGAACACAAAAGAAAAGGAAAGAAAACATAAAAAAAGGACAGGTAAAGACATGGAAACTTTAAACACAAAAGGAAGAAAAACAATGGCAGCAAACTATTCACCAGACAAAATTAAAGTTATCTATGAAGTAACTACAGTGAAAGGAGGAGAAAGAGACTGACAAACAATGTAGAGAAAATACAGTAAAAACATTCTGAAATGGATATTTTGTTGTAATTTTTTTTTAAAGACTAATGCTTGAGATCTAAACTGAGTTTCTTCTTGGGCTATACTTGAGAAATATTCCCACTCAAGTTAAGATCTCAGAATCTGGTCCAGAATATTAAAAAATACATATATATGTATATAGACTTTAAGTTTCATTTATTCTTTAAAATCCAATATAAATATTCTAAATATAAAAATATTTCCAAATTACTAAGAGCATTTCAATGTTAGTTCCTTTACATAGAGGTGTTGCCATCAACTAGCTTTTTTATTGCTAGCTGATTTTTATTTATGAAGGGTGCAGGAGGGTTTCAAATGGTTGAAATGTAATAAAGGGACAAAAGTAGCAACCTAAGCAAAAATCACAGCATTGCATTTGGCACCCAGATTCAGGAAGGTACCGGCCCCTTGGCCAGCAATCCACAAAATGATTTGTCCCATCCTGTGCATTTCATTTTTAGAGCTAATCAATAGCAATACTCTCCACTATTCAGTAAGTTGTAATCGCACAATCTTCCAATCAGCTCACAGATGACTGAAGATATGGAAAGTTACTTATTTTCCATCTAACTGCAATAATTATTATGGCAAAGCTGGGAAAAGTTGAAGCAAGTTTGCTATCATTTTACAAGGCCTACTGATTCTAACACCTCACTAGTGGCCGGACCCCAAACTTATTGACATCTCCCACTGACTTCAAGGAGTTTTATATCAGACTGTTTCCCATTACTTGCACACTGCATGCATTTTGTGATTAATATTAGAAGCAAAAGGTGCTGTTACTTTACTATCACATTCAAGCTAATAACTTGCCTGATTACCTGATTGTGTGCATGTGTCTGTGTGTATGTCTGTGCTTTTTCTTAGTGTCTTTCCAGAGACGGTGAATAATCTGTCCCTGAAGCACCCTACAAAACTTAACCAAGCATGCACCTGGTTTTTTTTCCTAGTTCTTATATTCCACAGGCACTCTGCCGGTAATATTTTGAGGAAAAAAGATGCGTCTGAATCAGAGGTAAACTACTCAAAATATTTAAATCCAACAAGTAGGAAGCTGGTTCTGTCCCTCCCCGATACCCACCCCCCATCCCCTTAGGCTGACTGCTGTTCTGATGTTCTGACTATAAAAGATTATTTCACTGTCAATCAGAAAACTGACCAAAGGTGCAATACAGAGGCTACTTACAGTGAATTCTCCAGTGACGGCATCAAACCCCACATGAATCGTATGTTCAAAGTCTGAAGGAAGAGAGATCTCAGGACGCTCTTTCTCTTTCTTCTTATTGGCTAGAGGCAAAATGTTAACATGCGCTTATTCTCTGCATAGTTTTTCATCAAAAATTTTTACAACCAAGTTTAGTCCAGGCAGTCATTTGTTTTAGAACTGGGATGCACATTCATTCCAAGGGAATTTCATCGGCAAAGCAGGCCCGGGTTCATTGAGTGCCTCTCTAAGGCTATGCTCCATTTAGGGTTGGCTCAGAAGTGGGGTCCTACCAAATGCACAGCAGAAATGGGCTGCACTGCTGCTCCTTTAATCTTTCAGGTTCCCCCATTAGCCGCCCACTGCTGATTGGTTGGAAGGGCCCCACTTCCTGCTCGCTCCCGACTGGCAGGGAGGTGAAGACTGCAGTTTTAAATAAGGAGCTCTTTTTGATCCCACCGCTGATTGGTGGAGGGCAGCCCCGCTGCTTGCGGCTGACCAGCAGGGAGGCAAAAACGGTGCCATGCTTAAAACCATGGTGTTTGCTTCCCTGCCAATCAGGAGCGAGCCGCTAGCAGGGCCCCTCAACCAATTAGCGGCAAAGGAGCATGCAGGGGAACCTGCAAGATTAAAGGAGCTGCAGCACAGCCCACTTCCACTGTGAATTCGGCAGGGCCCTACTCACAAGGTTTATATTTGATTTTCTTCATCTGATCCAGGTTCCAGCTATCAAAGGCCCGGCTATGTTAAACAAATGGCCTTCTTAGGCCATCTGCATATAGGTAAAGTTGTCAGATAACTGCAGTGTCATTTTCACCATCATTTCTCCTTTGTATCAAACTTTCATATTCACTTGCTAATTCCAGTTGACCAATTTCTTTTTTTAAACCTTCAAATCAGCCCCTAAAGCAGGGGTTGGCAACGTTTTTGGCCGGAGTGACAAAAACACTCACAATTTTGACTTATAAGATGCTGGTGTGCCATGGGCACACCATGGGGAAGCTGCGAGAGGTCTGATTGAGGCAGTACATCCCGGCTCCTTTCCTGCCGTCCACCCAGATGTTCACGCGCCAAGCAAAATGCCTTTGTGTACCACACTCTGGCACCTGTGCCAGGGGTTGCCTACCTCTGCCCTAAATATTTTGGCGTCTCCTGTGAAAAATCAATAAAGGTTTGAAGTGCCTCAGCATTCCCTCATAGATTTCATAGACATTAGGCATGGAAGGGACCTCGGAAGATCATCAGGTCCAGCCTCCCGCCCAAAGGGCAGGAAGTCAGCTGGGGTCATAGGATCCCAATTTGCTCTTGAAGGTGTTCAATGTAGGTGCTTGAGCCACCTCCGATGGCAGGCTATTCCAGACCTTGGGAGCTTGGACAGTAAAGAAATTCTTCCTTATGTCCAGCCTGAAACGGTCTTGCAGGAGTTTGTGACCATTTGACCTCGTCATCCCTTGAAGAGCCCTGGAGAACAAACGTTACCCCAGATACTGGTGGTCTCCCCTGATAAACTTATAGGTGGCCATCAGATCACCCATGAACCTGCGCTGTTACAGCTCTTCGAAAAGTATCAACTCTTATGGCTACCCATTTCGCAGAGCTTCTCTCCATTGAAGAACTGAGTGACCACCTCGCACATAAGTCCAGTTTTATTTACTGCACAGTGAACAAAAGTTTTTGCCTCTAGCTGGTGACCAAATTCAAGGATGTCAGGCGCACTTATTTTTCATATTTGTCAAATGTATTTGATACATTATGAATGACAACCTCAGCTCTCTGTAAAACTAGAAGCATCTCCATTGACATACTGAATTTTAAGTGCCATGGTGAAATCTTTGTGCCCATGCAATGAATTCTGTTAGGGTAGTCCTGGGCTGCTAGCTCACCCATTTCTGTTTGTCCTGGCGCATGCAATTTTTGCTTGCTTTGTGCTACTTTATTTTTTTTGGGGGGGGAGGGCAAATCACTGCAAAGGGCAGGCACCTCTGCCCGGTCAGCTTCAGGTAACCCTGAGTTGTAACCTGAGGGAGGGGGGAAACCTGCTCCCTCTGCCTACATGACTGGTATCACATACCTGGGTGGGGGGCTTAAGCTCCCTATTCTTCTAAGCACTGCCAACATGACTGGGAGGGAGCTAAACACTGCCAGTCTACCCAGCAACCAGTGATCCAATTCAAATTGGCTGGCTGGGAGCCAAAAGTTGCTGGCCTTCACTGAATCAGGTAAATGAGGTCATAAGGGCTATAAGTGCCCCCAGGAGGAGGAGCAGTAGCCACGATGAGAACGCAGAGAGAAGCTGGACCATGTGAAATTCTCTCTCTTGAAACTCATGATCAATTAACTGCTTGCCTCCAGAGGAAATCTCCACCTGCCTCTGGATGATACTCATAAGTAAGCTAGCTGAAATCTAACTAGATATACAGCTTGCAGTAATACAGATGTGTAATCAAAGGCCACCATGCCACTGTTTGCTCTAATGGATTTCTCTGATATTGTTCTACCCTGTACCCTACTTCAAACCTACTCCTTGTAACCAATAAAGTTCTCCTTTGTACCTAGCATGGGAGACTTTTTGGAAGAGGCTCTAGATTATGCCTTGGGGACCTCTTGGTTCAGCTGACTAAGGGAGACCACTATTTGTGCTTCAGACTGAAGGAAACACTCCAAGTTTCTGCAGCGGGTCAAGTCCCCTCAAGGATTGCTAGGCCTGTGTTTCCCAAAGGGCACGGGTCCACAATCATTCCAGACTTGGGGTGGTGGCAGCATTACCCCAGGCTTGCAGGTGGGCTCCAGGAACGAGGTCAACCAGATGCAAGGCACCCCTAGGGAGGCACTCGGAGCCTGGAAGGTGGTTGGGCGCAGTGAGGTGGGTGGCTCAACGCAAGAGCACCTGCTACTGGCCCACCACAGTCTGCACGTTCATTAAACACACAGTAGTTACTGAGCATTCAATTTAGTACTCGCTTAATGAGGTACTCACTAAGTGCGCAGTAACTAGAGTTACTTTGCAGTAGCACCAGCAAATGCCAAATAATACTGCACATATTTGCACAGTGTCATTAGGCACATTAAGTGTCTCATGCAGATGAGCCCGCTGGCTATTACAATGGGGCTCCGACTGGGATCTTGAAATGTTACTAATACAATAACAACATGAATAAATGTGCAACAGCCACAGCTTAGCAAGAGGCCAGAAAGTGATTGCTCATTCCCTCCATTTGTCCTTCACACTCTTTGGCTGCATGAGCATGATAGCCAAACTAACCAGAGAAAAACAATTACTGGGAAGGCTAGTTTGTGGAGTGACTTATTTCCACACATGGGTTCTATTGACACAGAGCACCATGGAGCTTAATGAATTGAGGGAGTTGTAAATAGCTTCTTTTTTGCACTTTCTTTGCATCCAAGGCAAGCCAGACTTCTAATTTAAACACTAAGTGGGTGACTTTTTACTCAGCCTTTCCTTAAGAGGCGATATGCCAAACAATGGCATTACCGCAGCCCTTCCTCTAACGGCTGAGCACATTCTGCACAGAGGCACGCTCTACAGTGATACAATATGCAAGGCAAACTGGGCCCCTCTCTGGTCATGGACAAACCAGGCAAACCAGTCTGACCTGTGCAAATGTTATCTCAGAGGGAGAACCCGCTATGTCCTTCTCACTGCCTCTTTACACTTTCATTTAGTTGGCAAAGAAGGGCGTTAATACGTGCTCCAGGAGTGTGTGTAGGGGGAGGTGCTTTAATTAGAGTAGCTCCAAGAACCACTCTAATGAAAGCACCTGGAGCATCCCATGTATAGTGTCCCTGCGCATAAAAATGGTACTGGGGGCTCTTTAACTACAGCTCATTTAAACAAGCTTTAGTTCAAGTGCCCCTGCCACCATTTTTAACTGAGGGGATGCTGATACACAAGATGCTGGAGTACGCTTGACTGTGGTGATTACCACACTCCAGCAGACTCAATTAACCGAGTCTGCTGTGATGCGCTATAATTACAGCACATTGGAGCAGCCTTGCTCCTCATGTATAGGCACCCAAAAAAAGCATGAATTTCCCCTCCGCCCCACAAGTTAACCCACTCTGCTCTTCATCCCAAGCATATATGGTATTTGAATTTTCTCATCTTATGTCCATAGTGCTCCATTTTTCCTCTCTAAATAATTATCTGCTGCATTTCTGTCCAAGATCCCAATCTCTACTCAATGTTAATTGATAAATTATTTTCATTTGGCACTTGGTAGAGACAGCAGCAATATATCAAATAGAAATACCATGGTCATTTTTTTCCTTTTATCTAGAAGGTGCTGGTACTTTAATTTTCAGGATAGATGTTGCCAGCAACAAGATGTCATATCTTTTCAGTATACATAACTTTTTACTGAGGATAACAAAATTGGCTTTTCCTATCTCGGCGCTGGCAAGTGATTGGAGTGAAAATTAGATTTAAAGGGTCATCAAGTTCAGCTTAAAGGAACAGTCAAATCTATAAGTGAAATAAGGTGTTTCATAATATGTTCCATTAAAAACGCAACTTGTCCTTTACAGGACACTCGGGCCTGGAGACAAGCGTTCTGGCTTACGGGGAGAGACTCGGCACGTGTGCCTAGCAGACCTCTGCTTAACAGACTGCATACATAATGCCTGTATTCAAAACACTGATAAAATGTAAATTAAATAAGGAATTAGATGTCTATATTTAATACTGCTGTCTAAACATTTTGACACTTCTGTCTATGCCCTGCAGCCAAATTACATCCATTCCATCTGAAGTGCTGAAATGCACTGCAAAAAGGACTGACTCGGAAGGGACAGCTGACCAGAGTTGCTGGTTTCAGATTAGTGATTCTTACTTGCCTATGTTATAAAAGTTCTCTGATAAATTGGACAAGCTAAGCCCAGCTGTCCAATCATGGGCACTGCAAAATCATCCACCACCTCTGCAAATAATTATTGCACATCAAAAAGATGACAACGAAATGGAGTGTGTTCTGTCTGGTCATTCCCAATCACATCATTATTATGCCAAAAAGGTCCTTGTTTAGCAGTGAGCTGTGACTCAGCTGAGTGGTAACTTTTTCATTTCTCTTGTGAAGAAGAGAATAACTTGACCTCTTTTCATTTGCTTATTTCATTTCTGTTCATTTTCTTCTATCTGCATTTCATTCTGTTCCTTTCTCCATCTCCTTCCTCTTCTCTGTCTTTTTACCACATCATCATGGTCTTCCATCCTTCACCTTTCTGTTACACCCTAGCATCTCCACTCTTTTCTTTCTCCTCCATATCCCCACCCGATCATTCTTCCTATTTTGTTATCCTGTACCCATATGAGAGAATTTAACAACCAGGGGCCAGATGTTGCTCTCACCTTAATCTAAATCAAGAATAGCTTCATTGAATGTAATACTGTTCCTACAACTCTGGATCTGCATTATCGTGGCTGAAAACGGCATGTAGCCCCATGTGGTTAAGTTCTTCTTGAAATACTTTTAGTTGCATTTCCTGTAACTCCCTTACTGGGCCACCACTTCCTGCCACAGGATAGTAATTTTTATGACTGAGCAGCTACTAGAGGTGATTCAGAGAGAATGGAAAAAGGCAGCTTGAACTGCCAAACTCAGTGTGGTTCCTCATACAGTTCTGCTTCCAATCCTCTTTAGAAAGGACTGCCCAGCTGGAGAGAAACGCTCAGGAGCTGAACAATCTGTACAGTGCTGTCACTCCTCATGCTCGACAGAAAGGGTGATCTATTGATTAAGTCTATAGCCTGGGACTCAAGACCTGGTTTCAGTTCCCTGTTCTGCCAGACTGCCAGTGTGGTGTTGGGCAAGTTAACTGGCTTTTCTGTGCTCCATCCCCCTGTAAAACGGGGCCGACAGGGCTAACTCATTGGAGTGTCATGAGAATCACTGCATTCATGAGCATGAGGACCTCAGATTCCATCATGACAGGGACCATCTACACCCCTAAGATAGTTTACAGTGGAAGCACTGAAGAGCTCCAGTCCTGGATACAGAACAAAGATGGTCTGTGCCCTAACGGGCTTGCAAATTAAATGGCAAGGTTCTTTGAGTAGATGCGGTATCTTCTATTAGACCAACTGAGTAGCTGGAAAAAAGTCTCAGACCAGCACAGACTTCCTGTGCCTGAAGAAGTGTGAGACTTCCTATGCCTGAAGAAGAGTCTCAGGCCAGGAGAGACTCCCTATGCCTGAAGAAGAGTGACTGCACCCAAAAGCTTGCTAAAAACTTGTTTCCAACTACTCATTTGGTCGAATAAAGGATATTACACCTACTCAAAGAACCTTGCCTGCCTATGTCCTTAGATCAACACAGCTACAACCAAAACCCCAGTTTACAAATTAAATGCAAGCTGAGAGGCAACAGGTGGGAGATAATCAAACAGGAGTCATCCAAGGAGACAAAGCAACAGTGCGCTGGTCAGCTTAGGCAACTCTCATACCACGCCAGCTGTCAAACCAACATGAAGCAAGCACTCTGACAGAGCTCTCTGAGCAACACTGCACATCCTTTGCGTGATGAAGGAACAAAGGACCAAAACATCCTAGTCTGTGTAAGCAGAAATGGCCTGAGATTATGCTTCCCTCCCATGCTTTTTACATGCTTTCAGTAGCTGACAACCACAATAAATCTGTGATGCAGCAGTCAGATGCACTGAGTCAGAATGGCCATTTTTAGTCATTTTGTCTTTTTTAAGTAGGACTCTTAAGTGGGTGCCATTGTGTGAGTCCAGGAAGCACGCATGAGCCCTCTGATCTCCTGACCTACCAATCAGCAGTAAAAAGATTTCACCTTAAGAGATTTGGCACACCCTTGTCAAAGCTGTATATTCTGCAACTCACTAGATCACCCAAGAAAAGTTAAATATAAATCCTAGTTTACTTAGTAGTGCTTTCAAGTCATGAAACTTGAATGTTTTCTGCAGTTACTTTGATTAGAAAAATCAAATTGTATTTGGTGGGTTTCCACCTAGAGCTATACATTTCTACATTTCTGTTTTCAGTACCACCTCAGCCACAGTATATTTTCTATCAGGAGACATCCAACACCACTTTGCCATCAGCCAGATGGGGAAGTGACACATGTCAGTCCAGGAACTGAATGAGCTTAGACAGGTTTTAATTTTGCTCGTTATGAAGAGTCAAGTTAAAACTTCCCCTCTGGACTTTTTGGGCTTTGCTAGGGCCAGCAGAGGAATACTCTGGGTTCACCCCACAGCCCGGGCTGGCTGAAAAGCCCTGACTAGCATACATGAAAAGCCCTGACTAGTATACATGGCCAGCTCCTACCATCATCCCCTTCATGGAGAGAAAGAGATGGGCACAGAAAGAAGCTGCAGGGTGAAAGGCAGCCTCTATCTAGGTGGAGGGAGGATGCTGCTCTTAAGTGGGCTTGCTTCTCTGTAGCAGGCTTCCCTCCCTCCCCTTCTCTTTTGCTCTCTGCTCTATTCCCCCCTCTTTACTCCCTCTCTTCTTCATTTCCCACGTTACAGTAGTGTAAGCATGATGTTGCAGCTGTGATGGTCCAGAAACTAGACAAGAGGCAAGGATGTCTTAGGGTGATATCTTTTATTGGACCAACCATGAAGTTGGGATGAAGATAGACAAGCTTTCGAATACAAGACCTGAGCAAGAATGCTTCAAAAACTTGTCTAACTTTATCCCAGCAACACAAGTGGTTTGGTCAGTAACAGGTATCACCCTATGAAATCCTTGCCTCTCATGTAATTTATTTCCAACATTTGTTTTTCCCTGCTCCTCTCCACCTCCCCTCCCTATGCCAGGCCTTTTGTTCTAGCTTCCAATAGACAGGGCCATTCTCACAGCTGCTGCAGCCTTTTCCTTCTCTCAACTCACTTCTCCTGCCCGACCCCAGTCCACTGCTCCATCCACTGCACACTGCACTGGCTAGCAAACCCATCAGCCATGTCACAGCCAGGAAACAAGCTCCAGCCACTGGCAGGGAAATGTCTGTGCGGCCTGCAACCCCCCCAGGGCAGTGGCGCTTCAGACCATCTGAGCCACAGGGATCAATCAGGTAAGGACTAAGTTTGCTGCTCCTATCAACCTCAGCCTAGTGATAACCCTGATATACATGTACCTCCGGCCAGCCCTCCCCAGCATCTGACCCTGCCTCTACCTGTACCACATACACCCCAAAGCCAATCCAGGTATAACCAGTCATCACTACTACACCTCTGACCCATACCCTAATACTAGTCATCCCTACTACAACCCTGATTCATGGTATATACACCCCCAGACACACCTATTGCACCCAGACCTCATAACACCTATACCTCCTCAATCACTCCCTTTCCAGGGACTCACCCTTATTTCATACTGACCCCCACAGCACAATCATGGCAGGGATGGGGTTATCTAGCTGGGGATGGTCCTGCCTTGAGCAGGGGGCAGGACTAGATGATCTCCTGAGGTTCTTTCCAACCCTAATTTTCTATGATTCTAACCATCCCAAACACCCCAACACCAACACTCCAGTTTCCCACTCCTCTTCAACCTCTAACACCCTCAAACAAACCCGTCCCTCCACAAGTCACTGTCATGCACTCAAAACCTGCTATTAACCACTAACCTCCCCTTCCCACTAATTCTCTCCTAACATACCTGTGGACGCTCCAACATCCCTGCTGCTCACACATCCCAACCCCCTGCAACCTTGAACACACACACCCAGTGCAGACATCCCTCATATGCTCATACACTCATTTATTCAGCCCCCGCACTGTCTCTGAAATCGACTGTCTAGTGCCACTTCCACAAGCCTTACCCTCTCTTTTTTTAGTCCAAGTTATCCTCCAATCAAGACCCCTGCCACCTCAGCCCTATGCAGAGACTGTGACAACTCTTCAGTCCCCTGAATGTCTTGGCTCAGGTCTGGCACATCCTCCACAATAAATAGTGCTTTCCCATCTGCTCCCCAAGTCCTGTATTAGCTCAAACACCTCCTCCCTTCCCTTCCAGTCTGCACACAGCCACTGAAATGCAGCTTTTAGAGACTTTTAAAACTTTATTAACATGGGAAATTAATAGCCCCTTTGAAGAGAGAAGAGAGAAGAGTGACTATGATTATGTTACAAGGCAAGAGCATTAACCATGATCATTTTCCCTTCCCTTTGTATGGTTCAGAATCTGACACAGAACGTTTACTGTGTCTTGACCATTTGCAGCACCTCAGGTGCTCCTAGTCATCCCATGGAAAAACTTAAAAAGGGGAAAGATGTAACATGGTTTGTCTTGGTTCAGATACAAGACTCACTTGAAGATTGCGCACCTGAAATTCAAATGATGCAACGCAGCCTCATAACTTAGGTCCTGCTGCACTGAATAATGTTCAAGAATTACCTCCCTTAACTTGTCAAGTACATTTAAAATACAAAATGACACTGCTCTCCTGCCAATGCATTTCAATGCATTTCTAAGATGCAACACCAAATCTTGACTTTAAAAAATCCCACACGCACCTCTGGCTTTCGTAGGAACATGAATTGAAAAAGATACCCCCTTCCCTTATCAATGAAGATTCAAAGAAATGCAAGAGCCTTCTCCCTATTCTTTCAACACAAAAACATTTTTAAAAAAATGGAATATGCACTGTTCCTTTACTTCTACAAATGCATTTTAAAAAAATACAACCAAATCCCCCGCTTGTACTGTACAACCCCCCTTGTACTTAACTGTAAGTGTAATTTAATACATTTCAAGATACAGCATGCATGTTATTGGCCAGTCAACTATACCATGGTAATTAATTAAACACCACCTCCTCCTCTTTCAAAATATGGCAGCAGAGTAATAGGAACATAAGGCTGTGGGGAGGTTTTTAATTACCATGTTCAGCCGTTGAAACAGAAAGAAAGCAGAGGAGGAAAGTAAACACAGCAACCAACAAACGACAGAAAGAGAGAGAGGCCTATTTGTACTGCTGATACTTTACTTTTATCCCCTCCTCCTGGGAAGATGGAGCGCAGCCTGGCCTTCTTGTTTTTCTCCTCTGGGGCCATGGGGAGTGGTTTGGAGCTGTGGTTCAGTGCTGAAGAATCACGATTGTTGCTGTTCATTCTCAACGGAGGGGCTGGAGGTTTCTCTTCAATATCCAGACTATCGGACATCTTCAGCAGCCCTCACAGCCTCCTGCAAATGGCACAACACAGAGCATCCTGGTGAAGAAGGGACACCAAGCCTGGAGTTATGGGAAAGGGAGAAGACGCTACAGGTGCTATGAGTAATAGAAGTTAGTTTCAGCTTTTTGAACTGGGTCCTCTTGGTACTAGATACCAACTCAAACTGCCTGTGCCAGGGCTGGCCAACCTGCAGCGTGGGTGCCACATGTGGCATAGGCAGGCCTCGTGTGTGGCCCATGGCAGACTGGGGAAAGACAGGCAGCACAAGGCAGAGAGCAAAAACTAGGGCATCAGATTAGGCAGGGAGCATGGGGAAGGAAGCAGAAAGCTGAGCAGCAGATCAGATAAGGGAAAGGAATCAGGGTGGTACTTGGGGATGGTGCCGGCTAATTTGTGGCACACCTGCCAAAAAGGTTGGCCCCCACTGTCTCATAGTAGACATGAGAACTGTAAAAACAGTGTTAAAGCATTTCCAGCCCAGGTACAGTTTTAAAAATTATATTTAGAAACTCATTTCTCTGTTGCTTGTTTACAAACCAGGCCAGGCCATATAAAGCAAAATTTAGTGATGTTTACCGAAATGTATAATGTTTAGATCATCAAGAAACTACTTGTCATGGGAAAGAGCAGACCACAAAGATTTCTATTTCTTTCCTGCTTCATGCTGGTTAAAAAGTTTGTCCCTGAGAGTTTATAGCTTCAGAAGGGGAGCATTTTCACTACGACAAATGATTTTGAAGCACTAATTTTTTTACCCATAAAAATAAGCAATAGACTTCCTTCATACTCAATACACAAAACAAAATGAGAAACAATAATCACACATTGAAAACCATTTGGATTTCCCTCCATCCTGTTATATTTCCATACCAGTACATTACAGCAGGGATGTTTAAGAGCTAATTGTAACATTCTGGTATTGCGTGGATGTTCACGATGGCATTGTAGACTGATCTGTCAAGCCATGGGCTGTGTGATCTTGGTACATGACTGGAGGCTGATCACTGGGCGTTCTTCTGCTTTCCCTGAACTGATACATTCATGAGAATTTAAAATACCTAGAAATAGTTGCACAAGAATTGCAAGTAGATATAAGGAAGGAAAGGCATGACAAATATTAAATCTCCCAACTTTTCTGGTATATTTGCAACAGAAATACAAAAGACAATAATATCAAACTAGTATGACAAACAAGAGGTGATTTGGTCAAATGAGCTCTGAATACATAACTCTCAGAAATAAAATCTTATTCAGGAAGGATCTTTCAAGTAACCATGTCCACATTCCACTTTTTTCTTAAAGGGTCTCTACAGTTTAACAATTTGCCTCGCAAAACCTCTGATTTCTATTTGGGAAGGGCTTATGTGAACCACTGGCAAACGTGTGTTACAAGGCTCCTTTTGTGCTGATGATGTATGTTGTTACAGCTGCCAGCCAGGGAGCCTATGCTCTCAAGCTTAAGATATAGCAGCATATGCTATTAGCTCTGGAGGTCCCAAGGTCAATCCCACTGAGTGATCCAAAGATGGCAGCCCTTCTGCTTACAAGATCAAGTCCGGAGGCACTATGTTATGAATGTAAACACTTGCCTAGGCACAAGTTTAGGGCCAGGAAAAGCTACTCGTTTGTGTGGTTGCAGGACTGGTCAGAGACCCTAACAGAGATTGTATTCATAGTGACATAAATAAAGTTTTGTCAAGATCTTTTCACTAGCACGACCAATTTTTAAGGGTTACTAAAACTAAAAATTTGCATTGGCTTCAGTGAGAGTTACATGCATGCAAAAACTAAAAGATCTGTCCAGAAGTGAGAGAAATTCACTATAGTCTAAATTGGTTATAAAAACACATATGGTTTTAGTCTCTGTCATTTTTGTTTCAATAGCACCGCACACAAAATGGTGTTTTTCTCTCTCGTATTACTGTATTTACTAACTGAATTTAGCCTGTATGAGATCACAGATTAACAAGCACTGAAATTCAAACCCTCTGCCCATAGCCAGTACCTATATATGAGGTGTATATACAGTACATCCTAATGCATGATAACCTTGAAGTGGGGATGCGACGGGCTTTTACAAGAAGTGAAGCTTTAAATCTCACTCAGTAGGTACTGAATGGAGATCCTCAACTCGTACCTGCCAGATAACAATCTAGCAGTCACCGGTGACCTAGGTGGGACTTATATCATTGACCTAAGAGACAGAAAGAAGCACCCCATCAGGATCCTATTTTTATGAACTTCTGTTGCTCTAGGGGGAAAAAGAGCAAGTGACAACAATTATCAATTAAAGCAAGGGTAGGCAAAATGCAGCCAGCCGGGCCATTCTATCCAGCCCGCGGAGCCCCTAAAACATTTAGAAAATGAACACTAATCTGCCCTGGGCTGCCTGTCCTGCGGCCCTCGATGGCTTGCCGACACTCGGTAAGTGGCCCTCTGCCCAAAATAATTGTCCACCCCTGAATTAAAGAAATGTGAATGTGGGGACTTAGTGCACAGGTGTCTCCCATACAGTGGTGCCAGGTCTATTGGCTCACTGAACTGCATTCTAAAGCATTTCTAAGAAAGCTTTGATGCTGGACCCGTGGAAATGATTACAGTTGTTCAGGTCAATGACCCTCTAAAGCCCTTGACACAATAATGGCCTTGAATCAATGGCCAGGAGTACACAGTGCTTGGAAGAGTCTGCAATTCTGTCCTTATACCATTCTGTGGTCAGTGTACATACATTTACATGCCATTTTCAACCCAGTTCTCGTCTTTGAAGCATACAAACAGCCTCTAGTAAACAAAAACTCCAAAGAGAACAAACCACAGGTGGGACTAGATGTCTCAGGACAGAGGTAAAAGGATGGAAGGCACATTCCTTGTATGAGCACACACATATTAACATGGAGAGCATCCTGCTGTGCTGTCTGTAAAGTTTTAGGTTTCTGCTCCAGGCTCCTGACTTAAGATTATTTTCATATTTGTTTGTTTGTTTCTTGATGTGTTACCATAATAATAAATATTATTCTTATGTGCTTGCATGGTCTGTGTGCTTGGTTATGCATCAGAACCCCATTGTGTTAGACACTGTACAAAACACAGAGGAAAAAAACAGTTGCTACCCCACAGATCTATTCCAGTCCAAGTGGAAATTTGGGCATGTGCTCACCAATTACCTAATCCTCCCTGGGAGTTCTTCCCTGACAGTCATCCTTTATGTGACACTGATATAACAAAGACCCCCTTACACTCCTATTTACACCCTTTCCACATCTTTTTTTTTTTTTTTTTTTAACCCTAGCAGGGTAAGAACCTAACTATAATGAAAATTAGGCCCTGACATGTCAGCTGTCAGATCTCATCTACAGTAGGAAGCTGTACAGCTCTAACTATGCAGTAGCTGAAGTTGAGGCGTATACAAGTATAAGCCAGGTCTCTACAACAAGGTTTCGTAAACATAGCTGTATTGGCTGGAAGGGAGGAGGAAAAATGGAACATATGAACGTACACCTGCCCCTCCCCACCTCTCACCCCCTCCCTCGGTCCAGGCCAGCCAAACCCTTGCAGAAGCCACACTTCTACCAACACGACAGTTAGTCTATGTCATTTAGGGCAGTGGAATAGCTCCATACCAATAGAAAACCTTTTCTACTGTCACATAGTACTTCTCCAGCAGGGGGCTCTGCCAGTCTAAAGTATTCCAACATGGCTACAGGAGCAAAGTCTGTTCTAGTGTAGACAAGCCCATAATTAAAGTGGTACAGTTTCCCTACTGTGGACAAAGTTACACAATGTAAAGGTGATATACCCCAACACAGCTTTGCCCAACCAGGTAAACTGAATAGCTATTCCAATATAACTGTGAAACTCTTTGTACCCTTATAATTAGACCAGAAAAAAGCCACGCTTCCAACCGACACACTTATTCTAGTATAACTATCAGGTGTAGATCTGACCTGATTTAACTGACTCAGAGTGTTTGCTTTTGTGGGTTGATGTCCAATATTTTACAATTAATGGGGTTTTGCTTTCTGTGTTTTCATGTAATTAAGTGTTGGAGTTTTCCAAACTATGGCAGCAAAAAAAAAATGATGATGAAGCACAGTTTATGCAAATAGTGACACTGGGTGCATCTACACATTCATTAATGAGTTTTAGGTAACGCACATTAAATTTAGTACTTTTGGGCATTTTTACACATGTAAGCACACAGTGCCAGGCGCTTAGAAAAGCACCCAGCACTGCATAACTTACAGCTGTAGAAGTGGCAAAATGCATCTCAGCATGCAGAAAATGGTGGCGGTCTGCTTTTGAACTAAAACACAGAGAAGGTGTTTTAGTTCAAAAGTGCACCGTTGCCATTTTCTCCATGCTGACATGCATTTCACCACTTATACAACTGCAAGCAATGCAGCACCATGCACGTCAGCTTGCATGTGGAGCAGACTCAATTAATCACATCTGCTCCGGCATGCTGGATCTTCAGTGCATCTAAGCACAAAAATGTATCCATATAAATGACCTCCATTGTGAGGTACTAGAAAAATGTATATTAGGCTGGCTTAATGCATGTGAACTAAAGCGAACGCTTTTCAAGGGACACTTAGTGCACATTAGCCCATTTTAAAACCTACAGGTAGTCCTCGGACGTATGACACAATTGGTGCCTGAAAACAGCGTGTTAAGACAAAACGTTGTAACTTGGAACCAATTTTCTCATAAGAAACAATGTTATAAATGGGGGATTGGTTCCTGAACCAAGGCCCAATACCCTGTTTTTACTAAAAATACCCCAGAATTTTGTACTCGATCAATTATAGATGAGTAGTATAGCTACATTAATGTATTTATATTGTAAATAGCAATCATATTGGTTTGGAAGGACTTCTTTGAGGTGACTTTGCTGGATTTTTTGAAAGGCTCTGGGTTGGACTTCTTGAAGGGTTCCTGGCTGGAGTCTTCTCAGGTGTCTTGGCTGCAGGTTCTTCTGGAGTCTTGTCTGCTTTCTTAAAGAAAATGTCCAAGGAAGTTTGGACAGATGTTCTCCAGGGAGATGGGTGACATAGCAAACTTGTTCACTGGGGTGATGTGGCATTGGATCAAGCGTTGTAAAGTTGAAACTGATGTCACAAAGTTGAAACAGGGTGTCAATTTATAAACGTAAGTGCAAGATGATGTAACTCGAAATGTTGTAAGTTGAGGACTGCCTGTATTAAGTAAAAAGCACTTTTTTAAAGATGCCTTAATGTGCATTAAAATAGGCTGATGCACATTGAAGCGCATGTGTAGATGGGCCCACTCTTCACATAACATTCCTATTATGGATAAGATTCTCCTCCCTTTACTCTTAACAAGTAGACATCTACTCGGTTAGCCCCACTGACTGCAGTTTAAGTACCTGCAGAGTAAAGTACTTCTCGGTGTAAGGGCAGCAGGATCTAGCCATAAGTCATCTCCAGCCGTTTTTTTCCATATGTGTACTAACAGCAAATGTCAGTGGGTAGTTGCATAAGAGTACCTCACTTTGAAGCACACATACAGACCTTTATCAACACCATTTGTGCCCTACAAGCCTGCTCCCTACTGATACAGCTGTGTTTCACAGCTGTGGGATACTTTGCAGTGCAAGCCACATGTGTACTATAAAAAGTTCAACCAGTCACACAGAAGAGACATGTACCTGCCTCACAGGATGTTAACTATTTCTTCCAAACAATGAGCTAAATGGCAGCAGTGACCTCAGAGGCACTCACTTGAATACACCCTATGAATCCCTTTCAGGGTGCCAAAGACAGCCTCCCAGATCATTAACACCAGGAGCTCTCAAAGCCATCAGAAGCATTTTCAGTTTGTTACCAAAAATAAACAAGGGCATTCTGGGAAGTCTCTTGTACAGTATGAAGTTTCAGCTGCCCTATCTAGTGGGATGACTGTGTCTGTTACTGTATCTGTTTGTAAACAATGCCGGCTTGCTGAAATAGGTCCTCCCATGGGATTTCTTTCCACAAAGAATACTATTAATGGTTTCTGGCCCAATTTGCCTATGATGTCATTATTTCCAAGATATTGAAAGGAACACTATATTTTGTCCACGGCTGCTTCAGGCTCAGTTTCAACAATTATACAAAGCCTTATTATTCACTTCCGAATAAAAAAAAAAAATTAAAGGGGGGGGGGAATAGCCTAAAAGGTTTAACAGTTAATACTGACTTTCTAAAACCAGTTTAGAGAAAAGAAACAAGATAATGTAAACCAGGAGGCAAGGCATACTGGGAGAATTTGTTTTTTCTGCTCAAGGTCTAGGTGCCGTCTTTTTTTTTTTTGTTTAAAATGTCAAACCTACCAGTGTTTCACTGCACTAAGGCAAAAGAAAACCCACTTACCTGAGCAGATTCTAACTTCAGAGTTTGTGCTGTCTTGTCCCATTTTATCTTGGGATATATTTGCAAAGAACCTAGGGCCATAAGACCCATTAAGTGTAGAAATGCTTTGGATTTACAGTGCTGAGAAGTGTTAACAGTGTGATAAACCACGTTATACTGCATCCTGGGACAATTGTTTCCTGTGACACTAATGAGTCAGCATACTGCAATTTGCAATGAGACAGCACCGTGTCCACACTTTAAAGAAGCGCTTATTATTAAGCTCTCCCGCTTATTGGCAGCACTTCGACCATTCCCAGTCAGATGCTGTTAGAGTTGTTAATAAGTCTCCTTTTGTTCAGAGGCATTGACAAGATCAGAAGGTCAAAACTAATTATCTTTATTTGCTTGTATGTTTGCAGATGTCTTAAATTTTTGCACGTGGAGTTTACTTTTCAAATCGAAGCTTGAAGTGCTCTTTTCAGCAGTGCTCAGACAACAAACCAGGGAGTGCGTAGCTCCCATGGGGGAGCCCTGTCATCACATGCACATCCCCCTTCCTTCTTGTCTCCTTGTGACAAGGGATGCAACATTCACAAATTTGCTGGAACGGGACAGGCAGCACCACCACTGTTTCCACTATAGTCTCAAACTTGTGACCTCCAGGCAGTCAGCTGTGCACCTCAGTGCACTCCAGGCCCCCACAGCCCCTCATTATAACTGGAGCCCCATATTTTCCATGCATCACTGGACAACGTTAGTGCCCCTAAACCCAGGGGTATGGTCAGTTTATTCTGTCTCCATAAAATATCCTTGGCTCCTTTTCCCCTCCACGTCCCAATCACATACATACATCTATGGCTTGCAGCTGAAGACTCAAGACCTAAGATTTGATGATGCTTATTTTGTAAAAGGTTGTTTCTATGAAGAGTGTTTTTTACTGGCTTATTTGGGTACTTTGGCTGCATGGTCTATCACTGTCCTGTTGTTAACCCGCTCCCAACCTCCTCGCAAGCTAGGAAAGGTGAGCAATGTGTAGCCAACTTGAGCAGCAACTCAGATGCTGGCTGCTGAGTTATTCCCAAGGCATCATTACTTGCCAGTCCTACATCAGTGGTCCCTTGCAGTGCTTGATTGCAAGACGGACCCCAGTTCCGGCTTCCCAACCCCACAGTGCTTCACTCCATGGGACGCCAAAAGGAGCATGCTCTGTGCTCCTCCCTTGTGGGAAATATGAAGGGTGAAAGGCAGGGGAAGGCAGTCCCAGAATGATAGAAAGACAGGAAACAACACACCAACACCTTGCTACAGCAAGAGCAGAAACCCAAGGTGGAAATAGCATGTTCAATGGCCAAAGGACTGCAGAATCCACAGGGCCCTGACTGAGGTCAAAGGCGCAGATCAAACTTCTCAAAACTATTATTCCAGGCTCATGGTGAACTCATGATGAATTAGCTTTCAATCCAGTCGTAAACTTGAGCTTCTCCCTGAAATCAAAGGGGCTACCGATTTAATTCTTGGGAAAAAAATAAAATAAAATGCATGCATTGTGGAGCACCAGTCTGAAGCAAGAAGTAAATCCCTTAACAAGGAAACAGAGGTGGGAAATCCACTGGTCCCAAGAATAAAACACACCTACAGCACATGTATGAATAAGCAGTTATTCTTGAGAAGCCCCTACAGTAAAACAGTAATATAGACTGACTTGAGAATCAGTAAGGGCCTTGTTACACAGTAATTTTGGGCAGCTCCTGGAGCACTTAACCCCTGGGCTGTCCACACATTGACACCTGAAACTAGTAGTTACACCACCCCAGGTCAGGATTATCTCTGATCCATGTTACCCAGCTCCTGTTACACTAAGGTGTGGCCACCCTAGGCTACACCTTAGTGTAAACACTCCCCCCACCTCCACTGGTCCCAGTCAGGCCTTCTTGCCCACCTCCCACCCCCATCTCTAGCACCCCAGATCCCTGCTCACTGCTCCCCTGCCCCTGTTCCCCCACCACTTGTGGCTGTCTGCACTGTTGGTCCCACGGGAGCAGGCAGGAAAGGGTTAAGTTGACGGCCCAGCCACTACCCCTACTGCTGCTCTCTGGCCCAGAAAAGCAGCAGCCTGGCAGCAGGGCACTGCAGGTTAACCCTCCCTTGCCCGCTGCCCTGGGACAGACAGCAAGGGCAGCCACAAGTAAGTAATGCCACAGGGGCTGGGGAAGGCAGGGAGGAGGAACCAGGGAGCTGCGAGAGTAGGGGGAAACCTGGAATGGGAGAGGTTGGGGGGATTCTTACCTTTCAGTCCCCCAGGCCCTTGCTGGGCTGAAGCAACTGCTCCAAATTTGTGCTGGAACTGACACCCATCAGCATACGTGCGGTTCACAGTGTAATGCGTCAGAAGGCCCTAAGTCTTCCCCATGTCAGTCATGCAAGACCGGCCAGCGTTAGCAACCCAATAGGACCAGACTGCTAACTGGTGGGCAGCCACAGCGCCCTGGCAGGGATGCGCAGCCACAGGGCCCTGGCAGGGAGTGGGATGGGGCCGGGAGTGGCTCGACCAGGGGGACAGGCTGACTGCCCACTGCTGCATGGTCCTGGGGGATGCCAGATTTGTGAATGGGGCAGGGGCAGGGGCAGGGCAGGCTGCCCACTGTGGGCTCGGGTGGGGGCTGCATACCCAGATCCCTGGCCCCATAGCCCTGGCGGCTGGGCCCCCTCTGGCAGGGCCGGGGGAGCAGGAGTTGTGGGTAGGAGGCGAGGGGTACCAGCAGAGCCAGGGGGCTGTGGGGGTCCTTTCTTTTTAATCATGGATTTGAGGGGGTTTATTAGAGAATTTGCTGGTTTTTTTAATCAGGGAAAACCAGGATCCCTGTTCATGACCCTGACTTAGGAAGCCTTTACAGCAACAGACCATCATGCCAAATAAAGAAACATGCTTTAACTATATTATCTGGGGCTTCTCTCCAGCCTCTTAACCCATAAGCCTTGGCACCTCAGCTAAGTCAATGGCCCTTCGTTGCTATTTCACTGTACTCACGCTGAAGACTACAGAGTACCACTTAAATCCACCTAAGGAGTCACATTATTCATTGGTTTTAGAAGTGCTGCAGCCCAATACAAAGGCAAGCCCTGGACTCAGGAACAATATATAACATAGAAACTCAGTTTATGGCACTTCTGTTCTTCCAGGAGCTGTCAAATGAAGACAAGGGTGTGGTCTATAAAAGCTAGGCTACCAAGGCTACTTACCAACCAAATCATTTGTTTTAAAGGTGAGGGCATATCTGTAAAAGCAAAGGATGGTGTGATTGCAGCTTTTAAGGTAACAATAGCAGGAAAGATGACGAAGCTCAAGCCTCAACCTGGGCTAGCAACAGGATTACGTACCCAAAGCACCTAAAGAGTTTGTCTTATAGCTGCTGCTCAGGCAGCCATATTTCCACTGCTGCTATTTCCAGAGAAGCTACACCTCACATAAAGTTATACTTACCATGCGGCAATTGCATCTTCACCGTGCTGCATGGGCATATCCATAAAGGTATCAGCTAGCCCCCAATACAGTAACTCAGGATTATGTGCTATGGTTTCTTGGTTAAGACAGTCAGTGCTGAAAGGATATTTAATTATACATATTTACTAGGGTTGTGCAAAGCTTCAATTCAGAGGAGATTCTGCCCGATTCAGTGGCCAAATCGTCAAATCTGAATCGGGAGACTCATTAAAAGACCTGAATAGAATCCAAAGCCTCCAAATCGATTCGGAAAAGATTTGGTGCTGATTCGGATCGGCCCGGAGGAGGCAGGCACAGGCGGGTGGCTGCAAGTTCTCCCTTGGCTCTTCCGGTTGTGCCTGCCTTTCTCCGGGTGGGAGAGCTGTGGGAGAAGCCCCCGTGGCTGCTCTGCCTGGCCCCATCCCCCACCCAACCCCAGCCTCCCAAGCCTGGCACCTGCGTGGCAGCTGTTGCATCGCATGGATGCAGTGCAGCTCAGCAGGGCACCGCGCACCGTCTGGGAGTTCGGGCTGCCTGGGCTGAGCAGTGCCAGACTCTGGCTGACACGTGGAGCCACCCCAGCTCCCAGACAGCACGCAGCGCCCTGCGAAGTTGCACTGCACCCGTGCCATAGAGCAGCTGCCATGCAGGTGCAAAGCGATGGGGGGCGATCCATGCTGCCCCCACTGCCCTGGGTGGGGGGCTCTGCCATGAGCTCCCGGGGGCCCTGATCCCCACCGCTGCGGCCGATGAACACAGGGCTTTTTTTTTTTTAAGTGCCACAAGGCTGGGGCTGGGCAAGGCAGCCATGGGGGCTTCTCCTGCAGCTTCCTCCACACGGGAGAGGCAGGCACAGCCAGAGGAGCCTCAGGAGAGCCTGCAGTCATCCAGGTGTGCCTCCCTCTCCCCGGCTGATCCAAATCTCCAAATCAGCACCGAATCTCTGATTCTGATTTGGCCGAATCGAATGGGGACAGTGATTCGAATCACGAAATTGAATCACTGTCCTCCAGATAGGCCGAATTTGAATCCAAATCCAATACTTCCCTATTCACAAAGGCCTAATATTTACAAAATGTACAGGCCGGGTCAAGCCATGGACAGTTTTGACACAGTCTGGATTCACCAGTCTTGTCCCAATCAACCCTTCACTGTGCTTCTCTGCACTGGCTGCAGAGGGACTTCAAAGGAAATGCCGGGGCACTGGCTGAGATATTCCCTGGGATCAGTGACTATAGTTTCTCCATTTCTCACCTTATCTTCCTGCAATCTCTTTCCTCCTCTGCACTTCTCTCCTTTGTTCTCTTCCTCTCCCATTTATTTAGATCCTTTCATCCTCTTCTGTTTCTGCTGTCTCTTTTTCCTTTGCCCTTTTCTTTTCTCTTTCTTTCTTGTATCTGTATTTGGGATTTTTGTACTTCTGTCCTGAGTCTCTACAAAGGCCAACAGCTCTAACGCTTTTTCACATAGGGCACATCTACACATCGCCATGCTTTAATACCTCCCTTTGGAAGTAGTAAAGCATGGCGCAGTCACTTCCTGTACTGCACCATGTGAGCTGTACAGGGTTAGATTTCACTGCTACATTGCTGTAGCAGTGCACTATACCAGGGGAACGCACCGCTACAGCGACATAGTGGCTGATCATGTGTAGACCCACGTGATCACTATGTCGCCATAGTGCGTTATAGGGTGATGTGCCAACACACCCGTAGATATTTAGGTTGCAGCAGGATAAGACCTAACTCAGTGCAGAATTCTGCTCCTTTCCCTTCAAACTGCAGATACTTAATACAGGAGGCTGTATTAAGGATCCTTCTCCTCAATACAGAAGGCTGCCAAGACTAAAGGTTTAGGATACTAAGTAGTTTACTCATGCAGTCCCCCTTACACAACGTTTTTCTGGCCTTACATGTCTAAAAGTGCAGATTCCATAGTGTAACTTGATAACCCCTCCTTTATCTTAGTATGGGACACAGTTTAATGGTTACAACAAGAGATTAGAATTCATGGGCACCTATACACGTGCCAGACGTCTGCTCCAACGTATGCTAAGTAACATGCGTCAGAGCAGACTCAATTAATCAAGTCTGCTGCAGTGTATTAATTAACGTGCTCCAGCAGCCTCTGCATCGCATCTATTCAGCATCCCCACACTTCAAAATGGTGGTGCAGGTGCTTGAACTAAAGCTCATTGAAGTAGCATTAGCCCAAACGCCCCTCCTGCCATTTTGAAGTGTGGGATCCTGAATACATGTGACGTCACAGGTGCCTGAATTAGAGGCGTTCCTGAAGCCTCTCTAATTAAAGTGCCCCCTCCTCTACCCCGAAACATGTACATAGATGCCCCTTGGGTTTCTAATTACTCCATGACTCATTTTCCCAATTTGAGGTAACCTGTCTCATAGTATTTCTGCTAACAATTTTCGCCAAAGTCAGAAAAAGTAGGGGCAAAACAATTTAAGAAGCATCCAAATAACAAGGACACGTACATACACATACATAAACACATCAATTCAGTTCCAAGTTTTAGTCCAGGTTGCCTGCTAGTCCCATTAATTCAAACAGGTTTTCGATGAAGTATATTTGGGCAATACTGACTGTAAACAGATCTTGAATAGCCTTCTTATGTGAGTCACGTTATTTCAGACCACGGCAACCAGAGATGGCCTGATCCAATTAAAACTCAAAAAGAGTATCCAATATCCAGAAATACTGGTATTCATTTCCCAAGCCTCAGAGATGCTATTGCAGCCTGTGATGCAGCAAAACTGTTTCTAAGAAGAGCACTTGATTGAGAGGAACTGCCAATTTTCAGATAGCAGATCTGCATAACTTAAAGATGCAATGCTCTTCTCCATACAGCTCTCTAGTTATAAATATAAACTCCTGCAAAAGATAATTTACCATTCAGTTATATAGACTAGGTTCTAGTTTCAGTTACTCCTGTGAACTCCACTGAAAACAGAAAAATTGTAGCTAAGAATTAGGGCCTGTCTGTATATTGGTACTAACATACTATGTTAAGCATTAATTAAATGCATTTATAACAGTTCTTTCCAGTCTCATATCAGAATATCATGTGCCTATATTTTTCTAAATCTTACACAATTAAAATAAACATTAATCTGTGCATTTATCTCTAGCTTCCCTGGAATTCAGTTGAAATAGGTATTTGGCCGCATTAGTAATTATATTTTACTTTTTGTGTGACCGCTGGAATTTTTGAATTTTTTTGCACAGAATATAGTTGAAGTAATTCCTTCTTGATGAATTTGGCCAAGTTCAGCACTGGCAAAAGTAGGCACAATGCCATCAAAGCTAACCGAACCGCATTCACTTGTGAAGACGTCCCGTTGTGTCTAACTTTCCGAATAAAAGAAACTTTTGATTCTTACTGGAACATGCATACATGGTTTCAATCACCATTATGCCTTTTTGCAATCAGTAACAAGAAAAAACAATGGACAAATATAATACAAAAAAGAATTAACTGCTATAACTCTATAAACCTTAACACTTCCCTCTGTAGACTATCTTTCATACAAGTGTCTCTCAGCACTTTACAATGGTTTGTCAATTAAACCTCCTAATATACCAAGCAGGTAAGCACTCTTTGAGCTGAGCAAATTATTCAGACTGAATCATTTCACGAACGATTTACTCTGCTTCTGTTTGCAAGTAACCTGTGAGCAGCTTACAATTTTCTCCAACGTATTCATTATTCAAAATTATTCTCGGAAAATTTTCTACCAGTAACTTTTGGCCTCTGGGCTGTTCACAAGCAGCTCATTGTGAGTACTGGATATACAAAATTTGAGCCATGTCCAATTCAAACTAACCAGGTCACATGAATAATAGGGAACTGGCGCTTTTCTCTGATTGGATAAACACCATGTTTAAAAAGCTGATTTCTGATCTGAATGTTAATGTTTAAGAGTTCAAAATTCACGTCTACTAAAGGATTTCAAGCCACTGGTTTAAAATTCACTGTTCCATGAAGATTCATACCAGTAAATTCATTTACCAGAACACTGGTAAATCAGTCCCATCAAAAAGCTGGGAGGCTGTGGTGTCGATGCCCACACGGTCAAATGGGTCGCCAACTGGTTGGAGGGCCGCACCCAGAGGGTGGTAGTGGATGGGTTCTTCTCGACCTGGAAGGACGTGGGCAGTGGGGTTCCGCAGGGCTTGGTCCTCGGGCCCGCACTGTTCAACATCTTCATCAGTGACTTGGATGACGGGGTAGAAAGCACCCTGTTCAAGTTTGCTGATGACACTAAGATGTGGGGGGATGTGGGTGCACTAGAAGGGTGCAATAGGCTACGAGCTGACCTTGACAGGTTGCAACGGTGGGCGGATGAGAATAGGATGGGGTTTAACACTGATAAGTGCAAGGTGTTGCACATGGGGAGGAAGAACCGGCACCACACTTACAGGTTGGGGAACTCCCCTCTTGCCAGCACGGAGACGGAAAAGGATCTTGGAGTCATCATTGACTCCACGATGAACATGGGCCGGCAGTGTGGGGAGGCAGTCAAGAAGGCCAACCGTACCCTGTCATGCATCCACAGATGCATCTCGAGCAGGTCCAGGGAGGTGATCCTCCCCCTCTATGCGGCACTGGTCAGGCCGCAGCTGGAGTACTGCGTCCAGTTCTGGGCGCCACACTTCAAGAGGGACGTGGATGATATGGAAAGAGTCCAGAGGAGGGCCACTCGTATGATCAGGGGTCAGCAGGGCAAGCCTTATGAGGAGAGGCTACGGGACCTGAACCTGTTTAGCCTCCACAAGAGAAGGTTAAGGGGGGACCTTGTGGCCTGCTACAAACTGGTCAGGGGGGATCAGCAGGTATTGGAGGAGTCCCTGTTCCCCTGTGCGCTGCCAGGAGTGACCAGGAATAACGGTCACAAGCTGGCGGAGGGTAGGTTTAGATTAGATATTAGGAGGCGCTACTTCACAGTCAGGGCGGCTAGGGCCTGGAACCGGCTTCCAGGGGAAGTGGTGCAGGCTCCTAGCCTAGGGATTTTTAAAAGGAAGTTAGATGAGCACCTTGCCGGGGTCATCTGACCCCGGTGCTCTTTCCTGCCAAGGCAGGGGGTCGGACTAGATGATCTTCCTAGGTCCCTTCCGACTCTAGCTACTATGAAACTATGAAACTGTCAGAAAGTGAAACCAGAGAGGAAGTGAAGGCAATCAGAATTAACTGGATGTTTCTTTTGTAGTAACCATTTATCAAAACGTATTGGACATAATCACCCAGATCTAAATTATTCCCATTCTTCTACACAGAAAGCCATGTGACATGGCTGAGGCTATAGGCTAAATCATTAGCAGAGTCAGTAACAACAGATAGTATTAGAGCTAGTCACAATCAAACCAAATAATTTGCAAAGATTATGTTTTAACTAAATTTCATTTTGGTAGAAATTTTAAAGCAGACTTTACTCGGGTGTCACATCCCTTAATCTGCTGTTCTAACCACCTGCCCACAGCCTTCCCCAGTATTTTGCCTACTCAGTCTATATTTTGAAGTGCCAGAAATAGTCAATGCGATGAAATAATGTCTCTCTCAAGATTTTCATCCCTTATTGCTTCTCCATGCTGCCATCCTTGAAGTTCTCCAGATTCCAAATCCCTACCTCCACTACCTGTTTCTAATATCGCAGATTTATGAGACCTCTGACTTCCATTTGTGGCCACTATGTAAGGAAGCCTGGACCTCTTTAGAACATCTCAGCATGGAGCAAGATCTTCATACCCAACAGCAGGCTCTTTAGACAGAGGCATCCATTCAACAACGTACATGTTTAAACCATGAAATTAATAATAGAGATTAAGATTAAGAGACACTGAAGTGATCTAATAAATTAAAACCTAACGGAAGAAACTTGAATGAACAGCATGGCCAGAATAAGATTAAGACATCATGGTTTCAGCACAGCAATGAGACACCAAGGAGGAAAACAGCGAAGGAATGGTGAGAGAGCCACCGGAGATCAGGCGAGAGCTGCAGAAGATCAAACAACACTGCCAGGAACAGCAGCAGAGCAGCCCCACACTTACCCATTTCCAAAATTGACAAAATGTGCTGTGCCAGAGACGCAGTGTTTTAAAAGTAGCCTCTCACTCCAGATTGGAGGAGAGGCATCTGGCAGGTTTACTTATGGCCCCAGTAAGGGGCAGAGTGAGGAGGACAATGCCAGAGCATGGCACTGTCTCACTTCTGGGATAGTCGGAAACTGGAAGTGAATCAGGCCTCAAGCAGGCAGGAGCTGCCTACACACGAGTGAGTAGATAATGGCTGGAGGGTCACTTACCAATCCGGGGGAACCATCCTGAGAAGAGAAGGCGGGTTCCCAGTTAGTATTTAGGAGAGACCGGAGCTTCCAGCTACGGACCCAGGGCGAATAGACTGTGATGATTACTAGCAGCAGCCCTGCACCCACTGAAGAAGCGAGGAGCCTGGACAAGTACCTGAGAGTTTTTTTTCTTGTTCATTTCCTTTTTTTTATTATTCACTTGTTGTTAATTATTCATCAGTCTATTTGGGAGGGAGTATTCCTTTAAAAGCTACATTAAGGACTCAGTTATAGCCCCTGACTAAAATGTGTCAAAGGGGAGAAGAACTGAAGAATAATAGAAACCAAAGCATTGCCCCCAAAGCAGCATGAAGACGTGGACTGTGTTTTGTTAGTCTGCTATTTACCTTGTTGGTCTCGGGTCGAGGTTACACCCAAGGACCAACTGTTATTGAGAGTCTCGTGTGCAGTTGTCTCCTCATAATCAGTCTGCACCCAAGCTTAGAGCTGTATGGAGCTCACAGAAATTGAACAAAGGCTGGGACACTGAACGTTGCTGCCAAAGTGAATCTGATGTGGCTAGGGTGGGGTAAAGGGGAGGTTGGAGTCCCATAAGAAGATCGGCCTACAGCGACTGGGATTACCGTCAGTCCATTTCCTCCAGCTCCCAAGAATTTACGTGATGACATCAAGTCGTGGCAGGACAGAGCACTCTATCTAAGCAGATTGGACTGAGGTGCTTCTAGACCAAATTAATAACAATGCAGGCCCGCCATATTCAGCCTCTTGAAGGAGAGTGCCCAGGCACAAATTAAAGCTGCTCTCTGCCCCGCATGATCTGGAGCCAGGCCAAGAGCAGGTCCTGGCAAACACATTTTCCCTATGTGCATTTCCAATAAAAACAAAAGTAATATGTACAAATTGTGCAGAAATCCCAGGATTCTGGCCACTCAGTCAACCACTCAAGACCTTTTTCAGGGCTAGAGTATTAATACTTATTGGCAATATAGCCTTGCTGTATATCCATTTCAGATGGGGAATAGTAAGCAAGCATCTTGCAAATGGGAGAGCTGATGTACAGGGAGGGGAAGGGACTTAGTCTTGTCCAAACAGGAAGAAGCGGGACCAAACATTTGCATTTCCAATGGTCCATCTACAAGGGGAAGGCATAAGCAGGACAGGTGCTTCTGCACCTGGGCTTCATTACTCTACTGATCATTTAGAGGTAGCGGTAAGGATGCAACAGCAGCAGCTTTGTACATGCTAACAACTAGAGTACCAAATCATGTACCACTACCGTTCTCACTGCTGCTGTTACCTGCACTAGCTGGATTAAATTAGCATTTATAAGTTAGTGCAGGCTGTAACCACACCTGCACTGCTGTGTGAGCAGATTCTGGGCTGGTGCCAGGGCTAGTATAGCTGCCAGCCTAAGCCAAAGCAACCCTGGGGTGGATCTTATGTGATGGCTTTCCCGCCACTTCAGCCTGAAACTGCTGGAACACAGTGCAATGTGGCTACTGATGGCTAAAAAACTATATTTAGAGATTTGCTTTTAAGAACTGGCTGGTAGGAAAAGTAGAAATTGCCTTAGCACAAGAGTCCAGGGGAAGGGTTAACTGGTTTCTAAAAGCTCGTTTGTGACAAAGTTTCACAGCCTTCTAGACAGACACCGTGTCTGAGGCCAACAGGCAAGCAGGCATACACATCCTGGGAGATTAAAGACATGTATCACAGTGATCCCCAAAAACCCATAACAAAGATAGGCTTGACATGTTGAGGCCAGGTCACAGTGACCAGCTGCAAAGTCCCTGGGATTTCTGGTTTTGGTGGACAGACCAAATTAGGAGGCCGGGGTTGCCCAGCTTAAGACACTGGTAGATGACCAAATTAAAATGTGTGCATATGAAGAGTTTGGTAACAAAGAATTATGGTGACAGAACAAAATGCGGACAGTATAACGACCATAGGGAGACCGATCAATAATGCCTGGAAATAGAGAGTCATCAGAGGAAAAAGACACAAAGGGAGGGATTTCAGAGCAGCAAAATGTCCCTGAGGGGGGAACCAGAGGCCACCATGGGCAGAGGGCAAGCCACTGGCCTGTCTTACCCACCCCATGGCAGGTGGGCCTCTGGCCTTGACCTCTAAGGCTGCTGACATCTGACATTGAAGAAAGAACCACAGAGTGAAACTTGTGCACTGGCCAGAAGTACCTTTTCTTCTGTGAACCCTGAAACTGGTAGAAAAATGGAACTGGGGGGCAGGGGAGGGGAGGGATAATGTTGTTTGCCTTGCCTGCATTACTCTCATCTGCTATCACTGTGTATCAATAACATTTGCCTATTATCAAATGAAAGAAGTGGTCTGTCTGAGGGTTTGGGTCTGCCTTGAATAAGGTACCTGGGCCATAAATCCAGTGCCAACAGATACGACCCCAGAATGCTTCTTTTTAAAGGCACTTAAGTGGAATCAAACACAGGCCCTAAGTCTCCTTCACACTGGGGCAATTTCCCCAGGGTTGCTCAGCCCCTCAAACACTCCTGCATACTGCTGAGCCTGTGTAAAGAGCTATTGCAAAGTATACCACTAAGACTAGTGTCTCACCATCAGTAAACTGACCTCATCACAGATCAGAAAGAGATGTCTGGCCCCAGAGACAGAAAACAACCACTCCCTGGATCGCTCATGCACATATAACACTCAAGGAGAGTGAAAAAAAGAGCAATTCCAACTGGCTATTTGCTACTCTGGTTTCAGGCTGCAGTCAGAGCCACTCCCAGAACAGCTTACCTTCCAATACCTGCTTTCCACAAATCACAAGCCAAACTGAAAAGACTGAGTGCCATTGCCCCTGCCCACTGTATCCATCCCGCCTAGGCAGTACCAAAAAGCTAGAAGAGACAGAAATAATTTTGCCTTTAGAACTTGCTGCCTTCTCACTCTGATACACGTTTCCCTCAGTCTGATGAAGCACAGGCAACAAAATCAGGATGGCCTGTGAGAGAAGAAAGTCGCAAGACCATTCTTAATGTTGCAGTTCTCTGTTGCAAAATTCAAACAACTTGCACATTTTCCCTATCTATTTGTACAATCCAATGTTAAAGTCTTTATACAGCAATAACAGATATCAGCCATACCCATAAAAGAACCTTGCTCTGCACATAACAAGTGATTCAGTGTTTTCTTAGGACTTGTCTACACAATGAAATACGACTATTATAAGATAAAGAATGAATTTAAAACCCATCAGTTGCATGCTTTTAACTCCCTGTGTAGTTGTGTTTATTCTAGTATTGGTCCATTATTTAGGTTCAGCTCCTATTGCTCTGAAAGCAGCTGAAAATAGGCTGAAATTAAAAAAAAAAAAGAAAGGATGTGTCCTTAACCTGACCTAAAACAGCAGTGAAAACAAGGCAACTTTGTTTTTAACTAAAGTGACACACAAATTGAAGTCTACTGGTCCTGAATTATGAGCTTCTAACCAAATTAAAACCCAAGTTGCTGCTATTTTAATCCTGGTTAGCTAACTTGGTTAGCCAACACGAGTTAAGAACATATGTGTTTTTGCTCTGTAGCCATGCCTTTATTTTGGAGTAAAAGTGTGCTCACATACGAGAGCTATACCAGTTTGGGCACCATGGTACTATTACACTGGTACAACTGTAAGCCTTTCCCACATATACAAACCTTTGAACACAGAACAAATAATGCACTTTGGCACACGAAGCTCAACTCCTCTGTCTGACAGCATTTGAACGAGTTCCATGTGTCACAGAGTGGGGAACACAAAGTCCTTGAGAGCGTATTGTCAGGGAAGATGGATTACTGCATTGCTGGACTGTAGGAACACTATCCATCCCCCCTTCCCCGGCACAGACTGATTACAGGAGAAACTACAATTTTAGTGCCAAGGAAGCAGGCTAGTTTACTGGGAAGGGGCTGGACTGGGACACATGCACTTAAATTTACATGCACTTAATTTTAGTATAACCATTCACTGACTTTTTCTTTGAACTGACGTTCATACCACCACAAGCCCTTGTACAGGCATCACTGTGCCTTATATTACAACAGTGCATTCCCTTCCTGTACTTTAACAATTATAAAGCGCCTTTACAGCAGTATACTTTCACCGCATCATGGAGGTTGTGCCACTGTAGCAAGGTATAATGTCCTAGTGTAGACAAGGCATTTCTGGCTCCTCCACAGGCTGCCTCTGTAAGACCCAGCATGTCTCTCCAATGTCATTAATGTGTCTCTACCTCCATTTTCTTCTATTTTTCCATGGGTTTGTTGTTTTTTTTTTTGTCTTACTTACATAGACTTCAGGGGGTTTTGGAACAGGGCAGGACTTTTCCTATGTCTATGTACAGCACCTTGGACCATAACGGCTTTCTTGCTAGGCCTCACAGTATAGAAAGGGATCTGTAAATAATAAAATCTCTCGATTCTCCATTCCTTGTGTAATCTAAACTCCTAATGACCTCCTCAGAGAGCTTTAGAGCTGCCTTTAGTAATCATTTCACAGCATTGTTGATTCTGTTGATATGAAAAATAACTGAGGTAGAAAATAAGCATGTTCAAGCAGCTTGACTAGCCCAAAAGCCACCCTGGCCCCTTCCTGCCCTGCAGAGATCAGTACCTCTGCTGCTCCCCTAAAGTTTGTTCTCTGTTTGACACATTTACAGAAGATATGCCATGATAAACATGAGCAGCAGAAACCAGCTGAAATGTTCCAGTCTTGTGCATTTCCAAAACCATATTTAACAATTTTCACAATTTTAGTTACTTTGGCTTATCCCCTGGTGACACCCTCCCTGTGGGATACAGTGGAAAACAAATTCTCTCTTCAGACATATGTGCATGTCTCTTCCAGAAGTCAATTGGAGATGCACATATCCCAGGGCAGGATGCAATTCCCCACTCTTGGTGCAGCGCATGTTTGACTTGGGCGAGGTGGACACATTTGAAGGGAGAGAGAGGCTGCAAACAGATTTAGACAGACTACAAAAGTGGGCAGATGAGAATAGGATGGGGTTCAACGTAACAAATGCAGGGTGCTGCACCTTGGGAGAAGGAATCCACAGCATACATACAGGCTGGGGAGCTCCCTTCTCAAAAGCACAGAGGCAGAAGGGATCTTGGAGTCATTATCGACTCCAAGATGAACATGAGCCGCCAACACCAGACCGCAGCCAGCGAGGCTAGCCATACCTTGTCATGCATCCAAAGGTGCATCTCCAGCCGGCCCCCTTTATGCGACTTTGGTCAGGCTGTAGTTGGAGTACTGCATCCAGTCCTGGGCGATGCACTTCAAAAAGGATGTGGCCAGCCTGGAGAGGGTTCAGAGGAGGGCCACCCGCTTGGCGAGAGGGCTTCAGGACAGGCCCTACGATAAGAGACTAAGAGACCCAAACCTGTTCCGCCTCAGCAAGAGGAGGCTGAGTGGGGACCCGGTGGCTGCCTACAAACTCATCAGAGGAGATCAACAGCAAATAGGCAGAGCCCTTTTCTCCCCAGCGCCACCTGCGGTGACGAGGAACAATGGTAATAAGCTGATGGAGAACAGGCTTAGGTTAGAGATCAGAAGGCAATATTTTACAGTTAGGGTGGCCAATATCTGGAACCAACTTCCCAGGGAAGTGGTCCTCGCTCCTACCTTGGCCAAATTCAAGAGGAGGTTGGATGATCACCTGTCTGGGGTCTTGTGAACCCAGCATTCATTCCTGCCTGTGGCAGGGGGTCAGGCTAGATGATCTGTTCAGGTCCCTCCTGACCCTAGCTACTATGAAACTATGACTTATTTGGTATGTGTTCTTCTGAACCAGTGGTTTTCAACCTGTGGTCCATGGACAACTAAGCGTCCACAGACTACATCTAAGGGGTCTGCTAAACATGACTATGATCAATCAAAAGTATGTGAAAACCCACATTTACAATTCAAAGGAGGTCCACACCTCCATTTGAAATTTTTGAGGGGACTGCAAATGAGAAAAGGTTGAAAACCACTGTGCTAGATGTATGCAGACTGTATCAATAGCCACCATGAGGAGCATCCAGACGTGTGCACACATGCATTTCCCCAGGGACAAAAAGTAGCAGCACATAGTTATGCTACTTGTCTCCAGGGAATGCCTGTACATGTGCACTCTGGCACAAAACAAGCTGCCCTAGGTAGGGGAGGCTAGAGCCAGCACCTGGGCTGGCTTCAGCAGCCTTACCAGGGATCCTGGGAGTCCAGCCCCTCCTGGGACTCCAGCAGCAGCAATCCTGGTGTCCAAAGCCTGGCCAGCAGCCGGAGCCAGCCAGGCTCCAGTTTCAGGCAGCACATGCTGCTGCCATATGCGCCGCCCCGCTTTTTTCTGCTGTGAGTTTTTTTGACACCAGGCTCTCCCAGTGTCAAGAAAACATGCCACGCTACAAATTAGCAGCATGGTGAATGCCTGCATGTGCAATGTGTGCAGTTTTGCGGTGCCGCTTGTCTGAACGCACCCACAGACGCTATGGAAAAGAACAGCAGGTCAAGCTGCTAAGTGACAGCCTTTGGAATGAATTAAACCAACCAGTCATTTGCACTTGCCTTGCCTCATCCATTCAAAGAATCTCAAGGTGCTTTACAGATTTCAACTCATTTAACTCCTTCATTATTCCAATCTGTCATTTGAAAAGTAATCTGTTGCAAACAACTACCATCAAAATATCTAAGCACATGTAAAGATGAGGAAATGGAGGCACAGCATTAACTAATTTACCCAGGATCACACAGGATCTTTGGGCAGAATTAAGAACCAAAGTCACATCTTCTGACTCCAGGACTTGGACAAGGCTCTCCTTCCATAGGGAAAAAGAAAACAGAAGTCCAATGGTTGCAAAAATCACTTCTTCCACCACATATGTATGAATGAAGAATATGCAATAGTTGCCAGTGCTCGAGACGCTCTTCTCAGCCACCAAGCACTAGAAGTTGGAACCACTACCATATAAAAATCTTTTTTGTGACGACATCTCCCAAGACAAAAGCATTATGTTTTGTTCTGACATGTAGAAATCCCCTTCTTCTCCTTGAACCAGGGGAGGACACTTAACCAACAGATTTGCCTGTTACAACACGCCCGAGTCTCAATCACCTCTCTTCAGGGCACACCGATAGGTAGGCAGGCCTGTCCCAGTTTAGTTCTGCAGGGACAATATTCCTACTTGTTCTTCACCAGACTTTTTATTAACTCTTGACTTGTTCCATGCATCTACCGTTCACCTGTGAACTTATCATGTGTAATGGCACATCTACATTGGGGTACATGAGGTGTCTCAACCAGGCAGAAGGGGGATGGAGCAGCATGTGCACAGCTCAGGTTGCCTGCTATGCTCACGTTTGAAGCAATCATTTAAAAAAACAGAACAGCCAAATTTATAGACTCTATTGTTAGCTCAAAAAAGGTTGGCTTTTTTTAAGGCTAGCTGAGAAAAAGAAAAAAAAGAAAACATGTAGGTTTATACCCTCTCTGACATTGTATTAAGGCAAATGTAGGTTTGATTACTCGGAAAAAGGATGCTTTGCATCAGAGTGGCTCTCTAATTCGCTGTTCAAGGCCTGAAGTCGTAACAGGAAACCAGTTTCACAAGCGACATCTCATCTAGATTTAAAGGAGACATATTGCAACCTTCTGCACCTGTTCTTGACCCCATCACAAACTTGAGCCTAAGAGTGTCTTGTCTTTTGTGGTACTAGATTTGGCAGCATCTAGAACTAGATATTGTCCAGTGGGAAGCACGATGTATTCCCAGCTTTCGTCCCTTCCAGCCCTAATGTCTATGAAATCTATGCTGCGTGGCTTAAACTCCAGGCCTCAGTTTTGCTATCAGGAGAAGTAATTTTACCCACCTTATAGGAGGTAGGGCCCAAATTCTCAAGCAGCTAGTGCAAATCTTCTGAAAAAGGAACATAAGGCCATATATGGGGTGAGGGGGGATTTCACATACAACTCCAGCTTGTGTGTGCACTATCAGGAATGCACAGAAGTGCACACATGCACCTGCTTAAAAGATAGAGCTCCTGCTTTTAACACCCACATGTAAAGCAGTTTGAGATCTCCACTGCAAGGTCCTACAGACATGCAAGTTCTCCCCATAACAGGGAACTCCAGTGTCATGTACAAAAGCACCAGAAATAAGGAACCATCAAAAATGCACACAAACCAACCATGGGAAGAAGAGAGAAGGGGGAAAGGAAAAGGAGAACCAAAATAGATTCCTGGTGTGTCAGCCTTTCTGCACCAGGCACACATCAGAATGATGGCAGGAAAGCTTTGCAAACAAAATCTTCCTTAAAACAAGGCGTCAGCATTCACCCCATTGGTGGCTGGAGCCCACCACTGCCCGCTTCCCATTTACAGTAACCTCAAGCCCTTAAAGAAAACTGGAGAAAATTAATTGAGGATTTTATAAGGCAACAGATGATGACCTGAGAACCAGAGAGGAAAGCAGAGGCCAGTGAGATATAAAAAGCTTACTGCATCTGAAGAAAGCTTACAGCATCCTTTACACCTCTGTCTGTTTGAATCCTTTTGTCTTTCCAAATGAGGGTCTGGCTGGCTGCCTCTGGGTACACATGATCCACTCTGAATTAACTAGGGGCTTTGCCTATATAAAACTGGAAAAGCTTTTTTTTTTGATTTGGTGGCTACATTTCCATTACCATTACTCTCTAGCTAGGAAAATACTTCATAATTACGCTTGCATATGAGATATGAAAGAGTGGCCGTGATCCATCTACCAAGACTACAGCAAGGAAGAGAGGGTAATAAATAAGCTAATAAAGCAGCACATAAAATTGAGCAAAAAGTGGCATGGATATCTAAGACTACTAGGAATGCTGGATTTCCAACAAAAAAAAAAATCCCCGCACATAAGCGTGGAAGCAGTGGAAGTAAGCAGTGAGTCTTAATATAAATCTGAAATTGGAAAAAATCAATGTAAAAACTTTTCAATATCTTGCTGCTGGGAAAAGGATTAGGAATGAGCACTTCAACTGTTGCTAGGAATAACGTTCAAAACACAGGTACGACTGATAAAATGTTTGATGAATGCTGTGGCCCCAGACACATGATAACTGTAGAGAAATACTGTTGTCTGCTCAAGACCAAGAAGAAAGAAATTACATTACAGAGAGCTGAGAACTCTAGCGTCCACATGTAACACTCGGAGGAATTAAAACCTCTCTCATAATGCAATTCCAGAAGAGACTTAATGCAAACTGAAGAACCCTAGAAGAATGCCTCCAAATAGCAAAGGAAGCCAGACTACCCAGGCAAAAGATTAAAGCAATGACTCTCCGGTGCAGAACACAGAGAAACCCCAAAAGCAGGACAGAGATAGGGCAGATAGCTCGGTCCAGTGTAAACACTGTGGAAAGCAACTGGAAAAGCTGACAGAAAAATGCCCAGCCTATGGGAAATGGTGTATGGAGTGTGGGAAACAACCACTTTCTGGATGGTGCAGCATCCACAAGGGGAAAAAAGCGCAGCAGGACACGCTGACTGGGGATACAGAGACTTCCAGTGAAGGGAATATCTGCACAGCAATTTTAGCAGATCCACAGACTCTCGATACACGGGTGCTGCAGATACAGCTGCCAGCCACTCTACCGCTAAACTTGCAGCTCTGCCATTAGATCAATGACCAATTCTGTTCCAGCTAGACTGTACACCCAGCTGCAGTGTATTCCCAACAAGGGTGATAAGCAACAAGATTAGACTGAAGAAATGTGACCAACCACTGGAGATGTAAACTAACACCATTCTGAGGCCAGTGGGCAAATACAGACTGTCGATAAAAAAACCCACAAAACAAGAGACAATACCACTTGGAGTGTACAGCAATCGACACACAGGCGTGCCAGACACTCTTGGGCAGCAGGGGAGTGCAAAATGAGATTAGAAACGTCTTTGATACAAGATCCAGGGTTGTATAATCTAGAGAGTCATTCCCATTCTGTCTCTGATCCAACTAATCTTAGCTGCCTACTTGTAGGAAAGGATTCAGGGCTAATTCCCAAGTAGAGGGAGATGCCTACACCCCACAGAGGAGCGGGAATTCAGAACCTCAATATTTCCCCTTATCTAGCTTGGGCAGTTCCCCACTCGGCCTGCTGGCTTTTGTGGATTTCATTCTGACACACGGAGCTCCCCATGCCTTGCGCATAGGTACAACAGGCCTAACTCAGGACTTGGCCACACTTGTAGGATGGGGGAAGTAGTTACTCTGAAGAAGACTTAAGAGTTATGGTGGACACTCAGCTGTATTTCCAGTGTAGCTAAAAGGACTGTTTGTATAAACAGGGGAATACTAAGCAGGAGTGAGGTGGCTATACGTCTATTATTATATCATGTGACATCTGTACTTGACTCTAGTGTGGCCCCTTCTGGAGTTCTGTGCCGGTTTTTGAGTTTGCACGCCGAGAGGAATGCTGAAAAGTTGGAAATGGTTCAGAAAACAATTACAAGAGTGCTTACAGAACTGGAAAACAAAACTTATAGTGAAAGAAAAAGTGAGGAGATGATGTGAGCACTGTCTGCAAGGACCTCCACGGTGAATGGTAATTTGATCAAAGGGCTTGCCAATCTAGCAGACAAGGGGACAGTAGGATTCAATCCCTGGAAACGAAAATGGACAAAGGCATAAACTTCATAGACATTAGGGCTGGAAGGGACTTTGCAAGATCATCTGATCCAGCTCCCTGCCCAAAGGGCAGGAAGTCAGCTTGAGTCAGATGATCCCAGCAAGATAATCATCCAAATGCATCTTGAATGTGTCCAGGGTAGGTGCTTGCACCATTCCTAAGGGAAGTCTGTTTCAGACTCTGGAGACTCAGACGGTAAAGAAGCTCTTCCAGCCTAAAACAGTCTTTTAGCAGTTTGTTGGACCTTTGATTTCCCTAGGGAAGCCCTGCTGAACAGACCTTCTCCCAGATCCTGGTGTACACCAAGTTACCCCTGAGCCTATGCTCTTCCAAGCTGAAGTACATCATGCCTTTTAGCCTCTCCTCATAAGGCCTGCTCTCTTGACATCTGATCATGAGCGTGGCTGTCCTCTGGAGTCTTTTGAGCTTCTCCACATCCTTTTTAAAGTGTGGAGCCCAGAATTGGATGCAGTACTCCACCTGAGGCCTCACCAAGGCTGAATAAAGTGAGAGAATGACATCTTGGGTCTTCTTTGAGATGCATCAGTAGATGCAAGCCAGGGTTTTATTTGCTTTGCTGGCTGCAGCATCACATTGGTAGCTCATATTCATTTTGCAGGCACTCAGGACCCCCAAATCTCTTTTGGATGTAGTGCTAGTGAGTGAAGCACTGCCGAACGTATAGGTCTAATGTGGGGTTTTTCTCCTGAGATAGAGAAATGCAAGATGCTCTATGTTGAAGGTCATCAAGTTTCTATATGCCCACCTTGCAAGCCTACCCAGGTCAGCCTGTATCCCCAACCTATCCTCCAATGTAACCACGCTTCCTCATAGTTTAGTGTCATCCGCAAACTCAGCCAGTCTGCTTCTGACACCCAAATCCAGATAGTTAATTAATATATTAAAGAGTACCAGTCTGAGTAGTGAACCTAAGGGAGGCCACTGGTCACCAAATGCCATGTTGATTCAGTTCCACCAACTATCACTCTCTGGGTCTGACCACAGAGCCAGTTCCCCAGCCACTGGACCACAAGATTGTCAAAGCCACAGTTCCCCAGTTTTGCCATAAGCACATAATGGGAGACCAAGTCAAAGGCTTTTCTGAAATCCAAGTAAATGACATCAAACCCCCTTCCCCCATCCAGGTGATGCGTCTCCTGGTTATAGAAGGAGATGAGGTTGGTCGGGCACAACCTACCTGTAAGGAAGCCGTGCTGGCTGTCTCTCAGAATGGCGCCTTCTGTCAGCCTGCTGTTGATGGATTCTCTGATAATTTTTTCCAAGATCTTCCAGAGATTGAGGTCAAACTGATTGGCCTGTAGTTCCCTGGATCTTCCTTCCTTCCTTCCTTGAAGATAAGCACCACATCGGCCCTCTCCCAGTCTTCAGAAAGCTCTCCCAAGTGCCACAAGATCTCATATATCCACACCAGTGGTCAAGCTATGATGTCAGCCAACTCTTTTGGCACTCTTGGGTGCATTCCATCAGGGCCCACTGACTTATGTCCAGCCTTTCAAGGTGTTCCCTCGCAAGGTCTTCGCCAAATGTAGGCATATGGTCACCCATACCCTCGTAGTCCTGTGTCCTGTCAGGCAGGGTGATCCTCTTGGGCAGATGAAAAACCAATGCAAAGTAATCATTGAGGAGATTAGCTTTTTCCTGGGTGTTGGCTGTCAACTGCCTCATTTGGTTCAGCAGGGGCCCAATGTTGCCCTTACTTTTCTTTCAATTTCCTACGTATCTGAAGAAGGACTTTGTATTGTCCTTGATTCCCATAGAAAGCTTGAGCTCAGTATTGGCCAAGCCAGAAGTAAATGCAAATTCCTGAAAGTGAAGGCAATTAAACATAGAAAGACCCACTGAGAGTTGCAATAGGTTCTCTGTCGCTAAAATCCTTTAAATCAAGGTCATATGTCTTTCTAAAATATGTGCTCTAGCTCAAACAAGAATTAATTCAGGGAATTCCTATTGCCTACACTAGCCAAGAGATCAGACTAAAATGTAAAAATATTGTCTTTTTAATCTATGGATCTCTTTGATTGCAATACAACATGGCACCCTGAGAAGAGAGGGGACAGGCGTGTGGGCCCTGTGAAGCCATGTGACAGAATAGCAAGACATGCTCCAAGGGCAGGCCAAAGTTAGAAAACGGCCCTCATGTGCAACCTAAGAAATCACTAACACACAGATTTCTGTTAACCCTTATGGAGAGACTGAAGAAGGAATTGGTGCAATAAGACATTATTGCAGCTGCTGAAACTAGAAAAAGGTAGATTAACCTCTAGTAGTGTCGAAAATTTTTCAGCAAAAACAGTGGCCTTGTGCCCTTCTGCCACTCATACCACCTATAACTAATGTAAATCTTCATGTTCATTCCTGAAGAAAATTGTCAACACCAATGTTGGCAGGTGCAAAACACCATTACTCACCATGGACTGACCACAGAAAAGTTCCACTGCCATTATTAAAATTCAGGCATGCACCCCTTAGCAAAGTGCTGCATACACCTGTCTGAAAACCACTGAGCCAAACTGTGCTAAGCTGTGGATATGCATTCATCTAAAAGCCTTAAAAGCACATAAAAGAAGTCACTACTCATCATCATTGACTGGGAACCCACTACCCAATCTGTCCAAGTATTCACCATCTGTGATATAAAAGGTGGGTACTGGCATATTGGACTAAATGAACCATCCAGCTCCCTCACACCCTCTGTCCCACCTCTGGCAGATTCTGCTGGGTATACATGACTAAAGACAGTAGCCAGGCTCCAGAATGTAATACCCACTGACCCAGCAAAAACCCAAGTGCAAGAAGTGTAAAGAGTCTAATGACTGACAACATACAGAGACTCCACAGCTTCACGAAACCTAACTGACAGGAGAAAAGGTCTGAAGAGCACTATTCACTTGTGATATCAGGAACGACAGACACAGAGGTGCTCTGCTCCTATTTCTTTCATTGCATTTCACGTTCACCTTTTGTTTTAAAAATTTCTAGTTCCCCCTTCCTTCAAAAGGAAAGCTTGAAGACATGAACCACAAATGCTGAAGACCCAGAAGGCCAATACAGAGATTCCCACGTGATTTCTTTTTAAATCTAATGAATGATTTTTAAATTAATCTCACGATTTTGCCTGACTTAATTTTGTACTTTTGGAGTCAGCAATAGCGCACCAGTGTTTAAAATATGACAAGGACCCCAAACAAGGCATGCCATTTTAATACTAATGCTTACTGCTTCACATAGTGTTTTATGGATAACTGCTCCTTTGTTTCAGCTGTGCAACAGTAATGAGGCGGACCAGCTGCTATAAATGAAAGTGTAATATGCCTTGTATATTCAAAGGACTTAATTCAATCTCATAGCCCTCTTATTAAATATGTAAGTGGTATCTTTATCTTGCAGATAAGGGGACAATGAGGAAGAGGTTAAGTGATTTGTCCAAGGTCATACAGGGTGCATCTACACATGCACATTTACTGTGCAGTAACCAAAATTGCTGTGCAGTAAATATGGTAACTTATGCAGACTCAAGCATAAATCTGATACCTGCATGATGCAGGTATCAAATTTATGCCCGATTAGTTACTGTGCAGTAATGCGTATGTAGACACCTTACTGCACAGTAACAATCCACAAACAGTCCTAATGCACTTTAATGCCTGCACGTGTAGACACCAGCCTATTCCCGCTTACTGTGCAGGAAATTTAAGCCAGCATAAATGCACGTAGAGTCATGGGCCCTGTGGGCACATCTATGCCAGTCTAGGTGGCTTATACCAGAAAACTGCACAGCTGCTAGCGCAGACCCTGTGTCCCCCATAAGTAAAATAAACTGCACCAGTTTTGCCAGTAAACTGTTTATGGTAGGGGCTTTACTGGCACAGCCCCATTGGTCAGAGATCACACCTCAGCAGACGTTTGTAGTGTAGACCCTGCCATTGATAGTCACTTGGGGAACTTCAGATAAACATCGCCTTTGTGGTAAATTTTAGTTTGTTTGGACTCCTAACAGTTAATCATCCTCCCACCTCTGAAAACTGAAAACTCTTTAGCAAATATGATCATTCCTTCCTGCTCAAAATGTTGCATTTGCCATCAAAAACAGAACAGAAAACCTTGATGCGCTAAAAAGGAGCAAATATTTACCTTGTATTAGCAAACATGTCACAAGGTATAGATACATTTGTAAACAGAAGGCAATGCTGGAAGGTACGAACATGGCTGACACTCTTTGTAAGCACACGTCTTGTTGCTAGAGAAGGTACGAAATTGGATCCCTTCTCTTCAGTGGCAAAGAAATTGTCACAAGGAACAACAAATTATTCATGAGGAAAATCAAACTTTAAAAAAGCTGGCTGCAATTGCACAAGTCATACAGTTTTGGAAGGAGGAAGGCTCTTTCCATGATATTATTCGTTAGAGTTATCTAAGATCATCATCAGAGTTCATTATGATACTCTTAGATAACTAGTCCAATCCAAAGCTCAAAGCCAAAGGGTAGACTCCTATGGACAAGATACCAGCTACAGATGGGCTCTTTCCAGTCGGGAAGCTCAGTGCTCTTTTCAAGCACCAAATTAGTTTTGCTTCACAAAATGCAGGCAGACAAAGCCCAGTCCTACAAGATACTCGAGGTCTTCTCCTCCGACTACAGTCACGGTATGAATTATAGAAATGAAGGACAGAAAGGGACCCCAGGAGGTCACCTAGTCTAACCCCCAGAAGTGAGGCGAATCAAAAAGAGCTGCAGGTAAGCACCGCATCAGAAAAATTAGGCTTATTCAGGCATCTGAACATGGCTACCGGGGCCTAATATTAAGCATCCAAGTTTGTAAACTTTGGCTTCAACGAGCTGACCAGGTACCAAATATTAAATGTACAAAATGTACAGTGTAGGAGACTCAAGGCCTCAGATGACATAGCCTTGCATCATGGGCAACTGGTGCCTCCCGAGTCTGGGGGGGCACCCGCAGACACCGCCAGCAGCGTCTGCAGTGGGGGTGGAGCCGGTGAGCACTCGCAGATGCTGCTGGCAAGCACTCGCAGATGCAGGTGGCAGCGGGGAAGGCCCAATGTGTGCATACGTGTGGGTGGGTGGGTAGGTGTATACTGCATTGCCATTTCTGGCTTCCATTCTCAACTGCACTCACTCCTGGCTTAGGTACATAGATGTCCCTGGACACAAGCATGCACACAAGTCCAGTTCACCCTGGGATCTAGCCTAATTTGCGTCCACAAAGGAATATCTGTGTATTTTAGCGTGGGTGTGTTGCAAAATCGTAGGCTGCAACATCATTGTTTATTATTATTTATGATCAGCAGCAGCGTTAACATGAGTAAGAGCTTCCGCTCCAGGAACAGAAGGCGTTTCTATATTGCTTTCTGTGTTTTAAAAATATTTCTCTTGTATTATCAAGGAAAGATTTATGAAGTCTGATAATATTTTGCTCTTCTGAAAAGCCATTTATCTCAGGCTCACAAAACCCTCTACCAACACTAATTAATTAAACCCCATGACAGCACATAGGTAAATTCCAATATACCTATCCTTAAATCCAATAATCTGAAAGCACTCCTGGAATGATCAATGTGCTATGACTAGATAAATCTTCATACTCTGCTACCCAGCCACAGCCAGAGCCTTGGTCTTTCAACTAGCAAAACTTGGGTCTCTGCTGCTCAAGCTAAATGATAAAAAGCCCTGGAGGTGCCACTGCATGTGCTGCACACTGCCTGTGTCTCGCCTTACCTCCCACACAAAGCCCACCCTGAAAGTTAGGAGGTTAAGTGTAACCGGGAACCCCTGGCCCTGTTACTAGGAAGGTAGGGGAAGGCAGAAAATTCAGGGTAGCAGCTAGCAGGTGGACTGAGCCAAGGTCTAAAGGCCAGGGGGGTCCTGATGCAATTAGCTGCACCTGACCCCCAGTGCAAGAGATCCAGTCACATGCCTGGAAGAAGGCTGGGCTTAGGCATATAAACCCAGATCCTAACCCTGTGGCCCTGGCTGTGGGAAGACAGGGAGCTCGCAGGAGAGAACTGGCTGCAGCAAGAAGCCAAGCCAGCTTGAGAGAGGTACTTGAGGGCTGGAGGGATAGAAGCTAGCCAGCCTGAGAAGCAGGGCTTGAGCCCCACAGTTTATGGGGGCTTTATGTTTAAAGTTACAACTGGTTAGTTTGCTGTTTTGTGTTAGAGATTTTCTACCAGAAGAGTGGATTGTGGGTACAGGGGAGGAGGAGACCACGGGTTGGAGTGCCTGGGTGGCACTCCCCCACCACCAGTGACAGAAGCCACCCCCAGCTCCAGGGACTGTCTCCACAGAAACCCAAAAGTCACACTGAATTTGCACCGGTAAGAATCTGGAGGTGAGGTGGGGCCAGGGAAAAGCTGGCAGATGGGTCAGACCACAGGGACACCACGTGCCATGCTGGCAGACCCCAAGGCTCACTACACTAACTGCAACTCAAATCCCACAAGTCTGCAGTGAGAACAAAGATGAGGAAATGGAAGGGTTGAGAAGACCTGTCCATACACACATCCCATAATAAGCCCATGGAATTAGGAATCAAATTAATAATGGCACCTGTCTCAGAGCATGTCCAGAGGACATCTGTACACCTGCTTTTAAATACAGGGACAGGGGCCTGCAGTAATGTCCCCTGCTGAACACAAAGTCCTTCTGCCACCAGGACTGATAATGCCCCTAATACAGCTTCCAACCCCCTGCTGACATGCACAGCAAAGGTCCAAAGGTCTGGTCCTGAGTTAGACTTCCTGCTATTCCAGCATCCAGCGAGATGATTTCATGTTTGAATCGCTCATTCTGGGTCACTGGCAATAATGACCAGAGCTGGGGTTTGCTCCTTTTCTCTCAACAGGAGCCTGATGTGGCCTCCTGTGAACTCACCTGATCAGCCCTCTCCTCCGCCACCTACACAGGGTCTAGAGCAGGAATGGCGCAGAGCTGGTAGTTTCAGAAAACGTTCTTGTGATGGAGAAGCCATTTCTTCCCCAGCTCTAACAGAGCTCTGGTCCCATCAGCAGGCCGGGCTGAATATTCACAGAATGCTGTAGGCTCTGATTGTTCAAGGGAGCCGAAGCAAGTTAAAAAGCCTAACTTAATTCTGTCCTTTTGAAAAACACCAGTTTATTACCTACCTCACGGGGATATTATGTAGAATATTAATTAGCTAATTGCTCTAAAGTGCTAAGTATTGTTGTCGCTTTCCACCATTGCTATATGTCTCTAATGGGCATGCCACTAGCAACTAAAATGTGCCCTTCCTTTCTAACACAATGAGGCCACAATGCTGGATGCGAGCCCTAGCAAGAGAGTTGATGTCTTGGATTATGATCTTTTGAGAGAGCCCTGGCGACTGAGGCTTCTTCACCTAAATGACACTGGATTAGTCTAGATTAGAACAAATTTTTCTTATTTATCTCTTCATCGCTCAACATTGGTTTAACTCTTGCTTCAATCAGCAGAGTGTAATTTGGCAATTTAACTGTGCAAAGGCAGGGATTAAACCAGTTAAAAGGCTGGCTGAATTAGGGGGTTGCATAGTTTGACTAGAGGATTTTAAACCAATTTTACTATACTGGGGTAACATCTCTAATACAATCAAGCCCACACCTGCCTGTGAGCTTGCTTCTTGCCAGGCTAATGGGACGATGGTGTGCCCCTCTTTGCTCTACTGACTTACAGAGAGTGTGTTTACACTGTACTAGATGTGACAGCAGCATGAGCAGACAGAACAAAGTGAATTAGCTCCTTGCTGCAATGACTACAACAACAGATCCAAGCCAGTTAGCTTAAAGCTAGTTTAGATACGTCTCCAGAAACTGAAGCCAGCGGCAGATCTTGTGTCACTCTACCCCTAGGAACAGGGAATGCAGCGCTTCAACTGCTCTGGAATTCAGGGAATTGTTCTCCTCTCCTCCTCACCTTATCTATAGGGACCTACCTAAATTATGGAGGCTGCCTCCAGATTTCACAGTCCCAGCACAGCGTCAGGTGCCATTTTCGTAGCAGACACAGCGGTGCTGCCCCCCACCTCTAATTGGCTGAGGTGCCCCAGAAGTTCCGCCTCTCCCTGGAGATTGACATATGGTAAATCTCAAGGAGGGGTGGGACAGTTTGCAGCTCCTTTCCCTCCTCCCCTCACCACATTTTCCTGCTTTTTCACAGTTCCCACGCTTTTTCACAGTTTCCGTGAAAATTGCAAACTCATGAGTTTGGTAGGTCCCTATTTCTATAGATGCAGAGGGAAAAAAAAAGTCCTTGATAACTTGGTAGCAAGAGCTGTCAAAAATCCAATTCATATGTGTCTGTGTGTGCGCGCACACGTAGAAAATTATTTTGTATCATCCAGCTATCTCACTAATCTCCTTTCTACCAAACTAGGTGGATACAGGGTAACAGAGTACTACATTGACTGGGCTAGATTATCATAGTGTGGCATGCACATGAGGTGTGCAATCAGCACGCAATTTCAGATTAGCACCCCTTACCCCAATCAGTGGCTACATGACTTTGCTTTACAGAACATCAAGCAAGCAGGGGCCAATAACTCTTCTCCTTCCCCTCCTCCCAGGAGACAAACGACCAAGTAAGTCAAATGATAAAGAACCATACAATAACATGTCATTAAGCTGCAAACAATACTGGGACAGAATAGATAAGAGCCTAATATGATCTGAAATAATATTTCAGGAAAATCTAAGACGCTGCATTGAAGGGTGCAGAGAGAATATAAAACATCTTGCTTCTTTCCTAGAAGTGTTAAATGGTCAAGCTAACATCCCTTGCTCTTTTGAGGGGACTTTTCCCAAAGGCTTGTCTACTGTGGATGTGGCTTACCTTTCCTTGGTTTGTTCTCACTGGACCGCTTACGAGCAAAATGCTCTCCATTCCTTAACCTTCTTTCTCACCCTCTGCACTCCCACAATTCCTGCTAGGCTTTTTGTGTGAGGGAAATGCAAGTGGCATCTCTAGGAGAGAAGTTCACAATTGTCTCTAGTGGGGCGTGCTCAGTTTAGGCCTTTGTTCAGATACCAGGTCTGAGCAGGAGAAAAACAATGCTGCTTCAACCCCGGGGTGAGGCTCCCCTCGGAAGAACCAATAGCCCACCCATAACACCACTCAAAGGTGGCCACACTAACTGGAACTGATATTGATGTAAACCGCTTCTGGATCTGAAGATCTACCAAGTGTCCATGTTCATCATTTTGGTCGCGTATAGATGGATCCTTTATTACACCTGTGCTGCACACCATCATTGGCAAACTCAGCATGGAGAGTAGAGCCTGCACAGGGCACCAAGACCCAAGAACGATCTCACTCATGGAAGCGGTTCCTTCAGGTCAACGATATTAGCCTTAGCCCGGATTAGAGAGCATCATGTGGAAGTCTGCTGTCTATGCAGCCCCTATTCTGCTTTCAGTTCAGAAGATAGTTCAGGTACCAGGAGACAGCCCCAAAATTTAGGACACATGGTTGTTTTATGATGCAGTGCTGGCGCTGGCAACATTGACAGTGCTGTGGCCAATGGACCATGAACTACACTCTTCCTTGAATTGTGAACTACATCTGTGTGACACAGGTCCTAGATATTCTTTAGACATTACATGCTTCTGAGACCGGACCAAAAAGGGAAGATTTCTTATTAAGGAGGGAGTTGTGCCACAGCTTACTGGGAATATCACCTTCCTTACTCCAGGAGTCACTCCAGTGATGTCTGTGGGATGACTCCATTTAGCCAAGAGCAGCAAAATCAGACTCAAACCCAGGTGCTCTCTGAACCCCGTAAGCATGAAATTGTTGCATCTTTCAGAGCCTGAGCACGTGGCTGGCCATTCGGTAAGCATGGCCGGGGTTCTGAGTTTGACCAGCACCCAAGACTAGTGAGATCCATGGATGCTGCTATGAAGTAAAGGTTTACTACAAGGACAACTCCTAATACTTAGCAGCCAGGATTCATTGGGGTGGGGGGAGGAGAAAAGGGAGTGTCTTCCTCAAACAAACTGTCACTTCAAGGATTTTTGGAAAACTATTGTAATTCTTGCTGTTGGATGCTGTGAAGTGATGCCTTGGTCCAGTTCATATCTACAAGTGGTATATCATGAAGTATAGGCATGTGGTTATGATTCTGATGAGGGGAGACGGAGGAGGGTATAAACAGGAATGACATCCCAAATCCCTCTGAAAGTGAAATGAGCCCAAACGCACTTCAAAGAACAAGCTGCAGGTGTCCCAGAGGGCTCAGTGCTTTGGGGTGGGAAGTCTCCCTGAACAGATGCACTCTTTCTATGAGAGGGGTTAGCAACCTGAGGTCTGCGAGCCGGCAACACAGAGCCATTAGATCTGGCCCATGGACGTGAGATCTCAGCAGCGTTTAGTGCTCGCCTAATGCTGCCATGGGGACAAACTCCAGATGGAGTTGCTCTCTGTGGGGACACCCCAGGGACAAGCAGAGGCAGCAACTATTTCCCACCACCCACCTGCCTGCCTGTGATCCAGGACGGTCATTCCTGCTACAGCCAGAAAAGATTGCCTACCCCTGTTCTTGAATGCAGGGAAATGCTTTCAGGATGTAAACTGTTTCTGGTTTGTATAAACCATGCCAGCAGACAGCTTCACACTGTATATCCTCAGATCTCTGGAGATGGAAAAAGGGAGCCCTCTGAAAAAGAAGAGGGATTTGGGAACTAGCAACTGAAAGAGCTGGGTAACAATCATGTGCCGAGGAGAAAGCAAAACAATATAGCAAACAAAAAATGGTGCAATAGTTACCAGATTCAGAAGTGTCATATCAAGACATCAGCTATTCACATATTAATACAATCACATGGATTGTGTCATGGAAATTACACAAAAATGTGAGCTCAGATCATGTAAATAGAGGAAGAAGATGACTCAAAGGACACTCTTTTCCATAAGGATAGTTCCTTGGGGACTAAAACATATGCCACAAAACAGCAAGGACACATTTAACCCAGACTACCAGTTCAAGGAGATTAGTTTATGCTAAACAATCCCAGTGCTTAACTCAGAAACAAGCTTCAAAGTCCATTTAAGTGCAGAAGCCTGATTGCAAAATGATTCAGACTTGAGGAAATCTCCCAAACTACCACTATCCTGAGAGCTCCTGAGATCCAGTTAGCAGCTCTTTTCATTTGTAACCTGGCTCTCTTTCCAGAAGGAAGATGAGAAGGATAAATGGCAGTTTCCTGCCTTTTGCAAATATCATACAGCAAGTTTGGTTTTCTCTGCTCTACAAAATCAAGGCAATGATCACATTTCTGCTAGGACTGCTAACATTGCCATGCACAATTTCTGCTCGTGGGGGATTCATAGATCCTCCGATGGATCTCAGGAGCTGGCTCCTCTCTTACCCAAACTGAAACAATGACCTCATTCATTCCCAACTACTTCACATTTAATTGGACCAAACTGGTGGATGCTATGGTTTGTGGTATATCAGTTCTGAGACCTCTTGGATTTGAATGTACTTTGGCTTCAACTTCATGTCATCACAGGGCAGGGAGAGGTAAGGGAGGATGCAACAGAGCAGCCTGAGAAATCTGGCTCCAGCATTTACAGCTGGCCCAAAGTTTTTTTCTTTTGATGGGGAAGAGCTCTGGTCTCAGTCTGCTGCTGCTAGCAGGCAGGGATGTCCACCAAGGAGCAAGGAGATGTGCAGCATTAATAGCATCAATAAGAAAATTATGAGCCTATATCAACACTTTGGAAGCTGTTTTATGACACTTGCCTTTAAAACCAAGAAAAAAACAAAAGTACTAAACTCAGTTATACATATTGAAGTCTTTCTTGTTTTCCCCTACGCCATGATTCTGCAGTTTGCAAACAGACACAAACAAACAATGACCCTTTAAGGACAAGAAAAAGCTGTCATCAGCTATAACTCAGCAAATCCCAAGTAACAAGGAGAAATGAAATCAATGTTTCCCTGAAATTTAGTGCATTAAATAAGAGGAACAAAAGCTTTTTGTACAAAAGGCTGGGCAGTTCTATTGGGTCTGCCACTCCCCTGATACAGGTTATATCTGAGCAGTCTGGACTCTGGAGATCCCTGCTGTTCTGCAAGAATTAAAGGGATGCAATATAATATTGTAGATGAAGTGCTACAGACTAGTTGCTAGGATTTCTCTACCAAAAAAACAACAACAATACTGCATAATCAAATTAATACAGCTCATAATGCTCTCCTCACCACTATAATACTCAGACATGGGGGGAAAAAAACACCCATGGTCACAGTTACAATCAGCCCCAGCTGTCTATAGCAACTTTGTCTGTAGCACTTCATTTACAATATTGTACTGCATCCTTTCAATTCTTGCAGAACAGGGATCTCCAGATTCGAGACTGCACAGATATAACCTGTATCATAGGAGTGGCAGACCCGAGCTGCCAGGCCTGCAAGGGCCCCTGGATTTTTTGGCATGCAATGAATTAAGAAGCATTACAAAACACAAAAATATTACTGCAAGGAAATTGTTACCATCTGCATGTTACAACTGCCCTCTACTAAGTAAAATAAGTAGAGGGCTGAATCGTGCTTTGCAGGCCATACCCCGCTAAGAGCTAATGGAGATTCTCTTCTAGCTTTTGGAGCATGAGCATCTGAGTCGCCTCACTGCAAAGCTCCCAGTGTCTATGGAGTGCAGCACGGCAGTAACTCTGAAGTTTTCATATACTTTTAAATCACTCTCTCTATTCTAGTCTCTTCAAGCATAATATCAACACCGAATGGCGGCCTGCTCGTAGCTAGATGAAGACGCTGCAACTTTACGACCAAAATTAGACATTCCTCATTCACTGTGTAAAGAGCATGTACTAAATATACTAACTATAGTAACTAAATAACCAACACTGGACATTTGCTGCTCAATGTTGAGAGCAGATGGAAACTCCCGCATTATCACTGTGAAATAACCACTCTGCTCTGTAAACTGCCTTCACTTGAATCAAAACATTCCCACCCTCAAAATATTATCCAGCTAAAATACATGGGGCCAAAGTCAACCTTCAGTTAAACCTGTGCAGCCTCATTGACTTTAGTGGGGTTTCGGCCAAACAGTGTGAAATTACATCACTTGCATCTCCGCGTAGCTTAGATAGCATCATCTCAGGTTACATAGGAACATCAGTCTGGAAGGGACCTCCTGGGTCAGAGAGTCATCTCCTGCTATTACAAGCAACTATGTCATATAATCCCTTTCATTAAGTGAACAAACTCCATTTTGAAAGTGTATGTGCCTCATTCAAGTACACCTCAGACTGGCTATAGGTGATCTATTGTGGCGTAACCTGGCACATGAGAGACGTCACATACACATGTCCAAGCTATAACAAATAAGGAGACAATGAAGCTTAATGACAGAACGGGGGGGCCTAGGTTCGTTGCTTCTAACTGCTGTGCAAAAAACTTCATTGTACTGGGCTTTAGTTTTCCCATGGCTATCACCAGGATAATGATGCTGACCCTCCTTTTAGATCACATTTAGATCTAGGGATGAAAAGTGCTATACAAGAGCAAAGTATTTTTATACACCCAATCTACCCAACAGGTTTTTTTCAAACCCATTTCAAATCCCTCCTTTGCAATTCAGTCTGTGGATAATTTGCTACCTGTGTGTTTCTGTAAAGTTTAACCTGTCCGAGCCTAGCACAGGTGTAATTTCATCCCCAGGCTCCTCTGACTTAAAACTTTGGTGCTTCTTATTGTGGATCAGGTATCAAAGCGACATCTCTATGAGCCAAGGGCCCTTCAGTACCCCACAGCACACGTATTATTCTCTCTAAGCATTGACTAGCTTAAGAGGCCAGAATCAGGACTTTTTCTTTTTTTTTCCTCACTTTTTATAAAGAAACAAATGCAGAAAAAAACATGAGAGGCAGAGCTGATCTTTTACCCCAAAGACCGAAGACTACTGCATCGTGATGCAATGACCTTGCTCAGAAAAGAAAAAGGTTACGTACACGACAGCGCAAGTTGCAGAATAGGGTAAAACAATGTCCACCTAAAGTTATGCTGAAGAAAACATAAAACACTTGTCCAGTGAACTGGAGAGAAAAAGAGCAAACTTCAGCCAAATTGGCGTGTACAGAATCTCTCTCCACACACACACAAAACAGGGAACCAAATGAGCAGAAGTGCTGTGTAGGTAACCAAGCACTGAGCGGAGAATCTGTTTTCTATGAACTGCATCTTTAAATGCCAGGGACGCTCCTCTGCGCTGTGAAAGACCTGCCATTTTGTGTTTTGTTCAGGGGCCAAATGTTGCAGGGACAACCCCTGGGGGTTTCTCTCATGGAGATGTTATATTTGTTCTTCCCTGTTGGTGTTTTTTTTGACCGAATGACCACTGAGATCAGGGGCAAGCAAACTGCAGCCCATGGGCTGGATCCAGCTGGCAGTGGACTTCATTTCCCAGCAGTCCCCACCCACATGACTGGGGCCGGTGGCAACTGTGCTGTGGTAGTACAAGGCTGGGGCTGCCGTGCTGGCAAGGAGTGTGGCAGGGCAGGAGGCTGCTCCAGAGCCGCTGAGATCTTGCAGTGGGGGCAGCTTGGTCTGGGGCCAGGGCAAGAGCTGCAATCTACAACCTGCACGCTCTGGGCAGGGGTGCACAAGCAGCAGATCGTGGCTCTACCCCAGTTCAGGACCACACCATCACTGCTGCAAGAAGCCAGTGCACAGCCACAATATGCAGCCTGCACGCTCCAGGCAGGGGCGTTCAGGCTGCAGATCACGGTTCTGCCCTGGTCCCAAACCAAGCTGCCTCCACCACAAGGTCCCAGCTGCCCTGCCATGCACCGTGCCAGCATGGCTGGGGCTGGTCTCCATGGCAACTCCAGCCTCCTGCTATCACAGCACAGCTGCGGCTGAGGTCTCCATGGAGACCGGCCCCAGCCATACAGGCAGGGGCTGCTGGGAAGTGAAGTCTGGCTGCCGGCCGGATCTGCCATTTTGCCAACCCCGACTTAGATGGAATGACAGTGTGTGCTCATGCTCTCTGTATCTGAAAACATAAAGACGAATAGCTTTGATTGTCATCTCTTTTTGGCAAGGGCCACCTTATTATTTTGTTGGGCAGCACCTATCATAATGCAGTCCTGGTCCATGAAAAAGTCTCCCAAGCACAACCTTAACAAAAATAAGTAATACAAATAAGTATAATAAATAACTCACACAGTTTCATTTTAATTATCTGCAATGCTATGAAGTATATATAACAATGTTTTGCAATCACAGTATCATTTTTATCGCATATAAAATACATTCCCTCCACAACCCCCAAAAACAGCTGCTAGAAATTGGTGTGCACGCTATATGCAAGGAAACATGGTAAGAGCAGTTTCTACCACTTTCTGACCAAAAGTAAAATTCAAGTCTGCATATGATGCACAGTGGCTGCATCTACATGAGACGCTACTACACAGTGGTTACTACTTATTTAGTACTTGTATAAACTTGTTATACCTTGTTGGGCCTTTCAACTTGTTTATACAAGTACTAAATAAATGCACAGTAACTCAAGTTACCAGGCAGTAGTGCCGGCAAAAGTCTTTTTTTGTGATGCTACTGTGCAGTAGCGCCATGTCACATTTTTTGCCATGCAACGCTACCGTACAGTAGTATCAGGCTACTGCACAGTCAGCATCTTGCGTAGACACAGCCAGTGAGTAGAACAATGAGTAGGCTCAGCTCCCTGGAGCAATGAGCAGACTCGGCTCTCTAGTTCCCGCTACTCAATTACTTACTACAAGGAAAGGTCTTTTTTTCTTCATTCTGCATCTTACTCCAGGACACACTGTGTGCAAGAAAATACAGTATTTTAAAGTATACAAATGTGGGCTCCTCCACACCAGTGTTCTGGTACAACATGGGTGATTCAAAATTCAACATTTACCATTCAATGCTGTTACTTTACTGAGGTACAGTGACTTACTAATAATTATTGAATGGTATAAGTACCACAGTTTTTCCATTAAAAAGGAAAAAGAAAAAAAAGCATGCTTCCATCAGGAAGTAACAGCAATATTTGGTGGACACTGGGCACATCTACACAAGATGCTAAAAATGCAACAGACTAATTGTACTGCACATTAACACATCATGGCAAAAGCTGTGCTAATGCGCAGTAGAATTAGTCTACTGTGCATTAGTGTCACCTAAAAGACATGTGCTGGTACTACTCTCCGTTATTACAAGTACAGGTAGTCCTCGTCTTACAACATTTTAAGTTGCAATGTTTCGCACTTACAACGTTTATCAATTGACACTCTGTTTCAACTTTACAACGCCAGTTTCAACTTAACACTTGATCTGATGCAATGCCAGTATAAATACATTCATGTAGCTATATTACTCATCTATAATTGATCAAGTACAAAATTCTGGGGTATTTTTGGTGAAAACAGGGTATCGGGCCTTCCAATCCCCCATTTATAACATTGTTTCTTATGAGAAAATTGGTTCCAAGTGACGATGTTTCGACTTTGCCGAGTTTTCAGGAACCAATTGTGCCGTAAGTCCGAGGACTGCCTGTACTAAACTTAATGCATTGTAATTACAGCGCATTAATGCCTGTGTAGATGTTCCCACTGACTTTTTACAGTTCACCATCATATTTCCTATTTCAGCTACAGGCAAATGGGACAGTTCCTATGGGTAGGGTGAATACTGAGTTTTAAACAGCGGCTACTGCATAGCAATCCCCACAGCCCACTGGAAATTAATGCAGCAAACCGAGAAAATTCTGAAAGTGAACTTTGTATTTTTTTAAATCACTTTCATTTTGTTACAGTATGTTTATTTACATATGTGTCAGCACAGAAACAGTCAGTCATCTAGCAATATGTATAGCGTGCTGAAATTGCTATAACGACATCCTCCCGAGAAAGTCCTGTGCACAGCAGTCAGATTCCATTCCCCAGTTACACGTGTATGTAACAAAAGATATATTTTCTACAGGAAACTTGCAGCAACAGCAGCCTTGAAATGACTATACTGTTTAGTATGGAAAACCTGTAGCAAGCCTCAACTTTTCCAGAAAAGCATTTTCCTATTTGTTCAGAGACTGCAAGAAGAGACCAGCTCAAAATCATACGTCTTCTGCAGTGTTTTCCCAAGATCAAGCAAGAAAAACTGTATTAGCCATACATCAAAACTGCATTGCAGCTAAATCTGCCAATTACTTATGGCAAAAAGGGAGGCTGATTCATTTGACTATATGTGGGCCTTGGCTGGAGTTTTCCCAAAATCATGCACAAAAGAAATTCAATAACATTCTAAAACAAGATTTTAAAAAACAGGGCTAGAATCATCAGAAATTCCTGAAACCAATTTATTTTTGTAACAATTTATCTTCTAAAGACATGTAGACACCAAAATACATTTACATACATGCCTCCATGGGGGGACCCAAGCACATATGTGTATAGAGCCAAACAAGTGAAATGCCATGAAAAGTGTCTGAACAGCTATTAAATTCTCCATCCTCAGGGGAGTTCTTATTTCTTCCATTATAAATCACACTGCATTATGTGGCCACCTGTGTAATGTGTTAGTGGCTACCTGATGACCCAGACAGCCACACAAAACACAGCAAGCAGCTTGCTGGGAAAAGAAAGGTTTTGATTCCATTTCAAAATGGTCATAACATTTTTTTAAATTCTGTACACACACACCCACACATACACTAGATGTCTTTATAGTGCCATCATCACAGGATCTGTTGACTTGCACACCTCACTAAATCACAAATACCAAGGTACCCTGTACAGTGTGCCTAACTGCATCTGTGCATTTCATATTAAGTCAGGATTCAGTTTCTGAAATCTCTGGAGATCTGGACCCGGAGAACTCCTGTAGGTCTCTGGCAGAGGCAGACAGAAGTAAAATGGGTCTGCTTTTTCAAGGGGATCCTTCAATGCAAGCCCAATATCGTCTTGTAGTTAATTGTTCCTGTAATAGATACAAACCCTGTTATTTAGGCATCTAAGTGCCTGATTTGCAGATGCAATGGCTAACTGGACTGTCTCAATGACAGGATTTGCCCTGAAATCAGTTGAAAACACAACAGTTACTATTCAATGCTATCACCTCCCTGAGGTACAAAAGTCAATGTTTACCAAGGATATTTACCACTAGTGGGTGCAAATATACGGTTGTGTTTACTGGCTCTAGTGAGAGGTAGAGTGGTCCAGTGGGCAAGGACCCTGGGCAGAGACTTGGCTTCTACTGCTGGCTCTGTCACTGACTTGCTGTGCAACCATTGGAAAGTCATTTCACCGCACAGTGCTTCTGTTTTCCCACGCACCTTTGGCTGTCTTGTTTGAGTTGATTATAAGTTTATATGAACGGAGTCTCTCTCAAATAAAGCAATAGTCTGACTGAAGGCTCACAAGAGCTCTGAACACAGCCACTGATGAAATGCATTCAATTCATTTATCTGCTGCCTGTAAACTTCTCACGCCAGCATCAGAAATCCAGCTGATTTTCTGAGCGGTGGAAAGCAAGTCTCTTCCTGTCTCCCCTTTCTGCAGGAAGGGGAGGGATTCAACTAACTTGTTTCCAAGCTCCATGAAACTCTGTGGAGCATCTTACAGTGCTGCATGAAAGAACAGAGCCATCACAAAAGACCTTCTTGGGACTGAAACCCACCAGCAAGCTAGGTGATGGATCTAAGACACTTCTGTTCTGGAGGCTGCTTGAAAAACACATGGACAGGTCTTTATCCATTCTTTCCTAGAAGCAAATGCCGACATAAACTGCATTAGGGAAAATTCCTTGCATTGCTATACTAAGCTCTAGCAGTACAAGCACCATGTGCAGAAAGCTCCATGTCCCACCATTGAGACACTCCAGTTAGCCATTATAGCTGCAAATCAGGTTCTTAGATGTCTAAATACCACTGTTTTGGAATATCAGCAATATCTTTCCGGTGTAATCACTCCCTTGGAGTAGTCCTGTGCATTCTAGAAGACAGCATCCACACAGCAGGTAACACGCAGGTAACTACAGCAGTTTAATGATACCAGTATGGATATGCTAGGAGCTTCCATATACAGAGAAACCATGACTCAGTGAATAAAACAGACTAAACCAACGGTTAATTCAAGAACTGGACAGTTGACCTCAGACATTGGCTTAAACTTTATCCATGTGCTGCTGCTGCGATCTGCCTGAACAAGCAGAGGCAGGTCGGGATGACCTGATGTTACTAAGAGCAAGAGAGCTCTCTTACCAGGCTATGTGCTCCCAAGGCCCTACTGCTTCTGCTCATTGCAGAAAGGTGCCAGTATGTCTCTTATCCAAGTAAGTTGGTATCACAGCTGCTCATATATACAGATGCCTTAAGTGTCCAGAAAGCTTCACAGGGCATGAAAAAAGACAAGGTCTATGCTAAGAAGAACAGGTAGACCAGAGTCGGACTGTGGATGCAGTCACTGGCTGCACTGAGGGTGGTGGCACTGAACCCCAGCGGAACCCCCTAGAACAGCAGTGTCACACTTATCCAGGATCCACACTGCACAGGGTGTTTGCAAACACCACCTTCAGTGCAGGTCCTAGACTGGCTGGAGTGGGATCCATGCGCAGCACACATCCCAGAGCAGGCATTGCGTGTGGCGTGGTCCGGCCAGGGTAGCCATTACGTGTAGTGCGATGGCTGCTCCAGCCAGACTGAACTACACATGACACCCATTCCGACCACTCTGGGATCCAAGCTACATACAGTGCTGGTCTCAGACTGGATGGAGTGGCCACCGGATCAGGTAGGCTGGGAGCAGAGGGGATAGAGGGGGTAAGGGAGAGAGGAGAGTGTCCATGGGCCAGATCCGGTCTGCAGACTAACTCGGGTCCACAGGCACACACTATGCCTCGTATGAGTTCAATCAACCCAGCGGCAGCACCGGAGGCCAGATAGCAGGACTTGTTTGACATCCTTACCTTAAACAGATATGTAGTCTGGAAGCACCGGGTATGTCTACACATACACTTCAATGCGCAGTAGCCTATCTTACTGCGTATTAAAACATCACGTCAAAAACCATGCAATTACTTTAACATGCAGTCAAATAGGCTACTGCACGTTAGGACAGCCTAATGTGCATTTATTTAGCACCTCACATTGGAGGTACTAAATTTAATGCACGTTAGGAAAAGCATATTAATGCACATGTAGACATGCCCACTGAACAGCAAGGCTCTTGCTACACACATTGAAAAAACAACCTCATTCTTTGTACAGGGGCCAGTTCTGGTAACCAATGCAGTGTGGACTCCTTTGGGGTGCTCAATAGCAGTCAGAACCAGCTGGGAAGTTTATCTGCAGCTCATGGGCTCATGGACTAGAGCTGTGACCAGCACTTCACATGGAAACAAAAGGGAGATGAGTCTCCTCACTTCCCCCATTCCATGAGCCCTTCCCAATCTGGCCTGAACTCGGACAAGTACAAGTAATGGGACAACTTGGGACAACAGAGGGAGGCTTCTGTAAAGAGTGGATAAGAGACAGGGAGTTTGTTACATGAAAGCCAAGGATCAAGCATATGGGATGGTATTGGAACATATAAAGCTAAAAGCAGGAGGAAGACACAAAGGAAGAGCATGGGAAAATGGTGTTAAAAATCTTAAACAAGAAAGGCTGTACTGTAATGCAAGATGCACCCTTCAGCAACTTCCCCCTGAATGTTTCGGCCCAACCACCCCAAAAAACAACACCATCCATGGTGTTTGGGGGCACAGTAAAACAGAGCTCAAATCTGCTGCTTTACTCTTCTTTCCTACAAACCTCACATTCCCAGCTGGAGCTCCCAGAGGCCCAGTAATGAAGAGGAGGTCACAGGACAACACACACAATGTGGCTAATAGTCACCACGTCCATAGGAAATAATCAAGATGCTGACCTGAGCCAGCCTAATGCCTGTTCATTAAAGGATCAAATGAGGACATGGAAGCTCTTTTCTGGAGCACACAGGCATCATTTCAGTAGCTGAAATATTCATGCACCAATAGGAGCTGTGGTGTCAGTGTCTGCCCTGATACAAGTGAACCTGAGCTCAAGGTACAACAGTTTGTGTTTTACAGAATGGAATCAGAATTAAAGGCTTTTTTTCCACACTTTCACCTCTACAAGTGTGCCTGCCTTTCTCTACAAGGATGTCTCAGATACAAGTCCAAGCTCATCCAGGGAGCAGATATACACAAGGGCTGAAGTAAACATTTGAATAAAACCAAGTTCTGAAATTTAACTAAGAGATTTGCATTGTTGCCCCAAAGTCTACTAGGCAATAGTAGCTCCAGTTCTTGCAAACTGTGTTACATGAGGACTGTGGCTGGGTGCACCTGATAAATATGAGCTGGCATCTGGGCACTGCAGGGAAGCGTTGGGAAATTTCAGTTCTAAAGGATTTTTTCTTCCACAATGGGGAGAAGCGGATCAAAAGACAACTCACAAAGTTGCAACCTTCACTACTGACCCAACACAGAACCCCTTTTCACAGACACTCCCAAAATAAACCCATAGCACTGGCATACATGTGAGCTGGGTTATTGCTCATGCAAAAGCCCAGATGTCTTTCCTATGCAAAATGCTGTGGGATCAGTCCCATGAATTTAGGAAGAAGATGAGAGGGGCCAGTCAGAGGTCAGCATCGTGACACAGCCTGTGATACTGTAATCACAGGTTGTTTTAGATCCAAGTAAGTCTAAGGTTGTAAAATCAATTCCTGTAAACAGCGTATCATACCACCTGGTAAACCGGCAAGTGTGGGCACATGCTGAGCCAAATGAAGGCATGGGCACTACTGACCCATGCCAGGGGCCTACTTCAGGAGTCGGGAATGCATCAGACATTCCACTTTCCATTCTTTATAAAAGCAAATGCGTAGCCCTTCTTGTCATGAAGAACACATTGAAAACATGGCCCATGTGTCACCGAGGCAGGGAGGGGAAGGATTTAGCTGCTGCTCCATGGGGAATGGTAAGAGAAAAGAGGTGGATAAGACACGTGGGACAAGACCCTGTTGCCATCCCTCATCCAAGTAATGGCAGCACCCTTAGTCCCAACATGTCACAATACACACCCGCAGTTGTTTTCTTTTGGTCCTGGTCCCATTAGAAATGATTACAGCATGCTGTGTGCAGACAAGGGGCAGACTAAAGGTGATGCTGTCAACCTTAACTTTGGTGCTTCCCAGTTTCAATTCCTACTCACTGTGGCACTGTAGTTTCCTGCATTTATTTACACGGCTTCTACCATACATTCCCATTCTTTCAGGGTACAGCTCACACAGGTTGCCTGAAACACACCACTTACACAGTGTCTGTAATTTTTGGCTTCAGTGTGCCCATGTGCTTTATCCACCCACATGCCCAAAGTTCATTCAAACAATGCAAACTGCAGACCAACCTCTGCTCAGCAATTCTAAGGATCTTCAAAGCAAAGCTCCTGTTTGAGTAGGGGTTAACCCTATTTAAGAGATGCTTAAAAGGGACTTTTCCAAAATTCCTATGGGAATTTGTGAAGGATCTCTGTAGCCTGACCTTGAACAGTCATTACTCACACTGCTACCAACAGAAGTCACAGATGCTTTGTGTAACTAGAAACAGCAGAATTAAATCCTATGTCTGCCAGGCACTGGAGAAGATGCAACCTGAGTGGACTCCCCGTTCCATGGGCAGGACAGTCAGTCCACCAGCATTGTGTCCCGTCATAGACAAGGTCCACAGATAGCTAATAGTCTTTGCCACCAGAAATGAACCATTTCTCCTGGAGTAGGTCAACCAGATGTTATCAGAAAGCTGCCTCTTTCCAGTTCTTACATACAGAGACTAATCTAATGCTCAGTAAATGTCTACATGTGCACGGGATTTACTGCATAGTAAATTAGGATAACGCGCTATTTGCTAGTACCAGGAAATACAGGTACATTAATGGCGCATTAGCTACTGCACAGTAGCGCACTGCTGCCTGGCTAAACCCTGGTGCTGCCGAAACAGCTGCTATGTGGAAATCAGGACCTGTCCCAATCCACATGTGGCCAGGAAAGATGTCCTGGCAGCCGGGACTTCTGAATCCCAGCCACATGTGGATCAGGACGAGCCCCGGGGCTGGCACCCAGGGGAGTCTGGAGCTCTTCCTGGCTGCTACATGGGGACAGAGCAGAGTGGGAAGAGCCCTAGACTGGACTGCTCCTGTCAGGCACAATTTGCTGCCAACAGGGGCCCATGTGTAGATGTGTGCCCCACAGCACTTTGCAGAAAATTCAGGCACATTAAGGGTCTAGGGATAGTCGGGGCAGAAAGCATGTGCAGAGGCAGAGTAGGAAGGGTTGAGAGCATGGAGGGGAAGAGGGTGGGGAATGGGGTGGCATAGTGGAGGAGAAGGTAGGCAGGTGAAAGGCAAGGAAGGCGATAAGGGGGGCCCAGTAGGAAGTGGTGGAAAGGGGCAGGTGTAGACTTGACCAGAATCCCTCAGCTGTGCTCAAAACAAAGGTCCCACGAGGCTTTGCCACTGCAGCTGCCTGTCATTCACAGATGACAGCATTCAACTCAGTCACTGATCAAATCAGGAAGGAATCAAAGCTGGAAGTGCCAAGACAAACCACTACCCAGACCCATATGCTCTCACAATACTTTCTTTGTGTTACCTCCCAAGCTATCAGCTTGCTGGACAGGATGGGAGAATTTACCACACACCATTGTATGGGTCCAAATCAAGACTTTCAATCCCAGAATTGGATCTGAACTTCCCCAGAGTTTTCAATGGGATGGACGGGCTTCTAGAACCAGTGACCATCTACACGTCCATCCCAACCATCACTTGACATATAACAGAGCTTCAAAATATTAAGGAAATTAATGACAGTTTCAAGAACAGGAAAATGCCTCAAACCACAGGTTGTATTAGCTTTTCCTACCCTGCTCGCCTGCTTTTTCTCTTTCTTCAGATGCAATAGCTCTTGATCTCCCTTGAACTCTCATATACCCCGTTTCACTCACCTTCTCCGGTAACTTATTCCATATGTTGGATATTTGGTATGAAACAGTCCTGCCCAAGTGCCTCATTTATTTCTCTTCTCTCCTTTGAACCCTGTTCTCAATAAAAACAATTTATCTTCATCAGGTTTGAAATCTTCTGTTGGGTCACCTCAGGGTCTCTTTGCTCTTTTCCTGCTCCTTTAAACTTTTCCTTCCAACTTGGCCTCTTCAGACTTGGTACCACCTTGGTTTTACCTTATGAAGTACCCTCTCCTAGCAATGTAGCTTCTTGCTCAAGAGAAAATATATACTGAAGAGCCAGTTGAGCATGTCTATCTAGGGACATGATCCTGGCCCTGCATTAAACCTTTCCTGGTTGATAAGGAAAGTGGCAAAGACAAAATATCCATGGATTTAACACAGGAATGCTGGAATGGTTGTCAGATTTAATGATACTAGCCACTGATCCACTGATCTACAAGTGCATCACTATGAAACTTCTCCCTAAAATTTGAAGAAGGTAGTAGAAAGAAAACAGAAGTATTTTATGGTCCAAAACACTTCTGTAAAACGCAGGAGTTGCTGACTGGTACTGACTCATCATCATGTACAGAGCAGGGAAACCGGAAATCAGGACTTCTGAATCTAGCTACTAAGAAAAGACTCCAGCAGTGACAGAAGCCAAGGCAGATAGTGAAAGAGGAACATCACAGAGGGCTCCTGCCTGTCTATGCTTAAGAACGATAGGGAACGGAAATCAAAAGCCCAGGGAGACCAGGCCAGGGCCAACAGTGATGTTAACACCCACAGTTAACAGCAACTTGCAAGTATAAACTGACTGATACAAAAACCCAGGTTCAAATGATAAAGGGACTTGCAAAAACCTTCATGTTTTGAGGACATTTGATCTAGTCTCTTAGGTTATGGACAAACAATCAAAAGAAAACCAGTTGATAGGAGGCACAAACTTAGAGAACAGCTGATGCACAGTAAACTGCTTATATGCAACCACCATTACCTCCCAGTAAATGAAAGATGAGCTGGGGCAAGTCGGCCCAGTGTACAGCAGGGGTACACTACCCTGGCTTAGCTTGCACTTCTCACCAGGCATGTAAACAGTTATTGCACCAGTTGTTGCTTATTTGTCCATATCGTAAGTCCACAGTGGGTCCTTTACTGTGCCTGCCAAATTCCGGGGAGGTTTGAATCCAGACCCAGAAGCAAATTCTGTGCATCTCTAAATAAAGCCCAGAGGTAAGAAGGCCTTGCTGCAGGGGCACAGGGATCAAAATGGGAGGGTCAATCTGTCACACAAGGAAGAGCAAATTGAGCATGTCTATCTAGGGATGTGACCCTGGCCCTGCTGTTGCCAATGGCAAAATTTCCACTGACATCAGTGGGCAAAGATTTCACCCAAGGAGGTTGAACAGGCTTTTTTATCTAAAGCAATGGCTGCTCCATGGCTTCCTTGAGACCCTGCATTGGAGGAGAGAGGCAAACCTCCACAAAGGATGGTGGTGGCACCTTTGCCTGGGCCAGATGAAGGTGTCAGAGACTTGACGCTGGGCAGCAGATGAAAGCAAATAGCACAATGCTCAGGATTACCCATACAGACTGCCTTGCTTAATGCCTCCTGCTAAAGCTTCAGCTGTCTCCTAAGTTTTTGCTGCCGACAAGAGGGACATGAAACCTTATCATGCAAGAAAAGCCCACCACACCCGGGACACAAGTGCACCTGAGATGAGCTTTTAATTGCCACAAGTATCTAAACAAGTAGGATCGGTGCCATCCACTCGGACCTGGAGCCTGGAACAAGCCCTCTCTCAGACCTAGTTCAAGCTGCCTGTTCATTTCTTGCCTAGCTGCTCATCCAGGCCAAGAACAACTTCTCCTTACAATCCTAGAGCATCCTACCCATCCTGCCACCCAGACCCAGGACACCACACTAGTCCAGTGAGTGCCCAGGAGCCCTGTCTACAATAAACTCTTACTGAAAGGTGCTCACTGCTGATACCGGCACTACAGGAGCGTAGAGAGCCCATCAGGTCTCTAAGCACCATGTCATGTATGTCAGGAGAGGTCTAGAGGCATGATGATTGAAATGCTATGTCCTGTTTGCACAAGTGCTCCAACAACTACTGCTGGGGGTGGAGCCATGGTGGAAAACCTGAAGAAAAGTTGGTTGTGACCAGAGAAGGGAGGCACCCAGTGTGGCTCCCACACAGGGATGCATGGGGTTTGCCAGCTGCCAGACGTTGGCTCTTCTCCCCGTGAAGTCATCCAGCTCCATAGTGCTGCCTCACTCCAGGGGCAAGGTTTACCCTCCCATCCCCCTGCTTTCCCCCAACCACGAGCTCACCTGCCGCTTTCCACCACTTCCTACTGGGCCCTCCTCATCGCCTTCCTTGCCTTTCACCTGCCTACCTTCTCCTCCACTATGCCACCCCATTCCCCACCCTCTTCCCCTCCATGCTCTCAACCCTTCCTACTCTGCCTCTGCACATGCTTTCTGCCCCGACTATCCCTAGACCCACGCTCCACACCAAGGCCACGCTTCCCGCTCCCTCTTCCCCACCCACCCTCCCCCTGTCCCAGACTCTCCACTGTTGCCGCCCCTTCGGGCCACACACTGCACAACATTAACTAAAAAAAAAAAAATGACAGGAGACATTGGAAAGCATTTCATCTCATCATCCCTACAGGCCCCAGCATATTCTTTTATCCCCTCCTCGAGCAGACAGTTTGCCGTCTGCAGACCTTAGTGTCTGCTTCTCCCTGCACCCTTTTGACTGTGATTCCTATTTCTCCTGCCGGGAAGGTGCAGATCATCTCTAAGTCACTCAGCAAAGTGGAGTTTGATCTTTGACCTTCTGCTTTCCCAAAGCCACGCGGGGCTTCCCCTGCCAACAGCAGCATTTACCATTTACCTTTCAGTCAGGAAAAATAACCCATAGCCCAAATACTCTTTGCTGTGGGTTAAATTTAAGAGCCACGGGAAGCATGAAAGGCGCAAGCTCATTTGCCAAAGGCCAATAAAATAACTTGCTAACTACTGGCTGGTGTGCCACCTACCCCAACACAGTTCACTTGCAGTAGAAACAGAAATGAATCAAAACCCCAAGGCCCCCGCACCGAAGTCTTTCACACTTTGTCTCGCAGGCCCACAGCATCTTCAGAAACCATACAGAATGAATATTAGTACATAACATTAGTATGCTGAATAATACTAAAGAAAAAAAATGGCTCAGAGCTCTGAAGTGTGGCTCCAACCTGGCACCAGGAAAAGCTGGATTCAAAAAGATAGAAGATAAAAGGGGGCACCAGTATGGAGAGCATTCCCCCTCAGAGAAAAGGAGACAGAAACAGCAAGGCATCATGCTGTAACACTACCTCAATTGGCTAGTGTACAAGACTGGGACAAAGGGACAACCCAAGAGAAGGACAGGCTTCATTGTGGCATCACAAACCACCAGCATGCGTGTGTGGGGAAGATGAGAAACGCTCCTATGTTTAATTGATTTGGGGAAAACTTAACAAGAAAGTGCAATTAAAACGGGGAATTTGAATCGTTTTGCCACCAGGGATCAAAAGAAAAAGGCTTTCTCACTCCTCTGCAGAAGCACAGCCCAGGGAACTGCATTGTTGGGATAGGATTTGAAACACACCAAAGACAGCTTCTACAGCAGGCGTCTGTGTTGACACAACTTGGACACCGACGTCGGCTTTCTGGATTTTATTTAGCCAAGAGTTCCCTGCCATAACACACCAGTCTCCCCCTTTAAAAAAATCCAGATGCTACATGATAATACAGGTGTCACCGACGGAAAAAATGCAGAACGCCGGGGACACGCCAATCTAGCCTTTCCCCACAACCGAATATCCCACCCAGCATCAAAAATCTTGGCTGATCTCCTTCCCCTCAATCTAGCCGGCGGCTGTGACAGGCATGGGAATCTCGAAGATAAACAGAACACATGGCTATTTATAATGTATATTGCAGGCAGCTTTAAGAAAAGCGACCATAGGCCATTCCTGTCCCAGCTCAACAGCACACGATAAGGCACCAATTGCACTGACAGCCTGACAGCAAAAATAAAGGCATTACCTGCAGTTTGTCCTGTCATACTGCACCCGATTGTCCACCTTCAAGGTCTAGTATTGTCATCAAAAGCAACCCCCCTTCTGGCTTAGTCCATCTGCAGGCTTCCCATTCTCCCTGTAGAACAGCTTCTGACCTCCAATCCTAACATTAGTAGCTTGGATGCTTCACTGCCTCCTTGCTGTTCCCTAGCCCATGTCGTCACCAGGTTTGGCCTGCTCTCATTGGCTGGGCGGGAGCAGATAATAATACTACTAATAGCACGGAGAGGGCTGGAATACACAAATCTTTTGTTTCAAAGCAGTCTGCGCAGAGAAAGCTGAAGTGGGAGAGGGAATCTAGAAACTTGAAGAAAAATCACACAAGGCAGCTGCAAGAAACTGCTCACAAGCAGCAGATCAACAAAAAAAAAATTAAGTGCCCAGCCCCAAAATGTACACACAGACTGAGACAAAGCTTTACATGCAGTCTCATCCCTTTCACTCCTGTCTTTATTTTGAAAAATAAATGACTCCTCATCCCAAACTATTTTCTATGCTCAGCCAAGGAGTGAATAGTGGGACACTGTATTTCTTACCCACTGTTTTCACACAAGTTCAGTGTGATGGTGAAAGGTCTGCTTCTCTATACAGGTCCTATGTTTCTCTCTTGCACGCACAGATTACAGACAGAAGCACTGTAAACTTCTCCTGCAACCCACAATGATACGGCAAAAGAGTGAGGTCTTTTTAGCTCTTGCAATCTTTGGTTTTGATCATATTGAAGGTATATCTAGCTGACAGCTGTAACTTTGGTTTGCATCTTAGATTGTGACACTGGTTTCTTGTCGTGCAGTGAAAGGATAAAAATATCAGGAAACTTCATTTAGGTTCCCAGAAAACCCTTCAGCTAAACATCATGCCAAGTCACTGCTGAATTCTATGCGATTTTGCAGCAATAATTTAATTCTGCACAACCCTCTGGCCAGTCTGGAACAAAGTGAACACTTTGATGCAATAAGCCACAGGTTAGCCTCAGAAGATTCCCATTTCCCTTTTTTTTTTTCAGTGTTTTTCCCTTCCCCACCCCCCAGTTGAGGATTTTAAAGTGCTTGAAGAATCACATCTTCCAGGACAGTCTGATCTAAGTTACTGTTTCCCCCAAACCAAATAACTGAATTAATATATAACATAATAGTTGGAAAAGCAGGAACTCATTCCAGTTTAGTGACAATGACCCGAGTCTAAAAAAATCATAAAATACAACCACTTTTTCAATCTCTAAAATGAATCCACCTCTAGGGTGAGGCATGCCAACTGTTTAACACACTTATGCTGCATAACACAATAGTTTTTGGACAAGAAATAAAGACTACCTTTTCCTAGTTGAAACCTGGGAAGAAATTTAGGTAAACCAAAGGTAATTATCCAAGCTAGAATAACAAGCATTTCCGGTCCTGCGAAGTGCCTTGTGATCTTCAGTGACCACATGTGATCATGTCTTAGCTTTACAATTCATTCAAAAGACTGGCTCCTCAAGTGACGACACCATGCTGAGTCACTGAATCAATAATGACTTGGAAAAGCACCCCTCCTGAATCATTCCCACCCCTTCCTATTGCAAAAGAGGTTTCTCAAAAGTCTTTTTTCCTAGTCCTGCTGTAGTACAATGCTACTTAGTTTGTGAGATCCAATATGCTCACAGTACAAGGTATATGGCAAGCTGGTATGCCTGTTCCCAAACCAGAGAGAGATGTTTGGTCAACCTTGCACGGATAATGCCAACGTTCACTAGGGGCAAACCTAGCAACTTCCAAGCAGTCCAAGAAGGAAATCCCTTCTCCATGCTACAGGCAACAGGGGACCAGTTGTGCTGGTAGGTAATTTAAATAGGAAGAAAATGGGGTCAGAACACAGGGGAAGTTTTCAGGCCTCGCGGCAGCTAGATCTGAACGAATGCATGAGGAACTGCTTCTCTCTTTCTGTCCCGGTAGGATGGGATTTTCAAAAGTACTCAAGCCAACTGTCTGAATTGGAGCCAGCCCCTTCACAGAGTTTCCACTGCAGTCTTCAACGACAGAGGTGCTCTGGTACTAGAGTTATGAGTGTAATAAGTGACTACACTAGACTAGATGGGCTGAAGCTTAGTAGCAAACAAGAGGCATGAAGAGGATAATGGTATGGACTTAGTTCTACATAAACTTACCCCTGCAGCTCTCCTGAAAGTTTACCCCACTTTTGGCAGTCTCCCTTTCCAATCTTCAGGAGAAGATCCCTCACAGGGAAATAAAGGACAAGAAAGAAGGGAAATTCTGGTGCAAGGAGAGAGGCAGAAGTCATCACTATATGGGACCTCAGAAAGGAACGAGATCTTGGGGTAAAGAACAAAAGCAGGAGAGGGAAGCACACATGGGAGAATGAGGGAGATAACCAGATACAAGAGGGAATTAGCAGCAAAGAGACTGCAGGAGCAAACAGAATCAGCACAATCCCTCTGGTCACATTATACCATCCTTCTGGCTAAGGGGGATGAGCAAAACCAAAAAGAGAAAAATCACCAAAAAAATGGAACTTCACTGGCACACAGGCACTCTGGTCCTTGATGGGGAAGGTCTCCTAAAAGCACATCCATTGTTCCCACCCCATTATTTCTGAGGCTCATACACTTACCTGGAAAGGTCCCTGTATGCTTCAAGGCAGACAGACAAAGGGAACATCGCTGTGCTTGGTATTCCAAAGGGTTAAAAGCCACCCCCTCCCCGCTGCAATGATTTCATGGCCAGGGAATTTGGAAGGCCCAAGGGCACTGAAATTCTGCTTCTCAGGCTGGACTTGCTCAGCAGGTAGGACCCTTTGGACAGGCCAGAATCTAGCTTAACTTGATCCCCACAGCTGTGCTGGATCACCAAACAACTACCTCTTTCCTACAAGGTTGGCACAGGAGAGACGGTTCCCTGCTAAATATACCCCTTGCATGCAAATGCCTGGCAAGCTTTTTGGTGCAAAAGCCTGGCAAGGGAAATGCAAGTTTTTTGGTGCAAAAGCCTGGCAAAGGGAAATGAAAATGCAATATTGAGCTGTTGTGTATCTAAAGACTAAAGCTAGAGGTGGCATTTATGCTTGGCCTTCTTTACCAAATACCTCAGTCAGCCCAGCACTAAGCCCCAACCAGGTAAGTGGCCGAAGCCCCAGGTCACACTCCCCAGGACTCTGTTAGGTGCCAATTTTGCCCCTGGAGCCTGTCAAAGTAACCTGCTTTAAACCTGAACCCCAATTGTTGCACCTTGTGGAACAGTTGGAGTAACCAGAGCACAGGGTGCCTCAGACACATCCCCCCGGCTGTCCCTGCCACATCTGCTGTGGCAGAAGGTGGCACAGAACTGATTGCATCTACTCAATTCCTGCTGGCAAGAGCCCAATGGCTGCTTCTAGACACCAACAAAGTGAGGCCCTATGGTAAAAACCTCCTCACGACTATATTCAGATGTCCCCAATGTGATGCGCTGCGGTGGAAGGAAAGGACAAGGGCTATACTGGCCAAGCACAATAGGGTAATTGCCTATATCTCTGCAACATATCTGGGGACCTTTAAAGCAGTAGCACAGAGGGCACAGAAGGCACAGCTCATGCTGCACGTCTAACCTGATAAACCCTAATGTAGTGGATACGTAATAGTTATAATGCTCAGCACTTTCATTGCACCAAATTCTTGGGGACTCAGTGTCCCCTGAAAAGACTCAGCACTCCCCGGAAGTGATTATTGACACCCAGCACCATGTATCTAGGTGCATGCAAGACTGGCAGTCTCCATACAAGAGGCCAAGCACAGGCTCACGAGCTGCTTGCAGGAGCCCAGTATTCACTCAGCTGGGACAGCCATACTGGTGAGTGCTTTTAGACAAAAGGGTCAGTGTCTGCTAAAAACAGACAAATTTGTGCTTACCCGATTTCCACAGTGTCAGAATTCAGGAAAACTCAGTAACCAGAAAGCAGAAGCATCCTCCCTGGAAATCCTTGGGTCACTACTATTCTAATTTATTCCACACTAATTGGATCCCTGGTACCAGGCAGAGTAGTCCTGGCATGCCAAACCTGAGGCTTAATGCCACTGAGAAACCCCTCTTCTGGTTTCCACTAGGCACCAACCTCTGGCAGGGCTGGAACTGCTCTGACAGTGTTTAACACACCTCAGAGGCAAACCTGACATACTTGCTGCAGTACAGCATGGCTGCTGGATACTGGGGGAAATGAGGTTCTTTTTTTTTTTTCCAATCTTTTAATAATCTATAATAATCAGTAGTAGCTGGAAGAGATTTGGTCCTGCAAAGGAAATCAGTGGTAAGGACTATTTTTCCCCAATCTTAAAGAAAATAGCCAACATAACTGATCTGGGTCCTAATGACTGAATGGCTGTTAGTATTATTAGCAGCAGCCAGCATTTTGATTGGATTGCACAATCCTTCTCCTGCAGAAAACGAGCTCTAACCAAGCCTGAATTACTTAGCTGAAATGCTGTTGGTTTTTTGGTGGGCTGGGTTACACATTTGCCACTTCCCCCACCAGGCAGCATGAATCCAAGTCAGCAGCAGCGAGGTTGGAAAAGGATAACACTGCAGGGATGGTTTAGCCACCCTGCCTAGCGCGCCGAGTTGGTTTGAGCAGGGGAGAGAAAAAGTGACAAGGAGGGACACTGAAAACTAACAATTAAATTTTTTGGACTGGTTGGACTATGATGTCATGGTTTCCCAGCTTCCCTGCGATTGGCTGATGGGTTGAGCATCTGCTGAGAGCTAAGGGCTGGTTATTTGCCTGGAGGTTCAGACCTTTCAGAGCAGCTTTGAATCATGGCTGGTTGTCGTGACAACCTGGATAGTGTCAGCTCCTGATAACCGAATAATAAGGTTGTCACAAAAAGGAGTCCCGCCATCAGAAAGGTTTAGCGATCATTAGTGCATCTGAGGGAAACGTGCAAGCAGAAGAGGTAGGGGGAACGTTTGTCGCTGCTGGAACAAGAACAGCCGGCCTGGCACAGGAGCTTCATTAGAGAGGAAACACCTAACAACACACAGCAATGGAAACAAGTTAGGTTGTTTGACAGCGAGTGGGCCCTACAGGCTCCGTCGTGGGACCTGGGACCTGTGGATATCCAAGCAGAGGAGCAGAACGAGGAACTGACCTGCAGCGCCTGCAGGCAGCCCCGACCAAGCGCTCGATGTCTAGACCCAGCAGAGCGGACACGGGCACAGCGCGGGGCAAGGCACGAGGCATGGGACTAGGAACCAGGCAACTTGGAGTCTAGTCCCGGCTCTGCCACTGATTTGTTGTGTGACCTTTGGGGAGTCACTGAGTCAGCCTGCCTCAGCTTACCCATGTAGAAAGGATGTGGTGTTACTCATCCATTTTTGGAAAGTGCTTTGAGGTCTATGGGTTATGACCCCTGAGCCCTGTGTATTAGGAAGGTGACAAGTGAGAGTGGCAGCTCACTGGAGCACCATGACTGAAGAGTACCAAGGAATCCTATCGGGTCAGAGAGGTGGATGGACAAGAAGACTGCAGACTTCCTCTGCTCCGTGATGGCTGCTGTGTCTGTAGTCATTCATACATAGAGGGAGAACCTAAAGAAATTCACCTGCCTCCCTAGCTCCTAGCATCTGATAACTTCTCCGCCTGGGAAATGTTTTTGTCCCTGCATACTCTTCAGTCTTTTGCATCTTTCTGTTAATCATTCTTTATCTTTATCCTGCTTTTGCTAGAGTCAGAGAGTTTTGCCATTGACAGCAATACGAGCAGGATAAAGACCTGTCTTATGGTTTGATGCTTTTCTGTCTCCGCTGCCTGAGAACAGGGAGCAGCGTCAGCATCACACCTGAGTCTGGGGAAATTTGACCAATGTATTTTACAAACTGTTGCCCGCCCCCCACACACATACCTCCCAACCCAAACCAGAGGAGGAGAACATGTTTTAAAGGTCTTAGTTGCTGCTGTTACACATCCCTTCCAAGGAATGATCTTTGAAAAAACTTGCATTATTTAGCAGAAAAGACGGGTGGAAGAATTTACATCAATATAACTGCAGCTACCTTTTTATCCCCGACTGCTATAAGTAACTGAATGATTCCTTGTCTCCATCTTTCCTGCACTGCACTGTTTTAAAAAACCCGACCCCCAAATTCTATACTATATAATTTACTTATTATAGTTCAACTTATATTTTTTTAAGCTTTATTTATTAGTGAGTTCAACATTTTTTTTTTAACTTCCAATGGTAATTTTCACACTACAAGTTGATGCTTCAACTCTGGATTTAATTTAGATGTAATAAGAAAATTAACAAATGCCAATTAAATACCAATCCACTCTTATGACTGTGTTTAATAGATATCTATCTTAATATATACTTATTATGCCTCATTAGGCAGTTGCTGAGTGTCAGTAACTGCTGTTAATAATCAACTGATATTTAACCCCTATCCTGGAACTAGCATAGTTAAAAGTAGCCTGAAGTTCTGTGGGGATGATAATATTAAACCCTCAAGGCAAGTATCAGCTTAGATGCAACAGGAAATTTATTACAATAAAGATGGGCCAGATAATGGGCCTCAGAGCCACAAATCCCATTTGCAGATCTTGCCTCCCAACTGCGAGGATGGATGGAAAAGTCCACAGGAAGATTTCTGCCTGATCTGAGCTAATATACCTGCAAAGCCCGTGACATTTTAAATCCTAAAAACCTTACAACAGCCTTTAGAGTACTGTTACCCCAGTGCTACAGAAGGGAACAACTGAGGCTCAAAGCTGCCTATTGGTTCTGTGAGCTGCAGGAATGGAAGAGAGAAAATTTCCAGCTGCCAGACCTGTACACAGTCCTCCAGATAATGCTGCCTCCCATCATTCAAATGTTTCTTTTCTATATTACAATCAGCACATCTTGTCAGTAAAAGCAGTGGGGATATACAAGGCAGCTCATTTTAAACCAGAGCTCAGTAAGATGTTTAATTAAACACACATCCCCAAGTCAGAGAAACCAAAATTTACCCCACATCTCTACAACCCCAAGAAGTCCCACTAATCCTAAACTCTGATAAAATAAACCGTTTAAAAGTGGAATGCCCAGACTTTCACACTCCATTGCCTAATATTAGGCTTCTAATTCCTTGTTTAGTCTTTGTGTTGCAATAGCACCTAGGAGCTGCAATCAGGGTACAAAACCTCATTGTGCTAGGTTCTAGGGAAATACAGAACAAAAAGACAGTCCCCTGCCCAATAAATCAAGCTGGCAAAATAAATAGCCAGATTTTCAAAAGCCTCCAGAATGCACAGAAGACACCGGTAAGTTCTTTCCTATGTTGCACTTTGCCTTTGAGTGGGATTGATTTTGCTAGTAGCAGATAGTAAAATTGATAGCCAGCAAAGGAATGACAAACGGTAGCCAGCTATTGATAGCACAACAAATGAAAGCCAGTGACAGAATCCAAACTCACCATAACTCACCAGAGGAAAGGACAGGCCCTGCTATGATTAAGAGAAGTGACGTCCTCGCTTGTGCAAAACTTGTCTGTCTGAGGAAATTGCAATCTCCTGCTTTGAACTGACTCAAAGTCCTGAAACATTTTATTTATAATAGCAAGTAAGAGCATATTAAAGAGGTGGGAGGTGTCACATGTATTCAAAGTAAAAAAAAAAAAAACAGCCCAGCCTAAGCAATACCTAGTGGATGAAGCTCTGAACTTGAAGAGTCAGGTCCTGACTGTACTAACATCAAGAGTAAAATGTCATTGCCACAGGACTAGGTTTTCACCCACAGTTGGCCTTCCCCCTGAGGTAGCAAGTGAACTTGGCCAAGTCATTCTGTATCTTAGTTTCCCCATCTACAAAAACACAAGCAACTGTATTTGCCCATTTGTATCAAGCCCTTTCAGAGCTTTGGGTGAAGAGCGCTGTGAAACGGCTACAGATGCTTATTATTGGAAGAACAAGTGGGAAAGCTTTACGGGAACCCCAGATATAACAAGTAAGTCTCCGATGTAGAACAGGATGTCCTGCTGATATAAGATCCCGATAGGCCAGAGGAAGGCAAAATACAGCCCATGGGCTGGATCCAGCCTGCCAGGCACTTTCAACTATCCCATTGCAACCACTAGCGAACTGAGCCCCACCCAGCCCTTCCACCCACAAGTCTGGGAGCAAGGCGCCTGTGTATATGCATACCCCCAACATACCCTATTGCGCCTCTCTCCCACCCTCGTGGAAGAAAGAGCCTGGTCCAGCCCACACGCAGCTTCCAGGTGGGGCTGCTGCTGCCCCTGCTGCAGCTGCCCCCATGGGAACCTGCTTGGCTTCCCAGGCATCCAGCTCCTTCGGGCAGCAGGTAGGGAAGCAGCGGGGGTGGTGGAGATGCAGCTAGGCAGAAACGTGCAGAGGCCACGCCTGGGGCGGGTGGGAGCACGGATCTTGGCTGAGTAGGGTGTGGGTATGAGGGAGGGTCGAGGGTGTGGGGTCCCCCCCACACACTCTCCCACATGGCGTGCAACCCCTGCTGCCAGTAGCAACCATAGGCAGGGACACTCAGGGTGCTCGTGCGTCACTGTAGCCAGAGCTGTGTTCAAGGGCGATGAGCATGGCCTGCTCAGCCCACCTCTACCACGTCACACGCCTGCAGCTCCCACACTTAAACCAGGGGAAGCCCTGTGCTGGAGCCAGCTGCCTTCCCCACCCCCTGCCACCGCCGAGCTCCACCGGGAATGGAAGAAGCCCCACACCCTGCTTCCCTACAGAGTCCAGCACAGGGCTTCCCCCGGTACTGTACGGGAGCTGCAGGGGCACCGCGCCATGCAGAGCCCCCTCAATAGAGGCAGCCGGGCAGGCTGCGCTTCTTGCCCCCCTCCCCATGCAGCACTGGCTGAAGTCGCACCTCGCTGGGTGCCTACTCTGGGCACAAGCACCTTGAGCCTCCCCACGTGCTGCTGGTGCCGGCAGCAGGGGCTGTGTGCTATGTGGGGGAGTGTGCAAGAGATTCCCACATGCCCCACACACCCCACAAACCTTACACATCCACACCCTTCCCCCACAACCCCCACCGACATATACACACCCCCAACATACCCTATGCCCCCCACGCACAGCCACACCCCCTCACAACCCCCACACACAGTAAACAAGAGTAAGACTTTATTTTTGCAGTATTATGCAATCACCTCTATATATACTGCGCAAACACAAATCATGACAAAAACATTTTTTGTAATAAAATTAAAATATGTTATAGTCAGTGTTTGGCTTTTAGGGTATGATTTGGGTTTTTTCTGGTTCTAAGACGGCAACCCTCCTCCCAAAAGGAGTATTTTGTGGGAGGCGGGTAAGGGGAGGGACTTCCGGTGGCAAAGGTCAGGGGTTAGGGGGCAGGACATCTAGTCCCAATACAGCCACCGGGGGTGGGGCAACTGCCAACGGGTGGGGCTACCCATGCAGTCTTCGATGACTCACCAAAACTCGCTAAGCAGCCCTCCAGCTGAAATAATTGCCCGCCCCTGCAATAGGCCATTACTGCGTCTCTGCCATTGTTTCGGCCACATATTTACTATTTCCCAAGTGGCCTGCTTCCTAGGCAAATCTACAGTTTCAAATTATTTTGTTATTTTTTAACAAAATCATCAAAAATGTTTCAAGCATTTTTTTTCTCAATAAGCTGTAAAAATGGGTGTAAGAATAGCCTCATCTGCCTCCACATGTGTTGGGCAGTGATGCACCCCCGAGGTAAGGTTTTCTGCTGGATTCCAACTTAATCACAATGGCAGCCATTCAGGCTCAGCTGTAAGTGTGAAGATAAATTACTGCCCTGCTGAAGTGCTATGCAGACATGTCATTCATGACATCTGATCCTAAACCCAACCCAACACAACTCACTGGGCTGTGAAAGGACAGATCAGAGATGCATGCATCAGTGGGGACCAAGGTGCTAAACACTTAAGCCAACATTTTCACGAGGGATCACTCATCCTGAGCATCCAACAGGAGGTGACTTATTAAGCCTAACTTATTAGGCCTAATTTTCAGAGGTACTGAGCTCCCCCTTTTCCAGTCAAAAGCAATGCAAGCCCAGCATATTTGCAAAGAAGGCTCAAATCATCCTGAGCTGGAAGCCCAAAACTGAGGCCCCTAAACTCACTGGACAATTTTGTAGCTGCAGATTTCCTGCATAATGCCGAGTGCCTCTCAGAAGATCTCCATGCGGCCTTGAGGAGACTCAGCCTCACACAGGATAGGGCTCCATAGGGACAAGTCCTCAAAGAGGCTCATTAAGCTTGAGATCAGGCCCTTAATGCCCTGAAGAGAAATCAGCAGAACGTTTTCTAAACTGAATATATTCAAAGTCTCTCATCACTGGGTCATTTAAGGCAAGAGCTTCATTATTAAATAGCATCACCAAAGCAACCATGGCCAAGGTACCTCAGCTGTTAGGTCTACATCTTGGACCTGCAACAGCCAGAAAGCTTACCCAAAGCAGCATGTCAGCTCTCTGCCAGTGATACAGCATCTCAACAGCAGCTTTTTATTGTATTTTCATAGATTTCATAGACATTAGGGCTGGAAGGGACCCCGGGAGATCATCGAGTCCAGCCCCCTGCCCAAAGGGCAGGAAGTCAGCTGGGGTCATAGGATCCCAGCAAGATAAGCATCCAATTTACTCCTGAAGGTGTTCAATGTAGGTGCTTGAACCACCTCCAATGGCAGACTGTTCCACACCTTGGGGGCTCGGACAGTAAAGAAATTCTTCCTTATGTCCAGCCTGAAACGGTCTTGCAGGAGTTTGTGACTGTTCGACCTCGTCATCCCTTGGGGTGCTCTGGTGAACAAACGTTCCCCCAGATCCTGGTGGTCACCCCTGATAAACTTATAGGTGGCCATCAGATCACCCCTGAGCCTATGCTTTTCCAGACTAAAGAGTCCCATGGCTCTCAGCCTGTCATCGTAAGGTCTGTTTTCCTGACCTCTGATCATGCGCGTGGCTCTCCTCTGCACTCTCTCAAGCTTCTCCACATCCTTTTTGAATTGTGGAGCCCAAAACTGGACGCAGTACTCCAGCTGCGGCCTCGCCAAGGCCGAGCACAAGGGGAGAATGACGTCCCGGGATTTGCTCGAGAAGCATCTATGGATGCAAGCCAGCGTTTTGGTCGCTTTACTAGCCGCAGTATCGCATTGCAGGCCCATGTTCATCTTGTGGTCAATGATGACCCCCAAGTCTCTTTCTTCTATAGTGCTAACCAACGTAGCACTGCCGAGCCTATAAGGGTGCTGCAGGTTTTTCCTCCCAAGGTGGAGAACCTTGCATTTTTTGGTGTTAAACACCATGAGGTTCTTGTCCGCCCATTTGCTGAGCTTGTCCAGGTCAGCCTGGATCACCCGCCTGTCCTCTGGCGTGGATGCTTTGCCACACAGTTTGTATCATCCCGGTCACACAGGCCTCAGGTGTTGCTTCTACAACAGGTCCCACATCCTCAGGAGAGTCGGCAAGCGTACTCACTAGGTGCAGTAAGGAAGGAGACAGGATCATCTTATGCATTTTTTATGTGCAATTAAAGCTGATACAGCTTTTAGCAAATGAAATGGCATTAACAGCTTTTAACACTGCAGCCACTGGTTTTCAGATAGTCTGCTTAGCTCTTCCCTGCTCAAAGCACTTTTGTTTTGCTATGTTTCCAGAACAGAAGGGCCTACGTGAGGATACAGGCATCTACTTTGCATGGGATTTTTTTCCCCCCTTCACATCTTCAGCAAATTTAGTATAGGTGATGGAGTAAGAACTCAGGAGACTGATGTCTCCTGGTCATTCACAGAACAGATACAGGTTTCCCTCGGTTTATGCTGTACGTGCGTTCCTGGAAAACAGCCCATAACTCAAATTTGCTTAAAGGGGACCCACTTGACAACGTAACAAATAGGGATACGTTTCAAGACCTTGACTGCACTGACCCCCAGGCCCATTTCTACCACTTTTACAAGACAATTTTGGTACTCGCCAACAACACAAGCAGAGGGTGGTGGTGAACGTTACCATAATGGGGATGGCAGCTACAGAAACACATGTCGCAGACAACAAGTGAGGAGCACAGAGCCACACAGAAGATTATATTTTGGTGCAGGTCACTCCCACAAAGCAGCTAACTGCGGGCTTTCACCGCACTGATCTCAAGCCTGAATTTACCTCACATATAACAAATTGTTGGTATAAAAAGGGTCATGGCACAAGAGCAAATTCACACATACAGAACCTGCATAAAGTGAGGGAAACCTGTATAGCACAGGCAGCTACAGAACAACCTCACTCCCATATGACTTGACTCTAGTCTAGAAAGAGCAGGCTAAAGTCTGGTCCTGTAAAAATCACTGGCAAAGCTCCCACTGATTTGGTAGAGCTGGGATTTCATTTACTGCCCTAAGACGGTATTTCGGTCTCCATGGTGCATTCATCTCTTCTAGAGACAGAGGGCAGCTGTCTATTAAGACTGGATAGAGAATATCAACTCACATGAGTCAAGACAGTTACCAGCATGTAACCTGCTTTCAGTTCCTACCAGCCAGGGGTAGACAACCTAGAGGTGGAGGCCCCTCTATCCTACTACTCTGAACAAGCAATTTCTCCTCAACATGTACTTCATAAAACGCAGAGATTTCAGTTTGAAAAGCTTTGCTTCTCACAGACCTCAAATTGACCTATCACTTCCCAGGGCTTGTGAACTATAAGCATTAACAAAAGACAATATTGCTTGGAGAACCAGAGCATCCTGGCCACCTTGACATGCTAGTGAAAGGAAAAGAAAGGAGAAGCTATTAGCATCACCATCTCACATCTTGGGTGAAATACTAACTCCATTGATTTCAAGATGGCCTGGATTTCAGGCCAAGTTTTCAAATCTATTTAAGCTAAACACAAAGAAAGGAGCCAAGTACGACTTTCAAAAGTGCCTAAGCAGGTTGGGTATTAAACTATAGACTTCAACCCACCAGGCACCTATATCTATCTATCTCTTTAGACGCTTAAGTACCTTTGAAAAATCTCTCTTCACCATATGTTTGACCATTTAGTCTGATCCTCCAAAATCAATAGAAGTCTTTTAAAGTAATCCTGATGATACAATAACTGAAAGGTAATAAATAGATAATTTTTAATGGTATCAACTTTATGTGGATTAAAAACCTTTATATCAACCTTAAAATTCGAGTGGGTAGTGATTTCACCAGGCAGGATGAAATACTGTTTTCATGCCTTTCTTTGTTTATGTTTTCTATTCTTCCCCCAACATTCGGTCCCTGCATTTTTGACTGCAAGGAACCCAATAAGACTCCATTGGGATACACAGAAAAGCCTTGGATGACTCTTGAACGATCCCACTATTTTCACAGAGAATTCAGTTATCTCCATTTTTTTATTATAATTTGGCAAATGGTGATTATTGGGAGTTAATCTGATGCACAATCAATTTTCAATTCAGAATAAGGCTAATTCTCTTAAGAGCACAATGAGAGATTATTTCTGGTGTGTGGTTACACTAGTTCAGTATAATAAATTCTTCAGCAATTATCTATCCTCCATGGTATTACCCACTACGGCATTACTCTTTATTAGAAAAGCCCAACAGGCCTGATTCTGAGCCCGCCCAGTCAGGATTTACTCAGAGACAATCAATGAAGTTACTCCTGATTTACACTGGTGTAAGATTAGAGTCATGATCAATAATTGAGTCTCTCTCTCTGGACTTCAGTGTCTATACTGTTCTGCAGCTGTGCCAAGCAAAGAGAACAGATGGCATTAAGTTTCTATTGATCTAAGTGGACTCGGAGTTAATGGGTCAAATTCACTGCTGGTGCAACTCCATCTTGACTTCAGTGGCGCTGCTCCAGGGATAAACTTAAAAAAAAAAATGTCACAGATGAAATTCACTGCAGTAAATAACTGCAGGTGAGAACTGCTCCAAAGGATACAAGAAGTTACCAATAGACTAGTTAATATACACATGAGGCATTAGAAAACACCTTTGAGATCAAGGCCATGCCCCTTTCTGCTTATGCAAGGCACAATTCCCAAATAGATTTATCAGATGGGAAATGGCATTTTGACTGGATTTTGCTCGCATTCTTGCCAAAGTTGCTTATGATATTTTTTCTTCTTAAACCTTTGCCTGGTTTCTCGCTAATCATAGGATCTTCGTTATCACTCAGGCTGGAGCCTCAAGAGTTACTCAACTATGGTGAGGGTGGGAATATATAGCTCACTTTCCCCACTATCGCTCCTGAGCTCCCTGGACTTGCAAGCTGCGATGGCCAAGTATTCAGTGCTTTAAGAGTGCCTGAAGTGATTCTACAGGTACGTAAGGTTGCATTAAGGAATCAATGACAAGGAGAAGGAAAAAGGGCGGCAAGCCAACTAGGACAGAGGCCCAAAGTAAGCCATAATGCAAGAGGGGGAATGCTGTGGGAATCATTTCTTTAGCATAATTCAAAGAGCTAGTTCATGAACCTGCCTTTTGATGTAAATCATTTCCAGCAATGATGCAAATTAAAAGAGAAATCCCAATCCGGGAGACACTTCTCAGTCTGGGTCAAAAGAAAACCAGATTTCAACACCACGTTTCAAACAAGGGGACTTCTGAATGGCTGGCTGACCACAAAGTCACTACCACAAATGGAAAATGTACTAGGAAACAGCAGAGCCTAACAGAGCCACTTCCCCTTTCCCTCCACACATCCTCAATGTTACCATCTCTTTAGCACAAGATTTCTTCAAAAAGTAATTCACCCGCCTGCCACATCCCACCAGCCTGGCTGTGACTGACACCCTTCCCCTCATTTCTTCCTCTTACTTTCTATAGCCGTGCGCAAGCCCTTGTTTCACTCCTGGGTCACACACCAGCATAGAGCAAATAAAATGTGAGAGCTGCAGATTTGTTAATGCAACAAGTCACTTTGCTACCATTGGCAACACGTAGAGGTGCATGTCCACCCCCAAGATTGGCGGTGCACCCCTTGAGAGAAGTGCTGCCAACAGCACCTGCGGGCAGTCAATGCTCACCACCCCCATCCCCCTGCCACCAACACCACTGGCAGCGTCTGTGGGTAGTTGCCAACCACTGGTCGGTGTTCGCACCCCCACCACCCCTGTGGCTGCCTGCAGGAGCTCCCCACTCACTGCCGCCACTGCCACAGCCACCTGCGGGCAGTCACCATGCCCCCCCAGCCTCTGGGGGCACACGTCGTTCATGTTTGCTACTGTCTGTGACTGCTTCCAGCTCTGCTCAGACACAAAGGGTGCATCTACATGGGCATATTAATGAGCAGCAATAAACTCCAGTGCACATCAAGCTGGAATTTATTGTCCCCGGGCACCGTGTGTTCAGGAGCTCCTGAGATTACAGCATGTAGAGCTGGGTTGAAGCAGCCCCAGTTGGCAGGGTACCTGCGGAGGGGTCAGCCTGCCAGCCCAGGACTGCTGCAAGCTGGCTCAACATGCTGTGGAGGGGCTGGCTGAGGCATGAGTGTGCTCTAGTGCAGGGCTGGGAGGCAGCCCCCACACTGAAGCGCCCTTATGCCCCAGTCAGCCCCGTCACCATCTACACATGCACTGCTGTGGAGTAAAAAACTCCACTGTGGGACAGTACTTGCATTTACAACTACTAACCCGAGGCAGAGTTTATTCATTTACTCCAGCCTAATAGCCCTCCACGTGTAGACGCTGAGATATTTACTGCAGAGCTAATTAGGCAACTTCACAGTAAACAGCTCATGTAGACATGCCCAAAGAGAACTATTTAAGAAATAATGAAGTCTGGAAGTCCTGGCTCTGTTAAATGTGTATAACTGCAAACACCAAGAAGAGAAAAGGGCTGCCCCACAAATTCATCATTCATTTAGCTGAGAAATCTAGGGCCTGCCTAGACCAACCAGAGGCAAAGGCAATGGTTGTTTTTAAGACAAAAGGTCACAGAACAGGAACAAAACAACTTATTTTCAAGGGGGAAGGATGGGTCAAAAACTGAGCTGGTCAGAAACTTTCCAGTGAATTCTGGGAACAGAAGTCTGCAGTAACAAATCTTGCAAGTTTAACACCCCTCTCCTCTGGCCATGAAAGTCTGCAGTGGTAGTCTGCAGACCATTGCAGAAACCTTAGTGCAACAGGAAGAAGGCACCTCCTCCTGGTAACTGCACTGTTAAAAATGCATTGGACAAAATGCAGCTCTCACAAAAAAATGGATTGACCTTCCTGATCCTACTTATTTACTTCCTAGGGAGTGGCAGCAAAAGGGATGTACTGAGGTGACCAGTTAACATGAATCATGTTGGAGATTGGTATGGCACTAAATGAACTATTTTATTTGCTCCACGGTTGGCAAGTTCTATGCATCTTTTCTTCAACAGGCTTACTGCCATGACCACCATGCAATAACACAGTCAAAAAAAGGACTATAAATCATTGCACGGAAGTCAAATTTATGAAGGTGATGGGTGTAGTATCATCATAGCTCTCAAAGGGCCATGAACTTACATCGGCTCTCCAGCCTTCACACTGGCATGCAGCCTCAAGGAGACGCTTCTTTCTTCTAGCATTACTGAGACCTAAAACCCAGGGATTCATTGCCTCTTGCTCACTCCCAAACTTAAGAGAAGGGACAATCTCCCTTCATGAGCAAGTAATTCAGCAGCCTTTCTGCAAGAGGTTCACTGAATGGGAAGGTGCAGTCCCTTCAAACAGGGTTAGTTTAGCTGCCTTATTGTATTGCGTGTTTTACGTCCTAATATTTCTTTGTCTCAAAGTAACTTTGCAACTAGCTGGTATGTTTTCACATTGGGCAAAGCTGCTTCAACAAAAGAGCCTGCCACAAGCAGCCAGCACAAAACACACCTTTGTTTCATAAGAGTCAAACCAGCACAGCCCATTTGTTGTGTGAGTTGTGCTGACAGCCATCAACGGTATGGGAGCTGCTTTGGGAATTATTATAGGCTCAAAGAGAAGCACAGTCATCCTTAACACAAAACAGTGCATTTAAAAATACTAATTCATTCTCCCATGAGAGAAAAAAAATTAAATGCCTCCTGTCTTTTTCTGTCCCCGTGATGCCCTCGCTGGTGATCTCATTTAAACTGTCATTGCCTTGTGTGGTAGTCAGGGAGCTGGTTCCCTGAAGACACAAGGCTGAACAACATCAGTACCTAGCTTCTCGTTCAGACATTTGGGATATCCAGTTACTAGGGAATGTCAGAGTTATTGCTAAGAAACATATTCGTCCAGTGGGGACTAGGGAATACAGCTAAGAAAAGGCCAAAACCTCATACTATAGTATCAGGAAACCACTACAGATGCTGTTTGATGTATGTGATCATTAGCTCCTGGAAAACGGATTTATACCTAATCCAGCAAAGTGAAACTTCTAGTTTTAAAGCAGCTGCAGCTTTTGTTTTCACTCGGGTTGTGGAGCCCATTCAAGGCAAGTGTAGTTACAGCACCCAAAAGGAAAATCCTGAAGGGCCTCATTGGAAATTATCATAAAATACAAAGCAGAGTTAGGATCATCCACACAGCACCAGCATGGGGCTGAAGCATAAGCTTTTATAGGCGACATCCTAATTTGTCAGATGCGATGCATGGTCCCATAGCATCTGCCAGCATCTGACAAAGTAGCCTATGAAAGCTTAAGTCTCTCTAAATCTGTCAGTCCACAAGGGGTGGCTGCCCCGATTTTGTGGTCTGAGCATGGCACCGGGCACCATTTTCACAGTGCAGTGTGGCACCCACCCCTCAGCTCTGATTGGCCAAGGGCCCCCGGAAGTCCCACCACTCCCCAGAGACTGACAGATGGCCATCTGTGAGTCACTTCTGAGGCCCCTTAGCCAGACGTGCGGTGGGGTGCATCACGCTCTACTGAGAAAATTGCACCCCGCCTTCCTTCCTTCAGGCTGCCAGGGCTTTCTGTCCCGTTTTGTTTTTGCAGCTCTCTCTTCCCAGCCCTCCACCCCCCTTGCTGCCGATTTTGCACTTTTTCCACAGACTCCATGCTTCTTCATGGGGACTGACCGAATTAGTGGTTTCCACAAAAACTGCAAAATAACAAATTCGGTAGGTCCCTAGGTACAGCTTGAAGTTTCCTCTCCCTTTTAAACCAGGAGGGCAGGCAAGCTTTTCTGCTCCACAGTGGGTTTCCCAGATGTTAGCACCCCTGCACATGTTAACAGCTCCTGTGGTTTGGATTCCAGACCTGCTTGCACTAGTTGTGACCTGGGAAAACTGGCTATTCAAAAGTGCCTCCCTTCTGCTGCTGAGATCCTCCCCAACCCCCTGCCGTGGGAATGGGCAGGGCTGGTTCTGCCTAGACCTACCATTTCTTCTTTGCTGAAACCTTTACAACTTACCCCTGCTCCTTTGCTATATCTGGCTGTAATCCCTGGTCCTCACTCAGACCTGCAGTATGCTCGTGGAAAATTGCACTAATGACTTGAGTCTGTGAGAGTTACTGGCCTTCTGACTCGGTGGCGGAAAAAAGAGAATCGCCCAACAAGAAAGAGCTGCTCTGGGCTGACCGCAACAAAATTTTGGGAAGCGTTTGATGAAAGAAAAACATGAAAAACATTTTGGTCAAACATTTCCGGTTTCTGTTCAAATCAACTCGCTTGCTCCATTGCAAGGCATTTTTAATTTCCTCAATAGAAATTAAAACATTTCACTTCATATTTTGAAGTGAAACGTTATTTTGAAATAAAGTTTCCTTCAAATGAAATATAAGGTATGGATTTTTTTCAAAAGGTGGGGAGGAGCAAAGCAGATGTATAAATAAACTCCTGAGATGGAAAAAAATAAAAATAACTCAACTCAATTTACAAAGGGTTCATTTCAGATCCAGCTCACACAGCAGGCAGAAGTACCACCCTGGGTTTTCACCAGAATAAAGGAGATCAGTATCTGTTCCCTCGCACTTCCTAGCCAAAGTAGTTCTGGATGGGAGTCTCTCATGCAGCAGACAACCTGTATGCTAATCCCGTCTGCCTCTGCCTGGCTCTGAGATCCAGACTATTACACTCGGTAGCATCCTTGCAGTAAACTGGAAACGTTTGTTTGTGTTGTCAGATACTAGTCCTCTCCTGGCTGCTTCTCATTAGCTGCCAAACAGATGCTCAGCTCCAAATGAGGAGAAAGAGGCCAATTAGTTAGCACTCTGCTCGCAGAGAGCAAGGGCTTGGAGAGACAAGAGGGTGCTTGTTCCACAGGGAGCCAGTGCTCTACCTATACTTAGGGAGAGCACATGAAAAGCACTCTCTACAGAGCAGGGAAGAAATGTTGCACAGGTCCTTGCTTATCACAGTGAGAGCATGAGCTTCCCCTCAACAGACTGAGATGTCATCTCCTCCACGCAGCAGAAGGTGAAACATGGCCCTAAAGACTCAAAGGAAAGGAGCAGGTTTAGGGGGAAAGCAGCCTCCTTTCACAGAGCTGGGAAACTACTAGCCGGGCTGGGCACCAGTGCACTGAGACACTCGCTCACATCCAGGACCAGCACAAGAGACAAAGCTAAGACCAGCAACTTGCAGCTTGCAACGGAGACACAGAGCCTGGCCCCTGGCTTTTGTTAATTAGTCATATAATACACAATAAAATTGGCTACAGAAATCTTCCAAGTAAGCCATAGAGCCCAACACGAAGCTCAAGTCAGTGCTCAGGCCCATGTGTAATGCAGATCCTGCACAGTCCCCTTCCACAGGGCCAGTTCTCACACCTAAATGAGGTCCTCAGGGTGGGGAAGAGGCTATTTGCAGGTCTGCAGACTGGCTGACCTGCTCCACAGGGCTTTAAGCTAATCCCGCTGGAGGACAGGGTTACTACCGCCACTGTTGGCCCGCTGAGCAACCCTTGCAAAGCCAGCGGGCCAAGGCACTTAAGGGAGCCCACCTTTGCCCCAGCCCTGGTACAATCTATGGACAAGGCAAGAGCCCAAGGAGACACCTGCCTGCCTGTACACAAATGCCAGGAGCTTGGGGAATAAGCAGGAGGAGTTTGTCCTCTTGCGTAATGCAAATAATTTTGATGTCATAGGGATAACGGAGACTTGGTGGGACTCCACCCATGACTGGACCACATGTATAGATGGCTATACCCTGTATAGGAGGGATCATGTAGATAAAAGGGGCGGGGGTGTAGCTCTCTATGTTAAGGAAAGCTACATGTCCCTGCAAGCTGATGTTGGTGACCAGGGTGGATGACGACTGGAGACCCTCTGGGTTAAAATCCCTGGGGAACACAGCACAGGGGACACAACGGTGGGAGTCTACTACAGACCTCCAACACAAAGTCAAGAGCTTGACCAGGAGTTCGCCCAGGAACTGGCTGAGGCTGCATGCTCCAGGACCATGGCTGTCATGGGTGACTTCAATCACCCGGACATCTCGTGGGAGGATCACTCAGCAAAATCTGAGCGGTCACAAAACTTCCTCTCGTGCATGGATGACCTCTACCTGACTCAAGAAGTCTATGGGCCAACGAGAGGTAAAGCACTGCTCAACCTGGTACTGGCTACTGGGGATGACCTAAACGGTGACCTAGTGATCAGTGGGAAGCTGGGTGATAGCGACCACGAGCTGATCACCTTCACCATCTGCCATAAAGCTGGCAAGTCAGTCAGCAACACTGAAGTCCTTGACTTCAGGAAAGCCGACTTTAACAAGTTCAGGCGACTTGTCAGCGAGTCCCTAAGCGACCACGACCCCAGGGGGAGGGGAGCTGAAGAAGAGTGGTTGCTCCTCAAGGGAGCGATCCTCAATGCACAAGCTAAGTCTATTCCATCTCAGAGGAAAGGCAGCAAGAGGGCACAGCAGCCCCGCTGGCTCTCCAGGGACCTAGCAGACCTCCTGAGGCTAAAAAGAAAGGCCTACAAAGGATGGAGGATGGGATTTACCTCCAAGGAGGAATATTCTGCAGGGAGCAAACCAGGAAAGCCAAGGCTGCAACTGAACTCCAACTAGCTTTGAGCATCAAGGACAATAAAAAGTCCTTTTTCAGATACATGGGGAGCCGGAGGAAAAGCAAGGGCAATGTTGGACCCCTGCTGAACCAAATGGGGCAACTGACAACTGATGCCCAGGAAAAAGCCAACCTATTAAATGGGTACTTTGCATTGGTCTTTCATCAGTCCCATAGGACGCCCATGCCCGCTATGGGACAGGGAGGTCCGGGTGAGGGAAATCCCCTGCCCTCCATCAATGCTGACCTTGTGAAGGAACACCTTGAGAAGCTGGATACCTTCAAGTCAGCCGGCCCTGACCATCTGCACCCCAGGGTACTCAAGGAGCTGGCGAGCGCCATAGCCCAGCCCCTGGCATGGATCTTTGAGAGGTCCTGGCACTCTGGTGTAGTGCCCGAAAACTGGAAGAAGGCCAATGTGTTGTCCATCTTCAAGAAAGGGAGGAAAGTGGATCTAGCTAACTATAGGCCCATTAGCCTGACTTCTATCCTGGGGAAGATCTTAGAAAAGTTTATTAAAGGGGACATCATTAATGGACTGGCCGACACCAACATCCTAAGGAATAGCCAGCACGGGTTTCTTGCAGGTAGGTTTTGCTTGACCAATCTCATTTCCTTCTACTACCAGGTGACCTATCACCTGGACAAAGGAGAAGAGATTGATGCCATATATCTTGACTTCAAAAAAGCCTTCGATCTGGTATCCCATGATCACTTCTTGGTGAAACTAGCCAACTGTGGCCTTGGGTCCACCATGATCCACTGGCCGGGAAATTGGCTCCGTGGTCAGATCCAGAGGGTAGTAATTGATGGAAGTCACTCATCGTGGTGCCCTGTGACCAGTGGGGTCCCCCAAGGCTCTGTCCTTGGACCCATATTGTTCAACATCTTCATTAATGATGTGAACACTGGAGTCAGGAGTGGACTGGCCAAGTTTGCTGATGACACCAAACTTTGGGGCAAAGCATCCGCGCCAGAAGACAGGCGGGTGATCCAGGCAGACCTGGACAGGCTCAGCAAATGGGCGGACGAGAACCTGATGGTGTTTAACACCGAAAAATGCAATGTTCTCCACCTTGGGAGGAAAAACCTGCAGCATCCTTATAGGCTCGGCAGTGCTACGCTGGCTAGCACTACGGAAGAAAGAGACTTGGGAGTCATCACTGACCACAAGATGAACATGAGCCTGCAATGAGATGCTGCGGCTAGTAAAGCGACCAAAACACTGGCTTGCATCCATAGATGCTTCTCGAGCAAATCCCGGGACGTCATTCTCCCCTTGTACTCGGCCTTGGTGAGGCCGCAGCTGGAGTACTGCGTCCAGTTTTGGGCTCCACAATTCAAAAAGGACATGGAGAAGCTTGAGAGAGTGCAGAGAAGAGCCACGCGTGTGATCAGAGGTCAGGAAAGCAGACCTTACGACGACAGGCTGAGAGCCATGGGGCTCTTTAGCCTGGAAAAGCGCAGGCTCAGGGGTGATCTGATGGCCCACCTACAAGTTTTTCAGGGTGACCACCACTATCTGGGGGAATGTTTGTTCACCAGAGCGCCCCAAGGGATGACGAGGTTGAATGGCCATAAACTACTGCAAGACCATTTCAGGCTGGACATACTGGGTGCTTATCTTGCTGGGAACCTATGACCCCAGCTGACTTCCTGCCCCAGCCTGGGGGGCTGGACTCGATCTTCCGAGGTCCCCTCCAGCCCTAATGTCTATGAAATCTATGAAAACTATAATGTCTATGCTCCCTCCACTACCTGCCCCTCCTGTGCTACCTTGTCTCTGCCTTCCAGCAGCAAACTGGATACCAGCTGTTCACATAGGTCGCATGATAGCATGAAGAATGCCACAAAGCGCTTTTACATTGAATTTCACATGGCCACCAGGCACTCCCGGAAATGAGGAAGGCTTTGGAGTACATTGATTTCACCATAAAGTGAACAACAGCAGTGAACATAACATACGGACAAATGTATAACAAAAGCGATTGGCACATCCCCGTGTACTTCACTGCACATTACTATGGCCAATTATGTCCCAGCTGCATGATGAATCACTTACCATCTCTCCTCCCAGAACCAGGGAAGAGGGCAATGGGGAGTTCTTCAGCCTTTGCTTTCTCCATGCTGATCCTTACTCCTTGGAGCTATCTATGATAATTTCCATTGACTGGGAACACACTGTTCTTCTGAATGACAAGAGGAGCCAGCCCCTCCCTTACCTCTGGCTGCCGAAGTGAGCCATCAAACAGCAGATGATGCCATTCAGCTCTCTGGAGTCTAATGGGAATTTAATACCACAATTTTCTCCCCTCAGGAGTCAGGGCTGGTATAATCAAGACCCAGATCTCACAACTCAGTGCTAGAAGATAAAAGCACTTTACTCCTAACAAACTTCCTCTGAACTAGGAACAGTCATCTGGCAGGGCGTTCAGATAGCACTAGGAAGAGACAGGGAAACTCAGGCTGTGTTCCCCTGTTCCCAGTTCTGGATTTCTTACATTAGGACCCCCAATGTAAAGCTCTGAGAAGAGGATGAATTTCCACTTTTTGTTGAGCCCTGATGATGTTACAACACACCTTCTATTTGATTTGAGCTCATTAAGCCCAGTGAAAGGCACTGGGCAGCCACAGAGGACACTTAAGTCCTTTGCCCATCCACAGATCAGGCACCACAACTACAATCTACAAGCTTACTAAAAATTGCAAAGAGTGCAAATCGATTCCTTTCCTTAGTGAAACCACCATCTCCCCAGGCACGTAAGAAGTGCTGAGATGAAGGCTGCCTACTTGCTTGACTGTACGAGATGCCAACTTGTTTACACACACAACTTATTTTCCTGCTGGCAAGTTCAAATGTCATCTATGGACCTTGCTAGCAAAAAGAGATGAGGTTACAGAGGAAGATGCAGAGGGCAAAAAACAAGGAAATGGTCACCAGCTGTCCACTGCCTGAATCTGCGTCGGAAAATACTCAGGATGGGACGTGTTCTTACAAGTGAGCAAGCGTTTATTTGGACGTGTCAACTATATGCACTTTGTATGTGCCTGAATATCTTATCCTTCAGTTTTCCTGTGTCTTATGCAGAGAATAATGGACTAGAGCGGGCACATTAAGAACTGCATGTAAAGAGTTGTACGCAAGAACCTCCCTGCGGTGCGCAACGTGGCATGTTCTTGAGTGCCATCTGCTGGCACCTTATCTGTTCATGAGCTACTTCCATAGGGAGAGACCTTTTTATGAGGAAGTCCTGTCACTGGGTGGAGGTAGCCCTGGCTTCTGCTGCATGGAATCAATGAATCAAAAGCAAAAACTTTAATCAAAAAGAATTTCTTCCTGGTTTTCCAGTTTGGAAATTACGGTAGCATCAACTATGGAAACAAAGTCAAATGTATTCATCTCCTTCTGGTTTTCCAGGGACATTTGTGAGACTATTTAAGGAAACATCTGAACTATATGAGATTGCTGCTCCTGTGCTGGGATAACATGATCATTTATGACTAAAAGATGCTGCTTGGTTAGGACTCGAGAAGTTGGCATACATTTATATGCCATCCTGGCACCTTCCTGAAAACTACTATCCTGTTCTTCAGAATCCCAATTTTCATTAAAAAAAATTCTAGCCATTATGTTCAGAAAAAAAAAAAAATAGTAATTACCCAGGTGTCTGCTTGTGTTTGCAGAGAGCCTGAAACAACAGCTCTGAAAAAGAGTGATATGTGCCATTCACCTCCATGAGGTGATAACACAAATGCAGGGATGACAATTTAGATGTTAACCATGTTAACTAGTACATTTCTCAAGTGAAAAAAGATAAAGAGAGAAACACAGAGACAGACAATTTCCTGAGAGTGATGTCTCATGTTGGTGCTGCGACTGGGGTGGCAGTTGAGACATACCATGACTTGGTCCCTTCCCCAATTATAGAGGAGCCAAGAGCTAGGATATCAGCGGACCCTATGGGCATGCTCCAGTTCTTCCCACTGATGGGACACAACTAGCACATACCAGCATCATTTAAACACCTGTGCAATGCACCACAAGCATGTCTCTGGCTTCTTTCTTTTTTTGTTAGAGGGCCACTGAAGAAGTTCTGACATTTCCACAATTTGCTTACATTAAAATGGGCTCCACTTCACCGATAAAGAATTGACACTGCTCTAAGTAACTATTAAGGACCATGTTCTGTCCCGACAACAAGCAGGCATTTTTTGGATTGTCACTGCTTTAAAAGGCTGACGGGTTTGATACTGATGCTCTGATACAGCAGGCCCCTAATGAGATTATTTCAATCAGGTTGCAGACCCAGGAGGTCATCGGTGCATTGGGTTCCAGGAAGGAGGTTGTCTCCATAACCAGCCAGGCTAGACACAAAACAGAGGTAGCTAAAATATGAACTTTACTTCTTGTGCAAAGCCTCTGGCCCTGTTTTATCCCCCCCACTTCTATTTAAAAAACATGAGATTTTAAGAATAAGAAATTTGGGCTTTTAATTGATTTCTAGTAACTGAGCCTTTTGGATGTGGGTTTCCATGCTTTGTTTTTTCAGCAAGGGCTGACATTCTCATAAGATTGCCTGACTATTTGCCGGGACTCTGCAAAATACCAGAACTCATGAGATTCACCTTTCCTAAAAGGTGATAATAATGGAACGTCCAGACCTAATCTCAGCCCATAAGTACGTATACCAAAGGCTGATGAAAGAAGAAAAAAACTGAAGAGTCTAAAGCTTGAAGGCTGAAATCACCTGCCAGAATGAAAAGCAAATAAGATCTGGATGAGAAAAAAAATCGCACAGATACGAGCAGGGAAAAGTGGTGCTGCTTCATCTCCAGTTTCGATGGGCTCAATACTTGACTTCTACAGTTGCTCTCATTAACCTCGAGTCAAATACATCCTTAATGGACTTCACTGGAATCCACAGTTACATTAGCAAGTAATTCAGACTCTTTAACTATGTAACCATAGAGTAAGTTACTTCAACTTATTTGTATGCTGCAAAGCCACTAACCTCCAATGTGGCCCATCCTCTTATCCTCCATCTTCCTTATCACATGTCATCCCTTCCCTGCGATACCCTGTTTCCAGTCATCTTAACAGGGAGAAAAAACTGCAATTGGATCCATATAAGCAAGCCTCTGTGTCCAGACAAATCCCAGTGGTAGAAACTGTAAACACTTTGGGGCAGGAACCTCATCTTTTTTTGTTTAATATAGTCTCATAAAAGGTCCACATCACTTCGTAAGCAATTAATACTGACTGTAGTAACCCCAGGCTGCACAACTGACAGCCCATAATGCGGCCACCCCAAGGATTAACCTGCGGCCCCCAGAGTCCCAGTCTGGGCACCTCTCCCTCCACTGCTCCAGCTGCAGCTGCCAAAGTCTCTCCCACCCCCCACAAACCATCCAGCTTCTGCTTCCTGCCCCTCAGCCCCGGGGGAGAGGCAGCTTCCAAGGCTAAGGGAACCTGCAGCTGGGGCCCACTGGTATGGCACAGTGAGGATCACATCCTGGCAAGGGCAGGGGGGACACACATGGCAGGCTGGTGGGGGGGAAGCACACCAAGCAGCCACGGCAGCCCCCAGCCACCCAGAAGTTGGACAGCCCTGTGTTAACTGGGTTACACCTCTTAAATACACCCATGTGTTGCTTTTTAGCCCTTTCAGACATGAGCATAAAAGCAAAAGCAGGAGGACTTGCCCAGGGTGCCAGGTGCATCAGTGGCAGAGCCAGAAACAGACACCAGAACAGACTCCTAGCCTCATGCTTTAAAAAGTAAGCCATGCTTCCTCCTTAGGCACTGAGGAAGGCTGGTGGCACGCCCCCACCTCCACCCCCACCCCATACAGGTATGAATGCTCAAGGAAAGAATGACACCAACACCCAGCTTTTTACAATTTATTGCTAGGCAGTGGTCCCAGATGAATTAAACTGTGACCCAATGAAACCAAAGCCCTTCCCTTTCTTCCTGCATGGTTAAGATAATGAGTAATATGCTCCCCATGGAAAAAAAAAATCTAGGTTGGAAGTCACAAGTTGCAAACCATTAAAGGAATAAGATTCCAGAATAGCCTCCAGTTATGGTAATGGAGACAGTGGCAGGAGTGGTCCCTGCTAAACAGGCTCAGGACAGGCCAAAGTCCCTGCAAGCCAGCCTTCGCTGCGGGGACTTCAGTGCTAACCCATCATGCACTTGTGGAGAGATGCAAACAATGCCACACAACACTGAGGAGTGTCCCCTCTGCAAACTAAGATGTGGATTAATAAGTTTGAACTCAGTTAACGAGGAGGCTATTGCTTGGCTTCATGGATTTGCATTCGCTAAATAAATAAGCAGTAGTGGGGATGAGAAATGTAAGTGATTTCAAGGCAGAGACTGTAAGTTTACGGAGGAGGTGATATGACGGGGTTACCTAAGATAAGCTAAGAGCCAGGAGGTCTTTTGTGCCTAGGAACTGCTTTTCAGAAGTTCTCAGCATCAGTTTTTAGACACACAGGGAGCTGCAGGTGCTTGTCAAAAAATAATAAATCAAGCCTTATGACTCTTATTTATTAGTGAGTGACGTGTACTTACCTGCATGGCTGTCACTTATGCCCCGTGCTCACATCCGGTCCCTGTAGTTAAATTCCATTTCCTAACAAAAATGATTCTACTAAAAGCAAGTGGCAATCACTCTATACTCCGCTTTACAGGTAAGGCTGACAGATGGCATTATTTGCATCATGATTATACCTCTCATTCCCTGTTGTCACATACAGTACAAAAAAAAAAAAAAGCGACTTACTACAAAGATGCAAACAAAAAGTAACCAATTTGACCTCCAAAAAAAGCCTTAGCAACTGGGAAAAAAAACATACGAACAGAATGAATAGAGCTTTTCAGACTCAAGAGTGTTTATCAGCTATAGGGGACTGGAAGATTTTGTAGGTCTTGCCCATCTCTGAATTCCATGGGTCGGTGAAATCATTGTGCACAGACAGCAACAACCTACCCTTACCTTGCTTAATCCTACACTAGCCCTTCACTTTTAAGGCCGTAATCAAGAACCCACTTGGAAAAAAAAAAATACTGCACTTGTCCATTCACTTCCAAGTCGAAGGGCAAATTTAGAACATTTCAAACAAGTCTTTGTCTGGAATAGGGTGTAATCTGTCCTCTGGCAAAGACGAAAGAGTGGGGAAAACTTTGCAGTTAATAAGAAATGCAATCCAAGTGATGACCCAAACCTGTGGTTTACATTGAAAGATGCATAAAAGCAAAGGATCATGCAGTTATTCCAGACAACGGCATCAGTTCATGCAGGGCCAAAGGTGAAAAGCTAAAAATGATGCAGGAAACTGCTGTAGGATGGGTGAAGAAGCTGATCCATAATGCTGAGTATATGCCCAGGGCAGCACTGCAGAGGCTGGATGTCCAAGATGATCCCATGCCAACCCAGACACCCTCTGGAAGCAGACAACCCTGGCATAGAACTGCATAAGCATTTGGCAGACAGGAAGGGGAGAAAAAATGTCCATAAACTCTGAGAGTAAAAGACAAACTCCAAACCCAATAACAATGTGTTTGCTACAAATGCTGACTCTGGGTGAGGCCACCAGAACAATGTCCCAGCAGTTGCCAATGCTGAGAAAGGAAGTGGTTTTGAAATGAAAACGGGATTTTAAAAAAAAGTCTTAGTTAACAGGCAGGTAGTTCTTTCCAGCTCACCCATCTCCTGGGGGGAGGGAAGGTGGCCTGCAATAGTGAAAAACAACCGCAAGGAGTTCACGTGACGGGAGTCAAGCTCATGAGGCCTGTGCTTCAGAAATCACATGGAAACACAGACTGCTTCAGTGTTTCACAAAACACAGCCCAACAGTCTGAAGCCTCTGATGTAGCTCATTTCCAGGTCTGACAACAAAGCCAGGGTGTCATGCTGCAGTCACACAAGTTGCTCGATGCTAAAGGCAGATCAAAGAGCAAGAGGAAAAGGCTGTGTGGAGCTTGTGACCAACTGGAAGCTGCTATGTATAATTATTCTGTGCTCTATCCATCTGTCCGAGCGTCACACGGGACACAAGGAACTGCTAGGAAGAAAACAGCCCAGTTTTCCCACATGAGCCTCACTACCTGTCTCTGCTGTCTGCTCATTCTGCAGTTTGTGCTTTCTCCAGTTCCTTTGTGCCTGATCCATCAAAGGGCTAAAGCATCCACAGCTCCTGCTAAGCAGCCTTCAGATGAAAAGACCATCTGAACAGTCTCTGTTTCTGTGCCTGGTCTCAAACTGAGCATGCTGTCGGCACTCAGATTATAATTAATTTAGTTATTCAAAATGCCAAAACATACCAGCGAGAGCTGTCGCAAAACACCAGATCAGTACTCAGACAGTTGGGAGTTATTCAGATCATAGCAATGTACGGTCCCGATACAGTGGAGGCGCAGCACTTCCTGATCCAGTTTTATCATTTGAAGATATTCTGGTAGTTCTTCTTCCCTGGGTTTGCATGCATCTTCCTACTGCTTCCTTATCAGGCTCTCACTCCCAAGCCCATCTCTGCAACTAGACTTTTGCCAGCTGCAGACGGGAAGGGAACCGATTTCATTTGCATGCCTGGATTGTGATTCAGACGTATTTGTTTGAGCCATTGCTGCTGAGCTAGATTTGCATACATACCAAATGAGAGACCTGCACAGACCGAAGCAGTAAAATGATGCGCCTCCTATAAAAAGTTAAGGACATGGACGCTTCACACGTCTTTACTACAGAGCAGTTGCTAAGCCCCTGAGCTACAGACGTTTCGTAGAAAAAAGGTCCAGCCCCTCGTTCCAATCCTGCAACCCTGTTTCAGTAACATGACCTGAACTTCACTGAATCTACACACTGATCTCCTAGTAAACTAGGTGCGATTTTAAACTAGGTGTGATAATTTCAGCCATTGTGAAACATCATTCAGCTGCATTTGATGGGACAAGGTGCTGCACATTATTGCAGCCAGACAATCCTCTTATTTAAAGCTCAGTCCTATTAAAGTCAAGTATGTTATGAAAACTAGGTGACAGGTACGGCACACCTGTACACAACAGATACAGCAGACCAGGCCAGGAAGAGCTTCCGAACACCTGAGCTAAAATGAGATGTGATGAAAAAAAAGCTGCAAGAAAGGTGCTAATAAATAGGTGCAACTTGTATATCAAAGAGGCAAAAGAGTCAGTCTTGCCCTCCTACTGGCAGCCTTGCACCTCCTCTTAGTTGCTTTTCTTGCACTCTCCTTGCCTTCCAGTCACATTCCCCACATCGTTGGGGTGTCTTCAGAGTGCTTTGCATAGGTGTTTTGGATGGGAGCAGTTTGCTATAGGCCTCATTTTAGATTTAACAACACAACACATACAATGGCACCTCTGAATTGAGCCCAGGGCGAGGGAAAACCCCAAACCCACCTTTTCTGTCTCTCTGCATTACTAAAGGGATGATAAATTTATCAGTGATGAGAGGAGACGAGATGAACACACAGACTTGAAAAGGGATGCAGGTCTACCACTCCACACTCCTGTGAAATATGAAATATCATAACCAGAAGGAAACATAATCCAACATCCTGCTCGACATCAGACAACATTGAGGTAAATAGCCTAATTTGCACAAAATGAACTATTCCACTCAGGAGATATTACAACACCTTCAGCTCTCCTGTGAAATATGAAATTTCATTTCCACCTAGGAGAAATGTTACAATCTTTGCATTCTCCTATGCCTGAGGAAGAGTGAGTGTATCCAGAAGCTTGCAAATAAAGATTTTTTTTGCAAATATCTAGTTGGTCTAATAAAAAATATCACCTCTGCCATGAGTTCTGATTCCTCCAGACCTGAAAAGCGTACCTACTTCCAAAACCTCAAGGCTGAGAGGAGATGACCTGCTTTTCTTAGCCTTCCTACAACAACAGCTCAGACTACAGACTTCCTACAAGCCAGCTCTCCTATGTCATACACAATCACAAATTATTCTGGCACGTCAATGGAGATCTGTGCTGAGAGAATAGCCACTGGGCAATTAACAGAACAAGCATTAATTTGCCTCACTTCTTTGTCCTACAGTCAGTGTTATAAGACTGATGGAGCCCTTTCCTTTGGAAAAACAAATATTAGGCCTGATTGTCAGCTGGGGTCAATCCATGAAGATCCACTGATTTCTATATTTGCACTGGCTGAAGATTTGGCCCACTGTACTAAGGCTTTATAAATGCTCCCCTAATCAGTCAACCCTTGCAATCTCTCCAGAAACCAAAGACAATACAGCTCCTCCTACAAAATTCTTGCCAGATTTCCCAGTGATCCCCACACAGATAGTACCAAGACCTTGGGAACTACTCTGATGTGTGAATGCCTACCAAGTGTGGTCGCCATTAATAAAACTCACAGTTGCGTGTCCCATTCATTAATGAATGTTAGTGCCTTGAGTTAGAGAGAACCCTAATGACTAGGTTAGGACAATTCTATTCATAAAGAAGCAATAGCAATGACCAAAGCCGGCCTTCCCTAACTGAGCAAGGAAAGAAAGCTTTTTTAAATGCTCAAAGAATCTGAACTCCCCAGCACACATTTCATTCCTTAGCTATGTAGAAACCCTGCGTGCAATTCCTGCTATGCTCAAAAAACAAAGATTCCTTGCATTAGATGCATGCCTAATTGTTTTTAAAGAAAAAAGTATTTACTAAAAATCACATGGGCTTCACGCAAATAGTGAAGACATCTTCACAGTCCAAATGCCCAGAGGGTACCAGCAAGAATACAACGGGTGTTTGTGAGCCGTTCTTCAAATCACACGCCTTCATGCTTGAACCAAGACCCTGTCTACATTTCTAATTCATGGATGAAATCAAGCCAGTTTTTTGGTTTGCTTATACCACAGGCATGTCACTTAGTGTTCCACATTCTCAATTTTTACCGATTTTCACTTCTATATTCCCTGATTTATTTATTTTTTAAGTAATTTGGTTTTTACTGATTTGCACCCATTGTTCAGTTCAAATGCCCATTAACTGGCACAAGTGGGGAATAGCCCATTCCTCACTCATGCTGATTAGCAGGGATTTGAACTGAAAAAATGGGTGGTGCCAATAAGCTAAAAGTGCCGCTGTGCTTCAAAGGTATGTTATGTTTCGAAGATAAACCCCAAAAAATTCCTGGGTTTTTTTGTTGTTGTTTTTTAATAAAAACTGAGAATGCAGAACACTAGGTATACTGTACAGGAGTGTCAAAAGGCTGTTTGGTGGTCTGAATGAAAGAACATGTCTGTATATGCATGGTGCATCTGGGAAAGGAAAGGAAATTGTAATAAGATTTCTTAGTCTGGAAGAAGTTACTGGTATATCAACCAAACTACCCTTTTGCTGACATGATCACTGGGGAGAACAAGGACTGAATAAGCAAGGGCAAATGAGCTTCAGGATTTTTCAGTCTGAAATAATGATGATTTGTTCTATGAGGAAGGGTCTAGGATATCAACCATGAGAAGCATTGGAATCAAAGACAGAAAACAGGAGAGATTCATTTTAACAAATGAGGGAGTAAGTCAGAGGAGAATCAACCTCCACGCCTGGTTTTAGCACATAGGACAAGGGGAAAAAGCCTGGTAAATGAGAATGAGACAGTGCAAAAAAGAATATTGGTGGAGAGGAGGATAGGCATTGGAAGGGAAAGAAAATACCAATCCTGAAACCAGCAGTCAAGTAGGTAATATGGCTGGGGTAAGGATTGTGGACTAGGAAAGAGGGTGTGCTCAGTAAGAAGCAACTAAGATGTTTATAAATGAATACAAGGAGCTTGAGCAACAAAATGAAGGAAGTTTCACTACCAATATATTATGTGCAACTGGCAACAGAAACATGGGGGAATAGCAACCGTGACTGGAACACGGGTATTGAAGACTATTCCCTATTCAGGAAAGACAGAAAGAGAAGGCTGTGGGATGGTATTGTACGTTAAATGATAGACTACAACGAAATACAAAGAGATGGCATCAATAAAACAGAATGAATTTGGACCAAAATCACCCTGAATAATGACAGTAAAAAGTTCTACGAATGAATGGTGCTGGGAGACCCCCAAGGTTGGATCTGGATATAAACAGAGGTTTTCTGCAGTGCTTATAGTGAGATGAATACTACCAAGAATTGTTTTATTACAGGAGACTTCAACAACCCAGACAAAAAGTGGAGAAAATATGTTGCTAATCATGGAGAAGGTAGTAGCTAGCCATTCATGAATTTGATAACTGATAGATTTCTTCACCAAAGAGTTACAGAAACAAGGGGAGACCAGGTTTTGGTAACTATCAATGGTACTGCAGAAGAATGGAGAAAAGGGCTGGTGTTGATTCCACTTAAAATAAATGGAAGGATACAAACAAAAGCTGACTTGTAACAATGAGCCTCAAGTCAGGAAGTGCAAACCAGCAAACTTGAGGCCCTTACTCCAAATTCAGAAGTGTACATGCACTTAGGAACATTATTGAATGAAAGAACTGAAGAAAACATAAAGGTAAGTGGAAGGTGAGATAAATGCAGCAGGGGTTTCCCCAAGGTTGACTAAGGCAGGTGTCTTGAGAACTGAAGCAACAGAAATACGTTGACATTTCACAATTTCAAAATGCAAGGTCATGCATTTAGAGGCTTGTAAAAATATTTTATTATCAGGTCATTAACAGAAACAGAGGAAGAGAAGGATCAGGATGTACAAGTTGATCACAGGATGACTACAAGTCTCCAATGTGACTGCAGCCTTGAAAGAGGCAATTGTGATCTGAAGATGCATCAAGGAGGTTTGTCCAGCAGAGAAAGGGAAGTATCAATACCTTTGTGTGAGTCATTAACATCGCGTCTGGAGTACTGTTTCAGAAGAATTATTTCAAATGGGAACGGATGTGGAAAGGTACTACTAGGATGATGAGGGTAAAGGACATGCTATCAGAAGGGTGGAAACTAAACGGCTTGTTTAGACAAGCAAAGCAAAGGCTAAAAGGGGCCACAATCCCATTCTATACATGCATGGAGAGGGGGTTAAGTCCTATGGATGGAAAAAAAAAATCTAACAGGCAGAGTTGGTGACTGGGCATAAACTGGCCATGAATTCAGACTGGATACCAGAAGGGATCTAACCAACAGAGTACCGAGGTACTGGGATAGATTTCCAATGGAAGTACTGTGGGAGAAGTTGGGGGGTGGGAAGGGAGGAACTAACTACTCGTCTTTACTGAGCTTCATTAGTTTATAAAACATATTATATGACATGGTCACCTACAATAGCAAGTCCATTCATAGCATCTGTGATGAAAGCTTATGCCTCTCTGAACCAGTTAGTCTCTAAGCGTATGCCGCTCTAAACCTGCTCAGCCTTCCTCCTGCAACAGCAAGGAATTGAATTCAATGACCCAGGACGTTGTTTGCAGTCCCATGTTCCTAACATGAAAGAAAGTGGGGGAAGAGGGGAAGAGAGACTTTTGACTTTTTATAAATGTTTATTATGGGGAAAAGAGGGTAGCAATAAAAAAAAAAAACAAGCAAACAAACAAGACGGCCTGTGCAGGGACCCCGGTACAACAGACAGAGCCTGGCGGCATGCCCTGCCCTCACAGTCTAAAAACAAAAACAGCCAATACATCAACCCACTCAGACCCCTGCCGGTACCCTGGGAAAGGGCAAGCCGTATCACAGCAAGAGGACCAAACAGCCGCCCTCAACACTGCAGAGCACCCCCTGCATGGCCCAACGTGCCTGGAAGGCAGGTCTGCTTCACCGGAGGGCCGAATATTCAAATTCCAGTGACAGGCGCACCCGGACCGAGAACTGAAAGAGTTGCAGGGCATCATCAGAACTGGCCCCAGCAAGCCAGCTGCGGGTCTTGAGGATGGCTATCTGGGTCTGTCCAAGCAGAAAGTTGGCCAGGCAGATCACACCTGCCACCAGATATGGAAAAGAAACAAACAGAAAGCCTCCAAGAGGTCCAAGTCTAGCGCCTCAAACAAGGCGCCAAGGGCAGCAAAGAGTGGCAGCAGGCAGGGGCACCCAAGGAAGGTGTGAAATAAATCCTCCTCTACCTCCCCCAAGCAAAGGGGACAGGCTGCCAATGCAGCCAGTTCCACGTGGCACACTAGAGTGCCACTGGCCAGTATGCCATGCAGCAACCGTCACTGGAGGTTGCCAGTCCGTTTGGCAATGGGTAGCTTATAAAGTGTGCGCCACACTGGGTGAGCCGGCATGAGCAAGCAAGGAATGAGAAAAAGTCAACACTCGCTAGAACTGTCAAAAATTTGCTCATTAAATCTTGGCCATGAACACAGTGAGCTCTGTGCAAATATAAAGAAATTGCCCAAGGAAAAAACAAAACCAAATCAGTGTCTGTCTGAATTCAGCCATCCTGATCTTTTGTGCTCTCTCCATCACAGGCACAGAAGCCTTGCCCACAATTACCCTCATGGAGAAACTGCTCTTTACAATTTTTCTGCCTGTGTCTAGAATAAGGGTTTAAAACATTTTCTATAAAAGCAATAGCAATTATGATATTCAAAAGAACTCTCTTCTAGTGAAACAAATGGTTAATGGAGATGCTCTCAGAGCTGATTTGGACTCAAAATTTAGCTTCTGTTTACAGGATTCAAGACAGCAACTAATTTTGAAAATTTAAAATGACATTGTTCCCCAAGGTATATTTCTCCTGCAGTGCTGGCAAACATGACCACTTCGCACTACTGCAGGAGCACCTAAACATAAAATCGGCTAGAAACAGAAGTGTTATTATTAAGAAGTCTTACACAACTTTCCTTCATTGCACTTCCTTCCAGAAAAGGTACTAAGTTCTGGATGAGCATTTGTCAGTGTGGGGGCTTGAAATCTAAACAAATAAGTCATTTTCACTGCCCAGTATATTTGAAATAAGAAAACACACACCGAACATGAGCTCTGAGACCAAGCAGATTCCTAGAAGATCCTACTGCATGCGTTTCAAGATTGGAATATATCAGTAATGACCTCATTTCATTTTTAAAAAGGAAAAAATCATCACCGAGGTCAGTGAAGCTGGCTATGTTTAAGGATTGTGTCAGAACTAAAGAAAGACATCTGGGCTTAGCCAGAAGAAAGGAAATTCATTTTTTGTTTTAATAGTTCATTTTTAAACCTTGCTTTAAAAAGCAAGTCTGAGATGCCCATCTCTGTTTCATAACTTAAGTATTTATTCAGTGTTCCAGCACAAACTGCCGTACGCAGATATTCTCATTAAGAAAACTGCTTCCTTTGCATGGAGAGAAAAATCTATCTAGTAAATGAATGACCATTAATCATGACTAAAACATTCGATGGGACTCTCTTCCTCTCTTGCATGCATTGCACTCCCAGCCATGTCCTTCATTGGCTCCAGAATGTAAAAATATAAAAGGAAGAAGGAAAACAGGAAAAAGAGACAGTAAGAGCATGAGTGAAGCATTTTAAAATGTAAAGATTTCTGAAGGAAAGAGTCTACGCAGAGAATAATAGCCTCTCAATTAAATCTCAAGCTGCCCCTGTATCTCAAATGCATCTCTGCCTTTCATAATATAATTCTGCCTTTTCCTCAGTACCTTTAAAAAGAAAGAGAAGTGTCCATATCAAATATGCATTGAAAGAAGTGCCCATAGCATTAGATTTATGTTCCCTTCAAGCAACACTTTGCTAGTCCCCTTTAATTATCTTTCTTCCTACTTGCTCCTTTTGTCTTACCCACATGAGCAATACCACGGAGGACGCAGACAGTCGAACTAATAGATATTAGTTAGACTGGATCCTCGAGTGATGTGGAAGACAACGTCAGCTGGGCTGAAGCCAGCTGGCCCCTTGCATGGTACTCCATCCTGCCAAACTGTACCTGGGATACACCATGGAGTACAAACACAATCCTTCAATTCCTTTGTGACATTTTACTGGTTGGGACTTGCTTGGGATTTTCCTAGAAGAGGGAATTCAAGGTTGGGCAGTATGGGTGAAGCCAGAGATATGGCAGGTGCAAAACGAACAGGCAGACCTATAAAACAGCTGCTCTCTCTGGCAAGTTGTCTCCAAATTCTGAAGTACAGTTCTCCTTCACTTTTAGTACAAAAGGCCACCTCTAATAAGCAACCCTTGTTTTGTTAGCCACCTGAATGGGGACTTAGGACAAATTTCACTATAAGCCTAAAAAAGGTACAGAATAATTGTTCTCTGCATTAGGCTTCCGGTTTAACGCTCATGTCAACAATGCTATTTCTTCTCAATTCCCAAGAGCATTTTGTGAGGTTTCAAAACCCTGCACATTTTGGCTACTAAGGCAGCTTCTTTCCCAGAATACAGCTAAATTAGCCAAGCTATGCTGATGACAGATTCCTATATGTGCTGGCAGATGGGCTATGGAGGAAGAGGAAGAGGGGGCAGGGCATGGGGTACAAGTCAAAGCAAAAGAAAAAGCCTGTCCGTACCTAGGTCCTGATTCAGAAGTGTACTTAATCATATGCCTCAAGCTGAACAGATGAGTCAGCCCACTAAAGTCAATGGGGCTACTGATGTGCTTAAAAGCTAGGAACACGTTTAAGTACCTTGCTGCATTGTGACTTTAGACTGCAAACTCTTTCAGGCAGGGATTGTTGCTCATTATATGCGTGTAGAGCACCTACCATAACGGAGCTCCAATTTGCTGGGGGCACTCTAGGGATTTCTGTGGTAGAAGTAACAGCAGCAGCAGTGCTTTGAGTATTTTATGGCATAAAGATCAGCCTGAAGATTTGAATCCTCTCCATCAGCCATTGTTGCACATAAAACCAGAAAGCATCAAAGGTGCTTTTGAAGCAGTTTGGCCATCAACTTCAAGGGCACCTGGATTGCACCCCAAATGTTTTAAGAAGTTGACTATCACTCAGTGCAAACCTAGCCACTCAGCTCTTCTTCTGGATCCTCTGAGTCCTCCTCTTGGTTGCTACAAAGCCCTATTCAAAGAGCTTGTGCTACCACTAGCAAATCATCTCTGGACTTCCTAGACAGGAGAGATGATAACTTCCTAACACAAGAAGTACTGCAACCAACACACATTTATTCTGTAGGCCTTTTTCTGACAGACAGAGCAACTAATCACCGAGCAAAAAACAAATGGCTGCCTACATGCAGGTGATCTCAGTCCCTTTCCATTATCCACACGCAGACAGAATCGAGTCCCAGCCAGTCAGAGATACTCGGCACTTCAGACAGGCTAATCTCCCAAAGCTGAAAATAAGTCAACTGTAGTGGGAGGAAATACTTAAAAATCCAGAGGTGAGTAATAATCAGTGAGTGCTTACTAGATGCTCAAACTGCTGGGAACATCAAGTGCAGGACGATTTGTTAACCTGTCTCCCAGGCTGTGCTACAAGATATTCGAGGGGTTTGGTGTATTTAAACAAATGGGCCAACATGCAGAACAGCGCTGGAATCCAAGCCCAGCCCTTCCCACCGTTCAGGGATATGGGTGGGAGAGGAGCATCCAGTGATCTGCTGAAGATGGGCAGGGAGCAGGGAACCACCGCTACTTCAAAGCACAGATGCACTCACCATCCCCAGCTTTAAAACGGGGCAAAACTAAGGCACAGACACACTAAGACAAGCCAGGCTCTTTGAGACATGCACTGCTCAGACTCTTAGCTTTCACTTTAGAGAAAGAAATGTTTTCAATCCCCCCAGTTCTAAAGCTGAGAAGCACAAGCCAAGTGTAGCCAACAAACTGGGGTCTGCAGAAAACCTGAAACACCAGCTCTGGCAGGTGCGAATGTCCTTATGTAAATGCCAAAACCTGCTCCTCTGAAGGTCCCCACCAAACAACCCCCAGCAGCGGATCATCTGGTGCTCAGCCTGTAGCAGATTATTTTGTGCTCAGCAGCCACCCAGACACTCGTGTCTACTAGAGAGAAAACATCTCCCACTTCTGTTGAAAACCTCTTCCATCAGACAGCAAAAAGCTGTGCCTGCATGTGCCCTGTATAAACACCCATACAACAATGTGCCATACACAGAGCATCCAAATACAGAGCAGGGAGGGGGGAAAAAAGAGAGACCATTAAGTTACAGAAATCCAGTCAACCTGTCCAGTTACAGCTCTCTGGAGACCACTCAAATCAGATAGTCTCCTTAACTCTCCTGCAGCTCTGTTTATGATCTATTAATCCAAACTCTCCAGAAATGTTAATGCCTCAACAGATCTCGCTATGCAGGAGGTAATTTTTAAAGCATGTTTTAATGCTTTAACACCCATGACACCACACTTATTAATTCAGGCAGCTTTCAGCATTACCTAGCATGGTAAAAGCATACAGGAGGGGGCAGTCTTGTTTTATCCCTAATCTAATTAAAATGTCCCTTTGTTTCATCAGCTGAAGCCTGTTAACATTTCAAAAAGTATTTCAGTGCCTGCACCGGTAATGGAGAGGTAAATGATTTTCCCATCAGTAGAGCCTAGATCCTCCTCCCTCTGCAGCAGCATTTATCTGAAATAATGCAATATACAGCAGTGCAGTCATACTGGGATAAAACCAGTTCAAGCAATCACAAAAATCAGACCTGGTATAAGCTTCCCTCGGTTTGCTGGATGATAGCATTTCAAAGCTTATTTGACAGAAACGTGCATAACAGCAGCCACTATAACTTCTGTATCCTGGTCCTGCCCATGAAGAATCATGAATGAATAGGCTACTAGGTAAAAGTCACAAATACAAGCCTCCTATATGTGGTACTTAACACAAATCGCACTGCTTGTGGCACGCTGCTGACCTAAGGCAAAACATGGCAGGGATGGAAGGCCCCTTGCTGTTCAAATACGAATTGACATATTTCATACCCCAAAGTACAATTTTCCAGGGGAAACAAAAAACAAAAATCTTTCCTTACAGCTTTAATTCAACCACATGCTACTGGAGTTGTTGGGCTCAACATGGGTATTGTGTCCTGTATAATTTAGGAGGTCAGACAAGAACCGAAGTGACCAAACCTTTTGCCCAGCATGCCCCAAAGTAAACCCCACCACTTTCTGGAGTGCCACTGCTATCTTCTTCTGCCTGATCCATTGCTCTGTTCTCTCCTCCCTTCCTTATCTGCCGCTCTGTTCTCCTCCGTACCTTATCTGCACCGTTTTCCCTGCTTTTTGCTGGATCTGCAGCTGCCAGAGGTTTCCAGCCCTGGACTAGAGGATGTGACAAGTCCCTTTTCACTTTAAATGCCATGCATCTCTCTCTTCTCATGTCCCTATAGTGAGCTGCTATGACTCCACCTGCCATAAAGCAGCAGTTAAGCAAGGACCCAACCAGCATTACAGGTATGAGAAGCCCAGCTCCATTCCTTATCTCCAGAGCTTCTGTCAAAAATAAAACCAGCATTTTCAACCCTCTTTCATGCCTCACTCTCTTCTGTCCACTAACTTATCGATGTGAGTTATTGATTTGACCTCCAAACTCCAATGTGTGAAGCCCTGCAAGGCTCAGAGTGAATTCATCTTGATGAACTTGTGTCAAGTGTCCCCTACCCAGACTTGTGGCACTTAGATGGAGAAACTTTTCTGGGTGCCCATTACCGCTGCAGGAAAGAAACGGATCTGGGTTTATAAATCAACGCTTAAAACCTGCCCACCAGGATTTATAGACCCAATACATTAATGGCAGGGCTTCAGCATCTCTAAATCAGTCACTCACATTGTAAGTATGACGTAAAGATGGATAATTCAGAACATTTCATTTAGGGTACAGATAAATCAACGAGGTGATTTGTCAGCAGGCCGCAGGATTTTCAAATCTGCTTCTAACTTTAAATCAACCAAAAATTTGAGAAACGACATCACTAACCTTGGGACAGAAAGAAAGAGGAAGCTGAAATTCAGATCCTAGGGTCCACACTTGTCAGGCAGCATGGTCAGGCTGGGCTGCGGAGAGACGCTGGGGCTCAGTTTGCTGCTCAGCCATGAATTCTCCGTGTGTCCTGGGAAGTTTCTTAAGCCCAAACGTCCAAAAGGAGTTAGGCACTTTGAGCACCCTCAGGTCTCCAGCAGTAAAATGAAGGACAGTACTTCCCTCCATCACGAGGGTGTTGCAAGGCTAAACAGAATGAAAAGATCATGATGTGCCAAACTACTATAGTGACAGAAGCTAGGCGAGTACTCAGGCTAGCTTGTCATGGGTGTTCGGCAGACCAACCAGTCTGTGCCCTGGGAACCCAGAGGAGCAGATAGGGTCTCCTATTAGTTTTCACCAAACCTGGCAGAGAAGCTGCTGTGAAGACCCTACATGGCAAGAACAAGAGAAGAAGAGATGAGCCAAACAGGCAACACTGTGGTCCATGCACGTCATAAATATACTTACAATTTTTATTTACAGGGTCCAGAGAAAACAGGACACTCATGCCTGCCTCAGGGACCTTAGATGTGACGCTACAAGGAACAGTAAAACATATGGGCACATCCTGAGTTCCCACTAAGGCCTGATAGGCTAACTTGCCGCTTGAAGGGAATGCAAGAAAAGTGAATTTTAGGTGGGACTGAAAGACAAGGCAGGAATGATCTGGCCAAACAGTGTGAGCAGGTGCAGGGAACGGGTTGGGAGGGAAGGTGAGCAGGAGTCCTGGCTGAACGCAGGGGCTCCACTGCAAAACTCCTGGCAAGGGGAATGCAGCACACCAAACCCCGTAGAGGCTTGAATGAAATCTTAGATTTCAAAAACCAGAGGGACTGTTAACAGAAGCTGCAGAAGCTTAATCCAGAGGGACTATCAGATGCAAGTCGGGTAGTGAGCACCTCTGATTTAGCAACAGCCCCATCCAATCTCCCCATCCAGATTACTTCTGCCTCTGTTCTTTCAGCACCAAGGTGGCAGGTCCACTGGATGATTCTGGGAGAAGCGCTCTGCTTCGGGGCTGTGCTGTCACCCTGCACAAGTACACTCAGTGCTATTCCTACAATGTACAATGAATGCATTTCAGCTCCAGACTATGGTCCTCAGAAGCAATGGGTGCATCAAAACGAGATGCTTACTGCACAGTAGCCTAATAACAATGCACAGTAGCATGCCGGTCAAAAACCATACTAATATGCCACTGCGCAGTAAGCATCACAAAAAAGCTGTGCACTGACACTACTGTGTAGTAACTATAGTTATTGCACATTTAGTTAGTACTTCATTAAGCAAGTACTAAACTAAACACACAGTAACTACTGCGCACTAATGAACGTGTAGATGCGCCCAGGATAACCTAGGTGATAAGGCCTCAGGAGACCTGCATGCTACTTGTGGCTTGGCTTCTCGTCTAAAGTGTAACCTTGGGTTTCACTGCTCCAGGCCTCAGTTTCCCCATCTGTACAACAGGAATGATGAGGCTGCCTGCCTTGGTAACACACTGCGAGAGGTACAGATCAAAGTGCTGGATGCGAATGATTTGTCGGTGCAAGAAATGGAAGCCAATTCCTACTTTTTCAGAATCAGTGGGAGGTTTAAATAGTTGGAACTAAGGCACAGAAATTATACCTCAGTCTTACATTCATTCCCTGCAGGTTGAACAGCAAAAGCTCCCCCATGTCAAAATCCTCAGTACAAAAATATGGGATGCTACTGAAATCAGACTGCAAAATTTAGCATCCAGTCACAGTAGCATCCCAAAGAGCCAGGATCCAGAGTCTAAAGAAATGACTACCAAGCAAAAGGTACTTGGCTTCCACTTTTCTGAACCAGACAGGCCTTGATTCCTAAGTGAACTTCGAATGGAAACAACAAACCTGCTCATCAAACCAGGAGCTGGAGTTGGGTGTGTTAGTGTGGCAACGAGAAAGTAACACTTGGATTGTATGCAGTTCAGCAGACATGAAGTTGATTAGCGCTGAACATGAAGCACCGTCTGACCTTTGCATTCATTTAATTTAGCAGCAACCCTCATTTGAATTGATCTGAGATGCCAGTTTCCTAAATTTGTTACATTGATGCAAACAGTCCTAATGACTATATAAAGAAGCAGATGCAGTGCCAGTCAGGAACCTATTCAAAAGCCCTTCCACAAAGCCCAGGCATTAATGTATCACCAAAAATAATTAAATAAATTAGAATAAGCTTGAATGGTCTTTATCTGCTTCTGCTTTGAATGCACCTGAAAGAACGTTGTGCCAGTAGGAATGAGGCACAGGTCCCACTTTGGAAGAGCAAATTTCACACAAGCCACTCCTCCAATGACTACGTGCTGATTTGGCAGGGGTAAAGAGCTGGGACTGCCAACTGTATGAAAGTGTCTTGCATCACCTTCATCTCTTTCCTATTAAACCAAACATCAATCAGGCATCTCAGGAGACCTAGGATACCACTTCCAAGCCAGGCCCATGGACACCACCATTATGCACATCAAGTTTTCTTGTTCATAGATTTCATAGACATTAGGGCTGAAAGGGACCTCATAAGATCACGGGGTCCCCAAAGGGCAGGAAGTCAGCTGGGGTCAGCTAGGATGAGTGCCTGGGCAGCGCTCAGCCATGCTCACTAGCATGGCACAGAGAAGGTAGACAAGCCTGCAGCACTGGTGATGGAGACAGGGAAACATCTGAATTTGGTCACCATCAACAAAGAATACATGCTAAGGCTGGAGACCAGCGCCACGATTACACCAGAGCAGGGGTGGGTAAAATACAGCCCGCCAGCCCATTCTGTCTGGCCCGTGGAGCCTTAAAAAAAATTTAGAAAACTAATTTATATCTGCCCATGGCCGCCTGTCAAAGATGACATGCAGCTAGCAGCAGCAGGATTCAGCAGGAGCTTGTGGCTGAACAACAAGTCTAGCCCGGCTGCACCCTTCTGCCTCAGCCCCCAACCAGAAGCCCCTGTGGCTTCCGGCCCCATGCCCCCGGCGCCGTTCCCCCTCCCTCCGTCTGAGTGGAAAATAAGGTAAGATTGGACGGGAGTGGTGGCTGCAGGGAGCGGTGGGGGCTGCATGGAGTGGCGCGGTGGCAGGGGGCTGTGGGGAGCAGTGCAGGAAGTGGCAGCTGCGGGGAGCGGTGGGACCCATGTGGCACGCAGCAGGCGGTGGAGCCACGGTGGTCCCCAGGGAGCACTGCAGGAAGTGGGGGGCTGCAGGGAGCAGCGGGCAAGCCTGCAGAAGGGAACGCGGGGAAAGGTGGTGGCAGGCAGAAACACGGAGCCTGTGCAAGTGCCCTGGGACTGGCAGATCCGGGCTGGAGAGGGTTGTAGAAGCACAGAGCCTAGGCATGGGGTCTGCCTGGCTGCATCATGCGAGGCTCACATGCAGCGTGTTAGAGCTGCACGCTGTGGAGCTGGTATCCCGGCCCCGGCTCTCTCTCAGCGCACACCCAGCCACCATACCCACACCCCACCATGCGCGCGCGCACACTCTTCCCAACCACACCGCCACTTATACCCCCTTGCTGCCCACACAAAACACACAGTAGGACTGTATTTAAGCTATTATTATTATTATATACCTCTAGATACACTTTTTGTAAACACAGAAATCAGTAGAGAAATATTTTTAAATGAAATTAAAATAGGTTATAGTAGATGTTGTATGCGTGTCTGTACATATATATAACTTTTTCAGATCACAGCACCCTTCCACCCAAAAGGAGTACGTCCAGGGCAAGGAGAGGGACTTCCAATGGCAAAGGTCAGGGGCTAGCAGATTGGACTTCCGGTCCCCATATGGCAACCAGGGGCGGGGCAACTGTCAAGGAGCGGCTACCCATGTAGCCCTCGACGGCTTCTGAAAACTTGGTAAGTGGCCCTCTGCCCAAAATAATTGCCCGCCCCTGCACTAGAGTCCTCTGCCAGCATCCCAATGCCAGCCAAAGGTACCAAAATACAAGATCCCGGACACGGATGGTTACATCAGCAAACCTCTCCTTTTAGCAGGCTAGTCTCATTTTGCTGAGGGTGTGTGTATGTCATAATAGCCCAGTGTCACTGGGGTAAGCGGCATTCATACGAGGAATACTTTGTTGGTACAATGCAGGGGTCTTCTGGTAGCAATTCTTCCTCACGTCGATACAGTCCAATATTAGCCTTAATTAACCCCTACACATGTATTCAATTGAAAGCCAAGAAGAGGCAACCTGAATGCTAATCATGATGCCTCGTCATCTGCTAGGGAAATGGCTGTCTTGAGCAACTGTTCGAATGCAGCAGTCCTTGGAGAACTTGCTACCTTTACACGTGCTGGATTTTTTCTTTTCTATAGCCTACAGATACTTGTCCAATGGAAAAGGGAAATACATTTAAGTATTAAACTAACTGGTTGGTTAATCCCCCTTTTAAGGTACAGAGCACGCTGCATGGCTATGTTCAAATAGAAATTCCAGCCTCTCAGGAAAAGACACAGCCCTTTGCATGAGCTACACAAGCTCTCAGTCCAGCCGCAGACAGTTCAAGCTGCTGGAGACAGAGCCGGTTTAGACACTTAACAAGTGTTGGCGCAGTCAGTGTCATAATAACATTAATCACCCTATTTGTAGAATCACTCCCACACTAGTAACTCGATACCTGTCCTTAAAATATTTAGACACATGCTCCACACAACAGATGAGAGGCTGTTGAAGTTAGACTGTGGGTGTGCATAATACACATTTTTTTTTATTGTTCTGAAGTAGGAGGTGAGATTATTCACATATAAGGTCTTTGGTCCCCCAGGAATTAGTAGAGGCCTCTATATTTATGTATTTAAGGCTGTCACAGAAATCCTGTCAAGGGAATTTGATCCTGAAAGCTAATGTAAAATAAAAGAACATTCAGCAATAAGTTCCCGGCTTGGCCCGAGCCTCAACAGAAGGTAACGAAGTGCTGATGGCTCCAAGCTCTCTCCTCTTCTTCCTTCTCCTTAAAATCCAGCGTGATAGAGCCTCGCAGCAAGAGGCCATCACATAAGTGACAGTCCTAAAATTGATCTGGCCAGCACAGGGCTGTCATCAAGAAGTGGGAAATGGATTAAGGAGCATTTGCTATTGACTGGTCAAGTAGCCTGGCAACTGCACTTGGAAATGCTGACAACAGCACAGCTCATATCACATTCAAGGAGAAGGAAAAGATCTGTGTCTTGTTGTACCCTAGCTGTGGACCCCAGCCAGTTTGTTCCTGGCTGCAGGGAATAAACAGAGTAAAAATCAGGGACTGGGCTGAGCACTGCGTAAGATCAGAGACAGATCCTCTGTGACAGTATTGGCTGTCTATACACTGAAAAATGTCATTAAAATAAATGAATTATTCATATAATACATGTTTCTAAAGGGGCCTCCATGTTGTATGTATCCGTCTGGTTAATCATCTGGTTGTTGGCTGTCACCAGTGGTGGTAGGTCACGTAGAAGAGCAATAGAGAGAAGGGGAAAAAGCTATGGAGTCAAGTAACACACATGGTGGTCCCTGATACATAAATAGCCTCCTTCCCTATGACAGCTGTGGTCAGCAGGAGAGCTCAACTTAAACCCACCTTGTTAAGAAAGCGGGAAAGCCGCTGGCCAGGAGCTCTCTGCAAGGGGTCTTAGGCTGAACGGCACAGTCTGTTAGCTGAGCACAAAATAACTGCTACAGGAGCGCTAGGAGCCTAGTCATGGACCAAATCCCCAAAGCATCAAGGGCTGCAAATGCACACCCATGCTCAGTCTCTACTTCAAAAAGCCTATGAACAAAATATAAAACAAAAAGCAATAGACGGAGAATAAGGAAACAGTAAAACATTGCTGGGAAATATGGCAAGTACTGGTGCAAAACTGTAGTGAGGAGTGGAGGAAAGGGGCTTACAGGCATCACAGTGGGAGAAAGAGTTAAGGAGGGGTCTGAAGCAGGTCTTTACTGGGAGCCTCTCTACTGCATGAACGGCAGCACGAGGAAAAGGATGACGGTGCTTGTTTGACAATGTAACGTGGGTGAGGATGGCTGTCATCAAGGCACCTCCCAAGCAAAAGACAAACTCTTGCATACAAGAAATGATGGTGCAGAACATGGGAGGGAAACAAAGTGAAGGGCCTTAAGGGAGAATGAGTAGTTTGTGTCTAATCAGTAGGAGAAATGGGAGCAGTGGAAGGATGTAGAGAGACGGGTGACCTACTCAAAGCCACAAGTCAGGAGGAATAGGGTTACCATACATCCGAGTTTTCCCAGATGATATTTTCTCTTTTTGGGTCTTCTGATCTGCATCCGGGTGGTTTGTTTTTTTAATATGAACAAATGTCTGGGATTTTGCTGGTAGAACTGCATTTCCCAGCTTGCCCTAGTAGGGTGCATGTTTACCAGAGATCTGGGTTTCCCGTTTGCTGCAGAAAAATATGGATTTTCCTCTTTAAAGGAGGAAACAGCAGGTTTTTCCTTGCAGGCTGACAGCCTTCCAGCCTGCAAGGAGCTGCTTGGGGCAAATGGAGGCAGGAGGATGCAGGTAAGTTTATGGGAAGTGGGGTTGGAGGGCCAGGGCTAGAGGGACTGCCCAGGATGGGGAGGGGGGATGTAGAGGTGTGCGTCCTTGTGTGTTGAGAGCGAAAGGCATCGGCATGGCCTGGAGGGGTGGGGTAGTGTGGGTTGGTAGCGAGGGGCACCGCAGGTGTCTTCTGCTTTGGTACTGGAGATATGGTAACCCTAAGAAGGAAGGACTTTTGTATGGAGAAAAATGGGACAAGAAATTATTTGTCCAGTCCCACTGTCTCTAGAGAAGAAGGTTGAGAAATAAAACCCAGGTGGTACCATTTATGCTTACACTAAAAAAGGGCATCTCTCCAAATGCTAGGCACACTTGACAAAACATAACCCCAATGTAACTCAAGCGCAGTGCACAATTAGAAGTGGCCCACTAGCAGCCCAGCACATGACTCCAGGGCTCCAACTTCATGAAGGCAGAAGTCAAAATTAATGAAGATTATTCATGCCACTTGATTGCACAGAGTTCAGATCCGACTACAGGAAGGCACTCAGTTCTGCTACCCTAACCAGATTATTAATCATGCCAAATGGCAGGGTCTTTTTTTGATAGGGAAAAATGCCCTCTTTCCAACTTTTCTTGTAGTTTCATTATCTTCTCGCCTGACAGAAGGAAAATTCTTCCCCTTCCTCTTATTTTTAAGTGACTGGGTGTTTTCCTCAAGAAAAGCCACACTCCTGTAATTGCTTGCATTGCTCAAGTCCTCACAACAACCTGTCATGACAGCCCATGCTCTGCAATGCAAAATGCTTTGGGACACAGAGATCACAATATTTTAAAATTTTATTGTTTTGGGTCAGCTGGAAAGTTAACATCTCACCAGGATGCCCTGGGAGGATCGCTAGCCCACAACACCAGCCAGCTACCTTTAAAATCTTAACCAGATCTACCCTCCCCCTCACTGCCTTCCTTATTCTCCCTTCTAGCCTCACATTTCCATCGAGAAGAAATTAATAAGCTAGTGTCCCATGGGCAGTTTTAGCCATAATGGGAAAAGTCTCTTTCAGTTCTATCAATGCAACTCCCTTTGCTACCAGAAAATGTTCACATCCTTCTTTTGCTTGCATTATCATTGCAGAGCCGAATTTCATTTAATTCAATTAGGAATGAAAGCAGCAGGAAGCCGATATAACAAATTCTGCCAGATAATCCTCCATCTATTTTACACAAATTTCAACCGTAAGGTCTTTTTCTCGTTTCATTTTAAAATTCCTGACTACTTACAACCAGTCCAATGTGTTTATCTTGGGGGGGGACACACGAGAATTTGTCGTCTTAGTCCTATCATCGATTTTGAACATAGGTGCGGAAGAATGCATCGTTGTGACGGGAACTGTTAAAGCTTGATGGTTCTTGCTTGTGGTGTTAAAATAGAAAGAATAAATGGTTAATATTTAGAACCACATGGGAAAAAAGCTTTTCAGCAGCATAGGGAGCAGAATGCAAAAAACTCACTGTGCGCTACAGAAAAGATAAATAAGTGAAAAACAGTTAAATAAAATCAAGCCATATAATTATATTACATTTTAATGGGATTTCAGCAATTAACTCCCTTGGACACCTTGCAAAATCCAGCTGCATACAATAACTCTCATGCCAAATCCACTACAAGCTAATGTACAACATAGATACAAGGGTGACATGAGCCACCAGCAAAGTGCAGCCACCTCCGGTAAAGCACGGCAGCTGTCTATCAATGCATGATGCTTGCCAATGGTTTAAGGCAAGGCGCAAAAAAAAAAAATGTTGTAGCCAGTCAGACCCACCAGGGAATATCTGCAGGCAGAATGAAATGCCAGGCCATTAGGGCTGATGGCTGTGCTCCCGCAAAAAACAGGCTATTAGCAGTCAGGGACTTCCATAAGGGGCATCTCAGTAACAAGTCCATATCCTTCTACTTCAACACCGTATTGGACTGCCAGCATAGTACTGCCAGAGAGAGAAGTGCACAGCTCCTTGGATCACCAGTACTACCATCTGACGCCTCCAGATCCTAACCTGGGCTAACCTCTTTTAGCTTGCAAGAGCTCACAGGTCACAGTTTAAGGTAGCATAGCTGCATAGAGATGAATGTATGGGTCAGAACACACCAATGCTGTGGTAATTACATTTATGAATGGAAACAATCATTTCAGTGCAATGATCTTACAAAGCAAGCAGGCTGCATTGTGCATTTCTGCTTCTCTCTAACATTCATGACTTCACTCATCTTTTCTTACTCTCTGCAAATACTGTGCTACCTCCCATTGATGCACTGTGTGAGCAACACATTCTAGAAAGGATTTAGTCAGCAGCATCTAGCTAGCACTCATGCATTGGAAGAGCCAAGAAAGGGCAGATCTCCAAACCATTTGAATAGGCCCATTTATATCAGTACCTTGCAGCTAAAATCCACACGATGCCCCAGAGAACATGAAAACAGATAAATCCCACATCTCTTCTTTGGGAATTTCACTCCCAGATTTCAGGGCCAAATTATCACCATTCCTGTGTAGAGGGCAAGGAGATTAGAGGGAAGGGGTAAGGAGCACTGTCCTATGCTCCAGCACAAATGACAGCCACGACAAACCACCCCTTGCTCCCTGCAGAGTATGCAGAACAGGGCTAACTGGTGGCCTGCAGGCCATAGGGGCTAGGGACAGAAGTTGCACATAAACTGGTTTAAGTGAGCAAAAACTGGTATAAACCAGTAACAGAACAGAAGTTCAGGCACATAAACCAGTTTCAAAACGCTGAAACTGGTTTAAGATAAACCTGGTTGAATGTAGTATCAGACTTAACGGATCTAGGTCAAACCAGCTTATGAAACATCTGTCCCAGACCCCTTCCTGGTTCAAGTTCAATCATAGTCCTCAGCATCCCAGCGTTTTGCAGCCCTGGGCTGGGCTGTCTGCTCCAGAGAGCAGGGTTGGCCCTGTCCCTCTGCTCCCTAGCTGGGTCAGCGAGGGCTGGCTCACTGCTCCCCACCCCCAGGAAAACCCCTGCTGGGGTCTGGGGCCAGGGTTAGTGTTAAACTTCTCTTCCCCCATTCCCCACCCCCCCACAGGGAATACAGAGCTGCCCCGCCCTGCTTGCTTACTGCTGGCTGCGGCTGTGGGCTACAAATGCCAGAGGCACATGGAAGCAGGAAAAGGAAGTGATGAGCAACCCTGCAGAGTCCTGCTGCTAAGAGTCTGGACTGCAAATCCCAGAGACCCTGGGGACAGCAGGAAGAGGAAGTGAACACACAGCCAGAGACCTGTGCTCTAGCACCCCCCTGGCTTTTGGCCTGAGTCACTGCAGGCATGTGACTGCATTTCCTGAATAAAATGTCTCTTCACTTCTGTTTCAATCTAATCTGTGCAGTTTAGACTAACCCGCTAAGACTAAATCGATTCAGCTTCAGGCTTTTTGACTCTTTGTACCTAGCCAAAGAGTGAACTTGTAGCCTCCAGGTACCCACCCAGCTGTCATTCCCACCACCACTCCTGCTGCAGCAGCCAGAAGGACTCGGCTCCCCCCGTCTCTGGGTTCTGCTTCCTGCTAAGCCCTAGGGGAAAGGGGAGAGAAGGCATGGGAGCAGCCTGGTACAGCACTCAGGGAACTCGATGGCGTGGGGCACCAGTGCAGTGAGGTGTGCAAGCAGAGCCAATGTCCAAACAGTTAGACTTGGGGCTGGGGCACATGCACTCACGCCTGCAGTGTAGCAGAAGGGAGGGAGCCCCTATATACCAAGGGTTAGTGGGGGGGACACAGGAAGGGTTGCCAACTCTGTTTGAATCTATCCCTCAGGTTTCTGGAACACCAACATGCCCATGACACACAACACATATGCTAGCACGCAGGCACGTTTATCAGTTGTGGATTATGGTATACAGACTTTACGTGAGGAAGGCGAATACACATTACTATTACATTTTTAAAAAACCACTAGACTACTGTATAAGTCAGATTCAACATTTAATATTTATTTTTAATGAATGCCCTATCATTTATCTTTCAGATGACTCTAAGCAGTCTCCTGGAGATTTATATCTAATTCCTGGAGACTCCAGAGCAGTCCTAGAGGGTTGGCAACCCTGAGCATGGGGGAAGCACCCCTGTGCCTGGTGCAGCATGGGGTAGGGAGCACCTGAGTGCCTAGTACAGTGATGGGCACCAGGAGGGCCAGCAGCCCGCACTGGTACAGCCCATGAGGTGAGCAGCTCCTGGCTTCTCAGTCGGACAGCCTTTATGTCGAACATTACTAATTACCTGTGCTGAACACTAATCACAGGCCAGCATAGACCTCACTTGAAGAAGGTGTGTGCAAAGCCAAGACAAGAAGTTCCTACCCAGTGACCTTTTACTGGTTAGATGGTTGAGCATGCTAATCCCCCAGCCTGCAGGGAAGTGTCCTGTGGGACAGGGATGTGATCATGGCTATATCACATTATCCTGCACACACTCAAGTGCAAGGGGAATGATGGCAGGGAAGAAAGTAGCACCAAGTGACATTGTTGGCCAAACTCCCCCAGCACCACTGCTAGCATCATGCTCTGTAAGAAGAGAGTGCCTCCCAAGCAGCATTCCTTCCATTGCAAGCACAATAATTGAATCTTTAGGGCCCAAGTCAGATCTCACTGATTTTCGCATTAAGCCAGGAGTAGCTGTTTTGTGGCCAGTGGAGTCTCACCAGTGCACGGCCTGTATAAGTAACATCTGAATTGTTCCCACAGTGATTTGTGCTCTGCCCGAGAGAGCAGGGAGCCACTAACTGTCACTGAAGGAACACGGTGGCTTCGTTGTGCGGTGACAGCTCGTATTACCTGGCATTGGATTCTCCAGCCAGTTGGACAGCAATCCACTCCCTTCTGTTCCAATCTAGAAGGAGCTATACTGCTCTGCTCTACACACCCCTTTAATGCCTCCTCTGATTTTTACACATTTTTTTTTAAAATTAAAATGAATAATAATTCAGGAAACATAAGACCTGCTGGAGGCTAAATGGCAGAGCTACCAAGATTAAGAGAGACTTTTAAAGGTTATCTGATAAACTTCATTCAAGTGAGATAGTTTAAGCGAGCGAGGTTTGACTGATTTGGGATTTCTATCTACCACTTTCTTGTTGGCCTATGACTTCAGCTTTAGGCTAAGTCTTTTCCTGGTAACATAAATGAGCCAGAGGGCGCAGCCTTTTTCCATTGCCATTGCTGAACCTATGACGTACAAGTGCACTGCCCAAAAGTTACTAAACTTGACATGAACACGAGGGCCTCAATTGACAGTCACTATCTCGGCAGAGGGACAAAAATAAGAGCCAGGGGTGCGTCTACACAAGATCCTTAATGTGCAGAAGACTAATTCTACTGCACATTAACGCAGCAGGTAAAACCCATACTAATGCGCAGATTTAGTCTAAAGCACATTAATGTCACTTAAAAAGCATTCATCTGCACTAATCAGCATTAACGCCAATTATGGCATGTTAAGTTAGTACTTGTCATTACAGGTACTAAAAACTTAATGCGCCGTAATTACAGCAGATTAATGAATGCATAGAGGCACCCAGGGGCACTGAACAGTCAGTCCCTTTTACCTTGTCAGACAGGGCCGACAAAACAGTGCTGGGCACCTCAATCCGGAAGAAAGAGAAACGAGCTTTCACTGCTACCTCCCATGCTCCAAAAGACGCCTGGGTTGAAGAAGAACTAGCCATCACCTTCCACGAATCTGATATTTACTCACATGTTGAACAAGAAAACTGGCTCATTTCGTATAGAACCATCCTAATTTTAAAACATGGCTGAGAATCAGGTGGATTCAAGAGTGCTGAGCTAGCAAAATGCAGACTTTTTCCTTAAATGAGCCTAACAAGCTGGAAAAACCATGCCAGTCTGTATATCCTGTAAGTTAGCGAGACACAGATTTATTCTCCTGACAAAGCTGACTTCTAGGATTTAGCTGCATGCAGCACAGTCCCAGAAGACAACACCTTAGGGTAAGGCCTTAACTCACTATTTCATGAACAGTACCTCTGCTTTGGCAAAACCCACCCATTTACATTATCCTTGAAGGGCAAAATAATTGTACCACAGAGTTGATCATCACCATGGCATGGTGTTGTGTGACCTAGTCATGGATGTAGCATCGCTACACAACAGGTTAGTTCACAACATCAGTCCTTCCCGGGACTGTCCTGCAAGCTCTAAACCCAGGAAAATCAAGGCTGTCCCTCAAATTTCAGTCTAGAAGGACTCAAAAACTCCAGGAACCATAGCTCTGGAGAAAGAAAGAGACAGAAGTAGCAAAAATGTACCCTGTTCACCCATATCTATTACTAGAGAAGGATAAAGTACAGGTTGGTTTTGATCCACTGTTGCTGGAACCCAAAATGTTACGTTTGAGGGGAGAAAGTCTGGCCAATAAATCACATGGTACGATAGACTTCACAGCTCCTACCAGGCCTGGGCAGAACGGTGACAAAATACTTTAGCTGACTTCTTATTCCACTCCTTTCACTTTGTCCATGTTTACACTCCTTTACCTTCCCTTTTCTGGAAGCCTCTAGCAAATGAGATTCTCATTAAAAACGTTGGGTGAAACAGTATATTTTAAGAGCCCCTTCCAAGCAATAAATTTTACATTTGCAATGCTTGGCATATCCATTGGAAAACTGATTCCAGGAGTTATTTTCATCCAATAAAGGAAGAGAAGCAAATAGTGCCTTTAGCCCAAGGTATTAAATAGTATTTGGGGCTTTATGTTCATGTAATGAAGACATGCATGATATGATGAATAAATAATCAAGAGATAATGAAGAGATACTGAATATAATGATGCTGTTTTGTTTGATTACAGAAAAGGTTTCCCCGGACCCAGCCACATCAAACAGCAGCAACCAGGCTTTTTATTTTTTTTGCTCTTAAGTCCCCACATCTGCCTCTCCAGCAAGTCCTGTGCCCAAAAAGCTCTGTTTCTTTGCTTCCATCCAAGGCCCCAATCACAACTACTTTTCTGGGTTTCTAACACATTGGTTCAAACCCTTCATCTCATCTGCCTCTAAATAAGGGGAACACCTTTTGATAGTAGCTACTATAACTTTTAGTTTCTAATACACAAAGAGGTTTCTGAAAGAAGAGTACATAGTACACAATCCACTTTAATCAGATTCATGCGATTGTCTTTGAATCGAAGCAGACATTAAAAACTCCCAGAGTAACACCCATCCAATCTACTGCATGTGTCCAAATCAAAACAGTTCAAATTCCAATCCTGAATTCTCCCAAGGCCCAGCTCAACCACAAGAATTTATTTTGGGTTTGAACATTATTTGCTGAACAAATTTGAGAAAAGGCACTCCCGCTCTGCTTACCTATTCTTTATGATAAGGTATTCACCTGGCCCTGGCCTCTACACCCTTGTGAGCAGTGGGGGAGGTCATGGTAAAAGCACAGGACTGGATGTCAGAACCTGGAGTTCTGTCTCCCACTTCTGCCCCAAACTTGGGTTAAAATCACTCCTGATATAAAACAATGCCATGTTGTACATAAGGTTGTGTAGGTCATTCACTGCTTCACACCTCATTTAACCATTAGTGAATTGTGGACAATTATGTCCTCACCATCCCAAAGATATCATGAGGTTTCTTTACTTCATACTAGTTTGCAAAGCGCTGTGACATCCTCACATAGGAAGTGCTGACACAGAGACTCTTCGGGTGCAGTGGGTACACAGCAACACTGTGACCCTGCTCACCCCCAGGGCTGTCTAGCACAAGGGAGACCAGAGTCTTGAGAATGGCCACCAGGCGTGATCACTGCAGAGGCCAGTGGACCCTTCCTGAGCATCCCCAGCCCCTCACATTTGCTTGCAAACACCAAACTGGAAAAGGGACAAGGTGCAAGTAGGAAGGGGATGCTTAGAAATGGTCCCGTGGGGACACACTGACATGATGGTGTAAGCAAAGTCCTGCTAACTCTATGAGAAATGATTCCTCATTCCACACTTGGTGTTAAGGGATGGTCTTTGAAGTCTGCCTGCAGCTCATATTAAATCAATTAAGGCGCCAGATCTTGCAGGGTGCCGAGTGCCTTCAGTTTCCAGTGATCTAAGAGATGCCCCACCCACCACAGAGCCGGCAAGCAAAACCACATGCATCTTTTCCAAAGCTCAACATATGGACTGGTTTTCACTTATCGACCATGGTTAATCTTGCATTGTGCCAAACCAAACCCCATCTGATTCGTCCAGCATCTTCAACGGGGAACCGTGATCAAACGGCCAAGAGAAGCCAGCACTTCTCTTCTTCCAGAAACTGCTCTTCCAATTATGCATTCCCCCCTAATGATTCAGAAACAGTTTGAAAAATATTCCTTGTGATTAACAATCGAGTCAAATTAGATTCACATTGCTCTTCCTTTTGCTCAACTAACCCTGCAATTCCCTTTTTAGCTCTGGTTAACCACTGTGTTTATCAGGGTCCAAATTAAATACAAACAGCATGTTCTTTCATTACATCACAGGCATGCCATCTCTCCACAACAATACCAGGGAAAGAGATGGCTAAGACCCAGGACAATCTGCTTTGCTGGGGAGTGGGGGAAGAAGGGATAAAGCACCCACAATATTCTCAGTGCCAGCCAAAAAACATTTCTTCTCCTAGTGAACATTTGCAACAAAGTACATTATATATAAAATTATATGGAAGGGGGATTTGTACATAAAAAATCATCTTCTGATATGCAAAGTACCAACCCAGAACTTAAAAATATCTTTTATGATATTTCAAATTACATTTTCATGTTAGGGTTTTTAATTTCTTTTTTGCTTGTTTAGAACTTCTTCATGGAGAAATAAAAAGAGAAAGACAGAAACAGAGACAGTATGTCCTGCAAAACAAAGTTGGTTTTAAATTATATCTCACATTTGCAGTAGAAGATATTGGTTGAAAACCTTTGACCAGCATTATTTTTCATACAGCCAGCGTTGTGAGTCTCACTGTACAAGCAAATGCTCCAAAAGATCTCTTTTGCCAGGGATGCACAATTACTGTCTCCCCGTCACCCTCCTCCCAAGAGGTGGCTGCATTATTATGCCGCAGCCTTCCTACATCGGGTGAAGAACATTTGGGTGAAATATATTATTTAACTGCGAAGCACCCTCAATCTTCTCCATAGTTCAGCAAGATAAACATTAACATGAAACAGAAATATTGCAAATAAATAAACCCCACCTTCCCAGACAACCTGAGCCCCTGCATTACAAAGGTAACAAAACCAGATCCACGGCTAACATAAACTTCTACAGCTCCCTGTTGACTTGCTAAACACAGGCCTTACAGGTGCAATTCAAATTCCCAGAGAATCCAGCATACGGTAAGTCAGACAAAGTAGCAAAGCAAACAGATTTCCTTGCAAGTGTATTTGTTTGCCTGAAAGGAGACCCATGTGCCCTTAACAGTTCACTCTCCCTTCGGTGAATTCTCCTCTATTAGCCTGTGACCCTGGCCACACACACTGCTTGATTTCCTCAAAGGAAAATTCAGCTAACTGTGTAGGGGGGCGAAGCGTGGGTGAGGGTGAGGAGAGCATCTCCTCCTGACCCCTCCTTTCTTGCCACAAAGCCCAAAAGCAATTTTCAAGCCTGATTTTGCTGGGGTTTTAACATGAGTTTCACGTTCGCCGGGATGTGGAATTTCTGGGGACTTCCTCTTCTGTCAAGGAGAAAATGGCAAGAAGACAACACGCACCGAATGAATACCAATGAGGGAAGGGAACCCGCCCGGCACCGCCACGGGAAGGAACACACACTGCCAGACGTGACCATGAGACAAAATTGACACTTTCTGCTCACAGGGTCCCCCTTCGTCTCGAGTGAGTAGAGCTGACACTGGGGCTCTGCCCATGTTCTCGCAGCGCCTTTGTAAACACTTCACCCCGGTCCCCGGTGAGCCCACCATCCCACACCAGCAGGGACACAGGAGAGCAGGCACCACACAGCTGGACTTGCACAGTTATTCAGCATTAGGGCTAGGGACAGAAGTTACACGTAAACTGGTTTAAGTGTTGGTTTAAATATGGAACAGAACTGAAGTTCAGTGCACATAAACCAGTTTCAAAATGGCTGAAACTGGTTTAAGATAAACTTGCTTGAATATAGTATCAGACTTAAATGATTTAGGTCAAACCTATTCATGAAACTTCTGTCCCAGACCCTTTCCTAGTTCAAGTTCAATCACACTCCCCAGCATCCCACCATTTTGCAATGCTGGGCTGGGCTGGGCTGTCTGCTCCAGTGAGCAGGGCTGGACCCGCCCCTCTGCTCCCTAGCTGGGGCAGTGAGAGCTGGCTCACTGCCACTCCTGCCACAGACAAACCCCTGCTAGGGTCTGGAGCCAGGGAGAGGGATTAAACTTCCCTTCCCCCGAGCACAGAGCTGCCCTGCCTTGCATACTTAGTGCTGGCTGTGACTGTAGACTGCAAATCCTAGAGACACCTGAAAGCAGGAAGAAGTGATAAGCAACCCTGCGGAGTCCTGCGGTTAAGAGTATGGACTGCAAATCCCAGAGATCTTGGGTGCAGCAGGAAGAGGAAGCAAACACATAGCTCATGCTGGCTACATGCTAGAAAGCTGTGCTCTACCAACCCCTGGCTTCTGGCTTCAGCTACTGCAGGCATGTGGCGGCATTTCCTGATTCAGAAGTGAATGTCTGTTCATTTGCTTATTGGTTCAATCTTTGCAGTTTAGACTAACCTTCGAAGACCAAATCAAGTCAGCCTCCGGATTTTGAGTGTCTGTACTTAGCCATTAGCACCACATAGCTTTCTAATTAGACAGCTTCCCTCACCAACCTTTCACGGGCCTAGGGAGAAGGTACAAAGGAAAGCATACAAAATCACAAGCTTGGAGAACTGAAGTCTCCAAAGAGCCCAGGTGCAAAATGGCTGCAAAATAAAATTAGTATACTGTGAAACACACCCAACTAAAGCCAACCACCCCATACTTTGGGAAAGGCTGAATATTTATTAGAACCTGGCACCAGTCAGGCACACTTAAGCTCTGGAGAACATGGGATTTAATTTCAAACTCTGCAATGGCCTAAACCAAAGCACTGATGCAAGTGACTTGTTAAATATGTAAAATTTGAATTGTGTGGCTCAGACCCACCTCCTTAAAACAGAGTAGCAGCCTTATGCAGAGGTTGCTAAGGCCCTTTGCAGGTCATCCCCCACATATTGGTGCCACATTTTAAGACGCATCACAACGCCACAATAGCATGTTACAAGTGGAGGAAGAGTGGCTTGAAGACAAGGCTCAGGGCTTACTAAGGAGGAAGGGAAACCTAGAAGGAATCTAGAAAGGTGGGAGGAAAAGACAGAGAACCTGAGCCTGCCCCATGTGGCAGATTTAACACATACCCTAACTGGGAATTTGCCAAAGGGAGAATGACTAGGACATTAAATCAAATCCTTCATCTCAAACTCCCTTCCATACAAAGGAAAACATTTTGGGGGTAACATACTTCAATAGCAAACCTTTTACTGACTTCAGTGGGACGAGACCAACAGCACAGTGTATTATGTGCACTCCCTTGAAGAACTGAAAAGTTTTAGGTGCAAAAACTAGAAGCAGTTGAAAAATTAAACAAAGCTTAAGTTTCCTTTGGGGTGGCTGTTCGTTGAAAGCAAAATTCTTCCCCAAACAACAAGACCCATAAGAGGTTTCCCCTGGGAGCATTAGACCTTTGCACTTTTAGGTGGAGGTTTAAAAACACAGACTATCCCTTTTAGAGCCAACAGGCAAATAAGTGTTTTTTCCTGCCTGAAATGCCCCAAGTGCTTCCTGAAAACTTCCCATGTGGCTCAGAGCAGTTCTCTTTCCCAGTAATATCTTTTTAATTAGCTTAAGGATACTTGGTGGTATCATTAAATATTTTTCAACAACATTTTATTATGCAGATTGGAGAGTTAATCAATTAATTAAGCAACATACAGCCTGTCTTGAGCAACTAATGCAGAACATAACAAGATCTAACCTGCTCTCACTGATTCCATCCAGGTTCAGGATCACTTCAACAGTGATGAAGAAATGACGCAGTCACTTTCCCCACTACATTCGCTTTTTCTCATGCAGAATTTGTTTGACCCATTGGGCATGATGGGTGAAAGACAGGAAAGAAATCAGAAGGAAACATGGAAAAGTAACCTTCCAGCCAACAGTATTTTAAGAAATGCCATAAGACTTTATACCACATAATGCATCCTGGAAGAGACCATTAGACTGTATCATCTAGGAGCAGGGTTGCAAACCCAAGACCAAGTTTTTTACCGACATTATGCAGGGGTTTTTTTACTAACAGCCAAACCTTATTGCTGACATGTTTTTACTGACATGTTTTACAAAATGTAAGCATAAGCCTTCTGTCAGGCCCTAGGAGTAAAAAGGGTTGGGTTCAAATTTTTAACACCAACCAAAATAAAAATAGTTTGATTGTCAGTGAAAGGTCTGCATTATCAGTAAAAAAAACCAAACAAACAAACAGATGTGTGTTGGCAACTCCACTTGACTGCAGCAATGGTTTTATATCTTGCTTCCTTCACTTAGGAGTCCTCTTCTCACCCCACACACTGATACTCCTCCCTTCCACACCACCACTGCTACCTGCACAGTTCCTCAAAGAAGGATCTGTCCAGAAGTGTTCTATTCTGCCAATACCTATAGGAGGGAAACAGTGAGCAAGACCTCAGACCTTTGTCCACATTTATAGTCCTAATGAAGGCAAATCACTCTCTCACCAGATGAAGGCTCACTCTCAAAGCCATGTTCCAGGATCATGCCCACTGCTAATTAGGCAATGCTATACAGAGCAAGTAGGTGGGAGGGATGCCTCTTATAACTGCAGGCAGTAAGTTTATGCCTTGAAGTACAATGTGTGATTGCCCTTAACATTGCCTTAGCTTGCAAAGCTGCCAAATCTATTAGAGCTCTTAACATTTCCCAGTCCTTTCACAAATCCTGCTGGATGGCTTGTTTTGATGACGCCTTGTGGCAATAAATTCCATGGGTCAGCTAAACAGTTTTTATGCAGCACTTCCTTTAGCCCGTTTCCAATTTACTCCTTTTCAGTTCAAGTTTCCCCTTGGCCTTTCAAGCTAAAAAGGAGGGCAAGAGACTGACTAGGTTTTAAAAGAGGCTGCTTGCTCTTATTTCCTCATTCAAAACCCCTCGTGCCCCCTCTTCAGAGACCTCTGCAAGCCTTTGAAAGCCAACAATAAAAATGTGAAAACAAGGCAAATCCGCTACTTAGCACTGTTTTGTTTTCTGTGCTTTTCCCCAGACACTGAACTTAAATTTCTCTCCTCTTTTTTATTTTTCCAAATGTAGTTACTGCAGCAATTGTGTTCATGTTACCATTGCAAATAAAGAGTTAAATCTATTGGTTACTGAAGCCAGACATTCCCAATTATGTATTACAAATGAAATGAGGAAGAATTTTAAAAAAAGGCAATGTTTTGCTTCCAATAAAAACCAGCTCTGCTCAGCACACATCACTGTCCTTCTTTAAAAAGTGTTTTATTATACATTTATAACCTTTTGTTTTTCTAGAAGTGTGAATTTGCCTTTCTTTTCTTGGCTGAGACATGGCAAAAGAGTAAACAATTCTGCCCAGAGCGCTGACAGCTACAGCTACTAATAATACTTCAATATTTGCTACCTCCTGATTATATCACAAAAAAAAAGAACTGATAAAGGGACACAGAGAGCCAATATCCCCAGTGGAGATTGCGAGCAGCACATAAATTTGTTCTTTGTGCTTTGAAGTGCTCCTGGCTTATCAGCAAAGTTGTGAAGACTGCATTATACACCTTGTCAGGAAGAGACTCAGACCCAAGATTGACTAATCAAAGCTAAATAGAGTTATGTAAATAACCCTGCAGAAGGCCACAACCCCCTGTCCAAAGAGCTGCGCTGGGTATTGGGAAAATCTGCCAAGACTTCCTCCCCAGTGGCCGGGGTTACACAGGTCTGGTTGGGGATGAGGAGAAAGTCCCGACTGCAGGACAGCAAAACAATTACCAGTTGACAATTGCATACACCTGTATTAGCCCTCAGCAGGGAGCAGAGTAGCTGTCACAGTTTCAACAGGGTTTAACCACGTGGTATACAGATAATAAATGGCATCTAGAGTCACCCACTCTGGTCAATGGTCACAAATTCAATTAACAGCTGTAGTGCAGACAACACCTTGTCTCCCTGCAGGAGGGCGCACAGGGACGAGGTCAAATTTCAGTCTGAATCCTGAGCGCTTATTTTCCAACTAAGGTTGACATAGCTGTATCGCTGTTTGCCTTTGATTACCTGGAGTGAGGCCCTGTTGTACTATTACAAACATCCTTGTTATTCTTGCTATCAAAGTTATGTCCACTCCATCACCTAGACAAGGAAAGACCAAAATCATTCTTCACGGATCTACCGTTTTTGTATGTCTCAGTTCTATGCCACCAGTTGGCTCACACAGAGACAAGAGGAACCATTCCCCTCTCAAACCATTGTTGAGGTTAAGAAAGGATAGTGTAATTTTGGCTAGAAGCTGAACCACTAAAATATTGGAGAAAGGCTCTTCTTGTGTTACTGATAAAACCCAACTGGAAGCAGAAAATTGTTAGAAACAACTGATCTTTATTTATTACATGTATATGCCACTCTTCCCCATAAAGACACAGGGCGGCTTACAATTAGAGACAGAAACAATATACCAGACAAATGGCAAAGAATATGAAACAAAAGCTCCTTAAACATTTTCCCAGCTTAGCCGGGTGCACTATAGGTCTGCCCAGCTAGGAAGGTTGTACAGCATTACTGAAAATGTACTTGGGGCTCTCGTGGACCTCAAACAGAGGAAGTTCTAAAGCTATGGAGCAACTACCAAGATCTTGTGCTTTCAGCAAGAGAGTCTAGTGCACTGATGGTACGAGTAGGAAGTTGCTCCTGGCTAATCTTAGGGTTCATGATGTGGTGTAAAGAAGAAAGCTGTCCCTGAGACACATAGGGCCCAGAGGCAAAAGCAAAATATGGCCCGCTGGCCAGATCCAGCCTGCCAGAAAATTTCACCCATCCCATGGGTACCTATCAATGAACTGTAACCCATCCGGCAGGAGTGTGGACCCTGTGCCCGGGTGGGGGGCAGTGGGAGCAGAGAGCTCAGGTAGGCAGGGTGCGAGTGTGAGGGAGGGGCCTGCCCAGGCCACGAGCGCCCTGAGGGCTTGCTGCTGCTGCCAGTTGCAGGGGGTGTGCACCATGGTGGAGGGTGGGGGGGAAGTGTGTTGGGGTCCCCACATCCCCCCACACTCCCTCACACCCCACAAACCCCATACACCCATATGCTGCCCCACACATATACAACCCCCCCACAAAGCCAGGCCCTCTCACAAACCCCGATCACACACACACACACACACACACACACACTATATACAAGAGTAAGACTTTATTTTTGACCTACTATGCAATCACGTCTATATGCACTACACAAACACAAATCATGACTAATATATTTTTGTAATAAAGTTTAAATGTTATTTTAGGTGTTTGACTTTTAGTATATGATTTGGTCTTTTTGTCGTTCCAAGGTGGCAACCCCCACTCCCAAAAAGGAGTATATCTTGAGGAAATGAGAGGGACTTCCAGTAGGTCAGGGTTTAAAGGGAGGACTTTCAGTCCCCAGACGGTGACCGGGGGCAGGGCACCTGTCAAGGGCCGGTGCTACCTTTGTGGCCCTCAATAGCTCACCAAAACTCATTAAGTGGCCCTCCAGCCAAAATAATTGCCCACCCCAGTTTATGGTCATATAGGTCAAAAATAGCACCTTGAATTGTGCCCAGAAAGCTACTGAGAGCCAGTGCAAGCTCTAGAGCACGGGCGCATTGTGTTCACAGTGACCCAACCTTGTCAGAAGGCAGGATGCCACATTTTGCACTAGCTGCAGTTTCTAGACAGTCATCGAGGGCAGCCCCACACAGAGCACATTGCAATAGTTTGGTCTCAAGGTTATGAAAGCATGGATGGTGGTAGCCAGAGGTCACCACGGCAACCTTGCAAAGCCAAGGGGTTCAGAAAAGGCATCCAAACTACTGGGTGATGTTCAAGCCACACAGACCATGATCTATTTGCAGTTTGTTTTCCACTAGCCCAGACCAGAGCTAGACTCAATCCAATTTTTGGATTTACATTCATACCCTGGTACAAACCATTCTCGTCATCAACAGAGTCAGGTCTCCAAAAAAGTGTTCACTACCCAACACTTCTTCTGAAGCACTGGCTGTTATCCTTTCTATCATGAAACCCTATTTTCTATAGCAAGTATGTCTTTCCCAACATGGGGTCCCACTCTCTTTAACTAGGACTTCCCCTTCCCTTCCCCAACACCTGCTCACACCTCCCCCATGTTGCAAATCAATACCCAGAGGGACAGCCACTATTAAAAGAGCTAATATGCGCTTTGTTTTGAATATGTAATAAGCTCTCTACATCCAAATGAATTTCAACCCAGCTGGCTGATTGTATGGCAAACAGATGCCTTATTTGTCGGGCTTCATTGTCTGTCCGACAAATAAAAAAAGTGTAAATAAATATACTCAACCCAAAGGATTTCTGTAAGATACTTTTAAGAAGGTAATTTCCCTGCTCAAGCATACACACATGGCATCACTTTAATGGGCACAGTGTTTACTAATCCAATTTAGCCCCCACCTTCCCCGAACAGCCTATGAAAACCCTGCTTTGGTTTTTCGCTGTTTTACAGTGACACGATGCACATTTACAACACACTACGAAAAGGTGACAGGTCTCTTTGGAGAGGTTACTTCACAGCACACAGTCTGCTTTCCAAAGAAAGAGACAGGCTTAGTAACGTGCAAGAGCATGGAGGTAGAGCGCTTGCCTGCTGAACCAGAGAGCAAATGTAAGAGAGTGCAATGAAAGGAGCCCTTTCAGCAGACTGAGAGAGGGGCCTGTTAGAAAAGTTGGGCTGTGCTCGCAGCATAGAGGGGCTTTGTTTTCAATGTGTATATGTTTATTTGATAAATGAGCAGCTAGAGTATTTATCATACGTCCATATTAAGGGCTCTCCTTTCCTCTCTCCCTTGGACACATGCATACACACACTTATAGTTCTCATCTTCACTTACAAGCTGAGCCCGCTAAGCCCAGGGGACATAGGGGAGAGCCATTTATACACATACACACACAAAAGATGTCTATATTTATACTATATTAATATACAAATATATGCATACTATGACATACACACACATATATAAACACATATGTACACACACACACACACACACACACACACACACAAAATTCAGCAATAAAAAACTAGAGCTTATAGCTCCTGAATTTCTTGCTAGGGAACCAAACATGGATCTTCACTCTATGAAAAGCTTACTCTTAAAAGGGAACTGCCTCTTCAGATTTACGTAATGCAATTTCTCCCTTGTTATCTGTATTACAAACTACAGGTTATTTAAACAGAATGCATGCCAAATCTTTGATTTTCTCTTTCTGCTCTTACTTGCCCCACACCCTCTGCTCAGCTTGCAGCCTTCATCCAGGCTGTCCTCACTGCAACAGATGACTGTTTATAAACTAAAGGAGCTACCCAAGGTAAAACTGTAGCTAGGATGAGGTGTGTTATTTTTGATCTTGGTGCAGTAAGTTGAGGTAAACAACAAGGGTAAGAAGGACCAACCTTGACAAGCCACACTGCAGTAAAAAGCTATGGAACTGCCAACCCCAGGCATTAGAAATCAAGAGTTAGGCCTTGAAAAAATTGTGACATTTATTTTTAAATAATCTTGTGATTTTTTAAAACCAAACAACATTGCACTTATTTATTTCTGAGGCTCCAAGGGATGGTGGGATCACATTAGTAGGCTTTTCTGCAAGACTGCAAGAAAGTTCATTTTTCATCACTGAAAGCCAAGATTCTCATGAATCCGGAAGTGGGAACTTTAAGAAAAAAACATCTAATGTAACACTCATGTTAAAATCCATGATAGCTGACAGCACTAAAAGTATTTCTATGCCTTGTCTTTGCTAGGATGTCACATGGAGTGAGCTTGCTGTGCAAGATAAAGCCCTGGAGTGCACCATTTCACTTCTGAATCTCCTTGTCAGTGATTATTTCTGGCTTCCTTTTTCTGTCGCATGTTTTTTTACCTTCCTCTCCATCACTCCCTCATTTCACCCTAGCTTGTTCCCGAGATATAAATCTTGGTTATGCAGATTTCCTCCAGGGTGCATATGCTTAGGTGACGCTTGTAATATTTTAATTCATTAAAAACCACAAAAGGTCACAAGCGCCTCTATCATTACTTCACGTAAACCTAGCTTGGAGCAAATCATGCGGAGGAAGACAATCCACTCTTAACATGATGCAGGGCACAGGGCTCTCCATCTGCCATGAGATCTTCATTGCTTCTACGCATCCAACACCTGGTAGGTGTTTGCTCACAGGGCTTTTTGGGTCTGATTTTTAGGAAAAGAGCATCTGCAAAAGCTGCATCTGAGTGCTAAGCACTTGTGAAAAAATCAGGCCTCTTGTCCCTGAAGCCTCCCCAGGCATTCAAAACTCTTAGTCAGGCCAGAAAAATAAAAAAGCAGGAGGCTGGCTTAAAACACAAGAGGTTTTTCAAAACAATCAATTTTATTTGCCTCGTTCCTTCAGGAGTCATCTCTTCAAACTTTTAGCCCTGCAACAAGAAGGGCAAGAAACTTCCTTTGAGCAAAAAGCAAACGCTTCTCCCGAGTGCCACCCGGAGCTTGGATGCTAAAGGGGGGGTTCAACAATGGCAAGGCTCAGGATAAAAAGCATGAGATCTGGCAATGCTCCCATGTCCATTAGAAGCAGTTCACAGTTATTTCTAAAAGTAAACGGTCTTTTGCTTGGAGCGACAAGGTTTTGAGGTTTGGATCTCTGGTCACCACAAAGGGAGAGACGGACATACTTGTCTTGCACTGTGGATCCTGCTATGAGCCAACCTCAGCTTGTTACTCGAAAAAATCCAAAAGCCTCTCACATCATCACATGATAAATTCAGTACACCTGCCAGGATGAAATCACATTAATAAGTGATACTGGAGCAGCATCTCTCTGTTTCAAGCCCATGCATCCCACTGCAGTTTCACCCAAGTTAACAGAGTTGCAGAAGGGCTGAATTTGGTCCTTTATCAATAGACACCTTTTTTTTCCACCCCATACATGAAACTGGTATATAAGGCAACTCCACTGGATTTGATTGGCAGCATTATTGCCAATGATGTTTAAGAACACAGAGGGAGGGAGGCAAACTGCCACTTCAAAAAGAAAAATGGATGCAGGAGCAAAGGCCCCAGCAATCTGTCCTGCTTAATGGAAGCTGAAAGGCCTATCTTCATACAGCACGTTTCTGCAAGACATGCATATTTACAGCCTTCCCCCCTCAAATCCCCAAACTGTGATAATAAAAGGCTTCTGTAAAACAAACTAAACATACATGGTTTTCCCAAAGCAGGCATCAATGCTATATATATGAAAATATATAATCCTTTAAAACCTTGTGCATCTCAATACTCACTGGCCCTAGGCGGGGGGGGAGGGGGGGGGTGGAAATAAAAAGAGGACAAACCCTGCACTGCAGCTGTGAAATATGAAATAAGACAGGAATGAAAAAACATTCCTTTCTCTGGAGGAAGTGTATGCTGAGCTGCAAGCGTTTCTTGATCTACCAGTTTAAATTAAGCTTTGCAAATGAGTTGCCTTATATGCAGAGTTAGCCACGAAATACTCCGCGCTGAGCGAGTGCATGTAGCGTAGAACGGTGTTTTGGTAGCACTCGACAACAACCACAATGTCTATCAACCACAACAAGGACAAAAGACAATCCAAGCCCAGTAAGGGAAGCTCTCTAGTTTTTGTTCAGCTTTTTCTCTCCCTCTTCTAGGAGAAGCCTCTCTCTTTGCTTAGAAGTGAGGCATCATTGTGCAAGACTAGAAGGACGTGAAGCAGACCATGAAATCTTACTACATTTCAAAAACTTTAGGAGTGGGAGTGAACATTAAATGGAACTCGGAGAAAAGGGAAGCCTAATGATTGAGGAGGATGGGTTGTCGCACTCATTTTCTGAACAACGGCTATCTGAACATGGCCAGTTATTTTCAGGCTATTCTTGCTCCTGCTAGCAATGGTGCAATCAGCAGTCCCATCATTCTAATTCCTCTGGCCAGCATAATCTTTCTTTGGCCCTCGTCCCTGTCACCATAGGCTGGCCAGGTCACTGGTCATAGCATCTTCGCTTCACCTCTGCCTGCTACTCTTGTGTGGAAGGCCAGGCTGTGCAATACCTAAGCCAGTCTCTGGGTCCCCTTCGCACAACAAACTATGCTGTTCATTGTATTCGTCCTCTCCCTCTAATCAAACACCAAGCCCATAAACTGTTTGTCTCCCTGTCTACTTCCACTGTCTTGCACAATGGGACCTGGTATCTGAATACATCATGAAATGTCAGAATGTGTCCTTCTTACCCTGAAACTAGACACGACCATGGTGCAGAGACTAAATTAAGCCCAAGATCACCATGCAGAGCAAGAGAGAAATATCCACAACTGTCATTGTATATGAATACCTGAAAATGCATAATGCATTTTTTACTGCAATCTTCCTACAAACGATGGAAGTACCATTTTACAAATGGGGAACAGAAGCTCAGTAGGCGTGTCTACACAAGATGCCTTACTGTGCAGCAGACTAAACTGCTGCACAGTGAAACATCACTGTCTACCCATGCACAGCAATTAGAGTGCAGTAGACTAATTCACTGCACTGCTGCATGGCCAGATACCAGTTGTATCCAGCAGTACAATAAATTACTGCTCTTAAACCCATGTGTAGATAGTGAGATCAAGATTAGTTTACTCCCGCTCATATTGGGCCAGAGTATATTCAATCACATTAATTGCATGTGTAGATTGAATCAAGTCACATAGGGGGTCCACAGTCACAACAGGAATTGAACCCAGGTATCCCCAAGTTCAGGGCCAATATCTTACCCACTAGGCTACCCTTCTCCACTGATCTCCATGGTACCATTTCTCTCCGTGTCACTGATGCACTTTGAACCAATGGATCAAGCCATAGTAAAAAAAGGCTAGGTCAGAGAAGAGGATAAAAGTGATGTATACTCCAACATACAGGGTGCATCTACACAAGACATTTACAACTGATGTGCCTAATTAGCTCCACAGTAAAACGTCAGTGTGTACACGTGCAGAGCTACTAGGCCAAAGTAAACTAATTAACTGCACCATAGGATAGTGCTGCCCGATACCAGTACTATCCTGCAGCAGAGTACTTTACTCTGCCACAACGCTCACATAGATGGAGACTGGGCTGGCTGGGGCACAAGGGTGCTACAGTGAGGGGGCTGCCTGCTGGCTAGTCCCCCACTGTAGCCCTTCAACAGCATACTGAGGTAGGGAGAGCAGCCCTGGGCTGGCAGGCTGACCCCCAGGCCTCCTACCAGCCAGGGCTGCACCACCTTGGCTCAACATGCTACCATTTCCGGCACACATGAAGACATTGTGCCCAGGAGCAAGCAAAAAACTCTGGCACAAACTGCACAGGAATTATTTGGGTGCCTTAATATTGCATGTAGATGCACCCACAGATAATTATATAAGCAACCAAACTAACATTCTTAGTAGAGACTTGTAAACAGGATACAAGATGTGACAAAGTTACTCCACCTCTGAATTCATATTTCCTCTGAACTATTTTTTCAACTTCTCTGGACACAGATGAACTTTCTCAGTTCAGTATTTTTTTTTTTTGGTGGCTTTCTAGAAAATGGAGCTTCCCAGCCTAGTGATAAATGGCTTGAAAAGCTGTTTAACACCCCACACACAGGTTCAGTAAGAGCCTCTCTGTCCTTTGCAGAAATGCTGTTTGGCAAGTTCTCAAAGCAACAAAGTTCAGCAGATCATGACAGATATCCCTACGCATCCTTCAAGTACAAGCAAACTGAAGGGATTATCCTTCCTCTTCCTGAAACAATGAAAGCACAATAGGGTCACAAAATGTTGATACATCAAAGCACTAACTCCAATTTCTAACAACAGGCAGCACTTGCCCAATTCCTGGCTTTCCTCATTCATCAGAAACCAATTTTTACCACAAATAGTTTTTTCCAGTGAACAGAAAAACCCATTTTTAGGGGTTTTTTTTAAATAAATGTTGAAAATGTGAATTTAATCCTCGCTCAGTTGAAAGACCAAGGCCAGACAAACCAATCAAGAACAACATCAGAATGCATTTAAACACTACTGTTAAGCATCATGTAATACCTGATGTGCCTGCCTGCCTAGGTATAGACACCAGCTGCTTCCAAAGCCAATTCAGGCAGAATAGGCTTTACTGGCGGCATGTCACACTCCAATATAGAACTGCATCATGCAGAATCCTAAATATTTCTCCAACTACTCTCCGCTTATGCATTAAAGGGAATATTTTATGCTGTCTGGATAACATCCTCTACTATTAAAATACAGAAATACAGAAGTTCCTGGTGGTATGTACAAGGGCTAACCAGAGGGCAATGATTTTGAATGACAAGTTTTGAAGTTCCATTCTGTACAGGCCTGAAAAGAAAGCCTTTCAAGTGCTTTCATGAAAAATCAATTCTGTTAAAATGGTTGTTTTTCAGATCAATCCATGAGCAAGTCAGGACAGTAAACAAGGACAGTTGTATGGTCAGGTTGTTAGAGCACTAGATGGGATGTCCTAGTTCAAGTTTCAGAGCTATACTGGTTCACAGCATTTTCTTTTTTACTAGAGAGACCTGAACCTCCAAAATATCATAAAATGTAATGACCGTTCCACATAAGGCTGGAGGACCACACTCAGCTGTGGTATAAGGACGTGCTCATACATGCTGACGAACTTCAGAACTAAGTTGGCAAGTAGTGCACAGCAGGATCACCACATGGAGGAGTTGCATCACCAGGCCAGAAACACGTTGACGTTGTGCCATTAAGGAAACAAGTCCCAGGCATCCCTCCCATTCAATGCATGTCATCTGCAGAAATGATGGGATAGCCAGGAGGTGGCTGGACCTGCCCTCCTGAGCATGCCAAAAGGCCAGACCTTACATGTGATGCTGGGGGCACATGCTCACTGCCACAACTCAGGGTTGACGTGCACATAGTAGAAGAGTGAGAGTGGGGATTACTTTTTCAATACCATGACTGAATACTCTGTGACTATCGCATAGATATACACACCAGCAGGCAGACAGTACCTCTCCAATAATGCCGTACCTCGTACAAAGCCAAGTGCTCTCACATCACTTCGACTGCAATGGAATACAAGAGTAGATCAGCTATGAAGAGATCATCCCTTATATTTGGATTTCCTGCAAATTTGTACTTTATATTTTATGTTTGAAAATGCCAGTGCAATTCTAATCTGTCTCCTCCTTAGGGCTTGTTTTACAACACTGCCACAGCTCTTTCTTAGCATCTTTCACAATGGCACCCAGTTAAGAAGCCAGGATTCTTTCCCACGTGCTGAATGCAACAAAGGCAAAGCACTATTTTCTGGCTGAGTTAAAGAAGAACTTTGTCTGGATTCATTTCTAAAATGATCATTCTCTTTGCTAGCATTATTCCTATATGTGCATGTTGCCCTGTAGACAATGTGCAGGAATTTAACAGCAAGGTAGATCAAAGGTAAAAACTGTTCTTACCTGTACTGTTGTGATATATAAAGTCAGCACTGAGGCCAAGAGAGGGGGAAGAGTACGTGTGTGTCTGTCTGGGGTGGGGGCACTTGCACATACACTAAGTAGAAAAGGTGTTTCCTACATTTTTAGTTTTTTCAGGGTTAAGAATATCAGGCCCAGGCAGTCCTATTTTTGCTAGACGATTCTGTCAAGACTTCTGGAAGATCTGAAGTGGGTCTTCAAGAGGCTGAGACCTAAGATGAAGCTAACTTCTGGAGGAGAGAGAGATGCCAGATCTGCATTTCAAATGGTCTTAATTCAGCACAAAGAATGAGCCAACAGGAACATCAAAACATGATTGGTTTTGCCAGTAGCGTTCTCATAAAACAGTGATGATGCTATTCTCCTTTCCTCAAGCTTAAGTATCTGCATTAACTAACACAGTTACTTTTTTTCTACATCTGAAATGATCGTGCTTCACACAATTGAAAAAAATGAGACAAGTTTAGAAAAAAATGGTTATAGCACCTATGCTGCACTAGTTGTTCTCCCACGACCACATATCTGAGTACATACAAATATGTGCAGAATGGAGAGTACAGGTAGTTCTCACCAGGAGAGAAACTGGGAAATCATTTCTGCTTGTTGCAGAAGGGATGAAGTCTGTGTGACAAACGCAATGGGACTGGGAGTCAGGACCCCTAGATTTTGTTCCCAGTACAGTTCGTTGTGCGAACTTGGTTAAGTTACAAGAGCAGATCTATTTATTATAAATGTATAATGAATAATACATCTATATCTAATAGATATTTTATTTTTATTAATACACACGACACCAACTAGGCACCTGGTTTGCCACTACAGTATCATGCTGCTTACCACAGCCTGACATTTTCCTGGGGCCCCAACACCTGTATCCCTCAGTTTTCTCTTGTTTTATATTTAATTTCAAGCTGCCCGAGGCAGAGGACACCACAGCACTTGGGACTAACAGGTTCATCCCTGGGCCTGTTCACAAGAAATACTAGCATTGCTTCAGCATAGCTTCTTACATCGTAGGGCTGTTGAGAGACTTAATTATTCTCTATTGAAGTACTACTATTCCTTCTTAGATGGAAGGGAATTATTTTTCATTGAAGTAACATGAATACCTATTGAGCTACATAGCTCTAATACTTGTAAGTATAATTATTGTTAGAGAAGGCTTTATTAAGTGGCCCAAAATGAAGCAGTTAGCCATTCACTATACCAGTAAGCTTGGGTAAAATTATTAATCGCACCCTTTAAACTACAACAGATTTCACCAGTCCAGCTGGAACTGTTTGATAGCCTGGACCCTCTTGGCCCTTCTAAAAATAATCACATCATATGTTCTGTTTATTAAATTTTGATTCGATCAAGACATTCATCCATTTCTCTGGGGGGCTTTTACAAAACTTAAAATACAGAGCAATCAAATGAATTCAATCGCAGATGTAATGAAATGACCTTCCCAGGAAGTAAAACCATCTTTATGAAAAACAAGAAGAGCCTTCCATAGATTTGTTCAAACTGCTTGCAGCTTGGAAGACAGCACTTTTGTCTAAGAGGCTGGAAAAAATGGTAGCTATCGTGTTGTAGTGCATTATTAGAAGTGACAATTATCTCTGTATTCATGCAATTAGAACTTCTAATATTATGGAAAATAACGAATGCACCACTCCTGTTCTGGATGGCCTAGCATTAATAAAGCAAACCCATTTTGAATGCCCAAGGCCAGGACCTCAGGGACAGCAGATGGTGCCCGGGATACCGGTTCTCACATTAGCATAAGAATAGCACTGAGTGGGTCACAGATTGCCTTCAGTTGTCCACAAAATCTCTCGCCTTCTACCAAATGAGACAACAGCATTGTTTGGGGTCTTTTTTAATTTAGGTAATCAGTGCTTCATTATATACGAGAGAACTCATTTCACCATTAAGTCAAGCAATAAAGGAAACCACTTCCTTTGTAGCCTTGCTGGGCTCTAAAAGCTCATCATTCAAACTCTAGGACATATGACAAAAGGAAATGAGCAATAGTTGATAATATGCATTTAAACACTTAAGGCCAAATGACCTCTAGTTCTTAAAATTACATTTTTTTTTAATGGCTTCTAATTCTGCATACAATCCACTGCAGCTGCAATCAGTTGAAAGCTCAAATCACTACATTTAGCTAACAAACTAGATAGTATCGTGTGGGACAAGACTACATTGCACACAAACATGGAAAAAAAAAATCATGGACTGACCTGGCCTCTCTGAAAACATGGGTTGAAATCCTGCCCTATAAGAGTCAATGGCAAAACTCCCTTTGACTTCAAAAGAGCTAACACTTCCACTTGGTGCCAAGTACTCGCCACCCAACTTTCTGTACATTCCCCAATTTCCCCATTTCAGCCGCATCAGCGTGCAGTATACAGCAACAAACAACTAGGGTCTTCACGATGCCCCAGGCTCAGAGTCCACATTTTCACCTGCAATCTATAAGGAGTAGGGGTGCACCAATACAGATTTTTTGGGCCAATACTGATGGCTGATTTTTAACAAACCTTATTGGCCAACTGCCAACACACAGCCTGGCAGCTTGGAGAGTAGTGCCCGCCTGGTATGTCTGTTGTGGGGGAAAAGGCAAGCGGGGAGGGAAGAGGCATGGGGAGGCAATGGAGGCCCTGCGGTGAGGGAGGGAGAGGGGCTTGAACTGGGGCAGGAGCTGCACAGCTGGGGTGGGGTGAGGGACAGAGTTGCAGCTCATCCAGGGGGCACACATCCTGGAAGGACAGAGGGGGCATGTGGCCCCAGATCTGTCCCACTCCCCACCCCAGCCATGGGTCCCGTTCACCACCCTGGCTGAGCAGCAATCCCAGCCCCAGCCCCTGCCCCACTCCTCCCTCACCTTGGGAGGCCTCAATCTGTCCTCACCACGCCCCTTCCCTCCCCCACATCCCTTCCCCTCCACAGACTTACCTGCAGGGACCTGCTCTCCACGCTGCCCAGCTGCATTCCTGTAAATCGGTTATCAGATTGGTATTGGCCAATATGCCTGGTTAATAATTGATATCAACCAAGAAAATCTTTATTGGTGCACCCCTACCTTCAGGGGTGACACTGAGTGAAAACAGCACCTGGCTTTATCTGGACCAGATAGCCTGGGTTAAACATATTGCTAACCTTAGGACAGAGATGCATGTGCATGAATGGAAAGGGAGTTAGAGGCTATACCCAGATCTTCCAATGGTAGTAAAATGCCTGAGAGTAGTAAGCCCTGGCCTCCCCTTTTCCTGTTCCCATGCATCCTTGTTGCTTGTTCAGCAGCTTTCCAAACTTATTGGTGGAGATAATTTTGAAGAAAATTTTTTCAAAGTAGAAAATGTGAAAATGTTGCAGACTGTAATTAGCAGTACTCTGATTAAAGAGTTACCAAAACGAGCAACACTGACTTAATAATAAAAGTACCAAATTTGGCTTGCTGTGATCATCAGGGTCAAGTTATTCATCATTCACAACTATTTGGAGAAGCCCCGATTCTTTGTGAAAACCTGTGTTAAACTGGAATGTTTCAGGAGTGTTAACATGAACCCTGATTAGTCTGAAAGGGTGGACCAGAACATGCATAAGTCATGCCCGTTATTCTCCTTGTTAAATCATTCTTGTAGAGAACAAAAACAAGTCCAAAGACTCAAGCCACTATGCCAATGCTGAAGAGAACAAGTTGCAAATATTTCACAAGCAACCACATTCGAAAGATCCAACTACTGTGCGAATCGAGAAAACCACCAGTGGTATGCATTGGATTTGCTAAACAAATGTGGATTATTCATAATAAACAGTGCCATTTGGCATCTTTTTAGCCAACTGTGTAATTCTGAGAGCCAGTTTCTATAAAATCTTTGCCTGCTTCCAAGACACTAAGAACATACAGCTTATAGCTAGCGTGATATGGCAATGATATGGAAAAGCAATTTGAAAGGAGACATTGGGGGGGGAGGGATTCTTTCATCTACAAATTAAGGGATAGTTTAGAGTCTTATGAGAAGATCCTCCCTCCAAGAGGCACAAACAGCAGCCAGGAGTCCATCTCCCAGTGAATTTTCTCTTTGATAATCTTCCTCTTAATCATTAACCTACTTTTCTCCACTGACACAATTTATTTTCTTGCCCAGGGTAATGCAAGTGGTCATTTTCACTTCCTGGCAATACACAGGGGTGTCTTATATATCACACCCGTTCTCTACTCAGGCATGTAGACAAAACAGCTGTTGTAAGACACTACCATGAGCCCATCCAGTGCAGTCCCCTTCAGAATTACCCATTTTGGGAGATGGTAGAGGGCAACCACAAAAATGTACACAGTTTGAAGGAAGTGGAGTCCCCACTTACCTCATTCACACTCAAAATACCCCAGTCTGCTGAAGTTCCAGGAATGGGTGCTATGAATATAGTGCTACGGATACAGAAATATGGATCTTAGGACAATCAAGTACAGTAATATCTCATTAACAAAGCCTCTAGGAGCAAAGCTCCTTTATAACGAAGTCAGCCGGCAGTGAGCTCCCTGCAAGCAGGGAGTTCCATATCCCTGGCAGGGCTGGGGGCTGAGGGGCACAGCAAGGCTGTCGGGGGGGAGTGAGAGGCACAAGCAAGGCTGGGGAAGCTGTGGGAAGCCTTTAATGGAGTATTTAGTTATTTTTTCTTTCTTCCACCCCCGCACCTCTTCTCTGAAGTCCTGAAACGCATCCCTATACCTCCTATGTTATTTCTACCTCTGATAATGAAGTTTCTGAAAACAAAGTGATATCATAGAACTCATCTACTTCATTAACCAAGGTATTACTGTACTGCATTCTGGGCTTTCTAAGCCTGGTACACCTTACTTGCAAACAGATCTGCCTGCTAGTGATGGCAGAACATTGACACAAACACAGGATCCCAGGCCCAGGCTGATGGTGAAGCAACTAAAAATAGCATTTATGCATAACACAAACTGGCACAAGGGACAAGAGAAATCTTTTGTTGATGGTGCTATTCATATTTCTCATGTAACACTTTTCGTTCCCTAAAGCCAATGTACTACTTGACAACTAAAAAAAGAAGTCCTCATCTCATTGGTTTTACTCTTGCAAACACAAATAATACAGTAGCATTACTTGGAGTGGGGCAGGAGATCAAGAAGCCATATCTGAGCAGCAAGAGCAAATAACTGTTTATACATCATGTTCTGCGCTCTTTAATGAATGCTATAAATTGTACAGACTGTCCAGAAAGAACAGGGAATCAGTTAAAGTGTCTAAATGACTTGGAGACTTTTTACCAGTGAAATCAGGGTACCATCACTGAATTACAGCAGTATCTTTCTTTTGGTTCCAGGAGACAGATGATTTTGTGATTAACCAACATCATCAAGATTCTAGCTTCTAACCCTGATTAAGCAGACTGCTAAAGGCCATTTTGAGGTGCAAAATATCTAACAACTGTGATTATTGTTCTACTCTTTGGGGGAGGTGGATGGGGTGGAAACCACACCTCTTGCTTCCTTCCTTTCAGTTGCTTTGAGGACTTAAGAAAAATACCCCCAAAAATGAATGGTGGCCACGCTGCGTATGGAACATGTGGCTCAGTTCTCAGCACTGTTTGTTAGGTAGGAAATGTAAGTAGGCCAGCACACGCTGCCATGTTTTGGCATACTACCTGTGGGCGTAAGGATAGTGGTAGTGGGCATCTATCCTCCAGGGGGATTCCAAAGATAAGCACAGGGTCTGACAGAGAAGCTGTTACATTTTACTACAGGTAAGTCCAGGTCAAAAGTAAGACTTTTTACATTCGCTGCAGAACATAAATGGGAAGAGTAAAACAAATACAAATGTAGTTTTGAAGGGTCATGCTTTTAATATCCTTCAGTGAACATGTACTACAAAGGCAGAGTAATGCAGACATGGTGAAATACTTAAAATAAAAAAATTGATCCGTTATAATTAAAACCAGTTTTCACTGAATCTGCTAGAGGAATAGTTGGGGGTCTGCTGAAGAGGTGATGGTGTTGAAATATTAGACAAAAATAAGAGCATTAAAACAGCCTGACTAAAAATCCTTTCCCCCTCGGTTATTCAATTTTCACTTTCTTGATTCTTGTGATGTCAGAATTTCCCTGGCTCTTTAGTCAACCAAGAGTCCTCCACAATAAAGGCCTGAATGCCTAAAGAGAAAAACAATTAAGGAATGAAAAGCCCCTTCAAAGTAAAGTAATCTTTCATCTCCCTTATTCTTCATGAAGAAATACCGTAGCTATCCTGACAGGATCAGGCCCCAAGATGTACTGGTCACAGCTTAGCAGATGAGTGAGAAAGATTGTTAATTGTGTAAGGAGAAGACTTTAGAAGTCATTAAAACTACTCAAGGAAGGACATAAAAAATAGAGCTCCCTTTTCTCCCCTCCTCAACTCACAATGTGAATAAAACTTACAAGTGAAACATAACAAAGCATTTCTCTAGTGCTAAAAAGAGAAAGCCCAGAAATACAGACTTAAAGCTGATGCTCCATTTTTCACTTGCTTGCCTCTGTTGTGCAGCTGGTATGGCAGTCTTGCAGCTGGTATGGCACAAGCAAGATCCCACACTGTTCTGAAACCTCCTGTCATCTGCCATGGGCAGGTGCTAGCCCAGTCCAGCAAGGGTGGGAAAATCAAGCTACAAAGGCTGATGTTCAGAAGACGGGAGCAGTAAAGCCTTCTGCTGGTTCTCTGCATCAGTTAAGCAGTTTGCTGTGGTCCTGGATGCAGGGGTTGAAATGGTGCTGGAGGTCGTGTCAAGCACTGTTCTAAGGGTTTTTTTGCAAAAATTAAGTTCAGCGAACTAAATAGTAAAATAACACTTAGCACTCACACAGCACTTCTTCACAACTTCCCAGGGGCTTCACAACGATGAGCAAATGTTACTGCATCCATTGCACAATTAGTCAAAACACGACAAGGTTAAGTGAATTACCCAACCTCACCCAAGTCAACAGAAGAGTCAAAAATAGAAACCACATCATTCGACTCCAGCGCCATGACTCACCATGCAGCCTCCCCAAATCAATACCAATTTGGTATCTAGTGCATCCTTTATCAGGGGATTCTGTCCAGCCAGTGCTGACAGTGCGACTCAACGGGTGAATCCCTGTTGTGCGAGAGGAGGTCAGTTCGACAATAGTTTTTGTCAGTATTTTCCCCAGGTGTATATGGTTATTCAGGTAAACTTTTTCTGACTCTGTATGTAATCTAAATTATTTCAAGTATCAGATTAATTGTTTCTTTAGTAATAAACACATTTCCCTAAAACTGAAGAGAGTCCTGCTAACCAAGCTCCACCTATAACGAAGTCCTGCACAATGAAATGAGTTACAAGAGATATTAAATGAGGTGTCAGCCAAAACCAGTTTCACTGCTTTCAATGGCTTGACTTCCAGGCACAATGTTTTCTATTACAGTGTATTAGTATTAGTAATAATATTATTAATAGTATTAGTACAGTGTATCTATTACAGTGTACAGGTATAAAGTGAATGTCTCAACCTGAACCTCTTGGGGAAGAGAAGTTTTAACCCCCATCTTTCCTTAAACCACTTCCTCTTTATCTGAACAAAGCAACTTCTGTAGAACAGCAGCATCCCTTCACACCAGCCCACGAACTAGCAAAGCTAAACCAGGTAAGAAATACTTTTTCACAGAACACAGAACCCAACAAAGAACAAATTCCTCAGGCCAAGAGCTTAACAAGATTTAAAAAGGGATTGGAAACTTACAAGAATATCCAGAATGATCCTATTTCGCGAGGATGGAAGACACGTTCAACCTTATGGTCTACGGCTTAAGCCATTAAGAGATCAGAATGAGACCTAGCGTAGCAAGCATATTAGCCCACATCTGCCCAATATAGAGTTCTTACACTTTCATCTGTAGTATCTAGTACTGGTCACTGCCAGAGGCAGACTCCCAGACTAGCTAAACTTCTGATCTGATCTGGTATGGCAACTCCTACGTTTGACTAAAACACAACACTACACCAACTGCCAGGCAGCTCAGCTTTCCCATCTGATCTCCTGTCTTATTATGGAAGACAGATTGTTTGATTATTGCCCTCTGATAACCTCTGCATAAATTAACCACAGAGGACTAAGTCAGAAATTATCACTGGAAATTCAATCAGGGTTTAACTGATTTTTAATACATCATCATGCTCAGGTCAAGGTTCTTTGACCTGCCCAAGCCTTTTGGAAAAGGTTTCATTAACAGAACATGAATTACCTTGTAGAGCTTAACAAAAAAATTACAGGGAAGGAAACATGGGGTTGGAGGGTCAGAGACAGGAGGGAACAGCTAAGCCCGAACGTTGCAATTTCAGGGTTTAACGCCCACATTAGGAAAGGGCATTTATCAGGTAGGTCAGTCTACAAATTCTGATATTGTCAGAGTTGGACAAGTTAAGATACAGAAGAACCATCAGATGAACTGTACCCTTGGTACAGTTAGATGGTAAGTATTTGGGGCAGGGCTGTTATTGTGCTTTTGTACAGCACCTAATACAAGCCTATTTCTTCTTGTATACATACAAGACATATTGCAGTGATCCTCAGGTTTGCCTGGGGCAAATGACTGACCTCCTAAGGATGCTCCGTAAGAAATAAACAACACAGGACTAGATTTGCACCCAGAGACAAACTGAATGTTGCAAAGGCAACTGTGCAGAAGAGTGGATTCAACCCTGTGCAACCTGCAGGATCTCCAGGTACATTCATCAAGGGGAAGGAGAGAAACTGGATCAGCACTTGTCTGATCAAGGCCTAGAAACCAGAGATAACTGCAGGGTTTTCATATGTATTATGGCAGAATTCTGTCTCCTCCTGTTTTGGAACTACAGATTCCACTGAAGAGCTGATCAGGAAGTTATTTTCCAACAAAATACTTTATAGAAAATATCAGTGACTCAAAAAACAACACATTTTGTTGTTGTTGTTGTTGGGGGGGGGGGAGGGGGCAGAAATTGTTGGAACAAAGCTCTCTCAGGCCTGCTGTGTACTTCCCACCTCCTGACAGGCTTGCTGCTGGAGACCCACAGCTTGGGTTCTGCTGACTCAGACTGATTTGCTTAAAATCCTTTCCACCAAAAATACTTCTACAAGAAATCTATGCTACACACACCCACACCCACACATTCAACCTAAATCCTCAGGCTTATTTGTACTGTAGCAACCATTTCAAGAGTTGAAATACTTGCAACGTCTGAGACACCAACATTAAAAATCAACCAGTTGGATACAATGAAGAGGAGTGTACAGACTGACTTAAAAAAACAACCACAATATGCAAAATGCAGGGCAGAAGTGACCTGACATGGTCACACTGACGCATTTCCACATTGCATCCTTCGCATTCTAGTTTAATACAGTCAAGGTGATCAAGAATTTTCAAAAGGAAGATTTTTTTTCCTATTGGAAAACATTGCTTCTTCAAATGGAAGCATTTGGCCATAAACATGCATTGATTTAATTTTGGAAAAAAAAGCCAAACGGAGCTTTTATGAAAATGCTAAAAAAGGAACAAACTTAAAAATGTTGGGATTTCCCAACGCTGCCCAGGTCTACCAGAAAGCGGAGGAGGAAGAGCACTGTCTGGAACTTGAGGAAGAGCCCAGAGTTACAGACAGGAGAGAGGAAGAGGACAGTTTTCAGGGTAAGACAATGTTCTGGGAAACTGGATTTGGTTTTTAGCTCTGCAACAGATTCCATGTATGCCCCTAGGCCAGTCACAAAATCTCTGTCTGATTCCCATTTATATAACAGGGATACTGATTTTAGTAACATAGTGCCTGCACTATCACTGACTATCAACCACAGGAGCAGGGGCTAGGGTGGCATGGGCACTAAGGGGCACAGTTGACAGCCCAGAAGTCACACGTTTCAGGCTACAACAGAAGCATCCACGGTGCAGCCGTCAGACTAACAAATCCATGAGTCCTACTAAACAGTCTGTTGCAAGGACGTGAAAAAGGAAGGAATGACAGGAGTGGGGCCTTCAATATAAGCTCTTTAGGGCAAGCCTGTTTCTTCTTGCAAATGTACAAGACATATTGCAGTGGTCCTCAGCTTTGCCTGGGGCAAATGATAATTCCACTGTATCAGGACTTTCTTCCCAATAAGGTATTGATCAGGTAGGTGAGGGCAGAGAGCCACTAAATCACCAAAGCAAGCAGACAAAACACGCCTGAGAAATAACCAAGTTGTCCAACACATCACTACTGGAGAGTTTTACAGCCCCAGAAACGTTCCCTTTCAGCGCCCTCAGCAAACATTTCAGACAGCACAGAACTTTAACCCACCCAGGAAACTACCCTGTATATATATCCTGCTACATTTCCCTCACGCAGCCAGAGACATCTGTTGGATGAGGCATCCCAGCACAGGCAAAACCTTCTGGCTCCCAATGTAGTTGGAGACAGATTAACAGGGAGAATGATCTGACGTACAGATGTGAAAGCATCTTTGGGTAAGTCTGGCTCCATCCTAAGAGTTAAGGAGCAAAAAGGTGCTAATAATGCTAGAGAACTGAAAGAGATTTTTGTTATATATTATGCTAGAATAACCAATAGTAGTTTTATCTACATAAATTTAAGGTGATCTTTACCGATGCCCCGCTGATCTTTACTGATGTTCCAAGGTATTTCAGGCCCAATGTCTTCCCTACTGAGTGGGTATTTCCATGCAGCTGTTGTGCCAGCCAGTGACAATCTGTTTAAAACTGGAAACAGAAAATCTGCAGGGCCTACACGTCCAGTCCAAAAGCTCGGTGAAATTAACCTTCAGGAATGGCAATCGTCCAGAAGCATAGTTTGAAGCCAGCTAAGACACGAAGAAAAAGTCAAGGCAACTAAGAATTTCAAATGTAATGCTGCTCTGCTAACACACAAACGTATTCAGATTGCACTAGTGTAGCGAGACCAGAATAGATGTGGTCTATTTGTAGTGTGCAAACTTTGGTTTTGTTGGTGGGCATGGGTTTTGGGGAGGGGGGGCAGTCGTGAAGCGGTTCTCCCAACTTCTATGCAAAGAGCTGCGATTTCTGCTTCAGTCAGAGCATTATGAAGTTGGAACTGAAAAAAATGCTTCATTCCATAAGTCCAAGTAGGCCATGAGAGCTACTGCTGCATTATAAAGTAGTGCTGGCTGTACCAGCTCCCATATGTCGATTACTGTGTTGTACTCTGTTTAGCTGCAGCTGCACTTCACCCTAGATACAGCTGCATCTCAGAGATAGGGAAAGTGACCCCTGTGCCACCTATCAGTTACTTTGGTCTCCTTTGCAATAAGTGGCACAGTACAAGCACAACATATAAGTGCCATCAATGGTGAAGTTGGATGTGCATCATGGAAAATATTTAACCGATAGCTATTCCAGCACCCCAGTTTAGTGTAGCTGATTATGACCTCTGAAAGGCCTGGCTTACACACAAGCCTCAGGTGAGTCAGGAGAGATCCAGTTATAATACAACTAAGAGCAGTAGTAGAGACAAGGCCCTGACCAGGCAAAAGCACTCTACTACCCAGGATTTTCCTTTTCACCTGACTACAGGGCTCTGGTTCACGCTTCAGACTCTAATTGTGACCTAACAGCTCAAGAGATGACTGTGTTGTTGCTGGGTCACCTAATCAGTTATGGGGTCTAATACTTCCATCCTCTCTGACTTCCCCTTCAAGCAGGTCATACTTTCTAGTGAAGCTAAGGAGCATTAAAAGGGCTACAATGAGACGTCTGCTCTCTGGATGCCCCATCACCCCTTTCCCAGTTGTTGTGCTCAGACCCCCAGAGAAGCATGCAACCTCAGTTTAAAATACAGTCTGTTGGCTGATTCCCCTGCTGTGAACCAGAATATGGAAACTTGTTTAGACTTCTTAGTGGTATTAGCAGGGGCAGTTTGCTTTAACATTCACTGCAGGATGGGCAGGACCTTAAGCCAACTGCAGGAATCCCTGCAGAGCATGCAAACCAAACTGAGCTGCTTGCATGGAGAGAAGTAGCAGGTGCCACTAGGGACAGAGGTAATACCAAGGGAACCAGAGAGATTTTAACAACAAGCAGAAAACAACAAAGTTTCAGCATGGGAAAAGGCAAGCTAATATCACTAAAGAAAACTGGCTCTGGAAAGCAAGGGCACCAACACGGATTCAGGGGCAGAGTGAGCAAATTACATGTCAGTCAGCAGTAATACGTGGCATCATTAGAACCCCTGCAAGTTTGCAGAGGCATCACATCAAGGGACAGAGATAACAATGTCTCCATGAAAGTGATGGTACAAGTCTAAGGATCACAGTCAGTCTTCAAAAAAACTTTGGCACGTGGTCTCATTTTCACATGCTGAACACCTGCAACCCCTACTGCCTGTGCTTACAAACCAAAATATACACCTCTTCCCCACTCCAGGGGAGCCTGCCAGGAGGCAAAGGGTTGACAGTTTTCCCAGCAGAGGCCCACAGTGCAGAGAGTGTATAGGAAGTACAACATTCAGGAGAAGGACTGATCGACATCTGCTTATACACCTGCTACTCTACAGCGCTGTAACGTCAGGGGCACTGGAGCAGGAGAAAAAGTTAAGGCAACCCCCATCTCCTCAGCCAGAGGAGAGACAAACCAACCATTTTCCACCGACAGGTTGGGGGATGACCTCCTCAGCAGCTCAGAGGCTGAGAGAGATCTTGGAGTCATAGTTGACTCCAAGATTAACATGAGCCAGGATACAAACTAGTGGAGGTTAGATTTAGGTTAGACATTAGGAAGAAATTTTTTACAGTAAGGGTGGCCAGAATCTGGAATGGGCTTCCAAGAAAGGTGGTACTATCACCTAACTTGGAGGTCTTCAAGAAGAGGCTTAACAGTCACCTGGCTGGGGTCATCCGATCTCGGTCCTCTTTCCTGCCAGGGGCAGGGGGTTGGACATGATGATCCACTATGGTCCCTTCCAACTCTATAATCTATGACTCTTTAATCCCCGAGTTGCGATTTGCATAGACCTGAATCTGGCTGGAAGAGGTCAGAGCAACTATGATCACTGTTGAGGATGCAAAAAGACAGGCAATGTACAGCAGAGAGGTTACATTGGCTACACAGCAGCCAAAGCTCAGATATGGCGGCACCAAGCTTGCGTACAGTCCATACTGAGCACTATACCAATATCTACACTTCCCAGCAAGGTAGAGCCTCTACCAAGGCAGCATCAAAGATCAATGCTATAATTCACTCATATTGCTTTCCCTGCATACTGTTCATATGCCCAGAATAAGTTATTCTTATTCAAAAGAAAGCAAAGAAAGAACAGAAAAACCGTTCTCTACAGATTCATAAGGAAAATGAGAGCTGTGCTTTCAGCCCATTCTTAAAACTCTTTGTAGCTGGAGACTGTCAGACACTCACTACACCAGTTTGACAGTAGGCTAAGCTACAAATGTTGAACTGCTGTCAAGTCATTCTAGTCTGTTTAGAAAGAAGCAGAGAGCCTGATGCATATGCTCTAGAACTTGAACTTTTAAATTGCTTTCAACACACCTTCATATTTTATTTAAAGAAAATGAGTAAGGCAACAGATTGAGTAGCTAGTTAAAAATTCCTACTTGCGTTATCCCACTGCTCCCCAAGTTATTTCCGCTGTCCCGTTGTTAGAAAGTAGCATGCAGTGCTCCATTACAGATTCCCAGAGTGTTTCACTGATCATCACGGCCTTGAGAGAGGCATGGGGTTTTGCACAACAGTGTAACAGGGTGCCGACACAATTCTTCTAGCTTAAAAGCAGCATTATAAGGTCTGTTTCTAGGTGTTGAAGAAACAGTTACGTTCAGACAGCAGAACCATGACTACAGTTGCTTCAGTTCCCCGCTCATGAATGCTCTGACTGATCCCATGAATTGCTCTTCTCTCTGGGGTGGTGTTAAAAGGAAGCAAAAAGCAATGCCCACCCCTCTGCGGCAAACTGTCAGGCACCGGGCAAGTCGCTGCCTCCATCTTCTTATTCCAAGCAAAATCCAGGACATACAGACCTCAGCTGCCAGTGTGTTTGTCTTGAGCATCAAAGGACACTGAAATGCTAAGCACTCAGCGATGTCCACCATAATGTATATATTCAAGAAGCAAATCAAAGAGGGAATTTGAATGGTACTAACAGGTTTTTGATCCCAAATTAAGAATGGGTCTAAAGCTCTCCTACTTAAATAGGCTTATAAAAATAGTTGTACTAACTGTACTGACTGTCTCTTTATTTTTAAAAAACCTAGTCCACTGATTACATCAGCCACTACACTGGGCCCTTCAGTTAAAATAAGCTCATCCCAAGCTGAATCCTAGTATGAACCTGACAAATCATGTTCCTCTGAGAAACTGTTCATCATTCCTGCTGGCAAGGGGAGCAATCTCAGCTCTAATGAACAAGTCATTTTCAGATTTTCACCAGGTCTGCTTTTAGGAAAATGGAGACAAATATACCCACCCCAGCCCTAATAAATCCATACTATGCATCAGAAATTACAAGTTACGGTACTGCACAAACCTGCTGTAACATCACCGTTGGACACTGCTGTGACCGGAGGAAGACATACTTTAAGAACGAGAACCCAAACACTGAACTATAGGTAGATGCAGTAACAAGGGCAAGGAGGAATATAAGGCCTGATCCCACTGAATCCATAAAGCAAAGTTCCCATTTCCTTCAGTACTGCAGGCCCAACCCCACAATTTTACTTGGCCAATTGTTTCAGCTAAAGAAATTGAGAGTAATCCCAGTGTGTGAGACCGCAGTATTAAAGAGGATACCTGCAGCTGTCTTTCAACTACTCCATTGCTCATTACAACTAATGCCATCTTAACTAGGTTAAGCTACCGTTGGTTTGAATGCCCTTAAAAAACACACTGCTTTTATTCAGACTGGTGGACATAATAAAAGCCTCTGCATCAAATGGGAAGATCACGACACAAATGCCAGCATCCTTGCCAATGCCGATGTCACCAACATTGTGGGTGATCCTCAAGCACGGACTTTGCTGGACTGGGCCTTGCGTGCAGAGGCCCAACTCTCAACTCCCAGCCTAGTGACAGCCCGAGACCTCACTGTGGCCGGGGAATCGCCACCAGGATGCACCGAAAGCGCACCCGCAGGCGTCGGGCACCCTCAGCTGACCCCGACAGTGCTACATCCACAACCGTTTTGAGATGCGGCGCCTCGCACCTGAAGCGGAGAAGAGAGAAGGGAGGAAAGGGATGGAGACCGGTCCTCCTCTCCCCTGCGGAAAGACCTGCGACGCCGCGGACAGGTCTCGCCCGACGTCTACGGCACCGATGACACCTCGAGCCCCGGCGCGAGGGAGGGGCAGCGCGGACCAGGGGGCTGCGACTGCCGCCCGCGGCACCCCACCCGGCGGGCAGGGGCAGGAGGCTGGGCGCCGTCTCCCTCCTGCTCCCCGGGGCGCCTCCCCCGGCCCCGCCAGCGCGGGGTCCCCGCCCAGGGCCGGGCGACGCCGCGGAGGACACACCTGCCGGGGCGGGGCGGGGCGGGCCGGGTCCGGCTGAAGGATGCTCCAGCTTCCGCGGGGCGGCCCCGGGGCTCCCGGCTCCACGTGGCTCGGGCGGCGGGAGAAGCGCCGGTGCGCAGCGCGGGGGCGGACGCCCGGGATTGGCCTGATCCTCATCTACCGGGGACTTGTGGTTCCTGCAGCCGGGCGGAAGTGAACCCTCCCTCGCCGGGCCGGGAGCTGCCCGCGCGGTGCAGCCGGCGAGGAGGAGCTTGGCCCCGCTCTCCTGCAGGCACCTGCGCCGCGCCGCCCGGCCTCGAGCACCTGGAGGCCTGCGCCCGCTTCCGCCTCCGCCTCGGGGCTGGGAAGAGACGGAGCAAACGCACCGGGAGCCCGCCGCAGTTCGCCCAGGCCCGGCCCTGTTTGCAGCCCAGTCTTTCTTCTGGTTGCGGGCGGGACAGTCAGCCGCAAGCAACAAAAAATCAAACCCAGCTCTCTGCCATATAGGTGAGAGAAAAGGGGAGGTGGAGAAATAGTTTGTTCCTCTTCTTAAATAGTTGGGAGGTGCGCAGGTCTCTCGGAGAGGGAAGCTGGGTACATGTCTGGAGCAGGGGTTCCCAGCTTTATGTGCCGAAGGGCACGTTTGAATTTAAAAGGAAAAGCAGTGGGCGCCAGTATGAATATTTGAGTTCAGAATCTAGATGGATCGATCATCTCATCCATGATGTAAAATTGTACCAGATCCACAGCTTCCCTTTCCTTTGTGCTCTTCTGCAGTTTTATCCATGGTGCCTGCAGTCACCCCGTTGGGAACCGCTGGTCTAGATAAGCTGGTGTAAACAGATAGGTAAATGAATCCAGCTGGTGTAACCTAGCAGCTTCATAGAAACCAGTGGAAAAAGCTGATGGCTTCATGAAGTGGTAAAAGCCCTGTTGATATTTTAAGTGTTTGAGATCCTGCTCAAACACGTGTGCATACAACTGAGATCAACTGACCCTTGCCAGATTAACGAAATAAACTCATGAAACCTGTGGAGACGCATCCAGCCTCACTGAGGTGGGATGAAAGCAGATGGCTTTTACCACAGATGCCAACAAATCCCTCCCTGGATCCCAACAGCCTTCCCACCTCCTCCTTTCATACACCCATGCATAATATTAATTCACATGTCAAGGGAAGGAAAGATAAATGCCCCTGTGATTTCAGAGCAACTGCACTGGGGGCACTTACCCAAGTCTCCCTGGACAAAACAAACAGGCAAATGACCACTTCTCTCCCGGTCAACCTGCAGCTAACCTCTTCCAGTTGTGAGACCGAAGTAGCCCCCACACAGTCCTGGGCTAGGCTGGCCGACATACTACTATGCACAGCTCTGCTGGTTGGGTGCCAGATGGTGAAATCAGCCCAACCTGTCCACTTTCCACAGCTTATCTGGGCCTGCCTGCTGCTGAGTCTGCCACCCCCTCAATTTAATTGAAGCACAGGACATGCAGCTCTTCTGCCTCTACCTTCTCCCAGTAATCTTCACACATTTAAGAGCACTGCTGTTGCCACACAGCAGGTAGCTTCCATGCTCCTTCTGTGGGTCTGCCTTCCCTAGGAAATGATACAGTCTCATGTGGAAACTGGCACGTAGTAAAATCACAGGAGAGACGGGCCGTTTGTGGTTCTAACACGTTTGCTAATCAAGATAAACAATACTGGAGTATCTCAGCTTTACATCAACCCACTAACTCCTGGTCGAACTACAACTATTTTGTCCATGCTATGTTTTTAGCACATGGATGTGTCGTGTGTCAAGTAACAAAAAAGAGTATACCTTTCTTCTTGTGAACAACGCCTCATGTTTGTAACACTGGTTCTAAATCACCTTCTAGCCACGGAGCCCAAGATAATTTACAGGCAATACAGGCAATCCTCGACTTACAACGTTTTGCACTTACAGTGTTTCTGAAGTGACAGTCCCCCATTTCAACTTTATGACATCAGTTTCAGCTTTACAACACTTGATCCAATGCCACACCACACCAGCGAACAAGCTCACTGCATCACTCATCTCCCTGGAGAACATCTGTCCAAACTTCCTTGGACACTTTCTTTAAGAAAGCAGACAAGACTCCAGAAAAACCTGCAGCCAAGACTCCTGAGAAGACTCCAGCCAGGAACCCTTCAAAAAGTCCAACCCAGAGCCTTTAAAAAAATCCAGTAAAGTCACCTCAAAGAAGTCCTTCCAAATCAATGTGATTGCTATTTACAATATAAATACATTAATGTAGCTATATTACTCATCTGTAATGGATCGAGTACAAAATTCTGAGGGTTTTTTTTGTGAAAATACGGTATCAGGCCAATCCCCCATTTATAACATTGTTTCTTATGAGAAAATTGGTTCCATGTTACAACAGTTTGGCTTAAGATGTGCTTTTCAGGAACCTATTGTGTTGCAAGTCCGAGGACTGCCTGTGCTTTAATGAAGCCTCATAACATCCCATACAGAGGTCAATCTTATTATCCCACATTGCTGATAATGTTGGGATAAAATGACTTGCACAAGGTCACAGAGCAAACATCAGAGCTACAAACAGAACCAGGAATCCTGAATCTAAGTCCAGCTTGGTCTTGCTACTAGCACTTCCATTGCCTGGACAGAAGGGTAAGTCTTTCCTGAGTATCTGAAAAGCTATCTGACAGGTTATAGAGCAGCAATAATTAATGTGCTGTCTGCTCTTACCCGTGTGTGTTTGTTTGGGGCAGTGTTTATTGGTAAAGTCCAGTTATGGGTACAGGACATGCAGAAAACAGACAAAGGTATCAGTTCACCAGATAATTCAATAAAATACATGGCAGTAATATGTAAGTGATGGAGGTACCATATGTCTATTCAGTATCTCAACCCACCATATTACAGTCACTGATTTACAACCATTAAGTTGTAAAGACTCAGGCCGTCTTCACTGCGAAAAAGTTGGGAGGTTTTAACAGTGGGAAAACTAACATGTTTTCATCATTGACGGTAGTCATATGTAGAATTTAGATTATGAATTGTATGGGTTGGTTTGGATAGGGATGATCCTGCCTCAGGCAGGGCTCCGAACTAAACGACCCTACTTTATGATTCGGTGGTTCACTCTCCTGCTATAAAATCCCAGTGGAGAAGGAGTACCTGTAGGTTTGACTGCAAGGTAGGTTAAGGTAAAGACTGTCCCCCACAATTGGCTGACCTCAGCTTTCCCCAGACAGTTGACAAGTACCTCACCTCTACAAGGATTTCACCCTGGAGTTAAGGCAGAAATCTAGTGGCACAGAGCTCAGCCAAACAGGATCAGGATGGGACATGGACTGAGGCTTCCTACATGCTTCCATCTTGTCTGGTACAAAGGAACCCACGGTACTGATACACAAAGTCACAGAGGCGTCAATTCTTGGTCGCTCCTGGACTTCGTGTCTGGTTCACCATTTGTAAAGTGCTGTCATTTATTTCATTCTCTTAGTTCTAATGCTTTTATTTGGAATTTAGCAAATGACATTTTGTTATTAACATTTAGTGTGTTATTAACTCACTCGGGGGGACCCCAGAAGGGTTTGGGAGAGACCTTGTTTCCCCTAGCACCCCCTGGCATAACAAGGAACAATGGCCACAAGTTGTTGGAGAGTAGGTTTAGATTAGACATCCGTAAGAACTACTTCACTGTCAGGGCGGCTAGGATCTGGAACCAACTTCCAAGGGAAGTGGTGCTGGCTCCTGCCCTGGGGGTCTTTAAGAGGAGGCTTGATGCCTACCTGGCTGGGATCATTTGAGTCCAGTTTTTCTCCTGCCCAGGCAGGGGGGTCAGACTTGAAGATTTACAAGGTCCTTTCCAACCCTACTTCTATGATACTATGATTCTATGATTAATAATAATATAATGTCCCCATGCCTAAACTTATATATTCCTCTACATAATTGCTACAGGATGAAAAACAATCTGCTGTTAATAAAGCAGAAACTAATCCCCAAAGGAAATAAATGCACCTAGAAATCATGAGCTTGAAGTAAAAAACAAAACAAACCACTGCCACGTTTGAAATATTTACAAGAGAAGAATTGAAATGGAAGATTATTTCTTCTCAAAATCTGCTTATTTCCATATCATGCCACTGATTTCCTTAACAAATAATGGTACATTTACCTGCTGTCTTGTATTTGTACAATAACAAACACCTGCCTGTTAAGGTTGCAGGGTAGAATGATGGGTTAGTGACTCCCACGTTCCTCTGAAAGGTCCACCGTCCATAGGGACGTGTGGTTTAGGTAAGACCATCGGCTTCATAGCTGTGGGGCAAGACTAGACAGAAGAAGTTTTCCAGTGTACAGTCCAAGGGAAGAAGGGTTCATGTGAGTGTTCACACCAGCAAGATGGTTCTCCTGAAAAGGCCAGTTGAGAGAGCCAGGTAGAGTGCATGGGTGAGGGGATATAAGCAGAGGTTAAAGGGACAAGCTAGGGAAGAAGGCTTAAGCAGATGGTGACCATTAGGGCACACAGCACAAAACAGAAAATACTGGTGTGTGATTGCAGTGAGGAGGAAGCAGGGGTGAGACTGCAGACTTTTCACAGCGTAAAGGGAGAGGACCTTGTGTGTTTCATTTGACCTCAGCTCAGGGAGGTTTACCAGGAATACCAGAGCTGCTGTTCTTACCCTGGCCCTGCAAGCATTTACGAACCTGCCCATCGCTACTCATTAATTCATTGCTGTCATAAGTCCCAGAGGTCCCAACCAGGACTAAAGCCCCATTGGCCTAAACATGGCACATTTCAGAGACAGTCCCAATAAAGGGGTGGCAGGGAAATGGGACAAACTGATCAAGTGATTTGGCCAAGGTCACATCGGGTCAATGGCAGAGCTAGGGATTAAACCCAGCACTCCTGAGTGCCAGTCCAGTGTCTTCATAATACACTGGCAGTATTTGCAGTATTTAGAAGGTCAGGATCTCTAAAAACTGCCAGCAACCCAGTGGAAAAAGAAAGTGCTCAACAGGCTTCCCTATTCTAGCAAAGCTTCCTCTGAGTCATCTTCTTTCAATACATTTTGTGTATGGGTGTTGAATTAACTAGCCAGACATCTGGATGGAGTTGAGGAAATTCTCTGTTGACAGAATAATGACTTCACCTGTAGAAAGAGATCGAAGGGAACCAAATAAATGCATTTGTAGGCTACTGAGAGATCTTCAACATCTCCTACTAGGAGATGATTAGATCTGCTGGAGGAGCAAAGGAGGGGGATGACTCTTCCATCATTATTTTTTAAATGACAGTGAGTTTATTGCAGGCAATATGTGCCAGACTGAAACCCCCAGACTACCTGCAGACCACATATAGCACAGATAATAGGAAGGCTGGCTTCCCCATCACATTGCCTCCAACAAGTACATCAGACACACAGAGGCACATTCTCTGGATGTGGGAGAAGGGGTTCAGGTTCAATGCCCCTTATAAATACTGTTTGCTCTGAACCTCTTATGATTGTACTGCACACAAACAAAATAAGTATATTTTCTGTTGCTATAGGAACTGAAGGCTCTAAGTATTTGCCTACAATATGTGGGTCAGATTCCAGTCTCCCTTACATCAGTATAAAACGAGTGACTCAATTACACGGTTGTAACTGAGGCCAGGAGCAGGGCCTGTATATTTTGATGCACCCTGAAAACTAATCTGCATTTCCAAATCACTAACACTTGCTGCTGGTTTTATTCTTCTAATTGTGTCATATGCAATGCAGTGTAAAAACATATCTCCAGTCTTCATTTATTGCATGTTGATGTTAATCAATTGTTGAGAACAAAGCCACCAACCCAGAAGTGTGCAATCAGCTGAGGAAATCATTGTGCATTTGCTTTCTAGCAATACCTCTTTGCCACCACTGAGTGACAGTGTTTCCTATGTTTCCATTATTAAGGATAGGAAATCTACAGGACCAAAATCCAATTTTAACTATTGATGGTTAATGCCACCTCCTATTGCTTTTGGTGCCCTATTTGTATGCTGTATTTGTTAAATTAATTACTTTTTCATAATACTGTGACTTATAAAACCGTTTATGGTATTTTTGCTACCATCGGCAGGATTCCACTAATGAATTAAATGAGGCATCTTAGCCAAGGTAATTCTTCCTTGTTAAATTTGTTGTTATAAGCCTACCAGGGTATATATTGAAGAGTAACTGGTTTATGGCCTGTCTTTAATCATGAAGGCATGAACAATTTTCCAAACCAACAACTTTTGCTATGAATATAAATTTTCAAAATTCAACATCATGGTTGTGAAACCCCATTAAAGTGTCATCATCTCTGCTGACAACTTAAAAGGCAATAACTCCTTTCAAACTCATGTTCTGCTTCAATTAGGTCATTGTGTCAGAAGAACGCAATGAACGTGGGAGTTTCTGGCTTCTGGTCTGAAACTCCAAGCACTAGATGCTGTATCTTTCTCTTAGGATGTGGCTCTCATAATAGTAGTCACCAATGTAAAGAACAATGAGGCCTTAAAGATCTATGCACATAAAGGACCCTTTCCATGGTGACCTCCCTCATGTTGATGAGAGCTGGGCTTCTGCCATCTACAAGACAATGTTTCATTCCTCCCCTGCACTACAGAAGACATTGTATAGAAATCTGCACAGAGGGTACAGGAAGCTGGTACAGGACAAGCAGGGGCATCATCTCCATCACTGCAGATTCTTTCTTGGAAAGTTAGTATTGCTGAGAGTCCTTCACTGAATCAAGAATCCCCTGATATGGGTGATCCCTTGGTCAGTTATTGTCTGAGGGCCACAGAGGTGTCAACGTGACATCAGAAGGAGCTGCCATGTAACATTTCTCTGTACTGATAGTGAAAAGATCCCTTTCTGCTGTTCCAATGGTAAAAATGGACCAGGAAGAGAAAGGGGCCTTTGCTCAAAGACCTTTTGTACCTTAATAAAATAATTTTCAAAACAAAAAGCTAGTAAACACTGGGACTTGTTTTTTTAAATTGCAGCATTATTATTGTTTTGAACTGTTCAAAAGGGATCGTTATTTTTCATGTGTTCAAGATTCTTTACAACTTTAAAAAACATGTTTTCATTGCTGAAAGAGTTGTTGACTTTTCTGCGCAATGAAAGCTCAGTACCAGCTCAGTAACCTTGTTTAAAAGTGAATACGTATTTATTTTTAAAAAGGCAAAGTAAAAAAGGCTCACATGAGAAAATTACAACCCGCTCTACTTAAACCAAAAGGAAACAAGAGTTGCCAGTTTGCCCAAATAAATACAAGAGCAGGAACAATAGCAGTAGCTTCCCCCACCCATCACACCCATCCCCAGAATACCCCCAGTTAACAAACCATGAACTAAAGAAGGCAATAAAACTTTCCTGAGTCCAAACTAGAAGATTGTACAAACACACTGGGGAACGAGCAAACTGATGAGTGAGAGTATTCTAGCCCAGTCTGTATGAGTGAAACAAGAATTATAGTGTCATTCTCTCCCGCCCTGCTCCCACCCCGCAGTGACAGTGACAGCAAACACTACAGTATAGACAGGACTTAGGTATTTTTACTACTTTGATTTCTAATCCTGCCCTGTAATCAGCTGCAAAGCCACAAACATTTCTCCCTGATTAGCTGTTTCAACTAATGAGAGGCTCAGGACTCAGCTAATAGGGCCATATTACCTGGCATTCTTGCATAGGTCTTTGTGGTTACATGGAGCATGACAGGTGCAGGATTGTGTTAGTGTATGTTCAAGGGGAAAAGAGATAAAGGCAAAGCCAAACTCAGACTTGGTGCAACTGCAGTGACTTCAGTCCCACACTGAATGTTTTGGATGGTTAACCATTCAGAAGCAAAACCTTGCAGTTCCTGTATGGTCATTACCCGAGATATAAAAGGTTTGACATTTTAATTAAGATCTACAATATCAATGTCACAAAATTAGTCTGGAATTACAAGAGTAGGGTTCAATATGATTGTAAAATGTATGGTGATTCGATTGAAGGTCAGCACTCAGTCATAAGCAGAGTGGGGCGGGGGGGTGCCAGCAGTCCAAGTTCAGGACTAGGGAAAATAAGAAACCAAGGGAAACCTTATATCCTCAAATAATCCTAGTAGAAGATATGATTTCAGCATGAAAGGATGCAGTCCTGCTTTAAAGTTTCCAAGCAAAAATCATTCTAATATAACTTCACTGCAAGATAAAAGCAGACTTGTGATCTTGTAGTACTGCACTCTTTGACTTGTATGTTTTTATTGGTGCTGCCATCCATATTAAAGAAAACAATCACTCCACTTCTGATATTAAAGATAACTTAAACATGTCCACTTCATAGAATCTGCCTGGGCTAATCCCTTTCCAGTAATAAGGCTGCCCTAAGTGTAAATTTTGAAGGTGAACTTCAAAAAGAAAAACAAACTGAGAAGTGATTTTGCCTCCTATATGGGATCACATTTTTAATACTTTTGTTTTCTCTGCATGGTATTTTTTCCCACTTGAAATATCAGGTCCTCCCCTTTGGAGAGGACCAGAGCAAAATCTTTGCAGAACCTGAATGGGAATATCATAATACAGCTGCAACAGAGGAAGAAAGAGAATCAGATACACACAAAACATTAAACTAGGAAAAAAACATACATCCAAAGGCAGAACGCTGGTATCCTTAAACGAAAGAAGCGTGGTCCAATAAATGGGCATACTGGACTGGGATTCAAGAAAAAAAGGTACTAACTCTTTGTGACATTGGCAATCCACTTTCTTTGTTGTTGCTTTGGTTTTTCCTTCTATAAAATGGAGACAATGAAACTTAATGTTCATTTCAAGGCACTTACCCCAAATGGAAAGTGCTTTGGAAGTTACTGATATAAAGAAGCTTTGCTAGAGACAAGTGTTAAGACTGCCTCGAATAAGGGAAAGTCAGCTGAAATTTGTAGACTTGTATCTGCTTATATCACTGGTGTTTTGGTATGTGGGCCAGGGGTCATAAAATAGTGGCTAATTTGTGATACAGAATTTATATATTTATGACACATATTTATGAATGGAAAGAAAGGGCTAGAGCTCTTAAGAGATAAGCCACCAGTGAGTTCTTGCATCTCTTCCTTCTATTGGAGAGCCCACCTCATAAGCTGTCACATGTTAGATATCACAACTGTTTAAACAGCATGAAAAATCAAATGGTAAGGAGGGTGTGAGTAGAAGGCTATGAGGACTGTTAAACTGAATAACTTGTGATTGTGGAATTAGTAAAAAAAACAAGATGGTAGTGTTAGACTCATAGTTGTGATGGTCCAGGAATAATGCAAGAGGCAAGGGTTTTGGGACATGATATCTTTTATTGGACTAACTGCATGGTTGGAATAAAGGTAGACAAGCTTTCAAATGCACAACGTTCTTCAGAGGTCACTTCATGAAGAAGTCTTGCATTCAAAAACCACACAGTTGGTCCAATAAAAGTTATCACCCCCAAAAAATCCTCGCCTCTAAAAAAAAATGTATTTTTTTGCGCTAGAAAAAAACAGTACGTGAAAATACTTTCCTTCCCTCCAGCACATGGCATTACACTGATACATTTATATAAAGGGATACAGAGCTCTTATTTTGACTTCATTGGGTGCAGGATAAGATGCTCTGGACTTGATTCTGACTTCAAATCATTTTGCATCATTGATTTATATGGCACCTGAAGCTGTAAGGGAGAGGACAGTCGGGTCCAACATGTTCCCCATTAGGCATATACTTGTTGTGAGTAACTATGAACAGCTAAAACAAAGCATGCCAAACATTGTTAAAATATGTCAAACTAAATTTTGCAGCCAACCAGCTCTTCAGCCTATGGACTGACACCTTCCACCACAGAACCATGCCATACCTACAGCATGGAAAACTACTGGGCCACCAAAACCTTGTGAGAAGTTTCATCTTTCCAAGAGGCACGTACAAAATTGAACAACAAAGGCAAAATAAATTCAAATGCAATGGGCTTGCGTCTCTTCTCATTTACAGCATAATTCCATTGGCTTCAATGGAGAATTAGACCTTGTTTCTCTAGAAACTTGAGCTTTAACAAAGGCTAGCTTGCTTTCCCCTTTTTGAAAGAGGGACAGAGACACAGAGAGAGAGTTACAAAGGAATCATTCAAACAGCACACATTCCCTAAATGGGAAGGTCACCCCAATGCTAAGGGCTTGTAAGTAAAACTCAGGCTTTCAATGCAGACTTTAAGCTAGCGACAGTATTTCTAAGGTACTAACCAGCCTGGCATTTAATTTGAAGTGGCCTTTAAGTGGCATGGAGGACTTTGTATGAACCCTTTGAATTGGACTGCATGTCACCCTACACAAATACAGGATATTATTTAAATAAATCTATATGATTAAAAAGACTAAAATGATAATGTTTGTATGTCACTCAGTAATTAAATCCAGCCATCCTTGTGAGAAGGGTAATATGCCTGTTGTATTAAAGTAAAGCACCAAAGCACACAGCAGTAATTTACCCAAACTAGTATCATAAAACAGTGCCCAAGACAAGAGAAGAACCTGGGAGTATTGACTCCCTCTGTGGGGGCTAGTCCTCCAGCACACCATAGCAGAAGCACTGTATGCACTTCATCAAGATGGAAAAATCAAAAGGACCCACCAGAGATCAGTTATGGGGTCTTCAACTCCTGAAGAGAAAGTGACTGAAAAGAATAAAAGTGTCTTGCCTTGTAGGCATAGCGTTCCTAGACTGGGGAGAGCTGCTAAGCTCATGCCTGTGCTGGCCTGAAGCTACTTAAAGGGAAATTGTATCTACTCATATTAAACACAGGGGAGCAAGATTATATTTGACATATGTTGGCAAAATATTTGCTATGGAGTCAGAATCACTGCAAGCTACCCATGTCCACAGAACAGGAGAGAAAATTTATCAACAGTAAATTAAGAAACCTCCCCATTTTCAAAACATTCCCCAGATTTGGGCCAAACTGCTTACTAGCTCTCCAAGAATGGTCCATGGATTCTCCACCTCTGATATCAGGCTGGATGCTGCAGATCAGGACCTGAAGGATATCTGAAGGGCTCTGCACTGGAACATGGCCAGAAAATCAAGGATGCTGTAGAAAGAAAAAGGTGTTTCGGCAAAAACTATGCGATGACCAGGGATGGAAAAGTAGGAGAGCTGCAGAGGCAGGGTGCAGTGCACTTGCTAACTCATGCACATGTAGGGCTCAGGCTTAGCACAGCAGGACAAAATTGACCTGGCAGAGCTGTGCAGTGAATTCTGGTCAGAACCTACTAATGCTGTGCCAGGCCAGCTTTAATCATGGCTCATCGTTCCTCATTTTGATAAACAGCAAATTTACCTAATGGAAAAGGAGAAGGAAACTGTCTTGTTATGATACTAAACAAATAACTTACCGGGGGATTATTCTGGAGAAAAAGAGAGAATGGTTAGGTCGTTCCTCCTGGGCTTGACTGTGCAAGCCTTACTTACTCCTGTGACCTCAGTGGTGGTACCTAAGTGCCTAAGTGTCACTCTACACATTACATTTATGCCACAATGAATATATTAATTGCGGCATAAATGGCAACAGTACTACAGGTGTATCCAATTTAAGGTACCATAAAATGGGAATATAAAAATATTGCACATATAATGTATTCTTATGGCTGGTTTCTATGATGCCTTAAACTGAGTATGTGGCATGTCAGAGGCTGCCTCAGGGCCAGTGCCAACTATCGGTCCGTACCTCCAGGGTAGCCCCAATTCTCCAGCTGGGCCCTGGACTGCCCTGTGGGTTCCCAGCAGGGGAAGTCTAGGGACCCCCCACCAAGAAGTATAACTTCCACGTGGGGGATGAAGCTCCTGGACAGGGGAGCTAAAGGGTTTCCCTCACCTGCAACATTAAATCCCAGCGCCTTGTAGCTTCCTTAGCTGCCAGGCACAGGAGATCAAAAGCTCCTGGCAGGAGAAGCCACAGGGCAACTTTAAACCCCATCACTCTGGTTTCAAATCCCTGAGGGGAAAGTACTTCAGCTCAAACCTGTGTTCCCCTGTCCCGGCAGCCCCCCCACAACTGCCAGACAAGGAGCTTAACCTTCCTGGGGAGGAAACCGTTGAGCAGACCTGGCTAAGCCTCTTGTGGGCTCAGATCAAGCATAGTCCTATGCTTGCCTGGCAGGGGAAATGCCATGATCACCACCACGGTGGCTTCCTAGTCACACCGGGGAAGACCTCTCTGCTGGCATGGGATAGGTAATGCATAGTAATGCATAGTTAACCGTGGCTTTATGCCCACTTTATGGAAATGGGAGACTCCTCCCTAGCTCACCCCTGGGGCCATATGGCTCGGGGCAAGCAAAACCTAGGGGCAACCAAACAAAACCCAAGCCGCTGGGCTTGGGCCTGCAAGTAAGATGCCTGCCAAAGGATTCGGGAACATCTGAAGCCCCAGGTAGGGTTGGAGGAGGTTTGCCAGAGTAGGGCCACTTATGGTTCTGGACTGACTCTCAGATTTGGGATTTGTTTTGGCTAATTTGGCTTGGGATATGGAAAATTATTTTACAGAAAAAGTCCTGGTCCTGAGACAGTTCAGGGCCTCAAACCAACCCCTGTGCCATCCTGGGACTGGGGCCAACAATCAGCTGATCAGGGACGCTAGGCTTCAGGCACCCAGCTTTCAACTTACTGGTAGTAGAAGGGGCATGGTTGGCACCTGGTTCCTGATCCCAACATTGTGCCTCGTGCCATGCATGAGGTGAAGCTGTTGGGATCAGGGATCAGAAGTCACGGTGTTTTTAAATGAAAATGTCCCCAGGGCCTGTGTACCCCCAACATGTGACAGCCACCAAGACAAGGTGCACAAATTCCCAAAGCCATATGCTTGTTGCAGGCAGCCATTTTGAAGGTCAAAAATAGCCTGAATCAGTGCACCTCCCAATAGGATGATTTAATGCTGTATTTAAAAACTTCCCTCTGCTCCTGGAAGTGGGGGAGGGGACTGGCTGATTGTATCTGTGACCCTGGCAGCTCTTCACAAGCAGAGACAGCTGAGTCACTAATATTTAGAAAAATAACATAATTGACTGTATTCAGCCCTGCCAAGGACCCCTCCTGGGTATTCACAGTTAAACATTAGCAACTCAGCCATTCCTGGCAGGCTTTGTGAAGGGCTGCCAGGGCTTTAGATTCAATTAGATGACCTCTGACAAACCCATTTCCACTGCAAACATCTTTTCTTTTTTAACTGTATTGAATCCCTAATAAATGTAGTGACATTGGAGGAGACCGCCCTTCCTACCTCACTGACTGTCCCAAAGCACCCTATACACAGCCAGATGATGGGCCCAGATGAAATGTATGCATTGCCTGATGTGATTCAGTAGTCTGTGTATGACACTATTTAAATATGAGAATGTGAAAGTGCAGCAGCTGGATACAGAATAGGATGTGAAATAATGCTGAAAACCATTGCCATGCCATGTGCAGGGGTTTTATAAGGCAGACTGCTCATTTTGACAAATTTTTATATCACTGGATGTTTTTCCCCATCATTAGCTATTGGATTCTATAAGTTTAAAAGGTACATGAGGGGACTACTGGATTCTTTGCTTTGTATTATATATTTTGAAGCACCGTTGTATGCATTCAGACCAACCTATTTTGGTTTGGTAACCCTGTTCTCAGCACATTGAGCCTAAACAAGTCGGCCCAGCTACTAAGCCCTGAGTCTCCCTTGCACAACGTTACAATTAAAGGAATCAGGGGAGTGCTAGACCCTTCAGATGGCACTCCTGAGAGAAGTTTAGCAAATCAAGTTTTTAAACAGTATAGCCCACTCTGTAGGTTACAAAGAGAAATTAATTCAGTGACACAAAATTAAACTGGTATGTGCTCTGATGAGATCGTTACTTACTCAGCGCTTAGGGCCTGCTAACATTTTTTCTGCCAGCATCACAACATTATTTTGTGCATGATGCAAAGAAATATAGCAAAGGTGGCTATGGAGAAGGAACTTTTCTTGGCATACAGTGCAAATTGGGATGTAGAACAGAGACCCTGCATGGAGTTCAGTCCTTGGGTCTTTTCCTGAATGCTCCCTGCTGAGCAATGCCACAATTAATCAAGCTTTCTAGGTTTTAGTTAATTGCTGGACCCCAATAAATTGGTTTGTACTGGCTTTGGTCCAGGCCTGATAATTTCATAGCCTTGAGTTTGGAAACTACTACACATTCACACAGGACCCTGCAAGCAGGGAGCTGGGATAAGAAAGAATAAAAGAAACTCTTCCACCAGGAACAGTGTCCTTTGCTAGATGTTTATTTTCACTCTGTATTTAATAATGTTTTTATGACGAAAGAAAACACCATTATTTTAAAACTTCTCTGTAGATAATTGTTCTCAAATAGGAGGCTCTACTTTCACCAGCATCCCCTTGGAAATTTCCACTCAACCCATCTTCTGTTGAAAGTTCATAGAGGCTTTTTGAGAATGGTCAAAGACTACTCACATGCACCACTGTTTGAGTGAAAGGTTCCTGGAGGTCTGTTGAAGGAAGTTCAAGGCCTGCTCTCTAACTTAGGCAACAGGATGCATGCCACCAGTGGTTCTAAAGTGTGACCCTAAATTAGCCCAAGATAACATCCTAAAGAGACTATGGAAAAGATTGTGATGGATTCCATAAAATGCATATTCCAAATGCATGTAGAAAATCTGATGTCTCATCTTTTCCTCTGAGGTTAACATATGATATTTCTATTAACATGAAAGAAAACTCTTGAACTATCAGTAGTATAGTTACCACTCTTACCACTGGGACCAAGTATGGAAGGGGCAAAATACCCTCACATCCCACTGGCATCAACAGGAGTGGACAGTACTCAGCACTGGGCAGCTCCTGGCTCCATGTTAGAAACAGTTGACTTTGTTCTCCCTAGAGAAGTCTCATTTGGCAACTTCAGTTCCACTAATGGGTTTCAAACGCTCTGTCAGACCAGTACATTTTCTGTGCAAAAGAATTACATAATGTGGGAGGTGTTACGTAACCTCTTTGTTATTGTCTTTGACTCACTGAGGCGAGATTAGCAGAACTAATCATGCTTTTAGAAAAGCATATTTGAATTGAGATTTGGGGTCCCATTTGGTCTTCTTCATTTGCCTGATTTTGCCTCAGAAAATGAGAATGAATAGAGCCTACTTTGTGCATCCTGGCTGCAACTACATCTACATCATGGTGCAGTGTCTGCAGACACTTAACTGCCTTTTAGGTACATGGTTACATTTTGGTGAAAACCATTAAAAAACTATTGAAGTCAATGCAGATTTGTATCAGCTGAAAAGGTATCTTGTAGCCTCAATTGTAGGGAAGAACTTTTATTGCTATTGCAATAAAGGAGGTGATAAAAGAGGCACAAGAGTTCTATTGCAATTGTAGAGAAGAACTTTTACATGAACTCTGCCATTTTCAGAGACAGATAGGGATACAGCAGCACTGAAAAGACAATCAGAATAAATCTCACTCTATAACTTAAGTGAACTTTCATGCAAAGAAGATTTTATGTTGCTTTTCATAGAACATGATGAAAATGTAGGCATGAAAAAGCTGCTGGACCTGTACTGTTGTAACTTTTTATCAAGTGAAGTTGTAGCTTGAGTCTGATTCACCCATATATATGTTTTCTGTATACAGCTGTGCATCATGAGAATTTAAGTAATTATAGATTTGTACTTTGATATCATATACTGGGAACTGAAAATCCCCCTCTTCACTCATGCAAAGGCTCATCCAGTGGCCTGCACTGAAGTCTTGACATTTTCAAAATGAGGCAAGGCACCAACCCCTACTGACTTACAAAAAAAAAAAAATTAAGGAAAATATGAAACGTACTTATTCTTAATCAATAGTGTTAAAGCAAGGTGAGAAGCCAGCATTCTGGCATCATTGGGAATCACCTCTAAAAAGTGAATTTAGTGGATGAACACCCCTAGAGGACAAATCAGAGATCAAAGGTTGCTGTCAGAAAGATTAAGATGCAACACTGACAGTAAGCTATGTGCCTGTCCGGAACTAGACCAGGTCTAAATTCAAGCATCTGGTTTTCAGAGCAGGAGAAGATTTGATAGGAGAGAAAGAGACAAACACTTTAAAACATCAGCTCTTATTTTCATAGAGAGTCTCATGGTAACTTGGACATCTACCTCTCTTAGGCTGTCTTAAAGACCCAACTTCAATTGCTTGTTTATCTTGGTTATAGCTCTTGTGACACTTTTGCCTGCAGTGAACTGCTGGGTTATGGTGCTATAATGCTCACTTAACTGCTATAACTTTATGTGGATCCTTTGTTCATAGGAGAAATACTCAGACAAGTAGTCCCATTTAAGTTAATGTGGAATTCTATACGTGAGGAAAGAATGTCCATAATTATGCACTTACATAATATGTCTAAAATAGGTCTAGATTAAATCAGATAGGGAGAAGATGCAGATGAATGCCTTGAGATGAATGCAAATCTACCACTATATCCATTGCAAGTATAGTATTCTGCATGCATGGCTTGTATATCTATCACATACAAGAGTGGTCTCACCCATGGTTTAGTGGCACCTTCTTTGAAACACAATTAATTTTAAAGCTATCCTTACATTTCTCTGACATTTCTTGTTTTTGTCACAGTTACTTTACCATTACACGATCATTAATTGGAGACTTTTTTAGGTCTGGGCAATTTTCTGACAGATCTAGAAACTGATATTTTCTAGTATATTTTCTAGTACATTGGTATACTAATTCCAGACACGTATCATGATTCAAGACAGTCATGACTGAGACTTCAAGACTCAAAATACTGAGACTTTTGTCCAGGGATCTCAGAGTTTTTAAGTAGTTGATTGGTCAAACCTCACAATAACTCCACCAGGCAGATAAGTATTACCAATACCAAAGATATCTAAAAGTCCATGGGAATTTTTCCATTGACTTTCATGAATCAGGATTTTAAATTAGAAACTTACCAAAAGCGTAAAAGTCACAGTATTTTGTACTGAGATCCTTGGATAAAAGTAGAGAAGTACTTGTGATGGATGTAGTGGTGGATTTGCATTCATCTCAAGGCATTCATCCTCATCTTCCCTCCTTCTAATTTAATCTAAACCTATTTTAGAGCAAATGGCAGAGCTGAGAATCCAGGGCGTCAGTCCCCACTGTAATCACAAGTGTCCAGATTTCTTTTCCATGATGAAGTTCAACATTTATGGCTTAAGCACAGCAACAAACATTTACTCAGGGATGAAACTTTTATTGTAGAATCCTGCAAATAACTTTAAGGAGGGGAGGGAGGGGGGAGTGCTAAATACATCTTCCAAAAGATTTTGTTTAAGCTCTTATAGGAATGCAAAAAAAATCAGGAGTTCACAATTTCTAAAGCTTTCTTTCACACTTGTATAAATTTTCAGACTCCTAGGCCTGATTTCAGGCTAAAACATTTTGTTACAGTTAAAGGGAAAATCAAGTTATGCATGTTTATGAAGACTCCATTAGGCACCTGTCATCCTAAATTTGGATAACTGGGCTAATAGCTAGTATTCAAATACACCAAGATGTAGTATTGATAGGTTTGAATCTATGTGGGCTCTCTTTTGCTCTTTCTTATTGCCACATGAATTGAGAAATTAGATTGGGATAACTGAGCATTGTTAAGTATCTTAGCTTCATCCACAACATAAAGAGATGGAGCTCTAATTGCCAGTTTCACGGATTGTTGGCTGGATAAGTCCCATTACCTTTAATGAGAGTCACATGGATAAATCTCTGAGCTGTTTAAAACTGTAGGGGCATCCTTGAGTCTTTAAGGCCCATCCCTGGGGATGCAAGGGGAGAAATGTTGTTTTGTGCAATTTTTTCTCCCCAAACTCCAAAAAACAGTGAACCGTCAGAGCTGGCATTTTCCAAAAAGGGGAGGGGCTGAGTCTAACAAGGGATGCCTTGAGTCTGAAAAGGTTGAGAATCACTGCTTTAGGGAATACAGGGTGTGTCTACATGTGCAATTAGTGCACACAAATAAAGTTCCAGAGTTTTTTGCTCCTGGGTGGGCCATTTGAATGTGTGCCCAAGAGCAAATAACCATGAAGCATATTGCTTCAGAGTTTATTTGTGTGCTGCACATTGAGCCTGGCTGGAGCAGCCCCAGCTGACAGCAGCTCAGAGCTACTCTGACCAGGTTCAATGTGCTCTGGAAGGTCTGGCTAGGGCACAAAGGTGCTTCAGTGCATGGCTAGCCAGCAGGCAGCCCCCATACTGAAGCACCCTCATGCCCCAACCAGCCAGGCAGTGTCTACTTATGCACTGCTGCACATGAAAAAACTCCAGAGCAAGCTACTACTTGTATTTACAAGTACAACCCTATTCCAGAGTTTATTAGTTCTGTGCACCTATTGTGTGCATTGTATTTGAGTACTGCAACATAGATGAGGTGACACACAGGTCACAGACTCTAATACAAAGCTGTATCAGCTGCAATGACAATGCAAGGCATAATGAGGTGGACCAAGACTGATATAGCATTAGTTTTTAATTTCTTTGGTTCAGAAGGTTAAAATTGCTCAACAGTGGTATTTTAACAGCTGAAATAAACCCACTGTGAATAGCTGTACTACCAGCTTTCTTCTCAATTCCCCTCCAATCTATCTTGGTCCTCACCTCAGTAAAAGGCAATGCATTCCCAAGCCTAGTCAGTCCCCTGGGGCTCCAAGATTGATGGGAGCCAAGATACATGCTTTATATTTTATTTTTCAAAGAAAGCCTTGAGCCCAAGCATGTCATTGCAAGGGCAACCTGTCTCCTTGACCTTATACCATCATCTCACAGAATTTAATAGAAAATGACAACTTTGAGCTAGCCCCTCATTTTCTTGAACTACCTGTTAGAACCCAATAAATAATTCTCTCTTTTCCACAGAGTTTTACCAGACAACTCAAACTCTGTAGAAAGGATCTCATTCTCTACTATACTGTGTAGCTATACAGAATAATATTTTCATCCCTACTAAATTATCTTGGGTTTTTCTATAAGGCAAAATAAGGAAACGTGTCAGAGCCACAGTCAAGAGAAAGTCAGCAGTATACTTTTATAAGATGACACAGACAAAAACAGAATGACCAATTTGGGGTTCCATTTTAAACAACACTGATAATTAGCTGTTGAACTCTCATTGAAATGTAGGCACTTGCAAAAATCCTATTATACATACTCTGCAATGTAGCGTCTACATAAAGGTTACTTACTGGTAATTCACCAACATTCAACCATCTCTATAACAGAAAAATATAATCACTCCAATTACAGAACAAAAATAATAGTTTAGAGACCTAGCAGAGAAATGAAGACTTTAACCTACTGTAGTATTATGCAACCTCCGAAAACTAGAGTGAAATGTTATGCTGGATTTTGGCCAGGACATGATGTCAGCTGCTCCTGCTCTTTCAAAGCTGCTCCTCTTTCATGGCCATTGGTTATGTTCACATCTCATCTGGAAGATGGCACCTCAGCTCCTAACATCATGAAGAAAACAATTCAGTGCAGGCTTGGAAGAAAACTGCTACCTACTAAGCCACCAACACAACTGTGATTTTTTTCCCATAGATAAAAAAAATGAAGAGGATCAGTACAACCATCTTTGATCTTCTGCAAGGCCAGAGAACTTGTAATTCCTACATCAAGCCTCTGGCTAAAAACTAAAACCTCTCTCTTAGGATATGAACACCTAAACTAGTTACTGTGTGGGTAAAAGTGTGGGTAAAATTCTGCAGTTATTGACCATATGCATGCTCTTACCCCAGATGATTTATGTCCAGTACTCGTGGTCAGAGCAATGGTCTAGGATTCCTTTGGGATTTCCATGCACAGGGTTGAATCCTGTTAAACTGAGATTCTGAAGTATTCTTCCACGCATAGGAAAGTTGTGAAATCTTCTTTGAAGACTCTAAGAAAGGGGTTGGCTAAGCATCAATCTTGGATAGTTTAGGAACAGCAATCATGTCTCCATGCTGGGGACAGGAATAGTTGACCACTGAGGTCCCTTCCAAACAGGTGTTTCTCAGCAGAAGCCAAAATGCAAAAAGTTACTCCATTTTCACTGAGCACATTTGGCTTCTACTTAACACAAGATGCATGGGAGGACTTGCCACAGAGTAGTTGATGTGCAGTAAAACTCCACGTCTCTTTTATCCTGCAATCAGTGAAGTGCCTGTGCCTCCATAACCCCTAGAGAGACGTTCGGTCTTGATTTAAACCGGCTTGCCTGGACTTTGGATCAGGCTCCTAGGGGAGTGTTCAGGGGTTGGATTGCTCAGAGCTGAGGCCCTCAGCGCACGCAGGGGGTTGTTTGCATGCCACATCTGTAATCATAGGTGGAGACCAAGCAATTTGACCAGGCAACATGTTTAAAGGCCAGATCTCATTAGGTGCTGCTCCTCTTCAACTCTGAGCTTTGTGGTCCAGTCACACAGAATTAAGCAAATACTAAACTCGACCCACAGTGGGAAACTCCATGAATGAGTCCTTGCAGGAGCAGGGTCTCAATGAATCGGGTTTTCTACCCATGAGGGGGAATTTATAACATTCCCATTGTCTTGGCATTTGTTTTTCCACGTGCATGTTCCCACCGCTGGCCATGGCTCACGCCTCGCCAGTGATTTTGCAGCGGGGGCTCCCAACCCTGTAGGAGAATTTCTCGTGTTCGCCCACGGTGGAAACAAGAGTCGCTCCCGCCTGTGCAGGGCTGGCACCCCACACACACTCCCCTGGAGCCAAACAGATGCACAACGCGGGACTGTGTCTGCACGTTACAAAACGTTCAGCTCCAGAAGGCAGCGTTATTTTTCTGTCACAGTATATTTTATTACGCCTCAGAAATTAGCGCTGAAAAAAACCCACCCCACTTAAAAAGGCAACTAATACCACCCGGTCCTAGGCAGTCTTAGGCTCAGGAGAGATGGGGCGTGGAGGGGATCACCTGTAGTCCCCCCCCCCGGCTGAGACCCTCACCAGGCGGGGGGCAAAGCGTCCTAGCCCCCTGGCTCCTTATTCTGTGGCCCGCCGCTGAGCCCAGCCCAGCCCAGCTCCATCCTCTCAGGCTGCTACCAGCCCCCTTCACCTTCAGCCCGCGCTTCTCGGACTCGACAACCCCGCCCGCCCCAGCACCTCCCCCAGGCTCCGGCGAGCGCCCGCCTCCCCTCACGGCTCCCGCGCCGGCCCTGAGGAGGAGGCGGGCGCCGGCACGAGGCTTTTCCTCCGCGATGCCCTCGCAGCTCGCTGGTGCCGGCTCCGCTCCTCCTCCCTTCCTGCGCGGGGCGGGCTGCCCCCGCTCTTCGCCGTGCCCTTGACCGCGACGGAGCCCCGGCCCGCCGGCACCGCACCGCAGCGCCTCCCGCGGGCGCGGCCCAGCTCCGCCCCGGAGCGCGGGGCAGGGCGGGGGCGGTGCGGCTGCCAGTCCCCGCGGCGCGGCTCGGCTCGGCGCGGCGCGGCTCGCTCAGCATCCCGAGGGAGCCGCAGCAGCAGGTACAGGTGCCGGCCCCGCAGGTTGGTGCCCCGGGTCCAGCCCTGGCCCCGCGGGCGGCGGGCATTCAGCAGGTTGGTTTTCCTCGCCAGGGATTCAACCCACCACCGGGCTGCGCGCGAGGAGGGGCCGCTCCCGGCTCCGGGTGACCGTTTGCACAGCTCGATGATCAACTCCTCCCTCCCTTGCCCTGCCCCGGGGTTGGAAGGAGCTCGGAGGTAGGATGGAGGATGAATCCTGCTCCCTTTGTAACTAGGTTTTGCCCGCAGAAGAGGCCAGAGGTTGTAAGTGTTCCTGCTGCTGCCAGGCCCAGTGATGCCCTGGGGTTTTGCATGCTGTGCAGAGACTAAATGGCAAGGTTTAAATTTTAAACACCCCAAAAAGTGCAGCTTAGAAATGGTTCTGTGAGAGACCGACATGTTCCAGGGGGGAAGAATGGGGAATCAAACTTTTTCCTTAAATTACAGTTTCCTATCCTGCTTCCAAGACGGACGGTGAACCGCTCTTTTGCTTCTGTGCAGAGGAAGCACCTTTCGGCTTGTGAACATTTTCACATGCACTTTAAATGATTTAGGAGTCACTACAATACAAACGGGGGCCGGGCCATGTGGTTTTCAGTCGCTAGGATGGATAGCATTTCTTACTGTTACGTTGTGTTGTGTTGAGGTAGGGCAAAGAAATGACAGCATGGTGAAGAGAGTAATACACACGTAAAAAGATCAAAAATCACCCGTAGTACCAGCGTCACGTTACAGAAACCCGGGTCAGAAAGAACATTCCTGCCTGGAAAGTTTTTATAAAAAGTAACGTCGATTCCCTAGATGACTGTAACGTTTATTACTCTTTAGTTGTTTGCTGTCTAAAATGGAAAGTCTCTACAATGAGCATTTGCCCCAGTATGTTGAGTGTTGTTCCTTTTCTCAGTGCTTGTATTCCTGAATAACATGTCCTTATTTTTCTTTATCTCCATGTTTAGTAAATACTGCTGTGTTGATTGTGTATCAGCTGAAACCTTGTGAAATCTTGATTTGTGATCTATTTTTAATATAAGCCAAAGATCTCAAATGAATAGAACTTATTTCATAAAGCAGTTTATATCATTGTTTTAACTTTTAAATACTAAATGGCTTTGCAGACTTTTACAGAGGTCAGTATCAAGTCCAATATCAAGACTGTTCAAAAAAGACTAGTCTGGTAAATTCCTTTGAACAGGGGAAGAGTTTTTCATAAGGAATAAGAAGAAAACACCCTAATTCCAAGTCGGATTTTTTTTAAAAAGCTCCAGATTTGGTTAAATACAATTTGATCACTTTCTTCTTTTTACTGTAAAGAGCATTTTAAAACAAACAATATAATTATGCTTGTAGAAAGTATGACACCAATGCAGCTCTCCAAGAAACCTCTGCTCTTTGTTGACAGGATTTGGGTACTAAAGGGCTGGATATCATGTTTATACTGTATTTCCAGATACAACTGCTAAATGCAAGGGTTATCAGCATAGGGTTCAAAGCAGCTGTAAGGGTTAACTCTTCAGAAATTAATTGTCCAGAGTCCCCAAATAACTGGAGTTTAGGCGGTGTGCATGGGGGAGGAACGAGTTAACTAATGGTGAAATCTTGAATGTACTCGAGTAAAAGAGAAAGCTCCCACTGACTTCATTGTGGCCCAGATTTCACACTAAAAGTTAACTGCACATTAAAGGGTTAACATATTAAGTGTATTCAATCTTATGATGCGACCAGCTAAGGCATTACAAACAACATTCATATTTCCCTATTTACATCCAGAAGATCTGCTTCTCTTCAAGCGAGAGCTTGCAACTCAACTTGTGAAAAAAAGGACCTTAAGAATTTGCACTGCTTTTCTGCTTTGGAATTAGATAAGGGCTACATAGGAGGTAATACTGATTTTTTGAATTTCATGACAGAGAATGGTGTCCCTTTTCCAAAAGCAAAGCAGTTTCATCTGAAGCTTAAGATGTTTCCACTAAATGACACTCTTTCTAAATGACGCTCTCTCTCTCTATATATATATATATATATATATATATTTGTCCTGGCAGTGTTAAAACTTTTACATTTTGCATGAAATCGTATTGGAGGTGTACTTACATAGTCCCACAGAATATCAGTCTTAAGTCTTTTCATATTTTCTTCCCAACAGTTCAATATTCTGTATTTTGAAGGATTTTTCTTCCCTTTTGTTGGCAAAAATGAAAAAAAAGTGGAGATTGGAGAACTTTCGATTTATCTTGCACACTATGCTCTGTCTCCTTTTCATAGATGGTGGTAAATTGGAACAAATAAAACGTAAGTAAACTTCCAGAAAAATGCATCTCTCATACGTCTGTGCGTGGGGGGGGGCGTTGTCTAACACACACGGCAGTACAAATCTTCAGATACAAATGTTGGAAGTACTGGTCTTTTAGCAGGGTCCTTATGTTAAAAGGATCATAATTCAGCAAAGCGGTTTCCTCATTTGCAATTTCATTTAGTACAATGAAGTCAAATTACATTTTGGTGTTTCTTTAAAACCATGCAGTTTTCATTGCTCCAAAAGAACATAACACATCAGTTGGAGAATCTGTTTTATTTCAAATGTCCTAAATAAAGGGTGCTTAATTCCATTTTAGTGACCTCTGTAAACATCTGACGGATTATCTGGATTTTGTCCCATGCATAAGACTATTCTGCTGAGGTTTTTGGCTAGTGTAAACCTCTTCCAAAAGAGTTCTATCATGTTCCAAAAACAACCTCATCTGAACTGGATGAGATCTACCCTTTGAGAAAAGTAAGGGTCCAAGCACTGTCAAAAACTTGATGAGATGTATTGAAAAGCACACAAAACAAAGGGACTGTTTCCAGAAAACCAATGATCTGTGGGAGATGTTAACACATTTCAGAAGAAGCTGAGTGGCAGAAAGAAATAACTAACAACACACTCTAGCATCGACGGTGACTACTACGGTTTTGTTGGGAGGCACCTGGAGTGTTTTTCCTTGCCTTCATGTCCAGATCTTTTGGCCAGTTTTTGCATAGCTCAGTAATTATTCTTACAGCTGAAATTTTTAGCTACTCTTTATTGTCAGCAGTTTTTCCAGCTTCTCATCCTAAATTAGTGGATGCAGTGCAAAATAAAAGAAGGTGGTCCAAAGGAAGCATTCCTTTGTCTACTCAGTTTATGTACCACCAAAGAAGCATACAGCTATCCACACTCAGAAGAGAGGCAACTTAGGAAACTGTCGGCTGCAATGTCAACTCACTAGTTTTTCAGATACTGAATTTCTTTCACAGTGCAGCTGTCTGAAGTGAAAGCAGATCACTTCACACATGCTGCTAGTAATCCTTGCATCTTGCTACCTGCTTTTAGCAGACTGAATGCTAAGAACATTCATTCCACTCTCATTTAGTGCTTGGGGGACAAGTGGTTTTTTGATACTATGGAGTATGTTTATAATGAGGGTGATCATTTATCATGTGGCTTGACAAGAGTGAGTATCTCTGTCGTGGAGATAGTATAATAACAAGATGCCTTCACAGTTTTTAGCAGGAGTGAGAGACAGGACATTAATATTTGCTAAGCAAACAGGTAGCAAGAGGACTAACTGCAAAAAATGCGCTTTCCAAATTAGAGAATGGCATCTACTGCACATTAGACCCCTAATGTCTCAAACAGCAATACATTTGCAGGTTGATGAAAACTGTTTAAAAATAGCATAATATGCTCCTCTGTGATCAAGTTGTTGAGCTACAGAAATACTGAACGTGTACAAGTACAATACATGTTTCCTCGTTCTGTAATCCCAGATTTCAACACCTGTGCTGACCAGATCCTGGGCCTTTCCCAAGCAACAGCTGTTGCAATGATTTTGGAATGGGAACATTTTATTTACTACAAATTTGGCTGAATGACCATGATTTTTAATTTGTAATTTAAACAAGCCTCTAGGGAGTAAAAGGCTAATGAACTAATCCAGCATAAAAAGCACCATATGAAATAACTGTTATTCTTTGTCTGAAACTAAAGCATCTTCATGCTGAAATAGGATTCTGCATGAAAAGAAAAAATGGAGTTCTTTACAACAAACTTCTTTGCACCTTCTACAAACTGAGTTAAAGAATCCTACACAGATTATGTACTTACAGCTGCGTTTATGCACTGAATGGTATGATTTATCTATAGCTCTTTCTATTGTGTATTACTTTAACAGATTCAGAGACAAACTGTGTGTTTCAAGATAAGAAGTACCGTGTAGGTGAAAGATGGCATCCCTACCTAGAGCCCTATGGACTCGTTTACTGTGTTAACTGTCTCTGCTCAGAGGTAAATCCAGGTTTCAATCTCCAGACCTTCTGCATGTTCTCAACATTGTTTTATGAAGTTGTGTGGCCCAGACCTGCTGTGGATGTGTCCATCTCCTACTGGCTTCCTTGGCAGCTGCAGAGAAAAGAGGCAGAGAATCTTAGTTATGGGATATCTTCACAGAGGAAACCAAGACCACCAAAAAATGCCCAGATCATGCATGTCGTCTCCTTCGTTAGGCAGCAGCTTTGTACATTCCTTGCAGTGAATCTTAAATAGTTTAATCCTGGCATCCAAGTGCAATCTTTATCTTGTTACCAGAATGGAAGATCAGACTGAGCCTACGCTTGATCTAACTGCAAACCAGCTCTCCAGTAAAGTATTACCAGAATAGAGAGATCTTTCCCAAGGAGGCCTATCTGTAGAAACAACTACAAATAGACAGAGTTAATGAAGGATGAGGGAAGGAGGGAGAATTGACTTGGACATAAAAGGATGGTCCCTCTGAGATATAATTAAGCTGCCTTGAATTGATGCTTAGATATCACCCTTATAGTTCCTTGGTAGTATCATAAATAGCTGCAGGAGGGAGGCATATCTAAAGGCAAAAAATTTCCCTTAGAGTACTTTAAAATGGCTAAACCAAAGGGATCTACACTTGATCTTAGCCAAAAGGCCAAGATACTCTAAATGCAGCGATCTATCTGCTATCTTTAATGGTATACATAGTCTTCTTATCTTTTATTCCCCAGCAAATGTAAAATAGTGGGCTCTCTGCAGCATTTATGCTGAGGAATTTGTTGCTTCACTTCTGTGCACAGAGGCTTACAAACAGTAGCACACAAGCTTGGCAGGGGTGCACATCTGTGAAGCAGAGAGAGTATGACGCGACTACGTAGCATTGTGAAAAGAGGAAAGTCCCCTTTTTAAGTTAGGCAGATTTTTATTCACTTTTGCTGATAATCTTCACGCAGATGTTTAAAACCTCTTTGGAATTAGTGCTTGGAAAAAAGCACTCATTAAATGTTTAAGGGCTGTACCTCATTGAGGCAGTGGAATTCACCAGAGACGCTAGCAATCTGAAGATAGACCATTGACCAATGACATTAGGGAAAAGTTGGACAGGAGGGAAGAAAAATGGTAAAGTAAGCAGAAGGCTTTCTTAAGGTCTGGGGAAGCCCCATAGTGTTTAAAGTTAAATGAGAACTTCCACAAGACGTGCCAATCCATACACAAATAGACTCAAAGACGGAAGATCCTATTTCCATGACCCATAGACGCACACAGATGTGGATGTCAAGAATGGCAGAAAGACTTATGCATGGATTTGGGGAAGCAGAAGTAGGCTAGGAGGCATAGGCTAGGAGGCGACTGATAGGGGGTGCACAAGGGTGCATGTGCCCCCCCGAAGGGGCCGGTGCTCCCCTGATGGCCAACACTGATGCTGTTGGTAGGGCTGGTGCCCCCCCCCAACAGGGCCACCGCTGGCGGCAGCTTCTGTGGGTGCCCCCCAAGATTCAGGAGGCACCAGTAGCTCATGCTAGGAGGAGACCATGCCAGAGGTGCTTATTGCCAGGTATCACCTAGAAGTGGCTCCCTCCATCCTATGGATCTTGAAACCACATGGAACCACTGATTGATTGATCTCTCCCTCTTTTTTTAAAGATCTTGGAGCTGTGGCATGAATGTACCGCCATCCTGTAAACTGACTAACAGGGAAGATTCCCAGTGGACTTCCCTAGTGCTTAGCCACTTAAGTTTTCTGCTGAGCAAAGATATGGCCCAAGGGATTACCATCTGAATAGTCACCTAGAGTGAGGAGGGCTCTTATTTTACCCTATTTCAGATAAATTATGATAAACAGGGCTATTGGATCATCTAGCCTGACCTCCTATACACCAGAGGCCATTAAGTTTCACTCATGCACCTTATATCAAGCTTCAGTTTAGCCAGCAATTTTAATCATAACAAGCTAAACTGTAGTTTGCCACAGACAGAGAAAAGGAGAGATCAGGGAGCCACCAATGTCCAAGTCTCAGGCAACTGGGGGAAATGATTGAGTAAGAAATACAAGATGGTCTCATCAAGTGAACTATACCCGATATGCTGCCAAAAAAAGTGAATCCTCCACTCTCAAGAATCCCTGCAATTATGAGCCAGAAAAATACTCCTCCCTGACCCCAGATCCAGCAACTGGTCTGACCCTGAGCATGTGAGCAAGTCACATGGGCCAGGCACCTGAGACAGCTCTCTCTACTACCTCCAAGCACCAGCCTGCTCAATATCCCATCTGCAAATACGGTTAATCTCTGATGGTTCAGAAGAAGGTAAAAAAAACCCAAACCAACCAATTTATGCATCAGAGGGAAAAAAATCCTTCATGGTGTTTTGTATGTTATTGTGACTTGTTTAAAGGAAAGACTTCCAGGTTCTAAGTAAGCAGAGTAACTCCAGGTAATCCTTTATCTCCTGTAAGTGGGAGTGCTGGCATTGGAACAGCAGTGTTGTTAATTAGCTTTAGGTAAATTGCAGTGCTTGTAACTTGCCAGATTTCTACTTTACCCTGAAATGTACTGTTTAAAACATAGAGCTCTAGTGCTCAGGCCAGCTGCTCCTCTGCATGTGTTCAGAGTTTGATTTGCAGATGGCAGCAACTAAAACAATGTTTACTGCTTTTTAGTGGCACCCTTACAGCATAGGAAGAGAGTTGAATTCTATTTGTATATGGTACAGAATTGCTCATTACATTTTAGTTGCATATAAAGGTTTCACAGTTTCGTAGTTTCTAGGGTCGGAAGGGACCTGAGCAGATCATTTAGTCCGACCCCCTGCCATGGCAGGAAAGAATACTGGGGTCAAACGACCTCAGCAAGATGTTCATCTAACCTCCTCTTAAAGACCCCCAGGGTAGGGGCCAGCACCACTTCTCTTGGAAGCTGGTTCCAGACCCTAGCCGCCCTGAACGTGAAGTAGCGCCTCCTGATATCTAACCTAAACCTACCCTCTGCCAGCTTGTGACGGTTATTCCTGGTCACTCCTGGCGGTGCTCGGGGGAACAGTGACTCCCCCAATGCCTGCTGATCCCTCCTGACTAGTTTATAACAGGCCACAAGATCCCCCCTCAGCCTTCTCTTTTGGAGGTTGAACAGGTTCAGGTCCCGTAGCCTCTCCTCATAGGGCCTGCCCTGTTGTCCCCTGATCATGCGAGTGGCCCTCCTCTGGACCCTCTCCATGCTGTCCACATCCCTCCTGAAGTGCAGCGCCCAGAACTGGACGCAATACTCCAGCTGCGGCCTGACCAGTGCCACATAAAGGGGGAGGATCACCTCTTTGGACCTGCTCGAGATGCATCTGTGGATGCATGACAAGGTGCGGTTGGCCTTCCTTACCGGTTTGAATCCAGTGAAGCCAGTGGGATGGTCCAGCAGTTAGTGAGAACAAAACTTAGGCTTGGAGAACTTTCATTATAAGTAATGATGCACAAGAAGGAATGGACCCAGATTGGCTTTCAGAGCCATGGTGAGTTTCAGGGCTAGTAAGTAATAATAAAAGACAGTCTGTTGTGGGTCAAATTTTTTGCTGGTGAAAGCAAGGAAAATTCCACTGAAATGAAGGAAGCCACATCCATTTTAAGTAGCATAGTATTCATTAACCTTCATATTGCAGCAGTGCCTGTCAACCCACCAGACTGGTGACTTGTTCTGCAAGGCACTGTAGAGACCAATAGTGAATGAGTACTCAAGCCCCAAAGAATTTACAGTCTAAAAGTTGTCCCTGTTTTTTAAACCCAGCACTTCCAATTTGCAATCACTGGGCGTGTCTACATGAGATGCTTTACTAGAGATTAAAGCAAACTACTGTGCAGTAATCATCATTGTCTGCACATGTGGGCACCTATTGCACAGCAGTTTGCTCTAATCTCAAATAAATTTGCTACCTGTAAATACAAGTAGCAAATGTATTCAGGAGTAACTACTGCACAGTATGGCATGCGTAGACAGCTAACCAGGAGAAAATTGTCTCTTGGTCAGCTGGGCAGCAGGGGGTGGGAGATTGCTCCTTCCCCTCCAGAGCTGCCTGCGGCCAAGCCAGGCTCCACCACCGTAGCCTGGGCAGATACAATATCCCTCTGCCTCAGCGGCAGGGAGCTCTGAACCCCCACTCCGGGGCTGCGGGATTGTTATCTACCAGCCCCAGCTCCACAATGGAACTGGGGCTGGGAGCTCCGTGCACAGGGAGAATTCCCTGCCCAGCATGGAGCTGACGGGACCTGCCAATAATTGGGACAATTCCTGGCCAGGCCTGGGCTGCATGGGGAAGTCTGCATGTGCAACCTGGAGGTGGCTGGGGACTATTCCATTTTAGGCAGTCCCCAGCCAGCTCTAGGCTGCACATGCAGTCTTCCACATACAGCCCAGGGCTGGCTGGGAACTGTCTCAGTCAGGGCAGGTCCCATCCCTAAGACCCAATCAGGCAATCAAAGTGTGGGGCTAGGAAAGAGCTGAAGGGGAGAGGCAGAGGACTGCCTACCCAGCCAGAGGCTTGCTGCTAGCTGGCCCACCAACGGATCATCCTGCCCCTTCCCTTCAGTTCTTTCCAAGCCCTCTGCCCCTGATCAGGGAGCCAGGGCTGGGAGCTCCATGCTGCCATGGCAGTGGGACATTGTAACTGCCTTGGCTCTGCCATTGGAGCCCGCCCTGGCACCAGGCAGCTCCCAAGGACAGGGAACAATCTCCCAGCCCCTGCCAAGAGACAGCTGTCTCTTGGCCCTGTGATCACTGCTATTGCGTGGGCTAGCACCTGGGGGAGCCTAGAGCTTCTTCTGGCTGCTGCAGGGTGCCAGTGCAGGGCTGGTAGGGGCAGAAGCAGACTGCTGCTTTGAGCAACAAATCTACTTCTGCTTTCCTACACAAGTAGATGCCTGCCTGGGGTAGGTTTACTCTAGAGTAAATTAGAGTAAACGTACCCACTGAGACACAAAATACTAGAATATGATTACTACCCATTTGAGAGAGACTTTTTTCAGAACAGAACTGCACTTTATGATGAATACAAGGAAACTGTGTGTAGGGAAAGTTAAAACCTAATCAAATGGAAATTAATTAGTTGTACCAGTCGTATATTTCTGATAACCATGTGAAAATTAAGAGGATTTATTTCAAGGTACACCTTAAACTACAAGCTGTGACAAATGTTCAGATTGAAGGTCTTTTTCTGTTACAAACACAAGTAATTTCTACAGCTAAATCAGGGTATGAATTATGGTTGGAGAAGTGGAAATCTGAAACAGTCAGTATTTTCTAGAATAATGTAGATGGTTTGCAGACACAGAAGACTGAAAATGCCCTATGTTTTAATTATAAATCAAGCCTAGATAGGGTCAAATAGAATATTACGTTAATCATGTGAATAATGAACACTATTCCCAAGTCCTGCTCAGATTTCTTAGAAAAATGACTGTTTACCAGCTGGTTTTCTTTGTCTACTGGGGAACCAATAAAATAAGAACAGAGGAATCTCTGCAGCCTTAAGAAAAATTGCAGACCTCATGGTCTCTTGTGGTCTTGAACTAATCCTCAACAGGGGGTGCCCTGGAGACCTACTATTCATTATCTATTCCTGAGCTTTGGAAAAGCAGTTACTGAATATAATTTGGTTCAAAATCAGCTTGACTACATAAGTGAAAATTTTTCTGATCCCACAATTTAGGCTTTTCTTTTGAACTTAAAGCATCTATGCTATTTTGTAGATTTGTGCCGCATTCAGATCTCAGGGCATCTTTACTTGTGCTCCGGGGCAGATGGGGGGGCTCTCAGGAGCCACTGTTTTTGAAGTATTCAGCATCCCATAGTACAAAATGGGGGGGAGAGGGGACACTTTAACTAAAGCTCATTCAAGCTTTAAAGAGCCCCTGCTACCATTTTGAAGTGCAGGGATGCTGAATACATATGATGCAGAGGCTGCGTGTTAATTACCATGCATTGGAGCAGACATCTAGCACATGTATAGGTGCCTTCAGTGACTAGTGTAAATCAAAATGAGGTGAGGTATTCTAGATTTCAGCTGAAATCAGAATCTCAACCTTCATACATTCAGCACCAGAACAGCTAGGTGCAGAATAGAGAGCTGAACAATGTAAGATGACCCAATACATTAATTTATTTTATTGTTGCATTCCTCCCCCAGAATGGGAACGTGCTGTGCAGCAGAATAAGATGTCCAAACCTACACTGTCCTACCCCAGTGCATGTGCCACAACTGTGCTGCCCACGGTGCCCAGGTAATTCACATTTATGATACCACAATCCTCTCTAAGATGTACTGGGGTTGTGCTAGGTTATAAGAAGTACTAGAAAAATGCTGAGTAGCTTTCATAAAGCAAACCCCATTAGATGCCCCATTTGTGACATGGGACGGAACAGACATGTTCTTTATTATAATCAGCGCTACTATTTCCTCTAGTGGCTTCTTTTTCTTGGGTTTCTTTTTAATTCTTACAACAAAAGCAGGCTCAGAATTAAAAAATGGTTGCTTGCAAACTGCTACATTAATGAGTAGTTCTAAAATGCTATGTCAAATGCGTAATCGTGTAATCTTACCAGAGAACCAGGGTAGGATTTGCCCTATACAATTACAGCCCTATATCTCATATTTTAGCTTAGCTTCCTAATGAATAAGAACTGTTGTAAATCAGAGGAGCAGCATTGTAGAATTGTATGACTGAAAATGTGATTGGATACTGTACAGCAAATTCCTCCAGACTGTACATTTTAGTACGTGCTTATTTTTAAGAGTGGGGGAGGGCAAAATAAGGCCCACAGTTTGCATCTAGCCCACGAGGCAATTTCTTTGGCCCATAGGTGTCTACCAATTAATTGTACCCCACCCAGCCCACATGCTTCACTCCCAACCTCCTGCGCAGGAGGGCCATGGCCCCAGCCAGCATTCACAACTTCCAGGCACTGCTGCAGCTGCCAGCAGACCTGCTTAGCTTCCCCTCGGCTTCACCTCCAGCGGCTCCTCCTCATGTCCCTGCTGCAGCACTCACTCCAGGCACTAGGTAAAGAAGCTGCAGCTGGGTAGAAGCATGGTGCATTGGGCTGGTGGGAGCACAGAGCCCAGGACCCAAGCTTAGTGGGGTGACAGGAGCATGGAGCTCGGGTGGGCAGGGTGTGGGTGTGTGTGGGGTTTGTGGGGTGTGAGGGAGGATGGGGGGACCCCCCCACATGCCCCTATGGTACACAAGCGTCACCGCCGGTGACAGTAGGAGGCAGCAGGCCTTCAGGGTGCTCGTGGCCTGTGAGGGCACAGCCCCCAGGCAGCATGCAGCTCCAGCCAGGTTTGGGAGCTGCATGTAGTGGCAAGAAGTGGAGCCAGGTAAGCAGGGAGCAGGGCTCCCTGCGACTTTCAGCAGAGTCCCATGAGCTGCACATGGCAGCAGGGAGTGGGAAAGGCAGCTGGCTCCATTGTGATGGGCTTCCCTCTTGTAGCACGTGAGTCCCAGGTGCTGTATGTGATCTCTGTGTGACAGAGGCAGGTCAGCCAGGGTGGCCTGGCTCTGTTCTTTGCCACTGCGTGCAGCTCCTGAAACTGGGTCCTCCAACCTCCCTCACACCCCACAAACCGCACACACACACACACCCTGCCCATAACCCCCACATTCCTCCCACATATACACCCCCCCCCAACATACCCTATACCCCTACACACACACACACAGCTCCACACACCCTCACAAACCCCAAAGACATACACACCTCACACCCCACCATACACACACCCCCCAACCATACCCCACACACAATATACAAGAGTAAGATTATTTTTGAGCTATTGTGCAATCACTTCTATATATGCTACACAAAAGTACATTAATCAGGACAAAAATATTTTTAAAATAACATTAAAATACATTATAGTAGATGTTTGACTTTTAGAATTTGATTTGGCTTTTTTCTGGTTCCAAGATGGCACTCCCTCCTGCAAAAGGAGCACTTCTGGGGGCAAGGAGAGGTACTTCCAATGGCAAAGGTCAGGGGTTAGTGGGCAGGGCACCTTTCAAGGGCCAGGGCTATCATTGTGGCCCTCCACAGCTCACCAAAACTCATTAAGTGGCCCTCCAGATGAAATAATTGCCCACCCCTGGTTAAGAGCTACTGTATAAAGGAGACCAGGCAGGATCTTTCATGTGGCCATTACAACATCCCTGACATTGCCTAATGGTTGGTAGGTTTGATCTGGGGGTTTCCCTAATTTCTTTCTTTATGGCACCCATTATTGACCATTAAGAAAAGGTACTTATGCACCACCACAGAAAAAACACTTATTCGGCTCTCTCCAGAGAATTTCATTGCCGGAGGAAAAGAGCTGTTTCACTACTGAAGTGGGTGAGTAGAGGATGGTGTGCAAGAGCAAAGATCTGTGAGTCATTGTACCGTTCGGTGGCATAAAGAACACACCTGTAGGACCCTCTGCACAGCAAACATGATCCACTGCTTCGTCTGTTCTGTGCCTCCTTCTGGAGCCTGTCCACGGGGGAGCTGAGTTTCTTGCAAACATCAGCTAGCAAGCCTGGCTTGTAGCTCTGAAGGTCTCTGGATCGCAGCTGTTCCAAAACCTGAACCTATTAGTTTGACTGCATCTATCTCCTAATCTCTCCTGCTCACCCAGGCAGGACTTCTCCCTCCAGGAAGATTTATAATGCTTTGTCCTGTCTACATTTGTATTCCAAGCAACACTTTGAACACTTCACTGTGAAATTGCATTCCAAAGTGTAATAGAAGTTGTACCCTCACAAATGAGGACTCGTACATGCCTTACCTGAATACCAACTGGCAGAAAGTGCAGTCCTGGCCTGCAGCTTCCCTGGACCTATACAATAAAGAAATAAAAGCCAGGCTGGAGGCATTCATCAGCAAGCCAGGAAATTGGACCAGTAGCTAAAGGTGGTGGGCAGAGAGAGAGGAGCTTCTAAGAAGGCAGAACTCTATGGCCAGTGCTAGCTTGTGGCAAACACACGGACGTCTTCTGACTGCTTTCCCACAACAACATGTGTATCTTAAACCTTAAAGATTCAGTATTAGAGAGAAAATCTTACTTGGAGAAAGTATGTTTTGCTAGTTTCTTGACCAGGTGTGGTATAGCTGTGCCCTATGTCAGAGTGATGGTAAACCCAAGAAATTCCTCTGTCTTTTTTTTTTTTAACCAAATATAAACAAAATGTACTATCCACATGCAAAAAACACAGCTACAAACTAAAAAAAAACAGTTAACACAGATCACACTGATAGGATAGAAATCACGGCAGACGACCCAAAATACATACCCAAAAAGGCAGATAAAGGCCTTTTTTTTTTTGCATTTTATTTGACATTGGTGGCTTTCTGATCATTTTGGATGCCTACGGGCATGCTTTGATGCATTCTAATTAGAACACGTCAGAGCAGACTTGATTAATCAAGTTTGCTGGAGCTCCAGCATGCCTTATCATCACGTGTATTATGCATCCCATATTTCAAAATGGTCACGGGGGTGCTTTAACTAAAACTCATCAAATGAGTTAATTAAAGCATCCCCACAGCCATTTTGAAACACAGGAGATTTAATACACATGACGGTGAGGCATTATAATTAGAGTGTCTCTCCGGGAACTCCTCTAATTAAAAAGTACCCTACCAACCCCTACGCCCTAGTATGTCTATAGGCACCCTTCCTGTTTTCCAAGGAGGGTTTTTTTGCAGTGGCTTGGCTTTGCTACTGAGATGTCTCATTCATCTGGAGGCTTTTTTTTCTGTTTTGGTGTTTTTAATTAACAATGGCCAGGTTAGGAGTGGTCAGTAGAATCCTGGAGATCCTCAAAGGAAAGGAAACAGAGTCTTCCCTTTGGTTGTGTTAGATCACATCTGTTTCTCTCCAGCACTGAGAGAATGGTTCTTACATTGACCTTGGAGTGGGTGATATCACTATTACCATGGCAGGTCATCAGCAACCTGTTTTTTGGAATACAAGGGTAAATTCAGATTAGACATCAGGAGGCGCTACTTTACTGTCAGGGCGGCGAGGATCTGGAACCAACTTCCAAGAGAAGTAGTGCTGGCTCCTACCTTGGGGGTCTTTAAGACAAAGCTAGACAATCACCTTGCTGGGGTCGTTTGACCCCAGTATTCTTTTCTGCCATGGCAGGGGGTCGGACTTGATGATCTGCTCAGGTCCCTTCCAGCCCTACTAACTATGAAACTATCTCACTTGCAGTAGAGAAAGGGGATGCCAAAAAATACCAAATGGCTTTCTCCTAGCTTTCTTGTGTATAGAACTGGTTTTTAGGGAATAACTGTTTCTTTGTTATATATTCGTACTATACAGTACATCACAAAATGAAACCGTGACCATCTGGAGCTATAATGATAATTAATGATTAATATTTCTGGGTTACTTAAGTTTGGTCCAAGAAGCTTTTTAGATTCTGGCTCTTTTTCTGCCTGTGAGGCTGTAGCTGGTGACTCCAACAGAGATCTGTGCTGAATATTCCAACGATGGTGAGGATGGAAGTTCACAGGTCTCTTATTAAATCAAGTCCTTTGCTATTTTGCTGGCTTCTCTGCTAATGTTGCAAGTATCTGACTTTGTATATCTGAATCTATCAAAAATGCTAAAAATGATTGTGGATGGACTGTGGTCTATTGTCTTTTTTAGAATCATCCGGAAACCCATGTGGTCAAACTGCAACATACAGCATGTTGTTGTGTTGCTAACCTATGCAGTAGGCAGCAGCTTATTTAGAATTGTGCATAAAGATTATTTAATAGTGGATCATTTTGTTATAGATCAAATAGATTTGCACCAGCACTGAAAAAGATGTAATTAGAAATCTCATGTGGGTTCAGAGGGTTTTTTGCATTCTGCTTACTGCATTGATTGTACATTTCATACTTGGATACCTTAGCTTCAATAGCAACAGTCATTCCTGACTAGAACAGAAATCTCATATTTTATTCCCATATTTCTCAACACACATGATGCTTTACATTTCCAAAGTTGTGGCATGTTGGAAATGTAAATATCTTTTGTGCAGAAGCCCATGGTATGGTCTCAATCATTCTTTTGGCTTGAAGGTGTCTGACAGTCCATTTGATTTTCTTCTTAAATGCTTGTAAGATTCAGTCATGGGTGTTTCTCACTGAGCTTCCAAAATTTTATTTTAGAAATGAATAGTTCTTGAATCAGAGTGACTTCAGATTCTTCTTCCTGCCCTTTTATGAACATTATAGAGCGTAACTGCCCAAACAAATGCCTCCTTATTTACTGAAGCAGAGACAATGTCAGAAGGAGGCAACATTTCACAGCAGCTCAAGTGGAAGAGGTTCTTGAGGGAATCCCTTTGAGGGAAGCTGCTGGTGTTCTCCCCATGTAATGTCTCTCCATGTAGAGAACCCTCAATTCTGCTGGCATAAAGAGATGCAATTTTCACCTCGCTCTCTTTTGCACTATGTAGAGTGTATCTAACCAACTGCTAGATGCACTTATTATGAATCATCATTTCATTTTCCCTCTATTTGCATGGGTTCATTGCAAACCCTTCCATAATCCCTTTTTTGGGGCTTGCTGAATCTTAATGATGTTGGTCAATCCAAAGCCTGTGCATTTCAAACCTGTCTATTATCCTCCCTTTTACAGCTCTGGGAAACATGTACATTGTTACCAGAATTAGATTTTCATTATGTTACATGGCTCTCCACGAAAATGGAGATTGTTCTTCAGTTGGTGTCACATATTGGAAACATTTGTGATCTGTGCACACTGAGTGTCCAGCTCCTTGTGGACAGGTTTCCTCATCCAGAAAGAACGTCACAATGATCAGCACTCTTTCTGGTAGTCTCAGAGCCTGGACTCCTGGACCACATCCATACTAGTGTGGACGTTTGTTTCCCCAGGGACAATTAGCAACAGGGCTCCTTGTGCTGCTGTTACTTGTCCCCAGGGAATGCCCAAACCACGTGCCCTCTGGCTCACGGCAAGTTACCCAGGGTGGGGTGGGGTGGGGAGTGCTGGGGGGTCTCCTGGGACTGCAGCAGTGGTGATCGTGCTGCTCAGAGCCTGGCCAGAAGCTGGAGCATGGCTCTGGCTGGCCAAGCTCCAGTTTTGGACAGCACATGCTGTCCCATGTGCACCACCCTGCTTTTTATTTTTCGGAATCTCAGGGTCAAAAAACACCCCCACGCTGCTACCTTGCAGCACAGAGAACACCTGGATGTGCAGTATATGGTGCCACATACTGCATGGCCATGCTCACCTAGACGTGGTCCTGATTTGCACCTAAGACCTGATTAAACAAGTCCTATCAAATTGGAGAGTAGAGGAACACTCCAGTTTGAGTGCTGGATCAGTTCTGTAGACAACTAGAGGACAGTGGGCTTGTCAATACGCCACCTTTCAAGAAAAATTGACTCACTAGTCCTTAAGGTAGGTAGGTGTATCCTGTAGGTACTGCATGACCATGGATGTGTTTATAAATGCATCTTTTATTTATAGCATAAATCGTATCATTTTTATATTGAACATGGTGTCTTTGTCATTCCCATATAGCACATTCAAAGTAAGGTATAAGGTTTTAATGAGACAATTTAACTACAAAGGGTGATAAACTTATGATAGAGGTAAAAATGTGCACTTCAGTATTTAGGTAGGGTTTCCAAATTCCACTTGCTGCTTTGATCTTCCAGTAAACTTCAGTGGATAATTCAGCATGTTGGCATATGAATCCGCCCATCTGGGTCCAGTATTTTTTAAGCTTGCTATCCAGAGTATACACACTGGCTTCCAGGAACGTTCATGATTAGTAACACATTTATTTTCAGGCACGTATCAAATTCAGTCCATTTTTGAAAGGGTTTTGGTTTTTGTTTTTTTTTGTATTCAGATATTGAAATAACTATAACAGCAAGATGCCAGGTGCTTCTATATAAATACTGAAGCCTAACATGAGGACAGACAGGATCAGGTTTCTTACAAGTGTCAGATGAGAATATCACTTAGAAAATAAAGGTTATGGCTATGCTGCAGAGTGCAGCACAGAGATAACCCAGCTAACCTGGAGACTGGAAGCACTCTAGCATTGGCAGCTTGGAACTCAGTGTGAGCTATAAAACCCACTCTGAGTATATTAACCCAGGCTAAGCTCCATCTGCTGCTTCTGGTGTGTGAGGTAGCTTAATCATTTCCCCAATATACTCCATTCTGCAGTGTAAGCACACCTTTGTGCTGAGAACTCGTACTGCCCAGTGGCTTGCATATTACACGTAAATAAAGAGGCATATCTATGTTACAGTGCATGTCATACTCAGTTGTAAATGATTGCAATCTGGTGGTCATGAATAGGTGTCCAAGGATCACACCTAGAACTGGCTGGAAATTCCCCAAGGGAACAGTTTTCTGTTAGAGAATGCAACTTTGTCAACATGAAAACAACAGTCTGATTTCAGTGACTATTCTCTGAAACCTTGCTGAGACTCCCAGAGCTTCAGGTCTCCCAGCAACCTTTTTTAACTCCCCTGTTTTGGATTCTGTTTCATAAAGAATTTAAAAAATGTTCCAAATTCCAAACTCCTCTGTGACATAGACCTTCTGCTCTCTGCACGGCTCCAATTGGAATATGAACCTGGATTCAACCTTCATGACTGACTCCTAAAATCCAAGATCCAAAACCTTCAGTCTATATGGGAATTCAGATCCAAAACTGCAATTTGCAACTCTAACCCATGTGGATCTTTGCAGGGATTTTAATACCCTCATGTTCAACTCACCAACCTGAAGAGTGAAGTAACACCCATGAAACTAGATTCAGTGTGGCCAGATTCAGATTCAGTAGGCAAAAGTATCAATATAGTGTCTTCACACATGCTTCTCAAGGTGTTCCACAATGTAATCCATAGCTCCCCCACTACAAAGCTGTATCAGCCACAAATCATCGTGTGGGCAGCATATGTAGTCTTTGAGTTGCAGAAGAATTGGCACTTGTTCTGAAGGTTGGGAGAAAATATTAATAGCAGAAAAAGTGAAATAATGGCTCAGCACCCACATGCCCCTAGGTCCATGTCCCCCTTTTTGTGGGAATAAAGAGCATGAAGAAGCAGAAATCTTATGGGGTGAAACTTGAAGTTTTCTCTTGAGTCTCCCATCAGATCAAAGGAAGGCTTAAAACATGGGAGTCCAGATAAAGGCCCAGGTAGCAAGCAAACCAGAGTTTTGCCAGTGAAGTTGACATGTTTCACATGTAGGTCCCAGTTAGCATTTGACAACCTGCCCTCCTTTAGCTCCATCCCTGAGGCCTGCTAGTTTTCCCCCACCATGGGGGGAGACTGGGGATGCTCCATCCCCCACAAGCTTCTACATGGAAACTATTTGCCTTTTTAGCTCCGTAAGTCTCAGGCGGCAAGACTCCATCAGAAGATCCACTGACCGCTGGCTATGAACCCCTCCATCCCACACCACAAATAATTTCCAGATCGCAACTGGAGCAACCAGCTCTTGAGCCTGTCAGAAGTAGTTTACTTCGCTCAGTACTGTGTAGATATTTGAAGGAGAGGGAGAGGAAAGTCAGAGTGAAGAAAAATCTAGCAGAGAGCAGTCAGCCTCCTCTCAATCTGAAGGGGGAGTTCTGCAGGGTCCAGGATGAAGTGGGAAGCATGCCAGGGCAGTGGCACCCTCTCCTACTTTGCCCCCTGGACATGATCTGCATGTAAAAGTAGCAGGGGACATGGCAATGGAGTTAGAACATACTGCTATTTCAATACTGTATGGGGAATACACAACCCCCCATCAGGGTGGACTGAGTTGATGAGAAGACGACAGAATGGCAACAGCTGCCAGTTCATGGAAGGCTTAATAATTAAGGAGAAATATTTTAAAATCAACTGGAAGCAGGAGTCACTGGCAGAAAACAAATTTAGGACGGAACAATTTTCCATTCTCCCGTGGGGGGCAGCGGGGAGGAAGAAGGATTTTGACCCTGATTCTGAATCCACCAAATGTGATTGATAGAAACAGTGTTTCCATTTAAATCATCTTGATCTTCAGGCGATTTAGGATTACAGATTTGTGGGTAAGAATCTCTGCATCAGTCATGGACTGGGAACTGTTTGTGCTGGCAGAACTTTTTAAGTGAGAAATGCCAAATCGGGGAAGATGTCAATAATGTTAGACGTGGAAAGTACAGCTTTCGTGCTGATTGAGATTCTTAACAGAATCAACAAGTACACTTCTTGTGGTGGGCCAGGGTAACTCCACACTTATGCTGTGCCAGTCACACACTGGTTAGCACTTGGAGGAGTTCACACATGCTATGCTAAAACAGCCAAGACTGAATTTCACTGACAAAGGCCATGGTGCTAGTGCCTGATGTAACAGATAAGTGTAATAAGATAGTAATGACTCCAAAGCAGCCCTACTGTTCATATCACATGGGCAGCAGACAGCACTGAAAGCTGCTGCTGAAACACCTTACAGAAAACATTATGGCAATATGTTCTGAGCTGACAAGTAGCATGACCACTGAAGATATTCTCTGCCTGAATGGGTCATCCAAATCATTATATTTCTGTATAACCTCTGAAGGAAGACACATGAGAATTTACCAGTAAGACATACTGGGATCAGCAGTCCTTTAGACATTTGCAGCCTTTTGTTTAGAATCATCTTTCTTGACATCAAGGAACGGATAAAGTAATTTTCAAGCAGAGTTTGTTAAAGGGAAAAATAAATTTGGGCTTCCAGATTCATGTATTGTATGGGAGTCTACCATGGCTGTCCAGAGATTCTTCACTCTCTCCGTTTCCCTTCATGCTGCACATACAGAAAGATCACAGACTGCTTGTCACTGCTAACCTTTGCTATTTCAGTGTCTTATGGGATATTCATTTGCTCAGATGGCCACTTAAGTGTTTGACTGGCTAGATGGGCCCATAGTTTCATGTGCAGTTCGGGTGCAAGATGGCACAACTGATATTTTCATGACCTCAAATTTCAGGAAAATAATCTATTTCAGTATTCTCACAATCTGGAGCATAAAAGGCTCACAGAACTTTAAAGAGCATCAGAAATTAGTGGCCAACTATCCTTGTTTTCACTCACTGTCAGCACTCATTGCCAGCAGTGAGTAAACCTCAAATTCCTGAAGGTTTGCTTGAAAGAAGTAGCCAGCATTCAAATGTAACTTAACTGAATGTCTTCACTTCCTAAATATGAACTGGAAACATAATGAGAACAGACTTTTCTTGGTATGTTCACATCTGCTAACCTAGGTTCAGCTCAATATTCAGTTATGCATTGCAGTTCACCTTCAATACTGGCTTTATGTGTCTTCAGACAGTGTTTTTAGGCCATTAAAAATTGAAAATCAGATGCTCAAAATGCCCTAAAATAAGCCATTATTTCTGTGTATAGACTGTGAGGTTGTAACACCTCAGGACCTTGGACTGCTGGGATAGCTAATTTGGAATATTTTTAAGCAAAGCTTCAAAGATGCATTGAGCATGTTTCCAAATGAACCAAAACTCCACGCAGTTGGGTACTGTGAAAGGCTTGGAATGATTCATAAAATGGTTCAGCCTTAAAGCATGAAGTATAATGGAGCCACACAGAAATTTTTTATGGTTCCATCAGACTTTCACTGGACATTTTTTATATCACCATAAAAGAAAATACAGGAAATTAAGATGTACAAACACATATTAAAATAATATGAAAAGTCTGGTTTTAACCCAATAGTGCTAAAAAAAAAAAGAAGAGCAGTCAAACTGAAAATATATCCTTAACTCTGCTCAGTGTGAAAACCCACGTTGCCTAGGTACGGCACTGTTGGTACCTGTAAGTCATGAGCAATCATATACATGCAAAAGGCTGAATGTATTAAAGACCAAGTCTTCCCTCTTAACTTTGTTTTTGTGATCTTAACCCAGTAATTTAAGTTACTTTTACATAAGGCATTCTGTGGTTTAATGTGTTTGACACCTGCATCTGGGAGCTGCACATATGGATTTGGTTTAGTGCTTGTGTTTGCACTTGTTTGATAGAGGATAGTTTTTTCAATTTGAAATGTAGTGTCACCTTCAACCAGTGCTAAAAAATTAACACAGCTAAATGTCTTTTAAAACATTAGACTCTACAATAACTCTTTTACATGTATTTAAATGTTAGAACCATATCAGATTGGATTGTGATGAATCAAGTATAGGAAAATACTAGTTGTATGTGGACCTCAGATTAATGCAAATTCTCTGTAGTTGTTCGCTTTGACAGGCTTGGGTGCAATCCCTCTGAAAAGGCATGAAGCTGTTGACTGCAGTATGGTCTACTATCAAGAAATGCTAAGGAATAAGGTAGACAAATGACTGAGCAGATGAAAAGGGAGCTGGCTTTCTACCATAGCAAATAGGGATATAGTCATGATCCCAAATCTTTTGTGTGGACTTTAGATCAGGTTGTGAAGAGATACATTTGTGTAGGAGCTATATGAATCTTCTCCCCTCCCACCTCTCATACAGCACAGCCTGCAAGGGCAACAACAACATGGTGATGGTGCTAGCAAATCAGCAAATGCACAGAGTCAATGCAGTCTTGAGTAAGAGTCCAGTCAAGTATTATTTCTACAGGCCAAGTTCTACAGCACATGCAAAAGTACCTTGACTTTAATGGAAGAGAAAACTGTAGGAGTTGGCCCTGGAAGTAATGCCTGTGAAAGTAGTGTACTTAGACTGTAAATACTTAGAGGTAATTTTAACCTGTGGTCTGATGCCTGCAGGATTTTGCAAGGGCATAGATTCACCAGGGTACTGGTTTCTACCTGACCCACCCTCTCAGGTTTGCTTCTGCCAGGGAATGCCCCTTACTTCCAAGGCCTGCTGCAGAAGTTAGGCATTGCTGGCAGAATGGCTGGGTACAGGGCTCCCTCAGTGGGTATTCCCAGAACACCTGCTGTGAAGTAATTTTGTGCCAGCTTTGCTTTGTGCCACAAAGTGACCACAAGGCAATGCTTAATTAGGACTCTAGTTACCAAGACGTATCTACTTTTAACTGTGGAGCGATGCTATAGGTGTGATAGTCCAGGAATTATGTAAAAGGCAAGGATCTTTTCGGGTGATATCTCTTATTGGGCTATGGTTGGGACCTGATGAAGAATGCCTTTCATTTGAAAACTTGTCTAATTTTATCCCAACCATTCAGTTGATCCAACAAAAGATATCACCCCAAAAACCCTTGCTACTTTCAAACACATCCTTGAAACCCCACTGCTTTCACTGTTCCATAATGTTAGTGGAGTTACATGAGGATATACAAAAGCTGGATTTTATGATATACTGAAGTGCTTGGATATCTGTAATATCAGTGAATGAAAAGCACTATATTAATAATATGCTAGTATCGTTTATTTGATCTATTTCCCATATTACAGTACCATGTGATTCTTCTCTTTAAAAAAAGGCCTGGGGTATTTTTTTTTTTTTAAACAGAGTTTGGGTTGAACCAGGGGCTAGAAGGCCAACGTTACATTTACAGGTTTTGCTATAAGTAGATTCTGAAAACAGGACTTCTGATCAAAGCCTACTTTTTAGTGTCTTTTAGGTGAGCACAGTTTCTAAGTATAACATTAGTACTTTAAAGCAGAACTCTTCTAACAAACTGCTTGCACCACAGACCCTTAGGGAGTAGGGAGCAAAGGGCTCTGTACCACTTTTTAGTACTCTTATTCTTGGACTGAATGGAGGCTGGTTTGGATCCTACTGCAAGTCAGAGCAGCCTCGGGGCTGCTTATGTTTACAGTATACATGACTGTCTAGGTTCTCAAGGAGCCATCTTGATAGCTGGAAATAGCCAGATATATGCATCATTCCTCTGGTCACGTTACTTTTTGATTTGGGGGGAGGAGCTGAGAATGAGTCATATATTTTGGGTATGTGTCTACCAGGGGTTTGCGAAGCTTCAGTCACTGATTGAATTTGGAGAAGATTTGGCCTGATTCAGAGGCCGAATCACCAAATCCAAATTGAATCAGGAGACCAAGAAAACCTCCAAATCAATTCAGAAAAGATTCAGAAAAAGATTCAGAGATTTGGAGATCTGGAACAGAAACTGACAAGAGGGAGGGGGAGCAGGGGGGGAAAGACTGACATCTGTAGCTGGCCAGTGACTGTGATATTTCTCTGAGTCCCCTTCCAATCACAGTGCTTTGGGGAAGGAACATGGAAACAGCATATTAAGCCTCTGTCTTCAGCCTTTCGTTCATTTTGTAAGCTGTTTCTGCCTGAGCAAAAGAGGGGCGGGAGGCTGGCCCAGAAACAGGTGGGTGGGCAGAGATCTAACCAGCACTGGGAAGACCCCCTGGTACAGGCTACCATCCCTGCTCTTTTCATCCAAATTTGCCTTAATGCACATAAGTGACATGAGTTTTGCTTTCAGCAGTTTGAGGTGTAGTTTCTCAGAAACCCCTGCACCTATCTCCTTGAAACCTGGCAGGCTTCATGCCCTCAGAAGGGGCTACCCAACCCTGATATTTTCATCCAAATCTGCCAAAAAATAACAAGTTTATAGGTATTTTAGTGATTCCCAATTATAGTCTATGGTCAAATCACTGAATCGCTCCGAATCAGTGCTGAATCTTCCAAAGCTGATTCAGCCGATTCTATTCGGGACAGAGATCCAAATCTCCAAATTGAATCACTGTCCACAAATCGGTCAAATCCAAATCCAAATCGAATACTTCCCTATTTGCACAGGCGTAATGTATACCTAGCATGTATAGGAAGCAGGTAGGAACATGTATATTATATATCATGAATGGATCGCTTCTCGGCCTCTTGAAGGCTCGGATCGAAAACATCTACTATATATCCATTCGTGTGTTATATGTGTATATGTTTGCTATATGCGAAGGGCATTTTAAATTTGTCAGGTTCAGTGGCTTTATGGCCCTTTTTTACAACGGAGCTTTAGAAGACTTGGGGATGGCTCTCAATAGTTCCATATAATAAAAGATCCACATAAAAAGTATTTGAGTCCCTAACTTCAGGCCTGACCCTGTAAGATGCTGAGCAACTTTACTCCCAAATAGTCAGCCCTTTAAAGTTTTATAATTCCAAAGCCTTGTGCATGTTTGGCTGAGGATGGGGGTTGTGGGGGAGATAAATACTGGTAAACAGTATTATTACAATTCATTATGACATGGTTGTCAACCAGGTTACTTGGGAAGGCCGTAGGGGTTATGCATGGGCAGGCGAGGATGGAGCTGCCACCCCCCCCATCACCTCCCAGGAGCAGGGACTGGCGGGCGAGGACAGTGGCACCCCACTGCGGGCTGCACAGGTGCCACCCGGCCAGCCAAACACAGCAGGGGGAGGGGAAGCTCTCATGTGGCAGCCACCACCCACCATCCCACACTGCCTTTTCAGAAAAGGCTGAAAACCCCTGCATTATGATGATCAGGCAGGAAGGCAGAAACTCAGCCTTGTGCAGTTTGTAGATTTATCACTAGTCCCTGCTTTCTCAATCCACCATGTACCAAAAGCATTAGCATCTGTCATCCCAAATGTAGCACATTTCTTTGCTTACCAGGAATTTCAGCCATAATTTCTTTCAAAGTCACTTTCTCTGGGGTAATGTAATGGGAAACAGCACTGCCCACTAAAGTGAGAAAACCTGTGCCAAAGCACAGCTCGTACATTTTTCATTTTTTCATTGATTTCAAATACTGCTGGCCATAAAATGAAATTCATACATTGCGCAGAAAAATCTCATTTCTTATTTTTTCAAGGCCTCAACTCCACATTCATGCCCTTTCCTCTAGCACAGGGGTGGGCTGAATGCGGCCCGCCAGGCCATTCTGTCTGGCCTGTGGGGCCTCTAAAAATTTGTTTAAAATAATATTTATCTGCCTCTGGCTGCCTGTCATGTGGCCCTCAACGGCTTGTCAAAACTCAGTAAGCAGCCCTCCGCCCAAAATAATTGCCCTCCCCTGCTCTAGCAGTACTTCCATTGGAATCACTGGGACCCACTTGAAATCTCTCTGCTCCACTCTGGAGGAGCGGAAGGGAGCTAGAGATGCAAGAAGCAAAATCAACATACAAGCTGGCTTAAAACAAAGCAAATTTCCAGGATCTCACCTTACAATTACATGTTAATTTCTTTCTTGGCTTCCTTGACTTCTTTGGCCTGATTTGTGTGTTTGCTGAAGTCCAGATCAGTGTGAATTACTTTGTCCATATTTGTGTATCTATACCCATTTCCCAAGCAATTTAAACCAATTTTAACCTACTGTACTAAGTCACTGCAAAATTTTATCCAGAAACTGCCCTCCATATAGATAACTGTAAATGTCATTATTAATTTATACAACCTCACTTCATATTCAGGGGTCTAAGTATGAGTTTATCCTTAACAGGGTCATTAGCTAAATTGGCCTTGATCACTGTGACAAAAAATGACAACTGAGCACTATGCATCCCTTGTCTTTTGCTGCTGACTTCTGTGTGAGAATTATCCTGGAGAAGAATTTAATTTAGCTCGGCTTCCATTTTATTTGGGCCAAGATTAACAATACACTTCCATCAAAAACAACGACACATGCACACAAATATTTATCTAGACAATAGTTATAGTCAGCCTCACAGCCTCCCAAATATGGGTCCGTGGTTATCAGTTTCTTGACTTCTCACTATGTTCCTGACTTACCATCTCACTACATACTATCCAGTGTTGGATCAGACTCTCCTACATGTACTTGTAAGAGCAGATTCTCTGTAGACAGGATTAAACATTCCCAACGAAGCTCCCTACGTGAGAGCACATCTCTCCTTGTCCAGTCCTATGCCCCTGCAGTATCAAGATGGTCACAATCTGACCATTTCCAAGCACTGTGTTGCTCTTCCCATTAATGTCATGTGACATTGATATTCTTGTGCCCCCCACACCATGAAAGTCTTACCCTATTTGAAAGCCATTGAACCACGAGGATATACTAATGAAACAAACTGGGTTTAACTGCTTTCTGTGTAGAGACAGCCAGTTGGCTCACCAGCTAGACAGGGCTCAGAGAGGGCTTCTTGCAACTAGGCATCAGCTGCAGGGCCTGGAACTACCGCCTTCAGTTAAAATTGCCTTCCACAAGGCTTGTAGTGAATAGCAAAGCTCTTTCATAGTACGAGAGACCCTAGGAAGAGGTGGGGGGAAGGGTGTACAGGAGAAGGCAACCAAGGAGTCTTTTAGCAAAGACACCCTTGAATTACAGCAGAACTAAATTGTTTGCCTCAGTCTCAGAGTCCTTGAAACAAATCTTTATTTCCTTGGTCCTCTATGAATACTTAACTTCTATGAATGATTCAGAAAATATGTTTTACAAAATCCTGTCTGGATTTATATTTGTGATCTGTCATATCTCCAGTTATAAAAGACCCAGAGAAACAGAATAGTTCCCAGTATGGTAGGGTCTTAAGGTATTAGACCTTATGATTCATTTCATATTGTTTGGTACTTGATTGTTTAAGGCCAGTTCATAAAACAAATAGTAAAAACAACAAGGCAGGCTGAGCGAGTAGTGTTTCTGACTGTGTTAAAAGCCCATCCCTGTCAACAAATGACACTATGGCTAGGGACAGAAGTTACACATAAACCGGTTTAAGTGATCAGAACCTGGTTTAAACCTGTAACAGAACAGAAGTTAAGTACACATAAACCAGTTTCAAAATGGCCAAAACTGATTAAAGATAAACTTGGTTGAATGTAGTATCAGACTTAACTGATTTAGATCAAACTGGCTTAAGGAAATTCTGTCCCAGACCCCTTCCTGGTTTATGTTAACTCACAGTCCCCCAGCAGCCCAGGGTGCTTTGCAGCCCTGGACTAGGCTGTGCTGTCTGCTCCAGTGGAACAGGGTTGGCCCTGCTGCTCTGCTCCCTAGCTGGGGCACTATCACTGCTCTAGCTGGCTGAGAAAGGCGTGGTGGTGGCGCTCTAGACTGCAGCTGGCATCTGGCTGCCCCTGCCAGGCTTTCCCCCACCTGGTGTAAGCCCCCCTCCCTTGCCCCCCTTCACCTCAGGCTGCTGGCATAGGGCCAGCATCTGGCCATGCCCTTCACCCTCGCCACTTGAGCTGGGGGTGAGGGGGAAAGCCTGCTCTCAACTGCAGCTGGGGTCTGTCCAGTGGGGGAACAGCAACCCCTGCCAGGCTTTTCATCACTTGGGGGTGGGGGGCATTTAAACCCCACTCCCTTCCCCCTTCCCACCAGCATGGGATGGCAGCAACAGGGACATGCCTAGATGTCGGCTCTAGGCCAACAGCCTGAGGTGAAGAGGGGGAAGGAGGTTTAATCCCCTCTCCATCCCCTCTCCCACTGGCAGCAGTGCAGCAGTCCCTGCCCCCACTCCTACCAGGGTCTGACCATGCCCTCCACCCCTGCCACTTGAGCAGCGAGCAGGGAAAAGCTTGGCAAGGGCTGCTTCCCCCCTCCCACTCCAGGCACACCCCGGCTGGGGACCATGCAGGGCAGGATGGGGGTTTAAACCCCTCCCCAAACATACTCAGTGACCTGCTGGGGCCTGGCCATGCCCCCCCCCCACCCCACTCTCAGCTCAAACGGTGGGGGGAAGACCCTCAGAGGGCTTCTCTCCCAGCTTCCTTCCAGCCACTGCCAGAGGGAAGGGAGGGCTCACTCTAGTCCCCCCGGCTTCTAGCCTGAACCACTGCAGGCACGTGGCTGCATTTCCAAAATCAGAAGTGAATGTCTACTGACTTGCTTCTTGGTTCAATCTACGCAGTTTGGACTAACCTAAAAGGATTGAATCGATTCAGACTCAGGCTTTTTGAATATCTGTACTTAGTGTAGGTGACTTTGAATGCTGTAGTTTAAAAAGTTTCTAAACCAGCAAGCCAAGAGACTGTAGGATTTTAAAAAATCATCTTTGCCAGCTGTTCAGGTAGTTTTCTTTCCTGTGTCCTTATGACAGGTATTTAGCAGAATTTGCAAACTTGCTGGAATTTGCCAGGGCCATACATACTGTGTGCATTTCTGCTACTGCCTTAAACCTGCAACCTCTGGGCTGTCAACCATGCACCTTAGCACCTATACACTCCAGCCCCCATTCTGGTTACTAAAATAAATAATAGTGAGAGTGTTCAGGAAAGTGCAAAAAGGAATAGCCAGAATTCCCTCTCAAAGAGATGCAACAGAAGAGTAATACATCCCCCTTCCCCAAATGTGGGGAGATCCAAAACAGGATATTGTCAGGATTTTGGAAACATAACCCACTTCCTGAATTCAGTTTACACAGACCTTTCTAGGAAAAGCTGTATGATCTCCAGCTTAGGACGATTGTCCTGTATAACAGAGAAACTGCATGTCTATCACCCCATGAACTGCTGCAGATTGTATTATATCTAAACATCAAGTAAGAACAATTTGGGGTAAACCAAGTTATTTGCCTTCACTGCCTAAATGAGTTATGTACACTTAATCACTCAGAGGCGACTTGTTTTCTTTTCTTGATGCAGAGCCAGACTTAGGGGTAGATGATGTGGGCAACTGCTTAGGGCAGTGTGGTCGGGGGGGGGTGCCCCCTCCTCCCTCCCCCACACACGTGTGAGTAGGCCCTGTGCTCACAGCAGTGCTCTCCCTTTGCCCTGCCCCAGCCAATCCCCACCCCAGGCAGGAGGAGCAGTGCCCAGTCCAGCCTGCCCCTCACCTCCAGCTGCTGCTCTGGAGGAGCTAGGCTGGGCAGTGCAGGTTGAAGTAGCAGTGGCTGCCTGCCCGCCCGCCTGTCTGGAGCACCATGTCCTTCCACCTCCCCAGACTGCGCCCCATAACCCTGCTTGCCTGCCACTGCCTGCAGCAGCGCCACTGACCCTAAGGGGGTCTGGGCAGGGCACCAAAATGCAAATTTTCACAGGGTGCCATTTTGGCTCAGGCCAGCTCTGTCTCGATGTACAAGGCTGGATTTTACAGAAGAAAAAACTAAACTTCTGAAGAATTTATCATGACTGGCTTGATTTTTTGTTCAGCCAGTCCGCAAGCTAGCATTCAAAAGCCATCACATACTAAATCGCTTGTTAATAATTATACATGTATACAGCAACTTCTATCCAGAATGACCTAAGGAGAAATCTTTACTGTTTCTTATGAAACCTCTGAGCCTGGATACCAGAGCCCTTACCCATGTAAGTGCCAGCAGTCCTACTTGGAAGTTCCAAAAAGAGCCACCCCTGCCACCGGCTGAGCACTCCTGCTTGCTTAATGCTACAGAAAAAAAAGCTCTACAAGAGTTCATGCTGTTTCATGCAGCATTAACTCCCCATGGCATTTCTATATGGACACCCCCAACCTGGGCAACAGATCACGTTACAAATAACTTCCGCTTTCCTCCTCTATACTTTGGAGCACCTCAAGAAATCGTTTTTCCAGGATTCCAGGAAGGCGGGCAGTTATCATTAAAACTAGGCAGAAGTCAGGATTTCCAGTCTGTGGGAAATTTAGATATTTCAAAACTTGGCTTTGTTCTGATTCATTGGGTGGCCAAATATTTTGAAATTTTTTGTCAATCAGAAATTCTGCAGAAAAATGTTTTATAAATACTGCCATGCATGGTTATCGTAGTAAAACATGTTCACTGGGACTGTATAGCTTCTGGGGTCAGCAGTCCCTGAAGCCAGAAAGCTCCAGGGTCCCCTGTTTGGTGAGGTCCCTATAGTAGGGCTACTTCAAAACTGCAGACCCTAGAAGCCCATCCCAGTTCTTCCACACTCCCAGCCCTGCAGCCAGGAACCCAGAAGTTTTTAGAGCCCAAGCTCAAGTCAAAATCCTCAGGACCTCCAAACTTTTCCCTGGTGTGGCAGGCTTTTCTGGAAAAGTGTGAAGTCTTTGGCAGCCTGTCAGGAAACTGGCCAGTGTTTTTATGAAACATTTCAGGTTTGATGGGTCCATATTTTTCTGGCAAAATACTGTTTTGTCAGAAAATTTCCAAACTATTTTAATCCTAATGCATCACCCCTGTTGTTTCACAGTAAGTAGGACTTCCCTCTATCTCAGGTTCTTTCCTCTTGTGTAAGTGGGTGGGAAGATATAACTCTTTCTATTCACTTTTCACCCCAGGTTTTCACAGACTCTGGTAAAGTAGAAGTTGAATCCAACAACATTCCATTTCAATTTGAACTTTTACATCCATGCTGTTGAGTGGATCTGAATTTATGCCGAACTTTCTTGTTCCTCTCTACTGCAAATCAATGAATCTCTTACATTTTTTACAGCGAGTATGGCAAGAAGCTACTATGAAATTTTGGCACCAGTAATGTCTCTTTGACTTTAATGGGGCCTGGATTTCATATATAGAGCATATGGCACATCAGTGAACAGCATACAACCTAGGTTACTACTAGCTGAAACTTGAAGTTTGGAGAAGTAGGGCACTTGAAGAATAGTAAAGACAACCACAAATTGTGATAAGGCATGGTATTATGAAACAATTCTATGAATAGGCACAACCTAAAGCTGCTTAAGGGATAAATATCCATATTAAGCTATGTGCTGAGCTTGAGCATACATCTTATCTTTCTGGTATTATTTAATGCTAACGTTACCTATCGATAAATATTTTTAATTTTACTGACTTTTAAGGCCTTCTCTGCAGACCACTGAAGTCAAGGGCAAGGCCATGCATTATGCACCAATTGTAGTGTTGTAGAATTGGGCCCTTAAAGGAAGCTTGTCAATCACAAGTTAGGTTTCTTTGTTTCCAGTGATGCTGTAAAATGTTTTATCCTCCATGCTTCCCATTCCTTGCACTGACGTATTATGAATGCCAAAAAGGAAGGTTAAGGTTTAACCCAGTTAATTAGATGGATTCACACAGATAATTCGCATGGCACTTTGCATAGGCAGCTAATTAATGCAATGCCATCTATCGCCATTAAAGTCCGATGTTAAGCTTTGAGAAAAATCCTGATTAGGAGTCAGGGTTCACAAACATGGGCTTTAAGCAGTACTGTATAGCTGCAGTTAATTAATCTAATCCAATTCTAACACATCTCAACTGAGACACAGAATTAGTTATCCTGATATCAAGATCCATGCCAAGGCCCTTCCTTCAAAGCACAAACCTAACACTTCCTAAAACAAGCCACGATCACTCTAATTTCACAGTCTGCAGGAGAGTATGATATCATGAGGGAACCTGAAGCTGTCTAATTAGGCTGGATTTAAAGAGCACATGGAAAAAAAATGAGAAGGCAATTTCAAGTTCCAGAAAGGCAGTTGCACACTAGGAAAGAGAAAAATTGCACCAGACAGAAGTTGTATACAGACATACAGTATAAACAAAGTCTCCTTACAATTCTAGCCAGATGCAGTATCTGTGGAGGACAACCATGCTCTCTCACACAGCCTCCAACATACAATTCTGTATTTTTTTGTTGCACTTATTGCATGTTGATTCTGATCCCACAAGCTTTTACCTACAAGCTTTCCTTTAGTCACCTAAATAGGGTCTTAGAAATCAAGAGGACCACTTGTGTGCTCAAGGACAAGCAGGTGCATAAGTGCTTTTAGAACTGGGGCCACCAATATAGTGAGTGTGTCCAGATGAGCATGCACATGCCATTTGTGGCACTGCAAACCCGTCTGTGGTGCTTCAAACAGCATGCATGCATTCACTGCACTCCTAATTTGCAGCATGGCAGGGGGGTGGGGTTTGACACCAGGATCTCCTGTCAAAGAAAAACCACACCAGAAAAAAAGCAGGGTGGTAAATGTGGCAGCAGCATGCGTTGCTTGAAACCAGAGCCTGGTTAACCAGGGCCATGCTCCAGCTACCACCCAGGCTCCACATGCCTGAATCACCACTGCTGCATCCCTGAGTGGCCCCCAGGACCCAGGGTAGGGCTTCTGGGGCTAGCACCTGGGTTGGCCACAGCCTCCCCTACCCCACTCGGGACAACTGGCTTTGTGCCAGAGTGCATGTGCAGGGGCATTCCTTGGGGACAAGAAACAGTACCACAACTATGTGCTACTGCTATTTGTCCTCAGGAAAATGCATGTGCACACTCATCTGGAGATGCCCAGTGATATTCTCCTGTGGCTGTTCAGAGGGTCAGTACAAAATCAGTGTAACACTTAAGCCCTCTTTGTGGGAGTGGACATTTGTATGATTCCTAGTGAGCTTTGTGTGCCCATGTGTTATGGTTTCTCTACTGCAGGCTTCAGTTCTTTGAAATACAGATGAGCAAAATGGTCTACTATAGGAACTGGGGTGTATTTCTGATACTTGTATTTGGAGAGGAGAACTTTCATGTACTTGCAGCTGCACCAGAGGGTTAGATCCCCTGCTTTTAGGCTTCTCGTCTTAGGAGTCTGGTCAGGATTTCTCCAATATGGTTAGATCACTTCCTTTCTGAGATTTAGCATGTCTCAGTGGGGTGAGTAGGTAAAATGTGCTTGTCAGCAGTGGTCCAGGTTCAGCATGGAGGAGGTACAGACAACCGTGGATGTCTTATTTTTGCAAAGAAAAGATCTTCTTGAAACTACTTAGATAGCACTGTGTCCACGTTGGCCTCATACTCAACTTAGATGTTCATCCCTCCTTTTTTCTACTGATGCTCAGTTTCCTGCTGCATCTGCTTCCACTATAAGAGTTGGTATGGAATTAATAGGGGGTTACCTCCTGACTATTTTATTTTTTAAATGAGTATTAATTTTGAAGAGTAGAGGTTCTGGAGCTGGTCTAAAGGGAGGTTCATCATCAGGTTGTTTTACAATTTTCTCTCCTGTCTCCTTCCTGCTTTGCTCTTTCATGTTTTTAAACATCTGTCTGAAATGTCTAGATATTTAGCAGAGTTGAAAGATGTGTTAACTATTGATTGGTTTACTGATGAGCACTGAATCTATGAGTGTTGAAAAGCAAGGTAGAGGTCAGAATGACATTTGGAGTAAGCTGCCTGTATGAACTGCCATTACTGTCTTTTTTGTGTCATTCCTCTTTCTTCCAGCTGCAAAGGCAGCAACTGTTGCTGCTCAATCTGCACTTCAGTCTCTAGACTCACTAATGATGTATAAGGTCTGTAAAACTTAGAGTGTTCCTCCATGTCCTGCAGTCCTGAGAACTCTCCAACAGTTCTGTGGTCCCATGGTGGTATTCTTCTGTAAGAAGGAACTACATGAACAAACGGTCTTCTAAAAACTCTTTCATAAACCAGGCATAGGAGCCATAATTCAAAGCCTCTGGGGTTTTATGGTGATTTCACATAGCAGTGTTGCTTATTGGATTTAAAGTGTCTTCAGCATATTTTTTTTGCTGCTCCAGCATTCTGATTTACCATAAAAAGGTACAGTGTGACTTGGTCTTTGCAAACTACAGGCTATGAGCTACCTGCTTGCAAGTGACTACAAAAAGGCTTCCTAAATGGATATAGCAATACATTGCAGAAGCAGCATTGCTATTCCGCTGTATCTTGACTTGGATCAGTTCTGTTATAATTGCAAAGCATGCAATATGCAGAAACCACTGCCTGGTTGGGAAAGCTGCCTTTACCACCATGTATGGCCCAGTGCACACAAACAGTTGGCTGTATGTTTTTATGCTCTCTAAGGAGCTGCAGAGAGCTCAGGGGTTTGATCCTGCCCACATTTTTGGAAGGGACAGAATCCTAAGAGCAACCTTCCACATGGTACCTCATTCCTTTTGTGGCTGTGATTTTTTTTTTTTTTTTACAATTTCCAAAGGATGTGCTTAATTGTAGCGTATGTCCTGTTACTCCAGAACACATGTTGTTACTCAATAAAACCACACAGAAAGGCCCAAACCTCTGGGTTGAGTGCAAGTTTTGTCACAGCATTATGCTATTCACAGTGGGAGATGTGGGAAATTTTGTAATGTATAGTATACTGTATGCCATTAGACTTCTGGCCTTCTACACCTTCCACCAGGTTTGACGCTCCCCTTCTCAGTGACACCTCTTATGTCTCTCAGAGAGTCCCTCATATCAGATGCTCTTACAGTCACGCTGATAATTAGCTAGCTTTTTAGTTGTTTCCTGCCTTCCTTCTAATAACTTTTCAAGCTGAAAATGATCAAGAATGTTAATGCTGATTTTTGTGGGGTTTTTTGACAAACCCCACGTTTCTGCACTCTAGGCATTTTTACATGTGCTGTGGGATTGGGGGTCAGTTCTTTAATTAGAGTGGTTTCAAAAGCCTCTTTAATTAAAGTGCTGCAGCATCTCCTGTATCAGCGTCCCCACACTTCAAAATGGCAGTTTGGCACTTGAACTAAAGCTCCTTCAACAAGCTTTAGTTCAAGTGCCCCCACTTGAGTAAAAAACCAGACCCCTTGCTGGTTTAAGATTATTCCCCCCCAGCCCCTCTGCTTTAGCAGACACCTCCGGATTAGCTAGCAGACCACATGCTGGCTACACTCCATGCTGTGGGAGAGACAAAGGCAGACAGGCTTTTTGGACCTAATCAACAGGTAGCTTAATGTCCTTCCATGGAAACATTTGAGAAGAGCTGTTTGCTCCCCTCCCTCCCCATCACCACTCTCTGCTAAGCACAGATTCCCTGCCCCCCATGCCTTTGCTAAGGTGTCCATGTATTAGGCAGCAGACTACATGCTGGGTCTGTGCTGAATCAATAGATAGCTGGTAATGTCTCTCTGTTGTTTTCTTAATGGGGCAATAAACACTGAGATAAGGGTGATAAACACTGTTATCAGCTCCCCCCCTCCCTCCCATCCCACGCTTGGCTTGCTTGCCTGTCAGTTTGCTGCAGACAGTATACAGAAGCAGGGAGGGAGAGTGACAATTTCCGTATCATCAACAGACGTATGCATTGCACACCCCACTTGCCTCCGAGTGCTAGCCCGGGGCTGTAGGCTGGCAACACCCCTGTCCCTTGAAATGCTGGGGACTGCATGCAGGGTGGTTCACACCATTCCCTAATCAGAGCCCTGCTAGGGCCTGGTCACACCCCCCTCAGTTTAGCTCTGTGGAAGGGGAAGGAGGGCTGCTCTAAAACTCCCCAGCTTCCAGCCTGAGCCACTGCAGGCACGTGCCTTGATTTCCTCAGTCCAGAGGGTTTGTCTGTATGGTTGGAAACTGGTTCAGCTAGCCAGGTTAAACTAACCTGCAAAGATTGAATCAATTCAGGCTCTGTCTTTTTGAATGTCTGTCCCTAGCCTATAGGTTCAGGAATCTTATAGCAGAGGCTAAAATAATAATGCTGGTCTGCATACACCTCCCAAAAATACCCATGATATTCTTAAGTACACAGAGTAGGCTTAGGAGTGCTAACCACTCCAATGTTCAAACCCAGGGGTTGAGAACATCCAGCCCACAGCCTGGATCTGGTGGATCTGGAGGGATTTTCCTGTGCCTGCACCTATGCTCACACAAAGGCTAGACAGTAAGGAGCTGTGTCAGGACCTGGGAGTTTCCAGTTGTGCCTGCACCACTGCTGCTTCTCCCCATCCCCACTTGCCCCTAGGGCTGTGGCATGAATGCAGCTTCCAGTGAGTAGGAAGCTGTAGTTATGCCAGAGCCAGGCAGCTCACAGCTGTGCCTGTGGTAGCAGCACAGATGCAATTTGCAGCTGCCCACCCCTGGTGTACCTCCCTAGAAGCTGCATGCACACCCCAACTGAAGGGTAGGGGGCTGAGAAAAGTATCAGTAGCACAGGCACAGCTCACAGCTGTCTGGCCCTGATGCAGGCCACTGACATGCCGCTGAAGCCACCCAGCCCGCGTCAGACCGGAGCCGGATTGTTCTGGCCCATGACTTTTTAAAGGTTGCCAGCCTCTGCTTTAACCTACTTCCATACCTTGGCACTGTCTCTGACACAGCAGTAGGCCCAGTACCAGCACATATTACATTCAGATTTGACATTTACTAATCTCCCCCTGTTCAAAAGATTATTAATATTCTGTGGTGCCAGCAAACCAAAATAAATGCTTTTATGGAGGGCTCTAAATGTCAAAGTTTAACTCCAACACCTATTGTTTTTCGGTTGGGCGCCAAGATAAAAAACCCTACATACTTGGGGAACATAATTCTGGAGAGGGTTTTATGGGAAATGATCTGGCAGATAGTAAAAAGCTACAGCAAAGCATGATTTTGTAGGTCAGGTTTCTTTCACGTGAAACCCCAAACCCACTAAATGAAATATCAGCTGCATTCCTAGAAATCTGAAGTGATTCTGGCTACAAAGAACAAATACTGCACTGTTATTTCCGAAGAACTCCTGCTTGAAAGTGCCTATACTTATTTCCGTGTGCTCGACTGACATGCATATAAAATGTATATTGCCAGAATCATAGCCCCAGGAGCACTACTCAAGTGGCACACAGGGAGTTTACCCACAACTCATTGAAGGGCAGTCCCTTTGGGGGCTACTGCCCTAACTACAGAAGATTAGGGGTTATACAACTTAGGGGATGTTCTAACCTAACTTAGGGTTGCAGCTGGAAGAGAATGTAGGTCTTAGGAAAAAACTTGGCTCATAATGGTGATGATTTGGGCCAGCAGGAGTATAACTGGATTATCACTGCCAAATGGTGTGCAGTTCTGTATGTGCTGTTTTCTGCCACTGTAATTAAGTAATTTGCATATTAAAAATTAATTTAGATATAAACAGAACTATCAGCTTTATGACATTTTGTGGATTTAGTGCAGGTAAAAGGCGTTACTGACAGGCATAACCCATTTTATGAAGAAAAGCTAGCGTGGTGATATATAGCTAGTCCTTGTGCCAGATTCCTTTTAACAGGGTTCATTTTCCCCAGGGTTTCATTGCCCAGTATGGACAATGCATTAGAAGAGTGTTATAAGATGGTATAAAGATGGTAAGGAGAAGGTAACCCATGGCACTGTTGCTAACAAGTTTTGCTTTCTTAGTAACATGGTTTCTTCCATTTACATTGTTCGGGACAGGAACCATCTTTTAGTTATTTGCATACAGTACCCACCACTATAGGTTCTGGCCCATGACAAGGACTCCGAAGTGCTTCTACACTACAAATAAAGATAGTAATAGTTCTCAGGAAAGCTGAAGTGACACTAGAAAACTGGTATTAACAGCTGTGTTCGCAGTGTACAGTAGCCCTAAATCTCTCCATAGAAAAGTACCAAAAATCATTGTGTAATCAGCCTGCTTGTACCACTCCCACCTACCCTAACTGCATCCACAGCAAAGCAGCAGCTTGCCTTTCTCAGTAAAGTACTGTAGCAGCACGAGACTTTGCCATCAGTGCTGGTATTTATTACATTTTGACCATAGAGCTCCAGAGAATAACAAGAATATAGACAAAATTTCCGTTGTGCGGAGAGAGGGCAGGAGAGAGGATTACAGTTAAAATAACATCTACTGAGTATCACTTAAATATAGTATCATGATTATATGTGTTTACATTTAATAAACTGAGCTATAAAAATCAGTGTTTCCTTTATTAATCCAACTGCCATTTTGGGGCTGGGGGAAGTGGGGATTAATCTCCCACTTGCTGGCACTCACAGTTAAACTACTTGGCCAGGATTCTTGCATGAAGCATTCATTTTTCATTTGTTCCAGAGGATTCGCTTTTCTCGATGAGCAGTAAAATCACTGGGAAGTCCTGCGAGTACAATGGCACAACCTACCACCATGGGGAAATGTTTGTGGCAGAAGGGCTTTTTCAGAACAGACAGCCCAACCAGTGTGCCCAGTGCAGCTGCTCAGTAAGTAACATCATTTGATTGAACCCTGCTGGACACGTCACTTGATTCTCACTGCTGGGAGACAGCCTACCGAGGTTTAACTAGTGTACAATAGTAGATGGTAAGTGAGACTGGAAATCAGGAGTTAACCCTGGCATACAAAACTGTAGTCCATGCCAATATGCAGTACCAGGTGGATGCCAGGCTACCTCCTGCTCAGAGCGCAGTAGACAAAGCCTGCCCTGTCAGGCATCCACTACATGAGCCCACCCTGCACACAGTTCGGTAGCAGGTAAAATATTGCTACTGGCATTCATATAATATTTCATTTTAACCTGGCTATGGAAAGTACAACACTGAATCTCTGAAGGAGATCAGAGTGATTCTGGATTCAGCTGATAAGAGTCCCACAAATGGGAACTAAATGGCTCAGGGTATTGATACTGAGCCCTAGATATTTTATGTCTAGGTCACCAGTCCAAATGCAGCCCCAGTTTCTCAGTGCCCAAACATTACCGCTATGCAATAATCATTTACAGTCACAGTGTGAACTGAAATAATCATTTAATCCTGCTCAGTTCTTCATAACAAAAGCTGGCCACATCAGATCTTCACTGATTAAGGGAATGAATATACACAACAATTATACTGGTCTAAGAGCAGGGAGGGAAATGGAGATGCTGACTTGCTTACTACAGTAAAGCTGTTTTATCTGTCTCCTCCTATTGAAGCTAAACTGCAATAATTTACCCTCCCTTTCATTCAGAGCAAAATTACTATAGTTCAACCTCACTTACTGTGGGATATGAACAGACAGAGGAAACAGTTATACCACATTATCTGAAGGGCACTCTGAAGTGGTAACTCCATCCACTGACTTTAAAACAGAGTAATTATACAACTGTTCATACTGTGGCTGTCATAGCTTCCATTATCAAACAACCAGGAGTGCATTCTGGATCAACAGATCTAGTGCTCAGTGGTGTGCAGCCTTTAAGTCCTGTAGGACAGGTGATTGCTGCAGGGCCAGTCTGTGGGCTGGATTGGCCAGTCTGTAGCCTAGTGCTGTCCTCTCCTTGCCCTGTGTACTGGGATTGGGTCCCAGGGTCCAGCACCGCCGTTGTCTGGCCCTGCTCACTGGGATTGGACTCCCTGTTCAGTGCACAGTCTGGGGCTCCCCCACTGCCATATTTCAAAACCCCGCTTGCTGCGAGCTGATCTGACCTGTGAGCCAGAGGTTGAGCACACCTTGACTAAGACACTGCACTACCCAATCATTGCTTAATATGGTTCCTTGAGATTAAGGTTGAAACACATTGGTGGGACTGGGGCAGTAAAGCCTGGCATTGTATTACATCTCTCTTGTAAATCCTGGTTATTTTCATCCCAGGTTCATGCAACCTACAGTTACTACATTTTTTAAGAAAAATACATTAAACCATATGGCCAGACAGTCAAGGAAAGCTATTCAAACAGCATCCTATTTCCAGATGCTAGAGTGGCACATAGGTAAATGTATAGTACTGTATGAATCACCTCTAAACTGTCCTTGTTTTTTAATGGCAGGAAGGAAATGTATACTGTGGCCTGAAGACTTGTCCTAAATTAACATGTTCTTTCCCAGTTTCTGTGCCGGAGTCCTGCTGCCCAGTCTGCAGAGGTAAAGTACAATCTCTAAAAGACACCATATAGCAAGCATGCCCCAAGAGTTTGGAAATGAAACGGCAATTTAGCAGGTTCTGCATTATAATCTTCTTGTTGATTTGACACGTGCCAGATCAATGCTTGGAATCTCAATATTGCGCTGTTAGGCAGGAAGGCATGACACAAAAATAAGGCGTGACACAAAAATTATACACGCACACAAACTGCACATCAACACTATAGGTACACACACATGAACATATACACACATGCACTTCGCTGGCTGTGTGTGTTAACACTAGGGGGCACTTGGGGTTAACTGAGGTGCTTGGTGACTAGAGGGCACTTGGGGCCCTGGATGGTGGAGATGGGACCAGGAGAGCCGGCCGTGGAACTGAGAGAGCGGAGGCAACGGAAGTGGTGGTAGGAAATCGGGGAGGGTTCAAGGGGGGGGCGGGGAGAGCTGGAAGAGAAGCTGGAGAGGCAGCAGGGAAAACCAGGGTAGAGAGCCAGGAGGTGGAGGCAGATAAGAGCCAGGGAAAGAAAGCTAGGAGGTGGAGGTGGTGCACTAGCAGTGAGCCAGGGGAGCAGGAAGCCCACAGAGAAGCCAGGAGGTCAGGAGAGGTGAGGTGATGGAGCAGAGCTAGGAGAGTTGGGGGTTGGAGTCGGGGCAGAGAGCAAAGCAGTGCTGGGGGTTAGAGCTGGGAGGGGGCAGAGGGGTGGTGGAGAGCCAGGAAGCAGAAAGCCAGCACGTAGAGGGAGAGCTGGGACAGGGGTCAAAGGTGGCAGAGATCCAGGATGGGGAGCAGAGGGCCAGAGGACAGAGGAACAGGAGTTAGACACGAGGTTGGGTCAGAGGTCGGGGCAAAGAGAGTGGGGATTAAGTGGGCAGCCTGCAGCAAGATAAAGACCAGCTCGGGGTCCAAAAATATCAGTTTTATTAGACAGCCCACAAAGTTATTGGTGCGCGCCCACGCGCACACACACGCACACACAATGGTAGCAGGAGGGAAAAGGCTTGGTAGAGGGATAGAAATCAAGGTATGAAGAAACAGAGTTCAGGTCCCTTGCTTGGAGGGAAGACGTGGGTGATAGCTACCTGTCCAGGCTGAGAGTTGATCCTCAGTGGCCAGTTGGGGTCTCTCCAGCAAGGTGTTGTCTAGAGGGGGTTGCCAACAGGGCCTCTGGGTAGATAGGTGGAATGGCGTAGTGCTGGTCTGGTTGGAGGGCATTGCAAAGAGGTCACATTCTACCACCCCTTTTATAGGGGTGGGCTACCTGTCACTCCACTGGGGAGGACATGCCCAGGCAAGGGCCGATCCTGCTCATATGAAGTCATGCAGTTCCAGGTGTCCTCATTGTCTGGTGGAATACAATGGTGGAGTTGCTGGTTTCTATTCTGTTCTTTGTTTCCATGTTGCTGGTTTCTTGGAGGGTCTTTGTCTTTCAAATATTGGGTTTTTTCTCTGGTCCTGGGAGTAGGTCTGTGGTTTCAGGGAAAGTCAATGCAAGTCAGTGGTAGGGTTGTTAAGTTGATGGTCTGGTCATTAAGCTGATGGTCTGGTCATTCAGTAGGAACTATTTCTTAGGCCTGCTTCCATTATGTCTCAAACAGTCTCATTCACCCAGGAACCAATTTACATGGGAGGGGTAGGTAGGAGTCACAGTTGCAACACAGTTAACAACAGGGTATGCCTGGGCAGGGGACACAAAATGGAGACTTGAAAAGACAAGATGGAGACTTGACATTACTTTAACTAACTTACAGGAACAGGCCTAAATCATACAATATCAATATAAAACAGTAAAAATCAATACCAAAATAACAGAGCACTATTCACAACGATATATGGACAATATAAAAGGGGCTTGTTACAGTAGAGGCATACAAAAGCTTATCCTATGTTTTAACTTAACTATGGCTTATAATGACTTATAACTACTTATAAGGGATAGAGGGGGCAGAGAGAAAGTCACAAATGGTTGGGGAAGGGGAGGGAATGTATTTTTTAATTAAAAAAAAGAAAACCTGGGAGTTTTGCTACACTGTGTTTTGCTTCCCTAAATAAAAATGAATAATACAGTGAAGATAAAGTTATGTTATAGTAATGGGATTATATGCAAATGAAGTATTAAAATACCTAGTCGTATTCTAGGTAAATGAGCTTTGAAAAATGGATATGTCTAATATATAGTACAAGTTCCTTGACCTGCTCTAATGTAAAAGAAATAAGTATTTTAATTTTTAAGATGATGTCAACTGTTCTCATTCAAATTAAGCACTAAGCTGTATTCTAATATCTCTGATATTCTACTAGTAAGTGTGTGTTAGACCATAAAATGTCCCCTCCGTACAGATAATCAGTGTTTCCTTTATTAATCCTTTGGCTTACTTCTAGAGAAAGTCTAAGCCAAACTTGTAGATCTGAATCCTCAACTTTTGCAGTTTTTCCCCCACAGTCAGCACATGGATAAAAGCCCCTCATCTATCCACATACAAATAAACCTCACTAAACACGGGCTATCTTTGAAATGCTGCTAAAAGCATCATGTGTTCAGTGATGGAAACCAACTATGAAACTGATTAAATGCAGCCAATGCTGAGAATGACTATAAAATACATGGCCATATCGGACAAATGTACTGATGGGAACCTTTTTTTTTGAGTGGTCCTTCACAGAAAATGGGCAGCTCCTCCCCACTCTCCCCCCACCCCCACGAAGGACCTGACACAAGGCCTAGAGACACTGCAACACCAGGCTAGCACCAGGAAGACCAGAGCCAACCCTGAAATCCTGCCCTTGGTGCCAAAAATGCTTGATCTTAGCCAAAAAACTGAGATACTGATGGGAACCTACTTTTTTTTCTGAATAGGATATATTATAATGCTCATTAAGTGCAGTCCCCCTCAGCACCTACTCTTTTTCAAGTCATGGTGAGCCACTACATTGCATCCATTTCAGCTTCTTCTTCACTCTCATAGCTGAGCTGTGCCTTTCTTTCCCATTTCCAATCATTACTGTTTCTTCACCAGCCTTACATTTCTGGCAAACATCAACAAATTGGGCTGCAAACACTCAGAATCCCTTTGTTACCCCTGGTCTCAGCCTGTTGCATGTGATTAGTGTGTCCCCATCATCCATGAGGTGAAGCCAGACCAGGTTTCCCCTGTCTCATCTGCATGTAAGTTATTGGAGGATCCCAAGACTCATGGCAAAAACAGCCAGTTGCAGTCATAAGAGGTGGGGGGAGCTAATTAGTATGTTGATCCTTCGTGGGGGATATCTGAAGTACACACACCCATATATATGTAAGTAGGTGTCGAAGTGCTACTTAAAAGTGTGCTTTTGGAGTACCTGTGCTAAGACTTGCAGGAGTTTCAAAAAATACATCAATTCTGGGTAAACTAATTCTATGGGTACTATATACAAATTACTCTAGCTATATTTATTTCAAAGTCAGTTTTTTTGAATTTGCTTCTCACTTCCATGCACTCAGAGACAGCAGGGTCCGACACTAAGGAGATGGAGAATGAGATGCAAGGCAAAGAAGTTTGGGGAGTGGAGAGCAAGGGGGCTACCTTACCCTCCAGATTTATTTTCCCTGCTGTACAGTGGATGGGAGACAAATTTAAGACAACCCTCCAATATTTAAATTCTATACCTGGAAAATTATATCAAATTTATAAGTTCTCTATGTACAGAATCTAATTATCGGGGGGTTGTTTAAAATCAGGGTTTTCTCATATTTGAATATATATGGTATCTTTATTTAGTGCTAAATGGATTAAGGCAGCGGTACTCAACCCATCTAGCCATAGCTATCTAGTATGCAGGTATCAAACTGATCCATATGCAGGTATCAAATTTAAGTACAATTAGCCTAGTTAATGTGCATTAAGGGCGCATGCATGTAGACACATGCCCATAATGCGCATTAATTTAGGCCAATGAGCATTAATGCGTCTCATGTAGATGTGTTCAAAGAGCATTGACTGAAGAGGCAGGAACAACAGGAGCAAAGAGATCAACAAGCAAGTGAGGGACCAATATAGTCTCCTGATAGGCTTTGCTACTTCCCAACAAACATTTTATTCTGCAAATTGACCTCAAAGCTTTTTGGCTTCAGACAGGAACAGGTTATGGTTCCTGTCTCCTGGCATGCTGTTTTGCAAACTACCATTTTCCATTCAAATATACCGATTGTGCAATGAAGTAAACATTAGCCAATCATCGGCTTCCTTGCATCTGTTCCCTGACTGCTATTTTTAGTTTCTCGGGATGGTAGCACATAATTTTACTTTATATGGTGACTTGGATTTGGAACCAACCATTCCAATTACAAAAATCAGACTGAGTTTCAAAGCAAGAAGCATCATGCCATAGTTACATTGGAAAAGTCAGAGCCACCTAAAACAGAGGGACAATCACTAAGAGAAACAAGCTAATCATAGCTGGAAATTCAGCAGAAGAGATAAGAGGGAGGATGGGCTACATACTGGAAGAGATCGAGATCTTGTAATAGATTCTGAGGTCTGCGTTTACATAATATTTTTAAATGTTCCATTGTTTATAGCCATTTATTAAAATAGTTAAAATCATATTTCTTTCCTGACTAACCTTGTCTTCAACATTGCAAAAGCTTATTTATCTTACCCCTGTTGTTACTATGAAACACAAGCTGAAGCAGTGTGTTTGCATGAAGATATCAGCATAACTCAGGGAAATGTATTATTAGCCAATTTCTGCTCCCTGAAAGGACTCTGGATATTTGTAACTTCTGAAGAAAACACTTTAAAACCAACTGAATCCATATGCATTTATATGGGGATCTGAACCAAAATGTTTGGGGTACTACTTTTCAAGCCCAGATCTCCAATAAATAACTCATACCTGTATCAGTCAGGCTTAGAATAATTTAAACAATTAAATGTCAGTCTATATTCCAGGCCCAGTCTTGTAATTAAGAAGGTATTTCTATTTATACCTCAAAAACAGCACCAAATGCTCCCCACCATTATTCTCCTATGGCCTAGTGCTCAATGCTCATCCATTTGTAGAAGTTTACACTTACAAAGCTCTCTGTATATGGAAAACATCAAGAAACTGGCAGCTGAGATTTTTCTTTATATTTCTACTTTCCCTAAATCATAGTTTTACATTGAGGGGCAGTGTTTTCCTTTGTAAATCCCCCTCATTGTTTCTCGGAAGTATTTAACTCCTCCAGGATTACATAGAGAAATTGAGAGTGTTTCAGTTAATCTCTCCCTGATTCCATATTCTTCTAAAACACAAGTCAGACTGTCTTTATAGTGCTTTCTTCCTGGTTTTAAGCACCCTGAGTGATATGAGCCATATAATCCTGCAGGCTGCTTGTCTAGTTCAACAACAGTGCTGTTAGTGGTTTAGAAAATGTGTCATAAGAGGGAATGTTGGAAGCATTCAAAAGGCTGGAAGAAATGGGATCATTTTGGCTGGAAAAGAGAAGACTGAAGGGGATTTAATAGCAGCCTTCAAATACAAAAACCCTATTTTAAAGAGGTTGATGAGCAATGGATTGCTCTGTCTTCAGGGACAGGACAAGTAGTAATGGGTCCAGTTACATCAAGGGACATTTAGGCTAGATATGAGAAACAACTTTCTAACTATGAAGGTGATTAAGCACTACAGCAGTTGTGGAATCTTTACCGTTTGTCCAACAAACATTTGTCTGGGATGGTTTAGACAGGGATGATCCTGCCTTGAGCAGGAGTTGGACTAGAAGGCTTTCTAAAATGCCTTCTGGCTATGACTCTGTAACGTCATGAACATGCAAGCATGAGAAACTACCGGCCTGTGCAAGATCCAGTCCTACAGAGTCTATTTGGTATTCAGTTTAGTGTAAGTTACTGCACATGAGGCCTTCAGAGAGACACTGTTGTATCCAGAGAGTTATGCCTTGATTGTTGCTACTGATCTTTCTAAATAAGTTATTTGTGGCACAGGGGAGGCTTTATAAACAGGTAAAGAACTTCCCTGGTTCAAAATAACGCCTGGGAAATAAATTAACAAAAAACCTATAAGGAAAATGCAACACAAATATACTTTGTTCCTTTAGTGCTAAATATAATTTAGTATTAAATATTGATTCTAATGCTTCGCGTGTTACCTGTCTCTAAGGTCTTTGAGGAAGAACCATCTCATAGCACAATTTCTCCCATAACGGAACCTGTTTTATTTTGCATCTAGCAGACGGTGAGCTCTCTTGGGAGCATTCTGATGGGGATATCTTCCGCCAACCAGCCAACAGAGAAGCTGTAAGTCTGGCCTGTCACCAAAAGTCACATGTTCCTGATGAGCTGTGCACATCCCCAGATCTAAAGGGATGGTTATTCCTAAACTCATCACCGAGCTGCCTTGGTGTGAGTGAATTTAGCAGAAATGCTGACACTAGCAAATAATGCCTTTTCCCACTGAACTGTGCTGTCAGCCCTTAGCTTTTTCAACTGAGATGAAAAATCTATGTTAAGGTTGACGAAATAATGAACAAAAATCCTCTTGTGGTGGATTAGAGCCCCTCTTCCCACTGACCCGTAAGTGTGGTATCCTTCTGCCTGTGAGATGTGTTAGCAACAATGCAGCGTGCTTCACTTACCGCTGCCACCAGCCTAAATGTACTGCCGGGGAGTCAAAGGCACTTTAGAGAGTGAGCAAAATAGATGGATGAAGATGGAATAGGCCTCTCTCGACAGCCTCTTCCACGGCCTGGTCTTACCACATCCCTCTTGTCTGCCTCCCATCTCTTTCACTGTGTCTTGTGCTTCACTCTCCCTCCTAAAACCACTTGTGGTTCCTGGACTGTTGAGATGTCAGCACATGACTGGAGACTGTAACATCTGCTACAGTGATTGGGGTCAGAAACAATACAGTGCCCTTTGTTTAAAAAAATAGCTCTCAGTAGAAGGCAGAGGAACACTGCTTGTTTTCTTTGCCTCGTAGAGTATCTTGTTCCCAAACAAAAACTCCATATCCGTTTCTGTGGCCAGTGAGTCAGCAAAAGTTAGAAACCCTCAGTGTAGGGCAACAGAAACATTGTGAAATATAGCACCATTGATATCGAGTAAATACACAGTGATATACAAGTGGTATTCTGTAAGCTATTATACTATTGCACTGGTTCTATTATTGTATCTACTGGCATTCAGTAACTACAATAATAAAACAACTCTTAACAGTATCAGGAAATTTCCATTCATTGGATCTAATTCTCAATGGCCTTGCATCTCCTTGAATCGGGTATGCCACATGTATGACAATGCTTACATTTTATGCCCACTTTGCAAAGCTTTGAGATGACCATATAGGATTTGGGGGTTGGATTAGATGACCTCCTTCCAACTCTAATTTTCTATACAGATTCTATACAGAGAAAGGCAAATCAAGGTCTGTGCCACTATTACGCCTGTGGTCCCACCCCATATTATCCTTGACTTAGTTAAAACAGGCTGATCACACTACAGATCTTGTTATGGAGATTTTCCTTGTTCCTCTTCTTTTTTTTTTAAGGAAGTGTGTCCACTTGGAGCTTGAGCCAGTGTTAAGGGAAGGATTCCCATTCAGGGAAATAACTACTTTTCATTTCATCTGCTGAACCAAAAAAAAAAATCTAATAACAATTTTGGTTCAGATTAACCTGGACTAAGACAAAGTAGTTTTGGGTTTGTTTTTGTTTTTTCTGCCAGAACAAGAAAACTGCAAAATTCTGCTTGCCCCCAAATGGAACATTTTGTTTCCAGGCACTTGTAATAAAAGCAAAAGCCAGGAGACTGATTGTGCCCTCACCCTTCACCCTATGGCCCAGGGCTTAGGGTACTCACCTAGAACAAAGGACATTTGGATTCAGTTCCTTTTTTTGCCTAATAGGAGTTGAACCTGTATTTCTCACTTCCCAGGGAAGGGGCACGTGGGGTGGATTTTGCTCAATCTCTCTTGCTGGAGTTTTTGTATAAAATTTTTAAATATTCAGTGAAGTGGAGACTGGATGTCCCACCTCCCAGGTAGTGCCTTCATGCTAGGGTTATGGAGTTAGTCACTATCTGACTCAAAGAACAGATAAGTATTTTTTATGAAGGTAATTGCTTCAACAGGAGAGACTGAGGGAAACCCACCCATGAATATCCCTGTAGCAGCATTATTAGGTCACTTTTCTGGGAGAGGTGAATATTGATAACTAATGCTTGCCTAAGGTCAGTGGCAAAACTGATTGTACAAGAGACCTTAATGCAGCCCCTTCACACAAATTTCAGCTCTTGGATTGGGTCACTGTGATGAGACATTTTCATTCCTGTACTCATTCTCTTTTCATGCAGAGGCACTCATACCATCGCTCCCACTATGACACATTGCCCAGTTCTGCTCGGCAGGCAGCCAACGTGCCACGATTTTCTGGTGGCAGGAGTAACCGTGGAGTCCTTCCTGACCCCCAGCAAGCATCAGGAACTATAGTACAGATTGTCATCAACAACAAGCATAAGCATGGACGAGGTAAAGAGAAGTCATCTTGCCAGTAGCACCAATCTGGATCAGGTTTTAACTGCAAAACTGTATTAACAAAAATTGGGTGAGCCATTGCAAATGACTAAATTTTGTAATTCAGAAAGAAAAAGAATTATTACTTTTTACTTATTATTCCTGTTACTTATTAATTAATTATCAAAGGTCTGACATCAGGGACATGCATCTTGGCTGAGGGTAGGTTGTGGTGGAAAACATGATGGCTGCTGCATTTGACCATGCCTGAGACTTGCTCTTCCATGCTGTTTCTAAATCACTTTGGGAGGCTGTCACATGATTTCATGTGACAGCACTCTAATTTGATGAAGAAGGGGAGCAGCTGTCACCACTGCTGCTGCTGCTGTGCTCACACAGTGATTGAACTAGCCTCTCAAAGAATGGGGGGAGTCTGGTTTCAGTTATTTTCTTTATAGGCTCTCCTATTTGCTAGGCTTTATAACTATAAGTGAATGTGTTTAAGCTACCTCAGAAACCTCAGACTGTGGAGTCCTACTACAGTATCAGCATGTTCACTAGTGCCAAGATATACCGAGCCATCCTCATAGTAGAAGACTATTGTACCTATGTGCTGAACGGGACTTTCCATTTGTTTCAAACTAAAGTGTTATCTAATACTCAAGGGTAACAATGCCACACAGACCGTGTCCATATTGCCTCCTTGCAGAGCCGTGGACTGACACCAAAACACAAGCCCCTACTTTGTACATGCCCAAACCTAGTAAATAAACAGTACTGGATGGTTTGCAGTGGGCATGTAGCATGCACCCTAGTACACAAAAATTCACTGTCAATAGCAAATATCAGAGTATATCAAAATTATAATTTAATATTATATCAAAGATGTCACACCCAAAACAAAGCACTGAGAACCAGGCAAGGCATTTCAAAAACATAATGTACCTTAAAATCTATGAGATATAGGACATATTGCATTATGGGAACATTAGGACCTCAAGCTCAAATGGAAACCTTTATACATGCATGACTAAGCCACGTTCCCCAAGGATTAGAGGAAGAAAAGAAAAAAGCAGGGAATATAACCGAATCCCCAACTTAAAAGGAGCAGCAGGTTTTATGTGCTGACAAATGGCAGGATGCTGAAAGGTGCTGAGTGCATTCAGTTCCTATTAATTTCAGTGGGGCTAGTTATGTGAGCAGGGATTACTTATGTGAAAAAAGCCTTGCAGGAGCAGGCCCACATAGCAGTAAAAGAATTAGCTGTAGAAGAGCAGCTATACACAAAAGTCAGTCCATGTGCACTCAGAAATGACCCACAAAGAGTTAAAAGCCTTTGTATTAGGGCCAACTAATCTTTTAAGGTATTAACTAACAGAAGGAATGTTGGCCATAGGATCTCTATTATCCACCTGAACAACCATGAAAAAACATTCAGATCATGCCAGTGTTTTATGCTGAATCTAGGAGCAGGAATCTCCACTCTGTGCAATATCTCTGACATCCAGTGCACACATGAAGACATCATCAAAGCACTTTCTAACTGATTTGTTTCAGCAAATAAAAAGCCTACAAATGAATGGCATACTTCTGTACATAGTATAGTACCAGTGACAACTTTAGGAGGTCATTGCTCAGAGAGTGAGATTGCTCTGTGATGGAAATCAGTGCTGACCAAGTCTTTTCTTTTGTTCAGTGCAATTAGCATGTGTGTTTTATTAATTAAAGCACATAAACCCTGAGATGTTTTATAAAGGTAAAAATGAACAAACAATAGTTATACTGAAATGCAAATCTTGTACCAATACAGGGACACAGAGAATGACATTTCCATATATACAGAGTGGATACAGTAGAGATTTGGGAACTGGAACTTCTGGGTAACATTTCTGTTTTTGGTTATAGGTATCTTTTGTTATCTAGGACTAGGTATTTAACCTTTCCTTGCCTCACCTTACCCATCTGCAAAACAGGGATAACTGGGCACATCTTCAGGTTCATTAATGCACTGTAGTTACTGCACATTAAATTTAGTACTGTACTTGTATAACCAGGTACTAAATCAATGCTCATAACTGGCGCAACTGTGCGGTAGCACCTGCACAAAGCTTTTTAGTGATGCTAACTGTGCAGTAGCTTAATACTACTGCGCAGCAGTGTAGTGTGGTTTTGCCCTGCACGCTTACTGCACAGTAAAATAAAGCTACTGCGCAGTTAGCATCTCATATAGACACAACCAAAGATACTTAACACCGTGATAATTATTCCTGTCTACAAATACGGAGAAAATAGGAGACAATTATGTTTGCATGGCATTTGGAGAAATCTGGTTGAAAAAAACCATATCAAATGTATAGTAATAATACATTGTTAAAGCATGAGAGAAGTATCTTTACAACCAAATATTTGAGTGTTTAACCAATTTTATCTAATTTTTACTGTTTCTTTTTTTCCTCATTATGGTCTTAGTGTAAAGAGAACACTTCATTTGTCTGAAACAAACTATTTCCACCTCTATAACAAAAACAGCTCTGAAGAAATAGTAAAAAAGTAATAAATTATTAAACCAAATGATAGTATAACCTCCATGAAAGACAATCCATTACAAAGAACACCCACCATAAATCTTGGTAACTTAGTAAAGCATAAGCCAGTTGGTCACATCTGTTACCAGTTAGATGTAAATTTCAGATTACAGATAAAAATTAAATTGCTTTTGAAAGTTACAGGCAAAAGAGGAACATATTTAACAAATAAAAGCATTAATAAAAATGATGACATATTAGAAGAATTAGAAATATTTACAACACATCCAAGCTTCATTTTAACTGCTTTTTCAAATCAGACTGTCCTTTCTTTCACCTTTTTGGTTTAGTTTGCATTCTGCGTTATATATATGAAACTTTAAAAAGAAGCAATGTTTATAAGGCAAATCCAGGCTCTGTGTAAACTGACATAACTCCATTTCAGTGAGAACTGAGTCTGCTTTCACCAGATATGGATTTTTCCACTGTTCATTGGCCTGCTGTAATACCCTGCTTCCCAGGGGTGTTGTGAGAATAAATTAATTGTGGACCAGCACTGGTCTCCTCCTGGCTTGGGTCTGGAGCAGAAGCAAGTTCAGTTTGAAGAAATGTGTGGGTACACAGTGCTGAATGAGGATCATAAACCAGCTGGTAGGGACAGAGGGCTCACAGCAAACATGCATGAGCTAGAGGAGAGCCAGTCTTTGCACCCATGCACACCCACAATATCCTAACGAAATCAGAGATAGGGCTTTCAAATTAAAACTCCCATTAATATCAAGAGGGGAGGGATTGGGCTGGAAAACAGTAGTAGAAAATATACCTTAAGTAGGGGTATGTAATTTAGGAGGATTAGAGACTGCACTTAAATGACATTGTTGCCTCATGCACTAAACCAGAGGTTATAATTCAATAATGGCCTTACTGGAACCTTAGGAACTCTTTACCATACAAAGTAACTTTAAAAGATGTCATTACCTTCCTCTCCTGTTCTATTGTAGTCTGTGTTTCAAATGGGAAAACATACTCACACGGTGAATCTTGGCATCCTCATCTCCGGGCGTTTGGAATCGTTGAGTGTGTGTTGTGTACCTGCAACATCACCAAACAAGAATGTAAGAAAATTCACTGTCCAGAACAATACCCCTGCAAATACCCTCAGAAAATAGAAGGAAAATGCTGTAAAGTCTGTCCAGGTAAAACAAAGAGTTGATTGTAGACTGCCTTTTTGCTTTGGATGCTAAAGGGTTTGACCTAGGTCTTTGGTCAGCACAATACAAAAAGAACAGCTTTTGTCTCTGTTGCTCTGTTTTGTCTTGAGGGCAATCTGTGCAAAACAGAAGAGATGGAGCATTCACTCTTCTGAGCCCTCCCCACTTCTTGTAGACAGAAGAATTACAGAATTAGTCCTGCATATTCTGACCCCTCCATTCCTTTTCTCTCTAACATTAACATGACTTTTTGACACCCGTTCAGAACAAAATCTGTCCCACACCCTGAGATTCACTTTCTTCCTGGAAATGATTCAAGAAAATTCTCACTCTCCCAGCTCAGCCCATTTATAACCTTCCCAATATATTCAATTTATTTTCTAGCACTGGGATATTTACACTAAGATAATATATGTTCTGCTTTTAAATCATATACCATTAAAATTCAGAAGTCTTGGATAAAAATGTACTTGTGTCAATACTGTAAACTAGATTCTTAAAATAAATGCTAACAGAAAATGGCCTTATAGATTTTTTCCACAATGCTAATCAGGTGATTCATTTTTTACAGGACATTAGTGTAAATGGGTGAACAGAGCTAGTAAAAAGCTGTTAGTCAAGTGTAATGTTTTGTCAAATGATTGATTGTGTTGAATATAAGAAGAAATGTTTAAAATATACCAGTCATACCAATGGTTGTTGGGTGCCCAGTTGGTTTTTGCATTTGATTTGAGATGCTCCCCTGCAGCAGCCAGGGGAACTTAAAACACTTGCTTGGCAGTGTGAGCCTAGTAAGTTCTGAAAGGCATTGTTAAAGCTTCATTTGTCTCTTCTACAGAAGAAATGCCCAGTCAGAGCTTTGACAGCAGAGATGATTTTTGTGGCGAAGAGACACTTCCTGTCTATGAATCTGTCTTCATGGAGGAAGGAGAAACCATCAGAAAAATTGCAGCGGAGATGGAAAATCCACCTCAAGTAGAAATACATGTTTGGACAATTCGGAAAGGTGCGCAGAGGAAATTATTTCTTTAACTAGTGCTTTCTTCATTATTTAAAGCCCCAGTAAAGGTTTACAAATATTGGCTGCTTAGGACTTTACAGCAAGCCTTATTCTTTATTCTAGGTCACTTGTTCTCAACCTTTTTTGTACCAGGACTCATTTGTAAACTTCAATGGCCAGCCCCAACGCAGTGCCCCCACCCCCAGGCCTCAGCCCCCCAGTGTGTAGGGCAGAGGGAAGGTGTGTGGGGCAGTGGGGGGCCCCAAGCAGCCCCTTGCAGGCTGGAGCTCTGCTAGCCAGCAAGGAAAAAGCCACAGTTTCCCACGTTTTTCTTTAAAGGAGAATCCATTTTTAAAGTCTGTTTGCAACCCTTTCATATATTCTTGTAATTCACCTGGGGTTGTGACCCCTGGGTTGAGAAACACAGCTCTAGGCTGCTTGGTCCTTTACTGTGGCAACAGGGCTAGAGCTTTTATTTTCCTATTACAGAAGCATAAATCTGCCCCACTTCTGTCAAACTCTCTTAGTTATTTCTTACTAGTACTGCAGTGCAGAGTCTATACCTTTTTGAATAGCTCTAATTTTGCCCAGGTGAGGGCAGTGTTCAATTTAGTTCAGTTTAATTAAACTAGAGATAGGTGCCAAAAATACTGAAGTATCCAAATATTGAAAATTTGGGATGAGCTTTGATAGGCTCGTTTACTCAGACTTTACAGGTAGCTCTGAGACCCCCTTTTAAATTCAAAATGGTTTTATTCTCTACCTCTTAAAAAAAGAGAAAAGGTATAGTTCATTTTAAAGGCAAAGCTATACTTAAATCTATGCAGTCAACCATCAGAAAGGTGTGCACAAGATGGATGATACTGAGTGTCGCTGGCATATGCACCCAGTTGGACACAAACCCTTCTGGTACATCTTTTGTTGGCTGGCTGCAGTTAGATAAAATAATGATCAAAGTCAAAATGTCACTCTGCTTTTTCTCAAGACACCAGTCTTTGGCTTGTGCTCTGATCCTGTCTTCATCTGTAATGGAGATGGCTTGAGTCGTATGGGCCAGTGAGGAAACTAAGTCTCCTATCTCTGTAACATTCTCCACCACTTTAAAACCATAAAACTGAAGCAGCAAATGAAAACAATTAAAATATGCTGAAAATCCAAATTATTGGTAAGGGTTATTCTAAAATGTGGTTCAACGTGCTGGTAGTTCTAGATACAATCAGAACAACAAGATTGGCCAGAGCAGTATATGTGTCTTCAGTTCCATGCTCTTATCATTTGCTGTGCACAGGGATTCTGCGTCACTTTTACATTGAGAAAATATCCAAGAGAGAATTTGAAGATCTTCCTTACTTCAAGCAAATAACCAGGACAACTCCAAGTGAGTAACATTTTTGTGACTTCAGATTTCAGTTTTCAATATAATACTAACCTTGAAAAGTGTTCCACTTTATTCAAAAGCTTGTCTAACTTTATCCCAACTGGTCCAGCAAAAAAATATCACCCCTCAAAAATCCTTGCCTTTCACTTAATTCCTGGATCACCATCATGGCTATAGCATCGCTCTAACACTACTAACTTTACTCCACAAACTCAAATAAATTTGCTACTTTTCTTCCAACCTCTGGAATCAATAATTTGTGAATATAAATTTAAATAATCAGAATGCAGCAATGTGAAAAAATTAGAGTGATTTTGTCAGTTTTCTGTTAGCATCTTGTCATTCTGAGAAAGTCCATTATGCTCTTCATCTCACGATTTGAAACCTGGAGCGGCATCACTGACAAGCAGACTTCTAGTTGTATAAAAGAAAATATACACATGCTAGTACCCAACAAACATGATTTGCAAATACAAAGGTAGGCAGAGTGAAAGTTGTGTGAGACCTTAACCTTGTTAAACTTGTCTCTTCTACTTTGCTTTGCTTAGGTTCAGTTTCTAATACCCTTCTGGCATATGGCACAACACTCTATTTCATAAGTGGCTGAATTCAAGTAGGACTACCTATACAGCAAGGAGCAGAGTAGGGAGATCAGAATCTGGGCCTTAATGATTTTTCTAATGTAATTCTCTTTCAGGGATATACTAAATGATTGTAAGATATTTCAAATATTTTCCATGGGAGGGTTAGAAACTCTCCCTTCAAACATTTTGAATTTGTTTGGATAGTGTTTGTAAATGACTCAAAGTTGCCCATGCCCTTTCTAAGTCTGTATCTCTCTGCTTTGTGTTTTTGTTTTCAGGCCAGTGGAAAATATTTAGCGAGGGAGAAGCTCAGATCAGCCAAATGTGTGAAATCAGAGTGTGCAGGACTGAGCTGGAGGATTTGGTAAAGGTTTTGTACCTTGAAAAGTCTGAAAAGGGTCACTGTTAAGGAAGACAAGCACTGGAGAGGGAAACACAAGAAAACTTATGAAAACTTGGATCTGCAGCTGGACTGCAGGCTTATTTTGCTTAAGTCAACAGTTGCCCTAAAAACCCAAACTATAATGCAGTAATTATTCACATCATGCACAGCAAATTTGCTGCTTTATGTGTAGTGGTCTGTGTCAACCATTTAAATATCTCCTCAAAAAAGACTAGAAGGCTCTGTATTATTGGCAGGGGAAGGGGAAAGGGAGACTTTAGTTTCTTAGAGTTGCATTTCTTTACAAGTTAAAAAAGAAAACAGAACTTTTTTTATTTGGCAAGTTGTTCAAGCTAATGAAATGAAGGACATATAATAAATGTGGGGGAGTTATGGAGAGCATTATTTCCTGTGCTGAGTTTATACTACTTCTGGTGTTGAAATGACTCATATTTTTCTAGCAGGGGGGAAATAGAAGTGATACAATACTTGTTTTTGAGACATAAAAACAGATTTAAACTAACGAGCTTCTAACCAGTCTACTGCCATTTGGATGATGTCTCACAGTTGAAGGAACTGAGTACCTAAGTGGAGCAGCAGGTGTTAGTGGAAATTACTATATTTTTGTAGAAATTTAAGAAAATGTTCACTTTTAAGTGGTTTTCACTTGGTTTCCGCCGCCCATTTCTCCAAGTGAAAAGTGAAATATCAGCTCTCTGTTGCAGCCTCAAAGTTGCATTCTCACAGGCCCTGTTAACACATAGCCTCAGATGATAAACTGCTTTTACAAACTAACATGGCAGGAGAACACAAAGCACTTGGATCATTATTGAAAATCCCTAGAGGGTTAAAGTCACAGTGATTAATGACTTATTAGATGTCTTGGATATCACATAATTTATTAACAATAATTGCCACAATAACAGTGTTCTGCATTGTTCTAACAGTGGCCGTTCCAATCTCAGCAAGCATAACGTCAAGGGCAAATCTCTCCAATGGCAAAATAATGAGCACTTTTATCAAGCCATTATGTTACGGCACCTCCATCATGACCATTATTTTCATACAAAAAGAAATCCAGGCTATTCAGTTGATCTGTAGTTCACAGGTGAAAGTTAATTACAGTATCTGCATAATGTCCTTGATAAAGGTGATATCTGGTTTCAAAGAAAAGTTCTGTATTGAAATATAAAGCCATGGCTTTGAAAATGTGGCCTCTGAGGAGCCATATGAAATCCCATTACACCAATTTGTGGCTTCCATCTTGAAGTCACTTCCAAGGACCAATTGACTGTGGCTGCATTATCTTCCACTTCTTATTCCAGAATTAGACGGGAACATTGCTGTTCAGACACACATTAAAACAAAACCTTAAGGAAGTGGCTTCAGATCAAGCTTCTGGCTCTCCTGGGACTGAAGTTCATAGTAGCTGCCACAGTTTTGTGGTGCTCATTGTACCTTAAAAAATCCTGCCATGCCATCTGCTCCACCATGATTTTCCAGTGATGGCACTCTAGGTCTCCCTTTGATTATGTGCATGTTAATAAAATGTATTAAGATGCATGATATTCAGTGCTGAAAGCCACTGACCCAGTTCTGGCTCCAGAAGTACTATTACAGTTTTTGAAGGAGCTCTGGTCCTAGTTGTGAACTCCTTGCACCTCCCTGTGGCAGCTGCTATAGTCCTAAGAGGCAGTCAGCTTTTATGCTCTTCCAGTCGTACCAGTGCTTCTTGCAGTAGCCAGGAGTGCAGCGAACGCATTAGCAACAAAGAGCAAATAGGCAAGTGAGGGGTGCAGATGGCAAAGTGAAGAGGAGAAACAGGGGGACTAAGTGAAGACATAAGGATTTGGGGAAGGATATATACCCAGTGTTTTATATACATGTTCTTCATAGCACTCCTGGCCCCATGCCAGGGGAGAGAGCAGATTTTTAAGAGCACTTTCATCCCTATCACAAAACAGTGTGCCAGAAGGGAGCATCTCTGACATCCCGCTTTGATTTGCAAGGACAAAACACTCTCTTTGATGTCAGTAAAATCTTATAGGATCAGGACAAGGCACTGACACTACTAAGCATATGCAAAGCCCTGACTATATCCGGCCAAAAACGATCCTATGGCATTTCTCATAAAAGAGATCGTTCCTTGTGCTGGCCAAATTGGGTAATTATATTCTCCTTCCTTAAATTCTCTTTTGTGTTTAAAATGGGTGGGGCGATCACTCCTAGTCCTAAATTGTTTGTGTAATGTTGCTGTGTCATATTAAACAGCTGTATGTTCCACTTCAGAGACGGTCACAATGTAGTTGTGGGAAAAGCAGTTTGTAAAGCACTTTAGGGTCTGTTGGGTTGAAATGTGCTGTAAAAATGTAAAAGTTTATTATAAATGCTCTAATAGTGCATGTATTAACATGAACATTCCTTGGATGAAGATATAGCAAAAGACATCCTAAAGAGCCACAGACAAAAGCTGGGCTATGTTCGGCTCACCTCTTGGTACAGTGCGTTTGTAGCAGTAGCTAATGAGCAAAGACTGTTATGTGGAAAGTAAGTGTACACCGTTTGTATTATTTGCGCAGAAGGAGACAAACTGCCTTTTGTATTTGTGACAGAACAGATGGGGTTCAGATTGTGTATTTATTTGTATGATAAACACTTTTTAAGGAAAAAAAACAAGGACCATTTAGTAAATGAAGTTTTTACATTTTTACAGTTTCCTCTCACATAAGACAATAAAGTCCACAGTGTCATGGTTTTCATCCTCTTCACAGGACATAAGCCCAATATGGTACTTATTTCTGTACTTGCTCTATCATTTTGATCTGATTTTATAAATTAATAAACTCTAAAGTTGTTAATAAAAAGAACTTCTGTCAATGAAGTGGCAGGCCTAAAATGTGTGGCTTCAATCCACCTGTTTGCAAGTATGTATCATTTACTCCTTTAAGCCCGTCACTGGCTTCAACAGGAACCAGCCAAGTTGGCAAACCTAGCTTGAGGGAGTGGTCCAGTGAAAACACTGGACTAACTGTGTGACTGAACTCTGGGATTAGCCAAGGAAATTAAGTGAAGGTCTTTTAGACCCTGATTTGGAGGACTTAAGGATATGAGGTACACCAGTATACCTCAGCTCAGTTGACTTCAGTGCACTTTATGACCTCAATTCATCAGCACTAGCAGGCAAAACCCCCTGCAGAAGAGTACAGATTTTGAATATTTTGTTGGTATAAATGAGGTACCAAAACCATTTATAACAGAAATAAATATGACAAGCTGTATACCTTGAGGTAGACGGGGAACTGAGTATGTAGAGACAAAGCTCTGTGCCCAGCCACAGCACCAACTATTCATGTAAGAGCTTAGAGCTTAGCAGAGAGAAGATGCCTGTATTTCATTTATCTCTACATCACTTTAAGGGGGCTGACAGAAGTGACGTTTTGTTGTGTGATTGGCCCCCCAAAAGTGTTCTCCAGCCATGCCCTGGTGAGTGCCCCAATCGCATGACAAATCCTCAAATTAATGCTCAGATGAAGGCGCTCCAAAGCTCCCCCAAGGGGGGGCTCCAATCCACCTGACCCCCCTCTAGTGCAGGCTGGAAAAACCCCAGCCTCTCCCTCTTCTCCCTCCCATCCTGCAGACAGCACCAGAGCTGGGAGGGGGAGGACCTGGGAGGAGAGGCTGCAGATAGGCAGTCTCGCTTTGCTGGATCAGCTCCGAAGTGAAGCTCAATTCCCCAGCCCCCACCCAACAGCAAATGTCTGTTAGGTCAGGGGGGTCACTAACTCATGGTGCTTTCTGTGAAACAACATGAGTTAGTGGGGAGCTACATATCTGTCGGTGCCCTAAATGCCCCAGTGTTGGGCTACCCATTCTCACGTAGCTCACCCAAGAGAGGCAGCCCTAGAGATGGGGCCAAATGCCTAACACTAACAGAGTTCTCTCATCACCATTATTATAGAAAGTTCATCTTTTACATATTGTAAGCAGGTTGCATTGTCTGTGGGCTTCTCCAGGTAGGCTCTGGCTCCATGCGGTGCTCCCCAGCCAGTCCATACTGATAAAGCAGAGTCTTTAAATCATCAAAACAAGCAAACCAAACCTTTTTGTCCTGTCCCTGATACTGGGCAAGATGGGGTGTTCCCCTGTGGCTCTGGCATTTACACAGCAGTCTGGTCCCTCCATGTAGCCAGCAGTTCAGCCCACCACCTGCCCCAGACTCACAACTGTTCCCTCATAGTTGGCTTCCCTACTGATTTTCTCTCTGGGATTTTTAAGCTCCCAGTGAGCTACTCCTTGATCAGCAGCCTCCTGACAGCTGCAGCTACTCTGCAGGGCTGGCTTCTCTTAAGGGGACGGAGCACCCTCTTACACATACATGTTAGTAATTTATATACAAGAAACAATATGAAAGACAAGAAGAAAGGTGGCCTTTTGCGTAAATTGGGACTCTGGAGATATTATTTTTTAGCCTTGCTAGTGTTTTCCATATGAATGTGGGAAGGCAAGTCACTAATTGTGCTTCAGTACATTTCATTTATTTTCTCAAAAAAAAGCTCTCGGGTTTGTTTAGCATAATCTATCTTTAAGAAACCTGTTTTGTAGTGCAACGCCAGTAAAATAAGATGGACAGTGGATCTAACTGGTCAGAAAAGGGGGTCTAATTCATGCTGGGCCACAGAAGATAGACAGCACAGCCACACTATGATGCAAGGGCCTTGAACCAGATTTTGGTGCAGGAGTAAGCTTTTCTTTCCTTGCCCTTTGGCAAGTGCAGCAATTCAGTCAGCAAGGTACTAGTAATTCATGTAAGCAAAGCTTTGAGGCATCCAACTAAAACAATTCACTAGGCCCTGAGGCTTATGAAATCAATACAGGACATATTACATAATGTGAACAACTAAACCTCAAGATCACCTGGTAAACACTGAGATAACGAGTCTGTGCTACATGAAAAATACTGGTACAGGATAACTTTGGATAAAATCAGAAAAAAACCACAATCAACATAAATTACATAAAACTAAGACCATGAAATCTTGGAAAGGTAAATGTGTTTGAGACAAGAAGCTGTACAGCTGGGATGTATTTCAAACCTAAAGTTTGGGTTCATTGGAAATTTTTCCTTAAATTATTTTCTCTTCTTTCATTGTCATCTATAGATTCATCTTAAGTTCATGTAAATCCTTCGCCTCCATTTATTAAGGCTCTGTTATGAGGCTAAATATTTCCCCCTTACTACTAGGACACATCCTTAGCATGTGCCAATATTCTCTTCCACAGCTGTTTTCATTCCAACCCCATCATCAACTTGTGTGAGCACCTTCAAGTAAGGCAGTAGTGCTCAGTCTTTTAGCTCCACAAGTCAAATGAGGTGTGCAGGGCTGGTCCCTGGGTCAGATAAGACCCCATGCCGCAAGATCAGGTCCACACACCTAGATCTGGACTGTACTGCCTCTGCCTGGGATCAGAGGCCTGGGACTCCGCACTGCCTCTGCCAGGTTCCATGCATTAGGATTGGGGCTCCAGGACCCTGTACCTCCTCCACTCTGACCCATATGTGGGAATTAGGCTCCAGACCCTCATGCCATCTCTGCCTAGCCACACACATTGGGATTGGGCCCCATGCTGCCTTGCAAATCAAATCTAGCATGTGGGTGACAAAGTGCCAGGGATTGGGTTGGCTGATGGGACAGGGGTTGAGCACCCCTGCAGTAGACCTTGGGTGAAATAACTTATATCATTCTCTCTGTTGCAGAGCATGAATCATCTTTGGCTCATGTATGGGAGATACAGAAGGAACTACCCTATTTAATGCTGTGTTCTGTTGTAATGCCTATATATACACACACACACATATATATACACATATATATATATACACACATACATACACACACACACACACACCCTCTGTTTTCATGCATTTTCTATTAGGACCAAAGCGAAAGCCATTTTACAATACAGGTTATTAATATATCCAAAATAACTGATAATACATAAAGCCTTTATGTAATTTTGGTGCACTGTTTGATGCCTATTTTGTTATCCATCTCCTTCAAAAGCCAATACTTCTGACATCTGTTGTATGGGGACTGGAATTGACACAGCTAATCCTCACTTCCATTTATTGCTTTTCTTTGGGTTTTAAGAAACGCGTTGTTCTGCACTGAGGTTTTAAAACATTCCACTGCTTGCATTCAGCATGCAAAAAAATGAAAATAATGCTAATGAATAAACACAAAGTATAATCCATAACCCTGTCCCTTTTTAACAACATAAAATCAACACAACTGTAAGCAAGAAATCGAATCAGCCAGACAAAAGGCAGAAGTCAATTTCAAACTGAGGAACTAAGTTTCAACCTAGATTTCTCTATAGCTAATTCAGTTTGTTCAGATATGGCAATGAGTTTTATTTCAGCCAAAAGTCACCACAGTCAAAGGGATAGATAGTTTAGTATAAACCTTATTCACTACTCAAGTTCAGAAGCCGTGGAACTAATGTGCCTATCAAGTGGCACCAGTGCCTTGTATGTTAACTTTCTTTGCCCAACGGTGAATTTGAAGCTTTGAAAAATAGCTCTCTCCTTTTTTCCAAGAAGTTCACAATAACTGAGCAAAAAGGTGTGCTAAGGCCTAAGTAAATTCAAGTTGCATCTGGCTCCTATTCAATTCAGCTGCAAAATTCCCCTTCATATCAGTGGGAGCAGGTTTTAAAAGGGCCTGACAGCTCCCAGAAATATCAAAGAACATAAGTGATTGGATCAAACTATTTGTCCCCGCTGGTCAAGCGCAGACATTTTACTAACAATATCTTTGCAAACATTTCAGGGGATTTTCTTCCCCTCCCTGCCACACCCCCCAAAAAAAATAAAATAAAAATCACTCTGCTTTTCAAATAGTTTTTTTAAATGGTCAACATTTTTCAGAGAGAGGTAGTCACTTGTATTAGTCTGAAACCAGGCAGAAGGCAGGTTACTGATTAACTAAATAAGCTATATATGCTCTCTTTGTATACATCTTATGCTCTCTCTTTCACTCTCTCGTAATTTTATAGTTTATGCTTTTTATAGATCTTATTTAGCATATAAGGTGCAGATCTACTCTGCCTTCAAAATTTTTCAAAAATTAAAAGTGGCAACAAAAGGTAGTTTTCAAACAGTTCTTCACATGTATTTCCTGACATCTTTTCTGCATTCTTTTGCCAGCTCTCCACTTTGTAGTGCATCAGTCATCCTGGAAACCTCAGCTGCAAGCCTTGAGAGATGTGATACAGCAGCTGCTTAGTGGCCTCTTGAAGTCATTTCACTGACTTGCTATTGAGGTTAGGGAAAAGTAAAGTACAATTTTGATCATTTTTGTGCTCTGAGATAAAGCACAAACTTGCCTGAAAACAGCTTGTGACTAAAGGAGAACTGCCATTTTGGTTTAAATGTTATTGCTTTGTTGCCACGATGCTTGAAAAAAAACGGAATACTTGCTTTGTAGGGTTTTTCTGACTTGCTTACCTTTTACAGAAGTTGATGTTTGTTCACCATGTGTTTTAGGAAGACATATACTTAAGAGCAATGCAGAAGAGCTACCATGAGAGCCAAGAAGCATAAGGTGTGGAAATAAGACATAGCTCCTAAAAGAAACAACAATATTTTAAAATGCTATTTAGACAAAGCCTGGATACAAATCTGATGCCTGCTACAGAGGACGTCTGATTCATGCAAGGCATACAATTTGGTATTTATCAAATAAACATGTGACTAGAATTCAGAAGAGGTAAATAGTAAAATGGGTGCAATAATGGGTGTAAATACCCTTGGGTGCAGGTAGGGACCATCACAACATCTACTGGCAAGGATTTCTACCCATATCCTGAAAGGCCAAGAACTATGTAGTATTCAATATCCATATTAATGACCATGAAACAGAACAAATGAACAGCACAAATATTCTCATATAAACATTCACTGCTACTGCCATAGAATGAGATGAAGGAAAGAGAGGTGATAAGAGGAGAGAAGGGGGAAAAATTGTACTTCTTCTATATCAGTGAGAACAAAGGAGATTCAGAGTTTATTTGTACACCCCCTTGAATTAATTTAGTTAAATCAGTACAACCCCTGTGTGGATATATTAACACTAGTTTACAACTGGTTATAGCAGTATGCAAACAAGAATGCAGTCTTACTAATACAGGGCTGGGCCTCAATACTGAAGTTTTGGGGTTTGAGCATGAAGGATGCTGAACAGTCCAGCTTCAGTCTACCACAGTCCTTATGCACATTCTTTATATATATATATATACACTCAGAGCACCGGGGGTCAAGGATGAGCTCATACACTTCGATAAACAAAACCAGAGTACTCAACACCAAGAGGGTTCAAGCCTTAAAGGAAAACTAGTTTTCTATTCATTATTCCTATAATTAATGGATGGAATTATTATGAGCAAATCCCATTGGCCAACTTTCTCAAATAGCATAGAGGAGCTCTTTCTTGCGAGCCAAACTATTTACAAAGCTAAACAGCTCAACTCTGAATCAACGTGGAAGAATTTGTGCCAATTCACAGTACACCAGAATTAAACATATCACATACACATTACACATCCTCAGCCACCAAGAGTCATTGACTTAACATGGTTACTCCAATTAGTTCATTCCTAGTTAAATTATCTTGTGTGCAAAGGGCCAGGTCAAGGTAAAGGATCAGTTCAGACTGTCTTACTTCATATTTTCACAGCTTATGTGGGATGTAAGTAATGCATAAAGTTTTCACAGGCCTTCTGCACAGCACTGAATTTCATGCCCCACATCCACACTGGGAGAAAAAGGACTTTCCATTAAACTTTGTAGCTTCAATTGAATATGGTATTTATTTTCACTTCCTATATATTATATGCTGCAGCTGTGCTATATGCTGTTCAATAAATAGAAATAGCTGCATTTCCATGGAGAGTGAAGTGTTTCCTATGTACATACCATGTAAATCCTTTGGGATATTTGGGAATAGAAAGCACTGAAAATGCAAGTTAATAGTAATACAAATAAGCCCTCTGGTCTTTTCCCTCATCCTACTACTATTTCCCGCTGATTTAGTAACAGCACATTATCATTTATGAAAACTTTGTAGTTATCCGATACATTAAATGGCATTATTTAAACAATTCAGCCAATCCAGCCAGTGTTTTGATAGAAAGCGTAAGTTCTGATGGTAAGCGCCTACTCAAGAGACAATTCTCCCCTTAGATACGTGCACAGTGCTTCTGTCGACTGTTCTAAGAGCTCTACATGACCGTGTACCTGGGGGCATGCTCTGGAGTCTGCATTTTTGGGAAATATATCCTTGCTTTGGATAGAAATAAATTGATTCATGTAAGAAGCTAAACCTCTCCAGATATGTGTTAATTACATGCACCCAGTTAACAGCAGCATTGTACTATCCTTTCAAACATGGTCCAAAGACAGCACACAGACCTGTACAAGGATGTTTATAAGACTTTGGGCCTGATTCTTCAATATCCTAAACACTGCCATTTTACCAGTGCAAACTGGGTATAAAAGCAAGCTACCAAGTCAGAATAGCAGCACTCTACACTCACTTTGCACCAGTGGAAATGGGTAGAACAGAGTGCAAGGCATGGAAAAGTCAATCATTTTGAGTTTCCAATTTCAGCACCTGACACAACTCTGGTATTCAAAAACTTGCCACTATTTTGGTTCCAGGGATCACTTTCACAGGAGGAAGAAAAAACTGCATAGTTGTTTTGAATTCAGTGAAAATTCAGATGAGAAAAACTTGCATTTTACAATAATTAAAAAATGGAAAATTCATATCATCATAAATCACTCATCTAAACTACACAATGTTTTTCATGCAGACTTTGAAATTTACAGCAATATTTTCCTAGTCTTATTTTTTCCCTTAGTCCAAACTCACACACTGTTTAGAAACTTTGACACTGACAAACCTCCTGCTGTTGAGACTGGGTACTTCCCATGACCTAAGATTGCAGATAGTTCCCAAGTTCTTTTAGTCAGCATGTGCTGGAAATTATTCATAGTATCCAAATGATGTCCAAGATGAGATCACTTTTAATAAAGACAAACAAAGCTATCATAATTACCAATGCTCATGGTGTCCACTGCCCCTACTGCTAGAGACCTAAGATAAAGTATTCCATAATAATTTCCTTGTCTAACAGGAAGCTAAGAAAACCCTGAAGAAATGAAGAGAACTGCAAGTTAGCTGCAAAAACGCTGCATCTGGATATAAAGGGCGTGTCCTGATGAGTGTGCACGTCCAGGGGTGCACATTTCCAATAGGACAAATAGCAGCAGCAAAGTGACCCAGGGAGGGGAGGGGAGAATAGGGCCAGCACCTGCGCTAGCCCCAGCAGTCTTACCTAGGGTCCACAGAATCTCCCAGTGTCAAACTAGCAGCGTGGCAAACGGGTGCACATGCACCGTTTGCAGTTTTCAGTGCCCCAAACTACTTTGAGACACTGCAAACCACACATGCACGCATATGCACGCTCCTGAAAACAGGAGTCCATTTTTTATGGTCCCTTTAGTATAAACAAACGTTTCTGAACAGACAATCCATCTCTTGACCATTGATTAAAATATAGAAAGGGGCATTTGGCAGAGGATTACCTCTAAAATGAAGCTCATGCTTCAAAAGCCATCTCCAGCACAATCAATCTGCTAAGAGATTCTTAAAGCAAAGGGAGGCATTCACAGAAGAATAAGGCTTTACAGATCTCTTGTTACACAGCTCTTTGAGAAAGAACCATCCCAGAAATACACTAGCAGTCACTGTTATTTAAAACAAAGGTCTGTATAATATTAGCCCTGATAAGAAGCTCTAAGAATGTTTGTGAAGTTCAATATTGACATAGTTTCAAGTAGGATTTCAAAGGAAACATAAAGGATCAGATTCCTCATCCGATGTAAAGCAGCGTAGCTCCATGCTGATTATATCTGGTAAAGATCTGCCCTGGAATAATTATCACTAAAAACAGAATGGAATTTATAGAAAAAGTCGAACCTATAACATTACACTGTTAGGAAGGTAATATGAAATTTTCTGTTTTTCCTTTCTGAATTTTTTTCTTCCACAGCCATTGTTCCCACTTCTACAGCACGTTCAGTCAGAAGATCTCAAAGTGGTTTCTGATCAACCATACCATCAATGACTTATGAAGGAAGGATAAAATGGAGAGTAATTCCAAATACAGAATATTTGAAGGACTGAAAACCCAAAGGATTAATAAAAGAAATAGAGTGTGGTCACCACTTTGAATCTAATTTGAATCTGTATAGGTGCATTTACATGAGAGGCTTTATGATACAGTAGACTAATCTACTGTGCAGTAAAGTGTCACTGTGTAATCATGTGCAGCAGACACTGCACAATAAATTAGTCTACAGTGCAGTTAGCTAGTACTTGCAAATACAGCGCTCATGTAGATGCTGGCTAGGACCAAATTTGTTCCCAGTTAGCCACACTAGCAGGAGGCTCAGTCCTGGTGCTGCTCAGCTCCCAGCTCCCCCCAGGAGCCGATCAGTGCCAGGACAGGGGCACTCTCTGTCCCCCTTGTTCGTGCTGCGCAGCTCCCAGCTTCCCACAGGAGCTGGGAGCCAAGCAGTGCTGGAGCTGGGGAGCTCTCCGCTTCCCTGCTCAGCCAGGGGCTGGCCAGAAGCTGTCCTACCACTGGGGCAGCTGCCAGCCAGACCCAGGCTGGGTGGGAAATCCCCACCCAGCTCAGAGCTGGCCAGGAGCTGTGCCACTGGTAGGACAGCTCCCTGCCAGCCCCTTGCTGGGTGGGGAAACCCCTGGGCACTAAGGTGGCTGACAGTGGTGTGTCTGGATGTGCATGGGGCAGGATCAGCCCCATACCCCCTGACAACCCCCGGGGTAGCACCCCAGGTGAGCCTGGAGTTCCCCTGGCTGCTGCAGGGAGGCAGAGCAGGGAAGGACCAGCTCTGTACAGGGCTGCTCCCAACAGGGTGAATGTGTAATTGTGCTTCCAGGGGAGGCTTACTGTGTGGTCTTTTACTGCGCAGTAAGCCTCTAGTGCACTAATAGCATGTGTAGCTAACCTAATCAAAGACCTTGCCTGAAGCCAATGATTGTGCAGTTTTAATACACATAGGCTGGTCACGGAATACCTCGGACTCCCCGTTAGAATTTACTTTAAGTAGCTTACACCTTATATGCTCCAGCAACTTTGATCATACTTGCTAAGGGTTTAATATGTCAGTTAACACATTAAAAATGTACCTTTTTTCCTGCTATAGATATAGCCAATGCACTAACTTTGTGGCAGCCTGAAAAGAAGTGTTAAGGGGTGAATAAGACAGGGAAACATCTTGGTAACAAGAGAAGTTGAGTTCTACTTGCCAATCTTTCCCCAATCCTCAGTCTACTGATGTTCCCTAAACCATGCCATGCCTCAGAGTTATCTAATAGAAAGAAAATTCTGGCTGTGCTGGAGTAGGTATCAAGGCGGATCTTATATATATATATATATATATATATATATATATAGAAAAGAAAGGTACTTTCAATTTCCATAAAACACTATTGAAAGTTTTCCTGCTTCTGTAGACATCATATTTGTTATTCCTCTGAGCAGCCAGGAGAAGGAGAGAATCCAGCCTAGGACAAAGAGAACGGTTAGATTTGGGGGCCCTCAAGATGAGAACCATTCTGATTCATACTAGGTTCCCTATCCCAGTCTTGTAACTCAACAAAGAAAGTTGTGAACAAATTTATTTGAAAATGTTTATTGATCAAAGGGCTTCTGTTTCTAATAAAGTGCCATGTGATATGTGGCTATAAACCACATATACCTGTATTTTGGCATTTGACTTCTCCATACAAGCTCCCAATGTTATGAAGGAAAAGAAAAAATTAGACGCAGATCCCCCTAAAATGAACTTTTAAGCAAGATAAAATGGGCTGACGTGGTGTTTTTACATCTTGATCTCCCACCCAACTGGTAACTGCTTTATATGTGTTCACATCTCTTTGCCCACTATTAAAAATCTCGAACTGCTCTGTCTGGACACAAAGTCCCTCACTATCCTAGAATAGCTGAATACACTATATCTGCTTTGCAGAGTTTCTGTTTTTCAAAGCACTGGTGTTCATTTGGTTTTGCCTTTTGTTTCCTTTTACTGTCCTATGTAAATCTGTGATAAGATCCAGACTAAAAAGAGTTCAGCAGACTTAACTGGAGCTATATTGTATGGTAATATTCAATCACACCTCTTGTTAGTCCTGGCAGATAGAACTGACCATTCCATAGCCTGTAAAACTCCTTGTTTCAAAATATAAAAATTAAAGAGTTTTGGGATAAAATCGTGTTAAAAGCAGTGATGGCACTCTATTATGAAGTGAATAGGTGTTCTCTGTGCCAACAGTCTGCTTAATCACAATCAAAGTTTTTAATGATGTATATAGCTAAAGGAGCTTGCTTGCATTGGCTTAATTATTCTGCAAGATAATATGAACAAAGGGCCTCTGTTGAAGTAATCAACAAAAATTTTAACTGGCTGAGTCTCCTCAAATGTCCCAAGACCAATGAAAGATCTGATCATTAAGGATTTACAGCCCTTGAGAGCTATTTTAAACCTGTTCCCTTCACATCACAGCTGGCCCTTTGAGCCCCTCAAATTCTTTATATCTGAAAGGCCGAGCAAGGCAGAACAAAAGAGTGTTGCTTGTTTGGAGTGAGTTGCTTGTGTCATCTGTGTGATGTTCACTAGAAGGAGATGTGTATCTTAATGAGCTTTTGGCCAGGAACAGCGCTGCTACTTTCTAACTTTTGTCCAGTTCACAGGACTCCTGATGCAGGGTGTGCTGGATGTGTTAGAATTGTAAATGAGCCCCAGCAATGGCACGCTGCATAAGGCTTCCACAATAACAATTAAGCAATAGTCTCTACCATTGTGGACCTCTCTTGCTAGATAATTGACCATGACGGGAGCTATGCAGAGTCCCGCACTGAAGGCGAGGGTGCATAACAGAAGTGAAGGTTAATTATCTTGCAATGAAAAGGAGGTTAGCACCAGTGGGAAGCGGTGTTTTTAAAGGACTGAAGGTTTAAAGCTTTCATATTTGGGGGAGTTGTTAATTTTCAGCCTGTCTGAAAGAAGCCAGGTGTTTAGAAAATGTAGAGATCATGTTCACGCAAGCTTTGGAGGGCAATAAGCATAAATTTAGTGTATGCTGGAAAACAGATCAGTAATGGCTCTGCATGCATTCCAATTAGTATCCAGGGTGGTGGTTAGAAACAGTCCAAAAATAGTGGGGGGTGCATTACAATCTTTTTAAAAATGAAAAACATTTTGTTTTTGTAGAAAACATGGAATTTTTCCATGGAACATTTGGACTTTTAGACAAAAAACTGACAACTGAAATATTTCAATATGGAAGAGCCTCAGTGGTGTCTCCAGGTATGCCAGAAGCCCTGTGCCTCCATTTTTCTCCATAAGACAGGTCCCCTTTTCAGACCACATGAATCACCACTTTCAGGGGTGACTGGTGCCTCCTAATACTGGGGGCACCAGTGGCCAATTGCCAACCCAGGGAATCCCCCAGCGGCTGATTGCTGACCCGGGAGGACTAGGGTTAGGGATAGGGTCAGGGTTAGGCAGGAGAAACCCAGAAGTGCTGCCGGCACTTCTCTCGGGGGGGCATGGCCAATCTCAGGGGGTGCATGTGCACCCACGTGCACCTCCTACGCATCACCAACGATCACTTTCAAAATAGTGAGGGAAGGTGTTGCATCCTGGGAATCCCTGGCCATGCTGCATCATGAGAGATATAGTGCAGCATATCCAGCATAATACAGCACAGCCCAGAAAGGAGACAATCAAGCTAAAACTATCACAAACATCTTGGGTAACATTGACAATTCTTCCACAGTTTGGTACACAGGCACCAACTCAGAAATGAGGCAGTGACACCATCCTGGGGATGTCCCCACCATGACTCTTGATCTTGCTGTCTCCTACTTGCTTGTAAACTGCCATGGGGCACACCCACAGCATGCCTCCAGGCCTCATTTCTGACTCTGTGTGTGGCATGAACAGGAGGCAGTGTGATTTTCTCCACAGTGGTCTCAAGATTGCCACAGAAACAGCACAAGCATGCTCAGGGTGGAATATCCAAATTGATATATTTTAGTTTTCATTTTTTTCAGGAATTTGATTTTTCAACAGAATACTCAAATTCATCCATAGAAAACAGACACATCCAAAAACTGTGTCTTGTGGAAAAAAACCATTTGTCATGGGAAAAAAACAGTTTAGGCAGAAAGTTAACTCTCCCACCGTCTTAGAGTAGGGGTTGCCTGTAAATCATCAGCAGTGATTCACAGGGGGAATGAAAAAAAGATAACTGTCAAAATAACCATATTGTCCAAGTGGAGTTTGAGGCAATTATCATATACTTAGGGGGAGTTTATGACTGGTTATTCTCTGGGTTATTCTCTAAGTCAGAGGCGGACAACCCATAGCACAGGCAGCCTCTGTGTGTGGTACATGGCGTGTCAGGAAGGGGACAGAGCAGAAAGCAGAGCAGCAGATCAGGAAGGGGGAGGAGATCAGAGTGGCACTCTGGGAGGGTACAAAGCTTCATTTGTAGCACTCCTGACAAAAGTGTGTTCTAGATCAACCCTCTTAATATACAGATCTATATCCACATACTTTTCACAAGCAGGGAGCTTAAATAAATGTTCAAGGTCAGTAGTGCAAGGTTTCTAAAATGTCATTTATTTTACATTATTTTTATTCATATTATGGAAGTCAAGATGGAATGACAAGAAACGGTGGGCCAAGGTAAGTTAGGACCCAGGTGCACATTCATTTAATGGTGCAATGGGGCTCTGATTCCCAGTCCAAGCAATTGCACTTCCTACCATTTGGCTCAGGAGCCACATGATTTTGGGATCAGGGGTCAGATAACAATCATACTGTTATAGGTGATCACCTGCCATATGTTCAATTTAAGGCACAAATGGAAATGAGCAACAAAATTGTTACATCTTATGTGGAATATTTTTGTGACTGGTTTCCAGTTTTGTCAGGAAATTAGGAAATTGCCTGAACATGTGGTCAGGTTAATATTAACAGGTTAATCTCACCTTACGTGTAATGTCAGCTAGGGGCCTTAGAATAAGAAAAGGATAGGACTTTCAACTGGCTACAACAGCGCTGATGAATGAAGTAGGGTGGGAGAAGGATGCAAAAGTAGATGAAGTTAAGCAGTGCATGGGATATCTCTCATTCTCTACTACTTTTCTCGTCAGTTAAAAAAATATCTAGTGTCTTACAGAACAGGCCTAAGTTACTGCCTGTGCTTACTGAAGCTTCCTTTGTCTGCCCTGCCTTCACCTCCCAATTCTTCTAGTTACTTCCAGCCCAGCAGAGGCAATTTTAGAACTGGATGAAAACAAACCCATCCAAACATTTTCTTTAATTAAAAAGAGAGAACGAAATTGCATACAAAATTTGAAAATGGAAACAGTCCTCCCCTTCCCTCTTTTTTACAAAGAAGCAATTTTGTTTTAGGTTCAGGAAAACCAAAGAATAAACATAAAAACGGCAAGAGGAAAAGCAGAGCATAGGTCTCACTCAGCAAGATCCTCCCTCCTGAAATGTCCCTAACTCTGTATGCAGCTGAAAACAAATATCTTAGATTTAAAGGTATAGTACCCAGAAACACAGGTATGACATGCTACCTTCATGCAAACCTTTCAAAAGTCACTTGAGCCTTTTAGCTGTCCAACTGGAATGACCTAGAAGAGGCCTGATTCTCTGAAACTCAGGTTTAAGATCAACAACGTGTGTCCCTCATGACCTATAAGCAATGCTCATATTGTTCTCTCTGTAATAAGGTTAACAATGGAAAGTTCAAAAATAAAATAGTACTACAGTCAACATATCTTATCTAATGCCCAGGAAGAAAAGGCCTAGCTGATCACATGAAATAAAACATAGGATTTTTTCTTCCTACGTTGGTCATATTTGATCTTCTGTGAACTGTTTCCTGTCTTCCAAGGAAACCTACCAGTTTATTTGGCAAAGGTCTTGGTTGGGGAAGTCAGTGTCTGTGAAATCCCATTTGAATATACATAATTTGGGGAAGTTTCAGAATGCCTCCTGCTCTCTGGAGAAGTACAATGCGTACAGCTGAATGGAAGGTGGGCAGCTGTGCTGCTCCAGAAAGGCCCCTCATTAAGGGCAAGTGTGTGCAAGGGGAGGAGGGGAAGGGGTTAAGTATTAGCCACAGAATATGAAGTTTGGATATCACTACTGGAGGGCAAAATCCCTCCCAATTTTGGGCAAGCTGTGTGGGAAGAGGAAGGAAAGAGGAACACTGCCAGCTATGTCCTGTTAGCAAGGACAGTGAAATGAATTGCTACGTGTCACTTTTGGAGCAACAATTTAGGAGAAGCTACCTCTCAAGCTGAATGTTCCCTGAGCTAGTGGACTGGCTAATCCTGATATCAGTAAGTTTGCGGACTCTGGAAGTTGCTATGCATTGACCAAAACGGGTCTCCTTCTTCTTCCCTGTTCCTACCATATACCTTCTTCCTTCTCAGAAGTAGTGCAACACAAAAGATAATTTAGTCAGCACAATATTGAGTCATATAGTTATTTTAGCCTAAATTTCCAAAGTGTCTTTTGTCTCCAGACAACCCTGATGTCCAAAAGTACTCAGCACCCTTCCCCTGTTTACAGTTTTCTCAGTTAGAAACCCCCCAAGAAATCATTAAACACTGATGGTTGTAATATTCCACTTCATTTTTGCTAATAGCAACATTTGCAGGGATAATTTAATTCCTTTGTTTCATCTAACTTCAAGCCTTGTAAACTCCTCTGGGGATCCCTACCAGGAATTCATCAACATGAAGGATATACATTGGGAAGATCATAATCAAGTCAATCAAGGAGAGAAATTCAAAAGCTTTGCCACTAAAAGAATCAAACATAAAAGCCTCCCTAGGGGGAAGAGTTTTATGTACCATGCCTGGCCTATGTTAAGAAAATTAAAACTTGTTTCACTACATAAAAGAGCCAAAGTGTCAAGTCACTAAAAGCAGAAAAACAGCTTCCAGTACAGATGCCCTTTTCCAGACTGGTTTATGATGAGGGAAATACAGATTTATAATACATTTTAAACAACACAACTGACAACAGTGTAGCTGAGGAACCAACAGAAGACAGCACCAAATGTGAATTACATGAGGGCTAGAGGAAAGTTAGTAACAGCCCCTGCCACTGCAACGGAGAATGTGAATGTATTGTGAACTACTCTCCCATTTGGTTCTTCTGAAATGTTTGTGAAGCATGGGTTCCTCTAACTAGCTCCTCTAATGTGAGGTTAAAGAGGTTGATCTTTTTGTGTAGTAACTGCCTGTCCAGAACAATAGAAGTGCATAAGGAAGAAAACCCAGGTTGCTGACTTTGAATGTTTGCAAATAGATGAGTAGGATATGGTGGCTTTATGGCTTTTTTAGTTATGCTGTGACCTGGGGTCATTCTTAAATGATGAAACCCGTGGTTTTGGGGGACTGTTAACACAAACACCACTGATGGAACTATTATGCTTAAAAAAATAAGTTTGGATGGGTTTGAGGAAAACAAATATCTTAACATTAGTCATTGTTTTGTGCAGTCCAAAAAAGCCTAATCAGTATTATATCTGTTTGTTAAAGGTCTCTTTCTTTTTCCTGTTGCAGGCTTGTAATGTACTTTGACATGCAATTTAGTCATGTAAGAGTGGAACATGGATAAGAGCTTTCCAGAATAAAACATTCATAGGTGGAAATACACCCGTTTGTATTTGGGATGGTACTATTGCCTCTGACCCTCACCTTACAGTGTTCTGGGAAAAGTAGCTGAGTAACTGGGTATCCACTGTGTTGCAGCCATGAGTGGGAAAAGCATCTGACTAAGGTTTTTCAAAGCTGTCTAAGGGGTTGGATACCCAATTACCATTAAAATTAATGGAAACTGGCTGCTCACATCCAGTAGGGGGCTTTGAAGACCCCATTCTTTGGGGTTGGGATTTAGCATTAAACCATGGGAATCAGTTGCCCAGTTAATTGCATCACATGGGAGCTAATTATTTGGTTTTCTTGCTTCTCTAAATGAAGAGGAATATTTTAATTTGGGAAAAGGGGGATAATCTCTTGCTGTAATTAGGGTTGACCTAAGCATCCCAAAGGATTCTCCTAATGGGGTTTAAACATTGTGGGGTGCTTTTTACATAAAGCTTGGTCCCAATTTTATGGGCTGATGACACATTTCAGAAATGACTGCTGGACTTGGTTACTGCTAGATTTATTTATTCCTTTGACAAATTTCTGTTTTCAGCCTTTTTAAACACAGGGACATTTCTAGAAACCCCAAATCTCACTACCCAGTAAGAGATCCCAACTGCTCCAAATCTTAATTCATCTTTGTATGTTCCTTTAAGAACTGGGGAGGAGTTAAAAATGGTAATTGAAATCTTGAAATTCCACTTTTTAAAGGGAAGTAATTCTATTCTTTCCCAACACATCATTAAAATGATGTGAGAGGTAAGGATTTTGGGGGGCGGTGTCTTGTACTGGGCTGCCTCTATAGCTGAAAGAGAACTTAGACAAATTTTTGGACACAAGCTACCCTCCCTCAGGTCTGGAAAAGAATCAGACACAGTAGGTGTATCTACACGAGCCATCCACTGTGCAGTTGGTACTGCACTGTTACTTAGTACTTCCATAACCAAGTACTAAATGACTGCACAGTAACCGGTGTTCCTGCACAGTAGCATCCTGGCATAGTTGCCCGGCGATGCTTATTGCACAGTAGGGCTGTGCAAAATTTCGACGGGTGTTTTGCTTCAAAGTTGTTTCGATGCATTTCAAGCTCGAAACAGCAAAATCAGAATGAAACCAAATGCTTCAAAACAAAACGAGGGCACTCGAAACATTTCAAAAGTTTTGAAACGTTTTGAGTTTCGTAGCCAGGCTTGCTTGCAGCTAAACAGAAACTAAGGAGAGGGAGAGAGAAGAGGGGGGGAAGGATTGCTCTGATATTGACATCTAGCTTGTGGTTTGATCCCCCAGCTCTCTAATCATTTCCAGGGGGTGTGGGCCCCCGATTTGCACGTGGGGTTTCAGCAGGTTGCTGCTGGGGGCTGAGGCCAGCGACAACCACTCGGCACAGCCTGCGCCAAGTGCCAGGAAGACTGCAGTGTTGCTGCTGGCTCCAGCCTGTGGCAGCAGCCTGCTAAAACCCAGTGCACAGATCTGGGGGCCCGCACCCCCCATGAAAAGCTGGGGGAATGATCAGAGAGCTGAGGCAATTGAGCTGGGGGCTGGGGAAATTTTCTTGTTCAGGTACCAGTTCCCGGTTCGATTTGCCAGGTCTCTGATCTTTCCCCCAGCTCTCTGATCGCTTCCCCCAGCTCTTCCCGAGTGGGACAGGCCCCCGGATGATGCAGAATGATAGCAGGCTACCGCTGCCAGCTGGTGATGGCAGCAGCTCTATTTCCCCAGCCAGCAGCAGCAGCCTGCTGAAACCCCGTGCACAGATCTGGGGGCTGCGCTCCCTGGGAAGAGCTGAGGGAATGATCAGAGAGCTGGGGGAAGCAATCAGAGAGCTGGGGAATCAAACTGGGAGCTCCGACTGATGCATGGAGCCACCCCAGCTCCCAGACAGCGCATGGTACTCTGCCAAGCTGCGCTGTACCCGCACTATGTGGCAGCTGCTGCACAGGTGCCAGGCAGGGGGGGCGATCTCCGCTGTCCCTGCTGCGCAAGAGGGCTCTGCTACGAGTACCCAGAGGCCACTGCCAGAGTCGGTGCACACAGGGCTTTTTTTTTTTTTTTTAAAGCTTCGCGCTTACCAGCTGTTGTGCATGAGGATGACAGCAGGCTGCTGCTGCCAGCTTGGGGCAGCACCAGCAACAGCACTCAAGTCTGCTCAGCATAGCCTGTGCCAAGCATTGGGAAGAACCCAGTGCTGGTGCTGGCCCCAGCAGATAGCAGCAGCCTGCTGTCATCCCACACACAGATTCTGGTCCCATGCGCCCCCGGAGGGTTGCGGGGCTGTGCCAGACTCCTCCCGGGGGGAAGCAGGCCCCCAGATCTGCATGCGGAATGACAGCATGCTGCCACTGCCAGCAAGTGATATTAGTTTTGATTTGAACAGTTTGAGGTGCAGTTTCACAAAAACCCCTGTATCTATCTTCTTGAAACTTGGCAGGCTTTATGCCCTCAGAAGGGGCTCCCAACCCTGCAATTTCCATTCAGATCAAGACATGACAAAGTTATGGGCATTTTCATGATTCCCCATTCTAGCCTATTGGCAAAATTTCTCAACATGTTGAAACAGCGAAACAGTTTTGATGAAATGAAACGGAACAGAGCTTCAAAGCAGTGAAATGAAACACTATCCCTTCAAAACGGTGAAACAGAAGTCAAGACAAAAGGGTGCTGTTTCGCACAGCCTATGCTCATTAGTACTGCACTGTAGTGTCACATCATGGTTTGTGCCAAGTGACACTACTGCACAGTAAGCATCTCACGTAGACGCACCCAGCTTGAGCTAAATAGCACATAGAACTCCTGAGTAAAACTCCATGTGCAAATAAAAACAAGCAGTCTGCTTAAAGGAATGTAATATAACGGATACACAGATCTTTGGAACTTATGGCCACAAGAGACCATGAAAGCACAATTTCATAATAAGACTCAATTATGTATTCAACAACTATAACTAAATAAGAACGTTTCCAGTAACATAAGATTGGGGAAAGATTTCAAAGGATTTATATACCATTGGGTGTCAGACGTGTTAACATCCCTCTAGCTGAGATTCTTCAATAATATCTCCTATGGATGGGTTATTCATTAATTGTCTATTATTAAATTTCTACCAATACATTTGGGAGCACTACTAAATGACTAGCAACAACTAATTCCAATACAATATTTTTTATCTCATCCCAAGGCAAATCAGTATCATTATAGTCCCATTTTATAAACAAGGGAACTGAGGCAGAGAAAGACCAAAAAGGGGATTTCTCAACTGCACCCCATGGCCAATAGCAAAGTTGGGCATAAAACCCAGGTCTCTTGAGTCCCAATCCAGTGCACTATCCCTATCCCCCAACCAGGTACTAGGTGTACCACAGCACTGAGCCAATGGGGCATTTCCTATGCTCTTGCATGCTCAGCTGCCTCATGAGACTCCACAATGACAATGTTATTTGCCTTTCTCTCTAACTCTGCTGATAACTTTTGGCAGCAGCAGAGAAGACATGCAGGATTCAAAGAGGACAAAAGTACTGATGCTATACAAAGCCTTTTTTTCTGGGGAGAAAACAACAGAGGAAACCGACTACACAGGGAAATGGTGGGGGCAATTATATAAAAAAACAAAACAAAAAAAATACAGTCACGTGCCAAATTAGCAGTGTCCGTCTGCCCCAAATACTTAGGATGTTGTTTATCAGAGTTGTAGGAAAGTTTTTTAGAGTGATAGTACTCCTCTATCTTGCCCTTTAGTCACAAAAGGTCATTACCGTTTCTGTCCTTTGTACATTCAAGGCCTGGGCAAAAAGTTTGCTGTGAGCATTTTACCCATTTTACTCCTGGCTTCAGAAATAAGAGTTTCATTTGAACTGTGAGGGAGAGACTATTCTTGGATGCTAGGCTTGTGTAGAAGGCATGATAACAATGCGATTGAAACTGAACATTACCAAGAGTATCTGAAATTTAACTAAACCGGCAAACAGGCTAGGGCAGACCAGGCAAGCTCACACTGCAAGGTGGACTTTCACACAGAAGGTGGCTATAAAATGAGTGTGGCCTGCAAATCAATCAACCCCCTGCTTCTAGCTAATGAGACCCTTTTCTTTATTACATTTTTATAGACTTTTAAAGCCAGCATAGTATGGATTACATGAGCCGTCTGTCTACCCTGTCCATCTGTCACTTTGGCACTGGTACTTATATCAAAAAGTCATGATAGTGTTTAACAGAGGTTGGAACCTTGTGGAATATGAAAGTAATTGAGAACCAAAGGGGAAAAAAAACAACACAGGACCATAAAAGGGGTTATAAAATCAAAATGAGTCAACAGGAAAATTTTCCTATAAATCCAGCTCAGTGCTTGGGCAGCCTTTTGTGCGCACTCATGTAAATGTCAGTCCTAATTTATGTTAAAAACACAGACAATTTCTCAGAGTTCTAAACATAGCATAATTGGTTAAAAACACAGCATTGTGTCTATTTGTGCAGGACTGTTTCAAAGTCCTAATATAATGACTTCATTTAACATACATTACATGAACAACATTTTGGAGCCATTCCCGTACATCCAAGTTTTCCTGCTCACGTAGCTCATTTTTGTGATTCTTTATTTTGTCAGAGTTGCTGTAAACAATATGCTACTCATTTTAAAATAAAATCAATCCGAGAGGAAAAAAGTTACATCCCTCCATGGACTTATATTGTTACATTCAGCAGCTGCAGAAGTATTCTGATAAATTGCCAAAAAGGGGTCACCATAAAGCAATGCCCCTTTAAAGTTTTAATCCCTATTAAAGGAAATTATCTGGACTCTCTCCAGAAGCGTTTTTTGGGGGGAGCTGTACAAAAGCTTCCGCAGGAGATCAAATGTTGTTGATTATAAATTCATTAACAGCATAGCTGCTAACATTCAGTAAATTAACAAGGAACTTTTATTACATCCGATCAACCTCTTGTTAAAGATAACAAGTTCTTTTCATTCTTTGTATTTGCATAACAGTCACTTTTCTGGAACTTATCAAAGCCTGTTGTGAATCTATGCCAAAACATTTCTCTTTCTTAGGAAACTAAAAAAAACTAATGAAATCCTACAATCACACTGAGAAAAAATTAGGTTAAAACACTCCAAGAAAAAAGATTTGAAATTGTAGAGAAGTCTGCCTTACTATCAGCAAAGAACAAAGATAAGCCACAGCAAATAACTCCAAAAATACTGAATTTTTCTTGCTCGCTTTTATTGTTTTGTTTTTCTACAAAATAAGCTCGGCAAAATAGTCTCTTTATGAAATCTGATAGTACAACAATGCTCCATTGTGGCCTCTCTCTGGAGAAGCTTTCACTCAAATATTAATTGCTTAAAAAGTGATTTTATATAACAAGTTTAACCATATGATTAAGTTGAGTCCTTTCATTTATCAGAGAGTCTAAACTAGGAGGGAAGCAGGTTTTGCCTTGAAACTTTTCACTAATAGTTTTAGAGTAAAAGAAAATACAAGAAAAAATATTTGGGGGATAGCCTTACTGCAGGGAGAGTTCTTTGTTTTGTGTCAATATCCAAACACATTTTTTCATCCATCTCATTTGTCTGTGATCCAAGTTTAGCGAAGATTGAAGGAAACCTTTCTGAAAACATTTAACAGTCCAATCCAAAGGCCACTGAAGCCAGCAGAAACTCTGAATCAGGCCAAATATCAAATAACGCAAACTGTAACTGTCACTCGTAGAACAAAGTACACTTAACAGCATATACAAACAAACTGGAGCATTGCTTCATACGTGTGAATGCAAGGCATATAAGCTCAGCCCGGCGGCGGGAGGCAGAGCGCAGTCCTGGCTCTGCCCACCTCCCACCACTGGGCTCCGCTCCACGGGGCTGCGGAGCCACTCGGAGTGCAGCCCTGGCTCTCCCCTGCCTCCTGCCACTGGGCTGCTTTGAAACTGGTTTCAAAACTGTTTCAAAGCTTTTTGTTTCAATTCAATTTTGCTGTTTCGAGTTCGAAATGAGACGAAGCAGCTTTGAAATGAAACACTCAGTGAAATTTCATGCAGCCCTAACAGACAAGTATATGGATATGGTAAATATTAGCATAATATATAGAGAGGTACACAGACACACGCACATGTGCATACACACATCATATATTGGTCACATTCTATCATCATATTTTTATTACTGAGATCCTTTTTCCTTTAGATCCTTTTGTTCTACGTGAGTGATCTGAGTAGATGCTGTGGTTGAAAGTACAGTTCTATACTTTTGTTTCTACACTATGTCTGTTGACAGAAATGAAGCACTTGTGCACAAAGCATCTGAACATGGGGATGGGTAATTTCTCCTCCTCCCAGTAGGAAACAAGCTTCATCTGGGCAGCTTTCCATTGACTATTATCCCACATAGAAGTGTTTGAAAATCCTCTATAGGGCCACAATCCAAGAGTCAAGGGGCAAAGCTGAGAGAGCAGCCACCTGCAGCCTTTTTTATATCTGTGGAATATCAGATACATTCAACTTAAACTGTTCTTGGACAGCTCTTGCATCCTGTCATTATCATGTAATATATCCCCACCTCCCCTGAAGCAGGCTAAGGTTCCTTTGGCTCCAGCTCGATAAAGATAATCACTGTTAATATGACTAACATTATGTAATGTGCTGATGGCAGGACTGAGAGAAGCAGTGTGCTCTGGATGAGAGGGCACTGGATAGAGACTCAAGAGACTTGGGATCAATCCCCAGACCTCCTGAGTGACTTTTGCTCAGGGTCACTTATTTTGTTTCCTCTTTCCCATTCCCACCCTCACCCATTGTCTGCTTTGTAATCTGGGCTAAGTACAGACAGGCAAAAAGCCTGAGGCTGAAGTGATTCAATCTTTGCAGGTTATTCTAAGATGCAGAGATTGAACCAATGAGCAAGTGAACAGACATTCACTTTTGATTCCGGAAATGCAGCCATATCCCTGCAGTGGCCCAGGCCAGAAGCTGGGGGGTGCTAGAGCACACCTCCCTGCTCAGCTGGAGCAGACAACTTGAGCTAAGGCTAGCTCACCCACCCTGCAAGCGGGGAGGTGGATTCAGGGGAGGTAGAAAACATCCTGGGATGCTGGGGGACTATGAGAGAACTTGAATCTGGAGGGGATCTGACACAGACATTAATTAAACTGTTTTAACCTAAATCAGTTAAGTCTGATACTACACCCATCCAGGTTTATCTTAAACCAGTTTCAGCCAATTTGATAGCTGTTTACGTGCACTGAACTTCTATTTATGTTACAGATTTGTACCAGATTCTGATCCCTTATACCAGTTTATGTATAATTTCTGTCCCTAGAGTATAAGCCCTCTTAGCATCTTCTTGTGCAGAGGATTATACAACAGAGCTTTAGACATTGCACAGAAGGCCTGCAAAAGGCATACATATAATACAGAGCTTAAGTGGGTACTTAAATGGTGCAAATAGCCTTGTGGGAGAATTTCACCCAGGTTGTTAGACAGTGTCCTCTGGTAAAAATATCTAGGAAAACCTGAACTGAGCTACAGCTACAGCTAATGTGTTGATATCTTCTGGAATCCTAAAGGCTTCTCACACATCTACACCCCTCCTGTGCAGTCCAGCACCACATAAATCTACAAATGATGTCCTACCATCATCCAGAGGCCTTTCCCATAATGTGCAAAAGAAACCTCACCAAAAATGCAAGGCTGTAGTAGGACTTGGGCAAATGGGGAAAAGAGTTAGAAAGCACAAAGACAGACAAAGTAGCTGAAGAAAGATTGCCCAAGGAAGGTGAGGAGAGAGAAAAGGTAATGAGGATGGAGAAGGCACAGAAAGCAAGGCTGGGAAAGATACTACTTAATTGGGCTACACAATAAATTTCACTGAGAGCACCGTCGCACATAAGGTTGACCCTAACTGCATGAGATATCATCCCAGCCACTTCTTCTTCCTTATTCCTTATTTACACAAATTAGCTATGACCCAGTGCTTGGTAAGATCCACTGTTTTCAACTCTGATAAAACTCATGATCAATGCCCACTTCAGAAAACACAGGAACTTCCTAAGCAGCCACTAAAGAGCTAGTAAGAACACTGCTTGTACTGAGGATTATTTCCTACTGCTAAAAATAGAGGTGCTTCCATATTTTCAATCTAAGTAACACTGCCACAATTAGCACATTACTATTGTTTTATAATGTGTATTTTAAGGCAACAAGCAAAAGCTCCAAATGGGATCAGAGATGTATTGTGAAACTCCCAGAGTAAACACGAGATGAAGACTCAGTCTTTGCCCTACAGTTTGCAGTCTAACAAGATGTGAAGAGAGACTGAAATGATTATGTACATGAAATGACAGGTAACAGGAATTAATCTTCTAATGACCATGTATTGAGGGTCTGGGACAGGATCCTGACAGTTATTTGTCATTACTACAAGCAACTTTTTCTTGCAATAAATATCCATATTCATGGCTGCATCCTACTGTTATTGAAGTCAATGAACCTTTTCAAATAACTTCAATGAGACGAGTACATAATTTGATTTAAAAACCACCCACATTTTTCATTACTAGCAACATTGCACATCTAAAAATTCAGACATGTTCCTATTTTTATTAAATGTCTTTGTTGATAATAAATATCAGTTTACCATTTGTTGAAATCCTTATTGACATGCTGAACTTTTTAAAGTGGAACATGACCCTATAAAACCAGTTGTACAAAAAAGTTCTCTTCTGGTTTCAGCATGAGCTACAGAGTATAAAACATGAGTAAAAACTGCCTTGCACATTTTTTCCTCTTTTTTATCCCTGTGCTTTATTTTCATTTTCCCTCTGCGGCTTCGGTGCCCCCCAGGGACTGCCCGAGCTGGGTGCCTGCAGGCAAGTGCTGTTGGGGGGTGCTGGCCACTGCTGCATCCGAGGGAAGCACCAGCCCCTCCCCTCCATTCCCCCCGCACCTCAGGGACTGCTCTGCCTGCCAGCAGCTCATTTTCCCCTCTCCGCCACTGGAGAGGCAGGTAAGGATCGGTCTCTGACATGGGTGTACATGACACGGGGGGGTTTACTCCGCCTTAAATTAAAGCAGTGTTTTTAAAAAAACACCACTTCAGTTTAAGTAGAATTAAACCCCCATGTCATGTACAAATGCTCAATATTGTTAGCTGTGAACACCTGCAAGTACTAAACTTGCAGCCTATAATGGTTCCAATACTGGACACATTATTCAGGCAATGCTCAACAGGAGTTTTGCCCAACTAAGGGCAAAAAGGAAAGAGCTCTTGTTTTGGCTTGGGCAATAAACTGTACATGGAAGGATCACTTTTAACATGTAGCAGAAGTGTTCTCTGTATTATACAGGTGTGCCTTAGCTTTCTGTTGTTGCAGTGAGGTAGGGTGAGCCTGAGCTGCTACAATAGTGTCAATACTACTATCCTAAGCATAGTGAGGGTCAGTGACAATATATAAACATCAGTACAGAGCTGAAACTGTGACGCTAATGCGGAAGAGACAATGGCAGGTTTCCATGGGGTAGGCAAGACTCTGTGCCTGCCCCTGTTCCTGATACACTCTCTACAAGGGCAGAAGGAAGGTTATCTATACATGTTTAGTGTGGGAGGTAACTGCTGATGTCCAGCTATCAAAAACCATGCATCCGTGCCGACAATAATTACATTGGTTCAAAATAAATAGCATTTTAAAATGACAACATTTGGGCTCTTTTTATTTGTTTTTGAGCCTTTGGGGTTCATGGTTTTTAAGCATTTTTTGCAGCTGAGTGTTAGTAGTTATTCTTTTAATTAAAATTAAGATTTTCATGCAATCAAATGACTGTTTAGAACCAGCCTTAATAAAAATACCATGAATTGTGACACTTGTAATTAAATCTCTAAAGCTTTCAGTGCTATTTCTGCATCTCCTGGAAATGTAGATTTTGTCTTCCCTGTCATTTAGAGTGCAGAGGAAAAAGTACATAGAATGGGAAAGGGAAGGTACTACCTTCCTTGTGTATTTTCTGGTTTTCTGATGTTTTATATATTGTTTGCCTGTGTATTTTTCAAATATCTTGAAAGTTTCAATTTGTATTGTCCAACTTCCATGTTCTGAAAGGATATAAAGCACTGTTAAGCTATTTTATCTAATTTATTTAAGCATTTCTATACTGAATAAGAGTAAGAAGGTGATTGTTGTAAATCTGGTTTGGGGAACTAGCTTTTCCCTTGGAACATTTTCTTGATGGAAACTGCTGAAATCATTCCAGACAAAGGGGAATCTAAGAAAGTTCAGCTTTACATGACGAAAAAGAGTAAAGACCACTTTCATGCAGTGCAAGATGAGCACGCTGTATTTTATCAGTTGACAGTTATTCCCTGGGCAGACAATCATACTGCAGCTGTTCACTATCAAGATGGCAGCCTTTTCTCACATGAGTAAGGTGCATCATGATCAGATGAAACGGGTCATCTTTGGAGTAAAGCCAGTTTGTGAATAAGTACTGGACATCAGATTTCTTAAACTATTCCAGCATCATCATCTGTAACATACAGGCAGAGTTTAGAACAAAAGCAACAATGAGCTGTAAGAAACTGAAAATCAAATGCAGGGGGAAGAGCACTTGAACTGGAAAACAATAAGTTTCAAATCACATATATGTAAGAAAAATGGAACAAGCAAACCTCTAACAATGCCATTCATTGAATGCAAAAATTCACAGAAAAGGGGTTAGGGCCTGATTCTCATTTATACATAAGCTCTTTACAGAGTTCAAGCACAGCAAATCTCCTTAGAGTAGTGATGCCCAACCTTCTGGCCCCGCAAGCTGGATGAGTGGTGTGGACCACAAACTGCGAGTGGGGTTAGTCTAGAGGCTGGATCCAGTGTCGGGTCAGTGCACAAGGTTGGTATGAGGGTGTGATCTGGCACACCAGTCTGGCTCCACGCACTGGATCTGGCTACAGAACAATCCCGTGCACCAACCCAGCCTTGCATATTGGCCTGGCCCTGTGCACAAGATTGTGTTATCCATCCCACAGAGCTCCACATGGCGCCAGAAAACTGGCAAAGGGGGGAGCGGTGGCAGAATTAATTGCTATGGCTTTGGAAACCACAGCAACTAATGCTGCCATTCCCCCCTGAAGCCAATTTTCTGGACCTGTGGGGGGACCTACAGGCTGAATGATATAGCCCCAAAAATTCAGCCCATGAGCTAGAGGTTGAGCGCTCCTGCTTTAGAGCATGATATGCATTTACACTTTTGCAAAGTTTTGCCACTACTGCAGTTGTGAAGGGGATATCTTTGCAAATGTGAATTGAGTCCATATTCCGCCTTTGCTACCCTGTTGTTATTTAACATGCTTGGATAGTAACGCTAATTGCTGTCCACAAGCTGCTTGTCGTCTTAGTCATTCCATGCCATGGACATTCCAATGGGCTGATGTTAGGACACAAGTAATTCTTAGGCTGGGGTTCCACTTTGATAGCAGCAAAATCTCATCCTATGTCAGGCCCAAATGGTGAAAAGAAATTTCATGGGATCAACTGAGCTTTTGGGATTTCCTTCTCCTTAGGCTAAAAATGACTGCTTCCTGAGATTTCTAATATAACCCAAACTAGGGCCTTTTTCCATTTGGGATCTTTCCTGGGATTCTGGCTGGAACTCCAGGTTTTTTAATTTGGGGGATTGAGCTCCAAACTTGCTCTTGCACTGTCATTCATTAAGCGGCCTAGATTCAAATTTCTGGCTTTGAATCATCTACATGCAACTTCAATGGGAAAGAGATCAGGAAGATTGTTTGGCCCTTTTCACTTTCGTAAAGGACAGTGACTAAGAATAGGTTATTGAACAGCATAAGAATTAAAAATCAATACATTTGACAAAAATTCAATCTTGAGTACACTTATGTATAAGATTCTTGCAGACCAAAACTGAAGGTATCCACAAGCCCTGGAATTCACTTGAAAAGGTTTCTCAAAATACAAATTGTACCAGTAGAATTAATTCTAATGGTAGATTTAAAAGAGGAAAACCCCTCCAGCATGGCTACAATTGTATTATAAATATACTTGTGTTGCTACAGCTTAATCTTATATGGGGAGTGGAATACGTCCCATTGTTACCACTGTAATTCCATATACAGCAAGGATTGTACCAGTATAATTTTGGGGAAGATCCCTCCCCTTATTGATATATTTATATCAATATAAAAACTGGGTATTCACAAGGTTTTTCTTTCCTTATCGTGTGTCAATTTCTAGAACATTACTTTAAATATACGTAGTATATACATCCTGCTTCTTCAGCCCTGTTAATGTGAAAATACTCTGCATACAACCAGCTTGGCAAGAGCACCACAAAGCTTAGGCTCCATCTAAATTCAGGTTTTTTTATGAGTAAGCGATTTCAAAGGGTACCCATCAGTCTGAATTGCTAAACTCTAAGAAAATAAACCTGTAATTGTGGGAGTGTTATAACAGGGCCCAAATGTATACAGAGTGCATGGTTCTGATTTCAGAAAATCTAAACCCCAAGACATGGAAAAAAGATGAACCATGGATACCCAACTGAAAGATGAGAAGCAAGTTCAAATGGGATGATGTCCAATAAATCAGAAAATGAGCCACTGATGTGAGAAGTACAGATCTATTATGGGTAACTGGTCAGTCATTGGGCTGACCAACACTCACCCACAACATCAGGCTTTCAAGGATTCTGGATTTCACAATGGTTTTCATAAGAAATGATCAATTCACGAGTCAAATTTCCTGAAAGTATTACAGTTCAGGCACACGTTGCAGAAAGACTAACATGGCAGCTAACATAGATACCTATCAGACCAATGCTAGGTGGGTTACAAAACCAGCTTTTATTTTCTCTGGTTCAAAACCTAGAAACTTGTGCAATCTTTTAGAAAAGTTGTTTAACTTTGGTCTCTTTTAGGTATACAAAGAACTATCCTTAAATATATGTTATATGTTCTAACTAAATACATTTCTGCAGACACATCTCCCATGCCCCCTCAACGCAGACTACTAGCCATCTGCTGGAGTTAAAAACAAATGCAAAAGTGCTGAGGTAGACATGCCCTTCTTCAAATAAAAACTGAAAAACAAAACAAAACAAAAAAATGGTTATGTAGGATAGCTGTTGAGACTCTTGTGGTTTCACTCAGCTTTACAAAGCCGGTACAAGGTTGAAAAGCTTAGCTGGTGGTCATAAAGGACTCTGAGGTTTAACAGGAAGATCTGCTAGCTAGCTGCATGTTAGTGACCACCTAGGAATGCAGAAGAAGCACAGGTTTCACTGAAGCCAAAAGCAAGCACGTCAGCAGCATGGCTTCTTCCTTTCATCAAGTTTTGGAAGATGGGGACAAGACTTTGACAAACAAGAATGGAGCGACCATCCAAGGCAGTGGCAACATGTAGGGAGTACATGAGGGTCAAGTGCCACTGGCAATTCCATGAGCACCATTCATGCTTACTGGTCGGCAAGATCAGCCTCAGGGGATGCCCCCACCACCCCCAGTCGGCAAGATCTGCCACAGGGGACAGTTGCTGACTGGCCACTGAGGGGATGGGGCATGTGCCCCCCCCCCCCCAACTCAGGTGGCACCAGTTGCCCGTGATCCAAGGTCAACTGGCATCACCAGACCATCGCTGGAGTAATTAGGTCATTTTTATGCAAACAAGGAACAATTCCATTCCAGGAACCTCAGTTATTAGAAAGAAAAATCCAGAGATCAAAAGACAAAAAAACCCCTCCACCTCAGAAAGTCAGTAGGTATTTTGAGGCATTAAAGGTCTTGAATGTATACTTTATCCATCCTAAAAAGTCCTGACTCAGAAATAATTATAAAATATTAGACCAAAAGTTAGAAATAAAATCATTAATTCTAGAGTTCCCCTATTATACCTGGAGAGGAACAAAACAATTCTATTTTGAGAGACAGATGCGTTACAGAGAAATTTTGAACAGAAGTGTTGTTGTGTTGGCACACAAAATCTAAGGGAAAGTTATACTTTAACTTAAACAAGTGAAAACATTTTTTTTGCATGTGTGTTTTTATTTCCTTCTAATCTCACAATTTGGAGGTTTCAGGTTTTAGATGCAGGCCTACCTGCCTCACACTACACCTGTGACAGAAATTAAAAGGTGGAGCAGTCTTTGCTTCTCTGATTTATGATTCTACAATGTGTTGACCAGACTGGAACCAACATCTTCAAACTTGCACACCTAAAATCGGGCTCCTAAATCTACATTTAGGCACCAAATTAAAAGTGGTCTAATTTCAACCGTGCCAAGTACATGTAATTACCATAGGCTTCAGTTTGATTTATAAGTAGTTACTGCTGAAAATCAGACTATTTTACAATACCTATAGATGGACTTTAGAGGTTATATTTAGATGCCCCGAAAATGTTGGAGTCAAGATTCTACATTATCTGACTTTTGAATGCTCCCCACAAGATAACAGTGACAATGTATATCCCTTCCTTCTCTGCATGCTGTCTTTCCACTTAAGGCTGTTAAGAGGATGTTGTCTGGTAAGATCCTGTTTGCACTGCATCCCAGGACCATCAGTTACTTGTATGAAAGTACTGAACAGATTCTTCAAGGATGCAAGAGAAAAACATAGCAGATATTAGCTGGAGTGGAGATTCTCTTTTCTTAAATTCTTTCACGAAGAGATCACTGCCTCAGGGACTCACAGGCTTCCATATTATTCAGAGACCACACATTGGGAAGAGATGCAGTGACCTCAGGTCTGCTGCATCATAATTAATGTCACTCCACCCACCAGGTGAATAATTCATTTGGGTGAAGTCTCAAAATTTATCAAGAGTAGCTTCCAATTAGGTAATATGCCATACAGCAGGACAGGCTCGGTTATCAAATAGTCGACATTTTCCATATCCTTGTATTAGAATCAGAGATTGTCTGGTTTCCAAAAGAAAAGAAGAAAGAAAGAAAATGGTGTGCTTACCGCTGGATATGAAAGGAGGAGTCATTTGAAATCATATGAAAGGCATCATATGAAAATCCCCAGTAGTAAATAAAATCTTGCTGCATTCCACAGACTGCCTAATATGATCATATTTGAAACTCTCAGGACTTTTTCAGATGCTTTCCACAGTTATGGCAGCATAAAGCAACTGGAAAGTTACCAAAGGTTTCCCAGCCCAGAAGAATCTTAAGATTATGCAGCCTATCTATGCTCCTTCCACACAGGGAGCCTGTCGGGAGTTTTTAGGGGGGGAGGAAATGGAATAGGAGGTGTGCTAGCAGAGCACACACTACACTATCTGCTGCTTGCCTAGCAGAGCTGAGGACAGGAGCTGGTATAGTTTACATCAATCCTGAGGCTGATCTAAGTTGGGCAAGAAGCAATGTCAGCCCCTGTCTCACTAGGGCTTGGGGAAAAAGAAAGATTGCTTAGATTAATCTTTGGCCCCTGGTAGATGGTAATAGGAATGTGCTTGAAACACTACTGTGCCACATCTACATGAAATACTAACTGTGCAGTAGCTTCTTACTCCTGCACAGTAGTGTTGCTTGGCATGAAGTGTGATGCAATGCTACTGAGCAGTAGGAATGAGCTACTGTGCAGTCACTGTCACCTAAAATCCATTTGGCAATACTACTGCACAGTTACTCCACTTGTATGCAAGTACTAAATCACTGTGCAATAACAAGTGCAAAGTCAGCATCTTGTGTAGATGCGGCCTATGATTCTAAGGTATTTTATGCCTGATCCTGAAAGTTGTGTGTCCTGCCAGGACAGACATGCACAGCAGGATACATGATTTTAGGGATCGGGTATAAAATTCCTCAGATCCAAATCACACATCCACCAGCACGAGGAGCCTAGCATAGAGGATCTGTCCCCCATGCTAATCTCCCAGCACTTGGACTTTTAAACAGTGCTTCAGGACGTGTGGCATCAGGAACCTGTCCCTGATTCCATGCTCCCTGGAGTGCCCTTTGAAGGGCCACATACCAAGAGACTGGCATGAGGACTGGGTCCAGGGATCAGGCTGGTGGCAGCCATGTCCCAGTTTGAGACCTGGGCCTGTCCCCTGCCTGATCCCAGAGATCAGCCAGGGGGAGGCTTTGTTCCAAACCCCAAGGCACTCCCATACCCATTCTCACAATCTTGGTCTGGGATACTAACCACATAGTTTCATAGTTTCTAGGGTCGGAAGGGACCTGAGCAGATCATCTAGTCCAACCCCCTGCCATGGCAGGAAAGAGTACTGGGGTCAAACGACCCCAGCAAGATGTTCATCTAACCTCCTCTTAAAGACCCCCAGGGTAGGAGCCTGCACCACTTCTCCTGGAAGTTGGTTCCAGACCCTAGCCGCCCTGACCGTGAAGTAGCACCTCCTGATATCTAACCTAAACCTACCCTCTGCCAGCTTGTGACCGTTATTGCTGGTCACTCCTGGCGGTGCTCAGGGGAATAGGGACTCCCCCAGTGCCTGCTGATCCCCCCTGACTAGTTTATAACAGGCCACAAGATCCCCCCTCAGCCTGCTCTTCTGGAGGCTGAACAGGTTCAGGTCCCGTAGCCTCTCCTTATAGGGCCTGCCCTGTTGTCCCCATATCATGCGAGTGGCCTCCTCTGGACCCTCTCCATGCTGTCGACATCCCTCTTGAAGTGCGGCGCCCAGAACTGGACGCAATACGCCAGCTGTGGCCTGACCAGTGCCGCATAGAGGGGGAGGATCACCTCTTTGGACCTGCTCAAGATGCATCTGTGGATGCATGACAAGGTGCAGTTGGCCTTCCTGACTGCCTCCCCACACTGCCGACCCATGTTCATCTTGGAGTCAATGATGACCCCCAGATCCTTTTCCGCCTCCGTGCTGACAACAGGGGAGTTCCCTAACCTGTAGGCATGGTGCCGGTTGTTCCTCCTGAGGTGCATCACCTTGCACTTGTCTGTGTTGAATCCCATCCTATTCTTGTCCGCCCACCCTTGTAACCTGTCTAGGTCTGATTGTAGCCTGTTGCTTCCTTCCAGTGTGCCCACATCCCCCCACATCTTAGTGTCATCAGCAAATTTGAACACGGTGCTTTTTTACCCCCTCGTCCAAATCACTGATGAAGATGTTGAATAGTGCGGGCCCGAGGACCAAGCCCTGGGTGACTCCACTGCCCACATCCTTCCAGGTTGAGAAGGACCCATCCACTACCACCCTCTGGGTGCGGCCCTCCAGCCAGTTGGCGACCCATTTGACTGTGTGGGTGTCTACACCACAGCCCCCCAGTTTCTTAATGAGAACGGGGTGAGAGACAGTGTCAAAAGCTTTCCGGAAGTCCAGGAAGACTATATCCACTGCTACCCCTGCATCTAATGATCTGGTGATCTGATCGTAAAAGGCCACCAGGTTGGTCTGACAGGACCTGCCACTGATGAACCACATGACAGTTTAAAGCATGATACAAACTATCCACAAAGTTGTTCCACATTTAATATAGAAAAATATCTTTCTGTCTGGTTTGCCATTTTATTGCACCATAAATTGGCTAAATGCCTGGCATGTTACAGGTGCAATGGTACAACATGGTACATTTTAATTGTGCCACAAATGTAACATCTTCCAGAGCTCTTCCTCTTGCTCTTCTCCATTGTACCAATATCAGCCCCACATGGATGAGGACTGAGTCCCTAGGTTTTCCATTCATTTGCCACCTCTCCACATGGGTCTGTGGTATGAAGGGCAGAAGCAGTTGAAAGGGTTAATAGCTGCACTACAGTAGACTGGTGTTAAATCTAATGCTGGTGTGTAGTTTAATTAGGAAGCAGGTGCACATAAACAGAAAATATAGAGAGCATGGAAAGTGGATTAATGCAGAAAACAGAAGTGTAACTACAGAACTCTTGCATCTGCATTTGCCTGTGCTACAATTTTTTTTCCAGCAAAATTCTGCCTAGTATCCCTTAAAGATAGGAGAATAAGCACATATATGTACGGGGAAAAAAATCAGAAAAGGGCACCAAGAATGTAAACAGAAGGGAATAAAAATAGCCATACAGCTCAAATTACTCCACACCAAAACAGTAAGAACAGTAAAGTTTTCCATTACCTTGCACAGAATATAGCAGTCCCACTCTGAGCCCTCCACAGCCTCAGGCCCAGCTGTTCTCTTGTCTTCTTCTTGGGTATTGGTTAAGTTGCACATTCTGCAAACACACACAAAAATGGCATGTATCATTTATAACCAAATGAATAATTTATTTGGGAACTGCCCAGTGAGAGAGGTACTATTATATCTAATAAATCAAAGGCATGCCATTTACTGGTTAGAGGTGGCACAAGTCAGGGCCACAGGGTTCTACCTCAAACTCTGACCCTAGGGTAGCCACTGACATCTCCAGGATACAGGCCATCCCCTTGGTGAGGGGCAAGACCACTGCCCCCCTTGGCTAATCACCAGTGAGAGGTGGGGTGACTGGGCCCCTTGGCCAATCAGAGCCAAGGGGCAGGGCCACCACAGAAAAGGCTCCCTTCTCCATTTCTGCCTGGCTGGCTTAAAACCCTGCTCCTCCTGGCTGTGCACTGCCCTACCTCTAGGCACAGCCAAGAGAACTGCAAGGACAACTCACTGCCATGTATTTCTACCAATAAACTGAAAAACAAGACTTTTTTCAGTCCAGGCCTCATTCAGGAATGGAGGGGGACGTACGGTTTAAAAACAGGACAGTCTGATATAAAATAGGACCAATGGCCACTCTATCTGACCATGATTCATTATCCTAACAAGAATCACTTAGGGCACCTATACATGTGCAGCGAGGTGGAGCAGACTCACTTAACTGAATCAGTTGGAGCATGGTAATTACTGCACTCCAGCAGACTCCAGCATCATGTGTATCAGCGTCCCTGGGCTCAAAAATGGCAACAGGGGCACTTTAACTAGAGTTAGTTCAAGCAGCTCCATTTTTTAAAAGTCCTGAACACCTAGTAATGTTTATAACTAATACATAGTTCAATGAGCTTTAGATAGAGCATTGAGTTTTAGTTAAAGTGCCCCCGCTGCCATTTTTCAGTCTGGGGACACTGATACATGTGACACTCGGAGCGCTTTAATTAGAGTGGCTCCAAGAGCCACTCTCATTAAAGTGCTCCTGCCCCCCCACAAACATGTGTATAAACACCCTTAGGGTCTGACTCCCATTATCACTGTAGAACAAGAGTATGGACACTATGGCTGGCTTCAGAAGACAGAGAACAGTATATGCCAGTATGATCAGAATAGTTCCTTATTTGCTAGTAAATATGGGCTAAGAAACCATCCATATAAAAATACTATGAGGAGTTAGTGAATAATGTAAAGAGCTGTGAATCCTTTTTTATATGCAGAATCCATGAATTTCAAACAGTGGATGCCTTGGCACCTAAATAAGCAGTCCCATTTTTAAAAAGTTCTGAACACCTTGTGACCCCACTGATGCCACTAGGAACTGTTTTATGAAAAATTGGCCATTTATATAGCTGTCTAAATAGAAACTTGACTATTTACAGCTGGCTCCCAATTTTGAAAGCTGTGGCCTCAGACAATAAAATTCTGACATTTGGTTTACAGATCCCAAGAACAGGAAATGGGGCAACATGGATCAGCAAATTGCAGAGGGATTACAACATAATGCTGGTATAAATGGCATAAGCCAAACCCATGTTTGGTAACCTTTCATGTAGTGAATGTGTGCAAGGCTGGGTCTTAAACCAAGAAATGCTAAAAGGAAAATTCCAGCCAGTGATTTGGTTTAGGATTTCAGAAGGAATTGTCCTGCCATATGATCTGCCAAAATGATGAAAGAAAATTCCATAAACAACTCTGGGAGGGAGAGAATGTAAGGGGGAGAGAATAGACAGAAAGAGGAAAAATGGGAAAAAGAAAAACAGGGGGGAGATCTCCTCTGTTGGACTGTAATACATTGACATAATTAGGGATGTTGAAATTTTGTGTTTGATCTTGGAAATCCTAGTAAATAAACAGCAGATCCAGGCCATGTCCCATAGCATTACTCTGGTCGAACTCCCATACGGGCCTAATTTATGTAAAGTCAAGGGGAATTTTCCTTCAGTAAGAACTTCAAGATACAGGCTCCAAAACAGGATACTGAATGTCTGGGACATCTTCTGTGGTAACCATTAACAACAGAATTTAAAAGGCCTATTACAAATCTTTAGCAATGACTGGCTTGCAATATGGACAAGATAAGACAGTTCAATGACTTCAATTAAAAAGTATATTTAAATCCAGCCAAATCAGCATTAATATTTGTAGTTTTGACACAGACTTCGGACAAACTCCATACTCTATTACCACAGTAATTCTGAGGTGAATCCATTGACATCGATGAACTGTCATTGCTCAGGAATTACTGTGATAAAGAACCAAATCAGTCCTTAGTTTTCCTCCCTACAAATAGCCACTCTGAAAATACTAATCAAATCACCAACAGCAGAGGTTCTCAGATAGACTAGTCCTTAATGAAGACCATAGTTCAACTTCCATTTTGCATGTGACCATGACTAGGGACAGTAGTTACACATAAACTGGTTTAAGTGATCAGAAACTGGTTTAAACATGTAACAGAACAGCAGCTCAGGGCACATAAACTAGTTTCAAAATGGCTGAAACTGGTTTAAGATCAACCTGGTTGAATGTAATATCAGATTTGACTGATTGAGGTCAAACCAGTTTATGGAAATGCTGTCCCAGGCCCCTTCCTGATTTAAGTTAAATCAGAGTCCCCCAACACCCCAGCATGCTTTGCAGCCCTAGGCTGGGATGTGCTCTCTGCTCCAGAGAGCAGGGCTGGCCGTGCCCCTCTGCTCTCAAGGCCGGGGGGCATGGCAAAAAGCCATCTGGCATGGCCACCTAAGGCAAATGGGGCAGAGAGGGGGTTTAGTCCCCTCTCCCTCTCCTTTCCCACTGAAGGACCCCAGCAGGGGTCTGCCAGCCCCAGCTGCTGCCTCCATTGCTCGCCCCCATGCAACCCCAGCCAGGCAGACCCAGCTGGGGTCCTTCAAGGAGAAAGGGGAATAAACCTTCTCCCTTTCCCTTAGGGGACCACGCCGGTTGGAGTCTGGCTGGGGAGCGCAAGCCTCTTCCTGGTGGCGGGGCTGAGAGAGGAGTGTGCTGTGGATGGGAGTGGGGCTGGCAGAGCTGCCGCAGCCGGTGTAGGGTGAGTGGTGGCAGCGGCAGGGTTAGGAGGGTGGCTATGGGGGCTAAGGTAAATTTTTGGGTAGCTGTGGCCCCCCAAACTCTTCCTAGCACAGCCACCACTTAGCCCCTCATAGCCACCCCTCCCACCACTGCTGTTTGCCCCAGCTCAATCCCGCAGCCCCAACCCCAGGCAAGATGAGCAGCTGATGGAGCCAGGCCAGGCCGCAGGGACAGGGTCCTTCCCAGCTGGCTGGGGCTCCAGTTGCTATGTTGAATTAAGGTTAAATTGTCATAGCCTCTATGACAAAGATTCTCAGCTATGGCACCCTGGAGTGCTGTAAGATCCTTTTTCAAGAGCTGCTACTCACTATGAGCACCATTATATGTGCAAACTCCTGCACATGATTCACAAAATAAACCCGGAAATTTTAAATAGGACTTTCTAGTGTCAAAAACATTCTGACCTATTGCGTTCTTTCCAAGTTCTCTGCAACAAAGAAATTGCTGTATTATTTTTCCAGAGTCAAAAAATGAGAGAAATCTAAGAGCTGGCATTTTCTGAGGGATACTGTGAATCAAGAGAAGATGAGAAGAAACGGTCCTACAGACAGCTTTCTGATGACCACCAGCCAGTACCAAACAGACCACAGAGAGCAGAGCAAAAACCACAGCTTGAAGCAAATCATTTATGCCAGTAAATTATGCTACTTTCAGAAAAAAAAAAATGAAGAAATCCTTAGCTGCCATACATTGTGCTGACCCCTTGCATGTCCGTTTCTTAATGTCCACATCATGCTATACCTACATTTTCATTTATTTTCTTTTGCAAAAAGCACATTCAAATAGGAAGCAATGTGAAGGTCAGATTTGTTCTGTAAAAATCCAAAAGCCCTTCTGTGGCACAATTAAAAGGAGGACTGTGTGAAGCCCCAGTGGCAATGATATATAGATAAACATCTGCATTCCTTGCATACCACATTCATTTTTGCTTCAAGAAGGACTTCACACTTCCAGTGCTGTGCAAACTGTATGTGTTCCCTCTCTCCTTCTCCCTCTCTCTTCCCCCATCCATTTGGCATCAGGTCTCCATTTGATAATTTGATTTTGCATTATAAAAAGCCATGATTGATTGTACAATGCTTTCTTTAGACGTGTCAATTTATGTAATGAGCAAAGATTTAAGTTAATCTGAAATATCTTATTAGTTGATTTTTTACCTGATGAAAAAATATTCAGTTCAAGTTGCATTGGCTAGATCTTGAACTATTTTATGCACTGTCTATTTAAAAAATAAATCAAGCTTGAATTACATTCCAAGGCACAGGATCTTCTTGCCTATACAAACGTAAGTATTTAATTTGGCTTCCCCTGTTTATGTTAGTTTGTTTTAGTTGCTCTGTGTCTTATTCAACCACAAGAATGCAGCATAATTGGACTTATTCAGTACTGTGTGTCTTTGGCTGCCTTTTGCTTCCCAGAAAAAAATTAGTTTTTAAAATAAGAGCTAAAAGTGTTTTTTGTACTTTAGTTGTGAAACTAAAAACTACACAAACAATCAAAAGAAATGTCATGCTGTGAGCCTGTGAAGACAAGCACTGATTTACAAAATGAAGTAATTGTAGCACTGGGGAAGGGAACGTGAAGAGTAAAGTCTGCAATCTGTCCCAAGAGGAGCCCATGCCTTGGACTAACAATGGCATCTACTGGTTGCTGTACATGAGATAAGGTGAGCTGCGTCCCATTTCAGGGAAGCTTCCTTCTAACCTCCAAGAAACACACTGGTATTGGAAACTTGTTTCAACTCCCGCTGCAGTCAACAGGACAATTCTCACTGACTCTAAAAGGAGCTGGGTCAGGAACGGTTTGCTATCTTACTTCACTGCACCAACATGCATCACTTCCCGTCTAGAGCAACCAGCAGAATCAGTCTCCACGTATTGTTCAATCTTTGGCTCTTCTACAGGCACTGTCCACAAGATATGTCAATAAGGACTAACTAGAGTTTGCTGGAAGTGTTTTGAAGTGTATAGAAAGCAAGACTGGACAGAAACTCCCTACGCATTTCACTTTGGGCTCCAGGCCTCCAAGGCTGGGGATTTTGATGGAGACATACCAGCGCTCCTGCTGGGATAAAAACCAAGACGTTCCAAGTTGGAGGGTTTTGCCCCTCCACTTAGGGACAGACCAATTGCCATATTTGGTATCAAGAATAAATTTCACCCCACCATCAAATTGGTAAGGACTATGGGAGAGTGGAGTGGTTTGCCTTCCTCTGTAGTGGGAGCCATGGCCCTCTTCCTTGGATTTCTTCAGAGCAGTTTAAAAACCCTTCCAGGAGCAGGACACTGACAGACCTCATCACCCAGTTTTACCTGTGGCAGGTTAGGGTGCTTTGTGATGTCTTGACCATATTCCATGTACTTGTGTAACAGTGTTGATTGTGCAGTTTTAGGAATAGGTTAGACAAGGACTTATATGGAATTATTTGGATAGGGATGACCTTGCCTCAAGCAGGGGTTTGAACGAGATTCCCTTCTAGCTCTACTTTTCTTTGATTCTAAATACAGGCATAATCTTGCTCTCTTTGAAGTCAAAGACAAAACTTCCTATGACTTGAATAGCAACAGGCTCTAGCCCATAATTACCCCCATCTGATGCCCTAATTATGTGACCAATTTAGTTTTTTAAATGAAAAATATTTTGGAATAATTCAGGTATTCTAAAAAGCAGCCGGTGCTGGTAGGGCTTAAGTGCCAGGTTGCCTCCTGGAACAAACCACAGACTTCAACAGTGCCATTCCCATTTGCACCATCTTAGAATCTGGCCCTTATGGTTTAACTTAATTTAGAATGGCTAAACATTTTTTTTTAATTTAATGAAACAAGTTTGTCTTTGTGCCAATTCTTAGTCTGCTGAGCTGCAGCCCAAAGTATAGTTTTATGGCCAAATAATAAATCCATAAAATAAAAGCCTCTAATGGAAATACTGACACAACTTTAAGCATACTCATGAGCACACATTGCTGTCATTAAAGTATATAATCCAAAGGCAATAGCTTCTGAGCACTTATTTTCCTTATTTTGGAGGGGGGAGTATGTTCTTAGGCTGCTAAAAACAAATAAAAAGTGAGATTTAAAAAGAAAAGAAAAAAAACATAGAGCCATGGATTGTCAGCTCCAGCCAGCTTGGCGGGTGCTTAACGGACTATATACTGCGAGGTCAAGTTACAAAGTAATTGCTTTATTCTCTCAACAAACAACAATGGAATGAGAAAGATAATGAATACACTCCTGTAACGCTGCCTTCCTGAGCATAAACATTCTGATTGCCTCCATGTTGTTTATTACAGTGCGAGTCCTCACTCTTCAAATATGTTTGTTACTATGGGCCTCACTCGACTCTTGCCTAAACCAAATTTCAGGTAACAATACAGACTTCAGGGGGGGTTTGTGTCCCAGATTTCCACTGGCAGAGGGCCCCTGGGGCGGGCGGGCTTAGGGAGGAACAGGTGGGGCAGTGGGCAGTGAGGAATACACACTGGCACCCAGCAGAGATTCCAAAGAAGAGAAATAGCCTCAAGTAAGGGATGGGAGGTCCCAGGGGAGGGGCCAGAGAAACCATGTGTACCTGGCCCTGGCTTTACAGAGATCCTAGAAGATATCCATGGACCATGCAGCAAACACAGCAGTTTATTCCTTAAGATGGGGAGCCTATATTGAGCTGAGATAAGATGATAAGACCTTGGAGAGGATGCTCTACTGGGATTAAGTTGCTCTTTGAATCACACCAACTGAAGGGGACTTAGAGCTGCCCAAAAACAGCAATGAGAGATTTCCCAACCAAAGGAAGTTCCTCTGGCACCATGGTTAGTATAGCCGGTTCTTCATTATTGCCCTCTTATGCAGGTGGCATTTCGGACAGATCATCAGCAGTAGTCATTCATTTTCTGGACATCTTTGTTTCAGGTGACTAACAAAGGTGTCATATAGCGGACCTGAAATACTAGTTACTACTTTGAAAATAGTGAGTTCATTGATTTAACATAAATTCTGTCCTCCCCTCCCCACCCCCATTTAAAAACCTTCACTGATGTCAACAGAGTTGCATGTAAATTGTGCATCATTAATTTTGCAACTGGACAAATATTTGAACTAGAACATTTAATGAGTCTCCAGATTAGCAAATTTAGAACACCTGGGTGTTCATGAGCTCTGTAAGCAGATGCATCAGAAACATATCTGAATCGATATTCACTTCCAGTCTGAGTGCCCCTATGCTACATGCTGTGTTGGGTTAGAGTAAGGAACACTAAAAAAACAGCCACAAAAATTAGACAGACTGCCTTGTGAGATAAAACAGAAAACAACATGTCCACTCAGAAGCAAGCCAAGGCAATAATTTCTCACAAATTTTATAACCAAACAGTTCTAAGCAACATGAGTTTCAATAATTTGCCTGGTAACTATGGACAGCTGTACACAGACTTTACAAATGCCATCTAGTGGGGGGAAAGGCAAACTGATTGTGGATTATTCTTCATGTACAAAAAAGAGTGAATGGGGAAACAAGTCAGTTTCACAATCTATTTATTTGGTTTCATAGTTTCATAGTAGCTAGAGTCGGAAGGGACCTAGGTAGATCATCTAGTCCGACCCCCTGCCTTGGCAGGAAAGAGCACCGGGGTCAGATGACCCCGGCAAGGTGCTCATCTAACTTCCTTTTAAAAATCCCCAGGCTAGGAGCCTGCACCACTTCCCCTGGAAGCCGGTTCCAGGCCCTAGCCACCCTGACTATGAAGTAGCGCCTCCTAATATCTAATCTAAACTTACCCTCCGCCAGCTTGTGACCGTTATTCCTGGTCACTCCTGGCAGCGCACAGGGGAACAGGGACTCCCCCAATACCTGCTGATCCCCCCTGACCAGTTTGTAGCAGGCCACAAGGTCCCCCCTTAACCTTCTCTTGTGGAGGCTAAACAGGTTCAGGTCCCGTAGCCTCTCCTCATAAGGCCTGCCCTGCTGACCCCTGATCATACGAGTGGCCCTCCTCTGAACTCTCTCCATATCATCCACGTCCCTCTTGAAGTGTGGCGCCCAGAACTGGACGCAGTACTCCAGCTGTGGCCTGACCAGTGCCGCATAGAGGGGGAGGATCACCTCCCTGGACCTGCTCGAGATGCATCTGTGGATGCATGACAGGGTACCGTTGGCCTTCTTGACTGCCTCCCCACACTGCCGACCCATGTTCATCGTGGAGTCAATGACGACTCCAAGATCCTTTTCCGTCTCCGTGCTGGCAAGAGGGGAGTTCCCCAACCTGTAAGTGTGGTGCCGGTTCTTCCTCCCCATGTGCAACACCTTGCACTTATCAGTGTTAAACCCCATCCTATTCTCATCCGCCCACCGTTGCAACCTGTCAAGGTCAGCTCGTAGCCTATTGCACCCTTCTAGTGCACCCACATCCCCCCACATCTTAGTGTCATCAGCAAACTTGAACAGGGTGCTTTCTACCCCGTCATCCAAGTCACTGATGAAGATGTTGAACAGTGCGGGCCCGAGGACCGAGCCCTGCGGAACCCCACTGCCCACGTCCTTCCAGGTCGAGAAGAACCCATCCACTATCACCCTCTGGGTGCGGCCCTCCAACCAGTTGGCGACCCATTTGACCGTGTGGGCATTGACACCACAGTCTCCCAGCTTTTTGATGAGGACAGGGTGAGAGACAGTGTCGAAAGCCTTCCGGAAGTCCAGAAAGACTACATCCACAGCAACCCCTGCGTCTAATGATTTGGTGACCTGATCGTAAAAGGCCACCAGGTTGGTCTGACAAGACCTGCCACTGATGAACCCATGTTGGTTGCCCCTGAGCATGCATTCCCCCGCAAGGCCCTCCTGGATGTGTGCCAGGATAATTTTTTCAAAGAGCTTACCCAGGATTGAGGTCAGACTAACTGGCCTGTAATTTCCCGGGTCCTCTTTTTTTCCCTTTTTGAAGATAGGGACCACATTGGCCCTCTTCCAGTCCTCCGGCACCTCACCAGAGCACCACGAGTGCTCATAGAGCCGCGCCAGGGGTCCCGCAATGACCTCGGCCAGTTCCTGTAGAACCCTAGGGTGAAGATCGTCCGGACCAGCGGACTTGAACACGTCCAGCCTCTCCAGAAGTACCCTAACTAACTCCTCACTGGTTGTTGCATATTAAAAAAGATAAGGTCTCTGAAGCATTTGTGCTAAACCAAAAGCGAATGGGAAATATGGAGGTGTATGACTGTAACAATAACTGACAAAACAATCAAATTAGAAATTGTTTTATATGTGCTGTTTCTGGAATCCTACAACTGCAGACCCACTGATATGCTTCAAAGCTACCACATTTAAACTCCAAGCATTTAGATGCTTAGGGAAATGGAGGTTGCTATCCTCTTAACCTCTTATACAATGCTGCCCTCTAGCAACCAAAACAAGGCATAGAAAATTTAACTTTCTCTGAAAGCAGATTTAGCAACTCATTTCCTTTCACATTATTTTCTTTGGTTTTATGTTTAGGACCCCCCATCTCATAGTTCTTACTCAGCCAAATTTCTCTCTTACTGATTTTTTTTGTGGGCAAGGAGAGACTGTGGGACAGTAACCTTAATATTTAGCTAATCACTTGTAATGGTAAAAGTTAAAACCTGTTTAGGTGCAAAGAGAACTTCTGCTTACAGAGGATGTGATTCTTTCTTCCTTGTGTCTCCAGAACTGCCAATTACATTTATTTTGGTTATGTTAACAACTTTTTAATTGTACATTTTGGGCCAGACTTACCAGCCCCCTCCAACAGTTTCATACCAATTGGGTGACTAAACCAAGTTGATGGCTGCTTATTGAAGGAGACCAAAGCCATCAGTATATACTGTACTGGTAACCCTTGCCACAAAGCAATCCTTTGCTCATCTGCGCAAACTACCCAGTACCCCACTGTATTGGAACTAGTCAGTTGTGAGAGGGGTTCACGTAGGGAAGTCTTGTGACTGTATCTAGCACTGGGTTTACAGAGTCCTTTCCCAGGTTATGACCTCATGTCTGATGCCCTTTCTGGAAAGATGCAACTACACAGTCCAGTCATCCTAAGTCTCACAAACAATGTCTGAGGCCCCACAAGCCACCCTCTCACTTTCCAACACCTCCACAAAGGCACATGTGGGCACATTCAATTTATAATGCAACTCACTTGAGGACTGGAGTGGCAAAAAATCATAAAAAAACAAAAGTAAAAGTAAAAACAAGCAAGTTAAGCACCAGATCAGGAAGAGCAGCCCCATGACAGAAAGAAAGGTATGAGTTTACCTTCAGCAATTTGGCTCTGTCAGCCAGTACTCCTATCAAACATCCTGAACAGCAGCAACCCCACCATGATGCTAAGATCTGAGCCAGCAGAGCACTTCAGTACATATCTCATTCTAAACCTATGCATAGTCCCACAGAAATCAGAAAGCCAATTCATCATTAAGCACATATTTATAAGGTTTACTGGACTGATTCTGTGAAATGAAACTAGAATTCTGATCTATAATTTGGAAAAAAGTTCTTCATTTGGAAAATCTTGCTCTGATTAGAATGATCCCAAACAGGATCCAGAACTAAACTTTCCTAAAATTCAGCGGTGTTCATATCCATTGTTTGTTCCAGTATGCTGGCATCTCACCAGCCCCTCCAAGGTCTGATGAGATAAGGTCCTATATAGGAGGCGGAAATACAGCAATCCAAAGGGAAATTCCAGCAGAATAACCAGATGACAAGGCGACAAATGTCTTTCACAAGAAAAAGAAAGTTGCTCATCCCATGAATAGCAAGAGGTATCTCTAGTGTGGCAGCTGAAATTAAACATACATGGAGATTAAAAAAACAAAGAGCTGGCTCCTATAAATAGAAAAATATATAAATGAGGCACTGGTCCTGCTGACCAAGATGAAATAACAACATGACGCATGAAGGTTGAGAGAGACAAATAAATATTCTGGATGCATAGTTTAAGTGGTGACAAGCAGAGCTAAATAAGAATCTTCTACATAAAAGCCCATTTCAAAGAAAGTGCTTTGGAGGCCATTGAGCTAAGAGGTTTCTTGGGTCACCTGAAAGCCAGAGTTGCTTCTTGCAATATTGTGACAGTGGAGTAAAGGGAGGGCCAGAAAAATGTATAGTGTGTTGCCTTAGGATACTTAAGACCGGATACTCTGCTGTGGCCAAATCCTTTCAGTAAAGCATAAGTGGGGCATGAGAAGGACAGTTTGGGTTCCTTGACCCTCTTCTTGGCCTGGCAATGGCCCCTAAAGGACTGCGCACCATCTCAGGATAGACAAAAGGCATGCTGCTTTCCCATGGTGCCACACCCTTGACATGGCTCCTGCATGACAACTACAGGAAAGCAACACAGAATTCCTTTCTGATGTAGGAAACCTCAGCAGGGGGGAGGCAGGTGGATGCTTCTGCTTTTACAGTGCCTAGGCAGGGCAGCAAACCTGGTCTTTAACCTTAAAATACATGCGTGGGAAGAAGGTAACACAAGAGTGAAAATCACCATTTCGAAAATGTATGAACTGGTTGGAAGCTCAGAGGAAGAATGCGAATGCCAGCCAATTCTTGCAGATGCTATATAAATGGCTGTTATATTCATTCACCATCTGGACATTCAGTTTACATTAGATTGCAACAGACCTTATGCTGAGAACTACAGGTAACCTTGAAGCAGTTCTATTAATTTTTTTCCTACAAATTAAAACATTGAAATGATTCATTAGCACCACCACTGAAAAGTATTGTTCAGAAGCAGAAAGATGTACTGCATTGAACAAAGCAGCATTCTAAAACCTGTGTTTGAACAGAATTCCTTTTGTAATTCTACTCATAACACATCACACAGATTTGATATTACGCTGAATCTTTTTTAAATTCTACGTTTTAATTTTTTCTTCTTCTTTTTTTTTTTTACTAACTGGCAAGACCTTTTTATTTTCCTTGTCTTAATATTATTAGCCACCTGTACTTAAAAGAAATGCCTGGCTTCCAAAGGTGTAACAGATATACTCACTAGAAGACTAGAGTTAGACCACTAGAGACACATACTGGTTAATATTCCAGTGTGTTGTACAGATAGTTGACCATACAGCAAATCCTTTGATTCTACAGTCCTTAGACAAAATCTCCATTGCAGTCAGTGTACTTATTCACTAAACCAACTTCTGCTCTAGTTATGAAAGCACAAATCTAGAATGACACTTTTTTTTCTCATTTAGGTGGTCGGAAACTGATCTATATACAGAACAGAAGGTCAGAGCACATAGACTGGTTTAAAAATGGTGGATCCCAGTCTAACATAGACCAGGACTGATGCAGTATTAGAGTTAACCACTTTAAGCTAAACCAGTCTATTGAACTTCAGTACCAGATCCCCTTCTGACTCAACTTATAGGTTGCTGTCCGCTGGCATCACAGGCGCTTTTGGGGCCTCGCTGGCCCTCCCCTTGCAGGGTGAGAAGCTAGCACTTGCCAGGTGCTTGAATGTAATGGGCTATCACAGACCCAACCAGCACAGACACAGTTGCAGGGGAGGGGGACTTGTGCCAGACAGCAGGGACATGAGCGCTCCATACAAGCAAGGATTGGGCCCCTTGCACCCTGGGACCAGCAGCAGCTGGCAAGATGTGCTGTGCAGCTCAGAAGGCTTGCGCCAGGCAGTGGGGACACAAGCGCTACATGGACGGAAGGACTGGGCCCTGCTGCCTGGCGCAAGCCTCTTGAGTTGCCTGGTGTGTCTTGCCAGAGCTTGGCACCAGCGGCAGCCATCAAGACACACTGGGGAGCCCAAGAGGCTTGTGCCAGGCAGCAGGTATATAAGCACTCTGTGGAAGGAAGGATTAGGCCCTGCTGTCCAACGCAAGCCTCTTAGGCTTACTGGCGCATCTTGCCAGCTGCCACTGTTGCCAAGCTCCAGTGAGATGTTCCTGGCAGTCCGGGAGGCTTGCACCAAGTAATGGGGACATGAATGCTCCATGGAAGGAAGGACTGGGACCTGGGAACCCAATCCTTCCTTCTATGGAGCTGGGCCATCCCTGACTGGGTGTCAGGCACAGGCTCCCGACCCCCTGCTGTCACCACGGGCTATCCTCTGCACCTAGCCCTAGACTTCCAGGAAAGCTCCAAAGGAGGTCACCACGGCATGCCTGGCAGTGGCAAGGAAGGTTGTACCATGGTGAACCCACTCTGGGGCTCTCCTGGAAGTCTAGGGCTAGGCACAGGGGAGTGTCCATGGTGTCAGCAGGGGGCTGGGGGCATATGCCCGGCAGCCCATCAGGGATGGTCCCCACTCAGCTTACCCTCGGCAGTCTCTGGCAGACTGGGAGGTATGCAGGACTGCCCCCCACGCTGGCCTCAGCCAGTGCAGGTATCTGCTTGCCCTCCTAGCCCTACCCCAAGGGCAAATTTGTGGTCCATTCACTCTTGATCCAATCTATGCACTTTAGAGAAATCCACATTGATTCTGCCTCAGAGTTTTTGAATGTCCATACTTAGCCTTACAGCCAGTTGAGCTATGGTGATTTACATCTATATAAGACACCTGAATCTAAACTGCTGTGTTCAGGTTTTTCTCTAACATTTAACAGATCTTAATTTCTTTATAATGGAATTGGAAGTAGTCAGGATTAGCCCCTACCTTTTTTCAATTTATACAACTATACACACAATATTGCACAAATGTACTGTTGGGTTTCTCCCAAGTCTTTGCAGCACAGACATTATTATCGTTTTGATGACTGCAGATAGAAATCTCTTACCACACTGTCTTTACTTGTTAAAGCAGCCCCAAATTGCTCAGTCCAAGCAGATGTAGAAAATATCAAATTAGTACCTTTAGGCAATTGCTATAATAAAATGTTTCATTATAAGCTCAGAGGAGCAAACTATATCCTTGACACATCCAACTCACAGGCATTACTGAAGCAATTGATTTCTTGGCATCTCAGGCAGGGATCACCAGAGAAAATTTCTGGAACTAGTCATTAGCCAGATATAGCAGAGCAGAGCTAGAGTTTTTGAAACAGATCCAATATGGGTTGTGGAAGATTGTGGTGACATTTCCAGAAGAATTCAAGGCTTTGGAGGGGAAAGGGGATTGTTTTTTTCCTGTGGGATCCTTAGCTTTTTTTTCTTTTTAGTGGATTGCAGAGGAATTGTTATAGGACCTCACAGAATTCATAAGTCAATTCCCTATAGGAAATCAAATAAGTTTTACCACAGGTTTCTATAGCACTGTCAGTTGCTGTCAGTACATGAAGCTTTACAAAAATTAAGCTCAATGTGTTAGGATAGATGAGTCTAAACTTTAAGAAAAGACAAAATGCAGAACAATGGCCCAGGACTTGGACGGTGTAGCATGTGATGAGAAGTTATGTGGAACTGGTTGGGAAAGGTTGATGGTTGGGAGTTGAAGCAAGAGAGAAGATGTTCCAGATTTGGGGGACAGAAAAAAAAGGCTGAAAACCAAAAAGGAGAGAGCAGAAGACAAAAGGATTGAAAAGCGAATAACACATTGGAGAAAAGCAAAGAAAGCAAAAACAGAATTACTGGCAGAAACAAGATTTTATTTAGAAGCCAGTGAAGACAGCCTAGAACCAGAGCCATAAGCTACTTCGAGTCTGTATGAATTATGTCATGAATTTGCACAGTTCTAAAATGTTGTATTCTTCAGGCACATTCCAGATCGAGGAAATGGCCATCAGTTAAATTTGTAGCTAGGAACTTCCACACACAACCTAGTTCAATAACACTGTTGTACTAATATACCCTATAGAGCTCAGTTTGCTCAGTATTAGCAACACCAGAGTCTCTCAGTGGAAAGAGATGTCAAGTTCAGTTAGAGGGCCTCAACTTATAACCCTAACATATGCACTGGGTTATTGAAGGAAAAGCGCATAGAGATATATGGCTTGAAAGACATATATCCCTAAGCACTCTTCCTTGCTTTTTTTAACACCCCCAGTCAGCATCTGGGGCAGTTGCCCCATCCCTCCCACTGCCCTGCCAGTTATGCCATGGTTACCATGGACCAAAAACATGTGCTCTCAAGGCATACTGAATACTGAAATGCAGACTGTAATGTGCATGACAATTTTGAGCATATATGATTTATCGAGAATACCTTATCTTGTGGGCCCATCTCCTAGAAAAGATTTGTTAAGACAGGTAAAGACAAATTGTAACTGATGGGAATGTTCTTTTGGGTGGGATAAGAACAAAGAGAATTTGGATACTTCCTTATACCTAGAGGGACCAAAGATGAGACTATGAATTAGTTTATATTTGGTGCATATTTAGGCAAAAGCAAAGTTAATGGAGATTCAAGTAAAGACTGAATAAAAAAATTAGGATTTAACCTCACCTGTTCACTAGACAGTTTGATATTAAATATGCTCAAAGATGTGTAGCAGCAGCATAATCACACACAATAGACCCCTCTCTGCAGATACCTAGCATCATAAACTCTGTAAGAGTGCTTCATTGTAAAAATGACAAATACATTTTTATACCTCCCGCTTTATGCCAAACTATCCATCTGTTCTTCACTACATTTTGCAGCATTTTTTCATCTTACTTTTGTCCTAAGCTATTTTTAGGTTAAAAAACCCAAACCAAACCTTATCTCTCATAAATACTTTATTTTCTAGTCCTTCTAGCATGACAGTATTAATTGAGATTCAGGTTTTGCATGCTTAGTTTCCAATTGCTCAAGATCTGGTGATGCTTTTTTGGGGTTGCATAAACCACTCCTTTATAATGAGACCTTGAATTAATCAGCTTATTTGAGGCACAGAATTCTCACTTTTTTAAATATACAGTATCTCTGTTAACACAACCACTAGTAGTCTTTCCTGACTGTTACTGTACCAATTGTTTCCTTGTACTTTACCTTCTGTCTTGAAGGTAGCCACCACTAGCCACCATTATTTACTGCTTTGAACTTGTAATAACTTCTAAAAACATACTCACAAAAATCTTTACATTACTGTTTGCTGCCACAATGACTGGAGCAGAGACATGGATTTGACTGAAGTCACATTTCTGAGCTGGCCTTGAAACACCTGGGATAATGCATTCAGTTATTGGATTCACACTGGTACTTCCTGCCTTTTGTTTGAGGACAAATGCTGCAGAACATGACTGAGACGTGATTATTTGTTCACCAATGGTGAATATAGCTCAGTGCTCCATCACTTCCAATACTCTGCATTTCCTAATGACCAGCAGAATATTGGTATACAGTATTGGTATACATGAAAACACCAAAATCTTGGTATAAAAAATCCCATAAATAGCACATGACTGCTTATTTCAGAGATTGTCTGCTGCCTCTGTTTCTAGCCTGATGCTTGAGATTGGTGGGGTTGGAATTGCTAACTGGCTTTCTCCACTGAGCATGACTTTTGGCATGCTCTCTGCCTGAAAACAGGGCACCAACACCAGGAGCAGCACTATTCTGATCGCAGTAAGAGGCTCGACCTTGCATCAAATCTCTGTTGTGCTAGGTGCAAACACATAGTAAAGTTCACCTGTGGCTTTCCCGGAGCCATAAACAAAAGGCAAAACACAGCTGAAATCTGCCTAATTCCTACTTGTTCCAGATGCAGGTGGGAAATGAGAAACTGGGAGCGAGAGTAACTTGTGCCAACCCTCTCCCTGCTACTTAGGGGACACATCTACATGTGAAATTAATGCAATTCAATAAACTCTGGCATGTACACACTTGCCCAGGACCACAATATGTTGAGCTGGGTTAAAGCAGCCCCAGCTGGAGGGGGACCTGGGGAGTCAGCATGTCAGCCCGGGGCTGCTCCAACCCAACTCAGTGCTACGGAGGGGCTGGATGAGGCACAAGGATGCTCTAGTTCGGGGCTAGCAGGCAAACAGCCCCTGCACTGAAGTACGCTGGTGCCCCAGCTAGCCGGATCAATGTCTCCATGTGCAATGCTGTGCATAAAAAAACTCCGTATAACTTAGTATTTATACATACTCCCCTGCTGCGGAGTTTACTAGTTTCCAGTGGCCATGTAGGCGCTGAGACATTTACTGAAGAGGTAATTGGGCAATTTTGCAGGAAACATCTCATGCAGACGCTCCCAGGGAATACCTTTCCTTCCCAGTCCTGCAATGAAGATGGAGGTCGAGGCTCCTTCCACTCCTGTCCTTGTCTGCTCATCTGTACCAGAGACCTTTTAGCCCTATAGAAACTATTCTTCTTTCCCTTACCTCTGTGTTGCTACTGGTAATGTGGGCAGCCCATATAGGGGAGAAAAAGGGAACACCACAGAGTCAGTATGTGACAACTTTTCTAGCAGAAAGAAAAACATTTTAATCTTCTTATCTGAGGTAGGAAGGAGGGACAGTTTTTTAGACGGATGAATTTTCTGGAGCATCAGGATTTAGGAACTTTACTGTCTTTTTTGGATACATAGGATTCAAGAAACCATGCTTTATCACAAAAATACTTTTCCTAGAATTGAAACCTATGTATTTCCCTGAGAGAGTTTCAAATTAAAATGCAAGTCTCTACACAGAAAGTGAGACCTGGACTGCATACTTCAATTTGGGCAGATGGAGGTTTCTACTCCCAACAGTCTGGCACCAAAGGAAGTCTTACATAGTCTGTTTCCCCTCTCCATTAACAATCTTCCTGCGCTCAGTTTCTGTCTTCTCCAGCCTCCTTGCAGTTCTTTTTTTTTCTTCCTACTCCGTTTATCCCAGGTCCTACACCCAATCCATTTCCACCCAACTCCTTAAGAAAAACTCATCTAAGTTTGATTTAGAACCTGGCTTTGAAATTCAAGACACCAGAATAAACAGAAAAGGACTTGTCCATCTTTCATTTTTAAACTGGTCATAGTTAGGAGAAAACTCCTTTTGCAGGGTTTTATCCATTATTGTTTATTCATAGAATAATCAGTCCCTCAATATAATATTCCAGTTTCCTATGACACAGGACTGCTCCATATGAAATATTTTGTATTTTTTTATTCAGCAATGTTTTAAATGTCCAAGGCAACAGGACTTCTTTCACAGTCAGTTTCAGCCTAATAGAGGCCATAATCTGCATCATAAATACGTACGTTCGACTCTGTAACATAAATTCATAAATTACCCCTATAATAATAAATAATTTTTAACCTATTATATAAATTTAATCCTCAAATTATATTCCTCAGATTACCTCAAATTACGTTCTTGTATTCAAATCTCAGTCTCTTGTTGGCATTTACACTAAGATATTCAATAGTCTAAAATGGTTACAATCTACAGCTGGCACTGGCTTTACAATTTAGGGTTAGTTTAGCCTCTTTGAATCAACCTTGAGAAAGCTAACATTTCCAAAAGTTAAAAATAGATATTTCCCAAGACCTCTGGCCAGTACCACTTTGTTTCAGAGATTTAATATTTAGACAGCAGGATGTTGCTGTAACTTACTGTGACTGAATCACAGGGGAGAGTTGGGAAGAATGTTTTTGGTCATCTATGCATCTTTCCTCTCCCTCTGTTTGAGGACCAAATTTTCTCTTATACAGATATCTTAAGGGTTAACTAACATGGATTTGAGTAGGGGAAATCAGAGGTCAGGTCATGTCCTGACACTGGTGAACTTGCAAGTTGCTCCTTAACCATGTGGTTTCATCCCAGGTTCTTCCTGCCAGCAATTTCTCACTTTAATCATACACCCACAGCAACCCAGATCTTTAAATTCAGCAATTCTTTCTCAGGTTTCAGCAAGTCATTGGCAGCCTGAGTTATTTTTGGGACATTTTCTCTACTGCAGATGCAGCTTAAGAAAACGCAGGGAGCATGCTAAAGACCTGCAGCTATTTGCCTTGTACAATTTGTTCATTTCTCTTTATTTCTCTGTTTTCCTGCACTGATCACTTAAAGGACAATCTCTCTTGCAAACAAAATCCCCGGAGCCTGATTAGAGGGACTGAAGGCTCCCAGACACGGATTGCCTGCCAGCCACAGCACGGTAAGGACATGGACACTTTTGGCTAACCTTGCATTGCAGTTTTTTAAGCTTTGCTGAACGTTTATTTGTGTCCATCGCTTCCAAATCAACACTGCTGGCATGGCAGGCAGTCTCCAGCTTCTGGTCTCCATTTTCATTCCCTAAAATCTTCAGCACTTGTAAGTAACACATTTATACTCACTGTCTCTTTGTGTGTTCTAGAAATCAATGACTGACACTGATTTGTTCAGTTTCTTTTTTCCATTCTATTTATGCACGTTTTGGAGATCTGTAATTTTTCACCCTGCTTGAATTGTGGATATTTCTATTGCCTGGGTGTCCCTATATTAGAAAGAATGTCAGTCTTATTATTTAGCTCAGTAAATTATTCAAATCTGGGACCTGCTTTATGTATACTGTAAATAGAACTGTTATAAAAAAGGAGCTGCTCTAGCTGATTTCCAGTTACATACATTGCTTTCTTGTCTTGTACACAGGCTTTGCAATAATATTTTAAAGCTGCTATACATCAGTGTGAACACTACAAAGATACACCAAGTGTACAACTAAAAGCAGCAGACCTATTTATACCAAAAATAAATAGGTTTTTATCATGCAGTTCCCTTCCATATCTTCACAGAAATGCATGCTCTGTAAGGATGTACAGCATGTACAGTTTTACTGAAACAGTGATGAAAATACTTAAGTATGCTTGGGGACTTCTTATATATATGAACTACCCCAGGAAGGGGAACATTTTCTATTTATGATTCATTTAAAAACCAAATGCTCTAGCTAGTCAACGGAAATGGGGTCCCCCCTCTTTTTTTTTACCCCATCTGAGGCTTTCTGGAAAAACTGGAATTTTAAAAAAATACCCTTTAATGGTTGGTGATATCATGATTACAAAAAGAAAGAGAAAATTGTTCAGGGCTTAATTTAGAGCATCCAAACATTTGACTGCAGCTCAGTGTCTGTTGTCCAATTAAGAGAGACATTTTGGAAAACTTGCCATTGCATTGGAGGTAAGGGGGGCCTTCAAACAGAATAAGTAATCAACTGCTCTCTGTATCTACTGTCAGGAGGAAACAAGAGCATAATGTACAAATGCAGCCCCATATGGGATATAAAATGCTTAGACATTCAAAACGCTCAGACATTACAGTCTGCAGTGGAAACAGAAGTTAGCACTGCCTTCTCAAACAGTCGGAGGGGGCTGTTCCTCCTTCACCTGCCACTTTTTTGGTAAGGTAGAAATTCATTTTCTTTTTTTTTTTAAACTAGAAAATGCTCGGTGAATCGTCTACTACAAGAGGGCAGATTTGAAGGGTAACAAGAAATAACTGGACATATCTATGGGAGTACAGGCTGGTGCAGTGGACCAGCACATTCAGCAACAAAACAAAAGGCTTTCAACAAGCAGGATTTTTATTCAAGGCTTTGTTCTTGGGCACTGGTGAGCCTGAGTTATGTGAATGAGGGCATAAATGGTGGATACACAAAGAACCAAACACAAAAAATGAACCACCCAGGACACTTTGGACTATAGCTCAGCACACTAGGGGCTTAAGCCAAAGTCTGCGGAAGTCAATTTTAAAAACTCCCACTGATTTTAACAGACTTTGGAACAGATCCTGGGGTGGCATATTTGCCTCTTCTGAAGTGTCCTTTCCCTTTTGCTCCCAGTGTATATTTCATTTCCTATATTCCCTCTGAATTTGTGATTGGCTGTTAAGGCTTAATTCACTTCTTATCCTATTAACTTCACTGACAGTCAATGGAACTTAACTGGCATAAAACTAAAGAGAGATCAAACTTGTTCCTTTACTCTCTGACCCAGTTGTGTTACTTCATCTGGAAGATTTGAGCGAGGAGAGAACTAGCATCCTGCTGGCTGGAAGTCTTGCCAGGCTTCTGCATCTTTTCACAGAAACCAAAACAGAAAGAAAGAAAGAGATATAGGTGGCTGCATGTTGAACAACTATTCTAAAAAAGCTAGCAAAGAAATTGGGGTTTCTTGTTACTAAAGGACTGCCTATGTATCATTAGAGTTATAGTGCAAACAGGTCTGACCAGACCCTCTCTCTCCTCTCAAAGAAGAGTTTCGCTGCAGAGCCAGAAATCAAAGGCAGTTTTGCCTCCAGGACAGGCCCCTAAAGGGCTTAATATTTAATTCAATGCAATAAAACTCATTAAAGTATTAAATCCATTGGCGATGCGTAGGGGAGACACACACCCCCTCCGAGATTGGCCCCCAGAAGTGGGGGCTCTGGGAGAAGCACTGGTGTACCCCCACTGCAGCAAAAGAAGCGCCAGCAGCGAAACTGGAAGTGCTGGTGGAAGTGCCGCTGGGGGACTTCTCCTCCGGTCAGTGATCGGCCGCTGGGAAACACACCCCCAGTTGGTGATCAGCAGCTGGTGCCCCCCCAGAATCAGGAGGCACCAGTTGCCCATGATTAAACCTATGCAGGTGACCATCAATTATTCAAATGATACCTATTTGGACTTTTTTTATGGAATGACATGTTAAAATTTTGCTATTAGGAATTTGTACCTTAATTTTCTGCATTTTGATTCAAAAACAGAAATTACCACCAAAATACAGAAGTAAATGACAACAAATATAGATAAACTTTTCATTTTTAAAGTAGTTCACAGCTTAGGTGAATTCTCCTGTTGAAAGGTAAAAATCCCTACTGATATTAGTCAAGATCTAAAGCAATACACTTTAAAGAAACTAAAAATTCTCCAAATGGTCTTCAAATTACCTGTGCTAATGCACCTAATATTTTAGCTAGCCACCCTCTCACACATGGTCCTTCTCCATAAATTTCTCCTGTCAGGAACAAGATTAGCATGCATCAGTACTATAGATGGAGGATGCTGCTGCAGAGATAACGATCATTCCTGTCCCTCCCAGGAAATTCAAGGTCCCTGGTGGAGAGGGCCTGGGACTTCTCTTGTGCATGGAGAGATGGTGTAGCATCCAGTTTCTGTTGCATATTGCTGCTGCTGGCTGTGATTACTCTGTGGAGAATCTGTGTGCAACACTTGTTAACTTGGTAGCTCCCATTGCAGGCTACAGTGGGTGCATCTACACAAGACACTAACTGCGCAGTAGCGCGTGACAGCACAGAGTTGCTAATACGCTACTGCGCAGTATTATTCAGCTACTGTGCAGTAACATCACCTAAAAGACATTCACCAGAGCTACTGTGCAGTAACTCTGGTTACTGCACACTTATTTGGTACTTGCTAATACAAGACTAAATAAATGCGCAGTAACAACTGAGCAGTAGTGTCTCACGTAGATGTGCCCAGTGTGTCCTTCCTCCCATGCCTGCTCAGTCTGCTATCTAATGTCCTACACACCCACTTCAGTGAGTGGAGATGCACTGGCATCATTAGATACAAGCAATCCTGGTAAACTCTCCTGGGGTCAACAAATGACTGCTACATAGGAAAACAAAGAAAATGGAAGCAAGGACTCTTTATGCCTTCTTCTCCCTTGTTGCTTGCACAGTAGCAGCCACAGTCTGGCTTAAACTACACAGGTGAATAAGGGTTAATTGAATTTTCAATATATTGGTTAATATGGCATAAGCACCTGCTGCCCCACAGATCAGGGCCTCATTGTTTTAGAATACCTAAAACTTGCTGGCAGTCATCAGGAGCTCTGGCTAAAAGAGATTGCTATGAAGAGCTAATGCATATAAATATACATTTAAAAAATATGGGGGATGGGTAGACTGGAACCCAGATGGATTAAAAATAGAGCTTGTTACATAGTCAGACTATGGCCTGAAAGGATATTTATTCTGTCATTTGGACAGTCATATAGTTCCCTTACATACAGGAGTAAAGAGATGTGTTAAGTGATCAACCTGTAGCTTGTCCTACTGACAAGCTTGTTTAACATTGGGAAAAATACATGGCGGAATTATCATTTTACTGCCCTGTGGCATTACACCATGGTATTTCCAGATCCAAGGTAACTTCAATTGGGGAGATGTGTTGACAGAGGAATTATTTGGCTTCAGGGAGGTTACTGGTCCATTTCCTGAAGGATAGATCCTGGAACTGATCTTGATTAATAGTTTAGATACAAATACAGTAGAAAGAGTAGGTCTGTACAAAGGAAATCTGCTGACGACAAAGTTGGGAGGCATCATCAATACAGAGATGGAGCAGGATATCACACAGAAATAGCAGGATGATCTGTGAGACTGGAGTAATTAAAATGGGATGAAAAGTAACAGTGCAAAGTGCCAGGTCATATACTGAGGGATTAATAATAATTATGGCTAAACCTGGAAGCTCAAAAGTTAGAACTAACGAAGGAGATAGACTAGCAGGTAAAAACTGATCACAGGGTGACCCTAAGGATTAATGTGTCCTGGCAGAGAAAAAGGTGAACGTAAGCAACATTTCCGGTAGATCTATTGTACACAACATAATTGAGACTTCACCAGTGACCAGCTCTGGTTGTCCACTTTCAAGAAATGTGAACACAGACTGGAAAAGGTATAGGGAAGGGTTCCTAAGATGATCAAAGGAACAGAGAGACTATCATACTAGAGGAGACTGAAATAACCTGGGTTGTTTAGTTTAACAAAATGAAAGCTGAAAAGGGATAGGACTGCTCTCTCTAAATTCAGTAGAATAGTAAACACCAGTGAGGAAAAAGAATAATTTAAGCTAAATAATGGTGTTGGCACAACAACAAATGGGTATAAGCTGGCTGTGCATAAATATCAGACAAGCATTAGAAGAAAGTTTCTAACCATTAGTGGAGGCAGGTTCTGGAACAGCTGCCTGGAAGGAGTAGTGGCAGCAAACAAAAACTAATGAGTGTTACAAGAGATCTTTACCAGTTTATGAAAAGCATTATATGATGGGGTCAATCCTTTCAGTCCTGTTTTCCTGTACTTAGTGTGATAACCATTGCGATAGGTCATATTCTACTCTATTAATAGAGTATAGAGTAATAGATATGGACTGCACACTGACATCACTAGTGTTTCTCTACAACTGTGGTTAAAGGAGTAAGGATATGGTCATTCACTTGCTGTGCAAATGATACAATTGCACTATATATTACAGTATATTTGACCTACATGATCCAGAAGGCTTTTCATGATCGCAGTACTGACACAATTTGTAATTGAAACACTGTTCAAAATCCGAAACCTGTGCAAATGCTCATAATGGTTTTTTATAATGCAGTCAGGTCCTATATTAGCAGTATGGGGTATAGTCTATTAGAGATATTCATTTACAGATGGCAGGTCCTGGATTCTATTAAATGACTGAAAACATCTGCAGTTAGAGTGATGCTATTTTATTATGCTGACAAGAAATAAATCCTTTGGATTAGATAGCTGACATCAAGTAACTAACTTGATGATAAAAGTCTTAAGACAGATGAACTTAATGCTTGTGTGTGTTAAATGTAAAACTGTTGAATTCATTAAATTTTCCTTAAAATACTTTGGAAAAAAAAAGAAACTAGTGTCTTTTAAGATGGATGAATTCCAGCGATAGTCCTTCATAGTCAGCAGTCAAGACACAATTTGACAACTCATCAATAGCCATTAGGTTCAAATTCAACACGACTAAAATGGAGTCTTTAACCATCTTGCCTCCAAACCTTCCCTGTTATATCCTTTCTTAATCACCAGGACTATGTCACCATCTTGCCTATTGTCCATGCCAGTAACAATGGCAGAGACATCAGTAACTTGGGCCTCTCTCCAGACTTCATCTAAGTCTTGCAGATTCGTTGTGCATGCTATCTTAAATTCATTGTCTTTTCTATCTTCTTTCTACCTTCACAAATCAACAAAGCCAATGGCTTTTTTCCCAGACTCTCATTATCCTGCATATCAATTACTCCAGCTCTTTTCAGGCCTTGAAAAATACAGTCTTACCCCGGTCACATTGATTCAGAATACTGCTGCAACAATAATTTTCCTAGCTTCTTCTGACCATATCTCCACTTCTCTTTAACGCTCCGTCTCTTCTCAGTCACAAACATAAGCTACTTGTCCTCATTCTTAAGGCTCTTCACAGCCTATCACCACACTATCAACAACTCTCTTCCAGTATCAGGAGACCATCTTCTTTATCCAGTTGGTGAATAATGCCAAGAAGAGACGACAAAATATTGTTTTCAGGAATGGGAAGCAGTCAAATACAACAGTACCTAGTAACATACAGTTGGTAGGGATAAGGGCAAGGAAGTGGAGTCTGTCCTGCATATAGCAAAGGATATTTGCATGATGTACTGTTCAAAGTTACCTCCTTCCTGAAAACTGATCTTGCTGGTAGTGTTAGATGGAATACTGCATTGTAAACTTCAGCCTGGTTCAAAGCTGATTCACTGCCTGGCCTTGGGCACAAACTTCTGTCTCACTTTCTCCATCCATGTAACGTTTGTGTGTACTGATGTCACAGGACAGTTGTGAGAATTAGGCCGTGTCTATAAAGTAAGCTTTGAAGTGCCTGGCAACAGTGCCCATAAGTATGTCACACTGGTCTATGGAAGCTGTGTCCTTAGCAAGATGCAATACAATTTCATCTGCATAGAGCCATGGGTGAACAACCCTGTTTGGGGCAGGATAACTGCTGACCCTGTGACTCAGCAATGCCAATTAGCTGATAAAAATGCCACAGGAACTCCTTGACCACTTACCCAACATTTTTCATTCTATTTTTGTCAGGAGTTCCAGGAAGGAGAGGAGCCATTTCTAAGGGTGTTTATACACGTTCTCCAGGAGGTGCAGAGAGGAGCGCTTTAATTAGCACAGCTCCAAGAGCCGCGCTAATTGAAAGTGCTTACAGCATCATGCGCATCAGCACCCCTACCCTGAAAAATGGCAGTAAGGCGCTTTAAACTAAAGCTCATTGAACCAGCTTTAAAGTGCCCTGCTGCCATTTTTCAGTGTGGAGACACTGATACACATGATGCTGGAGTGCACTCATTTCAATGCTTCAGCAGACTCGCTTAATCAAGCCTACTCCAACATGCTGAAATTATAGTTCATGGGAACAGGCTCCCTGCACATGTATAGGAACCTTAAGTTTCTGAAGTTAAATTTCATAGGAAACTTGAAACCTAAAAATCAGTCATAACTCCATGGAAGTTTAAAATTCACAGTCCCAAACACCTCTCCTTCATAGGATTTCTGACAGAGCTAGTTACACTTACTAAAGTTTTTCTTTTATAACTCTCTCCCCTCCACCCTCCCTCCCCTCCCTTTTCATACAAACCCTATGCTTTCTGGCTGATAGTTGATGTGAGCACACTGACTGAACTCATCACCCCTCCTGGCAACATGGGTAACTTCTTCTCATACCTTAAATGCACCTTGAAATACAAGAATTGGTAGAGCATACTAAGGAAGTGTTGGTATCTGTAGCTAACTTGATTCAGCAGCAAATTAAGGAGACTGTAACAGAGCACTATGATCTCTGTTACCTACAGGGGCATAGGCAACAGGCAAGCAGCTGGAGCTGGTTGAAAACCCTAATTAGGCAGGGTTGCAGGATTGGGGAACAGTGCCTAGCTGGACTATAAGAACTGAGTCCTGAACTGCAGAGTGGGCAGTAGTTTGTTGCCAAGAGCTGCAAAGGTAAGCACTGGTTGAGCTGCTGCTCAGTCTGGAGGGGGGAACTATGTGGATGATATAGGAGGTTGCTTGTCCTGGGCATGACAGAAAACTGCACCCTGCAAGGGAAGGGGGGCCTAGTGGAGCTATCTGTGGTAGGGTAGCTCCCAAGAAATGCCAGGTCAGTTATCTCCCCAGTGAAAGGCAGGTAGGGGTGCCTGATAACCCCAGCCCCAACATCCCTGGTGGGTTAATCTATAACAGGGACCTGAAAGTGGGGTGTGAGGCTCCAGGGGTGGACAGGGCTTGGAGCCCTGGCCCAGCAGAGAGGGGCTAGGAGCCCAGGGAGGATCCGGGCCTGAGAGTGATAGGATGCCTGGGGCTTGGGAGCTCAAGGATGGGGCAGACTTGATGCCCGAGGTTGGGGCTGGGAGCCTGAGGATGGGGCTGAGAGTCAGGAGAGGCTTGGGTCCTATGGATGGGACTAGGAGCCCATGGAAGGGGCTCATAGGCTCAGGGATAAGGTTGGAAGCCTGGTGTATGATAAGGCTGGTTGTTAAACTGCGTGACGATATGGCCAGTTATTAGACCATATGAAACATCTGCAAGGCATAGGACACATCAAGGAGAGGTTGGAGTGTGTATAGAGGTCTTATCAGCAGGGCAGCTAAAGGGCAGGCTCCCACATAATTAAGATCAACCTATCAACTGGGAGCAGCAAGGTGTGGCAGGTGAGACAGGCAGGTGGTTAGCCTGGAAACAAGTGGGTAGGCATAATTGAGACCAGCCTCAAGATGCCCACTTGTTACACAGATAAAGGAAATGTAAGGGAAAAAAAATGCCCCAATGGGCAATTGCAGAGGATGTGACCCTGCACCCCACAGTCAGGCCCCTGCATAATCTACTTATTGTTGTGCAGGTAGTAACAGTTATTGGTCTAATATGAATGTGCTGTTTCTGGTGACACCACTTCACAACCTGTAATGCACAAAAGCAAGTTAAGATGAAACTGGCTCTGGTTATGGTCAATGAAGAACAATGAGAACTGGAGTTTAATAGTTATGATTAAAAAAATAAAATAAAGGCAGTAGCATGTTGGCTGTTTTTTGATGATAAGGAATTGGAAGAAAACAAGAATGTGGTGAACATCCTGGGAGGACGGACAGGTGTCATCACATCAAAATCATAAGTGGTTAAGAACTGGTCTCTCCCACCATGTAGCTTCCTGAGTAACTTGGAAGCTAACAATGCAGTGGAATGGAAGAAGTATCATGGAAGTTGCAAGATATGATTCTGACCTTCCCTACCCTTCTCTTTTCCCCCTCAGATGAACTTTAAAATAATTATCTGCAAAGCAAAAATTATCTGTCTTAATGCAAGCCTAAAATGGAATTATTCTGCATTGGTTAAAAACACAAAGATGAAAAGAATAAAATCACAGATAATCTATAAACTGAACCTCTCAACAGTGCTTTGTCACTATAATAGTGTTCTGTAGATCTATGGAGAATTGTCTCCATGTTGCAGCTTTACAAAGCTCCATTTGATAATGATGACCTAAGGTTAACTACTGATGCTTTAGTGGGTATGACTGACTGAGCCTTTAGAAGGTGGTATTATCTCTAGATGCTCATTCATCCATCTTCTCACTTATGGGTTGGCATATTCTAGCTTGGATTAGGGGCTAGGTAAAAAATGAAGACATTACTAAAAATATAAAAAGGACTTGCATTCCTAAGACACAGGAAACATATGTCTAATAGTTTTGCCTTAAGTCACTGAATAATTAATTGCTTACCAAAGCTAGGCCCTATTGGCTACGTAACAATGAAGTATGTACAGGCTTCCCTTGCCAACAGCTGGGGTTATGTTCCTGAAAGTTCCTGTGGTTGGCAAAACTGTGGTTGACGAGACAAAAGGCTTATGAAAAAAATGGCAGGTGGAGGGCTGATGTGTGGCCATGGAAAACTGTGTGGATACTCAAAAATGTATACCATGGTAGCCAGAATGGTATATAGAATATTAAGCGTGGATACTCAAAACTGTGGTTGGCAAAACTATGGTTGGTAAGGGAAACCTGTATCTTCAAATAAAGGCACATACTATTCTCTGAAAGTTGTATTACTATAGAACAATGAGAAATATATTGGCAAAATAGAGCTGTACAAAAATCAGTGTCTGGCCTTTAAAGCTACTTGTCTGCTCTAGTGGGAAACTGAGTGTTCTGTTTGGTTGATGGCCCTGGAGGCAATAGGACAAAAAAAGAGAAGTAAACCACTCTATAGCAGACCTAATATCTGTTTTCTATAGAACTGCAACACTATTTTAGGGAAACACCTCAAATGATGGCACAAAGCCATCCCCATATTTTGTAAAAAGATATGGAAGCATACAATAAAGAGGCATGCCCAAGGTCACATGGGAAGTCTGAGCCTGAGCCAGGAAATGAGTTAAAGTCTATTGAGTCACAAGCCCATGTGGCCCAATGGTATATCCTTCTTACCTTTAAGGGGAGCCCTTTCTAACATAGCACAAAATAACTGTTTCTTTGAGGCTCAATATATTATTGCTTTTATTATTGTTAATTTTATATTTCAAATCAGTATTGTCATAGTGCTTAGAAGCCGGATATCACAATGCATTGTGCTCATTGAGACTCATTAAGATGACCATCCCTTCCAGATTACCTGGGTGCAGTCCCAAATTTCAAGACCATAACCCAGTGTTCCTGAAGACTCTCTGAAATGGGACATTCCACTGCGTGTAAGAGGGTTCAAGATCTTTGATCAGAGCTAGTATTTGCAAACCATACACAGAGAAGAGTGCTGGACCTGAGTAGGTAATGTCAGTTTCAGGGCTGATATTAGCAACTGTGAAAGTGACTAGTGCACATCAATTTCAGGTCTTATAACTAAATGTGTTCAGGATTTGCTCCCAGAAATCTGATTCCTTGCATGCACATACATGCGAGTGCTCATACACGGACTGTAAATTTTTTGAGACCGAAACTAAGACTATGATAATAAGATAAGAGAAAACTACAACAAGCAAAAATAAAGCACACAATATGACAATGCCACATTTGTTATCCAGGAGATACCAAAATGCTACCTTTGGGTAGGGTCTGGCTATAAAATATGTAGGTTCTGATTCAAAATGAATATTGGTTTGCTACTTGATGGTGGTTAGTTAAGAGATGAGGTAGCCTGAAGTCTGTATAATTTACAGACTAAGTAAAGGAAACTTTTTCCAGAATTTGTGAATGGATGTCACAGATTATGACTACCCAACACTGTTATTGTGGCATTGCACAGAAGACTCAGGTTAGGGTGAGGCTCCCAACAAACACAGAGCAGATAAACACCTTAACAACATTTAATAAAATCAAAATACATAAGAGTAAAACTGAAGTTATGGTTGGACTGGTAAAGTCTTAATTGCTAAATGACAGACTAAAAGCTTATTCCATTGCAACATTACTGCATATGAACATGAAAAAAAACAGACTGGCAAAGAACCAAGTCTAGCCCTTGACTGGTCTTCATAACCTAAGCAGTTTTGCAACTTCCTACCACTAGAGTGTGTCAAAGCCTGCATGAGAAAAATTTCCTTTGACTTTAGCAAATTTAATTCAAATGCTGTCAGAACCTTAAATGAAGTCAAACTGCTTGAATATGAATACATTTTCACTTTGGCTATAAACATCTTAATTGTTATAGTAATGATAAAGGATCTTGTGTCATTATTCTCCTAGTATCAGACATAGGGATTTAGATTACAATATAGTAATCCAAAAACAGTTTAGCCATCTTTAAGATCCATTATGTTATGATTGTCTTATTACTTCTAAATGGCAATGAAATATCCCTTATAGACAATGACTTTCACACAACCAAATGAAAATGGAAAAATTTCATCTCAAGACAGCCCAAAACACTCTCATTGATCCAAAATGAAGTGCATTTCCAGGCAATGTGTATTTACCTACACCCACCCTCTTTGTTGTGCATGATAAGGGTGGGTGTAGGTAAATAGTTGCGTAATGTAAGCAAACTTAAAGTCTGATTTTTTTTTTTTGATTTTCATTTTTTTTCTAAAAATGAGACCTACACAAAAGCTTGGACATGTGCTTCTGTATAGAAAATGGTTATTGTGCTCCATTTAAAAATCCAGCAATCAAATTGAATAGAACATGCAATATCTGCTGCAATCAAATATCAAAATGGATAATCAATATTAGAAATGTATGAATATAAAATGTTTCAGGTATCAAATTATATGTTGGAAAAAATCAGCATGTAGACTCTTCAGTGTGTTTTTTAAATGAACCGCTCGTATGCTGAAAGTTAGGCACATAGGGCCGCTTACAGATGGTAAAAAACAAACGAAACAAAGAAACCCTGGCACTTTAAACTTGGTGCGCTCCCACACCAAGTCCAGGACATACCCAGAAGAGGCATCATGTTAGTTGAACCCAGCTTACCTAACATCTGTATCAATCAGGTGTTTTAGTGGTGCTTTTTTTTTTTTGGCTGATTGAATCAATTATTAGATAAAACATGCCAAAAATCCCAGCTGTACTGCCTGATCTATGTAGATACTGCAGAGCTCAATCCAACTAAGAGACTGCTGCTTTCAGTAAAGCATGGTCTTTGTTTTTGGGTTTGTTTGTTTTTTGGGGTTTTTTTGGTTTTTTGTTTTTAACATCTGTACGCAAATGATTCAGCACCTTTATTTTTTTTCTGTCTCAATTCCCTACCTGTAAATTTTAAGTTAAAACTTCATTACTCCCACTTTTTCTTTGTCTGGTTATTTAGATTGCAAGGATGACTAGTATGGAGTCTGTATAGTAGTGTTTATGGGTCCCCTAAATCAGCTGGGACTTTTAGGTGCTATCATGACACAAACAAAAAAACAAAAACAAAAAAAGACAACCAGGCTACTTTGAAATATACTGAACAAAAAAACAACAACCTCCCTTCCAGAAGTCAACAGGACAATTCACCTGCTAACAGTCTGATATGTAGTTACATATCTTGCTGAATCAAAGGGTGAAGCATTTTGTCCAGCACCATGTATCGCCTTTATTTCCCCTTGAAAAATCCTCCAAGCCTCTCCTAGAAACTGTACCAACCTTCAACCCCTGTGGTAACAATCAGGACTGAAAAGACTTCTCTACAAAGCCTGTCAGGATAATTTCTGAGTTGATCTAATAGCGTAGTGACATGGCCAGGCATTTGGTGCCAGCAGCAGCCACTTTTTATTGCACTCCCTCTCCCCCTTAAGTTGGCATCCAGGACAGTGTGAGGGTGCCTAGTGCCAGTGCAGCGTTGGCACCACCTGTGTTACAGTACTAGTTGATTGCATGGGGCTAGATCCTATTTCTTCACATGGCTAAGTGGCACTTACCTAGCCACATAACTGCAGCTTTTAGCACCTACATGATTTGTGACTCAGCATTGTTATGTGCACCCTACACTTCCCTTCTCTAGGTGCTCAATAGGCTGCTAATCTGGCTGCATAGGTGCCCAACCAAATTAGAATCACCCCAGCACATCTGCAATGTTGGGTAAGTTTTAAAAATATGATTAGATGTTAAATGGAGGACATGGAGGGTACCAACAACAACCAAACCCTTAATGGCCCCCTTCCCACATAGTTTGTCCTACTCTGCCACAGGTGCCAGTAGAAGCCAAGCTGTACATGGCACTTAGATGTGTGAAGGTGAAATAGGATTTAGACACTTATGTTGATACAGAAAAATAAGAGACGCATCTCCCTAATGGTATCCTAGCCTTAAAAATGCAGCCTCTGAAAAGGTGGGTAGGCCCGGGCTGGCTTGATAAGAGTTCAAGATCCTCAGTCTGTCTCTGATCTCCTTCTTGGTAACTTTGCCTTGTAATGTTTTATTTATTTGGAATATTTTTACTTGGTATCTGATGTGAGGAGCACAGAGGAAAAGATACACAAAGCACAGGGGAAACAGCAGGGACTCTCATAGCCTTTTTTTTATTAGCAATTAAGTTATACTTCACAGCCCAGATCCTGCAACCAAGATCAGAAGGAACCCATCTCGCAACCTCAGCCCATGCATGACCCCATTAAAACTATGGTATTTCCCAGTCAACAATCTCATCTCTTTAAAGAGTGAGAGTAGAACAGAGCACAGTAGGCAGCAAAGCTGTACAGGGCATAATGCTGAGAGAGGCTTATCATGCAGAGGAACTTATCCTCCAAGAGGATGGCTCCTGCTCGGAGACTTTTTATTTATTTATTTATTTATTTTTCTCTCCCCCTTACATCATCCCCCATGACGACTACGAGGAAATTCTAAGGGGGAAAACTCTCAGTCTTTCTGGCTCACCTGCAGTTTTCATGATTAGGGCCAGCATGTAATGGACTTGCCTCTCCAAGAGAAAAAAAAAGACTAACAGTCAGACAGGTATTTTTCAGATTTCTCAACCAAATGAAAATGGAAAAATTTCATCTCAAGACAGCCCAAAACACTGTTTGATCCAAAATGAAGTGCTTTGTTACATATTGGAGTCATTAACCCCTTTTACTTACTTGGGCTTTTTTTTTTTTTTTAAAAAGGCATTTTTAAAACAAAAATACCATTTTAAAATCAAGTCAAAAAGGTGTTTTTTTTTGTTTTTTTTTTTTACAAACTAATACAATATATTAACATTTTCAGAATTGATTCAACCCAATTTCATAAATGGGTTAATTCCCTCTTAAACTTCATTATTTAAAGCAAATGTACTATTAATGGAGGAGAAAAATCGCAAAGTTCTAGTCAGCTGGACTGGGATGTTATGGCCCTGTGACTTGCTAGTAAATGAAAAACCAAAAACACTGTTTCTGTACAGCTTTGTTTCTTTTATTGTTACCTTTGACTGGGTCTTCCCTAGTGATAGCTTTGTTCAAACTGTACAGTGGGGCTGTGCGAACCTTTAGCGCAAACTGCACTTGGGCTCTTGATTCAGCAGAGAGTCAACCCGATTTGGTAGCCAAATCTCCAAATCTGAATTGAAATTGGAACCCTCTGAATCGATTTGGAGAGGTTCGGAAAGATTCGGCGATCCAGACATAGACATAACTTTAAATGTTTTTTCTACATACCTCAAGGTACCAGGTGGCTCGTGAATGCTGTGATGCTGGGATGGATGAAGTGTCCCACAGAAGCACAGGGGGCTCCTCAGTGTGCTTGGCAGCAGACTCAGAAGTGGACCAGAAGCATTTCTGGTCCACTTCTGGATCCACTGGAGAGCGCACTGGGGGCCCCCCACCACATCCCACTGGCTTGGCAACTGGTGCCTCCTGGGTCTAGGGGGCCACCCAGGGTCCCCCTGAAGCCAACTGCTGAGCCAGGGGAGCCATGGGGGACCACCAGCATGCTCCCCAGCTGACCCGGAAGTGAACCAGAAGTACTTTCAGTCCACTTCCAGGCTCGCTGCCAAGCATGTGGGGGGCCCTCCGTGCTCCTGTGGGATGCTCCATCCACCCCAGCATCACAGCATTCATGAGCCACGCTGGTACCTCGAGGAATGTAGAAAAAAAACATTTAAAGCTGTGCTTATGTCCAAATTGCTGATTCTCTGAATCGGCACCAAATCTTCAGATTCGACCGAATCAAATCGGGAACAGTGATCTGAATCAACGAATCCAATCACTGTTCCCGATTTGGGCCGAATCTGAATCGAACAGGGCCCACTTTGCACACCCCTACTGTAAAATATCAAGGTCCTTCATTGTACACTTTGTACACTGAGGAAGAGAAGGTGAAAAAGTGAATATGCTGCTTTTACACAGAGGGAAAAACACACCCAGCAGTAGATATCCAAGTCCTGTCCTGAGGCACAGTGAACTTGATTTATGGGAAGGATCACTTTTCTCTTCTCTCTCTCTCTCCAGTCATCTGGAAGTTATTCATCAAAATGTTAATAGTCCAAGCCATGCCCCTGCACAGTACAAGATTATGAAGTATGAGGTGGGCAATAACAATTCTAAAAACTAAAGAAAAGTAAACAGCAGGTGGAGCCCTGCCCTTCCTTAGTCTCTTTAAATTTATGCTTTTGTTCAGTTCTTAGAGTGAACGTTTTCCCCAGCATATACTGAGTACTACAGAAGCAATGATTACCTCCCATTTCTTGGCACAATGCTCCATTATCATCCAGCCAGTTTACACCACTCAGTACAATGGTGCCAGATTTTGGCTTCAAAAAGCCAGTGGAGAATTCTTTCAGAGGAGGGGAATGCTTATACATTTGGTAGACTTGCGTCCTATGCCAGCCACCCCATTCTCTCATTATGGCACAGGAGACACTGGAGCAGAGACAGATAGCATAACTCTGTAACACTGGTCCCCATTGGCATCGGGTCCTTAAGGTGCTCTCATCTTTTATTTGAACCAGCACATTGGATCCAGCTTCTCTACTGCCCTAGGGGCACTGATGCTTCCCTTCCTTCTCTTCTCTTTTGTTTCAGACACCTGGGAATATATAACCCCTCCCTCCAACCCTCCCCCCGCGCAAAAGCCTCAATCCACAACTCATTGTCATCAACTGATGTCAATGGAAAGATTCTCATGATCTTTGGATTGGACCCTAAATCCACTAGCTCTGCCAATTAAGAGACAGAGAAATATGAACCAAGATCTGTGAAAGCATCCCTGGGACAAGGAATATCCATTCCCTGGTACTTCTGTCTTTGAGAATAAGATTTGTAAACAATGAATATTGTTTATATTTTAAGGCCTGCATTCAGCAATCTAAAAGGGATACACTCAAGTAATTTAAGACCAAAACTTAGGGGGTTTTGTTAGAAATCTAACCAGCCACCCCCATATAACTTAATAATGCGGGGAAGACTATTCTTATTTTAGAACACTGCTGCAGTGTCTGCAAAGCAAACATTACATTACTTTCCTAGGACATGAGAACTGAAGAGAGAGAACGTGCTACAAACCAACATGCAGCCATGCAATCCAATAGCAATGGCCCATACTCAATAGTGTGCAAGAAAATAAGTGGCAAATTTAAATTTATTACAATAAAATATATTTAATAATTCATGCAGATAAATTGTAAAAGTCTCAGTGTGGTAGTATAGGGTCAGCTCCCGATCCCAGTGAGAGAGGAATATGATTTGTGATTAGATTAATTCTCCCCTTGTATGTTAGCTAAAAGACGCGCTATGCTAGCTATCTACAACTGGGGACAGATGGAAAGGAATGCCTTTGGAAAGGCAGAGCTTACACCTAGCAATCACTAAATCGATCGAACTAGAAGCTGATGATTTTCCTGTTCCTTTAGTACATTTCGTGATATAATATTGCTTATTTAAAAAAGAAATAGACCTATGGAGTTTCCAAAATGTTGCACTCAGCAAACAGCTAAAAAAAAGAATTAAAAGTTATATTGTAAAACTAGTTATGAGGTATACAGGTCTCATAAGCAATGCCCCACTCCTACATAAATATAAGGTTGATCAAAAATGCTTTATCATAGTAGTAAGTATAGCTACATCAGAGCAGTTCAGACTTGATTTTTATATTATTTTATGGGACCATATGAAAAATATAAATATCCACTAGATATAAAAGAAATGTCTCCCTTCGAGTCCTACCCAGCTATTTCAGCAAAGGTAATTAAGTCATATAGGTAGGGAGATGTGTGTGTGTGGGGGGGAAAAACAACAAAACAAACCAACAGTAAAAAATAAAACTTCTAATTTTTCTTTAAAAAATACGGTAACTATTTAGTATGTATTGGGTGTATCAACACATGCAATTAGCATGGCTCACTAAACTCTGGGTGCAGTTTGCACCCAAGTCAGCTGCTCCCAAATGCAGCATATACATGTGCACCTGGGACTGCAGCTGTTTGAGCCAGGGTGGAACAGATTCGGCTGGCAGAGGATTTGGGGGAGGTCAATTCCAGGCTCTGGGTTGTGGAGTCAAGCAGCAGAGGGGTTGGCTGGGGCACAAGGATGCTACAGTGCACCCTGGCACTGCAGTACCCTTGTGCCCCAGCTAGCCCTGGTAACCGTCTACGTGTGCTTTTCCATGCGCTAAATGACCTGTCCTGGACACTACTACACAACAGCAGAGCTAATTAATTTAGTGTGCCCTAATATGGGTACACACATGGACAGTGACACCACTGCATAGCCGATTAGTCAATTCCACAGTAAAACGCATGTTTAGATGCGCCCATTGATGTGCGATTTCTTTATTGGCATGAATTTACTGATATGATTGTAGCATTATTCACATGTGGGAGAGAGAAAGCATATTCTATCACGTGGATACACTTATAAGGTGCATCTCTACCCTGCCTTCTGCCTGACTTCAGCCTAACATAGCTAACTACTTCTCTACACGTGAATAATTTGTTTTCTTCCTATTAAACATTTTACCTTGAGACCAATATTGCATGTGTTTATTTTTTTTTTCCCTATAAAATGAAAGGAATCACATGCTGGTCTCAGGAAATTCTGAAGGATTAATCTGAAATAATGTAGAATTTACTATGCAGAAAGTAAGACATTTAACTACTTTTTAACCTTATTTTGCATAAATAAAGCTGTTAATAATAGTCCTATGGTCAATTAGTTATTAACAATTAGACCTAATTTGGTTAGAGAACGCTAATGCAGCATTTCAGTAGTAGACAAATACAATTTGACGAAGGTTTGTTCTTAAACAGTAAAATAACAGGCTGAGGTTATTCTAAACAAATGTTTAAAATGAAGACTACCATTAGCATTACAATCACTGCCAGTTGCTTTTACTTACCATAATTACTCATCCATAAGATTAAGAAAGGTATTATATATTGCAAGTCAATGCACCACAAATTACGGTGATTCATAAACCATAAGATTTGTCCTGTATGAGCATATTCTACAGCTAAAAACTTATTTAAAGTAAAGAAGTCCTCTCAGACCTCTGAACAAAGAAGCGATACACCATTCAAAGGACCAAAAAGCATCCCTTCTTGGGATTGGTTTAATTTAAACAAGGGAATTTATAAAAACAAATGAAATTACAGAATAGTACTACATAAGCCTCGCCTTGAGTCATTTGCTCAAACTGGGCTACTCCCATAGCTGCTATATACAGGATGAGCCCATACCCAAACCTCTTTCCATTTTTATGAGAGCTACTCCTACCTCCCTAATTCTAATGATGGAATCTAAGAAGCCACACTTGCCTGAATGTGTCAGCAGTAATTAATCTGTAACTCCCTGCATGCTTAATTGGGTGGGTTCCATTATCTGTTAAAAGGGTAGGGCAGCCTGCCACCCTGTTTTACTCAGCATAAGAGAGGTAAAACTGGAATAACCCAGCGAATCAGGATATTGGTGCTGAAACGGGAAACTGACTGACTACTACAAATGCTGCAAAAAATGGCAGGTTTGCAGACTTATCCCAACTGAAAAAGAAACAACCTGTCAGGAAGCATGTGGCAAAACTGATTTTGAAATCTATTTAGACAGGACCTTTCCCACAAGTATTCCCCAACCAATATAGTGGTAGTAACATCAACAGTGTATGGCACCTTCTGTTCTAGTCCTTGAATAACCAGAGGGCTTTCCTGGGTCAGAATCCATGTGGTAGAAATCCATGCATGTGGCTTGATAGAGGGAAGCCATAGTTGGGCCAGCAAGCTTTTCTCCCCCAACCACCACCTCAAGTGCTATGCAGATCACTATGGTAAACTATAAGCACTGGGGGAGGGAGAAGGAGGAGACTGCCATTTTTTGTGTGTGAACAGTGTCTACCGCACCCATAAGGTATTCTACTTTTGAGTCCTTCTCTGATGATCCCTTTCAAGCTAGGAGTTCTAGGAGCAGCCATGTTTTTCCCTATATATTATCCCTTTCCCCCTCTTTCTCATGCAACCTAGCTCTGTGTTATCTTGTGCCCTCTTGTTCTTGGCTACTCCCATTTCCCTCCATGTCCGTTCTCTTCTTGTCTGGGCAGAGAAAAGTTAACCTTTACAGACCCCTGTGTTTTCAGTGTCACCACATAGCAAAGCAGGGGTCAGAATACCATTCCTGCCAGACAGCCAGCAGCATGCTAATGTGAAGCCTTGGCATTTGGTATTAGAGAAAATTGCTCCTAGAAAAATAGTAATTGTCCTCAGTGGTATTCATGGCATACACCGGTCCACCCAGCTCATGAGCAAAATAACTGTAACAAAAACTCAGCCCAGGATACACTTAAAACTGAGGCATTCATATATCATTGGCCATATGCACAAATCTCTCTCTCACACACACACTGACTTATAACTCTGTTATGCACCATATACTCTAATCCATGCCCTTCCCCCTCTTCAGGCACAAGATCTGTCTGTAAATTTCAAACCTAACTCAGAAACATAAGAGTCTTTATTAGTTTGGTGAACAAGCAGTTAAAAAGATGTGGCAGATGACGAAATATTTAGGCTGTCATTGAGTTGTAGCTACCTGCCTTGCTACCATTTAATTGCAGATTCTTCACAGCCCTACAGCTGAACTACAGCCTAGTATTTAATGCAGTATAGTATCTTTTTGGAGAATGTGTTATTTTAAATGTCTAATAATTATGAATTCATTTGCCATTCTTTTTATAAGCATGGATCATAATGAACTCATCTGTTATTCATTTGAATGTCAAATGTGTTCCCACAGGAGTTTTATTCTAATTCTCTATTAGTTACTGGACTCATAAAATAAAATTTCCTCCTCTGAACATGTATCACTTGGTAATTGTTCATCAAAGGGCAAACGTAATATTTTTCTTTGATAGTTCCGAGTTCCAGCGAAATCAGGTGAAGAGCTAATTCTAAGGGCCATTTTAGAAATGTCTTAAAGTATATCTGTTATACTCTAAATCTCATGTTCTAAATGTAGCAAATTGCATCAGAAATTTTAAAAATATAGATGTGTTAAGAAGTATGGATGGTTATAATTTAAGTCAAATGTTTTACTATTCAAAATACAAGCAACATAATAAGGTACACTGTAGCCCTCCATATAATGGTCAGTGATAATACAATGAAACACACATGAATTCAGCCCTTTAAGTATTCATGTGGTGATCACATGGCTACAACACAACTGTTCTTTTGTACGAGAATTTAGAAATTGGATACTTATAGGCCACCATAGAATTTTAATGTTGGGAAAAATGGATAGGATTTTGCCCTATGGAAACAAAAAACAGAATGAGCACAGGAGAAAAATTGTGTATTTATATATAGTGTAACTGCATTTCACAGAGATCAAGTTGTTGGTGGACTTCTTTTAAATTAACAAAATGATAGAAAACCATTTTAAAAGTCAAGTAGCTGAAATGGCACATGAAAGGGCAGAATCCATTAAAAAATTACTGAAATATTCAAACACTATTTTCTTACATATGACATACTGGATCTGATTTGCCCTTTGTAATAGTACCCAAAGACTACTGTAACAAGGTGTATGGCTTAGGGGCTAGAGCCTAGCTGCAGGGGGATAGAGGGTAAATAGCCTGTCTGCCTAGGAGCAGTAGGCTAGCTGACAGGGGTGACTAGCTAGCCCTAGAGCAGGGGCAGGCACAATACAGTGGACGGGCTGGATCTGGGCCACCAACAGATTTTATCTGGCCCATAGTGGGTCCCTCAGCCATGCCTGGCCCAGGTACAAAAGTCAGCCCATGCAATGGAACATGTGGTTGGTCCTGGCATCCCTGGGGAAGCAGTGGAGATGGGGCAGCACAGTGGCCAGACTCCACTTCCTGCTATCCCTGGTGGTGGCAGGTGCTTTTGACTGATGCTGCCAGTGTTACCACCACCACCAGCCCCAGCCCCACTGCCTGGGCACCTTGGCCCATCCACCCCACACTCACTGTCAAGGACACCAGATGGAGAAGGTAGGTGGGGTCTCCATAGAGACTGAAGCAGGACCCGTATGGGAAGGACACACTTGGCCAGATGGGTGGGATAGGGCTGTGAGCAGGTGGGGAGTGGCATCTTGGAGTGGGACAGGTGGGTGGGGCATGCAGGGGGTGGATCACAGCTCTGCCATAGGCCTCGACCCCACACAGTCACTGCCCAAGATCCAAGCTCTGCCCATGACCCCATCCCATCTACCTGGCCATGAGCGCCCATGCCTACAGAAGTCCAGGGCCTGTCTCTGAGTCCCCAGGGTTGGGGCCAGGATCACCAGGCAGTGACAGCATGGGTCCAGGGCAGAGCCATGATCTGTTCTCAGGTCTAGTAATCTACCACTTAAGACATTTTGGTGAGCTATTGCAGGTGGGGTAGATGGATACGTTGACCCAGCCTGGCATGGCAGGTGGGGGTGTGGGAGTGCTGACCCAGCCCACAACAGCTTATCAAAACTGCCTAAGTGGCCGTCTAGCCCAAATAGTTGCCCAAGCCTGAGGAAGTTGGCATAGAGGAAGTTAAAAACCCCCGGGGAAGGGAGTTAAGGGGAAGGAGAGGGGGAGAAGGAAAAGAAGTGAAGGCTGTGGTGATGAGGGGAAAGCACAGAGCTGGTGTTACCCTCTCAGGGTTTCAGGAAGCACCATAGGTTTTGGTTTATCTGTTTTTCATTTGTCATAGGGCTCATAGATTCAGGCTGTGGCCAGACTTTTGTCCATGAGTGATTTCTGAAGCAAGTAGACATCCTGAGAGGTGAATGTGCTTATGTCTCCTGTAGTCATGGAGATACCTGACTACAATTCAAATTCCAGCTAAGCATGAAGTTAACATGTGAGCTACAGTAGCTAACTATTTATCTTACCCAGTGTTGATGGCCATTGAGCCCCAGTCTCACCCTAAGTTGAAACAGTTGGCTTGGAGAGTGAAAACAACCCAAGCTAACCTCAATCCCACTGAGCCAGAGCTGGGGGAGAGATTCCCCTTCTCAGACCCTGAGCTCTTTGGACCTCAACCCAAATCATGCTGACAATAGCAGTGGGTCAGACAAAAGACCCTCTCAAGTCAGACAAAATGCTCAGAAAAAGGGTTGTGGTTCAATGCAATCTGAACCCCCATCCAGAGGATGCCAAGGATCAGGGAACCTCAGGGGATCCTTGGGAGAGCAGACTGGACCAAGTGGGGGAAGGCCAGGGCTTCATTCATGAACAAAGGGAGGATTCAGTATAAGCTCCTCATTATGCACTATTCAGTTGGGCCAATGGGATCATAGTGTATGCAAGCTTAGCAAAATAGGACCCACACTTTTAGTTGCAAGGGGAACCTCATGATGAGGGTGACCAAAGACCTGACAGTCCCAGCTATTCGTCCCAAAGCAGTACCAAGCCAGGTTTTGAAACTAGCCCATGATTTCATTGACATTAGGGCTGGAAGGGACCTCGGGAGATCGAGTCCAGCCCCCTGCCCAAAGGGCAGGAAGTCAGCTGGGGTCATAGGATCCCAGCAAGATAAGCATCCAATTTACTCCTGAAGGTGTTCAATGTAGGTGCTTGAACCACCTCCGCTGGCAGACTGTTCCAGACCTTGGGGGCTCGGACAGTAAAGAAATTCTTCCTTATGTCCAGCCTGAAACGGTCTTGCAGGAGTTTGTGACCGTTCGACCTCGTCATCCCTTGGGGCGCTCTGGTGAACAAACGTTCCCCCAGATCCTGGTGGTCACCCCTGATAAACTTATAGGTGGCCATCAGATCACCCCTGAGCCTACGCTTTTCCAGGCTAAAGAGTCCCATGGCTCTCAGCCTGTCATCGTAAGATCTGTTTTCCTGACCTCTGATCATGCATGTGGCTCTCCTCTGGACTCTCTCAAGCTTCTCCACATCCTTTTTGAATTGTGGAGCCCAAAACTGGACGCAGTACTCCAGCTGCGGCCTCACCAAGGCTGAGTACAAAGGGAGAATGACGTCCCGGGATTTGCTCGAGAAGCATCTATGGATGCAAGCCAGCGTTTTGGTTGCTTTACTAGCTACAGCATCGCATTGCAGGCTCATGTTCATCTTGTGGTCAATGATGACCCCCAAGTCTCTTTCTTCTGTAGTGCTATCCAACGTAGCACTGCCGAGCCTATAAGGATGCTGCAGGTTTTTCCTCCCAAGGTGGAGAACCTTGCAGTTTTCGGTGTTCTCGTCCGGCCATTTGCTGAGCCTGTCCAGGTCAGCCTGGATCACCTGCCTATCTTCTGGCGTGGATGCTTTGCCCCAAAGTTTGGTGTCATCGGCAAACTTGGCCAGTGCACTCCTGACTCCAGTGTCCACATCATTAATGAAGATGTTGAACAGTATGGGTCCCAGGACAGAGCCTTGAGGGACCCCACTGGTCACAAGGCACCACGATGAGCGACTGCCATCGAGTACAACCCTCTGGGTCCGACCACGGAGCCAGTTTCCCAGCCAGCAGATCGTGGTGGAGCCAAGGCCACAACTGGCCAGTTTAGCCAAGAGGTGATCGTGGGATACCAGATCAAACGCTTTTTTGAAGTCAAGTTATATGACATCAATCTCTTCTCCCTTGTCCAGGTGATAGGTCACCTGGTCATAGAAGGAAATGAGATTGGTCAAACAAGACCTACCCGCAACAAATCCATGCTGGCTATCCCTTAGGATGTTAGCCTGGGCCAGTCCATCAAGGATGGCCTCCTTAATAAACTTTTCTAAGATCTTCCCCAGGATAGAAGTCAGGCTAATGGGCCTGTAGTTAGGGAGGAGAGTGGATCCGGCTTTCTTGAAAATCGGCACCACACTGGCCTTCTTCCAGTCTTCGGGCAGTACACCAAAATGCCAGGAGTTTTCAAAGATCCGTGCCAGGGGCTGGGCTATGACACTCGCCAGCTCCTTAAGTACCCTGGGGTGCAGATTGTCAGGGCCGGCTGACTTGAAGGTATCCAGCTTCTCAAGGTGTTCCTTCATGAGGTCAGCATTGATGGAGGGTAGGGGATCCCCATCACCCGGATCTCCCTGTCCCATAGCAGGCATGGGTGTCCCATGGGACTGATGAAAGACTGACGCAAAGTACCTATTTAATAGGTTGGCTTTTTCCTGGGCATCAGTTGTCAGTTGCCCCATCTGGTTTAGCAGGGGTCCAACATTGCCCTTGCTTTTCCTCCAGCTCCCCACATATCTGAAAAAGGACTTTTTGTTGTCCTTGATGCCTGAAGCTAGTTGGAGTTCAGTTGCAGCCTTGGCTTTCCTGGTTTGCTCCCTGCAGGACCGGACCAGTGCAGAATAATCCTCCTTGGAGGTGAATCCCGTCCTCCATCTTTTGTAGGCTTTCCTTTTTAGCCGCAGGAGGTCTGCTAGGTCCCTAGAGAGCCAGGGGGACTGCTGTGCCCTCTTGCTGCCTTTCCTCCATGTTGGAATAGATTTAGCTTGTGCATTGAGGATCACTTCCTTGAGAAGCAACCACTCTTCTTGAGGGGTCACGGTCCCTGAGGGCCTGACTGACTAGCCTCTTGAGCTTGTCAAAGTCAGCTTTTCTGAAGTCAAGGACTTCTGTGTTGCTGACTGACTTGCCAGCTTTACAGCGGATGGTGAAGGTGATCAGCTCATGGTCACTGTCACCCAGCTTCCCATCGATCACTAGGTCGCCGATTAGGTCGTCCCCCGTAGCCAGTACCAGATCGATCAGTGCTTTGCCTCTCGTTGGCCCATAGACTTCTTGAGTCAGGTAGAGGTCATCCAAGCACGAGAGAAAGCTTTGCGACTGCTTGGATTTTGCTGAGTGATCTTCCCAGGAGATGTCCGGGTAATTGAAGTCACCCACGACAACCAAGGTCCTGGAGCAAGCGGCCTCAGTCAGTTCCTAGGTGAACTCCTGGTCAAGCTCAGGACTTTGAGTGGGAGGTCTGTAGTAGACTCCCACCGTTGTGTCCCCTGTGCCGTTTTTCCCACGAATTTTTACCCAAAGAGTCTCTAGCTGTCCATGCCGGTCGCCAACATCAGCTTGCAGGGACATGTAGCTTTCCTTCACATAGAGAGCTACACCCCCACCCCTTTTGTCAACACGATCCCTCCTGTACAGGGTATAGCCCTCTATACCCGTGGTCCAGTCATGGGTGGAGTCCCACCAGGTCTCCGTTATCCCAATGATGTCATAATTCTTTGCACTGAGCAGGAGGACAAGCTCCTCCTGCTTGTTACCCAGGCTCCTGGCATTAGTGTACAGGCAGGCAAGTGTGCCCTTAGGGGCTCTTGCCTTGCCCACAGATTGTGCCAGGGCTGGGGCAGGGGTGGGCTCCCTTAAGTGCCTTGGTCTGCTGGCTTTGCAAGAGTCGCCCAGCGGGCCAGCAGTGGCAGCAGTCCCCCCATCCCCCAGCGGGCTTAGTTTAAAGCCCGGTGGAGCAGGTCAGCCAGCCTGGCTGAGAAGAGCCTCCTCCCCAGGGGAGAGAGGTGGAGGCCATCTCTTCCCAGCAGCTTGCTGCCTCTCTCGCCAAAGAGCAGGCTGTGGTCATGGAAGCCAAAGCCTTCCCGATGACACCAGCAACGCAGTCTTTGGTTGACTGCGTGGATCCTCCTCTCCCTCCTCAGCCCATAGCCCGAGACTGGGAGGATCGACGAAAACACCACCTGAGCTCCCAGACCCCTAAGCCCCGCTCCCAAATCCCTGTAGCGCCTCATGACCTGGCTGGGGGTGCTCCGAGCCATGTCATTGGTGCCCACGTGAATAAGGAGCATGGGGTAGTGGTCTGTGGGCCAGAGGAGCTGCGGGATCCTCTCTGCAATGTCTCAGATGCGGGCCCCCGGGAAGCAGCAGACTTCCCGGGCTAAGGGGTCGGGGCGGCAGATTGCCCCCTCAGTGCCCCGCAGGATGGAGTCTCCCACAACAAACACCTTTCGCTTTGACTTGGGGAGAGCGGGGCCAGTAGCTGTGGTTGAGCCTGGGTTGCCTGGATGTATGGGGAGGCCATTTAGGGATGGAAAAGACCCAGGATGGAGTGCTGGGGAGGGTTTTTTTTGGCCTGGGGTATACCAAGAGACTATTGTATATCCTTTCCAGAATGCCAGCAGGTTGCCCCTTGGCCCACTCACAAGGCCCCCCAGTACCAGTTCTATTAGTCAGCATAATGTCTAATTATTACAGTTCAAATAAATAAATATCAATAGTAGTTCAGAGGCCACAGTTTGTGCCAAAGCCAAGCAGATTGCTGCAACCTCAGGGTAGCAGGTGGCATAGTTGACAGGAACCAGGATGAACTTGGATCCTCTTGAACTGGGACCTGCTCATACATTATGGGGCATGTTAGACCTCTTGCAGGAATCCTGGCAGGCCACCATAGAATGTAGGCCAATATATTCTGAAACTAAGAGAAAGATTAGATCTGGTGGCTGCCCTCACAGAAGAAAATCTCAAAGCTGCCCAACAGTCACAGGAACCGCAGTACAATAAGAATACCCAGCTGCAGGTGCATCAGCCAGGAGAGTGAGTGTTACTACTCCTCCCCTCCTCTGAGAACAAGTTGCTGGCCAAGTGACAAGTCCCTTTTGTGGTCCAGCAGAGGGTAGGCAAGGTAAATTATGAAGTTTGCCTAGTGGGGAAGAAGCAGGGTTTGCAGATATCACATCAACCTGCTAAAGCCCTGGAAAACCTTAGAGGCCTGTATGGTCTCTACGTGTTTCCTGGGAGATGGCCTGGAAATTCTGGACTCCCCCCCACCCCGATCCAGTGACAGGCCTCGTGCCAGGGGAGTCTCTGACCCCAACTCAGGGGGCTGAAATAAAAAGCCTACTGCAAAATTTTAGAGAGATGTTTATAGGGATTCCAGGCAGAACTACATTAATTGAATGCCAAATTATCCTCAAGCCGTGCTGTGCAATTCAGAAGGGATACTCAAGAATTCTAGCACAGCTGAGGAAAATGATAAAACAAAAGATTAAAAAGATGCTGGAGTTAGGGGTAGTAGGGGAATCAGCCAGTGAATGGAACAACCCACTTGTTTTGGTGCCGAAGCCTGATCACACCATCCAATTTTGTATTGATTTTCACAAATTTTTCACTGCAGTTTCAAAGTGTGACATGTACCCTATGCCCAGAATAGATGAATGGTGGAAGAAATAGGCAATGTGAGATGTATAACTACCCCGGATTTAACCAAAGGGTATTGGCAAATACCTCTGGACCCAGCATCCCAAGAAATCACAGCTTTTTGCAATGCTCTGGACTCTTTTGGACACTTCCAGACTCTACCTTTTGGTTTCCACGGGCCCCTTCAGCCTTCTAGCATCTGATGGATAGAGTATTCCTCCTACTTTGGGCATATGCAACCACCTATGGGGACAAAGTAATATTTGTCAACATGTGAGCAGAACACCTCCAGTGGGTGAGAGAAGTTTTGCAGACAATACAATACAGTCCTGCTAAAGGTCACCTGGGATACACAGAGCTTAGCTACCTAGGATATATACTGGGTAATCGCACAATCAGGATTCCTATTGCAATCAGGAAAATAAAAGCCTTGATGGAATTACCAGTGCCAACAGTCAAAAGGCAGGTGCAGTTATTCTTGGGCTTGACAAGACACTATTGACAGTTCATCCCACAATTTGCTGCAATTACAGCTTCCCAAACTGACCTGTTGTGGAAAGGGGCACCACAAAGGATTCAGTGCTCACCCAAGTGTGAGGCAACATTTGGGACAGTAAAACAACTACTAAGTAGTGCACCAGCCCTGCACAGCTTGGACATAACAAAGGAGTTTATATTGCAGACAGATGCCTCGGAACAAGGCTGTTTTGTCCCATGAGTTTGAGGATGGAGAACATCACATCTTGTACCTCAGCAGAAAGCTCCATCCCCGAGAGCAGAAATATGATGCGATAGAAAAGGAGCATCTAGCAATTAACCAGGCTGTTGAGACCCTCCACTACCACCTCCTAGGGGCTCGTTTTCATTTGGTCACTGACTGTACCCCTTTAACATGGCTTAATGCCACAAGGAAAGCCAACCCCTGGTTAACAAGATGGTAGCTGTCCCTGCAGCCTTTTGATTTCTCAATACACCACCACCCTGGGATTGCACATGCAAATGCAGACTTCTCCTGAGAGGGGGAATTAAAAAAAATGGAAGAGTGTATCCCTGGCTCTACTCTTGGGAATGGGCAGGGATGTGTAACAAGATGCGAGGCTCAGGACTGTAGCCTAGCTGCCTAGGTAATATCCTGACTGCCTAGGAGCACTGGGACAGCTAACAGGAATGATTAGCTAGCTCTAGAGGAAGTTAAAACCCCCCAGGGAGGAGAGCAAGGGGGAGAAGGAGAAAGCTATGGTGCTGAGGGGGAAGCACAAAGCAAGGGTTGTCCTCTCAGGGTCTAAGGAAGGACCACAGGGTTTGCTTTATCCATTTGTTGTTTGTATACTTATTTCGTTGTTTATGTTGTATTCCATGGGGACAAGTTTGCCCCAGGAAAAATAAACTTCCTGGTGAGAGAAGTGACAACCTGCTACAACTACACTATCAAATAAAGACATCAGTGTACTGCTCTTTAGAAATTCAAACTAAAAATAAACAGTAACAAATAAATATTTTTAGGGGAGACAGTATCAAACCCCAGCTGAAAACGGAACAGTATGGCTCAGTACATATTCAGCCTACTACTAACTTAATACTTAAGGGAGATATCCTTTGGCTCAAGTGGTAGAGGCTGCTTGAGTCTTCAGTGTTTAGGTTCATTCCACATAGATAAGTATTTTGTTTGGATAAACACTGCCACTGTTTATTAGACAAGCATCCCCAATCCGATTTTGTGGTGCATGAATCCAAACCCTGTTGCTCCAGACAACTTCTAGCAACAAATATGACAGCAGAATGTTAACTGTGAACAAAGAATTTAAAAATGAACATGCAATCTAAAAATTCAGAAGTTGGGCTTTATGTCATTGATACCATTTAGATCAGTGGTTCTCAACCTTGCCTTCTGTGCGTTTCTTGATTACAGAAAAATAGAGAAAATTCTCCTGTTGCAGAGAACTCAGAGACCACAATAGGTCAGAGTCTTTTGACAGTAGACATTCCTATCTGAAATCTCTGAAGGCATCTTGTGAATCATATCTAGGTGTCCACACACCTAGTATTGTGTGGCACCCTGAAGTACCATTCAAAAAGGATCTCAAGGCACTCTGGTTGACAATCACTAGTTAGGCTTCTAGCCTGTAGTAGCTAATAACAACTGCTGTATAAAAGCAGATAAGCAACTAATGTTTTAATTTACTATGGCTTACATCATGGTAAACTGTGATTTACTTTACTTTTTAGGTTAGGTATCAATCACTTCAACAGAAAATAATTTTGCTTTTATACCTGTTATATCAGATGACCACAGTTCTTGGATACAGGTTTCCCCCACTTTATGTGGGCTCTGTGTGTGTGAATTCACTCTTATGCAATGACCCTTTTTATACCAAAAATTTGTTATATGCAAAATAAATTCACTCTTACGCGACCAGTCTGGTGGAAAACGGCAGGAGCCACTTTGTGTAGTGCATTGTGAGAGTGACATGCACCATAATATAATCTCCTGTGTGGATCTGTGCTTTTCACTCGTTGTCTGCGACACACATTTATGCAGCTGCCACCCCTATTATGATAGTGCCCTGTGCTTGTGTGTACCGTCTGCTATTGACGAGTACCAAAATTGTCTTGCAAGAGTAGTAGAAGTGGGTCTGGGGGTCAGTACAGTCGAGGTCTTGGAATGTATCCATATTTGTTGCATTGTAAAGAAGGTTCCCTTTATGCAAATTTGAGTTATGCACCATTTTCCAGGAACATGTGTACAGCATAAAGTAAAGGAAACCTGTATAGATATGCTTAAAAGAGAAGCAAAATGTGGCACATAAATAAAGATCATTATGCTGGAATTGGGTGGACTCTTAGTAAAGCTGGTGGGTGTAATGGCTGCTCTTCATTCAGGAAGCCCTTCTACAAAATGGATAATATAGTTGTAATAGTAGAAACCACAACCCAAAGCACTGGCCTCAAAACAAACTGACATAGGAATTGAGCTATACAGTCGAGGGGGCTTTCTCTGGAGTCTGAATACAACTGAATTATGCATCACTTGATGGAACTGCTGTGCATACATGAGTGAAGGAGTAACCCACCATACAAACAGGATAAAATGCATTTAGATTGTCTGTCTCTGGGACTAAGAAGCACATGTAACAAGACCCTAAAGAAAAAAGGTCAAAGGGAGCTAATATACAAAGTCAGGGTGGATCTGGAACAGTGCAGTTACACCTCTCTTTAATTCTTGGTCCATCCAAAGTTTAAAACCAACTGCCTGGCAGTGACAGCACCATCACCATTTCTATTCAGACAGCAGTGAGGGAGTCAACTTATTAATGGATCAGTATGATCTACCAGATTCTTTCTGAGCTCATCATTCCACAGGTGTTAACAACTCTCCCTCCTTTTTTAATGTTCTACTTATGCAGCTATTTTTCCTTCTGCAATTTTGTTAGCTTCTCCTGGCAAGCTAGCCACACAGCCTTTTGGCTTCTTGTCCTGGACCCTTTGGGTCCTCCACTTTCCTACATATTCCAGGCCCTCAGACCCCACTGGTCCTGCACTCTATTCCACAGGCCCCTCACCGAGCTACTGCACCCACGTGGTCCCGGTCTTCCCTGGCCAAGTGCTTTTCTGTCAGGGTGTGCTCCCGTAGCCTTTCCCTGTCACAGAGTGGGAACCTACAAGCAGCCATGTACTCGCTAGCGCCCCTGCTGTGTCAATTAGGCAATCCAGCACCCTCAACTCGCCCGCCACGTCTTTGATCTTAGGTTCAGTATGGGAGGCTGCCTACTTGCACCTATGACACCACACTGGTATTACACCTGTTCCAAATGGGGTGCCCTCACCCCAGCCTTATGGGCAGTGCGTGCCTCCTACCTCCCTTGTAGCACACCCCAAACTTCGCAGCTCTTCCTGGATGTTGTCTGGTCCTTAACCTTCTGCACCCTACCTGGCGCCCCCTGGGCTGGCCCGCCCTTACACCCCTTCTCTGGCTTCCCTGGGCTTAATCCGCAACCAGCGCCCCTTCTCTGGCGCCCCCCAGGCTTGGCCCCCCTACCTGGATTAGTTCTTTATATCAACTGGGCTCAGGCGGCCTGAGCCCTACCTGGCCCTTTCTGAGTCCTGTCAATAGTCATCGTCCGATTAGGCTCAGGCGGCCTAAGCCTTACCTGACCCCTGCTGGATCCTGCCAATGATTATCATCCAATTATGTGCGTCCCGGTAGGCTCAGGCGGCCAGAGTCTTACCCGGCCCCTCAGGCTCCTTGGGCCCCCCCGTTGCTGCGGAAGCCCTCTGGAACCCTCCTTGGCCCGCACCCGTCTTGGGTGCCTGTCAATGATACATGCCGCCCGCCTTGGGGTGGCTTGATATAGTATGTGGCCTGCCTAGGGCCTGTTGCCCCCTCTCTGGGGTCTAAGCCACGCTTCCCCGGGCTCGTGCCACGCCTCCTGCATGTCCTCACCCCCTCTGTGGCCTGCACTGCACTCCCTCGCCACCTCTGGGGTCTGTGCCACGCTTCCCGCACTTCCTTGCCACCTGTGGAGTCTAAGCGCCCTTTCGCGGCCACGCCAAGCACCCCTGCGGCACGCGGCACACTGTGCCCCGCCACTGGGCACCAGGATCCCCCAAGCTATTGGGGAGTCCCCGTGAGGCCTCCTCTCACCCCTAGAGCCTCACCCGGTCCTCTGGTCTAACCATAAGTAGACAAAAGAGTCAGCCAGCCGGCTACAACACAACATAAGCGCCAGGCGTTTAATATAAACTCCATACAATGCTGACTCTCACCCATACGTCTGTCCAGGCGCTCTCGCTCTCTCTCCCCTTGCATCATTGCAGGCAGTCAAACCGCCATCATTGACTCTGCTGCTCAGCTCTCCCACAGAGCTGCAGCTGAGGCTGTCAGAGGGGAACTGCTCTCTAGGCTCCGGCCCGGGCTGTTTATAAAGGCCTAGCCCTGCCCCCTTTTGGCCACATGACCCACCTGGTTGCCATGGCAACCGGCACCTGAGCTGCCCCATTGATTGGCAGCTCTCCTTATTTCCTCTACTTATTTCCTCAGTGCTCCTGTGACATTCCCCTCCTCAGATTAAACCACAGTGCACTAGGAGTTGAGGCTTTCCAGTGCCCCACCCACGCCTTTCCCTGGAGTAGCATTTAATGGAGCCTGCCACAGGCAGCTTCATCATGCTAACCACTCCCAGTAGGGTACAGTTTCAGATCTTACCCAGAACTGGTCTAAGGGCTTCCTGATTGTACTTGTCCCTCTCTGGGCTCCTTCCAGATGTCCTACGTTGCTCCTGGGCTGCTAACCACAGCCAAATCCTCCATCTCTGGCCCCCAGCTCACTCTTGGATCCCTTTCCTTGATCCCTCATCAGACGGCCTACCACCAAGCACTGTCATCCTTGACCCTCTTCCTCTAGGCTGTGGCCACATGAGGATCTTTGGCCTCTCCTAGGCCCTGGCCCCACCTCAGGCCAGTTGAGAACTCCAGGCTGTCCCGGCTTTGGCCATCTCTGCCATTTCACCCTTCAGCCCTCCTGGGTGCTGGCCCTGCATAGGCCAGTTGAGATTCCTAGGATCAATCTTGTGTTGTCAGCCCTCTCGTTTCTGTGGGTCCACTCTCTCAGGCCCCTCCATAGATCACCTCCTCTCTCTGAGCTTGCCCTGAGCCCTCCATAGGTCTTCCTATGCAGCCCCTCCTTCTCTGGGCTCATCAGACTGCTCAGTAGGTCCCCAGTACTTTGCCCCGCTTACTAGCTTCCACCAGATCTGTCAAACATTCAGCTCTTCTCTCAGAGCTCACCTGGCCCCTCAGTAGGCCCACAGACTCTCAGCCCCTCTCCCAGGGCTTGCCTGGCTTCTCAATAGGCCCCTGTGCATTTGGCCCCACTCTGGGCTCATCTGGCCTCTCAACAGGCCCCAGGCGCTCAGTCCCCTTCTCAGAGCTCTAGACCCTACACTGGGTCCCCAGAAACTTCCTCCATCCCCTTAGTTCCTACCCAAACCTCCAGATGTTATTTTCCTTGCTAGCATTCAGAAGCAGAAGCCTTCTTTCTGGGTAATGTTCCTACACCAGTTCCCAAGATGTTACTGCCAGCCCTGCTTTTAGGATCTGAGCTTATACCCTATCTAAACCCAACCCTCCTCCAATTAGATGACTCCCATGATCAGGCCCAGCCTCACCTGCCAGGACCCTCGGTCGGCTGACTCCGCAATTAGCCCTGACTCCCACCTGCTGGTGGCTGCTGACCTCTTAAAGAGCCACATTAACTATCCTGCCACAGCAGGGACCTTTTGGAGTTCTCAAAGAAGGTGAGACTCCCCTCTACACCACCACTTTCAGCACCCCTTCATAGAATCACAGAATCATAGAAAATTAGGGTTGGAAGCGACCTTAGCATCTAGTCCAACACCCTGCTCAAGGCAAGAACAGCCACAACTAGATCATCCCAGCCAAAGCTTTGTCTAGCTGGGTCTTAAAAACCTCCAATGGAGATTCCACCTCTCTGGCTAACCCCTTCAAGTGTTTTACTACCCTCCTATTAAGAAAATGCTTCCTAATATCTAACCTAAACTTCTCTTGCTATAACTTGACCATTGCTCCTTGTTCTGCCACCACTGAGAAGAGTCCAGCTTCATCCTCTTTGGGACCACCCTTCAGGTATTGAAAGCTGCTATTAAATCCCATCTCAGTCTCCTCTCCTCTAGACTAAGCAAGCCCAGTTCCCTCATCTTTTCTTCATAAGTCATGACCCCCAGCACCTTCACCATTATTGTTGCCCTCTGCTAGACCCTCTCCAATTTGTCCACATCCTTTCTGTAGTGGGGGATCCAAACCTGAACACTGTACTCCAGATGTGACTTCACCAGTGCTGAATAGAGGGAAATAATCATCACCTCCTTTGACCTGCTGGCAACACTCCTACCAATGCAGCTTAGTCTGTCATTAGCCTTCGTTGTAACAAAGGCACTCTGTTGGCTCATATTCAGCTTATTGTCCACTGTAACCCCCAGGTTCTTACAGTAGAGCTGCTGCCCAGCCAGTCAGCCTCCAGCCAGTACCAAGGCATGGGATTGTTCCATCCTAAGTGCAGGACTATGCAGTTATCCTTGTTTAACCTCATGAGACTTCTTTTGGGCCAATCCTCCAATTTATCTAGGTCACTCTGAATACTAGCCCTAGTCTTCAGTGTATCTACTACTGCCCCCAGCTTGGTGTCTTCTGCAAACTTGCTGAAGATGCGCTCTGTGAAATCTTCCAGGTCACTGGTGAAGACACTGAACAAAACAGTCACCAGGACTGACCCCTGGAGCACTCCACTTGATACTGGCTGCCAGCTAGACATTGAGCCATTGATTACTACCCTCTGAGCCTGATGCTCCAGCCAGTTTTCTATCTGCCTTAGTCCATTCATCCAGCCCATACTTCCTTAGTTTGCCTATGAGAATGTTGTGGGAGACAGTATCATTTCTCTTCCCTCAACCTCTCACCATCTCCAGAAGGGTTGCCTACGCGTCGAGTCCAGGTGCAAGAAAGGGTGACCAACACAGCGGCAGGCAGATCCCCATCTGGCACATGCTCCCAGACCACAGGGGAAAGGTAGGGAGCAGAAGGTCTCAAGACTGCTGTTGTCTCCAGGTGACATGACCCAGGGATAGGGAAGACTAAGGACAGTTCCTGCCCCACTTCAGCCAGAGGCTGGGGAGAGTAGCTGCACAGGGTGCCGGGCTCTATGGCAGTGGCAGGGTCAAGTCCCTGCTTTCTCCCTCTCCACCCTGTTTTACCTGCTGGCTGAAGGGCTCCAGCTGTGGGAGCAACGATGCAGAGGGCCAGACGTGGGGGCATCAGTGGCAATCCCCTGCCTTCCAGGAGTTCCTGCTCCCTGCCCTCCCCCTGGCTGCTCCCTGTGGTCCAAAAGCAGGTGCCAGTAGTGGTGGTGGGGATTACTGCTGTCCCCACCCTTGCCCTGCACTCTACACAGCTATTCCCTGAAGCTGGTACCCTTGGGTCATGAGGGAAATGTGGTGGAGCGGTAGGGAGCAGGGACTCAAACCTACCACTACCTGGGCAGCCCATGTAACAGCTCCCTGCAACCCTTGGCAGGAGGTGACCAGGAGAGGTCCTGGGGCTTCCCCACCCTTGGGTCAGCTAGGAACAGCAGTAGCATCAGGTGGGTCCCCCCTGCTTTGCCTGCTCCCTGCTTGGTCCCCCTGGTGCCTCCAGCTGTGCCTCAGGCCATGTTGGGAAATCTGGTATAGGGAAATGGAGTTGCTGACACCTAACCTTCACAGTGGAAGGTGTGCAACTTCACCGCTGCACACCAGCCCCCCAATCCACCCCTGAATCACATCAATAAAGAAGAGAAAAACAGTGAATGAGACAGAAGAGCCTCTGATGGAGACAACAGTTAACTTATTAACTTGAGATTGCTTTCAGAAGAGGGAGGAGAGGAATGAACAAGTTTTACAAGGAAGTGAGAAATGCAGAAGGCAATTTGGACCACCAGCAGAGATAATAGCTAAGATGACAAAGGGAAAAGTTAGCAGGTATATTTAAAACTTCACTGGAAAACATCAATGTATCATTAGCTTAAATCATACTTCCATGTAAGATGGGAAACTACAGATTTGTAGGGCCTAATTCTGGACTGACTCGTTTTACACTAATGAAATTCCACTGAATTCCTTGGAGCTATTTTTGAGTTATACATGTGTGAAAAGAGATCTAACTTCAAGAAATAGAAATTAGACAAACAGGAATACCACAGAAGGGCTGACAAATGTATGATTTAAGTTCCAGTTTTCTGAGATGCTAAGTTCCTTCAACTTGATTCAGTTTATTCAGATGCTTGCAGGAGCAGGGTCTAAGATTGCAGAACTCATATAAAACATTTTGAGGGCACAATAAAGAGTTAACAGAATGGAAAGTTAACATGATTTGACTAGATTTTGGTACAGTAAATATATAAAGAACAATTTGAAGTACTGAATAAGGAAAAGCATGCTGAGGCAAGGATGACAGAGGTCCTCGGGATATGCCTTGTGGATCAGCAATACTGAGGCTGAATTAATGATTGCTACAATAGCCAATGATGAAAGCAACAGCTGCAATGAGGCACATTTTGCTGGAACTCCTCTGGCGTTTTGCCACAAGGGTGATGTCTGTTGTTAATTAACATACTATTTATATCTCTTGGCTTTTTTAAGTGAATCTGCTTAGTGCTTTTTAAAGAGTCCTGATTGACAGCCATGAAACAATGATATCCATACTGCAAATCACTTGAATCTGCTAGCGTGAACTCAGTAGGTCAGGAGCAGCTTTTCTTTACTTTACTTTACTTATAAAATTGTCAAAATTAGTAAGTGCAATAAGGTAATAAAAGTAATGATCTTATGAAACCAGTCACAGAAATGAGGAGGGACCTGAAATTCAGGATGACATGTGCAGGCTCAAAATATTATGTTTAAGCAGTCTAGGGTACAGAATGTAAAGAAAGGTAATGAGTCTAGGAGGGAGGGGAAAAAACAGAAGGAAATATTTCTTTAATAATAACCTGTTACAAAACCAGATGAAAAGAAATACTCAGGGTGTGTGATGTATGTTATTAAGAAATATAATACTCCCAAACCTCTGGCACAGTCAATGAAAAGTAGATAAAAAACAAAAGCCAACAATGTTCTGTGATGCATGGATAAAGGTACCTAATGAAGACCCATTTAGAACAGCACAAGCAGTTCTAGGCCATTTTAACATGAATAGTTTTTGCAGAAACAGAGCAGCAGAGGGCCAGCAGGATTATGTGATTTTTGCTATTCAGAAAGATGAAAGAAAATAGTTCTTCAGTCTTCTGAAAAATATCCCATCTGTCTGAAGGGGATAGACAGTATATAGCTAAAATTCTATTAAAGCTAGTGTGAAATACCAGAACAAGGGAGCACGAACCCAAGCTAAGAGTTTGACATTAGAGGAATGTAGGAGGAATTCCTTTACACAGAAAGCTAGTTAATATATGCAATCAGCTACCAAGAGCAGCAATCACAAGAACTTAAATCATTTAACAAGGATTTGAAACAAATACCTGAGGAATAAAATGAACAGGGAATGAAAGAAAAGGAAGATCAAAATTGGCTTTTTAGCCTCTTCCCATGGTAGCAATTCTTGTTACCATAATCAATAGCAGCATTTTGTTCATGAAAATTCAACACCACTTCAGTTACTGAAGGAATTATGTATTTCAGAAAATGTAAATATATGTTGTAAGTAAACTTTTCTAGATAAGATATAAAAGTTAAGTCCTGACAATTTGTGCTATTAAAAACCCAGTGGCACTCTTTGAAAATAATAGGTAAGGTAACACTGATGACTTGGCTAAAATCTAATTTGAATAATTATATCCTATCTAAATAACTCATTAACTTGAAAACAGATACTTTATTATTTTTTTTCTTACCTTAAAGAGAGGTTTAGTGTGGGGATGTCCCGTTAAATTGTTTCCATTTCATATAGGAGATGGCTATATCTCTGTGGCGTGAGGACAAGATCCCTCCATATTGTTCTAAAATAATTAAGATCAGTTTGCAAAGTCAGAATTTTGCGGCCCTTTAAAAATGAAAGGGGCTATTAATATGTATGGTGAGTATATCCACATTATCAAGGAAAGAAATGTGACAGAGACACACTGCAAACAGCTAAACTGAAAACAAGCACTATGATTTACTGATAATATGTCTGAGTCAAATCAGTATAGTTCTATTGACTTCAGTGGAATTAATACTGAATTTACATCAGCTGAGAATCTGACCAAGATAATCTTGCTTTTAAGACTGCAAAATAAATCATTAAAAAAATAATAATTTAAAAAAGGATGGGCTTTTGTCTCAATATAATACTTTAAAAGACTCTTCTCGTTAATAAAATATCACATATGAACACTATGCTACCTGCTTTGATATTTATTAGAAAGTGTTACGCTGAGCTTTTTAAAGTAAACAACTTTTTTGGTTCCACCAACACCATCTAAATTTGACTTTTTTAGTTTCCGGTTTGAACATATATATCTGTTGGGTTTGACAAGTCACATTTTAGAATATACTATTTGCAGCAACCAAACCCATGCCCAAAGCTGCAATTTAAGTTCTGTGCACAGATGGTTTCACAAGACCAAACCCTATGTTTGGGTAAGGGTGAAGGATGTCTGTAAAAAAATGTTAATTTTAAAATAGCACACAGATTGGCTTCACAGCATGGTAAAATTACAACATAGCTCAAAATGCGAAACATGGGCAGGATTGTCAATAAACAACGTATCGGGACCTTTTTTTCTTGGCTGGCATCATATCCTGACATCAAACTCTGTGCAAAACTCTGAAGAGACTTTAATGGGAATCAACTATATGGAACAATAAATCCCTTCTTAAAACACAGAACTTCATGTCAGTGTCACAGGGTCACACCAGGTGCCCTGTTCCTAGGAAGGAATAAGGGCAGCTGCCCATCACAAGGGCAGCTCAGGTGATGGTTGCTGGGGCAACCGTGCTGGTCAGGTGACCAGAAGGGGGCAGGGCCGGACCTTTATAAACAGCCCAGGCCGGAGCCTAGCTAGCAGTGTGAGGTGCAGGAGTTCTGCAGGAGAGCTGAGCAGAGACAAGTGGTGCGGTCTGAGCACACAAGAGGCTGCACCATGGTAAGGGTGGAGAGAATCCTGACTGGGAGGCCATTGCTAGAGAGCCAAGTGAGCTTAGATCCTATGTTATAGCCAGGAGGCTTACTGTTGTGTTACAGCCGTTTGGCTTATGGTTCTGTTTTGTTACTGTTAGACCAGAGGACTGGGTGAGGCTATAAGGGGATGGAGGAGGCCTCATTGAGGAGTGCCTCAGTAGAGTGGGGGTGCTCCCAGTGCTGAAGTGTGGTGCTACATTGCAGGGTGTACTACCCCAGCCCTGGGGAGGGGAACAGTGCCGGTGAGGGCACTGTAGTTGGGGTACAAGACCCTAGCCCTGAGAAAGGCAAAGAGGATTTTGGGGCCAGGCATGGCTGAGGCCACCTGAGCCCCACTGGCAAGGAGCACCAGTGAGAAGCCTGCAGGGGCTTGTGTTAGGCTCCAAGGGGAGAGCCACATGAAGAGAAGCCCAGGGTGGGTGCTACTAGAGAGATGAGCCTGGAGAGGGTGAGTCCGTGATTACAGAGAGCCTGGAGAGTGCAGAGGGATGCCCCAGGAGTGGGTGCGTACTTGAGGGAAGCCCCATGAGAGGGCAGGTACAGAGAGAAGCCCTGGTGAGGGCAAGTATTGAGCGAAGTCCCAGGAGGGGGCGTATACTATTGATAGAAACCCCAGGAGGGGTGCGGTCTGAGAAGGATCCCAGAGGGGCTCCCCAGTGGTGGGGACCCCAAAGAGTCAAAGGGGCCAGGTAAGGCTCAGGTTGCGGACGGGAAAGGGCAGCCTTTGTGAGTAGAGGTGCGGACGGGAAAGGGTCCCAGAGGGGCTCCACAGTGGTGGGGACTCTGAGGGGTCAAAGGGGCCAGGTAAGGCTCAGGCTGCCTGAGCCCAACTGGGAAGAGTACTGTCAGTAAGCCTGAGATGGCTAACAGATAGAGGGGCGCCGGGTGCGTGACAAGCCCAGGGGAGCCAGAGGAGGGGCGCTGGGTGCATGACAAGCCCAGGGGTGCCAGAGAAGGGCGCAGAAAAGAAAAGGACCTGATAACATCCAGAAGAGCTGTGAGGCTTGGGGCGTGCTAAAGGGGAGGTAGGAGGCACACATGGCCCATAAGGCTGGGGTGCACTGAGTCACCCCATACAGAACGGGGGATAGTTTCAGCATAACACCGTGTACAAGGGGATCAAAGGCAGCCTCCCATAGAAACTTACATATAGCAACAAGACGTGGCAGGCGAGAAAAGAGGGTGCTGGATCGCCTACTTGACACGGTAGGGGGCGCTGGAGGGATCACGGCCGCCCCTAGGCCCCACTCTGTGACAAAGTGGTGCATTGGCCAGGAAACCGGCTGTGCGCGGGTAAGAGACCTGTGTTCCCCTCTTTAAGGGGGAAGAACAAACCCAGAGCGGGGCCAAAAGAGAGATGTTACGGAAAGAGAGGATTTTTACGATAGCTTGCCTGGGGGAGATGAGTAAAGATACCCATTGCTCAGAAGTCCTGAACAAAACTGAGGCCCTGGACCAGAGAGACGGGGTCAGGGTAGTTATGGCTCAGGACGGGGTTATGGGGGGGGTCAGGAAAAATTCCTCTGGCGACTTAGACTTGAAGAGCTGACAGAAAGGATAGCCCAGCTAGAGCGTGACTTAGCCCTAGCGGAGGCCCAGAAGAAGAGGGCTGAGGCTAAGGTCGCAATGCTAGAGCGGCTAGGCGAGAAAGAAAAGGGAACAAAAGAAATTAGGCACCTGATGGCGGAGGAGGCAGAAAAAACTAGGGCATTAGAGTGGCTGTTGGCCCAAGAGGCCCAGAAGGGTCAAGTCAGAGAAGAAAGGCTGTGAAGGATGCAGGCAGAGATGGATGCCTGGATGGCACAGTCTCTGGAGGCCTGAGTAAATAAGGCAGGGGAACTGCAGGAGACACAGCGGAAGCTGGAAGTAGCCAGGGGTGTGGTAGAGGTGCTGCAAAAGAAATTCCATGCCCAAGTGGAACAGATAGGGGGACTCCATAAGGACACGGAGAGCTGGCAGGAAAGATGCCTGGGGGCAGAATGTCTGGTTGATGAGTTGCAAGCAGAATTAAATGAGAGCCAGGTGCAAACAGAGCAAAATAGTAAGATCATAGTGAGAGAGATGGAAAAAATCAAGGTCTTTATGGCAGAAAAGGAAGTAGAATTAGCTGACTGTAAGAAAGAGAAGGAGGAACTAAGTGTGCAAGTGCAGAGCCTGAAAGCAGAAAATGACCTCATGGAGGAACAGGCTCAGTCACTGGAGAGAGATACTCTCTCCAGTGTATCTTTTGGCCTCTTGGAGGCCAATAACCAGCTGGCCCTAGAGGTCCACGAGGTTAGGGAAGTGGAGGAGCTAAAGGCCATGACCCTAGTGGAGCAAGAAGTGCAGGTCTTGGAGATGATGAACCCGCTCAGGAAGCAGTCGGAAGATCTTGAAGGGCAATTAGCCAGGGAGAGGGAAGCCGTCAAGGATGAGATGGAGAGCTTTCATAAGTCTGTGTCTCTCTCTCAAAATGTGGAGGCAAGTGTGGAGAAGGCTGGGCCTAAACTAACGGAAGGCCTAAAGAAAAAGGGATGTTCCCCTAAGGGGAACTTGGAAGATCCTAGAGAGGGAGCTGGAATAGATCAGCAAGGGAGGAGTGCTAGAGAAGAGGGCTTTATAATGGAGCGACTGGAGGCCTTAAAGAAGGAGGTTCTGTTGTCGGCTCAAGAATACTGGGACCTCACATGGGCATGCTGTTTCCACCACTGATCCCAAGAAATGAGCCATGTAAAGGAACAATTGAGAGGGCTGCCCTTTCCACAGGATAGGGTGGAGGGAGCCGTATGTGGGGTGGAGAGGCCAGAAACAACTAACTCGGCAGTAGGAGCCGTAACTGAGCTGGCTAAACAAACTCCCCCTCAGGGAACCCTTGCATTTTCTAGGTAAGAAAGAGGCAGCAAAGATCCCTAGTCCACGATGGCAGAAAGGGGCTCAGTAAACAGGGACACGGTCCATCCAAAGAAAGCGGACAGAAATGGAGGGTCTGGGGAAAAATAAGGAGGAGTCATCAGCTAAGAGGAGCACGGGGACCAAGGCCAACCTCAGCTATATGTGACTGGCCTACCCAAGAAAATAGGATGGAGGATGCTGAGGAGGGTCCTAGAGGCCAAAGTAGGAGAGGTAGCCTTTGCTGAAATTTTTAAGGGACCTAGCCGGAGGTCCACTAGCCAGGGGAGAATTGAATTCTGGAAGGAAGAAGATGCACAGAGGGCACTAAAGTGTCAATGGGAAATCTGGGGTAAGCTGCAAGATATCCAGAATGAGGGGATGAGCGCCAGAAATAGACCCGTGACTGCAGAGAAAAGACCCAGAATGTTGGACAGAAGAAGGTTTCAAAGAGTGAGCGGACACTCGGCCAATGTAGTAGGCAATTTACCAAGGCTAGCTAATGTGGGGGGACTACCTGTGGTGGGTATATCCCAAGAAATCCCGCATGATGCACCTCGGGTAAAAGGCAAGCAGGAGGTGCCTAAAAACCTCTGCCTCCAGTATATGCACTGCTGAATCTTGGAAGAAAACCCAAGAGCAGAAAGGACCTTGGAGCAATAACACCTCTCGCGAATTGGAAGACTGGCCTGGTGAGTGCTGAACTTAAGGGGGAAGGTATGTCACAGGGTCATGCCGGTGCCCTGTTCCTAGGAAGGAATAAGGGCAGCTGCCCATCACAAGGGCAGCGCAGGTGATGGTTGCTGGGGCAACCGTGCTGGTCAGGTGACCAGAAGGGGGCAGGGCCGGGCCTTTATAAACAGCCCAGGCTGGAGCCTAGCTAGCAGTGTGAGGTGCAGGAGCTCTGCAGGAGAGCTGAGCAGAGACGAGTGGTGCGGCCTGAGCACGCAAGGGGCTGCACCATGGTAAGGGTGGAGAGAACCCTGACTGGGAGGCCATTGCTAGAGAGCCAAGTGAGCTTAGATCCTATGTTATAGCCAGGAGGCTTACTGTTGTGTTACAGCCGTTTGGCTTATGGTTCTGTTTTGTTACTGTTAGACCAGAGGACCAGGTGAGGCTATAAGGGGATGGAGGAGGCCTCATTTGAGGAGTGCCCCAGTAAAGTGGGGGTGCTCCCAGCACTGGAGTGTGGTGCTACATTGCGAGGTGTACTACCCCAGCCCTGGGGAAGGGCACAGTGCCGGTGAGGGCACTGTAGTTGGGGTACAAGACCCTAGCCCTGAGAAAGGCAAAGAGGATTTTGGGGCCAGGCACGGCTGAGGCCACCTGAGCCCCACTGGCAAGGAGCACCAGTGAGAAGTCTGCAGGGACTTGTGTTAGGCTCCAAGGGGAGAGTCACGTGAAGAGAAGCCCAGGGTGGGTGCTACTAGAGAGACAAGCCCGGAGAGGGCGAGTCTGTGATTACAGAGAGCCCGGAGAGTGCAGAGAGAAGCCCCAGGAGCGGGTGCGTACTTGATGGAAGCCCCATGAGAGGGCAGGTACAGAGAGAAGCCCCGGTGAGGGCAAGTATTGAGCGAAGTCCCAGGAGGGGGCATATACTATTGATAGAAACCCCAGGAGGGGTGCGGACTGAGAAGGATCCCAGAGGGGCTCCCCAGTGGTGCGGACCCTGAAAGGTCAAAGGGGCCAGGTAAGGCTCAGGCCGCCTGAGCCCAACTGGGAATTGACAGAAACCCCAGTAGGGGTGCGGACGGGAAAGGGTCCCAGAGGGGCTCCACAGTGGTGGGGACTCCGAGGGGTCAAAGGGGCCAGGTGAGGCTCAGGCTGCCTGAGCCCAACTGGGAAGAGTACTGTCAGTAAGCCGGAGAGGGCTAATGGATAGAGGGGCACTGGGTACGTGACAAGCCCAGGGGTGCTGGGGAGGGCGCAGAAAAGAAAAGGACCTGATAATGTCTGGAAGAGCTGCGAGGCTTGGGGTGTGCTAAAGGGCAGGTAGGAGGCACGCATAGCCCTTTAAGGCTGGGGTGGACCTAGTCGCCTCATATGGAACGGGGGATAGTTTCAGCATAACACCATGTACAAGGGGATCAAAGGCAGCCTCCCATAGAAACTTAGATATACCAACAAGACGTGGCGGGTGAGAAAAGAGGGTGCTGGATCGCCTACTTGACACGTAGGGGGCGCTGGAGGGATCACGGCTGCCCCTAGGCCCCACTCTGTGACAGTCAAGATATGGTGCCAACCAAGAGACCAAAGGTCCCTTCCAGATGTTGTTCATTAAAAATCCTGCCATTGTTTCACATTGACCAATGCTGAAATTTCAGTGTTGTGAAACCACCCTGCATGTTACTTTAACACAAATTACTCTCTCCTTATATAGTGCTTCATGCATATCCTTTCACGGCATCTTATGAAGTGAATTTCATTCCAGGAAAGCTTGTGCTGTGTGCATGTATGTATGTGTAAACACATATACCCACTCCCCCAAACACTTTTAGTTACCCTATAAGGTGCAAATCTATCCTGCCTTCTATTTTAATAATTAGACATGATGCCCACAAAATGATAGGCCATGGTTATGCAGCTGGTGTGAAACAATGATTGCTGCCTGGTTTTGTTTACCCTATGACATGCTTGCTACAAGTGGCATGGGTTGCCTATATGTGTAACAAGCAGCAGATCAGGAAGGGAATGGGCTGCTTATACACATGCTTGGGGATGGGGGAGGGCATTTTAATTAGAGTGGCTCCTGGACAACCACTCCAATTAAAATGCTTCACTGTCACATGTAGTAAGCCCCCACACATTTAAAACTGGCTGTGCAATGCTTTATTTGAACCTCATCCAATGAAGTTTAGATAAAGTGCCCTGTGACCACTTTAAAATGTGCAGGGGCTTAATATGTGTGACACTGGCAATGTTGAAGTGTTCTAATTAGAATGCCAATGAGCACATGTATAGGCAGCCAGGGAACATAGCAACTGATAAAACAGGGAGCAGAAAACAGCAATGGAACAGGCAGAGGAAGGGGATCAGAGTCTCAGGGAGGGTACAGGGCTTACATTGTGGCACCCTGACAAAAAGGCTGGTCCCCACTAACATTGAATACACCTACACTGTTACTTAGGCTGAGCATAAGCTCAAACCTGCTGACCAGCCTAACACTGAAAACCCTATATTCCATCCTTAGATGTGGTTCAGACTACCCCTGGAGTCAGATCCTGAAACCAGCCCTGCTCCCATCTACACATTGTTCAGAACCAGGCACTGCAAGCTACAGGGAGTTGGCAAGCAACAATACTACAAATCCCTGCTTTTAACTTTAGCACCCCGCTTCCTCTCTTTCCTGCCTGTAATATCAACCAATCACAGGAGACGCAAGTAGTGGGTAAGGCCCTAGACCAGAAAGCACAAAGTGTAGTGGTTGCAAGGTAACTTGTACATTGGGGGGGAGGGGAAGGTCAAGCAACTGGCTTGAGTGAGCTAAAGAGGACTCTAAATAGCAGCATACACATACACTTCATTTTCTTGCTCTCTTCTTTTAATGTATCCATATGTTGGCTCTTGTCTTAATTATACACTTTTTCATGATGGGTGAACTTTTTTTGGTCTTTGTTTGTACCATGCCCAGAATGACAAGACCCTAATCCACAACTGTGGCCCCTACATGCTGCCACCATACAAATAAATAACAACATAATAAGGAACATAATGCACATTTTCTGCAATGCCTCCAATAAAATTTTTAATAAACACCTTTTTTCCTTTTGAAACTGCATTTGCCAGAATCAATTATTTAATAAACACATTTTAATACAGTAATTATTTTCTAACTTTGTGGAACAGCTTGAGTTTTCCAACTCTGTACATTCAGACATGTAAGCAAAGGTACTGAGGGATTAAAGAGATTTATTTTACAAAGTTTTGCCTGGGTGAGTAATCCTTATTCATACAAGTAGTCCATTTTATGGATTACTTTGTAGATGAATATAGAATACAACTGGTATAATTAATGAGGCAGAATAGTGGGGAGCACTGGGGTATTGTGTAGGGCACTGCTAGTACTGTTTCCATTATGCAGTTTCAAGAGCCAGCTCTACTGGCCCAACCCAAGCCCTATGAAGTCTGTTGGAATTTTCCCTTGACATTAAAGGGAGCTGGACTGCCCAGTAAAATGCCACCTTTCCCAATAGCTAAATTCCAGTAATAGTTTGAAAAGAGGGGTATGTAGAACGTAGCCTTGGACTGGTTGGAAGTGTCTTCCCACCTTGAATGCAGTTTTTAATTTTATCTCTAAGGGCCTGACAGGGTTGTTTACACTACCGTTTTTCATCCTAAATTTAAAAGATTTAACTAATTTAAGCCCTTAGGTTCTTCCAATCTCTTTTTATTCGAGTGAAAATTCTAAACTCTTTATGGAGGTCTGATCTTTCAGTGAAGCCAAGGTGAGCAAAACTGCTGAAGAGAGCTGTAGTCAGGAAGAACTACTGCACTTATCATTTATGACTGGCCAAATCATGTCTAAATTAAATTCATTTTATCCAAGTACAGTGCTAGCATATGGTTGTATCTTTAAAAGATTTATGTTGATATTCATACTGACTTCACTTTCTATAAGAGGGTATATTAGTCAGAGCAGAGTCACTAGCCAACAACAAAATATCTACCAAGGTTGGCAAAATAAAGTAGTATTGTGTAAATGAAGAAACTGAATGATCTAGGGTTTTCTGTATTTAAAAAATTAAAGCGAGTTGAACACCAACAACATATGTACAAGATTTAACTGAAGCTAGGGGCTCATAAAAACAAATGTGGCAGTTTCTCAAAGACAGCAGAATCAGAACTATATAACCCGTTCTGCAAACATAAAAGGAAATTTGCCACGGGACTAGGCAAACTGTTTCACAGGTCTGAACATTTTCCCATTCCAAGGAACTGAGAAATCTATTTTACAATACGTTTTGTGTTCTCCTGACTGCACTAAGAAGTAATTTCACAGATGTATTCATATGTGCACTGCTTTCTCAAACAAAATAAAAACTCAAGGTGCAACACAGCACTTGAATTAGAGTAGTGGCACAGAAACCAGTGGCACTGTTAAGTTGCAGGCAAATACAGAAGCCAGTGCATGCTCAACAAAAGTTCAGAAATACAAAGCAGAAAACATTGTACTGAGGAAGGGCATGTTACCAAGGCAAAATGGGATTTTGTTTGTTTGTTTTCCTGGGGGGGAGAGTTTGTTTAAATTGCCTCCATTCTAAAACACCATGGAAACTTTCATCTCTGTCATAGACAACTGTCAAAATTAAGCAAAAAATAAAGTGTAATATTACACTCTTATAAATGATCTTTTTTTGGAGTGCAATACTGTCCTAATTTTGCACTGGAACCTAGGCATTAGGCAGAACTTGAATCTCTCTGAAAGAAGAGTGTACATTTTGTGCCAGGCTGACACGATTCATGAACATCATAAAGTTTTCCAACATCTATTTGCTGAATATTTTTATCCATGTTCAGGTTAAATAATATAGTGTGGTTAAAATCTAGAAAAATTTAGACCTAGTACCTGGGAAAGTTATTTTCCCAAAAGCAACAGAAGGTGTCACTGCTAACTGAAATTGAATGACTGGATTCTGTAAGTGGAAAATGCTGCCCTTGTCTTAGAAGGATTTAAAAGTTATTCAAGAAAGGAGAAAATGGTTTTCCCCTTTTTTCACTATTCACCAAGCCCAAACATTAAAAAAATGAATTAAAAGATGGGAAAATCTGCATTATGTGATCTAAATTCTCTCCCTGCTTACCTAGAACCTCTTGTGTCCAAGTGGATTACACCTATCCCCAGGGGTAAGCAGCAAATTTCTAGAGATCATGCAACAAGGAATGGAAAAGCAGAACCAAGGAAAGAGGAAATATAAATGGAAGAATAGGAAGAAAAAGAAAACAAAAAAACCCAGAAACAACTAAGCTCTCTCAGTTCAAGGGAGACAAACTTGCTTGACCCTCTGGGTCAGATTTGGACCCACCTCCAGCAGTGGGGTGAGCATAGATGTTAACTGCGATGGGTGCCCTAGCTGCTGTCAGCTCAGGGAGCCACACGGGTTTCTCTTGCCCTGCCACTGCCAAAACAAGTCCCAACAGCACTGTGTACCCTGAGATTCAGTGGCAGGGTGTATAGCAGCAGTGGTAACCTGCAACTCCCTGAGCTGCTGCATTAGCTCTGGAAGCTCTGGGGATTAATGCCAAAGCTGGTTGCCCCACCCCTAAATGCCTGGCCCTTGCAAGCTCAGTGGGCCAGATGACACGACTTCATAGGCTGGATCAGGCCCAGGGCTGTATACTTGACACCCCTGTCGTCAGTGGTTGGAGAAGTTACTGTGCGATTGTATGGTACTGACAGAAAAGATGACTTTGTATTATCCATAACATAGAAGTGTAGGCATGCACAACAGTATAATGAACTTAAAAAAAAAAAGGGCATGCAACCCAAAAGGCTTGTGAACCACTGCTTTATACGCTATTATTGCCTGCAGCTGAATCCCCTCAGGCTGTAACTGTACCTGATTTCACAAAACAAAGCAGACCATGATTTGGATGAGTGCCATCCAAGGAGGCCCAGCAACTCACTGGGAAGCCAGTTTAGAGACTTAATGGCTGGTTTTCCTCCCTCCAAATCTACACTGAATCAAGGCCCAGGCTTGAGTAGGCTGCGGTGATGCCGGCGGCGACGATGCCGTTTTCAACATCAGATGCAAAACAGAGCTCCTGCTGAGCTCTGGCCACCACAACTCCCTGGAGGAGAGCTTCTATTTTGGATAATGACTTTCTGCCCATCTAAATTTATCCCACTGCTTCTCCGAGAGAGGCTAAGTCTCCGCTCCCTGTCCTAGTTGGCTCAGTAGCATTGCTAGTCTAAAACGAAAAGCCTCCAGGTTGCAGGCCAGAGGGGGCTGCATCTAGTAAGGGACCAGGTGAGACGTCTCTGTACACACATTCAGCCCTTGCCATAGGGGGTGGCCCCTGGCAAAGGAAAGCCAGCGATGGGTGACACAGAGGTGAGCTCCCAGCACTTGGGCCACTTCCACAGCTGGAGGAAACCTCTACCCACCCCCACTGGGGCCAGGGCATCTCCTGGCAAGGAAGGCTGAGTCTGGGCAGGGGACACCTATGGTCCCTCAGCTCTGGGCCCCTGCTGCTCCTGCTCAGAGCCCGCAAGCCTGGGAGTCTTGGTCACTTCCTGTGTGGGACCCCCCAACCCCTTCCCTCCTCTCCTCCTACAGGCAACTCTGGTCCTTTGAGTGATCCAGCGGGTGCCTGGCCTGGCTGCAGCAACCCAGGGAGGGCGTGCTCCCGAGGGGGCTCCGGGTGGTGGAGCAGCCGGAGAGGGGTCCAAAGCAGGGGACAGGAAGGAGCCAGGGGGACTCGGGGTGGGGGAGCAGTCAAGGGGGTCTTGGAGGGGGCTCGGGAGCAGTGGGGAGGCCTGGGGGGGAGCTCGGGGCAGTGGGGGGTCCTGGGGAGGGACTTGGGGGGAGCAGTGGGAGGGTCCTGAGGGGGCTCGGGGCGGGGGGGGTCATGGGGGGAGGAGCAGGAGAGAAGTGGCGGGTCATTAAGGGGGCAGTGGGGGACACTGGGGAGGGGGGCTTTAAGGGGGCCCGGGTCGGCGGTGCCCCCGCGAGTCCTGGCCGGGGCGGCTCTAACTCCGCGCTGTTTCTTTCTCTCTCTCTGCCTCCTTCCTTCCTCCCTCCCTCCCTGCCTGGGGGCCTCTCTCCCCGCCCCCATTCATTCCCGTCCCGTCCTGTCCCGTCCCCAGTCCCGGCTGCAGGCGGAGCGGGCCCGGCAGGAGGCGGAGCGGGCGCACGTCCCCCGGCCGGCCGGCCGCCCCCCCGCCATGGGTCGGAAGCGCTGCGTGGGGGGAGACGGCTCCAAGATGGCGGCGGGTTGCTGCGGGGTGAAGAAGCAGAAACTCTCCAGCTCGCCTCCGTCGGGCTCGGCCGGGCCGGGGGGCGGCGGCGGCTCGCGCTGCGGCGGGGCGGCGGCGGCGGGGGGCGGCGAGCCGGGGGCGCTGGCCCCGCCGGCGGGCGCCCGCCTCAACGGCCTGGGGGGGCTGGCGGGGGGCGCCGCCGGCTGCGCCCTGGCCCCGCCGCTGCCGCCCAGCTGCGGCGGGGGCCCCGGCGGCCTGTCGCCCCCGGCCGCCTCGCTGCTCGCCTCCCCCGGCGCTGGCTCCGGCGGGCCCGGCTGCAGGAAGATGGTGGTGTCGGCCGAGATGTGCTGCTTCTGCTTCGACGTGCTCTACTGTCACCTGTACGGCTACCAGCCCCCGCGGAGCCCCCGCTTCACCAACGACCCCTAGTGAGTACCGCGCCCGGGCCCGGAGCCTCGACCCCTCGGCGCCCTGCGTGACTCCCTGCCGCAGGGATGTCTCCCCCCGTGCCCGCCAGCCCTGTGCCGGAGCCCTGGCTCGGAGTTGGTATCCTCTGTGCCCCCTCCCTCTAGACCCCACGTCACCCGGGACCCCCGGGGAGATAGCTCATGACTCTGTTGGTGCCTGATCCCCGCTTGGCTAGTGTTTCCTGGGGACGGCACAACTGGACCCCCTGCACACTGTCTCTAGCCGTAATTAGTTTAATTCCTGATCCTTTCACCCTTTCCACTCAATGTACCTGAAAACCATGCTTCCTGCAGGCCCCTTGGGAATAGTTTGCATCCCAGATGGTCAAAGTGCCCATATGACCCCTTAGTACCTTTGCGTGGCCTCTCTCCGCTGCCTTCTCCACTTCTGTCCCCGGTAAATTCTCCTCCAGGCTCTTGAGCAAGTGACCTCTTATGCCCTGCCATGTGAGGCTGTTGGTACCAGCATGGTCCTTGTATGCCCCATGATCACCAAGCTGGGATGGAGAATATGTCCTAATGAATTTCCTTCGTCAACTGTGTACCCGCAGTCATAGTACTAGTTTGGTTTGTCAGTCATGTGTTATGTGTGTCCTCCATATTCCAGATGTAGCCTGTGTTTTTTTTATACCCTTAAGAGATCCCCTTGCTAGGTAAATACTGAGGACTTGCGTCTCTCCTAGGTGGCCATAACTGCCATTGTGACAACCCAGCTCCATGGGTCTGATGAGCAAGTCCCATCTATACACTCTTCTTAACTCCTGCGTATAGACAGCTGAGGACCAAGAGGGGAGGCATGGTGGCTGGGACGGGTATCTCAGCTGTGGGGTGCTTTATTCCTTATTTTGTAAATGCAACTCCTCCTTTTTGTAGTGTCCAGTAGCCTAGGAACTCCTGCTTCACCTGCTTCATATTTAGTAACTACCACACTGCATGGAAGATTGACTGCCCCATGTCTGTTCTGCAGTGTGGGGTACTGTGCTCAACTTTCTGCAGCTGGCACTTCATGGTTTTGTCGATGGAGGAGAAGTGAATGATGCCTCCATTTAATTTGCTGTTATGATCACGCCTGGCTTCTATGTAATGTTTTTTATTAGGTCTGGAAGTGCTTTACACGAGAGTTCACTATCTTTGTCCCTGCTTTACAGAGCAGGGAAACCAAGGCACAGGTAAAAACTAAATTTACCTGTGGAGCTCTCTCAAGTGAGCACTTTGGGAGTTTACTTCCTCCTGTGCTTAGTAACCAGTTGTTAATTTCAGTTTTCTTCCCCCATGTTAATTGTAGCTCCACTATTTAAGGTTTAACGTTACTTTCTGTTTCTGAGGTCATTTATTCTAATCGCTTTAAAATTCAATCGCTTACTTGAATCGCCTCGAATTTTGCTTGAGACAGTCTAGGTTGTGTGGTCCAAATTTAGGGTCATTTAACAAAGAGATTATCAGACTACAACCTCCCTTCCAGTGAGCTGTTATAAAATTGCAATTTTTTGGAAAACTTTTGGACAAGTGTAGGGCTTGAACTATGACACTGAGGTCAGTTGCTCAGAATTTCTGTTAGGATATAACATCCTCCATCCTGCTGGAGAAGCAATATTGAAAAAACAATTCAGCATTAAGTGTAGGATTTCAGGTTGGCACACAATTTATTTGTGCAAAATTTGTAGGTGCAGCAGAACTTCTAACAGTCAAAGAGTTTGCATGCAGTCTGTCAGCATAGGAGACATATAGTAATGGTAATTTTTTCCTGAGTTAGAGCTTAAACTTACGGTGTATAGCTACAACCTTGGCAGTTTTCAAATGAATATATTTCTTTATCCCTTGCCTTAATTCTGCAGAGGATCCTTTTAGAAGATTTGGCCTGAGACAGATGTTTCTGGTCTAGCAGCAGTCTTTTTTTCCTTAAAGTCCATGTGCAGATTCTGTTTTAGAGGTATAATCCAAAAATTAGCATTAATTAGAGAGAAGATGAAAGACTCTCTAGTGAACAGTTAGCTTAATATAATTGTGACTCATGCATTTTCTGAACAACAGAACCCAACATCCTCAAGAGGTAACAGGTGGGCAGGTCATTTGGTCAAGGGGTTTCTGATATACAGTTCTCCAAACATGAGTTGTTTGTAATATTTCTAAATTTGTACAGTATAGCTTTTCCTTGACTCTGCCCCAGAAGAGGGGGGGGGGGTGTTGGAGCACCAAGCAGGAATGGGAGTAGGCTCCCAAACAAAGCAAAAGGCATTGGGGCACGTAACCCTTAAAGGGCACAGTTATTGTGTGTGGGTAGTACACCCCCTAAATTGTCACCTGTACTAGTACAAGGGATTGTTCAAGGCTCTTTTATGGAAACCTGTGAGACTGGGGCTTTAAGAACCTGGGATAGACAAAAGTAGTTTTGAAATAGTTACTCCACGAATAGAGGTCTCTTTGAGCGTGATTCTTGGCTATCTGAAAGTTCAAAAGTGCTGATGGAGTGGAATCATGAGGCAGCAGGGGAAAGTTAAGTGAGCATCTTCCCTCTTCTTCCCACCCTAAAAAGTGGCTCAAATGGGATCTGTCTGTTCTTTCTCCCTCTTCCCTTCCCTACATACTTCCCATTTCCCACAGTTTGTATTCATTGTTGTTCCAGCCCTCATCAGGGGAGACACCAGGAGCCCACTCCTCTTTCCCCTTTCTGCCTTCTGAGGTGAGGAATATGGGCTTGCCCTTGTCCAGGCTGCAGTTTTTGCAAGAGGAAAAGGAGTGGTCAGAGTCATGTATGAGAGTGGAAAGGAGTAAAAGCTGTGCAGTTCAGGATGTAAGGCTTTCAACTCTGTGCTCAAAAAGTTTCTCATATCTATACCTCCCTATTTGTGCCCCTTCATGCTCCACAGTACTGAAACCAGGTTGGGGAGCAAGGAACGACCATACTCTAATTGTATGCAGTAAGCACCATGCTCAGATGAGGTGGGGCGTTGAGGAAAGATGTGTTTGGAGCACTCCCAAGCTTGCAGTGCTGAGATTGAGCAAACCAGTGGTGTGCTAAGGACTCACCAGATCTGAAACTACTGAGATACATGAAGCAGCTCAAATCTCTGAGCTATTGCTTCAGTTTAGGCTTAACTTTGTGGTTGTTTTTATTCAATTGACAGAGCCTGTTGAGATGCATGTATGTCTTTGTACCTGTCTGAACTTTCTACCCTTTAGATAAAGGTGTAGGACCATTGTTTTATACACTTGACCCATATTTGGAGTAGGATCTGTACCTGCCTCTTCCTACCTCCTGCTGGTACATGTGCTTCCCATACTCCACTTCCCACCTTCCCAATGTCCCAAGCCTGAAGTTTGGCATGGAGTTTGAAGGGGCACGGGTGATGGAGGGATCCTGAGCTGGTGCACTGGAAGAGGTATGTGGAAGTGTGTTGAAGAGTAGCATTGAAAGGAGAGGTATACGGTGTGCTGTAGAGGATGTTGACCACCTTACACTTTAAAATGCCTACATTCATGGTTCCTTTAAAAAAATCCCCTTAAAAAATAACTTCATTGATTCCTGGTCATTCTCTTCATCCTCCCTCCCATGCTGACATCTCCTTCCTTCCTCTGGCTTCATCCCTTGTAGAGAGAACCAGCCTGTGCAGGACAGATAGAGAAACAGGGTAGGATGCTGGGCAGTAAAGGGACTTGCATGTTGTCAGAATAATCTGAAGCCATGTCTATGCTACAAAGTTTTGCTGGGATGGAACTGTCAATTAATTAGGAGCATGAAAAGACTATATCCGGTAGTTGATTTACCTGTGCTAACAGACCCTTGGTTTGGATGCAACAATACTAATAGAAAAGGGCTTTTACTGTCTTAGTTGATTTTGTTCAGGGAGTAACTGTTGGCAGAAAAATGCTTTCTGTCGGCATATGGTACATCTTTTCTAACAGGCCGGGCAGGCAGAGGCTTCAATGGATAGACAAGTCCAGGGATGCTGGAAGGGGAAAACAGGGCTATCTTATGTGAGGCTTCTGATAAATCATTCTTAAAAAAGGAAAAATTAAATGTCTAAATACTCAGTTGGTGCAAACTTGAGATTGTCCTGTGGTAGCTCATGGTTTTCTGGAATGTGGAGTGCTAAACTTAAAACTTTGAGAACCAGAAAAAACAAAGTTAAGGTACAAACAAGCCCTACAATGCAAACTTAATTCTACCCTCCCTGAGCATCACCTCGACATGCTAGTCATGCCTACTGGTGCTCTTTACCAGTGCTCTAGGAAGAGAGCACATGAGCATCATAATACAATTCAAGCTTAGGTCAAGTGGGATGAGTAGAAGCTACCTATATTCTGAGTTGATTCCACACAAACCATCCTAGATTTCCCACCCCTTCACACTAATCCTGAGAATTATTTTGAGACCTTGCCTTCTTTTAGTTTTTCCTCAGCCCTGAAGAACAGTTGCGTATGCCACCAGACTGTTGACAATCCCTGTGGTGAGAAGACACCTCTGGATGTCTGACAGTCTACAAAATTCATCTTTGAAATGAGACGTACTTGACCCCTCAAGTTATTGATGCATCTCTCCCTGTATCTCAGTGCCAGGCTGCTCCAACTGCTCATCACCCTGCAGTACAATAACACCTAACCAAGTGAAGACAGCAGGTGTGCACAAATGCTGGTATTAAAATCTGGAACACAACACAAGCAACGGCTCATTCTCTTAATCCTCCCTCTTATCTGCTTATTATGGATTTATGTATTTTAGGGCCAGAAGGGAGCATTAGATCATCTAATCTGACCTTTATAATACAGCCCATAAAATTTTGTCCAGTTATTCCTGTATTGAGTTTAATAACTTGTTTAGCTAGTGTTATCTTTCAGAGGGGTCTCCAGGGACTCCACCTTGAACTAAAAATTTCAAGAGATGGAGCATGCACCACTTCCTTTGCATGGTGCAGTGTTTGTAGTCCTTCTGCAGACTTTCCTATTTTGCAGTGCTAGTTCCTGGGAAGGAGTGATGTTTGCATGACAGGGGGTGTCATTTACCTTAGTTTTGCTTTTCCTCGTGTTTAGTGGTTTAAGTTTAGCCACTCTCCACGTTCTAGAAGGGCATGAAGCACCACTGGGCTACTTTACTGCAACATCAGTAAAATAGTAAGGTATTTAAATCTCAATTGTATATATATTTAAAGGAGCAAATAAGCAAATGACTTGAGTAAATATTTTCCTTTAAAATGTTTTGGATGTTAGTCCCTATTACTGTTGTTGCCCCAACAGTTCCTATCTTCCATATACATATAGAATTACAAATTCTTTTCTCTTCTAATATTCCTATTCCTTTCTTTTGTAATGTTGTACTCTTATTAAAGTGGGAAGAACAGACTGTACATGAGACAACCTTTAAGAAAAAGATGCTGTATAAAAATCTCCTTACTGAAGTTTTGTTCGTAGCAAAAACCCTCCTCAGCTAATTTCAATGACTTCTTAGTGTAACAATAACATTAAAATAAATTATATACGTTGTGATCCTTTATGCTTATCAGCTTTCAGGGGCTGGAAAAATGTGATTTTAAAATTTGTTTTTGCCCAGATTGAGTGTAAATTGATCCTGTGGAAAAGAACAGTTTCCAGTGTGCCCTGCTTCCTGTTTTATACTCCAAGTTTTTGGGGGTTTTGTTATTTGTGGTGGGGCACAGGGTTGTTCTTTGACTTGGCTACAAATTTTTACTATGCTATTAATACATGAATCCAGAGAGAATGGTGGTTTGCTGCTACTTCAAGTGTATAAAAAAGCTTCATTTCTTCCTCTACAGCCCCAAGACCAATTTAATCAAAACTTTAAACTGTTGTACTATGCTTTTTTTTCAATTGCCCCTGTATTTTAATAGACTGTGATAAAAGTTGGGTTATATATGTTACAGCTTGGAAATCCAGAGAATTATGTGTTTCTTATGTATGCGAGTTTGTCTTGGGTTCATATGGTCTTGGGTCACTTATTCTCTGCAGTTTATTATTTTTACCCACCCATTGCCTTCATTAGTGTGTCTCTCTGTAAATATTTTGATTATAATGTAAAACTTTCATGTGATCTTACAAAAACAGAACCAAACAAAAAAACCCATAATCTTCAAACTCAGCCACGCTTATATAGACTGCTTAAAGAAATTGAGCTTATTATATTACATTTTTATATTACTTTTACAAAAAGTTTCATCTTCTGCTTTTAAGAGTAGTGGCTTGCTTTTTTTATTTTTATTCCAGAGCTCTTTATTTTGGTGAAAATGGAGTCTATATCACAAAATAATTTTAGGGATAGGCATAATTGTTAGCTTAGTCTTTTCCTAAAGATCAACAGCCATCAGAAGAGATGTCACTTGTACTGTGGGGGAAGGGTTTGGTGGTGATCAAAGTACCCAGTCTGTAGATTTGATTCTCTTCAATTTCTTTGTTTTTAAACCATAATATTCTGTAGTATATTACTTCTATAAAATGTCTCTCATAAACTCTAAAGATGAACAATTTTATTCAGAATTGTAATGGCCTTTATTATTGAATATTGAACACAGTTGCATATCAGTGGGTATATCTCCACATGCAATTAATGTGACACAATAAACTCCATAGCTGCTTGAGTGCCCGGGACAGCAGCAATTTGAGCCAGGGTACAGCAGGCCTGGGCTGGCAGGAGGTATGGGGGTCAGCATTAGGCAGTAGAGGGGCTGACACCCCCCTCCCCAGCTAGGCTGACCACAGGCACAACTTCAAAATTACATTTTGTTGCACTTCATTATTCTGCTGTAAGATAGTGCTGTCCCCAACAGTACTATCTTATGGCCAAGTTAATTAGTTTACTGGGCCCTAATACTGATGCAGGTGTCAGCTGTGTTGCTTTACTGCAGCCCTAATTAGTCTACTCTGCAGTAAAGGGCATGTGTAGATGCACCCAGTGCCTGTGTTCAGATGCACATAGCTGTTTCTTTCCCTAGTGACAAGTAGCAGGGCACACTTTGTGCCACTGCTGCTTGCCCCTGGGTGGCATCTGTACCACGTGCTCTCTGGCGCATGGCAGGTTACCACAAGTGGGGTACAGGAGACTCGGACCAGCAATTCTGCTAGCCCCAGGAGCCTTATCTGGGATCCTGGGGGCCTCAGGGAGCTGCAGTTGCAGAGCTGCTGCAGCTGGGAGCTTGGTTGGCAGCCCAGCCTCCAGTTTTGGGCAGAATGTGCTGCCACCATATGCACCGCTCCACTTTTTCTTGGCATGGGTTTATTTGACCCTGGGATCTCCCAGGGTCACTCCCTCACCCCCACTCCCCTATGCTGCAAGGTAGCAGTGTGGGGCACACCTGCATGTGCAATGTGTGGCATCACAGGCGGGTCTGCAATGCCACATACCCCACATCTACACTCGTCTGGACACGACCAGCAAGTCTCTCCAAGTGTCGTCTTGTAAGATGAACTTTTTGGAAATGCAGTGCAGTAAGAGATGCCTAGTGTATTGGCTGCCAGTCCGTGTTCTTCAGGGAATTCCTGGTGTATTTGAAAGGAAGATTGTGAATATGCCTTGATATTGTATGGCAAGCAAAATGATTAAGTATCAGGAGGCTGCAGAAAGAATGTGCCTTTGCCAGTAGGCTTTACTTTTGATATGTTTGCATGAGTGAGGAAGCACTGAGATGATAAACTCAAAACATCTGTCATAGTGTTCTGTCATTTCTGCCACTTTTCTATTTAATTGAATGTATTTGGTAGATAGAGAATTAAAATATGAAACTGTTCAGCAGGGCACATGGGGCAAGCAGTCTTGCAACTGTAGGCATGGTCAGCAAGTTACCTAGGTTACAAGTGTTTGCGAGTGCTGTTTTAGAGGGCTTTATTAGCAGTGTGTGCTATTGATTTGAATGTCAGCCTCATTTTCCAGTAAAAATAATACTCTGATTTTTATCCTAATATTAGAGGCAGAAACTTTCAGGAGTTTCCAGTACAGGAAATCAGACTGTAGATGCTCTTAGGAGGACCTGGGGTTTTCTCTGTTTCATCTGGAAGCATTTAGCATAAAGTTTGTATTGCTCATGTGTAATCTGTGGTTAGTTGCAATACTAGCTTTATTTAGAAAAACTATTTGTTCCTCCTAACCTAGCATGTGTGTCTGATAGTGAAAGGGGGGGAAGAAGAGACAGTTGGGGAGCAAGAAGGAAGATAGCATTTCTTTTCTTTTGTTCCATTGACTATTTCAAATAGGAATCCATGGTGTTAAAAACATTCAGGCCTGTTGTGATCTTTCAGAATTCTTTGCAACAGAAGAATTGAACTCTTATTTCTCTGTAATCAAAAAAGCAAGTGACAACTAAGAGCTGGCATTTTTTGAGGGGTACCTTGTGTCAAACAGGGTGCCTTGAGTCTAACAGGGTTGAGAACCACTGATCTAGATGTTCTTCCTTTTTGTATCTCATCTACCTCAGTTAATGTGTTATGTTTGGTTGTATTACCTTGTGGAGTTTTCTGTTTCAGAAGAAATAGAATGAATTAGTCTTATCTAAGGTCTTGCATTAATCATGGTTTTTATTAAGGTCACAGAATCCATAAAACAATGGATATTTCTGCAAATTTCTATAAATTTTATTTAATTTATGATACTGTATTTTGAACACGTACTTTTCAACCTCTTTATCTTTGAAAAGAGGAAATTTATATTGGTGCTTAACACTGAATCATTTCACATCGGCATATGGGTGTAGTCATTAAATAAGTGGTTTACATTTTATACTAACATTTAATCTCTTGAAAATCAGCTCTTTATACTCAACTTGGAAGAGTCCAGTTGTACACACCTTTCAAATGTGTGCTAAGAATTTGTAGCTTAAAATAATAGGATATTTTTTCACTGGTAAATTGTTCATTAAGTTCCAGCATTTCACTTTACATTGATATACAAAAGACTAAGGGAAGTAAACCTGGATGCAACAATCACTTGGCACACATTAGTGAGGTAAATGAGCATAACTTTATCTAATCAACTTATCTTCACAAAAAGATTCAAAACCTCCTTTCCTGCATAGCGATTTCCTGAGATCAAAAAGTTGTCCCTCCCACAGCTGTCAGTACTCCATCTCTATAATTGTACGTGGCATCCTTTCTGCTACCACTGCTTATTCTCACTCTTTGACTCACCCCATGTGTCTTGTGCTTTGGCCTATTGATATGTCTATTTATGTGATGACAGACAGTGCCTTAGTTTTCCTGGCATTTGTTCACCTTCAGGGGAAAATGCTGGTTGAGGCTGCATTGGTGTTCCCCCACATTGACTGTATGAGCCAATATTATTGTATTATATTTAAAAGGCTGGGTTCTAGAATTGCCCTGGCTTCCACAAGTTGTCCTGATTAGCCTTGTTGCTGCCTGAGGTGAGGAGACGGGGTCACTGGGAGGACAATTATGCTTTTATATCCTGTGACTGCATTGTCCTCGTCAGGATTATGAGGAGCCATTTCTCTCTCTCTCCATCTCACAGAATAACTAATTTATGGTCCTGTTTCCTCCCTCTGCCTCCCCTCCCCCTGCTTTTTAAAGTGTTCCTGGCAGGGTTATGTTTAGGAAGGACTCTGAGGACTGTAACATTTAAGAAATAAAACATAGCACTGTAACTCATCCTTGTGTCTCTCCCAGCAGAGGTGGGTTGTCCCTCCTCTCTACTCTACCACCTAACAGATTTGTAGCATTGTCTTCTCTGTATCAGATTCAGAGGAGGAAGAAGGCCTAGGGTTTCCATTACAATCTTCTTACTAGAAACAAGGTTGTCTTCGCTCATTATCCTATATTTAAAAAGTTAGTGGTCTAATTCAGGTAGACCTTGTCTTCAGGTGTTCCTGGAGAAAATTAGATGCTGGATTTTCATTTAAAAAAAAGTTTCAAAGTTGTTTTTTATTATAGGCAAGTGTCAAGACACTTAGGAAGTCAGCAAGACTTATGTGATGATCAGTGTAAAAGGAATGACATTTCCGTTTTCACCAGTTTAATTGGATTCACGACTTAATTTACTTATACAGTAAATATCAGCTTCTGTCTGTTTAGTCCCATTTTAGAGGCTTTCAGTCCAGTAATCCCAAGTGCTGTTACTATTTTAAAAAAGTAACAATCACTTTAAAAATGGGCAAAAAAAGCACCCCTTGTATCTTAGCCACTGTACTGCCCCTGTGTCCTGGCAGATTATCAGATGATATGGATGGAGAACTAGTCAGAAAATGAGGTTGCAGAAGTGGACCAACTTTTTGTGATCTCGGTCTCTGTACTGAGAGTATTGGAAATGGAGGAAAGGGCAGTGTGGGAAACCAGAAAGCGTGCCAGGTGGGAATAGCTGAGGCTTGTAGTCAGAAGAGAAAAGAGGGAAGTACAGCTCTTCCTGGAAGCTGCTTCCTAAAGTATGTGGTCTAATGAGCACGGTAAGAGTGGAGCTTTATTTGGCTTTAGTCCAACCAAGGCAGGCCTAAGTAAGGGTAGGTAGGTAGTATTTTTCAATATTATACTCCGAGTCGCTGTGGGCCATGCACTGAAAAACTGAATGGAAAATAGGTTATTGAACCAGATCTGTTAATACAGTGACAAAACCTGAAGTTATTAAGATAATTGATTCTTAAAACACAGGACAATAATTTAGGTTTGTGATGATCACTTGGAATACAAGGGCAATTCTAGTCAACCTCAAATATGTAGTGAAAATAGGTGACAAAAATTAATATATTTATATTCTTCAATACTCTAAATGCATGTGAAACTCTTCCTTTTCCTTAATTTGGGGAAAAGACAGGTAAGATCAGATATGATAAAGAGGTTATAAAAGAAGAATGCAACTTACCCTTTCTTTCTCAGCTATTTTGAGGTCAGTAATACATCAGGATTCAAAAAAGGCTCATGCTTTCGTATGTGCCCCTGACTGTTGTGGTCCACTCATTTTTTAGCATTAAGCCTGACTGCTACCTCTTATCTTACTGGTGGCTTCTTTTTAAAATGAAAATTTGAGCTAAGCAGTGTATGTTTTTAGGAGCATGAGAAATCAGTGCTTCATGACATTTCCTGGTGGCTGGAGGAATTTAAGGAGTCAAGAGGTGTTAAGTTTTCACTTCCATAATATAAATGGTTGGAGTATACCTATTTGAAGCTGGCTTCTTACCCTGCGCCATATTGTTACACATTATTTTGATTTCAGTAATGTCAAAGATGCTCAGTAGCAGATGGGCACTCTTATTTGTCACGAAAGCAAAAAAAAATAGCATAGAGAATATTCATGCTATTTATAAGGTGAATACATTGCTTTTTTCTGCTTCAAGGCATGAACCAGTAAATCCCTGACTGAGATTAGGATGGAACTCCCATATCACTCTCCCTACCCCATCCTCTGTATCTATGGTAATTTGGATTTTCTGTAATTATCCACAGCATGGGTGTCTTGTATTTTCTTCAGATACCTCTTATGCGTGGCAATTCCAAAAAGGGCACTAAATTATGTAGGCCCCCAGTCTGATTTCTTATTTGTAATCCTTATATGCAGGCCCACTACCAATAAAAACTTTTAATTATTTTATTTTGTAGGAGAAAGTGCTAAATTATTAGGAAAAGTTTAGTTCTAGTTTCATTGTGCTCGCCATTATTTTGCAGGATGTTTAAAATCAGAAGTCTGTACCAATTGGGAGATGTGCTTTTTCCCTGTTTTTTCGTTTCAAGAGTGTTTGTCTTTTGAGTGTCTAGATGGCAGACACTCTTCCAGTGGATAGGCTGCATAAATAGAACTTGCATCCTGGACTATTATAAAAGGGAACACAGCCTTAAACTCTCCTTTTATGTAGGAGTTTCTGATGATTTGAGGCTTCGGTAGAAATTGCAGTAAGAGGAAGGCCAGAGTGATCTCCAAAACATTCTTGGCTCAAATGCGTAAGTCTTTAGAGCAGCCTAATACCTCTTGGAAGGATCTGTTGTTGGAGGGATCAGCAGTTTTCAAACCACTCCAGAGATGAAGCCTTTTTTGGATCAAATAGAGAATCAGATTTGTCTGAGGGTCACATTATCAGGCACTTATGCAGTTGATATTTTTTTTGCCTTTGCATCCTCCTAGGAATGGGGCTTCCATAAATTTTGACTGTTGAGGTTGCTCCTGTTGACTAGGGGAGGCAGTATCATTGGAGTTACATCACTGAGCCCGGGGAAATCTGGATTCTGTTTTCAGCTGTCACTGGTCTGCTGGGTGACCCTGAGTCATGCCACTGCTTTGTGTCTGAGTTCCTCCATTTGTAATATGTTGCAATGTGACTGATGAAAAGTCCTCTGTAATAAGATTATTCTTACCTATAACCAAAATCCTTTGAAGAGGCATGCCAGAGAATTGTTCAGACTCAACTCAGAACTATTTAAACTGAAGTAGTAGATTTGGTGCATATGGTTTTTAAAGTCATTGTTTTCTTGGAGCTGAAATGAGTCACTGCTATATCTATAGTAGGTCAGATCCATCAATGAGTATTCTTCCTTGTTTACTAGCAACAGCTATAAACTTCTCAGTAGAAATCTTTATAGTCCCTGTGGGCAATAGTCATGGCATCCTCCTTTGCCTGCTTCTTAATGCTTTCTGTGGGAGTGGATGATCTGTTATCAAGTATGCTGTCAGATAAAACTAAAGCACCACCTTCCACAAAAGCAACCTTAACTTTTTAGGACCTGTTAGTCTATAGGATGACTTCCTAGAAAAAAGTAGCTAATGGTGGTTAATAGTCATTTAATTCCCAGGCTGGCATGGACCCATGATAGCTTTAAACCAGTGATTCTCAACAAGGATGATGTGGCAAGCATATACATATAATAAACTCAGAGATTTCAAATAGGAATCTCTAGTCTCAAAACCATTTTGACTTGTTGTAGTCTTCCTGAGTTCTTTGCAACAAAAGAATTGCTCTATTTTTCCATAATCAAAAAAGAGTGAAATCTAAGAGCTGGTATTTTCTGAGTGGTGCTTTGAGTCTAGAAAGGTTGAGAACTGTTGCTTTAAACGAAGAAAAAACAGCGAAAGTTGGGTAATTGTCATGCCAAGTTTAGCGCACAAATAGGAAAATAATCATGCAGTAATGGATAAAGGAACCTCAGAAGGATAAAGGACAGAGTTATTACCATTGCAAGCAGTCAGGTGGTCAATACAGCTATTGAAAAGACTACCTCATCTGGCTAGGGAACTGAGTTTTTTGTCAGTAAGAAACAATTGAAATGTTTGTAGACTAATGCAAGGTGTTTGAGTAATATACTGGAGGCACAGAGGAATAATAGTCACAGCTGGATCATATGCTGTGAGAGAAGGAGAGAAATAAATGTGCTGGGCTAGTATTGAACTGCTACTGTTCTATTCGTACTATTCCTCTTTTCCCTTAAAACAGATTGAAGTCAAAATAATTTTGGGGAAGTTCTGGAATTTGCAGTAGGCCTCGTGGGGTTCACTTGGATATGGATAGAAATATTTGTAATATTACAGGAAAGTTCTTCATAGAGCTGTCATTTTGGGAGATTGTAACTCCCCAGATATAGATGGGCATAGGTACTACTAATGGTAGGGCACACATATTTCTTGATGTAATAATCCATGGTTTTCTATGTCAAGTAGTAATTGAACCAAGAAAAAATTATCCTAGTTTAGGGGTTAGTTATGTTAGCCTGAATTCGGGCAGAATATAGGGGAGGAAGGCACGTTACAAACTGGCTGGTTCAGAGGCAGGAGCTCTTATTGGCAACAGTCTGTTTTTTCAGATCCTAGGAATGGCCCGGCAGAAGGAAAATATTTTATTACTTCCCTTCAGCCCCTCCTGGAAATTGGTGACCATCTCAAGCGAGCTTTGGTGTGGGGTGGGTGTGGGATGAGGGACAGGCCTGTCCTGGCTTACGTGTAGCCTTCCAGCCTCAAATAATATTTCTCCAGCAACAGACTACCCTAACTCCTATTTCCACTAAACCAGTGTTTGGTGTGAACCCCAGTTGTGCCCCCTAGATCAACATGGGCCAGATCATCACTGGACAGAACAATACAAATTATACCATCTGGGATTCATGTACTTGCTCCTCCACCAATGCCATATATGCCATCACTTGCTTATAGCGCCACTCTGCTGTCTAAATTGGTCTGATGGGGAAAGCCCTGCATAAAAGAATGAATGCCAATTTGCCATCAGTTCCAGAATCACACTGTAGTGGAACAGTTTAACATCTTTGGACGGTCCATCACTGACCTCCAAGTAGCTGTCCTTAAATAAAAAAAACCTTTAAAAGCCACCTGGAACAAGAAATCACCACAGGCTGGGTTGTATTAATGTTGGTTCCAACAGGAACTGTAGGGTATTTATACATGTGCTGTGTGTGTTGGGGGGGGTCGCTTTAAATAAAGCAGCTCTGAGAGCCACTCTAATTAAAGCGACTGCAGCATCTCGTGTGTCAGCATTCCCATGCTTGAAAATGGCAGGGGTGAGGGGTGTGTTAATTAAAGCTCATTTGCTGAGTTTTAGTTAAAGTGCCCCCACGCCTGCCACTTTTCAGTGTAGGGACACTGATACATGAGAGACTGGAATCCGCTGGAGCGTGGTAATTACCACGCTCCAGCAGACTCGATTAATCAAGCCTGCTCATGTATAGGAGCCCATAGATTCTTGTCCCATAACCTGAACTATCATGTCAGTGTCCCTCCAGATATTAACTGCCTTGTTCATCTTTATTGATTTAATCAGTTCACTTATTACCTTCCTTAGCAATGTCCCCTCCTCTTGACTCTTTTCCTTCTGTGTACAATTTTTTCTTTCTACTGTTCCTAGCATTTGATAAAGGAGATTATGAAAGTTCATGCCTCTGACTGAGTAACTCTCTAATGCAGTGGTCCCCAAGCTTTTTCCCCAGTGGTCTGGATGGGCAGTGCCTAGTCTGTCAGCAGGCCAGGTGTGGCTGTTGGCCCCAGTCTGGTGCCTGGGACGGATGCCCTTGGGACCCCATCCACCTGCACGAGGAGAGCGGGGTGTGGCTTGGTCCCAACCCAGGCATGAGAGGAGAAGGTGGGGGTGACCTTATCCAGCCACGTGAGGAAAGGCAGTGTGGCCCAGCCCCAGCCTATCTGTGTGGGGAAGAGGGGGCGTGGGCCAGCCCCAGTTTGGCTGTGCGAAGGAAGGGGGTGTGGTAATTCGGGATTGCGGGAGGGTGGCAGTATTAAGGGCCACTAGTCCCCTGCAGCTAAATTTTCCTATCTGTGGGAGCTCACATTTGGCCCGTGGGCTGGAGTTGAAGTGTCTCTGCTCTAACATAGCACTCTACCCTACCTTCTGCATAGTTCAGGTTTATTTTGTAAGGTAGCAAGGATACTGCAGAAGAGCTGGGCATAAAACATAACTTGTGATCACTCAATCCAAGGTGATTGCATTTAAACAAAGACAAGGCATTGTCAAAACAGAGTAATCAGAATATCATACAGGAAGAACTGAATGACCTTAACAACTGGAATAGTAACAGGACGAAATGTAAATACCACAGTTTAATGTTATGCACTTAGAATAATAACAGGTATAAGATGAGCTCATCAGTTGGGAAGGACCAAGGAGAGACGGCCCTGGGTGTGTTAATCACTTTGTGATGCATCATATCAAAGATTCATAGTCTATCCTTGAAAATGGCAAGTGATTTATGAGTTATCATATCACCAGAAGAAATGTGGCGGGCTCTGTACAAAGCTCTGACTGAGATACCATTTAGGATACCGTGTACAGTTCTGGAGTCTCTTTGGCAAGGAAGGTGGATTCAGACTGTAACAGGTACAGAGAAATGCTACTAGAATGGCTGATGAGAGCTTATCTTGCTAAAATGAGACTGAAAGAATTTGGCTTATTTAGCACAGCAAAGCAAAGACTGAGAGGGGATGATTGCTTCCTATAAATGTATCTCAGGATGGCAAAACAGCTATTTCAAGCTGAAGGACAATGTTTGGGACTGGGACAAATGTTTGTAAACTGGTCATGAATAAATTTTCGATTTAGGCAGGAAACTAGAAAAAAATTTTCTAATAATTAAGAAAGTGAGGATTTGAAACAGCCTTCTAAAAGGCTTTGTGGGAGGTGAGAAATTTAACTGCTCTTAAAATGCAGCATGATCAGTTTATGAAGAAATTATATGATCCATGTGCTTATGGTAGCAGGGAGACTGGACTTAACAACCCAGGGGATCCCTTTGAGTCATAGGTTTCTCTGGGAAAAAGAGTTTTATTTTATTTTGTTTGTTTTAAATCCAAGCTCTTCAGTGGCTTCTTGCATGGCAGCATTGAGGAAATTTTGGTGCCTGGGGGTAAGAAGTCCAACAATTTTACTGGTTTGGAAAGAATGAACATTTAACTTTGCCTTTGGGAACTGCAAATGATCAGCCTGTTAAGGGCAAGGTGCAGCTTTTCTTTGCAGCCTGTTACCATGAGTTTATTACTTTTAGTTAAAAAAATGAGGGGTTTTTTAATCCTGCTTAAGTTTCCATTATATATTGGTTAATATGCAGATATGTTATGGTTTGGTCCTTGACATTCCAGACTTGCATTCCAGACGTATGATCTTCAAGTCTATGGATAAAAACAGAGATGATTGGACTCTGAATCTTAAAATGGGAATGAATTTCTATAGGTCTAAAACTGATTAATTTTAGAGACAAATGAAGACAGAGGAAACGGTAATTGACACTGAGAGATCAGTAGAGTTTACCTGTGGAAAGAAACTGTTCTGTTATTGGGGAGATCAATATTAATCACCTTCTGCTTCCAGCAGAGAGGGGTATGTCAGTCAGTAGCATGGCTTTGCAGAGGCATTGTGTTTGAAGAACAAATATTGTTCTTGTAACCTGACATAATTTGTCCCGTACTATAATTTTATAAGTGTATCTTGACTTGGTTATTAAGATGTTTGCAGTACAAACTTACTGGTTTAATTTAAGAGGAGGGTTGCCAGGAAAAATGAGAGACGGAAACAGCGGTTCAAGATAGGCCACTCTTGGCAAACATTTAAGGATTCATAAGAGTCCATTTCCAAAATATTACTTTTGAAGATTCTACTTCCTGGCTCCAGCCAATTTACAAAACTGGTTTTGATGAGCAAAACTGAAGCATGAGAACTTGCAAAGCCAAAGCAATACTGGCAGTTTTAAACCTGACACTCAAGGGAGGGGGTGTTATTCAGGGGAGCTAGACTGACACAGAGATCTCACTAGGTTATCAGAAGACGGTAGATGTTAGGCCTGTCTAGCTTATTTCTAGGGGATACCAGTTTGGGTAAGGTTAGATGTGCCCATTGATGATTTTTTAAATTCATTCTCTTCCCTTGCCCAATGCTTCCCCCCCGCCAGTATTAAAATAAACAGCATTTATGTTTGTAAGAAGGCTACTTGATCTCATATTCTTGACAGGAAAAACAACAGGTGCCAAATCTAGGGAGACCTGCTAGGCAAGCATGATTGAAATGCAGGATGCTCTTGATATAGGAGTGGGAGAATTGTGGGATTTTATCATGGGATGTGTAAAAGTGGGAGTCCTGTCACCTGAGCAAGGGTACTCGGATCAGAAAGCAACAGCTATTTAAAACTATGGTAATATCTTTAATAGGATCAATCTCTATAATAGGAATTACAATTTTGGTAATCCAGTAAACAGATATTGCAGTTTTACACATGCCTTTAAATTTAGTTGTTAGCAAGTTGACAGTTGAGGTTGCTGAGTCTTGTGTGTTCTGGGATGAAGATTTAACTTAGTGGTTTGGCCTTTAGAAACTCCATTGACTAATTGATCCACAAATGATGTATGAGCAAAATAATCTCGCCCTCTGTGTCAGTGGTTTGTTCCGCAGGCGAAGCTTTATTTTGCAGTGGCTTTCAAATGTGACAGTTGAATTTTTAATTGGAATTGTTTGGGATTTGTGCATGGATTGTAAGTGCATTACTTTTTAAATTGTATACAAAATAACTGCACTTATCCTCTGTGAAATGACTAGTTTTGTTAATTTTTTTGTTACAGACCTATTGGAGTGTCCTCTGTATTAAAAGAACTGAATCATTACTCTTGGAGTATACCTTGTTTCCGCATGGTATAACTGAGGAAGTTCAATAATTCATCATTTATAAAATATATTGTACATTTAGTTTTCAGGATAAAGTTCTGGATTCCCTCTAGTTACTGTACAGCCCATTAGCTACATAGAAAATACTGCTTCTGTAGACCACAGACCACATCAGTGGCGAAGCTTATTATGCAGACTTAGTGTTTTACAATGTTTCCAGGATAATAAATTTGTCAAAATTTGAATTTTGACAGTATTTAAATGCATCTTATTGAAGATTTCATGTACACACGTGAAGTTTTATAGCCGGAAGATTCTGGCTTTCTTACTTTGTGTTTGGCTTGTGTTTATGAAATCTGAGACAGAGTGATTTTTAGAAGGAATTCTTGAAACTTTGTTGTGGACGCATTTTTCTCTCTCTGTTAATTCAGATTAATGCCATATATTTCTTAAAACTCTTTGACAAAATATAAAACTGTAAATAGCTGCCTGTCTGATGGACGGTACTATATCCTGTAAGCCTTAGTATTGTTAGGAGTCTTGGGGGAGTTAGCATGGGGTGGGTCTGACATGTTCCTGGCAGAACCTGATAGTCGGTATTTGTACAGGAGGTCAGATAGCACACTTTCCATTTCTGAAGCCCTTCCCTTTGTAACTAGATATCTGATACTAAACTGGCTGGCCCCTATTCAGATCTGTAGCAGTAAAGAATATTTTTAAGGAAAATTCAGGTATTTGTTGTGTTTTATAATCGCTAGTACATGTAGAGTTGCTTCCTTTTTTTTTTTTTTAAGCAGTCGTTTATGAATTAAATGAACTTCAGAATTGGTTATTGCTGACAGATTTGGAAATGTTAATATAAAAACATCAGAAAAGAACTAATTAGGGAACTTCTTGTTTTAAATCGCATAGGTTTGACTTAAGAGGACAGCTGAAAGATGCTACCTATAATGTGGAAGTAATATGCTTGTTAGTATCAATTGACTAAATACCTTCAGTATTATGCTCTGTCTATAAGCCACTGGATCATTGCTCCACAGGGTGTATTGTATTTCTGAGTACCATTACAAGAATGGTACAGCCTACATTGATTTAACATTATTTCTAATGATTTATAAGATTTAGTTTAGAAGAAAATCTAAGGCTTTAAGTAAGTTCTCATTCAAGAGACAAATAAAAAAGTAATGAGGTTAATTTTTAAAACAAGTTGTGCATCATGATCTAGAATATACTGGATTTTAAAGGAAAACAGATACCTGTAACTGAATGAGAGGAGAGGGAACTGAGTTTTAAGGCTTTAGTAAATATTTTCTGGATTCTTTGCAGTGAAAGAATTTACAAGCAATAAGTGAGGAAGGAAGTGGAACTGGCAGCTGGAACTTTGGTCTAATCTCTGCTGTACTGCCCACTTCGTGTGTGTGTGTGTTACATTGATGTGGTCCACAGGAGCTGCTGTATTTATTTATATTCTGAAAATTGTTTTTTTCAGGGCTAAATCTGGCACATGAGCTAGGGACAGACATTCAAAATACCTGAATTGATTCAACCTTTGCAAGTTAGTCTAACCTGACTAGGCTGAATCAGTTTGTAACTGTGCAGACATCCCAGAAATGCAGGCACATGCCTGCAGTGGCTCAGGCTAGAAGCTGCAGAGCATTAGAGCAGCCCTCCCCTTTGAGCTGAGGGGGGGTGTAGCCAGGCCCTGGCAGGATGCTTTGATTAGGAAGGGATCCTCCCTCCACTTCTTACCAGCCCAACAGGGAATTGGTAACAGTGTTTATCATCCCTAACTCAATGTTTATCACCCCATTAAGAAAACAACAGAGGGTTACCAGCTACCAGAGAGCCCCAGCTACCAGAGAGTAAAATATCAGGCTTTTTACTTCAGGGGGTGGTGTTTTTTTAACGCATTTATTTTTAAGAAATCTGAATTAAACACAAAAAATGTTAAGGTTTACACTTAAAATGCTTTAAATACAAATGTGCTGAATCCATGGGCCTCTAGCTAATAGAGGCAGCATGCTTGACTATATATTAAGAAAAAAAATCAGGAAAAATGCACAGCTATTCAGGTCAAGTTATAAATACCACTTCATAAGTAACATACTATATAAAGTCCTTGATCTTGTGGGTAGGGGATTCAAGGACAGTCCTGGTGGATGGAAAGACTACGGAAGTCATCACCGGCCTGAAAGCTTATCTCTGACTCCAGGAAACAACTTTGTGGCAGGACTGTCCACTGAGCTTACCTGGATGGTCGCATGTTCCTGCTTTGTAGCTTCTTTCTACTTGAATTTTGAGTTTTGGATGATTCTGTATTTTTAATTAAAAGTTGTATTTAATTCAGCTGCTCAACACAAATTTATTCTAATAAATAAGCAATACCATATTTACTCGAATCCAGGATGACTTCAAATTTAAGATGCCCTTCTGATGATTAAATTTCAACATGGAAAATGTATAAATTTGTTAGTTTTCTATAATTATTAGAGGATCATCTTAAATTTGTTCCCACCACCATTGCAGGGGGACAGGTGTCAGGGCACCACTTGCAGCTCCCTGTCACTTGCCTCCCCTTGCACCTGCACCCCCTTGCTGTGCCTGTGCCCCCTGGCAACTGCCACCCTCTTCCCCCCCTCAGTGTTTGCTTTCCCCACTGCAGCCTCTGCCCCCCGCCACCACTTGTCCCTCTGTGCCCTTCCTACGCACATATGGGTATACAGTACAGCAGAGATTAGACTGGACAAAAGTTCCAGCTGCCAGTTCCACTTCCTTCTTCTCTCATTTCTTGTAAATTCTTTCACCATCAAGAATCCAGAAAATATTTACTAAAGCCTTAAAACTCGTTTCCCCCTCCTCTCATTCAGTCATGGGTATCTCTCTTCAAGAGAGAGGCAAATTTTGAAGTTACAACTATTCTGATAGTTTATGGTTACATATCAGTGTTTCTACTTACCTTCCAGCCTGGTTCCCAGGTCCAGTCCTGTTCCAACCTGGAGCACAGAGCACACAGTACTTCTGGCCCCAGCCTGGCCATGCGGCAGCAGTTATGACAGTGGCATGGCCAGGCCGGGGGCAGAGCAACCATATGCTGTGTTCTCCAGGCTAAGGACAGAGAGTAAGCAGAGGTGGGAGGGTGTTGGGGGCTAACAGTTGTGGCTCCAAGCCTGGGTAGAGGCTGGAGCAGCTGTCTGCTCCCCTCTCTCTCCTGCCTTTTACTCAAATCCAAGATAAGGGCCATTTTCCTTTGTGTTAAATAGTGGGGAAACTGCCTTGGATTTGAGTAAGTATAGTATATTATATCATTCACCATCTTCTAATGTACTTGCGCACAAAATTAATAGGAATCTGAAAATACTGTTATGTAATTGTGCCCAATGAGCTAAGATAGCATGTAGTTAATTTTTAACATTTTCTAATAAAGTTTTATATCCTCCTAGATAGCAAAAAGATGTACCAAATCAAATGTCCAAGCTGTATTTATTTTTCCATCCCTATGTTTTAATGGTTATATCAGCCAATGAGAGCACACCTTTCTTTAGAAAATAACTGAAGCACAAGTGGAAAAATTTATTAAAATCAGTTGTTTAAATTGAGAATTTCTACTTGGTGGTTTACATCAATCGACTACTTTCAAGGTTTCCAGTTACCTTTGATCATAGTAACTTGCATTAATTAAAAGTTGAGTGAATGATACTAATATTCCTAGAGCGACTGTAGGCTTTCCCACATACTTTGGGGTTAAATATTATTTTTAGAGGGCATATTAACTGAAGTAGAGGGAGTTTTCCAACATTTCCTTATATACTAGCTGATTTGGGACCTTCATTTATGAACACCTAATTGCGAGACATTGGGGTTTGGGTAGGTAGTTATGTTCTGGTATGCGTTGATCTCATCAACCCCGATGCATTTTCAGCTGGACACCCAAATTAAAACATCTTTGAAAACATAGCCTAAGTGATTTAACCAAAGCCACACATTTGATCAGACCAGAACTGGAATGACAACCTAGAGTTCTTAGCTTATCTTGTCTACACATTGCTATTAGCAAAGGAAAATTACAGTTGCTAGGTTTTGTGGTCTTTGTTTTAGTAGTTCCCTAGTTCCAAATGACTCTGTACCAAAACATACAACTTATTAAAAACATAGTACAAGTTGTTTTTAATTATTCGTATGCAACCTCAAAGGAATAAGTATAATTCTGATTATTCGCTATGCATAAGGACAATGCATATGAGGGAGTAGGATTATTTTTCTAAGGTGTATCTAAATATGCTGCATAGATGTGGGTCTGATTTTTTTTTTTTTTTTAATTCCTTCAGGTGAGTATATAGTCTGTGAAATAAGTAATAACTTTAATTATGTATAATGACACTGAATTGATCGGTTAAGTTTCACAAGTTATGCAGTCTGAATGTTTCTGCTCTGCTTGATAATTGTGCAATTTAGGGAAAAGCTGGGTATTTAAAATAGGTCAGAACATAAATTTGAACAGTTGTATAATGTAAGCAGACTTATTGCTGTATAATTGTATTAAATATTACAAGCTCCGATGGTTTAATAACCTAAAAATTTGCTGGTACGCTGTACTGGGCTGCTTATGATATTGCTGCAAAGTTTCTTCTAGTACACCTTTTACACTGATTGCAGTTAGCAAATGTGCACGGTCTTCATACATTAAGCAATATTTTGATAACGTGAGCTGTTATATTTAACGTCTGAAATTTCAGACATAGTGTCCATTCATTTTATGACTGACTAGGGTAAATGTGGAATGTTCTGATCGCTTTATTATGGTAGTGCCCAAAGGCCTTGATCAAAGTCAAACTTCCATTGTGCTAGGAATGTAGAACCTAAAGAAACAAAACCCAGGAGGGTTTGGGAGAGGACTACAGCATTCAAAATGATTAGTGATAGGCACGTGACATGCTAATTGCAATCATTGCTTTTTCAGTGGAGGAACACTACTAAGGTAAGTTGACAGCAGGGGAGGAGGATGCATGGAAGAATGCTAGGTGAGGGATAAAAGGATCCTCTGAAAAGGAAATGGAGAAAGGAGCATAATGGGCAGAGAAATGAGTCTGAAGTAAAACAAATTCAGTAGCGTGAGAAGCAGGAGCAAAGAGAGAATCCAGCAGTCAGCTAATGATCAGGAACCCTGATCTTCTCTGACAAACAAACAAAAAAGCAAATTCTCTGATTAAAGCCCCAAAATCTGCAATTAAAATGAAACATCACTATATATATAGGTATCAATCGAACACAATGTTTTATTGATATGTTTACAATTTTAAAGCAATTTGGAAGCCTACCAGTTCTTCAGTCACTATAATGAAATAAATTCTAAATATTTATATATTTTGGTGTTTGATTTTGGGTTTTTTATCGTGAAAATCGGAACTCCCCCTTCTCCTTTGCTCACCAGGGCACAGGTCCAGGCCTATCATTTCCAGGGTAGAGAGGAGAAAAGCTGGAAGGCCAAGATGACATCTCCTTCAAAGAAATTTTTCTGTATGCTTTACTCCAGAAGTATCCCTAGTGAATAGTAGTGTCATGCTTAGTTGGGGTTTATCAAGGAATGCTGCATTTAGTCAGTCACTACATTTCAAAATGCAACATATCCCAAATGACTTGGTTGTATGAATATTCACAGAACTGATTTGTACTTGTGGACAGTGTCATGCTATGAATGTGGGTAAAGCTCCCAGTTTAGAACTGGAAGCTCTTTTTTGTGGGTTGTATTGCTCTATGCTGTTGGAATATACCTCTTATGTATGAAGAACAGGCCCATGTATTCATTATATGCTATTACGTGCTGGAGAATTGAAATCTATTAATTGGACATAGATAAGGAAGGGAGAGCAGGCATCCTGACTGGTGAGGTGGTTGGATAACTTTGTGTGAATAGCTCAGGCACCGTAATTTCTATAACTAAGGCCTGCCTGGCTTTTTTTTTAAATCAGTGTTAAGATAAGCGCATGTGAATGTAAGTTTTATCGTCTTGTACGTAGGGACAGGAATTTCTATTCTGTCTTTCCTTGCTCTAGGGTCTTCTGGCTGCTAGAAGTGGAAAAGTGATTCTTCAGTTTTATTATTCCACATTCTCTGTTCTCTTGTCGTTATACCTCCCTTGTCCATTTTGTGTGTTGGACCACTGTTTTTAACCATTCCAAACTGTAACATTAAACTGAAAGGACTAATAGTTTCACTGGAGCATTCATGATTCTGAATAGTAGTAGCAGCAGAAAATCTTATTAACTTCACCCTGCTGCTGCTATCAGCCACAAAGGTGCTGGAGCAGCCTCCAGTGATACCAAATTAGCTTACATTCAGTTCACATTTGGAAAGTTATCTGTTTGGCCATATGGACGAGAAGTCTTTTAAAGCTTTCATTAAAAATATCCTTCTGTCAGAGAGAGCTTAGTCCTCTCCCACCTGCTAAACAACCTGTCCACTTAATACTAGCAAGTAAATTTTTCCAGCCCTGGCTCTATGCTTTCCTGTTTGGGTATTGAGCCATTTGTTTTTAAGTCTTTCTGACTTTGTTTTAATATCTTAAAATAAACAAAGGACTTGTGAAGACTTTAAGACTTTGTGAACTTTAAGAACTGGTGTTTCTGAAGCTTCTTGCTTCTAGGTCTATAATTTAATGATTAACAACCATCCAAATGTATTCATGATTTTTGGTGGCCAAGTGTCCACAATACAAGCTATTGTAAAAACAACTCATTTGTTGGCAGTCTCAGCAAACAAGCCAGCATCTCAGTGGAAGTGGAGACTGGGAACTGCAGTGTCAGAATTCAGTTCACCCATTGAAATTTGAAACATGCGCTACTTTCTGGCTTACAACTGAACTGTCCTGGCATTGCCACCCATTCAAGCAGCACTTCCTTTATTACTGCATAATGATTGTATTGCATCTCTAACATGGTTCCCAACAGAGATCCTTGTTGCAGGATTTTATAGAATCATAGAATGATCAAAAATTAGAGTTGGAAGGGACCTCAGGAGGTCAAATCTAGTCCAACCCCTGCTCAAAGCAGGACCATCCCCAACTAAGCCATCCCAGCCAAGGCTTTGTCTAGATGGGTCTTAAAACCTCCAAGGATGGAGATTTCACAACCTCTCTGGGTAACATATTCCAGTGTTTTTCCACCCTACCAGTGAGAGTTTTTCCTAATATCTAACCTAAACTTCCCTTGCTGCAACTTCAAACCATTGCTTCTTGTTCCGTCATCTGTCACCACTGAGAACATTCTGCTGTTGGAGAGATGCTATAGTGTATATATATATATTTTTTTAGAAAGAAAACTGTATACTGTGCTTTTTGTAATGTTTCATACAGTATTACGTGGTGTTTTTTAACCGGCGATGCCTTAAGAGTCCATATTTGATATGGCACCTTATAACAGTGAGATCTTAGACCAAAACTGAATATCCATCAGTAAATAAAAGCAAGAAAACAGTCAGTAATAAATAAGCCAATGCATTCTTCAGAGCAGAAACTTAAGGGTTTTCAGAAACATTGTGGATTGGTAAGGCTGAAGTGTATCAACATATATCTATACGTTGAGATGGTTATGAATCTTGCTTAATGAGCTATGCATTTTGCAGTGGTACTAGACATAGTTATATTCAATTACAGCTTATTTGGGGGCTATCAAAACAGTCTTAAATATAGAAATAGTCATAGGACCTGCAAAAAGGACTGGGGGGTTGTCCCACATTTATTCTTTTAAGGGGTTTCCAAATTAAAATGCTCAGTTTACAAGTAAAAACATTTTTTGAATTGCAATACCTGCAAGCTCAACCTGGGATATGATAGTTAAGGTAGATTCTCTTGTGCAGTATCATAATCACCAGTCACGTAGGTTCTGTATATCCAATCATGTGCTCGGTTGCCATTCTGACACCTTTTTATTCTCAGTGGGATTGCACAGATGTGAGCAGCCCTGTAACTTCAACAAATGTATTAAATAATGCTGCTTGTCACAAGAAAGATTAATTTATACTTTTCTATAATTTGGTCATGCCCTGCTAAGAATAAAATATAGCAAACTTCTTTTAGTCAGTAGTCAGCATATGTGGGTGTGGACACGTAACAATGGAACTGTCTCAAAATGCCCCAGATCGGGTTCACATTACTGCTGGACATGGTGTGAACACATAGAATTGAGCAGTTCCCAAGTGTCACTGATTGGGAGTGGATTCACAGTTGAATGAAGTGTTGTGGCTTCTACATCAGGGGTTGGGAACATGCACCCAGCCTAGCATGTCTCATGTGGACAAGATGGGGGAAGAGAGGTGCTTGCACCCATCTTTTTGGAATCCCAAGAGCGGGTGACCTATGGCTGGAGGCATTCTCACTTTTCTGTGTTCCTTTCTCTCTTAAACATGAGTTCAGTAAACTTCAATAGCCCGTGATTGACTGAATTCTGCCATACGCGTGCCTGGCTTGGGAAGTACTTGGCCACAACAGTACTTGGCCAATACATTAAGTTGTTAGAAAGATAGCTTTTATTGAACAAGCAGTGCAAGGGAGCTCATTGATTGAAAAGTGCCAACAAATGGAAAAAATTGGGCAGTGGAGTTCTGGCTACGTAACAGTGGCCACTTGCAGCAGTGTGTCTCTGCATATATGTGTGTGTGGGGAAAGCAATGTAGCATGGGATGCCCGAAGAACTAAGTAGCCCCCTGTCCACATTTAATGCTAAATCAGTTCACAGTGGATTGGTTTAAAATAGTACTTGATTTTCCTGGTATACTTTTGAACTGTTCCAGACAGATCTAAATAGGTTTAATATGTTTGTATGTCTGTCTGCTTAAATGTAAACCACATTAAAATCATTCTGAGTTTTATGTGCGTCTATGGCCCGTGGCTGCAAACCAGAACAGCTTTGAATAGGAAGGTGCAGCAGCTTTTACAGTCAGAATGGAATCAAACTTTTCAGCCTTTAGAACTGTTGGATACACTTCTAATGGTGCTTAAATTGACATGTGTGACCACTTCTAAATTGTGAAATTTTGTCATTACATAGCATGTCACATTTAAATATGGATTTTAAGAGAGTGAACTGCTAGGGTTAACAAATTCATATGCAACAAACTCACTAATTCATACTGCAAAATTGGTGAGTCATCTTGTGAGAGGAAGAAAATGCAAGAGAAGGCATTTTCAGATGGCTGGCATTCAAGTGTGAAATTGCGCAATCAAGGGATGTCTGGGAGACAATAACGATACATGAGAAGTAGAAACTTTCACCTACTCTCTTCTGGGATGTTATTGCACCTCTTGTCAGCTATTCGTATAATCCCAGTGTACTCCCTTTTTGAAGCTGCTGCATTGCAGTGTTTAGTCCTGGAGCCCTGCAGACAGCCTTCCTATAACTTGGTGGCCAGTTTACTGGAATAGATGTAAAATAGTTCTTAAACCAGTTAAAAAAGGGATAGTTAAAGAATGTTTTCTTGCTAAATTGTTTCACTTAACTTAGTTTTAACAAGATTAATTAGTGTTTCTTAACGTGTTAATTGCTCTCTGACCTCCTTTTAGATGAAGGTCCATCTTTTAATATTACATATATATGATTATATAAATATACTTATTCATATATATTGTGTAGATGAGCAGAGCTTCCTAACACATTCATACATAAGAGGACTTTCAGTTAAAAGACATTGTCTGAGCCACATGAATGATTTTTAAGGAACATTTATTATATATACTTCAAAGAATATACTATTCTTTGAGTGAAGAAGGAAATCCCTAAATAAGTTTGAGAAACACAGTAACAAATAACATGCCATCTTGTTTATGCAAACTAAAAGAAACTTTCCATTATTTCTAAAGAAAATATGTTTTTCAGAACCGTAAGTTGTATATATTTTTAGCTGTTAAACCAAAATATTAATTTATAGGAGAAAAATACCTGCATTAGTTAGCAAAACAAAACAAAAGCCCAGGTTGTCAGATTTCCCTTCACAGCTCCTGATACCAGTATTTTATACCCTCACTTTACTTTGTGAATATATTGTGCAACATCATTGTAGGTTTCTCTAAACTGATTTAAAATGTATAGTGTAAACCTTCTACAGGAGAAAATAGGAAAATCACGCCTGCTTAGCAAATGATTTTCCCTCCTCCATGTTGCCTGCAAATAGCTTAGCAGGTAGTGCATTCCACAGTGTAGAAATATGTGTTAAGTGCTACTGGAAGAACTAGCTTTTGTTTCTATTTACTGCTGTAATTCTCAAGCTTTTAAACTTGAGGCACCCCTCCACAACTTCTTTGAGTTTAGTGACACTTTCTGCAGATGTGAGCAGAGGGAGCCCCTCCTCTTCCCTGCGCAAGGGAGATATGCCATACCCCTTCACTCTGGGTTTGCCTTGATACATGAAACCCAGGGGCAGGGTTTTTGCAGGGTTCAGCTGAGATGCTTGAAAGGAACCTGATTTTCCAGAAGTGCTGCGCTATAGCTGTCTGAGGATCTTGGCCCCTGTCTGCAAGTAGCACTGCAAATCCTGCCTAAATTGCTGGGGGCAAGTATAAACTTCCTTGCCTTCCTTCTCTGGTTTGCTTACCTTCTCCCTCCCTCTCTTCAGCCAATCTAAGTCACAATTTTCAGCTGCATTTCTGAAATTAGAGAACGTGGAACATCAGGGAGCAAGAATGGATGGGTTGAGGAAGTTTTCTGGAGCCACCTTCTGAAAGTGGAGGACCCCCTGCTGCCATCCCATTGAGAGCTGCTTCCTCCTGTGCTTGGCGCTTCCCAGGGCAGCACCATTCTGGGTTAAACTGCTTCCCTCCCCAAACCCACCCCTCAGTGCAGCTTCCACTCCCCAACCTGTGGGAAGCAGCCTCCCCACATCACTAGAAGACTCCAGCTTCCCATGTAAGGAGATGCCTGTCCTGTAGCTGCCTCCTCCCCTGCACGTCTGGCTTTCAAGAACCAGTGAGCCCTAGGCACGAGCTGCGAAGAACCATTGTGGCCTGCTCCTCCTGCTTAAGTAGGCATGTTTGGGGTGCAGTGTACCTCCGCGTGTGGGCTCTTCAAGGGAGCCCCCTCACTGAGGCACATGGAGACAGGGAAGCAGCCAACCCAAGGCTGCTTGCACTCCTGCCGTGAAGCATCTTGTGCCCCAGCCAACAGGAGCAGGTGACTAGGGTGCAGGGTGCCTCAGCATGGGGGCTCCATGGTGCATGGAGTTGGGAGAGCAGGCAGCCCTGGACTGCCTGCCCCTCCATCTCTGTGTTTGTCCCAGCACTTGCCACTTTGGCATGGTTTGCACTGTTTTTCTTTGGGAGTTTTTGGGTTTTTTTGTTATGGGGGGGGAGGGGGGAGGGTTTGCTACCAAGAAATCCTGGTAACAAATTTTGCCCCAGTGTTGCAAATTAGTAGTGCCAAGCACTGATTAATGTGCAACTTCTGATGCTACAAAGAGATTTGCAGTGCTACAAACCACACGTGCCTGCATGTCTGGATCTAGCCTTTGTCTTCCATTTGAGGGGGTGTTTTCCTCTTGGTGTGTTAATGCTTGCTTCTTGAACAGCGAAGTGTTCCTGCACAGGCCATGCTTGTATTTCACTAGTTACAACATTAAAGCCTGTTTATCAAAGATGCTGAAGAAATTGATCTCTGGTCTGATTCAGTTAGGTACTTAAGCATTTGAGTACATGGAGTCCTTAACATATGACTTTGAGTTACGATTAAAACGGCATTTACGACATTTGTAAATTGATACCCTGTTTCAAGGTTCCCATGCTGGTTTTGCCTTTATGATGGCCAACACAGCTGCATCCAGCTGGCAAGTCTGTTGTGGTGGGAGGGAGGGAGGGAAGGGGCATGCAGGGACAAATCAATGCCCCTGCAGTGAGGGAGGGGTTGAGGCTGGGGCTGGGACTGGGACAAGCGCTGCCCAGGGAGGGGGTGGGGCAGCTTGCACTGCTGTGTGCTGCCAGTGTGGCGGCTTGTCTGGTGGCTCTCATCACTACTCCCACCACCAGTCCAGGAGGGCATGGTGTGGGGGTGTATGCCTCAGGATTAGTGCAAAGCGGGTGGGGCCAGAGCTGGACATAAGGTGCTGGGGGCAGGGGCTATGCCCCCCTGCCACTTGCCCAGCCGGCGTTGGGCTGGCACAAGACTGAGCTGTTGCACTGCCTCTGGACAAGTGGCACACAGTGGTGGGAGCTGGTCCAGCCTCCCCGCACCTCCCAGATGAGCAGAGGCTTTGCCCCATCTGGGCGAACAGCTGCAGGGGCATGGGGGGGCTTGTGCCAGACCAGGATGGGCTGCGGAGTGGGAGTGATGTGGGGGCTGCAGCAAGTTTTTGTGGGGCATGCCCCCCCCCATGCCCTGCCGCAGCTCATCTGGGAGGCGCAGGGAGACCAGGCTGGCATCCGCCGCTGTGTGCTGCTTGTCCAGCAGCAGTGCAGTGGCTCAGTCTCGCGCCAGCCCTGCACCCTCTAGGTAAGCGGCAGGGGGGACGTAGCCCCCACTCCCAGCACCTTTCACTCTTGTCAGCCTGGTGCAACCCCTCTCACCCCATGCCATCTTGGACTGGTGGTGGGAGCAGTGGCAAGAGCTGCTGGACAAGACACCACACGAGCAGGTCCCAGACCAGTGGTGCGCAGTGGTGCGAGCTGCCCCATTGCCTCCCTGGGCAGCGTTTGCCCCAGCCCAGGTCCCAGACCCAATCCCTCTCTCGCTGCAAGGGGATTGATCTGTCCTTCCATGCCCCTTCTCTCTCCCGTCCCACCACAACAGACTTACCAGCTGGACACAGCCGTGTCGACTGCCGTGACAACCGTGGTAAAGAAGCCAATCCCCCATTGATATCACTCCTATGGGAAAATTAGTTCTGAGTTATGACATTTTTGTCTTAAGACGCAGTTTTCAGGAACTAATTGTGTTGAAAGTCTGAGGACTGCCTGTAATCCTGTCATCTTTATTGGGACAACTCACATTCTTTAAATTAAGGAATGCCCTTAAGTATCTCACTGTTTCTCATTTCTCATCTTGGAGACATTGACATTCTGTACATACCAGTTTGCTTCTGTTCATTTTAAACAAGTATTCCAAATAGTCACTGGTGTATGTGGTGACATATTTGAGGCTGTTCTCATGTTGTCTCTCCATTTACTGAAAGTTTACAAGCATGTATGCCCATCCTCCACTGTCCTTGGCTAATGCTTATGGACGAAGAGTGTCTTTGCTTCTGAAGAAGACTCGGAGTTTCTGCCCATCCAAGATCTTTTTCTGCATCTTTTTCTTCTTTCATCAACTTTGCCCACCACTCCTGTAAACAAATCCATGTGTCCAGCCATGTAGCACTCTGCGTTCCGCATTACTGCAGCCACTGAGTTGATATAGCCAGTTATGCAAGGCACTGGTCTGCACTGATGGCTTGTCAGATTGCATGGCCATTGAGATTTACTGGGTAGGGTCATCATAACACAACTTTTGGTGCTAATTCTGCCCAGAAGTCTCAAGAACCAGATGCAGCCATGTTTGGGCTTTATTAACCAGGAACAAAGGTCACAAACTGACAGCAGATTTAGACTCGATATCAGGAGAAACTTCTTCATGGTAAGGGTGGCCAAAATTTGGAATGGGCTTCCAAGGGAGGTGGTGCTCTCCCCTGCCTTGGGGGTCTTTAAGAGAAGGCTGGACAGGCACCTGGCTGGGGTCATCTGGCCCCGGAACTTTTTCCTGGCTAGGCAAGGGGTCGGACTCAGTGATCTGTTGAGGTCCCTTCCCACCCTAGCATCTGTGAACCTTTAGGCCAGTGGTTTCTAACCTTTTTTTTCCATGCCCCACTGCTGTGAGCAGAGAGCGGTGACGGCCTGGGGGCGGGGGAGCTCCTGGCATGTGGCATGGCTCGTCTTTTCTGTTTGGCACCGCCAGCATTGCCCCCATGACCATCATTTGGGTCATGACCCAGGGTTGGGAACTGCTGCTTCAGGCAAACAGTATACCCCACAGACTGAGCTTGTTCAGCTTCTTTTTTTATTATTCCAATTGCTCTTTTTGTTTTGGTGGATATAGTTGACCAACTGGCTGAAGGAAGGGGACAACATAATGATGCACCTGGGGAGGAATAACCAGCACCATACCTACAGGCTGGGGAACTCCCCTCTTGTCAGTACAGAGGCAGAAAAGGATCTTGGAGTCATCGTTGACTCCAAGATGAACACGGGCCGGCAGTGTGGGGATGCAGTCAGGAAGGCCAACCGTACTGTGTCATGCATCCACAGATGCATCTCAAGCAGGTCCAAGGAGGTTATCCTCCCCCTCTGTGTGGCACTGGTCAAGCCGCAGCTGGAGTACTGTGTCCAGTTCTAGGCACTTCAAGAGGGATGCGGACAACATGGAGAGGGTCCAGAGGAAGCCGCTTGCATGATTGGGGCAACAGGGCAGGCCCTACGAGGAGAGGCTATGGGACCTGAACCTGTTCAGCCTCCAGAAGAGAAGGCTGAGGGGGGATCTCGTGGCCTGTTACAAACTAGTCAGGGGGGACCAGCAGGCATTGGGGAAGTCGCTGTTCCCCCGAGCACCACCAGGAGTGACCAGGAATAACGGTCACAAGCTGGCAGAGGGTAGATTTAGGCTAGATATCAGGCGGCGCTACTTCACGGTCAGGACAGCTAGGATGTGGAACCAACTTCCAAGAGAAGTGGTGCAGGCTCCTACCCTGGGGGTCTTTAAGAGGAGGCTAGATGTACACCTTGCTGGGGTCCTTTGACCCCAGTACTCTTTCCTGCCATGGCAGGGGGTTGGACTCGATGATCTGCTCAGGTCCCTTCCAACCCTAGAAACTATGAAACAGAGTGTGTCTCAAACAACAGAGCCTCTCTCAACTTCTCATATGGGAAGGAGAACTTGGGAGTTTCAAAATATAGTCAGATTCATTGTGATATTCTGACATCCTTTGATAGCTTGTCTTGTGGCTTAATAAAAAGCTTAGTCACAAGGGGGAGACCAATCTTGTTTTTTTTCAGCAGATGTCTTTTGGGTATCCTACATTTTAATTCAGTTTGTCTAATAAGATATTCTTCACTTACCAAACTATTTTATTCTCTTTGTTTCCTTTGTATTGCTGCAGTTCTTATCACTAAAAGTGAGGCAGTAAAGAAACATTTTTGGTGAAAGGGGACTATTTATGTTAGAAGAGTAGACTGCATTTGAAAATATGATCAACTTCTCTTTAATACATGTACAGCTGGATTTAGTGTAGGTGCAGTTGGATTAGGGACGTGATCTGTCAAGAGTTTGTCCTTTGTAAAGCCATTGCCATATATGCCAGTGACCCAAGTTTAAACATTAAAAATTAATACAAAATTTAAGACTGTATGCCACTGTAAGCTTACAAAAAATAGGAAAGCTTTAATATTTATATTTCAAGGTGTGCTTTTTTCCTAGAAATAATACGTTGAAATGAAAAACATCAGTAGCAGAATGAGTTTTGATGATTTTAAAAGTTTAAGTTTAGTGGTAGCTTGTTTTGTGTGTGGAATATATCCAAGATGGTTGTAAATAGAGAAAGGATCAACGTTTTTAATAAAGTAATGGCTCTGTTTTTGCTATGAAGGCTGGAGACGTCTGAAAATGTTTAGTAAAAGTCCAATTTTGTATGCTTCTAAACAGGGTAGGCATTGTGTATATGAGCAGACTTCACTGACAATTTGTGCTAATTATAAACGTCACTTGTACTTTAAAAGAAATTCTGAATAGCTTTTTATTTTAGTTTCCTCTAGATATGTTTCTATTGTGATAAAACAATGTGTGGTTCCTTGAACATGCCAGCATTGTCCCCAAGTATAATGTGATTACAAATTAGAAGGTAACGCTTTTACATATGTATGCATTTATTTTTAAGGTATAGGAAAACCTGGAAATGCTTAAACTTTCTAGAAATAATGACTACAAGTTCATTATTAATTGCATGGATTAATAAGGGGGAGAGCATACATGTTTGTTATTTAGATATCTGTTTTTTGGTTGTGTTTCAGCTTAAAATTATGAATTCTGGTATGGAAGACTGAAGTGGGAGTTTTTTTAAAAAGACATCAGAAGGAGTGGATGAACTGAATTTGGAGATGATTTGTTGCTACAGTTATAGGAGCTACATGTGTAGGATCAAGTCCATAGAGGAATTTTTTTTATAGTAGCTGTTACCAAAGTAAACCTAATTTTTAAAGTGTCATTTTACTGTTTGGTTGTTCAGGCTTATTCTTTTGATTTAAAAAAATTTGATAGTTCTCTAGTCCTTGAAAGGTATGCAGGTTGTAGCCATATTAGTCTAGCGGCAAAGTGAAAATCTGGTTGTTTTAATAAAAGAAAACACCTCTACCGCAGGTCCTGATTGATAGTCCTTGAAAGAGACCTCAAGCAGAAACTGTTCACACCTAAAGTCTGCACCTAATGCTTTGAAATGTAGAAGGAAAAAAAATATTTTCTTCAAAATAATTTCTCATCACATTTATCACAGAGGAGGAGGATGATCTATTAATTCATCGTTTTTTGCATGATTCCTGTACAGAGCTGCTAAGGGAAATTACTGTTGCAATGTTCTTGTATATTGTAAATTGGCATTGCCATCTCCCCTCATCATTTGACTGTGTTTCAAAATTAAAAGGCTTTGAAACTTATAAGGGCCTAGGTTTGAGCCTTTATGATGCCAATTCATTTAATTATTAAACTGGCAGAAAGGAAAGCTCCCCAAAAATAATCTTTTCTCTCTTCACTCCACTGGGTACAAGAGCAGCATAGGTAGAATCAGAAAAGAACTTACTAGGGCTGTCAGTTAATTGTGATTAATGTGTTAATTGTTGTTTGTGTTAATTTTTCTAATGTGTTAATTGCGCACATGCTTTTGAAATCTGAGCCCAGGCTCTGCTCTGCTGCCATCACCGCTGCCTCGGGGCTGCACTATAGGGCAGGGCAGCCCAAGCGTGGCTCCAGGTGGCTGCAGTGGTGGGGAGGGGCGCACGCAGACAGACATGCAGCAGGAGCCTGTAGGTGGCCAGGAACACAACCAGGTGGCGTGTGGAGCAGCAACCAGCAGGTAAGTATGTGAAGGGGAAGGGGGGTGGAGCGGGAGCAGATCAAGGCCCACACAGTGAGGGAGAGAGTGGAGCAGAGACAGGGGAAGGGGCTGGGGTGAATGGGGCCCTGGAGCTGGGGCGGGTCGTGGGACAAAGCTGTGGCATGTCCAGGGGTGAGGGGCATGGGGGAGGGGGGGTGCTCCCACTGCTGTGCACAACCTGGGGGAGGCATGAGAGGCACATGTCCCCTGGATTTGTGTGTAGGGCAGAGGTGGGTTGCTGCTGCACATTGGGCTCTGCGCCACACTGTCTTTCCTGTGGAAGTCACGTGTTGGCTGCGCTACACGTCCTCTGCCTGACTGGCAGCAGGAGGCACAGCATGGTGTCGCACGGCTCCTGGGGCAATGCCAGCGGGGTGCATAGCCCAGCACGCCTCCACCCTACGCACAAATCCAGGGGATATATGCTACCCATGCCTCGTCTGGGGGTGCGCACAGTGGCAGGGACCCCCACCCATGCTCTTGAGCCACAGCTTTGTCCCACAACCCGTCCCTGGCCCTGCCTCTGTCCCACTCCCTCCCTTATCACTGAGGCCTTGATCTGCCCCCCTGCCTTTTCTCTCCCCCATGCCCCTTCCCCTTCACAGACTTACCTGCTGGGCTGTCTGTGTGTGTGTTTTTCTACCCCTCATTCGCAAGCTACAGCATCCCCAGCCCTGCTGCTTCCCCTCACTACTGACCCACAGTACCCCACATCCTGCAAGGGCATGCAGGAAACTCCTTCCCTGGGCTCCAAAGCCCACACACGCACCCATAGCCCCCACTCCTTTACAAATATCCCCCCCACACACACACACCTCACACCCACCTCCCAACAATATAAAGTGATGTTGCGTAACTTTGAGTTTTTCTGTGTGTAATTTTGATCTTTTTGCTGTGTGATTAAGATTGTGATTAATTGCAACTAATTTTTTTTTAGCATGCAACTAATCAAATTTCACGATCACATTTTTAAATTGTTTGACAGCCCTACTTATTACTGGATTAAGACTAACAAGTATTCTCATGCTGAATTCAAACTCTTAATGTTCGTAACTCTTAAACACCTTTTTTTTCCTCTGGTAAGCCTTGTAAAATTATTTGAAAGGTACAACACGAACATGACCTTACTAAAACCTGTTTCTTATTGTTAAGAATTTGCTTGTAAAAAGAGGCAAAGTAAACATTTATAATTGTGACAGGGCAGTAAACCTGCCCTGCCATGAAATCCCGAAGGAACAAAGAAGAAAGAACAACTTACTGCGGGGAGCCCAGGCAGAGAGAGGAGATGTGGAAAAACTGAGTTGGTGAAACACCGTGAGAAGACCTGGATGATGATTAGCTTGGTCAGCTGCAAGAGCTGGGGAGGCAGCCAGTGGGAAGCTGCCGCTGCCAATGCAGCTGACCAATGTGGGGGAACTAAAGGGACACCAAGGAGGCAGACAGGGTTGGTCTGGAAAGGAGCAGCCCACGTTGAGGACCCCACGGGTGCACAGTAAAATGGCAGCAGCAAGGGACCGACCACAGGAGGAACTAAGAGAAGAGTCCCAGTGAACCACATACCTGTGGAGGCAGGCAGATGAGACAACTGCAACATCTCGGCTGGTGAGTCTGATCCAGGTGGGGTGAGCAGCCTCTCCAGAGATCTGGAAGAAAGAAGAGATGGGGATGCATGTGGGAGTGAGTTTGAGGCATTGCTCCTAGTCGACCGAGCCCTGAAGGATAAGGGCTGGGAGGGACTGTGAGATGGTGGGCTTGGGACCTGTACAGGGAAGAGCAGGGGGAGTGCTTGGGAACCAGGAACAAGATATGGAGAGCCAGACCAGGGGGAGGTGACTCCTGTAGGGGAGAACTGTGCTGGCCATATTTATAACAACAGGTGTGGCATGGGCAAGGTATGGGGATGGTGGAGCCCTGCAATGAGGAGCCAACCTCCTAAGTCCCAGAGCTGTCTCATAGGACTGTATACATTGGTGGTTCCTTCCTTTCTATCAAAGTCATGGCAGGCGAGTGCAAATAGACTGTCCGGTCAGGTGTGAGACCCCAGCTCTGTCAGTGGCAGGACACGGCTAAACCTTTCAAAATAATTAGTGAAGTTTTATTTTGGTACTTCAGAGATCCAGTTTGACCGTTACTATTGTGAAAATACTAAGCAGTAATACAACCTCAAAAAAACTCGTAAATGGGCCATCAAACAAAGTGATGAAAGAATCTCTTGATTAGTCCCTTAATTCATATTTAATTTTTCCTTAGATTTTTAAGGTCATTGCTGAGCTGTATTTCTTGCATTGTGCATCAGTAAGAACAGTGATGAACAACATGTTCTGTTCCTCTACTACATTAGAGGAACTTAGATTTATTACAACCAACAAAGTGTGTGCACACCAAATAGCAGTTCAGCATATTAATGACTTAAGAATGAACTGAAAAATAGGGACAGTGTTTTTCACAAGCTAATAAGGTAAATTAACTGTATTTTAAAATTGCTTTTTATTTTAAGTAATATCCTTATTCTGTGCTGCTTATTTCAACTATTAAGGTATTAGGTTAAGTGTCATATAATAGTTTAACTATCTGTGACCTAATATTTTTCAGTTGCACATTAGCCCCTCAACACCCTCCTGCCAAAGTACTGTTATTGTCTAAAGCAGGGGTGGCCAGCCTGTGGCACAGGTGTCATAAGCATCATGGGCAACCTCTGTATGGCATGTGGTAGACTGGGGAGGGGACAGGCAATACAGTGGCAGATAGGGCAGGGAGCAGAAAGTAGAGCAGAGGGTGGGGAGTGGGGAAGGGATCAGAGTGGCACTAGGCAAGGTTGTGGGGATAATCTGGCTACCTACCAAAAAGATTGCCTCCCCCCATTCTAGCAGTTGGCAACATTTCCCTGTGTTCAGCCCAAAAGACCCATCTTGGGGCTCAGGTGGGCCTGCGCTACAGCTGCTTTTTCACCCCAGCACCTACCTAGCTGCAGTACAGCATCAGCAAGCTTTCTGCCGTCCAGCCACCCAGCTGCCTGCCCACAGCATCGGCAAAGTTCCTTCCTGCCGAACACCACTGAAGCCCCAGGCAAGAGGACCAGATCCAACCTGATCCTAGCCCTGGTCTAGAAGGGCTACCATGATAGCCTTTGAAGCGGAAAAGTGGTTCATGTTTCAGGAGAAATGATGGCATTCACAGTGTTGTAGCAGGGTTGTGAAGAGGAAATGCTGTTTTATACAGATAAATGGCATAAATCTCCTTGCTATTACTAGGATTCTTTAATTGCCTGAAGATTGTGGTTAGTATTGCCAAGGAGAAACAGAAAAGTAAAGAGTGTGTATACTTATGTTCACACATTTCATCTAAAAGGTGACTTGAATGCACGGTACTTATCAGTTTTGTTTGTTTGTTTTTTACATTTAACCCAAATGAGTTGGTTACTAAAACGTTTTAATGTTTTAACTTAATCGTGCAATATCATTGCATTAAAATATACCATATGAATAGCATAGTATGGCCTTATTAGGAAAAAAAAAGCCTGCAAATTTTCTATCCATATGGCAGTCTATAATAATAAATACTAAGCTTCAAATACAATCAACTTGATAGTTCAAAGGTTTTTCAGAGAATTCATGTAATGAGAAGGGTAAAGAAAAATAGAAGTGGTGGTGTGCACTTGTAACTCCTTTCAGATATTTGCAGCTCATATATAGTCAAGTTCCACATTTTATCAACTGTTTGGCAGCGTGGGTTGATTGATTTAAATCATTCTGATTTCACTCTTGATCTTGATTTGCATTTTTGTTTTTTAGTTATTTTCGTAAAGGGAGGTTGCTTTTCGTGGGTCATAACTATTAGCATATGCTTAGCTGCAACAGTGGTCATCTGCACACTACATTTGGAAGGTGTTTTGGTTTGCTAACCCAGAGGACACACTACAGCTATTCACATTTATTTAAGCAGGTCTGTAATGTAACATGCTCATGAGGGTTAAAATGGTAAATGATGCGTTTCTCTTTTACTGGTGTTGGGTTTTTTTGATTTCTCTGATTTGTTTGAACTTCTTTTGGATGTAAATTAGAGTTCAACTAAAATTCACGAAAACAGTTGCTGATTAAATCAGTGTGCTGGGTACATAAGGGAAATGAGTTTATCAAAACATGTCTCATTTAAACCAAATAACTTTAATCAGTGCAATACCTGTAGTTAATACATTAATACATTGAACCAATTGTTTCTGGTCAGTGTGTTCTACAGCAAGGGTATCCAGCTGGTGGCCGATAAGGAGTTAACATGCAGCCCCCAAACTCCCACCCATCCGTTGCTGCCCCTGTTGCTCCCCCTCCTTCTCCTGGCATCCCTGCCGGGGGCCAGGGCAGGTCAGCCCAGCCCATGTCGTCAGGGAAATTGGTAGGCCGGAGTAGCACAGTGTACTGGGGGAGCCCACAGGGAGCTCAGGTGAGGTACGATGTCACACTGTGTGCTGGTGAGGCTCACCTGCCTGTTCATGGTGCATTGGGAGAGTGCCTGCCTGTGTGGTGTGATGGAGCACCCACACACACAGTGCACCTGTCTCTGCATGTAGGGTGCAACCTAGGGAGCCCGTGACCTTGCTAGTGCTCAGCCCCTATGGTGTGTAGTTCCACTGATGTGGCCTCTGGGGCATGCAGGGCCTAGCTGTGTTCTATAGGATGCTGAAACTACTACATTTTCTCTTGCCTTATTTCTTCTATTCAGAAATTGGCAGAGGAAGCCAAGTCTATTTTTTCTGTTTCTGATCAGTTTTTTTCAATTTTCAGTGAAACAGTCATTGAACTAAACTAGTTAAATAAACTGAAATAAAATATTTACCCTGCATCTGCAAGAGGCTGTCTTTGGCTATAGCTGATTCAGCAAATCCTGGTTGTGGTCATACTAACAAATTACAATGAATTTAACAGGGGACAAAGAGTTACTGTGTGCATCAGCTACTCTGGTAACTGTCTGTGTGCCGCCGCATGCCCTCCCCCCGTTCCACAGCAAATGAACCTGAACTCGTAATTTATCATTTGTGATAAAACTGGGCACTTAGTTACTATGGACTGGTTGACACATGGTAAATCCTTGCTCTGGTTTACTGTAACTTGCTAATTTTTTATCCCTTCTAGTTCCAGGTGCTCAGGCAGCAACTTTGACTACCTCAATGGTTTGACTTTTTTTTACAACTTTAGCAGCAGATGCACACTCCTGTTTGTTTAATTTTAAAATATGTAATAGATTGTAGTAATTATAAATCTTAATATAGGTTACCATATTAATACTTAAATTAGAAAATAAATCAATGATCTGACTTCTAGATTTTTTTACATCTCTTTTAACTATTCTGCTATGAAACAAATATCTAGTGCAACGTAACAAATTGTGCTGGTGAGTGGGAACAATTGATAGACTAGAAGTGCATTTTTATTTTAATCCTGAAAAGACCAGCAGAAGCCTAACTGTAAAGTTGTATTCTGTCAGTATTTTCATTGTACCCAAGTACAGCAGTGGTGTTCAAACCCTGCTCTTTCAGTTTCTTTTTTTATCCGTTTCTGTAAATGCCTGTTCTGTGATTTAAGGCCCTCTCTCTATGAATCCCACTTCAGAGCTTTGATTAAATGGCTTTCGTAGTATTACTGAAATTAGTAAGATTGTGCTGTTTAAAACACGGTGCCTACCTGCTTTTTAACCACTAAAAAGTATACAAAAGGGAAAACAAGAAATTCATACTGGCTCAGGTTTTCTGTAGCTCAGGAGGAAAATGGCAAGCCCCAGAAACACACCAGTGTTTGAGAAAAGGGGAAAGGAACTCGTAGGTGGATGATATGGGATTAGGGAAGACACAACTAATGCCCAGTTTGGGAGTAACATAAACTTCCTTAGAAACTCTGCTAAGGAATTTGTAACCGTCCTTGATGGTGGTTTTCATTTGTTTCTGTAAGTGAATGTTTTCTGTTACAAATTTTGACTTGCTCAAGCTAACACAATAAATGGTTTCAGAACTGGCTGATCTCAGGAGTTCATGGCATCCAGTGTTGCTCTATAATCTCTACACAGCATTGACTTTGTTGGTGTCATGATTCTGGTAATTTCTAAATAGGACGTATTAGTATTTACCACTGTGTTTTTCACTGATGTAAGTAAATGTGTCCACTACTAAGTATTACTGAATTTACAATTGTATTACGCTGGACTGCTGATAGAGATACTAATAGAGTATCTTCAGGAACCCTACTTAGGGAGAATTAATAGGAGAGAAAAATACTCTTGAGAGATCTCAAGTAAAGACAAAACCCTAATTTCCACCCAAGGTAAAAAATCAGCATGCCATGATGATGTTTCACAGTACTTTGAATATCCATTGAGCTTATACCAAGTGGAAGCAATTCTTATCAAATCAGTGAGCACATCTCTAATGTTCATGGAGTTGAAGCAAAGCATCTTTATTCTGTGGACACTTTTTTCCCCACACACATTCCATTTTTATTGTTTTGGAGCATACCCAATCTAGGTAATTACTCATGCATAGAAGTATTTCATTAACTGAGAAAAGAGTGTAATGTAAACATGCATATTGAAAAGTTTGTGTTCTTTGTTCCTTTTTTTTACCAGTAGATTTAATTGAATGATAATTTGATCTCATGTCTCTTTACATTGACAGAATTTTATTTTTAAATGCATCTGCCTGATAGTAGAAGTATGACAAGGCCTTGCTTCATTGACTCTTGCTGTGATAGCTGGTTTATGACTAAAGTAGCTTTGAGTATTTTGCCTTTAATCTAAATGTTTCCAGCAACAGTGCATAGCAGTAGATCTCTGGTAATTTTAGAACATTTCAGTTGTAAATCATTAACAGGAATGCCAGTGGTGTTAGTGAACGTGCTGCTGGAGAAGGGACCCCTTTCCTACACTTTCTTTCAACATGCTGTGTATGTCAATTGCTACTCAAGATGGCACTCTCCTCATGCCAAGTTTGAAATATCCCTGTGTTTGAGGTTATTAATTAATGAAAACATGGGGAAGGGGGCAGAAAGGTAAAGTAATTAATTTAGAGTAACAATTGCAATATGTTAGCGAAGCTGAAGAAAGAATTCTCATGTGCACTATAGATGACAGGGTCTTAAACCCTTAGGCTTGGATGACATTTTCATAGACAGACTGTCTATACCACTTGTAGTTCCATTTCATCCTTGCAGCAAGGGCAGCAATTGTTTATATAGTTTGGCAACTGGAAATGAGGAGGAAAGCAAATAATATATGATCAGCCAGCTGTTTGTGGGCCACAGTCTGAGAACCTCTTACAAAGCTTGCTTTCTTACTAGATCTATTTAGATTAGAGCAATGTGAGATTTTTTTGGCAAACAGTAAATTTCCAGAAAAGCAGCTTCGTTCCTCCTGAAACTACATGTGAATCTGCCAGATAGTTTTGGCTGGAAAATATTTTTTTCAAAGCTAGTAGTACATCATATCCTGTCGTAATCCAAAAGATGAGTGGCTTGGATGCTCACTTAATACACAGGCACTTCTACACATGCTCAGGGGAGGCGGTGGCAGTGCTTTAGGGTGACTCAGAGGGGTGCTCTAATTAAAGCACTGCATTATGTCATGTATCAGCATTCCTGTGCTTCAGAATGGCAGCAGTGGTGATGAGCTTTAGTTCAAGTGCTCCTGCTGCCACTTTGAAGCATGGGGACCTGACACACAAAATGCGGGAGGCTGCTGGAGTGTGATAATTACTATGCTTGAGCTGACTCGATTAATCAAGTCTGCTCTGGTGTGCTGTAATTACAATGCATTGGAGCAACTTCTGTGCTAATGTACTGGCACCCTTTGGAGACCTAGGTTCAGTTTCTTCCTGTACGTGAGACCAAGTTAGCGACTATTTTAGAAAAGCTGGATGTGTACAGATCCATGGGGCTGGATGCAATGCAATGCAGCCAAGAGTGCTGAAGGAGTTGGCTGATGTTTTTGCAGAGTCACTGGCCATTATCTTTGAAAACTCATGGCAATGAGGGGAGGTCCCAGACAATTGGAGACGGGCAACTATAGTGCCCATATTTAAGAAAGGGAAGAAGGAAGATCCCAGGGAATTGCAGTAAAGTGAGACTCACCTTAGTCCCCAGAAAAATCATGGATTGGGTCCTCCAAGAATCTATTTCTAAGCACATGGAGGAGAAGAAGGTGATTAGGGGTAGTCAGCATGGATTCACCAAAGGCAAGTCATGCCTTGCCAACCTGATTGCCGTTTATGACGAGATAACTGGCTTAGTGGATGCAGGTAAAGCAGTGGGTGAAATATACCTTGACTTTAGCAAGGCTTTTGATGCAGTCTACCACAGCATTCTCCCAAGCAAGCTGAGGGAGGTATGGGTTGAATGAATGAATGGACTGTAAGGTAGATAGAAAGTTGGCTGGATGATCAGTTTCAATAGCTAGTAATCAATGGCTCTATGTCTAGTTGGTAGCCGATATCAAGTGGAGTGCCCCAGGGCTCGGTCCTGGGGCCAGGTTTGTTCAACATCTTCATTAACCATCTGAAAGATGGCATAGAGTACACTCTAAGCAAGTTCTCAGATGACCCCAAGCTGTGGGGTGTGGTAAACTGGAGGGTAGGGCTAGTATTCATAGTGACCTAGACAAATTGGAGGACTGAGCCAAAAGAAATCTCATGAAGTTCAACAAGGACAAATGCAAAAGTCATGCACTTAGAACGGAAGAATCTCATACACCACTAGAGCCTGGGGGCTGACTGGCTGGGCAGCAGCTCTGCAGAAAAGGACTTGGGGTTACAGGGGAAAATAAGCTGAATATGGGTCAGCAATGTGCCCTTGTTGCCAAGAAAGTTAACAGCATACTGGGCTCCACTTGGAGGAACATTGCCAGCAGATCGAGGGAAGTAATTATTCCACTGTATTCTGCACTGGTGAGGCCACATCTGGAGTACTGTGTCCAGTTTTGGGCCACCCGCTACAGAAAGGATGTGGACAAGGTGGAGAGAGTCTGGTGGAGAGCAACGAAATGGTTCAGGGGCTGGGGCACATGACTTCTGAGGAGAGGCTGAGGGAACTGGACTTCTTTAGTCTGTAGAAGAGAAGACTATGGGGGGATTTGATAGTAGCCTTTAATTACCTGAAGGGGGTTTGAAAGAGGATAGAGCTGGACTGTTCTCAGTGGTAGCAGATGACAAAATAAGAAGCAATGGTCTCAAGTTGCAGCAGGGGAGATTTAGGTTGGATATTAGGAAAAGCTTTCTTAATAGGAGGGTGGCGAAGGTTACCCAGAGAGGTGGTGAAATCTCTGTCCTTGGAGGTTTTTAAGACTCAGCTAGACAGAGCTTTGGCTGGGATGATCTAGTTGGGAATGATCCTGCTTTGAGCAGGGGGTTGGAGTAGGTTACCTCCTGAAGTGCCTTCCAACCCTAGTTTTCTATGATTTTATGAGGGGCTTCTTACCCACATCTTCCACCTCCCAGGCTCATCTTCTAATCTCCAGTCTATCCAGTATTCTGGGCTGAGGTGTTCTTTATTTCTCCAGTTGACATTGTTCTGCTTCAGACATTCAGTGTAGCAAGGGCTTGGATCTAGGCATCTCTCAGGTCAGTGTCTAACCATGACCCTAAAAGTGATTTCAGTGCCTCCTGTTGGAGCTGCTTTGCTCTGTGTAAAATAGTTAAATATTTATTGAGAGTGATTCTCTGGGCTGCTTGTCAGTATGGTCACCAGGGAAGTTCATTGATCTGCTCCAGTGAATGTTAACATATTTACACAAAATGAAAGAGTGTCAGTGGAAAAGATAGAGTACCCTCCAGTGCCCTGTCTTGGGAAGTGGGAGATCTGAATTCAGATCTGCTCAGGAAAGCGACAGAAGAGGCATTTAGCTAATATCTCCCAACATCCTGGATAAGTGCCCATGGTTATTGGAGAAAAAGGAAAACCTCCTCTCCCACTTGGGTGAATCTAGCTTCCCCATCCCCCAGTTCGGCTTCCAGACTGAAAGTTTTTTTTCATATAGCTATAGTTTAAATATATTTATCCTTCCAAGAGTTGTAGTTTGGCTCTCTGAACCTGTGATCAGCACAGTTCTGTATCAGTTGGCAAGCTTATTGGTGACTCATTAGAGGTTTCAAGGTATGTGGAAAATGCTGTAAGTTTTAAAAGGTTAAACAAACAGGGAAGAAACCAAGAATGCAACTTAAATAAAAAGCTGAAGAAGGTTGTAAAAAAGTTGGCTTTTGGTTCCTGCAAAGTGCCTCTAGTTCATATTATTGGGGGTTTTGTAACATTTTTGTTTGATGTAAAAATAAAAACTCTCCCTCGTTTTGAATGACAGGAAAGACTTAATGTTTCAGAGATTATTAGTCAGGAAATGTGATCATAAAATGTATCAGATGAGGTATTTCTAAGGGGGTCAGGGGTATTAATACCATTGTAAAGGGCCCTAGTGAGACTTCATGTAGAATACTGTGTACAATTCTGGCTGCCTATGTTGAGGAAATATTAATTCAAGCAAGAGAGGTGCCCAGAAAGGCTACTAGGATAATCGGGGAATGGGGAGCCTGTCTTACCAGAGGAAGCTAAAAGACCATTCCTTGTTTAGCTTAGCAGATTGAAGGCTGAGCAGGATATGATTTTTGTCCTATAAATGTATACCTTTTTTACAAACACCAAGAAAGGTAAAGAACAAAGGTAAAGGCCAAGAACAAATGGGCACATTCTGGCTATAAGGAAATTTAGAAGGTGGTGTCTAACTCTCAGGGGAGCAAGGGTTTGGGTCAGCCTTCCAACAGGGGTGTAGTAGTGGTAAGAAATACAGCTAGTTTTAAGATGGAGCTTAATACGTTTATGAACAGATTTATTTGATGTTTGTCCTCCTACTGGGCGCACCGTGGACTTAGTGCCTCTGGTAGGCACTTTCATTCTTGTTTTTCTTATGTCCCCACCTTGGGTACCACTTGGATTTTCCAGTCTAACCGCCTGCATTAGCATGACCTGTAAAATTTCAACCAGTAATTCCTACTCTTAGCTCAGCACCTGATGATCAAACTGGAATTTAACTGTATAGCTGCATTCTTATTTAAAGCTCTGCTCATCAATACTGTACATCTTTCAGTGATCCATGTAAAAGCAACCCATCTAAAATTGCCATTTATTAATTCCAGAAGGAATTCCCATTTGATTAAAAAAAAAAATAGAGTGTAAAATGTAACTAAGTAAACAAAGAATATCTGCTTCAACAAATTCTACACGTCCACAAAGTGGCATACAGCCAGTAAGTCTCATAATCCTACTATAAAGGGCACACGAATCATCCTGAGCTCCAACTAGAATCTTATTCACACTTGCCTCTGAGCAAGGGGAAGACAGCACAGTGGTGCTGGAAGTAACCTGATCATCATTTTCTTGATTAAAACAAGACCACTTTCCTGGAAGCTGTGTGTTAGTTAATACACAAGTTATTGACCGCAAAATGGAGGTAACTGGGTAAAATACTAGTTTCTTATACCAGATTTAGACTAGATGAGATTATGGTTATTTCTGGCCTTCTAATATAAAGGAAGAACAGGAGGAACAATGAAAAAATGTCTAGAGCTATCCAGTTCCTCTTCAGATTTGTCAGGTACCCAAAAAAGTGTGAGCCCTGAAAATCTAAAAGTAAGAAGATAGAATATTTTTAGCTTCTTCCTCAGTTCGTCAGCCCTGAAAGGAACAGACTCTTGCTGGTCTGACTAAGGGAAGAAGAAAGAAGTTTTAGACATGGAAGATAATCTCTTTTAATGCTTTACAAAATTTCAGTATGTAAAGTTTCTTTCAGCTGAGAGAGAACTTTTAGAAAAGCAAAGATTTTAATGTGGCTGCAGCTGCCTACCATATTTACTCAAATCTATGACAGATTTCCTTCCCCACCTTTCAACATGGGGAAGCCCCTCATTTTAGATCCAGGGGGAGGGGGGCAATGGCTCCAACTCTGACTCCGAGCCCAGGATCAGAGTTAGTTGCAGCCCCTGCTTGCACCATTGTGCCCCCCCATAGCCTCTGCTCTCCCTGCCTTTGCTCTTCCCACACCTTACCTTCCACTCAGCCCTAGCTTCTGCTGAGGCCCTGCTGTAGCCGAGTGCAGGGAGCACAGAGTATGTCCTGCCTCTGGCCCCGGTGTGGCCACACAGTAGCAGCAGCAGCTCTGGCCCCTACTCTGGGGCTGAAACTGCTGCAGCCACAAAAGCTGCTACATAACTGGGCTGGGGCCAGAAGCAGCATGTGCTCTGTGCTTCCTGCCCTCAACTGTAGTGGAACCCCAGCTGGAGCTGGAAGGGGAGGGTAAGTGGTGGGGGGGGACAGGTAGGAGGAGTGCAAATTGTGGAGCAGGCAGCAGGGGATATAGGCAGTGGGGGGAAAGAAAGCTGGAGGAGCAAGCAGTATGAGTGACAGGCAGCAGGGGTCAGGCCACTTGGTGACTGCTGCCTGCTCGCCTACCAGCTACACTCCTGCTGCTGCTTGCCCCACTGCAGTGGTGGTGGGGGGAGGGTGCATTTAAGATGACCCTCTAATGATTAGATTCTATATATGGAAAATTATAACAATTTTATAAAAGTTCCCTATCTAGAGTCTAGTTATTGGCTGTGGTTGTCATAAATTCAGTGTCATCTTGGATTCAGGTAAGTATGGTGATTACTTTCCAAAAATGTTCTTGTAAATTATTACGTCAAGAAAATGGAGCAATTTACGAAATTCAGGTTTTATCTTCATGACCAGTTCGTGGGCCTATGACTTTAGGTAACTACTTTCCGATTACATAGCAGCTAAACCTGATAATGATCAATAGGATAGTTATTGCCACCTGTCATTTTACCATTGGCCTGTTTTTTTTTTAAAAAGTCTTTGTTTTATTTTCACATGAACTGTGACAGTCATGCAAATGAAGAGGTTTTAATGACTGATTATCTACCATAAAGAAACTGAAAAATAAATTAAATGTCTATCTATCTGAAATTAAAATATGTTTTACTCTCTGAGGCTTAAGAGAAGGGAGGGATGAGAGGAAGATATCCTCTTTTTTACAGAAGAGAAATTTTTGGATGCTTTTCGGTCTAGTTTTCCAAAAGAGAGAGTTTCTTGTTGTGAAAAGTAGAGGAAGAAGTCTGTTGTTATAAGATCTGTGAAATGTTATATTCAGTCATGATTTTGCACTTCTATTCTCAGCTGACAGCAGAAGAATTTATTGTTACTGCTGTTTCTCTTGAGGCAACCGTTTTCAACTTTGTTGCTATTCCTAGATCCATGTATGGATTGTCCTGTTCCATTCTTTAGCTCAGATAGGATCTACCTTGTTCCAGTCGTTTTATTATTTCTGGAGTGAAGTGACCACTGTAAGGATATTTTTTAATAGAAAACTTAATGCAAAACTTGGTGGACTCAGCTTATCTCAGCCTTGCCTCTGCAGCCTGAGAGGGCAATGAGTTAAAGATACTTTGGGTAAGGAAGCATCTTCAGGAGTGCATGAGGTAGTAGCAGCTGGTTTAGATAAATCGGTGTACCTTAGTGTATCAGCTTTAGTACAATACAGCTGATGTGTTAGGACCAGGTCTGACATGTACTTATGCCACAATGGTCTGGTCCATTCACAAACTTGCCTCAAAAGCTGAAGTTACTTGATGTGAACAGTGTCTGGAGGATGGAATGGAGGTTTCCACAATTTCTGCAACATAGACCACTTAATAGACACTGTTCTATCTACATCTTTACCATCTGGGGCCCCAATTTTGACTATATTTCATATTTATGGCAAACTGCTTATATGAAAGAGACAAACAAGGGTGTGCTAGGTCTGGAATACAGATGCTCAACTTGCTGGGGGAAGAGCAGAGTATTGTTACTCTTCTTTCCAAAACTTTCATCTCTTCCTTTGTAGCCCCCTGCACGTGCCAGCATCTCTGGGACAAGAAATTTAATTTTAAAGTTCAGGACAGTGAATGGATCAGGGACCACGTGAACTTCCTTTCCTGCTGCCCAGAATTCATCAGTATCTTTGTACTTCTTTGGTTTTATGCACACCTGACTCTCCCCAGTCACAAAATCACATTATTATTTTTTCTTTTTTCAAAATGTTCCCATACCCAGACCCTGTACTATTAAACTCAGAGTTCTCATTCTCCCCTTGGCTCCTGTGTCCAGGTTCTCTCTCATGACATTCCCAATGTGCCTGTTCCTCCTTCATCAGACATCATTAGCTGCTACCCCAGGAATCTTTTGCCACTGCATTTTATTCTTGTCTCCTCTAGTTTCTGTCCATATGCCCAGCCGTGCCCTATATTTTTGAGCCAAGTTCTGTCTCTTTCCTTACTTTTCTAAGTGCTGGCCCTGTGTGAGAACAAGGAGCCTGGAACAAATGCCTGATGTAGGAGAGCCAGGCCATACTGTAAACCAGAGACTATAGTTTGAGGCCAAAATTCAGTCAGCTGAATGTAATGCTCCAGTGCAGTTTAGCAGAAAGTAAGTCATAAAATAATTTGATTTAGATATGCAGAATACGTTGCATAACAGTGAACTCCTAGGTTAAAATTGCATTCGGTATATTTTACCAACATTGTTAAAATATGCATTGTTAAATTTCATTAATCAGTTTTGGTTTTCCTGCATGCTGTTCCCATGTTCCTCTCCAGCAATGAGTAGACTGGAAAATTTCAAGTCACTGTAATTTGCTGGCTTTTATACTTCGGCCCAGTGTTGTAGTGTTCTGAGAAAAGCTTTGAATCAAAGAATTGTGGTTGCCTGCCTGCCTGCCCTCCTCCATTTAAATATTTTTGTTTATTGATCTTTCATCTTCAATTGAGTCAGCGTATGTTTTTTGTTCTAAGCTATCTGATGTGTGTACAGTTCAGTCAGTGTATCTGAATATTGTTTTAAGGTGAGCACACTGTCACACCTAAGAATGTAGAATATCCATGCATACTGCGTAATTGTGCTGAGTGAGAGAGAGGCCTTGATTGTGTAATTACCTATGCATGTGCTTAACTTTGTATATATGAGTACTTCTGTTAATTTAAAATAGAGTTCTCCTTTACAAGAGTGTGCCTATATGCCACTGAAGTTGAATCACAGAGCCTGGTGAGGACAAGAATTCAGATTGCCTCACAGTAAATTGATAAGAGGCTCGGTTTAAAGAAGTAGAGGATTAAATTTTCCTGCCATTCTCTGAAATTTCTGAATGATGGAAAGGGATGGAACACAGCATTAGAGTAGCTTTTTTAAATCTTACCTGTATGACTGTTCACTTCAGCAGAGTAGCTATTGATTTTTTGTTTTGTTTTTTGAGAGGGGGCCTGGATCTTTGAGAGGCATTTGACTGCAATGAGCATTTGCAAAATTGTTATGGTAAGTGTTGGTGAGCAGAGCTTGCACACCAGCTGTTAGTTAAGGTGTAGAACTGTTTAAGGCTTTTGTGCAACACAGAACACGGAAGCTGTTGCTCTGGCTGGCTTCAGAATTGGATTCTTTTCAAAGAAGATATTGCGCTGGCCTTTGCTCTGCTGCACTCTTCATCTTTACGAAGCTGGGCTGCTAAAGCAAAGCTGACTTTGGATCTCATAGAATATTTCTTTTGTGCAGACTTATATTTTTAGCCTGCAAACCAGGAATCCTACGTACTTTTCACTTGGCTTGCAAAAGATTCCGGCTGTTCTCAGCTCATAATGAAAAGGACCAAGAATTTTCTTTGTGACTGATGTGAATGGATGCACTTTCCTCTTTGTTCTGGGGAGGGCTTTTAGGGACTTTCTGCACCTTTGAGACGTCTGAGGAAGGGTTTCTTCTTTTCTAAATAGAAGCTTATGAGTAATGAAGCTGGGACAGGAAATCCAACATCACAATGAAACAGCTAGCCAAAAAGATTTGCATCTCAGGCTATTGATTAATGTAGCTAGTTTCTAGTTTAGTTTCTAAAACTTATATGCTTGAGTGATGTGGGCCTTTCTACAACAGTCAGGCAAAAGTAGTTTAAAAAAAATACTATAACTAGCTCAGAAACAAGTAAGTTAGAGATGGGACCAGTGTTGCCAGAAAAAAATACAGTCTTATTGAAATATTACTTTAGCTATCAATATGGTAATGCTTGTAAGAGTTCTGCAATCACACATGCCTTTTTTCCTTCCTAAAACAGCCCCCTGTTTGTAACATGGAAGATTGGTCGAGATAAGCGATTACGTGGATGCATAGGTACTTTTTCTGCCATGAACCTGCATTCAGGACTCAGGGAGTACACACTTACTAGGTAAGATTCGGTTTTTAGTTTGGGGGGGAGGTTCAGTTTCCATCATTTAAATGCTGCACTAGGAAAATAGAGGTTTTTGCTGTATTGCTGAACTTGTCAACCAAAATTTTAACTCCTTTACACTATTTAAATCTCTCAGCTGTGTGACCACTGGTGCTGTGGGATTATGGTTTCAATTAAAACCATAGTGGATCTTTTTATTTTGTTTAAAAGACTACTCTCCAGTGGTTTACTGTAACTCATTTATAGTTGTGTGTTTTCCCAATGCACAAACAACTTTTAAGATTAAAAGTGAGTTTGAGGGCAGAAGACCAGAAAGTCAGTTTTTGGAATTACCATATACACAGTTCTAAAACAGCAGGTATTCTCACCTCTTCTCCATCAGGTGCTTCCAATCAGCTGCAGTTAATTTAATGCTACAAATTTCCATTACATGTTACTCTTCAGATACATCCAGCCCCTGGGTGGGAACCTTCTGGACTAGGGAGGTAAGTGATGATCTTCACTCCCTGACAGCATAATCCTTCATTTTTGACCTGCACCTAAAGTCATTCACCTTAATATTGCCCCATTTCCGTTTACACAGAGTGAAAAACTAATAAATACATCACTAGAGCTATTAGTAAGCATTATACTTAGTTTTTTTCTGAGCTTTTTTAATTTTCTAAAGGGCAGGCAAAGTTGATGTTAGTCTTTATTTGTAGAACTCCACAGTGGAAACTGTTTTCTGGCATGTTCAGACATCTAGGATGGCTACCATCCCATCCCTATTCCTTAGTATTTCCGGACCACTTTCAGAATGAAAATTTGTTTCCAGTACAATATCTTAGCCTTCCTTCATTGTAAAAGCCCCACCATCCCAGTTTAAATACTGTTAGATTGGCATGTAATTAATTGTCTCTCTATGTGAACGATTACCGGGATAAAAGTCAAAAGTGTACCTCAGGCTAAGCGGTCAATGCATAAAGTGGCTCAACACCTCATCTCCGCAAATTCCTTGTAAGCTTGCAGAACACCTGACTGTTGTCTTTGCATCAGTTACCACCGCCTGGCACATGTTTGGCCATGCTCTTTAAAAATTCTGCAATGAAAGTGGTCAGTGAAACAAACATGTTTTGCATGCCTTGCCATGATACATTATTATTAATTTGTACACTGTGTACCACCTAGTGGTCTAAACTGGTTTAAAGCCCTACAGAGATGTAGGCGTCGAACAGGATTTCATTTCTAGTGGTGAAAATTTCTCAAAAATTTCTACTGCTGGAAATCTTTCCAGAAAAGGATCACTACAGGCATTCAGCCTGCACCTTTCTCCTTTCCTTTGCGCTCTGGGTCTTTCCCAGATCAGGGTGATCCAGCTGAGGAGGGAAATAGTGGGGCAGAGCCCTCAGCCCATTCCCCAAATTAGGCAGTCTAGGGAGATGACAAGATGAGAGGAAAGCTTACAGGTGTCCATTCTTGAAAAACAGTATCTTTTGCAAGGGAAATCTTTCAAGGTGACATGTGTATGATGTTTCTCCCTGGGCGGAATTGACTACATGCATGTGCTCTTGCAGATTCTACCAGGAGAGCAGTGATTCTCCCAGTAGAAATGTAACACCTGTTACGTGGCCATAGTGAAAACCTTTTTCAAAGAGCTTACAGTCTAAATGTGTGGTTTTAAAAACGTAATAGACAACTGCTGAGGTATGCAGCAAAGAGGCTGTGGTGAAAAAAGTTATACCAGAGGGGTAAAGTTTTATGTAAACAATGAAATGATGAAGGGGAAATGGCTAAAACATAATTAGTAAACATGAAAGAGTTGATAATAAATTAGGTTTTCATAATCTTGAGAATCTACAGGGTTTAAAATACATAGATTTACTGCAGTTTTGTACATGGACTCTTCTAGTTCTCAAGAGTTGTGCAGTCCTGTGATCATGGGTGATTGTTGTTGTCACATCCTAAAATCAGAAGTTGGAAAGCAATGAGAATGTGAGAAATGGCACCTAACTTAAGGGAATCGAAGTACCTGAAGTGCACTATTTAAATGTTGGTCAACTAGCCTGAAAGAATATACCAAGCCACTTGGAAGTAGCTGTAATGGGAAGTTAAAGTTAAATTTGAGTATGGAAAAATGTAATTGCAACTCAGTATTTTTCAAAAGAAAAGAAACCTACTACTTAAATAACTATAAGGCAGTCTGTTTTTTTTTAAACAAACCTTTATAAAGCAGTGACTGTATGTACAGTTTTTACAACTGGTTTGACAGACTTGCTTATCTCTATAAGGAATCTCTCAAATGCAGGGGGAAAATGTAATAAAAAGGTTTTAGACGTGGTTGCTGTACTTTGGTGAGTTTGGTCAGTGAGACTTTTGCTTTTGCATTGCCTTTGAGTAAGATCATGGTGACATTTGTCTCTGTTTCACAGAAATTTAGAAAGAGGAGAAACAGTAAGAGTGGTTACTACTGTTTCTGCATGTCCTCTGATACAATTTTCTGCCTCTGCCTTTTCCTTCCTCTTTTTCCCATCCCATCCCCACAAAAATCAGGGAAACAGCTTATAGATATCCATCATTTTGGTCAAGGAGATTCTGAAATAGATATTTAGAGAAATAATAGACCAGAAGACACTGGCCATCAACTTTCATGCTATAGGGCTTATAGAGCTCCATTAGAAAGGGTCAGAAACTAGGACACTTTAATTTAAACCAGCAGTGTGTGGGCAGTAATGTACTTGAGGAAGATAAAAGAGAATTCCCACAAGAAAATGAAATTATTGAAGATGCTTTTCAGTAACTAATCCACAGAGCAAACTGCATATGAAAGGCCATCCAATTCAGAAAATGTAGCTTGATGAAAACTGAAGGAAAAAAAAGGCCGCTCAGGACCTCATCGTATTTTACCATCAGGAGGACAACTTAGTTATTTGGGGCTGGGCGGGGATAACTGTTCTTGAAAAAGTTGCCTCTTTGATTCGTTCTAATCCTTTCTAGCAACTTCTAGAGATACCCTACGTTGTGGCTTTTTCTGCGTCTGTTAGAATTCGTAGCCTTTTCTGAATATACACAGCTGTCTTTCTAAAAACAAAGAAACATTCTCATCAGTTGGTGTTGGAATACTTTTAAATTTAGACCGTAACATTTTGAATTCCAAGCTTTGACTATGAAGTTCCATGTGCAAGTTCAGTTTTATTAGTATGTGAGTTGACTGGTTTCTCTGGAGTTGCAGCCAAATTCCGGTGAGCAGGTTGGTATAAAGGTGCTGTTAAACTTGATTGTCCTGCTACTAATCATGTAGGCATCCAAGATCATGAAGGTATCCTTCTTATGGTTTAGATACAAAAGCAGCAATAACATTTGGAAAATTAGTACGTCAGATTTCATTCCCTCTGGAAAGTATAGCTGATTCTCTTCCTTCTTCATAATGTAATTTTTAAAATAAGGGTGCTGAATCTAGCAGCCCAACATGAGTAGCTTCTTTCTTGAAAGCCAGACCCACCCTTCTTTTACAGTCTCAGAACAAAAAGGTAGTGATATGAGGGGAGAATGAGTCCCATTTTAAGCAATGTACACTAGTGTATTGCCAGCATGTTTTTAATAGGAAATTTATGTAGAATGACTCATCATTAATTGGATGCATCTGCCTAAGTCGTGAGGAAAGGATGAGAATACCCATATTAAAATATTAGCAATGTAAGTAACGTATTTTTAATCAAATCTATTTTGTAGAATTCAGTTTTCTTCAGAGATCTATAAATATGGAAGGGGAAAGAAGGAAGCTTATTATCAAAATACCATTTTCTTTGCAAAACTTTTATTAAAACAGTTTGTTTTTAATTTAATGCTGACATGAATTTACCAAGGATTAAACATTCACATGATCACTTGATTTGGCCTACCTTATGAAAAAATACCTTGTATTTTGTAATAAAATAAAATACATTTAACTTGGAAGCAGGTTACAACAGTATTTCGGAAGAAGATGACCAATTTTTCATGCATGTGTTCAGCAGGAAGACTTCTCACCGACACATTAAATTATTGTTTTCCTAAAGTGGAGATACTGAGTAAAATAAAATGTTCATTAGCTAGTAATCCTTTGCATGTTCGTTTGGTTAGAATTCGCTTGTTTTTTCATAGTTGGAAGACGCATTTTAAGCTAGCAGAGCATAAAGAAATGTATCAGTCTAGCAAGCCCAGAAGTATAAAGTACATCAGTTTCAACAGTGGTTTGGCTCCTCCAGCCTGTCAAGAGTAGGATACATCCCTGGGGCAGACACTTTTGAGAAGAGACAGACAAAGAAAGAGAGGAGAGAGAAGTTGGTAAAGTTGGAGTCTGAGGCCCCTAAATCTATAATGGACAGCCTGAGGACCTACAGTCAGCATAATGAAACAGTCTTTGTTTCCTCTGCTGCAGTGACCTGGAAGTGTGAAACACAGTATACTAGCCCTTTTAAAAAAAGGTTTGCCTTATGTTGTCTCTGCTAACCAGATCCAGCTGAGAGCAGTGTTACTGGCTCCAGACTGAGACAGGTTTAATCTTCCATACTTACCTGGCAGGGGAAGCAGCGTGACCACGTAGGCGAGCTCCCCAGGGTAATTGTCTCTGATATGTCCTCCACAGGAGGTCTATATTGAGCAGATTCTTTTTGGTATTGGGTGGTGGAACCGGAGCGTGCTCCATCCACTCCATGCATTGACCTGGTATTAGTGCTTCCAGGACCGGTGCAAAAAAACAGGGAAAAAAAAAAAAAAAATCTCTAGGCAAATTAGAATAGAGCGAGAGATGTGAGAAGAGAAATGTAACACTGAGGAAAAGGGAGAATACGAGACTTTCCTTTAATAACTTATTTTTCTATTCAAGTTCTGTTTGGGGTTTGGGATCAACAATCAGCCAATAACAAAAAAAAATTGTAAATATTATTATTTAATTGATACGGGTGTTTAAAAATATGTTACAGGTCTGCTTCCTTCTCTCTTGCTTGTACTCTGAAAAGTGTATACGTTCTCTCTGCTCTGGCTGCACAGAAAGGAAAATTGTCTCCAGAGTCTATTCATCCTACTGATTTATCTAGTAATCAGGGCTCAAATAATTTAGTAAAGTAGGAGCCAATCTTGCTGGCAGGCAGGCCACACATTAGCCCTGCATTTTCTCTGAGTGTCACTCCAATCCCTTCTCTCTGCCCGATCTGTTGCTCTGCTTTCTCTTCCCTGCCCCACCTGCTGCCTTGCTTTCTGCCCTTTCTGCTGCTATGCTGCTTGTCCCCTCCCCAATCTGTCGCATGCCACATGCACAGGCTGCTCGAGACCCTGCCTGATACTTCATGAGCCTGTATTTGTAAACTGTTTTCCTCATTCAGTTGAACTCTGGTACTTCTTGGAGTTTGTTTATTTGTTTTAAGATTAATATACAGGTTCTTGTGCAGCCTTCATTACGTTGTTCCAATTCTTGGGCTACTTTTCTTCACGCTGATTTCCACCAGAAATTACCACTTTTATTTTATGCATCTTTAGTCTCTTTAACCTCAACTTTATATCCCGGGGAAGTCTATGACACAGCTAATCAGATCATTAAACATGAGGATAGTAGGGGCAGCTGCCATCGTCATTTCTGCTTCCTGCTTTAAATGAGCCCAGTTCAGAGCTACTTTTACTCTTGAGCTGTTGTCTTGTTTGAGCCACATGAGACTCAGGTTTTCCTGTACAGAGCAGAGTTCAGATCAGAAAATAGAATCTGAGTTTCTGACGTTAATGATGACAGGCAGACAAGGTTCTTTGAGTAATTGTGATATCTTTTATTAGACCAACTAAATACAGTAAAAGTTCTATTAACCAGGATCTTACAAGCCGGCATGCTCAATTAACTGGCATGCCGGCTTGTAAGATAAAGTGAAACCGGAAGTGCCTACTGTGACACTTCCAGTTTGTCTGAGCCCCCACAGCCTGGGGCAAAGCAGCCTGCACTGCTGAGCCCCCACAGCCTGGGGGCATAAGAGGTTGTGCGGGGCCTGCCTCCTTGCCCCGTGGGGCCCGCAGGGTCCGGGGGAGGAGCAGCGATGCCGCAGGAGGGGCAGAGGGATGCCCCAGACGCTGTGGGAGAAGCAGCAACGCTGTCCGCTCAATTAACTGGCATATTTTGTTATCCGGCATCCCCCATTCCCAGGGGACGCTGATTAAGAGAGCTTTTACTGTAGCTGGAAAAACTGTTCTTTGCAGGCTTTCAGGCATAAACGCCCTTCAGGAATATCGACAGTCAACCAGCAACCCTAATGTTAATGATTACATTTCCACAAAAATGAATAATGGGAGGAGAGGCAGTGTAGTTTACTTTGTCAAGCATGGCTAGGAAATAGGTGGTTTATATATAATAGAGCCTTAAATCTGAAAAATAAGCTGGTCTGACATTTTTGGTTAATTAGCAAAGCCTTTCTCAGTGGACAAACTAATTCTGAATTCAGTAGAAGTTTGTTCATGTTCACAATTTGTACTATAAATTAGCTGCTGCTTTTCTTGCGATTTTCATGTTGGTTATGTTGTACAACTTTTAAATATCTGTTCAGAGGATTTCTTTGTACATTTATTGAAAACAGTGTGCAGCACTTGATAAAATCTCATGTCACGGTCTTCCTTGTTTTTTCTTCCAGATTCATAAATGTTTTCCCTTACCCCAATTATCCTTTTGAAGTTATAACACTTTTTGTGCATGTGAGATTTTACCTTAAGAGAGATGGTTCCAGTATTATGCTCTTTGTATTTAATTATGTTAGTGCAGGAGTGGGCAATTATTTGGGCTGGAGAGCCAGTTAACAAGTATTGATGAACCACACATGCATGCACGCACGTACACACCTGCCTCTGTGCTGTCCTGACCTGTCATCAGGGCTCCTGGCATGTGTGAGCATACCCCCTCTCACCTCATGGCTCTCAGGAGCCTTGATGGCAGGGTGGGACAGGATAGCATGGATGCCTCCTGCCAAGCTCTATCCCCTGTGGCAGCTGGAGCTAGAACTACCAGGGCCTGAGTGCAGCTCCCCAGGGTCTGCTGTGCGGTGCCAAGTGGAGCTGCTTCTTCCTAGTGTCTCCTACGGTGCCTGGGAGATACAGTCTGACCTTGTAGGCCCACAGTAAGTTGTGCTCGATCCCCAGCCTCTGCTGGTGGGTAGTGCCCAGTGTCTGCAGGGCTATACTGCATCTACCAGGAGCTGCAGGGGATGCTGGGCAGAAGCAGCCCCACCCGCCTGCCCAGCACCACATGGCAGGCCCTTGCTGAGCTGTGCTCAGGCCCCCACCTCTGTTGGCAGGCAGCAGCTCCAGCCTGTGCTGGCGCTGCATGGTGCCAAGTAGGTGGGCAGGGTTGCTTCTGCTCAGTGTCCCCTGCGATGTCTAGGAGATCCCTGGGTGCACTGGATTCCCTCTCCCAGGCCTCTGCCTGGGGGGAGGGGGAGGCGGACAGGCAGGGCTGCTGCTTCCAGTCGCTGCCCCCCATCGTGCCAGCAGAGATCAGAGCCCCACAGTGCGACCCACCAGCAGAAGCCAGGGCCCAAGTATGACTTGCCCAGGGCATGCCATACAGTGCTGCCACCCATACCACCTGCCAGCAGGCCAGATAAAGTCAGTTGGCAGACTGGATCTGACCTGTGAACTATATTTTGGCCACCTCTATTTTAACATAATAGAGAACATCTGCATTCAACTTTATCTTGTATTAAAATCTCACTATGAGTTGCTCTTGATGTATACAAGTGGCAAGGTTGTCTCTTAAACTGTTAAAGGAAATTTAAGTCAGAGTATTGTTAGCACATTTGTAACAGCATTCCTTGCTTATCTTCAAGTTGAAAGATATTTGATAAAGCAGTCAAACACCCCAAGGTGGTATGTGTTTATACAATAATTTATTCATAAAAAAAATTTCCTAATTTCAAAAACATACGTAGAATTGACTCTGGTCTTTATAGGCACCTTTACACATGCTCCAGGAGTGTGAGGGGGTGCTTTAATTAAAGCACTTGCAGTATGTCATATTCAGCATCCTGCGCTTCAGAATGGTGGTGGGGGCACTTTAAAGCCATTATGAGTGTGGGGACGCTGAATACACAATCCACCAGCGCTTCTGGAGTATGCTAATTAATGTGCTCTGGCAGACTCAGTCAAGTCTTCTATGATGAACTGCATCTTGCATGTCTACAAGTACCCTGTATGAATGCTTTGTTTTAATTACTAGCATATTAGTACTGTTTAGTGTGTTAATACCTAACAGGATAGCATATTAGTACCGTTTAGTGTGTTAATACCTAACAGGAATCAACACTTGTGGAAGAGGTAATATCTTTTACTAGACCAACTAGATATTTGCAAACAAATTATTATATTTACCTGCAAGCTTTTGAGCATAATCACCCTTCATCAGGCATGGGACAGAGCAGAGATTGTAAAAGTTCTCCTAGGTAGAAATGAAAATTCATATTTCACAGAAGAGCTGAAGGTCTGGTAAAATTTCCTGTCTGGAATAGTGTCCAGGTTAGGCACAGAGAAAAGATGAAACAGTCTTTTTACCTTGAAGTTGTCTGGTGGCAAGTCGGATGTAGAGGCATATTTCCTTTTAGGTTATGATGTTTCATATTTCACAGAAGAGTGGAAAGTTGGAAAGCTCTTCTGGTCAGGAGTTTCTTTTGTGGTGAGGTATCTGTTTTCAAAGAATGATTGCTTGTGTTATACCTTTAGGTACTGTCAAATGGTATTAGATATCATTTGTAAATATACAATGATGTTTAATTAAATGCTTGTCTTGTCTTGTATATAATTTTAGAACCCTGCATCTGTATCTATGAAATATCAGTGTCAGAGATGAGAAGGCCATCACAGGGGAACAAAGTATTGGGTGCAGCACATTAAATAGAATGCGAGGTCCCTCTCAGCAGTGTTTTTTATGGGAAGAGGTTACTGTTTCTTTTCCCCTAAATTAGATCAGTCTTTATGGATTTAAAAAAATATTGTGACCTGCTGGATAACTAAAACAAACTATAGCATGTGAATTACATTGCGTATAGGTATACAAAGGCCATACATAGATAATGTAAACTTGTTTGGTGGGGTCAGTATTTTTTTTAAATGTGCCAGAAATATAATGTTCAGAAAAAGTGGAATTTTGTAGTTTAATCAATGCTTATTAAAATGTTTTAGATAAATAGTGTGCCTTAGGTAATACAGCAAAGAGTTCTACTCGTGTTTGAGTTTCCTGTCTCCCTCCTCTCTGCCACTTTCTAAATACGCAGATCAGGACTGTTGCAAGCAGCTTCTCTAAGTTGACACTTACTTTAATACTCTCATCTTGTGTAATTCAGTATCAGTAAGAAAACTGTATTGAAATTAGGGGGATGAAAAATATATAGCTTTTTCTAATTTAAAAAACTATAGGCAGTATAAAAAATGTATAGAAAACGGGAATTGGAACCACGCACATTAAGAGCATGTTCTCCTTTTAAAAAGCTTTATAAAATACATGCTTATTTTGTGTTGACCTATAACTAGGGACACCCGATTACTCAGCCTTTCCAGACTGGTGTCAGGGAGGATCTGTGTGGTTAGGCGCTCCAGTTGTCCTTTCCCACGATGCTTTCATGGCATTTCAAGTTCTTCCCTCACAGTCTTCTTTGACTTCACTACGGTGCACACCCTTTTGGTTCAAAGCCAGCATTTCAGCTGAGTTGGGACACCCTTTTGGTTCTGTGTCAAAGTACTAATTGACATCATCCATTACCCAAAATAATTTTTTTTGGGGGGGAGGGAAAAGGGGTGTGTGATTAGGGGAAGGCCTCAGAGCTGGAAACCATCGGTGTTACAGCATCTTGGCAGAGTTCTGAATGTTGTTAGCCTGTATTTTAAGTCACCCAAATAAAGGACAATTTACTTCCTAATAGAAGTCACCAGTACATCAGTTCATATCCTACTGGCACTGATAAAAGGGAAATAGACATCGGAAATCAGGTTCTTTTGGCAGATTTGGCTGCTGAGGAGCGGGGGGTTGGCCCAGAACTTTACTTGGGGCAGGTGGTGGCACTGCAAGGGTGTCCTTACTAGTTGGGCTACAGCCACCTCAAAAGTCACTGTAGCCCCCTGCTCCCAGCACAACCACTGTCCGTCCCGAGCGCAGCTCTGGCCCAGGCCCCGCCCCGGGAAGAGCCCAGTGCTACCCCTGGCCCCAGCCTGAAGTGGCAGCCCACCCTCACTCTGTACATGGCTCAGGAGGGCACATGCCCCCCACCCCCGATGCCTCCCCAGTTGGATCAGTATTGGCCCATATTGCTCATTAATAATTGGCCATTAGCATTGGCCCCAAAAGTCTTTATCAGTGTGCCCTTACTTGCTAATATTTTTCAATTAAGTTTTTACTTTTTTTTTTGTACATTGAGAGGACATTCTTTATAATGTCCTCAGAAAGCTCCCAGAATGTGAGTTTGTCAGCTCGGAAGGATGGGCTTGGTGCATGTCTGGAGGTTTTTCAGGGCTGGGCTATAACAGTAGGATGGCAGTCATTTCTGAGTTTATTTAGGCCTGTTTTTTCAGCTTTTTCCTTTGGTGATTAAATGCCAGCCCTGTATTTAAAATGGACAGATAGGATTTCCATCTACTTCATTTCACTTTGGAGAAAAAGTGAAAAGATGGGGAAAACTGATTGTACCTGCTGATCTATTATGGGCTCGATATGGTTCAGTTAAGTAATAATTTACACCCAAAAAAACCCACACTGGGATGGGGAAGATTCAATTGCTGTGGCAGTGTGCTGGGATATCCAATTCAGTATAAATAAACGGAAAAGCTTTGCTTTACAGAGCAGTTTTATGTGAACTATACAGTTTTTGGTTGCCTTATCAGAGATGCAAAGGAGAAAGGGCTTTGAAAAGTGGAAGTTGTTAAACCCTCTAAACTTTGCTGCCTTGTGTGGGAAGGACTGTGGGGAAAAAACGTCTCTACTGCATTTTTCAATGTATGCTGACACATTGAAAAATGCAGTAGAGACTTTTTTTCATCTCCTCCATTTAGATGTTTTCTGCTGCTCCCTCCTGAGATCATATACAGAGGAAATATCATGAATGGGGCGTGTAGGACTAGTACCCAGAGGCCAGTATTAGCTCTGTTCGATTCTCTACAAAGGTAGCTGAAGACCTTGCAATGGAATTGGCTCTGTTCTGCCTCAGAATGATGAGAATTAATGTTCATTAGTTGGAAAACGTACTAGATTTTATACAGAACCAACAGTGCAGTTTTTAAGAAGCCTTCATGTTAAGGCTGTGTGGGGTAGAGCAATATGTTATCAAAAAGATTTGCTTCCTTTTCTAGCGCTGCACAGATGAGCCTGTAGAAAGTTCTTTGAAAGGAGAAATGGAGTTACCCAGGTTTGGTTGAGCATGAGCAGCGCTCCAGACCTGGCGTGGCAGGACAATTTCAGTTCAGATTCTGAGCAGTCCAGAAGAGTCCGTTTTGCAGGTCTCTGCCCTGGTCCTTACTAAACAAAGCATTCCTGGTTCTTGTGGGCCTTTCAGCTCAGACAGGCTGTAATAAACTCAGGGGTGTGTTCTCTGGAAGAGATTTGAACTGTATGTTCTTACATTTATAAATTTACTTCCTAATATTAAGGGCATTGCTTACTATTAGGTTACTTTTTTGACAGAAACACATACGTATCTGAAATCTATTTTAAGATGACCACGAAACTGTGTCAGTCGCTGGTCAGTTGTCAAATTCTTGGTGCGGTCTTCTGCTCTTCCCTGATGAACAGTCCCCCTTTTGGTGGTACTTATGTACACTGATGACCTGTTTTAAAATAAGTCTAATTGATTTATTTTATACATCTTTCCATGTACCTTGGGTCCTGGGTATGACCGTAAACTGCACTGACTGGGGGGGCCTGGGGGCAATGTGGTGGGGCTGCTCATGGTGGCTATAAAATACCATAATGTTGCAACCTCCAGAGTAAGACAAGTATAGGGCTCCTCAAAAACCCTAGTCTTTCTTTCCTGGGCAGGCTGTGAGGCCAGGCTGTAATGGCAGCAAGGACTGCTGGCTGTCACTGAGGAGCCAGCATCTTTTCTTTTCTTTTTTTTAAAGCTTTTTCGGTTGATTTCTAGGAAAATTATGGCTAATACTTTTTTGCAGCAATCGTGAAGATTGCTGTTTTTTGTGTTTTCCACAAAAGCTGTGAAACCACAATTTAAGTAGGTTCCTATCAGTGGTCTAAAGAAGGGATGGCAGGTCTTGGCAGCCTCCACTCCTCCATACTAGGTCTTGGTGACTAGATCTTTTACACATACACCATGATTCAGAGGATTGATGGTTGCCTACTACTATGTACGTTAGCTATAGATGGCACTACAGTGATGTAGTTTATAAAACATGTATTGTCTTTTTTTCCCCCCTTCCAATTTCTTAGACGTGCTCTGGAATCTATTTATTCTGAGTTGCTTTTTCTGTGCAAAAGTTGTATTTCAGTCTGTTATATTTGGGAATGCAGAAAATGGTGCATTTAAAGGTTACCTCTGTTTTTTATAGTCACATAAAGAGTAGCAGCATTGATTAATTCCACCTTCATTGTAACAGTTTTCACTGAATCCTTTGAGGAGACAAATTGATAGAAATAGTTGTGGTGTATCCCTGCATTATAAATATCTTTTTGAAACTCCAGAATCTGTTGCGTAGCCCATATTTTAAGCTTGAATCTGTTATTCCTCTGTGCTGGTATAACGCTTTTCATTTTTACTGTAATTTCCTTATAGCAAAAGGGTCAGTGGTTCCATAATTAATCTGACAGGTTGAGAGGTACTGTATGTAAATAGCTCCCACAAGAACTTTTGGAACTCTTACAGATGTTAAGGAACGCTTTGACAAGTATGAGCACAACTAATTGCTCTGGGGAACTTATCCATCTGTTATATACTGCAGGACCAGCTTTCTTGCAAAGAGTCCTTGTTGCAAACAGTAATTGCTAACATATTGTGTAATTCAGTGTCTGAAACTAAATTTAATCAGGCTTTTATCAGGGAAGAACTCTGACGTCATTCAAATGAACAATTATAGAAGGTTTTACTTTTTTTTTTATTGCACTTCACTTTTCAGTTCAGTAGGTTTCTTTTGGCTTGAATCTGGTTTGATTTAGCAGGACGAGAAAAGGAAAAAGTAGGGGGAACCTTCAACAGTGTGACTGTTGCTTTTGATATGTGTAAAATTTAATGGCATACGATACCGCAGGGTGAAATAAATGCCACATTATTTACAATTTACCAGTCATTGCTAAATTCAAACACTAGTTTAATTGATGTGTAAGTAGTGTTTTCTGTGTTCTAGAATGAAATACTAGATTAGAAACACATTGACATAGAAAAATGCAAGAGACAATCCAAATTCAGAAAAAGATTCCCTTTTTTCTGTCCCTGAACCCGGACCAAGGTTACTAAGCATGAATGTTTATAATAGTGTATTTGGTTAGGTTACTAAAAGTTAATTTGACTTTTTTCTTTAAACCATTGGATTATTTTCAGTTCAACAACTGTGAATAATTTCTTTAAAACATATGGAGAAAAATATGTAGCCTGTCTTTACTGTGTGATCGATCATTTTTGTGTGTTAGTGATTTTAAGGAGACAGTTTAAATTATGTTTGAAAGAATTAGAATTCTCTTAATTTTTTTAAAGGCCTATTACATGTTTTTCTTGGGGGTGGGGAGGAAGCTTCCGTTCTTATAGGAGACAATAAAAATGTTTTCCCACTGTCTCCACGGCAGCAGTTTGCAGACGTTATTGTCATAGCCACATGGGCAGGATGAAGCTGGCATATAATCTAGTGAAGAGAAAACCATGTACACTTCATCTTTATAAAACATGATGCTGTGAGGGGGGGGAAACAGCATTTACAAATGACAAAATGGTTTCAGGCCCCTAAGAGTGGGTGGCTGTTATCCTGCCTGTATTATTTGTACACTGTCTGTCAAGAAATTGATGTGGCTTGTGAGTTGTACCCAGTAGCTTCTGCACAGTTTGCGAGCTGGATAGATTTCTCTTTCTTCTCTATCCTGAAGACGCACTCTGCAGCTTGCTACACTCCCTACAAAGAGCAGCCTTTTTTTTTTTCCCCCCCTTGACCTAGACTGCTAATCCTTTACTGCAAAGAGCAGCAGCTGTGCTTTGTCTGCGGAGGTCTCTGCACCGCATGCCGCCTCATTAGTTAGGGCAACCCCTTCTCTGTGTGTGATCTGTTTTCTCATTTACTGGAGCAGTGACTTTGTTTTTCTTATCTATAAACTCTTACCAGTTTGCAGACGGTCTGTAAATGTGTGAAAATACTACTGCTATTTTTTAAATGGGTTTCCAAGGACCGTTTCACAAAAGGTGCGTGTGGAGGAGGAACAAATTTCTGATGGGGAGGGGAAAACCCTCTTGGAATTCTGTGTTTTGGAAAGCTGACTAAACCTATTTCAGTTTAAAATATTTCTTTTTCAAGATGTATTGAAAAAGGATTGGGCTGGGATATATAATAGATGTAACATACCCATTAATAACGCAAAATCTAGGATACACTGTAAATGGAATATTTACGATTTACCTAACAGGTGTGTTACTTCCTTTATTACGGGGCTGGAGCCTCTCTGAGCTAGAAACAGTTTAAATGTACATGTAACAATTTGTATACTTCAGTAGCTCAATTCACATAAAAAGTGACCAGACAAAATTACTTGCCGTTTTTAGGCAAGTAGAATTCAGCCATATTCTACTGAAGTCAGTGGCAAAGCTACCTTTGACTTCAGTGGGAGTGCAGAATCTCATCTTTTCGGTTTTTTAGAGGAAGATATTTAATCAATATGTATGCACTCTGCATTGCAGTTTATCTCGTAGCCATGCATGTCCTCACTATACTTTTTTATGTTCTGTAGTAATATTTACTGTGTAGCTGAGCTGAATTTTTCATGTTTGCTTGTGGTCCAGTGAGTTAAATAAATATGTACTGCATGAAACCTGAAGTTAACAGAATGGAGGCAGAAAGATAGGGCTGTGTGACCTGAACTTTTGCACGTCTTTCATTTTGAAACTGTCGTATTTGCATATGAATTAGTTTTAGTGCCTGCTGAAAGGCTTTCTGGCACTGGAGATTTAATAATCTGGAGGATTGTAATTGGCAGATTTGTGGCTGAAATATATGTTTACTCAAGCTTGGGAGTCCTTGCATTCAGCTTGCTGGCATTTCTCTGTTTGGAAATAACAGAATGATTTGTGAATGCCTCCTCTAACCAGTTACAGAATTTCAGGGAATATTCTAGTCATCAGTGGAGAGAACACTATTGATTTTTGGTGATATAATTTCTTTTAAGATACCCTTGGGAAACTGGGTCAGCCCTTTAAATTAAGCAAATGACACTGGGCATTTGTCAGATCCTATTGATTTCAGTAATAAGGTCACCACTTAAACCGAAATAAGCATGCTGACAAATTCACCTGGGAACAGCCTATATTCAGCTGTTCACACCTCATTATGGTTCATTACCTTGTTTGTTGTTCATGGGGTCTTGCCCCTCTAATAACAGCCTTGACATTGACAGGACCTGATCAGTGGTTGAGATGGGCTAGAATGATTAGCCATCCCCATTCCATGTTTTGGCTGCCAAGTAAGCCTGCTGTATACATCTTATACTATAATTGGAAAACCAAAAGGAGGAAATAGAGGAGGATGTAACTTCTGGGCTGAAGAGTTACAGGGAGTCTCTGAAATAGAAGAGCGTGGGAAGGTGAAAAATGGAGTTTTGTTGGGGTAGGAAAATGGAGGAATACAAGAATTCCAAATGTATGCAGTTCATCTGGCAGAAAGGCTACAAAATCTGTAGTCCTCTAATGTATATACCAGAAAATCTGGCACAGGTGCGAACGGCTTTCTGTAAAGGCATCTGATATATATTGGAATTAACTCAATGCATTGAAGAGATCTTATGAAAATATTGATTATTTCTTTAACTGCTCTTCAAAAAGCATGAAGAGGTTCATTTGGCATCTTGATGCATCAGTTCTCAACATGGTGAATTATAGCCTATGTATGAGACCTAGTAAGTATAAACTGGGGCAATGCTAAATGATTTTGTTGAATCAGACCAATTTTTATAAATCGGTGTATAAGTGTACCTTGTCTATGTGGTCCATTATGCATGGCATGCCAAGGGTATCAATATTATTTCCTTTCATTTTTAATATATACATGGGAACTCAACCAGGCTCAAATTTCAATAAGTATATGGACAGCAGAGAGGCTTACATCTCTTTTGTAGACATAGAAAATAGTTCTGTTATGTAAAAGATCTGCATCTTGCTGAAGAAGACGTAGATTGAGCATAGTCCAAGTTAAATGGTGTTCGTATTGATGTGGGGCACATTTTAAAAAACAGGCCAAGACATTGACCAACATCAGGGGTGTTTGCCTTCCATCCATTCATCAAGATAATGGGCATTCTAGAGTACTATTACATTCATTACTTTTTCCCCCTTGAAATTCAACTACAAGAGGTAGCAAGAACTCTCTCTTTCACGTCTGGTTTGTTGGATTACATGCACACACATCAGTAACTTCCGTGTTCTTATTTGATTTACTGTAATTACTCGATTCCAAGATGAGGGTTTTTTCTCCCCAGTTGATATGGGGGATAAAAGCCTCTCATCTTTTAATCGCATACAAGAAAATCTCACTAAATACATTGTCTATCATTTAACTGCTGCCAAAAGCAGCATAGGATCAGCATTAGAAATTAACTATGAAGTTGATTAAATACAGCCAACACTGAGCATGACTATAAAACATATGGCCAGTGGCGACATGTAGGGGGTGCACGGGCACCCCCTTGCAGCCAGTGTTCCTGGGCGGGGGGCAAAAGTGCTGGTGTCCCCCCTGAGAGCACCAGCTGGGAAGTGGGGGTGCCAGGAGAAGCGGTCCCCCCCATGGCCAATCGCGCTCACCTGGAAGTTCCAGCAGTGTCAGCCAACGGCTGCAGGAGCAAGCTAAGGAGGTGTCCCTCCATTTCCATAAAATAAGTGTGTAGCTGAGATCCTCCCGCTGGAAACTGTCCAATGGGAAGCTAACTGTGAGGCTCTTTTAGGGAGTCCTGTCTGCAGTTGGTCTGGGGGTGCACCCTAAGCTACACGCTGCCATTTAAATGCGTTTCGGCTCAGGTACCAGATCAGTGGAGCGACTGCACTTGATCTTAGCTGATGCGCCCCTATCACAAAGATGAGTTAGGGCAGTCCATCTGAATAAGATATGGTAATGCCCATTAAGTGCAGTCTCCCTCACCGCCAACTCTTTTTCAAGTTACGGTGAGCAGCTACTGAGCTACAGTGTATACACAGAATCCTTCTGTCAGCCCCTCTCAGCCTCGCACGTGTGATTAGTGTGGCCCCACACTCCATGAAGTGAAGCTGGACCAAGTTGCCCTGCACCATCTGCACATAGATTTTTGGATCATCCCAGGACTTGTGACAAGAGCACCCAGTTCAAGTCACGGATGGGAGCTAATTAGCACATGGATCCTTGTTGGTGGTATCTGGAATATACACACATACTGGGCAGTGCTGAGCTGTGGGGTCGCCGTGGAGAGCAGGGCCAAACTAATCGTATGCCCCAAGCTGAGAGAGGGGCTGTCAGAAGGTTTCTGGATATGCAGTGTTATGTCTTAGCATGACTGGATAGGCTGTTGCCTCTGGTGGGGCCCACCCCAGGGACCTATGCAATGAGTTATAAGTCTTTTGATTTTGAATTAATATCATGCATAGTTTACTACATGTAAGTGGACATGTCTACCTGAGATATTTACTGCAGATGCCTAATTAGCTCTGTAGTAAAAGTCTCAGCATGTACATTTCCAGCCGTATTAAGCTGCAGTAAACTAGTAAATACTGCTGCAGCATTGTACTTGTCAATACAAATACTATCCTGTGGTGGTGGTGGTGTTTCCTCTGCTGTAACACACTTGTAGATGTTGAGGTGGGTGGCTGGGGCACGAAGGTGGTTCTGGCTAGCTCCTCACTAAAGCATCCTCATGCCCCAGCCAGTCCCTCTGCAAATGTTGAGCCAGGTCGGAGCAAGCTCCGAGCTGGCACGTGGGCCTGCCAGGCGGGGCTACTCTGACCTAGCTCAACGTGCGGTGGTCCTGGGCGCATGTGTAAACATGGCACCCAGGAGCAATAAACTCCATTGCAAACTGTGCCAGAGTTTATCCAGTTGAATTAATAGCACTTGCAGACATGCACTATAGGTGCCGAAGTGCTGTTCGAGAGTGTGTTTATAAAACAACCATGCTACAACTTGTAGCAGTTTCGGAAAAAATGTAACGTGCATCAATTCTGGATGAACTAAGTCTATAGGTGCTATATGAAAATTGCTATAGTCATGTTTAATTTCAAAGTTACTGTTTTCAGGTTTGCTCCTCACTTCCATATGCTCAGGGAGAGCAAAGTATGATGGTAATGAGAGAGGAAGCGGTTGTGGGGGAAGAAAGAGCAAAGAACTACTTGATCCCCCAGATTAATTTTCTCTACTGTAGCAGTGGGAGGGGGGAAAAATTCAAGGCAAACCTCCAATAATTAGATTCTATACCTGGAAAATGATAAAAAATTTATACATTTTCCAGGTATAGAATCTTAATTATTGGGGAGGTCATCTTATAATCAGGGTTGCCTTCTTCTATTTGAGTAAATACAGTAGTTTTTCTTTGTTGGTTCCTATTATGTTATGGAGTATTTACAGAAAATATATTTGACAAATTTTTTCCTTGGCAGTTCTGTTGCTGTAGATTTCTAAATACCTGTGGTGCATGTATTTTGATCACAAAAAAACCAAACCAAAACAGTAACTTAAATCTAAGACTGTTAACCATGGTTTCGAAGGTTTAACCTAAAAGGTTCAATTGCAACTTTCCTGCAAGTGTTACAATTAGAATAATAACGATGGGGCCAATTATCTTTTTTTGATTATAAATTCTTACTTCTTCCAGCTTTTTAAAAGGCATTAGATTGAAAATTAATTATGGAATATTAAGTGTCTGCTTTTCTTCTTCTTTTTTTTTTTTTTAATGTAAATTGGTATCACTTAAGATATTTCCAGTTCCAAAATTAGTAATGCCTAATACATTTGGGATGTGTGCATAAATTGTTTTTCAACATTAAAGGATATAAGTGTAAATAAAGCCTTTTTTACAAGTCAAGTGAATAATTCAGAAGATTTAAGCTCCTTGAATTTACCATAGTCTCCTTCTTTGCATCAGAATGAGTTAGATGAGTTTGGGGAACATACTTGCTTCTCAGTATCTGTTGTAATATTTACAGCAGTTTGGTTTAACAGCAGATTTTTTTGTTTAATCTTTCCTTTTAAATTTTAAAGACTTTTTGTTGGTTTTTACTTTTACTATTTCAATCGTGATGTCAGCAAAATTTCTTTCTAAGTGAATGAGCTGTGGGAAGTTCGCACACATCATACAACTTAGGGCTGTGCAAAGATTTGATCTCTGATTCGATCCAGCAGCAGTTCAGCCTGAAAAAGCGGCCGAATTTCCGAATCGAATCAGGAGACCCTTTAATCTCTCCAAATCAAATCGGCACCTTCCGAATCAATTCAGAGAGATTCTGAGAGATTTGATGAATTATACAACCCAGCATTGCAGTGATCATGAGCTGTGCCTGGTACCTTGAGGTACGTAGAAAAAACTTTTAAAGCTGTGTCTATGGGCGAATCGCTGATTCGCTGAATCAGAATTAAATCTTTGGATTTGGCCAAATCAAGTTGGGACAGTGATCCGAATCAACGAATTTATGCCGAATCCAAATTGAATACGGTCCGCTTCGCACACCTCTAACACACATCATACCTTCAGGGTTTGGTATGACAGAGATGGATGCATTTCTTTCAGGATGAAATTTGAGATTTTATTATTTTATAGGAGTTATGAATATGGAGGGTAGGGCAGAGAATTTTACTTTGGTTTCATATTTTTAAGGATTTGGGTAAAGTGAATTCTAATGCAACCGAATTGCAATTAAATAAGTCTTACTAATTAACAGAACGTCTTTCCACTTGCTGTACTAGAATTGTAGGCTTGATTTACTAGGCTTATATCATTCACTAATAGTGGATTTACTGCCCCTTCTTTATCATGCTTTCAAGCAGACATAGATCAATTTCTGTAGTGCCTTCAGATTCTTTTTTAATAAACCTCTCCAAAGTCCATTATGGTTTTACTATGTTACTTTAGTTGAGGAGGTTAAATGCAGTCAATATCCTTGCCTGTGATATACTTAAAAAAATGCAGAATTTATCAGAATTAAACAGAGCGATCCTGTTAATTTACAAAAATCTTTACATGGCCTCAAGGAATTGGCAGGCTTTCTCTAGTGTCCTAATCTATTCCATCATGATAAAACGTAGTGTTGTGATGTTGGTGGTTCAGGGAGGGAGTGACAACACTGTGCAGAGACTCGAGTCTCATGCTGGTTATGACCTACAAGGAATCGGAAGCATAGAACCTGTTGAATAAGCACCGCTACTTTCTGAAACCTGTTAGAATTAAGTGACGTATGGAACATACTTCATCTAGGTTATTCTAACCTAGAGTAGATTGAGCCGCTACCACAGCTATGCAATTCCAGCTTAATTGCAGGATGTTTAATATAGTCATTAATATAAGCGCATCTCTAACTGATTTATCCTGTTATGATCGGCTAGTCCAGAACCTTTGTACTTGGCTTGAACACTTATGTCTAAAGCCTTACCTTTTAAAGGGCTGATGTGAAACTCAGTCACAGAAGTCTGCCATTATCAGCTATTTTGACTCTTAAAGTTTCAATGTATATTATATGCTAATTCTAAGTTTCTTACTCTCTTCCTTATCTATGTCCTATTCCTTCCTTCCCTTCCCCTCTCTCCCCACTACAATGTGGGATTCAAATATTACAGGTAGATACAGATACAGCCAACCCTTATATCTCTGGGTTTCCAGAAAAAATGGATTCCTTTAATACCACTAAAATACCACCTACTTTTGGCTTCAGGAGCATGTAAGGAAAAAATTGAAGCTATACAAAATTCTTGAACATCTCCTTAAGGTGATTATTTGTGGATAGAGATTCTTTTCAGCTTCCTGTTTTTTTAATTGGGTATGTATTTTCATACAATAAAAAAAAGGAGTGATTTTTTTTTTTTATTATTATTTTTTGGTTATATTTTCCCACTATTAGAGCATAACCAACAAAAAAAAAATCCCCAAAACCCACCTAGGGAGCTCTTGCCACTGCTTTCATTATTCTCTGTGTATTGGATGATGTTGTGTGTGAGTGGTACCATAGAGGAATCACTGCAAGCCATTTACTTTTATACTTTGTTGCAATATAATGAAAAATAAAATTTACTTGGAGTCGCTTTTAAATTGAGGCATTAAAAACCTTAATACCTCTGGAGCAGGTGAGTCGGAGTAGGAGAATAAATTGCTGACACCTTGTAAAAATGTGATTCACGGTGCTAAGATTGCTTTAATTTGTGACTCCGGTTAATGTTGAAACCCGTTGATATGTATCAAAGTGAAAATAGTTTCTTCGTTTGTCAGCCTTTGCTTGTCTGCATGCAGTGATGCTCCTATGACAATTGCATTACCAGTTAAGTTATTACTGTGAAATTGCATTTTTCATAAATTGGACTGGTAGTCGGCAAGAGTAACTGGGTGAGACATTTTCCTTCATATATAACCGAAAAACAGGGGAAATGGTTGACACAAATTATAAACAGCAATTAAAATGAATTACAGTTTGGGAGAAGCCCTTGTCAAACACTGGAATTCTTCAAAGGATTTTTTAAAGTTTTTGAGCTCAAACTTTTTAAAATTATAGTTATCCCCCAACCCCCTCATATCTTGTTTATTGAATCGTTAACCTATAGCAGTTTCGGCATATCTGTCTCTTCATATGTGCTAAATTTCCTTTTTTGGTGTTCTGCTCAATCCATAAAACTGTTCAAGCATTCTGTTCCAATCCATAAAACGAAGGGAGCAGGGTTCATTACAGGAAAATACAAATGTTGCCTGCTTTGCTGTGCAGTAACATGGCAGTATTGAATGAAGAATATTGTCAGTTTTAGTATGCCTGAGTTGTAAGAATGCTTTAGAGGAATAATTTTATCAGGAAAGAAGTTTAAAAAACCTTGACTGGGGGCCAACACCCCCCCCCCCCCCCCCAAATCAGCTCTTTCAGAATTTTAACATCTGAATCCCAGAAGCTTTTAGTTTATGAAAAGGAGATTCGGAGTCTAATAATTCTGTCTTTGGGCACTGGTATCTGATGTGGAAACCATTTTGAATACTATAGCACTGATAGCTTAGTCTTTGTATTTATTCCTTAACATCGTAATTCTTTATTGGCTTTTCCCTTACCAGAAGTTCTTTTTCTGTCATTCAGCAGAATGGAAAAAAATCAAAGTAAAGACCTCCAAAAACCTATGTAGATTATTTATTATTTAAAATAATGACAAATAATCTTGTGAGATGATGTTCTAGTCATTTTTCAATGGAAATGCATGGTACAGAGAAGTTTTTCATAAAGAAACATAGTCTTAACATCAAACCTTGTACAAATCCAAAGTCCATTTCAACCATTTGCCAAAACTAGTTCAGATGCGCCTCTAATATGGTAATGTGTGAGTGAAATTTTCTAATGATTAACTTAGCATTCATTGTCCAACCAAGATGCATCCACTTTTTGTTTGTAGGTTTTGATCCTTCTTATTTATTTTTTCCTACTAAAATGATCAAAGTGACAAAGATCTTTGAAACGAAACAAGTCATTCAAGCGTAAACTAATTTATGGGGTCGTGAAAGGTTCTGGACTAACAGTTACAAAAATCTTCAATTCTGACATTCAGCACAGGTGTCAGACAGTACTTACTCTGCATTGCTCTGTCAATGTGTAGAATCAGTGTATGATGGATAGTTGTACATCTTAAACAGGGAAGACCACATAAATAGTTTAAACCAGGTATGGTTAACCTGTGGCATGCATGCCAAAAGTGGCATGGACAGCCTCCATGTTTGGCACTTCACAGATCAAGGAGGGGACAGGCAGCACAGCAGCAGATAGAGCAGGAAGCAGAAAGCACAGCAGTAGATGGAGTGGAGGAAGGGGAAAGGTTGGCTGCTACTGATTTAAACTATGTATTGTTCAGGGCATGCTTGTAATCCATTCAGATATGTTTTGTTGAATGCATAATTTGAGGAATAAACATGAAAGTTCTTGTCTATGGAACACCATTTGACTTGTTCTTGTTACCATCTTCCATTTCCTGGCTCTTGTAGATCATAGATAATCACAAAGAATTAATTAAATCCCTCTAGCCAAAATACAGCCTTGCTTTGTGTCTGAAAATTTGCACTTTCTAATTCTTTGTGGCTTTTCAGCTCCTACATCAACCTTTATAGACTCAAGGCACACTTTGAAAAAATCAGCTCTTAATTTTCACTTACTTTTTACTATAGGAAAAAAAGCAATTTTTTTTTGCAAAGAACTCAGACTGCAACAGGTCAGAATGTTTTTAATACTGTGAATTTAATTTAATCTTTTGGTTTACCTTGTTAGTCAGGTTTGCACACTTATAGTGCATACATTGTATGGCACCTTTGAAATGATCTCAAGGCACCCCAAGGGGCTGTGGCACCCAGGTTGAGAAACACTGTTCTACATCATCAAATTTCATTAGTAGTTGTCATTGCAGAAGCAAGTTTTAGTAACATTGAAGAAAGCTTCCATGTAACATTAGCATCTAGTGGCAGCAAGACCTCATATTTTGTATTCAAGAATAAATTGATAAACTCAAGTGACTTTTGGGAGTATAATTCTGCTTTTACAGAAGTGAGGCAGAGCACTCACTTCAGTGACAGCAAGATTGCATCGTATCTCAAGACTTTGTTTACACTGATGTTAAACGCTGCATGAATTAGTATTATTTTCTTCCATCTGACCAGAATAAGTAAGGTCAGTGTGTGGTATATGGTTGTGCCTTCTGCCCATAGGAAACCTAAATGTTAACACTTCACAAATGAAATCTTACCATGTAATCTACTTCTTTAATTAAATGTGAAAGGATGGTGAATTTATAAAGGAAACAAGATAGGATTTTTCTCCCTTATTGGTTTTGTAGAGAAAATTGTAATTAATATTCAGTATCTTCAGCGTGTGGCAGAAAATGTTGTTCTTAGTATTACAAAGCATAATCATCCTTTCTTAGTGAGACAGTATTGTACAAACAGCCAATTTTGTAAGCAGGCTTCACAGTCTAATTTGTTAGCCAATATTTGGCACAATCATGCAATTTCAGTGACTTAAAATCTGACTCCTTGTATCATTGTTAAACTTGTGAGTTAACGTCTGTTGAGATGGAGGTAACTCTAGCCTATTTTTGAATGGTTTCAGATATTGCAGGTTCCAGAAGACAACACTGTCTCAGTTACAGTCTGTCCACATTTAGGAGATTGTTCCTGCAACCATGAAGTATTTAAATTGAAAGATAAATTGAAGAAGAGTTTCATTCCTCAAAATGTCTTGGGAGGAGTGAAAAATCACTAAAGAGCTTTTTGGGTGAATGACACCCCTCTGAAGTTTAATGTAAACAATTAACCTGTACAGAAATAGACCTATAGGTTTACATTTTAGAAAATAACTTGCAGGATTGCACTGCCTACATTTTATTGCTAACCTACCCTGCCCTATGAGGCAACCTACTCCTCAAACCTTATCTTTGTTCCCGCCCTGTCTCTCTTTATTTTGTATTCTGACCTTGTTTTTAATGTAATACATGCCTGGGATTTTTGATGGGATGTTCCTTGTTAGGGTTCTGAATTAGCACTTCCACTTTTTTGAGGACATCTTATTAAACTGTTTTTAGTGGCATTTTTCTAATGAGAATCTTACTGTGTAGTCTTTGTCTCCTGAAATACAAATCTGTCAATGTGAGGCCAACAAAGTGTAAGTTCAGTGCTGGAATAGATGCCTTGGGATTCCAGTATGCCCTTTGGGCATTTAGCATTCTTTTCACATCAGTCAGCTTTGCTAACTGGAAATGGATCTTTGCATCCAGTAGATGCAGAACTTGTGCTTCTAACTTAATAAAATGCAACTGAAAAAATGAATGGAAAATTGGACATAGTATTTAGTATTTCGTTACCGAACTTGAAAAAATTGTGACACTTTACAAAGAAGCTACGGTCTCTTAAATATTAAAAGATTGCTGCCTTCCTGATTTGGAATTACTTAACCTTTTTGTTAAAATTGAATTTATTCTTTCAAATAACTTTTTTTAAACTTTTGTTCACAGTAACTCATGCAGTCTGTTACCTAGGGTGTAAGAGGTCTGTATGTCCTAGGTGTGTAAATGGTTCTAGTTTCCACCTTCAGAAATTAAATGCCACAATTCTTTTTAAAAAGCATATGAAAAATAGAGCAATATGGGAAGGAGTTTTCTTCCTTAATAAATCTGTAGAGGGGACTTGAATTTTTAAAGATTTTTAAAGATGACTCTCATAGATTTCATAGATGTTTACGGTCGGAAGGGACGTCAGTAGATCATCAAGTCTGACCCCCTGCCCTGGGCAGGAAAGAGCGCTGGGGTCAGTTGACCACGGCTAGGTGATTGTCTAGTCTCCTCTTAAAGACCTCCAAGGTAGGGGAGAGCACCACTTCCCTTGGAAGCCCATTCCAGATTTTGGCAACCCTCACCATAAAGACATTTTTCCTAGTGTCTAATCTAAATCTGCTCCCCATCAGTTCATGGCCATTGTTCCTAGTAACCCCAAGGGGTGCCCTGGTAAACAGAGTATCCCCTATTCCTTTCTGCCACCCCTGATGAATTTGTAAATGGGCACAAGATCTCCTCTCAGCCTTCTCTTGCGGAGGCTGAAGAGATTCAGGTCCCTCAATCTCTCCTTGTAGGATCTTACCTGCATGCCTGTGGCCATGCAAGTAGCCCTTCTTTGGACCTTCTCCAGGTTATCCACATCCCACTTGAAGTGTGGTGCTCAGAACTGGATGCAGTACTCTGACTGCAGTCTTACCAATGCTGCATAAAGAGGAGGTATCACCTCCTTACACCTGCTCGTGATGCACCTTCTAATGCACGAAATGTTGGCTTTACTTATCACTTCATCACATTGATGACTCATGTTTATTTTGGAGTTGACTATGACTCTAAAATCCCTTTCTGCTGCTGAGCTGCTTAGAAAGTCACCTCTCAATCTGTAGGTGTGTTGGTGATTCTTTCTCCCTAGATGCTGCACTTTGTATTTATCTTTGTTAAACTATATCCTATTGTGTTCTGCCCATATTCCCAACCTGTGCAAAACTGCGTGAATCCTTTCGCTGCTTTCCAGTGTGTTTACTTTGCCCCATAATTTGGTATCCTCTGCAAATTTGGACAGAGTGCTTTCTGTGCCCTCATCCAAGTCACTGATAAAGATATTGAACAGCACTGGTCCAAGGACTGAACCTTGGGGAATTCCACTGCCCACATTTTTCCAGGTCAAAAACAACCCATCTACCACCACTGTCTAGGTGCGCCCCATTAGCTAGTACTTCATCCACCTGACCATGCAATAATCTACATCACAACCGCTTAATTTATTTATGAGAATGGGATGTGACACTGTATCAAAGGCCTTTTTAAAATCCAAGTAGATAACAGCTACCTCAACTCCCGCATCTAAGCATTTTGTGACCTGGTTGTAAAAAGAAACAAGGTTAGGCAGGCAGGATTTACCTGCTGTGAAGCCTTGCTGGTTGCCCTTCAACATTATTTTTCCTATTGGACTCCCACAAATGTGATCCTTAATTTTTTCAAGGGTTTTCCCAAGGATAGAATTGAGTCTAACTGGCCTATAGTTACCCGGGTCATCCTTTCTCCACTTTGAGCACCATGAGTCCTCAAACAACCGTGCCAGTGGTTCTACTATGACACTGGCCAATTCCTTCAGCACCCTTGGATGAAGATCATCCAGGCCTACTGACTTGAACACATCCAGTTCATCCAAATGCACCTTCACTAGGTCAGCGCTAACTGTTGGTGGGTTGGAGTCCCTCTTGTATCTATCTATAGCCCCTTTGGGAAATATGTCTTTACCTGTGTTCAGGAATACAGATGCAAAGAACTCATTTAGGAGCTCAGCTTTGTCCCTATTATCTGTTACTGGTTGCCCTAGTCTGTCCTGTAGGGGTCCTGTGTTACCATGCGCCTTCTTTTTGCTGTCTTTAATTTTTGCTGCCAGCCTGAGTTCTGTTTCTGCTTCGGCCTTCCTAACTGATTCCCAGCAAGTGTGAGCCAAGCAGGCATACTTCTTTTTGGTGGCTACCCCCTGCTTCTACAGTCTGTAAGCCTCTCTCTTCCCCCTAGGCTCTCCTGGATTTCACTGTTCAGCCAAGAGGGTTTCTTGGCTCTTTTGCCTCCCTTTATGTGCACTGGGATGGTCTCCTTTTGTGTCTGAAATACCATTCCCTTGAAGAACGCCCAGTCTTCCTGGACTCCCATCTCACCAATGCTCTTGCCCTTCAGTGCCTCACTTACTAATCTCCTGAGCTCACTGAAGTTGGCCTTTCTGAAGTCTATAGCACTTCTACCCTACTAGTTATCTTTCCCACCTTTCTCCGGATAGTGAATTCTAACAATTGGTGGTCACTATCCCGTAGGTTACCCTGTATCTGAACATCACCCACCAGGTCATCCCCTGTAGCAAGCACTGTATCCAGTAAGGGATTTTCTCTAGTGGGACCATATACCTCCTGTGTTAAGTGAAGATCTTGTATGCTGTTTAGGAACCTATGTGAACAGGCAGATCTAGCTGATTGTTCTTCCCAGCAGATGTCGGGGTAGTTTAGGTCACCCATGATAACCATGTCCCTTGAGTGTACCACCTCTGAGAGCTGCCTCAAGAATCCTAGGTCTAACTCATCCTCCTGGTGTGGCGGTTTGTAATAGACCCCCACTACCAAGTCCTTTTCACCCCAACCAACTTGTATTCTGACCCATAGTACCTCAATTTGCCCCTCTTCAAATTCTATCTTGATAATTGAAGACATGTTTCTTCTTAACATAGAGAGCAATGTCGTTCCCCCCCTCCCCTTTTCCCACTCTATCCTGTCTGTACAGCTTATAGTTCTCAATGCCTACTGCCCAGTCATCAGCAGGGTCCCACCAGGTTTCTGTTAACCCAACCAGATCAAAGTCTTTGTTTGCAAGCAGAAGTGTAAGTTCCTCTTGTTTATTCCCCATGCTCCTAGCATTAGTATAGAGACACCTAATCCCCCCCCCACTCCTGATGGGTGCCCTTGTTCCCCCCCCCCCCCCATCCTGATGCCTAACGGGCCCCTTAGTACTTACATGGACCATTCCAGTGCGTGGCTTGTGATTCATTGATCCTAGGTTCACCCTGTTTTCAGCATCCTCATCCCCCGGTGAACCTAGTTTAAAATCCTGGGTAGGAGATCAAGAGAACAGATGCTTACCTTTTGATGAGAGATGTAGACCATCGTGTCCCAGCATGCCCCTTTTCACTTTCACTTGCAGTAACTGTTCTTGTCAGTAGAAGATGAATATCGTGGCCATTCCAAGCTGTTGGGTCTGTCACTGTCACCATGGTGATATAGCAATATTATTTTAGGTACAGAGCTTCTAATAAGTTTCCCAGTAGCATCTCCTGTTGTTACCTTCATTCATTTGCTTGGCTAGAAAATATGCCATTTTGGGTAACATGGATGAATCTGAGGTACTACAAGTGTGAAGTCAGTGACTTGTAGGGACAAAAATATTTGGAAGGAATGTTCTGGCTTACTCCTAATTTAAGAAACTTGAAAAATTGTTTAAAAACAGATGCCAGAGCGGTGCCTTGTCTCCATGCTCTAGCACCAAGAGTTGCTGGTACATGCTGCATTGCACTAACATGTTATGCTTCGCACTTTGCATCATAATCTCTGAACCAAATGGCAATGAGAGTATTCAAAAATGTGTATGTTACTACTGCAACTGCCACTTAGCAAAGAATTGTGCAGGAAGCAGAAGTGTTGTTCTTTCCCTTTGTCTCCACACTGTAAGGGAGAGTTCAGGAAACGCACGTCATTTCACAGTTGTTTTGTTTCCTGGAAATTTTGCAGTCTGCCTGAAAAAAGACAATGTAAATAAATTCCTTTTCCTTGCATTCAAGTGATTTGATGATGAATTTAAATCACTCCATGCCATCTCTGTTTATGTTGGCAAATTTCTAGTGGCAGTCGTTCAAGATTGTTAGAAGATTGTCACGTGGGACCTTGCCAGGCTGGCTGCTTTCCTACACAGAGAAAGCTAGGAGAATCTTTTAGGTCAGGTCTGTCCAACTTCCTTTGGAAGTCCAACTGGGCACATGGGCTGCATGCCAAAAAGGCTACATTGTGGCCCCCCGTGTTGCTGCCTGCCTGCCACTGCCCCCAAAGCTCTGGCTGCAATAGTAGCCAGTCTCCAGGCTGCCCCTCCCCGCTCCAGCTTTGGCTTCCTGCACTCACCCCGGGAGGTGGGGTGGTGTGGAGCAGTGTGGGGAGCTGAGGGTGAACCCAGGGGCATGCGGGGCAGTGATGGGGAGGGGCACTGGTGCATGACGCAACAGGAAGATATCCATGAGGCACTCAACTGCGGGGGCATTGGGGTTGGGGGGACCGTGGCTTGTCTTGTTGCAGCACGTGGGCATGCAGCCCCTGACCGCTTGAAAGCTGGATGGCCTTGTTTTAGTTACGATAAGCTTGTTCTCTGCGGTGCAGTGTTTTTTGCACTGGTCTTCTAATTCGAAAATTAGCAGTGATGTATGACTTGGATGGAGGCTGCTTGTCTGCTTGGCCTTTGCCAAGGTGAATTATGTTGGTTGCTGGGAGCTTCATTAGGAAAATATTGATGATCCATTTGACAGGAACTCCCTAATTCCCTCTCTGAAACTGTGTGTACCGGGGGCAATACAGTAACCATGCAATGGAAAAAAACAATAAGCATTGTTAGCAAATGCTTCTGAAAGTCCTATCATCCATTGTCTCATTACCTTCAGAGATCTGTCAAAACCAGATAGAATTGAGGAGCTTTGACACGCATCCTGGCCGATCCACATTTCTGAGGATGTTTTTCATAAATTAGGCTCAGAGGCTCTTTGGTAGTATACCTTGCCTGCAGTCTCTCCTTTCTACACCTTGGGTGTGGGGGTGGGTTAGCTAGACCATTTCTGCTAAATACAGCTCTGCCTGTATGGGACAGAGGGTGCAAGACGGTTTTTAAGTCAAGGAAAAGTGTTCTTCTGGAACACTGGTCGTTGATGCAAATGTCTAATGTACCTGTTATAGTAAGAGGGGTGTTACTGTGCAAAATAAGATCTTTACGAGGTTTTCAGTGCTACACTGGGTTGTTCTGAGAACTACTGTTTCCCATGGGTACTCAGACATAAAGTTTACCATGATATTTGCCATAGCACCCATTATGAATATTGGAAATATTAAGTATGTCATGGCAAAATTAGTTACAGCAGTGTGGTTTAGAAAAAGCCAGTTGATGATGATGTTTATAATTATAATAATAAATAAAACCTTTCTGAAATTAATTCAAATGGGATCGATCCAATCTGGCCAATTTTGATGAATCCTTTGGGAGCTATACTGCTCTGTTCTGTGTAGCATACGGTACAAAAGACTGTAATAGCTTTTGGGAATCATGACTCTTGAGTTCTATTCTTAATTCTTTCAGTGATTCACTGCATGCAAGCCACTTCAAATAGCATGAGTCACATAACCTCTCATAACCTATTTCATTTTGCAAAAGTAGAATAATACTTATATCATCCCCAGCCCTTGAATCTCTCCTCTGCTTCTCTCATTTTCCATAACCTACATTACTCTACTCATGGCCTCATCACCAATTTCGTGTCTGTTGGTGCCCCAGCCTACTTGCTCAGTTTGAGCAGTTTCACTACAAACATCTTGTATTTTCTTCTGTCATTCCTATATTGGAGGCCTTCTCAGCTCTCATTCAGTTTTCCACCTTCATATTTGCTGCTTCCAAGATGCTCAGAAGTGAGTCAGCAGTGTTTCTCAAAGAAGCCTTTGAACTAAATCACAAGAATTTTACATGCCTGTAATGTGAATAACATGATCTCATTGCTATAACTCTCTTTTCTATCTCTACCATACTGCTTGGTACCCCTAATTATTACATCATATTGCAAAGTAAAAGATTGTAGTCAGAGGTACCATTGTGATCATTGTTGACTACCCGAGTAAGGTGAGCCATGGGACAGCTCCTAAATTAGTTTTTTGTTTGAACTAGTTACCTAAGTATCCAATTTTAATTTTTCCGGTGGTTGTGAATTCTCAGCAATCCTTTGTGAGTTGTTCTATCCCATCGCTGTTTTTTGTGTCAGTCTTATATTGCTTTTGTATGTTTATTTTAACACATTTATTTTTTGTCTAATTTCAACTTCCAGTCATTAGATCTTTGTTTTACCTGCCAGTGTAATAGTTAGTCCTATATCAGGATCAGGCTGACAGGCTTATATTTAGTTTGTTTTTACCATATTGTTTTAATATAAGCATAGTATTAGTATTTCTGGCAGTTTACCATTAAATAATTACCAATATTTTGCATACAAATGTTTTGAAGGAGTTGGATGAAAATGACCTGCATCTGTTAACATAAAAAGTCTAATCTGGGGCTGTCAAACATATGACCCATGGATCTAGCCCATTGAACCATGCTGTATGTCTTGCAGGACAAGTGGGGGCAGGGCTTGCCGCTGAAATCCAGGGCACAGAACCCCACTGGCAGACGTACATTGGCATCAGGGAGTGAGCGGTGGCTGTGTGAACCCCAGCACACCTGCTGCCATCATGTCCACATCCAGCCGATGAGGAACCCAGATCCAGCTTAAGCTAGACTCCCTGGGCACATCCAGAAGAGCAGTTATGTGGTATGTGGCACTGCAAACATGTTTTCAGTGCCACATACTGCACAGTCTCATGTACTCTGCACTGCAAGGGCACACTGCCCCAGTGTGCACTGCTCCATTTTTTTCTCCCCACAGGATTTATTGATCTCTGGATATCCAGGGGTCAAAAAAAAAATACTGCGGCGGGGGGGGAACGGAGCAGCGCACACTCAGGCAGCATGCAGTACTGAAAAGTGGAGCCAGGCCTGCCGGAGTCCTGCTCTGCCTGGCAGGATCACTGCAGCTGCAGCCCCAGGAGGCCCCCAGGACCCCAGGTATGGCTGCCAGGGCCAGCACTGTGCTGGCCCCAGCCTCCCCTACCACCCCCAAGGTAGCCTGCTGAACACTAAAGTGCCCATAGCATGGGCTTTCCCCAGGGACAAGTAGCCGCAACGCAAGGTGCACCACCGCTACTTGTCCCCGGGGAACCAAACGTCCACACATATCTTAACACACCCCCATGGTCTAACTTATTCTCTTCAGTTACTCTTATAAATGTTTGGAATAGAAATTTTGCCTACTTTTCTACTGTGTTCTACTTCAGTATTACTGATATTTGCAATTTGTCTCAAAGATTCTACCGTATATAAATTTAACTATAAAAAAAAAAAAAGCTGGCTGAATATATTGGGGTTAGGTTCCAAATAGTATATTTTTTATAAAGAGAACTTACAACGTTGTAACTTAGCGTTTTCAATTATATGAAAATGTTTTTTATTTCAATTACACTAAAATGAGGTTTTTTTTACGTGTTGAGTTCTTAATTTCCTGTGGCCTTCTAGGATCAATTGTTTTCTTGCCATCTCCCTAGTATTGTTTTTGTCTTGCTGTCAGCCTCCCATGTCCATTTTCTTGGCCTGACAGCTCATGTTTAAAATAACAGACTGTTTTTAAACTTCCCTGCAATACATCTCCTCCTCCTCTACTGATGTTCTTTGAAAACTGAAAGAATGTTATGGTGCCTGGTATGTGCATACTGCAGTTGTGTTGTGGGACATAATTGCATTGTAACAGGGTGCAGAGCTAGTAAAGTTTTAGTGCCAGCTTGAAACACTGGATATAATACTAGTGCAGTCTTCTCATGTTGCTCTCAGGCATCTATCTGTATGCTCATGAGAGAGGATCTTCTCTCAAGTTGTTTCCATACTTATTTAATACTTGGGTTTCGTGTCAAGTACCAGCAAGTATTTTTGGCTTTGCATACAAAGAAATGTATGCTGCTTGTGTGTGGTCTTTGGGAGATGCCAATACCTGTCAAGAACATAAGCTGAGACTTCAAACAGATTCCCAAACATCTGTTGAAATGTTTCCACTGTCTACAGGGCATTTGATCCAGTGATCAAAAGGTGAATAGTAATAAGATATAAAACACCTAGAGCTAGTGAGTCCACTAACATATTTGAGTCAGATTCTGATTTCAGACATTCGTCTGAAGCAGCAAGAGTTGCTCTGGATTTACAGTAATGTAACTGAGAAGGGAATGTGTCTGTTTTTACTTCTCTGATCCCAGTTTTCGAAGGTGGGAGTGGGGGAAATGCATGCATGTTTAAAAAATTGTTTTTAGAAAGCTCCTGAAAAAGTGCAACATTTCCGCTTTAAAAATCAGCAAATCATTTGTTTTATGTGATCTTTATTCTAGCAATTTTTTATGGCACGTAGAATGTATTGGCATTCATTCCTTTGTAAACAATGGCATATGGGGTATGAATTGTGATCTGCTTTAGCCATGTTTTTAATGAAGTGAAACTTTTTTTTCCATACTAGACATATGCATTTACTGAAGATTCATATTCAAGGATTGCTGTCATAGGTATTTTATGCTCCCCCCCCACTGCTGGCCTTTAAAAATTGTTTGCAGATAGTAACATGTTAAAATATGACACATTCCACTGTAGAGGAAACCTGTCCAAATGAATTCTATTTAACCAAGAAGAAACCATTGCCTGCTAGCATTGTTGGAAGCTAATTATGACATTAGATTTTATATCTTTATAAATGATGGTTGCTTAAAGCCATCTTGAAAGGTTTTTGTGAATGAGCAAATGTTTTTGTTTGACCCACTATATAGCACATGCAAACCTTAGGCCTGTAGACCTGAGGAAGTGTTCAGTGGTACCTGAAAGTTCACCTATGTCCCCTCCAACCCTTCAACAGAGATGACCTGAAAAAAACCTTCTGCCAGTTAAGTCATTTGAGTGCTTTTATTGTTATCTGATTGTTTTGTTTTTGGTTCTTTGCCCTTTATATGCTCTCTGATAGAGCCAAGCATACAAAATCTTTGGTTAACAATATTCCTTATATCTTGTTTCTGCTGTTTCAATCCATTAGACCCCAGGGATGTGTTAGTATTAAGAATTTTATCAAAGACTATTTTATTCCCATACAGTATAGAAGAAAATAGGAAAACTGCTGACTTGAATATCAATAGAGTCTCTAGTACTTAATTATTTACCATAAATTGTGTTGTTTTTTGGCTCACTTCAGTAAAGGTATTTGCCTTCATAACTAGTGTAATCTATAACATTGCCTAGAAAAGCTTGTTTACTACTACTTCCTCTACTACGAACAAATATAAGAAGTTATGTCTTAACTCCTGGACAACAAGAACTTTGGTTATTGCTTTGAGTTTTACTTCGGGTAGATTTCTTAGATTCAAAATAATCTTGGTTGTTGTGAGATCTGATTTTTTTCATGCCTAATCACCATGTGAGCCTTTAAATGCTAACCATAACCATTACACCTTTGCATGTGGGATCCAGGCTATTGGTGAACTTGATTTTTTTTTTCCTTTGGAATTTAAAATCTTGCAAATCACGTATTAGTAGCTAAAGCAAAAATGTTTTTAAAACCACTTAAACCTCCTGTATATATTGTGGTTTTTAGTTTGTTCTGTTTGCCTCCAATATGCACTAGAATACTGTAGAAAATGAGACTCTAGAGTATTTTAAGAATGTCTTGATGGCACAATAGATTAAACTGGCCGAATGTAGCTAACTTTCTAATGCCTGGACTGAAAGAGCCAGCAGCTGACAGCAGTGTGGTACAGCAGAGACCAGAGAATAGTTGGTTCTATTTCAAGCTGGCTGTCATACCCTTTGGGCAAGTCACTTGACCTGACTTGCTATTAGATGATGAATTACAGGCATGGACTTTTACCAACAATTCCTTCACTTTTCAGATGAAGTTGTGTATTTCCTATATATGGTATAATTTTGGAGTAATCCAAGTATATCATTCAGAAACACCTCACAAGGACACAGTACCTAATCCAAACTTAAGAGTAATTGTATGTACGTGTCATTAATAAAGTTATGGTACTTTACAGCTGTTCACATCCCTTATTGCAAAACAACACAGGACCCAAAAAAGACTTATTAGAGTGATTTTTAGCCTTGAGCTTCACAAGTTGTAGTTTCAAATCGGACACAGTTGTGGGCAAGATCAAAATCGGCCTACAGTGTTTTTAGCATTTCTGTATTCTTGCACACACTTCTTACTAATGCATATAGGAGTCACAGGAAAACCCCCACAATCAGCGCGTTGAGTTTTGTTTCTTCCACTCCCATAATTGACCTAATTAAATCAAGTGATACGAAGTCTCCTGTTGGAGATTTTGCAGTATAGTAAAACTCTGCTAAAAATATTCCTGGTATTGTCCCTATTGGGTTTTTTTTGTATCTTAAACTACTTCTAACAATTGTTTTTCCCTCTCTTTGGATACCCTTCAACTTATCTAGAGGTACCTAGCGTTCTCCATAACCTGAATGTGAAGTGGGGTATAAAAACTAGGGTTAAATTGAATGTCTGAAATATACTTTGGGGAATGTATGTACTCTTTTGGATTTTATTTGCGAAAACCTAATATTTATGTAACATAGAAAAGCTTGCCATTTCAATAGTGCTTATATGATCGGCAGTTACTTGTACTGTACCCAGTAGGATATCCAAGCTTGAATAAAGGTACTGTTTTTAAGATGCAAGACTTTTTCCTGTTCTAAGAAAAGTTCATCACGTTAGATTGAACTTTGGAATGGTTTAGTATTGTATTATCTTTTAATTCTTCTGTGTTCAAAGATCAATTAGACCATGCAAAACATTCATGCCCCTTTTATCATAGGTATGTTTGGGCATCTTTAATTTCTTGTTTGACATTTTTCATAGTACACACTTAAAGCCAGTACCTGATTTCCCATAGGGAATAATTAAAATCCTGGTAATAGCAAATACCTTTTCCTTTTATTAGGAAGACACTGAAATAATGAGAAAATAAGAAAGAAGCTGAGTTAATCTAATCCTAGGGTTTCAGAGAGTTATGGCCTGCAGGCTGGGCGTAACCTGCAGAGCTGTATCATCTAGCCCCTAGTGCTGCCCATAGGTGCAGTGTGGCCTACAGGCAGCGCACAGGATTCACTGAATGGCCCCATGCCCTGTGCACTGCACCTGCTCCAGCTTGCATCCCAGAGCTGTAGAGCGGCCTCCACATCGTAGCACAGACCAGAGCAGCTGCATGCTGCTGTAGGGCCATGCTGCACAGCCCAGAAGAAGATGAGCATGTGGTGCCCACTCTGGCCGCTGCGGGACATGCTCTGAAACACAGTTCTGTTTTGTACGGGCTGGCCCCACGCCACTTATCTCATGTTTTCTGACAGTGTCTGATTCTTTTCATTTGAGAGCTTTTAGCTAAGGTGGTAGAAAAGACAATTGTAGAAAAGTACAATGCAGCCTAATTGCTGTATGTAATACCTGACAGATTAGCATTTCCCTGTTTTACAGGAAAAAGAAACCTAATGTATTCAAAATGCTCAAGTCACATTTGGTGGCAGAGTAATGGTTTTAAGTCAAGTTCTTGGGTCCCAGACAGGTCAAATCACTTAGACCAGTGGTTGGCAGTTGTTTTTCCAGCTGGAGACTGAAACAAGCCAGCTGGGGTATGAGGTGCGTTGGCTTTTCTGCCTCAGCTGCTGTTGCCACTGCTGTTGAAATACTGCTGAATCCCCCCCAGCTCCACAGTCTGGATAAAATGGTTCAACAGGGTAGACTGGCTAATTCTATAAACCTCAGCCGAATATTTCAGGTAGAGCCAGCCAGTATAACTTTATGTTCCGTAATGCTGCTTCTAGTATTACTTTATTTCTGGAGTTTGATTCATGGTCAACACAAATATCTTCAGACACCCTTGGGCTTTATTTACATAGCAGTGTAAACAGTTTAAACTAAATGATACAGAGGATCTGGAGTGGAGATTGGGGAAGAACAGTGGTAACAATAGCAAGGTCATGTATTGGTGAGTATAAAAAAAATTGTGAGGGTTTTGGCACTTTTTTTCAATTTAGAATATAATTTACCATATAAATCATTGCTCTTAAAAACAAGACAAAAGAATGCAGATTTATTGGAAAGTTTCTGATTTGACTTATCCTGTGAATTTTTTTTCCTTTACTAGCAGTAATAGTAATACATGCTACTGGCATGCATATTCTTATTGTAGAGAAATATGAATGTAGAAGAAACCTTTCCAAACAAAAGGTTTACATGTCATTAATACGTCATTTGTTGTAGAGCAAATTTTCAGCTTATCATGACGATTCAAAGCCATGTGGAAGAAATGGAGCTTCATAATTTAAAAAAAGAATGATGCCATTTATTATTTAAACGCTTTTAGGTACTGTGGGAGAGTTGTCTTACAACAAAGTACTTGTTTGATGTCTCTTTCCCTCTGCCCCATTTTTACCTTAGTGGTTATATGACTTCATCATTGCTAAATATAGAAGATTTGGCTTGACACATTTCATTTCAGTTATTTGCACTAAGTTAACTGAACTAAGTCTAAACAAATCATGACCTGAAGAAACCTTGCCTGGTTATAACTTAAATCATTAATTAGTAAAAAGAGTAATATGTGGATAAAAGTACAAAATCCAGTGCATTTGCGTTCTTTTAAAGGGCACCTTAGGGGAAAAAAGGTGAGATGCAGTGAGAAATATTTAATAAGTCATTTTTATTTTCAATATAAACCTGGGTTTCATCAAACCATCTTGTGAATATAATAAAATAACTTGGGTTACTATGTGTTCTTTTTCTTTACTGTCATGTAACAAAATGAAGGTTTAAAGTTATGCTGTTCTGAAAATTTCTAACTTATCCTTAACTATAGAGTTAATGACCAGCACCTCTGAACTGCTTCAGTCTTATGACGATGTATCTGTGCATTTGTAAGAGTATACCATGAAGGTTCACAAAAATGTTAAAGTATGCAAATTGAACTGATGCTTATTTTTCTAAATTTTTGAAGCCAAAATTGGGTGCCAAGTATGAACATTTCAAAGGTTTGGGGGTTTTTTGTGCAGCAGGCCTCAAAACTGAGGTGTTACACATTTTCAGTTTCATTGTCTTGACTGAGACTTTCATCTTTGCTGTATATTCCTTTCTCCTTCTGATATTTTTGTACTAGAAATTCTTAATCTCATATTTCTGGCTTCATTCACATTTGTCATGATTTTATCCATCTCGCTCAAAGTATTCCATTTGTTGCAGTAGAGCTCGGAGATTTCATTTAGCATTGAGGTCTCATTTTGCTGGCTGTTCTACTAAGCTCCTAGGATGGTGTCTTTGCCCCTAAGTTAGTGTAAATTGCTGTAGATCTGTGATGGTTACAACAGCTGAGAATGTGTCCCTGGAATTTTTAACACTAACTTCCTAGGTCTAGGATTTCACCCCTAGCAGGACAATGCAGGCTAAGGTTATCATATTTCCAGTTCCAAAAAAGAGGACACCTGTCAGGGGGGACACCTCGCTCCCAACCCACAGCCCCGTGGCACTGCCAGTGCCCCTCACTCCCAACCTGCAGTCCCCTGCCCCCCCCCGGGCCAAGCCGGTGCCCCTCAGTCCCAATCCACAGCCCCACATCCCTGCCTATACTGCACACTCCCCACCTACGGCCCTCTGCCCCCCTGTCCAGTGCCCCTCACTGTCAACCCACAGACCTGCTCCCCCAGCCCTGCTGGAGGGGGCCTCAGCTGCCCCAGTCCCAGCTGGGCTGTAACGAGGCACCTGCAGTAGCTCCAGCTTGTGTGAGTGGCGGTGGAATGAGTCTGGCCCCAGCCTGGGCTGGAGGGAGGAAGAGGAGACACCTGTAGCACCCCGCGCTCCAGGTTGGGGCTCCTGCACCTTGCCAGGCAACCTGGCTCCCCCTCCCCTTCCCCTCTCCCCCAGGCAGCATCTCCTGGGTGCTCCGCCCCTGCGAGCACAGGCACCAGTCCTCAGTGCCACTAGCCCAGCTGTGCAGCTCCCCACTGCCTCCAAAGGGCTCCTTTGCCCCTTCCCCTGCAAGAGGGGCAGGCGCTTCCCCCCCGCCCTTGTGCCCTGGCTCAGCCCTCGCACCTAGACACCATTCCCGAGCGCCAACAGGTACCCCCCCCCCCCCCTTCACACACTCATTCCCTCCCCCTTCCCCTACACACCTGGACAGCCCCCCAGCCACGGCCCTCCACCCCCCACCTTCCATAGTTTTAGCTGCATGCAGATGCCAGGGCTGCTCCTGCCATCCTGCCTGGCTGCATACTGGCCACATGTGTGTGTGCACTCAGAACACATCATGTCCCCTGCCTCCCATGGCTCACCCCTGCTCCTGCCAGCAGAGCAGAGCAAAATCCTGGACATTGTTTTAGATTTCAAAAAACCCTCCTGGAGATCAGAGAACCCACAAAGAGGATGTGTTATATGGTAACCCTAATGCAGGCCCCAATGAGCTTAAGGGCAGATTCACATAGTTACTTAAGGGTCTCAGTTCCCATTGATTTCAAAGGGATATTAGGCACCTAAATACAACAGCAAAAATGGTGAAACTGTGGGGGCATGACTTGAGGAAAGACAGAGGGAACTGGGCTTATTTAGTCTAGAGAAGATAAGACTGAGAGGGGATTTAATAGCAGCCTTCAACTACCTGAAGGGAAATTCAAAAGAGGATGGAGCTGTTCTCAGAGGTGGCAGACAACAGAACAAGGAACAACGGGCTCAAGTTGCAGCAAGGGAAGTTTAGGTTAGATGTTAGGAAGAATTTTCTCACTAGGAGGGTAATAAAATACTGGAACAGGTTACCCAGAAGCTCCATCCTTGGAAGTTTTCAAAACCCGGCTAGACAAAGCTTTGGCTGGATGATCTAGTTGGGGATGGTCCTGCCTTGAGCAGGGGATTGGACTAGATGTGATCCCCTGAGGTCCCTTCCAACCCAAACTTTCTGCAGTTCTGTGATTGTTTGAAATACCTTTGTAGATCAGGGCCTTGGTATATTATTTGAAGCAAGACATTAAATAAGAAAGCATGACCCATGAAACAAAAGAAGAAAAAAGGGAGAGGGAAAGGCTTTGTCAATGAGAGAGTGCAAGAACAGGAATTTTTGGTTTAAAAATACCAGTAAGACTAGCTGGCTCTGTTAAGTGTTATATTAGCTGATGTGGGTAGACTACCAGGCACTGAGAATGTAAGCAAACCGGGTTGGCAGTGGATAGTCTCATGTCACTTAATATCTTGATTTTAAAATTTCAAAATTGAGAATAGCAAATTTAAAGATTTTCTCAGAAAGTAACTTTTCCAGTTGTTTTGGGTTTTGAAAAATGCAGTTAAGTGTCTGAATATTGTGTATGTTCATTTGGCATATTCTTTACTATACAGAAATTCTTTTCAATGCAACGTTTCTCTTCAAAAGTAGCCTGGCACAGAAGTTACTAGATCAACAATGATTTACCAGATTATTGCAGTGAGAAAGTGTTCCTGGCACTCAAGCTTTTGTCAGCAAAGAACCATTCCATCGTCCCTGTCTGTGAATGTAAATGCTTGTATGCTTCTTCCAAAGTTCTCATAGTTTTATGTAGGTTCATATTATCCCCGTTTTCAGATGGCTAAACTGTGGCACAGGGTTTTGCAATTTGCTTACATTTCTTCACAAGCATATTCCTTTTTCTTAAGAAGGTATCTAGTTATTGTCCTAGCCGTACCATCGTGGTGTTTTTCTGGGGTCTATTATGGTATGAAGCTTGGACTTGCTAAAAATTCTTCTTTATGTTAAGTATAGCAAATCTCTTACCTGGCTCAATCTGTATGGTGAACTGGGTTTATCTATACCCAGAGTGAAAATTTGAATGCATCCTCTTTTTCTTTAAAATTATGAGAGTTGTTTTTTCAAAGGGATTTTAATATTCCCCACTACTCTTGTTAGGTGTGTTTAGATAATCTTTTGAATCCTTGCATCCAAATAACATGTATGCAGTTGAACCCAGATCATTTGTCTCTGTATGGTTCACAGTCTGTTTAATTTGGAGGTAGTTGCCAAATTAAGGATGAGGCAATCAGGACTCATAGTAGAGATATCATCTTTTATTAGACCAACAAGATTTTTGCAAAAAAAATACTGTAATTGCGAGCTTTGGGATACAAACACCCTTCATCAGGTATTGGAGAAAAGATTGTAAAAGTTCTCCTGGGTAGAAATGAAAGTTTGTATTTCATAGGATTTCACAGAAGAGTCAAAAGATGGAAAACTCCTCTGGGCAGTCAGTTTGTCTTTTCCTCTAAACCAGTACAGTTACAACCTGAATACCTGAAATTAAGGATGAGTTGCTCAGTTATTTGCTCTAGCGTTTACTTCAAAGGACTCGGCTTCTGCATTCACTTGGAGCATATCAGTGGCCCTTCACAGGTGATTGAGAACTAGCGCCCATTGAAGTAAAAATTACAGCTATCGGCTAGAGTACTTCAGCAGTCCAGTGCTGCTGTTTTGCTGCAAATGTATATTCCCTGGCCAGTTTACCCCTCATCTTCCTGGATTCTACTGTACTTTATTTTAAAATTCCTCCATTAAGCATGATTTGCTTTATACTACTGATTTGTGACAGGGAATTAACTCTGAATAAAGCATATGTATAACAGTTAAACCTTTTTTTGATCTCCAGCCCTGTTCATTCCAAATATATTTGAGTGAGAGTGAATTGTATCCTGCCATAGATAGGAATATTTCTTTCACACTGTAGCTGGATTGGACCTAGAGACTGCAATTACACATGTAATAGTGTTCAGGATTTGCTTCAGTAGTGGTCAGGATTTGCTTCAGTCATATCCAAGAATCATAACCCGGTCCAGCTAATTCTTGGAATTGGTGGCTGTCCACATTTAATTAAAAAAAAAAAGAAAAAAAAAAGAGCCTAGTGAAGAACAGAGATCCTTAAACCCGTCTTCGATACTTTTTGTTTCAGCCAGGAAGGAGAATCTGTCAGTTATGGAACAGTGCTTCCTCCGGTTAAACACAGGCACATGCCGTGTGTCCACCCCCAAGTTTAGGAAATGGAAGTGTATTGTATTCATTATAAGCTTTTCCTGATTTACCTTCTACTTCTTTTACGAAACCTTGCACAAGATGCCATTATATTGCTTACAAAGTCTCTGCTCTGTAACCATCGTCTTTCTCTCTCTCTCTCGTAAAAGGTATTTAGATCTGATATATATGGGACCACTTTCCCTTCTATTTTGCTATGCTGTCTTTAGGCTTGGTAGAATTTAAATTATTTTTTAAATAATTTCATCAGCTAAGATCAGAGTTTATTTTTAAGCATTCATTTTGTTTTTTATCAACTTAAGTTTTCAGGAAACAAGGGTGTGGGGACACGCTGCGTGTTGGGCTGGAGGAGGAAGAGTATGTGCAAGGGAAATTGCTGTCAGCCTGCCACCTGGCCCCTGCGCACAGCCTTTCTTAGCTCAGTGCCTGCTTTCCTTTATCCCATGGCAGTCGCAGCATGTGCCCTCTGCAGCCAGTGGCTTGTTCTGCCCATTGGCTCCTGCCTGAGTTTGCAAGGGAGGGCCCGGGTTATTGGCACCAAGCTGGTGGGGCACAAACACGGACACAATGCTCAGCCCAGCCGCCACCTCCAGCCACTGCTCAGCAGGCTGTCTCAGCACTGCAGCAGCAGCCTATTCTTACCACCCCTTTCTATAAATGTTGATGATTAACAATAGAAATATTTTTCCGTCGGCCTGTGAGTGTGAGGTAAAACCACCATTTATTAAAAATCGACTCCTGCTAAGCCTAGCTATCTTGTATATTTACTCACAGGATCATATCTTAGTTGAGGATTAGCAAGGATGTTTAGACATCAGAATTACTCAGACCTCTGTTTTGCAGAGTAGTTGAACGTCTGGTAATTTCACAAGTGTTGAGTTCCAGTGAGAGTTTCTTATGAGTATTTTTCTTTTGTATTGACGTTTCTTAATTTTCCATTAATATTTTGTTTATTCAGCTTTTTTACATTGATATGTTAAATATTTTAGAGTATTACCAGTTTCTGATTATTTGCAATGTATTTTTTTCCAGCGTGATAGTCCTTCCACCTCCTAACACTGTTGTTTAATCCTCTCAAAACAAACATACTATGACTCGTCTTTTAAAAAAATAAATAAATAACTACCCCCAAAAGTGTTTCTTTCTGATTTAGTTAGATCATCCCGGTAACAAAATCAACTCAGCAGAGAATGATCACCCAGGAAACCTAGTTGTTTGGACTCTGGTCAGTCAGTGTGACCATGTAAGTTTGCCAGCAAAGAAATTTGAAAAGCAGATGCCTTAGAGGAAAGGATTGGAAAGCTGCAAAATCACATTTGACTGTTGAATTGTCAGATTAGTCCTGATTACATCAGCTTTTATATTGTCTTTTGTCCTTTTTCAGTAGCTTAATTCGTGGGTTTAGCTTAACCAACAAGCTGTAGTACTTGAAAAATATATTTTGTTTTCAACAGTGCCCTTAAAGATAGCCGTTTCCCCCCCATGACGAGGGATGAGCTGCCACGGCTTTTCTGCTCAGTGTCTCTACTCACTAACTTTGAAGATGTATGTGACTACCTGGATTGGGAGGTAAGGATTTCAGATCTTTATTAAGGAAGTAACATTGATACAATGAGCTTCCATTTCCTCCCAACCTAAGAAGAATAAAACTGAAATGTTGCAATATATGTTGCATCTATCTAAATATTTCAACATTTTATTTTGTGTATATATATCTATATATAATATTTAGATACATGCCCTTTTGTTTCACATATTTTTGCATGGATACAAGAGAAGTGTCTTGGTAGATCTGTCACGCTCTATGTTCTAGGGGTTTGGAATCGATAAAGAGGGGCCCCTTTTATGCCCATTGCATTGTCAAAGGAAAATTGTGACCTGCAGAAATCAGATGTACCACTGATATGTGTGTCGTCTTTTTTTTTTAAAGGCTCAGTGCTGCAATGTCCAAATAGCTATTACCCTGAAATTTACCTTCAGTTTTGTGGCTTAAACTCTTTGTAACTTGGTAGCTACAGAGCATACCAAATTGATCATAGTCCATTATTCTGCCAGAATAAGGTATTGGAAGAAGATGTACCAAACTGCTATGGCATTTGATTCTAAGCTGCTGAAAGCACACAGTGTGTCTTTGCCCAAAATTAGAAATGAGCTGTGAATGGCTGAAGCTAGAAAACTTTTTATCTAGTGAAAATAACACAGACCAGTCTCATTGAACCTTTGCCCACTAATTCCTTAAACCAGCAGTTCCCAATCAGTGGTACGAGTACCATCGGTGGTACACAGACAACCTGTCAGTGGTACGTGTTAACAGGTTTATTATAATAAGTTTGTGACAAAAATTTGCTGGTGGTACTTAAGGTTGTATCATTTTAAATTGGTGGTGCACAGTCTGTCAGTTTGGCAACTGCTGCCTTAAACAATGAGAACTAAATGTATCATTAGTTTCTATTCAGTATTATATGGAGAACAGCATCCTTTTGACTTCTTTTGGTTAAAGGAAACTGTGGACATTTTGGTTTTGGCACAGCAGCATGAAATTCATAAATTAAGCAGTTGGCATCATGTTTAATTTTTTTTATTACAGTGAGCATTTCTGAGTGGATGTGGCAATTTTACTGAGACGCGTTGCTTGTGACAATAATGGACACATCGTGGTCCAGTCCAAGGAACACCAATGAAATTTCAGCATCTTGATTTTAATAAAGTTTAACATTATAAGGGAGTCTAATGCTTGACGTTTAGCTTCCAAAATTGTGATCATTAATATTTTTCTACTGGGTATAAGTGGAGGATGAAAATGGGTGCTGAGTATCTGGAGTTGGGTGCTCTTACTGTCAGTCATAAGCAGCCTTAGTTCTATCAAGATGGCTGTCTGTAGCATTATTCTCAGAAGTACCAGGGGTACAATGATTGGAAACTTAAATAAAAATGCATTTCACAGTTAATTCATAATGACAGGGGCAGCTTGTCTTCTGAACCTCTCTGCTGCTGAGCAAAATAAGTGCAAGTTTCCTTTGAGGAATTATGAATATTTTCACCATTAACACCATTTTTCATTATTTATATCTTGTTCGTCAGATTTACTCAGAGATGACTTTGTACTTGTCCAGAGCATTATATTGACTTACTCTGAGCTATAGAATGTATGCTGTGTAGGGCCACTGCTTTTCAAGCATTAGTAGTGGCTTTAGTGGCTTTTTACATGAAACATTGGAGGACACAAATCAATAATTTAAACTACCTAGTTGAAGTTGTTTTAACTTCCTTGCTACACATTTGTTAATATTTTATTCTAAAACTGGTGGTGGTAAGGACTTAATTGAATGATTTGAATTATTTTAACTTTTAAAAATTGGCAAAAAGTATGTTTAGGAATAGTTTTATATAACATTTTGAATGTACACTGATATTGATTCTATGCTATAGTCTGGTACAGACCAGTCTAGTGATAATTAGCTTTCCAAATTGAGACATGCTTTTCAAGTTTGCCCCTCCTTTCCCTGCCAATGCCCTAAAAATTACGTGATGACTAAAACAGATTTATAAAAGCTAGTCTAGTCAATCAAATAAATATATATTTTTTAAACAACTGTAATATTTTATCTAAGCAGAACATAAACAGAAACCCCAGTTCAGAACACACAGCGCACTTTTGGAAAACTTTAATCAGAACTTTGCAATTTGGACCCCATCTCCAATTCGTGTCTTAAATATTCTGTCTAACTTCAGGCTTTCATTTTCTAAATTTTATTGCAAAGTCCTGTAGAGTTTAACAGAAGAAACTCATAGGATTGTATACAAATTACTTTACATTGTTAGAAATGATCTTTATATAGAATTAATAAGTCAGCCTAGCCTAATACAGAGCTAGCTTTTTGCTAAAGAATTCTACAAAAAAAATCTTCTCTCACATTCTCTATGGCTCTTTAAGCAGAACCATAGCTTTTTGGGTAGGGCGAGTAGGAAGGCGGAGCTGGTATTACAGGCATGTTAATTCTAGGTTTTTCCAATCTGCCAAAATGTGGCCACACCTAAAATGTGGCCACAATACAGTCAGTCCCCTGAGATATTGCAGAATCCTGGAGCCTTTCTGCACGTCTGGGTTGCTTTTCAGGTGCTCGTGCCGTATATAATTCTAGGTGAGGCACAGGCATTCTACGTAAAATGAAAAATGTATACTTCCGTGTTAGTGCTTAAAATAATTGTCACTGCACATGCCCCTTCCAGTGAGACAGCTTATGTCATCCATGTTTCTTTTAAGGGAGCTGCAAGTTATGCAATGTCAATGGCAAAAAGACATTTCAGGATGGCTAGAATATGATCTAAAGAGATTCTGGGTCTTCCATCTGCTATAATGCTCAATTCCAGATCATCTGAAAAGCACCAGCCTCGTTAGGAGACAGTCCTTCTATAGGTATGCTATTGATGATCTTGTGGGAGCTAATTCAGCAATTTGCTGACGGAAATCAAAATATTTCAAAATTGCAGATCCAGACAGCTTGCAGTGCTGTGGTTTAGAGACACGATGATTCGAAGACATGACTCAGGAGTGCCTCCTATATCCTGAAGCAGACTGATAGAACTTCCTTCCACTGGTTAATGAATTGTTTTCCCAAACTGGAGTGATCAGTTTTTCAGTTGCAAGAAGCAGTGGGAGATCCTCTTTGCAGCAGAGACTTCAGGCGAGTAACCAGGAGACATGAGTGAATTGACTGCCATTAGCTCCCATATGATTTTTCAAATTGCGTCCATTTTCACTTTTTGAAAGGTGTGCACCCCTTACTAGTTACTTTTCCAAGGACTGTTTTAGTCCAGTGGTTCGCAAAAATACTCCATTCAAATAATTCAGGGTTTTCATTGACGCATGACTGTATTTGAATTGCACTGTGCATTAGTAGTTCATTCACATGGAGCTTTGAAATGGGTGCCAGGCATATATGCATTGTTTCCTCATTTCTCTTAAACAGTGTCTTCCTCCCACAAAATGTCTCTCCATTACCCTGTCCAGGTGCTTCCCATGTGGAGTGTAACAGCCTTTTCATCACAAAGGGAGTCGTTCAGAGGCAGGCAATGAATTCTGGGATGCATTTTAATGGTAACTCTGCCTTAGTAGTGGACTAGTGGAAAGGCAGCTCATGGAGGTAAAATACTGTTTAATACCATTGACCCGGAGGAAACAAGATCCATACCCATTCACAGCCACCATTATATCAGATGGCACACTCTCCCATTCCAGTCACCCTGCAGCCATCCAGCCCCCAACGTTTAAAAAAATCAGCTTTTTTTCTTTCCCTCCCCATCCCTATTGCGAACACCTCTCCTGGTTCCTTCACCCTTCCAGTAAGATCCTTCCTTCCTTCCCTGCAAAAACTACAGTTCCCTCCACAAAATACTTAATATTTTGCCCTGAGGTTTTTCCTCTTGATTCTTAGCACCAGTGTACAGTTTATTCTCTATGCATGTCACAGAGGACACCCTGTGCATTATTTGGTAGGACGTTTTCTTACAATACAATACTCCAAAAAGAGGAAATTGCACTAACACAACACTTTGCTAGGTTGCTGAGCAATACACTTAGATTCAAGTTCTTTTTAAGCAAAAGGATTCTGATAGGCATGAGTAGACTCTGAAAAGAGGGAGGCATCTCTCAGTCCCATATCTCTGATCACTTGAGAGAGGCCATGTTGCATTAGAAGCCCTGGTAGAGAAGATGGAATGGGATTAAGTATGAAATATGCTCATTGAATGTCTCATGAGGCAGGCTTTGGTATGGCAGACTCTCACTATCTGGAAGGAGGAATCTTGTTTGTCTTTCATATATAACTAATTATACAACCATCATTTTAAATTCATGAAAATCTGGAAGCTGTCAGAGTTCATTCATTCCCCCTCACTCGCTTGTACATTCTGTCTCGAAGGGACTGCTCTGTATCTTTACAGTCAGCAACTCTGTTGTGAGAAGACACGGATCTTAACAAGGAAACTTGAACTCCTGTTTCTTGAGAAGGCTTAGCAATATGAAACCAGGTTTTCCTGACATCTGCAAACATCATCATTTGGAAGCCGTAGATTAGCCAAGTTTCTCCATTGGTTTTGCACTACTCTGTCGTGTGAATTCACAATGCTTTAGGTTCAAGTTAGTTTATACCTAGTATTTTTTCAGCTTCGGCTTCTGAAAATACTAAGGATATCTTCTCCTTGAATTGGTTGTCCCCCTAGCAATAATATGGTAGCAATTTTATAGAAAAGTCAAAGAATTGGCACACCATGGCTTTAATAATGAGACAAAAGTTCTTTCAGCTCTGTCTGGTTTCAAATATTAGCTGAAACGGTTGTGGCTCATGACTGAAAGGTGGCTTCTCATTGCTGCGTATGAAACAAGATAGTAATTGTCAGAGCTTCTCATGACAGGAAAGGATTTGTCAGATCTATTGTACCCACTAGTTAAGAGACCAGGGACACCAAAATATCTTGTTGCCTAAAAGGGGGCTGTGGATGCGCAGGGGAAGTGCATATAGTGTTGGTGTTTATAACACCTTTGTGGATCAGCTTCTATTGTTGTCAGTCCAACCTCTTTATTACCTTTTATAATCATTTAGTAAATGTAGAAACAAATCTTGGGATCACTTATAAACATTTGATATTGTTTAAGGAGGTTATACAGTTGCAATGATTGCAGATGCAACATAAATGTTATGTTAAGAAAATAATAAGCAGTGTAGGTCTGTCATGAAATATGATGGCACAATTGATCCATCGTCCTTTTTTGGTTATTAAAGCAGAATTAGCTAATCTGTCAGGCACTTATCAAAGGCCATTCAAAAAAATCATCTTTGCTTTTCCTGGGGGGAAAAATCTGACTTGAGGCACAGTTCGCCAGTGAGAGTGCAGTGAGGTTAGCTCCTGACACATTTATTTTCACTTGAACGTTTGAAACATTCAACTTACAGCTGCAATAATGTGCTGTTAGTTTTGTACTTAGAGTTCAAGTGTAGGAGGGAGGAACGTGGTGGGGGGGTTTTTTTTGTTTGTTTGTTAGCTTTTTGGAGTCATGGGGAACCTTATGTCTTACAGAACAAGTATGGTCTGGTAAAAGGTACATGTTGCTAGATGAGTTAATGGTATATGCCAAACATCTCATGCCTAGAGGTGCTTATAATATAATTCATACAGATAATGTAAGGCTCCATCAGTATCTCAGTACTTTTATGCATGGAAGGGAGTAAGTAAAGTGGGGAAAAATCTCTGTAATACTTGAATTTTTTTAATAGTCCTTTTACTGCCACTGCTCCAGTGGTTTTTAATAGTCCTCAGAGTATGTAGGTGGCCATAGTTTCCCTGAGCAAAGGCTGGAGTGAGAATGCTGGTCTGAAAGTGAATTTGAAGAGAGACATCACTGCTGCTTCCTATCTTGTGTCCAGGAATTCCAGGACTCTGCTTTGGGTTTGGCACCACTGCCAGTCAAATCCTGCTTAGCTTTGTGAGAGAGCAGCAAATGTGACCAGCTTCAGATAGTGGGAGAACAGCCTCATTCTGCTATGTGTGCAGTAGTGTGGTTTTTTAGCAGTGCCCTTGTGCTTTTTTTCTTTGAAAGTGCTTTGGATAAATTCCTCTTGGATACAAATTTATTTTCTCAAGGACCGTTATGCTCAGGCCTGTTATACTCCTCAGTAGGATGGTTGGAAGCAGAATGGAAATAATTTTTTTATGATTATCTTTATTTCTTTCAGTTGAAAACTAACTTCAAAAGGCTTGATGTTCAGGACGCTTGTCCAGATTAATTCTTGGAAAGCTTGTGATAATTACTCTTTCTCCCTTCTGGCCCTGCTAGAGATGCACTGCAAGAGCACCGTTTCTTAAGATGTATTTGGCACGCCAGGTCCAAATCATATATAAAAAAAGTTGAAAATAGTTACTTGAACTTTGGGTTCAGGTTAAATTTTGTCTGAACGCATTTGCATATGATCAGCCTGTGGACCCCAAGCAATAATATGCCAACCAAAAAACACAAGAGAAGTTTAGTAAGTGGGAACACTAAGGATAAGGTTGTATTTCCCCACCAGGCTGCAGATGAGCGTATACTACAGCCTAACATCCAGTGCTCATACACACCAGGTTTCTAGGTCAGGTTCTCTTCATGTTTCTAATAAATAATTTGGTATTTGACACCAAGCTGTAGATTTTTAGTGTTGCTGCTAATTGCTTTAGGAATGTTACAGAGAAGTGTGAAGAATTCACTCAGCAGTAAAGGCCTTTGAGCTGCTGCTTGGTTCTCTAGTTAAATACAAAAGGAAGGGAAACTCGTGACATTTTAAAAAGAAAACTTTAAAATGTATCTTCATAGAACCTTCTAATAAGCAGTAAGGGCTGGACTTACTCTTATGATAGACTGTTGCATATTTTCTGGTCCCTTTCCTGGCTCAAAGCAGTGGATTTCACTGCCTACCTTTTATTCTAGGGCAAAGCTGATTTATATCTTACAGTCTATTTTTCTTACTGTATAGTCCTGAAGAAGTGTTTTGGTTCAGAGAGTGTTGCCTTGACACTTCAGTTTCTTCTCTCCTCAAGTTTCCCTTCTCAGCTCCAGGTTGTTCCAAATAAGTCACTGCTCAGTTGCAACAATAATATGAGAAAATACTTTTACAATTATGTGGTGTATTTGCTGTTCAGTAGAATAGCTCTGTGCAGCTTATTTCCATATTTAACTACAAGGCATATCAGGTGAGTTAGAAGGCTGTGCTGCTGAATTGCACATATGTGAATTGCAGGCCCACACTGCCGTAAATCAGTAATTTATATTTAATTTGAGCAATACTTCATGGACTTTGGGTAGGTCAAGTTTTGCAGTAATCTGGCTTGTCAATTATACCTCAGTTAACACCTTATGACAGTTCCTGTATTGCCTCATACGAGTCCACCTGCCCTTTATCCTTCACCTGCAGGAGTGATTGTTGGAAACTCTAGTTTTGTGTACGTGGTAAAGTTGGTCCCTGCATAATGTAAATCTGTTTTAAATTTATATAATTAAACTGGTTTGAGTTTGGCTTATTTGAGTTGAAGTGGCTTATTTTCCTTTAACTTAAGTTTGCTCCCCTCAACTTAAAGCTTAGCTAAGAGAAGCCACTTATCTCAGTACAGCAGTTTAAATCAACTTGTTACACTCTGCAAGCACAATTTCCCTGCCCTGTGGATTTGTGGGAAGGGTTGCTAGTGTCAGATGTCTTGCTTCATATACCTTGTCCTGTCTTTTCCATGATCTTTGGTCGGATAGTCTGTTTAGGTTCTCCGTGGACTTTTGCTTCCTCTCTAGGGAAGCGCAGTTACCTGCTCACTAGGTGTTACATCATGTCTAACATGCTGTTGGCATTTCTGTTAAACCCCTCATGAAAACCTCTTGATCGCTTTTCCACTATTGTCTACTTTTTAAACCAGGTTTATGTGGAAAATGAAGAGCAGGTCTATATGGGCAAGAGCCTTCCTAGAGCATGCTGTACCCTAGGACGGACGGGATGTAGCTGCCTGCGTGGAGCATTAACGTGTGGCAGTAAGCACTCCCACAGGAGTGAACCTGAACACACTCAGGGCCTGCTCCTTTGCACCCATGTAGTTGTCTGTGTGGAGTGGGAGCACCATGCTTAGTTGTAATTGTGCCTTGTGCAGTCCCTGGCTAGTATTGATGCACCCTCAGTGCTTTGCATTGGTCTTTTTGCTGCTTGATAGGTAGACTGATAAATCCCAAATAAAGCCCATCGTGAAATCTTTCATTCTTACACCTCGGTATTACCAGATAGGGGCTTCCAGGCTGATAGCATTTTAGTTCTCTTATGACCTGCCGTTGTCAGGTGCTGGTTTGATTGGTGAATACAGCAAAAATGAGCATTTTACCATCTCCAGCAGATCTCCTTCATTGCTTCTGCCTAAGAGCAATAAATGCATTGCTGTTTTTCTAAGTGACAAATCAAACATCAATACCCTCCCTAGCATGCTGTTACCATAAAAGAGGCTACACCAGTACCTAAGTGATTTCTCTGCAAATTGTTTTGGAGAAGCAAAATGGGCTAAAACTGACTCCTCAGTTGTCTGCTAGGTGTGTAGCCACATGTGCCTCTTGTTGCTCTTGCCCACTTTTCTCTTTCTGCATTTTATTGCTCACTAAATCCACTTACTGAACCTTTTTAAAATTAGACGGTAACCTAGTCAACGTTTGCTTATGATATATAGAACCATAAGACCCCAATCCCGATCTAATTTCTCTTTTAATGCATCTCTGTGGAAACGATTTCTCAAGTATTGCACTTCTTGTTTGGAGGGTTGGTATGTGTTCTCCCCCTCTGCCCCTTACTTTCCTTCCACACTTTGGGGAAATTAAAAACTGTTTATTGCCATACATCAGCCTGACCATTTGGGCAGGGTCTATTTGGGGGCCGTGTATTTTGGCAGTGTCCTTTAATTACTTTTCTGTTCTAATACATTGTCTGATAAAACAAACGTGTTAAAATGGGTACAAGTTGCTACGCTGATGAAAGGGGATCTCTTAACCTTACCCAGGTGGGCCATGCTAATGTGTGCTAGTAGTCCACAAAAGTTACCAGTTGGTTTTCATAATTTTAGGAATGAAACAAACAAGATCTGGCTAAACCTCTGATTCCCAAGTTTCTGCTCTTCATAAGAGACCCCTTTGGCTCATAATTACATCCTCCAAGGGTACAGATTTGGCTTCTATGCTTGTAAATTCAGGTTCGGTACTGAGAAGATGAAAGAATAATTAGCGATATGGAGAATAAAGATACGAAGTGATCACATAGAGCAATTGTTCGTATTTAAGACATGGTAGAATCATGAGGAGGAGACAAATCTTTTTTCCCTTCTCCGCATATTGCATATGAAAATGCTACGCTTAATTGTTTGAATTATGTTTGTCTTGAGATATGAGTGTATTGGGCAGTCTGCTATCCAGAACATTTTTCCTTTGCTATACCAAAGCTTCTGCTTGTTAGCTGTATTGCAAACATTGTAGGGCAGGCTGCCATTCGTATAATCCTTGTATAATTTTTGATTAAATCAAATTAGCTTGTTCTTAAAAAAACAACAACAAACAAACCAACCAGTAACGTGTTACGCCCATATGGCTCCTGTTTTCATATGCACTTGAAGGCCTTAGGAGTTAAATAAAAACTTATCTTAGTCACAGGAGCACAAGACTGAATAATATGGGACTACTAATATTTTGTGTTTCAATGTATGTAACTATGTAGTAGTGAAAAGCAGCGCACACATCAGTTTTTTGGTAGAGAAAACCTCACAGAGCTGGAGGTCTTTTCTGACCAACTTGATTCAAGAGCAGGTATTCATAGTAAAAGGACTCTACCTTCAAAAATGGGAGTGCTTTAAACGCTCGCTATTTTGCAGTCAGAACCTCAGAGTCACCTGGCTGCTTGCAGATATTTAAACCTCCACCCCCAAAACTGGAAGAAGCAGCACGTTCTCTCGACCCAGCTCCACCGTATCTATATAGCCCGGGTGTTTCAGCGGGGCTTTTGGGGGCTTTTAACTAATAGCTGATTCAATCAATTCAATTAGATAAAAGCACCAGAAAAGCTCCACTAAAGCAGCTGGTCTCTACAGACATCAGGTGTGGCGGGTCCAACTAACGCACTGCCTCTTCAGCGTGGGAGCATGCAGAGTTTAAAGTAAATAGCTGTCTTTTGGGGGGTTTTTAAATGTCCACAAGCAGCCCTTGTGTCTGCAGTTTTGACCCTTCCGTTATTGGCAGGGAATGGTGAACTACAAAACCGTCGCTCTGTGGAAACAACATTAGAAGTTATTTGGCTCCCAGCACTTTGAAAACCCTTCCCTGCCCCTCCTTTCTCCCCCCTTCATACATTAGTGGAACTGGGAAAGCTCAAGGGATAGTGGGATCAGGCCTTTCATCACTAGGCTACAACTTCACATGAGGTCCCAGTTTTTAGTGGCCACAAGTCATAAGATCTGCCAGCCTGTTTGGTTGTCTATGAAACAGAGCTGGCAATTACTTCATATTGTGGTGGATGTCCATTCGTGTAATGTAAACGATACCCTTCTCATCAGTGTCAGAAAAGCACTGAATGGGCATAGAGGTTGAACTACCCTCTTGTCTCAAGCAGTGGTCCCTTTGAGCCAGAGATGTTGCACTTGGGAAGATGTGCGCACATGATAGGAAAAATGGAAGGAAGGCTGGCACTGCCCTTTCCCTGGCAGAGCCATCAGCTGGGCACCATCCAAGAGGACTAAAATCACTTCAGCAGTAGCCTTAAAATGAAACATTCCAAAACTGGGTAAACCTCTTATAAATACGTTTGCATCTTGGGATCATGTTAGAAATTTCTTGTTTCTATTTTTTTTAATGTACTAATAAAACTGCCCATTTCTTTCAGGTGGGTGTACATGGCATTAGAATAGAATTCATCAATGAAAAAGGATCAAAACGCACCGCCACCTACTTACCGGAGGTTGCAAAGGAGCAAGGTCATTGTTGCACTTTATTTCATATGATCTGGTGAAGAATTTAAACATACATATAAACCTAAAATGCAATATTTGACCTTGCACTGATGTCAGATGATGGAGCAATATTTAATTGTAAGGAATGACTCTCATATAAATGCCATTTATGTGTCTGTTTAAAATCAATCCCTTTATTGGGACGATTCCAGTAAATTTTAACAGTTTAAGCACATCATAAATAAACAGCAAGAAAGTAGCAATGTGCACAATAAATGTAGTGGGTGGTATAGTGCTACTGACCATATTTTATGATGGTTAAAATCTGTTTTTTATATAGTCAGTATGTTACAATGTCTTCAGTATGCTAAACCGTTTTAACTCAGTGATATAACCACTGGTTATGGATCTTAAGAGCAGAGTTCTTTCTAAACTTAAAGGCTGAAGTTCTTTCTCTTCTTAGGCTCTCACCGCTGGCACTTAATCTTCCATAAGAGCTTTTGTTTCCCATTGGTTTTGGGTGGGTAGAAAGGAACTTGTTTCTTACTGAACATCCCAAAAGAATTTTATGAACTCAACTGTCTGTCTCTCAACCAAAGGCAGAGCCTTGTAACTTGGTTATTTGGAAAAAAAAATGTTACTCTAGTTTTGTTTCGAGTCTGTGATGCTAAACATGTGTCCTTGACAACTTACTAACATTCTTCTCTTCCAGCCACGACAGTATTTTTTCCGTTTTTGTTGGAATTCTGCCTCCTTGTGTGTTAAATGTTGGTGTTTAAGGCATAAAATGAAACCTGCACTAAAGACTACCTTCAGTGGGCAGCTCTTGGTTTAGAAACCTCTTAAATGTATCTAAGATTTCAGCTGTAATATTGTCTACCCTGCCTTTAAAAGGGGATTTTATTGAACCTGTAGGTGATTGCTTAAGATAGGTTTCATTACATTGCTACATGAACTTTTTTAGTCAAAATCTTTTGTTGTTTTGTCGTGTCTGTCTGATAGACTCTGTTCACATATAACTGTTTGGTGTCTTTAAAGTACCCAAAATTGAAACATTTGATTTTTTTATATACATATGTGAATGTTCTAAAAATTGCATACTTCTGAAATAATGTATCTAACAGTTTAAATTTTTCATCTGAAATGTCTGGTTCAATTTCTGCATGTTGTATCAAGTCTTCAAAACTGTGTATTGATTAATGATAGTTTAGAAGACTTGATGGAGAACAATAATGAGCTTAAACTATTTCTGGGTTTCTAGTCCGTAATTTAATTAACACACCCCACGCTGTATAATACTGTAGTTCTAAAATTGGAAACATCACTGTAGCACTAACAACACTGTAAAGAGATGTCTGAAACATCTTGTGCTGTTTTGTAATGAGCTCTGGGCTACTTCATTCCTTTTGCCTCTGCCTCCTAAAAGCAGATTTTAAGACACTCAAGCCTGCTCATGTTACAGCATTTTCAATAGCAACTTCATTTTTCTAGGGCTTTCTGTACTTTATATACTTATATAAAGGGTGATTGTTATGCATAACCTTGCCTTAAGGCTTAATTCTAAAAGATGTAGTTCTGGGATTCCCCCTGCCCCCCCAAATCCAGAAAACGTGCATATTGGGTCTGTCTTTAAATTTCATGCAAGATCTTTGTCTTGGAGAATAAACTTGCTTTTCCTTATGTTGGAAGAAAACATGTACATGGTACTTCCTGCAAGATGCTGCTGTTAGTACATGTTACTGCTCTAGGAAAGTTTTTCAGTGTACTTAGCAGAGTAGTTGTAAAAATATAGCGGGAAGTAATATTTTTATATGCAAAGACTGTTTCATTGCTTGCTCCTCACCAGTCTTTATTCTGATGAAATTCCACAGGATGGGACCACATTCAGACCATAGATTCCTTACTGAGGAAAGGAGGCTACAAAGCTCCAATTACTAATGAGTTCAGGAAATCTATAAAACTGACCAGGTATGTATTATGGGAGTTACCATATGTCCTCACATACCTCTTGCTCCAGTATAATCTGGAGCATGTTTTTTGAAAGGCAAAATGAAGGGACAAAAAGAAGTTTCCGTGTAGGAACTGAGTAGTGGCAGTTGTGGAGCAGAGCGAGGGCAGATTTTACTTTCACCTGCCCATAACAGGCAGATCCTGTTCTTACCGTATTTCTTGCATGGTATATGCACTGCAATTTCCAGTAGCTGCTTGGGGGCAGGGGGAAGGGATATATATGTTATATGTGAGAAAATACAGCACTATAACTAAGATGCGTTGTTTTGTTATTGTCATGAGTTATGCGTGTCTTATAAATGTCCGCTAAAGGGTTGATAGTAAAGGCTTCCTTTGTCTATACTGTATCTGAGAATATTTTTGGGTGAATAGCTCTTTTGATGTTCTTGCAGCCTCCTTAAACATAATGCGAATTGCTAGCACTAAGCAGGGAAAAATGTTTAATGTTTAACAAGGGCCCCCTGCATATTTTATTTTATGTGAGTGCTTTAGAGATTGTGACAGAGAAAAATCAGCAGGATGAAGCAGCTCCTGCTTTCCTGGGACATTGCACTGGGGAGGGGTGGGAAGAGAAACCTGCACAATTCCACATTCGGAAGTCTTGCTTTGACAAGGTTATTTTATCTTTCTGCTGCTGTGAAATCATGGCACCCGTCCCACTTACGGGAACACTGATCCCTTTCTGAAAGAAAGGTGAGACCTTATTTAATGTTACGCCTTTGCATCCTTTTATTGCAGAGGCTGGCTCACATTATCTCAACAGCTGTGTTGCAGCAGACAGTAGATAACTGGGTTGCTGCTCACCGTTCGCCAGAGCCAAGGCATTATCAGTGGGAGAGTCCTTGAATCTAGTCCATCCACACAGACAAATGTTTGAGGGTTTTTTCAGTCTGTTGCAAGGCCTGTTGACTCAGACTTTTCTTGGGGGCTAGTGATCAGATGGGGATGGAGGAGTCCAGTGCTTAAAGATTACCTTAGCACTCTCAGTGGTTGAACTGTCAATTGAATAACATAGGAGTAGGTTTTTGAATAGAGTTTTTGCACATGCATATCAGAGGCATATTTTTATAATTCTGGTCATTTGGGAGGTTGCCTGCTATTGATTACAAATGACTCACTTCAGCTTCTCCAGAAGTACTATTTGTAACAAATACCTATTCCTGGAGACTAGAAAGCTGTCACGTCTCTGGAGAGTCTTATTCCTGATAAGTGACTTCCTGACACCAAAGTCATGTCAGACCATATTGTCTGACTCACCTTGTACAAAACAATGAATTGGTGCTAAACATGTGTTCTGAATTCCTCCCAAAAGTCGTAGTGAAATTCTACTTCCATTAGCCATAATACTGTCAGTGCTCGCCACTGTGTTCATCCCTACAAGATCTGATGATGGGGATGGAAGTTCAGTATCAAAAGGGCATAAGGCTATAGTCTAGTTAGTATTTTGCTTCTCTTGGCACCAGTCCAAAAGAGCTGTGACAAAGTAGTATTCATTTACCTGACACAAGGAGAGGAGCACCTTTCCCATGAGTGGCATAACAGAGCACTTTCTCTCCATGAAATGTTCAGGGTAACTGTATAGCAGCAGGGACCAATCTTTTTGGCATGTGTGCCATAAATTAAGCCCTGTGCCCTTCTGAGTGCCACTGTGATCTGCTACCCCTACTAGATCTGCTCTTCTGCTTTCTGCTCCTGCCCTTTGCTGCAGGTTGGCCACTCCTGCTATATGGCAACCACCTCCACTTATGGGCCAATTTAGGATTAATGGTATCAAAACCTCAGCTTCTACTAGTTGCTGATTCCTGTGTCAAATTAAGCAGATTATGATTGCTGGGAACAGCCGTCAGATAAGTTATGATCACCCACTAGGTGGTGTGTTTCACAAGGCATTACTGACGGGATCCGGTCTTGCAAGAATAGCATGTGTGGTCTAGCTGAATGTGCTACATTGCATAAAACCCAGATCTTTTTTAGGATGGTCCCGACAGCTTATTTTTTTCCTAAGAAACATTTTACACATTTTGAAGGGAAGGGGTTTTTTTGAAATTACCTTTTTTCCTAGTTTGTGTGTCCCTCCCTTTTTTCTTTTAGGAAGGGACAGACCTGGACTTGTTCTCTCTAGTTATAAATGTAATAACAGATAAAGGGAGGAGATGGGGTTCACAGAATCCAATTACATTTCCAAACGGTGCTGCCAGAGCTTCTTTTCAGTTATTGCAGTTCTGGTACTTGTTACTTTTGCTTAGAAGGGAAACTGAAGATAGTAGGAGGAGTTGATACTGGGACTCTGACATAGGAGCTTCCACAGAGTCCAGAAGTGCCATTGTTTGCAGAGAACCAGTCCTGCAGAGAAGTAACGTAAGAAGGTCCGCACCTCCACTCCTGTGTTGTGTGGTGACTGCATGGGCAAGGGGCTAAGAAGGAATCCGTTAAGATCGTTTGAAATTGTTTAAATCTATATAGTACCCAAAGCAGTAGAGAAATACTAGCTCAATGGTTCCCAGCCTTTTTGGACTGAGGCTCCCCTCAGAAAATGCCAGCTCTTGGTTGTCACTCTCTTTTTTTTAACAATAGAAAAATAATGCAGCAATTCTTCTGTTGCAAAGAACTCGGAAAGCCCACAGCAGGTCAGGGTGTTTTTAACCACATGGATTCCTAAAGGACAATTCTGGGTTTATCTTGTGAATCACGTTTGCACGCTTAATAGTGCTAACATTGTACAGCATCCTTGAAACGACCTTAAGGCAACTCACGGTGTCACCACACTGGCTGAGAATCACTGCACTATAGCTCTATCTGCAAAATAAGTAATCAAAATATACATTCAAAAGCCAGTTTTTGTTGTTCTGTTTCCTGATCAGCTATTGTGTGTACTTAGCAATTTAACTACCTCTTACCAATATTGTGCTATAGAGCAATACTGAAACAGCAAACTCTTGTGAAACACATCTAAAAACATGGCTTCGGTCCCTTTTATTAAGTTAAAAATGAAAACTATGTAGTTGAATAGCTTCTTTTTTCTTCTTCCTTGATACTAAACTAAGAAACAGGGCTCAACTTCTCTTCCGTTATGAGATCCTAAAAATAGCCAGCCTGGTGATGAATGCAGGTTTTGCAGTTAACTGTGCATTTTTTTTATTCCTACTTCAAACTGATGTCAATAGGTCCAGCCTTCTTTGTAAAAGAAAAGGCTTCAAGTAAATTTGCATCCTAGACGTCTGTGGAATTCTCCTCCTGTCTAGAAAGGGGTTTCAAATTTGGGAGGGAGCTACTACCTACATTTTCTTTCCGCCTGGTTAAATGAACAGATGTGATTTTAGTTTAGTTCAGCTGTCCTTGGCCTGCTTTGACCCATATTCAAACATCTTCATTAGCTGCCAAGCTTATGGTTTAGTTTTGGAGTAGCAGGGATTTCATTCACAGATCAGCTTACCCATCCGACACTGCGAGCACTGTACTTCATTCACATCAAACTGAAGAGAGCCACAAATAATCTCTCAGTCAGGGCCAGTCACCATTTGGTAAATAAATACATCATTAAAAAACACTCTGATGTCAAGTAAATTTGTGCTGCTTATGTCCCTGGTCTTTCTAACCACTGCGTGGTGGCTCTGGTGAAGTGTTCTCTCCGTAACTGCATGACCCTGATTTCACAGCTAAGTGCAAATGTAAATTTTACAGCTAAGTGCAAACAGTGGTGTTCTGCTAAGAAACTTGGTGATTAATTAAATTATCGAGAAAGTATTTAGAGCACAACCAGAGCCAGAGCCTGCTCTGTTGTACTTGTAAGGACAGAATAGGCTCTGGCTTGATTTCACTGGAGTGGTTCTGCACTTGCACTACATAAAAGGCGTATTTGGCCCAGACTAAGGCACTATTAATAAAGAGGCAGGAGAAGAAGGTCCCACAGAATTTGGGCTGGATATGGTTCCCACATCTATTGGGGCTGGTCCTGCTTTAAGCAGGGGGTTGGACTATATATGACCTCCTGAGGTCCGCTCCAACCCTCATTTTCTGATTCTACAAACTGAAGTTGATTTATGACCACCAGGTCAGGCAGGTGCTGTTCTGGGTAGGGCATTCTGATATCTCTATGTATCTGAGAAAAAATCACCTCCATGGGAGCTATAAACAGCTGAACAGAGTGGATTCAGGTGAACCCCATGGAAATCCATAGGGTTTTGCTGGGTGTGGATGTGCCTAACAGGGGTGGTCTGTCTCCTCATGGTCAATCTGACACGTATGGAAAACGCATGACTGACTAAGATTTCAGTATTCCTCAGGGCTTCATATATACTTTCCTGAGATTTTTTTTTTTTCCTTTTTCTTCACCTCTTCTTAGGTACCGTAGTGAGAAGATGACCATGAGCTACACCGAGTATCTTGCCCATCGTCAGCATCATCACTTCCAAAATGGCATTGGGCACCCCCTTCCGCCATACAACCATTATTCCTGACACTGAGCCGCATGACCAGTCACTGGACCTCTCTGCAGACCTCTTCCCAGGAGACCCTGCCCCTTCTTGGTCTAGCTATCTCTATTACTGTACCATTTTATGATGATAGTTTCCGTTGCCATGTTGATGCTTCTCATTGGCTAAGCTCATCATGGCAACGGTGGAGAAAGTGAATTATTACAAAGATCCCATACTTTTTTATTAAGTCACTGCAGGTTTTTTTGCAGCATATATAACCCTTGGATTTTTTATAAAATTATAAATTTTTACTTCATTAACATTGAATTATATCAATCAAGATTTTCTGTGACTGTGGATGGAAGGAAGAGTGTAATGTTTCAGGGTTACAATTAGGGATTTCATTTTTCTGAATAAGGCGTTTTTGGCTGTTATTAATAGTTGTAACAGGGAACTAAACATATCAGATTCAGGTAGTATTAAATTAGAAAATGAATGACATCTTCAGCATAAGCCTTCTAAATAATGCTAAGCATAGAGTTTCTCACTCCTATAAGTAACAGCTTTTTTTCAAATGGTTAAATTACCCAAGCCTCAGATCCAGTACTTCCAAGCCAGAATTTGAAAGGTGAGCTATAAAATGCTTTTTGGCATGAAGAGGAGCTGCTGTGCCTAGCATAAGAGGCAGTGATTGTAGGAAACATTTTCAGGATTATTTTGTCTGATTACAGATTTTTAAATACTAGATCCAGGAGGTACTAACCACTCTCAACACCCATCCCATTACATGGGAGTTGTGGGCGCTATGGCCCTCGATGGATCAGGCACCAAACCAGTGTTTGTAATAAAGAGAAGAGATAGATGCCTTTCTGATGGTCTCAATATAGGAATCACTTTTGTTTTAAAAACAAGTTGGTGAATAGTGACTATTATATTAGGAAGAAAATGGATTTAGATTTTAGTGCCTTTGACTATGACAGAACTGTATAGTTGTGTAAACACTATAGGAAAATACACAGCAAAAGCACCAGATGCGTTGGCAAACGTTCTAAGTTCTCTACCGATCTGGTGTCTTTTTTTCTTCTTTCTTCCTTTTTAATTTTTTTTTTTATTAACTGCAATTCTTTTAAGTACCATGAAGCAGAATCTCTCTTCTCCCCACTGTTTCTTTTAATTGCAGGCTTCCTATGTTTCATTAAGTCATGATTAGCCAGATTAAAATGTAACTGTTTGACGGAATAGTGATGGTGTTGCAGAAAGAGCACAGGGCAACTATGCCATGATTTTAGGTGTCTTTGCCTGATACAGGAACAGTACTGGAGAGCTACAGGTACTGTGAAATAGTTGTGGTCTAACTTTTCTGTGCAGTGTAGAAGAGAAACTTACTTTATTAACAAGAATTTTTGCAGCTGTAATAATGGAATTTATTAAAGGTATGGATGGCAGAGTAGCAAGCCATGAACATGGTAAGGCTGTTAGAAACAGGCAGAACTCCTGTTAACACCACTGGAAGTTCACCGTGTGTCCCATGGGTAACGCACCCCATTTATCATAAGAAAATTCCTCTTCATGTTGTAAAATGCAGAAATTCCCAGCTATTACAAAATAATGGATGTCTTATATATAAAAATATTTATGTAAATACTAGACAGATAAGAAAAATAAGAGTGGTTTACTGGGAATACAGTTGCTGTAACAAATGGCAGACTGTTGATTCTAAAACACTTTCATATTTCAAAAGGTAATCTGATAAATTGTTACTGTTCATCTGTAACATGAGGCAGGATTTGCTGCTTTAGTTTGATGGTTCTTGTAGGTTTTGGTATTCCTTCATCCACAGCATCTGATGTCCAAATATTAACACTTTCCGTTATGATGCCTTAATTTATAAACAAACAGAGGGCCTGAAAATTCAGTAGCCGAGAGGTGTCAGGCAGCCGCTGCAAAAAATCAATAGATGTTTATACAGAGGATATTTTGGATGCTGCTGCTGTCTTGTTTCTACTTGGGGAACATTTTAAAATAGAATAGCCTTTAAAGTAGAAACTGAAAAGGTGGCTACCTGATTGAAAGATTTTTTTTTCCTTGCCCTTATAGGGAAACTGAGCACAAGCTGAATAATACTGTCTGCTGCAAAAAAAGTGTCACCCAACCCCATCTTTATCCATCATCTCGTTACAGCATGCTCATGCTTCTGTATGAGCTCATTGTTAGAAGTTTTTTAAGAAGATCTATTATAAATAAAAATATATATGTATTTAAAGGTGCTAATCAACCTTGAGCAGGTCACGTGACTGGTCATGCGGACTCTAAATCATATCAGATTTTTTTTAAAATCCTCGATATATGCAGATGTTATACAGAATTTCTTACCAGTGTAATAATGATATACTGATGAAATAAACAATCCTGCAGGCTTTGAAGGACAAGGTCAGCAATACTTCCCACCATGGTTTGGGGGGGAAAAAAAGGATAGTTTTTGTCTCCTTTTTGTACACAGCAGAATGCACAATGCATTTGTGTCTCTATTTCAGTAGCTGTTGCTTCAAAAATATTTCAAAGGCTGTATACAAACTGTGAAGGTGTGCTTCAAATGGATTAATGCCAGACCCTTCTGGACCAGAGTTCTGTATCATCCGTTTAAAAATCTGTTACAGATAACATGGTCAATCAGCTTCGTTTAAGATGCACAGAAATATACTGGTTTCTCTTCTTTTTTTTTTAATGCTTAGAATAATCAGTCTCTCTACCATGTTTCTAGGGCACCTACCTCCTCGGTATGTAAGTGCCGAGAATGCTATGGATTGTTTCATATGTAACTGGGTTTATTTGTACAAAACACACATACATTTCAGTGTGATGCACTGGGACAGAATAGGTCTGTTTACTTAAATCTGATCAAGAACAGCAGTTTGAAATCTAGTTCACAACTGTAGCTCTAGCTTGCATGTCCTGCTAGCCCAGCCCAGGGCTTAGCAGGAAGATTTTAATTTTGGGTACTTTCTGCAAAGTTAAATGCGGCCACATAGCTGGTTATGAGTTAATGTTTTAGCTGAAGATGAGCAGTAATCTGTGTTTGCCTTATTTCATGAAGTGGTTTTCAAATTGTTGCTTTAAAGCTTTCTCCTTGGAACCATTGCTGTAAGTGTGTTAGCTGGAGCTGCCCCCTCCAGCTAACACGCAACTCTTGCTCAGTCATGCTTCAAGTGGCCTTCCTTCTGCCCAGACTGTGCTGCAGCACTGACACATCCCGCCACCTCCACCCCACCGCTGGTCATAGCAGCAGGAGGGCACACTCGAGAGTTTGATCTGTTCTGCACAATTAAATCAAGGCAATCGAATACAGTGGCACACCCTGATGTTTGTATATTGACCTCTTTACTTGTCTTCAAACGTGCGGGTTTTTGAAATTGTCGTCTGGAGTAGATTACATCTCTTGTGTGTGTTAGATCGAACCAAAGAAGCCTCCAGCCATGCCCAATGCTGCTCCTAAGCCTGCCTTCCAGTCCTTACGAATGCCCTGCAGGATTCAATGGGTTACCTTTTTTTATTTTTGTACAGTTTCTAACTGATTTTTGCTAGTGATGTTAATTGAATTAAGTTTATTTGAGGAGTCTGAGGACTTCCTCCAGGTAAATAAACTGGTGACTTTCCTTTTATGTTGAAAATAAATAAGAAACCCAAAGTGTGCCTCTCAGATTTAAGGGTTTCTGGTTACATTTATTCTTAAGACCAGCAATGATTCTTTATATACAAAGATACGTTTTCCTCGTTTTTTATTACTGTTAAAGAAAAAAAAATAAAAACCTCTTTCTTTGCTCTGGACCCAGTAACTGCGCTGGTACATAAACGCACTGAGAAAACAAACTTTTGTTTGGAACTTTTGTAACAACTTATGACTGTTTTTGTATATCAAAGTTGATTCTTTTCAAAATATTTGGATCTAGTTTCTAAGTTATTTTAGTGTTTTATATGTTATGAAAAATTACGTTGCATTGTTCACCAGCATAATGAGTTACCTGGAATGCAATGGTGACGCGCCGAATGGGCTGAGAGCTACCTGGAGTAGCTCATAAGGCCCCTATTTTTTTTCCTTCCTTCTAACTTGATTATTGATTACAATAATATTGCAAATTACCTGAAACCCCCTTCCTTTTAACTAGATCCTCCTTCCTTCCACATTTAATTGCTATTAGTGTGAAGAAACTGTTGAAATGGGCATTTTAATATAAGTACGGCTTAAAAATGAGGAAAAAGCAAAAAAAAAAAAAAAATTCTATAGAAGGTTATCTGTGGGTCTGTGAGATATGGCTGTGGAAAGATATTGTAGTAGTTTTAACACTATTGTTATTACCTTTTAAATCATTTACCCAATAAAATAAGGAAAAAGAATCGCCATTCCTTGTTCATGTTTCTTTACTTTGCGTGAATTGTTTTGCAGTTGGGTTCCAGTAAGAACTTGGGACAAAACTTACTTGTCTGGATATGTGCAGATTGTACCGTCTCTGTGGTAAGTCTAGAGTTGCCCTGCTGTACTGGTAAAAGTTGTCAGCATTTCAATTTCAATTCTGGGCTCAGATCTGAGAATAACTAACTGTCTTCTTGACTTTAAACACCTTGAATCAAATTGAAAATCAGGCCCTTAGTCTTTAGGGCTTCCGCTCTTTTCAACAAGCTTGTGCAAAACCAGTCCTACTGGTATGACTGGCAGTGCTCTTTCTCCTTTCGTTTAATACGTTTTAGGAACACGTGCCTCAGTGTCGAGCAATATAAAGCTGAATAAAGAAATACACACAGCAAAGTGAATACTCTGCTGCATCTGAAGTACTACCTAAAGTAATGAATGCTACTTTGTTTGAGTTGGTTTCCTAATTCTTTACCAGGTTGATTTCACATAGTGTAGTGCAAGATGTACCAGGTAAAGCTTAAACTGTTTGGTCATGTTCCATGGCCGAGAGAGGAGGTGGGGAGGTGTGTACGCATGAGTTGTGAAAACAAGCAGCCATCTGTGCTTCAAGATTGTGCAAGTAAATGTAGAGTTCCTGTACAAATGATGTTCCGCTGTGCTCTACGAGCTTGCCCAGTTACCTTTGTAGTTTCTAAACTTAGGCACCTGCTTATTCATGCCTCACTAAAAGTGCTCAGCTTAGTTCAATTCCAGGCAAGGTGGTCAGCTCACAAATCGTGACAGCAGCTTGCCTCTGAAACCCAAGGAAGAACTCCTCTGGCATACTTGCACTTTAGATTTAACTTCTTAAATTTTATCCTTGAACTAAACCAGGGCTATACTTTTACTACTGAAGCAGAAATGTTGATTACTTACAAGTCATGCTCATTGCATGCAGACTCTTTCCTAAATCCCCATTAAAGGCAATCTGTTCTAAATAATTGGCAACATAAGGTAAGTACATTGAATTTTTGAGCTCAAGAGCTGTCCCCCCCAAGTCAAATGATTAAGTTGAACAACGAACACTAACAAAAGGTATTTGTTCTTGCTCCAGAACCTGACAGATTTTTACCTTTCCCAATATGAATAGTCCATAAGGTTTATGTGCTTCCTGTTCTAATTTGGGCTTTTCAAAGGATTGAGAGAAATTAGATGGCCTTGGTTCTGAGAGAGAAACAATCCTACTTTGTCTCCAAATCAAGGGAAATGAGAGTTCCTCAAAATGGGTTTTTGACTGAATTTATCTGCTGAAGTCCTAGGTCATAGGAGCTCTGAAACATGTTCATGCTTTTTCTAATCCTTTTTTCATACTCTCTGGATGCTGTGCTAAGACAGATGTAGAATATTTCTCCTGTGCTTAACTCTTAGCAAGTTTATGGGCACTAATGTGGGCACCCTTGCTTGTCTGGAATATTTGTGTTCAATTTTTTCCCAGGTGATGCAATTCTCAGGCTTTCACCAATTTTTGTCACCATAAAACTGGTTCAACTAGAAAAAGTGTCTACGTAATCGCATGGTCTTGCTCTGCTGCAGCTAAAACTAGAATCTAATTCACACTTCAGTTTCGTAAATCCATTCAAATTCTGTTTACGTAAAATTAATCCTTGACAAGAACCTGATTATGGTTTTAGGAATAGTTGAGTGATCTGGGAAAAAGTTTCTATAAGTTCAGTCAGTTTGGTAGGCTTGAGGGATTCCCCACATTTTAGGAGGGCTCACTCGATAGGCTTGTGGCCACTTTCTGGTGGAACAAATAGGGCGTTTATACATATGCAGGGAGGCCACTCCAACGCACTGTAAATCCAACGCGTTGGATGTGGAAATGTGCATTAGCAGCCCCATCCTGAAAAATGGCAGTGGGATGCTGTGAACTAAAGCTCATTGAATGAGCTTTGTTTCAAAGTGCCTCATTGCCATTCTTTCAGCATGGGGACATTTGATACCTACCTGAGCATTACAGATGCTTTTAATCAGTATGGCTTGCTAATTAAAGCACCCTCCCCTGCCTCCGGAGCACATATATAAATGTCCATAGTGCTTCATTCAAGTGGATTTTTTTGTTGCTACTTGGTTTACAGCTGAGAGAATATCCTGAAAACTTGTTTAAAAGTGTGCTTTTTCAGAAGACTATTAAGGTTCTAGGTCTTCTATGGTTTTCCTCCATTAAAGCCCTTCAGACAGTCAGCAAAGAAAGGAAAAGATTAATGAACAGGATGGGGGGGAGGGAGAGCTGCTCCACTAAGAGCCCATTTTTCTCTTGTGCCAATTTTTTTACGTTTCATTACCATGTGGTCGAGACTGATTTTACTCCTGGCTACTTGCCAGGTGTAACAACCACGCAGACCCGGTGTTCGCCTGAGAGAACAGTAAACTTGACTGACTCGTTTGTACCCTTTTTTTAAAGCGGGCAGTCCATGACCCCCCCAAAACGTCAATGGGAGGGAAAGTAGTCCAAACCTTCCCTTTTTGGTGGGACATTAGAAAGAAGAAATGAAGAGATTCTTTTGTGTTAGTAAGCGTTTTGATTTTTTTATCCAATAAAAGATAAATAAGGAAAGTCTCCTGCTCTGGGTGCTAATCTCTCTAAAAGGTGGATCTGTCAGAATATAGTGAAGGTCTGGACAAACGCATTACAAGAAAAAAGGGGGAGGAAGCCTATACCACATCAGGTGTCTTACAGGACCTGTCTACGTGCCTGCTCCTAGTCTTTCTCTAGCAGAGGTAACCTGCAGTAGCTTAGCCTTCTAAGAAAGCTTTAATAGTCTCAGCTTGAGCAACAGCCAAGAGTTAGATGGGCAGTCACGTCTCTGACCTGCTCTACCTGCAGGAAGCTTGTTTGGAATAAGGAGGGACAAACCCAGATATAAAAGAAGATTTTTTTCTTCGCTCTGGAAAAGGAAAAAAATGTATGAATAAGTAACTATCTTTCAGTATTTATTTCATGAGTGCTGTGCAAAGTCTAACAGCATCAAGCAGGAACTCTACACCTGAACAGCAACAGGAGTTAGTGCAGAAATCTCTGATCTATATTCAGATAAACTACCTGTAACCAGCTCTCAGAAGTTTACATCTTGAGATTCGACAGAAGGATGTCTGAGGTGCCATTAAAAGAGTGTGGTGCTTCATAGACTGAAGCACTAGTTTCAAATGAAAGAAAGGAAATATGCAGGGTTTGAATTGTACTTTGACTCTTGGGGAAGTGGGGTCTGCAAAAAAATTAAACTGGTTAATTGATTAAGTCCACTGAAGTGAAGGAGCAATCTGATTGGAGGACCTCCCTTCTCCCCTTATGATTTTCAAATTTTATCAGGGGCTCTTGGGAGGGCTCAGCCCCCTCCCAAGCTCCCCCTTAATTTGCACCCCAGGAATATATAGCACTATCAGATATGGCTCCATTTTCTAGGTGACAGACCTTGATACTGACAGCTAGTATCAAGGACAAGCATAACCAATACAATCAGGTCACTAAGACCTGCAAACAACTAGATGATAATCAAAACACAAAAGGAACAAAGTTAAGCGAAACAGATCTCTGGTTTACTTTTCGGCCTTAAAAATCACATCACTTCAACAGATTTTGGCCTATGCCCCACTTTGCTCCAGTGGTTTCTGTGTATTGTAATAGTCACTGAAGACACAGTATGGATTCCATACCTTGTTTAGATGAAACCCCACAGCTTTCATGCACTGAGGTTGCCAACATGCATGCACATGATTTAATACTTTTCCATGAACATCCTTGAAGAGCATATAGCAATAGCCTGTCACAGAGCTAACTAGTTCATGGCACTGAAATTAAGTCACTAAAAAACTTTTGCAATTAAAAGTCTGCTGGTATGCGATAGAAACACAGTGTGAAGCCACTTTTTTCACATGTTGAAGCTAATTGCTGCGACATGACAATTGCTCTCTGCTAATGCTTAACTCTTCACTGCTTTTCAGATGCAGTAGGACAAGTACTGCTGCTAAGGACCTATTCATGACTTTCTGAAGAAAATCTTTTAGGGCTTAAATCATCTGTGCATGTTTTGTTCCTGTTCTTCTGCCAGTACAGTGGGGGGGGAGAAGAAAACACAGTGCACTGTGTCAGGAAGAATGCTGGATCCATTTCTGTGTACAGGCAGTGAGGTAAGATGACCATTTTTAAAAGTACATTTGTTTTTTCCACTTTCCTTTGTGCTTGAGTGTTAGCCAGGGCCTAACTTGGAGGTGACTGCTGATTTCTTGGCAGGGTCAGGATTTGGAGTAGAGAAAATGATGACAGAACAACTCCATGTACATTAGAACATATTTATTCTTTTCATTAAAGATTTAACAACTATTAGACCAGTGAATTGGACCTCACGTAGGGACCAACAAGGAGTACAAGTATACAAATTACCCCTTCTTAGCAATTATCACCAAGTTTTTAGCACATTAAAAAGTTTACAAAATTTAGGTCACACTTACAAATTACTCAGAACTAGCAGCAGATACGGCTGCAAACCCCACCCCCCACATCAATTCCTGCTGCCACCACTCCACTCTGCACCCAGATAATGCGGTGCTTGGACAGAGGGCTGGGCAACTGGAACCACTGATTTCCAAAGACAGCTGTGTGCCTCAGCTCAGTGCATGCAGCGATTCCAGCTCCCTGGCACAGCGCGGCTGTTGATAACACTGTGGGTGTGCTCACTGCTCTGCCTGCTGTGTTCTCTGCAGCATTGAGATAATGACTCAGTAAATGCAGAAATAAAAAAAAAGTACAAAATTGACCCTGAAGAAAAAAACCATTTTATAAACAGCTTGGTTTTAACTAAATGACACTCAAAGTAGCAAAACAGATGTACAGCAATATCACCTTGAGTACAAGCTCACAAAATAACTGATATTTATTATGCATTTCATCACTGTAATGAGAGCAAAAACACAAAACAAAGTAGTCTTCTCTGCCTTAATGAACCTACCTTCCACATAGGGGCTAGTATCAGACACCTCCTTCCTATTTTTGGCCTTACTAATCTCAGAGCTTTGTTATGCACTACTAAAATGAGGACATTTTCCAAAGGTCACTTCTTTACTTTGTATACAATTCTTTTGTCACCCACCTAAAAAAACAACGACAAACCAAAACCCCATTATTTCTGAAAAGCTCACCTCTAATAACACAACAAATGCAACTGGAAACAACTGCAACAGCAAAAAGAACTGTACATCTGACTTCCATATAGCTACAAATGTACAGGAAACTAATGCCTGTGGTTTCAGACAAGACTGGGGACATAAAAATCAAGTACTTCAACAGTTGCAAATAGCTGTTTCTGAAAGAGAAACACAGATAGGATTTACAAAACATTCAGTTATCAAATATACAGAAATATCAAAACCCTGATTGAGGCCACAGACAGAGGAGTAATACCACTACAATGAGGTACTCTAAAACCTTAAAGTGCACAAATGAACCAACTGCTCATGTCTCAGCTTCAGCAAGGTGGCATCTGCTTAACAGCAAAATGGCCTTGGTCAATGAGCATTTCTCAAGCACTAAAAGAAGTCAAACCAAAACCTAGCTAGAAGTGTGTTCAGGGGCAATGGCCTTCCATCCATTGAGATGTATGTACATTTTTAAGCATGACTACATGCTGTTAAATCTTCAGCCTAAGAAAGAGAAACAAGATGCAAATTCCTCTTTGGTTACGTGGAAGAAATTCCAATGCAGTTACATGGAATAAAGTCAAGAGATGGATTCATGGCTCAAACACCACACCCACAGGTGTGTCTAAACCTTTGGAAAAACACAGCAGTCAACATCCTCTGCACAGCTGGAAGCGTTGGCACCCAAACCTTAATGTCCACAGCTACTGCCAGCCATGATGCTGCAGAAGTGTTACGCTATTCCCTTTACAATTTTTACAACTACTAATGGCTTCTGTAGAAGAGAAAAGGGCAGAGTCTGGTGTGCTTGGAACGGCCCACCTAACCACTGGAGAACACTGCCTTGGAAAGATCATCAGGTCCTTCGGAACAAATTCAACTCAACTGCGCTAGTTTTTTGAGATGTAGTTTAGCACAGCGTTCAGCAGAAAGCCCTCAATGTACACATGTGACTTTACCACTGAAGAATGCAACACCCTTAAAGTAAGAATACTAAGTAAAGTGAGGCTTAGTTTGGGATCTCTCTTCCATTGGCACAGACCAGCACAGTTGCTTGTGGCTGTTCTGGCTCCTTCCACACCATGGTGCTTTAACTCTACCACACTGTCCTGGCTCCTGTCATGTTAAAGAAAAATCAGGAATGATCTTCCTGCTAGTGAAGATCTGGGCACTGGAATGCATTTTTCAGCACGTGCAGTCCACTGGTGCTCAGTCCTAAAACTGATTTTTCCTGGACCCTGTGAGTGACTTGGCATGTGCAAGCTAGTGAAGGCAAAGTTCTCTCACTCAGACAGCAAGACTGCTAGAGAGGAAAGCAACCCCCCTTCCACACCAGCACCAAACAAATGAGAGGCCCATGTTCCCCCAGTGGTGTCTCCTCCCTTTCAGAAACTGGCCTGAGCAGTCTACCGGGGGCAGTTGCCAATGCACTGGAGTGTTTCTCAGTTTCAAGGGAACAAACTCCAAGCTGCCAGGCCTGCTCCTGAATTGTTCAGTTTGCCAAAAGAGCTAGAAATTCTGCACTCTGACTGACCTGTCTTGTGGTTGGGCTACCTGAGCTGTGCAGCTGAAAACTTCCAGCAGCCACATTATTTGACCATAGGCATCAGCATCGGGCATCTGCTGCTGTGCTTATCTAGCACACCCTGAGGCTCATGTTGGCAGGTAGATAATGCTGTTGTAAAAAATGTGAGACTGTTGCTGGTCTGAGTTTGCCTGTCAAAGGTAGCTGCAATATATAGACTTTTTGGTAAAAGTGGGTTAGGAAGGTGCAGGGTAAGATGATTAAAAAAACAAATGATTTCAAGAGACAGGTCAAATTCATCCCTCATGAGGCTCTAAACACAGTTCACTGTAGTTATAACAGGTTGATTCTGGCCCAAAGTCTCTCTCAATGGACTGCAAGGCAGATAAATAAGCCAAGATAACCTTAATAGCTGAGGGATGGGAGGCAGTTTTGTATGCTTTCACCCAGAGGATCCTAGGAGATCAAGCTTATTCAAGTAAGGGGCACTGCTGAACCCCCAACACTACTGTAGGAGCCTGCAACCTGAGGAGCAGCCTGGATGGAACTTGCCCTCCTGCTCAAGGAAATGGCAAAACCTTCAGTGGGAGTTAAGTGCTCTTCAGCTGAAGGATTTGGGCTTTGAAATACTGCTGCTGTCCCATCTCTCTGAATAACCCATTGCTGCAAACAACAAGCACATGCCTATCTTTGTACGACTAACAGTGAGACTATCAGAGTCAAATTAAGCATAGACTTAAGTGTCTGCAGTGCCAGGCACACTGAAGCAGCACCCCCTTGCCACTACCCAGGGCTCAGCTTTCCCTACTGAAGGGAAGGAGTTGGAATGTGCATTTTGCAGGTCAGGGTAATAGAAACTTAGCTGCACAATTGTGGTTGGACAGCCTACATAAATCTCCTTTTTATCAAGTTGTGGTAGTAGAAGGTCTTCACCATGTATATAATGCACACAAAGCCAGGCACAGAGGGAATCCAGAAAAGGGTTTCGAGATCACAATACAGGTGGGCAGACTGCTAAAATCAGCTGCAAAACATTCACTTTTTAATCAAGTGGAGTAAAAAATTTGAAGTCCACTGTCCACCCTTTCCTCTACCTGCCCTTGTAAAAATCAGAGTAAGTTTGTAACTCTTACTTCTTGAGGTATAACATGGCTGTACCTTAACTTCTGAACATGCCTGCAGAGCGACTCAGTTGAAGGAAGAGGTATGGTGGCATCTTGCACAGTCATAGCTATGGCAATGCAACACAAAGAATCTAAAAAAAAAAAAAAAAAAAAAAGATAGCTTTCTGCTATAGTCCTGTGACAACACTGAGAAAACAGCCTGCAGGGACAACCTGAGACTTCAGAAATTACAGGAACTCTTGTCAAGATTTACCACTTTCTAACTCATCTGTGCAGCTTTTTATTGCTGCACTTTTAGAAGAGTAAGACGCACAGTTTACTTTTTACACTGGTTATATTGTTCCTGGGTTGTAGACTCTAGTTTAAAAACTGTGCAAGCAAACAAGCACATTTAGTTTAAAAAAAAAAAAAAAAATCAATACAACATGTTAGCGCAGTTAACTATAACTGAAAAAGACTGGTATAAACACCTTCATACAGGTAAAACTATCTACACTAGGGAGCTGGAGTGATTTGGTCAAACCCTGTACACCAATTTAGCTTGCATCTTTGCATAAGTATGTAGGCTATTAGCAAGTACAGAATAGTTTTACGTTGTTTCCTCACAGCCTAGTACAATGCTTGTTAATACAGGCACAGGGAAGGAAACATTCAAAACTAAAAATCTAAAGTAAGATTTCAGATTCTCTAAGTGAAGTTTTGTAATTTCTCTCTCCACCTAAGCCGTTTCAGCTGACAGTGTCCCTTGAACGCCTAATGCATTCTGTTCACAGGCACCTGAAAATACTGGGTCCCCAACAGCTTACACCCTACTTTATTTCTTGAAATCATTTCCCCTTGAGCTTTTTCATTTATACTAATCAAAGCATCACGATAGCTGTTAGATGCGATGAACAGCCAAGCACCACCCCAGGGTAGCTGAGAATCAAGTAGTCCAATTAAAAAAAAAGAAAGGAACCAGTTATTCTTATTGTTCCCCATTCTTCAACCAGCCTAAACAAACCCAATAGAACCTCACTAAGTCACCCTTTTGACTAGGCTTCAATATGTTGCTTCAAGAAAGAGCCAACTTCCAAAATTCAAACAAAATGTAAGCCAGGATGATGAGTTTGAAACAATGCATGTTCATTTCAGTTCAACTGTAATTTAGCTTTGTTTCTTCAGGTGATCAATACAAGTACTGAAAGATATTTAGTAAAAATGGCAACATCTTTAACGAGGTAGCAGTACCACTCTCTGTATTGGAAGATGGACAGATTTGCCCATTTGGGGCACTGTGAAGCAGGGAATAGTGAGGTTCCATTGTCACCTGCAAAAAGTGTATAAGAAAAATACTGACCTCTTCCAGAATAAGGCCACTAATTTTGCCACTGGCTACAGGCAGTGAAACAGAGCTGCTGCAAGAAAACCTTCACACTATTATAGAGATCTCTACAAGGAAAAAAACTGTATGGGGACAAGGGGATATTAAACACACTGTCCTTTCATTTTCTTCTTTCTTTTCCAGTAAGAATGTAGGTCTCGCCTTCCTGTATGTGCTACTCTCCAGAGAGAAATGTCAGTCTATTTTCTTAGCTGGGAGTCTAAGCAAATCCACACTATATTTAAAGATGGGGACAGCACTGTGAAACAACAAGATGACAAGCTTCCCATGAGCCATAGTCATGATAGTCTGATGTCCAGATGCCCAGATTCGATACCAAGGCCCATAGAAAGGATCGGAGATGGCTGGACATAGCATGTTGTTCAAGTTCACTTCTGTGACCTAGGAAAATGGACAAATTTAAAAAGCAGCATTATTTTGTGTTCCACTGAGGCAGAGAAATAAAGAGAGCATCGTTTAACTCCCCAGCAAACAAAGGAGATAAACCTGTTACCAAATCTTCAGCACAAATATGCCAAATTTTCAGCATTTAGGCAAGGCTTGAATTCAAAGCACTCATGCCCAATTTATATAAAGTTACTGTGATTGTGCAAATACAGTGACTGATATGCAAATAACCTTATTAGCATGTGCAATTACTAATTTGTGCACATAACAGCATTAATTGTCCATGCAAATTAGACATCCATTTGCACCTAAACACTATGAAAAGCCAGCATCTTTATATTATGAGTAATACATGGGTACAATTAAATACACATTTACTTACCAGTCCCAGGATCTGTAAAATGCTAAAATGATACACAAACATAAGCCCAGTAGACAAGAGAGCCCACCAGAAATTGGAAAGTGGCTCTGGAGTGTATATACCTAAAAAAAGAAAATAAAAAAAGATAAAGAAAATCATTAATATTCAGCAGAATTATTGATAGCTCCATCAAACACTTATGAATAATCTTCTCTTTCCCCTGAATGAATGTCAGGGCATCTGGCTCTAGCTGATAACCTACTGACTGCTCTTACGGTAATAAATATTCAAAAGAGCCTCATTTCTCACCTGGGGTACCCTACTTCAGCTTCTTCGTTCTTTCCTTCCTTCCAATTTAGTTTTTAAGGCTAAATGCATTTTAAATGTGATTGTTAACACCACACAATATATTAAGTCAGTCTTTTCTGCCAAAAAAATTTCACATTTTCTTCCGACAACTGCAGTGTGTTAAAGTTTACAGCTTTGCGTCTGATTTTCTAAGGTGCTTCAAAAGCCAGGCGTTATTTGAATACCCTATCAAAACCAGTTGTTGTACTGGCATGGATGGAGCTAGATGCTGGCCCTGTCTACATGAGAAACGGACTACGCAGTAGCATCACATCACGGTTAGTGCCTGCCAATGCTACCGTGCAGTAGCGTCTTGTGTAGACACAGCCACTATGTTATATTGCTAGTGGCAATCACACGGAAGTGTCTCTTGATACTGCATTACCTATGGACAGCTACACAATTAACTTATATCAGACACCACAAAAACAGAAAGACTCCACAAACACTCTGTCTCCAAGTGGGTCAGCCAGTGAGAGACTGCATTTGAGGTAGAAAAGAATGCAGAGAGGCATTTCTATCAGACAGTCTTAAAGAAAACACCACTACAAACTGGGCTGCACATTTAACAAAGATTGTTGCTACTGAAAAAGTAACACTTTCCTAATGGACTGTAGGTACCCCAATACTGCTGGAGCCACCGACACCTGACCCTGCGTCCTACGGCAACTAGAGCCATCACACACTGCAGAATCCAATCTAAGATCTGTAATAAAAATGCATCTAATTTCTTAATGTTAAATTAACAATGCTCTCCTTTTGAGCTACAGCAAAAAATAGAGAATGAATATGTTTTTTCAATTTAAACTAGGATTTAAAATATACCCAAGCCATAAAATCACAAAGGCAATTGATTCCTTTTGTTTTCTATGTATGACTGCATACAGCAAAGATGCACTAGTCTCATCACATCAGAATAAGTAACAGCATGAGACACTGCACAAAGGAGGGCTGCTAACATCCTTCAACAGCTTCCAGCTCCATTAGGCAGTACCAAGTTAAAGTTGTGATTTCATGGTAATCCAGGGCACAAACTGCTAACTATGCTAGCTTTATTTCAACTGGCGCAGGCAGCAAAAGCAGTGAAGGATGCAGCATGTAAGAAACAGAAAAAGTAACAACCTACCTTTCATAATCCCAGCAAAGCAACACCAGGTCAATTTAGTCTGTGCCAAGCCCACAAAATGCACCGTCACCTTCTAGGTTTCATAAATCACTTTACACGTTGCTTTACATGTCTAAATCCTCATCATTATTTTCCAACTTCCTTGTTCATCAATTTCTACCCTTACCTTGATCTGCCCTTCACAGGTGCAGACACAATAGCAAATGACCTCTATTTGAATTAGTTCATCAGAAAGTTATACTCTTCCCAACCTCAACTACCCTTTAGGTTCTGTCTCCATCCACTCAGAACCTGTCTCTGTCTACTCTCAAAAAGTTTAAATGTCTACATGTCTTGCACAACAGATGCAAAGCAGTGGGCTTTTTTGGGTTCAAAAGCAGCATTAATGCATCCCTTGCTAGGAACTCTCCCATTGTAACCTTAAATAGTATTAGTATTGGCAACATTTTTCCAAACAGGCAAAAGCAATTTCAACTCTGCACCATGTCTTGATGAGCAAAATGTAGCTACATTCATAAGTAGGGAAGCTGCTTTCAGAACATAAGGCAATTTATAAATTATCTTATCCACTGGGTCGGCAAAGGTCCAAGCGAGTGGGAAGCATCTGAACAGCAATAAGCACTACGTGCAAAACACGGAGGGGAGTCCTCTACAACCAGAGACAGAATGGACTAAAAGCTCCAATGCCCCTCATCTCACACAAACTATAGCCTACTCACTTCAGAAACCTATGCAGGCAGATTCATTTGAACAACAGTGATATTCAGTAAGCCTCACCACACTGTAGCACCCTGCAAGAGAACAGGTAGGCATTATCAAGCCCATACACCAAGTTTCCTTCTAAGGGAAAGAACGTACACCTGCCGCAGGGCTTTTGTGAAGATTATGTATATTCATGTTTCTGCAGTTGAGGGAGCCAGGCCCTACTTGCACAAAAGCAGCAAAGGATTTTATTGAAGCCCTTGCTTTTACAGTAAATCCTCATGCAACACCCAGAAGGCTGTAAAGTAGCACTGCCACCACACTAAGGTCAGCATAGGCTCCCCTGGTGTACATGTTACTCTGGTTACTCTTTCAGAAGTGGTCTAACAGTCTCAGGAAAGACAGCCTAGAACAAAGAGGGATGAAGCTTTGCAAAGTTACAGTCATGGATGAAATACCCCAATGACATTGAGTAGTTAGGGAAGACAGAATTATTTGAGAGGCCAAGCATCCACACTCATGGTTAGGACTCCATTTTGTGAACAAACCTAAGAGGAGAGAGGCTCTGCCCAATCGGGTTTACAACCATACGGAAAAAAGAAGGGCAGGAGGGAAAATACAGCCATTAAAAGGTGAAATAAAAGTGGCCCTAAGCAGGCCAGCAGTACAAATGGAAGCACAGTATTCTGCATCCCAGTCCAGTGCTCTAAGCAGTGGAGAGCTATTCTAGTGCAAACTGGCTGGAGGTTTTTTACTGCTCAATCAGTGCTTTTTGTTGTACTCATGCCTGTGGTGGCAAGTACTGCCCTGTAAGACTTCAGGTCAAATTGATCTAAAGCAGCCAGAAATTCTTTTGTATGTGGAACCTCAGGATGAGACTCTCCCACATCTAATTAGCAAATTTTGCTGACCCTGAAAAGTGACAATGTATTTTGCAGCAGTGCTGTTTCTTACAACGAAGGAGGGAAAAAAAGTCACAAGGATTCTCCAGCAGAAACATTATAAAAAGCCTCAGAATCTCTTGACCATATTTGGGGATATTCATTTTAACTTCCTACCCTGCACAACATGTGTACATTTCCCTCCACAAAAAAGCATTATGGTAGATTTTATTACTCTACAACTCTCCTGCTACACAGCAGGCTTCTGTTTCACAGACCTCTGATGTGCCATCTATTGCACACTTCCTGTTGACAGCATGTGGAAATAAAAGCAGATGCCAAGCTGAGCTTCTGATTGAGTAGCCTGTGTTGGGTTCAGTAGAGAACTGTTTGTTGCTTGCACAGGGAGATCAATTTCAGTGTTAAGCAGGGAGCTTCCCTATCTCCTCATTCACCAGGGATCATAAGATGTTCATATATAGTGAGCATTTTCAACTATTTAAACTGTCACATACCAGCACTGACTAACTTTGTTTTCAGAAACGCTGAAGCCCCAGGCAGTGGAAGACACAGCATCACCAAGTCCTTTCCAAATCAGGATCATCCAAGTAGGCTACATGCTTGCAGTGGTGCTGGGCAAAAAGACAACGTGTATTTCAATTTAAGTTACGCTTTGATATGTCAAAATAGCAGTAATGGGCAGTGCTGATGTGAGAATTTAAGGGTGGGATGTGGACTGGTATAAAGGAGCTCTGGCTTCAGTTCCTGGTTCTTCTACACAACACTCTGGATGACCGCAGGCAAGTCAGTCAGCTTCTGTGACCTCTTTCTCCATCAAAAAATAGAAATGAAGCCTTGAGATACACAGACAAAAGTACTTGTTTGTGCTAGAGATTATCAGTTGGATGCTTGGAAATTGTTTATTTTATACTGAACTTCTGATCTGATTCTGATTAGCATTAGTGCAGTCTTCTACTAATGCTAATGTTCTCTGTAATACAACATTTATAAGCTCATTTTAACTCATTTTGGAAACACAAACCCTTGTAGAAATAAACAATAATCCAAAAGAGTTTAACAGAAAGTGGTAAGTGCATTTAACGTGCATGTGTATACATGCGCGCACACGGCTTTAGAAGGTCAGAGAAAAGTAAGCCCTTGCAACACAATTCTACAGAAGAGTTCAGAGTACAATTCCTTTCTATTTCAGTTCTACAGGTCTCTACAGTCATTTCAGTTTTCTAGTACTTTTCTAGGATTTGACCATTCTTCCAACCCAATCTAGAGCATTGTCTTCATTGGCTTCATGACTGTACACATACCCTCAAGGAGGTGGTGTCCCTGAACTTAGCCATGGGGACTGTAACATCCAAGCAATTTCAAGCTTATAAAACAAGATGAGCAGGCTACATTATCTCACTAGAGTTCAAATAAAAACAGCTCTTCTAAATTAACCCTGGCCTCCTTAATGACAGAGTTTATTCCAGCAGACCTGCATTCTCATTGTCAGCTAGCAAGTCCCAAAAGCAATCTTTCCTCCTTGAAGCAGTCCGAAGGATTCAAGAGGGGACAGGGGCTAATACCAACCTGAAATCAGTTTTCACCCTTGTGTCTCTGTTGAGTCTACGTTTAGCCAGAAGAACTGGTGAGTGTCCTGTAACCTTTCCACAGGGGGAAAAAAAAAGAAGGGGGGGGGGGAGAGATCTTGCAACCATCTGGGCTCTAAGCAGTTCAGCACAATTTGGTCCCGACCAGAACCTGTATCTTCCATTTACACAGATGTCGTTACTTTGGGCTACTGGCCTTCTCATTTATGGACCAGAAAGGCCTCAGTGGATCAGCCTAGCTTCTCATGGACCAAGTATGCGAGGACTTCAATGGAGATGCTGGGTAAGGCCAGCACCAGGCACTCCTTTCATCTCTTTATGCAGTACTGTTGGAAGAAGGGGACAGAAGGCTGTTAGCAAACACAGATCTTTGCCTGCCATGCTTGCGATTCAGTGTGGCAGGGAAGGGAATGACACTAAGTGAAAGTGGGGGTTGCCCTGACAGAACATTTTATGATCAGGAATTGCAGCCACTGCCCCCTTCTGCCCAACCAGACACTTGTGTGGAAGGTTGATAATCCACTGCCATTAAACTGGCTTTTTTTTCAAACAAGTGCAGTCCAGTTTCTCCTTCAGTGTCTTAGCATTAAATAAGGCCTTTAAAAAAAATATGAAAGGATCCAACTGAAGAAAGCCCACAAGCCAGGATGTGGGGAAGAGGTAAAAAGTGCAACTGGCCTTGAATGTGGCAATCACCATGCTGGCTAGTACCCGATTCACAGCTCCAAGAGTCATTCTTCCCCCATACTTGATGCTTAAAGAAACTTCCTACATCACAGAACACAACTCATCCTTTCACTAAGTTAAAGCAATGCAATGTCCCCAAAAGAGCTGGCTCCAGCTGTCATTCATCTGACAAAATAAGCTAACTCCACACCAGAAGGGTTTCCTGAGCTTTCTGCTCACTTCCTCGATGCTCGGGAAACTTGTCTCTTCTGATGTTGCCTTTGAGGAAGCCTGAGCCAAAAACAGAGAGAGGCTGATGTGGCTGGAGCCAGGGGGACAGTTCCTTTACAGCTTAAAAGGTGCAACACTTGTCTCAGAAGCTGAAAATCCTGGCGCTGCTCCCAGCAAGTGATCTATCTGCTTAACTACGAAGTGGGTGTGTGCGTGCTGCTCCAGGATGCAGGTGTGCAACAATGAATCTGCTCCAACAAGACTGGCCTGTCAGACTAAACAACCACTTACCCAAAGCTAGTGAGACTGCTTCAGTCAGCGCTGGCTACACCTGGCATTTTGGACTAGTGCCCAGGCATTTTTGGACAAAGAGCAAGCCTCAGTTTGCAGTCTCCTTACCTTTGTGCAAAGAGAGGTAGCCCATGCACTCTTTAATAGGATGATAGAAACCTTGCTCCCCCTGCTGGGCCAAAGAGAAAGTGTGACACTCGGGCACAACGGAAGGTGCCCTGGTGGACTGGAAGGGCTGCTAGGAGAAGGCAAAGGGAAGCCCTGGACCTCCTAGAACACTTCTTCGCCTCTTCAGGAAAAGAGTTTCTTCTCTGCTCCATTCAATCCTTCAGAAGATCAACTAAATTCATGCTGGAGTCACCAAGATAGAGAGAGAAAGCTGCACCCTGCCAAACACCAATGAGGCAGCCACATACTGCCTTCCTATTTAGTGCCACTTTTGCAAAATACACTTTTCTAGAACTTAAAATGGTTATTTCCTAACCCAAGTGACTTGCCAGCCCCAGCACAGTAAAGTGGGCATCTAGTGCTGTCTGAGCTCTCAAAATTGTCATCACAACAGTCCCTTGATACAAGGATAGCAGTCTTCCAGTGAATTAGGGAAGGCCTCAGTGAGTCTGCAGATGACTGTGGAGGCTGATCCAAAATCTGTATGTTCAATTGCAGATGTGGCAAATAGTTCCCCAGGAGAAAGGAGCAGATCCTGGTGATATCACGTATCCTTGATTCTTTCCTCTTGCCCACCTCTAGAGCAATGACCATCAGTGATTTGGGAGTGTAGGACCCATGTTCAGAGCCAGTTGTCAGGCATCCTTATGACATGTCCTATCCAACAGAGCTGGTGCATCATCAACATGGTTTCAACGTTGGTGGTGTTTCCTCGAGTCAGAACACTGGCTTTCATTCTTCTGTCCTTCCAGTATGGATGATTTCCCAAAGGCAACATCAATAGTAATGATCTAGCATTTGGGGGCGTTGTCAATGTTTTCAGCTGGCCTTGTCCCCCCATCCTATGTCCCCACCATCATGGCAGCGCTCTGCCATGCTACCACCTCCTGTCCCAACGCTGTACTCACACTCTGATTGGTTGTTTCAGTCAGCCAATCACAGTGCAAATAAAGCGTTATGGACAGACAGATTAAGAATGTTATAATATTAGAATTGTAATGTATGCATGAGGAGCTGGTTGGTTTGTGGTGGGCTGGTAAAATTTTTGTGAAGTTGACCATGGGTCCAAGCATTTCATGTACTTCTCAGAAGAAATCAAGAGTGGTTCTTCAATTGAGTGGGCACACATGACACAATCTTCCCCATGCTAAAGATCAGTATTGGACTTGTTGGTTTATCTTGGATTTGGAACATAACGGTCGATGTGAAAGAGATTCACATTCATGTCATATTGGATGCTGACTCCCAATGGAAGTCTATCAGCAATGAGGTGTGGAATAGCTGCACTATAGATGGAAAAGAGTGTTGGTACAATCATCCTTGCTTGAATCCAGTTCTAATAGTGAAGAGTCCTATTTCTGTGCCATTGCTTAAGACAGTTGCGATCATGTCGTCATGAAGGATTCTGATAATGGTAACAAATTTTGGTAGGCATCCAAAATCTCATCAGAATATTACATAAGGCCTCTCTGATTGAAGTAAAGGTCACAGGTCAATGAAGGCCATGCAAGATCTTGGTGATGCTTGCAGCACTTCTGCAGCTGTCTAGCAACAAAAATCATATGTACTGTACCTTAGTGGTCTGAAACCACAGTGGGAACTGGGTAGAAAACAGCTCTCAAAATAGCTGACCGCTAGCATGTTTACCAAGCAGAACATAGGCTACGATTAGATTTTAGTCAGAGGCCTGACTGGGTGCATCCCCACGTGCAGGGGCAATTTTGTGCCAGAACTTTTTGCTGCTGTGCATGCCCCTGCACATGTGCTTGGGTGCGGGGCAAACTGTCTTTGCCCCACTTCTCCAGGCTCCTAGCATGCTGGAGGAGCCAAAGCAAAACTGAAGGAGGGAAGAACCAAGCCTCCACATGCACCAGCACACGCTCCTGTGGCGCACCATGCCCCCCACTTACTTTTCTTTTCTTTTTTTTTTTTTTTTTTGGGGGGGGGGTTTGCTACCGGAATTTTCCAGTAGCAAATTTTGCCCATGCTGCAAATCTGTAGTGTGGGGCACATGCATCGCCAATGATGGTTTGTAATATTTTCAGCACTACTTCACAGCAAGCTATTTTTTTTTTTCATCTTGGACACCTGGGCTAGGGACAGAAATATACATAACCCAGTATAAGTGATCAGAAATGGGTTCAAATCTGTAATACCACAGAAGTTCAGTGCACATAAACCACTTTCAAAATGGCAGAAACTAGTTTAAGATAAACCTGGATGGATGTAGTATCAGACTTAACTGATTAAGGTTAAATTAGTTTATTGAACTTCTGTCCCAGATCCCCTCCAGATTCAAATTAACTCAGTCTCCTAGCATCTCAGGTTGCTTTGCTCCCCCCGTTCCCCCTTGTAAGGTAAGCCAAGTTGTCTGCTCCAACTAAGCAGGGAGGTGTGCTCTAGCACTCCTCAGCTTCTGGCCTGGGCCACTGCAAGCATGTGGCTGCATTTCTGGAATCAAAGGCAGATGTCTGTTCACTTGTTTACCGGTTCAATCTACACAGCTTAGACTAACCCGAGAAGCCAGAATTGATTCAGCCTTGGGCTTTTTGACAACTTGTACCTAGCCCTGGTCATGCAAAACAGGAGTCTCTGACAACTACTTAAATCAGATCCTGGCTCTTAAATCCAAAATCGTGACTCCAATTCTGTCATCAGAGCCATTCCTCAGGGAACAGGGATGCAGCACAGTGGCTTTATACCACAGTTTTTATGCCTCTCCTTCATACCATAGCTGGACAGGCTGTTGCTATCAGCCAAAGTTACCTCAGTTTAGATACTTTATCTCTAGCTAAATAGGGCCTTTTTTAGCAACCAGGAATTGATGAGACTTGGAAAATGCTCCAAGGTTGGGGGTTAAGGTAGGACCAATAAAAAACTGCAGCTGTACTTTCCCTGTGAATTCTCCTGCAATGCTGGTCTCCTGCGTTGGCCACTTAAGTCAACACTGCACCTGCTTTGCACCACCAGTCATAACGTAGTTACAAACAGGACAAAGGTTGGTCTGATCCATGGCGTGAGATCTTTTCTACCTTTACTAAGACTCTATGATGCTGGAAAAGAACATGTACTGTGTTCACTCTGTGGGCCTGGAAAGGTAAGTAAAGATTAAGGAGGGAAATATTGGTCCACATGGTGCATCTAAAAGGAAGAAGGGAAGAGAATAATATCTCCGGTTTCCCCAAGATAAATGTTAAGTCAGCACAGAGAGAGCTCAGCCAGGATACAACAGCTTACACTGTTCACTATGCAGCACAGAAACATGAATACCAGGCACCTGAATCTAACCAGAGCATAGCAGGGCCTCAACATCAACTAGGAAACACAGAAAGCTGATGCTTCAGGTGCTGCCCTACCTGATTTTATCCATTTGGGATCTCAAGGAGAGACTGGAGAAAAAAACCCATGACTTGTACATTGCTAAATGGATACATTTTTAAGAGTTTCAAACTGACGGCACTAAAAACTAGAGTGTTACATCATCACAGACAGGTTCAGCCCGTGTAGCTGTGGTGCACAGCTCTGGTCCTGGAAGGACCACTTTGTTAGAAATGGAATATTGTTAGAAATGCACAGCTTGCATCTTGCACCCGATAAGAAAGAAACACTACCAAGGACTTTTTTCCTTTCCCAGCCTTGCCACAGCTTTTCTTATGCTAAATCGCAGACTCTCCCCCAGCTTCTCCCTAGCCTTTCTCATACAGATTACAGAAGCTGGAATTCAACTGTGTCCTTGAAGGGGGGGGGTTTGAACTCTTGGTGACCTATAGTAGTCTCTGAACATGCTTAATTAGCTGATGCATATTTACCCCTCCGCCCTGCATACTTAAGTAGTTAATTATACTATACATGCGATGTATGTAGTGATGTAACCACATGTATGCTTGTATGAAACGGAAGTGAGCTGTAAGAGTTCCTGTTTCTGCACACGTGCCCAGGAGGGAAAAGATAAATACAGCCTGCAAAATTCCTTTGTGGGTTCAGAGTAATCTGAGTTTTTGACTCTGCTCTGACCCTATTTGCAAATACACCTTTTGTGCCATCTAATGAGTGTGTGTCTGTGATTTTTGTGGCCTCCAGAGAAACGAACCGCTTTATGCATCAACTTCAACAGGTAGTTGAGTTTGGCCCAAGCTGCTAGCCGTACCAGAGTAGCCAGAGCTCAGTGCCATAGTATTTCAAATGATTTTTTTATCAGATGATTTTTTTTTTTTTTTTAAACCAGAAAGTGGCCTAAAATAAAACTCAAGGCAAAGGTACGTGGCTTTTGGGGAATGAGCTCGACTTCACTAGAGGTGAAACGCTATCCTCTCAAGTCAGAAGGTACAATAGTAGCACGCACCCCAGTACAATGAAGTACCCTTGCACTGTATACACACAATCCATTTTCCTCTCCTCAGCCTTTGTGCTTTCAATCACTTTTGCAGATCATAATCCATAGACCCACTGATGAAAGTTTATATCCCAAATAAGAAGTCATCTCTATCTATATCACCCTATGCTGGCGGAGGTCAATGATGTTAAAATGGTCCACACAAGACTGAGTTAAAATTCTTGAACCAGATGCAGTGAGACAGGCAGAACGGTAACAGAAAATAATCCCTTTGGACAGAACTGCTTCAAATCAGCAAAGAACTGACATTTTTTCAGTAATAGTTATAGTACAGCTCCCTCTCCAGTGACACTGGCCACAAGTACTACACAAGTTTACACATTATTAACAAGGTATTAACTGGTCAGGGAACAGACACCAACTGCAACACTAGCTAGAAGTGCCTGACTACAGCAATCAGCCAAGGGCAATCTCCCCAGATGTCTGCTAGCCCACAGGAAGCATCAAAGTTCACTGCTTTCACGCCAACATTAGATGGCAGCAGATAGCTGTAAACTGATTGAGGGCAGAGCTAGAGGGAGGGGGAGCTGCGATGAAGCTGCTGAACTACACTGACTCTTTCTGTTTCCCTCTGCCATACTCATCTGGAGCATGCACCAGTACAAGTGACACAATCTTTCTTTCAGAATTCAAGGCAGTAAAAATGGGAGCCCCTGAGACTTCCTACAGCAACGCCTAAAAACTATGTGCAGAATCTCATGTACTGTAAGCAGGCTACATTATCTGCCAGGATTTCTAACGAGCTCAAGACACTAGTGGTTCAGAAATACTGCCAGAATTACATTTAGCCAGTGATATACAAAGTATTATGCAGCTGTTGACACCACATCTTGCACTAATTAGCAGTTTGTGACACTCCCAATTTAGCTTCTTTTTTTTATATATAACAACTGCTGTATTTTAAATACTGATCAAACTTGCAGCTAGCACAGCAGATTAAACTTATCTGGAATGTTCATTATTATCTATACCACTTGTGATTAAAACCACGAAACACAGTTCTCTTGCTGCCAAATTTCTGGGCCTGTGGGAAACTATGGGCCACATGACAACTCAAGGGGTCAGATCTGGCCCATGGGCTGGGGTTTGAGCACCCCCTCTCTTGGCAAATACTGGACTGTATCCTACTGTCATAAATTGTAATATCACACTTCTGACATGTCATGAAGTAGGGTGACGCCTGCAAAAAACTTATGCCTATCTGAACCACTTAATCTGTAAGGCAGGGGTGGATTAAGATTCACTGGACCCCAGGACCCCCTTTCATGGCCTGCAGCTCCCGGTAACTCATGCCCTGCCCTGAAGCCACGGGCTCCATCCCTGGCTCGTGCAGCAGAAGCAGTGGCCAGAGCGGGTTGCTCCGCTGCCCTGGCCCAGGGCAGGAGCGGCAGCTGCTCCTGCCCACAGGTCCACACTGGAGATGGCACCAGGGGTGTAGAGCTGCTGCCTGCAGGGCACATGTGGTGCAGACCAAGCTCCAGGGGCGGCTGCTCACCCCACTGTGGCTCAGTCGGCTGCAGTGGTGCCTGGCAAACAAGAGCCTGGCAACCACGGCCCACCACGTTGCATGGGCCCAGCCTGGCCACTGGTTTCATTCACGGGGAGGCAGGGGCCTGGCTGGCCCATGCATTAATCCACCTACACTCTAATGTTTTTTCTCTCTGGGAGTTGTCAGCAGAGACTGAATCTGAGGCCTCTGGGATTTAATGAGGTTCTACTGTCTGAGTTAATCTATTGCCAGGTTAGAAGCAGGTCCCTAAATAGAGTGGAACAGCACCATATTCACGGTTATGTGTTATATAACCTTCTCAGTACATTAATGGAAAGAGCTACATCAGAAACAACTGGTGGATTTTTTTATGGCAGGATTCTTGGACACAGTGAGCCACTATCTATCTTAATCATGGAAGTAAAAGGTAAAGAATCCGATTAGAAAAGATAATGAGCAAGCAATCCCTGAGTCATTAATACCCAGCACTAGATTTCATTAGAGCTATGAAATTAAAGAACACCCTCTACACTCTCAGATTCACATTCACCTCGAAAGCTACTAGAAAGCTACTACAAGCAGACCCTTCCATCTCATTTTTCACTTACGCAGAGACATCCATCTGAAGGACAAAAAGGACACACAAATGCACGCAACTGACTGACAAGGTATGGCGAGGACAATGGTTAAGAAGAGAACATATGTTGTTATTGTGGCGTCATTATTTCTTTAGGGCAGAAACTAGCTTTTTGTTCTGTTTGTACAGAAAACCTAACACAGCTTGTGTCTAATACAAGATGGCCTCATCCATGACTGCACCTCCTTGGTTCTACCACAACACTGATAGGACAATAATGTGTCAACCTTATAAAGGAAAAGCTGATACCCACAACAGAACACACTATATTTATTATTTAAAATTAATTTTGCATATATTAAAGACTAATTGCTAACCTACCTCCTTTCCGCAGAAGATAGATGGGCACAACATAAAGCATCACATGCTGGATGTAATAAATCTCCATCTCAAATGGAAGCTGAGGAAAAAAGGAAAACATTTATAAATATATGCTGTTGTTCACAACTGATTTACAAAGCACCTTTGCTAACATTAAGCATGCTGCAAACTATCTACATACAGCGTAAGGGTTTACATTTCTTCAGGTCCAACCAAAATGCAGCCACTTGCAGGATAGAAAGCAAAAGCAGCACTACATAACAGGTTCACTTCTGCAGGGAAGAACAGGTGTATACAACTCCACCCAGAAAAGTTTAGAAGAGAATGTGCAACTACCCATGTCAGAATAAGGACAGAAAACCGGGGCCTGCAGCCCTGTTCTGATAAGTGCTACAAATGTTTTGTGGCATAATCTTGCCATTAACCACCATAGTGCCACTCTACACAGGCTGCCTCCTTAATTAGAAACAGTGCAGCTACCTCTACATGGTGGTTGGAGTGGACTAATGAACCTTGCTGAGAGCTAATGCCAATTAGCCTGCCCGGGCGGACACTGTTCCTGGCTCAGGAAGCAGGCTGCCAGACAGCACTACCAGAAATGGTAAGTTTACCATCCAGACACCATCTACAAGTACCATGGGCATTTGTCCCTATGTAGCCTTGGAAACCGATACAGCCACCACTATTTCCTTACATCTCATTTGAAAGGCTTGGTACCTGTGATCCCAGACTGGTGTAATGATTCAACAGTGCTTGTTTCACCCAGAAAATTGTCCCATGGTGGCACTAGAAAAGCATCCTACCTGTCCTTAACTGTTATGTAGTACTGTTGGCAAGTCAACTGGAATGCAACCTACTGCCTCTTCTTCAGTGTCAAAAGCCACATTATAATTCCATGGAATTTAATTTATTTTCAAGCTTCTTATGCTAATCAGGGGGTACCAAATGTACTATCCCTTGCTACTGACAATCTGAATTTCTCAAGTACTAGAAACAAAATAGAGGAGTAGTTCCAGAGGAAAAAATTGCAAAGATGGCAGCCAGACAGAAAAGCAAAAAAATTAACCACCTGAGCCCATTCTCTGTTGTCCCCTAGTAACTTGCTGCTAACCTAATTACCAGCAGCATAAAGCAAAAACAAAAACAGAAAACAAGCAGGAGGAAACATAAAAATCATTTCACAAGACGGCAAAGCACATACAAAGAACTGTAAATAAACCACCTAGTTGCACAAAAGTAAAAGGGTCCACTTTCTAAACAATACATTTCCAAATGCATAGAAAAAATAAGAAATAGCCATACCCATTTATACATTTTACATAACAATTTTCAAGCCAGCAGAGATTAATGCAAATTACAGCAATCCATACACAAATATTTTAAACTACCACAATTCCCTTAAGCCAGCGAAAATCGATATAGAGAAAAAAAGTCTGAATCTTAAAGCTGTGTAACAGTCATGGGAAGAAGATTCTTAATCAAAGTGAATCAGACATGGCGAGGTGGATTGCCAATAATAGTTTCATAGTTTCATTCAAGAGAATACGTAACAATATACCATTTTGTGTGGTTAGCTGAACTCATTTTTCCACTTAGGGGAGAAAATACATAGAACTACTTAGCTAGAAATAATTTGAGGCATAACTAGTGATACATATTTCAAGGTTGAATTCGAGTCCTTTGACACTGGGCTAAATTGGCACAGTCCAGTTCCAGTCAGGCATTACTGTATTTTGTTAAAAGACAAAACATTGCACTGGGAAAAGCTTGATGCAATACATTTTCTAAAAATCACCTGTCCAGGATGTTTTTCTGTTTCTTTATCTGTACTTTAAATTTCTATAAAATTGATTCAGATGAGAGCTTCAAAGATTCAAAATTTTAAGAAAGGACAGGGAAAATATAGGTTCAAAATTCAAATCTGGTCCCATGATTATATGTGTGGTTCACTTCTGAAAAGCAGAAAGACAGACTTATGTCCCTAATATAATTCAGATGTTCAAACCATCATTTTACCATCATTTTAGACTGAAATCTCAAAGAAATGTAATACACTAAAGTTCATATCATTCAACCCAACCCAAAACCAAACAATTAGCCCCCAGGACAAACAGACCCACACTATAGTCAGATGCTAATAATGTTCCAAAACCCCACTGCCTGGTCCATCTTTTGTACTGATGCTTCAGAGATGCGCAAATCCCTCCCACATCTTCCCTTCCATGTTGTGGAACTGGATCAATATAATGCTGAACTGTTAATGCTGCAGGTCATCATGGTCAATGTTTTAAATGTCAATGTTTTAAATGTCAATGTTTTAATCAGATAACAGGGGCCAATGTTTTAAACATATGAATCTATAGTTCCAACAGAGAGACAAGCGAAAGGAGAGGCTGAGCATGAAGCTCTCCATGTTCCAAAAGAGCTGGTAGCAGCCGTCGCAGCAGAAAGACAATATAGGATTCTATTAACAGAAAAAGTGTTTTTCTTCTTGTAGCCTTACTCCAGTATAAAAAATAAATAAATAAATAATATTTAGACTCTGCTAGCCTTGGTTGCCACCAACTGATCATGCTAAACAGTGGAGCAACCTGGTTCCAAACTCCATGATATTCAGACAACCATTGTGGAAGAAAAGTTTGAAAGGCTTATAGGGAATATTTGTCCAAACAGTCTACAACAAAAACATAAAATGATTAAGCAATAGCATGCAAAAGCAAGAAGTTCCTTGCAATCTCTGAATTTTTTTGTTTCAACTTTCAGTAACTCACAAGAGAGAAAGAAGCTGAGGGCACAAATGAGAGAATGAGAAACAAACCAACTTGAAAAGGGCTTAAATTGGCTTCAGCAAGTAGAAGATGATTTGTAATACTGTACTACTGTAAAGTTCATGCTACGGAAACAATAGCTCCAGATCTAAACAATGCAACACACTGCGCTCATGCCTGGCAAGGAGCAGCCTCTATCTGCCACCTGCGATTTCATAAGGGCTTCTGCACTAGATCAGTCAACACAAAGGTCAGTTACACAAACATTTTACTGGGGACACTTTTGAGAACAGCCCAACCCTTGTTTTGTTGCAACAGCACTGACAGTATTTACTGTGTAAAACAAACATTTTCATGCTATGAAAGATTTATTGTTCTGTGGCCTGGCTAATTATGCAAGTACATTTCCTGGTAAGATACAGACAACACTAGCTTCCTTTTTACATAACGAGGCACTTAAAGCTATACAGTCAGGTTACAAGGAAAAAGAGCACACAAAGAAGATGGACTGTACGGCCACACAGAATCGTGCCTCACCCAGTGCTAGGATCTGATAAATATTTGTGCCATGGAGTGATAATCAGGGATTCGGGTTTTCTCCGATTTAAAAAAAAAAACATCTTAGGTTTAAAAAGATGCAACCCAAATCTCCATTTTCCCATGATTAAAGTGAAACAGAAAAACAGAGGGAGACAGGGAGAGGGATGTTTCATTTTAAACACAGAAAAATGTGGATTTGGGGGTTACGTCCTTTTAATTGAAAATTGGGGAATTTTTTTAAAGCAGAGAAAACCAGGATCCCTGGTGATAATACACATGAGCAACCATTTATGTAACAAGAGCTAAGATGGTAAAAAATGGCCAAGTGCCTCCCAAATGAGGACAGTGAAAAAAGGGACCAGCCCAGGATTTAAGCGATTCTGTGCACTTCTTACTAGCAAATAATTTAACATGCAAGAGTTTTAGAAATCTAAAATGGAAGGTAGCACTGTGCAAGCATTTTAGGTCCAGCATGAGGCAAGCCTGCTAACTGAATACTGGCCCTGAAATGCACGAGTTAACAAAAGTACACTCCTGAAACATCCGAGTACACCCCTGAAACATGGAAGATGCTGAATTTTAGCCGATTTTTGGATTTTAAACTTCACTGCAGAACAACAAGGAAGATTTTTTACCAGCCACCTGACACCTCCAGGAAGGAATTCTACCTGATCAACGAGTTACTCAACACAGGCCACAAAGATACTCCCATGGACCCAGAGGGACAGCCTTCCATCTTCAGCTCCCTCTGTGCAAAAATGATGTTTATTTCCTACCTATGGGGACTTTGTACCATCTTGTACCATCTACACTTTCCCAGAGCCTGACGAAGGGACTTTGATCCTGAAAGCTTGCAGAAAAGGACAATTTTCTTGCCATTTTCCAGTTGATCTAATAAAAGGTTTCATTTTGGAACCAAGAGTTCTAGTTTTTTGTATGAGTTAACAAAAGGCACAGAAGGCAGATGGCAGGAATAGCAAAAAGGCCCATGGTCTCAAACCTCAGATTCCTACAAGAGAAAGGACCTTGCTCAAGGGCCCCAGCCAAATCCACTGGGTGCAGCAAAGCAGGACTTTCCAAGGGTGGCAGTAGCCTTAGAAGCAAAAACATCTCAACCTATACATTCTGATTGTTTATCACCACCAGCCCCGCAACCCAGCAATATTCCCGACCTACTGATTGGCTGCCTCCCCTTTCCCTTTCAGGCTACCTGAACCACTGACCCTGATACTCATAGGTGATACCAGGCTAGCCCTGTTTCCTGGCAGTAAGGTCAGAAACTACAGAAACCCAATTGTTAGAACAGAACTGGGCAAGACATCAGACAGTATACTCCAGTGGTTTTCAAACTGCACTGCACAACACCCTGGGGTTCCACGACAGGTCATCAGGGTTCTGCAAAGAGACTGGGGGTAACTGCAGCGCAGGAGGCTGGGATGCAGTGCCCCACCACTACCGGGCCAGATCTCCTGGCTCCATATCAGCTTACAAGGCCCGCAGCACCACGGGCAGGGGTTCTGCAGCAGCAGAAGTGACAGGAAAGGTTCTGTGGCTTCAGGAAATTACACAACCACTGGTATCCTATACAGTGCTGTCCTGCAGTGGGGGAAGGGACTGCAGGACTGAATAGATCTTCGCCACCTATTTCTATGGTTCTGTATAAATCACTATTGCCTGGCATTTGCCACTTTGTGTCCTTTTAGTATCAGGGTCAATGCCATTTCTGAATTAGGCCAGAACATGCAAGACTTTTTTAGCTTCTGAATGTACAAGTAGTTCTAATTACTATTTGAAAGATATATGCAGTGTCAGAGGCAATAAAAGAGTTTCCAGTACTGAATGTTGCACAGTCTTGTTTCAGTTCATCAGAAAGACAACCATGTCATGTAAAAACCTGGTTCACCAGGTCACAGGACTCATTAATTATGGAAAAACTGATACTTGAAACAAAAGGAGAAGTGACTCTCTAAGTTTAGCTGCTTTTCTCATAGTCTTCAAACAACTAAGGGCACAAGTCTTTCTTCCATTATCACACATTTCATCCCCCACTAACACTCCATTCTAGACCCCCAAAATTCACATTATTCAAAATAACCGGTAAACTCTCTTTTAAAAATTTTGGAGTTTGTTACTTGTGGTTTTTAAAACTAACATTTAAAGCTATTGTGAAATTACAAGATTTCTTGCAGGGAAGTCTTTTTTTCTCATGGCTGCCCAAAGATTTTTAATACTGATATAATGTCACATATTGATTCAAAACACCAATAAACAAATTTGCAATACACACATTTCATGAAAACATACATGAAGTCCCTGAAAACTAAACCAAGATCAAAATACATCGATGCAGAATTGTGGAAACTAAATAGTTTCAAACCACTCAATTTTAAGGATTTGGGTTTTTTTAAATCAAGTTCGCTCTGGAAAATATTTGCATTTTTCCACCCCCCAGAAAGAGTATGACTCATAATGCATTCACATCTGTTGCTTGCTGCTAAAAGCAGCCCAGGAGGACACAGATTCAACAGTGCCCCTTCCCAGGGCACATGGTAATGGGCTTACTGGATGCTTTCCAAGAATCATAAATATGATGCTAAGATTTTAAAGCCTTCATTTCACATACTGGTAGGATGTGGACTACTGCATCTCTGCATCATCTGAACTTGTGGGTATCTCTTTTAACTGCTTCTAAGGCCTTGGCAAAGGAGATACAGTATGTGATACCTGGAGCACTAAAGGACAGGCTCTTTCCTGTGCCCATCTCAGATTTCCATCAGACTGATACAGTGGTACAGAAAAAGATAACCATCTCAGTCCCTGTAGTTGCCGGGCAGTTGACTACAGTACCAAGGGAAGTAATCAGTTGGCTTAAGCCCTTACTCCAAGAAATCTCAACAACCATAAACCTAAGAGTTCATATGCCTTAGGTCCAACTTGAATCTGCCAGGACATCCATTCAGTGCCTTGATGCAAGGGCTATGGTAAGCCTCTTTTCAAGGCAGCAGTTTGCTTTTAGTTTGAGAGAAGCCAGGATAAAGGCAGCAGTTTGAGAAAAGACAGAGTATACACAATGAACTACCTCTCTGTTTGGTTTGGGAGGTGTCTGCTCTCTTCTCTCTCTTTTTGTTTTAAAAAAAAAACAAAACAAAAAAAACATGCTACTCCTCTTGGTTCTATCAGTCACTGGTAGTATAGGAGCACCTTGAAGCATGCTACTTTTGTTTGCAGCGACACCCCCAAACACCTGGGTAGGGAGCTCCCTCCAACATCCTCACCATGAGCTGCTGGTCAAGAGGAAAATGAGAAAATCCTTAAACTCCTTCTAGACTCTAGGTTATTCTGAAGCTCATCTGTCTGTATTGACGCCACTAGGACACCAGTCATCAGCTACTGTCCTGGACACAGTCAGTATAGGGTCTTCAAGGTAAGCCAGGAATGGAGTGCTTTCATGACACCAGGACTTGCCAAGCAAGCAGACCAGACCGTGCTTCAACCTTTTAAACACCTTTGAATTACTGGAACGAAGCCGAATGCTGTACTGGAATGACACTGCAAGCAGCCACCAGGCCTCATTACACAGCTAGCTGATACCTCCGATAACACATCTTTGATGGTGACAGGCAGTATCCCACCAATCTGCTGGTCCACTGATAGCTTTGAACATCTTTTAACAGGGAAGAGGCAGTTGTCAGATCAGAAGAATGGCCTAATTGAGACCTGCAAACTAAATGTTATTTTACAAGTGGCATTTGGAAAAGAGCAGGTCAGCAATACAATAAATACAGCTTAACTCAGTCCTGCCAGAAGCCCATTCCCCACAAAGGCCAAGGCTGGTGAGCTGCCAAAAAGCTGATACACAATGAAGAGTTACTTTCACATTATTCACACAGCTCTCTAGCTTGGACATCAGGCAAGGTACCCGACACAGGGCAGATAAGAGTATTCCCATATACCTTTGTCAGAATGTGAGAGAAGGGGAAAAAAAAGGAACGTTAAAATATTGCTAGCATGACAGGCAGCAACAAAACCATTTAAAAGAGAGGCACTGAGGCTGCAGAAAGGGGCCAGCTGCAAAACAATAAGTGTATTGGTTCTGAAGCAGATTCACTTAAATTTTTTTCCCCTTAACAATTCCTTAAATCACATTTTAGAGGCAGACGTTCATTCAGCTTTCCTACCACCAACACAGAGGTTCATAACTGGGTTTAAATAGAAAGTGATGACAAAAATGTCAGGTTGAAATAGACGTCTCCACCAGCAGGTGCCCCACACTATTCTGCTGTGATATGCTTTGTAGAGGGAAATGCATCATTATCATCACCAGGGATCTTGGTTTTCCCTGATAAAAAAAAATAGCAAATTCTCTGATAAACCCCCCAAATCCATGATTAAAATGAAACACCCTCTCTATATACAGATATCAACTGCACATGATGTTTTATCGATATATTTACAATGTTAAAGTAATTTGGAAGCCTATCAGTGCCTCAATTACTATAATAAAATAAATTGTAAATATCTATAAACTTGGCATTTGATTTTGGGTTTCTTATCATGGAAAACCAGACAGGCAGGGGACACCTCACCAGGGTGGCACAGGGCTCGCAGCAGCAAGGAGCTTCCCTGCCCAGGCCCGCTCTGCTCTGCTATGCTGGGTTTCACCCGCTGGGCTGCAGAGGCCCCGGGAGAACGTAGCAGGGCAGGGAGCCCGAGCCCGCACCCAACCCATGCACAGATCTGGGGGACACGGGTCCCCCCTTGCCCCCTCTGGGAGTGTGCACAGCAGTGGAGAGCCAGCCCCACCCCTCCCCCACCTCCCAAATGAGCCACCCACAGCCCTGTCCTGCTCCCCACCAGGGCCCTACGGCTGCACATTCCAGTCCTGGGCCCTAAGCGCCATGTACTGCCTGGCTAGGCAGCAACCCCAGTCCAACTCCCTCCCTCCTTCCTTCCCAATGGGGACTCACTTCCCCCTTCCCCCCACCCCCATACCTGCCTGTGGGAGCTGCTCTCCAGGCTGCCTGGTGGCCGTGTGTATATACCCTGCCTGACCACCCTCCTCCCACTCCCCGCAGCCCCTTGCAGGCTGCAACTCTGCCAGCCTGCAGAGAGCTCTTTGCAAAAGTGAAAATCCAGGCATTTCTCCATTAAAATGAGAAATCCGTCGGTAGAAAGAGAAATCTACATTCTTCTCCGTTTTCCCTTGAGAAACGGAAAACCTGGATCCCCCGATTATCACACTTGAATTTAACTGTAATTCAGCAGTTTCATCCACCAGTTATATCCAACTTAAATTTGCAATTAGCACAGTCAGTGACTTAATGAACAGGAGAATAGAAAGTCTGCCTTTGCTATGAGAGGCAAGTGCAGGAACACAATCTAGAGAGTAGTAAACGAACATGAATTTGGCGTGAAGACTTCTAAAACAGAAAAATTGGAGGAACTGGGGTAACCGGAGTTGGAACTAATCCCACATGAAATAGGAGGTTGAGGAAAACTTATTTGTTGTTAGGTCACAAAAGCTAGAAAAAACCCAAATAGGTCAAACCCCAGTATTCAAGTACAGCTCCTAATTTGATGATCAATCTGTTTCCAAATATTGGAACATGCAAGAGAATATAATCTTGGTCTATCACTACAGGAAACACACAAAAACTCATGCTAGAGTCAGTGTCAAAACAACAATATATTATTGATCTCAATCTTCTTCTGTGTATATCTACTAGTACTTTAAATCTGTGACCTGCACTAGACTTAGGCCCCCTCTTCACATTACAATTAATTTAGGCTGGTTACACATGCAAAGTAACTATCAAGCCATAAAAAGGTCCATCCAGCTATAAAGTTAGAGCTGGAGAATGTGTAATAACTTTATAGCTGGTTTCTATCTATCTTTAATTCGCACACGTAGCAAGGTAGCTATGCCCCCACAGCTGGGAGCCCCAGCTGAGGATCCCACAACTGATCCGACTCTCAGACCCAGCAGCCATGGGGCACTGCCACAGTTTAGAATCCTCTCAGCTGTAGGACTTGCAACCACAGCACAACCACAGTAATGCGTGGGGGTGCTGCTACAGCTACAAGTTTTGTCAGCTGCAGGAACTTGCCACTTGCTGGTACAGAAGGAGCCTGGGATGGTGAACCCAGGTTCCCCCTGCACCAGCAATAAGGCAGGATTGGATCTGATGCTGGATCCCACAATCAGGCCTCCTGCCATGAACATGTGGCACGGCCGGAGGTACAACTGTGTGTACCATGCATCAGATCCTATCACACCTTTACCTGAACTAGAGGGGACCTTAGTGTTATCTGGAAAAAAAACACCCCAAGATGCTTCAAGCATATACATAATTAACTTTGTCTATACAAGTTATCCCACAAAGGATGAAGTTAAATACATGGGTAAGTTTTTGTAAGTCAGGACCCATAATGGATGGTATGAGACTATGCAGTTACCTGTCCTCTATGCTTCAGAATAACTATTTATTTTAGGTATATTTTTTTCTATTCTCTAACCCCCTTGCCTTTGGTTTGGCTGTTAATGTACAATATGTAAAATTCAGTTCTTAGAATCTCTTAATGTGAATTTGCACGTATTGCAATTTAAAGCGTATATTTCATTTTTTACTCTCTTACGGACAGGCAGGAAGTTTAAAATAAACTAAAATCCTTAAATGCTCTACTTCAAGACCAGTCTGAATAAAAAAAATCATTTTAACTCTTTGTGCATTATGTAATGGACACCTGCTGCTTGCACATGCATATCTGTGCAGATTCAAAATTCAAGTTGGCAAGAGTGTCTTTAGAACCATAAAAGACAGGATGGGGCTTGAGTAGTTGTACATGGATGGCGATCCTCAATGTGTTAGGAACCAAAAGTAAAGCCTTTCATCTGTTACCTCTTTAATCTTTCTTTCTTCCCTGTGAAGTATATATTCCTATTCAATATGTGCAAGGTGGTATATTTTTTTTTAAAGAAATCTCTCTCTCATGTTCGGTATCTCTCATTCTTGCTCACCAAAAAGAAAGAAGCAAAAAAAGTCCCATTTTTGATATTATACAAAAAATGTTCTTTACAGCAAGTAAAAGCCAGTAAGTGCCCAATGCCCTTTTGTTCCAAGTGTAAAACTGTCTAATCTCTGAAATTCCCTTTCAAACGCTTTCTGCTGCCATAACCTTCTAGGATCACTAATTCAATACAATCACACTGAAAGTGATGTACCAACACATTCAAAAGCCCTGTAAGTATTCAGGATGGATGGATGTTATAATCTAATACTAATGAGCAAATATTGTCCTAAAAGAGAAACTTCTATGAATCTCTGATATTGTTTCTGTACATTTTCCATTTGCTTTTTCATATTCCTGGCCATGCCCTATTTAAAATAAAATTCCTGTTGTTCTACACTATGTCTGCCTGTTGCCAGTGGAAATGGTATAAAGATTTAAGCTGTTCACTGATGTTTCAACTGAAAGTTCCTTGCTTCATAAATGGTAACCTTTCAGTGACATTTAGTCATTAAAAAGTTCTGCCTGACTTCAATGGGTATCTAAGGTAGTAATGGGAAAGTGGATAGCTTTAAATATCAAGTTGGTTTCCTTAGGCAAAACTTTGCTTAGAATCATCTTGGCAGATAACCACTTGTATGGTGCATAACTACTAAGCTTAGTAAGTCTTGGCAAATGATATACCAATTAATGTGTGAACATTTTTTTCATACTACTAAACATTTACAGCTGGAAGTTGGTCTCCTGCAGAGCATTTTTTAGATAAAAAAAGAAAACCGTTTCATCTCGGTCTTCATTGAATGTTCATTCGTAGCCTTTATTTTCTGCCTTGAAACTAGATGAGGGATATTTTTGCTTTTCATGTAAAATCCCATCTAGAATAGTAAGATATCTTGTTTGTTACGGTTTACTTAAAAAAAATAAAAGTTAACTGAAGGATCTCTAGATGAGGAAAAATGAAAATTCCAAGGGGACTTACAAGCTGTGTGAGCTCATCAGTGTGTGTGAGGAAATGCACTAACCTGAGATCCCTTTGTATTCCAGTTTATGGTCTAGTTTATGCCATAAACATGCAGGCTTTTCCATGGCTGCAAATGTATTGAACCAGAGTAGACAGAGGGTCTCCAAATCATTTTTAGATCAGTTTCCAGGACCACAGTTGTAAGCAAGTAGATTCCAATGGAGACATTACAAGGCCAAAGTGTTTGGGGAGTAATTGATTTTTGTGACCCTTCATATTACATTAATCAGACTCCAAAGCATAACATTTCTGATGCTTTCAGAGCTTTGTTTTTTTTGCTAACTGGAATCTTGAAAATGTTAAGACAAAGTGAAAAATTAGGCTGTATCCCCAGAGGTAGCGCTACTAGGTACTATTGGTTGATCCACCCGAGAGAGCTGTTTTATGCCAACATTGGTCCTATTTTGATCTAGAGACATGGATTTTAAATATGCATTATGCAATGGAGCAATACTTAAATCAGTAACTGTCTTGGAAACCAGAACTGTGATCACAGTTTCTACATTACAAACATCTCTTACATTTTGCTTCCTACCTCTTTAGATGGCAAAAAAACGAGTGTCCAAAAACATCAGTGGGCTTTCATATACACAAAGCAAAACAAAAATGTGATCAAAGCACATGTTAGCATACTTTTTGGTAGCACAGGTATGGAAGCAGCACGTTCTCCAGTGACTCTGGTTGGTACATTCTGGTTGGTAGCATGCAGGTACACATCTAGTGGATTCTCAAAAGCACTGAAGCATTAGTTCCTACTGTAAAAAAGTATAACTTCCTCCAAGAATTTGGCCCTAGCTGCATCTTTCGACACTTAAACAAATGTTTTAAAGTAGCTTTAAGTGATTTCCCCTACTTCACACAACAGATCATCAGAAAAGACTGCAAGTTTCCCTAGTCTCTTGCTATTATTGTTATACCATGCTACATAAGTTACGCCCATCGTTGTGTGCCAAAAATTATTTGCATTCTTTTTCCCACCTCAAAGCCAACACTGCCAATTCTCAAAATAGAAGATTCACCAACTGAGCAGCCTAAATACATAAAACATTATTCATCTCCCTAGCATCCACATGATTTCATTGGTATTGTAAGCTTGAGTTGTGCCACCCACTACTAACTCCTTGACACAGATCCATATGCTAGCAAAGCAACAATTATCTGCTGCCCCACACCTTTTACCTCTTCCTGTTTTTATCTCCCTGGTGTGTGCACAGAACTAGACACCTACCAATTTCTACTGCATCCCATTTTTTCCATCTGAGTTCAGACTGTGCTGGTGTGTACATGTCTGGGCAAGCTGCTAACACTGATAAATTAGCAGGCTGCTCAGCAACAAACATCTATTCTGGCTAGAAGATGGCTGAGATACCCCAGTGGGGAAGGAGGAAGATATCAACTGAAGGCAATGAAAATTACTTAAAATGAAATATATTTCAAACCACAGCTTTGAAAAATAAAGCACTACCTTCCTTGCACTATGTATTATATATGCATATAATACATTTTTTATATATACATATACATGCGTAAACCTTAAAACGCTCAAACAGACACTGAAGCAACTATAATGTGTTGCATCTGAAACACTTTAAAGTCAGGAAAATGAATGGTCAAGTTGCAGCTGAAACACATTACTAGATTCTCAGAAAATTTAACATAGGGCTTGTAATAACTAGAAGCAGCAAAGAAAATCTATAAAGCTTACTACTATATGTCAGAATCATAAAGATGCTAATAAAACTGTTCCAACAAAACCTAACATTGCTAGAGAGGACAAAAATAAGTTATTAATTTAAATAAATCTGAATCTTTAAAACAGGGGTGTCAAACTTATTCAGCCCCATAGACAGCTGAGAGGCCCAGGACTTGCCCACGGGCTAGATGAATGGTGCAGGCAGAGCCAGGCCTGCAGGCCAGATCAGGCCTACAAACCCCTCCTGAACCCCCCTCCCCACCCCCATTTACCACATGCTAGATCCAGCCTCTGTAGCACTCGCTGTGCCCACTCTGGAGTGGATACTATGTGCAGCAGGGATCCCAGACCAGCCAGCGAGTGCCAGATCTGGCAGGCATGGGAGCAATATATTGAGCACCCCTTCCTGTATGCCAGATCCAGCACTCACTCTGGCCAGTCCAGGACTACCCCACATGCAATGCCCACCCCAGAGCAGCAGGTGCAGGTGCTGCATGTGGATCAAACCCCCAGAGACTGGCTAGAGCAGGTACCATGTGAAGCAACAGCCTTAGGCCACCCAGAGTTAAGTAAACCGGTTTAAAAATTAGAAGATGTAACAGTCTATGGTAGGACCTAAATTTAGTATAATCTGAATAAACAGTATGCTGCATCACTGACCCCTCCACAAATGTTAGTAAGGTGAAGGGTACTTTTTGATTACATACAGGCCAAGAGGATGTCTGCACTTCATAGTCAGCTCAAACTTTATAAATATGTCATAATGTAAGGGAGTGCTTAAGGAGGAAAAATCATTTCCAGGCTTTACGTTAATGCCAATGCTAGCTTTTCAAAAATCATACATTCGGAAAAATGTTAATGTTCAGGAAAGCTTAATTCTTTTTTGGTTTTAGTTTTCTTGGCGGGTACAGTGTGCACGTACCTGGGGGTGGCACGGGAGGCACATGCCCCCTGGTTCCGTGTGTGAGGTAAGGGCGGACCTAAGCCAGGGCTGCACTCCGGGTGGCAGCAGTGGCACCGGGAGAGGAGCTATAGGGGAGCTACAGTGAATTTTGGGGTGGCTGTAGCCTACGCTATAGCCCCCCCTCCCTGCACCGCCACTGTTTACCCCAAGCGCAGCCCTGGCCCAGCCCCCCCACTAGGAAGAGCCTGGCCCCAGCCAACAGCAGCTGCCTGTGCCCACCCTGCACACAGTTCTGGGGGGGCACAAGCCCCCCCATACCTCCCCCAGGGGTGTGCACAGCGGTGGAAACTCTGCCACCCCCCACCCCCACCCCAGACAAGCCACTCGGGGCTCTGTCCCATTTCCTGCCCCAGCGGGCAGTGTCTGCCCCAACCCCAGCCCCACTCTCTCCCTCACCACAGAAGCCTTGATCTGTCCCCTCCCCTCCCACACCCCTTCTCTCCTCTTGCCCCTTCTCTGCAAAGACTTACCAGACAGACACTGCCCTCCAAGCTGCCAAAATGGCTGCATACATGCTGTGGCTGTGCACATGCACATGGTATTTATCAATGACACTATCAGCCACATCAGCCAAAAAGCCAATTGCTGATAATGTCAATTTTCCTTTTTATCAGTGCCGATACAAAATGGATCCCTGTATCAGTACATCTCTAAGCAGTAGATATATTTTTTCTTCACAAATATTACAGAGCCAGCTGCAAACACAACATTTCTAGAGTGAAAGTCAATGCATGGAATTACCCCATTACAAAAGGAAGTCCTACATCTCAACAAGCTACATCCATTGGCATCTATGCCAATTACAACACATGCAAGTAGGTAGAGTTTGTAAGCAGCAATGAAGACCCTCAAAATCATAATTACGTTTTCATAATCCAAGGTACTGTGGTTAGCAGCTATTATATAATTTATCATCAGAGCACCTATTTAAAACTTGAAATCATAAACAGAAGTGTATAAAAACAGTAAAATCTCACACTTTGGCATGTTGCTTAACACACACTGAGACATCACAAGATGGAAGGGAGAAGACAAAAAGAAGCATCTGAGCATGAATGCAGTTATAGAGGATAAGATTATTGATTCACGTACATAGAAAATTGTAGCAATGAGAATTCTGATGAACACCACCACCAATAACAGCTGCTGGAGTCATTCTGTTGCTGCTCCAGAAACCAGGGAGCAGGAATTATTTTATTCTGAAGGATTTTATTCTCTCCCCATCTCCACAGAAGCCCTCTCAGCCAAGCCTTAGTATATATAGGAAGAGTATTCACTACTATTCCCAGAAAAAAAATTCTTGGTGGCCCTCCAAGGGGGCAGGGGGAGAGAGAATAGAAAAAGGGGATAGAGGTGAATAGTAGAAGCAGAGTATAAGCAATAGCTCAGGCAAATACCCATACATTACATTCTATTTGATCAGCTTTTTGAAGACATATTAAATGCTTAAGTCACAATTGTTTGGAAAAACAACACACCCTATTTTGATACATCAGGGAAGTTACATTTTTGCCAATATGTTCCTCCTACAGGTTTTGACAGCAACACTTCAGTTCTAAAATATCAAGAAAACTTTGCTGCTCTACAATCTGGAAAAAAATAGGATCAAGGGTTGGTTATTCTGTATTTAAAATAAATGCAAACAATTAAAGGTGCATTATGCCAGCTACAGGGTGAAAAAGAACCTTGCTCAACAGTACACAAAAAATACAGATAGAGGTTACAGTTATAGTAGCTCCATCCTAATAACAAGAGCTTTTCCCAATTTTTAATGGCCCCAGCACAGTGAACTCAGTTTGCCCCACACAACAGCTGGAACTCCTGGATCTAAAAGGAGTTCTCCGCAAACTAACTAATCCAGAATTTTAAAATGTGCAGGTTGCCTTACTCAAGTAATACCTCTATTTGAGGGCTTGCATGAGATTTAAGTAGTGCCAAGGCCATGTGCCAGCTCAAAGAACCAAGCCCAGCATTTCATGCTGGAAGAATAAGCTTCAGTTTATCATATTATGAAGGGTCTTTTAAACAACAATTCTGCTATCAAGGATACTTTATTACATTCTAAGTTTCAAGATAAAGGTTTAGATTCAGAAGCTCTTTAGAAATATCCTGGAGTCAAAGATGGCAATGGACATGGGCAACTAAGTCAGCAAGTTACTTAAGCACACACACAGTCCTATGAAACTTACTCAGCAAGCATTCCAAGTGCCAGCTTCAAGCAGAACAGCTCCACTGTAAGAATGAATGCACTATGCACATGCAGAGCAATTCTGCATGTGTTCCTCTTCTGCTCAGCTTTCAGTCATGCCTTGGTTTTTGGAATATTTGACATTGGCAAACGGATCATCTAATCCAGTGTTTCTCAACATTTTCAGGTTGTGACCTCTTTTTCAGACAAAAAATGACTCCACCCCTTCCAGTTATGATAATAGAAGAGGAAAAAAACTGATAAATCCATTTAGTTTGTGTGTGCATTTCAAAAGGAGTTGAAGTAAACGTAAGTGAAAGAAGCAACATTTTGCTTTAGAATTGTAGTAAAATTATTCAAGGACTTGCAAACCATGTTGTTTTTTGTGACGCAATTCACTTCCACTCCTACTCTCTCTTGTAGCAACCCATAAATTGAGAAACACTGATCTCTAATCTATGCCATTTAGAAGTAAGTTCAGTGGAGCAAGTTTCCAAAGAACTTCCATATGGTCTCTAGACAATGACCATTCAGATCCTGTATCATTCCAGGTGTCCTTCGAGTACCTTCTTCACATCCCGGCTTGGCTGACCATTTGGATTTTATATCAAATATGGTTAAAACCTCATCTAACATTCCAAAAAGGGCCTCGCAGCATAAAAAGAAAAAGACAAGTTATTTTATCTGTAACTTTACATTTCTCTATACTAAACAGTATAAGCATTTTTTCATGTTTATTTCTAAGGTGTACATGAATCCTGTGCATTAAAACATGCTTCTTTTCATAATGATATGGTATCTAAATACAATGAATTCTTTTTGTAAGTTTTTTTAATATATACAAGTGACCACACTCTTTAGTAATTATGACATGCGAAAGTCTATCAATTGTTTAACAAAGTAGTCCATGTAAACAACGTAAAGCTATTAATAATATTAAATATGGACTCCAAACATTGTTTATTCTAAATTAATCCTAGGGGGGGAAAAAAAAGTGTCAAGCTCTAAAACAGATGACCAGTAACAAGATTTTGCAATGACACTTCCCTTGGAGTGGTGGTTTTTGGAGTGCTGAAGTCCATATTAATTTTGCTAATGAACAATATAATTAATTCAGTGAGTCACTATGCAGCTGCTGATTTAGACAAGTATTCCATTAAGACTCTATAAACACTTAAGCAGATAAATTTAAGATCTGACACCATCTTATAAATAATGCCTATTATAATTATAAGAAGACTAATTTCCTAAACAAGTACCATATCCTCTATCAACATGAGGAAAAGGAATTAAATAGGGTAACTATATAATGCAGGTAGCAGCGCTTTCATAGGGAACTTCACTATACAAGTATTCCACGCATATGCTTATGACAACAGCATAACTGATCTCCATCAAAAGCTAATCTTGAGGAATGTTTAACATGATACAGCCATTAGGATAGTATTCTTCCTGTTACCATCAATACTAGTAGCAGTTCAGACACAGAAAACTACTACCACAGACACCAATGAATTAATTTATTTGTCGAGATGCAGCTGAATTTGCAACCAATTTGAAAACTCTGATGTAAGAAACTACCCACATAACTGCCACACTTAATTCATGCATGTAAAATACTCTGTACATATATTTTTGCACATGTAAATGCTCAACAGGTTTTGTTGGCCTCACATCACTCATGTCACAGATTAGGCATGTCTTCATTTGCACTTCATTTTGAAAATATTTGCCTAATTTTAAAAACATGGCTGTTCATGTTTAGCCCACATTGTCTTGACAGACTTTCTGGGCCGCTTCTTCATTATGCAGTAGCTCTGAAAGTTATTATACTCCATGCTAACTAAATTAAAATTACCATAGAAACTAACCTGTACTACACAATCTCATCTCAAACTGTAGGGTACATTTTACACTATCATAACCTGATAGTTCATATGAAAGCTATAAACTGTTATTGTCCATCTGATTTTACCTCAAGGTAAGTAACTTGTTTCTTCACAGATGCAGGCATAGGCGTAAAACAGTATGAACCTGGCCCTGAAACAGTCTTTTGTACCCAACCACTTTACCTCAGAATAAAGGTACTGGTGGCCTTTCTAGATTTGTTGCACAGAAGAATAGAGTGGAATTCAGATTTTTTAAAACTATTTCTATGTGGATTCTCTCTTTGGTTGAATGGATGTAAAAAGACGCTGTTCTCATAAGTTGTGTGTGGTCTAAAAATTTAAAAATTGAAGATGAAGTCTTTTGCCTCTGTTAGAATAATAAAAAGTAGCTGTTTATCATACTCCATTAATAGTACACTCAACTTAAGCATACAGTGCTTCAGCAAGCAAGCCAGTTACTACCGCAGTCCAGAAGGACTTCCATTTGCCACATACAAAGCAGCTAGGTGAAGTATGTTGGCTGCCTGCAGCTGAAGATAGGAAACCCTACTCAATGGACCTACCAGCTGACCAAGTATAGCAAGTTCTCTATCCCTACATACTGAATTGCCTTCCCACGCCTTACCACTTAAGTGATAATCTAACAATCTGGCAACATCTCATTGTCATTCATTATACATGGGATTCTCTGCCAGCCACTTTTCAATATCTCCAATAATTTAACAACAGAAGGATATGTATACAAGCTTTATATAAGGGGAGAACACACAAGTTTGATATGCAAATCAGCATGTTTCCAATGGAGATTTCTAGTTTGCAAGATTAGAGAAATCCTTGAAGAATCAAATTAAAAGGAGGTTTCTGCAACCATCAATGTCCATGCAGCAATGGTCAAATCTTGCACTGCAGTGCGGAGTTAGGTCCTAACTATAACTTAACCTTTGCCCTGCAGAGGAGCTCACAATATCAGAAATGCCTCGAGTCCGTTGCAAATGTCAAACCTCTTTCCAGGAGACCGCATTTTACAAAACATAAGAAATCTTAAACAAAGAATAAAAAAAAAAAAAAAAATCACAGGAGGAAAGCCAAACGCGGTTTACTCACCAGACGTGTATTGACCACAGGGAACAGCAGTGCCAAGAGAGCGCCATTTAACATATGCATCTGCAGCCTTAGAAAAAAGATGTTATGTTAGTCACAGCCTGGGAATCTATTCTGAATTACAAAACTTTAAAAATATTTTATGCAGCATGATCTTCCATGAAACGGTAAGAAAAGCTTTGTGTATTGGTTTGAATTTGAATAAAGTCAGTGCTAGCAGCAGTAAAAGAAATAAGCATCTATGTAGTTGAGAGGATTTAAATGTTTTCCCAAATTAAGAATGCTTTCTCCAATGAGCTTTGGAGTCGTAAGTTGTTTGGACTGCTGTTTTTAAAAGCTTCCTAAAGATATTTTTGTGAAAGGTCGTTTGGTTTGGGGATGGCATGTGACATTTTTTCCCCTTTAGAATAGGGAAGGTGGTCAAAATGGTGTTTAAGAAGCCTTTGTTCCTGCCCAGCTGTATAAATGCAAGGTACCAAACTACAGGTTCAAGAAATGTGCTTTGAATAGTATCTGTAAATGCTTTAAGTAGCAGAACAATTCATGTCCACAATGACTATACATTCAAAAGCCACCAAGGCAACTCCTGAAAAGTGGGCAGACTGGAAAGCCACTGCTGCTGTTAGACTGCTGGTCACTTCCCCTTGAGCTACTGACACATCCAACCTCACACACCCTGTCCTATTTAAATCCTCTCTACAGATACGCAGCACATCAGGCTTCATCTTGTGACCGGAGCTGGTCTGTCCACACTAATGCTAGGTTACAAATTACTTGAGAAAAGTACAATACTTACAGAAAAGCACTGGTTTTCTACTGTTCCATAGTAAAGGACGTTAGGATTTGCGAAACCTTCCCTTCCCTGCCCTTATCTGGCAAACATCTGCAAAGTTACAGCCCTTCAAACTCTCCCTCACCTTCCCCACAGACTCCAGTTCTTCAATCCTTTCTTATTTTAGGGAATAAGCACAAAAATACACATTCAATTGTTCATGCATTCTGAAACCTAAAGGATTCACACCCAGTTAAACAATTTATCTGGAATTTATAGGGGGGAATGGGCCAAACAGCTAACACAGTCTTAACTAGTCAAAGTGCAGGTTCTGCTCCAGAAATCTCAGCTTGGACAAGGAGATACCCTTCAGCTCCATGTTCCTATTGTATAGTAAAAGTAAAACTCAAAGAGACTACAATGACTGGAAATACAGTGTGCTTTTGTCTGCCATGCTGGTGCCTGATTATTTAGTATCTCTACACTGTGAAGAATTAAATACTGGTAGGGAACTGTCCTCTAGAAAAATGTACTTGTTCCTGCAGGTCAAAAACATGTTTCAATAATTCTTTGGTAGGTCACTTTTTCTTACGATCTGTTATCTTAATCTGCTTACAAAAAAATTTGAGCTATACATCTCTGATTTAATCTATAAAGGTGCAAAAGTAATCTGCCTGGCTCCAGATTAATACAGCTAACTACTTCTCTATCTTTCATCAGTCTTGATTAAAATTAGATACAGGCCTATTTGGACAAATCATTTCTAGAACAAAATGTGAGGTCTTAATTTTTCTCTTTACATAAAATGTCTTCAAGGAATGCATATGCCAGTTGTGCCTGGCAAGTAAATACTGGCCTCAAATCTGGCTGAAAATGCACCGCTGGAGGAGGGGGTAGGGCAGGGCCATGGCAAAAGTCTTCATCTTTCCTTCTGTTCTGTACATAGATGCATCGAGTCAGTCCGAGCTGTGCTAGCGCCACAGCAAATGGTGCTCTCCCCTACCTTGGGGTCTTCAAGAAGAAACTGGGCAAGCACCTGTCTGGGGGTCCTCAGCACATGACCTCAGCACTTTTTCCTGCCAGTGACAGGGGGTCAGACTCGATGATCCTTTGAGGTCCCTGCCTATCCTAGCAGCTATGAAATCAGTGGGAGGCCCCAGACCTGAACTAGACCACAGCACTATAACTGGCCCGGCTAGGGGACTGCAGGATTCTTGGACAGTGGTGAACCTAGTGCAGGGAAAGGAAGCTAGGGGCACGAGGCTTGCAACCATCACTTGACTAACAATAAGACATAGAAAGGGAAAAAATGGCCACAATAGTCCACTACAGGCAATTCCAGGAAACATCAAGTGGGAAGCCTGCTTAATCCAGGCAGAAGGTTGCTATTCAGCTACACAGAGTATCCCCAGACAACACTTAATTCTAATATTTAGAGATGCTTCTGATGTTTAGGAATTATTTCAACTCTTTCAACTCAATATTTTAGCAGTATTACAGTACCAAGCAACAACTGTAACATGTCCATTTGTACTGCTTACCAAGGGTATTTAAAAGCTCTACCCCTTGGTTATTAAAAAATATGATGCCCCCTGACAAAAGACAGCTTAAAATAAAAATAAAAGGGGCGGAGGGAAGGAAAGAAGCCTATTGTAGTTTAATACAGAACAAGAGATGGACTTAAATCTGATGACAGCACCAGAGACCAGCACTCAAAAGAGAAACCAAGTTTGATGATTTGCTCCTTTCTTGAGGTCTCAGGTAGAGAAGTGTGTGCTAGTGACATTCCTAATCTGTTATTTGCATGTCCCTTTTCTTGATGTTCTCCCAAGATACAGACTAGAAGGACATGCTGGCCTCAACTTCAAGAGAAAGTTCTTTGAGATAGCATGATCTAGAGGCTAGCACACGGGAGCAGACTCTAGCGACCAAGGTCTGTTCCTAGCTCTGCCATCCATCTACAGAAGCCACTTCTCTCTAGGCCCATCTCCCCTCGTGTCTTTTCTATTTAGACAGCAGCTCTTCAGGACACTGTCCCTTATTTTGTGTTCCCTACATGCAAAGTACAATGGGGCCAAAATCATAGTTGGCACTTTCAGGAACAGAACAGAACAGACAGTTATAGGAATAAGCTCATCTCAACCTGTGAGCAAGGAGGGGTGCAGGAAATAAGCCTAAAAATATCATCACTGAAAAGGCTGCATCTGAAAATTCTATATTAAAAAAAAAAAAATCCAGTTTCTACAGAAAAATAACCTGCACAAACAGAGTTGACCAAGTGAATGACTTAGAGTTAAAATTGTTTTTGAGCTCACCTCTGTGCCTTGAACAATACAGACATATGCACCATGAAATAGCAAAGCCGAAGAAGTGTCTCTGCTTTCTGGAAGATACTACTAGATTTTACTCCCAACTAGGCAACCACCCAGAGCTCAGAACATCTATGGCAAAAGGCATCGCTGAGTTCTCACTGATGGGTTTTATATAACGTTTTAATGAGCGATCTAGAAACGCAAGTTTCAAATCTGTAATATGTAAACAAAACAAAAATGAGACTAGTTAAGGTTTCCACACAGACCAGGTTAAATATAATTCTGGAAGGTGCCTGAAGTAGATCAGAAAATAGGAGGGCTCAGAATCTTTTACCATTTACAATTCCTTCAGTTTTAGTCCTTTTGCCTAACTGAAAATCCTATTTGGCTTGTCCCCTTTAAACAATGTCTACCATAAATACATTTATTTTATTCTCTATACTAAGGAACAACTCCTGTTCAAGTAAGAAGTAAGGACTGCAGGAATTAGCCCTATATACAGTAGCTGGGAAATATCAAGAGGCAGGAGCTCAGTTTTTCAGAGATGTATGCTAACAGTTCTAGTAACTTATTGAAGAACATGGATACTGCATCTATCACCTGAAGTTTTGGGGGGGTAAACCACTGCCAGGGATAATTACATAGTACGTATTCCTTTCCCTTCTGACTGTGGCAACAATATTCAGTCAAAAGTAAAATTGCATCTTTGAAGACTGCACCATAAATCACAATCAATATGATTTAAAAAAAAAAAAAACCATGGCAAGTGCATCTAGATACAGAAACAGTTCTTCCCAGGCACCATAAGAGGGTAGTTTTAATTTTAAAACAAGAAAAAAAAATTCAGTAGTTTTACTGAAACAAGGGGAATCAATATTTGTGGGTTTTGTCCTGTTTTGGTTTTAGATGAGACAACTCAGCATTCCCAGAGGCAAAGCCAGGGAATTCTCTACATATCCCCATGTAGAAAGGAAAACAAAAGACCACAAATGAGGGCAGATGTCTTTGTAACACCAAAAGATAACTACAAATTCAATGAAACAGCTTAAGGTCTGGGCATAAGAATGGAATAAGCCCTTCAAGGACTGAGGCAATCTCATCCTCTTTTGAATATTTTATCTGCTCATCTCATTTAATTTTAAGATGCCCCATTTCTTCTTCCAAACTGACTTTCAACAAGTGAAATTTAACTGCTAGTTTTTATTATTTCACAAAAGCAAGTTGTTATCAAAGTCAGGATACATTAAAATGGAGTCTGCCAGACGAAACAAATCTCAGGTGTCAGCTACAGAGTTGACTGTTTGCAAAAGATATGCAAGATACAACAGGCTGCAGTTTTTCCAAGCAGTGCTGGAGTTTGATACACACGAGATCATATAATAGGCTCCATTTAAAGTCTCCTTGTTTCCCTTGATTGTATTTTGCTTTAAATATACTGCAAGTCATCCACATAAATGAACCGATTATAATCAAATATGACATTTTAGAAAATTCTGTTCAGTTTTTTGTATTAAAAGTGCAATGCCAAGTGACTCTCATAATATGGGGAGGAACACAGCCATGCAATTAGGCCTCAAGGCAAAGACCACAGCCACCAGGTGGTCATTAGAATGGGCCCAGGTCTTTCAGAAGCCCTGGGGCAGCTTCCCTTTTCTAACCATAAAAGACATCAAGACATAGCAGGTAAGCAAAAGGATGACTGTCCCCCAGAGCAAGCAGAGGAAAACTGGAATATTTTGGGGCCTCTAGGGGCTTACAGCCACCTCTGGAGATGTCACCCTGCTACACCCACACCTCGCAAAAGCTGATTAAATCATTTTCCCTTTCTCCAAGCAAGGTATGAACTGCTGCAACTCTGCATGCACTGTGACTTCTCTCAAGTCAGGAGAATTCACAGGGTCATTTACAATACCACCTCTGTGGCTTGATTACGTATGACCCACTGTCTTTAAATTGTTACCGTGTACCTTTAACATTCCTCTTGTTCAATGGAATTCATACTTCAAAACAAAGCTGAACTCCCATAAATAGTTTCAGGGTGGATTTGATTTCACAGACATCAGGGCTGGAAGGGACCTCGGGAGATCATCGAGTCCAGCCCCCTGCCCAAAGGGCAGGAAGTCAGCTGGGGTCATAGGATCCCAGCAAGATAAGCATCCAATTTACTCTTGAAGGTGTTCAATGTAGGTGCTTAAACCACCTCTGCTGCCAGACTGTTCCAGACCTTGGGGGCTCGGACAGTAAAGAAATTCTTCCTTAAATCAATTTGGTTTAAATCACTGGTCAGGAAGCCTCGATTTAATCACTGCTTTCTACTAAGAGTGCATTCTTGCTGTTTGATACCTTAATACATATTATTCACAACTCAGAGACAGATGTAGGTTTATTTTTTAAAAGGTACACCCTATACATTTTTAAGGAGTGATTTTGATATTTTTCAGAATAATTTTGCAGCTACATCAGAAAACTGAATGATGACATTTAAATTGGTTATTTAAAACTAAAATAAGATCATATATTTTAGACATTTTTCCTGCAACAACAAACATGTATAATTATTTTAACAAAACAAGTGTATGTATCTTTGAATTTTTAACTATTTCAGTTCTGTGAAATGTGTTTTTAACAAAAATTAAATAGATTATTTCAGCCAGGTTAACATGAGAAACTTAAAATACTGGATTATGCAGCAAAATCAGTCTTCCAGTTAAAAGCTAGATTATCACTTCAGGAGTCTCTACTGGATCCAGGTGCTTAAGTGACTTCTACCAGTTCACTGGTGTGGCTTTCCTTGCAACCTCATCAGTAAACATATATTTCTTGAATAGTTCACCCTTAACCCCGAAATTTATTGTAGTGGATATTATGAATGGATGACTGCTAGATGCCCATGTCATAGCCAACTCCTGTTCAGCAGTTTAGGATTGACCCTGGTACCAAGTATTGAGAATATTGGCAAGAAAATGAGCTGGAGATAGCGACTGATCCATTTGGTTTTTTAGTACCTGTACTTTAACTCTGTCATTGCATATTTTTCTTTTCAAAGTCTCAGTTGCTTCCAAATTCCAACAGCATCAGCAATAAAATAGCAACTTCCCTGCACTTTGAACAAAGCTACAGAAATAGGCTTCAGGATAGTCAGCATACGTTCTACATTTCTCTTTAGCCCACTGTTGAGAACTTTGGCTATGCCAGTTCCATGTCTTTTTATCACGATTTTGTTCACAAAACGTCATCCGAATAGGCCAGTTCTCAACATGTCACTCAACACAGTCCACTACTGAATTCTGTTGCACGTCTTGTGGGAGAGTTAGTCTGGTTCCTTCTGCTTTCTTCAGAGCAGCTACTGCAAAGTGGTTGTTACGCAAGTATTTTGCAATTTCAGCAACATTAGCCTTTATTTCTGGAGCAGTGAAGTCTTTGTCTAAGAGGTGCATCAAATGAGTGCTACAGTCATATGTTATTAGTTTGGGGCTTTCATCACTTTCTTCAAGATTCCTTTTAATCTCTGATGCATTTGAAGATTTGCCTATGACAAAGCTGCATACCAGACATTTGAACTTTTTTCAGTTTGTCATAGCTTTTAGGGCTACTTCTTGTAAGTGTTCTGCTGTGCGTGCATTTCTTTGATGTATCAATTGTTTCTGTAAGGTACACAGCCCCTTCTTCCAATGTCACACAAGCACATGTTACTGGATCGTTGTAGACAATGCTCCACCCATCAAGACTCAGGTTAACAATTTTCCCCTCTAGACTCATTGAACACTGCTCAGTTTCTCTCTCATACACTTTATCCAGCAATATTATCTCAAATAGTAAATAAATCGAAGTTATCATCGTGCAATAGTGATTATATCTTTGAAATTTAACATATCTTAAATTAAAACAATCTTTATTTGGGTTTACTTCAAAGTCCAATTTTTTAAATTGTTGATTTTTATCCACTCCGATTGAAGCAGATACTTGTGAAGTCACTGGGACTAGATTAATCGTGGATATTTGGGCGATATTTTTGCCACGCTTTATTAGGAGGACAGCAAATGAGTGCTGCCAGCCATATGTTATTAGCTTGGCGCTTTCTTCTAGATTTCTTCTCATCTTTGATTTCTTCTCTCCGTTTATGGCCTGGCAAGCCTGCTGCCATGCTAGGATTTTCCCTTCTACCATACCATTCCCTTACCAGATCTCAAATCAATGGAGAGGCTATAATTGAAAACTTATCCCTCAAGATACTATTCAAAATGTTTCTCTTTTGTTTGTACTGACCCTCCCTCCTTGCATTTATCTCAAATCTCCTCCTCCTTGCCCAGATCTACTCCACTCCCCAACAACCCTTTATTCATTTAACTCCTTGAAACTTTGCACTTTTAGAGAGAAGTGAGAGAAACAACAGGGCTGATGGGCAGGTAAATCAGGCCTGTTGTCTCATCTTAATATACTGCTGTTAACAAGAATGTTATCTCTGGAGACACAAATCCACAGTTTGAAAACTAAAACTAAGCATCACAGAGATACTTAATGGGATCTTCTAGAATGAGCACTGAGTCCTAGTCCCATTGGGTAGAGTGATTTTCTTTAATCTTTACTAATCTATAGAAGAGCCTCCAGGAATCCCATAGGATTGAGCCCCTAATATAGTCCATGGCCTGTTGTGAAACTTTATAAAAAACTATATAAAACTTGTGAAATTTATAAAACTTTTCTAAAAAGCTCACATGAATATATTGTCTCAAATAGTATAAAATTAAAATTATAATCCCTCGTTCATAATGATATCTTTGAGCTTTAACATATATTAGATTTAAAAATAAACCTATATAAAGACAGTTTTAAAAAGCATCTTAAAAATTTTAAAATATGATTTAGAATAAAAATCAGTTTTAAAAAAAAATGTTGATTTTTATCCACCCCATTTTAAAAGCCCTTCCTCTCTCTTGTGGAAAAAAGGAATTTTAAAAAAGGGAACTGGCCTATTAGTCCCTACTGGTGATCTTAAAGCAATGATGGGAATGCAGGGCAATGTGGTCCCCAACAGGCTAGCTCATTCAGAGGCATGAGCTTTCATAGGCTACAGCCTACTTCAGCACAGGCTCTGAATGGACTTACAGAGAACAGGAATACTAAATAGAAAGGAGTAAGGTAATTTAAATACAAAGGCTGAACGCTCCTTCACCTCTCAAATGTTCCTTCTTTTCTCTCCCTTTCCCTATACATTGTATTTAAATAACCTTATTCCTTTCCACTTAGTAATCCTGTCCTTGGCCAGTCTATTCACAGCCTCTGATGAAGTAGACTATGAAAAATTCATGCCCCTCTGGACAAGTTAATTTATAAGATGCCACATGGCCCTGCTTTCTGCTTAACTGCAGACTAACAGAACAAACTACCTCTCTCTAATGATGAGAATGTTATCGACTGTCATTTTTTCAAACTCAGCATTCTTATGTGAATGAACTCCAACCTTCCCCAACTCCCTGTGTGATACGAAATTAAAAAAAAAGAGAGAGAAGAGAGATTTTTGGATATGATCACTACACACCTTTGTCCTCCCCACTATCCAAGACGAGCAGCAGAATTAGAAAAGGGTGTCGAGCCTAAGCAGTTACTCTTAAGTTAATTGCAACTGTAATTAATTACAATTTAGGGCAATGTCCTGGGTTAATATTATTAGATTACTTTAAAATTAAATTAGATTAGATTCTCCAGGGTTGATCATGGTTAATTTCACGGTAACAGCAACCTGCCTGCTTTTTACATCAAAATGGAGGATCCACACACACCACAACACATGAAGTTATTTAAGGGCCTTTCTTCATATAATAAAACTTAATGTTCTCTTGTTGAAAAATAAAATTACTGAGACTGAACAAGCCCCAGATTTTGATTAAAAACTGTTATTATTTTTACCAATACTTCTGTTGTGATTAATATCAAAAAGAATCTCCAGCCCCATGAATGGAATAGATTGCATATATGAAAGATAACTTTTACAAATGAACACAGATGAGACATTTTGGGCTGCTTTCAAATTTTTATTTCTTTAAAAAATGACAGTTGCACCATTCAAAATATTGCAAGGTAGACACACTCAAGAGACTATCCCGTTTACTAGGCCTATGCAAATACAGAAGTATTTGATTCAGATTCAGAGGACAGTGATTCAATTCAGAGATTCGGATCACTGTCCCAAATCAATTCAGCCAAATCAGCTTTGGAAGATTCAGTGCCGATTCACTGAGATTCAGTGATTCGGATTGGCCGGGTAGAGGCAGGCACAGCCAGCCAGCTGCAGGTTTTCCCGTGGCTCCTCCAGCTGTGCCTTCCTCTCCCCCGTGACTGTCCTGCCTGGCCCCATCTCCCGCCCAGCCCCAACCTAGTCCCGGCATTTAAAAAAAAAAGAAGAAGAAGCCCTGTACTCACCGGCTACAGGATCAGAACTGGGGCCTCTGGGCGCTCCAGGCAGAGGCCCCCTCAAAGTGCAGGGCAGCAGGGATCACCGCCCGATGTGCCTCGCACCCATGCGGCAGTATGCCCCATGGTGTGGGTGCAGTATGACTTGGTAGGGCACCACACACTGCCTGGGAACTGGGGCCACTGGAGCCAAGTGCTCCTGGGCTCTGGCTGACTGCTGGAGCCACCCCAACACACAGCAAGCGGGGGAGAGTGGGGCAATCCCTGCTGCTCCCTGCTATGCAGGGGGCCCTGCCATGAGCCCTCAGAGGCCCCCCTGATTGCCACTGCCAGAGCCAGTTACTGCGCGACTTTAAAAGAAAAAAAAAAAAAAAGGGCCAAGATGCTGGGCTGGGTGGGGGATGGGGCTGGGCAAGACTGCCATGGGGGCTTCTCTCGTGGCTCCTCCAGCTGTGCCCCAACAGGCGGATCCGCAGGGGCTAGGATCCAGCCTGCATGGGAGGGGAGGGGGCACGATGCAGGCACAGCTCACTCTGGGCAGCAGGAGGGCACAGCCCCCACTCCCAGCACTGCTATGCCCACATCAGCGCTGGGAGTGGGGGCTATGCCCTGCTGCTACTTGCACCTTTCCACCTGGAGCGAGCCGCGCCTGCATCCAGCTGCACCCCCCACAACCACCACCACCACTCCCAGTTGGGCAAGCGGCAGCAAGGCAGAGTCCCCGCTCCCAAAACTTTCACACCCACATCCCATTCCCCCTGCCCTGGCTGGGCAGCTTGTCCCAGCCCCAACCCCATCGTTCCCTCCCCTGGACCCTTTCCTTCCTCCCTCCCCCAATCCCAGACTTACCAGCTGGAGGCAGCTTTCAGCTGCCTGTTTAGTCTATGGCTGAATCTCTGAATTGGCAAAATCTTTTCCAGATTGGCTTGGAGCTTTAACTTGGTCTCCCAATTCGATTTGGATTTGGAGATTCAGTCCCCAAATCAGGCCAAATCTCCTCCAAATTGAATCAGCTACCAAAGCTTTGAACAGCCCTACTGTTTACCTCTCCCCACTGTTTGTTTGTTTTTTAAAGTTGGAGGGATGCAAACAGTATAATCACTTAATAAAAAACATGCCTACAGCACTAGCACAGAAATCCATCACCCTGTTTCTAAAACATTAATCAGAGGACAAAAAGAAGATGAGGTATATCACAAGTACAAGGAGAAAGATGACCTTCTGGGATGCAAGATCTCCAGGACTAGTAGATAAGTCTATTATCAACTATCATAAACAGATTTTGCACTCAGATAAGAATCTGGCAGCTGAAAAGCTTACAGCCACAAAGGATGAGCATTATCCCTGTTTTGCAAAGAGGCTACTGAGGCATAAAATATTTAATGCGACTTGCCAAAGGTCACACAAACCAGAACAAGAGGACCCACATCTTTGGCAGCTGTCTTTGCAAGATAAACCAGCACCTTCTGAGTGTTACTCTGATCCCCTTCACCTGTCTGTTCTGTTGGTCTGCTTTCCGCTCCCTACCTTATCTGGCACTGTTGCCTGCTACCTTCCTGATCTGCCATGTGTCACACACAGAGGCTGCCTGTGCCACTTACAGTAGGCTGGCCATCCCTGAACTAAAGGCAGGGAAACAAAGCAGTTCTTCTAGGTTCTAGCCTCACCCTCAACCCACACAGCCAGGTATTAGAATAAACCTTCTACAGGTATGGAAAGCCAAAAATTGTACTAAAATTGAGGTAAAAGCAGGGGAAGAACTACAATGATTATCACAATTTGGTGATAATGGTTTCATGTGTCCACTCCTATCACACAATTTAGTTTCCACTTTCTATGGGAAAGGATAGGACACATGAAGCCATTGCAGAATACCTGACATAAGTCCTTCCCTCCTATGTTGTTTGTTTTTCATTTGTCCATATTGCATGATTGCCAAGTGCTTCTTCACAGTTCCATCTTTAAAGGAAGAGCGAGTTATGTTTTACCTAATGAAAATGTCTACAGCAAGCTGTACCATATGCCTCAACAAAGGCTTATTCAGCAAGCCAGAGGCAGAGCTGGGAATGAAATAAAGGTGTGCTGAAGACTTACTCACTAAGCAACACTGCCTCCTTCATACAGAAGCAGAGTGAATGGTTATGTTTCAGGCCTTCGAAAAGCTGCACCTGTCCTTTTACATGCCAGTTACTGGGGAGCTGCAGATGGACACCAAGATAATACCTTCCAAACTGTCACCTTTCTTAATGCTTATCATCGTCACTTGCTCTGGGCTTACAGAGAAACATTGGTAAAGATGTAAACTGTCCGACTTCCCTGAGATTCTAAATAAAAAAGACCTGCTATGTCATCTTGCTCATCTCTTTTTTATTTTTGCAATTCAAGAACTGTCCCGCAATGGTTTTAGAGCACTTGGTCCAATCCAATTTACATTACAAGGCTCCCGCCAATTTGCCTATTACAGAAGGAAAAGACCCAAAAATATTAACAGTGCTGTCAATCTCCTCTAATCCTTTGTTACTGCAGGAAATATTTTGTATTTGTACTGCCTTGCAAGCTAAGGCCAATAAGCCATGCTTTTAAGAAAGAAAAGCTTTAAATATCTATCAATCCATTTCAGCAATTTGGTGTAGCTATTTAATTTTAGCTTCATCTCTCTGGCTTTTAGAATGCTGCATTAATCCTAGAGAGCTAGCAGTATTGACATCCTCTGAAACCTAGTTAGTAAGCTAGAAAAAAAAAAAAAGATTAGGGGAGATGATCAAAGGGTACAAGGCATGTGATACAGATTACACTAGCCTAGAATTTAATCAGCACAAGAATATCTACATCCACCACTGCATTTGCTGAATCCATACGTGTTTTTGGTGAGTTCAAACAGAGACCGCTACCAACACACACACACAAAATTCAAGCAGGTGACAAACCCCTATTTAAGCCATGAATATTTTCAAACTGCTGTCCATTTTTCAGTCCATCTCGTCTCTCCTTCCAGGCTACAGAACATTACATGAGGAACCCAGATGATTTATTTTAATATATGGCTGAGGTCATAAAATGTTAGGAACTAAATACATTATACAAATGAATAGAAATGCAGGAAGGAAGCAAACAGATATTACCTGAAGAGAACCATTGCAAGCCGACAAGGAGGACAGGCAAGGAGAAAAATCTGAAAGAGTAAAACAAAAAGTTAGTACTATAGTTAAGTTATTTTTCTACACACTTTTTTCCTGCTCTCCCAGGAAGCTTCAGTAAAAGTTAATTAGTACAGGAAGACCTGCATCTACCACTGAGTTTGCTGAAGGACTGTTTTAGATTACAGCAAAACTTTGCAGTAGAAAAAGGCTGAGCAGCATGAACAAACCATAGGTTTCATATCACCCATGCAGAGATTTGAGCAGGAGCACCCTCTACAACTGAACTTCCCTCAAGCCCACGCAGCTTAAGTCTGAGGTCTCAACATACCTGTAGAGCCTTGTATTATTAAAACAGCACAAGAGCTCATGTCAAAGCAGATAACTACATCAACTAATTCAATCATAGTAGCTCCCAACAACCCCAGCAAAGCTCAGCACCATCTTGGGCTAAATACGTTACACATTCCCATGCATTTACAATGGCAAGCTCTACTTCAGCAGTGTAAGATCAAGCTCTTGAAGATCTAAGGTATCAAGGTTGCCCTTAACAGCTTGCCAAGGCTTACTAAATATGGTTACCTTAACATTTTCACTATGGATAACCTTCATTACCAGTCACCTTTAGGCATGCCAACTGGCTTGTCTAACTGCCCTTCCAAAGCCCTCGTATGAAATACAGCAGTAATTAGTTATTCATCACACAAGGCCAAAAGGTAATGTAATGCTCCTGGCACAGTATGTGGTTGGATCTGCTGTTGGGCCACACACGTACCAAACAAGATCTAGTTTGGATCTCTATGTAATGTAGAGATTGAACAGAGATGCTATCCCTTACAACTGTGAGGGACTAAATAAAAATCCTCTAGTGTTCAAACCTCTTAATTCCAACTGGTCAGGTCTCTGAAGCAATACATCTTAAGCAGAATGCAAAATGAACACTTACACAAGCGTTGAGAAAACGCCTACACTGCCACTGCCTACAGCTGGCTACTGTAATAAACATGTATTATAAAAGCCTGGGACAGATCTTTAAAATAAATAAAAATAAAACTTCAGCTTTATTACCGTGACCTACTGGAAAGGGTACACAAAGTGTCGGGGGAAATAAGAGCGTGCTTTCTATTTATTTAAAAGTAAGCCTGTCTCTACCACCTCTGCCTCCAAAAAGATGCCAAGTCTATTCAAACAAAATGTACTTCTCTCCTCTGGTGCAGGACATGCATTGTAGATGGACCTGACTGATGTTCAACTTAATTACTACCAGACCATGCTAGTGCTAAAGGAACAGCAACAGCAGAAATATTAAAGTTGGTCCTTGCTTTAACTCTAAAGGACTCTTATCCTTGGTTCTGTGCACACAATTTGCAGAACAAATATTTTGATTCTAGTACTTCTTAATATGGTTATTTACATGCGGCTAGATAAACAAACTAGAGGTGCACCAATATATCGGTTGCATAATGGATTACCACCAATAAAAGCAAAAATTACATTATTGGCTATTGGGTTTTTTTTGGCCATTGCAATCAATAATCTTCTCCAGTAAATATAATCAAATTATGCTTTCTGGCCAGGGCCTCCAGATGCCTGGGTTCCCCCAGGAAATGGTGGGGTTTCCCTTGCAGGCAGACAGCATTCTAGCCTGCAAGGAGTCCTTGCATGGGGCTGCTGGGAGCCAGATGCAAGGGGCGCCGCACACATGTGCACGGCCACACGCAAGCACGTGGCCAGGAAGACAGCCGGGCAGCATGGAGAATAGCTCCCTGCAAGCAAGCCTATGGAGGGAAAGAGGCGTCAGGAGGGGCCCCCATGGTGAGGGAGGAAGTGGGGCAGGGGCTGGGGGCACTAGCCAGCCAAGGCAGTGTATGGGACCCAGGGCCAGGGTGAGAAGCAGAACGGACACACGGGGAGCTCATCCAAAGAGTACAGGGCGGGGTGGCTCCCCACCACTGCGCACTCCCACCCCCCCAGATTTGTGTACAGGGTGGATGTGGGATGCTTGCTGTGGGCTCAGGGCTCTCTGCTTTGCTGCCTTTCCCTTGGAAGCCCCTTGCCAGCCACATGCCCCCTGCCCACCTGGCAGCAGTGAGGGTGCCAAGTTGTGCCTCCTGCTGCCAGGTGGGTAAGGGATGAACAGTCGGAGCAGGCCTCCCAGGGAAAAGGCAGCAGGGCAGAGAGCCCCAAACCTACAGCGGGCAGCCTGCATCTGCCCTCACCCTGATCTGCTCTGCTCTGCTCAAAAGCATCCCTGTTCTTAAAAATGGTGGCAGCGACATTTGAACTAAAGCTTATTTGACAAACTTTAGTTCAAGCACCCCCACCACCATTTTTAAGTACCAGAACACTGCTGGAGCATGCCACAGAAAAAAGGGTTATGTCAGTAGATTTTAAAGTACTGACAAACTTTTTTGGTGAGCTCCAACAGCCTCCAGCAACACATTAACCAAATCGGTTACAAATTGGTAATGGCCAATATGGCTCTTTAATAATCAGCTATCAGTATCGGCCATGAAAATCTTTATCGATGCACCCCTAAAATAAAGCTAGGTACTTACTACTTAAATGAAATATAGCCATTACCATGTGCATCTGCAAAATATCCATCTCCTCTCCCCCTCCACAACCCCTGGACAAGTGATCAGGCAGAACTATAGTTGCTAAAGAGTAAGAAAAGGTACCAATTAAATTCAACTGAAAGCACCAAGACATGTTCTTTTTGAGAGACCTCTGAATCAATAAGGACTTTTTACAGGACTTATATTAAAAATAACAAGTCTTGTAGTTTTTTAAGGCCTGGATTAATAAGCAAAAGTGAATGCAATAGATGACTGGGAATAGCCCTCTAACTGATGCTTTGTATACAGAGGCAAAAAAGGAGTTGCACATCTCAGGCAAGATTTTTCATCGTATCTGTCGTATCACACACAGCCCTGCAAAGTTCAAATATGTTCACCCTAGACAAGAAATGGAGATTCCGTAATGGATTACAGTTCACAGATCGTTTTAGCGGTTACATAATAAACTGTCCACACCACAAAGCTACCGCTCAGAATAAACAGGATAAATAGTATAACTTTAAAGCTAGCTATGTGGGCTTCAAAAAAAAAAAAAAAATCTCTTAGGGCAACAGACTAGAAAACTGGGATTTCAACTTGAAAGTACATCTAACACTTGACGTAAAGAAGACCTTTATCAGATGGCAGGTGTAGATCTCTTTTTTTCTGATGACCATCTAAGTAGGAAGTAGCATTATATGCAAATAAAATGCTGAACTGAAAAAAATCTTTGGAGCATTCAAAATCCAGACTCAAACCTGAACCTTGCACTTTAGTTACAATAAGGGATGCTCCCCAAAGGGCTTGGGCGTTTGAGAAGTTTTCTTTTAATATGATAGTTTGTGGCTGAGAAATTCTAGATCTTCTGACAAAGTTTTTATACCACTCGACTAAGTTCTATCTTGTGTTAAAGACTCATAAATGTTAGGGGCTGGAGGGGACTTCACGAGGTCATCGGGACCCCCCGTACTTGGCCAGGAAAGACTGCTGGGGTTATCTGATGTGCGCATCAAGGTGTTTTTTTAAAGCCCTCCATGGTAGGTGAATGTACCAGACCCTAGTCACTTGAATCGTAAAGAAGTTTCTCCTCACATCCAATCTGAAGCGATCTTCAAGCAGTTTGTGTCCATTGTTTCTTGTCTTCCCCTGGGGTGCTTTGGTGACCAGATGCTCCCCCAGGCCCTGATAAAAGCCCCTTATATTTTTTATAGGCCACCGCCAAGTCCCCTCTAAGTCGTCTTTTCTCCAAGCTGAACAGTCCGATCTTTCAGCCTCTCCTTATATGACCTGCTCTCCAGACCTCTAATCATGTGTGTGGCCCCTCCTTTGGATTCTCTCAAGCTTCTCCACATCCTTCCTGAAGTGCAGCACCCAGAATTGGATGCAGTACTCCAGCTGCAGTCTCAAGAAGGCCAAGTAGAGCAGGAGGATGACATCCTTAGTCTTGCTTGAGATAAATCGGTAAATGCATAACTATTTGGTTCGTTCTGCCAGCTACAACATTACAATGGTGGCTCATGTTTATTCTGTGGTCTATCACGACCCCAGGTCTCTCTCACTTGTGGTGCTGGCAAGCGTAGCACCGCCGGGCCTGTAAGTGTGTTGCAGATTATTTCTCCCCAGATGGACCACTTTACATTTCTCAGTGTTAAACATAATCAAGTTTTGATCTGCCCACCTTGCAAGCTGTCTAGGTGAACTTGTATCCCCAGCCTGTCCTCAAGCGGGACCACACCCCCCAGTAATTTGGTGTCGTCCACAAACTTTGCCAGTATGCTTCTAACACCTGAATCCAAATCATGATGAACATGTTGAAAAGCACTAGTCCGAGTACTGAACCCAGAGCGATGCCAACTGGTCATCCTCTACCACACTGACTCAGTTTCACACACCACGCAGCAGCCTCACTGGCACTCTCAGAAGAAATTTCCAGGAGTCCAGGTAAGGCCAAAAATTAAAACTGGTTATAAAGACCACAGTATGTGTCACTAAAGTTCAAGTGCACACACATACAGCTATGCAGTTGAGTTGACATGGCAAATCTACAAATATTGAGCTTTCTACATTAACATCCTGAAAGTGTTGTCTTTGGTGCCTTTCCCCACGCACAATACAGAGTTAAGTTTTTTTCACACTGTTTTTAAAATGGGCGTCACCAGCTGTTTCCTAATACATTTATCTTGAACATTTAAAAAAAAAAAAAAATCAATGCAAATGGAAACGTTAAGGAGTGGAAAACACACTGCATTAGAAACTTAGGGCATTTATACACATGCTCTGGGAGTGCAGGGTGAGCTGCTCTAATTAAAGCACTTGGAGCATCATGCGCATCAGTGTCCTCGTGCTGAAAAATGGCAACGGGGTGCTTTAACTAAAAATCAGAGCAAGCCATTTTTCAGTGCAAGGACACTGATACACACAATGCTGGCGTCTGCTAGAGTGTGGTAATTACCACGTTCCAGCAGACTCAATTGAGTCTGCTCTGACGCACTGTAAATACAGAGCATTGGAGGAGCCGTGTATAGGTGCCCTAAGTGTCACCAAACTGCTTTATCTGTAAGAAGGGGGGAGGGGGAAGGGAGAGAGTGTGTGAGAAAGAAGGTAGGATTTAACCTCCAGAGCACATTAGCCATTTGCACCATGTAAAAACATGGCCTTGAACAAGATACCTGATGAGAGAAAACAACCTTGAAGAAACAAAAGTCTTAAGTCTAATGTGTCAACGTGACAAATTGTAAAAATATTCAGAGTTTTTTAATTTATAACCCAGTACCAAGTTAGTGCCTCAGGCTTCTGGAAGTGAGACAGCAGGCTCAACGCCACCAGCAACCTGCCAGAGAACTGAGGCACGTTCTGACCTACATCTGACATGTCTTGAAAAAGCTCCAGGGAGACAGGCTGGAAGCAGCCATTTGGAGTAAGGTAGTTACACCCTGACCATACTATTAATGTATAAAGATTTAGTTAGGGATTATACCAGCTACACCAGGGTAGCCAACCTGTGGCACAGGTGCCAGAAGTGACATAGGCAGCCTTTGTGTGTGTGACATGGGACAGATCAGGGAAGGGGCAGGCAGCACATCAGTAGACCGGACATGAAAGAGAAAAGCAAAGCAAAGCACAACCCAAAGACAGCCAAGAATATACTTGCATGATCAGTATAGAACCAGGAATGCGCAATCCACGCCCTTTTGTTAATATGGACATCACCCCATACACTCCTACCTCTGCTTGGGGACTGTGATCAGTGTAGCTTTAAGAGCCATCAAGGTTACCCCAAAAGTACAGTTTTTTAAGCAGCACTCAATATTTTCTCATGGCGAGTGTTATCACAGCAACGTAAGTCACACATTTACAGCACATGCTTGGCTAAGAAAGCAGAATAGCCAATCACTTATGGAAAAAACAGAAAAAGCATGACAGAAAAAGGGAGGGAGAATAAAATTTACATAAGAATGTGTCAGAAACACTTCAATCTATATTGTTCACGCAATAATCCAGATAGTTCTATTCAATTTGCTCCATATCTAAACGTACGTAAACCAAATGTAAAGATACATGCCACATTATAGCCCAAATCATGATTTTTAAGGAAGGTTTTCACTCCCTGAAAGGCAAGCGGTAAGTGCTGACAGAAATTTCTCTTACCAGCTTCAAAACAACATAAGGCTAAGTCAAGAAGCCTGTGGTGGAAACGTTCTAACTTTTGATCTTTACTCTATGTGCCCTTATGTAGGTTGATTTCTAACCCCATTAGTTCCATTTAAAGTTTTTATTTGAATGGATGGCCTCAATGGCAGAAATTTATTTTTGCAAATCTAGGCACACTGGCTGCTTACAGACATGAAAAAAAAACCCACAACAAAACAAAACAGCCCTTAACTTTCAGCTTGGCACGCTCCCATGCTGAGTGCCACACATGCCCAGAACAGGCATTGTGCTAGTTTGACCCAGCTCGCCCAACATCTGTATAGACTGCACGCTTCAGCGGTGTTTTTATCCAATAGCTCAGGGGTAGTCAGCCAGGGGTACCTGTAGAAATAGGGGTACTTGGGAAGTGCGCCACCATGCGCCACTGCCCAAGTTCCCCCACCTCACATCCGGCTGGCCGTCAGCACTCCTTGCTTGTCGACCAGCTGCTGGGTACAGTCCAGGAGGGGTACACTCCTTAAAAAAGGTTGAAAAAATGCCTGTAATCATGCCAAAAAGCCAACCCAATCACCCAATCTATACAGATACTGGGAAGCCGGGTCAAACTAACGCACCTCCTTTTCCAGTAAAATGCTGTTTGCGGGGGCTTTTCACGTCCGTCAGTGCCCATTATGATCTTTATCCTATGCACAGCACCTTTAAATGGGCAGCAGTTTGACCCAAGGCAGCTGCCACCTGTGAAGTAAAGTTCATGTCTTAGAGGGACACAAATTGTGCTCGCACAATGGAGTTCCACCCCGCTGCCATTTTTGGAAGCGATCATCAAAACAAAACATACTAACTGGACCAGCCATTTCTTTTTCTGATACAGGCTGCAGAGAACTCCAATTACTTAACAGTATATGAAACACCACCACCTTTTTTGTATGTTGGCTGAGTTTCACCAGTGAGACTAAGTAGTAGCATTACTGAAACATCTCAGTCACTCTCACAATTACGAAGATTGATCTGGCCATACAACTGTAATAGACAATACATCCATTGCCCTAGAGACAGGCCAGAAAATATTTTTTTTTTAAGTAAATACAAAGCACATGATCCTGGCTGCTCATTTGCAGGCCAGCTTTTCAGCAGGAGACAGAGCTGCAGGGCTTCAGGGGGTTACAGAGGCCTTTTGTACTTTTAGTTCTGCAATTCTCTGTTGTGACTGGCCTTTCAGAGCAATGTGCATATAAGCTGCATTTCTGGAGACAAGAGAAGGGATTTAGCTAGAATCCTCACTATTAATATTTTAAAATAATAGATGTAAAACATATGCTCAAATGCTTTCAGAAGCCTCCCATCTTAACATATTTCTACAGTATCTTTTCTCTAAGCAGCCAAAACCTTCTTGGGAAAAGGTGGAATACAGGCAGCCATGATCACCTGATGTATGGAGGTTACAATTTTAGGTATCCTGAGTTAGATTTTAACAGCATGGAACTCGGTTTGCAATCTGCTCCATCTTCTGAAAACACCTAGCTCTCTGAGTATGCTCAAAGGCTCACACACACAAGTACTCCCATATGCACTGCCTTACTAATATTACAGCTCACTAGCCACACTAGCAACTTGATGCCTATCCTTACAGCAGGAAAGTGCTCTGCCGTATGGCTGGGTAAACTGAGATACAGATTGAATTTCCTGCTCAGTCTCCTGCTAAGTCTACAACACAGCTGTAAAGCTGCACTCCAGATTTTCTATTCTAACCACTGCAGCTCAGCTCATCAAAAATGGGATAAAAAGGGGAGACAAGCACCAGTACTAGCTAAAACATTCCAAGAGGCTAGTGTCAATAAGGTAATATATATTTTAATGTGTTAAAATGGGCTAGCCAGCCCCAAACTTCATACATATTCTGTGCAGTGTCTTGTCCACAGTAGGCTTTCAAGACACTGACTCTTATCTCAGGCTACACTACGCCTAAAGTAACTTCTATATTTCTAAGATGGCCAAAAATCTCTCTCTATGTCTTCTTTTCGGGCATGGGATTAAAGGAAATAAAGTATTGCTGTTTTCTTATCCCAAAATATTGAAGGCAACACTTATGCAGCTATAACCCAGACTTTCTGTACGTATTAACAACAAAAAGTTTGCTGCATCAAGGTGGTTTTCAGGAAGGAAAAGCAACTTAAGTAGCACTAAACCAAAACCCCAGAATCACGACAAATCTTTGTGCCGCAGGCAAAAGAAACAGAAATACTAGAAATACTGTACATCTTCAGAATACATGGGAATAGGACCTTGGGCACTTTGCTCCTTTATCAGATGGCAGTTATAGGCGTCTTATCCTCTCATTTGTTCATCTAGGAAGAATCAGTATTACATAATTTTAATTAGAAAAATAATTTTAAAACATTTATTTTTCCCTAAAAACACCTACTTTAAGCCTCTAGTTACTATATCTGGGTCTCTCCCAGTCTTTCACAGGTGACTGCAATGGTGAGCACTAGAAACAATCTGGTTAAACAAAGCAGAGTTCTTTTGGTTGCGAGTCATACTAAAACAAGTGCTTAGAAGGACCAGAATTCCTCTCTGGAAGAGCATAAAGTCAAAGCCATTTCAAACCATAATGCTTAATTAAGACAGAAAAAAGGTAACTCTGGAATGATTCTGTTGACCCTCTCATGCATCTCTTCCAGACAACCAGTGCAGCACACAAGTACAGTTTTGGGGTTAGGAATATAATTCAACTCTGGTCTTAAGGGGACAGAGCTGTATGTTGAGAGGGCTGAGACATTAATCTTTCCATCTGCTACCACACAAGGCTTTAGTAGATACCAAGGAAATTCTTTATCTATTTTCAGCTAAAAAGCTAACAAACAGCACAAAGCCAGAGGAGGAAAGTCTATGGAAGGTCTCTCCAACTGTACAGATCCAAGAGAAGGCTGGCAACCAAGATAAGTCACAGTTGCTCCGCAGCAGCACATGATTCCTGAGAAGGCTCCTGGCAAAGTCTTTCATGCTTGCCTGTCCTTCCATGGCCAATTTTACCCTTCCCTCCTCCCAAGCAAAGGGAATTAGCTGATATAGGAAGACAGGTTTTGCTATTCCTATAGTAACACACAGCAGGGGGTACACAACAGAGCTGCAAATGATATTTTCAATCCTCCACCTCCAAAAACCCTCAAAGAGCAGTTTTTCCCAAAGTATGCTTACCCTATTTGTGATTTTCTTGGGCAGGAACAATGGGGCAGCAAGATGTGGATGTCACAAAATATTACATTTGCTGTTTAAAACTCCAGTCAGTTCCTTTCTTTTTTTTAACCACTAAAGGGTGATACAGCTACTCTAGTTGCTCAGCTCAAAAGAATTGCTTTGATTAATCAGGATCTGGGGATGCATATTTTTAAAGTCACGTTTAAATACCATAGGCTAACAAAGCAAATCAACTCTTAAGTAAAAAACAGACTCTGTATACTGTTTTGTATACAAAGCTGATGCTTTAAGATGATAAATAGGCACCTAAAAAAACCCCAAGTCTGTAGGAACATTATTATTATTATTGATACAATAGTTTAAATGCACAGATCAAATCCAGCAGCAAGTTAAGCAAGCCTCAAAACTGAGAGCCTCGATAAGGAAAATACAACACCACAACAAAGGAAACGGGGAAGGGCAGCAGTGCTATGTAAAAAAAAAAAACCACCACCACCTATTATAAACTCCTGACATAAAGCTGATCAAAACAAAGAAAAGCAAAACAAAAAAGTCATAAGACTGGCTACTCACCCTGCCTTAACTATTACCTCCCCTGGTATATTTTTATATTGTAAATAATGGTAAAGAAATAAGAGCTGGCTGGGTGAACAAAAATGTATTTGATTAAATTTCTTTGTCTCCCCCATTCAGGAACTGCTCACAAAGAACCAAATTTCAATGAGACTAATTAGCATTTATTCATCTTTTTTTTCCAACAAATCATTTTTGGTCTCTAAAGCCTTTGATTGAAATATTCAAAGTTTTGGCTGGGTGTTACATGAGTAAAATGATACTGTCTTTTTCCAATTGAATGGAATTAATTAAGGGTGTAAACTTCTATTAAAGAGTGTAAAAAATGAATTTGCATGGTTTGTTAGTTATGCAATTCAAAATTCATTTCCAGAAAATATTTAAGTTTAAATGTTGCTGTCATGATTATTCATGCCAATTAAGCTTGTTTTCTGGAATACTTAATGAAACATAGCCAAAAGTAAACTCATTTATAATTTTGCATGAATACAAAATGGAAAGAATGACTGCACAGAACACTTAGTTCTTCTGTTAACTGCCCAGTAATTTAGTCTTTATGCCAGTTTCTTTCTGAAGCTATGATAACTCCCTTAACACTAATTTGCATTACTTATACTTTAAGTTTAAGGCACTATTTGTGCTTAGACTGCCGCATGACATTTTACACAACAGAAATATTTCCATTATTTGGTTTTCCAGTCCAAGGGAAAATAGTTTAATCTTCTGCCATGTCTGCAAATCCAACATCAGCAAGGTGCAAGACATTAAAGAGTGAAACTAGCTAGACTTTGAAACTGACTATTCTTATTAACCAGAGATAAAGATATAAAGGTAGAGATAAAGGTAAAGAGTACTGAACAATTAGATTTTAATATCTTTCCCTATTTAATATTTAATGTATTAAACATGCTGTTAAACATGATAGTGCCTTTTAAAGTCTTGTGCATGGCGCTTTTTTTTGGTGCAGAGGAGATGACAAACAACATTACATGAACTGGCCTTAGTAAGAAAAAACTAATAATTTCAGTATGTGAAGATTGTAAAGGAGCAGCAGCATTAATCATTATATTTGGAAACTTACCTTTGTCCTGTTACCAGGTTATTAATTAATACTTTTCTAACAGCCTATTTTAAGAGTCTTGCTAGGTTTAAAAATATGCTTGTGAGTGCATTTAATGGGATAGGGGCCAGGCTAACAGAACTCTGATTGAACTGGCAAGTCCCTCTGTATTACACGTCCTAAAAAAACCCTCTTGTGACAGTGTTACAGCATTCCAAAAAAGACTTCTAAAAAACAGCATCTCACTGGTTTTACCACTGGCTTTCATTAAAGCAGAGCTGATTTTTTAAGGATACTTCCAAGTTAGAAACTATGGAAAGCTGATATTTGGTAAGTCTGTATTCATTTACAGTTGGACTGTTCTGCATCACAGAGATTCAAAGACCTGTGGTACTAAAGCTTCCTGCTGCTGTCCTCAAAAGGAGCACAAAGCTTCATCTAAAGAAATAATTATATGGACCAAACAGTACAATAATCTTAATCTCACATAAATCAAAGTTATATTTGTTAATTGCCTTTTTCAAAATTTCAGGCCTGGATTCTGTCTGCCCATTACACAATCACATGTATTATTAGCTATTCATACTAGATTAAGGAAATCTTTTGAATTGTTTTAGTAGATTGCCAAGTTTAAGTAGATTTAGATATTTTTCTTCCAAGTCTCAAAGATCTTTACAAAACATTAAGTCATACAGCTCCCCCAATATAGACAGTTTTCATTATCCCCACCATACAGATGGTTAGACTGAAGAAGAGAGACTAAGCAACTTGCTCAGTCACAGCAGGTGAAGAAAAGAAAAAGGGTAGAATGCAGGAGCCCTGACTCACTTCCTTACTCTTAACTACTAAATAACAATCTTCCTAACAGCAAGACTGTAGGTAGCAACAAAAATCACATTCAGGCAGGATTTTATTCCCCCAGTGACCAAGGCCGTCAGAATAGTGCCTGATATAACATGCATGATAGCCCCATGTAATGAAAAGGCATCCCCAGACAGAAGAAAGGTAAATAAAAACAGGAAAGAGGATAAAACCCACTCACCTTTAGCTATGTTCAGAATTAAAAATTGCATATAACAGATGCCTCACTCATAGTACAAAACAAGTTGCCTCTGGCAGAAGATTGTGCTGAGAAAGCTATAGGTAAATTTTACAAAGGTTTCATTGATCCTAAATGGAACAGCAGCTTCCCTATCTTCATAAGCCATCTGTATTATTTAATGTTTGGTTTCAAACAGGCTGGAAATATTTTTTTCCTTTCAGACACAATTGCATACATGCAACCAAATTACAAAACAGGCATTACAAAATGTGGGACAGAATTCTCCCAAAAAAATGCAACCTTCAGTGTTTACATTTTATTCCAAATGTTGCAAGCAGAGAGGAACAGAAAAACCCAGAAGTCACAAGCAGAGAGACTAGGCTTTGGTCAGTAACACATACAAAAACAACCACCTTTCTTTCAAGAACCTCACAAGTCTTAACAACACCCAAGAAATCCCAGAACCTGCTGACAGACTAGAATTTTTATCACCCTTTTACAGACAGAAAAATTACAATTCATTATGCAGTTTTGAGCTAGGTCAAGAAGCAAAAAGATTTTTCCAAGAAAAAAAAATATCAGTGTTACAGATAGATATACCTCATAATTATATCTCAATCACAAGCCCAGATGAGGCATATAGAAGTATTTTCAGAGGTACTGAAGGATATTTTGGTTTGTTTGCTTTAACAGTCATCTGTCATTGCCTTGTGCATCAGAAACGCAAGCCTGATACTTAGTGATTTCCATGCTCTTCAAGGAAGTAACACTGGCTTGCACAGCTCAGGTGCCATCAGTTCCTCTTCAAAAGGGTCCTCAGTGACAATGCACTGAAAAGTAGCCACTGATTTTGGGTGAACGTGAAGCTCCTTTTCAGAGATGCTGGGGCACTTGGAACTCCAACAAAAATCAACTACGCCGATGCCTTGAAACATGGGAAATCTAGCACAAACTGACAACATTTGTTTTTTAACCTTCATATTTAAAAGATATATCTACACATTTTTCAAATGACAGGCGTGAAAAGGTGAAACTTTTAGGAAGTAAACAGCTGAGATTAACAAGTCAAGCTCTTTTTCAAGCTAAACTTTCAATCCATATTTCAAAGTCAGTCTAAAATCAAAACAACTCAATTATAAATAGAAAAATAACTGTGCACAAATTAGATTCAGTGCCTGCAAAGGCATAGGATCCTTAAGGCAGAAATGTTGACAGGTTTTATAGCCATTAGTTCAGCACAGGACCACCACATTATATAAAACAGCCATCCCACCATTCTTCCAGAAGGCAGTTTTTGACAGTCCATAACACATGGTTTGGTATGGCAGAAAACACTGGATAGGTTCACTACATGCAAGAAAAATCTAAAAAGGGGTCAGAATAAGGGGCAGAATTATCTCATTGCCAACCAGCAGCAATACAGTTGGCTCCATAATAAAAAAACTGCTATCTTGCTACAAATGTCAGCTAAATTCAGGGATTAAAGAACTATTTCACAGGAAAAGTTAATCTGAAATGAGTAGGGTAACCATACATCCTGGCTTGAATAGGACAGTCCCAGATTTCAGAGATTTCAGCTGGCCACTGAAAATTAAAACAAACCTCCCAGGGGCAGAGCAAGGAGGCAGAGCAGCACGAGCTGTGAAATGGGAAGCCCTGCCAGACAGCAATATTGCCCTAAAATAGGTTAGCTTTATTAGTGGAATGAACATTAACTAGGGGAGATTCATCCACACGTGAAGAATTCCAAGCTGTGAATGAACTGGGAGATTCGCACCAAATGCACCCCAAAGCTCAGAGTGCAAGTCAGTGAAGCATAGTCTGCAGCATAATCATGATGCTTCTGTCTATGAAGAGATTTGTAACCACACCCCAGAAAAAAATAATTTAAAATTTTATCTTGGCTCAGAGAGATTTCAAGTAATTATTATATTCACTCAATCAACAGAAACATTTGTAGTTGCCAAAAAAAATTTAAAATGAAAAACAGTCATTTAGAAAATGTAACACATCCTCCTGATCCACAAACAAATAACCAAGGGTTTTCTACTATCTTTGCAGCCGTTAACATTCTCTTTCAATGAAAGACGCATAAGCAGAGGCCTACATTCACTTCAACTTCACCAAAAACACATGGTGAAGAACGGGACAGCTAATGTTTGTGAGAAACATCAAGCAAAAATAGATGTATTTACATGTTTGTGCCCATATTTGAGTTTTTTCTTTCAATGACAACACTCCTGAAGGCGATTCCTCCCTACAGTTCAGTAGGGCATCCCAAACCAAGAGGCAGGTTTTTACATCCATCTGGAACTTTTACAGAAAAGGCAACATGCAGGTTCTAGATAAGAAATCTACCAGCCCAGCAAACAGACAAATCTGGGATTTTACAGTTCTCTGTTGGGAGGTAGATTTGGCCTGAGAACCCTGCTGCCTAGCCCCAGCAAGTGAAATCATAGTGTTCTTGCCTTGTCCTTTTCTCCTTGAGAAAAAGCTTTGGCATTTCACATTCTGGTTGACTACAAAAAAGTCTATGCCTGGGCATCCCCACCTTACAAATCATTTTCACAGACTACTTATGAATGTGCACTGTAGTTCTGCTCAATTACAATGGTGTCTCAGGTTGCCATCTCTCTAGGTGGTATAAGGCAACAGACTGAGTTACAGAAAGTGCTTTATGCCTATAAAGGTACTACCGGACTGCCAAGTTGAATGGGATGGGTACATCCCCACTTGTATAAAATGTTTCTGGTGTCCGTAACAACCTGGATGATTCTATGCAACAGATGAGGGAGGAATACTTCTGATGTCCAAACTGCTCTGAGCTGTAGAAAACATGCATTTGTTTGACCTCCATGCTCTGTGAGCTTTCACAATAGGCTCCCTATTTCATCACTGGATGCGTCTAGGGCAGGAAAGATCCTGCCAGCCAGGAGATTTCATCCAGTCCATGGGCACCTGCCAGTTAATTGTACCCTGCCAAGCCTGCTTGCTTCTCTCCCACCCTCATGCAGGGGAGGGCCCAAGCCCTGGCAAGCACTCTGTTTCCAGGCAGAGCTGCTGCTATAGCTGCCAGGCCACCTGCCTGGCTTCCCTGGCCTCCACTGGCTCCTCCTCACATTCCTGCTGCAGTGCTTGCTCCAGGCAGCAGGCAGGGAAACGGCAGCTGGGCAGGAGCACAGAGCATGGGGCTGGCAGGAACATGGAGCCTGGGGCCCACGCCCAGCAGGAGAGTGGGAGTGCAGCACTTGAATGGGCAAGGTGTGAATTTATGGGGTATGAGGGGGCAGCAGGGAAAGCAGCAGGCTGTGCTGTGTGGAGCTTGGCCAGGTGGCATGCGAGTCCCAGGAGCCCCACATGACAGAAGCAGGCTGGCCTGGCTCCGCTTCTTGCTATCACATGCATGCTACCAGGCAGCAGCACGGGCCATGAGCACCCCAAGGTCTTGCTGTTACCACGACCACTGGCAGGGGCTGTATGCGACTGGGGGGGGGGGGGAGGCGGCATGTGGAAGGCTCCTTGTACCCCCCCACCCTCCATTACACCCCATACACACAGACACACACACACACCCCTCCACTCCCAACATACTCTAGCCATGCTTCTATAGTAGGGGTGCTCAACTGGACTCCAAGGGTCCAGAAATGTGACTTTGGGAATTAGTGGCAGCATTAATTGCTGCTACTCCGCTGCCAAATTTCTGGACTCGTGCGATTCAGTTTGCCAAATCATGCCAGTGCACAACCACATCTGCGTATAACCAGATTAAGCCCAAGAACTGACCCCATATGGCAACCCCACACAGGATCCAGCCCACAGGGCCAGAAGATTGGGTGTCACTGTTCTAAAAGCTTTGTTAAACCTAGGGGTGCATCAATAAAGATTTTTTTGGCCAATACTGATGGCCAATTAGTAACCAGCCATATCAACCAATACCAATCTGATAGCTAATATGCAGCCCAGCAACTTGGTGAGCAGTTCCCTGCTAGTAAGTCTGTGGTGGAGGAAGGGGGGTGGGGGCAGATCAAGGTCTCCAAGGTGAGGGAGGGAGTGGGGCAGGGACAGGTGCTGCCGAGCCAGGGCGTTGAAACTGACCCCGCTGGGAGCAGGACACAGCCACAGGTGGCTCATCTGGAGGTTAAGGGGGGTGAGGTGGCTCCCCACTGCTCCATGTACCCCTGAGGAAGGCATGGGGGCGCATGTGTCCCTTGGATTTGTGTGTGGGGCAAGGGTGGGCTGCCTGCTGTGGGCTCAGGGTCAGGGACTGCACTGGCTTCTTCCCAGTAGAGGGACTGGGCCGGGGCTGCACTCAGGAGAGGTGGCTACGGAGTGGGCTAGAGACACCCCAAAGTTCCTCGTAGCCACCCCTCCTAGTGGTGCCACCACCTGCCCCCACCTAGCCCCCTGTGCCGGGAAGAGACCAGCACAGTCCCTGGCCCCACACCCGCGGTGAGCACCCCACCCTAGCCCCATGCACAAATCAGGGGGGCACATGCCCATGCCTCCTCTGGAGTTGCACACAGCAGCAGGGAGGTGCCCCACCACACATGCACACTCCCCTACGCCCCCAAATAAGCTGCCCATGGCTCTGTTCTGCTCCCAGTGAGCTCACTTTCGTTGCCCTGCGTGGGCAGTGCCTGCCCCTGCCCCACTCCCTCCCTCACTGTGGGGGCCTTGATCTACCCCCCCCACAGCTGGACACTGCTCTCCAAGCTGCCAAGCTGCATTCCTGGCTGCATGCATGCTGCGGCTGCTAGGATCCAATATGTGACCAATATATCAGTGCATCCTCTAATTAAAACCAAACTATTTAACTAATTAACAGGTACTTTTAAACACTAAGCTTACAAGCATGCAGCAAATGAAGGCACAACTGTAGCAAGCAACAGACAGGCCTGCCCTGTCTAATCCAGGTAGTGCAAACAACAATACCAGGAGTGAAGATGGAGTGGCAAGGACTTCAAGGGAACCCAAGTATATACTAAGGCTCCCAACTGTCTTGTACAGCTCACAATGAAGTGTTATCACTGAATTTCCTTTACTTCCGTGAATTTCAGCTGAAGAAAAACGCCTTGCAAGAGCCACAGAGAAAAAAAGACAAAGAACCCTGTACTCTCCCTAACTGCTAGAAATAATCTGAGAAATACAGCTACTCCTCGCTTGACACTGTAGTTACAGTCTTGAAAAATGTGACTTCAAGCAAAACGGTGTTTAGCAAATCCAATTACATCACAGTAGTTACCTACTAGCAGGCGGCAGCCAAACAATGTTGTAACTGAACATTGCGCGACTTTAAACGAGTATGTTCTCCAATAGATCAGCAACATAATAATGAAATAACGTTAATCGGGACAACATTAAGTGAGGAGTACCTGTAATGTAAGTCTCCTAGGACTTCTCCGCATACAAATGCAGCAACTTCCCTTTTACCCTTCAAACTACCTTTGTTGCTCCCTTCACGGTGAGGCAAACAAAACTGTAGACTAAACAGAATGACAAGCAGAAAGGTAGCAATCCAGGGTTTATAAATCTTCTATTATTTAACTACCTAGAACAGCAAGTGTGAAAGAATACAGGCTATATTTTGACAGCAAAAATTAGACTGTACTGTAGGCTGCCCACATAAATGCTGGAAAAATGGCCACATGAGCCACCTTTTTTGGAGGAGGAAGTTTGCATAGGTTCCCAATAAAACAAAGTAAACATTTTGAACTTTCTCTTATCGAAGCCAACAATTGCCCTTTCACTCCACAATGACAGCCTCATTGTTCCCTTACCTTGCTGCTTCTACTTTCTGCCTTTCCCCAAAAGACCTTCCCATTACACCTGTCTCACTGTTTTCCAGGATAGGTTTTTAAAAAGTTTTGTGTTGTTTTTTTTCAATCGTCATCATCAAATAAAACCTTTCCATCAAGATTCCACCATCGCTCTTTCCTTAATCTTACAGGTTATCCAGTGCTTTTAGTCAAACTTTTGCCTCAGACTGTGACCTTTTGGGAGTAACGTACAGTGTCTTTATTTGGCATTACACAACACAAGTACACCTTTGGTGCCGAAACAAACTACTAACCAATCTGAAATTAACAAACACACAGCATCAACATTAGCATCCCAAATACTACCTCGATCCTTGACTAAATGAAGCAACATTAATAATATAGAAACCATTGGAGGGTGGATGTAGAACTGGTTGGGCACTTAGGAAAAAGTAAGAGAACAGGTTAAAACAAAACATTTTTTCAAGAAAGAAAAATAATCAATAAAAATGAAGAAAAAAAATCTAGTGAAAGTCAGCTACTATGCATCTTAACTGAACTTAAACTACTAGCATATCAAATGAATTCCAACTGTAAGATGCATTATCCCCAGTGGTCTTAGGCTGCAAGCTACATTTGGAAAAGTGTTTATATGCATGCAATTCCTCTGCTTATCTTCTCCACAGAGCCAGAGTGTATTTTAGGCTTTCTAGGCAAGAAACCAAAGCTACATTAACATTTTTTTTAAATGTACTGAAAGAGGCATTGGGATGCTATTTTATACAGGCATACCTTGTTTTATTGCGCTTCGCTTTATTGCGCTTCACAGATATTGCGTTTTTTACAAATTGAAGGTTTCTGGCAACACTGCGTCGAGCAAGTCTATTGGCACCATTTTTCCATCAGCGCCATTTTTCCAACAGCATTTGCTCACTTCACAATCAAGGTGTGTACATTGTTTTTTTAGACATAATGCTATTGCACACTTAATAGACTACAGTGTAGTGTAAACATAACTTTTATATGCACTGGGAAACCAAAACATTCGTGTGACTCGCTTTATTGCGATATTCTCCGAGGTATGCCTGCATCTGTTAAGCAACCAATTCTCACCGCACACATGTAGGGAAGGGCATGCAAATGCTGCATACAGCTAACTAATGCACGTAACCTGCTTTCTAGGAAAACAGAGCTTATTTAAGCATACTCTGAACTGCAAATGAGGATTTATACAGATAATACTCACCAGTTTTACCAGGAGTCTGAGTGACAACTTTCCTCACCTCACACACTGAACATGAAATATTGTACCTACGTCTATTTCTACTATACCTAAGTCAATTGGGCTACTCAATCCTGCAACTAGGTAGACTCTCTGAATTGGGGTCAATCTCAGAATAACCTCAAAAAAAAAAAAAGGCTGATGATGAGAATGCATATATTCTACAGACTTGTCTAAAGATAAGGGATGTTTAAAGTTATGTGACTGACATAAAGATATGGTCAAGATTTACATAAAACGTGTGTTTAACATTGAGAGTCTACAAGCACAATTTTCAAGAACCCCTGCATGATTTAGGACACGGGTTTGCAAAATACAGCCCATGGGCTGTATCCAGGACATCAAGTGATCTTATCTGACCTGCTGGCCACCACTGGGAGCCTGAGGACGGAGGGCTGTGCCCCATACCACTCTGCTCTGCCACACCTGAGGCTGGGCTGGGCCCTGCAGTGCATAAACTCCTCTTCAGCTCTAAGTCTTTGCTCATTCTTACCCAATTCTTTCCTCATTTGTGTTGGCTTCTTAGTTCTTTATTTTCAATGGCTCTCATGTGAATTTCAATTGCACTTTCATTTTACAACTACTCCTAATCCATCTCCCTTTAGATGGCTAACATTGCTCTTAAGCTTTTACAGTAGTTCAGTTCAGCAATGAAAGTGAAAACAATTGCTCTTTATTTCTTGGTTAGTGCCTTTGGCGTCCCTAACTGAGTTTTATCTATTGCACCCTTCATAGAGAGCAGCATTCAGGGCTCCAGTGCCCGTCTGAGAAGCTGCTTGTGTACCACAGTTCTAAGAGACAGCTCAAAACTAGGCCCTCTGTTTCCAATACTCAATCACTTTGTGTAATTCAGAGAGGGTAATAAATATGTGTATCATGGCTTTTTCATGGCCCTACAGTCTAATGCAGGGGTTTTCAAACTTTTTGGATCAAAGTACCCCTGGCAGCCAGACACAGAGCAGTGTATCCCTGGCAGCCGGACACAAGGGGGGGAGTGCGGCCAGACGCACAAGATGTTGAGTAGCAGCACTCTCTCCCCACCCACCCACACATACCCCCTACAGCCTTCTCGCGTACCCGCAGTTGACAACCCCTGGTCTAATGAGTTCAATGTTTAGTTGAAAAGACAATTTTGTTATTAACATACAGAGCATGGTTAGTAAAATTAAGTTTTTCCACCTTGGGCCAAAAGAGGAGAAGGTAAGAACTTCTTGGGGTATTTCAGGGTGGGGAAAAGGTGCACTGAAGCTTTTGAAAACACTGGTTACAATCTCTCTCAAGCTGCATCCGCCAACATCTTACAGGCTAAACTGACATTGTATATCCATCACAGAAACTAGGTTGTTCCTAGCACTCCATCAGTGGTCAGGAGCATAATAAGCAGAGGAGCTAGAGTAAGCTCATGTTTAATCACAGCTTAAAAGTTCAAAATGCCACTGAAACCATGAAGTACCGCCTGGTTCTCAGAGGGTGCACAGTTTCATAGTTTCTAGGGTCGGAAGGGACCTGAGCAGATCATCTAGTCCGACCCCCTGCCATGGCAGGAAAGAGTACTGGGGTCAAACGACCTCAGCAAGATGTTCATCTAACCTCCTCTTAAACACCCCCAGGGTAGGAGCCTGCACCACTTCTCTTGGAAGCTGGTTCCAGACCCTAGCCGCCCTGACTGTGAAGTAGCGCCTCCTGATATCTAACCTAAACCTACCCTCTGCCAGCTTGTGACCGTTATTCCTGGTCACTCCTGGCGGTGCTCGGGGGAACAGGGACTCCCCAATGCCTGCTGATCCCACCTGACTAGTTTATAACAGGCCACGAGATCCCCCCTCAGCCTTCTCTTTTGGAGGCTGAACAGGTTCAGGTCCCATAGCCTCTCCTCATAGGGCCTGCCCTGTTGTCCCCTGATCATGCGAGTGGCCTCCTCTGGACCCTCTCCATGCTGTCCACATTCCTCTTGAAGTGCGGCGCCTAGAACTGGACGTAGTACTCCAACTGCGGCCTGACCAGTGCCGCATAGAGGGGGAGGATCACCTCCCTGGACCTGCTTGAGATGCATCTGTGGATGCATGACAAGGTGCAGTTGGCCTTCCTAACTGCCTCCCCACACTGCCGACCCACGTTCATCTTGGAGTCAATGATGACCCCAAGATCCTTTTCCGCTTCCGTGCTGACAAGAGGGGAGTTCCCTAAACTGTAGGTATGGTGCCGGTTGTTCCTCCCCAGGTGCATCACCTTGCACTTGTCTGTGTTGAAACCCATCCTATTCTTGTCCGCCCACCCTTGTAACCTGTCTAGGTCTGATTGTAGCCTGTGGCATCCTTCCAGTGTCCCCACATCCCCCTACATCTTAGTGTCATCAGCAAATTTGAACAGGGTGCTTTTTATCCCCTCGTCCAAATCACTGATGAAGATGTTGAACAGTGCGGGCCCGAGGACCGAGCCCTGCGGAACCCCACTGCCCACGTCCTTCCAGGTTGAGAAGGACCCATCCACCACCACCCTCTGGATGCGGCCCTCCAGCCAGTTAGGGACCCATTTGACTGTGTGGGTATTTACACCACAGCCCCCCAGTTTCTTAATGAGAACGGGGTGAGAGACAGTGTCGAAAGCCTTCCAGAAGTTCAGGAAGACTATATCCACTGCTACCCCTGCGTCTAATGATCTGGTGATCTGATCATAAAAGGCCACCAGGTTGGTCTGACAGGACCTGCCCCTAAGCATGCAGTCCCCTGCTGGCCCCTCCTGGATGTGTGCCAGCATAATTTTCTCGAACAGCTTGCCTAGGATCGAAGTAAGACTAACCGGCCTATAGTTTCCCGGGTCCTCCTTCCTGCCTTTTTTGAAGATGGGGACCACGTTGGCCCTCTTCCAGTCCTCCAGTACGTCACCAGAGCACCACGAGTGCTCATAAAGCCGTGCCAGGGGACTTGCAATGACCTCGGCCAGTTCCTTTAGAACTCTAGGGTGGAGATCATCCGGACCGGCTGACTTGAATACGTCCAACCCCTCCAGAAGCTCCCTAACTAAATCCTCGCTAACCCATGGCCCAGGTATGCCTTCCCCGGGGCCCGAGGGGGGCCCAGCAGGGAGGATCTGATCTGGACAGTCTGTAAGTTCCTTGAAAACAGCACTCTCCCTTGGAAAATGCTAACTTTTCAAACATGTTCATGAGCTTGAAAAAGAAGGATTATCTCTTTGGAGAGACTCCACTACTGCCTCCAGTCCAAAACAAAAACCCAGCCAAGTGGAATGCAACCAGACTCATAGAAAGGAAAACACAGAACAAGACAGGCAAGTTAGTGTCCACGCTGCCCTACATTCCTCTAATATAAAATTATGGATGGAAAAAGAATGAAGGAGGCCTGTATACTTATTTACCTGAAGCAATACGCCTTCTGTGCTCCTTCAACAGTACTATGACTCAATCTCATTGGTTTTGAGTGAAGTCTTGTATTACACTCAGTTGGAAGTAAAGATCAGCAGCAGACTGTGAACCACAGCAGACTGGAAGTAAAGATGTGTCCAACCTGGATGGTTTAGACCCAAACTGTCCAGAGTCTCATGGAAAACTATGGACATTAGCCTTTGAAACAGGCTCTAACTAAATCTGGACTTGAATAAGTCTTTAGGTGCTTCCTGAATGATGTTAGATGTATAAAACGAGACTAAAAAATAAATAAATAAAAAATCATACCAGCTTCTGAGATCCTTGCTATTTCTCGCTAATACTGCTTCATCAGCAAGCAGTTGTCTTTTCTAGGCATTTAACCACAGAAGACAGCAAAAGCTGTACTATCAGGCATCTTACAAGCTGGCGTGCTCCACTAACTGGTATGCCGGCTTGTAAGATAAAGTGAAACTGGAAGTGCCCACCACAGCACTTCCAGTTTCTCCAAGCCCCCATGGCCTAGGGCAAAGCAGCCTGTGCAGGGCTGTGTGGGGCCTGCCTCCCTGCCCCGTGGGACCCACAGAGCCCGTGGGAGGGGCGGAGGGATGCCCCAGACGCAGCGACTGGGGCCACTCAATTAGCCAAAATATTTTGTTATCTGACATCCCCCATTCCCGGGGGATGCCAGATAACAGAGCTATTACTGTACATTACGGCAGTGTATTACACAGCCCTGTACTTTCAGGGTCTGAAACATTTTTAATTACCCCATCTTTAAGAGGCTGACCCTAAAACAGGGGCGGGCAAAATATGGTCCGTGAGCTGGATTTAGCTGCCAGGCTATTCTGTCTGGCCTGTGGAGTCCCTAAAAAGTTTAGAAAATTAACAGTCATCTGCTTCTGGCTGCCTGTCAAAGATGACAGGAGCCAGGGGCAGTAGGGCTGTACAAAGCTTTGAGTGCTGATTCAATTCAGAGGAGATTCAGTCCAATGAGGTAGCCGAATCTCTGAATCCAAACTGAATCATGGATCAATTAAAAGGTCTGAATCAATTCAGAAAAGATTCTGAGAGCTTCAGTGATTCGGGCAGTCCCCGCCCGCTGCAGCAGGGAGATAGACCCAGATTCTGAGCTGGTAAGGAGGGGCTGGGGAAGGGAAGGCAGGAGGAGGGGACCATGGGGGTACCCCTGCCAGGTCCCATCCTCTGCCTGCTCCCCCAGCCCCCCCAATATACCACTGCCCCCGCCCACTGTCCCAGTCTCTGCCATGGCTGTCCTGCCTGACCACAACTCCTAGTGTTTAAAAAAAAAAGCCCCCACTCACTGCCAGGTGTCGGGGCAATCCTCACTGCCCCCCACTGTCCCACACTGCATGGACAGCCTCTGCCACAAGCCCCCTGACCTCTGCCCACTCTCCCAGCCTCGCCACAGCTGCCTGCCTGCCCCAGCTCTGGCCCTTTAAGAAAAAATACCCAAAAAAATGCCAGGCTCACCAGCTCCTGCAGTCGCCATGGGGCTTCGAGGAGCTCATGGAAGAACCCCCCTGTGGCATGGGGCAGTGGGGATTGCCCCCACCCACCAGGAAGGAACTGGTGAGTCCAGGGTTCGTTTGTTTGTTTTACTTAAAGGGCCGGAGCCAGGCCGGGCATGGCAGCCATGGGGGGGACTGAGAGAGTGGGCCTGTGTGATTCAGAGATTCAGCCAATTCAGCAGCAGCCAAATCGCTGAATCAGATTCAGCCAAATCGATTCAGGACACAGATTCAAATCACTGAACTGAAATGAATCACAGTCCCCCGAATCGACCACATCCAAATCCGAAACAAATACTAACTGCTTCGCACAGGTCTAAGGGGCTGTACCCACTGGAAACTGGCAGCAGGACCCAGCACCCCAGCAGCAAGGCCCACCCCACTCTGGGCACCACTGGCACTGGCCCTGGGACACTGATGCAGGCCCAGCACTCCCACCAAGCTGTTGCTGTACTCCCTCATGCCTGCTTGCTGCCACTCTCTCCTGCTTGTAGCTGCCATTTCCCTGCCCACTGTCAGCCACTCCAACACCACATAGCTCCCAGCTGCATCAATGAACTGTGGGAGCATGGGGCCTGCGCCAGTACCCCAGGGTCAGGAGCTGGGGGGGGGGGGTGTTCAGGGAGGGAGGGACAGTGTGTGTGTGTGTGTGTGTGTGTGTGTGTACGCATGCATATGTACAGGGATGGACAGAGAGTTTATGTATGCGTGTGGGTGTTCATAGGGTGAGTTCCACACACACACCTCACCCTACACATGCACGCACACCCCCCTTGCACTACCATACACGCAGACCCCCACACTCCATCACACACCCCAGACACCCTCCCCTCTACACAGCCAACAAACCCCATACCCACCCTCATGCTCCCACACCTGCACCTCCACAAACCTATACCCACCCTCCATGTTCTTCCCATAATATACAAGAGTAAGACTTCATTTTAAGCTATTTTGCAATCACCTCTATGTACATGTAAATCAAGACAAAATATTTTTTGAAATCAAAGTAATGAATGTTGTAGATGTTCGGTTTTTAGAATACATATAATTTGGTATTTTTCTTGTTCTGAGATGGCAAAACCCCTTGCTGAAAGAAGTACTTCTGGGGGCAAGGGGAGGGACTTCTGGTCACAAGATGGTGATCGGGGGTAGGGCACCTGCCAAGGGGCAGGGCTACCTATGCGGTCCTCGATAACTTGCCAAAACTCAGTAAGCAGCCATCCACCCAAAGTAATTACCCACCCCTGCTCTAAAAGTATCAGGATCTGAGCTCCCCAAAACTTTGGTGTTTTCTAAATTCATATCAGAACTTGGCAATTTCAGACTAAGTTCTCATGTCAGATATATATTTATTTTTATCTGATCTAGATGCTCTCAAGATCCCCAAGTAAGAGATGACTTGCAAAAACATTCAATACTCTAAATGCCTTTCCTGTCCGGTGCATTCCTCAAAAGAGACAAACACAAGCCTTCTCCTTGCTGAAAAAGGCCAGAGAATTCAGTTTTATAATGAAAAGCAACCAAAAGATACCACTGTACTTCTTTAGGGACATAATACATACTTAATCCTATCTAGTATGGGTACAATGGGTGTGAAAGGGAAGAAATTCTGAATCATGTTTTAAAACTATTTGAATCCATTTGCTGCAAGACTCCTTAGATACTAGAGTTATTTCCCTAATAATGACTATGCTGCAGGCCTTAAACTCAAGGAAAAACTTTCCTGTGATGGTGCAAAATGGACCCTCTCATATCCAGCAGAGGAAACTTCAAGTCTAGGACAAAAGTCAAATGTCTAAACTTGAAGATGTACAAAAACTAGAACTCTTGGTTCCAAAATGATACATTTTATTAAACCAACTGGGAAATTACAAGAAAATTGTCCTTTTCTGCAAGCTTTTGGGATCGAAGTCCCTTCACCAGGCTCTGGGAAATTATAGATGGTACAAGATGGTAAAAAGTCCAAGGTAGGAAATAAATGTCATTTTTGCACAGAGGGCACTGAAGATGGAAGGCTGTCCCTCTGGGTCCATGAGAGTGTCTTTGTGAGCTGCTATAGGCATTAATTGCTTAAAGCTAAAAATAAATATAAAAAGCAAATTATCAATTATCACCAGTCCTTAAACCATCTGCTTATCTGTTATCTTATCACATCTTCACCCTCCTACTCAAAAAAGGTGGAAAAAATTCTGCTACAGATTACCTGAGTACCCGCAAGTTTGAACAGATGCCTGGCAGAGTAATCCTGGAATGATTTCAGTGGGAATCTTGAAGTATCATTTGCCCCTTCATGAATGATGAGTGAATTTGACAAAATCCTGTAAGGAATGTGGAAATCTTCACAAGGAGTAGAGTCCCAAGTCACAAATACTTACCTCTTCCTAGTGTTGACATTAATCTCTGGGCGCTCTAACCTGCCTTCTGTCTGCAAAGTCAGACTTTGCTGTCTGTTGTTGGCCTGGTTGCTCTTCTCCTCTTCCATGAGACACTATTTTCTGTTCCTCCTTGTTTCTCTTTTTTGTTATCCAGTACAGACAACCTATTTCTGTTCTACCAGTCTCTTCCTCTGCTTTGTCATCATAGTTAATTCCTTCATCTGAGGGCCTGCCCTCTGGATCTTTTGCTTAACAGGTGTCTACAAATCCTCAATTTCACATGCAGCCTCATCTTTCTTCTTTATATCCTTAAAAATACTGTCTCAACTCCAGCATCATCTTCAGCTGCATCTCCAGACCATAGATCTTCTCTTCCATTAACTTCATTAGGCAGTGCTTCACAAACCCATAGGTTCTTACAGAAGCCTTCCCAAAGGTAATTGTACATCCCACATCTTCTGCATCCTGTCATCTTCTTTATCTAGGCTACTCTTTGGGTCCCTCTATTAAAGTCACAATTGCTTGAGTTTTTTTCTTTGCCAAAAACCACCCACCTAATTCCACGGCTTGGTGTCCCATTTCCTTGGCTCTCAGTGATCACAAGCTTGGCTTTTAAAACCTTTTGGTTTAGTCAGTCCCACTAACTTAGGCTCAGCTGCGATCAGACCCCCAAGCAGCAAAACTGATGACATCGATAATAAAACCACACCACACAAACTCTCCATTGCTACCCCAGAATTATTATCTAGAATTGAGAGAAAACCAGATTATAGAAGCAGCCAAAGGAATAAAAAGTTCACCTACTCTTATCCCGGACAAGTCATTGGTAACTCTTAAATGTACCCCTTTCTAGGAAAGCTAATTTAATAGAACCTCTGATTGGCCTAAGCCAGGGGTGGGCAATTATTTTGGGTGGAGGGCCGCTTACACAGTTTTGGCACACTGTCGAGGGCCGCATGGGTAGCCCCACTCCTTGACAGGTGCCCCACCTCACCTCCTGGTTACCATCTTGGGACCAATGTCCCAGGGTCAGCACAGGTGGGGCCCAAAGCAGGGCACAGGCCAGCAGGGGTCTGTGGAGCCTGGCTGGGCTGCACCAGCAGGGTGAGGGGGAAGCTGGCCTGGCTCCATACAGCCCCTGCCAGCTGGGTCCCCACACTCCTGCCACCCTGCTCTGGGCCCCACTGGCACTGGCCCCGGGACACCGGTGTGGCCCCTGTGCTCCCACTGGCTCCCACACCTGCTCATTCCCAGTGCCCCCCAGCCCCACGGTACAGGCAGGGGGCCGCACACAGCCCCGACCCCACACTTGCCAGCAGGGAAGGAGCTGGTGCTGAGCACGGGGAAAAGCAGCCCCTCACCCGCCCCATGGCTGGCACTCCCTGCTGCAGGTGCTCGCAGCCCAGGAGGCGCTGTCTGGAGCAGGCAAAGGCAGCCCCATGCAGGCTGCAAGTGGCTACAGCACAGGGCACCAGCCACAGGGTAAGCAAGGAGCCGCTTTTCCTGCACTCAGCACCAGCTTGTAACCCACCCCGCTGCCAGCCTGGGCCCTGCCGGCTCCAGGCTCACCTGTCAGGCACCCTGCTTGCAGCTTCCCCACAGTGTTGGCTGCTGGAGAGCTTGCATGCTGGGCAGCCCACAGGCAGCGGTGGCAAACACTGCCCAGTGCAGCAAACGGGCAGGGTGCAGCTGCTATTGCCATGTGCAGCCCAAAGTGGGGCTGGGTTACAAAGTGGTACTGAGCAGTGGGGTCGGGTTACAAGGTGGTACTGAGCACCAGGGTGGACAAGGGGAAGTGGCCCATTGCCCACCCTGTAGCCAGCGTCTCATGCTGCAGCCACTCACAGCCTGCCTGGGGCTGCCTGTGCCTGCTCCGGACAGCCCTGTGTGGGCTGCAAGCTACTGCAGCAGGGAGCGCCGGCAAGGGGCCACTTTCCTCCACGCCAGGAAGGAGCTCGAGGAAAAGCTGAGTGCGGGATGGGGAAAAGCGGCCCCTTGCCCACCCTGTGGTCGACACCCCCTGCTGTAGCCACTCACAGCCCACACAGGGCTGTCCAGAGAAGGCACAAGCAGCCCCAGGTGCGCTGCAAGCAGCTGCAGCATAGGCCACTGAGCGGGCGAGGGGCCACTTCCCCCCCTACCCCGTGCTCAGCTTTTCCCCGGGCTCCTTTCCTGCCCGGGGTCCCACCCTGCCCTTCCACCTGCCCCCCCTCCCCTTACCTGCAGTTCCAGCATATTTGACAGGAACCAAGGGCAGATGAATATTAATTTTCTAAATTTTTTAGGGGCCCTGCGGGCCCACGGGCCATATTTTGCCTACCCCTGGCCTAAGTAATAATATCTTAATACAACAAGCAACTTGCCATTAATGTACTGGCTTCTAGCATACTTATATTATCATTAGCTGACAATACAAATGATCCCATTCTGGAAAAATCCCATTCAGCAGCAACTTTCTTGAAACACGTAGTGCTTTCAATCTGAAAAGCTAAGTTCTGTTTTTTCAGAGTGCTTTATTTCTGTGTTAGGATCCCTTAATTATAGCACTAATAAAAGCTACTTTAAAAGGAATATGAAAGTTGCAAAGTCAAAAAATGCAAAATTAAACAGCTTTTATTCAGCCTCTTATGCATAGGCATTATGACACAGCTCTTAATTACATTATTTCACATCTCCTTCCACAGGACCTCAACCCAATTTACTGCAACAGGGTGGACCTGCTCTGGGAAACAGTCAAGCGTTAAAAAGGGAAGGAATTTCCTGGACTACATATCACAGAAGTTGGAAGGTGTGTCAAAAAGAAGCAATGGACTGTAGAACAAAAAGGACCATCCAATGGTTAAGACAACTGAATGCTGATGTGGAGAAGTGGATTCTCTGCCTGTCAGTATCACGTTGTTCCAGTTTTAAACTAGCATGTCATTTATATTTAACACTTCTCTACATGCCACTACTTTTGGTTCCTCATTTTCTGCGTACCAAGCTTGAGACACTGAGCCCAATTTGCAGAAGTTCAGAGCACTCGCAACTGCTCTTGGAAGTCAATACCTTGAGCTTATGAAGTACTGCCCAATGCCAAAACACTCTGAAAGCATCAAGTCCTTCCAGCCAACTCATATTGGAAAACCCACGGTTAGCGAACAAATTTCACTTTACTCTTTCTGTGCTTCAGTTTCCCATGTTAGAAAAGAGAGAGTGCACATTCCTATGCAGCAGTGGAATTGCACTCATTTATACCAAATGAAGATATAGCCCTATTTTTCACTCCATACTTCATGAGTACTAAAGAAATCCTGGTATGATATTTTTTGTCCATTCTAAGAAAAGTTATCCCTTTGTATCTACATAGGAGACACAGCTTGATTAGGTGCTATGAAAGCTTATATGTTTCTGACCTGCCTAATGTGTCTCCAGTTAAGGTAGAGAAAAAGGAAGACAATGACCAAGGAAAAGCAATTAAATTCCTTGTTTACATGTTGCCATTACTAGGATTAAGTACCGCCAACATAATGCTAGTCAAAAACTCCTGAGAAAGAGTTAAAAGGAAAATGGACGTAGAAAACAAGCTAGAAAGTTTTACTCAAAAAACAAGTTTTCTAGATGCTAAGAACTCACCACAAGTCACTCTCCGAGAAGTCACCACCATTATGTACACACAGGGCATGTCTACACATGCATTACTGTGTCTTTGCTACTGCTCATTAAGTTTAGTACTTCTAATATGAGGCCCTATATAAATGAACATAGCCAGCATTACTGTGCAATAGCAAAGATGCATAGTATTTTTGTGACACATAATACACAGCAGAATACATCCACTGCACATTAACAGTCTTTGCCGTGATGCACTAATGCACAGTAGGATTAGTTTACTGTGCATTAAGTGTCTCATATAGACATAACAATACACCATTAAGACCTCATAAAAGCATATTTCAAAAGAAGCTGAATTGCAGGAGCATTCTCTGAGGAGAAAACTTCAGTCTCCACTAACAGAGTTGTTCATGGTATGTTTAGGTTCAATGAGTAACACACGAAAAGTCCCATATAATTGTTTCAATAACTGCAAAAAGTTACAGATATCGAAAGAGCAAGGGGAAAAATGAAAAACCTACAATGATATTTTCTAGGTTCATTCTCTTTATAGATTTCCAACCTAAGTACATAGTACATTAAAAATTATATACCAACTTTCTTCTACTTGATGTCCACAAAGTTAAGCTCCAACTGCTCCCAATCCTCTTTCACAGCACTGAATTCAAGTAATTGTATTATCTCCATTTTTAAAAAAATGAAATTCTATCAAAAATATAAGAAAGTGCTGCAGGACAAGAATACACGTTTTTCTTCCTTGAATCTTTTGTACTTCACTAGCTCCGAATAAAATATGAGTCAGTTGTTATTATAGCAATCCTTCCTACTTCAAAATTGCTATGCAAGCTTTGTTTCTCCAGATTACAACTCCCTCCACCAATTTAAGAATGGCCATTAGTCGCCATCACCTTGGGAAATGATTTGTCAGTTTATCTTCCTAACCTTTAGCATCAGACCTTCGTGTTTTGGCAGCATATTCAAGTTTTAAGAATGCTCATCTAGGAGAGGCTCATCAACTGTACAGTTGCTTTGCATTCTTTCAAGAGATATAGTGTAAAGAGATGTAGATACACTACTAAATAGAATTAGACAGGGAGATCAGTCTCACTTTATTTGTGATTTATAAATTAGAATTTAACCGGCCTCCATTTTAGGGAAGTTATAACTACTCAAAGATTTACCATGCTGCTCCTAATTTTACTAACAGGGCAACTAGAGATGCTCTGGGAACAATCTGTAGTGCCCTGTACTAATTTAAGAAGCACAACTAAAAGCATAAGAAATGTGTCTTTTGCTGCTGAACAGCAAGCATCCTGTATGAGAAAAAAAACTGCAGCAATGAGGCTGAAGAAAGAACATGGAACTGGCTTGGTTGACTTGCTATTTCCTCATACTATAAGCAAAATGTTAATATGCAACCCCCACCCCCAACCCAGGCTCTACCCAGCCATCATGTCCCCAACCTCTCACGCTGCATTAGCATCGAGTCTCCAGGCTCCCCACTCTGTCCCCCAGCTGCCATTTCCTACCTTTGCTCTAAGGGACATGGCTGTGCAGAAGTGCAGAGAACTAAGGATGAGTGCAGGACCATGGCCAAGGCAGAAAACAGGGGTGCTCACCGATCACCCCAAGAGGACAGCAGGGAGGGGCTGTGAACACACACACATTGTGATGGTGAGGAGAAAGGGGAGGTACAGTGCAGTGGTAGGGGGATGCCCATGAAGGTGTGGGTGCAGAGGTAGGTAGAAGGGAGTGTCAGCACAGCATGCCTCTTGCCGCCCACACAGAGTAGCCCTCACCGGGGCCCCAGGACCTTAGAAGCTGGACGCTTTTGCTACAAGCCAGTACCCATTAGGTAAACTCCTAAAATCCACCTGACAATTTTCATGAAATTCAGGTCCTTTCACTGTCTGTTTGAATCTTTCATAAGCAACAGGAAGCAACAGAATGGCATTAGTCAGGGCACAGTGCTGCACTAATTAAACCAGACAGAGCACCACATGGATGCTACTGTACTGCTCCCCATTTGGAGCTAGATCAGGGATTTCTACACAGCATGGTACTGCTGTGTAGACATATCCTTAGTCTCTGAATAGCCACATCTTTTCAAAAAATTGTTTCAAAAGTGTTAAAACTTTACCAGTTCCTGGGACTTATATTGAGTTCTCTTTTGGCATTCTGGGACTTTTACTTAGTCCAAAAATCCTTGGGAATGACTGAAGGTCTCCCTAGAGCAGTGGTCTCCAAAGTGGGGTGAGTGCACCCCAGTGCAAGACGATCCATTGGGGTGCAGGAAGAAAATATTAGAACTTCTATTTATATTGATATAAATATACCTATATTGGGGTGCATGCTCAAAAATGTTTTACTGATAGGGGTGCGTGATAAAAAAAATTTGGAGACCACTGCCCTAGAGTCCTTGCTTCATGTAGGTATGCAGGGAATGATGAGAGAGGTATTGAAAGACTGCAACAGTGTATCAACATATTGCACCACTGGGAACAACAATCAAGTAAAATGCTAATTTCCCCATTCTCCAGTAGAAACTAAGTTCTTATTCATCTCTCCTCCCTCCACCCTCCCACATACCTGAGCCAGCAGGCACTATAGCCTGGGACCCACGCTGAGTAGAGTGCAATCCTGGAATGGGTAGAATGTGTACCACATGAAGCATAGCCTGGACAAAGCAAAGCAGCAGTCATACTGCACATGGTGGCCACCCTGCGCCCATTCTGAGATGCACACCACACTGGGTGCCCACTTCAGCTAGTCCAGGACCTGTGCTCCACGCAGCACGTGCCGGCATTGCTTGCACTCCAGGTCCCAAACTGGCCGGAGCTAAGCACTGCATATGGCACAGTACCAGAGCTGCTGAGACATGGTACCACATGCAGCATGGCTGCCACTCTGGCCAGACTGTTCTGGTTACTCCAGGAGCCACACCACATACAAACCAGCTGAAGCTGCAGCCAGATCAGATATGCTGGGGAAAGGAGACGTGGAGGGGATCCACAGGCCTCATCTGGCCCACAGACTACTGTACTACCACTCCACTCATCTGGTCCATGGGGCCAGACAAGTTTGACACCTCGATGATGTTTATGAGCATTTATCTATAAAGGAGAGACCGATAAAGTATAAAAAAAAAAGCAACATATGATACATACTATGCTGTTATATACAAGGAAATATTTCAGGAAGTGTATTACTTGTAACTACTGGAAGTATAAAACCCTCTTAACAGAAGCTCATATTGAGCAGATATCATCGCCTCTCATCATTGTCAAAACTATGAAAATTGCGACTAGCAACACACACAGGAGTGGAAAAAAAATCTCTCAGCAGTAAGCATAATTCAATGTAGAAACGAAACTTCATATGGTTTGATTAACACCCTCCCCCCACCACCCACAGGGCAGGAAGGAAAGAAAAAAAATTAAAAAACAAAAATCAAACCTTTCCTCAGGATACTGAGTTAGAAGAGAGCAGATTCCTCTATTATCTCTACATACATAATGAAGTACATAGTCTGAAAAAAATATTCAAAAGTGACTAAAGGAGCTCAGGACCAAGTCTGTTGCTATATCCCAGGAATTTGGTGGTGGTGTCTTTACATCTACCCATTCCAAGCATCAGTTTTAGTAACAAGCATTCTAGTACAGTTTGTAGTTACAATTAACAAGAAAGACCTGAAATATTTATATTTGTAATAAGCTTTATCCTACCTGTCCTTGTGAATGGGAGCCCTCCCTCCTCTGGTTCCCCCACAACCATCTCCAAAGCTACAGCACTCCCTGATTCACAGTGTCCCAGCCCCTACCGCATCTTATACCAGCTCCCGCCCTGCACGTTGGAAGCAGTGCCAAGCGGGCACTGGCCTCAGCTGTGGACACTGTTAGCAAGTTCCCAGTGGGGATTGGAGCAACTGCCCATGACTGCAGCTGATGCACTGATTCAGCAATGTCAGCTGTGGACTCAGGCAGACATCCCAATCCCTACCTTGAACTTACTGGCTACGTCCACAACTGATGACAGCACCTACCAGCACTGCTTCCAGCACACAGGGTAGGAACTGGCGTAAGCTGCAGAAGGGAACAGGACATTCCCAGCATGACCCAGCAGCCAGTCACCAGCTCCCTGCAGGCCAGATCCCATGACTTTGCTGCTGCCTGCCCACAGGCTAGATACAATTAGTTGGTGAGCTGAATCAGCCCCACAGACCACAGAATTTTGACCACCCCGACCTACACCATCCCTTGCCACTATACAGAGCTAGCTCAATAGATACTTACTAAATTAATGTAATTGTAGATTAAAATAAATCCCCCTCCCACAAAATAATGGGTTGTAAAAATCACCCTTTATTTTTTTAATTTGAAGTTCTGGAAAGGGAAAGGCATGGTTTTTACACGCTCCATTTCTTCTGTGCTCATCAACATTGTGAAGTAAAGGACAAATCACCTTACACAAAAAAATAAACCAGAGGAAAATAAAATCCCTATCAAAAACCAAAGATATTGTCCAAGAAGCTGAACAGACACCACTGATACCAGGATTGGATTTTCACATTTTTTCAACATATCATAGACATAGGGTCAGATATCCAAATCAGGCACGACTTCACTGACTGATTTCACTAGAGACATACTGATTTACAGCTCAGGATCTGGCCCATCATATAAATGGGGAGGTTGATCCTTTTTGCAGAGAAAGGAACTGCTAAAATGTTAACTGATTAAGCCACTGGAGAAACCAGAAAGGGAAAAGCTGGTCAGAGGATTCCTATATTTTAAAGAAAAAGGACATTTGATTTTGGCTCCATTTAGCATCACTATAGTTATGCAATCAAATTACTTTCAGCTAAGAACAGAACTGCAATTCTGACTATAGGATGGTTTTCCCTCTTTAAATGAGGGACTTCTGTAATGTTGTCTCTTGTAACTCTTCCCTCTTGGAGTTAACATAGCTCGAAACAGAATCATCTTGCAGTGCGTGAGTGTTTCTTGGAGGATATTTTTCTAGGACCAGATCCTCAAGAGTTCAATGGAACAATGACAATTTACACCAGCCAAGAATTTGCCCCTACAGATATCCCATCAGAAATGCTCCTGTATACAGACTTTTGCTCATGGAAAGCCAGTCTGATCTTAGGTAAGAATTACAGATATTTTTTAAGAGAGCAATTTGACTACATGCCTGTAACTCTGACAATTAATACCAGCTGAAATCTCCTGCATCATGGCTACATATTTGAAATTTTTAAGCTACATTGCAATGGGTCTCCCTCCAACTGGTCTTCTAACAAAATTTGTTAAAATTCTTTATTTACTCAAATCGAGCTACATTTCTCTGGTACACAAAGCAAAATCTGCCAATTCAGGTCAAGTCCCACAAAGCCAAATGGAAAGTATCAGCCAACTATATGATCCAAGTCAAACTCTTTCTGTACACTCAGCCTGAAATACAATCTAGCTTTGTACTATCTCTGCAAATAGTTCAGATGTCCTGAACTTCCCGAACATCTACTGGGAAGAGCAGTCAGCCAGGTCTGAACACTCACGTAGGTTCTTAGACAGAGTGCAGGACCTCCATCTAACCCAGGAGATGCACAGCCCCACCAGGGGGGACACCTTGTTGGACCTAGTGCTGGCCACGGGTGATGACCTGGTGAGGGGCCTGCGGGTGCTCGACCACCTGGGCAACAGTGATCATCGCCCGCTGGAATTCACCATCCAGAGCAAGGCGCCAAAGGCATGCAGTAAGGCAGCGGCCCTAGATTTTAGGAGGACAAACTTCAGTGAGCTAAGGAGGATAGTTGGTGAAGCACTGAGGTCCCGGAGGCGGGGGTGGGGGCGGGGAGCCAGGTGTTCAAGGAGAGTGGTCGCTCCTTAAGGAGACGATCCTCCAAGCCCAAAGGAAGGTAATCCCAACCAGGATCAAAGGGAGCAGGAGAGCACACAAGCCTCCATGGCTCACCAAAAGCATCCGGGAATGTCTCCTTGCTAAAAAGGAGGCTTACACCCAATGGAAAGAAGGGGTCATCACCAGGGAGGACTATTCTGCAGTTGCTCAGGGATGTAGGGGGGTAGTTAGGAAGGCCAAGGCAGAGATGGAACTGGGACTAGCTTCCCAGATTAAGGACAATAAGAAGTCCTTTTTTAAATACATAGCGGGTAAAAAGAAGGTCCTGGGTAATGTGGGGCCCTTGCAGGACAAGTTGGGAAATTTGGTAGTCACACCAGACGGCAAAACTAACACGTTTAACGATTTCTTTGCCTCCGTCTTCCTAAGTAGGAACCAGAACAGCCACCTCCCTGCTGGGCCCCCCTCGGGCCCCAGGGGAGGCACACGTGGGCCACGGGTTAGTGAGGATTTAGTTAGGGAGCTTCTGGAGGGGCTGGACGTATTCAAGTCAGCCGGTCCAGATGATCTCCACCCTAGAGTTCTAAAGGAACTGGCCGAGGTCATTGCAAGTCCCCTGGCACGGCTTTATGAGCACTCGTGGTACTCTGGTGACGTACCGGAGGACTGGAAGAGGGCCAACGTGGTTCCCATCTTCAAAAAAGGGAGGAAGGAGGACCCGGGAAACTATAGGCCAGTTAGTCTTACCTCGATCCTAGGCAAGCTGTTTGAGAAAATTATGCTGGCACACATCCCGGAGGGGCCAGCAGGGGACTGCATGCTTAGGGGCAACCAACACGGGTTCATCAGTGGCAGGTCCTGTCAGACCAACCTGGTGGCCTTTTACGATCAGATCACCAGATCATTAGACGCAGGGGCAGCAGTGGACATAGTCTTCCTGGACTTCCGGAAGGCTTTTGACACTGTCTCTCACCCCGTTCTCATTAAGAAACTGGGGGGCTGTGGTGTAGACACCCACACAGTCAAATGGGTCGCCAACTGGCTGGAGGGCCGCACCCAGAGGGTGGTAGGTGGATGGGTCCTTCTCAACCTGGAAGGACGTGGGCAGTGGGGTTCCGCAGGGCTCAGTCCTCGGGCCCGCACTGTTCAACATCTTCATCAGTGATTTGGACGAGGGGGTAAAAAGCACCCTGTTCAAATCTGCTGATGACACTAAGATGTGGGGGGATGTGGGCACACTGGAAGGAAGCAACAGGCTACAATCAGACCTAGACAGGTTACAAGGGTGGGCGGACAAGAATAGGATGGGATTCAACACAGACAAGTGCAAGGTGATGCACCTGGGGAGGAACAACCGGCACCATACCTACAGGTTAGGGAACTCCCCTCTTGTCAGCACGGAAGCGGAAAAGGATCTTGGAGTCATAATTGACTCCAAGATGAACATGGGTCGGCAGTGTGGGGAGGCAGTTAGGAAGGCCAACCGCACCTTGTCATGCATCCACAGATGCATCTTGAGCAGGTCCAAAGAGGTGATCCTCCCCCTCTATGCAGCACTGGTCAGGCTGCAGTTGGAGTACTACGTCCAGTTCTAGGCGCCGCACTTCAAGAGGGATGTGGACAGCATGGAGAGGGTCCAGAGGAGGGCCACTCGTATGATCAGGGGACAGCAGGGCAGGCCCTATGAGGAGAGGCTACGGGACCTGAACCTGTTCAGCCTCCAAAAGAGAAGGCTGAGGGGGGATCTCGTGGCCTGTTATAAACTAGTCAGGGGGGATCAGCAGGCATTGGGGGAGTCCCTGTTCCCCCGAGCACCGCCAGGAGTGACCAGGAATAACGGTCACAAGCTGGCAGAGGGTAGGTTTAGGTTAGATATCAGGAGGCTCTACTTCACGGTCAGGGCGGCTAGGGTCTGGAACCAACTTCCAAGAGAAGTGGTGCAGGCTCCTACCCTGGGGGTTTTTAAGGGGAGGTTAGATGAACATCTTGCTGGGGTCCTTTGACCCCAGTACTCTTTCCTGTCATGGCAGGGGGTTGGACTCGATGATCTGCTCAGGTCCCTTCAGACCCTAGAAACTATGAAACTATCTAATTTGCTTTTTAATATTACCATTCAGTATCTCCTGCACTCCTACCTTCCCACTCTAGATGGGTTTTTTCCTGTGCACTAACATACACTTGTCTACAAGAAATCTAAGTTTCTTATTTATTGCCTAAATCTCTTGTCCAACAAGACCTAGTGCAGATTCTTAACCTTTTTAGACTAGAGGCATCCCTCAGAATGTGTCAGCCCTTAGCTTTCATTCTCTCTTTTTTCTTTTTTTTTTTGGAATACAGAAAAAACTCAGAAAAACCACAACGGGTTAGAGTGGTTTTGACACAAAGGAGTCCAATTTGAAATCTCTGGGTATATCTTATGAATCATGTATGTGGTTCCATGCCTAACAGCTAATTTTGTGTGGCACCCTTAAAAGGATCTCAAGTCATCCCTGAGTTAGAAAAAGAAGAATGTGTTCAGGGTTTCTAGTGAACCACAGAGAAAATTGGTTCCGAGTAAAAGAAAGAAGGAAGGAAAGAAAGAAGAAAGTCTGGTAAGACAAGGCAAAGCAAGAGAGAGAAGCATGTCAAGATTATAAAATTATCAACAACAACAACAAAAATTACTCTTGGCAAGTTATGCTTCTTTGAACAAGATCTGAAAAATTTTTGTGTAGCTATAAATATTCAGGTGTAATGCACTCTAAACTAGTTGTTCCCAACTTTTTTTACACTGTGGACCAGCACAGGAGCAGAACGGGGTGCACGGAACCGGCTGCTTCCCTCCCAGGGCTGTCCTGCTGCCCAGCTTTAATCCCGCATATGACTGCTGGTGGAGGAAGCTGCTTGCCCAGGAAGACAGTTGGGGGTCCGAGCAGGGGGCTTATACCACGACCTGGTAGCCAGTCCTTGACAGCCCAGTACTGGGCCATGGCCCGGTGGTTGGGAACCTCTGCTCTAAACCATATGAAAAAACAAAGCTATGAAAATTGCTTCTACAAGTGTTGAAATTGTCATTTTCTCTTCATCTTATTTCCCAGAAGTGTGCGATACTGTTGCCATATGTAGAGAGGGGCTCTCTCTACATAAAGTACTCTGAGGGCTCTTCCCTGTCTCCTACCCTGCATTTAAGGAATATTCTGAGATCTATTTGGCACTATTGGTGACTGGCTGAAGTACACCGTCTCTGAATCCGAGTAAACTGTTTATGTAGGAAGCCTTTATTCGCACCTTTCATTTTGATACACAGTATTTATAGATGTTAAGATTTTTTTAAAGCATGGTACATTCCCCCAAACATATGCCACAGCTGCAGATTAACCGTTTCCCACTATGAAAGGGAAGCAGAAGTATGATAGAATACCAGCTCTAGGGGTCATTAAAATGTTACCTCCCAGCACCCCACAGTTGCTATTCCAGTTAATGGAACAATGAACTGAACTATTTGGTAGCAGTCAATGGCATGCCAGAGGGATAATTGCTAAGTAATGCTAGGCTGCCTCTTTCTCCTTCAAGAATTAAGCTGTAAAGCAAGAAAACAAGGCAAAAGTTAGTGCCTTGTCCTTTGTGACATGTCTAAACTGGCTTATCCTGCTCATGAAGCCAGTGTGCTTTAAACACAGCTTAGCATGAAAAAATGAAAACATCAGCATCCTGATCAAAATGAGCTTTAAATCTGCAGCACTCAGCCAGTCAACTACAGAACTGCACCAAGCCTCAAATAATTTTTAAAAAACACAGGTTGCTGCAAAGCAAAATATCAGTGCTCTTCCACTGGAAAAAATATATCTGAAGAACAACCTCCACCTCCAAAAGTTATTTTTGGCTCAGCCCCAAGGCCTTTGTTGTTTTAGGTAAACTATTATCCAGAGAATATAAAAAGAGAAAGCGCCTGCATGAAGAGACCTTTACAAATTGCTATGATTGATTTCCCCTTGGAGTGATCTCAACTGTTCAACAGATTTAATCTTTCTTTTTTTCCTCCAAATAGTCTGTCCTACTGTTTGAATCCAGCAGCAGATAACACGCAAACCATTATAAGAGAAGATGGAGTTAAAGTAATATTACATGAATCTTGCCAACCTTCCCTATAGGATTTTGAGGTTATAAACTGCTGCCGCATTTTGTTATTCTATATCCATAGAATGTAGGAACACGTGGCTTACATCACTTCTAAAAAATCCTGCCCAGCCTTAAAATAAAAGGAAGTGGGAGATCTTCCTTCCTAAAAAAGCTCCAGTAAGACAGATCTATTGACTATCCCCAAACTGCTTGTTGCTAACTTCAGTTGTTGACAGGAATACACCCAATAAAAGCAATGGGAAAGATACGGGGCAAACTGCCTTTAGGGAAAATTAAACCAAGATTTAGCAAGCTAGCCAACTACTTCCTGTTTCAGTTTTGTTAAGTAGTGACATCTTAACAAAGGCAACTTAAAAAAGGCAGTGCGAGAATAAAGAAAGATGTATACCTTATAAGTTTTCTATTTTACCTAAAGGACAAATGCAGAGCACAATGAAGGGCTGAAAAAACAGGGCGGTCCCTTTAAATCCAGAACTTTCTGGGTACAGCCGGCCAGTCGAGTAGGGGTTAAGGATCAAGCCCTGCCAGCTGGTCAGGTGACAGGAAGGGGAAGGCCAGAACCATATAAAATGCAAGTGGAGAAGGCCACAGAGGGGGATTCCTGATAACTATGGTGCTGGTGCAGCTGTTGCCACCTCTTTGGGATGAATATGCCATGTGGCGAGACAGAAGCACAATCACATAAAGTAAGCGGGCACTTTGCCTCTCTTATTTTTTTATTATTATTTTCACTATATTGCCATAGGAGCCTATGGCTTACACTTGATGTTAATAAGGGCTGGTGGTTTGTGGCTGAGGCCGTAGGGGTAGAGGAGGCCTCATTAGCGCCAAGAGTCACTGTGATAGAGGGCTCAAGAAGCCCTACTGCCCTAGGGCCACTGCACTAGGGCCACAAGCCCAAAGTTGCTTGAAGGGGAGATAGGAGCCATGAAGCCAGATCCTAGTAGCTGGACTTAAGTGAAAGGCCCTAACTACAGAAACAGGGGCAAAGCCGAGGGGGGCTGAGGCCCCAACAGTCTAGTGCCATGGGGGTGCACAATGTAAAAGGGACAGTAGGCCTGGTGTTGTAGACAGCATGGAACAGAGGACCTTGAGCCCAAGTGAGTTAGAGAGCTAGCACCTCAGAGTCAAGCCCCAATTAATGGGTTTTGACTGACAGGCCCAGCTAGAGAGAGAGAAGGGGGTAAGCCCACAGAGGCTGAGACCCTACCATAAAGAGAAATTTATAAAGCCACCTGCAAAGCACTGGGCATGTCAAGGGGAGGTAGGAGCATGCATGCATTTTTGCCCTTAAGGCAACAGCTCATTATCCTATGGGTGGTGAGCCTGGAGCCTGTCTGGGAACCTGTGGGTCAGCCTCCCTTTTTCTTTAGAACCAAGTAGCATCAAGTTGTGGCAGGAAAGTACAGGGGGGAGAGCTGATCCCCACAGAAGAAAAATCCAGCAAGACTTGATGGGGACAAGTACCGGCATTTGAAAAAAAAAAAAAAATGCAGCTGAAGATGGCCCCATCACAGATTTCTTAAAGGCTAGAATGCTGCCCACCTGTCTGCCAAGGGAACCCAGGCATCCGGGGGCCCCGGCCCTGTGGGGGAGAGGGAACCCAGGTGTCCAGGGCCCTGGCCAGTTGGCATAATTATCAGTAAGCATTATCAGCTGCAACAGGTGGGAAAAAAAGCTGATACCCAATAATTATATTCCCTTATTGGTGCCAATCTGATAGGCAACCGATATATCGGTGCAGCTCTAATGTACAGCTGGTACAGCTCTAATTTCTACATCTCTGCCTCCTTTATCCCACTTTGTCTAGGGTGGATTGGGACTTCCTGACCTGCAGGCCTATATCCATATTCAGTTTTGCCCAGTATGCATTCATCCACAACATAAGATGACACTAGGCCTGAATATCAACTGTAGACTTCAGAATATTTCTGATAGCACAAAGTATTTCCCTCATTTTCTAAAAGAGAGAGTAGAAGCAAAACCCAACTGTAAAATTTATTGATAGCAACAGAAATCCAGTGGATACTCTTGGCATAAATTCTATCATAATTCTAACAATAGGCTTTTGTGATGGAAGTAGAAAAGAAAAGCTCTGAAAGACAGAAATTCACTCTCCTCCAGTCATTTTAAATGACAAGTGGCAAAACCACCCTATCTATGGGAACAAAATTTGCTGAAATAGAAGCTGAAATCATAAGGGCCGTAACCTGAAAAAAAATAAAAGTTAGTCCCCAATCGACAGCTTCAAATAGAAAGAGATTAATTCTGTCCATCATGCTTTAAAAGCCTCACTGATCTGAAATAATCTCTCAACATAAAATACTTCCCTTCTTTATGTGCTGTGGACAACACTACAGTTCTAACATCTTGGGGCACGTAAAAATCAAAATGTTTTTCCAACTGCCCTTAAATGCTGAGCCTACATCACTAAAAAAATGACATAAAAAGAGCACACCCTGCCTGAGATGTACTAATCATAGCTGAGGTTACTGTTACGACTGAATCAACAACATGAAATGATGGGCTTACTGGGAAAAGAGCAGAATAAAAGCCAACTGCCAAGATCACGCTGTTGCATGTGTGAGAGGAGAATACCAAGGACAATACTACTGCCCTAACCCAGCACTCCGGATGATAAAGGGTGGACTAATTCAGGATAATTTCCGAATAAATATTGCTTACATAAAGAATTGAGAATGTTTGTTTGTTGTGGAGCTGGCAAGAAAATAAAACCAGAAGTTAATGAAGCTAGGGCTACTGCAATAGAAAGGCCCTCAGTAATATTTACATCTTCCAGATTTAAGGAAGACAACACCGTTTTGCCAGAATTATTTAATCAGTTATAAATTAACCTTAACTTTATAAGATCATCAGAAATCTTAAAGAAAAAAAAGAGAAACAAGTGTTAGTACAGCAGGAATACCCAATCTAAAGGACTGAAGTCTGCAGGTCATCTTCACTAGGGAGATTAAAAGAGATACAGGACTGACACAAAGATGGAGTGTCCATGGAGCTTCAACTGCTACCCACTGCTTGGCCAGTCTTTTTTCAACTAGCAGAAACTATTTAAAAAAGAGAGTCTGGTTTACCTGTATGAGATAAAAGAACGTAAGTTTTCGTTCTTGACCCAGGGAAAAATCTCATTCTTGACCAATTAATTTAGCAGTGGGTCTGACAGCAATTCTTGTAGCGCAAGACAGACATCTGTGGAGGCTGCGAATAAAGTACCCCTCAGACACATGAGCCAGCAAGTGATCAAAAAAAAATCCAACAGACAGGAACAAGGACAACAACATTTTATTTCCATTGTAGAATTAAGCTTTAAAGGTATGTTTTCACCTACTGAACATCAGTTGGAGAAATGATCATATTTTTCCCTAACTTCAGTGGAAGTAGGACTAAGTCCAAAATAAGCAACAAGTAGGAGAGGATCCACTTGTTCAGTGTGAAGAAGCAGGAACTGAAAGAAAACAAAATAAAAACCAGGAAGGAAAAGAAAGGAAGTGAAGTTTAAAACAATCTGAAACAAACTGATAAGTTTATTTTAAACTATACAAGCAAATATTTGTTCTAAAACCAGTGATTTTTTTTTCAAGCTCTGCTATCTGGGAAAGACTGGCTAAAAAAAAACAACTCACAATTCTGTAAATTCTTTAGTTTTGTAAGGATCTAATAAAGATCTTTGAGACTTTGGATATCTCTCCACAACAGTCAAGGGCGTAGACACACCTGGGCTAACTAGTTCAAGTATGAATAACAGGGCAATCAAAACAATACTAGGTGTCCAACTATTTAGGCAGGTCTCTGTAATGCTATAACACACTTGCTAGACAACATAGCTATGAGTTTAAAACTAGCTTGAAATGTCTATGTGACCTGCAGCCACACCTTTAACTGCAGTGTAAAATAAATAAACAAACACAGGGGGAAAAAATCTTGAAATAAAAAAGTCTACTTTAACAAGCATGCAAATTCAGCAATACGGAGACATCTTACTTATGTTTTGTAAAGTGCTTCATGCACCAGATCAGTGGGTCTCAAGATTTCTGGACCACTGGAACACTATCATTCCTCCAAATTTCTCAGTGTCCACTAAGCACACTTCTCAGAAGGGGAGGGTGGTGGAATTGAAGGAGACAGCAATGCAATCTGCATCCTCCATTCAGACCGCAGCTGGAAAACCACAACTGCAGTTACACTAACAATCCATGGGTGAAGAAGATATCAGGTGTATCACTATGGGAATCCTGAAAGCTCTGCAAAAGCAAAAGAGTGGAGTTTCATTTCAACTGCAAATCTGAGTGATACTGCAATGTTCTCATTCTTTATTTATAAGAGGCCTCATAAACAGCTTAAGAAGAACTTGCCCTTAAGCTAGTAGAAAAAGCAGTTGGGTATTTTGTTCCCAACTGTTCAGAACACCATTAATAATAATAATAAAAAAAGAACCAGTTAGAAGTTATCCATAAACTAAGGGAGCTATTAACAGCCCAGCTTTTCTAAATGCATAGCATAAAAATGCTGTTCAGAGTGGTGGCATGAAATGGACACCACACATTTCATGCAATATTGATATCCTTATCATCTAATCTCAAGAACCAGTACAAAAATCTTCCGCTGGTATATTATTTTCCTCTGTAACAGTACTCAACATAATATTTTACTTAAGACTATTTATTAAGCTTTTGCAACATTTCCACTTTCCATTTTATCAGCTATACCGCCCAATAGCTCAGACAAGTATTGACTACTTTTACCAAGAATTGCTACCATCTTACAGAAAGCCAGCATCCCATGGGGTATAACATTAAAAATGCTATGAAATCTTTGCTGATACTAATTAATTTAAGAGTTCAAGATTTTCACCCACAGTGCTGTAAGGAGCCTGGTCTTGCCCTTTGAAAGCCTGCTGTAGTATTTAGAAGTACAGGTGTTTGAATCCTTTCAGGTTGCAAGGTGCAAAGGTCTGAAACTTTGGGAAACAACTGGTCTGTGACAACCTGGATGTCTGTCATCTGCCAGGGGTTAGACTAGCTAAGGGGAGAAGGCAGGGATGGCAACTGTTTCAGCTGGAGAAACACTTTGAGTCTTGGCAAACTGTCAAGGGCCACAAGGGTAGCCCCACCCCTTGACAGGTGCCCTGGCCTCTGGTCACCAACTTGGGACCAGAAGTCCCACCCTCTAACCCCTGACTCTGCAAAATTAGACAATGCAATGCCCCAAAAGCGTAAGCACTTGCTGTAGAATCCCAGAGGAAGTGAAAAAGATCTGCTGGCTGAACACAGCTGGGCAAAGATATATAAGGAAAGAATCAAGGTGCTGTTAAGGGAGAGGCACTGTGGGTTTTATAGACCAAAAAGTCAGGAAGAGGCATTCTTAAAGCAGGTAATAATATCAGATTTACCCAAATCCAAGATTAATCTGAATTTAAGATGACCCTGAATTTAAGACACCCCCCCCCCAATAATTAGATTCTGTATATGAAAAATGTGTTGTATATTTTCCATATACAGAATCCAACTATTGGAGGGTCATTTTAAATTTGTCACCCCACAACTGTGGCAGAGAAAGCAATGAGGCCTCCAACAGGGGGGATCAAGTGGCCTAACACCTTGGCCTCTGACACCTGTGTTGTGTCATGGTTTCATAGCTGGTAGGGTCGGAAGGGACCTGAGCAGATCATCGAGTCTGACCCCCTGCCATGGCAGGAAAGAGTACTGGGGTCAAACGATCCCAGCAAGGTGTTCATCCAGCCTCCTCTTAAAGACCCCCAGGGTAGGAGCCTGCACCACTTCTCTTGGAAGTTGGTTCCAGAACCTAGCAGCACCCTGCACTTGTCAGTGTTGAATCCCATCCTATTCTCATCTGCCCATCCCTGTAACCTAAGTCTGACTGCAGCCTATTCCTCCCTTCTAGCATACCCACATCCCCCCACATCTTAGTGTCATCAGCAAATTTGAACAGGGTGCTCTTTACCCGTCATCCAAGTCACTGTGAACACTGTTGAACAGCGCGGGCCCGAGGACTGAGCCCTGGGGGACCCCACTGTCCACATCCCTCCAAGTTGAAAATGACCCCTCCAGCCAGTTGGCGACCCATTTGACTGTGTAGGTATTAACACCACACTCTCCCAGTTTCTTAATGAGAACGGAGTAAGAGACAGTGTCGAAGGCCTTCTGAAAGTCCAGGAAAACTATGTCCACTACTAGCCCTGCATCTAAGGATTTGGTGACCTGGTCGTAGAAGGCCACCAAGTTGGTCTGACAGGACCAGCCTCTAACGAGCCTGTGTTGGTTGCCCCTAGGCATAATCTCCCCTGCTGGCCCCTCGTGGACATGTGCCAGAATAATTCTCTCAAAAAGCTTGCCCAGGACTCAGGTAAGACTAACTGGCCTACAGTTTCCCGGGTCTTCCTTCCTCCCCTTTTTGAAGATGGGAACCACATTGGCTCTCTTCCAGTCCTCTGGCACCATACCAGAGCATCATGAGCGCTCATAAAGCCATGCCTGGGGTCCTGCAATGGTAGAGAAAGCAATGACCGCAGCTAATTCCCTCAGCACTCTGGGGTGGAGATCATCTGGACCAGCTGATTTGAATACATCCAGTCCCTCCAGAAGTTCCCTAACTAGTTCCTCACTAACCCTTGGCCTAAGTGCCCTGTGGTCTAAGGGGGGCCCAGAGTGTGGTTTGCTGTTCCGGTCTCTGCTCAGGAAAATGGAGGCAAAGAAATCATTAAATAGGTTAGTTTTGTTGTCTGGTGTGACGACCAAATTTCCCAACTCGTCCTGCAAGGGCCCCACACTACCCAGGACCTTCTTTTTGCCCCCTATGTATTTAAAAAAGGACTTCTTGTTGTCCTTGATCCGGGAAGCTAGTCCCAGTTCCATCTCTGCCTTGGCCTTCCTGAATACCCCCCTGCATCCCCAAGCAACTGCAGTATAATTCTCCCTGGTGATGGCCCCTCCTTTCCATTGAGTGTGTGCCTCCCTTTACCTAGGAGACATTCCCAGATGCTTTTGGTGAGCCATGGGGGCTTTTGCGCCCTCCTGCTCCCTTTGATCCGTGTTGGGATTACCTCCCTTTGGGCTTGGAGGATTGTCTCCTTAAGGAGCGACCACTCTTCTTCAGTGCTTCTCCAACTATTCTCCTTAGCTCATTGCAGTCCAGCTAGGGCTGCTGCTTTGCTGTAGGCCTTTGCCACCTTGCACTGGATGGCGAATTCCAGCAGGCGATGATCGCTGTTGCCCAGGTGGTCGAGCACCTGCAGCCCCCTCACCAGGTCATTGCCAGTAGCCAGCACCAGGTCCAACAAGGTGTCTCCCCTGGTGGGGGCTGTCCTGCCCCCACACTTGCCTTCCTGCTGCCTATCCCCTTGTGCCCATGTATTCCAGCACATGCTTCCCCAGCACCTGCCCCCACATGTCCTCTACCACTTGCCCTGCTCCATGCCTGCACCCCATGGCACCTGGTCCTCCTGCTACTTCTGCCCCCAACCCCTCCTCATCGTCCAGTTCTGGCTTCTCAGCCTGGGGCACAAAGCACATGGCTGTCCTGGCCCTAGATTAGCCCTACAGCAGCTTTTGCAGCACTGACAACTCCAGCCCTGCTCCAAATGTTGAAACTCAGATCTAAGCTTTTCTCAATGGCACCACAGCTACTGGGCCAAGCTGAGTCCAGAGCAATCATGTGTTCCACGTTCCAGGGTTGGAGCAAGGCCAGAACCCAACTACAGCCAAGAAGTGGCAGAAGTAGTGGTGGGGGAAGAGGGGCAAAGATAGCAAAAGGGCCAGTGGTGCCAGGGTTGGGGTCACAGCTGCAGCCAAACTGGGGCCAGAGTCAGAGGTTCAGCAGTCACCTGCCACACCCCACACATCTTGCACTCAGCTCCAATGTGAGGGGCTTTCCCCCACAACATGTTAAATGGGGTGAGGGGGGAACATTGTCTTATATTTGGGGAAATAAAGTAATTAAGATCTAAATGGGCAATAATTGTGTAAGACTTCTCTGATCTCCATGGGAAAAGCAAAAATATAAAACATCAGTAAGACCTTACGATAAGGACCAATTTGTTGCAGAAAGCTGAGGCAACAACTAGAGAGCTCAAACCAAAAGTATCAACTAGTCACAGAAGTGAAGGCTGTCAAAAATTGGAGAGGAGTGGATCATGACTGGAGAGAATTCATGATTACAAGGAAGACTACAGACAAAATTAAATTAAAAGACAGACATGAGGTATTCAGATAAAGAAAAAAAATAAATGCATAAACAGAGAATGAGGAACATCCAATGTGCTGGCCACAAGACTAACAAAAATGGGTTCTAGCAGAAAGAAACACAAGCTCAGGAGTTGGCTGTTGAGAGTTGTTACAAGAAAGTAAAAGCAATTTGGGGCTGCATTAACAGAAACATTGTGTTACACAGGAAATGTAACAGTACCATTCTAGCCAGCTAGACTACTGTGCCCACTTCGGGGTACCACACTTAAGAAATATGTGAAACACTGGAGCGGTTTCAGGGGATATGCAATGAAAATAATACAGGGGGTTGAAATGCAAGGCATATGAGGAAAGGCTGAAGGAAACTGGGCATGTTTAGTTTGCACAAGAGAGTGTTTAAGGGGAGACATGACAGTAGTTTTCAAATATTTCAAAGGTTCCATAAAGAAAATGGAAAAAATATTCTCCATTGCCACAGAAAGCAGAAAAAAAGCAACAGAGTTACATTACAGCTAGGATATTTTTCCTGAGATGCAAAAGTAGAACAATGGACCAGAATGCTCAGAAAAAAGTTTATAAGAACTACTATTGAAGATTCTTTAAAGTGGCTGGATAAGTAACTACCTTTGATAGGGGCTGAATGAAAGGAGCCTCAAGGTCCATTCCAACCCTATAATTTGAGTTCTGAAAGGCCTCCTTCCACTCAAATAAATGTAAACTGCTGCTGACGTCAATGAGAGCAGGATTTCCCAGGTCACTGAAAGCAACCAGTAGAACTCTTCACTTTTGGCTTTTTGCAAGTGAGGGCTTGGTCAGTTCAAACGTAGCTACAATTTCCTCTTTCCAACCAAGCTTCATATTTTTTCCTCTCTCATTAAATGCCAATTCATTGATCATGAAAACCTAGTTCATACAGAAATTAATTAGGCAGGTATTAGCATATAAATCAAATGTTAATAAACTGCCATATGCCTGATATTTGCCGAAGAGCCATCCTTTTTAATGTCACAAAGAAGGAGAAAGCTGGATGCTGAGGGAACTCCCTCAGCATTGCCAATAGGAACAGGGTTGTTTTGGGGTTTGTTTGTTTGTTTGTTATTTGTATCTTAATGCCCCCCTCAAAAAAACAAATCCCCTGTGCATTTGCAACCCTACCAGTGCAGGCTTGGTGCATGAGAACCAAGATGCCCGATTTGTTTTCATTTTCTCACTTAAATAAATTTAGGATGGAAACAAGTGCTCTGCTCCCACAAAAACAGACACACTTGACTTGATGTAGTCAAAGTGGCCCCGGTGCAATCAAGGCAACTTCTCAAAATGCCAAAAGTTATGCCCATGTCAGAACTAAAGACAAGAGTAAAATGCGCATCCTATTATTTTAATCTTTTGATCACAACCTTTTCCATTCTAGATGTTTTAATGCCTGAAGGGATTGCTGTTACAACATCCTCCCTGACAGAGCATCTCAGCCTCTCACCCAATTTTCCCATCCATATCCTCACAGATGACTTTCTGTAAGGACTGGCTGGCTGCTTGCTTTATATTTCAGGCTGAAAGAGGGACCCAGGACCTGGCCCACAAAACCTGATCACTTCCCAGGGCAGCTCACAATCCTTATAGGACAGAGGGACTTCCATGTGAGGAGAGTCTAAAGGGGCAAAGCCTGTTCGGTAAGTGTTCGTAAAATACTAAATGATGGAAAGAAAGCAAACAGGAATTCATTATTGACTAGTCTCACACCAGACAAGATTTCGTATTTCATAGACATCTGGGCTGGAAGGGACCTTGGAATATCATAGAGTCCAGCCCCCAAACTAGGCGTCACAACATGAAACGAGCAGGTAGTCAATTTAAAACAAACACAAAGGAAACTTTTTTCACACAGCGTGGCGTTCATTGCCACCAGAGGTGATAGAAGCTCGGAGTTAGAGGACAGGACATGTTCTTGGAGGACAAGGGGCACCAGTCACCTCTGAGCGTTGGGGCGAAGGGCACAGCTGCCAAATCACAACTTCCTAGACCTGAAGTGCTGGAGGCTGCGAGCGAGGGAGGAACAGGTCGCTCTGACCCGGTGTGACACAAGAGTGACCCAAGGTCCAACTTGACAAATCATCAATGCAAGCAGTGAAAACCCTGCTTTGAGTTGCAGGCTGAGGCAGACTAGCTCTGGGAGCTGAGCCGCCAAACAGCTTCCAGGCAATTTGCTTAGGTGCCTCTCCGTACAGCAAAGGGAACGAAGGGATGGACAGCGCAATCACAGAGGGCTTCGTTCCCCTAAAACATTACGCAATCGCACGGCTAGATTCATTTGCTTCTCTACAGGGATCAAGCCATGCCAACCCCCAAATCTGGGCTAAGACGAGCGCCAGGGATACAGATTCGATGGGTGGAAGAGTGATGCATGCGCCCCCCCCCCATCTGGGTACACAATCTCGTGGGGGAGGTCGTCTTGGAGTCACCTTTCCCTCCCAACCGTCCCCCCACGCCCTCACCTGCATCATGGTCACCACGTGGCAGGGGTTGAGCAGGTAGATGACGGTTCTGGTGGCGAACTTGAAGCCCACCTCCACCCCGAAGGTGAGGGCCAGGGCCGCCAGCACCAGGTTCTTGCTCAGGCTCTCGTGCGGGACCGGGGCCCGCTGCAGCAGCCGCTCCTCCTCCTCCTCCCTGCCGGGCAGGCGCCGGATCCTCCGCAGGGCCAGCAGCGCCTCCGCGACGCCCAGGCTCAGGAAGACCAGGCTCTCCAGCAGGCGCTGGCGGCCGGACAGGAAGGCGGCGCACTCGGGGCCGCCGTTGCCCTCAAAGCTGGGGTCCACGCCGCCGTACAGCCAGTCCAGCGCGGCGCCGAGGCTGTAGCGGGCCATGGCTGGGCGCCACATGAAGCAGAACCGCCGACACCCCCCTCACGGCAGGGCGGGGCGGGGCGGGGCAGGCCCCGTGCGTGCGTACGGCGCGGCGCAGCCCGGCCCGGCCCGGCCCGGCTCCGCTCCCGCCCCCCTCAACGGCCGCTGGGGGCCGCCTCTCCCCGCCGGGCCCGGCAGCCGCTCGCCCGCCCGCCCACCCCCTGATTGGCTGCGCCGCCCCGCCCCGCCCGTGGGGGCGGTGCGAAAGGCCGCGGGAACGCAGCCCCGCCCCCTCGGCTCCGGTCACGTGCTGAGCAGCCCCCTACCCCCTCGCCCCCCGCCCCTGGGGAAGGAGGGCGGGTTGGGAGCCGGAGCTCCGGCCGGTGTCCGGCGGTGGCTGAGCCCGCGCGGCTGCAGGGGGTTGCTCACGTGGGCAGGCCTGACGTCTGCACGTCCGAGGGGTTGGAGGCGGAACGGGTCCCTTTCTGCAACTTTGACCCCAGGAAGCTGCCTAGACGCAAGCAGGGCTGGTTTGGGGCTGGGTGGAGTGCTGCTAAGACGTGAACGTGGGTGCCGCCATTGGCCACACGTGCACCCCCCTCCCCCGAGATGGGTGGCTACTGCCGATGCTGCTGGCGGCGCCTGCAAGTGGTCGCTGCTTACCGCCCTCCTGGCCACTCTCCACCAGCGGCGCCCGTCAACACTCGCCACCCCCCGCCTTTGCTGCTGACACTGCCACGGCCACCTGTGGGAGCTTCCCACTCACCCCCTCCACACCCCACCCCACCGCTGCCTGTGCCCCCCAGCCTTGGGAGGCACACAACATTTGTGGGTGCTGTAGCAACATGGGGCAACCACTCCAGGCACTGGGGTGCCCCCCAGATCTGTGTGCAGGGTGAGAACAGGTTGCCACTGTGGCCTTTACCTTGGATGCCAGACTTTGTAGGTATGGCCTTTTCGTTCTATAGAAAGGACAGGGATTGCATGTGAACTAGGTAGAATTGTGGATTAAGGGGATGTTGTCAAGGTAGTTAAGATTTTATACCAAGATGACTCGAGAGCTGTCTCATTTTTATAGAGCTTACCACAAAGGCAGTGCCCACAGTGAGGGTATGTTGTACTCTGAGCTGGTTCTTGCTGCAAGTCTTCAGCAGGTCGCTGTTTAACGCAAGTTTGTACTTTCTGACTTCTTGCATCACATATGCCAGCTCTTTCCTTGTACTGTAACATTAAGTAGTGTCATCTTTTTAGTGGTCAGAAGCAAGCACATTCAGTTTTAAGGATGAATACAGAGACAAACTACTAATAATAAAGATTTGAAAATGGGTCTGATCTCACTCTTGTTTGTATTACAGAAGGGCCTAGAGATTTCAGTCGGGAGTGTACTGAGATACAATAACAAAGGTTATCCACGCCCCAAAGAGTTTATCCCAGGGGCAGGCAGTTATTTTGGGCAGAGGGCCACTCACTGAGTTTTGGCAAGCCATCGAGGGCCGCATGACAGGCAGCCCAGGGCACATAAATATTAATTTTCTAAATTTTTTAGGGGCCCCACGGGCTGGATAGAATGGCCTGGTGGGACACACCCAGCCCCTGGGCCACATTTTGCCCACCCCTGGTTTATCGCTATAGGCCTTCTGTCATTATTAAACCACCAAGTGTCAAGGACACTAGGGGAGCTCTCTATAACAACCTTGATACATTCCTTGAAATAATTTCCACTCCAAAGGAAAATTGTCTGTAAGAACTCCTAAATTCCATCTTTGGCTTCAGTAATGACTTCTGTACCCTCTGCTAACTTCCCTACTACCCAATTCACAAGGACATGAAAGGTAAAAATAACTCAGAGTTGCTCGCTGCAGCAGTAACTTGTATTGTGCATGACTGAGGTAGCAGAAGAACATGGACGTGGTCTAGGTTGTTCGGGGCAGCCAAAAACCTGTAGGCATCTCCTACACGTAAAATGAAAGGTTATTCTGCATTATTCTTGATAAAAAGTCTTCCAACTGCTTTGGAAGGAAGGAACAGAATTTTCACCTAGTTTTGGAGCCTCCCATGGGAAGGGTTTTGGTGTACTGTTTAAATACAGAATTATGTGTGATAGGGAACCTTCTCTGGACCAGGAACATGAAGAATGAACGCTCTGACCAAAGGCATAAACTGATGAAAGAAAAGCAATTAAAGTTATGGTATGTAAATACTGAGTGAAATACATGCAGATGTGAGATCCACTTATTTGTTGCTTTACCAGTTTGTTTAATATCTCCTGGAAAGGCCTTATAGAGTAGATTAGAGGCCTTAAATCTTAATCTTGGTATTGAGTTAATTAGAAGCCCATTAGAACGGGAAAGCATGATTGTAAGGAGACATATAATAAAAACAACCACAATTGCCCCCCCCCTTTGAAATCTTAGCAGCAGTAACAAAACCCTTACTTTTTATTGGTATGAACAAAAGAAGACCTTTGAAATAACCAGTTAATTTTTTTACTAGAGCTTCAGATTGATTAAGGGCTCATTGTACATGGTATCAAGAGGAAATATATTACCGACTTTTTATTAAAACCAAGATGATTTCAGCAAAAAAAAAAATGAAAGTGAAAAATGCAATTCCCAAAAGAGTTTGTGACTTTTCAACCCACAAATTATTTCTGTGTGCATACACAAAAATACCAATCAGACTTCAAATGAACCCTGTAGTCAGTAGAGTGATCTCAATTATCTAAATATTAGTGTAATGCAGGAGGGTCACTCATTAGTAACACATGACCGACTTTGGAAAGCTTTAAAATATTTAAAAAATAAAGCCCTGAGCCCAAGAGCTAATAGCAGGGTTATGTTACTTATTTCCCACTAATTTCAGTGAAATCTAGCTCAGGCTCATGTTACCATTTATCTTCTAACTTCTCTGCTGCCAAATCAGAAGATACAGTTCTTGGTCTGTGAAATGTATGATCTAAGTTACGTAGTCCGTGTGCACCAATCTCTTACTAGACAGAGTGGCCTAACAGATAGTGTGCTGGACTGGAATTTAGGAGAGCTGATTCTATACTTAGTTCTCCCCCTGTCCTGGTAGAAGGCATTGAGTACATCCAGGTAGACTAGTACTGTCCTGGTAGAAGGCATTGGGTACATCCTTTTTGTTGCTCAGTATCCCACTTCTCCACTCACTTTTCTGTTAAAGTGCTTTGAGACTTAGAGAAAAGACTGAGTAAGAGCTAGGTGTTATAACTGACAAAATACTAAGCCAAATGTATCGTTCCTGTTATCCACCTTTCTTCTGTTCCTTTCACTAATTTATTACCTTCTTGATATCCATTGTAAACAGACATATCATATGTCAACAGAGGGAATCATCAGCTAGATGCAATAAACTGCTTAAGTGGGATATTTCCTATGAGCAGCTGAGGCTTGTATCTGGTGTGGGGCTGCTTGTTTTTCCTATCTCGGTATAGCGTGTGGCATGTGTATTTCTAGGATAGCTATTATAATGGATTAAATTTAGGCCCTACTAATACGTGCAAAATACTGGGATGCAAAGGATAGCTTATGGAAATATATTCTCATCTAAAAACAGACACAGGGATCCTTTCTAATTGCACTAAATCAACTAGAAAATTCTTAGGAGCTCACGTGGAACAGAAGGCCCTGCCAGTGCCTCACAGTAAAAACAATAACCACCAAGGTTTGAACAGGGACCCTCAAAGAAAAAAGTAGGAGATGAAGGAATCTCTTTTAGCATGCTGATTCAGCATAGCATAAGCATCCACATAAATCCATCTTCATTAATCAAACTGTTTAAAAACATGCTTCACTTTAAGTGTTTCCTTAAACTCTATCAAAAGTTAAACATACTCTTAAATGCTTTGCTCAACCAGGGCCTAGATAAGCGATAATTTTACTTTATCCTTTACATCACTAGTCTAGGTCTACCTATGGATACTGCAGTTTACTTTCCTTGTCTATAAAATATAGCCATGTCTTCTTTTGCAGAAACTGTTTAAAACAAATTAACTTTATTTTTAAGTGCAGGCAATAAGAAAGTAAAGCTGTTAGAGATGCTGTAAAACTCTATAATACTGGCACATTGCTCCAAATTCATCCCTAGTAGAACTGTTAACATCAGTGGAGTGAGACTGAGTGTATCTCAACTATCGTACAAGTTTATACACACAAGTAATAAAATAAAAAGTTTAATGATGAATAGTTTAATAAAAACTTCACTGATGGAAAGATAGATGATCTGAAAAGTCAAGATGAGTGTTTAATCTTATGTTTATGGGCCCTAATGTCTCATGCCAAATGCAAAAAAAAAAAAAGAAAGGCCAGAGCTTCAAAAAAAAAAATCATACTGTGTATTCTAAATGTAAAGCTTTTAAAAGTTATTTGGTTAGAGAGATGCTGGCCACTTAAAAATAATTAGAGAAGGGCCCAACCCAATGTGATAGTATTGAAACACCCTTCAAAGTATAGAGTAAAAGGAGTACAGTTTTCCCCATTGTACAGAAAGGGGGCCAAGGCACAGAGAAGTTCACTAATTTGCCCAAGGTCACACAGGACATCTGTGCAAACTCTGGACCTGAACTCAAACTAGTACCTTCACAAGACCATTCTGGTTCTTCATTATGTTTTTATCTGCTCCCTTGTCTTGCCACTTCCTGTCCATTTTCCTTCCATTTTATTCTGTATCCTTTGTCAGCTAAAGAGCAGTGTGTGCTTCAAAGCATGACCATATAGTGTGAACAAAACTTCGTCTTGCTCCCTCCAGTTGCTACCTGACTCTCTCTCTTTCTTCTGGCAGTGCTGAGTAATAAGGAGCCTCTTTTCTGCTTCCTACTAACATGAACAAAGAGCTGATAGGGAATTGTTGGCCATCAATGAAAACAACAGGGAGAGGAGATGGAGTGAGAGGAAGAGCACAAATAGGGAGACTATTTGTTAAAAACTAAAACAGAAAACGGAAAGACTCCCACTAGACATAGGTCAGGTCCAAGAAAAACACAATAGTCACATGCAGACAATAGTATTTACCCAGCTTCACACCAGTTAAAAATACACAAACCAATTTTTCATGTGTCTATCCTTACCATGTGCTTGTGTCTGCATGTTCACACTTGCATTTGCATGGTTGGCAACAGGGTGCATTAGGAGGCTGACATGGAGCAGAAAGAGTTAAAGTTTACAGGTCTAAAGTCCTGTGACAGGCAACAGGATGCTAGAACATTGAGAATCTATTTTAAAAATATCCTGAGATGGCTAGAATCAGCATGGACCGCTACATTAAATAAGAAAACCAGCAAATTAAAATGTAAAACATGAAAAGGTTCCATAGGTGAATACTGTCCATAGGGACCTAAGCAGATCATCAAGTCTGACCCCCTGCCATGGGCAGGAAAGGATGCTGGGGTCAAATGACCCTGGGGTAGGGGGCTGTCTAGCCTCCTTTTGAAGACCCCCAGGGTAGGAGCCATCACCACTTCCCTTGGAAGTAAGTTCCAGCTCCTAGCCACCCTGACTGTGAAGTAGTGCCTCCTGATATCTAGCCTGAACCTACTCTCAGTCAACTTACGGCCATTGTTCCTTGTAACCCCCGGTAGTGCTCAGGGGAACAGGTTGACCCCTAAAAACAAATAGACGGGTTATTTTGCCAATGCAATTCTCTAGCCTTGTCACAGTGCTTCAGTCATGGAATGGAGGTGTACTACATCTAACCTTCGGAGTGCATTTACGTTGGAACGTGTTCAATTCAAAATATTAACACTATGTTCAGTGTTATTTTTTCCCTTTACACACAACGCTTGCACAAGAGTATGCATCTTCCTCTTTCCCAGATTAATGTGTATGTCTTCTTGTCAAACATCATTCTTGAAATTCCCAATTTCTGTTTACAGCCAAAGCAATCCATCCCCCACCTGCAGCACCAGGAGAAAATACCATTTACAGCAGATAGAAAATAAATTCTATTAAGATCTTGCCATGATCTTTTCTCAGCAGCTAAACTGGGGCTGTCCAACTTATTAGCAGCCAGGGGCTGCACCATTTTGGGCCATGCCCCACTTTGCCAGGTATAAGCACCCCTGCTACCACATGGGCTGGGCCCTTCCCCTCTCCCCACTGCTGCACTTTGCATGCAGGTGGGCAGCACCCTTTCTGTTGCACTGGGCACACAGGTCCATGGTTGACTCCCTTCCCCCTGACTTACTTGGGACAAGGGTGCAAGAGTGAAAGACAGAAAAAGGAGAGGAAGCTTGGTGACTCCAGCTGCTGCAGCAACCAAAGCAATGCAGGGAGTCGCTGCCAGGGGGAGCCTGGGTGCTGCAAATGAACCCCAATTGAACAGCCCTGGGTTAAATACTTAAGTATTGGCCTCTACACTTTTGCAGGCCCCTAGGTAAGTGCTTATTTAAGATCAGCTGGGGTTCTTCACCCAGGTTTATTGTGCCTACAGACTCAGGCAGGCATAACTTTGTTGTTATACAACAGGCTCGCTTTTTTAAGTTACTTTTGCGATCAGAAGTGTTCAACAGGCAGCCACCTAGGAAAGTTCCAATCAGTGTGCCAGCCTCATCCGACCTTGCCCTTGGCTATCATAAATCCAGTTTCAGAGCAATTCTACAGTTACTTTAACTGACTTTATGCCCCTTAACCACTGACAAAGTGTGTTTTCTTATGAATGGAAAGAAATGCCTACTTGTTCAACAGAAAGCAGGGCATTTGATTATTTTTCTTCCTGGGCTCATAAGCTTGTAACTTGGAAGGCAGATGAAAGGCTTTTGCATTTATCCACAGCTCTGTTTGTCAGCTAATTTAGCACAAACACATGCCAGACAGTACTACAAAAATTAAATGTCAATCCAAGGCATCCAAAATAGATGTTTAAAAAAATCATGTCAAATTTTTATGCTTTTAATCCATAAAGCTGAAGTTTTAATTATAAAGCAGCTAGTGAATCTGTTTAGATTGCAATTATGTGAAGCAGCTTTCAGATGAACTGCATTTCTGTCACTTTCAGAAGTTTAATTATTTTCCCCTATGCGAAAGCTGAAGGGTTAATAGAAACAAAAACGATTGTAAATGGTGAGGTGGGGGGGAGAGGGGAGAGAGAGAAATAAATCCCTGCTATGTGCAAGATTTGTTTTGAGATGTAGGAAAAATTCAAGTAATAGCTCTTCCGTGGTATAACCATTCTACCCATGTCGGAGCCAATATACCTAAATGTTTTCTACGCCTCAAGTTGCTTCTGAGACCTGAGGCTCATCCAGTAAAAGAGCTCCACTAAATATACTTGGAACATACTAGGAAGCCACAGTTATACAGGTGAGCGAGAAGAATTAAATCTGGTTTTAAAAAGCTTCCTTTAGACAATAGTCATTAGAATTATTGCACACATAGAAAGTGTCCACCCATTTAGTTATTAGGTGTCATAAAGTATCTCAAACACCAGGAAGAAAAAGTCAGGCTCTTTGCTCCTCACTCATACAAGCCATAAATAAACTACCGTGTTTTATGGATTTCAGTAACGCTTACTTGGGCACCATGCTTTCTAGTGACCTCTCAATGCTTTCTGCAGCTAGCCTTAATTATTGGAGTATAAGAAGAGCCTCCCAGCAGAATTTCCCACCCAGAATCCATCTGGGATACTCAACTTTTCCCAGCACAGTACCAACACTGCATCTTTTCTTCCAATCCAAAACTCAGTAACATTTTTTGAATTACCATATTTTCAAACATACAACATACCCCAGAATATAATATGCACCTTCTTTTTTGGAAGGCAGAATGAAGGAATTTTTTTTTTTTCAGAGTTAAAGCTGTCTAGAGCAGGGACAAATCCTAATCTTAAGATGACTCATGCACCCTTTCCTGCTTAACTGAAGCTGAAGACTGGTCTCCATGAGTGGATCTATGATTTTGGAGAGAGCTACAGAGTCTCCAAGACTCTGAACTAGGAAGAGAGAAACCAGAAGCAGCCAGCTGACAGCAAAATTGCCTTAGGAAAGGTTAACTTGATTAGTGAAACATCAAAACTATTGAAAAGCAGAGAAAATCATTAAAAGCTTTGCAGTGAAGAACAATTAATCATTAAGTCAGTTGATTCCCTCAGCTGCCTGAATAGTAATGCAACAGCTACTATACTGTTGAGCAAAAATCCAAGCAGGGTCTTTCTCTGCAGGGCAGAAAATCAGCTTGTCTCTTAGTACAAACTCTCAAATTTTGCTGGACTATTTTTGTGGGAAAAGGTGCACGATTAAAAAGGCTAATAACCTAGTAACTAAACTTACTAGCAATGTTCAAGTTATTGCTGAGGTGTCCAGTGCTTTTGCTTGAATGTGCTGGACAGTGAGAAGCAATCTTTAAAATATCGATACATGAGTCAGAAGACATAACATTCTTTCTTGATTTATTTCTGTAATGAAAATAATTTGGTTAATTGATTTCAATTAATGTTAAGGTAGAGACTAATTTAAATTTAGCTGATACATGCTGGAACCTATTGGCACAGCAGGATTTTATGAAGAATAATTGCATATGTGTTGTATTTTTCTTTGCCCAGCTCCATCTGCCGTGCCTCTGTATGGAAACAAGGAAAGCAGAATTTTGTTGATAATCTTACTCTATTTTATTACTGGTTTATTTGGTTCAATGCTTTCAGTGCAGACTTGTTGAAAACCATTTTTTTTTTAACAGTGGAAAATTAAACTTGCTGTACAGAGGCAGAGATGAATGACCACCATCATTGGTTTCTGTGAGAAGGGAGGGTTTTTGTTTTCTAAATAACCTGGACAATATTTTTTGTTGCAACACTGAGCTAGGGCTTCAGACTCTTGCCATTAAGAAAAGGCATTTCTAAAAGAAAACCACAAATGGGTTTTAAGCACCAAAGAAGATAATCCAATACTTGCACAAAAATGTATTTTTCACTTCTCCATCTAAGTAGTTTCACGCACAACTAAATGCATGTGACAATTTTCCTCATTACAAATCAAAAGCATTATAATGTGATTAGTGAAGAAAAAAGGAGTCGAAATTTGAATATGTGGGATAAATTACTTAAAAAAGAAGGTCAAATATTAAAGGTAAATTATTTGCCTAAGTTTGATTATTTATAGAGTATTAAAATGTAACCATCAAAGAATGCATAATACAGTAATACACAATAATTACCATGATATATTGAATAAAGCCAATTAAGGAAACTTCCCTTGCCCAAACTGAATCTTTCCAGCCACCAGAACATAACACGAATCAAAAGACCATGTCCTCAAAGTCAGTAGACAAAGGACCAGTGGTAAAGCAATTTCCAGCACCTAGTAGATTGCTTTCACACACTGCCACCAGTGTTCAGCATTAGTATGTAGGGACCAGCTGGTAACAATTATTTTGATGCTGCTCAGGGAGAAAGGCGATTTGTAGGGAAAACAGGATCCAAACCACTCAGGATTTAGAAAACAAAAGTCAACACTGAATTGCCCATGGGAGCAAACAGGTAACTTTTTGTGTCTGTGGAGGACAAGAAATTCAGGCTCCAAAAAGCTACAGTTACTTTAGTTGCCATTATAACTTTTATGCTCTTAGCTTTGAAGTAGATGTATGTATGCGCTATTGTATACACTTAAGACAAAGAATCCCTGGAGTATACCTTGTCTGCTTTAACTACTTGCACAAGCTTTCATTAAGAGTTGTGTGGCACCTGTTGTTCCACTCTTAACATTTTTCTAATGATTACATTGCAAACCCACTACTGGCTCTTGTCCTGGGAAAGTATCAACATTAAAGTAGCACTGAGGAGCATTTTGGTAATGTGCTTTTCCCCCTCTTCTGTTGAGCAACCAGATAGAGAATAAAATGCCTTGGAATAAGTGGTGAGGAATTGGGATTCCTAGAAATCGGCCTATGCTACTTTTTATTATATAAGCTATTTAAGTCATTCTTTATAACAGAGTCTAATTGATTTACTGAGAAGGCACGTCTACCAGATATGGCGAATGAGGTTGCCTTTTCAGACAGACAAAAGGAGATGGTTAACTATGTTCTAGATCAGTGGTTTTGTCTAAGGGGTCCATGAAGATGACTATGATCAATCAAAAGTATGTGAATATCTACACTTACAAGTCAAAGGGGTCTACACCTCCATTTGAATTTTTTTAGGAATCTGCACATGAAAAAAGGATGAAAACCACTGTTCTTGATACACTCATCTCACAGACTCTCCACCCTGCTGTAACTCTGTTTAAAAACATTTCAGAATGGGACTCTTCAGGAAGCTGATAGCAGATTCCTCATTCACTCAGCCATTGACCTGAAAGAAGTGAGCATGTGACAGGAGCATAGATGGCAGAAGGCCAGGGCTAACAGGGCTCAGCCCCCCCTCCCCCAATGTGGGGCAGCGGGTAGGGCCACAGGGCAGCCCAGCCATGGTCTCTGGGCAGCTGCAGCAGAGGTGGGGAGAGATGCACATGTAGCCAGGACCACAGCTCAGCATGTGGATCATTGGCTGCCCAGCATGGCAGGAAAGTACCAGTCAATTCTGTGAAGGGGAAGGGCCTGCAGGGGGGCAGATCATGGCTCCCACAGTGAGGGAGGGAGTGGGGCAGAGGCAGGGGTGAATGGGGCCCCAGCTGGGCTGGGTGGTGGGACAATCAGAGGCTGGCCTGCTCATCCAGGGGCATGGGGGTGGGGCTCCCACCACTGTGTGCACCCCAGCAGAGGCCCAGGGGGCGGGGGGGTGGTACCTGTCCCCGCCACTTGCCTGCTGCCTCAGGGTTGTGCCACACCCTTGCCCCCCTGGCAGCGGGATGCACATGGTATTGCATAGCTCTTGAGGCAGCAGGGCACAAAGCTCAGTGTGCAGCAGCAGCTGCCTCTGTCCTACACATAGATAGGGGGCCACATGGCCCCTGGGCTGCCCCTGTGCCTCCCCTGGGGTGCGCACAGCAGTGAGAGCCCCCCTATGCCCCTGGGTGAGCTGAGCGGGCTCCGATTGTCCCACTGCCCAGCCAGCCACAGCCCCATTTTCCCCAGCCCCTGCCCCACTCCCTCCCTCACCATGGGGACTTTAATCTGCCCCCTTGCCCCTTTTCCCTCCCTCGACCCCTTCCCCCACAGATGTACCTGCCAGGTTGGGGGGGTGCAAGTGCTCAGCCTCCCCCCAAATAATTTTTTCTCCCTCTGCCTATGTACAAGAGCAGCTCTAACTAGTAGAGAACTAGACAAGGCAGTGTTCTGTTTCACTACACTCCAGGACTGGCATTTTTTACTCCCTTATTCTAGGGGTGGTGGCAGTTGTTGGAATAAGAGGCCAAATTTCTACCCACAGAGAGGCCTCCTCTGGCTTCTTTAAAGCTATTTAGTGCCACTTATGTGGGCCAACATACCCTTAACAAAGCAGAGAACTTGATCCTAAATATTTTGACAAGAGAATTTGCTCAGGACATTCTTTGGTGCTATTTGAGATTTACAGAGTAGACACATAAAGGATTGTGCTATACATGATGCTCACAAAAGCATAACTTTTTTTTCCAAATTACCAAGCACCAGTGACCCTCAGGATTGCTGATCAGTCGATGAGAATTTATTCTGACAATGAGCTATCTTCTGTTTCATGGATGGGTTTTATTGACAGTGCTGAAAGAATGGTGGGAAGAATTCTATAAATCGAGTCTGAACTTCACTCCAGCTTTCTGTCTCCCAAAATTTAATTGAAACACTTTGCCATTTTTCTTTTTTGACTTTATACTCATCAGTACTTTTACTTCAGATCCAGGAAATATAATTGGCTTCCTGTTCTTTCTATTATAGTAGTGCTCAAAGTGTACTAGGAACCATACACAGGAGGACCTAGTCCTTGCCCTGAACACCTTACATTCTAAATGATAGGTAATAAGGAGAAATGAAGGTATTTGGTGAAGGGGCATTCTAGAGAAAACTAGACTCACTTCAAGCAGGCAATGTATGGAAGCCTTCTTATAACTTTTATAAAACCAGCATGGTTTCTGAGAACTCTTAATTTTGAAAGGGATACAAGAGCTTCATGTCATCTCATCTGCTTTGGTCATGGCAGGTTTGAGATGTCCTGCTTCCAATTATATCAGTGGCAAAATGTGTATTCCTTAATGAGAGTGGGCAGTACTGTAGCAACGGGGGTGGGGGGCAAATGGGGCATCCGCCCTGGCTGCCGAAGCAAAGGGGAACAGGTGCTGTGACACTGAGAGTGGGATTGGGCTTTTTGGTAGTTCAAAAAAACTGAAAAAAATCCATATATAAACAAATTATTTCTACAAATGAGAAACAGATACCATTAAAAGAATTAGGAAAAAAGTTTCTGAGTAAAATGTATCCAGTGCCTGCTATCAGGGCTGTCCCTGGGGGAGGGGGACAGGGGCAAATCAGGGAGACCTCCCTGGGCCCTTTGCTTTGGAGGGCCCCATGGGGCTGAGTGGAATAGCCACAGCCCCTCCTGCAGGGCTTGCCTAGAGCTGGTGATTCAGTGCTGCTGCTGCTACCGCCAGCTTCACGTCTGGCCACTTGCCACGTCTCACCCATCACCGCTGCCTTCATCCAGGCCATCCAGGCCCCACACAGGCTGATTTACCTTGGGCCCCACACTCTGCTAGGATCATCTCTGCTTACTATCTTACTCCCTTGAGTGTAACTTGTTAAATTTATTTGAAAGAAGGAAACATTTATTTTCTAAAGAACAAAGACATGCTGTTTCAGTCAAAACAAAGAAAATTAATTACTAAGTTGGTGATGAAGAATTGCACTAACCACTCAGTTCTTGTAATTTTAAGAGATGTACAGCCATAGATAATAAGATAAAGAATCAATTCCAGAGGTCGTCATAACCATTATAACTCCATGAGATAACCTTCCTTAATGGACAAGGCATTTTTTACAGTGTAGTTCTCAATGAAGTACAAAAAGCAAGACAGATGGCTATCGTAAGGGAGACAAAGCAGTTATTCCTATGCTAAATCTTGGTTAAAGTCTCCCCCTGCTGTTTTATAAAATGTTAGTTAATGTGTTTGGGACAAGAAGTAATAGAAAGATTTAATTCCTTGTTGGTTAAAGAAAAACAAAACTTAAACTTTGGCATTGTTATTTTATCTGAAAATGTGTAGTATATATGAAATACATGAAAATATACACATACGTGTGGTATATATGACATACGTAATTTGGAAATGGCTTGTTGTTTTCAGCAAATTGCACTTTGTTCTAATTATGTAATACTGGTAATTTGGTAGGTTGGGACTGTTCCCATGGTCATATTTGGAGAGTTTTGAGAATGGGTATCTGTGGAAATACTTGTAGCTTTTTTACAGTTCAGCTCTTAATACAATTTTTCTAATTAGCCTTTGGACGATAAAATACTGTTGTTTGAAATACAGAAAGTGAATGTACCAGTCTTGGCTACTTAGAGTTTTATTTTAATGATCAGCATGGTTTGTAAGATTTTAACCAAGATTCACACTTCAGGAGCATGTATGTCATGGACCATTACATCTACAAAACAGCAAGCAGAAAGTATGGGGATTAGCTAACTCTATGACAGTATAAGGAAGTGGATTGACTGAGGTAGTTATGATAGTTCATATCAATATATGAATCTAAGACATTTCAGGGATACTTACTGATGTGACAAAGTTTTGACGGGAAGGTTTCTGAGATCCCAGGTGGACAATCAGGGCTGGAAAGAGAGAGAGAGATCAGAATTTACTGGTAACATTTTCAGTTTCCGCATGGATGCCTCCACTCAATTCCATTTCATGAACATGTTCGAAAAGTTTTGCTCCACTGAGGAACTGAACAAGCTTTGAAACCTTGAAAGTTGTTCTCCAGCCAGTTCTAGTAATTAATAGCATTTAGACTGCACAGTCAAAGTGAAGGTGATAGCCAAAGGGTGTGACATGTAGAAGGATTATTTCAATTTAAAGCCCTGTCATACTTTACTTCCAAATGAACAAAATTACTTATTTGAAAAAGAGTATTTGATCAGTTATTGGCATAGTAAGCATATTAAAGCATCTTAGAAATAGCAAACAAGATTTAAAAGAAGAAAATGTACAATGACCCTGTACCAGGTTAGCCTGCTCCTTCAAGGTTCATGGGACTTGGGCCAAAAACAGAACCAGAACTTTCATTGGGGAGGATAAGAGTTGGTCCCACACAGTGCTGCATGTCTCAGCAGAGTGCTTCCAGGATCTGCTGGAACATTTTGTGAGTTAGCTAACTCTTACAGATCATTTCATATCCACTACACCCTAGGAAACTCGGTCCAATTTGATAAGACCTAAATCAGCAGCTGTCACATGATTCCTGTAAAGGGCTCAGACAACTCAGTGGGAAGGGTGCTGTAGAAGAAGAGAGGTGGGTTTCTGTGGCAGGCTTTTTGGTCTTTGTATCCTGTTTTGATCAGCAGAATGGCTTTTTTTGGGTGTTTTACAAGTTTTTATGTTTGTGCTAAAACATGTACTAAGGGAAGGTCCTGAAAGAGAGCTGGGTATGATTCTAAATGTTACTTGAACTGATTGTAGTGCCCACCAATTTAAATATTGTGAAAACAAAGCATGACGTTGGTCCCTGGAAATAAATGTAAACTGAAGCAGATACAAAAAAGACAGTAAGTGTGTCTGGTGAATTCCTTCCATATGTACATGTGATACAGATTTTTTAATTAAAAGGGAAAAGATGGAGGATGCCATCTGTGTATGAGCACAACATCAGCAAAAGATGGAAGTACTCATCCCATAGTATCAACAGAAGCAGTAAGAAACATAGGCTTACCAACAGGCCCCAAATGTAAGTGCCCCAAATGTCTGAAGAGAATCATGGACTTGGTGGGTCTGAAATACTTTGAACAGGTTCTGCCTGTGTATGGAAAGAGAGACCCTGAGAAGGGGGGAGGGAAAGGTGACCCTTCTCTGCAACTTCCGATGGCAGAGCCAGGATTGTAATTGAGGACTGCAGCACCATGCTGCACTCCAGAGTCAGTGCTCACTGTGGATTGGTGGCAACCAAGCCCAGAGAAGTACTTCTTGCCCCAGAGAGGGACAGCTGGGGAGAGACTGCAGTGTTGCGGCACAAAAGACACTGGTGGACTCTCCCACTTGTGCTGGTCTGTGGTGAGTGGCAGACAGGCACAAGCAGCTGGCACAGGTGACCAGAGTTTTGCTGGCTAAGGAAGGTACCAGTGGGCAGGATTGGTGCTGACCGTGGTGGAGCACTTGAGCTGAAGAGAAGCCAGATCAGGAATGACACAAGGTGAGCTGAGAGCAGGGAGAGGGGCTGCTCAGTGTGGAAGTCACCAGGAGGTGACTGGTTTTTTTGTTGTTAAAAGAGTGAAAGTAAATTGAGGAAAAGTGACTCAGAGTACATTGAGAGACTTTACAAACCACCTCGCTTCATAGATGGGGGAAATAAATTGATAAAAATGCTTGTCTTTTGGGCGGGGATTACAACTGATTGAAGCCTAAGTTGATGTTTAAATTTGGACCTCTGTGGGACTGTGACAAGGGCAAATGACAGGGAGCATTGACCCCAAAGACAAGGCATCTCCTTGTTGAATTAATTCTGGTTTGTTTTGGGACTATTAAAAAGAATTAATGTTTGAGTGCACAAGGACACCTTGTCAGTGGACCCACAACAGGGGAAGGACCTTTTTTTTGTTGTTGTTGTTGCACCTTTGATCAAGAATCTGAGGCCCCATGGGGGGATTTGTTGCACAGTAGGATCTAATGTGGATCCCTGGCAGCTCAGATAGGTTTGCCATACATGGCCTGAAGTGTAGGGGAGGGGTTCCCCATGATAAGAGAATCCCATAACATCGAGGAAGTGGTAAGGGTGGGGTGTAGGGAAGGGTAGAGCCTGTCGCAGCCTGATAATAGTTGGCCGGATCTGAGATTCTAGACATTTCTGGGTTAGATCATGGAGAAGATTTATTTAAACAACCGGGTTCAACAACAAAGAGATGGTTACAAATAACAATAAAACATGAAATGTGACTATAACATACAATAACACCACAAACATAAACACATATCAGTGGCACTTATTGGTCAGAGCCGGTTGCCAAGCGTGCACGCTTTCTGTCCAGTTAGGCTTTGTTAGCCTCTCACAAGTCAGGTGTCCTGGAGCTTGTGAGCTGACTCTGGCCGGTGAGGCATGGTCCAGTGCGATCCTCGTCATGACCTCAGTCTCTGACTGATCGAATCGAAGTTGATGGTCCCAGTGTCGATCTGGAACGTCTCCACTGGTGTTTGGGTGCGCTGAGACTTTGTAGTGTTGGCTGAGCCACTCACAATCTTAGGTTTTGAATCATGCCCTTATTTGGAAGACGCCATCCCTTATGGATACAAGCCTCAGAAAGCACGCATCATCGCTTAGGAGAAAATGCATAGTCGTTTACCTGCAAGACCAAGCTATGGAAATTCCCATGGAAATTCCCCAAACCCCACTGGGAGTTCCCTCACAAGAGCCCCACAAAGAAACTCCTCTAACAGGACCCAAGGCAGGGGTGGAAAAATGCAGCCTGGGGGCTGAATGCAGAGCCCTTCTATCTGGCCCGCAGAGCCCTTAAAAAATTTAGAAAAGTAATATTTATCTGCCCTGGGCTGCCTGTCATGAGGCTCACGATGGCTCACCAAAACTCAGTAAGCGGCCCTCTGCCCAAAATAATTGCCCGCCCCTGCCCCGCCCCTGTCCCAAGGTATCACCCAGCAGAACTAGCTCCCTAACAGAAGTAAGATCAAAGTTGTGGTAGGTGAGAGACTAGCATGTAACCTTATTGAAATCATTTTAGAAGTAAGAGGGCTGGCGTGTCATGGGTGCTAAGGCACATGGTTGACAGGCTATAGCAGAAGCATTCATGGCATGGCCCTGTAAAAGTCCAACGAATTGTCAAGTCTTCACCAAGCATCTCAGTTGTCCGTACCTCTTGCATTGTCTGTTGATTTTGGTAACCAAGGAGACACCCTCAAAAAATGTCCCTCTTCACAGGTGACCCACACTCTCGCGTTCTCACCTGCCACAATTTGATTGTATACTTAATTAAATTGGGAGAAAGAGTATGTGAACAGGTCCGGTTCCAAGGTTTTCCTTCTGATCGTGTAAGGGCTCCTCCTTCCCCTGAACCCCTAGCTTGAGCCACACCATTAGGATGTTCATGTTCTTGAAAGCACTATATTGTTTGCCTTGGGTGAATCACTCACAGGTGACCCCCAAATGTTGAAAAGAAACACAATGTCAGTTTGTTTGACACTCACAAGCATCTCACTATAGAAATAAACAGGAGGCCCATTGGCTCTGCAACCTCACTCACCCTCAGGTATGAGTGTAGGTTACAGCCTTAGTCCCATGCCTCCCAGTCTAGTCACCGTCCCTATATGGCTTCTGCCGGGATGTATGAAACAAATAAAAATTAATTTTTCATTCAGCACTCACCCAGCAGATGTACCAAAGATTACTCTTCAGTTGGTGCATTCATTCCCTAATATGAAGCCTCTGCAGCTAGGCTCCTGTTGCAACTCCTCTAGCTGCTGGCTCCCATGCCACACTCTATCACCTGACTCCTCTCCCCTTCTCCACACTGTGTTCTGTCTGCCTGACTCTCCTCCCCTGGCTCCAGGATGCCACTTCCAGCTGTTCTTGGGAGCCTTTCAGATTTCCAGTTGTCTCTCTTCCCCAAGTGGTTATAGGAAGATCTTTTATGACTGGCACCAGATCCCTTCCTCCTATCCAGAGAAAGCACCAGCTAGAAAAATGTATTTTATGGTAGCATCCTGCCTCAATGGCATGGCAGTGCCAGGTGATGAAGCCTCTTGGCCCACAGCTGCTCTTGCTGTCTCGGGCTGCCTCTTCACTTCCTCACACAAATCTGTAAATTCTGCTAAATACCTTATCACAAGGACATGAAAAGAAAGGATTCAAGAAGGAAATTTGGCCAAACAAAGCATAGAAACAACATCAAGAGTGCATAAGTGCTAAAACAAGCGTGTATGTTGACTAGAGATTCCACAACTTCTCAAGGCAGCTTGCTCCACTGTCTTATAGTTTTTGCAGTTAAGGTTTCCTGAGATTTGGTGTGCATCTACTTTACTTCAGTTTAATCTCCACATGTCCTGCCCCTTCTGGAAAAGAAGGACAATGTTTCTCCATCTTCTTTGTGGTAGTCTTTCAAGTAATAAGTCTCCTCTTAATCTTTTTTCCAAGCCAAGCATGCAAAGTGCCTTCAGCTTTCTCATATAGCTTGAATTCCGTTCCCTTTATCATGTTGTTCATACACCTCTAGACCATCTCGAATTTCTCTACTTCATGGAAGTTTTACTCATTTATACAAATGCAGCTCCACCTGTGTCAATATTGTATTCCTACCATATTATTCTGTATCACATGAATATATGATTTAGCATATGAATTGTGATAATACCTTTAAATCCTCATCATAAGCAAGGACCCCATGCTGGCCATGGTACAGACAAGCAAAGAAGATGACCTCTGCCATAAAAGCTTACAAGAAAAAGCTTGTTATAAACCAACTGGAACATAAACATGAAACCAATAGCACAGGTCCTCCAGCTTGGAACAATATGCTTTGCTCTTTGATTTTGTGGCTGTTTTCAGTTTGAATAGGGTTGAAGGGTTGTTGTAACTGTGAAGGGCCAGAAAATGAGAGAAGCAAAGGATTTTAGGTAATATCTTTTATTGTACCAACAACAACAATTGGTGCAATAAAATATATTGCCAAAAGCAAAAGAGCCCTTGCTTTGGCTTGAATAAATAGTTCTAGAATTAGTGGTTTGCAGATCAGTATTTGTAATGCTCTAAATTGGATTGGTTGGCAAATCAAGTTTACAAAAGAAGGTAAGCCAAAACTTGATTTATTTATTGCAAGACGAGGAAGTGTTTAAAAAATTGTAAGGTCAAGTAGCTGCCTCTTTAATATGACTAGCAGAGCAACTATATTAGATGAACACATATTATTAAATTAAAGCAGATAATAAGTGTTTGTATTGGTTTTGTCATTTTAGTGGCAATTCAAATTGCCAGGCTGAGAAGCAGTGGGCGTTAAGTGCCTGAGTAATAAAACTGTGAATCAGTGGAGAATGTAGCAAGTTACAGGTATTATGGGGCAGATGACAATGAATTATGATCACGAATATTACTTGGACAATCAGAGAATAAAAGAGAATGATGGGGATTAATAGTTTTGTAGATCTTGAAATTAATCTAGGAGTGTCGACAGCCATGACACAAACACTACCGCCAAAGTGACTGCAGTGCAAGAGATCCTTCGTTAGTACAAATAGAGGTTGTGCCACACCAGTTTACAGATGATAGGTCCTCATATTTTTATATCTGCACTTCAAGACAGACATCTGTTACAGGATCTTTCCCTGGTCGGGCTTACCACAGATCACGAATAGGCGGGAGAACAGCGAACAGGCTTGGTAGCTTTTATTACTGAATATCAATGTAGTCGCACAGCGGCTAGAACTCACCCTAATGGTGCGCGAGACCGATGAACCTGGCTGGTGAGTAGGTGCTGGGGGTTCAGGTCACCGGGATCAGGCAGGTCTCTGCATCCTCCTTCGGTTGGCCACACTGAAGGCCGAGCCGTGTCCGTATTAGTCTGCCGTGAATCGTTCCGAGTCCGTTGGACGCAGGAAGGACCCTGATGATCAGGTGCAGGCTCCTTTTATAGCTTAGGTGACGTGCAGTGGTGTGTTTGTGTGAGGCACCTTTCGATAGGCCCATGGCGCTGACTGACTGGCACTGGACTCCGCCTTGTGGAAAGTTCTAGCTACCGCTTATCTTTCACATTGATGGCAGAAAAACAACTATGGTGTCTGCCTAGCAACTATTACAGAACTCTGTATAACTTTTCTGATTGGCAAACATGGCCACTTAACAAACATAGTGATCACAACAACATCCATTATACATTTAAAAACAATTGGAAGGTCATTTCTTAGTGTTGAGAGACTTTAATACTACCCTTGGCCTGTTCCTGAGAGATACCTGATACACGCAACTTCCCTAAGTTTCATTCTGGAATTCCAGCTATTCAGACCAGTTAGGATTTGGTCCTGTATTTGAAACCAGCAAAGTAAGAGCTGTAAATCCCATGTGGTACATAACCCTGACTCAGATGTTCTCTTGATTATGTGTGCTCCAACAGCACCTAGAAGCAGTGATCAAAACTGGGAACCTCCTGTGCTAGAACTGCATATGAAGAGAGACAGTCCCTGCCTAAAAGACAAGAGATGGCATAAGAGAGGACATGTTTAACTGTGTGATATTGGTTGGTAAACAAAGATAGCATTATTTTATGCCACTTGTGAAATAATATGTGGCCAAATTAAGTATGGCCACGCACCAGTTTTTCATGAGTTTTGGGATACTAAATATTTTACTCAAAGCTCCATGTCTTGGAGTCATGTGAGCATACCAAGAACTGGGCTTTAATTAAAAATTTTTAAAAATCCAGTTATTCATGTGTTAGAAATATTATCGAAAATGCATTATCAATAGTGTTGTTAGAACAGCACGGCTGCCAGCTCTCCCTGTCTCCCTGGTGGAAGGGGGGGGGGGAGATTGAAGAAAAAGCTACTAAGGGCTCTTTGTATTAAGGTATCACTCTCTCTCTTTGTTTTGCAAATTTACTATCTCTTTGTTACAGTAAAGCATATACTCCTTAGCGTTCTCATGCAGATAAGAATAATTGCCATCTTGTCCTTGGGTTTGAACTTCTTGTAACCTAAAGTACTTTCTGAGCAAGCGCAATTAGCTAATACATATAAGCCTATCCGCCCCGCATACTTAAGTAGTTAATTATAATACACATGCGATGTATGACGTGACGTCATTTCATATATGTTTGTATGAACCGGAAATGAGTTGTAAGAGTTCCTGCTTCTGTACACATGCTCAGGAGAGAGGGGATAAAAGCCTGCTGGGAAGTGTTCCCCGCGGGCAGAGAGTTTGGTCTTTTGTCTTCTCTCTCTGACCCTATTTGCAAATATATACCTTTTGTATTACCAACAATGTGTGCCTAAAGGATCATTAATATTCATGAGCCTCCAAAGAAACGAACCGTGATTTTTACATCACATGGCTGCAGAGAAAATCTTGAGATGTGAAGCTTATTGTTTCAAAAAATTAAGAGGCAAACGAAGAGCCCCAAATGTACTATTAAAAAGCCTCAGTGTACTATTCAAAATCCTTTTTTCCTTTGGGGGAAAAAGGACTCATGATTTTTTGAATGCTTGAGGTTGGTCATACTGTATTACATATGTGCAAGGAGACAAGAGTAGCCTGTGCACTGAACCTGAGCTGACTTTTCCTTATTTTTAAATGCTTACCTCTGCCATTTAAGCATTGCAATGCAGTAGCTGCTTGCATTTAGTTAGGAATGTAAAAAATGTTTCTGCTGGCTAATGTCTAGATACCTACCTCTGCATATGTTGGAAATATTCACATTTATCTTGTAGATATTTTATTTTATGAGGTTTTTGCTTGTTTGAGAGACTGTACAGACTGCCCAGCATCCTAAGACTCTTCATATTATATTAATTTCTGTAACTGCTGAAAATTTCCATCTAATTAGGAAAATGGGCTGATTATGGTAAATGCAGTTTCTTCTGTTGCTGGTTTTGGCATGATGTAAAAGCACTGGAAAGTTTTAGTTTTTTAATCTAAAATGTTCTTAAAGTCTCCTTTTTCCTAAGCATTTCCTATTATTTTTCTTTAAGCTGTTGTATCGAGTGGGGGAAAGGATGGTCCTATACCAAGGGGACAGAGCACTGATTCTGGACTCGGTCTTGCCACTGCTACACACATGAACGCATTCAGCAGTCGCAAGATTAGGCCACAAGTCACAAGCCCTGCTCAGGTGAGTAACAACATTTTGTCTTTGTCAGAACATCTCAAATCCTGAAAAAGGGTTTTCCTGCAAAAGCAATATACTTGTTCTCACAGATCCCAGTGTCTTTTATCCTCACATAAAGGAAACAAGTGTCAAGCATCAAACATTCCTATTGAACAAAATAAAAGTTTGTATTCACTGAATAGTAAAGCAGAAGTACAGATGCAGCATCATACAAAATAGCTTATGCTGCACACACCTGCTGAAAACAGCTGTGAAATTCCCATAGCTGAATCCCTCTCCTTCCCACTGAAATGCTATAGGATACTTTGTGGATTGTCATTTCTTCTGGATTTGTTGCTGTTTTTCCATGCTGATTCCGTGAACTTAAACCTTTGTGGATGCGTGTGTATTATTACACAGAGTATGCATTCTGGGGGGGGGGGTTTAGGAAAGAAAATAAGGATTTTCACTGTCTTCCTGTGCAAGTACACACACCTTATAAAATATTTGTGGGCCAAAAATTAATATTGTAGGGAGGGCAATGTAGTACATATGATTTCTTAACTCTAAACCATCTCATTAAAAGGACTCTGTGGAGTAAGGTGCCCCCTAGTGGTTATGCACTCTGAAAATATTTCCATCTTGTTCCCCACTCCCTCTCAGACATTAGAAAACTAATTATTTCTTTTCAAGTAGTGGCACAATTCTTGCTGCCATTACATTGTTATCATTGCTCTCCACTCCTAAAAAATATTTCTGTTTTAGTGAGTGATAATGGCTGCCAGTAAAGAGGAAATACAGACTCACACAGCATAGTTCTTGATTTCATGGAACTTAAGAAAATTATCCTATTTCAATTTAAACCCCAAAAGATTCTGGGCCTGATCCTGCAATGAAATTAGAAGGTGTTCAGCTCCTTGGCATGGTTTGTGTTAACTAACATCATGTGAGACCGTCCGATGAGTAGCCTGTTGATGGCTCAGGGCATTAGTCGATGGCCTCTGCAATAACAGATCATGTTTTGGCATTCAATCATGCATGAAGAGGCAGCAAATCTGTAGGGGTTTTTTTTTTGGTTCAGACCAGGAAACTCACTGGGAGATAGGAAGGCTCAGACTTAGCAGGCATTTGATTATACTTTGTGAACTGATGGAAAGAAGATTTTAAAAAGTTATCAAGTATCTTTTCTGCCCAAACCCTATCCAGTGTAGCTGACTGAGCTGTTATTGTTCCTGTCCTTTGAATCCTGCCCAGAATATGCAGCTTCAAGACAAATGCCCAAGCAGAGTGTTTCAAAGGAATAATTTTGCACAGTCTTTTCCCAACAGGATTCTTTTGCCTGGACCATGGAAAAGGGTCCATTTTATACCTGAGTACCAAAGATCTGGTCACTTCTCTAGAATGCAGGATAGTGGGAGTAAATGGCTAGTCTGAGTTCCTAGAGGGTGCGGCAGGGAAGGAGACAGGTGAAGAGGGAAGGAGACTAGAATACCAGGGAACACCTCAACAGAATGACTATTCTGTATAATAATACACTCGCATCCATAGAGTTTTATCTTCAGTGACTGGCTTTGCATAAGTCATAGGAAATAGCTTTCTATCCCAGATCAGAACTGAAAGAAGAAAGCGGGTGTTGCAGTTCTTTATGAAAGTGGTGCAAAAAGAAGCTTTGGCAAGGGCTGAGGCCACTGTAACTGAACTCACTGCCGCCTTGAGTTACTAGTGTTCTTATAAAGGAAACTCAGGAAAACGAACGTAAAATGTAAAACAATAAGTATCCAATGAGATGTATTTGGGGTTGTGCTTCCCCATAATGAGCTGTGCTCTGCGGGCTCAGCGGCTCCCCACTGCACCCTCACAGCCTTAATAGGGCATGCAGCCAGCTCCTCCCCACTCTGGTAGTTGTGCGTGGCTTCCCAGCTCCAGTCCCTGGCATCCCCATGCCACCCAATGCTGTCTTTCTCCTCCTGTCCTTGGCTCTTTGCTCAGTCACTTTTTCTCCAGCCCGCTTCTCTCTTGGGCTCTGCCCCTCTTCTCTCCCAATCCACAGGCTCAGGCTGCTCCTAAACCAGTGTGCCAGAGCCTGTCAGTAGGCTGTCTTTTCCCCTTTCACACCTTGCCTGAGGCAGGATCATCCCTATTCAAACCATCCCATACAACCATAATCTAAACTCTATATAAGATTATCCTTAACCCTGACACAACACAGACCTAACACCCTAGCCTGCTGCAGGTAAAGCAGGGGAACCACAGTAGCCAATATTCTACTTCTATAAAACATTGCCAATATAAGCTCAAGAGGTCCCACTACAGAGGAGGGCAAAAACCTCCACAGTTCATACCAATCTGACCATGCCTTAGTTGAAGTCCCCAGCCTCAGCTGTAGCCAACACCTAGTGCTGGCACAGAGAGCAGGGCCAGCAGCCCTGGGCAGAATGTCAGGGCTGGACAAGGGATACAGCAGGTTGCAGCCTCACCTGTGGCCAAGGAGCAGCTCCAGCTAGGGGATAGGATGGGCAGAGGCTGCCTGGGTCCTGTCCAGGGGGGCACACAGGGCCTGCTGAGCTCCTGCACACAGCAGCAGGCTCCCTCAGGCTCCTGGTGTGTGTACCTCAAGGCACAAAATGGCTGGAGGCTTTTACAGCCTGCAGCTAGGAGTCACTAGAGAGCAGCCCAGCCCTGGGGGAGGAGAGGCAGCCAGCCAGAAGCCCTGGGGCTGGGCTCTGGCCAGGCCACTAATGGCTGAGCAAACCCAGCACTGAAGGCTGTGCATTAATGCACATTAACACATCTACACATGCATTAATGTGCTTTAACTAATTGTGCCTAAATTCAGTACTTACTTTATGCAGGTATCAAAATTTAGGTGTGATTAGCTTAAAATAGCCATTTTTAAGGCACATTAAGGGCACACATGTGTAGACGTGCACCCTTAATGCACCTTAAGTTGGACTAATATGTGTTAAATGCCCACTTGTAGACATGCTCAGTTTGGAGTATGCTTATGAATATATATAAGTGAGGTGTGTTGGAGTATGCTGCCAAAGCAATATAGTTAAGTCCGAAGTGAATTGATCTACATTGTCCCCAAGTGTTTGCAGAAAGAAACATATTGGGTTTTACTTCCCCTTCCTGAGCTGTAGTTCCTAAGGTTGCTATTGAATTAACTCAGTACATACATGCAGCAGGGTCAGAGTTGTTGTAGCTGTGTATGTATATATAGTATACACTATACTACATATACGTGCCGTAACTACAAAATAACCCTGTCTAGCTATTATATTCATAAATTGTACATGCTGTTCCAAATCCATTCTGGTATAATTTTAAAGTTTAGTTAATCTGGTTCAAGTCTATGTATAGATCATTTTAAACCTAGTTCATTAGAATTTAGCTTGTTTGTGTTAGTATACTAAAACAAACTAATTTGAAATAACAAGGTTTAATCTAGTATAAGTGTGTTCACACAACGGTTTACACTGTGTATGAAAAGATTTCAACTGAAGTGATAGAAATCTATATATAGATAAGGTACCTATATTGCAGAATAAGACCCTATGCCCACAGATTTAATCAGGAACAGCTATTCTAATTTAAATTTGCACCCTATCTGAATTAATTTACTTGTGGGGAAAAGCTCTCAGAAATAGGTTTAAGTTAAACAAAAAGAAAACACTCTGAAATCAAGATAAGGTTGTTTTCAAAAGGATTTATTTTGGTTAACTAAACTGTTTTATTTGAAACTGCTGGATATAGACAAAGATTCTGTCTATTCAAGGGTAAAGTGATAAGAGGGATATTCTGATCCCAGTTCATGGATGTTCTAAACACCTTCTGTTTCTAGACATCCATTTGCAATTTCTCCGTAGAGATCACAGACATCCACAAGATAAGAAAAAGAAATTCTAGACATGCAACGACAGTAAAGTATATTTAATCAGCTATTAGAAGGAGAAGCAGAAGCAGCTTTCTCATTAAATGATAAAAACTCATTAGAATGTTAATACATACTGCTGACTGTTTAATGCTAAAACCATTCTCAGATGGCTGAAAGTTATAAAATATTGATATAATTTTAAGATCAGGGAAATATAATGGAATTAAAGAAAATGGTGGACTTTTTCTCAGACCTTTATCCAAGGGAATCTGGTTAGAGTGTGGAATGTATTTTATTCTCTTTTGAATGTAAATTTTAATAAATACATTCACTTACTGGGTAACCTTGTTGTGAAAGCTCCAGCACAACTATTAAATATTAGCATTAGATATTTTAGCATTTAATCCACTATAATTTCTCAGTGTTAATCCATTCTTGCAGGTTATCTCAGCTATATGAACTTCTATTATCCTAGAACAATTAGTTTGAATTGGGGCCTTCTGCTGAAGCTTCTCTTCACTGGAGTGCTGTTTGCTCACACAAGTAGTCTCAGTGAAGTCAGTGAAGGGACTGGTTCACTGGAGCGCTGGTTGCAGGTGCTCATTTTGCTAAAAGCATGTTCATTTTGCTTCTGAACACAAATCACTGAGTCTGGATAATTCCAGACCTCCAGCATGGAGGGGGCAGCCTTTCTATATAATCTTAACAACATAGAACCAGAAGGGATCTCATGAGGTCATTTAGCTTAACCCATTGCTCCAGGCAGCTCCATCCCTATCTACACCATATCTACCTTTAATTCTACTATGGGTTTAATGAGACAACTGGACTCATCAAAAGTATAGATAGACATATGTTTAAGACATAGTCTGGGCACTGATTGTATGGTCTGGAATACATACTGGGCAAGCATAATTGTTGGGCTTTGGATATAGTGGTAATAGGATATATAAACCCGACATAGGCAAAGAAAGGGTTAATGGGTATCTGAGCACTAATAGTCCTCATGGCTGCACTAGGAGGTTGTTGAAGTGACTGAGTTATTGAATCCACCTACAGAGGAGCTAAGTTTCTTCGAGAAAAAAAATATTTGGGGAATTTTGGGTGGAAGAGAACTGAACTAGGGAGGAGTTCAGCTGGGAAGAAAATTATTCTAGGCTTGGCTGTGGCTCTTTTCCATAGTTTTTCAAGAACAAACAGCTTAAAGATGCATCTCCGAGAGATAGTCATATGGTAGGGTGAGTGGAAACTGAGTAAGTAAGATGCTCTGGCTGCCAGAGCATCTCTATGGTTGCCCCTTGCCCTGGTGCTGAAACATGCAGCTGGCCAGGCCCTGTGTTGCAACACCAGGGCTCCAGTGCCGGTGAGTAAGGGGTCAGGGTTAGGGTTAGGGTTAGGGTTAGGGACAGGGACAACAGTGGACAACTGCCCCCCTTTCTTTTGTTTGAAGCAAATGGCTTTTACCTAGCTGACACAGAAAAGGTAAAATGTCCTCTGACATTGCCTTGCCTGCAAGGTTTATTTTCTTGAAGAAGACCGGAAGGAGGACCAACTGGGAAAATGTTCACTACACTGTTGGGAAGGGTTTTGTGTAAGACTGCACAGTGCAGGCACAAAATGTTGCATGAATAAGCACAGGGTAACAGGGAAGAACAGTGAAGAAATCTGATGACACACGAAGACAAGTTGTGCTTCTTGGTCACCCACAGTCACATTTAGTTAGTAGGAACAGAAAGTCCCAGCCCCAGGAAGAACGATTTTTCTCTTCTCTCTCCTCCGCATACCTGTTCCAACTGTTTCCCTGGCTTGCTTCCATATTTTTTTCTACAGGATTATGATGAGGCAAGATGATGGTAAATATACCAGCTACTCTTCTGAGGACATTTCTTCAGCTATTGGATACACCTGCTCTGACCTGTGGGAAATGAATCCAGGCACATAATCTCTGTACACATACATAGGAACAGGTGGCAAAGCCTGTCAGGCTTCCTCGCACTCAACAGCAGTTTGTGCAGGGTGCATGAGTCTTCTCACATTACAGCTGGAGAGCAGTCTTCTCATCGCCTCAGTGACCCTTTAGGCTTTGGGTGTTGAATGAAGTGAATAATCCTCTGGGGTATTTTAGCCATACCTGCAAGAAAAGGGAGGACTGATGCTTTGTGCTCTGAATGTTGGAATAAAGCCAGGAATTCAGGGGTTCTAATCTAGGCTGTGGAGTTCACTTCCTTTGACTTCTGGTCAAGTTGCTGCTTGGCCTTCTCAATTCAGATAAAAAATATTATAGGCAATATTCTATATATTTTAAACATTTTTTTAAAAAGTCTCTGACTTTATTGAATTACCTGAATTTTGGGGAGTCAGTGGGCATGTCCGTATGTGAAATTCATGCAATACAATCAACTCCAGTGCACACCGAGTCAGAGTTTATTGCTCTGGGGCACTGTATTTACATGTGCACCAGGGACTGCAGCATGTTGAGCCAGGTGAGAGTAGCCCCAGGTGGCAGGGAGCATGGGGTCCAGCCTGCCAGCTTGGGGCTGCTCCGACCTGGCTCAATATGCTGTGGAGGGGTTGGCTGGGACACGATGGTGCTACAGTATGAGGCTAGGTGGCAGGCAGACCCTACATTAAAGCACCCTTGTGTCCCAGCCAGCCCGTCAGGATCTACATGTGCATTACTGCACACTAAAAAATGCCGCTGCAGGATTGTACTTGTATATACAAGTACTAATCTACAGCACAGTTAATTAGTCTACTGCAGCTTAATAGGGCCGCACATGTAGACACTGATACTACTGTGGAGCTAATTAGGAAGCTCTACAGTAAACATCTCAGTAGATGCACCCAGTTTGAGATACTTTGATCCGGTTCCTGTTCCAGAGCTTTAAAGAATCCATGCCTTCAGCTGACACCAGGTTTCAGGTACTCATATCTGAAAACTGGGCCAATTCTGTCCCAAGTATGGGCATCCAAAACTTGACAGGAAAACTGGCAGCAATTTTTGAAAATGCTGAACCCTGACTACTGCTCCCCTTGTGTAGATTCCTCATCTGTACAATTGGGATAGGAATCCTATCCTATCCTCTCCTCATAGGAATACTATGAACACTGGCTAGTGAATGATTGTACAGTACAGTGTGCAGAGTGAATTTTGCTATTTCCTGAGAATGTCAAACACTTTAATTTCACCCCCAAAACTTATATTATTATAGTTATGCATAGCAAATATATAAATCTAAGTTTGTTGGGGCATAAGGAAAGTGTCTGCCACTATTTATATATTTTTAACTAATTGACCTGGCTCACAAATTTTAGTATGTAACTCAAGTATTGCTTGCCATTCAAGAGCCCTACTTACAGCTGTAGATTTTATGAGATTATCTGGCTTAATTAGTATTACTGTAGATCTCCTATGGTGCAGAATATGGCTTGTTTGTATTAAACTTTTTAATCTGGTATTAACAGAAATTGCCATTAAGTTGCATTTGGAACAATAATTAGCTACAATCCAGGCTGCCATAAACCGAAAAAATGCTGGCCACACTCAACCACTTAGTGATTCTCCCCCCCTTAGGGTCGCTGTCTCTTCAGGGGTGACTTCTCATGCTGTTATTGCTCATAGCATGGGTACAACCCCATCTCTGCCCACAACTGAATTATCTCTTTACCCGAGAGCTACTGCCGCTTGCCAGTTATGTCTTCCCCAGCCAGAATTCTCAATACCAGGTTGAGCTTCTTACTACGATTTCTGCTCAAAACCATCACTTTCAGTTTCCTTCTGCCTTGCAAAGGAAGCTCCTGCAAGTCATCCTGGTCTGGTGTTGTCTGCTGAGCATGCTGGTTTGGTGTTTGTCGACCATTGTCTCCACACCAGCATGTCTCCCATTCTAGGCCCTGCCCAGGGGTCCGCCCTCTATTCCCTGCAGTCAGGAGTCTTTCTACCCACTTTGCAGTCCTGGCATCCATTTTAAATTTTACATGCCCCTGACATCATTCTCCTGCATGCAGTTAAATGTGGCCGCACTTATGTTTATTTTAGCTTTGCCACTTATTTTTCAGTGTCGGCTTGTCTGCCAGGTAAGCTTAGCAGGGGTGGATTCTGCCTCCCTGCTACAGGGCTGCATACATAAAATCTTTCAGAAGATATCATTTTAACAAATTATAGATAAAAAAATCAACTAAAATCAAATATCTACTATAACATATTTTAATGTTATTTAAAATTCTTTTTTCCTGGTTTATGCTTTTCTGAGTAATGTATATAGAGGTTATAGCATAATAGCTCAAAATGAAGCCTTACCCTTGAATATTGTGTGTGGGGAGTGGGGTACATGGTGGGGTGGGCAGGTGTGTGGGGAGGATGTGGGAGTCATGGGGGATGGAGTGTGTGTGCAGGAGTGTGCACATGTGGAGATGGGTGAGGGAGGGGCTGCCTGTACTCTAGGTCTCAGCAGCCAGGTCGGTGGGAGAAGGGAAGCAGGGGGCATGGGACTACCCACAGGTGGTGGATCATCATGCCGGACAAGTGGAGTGGTGGAAGGCGGCCAGGAGTGGGTGCTGAAGCTCTGCACACTGGGGCAGGAGCTGTCAAATCGGGGACAGTGGTCCAAATCAACAATCAACAAATCAAATACTCTCCCCAATTCGGGCCAAATCTGAATCGAATACGGACCATTTTGCACACCCCTAATAACCAAATTGTATATGTAGGTATGGGTTTTTTCCCCCCATAATGCAATCATCAAGCTATTTCATCCTGACTGTTCATCCAGCTTCACAGTTATGCCCAACTGTGCAGATGCAGAAGTTCTTTTTCTACTTTAGTCCTTATTGTTAGTGGCAGTCTTTCCATAGGCACTACTGACACTAGAGTTATCCTATGTCTATGAACATATTGGGATATCTTTCCTCAACTGTACCTGGTACAGTATCTCTCTATGGTTTTCACTGCTGTGACAACAATTTGTTTGTTTTTAATCGAGTTAGTAATTTTTAAAATTCTCTTTAATGATGTCCTTATTGTATAGAAATCTAGTTCGTGACCTTTTTCCCCACTCCCTGTATGGAGTACATGCCCTCCATCTTTTACAAAGCAGTGCTGTTTTAATGAAGTGGGTCAAACTTTTTGTGTATACTGTTTCAGGGATGCAGTTTACTTGTGCCATAGTATCAATATTGATTTTAAAGGTATTCTTTCTGGACTTAAGTTAGCTACATATGTTCCATTACTGTTTTCATCTGTATTCTAAACTGTAGCCAAAAAAGGAACACCACGTCATCACTGCTGCACTGAACTCCTTCAGAATGTTCTCCAGTTCCATTTACTCTATGTCCTATCCATTTCTGTTTGTCTGAATGACACACTAGTTTAAAATGGTTTACTTTGTGGCATTTCCTGTATATTTTCATCAGTGCTTGACACGCAGCAGAAATTTTGCAGAATCTGTGCCCTTACTACATGCTATTATTTTATACTATATGCGACCTGTGCTTGCTGTTGCATACTTATCTCTTCATATGTGCATAATTCAAGGTCACAGCGGCCTTGAGACTGACTTGACTTGTTATTAAGATCCTATCTTTCAGCATGTTATCCCCACCCGTGAAGTCTTATCAATTGTAGCTGCATTACCTACTCATCAGTTAGTAAGTCCTTCACTTCTCTCATAGAAAAATTGTTGTTGGAAAACAATAGGCTTTAGTGAGTCCGCCACTAGAGACCCATGAACTGCAGATATTCCTGCACTGCTGCTAAATACATGCAAAAAATTAGTAGGCTCGTGAGCTGCAAACTGCTTATCTACCCCAAGTTTCTGCAAAGATCAGCTCTGTTACTTTCCACCTAGTCCAATATTTCACAATGCTTGTTTTCAAAGTCAATAAGCCACACACTTCTTGCATTATTCTGTATGAAAGTCATAGTTACTTTGCTTTGAGTATCTGATCTCACGTACTGTCCTGCTTTAGACTATTCACAGGAATATAGGTAAACTATTTTTAACAAGACTTTCCAAATGCACACTATGGTCTCAGCAGCTCAACTTAACAGATAGTCATATTTCATATTTCCTATGCCTTTCCTATGACTTCTTTGATAACTCTGCATGAGTGTAATCCAAAAACTAATCTGTTTGCCCAAGGACTCCCCTTACCACCCACCCCCAAACACACAGATTGCTCTGTGCTGCGTAGCAGAAGCATGGTAGAAAAGAATCCTTTACAGTTTGAGTGGGGAAAATTTAGTTTCACTAGTGGCTGCATCTACATGAGCGGTGGACTGCGCAGATGTTACTGCACTGTCATTTAGTACTTGTAAGTACTTGCACGCACTAAATGACTGTGCACTAATCGGAGTTACTGTGCAGTACTGTTGCTACACATTTTTTTTCTGATGTTACTGCACAGTAGCTCATTACTACTGTGCAGTAGTGTCATATCACAGTTAGTGCCTGGCAATGCAACTGTGCGGTAGCAATGAGCTACAGCACTGCTACTGCACTGTAGCGTCTTGTGTAGACATGCCCGCTGTGGTTTAAATTATCTATGGTGCTTTCAGTGGCTTAAAAAAATTGATTTTCAGAGTTCTTCCTAGGTCCAACTTCTTCAACTGTGAAGTGACTCATGGAAACTATGGCTTCCCTATCTTGTCTCATGCGTCATGCGTGAATTGATGGCTTTACTATCTGGTAATACAAATAAATGCTTGTAAAGCTCTTTTCCTCCAACTGTGGTTTATGCTGATGTTTAGTTTAATCTGAATTTGGAACTGAAAGCAATTCACGGTTCAAAATGCCAGACAGAGCTCATGTGAACACACTGAAAACTAAACACGGTTTTGAGAAGCTCTAGTTAAGTGTTCAGCTTATGATGCAGCAGCATTCACTATGGTGCTGGAAGTAAAGAACCATTTAACCAAATGTATTTATGGTAAAAAAAATGGTGCAATGTTTAATAGAATAAATTGCTTACTCTGCTGCAGATTCACCCCGGCACATCATAAATTTTTCAGTAGAGAGACTCCAGGGTTTAAACATGCTTTTTTTTTTTTTAAGTTTTCCTTTGTGAATGCTTCTTTTTAAAGAACATCCTCCACTGGAGCCCATTATTGTTTAAGAATGCACGTAGCTGTCAAGACTCTCTCCTGGTTTAGACCTGAACATATTATTTTCATTTTTTTGAGCTTGTGTGTCTGGGGTTTAGTAAGCCCTGCAGGCAACAATCCACCCTTTATCTGCATACTGTGTGATATCTGTCAGAATTTCTACTTCCACCAGTGTTGTATAAAACCCTTTTGTCATTCCCTTCTTTCAGTCAGTTTGTCTGGCTGGTAACACAATCTACTTCACACAAACTTATAGTTTGTAAACCAATATTAATGAAAGACTCACCCATTTATTACTAGATATACAAAAGTGTATGATGCAGGCTTAGAATGTGGTAGGAGGGTTGTGCTTTTTGAGTCAGAAGATCTGAACACTTATCACTGAGTGGCTAACTTGTGCACCTTAGGGATAACTGGGTACAGTGGTGTAACAGAGAGGGGCAACTGAGGCAGCATCACACCTTTGTTCCAGGGGCACAAAAATAGCTGCCACTGCAGCCCTGACTGACTACGTTGCCACAATCGGCATGACAGCAGCTAGTACTGCCTTGTGCACTGTGGCTCCCCCGGGTTCAGAGTTGCTACACCTCTGACTGGATAACAAGTCTGGAGGGACAGAGACCTGTTAAAATACCAGAATTTGGCAATTTATGTACCTTAAGTTTCCTTTATATGCCACTTAAATTAGTGGAGCATAATGTAGCCTTCAGATCAAAATGTTGACCAGTTCTGTAGTGAAGATGCTTTGCTATGGGTCCAGAGACCCAAGTTCAAGCCTCACTCTATAACAATGGTTCTCAGGCAGGATGCTGAGGGTGCCACAAGATCCTTTGAAGGGTACTGCAGGAAATGTGAAGAGATAAGCCGATAAAGGCAGGCTCTCTCTGTCTGGTCTTCTCGCACCCGCACTGCCTGGCCCCTCTGCAATGAGGTAAACACTGTAATAAATGTTAGACTTTGAAATATGGTGCTGCACAGGTCAGAAGAGTTATAGAGGCATGTCTCAATTCTAACAAGAGGTGCTTTGAGTCTAAAAAGGTTGAGAATCACTGCTCTAGAATCATGTCCAGGCCACACAGGTGGAAATCTGTATCTCTCTATAATTTCTTACCCAAATGACCACCCAGTTCTTATGCTAGCCACATCACTCCCTTACATGCTAGGCTACAGGAACTGCTGTATCTAACCAAATGAGTCCAATAGGTCACCAAGGCTCAGGTAGACCTTTGACACTTTACTGTAATTGGAATATACTTATTTGTACCATCAACAGATTAAGGGGAATGGTATTTTTATTGGTAGCAATAGTGTGTCTGATTTGTCGGGTAGTCACACAGTTCACTCGTATGCATTTCATCTAGACTTGTAGGATTGTCTTTTTTCTCATGTGCATGGAGTCACTCAGGGTATAAAGTTCCTCTCTTCTGGTAAACCAGCTTCTAGAAAAGGAAGTGTCAATGCAACAGTATAGGAGAATGTTTTTAATCAGCTCCAGTTCAGCAATATTATAGCAGTTGCTGAAGCTGGAACTTTGAACAAATCTTATCAAAGCACAGATAGGGTTCTCTAAACTTTCAAATGGTTTTAATATTTATGCTCCAACCTTGTTAACACTTTCTGTTCTTGTGGAGTTTAAATCTGTATTTAAATGGCACAGCAGCCACATGAATATAACCATTTTGAGTAGACCTGCAGCTTGTGTTTCTTCTCCAATTATGCTTTTATGTTATGTAATATTATCACTGGATTTAATGATGCTGGACTCTCCTGATTTATTTAATGACAATTTCCTGGCACAAATTTTAACTTGGTTTAAGTTGGATAATCGTCTTGCTGCTTGCGGTGTTTGCTTGCGAGAGAATGCTAATGTTGGTGAATCTCTCTACCCACTGCATTCAAAGGCACTTCTGCAGGCAATGCTGATGGTACTTCTCCAGTAACTTGAGGTGTCTCCTGTATGTTGCCCACATCTCCGTTCTGTAAAGTAAAGCAGGGATCATGGCTGCTTGGTTTCAGATCCAAAACCATTAGCTTGGTTTCAGATCTGATGTTGCGATTTTCAAACACCTGTTTCCTCAGGCATCCAAAGGCTGCACTTGTACATTTGAGGTGATGTTGGATTTCCTTGTCGATGTCAACCTGCTGTGAGAGAGACCTTCCAAGGTACAGGAAATACTCAACGTTCTCCAGAATCTCACCATGAATCTGAATAACTGGAGCTGGGGACTGTCCATTAGGGCCTTGTTGGTGGAGGACCTTAGACTTCTGAATGTTAAGTGTCAGTCCCATTTTCTTGTATGGCTAGGTAAAGACATCAATGATTGCCTGAAGGTCTGCTTCCAAGTAAGCACACAGTACAGCATCATCAGCATACTGGAACCTGATGACTGAGGTTGGTGTGGTCTTGGTTTTGGCTCAGAGTTGGCTGAGATTAAACATTTTATCATCCATGTGGTAGTTTAGCTCCACTCCAACTGGAAGCTTGCTGGTGGTTGGATGTAACACCATACTAAGGAATATCAGGAAGAGTGTTGGGGTGGATTATGTAGCCTTGTTTAACTCCCATGTTAACCTCAAAGGGTTCTGTGATGGATTGGTTATAGAGCACCACCTTTCGCACACCATCATGAAGCAGGCAAAGAATGATGAGGAATTTCAGTGGTCTGTACTTCAAAAGGATTCTCCATAGTGCTTCTCAGTTGACACTTGCAGGCTTTCATGAGGTTGAAGAAGGCCGTGTAGAGAGGTTTATGTTGTACCTGGGATTTTTCCTGCAGCTGGCCTGCCCACCTGACTCATGCCTTTGATGTAACTGATAAGTTGTTCCTAGGCAGAAGGCTGCCCATTTAGTGCTCCGATGCCAAGGGCATAATACATGGCTCTGTACCGACCCTACACCATGTCCCATGCCTCGTAGATGGCATCACTATATGGTGCAGGGTGTAGTTTCAGGTCACTATATATAGCACCAGCCCCATATTGGGGCTCACAATATTCCAGTCTGACATTTGGACCCCACCCTGGATCCCTCCTACTCAGGCAGCCCAACCTCCACCATCGTCCTGGATTGCAAACCCCGCTAAACCCCTTTCCCTTTTGGCAGTGACCTCCCTCCAGGACCTTTGGCCTCATAGGCCCTGGCCTTGCCTTAGGCCAGTCAGGACTCCAGGCAGTTGGCTCTGGCCATCCCTTGCAGTGGGCACTCTTGCCCTCTGACCCTCATAGTCCTGGCCCCAGCACTGACCAGTTGAGGTTCTCTGGGTAGGTTCTTGGCAGCTAGCCCTTTCCCATACAGATCCACCTTCTGAGCTAGTGGACCACCTAGCTCCTCTGGACCCTTCTTGGGCCCACTGTTCTGGCCTCACTGGGCTCGCTCTCTCTCTGCCCCTTACTGGGCCTCTACTTGGGCCACCCTATGTGCAGTCCTTCAGCCCTTCCCCCGCCCCCCCCCCCCCGCCATGAACCCTACTCTACGTGGCCTCCAGCTCTCATTCCACCCCCTCACTGGGCCTTCTGGGCTTTACAACCCATGGGTCTCAGGTCCCACTCTTTGGGCCTTGGCCCTGTGCTTTTCTCTCAGTGTGTGCTCCCCTGCCCTTTCCCCCTCCACAGGGTACCCACAAGGCAGTGGGGCTGAGGCTTCATGGTGCTCCATATTTGCCTCTCACTAGGGAGGCACTGGTGCAGCATTTCCTGGAGACTACCCTGCCACAGGCATCCCCACCATACTATGCAACCCCAGCAGGGTGTAGTTTCAGGTCATGCCCCAGGACCAGGAACCTCCTCCATTCCCATAGCTCCTACTTTTGGCCTCCAGGTATTCTGGGAGCAGCAGCGCTCTGGCTGGGAGATGTTCACCCTTCAGCTCCCCAGTTGCAACTGCCCAGCTCTGCTCTCAGGGCCTGTCTTATACCCTGACTACACCAATCAGGCAGCCTCCTGGGTGCCATGTGACCCCCCGACTGGATCTGCTCCCACCTGCAGGCTGATCTGCAGCCTGCTCAAGCCCTTAAAGTGGCAGGCATAACCTGTGCTCTGCCACACAATGCAACATGGGCTTCAACTGAAACCTGTCCAGCATCATCATCTAACTGAACTGTCATAGCTTGTTTGTTCAGTAAGAAAACAGGCCTGGAATTCATACAGCTTCTTTCTCTGCAGATGAATACTTATTATCATGGAATCTGTTGGCAAGATGTAATACAGATACTGAAGAAGCTCTTCAGACAGAACCTGGTATAATTACAAATAATGGTATTTACTTCGAAGTGGATTTAATTTAATAGAGAACCAGTGATCATGGAAAAATGTGGATTTTGGCCTATTTTTTTAAATCCCAAAAGTGGGAATTTTTTTTATCAGAGAAAACCAAGATCCCTGTTCATCAGATTGCTCTGTCAGTGTCAGAACACATGAGTATATATTACATGAAGCTCTAGGGTATGGCTTGAAAGAGATAATGACATGGAAAATCATGGGACATTTTATATTTACACAGCGATTTTAATTATTATACATTAGCTCCTATTAGTTCCAGATAAAACGTGGCTAAGTGTTATAAGATTGCACCATAAATTAGGGGTGTTTCATTTTAATCACAGAAAAATGTGGATTTTGGCTTACTTTTTTAAAACCCAAAATTGCGGATTTTTTTTATCAGAGAAAACCAGGATCCCTGCTGATGAAGTGAGCCTCAGACCACAAAAGCTTGGGCTATACGCACACATACACTTTGCTTTGTTCATAAAATTCAAGTCTATGACACAGCATACAGATTGCATCACTGGGGCCATTAGAATTCCTTTTAATTTTAAGAGCAAAGGGAGGCTTACTGCCATAGTCACACGAACACAAAACAAATCATGACGTTGTTGCTACCAAAAAGTTAAAAATATGGATGATTAAAGTCTGCCTGGAATTTTCCATGATAGCTTTGGGGAGGAAAGTATGTCCCTGGGATAGACGTGCTGAACTGGAGCAAACATTCTTTCCGCTAGGACACAGGAAGATAAGAACTGAATTATCCTTCTCAAATGAATCAAGGCACTGTCTGTTAACACATTGTGTATGTTTATATATTAGGCTTGCCTATGAAGCCAGAAATATCTGTGCAAAGATATGCGGTTCTCTAGGATGTGGAAATAGATCACAAAGAGCAATTTATTCTACAAAGGCACAGGAAACAGACTGACTGAAAATTTAACTACGTATGTAGGAAGTGTCATGCTAGAATAGCCTTTATCCATCTAGGCCAGTATCCTATCAGACAGCAGCTGTTTTACAGATGCTTCAGAGGAAGGCATAAGAAACGCTGTCTTACACAGGTAAGTGCTCCCTAAGAAAGACTCACTCTATTCCTATTCTAAGATTGGCTCAAATCCTGAGGCATGCAATTTTATACCCCTTCCAATTTGTCAGCATTAACTGTTAAAAATGCTGGATGTTCTTTTTATCCACACAAATGTCCAGCCACTGAAGTTCAAACCCTAAAAGGTAATTAAGCACCTAACTTCCTTTGAGTTCAGTATTAGTAAGTTATTCAGTGTTCATTCAATTATTCACACAATTGTTCTGTATTAGTGCATATTAATGACACCCTGTGGCATTGTAGGACACAGGTATTTCCTTTGATCAGTTCTGAATTTCGCTATTTAGACTAGACATAAATATCAACATAACAAACATGTAATTGTAAAAAGGACACGAGAATGCTTAATTCTTAGATAAAAGTTGTGGAATTCTGGTAATTGTTCATACTAATAATATGTAGTGCAAGAGAGTAAAGACTCCAAATACGGCCCAACCCCCAGGTGAACACTAGATACTTAATACACAAGCACTTTCCCACAGAGATGATAATCTGACCAGCCAAGACACACAAAGATGCATTTCATCTGCCTAATTTCCTGCCATGGTTTGCTCACCCACTCTGACAATGGCATAGCTTCATAAATTCTGTGCCTCCATCTCTCTTGTGATTGTAGAATGAGGCTATCAGGATTCGCCCCATAAAATAACAATATTTCCAGGAGAACTGTAGATCCATCTGAATGCTCAGCCTTATTCCTGTGTCCTTGTTTGAATAGGACAAGACTGATTTATTAAAAAAAAACCCAAAACACACCCTTTTTTACTTTCTCATTAAGTTTTAGATAGTATTGCAAAATAAAATGTACAACTTGGGGAGAGGAAGTTTTACTGGCAACTGCACAGATAATACTAAGCTAAATTATAACTGTTTAATTACACATGGCCTAACATAAGCAGGATATAGTGATCCTCTGCTGATGAATGCAGGATAGTTTAATTATATAGACAACTCCATATCCTGAAGGAAAAGGATCTTTCCACAAAATGCACAACATCTGTGGGTAAGAGTGGATGTTTTGTCTGAAAAAAAGAGAAATCATGTTGATAAAACCTTCTAATAAGTTTACAAAGAATGTCACAAAAATAGTGATGAAAGTCTTAACAATATTTTCCACACTATTGAACAATGTGTTACTCACATGTACAGAATGATAAAACTTAAGCTTTCTGTACAAAGACTAAGGTGACAAACAGACCAAAAAAGGGGAAGAGTGAAAAAAATATACAGGTAACCCTTGCCATTCGCAGGGAATATGTTCTCATATCCCCTGCAAATGGCGAAATCCGCGAAGAACGTACTGCGTTCATGAACTCAGTGCTCCCGGTGGCTGGGGGGCCCATGGCTGCTCTGGTGACAGTGGGAGCCTGGCAGCAGCGGCGGAAGCCCGGTGGCAGCAAGTGTGAAGCTCCTGAGGAGCTCTTTTAAGTGTATTACAATGCGGGTTCAGCATTCGCGAATATCTGAAACCATGAATGCCAAGCCTGCGAATAATGAGGGTTTCCTGTGTAGCCACGTTCAAAGATAATTATATTAGCTATCTCTTAGCCTATCCAATAGTTAGTTGGGTTGCTAGCTCCTGCTACTTTTCCAGGGCCTCATGATGTTTGGTGTATTTGTCATACCCCAACTCCTAGAGTTTTACAATTAAAAGATTTTCTGCTTTAATTTTTAAAGTAAATTTCTAGCTTTCATGGTTATGGAAAAAAGGTTGAAAACTTGAGTTCTAAAGGCTCAAAAAATAGAAATAAAATAAGAACCACCCAACTTCTGTTTTCTTATTTTAAAACTCTGTCTTAAAAATCTCCAGTTTGGGGGAGGGGTGGCTGACTCAATTTTTTGAGCATGTGGAGTAGGTTTGTAGTACTGAATTAACTAACTAATTTCATCTGAACATATTTGAAAAAAAAGGGGATGACCTTGGAAATCACTTCAAAGGAGGCATTCCATGAGTGAGGCATCATGCAAAGGAGTGCAGAATAGATTTTTGGATAAGCTGAAAAATGTGTTGGCACTAGCATGGCGTGAAAGCAGTCAGGTCATAGAGGTTCTTGATTGTGAGGACAAGAAGTTTGAACTTGTCATGGTTGGGAAAGAGAAGCTAGCAGTGTCCCAAAAAACTAATGCTTAGTTACAGCCAAAATGACTGTTCCATGTACAAGGCTGGTTAATAGCATGGAAAGACTTCCTGCCTATAAAATTAAATTGCCTCTCTAAGACAACTTTTTATAGAGATGCTCCAGCTGTGCAGCATGTGTATGTGGTCTGGTTTCCTAGCATTATCTCCACTTGGAAAAAGACACAGGATTCTGTGCTTGTCCCTCCAAGTTCCATGCAAGTTGCTAATGAGATGATCTTGTCAGCTGCATGCCATACGGATTAGCAGGTGTTCATGTAGGACCATGAGACACAAATGACAGTTGTATTTGTTTGAACCTAATGGAAATAGTGATGAAACTTATGTATTTTCCTGAAAAATCTTTATGGTATGATGGATGAGATACTGTTACTTCCAGCCTCTTTGTTTGTACTGCATTCCTTTGGGCTAGGTACAGCCATTCAAAAAGCCTGAGGCAGAATAAATTTAATTTATGTGTTTGTCTGTAAATGGCGTAGCTTAGATTGGTAGTGAAATGAACACACATTTGCCCTTTTGTTGTTGGTGGTGGGGCAAATCTTAGACTGGGTTTCGCCATTTTTAAACCAGTCTATGTGTGCTGAACTTCTGGTCTGTTATGGGTGTAGCCTGATTTTGTGTACTGAACTTCTTTTCTGGTTTCTGATCCCTTATAAAAGTAAAAGCATAATGTTTGTACCTGGTATTGAAGGCTGAAGTCTGAGTGTCAACATACTTCATGCATTTTAACAAATTTTGAACTTAATATAGATCCCACTGATGTTTGACCCGTTGTTGCTAGTGTTATGCCACTTTTTCCAGGAATTTCATCCCAATATAGAGATAACACAATAACAAAGAAGGCATAGAGTAACAAAGAGGAACTTAACATTCAAAATAGATCTTGCAAGCTGATGCAGGCATGCACAGAAAATCCCCAGTATCAAACAGAATTTATAATCCATAGATGGATTCCCCCCCAAATTTTCACAGTGACTTTTCACAAAACTTCTTAGATGTATTTATACCTATAGATATAGGAGAAAGTGTTATGTCTGTATATCCACCCCCAGGACTAAAGGTAGCTTTTCCTTGAAATCTGAATTGATAGCAAACTGTTGAAAAAGAAATCACACAGTATTTTCTGTGTTCATGCTATAACAGTTGGACAGTTGCATAGAACCCTGCTATGCTGAAATCATAGAATCATAGAAAATTAGGACTGGAAGGGGCCGCAGGAGGTTATCTAGTTCAACCCCCTGCTCAAACCAGGACCATCATCAGCTAGATCATCCCAGCCAAAGCTTTGTCTAGTTGGGTCTTAAAAACTTTTAAGGACAGAGATTTCACCACCTCTCTGGGTAACCTGTTCCAGTGTATTACTACTCCCCTAATGACAAAGTTCTTCCTAATATCCAACCTAAACTTCTCTTGCTGCAACTTGAACCCATTGCTCCTTGTTCTATCATCTGCCACCACTGAGAAACAGTCCAGCTCCATCCTCTTTGGAACCACCCTTCAGGTAGTGTAAGGTTGCTATTAAATCCCCTCACAGCCTCCTCTTCTCTAGACTAAATGAGCCCAGTTCTCTCAGCCTTTTCTTGTAAGTCATGTTCCCCAGCCCTCTCACCATTGTTGTTGCCCTCTGCTGAACTCTCTCCAATTTTTGCACATCTTTTCTGTAGTGGGGGGCCCAAAACTGAATACAGTACTCCAGATGTGGCCTCACCAGTGCTGAATAGAGAGGAATAATCACTTCCCTGGACCTACTGGCAACACACCTACCAATGCAGCTCAGTATGCCATTAGCCTCCTTGGCAACAAGGGAACACTGCTGGCTCATACTCAGCTTATTGTCCATTATAACCCCCAGGTCCCTTTGTGCAGAGCTGCTGCCCAGCCAGTCAGTTCCCAGCCTGTACTGGTGCATGGGATTGTTCTGTCCTAAGTGCAGGACTTTGCACTTGTCCTTGTTGAACCTCATGAGATTTCTTTTGGTCCAATCCTCCAATTTGTCTAGGTCACTCTGAATACTAGCCCTAACCTCCAGCATATCTACTACTCCCCCCAGCTTGGTGTCATCTGCAAGGTTTCTGAGGGTGCGCTCTATGCAATCTTCCAGGTTGTTGATGAAGACGTTGAACAAAACCAGCCCCAGGACCAACCCCTGGGGCACTCCACTTGATACCAACTGCCAACTAGACATTGAGCCATTGATTAATACCCTCTGAGCCCAATGTTCCAGCCATTTTTCTATCCACCTTACTTCATCCAGCCCATACTTCCTTAGCTTTCCTTTGAGAATGATGTGGGAGATGGTATCAAAAGCCTTGCTAAAGTCAAGGTATACCACATCCACTCATCTCCTCAAATCCACAGAGCCAGTTATCTCATCATAGAAGGCAGTCAGGTTGGTCAGGCATGACTCTTACCTGGTGAATCCACCCTGACTGTTCTTAATCAGCTTCTTCTCCTTCAAGTGCTTATAAATGGATTCCTTGAGGACCTGATCTATTTTTCCAGCAGCTGAGGCTGACTGGTCTGTATTTCCCTGGATCCTCCTTTTTCCCTTTTCTGAAGTATGGGCACTATGTTTGCCCTTTTCCAATCATCCAGAACCTCTCCTGATTGCAATGAGTTTTCAAAGATGATGGCCAGTGGTTCTGTAATCAGCCAACTCCCTCAGCACGCACCTCATCCATCCCCATGGACTTGTATATGTCCAGGTTTTCCAAATAGTCCCTAACCTGTTCTTTTGCCACTGTTGGCTGCTCACCTCCTCCCCAATCTAACTTGCTTGGTGCAGTAGTCTGGGAGCTGACATTGCCTGCAAAGATTGAGACGAAATAGGCACTGAGCACTTCAGCCTTTTCTGCATCCTAAATTAATGTCCCACCTGCCCCTCCTGCCCCCCCTGCCCATTGGCTAAGCGGCGCACGTGGCCTGTCAGGGGGTGCACAGGCTGAGAGAGAGGCTGAGAGTGAGTGGAACCCGAAGGGTCTGGAGACTCTGAGTTGGGCCAAGAGCTAGAGTGGGACCAGAAGGGCCCAGGGATCCAGAGAGAGACTGGGAACAGAGTAGGACTGGAAAGGTCCTGAGTCCTAGATAGCAGCTGGGAACAGACTGGGATTGGAAGAGTCCAGAGGCCTAAAAAGTGGCCAGGAAAAGTGGGAGACCAGAAGTGTCCAGGAAAAGACCAAAGGGGCCTGGCAGCCCCAAGAGGGACCAGGTGAAAGACCAAGGGGTCTGAGGGCCCAGAAAGGGGCCAGACAAGAGACAGGGGTCTGACAACTCAGAGAGGGGCCACAGGGGAGATGGAGGGGCCTGGCAACCCAGGGAGGGGCTGAGTTGAGAGACCAGGCAGTCTGAGGGCCCGGAGATTGGCTGTGTGAGAAAGAAAGAACAGCAATGAGGATGTCATATGAGAGGCTTGGGGTGGTGCAGGAATGGAGCAGAGCCTCACAATTGGCTCATAAGAACTTGACCACAACCCTGGTGGTTCTTATGATAAGACCAGGGCAATTTCCCACATTCTTAATAACAATTAATATCAAGGCATGGTGGGTAAGAACAGGGCTGACTGTGCATAAAGTTTTATGGCCACCCCTGGAGATGGTACCCTGTGACAGTGTGAACCCAGAATAGCTGGTGCAGTTGATGTTGTTTGCCTTAGCATACAAATTCTTAAAGCCAGGAAGTATTTGCCTGCCTCTGTGTATTTCTCTGGTGTCTAAAATAATAAAGACCCAATTCTGAGTGAGGCTTTTTCAGTCGTACCATAAATAATAGCACTAAATTCTTCACTATCCTTCATATATTGTACACACCCACTGTCCTCAGTAATATTTTGTGGGGATAACACAGCTCTAAGTTTGATCCATTATCTTTAAGTAACTAGGAATTTGCTTAGGTGTGAGATAAAAATACATTAAAACACCTTGGTAAGATTTTGTAGCCATTATCTTTGCTGAACTCGGTAAATCACTGCCTCTGAAATTTCATGGACATCCAGGGTGGGGTAATACGAATGCTTGCCTTGGAATTAACAGCACAATGAATCATATGTACTGCTGACGTGCCAACCAGACAAGAGGTTACTGCTGGTCATTGACTTTCTGGAAAAGAAAGTAGATTTAAAATCACACCATGGCTTTTAGAAGGTAAGAAAAGAAGCTTTCACTGAAAACGCTGTTTATAGGTGCATGTATAAATCATAAGACACATGAGAGCCCATGTATATGTATGAGGTGGGTCTAAAGCCACATAATCAGGGATTCAGTATTATGTAACAAAACTCATTGTGACTGCAGATGTCTGCACAACTTGCCCTGTAACGACTCTTGCAAGAATGGAGGGTGGGATTTGTGTAAGTCATGAAAACAGACATGAGTACAGCTGCTCCATACCCTCAAAACATAAAACGCGTTGGTAAGGGAGAAGAGATGTGACACAAGAATTTTCTTCTTCGTTATAAATAATGCAAATTGGCTGTTTCACAGTGTTGTGAGAGGAGTCAAGGATTGACTTCCAAGGCTGTATAGTTTCGTGTACCATGGAAAAAAGAGAACAAGCTAAACAAGTAATTAATAAACACAGAAAACTCATGGGCAACGATGTAGGTGGTCCCTTCGCTTGGAATCTTTTATCTAATTCTGTAAGCCATGTCTCTATCTTTTGATTTTCCTCATAATACACAGTTTGAAAAGGTCTATAAAACCAGTACTTCTCACCAAAGATGTACTGATTTAAACAAAACTTTTAAATGTCGGTGAATTGCATTTACTCGCTCTGCTAGTGGCTGCTTCTCTTCCCCAATATTTTGACTGAGACTTTAAGTTTGTTGGTAGTGGCTCCCAGTGTCTGAAGTTCCAATTTAAATGCTATTAAATGAGAATTAAGGCCACGTTCCTTCTAAATTAGAGCATCCACTTAGATGTTGAATGCCTTTCAACTTGAGCTCCGCAATTGCCTATCTTTAATTGATTTGTCTTCCCTGCCCTGAACATCCCACTGGCAAACCAGAGAAAAAGCCCAAGAGAGCCTTTGGGCTGAAAGCTACCTAAAAAAGGGGCTTGCAGCTCTGAGCAAGGCCTGTCTCCTGTTTGCTTGCTACTGTGTTCAGGGAAATGGAATTTTGTAAATGTAACCCCCCTGCTTATATCTATCTATATGTACGTATATTTGTGTGTAAACAGGTTTATATTTACAGTCCCGTTTCCCTGAACACAGTAGGACGTGTGTCTACACGCAGTCATGCACACAGACTAATGATTTACTCAAATATAAGATGATCCCCTACTAATTAGATTCTATATACCCATATGTAATATGAACTATAAATGATATTAGTCCAAAGCCAGAGGGCTCAGATTTACAATATAGTTCATTGAGCTGGGCCCCAAGAGTCAACAGCATTTCAAACCATTGTGACCCCACAGCTCAGCATTCCTCAGTATGTGTATGTACTCCAGATGCCTCCCCCAACCCCACTCCAACAAAGGATTTGTGTGCTAATTAGCTCCCCACTCATGACTGGAACTGGGTGTTCTTATCATGAGACCTGGGATCCTCCAAAAATGTATATGCAAATGAGGCACTGGGCAACCTGGTCCTGCTCCACCTCCATGCAGCACAGGGTTGCACTAATCATATGTGACAGGTGGAGAGAGGGGGAGATGCATGGGTTCTGGGTTTGGGTTTCTGTTTGGTGATGCCTGCCAAACGTTTAAAGCTGCTGAAGAAACAGGAATCATTGGAAATGGAGAAGAAAGGTACAGTTCAGCTGAAGGAGTGAAGAGAAAGTTGAAATGTATTCAGTGGAGTGGCTCACCATGACTTGAAAAAGAATCGGTGCTGAGGGGGTCTAACGCAATAGGCACCATCAAATATCTTATCCAGGTGTGTTGTGCAAACTTCTATTCATGTGGTAGGTTCAAGTGAAATACCATAAACAAGGTAATGCAATTGAAATGGCACTATGTAGTAGCAGGGGCACCCTTGTGTGCTTGTGGACAAGACTCCCTACAAGAGCCTCATAGTTAGTTTCCCACTGGTCAGCTTCCAGTGGGAGGATCTTGGCTACATCCCAACTTTATGGAAATGGGAGATTTGGCCATATGGCTGAGGGCAAGCAAAACTCGGGGGCATCTGAACCCCAGGTCTACCCGTAGGATGCCTGCCAAAAGATTGGGAAGTATCTGAAACCCTAGGCTGAAACATTTGGGGTGGAAGATACTTGCTGGTTGTAAGGCCACATGTAGTTCTTGAATGATTCAAAGGATTTGGAACTGATTTGGCTAATTTGACCTGGGACATGAAAAATTTTCCTTAAAAAATAAATAATCTCGGCCTTTGGTGATGGTTCCTAGCAGTGAGAGGTGGCAAACCCGAAAGTGGCCCCCCTGGTCTTACCCAGTAAACTTCAGCACCAGTCCCAGGAGCACCAATAGCAAGCAGAAGTCAGTGGGTCCAGATTTTCCCCAGCAAGCCAGAGAGAGACTCTTTTTCCTTGCATCATTTTATTGGAGAAAATAGCAACTTCCCAGATGGGAGAAGTTCTCAAAAAGAAACCGACACAAAAAGACCTAGAGGGCTTGTTGTTTGGGGTTGTTTGTTATTTGGGAGTTTCTTCTGTTGTTTGGGGTATTTGGGGGTATTTAATAGCTTAGGTATTTAGAGTTATATTTGATAAGGCTTTGTTATTTTCTTTTTTCCATGTAATAAACATGTATATACTGTTGGTATCTAAATACCTTGCGACTGGGGAAGCTGTTCTTTAGGACCTACAATAAAGGTGATATTTTCCCAGGTCTCTGAGTGGGGGCAGGGGTAGTGGCCCCTGATGAGGTCACAAAGTCTGCCACGTTTCAAGAAGATCGGTGCAGGGATTTAGGGGGAACTGCACCCCAAATTCCTGAGAGCAAAACTCATCCCATGGCTATGTGTTACAACACAGGGAGGTGAAAACTGAAGGGGTAGTGGCCCCTGCTGAGAACACAAAGACAGACAGAGTTGCACAAACACTCATGTCACGAGTTTTGCCTGCCAGCAGCTAGAGGTGCAGGGCCCCAGAATCCCCTGCACCTATCGCCTCAATAGCTGGCAGGCTTCGTGGCCACAGCAGGGGCCACCATCCCTGCAGCTTTAACCCTGCTGTGCCTTAACACACACAGGGTCACCCATGTCATGAATTTGGCTTGTGCTCAGCTTGAGGTGTAGTTTCCCTCAAACCCCTGAACTTATCTCCTTGGAACCTGGCAGGCTTTCTGGCCTGAGCAGGGGCCACCAACCCTGCAGTTTTCAGTCCGCTGTGTCTTAATACACACAGGGTCATCTGTGTCACAAGTTTTGCCTGTCAGCAGCTTGAGGTGCAGTTCCTCCCAAACCCCTACACTGATATTCTTGAAACTTGGCAGGCTTTGTGTCCTCAGCAGGGGCCATCACTCCTGCAGTTTTCACCCGCCTGTGTTGTAACACACATATGTGATTTCAGTTTTGCTTTCAAGAATTTGGAGTGCAGTTCCCCCTGAACCCCTACACCAATCTTCTTGAAACTTGGCAGACTTCATGCTGTCAGCAGAGGCTACCACCCCTGCAAATTTCATCCAAAGCGGACAGAAAACAAAGTTATAGATATTTCATTGATTCCCCATTATACCCTATGGCCGGATCACTGAAGCAGTTCTGAAGCTTTTCCGAAGCACTTCAGAAGCTCTGAACCACTTCAGAAAGTCTAACAAAGCTAGCACTTTGATCTGGACATGGTACTTTGGACGCCAAAACGTCCAAAGTTTCTCTGGATCTGAAGCAGGGTCTGAAGCCTCGCACAGCTTTAGTAGTCGTCTGGCGCTGCTAATGGAAACCACGCACCAGACTCCAAAAGTTGGTTAATAACTGCTCAGATCAAAAGTGGTAACACTGCTCAATTCCTTTTCTGAACATAGGAATTAAGTGGATATGAAGTTGGCACCTTCTGGTACTTTGGAGCCTGTCTGAACATATCCGTAAATTATAAAAAGCTTCAGGGCTGTTCCATTTATGCTTCAGCGTTCCTCTCTTCTTCCTTCCTCTGGCACTCCTCTGAGTCAGGGTCCAACAGAGGAACTGGTCCAGAATGACTGCACTAGCTGGGGGGATGGGAGGATGTTTACATGGGTGGTATTTCCCAGAAGCCGCTGTAACAGGAGGCAGAATTTAGTAGCTTATATTTAGACTTTTCTATAATGGAAGCATGTAGCAGGGAGTTGTTACTAAACTGAGAATAAACATAAACTTCCAAGTTTTTCTAAAGGAGTGTTTAAAAAATTCTTCTGTCATTGAAGAAATAGAGTGAAAAGTAAACTGAGACTCCACTCTGAAATGTGTCCTGGCATAGCTGATCTGCTTCACTGGGCAACACAGATGTTGACCATTGTCCTGCAGACTCAGGCCCTTACTATTTCCAGGGCTTCAGCTTCAAGTGGAGGCACACCCTATGGCAGCACGATACACAAATCTGGGGAATCTCCTGCTGGGGGACCCAGGGTCACTTCTGCAAGCACTTGGCTTCAGAAGCCCAATCCAGCTCCAGGCTGCCTACACCCTCCTGCCATAAAAAAAACAGATGTCCACTGCAAACTAACAGCACAAATTAATACTACCTTTCCTTGTGGCCACAGATATGGGTCGTTTGGCATGACAAAGGGTGTGGAGATCTGCTTGCTTTTGCTTTGTAGCACCGTAAAACTTTCGTGGCGGCACAAAGGAGACATCCGTTTTCAGCCTTAGGGGAACTGGACACATACCTTTGAGGATATAGGTCAGAATGATTACCTAATATAAAGGATTTCTTACAGAAGTATGTAATGTTACCTACAAAACCTCAGTATAAAAAGAAAAAACATGATTTCCTGATTTTAAGTTGGAAACTTTTGCATGTACTAGGTGGGGATGATTTAGGATGCTAATAGAATTCCTATTAGCCTTTCCTGAAATCACATTTGAACCTATGCAGGGGTGACCTAGCCTTTCACCCTTCTAAAGCTTTCCTGCTGCTCTCCCTTGTTGGATTCCCCTCCCTCCATAGGTGTTTATGAAAAATATGATTAAGACCAGAAAAAGTGAGCAGGAAACTTGAGGGCCAGGTATATTATTATCTGTAATTATTTATCTTATTGGACAAATTTCAAGATGATGATTTCTCTTTTAAAAACTTAAATTGCCAGAACATGTTTTAAAAGTATTATTTTAAAAATAAAATGTAGGTGTTTAAACATGTGCCTCCTTGCCTATTGATGTCATCTGTTCACCTATAAACACAAACTCAGTTAATTTGAAGCCTAAGGCTGCGGACATATTACCATAAGTCAGAACAGATTCCAGACTTCTGTACTGTCTTACTACTTTAATTTTTTCTCATAAACATTGGAAATGATACATTTATTTATTAAAAATACTGTTTCAAATTTAAGTTCATGCCTAATCATTCCTAAATATATACTAGGCAGGTCAAGTTACTTTTAACCTAGCAAAAATGTGCTCTGGGGCATCTTGTGCAAGACAGCCACTTTCAATACCGATGACTCTTACTACCTGATGATAAACAAAGCAGTGAATGCTGAAAGCAATATAGTCCAGGATTTCACATCCTGTAAGCAAAGTAAAAGCCACATTGACTTCACAATACCTCAGCTCTGAGTCCATTCAGGAGAAGTTGTTTAGTTACACCCCAAATAAGAGGAACCAAAAGATGTCACTTTTGAACATTTCACAACTGCTGTAATAACTTTGACCTTATAAGGATTTTTAACCTTAGAAAAAGCAGTGTCATATGCTTATAGCTTTGGCTGCTTTGTCTTAGTCTTAAGAGGATCCATTGAAGTGCAGATCTATTTTATTCATGTCCTGTGTTAGACCCTGTGGATCTGTGCTTTTCCTCCTCTCAACATGAGCAAGGGAACAAGGGGAGAATGGTTTCTCTTTTTCTCCACGTATTTGGTAAGAAGAGGAAGTACTACTAGCTACATGCTTTCCCAGTGAGCTAGTATTATGACTGATTTGTCTGGGACACAGTTAGCAGTCCAGATGAAATGCAGGAACTTCTGGCAAATTTCAGGATGAATCAGAGAGAGAGGTCAGTGCTCCCAGAAGCAAGTAATGCAAGCTGTTGTTGTGGAGGCTGCTGACAAGACCCGTTACTCATTCTGGGCAAAAAATGGAGGGGCCTTTGAGTTTCAATTTTAGGTCACTGGGTCAGAGGATGGAGCAGGCCTCCTGGCAGGTATCTCCCATCAGAAGAGCAGAGCGGGCCAGCTTGCACTGGCAAGGCAGGGTGCCAGCCCCGCAGGGCTTACCTGGCAGGGGAAATACCATGTGTCTGGGTCCCTTGTCCTTAAGCGCTCCCAGGGGTCACTGCTCTTCTGGCAGGCTCAGGGCCTGCCCAGGTGTCGGGGCTTAAAGCCCACTTTATGGAAATGGGAGGCTCCCTCGCCACCTTGCCCCCGGGCAGGGGAAACTTGGGGGCATCCCCAAGCCTCCGGGCTTGGATGCCCGCCGAAAGGTGTTGGCGGGGGCTGTTCGCGGTTGCAGGGCTGCGCGCTCCCGCCTCAGCTCCTCACGGCGCCGCCCCCCGCTTCCTCCCGCGTCAGCCGCGCGGGGGATTGGACGCGGGCGGCCGCCCCTCCCCCTCAGCCATCTTAAACGGCTGCTGGGGCCGGCGCGGCGAATAGGGATCGGCGCTGTCGGGGTGAGTGCGAGCGAGCCAAGCCGGGGTCCGGAGGGCTTCGGGGAGGGGGCTGCGCGGCTCGGCCCCGGCTCATTCCCTCCGCTTGCTGCCGGGCTGGGGTCCCTGGTAGTGGCCCGCCCAGCCCTGGGGGAGCCCGGGGGCCCTGAGGCCCGGCGCTTCCTCCTGACGTCAGCTCCCGGGCCGTGATGTCACGCATGCCGACGTCACGGCTGCGCGGTGAGAATCACACGGGGCCAGTGAAGCGGCGGTTGCGGCCAGGGAGGAAGCGCTGTTTCTTAGCGTTTGAATTAATAACGATTGGAGCGGGGGGGGGGGGCGTTCACCTGTTTTTGAGGGGACCCTGGGTGGTGGGCTTATTGGTTTTTGTGGTTTTTAATGAGGTTAGCAGCTCGTGCCGTCCTGGCCTGAACTCGAGACCCATCTGGGTGCAAGGCCCATGCTCAATATCTAGAGTGTGTATGTGGGAAACACTAAATCTGTTACCATTTTCCACACATAGAATCTAATTGGTCAAAGGCCATCTTCAGTTTGTCATCCACAAGCGCAGTGCTGGTGAAGCCAGCAGGAGAGAGGGGGGAGGGCCAGACCCTTGTGCTCTGCTCCCCTGGCCCCTCATCCGCCTGTGCCTGCCCCCTCCATGTCTGCTGCACCAGCTGCTGCAGCCTCCCCACCTCCCACGCTTTCCCCTGCAGCCTGCCCCCTTGCCCTTCTTCGCACTGGTCCATGAGCCCTGCTGCCTGTTCTTGCCCTCAGCTCCTGCCCTTTACCATCTGCTGTACCTCTGCTCCAGCTCTGGGGCAGTCAGCAGCAGTGGCCCCAACCCCAGTCCTTCCAGGTAGAAACAGTGGCAGCTCCCACTTGGGCTGGGTGGCTCCAGGCTGTCAGGACCAGGAGCAGAAGGTAGGGGAGGGAGGGGGCAGGTGCTGGAGGGTGGGCTACAGGTTCCCCTCCCACCACTAGTCTGTGGTCTCCCCTGTACTCACCTGGCTGTGAGCCTCCTTCCCCATTAATGAGACGTTCTGGTCTGTGGCTGGCAGTGGCTCAGATCTGACGTCAGCACTTTAGCCAAAACCAGAGTTGAGCCACAGCCTGCCCTAGGTCCAGTACCCGAATTGTAGATGAGGCCCTTTTATTTTATTCCCTTTACTCCAAGAGGCTTGTTTTGGATTTGAGTAAACACAGTGCTTGAATGAAACAGCTACTAGAGTTAGGTTTGAGCCAACTAACTGAATAACAGACAAGTATTGTCATTTTAAAGTTATTAGACAGGTAGTTGGTAGTTGAGAAGGAAATTTACTGAGCGTTTCTCCTTTTCCCCCCCTCCTGCCCCCTAATAAATATTTGTTAAAAGTTAACTACTGAAATTGTAGAGAGTCTGGAAAAAATGCTGAAATGAGTTTCCATTGTGTAGCTGGTTGTTTCGGTAACCTCTTATCTTCAGGATTTTTTATCTCCTCGGGGTAGCCTGAAGTAGTAGTCACTTCCCAGAAAGTCACAAGATTTACAGTAATGATATTTCGTTTTAGTTTTGTATTTTGGTTGATTCATTTTTAGATGGTGTGACATCAGCCAACTTATGTCATTTTTTGGTGAGACATACTTTTCCCTGCCAGTACTTATCAGTCATCCTGCTTCCTAGAACAGCCAGGAGAATGACTGATTTAGGACTACACTTGACTTTACAGTGAATTTAAGTTTTATAACACAAGATTCTTTTTCCCTGCTACTAGAATACCAACCACAAACCTGCAACTGAAACTCAAGGGTGGTATCTTTTTAAATTGGATTAGCTGGCCCAAAAGGAAGATGGCTGTCGAGCTTTAGGCTCTGTTGATTGTTAATAAGCCTTGTCTATAGTATGGATGTAAAGTAACACTACTCAAGTGGTATTAGTCCTTTAGGTCCACAGTTGTATTGAGGTGCCTCTTAAGCAACAGATTCCTGAAGAAAAGCTCACCCCTAAAAACACTAGCTTTCCTAAGGGTTGACAGATTCTAGAAACTGTTTTTGCATGAATTCACAGTAAATCTCTGGCCCTTGCTATGCTTCAAATCGTTTTAATTGTTTAACATATACATTGTCCAGTGTTACACTTACACTAGTATTGGTGACAGCTTGGGAGAGCACAGTGAAGTGCAGTATTCAAAAGTTTCTCTGCCCCACCCCCCATTGTCTCAGAATAGGAGTCAATCAAACCCTTGTGAACCAGACCTATTTGGGTAGAGGTGCACTGATATATCAGTCCATATTGTATTGGCACCGATTTAAAGGAAAATTGACATCAGCAATTGGCTTTTTTGGCTGATGTGGCCAATAAATGCCACACGCGTGCATGCGGCCAGAAACACAGCCTGGCAGCTTGGAGAGCAGTGTCTCGCTGCTAAGTCTGTGGGAGGGGAATAGGTGACGCGGGAGGGAGGCAGGGCGGTTCCTGCTACTGCACTCACCCCAGGGAGAGGCATGGGGCGTGTGCCCCCCCCACCCAATCTGTGTGTGGAGCGAGGGTGGGCTGCTGTTACATGCTCTGGGCCAGTGCCAGGCTCTTCCTGGTGGGGGTGGGATGCGGGCCAGGGCTGTGCTTGGGGTGCCACTGTGAACTCGGGGCCAGGCTCTTCCCAGTTGTGGGGAGGGGGCGGTGAGGAGAGATGGACAGACACTGGGCTGGGACTGTACTTGGGATAGGCAGCAGCGGCACTGGGAGGGGGCGCTATGGAAAATTTTAGGGTGGTTGTAGCACCTCCCCATGGGTTCATGCTGTGGCAGGAGCTGTCCATCCTCTTGGAGCCCCAACTCACCCTTCTAGCAGACTTACCAGCCTGATGCTACTCTCCAAGTTGCCAGGCTGCATATTTGCAGTCGGATCAGTATTGGCTAATATGGCTTGTTAATAATCAGCCATTGGTATTGGCCTCAAAATCTTTATTGGTGCACCCCTACTATTGGGTTGTCCATGTGCAGATTATTTGCTGAAGGCTTTTCTGCCCTGTTTTTATGTGAGCTCAGTGGCTCAAGAGACAATACAACAGCTATTGCATAGCCAGGATCTATTTGATTCTTGACTCTTGGCAGAAACTATGGGATTGGAGAGAGTAAAAGGTGCATATTTATAGAATTTGTTTCCATTCCAGGCTTTCTTAGTCTGGTAAGAGGTTGTCTGAGTACGGAAGGCATGTGAATTTTCAAAAAAAGAAAATAATTGACATTGGCAGATCCTTGCAAAGATGAGAGATTTAAGGAAAAATGTGATTACAGGGAGGGGGGATAAATAGGATTGGGTGTTAGGGAGAAATGTTGCACATGTAAGGCAAAGGGTGGGGATAAGATGGTGTGATGAGAGAAGTGAGTTACTGAGAAGGTGTGATGTAAGCATGGATGGCTTGGTGAGGGGTTGGCTGTCAGTCTGCTGTTCTCCTTGTTTGTTTTCCTGGTGGGAGCAGAAAGAGAACTCTTGCTGTAAGGCAGTATGAGTCCTTTCCTTTGCTCCCTCAAGAGCCAGGTTCCATGAGGTCCTTGCCTCTGAGTGCAAGATGGGACTCTATACTAGAGTGGTGCGAAATGGCAGTGTTCTGTTTCAACCAGCATTTTGAAGGACCAGCATTTCATTTTGAATTTTGTTTCTATTTGAAACAACCGTTCCGTTTTGTTCTGTTGAAACGGTGAAACTGTTTTGACATTTCGCCCATAGGATATAATGGGGAAGGTCAAAACAGCCTATAACTTAGTAATTTCGGGCTTGATTTGGATGAAACTTGCAGGAATGGTAGCCCCTTCTGGGGGCATGAAGCCTGCCAGGTTTCAAGGAGATGGGTGCAGCAAAACTCATGTCACATGTATGTGTTAAGCCACAGCAGGATCAAAATTGTTGGCATGCTAGCCCCTGTGGAGGCCACAAAGCCTGTCAAGTTTCAAGGAGATAGGTGCAGGGGTTTGGGGAAAACTGTACCTCAAGCTGTGAAAAAGCAAAACTTGTGACATGGGTGACACTGTGTTAAGGCACAGCAGGGTGAAAGCTGCAGGCCTGCTAGCCCCTGCTGAGGCCATGAGGTCTGTCAGCTTTCAAGGAGATGGGTGCAGGGGATTCTGGGTTCTAGGGTCCTGTACCTTTAGCTGCTGGCAGGCAAAACTCGTGACATGGGTGCTTGTGCAACTGTGTCTGTCTTGAGACACCCAGGGGGTAGGGATCAGGGGGGAGGGAATCTACTGCAGGGCTGGCTGCTAGGCCTTGCTGTAGCCACAAAGCCTGCCAGCTGTTAAGGAGATAAGTGCATGGGGGTTCTGGGGCCCTTCACCCCTAGCTGCTGACAGGCAAAACTCATGATATAGGTGCTTGTGCTAGCTAACTACTGTTAGGGACCAGCTCAGTACACAGTAGCTAGTGAAGATAACAAGTTAATGAACAAGAATTAATGCATACAAAACCACAGACTAAGGAGAGGAAAGACTCCATACAAAGCTGGGTTGAACTGCTTCTACCCCAAGACCGAGACAGTCAGTTGCACAAGCACCCATGTCATGGGTTTTGCTTGTCTGCAGCTTGAGATACAATTTCCCCGAAACCCATGCACCTATATCCTTGAAACTTGGCAGGCTTTGTGGCCTTAGCAGGGGCTAGCATGAATGCAGTTTTGACCCCACTGTGGCTTAACACATACATGTAACACAAGTTTTGCTTTCAAAACTTTGGGGTGCAGTTTTCCTGAACCCTGCCTGCACCTATCTCCTTGAAACCTGGCAGGCTTCATGCCCCCAGAAGGGGCTACCATTCCTGCAAGTTTCATACAAATCAGGCCAGAAATGACAAAGTTATAAGTGGTTTTGTCCTTCCCCCATTATAGCCTATGTGCAAAACATTTCAATTTGCCTCACTTTGTTTTGAGGCTGTTTTGATTATATTTGTTCTGTTTTGATTTTGCTGTTTTGACCTCAAAACAGTGTTGAAATGAAACTGGTGATGAAATTTCACCCAGCCCTACTGTGTATGCCCTCTGTATGTGTTTGTCCCTGCAGAGACCCTGCCTCCCTAAAGCAGTGGTTCTCAACCTTTGGTACCTTACATACCATACCACTGCTGATTGACATAGCAAAAGCAAAACCGGAAATCCCACTGTGGCACTTCCGGTTTCACTTCCATGGGCTGTACCACTATTTTTATTTTTCCTTGTGGACCATGGCCTGGGGCAAAGCAGCCTGCTCGAGGCCTCCCTCCCTATCCCCCAGCACAGTGACATTGGGGAGTGAAAGCCCTGGGGCACCGGACTTGCTAGCAGGGGTGGCAGCCAGAACTTCTGGCCCAAGCAGGCAAAGATGCTTCCAACCTGCTGGGCAGGGGGGTGAGCCAAACTCAAAACGCAGCACCCATGTACCCCCTGCCCGTGTCTTGCTTACCCACTAGGGTGTGCATACCACGGGTTGAGAAACACTGCCCTAAAGTGATCTTGGCCCATTGCCCTCTGTTCCAGTTAAGAATTGGAGGCCATCTGAAAGTAAGCAAACTTTAGTTTGAGGAGCAAAAGATAAAAAAGCTAAGGTGCCTCCCTCCCCAGTGTCTGATGAGAGGTCTGTCAGGTGGGAAGGGAGAGAAGCGGGGGCGCTGGCATGCCAAAGAGCTGGTTAGGGGTCTAGAGTCATAGAGGCTGACTGGGTCAAAAAAAGGACGGAGCCAGGATGTTAGGAGATATAATAGGAGTGTGTGGGGTCAGGTTTAATGTATGGCTCAAGCTGGTAAAGCTTGTGACCCTGTGGGAGAGCTGCTTGCTCTGATGGATGTTTGCAGTAGAGAGTGCCAGACAGCAGAGACCAACTCCTGTTAGCATTTTGGATATCAGTAGCAGGTAAGGGTGGGAAGTGGAAAGTAACCTAGAAGTGCTGGCAGGAAGCCCACATGTAGAGAAATGAAGAGAAGGAAAGAGGCTCACTTGCATAAAATTGTAATGACCATGTAATAAATCAGTCAAGATTTTGAGATAAAAATCATGTCTGACTTTTTCCCACCGGCCCTCTTAGCAACTACATTCTCCAAAGATATCAGTGCACATCCAGAATCCCCTATTCCACTAAAATATAGTGTATGGGGGCAGGGTGGGAAGCACTGAAGAATTACAGAGCATCTTTATTAAACCACACCATCTTGACTGCAAACCTACAGCTGTCTCAATGATCACCATCTTCTACAAATAGTACTTTTCACCCTTTTGAAAATAGCACTAAGATATTCAATGGGAGTTCTCTACTAAAGTTTCTTTTTTTTTTTTAAGGCTGCTCAGTGGTATCTTTTGGCCTTCTATAAGGTCAAGTTCAGGAAAACTCAGGCTTCTGGGGTACCTATACACATACAGTGAGGCAGCTCCAACAAGCTGTAATTGCAGAGTCGTCGCACCCCGCCCCCAAGCACATGTATAAATGCCCCTGAAGACCAGGAGATGCCCAACTGTGCCCAGAATACATATGTTCTCTGTCTGCTTTCGTCACTCGGGATGTACCTCATCTGATTTGCTGTAATGCATGTAGTCTGCTCTCAGACATTTCTGCTTAATATCAACTCCTTTACCCTGCAGTACATGATGCTAGCGTTGCTTTTACTTATCCATTGCTAACCTCAGACTGGCCCCTCACTTAATTACTTGACATGACAAGAAGACCCTGAAACCAACACAGCATACACAGTGCATCCCTAAGGTCTAGCATCTTGGAGTTGTAAAGAAATGCATGCATTTCTTTTGGTAGGGCTGGGAAGAAAGTGTGCTTCTGCCAAATTGCCTCAGGTCATAAATACAGCTCTGCCAAGCTGTTTCAGCAAATTCACTATCCCTACATCTAACTAGGTGAATGCAGCTGGAGTGTGGGTAGATTAATTCCTACTGACTTAGCAAATCCAGAGGGACAGAGGTAAGGTTGTGTGAGTGGGTACCTTGCATCTTAAACCTCTGAGAACTAGGAAATTTGAGTTTGAATTGGATGTTTTGAAAAGAGGATTAGAAAATTCAGGGCATTAATTCACTGTCTTGAAGTCTTTAACAGTGAAAAAGCATGTATGATCTATCTGCTGTCCCTACAGGAAACACTTTTTATAGTCCAAAGTGATCCCATTGGTTTAGATTAAGTATTGTGCTGTAAGCTTTCCAGAGGCAGATGGATCTGCATTTGTGTTTGTGCAGTGTCTTGCCTGGCTGGTCCCTCTGATACCTTTGGGTTCAGCTGTTCTATTGAAACTAGCCAACTGCCCATAAAGAATGATGGGGGCAGGGGCCAGAGGTCTGTGACCCTTTTTCCCCCCGCTACCCCTGCTGCTTTGGGCCAGGGCCAGGGCGGCTCCCTGCTGCCTCCTCCTGCCCCCACTACTTTGGGTTGGAGCTGGTGCATTCTCTCCTGCCCCGCCCCCCCCCCCCCCCCCAGCCCAGCCTGCTTTGGGCTGGAGCCAGGGCCAGGGCCAGGGTCGTTGTCCCACTACCACTTCCAGCCAGGGCCAAAACTGCTTCCCACCTGCCCCCGCTGTTTTCAGCTGCAGCCGGCACCCATGACCGTGGCAGGGCGCAGCCACCAGTGGCCTCTACCCTGCTGGCTGTTGTGGGGTGTGTGCGTGTGTGGGGGGGTTATCAGCCCCCAGCTCCAAGGAGCAGACCCAGGGGGAGGGGGAGGCGCGAGGCCAGTGCTGATGGCCTCGCCCCCACCTTTCTGTCACCTCTATTATAGCAACTCTTTGGTCCCTGTCATCCTCTTCTGCCTCCAAGGAGCAGGGGAGGAGGGTGAGGCCAGCTCTGCTGGACTTCGGGGGGGGGGGGGGCACTATGGCCTCTTGGTTTCCACTGTCATGGCTGTGCTCTGCTGTCTGTCCCTATCAGTGTAGGGCACTGATAATTTGCTTTCTGATTAACTGTCTTGGCAGCCAAAGTGTTACACACAGACGGACATACTTAGGCCTTTTATAATATTAGAATATGCAAAATATGCAGATAAGTAGTCTTGCACATCATTAGAAAATAGCGGCTTAACTAGTAAGATCTGAACTTAAATCTGAAGAACAACTATATAGTCTCTTATAAATTGCATATGTGGGCTATAAATTCTGTATTTGTTACATTTTGTCACATCTAATTAGTATTTGTTACTTTTTTCTCAGACTTTGGGAGTGAGTGCAAGCCTTGTGAATTGAACATCTCTGAACTCTGGTTTGTTTTTTTGTTTGTTTGTTTTGTTTTTGCTGCTAATTTGGCTATGGTTGTTTTCATTTGCTTAGTGATGCTAGTAGTTATTCTGCTGTTCACCTTTTTAGGGGAAAAACAAGCTTTTCAACACTGTAGAAAACCCATAATGCTATTGTCCTTCTGTAGGGTGCATTTGCCATCTTCTTTCATACTCCTTCCTATGAGAGCTAACTCTGTGGTCTGAGATTTCACAAAGCCTGATGATGTCTAAAGCATTGGAGAGATGGATCCTAAAACCATGTGTTTTTGAATACCCCCTCCATCTCATTCTTACCCTCATGTTAGATTTTTAATTTAAAATTAAAATACCCTCCTCTGGCCCACTTGAAGCCAAAGCACTGATTTATGTATGTATTAATGAATTCCTGAGACACCTTTTGAGGAAACATAAACTAAAACTATTTGAGTGATTTATTCTCTCAGGGAGTCGAATCTGGTTAATATTAATTTTGTAGTTAGTAGGGTCGGAAGAGACCTGAGCAGATCATCAAGTCTGACCTCTGGCCATGGCAGTAAAGAGTACATAAATGTTTTCTAATGAAATTGTACTTACTCCTTAACTTTTCAGTTCTTTTAATAATATCTTAAAATTTATCTCAGAAGAACTAGGGGGAGGCTTCTGGGCCCAGATGTAGTCTATATAGCTACCTAATTCACATTTAATTTAATAAAAAGGTACCTGGGGCTGGGGCATGTGATTTACTGTTGTCTCATGGTTTCTACGGTCACCTTTTTTTGGCTGCCACTTTCAGTACTGCTGCCAGTTGCCAGCTATGGGTAGTGGAAGTAAAGTACCACCATGCTGCTTAACTAACACTCCTTTACATCCATTTTGCACTAGTAAAAATAGCCATACAAGTTGAAGGCATTGCAAAATAAAATGCTAGTTCCTTGCTTTAGAACTTGCTCCATAAAGATGAATGCCCTCAACTTCCACTTAAGTCAATATGAGTTGAAGGTACTTCATATTCATCACTCCTTTTTGGAGAAATAGTATTTTATGTATTAGTGCATTCCACTTTGTTCTGCCTATTGTGTGAGAAAACATAATTGTCTTGAATTGGCTATTGATGGGTCACTAAAATATATCTGATATCAGGGTTGTCTTACGCCGTTGCCATTGCTTTCAGCAAAGAAAATGTAAGGGAGTAGATCTTGGGCAGTTCAGATTTGTGTAGCTGTATTGACTTCAGTAGAATTGTACTGATCTTCTTGTTCACAGAGTTGACTACATATTTTGTAAAGCATAACTTCTTTTTGTTAGCAAAAAGGAAATTTGCTGCTTTGCTCATCACCTGTGACTAGAGTGTACAAAGGTTCAAAAACAAAAGAAGTGATACACTGTACAAAGATGCAATTGGTGGGGATAGATAGGGGTTTTTTGCATTTTTGTTGTTGTTTGTTTGTTTGTTCTTGAGCAGTGTCTGTTTTATTTTAACCAGTGTAGTGATGCTTCTCTACCTTGTGACTTTTTCGCTCATCAATTTCCTAGTGTGGAAAGATGCCTTTTCAGTCGTGCCCTGATAAGGTCTCTATTTTAAGAATTGGACCATTACGACAGTAGGAATGTTAATATATGCCATTAAATATATTAAACTAATTTGGAACTCCTGAAAGTCTATTAAATTGGAAACAATTTGACATCATAAGGGACAGACTTAAAATAGCACAACACTTTTCTGTGCTTTCACAGGAAAACTTGGTCTGATTTTAAAGTTTAACGTGTTTAGTCTTGGCAACCTTAACTGATTGATTAGTTTTAAAGCAAATTTGTTTTTATTATAAAAACAGAATTTAAACTAGTGATACTGAGAGTATGGCAAAAAATGCCACGTATCCGTGTGTTCATTATTGAAGGTTGTTTTGTAGAAACAAGCAGAAAGAGGGGCAGAGTGGCATCTTTTAATTGTGAAAACAAGGAAAGTGCTCAATGACCTTCTTAGTTTTCCTTCTTTGTGCTTGTGTTGTAGCGTAGATATGATTAGCTGTTTTTGTGACATCCTGTTAGTAGACTATATTTGGCAGAATTACTTGTCTTGCAGTCTGGCTGCACTAATTCCTACTTTTTATGACATTTTGCTGTTTGAGTGAGATTGATGTTAGAAGGAACTCCAGTCCCTAGTTCTCCTAGGTTAGATGCTTTTACCAGTAATATTTTGATGCTATTATGACATAGGTGCTAGATTAAGTGTGGAAATATTTTAACTCTTTGTATATTAAATGTTATCTGTTCTAGGACACAATAGTAAAAACAGAAAATGTGGAGTAGTGTACTTGCTTGTAGCACATAATCATGTCTTTAATATCTTTATAAATAAGCCACACTTCTGTGGCCCTTGCCCCATACAAATTCTATGCATGATCCTAGGTGAGCGGTTGGTATGGATTGAGGATATTTGTTACGTGACCTTTTTTTTTTTTTTAAGTTTCTGTTCTCTTCCCCTTTAAACTCTGACATAAGAATTCTTCTTCAAGTGCTTGTCAACATAGTCTCTATTCTTGATGTATTCACATGCTGAAATTGGACTTTTTTCTGAATAACAGTATCTGTCATTACAATGCCTGCATCTTTCTCATTCTTTGAGCTACTGTAACAGCATATGAGATAAAGAGACACAGCCAGGATCTGGAGTCTTTAGTCCTAGAATGTTTAAGGCACATGGTCCCTGGGCATCCACCAGGTCCAAGAGGACACAGATCCAGTATCCTCAAAATATCTGTACCTCCACTAGAAGAATTGTCATAACTCGAAACATACCATGAGTGAGTGTCCATCTGTGTCTGTTGTCCTGAATAAATTGTGCTGTACTGGTCCCCTTTCTCAGCCCAGCCTTTACTGTTGGTGTGTGGGAGCAGAGTCTGGATATTTTTATCTGCTGCTGAGGCAGTTTCAACCCTTCAGCCTTTCAGGTCAAAATCAAAGCCTTCCAATATATCTGAGACTTTGCACTTTTGCTGCAAGCAAATTGGGACAAGCAGTGTATCTTGCTAGAGCTCCTCCATGGACTTCTACCAGACTGAATTTGCGTGATGCCTATCAACAAAAACACACTTGAACCTACCATGTTCTGATTCACTTACTTCCATAGCCCTGACATCGAGAGCAGACTAAGTACCCAGTCCCAGCAAAAAGGGTTTGAATCGTCTGGCATACTGCTTTTGGTTCCCTGGAAAAATCTAGACCCCTGACATTACTTCATTAGGACTGCAGGACTGTTGGCTCATGTGACTGAGTATCATAGGTTCATGTATCCTCTGCTACTTCCTTCACCTGATCTCACCTGTGTAGTGCTGTTCTCTAGAGCTCTGGCCATTTGTTCACATCAGATCACTCTCGTGAAAGTTTTCCAGGTCTGACCCTAGGTGTCCTGCAATCACTTGATGTAAAATTTGCTCCCCTTTCCTCCCCCTTTTACCTTGTGTGGAGAGAAACTGCCTGCTATTCACCAAAAAACAATCCTGTGTGATCAAGCACTAAGGAAAAAGGCTACTGGTATATACTAACCACTTTTTTTCCAGTTAATATCCACTGACATTCTTTTGATGTCCAGGTGGTTAGTTTTGAATAGGGTTAGTTTTGAGTAGCTGTGCCTGTTCCTGTGCCCTTTAAAACCTTCAGGGGCCTTAAGGGTTGGTACAACTTCTGCTCAGTTCTGTCACTGAAACAAATCCTACATGTGGACTCCCAGTTAATAGGAACCTAGGGTGGGTAATAGAATTGGGGTGGGCAGTGCACCTTTAAAAACCCGTTTGGCTAGGTAAATAACCATTCTTTGTTCAAGCGCATGCCCATATAGATTCCTTTCCTGATGACTAAGAAGCAGCTTTCTCATTTTGTATGCCCTAAGGAGAATTCCTCTGCTCACGAATTCTTCTGTCCTAGATGTGTTTTCTCTTCCTCCCTCCCTTAATCAGCCTCCTAGAAAAGGAAGTTGGAGATGCTGCACAAGCATGCAAGTGTTCTAGTAGAGTACAAGTACACCCTCGGGCATCTCCCTGAAAACGTTCTTGCTGTGTACCTCAGTAGGAACAGAACTAACACCACAATCTCTGCTGTTCTGTTGAACATCCACTGGTCCAAAAGTTTGTGTGTTTTTTGGTTTTTTTCATAGTATCCCTCCCCTTGAATTTTTTCTGTTTTAATCATCTGTCAAGTACAGGAACAGAACCCACAGCTACGTATTAAGTTTGTCAGCTGCTTCAGTGGAAACCAAATGGCTTGGTGACGACAGATCAGGTCATGAAAGACGATAACTCTTCTCATACTGGAAAGTTCTAAATGCCAGCTGTGCTGTTGACACTAGTAGCCTTGGATAATTTACAAATCTTCAGTTCACCCAAAAAGATTTTATGCCCACACTCAGAAGGTGACTGTACTTGGCATTGGGAAAAATTCTGTATTGTTGATGTGTACGTTACAAAACAGGCTTATTTTGGCTACTGTTGTGGCTTATAAACTATAAACATTCCTTGAGTGAGGGTTTACTAACTTTGTGCTCATGTTTGGGGCTACAGTTGATGAAATTGTATTGGGATCTACTGTAGTTTAGGTCTTTTGCCTCCTGAAAACCAGGTAACTGATTCCAGTATATCCAGCATCAAGACTGTCTGAGTCAGCAGCAACCCAGTCTGGTACAAATATGTTCCCTAAAGTAAAAGTGTCAAACATGGCCTACAGGTCAGATCTGGCCAAGGGAACTATTATCTAGCCTGGGGGGTTCTTGAAGGGGCTGGGAATATGGGGGTGGGACCCCCTGCCAAAATCTGGGGTAAGGAACCCCACCACTGGATCTGCATGTCAGTGGTAGGAGGCAAGTGACGGTTGCATTAACCCCTATGGCTCGCTGATGCCACTAGCCCTGTCCCTGGAGGTGGGTCCCGATCTGCCCTTGAGGAATCCAGTCTGGAGCTGGGTGAGTTTTTTGAAAACCCTACCCTCAAGGAAGATTTTTCCCTGAAGAATGAAGAATTCTTTTTCCAGAATGATTGAATGCTCATCTGACTCAGAGTTGAATCAAGAGGACATCCTTTCACCTAAATAGGACCAAGACGTGATAATCTAATTGCATGAACTCCAGTACTAGTTATGAGGATCATTGGCACTAAGGAGTCCAGACATTAATTTGCAAACTCTCAGCAACTGTTTCTCATTCCATATTAGAATCTGAGGGAACTCACTATGTCCTTTAATCAAGCTGCAGGTTCATCACACAGGTGATTTGCAGTCTGAATTATAAAGCCTTCTATTGATCTCAAATTCCATACTAAGTTACTAACTTTTAAATGGACTTACTGCAGTTGGACACACTACTGAACACTATTGCTCCTGTCCCCTGTATTATAGGATGAGTAGCTGGCATCAGTGTGCAGTTTGATTTTTGAAGGGTATGGAGAAGGATGTTGCTAGGCAGTGGGGCCATGGCAAGACAGTTGATGTGAAGATGACACAACTATCTTGTCCAGAAGAGGTCGATGAGGAAGAAAAATGACCATATTTCAAAAAAGGCTTCAAGCTTGGACACTAAGTGTACTAGGGAATGCTGCCTATAAGTCATATAGACAATGGCCTTTGGAAAAAAGTGTGGGGTGGAGGGGGAATTATTTTGTTTTACATTAATCTATTATGAATCACTCTATCACACAAGTGAAACTTGTACAGAAGTTATCCTGGGAATTAGAGTTGTTGGGTAGCTTGTCAACATGTCAAAAAAAGTAGAGGCCCACTTGGCTCTGTTGCTGTTAAAAATTGTGGCAGTGATGTGTGAACTATAGCTCGCCTGACAAACTTTAGCTCAAGTGTCCCCACTACCATTTTTAAGCACCGGGATGCTGATATACCTGATGCAGGAGGCTGCTGGATTGTGCCCCTCCCCACCCCCCCCAAGTTTATTTATATTGTACTTTCAAATGCCTTGCATTGTTACTAAATATCAGCATCAGCTGATATGGCTGATTATCAGCAATTTGTATATACCAAGAACATTTTTATTGGTTCACTCCTACAAATAGGCTCCTACATGGCAGACACTAGAAATTGTGCATTAGCTGATGGCCATGAAGCACCTTCAGCAATTAGGTACTAAAAAACAACAAAAACAAACAAACAAACAAAAAAAACCCTCTGCCTTCCTTCCCCCTCAACTCATGAATGGGGACACTCATACGTTTTTTAAACTGCTCAGTATGTCAACTGCATAACTACTTGGTTATTCCCCATAGTATGCAGATGTCCCACTTTGACTAAGATTGATGTTGAACTATTTAAGCTAATCCAGCCTACAGGCATGGAGATGTCATAATAAATGAGATGGATCTAATTTCAGTTGCCGTAGGCTAAAGAAGTCCTATGACTCCTCGTAAAGTCTTTCTGGTTTGTAAAGCAGTGAGAATAGCTCTTCTCTTTGTGGAAGAGTTCAGTTCAAAGCAAGAGTACAAATGACATTCAGGAAGCTATGTGGCTGAGACACTGATATTGAATCAAATGAATTGTCAGGGGAGCATTAGAAGAGCTTGTGCCACCTCAGCTGGCAATCCTTTCTCACAAAGCTAGGAAAATATGCCATGCCAGCTGGATCATGGAAGTGTGGACAAAACTAGCCTTATTAGTTGGCACTTGTCATGGGAGTACAGTAAATGCAGCATGCTGTTCTGTGTAAGGAATGTCAGTCCCTGATGCCCATCATTTAGCAAGCCTGCTCAGTGTCTTGGAGCCTTCTGATTGTGATATTTGAATATGCTGTGGAAATGATCATTTATTTTATGTTTTTTCTGTACCAGAAAATTGCTGAACTGCTATGTAAAATTTGAGCAATATGTGTAAGTGAAGTCCATGCTGTCGGTGAAATTAAGTAAAGAAGCATTGTCACATATCAGAAGAAACAATCGTGCTCTAAGGCTCTTTTGAACAGCACAGCACATAAACCAAGAGCTAATTATCTTGGTCAGATCATCTGAAACCAGTGGGCTTAATAATCAATGGCTAATCTGAGACCAGAAATATTGTTTCCTAATTGGTCTGCTGCAAAACTGCATAGTAGCTAAGAACAAAATAACTTCTAGCCAAATATCCTCCCTGCCCCCTCCCCGTTTTTTACATTGCATGTGAATCAAATATGCACAGTGTATTGACTGTATTTGGTATCTGGGCACCAAAGTCTAGCTCTGTAAGATGCCTACAAGATTAGAAACCTGAATCTTGTATTTAAGATAAGGTTCCAAAGTGCTTAATTCTGAAAACTTGCACCAGACCTTTCTAGAACTTGTCTTACTTTAAATGTTCTATGATGCTGTAATATAACTCGCGCTCTTTGATAAGCAGCCAAGTCAGCCCCACCACGAAACTTACATTATTTTAATATCCTGCATAAGGTTTCTTTGCTGAATGTCATAAGGCATTGATGTGATCACTTGTTTGAATATATTGGGAGGGGTGGGGGGCAGGGACAGCTAAGCCACTTAGTTTCTCCAAGTTTAGTTTCCTGCCAGGGACCACGGACCTCTTGTGTCCATGTGCATTTCAAGTCAGTGAATGGGTTTAGGAGTCTGCTCCAGCAGACCCCTGTTTCAGATTGAGATTGAGATTGGTTTAAAATTTGTGACCTTTGTTTATCTCATAAAGTGTCCCTGTTTTTAAAAATATATATATATAATAATCTCTTCGCTGATCTTGCTGTGGGCTCCTGTTTTTAAAGAGTCAAAAACAGGTAACTAAGGCAGGTAGTGTGTAGTTTTGTATTACCATTTTTAGCTTTTTAAAGGTGTGTTGCGTGCTTCACATAATATTCAGCCTCTCAGACTTCTATAGCATGCAATGGGTCAGCATGATGTGTGGTAAGGAAGTGATAGGGGAAGGGAACAGGAGATACTTGATGTTGTCTTCCTGTTTTTTACAGTTGCCACCTAATAAGGAAGTGTGTGAGGATACAAGTTGCACTGTATCTTTTTCCCCAATAACCAAAACTGACACTAGTCTATAATATTTTTACATTACATTATGAACGTGTCAACACATATTTCTGACTTGTGTTTTTACATTATTTCCTTGTCCTCTACAGAATTCTTGCATCAATTGTTTGTTCATTGTGTCTCTAAAGTTGTATTATTAACCTGAATATTTGTCTTTCATTTACATTTAAAAAATGGGTTTTGTATGTCCTGTTTTCACAAACATGCAAATAGATTTTTGCATGTTATGGGCTATTGCATGTTTAAACAACTCTCTCCCAGTAATTTCTGAATTGTTTAAATATATCTGCATGAGGAAGCAAAACAGCTGGAAGGTGGAACAAATTTATTTTTGTTCATTGAGATTGTATAGCAGGCTTACGCCTCAGAAAAGAGTAAAGAGTAGCCAACCTGTATAACAGTGGTATCTTTTGATACTTCCATTGGGTATTTCATGACTCGGATCACATATGCTTAAGTTGTTGGACAGTTACTTCAATACTAGTCTACAGTGTTTGCCTTTTTATAAGCCTAAACTATGAATCTTTCTGACTAGATTTCCTGTTGTTGGTCTGTGTTTTAATAATATCCCGTTGCTTGCCTCTAGCAGGAATGACTGGTTTGGTTAGTTTCCTTAAATAAAATGGGACTTAAAAATGGAGCATTTTGAAAACTTTAGTTCAGACTTGTAATGTTGGTGGTGGTCAGTGTTCTCAGCAGCATAAATGAAGGGAGCATAACTTACCCAAATAGTTCAGGTATAGAAAAGGTCAGAAAAGAATCTGGGACTCTTGACAACTGGTGTGTGGATTCCAATTTCAAAACTATTGTGTTCAGGGGACTGCTGCCTTTGGGTCTTAAGCATATATTTTACATAAAGGAAACTACAGAAAATGCTAAAGCAAGGACAAGAGAATGCTTTTTCAGGGTATTTTAGGTAACGCCAAAAAATCAGTAGCCTGTTGCTTGCTTCCCCTCCTCCCCCCTTTTTTTTAATTGACTGAGTTTTATCCAGTTGGATCTTTACTTTGTTTGTATATGTACACTGTATACCTGAAGGAGAGAGGCCCAATGATGAAAAATCCTTCCTAGGTTCCACTTGTGGGCAAAGGCGAGGTACACGTCTGATGGGGAAGTGATGGTGTCTTCATTTGGCTTCTTGCATAAAGCAGTGAAATGTAGTTGCTGTTTGTGAACATAAAACAGACCCCAGGAAGTTGTTCCAGTTCACGTTTTCAGTTTAAAATTCAGCTTAGTTCCCTTTAAATGCAGTAAACTTTTCATTTGGGAGCAAAGCAAAAGGTTGTAGCAACCCAATATTTTGAAGTGGTTGTAAAAGTTTTATATGTGTAAGGCCTGTGTGGAGTGGCTAATATTCGCTTCAGATTCGGCTGATTTTTTGGGGGGGACAGTGATTCAATTTGGTGATTTTTGAATCACTGTCCCAAATCAATTCAGCCAAATCTGATTTGGAGATCCAGCTGCTGCCGAATCAGCTGAATCACTGAAATCACACAAGCACCATCCCCACCTGCTCTCCCAGCCAGGTCTGGCCCTAGCTCCCAGTTCTTTGAAAATAAATAAAATAAAAAAATCCCCCACTCATCAGGTGCTGTGAGGTGGTCGGGGTGGGGGACAATCCCCACTACCTCCCACTGACCTATGCTGCATGGGGGGCTCTGCCACAAGCCCCCCCATGGGGTGCTAGGGGGGACTGAGGGAGTAGGCAGGGGATGGGCCATGGCAGGGCCCCCCCATGTTTCCTCCCTCCTCCTCCTCCTCCAGCCTCCCCTCCCTTGCCCCCTACTTTCCAGCATGGAGTCTGGGTCTGGGTCCAGCTCCAGCTCCCTGTTGCAGCGGGTGGGAACTGCCCGAATCTTTGAAGCTTTCTGAATTGCTTCTGAGAGCTTCACACCTTTTAATCAGTCCCCTGACTTGATTTGGATTTGGCTGCTGAATAGGGCCAAATCTCCTCTGAATCAAATCGGCACCTGAAGCTTTGCACAGCCCTAATATATAGTATAGCACTAATTTAATTGGAGACTACATTTGAAATCTTTTATCATTGGCAACACCTTGAAATGTGGAATATGTTCTAGGATTTGAATATTTGAGGGTACACAAGGTATAACATTTGCATAAAATCCAAGAATGGGAGTGTAATGTGTTATAAACTGTGATGTTTTTGTTTGGTGGTTTTTTGGGTTGTTTGTTTGTTTGGGTTTTTTGTTTGTTTTTTTTTAAGTGAAAGGTCAGTGCACTCCTTTTTAAGATGGAGTGCATTGTGCACCTGGAGATATTGTGATTTACCAGTAGGTTGTTGACAGCTCAAATTTAAGTAATCCAAGAAATGGTTTACTATCCAGAAGGCTTGTTTAGATGTGGCAGAAGGCAGGGTAGACTTTTATAGACTTACTAAACCAGAGAGAGAGGGGAGACCAGAGCATAAGCTGAACCCAAGCTCGCTTCATCGGGTGCGGTGAGAGGACGTGCACAGAGTAGCGTGTAAAATGGAGAGGGTGATTTGAATACAACAGACTGGGGGGAGGCAGTTCTTGGACAGGCAAACCAGGGGAACATGGTTAACCATGCTAGTCTGAAGTCAAATAGAAATCAGGGCACATATGCACTTCATAGACTAGCCACAATAGAGCACACTTTTTTGTGGACTGAAGAAACTCATAAGCACAATAAGAGTCACAAAAGCTAATCCAGGTAATGGGGTAAGTTGTTGTCTGTGTTTAGACCATACCTGTTTAGATGTAGTCATAATCTGTAAATTGTGCATACTTTCACCATTTCCTATCTTCTTCCTTTTAGACTCTTCTGAAATTGCCTTCCTGTCAAGCAGCCTTTCACACAGTCACAGAAAAGGTCGGTTATAATTTGATTGTATACTTTTCCACATACCTTTTTGAGTGTGAATGGCTCATTGTAAAATAAAAACTGTTACTTATTTGCAATAGAGGTCACATATAAGAAGATTAACACTAGCCAGTGGCTCTTCATGAGCTCTTTTTAATTGCGAGTATAGAATTTTAATAAACATTAACTCTCTAACCTCATGAATAATTATGGAGTCATTGGAACTGAAATGTGAGCTGTAAGCACTCTGAAGTTAGAAAAAAATGTTTGTATAGACTGAATTTTAGGGTTTTCTTTTTTAAATACTTCATCTTTGGCAAAAAAAAAAAAAATACTATGTGCCTCATGCCAACAAATTAAGTAATCATTACAGTGAAAACCAAATCCAGTTTTGATAAAATAGATCATGGGCTGTTTTTTTTTTACATGTGCAGTAGAGGAGCAGACTTGATTTTTTTTGAATCTGCTCTAATACGCTGTAATTACAGCATGTCAGAAGAGCCTCCCGGCATGTCTATAGGCACCCATGGTTTCCACTTCTGATTTCTGGTTACGAAGGAGATGAAGCACTCTGCAAAGGGAAAGTATGGGTATCTAGGAATGGTAAACTGACTGGGCAGAACTGTTTTGGGTTGAAGTGGAACTGCAGAAATGTCATGCTTAGAAGTGTTCATCTCAGAAAATGATAATTTCAGGGATACCCTGAACACAAGAATTTCTGATGCATACTTCTGGGAAGACTATTGCACTTGAGCTTTATTATCAAATAAAGTCAGTGTTCTGATTTGCTGCTTCCAGCTCATAGGAACCTTTAGCCTGGGTGGAAATGGAAACATTATAATTGTATAGCTTTGTAATAGGGGGCCTTCTCGGGACCGTTTTTTTTTTCCTGTGGCCTGCCCACCTGTTTCTGGGCTAACTGCCTGCCTTCTCATCCACCATGCCTTGATGATAATTAATTGTTGTTAATTAAGTGAGAGGCTGCCCATTTCTTGTCCTGATGCCAGGGGACACTATCTGCGGCTCCATTCCTCCCCTACACCGCAGCCCAAGCCTCGCAGTTGGCATCTAGCTGTTATCCACTTCACCAACCCCACACTGGGCCCCAGAATCCTACTATTTGAACCCTGCCTTGATCCCTCCATTCAGGCAGCCTATTCCACCTTCATTCCAGGCTGCATAACTCCCTGAGCTGCTTCCCCCTTATGAGTGTGGTCCCCCCAGGACCTGGCTCTACTGGCCCTGGCCCACCTCCAGGCCAGTCAGAACCCCAGGCCCTCAGCTCTGGGTGTCCATTGCGGTGGGTCCTTGCCCTTCGACCCTTCCTGTCCTGGCTCCAGCATGGACTAGTTGGGGAATGTCAAGACAGGTTTGCGTCTATGGCCCTGCTCTCTTGCTGGTGTCTATCTTCCAGACCCTACAAGGGGGTAACCCACCTAGTTATGGGAGCTGGGGTTAAGGCTCCCTGACCCACCTTCCACCAGGGTGGTAACTGGCCTGGCATTTCCTGGGGGCTCCCATGTCACTGGGAGCCCCACCAGGCCACCCACTCCTGGCAGGGTGCAGTTCTAGGTCATTCCCAGGACCAGGAGCCTCCTGACCATTCCCTACAGCTCCTCCCATACCTCAGTTGATACCTGCAGCCAGGCAATGTTGCCCTCATTCCAGCAGCGAAATGCCTTGTTTATATGGGCAGCCCTGAATCCAAAATGGCTGCCCTAATCAGACACCTGCTGGCTGCTGTCTTCAGGCCCTTAAAGTGGCAGGCACAAACAGTGCCCTGCCACAAGCTTCTTAATTTCAGGTGAATGCAGGGCCAGTCTGTGGGTGGGATTAGGTCCCTCCCCCTCCCCCACATGCAGTGTGGATTCTGGAATGGCTAGGACAGGTACCATGTTTAGCACAATCCAGCTGGGAGGACATACCATGGATGCCATACTGGCTGGAGTGAGTGCTATACTACACATAGTGCCCACCCTGGCCAGATGGTATGCACATGCTTTGGGCACTGTGCTGCAGACACTTCACTGCCTTCCCTGGCAGCTCCAAGACCCATACTACATGTGGTGCATGTAACAAATTATAGATTTAAATAAAACCATATAATAAAAACCAAACTTCTACTACAACATTTTAACTTTATTTTGAGCTATTATGCAAATCAACTCTACATGTACTACTCAAAGCATAAAAATCAGGACAGCAATTATTTTGGTAAATAAAGTCCTACTCTTGTATACTGTCTGTGTGGTGGTGGGGGTGGTAGAGAATGGTGAGAGGAGTGCAGTGTGTGGAAGGCAGCTTCCTTCCCTTCCTGGTTGGGTGTGTCATGCCTGGCACATGTTCCTGTGGCTCCTGCCACGTCTTCATGTTACCTGTTGCCTGGAGCAGTGCAGTAGGGACAGGACAAGGAGGAGATGCTGGAGGCGGTAGGGTGGGTGTGCCAAACAGTACCCAGATAGTGTCAGGAGCAGCCCTGCTAGTAATCAGTGGGTCCTGGCCAGGGCTGGTGCAATGTTGTTAGTGGTTGCAGGGTGGATGTGGGTGGGACTGGCATAGAGCAGGTGGGATTTGATTCCATGTGGAGCACTGGCAGGGGCAGCCACAGGCCAGGTACAATCAATTGGAGGTCCAAATCTGGCCTGTGGGACACTTTGCCCATCCCTGCATTAGAGTCTGGTGGTGACTTATGTGGTTACTCAGCCATTGCACACCTTTGCTTTTTTAGCAAGAGCTGTTTTATACCACTGTTGGACCAGCTGTAGATGTCTGCTAGCCTATATTTTCTTCTGCAGGCATGGTTTGTGGCTGTAAATCAAAGGAAGTGACAAACTTGTTTTCACAAGTTTACCCCTTAAAACTTTACTCTTTCAGTAGTTCCATTTTTTTCCCTTTAAAATTCTTCCCTTCATGTCTCTAGTGATGTACTAGTTTCTCACTTGTTCCTAACCATTGAAGGTAATGGATATGAAATAGCCTCAAAACTTCAGGTTGCCTTGAAGGAAGCAACTTTATCTTTATGGTGGTCAAGAGGTTTAGCAACCTCTAGGTCTGGTTTTTGATTTTTGTTTTAGCTGTTAAATGGGGGCGGGGAAGAATGTTTCCTGCTTTTTTTGTATATAAAAGAAGAATACTACTGTTTGATTGGTAACTTTCCTTTCTTTTTAAGATGCTTTTAAATTCAAAGAATTGTTGCAGCATTGTTCATTTGCCACAGCTACTGATGTTATCTCTCTCTCTGTCTCTCTCTCTCTCTCTCTGTCTCTCTCTCTCTCTCTCTGTCTCTCTCTCTCTCTCTGTCTCTCTCTCATCCAGTTCCCTGATCAACCTACTGGTCCCACTAAAAGAAACAGGTGTCTCGGTCTGCTGTTCCGGGAGTACTATGAGTGAGATGTGAGTGAGATGTGAACAAAAGTTAGGAAATTCTTACAGAAACTTTGAGCCATATTTTATGTAGGCGTTGGGCATGTAAAATCTAAAATGTCAAATGAATACAGGTTTCAGTTATTTCTGTCTTACTCTGTTTCTGTATAGCTTTCTGTCCTTTACTTTTAAAACAAAGGGAAGGCCAGTATGCTGAGCTACATCGTGTGTGTACTCTGAACAACTTGTCGAGGGACAGAGCTACCCTTGTGGTCCTTGACAGCTCACCAAAATACAGTAAACAGCCGTGCGGCTGAAATAATTGCCTGCCCTTGTTTTAGATGCACTTGAAATACTAGGGGCTTCTATCTCAAATGACCCTTGTTCAGGAGACGCCTCTCTTGAAACCTGTCCTTTAAATGACATAACATTTAATACTGTATCCTTTACACAAGTACTGATTATTTTTTTTGGAATTCCGCATAAAATGTTACTTTCAATTTTATGCAGTTCTACAGCACAGGTGAGAGGGATGATTAGATCCAGTAGTAGGAAGGGAGAAACCCTATATCCCAGAAGGGATAGAAATTTTGTATTTCTTTTCGGGCAGATGGAACACCATTATAGTGCAAGACCACTGAATTTTTATGGAGCTGAGGAACCTGTAGTTTTTAGAGCGGTTCAGTAGCTTGAAGGGTCATGCATGGATGTTCCCCTCTGCCTTCCTCCTCCCCCCCCCCCAAGACTTCTATAGCTATTCCTTGAAAATAACTTTACCTGGGGAAACAAAGACTAACTAATATAATCCTAAATTATTTATCTTGTTGAAGTTGCGATTTCTGGCTCTGTTAATAGAGAATTTTGCAGAGCATTTTTTTTAAATAAAATGGTTTGTGTAGGAAATATGGAAATTAAGGAGTTTGACTTCCTGTAAAAATGAAACGATCATTTTACTGTCAAACTCGATACCTGATATCAGAAGATGGGAAACAATGCAAATCCAAGACTGACATACTTTTTTGGTGACTGATGTGCTTAAAGGGTAAGAAGAGTGTCAGAGCATCTTTTTATAATGTGAAATTGAATATTGGTAATACCAGACAACCAGATGTCCCATTTAATACAGTACATGCTGTTCACTACTTTAAGTTTTGTCAGTAGTAACTTATGCGCCAGTGGTCATGGCTTTTAGTTGCAAATGAGTAAGGCAGACTGAAAGGGAATTGGGTAATTAAGAAACAAACAGTCCTTTTTTCTGGAGTAAAAGGAGTCGTTGGTAGGGCACATTTACTGTGTGAACTTTATTACTGCTGTTACTCACATACCCTGAATCTTTTAATAGAGTATGTAGAGGGTTTAGTGGTACACATTACATACATAGCTACTCAGCAAGCATCTACCCTTTAACTGTGCACATTCTTATTTTCTAATTTACTACCGTAAAATCCCTGTTATCCAGCATGAGTGAGGAAGGGGGGGGGGGGTGCCGGTAAGCTAAAAGTGCCAGTTACCTGAAGTACAGGGTTTCCGTCCAAATGTGGAGCAAGGGTGGCCTCACACAGTGGTGACAGCACAGGCTAGTGGGTGGTGGTGGCGGCTGCTGTGTGTGAGCTTTCTCCTCCTTCTCCCGCGCCCCCCCCCCCGTTTCCCCCCCGCCATGCAGCAGGAGGCAAAGTGGCACAGCGCAGCTGTGTGCATCCCGCCGCTGAAAGCGGTGCAGCAGGAGGCAAAGTGGCACGGTGCAGCACTGAAATTCCAGTTAATAAGGTATTCTGGTTGGTGAAGTACCAGATAACAGAGATTTTACTGTAGTATGAATCGCCCTCTTGGCCAAAAGTTATTGTAGGACAATGCTGATATTGTTTTCTTTCCTGAGGAAGTAGGTTACCAGGAGACAGATATGCACACACAACGTTACTTTCCAAGAGTCTGGTGCATGAACATATTGTACAGATGGATTCAGTCTTCACTTTTCCCTGCCTTTTCTCCCTTTATTTAGTAATAATTTTCCAATCTTGTTTTGGGAATGTTTTGCCTGTTTTTTACAATGAGTGAATTAGAAACATAGAAGTGTTTTAAAACACCTGCCAGGTGACGCATTGAAGTCGGGAACCACAGCTTAGCAAATCGTATATTTTTAAAATTTTTATAGAGTTCAAACAATTTAATCAATGAGCTTCTTGGCTCGTTGAATAAGTACAGTTTCCATTGACATGCGTGTGGTATCATCAGCTTGACCCTAGAGTACAGAAGGAAAGCATATCTTGTTTCACAAGTCCTGGGCCTGTAGAATGGTAAATGAAGACTCCCAGCCAGTGGGGAGCTGTGCTAGGTCAGGACAGCTTCCAGCAGGTGGTGTGGGGAGTGAGGAGAAGCAGCGGACAGGGTTGGCACAACTCCTGAACAGCTGGAAATTAAGCCTGCTCTGCAGCTAAGGAATAGGGGCTAGGAGAAGCAGCAGCAGCACAGGCGCAGCTTCTTGGCTCTGGTGCAGGCATGGTCAAAGCCCCTGCCCCACCACTGAAGCCACCTGGCCTGCATTGGACCAGAGCTGGGTTGTTCTGGCCTGCAGCACACACAGAATCAAAAACAACTTTGTCTATATTTCTTCTCCTCATCTTTATAACTAAACATGAGATCTTTGAGTTTTTAAGCTACTCCCTATTTTCTTATTTGATGTCATAATCCACTGACACTACAGCTGATGGCTGCTAAAAGGATTAGTAGGATTATGACTTCTGAGTACTCTGAGCAGATCCTGTTTTCCTGCAAATGTTCTTTATGTTGAAAGTGCTTTGAATACAAGTGGAGTTATTTTCTAAACAACATTTTTAAGGAGTTGGCTGTTCTTTATTTAAACCCTAGAAGACCAAGTAGCTGATGGAATTGTATTTTAACAGATTTGTGCCTGGAATTGAATAACCTCCCTGCCATTACTTAATGCACTTTGCTAATCTCCAAATATCTGTCTGCAATAATAACTAACCAACCTCACAACTGTATTACGAATATATCTCTTAGAAAAGTTGTATGCCTCAACTTGGTGTGCTGGGGCAGATGGCAGGGGATCTTCAAGGGGCCCAGTACTCCTTGCTGGCAGCGGGTACATGTGCACCTCTAGGTGGATGCTGGGAGAGGGGTGGGGGTTGTGCTGCTCCAGCCCCTTCCCTGTTTGCCCAGAGGCACACATGCAGCTGTCACTGCCAGGTAGCCTGGTTGGGCTCTGGACCCTGGTGCAGCTGTTTACAGCCTGCCTGCTGCCTACTGTAGCTGCCCAGAGCCTGGGCCAACTGGTAGGTAGCTGGGAGGCTGCAAACAGCTGCGCCAGGGTCTGCAGCTCCAGCTGCGATCTGCAGCAGCTGCATGCGCGTCTTGGGCAAACAGTAGGGAAGGAGTCAGGTTGTGCTGCCCCAGCCCCTTCCCTGCCATTTGCCCTGTGGTGCACATGCAGCCACCACTACCACAGAGCCTGTGCTGGGGCTCTGGACCCCAGTGCAGCTGTTTTCCAGCCTCCCAGCTGCTTGCCACAGTTAGCCCAGGCTCTGGGCAGCTACCCAGGCTTCTTTCAGCAGGGCTTGCAGCCTCCCAGCTGCCTGCTGTGAATAGCCTGGGCTCTGTGGCTGGTAACAGTTGCCCAGAGCCTGGGCCAGCTATGGTGTGTCAGGCTAAATATCCTTGCATCCCATGCTGTGGCATGTGTGCCAGGGGTTGCTGACCTCTGGTCTACAACTTTCCTAGTATATCTTAATCTATACTATACTAATCGGTTTTGTATTTCCTGCTCAGCAGATGAATAGAGCTATAGCAAGACTTCCCAGAAACAACTTAGACTTTAAACCTCCTTCTTGCAATGCTGAGTCTGCATATAAAATACATTTTTAAGGGGAAGTCGTTTACAGCAGTAATTCTGTAGGAACTCATCTGAGCACTGAATTATGTGAAGTATCTGAGTGCAGGAAGTCTGTTTGCAATGCTGCACGAATAGTGGGCATGTGATTCCTAGAAGGACTCTGCTTGAGGTTCCTGTTCTAAGAATCCATCTGCCCAGTACTCCTCTCTCTTTTGATATTATTATTATTATTTTTTATTTATTTTTCCAGTTGCATAGCAGGGTAATCGTGGTTTTTTTTTCTTAGCCCCACCAATCTAACGTAGATAGGGAGGGCAGCTCCTGTATCTTGAGGGAGAACCTTCACCTCCTAAAAATGGTGTAAGCATATTGTGAGTTTTGGTTATGGTAGTCTCTTTAGCTGAACTACTGAAAACATTCATGTTATGGTTGCTGTCACCCATGCTGGTAAAAATTTTTCTACATCTACCATCTTCACCAAGAAATGGTACAGAAGAACCCTAGATCTCAGGTTTTACATTCAGCATAGATGCTCTATTGAAGTAAATGTGGTGGGGGTTTTTTCTTTTTCCTAACAGCTTGTGTAATACCTTTTCTTACAGTTACTAGAACAGATACCTAGCTGTTTAGTGGATACAGTTTATTTTTCCAAGTGGTCATGTGAAAATTAATCCCATATAGATATTCTTTTTCTTCCTCATGTTAAGACAAAAATGTCCAATTTGACCATAACCTTTCATTAGTTTTCTTCCTCTTTGGCGATTTGGTGGCTTCTTTGCTTGCTGCTCCTCTTTGGTGCTAAATACCAAACTCAATGACAGTTTTGTACAAAAGGCTGTGGTAGATTACTTAGTCAGAGGTCTTGTTCCTCCCCTTCCCCAACCCCACCTCCCTAATTTAAATGCCTAGTCTACAAACTGTATTATGATCCCTAAGGTGCTCATTCTGTCTCTGCAGCAACAAAACAATCTGTCTTTCTACCCTCTGGAAACAAGAGCAATCTTCATGTTATGTGGTATCTCTGTATTTCAGACTGCAGCAGAAGTCTTAACTCTTTCCCCAAAATATTAGCCCAGTGTGCCATGCATTGTGTTGCTTCTCTGGACTGACATCTCGCACACACCATGGGGTCCTTGAATTCCTCCATTTGTTGATCCGTGAGTGGTGGGGGTGGAAGGTAGAAAAGAAGACAAGATCTAGGACTGTTGTTAAGTAGGGTCCACTGCAGAATAAATGCTTTTTTGGGCAAAAATGCCATTTGCTGACACTTTCTTCTTTCTCCACAGTTCTTACTGTTCTTTCTGTCTGGATTGTAAACTGCTAGGGACATCAGTCCTAAACTCTAGTGAGATGATGTGGATGAAGTGGTAGATTATTTAATGGCTGCCACGCATGGGTAGTTTGATGCATAGAGTTAATACCCCCAAAAAACTAGGACATGATATTGCAACCCCAGCAGTAAAGATTTTCACTGAATCTGTCAATTCTCTCTCTTCCCATTGCATGGTGCTACTCCCAAAAAGTTGCCTATGTATTTAAAAAAAAAAAAAAAAAGTGGGGTGGGGAGGTGCAGCCACACCTAGATAGCTGCTCTTTAGTCTGACTTTTAATGTGATGAAAGGTTTAAAACAGATTTTAAAGGAAAGGATAATAATGGATATGAAAGGAAACGGGATAAAATACATGTTTTATTCAAGAAAGATCATGTCAGATAAATCGAATATCTTTCTAGGATAGTCAGAATATCTGACTTCTGGCTCTTGCTTGTGGTAGACCTAGTCTCTCGTTTTCTACTTAAGCAAAGCATTTGACATCATGCCTCTCAGGAAAGTATTGGCAAATCTGGGGATAAATACAATAAATGTAGGGTAGGTAAGGAACAGATTAAATAAGAGACTACAGTCTGGAAATATCAGGTTGTATATCAAACCAGACAGATTGGTGGTGTTACCTGGGGATCTGTCTTGGTCATTATTTTCATTAATGACCCAGGTGCAAGAATCAGTGTGTACTTATGAAATTCATAAAGAGTGCACCAGTAGGAAGTGTTGTCAATGCTGAAGAGGACTGGATTATTATATAAAAACTAAATAAGCTTATGTACTGGAGTAATAGAAATGGTATGACATTTTAATAGTATGAAGCTGCGCATTTGCAGACTAGTACTTGATTGAATGTTCAGGTACCATGCATTGAGGTGCTCTCCATCTCCTTTCTACTTCTTTGGTATTCTCTGATAGGGTATGTGCATGTTAATTTAGCATTACTATCTTCTTGATGCTTTCTTACTGGTGTCTGAAAATTGGAACAAGACTAGACATGGGAAATGAAGTTGTAGATTTAAGATCAAATTGATTTTTGTATAGGTAGAAGTAAAGACCTGTTAGCAAAGTATATACCCTGAAAGACGGATGCACTAAAAGGTCTTGGAAATGAGTAGGTGCTGGTAAGGAAAATGAAACACTTGAGAGGTCTAAATGTTCTCAAATTTTCCCTGTATAATTTTGGTGACTGAATATAAAAAGGAGGCTTTATACTCTGTTCCAAAGAGACAATTAACAAATCCTCATGTTTCATATGAAAACGGGTCTTACAACCTGTGAACACATCTATAGCTTATTTTATAAGCTACCACCTTTATGTATTTTTCATTCCCAGGTAAAATATCTTATGTAAATAGGCAAATAGTGGGGGATATTAGTTTCTTTATAGAAAAGGATTACTTTGCTTATAGAAAAGAAATTCTAATCTTGCATTTTCATTCATAATCACCCCAGGCAAAACTACAAATATCATATTGCATATTCTGATTGGTGGCATACCCTCCCGGTTGTAATACTATTAACAGATGGTAATTCAAAAAAGAGTGATACGGCATAGCCTTGATAAACATGCACAGCATTGCTCTTTGCAGTACTATGACTGTGTTTAAAAAAACTATCTTGTGAAATCCCTCCCCTCAACTCTGATTCTGAGCCCCTCTTGAAATTTGGGCAGAAATGGGAATGTAATAATAAAGTGAATACAAAAGAAACCCAAATGTTTTGTCTATTGGAGTCTACTGGAGAGTTGTTTTCTTCTCTCTTGTCTCCTATAAAAATAATACTGAGCAAAGATGTGACATGAGCATGATGGACTCCTTTCCACCAAAACATCTCGCCTGACTGCTTACCCCCATAGTATTTTTCCTCTGTATCTGGCAGTGACAGGGTTACTGATCCATTTATTTACTACAGAGTCTTTACCGAGAGGGAGATTTTAGTATAGCTTGGATCAGGGTAACAGTAACGTTTGCTAGACTGTTTTTAAACTGGGCAGGGGTTTTTGTGTTTTTAAGGAACAGAAATTGCACCTGCTTGTCTAGATTTAGTTTCTCACGAGCCTTGGAAGGCTGGAGAAAGTGGTGGTGGTTGTGGTGATTTGTTGCTGAAATAAATGTAGGGGGTTTTGTCTCTTTCTGCTCGCTTCAACTAACCCCATTGATTTAGCTGCCAGATATCTTTGAGGCAAGATGGGTGCATCCCACTGAATCCAACTGTTTTAAGGACTGGTGACAGCTGCCTGGATGACACCATTAGACATCCTGAAAACTAGGGATCTCAGTACTATTTTATAACCTGAGACACCTGACTTAAAGCCCTGTCCCAACATTTTCCCTTGGATTTCCCTTATTGGACAAGCAGCAGTGAAAATCCAATGGTGCAGATTTACAACTAGTGAAGTGCTATCTTAGGCATTAAAGTGGAAAAGTTTAACTGGGGAGAGGAGGATAGAGGTGCATTTGCAGAAGATACTTTCCCAGTTCAAAGTTATCCTCAGTACAGAGCCCCTAGTTGTGGAGCTCTTGCTTCCTTTGCTGGAGCTGACACTGTTTGGAGCACATGACAGCACTTGTTTCCTTTGGGGCAAACATTTGCCTTACCTTGTGCTGAGGTTGTTGTGGTTATCCTTCTAGTTAAAGTGAGGGGGGAATAACCTTCACCTCGGTGTGAAAAATTGGTTTGGTTTCAGTGTATTGGTCACGGGTGCAGAAAATGGGTACAAAACTTCTAAAGATTTAATTTTTTGGAGGGTGTCCCAATAGGTGCACTACATGGTTTGAAGCAGCAGGGCCCAGCCTTTTTAGTAGGCATGCTACAAGGCAAGCCCTAAACCCAATGTGTGATACTTGAACCGCCTTCACAGTCTGAACTGCTTTCTGCTCCCTGTCCCATCTGCTGTGTGCCTAACATGGAGGCTGCCTGTGTCACTTTTGGCACATGTGCTGTGGGTTGATCACCCCTTGTTTAAAGCATTAAAATTTCCAAAAGTAGTTAACACTTGTACTGTCACTAAGTGCTACCTAATGGGCAGTTAGGAATAAATAATACTGCTTGAAACCAACTTGATATGGAGTTATTTCTTAACATAATTGGGCAAATCCATGAACACCATTAATGATTAGCCATTAACTTAGTTGCAACCACCTTAAACTACAGGAACTCTCTTCTGGTGAAACGAATAGTATTGGAGATCAGGAAACCCAATACCTGGGTACAGGAAAGGGGTGTGTGGACCCTTTTAAGAGCAGAGGTGTTTTTTGTAGCTGTGGCTCAGGCTGCCAGCAGAGCAAGGAGTTAAGGAACAGCCCTGTAGTCAGGTTGGCTAATGGGAGTCGTATAACCCAGTGGGCCTGAGCCATATAAGCCCAGGGCCTGAGCCAGAGCAGGCAGTTTAGCCTGGAGAGCAGCTGCTGGTAGCAGGGCTCCTGGGTTAACATTAGAGCAGGGGTAAGCAGCTCTGCAGGCCTGGGAACAGGGGAATTACTATCTGGGGTAAAGAGGGGCCCAGGCAGGCAGCTGCTATTTAGGGTTGGACCCAGAGCAGGTTTAGTGGTGTCTTTCAGAGGGCTTACTACTGGGGTTACTGTTTTTACTGGTAGTTGCGGAAGGGACTGATGAGCCCCTTGAGGTGGGTGGAGAGAGACCCTGAGCCCCTTGAGGTGGGTGGAGCAGGCCTTGGAGGACATAGGCCTGGGGCCCACAGAGAGAGCTTGAGCTCAAGAGGGACTAGGTACATGGGGAAATAGTCTGGTGCCCAGTGCGGGGTTGGCCAGGGGGGCCAGGTGCCAGGTGGGACCAGGATGTATTGAAAGAGGCCCCAGAGCTTATCAGAGGGTAGAGCTTGGGGGCTGGAGCCCGGAAGCCAGGTTCAGAACAGCAGGCCTCGGCTAAAGGAGCAGCCAGAGTAGAGGAGCAGAAGCCAGGAAGGCTGAAGTCCCACAAGGGGATAAAGGGGTGGCCTAGTGACTGGGGGACAAGGGTCTCACCTGATTGACACAAAACACCTGTGACTATGGGGGTGGCTAGAAGTCGTGAATTTAACCTGTTAAAGGCATGTAGGGCTAGAGAAAGAGTGCCTGAGGCTCATCAGTCTCTGAGAGCAGCTTCCCTTTACAAGTTTCCATCAAGACAGCGGCAAAGCAAGGCCTTGAGAGATGGGGCAGAGAGAGACCAACAGGGATGAGGGGGCCTGTCGGAGTCCTTGCAGCGGCCCTTGGGCACCTAACCTGTTTCACTGACAAACATAAGTTTTGAGCCTGTATCAGGATCCACTAGCACTGGCTTCTTTACTTGTGAAGACTCCTGTACTGCTGAGGATTAATATAAGGTGCTGAGCATACTTGCATGCTAAAATCTGTGTGACTTTTATCTACCTGGGGGTGTCTTATTACTTTTCTGACCAAACCAATTATTCATTGGTATTGTAATACTTCTAAAATCCGTTCATATCCTGTAAAGCCCTCATTAGATTGTTCATGGCTTTGTGTGGCTTGTGACGCCACTGGGTTTTGTATAGTTTTTTCCTAGGGTGAATAAACTGTACAAGCATTTGCACAATTTGTCCTTTTAAAAATATTGACATATCTCAGATATGAATCACTTCCGTTAGCTTTACTTCTCTTGACTGTTAAATCCCACCATATATTCTAAGATTCTTCAATGTTTATTTTCTTTTTTAGACATAACCTCTTTGCCTTTAAAAGCTCTCTGTACATGCTTGCCTGAGATGCACTAAAACTTTGAAAGGAAATTTGGTGAGTAGTTTGTATTGTATATGTCTCTCCCGGTTTGCTTAACCTAGTCCCAGTTCTTTCCAGCAAATGGAATTTTTCAATATCTAAAGTTTTTCATTCTTGTCTCTTGTTTCAAAACCAAACTAACTTTAAAGAACATACTCGGATCTAGTATTTTGAAGAAATTCAGGCAATTTAGATAATGGGGAACTATTATATTCCGTTCAGAACAGATCATAGTTAATAACGTCTGCTTTAATTTAAGAAGGGTATTGCTACATAATTTTAATGTGTAAAACTGGCTTTCATTAACTACTTTATTAATATTTTACATTGGTTTCCGAACTGTTTCAATTACTCTGAATCGCAGAAATTCCAGAAACACTTTTTATTCATATTTGACTTTCTTGGAAGAGGAGGGGCAAGGTTTCATTATCTTTTTATGGAAGGTTTTAACCCTGAATGTTTGTGCTAACAATGAAATTGTGGTCCTTTTTGAAGTTGGTAGGAGTTTTTGCCGCTGAACATCAGTGTGACCAGGATTTAATTTGGGAAATGAAAATCTGTATTATTTTTCATATTATTAATTATTATTGTTTATTATTATTGTTAATTTTCATATTATTTATATAGGAAATGAGCATGCAGAGGAGTCTTTTAAATAATTTGAGGAACTAACAGACTTTTCTATATGTTGTATGCTTTAAGTCTTTCCTCTTTGAATTTTATGCTTTAAAAAAAACAACTTTTGGTAGTAGAAATAACCATTAAGTTGCAGCTCCTCACAATTAAGTTGCACATTTCTAGATGAAGGCACTCCAAGCTGGGTTTTAAATTTCACTTTGAAATTCTAATTGCATATGCAAACACTGAGACGGTTCTACTTTTCTCTGATCTAAATATTGAGCTCCAGAGCAGTGTATTTTTGTACTCTGTGAATAGCCCTTTTGTTCCATTTTTCTAGCACTATAACCTCAGCTTCCTTTTCCCCCAAGCTTTAGCTTCAAAGTTAATTTGAACTTGGATGATGAAACTAAGAGCAATTAGTAGAAAAATGAGATCTCATGCCTGCCGTTTTATTCCATGGATGTACCTTTTGAAAAGTAATGAAAACTGAGGGCCTCCTGGGTGGGGGCAGGGGGTTTCTTTGTTTGTTTCTTTGTTTGTTTCTTTGTTTGTTTCTTTGTTTGTTTCTTTGTTTGTTTCTTTGTTTGTTTCTTTGTTTGTTTGTTTGTTTGTTTGTTTTGTGAGGGGGGGTGGGAAGGGGATTTGTTTTTTCCCTTCCCCAGCCTGGATGCCCTATTTTAGATTTAGTTCTAAGGACCTATTTGCTAGAAGAGAATAGAGATGTGTATCTCAGTCTGTCTGACGCTTTTACTTGACTGTCAAACCTAGGGTTGATTTGAAAATACTGTATAGTATTACCTCCTGCAGATGGTCATGCTGATATAAGTAATTGCATCACTTACTTTTTCCTTACAAACCAGAATTAGGCAAGTAATTCTAGTCTAGACAGAGAGGCTGGTGACAAATTAAGCCTTATTTTAAAACTAGTAAAACCACTAGATTTTCTCTCCATGAGTCGGGTTGAGTAAAAGTGACAAGACGGCAGCAATGGATGTTCTTCCTCGGATTACAGTAGTGCCCCACAAATGTGAGTTGCTGTTCCTGTGAACATATAGTTCCTGCCTCAGAAACCAGGTCTGCTTTGCTGTCTAAAATATGTAGCTTGCAGGCAAAAGAATTTGGAACGTAACATTTAACTATATTACAGAACACTTTTGAAACGGATACAAAGATTAGAAAAATAAAGTAAATATTAAGCCTACTCAAACTAACTTAATTTTGATGAGACAGATTTGTGAATGTTTGCTACTCAATTGTGAGGAAAGAGGGAATAGTTTGCTAGTATACATGGAGAATACTGAGTAAACTGTTGTACTGTAGCATGACTTATTGGCTTGCCTTGAGAATAATCAGTGAAGCATCAAGGACAATGATTTCAAAAAACTTTTGAACTGATTAAACAAGGCGCAGACTTCCAAAAATGTAATGTCAGCTTGTGAGCAATTGAAATCGGTATCTAGATGTTTTGCACAAACTGTCTGTATGTCTGGTGTGTTCTGTGGTATAAGACTCTTAGATTAGCACAAGTTTGGTCACATTAGTAATAGTGTCAGAGCTTTAGAGATACAGACAGTGTCCCATGTGAGTGCCAATAAAACTTACTGCACCATTGCGTTCCTTGTATTTGCTTTAGTTTCGGGGGGGGGGGGAGAAGTACAGAATATTTCTGAAGAGATGTTTAATTTAAATTATTGGGACTTCTATCTCTCTCGGCTTGTACAAATCAGTACTTTATTAGGCTCAGAAGGAAAAAATGTCTTTGCTAATAGAAAAATATTTTTTTTTAAAATCTAAAGTATTTTGTATCTGAAAATTAACTAATTCGAGAGACATGTTCTATACATCTATGTGTGTAATAATTGGAGTAAAATATCCTGTATTATAGATATGAACGATACATTTGAACATTAGACTTGATTTTATTGTTTCGATTGTGGTTCTGTGTACAACAATATTATAGATTCATGTCTTGATTACTACTATATTTATATTGTTATGTTGCTGGGCTCTATTTTTAGTATAATATTTGCAGTTGGGTTACTTTTTTTCAAACTTATTTATATTATGGGGGGGTGTGCGTGTGTGTGTGTGTGTTTATGCTGTTTTCAGGAGCGTGGCATTTAGCCAGCATCCTTAATAAATTGAACTGTGTAGTAGTAGTAGTAGTAGTAATAATAATAATAATAATAATAATAAAAAAAAACCCCAAGAAAACTTATTGAAGCAAAGCTGAATCTTAGCCATGCCTGCACTCTGTACAGTTTTATTTTGAGGAGTAGTGATAGAAAAAAAAAGAGGCGAGTTCCCAGCTGGGAACAGAAGAGGGAGAACTAGGAAAGGGGATTAGGGCTGGTGCTGCTCAGGTGATTAGGGTGTTGGGAAGCTGGCAGATCATGTTTCTGCAGTGTTGTGCAGTTAACATTTTGCACACACGGGTGCCATCTAATTTAACATAACAAAATGAATTACTAGACTATTAGCTGGGTTGCAAAGTCAGGCACTCAGACATTTTCTAATCTTACCCTGTTGTTCATAAACCTTAATTCTGTCTCTGGAGATGTATGACTTCCGGTGATGGAAAGAGTTCTCTGATTTATCGCACAAAGTTTGAACTCTGAATCTTGACTTCATTAATGAAGGCACAGCAGGGTTCAACTCATTTGGAGGCATGAGCTTTCATAGATGACAGCCTACTTCATCAGATGCCAAGTGTCTGACAAAGTAGTCTGTAAACTACAAGTGCTCATGCTTGTCTGAACAAATTGGCCTGTATAAGGTTCAGCCATGACCTGCCTTCTGCTCAGCTTTAGCTAATATGGCTAATTTTTTTAACTCTAAAGTTAATCGTATTAGCTGGCAGCAGCCAAAGGCTTTTATCCTGGGGAGAGGGAGATACAGTTGGTTTACAGCTTTTCTTCCTCCTCCTCTGCTATATAGAGTAGGTGTCAAGTGGAGTGTACTCAGCCCAGGGGATTTATCAGGAAGGCCAACCCCACTTTCCTCTGTCCTTTTTTTGTTTTTCCAGGGCTGTGGGTATGTACAACCAATGTGATATCCCTAGGGGAGGAGTGCAAAACTGTCTCATGCAACTGGGGATGTGACGAGGAGAACTTGGTCTGACCTCCCCACTCACAGCTGTTCCTGTGACAACTGCTTCAGCAACATGTGGATGCCATCCTCTTGGCAGCACTGCAGGCTAGGTGTTCATAGGGTTCATGTTTTGGTGGTTGCCTTATGGTGTACTGAGTGTTTTTTCCAAGCTACACGAGAGAAAATAAACTTAAAGGCCCAAACCAGACTGCCCTGCAACTCGTCTCTGAGACTTTCAAAATAAGCATCTATTTGAAAAGGCTGAATTATAATTGCTTGCATGATTGCTTCCTGAAAACGAATTGCCTTTGTCTGTATTCAAGCATTGTGGCTATCACTTCGCAACATGTCATTTTCATCCTCTTCTACTGCCATATTTTACCACCACCTACTTCAGCGTGTCCTTTCTTTTACCACCAAATGTGGAATCATATCTTTGAACCAGTTAATGGATTCCCTCATTTAGCAGAGACTTGACCTTACTTGTTACTTTCTGAGAAGCTTCAAATTTACAATTGCTATACCTTCAATAGTTGTTTACTACTGATATTTAAGGAACATTTTATTTTGAAATGCTTTGTCACAGTGAGCAATCCTCGTGGTTTTCAAAAAATTCTTGGAACTCTAGATGCATACCTTGCTGAGGTTATCTGACCCCAGCAGTCATTCCTGCACAGAGCAGGGAGGTTGGACCCAATGATCTTACGAGGTCCCTCCCAGACCTAAACTTCTGTGAATGCGCCATGTGTGGTTTGAGGTGCCACAAACTGTACATGTACACTCACTTGCATGTGCCCTTTGAGGTTAAGACAGGAGTTAAGCAAGGCTATGTCTTTTCTGCAACACTCTTCTTGCAGTGGTTTTTTCCTATGATGGACAGCATGTTCCTGTGTAACTTCCTAATTTGGACTTGTGGTCTTTCTTGAAGACTGTCACAATCTTGGCTTCTCTGAGGTTAACTTGGATTTCCTCATTGTTCCAGGTCCTTAAGATGAGGGCGTGGAGCTCTGATATGAGCTCCTCTCCCCACTGCTTGAAAATTTCTGGTGGGGATTCCATCAGTTCCAGATCCTTTGTCATTCTTCATCTGCTTGATGGCTTTCCTCGTGGTCAAAGGTTGGAGAGATTCCAAGATCATTTCTGACTGTGTTGCGGGATGGAGTTTTAGAGCACTTTTGTCAACAACAGTCTTGACTGAAAAGGTCTTAAACACTCCTTCCAACAGGCATTGATGGCTCCCCTTTCCTTGATCGTGTGTTTTCCATCCTTTAAGTGTTGAGGGAATTGTCCCTGAGTGCTTAGCCTGTAGATGGCGTTGGCGCTGAAAAACTGCATATCTCAGATGTCAGCCAGATGTTGAATCTCCTTTGCCTCATCTTCCCACCATCTGTTCTTCATATCACGGGGTCCTCCTTTGGACCTCTGCCTTAATTTGCTGATTCAGTTTCTTTTGCTTAGAGTTGACCTTGTCCTACCAAGCACAAAAGGCCTTCTGCTTGTGGTTGATCAACGCTTGGATCTTCTGGTGATTTTCTCATCAAACCAGTCATGTTTCCTGGTAGAGAGCTCCAGCTGCTCTTCACAGGCACTGATGATGGTGGACTTTGAAGGCACACTAAGAACTACTGACATTCTCCTACTGTTGTTGATTGGAATTTGAGAGGTGTTTTTTTTTTTTTTTTCCATTGAGGCACTGGTGGAAGAGGTTTTGCTTGATTTGGGTCCTTGAGTCCTTCAAAGTTGATCCTCTGTCAGCATTGTTTCTCCTGCACCTATCATTTGGGAGCCAGTTTGAATTGCATAACCGAGTGGATGAGTTGGTGATCAGTTCAGCAGTCATCAGCTCCTAGCATAGCTCAGGTGATGTGGACATCTTTGCAATCCCAGGCATGAACAGTGATGTCATTGAAGTGTCAATCAAATGCCAATGCTTGAATTGCAGGTGTTGCCGTGATGTGTTTTTTCTCTGTTTTCGATGTCTGTGGAATGGGGTGGTGGTGATGCTGAGTCCATGTTCTGCACATTTGATCAAAAGGAGGATGCCACTGGAGTTGACCGATCCTACTCCTTCATTGCTGATGGTTCCATTCCAGAGGCTGGAGTCCCTTCTAACTCTGGAATTGAAATCACCGAGAAGAATAAGTCCGTCTCCCTCTAGAATGCCAGAAAGGATTTGGTCAAGGCTGGTTGGTAGATTCCTCCTTGGATTTGTTCACAGTATTCAGTTGGGGCCCATGCACTGATTAGTGGCATACTGGATCCCTGATGGTTTAAGATGGAGAGTCATGAGGCAGTCATTAATTCCAATAGGGAACTCACTGAATTGGCTTATGAGTTTTTATTCTTGATTCTGTGAAGCTGGTGTTCTGACATTGAAGAAATCCAACATCATCTCAAATGTGCAAGTGCAACCTTCGGACACCTGAGGAAATAGGCGTTTGAAGATTTCAACATCAGATCTGATACCGAGCTCATTGTTTATCAAGTAGTTGTGATCCCCACCTTACTGTACAGATCTGAGACTTGAACAATTTACAGGGGACACCTCAAAGTTCTGGAGAAGTACCATCAATGCTGCCTGCAGAGTATCCTTCAAATCCAGTGGGTAGACAATGCAACATTGGCGGCACTTTATAAATAAACAGTATGATCATCGCTTCAATGCTCATCTGACATCAACTTTGCTGGGCCAGCCATGTCATCCAGATGTCCAACTCGAGACTCCCCAAAGCAAGTTTTATTTTCCCACCTCAGTCAAGGCGTATGCTCAAGAGGGAAAGCACTTCAAGGATGTCCTCGAGGCCAACTTGGGAAAAAAATGCAATATTGATATCAACTCATGGGGAGATTATTGCTCAGGACCACACCAAATGGAGGAAGAGCCTTCTACAAAGATGTCAATACTTTAAAAACTTATGACGACCACAGGAGATGGAAAGATGGGAGCAGCACAAGCAGCATGTCAGACTGAACCAAGAACCCAGAGCCATCCACTCCACATGGAAAGATGTGCCAGAGCTGCAGCAGTCTGTCAATCCCTGATAGGCCTGGTGAGCCATCTTCGGACCCATAGATAAGACAATCATGGAGAACGATCATCCTCGTGGAATCACAGAAAATGTGGGTTGGAAGGGACCTCAGGAGGTCATCTAATCCAACCCCTTGCTCAAAGTAGGACCAGCTCCAACTAGATCATTCCAGTTAGGGCTTTGTCAAGCCAGGCCTTAACCTCCAAGGCTGGAGATTTCATAACCTCTCTGGGTAACCTGTTCTAGTGCTTCACCCTCCTAGTGAGAAATTTTTCTTTTTCCTAATATCCAACTTAAACCTCCCTGACTGCAACTTGATACCATTGCTCTTTGTTCTGTCATCTCTCGACTACAAGGGATTGCCGATGAGCATATAATTGACTAAACCTGCTCAAAGAATATCTTAAGCATTTTGTAACTGGGTGGAAATTTATCCAGATGTATTTGAATCTTCTTAATGTTCCTCTTACTTAACCAATAAAAGAAATTGCCCTAAGAAATCCTTGCCTCTTGCAAGCATTAATTCATTCCCAATTTATTCAGGTACATAAATGGAAGATTTAAATGTTTGGTTTCAACATTTCTGCGTTTTTTTTATTTGGTACATAGTCTTATGAATCTCTCTTCCTTTACTGCAGATTGAATCGACATTGAAGAAGATTCAGTCATAACTTCTAGATAGTGTAAGTGTATTTTAATATTCATATGCTAAATCAAAAAGTTTTCAAATGTCCTTTCCTCATTGGAAAGTTTATTACTAACTTTTACTATTTTTTTTTTTTTTTTTAATTTCAACTTATGGAGAAAATTTACCTAAACGCCCCATTTAGATTTAATTGCTACAGATATTTATTCTAAGTAAAAACTTCCACAAATCCAGCCTCTGCTTTTATTTTATGCATAAGCATGAGATACAAGGCAGAAAGTGCTTTGACTTGCTTCATAATAGTAAGGCAAGCAACTGCAATGCCTTGTCAAATTACAAGGCATTCCCTCCTCTATGAGCACGTTGGTCAACCCAATTTTATGTTCCGTCAAGAAGATGTATTGTGTCAAACTCCATTAATCTGGAATATTTGTCAAAGGCTATGGTCCTTCTGCTTGTCTCTTCTAACTTCCTGGGTTCCAGTTCTGCTGTCTTACTGAGGCTGAGGAATACTTGCTCCAAAGAGAAATGTTTATTTCAATAAGAGTACCAGGGTATTATTCAACCTGAGTAAAGGCAGCAGAACCATGCCCATCATATAAGTAGTTTGCATTGGTGTACAATAGTCTGTTCTTTGGTCCAGTTGTTGTTGCATGCTTTTGTTTTTTGGTGTGGAGAAAAAGTGACTGAATTCCCTTTTAAAATGCTTGTTTTAGCACACTGTAGTGCCTGTTACCGTTGCACACTGGAGCCTTAACTGTAATCTTGGCATTTCTGCTGCTTTTTGTTCTGTGTACAACCTGAGCTACTTCAGCTGGAATGCTGAATTAACTGGAATGAAATTATTAAAATATTTTAAAACCCAATAATCAGCCTTTTCTTCACTTGAAGGGGCTAGAGCTTGGAGTACAAAAAAACACATGTATAGTGGTCTCTCCAGAAGATCTACCACACTTCCCCCCCCCCAAAGTAATAGAATTCAGACACACAACAACTACTACAGGATTGTAGTGTATGTGTATGGAGTACAAAATTAAATTACTAGTGAAAGTGAAGTGGGACACAACTTACTCATGTTCTCTTTGAGCAAATCTTCAGTTTGCTTTTAATACCATCAGTATAATAAAGCTTGATTTGAGCACCCTTTCTGATCTAACATCTTGTGGGTGTTTTTTATGTTACTGAGGTGCCCTGCTAATAAAGGGGAAAAAGAATTAAGGACATTTTGAAGTGTGCTAAGATGGCAGGCTAGGGTGTTACTGTGTGAAAATCTTGGGTAGAATATTATTGGCTCTTGTATTTAGACAAAGCTATATATACCCCCCCACACACGCACACAAGTCTGAATTCGTTTTAGTCTATTTCTTAGCATATAGCATGGCATATTTGTGGGGTAACTTTTATTTAATTAAATAAAACATGAGAGTTTTAAATAGTCACTATGTTAATGAATGCTTTCTGACTGCAAGTGTTCCTGTACTGTTAAAAAAAACAAAACAAAAAAAACCACTGTTCTATATTAATACTTGCTGTTGCTGCTACCTTTTAGTTTGTGCTGCTGTTGCCTTTTATTTAATTTGAAAACTCAGGCACAGTCTCCCTTGAATGAAAGGTTGCATATTTAATATTAAATATAAAATGCTGGGTTTGTCTACATGTTGTTGTTGTTGTTGTTTTATTTTTTGAATGGAGCTTTTGAGAAATTCCCTACTCTGTTTATCAGACACTGTCTTTGCAGGGGGAGAAGATGGGTCTTATTCTAAGGCGGGGTGGGCAAAATGTGGCGCAGGCTATTCTATCCGGCCTGTGGGGCCCCTAAAAAATTTAGAAAATTAATATTTATTTGCCCCTGGCTGCCTGTCATGCAGCTCTCAATGACTTGCCAAAACTCAGTAAGCAGCCCTCTGCCTGAAATTTCCCACCCCTGCTCTAAGGCAGTCAGCACCACTCCCATGTGTTCATCTCCTGTATGGCATTCATGACCTTCATCTGTACAGGATGCAAGGTAAGGCTAGTGGATTTGAACCAGCCTGCCATGTATCAAAGCAGACTCGTACTAGGTCATTTGACTCATCCCAGCCATTTTGTTCGTTTTAACCTCTGCCAAGGAATTGTCATGTAGATAGTGTTGAGAGTCCATGCTCAAGTGGTTGTGGGTGTTTTTAACTTTAGAACAGCTATTAGAGGATTTTAGTGTTGTATTGGAAGATGAATTGGTTTCTAGCTTCTATGATAACCCTTAAATATGTATTTTAATGTAAAAAAGCCTGGCACAGGATCCTAACATTTTACAGGGAATTACTAAGTCCTGTTTTTAGGTTTGAATGTAGTTGGTGAGGTGAAGCTAGAGGAAATAGGTGTATGGCTATTACATAGCAACTTGGTTTATAGTGTGTGGATTTCTATTTTGAAGACTTCTTTTTATTAATGTGCTTTATTCTAACCACTAAGTTGATATACATTTATTCTGAAACTTTACTTAGAAAAGATGTGGTGCACTTTTGTAGCAGTAGCACAAATATTTAAGGGAAAAGTGGCTGACCTTTGACCATAATTACACAACTCTAGGATTGCTCAAGTAGCTTAAATGCAATATTTTGATATAAAGGACAGAGTGCACCTCCAAAAGCCCTGAAACATCATTTATACAGAGATACAGGGAAAGCCTTTTGAAGAGTAAATATTTGTGGATGTAATAAATGAGTATATAAAGACTCCTCCTCTCAGTCTTTAAAGCCATCTCAAACCAGTTACTTCAACCTTCTTTGTCTGCATGCTGAGTTGAAACCGTAAAGACTTGAAACTAATGGATTGATTTGTGGCATTACTAATCTGTTTAATTCTTTTTCCTTTTTTTTTTTTTTTCTTCCCCTGCTGTCTGCTTGGCTGATCTTCACCCACAGGTGTCTACTATTGGCTTGCAAAGGTTACTAATATTTTAGCTGTTGCCCTAAATCTGATCTACCTTAGCTTCATTCATTGTTGCTTCTTTGACTACACTGCCACTGTTGCTGCTTTCATTGTTGCCTTCAGAGAAGTAGTCCTCAGCACAAAGGATAAGAGACTTTTTTTTCTTTTAAATATCCACTATGAAACTTAGGCTAGAAGTACGTGCTTTTTTTTTACTCCCTGTGTACTTGTTAATATCTGTATACAGTGCTCTTGTATTTATTCCATGGTATTTTCTTACCAACGCTAAGAAGAAAAAGGCTATGGCTAAACGCTTAAAAGCCAAACCCACCTCAGACAAGCCAGGAAGTCCCTACCGTTCCGTTACTCATCTCGAGTCGCTAGCAACCATAGACTTTCCTGGAGCAGATACTTTGGACAAGTTATTTGAGCATGCTGTAACCAAGTTTGGGAAAAAGGACTGCCTTGGGACCAGAGAAATACTGAGTGAGGAGAATGAAATGCAACCGAATGGAAAAGTATTTAAAAAGGTAACATTGAAACTTTGGATATTTAAAGTTGGGGCAGTAGCAGGGAGAGGCATTCTGTGTCTTAGTCCAGCAACAGGCTGTTGATCCTTTAATTTCATATAACTTTTCCAGGTTAGGTAACACTGGATCTCTTAATGGTGGCTTTAAAGTGCACACTACAACATATACTGTTTAGTGTCCATTTTATGTTCTTCTCTTCAGGGAGGGTGGGGAAAGAAAATGAATAACTTTAAAAATGATTAGTTGTTTGCTGTGTTCATGTAGCACCAGATGTGTGGGGTGGGGTGTGTGCATGTCTGCTTTGACTTTCTTTTTTTTCCTCTTGTACCAGTTAATTCTAGGAAACTACCAATGGTTAAACTATGAAGAAGTGCACCAAAGAGTGAAGCACTTTGGTAGTGGGCTTGCAGCCCTTGGGCTAAAGCCAAAGAATACCATTGCCATATTCTGCGAGACCCGAGCAGAGTGGATGATTGCAGTACAGAGCTGCTTCCAACACAGCTTTCCTCGTGAGTGCTGACCCATTCGCTTGCAGTATGTTCATAGAAACACTTCTTAGATACTGAGCTCTGAGCTGCTGGATAAGTATTTGTAATGTGCCTAGTGTGTTTCTGTAATGGCGTTACTTTTAAAAAAAAAAAAGAAAAAAAAAGTGGGGAACAAATAGTGAAAAGTAGATTTCAACTTGTGCTCATTTTGTTAGGATTAGAAAAGTTGTGTGTGTGTCTGTCAAAATTTAGTGCCTGCCAATAATGAGGAACAGGCCAGAATTAAATTTCAGTGCACGGTACTCATCACTGTTTTCAAAAATGAAGCTAAGTAGGATTGCAGATAATTGCTTTCTTTCAAAAACTCTATCAGAACATGGATTAAAGCAGGGTTTAAGCATGTCACAAGAACCTCTGAAATCATCTAGTCTTTCCCCCCTAAACATAACCAGTGACTGAAGCAAACGATGAAACAGTTTTATTCATTAAAATGCATGCAGAAAAACAAGTAAAATGGAGCTTCCTATTAACAAATTCAATAAATCTTGTGGGGCTCCTACAGATCTGTGGGGAGCCTCATGGGCTGTGGCCCAGCACACTAAGTCAAGTGTGCAAGGCAGTATTGGGCCCAATCCCAGCCAGGCAGAAGCAGCCCTGTACCATTCATCTAACTCACAGGGCCAAAACCTTGAACAGCACTGGTTTTAAAGAACCAAAAAATAAGAGATGCTCCAGATTTGAGAGAGAAACACTTTGTGGGAGCTGTGACACCAGAAAGAATAAACAAAACTTGTAGTAATTTATTCTGAAATGCTATCACTAAAACTACTTCACTTCTTCCTTTTCTTCCTGTAACAGTCCTCAATGCAGTGAGCTCTTGTTCTTGCATAAAAATTATGGAAAAAAATAAAAGCTGCTTTTATTCCATAATGGAAAAATATGGCACATGCAATTAAGTGCTGTTTTCTGCCCCTGCCCCCCCCCCACACACACACATACTTGCTACTGACTACATTATGTAGATGCAAAAGCTCTTGGTTTAGTGTTAACTTGCTTTTAACTTTTTTGTTTTGTTTAATTTGTAAAACAGTTGTTACTTTATATGCCACTCTTGGTGAAGAGGCAGTAACCTATGGTCTCAATGAATGTGAAGCATCATATCTGATCACTAGCACAGAACTTCTGGAGAGTAAACTTAAGGTAATTTAGGAACCACTTTTTGTCTTTAGTGTAATCTTGCAATATACTGTGCAGTCAGTGCTGAATTTGAGTTCTCTTGAACAGACTGCATTGTCTGAAATCACACATCTCAAACACATCATTTATGTGGATAAGAAGACTATCAGTAAATCAGAATACCCTGAAGGCCTGCAGATTCATAGTATGGAAACCGTAGAAGAGCTGGGAGCCAAACCAGAAAACGGTAAGTGAAGCAATTTGGAGGACTAAACAAGTAATCTGGTAAGATGTACCTTGATTTTTAGGATGTTTGGTAGCAGAGAAGAAACATGCATGCTTCTAATGAAAAGGAAAGGATGGCATAAAGATTCAACTTTTCAGTTCTTTTAAACAAACATGGCATTAAAGAAACATTTCTGGGGGGTGGGATTCTTACTGCTGCCAGGTGCCAAGTGGATTTTACTTGATTTGATATTCCAAATGCATCACTTTTTTAAACCGTGACTGGCATTGGCATCAACTTTGAGCTCACTTTTAAAATAAGGCACATAAGAGTTAAAGGTCTAGCTTGGTGTCATCTTTTTAAAATCTTCCTTTCCCCGCCCCTTCCTGCCCCCTAAAAGCAGATGAGACGCACCGTGTTTTAGTAACACTTTTTCCTTTTCACTGAATAATTTTGTAGCTACCAAACCCTTCAAATTCATGGGGCAAAGCCCTACATGTGTTCTTCCCACCCCTGATAACTATATTGGGCAGGCATGGGAATTCCAGGCATGAGGATTTGTTCTTTAATACCCAATAATGCTTAGCCAAATCTAATGACCCCTTAACAGAACTGAGAGAAAAACAGAGTTAAAATGAACCTGCTTATTATAAATTTGACTTCTGGTTTTTCCATTAAGAGTTTTTTTTTTTTTTAACAGAGGCAGGCCCACACTGATACAAAGAAGGCTCTGCAAGTACTATGGATGGAAAATCTGACTCTTTTTCCATTCACTTATTTCACTCTAAAGCAGGGGTGGCAGATATACAGCCTGTGGGCCAGATTGCAGCCACTCAACCTGGCCCATTTGGCTACCAGTTAGCCTTTCATCCTGGCAAGTGTTTCTTACAGAGGGCAGTTAGGGCAAGCACCATAAGTTTCATCTGGGGCTCCCATTTTCATTTGTTCATTAATCTGAGTCTATTACTTCTAGCTAAAGTAACGTGAACTTTTTTTTCTGTTACCTTTTTATAGTAGGCATCCCTATAACCAGACCCATTCCAACAGACCTGGCTTTAGTAATGTATACTAGCGGTTCCACTGGGCGACCTAAAGGAGTGATGATGATGCATAAGAACTTGATAGCTGGAATGACAGGCCAGTGTGAGCGAATACCTGGACTGGGGTAAGAATCTCTTGTCATGCATATGGATAAATACAGTTTTGTTGGGATATATCTTCTCACATGATTCCAAGGTTTCTAGTCACTATTCTTTTAAAAGAATGTGATTTACCTACCCCTTCCTCTTATCTGTTTAATATTTTCTTTACATGAAGTTGTCTCTTTCTAAAGTTGCTTTGGATGTATTATTTTTCTGGAAACAATTTTGTGTCTCTGGCTCTTTGCTGCCTTTGTGCTTTTTCTATCCCTATTTTGGACCTCCTTTAGAAGACAGCAGGTTCCTTTTAAGCTGTTTCTTTCCTCTTGAGGTCTCCATACTCTCAAAATACACAGCACAGCAGGTTGCTATATGGAGAGACTTCTATATCTTTTTCACGTAGGGTTTCTCTTCAGCTTATTAAAGGTTCACAAACCATGTCAGCATGAAACCCTGAGTGGAGTGCATAGGTTGGTGTTTCTGAGTAGACTGTTTTCAGCATTGCCTTGAGGAACGTGAGTGCATAGTCCTGGTGGACTAGGCCCACCTAGATTCTTGTATGTGTGCTACACCAACCTGTTTCACTACCTTGTTCACCTCTCAAGCAGAGAGTTAAGATTTCTTCCCTTAAATTAATTTGGTAGCTAATTTCATTTTAAATATTTTATTAAGGTTGCAAGTTGAAACGATGTACAACAGAAGAACAGTGGGGGAAAATAAATCATTAAGCTTTGATCACACTAGGATCAATGTAATTAAGGAAAGCCCTCATGAAGAAATATGCAAAATGTTGAAGGCAAACAGGTTTAATACAGTGCCTTGTCTTCAGGTTAATAAAGGACATGTTGTCATACAGTACTTGAAATGACCTAATGCTAAAGAAGCTTCTTCTGCTGTCGGGTATAAATGTTCCTTTTTTTTTTTTTTATGCTAGTGAAAGCCCTTTTTTGAACAGTTTTCTAGTTGTCAACTCATGTGTTCTTGGTGAGAAATTACTTTAGATCAAAATGAATGACTTAACTTCCTAGTGACTGAACCCTGCCCCCTGCTCCCCCTCACAATCTTCGTTTTAAGATTAGGGGCCATTATAAATGTCGTAGAAGTGTTCCCACTGAAATAAGTGGCAAAACTGAGGTAAGATTTGATTGTATATAGGTAGCTAGACACCATGAGTAACCTGTTGTCATGTAGGCTTCTGGAAAACTAATGTTTCATCTCTGTTGTTATATATACTCTATTCTGCTAAACCAAATGAAGTATTTTCTGCTCAGGCTTGTATCATAGTTTAATTACATAGTACTTTCTTTGCCAGATCTAAGGATACTTACATTGGGTACTTGCCTCTGGCTCATGTATTAGAATTGACAGCAGAACTTTCCTGTGTTGCATATGGCTGCAGGATTGGATACTCCTCTCCACTCACACTCTCAGACCAGGTAAGGTAAAACTATTAGGTTGGTGGTTAAGCAAAATCTCAGCTCTGTTTTGTTGCTGTGTGTCCTTGCTGGTCAGTCATTGGTCTACCCTTGAAAAATGTTATCTATATCATGCGCAAAAGAACTAGAGGTGCACTGATGCATTGGTCCGATATCAGTACCAGTTGAATATAAGAAAAATTGTCTATCAGCCTGATGGGGCCATTTTTTTTTTTTGATTTGGCTGATTAAATGCCCATGCTGCGTGCAGCCATCTCGACCATGCCCCAGATCTGCATGGCACATGTTGTGTCCCCTGCCTTCTTCCCTCCGGCTGGGCAGCGCTTGCATCTGCTCCTGCCCTCCCTTACTGCAGAGGGTTGATCTGCTTCCCCCACACCCGTTCCCTCCCCTCCCACACCGGACTGACCGGTTGATGGCAGCTGTTTTGGAAATCAGATCAGTATTGGTCAATGTACCCCCTTTTAAATATTGGATATCAGCCCACAATCTCTATCTGTGTACCCCTAAACAGAACCTTCTCAAAACTTAACTTCCTTCCATCTGCCCTTTTGCGGTCCTAAAATAAGGTCCTAATGAAGCTAAAACAGGTTGTATCACAATTTTTATCAGCATTTTGAGCTTACATGTTTTTTTAAGTGACATTGACTTTATCTGTAAGTGAAAAGAAAAAGCATGCTTATGACTTTCTGTGGTGTCAATCAATAATTTGGTAATTAGAGAATTAACTACCATCCAAAGACCAACTGCATTTGACACGGCCATGCCTAGCAATTTAATCTAAATTTTAAAAGAGTTTTCGCTATTATTGATGTCCCTTTTTTTCTCTCCAGTCCCATGCTTATCTCTTGAGTTTGGGCACTTTGCCCTAAAAACAAAACATTGACCAATTTGTATCCCACTGGGCCATTAGAGGGGGCACTATGTACTGTGAAAGTGCCAGCTGGCTCTTTAAAATGTAATTGCAGGTGTGTGGGAACGGAGGAGGCGCAAAGGTTTTTAATCACTGGCATTTTATTTGAATTGTTTTCTGGTGGTGGCTTGTTTTTCATGACTAGCCTCCTATCAGGCTTTGTGCTTTTAACTGTGGGTTTTGGCTCCTTTTTTGGTTTTTAAGCCTCTTTTTGTTTATTCTTCTTACTTTAAAAAAAAAAAAAAAAGCGGGGGGGCGTTAATAAGAATCACAGAAAGTTGCTCAATCCACTTTCCCCTGTTTTCTCCCTCCCTGGTGTAACCATTGCATAAAAATCAATATAAATTGGTATGGACAAGGACTGTGCTGAGATTAACCTAAATTATCTGCCCAGTAATTGCTTTCTAAATTGCCACCTAGCCCCTTTGCTCAGGTTTGGAGGTTTTTACCTTGCTTAACAGTTTTTTGAGAAACTGTGGACAGGGAGTTGGGTAGAGATGGGAATGCTAGTAATGAAAGCTATTGGCACCTATTTCACTGAAAGTCTCTCTGAGAAAGTTATGGAAGTGCTGAAGAACTTAAGCAGCTGGGAGAGAAAAGTGATGAAAGTTTGTTGCACACATTAGCAGACAGATGCATAGCACAGAAACACTGAAGAACTATTAAAGTGACAAATAGCAACATGCCAGAACCCTGCCTGGAGAACTGGCTCTTGGAAATCACCTGGAGGTTATACCATACAATAGAAACTGCTAGAAGAAAAATAATAAAAGGAAATATGAGATATTGCTGGGTTTGTTCTAGTAGGCTTTATTTTACAACTGCTTGGCAGGAGATTGCAGCCAACTGTGATATTCTTTTCTGTTCCATCGCATTGAAAGAACCGCTTTGGAGTAAATAGTTGTTCTTGGGGAAACTGCCCATTAAGTAATCTCCTGATTTTTATTTGTCATTCTGATCTTCCTCTAATCGGTGACACTGAAAAAATAGTAACATTTTTTTCTTTTTATTACAGTCAAGTAAAATTAAGAAGGGAAGCAAAGGAGACTGTACTGTACTGAAGCCCACATTGATGGCTGCAGTGCCTGTAAGTATGGAGAAGACTTAGCAAGAGCACTGCTGTTTTTTCTATGTTGTTACTGCTGGAATGAACCATACACTTGCTTCATTGATATTAAATTGTCCCTTGGGAGAAGAGTGAAATGCCATGTGTGAAAGTTTCAGTTCTCATTGTTCTAGATATAATCGGTGTCATCCAGCAGTAGACTGCTGAAGCACGAGACCTCCTTCTTTAAATGTTATCGGTGTGTAGGTTGTAGCTATGTTGGCCTAAATACATAGGCAGACAGGGTTCTTTGGGTGAATCTGATATCTTTTATTAGACCAACTGTTTCTTTATTAGTTGGTCTAATAAGAGACATCAGATTCAGCCAAAGAACCTTGTCTGCCTTCTTTAAATGTTGTAATTTATTTAAAAACAAAAACAAACAAACAAGTAATTTGAGCTGTTGGTCTGTTAAATGCAAAAGTGGAAGAAGCATGTTCATAAAGTCTTGTGCATTCACAAATGTAGAGTATTTTTGAACAGGAAAGTAAGTGACTTAAAACATCAGACTGGAAGGGAGTATGCAGGTCAGAGCCCAGGCCCTAGAACTGCAGGTAACCATTTAATAGGTGTTGCCTCCAGATGGGTCATTATGACATCTTCCCTGAACAGCACAAGCTACTCAACAGCCCCCAACACCTAATAAAAAGGACCTTTTAGTACAAAAGAATCTCAAACTGCACAATATCACAGGAAGGCAGCAGGAGAGAGCAAAGCCTTGGCTTTGCCATTTGTAGGTGAATAGGCCTAGAAGAAGAAACTAATGTCCCATACTAGTAAAGAAACTCCCAAATGTTATTGCCAGTCTGATGGGGGGGGGGGGGAAATCTTCCTAATAGCCAATTCTAAGGGATTCTTAACCCTGAGCATGTAAACAAGACATCAGCAGGTGTCCAAGAGCTTCCTCAATACCATGTAGAATTGCCAGTACAGCCTACCGAGTGCCCCATAACTAGCTGCAGAAGAAATCCCAGGCTTCAGAAGAAGATAGTGGGGGAGAATGGAATAGAGTTAGACATAGGTGGGGGGTGGGGGCACAGAGAGAGTAGAATTCCTCCCTGGTCCTGAAGCATGGAATGCTTAATTTTTAAATACAGTATTAAATGTAGTGCAACAAGCACCACAAGCATATTGGGCTCAGGGAGGAAGGAGACAGCTGTTGCAGCTACCTAGCTTGCTCTTGCCTGTGTGCAGAAAAAAGCAATAATAGCCTCTGTAGTCTAGACTAAGGGTGTGTTTAAAAAAAAAAAAAAAATACCATAAGGAACTGAACTCTGATAACCCCATCATCCCAACAGCAAACACTGCTCAACCTTTGACTTCCCCCTGTTCCCTCTTAAGGCCAATTTCTTTAGCTCCAGCCCCTGCCACCAGGCCCTGTGCTGTCAGCAAGGTCAAGGACTGTGCTGACAGCATATCACCAGACACTCTGATGTAAGAATCACATGCAGCAATCGGGTCTCCTTTTAGCCCCTTCCAAGGCTACCAACAGTTTGAACACCCAAAGCCTCCTGTTTTTGCAAATAACATTCTTGCAGCCTCATTCCTGATAGGCTTATGAGCCTCCTCCAGGAAAAAAATTGTGCATTCAAACTTCTATGTTTTCAGTGCATTGTCTTATGTCTGCCAGCTGCAGTATGTGATGTCACCACCACTTTCTCAGGCCTACCATACAAACTGTCCCAGTCCACATGAATGTGACTGTTTTCAGTCAGATTTTGTTTTAACTGATTTGTCATTTTAAAGATGATTTCAACGTGCGTAATAGTACATAAGAGTAAGCAGCATACAGAGTCCAGAAGTACTAATGCATCTGTATAATAAGTGGTGGGGAGGGGAAGGTATCTTCTTTATGCTCAGGTTAGTGGGGAGAATGGTTTAAGATCTAAGATTTAAGAATCGGCTAGTAGAAATCCTATTATACTGTTAGCTAGTGCTAGGTGGTTGCAGAGGTACTTGGGTTACTTTTCCCAGACTGACCGTGGCATTTGAAGATCACACTACAATATATGCCAATACATGACTTATTTTGTAGCTTTAGAATTTGAGAGGAGATGGAGGAGGAAAGGGGAAGTAGAGGACATGGGAACACTTTTTTCCTAAATGCTATTCTACCCACCTTGGATAGCCCACAGCTACAACGGGCTATATACTGATTAACTAGATGATACCTTAACAAACTGTTAACTATTATCCAACGAACTGGCAGAGATGGCATAGCTGTGCCTTTTTTCATGCAGGACAATCAAGTACTATTTCTTGGTTTCTAGCACAATTGATGCATGTCCTTTCTGTCAAAAGTAGTAATTCTTGTCTCTCTTTAATCTTTTCTATAGGAAATAATGGACCGAATTTATAAGAATGTCATGAGCAAAGTCCAAGAGATGAACTGTGTTCAGAAAACTCTGTTTAAAATAGGCTATGGTTATAAACAGGAACAGATCAAGAGGGGCTATGATGCACCTCTGTGTAATTTGTAAGTATGACTATAAGGGTTCAGATCTGTGTGGTTTACAAGGGAAGTTGAGAACTCTAATCAGGCCAGGTTGTACACAAGAAAAATGATCTCATGCCCCAACATGTTTTAATCTAGCAAACAGAATAAGATCTAATGACTAAGTGGAAGACGGCAAAGCTCTGATATTAAAAGCTGACTTTTCAAGTAAGAATAACTAATCACTGGAACAAGCTTTCCAGGTAGTTTCTGTTTGTTTTTGTTGTTGTGGTTTTTAAACAAAAAGGAAAAGACTGGAAGTTTTCTTAAAACCACTTGTCCTGTATTGGACAAGATGAAAGGAACTGCTAGATAAAATGCCATTGCTTTTTGCAATGTTTGACTGACTACATGCTCATTTATGATCCCTTCTATAACCCTTGATTTTATGTCTAAGTGTGTCAGATGAGTAGGTGAAGAGGGTAGTTATTCTCTTGTCTGTCTTGCATTTAAACATCACTTGCTCAGTTAATTTGTAACTCTTTTCCCTCTAGACTGTTGTTTAAAAAGGTAAAAGCCCTGCTGGGAGGGAATGTGCGTATGATGTTGTCTGGAGGAGCACCCCTCTCGCCTCAGACGCAAAGGTTCATGAACATCTGTTTCTGCTGTCCTGTTGGCCAGGGGTATGGATTAACAGAAACATGTGGAGCTGGAACCATTACAGAAGGTATGTTAACGTGTTTCTGGACACATGAATGGAAGTTGCAGATTTCAGCTCTTCAGTTAAAATTTACTGAGAATAGTCATAGCTCTTACACACTATAGAGTAATTTGCCAGGTCTTGAACAGGAAAATAGCTTCTATGCCAAACTGAAAAATCTTTGTTCATCTTTCTAGTTGCTGACTATAGCACTGGCAGAGTTGGAGCTCCTCTCATTTGCTGTGAGATTAAATTGAGAGATTGGCAAGAAGGTGAGTGCTATTTTTTCAGCTTATTTAAAGACTTCAGTAAATATGGCCTCAGTTTTTCAAACTAATAGTAAAACATAAGTATGTGTTTCAAACCCTAAAAAATATAGTAGAATACAAAGTACTATGTTTTTCTAGCATCTGATGTAGTAGGCTGTTGCATCTGAAAGGCCATGTCTCTGAATCAGTCTCTAAGGCAGGAGTGGGCAATTATTTGGACTGGAGGGCCACTTGAGGCGTTTTGGTAAGCTGTTTATAGGCCAGGTCCGTGTTGACTCTCACCACATTTACCCCCAACAGCTCATCAAAACTCCCCAAGTGGTAGATTACTAGACTAGTCCAGGGGTGCAAGATGGAGTGGGTAGCCCAGGACCCCCCATGGGCAGGGCATGCTCAGCTGGGCAGATAGGATGGAACCACAGGGAACTGTCTGGGAGCAGGACAGACATGTGGGACGTGATAAAAGCTGACGCCCAGGGCAGAGCTGTGATCCACATTCTGCACAGGCCTGTGCCGTCATCAATTAGTGATCCTGCCCCCCCTTGCCCCATCCTGCTCTTAGATGCTGTTCCTCACATGCCTATGGCATCATCTTACCCACCCAGCCAAGTGCACCCTACCTGCAGGGGTCCCAAGTGAGTCTCTTTGAAGACCCTGCCCGCTCTGTCCAGTGCCCCCAGCAGTGGGTACAGGGCAGACAGGCCTGGGATGTCTGGGCAGCAGGGCTGGGTTTGGCAGAAGTGGCGACACTGGCAGTGGTTACCAGATGAAGCACTACTGCCATGAAGCTGAGTCCAGCCACCATGCTGCTCCAGCCTTGCTGTGTACCTGGGGACAGTAAGACCTGCTGCACATGCCATGGCTCAGGGTGTTGCCTGTGCTAAGCAGGACTAAGAAACCTGCCATGGGCCCAATTTTAAAATCCCTTGGCAGGACAGATCTGGCCCACAGGCCATATTTTGCCCACCCCTGCTCTGAGGTGCTGCCCTTCCCTGCCTTCTGCTATGCTTGTTCATAGACTCAATGAGTCAGGAGGGACCTAGACAGATCATTTAGTCTGACCCCCCTGCCATGGGCAGGAAGGAGCACTGAGGGGTGGCAGGGGTCATAAGACCCCAGCCGGGTATCTATCCGGTCTCCAGGGAAGGTGAAAGTACTAGCTCTCTGGGCAGCTTATTCCAGGCTCTGGCCACCCTTACCGTGAAGTAGTTCTTTCTGAATATCTAACCTAAACCTATCCTCTCTCACCTTGTGGTCATTGTTCCTGGTGAACTGACTTTCCCCAAGTCCCTGCTGGTGGCCCCTGAGAAAGTTGTAGGCAGCCACAAGATTCCCCCCTCAGTCTCCTCTTGTGGAGACTGAAGAGATTCAGGTCCCTCAGCCTCTCCTTTATAGGGCTGGCCACAGAGGCCCTCAACCATACAAGTGGCCCTCCTCTGGACCCTCTCCAGGTTCTCCACGTCCTTCTTGAAGTGCGGCGCCCAGAACTCCAGCTGTGGCCTGACTAGCACCACATAGAAGGGGAGCAAGACCTCTCTGGACCTGTTAGTAATGCCCCTGTTGATGCAGGACAGGGTGTGGTTGGCTCTGCCTTTTGCTTCGTCGCATTGGCGACTCATTCATCCTGGAGTCAATCCTGACTCCAAGATCCCTCTCTGTCTCTGTGCTGCCGAGAGGGTCAGCCCCTAACCTATAACCATAATGCTGGTTCCCTCTCCCCAGGTGTAGCACCCTGTACTTGTCTTTGTTGAACCGCATCCTGTTCAGATCCGCCCACTTCTCCAATCTATCCAGGTCTGCCTGGATGCGGTCCCTGCCTGCCGGTGTATTCACTTTACCCCACAGCTTGGTGTCATCAGTGAACTTGAACAGGGTGCTCTTCACACCCTCGTCCAGGTCGCTAATGAAGATGTTGAACAGCACCGGCCCAAGGACCGAGCCCTGGGGGACGCCGCTGTCCAGTTCTTAGAACTCGCACTTCACTGTAGATCATACGGCAGCTGGGAGTTCTTTTTTGCAATCTCTTGATATATGGACAGCCATTTCATGTTTCTTATATTGTTTTACTGTGGCCAAGAGATGATTTCAGTACATGTTTCCCTTAGTTCCCTGCAGAGGAATGCATTTTGTATAATGGACTCAAATTTATTTTGCAATTTACAGGGGGCTACACTTGCAGAGACAAGCCCAATCCTAGAGGAGAGGTTATAATAGGTGGACCCAATGTTTCTCTGGGATACTTCAAAAATGATGAGAAGACAACAGAAGATTTCTCTGTGGATGAAAATGGCCAGAGATGGTTTTATACTGGAGATATTGGAGAATTTCATTCTGATGGTTGCCTGCAGATCATAGGTTGGCCTCAATTTTTGCAAACTTAAGCATCTTGTTATCTTAAGATTTAAGACCGTTCAATATAGCTATAAACACGAGCAGTCCCACTGAGGCTGGTAGTGATTATTTTGTGCTTTAAAGATACACACATAAGTAGGGATCTATTTTGCACAGTGCTCTTCCAGCACAATTTATAGTTCCTTTAACCTTTCTCTTTTTGGCATTCCCCCCCCCCCAAACGTCCTGATTGGCTGAGGGACCCCAACAGCCTTGCCACTTGGTCCTGATTGGCAAGGAGAGAAAAACCATGCTTTTAAATATGCGGTAGCTTTTGCCTCCTGGCTGATCCGTAGAAACTGGGGCCTCTCCAACAATAAGTGGGGGGGGGCATGTGGTAAAAAGAGCAAGATTAAAGATGCTGCTGTGCAGTGCGCTTCCGGTGCGACTTGGGTAGATCACTACACATAAGTAACTTGCTGAATCAGTCATGAAACCACATTCTCAAACATTTACCATGATCATGAGATGCTTTGTAACTGATGCTATTATGTGTAATCATATCCCTGTCTATATCCAGCCTATGTAGTCTAAAAAATGGTGGGGGGAGACCAAGGGAATCAGCATTAATTCCATAGTTAAGAATTCAAATCTCTGTTCTTGAAAGCTGCTTCATAAAGCAAACCTTCTTGAGAATGAAACACTAATGGATTCTTACAAAGGATTTTTAACTCTTAAGTCTTGCATAGTGTTCTGTTAAACTTCAGAAAAATGTGCTTAATGCTTTTGCTACTAAATATATAGAAGTGAAGTAATCAAAACTCCTTTTCTAACTGTTCCTTAGATCGTAAAAAAGACTTGGTGAAGCTGCAAGCAGGAGAATATGTATCTCTGGCCAAAGTAGAAGCAGCACTGAAGAACTGTCCACTTATTGATAATATTTGTGCTTACGCCAAAAGGTGAGTGTTCTCTCACTCCTCTATGCTTTTCAGAAATTCATTTTAAAGGGGCTCCTTTTGCTTGCTATATACACTAAAAGTTCTGTTTTCTGGCATCTTGCAAGCTGGCATGCTCCACTAACCGGCATGCTGGCTTGTAAGATAAAGTGAAATCAGAAGTGCCCACTGTGGCACTTCCAGTTTCTCTGAGCCCCCACAGCCCGTGGCAAAGCAGTCTGCACGGGGCTGTGAGAGACCTGCCTCCAGGACCTGTGGGGCCCGCAGGTCCTTGCAGGAGTGACGGCAATGCTGCAGGAGGGGGGGCGGCTGGGACTGCTCAATTAACCAGTATATTTTGTTACCTGGCATCCCCTGTTCCCAGGGGATACTGGATAACAGAGCTTTTACTGTATATATTTAGGACATGCCTGAAATGCTAGTTCACTGAAGCACTAAAGCTCTTTTTATATAAAGTAAAATGCCTCTTAAAGATCCACCCCTAATATGGCTTGGGAATAATAGCTCCTAACTCCTATTATAAGAAGCAAGGAAGGATCATGGTCAGTCTGCACTGTGACCTCAGTGCCCTTGAGAAACTGTAGGAGGCTAGCTAAACTGTACAGACTCCTGGCTTAGAATCGTAGAATAATAGAAAATTTGGGCTGGAAAGGGCCTCAGGAGGTCTAGTTGAACCTCCTGCTCAAACCAGTACTATCCCCAACTATCTTATTCCAGCCAGGGCTTTGTCAAGCCAGGCCTTTAAAAACCTCCAAGGATGGAGATTCCACCACCTCTCTAAGTAACCACTAACCAGTGCTTCACCACTCTCCTAGTGAGAGGTTTTTCCTAGTATGCAACCTACACCTCCCTTGCTGCAGCTTGAGACCATTGCTCTTGTTCTGTCATCATTGAGAACAGTCTGTCTAGCTCTATCCTCTTTTTGGAACCACCCTTCAGGTAATTAAAGGTTGCTATCAAATCCCCTGTCTTTTGCAGACTAAATAAGCCCAGCTTCCCTTAGCCTCTCCTCATAAGTCGTGTGTCCCAGCCCATTGTTCTCCACTGGACTTTCGCCAACTTTTGTCCACATCCTTTTTGTAGTGGGGGGTCCAAAACTGGACACGGTGCTCCAGATGCAATTTCATCACTGCAGAAAAGAGCAAAATGGTTACCTCCTTCAGTCTGGTGGCAATGTTCCTGCTAATGCAGCCCAGTATGCTGGTTGCCTTCTTGGCAACAAGGGCACACTGCTGACTCGTATCCACCTAGTTGTCCACTGTAACCCCCACCAGAGTCCTTCCTTGCAGAGCTGCTGCTTAGCCAGTCTGCCCCAGCCTGTACTGGTGCATGGGATTGTTCCGTCCTAAGTGCAGGACTTTGCACTTGTCCTTATTGAACCTTAAGATTTTTTGGCCCAATCCTCAATTTGTCTAGGGGTCACTCTGAACCTTTGGAATGTAGTGATTTGCAGAGGTGGCTTAAAGCAGGGTGGTCCAATTTCTAAGAGGCTGAGGGCTGCGTGCCATGTGGGTCATACCAGTGTAAGCCACAGTTCCCGGAGTCGCATCCCTTCCCCCCCTGCACCACACAAGTGGCTTTTACTGCACACAGGCAGTGCCTCCCTACCCCCATACCATACCATGTATGGGGAGCCCTCACATCAGTTCTCTTGCTGGACCCTACCATGGGCTCTTCTAGTGCTGTGGGTTGCATGGCCTTGCCCCCTGGAATGGGAGTAGGAAGGAAAAGTCGAGGCAGGTGGTATGAGACTAGGGTCTCCAGCTCCAGAAAACACTGGAGCAGCAAGAGGAGGTGGAGCCCAGGGCTGCTCATTTAACTGGTGCAGGCTGCCAGTTGGACCACCTTGGCTTAAAGTGACCATGTGCATGTTTCTCCTACCCCAAATTCAGTCAATCCTGTCTCAAATGAAGGAATGAATAGTAGCCTTTCCCCCTTAAATGCAAGTAAAATCCACATTGGACAGGTTTTGCCTTCTGTGAGACTACTAGAGCAATATTTACCTTGCCACTTGGAGCCTGATGGAAGGGAGATACCTGAAGAGCTGTCGCTTGTAATTCTTAACTTACTGAACATAAATGGAGTAGAAAATCTGGACCTTCCTATAACTTGTTTGAACTTGTTTACAACTTCTAACAACTTACAAAAGTTGCAGTCTCTTGCAATTCAGATATTGTCAAAGATTGTCACCAAAGGACCAATATGTACAGTTTGGGAAAGGAATATTGATTACAAATATGAAAGCACTGAAGAATATTTTCTTGGGCTGAAGAAGGCATTTTTGTACTCTTTTAAATTATTTCCACTTGCCTATTTTTAGTTCTTGTTTTCCCATCCTGTTTCAGCGACCAGTCATATGTGATCAGTTTTGTGGTGCCTAACCAAAAGAAGCTGACAGCATTGGCTGGACAGAAAAGTGTCAGTGGGTCATGGATTGATATCTGTAACAACCCTATCATGGAAGCTGAAATACTGAAAGAAATAAAAGAAGTTGCAAACAAGAGTAAGTAAAGTTAGCTTGTCTGCTGTACTAGCCAATTCCAAATGTAAGTCTGACCATATGTAGAGAAGTCTGCCCTACTTGGGGCCTCACAGTTGCCTGCCTTCCTTTCCCAAAACTTAGAAATGGGGCAAAGACAATGCACTGACTTTGAGTTTCCTTCAATTTATTTTTACTAGAAAAATGCATGCTAGTCTCCTAATCAGTACATCCCATGAGAAAGATACTGTTGCTTGCTAAACTGTGAAATTTTAACTAAGATGCAGGTTTCTTGTACAGTGCATGTAAGGACTGGAAGGAGCAAACAAAATGTGGGAAGTAGGTTGTAAGAGCTATTGATAGTGGTGGTATGGCAGGGAGCAAGTGTGTGTCAGGGAAAGTCTCTTTCCAATGTTTTTGTCCTTCAAGCTTGACCTGTAGAATTCCATGTTGTTTCAAATAATGAAGATCAAAAACAACTTGAGGTGACCTTTTCAAGGAAAAGATAGAATAATAAGGGCTTTAAGCCAAACATTAGAGGGGGCATTATTCGTTTTGGGCTTTTTTTATGATGATCCAACCAATAGAGTAGAAAGAAGACTCTTCCATCTTCACTGCTATCTTAATCAGGGTGAGTAAACATCAAAAAAAAATTTAAAAACCCAAGAAACCAGATTTTAAAAAAATTAAATCCAGGGTTTTTGATGTAAGCATATTTTTGTTAAGATGCTTTAAAAAAACCACTTTATATAAAGGTAGTTTTAATGCAAGATATATGTTAAAGCTCAAAGATACCATCATGGAATAGGGATTATTATAACTTCTAATTATATACTATTTTAAACAATATATTCATGTAACCTTTTCAGAAGTTTTAGGCATAGGCCTGTTATGACCTATTTATGGCTATATATTAGGGGCCCAATCTTATGGGGCTCCCAGAGGATCCTCTATAGATTAGTAAAGATTGGGGCTTGATGCTCAGTCTAGATCCTATTAAGCATCTCTGTGATGCTTAATTTGTTTTCAAACTGGATTAGTGTGTCCAGAGATCATAGACAGACAAGGTTCTTTGGATAGATGTGATATCTTTTATTAGACCAACTAAATAATTGGAAAAATTGTTTTCTGCAAGTTGTTGGGCATAAATGCCCTTCTTCAGGCACAGTGAGTTGGTTGTCTCCAGAGAAAATCCTTTTTAACAGCAGTATATGGAGATGAGAGAGAACAGACCTGATTAGCCACCCATCAGCCCTACTGTCTCTGCACAAGTATGTGTACCTAGTCAAGCTCTTACATTTCTCTAAAAGTACAAAGTTTCAAGAAGTTAAAGGAATAAAGAATATCAAACAATATGAATAAACTTCTTGTAGAAAACAGTAATTAAATCAAGTCTTCCTGACCAGTGATTTTTAAATCCATAATTTAAACCTATTTGATTTTTAAATCAATCCCATATATATATTCCATTTTATGTTCCTTTTAGGGATTGGCTTAAATCCTTCACCACTTGTTAGCCATAGTTTTTATCTAAAATGTATTTAGATTTTTATGTAGCCTTCAGTCTTTGCAACTACTAAACAGACCACCATGAATTTGGAATTAACAGAACATTCTGCAGTTACAAATAGGCCTATCTAAACATGATGACATGTCTGTATTTCAATAATAGCCCACAGTTGCAGGGACTGAAGGTTGCTAATGGGTTAGCCATGGATGCTGGTTGGTGTTCATCAGTCTATATTTACTACCATCTAGTGGCTGTACTAATGTTAGACTTTGGAAATTCAGGGTGTGTGGTTTTTGTCTTTGTTTTTTAATTCATATTTAAAGTCGGCCTTCAGCTACTCCTTGAGTCTCTTCTAGCCGCAAGCGTAACAAAACAGCAGTGAAGGCTACCAGTGATAGTAGCTCAGCCAACCAGCAGTGATGGCATATGGCATCTGTTCATCAGCAAGTGATGGTGGATTGCAGTGGTAGCAGCTATTAACTTTTTTACATCCCCCCCCCTTCCTGCTTAAGTTGGTGCTCTAGCTGCCTTTTTAATTTGGCTGCTTCTGTCTGTCTGTCTGTCTGTACATGCCTACACCAGAGTCATGCACACTGGAATCGTAGTGCCATGTGCAATAAGCATGTAGCCTTTTTTAGGACTCTGTGCACAGGCTTGGTCTCCGGGTTTGCCTTTGAGGAAGTGGGGTAGGACGACAGGAAGAAGAATCTGTGGACCTGAACAGTGCATGCCCCCAGTAGCTGGTGGGGTATGGCTGCGCCGGCAGCAGTGAGTGGGGAGCTCCCACAGACTCCTTTTTTCTGCAGGGGGTGCAGTGCCACACGGGGTTCATGTGTACCTGCATACACCCCCTCCATGTCGCCCCCGTCTGTGGAATTGCTGATGGCAGAATTCCTGTGATTGAGGCTTACAATAAGCTGATCAACTCTGCACCATGGAAAAGGGCAAGTGATAGTACAGTCAATCTTATACCTGAAAGCTTAGCAGAGTTTCCAGATCTGAGAGAGATCTTCTGCCTGAGGTCAAACTTGGGTATTTACCAGATGCATTACTGGCATGTATGGGCTTGAAAACATCTTTAACTTTCAGCATTGACCTGGCTCCACTCTGTGAGTTGATGCAAATTCTGCTATAGCAGTGCCTGTCAAGGCTGTGCGTCCTGTGCCTGGTATTTCTGCAGGAAGGGTTCGGGCTGCCCTGCCCTTTTTATAGTTTCCCTTTGCAGCTTGTAACAGCAAGACAGAATCTAAGAAGTGTCTGATCTGCTGGCTGCTAGTTGTGAACTGTGATAAGTGTACTCCTTCTACAGACCCTCATGACCCTTCAACATATAATCGCCATCGTATCTATTCACCTGCCTGACTGGGTAATTAGAGTTAGATCTACCTGTACAGGGCCACTTAATGAACCGGAGGCTACAAGCCCTGTTCATATGCAAGGCCCACTTTTTTTGGAATCCTCAGCACCTTGGGCTTTGAATATGAGGGAATACAGGAGAGTTGTACTCTCTCCATGCTTTATTCCAGTTATATAGGGGCAAAAGACAGCTTTAACCATGTCTGTGGCCCCAAAGGACCCTGCTGGAGAAAAACCATTGTGCTAGGTACAAGCATGGAGCAAGTCCGTCCCTGTTCTAAAGAGCATGTAGTCTTAATAAATGTTAAATCATTTACACCTTTTCTATTGCTAACAGTCTGTTTCAGAAGAGTTGTAAGTTCACCTTAGTTTGCTTTGTAAGGAAGGCTGCTTTGTATGCAAAACTGAGCTCTAATGGCCGTGTCAACTTCTAAGGAATATGCAATTGTACTATAACAAAAGGAGAGAGAAGCCCATTCATATTGGACTCTCTAAACACATTTTGCTTCCAGGAATAAAGCACTTTTTTATTTTTAGCTTTTGGACAAGACCTTTCTGGCAACTGAATAGCTAGATAGCTGATACTTAACATGATGAAATGCAAACTTGTATGTGGCTTGATATCATAATGCCTAGACTGCACACTAAGAATACCTATTTTTGCAATGTGCAGAAAATGTGGAGTCCATGTGTTATAACAGGATGCAAAATGTCCCCTGTGTGGGAATACAGATGCACAGATATGTGCACAAGAACATTACTGACTTGTATTTTGCTTTTTTTGATGCATGCTTCTACAAACTGAGCTTATTAGGCATTGCAAAAATAGCATCAAAACTGCCTAGTAAAAGTATGCACAGTTTGACTGGTTCTGAAATACCTACTGTACAAAAGGAAGCTAAGGTGCTGGATTTTCACCTTCCTTTAATGCTACTATGGGTAACAGGATGGCCTGATATAGTCCTTACTTAATTAGCTCCCGGCTATGTTCTACAACTGTACATCATTGTACTCTGAGCTTGTCAGAGTGGAGATTCTTTGTTTTGGTACTTTAACAGTTCCCCAGCTAATGGATCTATAAATATGAGAATTACATACCACACGCTACCAAAATCCATGGATGGTATTACTTGGTGCTAAATATTATGGGGGAAAGTTTTTTAATTTGTCGTCTTCAGCAGGTGTCACTTCCATTACTTGTATTTGAGCAAGTTGCTGCACCGTGGTGTAAAGAATACTGCTGAGTGCAACTTTTAGCCTTAATTATTACACAGTGTGAATCTGTTTTTATATGGGAATAGATGAGCATATATGACACTCATTTTTTCTTTGCGCTCCCCTTGTCTCTGCAGTGAAACTGGAGAGGTTTGAAATACCAATCAAGGTACGATTAAGCCCTGAACCATGGACCCCAGAGACTGGTCTAGTGACTGATGCTTTCAAACTGAAAAGGAAAGAATTGAAGAACCATTACCTCAATGATATCGAGCGAATGTATGGAGGCAAATAGGCTTCTCAGTTGTATTGACTAAAAACTGTGCAGAAGGTTCCTTCTCATATCCTCCATGACCAAACTTAAGCCTCAGAAGTTTGGACCTCCTTATCTACTGTAGACACCACGTGCAAGTTAAGACAGTATGTGAAATTGTCAGACTTCCATAACCTTTGAAGCCAAGAGCTGAGGGGAAAATGCTTTTTTAATGAACCAGACCTAGCTGCTAGCAGAAAAGAGATACTTAAATGATTATAATTGTCATCTCCAGCTTTGAGTTAGGTAGGATTGTGTGAAACAGTGTGACTGGAGCACTGTTTTTTGGTTTTTGTTTTTTTTTTCCCCCAGGTGTTTCTGTAACACATTCCAAGTATTTTTACATCAGCTGTTTTCCCTCAAATTTTCCCTTTTATCTGAAAAAGTTTAAAATATTGATTTAACTCATCTGTGGTGATATTCATGGAAGAGCCAAGGTACTTGGTGAGGAAGACTATATTTTAATATTTGCACTGTTTTAATGAAATAGGGTGAAGATAAACTGGGAGAAACTAAACACCAATTTGCAGCTTTCAGTGTTGGTCTAATATCTGGAATCTTGGGTCCTTTTTTGTGGTTAAAAAGATGTCTGTCAAACTTCATATTTTCCAACATTACCTAAAAGACATAAGGGTGCCTATATATATCAGAGGCTGCTCGGATGCGCTGTAACATGTCGGAGCAGACTTGATTTAATTGAGTCTACTGGAGCATGGTAATTACTGCACTCCAGCATCGTGTGCGTCACTGCCCCACCACCTTTTTTTTTCCCCAGCACAGGGACACTGATACATGTGATGCTCTGGGCGCTTTAATTAGAGCAGCTCTTGGAGCTGCTCTGAAGCATCCTGCCTCCCAGAGTGTGTCTATAAATGCCCAAAGACCCTTTATCATTAATCCCTTCATGGCTAAGGGGAATAAGCTGGAGGGCATAGCAAAGCATTTGGTCCCAGTTCTGGAGACTACTATGGCCCCTTGTGTATTTGGAATCTGAGATTCAAAGGGAATTCAATTTACAACCCCCCCCCTCCCCCATTACATCTGGCCATGAACACAGCTCAGCAAGATCCAGAAATTGGAACTACAGATGATTAGGTAAATGTTCCTTGCAAACCATGGAATTTGTTTGTGCTGCAGAATTAATATTATAGGGCACTAGAACTGCATTGCTGACAGACGGAATCTTCTGCACACTAGTTAATATCTTGAATATATTTACAGTGCCTAAAAGGGAGCATAAATTACACTTACTGAATTAATAAAGGTGAACTGAAAGGCTCTTTAAAATAGTTAATTGTAACTTCATTCTTCAGGTGTTCTCTTTGATATACATTTTAAAATGTTTTTTTCTTTTTTATTTAACTTGCCAAGACGTTCCTATTCCAACAGCACTTTCAGCTTTAACACAAAGTTTTATGTAGAATTAAAGCTTCCTTCTACTGGAAAAGCTGCCGATACTAGTACAGAGCCAGGATCTTAGCAGGCAGGCGATGGTCAAATCAGACAGCTGTCTCTAAAGTAACATTCTTGCTGTGGGATCTTTAGACTCTAATCCTCTAAACTTTTACAGGCACATGTAACTTTACCTTGTAGCACTATTCATGTGAGTGAAGTGTGTAAGTTGACAGGATCAGGGTCTAAACTAACATTTTGTATTACCTGTTTTATAAAGGGATTTCTGTTTCCCTTCAGATGTCAATCAAAACAAGCTGCAGTTGGAAGCCAAGTTTCCCATTATCTTGTTTTACCTGTGGATGATGATCTAGGTGTCCAGTTAAGGAACTTGGTGTGCTGTGGGTTGTCTTAAAACAAGGGGACAAATCACTTGAGCCAGAACTTTGTTTGGGAGTTTTTTTGAAAATGTTTTAATAACTGGAAGTTGTAGATGTGCTAAGATGGGAGGGAGAGATACAATTCAATAATGGTTTGCAATTTTGGGTAGGCAACGACCATTATTGTATCGCTTCAGAACTGTTTTGTTTTTTTAAACTCCGGGCTCGTGCGTCCTTGCTTGTTGTTCAGACTTGAACCATAAATACTGTAAAAAGTGGAAACTCTTGATACTGTTCTGTTTTTGCACTTTTTCTTAATCATTTATATATGTCGCTTACCTTTTGTACAGATGTGGCCCTCAACTGCGATATAACTTGAAGTATTTATAAGTTTCTTCTATTCATAATATTTTTAAGTGTTATGTATATGACGGTTAAAAGGACAATTATCTGGTAATGCTACTTGAGTGAAAGGTTTCATAAGAAATTTCTCTTCAGTATGTAGTGGTTTAAAAGAGCTGGGCAAGTTTTTCCTTTTATCTGAGGTGTATGTGGATCTTCTCAACTTTTCAAAGTGTGGGGGGAACCCACAGGTTACTAGGTGGACCCTTCCTCTGGGGACCAGTTCCCATATTTACTCAAATACCACACGTACATTTCCTCCCAGGAAAACAGCCCTCCAAAATTGGGGTGTCTAAACGGAGGGGAAAGGGGGAACCTGATTAGAATAGAAACATGGACAAATGGAAGCAGGGAGACACTGCTGCAAGACGGTTGCCCTGCTTATTCCTCTACCAGCTGCAGGGAAGAAGGGGTAGAGTTCACCCTTCAGGGCCAGCTAGTGTGTTAACGCTGCCAGAGTCAGGATCTGCTGCAGTCCGTGTTTAACCAGGGCCGAAAAAATACATTTGCTTCATTTTGCCTTCCCAAAATAAGATGCGTATCTCATTTGGGGGACAAGTGGTATGCGAAAAAATATGGTACCTTAAACTTTCAAGGGATACTTTTGATAACTGTGATAACTTTCACATGCATGACTCCTATAGCCAACCCCGAACACTGCCAACTGATCTTGCAAAACCTTTTGAGGGAAAAGCAAATCAATTCTTTTAAAGCCGGCTGCTGCTAGTTGTGCATGAAATTTGAACAATCAAAGGGACCAGGAAAAACCCACCTTTTTTATTAACTAACCACATACACTGGATTATAAATACAGGAAATGCTTCCCATGTCAATAGTAGCTTTTCAGATTATTTGGTCTTGGAGAGCTGTTCAGTCTATTCTGTGTTTATAAAAAAATTACTTATGTCAAATAATAGCTTTTCAGACCACTGCAAGGAAACGATCATTAAACAAGTGAAAGAAAAAGCTAGTTATTTGCACTGAAATCTTTCAGCAGGTCTTCGGATTTTATTTTTCCCCCTCCAGAGGAAATATACTTACTGGCTTCTACTCTTTACCTCTGTCGTACTTTGTCAATTCTTTTGTTGATTGGGGGGGGAGGGGATTAATATTTGCACTGTATACAAGTTAAACTAATATTTCACAGATGAAATACAAATGAACTGGTTCAAGAAGTCAGTGTTTCAGATGTAATTTAGTGCATGCTGTCTTAATCTCCTAAAGCCATTGATTGCAGAAAGTCATTCATTTCTAAAATGGAAGGAACCAAAGAAGGGGAAGCACACTTCTAGGGGCAGCAAAGTCAGGCTTCAGAAACAATTACTCCTTGGAGTCTGCTATCAAAAGAAGGGCCTGATCATCCTGTAAACCACCACTTTGTGACTGTACCAGCATCGTGTTCACTGCCATTAAGGATTTTCAGTCTTCGTGGCTGTAAAATAAATAAGTAAGTAAATTCTTAAGTAATGGAGAAAAACACTTCCCAATATGAAAATTAAGCCTATAAACCCCCATTTGTAAGGGGTAGCTCCTACTAGGACAAGTTTTTCCTACAGGGTCTCTGCACTTCCAGCAAAACTAATCTCTTCACTAAGATGGCATAGCTGCTTGACAGAGCGAAGCTATGCTCCTAGAAGAATAATTATCTACCTCCCTGGGATGTTAAGGCATGCATTTAAAAATCAGTGTGAATTTAAAAAACTGCTCCAGCACTGATATAACAAGGTGACTGATAAAGTGGATTACTATTTAATCTCTTTAATACCCTAAGATTAAACCAGATGTTTAATTAAAGCTAGTTAAACTTAGTAAATATTTGTTGTTAAACTGTTTCTTAATTTGAAGAAATGAGCAGTGCTAGGGCAGGGCTTTTTATTTCTCTGAAATATTGGTTTGCTGTTAGTAGTTGTAATTTCCATAAGCAAGCTGTTTCCACCAACAAAAGTGGGGTCCAGGGCACAATTCAGAAATCTGGGTATCGTGTGTTCTTGTTTCTGCATTGAAGTAATTCTTTCAGGACCTCTCTAGTGAAAAGTTCCTAATCAGCTGTCTGAATTAACATTAGACCGTATGTTCCATCAAGATTCCCATCCTCCACTATACTGAATCCCATACAGGAGGCAATCTGTTCTCTTCAAGTAAAAATGTGTTTTCTGTATGTGTAAAAGACTGAGCAAGACTGGCTGATTTTAAAATCTGAGCCATGACAGGTCAGAGGTCCACATATTACATCTGCCTTTGTCTCCATTTACCTAACATGCACTACTACCCCCAAAGCAACCCCACCATAGTCTCCACTTTTGAAAGCCAGGATCTTGAAATGTATAAAGTACAAAAATACCACAATACCCTGCCACTTAAAAGGAAACATGTCATACAAACAGAGCTGGAAGGACCATCTACCCATCCACCCGCCCCACTGAAGGCCTTTGCAGTAGATTTGTCTAGTCTTATTGTGCCCATGTTGTGGCTTGCGGGCAAGATTTATGGCCGCAGGAAAATTTTGACTTTGCTGGCCTAGTGCTGTGGAAATGGGCTAAGTCTGACAGTGCAGCAAACAGTAATGACCATTTATCCACCCATTCTTTAAAACCTCCCACTAAGGGATTCTCCAGGTTGCTGTTTTAGTGCTTAACTATACTCTGTAATTAAGAGCCTTAACCTTAAATTTCTGTAAAAAATAATAATAATAAAAAAAAAAAAAGTTGATTACTACTTATCCTGCACCCTGGTGGACATAGAAAATAATTGATCTTACACAGCTGAACACTTACCCATCTCCTCTTTCCTAGACATTTTCTTTCTTTCAGGTTTGTTAATGTCTTACCACTCAATACTCTCCTCTATGCTCCCCCCCCATTTGGTCTCTCACTTAAAAGCCTCCACTGTGCAACACAAGATGCCACACTCCAACTGTGACCTTGCCTGTGTTTAACAGAATGCAATAATTACCTCTCTTGTCCACATTTTCACTGAGTCCCGTGCTGCTGCCTGTCATTTCTGCAACATTATTCCCCAGCTTGTATTTCTGCATTTGAGTTTTCCCCTGCTCCAGATGCAGCACTTCCGCACTTTGCTGCATTTCCTCTCATTGATTGCAAACCACTTCAACTTAGCAAGAGGTTTTCTGAGTTCTAGAAGTGTCCTCCAAAACGCTTGCAACCACTCTCAGGTGAGTGGCCTTACAAACTACAATAGCGAGAACCCTTGACTAGCGCACAGCTGAGGACAGCCCTAAAACTCTGATCAGATGCTGCTGATACAAAGCCATCTAACTATTTTTTTCACCTGTTCTGGCTTGTGTTCTTTGGTAGCTGGGACCAAAAACATTTCCTCACATTAAACACCTGGACACAATTTTGTTGTGAAGACAGAAGCAAAAAAGAACATGACCTTTACTGCACATTGTCCAGCTCCCAGCAGACAGGACTCCTGTAATTTCTCTGCCCTGTTTTCACTTGCCCGGTAGCTGTGAATTTTCTCCTCTTTAGAGCAGGGTTGGCCCCATAGACCCCAGTCCAATTCTTGTCTTTTGCTGCTTCAATTCCCTAGCGCAGCCCAGGCACAAACGGTAGTAGGGGGGACAGCACGCCTGTCCAATGCCGTCCAACAGCGAACACTAGCAACTTGACCTACTATTTCTTTCCCACATTTTAGCATGTCGTTACAAACAAAATGTTCAGTTGGTTTAAAAAACAAGTGCTGGTGACATCTTCCCACACTCATGGCCTGCAGGGGGGAAGAGTTTAGCATGAATTACCTGCCACAGCCAGATTTTTACCACGGAAAATTAGACCGCAGCACAGGCAGGAGTTGGGGCCTGGAAAAGAAAGCTGGTTAGCACTAGTCAGACTAAAGCAGCCTGGATAAGAAAGGGCCAGAGGAAGAGCATAAAACTCAGTTCCTGTTTTTCAAAAAAGTCACTAATGCCCAGCAAGTCGTCTGGTTCCTTTTCTGTACAGCTCAGCGTACAAGCATTCACCCCGGGTAGCTGAGGGCTTGGTCGGTATTTCCTGGCAGGGGATTTAACTTGGAAGGGAAAGCAGCCAAGCCCAGAGCATGCAGACCTCGCTGGGGAAAAGCAAACGCAACACAGCACCCTCCTACGGAAACGGCCCTTGGCTTGCTCGCACCCACCCAGCGCGCAGCTTTATGCACGTCCCAGGCACAGCACGCCGCCTGCTCGCGCCGTGCTGGCCCGCTCGCCGCAGGGGTAGGTTTTAGTTCCGTGCGAGCCTCGTCTCCGCTGCAGAAATGGGTCTTTTGGCAAACGAGCCGGGCTGCCACTGACCCCGAGCGCGCTGGCATCGGCCCTTCGAGTCTGGCCAGGGAGGGCCCCAAATAACCCGCCCGCACGGGCAGGGCAGGGCAGAGGTGGACCCCGGGAGCCCCGCCCGGCAGCGGCCCCGGCCCCGGCCCCGGCCCCGCCCGCGCGGGTGTCGCCCTCCCTCTTCCCGGCGCCGACGGGAGCCCGGCCCGCCCCTCCCCCCGCGCCGGCCACGCGCGCGCGGCAGCCGCAGCCTCGCGCTCCGGAGCGCCGCGCCCCACGCGAGCCCCGGCGCGGCCGGCGGCGCTGAGCACCCCCTCGGCCCGGCCCGGCCCGGCCCGGCCCCGCCCCGCCATGAACTGCAGCGAGTGGCGGCGGCTGCGGGCGCTGCTGGAGAAGCTCCTGCGGAAGCTGCCGGGCGCCGGCAACGCCACGGGGCCGGGGGCCGGGAACGGGGCGGGCGCGGACGCGTCTCTCTACATCCTGCTCATCATGATCTTCTACGGCAGCCTGGCGGGCGCGCTCATCCTGGCCTACACGCGCTCCCGCAAGCTCGAGTCCAAGCACGACCCCTTCCACGTCTACATCGAGCGCGACTGGGGGCCGCGCGCCCGCCCCGACGGCCCCGACGACGCGCCCGGCCCCGGCCCCGGCCCCGGCCCCGGCCCCGACCGCCCGCTGCCCTGACGGAGCCCGGAGCCGCGGGCCAGGGGCTGCCGGGACTCTCCGAGAGCGACAGCCTGGCTGGGGCCAGCGCAGCTCGGGCCGGCTGGCCGCGAGGGGGAAGGGGCGGTGAGCGACCCGCCATTTGGACTCGGGCATTGCGGGGGGTCCGGAGTTTCATTGCGGTTTCAGAGGAAGGACTGACACCTCATCGTGCCAAGGGCCAGCCCCAGCACCCCGGCTCTAAATAACTACGCTCATTTGGGCTGGAGCCTTAAAGCTTTTTTATGTGCCTGAGCCCCCCTCAGCCAGCCGGCGGCCAGGCCCAGGGGGATGTTTGGGCTGAGGGAAAGCACCGGAGGGCTGAGACACAGCACTGCCTCGCACGAGGTCCCCGTACTTCAGCAACCAGAAGTGGTAGCACGCTCCTGCGAAGTATGCGCCAAAATCCTTCACAGAGACTGGTACAGGACCAGGTAAACATTAGTTTTCTATGTAGAAAGCGCACACTACACCTGCGCCTTGGGTCCTGTAACAAACTGAGGTGTCCTTTCCCAGGAACTGTGTCATGATAACCAGAGCTAAGGTCCTGTTAAATTGTGTGAACGGGCAATGAATATAGTACCAGAGCAGTGGTTTCCGAACAGTGGTACGTGTTAATAGACTTCTTATAATTACATTATATGACAAAAATTTGCTGGCAGTATTTAAGGTTGAACTGAAACATTTGCTGGTGGTACTTACGACTGTATTGTTTTCACCTGGTGGCACCGTCTGTCAGAGCCTGGGAACTGCTGCCCTGGAGGGAAGCTTTACCATCAGTACCAACATGATCTTACCAAGGCACGGGCTCTAGGGTTGGCACGTTATGAACGGCAGTGGTACGCGTCTTAAAAGCCTGCGCTGAAGCTGCCAGCCCTGCCCAGCCCGCTCAGGCAGGGGCTTGGACTACACCAGCAGTTCTTGATGTGATGGCCAGTCCCAACCCAGTGAATAGTTTAATTAGCTAGCCTCCTGCAAGGGGAAGCCTGTGGTTTCCCACATTTTTCCATGATTGTTCACAACCCACAGGTTGAAAAAGGCTGGACCAGATGACCTCTGAAGGTCCCTTCCAGCCCTGCCTCTGGGATTTCTATGAAGTTCATGAGAGGCAAATTCAGTAGCAGGGAGTGAGGTCAAAGCCTCCAGAAAAAAGACAACACCCCCCACCCCACCCAAGAGAGACTGGATCCACACTACAAAGTCCTCCTCTGAAGATTTTTCTAGTATCATCAGAACACTTAACTGTCCCTTCCCGGCCCATATACGCCCTAAGTAGCGTCACATAACCAGAGAAGGGAGAGTTAAGAGACCTTATTGCCATCGTACAGTCCTTGCCTCAGAGTTTAGGCACCCATCTCAGCTCTGTTTGCATGTCACCCAGTCCTGGGGTGCTGGTTTTTAACTGCTATGCACAAATAAAAAGTTAGATGCCCACTAGCAATTTGTCTCTGGCAAACTACTAACCTAGTAGGCATTCAGCTACCATTGCGATGGGTGCCACACAATCCCTAGGTCAATGGGAGAGTACAATCAGAATGAAAAGATGGCTATTTGAAAAGCAGCTGTGCAGCATATAGTTGCACACACAAAAGCAACCATGCTCATAATGGAAACTATTTTTGCAACTAGGTGTGCTTGCTGGCATTCACCTAGTAAACACCTTTGTAAGGAGAAAGCATTTGCTACTTGCTGCTACCCTACATGCAAAAAAGGTCATACTGGATACACACAGCCATACTACCCCCAGTCCTGGGCTGCGTCCCCTCCTCAGCACATGCACACGAACCACACCTGTTATGCTACATCTGGGTTGAGGGGCAGGATTTAACTCTGCAAATATAATTCCTGAAAGAAGTACAAAATCTCCTGCCAAGTAATCTGCAAATCTTTGAACTATTGAAACATCTGCTAATTCAGCTATTAAAAAGGTGTGAATAGAACAGTATATAGTCAGGAAGACTATAATCTGGAATCCCTGAGAGCTAGTAAGAAATCATGTTTTAGAACTATATATTTATTCTTTGCAACTAAAGTTCATTTAGACCCCAAGTAATACGATTACACTAGCATGGACATGCACATGTTGATTTAACACAGACATACACTCACCTGTGCACACACATGCACAATATCTCAACATATAAGTTTAAAAAAAAATTAACAGCAGACATCTCAGTGGTGATCTACAGAAGAGTCCTTACTTATGCAAAAGGGCTACTAAGAATTTGATACTGAGGAGTTGCAGAGATGCATGTAGAATCACACTCCTGAAAGAGCAGTAAAGATAGCAGGTGCCTTTCCCAAGCACTGAAAACACCTTACCTTGAAACACTGCTTGCCATTAGTCTTCGCATACAGAACTACATAATAGCTCTATGGCACCTTTCAGAGTGCAGTAGAAACTTTAGTTACTGTTCATGAACTTTGCAAATAAGCAAGAACTGACAATGCACTGAACAAATGCATCAAATCTTTGGCTACATTCATATCCTGACAATTTTCTAGCCACATTATTACTAGCAAAACCATATATGGTCTCCAGCTGCGGCTCCTAGTCCAATCCTTGTACTTCTCCGTGTCCCTGTGAATTGAGGGTGACACTTCATGGAACAGGCAGGCATATTGAGGCTTGTTCAGTGACACTGAAAAAAAATGACTGGTTTTTACACAGTAATGTTTTCACTGAGTTGTTTTAAACCTGGATAAAACATTTCTATTAAAAAAGATGTACACAACCATTTTTGACAGGAAAATAGCTTCAAAAGAAATTATCAGTGTCCCATTAGTACTTGGAAAGATGCAGCATTATTAACATTTTTAAAGCCTCAAAGGACTATTATTTATCACGATCTATTCTGCCCTCCAACATAACTCCTGCTATAAATCCCATGTTGAAATTAAACATCTTTAAAAGGCAGCCCTTCTGATAGCTGTCAAGATGGACATATCAGCTTTCCTGGAATACAGTAGAGTCCACAAAAGGATACCACCAAGTGTTTCTGGTAAAAAGCAGTTATGCAACAGATGATCAGCAGCAGCCAAGAGACATGCTTAGCAATAATCCAACTCTTTAAGCAAGGCTGGATTCTAGAGCCGTCATGGAAATTTAATCCTTGGAAATTTTCAAGAGGACAGCAGACGCTTGGCTGGGATGGTTTACTGAGGGATGATCCTGACTACATGACCTTGTGAGGTCCCTTTCAACCCTACTTTCCTATGATCCTAAGATCAGTTTGCCTTTATGTTTGAGAACTACTTACCATCTAACTAATTAACCAGGACTGGTGAGACCACCCCATGACACAAAACAAACACTATTAATTCCCAAAGCTTATAACTGTTTGTATTATGAATACTGAGCAGTTTAAACTTTAAGGACATACGGAACCCAGCTGTGACTAAATATTAAAATTGGCTGACATTGCAGTACTCCAGGCATCCAGTGAGTTATTTCTGGTAGCTGTGGCCCTTACTCCATTCTTACCCATGTTAAGTTATGAATTATAAAAATGGAAGGGTGGAACAACAAAAGTTGTTTCCTGCGAAGTGTTGCATATCTAGTCCCTATTGGCTCTGCGGGAAAGCCACTATCCATCACATCCAAGAGCAGCTGGGAAGGCTCAGCATCCAAAAGGAACAGGCCAGAAGGGTGAGGTCAGAATTCCCCGATGTTGAGAATACGCAAATGACCTGACAAAACCTTTCAAAGTAGCCGAGAATGACTGGGGGCCTCCTACAGAGATTTGGGTCTGTAAGAGGAAAAAAGGATCCCAGTACAAACAGTTACAGACCAGTCCATCTAGATAAGCAGAAAATGTACAGGATGCCATCTGGTACAGTCATCAAGAGAACTGTTCTTCAGACTATTAACGCAGGCATGACATAGGAACAACCATAATTCATTCTGGTTTCAAGGCCTATTTTTAGACTGCATGATGCTTGCACACTAGAGTGTAAATTTATACTTTTTTTCTGGTATAACATAACCAATACCTCTGGCAGAGTAATCTCCATATATGAGAAACCGACAGTTTGTGGTGGGGGTCTAGTGGGTTATAAGAGATATGGGAAGGCCTTCAGTTTAATACCAATCAGTGGGGTGTTCACATCACAAAAGCCAGAGACATTTGCCTCAACCTAAGCAGAGGCAAATAGCCTCTTAGCCTTAGAGTGGTGCTCAGCCAGTACCTTAGATAAGGAAAGCAGACCCTGCAATTTTACATGCCTCTCTTAGCACCATGCCAATATGCCTTAGTTACAGGATGGCAATCCAGTCCCTGTAATTCATATTCGGTGCTTGGACTCTGAAGATGCCAATACAGGTCTCCCTCATTTTATGCAGTACACACGTTCCCAGAAAACTGCAAATTTGCTAATGGGAACCCAGTTTATAAGGTAACAAATAGGGATACGTTCCCATGGCAGTGAGGGAGGGAGTGGGGTTGGAACTAGAGAAGTGGTGGAGGGGAGGGGTACGGCATGGCAAAGCCCAATGGCTGCAGTCAGGTGGCATTGGAGCAGCTGTAGCAGGGAGCAAAGCAGAAGGAACTGTCACTGGGTGCGGGGCATGGGATGGGGGGCGTGGGATGAGGGCAGGCTGGGGTCAGCAGCAGCACCAGGCTCTTCCCAGTAGTGGGGCTGGGCCATGCTGCACTGGGGCAAGCAGTGGTGCTGGGAGGGGAGGCTGTGGGGAGGGCTCTGGCAAATTTTAGGGTGTCTGCAGTCTCCCTCCTAGTGCCACTGCAGCCTGCCCTGAATGTAGGGTGACCCACCCCAACCCCCCACCGGGAAGAGCCCAGTGCTGCTGCTAGCCCCAGCCCACAGCCTGCCCTTGTCCCGTGCACATTCGGGGGCACATGTCACCCAGGAAGACCCAGTGCAGCCCTCCCGGGGTGCACGTAGCAGCAAGAGCCACGTCGCCCCCCATCTCACACCCACTGACAGTTCCTTCTGCTTTGTTCCTTGCTGCAGCTGCCCCAGGAGCAGATGATGCCACCTACCTGCAGTTGTTGAGCTGTCCTGCACCCCTCTGCCCCGCCCCACCCCTTCCTCTACAGGCTTACCTCACATAACGAATTTACCTCCAATATCATGAATTTTGAGTGTAAAAAGGGTAATCATGTAAGAGCAAATTTGCATATACAGAACCCGCAAAAAGTAAAGGAAACCTGTATACATGTTTGATTATATTATTGCAACTACCCTCTTAAAGCAGTAATAATCAAGTGCCAGTAACTTTGGATATATTCACTTACCCATCATTATAAGACTACCAGTTTACTAGCTCATTTCCAGGAAGGAAAACAGAATGGAGGTTACTTCAGCATTTGGTCAGGAGGATACATCACAAACAACTGGATTAATTCCCACCCTGCTCCTTCTCACAGACCTTTATTAATAACACAGCAGAAGCACATGCAGGCCCCAATCAAAGATGAGAATGCCACATGGCACAACCTCTATATACAAAAGTGCATCTTATTTTAAGCTTCTGAGACAAGGGTTTTATACCACTCCTGCTCCTTTAGAAAGCAGGTAAAAGGGCCAAAGTGATATGATAAGATTGCACTGGAGCAAGCAACAGACAACTGCCATAGTGCCACAAAGGACACCTAGACAGGGCCAGCCCAGCATGTAATGTGCATTAGAAACCACAGTTCTTCCCAGATTTTACCATACCGTGGCCCATAGGTCAGCTTCAGGTTGCTGCTGCAACTCAGGTGAGCCCCTGGGCTGTTTAAGGTAAGCCTGGAACCTCTCCCAGGACAGGTCTGGGTCAGAATGATGCAGAATGTGACAAAGACAGGATCACTCCCGCAGTGCCGCAGGGTGGCAAGCTCTCTGCTACACTGCTAAGAACCAAATCTCCCTTTTGGCGTTTAGGATCTTATTTAGTACCAGGATTTTACGGGTCCAACATCCTTACTGCTATGGAGTTTAGGGTACCTGAAGGATATCAGTACCTACCTGGAGGCTTATAACATTAATAACCAAATTGGTCTGCTTTTCTCTGTTATTCTTTTAAATGTTAGCATCAGCTTAATATGCACAGAGTTCCTGTACTGATGGTTCCTTGGATGAGTGCCTGTAAGAGACAGGACAGCTCAAGCACAGCAGTTTATTCTTAAGGATAAATATTTACAGTCCAGGCATTTTGCAAATGACGTGTTTGGCTTTATCTACATGTGTGGGATGTCAATATAAACTTAAATTCTTCATAAAGGAACATTCCCTACCAATTTTATTTCTCACCAGTCAAAGGTTACTTACCTCTATCATTCTACATAATGCTAATGCCAAGAACAGGTTGTGGTGACTGCTCAAACAAGAAATGCCACCTTCTCACTGCAGAAGTAGGCCTTGTTGTATAGTAATTTAGGCACCATCTGAAGCTCTTAACCCCTAGATTGGCTGCACATTAAACACCTTAAGTGGCTTAAAGCACTTATTATTTGGCTTAAAGTTACACCACTCCAGGGCAAGATTCTCTCTAAATTAACCTAATTTTGCTCTTGTTCCATTAAGGTACGGCCATTTCCCACAACTATTATACCCAAGTTGAAATCCTCCACCATCCCAGGATGCAGTGGGTGAATAGGGCCACCCCAGGAACACTGGCCAGAGTGGAGCCCCAGAGGCCACAGTGCCTCCTACTGCCACCTGAACCGGTGGGATGGCAAGCTTTGGAGACAAAAGGCAATGCCACTTGAGCTCCTAGGGATCTGATTCTTTTTTCTCTGGAGCTCACCCCACCCTGCACTGCCACTGGCTGGGCTGTTGGCTGGTCAGGAGCCACCTGAACTCTGAAGAAAAAAGATCAGGCCCCATGGAACTCAAGCAGGAAGTCAGTCCAGGCAGTGGTGGGAGGCACCACAGCTGCTGGAGATAGTGAGGAGCTCTCTCAGGAGCTTAGCTTTAGGATTCACAGGAATATTTACAGACCTTTTTTTTTTTTTTAAACCATCACGTTAGCTCTCTTACTTTCCCATACTCTTTTTCAATGGATTTCTCTCTTGAAAATCCCCACTTCAATCCTACCCATCTCATTTTTTAAATAGACTTATCTTACATGCATTGAATAAGTACAGCAAGCTGGTCCTGCCGTTGCTCACCTAGTAGCAAGTCACAGCTGTGCATGGGAAGGACAATCAGAGATGCTGTATTTCACCCTTCGGTGCGCCTGCTCCACTAAACCAAACAACACTAAACATTTGTGCAGCTTACAGCATCAGGTGCAACAAGACCCAGTTGATATCACAGTCAAAGAGCAGACAGTGACAGGCCTGTTCTGCAATGCTTCAATACTCAAGTAACTCAATGGCAAGTAACTCAAAAGCCCAAGCCCAAGCCCAAACAGTAAAGATTAAAAGCCAGTGTTGTTTCCTGTACTTTAATCTGGTAAGAAAACACTATGAAAATTTGTAATAAAAAACAAAACAGATAAAACAGCAACTTCTTTAAAAAAGAAACCCCTGTAAGGGCTTTAAACAGTTTCAAAAGCTTACAAGATATATTCAAGCTATGTAAGTTTGTGGCAAGCCATTTTGATGTTAAAACACTTCTCTGTTTACATACAATTTCCTCAGCAGATATGGACACAGCCAACTCATCACTTATGGTTAACCATCAAGACTACAAGGCTCCACTCCAAGAAACAGCAGCACTAGTATTTTAAGTTAAATTTGTTGCTTTCCTCCTTCAGCCTGCCATAATACAACTAGAACAGCAAACAAAGGAAGATTAGTGTGTGCAATACCAGAGAAATCAGGTAAGCAAAACAGCTGCAGGTATCGAGTCTTCAAATGCTGCAAGGTATTACTTGAAAGTGATTATTATTGTGGCTGTTTTAGTGATTTACAATCCTTAATGGCAAATGAAGGAATGAGGATGTTTGAACTTCTAATACAGTTTAGTTTGTGTCATTCTGTAAGGATGAGGGAAAAAAAAAATCAAGGACTTTTGCCTATAGCAGCTATTGCTCCAATTGCCCTGGTGCAGGACCCTTCTCACTGCAAGGGCAAACCCAAGAAGTAAACACCTAAACTATGAATCTAGTGAAAGTACAGTGACAGGAGAACTAGCAGGCAAGCATTCATCTCTGGAGTGGAATTTTGCTTTCTCCAGTTTTCCAGAAATCTAAGCAACAGTCCAGATGCACTTCCCACTGTGATTGCTGCACACAACAGGATGGAAAGTTTTGTTTGTACAACCAGGATAGTATGTGAAAAGTACTACATTTAAAACTAGCAGGAAGCTTTAAGAGTAATTTTTCTCTTTGGGATTATTTTATTATTTTAAAGGGGGGGGGGAAATCAAGAGACTGTCTAGATTACTGCTGGTTAAAAGCGTACCAATTTCCCCCGTAAATTACAGTATCTACATTGTTAGACAGTTAGATCTTGCACTATTTTTAGTATTTCTCTTCTTTCCCAAAGGTGTAGTTCCTTGGCCAAATACTACAGGGAAGGCATCTTTTTCTAATTATAGGTGCCCAGTTTACTAATTTTTTACCTTTCTGATGCAAGTCACAAGAATCTCTAGGTGAAATAAAAACCAACTAGTTTATCTTAATATCAAAATATACCATTGTGTATTCTTTAGAGATTAACATAATTTTAACATATGGTTTATTTTCATAGTTTTCTGGTTATAAGAAATTAAGGTAAATTGTCCAATCACATTACTTTTCTATTAAAAAGGCTGTATCAGCTATGTGAATATCCAAAGTATCCATCAAGAATACTTGCATTCAGGACAGAACTACAAGTTACCATCACAGTTTCACTTACAAGCAGATACACATAGTGTGTTTTCACATATGTCTACTGAATTTCAAACCTTTTAATTCTGCTCAACTTAAAAAGGCAGAAGTTTGAATACAAAACATACTGCCATTCTGAGATCTACTATCTACAATGTTCATTCAGAGTGAGGCAGGCTACCTTCTAGCCTTTGAAGTACTAAGATTTCCTTTGAAAAACAAAATCTATAAAACACAGTAATTTTAAAATTTTGATGAATATTCAACGAAATACGCATGTGAAAGTTTCAGTCAAACTTTGGATCAAAAGAAAAATTCTCTTCCTTCGTGCAGAAAAGTTAACCTTCCAGGATCACACCACTCAAAGCACCTATTCTGATTAGCTGCACCAAAGAACTGAATGCCATACAGTACAGTTTTAGTATCAATTTCCCATCACAATGCTTCCTGAAAGGGTTGAAACAAAACCTTGCAACTTCAAGATAGAAGAAAAAAGTTGGAAAAAGAGTAATTCTGTCCTTCATAGTAACAATGGAATTATTAGCTACATAAGACAGAATGATGTAACTGATCAATAAATAGCTTATATTGCCTTTCTTTGCAAGTGCTGCAGTCACCTTCAAGAGCTTATCCTTTATCATGGCATACAGGATAGATGCTGCTGTAGGGGACTTAACAGCTGAATTATTCAGCACCGCTTATATTTGGATCAACATATGTTATCCTAACCAACTATTAGGAGATTAGGATAGGATATTAAGTCAAGTGTTGCCATCCTTATACACCAAGGAAAGTAAACAACAGTTTTAGAGCAGATTTCTCCCACCTGAGTTTACTCGCACACAAAAGCTAGATTTTCAGAGGCAGCTGGAAACATGACTTGCCCATCCTGCCCATCATCCTACTAGTCCCAACTCACATTCACTGACAATACTTTCATCCTCTACAATTTTGACACTGGACTTCTACCTAGCTACTAGGCAAGAAATTATTTAGAAAAAACTTCCTCTAAAAAGTTGCTAAATTAAAATTCAAGGCTCAGAAAGTAGTTTTAACTTTCATATAGACATGTTATGAGGAAGAAATTCTATTTCTCACTGTCATAGTGTGCATCTTTTTCAAAGAAGGAAAAACACTGCTTATGAAAGGTGGTGTTTATAAACCAAAATGACTGAACATGTTTGGACAGGACTGTAGTAACTGAATTCAGTGTCCAAGTAGGGGAGACTTCAGCACTCAAGAGGACGTAGAAGAGTTCCTGAAATGTCAGCATAACCACATATAAGGCATTGATAGAATGATCCCAACCCCACACATGTGAATCACAGTTCAGTGCCAGGAGTATTTCATGACAGTTCAATGAATTTTAGGAAACCTCCTCCAACTTAAAAGTGTCTGCCATTCAGTCCATGGTTGCTGGGAAACTAGAGAGAGACAGTTGTGCAGTACTTCCAAAATGAACGGAACAACAGGAGAAGAGATAACGTTTGTCCAGACAGCTAAACTCACATAATGCAGAGAGAAAGTGATCACTTTTCAATTGCCACTAACTGGCCCAGTCCTGAAAGCGGAAACAGTCACTTGCGATTTTCCATACTGGGTTGTTAGGGGTAGCTTGTGCTGTCAGTAAGAAATTCTGGTTGAAGTAACGTTGCTTGTTGCCATCAAATTTTACTGTCCCACAAGTCACAACAAGGACCGTCATCTGGCTTTGCGTAGCTTGCTCTTTACGGAAAGAATGAAAGATGGGGAAAAAACGTTATGCATATTTTCAATAACTCAGATGTTTATAAGTAATACTAGTGCATTGTTACCTGCTGGTTACAGTTTCTTTTACAAGCAGCTGAAAGAGCACAAAAACTGCTCGCTATATTCTTTCTACCAGGACCATCACAGTAGGCTCCTTCATTAAGCTGTGGATTTTTTTAATGTGCTTACTTACCACATCTGGGGTGAGGGAGCTTAATTTCACACTACTTGTGCAAGCATGCCACCTAGAGGTTAAACTGCCACATTCTCCTGAAGTAAGCTCTCAGATAGGTGAGAGGCAGGCAGTTCATGTATAAAGAGAAACTGCCTATGTCTACAGCATGTTTGGCTTCCCTTACTTGTGAAGTTATAACTTGGTTGGTTTTTTGCAGAACATAGTGAAGACAGCTAGGCTGTAGTTTTTGTTTTCTCTGTGCAAGGTTTCCTCAAATATCCACGATGCAAACTGGAGACTGATACTTAAAAGTTTTGCATAACAAATACTTAATGTAACCAAACAAATTACTTGGCAGTGTATGTTTACAAACTTCAGAAGATTACACAGGTAGGTACTTTCCCCCAAAGTAATGGAAATAGAGAGAGAAGCCCAAGTACACATTGCAGACCAGCAGCAGACTCAGGTGTAGAATGTACCTCAGCTTTCACCCCATGTCCTACCACAGCTGTATATACCACAAAACCTCTTCAGTACCTGAAGATAAATGCATACCTAAGTAAGTGCTCTTAATAAGAAATTAGTTGAATTGTAAAGAATCTCAGGCATGCTATTACCCTTCCTCCCACTGTGCTCCTTTCATAAAGTAACTTTACATTCCAATTGCAAGTTGGCTATGTTCCAAAAGTCATCTTGAGCACCATTTATTACAGCTGTTTTTCATTTTATAGTTAAGAAATAGCAGGGGCCCTGAATATAAAGTAACCTTACCATGAACTGGCTGGCAGTCCAACATATTAACTTGGAACTCACTAGATGGCAATGATTCAAAAAAATTATTCAATGCTTCTTGCCCAGAAAATGCATTACCATTCCAAACTAATGTAGCTTTGTCCAGATAGAGTCTGTCCAACATCTAGGAGATAGAGAACGCATATTTGGAAGTTAAAGGGAAAAAAAGGTATAAAAATGCATTTTTAGAAAATCAAGTTACTTGTTGCCAATATATGACACTGAAATCACTTTAAAAAAGTCATAGATCCTGTAACAGAAGCAAGTGAAATGTCCTGCTTGGACATTGGTTTATCTTAGCCACTGCTGTCCTTCAACAAGGACTGGAACAACCGTACAAAATGTTTGCTGCTTCGTAACTTAATTTGCTAAACCAATGATGACATTGTCCAACAGGAAGCTATGGAACAGAACCACACCCCAGCCCACCCAAAATACACTGCTTTCTTTATGAGAAGGACTTCCAAGTTCAACTTATAGTACACCTGTGAGACACAGATACGTGGAAGCATAATCTGAGCTAGACTAAAATACCATGTGGGGCCAACAAAGTTATAGAAGAAAAGTGCAATAAGTTTGAATAACAAGACTAGACCTTTAATACCATTTTATATGTTGTTACAAGGAGTACCTCTCATAACTGTAAAACACATGTTCCAGGAAATGGTTCCATACTACTTTGCTTTTGACTGGCCATTGGACAAAAGGACAAGTAATGTGCAAGATACCGAGATTCTCTCCATATAAAAGACCTTTATAATTCTACATTTGACAAGTAGTTATTTTTGCTTTTTCTGGTGCAGAAAAATTTATTTAATTTCTATTAAAAACCACACACACTAATGGATCTACATAATCCCACATTAAGCAAATATCCAGAATAAGCATTCAGATTAGCACTTCCTTAACTATGGTTAATAGAACAATGTCAAGTTTTATGGTGTTGGGTCCACTTTTTTCATCAGATATTTCTACAGACAATCTTTACCACAATAAAAGCAGCACAGCTAGCACAGGAGGATAGGAAAAAACCTGATTCGTGAGACCAGAGGCACTCCATGAGGAGAGAAAAAAAATGTAGTGAAAGTAAGCCTGAACTGTCCATGTACACATTGAAAACTAACTATCCTAAGGGGTAGGCAGAACAGAATCACTGTAAAGAAGTCCATGAGACTTGAAAAGGGTCCCACACAATGACAAATATGAGAACCCCAATTCACTTAGTTATGCAGAGGATTCTTTTAAGGGCAGGTCTGAAGACAAGCAGAGCTCTGGATTCGGTAGCAATTAGGACAGTAACAGACTCCCAGATGTCTCTATGCGTATCAGACAACAATTAACGAAGAAAATCTGTCCCACACACGTGCATGTCCCCAAATAGAGACAAGAATAATAAGGAGGAAAAAGTTAATCTCCCAATAATAGGTACATACCCTTCTCCTTTTATCCATGGTATCATAGTAAATGTTGACAAATTCTTCTGCAGCTTTACATGCCTGATCCACATATGTTTTAAAATCCTAGAGATAAGGAAAAAAAAGCACAAAGAAACTGAATATATAAAAAAAACTGACCGATTAATTCCCCGGAACAGTTTCTGTAAGCAAGTAAAACAATACCAGATTCACAAGTAAGGGAGATCAATTTCATTACTTCTCTCTCACAGAAGGTAATGAGGAATTAGGCTGCAGTTGGATCCTTACTCCAGTTCCTTGTTTGTAGCATCAGTTCCATAAAAATTCGATATGCTAATCTGAATTTTAGTGAATTTCCAAAAAAATTATACTGGGAATTGGGAAAAAGTTGTGTCACTTACAAGCAGTCAGAGCCAATCAAACCAAATGACATGTCCAGGATTGCTAGACTGTTCTGAGTAACCTGAATAAATATCCCCTCAACTTAAACATTTATTTCTGATCAATGTGAACTACCTCACTACCCCCACTGCGGTTAAGCAAATAATGCTTATATGAAAGTTAATTTTAACTGGATGATTGTGCCGAGGACTTCTCAGGTCATCTATAACAACACCTCTTCTATGCCATTATGAAAAGAAGAGGATATGCCACTCCCACGAGTAAAGTATAGGGAGGGAGGGGGAAGTTCCCAAATATCACAGTATTGCACTTCCACTTCTATTTTGTATTTTCTTTATTAGCAAACACTATGCATTCAGAAGTCAAACTAATACTGAATTTCTACTAACCATGAAAATATTATTCAACCAACTGCAAATCCAGCTATAATGTTTTTACAGTGGTTAAGTTAATTCTTAGGAATTAACACTACTTTGTCCTCAGGCAAATTAGGAATAAAGCTATCTACATTTATCATGCACTTAACAAATATCAAAGCATTCACTTGGATAATTTTTTCCTGTATTTGTTATGAGAGGGGGAGAATATAAAGAAACTACCCAGCCAGGTTGGCTCCAAATAGCCATCTTTTAAACTGTAAACAAGCACAAAATGCAGCTGCTTTCTAATTTCTTCTAAAACATGTAACAGGTAAAAGCATTTTTGCAATATACTTAAAATTACCATACTACCAAATGCTGCAGTTATCCGAAGCAGCTAATGCCTGCAGTTTCACTCCTAGAGTTGGTAGGAGGCATGCATCTTGCTACACTTTTCTTTTATGGGAATTTTGAAAACTTGCCACACGTGTCACCTCCACTCTTCCTTGCCTTTTATTTCCAAAAATTCCATCAGAAAACCTCAGTCCCTTGCTTGGTGATGTCTGTGAAATGCAATGCCCAGTGCTGGATATTATTACAAAATGTTGCCATTTTTAGCACCGCTTTAACAGTCTAAAGTTTTTGCTAACACCTTTCATGTCCTTTATTGAGATAGTCAATATGTGAAACATTTTAAGTCAGACCATGCAAATAGGCTCTTTTTGATGGAAATAAGGCACAAAGAGATGTTCATTCTCTGAACCAATGATGAATTATATTATACAAAAGCCCCAGTTCAGGACTGAGGACAGACCCCCAAAGTACCTTGCTTTCTTGCAACTGGCTCGTTCTCGTACATAGATATTTGATGGAAACGTCAAGGGTCGAGTGTTTGACTTCTTTTGGGACCAGACTTAAATGCAACTGCCCTGGGTAAGATCAATGGTTTCACATGTTTCCAGTTCCATGACAGTCACTTGGACAATTTCTTCAGCTCCCTTCCACAGTTCTTTAAGTTTTCTAAAAGTTTCCTAACTCCACGTGCTGCCGAGCAATTTATTCCCACATTTCATCACCAAAAGGAACTTGCTCAACAACTTCATAATTGTGTCCAAGCTGCATCTTGTATGATTGCTCCAGGGAGATGGCACAACCCCATCACCCTTGTCATCGTCTGCTCCCTCGTCCTTGCGTTCCTCGTCTGTCTGCCCCATACACTCGACTGGCCAGGGACTGGATAATAATACAGTATTTCCAATTACACCTACTGGTTGTTGCCTGCCTCTTGGTCAGGTCACTAGTTCTTCTCTTTGGCTCTTATTCTTATTTTTTTCTAATCGCTCCCCTGGTCCCGCCTGTGACAACGACCCCCAAAACCTTATCAGTGCTAAAGCCTAATGCTCCAGACTGTCGTCTGCTCCCCCGACCCGCGGGGCAGGGCTGGCACACAGCCTGACCACAACGCCAGGGGCTCGCGCCGTCGCCCTAAGCAGCCTCCCACGCCCGGGGGCGCCTATGCCCATCTGGCAGCGGATCCGCACCGCGACTGTCTCCCGGGGCCACGGCCGGCTTTCCCATGAGCCTCTGCAGAGCCCCGACCCGACCAGGCCCGGCCGCGCCGCTCCAAGCCGGAAGGGGGGCCCCGCTCGCCTCAGGGCCGCGGCCAAGGGGCAAACACCGCCCACGCCCACCCCGCAGGCGGGAAGCGCGCGGCCGGACTCACCACAGGGGCGGCCATGAGGGGCGGCCCCGGGGACAACACGCGAAGCGAGGCGAAGGCCGAGAGCTCTGTGCTCGCAGCGGCCCCGGAAGTGCTCGCCGGCGCCAACCGTCTGCCCCGCAACTGCTTCCGGAGGGCAACAGGGGAGGGGGAAGGAGGGAGACCGCGCGCGTTTGCGCATGCGTTCTGAGCGCTCAGGGGGACGGGGCTGGAGGCTGTGGCACGTGGGTGTCGGTAGAGCGGGGGCTGCCCCCGCGGTTCGGTGCAAGCAGTGGGGGCCCGGCAGGGAGCTGGAACGAGACCTTCTCAGTGGCGGCAGATGACAGAAGAAGCAATGGGCTCAAGTTGCAGCAAGGAAGGTTTAGGTTGGATATTAGGAAAAACAATCCCAGCAGGAGGGTGGTGAAGCCCTGGAACAGGCTACCGCGTTGGTGGTGGACACTCCATCCTTGGGGGGTGTTAGGAGCCAGCTCAGCGAGCCTTGTCAGGGATGATGCAGTCGGGCTGTCCTGCTGTGAGCAGCGGGTTGGACTAGATGGGACCTCCCCAGGTCTATGGCCCATGGGCAAAATACAACCCTCAGGTGGCATCCAGCCCACCAGGCAACTCCGTCTGCCTGCAGAGATCTGCTGGAAGCCCTGGCACTGGGCTGCCAGCTTGCAGGTCCCTGCAGGAGGTGGCTCTGTTTGCTATAAGCAACCAGCCCCCCCAGCCTAGTGGGACCTGCCCCAGTCCCTACCCCCACACATACTCCCAGCTCCACCCCCACCCTACCCACACACACCTACGCTTTCCCAGACACTTCTCTCCCTACCATACCTGCACCCTCCCACAGGTCCCATCCCGGCCACATATCCCACGCCCCCCTCACATGCCACCATACACACACCTGCTCCCCAACCACACCCCCTTGCCCCCCAATATACAAGAGTAAGACTGTTATGCAATCACCTCTATATATACTGTGCAAATACAAATCAGGACAAAATTTATTTAAATACAATTATAGTAGATATTTGATTTATTTTTTTTTAGTACATGATTTGTTTTATTTTGTTTTGTAGTTTCAAGCTGGCAATCTGCTCCCCCAAAATGAGTAGTTCTGGGGCATGTGGAGGGACTTCTGGTGGCAAAGGTCAGGGGTTAGAGGTGGAACTTCCAGTCCCAAGATGGTGACCAGGGGGCAGGGCACCTATCAAGGGGTGGAGCTACCCTTGCAGCCCTCTACAGTTTACTAAGGCTCTTAAGCAGCTCTCCAGCCAAAATAATTGCTTACCCCTGTTGTAGGAAGAGTAGAACAGAGTTAATCTCGTGCCAGGATGACTGTGGAGAAACAGCTTCATGGAGGGAGGAAGATGCAAGAGCTAGAAAGACAAAGGGGCAAGGCCTTGTCCCAACCCATGTTGGTAACAACGGGCAGAGCAGAGAGTTTGGGGGCCTGGAGAAAGGCCTAGGAGCCTCAGCAAAGGGGAAGCCCCTTCATAGCAATCGGAACAAGCTCCTTCTGCAATCAGAATTAGCCGAAGGGCTGCTGAAAGGCAGCTGATACACAGAAGTACTAATTATTTGACCAAGTTGAAGCGTCTCCCTTCTAAAGGATGACACCCATCTTCCTCAGCTATTGCTTACCAAGGCTGTGGGCCTGGATTTATGAAAAGCCTTTTATTTATGAAAGAAATATAATTCTTATCTGTTTAGAGTCCATTTCATCCGAAGATCCTGAAGTTCCCTTCCTTCCTGCAGTCTATTAGAGGGGAGAAATTATGTGAAAGCCTCGCAAAGTGTGACTGATTTCCAGATGTGGTAACTTTTCCTTCGAAAAGTAGGGTTATTCTCCACCTCCATCAGATCAACAGGACATAATCTAAAGAAGTAGAATTCAAGCCCAGATTCAGCAAAGTACTTAATAATCAGATGGTCAGCTTAAAGTAGCTGCTTAAACTTCACCAGCTTCCAGTGGGACCCACATACATGCCTAAGTGTGTTGCTAAATCAGGTCCAAATTAGGAATGTGTTGCTTTGTTTTGAGTTGTCACTAAACTTTAAGAGGAACCCAATGCCAGACAGTTAATTTCCTGCATTTACTTGCACCCAAACGCAAGTGATTTCCTACCCTGAAGTTATATTGCCATACAACCTCGATATTGATTAAACTCCTGATTTAGGATTATTGTATTGACAGAAGTCATTGATATTGAAAACCATCCTAAAAATGGCAACAGAGAGGAAAGCATTGTGTCCTTTAGTATGTTAAAGATGGGATTGTGGAAAAGATAGGTTTTCAAGCATTCACTTGATTTCTGGTAATCTGGAGTGAATCTGTCATTAGAAAATAATAGTTCTGGCACTTAGCTTTCTGTTTTCTCAGCCTCTCTCTATTTCTGGAAGTACTTGAATGAATATTTATACCCAGTGGCTAACAAGTTATGAGCTCATAACAATAAGAAGTAAAAGCATGGATTTTCAGGTTAGAATATTCCTGCCTCTAGTTTTCCCCATATGTCCTTTCTACTTGGCACGTCTTATTTAGATTGCTTATTCTTCTTTTATTTTGAATCTTGTGCAACCCCACACAAATTGTTAGGAATTGCAAAACATTCCTCCTTTTTTCCTTCAGAGGAATAATAGAACACTGAAATCCCCCTTCACACAAAACCCCCGCCAGTGCTCCTACCTTATCTAACCCAAGCAGAGTTTGAGTTAGAAAGACAGAAAAACTTCAGAAAGACACAACTGCCAGAAACACCATTAAATGCACAGATAACTTAGCATCACTATTGATTTTTCTGAATGATACTTAGATACATTAACGAAAGACGGCAGTATAAAACGTAAGTTAAGTAAGGTGCTGCTGTTCAGAGGAAAGAGGAATGACTGTAGTTTCCTGGGTGAGTTGGCTATCTGGCTCCCATTAATAGTTTGAAGCTGTTGGGAACTCTCCAAACTGATGCGATTTCCAGTTAAGGGAGTTACTTTCAACTGCTTTCTGCTGTCTTTGTAATTGCCAGAATGAGGCTATGGGAATAACAGAGGGGGAGGATTGACCCAGCCTTTTGCTGCTTATGTTGACTGGAAACAGTAATATAAAAAAACCTGTCTCTATGTATTTTGTTCCATCTACACTGGAACTGTGAGAGAGAAGTACAATTTCTTCACATGTTTCTTATTTAAGTCACATAGGAGTTAAATTTAGCGATTTATTTGGAAGCTCTGCATACAACATAGGTTATGAGTCAGTCATAAGGGTTCAAATGAAAATTAAGTAATTATCTTTGATATGACACCAGCCTTCTTTTAAATTGCTTTCTAGTGTACAGCATTTTTATTGAAAATGTTAATCCCCTTTCTACCGCATCCCTTGCATTTGTTAGAGCAGAAAACATTTTCCGTTTCATTTTAAATCTGTGGGTTTAGGATTAAAGGATAAGAACCTATATGTATATCAGTACTATACAAATTTCAGTTGAGGAAAAATAGGGAAAACTTAAGCTAGCATTTTGTTTTCCTCTCATACATGGTAGGTGCTGGGATTTCAATTATATTCAAAGATAAGGTGACTTGGCCTGCTAAAAAGATAGTGCTACTTTGGATTATTAAGAGGTGAATCACTGCATCTCTTCCAATTTCTGTACAGTGCTCTCCAGAAATTGCTGTGGTTTGTTCAATAAATGTTTATGATTTTCATATCAGAGTGCCTTAATTTCCATCTCAAATGCATGCAGTGAGGCTCCAGTGGTCAGATATTTGCACAATGTATGTTACTTCCACCTCTTCTAACCAAAATAGTATCAAACCCACGGGGGACTCTTTAATAAGGCCTCATCAAGTGCAATTAATGCACAGGGTATTCTCACCTAAGACCACAAATCAGGCCCTTAATTAGGTAACATACCTAGTCTTCTACAAAACTGTGAATCGTGGGAGAACCCTTTGTAAAACTCCTCCATAGTGCTAGTGCATCTTTCTTAATTCAGAAATAATTCAGATTATTCTGTAAATAAAAGTATCTACTTGGAATCTATACACTGGTTCATAATTTGTTACACATTTCATCTTTGTAGCTGATGACTGAGTACAAATGAGTCCCCCTTCCTTCAGAGATTTTAGGAACAACATAGCAAGCACAATTACTCTTTTGAATTGTATTTATTGTAAGAAACTCCCATCTATATCCTATTAAGTGGCAGCACTTAAGCCACAATTCAGGATGCTTACTTCAAGCCCTATTTAGCTCAGTTTTTAAGCATGTGCTTAACCTTAAGCATATGCTTAAGTACTGCTCTTCATTGGCATGCTTTCCTGAGTCAGGTTCTGATGCTCTAATCATGTCCCCTACAGCAGCTGATATTCGATTTTAAAATAAGGTTTTTGGACACTTGGTATTAGAGCTGTTACACTGCAGACTGTTTTCTATATGTAAAGGCTCAAATATAAATTCAGTTCACATCAGTTGTGTTTAAGCTGACTTGGATTTTGCTTTCCATATTTATTCTGTGTGGTATGAGAGTTTACTGGCAGAAATAGTCACAAGCTCACACAAATGTAAGTGAGTATTTGAGGAAAACTTTGCTTTCTGGTGTTAAATACTACTTCATTGAACAGTACATGATCATAATGGGCAGGAGTGGGAAAACCTTGTGTCAAACTGAACTCCAAATGAGAAAAAGCCTTTGAAACTGACAGTCACTATAGTTTCATAGTTTCTAGGGTCGGAAGGGGCCTGAGCAGATCATCGAGTCCGACCCCCTGCCATGGCAGGAAAGAGTACTGGGGTCAAATGACCCCAGCAAGATGTTCATCTAACCACCACTTAAACACCCCCAGGGTAGGAGCCTGCACCACTTCTCTTGGAAGTTGGTTCCAGATCCTAGCTGCCCTGACCATGAAGTAGCGCCTCCTGATATCTAACCTAAACCTACCCTCTGCCAGTTTGTGACCATTATTCCTGGTCACTCCTGGCGGTGCTCGGGGGAACAGTGACTTCCCAAATGCCTGCTGATCCCCCCTGACTAGTTTATAACAGGCCACGAGATCCCCCCTCAGCCTTCTCTTGTGGAGGCTGAACAGGTTAAGGTCCCGTAGCCTCTCCTCGTAGGGCCTGCCCTGCTGTCCTCTGATCATGCAAGTGGCCTGGACCCTCTCCATGCTGTCCACATCCCTCTTGAAGTGCGGCGCCCAGAACTGGACGCAGTACTCCAACTGTGGCCTGACCAGTGCCGCATAGAGGGGGAGGGTCACCTCTTTGGACCTGCTCGAGATGCATCTGTGGATGGATGACAAGGTGCGGTTGGCTTTCCTAACTGCCTCCCCACACTGCCGGCCCATGTTCATCTTGGAGTCAATGATGACCCCAAGATCCTTTTCCACCTCCGTGCTGACAAGAGGGGAATTCCCTAACCTGTAGGTATGGTGCCGGTTGTTCCTCCCCAGGTGCATCACCTTGCACTTGTCTGTGTTGAAACCCATCCTATTCTCATCCGCCCACCCTTGTAACCTGTCTAGGTCTGATTGTAGCCTGTTGCATCCTTCCAGTGTGCCCACATCCCCCCACATCTTAGTGCTTTTTTACCCCCTCGTCCAAATCACTGATGAAGATGTTGAACAGTGCAGGCCCGAGGACCGAGCCCTGTGGAGCCCCACTGCCCACGTCCCTCCAGGTTGAGAAGGACCCATCCACTACCACCCTCTGGGTGCGGCCCTCCAGCCAGTTGGCGACCCATTTGACTGTGTGGGTGTCTACACCACAGCCCCCCAGTTTCTTAATGAGAACGGGGTGAGAGACAGTGTCAAAAGCCTTCCGGAAGTCCAGGAAGACTATGTCCACTGCTACCCCTCCGTCTAGTGATCTGGTGATCTGATCGTAAAAGGCCACCAGGTTGGTCTGACAGGACCTGCCACTGATGAACCCGTGTTGATTGCCCCTAAGCATGCAGTCCCCTGCTGGCCCCTCCTGGATGTGTGCCAGCATAATTTTCTCGAACAGCTTGCCTAGGATCGAGGTAAGACTAACTGGCCTATAGTTTCCCGGGTCCTCCTTCCTCCCTTATTTGAAGATGGGGACCACGTTGGCCCTCTTCCAGTCCTCCGGTATGTCACCAGAGCACCACGAGTGCCAGGGGACTTGCAATGACCTCGGCCAGTTCCTTTAGAACTCTAGGGTGGAGATCATCCGGACCCGCTGACTTGAATACGTCCAGCCCCTCCAGAAGCTCCCTAACTAAATCCTCACTAACCCGTGGCCCAGGTGTGCCTCCCCCGGGGCCCAGCAGGGAGGTGGCTGTTCTGGTCCCTACTTAGGAAGACGGAGGCAAAGAAATCATTAAACATGTTAGCTTTGCTGTCTGGTGTGACGACCAAGTTTCCCAACGTGTCCTGCAAGGGCCCCACATTACCTGGGACCTTCTTTTTACCCCCTATGTATTTAAAAAAGGACTTCTTATTGTCCTTAATCTGGGAAGCTAGTCCCAGTTCCATCTCTGCCTTGGCCTTCCTAACTACCCCCCTACATCCCTGAGCAGCTACAGAATAGTCCTCCCTGGTGATGACCCCTTCTTTCCATTGGGTGTAAGCCTTCTTTTTAGCAAGGAGACATTCCCGGATGCTTTTGGTAAGCCATGGAGGCTTGTGTGCTCTCCTGCTCCCTTTGATCCTCATTGGGATTACCTTCCTTTGGGCTTGGAGGATCGTCTCCTTGGACACCTGGCTCCCCCCCCGGGACCTCAGCGCTTCACCAACTATCCTCCTTAGCTTGTTGAAGTTTGCCCTCCTAAAATCTTGGGCCGCTGCCTTACTGCATGCCCTTGCCACCTTGCACTGGATGGTGAATTCCAGCAGGCGATGATTACTGTCGCCCAGGTGGTCGAGCACCCGCAGCCCCCTCACCAGGTCATCACCCGTGGCCAGCACTAGGTCCAACAAGGCGTCTCCCCTGGTGGGGCTGTGCACCTCCTGGGTTAGATGGAGGTCCTGCACTCTAGCCAAGAACCTACGTGAGCGGTCAGACCTGGCTGACTGCTCTTCCCAGCAGATGTCTGGGAAGTTCAGGTCTCCCATGACTACCACATCCTTAGCCTTCACTACCTCTGTGAGCTGACCCAAGAATTCCTGGTCAAGCTTTTCTCCCTGGTTGGGAGGTCTGTAGTAGACTCCCACCATTAAGTCTCTTTCCCCTCGACTGCCTTGTACTCTAACCCAAAGCACTTCAGAGTGCCCCTCCCCTATATTCACTCTACTCTTGGTACTTATGTGCAGAAGTCCTTTCTGAGACCACTGGTTTCTATACCAATTTTGGCTGGGGAATAGACTGAGTTGGAATTGCAGGATTTGGCCTATTATCTTTTCTGCTTGCCTTTCAGAGGGACAAAGGACATGATTAAACCTAACTACTTGTCTACAATTGTCTATGTGTTTATTCTCTCCCATAGTGACTGGCTTCATCCTCAGTACAGCATTCCTAATTAAAAAGAATAATAAGAAAGAAGGCACAAAGTCAAAATGCTACCCATAATTGCTACTCTTGCAGCAATTGTTATTAACGTACATAAACAGATGCCTCGTCGGTCTGTATCTGCTTTGTATTCAAAGCTGCTTTTAGAATTGTTAATTCATGGCTTCTAAAACACATAGGTATTAGCGTTGCATCAGTGTGAAGGAGAGGAGAATTTGCACCTCATTTCTGATATTCAGCAATAGTGGAGAGATAACAAACTATTGTTTACTGCTACGTGCAGCCTTTTGGTATCTTGTTTTCTGCGTACCTGGATAGCTCTAAATCTGTTTGCATGGGTGTAGTGGACCTGTAATCTGTAAATTCATATTGCTCTCTAATTGCCTTCCATAGCCTGTAGCAAACTTTAAGATACTGTAACTATATGAGAAAATATAGAAAACCACAATTTCCTTTCAAGAATATAATACTTGAGGGTGCAGTGGACAAATTATATACAACTACTTACGCCATGGACAGCCACATGTGCAAAATTCCAACCACCTGCAATTCTATGACTATGTAGCCATTGCCACTCAGCTGTAAGGCTAGGGACAGAAGTTGCACATAAATCGGTATAAGTGATCGGAAACCAGTTCAGATCTGTAACACAACAGAAGTTCAGCGTAGGTAAACCACCAGCATACGTAGTGGTACGTAAACCACTATCAAAATGGCCAAAACTGGTTTAAGATAAAACCTGGATGGATGTAGTATCAGACACAACTGATTTGGGTTAAACTGGTTCACTGAACTTCTGTCCCAGATCCCTTCCAGATTCAAGTTAACTCTCAGTCTCCAGCATCCCAGGATGCTTTGCACTTCCCCCGCAATCTCCTTGCAGGGTGGGTGGGCTAGGTCTGGCCCAATCTGTCTGCTTCAGCTGAACAGGGATGCAATCTCTAGTCCCTGTCCCTGTCCCCCCAGCATCTGGCCTGAGCCACTGCAGGCATGTGGCTGTATTTCCAGAATCAAAACAAATGTCTGCTCACTTGCTTATTGGTTCAATCTACACTGCTTAGACTAACCTGTGAAGATTTAATTGATTCAGCCTTGGGGTTTTTAACCGTCTGTATTTAACCTAAGTATCAGAACTAAATGGAAGAGCTTCACTTCTGCTGTATCTGTCACTATGCAGTATAGTTCAACAGCAGAACAATTTAGTGTTGTGTGCCTTTAGGGACAAATTCAGAGATGGTGGATGCTGGTGAAAATGAAAGTCAGGAGATTCAAACCAGTGCAAAACTTGTACTTCTTGGTCCCTGATTGCAAACGAAATTCCACAGCTATCTAAATAAATGTGAGGTGTGGTACATTTCCTTCCTGTTAATTTCATGCTTTTGCAGAGTGGAGCATGTCAACTGTTATCTTCTTCTCAGACCTTCACTCAAGGTTTCCTCTCTGGTACATGTGACAGCTGAGGGTTTATAGCTGCAGTCAGGGAATAATTCATACATGCAATTTAGGGGAGAAGTTTTCTCCCTAAAACCAAACATGCTGGATGTGGCCAAATGATAACGTAGAGCTTGTAGAGACACTAACCTGTGCTGTTTTGGACTGGCTGCAAGGAAGCCACAGACAAAAAGGCAGTTTTTCTGAAATGGGTGCTTGAGACATATGCTCTGGCCCAGTTTTAGGAAGTGACTTTTCCTCTTTTCACCACTTCCTACTCCTACACTGAAGACTGCAAGACACTGGCTCCTCCCCAACAAACACCTTGCACGCACAATGGGTTACACTCCCAGAGCTCCCAGCAGCAAAACATGCAGCATCTGTACCACAGCTCTGTCACTGTGTGGTGGCACAGCAAATGCCTGCCAGACTCAATGCTCCATCCCAACGACCACAGGTTTTTCTGCAGATTATTTGCTTTGGCTTGGCGTCAGAGTCTTCGAAACCAAGATAGTGCTTGGTAGCTTCTCAGCTACAGAATTGCAGTATCCTGACATTCCTTCACTGTCGGCCCAAAAGTAGTTATTTGTGCTGAGTTTAAAATGTGATTGTCTGAGCACTGGGAACTCCCTGTATTCTGATTTTATTATGTGGTTGTGCATCACTGTACAAGGACAAACTTTGGAAACAAGATGATTGATTCCTCCAGTAGATTTCCTCTTGGCAAAATAACGGAGACAAAAAAAATTCCTTTATTAAAAGCAGAAAGGGAGGGAAGATCTCTATTAGTTATGTACACTCGAACAGGTGGCTCTTATCTCACATTTATATCCCAGAGGCAGAAACAAGGAAAATGATTCTTCTTTGTGCTGAAGAACTCCTTTACTCTGCCTGGTCAACAGGAAGCAAGAGCAAATCCTGAGGCCTATACTCAGGCAAAAGTATTTTGACAGAAGTTTGGCCTGGGCAAAGACAAAGGGCCTGACAGTGACTGATGGTGTACATGGGATAGAAGAAAATGTCCAAGAATCTTGCAGCAGCGCACCCTGTACTGGGGCTGCTCATAGCAGTGTAACCCCTGTAGTATCTGAACAGGGACATGTTCCGGCACCCACTACAATCAATTATAAGTCTCCCATTGATTTTAATGGACTTTGATTTAAGCCTGTGTGTGCTCCCAGTAAAAACACTGCCCAGAGCAGGCTGGGAAGGAACATATCTTTGATCAAAAATTAACAGTGAGACTTGAGTTCCTGTACACACATGCTGTGCTACCAGAAAAAACACTGATATCAAAGCTGAATTTGGTCTGAAGCCAAGAATCAATACACATTTTCATTTTTTTTTATCCTGAATGTGCTCAATAACAGTACCCCAAGCTTTGATTTTAATAAGGTGTTTGTCCTATGTAGTTAATTTATCTGGGTTACAATAATGCCTACAGACCCCAAAAAGAGACAGGGGACTCACTGTGCTAATCCCTACAGGCATAAAAGAGACAGGCTGCTTGCAGTCCTGGGTAATGACAAGATGCTGTAGGTGGATGAAACAAACACATGGTTAGTAGTGGGAAGACATTATCATTCCAATACATGCAGGGTTATATGGAGACTGTAGATACATATAGCCCACCACCTGCCTCACATTTCTACCACGTGCATTGTTCTGCATTAAAAACACCAAATGCCTCCACCCCGTTAACATTTTCTAGTTGAACCTCAGTGTTAGAATGATGAAGTGCTTGTCCGACATGCAGTATCAATCCCACTTTGGCAGCATAGTCAGCAACACCTAACTAATTTCTGTTAGCAGTTAAAATTACTTACAAGAGCTTTGTGGAAAAGAACAGCCTCGGGAAACATTATTTTAAATCAAGGTTACAAGAAAAAACATTTTGGTTGCCTAAGTTTAGTGTCTTGGAAGGATCAGCCCTGGGGAAAATGCAGTCAAAACTACAGTTCTATATTGTTTACTGCACACAAAAAGGCATTCAAGCATTTAATTATGTTCAGAGCTCAGTTTTAGACATTCCTTTAGGTAGGACAGTCTGGTGGAGAAAGGATTATTTACATCATAATTTCAAAGTTTCATAGTAGGTAGGGTCGGAAGGGACCTGAGCAGATCATCGAGTCCAATCCCCTGCCATGGGCAGCAAAGGATGCTGGGGTCATATGACCCTGGCTAGGTGATTATCTAGCCTGCTTTCGAAGCCCCCCAGGTGAGCACCACTTTCCTTAGAAGTTGGTTCCAGATCCTAGCTGCCCATCAATCTGTGCCGTCAAACAATCTACAGAGGGACACACGGGAATGGCACTTCTACCCTCTTTGTAAAAGATGAACCATAGTTGTTTGCTTATTGTCTAACAGGATCTCAGGCAAAGCAGAAGCTAGAGCACATTAGGATTATAATGAATTTGTTTTGGTACTAGCAGATTATTTGGTGATCCTATTTCATACCCAAGAGCATTAGTGTTAGAACTCACAGACCAACACAGGAAGTAATCCACAGATGTGTTTGTAAATAAAATACATGGGTTTGGGTATTCAAAGAGATATTTAAATGGATATTTGGGACCACTTTTGAGCTTAAAGCTATTTGTTGGGACATTTATGGTCACTTAGGCCTGTGGGCCCCTGAAAATGTTAAGAGGCTTTAAATGTTGTGGTGCTGATGATGATTGGTCAGAAAATCTAGTATTTTCATCCTTATTACAGTTCAGTCAGCCAAACAAGAAGGAAAAAAAAATATCATGTAAATAAAATGTACTGATTTTACCACAAATAGTTAAGGAGAAGAGTATACTTGAAACCAATAGATTGAAATTACTTCCATCAATCTATTCATTCAATTCAAGTAGAGAAGACGTTTTAGGAAATCGGGACTGGTTTGCCTACAATCCATAAACAGAAAAGGGAGCAACACCGACAGTATTATTCACACAACAATATTCACTGAAAGTAATCATAGCCCATTTTTTCAAAAATATGAACCATATGGAACTAACTAGCATCTTTCCTGTTAAGCTGCACAGTTACTAAAACTCTTGGCTAGAAAGCATCCATGAAGAGAGAAAATTAGGTTTTCAAGATAATAAGAGCTAATTCACTATGCACACAATCTACAGTATACACAAAAGATAAGATGTTTGTGCATAAAATAGCCTGTGATGTTTATCAGTCCACATATTTATTCTTTAAAAACCAAAGCAAGTTAGAGTGACAATGCTTAGGACCTGAAGGGGAGAAGCAACTGGCAATTCTGTACCCGCCTTAGTACTATAATCAACAGTGTAAGAATGCATCGGATAACACTTGTTTCTAGGCAGCAAGGTCAAGAATCACACTCCATACTAGAAACCAGTCCTATATCCACAGCTGACAGCTTCATGCAGTACAAGGAAAGGACTGCACTGTCAGGGTTGTCATACACTGAATGAATTACTGGTGTGATATTCTGCATGGGTATAGAGATTTTCAGCTGATGATCTCAAAGTACTTCACAAGCATTAAATTATTTTCCCTTTCTGTATGTAACCCCAGCAGTGACCATTTATTCAGACTGTGCTTTTCTCTTGCATATAAAATGGCCTATATCAGGGGTGGGCAAAATGCCGCCTGCGGGCCAGATGTGGCCCACCAGGCCATTCCATCCAGCCCGCAGGATCCCTAAAACATTTAGAAAACTAATATTTATCTGCCCCTGGCTGCCTGTCATGCGGCCCTCGGTGGCTTGCCAAAACTCAGTAAGTGGCCCTCCGCCCGAAATAATTGCCCGCCCCTGGCCTATATCCATCTCCAAAAAATGAAGAGTCAAATAGACCTTGCCAGTATCTGAACACAATCACAATTCTCTGATTCCTGGGCCACGTCCAGACAAGCAAGCATGTGCCGGCTGCAGAGCCTCAAAGCAGTTTGCGGTGCCACAAGAGGCTGCTGCTGTTTGATCTGCTGCAAGTGCACTGCCTGCTTGCGTAGATACCCCTCTGATGTTCAAGCCATTGAATCATGCACCTTCTAGATCAGTGATTCACATGGACGACTAGTGCTTCCTGAGTCTGGGGGTGCACCAGATCGTGGACCAGGGGGGTATCCCCCAGCAGCCGATTGCTGGCAGGGAGGGAGGGGTCCCCCAGCAGCTGATTGCTGAATGGGGGGGGGGGTTCCCCACTGGCCAACTGGCCAACCAGTGGTGGTCAGGGGTGTCCCCCAGTGGCTGATCACCAAGTCAGCAGCAAAACTGGAAGTACCAGCAGCACATCTACCAGCACTTCCAGTTTTGCCACCAGGGCTTCTCCTGCGGTGGGGGGACATGCCAGCGCTTCTCCTGGTGCCCCCACTTCCAGCAGCCAATCTCAGGGGGACCCCTATGTATTGTCAATTGTGATTCACAACTGGTTTAACAGGTTAACATGGCACAATGGAGTGGTGCAAGATTATTTTAAAGGCACCACGGTTGCTGCTCAATTCTAACACTATTATGTGTGCATATAATTCACAAGATAAACATTCAGACCTATTGTGGTCTTTCTGAGTTCTCTGCAGCAGAACTGCTCTATTTTTTCTGTAGTTAAAAAATAAGTGAAAGCTAAACGCTGGCATTTTCTAAGGGGTGCCTTTAATGAGGCACCCCTTGGAATGAGGGGTGTCTTGAGTCTAAAAGGATTGAGAACCACTGTTTTAGAGCCTTTATGATTATAGATGAAGGGACCTCACTGTGATCTGCATACATTGCCTGAGAGCTCTCCAAAGGAGTTAGACATCCTTAGCCTGAAAAATATTGTTCTATAGGAATCTGTGACATTTTGCAATAAAGCATTTTTCTACAACATCTGTAACAGGCCGGACCAGAGCAGGCACCGGAACAGCCATCCCCCCTCTGGGCCCCCCTTAGCCCCCAGGGGAGGTGCACCTAGGCCAAGGATTAGTGAGGAACTAGTTGGGGAACTTCTGGAGGGACTGGATGTGTTCAAATCAGCTGGTCCGGACTATCTGCACCCTAGAGTACTGAGGGAATTAGCTGCGGTCATTGCAGGACCCCTGGCACGGCTTTACGGGCACTAGTGGTGCTCTGGTGTGGTGCCAGAGGACTGGAAGAGGGCCAATGTGGTTCCCATCTTCAAAAAGGGGAGGAAGGAGGACCTGGGAAACTATAGGCCAGTTAGTCTTACCTCAATCCTGGGCAAGCTTCTTGAGAGAATTATTCTGGCGCGTGTCCATGAGGGGCCAGCAAGGGAGATTATGCTTAGGGGCAACGAACACAGGTTCATTAGAGGCTGGTCCTGTCAAACCAACCTGGTGGCCTATGACCAGTTCACCAAATCCTTAGCAGCAGGGGTAGCAGTGGACATAGTCTTCCTGGACTTTCGGAAGGCCTTCGACACTGTCTCTCACCCCGTTCTCATTAAGAAACTGGGGGGCTGTGGTGTAAACACCCACACAGTCAAATGGGTCGCCAACTGGCTGGAGGGCCGCACCCAGAGGGTGGTGGTGGATGGGTCCTTCTCAACCTGGAAGGACGTGGGCAGTGGAGTCACCCAGGGCTCGGTCCTCGGGCCCGCACTGTTCAACACCTTCATCAGTGATTTGGACGAGGGGGTAAAAAGCACCCTGTTCAAATTTGCTGATGACACTAAGATGTGGGGGGATGTGGGCACACTAGAAGGGAGGAATAGGCTACAATCGGACCTAGACAGGTTATGGGGGTGGGCGGATGAGAATAGGATGGGATTCAACACTGACAAGTGCAAGATACTGCACCTGGGGAGGAAGAACCCGCACCACACCTACAGGCTGGGGAACTCCCTTCTAGTCAGCACAGAGGCAGAAAAGGATCTTGGAGTCACCATTGATGCCAAGATGAACATGGGCCGGCAGTGTGTGGGGATGCAGTCAGGAAGGCCAACCGCACCTTGTCATGCATCCACAGACGCATCTCGAGCAGGTCCAAGGAGGTGATCCTCCCCCTCTATGCGGCACTGGTCAGGCCGCAGCTGGAGTACTGCGTCCAGTTCTGGGTGCCGCACTTCAAGAGGGATGTGGACAACATGGAGAGGGTCCAGAGGAGGGCCACTTGTATGATCAGGGGACAGCAGGGCAGGCCCTATGAGGAGAGGCTACGGGACCTGAACCTGTCCCTTCCAACCCTAGAAACTATGAAACTATGAAACAGTGGGGATTTGTGGTCTCCCTTGCCTCACTTGCCTGTTTAAGGATATCCTTAATACAGCTCAATTGGCATGTACTCAGTTCTGTGTGCAAAGAAATTTCTCTCATCCAAATAGTGGGTGCCTTCACTTCCATCCAATTCAGTGACATTTCTAAATGTCTCCAAGCTGGTAGGAAATGAAAACATTTCTATTATGGAAAGATTTAGGGCCAGATTTCTAGTCCAATCCCTACTGAGCCTGTTTTGAGCATGAAGTTTTGTTGGCACATTTAATATCACTTAGGCATGTGGACCCCCATTTGCACACACAAATTAACATTTAAATGACCTGCCCTGAACAATGTTTGGGGGTAGAAAACTGAACTACAGATGATACAGTGAGAAGTGCCTTGGAACATAAAGAGACAACTATTTGTGCCTGCAAAACTGGGAATGTAAAATCAGGAGCATGTTTGAACACCTCTCTCAGTTTTTCATTTAATCTTTTTTATTGTTTTTCCCACCTGTCCCTCTTTTATGCCACTGCTCTTATTCTTTTAAGTGACTAGGATTCTTCTGAAAAAATATCAGTCATATTCTTAATAAACCAGTAGGGGGTGAGAGTGCACCAAAGATCTAGTGTCCTCTTCACAGTAACTGAGTCATTCACTTCTTAGCAGCGTCCTACGTTCTGGGGCATTTTTACCCGAGTCCCACGGTGGAATAAGCCACCGTGGCCACGTCCAGACCTGCATGGACACTTGGTTCCCCAGGGACAACTAACAGTGGTGCACCTTGCGCCGCAGCTACTTGTCTCCAGGAAATGGCTGTGCCACACACGTTTTGGTGCAAGGCAAGTTACCCTGGTGGCAGTAGGGGAGGCTGGGGTCAGCATTGTACTGGTCCTAGCAGCCTTACCTGAGATCCTGGGGGCCTACCAGAACTGCAGCTGCGCACCCGCAGTGTGATTCCAGGTGGCTTGGCTCTGCTTTTCAGCACCACGTGCTGCGAGCATGCACTGCTCTGGGTTTTTTTTCTTTCTGCATTCTTTCTTGACCCTGCAGTCAAAAAAAAACTGCGGAAAAAAAATAGAGCAGTGCGCACTTGGGCAGTACACCCTTGTAGCACAGAGAACACTGGACTGTGTGGTATGCAGTTGCAGTGCCACATATTGCATGACCGTGCTCATCTGGATGGGCCCTGTGTTTATTTCTCACTAGTGTTCCCCTGCTCAGTCAAGATCAATGCTGAGCACGTGAAGTGTCAATGAAAGTGCCTAGACAACTTCCAGGCTGAGGAACATGGGACTTAGTTTTAGGTGCTTTAAGGGTTAGATGACACCTGAGTGGTGTTTTTCTAGATTACAACATTGCTGCTTAAGTCTGCCTACGTCAGTGATTCTCAACATTTTTCAACTCGTGACACCCCTTGTTAGATTCAAGGCCACATTAGATACAAGGCACACCTCAGAAAATGCCGGATCTTAGTTTTCACTTGCTTTCTGGCTTCAGAAAAAGAACAGAGCAATTCTTCTGTTGCAAAGAACTCAGACCATGAAAGGTCAGAATGTTTTTGACACTATAAATTCCTGTTTGCAATCTTTAGTTTATTTGGTGCATCATATTTGCACACCTAACAGTGCTAACATTTTGCGGCTCCCTGTTGCACCCCTCAAAGGATTTCAAGGCATGCCAGAGTGGGAGTCCATGAGGGATAGTCGTACCTTAAGGGGACAATCCTCCAGGCCCAAAGGATAACAGTCCCTGAGAGAAGCAAGGGAGGTAAGAGTGCTCAGAAACCCCCATGACTCAGCAAGGTCATTCAGGAATGCCTGAGGACTAAAAGGGGGGCGTACAACCAGTGGGAGGGAGGAGCTATCACCAAGGAGGAGTACTCCTCCTTGGCCCGTGAGTGTAGGAGGGCTACTAGGAAGGCCAAGGTAGAGATGGAACTCAGGCTAGCGTCCAGGATTAAGGATGACAAAAAGTCCTTTTCCAAGTACACTGGGAGCAAGAAGAGGGCACCAGGCAATATGAGGCCCCTGCAAGACGCAAACGGTCATCTTGTGGCTACGCCAGACAAGAGCGCTGATATTTTTAACAGTTTCTTTGCCTCTGTTTTCTGGAACATGGACCAGGATATCCCACCTACCAGAGGTAGGGACAATCTTGGGGATAGCTCTGTTAGGCCTTCAGTCAGTGCAGATGTAGTTAGGGATCTTCTGGAAGGGCTAGATATTTTTAAATTTGGAGGTCCAAATGACCTCCACCCAAGGGTGTTGAGGAAGCTGGCAGGGGTCATCGCGGAGCCTTTGGCCCGGCTGTATGAGCATTTGTGGTCATCTGGCCAGGTGCCGGGGGATTGGAAACTGGCTAATGTGGTCTCAATTTTCAAGAAAGGTAGGAAGGAGGACCCAAGTAACTATAAACGTGTAAGCCTCTCTTCGGTGCTTGGGAAGATCTTGGAGAGAATCATGAAGGAGCACATCTGTGGGGGGCCTGCAGGGGAGATCATGCTCAGGGGCAATCAGCATGGGTTCATCAAAGGCAGGTCCTGCCTGATCAACCTGATTAACTTTTATGACCAAGTAACTAAATCCTTGGATGATGGTGTCACCGTGAATGTAGTCTTTCTAGACTTTAAGAAGGCCTTTGACATTGTCTGTCACCCCATCCTCATCAATAAATGAAGCGACTGTGGCATTGATGCCTGCACAGTTGGATGGATAAAAAATTGGCTGATGGGGCACACCCAGAGAGTAGTGGTGGACGGGTTGTACTCAGCCTGGCAAGATGTGAGCAGTGGGGTCCGTCCTTGGGCCTGCACTGTTGAACATCTTTATCAGCGACATGGACAAGAGGGTGGAAAGCACGCTGTCCAAGTTTGCTGATGACACTAAGATGTGGGGCAAAGTGGACACACTTGAAGGGAGAGAGAGGCTGCAAATAGATTTAGACAGACTACAAAAGTGGGCAGATGAGAATAGGTTGGGGTTCAACATAGAGAAATGCAGGGTGCTGCACCTTAGGAGAAGGAATCCACAGCACACATACAGGCTGAGGAGTTCCCCTCTTGAAAACACAGAGGTGGAAAGGGATCTTGGAGTCATTATTGAATCCAAGATGAACATGACTCAAGAAGTCTGTGGGCCAACGAGAGGCAAAGCGCTGCTTGACCTGGTACTGGCTATGGGGGACGACCTAATCGGCGACCTAGTGATCGATGGGAAGCTGGGTGACAGCGACCACGAGCTGATCACCTTCACCATCCGCCATAAAGCTGGCAAGTCAGTCAGCAACACAGAAGTCCTTGACTTCAGAAAAGTCGACTTTGACAAGCTCAAGAGGCTAGTCAGTCAGGCCCTCAAGGACCGTGACCCCAGGGAGATGGGAGTTCATGAAGAGTGGTTGCTTCTCAAGGAAGCGATCCTCAGTGCACAAGCTAAATCTATTCCAACACGGAGGAAAGGCAGCAAGAAGGCACAGCAGCCCCCCTGGCTCTCCAGGGACCTAGCGGACCTCCTGTGGCTAAAAAGGAAAGCCTACAAAGGATGGAGGACGGGATTCATCTCCAAGGAGGATTACTCTGCGCTGGTCCGGTCCTGCAGGGAGCAAAGCAGGAAAGCCAAGGCTGCAACTGAACTCCAACTAGCTTCAGGCATCAAGGACAACAAAAAGTCCTTTTTCAGATATGTGGGGAGCCGGAGGAAAAGCAAGGGCAATGCTGGACCCCTGCTAAACCAGATGGGGCAACTGACAACTGATGCCCAGGAAAAAGCCAACCTATTAAATAAGTACTTTGCGTCAGTCTTTCATCAGTCACATGGGATGCCCATGCCTGCTATGGGACAGGGAAATCTGGGTGAGGGGGATCCCCTACCCTCCATCAATGCTGACCTTGTGAAGGAACACCTTGAGAAGCTGGATACCTTCAAGTCAGCTGGCCCTGACAATCTGCACCCCAGGGTACTCAAGGAGCTGGCGAACATCATAGCCCAGCCCCTGGCATGGATCTTTGAAAACTCCTGGCTCTCTGGTGTAGTGCCTGAAGACTGGAAGAAGGCCAATGTGGTGCCGATCTTCAAAAAAGGGAGGAGAGTGGATCCGGCTAACCACAGGCCCATTAGCCTGACTTCTATCCTGGGGAAGATCCTAGAAAAGTTTATTAAGGAGGCCATCCTTGAGGGACTGGCCCAGGCTAACATCCTAAGGGATAGCCAGCATGGGTTTGTTGCGGGTAGGTCTTGTTTGACCAATCTCATTTCCTTCTATGACCAGGTGACCTATCACCTGGACAAGGGAGAAGAGATTGATGTCATATATCTTGACTTCAAAAAAGATTTTGATCTGGTATCCCATGATCACCTCTTGGCCAAACTGGCCAGTTGTGGCCTTGGCTCCACCACGATCCGCTGGCTGGGAAATTGGCTCCGTGGTCGGACCCAGAGGGTTGTGATTGATGGCAGTCACTCATTGTGGTGCCCTGTGACCAGTGGGGTCCCTCAAGGCTCTGTCCTGGGACCCATACTGTTCAACATCTTCATTAACGATGTGGACATTGGAGTCAGGAGTGGACTGGCCAAGTTCGCCGATGACACCAAACTTTGGGGCAAAGCATCCACGCCAGAGGACAGGCGGGTGATCCAGGCTGTCCTGGACAAGCTCAGCAAATGGGCGGACAAGAACCTCATGGTGTTTAACACTGAAAAATGCAAGGTTCTCCACCTTGGGAGGAAAAACCTGCAGCACCCTTATAGGCTTGGCAGTGCTACGTTGGTTAGCACTACAGAAGAAAAAGACTTGGGGGTCATCATTGACCACAAGATGAACATGAGCCTGCAATGCAATGCTGCGGCTAGTAAAGCAACCAAAAGGCTGGTTTGCATCCATAGATGCTTCTCGAGCAAATCCCGGGACGTCATTCTCCCCTTGTACTCGGCCTTGGTGAGGCTGCAGCTGGAGTACTGCGTCCAGTTTTGGGCTCCACAATTCAAAAAGGATGTGGAGAACCTTGAGAGAGTCCAGAGGAGAGCCATGTGCATGATCAGTGGTCAGGAAAACAGATCTTACGATGACAGGCTGAGAGCCATGGGACTCTTTAGCCTGGAAAAGCGCAGGCTCAGGGGTGATCTGATGGCCACCTACAAGTTTATCAGGGGTGACCACCAGGATCTGGGGGAACGTTTGTTCACCAGAGCGCCCCAACGGATGACGAGGTCGAACGGTGACAAACTCCTGCAAGACCGTTTCAGGCTGGACATAAGGAAGAATTTCTTTACTGTCCAAGCCCCCAAGGTCTGGAACAGTCTGCCAGCGGAGGTGGTTCAAGCACCTACATTGAACACCTTCAAGAGTAAATTGGATGCTTATCTTGCTGGGATCCTATGACTCCAGCTGACTTCCTGCCCTTTGGGCAGGGGGCTGGACTCGATGATCTCCCGAGGTCCCTTCCAGCCCTAATGTCTATGAAATCTATGAAATGAGCCGCCAATGCCAGACCGCAGCCAGCAAGGCCAGTCATACCTTGTCATGCATCCAAAGGTGCATCTCAAGCTGGTCCAGAGAGGTGATACTCCCTCTCTATGGGAGTATCTCTTTGGTGAGGCTGCAGTTGCAGTAATGCATCCAATACTGGGCACTGCACTTCAAAAGGGATGTGGCCAGCCTGGGGAGGGTTCAGAAGAGGGCCACCCACTTGGTGAGAGGGCAGCAGGACAGGCCCTACGATGAGAGACTGAGGGAGCTAAACCTGTTCAGCCTCAGCAAGAGGAGGCTGAGGGGGGACCTGGTGGCTGCCTACAAACTCATCAGAGGAGATCAACAGCAAATAGGCAGAGCCCTTTTCTCCCCAGCACCACCTGGGGTGACGAGGAACAATGGTAATAAGCTGATGGAGAATAGGTTTAGGTTAGAGATCAGAAGTCAATATTTTACAGTTAGGGTGGCTAATATCTGGAACCAACTTCCCAGGGAAGTTGTCCTCACCCCTACCATGGGCAAATTCAAGAGGAGGTTGGATGATCACCTGTCTGGGGTCTTGTGAACCCAGCATTCATTCCTGCCTGTGGCAGGAGTCAGGGTAGATGATCCGTTCAGGTCCCTCCTGACCCTAGCTACTCTGAAACTATGAGTGCCACTGCACCATGTTTGAGAATCACTGGCCTAAGTCCTTTTTTAGGTAGGTACTTAAGTTCTTTTCTGAATCTGTCCATTATTGGGTTATAGATATTATCACCACAAGGAGCTTTCCCAAGGCCCAATTCTTCCTTGCCCAACTCCTTCTATCAGTGCATATAGCCTGAACACCAGGAAAATGCTAAAGTTTTAAGTTTACTGACAGGGCAAAAACAGAAGTGGCATTTTTCATGCAATCTGGCCCCCGAAAGCTCTCTACAGCTGTGACCTAACACAGGGGACAGCTGTGACCTAACATGGGGGAAGGGGATGCAGAGGAACATGAGCACACTTCGCCGTCAAGCCAGGTGATGCGCTCAGGTAGTACCCAGGTAAGTGACAGGGGCCAGGGCAGGCTTAGGAACAAGGGGGCAGCATGGGGCACCTACAGGAGGCCTCAAATGTCTCTACACAAATGCTCGAAGCTTGGGGAAAAAGCAGGAGGAATTCATCCTCCTGCTAGCTAGCAAAAACCCAGACCTAGTGGGGCTCATGGAAACCTGGTGGGATTCTACCCATGACTGGGCAGTGGACATCGAGGGATACAGGCTGTACAGGCGAGACAGAGCAAGGAAATGAGGGTGGGGTGTAGCGCTATATATCAAAGAGCAATACATGTCCTCAGTGATCAGGATGGGGTCAGAGGAGGGACAGAATCCAGCAAAATGAGGCACTCTTGGTAAGAATGCAAGGGGGGTGTGGGTAAAGGGACTTGATAATGGGTGTCTACTACAGACCATCTCACCAGGGGATGAGCTGGACCTGGAATTCTCAGGTCAGCTCACGGAGGCAGTAATGTGAAGGGATGTGGTTGTCATGGGTGACTTAAACTACCCAGACATCTGCTGGAGGTGCAGTCAGCCAGGTCCAACCACTCATGTAGGTTCCTAGCCAGGATACAGGACCTCCACCTAACCCAGGAGGTGCATAGTCCCACCAGGGAAAATGCCTTGCTGGACTTGGTCCTTGCCACAGGTGACGACCTGGTGAGGGGTCTGCGGGTACTTGACCACCTGGGTAACAGTGATCATCATCTGCTGGAATTTACTATCCAGCACAGGGTGTGAAAGCAAGCAGCAAGGCAGAGGTCCTCGACTTCAGGAGGGCTGACTTCTGTAGGCTAAGAAGGTTAGTAGGAAAGGCATTGGGGTCTTGGAGCTTCAATGAGATGGGAGTCCAAGACGGGTGGTTGTTCCTCAAGGGGACGATCCTCTGAGCTCAAAGGGAGTCAGTCCCAATGTGCACAAGGGGGCAGGAGTGCTAAGAAGCCCCCATGGCTTGGCAAAGGCATCCAGGGATGCCTGAGGGCAAAAAAGGAGGCGTACAAACAGTGGAAGCAAGGGGCTATCACCAAGGAGGATTACACCTCCATTGCTCAGGACTGCAGGGAGGCTGTTAGGAAAGCCAAGGCAGAGATGGAGCTAGGGCTAGCGACCAGAATTAAGGATAATAAAAAGTCCTTTTTCAAATACATAGGAAGTAAGGCAGTATCAGGGTAACGTGGGACCTCTACAGGATAGGCTTGGCAATCTGGTGACTGCGGCAAACAAAAACCTGACCTCTTTAACGAATTCTTTGCCTCCATATTCCTGAACAGGGACCGGGACATCTCCCCCACTAGAATTGCAGATGGACCCAGGGGAGGCACCGCCATGCCTAGGGTCAGGGATGACCTATTAGGGAACTTTTGGAGGGGCTGGATATGTTTAAATCAGTAGGTCCAGATGCTCTTCACCCCAGGGTGCTGAGGGAATTGGCGGGGGTCATAGCAGGGCCCCTGGCATGGCTCTATGAGCACTCGTGGGGCACTGGCCAGGTACCAGAGGATTGGAAAAGGGCCAATGTGGTCCCCATTTACAAGAAGGGGAGAAAGGAGGACCTCAGCAATTATAGGCCAGTCAGTCTTACCTCGGTCCTTGGGAAGACCTTTGAGAAAATTATCAAGGAGCACATCTGCAAGGGCCCAGCAGGGGAGGTAATGCTCAGGGGCAACCAACATGGGTTCACTGAGGGCAGGTCCTGCCTGACTAACCTGGTTTCTTTTTATGATCAGGTCACAAAGTCCCTGGATGAGGGTGTCGGGGTGGATGTCATCTTCCTGGACTTTAAGAAGGCCTTTGACATGGTTTCCCACCACATTCTCTTAAAAAAACTAGGTGACTGCAGCATTGATGCCTACACAGTCAGATGGGTGGCAAATTGGCTAGATGGTCACACCCAGAGAGTGGTGGTGGACAGGTCGTTTTCAGCCTGGAGGGATGTGGGCAGTGGAGTCCCCCAGGGCTCAGTCCTGGGACCTGTACTGTTCAACATCTTTATCAGCGATCTGGATGTGGGTGTGGAATGCACACTGTCCAAATTCACTGATGACACCAAGTTGTGGGGCGAGGTGGGCACAGCTGGAGGGGAGGGACAGAATCCAGCTAGATCTAGACAAATTACAGAGGTGGGGATGAGAATAGGATGGAATTCAACGCAGACAAGTGCAAGGTGCTGCATCTAGGGAGAAGGAACCAGCAACACACCTATAGGCTGGGGAACACCCTTCTTGTCAACACGGTGGCAGAAAGGATCTTGGAGTCATTGTTGACTCCAGGATGAACATGAGCCACCAATGCGAGGAAGCAGTCAGTAAGGCTAACTGCACCTTGTTGTGCATCTACAGATGCATCACAAGCAGGTCCAGGGAGGTGATCCTTCCCCTCTATGCAGCATTGGTCAGGCCACAGTTGGAGTACTGCATCCAGTTCTGGGCACTGCACTTCAAGAGGGATGTGGCTAGCATTGAGAGGGTCCAGAGGAGGGCCACTCGCATGGTCAAGGGGCAGTGGGGCAGGCCCTATGAAGAGAGGCTAAAGGGCCTGAACCTATTCAGCCTCCACAAGAGAAGGCTGAGAGGGGATCTGGTGGCCGTTTACAAACTCACCAGGGGGGACCAGCGGGAATTGGGGGAGGCTCTGTTCCCCTGGGCACCACCCAGGGTTACTAGGAATAATGGCCACACATTGTTAGAGAGAAGGTTCAGGCTGGACATCAGGAGACATTACTTTACAGTTAGGGCTGCCAGGCTCTGGAATGGGCTCCCAAGTGAGGTGGTACTCTCTCCTACCTTGGGGGTCTTCAAGAGGAGGCTGGACAGATATTTGGCTGGGGTGATATGACTCCAGCACCCATTCCTGCCCAGGGCAGGGGGTCCTGGACCTGATGATCTGTTTAGGTCCCTTCTGACCCTAAGCACTATGATACTATGATGCTGCAGGGGAAGAGGTGGGGGCTGGGGAGACAGGCGGTCCTGGCCAGTACCCCCACCTGCTGGCCAGGAGGGCTGGTGCAGGTAGGCTTGATATCTGTCCCCCCACAATAGGGGGGCACTCTAACACATGATTCTTTACATAAAGCGCCATGAGTTAGAGTGGGGCCCTGACATCTGTCAGTGCCCACAGTGTTGCTTGACAATAGGTAGGCTGTAGGAGTGCTGAGACCACTGTTCCTTATGCTAACCAATATTGTATCATTGCTTCTCTCTTCTCCCTCACTATTATCTCCTGTTTTACTTCTTGGATTTGTACAGTGCCAAGCACAATGGTCTCTTAGCCACTACGGCAATCTAAATAGATAATGATCATGTGGGACTGTCTGTGCAGAAATGTAGATAATAGTACATGCAATTCCCTTTTATCTCATCTTGAAGGACTAGACCTAAATTTGTAAAATGCCATGTAATTGTATAGTGCAATAAAATTGTTTTTTACAATAAAGATTAAATCTGATTCTTAATAGAAAAGAAAAATTCAAATATTTTTTTAAATAGCAGATGTCACTGTTCCCAGCCAGCTGAAGTTAATGAGAATCTCTTGCCAGTGTCTTCAGTGTGCATATAAACAAGTTCAATGATTGCTGTACTGCACATGATGTGCAAAAGTAGCTGAAAATAAATTTTACACCCAGATTTTAGTGTTGTTCATTCAACAGACAAAGGAATTGAATAGTGACCGGGACTTGGCAAATATGTCAAGAGTCCTCAAATAACCTACCTTCCCTATGTGCAGTGATAGTTTTTCAATACATGATTCTTACTTACACAATCTTCTGATTTACTTTATTTCCAAAGAGACAAAAGTAATCCAATTTTCTAAAATATTTGTGAATGAAAAAAGGATCATATGTTTTCTAGCTAGCATTGCGTGTCCTCTGGTGGATGGTACTGTTAACACTCTAGGGAACAATTCTGTCCTGGCAACGATGACCTATGTTCTAACTGGCTGCTTCCAACTCTAAATTCTATGATTCCATTATATGTAGATCACTCTTTATGCTGCTGCAACCCTATTCAAATTAGATTTAAAAAATCTGAATCTCAGATTCCTATCTGGCTTTATCAAGAGATATGGAAAACTTTGTATACAATACTAACAATGAGGGAAGTATTCACATCCAAGTCCACTTTCAGCTTTGAGAGATATGAGTAAATGAGGTGGTTCTACTTGCACAGAGTTTTGCTTTATGTTTTCTGTTTGCTGTACAATTACACAGCAACTCTGTGATAAAGCAAAAGTTGTGCCTTCTATTCAGGAGAGGAGGGTAGTGGTAATTTTGTATGAATATAACTTATCATGAAGGAAGATGAAAAGTAGATCCTTTTGGCTATATTTGAAATGATATGATCAAGGGAAAAAATGAAATCCAGAACATACAGAGCAGGAAGCAGTCATTCTGTTAACTTTGCACTGATACCTTTCAGAATGACCCTTACACCAGTAGCAATTTAGCTATACCAGTGGGGAATACAACATGGGCTAATTTACCATGCTAAACTCCATGCTGATGCATAAAGAAAGCTGCCAAAATGAACTTGTTTGAAGCTAGTTCAAATGTCCACTGATGGCATTGTGACCACAGTGTAAACCCACCTTCAATGAGGCCTTGTAGACTTGGCATTGGACTGAGACTCAGGAAACCTGGGGCACCTATAAATGAGCAGTAAGGCTACTCTGATGCACTGTAATTACAGCACATTGGAGCAGACTTAATTAATCAGCTTGGTAATTGCCATGCTCCAGCAGACTCTAGCATCTCGTGTATCATTCAACAAGCTCTAATTAAAGCACACCCCCACCCTGCAACCATTTTTCAGTGCAGGAATGCTGATACACAAGATGCTCTGGGCGCTTTAATTAGAGCAGCAATCAGAGGCACTCTAATTAAAGCACCAGCACCCCCCTCCCCCACCACTCCCAGAGCATGTGTATAAATGCCCCTGTGCTCTATTTCCTATTCTGCTACTAGTTTGCTGGAAGACCCTAGGCAATTCACCGTTCTGTGGCACTGCTGGCATATTTGATGCTGGTAGCTAGGTACCATCTATAACATGGAGTTAGTAAAGCTTACCTTAGTTGTAAAATATAAGAGCTGAGTATTGTTATTCTTCAAGGAAGTAAGCACTGCACCTGATAGTAAGCATTTTGAAGGTGAGCAGACCCAAACACTGGAGCTTAAGCTTTTTCTTGTTCCTTTTTTGCAGAAGTATAAAAAGGAGGCATCTACATAAAACATTTACTGCAGAGTAGACTAATTAACCCCACAATAAATGTTGAGTATCTACACATGCATTGCTATTAGGCTGGAGTAAATTAATGATCTCCTCAGCAGAGTAATACTATCCTGTGGCAGTTTTTTACTCCACAGTAGCACAAGTGTAGATGTTACCCTGGCTAGCTCGAGCGTGAGGGTGCTTCAGTCCAAGGGCTACCTGCTGGCTAGGCCCACACTGGAGTACCTTCATGCCCTTGGCACGCCCTCTGCAACATGTTGAGCTGGGGGGGACAGTCTGGGCTGGCAGGTGGACCACCAGGGCTGCTCCAACCCAGTTCAACATGCTGTGGTCCTGAGCGCATGTTCAAATGACATGCCCGGGAGCAATCAACTCCGGAGTTTATTGCTTCTCATTAATTACACATGTAGACACACCCATGAATATAAGCCCCCAAGATGAAGATCACTATTAGTGAAGGTCATCTTCTCTGTTAGTTTCTCCTAATGATAGTTCTTCTACTTTCCAGAGTCTGTGATCCTGGACTATCATTCTTAGAAGCTCTACAGTAATCTTTCTAGGAAACTAACTCCTACTGAAATACAGACCTTCCTGGCAGTAACACCTCCTGCATGGCTTGAATCTCAGGACTCTCACACTTGCTTTTTCTCTCATCCTAGCCTAACACAACTACTATGACCTAACTACTGTAGTCTTGTTTCCTCAATCATGTGCAGCTTGAACAGAACTATGCTTCTGAGATGCTCAACCTAGACAGGCTCTCTGAATATTAATTTTCTGTACCAAGAAGGCACCAGTAACAGAGGGGGAAAAATTCCATTTGAAATGTCTTTGTCTTATATCAAGGGCTCACAGTAAGACTCCAGTTGTTTTTGCTTGAGTAAGTTTCTGATTTAGGGGTTTATGACCTCCAGGTTCACTGCTAGCATACAGCATTCCCACTGTGTGCTGAGCAGAATATTCTCATACTTTGTATGAGAAGTGTAACTTCAGTAATAATTCAAACAACAAGCTATAAATATTTTTGCCCAAGCCCAGTTGCTCACAATACTTTCTTACCAGACCCCCTCTCCCAAGTTACCACTTACATTCTGATTGAAACTAAAAGATTCGTCTGCTAGAATGACTCAACAGCAATTGCAATGTACCGTTATGCAAGGTTCAAGTATTCGATATTAACGATTCAACAAAAGAGCCCTCTACCCTAAGATTTCAGAATCTGGTATTCCAGTACACCCACCTACAATATGGAACAGAACTTGCTTTGTGTCAGTTTAGATATCCTGGATCAAATTCAGACATGACCCTGGTAAGGTTCTTTGGGTTAGCTAGGATAACTGAGAGGAGAATACGGTCCTTTAGCTTTTTGGCATTAGATTGGTATAACCTGTTTTAATTATTATTTGCAGGGAAAATTTCCAAATAGTTTGCACTGAAAACATTGGCACATTAATACTGCAGGCACACATTCTGCTCAGCACACAGTGGGAATGCCAAGTTAAGAGGACTGAACACTGCTTTAATCAAAAACTGTTGTGCTTTGAGAGTCTAAATGCCACAACCATGAAATTGTATTTAAAAGAGAGGAGAGAGTTGTTTTCCTGAAAAGTACTGAGCTGCAATAGGAAATCTGGCCCTCTGGACTGTGTTATTTCCTTTTGTTTTTTCCTGGGTCTGATCCTGAACTCATCAAAATCAATGGCAAAGCTCTGATTGATTTGATTTTTCACAATCAGGGCCACAGTGTCTGAATCTTTGATATGAAAATGTCAGTACAGTAGAAAGGCAGACAAGGTTTCTTTGGGTAAATGTAGTATCTTTTATTAGACCAACTAATTAGTTGGAAAATTGTTCCTTGCAAGCTTTTCAGCACAAACACTCCTCTTCAGACGTAGGGAGAGTCTATTGGTATTGTGTGATCTCCTGGGTGGAATAGAAGCCAGTATGCAAAATGCAGGTCTGTGAAAATGCAAATACATGGCAGTGAGGATTAGAGGCCATGCGAGACAATAGGTGTGAGACAGGTAGGTGGGGGGAGGGGGGAAAATGTGGGGATGTTGACCTGGTGATAGATTGTAGCTGGTAAAATGCGGACAGGTTACTTGGGATTATCAGACGGCAGACAGGTTCTAATGTGCCATAAATCGAATGTCTATATTTAGTCCATGATTTTTTGTATCCAGTAGATTTATGAAGTTTGTAAGCTCATCTACGAAAGGTGTTTTGTATATTGTTTTTGAGGATTCGAACCGAGGGATTGGAAAGAGAGTGGTTGTCTTGTGGGAAGTGCGCACCCTCAGGTAATTGGCTATTTCTGTCTTTGATAGATTTTTGGTATGCGTTCATTCTGATACACCATTGTTGTTTGTTTTCTCCTACATATTTTCCATCAGGGCATTTTGTGCACTGGATGAGATATATAACATTTCTGGAGGTGCAGGTATAAGATTGAGGAATGGTGATGGTTCTGTTGTGGGCTGTAGTTATTGCAGGAGTGCTGGGGATATGTCGGCAGGTTTTACATTTTTTGTTGGGTAAATGTAATATCTTTTATTAGACCAACTAAATTGCTGGAAAAAATTGTTCTTTGCAAACTTTCACACCCTTCTTCAGGCATAGGGAGAGTCTGCTGTTGTTTTGTGTTCTCCTGGATGTATCGTGGGAAGAACACTTTATTAATATTTCACTCTCCAAACAAGTTAAAAGAGAGAAACCTTCAAAAATCCATCCTTCTTACCCAAGTTTCCCATATCATGCTCTATTATGCTTGAATTAATCCGGTTTAACATTTGGCAAAACCTAAATGGGAGACTAGGTTTTTCTCGGTTTCTTTCCAAATTTAGATCCAAGTTCTTTACTGATCAAATTATTGTGAACTTTTTACACTGACCTCAGTAGGAGCAGAACTGGATTCTTAAGTCTTGCGCTTTGCAAACCTTTGATATGAGCAGTCTTAATCTGGTAAATGTTCCCATTGGATGCCCACTAGTATTGGTTTCTAATCTGTTCTCATTTAAAGCCACACAAACAGAACTGAATATCCTCCAAATGTGAAAACAAATCTCTTCTAAAAAGAACCTCCTATTACTGAGTGCATTTGGCAGCCTCATGAGGTGAGTAAGGGCTGGACAAAACCTGAAAAACAAACTCTCAAGGCAGTAGAGGGCAGCAGTGTTGTCCATTTTTGTAGCAGGACAGCCTTTGTCCTGCACCTGTGAATTAAAATTAAACTTGTAAGTTAGTATCTTTTTCCCTGCTTACCAGCCTTCACAGCACCACTTTACCATTGCCACAGATCTTCTACATTGCAGTGGTGGGTCTTCCTTTCCTAAATTAAGTTAATAAACATCTGTTTAAAATTTGTATGACATACTTGTTAATAATGTCTAATGACACTACACAGATTTAACAGATGTGATGCTGTTTACAGGAAGGCTTCCATCCAGGCCACTGATTCAGCAGGGAAATAATGTTGTGAGATATCACACTTCAGCCTAAAAGCTTACACAGCAGAAAGTTTACAGCTCCTCACAGTGTAGCAATTGTAGATACTATCATGTAAAACACTGAATCCTGTAAGACGCTGAATGTTCCCTGTGAGACAGTGTTCAGATCTTCCCTTGAAGTTAATGGGATTACTAAGCCAACGTAGCTACCGACACTGGGTAAAATCCGGAGATGTGCTGGCCATGCACAGTTCCTACTGGGTCAAATCCTTACTGAAGTGCTATTGAAGAGTTTTGCCTGAACAAAAACTGAGTGAGAATCCCAGGTTTTGGCCTGTTGATTTCAGTGGGATGTGGATAACCCACAGGTCCTCAGCATCCCTCAAGCTGTGGCCCATGTTAGTATCTACTGGAAAAAGCACTAAAGCCAGATGCGTTTCAGTTCGTATTTGGATTAACCAAACTGGAATGGGTTCAGTGAGAGCTACTGCTGGAGCCTCATTTTCAACAAAAAAACAGATGTATTACAACAGATTGATGTAATACAGGATCTCTCAGCTGCAGTTAGACTCCCACAAGGACTCTGAATCCTGCACTGCTTCACCTCAAGTTCTCATCATACTGAGGCTCCAGGAGTCTAATGACTCATCCTGATAAACACCCCTCCTGGTTTTTAAAGAAAAGGACCTTCCTTATACTGAAACTCACTGAACAAATATTAGTTCCATAAGCCTCTGAGCTTCATATAGTCAAGAATCAGTGCCTTCTCAGATCTAACCTACAACTAAGACTGGATTTTCAAAACCGATTAGTGCAGTGTTAAAATGACTACTGGGTGCAGAGCAATTTTGGAAATCTAGCCCATGTAAAAGCTAATGCATTTCAACTAGAAATAACTTCAAGCTGTTCAGCTGCAACAAGTTACTGACTGACATGGCTCACTACCTCTCTCTGATCTAGATATAAATATATAGAGGAACCTGCCCCTTGTGGGACTCCACAGAAACCTCCTACCATTTTGACATGGATCTATTTATAATTACTCTTTGCTTGCTACTACTGAGCTGGTCATCTATCCACTTTAAGGTTGTTTTGCCTAGCCCACATTTTTCCAATTTGTTTATGAAGTCATGTGGGGCTTTGTCAAAAGCCTTGCTGAAGCCTGGATATACGATAGCCACAGCATTCCCTTCATCCAGCAGCTTTCTTGTTGAAGGAGAGCAAGTTTGTTTGGCATAGTGGGCTTGTAGTAAATCCATGCTGGTTGCTTGCGATCAGCCTCTCCTTCTTCAAATGCTTGCAAATGGACTCCCTTATGATATGCTCCAGTTACTTCCTGGATATTGAGGTGAGGCTAACCAGCCTTTATTTCCCAAGGTCCTCCTTTTCATCTTTTTTAAAGAGGGGCACTGTGTTGGTACCTGCAGTCCTATGGTATCTTGTATGCCTCGCAGACTTTTGTATTTATTATTGCCAAGGGCTCTGGGATCTCCTTTGCCAGTTCCTTCAGTACCTTGGGATGAAGTTCATCAGGCCATGCTGATCTGAATTCATTCTAACCAATCAAAAGATCTCTGACTGTTTATTTTATCTTATCCCTCAGCTTTTCTCCTTCCATATTCAAATGATCCTTATTACCTGTCTGGTTGCAACCTAACTTTTTTTGAGGACTGAGGCAAAAGAGTTGTTGAGCATCTCCTTCTTCTTTGCATCTTCTGTTAAGAGTTCTCTTCGGTTATTTAGTAGTAGAGCCACAGCTTCCTTGATCTGGCCAATATATTTATAGAAGCCCTTGTTCTTAGCTTGCCTTCCCAGCTGAAAGTCTTTCTTTTCATATTTGCCTTCCTGGGTTTTGTCCCTGCAAGTTCTCGCTGTTTCCTGGGATACTTCCTTCATGTCCTGACCATCTTTCCATTGCCTGTATGCTGTCTTTTACGTTTGAGGCATCCTAGAGGCTCTTTGTGCAGCCCCATTGGTCTCTTGCCATTCTTCTTGTGTTTCCATCATGTTGAAACAGTTTTTTGTTGGGCTTCCAATACTGTGACATTTAGAAGCTTCCAGCCCTCTTGGGGTTATTATTTCCTGAATAATTCTTCATTTGCCCCTGCTATATAGCTCTGGTGACAGAGAAAAGCCATAAAGGTGAAGACATCCCCTAGGAATCTGGGGATCTCTGGCTTGCAGAGAGCTGGTATATTCAGCTCAACTTCTAAAACCCAGCAGGGAGGTTGAAAGGGTTTTAAAAAGAAAGGAGGAGCCTGCTTTTCCCAGTCCATGCAGAACTAGGAGGTACTGAAATTACGATTTAATTTCACCATTCCTCAGACTTAGAAGTTACACAGGGTCTAGAAAATAGGGATTGTAAAAGTAACTAGATGACTTAAAGTAGCGTTGGAATGTTATTGTAGCCACAATGGTCTAGGAAATGTATGAGAGGCAAAGGGTTTTTGTGGATCAAAAGTGGAATCAACTTTTGCAACAAGAGCCCGCACAGGCAGTGTACCAGGACACAGGAGGGGGTCAGGAAAGTACTACCCAGAACATCGTTAACCTATCACAGTCTAACATTTCTCCCACCTATACAGTTGGTCCAATAAAGGATATCACGACAAAACATTGCTGAGGTTAGTTAAAGCCACCTCTGCCCTGTCACTATCCACTCCATGAAGTGTCCACTTTTATAGTGTTATCTTTCTAACCCATAAATGGCTTAACACCCTAAACCAGATCACTTTTAGGCCAAGGCTGTCTCAGTATTGTCAACTCAGTCTTGCAGTGTTTGGTATCTTGGTATGATTTTTGAATGTTTAGCTTTGGCAATAGCAGTACTTGGGCTTTTGCTTTGGATGGGATTTTGGGGGAAAGAGCTAGCACAAGTAATAGATTTGGTTTATCTTAATAGACTTTCAGAGATGCATTTTATTCTTTTCTCAGCCGTTTGCACCAAATTGTGATTTTTTTTAAAATGGTTTTAGCAGGATTTATCTCTGCTGTTAATGCACTTTCATTATGAGTTTCTCAGGATTGCCATGGCAGATAAGGGCAGTATAAATAAAATTTATTAAAATAATCTAAATTATTCTGATAAGCACTTACCATATGCATTGATACTTCCTAGCTGCAAAAATATATAAAGGATTACATGTTACCAGGAACAACTAGTTATTTTGTATGGTTCTTTATACTTTGCTTATGTGAGTTACTTCTTTGAGCCAGATCTTGAGAAATAGAGAAATAGATGGAAAATGAGTCTTTTTTTCCACTGGAAATGTCAACTAAAATGAAGTGGGTTTTTTTGGTTAAACAGACAACATAAAAAACAAACCCAGCTATTTACTGGCAACAAGTTTTCATCTGTTTTGACCCAAAGACACTACCCCACCCCCCCACTCCCTGGTTTTCAGATGTTTGTTTTTTAAACACAAATTCTTGCATGGAAAGCACACACTGTTTCAGAATAACTTAACTTAGTTGAAAACCCAGTTTTCCTTTAAAGACATTTTTGATGGAAAATTTGTGAACGAGCCCTGGACTAAGCATCTGCTACTCTCAGTAAAGAAAAGATGTATTTCATATGCTGAACACCTTTCAGAATGTGACCTTGTTCTTAATGGAGGTATTCATGTGAGTAAGGTTATCTCAGGTGACTAGGAGTTGCCTGGACAAAGCCATAGTTTGTATGCTCCCTGTAAGAGGCAGATTAGTCAGACAGCAACATGTTCTGAGTTCATATTACAGTTGACTCAAATAAATGTTTGGCTTCACTGATTATGACATAATAACGAACTAGTGAGTAAAATCAACTAATATTGATGCTAACAAATGTTTCTCCTAGGCTAAACTTGCCTGTAACTATTTAAAGGAGAATTTATCAATTAGTGCAAGCCCAAAATGTAGAGCATTTTCATTTTTGTTGTATAAAGGAAGGGTTGAAAAATCTGGAATGGGTTTTAAATATGCACAGGGGTGTTTCTGTAAAAACGGTTTGCTTTTAAAGTCAAACATTCCCCTTGGATATTCTGAATACAAAACAAGCAGTATTGTCTGAGTACCTGAGACTCACTAAGCGAACAAACCAACTCACCAGTCAGGTTTCACCGGCAAACACCAAACAAACAGCAGAAATGGTAGAAAGAAAATTAAAATGTTAAAACAATTCTTTCTGTTTTCATTATGGAAGCTGTTACAGTAACATAGGTGAGAGTATTTTGATACATATATAAATATTAAATATATCTTGACAATGTCTCTTAATGCCTTGAGGCCAAATTCTGTCTGCACTTGCACCTGTGCAACACTGCACTTTTAATGGGAGAGCACAGATATAATGAGGGCAGATTTTGATGCTTGATGGACATTTTTTGCTCATGCACACTTCTTGAATTGTTAAACGATACTCTAATTACAGAACATATGTAGGATTTTATCCAAAGCCCACTTAAGTCAGTGGGAATCTTTTATTAATGATAAACTCATTGGTCACATTTTGGCTTTACTTACACCACTGTAAATAGGCTTAAATCTGAAAAAGGCAATGGGGTTGCACAGTTGTAAATCTGAGGGAAGAATGAAGCCTAATGTTTTCATTAAAAATATATTTTGGGAATGTGGGTAGCAGAGATTCCTAAAGAAAGGTGGCTCATCTATGTAACCTAGTTTATACAGTACACTCCATAGTTCATCTTAATGTACTTAAGTAATCTCTATCCTGGGAGATGGCATAACTTTTTAACACAGATTAATTAGGTTCTCACCATGAGGATAAACAACAGAAATTGTTTCAGGAATATAAAATTCAATCTGCTTTATCCTTGCTCATTACATAGATTATGACACATTGACTGAAAAACAGTCACATTTTATTGACAAAGCCAGTATATCTATTTTTATCTTTGGAGCTACTTGTTACATGATACAGAAAGCAAAGTACGTCATATTGTACTTTGCAGCCTGCTTTACTTGTCCCACCAGTTTACTGATTTACATTCAGTTAAATTTGACTTCTACCTTTTTGTTTATAACTTATTGATATTAATGAAGTAAATCTCAGAGGAAGGTTTATGTAATATTAAAATTTGGCACTTCTTTAGGCCATTTAATTTCTTCCAGAGAAGGACTCAACTAAAAACTGAACTGGGTCAGAATCATCCATATTTAGAAGTCTGTTTATCAGCTTGAGCTTTCTTTATTTAGGAACTGTGAAGCTAGTGCAGCTCTCAGGCTTCTTTAACTTGTAACCCTGTCCAAGTTCAGAGAGGATACCTCACCCAGGCCTCCTCCTGCCCTTGATGCTTCTTCTCAATATCCAGTCCCCATTGGGCACCCAAAGAGTAGTGGTAGATGGGGTGTACTCAACCTGGCAAGATGTGGGCAGTGGGGTACCCCAGGGCTCAGTCCTCGGGCCTGCACTCTTTAACATCTTCATCAGTGACTTGGGCAAGGGGGTGGAAAGCACGCTGTTCAGGTTTGCTGATGACACTAAGATGTGGGGCGAGGTGGAGAGAAAGGCGGCAAATAGATTTAGACTACAAAAGTGGTCAGATGAGAATAGGATGTGGTTCAATGTAAATAAATACAGGGTGCTGCACCCTGGGAGAAGGAATCCACCGCACACATACAGGCTGAGGAGTTCCCCTCTTGAAAGCACAGAGGCTGAATGGGATCTTGGAGTCATTATCGACTCCAAAATGAACATGAGCTGCCAATGCCAGACGGCAGCCAGCAAGGCCAGCCATACCTTGTCATGCATCCAAAGGTGCATCTCAAGCTGGTCCAGAGAGGTGATACTCCCTCTCTATGCATCTTTGGTGAGGCTGCAGTTGCAGTAATGCATCCAATACTGGGCACTGCACTTCAAAAGGGATGTGGCCAGCCTGGGGAGGGTTCAGAGGAGGGCCACCCGCTTGGTGAGAGGGCAGCAGGACAGGCCCTACGAGGAGAGGCTGAGAGACCTGAACCTGTTCAGCCCCAGCAAGAAGAGGCTGAGGGGAGACCCGGTGGCTGCCTACAAACTCATCAGGGGAGATAACAGCAAACAGGTAGAGCCCTTTTCTCCCCAGCACCACCTGGGGTGATGAGGAACAATGGTAATAAGCTGATGGAGAACAGGTTTAGGTTAGAGATCAGAAGGCAATATTTTACAGTTAGGGTGGCCAATATCTGGAGCCAACTTCCCAGGGAAGTGGTCCTCACCCCTACTTTGGGTAAATTCAAGAGGAGGTTGGATGATCACCTGTCTGGGGTCTTGTGAACCCAGCATTCATTCCTGCCTGTGGCAGGGGGTCAGGCTAGATGATCTGTTCAGGTCCCTCCTGACCCTAGCTACTATGAAACTATGAATGTCCCTGTATCCAGAGCTGCTACAGATGCCACAGCATACTAGCAACCGCTGGTCCATGAGGAGGTCCCCCTGGCTGCTGCTCCCCCCCATTGCTCCTGGTGGGCTCTCCAGGCACCCCTTCACTTGTCTGGGTTTCACTTTCCTGCCCTCATCCCAGGGAATGGGGCATGGCAGGCTGGCATGGCTCAGTTGCAGCCTGCACTGCTGGGGGAGCCCATGGTACAGCAAGAAAGCCTGCAGGCAAGAAGGTGAGGGGGATGATGCCTGTCTGCATGCACAGTGCAGCAGTTGGAGAAGGGGGTAGACAGCCTGTCTGCATGGTACCAGAGGAGCTTGCAGCCGGGTGGGAGGGGGCGGGAGTGGGCATGACATGCATGGCTGATGCAGTCTGCACAGCATACAGCCACTGCTGGTGCAGTCCCATGGTGTGCACCCCTGTCCACTAAGAAGTTGGACAACACTGACATAATTAAACTTGTTTCCTTATATTTGGGAATGTTTTAATTTGGTCTGAAAACCCTTTTGCTTGTGGCCTGTCTCAGATTGCTACTATAAGGCCTTTCATTGGAGTATCTCCAAGTGCTTTAAAAATATTACCTAGATCAGCATTTCTCAACCTGTGGGTCATGACCCAAAAGTGGGTTGCAAGAATATGTGAAAGGGTTGCGAACAAACTTTAAAAACTGATCAGCTGGAGGAGCTAGAGGCTGGGGCTAGCACCTGGGCTGGACCTAGCAGTGTAAAAAGCTGCCCTGATGAGCAGCTTGGGGCTACTTGGCATCAGGAGCTTCTGAGACCTGGCCAGTTGGTATCTGGGGACACTAGCCCCTTGTGTCAGCCCGACTGCTGAAGCAGCCCTGACCTAGAGTGCCCCTGAACCCTCTACCCACTGCAACAGTCAGGCAGAGGAGGCTGCTGCCTGGCTGTGACCTGCTGCCACCTGTGACAGCATCCTCCCCCTTGGACCTACAGCCCCATGGCTGCGTGCTTGCCAGACTCAGACTGGGACTGCATGGCAGCCTAGGCAGCACTGCAGCAGAGCCACCTGCACCTCTGAGCCAGCTGGCAGTGAGCTGTGGCTACACAGCTGGCTTTTATGCGGCACTGCTGTCATGTTTTCTGGTGCCCCTGCTCTGCGATCTGGGCAGCTACTGCCCAAAACAGGTGCTCATTGCAGTGGCCCTCTTTGAACTGATGGGTTACACCCAAGGGTGCTCAGGGAGCTGGCGAGCATCATAGCTTAGCCCCTGGCACGGATCTTTGAAAGCTCTTGGCGCTCTGGTGAATTGCCCAATGATTGGAAGAGGGTCAATGTCGTGCCTATCTTCAAGAAAGGGAGGAAAGTAGAACCGGCAAACTACAGGCCCATCAGCCTGACCTCTATCCTGGGGAAGGTCTTGGAGAAGATTATCAAGGAGGCCATCCTTAACAGACTAGCTGAAGGCAATATCCTGAGGGGTACCCAGCATGGGTTTGTTGCGGGTAGGTCTTATTGACCAATCTCATTTCCTTTTATGACCAGGTGACTTATCACTTGGACAAGGGGGAAGAAATCGATGTTGTATACCTCGACTTTAAAAAAGCCTTTGATCTGGTATCCCACGATCACCTCTTGTCTAAACTGGCTAACTGCAGCCTTGACGTCACCATGATCTGCTGGCTGGGGAATTGGCTCTGCAGTAGGACCCAGAAGATGGTGGTTGATGGGAGCCAATCGTCTTGGTGCGCTGTGACTGCAAGGCTCTGTCCTAGGGTCTGTACTGTTTAACATCTTCATCAACGATGTGGACATTGGTGTCAGAAGCAGACTGGCTAAGTTTGCTGATGACACCAAACTCTGGGGTGAAGCATCCACACCTGAGGACAGGAGGGTGATCCAGGCAGATCTGGACAGACTCATGAAATGGGTGGATGAGAACCTGATGGTGTTCAACTCCGAAAAATGTAAGGTTCTCCACCTTAGGAGGAAAAACCTGCACCATGCTTATAGGCTCGGCAGTGCTACGCTGGCTAGCACTACAGATGAAAGGGACTTGGGGGTCGTGGTTGACCACAAGATGAACATGAGCCTTCAGTGTGATGCTGCAGCTAGTAAAGTGAGCAAAACGCTGGCTTGCATCCATAGATGCTTCTCAAGCAGATCCCGGGACGTCATTCTCCTGCAGTACTCAGCCTTGGTGAGGCCGCAGCTGGAGTACTGCATCCAGTTTTGGGCTCCACAATTCAAAAAGGATGTGGAGAAGCTTGAGAGCGTGCAGAGAAGAGCCACGCGCATGATCAGAGGTCAGGAAAACAGACCTTATGATGAGAGGCTGAGAGCAATGGGGCTACTCAGCCTGGAAAAGCGCAGGCTCAGGGGTGTTCTGGTGGACACCTACAAGTTTATCGGGGTGCTCATCAGGATCTCAGGGAACGTCTGTTCACCAGAGCCCCCCAAGGGATGACAAGATCGAACGGTCACAAACTCTATTGTGACTGATTCAGGCTGGACATAAGAAAGAACTTCTTCACTGTCTGAGCCCCCAAGGTTTGGAATAGACTGCCGCCGGAGGCAGTTCAAGCACCCACTTTGAACGCCTTCAGGACACATTTGGATGCTTATCTTGCTGGGATCCTATGATCCCTGCTGACTTCCTGCCCCTAGGGCAGGGGGCTGGACTCGATGATCCTCCAGGGTCCCTTTCAGCCCAAATGTCTATGAAATCTATGAAACTGTCAAAGCGTGTCCTCCTGACCCCAAATGGCCAGAAGGTCAGCCACCTCATCTGCCTACCAGCTGGGTCCCTGGTGCTGGCCTTGCGCAGGCTCCTCTGCCTGGATCTCGCCACTTGCCTCACCAGCAGGGATCCTGGTGTTCCCTCTTTAAAAATTGTAAATTAGCTGATTAAAACCCCCAAATTCTCTCATTAAAAATTTAAAGCAGTTTGGAAGCCTATCAGTGCCTCTATCATCATAATAAAATTAATTCTAAATATCTATACACTTTGGTGTTTGCTTTTGTTTTTTTTTATCAAAAAAAAATCAGAGCTGCCCATCCACCAGGATGTGGGGCATTGAGCAGCACTGGGATGCCAGTGCCCCTCACTCCTGACCTGCAACCCCTGCCTGCCCCCACTAGTTTCCTCCTGGCAGGAGCTCCATCCCAGCACCAGCAGATGAGTCCTGATGCAGCTGTTTCACCTGCTGCTTTGTGGCTCTGAGTAGTGCCAGCCCTTGCTGTTCTGCTCCCTGTGCTTGTACCAATAATCCCTATCCCTGTCATGGGAAGTCCTTGACTGGGGTTCAGGGACCAGGCTGGGCAAGCCCCTTCCTTTGCAGGCCTGCCTTCTCCTACACAGGCTGCTCTGTGGGGTCAGAGGGCTCCAAGCCCTGCTCTGGCAGCCTCTCCTACCCAGAGCACTCCCCCATCCCTGACTCCCATCTCTCTCTCTCTCACATATCCACTGTGCTACCTCCACCTCTCTCCTCAGCTCATTACACCCCCCAAGTGGTTCCAGGACCAGGAGCCCCCCAGGCTGGGGCCACATGTCCCAGCTCTGGTGTGGGCACAGGGCAGGGCTGCAGTGTGGTAGTTGCCCCTGCAGTTATAGTTCCTGCCAGTAGGTCCCATTCCATCTGGCGGCTGGGCACACAAGGTGTGGGATTTGTGGGGGGAAGAAGTGTAGGGGGGTGGGTGTGGGGTTTGGGGGAGGCTTTAGGGATAGGTATAGGGTTGGGGGGGGTTTATGGGTGGATGGTGGGTGAGGGTGGAGGGTTGTGGGGGTAGTTTTTGGGTATGGGGTTTGTAGGTGGATTGTAAGGAGATTTATGGGTGAGGGGAGAGCATGTGGGGTGGGGGACACTGTGTGGGATAGGAGAGCCCCCCCCATGGTGCACAGTCCCCAGTGGCAGAAGCAGCCAGCAGTTCGTCATTGGGGCATTCATGGCCCATTGCTGGCAGAGCCCCTCAGCAGCATGCAGCAGCAGCTGAGGCCTGAGGGCTCCATGTAGCACATAAAGATGGTCCAGCCTGCTGGCACAAGCCTTCAAACAAGGCTAGACCAGTTCCTGCTGCCACCTGGAGCTCCCGGCACTGCAGGTAAGAACGTGCACCATTGGGCTGGGCCAGCTCCTGCCTCCATGGATCTGGCCCAGCCCAGTGGTGCATGGGGCACACGGAGGCAGGACCCGGCCTGGTCCTGTGTGAAGGTGTGTGCCAGTGGGCCAGGGTGGCTCTGTGTGCCACATGGAGGCCCTGGGTCTCAGGCAGCACCACACAGTGCTAGGGGCCTCTGCCAGCAGTGGGCCATGAGCGCCTCAACAGCCTACTGTTGGCAGCTGCTGCTGTTGCTGCTGTGGGGGAGGGGAGCTATGCTCTGTATGTGGAGAGCAAGTGGGGGATCCTCCCTATTCCCACACAGACCCCCACACTCCCCCCACCCACAGAGTCCCTCCTCCTCCACATCCCTGCTTACCTGGGACAGAGCCTGGGTCCAAGACATTGCTGCCATGGTTCTGGTTGCCATGCCCTGCTTCTATTCCTTCCAGCATGCTGAGGCAGCGTGCTGGAGCAGTAGGGACACATGGCAGGCATGGAGATGCTCTGACCAGGTGCTACAGCATCTCTCTGGAGGACCCAGCCTCCAGTTGCTTCAGGGCATACTCCAAGAGCACACCCTGAGCTACTTTTTTCTGGCATGTCTTTTTTGATACCAGGATTTCCCAGTATCAAACTTATAGAGTCCGTGTTGCAAATACGGCATCTCAAACTGTTTTGAGACGCTACAACAGGCAAGTGTTCACTTGTCTGGACATGGCCTTAAGTGCTACACAGCAGGTCAAAGGCAGATTAAAGCATAATCTTCTGCTCAAAACAACAGTCAACAAACCACCAGAATGGTTACTTGGCAGGTGGTTTCAAGATACATATCTGGGACTTGTTTTGCTTAGGATGGGGAAGACTAGGAGAGCTATGCAACTTTCTCACTCTCCCTGTGGAGGTGTGAGCATATAACTGAATATATCATCAAGCACTTTGCAAAGGTAGTTGTTACAAAGTAAAAAAAATGCATTTATTCAAGAAAAAAATTGTGGAAATTAGGGAATGTTCAAAGCTCAGGGATCCCTAATCAAATAGTCTCAGATTCTTTGAGTCACCTTGTACGGAGTGAAACTCTTGGCATACGTCCTGCTCAGGTATATGGTATGAGAAAACTTAGACTTAAAATTATTGCACTTTACACATCCAAAAGGAAGGGAAAATGGTATAATTTCCTGGTTTTAAATCTTCTTAGGAGTCCTTAGCTTAGAATAGGCGTTCTACATGCAGCTGTTTTCATCAATACTGTACTGCTCCAAGCATTTCAAATATTCAGTCTCTTACAACAGTAAGGAAGCTTTTGTCACATATATAAGCATGTCCCCTAACTCTGAGATATGAAATGAGGAGGCACTGGATGAACAAATGTATTGCATCTTTTTGTGCATCTTCTGAAACAAGAAATGGGGTTAAGAAAGAGCTGGGAGTTGCGGAAGGGGATTGATTACAGCTAGACAAGCCAGCAAGTGTGAGAGCAGAATCAAACCGAAATCAGAAGTGAAATGGTCATCTTGGAAACTCATGGCTAAATGGAATGGACTAACCACATTTGAAATCGAGATTCCATCAAGTGATATCAACACACAGCATCATCACCACCACAACGCTTTGGCTTATAGAATTCCTGCTTTATGAATATTTCCTGTATTATAGGGAAGATAATGGCAGGAAAATCTAACATCAGTATGGCATTTGATGTAGATATATTCATTTTTATACATGTCTTGTAATCTAATTTATTTTCATAGAGTTAAAAACTTGTATGTGCAAGCAACCATACCCTAAGAAACCAAATGACCACTTTTAAAACTCTATTTCAGTGCTTAGAGATCACAGTGATTGGTGTTGGACATTTAGGTCAGTATATAGAGGGAGGTAATGCTTATTTTCTAATAGTCGTCCAAGATAACATGGTTTACAATCAAGCTGCTGGCAGTGTTTTTAGGGAGGTTTTTTTTTTAAAGGAAGCTCCATAATATTTATACCACTTGAGCACTGGAGCAAGGTAAATAGAAAATTAAAGTGATTTTCAATGACAGCCACTATTCCCTTACATTTCCTTGGCTATTTAAGGAGATAAGCCATTAAGAGTATCTTTGTCTCATTAAATATAGACACTATTTGTGCTGTCTGGCAAATTAATGTGCCACCTGCCTCACTTTAATGAGAAACCCTGGCTAGATTTTGAGTTTGTCCTAAGACCCTGCACCAAAAGAAAATATTTGTTCTGAATATCTCATATGGCTGCAGTACAATGAGATACCATTTTAAGTAAAGCCAGGTCTTTTGCATGGTCGTGCAGTATTTTAAGCTGCCATCACACCAGTGATTCTGAAATACATTTGTATAAAGCAAACTATGAAGTCAGTGGCAAATTTTCATTAACTTCATTGGGAGTAGGAACCAGCCCTTTTTTTAATGTAGTCAATAGAGCAAACTGAAAAGTGTGCAGAAAATGTAACTGATAAGTGCTGCTGCAGATACACAGCCTCATCTCTAGGGCTGCAGTTTTATCAGATATCTTGGCTAAATGTCAAACAATACCATCAGCTATTTGAAGATAAATATTAGCCAGAGACTGTCTGAAATAATTTCCCCAAGCACCATTCAATTAACCTACTTGGCTAAAAGGTGATACAAAAGTCAATATTTTGTAACAGATGCCTGTGCTTCAGTTGAAACTAATCAATAGACATCCAAGCAATTTCAAATTAAAGGCCGATATAGACAAAGTTAAAGAGAACTATCAAGCAGTTTAGGCACCAAATGTGTTCTAACTGAAAATAGCCCTGTTATTTGATTCAAGCTATTCCCTGGGTTAAATTTTCAATATATCACTGTTTTTATTAAATTCACCCTCCTTCTGCTGAAATAAAAACAAAAGCCAGTTTAGAACCCCCCAAACCTTGCATGAAGGCTCCCTGCTAGTTCTACAAGAGCTATTAACTGCATCCGTGTATTTGCATTCTTCTTAGTTTAGCAGATTTGGGATATAAAACTAGATATCGTGGGGCCTTCTGTTTGTGGCACAGGTAGGCTAATAAGCACAAAGAAGGCTAAATGGCACTCAGCAGTGTTAATTAGTCCATGCAAACTGCTGTAGGGACATGGCCACGTAACCTGTAATTTTGGGAGCAACCCATCCACACCATAATGTAATTTAGGGTGCCACTACTGGGCATGGTACATGCGGGTACTATGGAGACGTAGCATACGTCTCTTGAAAATAAGTCTTAACATCTCAGCCATTTAGGCCAATTTTGCCACTGAGCCTATGTTATTCTTGATTTGTAAATGACTTATGAGACTTGAGCGTCAAACAAGGCAAGAATAAACAGAAATATCAGTAAACACCAATGTCTGTGATGTAAGAAACAGTTTCTTGTTTACTAAAAAAAATCCTGTTTATAGAATGAGATGTCAGTACAGACAAAGAGGTCATACAAATAGCTGTGTTGGTATATCCCCCACTTATACTTTACCAAAGCAGGAGATAGGACTTATGAGAGTGCTTCCGTTGAACTGCCTTGGCTTCATGTAGCCATCTTCACATCTCCGGCTAGCTATTCTTTTTCCCTGCAAGAAGAGATCAGAAGCTTACAGAAGGATCATTGCCTGCAGCTGTATGAGTTTCTTGTGTTACCCAGCCTAGAAAGCTCAAAAGGAAAGACTTCACTTTCTGCTAAACAAGTGACCCAACATGGGGAATTAGTGATTTCTTTGAACACAGACTCCTGGTGATGACAGGACTTTGTAGCCTGTCTATAACTGCCTACATCTTTCTTCTCCTTCTGAGATTGGTAAATCTGCCTCAGATTACCAATCCCAAATTGGCTATACTCCTTAAATTCCTGAATGTGTGTGCTATTTTGGATAATGAATGGTTGCTTTGATGGAGACAGGCCAGCTATCTGTCCTTTTTCCCTCTGAGTCCTAAACCAGCTCAAATGTTAAAGATAGGAGATGGTCCAGCCCCTGTCAATATCATAATTTTTAGAACTATGGACACAATTCAGTCTCATCAAGTGATGTTTGGCCCCAAAGTTGACAGGTGGGACTGAGTGACAGCAAACCCAGGCATAACCCTACTTCCCCTTTTCTCTTCTGTCAAAGGAAACCTTGGAGGGTTTTCCAACCCAAGACAATTTTTGGACAAGGGCAGAGTTCAAATAATAGTGAAAAAAAATTGGTTGTCAGTAATTAGTTTGCATATTATCAGTAAAGAAAACGATTGGGTTGGCAACTCTGCTTGACTGCAGCAATGGTTTATACTCTACAGCTCCCACCCCAGTGGCCTCCAACTCACTGCCCACACCTTTGTACCACCTCCACCCCACACCATACTGACCTCAACCCACCCCTCAGGCTTACTCCCCCCCTGCCACTGTCTGCTTACCTGCCACCCAGCAGTGTTACAGGCCTTTGGGAGGCAGCACCAGGAGCACTGCTAATACCAGCATATAGCTGGGGGTTAGGGAAGGAGTTATGGAGAGTCCCATGGGCCACAAGTACCTGGGAAGAGCTCCCTCCAGGGTACTAGTCTTCCTCATGGACATAAGGGGAGCATCCAGATGAGCGTGCATGTGCCTGTTGTGGCATCTCAAAACAGTTTGAGATGCCGCAAGAGGCACGCTAAAAATGAAAAAAATGTTCCCCACACTGAATATTTGTAGTGTGGACTCAAAATTTGATACTGGGAAATCTTGGTATTAAAAAAAAATACACAGTGGAAAAAAAGCAGCACAGGGCACATTCCTGGAGCATGCTTTGAAACAACCGGAGGCTGATTCCTCCAGAAAGAGGCTGGGACTGGGAATCCAGCCAGAGTGTCTTTATGGCTGCCCCATAGCCCTGCTGCATCAGCATGCTGGGGCAAAAAGGAGTGGGGCAAGGCAGCAGTGGTGACCCGGACACAGGCGCTGTCACAGGTAATTAGGGATGTGGGGGTGGAGGGGGACTGTGTGGTTTCTGGGGGAAGAGTTGTGGGTGTGGGGTGTGTAGGTGTGTGTGTGAGGGGCATGTGGGGTATGGGGGAGTGGCAGGGGTGTGGGGGGTACCACATGACCACCACCCCATCTAACTCCTGTGGTGCACAGCCCCCAGCAATGGTAGCAGCAGCCAGCTGGGCTGCCGGGGCCATGGTCCAGCACAGGCACAGCCCAGTAGGCAGCACAGCACTGCCTGACCTGGGATCTGCACATGGTGAACATTGCCAGCCTGACCTGGCCCAGCCTGTGCTGCCCCACTAGCACGCACCTTTGGACAGAAGTCGTGGCTGGTGGCAGGAGCCATACTGATCTTGTCCAAAGGTATGCACTGGCAGGGCAGGGCAGGGCAGGCCGGGCCAGGCCAGATTGGGCTGCCTCTGTTTTCCATGTACAGACCAGGCCTGGGTCAAGTGGTGCTACACCACCCCAGGGCTGTGCCTGCAGCAGGCTCTGGCCCTGATGGCCCAGCTGGCTGCTGCTGCCAGCACCAGTGGCTGTGTGCTGCTGGAGGGGGGCAGCAGGTGTATGGAAGCCCTCTTCAAACCCTCCCCACAAACCCCACACCCACAACAGCCCCCACAAGCCATACACAAGGGGCAGGCAAAATACAGCCCTCGGGCTGGATCCAGCCCGCCAAGCACTTTCATCTGGTTCGCTGGGTCCCCCAACAAATTGTGCCCTGCTCAGCCTTTCTTCCCATGAGGGTGGGAGTGAGGCACCTATATGTACATGCAGCCCCAAAAATGAATCCTATTGCCTGCCTCCCACCCTCGTGGGTGGAAAGGCCAGTCTGGCCAGCCTTCAGCTTCTGTGTGGGGTTGCTGCTGTGATCCCCAGGGACCTGCTCCACTTACCTAGTATCCTGCTTACTCCAGGAAGCAGGTAGGGAAGCAGCAGGGGTGAGGCTGCAGCTGGGCAGGAACATGGAGCGTAGGGCTGGGGCTGGTGGCAATGCAGAGCCTGCACCCAGGGGGACATGGCATAGCGTGGAACTGGGGTGGGCAGCATGTGGGTGTGGGGGAGATGTGGGGACCGCACCACACTCTCCCCATGGGCTGCAACCAGGCAGCAGCAGGGATGCTCAGGGTGCAGGTGCCTGGCAGTGTGGCTCTGGCCAGTGCTGCACATCGCAGCATGGGATGCAGCCTCTGCCAGATCCCCTGTATAACCGGCACTCCACACCACTCACGTGCAGCCCCCGCACTTGCACAACAGGGAAGGAAGCCCCATGTACTGGAGACAGCTGCCTTCCCTGCCAGGGCTGCGCAGCACCGAGGAGAAGCCTCAGGTACTGGAGCTGGCTGCCTTCCCTGCATGAGGCTTCTCTCCAGTGCTGTGCAGCCCCGGAACAGAAAGCAGTTGGCTCCAGCACATGGGGCTTCCCTCCCTGCTGTGCAAGTGCAGGGGGTGCTGGTGATACAGGCAGCCAAGTGGAGGCTGCACCCCTCGTTGTGATGTGCAGCGCTGGCCAGAGCCATGCCCTGCCAGGCAGCTGTGCACTAAGTGCCCTGACTACTGCTGCACCATAGGGGGGATGCAGGGGGGGTCCCCACACACCCCCAATTTCCTTCACACCCCCACCCTGCTTCCACAACCCCCCACATATACACAACCTCCCAACATACCCTATGGTCCCCCACATACAGCCACATCCCCTCACAACTCCCCCCACATCCTATGACATACACCCCCCCCACAATATACACAACTAAGAATTTATTTTTGAGCTATTTTGTAATCACCTTCATATACACTATGCACACAAATCATGACAAAAATATTTTTTGTAATAAAATTAAAATATGTTATAATGAGTGTTTGACTTTTAGTGTATGATTTGTTTCTTTTCTGGTTTGGGCAACCCATCCTCACAAAAGGAGTATTTCTGGGAGGCAAGGGGAAGGACTTCCAGTGGCAAAGGTCAGGGGTTAGGGGTGGGATGTCTGGTCCCAAGATGGTAACAAGGGGGCAGGACAACTGTTAAGGCTTGGGACTACCCATGAAGCCCTCAACAGCTCACCAAAACTCATTAAGTGGCCCTCCATCTGAAATAATTGCCATACGCCCACCCACAAACCCCACACCCTACATCCCCCTCACCCTCCTGCACATCCCCACACCCCCATCCCCTTATCCCTCCCACATACCCCACATACCCCAATACTCACCCCCCCACACATACACACACCCAAGAACCCCACACCCAGCCCACAACACCCCTTCCCACCCCCTTCCTGCAAACCTCACATCCCCCCCACATCTCATACCCTGCATGCCCAGCTGCCAGACAGGATGGGACCTGCTGGTGGAAGCTATGGCTGCAGGAGCAACTATGTCCATATCCTGGTTAACGAAGGGGTTAGGGGGAGCTTTGATTTTTCTATGATAAAAAAACCAAAAGAAAACACCAAAACATACAGATATTTAGAATTTATTTTATTATGATGACAGAAGCACTGGTAGGCTTCCAAACTGCTTTAAAATTGTAAATATATAAATATTTCCCAACTGATCTCTCTTTCTCTGTCTAGTATATATAGTGGTGTTTCACTTTAATTGTGGAAGAACACAAATTTTTGGTTTTTTAAAGAGTGAATTTGGGATTTTTTTCATCAGAGAATTTGCAATTTTTAAACAGGGAACACCAGGATTCCTGCTAGTGAGGCAAGTGGCAGGACCCAATCAGAGGAGCCCACCCAGGGCTGGCACTGGGGACCCAGCTGGACACAAGATGAGGTGGCTGGCCTCCTGTTTTGACTGTTCAAAGTGGGCCACCACAATGAGCACATCTTCCAGGTGATAGCTGTCCAGATGGCAGGGTGGAAGCACATTTGCTGCACAAGGCCAATGGTGCAGCCACAGCCGATTGGCAGCTAGCCCAGAGATGCAGACAGTTCTGCTGTAGTGCACATGCCACAGCTCAGGTAACCGTGCAGTCCCCATCCATGTCTGGCAGGTGTGCAGACATGGGGCTGCAGGTCCAAGGGGGCGGATGCTGAGACAGGTGGCAACAGGTCATAGCCAGGCAGCAGCCCCCACTGCCAGACTGCTGCAGTGAGTAGAAGGTGCAGGGGCCACTCTAGGTAAGGGCTGCTGCAGCAGTCTAGCTGGTACAAGTGGCGAGTGTCCCCAGATACCAACTGGCCAGGCCTCAGCAGCTCCTAAGAGGAAGTAGCCCTGAGCTGCTCACCAGGGCAATTTTTTATACTGCTGGGGCCAGCACAGGTGACCTTCAGCTCCCCCTGGATGCAGATCAGGGGGGAGTGGAGCAGAATCAATTGGCCCCACACCAAGGTGCACGTTCGGGTATGTGTGCTGAGGCACAAATATCCGATACAAATTTGTGCCATTTCTATTTGAGCTCCTGCAAGCACACATTCCTGCATGTGTGGATGTGCCCAAGGTGGCACTGCTGTACTCAGTCTGTGCTTCAACACTGCCTCTAGCTTCTTTTCTACCACAGAGCTTTAATCATCTCCAGTTGCTTTGTGTTTTTATGGACAGAACAATTTTTTTAAAATGGATTTTATACACAAGCATTTTTAGTCTGGTTATTTATGGAATGTCCATAAATTTACAGACAACCCTAGACTTTGACAAACTTAATAGACTCTGATAAAACTAACAGTAATTTCAGAGGACTCTCCTGGCGTCCTTTAAATGTAGTCTTGCTTAACAACAAAGAATGCACAAGAATTCTGTGATTTCCGATTGACGTTCTTGAGGCTTTACAAGCCTTCTTCAATGACTTCCTAGGGAAACCCCCATCTTTACTGACAGCCAGGGGACCCTTGCAGGCACACAGGCACACTCCTGCTGCACTTAGCTGATGTCCATGAGAATTTGAACTTGCTGCTGAACTTGGCTGCTACTGACTTCCATGGGCCTGACACCCACAAAACCACCACTGTCATCAGTGAAGCTTCTGACTGACTTCCACAGGCCAAGATAATCAGATGAGTATTCTTCCTGTGTGCTTTTCCTTCTGCTCTTTTATTAGGTCAAGACCTTTTTATATTCAGTAAATACTTTTGTGTAGGAAGTGATTATTACTTTCTGTTAATTTTACAAACTCTTTTGTCAAGGGCTGATGATCCAGGGAAGTCCTAAAATTGGGTCACTGTATATAGTCTTCCATCAGTCTATGTAGAGATTATATAGCTACCATCCTGCCCCTGGAGCCACTGCTGACATAAACTCTATCCACTTGCTCCAGCTAGGACGCACAAAGACCAGCAATTAGGCAGAACAGAAGGCTCAGAACTATGCCAAAGGGCTCATGGTGAATCTCAGAGTGAAACTGCTATCAGGCTGTCTCAAGACTGAGCATGGGTCTGAGATAAAGTGCAGCGCTGGGATGAGCACTGAGGTCTCCTCCAAGTAACCTACTTCACCTAATGGCTGGTGTCTGGTATGCCCAGCAAAAGCAAATAGGCAGGGTTCATTTTGTCAGTAGTGGGGGTTGAGAGAGAAACTAGACAGATAGCCCTAGGCTGCCTGATTTATTTACCTGTTGAAAAGCTGTAATTTCTGGAATGTGACTCCATGCAATGTATAGTATGTGAATCTTTCTGTCACAGATTTCATGATCTTATTAAGAACTATTAGAATGGATTCTCTTTCCCACTAAAGACTATGAATAACAAAATTTCTGTTGTTCCAGTGAAAATACTGGTTCACCAATGATTACAGCACCTGATTTATTACTTCCTGGATTGTATTACTCTGTTAATGAAGAATACATTGAAAAAACACAGTAGCTAGTAACTAAGGCAAATAGATAAAGCTGATTTACAAGAACATTCTTGATTTTTATCATGCGTCAGCCAGCCAAAAAAGCCAATTTTCAAAAAACAAAGCTTGGAGAACTGCAAAACTTGGGTTTTGGCATTACTTGAAAGTTTATATTGACTAAAGGAATGTGAGTGTCCTTTTTAATCTAACACTCCATGATCCCTTTTTCTCCTGATAACAGACTTAAAAGTGTGGAGATTCTTTTCAGAGTTGTAAAATAGACTGAGGCAGAAACATGAGCAGATCCTTATATGGAAAATATTATTTGATTTACATTTCCTGGTGACTAAGAATGGATGCAAATAGACTGAGACACATCACTTGCCTCCTAACCCTAAAATCATAATCAAGCAAATTACTAGTAATGGGTTGTCCAGCCTTTCATATCTAGACCTCCAGTTGAACCCAGCCAGTTCCGAACACCATTCAATTCCTTATTTGAAATTTGTTTCCAGTTCCTAAGAATAAAGTGCCCCTGTCAGTGGGAGTTTTGTCATTGGTGTACCAGTTAAGGCTAAATGAGTAAAACACTATTCATCTCAGCTGCCAAATTACTTCAGGGATCTGAAGCAGAAAATGCAAGCTAAGTGGCCATCTTCTGTACCTAGGTTTTACACAATGTATAAGAATCTGTGGATTATCTCCAAATTCCCCTCTTGTGATGCTATATTTAAATTTCAACAGATTAACGTATAAGTGTTCAAGAACTGGTTCCCTGAGGAAGAGTATCGAATAAACTGGTAGAAGTGCCATTCAGACAGCCAAGAATAAACTCACATGCCACTGTTCTGTTGATTTATTCCAGAGCTATGCACCTGGGCTCTACAGCTGTCAAACATACTCCATCTGGAGTAACAGCTGTTTGCTCAATAGTTGTCATATTGTCTGACACAAACAATCAACTGCTAAATTTGTATTCGGACATTCTGTACTTAGTTTGAAATAATGGAAATGTCATATTTTCCTCCTGTCCTGGGGTTTGGAATATTTTTTCTCACTGTTCATAAGGTTTCTGAATTGGAAAATTGTTGTACTCCCTTAAGCCCAAATTTTCAAAAAGTAGTTACTGATTTTGGGACCCAACAAATTTTAGGGTGAGCAATTTTTTCCATTTAGGAAGATATTTTCAGATGTACCATAACTTGAGTTGAAGTTGTGGGTGTTCAGCATCTATGGAAAGGTCAAATTCAGTGTGTTTCAATGCAAATGAGCACAATGAAATGTAAGTAAGAAGAGGAAGAGGTATGTAGACCCTATCTTTAAAGATAAGAGTCACAAGGTTGTATTTAGATGTCAGGGAAATGACATGGCCGGATCAGTGGGCCAGGAAGATAAGATCAGTAGTTGCGTTTGTCTGAATTAGAAGGCAGGCTACATATGTATCAAGGAGGGCATAGAGGAGTAGGTTAGAGTAGTTAGAGCAGGAAATGGTGAGTCTCTGGATAAGAGACTTAGCTGTGGAGACAAATACAAGGACAGATTTAAATGGAAACATTGTGTGCATCTACACATTGCCCTATGGTGACACTGTTACTGCAACATGCTTTAGTATTTCCTTTTGGATTTGGCCTTTATCAGGGACAGTGATTTGATTTGTTGATTTGGATCACTGTCCCCAATTCAATTTGGCTGAATCCAGATCTGAGGATTTGATGCTGATTCAGAGAATCAGCAATTCGGCCACAGACATAGCTTTAAATGATTTTTCTACATACCTTGAGGTACCAGGTACAGCTTGTGAATGCTGCAATGCTGGGGTGGATGGAGTGTCCAACAGGATCATGTAGGGCCTTCCTGCGTGTTTGGCAGCGAACCTGGAAGTGGACCGGAAGTACTGCACCCACCTGGCTCAGTGATTGGCTTTGGGGGGACCCCATGTGCCTCCCCAGACCCAGGAGGCACCAGTCGCTGAGCCAAGGGGTGCAGGGCATCCCTCCAGCGCACTCCCCGGCAGACCCAGAAGTAGACCGGAAGTGCTTCTAGTCCACTTCCTGGTCTGGTGCCGAGTGTGCTGGGGAGCCCCTTGTGCTCCTATGGGACGCGCCATCTGCCCCAGCATCACAGCATTCACGAGCTGCCTGGTACCTTGAGGTATGTAGAAAACACATTTAAAGCTGTGTCTATATCTGAATTGCCAAATCTTTCCGAATCTCTCCAAATCGATTCAGAGGGTTCTGATTTGATTCATAGTTTCATAGTTTCATAGTAGCTAGAGTCGGAAGGGACCTAGGTAGATCATCTAGTCCGACCCCCTGCCTTGGCAGGAAATAGCACCGGGGTCAGATGACCCCGGCAAGGTGCTCATCTAACTTCCTTTTAAAAATCCCCAGGCTAGGAGCCTCCACCCATCAAATGTGCACACCCACAATGATTTCTGATTCCCAGGAGCATAGTTGATTCATTTATTTTTCTAAGTCCTAAAATATAAACAGACACAAAAACACCGGAAAAAGTTCTGAATGGTCTTCTTTTGGACAACATCCCAACAATGTGGATCTCCACAATGGCTGTGCAAAGGAAGAAGTTTGCAGAATGATAATTCTTCCCTTGAAGAAGGATCAGATATTCACTGGTATCCCAATTTGAAAAAAAAAGAGTATGAGGCATAATGGGTGTCAGAAGTAACTAAGGAGCAGGCACCAATGATGCTGTCATTTAATTGAAGAAAGTTGCTCTGTTTACCTAGACTGGCCAATGCCAATACTTACAATTTGTTGAGTAACAGTTTTTGTGAAAAAAGAATCTAGGAAATTGATATCCTTGGAATTAGCCACTGTTTTCTCTCTCACCAACAGGTGGCACATAAGCAACATGCTTGAGTTGGCATTCCCCCACTAAATACCGTAGAGATGATAGCATTGTTTATTTCCATACCCCAGTCCTGATTTCTGACTAAGGTTAGACATGGGCTAAACATTCGTAGACTCTCAAACAGTATATGGTTTGTGACGGAGGTCAAACATCACTGTAACACTTAGTCATCGTCTGTCAGAGTAAAGTCTAAAGGGTGAAATTTGGTGCAATATATTTACTTTATACACACAGAGGAACTCTATTTTTCATGCTGAAAAATATTTTTCATGAATGAAAAATAAGAAACATGTTTGCAAATGTTCACTTAAGACCTTGTGTCGGTGGGAGGGTTCAGCCACGATAGGTGAAAATATGGCTTGCAGTACAATTTTTTGGCACGAAAAATTATTACATTTAAATTGAAATGGAACAATAAGTTTGGTTGTATGGCTACCAGATGCACCATTTCTGTCCTAGACTTACCAATGGGTGAGCATCAAGACACTTAAAAACTGGATGCTGCTTGAATGAACCTCTCTAAGCTTTCATGCCTCTCCAAAGCTTGTGCAGAATTCTGGGCCTGGGAAACTGGGCTGACTAAGGGCTAAAAGTCTGTTGCAAAAATTTTGACACCAAACTTTGAGAAAGCATTTCTATCATAACTACACTGACATTTACAATATTAACCAGTGCTTTATCCAGCCACACAGCTTCTGCAGCTTCTCCTTACAAGCAGGACATCCTATAGTCTCAAAAAGAAGAAGAATCATGAAGTCCATTAGGGATTCTGCTATTGACAATCTGTTTTTACATGGAAGGTGCTCAGATCTATTGGTGATGGCTATATGAACCCCCTAAGCAGCTTGATAGCTAGATAGATACTTCAGGTAGAAAAGGAATGTTGTTCATGCCTTTTGAGGTCACTGCCCCATTGGGAGCTGGGAAAAACAAAGGGAGGGAGAGAGGGGTCTTTTATCTACAGAGTTCATAAAAATATTTCTGAGGAAAACATTTATTGCCCTAGGAATGCGACAGAATGCACATTTTCTAGAGGATTCTTTCACAGTTCCCCCATAAAGTCCATACATTTGCATACCTGCCTGTGTATATTTTCACACAAAGAGTAGGAGAGAAAACCAGGAACCATTTCTAGTGGATTGGGTTTTAAGGTCAACAGTACATCTTTGCTCTTTAGACTTAACTACCCTGTGCCTCTGATTCCTGGTTGTACCTGTAATTTATACATGCAGGACACACTGCAAACACGTTAATAAAATATCCCCAAGCAGCCTATTTAAGACTTTGTCTAATTTTAAACCAGTCTGTCCTGGGACCTGAAACAACACCCTCTGAAGTTTGTGGGCCTCTTTTGACTGATTTCAATGCCAGTTGCATTGGGCCATGTATCCTCTTTAATTGGCAACATTCTTCACTTAAAGGAAAATTCTACCCAGTGAAGAAGAGAAGACTGAGAGGGGACCTGGTGGCAGTCTATAAACTTACCGGGGGGACCAGCGGGGAATGGGAGAGACCCTGTTCCCCTGAGCACCCCCTGGAGTAACAAGGAATATCGGCCATAAGTTGTTTGAGAGTAGGTTCAGGCTGGACATTAGAAGGCACTACTTCACTGTCAGGGCGGCTAGGATCTGGAACCAACTTCCAAGGGAAGTGGTGCTGGCTCCTACCCTGGGGGTCTTTAAGAGAAGGCTAGACAATTACCTTGCTGGGGTCATATGAGCCCAGTGAATACTGGGCTCACCTGCTCAGAGCAGGGGGGCAGACTTGAAGATCTACTTGGGTCCCTTCTGTCCCTACATCTATGAATCTAAGAAGAGACTGCTCAAGGCCCTAAATCTCCATGTTAGCCACTCAGTAAGGGCTTGGCAGATTGTGAATTAAAGATGTAGTTTAGTTTGCAACAATACTGCTGTCAGGTCACCCCCTGGTCACAGGAGAGGCAGGCAGGCTCCTCAGAAAAAAAGGATTGGGTCCCTCACTGCTTCTGACTTCAGCAGGCAAAAGTGGTGAGGGGCCCGATTCTACCCCCCAGCAGAGCCTGACCATCTCTTCCTCAGCCACGGTGCAAGCTCCTGGCAGGCCAAGTGGCCCCTGAGCTGCAGGGGGCCCTGGTCCTTCCCTCCGTTTTGGCAGCACCCCCTGGGGCCATGGGTGCTGTGCCAGCTCAGGGTCAGGGAAGAATTGGATCAGGCCAGGTGCCACCTCCAAGCTGGGGCAGCACCCAGCCTGCTAGCTGCCTGCCTGGGTGGCCTGGGGGGTACTTCTGCTGTGGAGGAAGGACTGGGGCCCCAGTGGGGGACATAGGGGTTATAAAAACTAATCGAGGTAATGGGATAAGAATCTGCAGTCCTGGTATCAGGTCTAAACCAAGACCTGCTGAAACAGAGAATAAAAGGCACAATATGTATATTCACTGTGCTCATAGCTTTATGTGGGTGTGTGGCTGGCTGATCAAAATGGAAAGGGCATTTTAAAAGAACTTATACCAGCTGTCTAAGTCTTTGAATATTGTTAAGAACCAATGACATTCCATTACTGCCTAACAAAGACCTTACTCTCCCCTGAAAATTCAGTCCAACCGTCTAAGATGCACCTAGGTTTCCATCACAGAAACTATTGCAAAGAGAAATCCTTCTCTTAGCAACTTATCACACATTAGAACAACATTCTTTTGAGACTGAATCATATAGCTATAGTGCAGTGACAATAGCACGCAAGCCCTCACCGTTGCCCTTGTGTTCTCAGCAAAGTTCTATATACAACTGTGAGTGCTAGTATTAGTGCCAGCTGCTTTCTGGTGGTCTTGTTTGAGAAAGGAGATATAGAAATATGCACCGGGGAGATGTGCTCATTTTTATTTTTAGACAGATCTTTACAGCCTTGGACTGCTATCAGGAAAAGGGAGTTCCAGCCGTGGTAAACAAACTTTGAACTAAAAAGTCTTAGGTAACTATTCAGATCCCAGAAGAATGAAGAATGAAGCTGTGGGGCCTTATGGGAATTAAAATGAGCAAACCTCATCTAGCTTCAGCTCCACATTCCCACAACACTCCCCTGCAGCCACTTGCCTGTCTGTAACAGTCTCTGGCTGAGGAGAGTCCAAGTATCACTTAACCCACTATACATTTAAGTCTCTGAGGCCTCTGATGAGTCCTATGTACAAATTAGAAAAAGAGCCAGAAGTGTAATATTCCAAGCAAGGGAGGGTGGATGGCAGTTAGAGAATCTAACTTCTAAACCCAGTCAAGACAGGATGGCAAACAGGGAACTGTAATGGTGACCTGGCTACCAGACACGTTGGTGTATAGGAAAGTTCACAAGGGGAAGAAAATAACATGTCATGTAGTAGTGGTGGCCAAGCCATGGCTTGCAAATCACATACAGATCCTGGGCAGTTTAAATGCAACTTCTGAAGAAAGTCAGCTCAATAAAAAGATTCTTTTTCTTTCTCTTTGTTCATTATTTTCTACTAGCAAATTGCCCATCAAGAATGATGGGCTAGGGAGCTGGCAGGGACAAAGCCCCACAGCCAGTCACATGCCCCACCCCCACCACTCCTCATCCGGCCCTGCTCTACCCCCACCCCTCTCCCGCAGCTTTGGTTCTGACCCCTCTCCTCCCCTCCCCCCTCTGTTTCAGTTCTGATCCTGCTCCCCCCCCGCCCCCCCCCCCCCGCTTCAGGTCTGACCCCGCTCCCTGCCTCCCCTTCCTGCTTCGGGTCCGATCCTGCTCCCTGCCATCCCACTGCTGCATTGGGTCCAGCCCCCCTCCCCCTGTCCCCCTGCCGCTTTGGGTCTGACCCCCTTCCCCCCTCCCCCTGCCACTTTGGGTCCGACCCCACTCCACCTCACTGCCACTTCAGTCCAGCCCCACTCCCCAACTTCCCTACACTGCTTCAGGTCCAGCCCCACCGCTTTGGGTATGACTCCGCTCCCCCCACTGCTGCTCCGGGCTTGCCTGCTCCCCACTCCCCTCCCTTCCTCCCTCCCTGCCCACCACCTCCCCTTCCCTGCTGGCTGTTCTGGAGAGTGTCCAGGCAGGGGGGCACCACCACCATGATTCCCCACTTCACCCTCAGGCAGGGAGGCATGGGGAAGCCTTGCTGCTTGGGCGGCCTAGGTGTGCTCCCTACTGCCAAACTTCTGTGGCAGCAGCACAAACTTGGGCCTGTGCAGCCCAGGCTGCCCATCCAATAGTCACCTGCCCTCTCTGCGACACATGTGCAGTTGGCCAGAAGCATTACAGAGAGAGAGACACACAAATTAAGTCTTTTGTTATATTAGAATTTTTTTTTTTACGTCTTATTTTTTTTATTTATGCTAATAAATTGTTTAAGAAGTGTGGTGGTGAGAGGCCCCCACAGGCACTGGGAATGCTGGGGTCAACCCCCAGAGTTCCTGAAGGGAGAAAGAGAGCCCCCTGCACCCTGGGAAACTTACCTCCTGGATGGGCTGGGGCGGAGCAAGACCCGCTCGAGCTGGCGTTCTGCTGGCTCTTCAAGAGGCTGCTTTCCAGGTGGGGTGGTGGCCGGCTGATTGAAGCATCTGATGCCACTACCGTGGGGAATTTAAAAACCCTGCTAGAAGCCAGCAGGGGAGAGAGAGATGGCTGGGAGTGCACTGGCCGGAGGGGAGCTCCAGGCTCCAGCAGCAGAGACTCTACTGGCACTGCCCTGTGGCAGTGGAGCAGGAGCAGTGGCTGGCATCAAACTGGGGACAGACTTTTCCCAGCTTCTCTACATTAAAGAATTTCAGGCAGGCGTTCCTCTCGGGGAGGCTCAGACCCCTGTGGCTAGGGGGATTGGGGCTGTTGGAGCAAACTTCATTTGGACAATGAGCTGGACCATTACCATCAACACTGCATACCCAAGTGGTTGGCGTGTGGACAGGGTGTAGGGGAGGCGGAGCCCTGAGGAACACTGTGGCACACCCATGAGTACTCCATCTACAGGACATTTCATAGATTTCATAGACATCAGGGCTGGAAGGGACCTCAGGAGATCATCGAGTCCAGCCCCCTGCCCAAAGGGCAGGAAGTCAGCTGGGGTCATAGGATCCCAGCAAGATAAGGATCCAATTTACTCTTGAAGGTGTTCAATGTAGGTGCTTGAACCACCTCCGCTGGCAGACTGTTCCAGACCTTGGGGGCTCGGACAGTAAAGAAATTCTTCCTTATGTCCAGCCTGAAACGGTCTTGCAGGAGTTAGTGACCGTTCGACCTAGTCATCCGTTGGGGCGCTCTGGTGAACAAATGTTCCCCCAGATCCTGGTGGTCACCCCTGATAAACTTATAGGTGGCCATCAGATCACCCCTGAGCCTGCGCTTTTCCAGGCTAAAGAGTCCCATGGCTCTCAGCCTGTCATCGTAAGATCTGTTTTCCTGACCTCTGATCATGCGCGTGGCTCTCCTCTGGACTCTCTCAAGCTTCTCCACATCCTTTTTGAATTGTGGAGCCCAAAACTGGACACAGTACTCCAGCTGCGGCCTCACCAAGGCCGAGTACAAGGGGAGAATGACGTCCCGGGATTTGCTCGAGAAGCATCTATGGATGCAAGCCAGCATTTATTAGCTGCAGCATCGCATTGCAGGCTCATGTTCTCTTGTGGTCAATGATGACCCCCAAGTCTCTTTCTTCTGTAGTGCTATCCAACGTAGCACTGCCGAGCCTATAAGGGTGCTGCAGGTTTTTCCTCCCAAGGTGGAGAACCTTGCATTTTTTGGTGTTAAACACCATGAGGTTCTCGTCTGCCCATTTGCTGAGCATGTCCAGGTCAGCCTGGATCACCTGCCTATCTTCTGGCGTGGATGCTTTGCCCCAAAGTTTGGTGTCATCGGCGAACTTGGCCAGTCCACTCCTGACTCCAGTGTTCACATCGTTAATGAAGATGTTGAACAGTATGGGTTCAAGGACAGAGCCTTGAGGGACCCCACTGGTCACAGGGCACCACGAAGAGTGACTGACGTCAATTACAACCCTCTGGGTCCGACCACGGAGCCAATTTCCCAGCCAGCGGATCGTGGTGGAGCCAAGGCCACAACTGGCCAGTTTGGCCAAGAGGTGATCATGGGATATCAGATCAAAAGCTTTTTTGAAGTCAAGATATATGACATCAATCTCTTCATGAGGGGAGGAAAGACCGCACTGAACCCCATCCTTCTTTACATATACCATCAAGTCATGGCAGGAAAGTTGGGGGAACCCCAACCTTGGGGCACAGCCATACTCATCACGCTGACTCGTGGCGTGACAAGAAGTTATTGTTTGAGCTGGGGTCCTGCATACTGATCATGGATCCTGGGATCTTGGTCATATCAAGATTTTGGTTTGCAGCTAAAAGGGTTGGTAAGTTTGGCCAATCCTCCTATATAGTCTTTCAGGCTTCCTAGACTTTAAGTAACCCCTAGAATTCCAGCTTTCTCCTGATGGCAGAGTGACCACTAGAACTCAGCAACTTATGTCAAGTGATTAAATAAATCTCATAGTACATAACATGGACTACATTAATCTCCAAATGAGCTCCAGTGAATTTCACTGAGGATAAATTTGGCCAAGCATTCCATAATGTCACTGGGTTTTGCCAGGGCAGCCAAGCACAATTTGCATTAAATTACAGAAAAATGTAGAGGATGAATTGAAAAGATTTGGGATTTTATACTTGGAATGGTTAGTGTACGTATGTATTTATTCCTGTCTTCTGGAAGGGAAAGACTATATAAAAAACGTAATTTATTAATGTGACTATGAGATCTAATGTTTATCTATATTTAAGAATGCATATCACATCATAGTTTTGCATTTGTATGAAAACAGTAATCAGTTTAATTTAAACAAAATCTAATGCTACTATAAAAATACTGATTAAACGTAAAACTATGATTAAACATAAAACTAAGGTGATTGTCAGTACCTGTACCAGTGCCCATGAGCCACAGTAAAATTAGGGGTAATATTTTCAAAACACTTTAGTGACTTGTGCCTGCACGCCTTCTCTGAAGTGTCTAATATATTTAAGATCCTAAGTCCATAGACATGTGAATGAGATATCCTCAGAAAACCCTAGTTACCCCAAGAAAAAAATAATGTTACAAAAAGGTGCAGCCCCTTGACTTCAAGTAAATCTGCACCAGTTTGGAAATCAGTTCTAATCAAGGACAATTCCTTCCTAGAACAGCTCTTTGTTTGTGTGCAGTTGCCCTCAGACTGCTACCTCCAGGTATGTGTGTCAAGGTTGCATATTCTTGGGCAACTCCATTAGTGTAGGCAACAAGACATGGGCCATAGCTGAAAGCCATTCCAAAGAAGGCCTTAGGTGCCTAGCTTCCAAAGTAAAATCCAGATCCCAGAGTTAGATGCCTCTGGGTGCATATACACAAGCACAGCATGTTGGAGCAGACTCAGTTAATTAAGTCTGCTAGAGAGTGGTAATCACTGTGCTCCAGCCAGTTTCCACATCTTGTGTATCAGCGTCCCCATGCTTTGAAATGGTGGCAGGCTTGCTTTAATTAAAGCTTATTTGAGGAGCTTTAGATAGTGCCCCCACTACCATTTTGAAACATGGGAACACTGATACATGAGATACTCTGGGCACTTTAATTAGATCGGCTCTCGGAGTTGTTCTAATTAAAGCCCCTCCCACCACGGGCATGTGTAAAAGTGTCCTATGATTCTTATCCAGTGGATGGGGGAAATCAGATGATTCAAAAATTGACATAGTAAGAGATAGCTAATAAAAAGCACTAAGTACATGAGTTTATCTGAAATTTCATCCTTCTATAATGCTCAGGTGCCTAAGTCAGGACTGCAATGAAAGTATTTCCATTTAATCAGGATCCAGATCCTAAAATGCACTTCTGAAACAAAATATTAATTGAAGGAACTCAGCAGGGCTCATCCTTTTCAAAATGACAGTGATGGTGGTGCTGCCCCTAGTTTATATAATAGTCCAATGAGGTGGTTTTGATCTTTTTAGACTCAAGTCACTCTGGACAGAGTCAAGGCACCTCTCAAAATATTCCAGCTCTTATTTTTCAAATATTTCTGAGTACTCTACAGGAAAAATAATAGAGCAATTTTGTTGCAAAGAACTCAAAAACATTCTGCCCTGTTGTAGTATTTTTAATGCTACAGATTACTATTTGAAATCTCTGGGTTTATCTTGTGAATCATGTTTTCACACCTAATAGCACTAACATTGCAGGGCACCACATGGCACCCTTGAAAAGCTTTAAGGCACCCTAGAAGCCCCTGGCATGCTGGTAGGGAATCAGAAAGAATTCAGAACCACATACCTTATCTCTATGAAATGTTCTAATCAAAGGCTAATATTTGGGGGTGCACCTTTCATTCTTCCTGTTGAAGTTGGACCTCTATGCAAAAAAGGAATCCAAGATTTATGGAGCCAAAAAGAGAACAGACAAGAGGGAATATAACTTTGCAGCTCAGTGGCTGGGACACTCAGCTGGCAGAAGGGAGCTCTGGGTCCTGGTACAAGCTTCTTGGACTGTTATGTGTTTTGCATTACATAGCCATTGGATAAAACACAGAAATGGTTCAGAAAGCAGGGCCCAGAAGCCAGGGCTCCCTTTGGGATACAAAGTCAGGCTTCTCTTGCTGGCTATCCTTTTGGCTCCATGAATCTTGAATCCCTTTAGGCATACTGGCACAGTTTCAACAGGAGTGGGAGGGCCCCCCATCCTGCAGACTAGTCTATAGCCTGGTGGTTTGAGCACTATTGTGAGAGACATGAGAATGAATCCCCTTGGGCTGAGAAGAGAATCAAATCCTGGTCTCCTATATCCTGGTGGGTACTCTAACCTAATGGTTCTTAACATTTTTTGTACCAGGACCCATTTGTAAACATTGGCCAGTCCCAACCCATTGCCCCTCATTTCTGACCTGATGCCCCCTCCCCCCAGGCTAGGAACAGACATTCAAAAAGACTGAGCCTGAATTAATTCAATTTTTGCAGGTTAGACTAACCTGGCTAAGTTAAATCACTTTGTAACTGCACAAACATCTCCTTTGGACTGAAAAAATGCTGGCACATGCCTGCAGTGGCTCAGGCTAGGAGCTGGGGACGGGGACACTAGAGCAGTCCTTCCCTTTCACAGGGCTGACCAAGGGGAACTCTACCAGCCTGCAAAGGAAAAGACATGGTTTCCCAAGTTTTTCTCCTTTAAAAGAGAATCTATTTTTTAAATTTGTTGATCCATTTTTTAAAGTTTGTTCACAACCCTTTCATATATTCTTGTGAATCATTCTTGGGGCCCAACCCCAAGAATGAAATATGAGTTGAAATATGCCACACTAACCAGTAGACTACTATATAACATTTGGGCAGTACCAATGAGCATGCCAAAACTGAAAAGGCTCCTCAGAGGACTTAAGTGTCACTCTACTTGGCTTCTGGATCCAAATGAGGTTTAGGTGAGACTTGGGTATCCCACTGCTCAGCTGGGGATGGTTCTAGCCATGCCCACAAGGCAGAGCTTTTGGCATCTAGGACCTTTCATAAGGAAAGCATCTAATGAAATTAGGCAGCAGCTGAGCAGGGGTTTTTTGGACTACAATTTTGGACTTGGTCTCCCTGGCTAGGGACAGAAGTTACACATAAATTGGTTTAAACGATCAGAAACTGGTTTAAACCTATAACAGATCAGAAGTTTAGTGCACATAAACCAGTTTCAAAAGGGCTAAGATAAACCTGGCTGAATGTAGTTTCAGACTTAACTGATTTAGGTCAAACTAGTTTATGAAACTTCTTCCCAGACCCCTTCCTGGGAGTTATAGTCCCCCAGCATCCCAGCATTCTTTGCAGCCCTGGGCTATGTTGTGCTGTCTGCTCCAGAAAGCAGGGCTGGCTCCACCCCTATGCTCCCTAGCCAGAGCAGTGAGGGCTGGCTCACTGGCCTTCCTCATTCAAACCCTAGCTGGGCTTTGGGGCTAGGGAAATGGGTTAAACTCACTTTCCCCCCTGAGTACAGAGCTGCCCTGCCCTACTGGCTTACTTAGTGCTGGATGTGACTGTAGACTACAAATCCCAGAGGCATCTGGAAGCAGGAAGAGGAAGTGATGAGCAACCCTACAGAGTCCTGCTGCTGTAATTGTGGACTGCAAATCCCAGAGACTGCTGGGACAGCAGTAAGAGGAAGTGAATACACAGCCCATGATGTATTTATAGTTCTTCAGAGAAAGAATTATTAATGCATCAACAGAAGCTGGGGAATGATTTGAAGAACCTGTGTTTGCACTTGCAGGACTGAAGTTTAACATTATCTCTCTCCTTTGACTGCTTCAGTGATTGGCATGACTTCATTGCAATGGGTGGTCAGTTCTTCCAGGAGCAGTGGAATGACATTTTCCCTTGCTACAAAACTGACAGCTGTTCTGAGTAAGCTGATTTGCAAATCTGTTCCTCTAAATTATACCTTACTTGCATAGTAAGGTCTCAAGTCCCTGAAAGAAGCAGCACTGTAGCAGCTGTCTAACAGGTGAGGAGTATTTAGTGAACTAAGGAAGGGTCAACTGCAGCCAAAGTCAGCAGGAGAAAGGGTTTCATTTTGGCCTTTCAGGGTGCGTCTGGATGAGCCCTCATGTGCCTGTTATGGCATTTCAAAGCAGTTTGAGATGCCTCAAGAGGCAGGCTGGGAACAAAAAAATGTACCCTGCACTGCATATTTGCAATGTGGACTCTAAATTTGATACTGGGAAATCCTGGTATCAAAAAAACACCAAAAACCCAAAGGAAAAAAAAAAGGTGCAGGGTGTGCTCCTGGAGCATGTCCTGAAGCTACTGGAGGTTGGGTCCTCCAAGGAGATGCTCTGGCACCCAGCCAAAGTGTCTCTATGTCTGCCCCCTTCCCCTGCTGCCCCAGTATGCTGCCACAAATAGGAGCTGGGTAAGGCTGCAGCATGACCCAGACCCGGGCACTGTCCCAGGTAAGTAGGGACATGGGGGGATTGTGGGAGGGGACTGTGTGGGGGTGGGGGGGACTGCTCAGGAGGGGTGAGTCCTATGCCAACCACCCAGCATGGTGCACAGCCCCCCCCACCCCAGCAGTAGTGGCTGTCAGACACTCAGGGCCTGCTGCTGGTAGAGCCCCCCAACCACAGCATGGCACAGACTTAGCTGCCTGAGGCCCAACGCCACCTGTGCCACATGTTGCGGGCCCGGTATGGCCTGACCTGGGGGGGTGCACCAGCGTCCCCATGCTTTGAAATGGTGGCAGGCTTGCTTTAATTAAAAAGCAAGACTGGGCTGCTTTTGCTTTATCTGGGTTCCCAGCACTGCACGCAGGGGCCATGCATCAGGCCAGGCCAGGTCCTGCTTCTATGGAGCTGGCACAGCTCAACAGTACATAGGGCACTTGGAGGCAGGACCTGGGCAGGCTAGATGCACAGTCCCTGTGTGCAGTACTGGGACCCTGGGTGACAGCAAAAGTGGCCCAGGTCTGCCCAAAGGTGCATGCCCCTGGGCCAGGCTGCACTGGGCCTGCAACTTATGGCACAGGGAGCGCTGGGTCTCAGGCGGCCAAGGCTGCACTGCACTACAGGGGGGCTCTGCCAGCAGCAGGCCCTGAGTTCCCAATGGCTGTGGCTGTTGCAGGGGTGCTATGCACTGCGTGGGGGGACAGGTGGGGGACCCATGACCCACCCTTCCCAAGAAGTCCCTCCTACTCCCACACAGTCCCCCCCACCCACACAATACTTCCACACACACAAACCCCTACCTATAAACCCCGCATCCCCAACCTACATACTCAGCCAAAAGCAAAGGTCGAAGTGTATATTTAGAATTCATTGCATTATGATGATAGAGGGACTAGTAAGCTTCCAAATTGCTTTAAAATTTTAAATATATCAATAAAACATTGCCCAACTGACCTCTCGAAATATAGTGCTGTTTCATTTTAATTGAAGAAGAATGCTGGTTCTGGGTTTATTAATGAGAGAATTCAGGTTTTTTAATCAGAGAATTTGCAGTTTTTAAACAGGGAACACCAGGATCCCTGCTGGTGAGACAAGTGGCGAGCCTTGGGCAGAGAAGCCTGCCCAAGGCCAGCACTGGAGACCCAGCTGGAGGCCAAACAAAGTGGCTGACCTGGCTGTTTGGGGCCAGGAGGACACACTTTGACAGTTCAAAGCAGGCCACCACAATGAGCACATCTTCTGGGTGATAGCTACCCAGATGGCAGGGTGGAGGCACCAGAAGACATGACAGCAGTTCCTCACAAAGGTCAATTGTGCAGCCATGGCCCACTGGCAGTTGGCTCAGAAGTGGAGGTGATGCTACACTAGTGTCCACACCACAGCCCAGGCGGCCGTGCAGTCCCCATCCTGGTCTTGCAGACATGTAGCCATTGGGTCACATGCTGTCGCAGGTGGTAGCAGCCCCCACTGCCAGACTACTGCAGTGGGTAGAGGGTACAGGGACCACTCTTGGTTAGGGCTGCTTCAGCAGTGCAGCTGGCACAAGGGGCTAGTGTCCCCAGATACCGTCTAGCCAGGCCTCCAAAACTCCTGAAGACAACTAGCCCTGAGCTGCTTGCCGAGACAGCTTTTTATACTGCTGGGGCAGCACAGGTGCTGGCCCCAGCCTCTAGCTTCCCCTGGCTGAAAATCCTGGAGGAGCTGGACAGGGTCAATTTGCCCCAAGTGGCACAATTTGTCCCACACCAAAGTACATGTTCAGGCATGTGTGTTGAGGCACAAATTTTTGACACAAATTTGCCGCTGCTATTTGAGTTGCTGTAAGTGTACGTACCTGCATGTGTGGATGTGGCCTTAGTGGAGGAACTACCTACCTATTTATAACTCCAAAACATGAGCAGGTTTTAATAGAAAAATAACCTAGTAGAAAAAAACAAAAAGAGAATTTTCTTAAGGCCAGATCCTGATTTATTGCACTGTTTAAAATCCTGAAGCCAAAGATCTTTGGATTTATACCAGTGCAACAAAGTGATGCACTTGGACCCTGAAATATAGTCTATTTTTACTTACTTCTTTATGAGGGTTAACATTACTAGAATTCATGGAATAAATGAGTTTTGAAAAGGAAGATAGTACCAATAACACCAATAATCATGCAGATCTCATAGGTTTCACTGGGAAGAGCATATGAAGAATACCCTGGAAAGCTGAAGTGTGAGAATGCTAGTGGGAGGATATAATATTGCCATATGGAATGGAGAGGTTATGGTAACATTATATCAGAACCTGCATACAAATTAATGGCAACTTTAAGCTTAATGTACCGGAATGCCTTGAAATAACACAAAAATAATTCATCTAACCAGATAACAGGCATGGTATATTGCTGAAGACACTACTAGCAATAAACCAACAGGAATTTTGCAGACTTATGTTGACCCGGGTTGCTGACCAACATTCCCCATGTATGTGTCAAACAGAGCAATTTTTTTACTATTTTCCCTCTCAGATAGGTTAATATAAGAAGATTCAACAACATGCCCGATGAGTGGGTTATGTGTTGTCACCTAAGAGCAATTAAGTACATTAAAATATATTTAACGGGACCCAGACTGTGCTGTACACCACATGGGAAAGAAAAGCCATAAGGTGTAATTTCAAATGTAGTGTAATCCAAAGAAAATGGAAATGCTCTAACAGTCTTCCTGTGCACACTCATATCTTGCCATCGCAAAGCAAAACCTTTGCTCATCAATCAACTGGCACTCCAGAATGGACCTGACTGAAGAATAAGGTGTGGCCAGAACCACACCTTGTATGTTCTAACATGGCTGCAATATCATTTCTTGTTTTGCCTTCCAATAAATGTGTAATGGCCAGCATGCAAATATGCATGTGTCAGTGTAGTGAATGTGTGATATATAAGAACACTGGTAGGAGACTGATTTCCATTTTGTACCTCCAGTCAAGTTGTATGAGTCAGGGTTACCAAAGATACACGACAGAGGTGAGCCTCTACTTGCCCAAGGAAAGTAGAATAGTAATCACTGTTTCCTTGTCATTAACAATGTTTCTGTTGATTCCAGCTAAACCAGACTTGTACTGGAACCTCCCTGGAACCTCCCAGACTTGCTAGCTCCTAGCTATGGCCATGATCGATATACTTTGTTGTCCTTCATGCTTGTGATACTGGACTTATTCTCAGTCTCTACCTAGTTTTTCCCTATTATGGGCACATTCTTTTGTGGCATTTGCTTTCCTTGTTTCCTAACCTAACTGCATATAACCACAATGTTTTCTGCCAGAATTCTCCAATCACTCTTCTGTTGGATGAGCACTGGGTTTTCTTTGCCCTTGTCAGGAGACAGTCTAGTGCAGGTTACACAGGACAGTTTTGGGGCCTTTTTAGCATACAGGTTTAAAATCAGACCTTTCAAGAACTCAGATCTACAAGGTGCTCAGGTCCTTGCCTGACTGAAACTAAATCCAGTGATTTCTTAGTCTTTGCTCCGGCAAGCTTCCACTGAGTATCAGATATTTAACGTACGTGGGCAGTGAATTATTATGAAACACAGATGAAAGAGCTGTTTTAACTCTTCCTTCCCTCTGCCTTTTCTCTTTCTTCAGTTTGTTTTATTTCTTGTTAGTCGAATTTCCCCAGTCTCTCTCAGTGATGCTGTTTTCCCTAAAATCCACTTTTCCATAATATTTATCTTTTACAATATTATTTGCTAAAACGTTAGCCTTGTTTCATCTTTCCAAGATATCTTCTTAATTTTCTCTCTTCTCCACTCTCTCACATATGCACACACTTACACACATTATGAGGCTTTTGAGTGATGCTGTTATTATAGCGGAGGAGGCACTTTAATTTTAACCTCCTGTTCTCAAGCATTTAGAGCACTGAACAACAACAAAAAATAATGACACATTAAGTTGATGTGTCTTATGCTCTTAGTCTCAGCCTAAAGGTAAAAAGAGTTCATAGACATTTGGTAAAATTCCATGTTGCTGTTTTTAAGGTATCTGAGCATGAAAAATAAATGGTGTTTTTCAACGTTTAAGAAATATTTCAGATGCTTTCCTTGACCACAGACGACACAAAAACAACTTTAGTGTTGATTTCTTCTTCCTGTGAATGTATCCATCAATCAGGGAAGTTGTTACTTGTAATAACTTAACTTGGACACTTAGGCCAAGAAGGAACTGGTGTTCTTTCATTGTTTAGGGAAGTAATTTGGTGTTTAATGAGTTCTTTGTGAAGTTCGAAGAGGAAACTAATTAGCAATTCATGTTGGGAGGGTCCCTGACACTTCCTTTGAGAAAATACACTAACAATAGCAAAACTGTGTTTTTAAAAATATAATCATACATATTTGCCAGGGTATGTGTGAAATTGAACAATTAAAAAAACCTGTAATTTTATATGCAAGGTACAGACATGGTATAATAGTTTAACATTCGTGGGGCTTTCATATGCACAACAGTCACAGGATAAAGACTCATGGTAAACATGACAAACAGCACTAGTTAAGAAGCCTGTGAGCATCTTCCATCATCCATCCATGCGTCAATCCACTACCATTAATTCAATCATACACTATTGGCATTTGAAAAAAAAAAGTTGTACTGTTGGTAGAGTGCTGTCTGTATGGTCTAAAACTACTGATGTTGCTGTTCTTTCCTGGTGTAGAAAAATAGCTAATGAAACAAAACCAAGCTGTGGAAACTCAATTTTCTACCAGTTTAGATACTAGAATAAAGGGAGAGGTAGAGAAACACAAAATAGGCAGGCAGATAATTACAGGTTCAAATGTTGTAATTGTCAAACTTAACACATACTGAAAATTATTAAACTTTTAATATATATATATTTTGTTTAAAAAAAAACATTAACAGGGCTCCATTCTGTTGGCCTGTCTATGCTGGGGAAATTTACTACAACTTCAAAAGTGACTTAGCTAACCTAATTTTAAAACCAATTAAAATGGTAGCATATACCTGACTTCAGGCATTATAAAGTAGTCTTGAAATCTATTCAGTAAATATGTATCATGTCACCTTCAGCCACCAACAGCACAGTTCTATTATTGCTCTAATCAGTTACAAAACTAATTACCAGTTTAGATGGGACCTGAATTTATGAATGCTAGAAGCTCCTGAATGCTGCTCTTGACACTGATTTTGACTCTCTACTTTGCCTTGGGCAAGCCATTTGGGTATAGATCTGCAAATATGTAAGTGTTCACAATCCGCAATGAAAAGCATTCAACATTTTGGAGAATTAAGTCTTTTGTATTAGATAGTGGTTGGAAGAGTCTTTGACAATAAATATATATATTAAACAAGCACTAAATGATATTTGTTTTACTCAATTACTGACTATATTTTAAGATAAATGAGTTTCAGAAAATTTCTAATGTTTATTATAGAGTCCAGTACATTTCAGTAGACCAATGCAAATGTCCATATGACTGAAATATATTGTTTAGAAAAATATGCATTGAATTAGGGTGTGTGGAGGGAAGGGAGGTTTGAATTAAAAAAAAATTCCCTTCTCTTCAAAATATGATTCAAAACTACACTGAAGTCCATTTTGAGGCAAAAACGTAGGATCAATTTTTGTTCTCGTGACTAAGCTATCAGCTGGAATGATGAGGCAGGATGAGTTACTGACAGAGGGCACAGGATGTAGGAGGGAGTGCATGGAAATGGAGGGGTCTGTCACTCCTACTCTGAGACACAAACTCACTGCTCATGTATGGAAACAGACATTGGAGGTTGAAAGACGGGTTCTTATTCTCCTGCCAAAGACGGCTGGAAGTAATCTGAAGTGCACAAAGGGGCTGAAACCACTGGCTTCAGTGGAATGTAAGGCATGCTTCCTCCTTTGTTTTCCAGCATGTTTGACTATTACAAGAACACATTGTCTCTAGTTCACTATCTGTGAACTACTGTAACCGTGATATTAGGCCAATCCAGAGAGGTGCTGAGCACCTTGTGAGAGGGTACACAATACCCTCAACTCCTATAAAGGGCACTCGCCAGTACCCAACACTTGATGGGGACTTTCTGACACTAAAACACATTAGCAGCTTTCGACTGGAACAGTTCTGTGTAATAAATCTGCCCTTCTGGTACAAATTCTAATCAGTACCATGTGCCCCATCTCTCATATAAGCATATTTTGGAGAATACTTTCTACAATAGCTCATCTGTGGATTCAACCACAAATGAAGTATCTTGCTTATGTAGCACTCATTTTCCTGCCTGCCTGGGTAAAGTAAAGTGAATGTCTCTTCAGTTATCAGGATCCTGTCTTCTTTTTTCCCTCCTGAATCTGAGCATACTCGGGGTCCCTTCAGGGCTATTACATTTCTAAATCCCCTGTCTTACACATCTAAGTGCACTACAATAGTTTCCTGCTGCCACAGAAATCTAGAATAGAGTATGGGACACTTCCTGACTGAAAGAGCCTTCAGGGAGTATTTAATCTATTGAAAGCTACTGCTTCTGAAAACTATATCAAGCCAATAAGGCCATAAAAAGATTCTAGGAACAGAAAGCATTTCTTCTCAGTAAAGGCCTAAAAGTTTTTGAAGCAGCCACAGTAGAAAATAAAAAAGTAACACATTCCAGCAGCTACAGAAATCCACTATCAAGTGTTCTTCCTACCCACCCCACTCCAACCTTTGCCTTGCTTACTCAGCCATTCACTAGCATTTCTGTGGAATTTTTACATCTTTGGTCTTACATCCACAGCCAGCCTTAGGGGAAAAAACTACATCTTGGGAAACGAAGCTTTCATTCTAGACCTTTGTTAAATACTGAAAGGTTTCTCTCTTTATTAATCCTCTCCATTTTCCCCATATGTCTGTAGGAATTTCCTGCCCAAGACTGTTTTTTAGCTTCTTCATGAACTGTGGCCCCACACTCTTTCTTTTGCTAGATGATATTCTCTGTGCTCCTCATACTATGCTGTGCATGGAGGAAGGTTCCCCAACTCGGCTGGCCTGGAAGAACAAAGAACCGAATGGCTCCTTGGGACAATGCTGTGGTATTACTGCTAGACTGCTGGCCTGACTCTCAATACTTTCTATTAGTACGAATGTGAGTAGAACTGAGTTTTACTACAAACTGCTGTTTCATTTTTCTAGGCTTTTAAGTTCCAATTCGGTGGCATAGCATTAAAGTCACATAACTAGCTAGTTTCTTATTCTTACCTTACAAGTCTTTCAAAGATACCCTGCTGCTGTTTATACAAGGTCACTCCTGACTGGACAAGTAGGACCTTCAGACACTACACAGGAAATCGTTAAAATTCCTAGTATTCCTGAAGCAAAATGCATGTATGGCTTCTACCCTATTTCTTTTTCCTGTCAAGACTGCACAAATCTGAAAATATGTAGTTACAACACTGAGCAACTTATTCAAATCACTATGCATTGAAACAAGGCAGACTGAACTGTGTGATAGAACAAACAAATCTCCTTTTTAACGAACATGATTACGCATACAAAGGATGCAAAGGAGTTATATGTAGGTCACTGCAACAGGAAATTCAAAAAACTTTTAATGTCAACTCACACTACCTTTCTTTCCTTTAACATCTTCTATTTAAGATTCTGAAAGCACTTTGCTAACATTAATGAACTAAGCCATACAACACACCTGTGAGTTAACATCTCCATTTTGTAGTGGAGAAAACTGAGGCAAAGAGACATACTGGAATACAGAAGCATCTTGAAGCCTCAGCTAAGCTTTATGTCACACTGTGCTAGGAACTGGACAACCACAGAATGATTTGAATCATGCCCAACAGAATGTAAATTTAAGAAAGAGTAAGAAAGACAAAGGACTAGATAGTAAATAAAAGTACAGAGAGATGATGTGATTTATCTAAGGTTACAGGGATGGGAATAAAATCCAGATCTCTGACACGAGTGAGATAAACAGAGTATACATGTTGAAATAGCTAGATAGACTTCAGACTTCTAGTATCAAGCATTAAGAACAAAACCATTCTTCTCTCCAGGTCAAGCATGAGTTTTTGTTCTTCTGACTTTGTTATATTTAATCTTATATTTTATTACCAAATGTAACAGTACCAAAATATAGTCCTGAAATGAAAACAAAGCTTTCCCGGAGACCAACAAAATATCCCTCTGCATAACAGCTGTACAATTAGCCAGAAGAACATGACCCTCTTTTTCACTGGGTCATTTCAGCTCTTGTAGCCGCAAGTATTTTGTAACATATATTCCATCAATGTTTTGACAGAGCAGTTCCAGTAAGGATCATAAGGAAGCAGTAAATTGGGAAATACCTGTCATCAAACTTTTTATGTTCAAGTCCACAAGAAGATTATGTTAAATATTTTCATTCTTCACATTCCTTTTATTCCAATTAGCAACATACAAAGACTGCACAGAGCCTCCTTTAACTGAGCTAACAAAACAAGCAGATTCTACAGTAACAAGAAAGGACAATGAGCAGATAAAGCCTACCAAGAAAATACTGGGCTACCCACACACTTCTTTCCAGACCCATTCACATCAAAAGTAATACCATGGAAGAATTTGGCCCACAGTAATTGTTTGGCATATTTGACTACTCAGGGTCACAAGCCCCAGTGAAAATCACTATATACCAAGTGCTGTACAGATACATATGGCTAGTTTTTGAGTGGCTTTACCCTACTGACACAATGGAATAAGAGATGACATGACATGTCATTCCTCATACAAAATTAAAGGAAAGCAGGAACTGCATGCACTATACTTTCTCTTCTCATCTACTTTTCCCTAAGTGGACATGGAGGGTTTGAAAGAGGGAGAAAACTGGCAATTCCTTGGCTTCATACACTCCCAACATACCAGCCAGTAGAAAGGGAGAAGCTGCAAACTGTTCACAGTTGCATCAGTTGCTTTGTTTCAGAACAGGGAAGCAGGAAAATTAAAGTAAAATCCCAGGACTAGGACTCTGCTAGATGTGCTGACCATGGGAAGGGCTTTGAGCTAAATCTCAATGTAGACTGTAAGAAGAAAACATTGTTGGGGAATTAACAACCTAAGGGCAGAGTTTGGCCCAGAATGCTTAATGCTTCTTCATAAATGGTTAAAAATCATGGTTTCTGACTATGCTATTAAAAAAGTAGCTTCACTCCCCATGCTATAATAAGAATGGTTTGCTACATGAGGGCTAATTCCTGTTAAATTGAGCCTGAAGCAATTAGCCTATTTTTAACTGTCAGAGTTAATTGTTATTTGACCCAATTAAAGATTAGTACCTGTGTTACACCTGTCTGAATTGCATCTCCACATGAGTATAAAACAACCAAAACTGCAATGGGCAATGCTCAAAAGGAAGATGCATTTAATATGGATTTGGCCTCTCTTTAAACAATTTATTTTATGGAATTAATGTTCAGTGCTGAAGGTTCCTAGAAGAATCTTGGTTGGAGGGGTTAGTCTGAGTCAGCAGAAAGAATAGGCCTAACTTACCCTGTTACAATGTCGTTTACAATGTGGCTAGTGAAAGCAGAAACTGTTTCCCCGGGCATGTGTAGATGATATGTTAATGTAGAGTGTCTGATAATTTTAACGCAGCTTTTTTGGTGCAATGCATTTGTGTTTCCACGACACAGAGTCCTTCTTTGCACGAACCCTGCTTTTGAGCGAGTGAAGCCTTGTGTGTCATTCCCTGCAGATTTCAGTAGGGGGAGTCAAATACCAGTTTACCCCCTGAAATGTCTTTCCTAATGTATTACAGCAGGAGGTGCATGTAAACTACCCGGCCTCTCCAGTCCCTGCCCCTGGACTTTCACTGGACAATCCTGACTCTCACTGGCAGTCTCCCCTGGGCACGGTCATGGTCACCCCCAAATTCTTGTCACTTGCACCTGCCTATGCTCAGTTGGTCTGGTCTCTCTCCATCAGTGCACAATCGCAAAGACCCCATCCCAATCCCAAAGACAAGCCATGTGAATCCTCCCTGCCCATCCCACCATGTTACAAATATATGTATTTTTTCTTTTATTTACTATTGCTGCTATGATAACTGCTATGATATCATAAAGTTAATAAGAGATACCACAGTCCAGGATCTAAAGATAACTGTAAGAAAAGAACTATTCTGAACAAGTACCAACTCATTAATTTCTAACATTTTGAGGTAAATGTACCCATTCAGAAGTCAACTGTTTTTCAAATGGAGCTCAGTATAAAATTCACCAAAGCTTAAAGTACTAGCAGCTTCTGCGAACCACTTTAATAAGTAATCTGGAATTGATTCTGGATTTTATTATTAGTAAAGTGGAACCCACATATATATAGGCTGTCTTTATCCAAGGTAATGTAAAAATGTTTTGTAATAGCATGTCCATGTAATTCATGCTAGATCATGACAAATCACTTTACAAGGCTTCATTCTGTGGCATTTGTCATTCTGCCAAAGGGTGTGTTACTTAGAAAGGAGATTGTCAGGCATGAGTGGAGACTTTGCTTTCCACCTTTTTTTACCTGAACTATAACTGAGGCTCTGATAGTTTGATTCTATTCCTAATATTTATGTTAAAAAAATGTGTTTGAGTGTTATTCAAAGAGCCTGTTATTTACTCCTTTATTTGCTCAGTGCTGAACAATACATTTTCACTTTTATGATATACACAAACCCTTTTAGACTGTAATAGGTAACCTTACATAGAAGGGAGGTATTCTGAGATGTGACTTATACTTAGCTCACATATTACTGACCTACAGTCTAATAGAACTGTATGAAGAGACCCCATCACTCTATAAATTTAGCAGGTTGTAAAAGGGCATGGATATGTCAACTGATTCATTCCTCTGTTACTGGAAAAGCAACTTTGCTGCAGTAACGTTCTGTACTTTAAAGGTCACAATGAACAGGGCTCTGATAAATCAGGCTTGACAACCACACAGTGAGTCAATGATAACAAAACAAGAAGCCTTAAAGTGAGTAAACAATAGAGTGGCTGGAATAGCCAGCATTCTAGATTATCCCAATTACGTTAGATCAATTTGAAAATAGAAGAGTTTCTATGCTCTGTGACATCTTTAAAGAGCCCATCACAGTACTAACTAAGCATCAGGATATTAGGATGATTTCCTTTATTTATGCCCTACTGATTTTGTACAGTAGCTGTTACAGCTAGAGAAGGAACTTGTCCAAGCTTCTATTTTTCTCTCTCAGACTCATACCTACACATAAATAATCTCCTTATTCTTTAAGAAAAAGATGGTTAGATTCCTGGTTAGTTAATGCATTAAGCTTTCTGTCCATATTTCTCATTGCAAAGGTCACTATTTGTGATGCTGAAACTAGAATGATGGGACTCAAACAAATATAAACATAATTTAGAATAGCAGATTTTTTTATGGTATCAATAAAAATTGGTACTACATGAGCAAGCTTGAAAAAATGTGCCTCTGGCGCATTCAAATAGCCCATGACTAAGGCTGCTTGCATACCTTAAAAACAAAAACAAAAACTGTGCTTTACTTTAAACTCAGCACGTTCCCAAGCCCTGTGCATGCCCAGAAGAGGCAGCACCTTAATTGAACCTGGCTCGCCTGACATCTCTACAGATCGAGTGCTTTAGTGGGGCTTTTTGGCACCTTTATCTAATAGCTGATTGAATAAGCTTTAGCTACAATACCAAAAAGCCCCACTGAAGCACTCAATCTATACAGATGCTGTAGAGCTGGGTCCGGAAAAAAGCAGGGGGGGGCATTGTTATTTTTTTAATGTCTGCAAGCAGCCTTAGTGTTTAAATTTCAAGACACACTAAATTGAGGATAATGCCATTGATTGTTCTCTTATGGGTATTTTTATAGATTCATGCTTAATTTATGTCATCATAAATTGACAATATAGATAAGTCCTTCAACTCTTAGCATATAGAAGAGAACTCAATATACCTACAGGTCTGTCCAAACATTTCAGCTCATTGCCTAAGTCTAGTCATCAGAGCTTAAATAAAAGACTGTAACTTAAAAACACTGTAGGTGCTAAGCAATCCATTTGGTTTCATAATTCCTGTGTGTTGTCATCTCTGTGCTTGGAGTGCTGTTCAGAGAGCACAGATAAGAATCTTGGAGAATCTCTAAGATTGGGGTTGGAAACCTGCCACTGCTGTTGACTTCCTTGGGACTGTCAGGTACTCAGCACTGATCAGTACTTGGCACCTAGTTACTAATTTGGAAATTGAGATTGTATTTCCCCAGACACCTAAAAATACCCTGATCTCCAAAGAGCATATTGAAGAAATTCTAGAAAATTTTCATACAAATGCTTAAAAGTTGGTCAATAGTGCCCAAAGTAGTTGGCAAGGACAAGTGTGGAATTGTTACTGGAGGACCATTAATGCTGGCAGATGCACAAAAGTATCTATACGTATCAGCCTACATGCCCTATGTCTGCTGCTATAGGTGGCAAAAGTTTCTGTCACTGATAGAGGTAATGTAACAATGCTGGCAGAAATGTGGCATTGCACTATGATACAAGTATGTGCAAACTGCTGCCAGCACAACTCTATAGCATAGACTAACTATGTTTTAAGTACATTAGGACAAACTCGTCCGAGCTGCAATACTGGCTGGTGATTACCCTATACCACGCATGGTTTTGGCCCTTAAAGTTTAAAACTGTTTTGATTTTTCAAATGACAGGAAGTAAAAAATAAAGGCGTGTTAAATAAAGGGGGGTTTAAGTAAAAGAATAGGACACTAGATGCTGGGTTTTTGATTGTAGCCGTGGTGGCCTAAGGACAAAGGTAGGCAAGGTTCTTTAAGTAGATGTGATATCTTTTATTAGACCACACAAGTAGCTGGAAAAAAGTTCTTAGCAAACTTTTGGGTGCAGTCACCTTTCTTCAGGCATAGAGTCTCTGACCAGTAGAAACTCCCTATGCCTGAAGAAGGGTGACTGCATCCGGAAGATTGCTAAGAACTTTTTTCCCAACTATTCAGTTGATCTAATAAAAGATATCACATCTACTCAAAGAATCTTGCCTGCCTAGGACACTAGATGGCCACTAGTAAAATGGTTCTTGTGAATTAGGATATAGACAAATGTAAAAATTGTGTTGATATAAAAAAATATCAATGTAAACATTACCATGAAACTGTTACATCTGCATGACTCTATAGTGATAGAAGTGTAGCAAAACAACTCCAACTTTAAACCTGTTCATTCAGGGTCAAAGTTAGGGCAAGCTGTCGAAGGCAATTAAGCTACCTTATGTCCCTACAGGCTCATGTGGATGCAAACAGCTGATGTTTACTCCTGAACAGCAGCTCCCTCTGCCTACCTCTTTAAAGCAGCTAAACTAGGGGAGGGCAAAATATGGCCCGCAGGGCCCCTAAAAAATTTATAAAATTAATATACATCTGCCCCTGGCTGCCTGTCAAAGATGACAGGCAGGACTTAGTGGCAGTAGGACCCAGGAGGAGGTGGCAGCAGGACCCAGCAGCTGCAGCAGCAAAGCTGGCCCACCCCAACTCTGCCCCCACAATTGGAAGCTCCTGGCCTTGGGACCCTGGGTTTCTTCCCACCTCCTTCCACCCAAAAGGGAAAATTCAGATAAGGTGCGGGGGGGCGGGGGGCAGAACCACAGGTGATTACCTCAGTCCTCTGGGCTGGGCCGGGCCAAGCCAGATCAGTTCCTGCTGAGTCCTGCAGTTCAGTGATGCAGCCAGGAACCACGTGGTGCTGGAATGGCTGGCAGGCAATGGTGGGCAGGAAGTGGGTAAATAGTGGCAGCATGTGGGGCAGTGAGTGGCTCCCCCCTCTCCCTGCCGGCACAGCTGAGCCTGGCACCATGGAGCCCCTGACAGTCTGGGCCTCATGCTCCTGCTGCCCCACCTTGGCCCCCACCAGCCCTGGCCCCATGCTCTTTCCCAGCTGTCACTGTACTCCTGCTGCCACTCACCTCCCCACCTGCCACTGCCTTTTTTCCGCTTTCCTGCCCACCACTGCCCACCAGCCATTCCAGCACCACATAGTTCCCTGCTGTATCGCCAGATCGCAAGACTCATCAGGAGTCCTTGCGATTCTCAGCTGGCTCCATGTGGTGCCAGGCCAGCTCCTGCAGTCTCGGCTATGCAGCTGGGATGTGGTACCAGAGCAGCAAGTGTGTGTGGGGGGGATAGGAGGGGCAAGTGGGGGCAGGGGGCCCATACCAATGCCCTAGGGCCAGGAGCAGCAGAAGAGAGAGAGAGAGAGAGAGAGACTGCCATAAATGCATACCCCATGCCCCCTCACATACCCCAGCCACCCTCCCCTTCCACAAATGCCACAACCCTCCCCAGCCACCCTCCCCCCTCACTCACAGCCCCCCACAACCCTCATACCCACTGACACCCCACATAACCACACACCCACCCACATGCTCCCCCACCCCACATACACACCCTACACCCATCTACCCCCACAAACCCCCTACACACACCCACACCCTCCACCATACCCCAAATACCCACACACCCATAGCCCCCCACAAACCTATACCCACCCACCTATACCCCCCACACCTTCCCCACAATATACAAGGGTAAAACTTCATTTTAAGCCATTATATAATCACCTCTATGTACACTATGCAAACACACGTAAATCAGGACAAAAATATTTTTTTGAAATCAAAGTAATAAATGTTGTAATAAATGTTTGATTTTTAGAATATAATTTGGTATTTTTCTGGTTCTGAGATGGCAAGCCCCCTTGCCAAAAGAAGGACTTCTGGGGACAAGGGGAAGGATTTCCAGTGGCAAAGGTCAGGGGGCAGGACTTCTGGCTCCAGGATAGTGACTAAGGGTGGGGTACCTGCCAAGGGGCGGGACTAGCCCATGAGGCCCTCGACAGGTTGCCAAAACTTGGTAAGTGGCCCTCCAGCCAAAATAATTGCCTACCCCTGAGCTAAATTGTGTGATTGTCCATGCTCTTAGTATGACACAACTGGAGCTGGAATCAGTTTAGCAGTGGCTGTTTTGCAGATAGCTAACAGAGGAGGTCATACATGTGACATAAAGGTAGTCAGGCAAGGAAGAAATAAATATCTCAATTGATCCACTGTAAAGAAGCTTATTACATCAGATGACAGAGGCTGAGAAACTTGCTATTTGTCTGTATGTTATTTGTTCATGTAAAAATTCTGAGGGCAATTTCTAATTTTTTCTAACACTTCCTTTTCTTATTTAAAGCTGAATGATTTCCTTCTATGGTTTTTATCAATGGGCCAGGAGTTCTGATAAGATTGCTTCCTTCCTTTGCTAGATATGCTTGGACTTCTGCCATCCTATTTTGAAACGTAGTACATTTGCCTTCCTGTCCCATGCAGAAGTTAAATAGAGTAGGAGACAAATGAGATTCATTCGCAAATTTAAGCCAGAAGATTGATTCAAAAAGCATCAGAAAATCAAACGAAGAGACTGCTTTGAATTGGAGCGGTTCAAGGGCACTTGCACTTTTAGCAGTTACCTGCCACAAGTAAGGCCACACATTTATTAAAGGGAAAATCCTCTCTTCAAAGGCTCACTTGACTATTAACTACTGTGGTACTTCTAAACAAGAATCTCAACATCCTGCTAAACCAGGGCCCCAAACCTTTCTTGACTTTCCCTTCCCTATCGCGCTGACTCCAACCCACCATGAGGCATAGAGCTCTGCTCTTTTAATTAAGGTAGTTGGTAACGTGCTCCCGAGAAGGATTAAGTTGTGGCTGCTAGAGTTAGGCATGCAATTGCAAGAGGTTTTAGATGTCAGGTAAGTACTAGAGCTGATAGGTCACCTCACCATATCCTCACGTTGTTGCTACTTTGCTCTGAGGCTAAGGTTAGGGTTATGAGTAGGGTTAGAGCTGCCAAGGCTTGCAAAGCTAGGGTTAGGAGCGGGACAGACTGGGCATCTTGGTTGTGACTCATTGGGGTTGGTAAGGTTCTCCAGTCTAGCATTAGGGTTGCAGCTGCTAGAAATTGCAGAGCTAGGGTAAAAAGTAGAGATGTATGGATCCCTGTGGCTCTGGTTACATCAGGACACAAGGGATTCAAACCCAGGTCTTCCTAGCTTTGATACTGGACCCACCCTAGCCTGTGGGGTTCCCAATGTGGCTATAAAACCCTCCCACTTCCTGCAGGGCTTTTCCCCTGCAAGTTTTGTATTACCTCTGTAGTGGACCTCTGTGCCTGATTCTGGTACTTCTGCTCCTGTCTCAGCCCCTCTTGCTCTGCCTCAGCCCCTCCTGTCCTGCCTCCAACCTTGGATCCCCCATACCTCATTTCTGCCTATCTTCATTCTTTGTGTTGGATTCCTTGGCTTCTGACCTCTGGCCTGGCCTTGACCATAGACTCGATTGACCCCCTGGCACCAACCATTGGACTTGGACTGACACCTGATACTGTGACCCTTGGCTTGGCTTGTGGACCTGTGGTATTGCAGACCCTTGGTTTCTGAACCTGACCCTCCAAGTCTGGGTTTTCCAATCTACCTGCACAGGCTGGGCAAACCCCAGACAGAACTCCCTTCCTTCCCTTTTCCTCCTCCAATCTTGAAGACAGCATCAGCTATAGGGCTAGGATGCTTCAGCTCAGCCCTGCTCCTAGTACACACCAACAGAAGTGAATGAAAGTGTTCTGCTTTGGAGCACCTTCATCTGAATGCTCATGAAGTGAGAGTTAATTTGTTGTGCAATCAGGAACTCTTTAAAGTGCTCTGCAGCTGTGCACTTCTGTCAGTGCACGGCTGTAGAGTGTTTTTAGTGGCTGACTGCATGACAAAACATCACTTCTGTCAGCACACAGAGAGCAGTCAAGGGTTGAAAGGATTTAGAACTGGAACTCTGCACTCTTACTACTGTACACAGACCACTAGACAACGCATCTTCATGCAACAGAAAAAATAAAAGTTCAGATTTGACTAGGCATTTAAGCATATCCTTCAGTTTAATCCTATGCCTATGGCCATCCCTGTTGAGCAAAATTTACCTACAGTTTTGATTTGGCCCTCATAACTATAGAACCCAATCCCTTTGTAATCTTTAATGTATTTATTGTCACAAACCCCTGTTATCCTCATTAGACAGATTACGAACTGAAGCACAAGAAACTAAAGGTATGGAGGAAGAAAACAACTGTATTGAATTAAAAGTGGGAAAAGACTTACCACTTATGAACTCACATAAGCTATTCCTTATAACTCTTTCGTATGTCTGCCCTATCTTGCATCAAGCAGAAGCTAAACTGGGTATTTTACACCTGAATGAATCACCTGCTAAATGATTCTGCTTTAGCTTTTGTATTTACTGCATGGTAGAGCAGACACAAAATAGTTACAATGGATCCACTTTATGCATACTAAAACCTCCTCCTTTTAAACGAGTATAGTTATTTCATCTGTCCCCCTACTTGAGGACCTAGATCGTTAAAGGTATTTTAGTACCTAGCTCCTATTTAGGTGCCCAATTCCCTTTGGAATCACTGAAAGATAGGCACCATTTAGATCTGGCTTTGAGTAACTTTTGTCAGAGCAGCAAGTTGAACATGTGTCTCATGAGTCCCGGGAAAATGACGGAGCCACTTGCCATCCCCCTCTCTTATGCTGAAGTGGCCTTTATGAATTTGGGGTTAATTTAATAATACTAAACTTCTCTATTATTCTACATCTTTAGTGTGTTATATATCTTCATGGTAATTTACAAACATTAGGAACTCAAACCTAGGAAGCAGAAGGAAATTGAAGCAGAAATGTTAGTGTCTTGCCTAGAGCAATAGAGACAGTCAGAAAGGGCTGAGAGGATTGGAATGCTGGAATTCTTGGCTCCTACTACTGTGCTTAGACCACTAGACCACAGATCTCTATGTAATGGAAAATTAAAAGCAATTACTTCGCAAGATTTTTTAATGCACCATTCCTATCACTCTATTTATATTGTTTTTCACTGTGGTCAAAGCTTATAATACACGTTTCAGACTTTGGATTTAATGTCAAAACACGAATCTGGAGACCCAAACCCTTTTAAGAATAGTATCTTTAATAAACCAAACATTAAATTTTCTGTCACGTTAATCAGCAGTTCAGTGTGGGATGACACTGTTTTTTCTAGCAGTGACTAACCCATATTATGATTTCACCTCTTAAATTTCCTTATGTAGTTGGTTTTCACTAGAAATACTGTTTTTCCAAGCCATAGTCAACTTAACCAAATCATAATTCAGGAATGTAATTCATTCCATATTATTGGAACTGCCACTATGTTCAGTTGGGTGAATTACATTTTATCCTTTGAAAGCTGGGCATGGAGATTTATTTATATGGACTTCTTTAGGCTTTGGGAATTCAGGGAACAAATGTTGAAAATATTTTACATTTATATACTGATAACTTTTCATCATAAAGTAACTCTAAATGCCTAATTCAGTGTTGTCTTACAGATCTTTCACCCTGGCTCTGCAGATTCTACCCCAAATAAGTGTCGTGGCTTAAAAAGAATGTATCCATCTCTACTCCACTCCCTTCCATGGTAGTCCCTAGGACAGAAGGCACGTGAAGAATTTTTTAGAGGAAACAGTGTAGAACTGTACTATCATCCAGCTTTTAGTAACTGCCCAAAATAAAAGAGGAGAGTGCTATAAAAGTACCTTTATCTTAACCTTGCACTCTCTCCCAAGTTCAACTCTAGCACAACGATGAATTGGGCACTAAGTATCTTACAAATTTACAGTGAAATCACCTCACTTATCACTGCAATGCATTTCTGGGCATGGAAATATGCATTAGTTAGCCCAGGGATGTCAAACTCATGCCCCAGCAAGCCAGATGAGTGGTGAAGAACCAGTCCACAGCCCAGATGAATGACATGTGGCTATCCTCACGGACCCGGTCACACCCACGGAGCTGCTCTTTCCCCCCATGTTGGATCCAGCACACATGGTGCTTGTAGAGCTGCACAAGGATCCACACTGCAGTGGGTGGAAGGAAGGCCCTGCATGCAGTGCAGGTCCCAGAACAGCCAGAGTGAGCACTGCATGGCACATGTCCCAGAGTGGTGCAATTCCCAGAATGGTTGGGGAGGGTGCAGTACTGCATGTGGCACAAGATCCACAGTGATCAGGAGGACCTGTATTCAGCATCCTGTGTGTGGTCCACTTTGGACCCAGGATAGGGTGACCATCTTTTTAAAATGGAAAGGCATGCCTGCCTCCCTCCCCGTTCCCCCCACACTGTCAGTGGCACACCCGGAGCACAGCCAAATGGGTGCAGATCAGGGCTGCCCACTTTGGGCTTGGGACTCCCTGCCCTGCTGTCTTTCCCTAAGGAGCCCCACACTAGCTGCATGCCCTTTGTCCACCCAGCAGCAGCAGGGGCCACAACTCCACTGCCACTGCCACCACGCTTGCTGCTGCCAGGTGGGCAGGAGGCACATGGCCAGCACAGGGTGCTCCTGAGGGGAAGGTAGCAGGGTGGGGAGCCCTGAGCCCACAGTCAGCAGGCAGCCTGTCTCCAGCCCACATACAAATCTGGGAGCTATGTGCCCTCCCATGCCCCCCCCATGGGGGGTACATGCAGTGGTGGGGAGCCATCCCCCCCCATTCCCCCTGGATGAGGCTCCCATGGCTCCATTCCACTCCCTGCTCCAGCCCCAGACATCCCTGGGCTAACTGCACCACCCTGGCTGGGCAGAGCCCCCAACCCCACTCCCTCCCTCACCATGGGGACCTCAATCTGCCCTCCACACCCATGGACAACTGGTGCCTCCTGAGTTGGGGGGGCACTTGCCCCCCAAGTGGCCAGTCAGTGACCAGGGGTGTCCCTTGCAGCTGACTGTGCAGACCCAGAAGTGCCAGAGGCATGCCCAGAAGTGCCGGGGTGCTTCTCCTGGTGCCCCCACTGCCCGGCCAGCGCTCTCAGGGGGGACACCAGCACTCCTACCTGCCTCCCTGCCTGTCACTTAAGTGGAGAACACTGGCTGTCAGGGGGTGCACCAGCGCTCTGAGGGGATGTACACGCACCCTTGTACACCCCCTACACATTGCCACTGCCCACTCCCCCCTCCCCCCATTGATTTACCTGCAGGGAACTACTCTCCATGCTGCCTGGTTGTAGTCCCAGCCAAGTCCATGTGTGCAGGCATACACATGCATGTGGAACCCCCTGCATCCTGGAAGCCCCATGCAGGCTGGATCACTGCCAGCCTGCAAGGGGAAACCTACTATTTCCCAATCCCTACATAACATTGTGGGCTGCCTGTTGCAGGCTCCCTGCCCTGCTGTACTCCCCCGGGGAGTCCTGTGCCAGCTGTACCACCATGGCAAGGCACCCCCTGCCTGACTAGCAATAGCAGCAATGGAAGCGGTAGCGGCACAGAGTTGTGCCCCCCGTTGCTGGGCAGGCAAGGGGTTCTTGCCATGGTGGCATAGCCAGTGCAGAGCTCCCAAAGTGGAAGGCAGCAGGGTGGGAAGCCCTGAACTGAGAGTGCACAACCCACATCCACCCCTGCCCTGCGCATAAATCTGGGAGGCACATGGCCCCCCTTCTCCCGTCCCCAGTAGTACACAGAGTGACAGGGAACCACCACCACCCACCGCCCCCTGGATGAGCTGCCCATGACTCTGTTCCACTCCCTGCCCCAGCCCCAGCCCCAGCCCCAGACGGTCAGTGCCCCATGCCCAGCCCCTGCCTCACTCCTTCTCTCATCATGGGGGCCTCATAGTTTCATAGTAGGTAGGGTTGGAAGGGACCTGAGCAGATCATCAAGCCCGACCCCCTGCCATGGGCAGGAAAGAGTACTGGGGTCAAATGACCCCGGCAAGGTGATTATCCAGCCTCCTTTTGAAGACACCCAGGGTAGGAGCAAGCACCACTTCCCTTGGAAGTTGGTTCCAGATCCTAGCCGCCCTGACTGTGAAGTAGTGCTTCCTGATGTCCAGCCTGAACCTACTCTCCGTCAACTTATGGCCGTTATTCCTAGTTACTCCTGGTAGTGCTTGGGGGAACAGGGTTGCTCCTGTTCCACATTGGTCCCCCTGGGTAAGTTTATAGACAGCCACCAGATCTCCTCTCAGCCTTCTCTTGTGGAGGCTGAACAGGTTCAGGTCCTGTAGCCTCCCCTCATAGGGCCTGCCCTGCTTTCCCCTCATCATGCAAGTGGCCCTCTTTTGGACCTTCTTGATGCTGTCCACATCCCTCCTGAAGTGCAGCACCCAGAACTGGATGCAGTACTACAACTGCAGCCTAACCAGTGTCACATAGAGCAGGAGGATCACCTCCTTGGACCTGCTTGTGATGCATCTGTGGATGCATGACAATGTGCAGTTGGCCTTACTGACTGCATCCTCACATAGATGGCTTATGTTCATCTTGGAATCAATAATGACTCCAAGGTCTCTTTCTGCCTCTGTGCTAACAAGAAGGGAGTTCCCCAGACTGCAGGTATGCTGCTGGTTCTTCCTCCCCCGGTGCAGTACCTTGCACTTGTCCATATTGAAACCCATCCTATTCTCATCCACCCACCCTTGTAATCTGTGCAGGTCTAGTTGTAGCCTGTCCCTCCCTTCTAATGTGCCCACTTCTCTCCACATCTTAGTGTCATCCGCAAACTTGAAAAAGGTGCTTTTCACCCCTTTGTCCAAGTCACTGATGAAGATGTTGAACAGTGCAGACCCGAGGACTGAGCCCTGGGGAACCCCACTGCCCACATTCCTCCAGGACAAAAATGACCCATCCACCACCACTCTCTGGGTTTGACACTCCAGCCAATATGTGACCCATCTGACTGTGCAGGCATCGATGCCACAGTCACCCAATTTTTTGTTGAGAACAGGGTGAGAGAGTGTTGAAGGCCTTCCTAAAGTCCAGAAAGACTATGTCCACCGTGACACCTGCATCCAAGGATTTTGTAACCTGGTCATAGAAGGCCACCAGGTCGGTCTGACAGAACCTGCCTCTAATGAACCCATGCTGGTTGACCCTAAGCATAATCTCCCCTGCTGGTCCCTCACAGATGTGCTCCTGGATAATTTTCTCAAAGAGCTTCCTCAGGACCTCAATCTGCCCCCTGCCCATAAACTTACCTGCAGTCAGCTGGGGAGCTGCTCTCCACCACAACCTGGGGCTGTATTACTGCCCACATACACGTGTGTGTACACACATGCACATGGCAAACCCTGCATCTCGCTCCCTGCAGCCCCTTGCACGCTCGAACTCTGCCAGCTTGCAAGGGGAAACCTACCGTTTCCCAGGTTTTTCCGCAGTGAACAGAAAACCTGGATCCCTGCCTTGCACTAGGAATCTGGGACATATGCTGTCTTGGAGTCATGCAACCCATGACTGGGATTTGATGTTCCCATTTTGGGACTGTCCTGCCCAAGCGGGGCACCATACCCTCTTTCTAAGGGGGGCCAGGTCCCCATGAGCTTGGTGCCTATGACCAGGGATCCTGGTTTTCTCTGACAACAAACCACAAATTCTCTCATAAACCCCCCAAAATCCGTTATTAAAATTAAAAGCCCCTCACTGCCCCCACAACAGCCCCCCCAGCCTCTTGACACCACCCACAGCTCTTGCCCCCCAACCCTGCCAGCAGGGGCCCAGCTGCCAGGGCTATGGGGCCAGGGACCCAAGTCTGCAGCTCCCTGCCCCTAATAGCAGGCAGCTGCAGCAGCAGCAGCATGGAGCCAGCTCCCCCACTGCTCTGGCTGCTTGAGTGGGAGTGGGGCTGACTCTTGTCCCCCCAGCCCTGCCAGTGCCCCCCAGCTATGACCCACAACCCCCCACCCCCTGTAAGCCCCGCTTACCTTAGGCTCCAGGGGTGAAGACTGAAGTTGAAATGAGCAGAGCCATGGCTGACTGAGCACCTCAGGCCTTGCCCTTCTCCCTCCCCCTTCCCCTCCGGGCAGGGCTGGGGGTTTCCTGCCCTGTTTGCAAACTGCTCTTGCTGACTGGAACTCAACCAGCCTGCAGAGCATTTTGCAAAAGCAGGGAATCCATGGGTTTCTCTGCTAAAAGGAGAAATCCGCATTTTCTCTGATAAAATGGGGAAATCTGTGGTTTACTGTTTTTCCATGGGAAACGGAAAGCCAGAATCCCTGACTATGACTGTTCATTCTGCCTCCTGGGCCACAAACAAGTGGCAGCCATTAAAGCACAGCATATGTATGCTTCTGTTCCTCCCTGCTTCTATTCCAGCAAAAAAAACAAACAACAACTTTCCTGGTTAAGACATGAACCCTAATTTTGGAGGGCTAATCTTGCAGGGGACAAGGTGCATACGGCATGTGCATAAATACAGTAGATATTGGAAGAGTTCACATGAGGTGGAATTTGGCCCAAATGCTGCAACAAATGCTGCAAATGAATAATGGTCATCTTGAGCTAAATCATATAAACAAGGGATTCAGCCCTGAACTTGTAGGTAGTTAAGAATTTGGTGTTTATCTTGTAAAAACAGCTAACAGTACAGATAACTTTAAACGTTACTGAGTATAAACAAGAACAATATCATGTCCTCTGTATCTGCTATGCTTTCTTAAATGTTAATGCAAAGTTCAGAAACAAATACAATACATACTGAAGACTCTGGTAGAACCAAACTGTACTCTTTCAGCCTGAGTATCTTTGCCAGCTTTGGGGAGATGTGGAAAAGGAAAGAATCCTTCTGGCTTAGGTCGGAGAGGGGAAGGAACATATGGAACCTCTGACAAAGAGAAAATATCATGGAGCCTCTAGGCCCCCACCTCGGTGGGGGGGTCCAAGCCACCTGCCCCCACTACTCTAGTGCTGGCTGAGCAAGCCGCAGAATGGACCTCCCGCCCTGGCTTCTCCCCCTTCCATCCTGAGATAGCACTGGAGCTGGGAGTGTGAGGGCAGGACTAGGGGAAGAGGTTACAGACATGGTGATTTTCTTGCTGGATGAGCTCCAAAATGGAACTCGATCCTCCACCCTCCTGATCCAACACCAAATGACTGTTGGGTCAGGAGGATTAATCTAACTCTTGGTGCTTTCTGTGAAGCACCATGAGTTAAACCAGAGAGTCTGCCAGCTCCCTCTGTGGCCGTAAACAAGCCACTTTTACCTTTCAACTTCAGTTTTGTTGAGAAGATTAAGTCCACTAAAAACAGCAGCAGTAATCTAATCATGTTTTTACCATCAAGTATAAGGTCCACAGTTTTCAAATGGGAAGAAGTTCTTCAACATGAGACCATCCTACAGTGTTAAACCAACATAGTAGGCAGCTTGTAAACTAAGGGTTCGGTCTTTTTCCCACTGGCAAAACCCCCATTGAACTCAGTGGGACCTGTACTCATATAGAAAAGTTTTGCAAGGTTCTATAGATGTTACTCTAAATGCCCAAAGAATTTACTAGAAAATAAAATAGTTTACTTTTAAAGATCTGTAGAAATCTATAGCAGGAATATAACCAATATTATAGAATTTTGGAATCAGGTTTATGTTCTATTAGATTTGGATGGATTTTCCCATAAGGACAAACACTTCAGTTGACTTGTGGCAACTCACCATGTTTCAGGCCCTGAATTTTTACTTAATCTTTACAACTTCTGCATGGATCAGGGAATGATGACAGCTAATGAATTTTCCTTATGTCACCTGTTTCTCCTTGCTAGAAGTTCCACGACATTTTCCTTCCCTTCTAAGACCTAAGCTTTATATCACTTTATTTTTCCCATCCATAAAAGCCATTGCCAATTCACTCAGAAGGATTGCCTGAAAATCATACAAGATTCTTGTTGGGGTAGGGGTGAGGGACTTAATGGTGGGGGTCTACAGACCACCCAACCAGGGGGAAGAGCTGGACTGGGAATTCTCAGGTCAGCTCGCAGAGGCAGTTAAGTCAAGGAATGGGGTGATCATGGGTGACCTAAACTATCTGGACATCTGCTGGGAAAAGCAGTCAGCTAGGTGTGACCGCTCATATAGTTTCCTAGCTGAGTTACAGGACCTCCATCTAACCCAGGAGGTGCACAGTCCCACCAGGGGAAATGCCTTGTTGGACCTGGTCCTGGCTACAGGCAACAACCTGGTGAGGGGACTGCGGGTTCTTGACCACCTGGGCGATAGCGATCTTTGCCTACTGGAATTCACCATCCAGTGCAGGGTGTCAAAGGCCAGCACGAAGGCAGCAGCCCTGGACTTCAGGAGGGCAGATTTCAATGAGGTAAGGAAACTAGTTGGGGAGGCCCCAGAGGGGAGGGGAGTTGGGAGTCCAAGAAGAGTGGTCATTCCTTAAGGAGACGATCCTCCAAGCCCAAAGGGCGACAATCCCAATGTGGATCAAAGGGGGCAAGAGTGCTCAAAAGCCCCCATGGCTCACCAAAAGCCTCCAGGAACATCTCAAAGCTAAAAAGCAGGCATATACCTAATAGAAGAGAGGGACCATCACCAAGGAGGATTATACCTCCATTGTTTGAGATTGTAGGGGGACTGTTAGGAAGGCTAAGGCAGACACGGAACTGGGACTATCTCTCTTAAATACCGTCAAAATTACCTCTCAGAAAAGTCTTAAAGGAGCCTTCACAGCAGAAGATGCATACTACTACATCCTGCCTTATTATTTTAATGTTTGCACTGTTAAGGATCTAGGAACCTCATTGATCACAACACCTTTTGGGTTTTGTACAAAAGTAGAATTAAAGCATCAACTTTGATAAAAACAGTCCAAAAGACCCAATTAGCTAATTTCTCAGCTAAGGTATGACTTGTCCCTCGCATAGTACTTCCAGGAGACTTTTAATGGTTCCAAGTGATGCAGTTTCAGCACTTCCTCTGGGAGAACATTTTACAGTCTAATAGATTCCAGGAAAAAAACACAAACATTCTTTCTATTAAGCCTAGTTTTTATTATTATTATTTTGATCCCATTGTTTGTCATTATCTCTCTCTGTATATTGAACCTCTGTCACCAACAGGCAAATAACAGTTGGGATTCCTGATCTACCCTAGGTTTGAGGTAATTCTACAGGAAATAACACCCTGGCTTAAAAGTACAGTGACAGAAATGGATGTTGTAGTGAAATATTTAAACATTGAAAGCATGCTACCAGTGGACTGCAACAACAGAGAAGAGGACCAGAGAAAGAAACAACCAAACTATCAAATTCTGGCCACAAAAGTACATAAAGGTTTCTTCTCCCAAGTCAACCTGTAATGTTTTTCCCTCCTATAAATAGATGCTCTGCAAAAAATCTGCCTTTATGTTTTTTTACAGTCATAATTACTGATCATCCTGCAATGACAATTTCTGACAATCCCATAGATACCAAAATTAAAACGGTTCAGTTTTCACTATCTTTTCTTCTCTATCCTTTGCATTGTTAGGAACCACTTACTTTTCTTTTTTTCATTGAGTAAAGCACGGTTATGCTCAGTACAACTGCTTCTGCTAAACAGAGTTTTTTCCCAGACACTATACTGCTATAAGCAAATGGAATTTCTCCCTTTATACTATGTAGGCGGGGTTTAGGGACAAAAGGATCTAAAGTCTTACCCTATTGTCAAGTCTCCAATAGCCTTAATGATATTTGATTAATTAAAGATTACCTCTGTGATTACAATGTTTTATTTAGTTGCTCTCCGTTTTTACATAGCATTTTTCCCCTCTAGTGGAGTAAGGAATAAATAAAAAATCTCTTTAACTGCAGACCTGGCAAATAAATAAGGTGTTCCACATTTTTCTAATCCTTAAAGAAACTTAACAGTTGCAATCTGACTTTAAAATAAAAGGCTAAATTTATCTCTGGTTTAAAACCACTGACTACAATGAATATATACAAGAGATGCACTGGATCCAAAAAAATTTAAGAGAACATGTGCTGTTTTCATTCCATGCCTTAACTCAGTACAACCATAATCCAAATGATCATGCATTTTTGTATTGTTCTCTCATTCAGAAATGTAACCCTCACCAAATGGGTTCATTAGCCCCACAGCTCTAGTAGAGGATTACTTCACAAGGCTACATATATAAATATGTTGGTCACTGCATCTTTCAGAACAGAAGAAATCCTGCTTCTTATGAAAACCAAAGCAAAATGGCTGCCAAACATCTGTGAAAAATTGAATGTTATCCACTTCTAATCTGAAACCTGAGTAGACAACTAGTCATTGGCCTCTTCTGTCTAGACTAGCTGCTGTTCCCCACCCCCCACCCCATTGCTGATATATTCTCCGAGATGCTAAGCCAGGAACCTACAGGCGTAAAAGAGAATGTTCCAAATGACTAACACTTCGATTCAAGTCCTCAGACCTCCCTTGTATTTTCCCTTCTTTCACCTGCAACATCACTTTAAGAACAGAAGGGCAGGATTTTGAAGTCAGCAAGCACTAGCAGCTATGAAAATAAAATGCCTGGCAGAGGTTCTGAGAGCATATGTGCCCTGGTTTTAATTTGTGTTACATAGAGGGCCTCTAAAAGTGAAAAGGCATGTTATGTGCTTGAGGCCCCCTCCAGCTGAAAGAACAGAATGAAAATTTAAGTTCAATGCAAGCTGTGACTTCATACTTCTAACAATTCTTTTCACACAAAGGCTTTTTAATCTCTTCAGAGCTTCATTACTAACTCATTTCTTTGGATCTCTATTTTAATCTGCTATATAATACTGCCATTCAAGGATCCTAAAGCACTTTCAAAAATTAATTAAGTTTCTAAATCACCCCAACCTTAAGAACTAGATAATTAGTAATATCCCTTCTTGTGACATGAGTAAACTGAGGCACAGAGATATGCCTTCTGATAAAAAAAAGGCAAGAGCGACCCTATTTTTGGGTGACTCATTTTTAAGGTGGGGCAGCCTGAGACATTTGGGACCTGATTTGAGGGTCCCACAACTAACAAATTAACTGAAGTCATTGGAATGATCTGCAAAAACTGGGCCCCTAGAAATTCATGGCCACTTTAGAAAATGGTTTAAGTGGTTTACTGAAAATAATGGAGCAAATCAAAGACATAACCAGGAATTGAGGTATAAGACCATCTAGTCCTAGGCTCTACTTACTAGATAACAGTACTTCAGTAGGTCTCTTTAATGGTTTAACTGCAACAGCATTTCTGAACAGTATATTAAAATATTTAAAGTTTAGGCTTTCATAGTGTAAAGTATGCCTACAGTTCCACAATGAAGGTCACTATATGGACTGTGCAGCTCAAATTGTCTCAAATGGTCTAGTCAATTCATAAAAATATAAAATCTCTCTCTGATGTGAAGCCCTTGTAATGCCAGTGGAATTTAAACTGGGTTAGACAAGATTCCTCAAAAAGAACAACTTCTCAAAGAGTCAGTCTTGTATAAAAGACAGGGAGGACCATATTTTTCCTACCTGCTATTATATCTGCAGAGCTGCACTTGTTTGTCAGGGACTCCTTTGGAAAATGTTCTTCTGTGGGTGCATTTACACGTCGCCCTATGAAAACGTAGAGATGCACTATGTCACTGTATGGCGTGCCATGGCAACATAGTCACTCTTCACGTGGGTCTACACATGATCTCCAGTTACACTGCCAAGTGACGCACTTCCCCAGTATAGCGCACCACTACGGCAACATAGTGGCAAAATGTAACTGTGCACTATGCATATGTCACAGTAACCACCCGTACTGCATTGTGCTTTTGTACTTCCAAAAGGTGCTGTACCAACATTGCCATATGGTGACATATAGACACCCCCTGGAGTTTGTCACAGCGGGGGGTCCTAGGAGCAGCTGTGATCTCTCCTAACGCCCCCTACTGTGCCAAGTTCGAGATAAAGCACCCTCGTTCTTGCCCACCACGTCTTTGATGTTATGTATTTTATAAGGGAGGCTGCCTTTTGTCCCCTTGGACACGGTGCTCTGGTTTATCCTGACCCCTGTTCTGTGTTGTTTGACTTAGTGCACCCCAGCCTTATGGGCTATGCATGGCTCCAACCACCCCGTACCATGCCCCAAGCCTCGCAGATGTACCGGACACTGTTTGGTCAGTTTCCTTTTCTGTGCCCCACGGGCGCTTTTTGGCTTGTCTCACAGCCTGTGCCCTCACTGGCGCTCTCTCGCTTGTCTCGCAGCCTGCGCCCCCACTGGCGCTCTCTCGCTTGTCTCGCAGCCTGCGCCCCACGGGCACTCTCTGGCTTGTTTCGCAGCCTGCACCCCCACTGGCGCTCTCTCGCTTGTCTCGCGCTGCCCACTCTGGGGCTTCTCACAATTGGGACTCTGGGGGCTGTAGCCATGCCTGGCCCCCAAATCCCCTCCTTGGGTCTTAAATTTCCTGTGGGGCTCAGGCGGCTTCAGCCTTACCTGGCTCCCAAGCCTCTGCACCCCTTCTCAGGGCTGGGGTCAGTGCACCCCTGAATGTTGTGCCCTTTCTGGCACCAGGGTCACCACACTACCGTGAAGCCCCAGTGAGGCCTCCTCCAACCTCTAATAGCCTCACCCGGTCCTCCGGTCTTATAAAACTACAAACAGAAAACTGGGCTATAACATAAAATCTAAGTTATCTGGCTAACCGTCATTCAAATCCCTACCAGGGAATTCTCCACCTGGTATCCGTGAACAGAAGTTGCTCATGCCATCAGGCTCCTCTACTCTGCTTGCTCCAGCAGAACTCCTTCTTCCTTGGCTGCTAGCAGAGAACTGCCTCCCTGGCCTCAGCCTGAATTATATAGGTCAGGCCCTGCCCCCTTCTGGTCAGCTGACCAAGTGTGGTTGTCCCAGCAACCTGTACCTCTTTATAGGAGCAGAGCACTGAGGTGCTCTGCGACAGTTATCCAAAATACCCCTTTGAACTAACATTATGTGACCATTCCTGGGGAAGGGGGAATATTTTCCTTTTGATAGGAAGATGAACTTGAAGTCATCAAGTTAGAAGTCACCAAGACAAATCCTATCATGTTCTGTAGAAGTGTGCACTTTTGCTTTATGGGGAAAGGAGAAAGAAGAAGGCTACTGAGTGATAAATCCAACCAGCAGGACAAATAATAGACTGCTTTACCTGTTGCTGGCAAATCCCAGGTGTTCTGGATTTGTCTTGGTAGTCAGGATTGCTAGATTGGTTATTAGTGGAGTGTACCAACCAGTGTACCTTTGTATCCAGAAGATAAGGAGGAGATAGCATGCTCAGGCTACATTCCCCACCCTTAATCATAGAACAGCCTATTATAAGTGCAGAGTAAAGATGCTCGACTTACATGCCAACTCTCTGTAAACTCTTCACACGATGTGAACACTCAAACCCCTCAATCATAACTTAAACTATGCAAGCATCTCTCCACTTCCCAGGAAAAACAGATGCATCTCACAGCCTGTCCTGAATATCCAAGGTCTGACAAACTAAAAAGAAGAAGGGGGATCCAAAATGTAGATGTGTTACAGTGTCTATGTTAATGAGTAGGAAAAAAAAAAATAAAAGCAAGATTCAAAGGTGATATTAGAAATAACACTTAAATCAGAAATAGTTCTTAAGCAGAACAGATTAGAACCTGGAATTTCTGATGCTAAGAAATGTTAACATTTTTACATTTGTTTTCATTCGGAATCAGAGCAATTAATTTTTTGCAAAATGGAATTTCTGAAAAATTTCATTTCAGAATTTTGATATTTTTGAGGTTTAGATTTTTAAGCATCCAGTATCATTTGAACTTGATGTTATTGTTTCTATATTGTTTTATTAGTTTTACGTTATTTTATCATATATCAGTAGTGCATTATATGCAGTACTACTGATATGTAATAATTTGACTTAACAGCTAAACTAATATTTTATGTTTATATTATTTTATTTTTAAACCTATTAAGGGCAGCTGCTATTTAAAGTGTCAAACTCTTCCAATACAACAGAGATACTTTGAGCTAAAAAAAGAGGTATATCAATCAGTGCTATGAACAGTTGCTCTTAATGATTTAAGTAATGTATACAATGCAGTTTCTGTACCTTTCCAGTTAAATAATGCACCTTTTAAATTCCAGTAATGGGTAATGATAGGTCAAAAATTCATTGTTTATATGAGATTAATGTAATTCAAATCATGAATAGTTCAGTAATTAGTCTGCATGTTCCATAATATCTCCTCATTTATACTTTTGGGTCAAATCTTTTCTCAGTTAAAACTCCAAGGTCGCATCCACATGAGCACAGGGCATTTGGTTCCCTGGGGACAACCAGCAGCAGGACACCTTGTGCCACTGCTACTTGTCCCTGGGGAATGCCTGTGCCGTGCACCCTCTGGTGCATGGCAGGTTACACCAGGTGGGGAAGGAGACGCTGGGGCAGCACTGGGCTGGCCCCAGCAGCCTTACCTGGGGTCTTGGGGGCCTCCTGAGGCTGCAGCAGCAGCAATCCAGGTGCTTAGAATCTGGCCAGCAGCTGGAGCGTGGTTCTAGCCAGCCAGGCTCTGGTTTTGAGTGGCATGTGCCGTCCCTGTGTGCACTGCACTGCTTTCTTTGTTTTTTTTTTAAACAGGTTTTTTTGACCCCTGGATATCCAGGGGTCAAAAAAACAACAACATCCCCCCCAGCTCCCATGCTGCTCCCTTGCAGCACAGAGAACTGCTGATTGTGTACTACATGATGCCACGCAACTCAAGTGGCTTTTATGGGTTGTTAGCCCACAACTGCTGGATCTGAAGCATAATTTGTTACAAGAACATGCAATAAGTATGAGGTTCTGTGCATATTTAGAGACAGATTAACCAGTGTATTACCTTCAATTAAAGTCAATCTAGCTTGAATTAATTTAGTGAAGTTAAGTAAGCATGATGCTGAAGTAACACAACGTTAGACCAGAATCTCAATGGAATAACACCAGCACGAATCTGGGAAACCTCAATAGTTTTGCATATATTTCACAATTGTAATAAATATGCCTTGACATTTAAAAAATCCATATTTTACCATCTTCCAAAAAATGATAAACCATCTGAAGAAGGTTGGCTCTTCCATTCTGAAACTCATGAAATTTTAATTTTTTGGAATGGAAGAGTATCAGCTTGTATGATGATCCTACTGTTATTTAAACATAGCCTTTGGTATTTAATAATTATAATACAGTTTTGTGCCCTATAGATTAGATCTGAGAATTTGTATAGTCGCAGCTGTGATCAACACCCCAAAATACCTCTTTTTTGTTACCATGGTATTATTTCCACTGAATACAGGAATTTCTCTTTAAAAATCCTAAGTACAGCTATATATTCTATTTTAATTTTATTAATTTTAATAGATTAATATTTTAATTTTTGGAAGTTCATTTCCCTTTTAATGACACAGCATCTGAGATGTTTGTGTTAAGTCCTTAATTATGTTCGTCTTGCTTTAGTTTTCACTATGACAAAAGTTCTAAGTATAGTGATGATCAACAGAACTACAATCTGGAGAAAGAAAATAATAATAAAAAAGAACAGAGCAGTGGAGTATAGGAGGTATGTAGAACAATAGAGTCAGGATCACTGATGGGACAATCTCAGTGGAATTAAAATCCATTTCTTAGAGTTCATAAGCATTCAAATTTGGGCTCTGGTCCTTGCTTCCAGCTAGTGCTCCCAGTGGCGTCTCCTTCTTTTGCACTCAAATAGTGATTATACAAAATGCATAAACAACACTGTTGCCAGGTGCCCCAAATGAGGTCTCCTTTCCTCTCAAGTCAGTGCCCTTCTCACTGGGCCACAGAGTCACACTCCTTTTTGCATATTCTTCTTCTGGCTACTCACTCTTTGCCTCCTAATTGTTCAGTGGACCAGCATCAACAGAGGGAGGGTACTCTTGGCCCTGCTTAAATCATGCCCTGGGGGTTAGGGAATTTTAGTTGGAAATAAGAGATGTGGATTCAAACCTCTCCAGTCTAGGAGGACCAAAATACTATTTTGCTAAAAAGTGGATGTTTCCTTCTTCTGTATCCAACAGTACCTAGTTACAGTTTTTCTCTGACTAAATATTTGGGACTCACAGAATTTAGATGCTTGTGAGGGTGGACTTGAATTTCAACTGAGCATAAATGAAAGTAGATGCCTCGCTGCAAACCTTCTAAGCAAACTCAAAAAGGCCAAAATGAAAATGCGTAAGGAATCAAGATGTCCAAATAGCATAGTATTACTAGCACAGGGTAGATTACCATTGTGTTTAGATACCTAAAGGCTCTGAAAGTGCCATTTAGAGGAAGATTTGGATTTGACCCTTAGAATTTACTTAACTTTATGTTGAATAAAGCTGATGTATTCATTTCATTTACTTTTGCTCATTGAGTTATCAGTCCTTCCACCTTTATTCAAGCCAGCAGTCCTATTGATACCAATCAATCTATCAGTCAGAAATGCCACTGTACAACAGATGTGTTTACTACTTTCAGTTTTCAGCAGGGCATGTTAGGCTACCATGTTAAGGCTTCAGATTGATCAAACTTTATAGTCTCAAATGATACAGTGCCTTTACTTTACAATTTAACAAGTAATATATAGCCACAGGCCCAATCAAAAAAAAATCAAAGATCAACTTGTTTATAGTGTTTGTATGACACAGCCTTCAAAGGCTTTGGCTCTGAAGGCTTGTGAAGTGGCCTGCAATGACCTGCATAATAGGTCAAAGGGAATAAAAGTATAACTTTTGACCATTTCAGTCTGTACTATACGTTTGGTTTTGTATTGAACTTGTACTGAATATAAATAAGAAGATCTATAATCTTACATACTTTGACTGTTTTTCTTGGAATAGCTTTGCTGTATGGCTTTTTCTTAAAGTGGCTATTTGACTGTTTCTCCTTCAGTATTTTGCAAGTTCCAAACAAGACAAATTACCTAGCTTTGTAAAGTAACATTCCAATATTGTGTAAATATTTACTACTCAGATCAGTATGTGGCACTTATCATGATCTTTAAAGCAATTATTCTGATTTTCCTTTTACTGACTTTTGTCCTCATCTTACTAGGACATGCTCATTCCCAAAAGCTATCTCCTGCAGAGAATGTGTCAAATTCACATAATAACTTAATGTCATACAGGCACTACATACAGTAGCAGCATGAATACAAAGCTAACATTAGTTAAAGCTTACCAGCTTCCTTTCATTGTTGTTACTGGCTTGGCTAAGATATTTTTAGCTTTGAAGCATCATAAGAATGAACACAGCAAAGATATTTTTAGACAAAACTTGCCTCCTCACCAGTACTCAAATAATTGATTCATAAGAAGGGGTTTTCTTAAACACATCAAATCCTATCTTTCCTAATTATACCAGGATTTTTATATACTATATTGTTTATTTTCAATTGCAAGAGAGTTCTTTCAACAAGACAGAAAACTGATTCTGTTGTTAGCCTCTGTATGTATCCTAGTAACAAAGACAATAAAAAATTTCCTTCTGACTTAAACTGAAGCAAAATCAAAACCCCAAACAACTTCCACAGGGAGTTCACAAATCAAAAAATGTTTTCCAGCATTAACTGGTAGTATACAGCTCATCTATAATATCTTTAGCAATAATAAAATAATGCAATTAGAACTTAAGTAAACAAATTGCTGAAGTATGGCCAGAACAGAATCCAGTTTGCTCTCCCATAATTCCTTTGGTCTGGCATTGCTCCTAAGAACTGAAAATTTTAAAAAGCAAATTGTGATTGGTTTTGAGAAAACCACTTGGGTGGCAGTCCAGTTTCTACATGCTTTGAACTTTCTATAATTCATTACATTATATCATAAAACTTCAACTGGAGATGGTCCAATAATCAACTCCAGAATATCCCTGAACTCTATGACAGTACTGTCCAATATTCAAAACTCAGTCTGCATGAGATTTTTGTGCTCTATCCCAATAATAGGCAAAATCAGAACCAATAAGTATTTTCCTGTCCAATTTTTGGAGGCAGGGAACTTAAATATAAAACTATATCTAAATTTTGTGACTGATATCCATCCATAAATATCAAAGATGAAAAATAAGGACAAGCCATTGTCAGTCTATTATGTAGCTTCACCTAAAAGTCTACTATAAAGCTAGAAGCTGATGTTTCTCACCTACTGTACCTTCCTCTTTATTCTCTCAAATTGATTTGATGATGTCGTATCAGAAATTTCATGGGCTAGGGACAGACATTACACATAAAGCGGTTTAAATGATCAAAAACTGGTTTAAACCTGTAACAGAACAGCTGTTCAGTGCACAAACCAGTTTGAAAATGACTGAAACCGGTTTGAGATAAACCTGGTTGAATGTAGTATCAGACTTAACTGATTTGGGTCAAACCTGTTTATGCAATGTCTGTCCCAGACCCCTTGTTGATTTAAGTTAAACCAGACTCCCCCCCAGCATCCCGGCAGGTTCTTTGGGCTGGGCGGGGCTCTCTGCTCCACAGCAGAGCTGGTCCCTCTCCACTGCTCCCTGGCTGCAGCATAGCAGAGACTGCAGGGGTCTGCCTGGCTTCCCCCTGCTCCCCACCTTCCCTCCCCATTCCCTGCTAAACAGGGATTCCCCAGTCCCTTCTGCTTTAAACAGATCTCAGCAGTAGCTAGCATTCTGTGCTGTGGCAGATGGGACAAAGGCAGAATCAACAGATAGCTGGTAATGTCCCTCTGTTTTCTTAATGGGGTGATAAAAACTGAGTTAGAGGTGATAAACACTGTTATCAATACCCTGCTGGGCTTGTCAGAAAAGGGGGGAACCCCTCCCTCATCAGAACATCTTGCTGTGACCTGGCCATGCATCCCACCCCCTCAGCTCAGCACTGTGGAAGGGATGGAGGGAGGGCTGCTCTAGGGCTCCCCAGCTTCTAGCCTGAGCCACTGCAGGCATGTGCCTGCATGTCTGGGATGTCTGTGCGGTTACAAACTGATTCAGCCTGACCAGGTTAGACTAACTTGCAAAGATTAAATCAATTCAGGCTCAGGCTTTTTGAATGTCTGTCCCTAGCCATGAAGCAGAGTTGATATTAGTTTTCTGGCCTTCCAAGAACAAGCAATAGAAAATAGATGAGTATCAGAAATATAAATTAGGATCATTTACATTTTTGTTACTATGGTCAAGAGCAGTATGATTCTGGAACACAAAATGTGACTGAGGAGCTTAACAGTTTAAGATGCTGAAAACATTTTATAAGACACAGAGCACTCCCAGCAAATGCAGCATTAACTGAAGAAACTCAGCATCACCAAAAAGCAGGCACTGGTTTGGATTATGGAGTGGCCAGACAAAAGAAAGTCAGGGCAGAAGTAAGGAAGAAGAAAAAAAGAGAAAGATCCTGGTAGCAGAGGTGTGTTGTACCCTGGAGGGTATGCTGTTCAGTAACAGCTCAGCTAATCAACAGTCTAACGTACCTCCCGCTAAGCTGACATTGTGTTTCAGTTGATAATGCAACTTCCCAGAGCCACTGTGTTTCAGAACAAGTTGTACTTGGCAGATTGCCATTGTGCTGAGCGATCCTTCTCCTGTGGGATTCCAGAGCTTCCACAAACACAACAGGTCACTTTCCACTAATGTGACATAAAAGAAAGAGATTGAAAATGTCAGTGTTGACATTGGCTGACTACTGAAATCAGTATGCAGAACCAGGCTCTGTTTACAATGCAGATGTGTTAAAGGGAAATCACGTAACCCTCTCTCCCCACTCCTTATTATATTGCCCTCTATCACAAAAGCACAGGCTGACACCCTAAACAGCCAGATCATGTATTTGGTATTTTGATTCTTTTTTTTTATGAGTGCCCATCATGTTGATGGATGATGATGGGAGGAAATAGGATGCTGGGTTGTGTTGCTTCCAGGATAAAACTTAGCTTACCCATCTAGTCCACTACAACAGGTGAAGTACATGAGAACAATCACTTAAGACATTTCTGTCAAACCACCTTAAAAGCTATGTTGAAAATACCCTTTGGTGATACATTTGAAAGATTTTCTTCTTTCTTTTTTTCTTAAACTTTCAGCATGCAGGAAGTGTAGTGTTCTGGCTGTAAATCTGTAAATTAGTGCTGGGTGGATGGTCTTGTGACATAAAATCTTTTACAGTAGGAACTTGCCCTAAACTGTCTTAACTATTTGCATTTATTCTTCAAGTATATTCTTACTTGAAGAAACTTGAATAGTTGTCAGATAAATTAAGTTTCGCAATTTTGGGGGGTGGAGGGGATTTGAGACGAATTTAAATGCATCTTTCAGATTAGACAAGCCAGACAAGCGAGAAATTAATACTTTAAGAATGGCTGAGGTTATGTTCAGTAAAATGATGTGCACAAGAGCATACATGCTAACATACTGCACAAACAATTTTTTAAGCCAGATGATTTTGTTGCAGAACAATCAGAAATTGTTAAAATATCTTCCAGACTTTGGAAATATAATTCTATATGACTAGTGAATTCGACAGATTATAGTGCCAACTATGCCTCAGAAAGTAATATTGGTATATCAAAACAGAATCAGAGGTGCATAAGTATCTACGCTCCCTACCTACCCTCAAAGATTTTCCTTGTTTGCACATCTTTAGCTGGAGTCTATCAACATTTTTTGACTTAAAAGGAATTCAGTAGATTTTGTTAATTTATGCCATCTGATGCTTGCATCCTAACTTAAATGGTAAGGCCCTAGATTTGAACTCAGGACTTTTAGGGCGCATTCCAATGAGCGTGTACGTGTGGTTTGTGGCACCTCAAAGCAGTTTGAGGCACCGCAAAACCATACATGGCACACATGCACTCATTCAGCAGGTTTTTTTGACACTGGGAGATCCCAGAATCAGAAAGCTACTGCTAAAAATAAGTGGTGCAGCACATGCAGCAGCAGCATGCACTACCAGAAAAGGAGCCTGGCCAGCCAGAGCCACTCTCTGCCTGCTGGCCAGGCTTCAAGGCTAGGGTAGACATTCAAAAAGCCTGAGCCTGAATTGATTCAATCTTTGCAGGTTAGTCTAACCTGGTTAGGCTAAATCACTTTGTAACTGTTCAGACATTCCCTTTGGACTGAAAAAAGGCAGGCACATGCCTGCAGTGGCTCAGGCTAGAAGCTAGAGATGGGGGGGAGAGGCGCTAGAGCAGCCCTCCCTTTGCTTCCATAGGAATGAGCTGAGGGGTGTGTGGCCAGGCCCTGGCAGGACGCTCTGATTATTCCCTGCCCCACTTCTGAGCTGCCCAGCAGGGAATGTTTATCACCCCTAACTCAGTGTTTATCAACCCGTTAAGAAAACAAAGCCTCTCTTCATTAACTAATGGAGCTCTTCTTAAAAACTTTTTCCAAAGAAGGACATTAAGCTACCTGTTGATTAGCTCCAAAAAACCTGTCTGCATACAGCAGGGACTGTAGCCAGCATGTGGTAAGCTAGCAAATGCTGAGGTGTCTGTGTAAAGCAGAGAGGCAGGCGCAGGAGCAGGGAGGTGATAAATAATCCCTGTTTAGCAGGGAGAAGCCAGGCAGATGTTCTGTGCCTGCAAGTCTCTGCCAGAGCTGCAACCATGGAGCAGAGGGGAGGGGCCAGCTTTGCTGTGGAGCAGAGCCCCACCCAGCCCAGCCCAGCCCAGCCCAGCCCAGAGACCATGCCAGGATGCTGAGGGAGTCTGGTTTATCTTAGACCAGCAAGGGGTCTGGGACAGACATTGCAGAAACTGGTTTGACCCAAATCAGTTAAGTCTGATACTACATTCAACCAGGTTTATCTCAAACCAGTTGCACCCATTTTCAAACTGGGTTATATGCACTGAACATCTGTTCTGTTACAGGCTTAAACCAATTTCTGATCACTTAAACCGCTTTATGTGTAATGTCTGTCCCTTGCCCAAGTGGCCAGCTCTGCACTGCTGCTGCCCTCAAGGCCCCCAGGACTCCATGTAAGACTGCTGGAGCCAGCATAAGTGCTGGCCCCAGCTTCCCCTATCCCACCTAGGTCACTCTGATGTGCACAGGTGTGTACATGCAGAGGCATGCCTGCAGACAAATAGCAGCAACACAAATATGTGCTGCTGCTATTTGTCCTGTGGGAAACGCACGCCCCTGCACATGTATAGGACACGCCCTTAAGAGGTAAAAGAAAAGTTCCAATAGGCCATCTTAAAGAGTCCTGATCTCCAGGATATTGTTAGTCTGACAAAAAAAATGTTGATACAGAGGCAAGCATATCTATTGACTAGCTTGCCAGCTCCTTAGATTTCCTATTCATCTCCATGCCATATTTCATACTCTACTTGTGTAGCACCAGCATAGGCTGGCTGGCCACTGAATGCTTATATTGCTTGTTTTTTTGTTACAGCTGTGTAAGTGTTGGAGCTGGCTGCTTACCAGCCTCCATATCTACATGGATTATCTCTTCTATTTTAATATGTTTTATGAAACCCTGAGGCAACTGATTATTGAAATAAAATATGGTTTATTTCTGAATCACTGCTGTTAATTCTGGAATTCAGCTCTTGTCCAATGTTCTTATATTATATAGCTGGTATCCCAAGTTAGTTCATATGCAATGACTATTTCTGTTCTTGGAAGTAATAACAGAACTATGCATAAAACATTTTAGGAACATCTAATGAAAATTTGGTCTTGAAAAAGCCTCAAAACCTTTCATTTAAACTTAACTACAATTTAACATAAAGTGCTATTAATTTATAGCATTTTGAAATGTAATTATTATTCATTATTGAGTTCTATTACTGTAGGCAGCACTACACAAATTTAGTGCAAGACATCTGACTGTTTCTTCCTGTTCCTACAAAGAGAAGTGGGCAGTCACTACACTAATTCCACCTACAACTTAAAGTTAAATTAATGCTTAAGTATGTTCCTATATCAGTGCCATACTGACTCATTTTCTGCTCATCTTCTTACTTTTCTATTGCTGAGTGTCTGTATCACACTGTACCAGCATCACCAGCTGCTTGCTGAACATGAAACATAAAAACAGAGGGAAAACAATGTTGACTGAATTTCATCATCTATGTTATTATTTTTTCATTTACTTTGTCTGCTTCAATTTGTGCCAGCTGCTCCTATGGATCTGAGGGTAAGACTCTAGAATATACTTGTCTCTCCAACCTTTTCCATCTCCCAGACCAGAAACCAGAACTCCAAAGAAGCTGTCTTCTAGACTAGGGACAGACATTACGCATAAACCAATACAAGTAATCAGAAACCAGTTCAGATCTGTAACACAATAGAAGTTCAGTGTATATAAGCTGCTTTCAAAATGGCCCAAAATGGTTTAAGATAAGTCCAGATGGATATAGTATCAGAATTAACTGATTTATGTTAAATCAGTGTATTGAACTCCTGTTCCAGACCCCTCCAGATTCAAGTTAACTCACAGTCCCCCAACATCCCTGGATACTTTGCACCTTCCCCACAATACCCCCCCGCCCCTTGCAGCGTGGGTGGATTAGTCCTGGCCCAAGCTGTCTGCTTCAGCTGAGCAGAGAAGTGTGCTCTAGCACTCCCTTGCTTCTGGCCTGGGTCACCACAGTTATGTGGTTGCATTTCTGGATTTAAAAGTGAATGTGTGACAGGGGCAAGCCCAGGGCCAAGTCTCGAGTCAGCCCACCCACCTGTCTCTATAGGGCAGTACACCTAGTCTCACCTGCCATGACTTTGCTGTTCCCATAACTGGTGGAAAATGTGGAAGACTATCCATTACAGGCCCTGATGCCAGGGCCACTATTCACTGCTCTGAACCTCCCCTACATGGTGGCCCATGCCTCAGATGGCATCATAAATTCTTGCTATACACCTGGCCTGAAGCCAGACCAAGCTTAGCCCTCGCTGTCAGGCCTCTTTCACACGCACATTCACACTGTCCTCTTCTCATTAGGGGCTCTTGCACTCCACCCCCTCTCTCATCAACAACTTGTTCTGCCCTGCTTCTTCTTGGAGCAGCTCCTGTAAGCTTTGCGTGGCAGACAAACAGACTCTTGGGCCTCTCCCATGACCCTCACCTAAGTAGAGGCCAGCCAAATTCCCAACCTGGGCCAAGCTTACCCTGGCCTCTTTTGGGGCAACGCTAAATAAACAGGCACAAACACACACTGCACCCCTGCCCCACATAGTGGGCTCCCAGCCCTCGGTTCCCCCTCACTGGGGCTCCACATTGCCCCTTCTCCAGGGCTAACTTTATGCCCCTTCATGGGCTTGGGGTCTTATACCCGCAAGGCCTCAGGTGCCTTTCCTTTAACGTGCCTGGCTCCATAGTTTGTATATTCTCCACTATATAGTGGGCTATGGGGTTTTAAGGTGCCTTTCACCGGTGAGGTAAGTGGCTTGGCATTTCCTGGGGGCTCCCATGCTACTAGGAGCCGCACTGGCCACCCTTCCCTGGCAAGGTGCAATTTCAAGTCATACCCAGGACCAGGAGCCTCCAAACAAACCCCCATAGCTCCTACCTTTACCTCCGAGGTGTTCCAGGAACAGCTCAGCCTGATGTTGTCTCCTTGGCTGCTCCACCCAGACTGCTGCCTTTGTGGCCTAAGTTTGAAAATGGCCACCACAATCAGTCACCTGGCAACTGCTTGCTCCAGCCCTAAAAGTGACAGAGCACTAACGCTGCCCTGTCACAGTTGGTTCACTTGCTTATTGGTTCATTCTACATGGCTTAGACGAACCTGTGAAGATTGAATCAATTCAGCCTCAGGTTTTTTGACTGCCTGTACTTAGCCCTATGGGCATGTAAAATCTGTCCTAAATCTGTAATAACTTGTGTAAATACTCAGATTGTTAGCCTGCACTGAGTCCATTCTAAAATAATTCTGTTGCTACAGGTAGTCAAGCCAGTCAAGTTTCAAGATAATTGCAACATATTTATGAACTACAGTCACTAGTGATGATCACAGACCTACCCTAAAAGAGGGGAACAAGAGGTGTAGGTGGCAATCTTTCTGAATTTTTGTCTGCAGATCCATGCTGGGAACATGAAACCTTTTGTCTATTTGAAAAGCTTTATTTACCAAGAAATCAGCAATGAAGAAGTCAAGTATAAAATTGAGAATAAATAGTAAAGGTTAATACATTTTTATTTTATGTCAGAAAAATTTGGAAGAATAAAGCACAGTAGATCAAGGCTTTTATCAGAAAACAAAATGACTAACTAGCTAGTATGGTCTGTATTGTCAAGAGAGCACATATAATTCAAGATATACCACAGCATGTCTGAAGATGCAACCTGAGAAGTCTATAATTAGCTGCTCTAGAGATTGAAATCCTCTGTTACCTATAAACCAGACAAAGCAAACGTAGTATCAGTGAAAGCTTCTCTATGTCACCTTGCCATTATGACTTAACCTTCCTTGGAGGGAGTATTTCTTTAAGACAAAAGGCAGTTCAAGTTCAAATTGTCCAGGGCATCTCTGCTGAGACAAACAATTGGTTTACTAAAAAATGCCAAAGATTGATGCTACAAGTCATCTAAGAGTTGGGTTGAATCAAGTTATTTTATGTAGGCTAACAACTTTTGGCCTGTGTACCTGTCAGTCAGTAATGATCCTGAGCTAGAGAACAGAAAATGAAAGATTCCATACTGCAGTACCAATTTCCTGAGCATCCAGTATCCCATTATCATCAGTTCCTAAATAAACTGGAGCGTCTGTTTAGAGACTACATAAAGTTTATAAACAGATTCAGTAGCCTTGATGATGTGCTGCAGTTACACATAAAACACTGACTATGTTGATGACATTTTTCATATTATATAAGAAAACCATAAACACCAGATTAAATTATGAATTAAATTATTTGTCATTCTTGAGTCAGTCACAGAATCTAAAGCACTGATGTGTGTGTGTCATTTTTTTACATCACAACATATCATTTTTAAATATCCTGGTGGCAACATTTCCCATGATGATGGTTCTTAGGTTTTCATAAACCTTTTATTAATACACTGATTTAACTCAGATTGTAGGTATCAGCATGTCTTTCTGGAAATGACTGGCTTGAATCTTTGATAGGTGTGAGTGGACTGACCACTAGATTAGCTATATTTGCTCTTGGTCTGAGACAATGGGATAATAAAAAGCCTATCTTTTGCTACACTTTAAGAAACTTTAAGAATTTCTGAATAATTTTAAATCACAAGCATATGTTATCATGCAAAAACTTTGTGAAAAATTATCATAGTTCAGAAACCAGAAGTACAATAGTAAATTCATGCAAGAACAGCAAGCTCAGAATTAGTAAAAATATATTTAAAAGGTCACTGGCAAGCCTGAAAAATGTTTCATGGTCTATTGGATAGAGACAAATTTAGTAAATTTTTTTTTGTTACCTAGAATCTCTCTAGTAAACTCAGGCAGTCCTCAGATTTAGTCTTTGGCTACCATTGATCATCTTATTCTCAGTTCCAATTACAGGTACTCCTCACTTAACATCATCCTGGTTAATGTTGTTTCATTATTACATCATTGATCTACTAGAGAATATACTCATTTAAAGTCATGCAATGTTTGGTTACAACGTTGTTTGGCTGCCACCTGCTAGTAGGTAACTACTGTGATGTAATTGGATTTGCTTAACATCATTTCACTTAAAGTCACATTTTTCAAGAACATAATTATGATGTTAAGCAAGGAGTAGCTGTACAATGCATCACACATTTCTAAAGCATTGGCTTTTTGTTCTGATACTCTAAGCTTGACTCTTCTTTTTAATAAAACTTGTCTGAAGTTCAGTGACTCCAAAGAGTAACTTTTCCTTGATTTTCAAGGGTTTTAGATCAGCCCATATGCTTTGAAGACAGGGGTCATGCACAATCAAGAAAGATACATTTAAAAAAATTAGATTTCTCTTATCCAAACAATCTTTTATAAGCTTCTTCATATAACCAGTTTTTTGGACTTTTCCAGTATTATGCTGGCCTATCTTCCTGAAAGACTTGTGTGAAAGTGTTCATCTGTTTCTTTAAGAAAAGTTCAGGAAACATAGAATGCTACATTTGCAAAAAAAATGCAAAAGTATGTATTGAGGCATGTTTTAACAAAGTTCTTCCTGAAAAGGGCTCCTATTCAGCAATTCTGGGCAAGCCTGAAAGGGTCTTCTTGTGGAGTCCCCTACTCCTCAAGATAATCAGAGTCTGATACCACAGTGTACAGGGTTAGCTTAAGGATTTAGAAGAGGTTTATATAATTATTTTTGCAATATATCCCAAACATGACCCATTTCACACAGTTACTGTGCAAGGGAACAGTGTGTGTTCCACCTGCCGTACAGACCCAGAAATACCCATTCAAATGAAATCCATTTGTTTATGCCTTCCAACTCCAAAATTATTAAATTAAACCATAGTGCTCAAACATCTTTCTAATACTGCCCCTATATCAGGGGACCTTATGGCTATCGGGTTTGAGCGGCACAAAGGTTGACTTCGCTTCCCACAGATTTATTTAATCTTAACTTGAACCTTATAGTTACTTTTTTGTCCAAATGCTTCTTCTGATTATCTGTGTCAGAATAGCAAGGTCACACAACAATATGGATTCCAGAACTAGAACACCTAACTATCAATCCTTTCCTTATATTCCTTCTCTTAAATAAATTTATTCTTCCATGCTCATATGTATATAACCGACTGGTGAAAAGTTGTTTACTTACTGATCTATAAATAGGAGATGGAGTATACATTCAGAAATGCACTTTATTCCAGTTTTTAAAATGAAACACTTTCCTCCATTCCCCCCTTTTGCAAAGTTATTTTTAGAACAAATGCAGATGTTTCCTATTTGGGGTTGATTATTAATAATGCAAAGGGAAAACTGCTCTGTTAAGGCAAGGTTAACTGAAAGAAACACTGCAAATTATCAGAAGCCTGAGGGCTGTACCTCCCTTACATCAAATAAAGCACTCTGCAGCCATCTTTACCTTACCTGAGACTATAGGCCTCAGGATTCAATAGTGTTCAAATATAGATGCAGCTTTCAATACTAAAATGTGAAGTCTTCATAGACAACTTCATGTTAAAGGATGAAGGTAACTGCACCCTTCGCAGCATTCTATGTACCTCATTTGAACACAGGAAAAACACTGTCATCATCTTTGCCTGGTCTACACTGCATCAACTCACTTAAACCCTTGTCTACATAGGTCAAAAAAAGGCCAGCTTTATTTCTCCATTCTTTCAAGTTTTTCTCTACTCATGAAATCACTCATCCTTGACTCAGCACTGCAGCATGGCTCTACTGCAGAAAAACATTCTCTGTTCAGAGTCCTAGACTGATAACTATTTAAATTAATGTGTATAAATAAGGACTTTTAATTTCTACATGCCACTCAAAAATAAATTCCACAGAGGTCTCTATGTTAAATGAAACTGAAAATACTCCAACCCTTCTTGCTGAGGTCTGGACCCAGTCTAGTTTTGATAACAAATAAAAATATAGTGTCTCTCTCTGAAAAAATATTAATAGTAATCATCCTATTTTAGGAGAGACATGTCTGGAGAGAATGAATCATTGCTTGTTCTACACAATTCTTTAGAGTAATGTAAGTATAAGAATTATTTACACAGAGAGGAAGTGTTTTTACTGAAACAGTGTCCTAAAAAATTTCATCTACAGAGAAATTCTCTCAGGAACTTATCATCTCTTAAATCTGGACATGGAAATACCAGTTTTAGTTTTCTATGGTTGCATGTGTTATTACCCATGCCTTAGTCATTGTTGGTCACTGACCAGTAGCTGTCCTTGAAATAACTGTAAAGCACAAATGTAGACATGAAAAACTATAATTTGCACTAAGTACACTAATTCTAATAAAATTAAAAGACAAAGCAATATACATCTGTGAAGCAGTATGTGATGGTCAAAAGCCAAATGACTGTGAATTACAAAATGATTTCCAAGCAAAATGTATGACCAGAATATCTTATTGCTATCAGGTAATAAAAATTATAATGGGAAAAATAGCATACCTATAGGGAATGTCAACCTTCTTCTGACCTCTAACTTGAAAGCTTCACTTTGTCTAGGATCCTAAAATTGTGTTACATATTATATGCAACAGTTTGCACTTTTATGGTGGTTTTGGTTTAATGCTATCAGAGGACTTCACAGACATTAACCTGAATGCCTTGCCTACCCATATAACAGGTAAATGTTATCATCCCCAGTTAAAAGAACATTATATATGGCAGGGAATGTTTAAGGACTCAATTGTGCAGCTACTTTGTGCATAGAACATCCACTTACTTCTTTAGGAATGTGTTAAATAGGCTGTTAAATACAGGATCAGGCCTGAAGTGACTTGCCTATTGCTACACAGAAGGTAAAATTCTGGCTGCCACTGAACTCTCCTTCCCAATTTACTTTCCTGACCACAAAATGCTACTATAAACAAAACAACAGTTTAGTATTATCAGATACTTAATATTTTCTAGTTACACCTGTATTCTACTACCTATGCTTAACCTGATGTATCCAAATCTCATTTGATCTTGGGATCAAGCAATCCTGCACCTGGCTAGCACTTGAATTGTGGAGCATGGAAAACCTAGGAGCTCTATGCATTAACCAAGGCATAGCATAGTGGCTGAACATTTACAAATATACACCACAGAAACTAAAGGAGTGCAAAGATTTTATTTGGTTCCATTGCTGCTAAGGTGTTGATGGATGGTAATTAAAAAACCAAAATACCCCATTATTTCAGAGTTACATACAAGATAACTTAATAGTTCAATTTAGTCTTTTCCAATTCTTGTTTTTTGTACAGAAAATATAGAAGCCAAGGGGTAAAACAATAAGAACCATTTATTTCTTTGTATTTTGAGTTCATTACAAATAAATCTATGTATATATTTGTGCCTTTTCACAACTAAAAACATACTGAACTAACAGATAAGTAGTAAACAAAGATATATTTTAGTAAGTTACAAAGAAACCAATAATGGCAGGATCATAAGTAATGATGTTCCTGTAATCTAAAATGTTCCCTAAAGTATTCTCTATAGTCAATTACAAAAAGCTGGACACAAAATAAATTAGAAAAACAAGTATTGCAAAACTGAATATAACCTGAAAATGTTTATAATATACAGTATTTGTTTCTGTTGTAGGGTAAATACTGGATTTAAAGATATTAAATTGTATAAAAAAGGATGAGAACATAAAACCGAACAGGGACAGGAAGAATTATAATAGTATATTACTATATTTATAGACATTGCACCTTCCTCTTTCAAAAAAGAAAGATCAGTTTTCACAGTGGGAAAGCTCTTTGCTTATAACAGCAGTTCTATGCACTGAATTGTATCAACATTGCCATTTCAATGTATGACAACACTCAGTCTTTCACATAGTACCAGTACCTACCAGATGACAATAAATTAAACATTTAAATCACTCTTAGGCAAGTACTGTTTGGGTATATTTTGCTGGATTGATTGATATTTAATTGGTGATAAATAACCTGCATTTGAAGAATTCTGGGGGACCGCTTCTAGGAGATGTTGACCATCATTCTTAGAAAAGAATAATTTCATCCTAAGTATGTATCAAGTTCACTAAACTTCCATACGAGTGGAGGTGCTCTTCACCTCAGTGAAAACAAACAGCTCCACAGAAACAGGTTTGTCCATAATCACACAGATTATAAGGGGAAAATAAAATATAGAATTCTTGTTTCAATCTCAGCGTAACTGTTTTAGCTGGTGTGCCAAGGTGAGGCACTCCCAGGGTGGGCAGTTCTGGGCATGTGGCAGGGAAGGCACAAGCTCCAGGCATAGGGTTCCAAGCCCTTACAGGTGGACTTGTGAGTTGCAGTGTCTGGTGTTGGAGTCCGGGTGTGGTGGAGGGGTGGCACAGCTGGTTCCCGCCCTATCCATAGCAGGGTGAGATCATAGTGAGCATTCCCATTCAACTGCTCAGAACACGCTCTCTAAGTCTTAATATGGCACAGTACTGCTTACTTTGAAAAATGAGAACAGCCCCAGCAGCTATTACAGCACCCCTATGCTTCAATTCTGGCACAGAAATCTACTTTTCCACTTAAGGCATGTACCCTAATTCTGCAGAGCAGATTTTTGGTAAAAAAGGAGGCTGTGATAGTAAACATAATTAAGTCTCTTTCACTGCGAAGTGGCTTTCAAACAGAGGCAGTATACAATGCACACTTAAGCACATTATGTAGACATTAATGAGAGATTAAGTTACAGCAACTAATTTTTACCCCCACTTAGGATGTTCACGTACATCATAATTCACCAAAAAAACCCCTAAAACTCCAAACCCAACAATGTAAAAAACCTAAGGAGGTTTTTCCTAGTTAAATTTTAATTTCATCCTCTAAAAGAAGGCTAATACTGTCACACAGTTTTGTATCATTTGGAAATGATGTGGTTTTGCTTAGGGGGAAAAGTAGCAATTTCATTTAAACATTTCTACCAACTTCACTCCAGGCAAAATTAAAAAAAAAAAGAATTGCACTAAGCAGGAAAAAATACTTTAAAGCGGTTTCTTTCCTTCATAACAGGAGCAAAACATATAGAGGATGACTAATTAAAGCTCTACTTTGAACATTTAATTGGGAAGGGAAGTCAAAATAAAAGTTTGACAGTAGCAATATGGTGAATTCACCCCACTAGAGACTATAACTGCAAAATGGTCCGTGAGGAGATTGATGCACAAGTCTCAGTAGCTGGTATGTAATTTGTGGGATAATACTGAGGACAAATGCTGAAGCTACTACTATGGCTTTAGTCAAGGAAATGCCAGTCTGAAATCAACTAAAATTTTGTCTGAGTAAAACCTTCATTTTTAAGATCTACATCGACAACATTTAAAGTGTTTTTAATACAACATCTAAGTAAGGTTTACTTTAATTATGGGCATATAGACAGTTTTCCAAGCTTTTTGAAATTGCTTCCAATTTCCTTGTTCATTGGTGCCTCAATCTGTAGCAAATATCTGAACATTATGGGCCAAATTGTCTTCTAAGCACCATCCCTTTGTGGCAGGGAGAGAAGAATCATCTACATGCGCTTTCAAGTGTCAATTCACCTGCTCCATTGACATTACTACCAAAAGAGGCTGCTCCCAGTTCACAGGAGGAAATGTCTTGTTATGAAAACAATGATAGATCCACCAGTCCTACCAACCCTTTTCCCCTAAGGCAAGGGTGGGCAATTATTTTGGGCAGAGGACCGCTTACTGAGTTTTGGCAAGCCATCGAGGGCCGCATGAGAGGCAGCCAGGGGCAGATAAATATTAATTTTCTAAATTTTTTAAGGGCCCCATTGGCCAGATAGACTGGCCTGGTGGGCCACATCCAGCCCCCATGCTGCATTTTGCCCATCACTGCCCTAAGGTGTCCTAGGAACCTGAGTTCTGTGCTGGACAAGGAACAAACACCCACACTGTGCAGCCTTCCCAAATTCTAAAACACCACCTTCTCCCAGCAACTCATGTGTTGTATTTCTACTACATATGAGATCTTCCTATGCAGGATGGAGGAGGCTGGGTTTGCACATAAAAAGAATAAATACTATTTTAAATAAGTAATTTCAATTGCCCTTTCCTTAACAACCTACTGTGTTGAAAAGCATAGGAAGCAAATGCTTTAATGCCCTAAAGGCTGGCTTAGTAACAAATGTTCATGATTCAGTTAATCTGTTTTTTTCACCAAAAGATTCTCCAAGAAGCAATTTATGCCATTAGTGAGCTACAGAACAATAAGGTAGATTTAGGGGTGTGATTTGAATGATTTTAGTCATCCAAGTCAGGATACATTTTAAAACTAGCTAACTGCCTGTCAAGAATGATGGTGGGAGGGGGAAGCTTGCTAACCCTAACCCCCGCCATGCCACTGCTGCCGTTCAGGAGCAGGGGGGGGTGGGAAGCTTGCCCCACCGCCCCCTCTGTCTCCCTCTGCCAGCACCTCGTGCCACTGCTACCTCCAAGAAGCAGGGATTGGGGTGTGGGGGCTGAGGCCAGTGTCCCCGTCTTCACAGCGGTGCTCCACTGCCTCCAGGAAGCAGGGCTGGGGGGGGAGGGGAGGGGCAAGGCCAGTGTCATTGGCCTTGGTCCCTGCTCCATCCCCACCGTCCCCATTGCCATGGCAGCGCTCCATGTTTCAGTAACCAGTCAGAGTGCTCCAAGAGTGTTACAGACAGAGGGACAGATGGACTGAGCCCTTTATTGTATTCGAAATGTGTAGGAAACAGGCAGGTATTATTTTTAGAAGCTAGTCACATTCTAGGCTGCATTTAAATGTACCAATAAATATTACATTTAGACTAAGGAAAATTAATTTTATAAATAACACTGGTTTACAAACTCACAACCTCCCAGGGAGTAGTGAGCATGATGGTATAGCACTGTAGTTTTGTGACTAGAGCTGGCTCTACATTCCAGCCCACTAACATGTTGAGCCATGAACCCATTGCCCTTTTGTCATTCACTTAAAATCCTGGACCTTTATGTGAGTCAGAAGCTAAGGATTCTCTTAAAACAATTAGCGTGTAGAGGCTGCTTCTTCACTGCCAGCTAAACAACTCGGTGAACTCGCTGCAAATATTTCAGAAACAAGCCTGGACAGTTGTGTCAACTCAACAGTGCGCTGTACTACCTTTTGGTCAGGCAGTACACAAAAAAGGAATTTCTGTGACATTAAAGACATTGTTGAGACCCAAATTTTGGCAATTCATTGAGGCTCAAAAGATTTCCAGTACCTCTGGGTACCTTAAAATCTGGAGAAATTCATTAATTATTTGGCACTGGTAGTTATAGGCACTAGGTATTAGGGCTGTGTGAACCTCTGGGTGCTAATTCAATTTGGAGGAGATTTGGCTCGATTCAGCAGTCAAATCTCCGAATCTGAATCTAATCGGAAGACAAATAAAAAGGTCTGAATCAATTCAAAGTGCTCCGAATTGATTTGGAAAAGATTCAGAGAGATTTGGGCAGTCTCCAGTCGCTGCTGCAGGGAGCTGGATCCGGATTCCATGCTGGTAAGTGGGAGGGGTGGGGGCCTGGAGGAGGGGGAAGAAACCCCCCACCAGGCACCATTCTCTGTCATGAGCCCCCACCCGCTCTCCCTGCCCTGTCAATGGCTGCCCTGCCTGGCCCCAGCATTCCAGATCTTTAAAAAATTTTTAAAAAGTCCCGCACTCACCAGTTGCTGCAGCATCCATTGGGGCTTCTGGGGGCTCATGGCAGAGCCCCCCATGCAGTGGGGGACAGTGGGAGGAACAGGGATCACCCCACCCCTCCCACCTGGCAGGAGCCAGTAATTGCAGGGCTTTAAAAAAAAAAAAAAGTGCTGGGAACCTAGAGCCAGGCGGGGCAGCCATTGACTGGGCTGGGAGAGTGGGTGGGGGATGGGGTCTCATGGCACAGCCCCTGACACAGCATGGGGCACCGGGGGGGGCAGTGGGGACCGCCTCCCCACCTGGCAGGAGCCAGTAAGTATGTGGCTTTTTGGGGTTTTTTTTGAAGAGCTGGGACACTGGGGCTGGGCAGGGCAGTCATTGACGGGGCTGGGAAAGCAGGCAGGTGATGGAGCCTGTTTGATTCAGAGATTTGGCTGATTCAGCAGCGGCTGAATCTCCGAATCAGATTTGGCTGAATCAATTTGGGACAGTGATTCGAATCACCTGGGGCTGGGAAAACAGCCTGCGGGGGAAAAGAAAAATATTTATATGTTCCTGACCCCACCCTGAAGTCCTTCTAGCCTATAGTCCTTCCCAAAGTAGTAGCACTCATGCAACCCAGCATCAGCTCAGTCAACAAGCTTTAAATTAAATCCTTTTGGAATGAACTGTAGGTGTGAAATGATGGATAACATTAATTAAATATGTGCAAAGGAAAGATATTTTATTGTTTACATTATGATATATGAGCAAGCATACTGCCCCATACCTTTTTGGAAAGGGCAGTAAATGAATGAATGACTGAATGAATGAATTTATCTTATCAGTCTAACTATAAGAAACCTAGTATTTAACAACAGGTTTCCTTTGACTTCCCCACATCAAATTCCTTTGTGTTCCAAGGAAATAAAAGAGATATTATGAATCATACTAGTTGCTTTGTTGATGGAGAACATGGAGGAATCCCTTAAGTTAAATTCTGCATGATATATGGGGATCTGTGCACGGATCCTGTTGCAGGATCAGGTTATAGAAAATATAACATCAAGCTCTGTATGGCACTGAGACCTGGGCTCACATTCTATTTTGTCTTCTGACCACTAACTTTAGGACCTGTTATTATTGATTGTTTGTTTTCCTTCATCTCATTAAAATAATAAAGGAGTGAATTAAGATGTTGAATAATTTATTTCCCTTTGTCTTTTGCTACATGTAAAGTGTATAAAGTTGGGGGTGTGTCCAAAAGAATCCATTACCAGTTTCTTAGAAACAACTAAATTTCCACATTTAACAGCTTACTAAACATATGGGAACTAAACACAAAGTATGTTTTTTTAGCTTTGTTCATGTAATTTGATTATCTTTACTTACACATAAATTTAAGATATACTTGCTTTACAATATTTCTCTTATTTTTTGTAATTTTTAAATGTTATTTTGGATTTAGTTTTAATACTAATTTATTTCAGCTCTTCCCTAAAATTGGTGAAACTAGACATTCTAAATATGAAATTCTCTCAGCTGATGCAACACATCTTGCATTTTTACAGTATGTTAGGCCCAGGATCACAAAGTGCTTTTAAAAGATTTAAAACTGAAAATCTCTCTGAGACGGGCATAAATTATTGTCTTTGTTTTACTAATAGATAATATGAGGTATATAAGGGTTAAATCACTTCAGAATGAGCCAATGGTAAAACAGAAATTTGAACCCCGTCCCTCGTTCTAAGCGTGGTACCACACTGTTTCAGAAAGCTTCCCCAAGAGTTATCTGGAAGTCCTAAAATGAAAACACTCCTGCTAGCAGAAGATATGACATTCTTAGCAATATTCACAGCAGGTGGTAGTATTTCAACATGCATCTACTCTTTTGTATTTGGTCAGTAAAAACTTCAAATTTATTGTACACAATAATGTAAGATGACTGCACTAATCACATTTAAATCTGCTCTGGGACATGCAAACAACCTCACCTCTCAATAATATGTAGCACATACATTATAGTTCCCTTTGGCCCTTCTGTTAGGGAGTCCAACATTGGGCTCATAAACAAGCAGTTGATTTGTAGAGAAAGTGGCTGCAACTTTACTGGATCACAGACATTCTAAGACTTGTGTAATTAATAGTGAATTCCTCTGAGCGTAGTGCTTTATAAACTAATATAGGCTGGGATGGCAAAAATCCCATGGATCCCATAAGAAGCCATTTATCCTGGCAATGATTGGAAAATTAATATTTGCAGTGTCCCACTGAGTAGCTACAAAGGAAGCAAAACACAATAATCCCAGGTGTCATTCATCACACATTGATTGACATTATTTCCTAAACTGGCTGTGAGTTGCTGTTCACATAAACAGAATTTACACCAGGAGAAGAGCGAACAACAGACAGAGCATGTAAACATATATTAATTTTAAGCATATTTTAATGGCCACTTTGTTATGGAATCTATATATAGATAACTGCAAACCAAAAGGAAGCTTGATGAAAAAAATGGTGATCTATGATCCATATTAATAGACACATAGCAGATGGATGGTGGTGGATGGAAATGAGGGAGATTCAGCTTAAATTGTAGACAAGATAAGGAAATGTATAGGAACAAAAGGCTGTTAGAAACTTAATTGTGAATTTTCTGAATTTCAAAAAATTATTTTTGTATCTCAAATTATCGGATAACGCTGTTATTTTAAGAAGTTTATCATCTGAACTTTCTATCTTTTCATTTATGCCATGAGAAATGTTTCTTTTGCTTGAAAGGCTAGGCTGACAGATTGATGAGACAGCTCACCAACAATTAAAATGCAACCCACAGCATCACTATACAACAGCTTAGAACAGAAACTAAAGAAGATCATTGTAACCCAATTGAAACTGCAGGGCAGTTGAATCCACTCAGCTGTTCTGTAAATGTCTTTCCAAAAAGGTGAGTTTTACACCATGTTCTGAAGTTGTTAAGACTTAAAATCAGTTTGATTTCAAGAGAAGTGAATTCTGTCGAGCAGAGAACCTCTAACAGAGGCCCAATAGACATAATTTTGTACCTTGTATGACAGACATACTCAGATGCTGCAGAATTTAAATTTTATTTAAACTAAAAATTAAAAGTGTTTTTTGTTTGTTTTTTAATAAAAGCATGTTTTAGTCCTTGCTGTTTAGGAAGAAAACCCTGAACACATAAACCAGTAGTAACACATGTAGTTCTTCTGAGGTTACAAACATCTTAAAATACTATTCAGAGGTATGAACTCCCTTTCTCATTAATCATTCAGGTTGTTCCTGCTAGAAGAAGATAATAAGGACATTTTCCATGTCCACATTAATTATTTCATTACTGATTATTTTAGGAGATGAAATAAAGGAAATGGTAGAAGTAAAGTCCGTGTGAAGGCTGAAAATGGTAACTAATGCAAAGAAGGAAATGAGACAGGCATGAAAACAGGGAAGAGCAGGAGAAAAGTAATGATTCATATTCAGCAAGGTCAGAGTCAGGAACAAGGATATAATCACCATGACTGATTTCCTAGGTATCACAGAACTTTAAATTTTGCAGTTAGTCCTGTATTATAGCAATACTCCCTTAGACTTATTTCTGTGCTGTTACTGGTAATCTTTTGGACTAAAGCATAGCTTCCTGAAGACATCCACTCTTGATATGACAAAACACCTCTTGTTTCTTTTTGATAACCTAACAGATTGAGTTTCTTAAGTCTCTTGGCATAGGCATTTTCGGCAGCTCTTGAATAATTTTTGTAGCTTTTTCCATCACATTCTTCCAATTTAAAAAAATGTGAACTTCAGAACTAGGTACAGATATTCAAAAAGCCCAAGGCAGAATTGATCTAAATTACAGTTTTCTGTAAGCGGCATAGTTTAGACTGATAGCTAAGAGAACATACATTTGCCCTTTAGTGGAGGGGGAAAAGTCTTAGTCCAAGTTCTGCCATTTTTAAGCCAGTCTATATGTACTGAACTTCTATAGGCCAGTTTCCAATCACTTATACTGGTAATAGTGTAATATCTGTACCTGTCCAACAACTATAAGTAATATTCCAGTATAACTCTCATCAATACCACATCCAGAGGTGCAAGTACCTTTGAAAAAATGTGAAGATAAAGGAAAAGCAAGGAAGAAACATCAATTTTGGTCTTATTTTCCCACTGAATGATCCTGAAGGCAACAATAAAGATATTGAACTAATAAAAACAAAAAAATTAAAGCTTAGTTGTATTACATAAATACCATATTCTATTCCTGAAGTGCTGTGATTATTGCTAAACTACATATGTCCCCTTGTCATCACTCGGAAGTCAGTTGTAGAATAAAGAATAATATGGTACTCCTAAAGTTATGTCCCAGACTATGGGCCACAACTGAAAATGGATTTAACCCTAACCCCAGATTAGACACCCATTTTTAACTGCAGGGTGTCTCCAAATACCATAAGCAGCATTACCTTAGTACTGACTCAGCTGGAATGATGACAACTATTAAACCAACACCCCATCTTGAAATCAGATGACTTTTCCTTGGCTACCTCCCATTCAAGTAATGACCAGTTTCAACGCTTCTTAGGTTGTGAGCTTTTACATGATTGTACTCTGAGTATAAACTAATAGGCTTATTAGCTTCTTTTGGTTAACATGTTACCTCTTGCAATCTTATGACTCAAAGAACTAAATATTCAACACTGTTCATTTATGGGGTTTTATTAGGTCTTTTTACTGTAGTTGTAGTTTAAGTAATATATACCAAATTTAGGTAGTTTTGTATAACAGTATACAACATACTTAACTGTATATGTTCTAATGAGCAATGCCATGGCAATAGTATTTCTGCAGTGATCAAAAGGATTATTTAAAACACTGAGATTTAATGGATATTATTATTATTACTTAGTTCTATAAAGTGAGATATACCTAACCAAAGATGTGTACAACTTCACACAAAAAATATGCCTGGTATAAATAGACAAACTCATTCAAGTAAAATTTCAAAATGGCAATCAGATATTATATTATGCTAGATTAAATATGGAGAGTTCAGTGCTACCAATGAGCAAATCAAAGTAACCTACTGACTTCAGAGCTCACTTATGAATAGCCAATTTCAGATAAGTTATTTTGGATTTTTATTATGGCACCTGAGCCACTCCAACAAATTCCTGGCTGAGAGAGGTGACAGGCCATTTTACTCTGGAAGAAATTCTAGATTACCTTGTATTTAATACTTACTATTTAGGTTTCAGCATAAAGAGACAGGATTACTATTTGAGGGTAAACAGAAAGTTGAAGGGTTATTAGGCTGTCTAGAACAGGTATAGAGTCAGCAAGTGACATTTAAACTGCCCTAAAAATACCAATGTATGTCTGTAATTTTCTTGCAGCTCGTGCTTAGAAAGGTTAATTTTTCCAACAGTTTTCATACATTCTAAATTAATAGCATAATCAGCAGATAAATATTTTTGCTTGATTCCTTTCCTCATTTCCCTTTAGCTTCCGGGACCAAGCTTTCATAGGATTCCAAAGGTTTTTAAGTCAACTTTTGCATACATCAACACCACTTTGAAATTAACGGTGTGTAAAGGTCATTTTGACACAAGGACCAGGAGTGATCTGTTTATTTGTTTTGAAATCGGGTGCTCTGTTTAAGTCTGTTTATTTCTGCACTAAGTCTGGGCATTCAGTTTGTCACGATGACTCAGAACAAAGCTGCAAAGCCTAAATTCTACACTGAAATTAGTCATTTTGTTTTTGCACTGAGCTGCTTTGACTCAGCTTCAAGCTATTGCACATAGAGTACCTGGGTTTATTCCCCAACGGCCCAGGTAACTTTAGTACAAATTTCTGAAGGGGAAAAAATCTGAATGGAAAATTCAAATTTTGATACTATAGAGTGAATAACAACAACTGCCTATCCTTATTTATTCTCAGAAAACCCAAAGTAAGCCCTGAATTTTAGAATCTGAGGAAATTATGACACTTTGAGTTAATGGGGGTTTTTTTGCGACTAAAAAGAAACTTGTCAGACGTTGTCATTGTGATAAATATAGTGAATCAGACAACTGGAAATCTGTGCTCTTTTATCCAATGTGGTTAACTCCATTTTGGCACACAGCATATTTGCAGAAGATGTGGAATGTTCAGCACTTCAGAATTTATTTAAGAGTTCTGGAGTACTAGACTTTGACATATTTGACCTGATTTTTCATTTACACCCCAGAAAATTTGCACCCACTTTCAGACACATCTGTACTGCTTTTTTTTTTTAATGCTATATGTAAAAGGACCTTAACAGGCCCTTTAGTGAGAATCAGGCCCACACACTCAGGTAGATCAGCTACATTATTTGATTGTACATATACTTTCTCTAGATTTCACATGGATCTCCTTTTTAGATCTCTTTTTCATTGGTTGGTTATGCTGACCATTTCTTTTAATTGGACAGAACATGCATTCTTTATGGCAGGGGTCAACAACCCCCAGCATGTGTGCTGAGCATGGCATGCAAGGCCATTTTGCTTGGCAGACCACCACCAGCCCAGACTCCAAGCAGCTGCTGCCAACCACAGAGCCCAGGCTACTCCCAGAAGGCGGCTGGGAGGCTGCAAACCCTGCTGCAAGCAGACTGGGCTCCGTGGGCCAGCTGTAGCCAGGAGGCTGCAAATAGCTGCTCTGGGCTGTGGCTTGTCAGCACTCTGGCACCTTCCAAGGTAGACATTGTGGATTTTTCGGCTCTCCGGCCAAAAAACGCTGCCTACCCTTGCTTTATGGGAACATTTATCTGGAGAAAGTTATGTTTGCTTCTATTTTTTTGTATCTAGGTAACAGTATATATTTGAAATCTATTTTATTGTTGCCTTGATTAAATTTGCAATTGACATGGTTAATATTATTTTGCCTGCATACTATTTGTTGTTTACATCCATCACATCATGCCAAAGCTGAGTTCATACATCTGCAGGACAAAATGTAGAGGTGAACTAAAATGCACTATTTTATAGAAATCAACCCTGTAAACTGTACCAAAAAAAATTCAAAGCCCAAACTTTTTATCTCAAACAACCATCTTGAATATTTATAAAAAAACACAATGGACAACTCTATAAAGTGTTCCAGATCTGCTTTGTATAGTTCTAAGTGGTACCACAGTGAGGCATATCAAAACCTGAAGGGTATTACTAGTAGATTCTAGGGGAACAAGGGAGAGGGGGAAGAGGACACAATCTATCTGATACTAACATAAATTCTAACAGTTCCTGCTAAGGCTCTGTTGGGTTATATTCACTTAAATTAAGGCTGAGCCCAAAATGAAACACCTTCAGTAACTTGTCTCTACCCACAGGGTTGAGCTAACTCTAGCTCAGCTCTGCTTCAGCATCGTCTTCAGAATGGAAGAGGGGAAAGGAAGTGGAGGGAGCTTGGTCTGGGATTTTTTCAGCCAGCAATGGAGGGTGGGAAGGGTGGTTTGGAGCACCTCAAGGTGAGGGCACTGCAATCCACCCACCAGACCCTTCAGCACCAGCTGGGGAATCCCTAAAATGAGTTCCCTCCACTCCCTTTCCCCTCTCCCATTCTGAAAACAGTGCTGGGGCTGGGATGGGGGAGGGGCATTGCTATGTGGAGAGTGGCTGAAAGCTTGCAGCTGCTCTAAATGACAGCTGGATTCCCCAACCCCTGGGACCCAACAGCAAACATCTGTTGGGTCTGGAGGCTCACTGTAACCCATGGTACTTCCTGCAAAGCGCCATGAGTTATGATGGGGAACTGCTCTTCTGTCTGCATCTAAAAGACAAATTGTTCCTTCTCCTCCCTGCCATTTTCTGTGATGTAGTCTTAAGGCTAAGATGATGGTTTATAAAAGTAGACTCACTAACATTTTTTCATGCTTACATACTTATTAAGTGGAACAGGACTGGACTCATATGTATTAGCATGTCTATTATTCATGGCATATAAAAGAAGAAAACGAACTAAGAAAAGATAAATTTTGGACGCAAATTAACTTGCTTTCCAAGGAAAGATGCTTTACTATAAGGATGGACATCTTAAGCACCAACCTTTGTGCAAAGGTAACATACAATATTCTGGTTTATCTACCAGCCACTTGTTTACATCTTAACTTATTCCAACAAATACTAGCTTTCCTACCTTCTACCAGGTGGGACTCAATATCCTTGGCGTTGCTTCCTGTTGTCCACAGAAAATCATGTTATCTGTTTTACTATATACTTGTATGTTTGCTCAATGCTTTCCTGTGACTATGTCTTTGAATCACAAGTAAATGGATATAAAAATAAATATGAAATAAGAGTACTTCAGAAACACATTTTATTAGTTTTATAATGCTTTCTTAAATAATTTAACTCTGTAAGACTATTTGGGATAAGATTTCAATAAAAGACTGCACAAAATACAGTGGCATCACATTCTACAATGCTGAGAGACAGAAGACACCAGTGTTAGGTTTGCTTTGCAAGTTTTGAGATGATTGAAACTTGAAACATCAATATTTCAGAATCTGATTTGAGAAGTAACAACAGAATGGTAGATAGGATTTTGAAATCTTTTACACATTTTTCCCTTTATAAATTATATGGAAATTGGATATAAAGAGATGACAAGACAAATTCTGATCCCTTCCCTGCCTTATCTGGGTCTCCAAGAACAATATTTTTAGGACAGGAATTGAACATCTAGTTTAGCAGGAGGGACTCTATTCTCAAATTCAATAATGGTGTTTTGTGGGGAATGGAGCCAGACTGCCTAACACCTAATGAAAGAGGGAACCAGGGAAAAATTCTGACTTCCTGTGCCAGCAATCTTTTTATTAGTTATTCTTTATATTTTGGTAGTAACTTGGGAACCTAATCATAGCTCAGGGCCCCATATGCTACATACTGTACAGACACATACGAGAAATAGACTCTGCACTGAAGATTTTAAAGTTACAGCTTTTCCTATAAAACAGGATGCAGAGCGATTCACCCTATAATTATTAGCCATAGAAGGTAGGAAACTCAAACTTTTACTGAAACGTTAATTTAAATAATGTATTTGCATATACATTCCCTTTCTTTTTTAAATCATAAGATAACTAAGATGCCAGGATGGAGGAATGGAGTGAAATATTACTCTTGTACCCACAGCCTTGTAGTGAAACATTACATAATTACCATGAAAGTTTGAGTCTTTGAAGTCTTCAATGACATATTAAAGGGATGACAAATCATCATAATAATACTACCACTACTGGTGCTTACTGGAGATACTACCTTTCAAATTGCTTTACAAATGTGAATAAATACTGGAAAAAATGAGGGAGAAAGAGACTTACCACCCTAGGCCAGACAGTATACTATTAACAGAGGCAGAATGCCACTCCAATTACCAGTTCTAACCAATATATTATGATAAGGAACATAAGCCAGAATAACTGTTAGACTCTTAAAAATAGCCAAATGATCACTTTGATAATTATGATTACAATCCATTATTACTCACTCTGTTTTCCATTTTCCATAAAGCTAGTAGAAAGTGAAGCTTGACAAAGATAAATGATCAGCAAAAATAAATAAACGCTGTCCTTGACAACAGAATGCCAAGCTACAGTTACAGTAAACACTGAATGATGCACTATCCCCTGTTATTTCAACTCATTGCAACATATTTTTCTGGCTTCATTACCTTCTAGCTTGTTTTATAACAATTTGTATTGTGAAAACAATCCATGAATCTGCAAAAGTTTGTTCTGAATATTGTACGGCTAAGAGAGGGTGATCATTTATTATTTTTGTCTCCAATTGCTTATTTACATAACCCCTGTTCACACTGGGAAACACAAGGAGTTCCACAATCAATTCTAGGCTCATCCTGCTAGTATTTACTCACATGATAGCAGCTCCATCATCCATCCCTTCAAAATATGGATCCTATAAACTTTTGGTCAATACTTCACTAGAAATCAAGCAATACAGAGTGAGAGGGGTTATTTTAATAATTGTACAATCCATTTTAAACTTCCCTTATTGTAAATACAGAAAAACCTGACACCATTCACTTTCAGGTCATGCTTATAATTGTTATTGCTCCCAAATTAGGAATTTTAAATGCTCAACTCTGACAAGCTACTTGAATTATTAACTTCTCTTGACCATTAAGAACAATGTACCTTTGCAATCTAAGCAGATCTAATACTTACAAATGAATGCTCTACACTTAATTATTTACAGGTAATCGTTGTTCATCTGTGAAATCTGCTAAGCAAGACTGTTAGAACTCATTATGGGGCTTAACTAACTGATTAAATTGTTTGGTTGTTCTGCTTTTACATTTTAGATTTATTATGCAGGACCTACCCACAAAGCACCTTTTTGCACATTTGTACATAAATATAACCCATCTTGTTATGGAAAAGAACTCAACTATTTTTAATCAGATGTTAACTCAATTTCAGTTATTCTTACTTTATAAGATATGTAAAATCAATTCCAAAGGACCTGACTGTGACAGGGTCCTATAAAGAGGTCCTAAGTCCCACTCAGTTATTAAATCTGGCTTGTCCAGATTAACAGTTTATGCACAAGTCTAAAGAGAGGGCTTCAAAGGAATTCCCTCCATGAGCAAGTGAAAACAGAAAAGGGTTAGGACTAAACAGAATCATAGATCTACTTCTCTATATCTAAGGCAGCTGATATTACTAGACTTGAGGCAGGGACAATACCAGGTGTAACAATGGGTTTACACTGCATACTCCCTATACATTTGTGCAACACAGGAACTTGGGGGAACTGTGACTCAGAGGATTACTCCTGAGTCATAACTTCTCTCTCGTTCCTCCTGGTGTGGTAAAGCTAAGTCCTGCTTCATACTCAGGACAACAAGCAATGCCTCCTTCTAGTCCTAAATTCTCAAATGTGCCAGTGAGACTAAAAATGTATTGAATTTACAATTATGAATTAAACTTGGCACTGTGAATCAATTGGTTTATACAGGCAAATCACTAAATCACATAATCCAGTGGCCTCCTGAAGTGGAAGTGACATGAGAAACTGGTTAGCAGTAGCAGCTATTTAATAAAAAATACCGTTTCTCTAAGTTAGTTCATATTTAATGAAGCAAGCAGTTAATATTCACACAAAGAACACAGCTCTTTTGATTTGCTATTAATTCAGTCAAAATTCATTGTACAGGTCTGATAGATTTTTGTCAACAAAGTAACCATCCATTACTAATGACTTTTAACAGTTTAAGCACAATATTCATTATCTATGTACTTTCAAAAATATTTACTTTATTGACTGGGCACAAACCTTAGAAAATATATATGCATGAAAAATGGAAATATGGATTACAAAAATAAAATATGGCAAGCCCAAACAAACTAATCGCAAATTGCAACAATAAAGGTCCTCAGTCTCCAAGAGAACTATACATATTAATAGTAGCTGTTCTGTTTCCCTATATTTTTAAATCATTAAAAGTACTGGGAGAGAAGTAATCTGGTAAAATAAGCAAATGATCCCTTTTGAAACATCGCTTTGATTCTCAATTAAGTCAAAGCTGACAACAGTTTATGAAACTGTTAATAAATTAAAATCTCATGTTAGAGGAAGTTACCTAGTATATCAATTTATATTTTAAAAGTTTATGCTTGTAAACACGTTTCATTATAGTGCATGGAGAGGTTGAAAACATTCTTTTTTCACAGCTCCACAGTGTGTCTTTGTTCCCCTGTTCCAGATTTCCCTAAACAGTGAAAACACTGCTAAGCTTTATAAATCATTCATGCTAAGCATAACAAATAATTGTCTTTGTAATCACAGGCTATAAATAAATCTCAGCTATTATTCAGAAGGAGCCCATGACAGATAAACAGTTTAACTCTTAAATGATAAAATAATGTCTTACCTTCAGCTCTGTTTAAAATAAAACTCTTGGTACCATGGACGCAAATTCAAAATCTACCAAATTCTGTCAACATTGTAAGAAGTGTAGTATTGGAGTATTCAGGTAGGGTGCAGAGTGACTACTTTATACTGGGCAATGTCAGATGCCAATGCAATCTTTTGAAGTTGGAAGGTCTTGTACAGGTTAACCCCATTGTAAGTTACAGTGTGAAGAAGAAAGCAGATTCTATCACAAAAAGTGAGTGAGAAGTACCTGAATAAGATGAGGAGCAAAAGGAGTTTTCACTCTGCTTAAGGCGTTGCTCTGTGTAGATTACTGAATTTCTACAGCAAAGTGAAAATCCTTTACTCCAAACTAGTGGTAACTCCCTGATATTAAGTATGGCTGTTTAATAATACTCTTAACTAAATGATTTTCTCTTTTTGATGGAAGGTCCAATATCTTTCCAAGTAAGTCTTTTTGTCTCCGCATGGCAACTGGAGGCAGTTCTCAGCTGTCAATCAAAGATCCTCTGAAGCATAAAGACCAGCTCAACTTTTCCAGCCAAGTGCTCTACTTCTGTTGCAAGGCAGCAAAGCCAATGGTAACACTAGGTTCTCTCTGGTGGACACTTTTCTTTAATGGGATTTTTTTTTCAAAAGTAATTTTTTAATGAGTCATATTCCACTTCTCCTGAATACTGTTCTCACGCTGAAATAGTTATTTTTTGATTCTTCACAAAAAATCCAGAAACGTAATAAAAAGATTCTACTCCATCATCTTAATAAGAACACGAAAAGGAAATCCAAATAAAAGTTTACAGTATTACAAATGCCAGTGCTGATCTACTTTCTCCTCTAGCTATTTATAATCCACTCATAAAATGAGTTCTTGGATTTGGAGAAGGGAACTTCAGACACAGAAAAGTTGTTCCCACAGGATTTATTTTGAGAAAACTATTTTGAGGGTTCATATTTCATAGATTTCATAGACATTAGGGCTGGAAGGGACCTCAGAAGATCATCGAGTCCAGGCCCCTGCCCCAAGGGCAGGAAGTCACCTGGGGTCATAGGATCCCAGCAAGATAAGCATCCAAATTTCTCTTGAAGGTGTTCAATGTAGGTACTTGAACCACCTCTGATGGCAGGCTGTTCCAGACCTCGGGGGCTCGGACAGTAAAGAAATTCTTTCTTATGTCCAGCCTGAAACGGTCTTGCAGTAGTTTATAACCATTCGGCCTTGTCATCCCTTGGGGAGCTCTGGTGAACAATTGTTCCCCCAGTTCCTGGTGAATTTAAACTCAGATTTCAAGATAATTTTTTCTGTATATATCAAGCATAGTTCTTCTGTCCAATACCAATGAGGAATCTGTCATTCCTGTCACTAAGAAAATGAAGGTGGCTATAGAGGGTAAATGAGAGGAGCATAACAAGATCTGCAGATTGAACTGTCAATTCATTAAGTCTTTAAGATAAGTCAGTTCATGACTAGAAGCTTTCAAACTTCACAATCCTGCTCCCACCATCACTAGCTGGTCACCAAAGTGACAAACTAGCAGCAGTTACAAGAAGGTTGTCTGGCACTTGGATGATGCAGGAGTGTGATTCGGCAGCTGTAACTACGACTGAGCAACTCTCTTCAGGATCTGCTCTGCTCACCCCATGTGAGGAGGGATCAAGAAAAGGTACCCTAAACATAGCCAGTGGCAACATGTAGGGTGCATGGGGATGCACATGCACCCCCTGAGAGCGCTGGTGCCCCCCCTGACAGGCAGCGCTCCCTGCCTAGGCGATGGGTAGGGGACAGGTGGGAGTGTCAGTGCCCCTCTTATGAGTGCTGGCCAGGGAGTGGGGTGGAAGGTGAAGCATCACTGACACTTCCAAGAGTGCCATGGCCACTTCTGGGAGCACCGCTCACGCTTCCTGGTCAGTGTGATAGGCTGCAGGGGACACCCTTCCCCACCCCTGGTCTGCACAATCAGCCGCGGGGGGGACCTCTACCCCCGGTCACCGACTGGCTGCTGACTCAGGTGGCACCAGTCGCCCATGAACATAGCACGTCTATCTTCTTCCTGACTCAGTAACCTCATCCATTGGGATCACTTTTACTACAGTCAAAATCAACGAAGACACACAATCAATTTTGGGACTTGGAACATCTGGACCGTGGTGGACAATCCTAAAAGTGAATGCCTAGATGGTTGCACTGCAATCATGGCTCAAGAACTCAAGAAACAGAACACTGATGCTGCTGCACTGAGTAAGACCTGGCAAGTGGGAGATGGGCAGGTCAAAGAACATGGAGGCAGCTATACCTTCTTCTGGAAGAGTAAACAGGAAGGAGAACGCCAGCTTCAGGGAGTTGGTTTTGCCATCAAGAATGAACTCATAAGTACCATCAATGCTGCCTGAGGAAGATCCTTCAAATCCAGTGGGAGGACAGAAGCACTAAAATTAGGAGCCTCTCACAAGCAAACACCATAATCATCAAAGTGATGATCATCTAACATCAACTTTGCTGGACCAGCCAACTCCAGACTGCCAATGCAAGTTTTAATCTCCCAGCTCAGTCAAGACATACACTCAAGAGGAGGGCAGAGACAGTGCTTCAAGGACCTGGTGCTGTCCACGGGTGATGACCTGGTGAGGGGGCTGCGGGTGATGGGCCACCTGGGAGACAGTGATCATCGCTTGCTGGAATTCACCATCCAGCGTAAGGTGGCAAAGGGCTGCAGCAAGGCAACAGCCCTAGACTTTAGGAGGGCTGACTTCAACAAGCTAAGGAGGATCGTTGGGGAAGCGCTGAGGACCCAGAGGGGAAGGGAGCCAGATGTCCAAGGTGAGTGGTTGCTCCTTAAGGAGACGATCCTTCATGCCCAAAGGGAGGTAATCCCAACAAGGGTCAAAGGGAGCAGGAGGGCACATAAACCCCCATGGCTCACTAGGAGCATCCGGGAATGTCTCCTTGCTAAAAGGGAGGCATACACCCAATGGAGGGATGGGGTCATCACCAAGAAGGACTATGTTACAGTCGCCCGAGGATGTAGGGGGGCAGTCAGGAAGGCCAAGGCAGAGATGGAGATAGGACTAGCTTCCCAGATTAAGGACAATAAGAAGTCCTTCTTCAAATACATAGGGGGTAAAAAGAGGGTCCCGGGTAATGTGGGGCCCCTGCAGGACACGATGGGCAACTTAGTCGTCATGCCAGATGACAAAGCTAACATATTTAACGATTTCTTTGCCTCTGTCTTCCTAAGTAGGGACCAGTTCAGCCACCTCCCTGCTGGGCCCCCCTCGGGCCCCGGGAGAGACACGCCTGGGCCAGGGGTTAGCGAGGAGTTAGTTAGGGTACTTCTGGAGAGGCTGGACGTGTTCAAGTCCGCTGGTCCGGACGATCTTCACCCTAGGGTTCTACAGGAACTGGCCGAGGTCATTGCGGGACCCCTGGCGCGGCTCTATGAGCACTCGTGGTGCTCTGGTGAGGTGCCGGAGGACTGGAAGAGGGCCAATGTGGTCCCTATCTTCAAAAAGGGAAAAAAAGAGGACCCGGGAAATTACAGGCCAGTTAGTTTTACCTCAATCCCGGGTAAGCTCTTTGAAAAAATTATCCTGGCACACATCCAGGAGGGCCTTGTAGGGGAATGCATGCTCAGGGGCAACCAACATGGGTTCATCAGTGGCAGGTCTTGTCAGACCAACCTGGTGGCCTTTTACGATCAGGTCACCAAATCATTAGACGCAGGGGTTGCTGTGGATGTAGTCTTTCTGGACTTCCGGAAGGCTTTCGACACTGTCTCTCACCCTGTCCTCATCAAAAAGCTGGGAGACTGTGGTGTCGATGCCCACATGGTCAAATGGGTAGCCAACTGGTTAGAGGGCCGCACCCAGAGGGTGGTAGTGGATGGGTTCTTCTCGACCTGGAAGGACGTGGGCAGTGGGGTTCCGCAGGGCTCGGTCCTCGGGCCCACACTGTTCAACATCTTCATCAGTGACTTGGATGAGGGGGTAGAAAGCACCCTGTTCAAGTTTGCTGATGACACTAAGATGTGGGGGGATGTGGGTGCACTAGAAGGGTGCAATAGGCTACAAGCTGACCTTGACAGGTTGCAACGGTGGGCGGATGAGAATAGGATGGGGTTTAACACTGATAAGTGCAAGGTGTTGCACATGGGGAGGAAGAACCGGCACCACACTTACAGGTTGCGGAACTCCCCTCTTGCCAGCACGGAGATGGAAAAGGATCTTGGAGTCGTCATTGACTCCACGATGAACATGGGCCGGCAGTGTGGGGAGGCAGTCAAGAAGGCCAACCGTACCCTGTCATGCATCCACAGATGCATCTCGAGCAGGTCCAGGGAGGTGATCCTCCCCCTCTATGCGGCACTGGTCAGGCCGCAGCTGGAGTACTGCGTCCAGTTCTGGGCGCCACACTTCAAGAGGGACGTGGACGATATGGAAAGAGTCCAGAGGAGGGCCACTCGTATGATCAGGGGTCAGCAGGGCAAGCCTTATGAGGAGAGGCTACGGGACCTGAACCTGTTTAGCCTCCACAAGAGAAGGTTAAGGGGGGACCTTGTGGCCTGCTACAAACTGGTCAGGGGGGATCAGCAGGTATTGGGGGAGTCCCTGTTCCCCCGTGCGCTGCCAGGAGTGACCAGGAATAACGGTCACAAGCTGGCGGAGGGTAGGTTTAGATTAGATATTAGGAGGCGCTACTTCACAGTCAGGGTGGCTAGGGCCTGGAACCGGCTTCCAGGGGAAGTGGTGCAGGCTCTTAGCCTAGGGATTTTTAAAAGGAAGTTAGATGAGCACCTTGCCGGGGTCATCTGACCCCGGTGCTCTTTCCTGCCAAGGCAGGGGGTCGGACTAGATGATCTTCCTAGGTCCCTTCCGACTCTAGCTACTATGAAACTTGTACATCCTCTAGGCCAACTTGAAAAAATGCAACATTGACATCAACTCATGGGAGACTACTGCTCAGGACCCCTCCCCCACAAATGGAAGAAGAGTCTGTTGCAAGGATTTCAGTACTTTGAAATTACAATGACAACAGGAGATGGAAAAGCAGGAGCAGTAGAAACAGCATGTCACAGACCAAATCAAGAACCCTGAGCCACCTACTCTGCGTGGAAACACATGCCCAAGTTACAGTAGAGTCTGTCACACCCCGAGTGGCCTTGTCAGCCATCTTTGGCCCCATAGATAAGACAATCATGGAAGACAATCATCCTTGACTATGAGAGATTGCTGAAGAAGATGAGTCAGTACATATACATTCTGCTGTGGCAACTCATGTTAGAAACATGCTGATCACCACACCAATGTGCATGTCTATTCACTTTGAGATGGAAGCTATCATTGAAGAAAGTATGAAGAGTCCTGCAAACTTCTGGCTTTTCTATGTGCTTGGCTAAAGCTATCATAGTTGGATATGAACATTCTCCACCAGATACAGGAGACTTCCTTTTAGGATTTGCAGACATTCCCCAATTAAAGAGTGCAACTAACAGGCAGGACAAATATTTTTTTTAGTTTAATGAATTTCTTAGAATAAGTCACACATGCTGGAATAACAAGTGGAGAGGCCATACCACCCAGCATGGATGAACTGTAAACTCTGAATGGGCTGAACTGTAAACTTTTTTTTCTTTTAAGGTAACTCTACTGAACAGTAAAAAATATTGACTTAAAGACTTGGGATCATGCCAAATGATAAATAGCAACTGCTCCGAGGCACCCAAGTACTAGAAAAGAAAGCAATAGAAAACATGCATCCTGTGTAGAAACACCCTTTATCAGATTAGTCCTTTAATATTAACATTTGCCATACTAACTTGGTGCCATTTTTTTGTTCCAAGTTATTTATGAATCTGTACCCTATCTTGCTTTCCCTCCAGTGACAAATGCAGTCCTTTCTAACATCCTATGCTGGCTTGAGATCCAGCAAAAAGTGTACTTCACAAAGATTAAATAGAAAAAAACTGGCATATTTCTCAAAAGAAAACATTTGCACAAGGTTCCAAATAATTTCAGGGTTGCCATCATTGAAGAATCCAAATATCTAATAGCAACTGTCCAAGCGTAGGAAAACAAACAGGCAGAATAATCATAGTATTCATTCCTTATCCAGTGTGAAAATGTTTTGTAAATTTGACCATATGCCTTTGAAAAACAGCACTGTTTGTGGTTCTTTCCACTGCATGGTGGCACTATCCCCAATTATACAAACAGTAAAGAAACTAAGCATTTAAATATTTTCTGTACACAATTATGTGATAGGATTAGAGGGATGGTGAGAGGAGTATGACAGAACAAATAAACAATTAGGGTCTGATTTTCAGAGGTTGCTGGGCAGTCAAACCTCTATCTGAAAGATATTTGACAGGTAGGAACTCAGATCTAAAGCTTATACCTTTAATCTCTTTCAGGGAATCTTAAATTCAAATCCCTATAGTTTCATAAACACACACAGTACTAGCTGGTGTGAAGAAAAAAGTTTCTGTTACTCCATGACTTCCAAAACTAAGTACCTGAATCAAAAGAATTATTCAATATACTTTTTCTAAGTAAGACCTAAACATTGAAAGTACTTTAGTGATAGTAGGTTTTGCTAATTCACTACATAAGGTAAAGGAAGTCCACACATAGAGCTAGTTACAGAGCTACATGGATTCTTGTCATCGTAGAATTTGAGCCCCTCACAATGAGTAATGGATTTTATCCTTACAATCAATCCTTTTAAGACAGGAATCTTATTGAACAATTGAGGAACTGAGGATAGAACAGGATAGATTATGACTAAGTACAGGCAGTCAAAAAGCCCAAGGCAGAATCGATTCAATCTAGGCAGCTTCCTCTAAGCCATGTAAGTTGAACCGATAACCTACTGAACTGACATTTAATTTTCAATTGGGAAAGGTGGGGGAGGCCTGCACTGACCCAGGCCAGTAGGCAAGGGACGCTAGAGAACGTCTCCCAGCCTGCTGGCCATTGCCAGCCCAGCCAAGTGGGGGTGCCCCCGATTGGCTCCCCAGTACATGCTCCCAACCTCCTGCTGTCCCCCCACAGAGAGTTGAGTCCCCTGTCTGGGTACTGGCCCACCTTGAGGGAGCCTCCCCCTCGGCTGCAGAGGAGCAGGAGAATTTCCCTCCACTCCCTGAGGCTGCCTGAAACTCGCAGCAGCTAAGGCAACCAGCTCTGGGGTTTGGGAGGGAAAGAATTCCCCTTAGCTGCCTGGGGCTGCCCCAGGCTGGGTGATCCTGGGTTGGGGTAAAGGGAAGCCACCCCAAGGCAGGGGCTCCCTGGTGCCCCATGCTGAGCTGCATGGGCAGGCACCCGGCCAGGAGGACTCCTTTTTCCTCCATCCTGTAGCAGCAGGAAGGAGGGAGAGCTCCCAAGGGTTGGAAAGCCCCCACCTGCTGTGTAGACCCTGGCTAGAGAGGTCTGGGGGTCTGTTTCCCTGCCCCCAATACCTGTTCTGATGAGCTGACAGATACAGGCAAGAAGCAGGCTAGGGAGCAGAGGGGTGAAGCAGTCCCTGCTAAACTGAAGCAGATGGCATAATCCAGGGCTGCAAAGCATTCTGGGATGCTGCGAACTGTGAGTTAACTTAAACCATGAAGGGATCCGGGATAGAAGTTCCATAAACTGGTTTGACTTAAATCAGCTAAGTCTGATATTACATCCAACCAGGTTTATCTTAAACTGCTTTGGGCCATTTTCAAAGCAGTTTATGTGCACTGAACTTCTGTTCTGTTACAGGTTTAAACGAGTTTCTGACCACTTAAACTGGTTTATGTAAAACTTTTGTCCTTAGCCTATGTGACTTGCGCAAGGAGTAGTGAACTAGGAACTCAACCAAGATCACCTGGATTCCAGGCCTGTGCTTTACTCATAAGACCATCCTTCTTCCCTACTTTTCTGTCTTCCAGATCCTGCATAAACATTGCCACAGTTGCCTCATTTTCTGAGTTCATGACAAGAAAACAAATGGAAATGTTTCTAAAGGTAGATTAGCCTTTCTGCAATATGCTCATATATGATCTTGTTTTCTTCTTGATTGCTTATGCTGACTAAGCTTCTTGAATGGATCTCAACAAACTCATACTAAAGACAGAACTGTGAAGAAGTTATTCATAGTAGCTACTCTGCAGATGCAGTCACATAATAAAACTCATAGGTGAAGGTTTTGGCTTGGACTAAATCCTTGCACAGTTACCTGAATATATTTTTTACCAAATGAAAATGTTTAATATAGCATTTTCCGCCCAGGTGAACCTTTAACATTTTTTATTCTCCTGTGCAATATGGAGTTTCATTTTTACCTGGGAGAAATAGTACAATCTGTACATTCTCCTTTGCCTGAGGAAGGGCAAGTGAGCCCCAAAGCTTGCAAATAAAGAAAAAAATCTGCAACTATTTAGTTGGCCTAATAAAAGATGTCACCTCTACCAAGAGTTCTGCATAGCTCATATAGCATTAGTAATTTATCTAAAAAATCTACAAAACAAAACTTTGGTGAAATGAAATAAACTACTTGTATTTGCAGTTGTCCTTATCCAAGATTGCAAAATCTTTATTTACATATGTAAACTGTACCTGTCTTTGCAAACTGAATACTTTGCACTTGAATATCTAAAGGTTTTCCATGTAAAATTTATACATACAGGAAATATAAAACATGAACCGCAGCTGCAATTTTAAAAGTTATATTTTGGCACAATGAGTTGATATAATACCCCTGGAATGTTTTTATTCCAAGTTCATACAGATACTTTTTATGCATATTTCAAAAGCATGAGTTGATTTAGACTACGGAGCAGTAGTGCTTAATGTGAAGGAAGAAAGGAAAAACTGGTTAAACTCACCACAGCGGGAGAGACTACAGTGCCGAAAGAGAACCATGGTTCCTCCATTCAGGTAGAGCAGCCCCAGAGTTGCACAGGCTGGGGACACATGCCAGAAGGGGAGAGGAAAGCATGGAGAGAGCCAGCAAGAGGGGAGCTGAGTCCTTAACCATGAGACGTCCGGCAGGAGGATCCAAGCCCCGGGGAGTTGGCTGCAGGCCGGCAGGAGAGTCTAGCTGGGCTCTGTTGAGCCGGGGCGGGATGCTGGCTGCATAGACATGGCAGAGGAAAGTAATGTGAGTGGCCAGATGCTCCACTGAAGGCAAGTCAGCTGCAGGAGAAGTGACCACACCCAAACAAGGTGCTGTCAGTTTTTTTTTTTTATTTCCTGAATACCCTTTTGGAGACCTGAGTGAGGTAGGCCTGGAGACAACCAGACAGGGGGGCCCTCAATCCCTGGGACTGCTTAAAGGGGACCTCAGTTGGCCACAAGCCGAGAAGAAAATCAGGGACAAGGGCAGGGCACGTGACCCAAATGCAGGGTCAAGAAAGGCCCCTGATTATGGTGAAAAGACCCAGCTGAAAAGCAGCTGGACAAGAGCCAAAAGGTGTCAGGCTCGAAGATGTAAGAACCTGGATGGGTTGGGTTTTTTTGTTGCTTTTAATTACTGGAGGTTGGGCACCACAAAGAAAAGAGAGGTGCATAAGGCCCAAAAGTGAATACCTGCAAGACTTACCTGGGACTGAAAAGAAGGTCCTGGAGTTATCTTCTTTTGGTTCAGTTGAAGTTTTCTTTTGAAACACTTGTGAGTCTACAAGAAAAAGAAAGTCTAGACAAGACCACCCATCAAGATCTACCAGTGTAATTTGGTGGTGTAACATTTGGTTGGCGCTAGGATGGGATATAGGGGAGGTTGGAGCCCCAGATGAAGTCCCTATCCAGACTGGCCTCAGCCAGCTGCAGTGAAGACTAATACCTCCCAATCTAAAACATCACTGAAACATCAAAATGTAGCAGGCAAGAGTCGGGTATTTCCACAGTGAGGTTAAAGCAAACGAACACGTGATCAACGTTCTGGTCCGGGTAAGCACCAGACCACTGAGCCCGTGGCCTTTTCCAGGGCCGTGATGACACTTAACAAGGCTTATTTCTTTCTTGTCTTTCAGTATATCACTGACAAGAACAAACGAGCATGGGAAGGATAGCAGATGGCACAGACTAAAAAAAAAGGCTCGATTGATTAACAACTCCTACAATATTGTATCCAGTTGCATTTATTCCATGACTAGTTTTAACAGAATTTTAGCTTTTCAGATGCTTAGTTTTCAGATCATGTCTTCATACAGCTAATATTCTTGCTCTTTATGACATCTCATCATGGACATCCTCAGGAGCTCTGTTATTTGCCTTTTGGTAGTTCAGCAACAGATTATGTTAATAGCTCTGCCTTTTGGATCAATGTGTAAAACTCCTACAACACCAGTCATTTCTAAATTACTGTACCTTGTAGAAATAACAGTCATTTGTGGAAATTATACTGAAAAATAATGGTTTCGTATTCCTGGACATTTTACAATAGTGGGGTAGAATGCATGTGTGAAAAGAACTGTCATAACTGCAACAGAAAGACAGCTATACCTGGAACCCCTCTGCTCAAGGGACAGCAGGAACTGCTTACCTAGTACACTTTAAAGATGAAGAAGGAGCCTGAATTCCCTCTGCACTGGGTGGAAAAGAGCATGACTGCACTGCTGGGAACATCTCTTACTTGGGCTAGGTTGACCCTAAACAAATTAATAAAATTGGAGAGGATGAGTGATGCCTGACTGATATTACAGGACCTTTAACTTTCCTGTTGAAGTAAGAAAAAGTTGTGTTCTACACTAGTAATCAGAAGTATGATGAGGAGGTGAGAAAACACTGAGAGTAACATGATATTAATTTGTGAAAATTCCAATAGTAACATAGTATTGGCAGCTTCTGGTATAATGAAATTAAATTCCATCCCAGTGATCTAGAAAATGATTTGAGTAAAGCAAGGGCAGCACATATTGGCAGCTAGCCTTGTTAAATCCAGAGAGAAAAACTCACACAAACTGTATAGCTTTATGTTTCCAAGGCTTCAAGCAGCTTCTATCTGAAGACAAGGAAAACAAATGTTGCTCTTCTAATGTAAGTAAGCATATGTAATTTAGATATTAGTTTGCATTTTGTTAGTCTTCCCAATATTCCTGCATAAATTAGGGTGATGCAGGCTCCAAGGAAAGCTGGGTTCTCTCATTGACCTAGTCTGCTGACACCTGTGTTCTGCCAATACCTACCTAAAAATGCTTTAGAATGACTGAATAGTACAAACATGATTTTACTGAATCCTTACTGATAGCTGCAAATGATACACAGCAATAAGAACCTAACCAAAAGATTAGAAAATACTAAGGTTTTAAAAGCTCTTACCTACACACAGTGATAGCTGAGTCACAATTACTGTCAAACAAGCCTAGAACTTTATGACCAAAGAAAACAAATAAAACAAAAGCCTAACCTTTTTATTTTAAATTGTTTTCTTTCTACCTCCCACATGTATCCTTCAGCAACCGGTTACCAGTAGCCCGCAAGAAAGTCCTTCTCATTCCACAGTTTCAACTTTTTGATTTATTTATAAATAAAAGCCTCTAAAATATTAATATTTTGTTTCCAAATAACAGGGTGTAAGGAGATATCCAGACACAATAAAGTTTTAAAATGCCATATTTGGTCAGCCAAACTTAATTCTACCCTGTAGTGACATCAGGAAAAAAATAAAAAACTGCACCAGTATAATTAAATTTGGGGTTATAAAAATATGATATACTTGCTGTATGATTATAGTATGATTACTTCCTTACTACTGAGATGTGAAGCTGGTTTTGTGTTTAATGTGCTTGACTTAAGATTCACCTTTACTCTGTATTTTCTAGGTTCATGCTTAATGTTGGGATTGTTAGACCATCCCTGCAATAATTATTAAATATATTACCATAGCGCTAGCCATGGACCAGGTCTTTTCTTTTTAGTAATCATACAATACAGAACAAAAAGGCTTACCATCTAGGTACATAAAAAATGACAGCATATACATTAAATGAAAGAGAATAAGGAAGTATAAGGAAACAATGAGACAGTATCATGTCAGTATAACAGACAGGGGTCTTGATCTAATTACTGTCAACCATTTTGTGGAACCACAAAAAAATAGATTCTTTAAAGGAATAATTAAAAAGAGGACAGCTTTGTGGATGTTTATGTGTAGCTTGCCAAAGCAAGAGGGTCAGCACAGGAAAAAACACAGATGCTTGTTTGAAAACATAACAAATAGGTGATAGACACTGGCATTATAAACTGATGGAGTCAACCTCTCAGTAGCAAATGAGAGAGAACAGGTACGGTAAGAAGAGGCAGTGAATAACCATGAAAGTGAAAACCAGTAACTTTTGTTTCATGTGATGAAGAAAAACCAATGGAGGGACTGTATGATCCAAGCAACAGACCAGGAAAAGTGTCTTTGCAGCAGAATTTTTTTACTTTTACATTACTGAAATGTATTTAGTCTTAATTTCAATCGTCATATCTGGCCCTTTTTTAAAGATGAAAATGATCACTAACTGCAGACTAAAAGTTTATGAACTCAGGAAGGCAATCTACTGTTAGGTGGCTACTGCAATGCTGGATCATAATATTATGAAGGTGGTGGTGGTGATGGGGAGTTCTCCGTTCTTGGCTGTTAGATTTTATGGTCAGTCATACAGCTCTTCAGTGTCCTAAAGCTACTGGGTTAGCACCTGTACTAACCTGCACTAACTGCTTCCACCCTGGCAAGTTGGTGGAGGTAAGGATAGAGATAAGAATTTGAAATTACTCTTTTGTTTGTTCATGCTTGGACTTTGGGCCATGGGAGACTTGTGCCTCCTGAGTCTGGGGGGGTACCTCCAAAAGCCACCGGTGGCAGGGATGGGACTAGCAAGCACCTGCAGAAGCCATCAGTGGCATCTTCAGTGGGGACAGGGCTGGTGAGCAGCTACAGAAGCTGCTAGTGGCAATTTTTAAGGCACATTAAGGGCATGAGTCTACACATGCATGCCCTTAATGTGCCTTAAAAATGGCAATTTAAGGCTATGAGTCTAAATTTGATACCTGCATAAAGTAAATCGCTACGTCGCATTAGTGCACATGTACCATGCATCTCCTTGTGAGGTAATGCGACTTAGCTATTTGTGCCTAAATTTAATGCACCTGAATGTGCATTAGTGCATCCATGTATAGACACATGCCTAAATCACCTTAATACGTCTTAAGCAAAGGTACATTAGGTTTAGGCATGTGGAAATACACGTGTAGACATGCCCTTTCTGTATTGGGAAGCTGCAATAGGATCTTATCAATTGCTGGTCTTATACTTGAACTGTCACAGATATTATCCAGCTCAGGATAAGAGAGGGTTCATGTACATGTTCTATTAGTGCAGAGCATACTGCACTGGATTTCGTGGCTCCTGGGCACAGAGTCTACATGTGCACTTGGGACCACAGCAGTTTGAGCTGGAGCAGAGCAACCTCAGGCTGGCAGCAGGCTCAGGGGGTCAGAGATTGGAGGGGCTGGCTGAGACATGAGAGTACCCGAACAGTGGAGCTGTGTAACTAGGTAGCAGGCAGGAGTCTGGTCCCCTGCTGCCTGGGCTGCCTGAGCAAAATTTATGCTGAGGTCAATGTTTACACATCCATTTAGGAGATTATTTTCACTGCTGTAAAACAGTAACGTCTCCAACAGTACTATCTTATGGCAGGGAAAATTAGTTTGCTTCTGTCTAATAGCATTGCACATATAGACTGATACTTTACACTGCAGCAAATTAGTCTACTGCACAGTTAAGTGCACGTGTAGATGTATCTAGTGACTGGGATTTATATTACACACGTGTTAATCCACAACTTAATTGTAAAATAAATGAAAGTCTGAGGGACCACAGACTGTTTTCATTTGTTCATAGTTCACTCATTTATGATATACTCTGAGGCTTTGTTGGAACATTGTGAAACTGAGTCAAAACTTCATAGGTTGTATCAATGTCAAGCCATGACACAATGAAAGTATACACGTTTAAAACATCAGCACGTTATAGACTGATAATATATAGAGCTAAAACATTGACATATTAGTACTGTGGCACACCGATGTGCTGCCTCAAAGCAGTGATAAATGTATCAAAACGATAAATCTGTATCAGCAGTAAGATGAAGTGCCTCACAGGTGTTGCCCCAGCCACCACGGTAGAACAGGCAACACAACATCCCAGTACACCTGAATGCGGCATTTAGGTGTCCAACTGTGTCACGCAGAAACAAAGACCTAAGAACCGCCACATATTGTTGGGACCCTGCTTCACCGCCCTGACATACTGGCATGCTATCGAAAGGCCATCGGCCCATACCAGAACGAGGACACCGGACGTCAGGGCAGGCAACCAACCCCTTCAAAACTTCCTTTTATAGGCTAAGATTGCTCCTCAGCCTCTTGAAAGCTCAGATAAAGGGTAGCAGCTTCTTAACCTGGCAGGGAAAATACCACGTATCTGTGTTCAAGAAGGCAGTTTTCCTGAACAGCTTCACAGAACTGCTCTTCTAGCGTTTTCCACCAAGGTGCAGTGGCTTTAAGCCCAGTTTATGGAAATGGTAGCCTCCCTCCCTTGCTTGCTCTGAGGGCCATATGGCTGAGGACAAGCAAAACTCAGGGGCACCCAAACCCTAAGCCTACGGGCTTGGGCCTGCAAGTAGGATGCCCGCCAAAGGTGGAGGACGTTTGCAGTAGGAGGGCTGCTTATGGCTCTGGATTTGGAATTAGTTTCAACTCATTTGGCCTTGGATACAAATTAAACAATAAACCAAAAACTTCTCAGTACAGCGCTGTGTTACAACGGGACTGTCCGGTTTCCGGAGCATGCCTCGTGCTAACCTCCCTTCCCGAGGAGCTCGTTTTGCGAGGTGAGGAAGGATTCAGCCGAGATACTCGGGGGGACCTTTCAGTACAGCCCACCTGGCTGGACGTGGCGTTACAGGCCTTGCCCTGAGTGCCCCCGGGGGGGGGGGGGGAGGGAGGGCTGAGGGGCCGACCTATACGTTTGCATGCCGTGGGCGTCGCCCAGCGCGCGGGGACGATGCCCGGGGTCGGGGCAGCGGGACACCTGTGAGCGCAGGAGGCAGCAAGGGGATCCGGAGAGGGGCCGGGAAGCAGCGCACCCCCCACCGCCCTTGGCCCCCGGGGCTGGGCCACATGAGCGGGCTCCCGGCTGCGGACCCTCATCGAGCAGCGGGGCCGGCTCGGGAGTTTTGCACCCGGCTCCAAGGGCCGCCCGCGCACCGGCGGGTTGTTTACTTCCTCCGCCGCGCGCCTACCGAACACCCCTCCCAACCGCCACCTCCCTCTCTCGCCACGCGCCCTGGTTGGCTGTCACTTCGGCCAATCGCGGCCGCCCTCCAGCGGTAAACCTGGCAAAAGGAGGAGGGGGGGGGAAGGAGGGGGAAAGGAATTCTCCTTTCAAAAAAATAGCCGTGAGAAGGCGACGTCAGCTCTCGCCGTTGATTGGTCTGGGCCGTAGGAGCTGCGAGCGCTGACTGGTGAAATATCCCGCCAATCGCGGGAAGGACCCGCCTCCTGTTTTACTCACTCCTCCACCTAACACCCTGGAGCCCGCCTCCGCCCGCCGTATCTTTGTGTGTGAACACCCGATTGGCGAACACCCTGACTGCCCATCAACCGCGAAGCCCCGCCTCTTTCTTCCCTCCCGCAGGAGACGCCCCTGTCAGCACCTACTTCTGGCGCTCATTGGTCTCTCCTGCCGCCCATCCCCGAGAGTCCCACCTCCCCCCCGCTAGGGCGCAGACAAGCCCACCCCTTGGCACTTTTCGGTAGCTGATTGGGCAACTCCGCCGCCCTTTCCTTTTCCCACTGGCTCCGCCTGCCGCCACTCCGCCCCGCTCCCCATTCCCACCCTCACGCTACACACAGGGGGGCCCCGCCCACGGCCGGCGTTGGCCCCGCCCCTCCCCCGGCGGGGTCACGTGATGTTTTCGCCGTGGTGCCGCGGAGGCTGCCTGCCTGCGTGCGTGTGAGTAGCAGCGCCCGGCGCGTCCCAGCCGCCAGCGCTGAGCGGGGCAGCGGGAGCTCGTGCGGGCGCGGGGCCGCCCGGCGCCTCATGCCCGGCGCGGCGCGGGGGACGCTTCCCCTGTGAGGGCGGGTTTCGCGCTCCCCGCCGCCGCCTGGCCCCTGCCTGGCCCCTAAGATGGCGAGTGGGATGAATGGCCCGGGCGGAGGTGGTGGCCCCGCGGCCGGGGGCGGCGAAGAGGAGCCGGGCCCCCTGAGCGCGTGGGCCAGCGAGGAGCAGGAGCCGGGCGAGGGCGGCCCCTCGCCGCCGGCTCAGCCCCACCACCTGCTGCTGCTGCTGCGGAGGTCGCCCAGCGCCTCCCTGTGCCTGGTGCAGGAGGAGGAGGTGCCCGCTGCTGCCCCCGCGGCCCGCAGCACCCCCTCGGTTGGGCGAGGTGGGCGAGGAGGCCCCCCGCTGCCGGCTGCGCCCGCGGGCGACGACGTGAGAAAGTGCGGCTACCTGAGGAAGCAGAAGCACGGCCACAAACGCTACTTCGTGCTGCGGGCCGAGAGCCACCTGGCCCCGGCGCGACTGGAGTACTACGACAGCGAGAAGAAATTCAAGAGCAGCTTGAGGGCGGTGGCGGGTGGGTCTGCCGCCCTGTGCTGCCCCCCTCCCAAGCGCGTGATCCCCCTGTACCAGTGCTTCACTGTCAGCCGGCGGGCAGATGCGAAGCATAAGCACATCATTGCCTTGTATACCAAGGATGAATATTTCGCCATGCTGGCTGAGAACGAAGCGGAGCAGGAGGCCTGGTATGAGGCGATCAGTGAGCTCATGAGCCAGAGCAAGAGGGGCTTCTTGGAGCAGGAGGACCAAGCGGATCAGCAGTTGGATGAGGATGATGAGCATTACGGAGCAGCGCTGAGGCCAGGCACGGTGTTCAAGGAGGTGTGGCAGGTCAATGTGAAGCCCAAGGGGCTGGGACAGACTAAGAACCTGACTGGGGTTTACAGGTTGTGCCTATCCAGCAAGGCTATCCACCTAGTCAAGCTGAACTCGGAAGTGCCCTCTGTCCACTTGCAGCTAATGAACATCCGCCGTTGTGGCCACTCGGAGAACTTTTTCTTTATTGAGGTGGGCAGATCTGCTTCCATTGGGCCTGGAGAGCTCTGGATGCAAGTGGATGACTCGGTAGTTGCCCAGAATATGCATGAGACCTTTCTGGAAACTATGAAAGCTCTCAAGGCCTTTGCAGAGTTCAGGCCCCGCAGCAAGAGCCAGTCTTCTGGTGGTGGCAGTGGTACTAACCCTATCTCTTTCATCACCACTAGAAGGCACTTGGGCAACCTGCCCCCTAGTCAGACTGGTTTGCAGAGAAGATCCCGAACTGAGAGTGTTGCTGGGGGAACCCCACCCACCACCAAAAGCAACAGCTCATACCGCTTCCGAACATCCAGTGAGGGGGAAGGAACAATGACCAGACCTTTCAGATCAGTGACTGGGAGTCTGATCCATTTGAACACTGCAAGGATGAACTTGGGCCGCCAGGAAGGAAGTGGAAGATATGTCAGAGCAGCTTTCAGCTCTTCTTATCACACCAGGTCTGCCTCATTGCCAGTATCTCATTTCCCTTCTACTACGAGTCCCATTAGCGTTTCTTCCAGTAGTGGCCATGGCTCTGCTTCCGATACGCTGACTAGGCCTTCCAGCTCATCTGTTTGTGGGTCCCCAAGTGATGGTGGCTTTATTTCTTCTGACGAATATGGCTCTAGCCCTGGGGATTTCAGGTACTTTCGTGTCAGGAGTAATACTCCAGATTCACTGGGAAACACACCACCTATCAGAGAAGAGAATTGTTTAAGCGAATACATGTCCATGAGTAAACCGCATACGGATGATGGTGCAAAAGATGATTATATGGAGGCCGAAAAGTGTTTCAGAAAAAGAACTTACTCTCTAACTAAGCCAACTTCTGTGACAGTGCAGCAGAAAACTACACAAACCACAGCTTTATTAGATGAAGAGTCTGCAGGAAGTCATGGACAGTTAATTTGTTCTGAATCACCAAAAGTAAAAGATAACCAGGTATCTGATTACAGTGATGCTACCCATGACTCTGTATGTAACCAAAGCAGGAGTAAAGCCAGGGATGATGGGTACATGCCAATGATGCCTGGAGTTGCATCTTCTCTCACAAGCAGTAGCGATTATTTGCCAATGACTCCTAAAAATGTCTCTGTCCCAAAACAGATTAATAATGCTTGGTCATCATCTCAGGTGGACTCCAGAGGATATATGATGATGTTTCCAAGGGCTAGCTCTTCACCTGTACGAAGCCCTTTAACTGGGTTTATTTCTAAAGGGGGGAATGAAAAGATGGTAAATAATGAGTATATGGATATGTCACCTGGGAATTCAGCACCGCCAAAACAGCAAAGTGATTCTAATTATATTCATACCAGCTCTGTTTCCAAAGCTTTCAGTTCATACTTCTCTCTGCCGCGAAGCTTTAAGACATTATCAGGACAGAATGGTGATCACAATGAATATGTTCCAATGTCATCACCTGGAAAACTGTTATACGGAGGACAAGAAAACATCAAAAATGTCAACAGTGAGGCATTAGCTAATGGCATTTCTAAATCGCCAGTTGTGAAACCTTCAGATGAAGGACTCTCACAGAACAGGGCTACCAGACCTACAAGACTTCCACTAGGTACGAGAGGAAGTAATACTATACCAAGAATGTATGATCGTACAGTGCCACCTGAGCCAGCCAGCCCTGGTGAATACATAAATATTGATTTCAGTGAGAAAGCAAGTAATACACCATATTCCTTGTCTGCAGAAGGTTCTCCGTCATCTCTAGGCTCAAGTAGCGACCATAGACAGTCGCCACTTTCTGATTATATGAGCGTTGACCTTGATGTACAGTCACCAAAAGTAACAAAGGAACTGTCCAACTCTTTAACAGATATTTCAATTTATGCAAGTTCCAGTGTTCCTAGAAACCAGCCAAATGCTGACTATGCTAGACTTTCATTTGGTACTGCTTGCATTAGCACTACAAGTAATAGGACTGATGATTATACAGAGATGACTTTCAACATGGCAACCACACCGCCTAGGCCTTTTTCTACTGAATCTAATAGTGGCATAAAGATAGATAGTCCTTCTTCCATAGTTAATAGACTGTGTATTGTGGACAGATACGCTGGTAGCAGTAGCTTCTCTGTTCCTAGCTCTGATCCTCCAATGGGACCTAAAGTGATTCGGGCTGACCCACAAGGCAGAAGGAGGCACAGCTCTGAAACTTTTTCTTCTGCTGGGACTGTGACAACTTCCTCTTTCTTTACGGATAGTAGCAAAAGACACAGCTCTGCCTCATTTGACAATGTTTGGTTGAAACCTGATGAAAACATTACCGATGGTCAGGAAAGCAAAATGTCCAGAGATACCTCTACTGGATTTCAGAATGGTTTAAACTATATAGCTCTGAATTTACATGATGATTCTATAAGATGTGAGGCAAATGCTGCTATGCCAACTTGCCATCTCCAAAATGGTACTTCGAATTTGGACAGTGGAGCTTATGTAAGCATAGACTTCACCAGATCTGATGGTTTGAAGTGTAAGGCTGCAAGAAAAGGTCTGTAATTTTTTTAACACTTTCATTTGCCTTTTTCTTTTCTTTTTTTAATTTGATGCCATACTTGATAGTATCATTTAACACATTCTGTTATCTTAATTTTAGAATGGGGAAATACTACTGTGATTTTTCTGCACGATCCTATTTTAGTTCATGTCTTGTGCCAAGAACCACAGTATGGTAGATCCTCAACAAGTATAAAAGATGTAGTTCCTGGCCTTCAGGGCTTAGATTTAGCTAACTTGCTCTACTCCTTTGGTAGCTTAACATGTTGCCAGACTGATCTCAGCTTGGACTGTGTAAAACCTTGATGGAAGCTTAATCATGTTCTAAATCATTGATTCTCAATCTGAGGTGAAAATGACTTTTTTGTGGCTAGCTGTTAAGGAGGGTTCCCAAACTTTTATTTTGTTTCTAATATAATAAGGGGGTCACATGATGGAAAAGATTAAGTTGGGCTTAAAAATCTGATCATGATTTGAAATGCAGTACTCTTATATCTGAAAGATGGGTGAAATGAGTATTTTGTTTTTTATATGCTTGGAATCTGGGTAGAGCTAAACCTGCATTCTCATCCCTGCTAACCAGAACTTGAAGCTTTTTCCAAATAGTCCTTAAATCTGTGTTCTTGAGATCCCCACAGTCAGGGGAGAACCCATCCCTTGGAAGGTATGGAAAAGTTTTTGGTAAGTGAGATGTTGAAGACAAATTCCTACAACTTTTAGGAACTTGTTCCCTTCAATTTCTGCTTTCCAGCTCTGTTCCCTCAAGTCTAGCTTCATTGAGAGGATAGGGCATTAGTAGGCCCATAAACCCCCATTCTCTTCCATCTTCTCCTGGGTTGGATGCCCCCTGGTCTTTGAAAACCCAGCGTGCTTTTAATAAGAAGCAGCAATTGGGCAGGCTCTGACACCTAAATTTTGGGTCCAAAAATGCTGCAAACTCCAAAATAGGTTGTCCTGGCTTCCTTGACTTATTAGAAGATTAAATGATTTAAGGGATTAAAGTTTCACATGTATAAATCACATATAAACAAATTGGGGAAAATGGCTACTACTGGCTGATTACTCGTATACAGAGAAGACAACAACTACTAAGCTCTCTGCTCTTCTGGTGGCAATAGGAAATGGCAGTTTCTCAGCTGGGTCCTATTACTGTGGTTCTGTACATGTCCTCTAACTCTCGTAAAGCTTATATTGGTATTTATGCAAGCGCACCATGTTTGTGAAATCCTAGAATCGGCATGCTTTACTTTGGCAGCAGGATCCATATTTGGGTGCCTGCCTCTGGTGGTGGCCCACTAATGACCTTTTCTCTCTTTCACCTGTGCAGGGAGGAGAAGCGTATGTTGGAGGGAATGTTTTTCATCTCTTGCTTTGTACATATGGTGCTATTAATAGTCAATAATTAGTGACTGGTGAAGTGTAATGTTTAATCCTTGTTAAACATTGATATTTGCCCACTTTTTTGTAAACAGAAAAACAGGGGAGTGGGATTGACTAATAGTTATCTTTTACTCACCACTGAAGTAGTGGTTTCCATTCCTGCCTCTCCCTGTTGGTAGGACTTTTTCTGACTTCTGACTACAGTAAAAAACTGAAAACTGAGTAATACTGAATTTGGTGCACTTTAAAAATATTTAGATTTAATGTTAACAGCTTAAAGATACTACATATGTTTAAAATGGTAAAGCCTCTAATACTAAAAATTGGAAGCCTGACTCGGCTAGCGTGTCATTTGACTGTGGCACCACTTTTTTTGTGGTTGTTCAGAAATCTGTGGTTTGTCTTGGTGTTCTTTTTCTTCCTTTTGTTTTCTCAGTTAGAATCAAATATAGAAGATAGTAAAAGATGCCAGTCTAAAAAGGGCTTTTCCAAAGTTAGTCTTGCACACTTCAAAAGATCTGCCCACTAAGACAAAGGCACATTGTATGTGAAAGAGCCACTTTGGTTAAAAAATCCATATATAAAAACCCAAACCTTACTGATCCTTAGTTTTCCCCGTAGAGCTTTAAAACCTATGTTGTAATTATATGCTGGAAAGTATAATTATCCCTAGAGCAAAAAAGATCTGATTCTGGCTTTAGTACTAATTTTACATTTTAATACATTATTGGAGGGGACACTCAGTCAAGAAATTCGTATTTCTTTCTGAAATGTTTATCAGTGTTGCTATAAATATCTAAAATTAATGTCCTTGAAGCTTTCATTGCTAATCTCCCCCCAATTAGTAGTACTTGCTAATGAAGAGTTTTAGCATTCCCCTTATGCATTCAGGTGGTTTCCCACTCTCCTCCATATAAGTAGAACTTCCACAGCGGGTGGGGGAAAAAAGGGGGTTTGGCTTATTTGTTAATTTGTTTTTGGTTTTTTTGTTTGTTTTGTTTAAATGACCCCTCTGCCTAAAATGTGGTAATTGACAGGGAGTTCAGGCAAGTATAAGGTAGTCAATACTGTTATGTTTCAAGTTCATTATAGCCTTTTCACTGTTAAAATATATGCTCCTTTGAAAGAAGGCCCATAAATCATTTTTTGTTCTACAGCTAAATATACCAATTTTGCATAAGAGGGTGAATTGTATTCACTTTCTGGGTAACCCATCCCAGTGGTGAACAAGCAGATCTTCAGTGCAGTATTCTACTTAGTTTAAATAAACTTTTTTAAAGTTTGTGTCCTATACCTATTTCTCCTAAGTTATAAATTGTTGGGGTAGATTGAACTATAGGGATATTAATATTCATCTACATGCTACTCTTGAGACAGGAATATGGTATACAGAAATGTTTTTGTTATGTTACTGATTATTAAAGTCTGTATAGAAAATTTAGCCATGTTGTACTGTGGTGAGGCTTAAATTTTAATATTAAAGAATATCGTCTTCCAAATGTATTTGTAATGAGACGATAACAAAAAGCAGAAAATTAACTTGTGTTCAACGAGGTGTGTTTTTTCTCTTTTGAATCTGACACGTGTAATATGTTTTTGTAATAAATGTAATGTGTTAAGAATAGTTTGAAGCCTTTTATCAGAGCTATGCACTGTCTCACATTCCTGTTTGTTTTACGCATAGCTCGAACTTTTTGTTTATAACCCCCTCTTAAGAGGACTCCTGCTTATAATGAAATCTTTCTCGTATAAATTATTAAATATATTTGATTAATATAGTTGCTCTTGAATTTTAATAGAAGCTATCCCTTAGGATAAATCAATCAAAATTTATAGATAACTAAAGTTTTCTAGTACATTTGAAATTCCTCCTACATAAACACATCAGCAAACTTTTAAGTGAAGTTGTACTGTTAATAGAAAGATCACTCAACTTTTGCTGAGCTGCTTTTTTAAGGGATATTGAATTTTAAAAATTGGCTAATGTAAAAAAAAAAAAAATCTAATTAAGGTTCTGCAGATTTAACTGCAGCTTCTGTATGAAAGGAGCGTGATTCCTTGTGTACCATTGAGTCAATGTTCTGCTTCCTGAATTTCATCTGGTTCAGGTTCAGTGATGTGAATCAACCCGTCATGTTTTCTCCATTCATGAAATTGGGTGGAGGAGGGGCAGAGTATTAACTCTAAATGGGAAAAAGAGAACTGATCTGCCTTCAGGCTTTTGTTTTAGGTATAAGCAAAATGGAACTCCTGTGGGGAGTTTTTTCTGATGAACATTGTTAATAGAAAAACAACCGTACAGAATTCTGGTTTCTCACATTTTAAATTTTAGATCATTAGCGAAACACCTTCCTCTTGACTACCTGAATCTGAGTCATGGGATTTTGTGCTAGAGTACAGAACACTAAAGCTCCTACAAACAGGGTTTAGCTAATATATACCTTGTTCTTGGACCTTGTACAAACTTAGGAGGATAATGAGAATAGGGTAATAATAAACTATGTAGTAGTTGTCTATATACTGCAAGTATGTTTCTTCAGACCAGTAAACCTATCTAGATACCACGGCTTCTAAAAACAAAATATTTGATTGTTCTGACTAAATGTGAAGTTCAGCTTAATGTCACCACCTCAGATTTTTCTTCCTTTTTTGTATCATGTTTCGTGTGTCTCTGTCTAGTATTCTGATGCTAGTTGTTTTGGAGCTGGAAAGACTTCTAAATGTTTCTAAATTTTACATGTGACTTTGTGTTAGACTCTGTTAGAGTTATGAGAGAGAAGAGCCCTTGTAGACTGCTCAGTTACTTTCATCTAGAATCTGTAAACATAAAGGGAAGTGTTGCGTGTGGTTCATTGTGGAAAAAAATCAGTTTGGGAGCTTTAACTATTGCATGTGGAGAATTACAGTTCATTGTACAGTCAATACTGGTTCTGGACTTGAGACGTATGGGCCTTTTAAAAGTTCTTTGCAAAAAGAAGTGTTTTTGTATTGGAAGAACATCTTAAAGCATAAGTTTGTTACAAAATACCTTGAAATACCTAGTATAATATGTCTGAACATTGACACACAGCATGGATCTTTGAAGTAATGTGGTAGGGATAATAATTCTTGTAAAAACATTTTGATCTTGTGGAAACAGATGTCATTTTAACAACCTGAGTGACTTGCTGCCTTGCTTAAAATGCATTGGATCACTTCTTAAGTTGTAGATGAACTACTGAAAACAGAACAGATTTTTCTCATCTTTTGTGTTATGACGTTTTTGACCAAAAATCAGTTAGTTTTACTTGCAACTTAAGAAAATACGAATTAAGAAAAATTATGCTTCTGCCACTGAAATTATAACATTTTTGTTTCACTTAATTCTCAGATGCAGCTTTGTGTTTCTTAAGATTTGAAATCCTTGGTTGCAGCTAGTATTCAGAGACACTTCCAGGTTTCTTAAATTGCTGTTCCCAAAGATAGATTTCTTGTCTGCCTAAGCTGGAAGAGTTACCTTTAGCAATGCCTCTCATCAGTGCTAGAAAATGTTTTGTGCCTGTAGGGAAAAGTGTTTGTTTTTTTGTTTTTTTTCCAGTTCCATGCTGAATTGGATTTTTTTTTGGGGGGGGGGAGTTATGTTTATTAAAATTTAGGGTTAGTGCTCTGTTATTGTAAAATTTCAGATGCACTCCCGTCCTAATTTTACATCTTTACATATATGTAAGATCACCTGTGTTCCCAATATAGCTCAGCTCTTGTTGCTCATTTTTGAGAGGTAGGGACATTTTCTTTGTTTCACTTAATAGTGTTCAAACTGCTAAGGCAGAGTTGTTTTGAAAATGAAAAAAGAAGGATTACCCATCCTATTTTATTTTAAATAACATTTTATTCAGATAGAGGAGTGCATCAAGTGAGCTTTAGTTAAAAGGAGACTGGAGTAATAAAAACGAATGGGGGTGGAATTGTTAAATTTACATTTCTCTCTTTTTTTGGAGGCAGGGGATCAATTTTTACTGTTCTTTGTGCTCAAATCTGACATTATTGTATTGTCTGATTCATCTTTAAATAGTTTGTAATGACCTGGAGAGCTACATTATTGGCCCACCCTATAAATTCATGGTTGTTTGACTTTTGTTATATGTTGCCTTTTTAGCATATTAAAGGCAACCTAATGATCAGATTATGATGTTATACAGGTTGAAACAAAAACTATTCTCTTCTTCTGTATTTTTGAGAATTAAAATGGTACCTGGCAAATCAAGAAATAAAAGGAACAAATATTCTTGCAGAGTAACTGGGGGAGAAAGAAAAGCTGATGGGTTTTATTCTAGTAAAAAAAAAAAAGAAGCAGCTATATATCTAAATATTCTTGAGCTTCAGAGGTAGCTGAGATATAGTCTACCTTCAGAGATAGTAAAGAGACACTTGATCAGTGAACTTGTGATGTAGTTGAAGACTGCAGTAGGGCAAAGGAAATAAGCTTGACTCTTGTAAGGGTGGCTGGATGACAAATCTGAAATGTATAATAGTTTCTAAGTCCAAGTACATATGGATGTTTAATGGGGTCTGCATCTGGAGAATTTTTTCTTCCATCACTGGTAAAAGAAATGTACTAATTGAGTAGCCCTGGTAGGTCATGAAATACAGTGCCTTAATGCATATGATTTGCCTACTTGTAAAAATCTCTTTGCTGCAGTGTTGGATATTTACTGTGTAAATCTCCAGTAGTCTGACAGAACTTTAAAGTTCTGTGCCTTTGCTGTGGTTCATTTTCCCCAGTAGAAACTTGTTGAATTTCTGATCTTCCAAGCAGTCTTCTTTCCATATTTCAAAAAGAGATGTGTTGCCTGGGTTAAAAGGGAGGAAATGTTGCACTGTATTCCTTGTTAAAGCTTAGCTTTTCTCTCTTTAAGAATGCAGTAACTTTTGAAAGCATTTCATGAAGTTTAACAATACATTTTGGAGAAGTAATGCTTAGTAACAAATATTGAACTGAAGTTATCCACCATGGTATAGAACCATGTCATATTATTTACAGTATTTTACTGAGTCTATTTGAATAAAATATTAATCAATGCACTGTGTGAAAGCTGAGATTCCTAGCTTCAGTTGGGGTATATCATTAGTGCTTATTAACAGCTCTTGATGGGAACCGCTAAAACCAATAGCCTGGTTTTTCTGCTTAGTAGGACTGTCTCCCATGGTGTGATCATTATGTTTAATTTTTAGCCACAATGGTTCACAAGGTACTGATTTTTATTTATTTATTTATACCTTCTGATGTGGCAATCTAGCCTTCTCATGGTGCAGACTCTTTGGTTTTTCTCTCTCATCATTCACATAAGTATTCAGAAGAAGAGAGTTGTGTGCCCAGTGCCTAGCATTATGACAGGAGCCTTCAAGCATTGCTGCACAAAAAAAATATTAATAAAACTGGTCAAAACGTATAAAACCTAAATTAAATAATAGGGTGACAACTGAACCAACAAGATTCCTTGCTATTTATAAATTGTGTATAACATAAATAGTTGTCTTTACTGATCATAGAAATGGTATAGTACTCGGTGATGCCCCAACTTTGTGGCTAGGAAGGACATTAATTGAAAATATACATTGAGAAAAATGATGTTTGGAAAAATTGGACTTTTGAGTCCAGAAAATAAGACACTAACCAAAAAACTGTGTTAACAAAGATTTAAAAAAAAAACCCAAAGCAAGAGAGAACAAAACCTGATGGGTAAGAATTATCTGTTTTGTCCATTTCCCAACAGTGTTACACCATACATCATATAACTTCTGGTGTCTCATTTTAAAATTTGAAGTAGTGTGCTAACAAGTTATGTGGGTTAACACTTCCATATTTTCTTGCAATTACCCATCCTTTTTGATGCTTAAAGTGGGTTATTTATGTCAAAATAATATGGTTTTTTTGTTTTGGGGTTGGTCTGTAATTATCAGGGCATTGTGCAGTGGCCATAAATTGCTTAATCCAATTTACTTATGAATTTTACAGTTGGGAAACAGCACCCAAAGTTCATCATGGGTGCTTATTGAATTCTGTTGATTTATTTTCTTATAAAAAAATAAATGATCATGCTGACTTCCAACTGAATATTGAGGATCTTGTATTAATAAAATTATCCAGACATTTAGTTTTACTCTAGAGGCAAAAAGCTTAGGAGTATATTGTAAATATGAGGTCTTTCCTTTGGCTTCCATGTTGTAGCAGAGGACTTATGGGTTTTTTTTTTTTGGGGGGGGGGGTGCTATGAAAAGATATCAAGCTTTTGTGAATCTCTCTTGCTTGCTGTTAGTTTCTGAAAGTAACTATCATGGAATGGAGTTCATGAAAATACCTATAAAGTTATATTGAAGGGTTTGAGAGTTTTGTTTTAAAGATAGCAGTGCCTCCAAACATGTAGGAGCTAAATGACATCCTCATCCCACAGAGAGCAGCGATTCTTATAGCCCACCCATGCCAAGCTAGCTTGTTTTATTGTTTATAGCTTCTGCTGAAATGCTGAGTGAGTTGTATAACTTTTAACAGATAGTGAAAGGCTAAAATGGTGGTGGTGGGGATTGTTGCTAACTTTATATAGAACACTCTAAACATTTGACATTTTGAGAGCTTTTACCAATGTGGCTAAGGAGCCATGTAAGGATTAAATAAAGCTGAACCCCTCAATGTACGAAGGACTAAGAACTGAAAAATATAATTGCAATTCAGACTAAAATCCTGTTCAAAATATTAATAAGTATCTAGGCCTGCTAAATTTTGTGGCACTTTATAAAGGTCCCTCAGGCCCACTGGCCTAGCACGGTAAAGGCATGTTGGCTTAGCAGCCATGGCACATCTGTGGCTGGTATCACATCTGGCTGCCTTTGATTCTTCAGCTGGAGTGACCAACTACTCTTTACAGCTGGAGGTCACCTTCGATTTGAACATGGAGCACAGCTCAAACTTGGGCCTCTGGACTGATACTTCACCACTGCACCTCCTTTGTTTAAAAACAAACAATTTATTGAAATTAGGCTTAAAACATAATCTTGAATGCCATCCAAAAGACATGCTGAATTCCATTGCGCTTCAGGCTTATTGTTTAGAAAACTTGTGTAATCCCTTCACTTCTTCATTAGTAGTATTCTGTAAAGAACTGTAACTGGGTGCCCAGAATCTATTGTTCACTGCAAAATATCAGAATTTCTGGCTTTGCATAGGTGTTAGAGCTATTTCTCTCCTCCACCTGCTAGACAAGTTGATTTTTAGATTTCAGGTTGAATTTGTAGAGCTAGTATTTATGAAGCTGTCTCTTAAACTGTCCAGATGTAGTCTGACAATCACTTGGACAATACATGTGAAACTATGCAAGTGCCAGAAGTGTTGGTGCAACTTTCAGAATTTGCATGGTATCATTTCATGGTATCTCTTTCTATTATTATGCGTTTGTTGTGCTAGCATCTATAAGGTAGCAGGGGTGGGGGTTCTTTTTGCTAAATGCTGTACAAATTAAAGACGTTAGTCAGGCAGTTCAAAAGATGAAACTGAACAGGTAGAAGAAACAAATGGGGTGGAGAACAAGGTAATAATAATACATGGCATATACAAATACTTTAGTTATTGCATACCTAAAGTTATTGGAACCACCCCATAATAAAATTGTTGAGGTTTTAGAGCAGAAGCTTGTTTGCAGTTTTTCTTATCAGCTCAAGATGTTCCTGACCTCATTATGAGAGGAGAGGGTCTTCCTGAATTCTGGCAAATGTACAGAGGTCAGAGAGGCTCAGATTTCCCCCAGCCGAAATAGCAAGACCCATGCAGAGCCTCCTGTTTCACCTGTCTTCTGGCAGTTCCCTTAGCAAGAAAGACTTTTGGGCCCTGCCCCTGAGAAGACCTCCTTAATGCAGTGCTGAAATGAGGCCTCTCAGATCTCTGAACCCCTTTTCTTCGATCACACATACAGGGCTTAGGCTCAGTCCCCATTTCCACATGTGTATGACCTGCCTGGATAGTCTGCTCATCATTAGAGCTCTTCCAACCTACTCTGGTTAATCCTCTACAATTCCACTGTAGCTGACACAAGGCTGGCATACATGTAGGTAATTCTCATTGGCAGTGCTTAGAGTTAAGGGTGTGTGAATGTATTCCTAAACTCTACATTTCTAAATTTTCAGAAGTTTGGATATTGCTGCCCTGATGTTCTGGAAAGGCACGAGAGAACATTAGATAATCATAACTCTGCATTAGCAATGAATTTCTTAACTATTTCTTATCTTTAGGTATTGATGTGAATGGCTTGTATTTAGAATTTTGTTTTGCCATCAGCAGTCATTATAACGTACTAGAAGCAGCCATTATTCTCAAGGCGAAAATATCAGGCATTGGAGTATTGATCTGAGCAGCTAACGTAAGTAATTTGGAAGTCAGTATATCATCTTCAGAAATGGTGACAGTGGTGAGTAGACTGGTTGGGAAGGCAGAGAGAGAACCTAATAGAGCTTTCGCTATAAAGGAGTTTACTAAAAGTTGTTTGAAAGGGGGAGACCCTGATTCACTCCTATACATGAATCTTTTGTAGCACTCCTTTCTTTGATCTATTAATTGCGTAGATAGGGCACAGTTGACTGCTTGCCAGGCAGAGGGATCTTTGTTTTTAGTGTTTTTTCCCCTTCCTAAATTATAATCTTTAAGATACTTAGAAGCAATTATTGTGGTATGCCTCTTGTACCACTTAGGAAACAGCCAGCTGTTTGGGGAAAAATATTTTAAAACTGAAATTTAAGCAGAACAGCAGTTGTAGCAGCTCTGTGTCAAATTACACACACTTTCAGTTGGCATGATAGGTAGGTTTGCTTTTAAAAAGCAGTCTTAATAACATTTCAGTCAATTTTTCACTTCCTTTGCAATTAAATAGGAAATCAGCTGGCTGGTTTGCAACAAAAACTTGATCAGCTACAAGGTTGTAATTTTTAATAGACACAGTCTTATATTAACTCAAGTGGGAGTAGGGTTGAACACGAGGGGAAAAATATGGAAAATAAATCTCTCTGGGCTGGATTCTCCAATGGCACAAGCAAGCTGCAAGTTTGGCAGATGGCTGCAGTCTTCTCTTCTGTTTACGGGACTCTCCATTTGGTGTCTGTACCACTGTGGCTATGTTGTGTGGTTGCACTCATGTAGTTGGGTTGGTGCAAACCCCCAGCATTGATGCATATGCACCTCTGTAATTTATGCTTATTTGAAACTCTACTGTTGCTTCTAATTAGGGGAAGCCTCATTTTACATTAGTGCTGCATGTCTACACTGGAGATTTACGCTGGCGCAGCCATGTGGGTAAAAAAAATAGTTTTTTTCTCAGTCCACTTCTGCAAAAGCCTTGATTGAGAACGGGGCTGTGGCTAGATTTATCTTTACATAAGAAAGAACTTCTTCACTGTTTGAACCTCCAAGGTTTGGAACAGACTGCCACCGGAGGCAGTTCAAACACCCACTTTGAACGCCTTCAAGACACATTTGGATGCTTATCTTGCTGGGATCCTATGATCCCTGCTGACTTCCTGCCCCTGGGGCAGGGGGCTGGACTCGATGATCCTCCAGGGTCCCTTCCACCCAAATGTCTATGAAATCTGTGATAATCTTACATTGGTGATTCCAAGCTTCCAGATTGGCCTCGCCAGGCCATAAATAACCAGTGAGATTCTGGCTGATTTCTAGCAAGATGCAGAACAGCCAGTCTGAAATCAGGGATTACAAAGACACCTTGAAAATCACCTTTCTGCCTGACTTCCTCTCCCAAGCTTTTGCCAAGTGCTGCCTTGTCTGCACCTCAGGATCTGGGTCACTAATTTAGAAGCTTGCTGCACATGTATATTCTGTGCAAGTAGAAAGTAATTTTAGTGCTTTTTATGTTCAGGCAAAGGAAAGTTTTGAATGTTAAATGCTTGATTTTATTGGGGGCGGGGGGCGGAGTTGTGAAGGGATGATGTACATCACTTTGCTGCAGATGAGGCAGAACTTTGCCTAGAAGTAAATAATCATGTTAGGCTGTCCAGTGCAAGCTGAATTGTCAGATAGGCTTCCCCACCCCCATGTCTTCCAACTTGTGTGTAAATATACTTCCTAGAATTAAGAGCAGCTGGAAAGGAGAGAGAAAAGGGGTGTATCCATAAACTCTTCCTAGAAATTTTGCTACTGTTTGTCAAAACAAAAACAAAAGACGCCAGTGTTGCAAAAGATAAGCTCATTTTTTGCAAAATAAGGACATCTTCAAGTATGGGGTAGTTCCCTAAGAACATTATTAAAATGTTAGACACTAGGATTGTGGAGTGGAGTTGCAAGATCATGAATTTGTACATCAGATGAAGTGATCATTTGTAAGGATAGCTTTCAGACTCTCCTACATCTTAATTTCTAAATGCTTGTTGCATCTCAGTGCTGAAAGTTGATGATAGACTTGTTAATTTTGGGAGGGAAGTTGTTAAAGATAAACTAAGTAATTTTCTGAATTAAATTTTATCCAGTGAAATAGATTCTATATTAGAGAAGATTTCTCAGGAGATGGTTTGTTTTCCTGCAGCTTATGACAACCCTTTGTTTTGCTTTTAAAAGGTCAGTCAGATTATAGGTGCAAAATATATATATATATGATATGAAATTCAGTTTGAACAGGATTACTTAGAGCCTTATTTCAGTAAGCTTTCCAGGATGTGGTAAATGTCTTTAAAGCCATACATATATTTCAGTGCCTTCCTAAATGGGGATGTTCTTCTGAATCAGGGTATTGATTTATAGATACAGTGGTAGTAACTGCGCATGCAAGTGACTATAATTAAATGTGTGCCAGATGATCTAATTTACATTTGAAGTTGTTGTGGTATTTGGGTGAACAAATTGAGCAGGCTTTCTGGAGCTGTTCTGAAGATTTATATTTTCAAATGAGTGCTGTAAGAAAGGATAAGACTTTAGAATGTGTATGGTACAAGAAAACAAACACTTCAGCTACTACTACTTGGTGTGTAAAGAGTATGAGAGAGACTTTATGAAAATAAATTATCTGAAAGGTTTGAATTAGCCTGCACTTCAGTTCCCTTCCCCTAGCCCATTGCTGTAGTGGCTGCAAAGTAGCATGTTAGACACTGCTTCCCAAGTGTTCTGGACCTACAGACCACTGTCAATGCTCAGAGTTTCTCTTCAACTCCATGTGCCCTTCTCAGACCTTTTAATTGATATTTATTATAAAGGTGTGAGAGCCTCATGTAACCCACAGACCAGCTTTAGACCGCTTACCATGATGATGTTGACCACCAGTTGTTCATGGACCTCTGCTTGGGAGCCGATATTGTAGAACACCCATTTCAGATCCTGAGGTTGCATAGAGATCCCAGTAGTCTATTAAACAGCGTGAGGCTTGGGATTTGGTGTTATGCCAGTGCCTTTGATCTATGCAGGCGTTTGAGGAGTTGGAAGTACTATAATTCTAACTTAAAATACAGGAAATAAACAAAACATTGATAGTAATCTTCAGAAAGCACTTTCAGTGTGTCTTTGACGTGACATTTTTATCATGCAAGAGAGAATTTGAATGACACTTCCCCCATAGTCCAGTTCTGAGTCTGTCTGGATTTGTTTCACATTCTTTCGGATTTTTGTATCAAAGCAAAGTTTTCTATCAATCATGAATTGGTTGTTAAAGTGTTTCATTACTAGTCCCTCCTGTAGAACTAACATTACTTGGAATTAATTAAGAATTAAAGGGTATGAGAGAGCTTTCCCTGTAAATGCCCTCTTCTGTTCTTTAATTTGGATCCTGATTCTTTTATCCATGGTGAAAACTTAACCATACAGTTGCAGGAAATGAAATGGGAATTGCAATGTCTGCCCATCAGAAATGTGTTCCCATTGAGTGTATGCTGTGTTTAGAATCTAATCTAATTTCTTGCATACACTTATATACACTTGTATCTACCTACATGCTTGGTCACTCGCAGAGGAATTGGAAAACCTAGAAAAAAATCTTGCTTTTGTTGTTTTGTAGAGTGGGAAGCATGTGCATGTACACCCTCACGTTCCTAATGAATGTGTCCATGTACTCTTCTGCAGAATCATCTAATCAGCAATCTGTTCAGGAGACTTTGGGCCTTACTCTTATTACAGAAAACCCATTTTACACCTCTCTAGCACTATTAATGTTCCTTACATTTGCATCTTCTTTAAGATGCCTGGATACTGCCATATGCAGAGTTCTTAGTGCAAATGCAAATCAGGCTTATTGCGTCCAGTGTTAAGATTAACTCTGGTCCCAACTTGTATCCCTCCTGTAGATTACTGCAGTACAGAATTGAAAAGGATGCTGCTAGGTAAAGTCCAGCACATGTGTTTGTGTCCAGAGCAGAATTCAGGACATTGTTTACCCAGTAGGGTGATGGTAGAGTTTGGGAATGAGTTTTTACAAAAATCACAGCTCCGACGATGCTTGGGCCTAGAATTTATGGCTGCAACTGTAGACACAGTTGCTACATTGGGAAACCTCAGCAGCCTCTTGAGATTCCAGTGGAAGTAAGGAATAGAGGAATCCTTTGATCTGTTGTGGGTAACAGATGATCGATGGGCCTCTCTGGCTGTGGTCAGCCTTTAGCTAGGAATGAACTTCCAAATGCTGTACATTCAACTTGTGGTAAGTGTAGGTATGCTTGGTCCCTGATGGAGATCTTGCAAGATACTGGTTGTAGCTCTATATCCCGTCAGAGGTCAGGGGTCCTGCATTTGATGTGGGCGGGCATTCTTGCTTTTACATCAGTACGTACGTACATGAATGCATTGATTTTTTTTTTTTTTTAAAAAAAAAAAAGGGGGGGCACTGAGAGTTGAGGACGTCAGTCTGTTGTGGTGTTTCTGCTGCTGGACTAGAACGCTCAGCTTTGTGACCGGGGTCTGGGGAAGGGCTGGAGCCCTTCATGACTTTACTCTGGAGGTCTCCAGTTAGCAGCTTGAGATCTATGACCGGGTCTCTCATGGAGAGGATAGGCCAAGGGCGTAGGTAACTTGTAAGGTGTGTTTACACCTATAAGCGTTAAGAACAAGGCTTTGCTTGACACCTTTTTACAGTTTTTTTTGGCTCATTGATGTAAGATAAAACTGTAACTTCACAGTAGAATGGGAAAAGGTATTGCGGGGAGGTGGGGAATGAATTTTCCTGAGATTTCCCTTATTTAAACATGACTACATTGCCTGTGAGACTAAAGGAGTCTGCATTGGCATAAAGCCTGGCTGGATAGGCTTTCTTCTGGCCCCCTGCATGCCTACCGCACCAACTGGGACTACCTTTGAAGTTCCTGGTGCTGTTTACATTTCCTTCTGAATTTCACCTCCTGTATTCAAGAGAACTGAGTTCTAAGGTAAGCAGTTTCCTTCTCTCCAGAAGAGCAAGTCCTTGATCTCTAATCGTTTGAAATATAATTGGCAAGTAATTATTCCAGGAGTTCATAAGAAGAAAAAGACTTGGAAGTCTGAGTTGTCATATATGACTTTAGGATTGTCCTGTTAAACAGCTGTGCCCTTAGTGTTCAAAATGTTTTGGGGAAATGTTTAGAGAGATTAGAATAACTAGTCAAACAGCTTTCAGGTGTGTCTTGTATCTTAGGCGTGGAGAAAAAATGTACGGACAAAAAATTCTTGAATGTTCCTTTTATGTAAACTTGAAGATCCAAAACAAGGGAGGGGGTGGGAAGCATTAATTCCTAGTGAACATAGGTTAATATGAAAGTCTTAACTGTATTAGTATGAGCAATGGGATGCTGTTTTGGTTGAATGCCTCACTGAAGTGTGACTCATTGTTAAGTGTGATGCTTAGCCCTTCATCCTTTGATCCTAAACAAAACCAACCTGTTTTTGAAGAAGGAAACTGTTTAAAAAGTGATGCCTTTAGCTTTACTTCTGTTCCGTAAAGTATTGCTAGCCAAACTGCATAGAGTATGACAAACAAAAATATCTTCTTCAGTGCTTTTATTTTAATTAAGATGGCTCTGAAGCAATGCAGTGCTCACTTTTGAGATAAACATTTGAAGTGACTGAGCCAGCCTTTACTGTGTAATTATTATAAGACTTTCAGTATAAAATGCTTTGAAGGTTTGAGGGACTTTCTTCACACCTGGAAGAGAGAGTAAGAGAGTCTTCTCTGTAGTAATCAGGCTTTTTTGCTTTTATATTTTTGTTTTTCTTTTAAGTGAAATACATTTTTATGAGGACCAAGAAAAAGGAGGTACAAGACCCTGTATCGGCGTGGTATTTATTCAATACATTTTGTTTAGGTTTTAGTCCATTATGTCGCTTACAAGGTGAAGTTTCAACTTTGTACTTTGTAATTGGTAGGTTAATCATACAGATTTGAAGATAAATGCATAGCATTTACAAAGGTCTTTAAATGGTCCCAGCACACTCTTCCTAACAAAAACTAAGTGCTGTTATTTCCATTTTTAAAGATAAAGAGACTGAGACACAGATGTGATTTTTATATGTGACATGCCTGCAGTTGCAAGTGGGTGATAAATGGAGTCAGATGGACTGGCTAGAGTTGCACGTTTCTAGTCCAAAGGAAAGGTACCCAAGCTGATCCTGCTGGGGGTCAGGGAAGAAAGCTGCTTGGGTCAGCAAGGGATTTGAATGACCCTGCAGGACAGGGGTCAGCAGTGTTTCAGGCATGGCTGGCTTGGTCCAAGGCAGAACTGATCGCTGCAGCTTCTCCACCATCTGGGCAACGGCTCGTGTCTCTGTGGGCCGCAGGTTGCTGACCCCTGCTGTAGGATTCTTTTTTTGTATTGGGAGCATTGCAGGAGGTGCAGTCACATGCTCTTCACTGCCATCTTCCTTGTAAACATCTCCAAAATAGAGAGAGAGAGAGAGAGAATGAGAGTGTGTCCATGTGCACACACCTGGATTACAGACTCCACCTTCTCCGAGGTGGCTGTATTTCTGTTCCTGTGCTGCAGTTCCTCCTCATCTTCCTCCATTCTGAGCTTGGTTTCATGTTTTGTTGGTTTTGATACGTACTGAGAACTTGTTCATTTGAACACAAACTTCCCCTTCGGCACTAGAGAGAACCATCTTGACAGGTGCACCTGACACCCAACCCATATGTGTCTGCTTCCCATGGCTGGGTTCATGATGAAATGGGTATTTCAGAAAACCTGGGCACCTGGCCTAGGCCTTGCACTCCTTGTGACAGTGACAACTTGCTTTATAGCAGTAGTGACTTGTTAGGAACGGGAGTGCTGCCACAGCCCTCGTTACAGCTAGTGTCATATTGCCCTCTGCATTGCATGTGTGGTAATAAAGGTTGTATAACCTGATGGCATGTCACAGGGTACTGGAAGTGCGTAAATAAAAGCGGTGCATTTGATAGTAGTAATGGTGAGGTTATTGATCAGATCTGCAACATGCAGTCTAGTTGGTTTGTAAACTTGCTGGTGTCCCAGAGTCCTGTGCAGCTGGCAGGGCTCTCTGGGAAGTTGGGGTGGACTCTGGCTTGGGACCTGGCTTCTTTTGGGTTGCTTTGTCATTTTTGTTCCTGTCACTGTCTTATCTCCTGATACTTGTACTTTGCTTAATAACCCCCTTTTTAAGAACAGTTGTCCTATATTCAGCAACATCCCTTGTTGGGGTAGGCAAACGCCACATCTTCTCTTCAAGAGAATTGTTTTCCCCAGGATAATTTATGTTGAAGTGTCACTGACTTTATTTTTTGTTTCTTTCTAGACTGACTGCATTGCCATGGAAACCATTGTTAGAAGACTTTTCTGCTGGTAGCTCCAGAAACGGTGTGGTGCTTTTGGAAGCGGAGCTCAACTCCAGCCAGCTATTTTCACTTCCACCAGCACAGACATAGACACACATCTTTTTAATGGTTTTTCATAGACATCAGCTGTTGACAGTTGAGTTAGTTTGAATTAAGATTTTTTCATAGCTGTGTTTTGGTGTTGGAATTTGGTTTTCCCCAGCTTACCTACGTGGAGGCAACGTGAATACTGAAGAGGAGAGATCCTACAACTTCCCCCTCAGCCTCTCCCCTTGATTTGTTTTTATTCATATTCTGAGAAGTCAAGGCTGGTGGCTGATGGTCTATTTAGCATGGGTTTTGCTTCTCTGGTACATAAATAAGTGATAGCTTCACCATGCATTGTTTAGAAATATTTTCACAGTTGAGAGAATTTTTTTGAGGGGAATAGTGGGCTGGCTGGGAGGGGAGAACCACCTAACTGAACCTAAGTCTATGATGAAGAGACTTCTTCTTGGTTTTTCACTTATTTTGCTTATGATACAAGAGGTGTTTCTTGATCATAGCTCTTAGTATTTTAATGGTATGTCTGTCAGAGCTTAAACTGAAGTTTGTGGCTTCGAATTTTGGTATGTACAAAGTAGGATTAATGGGCTGGTTATCTTTTATATTTCCTTTTTTCTTTTTCCTCATAGTTATTTGTTTGTAGATATGAATTGCAAACATATGAAGTTTCTGTTCATGAATTCAGATGGGGAAAGTGCAGAATCTTCTACAGCTTTCTATGATTTCTGCGTTGTAATGTTTGTGTGTGGTAGTTTTTTAAAGAGAAACCACCCTAATTGATCTTACTGTCAACCAAAGTCCTCTTTTAATTTGGGACCATGTTTGTTTTGTATAAGGAGGGGGGAGAAGTAAATAGTTGGCTCACAAACTAATGCTGTCCTTAGCATTCTGCCTAAAAATGCAAACCATGTTTATTTGAAATTTAAAAATGAAATGTAGAAAAATCAGGGCTAGGTGCATCACTCTTTCACTGATTTTGGTTGAAATCAGTTTAGGCTTTTGTTAACACTGCTAAGATCTTTAAAAAGCATGACACTAGTTGGTACATGCAATGTATTATAATAATAAAAAGGCACTGACTATAGATAAAGGGTTTAAAAGTGGTACACAAATCCTCATGCTGTACTGCACCACACAGCTGGTAATCCTCTACATGGTATATTGTACAAGTGTTTTGTAGGGCCGCCTCACCTCTGACATACAACCTTTCAAATGCTAGTACAGTGTGTATAACGAATAAGACACCGTCAATTTTGCTGTTCAGTGATGTGTACCTAAATCTGTTTTTGAGTAGTCTTAAAATGTACGTCACTAAACTATGAAGACCTTTTTGCAGAAGTAGTTGGTATCAGTCAGTTTATGCAGTATCCAACAACAGGAAATCTGTTTCTGCAGAGTTTAAAAGCACAGACCTGTTTTTGAATCTGGAAGAGAAGTTGTAGTCGGTACAGTACTTTGTTGCTGCTAAATGTACTCTGATAATTTTAAAAATATTACCACTTTTATAGAACATGATACTATCTTGCCATCTAGCTTTTTGGGGTTTTGGTAAATGAATGATGCAATGTGTAGAGAGCTTTTTAAAAAGCTTTACATCTATTTTTTTTTAAATAAATTGAAATTTGGATGAAGACACTAGTTCAAAAAACATCTAATGTGAAAGGAAAAAGGTTGTGTTGAAGAAAAAGGATGTGTTACATACATTATTTCATATTAGGTCCTGAGGCTGCCATTGTACAATATACAGCACTGATTCAATACATGCTGAATAAATAGGTAAATGGGTAACCTCAAGTATAGTGGTACAAATACTAACAGGTACGGCATAATAAATATGCAATCTTTTTGAATCTCTTAGTTTACAGCAACTAATTTATTCAGTATTGTGCTGGAAGAATGTTTTCAAAATATGTAAAACATATCACTGTGTATACTACCTTCCAGCTACCCGTTTATGCTGCTGTATAATACAAAAATACCAATGATGGAACAATGTTTGTCCTGTAAATTTAATTTGATATTGGACAGTTATTGTCTGTACAAACTAAAACATATATGGTTGAAACTGTTCATTATATTTGCTATTTCTGCTTCACAGATCTGTTTAAAAGTTGAGCTGATCGATCCAGCTTTGTCTTCCATTGTAAATATTATTACATTGTTTTCTTTGTAAACACATCGCATTTGCGGTTTTGGGAGACTGGCTTGAAGCTCTGTATAGTGTTTATATTTATCTGACTTGGCTTTCCATAGAGCTACTTGCAGTAAATAAGTGTTCATGTAGCTCCATGAGTGCGAGTCTTATTTTATCAAAGTGTGTGTAGGGGGGCGGGGGTTGCTAGTATTTTGGGGTGTTGTCATCACAGTATTATTATACTGTTCTGGAGCTTGAATCTGATGCAATGAACCTGCTTTTTAGACCACCAGAAATCAAATCCCCCCTCTTTCAATAGACTGAACTGTAAATGATTGCACCAAACCATCGAGAGCTCTGTCTGTAAGAATCATGGTGCAAAGAGAACAGTAGGTTTTGAATGAAATACCGGCTCAGGTATTGGTACTGTGAGCTTAGAGGAAAGTGATGGGACTATTCAGACTAACTTCCACACCCGTGGATAGACATTATCTGTAAATAATCCGAACAACATACCATGGGCCTGACCTCTTTGACATTTGGTTGCAAGAGGGAGCAGCCTTGTTGTGCTGGTGAACATGCTGTCAGTTCTTGTTTCAAAGACAGGCTGAAGGAGGCCTTGTGCAATGTTTTAAATTGGGGCTAGCCATCCGGGTTCCACCCCTAATGTGATAAGCTGTAAAAACTTACAGTCTCTTCAGTTTAATGTTTAAAGCACGAAGAAAATACTACCTTGTTTGGCATTTTTTTAATATATATAGACCTTCTGAAACGGGAGCTAGTTCAAAATACATGTGTGTTGAACTAATTACTGACCAGAAATGAATTCCCGTATTCTTCTCCATGAATGAGACTTGTCGTGGTAACTCTGCATCTGTGCCTTGAATTTTCAAGATGCTCAGCTGAAATCTTACACTTCTGTTCTGTAAATTTAATGTACTAAACTGAATTGCTACAAAAATAAGGTCCTCTTAAGTTTTCTGTAAAAATAGGATTGTTCTAACTAGTCCCTTATTCAGGGCCTCATTTTATAGAAAGCACTCTGTGCTGCAGAAGAAAAAGAAAACAGTACTTCTTGTACATGGCAGAAACGGCCATAGAAGCAGTAAATAAACAGTGAAAATTATCCAAACACTGTCAAGACTGTTGCAACACTCGCACAATAACTGCTTAAGAGGCCTTTGCTGGTAAAGGGTTCATTAGACCTGAACTATGCTAAATGCTTTAGTTTTTCAAGGACTTTGCTTTGCTCATAGTTTCAAACCCATCTGGGTGACTAGCAGACAAAACTGTATCAGCTTTGAACCAGGGAAAAGCCTTCAATCAAAATCAGAAGGCAATTAGACTGTTGGGATTTGAAGGCAATGATTAAGGCATCTATTAAAAAGAGGGATGTTGCCAAGTGTGTCCTTTTTCACTTTTGTCGTCAAAACTTCTCAGATTTCCCAGCTGTAATGCACATGTGGTGCCCAGCAAACTTGTAGAAATGTTATGGAAATAAGTAATTGTGCAGTAGACTGAGAGGCCACAAGTTTTCTTTTCTTTTTTTTTTTTTCTGATTGTAGAGCTGAAGTCATTCAAGTGTTGACATTATCTGGCAGTTTTGTGTGGTTTTTTTTTTTTCTACCCATGTGATTTTTCTAGAGATAGATGGAATAAAACTGTGGCCTCCAAATTCTGGTTAATATTATTACATTAACAAGAACAAATTTACATCCTTACTGTTTCCCCTTATTTTTTCCCCCTTAACACTACTGCTTCTTTTAGGACTAGGACTTTTTTTCCTTCACTCCTGCAAAACATTGGGCATACTGCATCTGTTTCGGCTCTCAGAACATTTATAATGAGAAGAACCTAAATGAGGTATAGGATTAATTCAAACCTTGCCTTAAAGAGTTACACTTACAGGTGAATAATATCCTTTGATGCTGAAATCACTTGTTAGCTGAGTAGCTATTGTGTTATGCCTCTATACTGTGCTTCACCCCTAAACTACAAGGAATACTTTTAGGAAAAAGCAGTTTGCTTTACTAACTGGCTCATCTCAACCCCTCTGTCAGTTGTGATGGTTTATGGGGTGGTTACCAGTCTAATACTGACCGGACTGATTTCATCACCCTTCCCCTTCACAATCCAAGTTTCTTAAGATACTCCTGTCCTACATTTTGAAATGCTCTGTTCCATCACTACTGCCCTGCCTTTCATTACCAGTGTTGTCCTGCTTCTTGTCAATAAAATGCCCCTGAAGGCTAAGTTATCACAGGCTGGCTTTCTTGCACAATTCCCAGCCTGTTTCCAATGGAAATAGCATAGCAGCAGAGGTACTGCATGCCCAGAAGCAGCACTGGCTTGTCTAAAGCTTAACTTGCTTCTGGGAAAGACCTGTTATAAATATGTAATACATATTGCTCAAAATAGCGTAGTCTTTAATCCAGCAAAATGAATTTCCCCCAGTGGTGCCCCTCAAAAGAGACTTACTTACAGTTTCTGCAGCACACTGACTCATGCGATTAGCATGTGTGCTAGGAAATGCTATGTAATTTAGATAACAAAGCACAGATAGTGTCATCTCAAAAGATCTTTTTAGCTACCTCAGCCTTGGAGCAGTTTGTTAGGTAATAGAGGTGGAATCTTTTCAAGTTGCACAATTGTTTTTTAAAAACAAACAACTAACTAGGGCACCTTTTCTCTGCCCTTTTATGATACAAGGCATGCCAGCATGGCTAGTAACTACCTCTCATCCGAAGGAAGCAGCCTTTCTGTACCAGTTGAAAGTGTGTCTGACTGAATCTGACAGGTGATATTCTAATCGATTGTAAATCAAATGGTGTGGAAATATGTTCATTTACTCTGACTCTGGTTCCCTCTGAAATACTTCAGTCCTACTTCATAATGACTAAGCATTCGGGGGGTTATAAGGTACAATTAGTCGATGCACACCTGTTCTAGAACTAAGGAAGTTTGATGCTGTTCTCTTAAGGATGGCAAAGAACATTCTCCCTCTATTAATGGTGCAGAAAGGCCCTCAAAAAATTTAAGATTCACAACTTAATGTAGCCTTAAGATATGACACAGCAGGGCAGCTGAAGTTGCAGCTGATGCTATGAAATTTGACAGACTTCCAGTCCATTGGGCAAACTGCTTACTGTTCAGCTTCCAAAGCACATTGAAGCAAATAAAGAACGTTTATCTGCATCACTCACGTTTGAGTAAGGTTTTGTTAAAGCCATTGCTGACATAAGCACTTGCAGTAACTCAAGTTTCTCCTGTTTCAGTTGTCTGTACAAGCCAATGGTGCCCTCGTGTGGCCAACAACCATCTCATCCACATATAACTGAGCTATGGGCTTGTGGACTGCCTACACATTCCTCACACAATTACTGGGACAGGCAAGCCAGGAATAGACCTGGCTCTATGGAAATGCCAAGAACAGAGCAAATACCCTAGTTAGAAAAATGTCAGAATCACTTAGGGGGGGTAGGAGGAAGCAATGGCAACAAATGCTTTGCAAATCTATAACGTTTTCATTCCAGCTGGAGGAGATGGTATCCATGTTTAGAGCAGGCTAAGGTTCTAGTTCAAGGCTAAGGTTTCAGCGCAGGTTTAATAGCAGTGAAACTGCCTAGGATGTTTTTGCATCTGAACTGCAGGGTAAGCCTGTTCTGATTTTGTATCCAACTTGGAAAAAAGTGAGCAAGCCAGGTTTGCCTGAGGGGGATTTGACTTGGAACTTCTACCAGTTCAAAGAATCTTTTAACTTTTAATAACACAAACCTGCAAACAGAAGGGATTACCTCTGGTTTAATGATTTTTGTATTATGATAGCACCTCGAGGCCTCATCCAAGACTGGGCCCCTGTTGTTGCACATACACGTAATAAGAGACGTATCTGCCCAATAGAGCTTACAATCTAAGCGAGTAAGACGAAAGGTGGGAGAACATAATCCTCTCCATTTTAGAACTGAGAAACTAAAACCCAGAGAGATTCAGTGATTTGTCTACAGTTGCAGGGAATCTGCAACGGAGGTGAGAACTAAACCAAGAACTACAAACCCATCTTTCATCTTTAGGGCTTTGTTTTTCTTTTAATAAAACATCAAGCTCAACTTACTTAGGCTTTGAGTTCTAGCATTTCTCTGTACTTCATGGCGAAGATGACATACAAAACAGAGTAGCTTACGCACCAGGCAGGGTTGGCAACTAAACAGCATGAACCAGTGTGCTGCTGGTCCACTGCCTTTCATTCTAAGTAGGATACTTCATAGGTATCTGGAACTAGAGGGAAGCAGCTTCATTGCTCACAGGTAGGAATCAGGAAGTAAGTGGTCTAGCCATTGCTAGCCTTGGAGCTTTACTTGGTATGATTTACTTATGTTCAAACATTAGGGTTTTAAATGCTGCAGAGTATAAACCCACAGTAAAGAAAATTGCATATATAACTGGAGCCCCGCTCCTACTTTTTGACAGGTTCCCAAATACAAGAACACTTGAGAGGCTGCCCCCCTGCCCGGCTGTTACCAGTACAAGCGCTAAATTGATTTGGTGTTGGAAAATTAAAAACCAGGGCTTGCTGGGAAGGCATCCTCCTGATGGGCCATTAACTTGTGATCCTATTCCCTGATGGCTCCAAAACTTTCTGACTGTGTGGACTTTTAGGGCATGATGCAAGGCTTTCAGGAAACAGCAGTAAGTTAAGGTGTTAAGGCTGGAAGGGAAGGAGCTATGGTTAGCAGTTTTCTGGCTTGGGGACTGCAGCAGAAGCAGCAGGTTCTGCTTTAGTTTGTTTTATGGGAGATTAACTTCAAGTTGAAGGAAGCATGTGGCTGATTTGCCCACTTCCTTTGCAGGTAACAGGCAGAAGAGCCTTATGTCAGCATAAGACCGAGGGCTCAAGAGTAGAAACAAAATGAGAGGCCCACAAACTGCACTTTACATTTCAAGCACACCAAAGCAAGCTTTTCTATTTTAATGTAAACTTTAGTATAATGACCATTTTCATACTTACTCAAATGCTTCTGAAGTCACCACTCATCTTATTTTCAGAACTTTTGCCATCTAGCTCAATCCTATGTCTTGGCTTTCAGCAAGGATAGATTACCTCTATATATCTAAAAGTCAGTAAGTGTCTAGCTCTTGGGTGGTGGCAAAAGTGGAGGAGCAGAGGCAGAAATAGCCATAAGCATGCTCACAGATAAATTAGTTAACATTACTCAAAGTTAGCTGAAAAATACTTCACCTTTATAAAGCAGTATAGAAATTCTCAGGCTAAGTTTGTGCTAATAAATGGTGCAAGTGGGAAATACAATTAAAATATTAAGCAAGAGATTGACCATCTGGAAAATATACAAGCAGACACTCCCTTTGCTGGGGAGCCCTAAATGCTTATACATAAGTGCAAGAAACAGTATTGACCACAGAAACAGAACAATCACAGTGTTCAAAAAAGTGACCACTTCTTTTCAGCTATTGCACAAGTTGTGACAATCTAAGACATGCACAGTAGGATTCTTACATCGTAATAATGCAATAAACAAGGAACTGCACCATCTTTCATGGCCTTATGTGAACCATACACAAAAGCCGTTGCATTGTGTAAACTGGCTGTGTATCAATACAATTCACGTGAGACCGATCAAAAGATTAACTTGTTAATATTATGAAAAAGCTGTTTTTACCAGTTCTTACTTTATTTCATTCATAACGTTTTTCCGAGTGTACAGCTATTCTGGGTGTTATATATATATAACCACTTCAGAGTAAAGAGAGGGGGTTTTTTTTGTAAGCATAATCTTAATTGCTTTGGTATTTGGATATTTCCAAGGGGTATATTTGCTGAACTGGATTGGCTACTGCTAAACTGTGAATATGACTTGATTTATTCAGAAAAGGATATAGATATGGCTAAGCATTTCACATATTTTCACAGAATACAAAAAGTCCTTTTAAAATGGTTTGGGATTTCTAAGCACAAATAAAACCACTGATAGCATGGTGTACAGTAAAACGCTGACAACTCTGATTAAAAGGACTACAGAATTATTGTATGTTTCCCAAAGGAAGTCTGACTGGCACTTAGGGGAAGAATTTAATCAGCAGTAGTTTGGTACAAGAGGTATAGGTTCTCCCATTGCCATAGAATGGATATAAAGTCCTGTCAGATATTTAAAAAGTAGATTTGGGGGGGAGGGGAGCATACACTTTTTTTGAACAGTGATTTTAGGCTGGTTTGTATCTAAATGACTGGAAGTGTGAACTAAAAGGTGTTTACACAATATACACATTTCATTACTTACAAAGAGAATAAGCTTAATGTTTCATATTAAAAACTTGGGATATGGTAGGGTTAGTAGCACCATGAAAATGTTTTTCAAAACTGCAGTCTTGTTACTTTCAACATACTCAGTGCCGTGTGGCTTGTTTTGCTTTTTTTCTCTTGGTTGATCAGAAAGGTGGGTGCCATTTTGATACTGGGAGAGAAATTAAAACTTCATCTTCTGATCCTTTGTAACCTCCAGCATCTCTTCCATTTTCAAGAGGTCAATTCCTTGTCTCAATCCTTTTGTCCAACACGCACCAAGCAGCCCTTGGTTTGGCACTTTGGTGAGGCACACCTGAATCAGTTAAACAGTTTGGATTTGCTTTGTTCTTTCTGCACAGTAGCACCATTGTTGCAGCTGGAGGAGAGTGCACCCGAGGAATTTAATTGTTTCACAAAAAATCTCCAGGATGTTACGTCCTCTTCATACAAACTTGACAACGGCTAACACGTGTCCTCAGGTCTCCAGCTTTCAGTGTCTCTGACTGAGGTTTACTGGGGGTGGAAACACAAAAACACAAGGTTAGCACTTTTATTTTTTTACTTGTGGAAGCTTCTTGCCTTGTATGTCCCACTTTAGTCCATAAAGCCTGAGGCCCCAGTTCAGCACAGCAGGAGCTTCAAAGCACATTAGTGGGGCTTGCAGAACTGGTCAAGAGCTTCCCTGAAACACAGCATGAGAATGTGCTTAACACCCTCAACTGTGGCTATGCTGCAGTACTGTCTCTAAACTCCCATGGGAGTTGAGGTGTTGATTTTGGCCCAGTCTTTCAATATAGGGAAGGTCTTGTGCCAGCAAACAACTTCAGTCCGTCGTGCCTACAGCAAGGCTTTAGTTCACAGGCACTCGCTGAATTGAAGAATGACTTTTGTCTTCCAGAAATGATGTTCCTCAGGCAGTAACAAAGAACACTACAAAGTACTTTTCCTCAACCAGATGCTCTTACAGCTACAATCCTTCAGCTTCTTCTTTGAATGGAAAGATTTCATAACAGCAAGTGTAAAAAATGTCATTGTACCATGAGGGAATACAGAAAATGGGCAGAATTACCAAATTATTTACTTCCACTCTGTATGGGTGTACCCACGGGTCACAGTAAAATAATCTATAGGCTCACCTGGATAACGTCACTGCTTACAATTGAAGGGGATTAAAGTAATTATTTTAAAAGAAGAAAAAATAAGCAAAAACTGTGCTTCTCTGGGACTTACCATAGTGGGTAAAAAGCCTGGGAAGATTAAAAGATCCGTGTGTGCTATTATTGGTCAGCAACAGCATATTCATACTGTCACAGGACTCTTGGTAATGTAGTGCATTTAATAGATGTAACAAGGGATGCCAAGGCCTGCGCCCAGCACGTGCCAAAAAACACTCCTGAGACCGAGCCAGAGCAGACATGCCTGAAGACTTGTTAATTGTCACCGATAACTCCCCCTGCAATGACTGCCTAATGCTAAAACAAAGTGCTACTATGTTGTTCTCATTGGAAATGAATCTGTTTCCATGCAATAAATGGCCACTATGATTGTCTAATAGAGTGCAGGCCAACCTATTTGGTAGGTGTGCCACAAAGTAGCTCTGCACCCTCTCCAAGTGTCCAAGCCTGATCTGCTGCTCTTCTTTCTGCTCCCATCCTTGTGCCTCCTCCCTTATCTGCTGCTTTGCTTTCTGCTTCCTTCCCCATGCTCCATGCCAGATCTGTCAATGCTGCCTGTCCCCTCCCTGATCTAATGCATGCCACATAGACAGGCTGCTTATGTCACTTGTGGCACCCATGCTGCAATTTGGCCACCCCTGCAATTTGGCCACCTTTTGTCTATACAGCTAGTTCTGCACGATTTCTCAGTTTATCTGCATGCTTGTTAATTTCTAGCATGGTGATAAAAATTGAGCCACTGGGAACTGTAAAAGAAACTGTAAGAGTAGAAGCCTGATGAGTTTGCAGGATCCTAGGATAATACTCTGGCCCCAGAGAAGTTCAGGGCAGAATTTCCACTAATGTTAGTAGAGCATGGTTTTCCTCCTGTAAATACCAGCTGCAATATTTAAGTCTGTTTAAAGTTCAGGGAAAAACCCAGAAGTGATCACTCAGGGTCACAGTCTGCCATCATTACACTGAACAATAAGTATTCCTGAAACAGATCCATGCATTACATTGGGGCTACTTTTGGAAAATGTGAAGAAGGGTTAAGAGAACATGGCAACAGAATGCACCTGAGCAAGTCTGGACAAAATGTGAAATATTTTACTAATTACGCAAGTTCTTGAAAAACTGGTCATATGAAATGCAAGACAGGCACACACACTTTGCCCAAGGTCGGACTGACATCAGGTTTTCTCATGGTTTGGGCACAAAGACAAGGGCCAAAGGTACAATAACCACACGGTTCGTAGGAATTCATAAAAAAGTTCTCAAGCAAGTTGTCTTTAAAAGTAAACCCAATTCCCCATGCATTCACTGTACTAGAAGTGATGGTTAAGAAACAAGCTTTCTTTTTCTTACCTAAACATTTCTGACATCTCTACAGTTGCCAGCCAGAAACTGTACGAGTTGGCATAGTAATTACAAGTACCACGACCGTGACACTCGATAAAAGGGGCTGAGCGAAATTCTTCCAAACAGGATCCTGGAGATGCTAAGGCCTGTCCAGAGCCCTCTGCACCTGCACTTGTGTGCTAGAAAAGAGACAATTTGTCAGTTAGATTGAGAGCAGTAAGCACCAGAAGGTGCCTGGTTTCAAGATTCATCATCTTAATCCTTTGCTGCGTTCATTGATATAATGCAGTATATGCAGTAATACCCTTAAAAAGGCAAAATTTACTAGGGTTACCAGTTACAGTGGGGTCTGAACAGTGAGAAATAGCTGTAACATTGCAGATGCCATGGCTAGTAATGACAAGTATGTACCTTCTTAATGGCAGCCACTGTAACTTGTAACAGGAAATCCCAAAGCAGCTAGTATAAAACAGAAGTAAATATAATTTTTGGTGGGAGAGGGAGATGGTCCTTACCATCATGAAAGAATAACCAATCCAAAGAGAATCCCATCCTAGTGGACACGATGGTATTTGAATGGTCTGACTATGGACTGCTATGACCATGGCTGGAGCTTCACATACTACGCATCTGAATATGAGGAGAAGCATTAAAGAAAAGAAAGACATTAAAATAGTGTATTCAATTAGCTGATATAAATTATGGTACATTTTATTTCTGGAGGGTTTAGGAAATACTCAAAAGTATTACTAGCTCAGCTATAATAACCTCTCAACCAGTTCTGTAACTGAATTAAGTAGTACTGGGTCATGTTACACCATGCATTTTAAAGCAGTCATTCCAAACAAGTCAGTGAAACAACAGAGAGATCTATCAGAACAATCTGTATACACTATCCATAGAACAGATGAGCTGTGCAGTGGCAGCATAAGTTTTCTACACTGAGTTGCCTATTGTACACTAATCCTGCTTCTACAGTGTCAGTAGTTAACAAGCAGAGTTGATCCTCCTGCTTATGTAAGCCTGGTCCAAAGGCTACTGAAAGGTTCCCATTGGCTTCAGTGGGCCCTTAAGTCATCATCTGAGGCTGTTACAATCTAAGCCAGCCAGAGAAATGGATTTGTATTCAAATCGCACAACTACTCGAAAATGGACTCCAAGGGCACATCCAGACAAGTGCAGACGTTTGTTTCCCTGGGGACAAGTAGCTGCAGCACACACCTGGTGCTGCTGGCTGCTGAGGTCAACTGTGCTGGCGTCAGCAGCCTTACCTTGTGTCCTAGCGGCCTCCCACGGCTGCAGCCATGGCAAGAAGCCTGGCCAGCAGCCAGATCTTCCAGGGTCAAACCCCCACCCATGCTGCAAGGCAGCACCATGGGGAACACCTGCATGCGAGGTGTGTGACACCACAGATGGGTCTGTAGCACCACATACCGCACATCTGTGCTTGTCTGGATGCACCCCAAATGTCAAGTCCTTTCACATAAACAACTGCTGCATGGCAGGGATGAGCAATACTGGTTACAGGCAAGATTTGAAATAGCAACCCAAAGGAAATAAATTCTTTCATTTGTATTCTTAACTAAGCGCTAGCTGGACATTTAGAGCCCAAATCCACTCACACAGGTTGGCTTCCCATTGGCTTCAGCTGGAGTCGTATCTATATAAGCAATGACAGTAATTGCCCAAGACTGATTCTAGGCAAAGGAATATTTGCAACCAATAAAAATGTAGTTGTTTTAAGTAGCCAGAATTCAAAATCAATGTATTTGTAACGATTTCAAAAAGATTCACTAGAATAAGGAGCAGCACTAACAGATTCAGTGTCATGCCTCCACAAAACCATAAGTATGGATTCTGCACATCACCATACCCTTTTTGGGTAATGAACTCTGCCCTTCTGTGTCTTAACAGCCTCTGACACATTACAGAGGGAAACAAACCAAATTACATTGGTTAAAGCTAACTGCAAGTGTATAAATGAGAAGGCAAAGGAGGCCTTCAGTCTATTAGTATTTTTAAAATATAGATTTAATCTGCTACTGTCAAACATCCGTTGCTCCAACACTTAAATGTTTCCTAACTCAACATATCTCTCTTACACAGGGCTTTGGATTCTACTCTGGGACCTTCTTAGATGTAGGCATAGGCATGTTACAAGTGTAACACATTCACCTCCATTAAATAACCTGTTTTTATTATTTCTCAGAGACTGCACATAACTCAGTCTTTTTATCACCTCTTAATGTCCAGTCTTCAGGTTCTAAACCACAAATGTCTAAGGTGTGCTACTTAACCAGAGCCCCCAAATCCTACAGTCTATTTTGTCTCACCGGCTAATGAATGGCTGGATGCTCTTCCCAGTCAGTGGGTCCATGCTCATGGGCATTTGTTCTGGAGTGGATAGCCAGTAGGAATAGTCATTTCTTGATGCAAAATTGCAAACATTGTTGATGTTACAGAACATGAAGGGCATGGTGCTGAACCTGCGCAGACAGCTACCAGCAGTGCCTAGGAAAAAAAAAAATTCCCATATGAATAGAGAAAGAAAGGGCATTTTCATTTCACTGTGCTTGAAGGAAATGTACATTTTTTTAGGCCATGGATTCCAGCTACTCACTGGAGATCAAGTCTACGGTAATGGTAGATCTCAGCATAACTACTCCACCTTTATCTGAATGATCTCCTGAACTGGTATATCCTTGGAGGTCAGAAGGCACCAGAGAACTGTGAGAAGAAACCACAGTTTCTTGCCCCTTAAGAAAATTCCCAAAGATACTGCATACAATGCATCTCACCCAAGTCCTGGCCATGGGCTCTCTCATTTCCCTGGACGTAGAGAAGGGAAAATCCATCATACAGCCTTGCCGTTCCTTGTGGGCACAATGGCGCATCTGTCGTCTGGCTGTGTCGAGTTATCAGGAATCCATGAGCAACAGAGGCTGCTCCAGGAGGACCTGGTGGGCCTTGCAAGCCGTCCGGACCAGGGGGCCCCTGTGTACCTCGTGAACCTGTTTCCGTGGTAGAAGCACAACACAGACATTTGTTCCAGTAATGTCAGCAACTCTTTGTACGTGTTTCAGCCAGGGAACAAAGAAAACCATGCACATATGCATTAGTTCTCCCCTCCATGTAAGTTTAAACCTTCTGAAAACAGGAGATTATTGAAAAGATAAGCAAACATAAGTGGGAATTTAGGTACTGATGCAATTACAACTCCCAACTCTTGTTGTCCTCAGTAGGATCAGCAAGCACTCAGCAGAGCTGACAAATAGCCCAAAAGAGCTTGATGCTCGCCACCCCTCCTGTTGAAACTGGACAAGCAAGAATGCAAGACTCATAGGAACAAGATTACTCATAGGGATGGTAAGAGGGAGCATATCTCCAAGCCAAGGTAATCTCTGGGGAGGGGAAGTCCTGAGGCTTGGTCCCTGCCCCAGGGATTGCTGGGATATTTTATCCAATGACTTTTCTATGCAAAATGCAACATCAGTCTTTTGAGCAGGGGCCATATCACAGGACTCCTTGCCCCCCACTTCTCAGGGGAGCACATTCATCTCTGAATACTAACGTAAGGCCACTGAAATAAGGGGAAAGGATGCGACTGGTTTTGGAAACATAAAGTAAGTCATAACCACCATAAAGTAAGTATAGCTCAAACACGTTTCTGTGAGCCAGCTGAGTTGCTCTGAAGTCCATGCTGGATTGACTGTGGACTTCCTGGAATTCTTTCCATTGTGATAGCTGATTTTCTGCTTCATTATTTCAATGAGAAACTTAACTCTTCATTTTGCTAGCTCCCATGCCTCCTTATTTGTTATGGTCTTCCTTACAAGCCATGTGTTCTGTATACTACAAAGAGCACATTTAAATTCAAAATAGTGCAAATGCTGATGCCAGCTCTGCCCCTAGGATATTCAAAGTTACCAATTTAGGGCATCTTTAGACTAACAAAGATGGTCATGGTAGCTTAAGGAACAGACATGACTGAAGCAGCAGATACACTGGAGGGTAGGGCTAGGATTCAGAGTGACCTAGACAGATTGGAGGATTGGGCCAAAACAAATTTCATGAGGTTCAACAAGGATAAGTGCAAAGTCCTGCATCTGTAGTAGTCCTGGGTAGTAAAACACTGGAACAGGTTACCTAGAGAGGTGGTACAAACTCCATCCATGGAAGTTTTCAAAACCCAGCTAGACAAAGCTTTGGCTGGGATGATTTAGTTGGGGATGGTCCTGCACTGAGCAGGGGGTTGGACTAGATGGGACCTCCTGAGGTCCCTTCCAGCCCTAACTTTCTATAATTCTAACTGGAAAAGACATGGAACTCATTGCTGACTATCTTCCCCAGTGGTGCTTAAAGTTGAGCATCAGTAAATTGGTATCATCACTCTTTCACCTGGACAATCATCAAGCCACGAGCACAGTGAATATCAGAGTAGACAACCACACCCTTCCTCATGAGCATACCCCAACCTACCTAGGAGTCGCATTAGACCGTTTCCTTACCTATAAACATTGCATTCAGGCAGTCAGCAGCAATGTTTCTGCATGGGTTGTTTAGCCAGTATGACATGAGGTGCCAACTTCAAAGTGCTCAGAACCACTGCACTCACAATAGTATAAGCCAGGGGTCAGCAACGTTTTTGGACAGAGTGCCAAAAGCATCTACAACCTTGACTTGTAAGATGTTGGCATCCCAGGGACAGATGGTGGATGAGCCGTGAGGGGCCCAATCCACAATCCTTATTGTGACAGTGCAGCCCTGGCCCCTTTCCTGATGTCCATCCTGAGGCATATGTGCCAAGCAAAATGCTTTCATGTGTCACACACTGGCACCCATGCCAGGGATTGCCTACCCCTGGTATATGCCTCAGCAGAATACTGTGTTCCTAAATGGTCCAGAAGTTGGCACACTATAAAGCGTTACTACTTACTTAACAGTGCACTGAGACTCATAACAAGTTCCACAATTTGCACACACACAGATGTACTCCCTGTACTCTTGGGCATTAGACCAAGTGATGTAAGAAGACAGACCCTAACATCATTACTGGCAACAAAGAGATAACAAAAATCACCTCCATCAACTATTAACTGAAGACCTGAACAAATGGGAGGATCAAGAGGCTCAAAAGTCAGAAAACAGTTTGTACATGAAGCCCACAAGTTGTTCAAAGAGATTGGGGATACTGAACCAAACAAGTGGGCAGTAACAGAGTGGGCCAACTGCTGGGAATGCTTGGACCTATTTCTGCAGCATTTTATACCAACACCAAACAAGTCCCCCATTCGGCATGACCTTGACAGAAGTGTGGGTCAAGCTGAGATCTGGATATGGACGCTTCAAAACAGCACTTCACAAGATAAACATCTTGGACAGCTCTCTCTGTGAATGAGGTGCCCAACAAACAGCACAGCACTTAATCAAAAGCTGCAATCTTTACAAATGCTCAGATGGGGTAGATGGAATCTGCACACTGAGTGATAATACCACACAGTGGCTCATTGTGAGTGGAAGTTGGTATCTGATGCCATATGAAAGAGACTTACAAAGTCTATCCTGTTTAGATTCATAGACGTTAGGGTCAGAAGGGACCTCAACAGATCATCGAGTCCGACCCCCTGCGTAGGCAGGAAAGAGTGCTGGGTTCAGAAGACCCCATCCAGATGCCTATCTAACCTCCTCTTGAACACCCCCAGGGTAGGGGACAGCACCACCTCCCTTGGGAGCCCATTCCAGATTTTGGCCACTCTAACTGTGAAGAAGTTCCTCCTAATGTCCAGTCTAAATCTGCTCTCTGCTAGCTTATGGTCATTATTTCTTGTAACTTCCAGAGGCACCTTGGTGAGTAGAGCCTCACCAATTCCCTTCTGCGTCCCCATGATGAATTTATAGGCAGCCACAAGGTCACCTCTCAACCTTCTCCTGCAGAGGCTGAAGAGGTCCAGGTGCCCTAGTCTCTCCTCGCAGGGCTTGGCCTGCAAGCCCTTAACCAAAAAAGCAGCCCTTCTCTGGACCCTCTCCAGGTTATCCACATCCCTCTTAAAGTGTGGCGCCCAAACCTGGACGCAGTACTCCAACTGCGGTCTGACCAGTGCTGCATAGAGGGGAAGTATCACCTCCGATAAAGTGCCGTTAGCTTTTCAGATGACTTCGTCACACTGACGACTCATGTTCATCTTGGAGTCCACTAGGACTCCAAGATCCCTTTCCGCTTCCGTGCTGCCGAGCAGGTCATTTCCTAGGCAGCAGGTGTGCTGGACATTTTTCCTCCCTAGGTGCAGCACTTTTTATGTCTCCTTGTTAAATCGCATTCTATTGTTTTCTGCCCATTTGTCCAACCTGTCCAGGTCTGCCTGTAGTTGTTCCCTGCCCTCCGGTGGGTCCACGTCGCTCCGCAGTTTTGTATCATCCACAAACTTGGACAGAGTACACTTCACTCCCTTATCCAAGTCACTGATGAAGACATTGAAGAGTATCGGTCCAAGAACTGAGCCCTGTGGGACCCCACTGCCCACATCCTTCCAGGTCGATACCAACCAATCCACCACCACTCTCTGGGTACAACCCTCTAGCCAATTTGCCACCCACTGGACTGTGTAATCATCCAAGTCACAGGCTCTTAATTTGTTCACCAGTATGGGGTGGGATACCGTATCAAAGGCCTTCCTGAAGTCTAAGTAAGCAACTTCTCTACCCCTACTCCTGCGTCCAGGTATTTGTAACCTGGTCATAAAAAGAGACTAGATTAGTCAGGCATGATCTACCTGCTACAAACCAGTGCTGGTTTCCCCTCAACATAATTTTTCCTGCTGGGCTCTCACATATATGAGCCTTAATAATCTTTTCAAAGACTTTACCAAGGGTGGAGGTGAGACTGACTGGCCTGTAGTTGCTGGGATCCTCCTTCCTCCCCTTCTTGAAAATAGGGACCACATTTTCCAGTCCTTGGGGACCTGGCCTGTGTGCCATGAGTGCTCAAATATTCTTGCCAGTGGCTGTGCAATGACATCAGCCAGTGCCTTCAGCACCCTCGGATGGAGCTCATCTGGGCCTGCTGACTTAAATGCATCCAATCCTTCCAAGTGATTCTGCACTATCTCAGGGTCAACGTTTGGTCATTTGGTGCCCTGCTGTTGTCTCTCTACGATCCCATTGTGAGACTTGTCTTGCCCCTCGTTTAGGAACACTGAGGCAAAGACCTCATTGAGGAGTTCAGCCTTGTCCCCTGTCTGTCACCAATTGCTTTTGCCTGTTCGGTAGTGGTCCTATACCAACCTGGGCCTTCCTTTTACTCCCTATATATCTGAAAAACAATTTTTTGTTATCCTTGACTTGGGATGCCATCCTCAGGTCCATGTTAGCTTTGGCCTTTCTAACTGCCTCCCTACAACTGCAAGCTGAGTAATTTCTCTTTAGTAATTTCTCCCTGTTTTCACTGCTTATATGCCTCCCTTTTTGCCCTTAGCCTGCTCTGGATTTCTCTGGTTAGCCAAAGAAGCCTCTTGGCCCCTTCCCCCGCATCAGGATCATCTCCCTCTGTACCCAAAGGATCGCTTCCTTAAAGGACAGCCACCCTTCCTGGGCTCCCATCTCGCCATATCTCTTACCCTGCAGTGTGTCATTGACTAAATGCCTGAGCTCGCTGAAGTCAGCCTTCCTAAAGTCTAGCATTTCCACCCTACTAGTTACCTTTCCCACTCTACACCTTATGGTGAATTCTATTATTTGGTGGTCACTGTCCCCCAGGTGACCACTGATCTGTAGGTTCCCTCCCATGTCATCCCCCGTTGCCGGTACTAGGTCCAGTAAGGCATTCCCCCTAGTGGGACCACGTACCTCCTGCGTCAGGTGGAGGTCCTGCACACAGGATAGGAACCTGCATGAACGGTGGGAATTTGCTGTCTGCGTATCCCAGCAGATGTCAGGGTAGTTTAGGTCCCCCAGGACTACTGCCTCCCTAATCTTTATGGTCTCCGAGAGCTGCCTCAGGAGTTCCAAATCTAGTTCTCTGCCGTGGTGTGGGGGTCTGTAGCAGACCCCTACCACCAAATCCTTTTCCCCTTGACCTCCATGTATCCTAACCCACAATCCTTTCACTTTATCCTCCTCTGATTCCATTTTGATGAGGGTTGATGTATAACTCTCCCTGACATGGAGTGCAACCCTTCCCCCTCTCCTCCCTACTCTATCCTTTCTGTACAGCTTACCACCCGCAATGTGTACCGCCCAGTCATGGGTAGAGTCCCACCAGGTTTCTGTTAACCCAAGTTGTGTTTTCTGCAAGCAGGAGTGCTACTTCATCCTGCTTGTTCCCCATGCTCCTAGCATTAGTGTATAGGCACTTGAGCCCTGTGACTGGTGCCTTTGTTGCCCCCTGGCTCTGATGCCCAATGGGCCCCTTATTGCTTACCTGCTTATTGCTTACCTGTGCTGCACTGCTGGATGTCCCATGGATTGCAGGTTCCTGATGTTCTCCTTTTTCTGCCTCCCCGTCCCCCATCTGAACTAGTTGAGATGCTTTGTTTCTCAGAATGCAACTTGACCACAATCCATGTAGGAGAGGGTCCAAGTCCCAATATTTGCCTGCATTCCCAACTAAAGCATCACTGCTTTCACATACCAACCCTCTTTCTCCTCAACAGGAACTCAGGTACTTTTCATACCTGGATGGCCAGGAAGTCCTTTGTCACCTTTGCGCCCTGCTGGACCATCAAACCCAGGGAGTCCATCTCGCCCAGCATCCCCAGGAAATCCTATTGGGCCTAGAAAAGATAAAGGGACAAGTGAAAATTCAATTCCTGCAAACACTTCAAAGTCTCAGGAAATAAATCCAAGCACCTAACTTAATGGTTTCCCATAGGGCTTAAGACTGGAACAGACTACTATATCTCTTGTAAATGAGACCCTTAAATTTCACCGCGCTGAGTTTACAGGTTTGTCTATGCATCCTGCTAACTTGATGCTCAGGGGGCAGGGGGCTTGGCATGTGATCAGCTATGATTTCAGCTAGCTACACATGAAAAACAAAAAAACCCAAACAAAACAGAAAAAACAAGCAATTAAACCTCCAGTTCACTAGAATTATACCTGGAAGTCCTTGTGGGCCTGGCAATCCAGGTGGCCCTTTGGACCCAGGTTGGCCTGGAGCACCTGGAGGACCTGGATCACCTTTATATACAATGGTTTGTCCAGTGGGGCCAGGTAAACCTGGTGGACCTGCAATAAAACAAGTGTATATTAGAGGTATGTACAAGCCAAGATGGAGGAGCCTGTAAGGGATAATTTGATTAGCTGAACAGCCATTTCATTTTTAAAGGTGAAACCAGTGGCCAAGAGAACTGATCAATGCAAAGAATACTGCAACTAGAGGTTCAAGGTAAATATTTACTCTTGGGAACATCCCTGCAGAAGAGGCAACACTGGCTCTTACAGAAGCTGTTCCACAGACCAAAGGATATGCAGAATACAATCAACTCCATTACTGGACTTGGATGAAGTCCTTATCTGTGTGGTGTCCTTGAGTGAACAACCACAAATGAGAACTCAGCAGAACAAGTGCTGGATGGGGATATTGCTAGTTACTGCACTCCTGCATAGCAGATCTTCTTTAAAAGAGGAGGGCTCTAAGGAGCCTTCCTGTATTAGGGCAGTGAAGAAAGAATTTTAAGAAGCAGTGAGTGAAGTCTGTTATTTTATAAAGAAGTTTACACTGACTACTGCACAAAGAAGCCAAGTTCCACCGCTGGGATATCTCTGCCCACACTGAGAAAGTTATCTCAAGAATTAAGTCAGATCCACCCCTTTCTGTCCAGTCCTACTTCACTGAAGGTAAGGTGGGGGTAGTAACATCCACCATGACACATACCTGGTGGGCCTGCTGGGCCCTGACTACCTGTAAGGCCGACTGGTCCTGGAGGTCCAATGGGCCCCTTCATACCTGAAATGGCAAATCAAAGCAGTGAAACAGTGAAAACATGCTCTCTGGCATGTTGTGCCACAAGTGCCCAGAGCAGGCTATACAAGGGGCTAGTGGCAAGTTCTTCAGGCTGTGCCTGAAATGTCTTTTAAATACCTGGAAAACCTGGAACGCCTGGAACCCCAGGGTCACCTTTCATTCCATTCAGACCAGGACGACCAGGATCACCCTAAACAAATAAGCTTCATAGTTATTTACTCCTCTCACCAAGGGTCTTAGAAGAAAAAGCTGTGAGATGGGACCAAGCAAGAATCTCTGGGATTCCACTAACCCATGAGTGGGCAAGTCTTCGGGACAGAGGGCCATTTAGGGAGTTTTGGTGAGCTGTTGCAGGCCCGATCAGCAGCTCCCCCTGCCCCTCCGTAACAACTCACCAAAACTCTGTAAGTGGCTCTGCCCTGTCCTCAGCCAGGTGGATGGGATGGGCTGCAGGTGGTCAGGGAGCAGCATCTGGGAGTAGGATGGGTGAGCAGGATGCAGGTGGGATTGCTGGGCAGTGACAGCGCAGGGCAAGGGCCCTGGGCAGAGCTACAATTTGCTCCCTGCACACTCCTGCAATGAGCACTGCTTACAAGGCATGGGCATGTGGGAAGCGGACTGCAGCCCTGCCCTGGGCACTGACCCCATGCTGTAACCGCCCAGCTATTCCAGGGTCTCCATAGAGACTGGCCCAGGATCCCTGCAGGTAGGGAGTGCTCAGCTGGATAGCTGAGATGGGGCTACAGGTAGTGCCACGGGGAATGGGACTACCAGGTGGGCAGGGCTGGGGCCAGGATCACGGGGCTGAGACAGCACAGAGCTGGGGCCTGGGGCAGAGCTGTGATCCACTCCCTGCATACCCCTGTCTGTGGAACTGGCGCTCATCACAGGGACTTGTGGGCAGCCCACTGAGTCTCTGCACCAGGCCTCAGCTGCACACTGTCACTGCCCTGTGATACCAATTTCAGCCTTGCCCCACCTGGCCATCTTGCTCCCAGACACTGCTCCCCAATTCCATCTGCCTGCCCTGCCCCTGCAGGTCCTGAACCAATCTCCATGGAGACCCTGGCCACCTACTCTGTCCGGAGCCCCCCCGTGGTGCATGCAGGGTGGACAGGCCAGTGTGCCCAGGCAGCAAGGCCATATCCAGTGGCAGCTGTAATCTGGCAGCAGCAGCCAGAAGGAACCACTGCTGTGGGGGCTGCTGGGAAGTGAGTCCGGCCACTGCGCTGCCTTTGCCCTGCCATGCACTGGGACTAGCCACATGTACCACAGCCCGGCCTGCCCCCCACACGTGGGCTGGGTGGGGCCTGCGGGCTGTATTTTGCCCACCTCTGCACTAAGCTTAGTGGATATGGAAGCTTTGAGCAAGGCAGCCAACAGCACCATGGGCTTTCAGCAGCCACTGCCCCCCAAGGTGCAGCAGCCTTCGCATCCCTTATTCTATCTAGGACCACATCCAAGAGGCCACCATATTTGGCACACCCCCATGATGGCTAGAGGAATGGAACATAGCCCTGCACTAGGAGGGGGAAGCAGAGAACCAGTGGGGCATTAACTACTTTTCATCTCACTGTGAAGATATGTCCAGTGAGTGGGAAAGGGATGCAGATGACCCCAACCCTCTTCTCACTCCCTCACTGAAGGCCAGGATCTGGGCGGGCCCAGTGTGTTAGAAAGCATTGTCTGGCTCCACGTTCACTCTATAATAAAATTATTTTTCCAGTTAGAATGCTTCACATGTGGGTCTATTTAAAAATGAAACACTCTGTGCTAGAAGATCCTCATTGTACCTGACGACCATGGGGTCCTTGATCTCCTTTTAGACCAGGCAGGCCAGGCTGGCCAGGTGGACCTGGGTTTCCTTTTTCCCCCTGAAGTCCTCCACTTCCAGGGGGTCCTCGGGGACCTTCCGGACCTGGGGGACCTTGACATTGCATAACAGATATTCATAGATCAGTACATGTCAGCCTTCCTCAAATTAGTGCATTCATTGTATTGATTATATTTGCATAGAAGACTGCAGTTTAGCTTCTCCCTTTCTCCCACGGAAGAGTGCACGGCAGGGGTCAGTCTCAAAGGGAGTGCACACGATGTTCTCTATTTTGAGTGTTACCTCAACTGATTAAATTCCTCTAAGGCCACTATCAGAACCAGGTCAACAGTGTAAAACACTGTCATCTTTGGCAAAGAGAGTTTGCTGCTTCCACTAAGGGAAGCAAGAGACTATTGTGTTCAGTGCTGAGTTCTGCTCCTGCCTGAGGAGACCCCAAGCTGGCTTCTCTTGAAGGCTAGCCAGTGCAGGGTGGCAACAGAGGCAGTGGTGCAGATAAGGGGAGAACATTTCCTTACACCCATCTTCAGGGGAGAAGGCCTCCTTCAAGTATCTCTGTCATCTCCAATCATCAGGTGGATTTCACCAGATAAACAAAATAGAGGTTTTACATTAGTTTGAATTATTTTCCCTCTGTGGCTAAGTCAAGACTTTCAGGAGGTTTAATTGGATTCAAAATGGCCACCCAATTTAAACTTAGATTGTCCTGGTGCTTATGAACCCTGTCTCAGTGACTGGCAATCAGTGTAAACCTGTAACAGAACAGAAGCTCCATGCACATAACACAATCTAAAAATTGCATAGATCCAGACTTATCTGGTTTAAGATAAATCTGGATCTATGTAGTACCAGGCGTGTTCGATTTAGATCAAACTGGTGCATGAAACTTGCGTCCATTTCCCTTGAGCTGCCCTGGAGTTGGGAAAACCCAACCACTGGCCCCAGCCCCAGGGCTGCTCTTTCCACTTCCTTCTTCCCCTGCACTGGGCTATTTTTTGTCATTGCTTAGTTACCAGGATAGGTTGTGCACAGTGGTAACAAGTCAGTGGGGCTAGTTTCTGAACATCATCTCAGGCTCAGCAGTGAGGTGAACCACATGTCCCATGTGTATGTTTAAGGGAAAAAAAGTAATCCAACAACATTTCTCCACTGAAAAGTAGGAGTGGTTAGATTAGACTCTGGAAATTACATTGTGCTGCCATTGATAGCGAAGATGAAATATTCTGTTACCAATATTTACATATAAGTTCAAAACAGCAGCTCAAGCTCGCATTGTGTTCTTGAAACCAAGGACCCAATTGGACCACTTCATCTTTGTGCCACAGTGAAAAATAGAGGGTCACTTTTACCATTTCTAGCAAATAGAAACTGCATAACAAGTAACTGGAAAGTGCTGATATGATTTATGATTTAAATTCTACATTAGATAATAAATAGGATTCTCTCTTTGCATAATTTTCTCTTTTCTAATAATGTAATAAGATTTTATGAATGTACCAGCTTTTCAATTCTTCTGAAACCTTTAATAATTTCTTTAAAGTTGTCATAGAGACCATGTATGAAGAATGGATTTGATGGATTAGATTACCACATGTAATTCTGAAGAGCACTGAGTAATTACTGATAGAGTTTTCTTTTTCATTCACCAGGATTTTTATACCACATTTCCAACATGTCCTGCAGTTGTCAGCTGTAGAAACATGTCACCATACAAGTGTTTCTTTTCAGAGAAAAATGGGTCCAGTAGTACACACATGCCAAGAAAAAAATGACAGGTTACCTTCTCAGGAATGCTAGCTGTAAGCACAAAGACTGCTGGGTAACCACAGCCCTTAAAAATATCAACCCTGAATTACAGAAAACACCCATTTCTCTTGTGACAAATGCAATACAGTAAAACAAATTGACCGAGTGAAGAGTCTAACCTGGAGGACCTGGAAGGATCAGAGTTCACCAAAGCCCAATGATCGATGTTAGAAGGATCAGACATCACACACAGTATAAAACAAGATTGCTAGTTAGAAGTAGTACAGATGATAGCATATACACTAAACAATAACCCATTTCACCAGTATATTTTGTATTTACAAGGTAATCAACATGCATGCAAAAAACATACATGAGTAAACAAAGGTGCATATTTTCTCATACAACTTATTCTGGTGATTAGGCTGCTAAGGCCAACATGACACTCTTCATTAAACAAGGAACTTAAAGCTTTACTGAAGAGCATGTTATTGCTTTAACATTACAGCTGAGGTCAGCTGCCAGTTAGTCTTACGCAAACCATTTCACTGACAGTACTTGGATTTCACTGGTCTGGAGTCTGATGGACACATAGTTAAACTGCCAGAGACCCAGGCTTATGCCTTCTCTTCGGGTGAAATTCACTCCTAGGAGGACAGCTAACAAAGGACTAATCAGCACTTCAGTCCTACTGCACCGGTCTGAATGCCACTTGTGAATGGAAGCTGAGGAGTGGAAAGCTTATGGACTATAGAAAAAATATGGACCCCACCCCCTATATTTGTACGAGAAATTCAATACACAGAAAATAACACAGGAGATGAACATATATATTTAGAATTTGTTCTCCTGTTGGCATTGTTCATTCTTGATAAAAAAGCTGTAACACACTCAGAAATCTGAGTTCCTCCTTTTGCAGTGCAGGTAATTACTGATATTCTCCTTTGCCATGCTCCCTAATTAATACATTTTTTAGATCCAGTGCCACTTACACATTTTAATGTCAGTGAAATGACTGACATATTTGTAACATGCAATGTTTAGCTAAAAATACAATAAATACATATCTGATTTATCTCAATGCTCTATTTTTCTATATACTTGGCAAGTCATACTTTATTAATATTAGCTTTAAAAGAGTTAAAAATAAAGACAAAGACACCTTGCTGCTTGTTAATGTTAATTTCCTATAAAATGCAATTCATTCTTTCAAAGTTTTGCTATGATTTGCAAGTATGATGGACAACCGGCTGAAAGTTTCTGCTGAGTTTGGCGATTATGGCTATCTTGTTTGGAGATGGAACTGATGCTGGGGGTCTCCTGAAGTACCAGGCTCCACTACATGATGGTTTGTATCACAGATACAACCACAGTTGGATAAAAAGATGAAACCACATGAATGTTTTATATATGATCTTGAGCAAGATGTTTCTTTAGGTAGCCAGACAAGAGAGGTTGCCTGGTACCTTAATTCTCTAGGTGGCCACTTAACACCGAATTTGATCTATTGCTAAGATCACATTTATTGTTTCTGAGACGTCATCACAGCAAAACTTTCAAGAAGTCAGAGTTATTACCTAGGAATGCCAAGTCATTTTCATTTTAAGGGCAGATATTGGGACCTTGAGGGGATCTAACTGGTGCTGCATGTTTGCAGATTCCTATTAAAGTAAGTTTGCAGAAATAAGCTAAATGCTTACAAAAACACTCCCCCGCTGTGGGGAAAGGAGAGGGTGGAGGCAATATGCTTTGGTTTAGTCAAAATAGCACCTGACAAAGTAAGAGCCTCCTTAGTTCTGCTCACCATGTACTAGTGAAATCAGGCCAGGAAAAGAAGGGCTTTCCTATATGTGACAATGACGATAAGGTCTGAGTTTAAAGCACAATAATTCTGGTGTAGTTCCCTGTGGACAGTCTTATTCTGGTCTGTCTACCTTTTTTGGTCTAGCTCCTGTCATCTGGGGTCATTTATAATCAACAACTGCAGGTAATAAAACAAGAGACTTAAAATTTAACTAATTTGCAAACCATGCTTAAGTAAGGAGGAGTGTGAATACTGTGCAGTATACTGAATTTAGAGTGTGTGGGGAGAGGGAGGGGAGAGGGAATCTTACTTTTCCCTTAAATTGCACTGGCAAAAATATGACAAACTTGTTTCCTAGCCAGAGGCACAATCTTGCAGGCTGCAGAAAGCTTCTAATAAGGTGCTACCTGCCTATGGCATTGAAGGGAAAAAGGTACCCTGCATTTTGAAGGATTAGCCCCTTGACAATACGGATGGCAGAGTCTGAAAGCTTGCATTTGGCTCTTCTGTATTAATGTTGTCCAAGAAGATTTTAACAGAAGAAAAATTAAAGTAACTGCTTATAAAATATACAATTTTAATAGCACTGAGTTAGCTTAAATATGGGGTAGGTTAGGATTGAAATGGTAAAGGCAAGAATATTATTAAATAGGCAGTATTATGCAAAGCAAACAGAGGGCTTTAGGATACCAGAAGTTTAGAACTCATGTGGGGTAACTCTGGATAACAGAAAAAAAACATGGCTAAAGAGCTTTAGACATAATGACTTCTAGCTCTGGGTGTAAGTTGGATTATTTTTTTGTGGTATTGGTATATATTTTGAGGCACGTTGATAGACTTGCATAGATTGCTTATCAGGAATAAAACAGAGTAAAAGTGATGTTATTTTGAGATCAGAATCTTCCATTCAAAATGCAACCCAGCACTCCTGATACTGCTTGAGGTGCCCAACAGACCATGCTTTGTTATAGTGATATACTGCTGTTAGGATTTGCTATTTTCATAACCATGCAAATATTTTAATTGAGTGTTAAAAGAGTCATTAACATTTTTTTGATGGTTCTTAAATTACCAGCATTGCTGCGTATAAGTCTTTTGGGATCTAAACTTTAGAAGTACTTATTTGAGCCAATTCTATCCAAACCCACTGAGATAAGAGTAGTCTAAATAATTAAAAATAAAAAGGAATTGGCAACATAGTACCCTTCCAAAGGAAGGGATGGAGAATGACTTGGCATACCTAGTCTTAATGATCTACATTTATACACCGAAAAAAGTTTTTTGAAGTATATACATTCAACTTCATGCAAAGTTACTATTTGCAGTTAAGGGGCTAACCTGAGGGACCTGGGAGGAGGGGATCAAAGTTCACCAAGGTCATCATTAACACACGGGAAAAACATCAAAACTGTTAGAAATGTCAACAAACTAAAGAATTAAGTTAACCATTGCATTTAGATTTAGCTCAATATTCCTTCACATACAGTATGCAAATGCCAAGCTATTATTGTTCATGGTCACTAACAAATACTGGGATACAAACGGCGTTGTGATATCTGGCTTTGCTGGTATAGCAAAATGACCAACTCTTATTATTTTCATCAATCCAAATTTATCCTAGGAGCAACTCACAGGTTTGAATTTGCCCTGTTATTTTCTACTACTCTAAAAACGGATCCAGAAGTCAACAACAAACAATGGATGCACTCAACCTTTGTTTTTATTTATTTCTTTAGAAGTGGGATAATTGGACAGCAACACAGCTGCTTTTGTGACTAGCTGCCTTATGCTGAAATGTTACAAAAGCAGCATCCCAACAATGGGCTACATTATCATTTAGAACAAAAGACTGAAGTGCCGATTATACCAGAACTGCAATAATAGCTTGGTTTATCCACATTAGTCCATGCACAACTGAGCAAGACAAACATTTCATTTTATATACTACTACATGCATCAAGAACAGAAATGAGACAGAGAAAGAGAACAAACATGGCTGAGTAGAGCTTCACTGGCATTTTCTAATTAACATAACCTAACTCCACATGAAAAGATGTTCCTGGCCTCCAAATCACCAAATGATTTAGGTCAGTAATCACTTTGTTTACGCAGAGAAGCATAAAGAAGATAAGAGGCCCACAGCAAAATCTGGGATGACAAAAGTTTCATCATTTAGTTAATTTCTATAAGGTGGATAACTTTTAGTGCAACTTGTTTATTTTTTTAAATAAAGGCTCTGATCTTAGTGGGGAAGCACCTAGCTGCCTGATGAATGACTTTGTTGTCATAACACTTAGGACCTACATACCACTTTTCCCCTAAAATACCAAAAGGCTGGATTGTCACAGTTTTTACTGGACTACAGCAAGTGGTGTTTTGTCAAAGCTGAAATTTCCTGTAAGAATGTTACCAGTTTTAACAAAATCACATTTTGGAAAATTAATTGGGTGAAAAAATGTATTTCATAAGTATAACAACCATTCTGCAAATGTCCTAACTCAGTGTTTACTTTCTTCATGAAAACATTTACTAGTGGAAAAGTTTCTAAATTCCTGCAAAATTTAATTCAAAAAATCATATCGATTTTTCTATTTGTGGGCCAGCAAAAAAAGGAAAAAAAGTAATAAAAACAAATGAATTTTAACATTTTGCCTTTCCTGAGCAGAAAATTGTATCATAGCTTTGGTAACTAACTGTTTCCAAATCTAGGTCTTTGAGTAATGAAATGACACTAAACCAGCCCTTTATTTCTGACAAGCATTATAATAATAATTTAAAAGTAGACAAGATAAACAAATAATTTTTCTCCAGAATATACCAGGGACCTGCTCAGCCAAGTTAACACAGGATGGCATTTTGTCATTCCCAGAATTAGTAGATGCAGGAACAAAATGCAAACATGGAATGAAAAGATGAAGACTGGATGGTGGTGCACTGAGTCCACTGGAACGGTGTGACGCGATGGAACAATGATTTGCATACATGAGGTTGAGATGAAAAGGCCACTATCCAATTTGATCATGCTGTGATTCTAACATGAATTTGATTTTCATGGGTCCGAGAACGATGGAGTTTATTACTTGTATTTTTGTGCACAATGAAATTCGTTGATCAAGTGACCGTGTTGCAAAGACACATTTGGCAGATGCTGCGAAAGTCAATTTGGTGCTCTCTAGATCAGTGGTTGTCAACCTGTGGTCCTCTAAGGGTCCACAAAAGATAACTATGGTCAATTAAAAGTATGTAAATACCCACAATTACAATTCAAAGGGGTCCGCACCTTCATTCAAAATTTCTAAGGGGTCTGCATCTCTGTTCGAAATTTTTTAGGGGTCCTCAAATGACCAAAGGTTGAAAACCACTGCTCTAGATGATTGCTGTGACAGCATGCTGAGAATTTCAAGTATATATATCAGTGTATTATATTTTGCTGCCAGGTATCAGAAATGAATAGAATTTGCGATTTTTAAAAAATTTTCTATATTGCTACTTTTGCAAACAAAGTCCTTTGGGTGTTGGCAAACATATTGGAAGTTAGACTGTAGAAACACTTGGTCTGAACTGTCAGCCAAACAGTACATTAAAAGAGCTGATCAGAAATTGAGACATTCTAAAGGCTGATAACCTGCCAGCAAGATAGAGAGTTTTTGATAGAGGTTGACTGTTATGGGTGACATTCCTACCTGATGCTCCTGGTATGCCTTGGGGGCCAGGACTACCTTTAGGACCTTCCAGAGGTGGCCCAGGGGGGCCTGGTAGACCTGCCGGACCTTGAGGACCAGGGAATCCTTGGAAACCTGGTTCACCCTTTAGACCTGGACGTCCAGGGACTCCTGGAGGACCAGGCAATCCCATTTCACCCTTCTGCCCTGTTAAACCAAACAACCATATTAATTAACATGTTAAAACTAGTTAGTCAGGTGTAAAATATCCAATATTCAGTTGTGGCTCTAGGGCCTAATTCACCTCTTGTTTATGAAAGTGTAAATCTGACAGCATGTCAGTTATATGCCAGTTTAGTTATGTAGGTATGCCAGTTTAAATCTGGTATAAGTGAGAGGAGAATCAGACAAGTGGATGCCAAGATCTAGGAATTTTTGCAGGAAAACAAATATGATAAAATTTGTGACGTGCTACCTTGGTACCCTGTAAACCAAGGATGATCTAACTCACCAGTCTCTGCCCTGATTCTGACTAAATATTTAATGGACATGACATCATTGTGGAGCAGGGGTGGGCAAAATGCAGCCTGCAAGCCAGATGCGGCCCACCAGGGCATTCTATCCAGCCCGCAAGGCCCCTAAAATAATTTAGAAAATTAATATTTATCTGCCCCAGGCTGCTTGTCATGAGGCCCTTGATGGCTTGCCAAAACTCAGTAAGTGGCCCTCCGCCCAAAATAACTGCCCACCCCTGTTATGGGGAAATATCCCAATGTGAAGATTTTACAATTTTCATATAGTATACTGCAGAAAATTAAGATATATTGGGTATTTTTTTCAAAAGTCTCAGAACAACATAGGAGTCTTAGTTTCACTGGAAGTCAATGAGACCAAGGTTCCAAAATCAATTTTGAAGACTGGAAACTATGACACACACATTCAACACAATATAGTACAAGTACAATATCCAATGCTATAAATTCAACTCTCTTATAGTGGATTTTGGTGGTTTTTTGCTTAATTACCAGGGATCTGGATTTTCCGTTTCCCATGGAAAAAAACAGATTTTCCCCTTTAAAGGAGAAAAACCTGGAAAAAACCTCTTGTAGGCTGGCAGAGTTTCAGCCTGCAAGGGGCTGCAGGGAGAGGGAGGAGGGTGATCAGAGGCAAGGGGTGCTATGTGCATTTGCATGCACACACATACACGTGGTGAGCAATACAACCAGGCAGTGTGGTGGACAGCTGCTCCCACAGCTTCATGCAGGTGAATCTACAGGGAGGCACAGGCGATACATGAGGGCAGCAGGGTGGGGCATAGGTGATGGATTAGCGGGGCTGGGTGAACATAGGCAATGCATGGGGGGGGCATAGGCAATATGTTGGGAGGGCAGGTGGGTGTCACAAGCCTCCCAAATTTCTGTTCCCACAGTGAGACACAGGGCTACAGCCTGGCCAGACCAACACCAGGCACCAACACTCCACAGAGTTGTGCCCCCCACTGCTGCCAGGCATGCAGGGAGCATCTCACCTTGGCAGCCATGGTGGTGCGGCACTCCTGCCCTGTGCCAGGTCCTGCCCACTGGGATGGGAAGGTGGCTCCGACCCAATGCCAGTCTGCAGCCCCATGCCCCAGTGGACATTGAATGATACCAGCTATACAGGTGGGACAGATTGGGGAAGAAAGTGGGGGGTGTTGCTCTGTATGTTAGGGAACATTATGCAACCTCTGTAATAAAGATGGGGGTAGAGGATGGGCAAATTGAAGTCCTATAGGTCAGAATACAAGGGGGTGGGGGTGAAAGGGACTTGGTAGTGGGGGTCTACTACAGACCCCCACAGCAGGAAGAAGAGTTAGATCTAGAATTCTTAAAACAGCTCTCAAGGGCAGCATGCTCAAAAGACCTAGTTGTCATGGGTGACCTAAATTACCTAGACATCTGCTGGGAGATGCCAGGTCTGCCCATTCACGTAGGTTCTTAACCTGCATACAGGACCTGCATCTAACACGGGAGGTATGCAGTCCCACTAGGTGAGATGCCTTACTTGACCTGGAGCTGGCCTCAGGGGAGGCCTTGGTGGGGGAGCTACAGGTACAAGGTAACCTAGGGGATAGTGACCACCAGTTGATAAGGATTCACTATCCGGCGTAAGGCGGGAAAGACAAATAGTAGGGCAGTAGTACTAGACTTCCAGAAGGCCAACTTCAACGAGCTCAGGAGATTGGTTAGGGTGGGACTGCGGGGTAATCACATCTGTGAGATGGGGTTCCAAGAAGGGTGGAAATTCCTCAAGGGATTGGGGCACAAAGGGACACCATCCCAGTACACGCAAAGGGAGGCAAAAGAGCCAAAAAACCTTCCTGGATGAGCAGGGAAATCCAGGAGAGCCTTCAGAGGAAAAAAGGCGCCTACAAGCTGTGGAAGCAGTGGGCAGCCACCAAGGAGGAGTATACCTACTTGGCTCGTGCTTGCAGGGAAGCAGTGAGAAAGTCCAAAACAGATACAGAACTCAGTTGGCAACAAAGATTAAGGATAACAAAAAGTCCTTCTTTAAGTACACAGGGAGCAGGAAGAAGGCGCAGGGTAACATAGGGCTGCTACAGAATGGACTTCGTAACTGATAGGATGGAAAAAGCGGAGCTCTTAATTTCTTTGCTTCTGTTTTCCATGACACAGACACAAATGCACCTTCCAATGAGTTTTCAGCCTGGAGTGAGAGTAATACCAATCCATCAACAGTTAGCACTGACCTAGTGAAGGGGCACTTGGAAGGGCTGGACGTATTTAAGTAGGCAGGCCCTGATGATCTTCACACAAGGGTACTAAAGGAATTGGCCAGTGACATAGCAGAACCACTGGCGCAGCTGTCTGTGTGCTCGTGGCAGTTGGGACAGGTCCCAGAGGACTGGAAAGGGGCCAACATGGTCCCTATCTTCAAGAAGGGGAGGAAGGAGGATCTGGGTAATTATAGGCCAGTTAGCCTCACCTCTATTTTCTGCAAGACCTTAGAAAAAATCATAAAGGATCACATTTGCAGGGTGCCAGCGGGTAACACAATGGTAAGGGGCAACCAGCATGGGTTTATAGCAGGCAGATCTTGCCTGACTAACCTGGTCTCTTTTTATGACCAGGTCACAAAGTACTTAGGTGCAGGGGAGGAAGTAGATATTATTTACCTGGATTTTAAAAAGGCTTTTGACACAGTGTCGCACCCAATTCTTATGAGCAAACTGAGTAGCTGCAATCTGGATTTTTTCACAGTAAGGTGGGTGAAAAACCGACTTATGGGACACACCCAGTGGTGGTGGATGGGTCAGTTTCTCCCTGGAGGGATGTGGGCAGTGGGGTTCCCCAGGGCTCTGTCCTTGAACCAGTACTGTTTAATATCTTCATCAGAGATTTGGATGAAGGTGTTGAAAGCACCTTGTCCAAATTCGCAGATGACACTGAGCTATGGAGCATAGTAAATACATTGGAGGGTAGGGAGTGAATTCAGGCAGATTTGGACAGACTGGCAAAATGGGCAGATCAGAATAGGATGCAATTCAACAAGGATAAATGCAAGGTGCTGCATGTGGGGAGAAAGAATCTCCAACATACCTATAGACTGGGGGGTACCATTCTGAGCACCACAACAGTCAAAAGGGATCTTGGAGTCCTGGTTGATGCAAAAATGAATATGAGTTGCCAGTGTGACAAGGTAATAACCAGGGCTAACCACACTCTTTCTTGCATCAGCAGGAGTATCATGAACAGGTCTAGGGAGGTGATAATTCCTGCCTATGCGGCACTGGTGAGGCCGCAGGTGGAGTACTGCGTCCAGGCTTGGGAGCTGCACTTCAAGAGGGATGTGGACAACTTTGAGAGGATTCAGAAGAGAGCTACTCGTATGGTTGAGGGCCTGCAGGTAAGACTCTATGAAGACAGACTGAGGGATCTGAATCTCTTCAGCCTCCGCAAGAGAAGGCTGAGAGGTGATCTTGTGGCTGCCTACAAACTCATGGGCATGGGGTGGGAGGGGCAGCAGGGAACAGGGGACACAGTTTACTGGTGTACCCTTCAGGGTTACCAGAAATAATGGCCACAAACTTAAGGAGAACAGATTTAGATTGGACATAAGGAAGACATTCTTTACGGTAAGGGTTGCCAAAATATGGAATGGGTTTCCAAGGGAGGTGGTGCTTTCCCCTACCCTGGAGGCGTTCAAGAAGAAATTAGACAGGCATCTGGCTGGGGTTACCTAATCCCAGCGTTCTTTCCTGCCTGGAGCAGGGGGTTGGACGCGATGGTCTACCATGTCCCTTCCAACTCTAGAAATGTATGACTGTGGGTCAGAAGTGAAAGGCAGTGCAGGCCAGGGGGCTGTTAGTCAGGAGCGAGGGGCACCAGCAGGACTGGGAGGGTGGCAAGTTATGGGCTGGGAGTGAGAGGCAACAGCATGGGTAGCAGGCAGGGCACTGGTGTATCAGAGCTGTTCAGTGCCACAAAGTAGTATGGGAGACAGCTGCAGCTGGACCAGCATCCTGGTGTGTGAGGGGGGCAGGGGAGCTCTGATTTTCTCTGATAAAAAATTCAAAATCAAACACCAAAATATATAGGTATGCAGAATTTAGTATTATGCTTGAAGTCATGGTAGGCTTCCAAATTAAAAAGTGTTTTAAAATTGTAAATATATCAATAAAACCTTGTGTTCAACTGAGATATATATAGTGGCATTTTGTATTAATTGCAGAAAAATGCTGATGTTTTGGTTTTTGAATCAGAGAATTTTGGATTTTTTTTTAACAGAGAAAACCAGGATCCCTGTTAATAACTTATTCACAAAATACAAGGATGAACGTGTCCCTGTTACTAATACAGCTTAGAGAAGTCCTAATCTGGTAGATGAGGTAAATGTTACATTGTGTTTAAGATAAGGCTAAATTACATTTAAATTATTATGCTTTACCAGTTGACAACTCATTGTCCTCCTCCACATATAAACATTTGTCTTCTTTACTAAAAGCAATAGAAACACTTTACCTGATAATCCTGGGAGTCCTGGAGGTCCTGGGCGCCCAAAACCTGGGAGACCTGAAAAGGAACAGATTCAACATGACAGAGATGTACAGATTTCCAATACCTAGGAAGTAAAACCAAGATAGTGGTGATGGCAAGGTTGGTAATAGTGAAAATGCTTTGCTGTAATTCTGCCTCTGAAACTATCAAGATTCTTGCTCACCCACCCACCTCGCCTCAGCATTAGGTATTTCTGTTCCAAAGATGATATGCTGCTTTCATAACAGTTTCCTTCCATTCTCTTTCATATTGTGGGTTTTGGTAACTTTCCACGTGTGGCTGACTTACAGTTGCCATTTTTAAGGTAGACGGAGCTGAAGCAAAGGTGAATGGAACGAATAGTATAGGAGGTATTTGCATTTGACTACAAATGTCCCCGGCGAGAAACAACTCTAAGAGCTACACTATGGTAGTTCTTGGCCTGTGCTGCTGGAGGCTGGACAAAAATCAAAAGGCAGAAACCTCACCCGGTTCACCCTTCTGTCCAGCTGGTCCAGGAATACCATCTCGACCTGGTTGTCCTTTCTCTCCTGGAGGACCTGGAGGGCCAGGGCGGCCAACATCACCTAAAAACAGGGTAGAATATACTGGAGCCAAAAGATACCCTACACATTTTCCCAACAGATTAAAACTGGTGTAATGGCAGGTCCACAGGAACTAAAACTGTCCTTTCCTTCTCCCACTACTCAAAAGGTCACAGGTATGTGATTGTTAAGCAGTTTAATGGTGAGTAAAACTCATCTACTGTTTAAGGACAAGTTAAGCCATTGTAATGCTTAATATAAATAAAGACTGCACATAGTGAAGCAGGCAAACTGTTAGTTTCAAAAAGTAATTAGATTCCCTTGTCAGTGGAAAAAATGGTCAGAATTGCTAATGGCATATTATTTTTAGTTCAGTTTCAGAGAATGAGGTACATATATACAACGGTTTTCAAGATGAAAATAAATAGGTCTTGATAGGGCAAAATAAAAAGTTGTTGATTTTTAAAAGGTTTGTGGGGCTCAGGCAAAACTTTTACTGATCTACATATGTTTAAGGTTTAAACCCAATTAGGAAAGCACCATTTTAATTTGTGGTGTGGTAATTACATTACTATTATTCATGGCAATTATGGTTCTTTTTATAACAAATATCGTTCCACCATTATAAATCTGCCCTTGCCATTAATGCATACATCTTCTGTGACCATTGGTAATTTTGCCAAAGACTTCTTCAACAGGTGACAGAGGGGATTCCGTGTCAGAAAGCTACTGCAAATCACTTTTTCTTGTCTACCTTGTAAACCAAAATTTAGGACTCAGACACCTCAAGAGCTTTACAATGGTGAATGGCATGAATCAGACTTAGATAAGGCAAAGTTGCTGCATCTTCTGGAAAAAATCTGATGCCTTTTACAATTTGACCTTGTTGTATGGTTCATGCTTACCTGATGGCCCAGGCGACCCAGGCAGACCAGGATTACCTGGAGGTCCATCAATTCCTTTTGGTCCTGGAATTCCTGGTGTTCCTGTGAAATGCAGACATTTAAATCAAACATGACACTGCATGGTCTTTGCACTGAGATGCACTGGGTCATTGTTTAAGGTGAAAGCCTCAAGACCCTATACGGCATGTGCTGATGCTGTCTGCTGTAAAACTGAAAATGTTCATTTGAAGGGACTGAAGGAACTGAAAATGAGGAAGTTAAAGCAAAACATGCCAATCATAAGGTGTTTTTCTGCTGCCTTCCAGACCCTGCCTTCTTAATTACTTGATGCTATTGGCCAATGAGATACCCAAAGTTTATCAGATAGTCTGCCAGGAAACCTTCACTTTAGGAGAACATAGCATTGGCATTTTTGTTAGCACCATTGTGGACTACAGCTAACTTATTATCCCCTACTACCTTGTTTTTTCATGACACACCATGACCCTTTTGGGTCAGTAGCTGCCACAATGGTAGACAGACCTGAGCTATCTTTAAACCAGGTTGCTTGGGCACTATACAGTAGCATAGAGCTCTGGAGGGATAACCACCTGAATATTTATCCAGGTTCTTGGGTGGGTTTTACTACTTATACTTAGTTATGTCTTCCTGTAACTATATTAGGAGTAATACCAGAGCCAGTCATTATGAAGATAGTGTGGGTATGTCAACATAAGCTGTAGTTACAGTATCACTAAAGCACAGATACATAATTAGTTAAATTTGAAAGCACTGAACTATACTGATAAAACACACCTCTCAAACTTTCTAGAGAAGACTGCCAAACCTAAAGAAAATTGTATTTGTATATACTGAAAAAATCTCTGTACAGGTAATTCTTTGAAGAAAGCAGGCTTGTCCACAAGTGACCTACATAGGAAAAATACAGCCCAGGTCATGTGTTTTGGGGTCTGAGGAGCCAGTGAGCTAACTGGTGTGTTCATGGGTCCTGGTCTCCTCAAGTGCATAAAGGATTTTAGAACAAACACTGTAAGTGAGGTACACACCTATGTGTAGTGATGACTCTAGGAGCACTGCATTAGTTGGCTTCCAGGTTAAGAAACTTTTAAGGAATTTGCAGCTTCACGCCATCTGAGTTACCTGTTTTGGATGCAGAAGCCAAACCACAAGCACAAAAGACAGGAAAGTCCAGCAAAAATTGAAAGCAAAATTACCTGAAAATCCAGGAAGGCCTGGTTCTCCTTTTGCACCAGCACTGCCTGGCAATCCAGGCAAACCAGGATTTCCAGCTACTCCTTTGCTGCCAGGGCTACCAGGGTATCCAGGCAAACCAGGATCCCCCTGAAAAACAGCAGGCAAAACTAAGATCCATTCATTGTACTTTGGTTTAACTTGCATAATTATCAACATCAACATTTTCATCATTTCTCTCTTTGCCCAATTAATGCTTATCACGGCACACCCGAATAGATTTTAACGGTGGCTATTGCAGTTTGTTGCATATTATGTCACTTCCCTCAAAGATCATTATGTTGGAGCTTCTTTTAGCCCTGCACTAAGAGATTTTTTTTTAGCTCTTTCAAAATGCACTTTGACTGTAATACTGTAAAAATGGCACTTTAGCATGCCCACTACATAGTATCTCAGAAATATTATACCAAAGCTGCTCCATTTACAAGCAAAGAGAGCAGTTCTTTAACTGCCAACCCTGAAACCCAAACTCTCAAAGCCAAATGCTTTTTCTCTTTGGCTCATGTATACCAAGATTAAAGCTTCAGAAAGGGAATTCTTTTACACAAATACATTCACACATATACATGCCCACAAAAATCTAGTGGTTTCTTACTAATTTCCTAACAGTAAATTTACCATTGGACTTTACTAGACTTCTTAAAAATGGGCATGCATTCCTTGGGGGTTTCTTAAGTTCCAGACACACACAACAAAGTGACAAAATCTTTTCAGCGAATGATATTCAGTTACCAGTACATCTGAAGCAAACATTTCACCCTTCCCAAACTGGAGACAGAAACAGTTAAAATGGGACCCTTTAAAATGGGACCCTTTAGTAAATGCAGGTCTAAGGGGTGGATTAAAACTTATTCATTCAATAGAAGTAATAAACTATGCTTCTTTCTAAGTCACAAATAAACATTCATGGAATAAATGGTAACAAAACAATTTCAGGTAGAGCAGAGGTGGACAATGATTTGGGCTGGAGGGCCATTTAGGGAGTTTAGGAGAGCTGTTGCAGGCTGGGTCAGCACCCCCCGCCCCATAACAGCTCACCAAAACTCCTTAAGTGGCTCTGCCCCAAGGCCCAGCACTGTGCCGTCATCACCTGGTGATCCTGACTCAGCACTGAGGTGGCCATAGAAACCTGTCTGGGACCCACCTGGGCAGGATGTGTTCATCCAGGCAGATGGGATGAGGCCACGGGGAGTAGCATCCAGAAGCGGGACAGGATGGGTAGGTGGGGCCAGGGTGGTGACAGCATGGGGTCATGGCCCAGGACAGAGCCACAATCCACTGCTGGCACATCCTTTGGAACTGGCGTCTGTCCCAGAGACATGTAGGCAGTGGATTGTGGCTCTGACCTGGGCCCTGGCCCTGCACTGTTACTGCATCACGAACCTGCCCCACAATCCCAGCCCTGGCCCTAGCCTCGGCCACCTGTCCCACTCCTGGACACCAATCCCTGCCTCTCCATCCCATCCACCCAGTGAAGTGTGCCCTGCCCACCAGAGTTCCAGACCAGTCTCCATGAAAACCCTGTACACCTGCTCCATCCAGCACTCTGGCAGTGGGTGTGGGGCAGACAGGGTGGGGTGCTCAGGCAGCAGGTGCAGGTCTGGTAGTGGCTGTGACACTGGAAGCAGCAGCTGGAAGTAGCCACCATCTCTGGGGCTGCTGGGAAGTGGAGTCTGGCCACTGTGCTCCCCCACCTCTGCTGTATGCCCAAGGGTAGCAGGACTGGCTGCACACACCACTGCCTGGGCTGCCCCCCTGTCCCTGGGCTGTACGGGGCTAGATAAAATCTAGATTTTACCTAGTTAAAATACTGCGGGCTAGATAAAATCCCTTGGTGGACCAGATGCACCTCATGGGCATTTCAACTAAGTCTATAATAGTTATTTCATTGGTGCAGTAGGTTTTATAAACTCTAATTTCTTTAGTGCTAAAGATATTCTCTAGCAGAGGGGACTTGAAACATTCTTTTGTTTCTTTGTTTACTCCTTGTCCAAGTGCCACAGTCCCCCAGGACATCAAAATAATTTTCACAGCAATAAAACTGTGAGGTCAAATGGGACAGTGGTATTAGGTGGGAAATAAGCCGCAAAAACCAATAACATTTTAAGAAGCCAAGATTCTGTTGCTATGCAGTTACCCTTAGTCACACAGACAAAAAGAAGAAAAATAAAGAAATACCTGGTATTTTATTTCAGCATTACTTTTACTAAAAAGATTTAATTCCAAAATTAGTCAGAAGGCCACAGTGAGACCTCCTGGTTGTTCCCTGGGCTGTGAAAGACAGCCACTTGTTTCACGGATATATGCAAATCTGGGCACAAGTATACTCTTTTAAAGTTTTAATTTTGATAAGTGACACTTGTGACCCTTCAGCTGCCTATCTCCTAAGGGTACTTCTCTAAAAGCATATGCTAGTCACCACTTTTCAAGTATTAACTGTGACTGCTTGTGAAATAGAGCATTTTAATTTACTGTTCCCCATGGGTTGCCAATAGGTCACCAACTCCAATCACAGGCCAGAACTTTAAGTGAACTGTAAATGGGATGCTCTCATAGACACCTTCAGCCAAACTCAATGAACAATGCACAAATGAACCAATGCACTAAAAATGGTTTATTATTCTCTGGCAGTGGAAATGATTAGTGCACACACTTTTTTTCTAGTAGATGGCTCTGGTACTTAGAAAACTGAGACTTTCAGGCTGAAAAATAAATGAACTGCCTCCAAAATTGTGAATAAGGCTTTTGCAAAAGCAGTAAAATAAATGTTAGTGCTGATCTGAAGAAGTAGGGAGCTGTAGACAGACTTTCAAAAATGTACCTTCACTTTAAAAACAAAGAACCCAGTAAACTCTGTTCACCATATAAAAACCCTAACAGCTTTAAAGCACCAAAACCTCACTTATTCATGTCACCTTTGTAAGGCAAATTTTGAAAATATACCTTGGGACCAGGGAGGCCTGGGATGCCAATGTCTGAAAGCCCTGGGTCACCTTTCTCTCCCTTTAACCCAGGAAATCCAGGAGGACCAGGTGGGCCAGGGCGTCCTGCTGTTCCTTGGGAGCCTTTAATACCTTGGGGACCTATCAAAACATAAAAAATATGGTTTTACATCAGTTTCAGAGCAGTCAGTCAAAATATGAACTGGACAAGAGGAGTCAGTAAACAAGGCACCCAGATCTGAGTGTCTGATATGAATATTTTTCATATCAAACTAAAAGAAAGAGCTAAAACCTTTTAAGGCTTAAGTGTGCTGTTCACCCAACGAGAAGGAATTTTACAGAATATATAAAGAATGTACATGGGGGTGCATGAGCAATATTTGTATTTTTAAACTCACACAAAACCAAGATACCCTTGCTAGTAAGTAGGTGCATCTTAATGCTAGGAATCAGCATTACGTATTATCCAGCAGTTCTTCCTAAAAAAAAGACTACTATGTCTCTTCCCTTTTATACAGATAAGCTATACTTTATTTTTTTTGATGGGATTATTTGCAGAATCCTTTCCATTTCTAAATTGCTTTGTAGGGTGAATCTGAGAAACCAAGCAGGAAATAGGCCCAAAAAGGCCCATGGTAGGATTCTTAAGCTGTGGACTGACATAACGCTACGTGTGTGCATGTAGGAAATTACTGCTTTAGAGTGCACATCAACTAAATCAACATAACTGTTTCATTTACGCGTAAAGAGGAGCTAAACAAACAGTTTTAAACCTGAAAAAGGTTTAGTCACAACAGTTTAATTTCCACTTAGTGACCTATAAGATGTTATACTTAGGATACAATTAGCTTGGTAATTATGCCGTGTATAGTAGGCCTGCTGCACATTCAGGGATTTAGAGGCATGGCAAAATGAGAAACCAGCCACAAAAGTGTTCCACAAAATATGTGCAACATTTTTGTGCCTGGTTTCTATTATGCCTTAAACTGAATGTGAAGCAGGGTAGCCCTGCCTTGCCAGCTAATACTGGCTGCATGGTGGGGCTTGGTTGACAGCAACATGGTGCAGCCCTGCGCTGGGCTACACCTCATGGTTTTAAGTATAGAGCTGGGAGCCCATCAGCTGATAGGCTGTCCTTGTGTTGGCTGGCCACACAGTATAGCCCTGAATGGGGTTGCACTTTTCAATTTTCTTGGTGCTGAGGAAAGCCTATCAGCTAGGCAGGGTTCCTGGGTTGCAGCAAGCTACAGGGATCACCCCAGGCTGGCACCTGAACATGCCTTGTTATACAATCCCCTTAGGAGTCCTGGGGCCTGGCAGCTAACCAGCTGGGCTTGTCTATGCCTGGCTGGGCTGAGGAGTGTGGGGGACAGTTGAATTCCCCAACAGACAGAGCCCTTGGGCTTTCCTGGACAGGAATCTTGCTAACTCCACTTGGGTTGCAAGGTTCCTGTTAAAATAATGACTTGATTTGGTTTGGTCCCTGAGTCCAACAATCATGCATCCTGCTATGCACATATGGCATGGCAGGATGCATGCCTGTTAGGACTGGGAACTGATCTCTATGTCTGCCAGGAGCCTTTAGACCAGATGGATTAAACACCAGATCAACTGTTTCATGCTATAATTGTGAAGTCCTTTAACTGTTAGTCTCTGTTCACACCCTTGGAAAGATTCATGGACTCTGATTAAACATTACAACAGAATAGAAACCAGACACAAAAATGTTCCACACATGCTGTTGTCCTCTAAAGTAAGTAAATAGTTATACTTTATACTTCATATATAAATATGAATCTCCTTTTTCTATGATCAAAGCCTATTTCTGAACTATTTACTATAAACTTACAAATCTACCCTTGTGCTACAGAGGTGGGATATTTTAGCTGAATCAAATAAAATAAGTGAAAACTAACCTGGAAGCCCCATCTCTCCCATGGCACCTTTTGGTCCTGGAGGGCCTGTTAGTCCTGGTTGTCCTGGCAGCCCAGGCTCTCCTTTCAGGCCTAGAAAAGTAGTTTGCTTTGATTAATAGTGGACAATAATAAATCATTTGATACTGAGCTTACTCACGTGAATATGGCCATCCTCTTATCACACAAGTTTAGAATTTGGGGGTTGTTCAGCCACACTGAGATATCCTCAGATATCTGTTGTTTTTTTTTCCATCTAAATTGAGTGTTCAAATGCAAGACAGGCTTTTGATCACCTAACTGTGCCCTTCCTTCCCGGAGATTAGACTAGTGAAATGGGACTGCAGGGACTATAGTCAGAACCAATTAGAACCATCTGAAAGAAGCAAGAACCAGACTGTGGTCACTAATTTTTAAATGTGGCTCTATGAAAAGTACACTAACCTGGGGCTCCCTAATCCACAAGAGTTGTTCATTAGCTCCCAAGGGGTGTATAAGGACTTGGTCTTAATATATAAAGACTGAACGATTTTAAGTCCCAGTAAGACACCAGTCAATAGCAAAGGCTTCCATCCATGGTATGTTGGTAGAAAAAATACTGAACCAGGGATGGGACTTCATGTATTTATTCAGAGGCATTAGCAGAATAAATAGTGTGAAAAATGACCTCTACAGTAGTTGAAAGCCCAGCTGTGACTTCCAGTTAGCTTTTGGAATCTTTTCATTTAGTTTACTCCAGTAGATAAAATGACTAATGAAATAAGGAATACACTGATGAAACAGGATAAAGCTACTTACTAATCCTCCAATTAGCTTGCTTCTCCAAGCAGTATGCTCTTTGCTAACTGTTCTAATGGCAATCTAAACCTCAATTACAGCAGCAATTCAAAAACTGCGTTCAAGTTTGCCACAAGTATTTTAATCTATGCCAACCCTGAATACATCAACAATCCAAAGTTTGCAGATGCTTGTATCAGGGGACCTGGTTTAGGTACAGCTCAATATTACCAACTGTGCCACAATGAAAATGACTGCACATGCATTTTTACCAACCACATCATTCATTTAAAAGGCTATATATAGCTCATTAGTGTTCCACCTTACCTGGTAATCCTGGTGTACCTGATTGCCCATTAAGGCCAGGTGGCCCTGGGTCACCAGGGAGCCCTTGATAACCTTTCTGACCTGGTATTCCAGAAATGCCTTGAAAGAAAAAATAAACATTATTACACTGTTCTTTTGATTGCTTTTTTAAAATAAAGAATCAGAATGGATAACAGGTTGAGTTGGGATTCTCTCTCAGTATAGGTGACCTGCCGCATGAGCTAATCTAAGAGGAAGTGCCACAAAACACAACTCATGGAAAATATTGGAAATTAATTTACAGAACAATTCTAGGGAGAAACAAATGCCCTAACACTATTATGTGCTACACAGTTATAACACTTGGCAATAAAGGACACTGCAACTGACTGTACGGTGCAGCTCAGTCAAGGCACACGTAGTATTCCCCCACCTTTTAATAAATAGAAAAACTAGAGCTCCATTCCCCACTCAGTTTATATATTTCTTTTAAATAAAGGACTAATTAAGTCCAGCTCACCTGGGACACCTGGCTCACCCTTCTCTCCTTTTGATCCCAGCTGACTTGGATCAACCTTCCCAGGGGCACCTGGGAGGCCTGTTTCACCTTTGACACCTTTGAGTCCATCAAATCCAGGTGATCCTGGCTGACCTGGTAAACCATCATTGCCTGCAGCATATAAAGCCAGCAAAAGGGAAACATTATCTGCAGGCTCACATCAATAGTTCTGTCAGTCTTCACCAGGCTGGGCCTCCACACACTATGCATAGGAGAGAAAATTCACCCAGCAAGTGGTGAGCTTCTGCAAGACCCTCTACCTCATATTACGCTCTGTAGTGGGGCTAAATGAGGAACCAAAGGTGGAGTGGATGCACAGTGTGCCATCATATTGTGGAAAGGGACTCCATGCTAGCCCTGAACAGAGGGAACAGATGGTCCTATGCATAGAGGGAACAAATGGTCCTATGGCCCCACACAAACACAGATCCACTATGTGCCACATGACTGGCATGAAGAAGCTATACCACAGTAAATCTCAGTGGCAGCAGCTATGGAACTTGCTTCCCTTGCTTGATGCAGAGGGAAACTGGTACATTTTACCTAACAAATCTCCTCCATAGAGCCAGGGGCTGAATGTGGACATACGGCTGTCTCTGGAAGACTTGCTGACACAAAGCTATCAAAATCCACCTAAACATTATTTGAAGTAAACTTTATAAAGCATTATCTAAATTCATAATCTGAGGCCCTTTACTGCCTTGGATCCAAGAACTGAAGATGAAACACTGAAGTCTGAGACTGCCCTTTCCAATACCACACATGGACAAGTTGCTACTGCTTTAAACATCAAGAAAACTAATTAGATAATCCAAGCTTGCCCTTGGAGATCAAATTATATCAATATTTGTGTTGTGCAGCCTTGCTTCCCCCTATCAAAACCACTGAAAGCAGCATTAAGTGGAACCAAAAAACACATTACCTTTGGGGCCAGGAAGGCCATTTCGTCCAGGAATGCCAGGAGGCCCTTGTGGACCTGGAGCTCCCATCACACCCATCTCACCTTTGGCACCTAGATGCATTGAACCACCACTGTCATTCTGAACAAAAACCCAAAGGCTATCAGTACTTAACTTTCATCTACCTTCATTTCTATGGTACTAGCTTGTACAACAAAACCTGGTCTGCAACCTGCAGAATGCTATTTTATCTCTAGCACATACTGGGCCTGACCCTGAGAAAGGCTGATACCAGACAGTCCCACATATTTCAAAAGGAATTATAGCTGTTCAGCTCTCCCAAAGATTGGGCCCATACAAGTCAATTCTTAGAGGTGGTGCCAGCTCTTCCATTATTAATTCTTAGGAGCACATGTGGGATTTGTGCACACTATATTTTTGTGAAGCATATACATGTACCTAAATGCTTCAAAGCATGCAAATGATTTAAACTGTTATGTACTAAAAAGGAGACAAAGAGGCAATTATAGATGAGCTGATTCTCTGAGCAGCTTTATGTTGCTTCTTGTAGAATGGGACTGTTTCAGGAAATTAAATGTTTTCAAATTTCTATTCCATTGAAGGAACTGGGCTCTTTAAGTGAATAACAAGAGAGAGAACACTGGAAAGAAAATCAACTGCTATACATAGACAACATTTTCAATTACTTTTTTCAAATGGAGCATATCTATATTTATACTGCAACAATGACTAGACAAAACATGCATACAGTTCAGCTGAAAATATATCGCTGAAAAGAATCAGTGGCATGGAGGGCTGGAATAACATGGGAGATACTTGCAAAGGAGAAGGGGAGTGATGGTGGAGGAAAGGGGATTTTACAGTACATATTTATTTTTGAAATTTTTGTTATAGTTTTAAAAATAATTAAATATGAAACAGCACATTTTACAATTCTGACTAAGCACTTACAAAACCAATTAAATTCAGATTATGCCTGCCGAAGTAAAGCTTAACTCGTCTGCAAAATCTCAGCAGTCTACAATACATCAAACTATGTATACTGCAATGTTCAGGCACAAATAAGAAATGGTCTTTCTTGCAATCTTGCAGTATAATGGCTTTTATTAGGTACAGTCAAATTCTTAAAGCAAAAATACTGAAAAATCTGTTTAACAATAATGCATGCATACATGCTTATTGAGCTCAGTAGTAAAGTTTATGACCTTAAAACAGATGTAAGCCTCTTGATATTACAGTGTCAAGAAAAATGGTACGTGCATATTTAGTTCTAGATTACCAAAAGTGCTCTGCACTTGTGTAGCTGCTTCCATTACAGCCAATAAGAGTGTTGACCTCTAATGGGATCAGGGTTACACCAGACTTGAGCACCACTTAAAATCCCATGTGCGATGACTTTTAAAGAGTCATTTCTAAATAACAAAAATGTATCTTATCATACACTGAATACTGAAAGCTCTTTTGCAAGAGGGGCTTGGATACCCACTGAGTGTCACAATTAGAAGTATTTGCCCAAGCAACCACGGATCAAACCCAAAATTGTGGCGTTCTGAAATGTGAGTTTTAGGCTGGCACCTGTCCCTAATTCAAGTTTACTGCAATGAAATCTCATAAAAACCTTCAGAAAAACTTTTCAATAATCAGTAAGGCATAGTAAGTAAACTGCAAGTATAAAGACAGAAGGCATGCCCATGTGGGTAGAACATACATATCTACCTACAGCTCTCTGTATTACCCTATAGATAACAATGCTTATCTAGCAGCAGTTCTAAATCTAACTTACCTGCAAATCCTGGTATTCCATCCCGTCCTGGTGGACCTGGTGGACCTGGTGGACCCAGAAGACCAGGAGGTCCAGGAAATCCTGGAACACCTCTGTCACCTGGAGGACCAGGAATGTCGAACCCTGGGGGACCAGGATCCCCCTTCTCCCCTGGAACACCCTGGGGTCCTAAACAACATTATTAAAACACCACTGTTTAGCAAGAGATAGAGCAAAGCTTGGAGTTGTACTCAAGTTCAGGTGTGGTAGTGGTGGAACAGCTGCTTCCTTGCTGAACCTCCCCAAAAGGTAAGCTTCATGACTTCCAAGGCTCTGTCAGAGGAGCAGACTTAATTGATTTTTGCTAGGCTGTGAATGGACTCAATAACTGACATGTATATATGAGTCTGCAGGACTGAAGTCTAATTGCTCTGCTTCAAAACCTATATACAAAGTCTGCATTTTTCTTACACTTTTTTGTTTAAATTGTCAGCTCTATAGTACGCATAACATTTGTTTACCCAGCATTTTGTTTTCTTCCCCTCTCAACTGATGTTTCAATTTCTACTTTTCAACAGATAAAGGTCTTGTTTTCCTAATAGGAAACTTGTTACAATATTAAATTTTGCACAGTGTGACGACACTGAATTGGCAAACACCATACAGAAAATAAGGAGCTCTTTTTAACATCACGTTAACTTAATGAAAACAAAAGATGGACTAATTTGTATTTCAAGGTTTTGCATTTTATAGTTTGGGCTAATAATTCAGCTTAGTTTAGTACTTCTACATACAGTTTACATGGAGAAACATAGCTTCAGTTTAAATGAAATCCAAGTTTAGCTTTATTGATGAGCTTCATTATTTTGTTCTACGATTAGCTCAAATGGACATTTTCTAAGGACAGTGAAGCTTTGTATTTCATTAAATTTGTGTACCTTAAAAATGTGCCTCAATGATGACTGCCTAAAAGCCTAAAGGAACATTGCTTAATATTAGGGACACTAAGTCAAAGGGGAAGACAGCTTGCCTAGCTTCACTGAGATAGACCAGAGATGGATTTCACTCTAACCTGATCATTTACAATTTAAGATAAGAAAAGGCTTTGTTGAAGAAACCACAGTACCTGGGTCACCTGAGGTTCAAAAGCCAGCGAATTAGCATTCATCAGGGAGTTCAAACACAGGGAGCAGTTGTAAGTTGTATGAGATTCGTTAGGTTAGGAAACAAAATGAAGCACATAAAAATTAGAACAAAAATCTACATTAAATTTCTGGATCTAATTACAATAAAGAGACACTGATTTGTAAGTAAACACGTAGGCATTTTCCAATTGCACCTACCGATGTACGTAGAGACAAGCGACAGGCTGAAAGTTTTTAAATATACAAGTGAAACCATTAAAAAAAATGTCATGCTGGTTTTTTTTTAGCTGGGGGTGTCCTAAATCTAGCAAGGTCTTTGCAAGTTGGGTTTAAACTTACATTTTAAACACCAATTGGAGCCATCAGTTACTAACTAGCCTGTGCATCTCACTGATGCCTCTTTGTGCCTGGCTGGACAGCTTTTGCTATTTTGCACTTTGGTCCTGAAATTGCTATTGTATTTATAAAAACTGAAAGTCCTTGACTGTGAATGGTTAGCTAAGATACGACCCCAGTTAGTCCTACATAGAGTTCCTGGAGAGTTAAGTACAATGTGGCACTATATGAACTGTTGTTCTTCACAAATGTATATAAAATGATACTTTGCCCCATTGTCTCAGGCTTATTGAAAGACAATGCAATGCAATGGTTGGAAGTCCTACTATAATCTTCCTTACAGAGGGTATTAGAAGTCAGTCAGGATCAAGATCCATAAAGATTAAGGCAGCATAGGACAATCTCCATGCTGTGGTAGATAGTGCCCTGGTCCGCAATTACAGGAACAAAGCTTCAGGAGCAAGGCTGGCATTCTCCCTCTGGAGACAGGTAGATCAAGCACATTGGAAGTACGTGTCTGTGCACATGATTATATTACCATTTGGTACCTAATGGCTACAATAGTTGTATAGGTGGAACTGTTGACTATATTATCATTATTTATATAAAAATATATGCAACCTAAAACCCACTAGAATTGCTTTCTTCATTCTGAAGAAGCTGCAAACTTCCAAACAGACACTGCAAAGTATCTGAATACATGGTGGTGCATGGAAAAGAAAATATAAACAAGGAAATGCTTAAGATTTTTCCAGCCCCAACTGACTTGGTAAGAGATAGGAATGAGTGACAGGAGGATAGAAATGGAGAAGGTAACATTTACACTAGATAAACCAGACAAGGAGCAGTGCCTCTAGCATTAATTTGGGTATTTTAGTTAACCCTCAGCCATGCATTACAGTTTAATGCTATCATGCCGTTAGTAGCCACAGTGATTAATACAGACACACACAGTGAAAAACCAAATACATCAAACAATTGAGATAGGTATACTCCAGGGTTCCAGGTGGACAGCTGCATAATAGTTTTCCTATGAAGGGCTTGATTCTGCAAGGTGGTTAAGCAGGTACTAAACTTTGAGTGTGGGACTACTCACACAATAAAGTTAGGCATGTGTGTTAAGTACTTTGCTGAATCTGAGCCCAGGTTTTGTAATGGTAAGAGTGCAACCTATAACTGCTGCTTACAGTTGTGTCAGTCCAAATGCTGGCGTTTCTTTTGGTGCCTAACCCTAAAATATAGGACTGTAGTCATGCGCTAGAAACATCCATAGTAAATATGGCAAGAACAGACGTGTTTTCAAAACATTTCAGCATTAAAATAAAATTGTGCTCAAGTTCCTATAGCACATTCCCACTGGTTAAAGCTGCTGGGAAGTGGAAATCCCATGCAGTAAGAGTAGTGTAGTTTTCCCTAAAAATACAATATGCTTTGTGAACAGATTTACACACACATGCAAGAGTGTACACGTGCAGGCACATGCACCCGATGTCTGTAGAGCTGGAATGAGGTTGTAAGTTCACAAAAATGTAATAATTTCAAATGGATGACAGCCAAACCCCCTTTGCTAGTGAAAGAGTCACAGTCACCCCTATGCTGGGCTGCTCATAGGAGATCTCAAAACTGTTCAGCTTTGCTGAATGAAATGCATGAAGAAAAAGGCTATCTTGGTGATCATAAATTATCCTAACCGAATTAAAGTTAAAATCAAGTTGTTTTCATACAGTGAATATGTGAAATCCTTTCCTGTTCATATAGTGGACTACTACAACTTGGAGTCTTTTTTCTGATTGATGTAGTATTGGACCAACTACACTGGAATACCTGAGAACAAAAGTTTTTCCACTTTGTTCATCTTCAACTTTAACCTTGCAATACTAAGTCAGTTCCAGCTCTTTACTGTTAATATCCCGATGTTGTGAAATGATGGACATCTTCAATACTACCCACTAATTAAAGTAAAAGCTAATGAAACTCTCCAGAAATGGCCCTAATTCTGTCTTCTTAGAGGCAGTACAGTAACACAGGCATCTTATCTACTTTCCCTGTAACTCCAAATACTAGGTTAACATGCTCCTGCACTCTGCTGAGGAGGGGAGCTTACCCCAGCTTGTCCTGAGGACCAGCACATTGGATATACTTCCCAGGAACATGGGAGAGGACCCTAAGCACAGAGCTTCCTAAAATTCCTGTGAAACCAGAAAGATTCCAGATAATACCCAGGAGAGACTGCTCTCCTGTTTGTGAAAATGGCAAACTCTGAAAAGTACATTCTTTGGGCAAATTCTTCCTAGATATGAATAGCTGTGAAAACCTAGTGCTTTCTAATGACTCGTATGGGATGCAAAATGAGGCAAAATTTGTTCCACTAATTGTGAAGTGGGTACCAGTAAAAGCCAATGGGCACAGAGTCTCTGGTTTGCCTTGCCGATTAGTTCTTTCCTGCAATCCTTGTGAGCATCCTCTCCTGGGGTGTAAGCTTGGCCATGTATCAACAACTACTCCAGAGCTACATTCACTTGAGTCTTACCTGATGGCCCTGAAGGTCCTGGAGGTCCAGGTGGTCCGGGCGGACCTTGACCACCAATGCCTGGGAAACCTGGTGGACCTGGGAGCCCTGCTGATCCACTTGGTCCAGGGTCACCTTAAAAGAAATTCTCATTCAATTCAACTCAGCAAGGAATTTCAGGGATTTGCACTGTTTCTCAGAAATGGCTTGTGGAATGCTGCCTATATATTGTCTTGAGAACACTGTTGGATGTAAACAGGGAATTAGAGATGCAAGCACCCATTTGTATATATAATTTCACAAACCACTTTTGACAGATGGGCTGGAAACTTTCTCTTCCTATGCATAAAGAGCCTCCAGTTTAAATTTCCAGAATACACAGATGTGTTCTTATGCTATAATCCATTTGTCTAATGTAAACTGACAGCAAATATTTTTGCTAAACAGTAAACTAGGCATATACGACAATAGAGTTCTGGCAACTGTTAATGTGAACTGTTTGTAAATACATAAAAAAGATTAAGTGAAAACAAAGTTAACAAAGTCACTCTATTTAAAGTTTGACATCATCACCAATTTGGATTTGCTTCTAGCAACAAGAGACTAGATTTTCAGAAATACAAACATACACTCCTGCCTGCCTGTTCCTTGAGAAAGCAAATCCCCAGTTGCTTTTACATTTAGATCCATGCAAATAAATAGGGTTGTACTGCGGAAAAGTATCCCTGACACAAGTCATCTCAGCTACTGTCACACACCTGTAATCCTAATCTGAATTTATCAATGTTTAAGAGTTGTTTTGAGTTCAAAAGTTACAGAAGGGTGGAGTTCTTGTTACCTTTTGGCCCTGGAGCTCCATCAAAACCTGCCCGTCCTGGAAGACCAGGGCTTCCTGGAAAGCCAGGATCCCCTTTGGGTCCCAGTAGTCCTTTTGGACCCACTGGCCCTGGGGGTCCTGGGGGTCCTGGGACACCAAATCCACGTTCCCCCTGTGATGACAAAGGGAAAAAGATTGAGATTTCCAAGTGGAAATGTCTTGGACAGCTAAAAAGTAAAACAATATTTTAGAGTCTAAGTCCTTTGCTCAGTCTTTCCCCTTCCCAGATTTAAACATGAGGAACTGAAAGCAACACCCAAGAATACACTGCTTGTCACAGTATGCATCTGAGACCTGGAGGCCCATGTTCAAACCCTGTTCAAAATTCAGGGACAGCAAGGACTTGAATAAAGAATTAAATATTAATTGGAGCAGGGACTTGAAACTCTCTCACAATCTAAGTGAGTGCCTGACCAGAGTCAGCTTCTCTCTCTCTCTCTTCCCCAGTCAGTATGGGGGAACAGGAAAAGCTCCAAGAGACTACAGAAGACCTGAGATGGGATCTACACAGATGTTGTTAAACTCCGGGAGGGAGTAGGGAATGAGAAGAAAAGGTTAATCTTGCAAGGAAGACATGGAGACCAAGCTTGCATCACTTCTCATGACTACTGGAATGGAGTTAGGACCATAGCTATGATTAATTCAAAGAGGAAAGTGTAAAATGGTGCATATTTGGGCAATGGTGACAAGGATCCTGTCCAGAATTCTCTTCTTAGGGTTCAGGGAATCTTCTTGGTACAAGTGTCTGGTGGGGAGAATAGCAATGCTCTGATTGTGCTCCTCTTCGAGCATATCTTCTGTGCTTCCATCAGCTTTGGGCTGAAAAAATAACTGATGGTACAACACTGTTTGCTATGTCCTCAGAGGACTGTTTCTTCTGATTAACGAATGCTTTTGCTCGAATTCAGAAGAGCCATAAGGATTAAAAGAAAAGTCTCTCTGTTTTCCAATGATATCTGTTTCTAGACAAAAATGTATGCCTCTTTCCAAGCCACTAATCTATAAATTGGCCATTTCACCATCTTCATCTCCACCAGTTTAAAGCTGAAATAAGAACAGCCTACCAGAACCTGCTCCCTAGCTGACTTCCTATACCTTAAGGACCTCGGGAAACAGTCACTGAAGGTGTTAGAGAAGACTCTGCAATGCACTACAGCTGGACTAACAACAGTGGGCACGTCTACACAAGATTCTTATTGCACAGTAGCCTAAAAACACTGTGCACCATGTTGGCCATTAAAAACTGTGCCAACAAACTACTGTGCAGTGTTATTAGGCTAATAGGCAGTAAGCATCACAAAATAACCATGCACTGGCACTACTATGCAGTAACTCTAGTTACTATGCATTTAGTTAGTACTTCATTAAGCTAGTACTAGACTAAATGCTCAGTAACTAAGGTTCATTAATGAACATGCAGATGTGCCCACTAAGTCAGAAAAAGTAAATGACTGGAGAGTGTCCTTTAAGGTGTGAGAGATAAAGGCAAATTATAGGCGTGATCTCCACCCAACTGAAGAAGGGACTTTCCACTGGCAAAGATGAAAACCCAATAAAGTGCAATCTTTAATTCACACAAAAAACACAAGCAGAATGATAGATATTGTCACACCTTCTGTCCTGGGAAACCAGGCTGTCCGGGTGGCCCATCTAGACCAGGTCGTCCAGGGCTTCCTGGTGCTCCAGGGGGACCAGGCACTCCAGGGAAACCTACAATACAATGAGGAGGTCAGGACAAAACAAAAATACTGTTGACAGACGCAACAAACACTATCAAGGGCTTTTTTTAAAAAAAAAAGAAAGAAAGAAAGAGACACTTTGGGTGTGTCCAGACGAGCCTGCATGTGTCTCTTGAGATACAAGTATATCCAGGTATCAAAAGAAAACCCGCAGAAAAAAAATGGGGCAGGACATGGTCCAGGACCATGACCTGAGGCAACTGGAGGCTCGGGTCCTCCAAAGAGATGCTCTGGTAGGCGGCCAGGGCATCTCTATGGCTGCCTCTTGCCCTGGTGGTGCAGCATGCTGCAGCACATGTGGGACAAGGAGCAGTGCAAGTTGCAGTGACCTGGACCCGGGCTCTATCCTCAGATAAGTAGGGACTGGGGGTGGCCGGGGCTGGAGCCGGGGCTGTGTGGGTGCGGAGGACTGGCGGGGAAGGGGACTATGGAGGGGGGCTGCTTGGGAGGGGTGGGTCCCCTGCCTGTCCCTGGGAAGACCCACAGCCCCCTTTCCCTCCACAACAGCAGTGGCTGTCAGGGCACTCAGGGCCCTCTTGGCACAACGCCCTATGTGGCGCTGCCTGTGCCCCATCACACAGGCCTGGCCTGGCTCGGTGCAGCAATGGGCAGCGCACCTTTGGGAAGCTCCGGGACTCTTGAGCTCTGACTGGCCAGTGCTCTCAGCCCAGGCCGGTTCCATGCATGCAGGACCCAGCCTGGCATGACATGTGGTCACTGTGAGCAGTGCCAGCCACTGGGTGACAGCCCGAGCGGCCCGGAGCTGCCTGAAGGTGTGTAGCCCTGCACCGTGCCAAGCTGGGCCTGTGTCATGTGGCACAGACAAGTACCAGGTGCCAGGCGGCCACAGCCATGCTGCGTTGCCCTGAGCCACATGGGGGGCTGTGCCAGGAGGGCCCCAAGCACCCCAACGGCTGCTGCTGCTGCGGGCCCTTCGGGGGGGCTTTGGCTGCTGTGGAGGGAGACTGTAGCCCTTGTGGGGGGAGCATGTGGGCCCAGGCGAGGGAGCTGTGTTCTCTGTGGGGGGCTCTGGCCCAGGGGTGGGGAACTGTGACCCCTGTGGGCAGGGCAGTCAGTGAGCTGCACCCCCACAATCCATCCACAAACCCCACACTCCCAAGCCACCCTCACAAACCCCTCACCCACATACCTGGCCCTGTGTGTCAGGAGTAAGGGGACTGGGGCTGGGGGCAGGCTGTGGGTTGAGAGTGAGAGGCAAGGGCGGGGGCAGGGCACTGGCATATCAGTGCTGCACATCCTGGTGAATGAAGTGGGTAAGGGCAGCTCTGATTTTTCTATGACAAAAAAGCCAAAAGTAAATGCTAAAGTGTATAGCTATTTAGAATTTATTTTATTATGATGATACAGGCACTGGTAGGCATCCAAATTGCTTTAAACTTGTAAATATATCAATAAAACATTGCCCAACTGATCTCTCTATATATAGTGGCATTTCATTTTAATAGTGAAAGAACACAATTTAATGAGAGAATTTAAGTTTCTTATCACAGAATTTGCAATTTTTAAACAGGGAACACCAGAATCTCTGCTTGTGAAACAAGTGGTGAGTCCTGGGCAGAGGAGCCTGTCCAGGGCCAGCACTGGAGACCCAGCTGAAGGGCAGATGAGGTGGCTGACCTCTTGCCCATTTGGGGCCAAGAAGACACACTTAGACAGTTCAAAGCAGGGCCACTGCAAGGAGCACATCTTTTTGGCGATAGCTACCCAGATGGCAGAGTGGGAGTACCGCATCTGAGTCAGGTAGGCACACAGCCATGGGGCCACAGATCCAAGGGGGTGAATGTTGTCACAGGTGGCAGACTGCCAGACTGCTGCAGTGGGTAGAGAGGGTAGGGGACACTCCAGGTTAGGGCTGCTTCAACAGCCCAGCTAGCACAAGGGACAGTGTCCCTAGATACGAAGTGGTTGGGCCTCAGAAGTTCCTGAGGGCAAGCAAGCCTGAGCTGCTCACCAGGGCAGGTTTTTATACTGCTGGGGCCAGCACAGGTGTTGGCCCCAGGCTCTAGCTCCCCCTGGCTGCAGATCCAGGAGGAGCCGGGCAGGGTTATTTTGCTCCAAGTGGCACAACTTGCCCCACACCAAAGTGGATGTCCCCACATGTGCGGTGAGGCAAAAATCCCTGGCTCAGATTTGTGCCGCTCCTATTTGAGCTGCTGCAAGTGCACATGCCTGCATGTGTGGATGTGCCCTTTATGGCTGGTCAGCTAAAATTATGCTGTTGCCTCAAGGTAACCCAACTTGGCCTGGATAGCTTTGCACACAGTGCACTGTACCCAGTGAATCTTTTCTTTCCATTACCCCTTCTGATGAGGGATGCTCCCCATTTTGTGTGTTCTTACTGCAGATATAAACTATTTACATTACAAAAATGGAATCTTGAGGCTGATCTTAAAGATCACATTGTTTACGTTAAGTAAGTTGCACACTGCTCAAATCATCATCCTTTGCAATTTGTAGTGTTTTGCCTGCTCGTTTTTGGCCTCAGTTGACTTAAAGGTCTAAGCTTTAATAAAACAGAGAAGAATAAACAAGAAAGACTACAGCTAAATTGAGGTTTTTCCAGTGCATTTTAATAGGAGTATATAATTTCAGCTAAGCATTTTAAACACTAAGATTTGAGAAATGAGCAAGCTATGAGAACTGATTAACTGTGAGAACAGCACCACCAAAGGCGAGTAAAAGTCACTCCTCTAAAGATGGGGTAGCAACATACCTTTTGGCCCCGGTGGGCCTGGAAGTCCAATGCCAGGCAGACCTGGCTCTCCCTTTGCACCTGGGATACCTGGTAAGCCAGGCTGACCTGGCTGACCAGGGTCACCTGTAGAGAAAGCAATTTTAATTATCAAAAGCAAATTAAAAGGAAACACACCATATTATCTGGACAACTAGTTTCTCTCTTACCTGGAAGACCTGGTTCACCATTTCTCCCGGGAGGACCAGGGGCACCTGGAACTCCTTGTTCTGTAAGAGTCTGACCAGGTTCACCTTTTGGACCTGACAGTGAAAAGGATACAGATGCATTACTTTACTGTGTATATAAACCCAGGAGGACAGCTATCATTTGACATCTAAGTACTGGATTCAATACAACATTTCTCCAATTTGCCATTGTTGTAATTCTATTGAAACTGATAAATTGGGTCCAGGGATGGACACATCTGCAAGATTATTAAAGAGGATAAGCAGATTTTTGGAGCAATGCAATGTGGGTCTTTTCAGCAAGCTGAAAGAATGACGGCCACACTCTGTGACCTTATCAATGGATAAACACCAGGAATAAAAACAGTAGTTTAAATGATGGTCCAAAAATTATATGAGAGGCAAGGATTTCTTACAATGATATCTTTTTTTGGACCAACTGTGTAGCTACAATAGAGCTAACCGAGCTTTCAAGTGCTTGCCTAGCTCTATCCCTACTACACAGTTGGTCCAATAAAATAATATCACCCTAAGAAATCCTTGCTTCTCACATGAATAAAACCTCCATTTTCTTGAACAGTTCTATCCCTCACAAGCCTTACCTTGAGACCCTGTGTCCTGTTTCACAGACACTGCAGTATTTCTTGTCACTATAAATTGTTGTTCAAATAAGTCATTACATCTGACATTTCTGAGCTCCCTGCTGGTGATCAACATCATAATAAAAACTGCTTTGTTGACAACATCTTTTGGGCTACAGTAAGATGGAAAGGCATTCCCAGTTTTAAAACAACCTAAGTTTATAACCTTTGGCTTCAGATTTCAGTAAAGCTGAAGAAAGGGTATACAGTGTGACCACCTGGTGGCTTTTTTGGTAAATTTGCTTTTACGAGCATTACTCAGCAACACATGGAAGCAGACTCACCAGGAACTCCTGGGGGGCCTGGACGACCGGATACACCTTGAATGCCTTTTTCACCCGGTGGACCTTGAGGGCCAAAACCAGGAGGTCCCATAGGTCCTCTCTCTCCAGAAAGACCTGGTACTCCTGGATCACCTCGAGGCCCCATTTCCCCTTTGAAGACAACACTACCCTGAAAATGAAGAAGGAAAAAGGACAGTCGTATGTACTGGAAAGATCTAAATATCTAGTTTTAAAGCTGTCTGAAACATCTACTCTTGCTTAGAACTTTTCAGGCAAGTATTCCCAGCCTTCTATCCTCTATCCAGTATATCTCTGTGCATTAACACTGTACTACAGGCTAGGTTGAATTTTCAGTTGCTTTATTCTTAGTGCTGTGTAGGTAGCCACACTGGGAGGATGCTGAGTTTGTTCACCCATTCAGGAGCAGTTTCTCTACTGGTTTATTGGGAGGGACTGGCTGTCATTAGTGACCCAGTTAGAAGTAGTGTGTTGACATAAAGGGGATGGGCAAAAATGGTACAATACTCAGGGTGGGGAAGAGTCACAGTCTACCATATTACTCTATTACTCTTCTGCTTAAGGAAAACTTGAACTGTATATCTCCCTATTGGTATTTTCCCAAGTGAGTTCCTGGACTTCCTAAGATACTGTCTATAAAACCCAACTTACAGACTCCCCTTTGGGTCCAGGAAGACCTGGCAGTCCATCTCGCCCAGGAGACCCATCTATACCAGGAAGACCTGGAGGTCCTGGGAAACCAGGGTCTCCTTTTTCACCCTTCATTCCTGGAAAAGCGAGGATGTCCCCTGGGTCCCCTTTGGGACCAGGTCGCCCAGGGGCACCTGGAGGTCCTGGAAATCCCTAAGGAAAGAACATTAAGTATTTCAGGCATTTATTTTACACTCAACCTCTTCTGTAGATCGCTGAATATAAGGATTACAGATTCGTGGTAGTAAGAATAGAAATGAATCCACTTCTGTACAAGTCTACAAATGGAGAACTAGTTAATACTTAATTGATATTTAATTTAAAACAAACTAAACTCTTAAGTCCTCCACAAAACATAATTATAACACTTACTCGTTGCCCTTCCAGCCCGGCTAAGCCAGGAAGTCCTTTTTCACCTTTTGGTCCAGGGAAACCAGGAGGTCCTGATGAGAGAGACAGAGGAAGAAGCTTTATGAATAAAACTATGAAAACCATGAAGATCTATATTCTTACTGTAGTTTGCTGAAAATTCTAGTTGAGATTGAGTAGAGTTAGAATTAACTAGGATTCTGAAAAATCCCTAAATTACTTAGAAGCCTAAGGCCAATTTTCCAAATAATATTTAGGGACTTCATACTCTAAGTCTCATAGGAAGACAGTTAAACTCAGGTACCTAAAATGCCTAAATCTCTTGTAAAAAATGGGCACTTGGAAATATTTGAAAAATTAATGCTAATCCTAAAGTATTTTGAAATGATTACAACATTGTGAAAAGGTAATGAGAACTTTGCTCCACCCCCACCAACTCTGATATTGAGACTGGCTCTCAAAATAAGTAACACCTAAATCTACTCTTGTAGCTAAATCACACTAGTTACTCACTCAGAATCACTGAATAGATTATTTGTCTCTCTAAAACCTGCTGAGATGCATCAATTTATCTTATATAGGACTACAACTACAAAGAAATCATTGTATTGCAAGTACTCACTGAGACCCAGACCAAATGCATCCTTTTGGTTTGAAGAGCTTGATTTTCACAAAGTAAAACAGATTTTTAATTAAGTTTTTATGCCAATGATACTGAAAGGGGCTACCTTCCTCCCCCTAGAAATCTCCAGTCTGGTTCTTTTGTCTTTTTGGGAAAAGAAAGGAGCTGAAATTCACTCCTCTCTCTCTGTAGTAGATAATATACCTTTACTTAGTAAGCACAGTTCTTTTATCAGGAGAAAAGATAACACCCCATTATTTAAGCAAGCACAGTGCTTTGATCAGGAGCACTTATAGTGTTTTGAAATATGATCCTTAAGACCCAGATTTAAAAAAAATGTTTACAATGCTCCCAGCCTGTAGCTGCATGAACTCAGTGGTGCCCCTAATTGTGTCTACCATATGTACGTTTGCATGTCAGAGCTTGCACTCTTGTATCTAAATTTGCATAGAAATGTATGATCACATGTGGAAAACTCTTTGTAAAACATATTACATAAAATAAAAAGAAAAATGATGAAGACCAATTTTTCTTACCTGGGCTACCTGGAGGTCCAAACGGTCCCCTCTCCCCAGGAGGCCCTGATATGCCATTTCCTATACAGTTGAAGCATGTATCTCCCTTATCACCTAGAAAGAAACATATTAGAAGTGTAGATATAAGCATTTTTTTATTAGTAATTATAGAGCTTAAAAGAAGGATCTTATAAAATTACACAATCTTTTAAAAATACAGTGGTAGAAGGCTTTCCATATACATCCAGTTTTGCCTTCTTGATTATTAGGGCTCAACCAAAGCTGCAGTCAGATCTGCTGGAGTTTGCCTAGTTAAATGAAAACAACCTTTCTGGATTCAGGAATCCAGATATGGATCTTTTTCCAACAAGCAAAGTCTTCAATCAGTAATCTTTCAATATATGGAGCTGGGATTTCCAAATACATTAAGCGATAGTCAGGAACTTTAATTATGAAGATTCCAAGAAGGTAAAACAACAAATACTATATTAGAAATCCTTAGCAAAATACTGCTAATATGACCACATGCTAATTAGACTTTATTAAAAAAAAGCTTAAGAGGTTTGTAGTAAAATAGAATCATAGAAAATTAGGGTTGGAGGGGACCCCAGGAGTCATCTAGACCAACCTCCTGCTCAAAGCAGGACCATCCCCAACTGTAACATCCCAGCCAAGGCTTTGTCTAGCCAGATCTTAAAAACCTCCAAGGATGGAGATTCCACAACCTCTCTGGGCAGCCTGTTCCAGTGTTTTACTATCTTCCTGTGCTAAATACAGACAGAATCAATTCAATCTTTGCAGGTTAGTCTAAGCTCCATAGATTGAACCAATTAAGCTAGTGAACAGACATTCAGTTTTAATTCTGGAACTGTAGCTACATGCCTGTAGTGGCCCAAGCCAGAAGCCAGGGGGCACTAGAGTGTGCCTCCCTGCTTAGCTGGAGCAGACAGCTTGGGCCAAGGCTAGCCTAGCCACTCAGAGAAGGGAGGGTTTGTGGGGGAGGTAAAAAGCATCCTGGGATGCCAGAGGACTGTGAGTTAACGTGAATCTGGAGGCAATCTGGAACAGAAGTTCAATAAAACAATTTAACATAAATCTAGGGGTGCACCAATAAAGATTTTCTTGGCTGATATCAATAGCCGATTATTAACCATCCATATCATCCAATGACCAATTTACAGGAATGCAGCTGGGCAGCATGGAGAGCAGCTCTCTGCAGGTAAGTCTGTGGAGGGGAAGGGGCATGGGGGAGGAAGAGGTATTGGGGGGGGTTGATCAAAGCCCCCATGGTGAGGGAGGGAGTGGGGCAGAGGCAGGGGTTGGGCTGCTGTCCAGGCAGGGTGGTGAATGGGACCTGGGGCTGGGGCGGGGAACAGAACAGAGCCACGGGAAGCTTGTCCAGGGGATCAGCATCCCAGCGCTTGAAATGGTGTAGAGGCACTTGAACTAAAGCTTGTCAAATAAGCTTTAGTTCAAGTACTGCCACCACCATTTTTAAGTGTGAGGATGCTTTTAATTGGAGCGAAGCCAAACAGGGTGAGGGTGGATGCAGGCTGCCCACTGTGGGCCCAGGGCTCTCTGCTCTGCTGCATTTCCCTCAGGAACCCCTGGCCAGACATGTGCCCCCTGCCCACCCAGCCATGAGGGGCACAACTCAGGGCCTGCACCACTGCCAGGCAGGCAGGGGATGCGTGGCTCGCATCGGGTTCCTGGGGGAAAGGCAGCAGGGTGGAAAGTCCTAAGCCTGCAACAAGCAACCCCCATCCAAGCTGTGCACAAATCTGGGGGCAACATATGTCCCCATGCTGCTCCCAGGGGGTACATGCCCCGGTGGGGAACCGGCCCCACTCCTCTCCCCTCCTATGCCCCCTCGACAACCACCTGCAGCTCTGTCCCACTCCTCACCCTGGTCCTGGTCCCATTCACTGCCCTGGTTGGGCAGCATCCCCAGCCCCAGTCCCTGCCCTACTCCCTCCCTCGCTATGGGAGTCTCGATCTATATTCCTCTTATGCCCCTTCCCCTCCACAGACTCACCTGCAGGGAGCTGCTCTCCATGCTGCCCAGCTGCATTTCTGTGTGCAACTGCATGCACGCACATGGTGTCTGGGGACCCCGGACAGAAGGCATATTGTATTTAAAAGTGACATCATCAGCTACATTGGCCAAAAGAAGCCAATAGCTGATAATGTTAATTTTCCTTTAATTGGTTCCAGTCTGATAAGCAACCGATATATCAGTGCACCTCTACCTAAATCAGTTAAGTCTGATGCTACATTCATCCAGGTTTAATTTAAACAGGTTTTGGCCATTCTGAAAGTGGTTTATATGCACTGAACTTCTATTGCCTTACAGATTTGAACCAGTTTCCAATTACTTGTACTGGTTTATGTGAAATTGCTGTCCCTAGTGGGAAAGTTTTTTTCCTAATATCTAATGTAAACTTCCCTTGCTGCAGTTTGAGACCACTGCTTCTTGTTCTATCATCTGCTTGCACTAGAACAGTCTAGCTCCATCCTCTTTCAAACCACCCTTTAGCTAATTGAAGGATGTTATTAAATTCTCTGTCTTCTCTTCTGGAGACTAAATATGCCCAGTTCCCTCAGCCTCTTCTCATAAGTCATATGTCCCAGCCCCTGAGCCATTTTTGTTGCCCTCTACTGGACTCTCTCCAATTTGTCCATATCCTTTTTGTAGCGGGTGCCCAAAACAGTACTCCAGATGTGGCCTCACCAGTGCTGAATTGAGAAAAATAATCACTTCCCTCAATCTTACTCTTCCCACTTCTCTTACTGAACCTCATGAGATTTCTTTTGGTCCAATTCTCCAATTTGTCAAGGTCTCTCTGAATCCTAACCCTACCCTCCAGCGTGTTTATTACTGACCCAGCTAGAGTCATCTGGATACTTGATGAGGGTGCACTCTATGTCATTTTCCAGGTCACTGATGAAGATACTGAACAAAAGTCGCCCCAGGACCAACCCTTGGGCACTTCACTTGAGACTGGCTGCCAACCAGACATCAAGCCATACACTACTACTCTCTGAACCTGACAATCCAGCCAGTTTTCTATCCACCTTACAGTCCATTCATCCAACTCATAATTCCTTAGCTTGCCTGCAAGAATGTTGTGGGAGATCATTCAAAAGCCTTGCTAAAGTCAACGTATATCACATCCACTGGTCTCCTCACATCCACAGAGTCAGACATCTCATCACAGAAGACAATTAGGTTGGTCAGTCATGACTTGTCCTTGGTGAATCCATGCTGACTGTTCTTAATCACCTTCTCCTCTAAGTGCTTAGGAATGGATTCTCTGAGGACCTGCTCTATGATTTTTCCAGTGACTGAGGTAAGGCTGACTGGTCAGTAGTTCCCTGAGTCCCTTTCTTAAAGATGGGCACTATATATGCCCTTTTCCAATCATCCAGAACCTCTCCCAATTGCCATGAGTTTTCAAAGACGATGGCCAGAGGTTCTGTAATCCCACTGGCCAACTCCCTCGGCACCCTCAGATGCATCCTATCTGGCCCCATGGACTTGTACACATCCAGCTTTTCTAAACAGTCCCTAAACTGTTCTTTTGCCACTGTTGCTTCCTCCCCAAACTGTGCTGCCAGGTGCAGTAGTCTGGAAGCTGACCTTGCCTGTGAAGACGGAGGGAAAAAAGGTATTGAGTACTTCAGCCTTTTCTGCATCCTCTGCCACTAGGTTGCCTCCCTCATTTAGTGAAGGACCCACACTTTCCTTGCTCCTCCTGTTGCTGCTGATACACTTGTAGAAACCCTTCTTATTATCCTTCATGTCCCTTGCTAGCTGCAACTCCTTTGGCCTTCCTGGTTTCAACTCTGCATGCCAAAGCAATACTCTCATATAACAGACCAGGGGTTCTCAATCTCCGGGCTGTGGTGGGTCAGCTGCCAGTCCACAGCATGGTTGGCTGCTGGACTGGAAGTGGCTGTGGACCGGCAAACCGCAGCCCCCAGAGCCAAGCGAAGAGGCCGCAGCTCCTTCTGCAAGCCCCGCAGCAGTGCAGGGTTTGGCCCACCCGCTCCACCCCCACCCAGGGGGTGGGGGTATCCTTACCTGTCTTCCGGCCGGAAATTCTGGCCGCGGTCGGCCGTGACTGCTGGGCTGCGGTTTGCCAGGCAACGGCCACTTCCGGGCCACGGTTTGCCGGGCCACAGCATAAAAACTTTGGGAACCCCTGTAATAGACCATTCTCTGATGCATATCACTGAAGTAACTAACACTTTGCATGCATTACTAAGTAGATTGTCAAAAAGTCCATTGGGAAGTGGAGGAAATGTAGTTAACCTTATTTTACAGAGGCACAAAATTATGTGGCTTGCTCAAAATCAGTCAAGAAGTCTGTAGCTGGCTATAAAGAGAATGCAGACTTTTTTTGTCCTAGTGCAACACTTTCCCTACAAGCTCATCCCTCTAGAAATGGGAGACCACAATAAATGTCGGACCCTTGGGTTATTATAGACTTACTTTAAATGGCTAAACTGAGATCATACCCCTCACATCTGTATATTTTGAGATTTTACTTTGCTCTTATGACATGAAGTCTGGATTTCCAATGAAGCAGTGTAAACTCTTTCACCTGGATATGCCAAAAAGAACTATAAAGAATCTGGCCTCACCTGAGCAATACTCCTAAATCACAATCTCCTCTTCATCATAAACACAATGTTCATCAAAAACTATATCCTCAGGCAGTGCAAGTCAATGTATCATCCCAAACTGATTTCACTCCATGTCTACATATCATCCCAAACTGATTTCACTTCTGCTGAGGGTTTGGCCACAGGACTTTAATCCAAATAAAACAGATGTTTACTTCTGACAGCACAGGACAGTGGCCTCACCATCCTAGAGAGAGTAGATGCTTTGTTCCTTTCTAATATAGTAATTAACTATAAAGGCAGCTTTAGCTACAAGGAAGAGAAACAGCTTAGTTACGATACTGCACCTTTCTGGCCTTGCTCCCCCGTAAAGCCTTGGTCTCCTGGAGGACCTGGAGGACCCGGGGCCCCTGGCTCACATAATCCATTTCCTAAGGAGGAAAAGAGCATTGAGAGAGTTAGTTCTTCTGCACTGTACTGAATCCTGAGACTGGGGAAGCTCACTACATTGCCCTACAATAAACCCTTTAGTAACTCTGAGCTGAGGCTTCTAGACTGAACAATGCATCAACACTACAGTTATAACATGGAAGGAAACAGGGAACTATATCTGTATCCCAATCACAAGCATTCCTCTTTAACCTCAGCTATCTCCCAGCCTCTCTTTGCAGCCCCCATACCTCAGCAATCATCGTGGAGTCTTCACTAAATCACAGATTACATTTCACATATGATAGTAAATTGTAAAAATAACTGTCCTCTAAAGAGTTATTAGTCTAATTGTAGGGACTCAATTTAATCACTAAAGCATGGAACAGGGGAACTGAATCCCCATTGAAGTCCAAATCTCAACACACCCATGATTACTTTTAACAAATGGGTTCTGTTAGCACATGATGGGCAATTATTTTGGCTGGCAGGTCACTTAATGAGTTTTGGTGAGCTGTCTAGTGCTGCAACGGTAACCCTCTCCCGTGATAGGTGCCCTGCCCCCTTGTTACCATCTTGAAGTCTCACCCCTAACCCCTGACTTTTACCACCAGAAGTCCCTCCCCCTCCCCCTCCCCCTAGAAGCACTCCTTTTGGGAGGGGAGGGGTGCCACCTTGGAAACAAAAAAAACCAAATCATATACTGATCCAAACATTTACTATAACATATTTTAATTTTATTGTCAAATAATATTTCTGTCCTGATTTGTGTTTGTGTAGTGTATCTAGAGGTGGTTGCATAATAGGTCAAAAATAAAATCTTACTCTTGTATAATCTGTGCGGAGGGCGTGTGGGGCAGTGTGTGGTGTGTGGTTGGGGGGAGTGTATAGTGGGGTATGTATGGAATTTGTGAGAGGGTGTGGCTGTGTGTGGGGGGTAAGGTACGCTGCAGGATGTGTGTATATGTGGGTGGATTGTGGGGGCAGGGTGTGGAGTCTGTGGGGTATAAGGGAGAATCATGGGTGTGGGATCCCTCAGAACACGCCCCCCCCATGGTGCACAGCCCCTGCTGCCACTAGTGGCAGCAGCAGGCCCTCAGGGTGCTCATGGCCCACACAGCAGTGCACAGCTCCAGCCAGTTTTGGGAGCTGCACGTGATGGCAAGGAACAGAAGCAGGTAAGCCTGCCTCTACTGTGCAGACTTCACGTGCAGCTCTCAGGACTCGTGTATTCCAGGGGGAAGCCCCACGTGATGTAGCCATCTGCCTTCCCCACTCCCTGCCACCACATGTACATCCCAGGACTCTGCTGGGAAGTAGGGGGCAGGGCTCCCCTCCGCTTCCAAAGGAAGTGCAGCTCCTCTCTCCCTCCAGTCTCAGGAGCTGCATGTGGTGACAGGGAGCAAGGAAGGCAGCCGGCTCCACCACATAGGGCTTCCCCCTGGTGATGCACAAGTCCTGGGAGCTGCACATGAACCCCGCGTGATAGAGGTGGGGTACCCTGGCTCCTTGCCACCACGTGCAGTTCCCAGAACTGGCTGGAGCCACATGCCACCCAGAACAAATACCCCAAGGGCCTGCCAGCTGCTGCTGCTGCCACCGACAGCGGGGGCTGTCTGCAATGGGAAGGAGTGTTGGGGAGAGGTCCCCATATCCCTCCACCCTCCTTCACACCCCACACACTCACATCCACACCCTGCCCACCTGAGCACCCTGCTCCCACTGCCCCCCCTGGGTATGGGCCCTGGACTCCTCGCTCCCGCCAGCCCCAGCCCTACACTTCCACCAAGCTGCAGCTCCCCCTAACCCCCACTGCTTCCCTACCTGCTGCCAGGAGCAGGCATCACAGCAGAGACAGAAGGAGCTAGTGGAGGCCAGGGAAGCCGAGCAGGTCCCCCAGTGTTCACAACAGTGGTGGGCACCCATGGGCCAGATGAAATGGCCTGGTGGGTCAGATTTGGCCCTCAGGCCAGATTTTGCCTGCCCCTGTATTAGCATGAGGACGAAGAATATTATACAGCACCCCTAAGACCCAATATTCAACCTTACTAAGTAAATATTACTGTGCCACTGGAATGGCGCAACACAGCCACAGGGAACTGACACTCATAGAGCAATCACGGCTGTAATAAGGTTCTATAAATGGCTTTACAGAGATGTAACAGGGCTAGCTGGAGGTGGAAGAAAATAAGACAGGATCAGATTGCACTTCATACCACTGATTTCCAGCCAGTGTAATAGGTCCCACAGAACTAAAGTAAGAGCAGTCTTTTGGGCACTCCAACTTGCACCATGAGCTTGTTTAGGGGAAACTCAAAGATGACTTGAAGTCATCACTACCTTCCTGATACTTCAACAATAGCTGAATCACGTTTCTGGAGCGAGAAGGGGGAAACCCCCCTAACATTAAATACCATTTAGTATCTTTTCCTATATATTAAGTGCTTCAAGGCTACAAGTCAGTGAAGACATCACTTACGAGAAGGAACAGCTGATCCAGGACGTCCAGGGGGACCTGGCGGTCCAGGTAGTCCAGGTTGTCCATCGAGTCCAGGCTGTCCAGGTATGGAAATTCCCGGTAAACCCTGATCTCCCTTCTGACCTCTCTCACCTGGCAATCCAGGTGGGCCAGGAGGGCCAGGAGTTGTGATTCCTTGGATGGGAAAACATTAGCTCCTTAGTAGCTCTTATATCTAAATCATAACTTTTGTCAAGGTGGTAATATTTGGCCAGACTGACAATATTAAACCTTCACATATGTAACCGTGAGAGAGAAATTATACTACAGGATGATGGTTTCAAACAAGCCCAGTAGATGGAAAGCAAAACTAAAAGCATACTAATTTGTGCATACAATGGTATATGTATGGTGCTTGAGGCAGTCACTGCTTGTGCAGAGATTTTTGTTTGAAAACTTGACCCTAAGACTCAACATTTTAGTAAACAATTTAGTTAGGGAAGGAAATATAACAGGATTAATGAACGGACATACTAGAAGAAAGGTTTGTTTACATGTCATAACTTTAGAGTTATGCTTACATCCCTTTGCAGTCTTGTGAAAAACACAGTTCTCTCCACCTAACCCTTTTCTAAACTTGTACTGTCATCTTCACCACTATCAAACAGTTGGCCAGCATATACTAAAATCTGTATTTAATAATCAGGTTAACCAGTCGAGCACAAACTCTTTTCTCATACAAATGAAACTGGTAATATACACTGCATCCAAACGTAAAAACACCTTTCATGTGTGGATGTATAAATAGCTATACTTTTTAAAATTATCAGTGTTGGGGGATTTACTGCTTCTAAGTGGGTGTGTCTACACATTTGTTAGTGTGCTTTTGCTACTGGACATTAAATTTAGTATGTCTAATATAAGGTACTAAATAAATGCACATTAGGCTGCCCTAATGCACAGTAGCAAAAGCACATGCTTTTTTAGTGACAGTAGCTTTAATGTGCAGTAGCCTATGTTTACTGTGCATTAGCGTATTAACACAATTTTTGACATGATGCTTTAATGCAGAGTAAAATAGGCTACTGCACATTAAAGCGCACATGTAGACATGGCCAGTGTGTGTCAGCTGACCCAATGTAACTGTTTCATCTTTCCACTCCTCCTGTAGCACAATAAGTGAAGCAAACCCATTAGATTTACTCTTGAATTAACCAAGTAGTATAAAAGTCCCCTTTGATTTCCTCTTACTGGGACAGATCAGAGATAAAACAGTGGAAGTGGATTCAGTGAAAACATGCTAAATAACTCCATAAACTTCTCTTTAATCAGCAAAATAATTTTGTTCATGCCCTTCGGCTACTACAGTCCTAAAGACTAGTGTCTCCCCTCTTTTCACTATCAAACAGCTAAAGCATAAAGAATGAGTGTTCAAACCTGTTATGCCCCTGCTTTCCTGCACTGTGTCTGAACTCAAGGACAATCTTTAGGATTCAAAGGTAGCTCTAGACAGTTCTGCCTTCACTGCATATTATATTCTGTCAAGAATGATCCAGCTATGATGGTGATTATTATGTGAACATCAGCCCATTAGAGGTAGTTAATCTCATGATGCTAAATATCCAATCAGAACTTGTGACCTACATAAATCTCATTTATGTTCTGTTACCTGGAGGACCTGGCAATCCCGGAGGACCGGGCAAGCCAGGATATCCGCGTTCCCCTTTGGAGCCTGGAAGACCTGACAATCCTTTGCTACCTTTTGGTCCCACTGTTGCACCATTTCCTGGTCTTGAAATGATCTGTTATATTCACAAGTCAAAAGATAAACATGTGAAGAACCAGTGCAAGGCATTTCAAAACCTATCACTAATGACAGGGTCTTCCTAATCCACTGCTAACCCAAATACATCTTAATAATTAAAAAAGAGAGCAAGCCAATTCACTAATATCGCAAGCCTGTACAGAATTTGCATGAGGTTTACTAAAAATACAAGGTCACTCATCATTCTTGTTTTTGAGAAGTGTTAGAATAAAAAAAGCAAGAAATTCCATAACCAACCTTCTAAGGACAGCTGTTTCCCAGGACACTGAAGGCAGAAGACTGACATACCCCTGAAATTATGGCACCTTTACTGTGGACATTTTAAAACTTTTTGCTTTCATTTGGTCTCATTTCCTTTATAAAACCACAGTTTCAACTACAGGTAGGGGCCAATTTCTGATTCATTACACAGATACAAGTCAACAGGAACATGTCCAAGGGATATATTCTGATTTTACACCAACCAAACTGCCTCTACTAATTGGTTTCCGTGGAACTGCCATGGAGAAACTTACTTCTCACTCAACTGAGGGTATTGGATACCAACTCTAAAGACAAAGTCAGTTGAATGCATCACATGATTGCTCTCTATAATGTCGGTGACATTATAAGTGACAGCTCAGGAGTATTTTATATTTTTGATGCACCACACTGGAGGGATGATTACAGCAGGCCAGGAGATTATTTTATTCCCTATGAAAACTTGGTTTTATTTGAAAAACCTGCTTTCTGTCAGAAAAACATTCTGACAAATCGGCTCTACTGATTTTTCTCTTCACTTAGGCTTTAGTCCACTGGCTTTCACAAAAGAGATGACTGATTTAAGTTAGTGGAAGTGAGATCATTATCTGGCCTTGGGTTTGTTACTGAGGGATTCTAGAGGGCAGGTCTACCCTATCCTGAAGGACAGAAACCCCAATTGTGGTGATCAACATTTAAGCTACCTGCCAACTTCTCATAGGCTCTGTCAATAACTGGAGTCTCTCCTGCCAACCACTGTAATCTGTAATAGTGTTATTGTTGTAGTCATTCTGGTCCAGGAGTGAAGCATGATTTGAAAGGTGTGTTTTTTATTTATGGAACTGACAAGTTTATTTTGGGAGACAAGCATTTGAGCGTGAAGTGCCCTTCATTCAGGTAATATCTATGAAATATGGAAAGAATGCAGAGACAAAGCAGCATGCTGCCAACCACAGGAAGAAACGAAAGCAACAAGCAACATACCCTTCCAGGAGCACCAGGCAGACCACTTTCACCTTTCTCACCCTGTCAATGAAACGGATGGGTTCTTAAATGGCATTTGGTGTATAAGAGCCTTATAAGAAATCAGCTATCAAAACAAATAAGTCAGGTAGCATGAGGAAATGATGTCAAAGATTCTTCTGCAGATGAGGTAATACAACTACTACCCAGCAGAACCAGTTGGTCAGGCTCAATGATAAACAGCCTTCAACACTAATGTAGCAATAAAGACAAACCACTCACCTTTTCCCCGTCTCTTCCTGGCTCCCCATTTATACCTGGCTCTCCAGGTGAACCCTTCAAAGAAATAAAAAAGTAATCCTCAAAGTGTTCAGTGCAAACATTACAAAGTATATGCTTAGGTGAGAAATGTGGGAGATACTCACGTTTCTACCAGGCTGGCCAGGTTCTCCATCTTTGCCAGGTTTCCCCTTCAAAGACACAAATGTGCATTGAAATAAAAAAAGATTTAATGGTGAAGAGCCTTTGTTGAGGATAGTGTTATTTGTTTCCTTCATAGCAGATAAAGAAAACTACTTCTAGAATTCAACACATTGATAAATATATCTGAGAGTTAAGAGGGAAACGTAATTTTGAATGTAAGATTTAAGTGAAGAAGGACAGAAATAGAATTCTCAAATATATTTATCAAGTAAAACCAGAGATTTCTCAAGCAAAACCAGGAATGTCATCCTCCCACTTTACTCGCCTTAGTGAGGCTGCAGCTGGAGTACTGTGTCCAGTTCTCGGCCCTCCACTTCAGGAGTGACATGGATAAGCTTGAGAGAGTCCAGAGGAGAGCCACCCACATGATCAAAGGCCAAAAGAGCAAGCCTTACAAGGAGAGGCTGATGGATATGAGACTCTTCAGCCTGGAGAAGAGAAGGGACGGGGGGACTTGGTGGCAGCCTATAAGTATATAAGGGGTGTGCACCAGGATCTGGGAGAACAGTTGTTCACCAGGGCTTCCCAAGGGATAACAAAGTCTAACAGCCACAAACTTCTGGAAGGCCGATTTAGATTGGACATAAGGAAAAACTTCTTTACAGTCTGAGTGTCCAGGGTCTGGAACAGACTTCCCCCAGAGGTGGTACAAGCACATACTCTGGATTCATTCAAAAAATGTTTGGATGCTTATCTTGCTGGGATCATTTGACTGCAGCAGACTACCTGCCTATGGCAGAGGGGCTGGACTTGATGATCTTGCAAGGTTCCTTCCAGTCCCTAATGTCTATGAAATCTAAACTATGATTGGTAAAATTCAAGTCTCAGTCTAGAAAGACTGTGTGTTACAATTTTAAATCTACTTTTCTTACAACATTTAAAAGAAGCTTTTCTAAAAAGGAATGTGGAAATAAATTCAAGGTTTAAAGTGAAATTCCATTCAGGAAAGTGATTTTATAAAAATAAATTGTCTTGCTGAACAGATTTGCTGGCTGTATCGTCACAGACATATCAGGTGGTTGCCAGGACCAAAAAAACAGTTTGTACAACTTTTAGATAAGAAAAACTAACATGTAAGGGATACCAAAATGGACACTAGCAGAATGGTTGGCTAAGCTGTGCCACAGAACCAACACTGGCCCTCATTTATGCTCATCCAGCAGACAATGAGACTGCATGGATGTTAACTAGGACAGTGCAAAATCCCAGGATTGGCAATTAGAACAACTCCTCATACTTGTAATCAGAGCATATTCAACAAGAGTCAAGATCTGTGGGATAAAGCAGAATCCTAGAATGCTGTTTTTGAATCACTTCTCACAGTAGAACAGGATAAACATGCATGTCCCTATATATAGCAAAACTTTTTGCAAACAGGTGTAATGTGGAAAAAACCCTCAAGTATGTTTCCTTTTTGATCTTTGCAGAGCTATACAGCTCTCCTTTAATTTCTCACAAGGAAGCAAGTTAGAGAACACAAGTCAGAAAATACACAAAATGGGGATTTTGGCTTAATTTCCATCTTCCTTATCACTTGTTTGCTCGAGGAACAGAAAAATCAAACCAAAATGCCTCCTGTAAATCATTTGGCAACTAAAAAACAAAACATTTGTAAATCTGAGAAACCTTTTATCTCACCTGATTATTCATTGTAAGACTGATCTTGACAGTTGGTTCAGGAATAAAATAAGGAAACTAGCTTCCTGTAAAGAACTTATGACCTGACAGCCATTTGTCCTTACATCCCTTCTTCAATCCACATTATCCTTGTCCTACTTGCTGGAACCCTTCAGATCTTATAAGCTTCACTGACTGAAATACGTTATTTCCTGAGGTTGATGGCAGAGTTTCTACCTCACTTTTTCTTGACCTGAGGTTAAGACCTACAGGAGGGTAATTCCATTAAGAGATATGGGAAGGTCTTCACACCTAGTGAAAATCATGCCTCACAAATAATCACTGTCATCTGCAACTTTAAATTATAACACAGAAGAAAAGAAAAAAATCTCTTACCAAGAGTCTGATGGCCCAACCTGAATTCAACATTGGCTTAATTCTGCTAATACTGTTTGGAAAGAAAAATCTTCAGTTCACCTAAGTTACTTACTCTTTTGCCTGGTTCTCCTGGCTCACCTTTTTCGCCTTTCATGCCACCGGGGGGACCCTGAACACACAAACAATGCCTTAAACTTAGCTCAGGGATACAGACAGAACTAAGTCACAATTCTGTTACATCATGCCAATAAAAAATGACAGTGTGGAAGTTACTCACAGGAGGACCTTGTGGCCCAGGGGGTCCTGGTGGACCGCGTTCACCTGGTGCACCCTGTCAAGCAAGCACGGAGGGGGGAGAAAAAGAAAAAGGGTTAAAACTCCCACCATTGGGTATTTGGATGATTCTTGTATTTACTTTGTTGCTATTTACACAGCAAGTGCTAGGAGAACTAATGGTCCTTTCATCCAGGAGGATCTCCAAATGCTGATTCAAACTGTACTAACTGATTGCCTTATTTATGTAGATGAATCACTTCACAGCTGCTGTATAACAGTTTAAGGCAGGAAGTGAAAAATACCCTATCCAGCTGCAAGTGCAGCAGGAAGAGTCACTAGGCAGATGGTAATTACTAAAGCTACAAGGACACTAAAATTAATCTCTCTTCTCTTGTGAAAGGTGCCAGGGATACGATCTCCATTTTATATTGCTGCACCTCCAGTAGTACAGGCTGGATGAGTGATTTACCTCTAATTTAAAAAGAAAAGCATTGGTCACTCAATCCCCCAAAACTCACTGCGCTGCACTCACTTTTTATCTTGCAGGTTTCCCACACAGCTTGGCAATCAGCTGAGATCACAATTTTGCTTTGGCTCAGACAAACATTAAGATATGGGCTATATAAAAAATTTAAGTGTCACCTAGAAATTAACATTTATAAACTGAGCACCACTGAGACCATTCCTTGCTTCAAACTGTAAGTACCTAATCTTAAAATTATTGCCAGTGTAGGGACAAATGCAATCTGCTGGGAGACTCAGTGTTTAGGTCTTGGTGTTTTCTAAGAAATGTAGAGTAAAAATGATCCCTTTTTGTATATTTTGGTAGCTATACTCCAGCATGATTAGGCCTTCAGAGCCCAGATTATGAGAGAGCAGAACTAAACTTCCAGAATCAAATTCTCATTGTACTGAAGTCAGGGTGAGTTTTGATATTGACTTCAGCAGGGCCAGAATTTCACCCAACCTCCTTTAAAACAGAGGGGATGGCTAATTCTTTGCTTCTTCATCTACTGCACTGCTACCTAGTAAAACAGAGACTACCACACTACTTGACCTTTCTAAGACAACTCCAAAGGGAAAATGTAAAATAGTGGATAGGTCTGGAAAAGGCTTCAATGGGACTAAAGAGTTTTTTTTCTTTTTGAAGGGATGGAGAGTAAATGGTTCTGATCAAAGTGGAGGGTGCAGAGAGGATGGGCACTTTCCCCCCGACTTCCTGTCTAACCAAAGCACTTCTGTCCAGTGGTTCCTTCTCTTCTCTGAAATGTTTGTTCAGACAATAAGAGCAGAAAGAAAAGGAAGAACAAAACAAAATGGTTCATCCAAATGTGGTTGCAGAAAAGTAAAAATGGATCAAGCGTCTGACTGAAGCTTTTGGGGAGCTAACTCATGTAATGTAGAAAAATACATGGATGACAACTCCTCAGGATGTGGCCCTTCAGAATGTGCCCCTATTACAGAAACTTCAAAGGAAACAGGGGAACCTTGGTATGCATGCTCCTGTTTCCTCTACCTGGCTCATCTGTTACAGGCCCCGTAACAGAGATGGGATCTGTGATATGTTGCCAAACAAAGAGGAAAGTTAAAACTTAGCTTTGGAACTGGCAACTCTGCCAATGACAAACAAGGGCCAGGGCCAATTTGTTCTGCACAAAATGGAGCAACAGCTTGGTAAAATGAGTTAAAAAATCAGGAGCAGTATAGCCTCCAAAGATATAGATTCCCCACCTAAGCCAGATGTGCATATTCAGGTGCTAAGGAAGTGGGAGAGGATTTTATTCAGACCAGAAGGAAGAAGGGACTCAAGACTTCATCTAAAAAAGGGAGATTAAGTGGAGTACATTTTACTTTTTACAGGAAATTACATTTTAATTTTCCTTCAAGTGTAGCAGGTGACTGGGGCTAAGATTTTTCAATCTCACCCAGAAAATCTCAGCCTGGATGTCTGGAATTGACTAGCCTGTTAAAATCCTGTTAAAGCCAGTTAGAAGCTAAATTACGTTCTTCCCAGGGACTTTCTTCAGAGATTGTTTCTTCTGCAGTTTAATTTTTAATAATAAAATACATGTGGAGATAAAGCTTTGGCTTCCTAGTTTGCAAATGGAAGCACTTGAATCCACATGCCTAAAACATCTTTAGAAAAATAAAAGTGGGTAGGCCTGACTGAGGTTGCTGACAATTCAGTGCTCTGGAGAAGAAGAAGGACCCTGCTAAACTGTATGTTGGGGGAAGTCATTCTGAATGAAATTTAAAGATCATAAACACTGGACTTGTATCTGCTGTAAACAGATAAAGTTTCTTCCCTTCCACTCACCTGATCTCCTTTCTGGAACTCAACATCATTTGGTCTCTTCTGTTCTCCTATTTGTCCTGGAGGTCCGGGAGGTCCCTGAAGGCCTCGTTCACCCTAGTAGCCAAAATGATGGCAAGGCATATAAAGGCCAGTTTAGTATATACCACGTCAGCCAAGACAGCAGCCAGTAAAAGAAGCACAAAGAATTCTGAAGGCAAGAAGTACAAATAAACATACATGTCCATTACTCACCTTTTCACCCTTGGGTCCTTGAAAATTCAATCCCATATTACCCTGCAAACAGTTAAAATCATCAACGCTTAGAACAAAGCCTGGAACAAAATTAAAGGAAAAGAACCAAGAAAAGAGGGGAGAAGTACCTTAGGTCCTGGAAGCCCTGGTGGACCAGGAGGGCCCTGTAATACAAAAAGAATGAAAACATCTGTCTAGAGCGTTTTTTTCCTCAAAATACCAAAGTATTTTGCCAACAGAAACTACCACTTCAAGGAATTATCAGACTTCTGATCACTATATCTTGCCCTAGTTACTTCCATATTAAGCTCATGCTGACTGTTCATTTCTACCTCTGAGAGCCACTCCTTATGCCATTAAAACTTAACTCAGGGTTGTAAGGCATGCATGAGAGATTCCTACTTTAATCTGTCCCATTACAGATTCAAGTGGATTTAAAAAGTACTGTAGTCCAGATTTAAGCTTTGCCCCTGGAAGGTCACCAGAGGGGACAGAAACAATATCTTTTTATTGTACAGTATAGGAGCTAGATAGGGAGAGCTAGCACAGGTGCTTGCTTTGGGGCAGGCTAGAAACCTAGTCTGAAGATGTATGACACATTTAAATAATGACAAATGAAGATGCAGAGGGTGCAACAGCTGCAGGGCTTATGGTGGTCCTGAATAAGAATCAACCACTGATTAGCAACTCTACCTCTAATCAGAGGTCTGAGCACAGAGAAATCTCCCCTGAGCTGAGCAACAGAATTCTGACAAGCTAAGGAAACTTACCGTCAAACCTGGTGGCCCAGGAGGACCAATCGGGCCTGACGTACCAATGGGACCAGGTGGACCCTGTTGAGAAAGGAAAGGGTGGAGTCATAGGTGCCCCTTGCAGTGAAGAAACTCCCACTGGAATCAATCTGGGAAGCCCTGGGCCACGTAGACCAGATTTAATATTTTGTACACGTCCACTCAGAGGAACTGACCATTACTCTGCCCATATGTAGCCTACTCCTAAGGGAAGATTTCAAGACCATCAATGCCTGGGGAAATTCAAAACCCCTTAGCACCAGGAGTTACTTGTGGTCAACATTCATAAGAGCCTTTGAGATTAAAAAAAAAAGAATTGCTCAGTCTGATTAGAATAGCCTGGGTTTATCATCCTGAATCATGAAACTGTTGCCCTGATTACTGGTCAGTGTAGGTTGACAGACTCTGGTGGTCATACCCCTCTAGTAAACTGGTAAATGGCTTAGCAGGGGGATAAGGGCTTAGAGTCATTCAGCAGTTTTCAGAAAGGGGTACTGTGAGCAGAGATCCTGTGGAGGGACTGCTACAAGGTGTTGCTTGCAGAGAACAACTGAAAGTGCTCCTCACTGCCCACCTGCAGGTACTAGGTTTTTTCCCTTAATGGGAAGAGTACAGAATTCCAGAACTGGCACAACCTCTGTGTGTTTTTGGAAAGGGGTAGGGGAATACACAAGTACAGAGTGGTTCCTGGCAGGCAGCAGATGGTGCTCCTGTCCTCTGAACACAGCAGTTCCATTCCCATGTCTGAATGGCCCTCTGTTGGTCACCTCACTTATCTGAAAGCTAGAAGTAACTACTTCCCCAAAAGCACAGGAACACATTCAATTTTAGACTGGCTCCTTCATAGAAGTGCTCCTATGGGTATGTTCTGTAGCACTGAATATTGCATTGACCACTGATTATTCTGTCAATTTAAGCACGTTTCAGTTCAGATTTTCAACAGCATATGAACACATTTAATATTTCATGCAACTTACTGGTATCCCCGGAAGACCTGGGAATCCTGGGTCACCTTTCTGTCCTGGAAGCGAGGACATAATTATTTCACCAGGTTCACCCTAGAAGAAAAACAAATGATTTAAATTAATAGCATTGGAGCACTGTTGCATAGCCACAGTGGTCCAGGAATTATGGGAGAGGCAAAGTTTTTTGTGGGTAGTATTTTTTTTATTGGATCAACTGCCTGATTGGGAAAAAGTGAGACAAGTTTTTGAATGCAAGACATTCTTCATCAGGTCATCGTCATCAGCTTTTATGGATGAGAAGAAAACTTCAGAACGCTAAACAGATATAAACTTTATCCAGTCACCATATAAAGCATAATCTACATTTGAAAGCTTATCTAACTATCCCAACCATGCAGTTGGTCTAATAAAAGGTATCACTAAAATAAATTCTTGTCTCTTAAATTAATAACAAGCTGCATTATTCTTCTCCCTCAAAGTGGCTTCAGTAGAGACAGGCAAAAAGCATAATTAATGCTGGAGCTATTTAGGGCTATTATTTCAGTAATACTCAATACTAAAGGAAAAAAAAATCAGATCTTTAAAAAAATGTTCCCTGTTTACTTACACAGCTCATTTTTAGATGCTCAGACCCTGCTTCCAGCCATACAATCATACCTTTTTTTTATCTGCACTTGTGTGCACAACATCTGTCTTGAAATCCAAAAGATTTGGGGATTAAAACATAAATTCTTCACAAAAGAGAAGAAAACAATATTTACCTTCATTGGAAAGCAACCGATGGGATGTAACAGACAATGTGATTATAGGGCCACCTCCCACCTCATAAGAATAATCTGCCATTACTATAGATCAAATTCCACAACCCATAGCTATGGAAAGAAGTTTTATTATAGCTAGCAGCCTGTGCCTCTGCTTTTATAAGTTAAAAGTACGTTTACTGATTTGTCAATACTTTTAATAACATGGGGATGGGTGGGAAGAAGAGGTACGGGAATAAAGTACAGTTTTAGAGTTGTCATTGCCAAACCTCAAAGTACCAAGCTGTTCTTTCAGCAGCAGTTTGTGGGAACCCATGCTCAAATAGTTTCAGGAAACTTAAACATAAAACATAAAACTTAATAAAATATAACTGTTTAGCTAAAAGGAAAAAGCACATGGATGCTTCAAGTAAGAAGTATGATTCCTAAGGCAATATACTACATTGCATTATACTTTCATCCATTATGAGTGCTCAGTTTCTGAGAGCAACTGGCCACTTTAGGTGTGCACAAGGAGATTTGGTACATCTTGTACATCTTGGTAATTTTAGTCCTCCAACTAGTACAAAGTCTTTCAATGGGTTGAGGACATTCACTAAATATTTATTCCACTATAGCATCTTACTGTTGTATTTAGTTACAGTGGACTCCTAGCTCTCCCGGCCTGTTGGAGAAAAAAATATCAAAACCAGCATCAAGTAGATCTCTCTGTTAGCTGCACATATGCGGTTATCCCCTTTCCTGCAACCCAGTCACCTCTGATGATCTCAATTTTCAGTGGTCTTTGAAGAATAGACAGGGCTGGGGGACTCTGAAATTACTCCGAAACCATTTCTAGCATCTGCAAGCTTAGCGCATTTCACTAAATCTGCCAGCATGAGGCCAGCCATGAAGGCTGAAAGCAGAGAAACAACTGCTGATTTCTTGACAGTTTTTATACAAGATTTTCTGTGTCTTAATGTGGTGTATATGCTGCATTCTGTGTATATGCACAGACACGTTTTCAAATACATACTGCTATACTGTTAAATAACTGCTGCCAACATTTGTTGGCTTTTAGGGATGAGAAGAAACCTTCAGAACACCAAACAAACATGAACTGGTGCATGGTTGTGTCCTCGAGTCTGCAGAAACCCTCTGAGATGTGTAACCTGCCTTTTAAGATGTAACTCTGAATCCTACAGGGGGCAACTGCTGAGAAGGTTCTTTGGGTAGATGTGGTATATTTTATTAGACCAACTAAATAGTTTCACTGCTGAACACTTTAGCAGAAACACCCAGCTACTGTGCTTCCCCCATAATCCCAGTCTGTGTCCCAGGTTTTTTGTCATTTGCACACACATACAATTCAGTAAATGCCTCCATTCATTTTTATATGGAGTAAAACTGTTGCAGAATTTCCGGTTGGAGTAATGCTGAAATCAGGACCCCATGTAGAATTTAGGTCCAGCTTGCTATTGAATACAAGTGGCCTTCCATTAAAGCAAACAGGTTACTTGTGTCAGATGCGCACTGAACAGCCAGGCCTGTTTAGTAGTTAGTAGTGAACATACAGAATGCTTACCTTCATACCTGGAAAGCCAGGGGGTCCCTTTGTTTAAAAGAAACAGAAAAATAAAGACGGGTGAGAAAATACTGCTCAGAAACTGGTATGCCATTCACTGAATCTTGACTACATCTTACAAGGTTGGACTATAAAGGTGGAGGTTGGAACATAAAGGTGGGAAAAGCCTGTATTGTGTCTTTTTTTCCCTTTACCGCTAAGAGACAGCAGAACACCTAAGATGCGCCAAGGGATACTATGTAAGTTCCTTCTCCTCCCACACACATATATGCATTTGTTTTCTCTGCAGGTGGCATACCATCTCAGCAGTGTTAGAATGTAATACACAAGCAGCGAGACAGTCAGATTCTCTCTCAGCTTTATAACTGATCTAGAGCCAAAAAGCTGGCATGCTCCGTAGCATGCCTATTTTTATTATTTAAGTGGTGAAACATAACATATTTATTATCATTTAGTAAGAAAAAATAAAGCTATTGCAAAATAAATTGTTCTTAATTTGGACACTGACCACTACACAGTTCTAGGCAGGATTTTGTCTGCAGATGATAGGAGGCTTAAATGACTATAAAAAATGTCTTACTTACAGGAGGGCCTTGTAAACCTGGAAAACCTGGACTTCCTGGGAATCCATGTTCTCCCTAAAGATGGCAGAGAGAAGAGGCTTAGCTAGCAATGAAAATAAAATGATCAAACAAGTAGCAACATTAGAAATCTTAACATTAATGTAAACTCATGACCTTGGAGAGGAAAAGGTACATTGCAACAGACTTTGGATAAAGTTTCAAAGGAAAAATCAACTGTGTGACTAAAACAAGTGAAATGCCAACCTTCATGTTTCCACAAGCAGTCTGTCTATACTCCTGGAGAAGGCAGTATATTGCAGAGAAGGAAAATTTTAACAAGAGTCCAATGTCTTACCTTTGTTCCATTGCATCCTGGGATACCTGGGGGTCCTGGTGGCCCATCTTGCCCTGGTAACCCCTTTAACACAGAAGAAAGGATAGTAAAATTAGCTTTCAGATTGATGTTCTGAGCGAAAAAAAAAAAAAAAGAACAAAAAGTAAAAGGATTCTTAAATGTAAAGCTGATTCCTACTCACAGGAAGTCCTGGTGTTCCTGGAAATCCTGGAAGTCCTGGAGGTCCCTGGGGGGAAAATACATTTAAAGTATTTTTTTAAAAACATGGTGGTGCTAAGGGGAACAATGTCTTTTTAAAGGGAATTAACATTATTTATTGCACATAACTGATTAGTATTTTTGAAACCAAGATGAAATGGAAAAAATTAGAACCACCCATACAAAAAAGGGGCCACACACCTTGTATTTTACTTTACGATATACTGGGGAAATATAGGCGCTTGATTATTTTTTTTAATTATCAGAAAAAATAAATATTAAAATCCACAGAACAAAAAATAAGAGAAGCAATATAAGGCACCTATATGATGGTAGTGTACACACAAGAATATAAGAAGTACCATAGTGGGCCAAACCTAGCTTAGCTCAGTGTCCTGTCACCAAAAGTGGTACATAGCAGGTGCTTTAGAGAGAGACTACATGAAGGGGGCATGTCTTGAACGATCCCTCTCCTGTCATACCTTCCTTGACATCAACCATTACTGGTTTAAGAATGTCTGAGGACATATCCCTGATTGTTGTATGTGCACAAAGAACTGGGCCCTAATAGTGAAAGCTGATGTGCCTCTACTGAAGCCAATGAAGATACATGGATTTCTACCAAATGAGGGTCCTGACCATAAGATATAGATCATAGGAATAAAATCTGGTGGATTCAGACAGATATGATGTATCTGAAGAAAGGTGTATCTACCTTATAATAAAGTGAAGTAAAAGTGCTAGATTTTGAGCTACAAAGCTAGTTCAGCTTCTGTATAGCAGGGGGGACTAAATGAGGATTGGATGTTTATTACTGAAGTTACTTTTCGTAACATGTCATTATCAGTTGGGAAATATATTTTGCTTGTGATTAAATTCTACTTTTCCCTGCCACCATTTCCTCTGGAGAGGCTCATTCAACTTCCTGTAAACTCTCTTTCTCTATTCACCATAAATCTGGGATGCCACACATTATACTTCAAAGCTGTGTCACTTACTCTGATTCCTTTGGGTCCAACAGGCCCTGGAAGTCCATCATCACCCTGAAAATAATGTGGGAAATGTAAAACAGCTAACATCAGTCACAGAAATATATCAGTCAAAGCAATCTTAAAGTTGTAATTAAAAATCAAGATCTTTAAGATGCCTTGTACATAGTGGGTGCATCTACATGTATGCATTTACTGCACAGTAACCAAAATCACTGCGCAGTATGGTGAGCACCTACAGTGTACTGTTCAGTAAATACAGCGACTTATGCCAACTTAAGCATAAATTTGATACCTGCATCATGCAGGTATCAAATTTACACCTGATGCATGTGTATATGCCTTACTGCACAGTAACACTGTGTGTGTGGAGAGACTTGGGACTAACTTTAGTACCAAGTCAGTCCACACACAGCGTTAATGCGCTTTAACACCTGCACGTGTAGACAACATCCTATTCCTGCTTACTGCACACTAACTTACTGTGCAATAAATTTAAGCCGTAAGGCATAAGTACACGTGTAGACATGACCTGTGTAGGAAAGTTAGAAGATATTTTATTTTTCATCAGCTGAAAGATAAGGTTTTAAAGTAAATTATTTCTTTGCTTATTTGGGACTGAAAAGTATTTTCAGAAGCTAATATACAAGAACACAGAGAACAGTTTTTCTCAATACAGCTTGTGTACAAGTAGGTAGTTCAGTTTTCTCAAATGTGGTATACTGACCTCTAGCGTCCAAAAGATAACATTAGCTGGTGTGAATTGTTTTTCTTAGGTTAATGTCTGAAGTACTCTACGAATTCACTGAGCTATGCAGGAAGACATCTGACAAAGATGAGCATTAAGAACAGTAAACACAATTAAACTTCCTAACTGGAACACCTGATTTCTTTAGTCCCCATTTCCTGTCTTCTTTGTCCAGCCCTTGCTGATTCATCTTCTCCATCTGTGTAACATTTTTGTTTTTTCTATCTCCTGTCTACTGTTTGCTTTCCTTAAATGTCTCCTAAAAGACAAAACACAGTAATTCTTTCCTGTGCCTACTGCAGGGTGCTGCTTATGTTTGTGTCTAATGTAGGTGTTACACAAGGAAGATTCAGATCATGTAGTGCTTACATTAAAAAAAATACACAGATACATTTATACACGTAGAGCCAGGAGTATTTCATATACATAGAGCCAGGGGTATTTTAACACCTTAATGCATGGGTGGGCAATTATTTCACCTGGAGGACCTCTTAGTGATTTCTGGTGAGCTGTGGAGGACAGCAAGGGTAGCCCCACCCTGATCACCATCTTGGACCAGAAGTCCCACTCCTAACCCCTGACCTTTGCCACTGGAACTCCCCTCACCCCCTAGCCCCCCGGAAGTACTCCTTTTGGGAAGGGGGTGCCATCTTAGAACCAGAAAAAAAAGACAAATCATACAGTAAAAATCAAACGTGTACCATAATGTATTTTAATTTTATTTCAAAAAAAAATTTTGCCCTGATTTACATGCGTTCGTGCAGTATATATAGAGGTGATTGCACAATAGTGCTAAATAAAATCTACTCTTGTATGTTCTGTGTGTGGAGGGTGTGTGTGTGTGTGAGATTTGTGGGGGGTGTCAGGAATTTGTGGGGTTCTGTGGGGGGTATGGATGTGGGGGCTGTGGGGTTCTGTGGGGGTGCGGCTATGTGTGGGGGTGTACAATTTGTGGGGGGTGTGGGTGGGAGATGTGAGGTTTGTGAGGGGTATGGGTGTGGGGGTTGTGGGGTTCGGTGGGGTGTGGGTATGTGTGGGGGTGTAGGATTTGTGAGGGGTGTGAGGTTTGTGGGAGTGTCTGTGGGGGGGCGTGGAGCTTGTGGGTGGTGTGGGAGTTTCTGTGGGTGCATGCGGGGTTTGGGTCTGGGGTGTGTGTGGGGCCGTGTGGGGTTTGTGGGTGGGTATGGGCCCCGCCACCATATGCCTGCCCTCTCCATGGTGCACAGCCCTTGCTGCTGGCAGCAGCAGCAGCAACAGGCAGTAGACCCTCAGGACACACCCGGGTCACAGCAGGCCGAGCCCAGGACCTGCATGTGGCAGCACAGAGCCCATCGGTCCAGCTTACTGGCATGCGCCTTCAAGCCATACTAGGCTGGCTCCATACCTGCACATGGGGCTCCCAGCACTAAAGGCAGGAGCTGCACACCATCGGGCCATGTCGGCTCTGTGCCTCCACATGCAGTTTCCAGCACTCCTGCAAGGAGCCACCCATGGATGAATGGAGCCCGCCTGGCCTGATGGTGGCTGGATCTGGCCTATGGGCCATATTTTGCCCTCCCTTGCTCTAATGTCAGAATCAGATCACTAGAATATGTTAATGTTATTCAGGAACCACATAAGCTGAGGCACAAATACCACCCTCTGACTATGAAGGTAGTCAAGCACTGGAACAGGCTACATAGAGAACTTGTTGAATCTACATCCTTTGAAGTTTTCAAGAGCAGGTTAGAGAAGATACTCGGCTGGGATGATTTAGTCAGGAATGTTCCTGTCTTGAGCAAGGGGACAAACTAGATGACTGTGTAAGATCCCTTCCAGCTCTACTTTCTTATGATCTTATGAAGATCCATTTGTTCTCTTTTACAGCAGTAGTATATTAGCAGTATTATTACTTGAGGCATTTGTTTTAACACCTCTGTGTCCCCCATCATGAAAGAGCAATGTCAATAACATCATATTATACTTCCTGGCACTGCAGAAATGGGTAGAAAACTTCACAAATAGGCTTCTTATTGATTATCTTAATGCTAACAGTATTTATTAGTTACTAACATGTAAAAATTAAAGTCATGAAGTGGGGCTTCCAGGAACTGTATAACTGAAACACTGACTGTCTGCATCATAAGTTCTGGTGATGACAGTAATGGATTTTATATCAGTGCAGCAGTAACCCAAGGCTAACCAGAATCAGGCAAGTTCACGTTAGCTGGCATTCACAAGCTGCCCCAATTAATTGTTACTTACCTGTCCACCTCTAGGGCCAGGGGGTCCCTCTGGTCCTGGAAACCCAGGTAAACCTGGCTGACCTTCTAAACCTGGGAATCCCCTCTCACCCTACAAAAGAAAGCAGGGGGAAATGAAGTTCCAAACTTGCTTCATACATTATTTGAAATGAGTTCAGAAAATACAATATTGTGGTTTGATAAGAAAAAAAGCAGAAAGAGGTTAAGCAGCTAAACTAACTTAAAGTGAACTATAAAAGCAAACAATAGAATCACAGACACAATGATAATCATTATATTTCCTTAACAATGAAGCAGCTCTTATAATGCTTCTCAGTGATTGTATCAGCTGTGTCATTTCATTGGATTATATAGGCTGTATATTATATATTTATACCATCAATTTCACTCACCCATTTGCCAAAATATTCCAATAAGCACCTTCAGTTTTCTCCTACACCACCCAAATGCAAAAAGGAGATTTTCATAAAAATCCACAGAGAGAGTACTGCCCCTCTTTAAACTCACCTCTGTTGTGATGCCTACAAAAATAGCAATGCACATCATCATTTCACCACTCTAATTAATATTTATGAATTATAAATATGAATAAGTAGGTCAGAGACCTAATCATCAGCAGGAATCCTGCTTTTCTCTGATAAAAAATCCCAAATTCTCTTATTTAAAAAATTCCATATTCTCTGATTAAACCACCCCCAAAATCCACGTTTTTCCACAATTAAAATGAAATGCCACTATATATATATATATATATATATATATATATATATATATATGTATCAGTTGAACACATTATTGACATATTTACAATTTTAAATCAAGTTGGAAGACTACCAGTACTTCAATCATTATAATAAAATAAATTCTAAATACCTATAAATGTTAAGCGTTTGGTTTTTTTTATCATGGAAAATCAGAGTTCCTCCTGCCCCTTCACTTACCAGGACATGAAGCCAGCTGTGGCTGTCTCCCCTGCTGCTTTGTGGTGCTAAGCAGCCTTGATCTGCCAGTGCCTTGCCCTTGCCCCTTACTACCAAGCCACAATCCTCCTCAGCCCTGCCAGTGCCCCTCTCTCCCAAGCCACACCCCACTGACCCTGCCGGTGATCCTCATTCCCAACCCACGGTCCCCTCCCTAGGCCCTGGTACACTCCTGACCCACAGCCCTGTAGCCCCGCTGGTACCCCTCACTCCTGACACACTGCCCCCAGGCCTCCGCCCCCCAGTGTGTTGGGAACAGGGTAGGTATGTGGGGACACGGGGTGTGGGCACAGGTGATGCATGAGGGGAGTGGGGGGGGCACTGGTGGCACACTGCAGGGCAGCAGGGGGCACAGGTACACACACATGCATGTGGCAGCCAGGCAGCAGTGTGGTGGACAGCAGCTCCCATAGTTCCCTCCAAGTAAGTCTATGGGGGATGGAGGGTGGGGGTGGACACAAGCAACAAAGGGTGTGGGGCTGCATCCAGGCAGGAGCTGCCTCCACGGCGTAGTAGGTGGGACCCGAAGTGGGAAGGAGCACTGTGGCCCTGTGGTGTGGTGCAGCAGAGGTCATGGCATAGAGTTGTGCTCCCCACTGCTGCCAGTCAGGCAGGGGGCACCTTAGTTTGGCAGCCAGGGCAGTGCAGAGCTCCCTCCTGTGTTGGGTCCTACCTGCTAGGCTGCGGAGGTGGCTTCTGCCCACAGCTGGGCTGCGTAGCTGCAGCCCCAGTCCCAGTCCCAGGCCTGTTCCCTCTGTGGGTAAATAAATCGGGGGGGCGCACGTGCCTTTCACATTGCCTATGTCCCCCCTGCCATAGACTTACCTGGAGGAAGCTGTGGGAGCTGGTCTCTGCCACACTGCCTGGCTGCCACATACATGTGCATGTGTGCGCATGCACGTGGCTCCCCCCCCAGCCCCATGCAGTCCCTTGCATGCTAGAACTCTGCCAGCCTGCAAAAGGGAAACCTGAAGTTTCCTGGGATTTTCTCTTTTAAATCCACATTGTTCCATGACAAATGTAAAACCCGGATCCCTGATCATCAATCAGGATGCCACTGTGTCAGATACTATACAAAAGAAAGAACAAAAGCACAGTCCCTGCCCCCATGCGCTTACAGTTTACATACAATACCAGAGATAGGTAGATGTAGACAGAGAAGGAACTAGTGTTCCAATGTTGGTAGGTTGTATTTACCCGTGATCTGTCACCTGACATTTAAATTGTACAATCTTTAGGGCAATGAGTGATCATCTTTCATTTCTGCATTTGTACAGCAGCTAGCACCAGGGGCCTAAGGGACCACCAGTTAAGCTGTAGAGTCAAAGTTTATAGTGTTGGGGAAGCTTGGTCTTTCCTGGTTTGCATAGATTAGCTTCAATTGTTGCAAAGGATGTACTCGGGGAGATGCAGGTAAACAATTGTCAGCTGGATTTGTGCCTCTCCTAACAGACCAGGTATTCTTAAGTCTGTGATTGTTCAGGCTTTACTCAAGGTTTGACTGCTCAGTCATGCACTGCTCTGCTTCCAGTCTCACCACTTCGAGAGGGGTCAATGAATGGGTGCTTGCCTAACAGCTCCATAAGCACCTGAATGCAAGTGGATTCAACCCCCCACCCCTCTCGGTTGATCTAACTTTCATCCCAGGTATAGTATACAGCACTTGTAGCCTTAGTCAACAATCTTCACTTGGAGACTGACAAGGGAAATCATAGTGATCTTATAAGATCTTTCACCAGTCTTTTTTATATAGTTGCCCATGAGTTGCTGATAATGTGGTTACATGAACAAGACTGCTCTTAAGCAGTTCTGCACTCTCCAAGCAAGAAGGTCCCAGAGGGTGCTGATGATTGAGGGCTCACTAGCCTAAAGCCAGGTGGTTAGGGGACTGACTACCCAGAGAAGTAGAAGATGTGGGTCTGAATTCTCTCAGGTGAAAGAATGGAACCAGTTTTTAACTTCCTGATTAGGTGCTCTAATCAACTGATTACTGTATGAAAGAAGGTACCAACAGTACCCCTCCACTGTCCGTGTTTTAAAAGAAGAGAGCAAGTCATGTTCAATTTATTGAAAGACAAGGGACAGGTGCCTACTTTCAGGAAAGGGTTCAGGGCAGTGGATCCCAAGTAAATGGATATGTCCCCAGCACAGTTTCCAGTGAGATGACTTGCGACCCTTTCTTCAGGGCTTCTTGTTGGGTGCGACTCAGTGACTACTCCTACACCTAAAGCTGACCTTTAGAAGCCTTTACTCAGTGTAGGGGCTGTTCTGGATCCCGTTCTGAGACGCTTTATTCTCTACATGCCCTCTCTAGCACGCCTAGGGTTCTAACACAGGGTTCTGGCTTATACTCTGGGACAGATATCTAAAAGTTAGGTGCTTTGCTTCCTACATTTTAGGACCCAAGTCCTCCATTACGGTGGTTGGCAAACTAGAGCCTTTGTGCTGAATCTGGCCTGCAGAGCCACTGGATCCACCCTACAGATTTGGTGTCCGACTGGCTGCAGGTGCTTTCCCCATCCCACCACAGGGAAAGCATCAGCTGCAGGCAGCCTGGTGTCTGCCTTCCTGCCTCTGACCTGAGGTGGGTCAATCTAGTCCACAACCAGAAGAGCTGCTGTTGGATCTGGCCTGCTTAGCTGCTCAAAGTGCAAAGTGTGAACAAACAGGGCATGGCTGGAGTTTAAAACCAATCTGCCTATGAGAGGGAGTACAAAGAGCCTTCACAACAATAGCATGTAGCCCCTAGAGGGGGCAAAATAAGGCCCATAGGCCAAATCAAGTCCACCAATCAACTGGATCTGGCCCCTGGGCAGATGCCCACCAATTGACTGGATCTGGCCCGAGGCTGCCCCCAGTGTTCTGCATGGCCTTAGTCCTGCCCCCTCTTGCTTGGGGCAGCCTGCACCACACTCCCAGTGACAACCCCAGTTCTGGCCAATGCACACAGCTTCCCAGTTTATTTGGGAGGAGGGGTGGGAGGTGCAGACTGAGGCAGCCATGGTAAGGGAGGGACTGGGACAGGGCTAGGGCTGGGGATGCTGTCCAGCTGCCAGCTGGGGTGGTGCCTGGGGCTGGGCAGGAACCTGCAGCCTTAAAGCCAGCTAAGGGAGCAGGACAGAGCCACAAGCAGCTCATCCAAGGGGGCTGGCTACCTACCACTGCATGCACCCATGGGAAGGAGAGCATGGGGGGTGGTATATGCCCTCCCAGATTTGTGCAGGGGTGGGGGAGGATGCAGGATGCCTGCTGCAGGACTGAGGGTTCTCTGCCCTCCTGCCTTCCTCCTGGGGGGCCTCCACAGTCCAGCAGGTGGGATCTGGCGCAGGAGGATGGAGAGACTATCACCAGGAGCCCTGCAACAGCTGCACCACCAGAGTGAGATGCCCCTTGCTTGCCTAGCAGCATCAGAGACAGTGGTGGTGTCTTCCCCACCACTGCTGCTGGGCAGGCAAGGGGCACCTTACCTTGGTGGGGCAACTGGCACGGGGCTCTTGCCAGCAGCAGCACTGAGCCTCCCCCCTCTGTGCTGGGTCCTGCCTGCTTAGCTGCAGAGGCCCCCAGGGGAAGGTAGCAGGGTGGGGAGCCGCCTATGGGCTCCGCTCCAGTCATGCCACCTGTAGGGGTGGCTGGGTTCTGCTCCAGTCACAGCAGCTGCTGCATGCAGCAGCTGGGGTTGGGTGCTGCTGGGCAGCTGCACCTGGCACTCATGAAGCAGGCAGCCACTAGGTTCCATGTAGCTGGGGGCCCCCTCTGACAACAGTGAAGTGGGCAGGGAGCTGCAGTTCAGGAACGAAGGGCACTGGCAGGGACAGGCAGGTGGGGGGTTGTGGATCCAGAGTGAAGTGCATTGGCAGGGCCAGAGTGCTGTGTGTTGGGAATAAGGGTACCGGCAGGGGAGGGGCACTGGCCTATCAGGGCTGCTCAGCACCACAAAGCTGCAGAGGGGAATAGCAACAGCTGGACCTGTGTCCTGGTGAGTGAAAGGGACAGAGGGAGCTCTGATTTTCCATGATAAAAAAACTGAAATTGAACATCAAAATATATAGGTATTTAGAATGTATTTTATTATAAAGATTGAGGCACTGGTAGGCTTCCAAATTATTTTAAAATTGTAGCTATATCAATAAAACATTGTGTTCAATTGAGATAAGACTGAAACTGGTCTGTATCTCTTTTTAAACGTAGAAAAACACAGATTTTGCGGATTTTAATCTGAGAATTCTGGATTTTTAACAGAGAAAACCAGGATCCCTGCTCATAAGTTTCAAGGTGAAAAAATGAAAGGAAGTGCCAACAGTACACAGACAGAGTTTGCTGGTTATTTTTATTTTATCTCCTTCTTTAATCAGGTTACATATTATCCCTGCTTAAGTATTGTGCATCTGCTGATTAAACATTCATCTGTAAAATGACCCAAAAAGTCCAATCCTGGTTATACTGGGTTAGGAGTTTCTTTCACTCTGTGTGCATCTTACCTCACCATCTTTAAAGGTCCACTGATAGCACCACTATTCCTCCACCTAAATTTACCTTCGTTCTAGAAATGGTTTCCAAATTAGTAAAACTTACATATACTCTTTTATTTGAAACCACTTATTCCACCATGCTTTGTATAAACTTTGGTCCAAACAAATGAGAGACCAACCATCCTGGGGGGCTGTGGTGTAGACACCCACACAGTCAAATGGGTCGCCAACTGGCTGGAGGGCCGCACCCAGAGGGTGGTGGTGGATGGGTCCTTCTCAACCTGGAAGGACGTGGGCAGTGGGGTTCCGCAGGGCTCGGTCCTCGGGCCCGCACTGTTCAACATCTTCATCAGTGATTTGGACGAGGGGGTAAAAAGCACCCTGTTCAAATTTGCTGATGACACTAAGATGTGGGAGGACGTGGGCACGCTAGAAGGAAGCAACAGGCTACAATCAGACCTAGACAGGTTACAAGGGCGGGCGGACGAGAATAGGATGGGTTTCAACACAGACAAGTGCAAGGTGATGCACCTTGGGAAGAACAACCGGCACCATACCTACAGGTTGGGGAACTCCCCTCTTGTCAGCACAGAGGCGGAAAGGGATCTGGGGGTCATCATTGACTCCAAGATGAACATGGGCCAGCAGTGTGGAAAGGCAGTCAGGAAGGCCAACCGCACCTTGTCATGCATCCACAGATGCATCTTGAGCAGGTCCAAGGAGGTGATCCTCCCCCTCTATGCGGCACTGGTCAGGCTGCAACTGGAGTATTGCGTCCAGTTCTGGGCACCACACTTCAAGAGGGATGTGGACAGCATGGAGAGGGTCCAGAGGAGGGCCACTCGCATGATCAGGGGACAGCAGGGCAGGCCCTATGAGGAGAGGCTGCAGGACCTGAACCTGTTCAGCCTCCAAAAGAGAAGGCTGAGGGGGGATCTTGTGGCCTGTTATAAACTAGTCAGGTGGGATCAGCAGGCATTGGGGAAGTCACTGTTTCCCCGAGCACCGCCAGGAGTGACCAGGAATAACGGTCACAAGCTGGCAGAGGGTAGGTTTAGGTTAGATATCAGGAGGTGCTACTTCACAGTCAGGGCGGCTAGGGTCTGGAACCAGCTTCCAAGAGAAGTGGTGCTGGCCCCTACCCTGGGGGTCTTTAAGAGGAGGTTAGATGAACATCTTGCTGGGGTCATTTGACCCCAGTACTCTTTCCTGCCATGGCAGGGGGTCGGACTAGATGATCTGCTCAGGTCCCTTCCGACCCTAGAAACTATCCTTAAGACTGAAGGAAAAAACCTCCAAATGAGATCTTTAATTAAGTCCTAAATTGAATCTGGCACTCTCATCCCTCTGTTTTTCTTATATAGAGGCTGTCAGACAGTAAAGCTGAACATGAAGAGATAGCTATTTTGCTGAC